>NW_026606112.1:2922500-12327500 GCF_029834395.1 Sorex fumeus
CAAACATAGATTGGAACAGCAAATAATGTTATTAAAATTTGTAACTTACTGTTCCCCTACCATTGTACCCTTTTGTTTAATGTCTGCAGAGTTTGCAGTTAATAAGGTTTGAGGTTTTATGGCAGAGGAAGGGAAACATTAAGAAAGTGTGTATTGGAGGCTGGTGTGAAATTACAATGATTAGGGCACTTGCTTTGAACTCAGCTGACCCCAAACCAAACAGCAAAACCAAACAAGAAAGTGTGTATTGTATTTTGCCACTGTAGAGGCATGAAGCATGGAAGTGGAAGAGGATAATGGCAGCTGTCTACAGGGATTTTCTTTTTAAGGTTTTTTTTTTCTTTTTGGGTCACATCTGGCGATGCACAGGGGTTACTCCTGGCTCTGCACTCAGGAGTTACTCCTGGCGGTGCTTAGGGGAACCTATGGGATGCTGGAAATCGAACCCAGGTCGGCTGCATGCAAGGCAAACACGCTACCTGCTGTGCTATCGCTCCAGCCCCATTCTTTTTAAGTTTTGGAGCTACACCTGGAAGTGCTTGGGGCTTACTCCTGGCTCTGTGCTCAGGGATCACTCCTGGAAGGGTTGGGAGGACCATTTGCGGTGTGGGGATCAAATCTGAGTCAGTTATGTGCATGGCCAAACACCTAATTTACTGTACTATCTGAGACCCGTAGACAGAGCTTTTCTTTTATAGAAATGGGAAGCTTTATTGGAAAGTAGAGAGAAAGAGAAGACAACTACTCGACTGGGGAGGACCTTAGTATGGGAGGAAGTTTGGAAGAGCTTTTATTAGGAATGGGTTGGAACGACAGCACAACAGGTAGGGCATTTGCCTTGCACACAGCCGACCCATGTTCGATTCCTCTGTCCCTCTCAGAGAGTCCGACAAGCTACTGAGAGTATCCCGCCCACACAGTAGAGCCTGGCAAGCTACCGTGGCATATTCCATATGCCAAACACAGTAACAACAAGTCTCACAATGGAGATGTTACTGGTGCCCGCTCAAGCAAATCGATGAACAATGGGAGGACAGTGCTACAGTGCTTTATTAGGCATATTTCCCAGCAGTTCTGGGTCCAGAGTCTCCCTCCTTCTCTCTGCTGTTGCAACAAGGGATGGGTGACAGTCACTCTGTTATGGGTCTCCACCATTTGAGTTGTGGTGTTCAATGGGGATTGTACAGTAGGTATTGGTATTTTCACAGTCAGCCATAGCATGCACACCACACACACACACACACACACACACACACACACACACACACACCTGACTTCAGTGTGATTTGCAGCACCAGGGATCACAGACAGCAGTGCTGACAGGATTTTGCTTAGTTCATGCATAGCCACTGGGAACTCAAAGCACTTATTGCCCGGCAAGCACTTTAACTGCTGGAAAGTGAAAGTTTCTCTCAGACTCCTTAAAATCCCTGCATATAATGAAGTTATCTACTGTGGTCTGCCTTCCTTCCTTCCTCTCTCTTCCTTCTTTCCTCCTTTCTTCCTTTCCTCCCTTCTTCCCTTCCTCCCTCCTTTCCTTCCTGTCTCTGTATTTTTTGCCGGCTCCTAGAACAGACTCCAATAGGTGCAGGACAAGTGCTGAATACCACTGACCCACAACCCAGGCCTGGCATGCATTTCTTTGTGGTAGAATAGACCCCGGTAAGCTAAGTAAGCAGGAAAAAAAGAGCAGATGTTTAGTTCTTCAATATTATTTTTTTTAGAATATTCTTTTATTTCTTTTCTACTTTCAGAGTATTCTAAGGCTCTGAAGGTAAATTTAGTTCAATATTCTTGTATTTCTTTTTTATCTTCAGAGCATTATTGATATGCGTTGCAAATTCAGAGCTACAAGGAAGAAAGGAAGAAAGAAAAAAAGAAAAAGAAAGTGGAAGGGAGGAAGGAAGGAACGAAGGAAGGAAGGAGGGAGGGAGGGAAGGAGGAAACACGCAAGCTATATCATCCAGAATTGATTTGTTTTCCTAGGAATAGACAGTTGTCCACACACATTTTACCAGTATGACACTGTTCATGGTTTTTAAGAGCTGTATTTGGGTAAGGTGTGTGTTAGGTATTGCTTAGGACTTACTCCTGGGTCTATGCTCAGAGATCCTGCCTGGCAGGGAATTGGGTGCCCATATCTAATTTTGGTTGGCTGCATGCAAAGCAGGTATCTTAACACTGTATTCTCTTCAGTCATGTATGTGTATGTGTGTGTGTGTGTGTGTGTGTGTTCATTTTTCGAGCTCTTTCTGATCTTCCTGTCTTTGTGTCTGTCCCTTTATGAATACCCATATCAAGTACTATAGCTTCATATGAAGTCTTGATATCTATTAGAATCACACTTCCAGCTCTGTTTTACAGGTGTATTTGGGATGCCTGGGATCAAACCCAGGCTGGCAGCATGCAAGGCAAACACCTTACCCACTGTCCTATCTCTCTGGCCCCTCTTACTCCTTGTTTTAAAACAAACTTACTTCTTCATTCTGATTTCCTAGCAGAAATGGCTACAGTGAACTGCATGTTAGCTAAGTATATACATCTGCAAAGACAGAGCCCTAAAACTTATATGATATTGTACTGCTTTAATTAAAATAATAACAACAACAACAACTGCAGAGATTGTTGGGGCCTACTCCTTGCAGCTCACTCCCTGGCACAGTCTTCCCTGGTGGCTCTGATGGCAATCTCTGAAATGCTTTCACTGCAGGGTCTTTCATGACCACACTGGAAGGGGCTCTGAGCCACTGAGCATGTTTGGTCACTTGTCCATTGCTAGATCCAACAGCTTATTATAAAAAGGCAGAAGCCAGGTGCAGCCAGAGGGGAGACAGCAACAGGGCCAGGGGATGCGGCTGGGCCCCCTGCTGCCATGCGTCCTCCCAGAACCTCCATGTCACCAGCTCAGAACTCCAGTTCATCCATCATTTTTTCACATATGTTTTCAATCAAAGCATTACTAGGGAGGAAGTAAGGGAGGGCCAGATCATCAAGGTGATTCAGTAGGTCATTTTAACCTCCTTTCCCTAGGGTGTATCCAGATAGCAGTGAACAGCGAGGAACTGGAGCAACAGCGGTCACTGCATCGGAGAGCCACCATCAGACAAGACAGGCAGGAAGTCCAGTGGAGATCAAAGACCACTGTGGAGCAGAACGATCTCTGAGTGGTGAGAATGAGTGAGCAGGACCATAGAGATGAGCAGCCTTAGGGGCGGGCTGCCGTCTCCAACAGCTGAGGCTCCTGCTTCAGCAGCTGCTGCAGTCCGCAGAGATAAACCCACAAGAGCTTGAAATAAAGATCTGTTAAACGAAATAGCATGGAAGACCTTTGGTATTCTGTGTGCCACCCACAGGGACCTGGATATTGGCTAGTTCTGCTGTGACAGTAATATGATTTTCAATAGAATTCCTATGCTTTTGGATGCCACTGCACTATCCCCTCCAGCAGAGGGCCAGTGTCCTTCTACCACTGCCCTCCGGTTCCTTCTCCACCTTTCCGGAATCGGCAGCTTCAGTTCTCAGTTCAATTCTTCAGTTCAGTTGCTTTGGCTATTGTCTGTTCCCTGGCTTTGTGTTTTTATACTCCGCGTGTGAGATCATCCAGTATTTGCCTTTGTCCTTCTGACTTGCTTGACTTCACGTCCATCTTCAAAGTTGGAGTGAACTGCCAGGATTTCCTCCTTTATCATCGCTGAGGAGCATTCCATTGTGTATCTATACCACAAGCTCTTTATCCACTCGATTGTTGTTGAATGTTTGGATTGTTTCCAGTTCTTGACTATTGTCGATAATGCTGTGATAAACTTAAGCATGGATATATACTTGAGAAATCAATGTGTTGTGTTCTTGGGATACTTAAGAGTAGAATCATTGGACGATAACACTAAACTTTATTTAGTTTTACCACAAATTCAGAACCAGAACACCAGAAGTAAATGAGAGTTACTTTTTCACCACATCCTTGCCAGCACTGATAATTTCCAGATTCTGATATATGACATTCGTGACTTCTATATTCTTGGAGGGGGGAGGTGTTGGTTTAGTTGCAAAGGATGAACCTGGTGATGCTCAGGAGTTACTCCTGGCTCTACACTCAGGAATTACTCCTAGTGGTGCTCAGAGGAACTTATGAGACGCTGAGAATCGAACCCAGGTCTACTTGCTACTTGCTGTTCTATCACTCCAGCCTCTTGCCTTCTATGTTCTTAACCAGACTATTTCGTTTCTCTAGATTTTTGATGTTATGGTCTAAATGAGGACTTGGCAAGTTATAGCCACAGCCAAATCCAACCTACCACCTGTTTCCCCACTTACCCCACCCCCACCCCCATCCCCCCAGCTCACGAGTTCAAAGTCATTTTTATATTTACCAATGGTTGAAAAGATTTCAAGGGAAATAATTTTTATAGCTTGCAATATTATACAAAATTCAAATTTGGGAGTCCATAAGTGAGATTTTCTTGGAACACAGCCAGGCTAATTTGTTTATGCATTTTCTAGAGCTGGTATTGAATTATTAGAGGCAGAAATAGGTAACTGTGACTGAAACTTTCTATTTAGCCCAAAGTCTAAATAGTGAACTGGGAACATCAGGTCTATGGCTACATAAAGAACCCTAAAATCATATGTCTGGACCTGGGACAGGATGGAATAGACATGAATGCCTCTCAGCAGCCTGAGGTCCATCTGCCTATACTGTGTGATCCATGAATTATATTTCTAATATGCGAATGTCTCTTGGCAGAAAACAATTTTCCCCAGCCCTACTAGGGGAAAAGTTCATTGGCCTCTGCTTAAGTTTCTGAATGTATAAATTTATGATAAAGAATATGAAATGAACATGCATTTTGACTTTTATTTTTCTGGTTTTGGGGCTACACAGGGTGCTTCTCGGTGGATACTCTTGGCTCTGCATTCAGAAATAACTCTTGGTGGTGGTCAGAAGACCATATGGGATGCCAAGGATAGAACCCAGGTTGGCTGCATGCAAGGCAAGAGCCCTACCCACTGTGTTCACTCAGGCTCCTATTTTGACTTTAAATAAACAAATACAATTTTAGATATTTCCCATGGCTTGAGGTAGTATTTTTTATGATAAATTTGGTCAGATGAAAGAATATTCTGAATCTAAAGCGAAGTTTGTGCTAGGGATACAACTCACTGGTAAAGGTAAAGGTAAAGGCCCTCCCGTTGATCGTCGATTTGCTCGAGCGGGCCCAGTAACGTCTCCATTGGAGACTTTGTTGTTACTGTGTCTGGCATATCGAATACTCTCGGTAGCTTGCCGAGCTCTCCGAGAGGGGCGGAGGAATCGAACTCGGGTCGGCCATGTTGGCCGCTTGTAAGGCGAATGCCCTACCCGCTGTGCTATCGCTCCAGCCCTGAGTTCTACCAACTCACTGGTAGAAAGCATATCATATGTGTGTGCTATCCTGGGCTTGATCCCTGACACCAAGAAACAAAAACACCAACTCCTCCTCCCCTCTATTCCACCCCCCACCCACACAGCCATTGGTAGTAACAACAACAACAGCAGCAAAAGTTATGCTTGTCTCCTTAAGGAATGCCCGGGTTGTTTCCTTCAAGTGCTCTTTCAGTTTTTTCAAACCAGTACATTAATGTCCTGCATGCTGGTTTCATTTAGAATGAAACCACAAAGATAAAACATAGGTGAGTCAGAGTCAGTCTTCCTGGTGAGGTGTCAGAAGGGAATTCTGGAGTTTATGAGACCCAAACTAATCCAATTCAGTTTGGATTCCACCAGTAGAGTCTGTAATACAAATAAATAACTTATTTGAGTCTCAGTTTTCCTACCTGTAAAATGGCAGTGACAGATTTAATTTGGGGACCAGCCAACACATGAGGCATCACAAATATTAAGTTGGTGCTCTTGTCTTAAGCCAGTGTTCTTTAAATATTAATTTTTTGTTGTTAGTGGCAGTCAAATGCTCTATCCCTGAGCGATAGCACAGCAGTAGGGCGTTTGCCTTGCAAGCAGCCAACATGGCCGACCTGAGTTTGATTCCTCCGCCCCTCTTGGAGAGCCCGGCAGGCTACTGAGAGTATCTCGCCCGTACAGCAAAGCCTGTCAAGCTACCCATGATGTATTCGATATGCCAAACACAGTAACAACAAGTCTCACAATAAAGACATTACTGGGCCCACTCGAGCAAATAGATGAACAATAGGAGGACAGTGCTACAGTGCTACAGTTGTTAGTGGCAGTGAAGGGAAACTGATGTTCTGTTAAATTTTCATAAATTGTGGTATTAGAACGGTGTATGCCTGAAACCCTTACGTTAACATATTATAAGTCATAGTGCCTCGAAAAATTTGGAGAAATTTAAAACACAAAACAAAAATCCAAAAATAAACTGTTTACCTTCTTTGATCTTCAGCATAAGAAATATCTTATATCAAGGCATTTGAACTACCTTAACTTTGTGTTTTTTTCCCACTGCCTAACATTAGCTGCTCTAAATAATTAAGAATGTGGCTAGGGCCAAGACCACAAGTTGCCCCCCACAAGCGGCTCTCTGGCACAGCCATGGCCCTAGAGGCACACGGACCCAATTTGAAACCCAGCAGCTTTTGGCAGAAATGTGACTGGACTATACATTAAGCTATGTCACCGTGCCCCACTAGGTGGGAAAGGGTGTTTGTCCCTTCTGTCTTTCTCCCCCCTCCACCATGGCACGGTGGTCACTACCTCAGAGCCTGTTGGACAGCCAGGCATGAGCCAACGGTGACGGGGCAACTGTGCCCTCATGGGATGGGGGGTGGAACCGGCCCGTCCTTCCTGCCCTGCTGAGACCACAAGTTGCCCCCCCCAAGAGCAGCTCCCCCCCCACCCAAGAGCAGCTCTCCAGCACTGTCATGGCCCCAGAGGCACACGGACCAAATTCAGAACCCAGTGGCTTTTGGCAGAAATCCCTCCATACTTAATTAGTAAAATAACAGAAATCCAAAATCACACGGCCGCGACAGTGGCTGCGCGACATCATATGCTCTTCATAACCAACAATAGAAAACAAATTATTGAACAATACCTTTTCAGCAGGTCTGATTGTTGGGGGGAAATTCCAAATAATAATGGTGCATCTTTTGTCGAAATAATGAATGTAATCAAAGTAGAGAGAGAATTAAGCGGAAATCATCTGCCTCACAGGCAGGGGGAGGGGTCGATGGGGGTATATTGGGGCTCTTGGTGGTGGAAAATATGCTCTAATGAAGGGATGGGTGTTTGATCATTGTATGACCGAGACTTAAACCTGAAAGCTTTGTAACTGTTCTCGCGGTGATTCAATAAATAAATAAATAAATAAATAAATAAATAAATAAAATGTGGCTAGTTGGTATGAACATATTATCTCATTTAAAATACATTCAAAGTGCAAGAAAGATAGAATAGGATAACAACAACAAAAAAGAGTGCTTGCCTTGCGTACAGCTGACCCTGGTTTGGTCCCCAAATTAAATCTGTCACTACCATTTTACAGGTAGGAAAACTGACATTCAAATAAGTTATTTATTTGTATTACTGGCTCTAGTGGTGGAATCCAAACTGATTGGATTCAGTTTGGGTCTCATCAACTCCAGAATTCCCTTCTGACCCCCACCAGGAAGACTAACTCTGACTCACCTATGTTTGACCTTTGTGGTTTCATTCTGAATAGAACCAGCTCCATGGAGGAGCCACATGGTCCTCCATGCATCACTAGATACTGTCCTGGAGGCCCTCTGAGGTGGCCTTAGGGCTCCCTGAGCAGCACTGAGGTGACCCAGGGAACCCCTGGCATGGTAGAATCATCATAACACCACAGTTATTGCATTGATTAGCTACGATGCTTAGAGATAAACTCCATCTCCTGCCCTCCACAAAAAAGGAAAGAAAAGACAAAAAAAGAAAAAGAAAATGCATCTATGGGCTGAAGAAAGAAACAGTTTGAACACATGCTTTGCATGCAGGCGGTCTGCCTTTGCTCTTGCACCATACAGTCCCTCAAGCCCCACCAGGATTGGTCCCTGAGCATAGAGCCATGAGTAAGTCCTAAGAACAGCTGGGTGTGGCCCCCAAATTTAAAATATAACAATTTACTTTAAGGGGGGAAAAATGCTGAACCGAAGAGAGTGTACATGGAGGAAGGTGCTTGCCTTTCTTGTGGCACACCTGGTTTGAACTCGAGCACTGCATATGGTCCCCTGAGCACCCAGCAGAGTCAGTTCTGAGCATAGAGCCAGGAATAGCCCCTAAACATAAACATATGCAGCCCCCCAAACCCAAAAATAAATAAATAATGGTTGCTTTGGTGGGGAGGTCTGGGTTGTAGCTTGTAGTAGAGTACTTGCCATGCATGTGTGAGGTTGAAGGTTCAACCCTGAAGCAGTTAATGAATTAAGAAGTGGTAACTTTGGTTATCCCCCTCAAATATGTGTAAACCTAGAAATGCCTTAAAAATATTCCCCATCTAAATCTAACCTAAGCAAGTAGATTGAGATTGGCATGCAAATACAATGTTATGAAAGAGAAAGCCGTCATCTTGCTTGAGAAGGTGCATGTTCACTTGCCATTTGCAAGTCTGAGATCACAGTGAAGATCTAAAGAAATGGAAATACAGGTTGGGGAAAAGAGTAGGTGGGCACAGCTGAAATCTCTGGAACAAAACCCTCTGAGCAGAATGAACCGATAATGCTCTTCCCACACCTGGAAAAAAAAAAAAGACTTGAGACTTATCTAAGGGACAGATCTAGAATTGCCTTGGGTGGTTGATTCTAAGAATTAGGCAAACCTGTGACACCCATTCATTCGTGTCTTCAAACTGTGCTCCAGTGTTCTGCTTCCAAAGGGATAGCCATGGCCTGGGCACCTTGACTCAGCATTTCCTAACTCAGTCGTTCCTCTGCCCTATGTGGACTGTAGAGAGGGAAGGATCTTGCCTAGATTGGCTACAGGCACAGAATTGTGTTTGGTGCTGTGCCTTGGTGAAGGAAGGGCAGAATAGAATTGGTGAAATTCGGGCTTGAGTTTATCTGTGAATTTCCAACGTTGTGAACCTCCCCTGGGGTTCTTCCCAGGCCACTCTGCTTCTCGAGCTTTGCTGCTTAATGTTTGCTCTGGATGGGCAGGAACTGATGTGTATCTGGTGGTTCTGCCCATATCACCCGGGCTCATCCTTCTAGCCTCTTCATTGCTGAAAATGCCACCATAAACCTGCACCTTGATTTCTGCTTGTGCCTGTCTGGCAGCCTCTAGACTCCATTGTCTTGTAAGAATCTTTATTATATTTTAGAGAGTGGTATAGCTACAGGTACTTGGGGGCGGGATACTCCTAGTTCTGTGCTCTGAGGATCACTCCCCTGCTCAGGGACCAGGTATTGCCAAGGATTAAAACTCAGGCTTGGGGCCGGAGTGATAGTACAGCGGGTAGGGCATTTGCCTGGCATGCGCCCAACCCAGGTGGGATCTCCGCATTCCATATAGTCCCCCGAGCACTGCCAAGAGTAATTTCTGAGTGCAGAGCCAGGAGTAACACCTTAGCATTGCTGGGTGTGACCCAAAAAGAAAAGAAAAAACCAGGCTTCTGCCTAGGAACCCATTGATCTATTTCTTTGGCCTGTTCACGCACACTTTAACCATGCAATGTGTGAAGTCTTTGAAATGAAATATCCATATTATATAAATTGCAGTAACAAACTTCGACAGATTTCTGCAAAATGTTTGTCAATAACTCCCTTCAACGTCCTGCGACATTATACAAAGAATCATTGTCAGTGTTTTGGAGAGCAAAGAAAAATATGATAGCCATCTATACTATTTCTCCATTCTAGCGTTGCATATGCCTGGAAGTCAATCAGATTTCTAACAGGGTTTAAAATGTCAGCCAGAATATACCGAATATGTAGTAAATGCAGAGATTGAGTTTCTTTCAGTTTGCTGAGATAAGCTGAGTTTGGAGTGAGCTTGGAGTGAGGAGGAAAGGAATTGTTGATCAAATAATAGAATTTATTGCCTTTTAACCAACATTTTCTTACTTTCCACTTCAATTTGTGCCTATCTGCGCCTTTTCTCATGTCCAGATGTCATGTCCAGGCATATTATACATGTTTGAATATGTTCTAAAATTTTTTTACCATAAAAAATTAGTCAGCAAAACACATACATTTCTTTAGGAGGAAATAGGCACGAAGCCATCCACATAATTCTTTTCTACACTAAATTAAAGGGAGAAGTGTAGTTTCCCAATAAGAATGCTTTCGTCCTGTCAGTCCTCAAATAGTGTGACTTCGTTTGAAATTCAAACGGGCAAAGATTTTTTTGTTTGATTGAAAGTAATTTCGACTCTTCAACTAAGTTGCCATGTCACTCCAGACCCATCCAAGGAAGTCTGGAAATGCTCCAGATTCAGCCCAGTCTATCAAGCCACATAGGTTTCTGGGAGTCTTCCTGGGTGAAATATATGGCGGTAAGAGCTCTTCAGAACTCGCTGCACCTGTCCCCCTGCTGATCTTGGCAGAAGCAGAGCCATTATTGCGGAACTGTCTCCAATGACAGTTGGCAAAGCCCAGGCTCTTTTCTTCTAGAGTGTCCTTAACCTCCCAGGGTTGCCAGCATTCCTGGCCCAGCTCCTTCCCTCTGCTTAAGCTCCAGGATGAAAATCCGGCCACTGAGGAGTCTGCGAATCCTCCGTTCAAAGTCCAGAATCTTCAAAATCAAGGCCATGAGCATTTAACGCCCAAGGACAGCCAACTATTACTCTCTTACAGACGTGACTTAATTATAGGGATGACATTTTGCATGCGATTGACATGTCTTGGCCCTGCCATCACACCTTGAACAGAAACCATTACAGTTTATTATTTAATCATCAGAATGCAAAGACATGATATAATTTTCATAATGACAGATTTATAGATGTGGATCAGGTGCTCAGGGTAAGGCCCTGCTAAAATTAACCAACTTTCAGATGGTGTTTGGTCTACTGTCAACCTCAGAAAAAAAAAATATAAACAAAAATCTGGACCCATGCTTTAAAAAAAGAAACTGTTTCTTTGCATTCTCTATCTCTAATCTTTCATCAGAAAAATAAGGAGAGGTTAAGAAGATAGTAGGGAGTTAAGGTTCTTGCCTTGCATGCAAGGATTCATGGTTGGATCCTGGGGACCAAATGGTCTCCTGAGTATCCTCTGGGGTCAATCCTGAGCACAGGTCCATAAATAACCCCTGAGCATGGCCTGATGTAGCCCAAACCTTCCTCTCCACCCCTCCAAAAAAAAAAATTAAACGAAGTTTAAATAGAAAACGAGGCAGTGACAAAAATTGTACCAGCCTTTTTTTTTTCCCTCTTGTTGGAAGTCTTTCCTAACAACAATTTAGTCTGATCCCTGCTTCAAGGGTTTGAGGAATGGAAGCCCAGGAAGTCTTGGTGACTTACAGGTGTTTGATGGAGGGAACAGGTTAGCAGTTTGTGTCGCCACAGCTAACCCAGAGGTTTCATTCTTATGTTACTTACACCTTGGTGCTCTGTAACCTCCGTAGGCATGTGGACAAAATTGTACAGGCGAGAGCTTCAGCTCTTCCACACTTGCTTCTGGGGTGTTTTTCTTGTGCCAAAATAACAGGTTTCTTTTTGAATGTATAATGCACCAGGCAGCTGTGCGCAGACCAGCCATCTGCCTCAGACATGGTGGAATACTTCTGTACTATGAAGAAATATGTAGCCAGGAGAGAAGCAGGGTGAAACTGTGGCTTCCAGAACTTTCACTGGCTTCTACAGTAAGGAAATATACATCCATTATGACCCAAATCTTAAATTCCAGCCTGACAATGAAGAGCCAATATGTAAATATATGTATACTGAAATAAATTTCAGAGGACAGTTCTCTCCTGACTGTTTCATAACTTCTTCTCTATTTCATTTATATATTTAAATATGTATGTCATCCACTGGACTGATTTTATGTTCTTTTATGCTTGGAGCAGGAGTCTCTCTCAGTGCTGATATGTCTGACTGATTCAGCATACCACTCCTGTCCAAAATATAGCCATGTATGTTTGTCTCTCAATGTGGGACCGAGCCACAACCTATAAAGCATTTCTCTGGGCTCCATCGTGGTTCAGCATGATCAGAGGTCTTCCCATGAGTGTGTTCATGGGTGTGTCCTGAGAGAACAGATGCACTTTGGGAATTTGGCTTGTATCTCCTCTCTCAAGCTGTTGACTTCTGTTTTAGGTCTCTTCCCTATTCCCCTTCCAAATATATCAGTGATCAATAAATAGTTGGAGACCAATCTGAAATATCAGGACCTGGAGCAGCTTGCTAAAACTCTTTGATCCTCAGTGCTCTGACCTATAAAGTTTAAAATAACAGAAACAAAATTCTGCATCGCAATGCTATTGTGAAAGGCGTGTGATGTATTAACTGTGAAACTTTAAAGTGTTAGGCGTAATTATCATTTTACCTACAACCCTAGAAGCCATGACACATTAAGATCTATGAGGATTCCTGATGCTTCGACAGCTCTGGTGTTTAATAAACTGCCAGGTGCCTGAGTGCCTTCTAAAAGCAGGTCAGCTTATCTGACAGTTTTTATTGCATGAAATTATACTTTGCTACTTCACCGTCTGATTTATATTCACAGAGATGGAAAGTAGAACAGTGGTCACCAGAGGCTAAGAGGACAGCAGTATTGCGAGCTATTGCTTCATGAGAGCAGAGTTTCAGTTTGAGATGATGTAAAAGTTCTGGAGGTAAATGGGATTAATGTTTGCTTAACGATGTGAATGTCCTTGATTCCACAGAACTGTGCTCTATTTACAAACATGGTGACGATGGCAACTGGTGGGGGGTGGGTGATACAGTGTACTTTACTGATGGTACATGAAGAGTTGGGCTGCCAAAGCCTTTGTGGGGGAGGAGGGTTCTAGAATAGAAACTTGAGGTCAGGAAAGTCTCAGTGTATTGGATATGTGGGATGCCCCAGGAGCTGAGGGCCTCTCTCTTCCTCTTAGCACTCTCATTAGGTCTGGTGGTCCTGGGGGTAATTATTGTTTGGAGGTCATGAGGACCAAGAATACCATGAGGTTCACCACTCTACTGCTGTAGCTGAACTCATTGTGTTTTTTGGTTTTTGTTGTTTTTTTTTTTTTTTAGGTCCACCTGGCAATGCTCAAGGGTTACTCCTGGCTCTGCACTCAGCAATTACCTCTGGCAGTGCTCAGGGAAACATGGGATGCTGGGGATTGAATCTGGGTCGGCCACATGCAAGGCAAATGCCCTACCCACCCACTCCAGCCCCCTGACTCATTGTTGTACCAGTAAATGAGCTTGATAAAGTGGTCATTAAGGGCAATGCCAGTCCCAACATCAAAGATACAGTAGTGGGTGTCACTGTTAAAGTCAGAGGAGGCAACCAGGTCTTCAACATAGCCCAGGATGCTTTTAAGGGGACCCTGCGTGGCCTGTTTCATCACTTTCTTGATATCGTCCTATTGGGCAGCTTTCTCCACGCAGCAGGGCAGGTCCCTGACAGACATGTTGAGAGCAAGGATATGGAAGGTCATGCCAGTCAGCTTCCTCTTCAGCTCTGTGATGACCTGGTTTATGGCCTTGGTGGTGACTGTGACATCAGAGACGATGTCCTTGGCCATCATGCCACTACTTCCCAGAGGGGCTGTCTACGGTCTTCAGGGTGGCAGTGATGGTGTAGGCTGTGGTCATGAGCCATTTCACGATGCCAAAGTCATCATGAACAACCTTGGCCAAGGGCACCGTATAGTTGGTGGCACTGGAGGTGCTGCTGACAATCTGCAGGGAGTTAGCATTCTTCTCACGGTTCACACCCATCACAGACATGGGGACATTGGCAGAAGCGGCAGTTCTGATGATCTGTTGGCAGCTCTGATGGCGCCCACCCACATTCAAGTGAACCTCAGCCTTGCCCATGTTAGTGAGGACCCTAGTGGACTCCACAACATATTCAGCACCAGCTTCACCCCATTTGATGTTGGCAAGATCTTCATCCTGGGAGACAGAGAGTGTCTTCCCACTGATGATGAGCTGCCCATTGTCAGCCTGGACTGGGACACTAAACTTTCCGTGGGTGGAATCATACCGAAACATACACTATGGACTTGAGGTCAATGAAAGGGTCATTGGCAGCCACGATTTCCACTTTGCCAGAGTTCAAAGCAGCCTTGGTCACTGTGCGGCCGACATGACCAAACCCGTTCTCTTCCACCTTCACCTTCATGTCGCCGGGATACGACGGATGCAGTGCAAGAGGCGGCATCTGTTTATTTATTTGTTTGAGAGTTGTATTCTTTATTTATATTTTTTATTTTATTGATTCACCGAGAGATATAGTTACAAGCTTTCGTGTTTGAGTTACAATCACACAATGATCAAACACCCATCCCCCCACCAGTGCACATTCCCCACCACTAATATCCCCAGTATACGCCCACCTTTTCCACCCTTCCCCTGCCTCCATGGCAGACAATATTCCCCATACTCTCTCTCTACTTTGGGCCATTATGGTTTGCAATACAGATACTGGGAGATTATCATGTTTGGTCCTTTATCTACTTTTGGCACACATCTCCCATCCCAGCCGATTCCTCCAATCATCATTTTCTTAGTGATCCCTTCTCTATTCCAGCTGCCCTCTCCCTGCCCGCTCATGAGGCAGGCTTCCAACTATAGGGCAATCTTCCTAGATATAGAAGGACTGCACTCATTTGTGGAGTATAAAATAACATAGCAGAGCCTGTTTAATAGGGAGGAGGAGCAGAGAGCCAAGATGACAACTTTTCATTAAATTATATGTTTCATGGTACTAGGGATTGAATCCAGAACTTCATATATGCAAATCAGCCCCCTACCACTGAGTCACACCCGCAGCCCCCGAGTGGTTTCAAGTTTAGTTCATCACACCCAAAATAGAAACAATGACCTAAAACCACAGCCCTCTTTTTTAAAACATTTCTATTTCCCCCTACCCTCTGTTGTTTCTCAGTTGACCAGGCTTTTCGAACACTTAGTTTCATTGCAATGCTCACACACAAAGTGAGCTGGGGATCACTTTGCTGTGGCACTCGGGGTCCCAATTAGTAGAGCCCCCGAGATCACATTCAAGCATTGCGGGTCAGCACCAGGAACCAAACTCTCAAGTCTCACCAGCCTCGTGCCTACAGGTAAGAACTCTATCACTGAGCCAACCCCCCAGATCTGTTGCAAGCCCCTTGACCCTCTTAGAGTTAAAATTCAGAGCAAGACTCAGCAGGTTCAGCTCATTCCTGCCCTGGGGGATATCTCCAGAGCAGGGACCCTCCAGTCCTTCATCTGATAGATCTGAGAGGGTTTGTTCGCCACCTGGTGCAAAGTATAAGCTAAGGTTCTCTCCTCCCCTCGGCCTCTCAGCTCGCATGTTCTCTCTCTCTCTCTCTCTCTCTCTCTCTCTCTCTCTCTCTCTCTGCAGTTGGAAAGTCTGGCCTTCTTCATGAGATGCTGAAAAAGCAAGCAGGCGTTCCACACCATTCAAAACCTGGCCTTGGGGCTAGAGCAATAGCACAGCAGGTAGGGCGTTTGCCTTGCACACGGCCAACCTGGGTTCAATTCCCAGCATCCCATATGGTTCCCTGAGCACCACCAGGAGTCATTCCTGAGTGCAGAGGCAGGAGTAAACCCTTTGCATCACGGGTGTGACCCTCCCCCCCCCAAAAAAAAACCTTGCCTTAAGGTTGCAGGGAGCTGCTTGCATCCTCAGCCATAAATCAGGTGAGTCGTGGCGCTGGCCCTACGTGCTCAAATGCATGGGGACTTCACCAGGGCATGAAGTCTGGGGCGGCCCTGGTTCATGCAGGGCCAATTATAACCATCAACCACACCCCAAATAGAAACAATGACCTAAAAACACAACCCTCCTTTTAAAAAATTCTAGTTCCTTCTTTCCTCTGTTGTTTCCTCTGTTGATCTGGCTTTTCAAACACTTTGGTTTCATTGCTTGGAAATCCTGCTGATTTCCAACTTCCCTCCATGCTCTCCTGTCTGCTCTTGAGTTCTGTTGCCCTGTACTATCTACATCTGAGAGCAGGGTACCAGTTAAGACAAAGGACTTTGGTTGCCAATGTTGGCTAAACCGCATGCCCATTGTGAGGTCTCTGGCAAGTCATTCTCTCATTGCCTTACACTGTTTCAGCTTTCTTTTATTAAAATAAATGTACATCCTTTTAATTAATTGACATATTAAATCTCTCCTCTTCCTTTCCTTTTGTAATTTGTTGTAATTGCGATGGCAGGGTTCTACCCCCCTGGGCTGTGGCATTCCCCAAGGTTGGCCCTCTTTCAGATGCGGTTCTCACCCATATGCTTTGCCATGAGGAGGAGTGTGCTCTTGGTTGAGGCACACAAATTATGGGGGTGATGCTCAGGGGAGAGTCGCTGCGATGCTTGCCTACGTGCTTACCGAAGGTTGCACTTCCCGGCTGTGACCTCACACTTTTGTTTTTGTTTATTTGGGAGCCCAGCCCATCTGTGTTCAGGGCTTACTCCTGGTTTTGTGCTCAGGGAATCACTCCTGGTAGTGCTCGTAGGCCATATGTAGTCCAAAGAGATCAACTGTGTTCAAGGCAAGTGCCTTAACCTGAACTGTGTCTCTCCGGCTCCTTGCGTACCCTTTCAGTGATGGTGATCCAGCACACCATGCCCCTGGTTGTTGTGTTTCCACACACAGCTAGTTGCTGTGTAGCCAGAAATTGCTTATGGTGTTGGAGGGATCTCAGACAACAGAGCTGCCAGACTCATGAAACTCTGTTCTGCTGGGATCGTGCTTGGTGCGTGTGGAACTCTGTGGATTTGAACCTTCGACCATGTGCTTGCAAAGCATGTGCTCTAAGACCCGGCGTGATTCCTCTAGCGGTTATCTCAGTTATCTTACCTGTAAAATGGGGGTGACAACAGTATTGATCTCATAGTGTTATTATTTTTATTTTGTTTGGGGGGATCACACCTAGTGGTACTCAGGTGCTTAGGTCACTGGCTGGTTCTGCTCTCAGGGGACGTTCTTGACAGGCTCTGGGGCTGCTGGGGATCTAACCCAGGTTGGCTGCATGCAAGGCAAGTGACCTCCCCATTGTACTAAAGCTCCGACCCCAGATTCACTGTGTTATTTTGAGTACCGACAAGTGAGTAGGAGTAAAAGAAGTGGTAACGGTGCTTGGCACAAAGTGAGAACGGCAAGCACATTTGCTATTATTGTCATTGCTTTTTGCATCTTTTTTCCTTTGTCCCAATTAAGGAAATGAAGTGGTATGGGCAGAAGTTAGGGCCACTAAGAGACAGAAAGCCTGGAAACGCTTGCCTGGGTGCCCGGGACCTCCTGCCTCCCAGAGCTCTCACTTACATCCAAATCCCTGGCTGACATTTAAGCCTCTTTGCTTTGTTCTGCCCACAGGAGACATGGCGAGCAGCTGATCAACACCTTCCCATGATAATCTCCTGAATGCAGCTGTGAGTGCTTAAAGATTTGAAGTGGACCACGCTGAGCATCGGAAATTGAGTTGATGATATGTTCCAATGCGCGTAAACCTGGTCTGTGGCATAGGCTGGGTTATGCATTGACACCTCTCCGTGCTCCGGGCCCCCTCAGGAAGCTGGGAGCAGGGGTGGGAAGGAGGCTCCGTCTCAGTAACCGCACTGAGGGGATAGCTTCCCTGAAACCTGGGGGACAATGCCAGCAGGGGCTGAGGGGTGCTGCAGAGATGACACTGGGCCGGCTTCAAAAGGTTTAAGTCCAGAAGCTGATTGTGTTGCGCAGTTAATTAGCACCTACTGTTTACTGCAGTGAGTCCTTGCTGAGTTCACCAGTAGCCCTTCTGGCTAATCCAATAAGTACTTTCCAATCCTCTGCTTCCTGGCCTACCCTATAATATGTTTCCCTCTCCTGTTTTGGAGGGACACAGAACTTGGAGTGTTGTTGGGTTTGGAATCAGAATGCCTGGACTCAATGCCTGCACTTAGTGGCCCTATCTTATAGATCTTGGGGGCAATTACTTATCCTGTCACTTTCTTCATTATTCTACTCATCTTTTCTCTAAGGTGGAAAGTAATACTATCATTAGAGTTGCATTAAAGGTTAAAATAAAATTTGTTTTTGTAAATCTCTTAGCCCAGAAGGGATGCATAGCAAGAATTTAAAATTAACAAAACAGGGGCCTGAGCGATAGTACAGCAAGTGGGACATTTGCCTTACACAAGGCCAACCTGGATTTGATCCCTGCTATCCCACATAGTCCCCTGAGTCCCATTAGGAGTGATCCCTGAGCTCAAAGCCAAGAATAAGCCCTGAGTCCTGCCAGGAGAGGCCAAAAACCAAAAACTTTTAACAAAGCAAAACCCTCTTGTTATGCATTTAAAAAAAAAAAGTGTAGAGTCTCAGTGATAGTACAACTGGTAGGGCATTTGTCTTGTTCACAGCCAACCCGGGTTTGATCTCTGGCACCCCATATATTCCCTTGAGTGCCATAAAGAGTAATTCCTGAGTGCAGAGCCAGGAGTAAGCCCTGAGCTCTGCTGAGTGTGGCTCCATTTTTTAAAAAATTTTACTGTTCTTTTTTGAGGGGGGGAAGTTTGGGGGAAAACCAAGCAGTGCTGAGAAGCTTTGCCTGGTGATGCTCAGGGGACCATATAGTGCCAAGACTTGAGCCTGGTACTGTTTCATTTATACCTGGCTTATCAATATTTTTTGTAGAATTCATTTGAAACTCAGATTTTTTTTGAGAAAAAAGAAAAAGGTGAACTATTACATAGTATAAAACTTATTTTGATGATTAATGAAGAGTGTGTTGCTAACTTTTGTAATGTATAGGATTTTGAGACAATTGTTCAGAGATGACATATTTGATGACATTCTGTAAAAAAATTCAAAACAAGATACTTGTTTTGTACTAACTAAGCATTATTCTAGTATTTGTACATAACTATTGCTAGAATATAATTTTTCCCTTGTTCAAATTTTTATTTGGGCATAAGGATTTACAATAAAAAATTTTCTACTAGAAAAAAAAAGACTTGAACCCAGGCCTCCTGCAAGCAAAGCTTGTGATTCATTGGAATTTCTCATCCGGTTGGGCGCTTGCCTTGCATGCAGTTGACCTGAGTTCGATTCCTGGCACACCATATGGTTCCCTGAACCTGCCAGGAGTTATCCCTGAGCCCAAACTCAGGAGCAAGCCCTGAGCACAGCTGGGTGTGACCCAAACACAAGAATAAAAGAAACAAATATCTGTTCCATTCAGTGGGTTGCCTTTTCGTTTTGATGATGGTTTCTTTTGCCCTAAAATCAGAAGCTTTTTTGTCTGTTGTAGTTCTGTTAATTTTTGCTTCTGTTTCCCTTGATGTTGGAGTGGATTCCCCAAAGACGTATCTAAGCCTGATGTGGAAGTATGCCACTTATATTTTCTTATAAATATATGCTTTTGGGTCTGACATTTAAATACTTAATCCACTTTGAGTTCGTTTTTGTGTTTGCTGCTTAATGATGTTCTCGTTTCGTTCTGTTGCATGTGGCTGCTCAATTTTCCTAACCCATTTATTGAACAGATTTCCTTTTCTCCACTGTGTGCCTGGTTCCTTTGTGATAAAATAAGTAGATCATATATGTGAGAATTTGTATTTGGGTTCTTCCATTCTATTCCACTGGTATCTTTAAAACTTACATTGTGTTGTTTTGATTACTATAGGTTGTGTTATTGTATTCAAAAGTAAGGACGGTTTATGGTTTTTCTCAGGATGGCTTTGCTATTTGGAGTCTTTTTTTTTTCAGCTTTTTGGGTCACACTCCTGGCTCTGCACTCAGGAATTACTCCTGGCAGAGCTCAGGGAATCATATAAGATGCCAGGGATCAAACTCAGATAGGCTGTGAGCAAGACAATTGGAGTTTTTATGTTTTTGTATTAATTTTAGGAATTTCTATTTTATATCTGTGAAGAATGTTGCTGGGATTATGATAGGAATGACATAGAATCAATATATATTACTTTTTGAACAATGTTAGTCTTCAATCTATGAACATGGACACGGATCATGTTTTCATTTCTTTGTGTCTTCTTTTTTTTCAACAGTGTCATAGTTTTAAATGTGTAGTTCTTGAGCTGGAGGGTAAGGCACTTGCCCTGCACATGCCCAGCTTGGGTTTGATCCCCAGCATCCCATATATTCCCCCCAAGTCCTGCCAGGAATGACCCCTGAGTGTGGAGCCAAGAGTAAGCCTGAGCATCACTGGGTGTGCCCCCCAAAAAATAAATTAAAAAAATTAATGTACAGGTCTTTCACTTTCTTGGTTAAATTTATTAGGCATTTTTGTTTTGTTTTGTTTTCTGGGCTACATCTGGAAGTACTCGGGGCTACTCTCCTATTATCTGGGGGTGGTTTTCAGGGTGCTTAGGAGCCGGGGGATTGAATTTGGGTCTCTTGCATAAAATATATATATACATACTAGCCTTTTGGGTTCTCACACAGGCCTCTGTTCCTAGAGACTTTATTGTCTTTAATGTAATCCTAAGTGAGATTGTTTTATTTTGTCTTTCTGCTAGTTTGTTTTTTGTGTATAGAAATGTAATACAGGGTTAGAAGGCTCACAGGTTTTAGTACAGTGGTTTGCATGTGGGAACCCTGGCTTCAATACCCACCACCATACGGATGCCTGGATATTATCAGAAGAGACCTCCAAGCATTGTACCAGGAGTAACCCCTGAGCTCTGCTAGGTGTGACTCCAAAACAAACAAACCAAAAAAGTAACTTATTTGTGCTGATGTTGTGGCCTAATACTTAAACCCATTCATTCATTATTTCTAAAGGTTTTTTATATAGTCCTTATTTTAGGGTTTTTTATGTACTTTACACAAATAGAGATAGTTTCACTTCTTTCTTTCTAACACAGATATCTTTTCCTTCCTTTTCTGGCCTACTTGCCCTGATAAAATCTCTGATACTGTATTGGATGATAGTGGTGAGAATGAGCATCCTGGTTTGTTCCTGATGTGAGAGGACAGCTTTCCATTTCCACAGTTCAGTATGTTGGCAGTGGGTCTGTCATCTATGGCCTCAACTTAGTATAATGTTGAGGTACTTTCCTATCGTACCCCTGTTATTGAGAGTTTTCGAACTTTCCTCCATTGACTTCTGTGTAATAGCTCTTTTCCTCTTCCCTGTTGAACCACTTTTCCAATCCTCTTCTCTCACTCATCCATGAAAAACTGGCAGTTCCCCCAAGCTTGTGCCCTTAATCCTACGTGTCTCATTTTATGTAACCTTCTGCATGATTCATGTCCTGGGTCTCCATTCCCATACATACACAACTGCCTTCGAGACCTTTAAGTGACCTTTTCAGGATGTCTATCTGCATAATCCAAGTTTCCTGCCATCTGAAAGGTCTAACTAAAGCCGAGCTGTGACTGAGTAGAAACGGGTGCAAGACCAGCCACCAGCCACCAAATATTTAAAAAAAAAAAAAAAGAAAAAAAAGTCCCTAAATTGAGCAAAATACCTGAATTAACTGTTCCGAGCAGCCCAAACTCTTCTGTGGTCCCTCAGAGAAGAGAAACACAGGATCTGAGTCCCAGAATCATTCTGGCTCTCTCTCTAGGGGCAACGTCCCAAACAAACAAACAAAAAGCAGTGAGGGGCTGGAGCAATAGCACAGGGGGTAGGGCATTTGCCTTGCAGGCGGCTGACCTGGGTTTGATTCTCAGCATCCAATATGGTTCCCCAAGCACCGCCAGTAGTAATTCCTGAGTGCAAAGCCAGGAGGTAACCCCTGTGCATTGCCAGGTGTGACCCAAAAGAAAAAAAAACTCAAAAGTAGTAAGCCGAGGCTGGAAGACCAGGACCCGCTCCGCTGAGCAGGCACAGACCAGAGTCTGGTTGGGGCTGAGCAGCTGGGATCTGCAAAGGGTGCAGGCGAGGAGGTTTAGCAAAAGGAGGGTTCCTACGCCCTGTGGGTGCTGGGCTCAGAGCCGAGGTGCACATGTGTAAGGTGAGACATTTCAGGGATTACCAGATACCAGCTTCTGTGGGGTTGAAAGCTGAGCTGGGATATTAGAGTTCAAGCAGTGATTTGGGTGATTGGGGTGGAGGGGCGGGGAGAGGTGATCATTGGAATTTTGGCTCGGTGAAAGAGGAAAGCCACATTAACACTTTGTTAATAACCCCTCAGGCATCCTGATGAGAGATCCAAAGAGATCTTAGTTTAAAAATAGGACCACGGGACCAGGGAGGTAGTTCAAAGGTGAAGGCGCTTGCGCGCAGACGGCTGACCCTGATTGGATCTCCGATAACACCACAAAGCCTCCTGAGCACAGAGTCAGGAGTAAACCCTGAGCACCACATCTGACTGTGGTCCAACCTCCCCACTCCCTTTCCTCTCCAAAAAATTTAAAGTAAGGGACCATATTCTTCAGTAAAAAAAATTTCAGATGTTTGCCTGCTGGCTAGTAAAATCAGCATCACCTGAAAATTTGTTAGACGTAATGTTGGGAATGCAAATGCAAACCTTGGTACATATCAGAACCCATCTGAAGAGCTAGTGACAGCACAGATTTCTGGGATTCTCCCCCAAGTTTCTGAGCTGATAGGTCAGAGATGAGCCTTAATATTTGCATTCCCAACATTACATCAGATGGTCTAGTTCCGACTTTTGGCTTCACCACTCATTAGATGCAAATTCGGGCGGATGCTTAGATATTTCTAAGTCTCAGTCTTCTAAATTGGGGGGATGGGGAGGGACGTTAAAAGCCCAACAGTGGGGGCTGGAGCGATAGCACAGCAGGTAGGGCGTTTGCCTTGCACGCGGTTGACCCGGATTCGATTCCCAGCATCCCATATAGTCCCCTGAGCACTGCCAGGGGTAATTCCTGAGCGCAGAGCCAGGAGTGACCCCTGTGCATTGCCAGGTGTGACCCAAAAAGCAAAATAATAATAATAATAATAATAATAATAAAAGCCCAACAGTGGAAATTTTGCAGATTTCACAGAAATATTGTGCATCTCTTTTGCCAGTCCCAGTTAGACTAGGCTGTGCTATAGTTACAAACATTCTTTGAACCTCAGCCTCACGGCTACAATTCGCATCACATGCTCACACACAGTCAGTGAGGCTCTGCTGCCTGCGCTTCTCACTCTGCTAGAGACAGTCACAGGACCCAGAGACAGTCAATGGGCAGAGTACAGGCTTTTACATACGGGAGACCCAGGTCCTAAATGTGACACTGCCTGATGTCCTAAACTCTACCAGGAGAAACCCCTGAGCACAGAACTTTGAGTTTACCCTGAGTTCCACCAGGGATGGCCCAGAAACAAACAAACAAACAAACTAATTAAAAGAAAATTTGGCAGTGAATAAAGAGGCAGCCATTCTCTTGAACGTGCCCAAAGGGAAAACAAAAGCCTGACAAGTTACATTCTAGTTCTTTATTCCTTTTTGTTTGCTTTTCGATGGGGGAGGGGAGTGCTCTTAGGACCATACTTGGTCCTGGAGATTAACCCCTGTTTGGTCCCACACAAGGCAAGTACCCTAGCCACTGTACTATCACTTTAGCCCCAAGTTCTTGATTCTTAAACTAGCTTGGGTCTCCAAGGTTGAGGCCACCCAGTAGAACATTTCCCAGTAGAGGACCTCTGAAAGCCTCAGAAGTATATTTTCAAAGATTGACAAAGATCAGATGGAGTAGAGGTTGAGGAGGGGAAGAGCATGCCATCATTAATAAAAGATCTTGACCCCTGGGCATAAACTGACCTGCTTACACCAGTGTGCAGTCAGTGCAGGAGTCCAAAGAGATTTGAAGATGCTGTTCCCATTAAGAATTGTGCAAGTGGGGCCAGAACGATAGTACAGTGGGTAGGGCGTTTGCTTTGCACGCAGCAGACCCAGGTTCGATTCACAGCATTCCATATGGTCCCCCAAGCACTGCCAGGAGTAATTCCTGAGTGCAAAGCCAGGAGTAATGCCTGAGCATTGCTGGGTGTGACCCAAAAAGAAAAAAGAAAAGAAAAGAAAAAAAGAATTGCACAAGTGATGTCTTCAGGAAAAAAAAAAAAGAGAAAATCTAACAAAACAAGAAATAAGTCTAGCTTCCAGTGAAGGAAAGCATTATTGAGGTCTTCACACTTTGAGAGGGGCTCAGAGGAATCGTTCAGTGGCTTAGAACACTTTCCTCGGGCCCAGGAGAGAGCTCAGAGGGCTGGAGTGTGTGCCTGACAAGAATAGGGCCCCAGGTTTGATCCCTGTCACTGCATGGTCTCTGGAGAATCCCTGGTTTTAGCCGAGTGACAGCAAGCCACATCTTTCAGACACACATCGCAGTGAAGGACAAATGATTGAAAAATATAATGATCAAAGAACAAAAGTGTGTGTTGTTTTTCTTTTATGAAGTAACTCACTGGTAACTAACTGGTTGCACACAAGGAAGTGGCCAAAGGAATGCAGTTTCTGAGGTCAGTTCTTTCTTAGATAGGGTGTGAAACAGGCTGAACATATGCATTGTTTATTGTTAACAGTGAAATGTGCTTTGGATCCCATGACAACAAGTCCCAACAGTATCGATTAACATGGCTCATCTAGCTGTTGGGATCTCCCTTTGTCTTATCAGATAGAAATGAATAAACTGATGTAGGAATGCTGCTCAGCCCTATGCAGTTCCGTGTTGTTATTAACTAGAGTTTCAAAGACTGACACATGTCCTTTCCCATCATTGATCATCTTCTAGCTGCTGGTTCTGAGCGAACTTGCAACGTAAGTCAAGTTCCTGTTTCCTATGGGAAAAAAAAAAAGAGGACAAGTCAAATATGGGGTATCTGTTTCTCCCAGTTGAATGCCTTCGCATTTCAACCTAAATTCTGAATAACCAAAAAAAAAAAAATCCTAAATAAACTTTTCCTCTCTTTTCTTTTTTTACTTTTTCCAATTTTATAAAGGTCATCTTCATCTTCATCATGAGGAATATTATCGGAAAACAGCAATCTTTTCCACTAGCAAAGACCGCCCTGCTGTTTGACAGAGCATCTGAAACCCCAAAACTGGAGTAGCCTGGGACTCAGAAGTCCTCTGTGATCGAGAATTCCACCTAGTTAACTTTTTTGTTTGTTTTTGCAAGACCAGAGATAAAGAAAATCCATCTCCAAAATACACTTGAAAAGCATCATGTCCTCAGTGCATGCCAATGGAAGGAGTCAGCAAGTTAGTGCCCTTGAGGATCAGCCACTCTCCAGGCTGGTTTCTACAGCAGGTTAGTAATACTCCTGAACTCGGGAGCATTTTGCTTCTCTGACTCATGCAGGTCAAGGGGAGGGCAACGTATGGGTATATGAGAATAGTGGCCTGTGACTCCTACTACCATATTCTAAAATTCAATTTATATACCTCGAATGATCACATAGCATTTGTCTTACAGCTTCAAATAATCTTGGGGTCAGGGAAATAACCTCAAGGGCTAGAGCGCCCAGGTTCGATCCTGGGCATGGTTTCCTGGAAAACTGGAAAGCATCACCTGAGCACTGCTGGGGATGACAGCAGTAAAATTTAGGTTGGCAGCAAATGCCAACCTAAATTTTAAAAATTCAAGAAGTCTTAAATCTAGAGGTGAGATTTTTGTAGTGATTAAATGGCTGCATTGTTTGAAGTGCAAGCTATTACATGAAGACTGTATCATAGCTGATTGCTAAGTACATGAGAATCTTTGGATCCGTCATTAAGACTTTTTTGCAAAGAGAACTTTTATCAATGGGTTATGACTCATGATACTTACAAACTGCAATCTCTCAAATTGAGATACTTCTAACAGGAGTGACCTTAGTGTTTCACCCTGTAATGAGTTCTGCTCTCTCTTCAGTGGACCTCCCTTGTTAATAGCAAAAGGGACAGAGCCAACATTCCAAGGACCTTTTCTTTTTTTTTTCTTTCTTTTTTTTTTTTTTGTTGTTGTTGTTGCTTTTTGGGCCACACCCGGCAATGCTCAGGAGTTACTCCTGGCTCTGCACTCAGGAATTACTCCTGGCAGTGCTTAGGGGACCATATGGGATGCTGGAAATTGAACCCAGGTCGACCACGTGAAAGGCAAATGCCCTACCCGCTGTGCCCTACTCCAGCCGTAAAGTCCTTTTTTTATGCTAAGGGCAAGTCCGGCTATTCCCACCACCACACACACTCTTTCTCTGAGAGAAGAGTGATCAGAAGAAGCTCTGAGAAGTTGTGAGGAATGGGGAGCCCCCCCCCAAGAAGTGCTCAGCGGATGCACAGACCTTCTCCATGCAGTGCCCACAGGGATGGCCACATTGATCATAGCTGCAGACAATGATCTAAACCCTCCATTCATTCTCTGGACAGTGGGGTCTGATCATGACTCAAAAGTTGCATGAGTCTACCTGTAAATCCGCCAAATCCTCTTGGCCACACCACTGGGCTACTCAGATTACCAAGCTCAGGGCTGGTGGCTCCTGACTTCCATGTACTCTTCTCAGCTTTTTAGAGTTCATTACCATGATCTTATAAGGAGGCACAGTACATTGTCAGGAACTTCTAGAACTGTGGCTTCCAACCTCCTTTATTAGAATTTTAATATCAATGCCAACACAATAAGCCCTATTTGGGTCTTCAGTGTTTATTGAGTAAGAAAACTATGATGGCAAAGAAGTTACTTTCATGCTCAGGAGATAACCCAAAGGGCTAGTGTGCAGGCTTTGTATGGGGCTAGGTTCAATTCCTGGCACTCTATGGTCCCCTGAGTACCAGGAGTTATCTCCAAGAACCAAGCCAGGATTAGCCTCTGAATTCTGTGGAGCATGGACTCAAAAAAAAAAAAAAAAAAGCTCCTATCCTGCGGGAATGATAGTATATAGTGGGTAGGCATTTGCCTCACTCTCCACTGACCTGGGTTTGATCTCTGGCATCCTGTATGGTCCCCGAGCACTGCCAGGGGTAATTCCTTAGTGCAGAACCAGAAGAAACCCCTGAACATCGCTGTGTATGACCCAAAAAGAAAAAAAAATACATTGATATTAATGTACTCCCGAGTTACCGAGAGTATCTCGCCTGCATGGCAAAGCCTGGCATTTGCGGCCGCGCACTTCTGGGAGCTTGGTTTTATAGTCCCTGGATGGCCATTGATGGGGTTACACAGCAGTTGGTGGGTGTAACTGTCTAGCTACTGGAAGGTGGGGGAGCTGGGTGGTGGAGGCCAAGTCCCGAACCAAGCAGGCTTGGAATCTCAGCACCGGGTCCTGCACACCTGGGTTCCTCTGCTAGTTCCTCGTCCAAGCATGTACAAATTCATCCTGTTATTCGTCGATTGGCTCGAGCAGGCCCCAGTAACGTCTCTTTCATCCTAGCCCTGAGATTATATTCAAGGCTCTTTAGGAGAATGAGACCCATCATTCAAACAAATTAATTGTTCAATATTATATTATAATTATATGTTGATATATATATATATGTTTTGAGGCCACATCTCATAGAGCTCAGGGGTCACTCCTGGCTCTGTGCTCCGGGGATCATATGTGGTGCCAGGATTGAACTGGGGTCTGCTTCATACAAGGCAAGCACCTTAACCCCTGTACCTTGTGCTATTTCTCTTGTTCTTATCTATAAATACTTTTTGTTTTCAGTTTGGGGGCCATGCCTAAGAGTGTTCAAGGCTTACTCCTGGCTCTGTTTGTTTGTTTGCTTTTTGCTTCACACCCAATGATGCACAGGGGTTACTCCTGGATCTGCACTAAGGAATTACTCCTTGCGGTGGTGAGGGGACCATATGAGATGCCAGGAATCGAACCTGGGTCAGCTGCGTGCAAGGCAAACACCTTACCCACTGTACTATCTCTCCGGCCCCTTGGATCTGACCTCATGAATCACTCCTGGTGGGCTCAGAGGGCAGTATAGGGTGCCGGGGATCAAATCTGTGTTGACCATGTGCAATGTAAGCACCCTACCCACTGTACTATAGCTCTAGTCCCTATATGGGTGGGAGAGATATTACAGAAGTTAAGATGCTTGCCTTGCATGCAACCAGCCAAGATTCAATCCCCAGCATCCCACTCCATATGGGGGAAAGCATCACCAGAAATGATCTTTGAGCACAGAGCCAGGAATAAGCCCTGAGCACCACTGGGTGTGCCTCTCCCCACCCCCATGAAAACAAACAAAATCTGTGTCACTTAATCCTCCTTTAGTTGCAAAAAGTAGAAACCAAATGGATTAAGTAGGTGACAAGACTCAATGGAAGCAATGCTCATGGGCTGCGGAGGGCCAGGGCATCAAGTGGCAATAGTCAGGGTTTGGACATGGCCATGACTCCTGGACACCCCAGACTGTGAGGGTGACCTGACTGTGACATGGTACTCAGTATGTCCATCAAACCAGAATGAGGGAAAGCATGTTCATGGAATGAATGCAACCCCTAGCAAGCATGCATGAGCTCCATGACTAAAGTGTGAAGCTGAACTGTCACCCTCAACACCAATCTAACTTCTCAAAATAGGTGTGTGGACCCGAGGGGCAGGCAATGCCCATACCCCTGCCTGAACACCGCCCCCCCTCCAACCCAAAGGGAAGCTCCGCCTCCCAACATCTCATCCCGGAACTGCCCGCCCCTGCCAGTCATCACCTCCAACGCGCCTATCTAACTTCTCAAACCAGGTGTGTGCACCGCCGGCATTGCCCCCGGATCTACCCACCATAGCATAGCTTTAAAATCTCTAATCACAAAAACTCGCAGACCCTATCACATCAGTGCAAAGAAGTTACTTCATCTATTCCCTACATTTGAGCTATTCGTTAACCTAGGCCTCACATTTCTTTACCTATCCACAACCCAAGGTAACACACAGAGGCAGCTCCACACAGGGCCCAAACATACAACACCACACAGGAAATAAACTACAAAATGCAAAGGTCACAATGGTAAGACAACACAGGAACTCATCAGGCTTAGTGAGTAAAGTCGCTAGCCCAGATGAATCAAACAGTAATAATGAACTATATAACCTGTCAGATAAGGAATTTAGAATGGAGTTTTTAAGGATGTGTAAGGAATTCAAAGAAGCAATGGAACACATTGCTGATAAAAGATGAGGATATGAGAACAGGAATGAGGAAAATGCAAATGAAAATACAAGGAGAAATGACAGATCTAAAAAGCTTGGTCGGTGAAACAAAAAACTCAGTGGAAGGCTTCAGCAACAGAGTAACCAGCTATGAGAACAGAATCAGTGAGATCCAAGATGAGCTGCAGAGAATCTCAAGACAACAGCAGAAAATGGAAAGAAAGAAGCCTCAAAATAAACCAACAGATGGGGCTGGAGCGATAGCACAGCGGGTAGGGCGTTTGCCTTGCACACAGCCGACCCGGGTTCGATTCCCAGCATTCCATATGGTCGCCGAGCACCGCCAGGAGTAATTCCTGAGTGCAGAGTCAGGAGTAACCCCTGAGCATTGCCAGGTGTGACCCAAAATCAATCAATCAATAAATAAATAAATAAACAGATATCAAGAGAAAATCAGAATGAAGCCAAGAGAAATAAGAATCATTGGAGTCATAGAGGGACAGGAAGAAAACCCTGATGATGAAGAAACTGTCAAAAACATAATTGCTGAGATGTTCCCAGAGCCAAGGAGCACACGCAAGCAGATACAGGAGGCCCAAAGAGAGCCAGCTAAAAGAAATCCAAATAAAAACACTTTAAGACACATCTTTATCAGAATGACGAAAACCATAGACAGATAAAATTCTGAAAGCAGCAAGATCAAAGAAAGAAAATGCTTATAAAGGAGCATCCTTAAGATTTACAGCCAACTTATCTGATGAAATCTTCAGGGCCCGTAGACAGTGGTGGGATATAGTGAAAAAAACTCAATGAAATAAATGCCTCACCAAGAATACCGAGCTAGACTCTCATTCATATCCGAAGGAATGAACTTCACAGACAAATAACAACTGAGGAACTTGGTTAGACTCAAAACCATGGTTACAAGAAAAACTAAACAGGCAACTTTAAGACAAGACAAGCTCCCCAAATTCACCAAACTTCAGCAGAAAGATGGGACAAAAACCCATAATAATCTCTCTCAACATCAATGGGCTAAACGCACCAATTAAAAGACACAGAGTGGCAGAATGGATCAGAAAATCGAACTCAACATTGTGCTGCCTGCAAGAAACACATCAGAACAGTCAGAGCAAATAAAGACTCAAAGTCAAAGGCTGGAGAACAATTCTACAAGCAAACAACTCCCTCAAAAAAGCTGGGGTGACCATACTAGTATCAGATCACAAAGACTTCAGACTGAAGAAAGTTACAAGAGACAGTGAAGGTCATTTCTTAATGATCAAACAATCTGTACATCAGGAAGAACTCACACTCTTAAATGTATATACGCCTAATACTTAAACAGCAAAATACTTAAAACAACTGCTGATAGACTTGAAGAAAGACACTGACAGCAACACAATAATAGTTGGAGATTTCCACACCGCTCTATCACCTCTCGATAGATCAATCAGACTCAGGCTCAGCAAGGACATACGTTATCTGAGAGAGGACATGAAAGACAGGGTTTTAATATATATATATATATATATATGTATATATATGACATTTCATCCCCTCCAAAGCTGAATACACATTCTTCTCAAGTGCACATATTACATTCTCCAAGATAGATCACGTGCTGAGCCACAAAACATACCTTCATAAAATTAAAAGAATAGAAATTGTATCAACAATCTTTTCAGAACATGATGCACTGAAAATAGAAGTGAATCACACACAAAAACAGAAATTCAAATTAACCCCCTGGAAATGAAACAGCTCACTACTGAACAACCAGTGGCTTAGAGGAGAAATCAAAGAGGAAATCCAGAGATTCCTGGAAACAAGCCAGAATGAAAGATACGAATTACCAGAACTTATGGGACTTGGCAAAAGCAGTGTCAAGAGGAAAGTATAGCTCTGCAAGCATTCCTTAGGAAGGAAGAGTGAGCCCACATAAGTAATTTTACCTCACAGCTTAAGATCTTGGAGAATGACTAACAAAAGTAGCCCAAACCAGGCAGGAAGAAAGAAATAATAAAACTTAGAGCAGAAATTGATGACTTGAAAACCCAAAAAACAATCCAAAAAATCAATGAAACCAAGAAACTTGTTCTTTGAGAAAATAAACAAGATCAATAAACTACTAACAAGATTCACAAATAGAGAGAGAGTGAGACCCCTAACAAACATAATCAGAAACAAAAAGGGGGCACATCACAAGAGAAACCACAAAAATTCAAAGAATAATCAGAGATTACTTTGAGAATCTTTATGCCACGAAACAAGAGAACCTCAAAGAAATGGATAAATTCCTGGACTCCTACAATCTTCCAAAGCTGACTCAAGAAGAACTGGAATACCTGAACAGACCTATCACCATCAAGGAAATTAAAATAGCAATCAAAAGTCTCTTGAAAAACAAAAGCCCTGGCCTAGGTGGATTCACCAGTGAATTCTTCCAAACCTTTAAAGAGGACCTACTCTCAATCCTTTTCAAACTTTTTCAAGAAATTGAATAAATAGAAATACTTCCAAACAGTTTCTATGAGGAAACTATCACCTTCATACAAAAAGCAGAGACACCACAAAAAAAGAGAATTACAGGTCAATATCCCTGATGAACACAGATGCAAAGATCCTCAACAAAATACTAGCAAAGAGAATCCAACGACTCATCAAAAAGATCATACACCATAAGTAGGATTCATCCCAGGAATTCAAGGAAGGTTTAAGGTTTGGAAATCACAAATCACAAATCACGAATCACGACCATCCTGTTATTCGTCGACTGCCTCGAGCAGGCCCCAGTAATGTCTCCACGTCTCCTTCATCCTAGCCCTGAGATTTTTAAGAAAGTGCTATATTCAAGGCTCTAACCCATCATATCAATAAAAGGAAAAATAAAAACTGTATGTCATATCAACAGGCAAAGTAGGCATTTGACAAGATCCAGAACCCATTTATGATTAAAAGAACAACTCTCAACAAAATGGTAGTTGAAGGAACTTTCTTCAATATAATCAAAGCCATCTATCACAAGCCCACAGCATGCTTCATTCTCAATGGGGAGAAACTAAATGCCTTCCCTCTAAGATCAGGAGCAAGACAAAGTTGCCCACTCTAACAACTTCTATTCAATATGGTATTGGAAGTTCTGGTCATAGCACTTAGGCAAGAAAAAGATGTCAAGGGCATCCAGATAGGAAAGGAAGAAGTCAAGCTCTCACTATTTGCAGACAATATTATACCTATACTTAGAATATCCTAAAGATTCTCAGAAAATCTTCTAGGAACTATAGTTTGTTAACTAAAGTGGCAGATTACAAATCAATATCTGAAAGTCCATGGCTTTACTATATACAAATAATGAAAGAGAAGAGATATTTGAAAAAACAATCTCACTCACAATAGTGCCTCAGAAAATCAAGTACCTGGGAATTAGCTTAACTAAAGAGGTGAAGGACCTATACAAAGAAAACTCCAAGAAACTACTTCAGAAATAAAATATGACACTACGAAATGGAGACACATCCCCTGCTCATGGATCAGGAGGATTAACATTGTCAAAATGGCAATACCACCCAAGGCATTATACAGATTCTATGTGGTCTGCATAAAGATACCCATGACATTTTTTCAAAGATATAGACAAAACACTCCTGAAATTCATTTGGAGCAATAAGCCCCCATAGTCAAGGCAATCTTTGGGAAAAAGAAGATGGGTGGCATCACCTTCCCCAACTTCAAGATGTACTACACAGCATTAGAAATTAAAACAGAATAGAAACAGACCCACAGACCAATGGAGCAGAGTTGAATATTCTGACACAGAGTCTCAAGTATATGATCACTTATTCTTTGATAAAGGAGAAAGAAATATGAAGTGAAGCAAGGAAAGCCTCTTCAACAAGTGGTGCTGGGAAAATTGGACACCTACATGCAAAAAAAGAAGAAGAAGAAGAAGAAGAAGAAGAAGAAGAAGAAGAAGAAGAAGAAGAAGAAGAAGAAGAAGAAGAAGAAAGAACTTAGATCTCTGTCTAACGACACACACAAAAATCAGACCAAAATGAATTAAAGACCTCAATATCAGACTTGAACTCATAAGGTACAGGGAGGAAAATGTAGATAGAACCCTCCATTATATTAAAGCTAAAGGCATCTTCAAGGATGAGATACCACTGACCAAGCAAGTGGGAACAAATATAAAGAAATGGGACTACATTAAACTAAGAAGCTTCTGCAGCTCAAAAGAAACCGACCAAAACACAGAGAGAGCCCACAGAATGGAAAAAATTATTTATCCAATATCCATCAAATTAGGGTTTAGTATCCAGGATCTACAAGACACTGGTAGAACTTTACAAGAAAAAAACCTCCATCCCCATCAAAAAATGGGGAGAAGAAATAAACAGAAACTCCCCCCCCCCCAAAAAAAAGAAATACAAATGGCCAAAAATACTAATCATGAGGGAGATGTAAATCAAAACAACGAGATATCATCTTACACCACAGAAACTAGCACATAACAAAAAGAACAAGAACAACCAGTGCTGGTATGGTTGCGGGGAGAAAGGGACTCTTCACTCATTGTTGGTGGGAATACTGACTGGTCCAACCTTTTTGAAAAACAATATGGACATTCCTCCAAAAACTAGGAATTGAGCTCCCATATGACCCAGCAATACCACATCTGGGAATATACCTGGGGATGCAAACAAGCACAGTAGAAATGACACCTATGCTTGTATGTTTATTGCAGCACTGTTCACAATAGCCACAATCTGGAAACAACCCAAGTGCCCGAGAACAGACGGCGGGTTAAAGAAACTTTGGTACATCTACGCAATGGAATACTATGCAGCTGTTAGAAAAGATGAAGTCATAAAATTTGCTTACAAATGGATGGTCATGGAGAGTATCATGCTAAGTGAAATGAGTCAGAAAGGGAGGGACAGACACAGAATGACTTCACTCATTTGTGGAACATAAAATAACATAATATGAGACTAACACCTAAGGACAGTAGAGACAATGACCAGGAGGATCGCTATGCAGTTTGGAAGTCTACCTCTTACACTGGGTGAATAGGCAGTTGGTATGAAGAAGGGACCACTAAGTCAGTGATGGTTGGAGGGATCGCTCCAGATGTGTGCTGAAAGTAGACTAAAAACCAAACACGATGGCCTCTCAATATCTGTACTGCAAACCATAATGCCCAAAAGTAGCGAGAGAGTAAGAAGGAAGGTGCCTGCCACAGACGGGTGGAGTGGGATGGGAGTGGCGGGAGGGATACAAGGAACATTCACGATCACGATCATGATCATCCTGTTGTTTGTCGATTGCCTCGAGCAGGCCCCAGTAATGTCTCCTTCGCCCTAACCCTGAGATTTTCAAAAGTGCCATATTCAAGGCTATTTCAGGATTAGGAGAATGAGACCCATCATTGTTACTGGTATTTGGCATATTGGGTACACCACAGGGAGTACTTGCCAGACGCTGCCGTGTGGGCAGGTTACATTCGGTAGCCTTCCAGGTTGTCCAAAGTAAGAATGAGATAGTAAGATGTCGTGCAGCTGCAAATGCGGCCGCGCACTTTCAGGAGCTAAGTTTTATAGTCTCTGGGTCTTGGTCATTGATGGGATTACATGGCCCCAGAGGTCAGTTGGTGGGTGTGACCCCTGCCTACTGGAAGATGGAGGATCTGGGTGGAGGATGCTCAGCCCTGATCCAAGCAGGCTTGGAGATCTCAGCCCCGGGACCCGCATGCCTTTGTTTCTCTGCCAGTACCTTCATGCGTGTGGAGAGTGGTCTCGGCATGGTTGTGGCTGGTTCTGGAGGTCTTCGGCTGCCTGCCGGACCTCTGCTCGGGGCAGGGAGCGAAACTCAACCTGCCCCCCTCCAAGGGGCTCCGGCAAGGACAGCCAGGCATGGAACATTGGTGGTGGAAAATGTACACTTGTGGAGGGATGGATGTTCGATCATTGTATGACTCAATTATGAAATCTTTGTATGTATATCTTATGGTGATTCAATGAAAAAAATTTAATTAAGGGCTGGAGCGATAGCACAGTGTGTAGGGCTTTTGCATTGCATGCGGCAGACCTGGGTTTGATTCCCAGCATCCGATATGGTCCCCTGAGCACTGCCAGGAGTAATTCCTGAGTGCAGAGCTAGGAATAACCCCTGTGCATCGCCAGGTGACCCCCCTAAAAAAAAGCAAAAAAAAATTTTAAATAAATTGATGAACTACGGGAGGACAGTGCTACAGTGCTAAATAAAAATAAAGTGTGAAGCCACTGACAAGCACCACGACCCAGGGTGTGCCGGCCCAGATCATCACCACAGCACTCATGAAGGGAAGGGGAGGGGAGAGTAAATAAAGTAGGTAGGATGTCACAATTTTGATAGTTCAGAGTTGACACTTGGAACCTTGCATCAGGAACTTTGCACTACCCAGACGCACCCACTGACTAGATTGAAATCCTGATACTTATGCAGTTGCTGCAACCCTGGTCTCCAGGAAACCTTGATTGAGACAGAAGGGCTGCTGTATATGAAAGGTCCTTACAGCTATGATTTGTATGTGGAAAGCAAGTTTAATGTCAAATGGAGACAGTTCACTAAGTCCACCCTGATTTTGGTGTCCACATTTGGTTACACAGACACTATGTGAAGGTGGCTTTAACCAAATTCTTCCTCCAAGTGACATGAAATCAGTCCTCTTAGAGCAGATGCCATTCTCACCCAGAAGAAGGAAGAACAGCGGGTAGGATGCTTATCTTGCATGTTTCCAACCTGGGTTCAATCTCTGGTATCCTATATGGCCCCCACAAACCTGATAGGAGTAATCCCTGAGAGCAGAGCCAAAAGAAGGCCCTGAGCACAGCCAGGTGTGGCCAACTCCCCATAAAAGAAGAAAAGAGAAGAGAGAGTTTTGAGTTCTTTAAAGATGATTGGAACTGGAACAAAATCTTATCCAGAAAACAAAATAAACTAATTGTTTTGAAAATTCAGACTTAGAAGTATATCAAACCTCCAAAGAATCTGGTTTAAGAGTCATACAGGAGCTGGCAATGGTACAGTGGGTCTTGCACATGGTTGACCTGGGTTTGATCCCCGGCATCCCATATGGTCCCCTAAACCTCCAAAGAATCTGGTTTAAGAGTTATACAAGAACTGGCAATAGTACAGTGGGTCTTGCACATGGTTGACCTGGGTTCGATCCCCGGCATCCCATATGGTCCCCTGTGCACTACCAGGAGTAACTTCTGAGCACAGAGCCAGGAGCCAGCCCTCAGCAACGCCAGGTATGACCCAAAAAGCAAAACGAAACAAAAATGTCAAAAGAAATATCAGGGAGGCTGTAGTGATAGCACAGCGGGTAGAACATTTGCCTTGCACACGACCAACCAGGGTTGATTCCCAGCATCTCATATGGTCCTCTGAGCACCACCAGGAGTAATTCCTAAGAGCATGAGCCAGGAGTAACCCCTCTGCATCACCGGGTGTGACCCAAATAGAAAAGAAAAGAAAACAAAATAAAAACCAAAATATCGGAACTCCTTTTTCCAAGACAACTTTTCCTGAAAGTCCTTATCCAATAAGGCAATAAGGCTTAGGTACTATATATATACATATATATATATATATATATATATTTCATCAATTTGCTCGAGCGGGCCCAGTAACGTCTCCATTGGAGACTTTGTTGGTATTATATATATATGTATATATATATGTATATATATATATATATATAGAGAGAGAGAGAGAGAGAATACAGCTCTGTATAATTTCAAGATGTTAAGATGTAGAACTTAAAGAGGAGGAAAGGGAAGAAGAGGTGATGGAAGAGGAGGAGTAGAAAGATGAGGAGGGGAAAGATGAGAGGTAGGAGGAGGAAGAAGAGAAGGAGGAGAAGGAGGAGGAAGAGGGAAGAGGAAGAAGAAGACCTGAACAGCAAGCACTGTGTGCAGTTCTTGAGAGCCCCCTTGGGATAAAGGACCCCAAATTCATATTCAACAAGGGCAGGTGCTCCACCAGGCCTGCCTGACCCAGGAGCCACAGTAAGCAGCCAGATCAGAGGTAGGTTCTTTGCCTGTGGAAGATCTTTGTAGGTGAGCAGGGCATCTGTCTCCCCATGGAGTCGCAGCACTACTAGCTGGCTTGCTACCACAGAGAAGGGGATAACCAGATTTGGTTAGCTTTTTGCTTTCAAGGATCTTGGTCTCCAGAGGTCCATTTTCACTGCACTATTGTGATCATAAATAGAGCACATGCCTTGCATAACTGAGGTCCTAGGTTTGATCCTTACTACTCCCCCTGCCCCCCAATAAACATCCCTAGGGCTGGGGAGATGGTACAGAGGTTAAAGAGCTTGCCCTGCATACTGTCGACCTTGGTTTGCTCTCTGAGCACCCATAGGTGGGCTCCCAAGCACAGAACTGGGAGATACTCTGAGTATTGTCAGGTGTGGCCCCTAACCCCTGCCCACCCCCAAAATCCACACTTCTGATTAAAACAGAAATCACTTAGGCGTGAAATGCTGTTTTAACATCCCCCATACAAAGAAAGATAATAGATCCTTATTATACACATTTCAGAGTCCTAGGCCAGATCACTGAGTAGCTCACTCACCTGATCCAGGCAAAAGGAGCTCTGACATACTGACAGTAGCAAATAGTGTTTAGTTCACTATTTCACACATCCACAGCATATACAACTTCCTTCCTTCCTTCCTTCCTTCCTTCCTTCCTTCCTTCCTCCCTTTCTCCCTCCCTCCCTCCCTCCCTCCCTCCCTGCCTTCCTCTCTTCCTCCCTTCCTCTCTTCCTCCCTTCCTCCCTTATCCTGCTAACATGCAGCTCTGTACTCCCCAGCTCTGTGCCTTGAGTTTCCTCCACCAGGAACGCAGCTTCAGGAACCAAGTCTGGACCTCCCACATGAAAGCCATGTACTTCACCCCACTGTACTCTCTCCAACAGAGAAAGGCGAAATTTTAAAGATGGCTCGCACACATATCTTGCCCTAAGCCCCAGAACCTGGGAATTAGAGGATACTTCACTTTGGTGATTACATTACATAGCACAGTTGATCAAGACTGAGAGGTTGTAGAAAGGAGAAAAACAGAGTAAGAGGGCTGGAGAGATAGTAGGGAGAGGGAGAGATAGTGGGTAGGGTACTTGCCCTGCATGTGGCCTACCCAATTTCAATTTTCAGCATCCCATATAGGGCCCTGAGCCCAGCAAAAAGTTTTTAAAAATTTAAAAAAGAATGGTCTCTGAGTGCAGACCAGGAGTAAAAACCCTGAGCACTGCCGGTGTGGCACCCTCAAAAAAAAAAAAAAAGAGAGAGAGAGAGAGAGAGAGATTGGGGCTATGGGGATAGCTGAAGGGGCTTGAGCACATGTTTTGCATGTGGGAGTCGTGGGTTTGGTCCCTGAAACCGCATGTTCAGGTACCAACTGGAGTATAGCCATTGAGCAGCCCAAGTGGGCCCCCACCAACAAAAAAAGAAGAGGACCCTGAGGTCAGTGGGAGAAGCCGGCCCGACGGCCTTCACTTCTGCCTCAAAGTCTCCTCAGGGAAGCCCTGAACGGCATCCAGATGTTGACCTGCGTGTCATTCACGGGTTATGCGGTAAATGCGCGCTCACGGCAGAAACCAAGCGGGGCCTGAGTCTTCTGGGGCACGAGAGGAAGCTGAGGCCACGGAACTTGGGCCAGCTGGTTGAAATTGCGAGTGCGGAGCATGGCAGGGTCGGGGAGGCCTGCTTCCAGAGCGGGGGTCCCCTTCCTGCTCCCAGCTGCTGGCAAGCCGGCGCACCTGCCCACACAGCTGCTGAGAAACGTGGGAACCAATCAGGCGCCCGGGGTGAAACAGGAATACAGCTCCGGGGGAGGAAAGGATGACTCAGACTCTCACTTATTTTTAGAAACCAGCTTGAAACTAGGGGCTGAGCAGCGGGAGCCTGGCTTTCTGCAGCCAGCGTCAGTCAGGTCAGTCCCCACGGAGGAGCCTCGTGCCTTGGTTTCCCCCACACCTCCCTTTTTTTTTTTTTTTTTAGCTTAACACCCATTGCCACAGGAGGCTGAGGGTATGCAGACACTCTCATCTGAGCACCAGGTAGGGAAGAAAGAGCCGATCCTGGGTGGTTAATATAAGAAAAGCGCGCGCGCACACACACACACACACACACACACACACACACACACACACGGTCACTGAGGCATTCACACACAAACACACACAAACACAAGGTCACTGAGCACCCTCCCCCCACCACACACGTAGTTACTGAGGCACACACACACACACACACACACATGCATAGTCACCGAGGGCTCACACATGTGCTCACTGAGGCATACACACACACACATATAAAGTCACTGAAGTACACACACACGTAGTCACTGAAGCCTCACATGTGTGGTCACGGATGTCTCATACATGGTCACCGAAGCTTCATTCACACACATACACACATGCAGTCATTGAGACACACATACACACACACATGGTCACTGAGGCCTCACACACACATATATATATACACGTATAGAATTGCTGTGGCCTCATACACACATGCTCAGTCACTGAGGTCTCTCTCTCTCTCTTTCTCTCTCTCTCACACACACACACATACACACACATGGTAGCTGAGGCCTTACACACACAGATGCAGTCACTGAAGCTTCACACACACACACACACACACACAGAGTCACTGAAGTCTCACATACACAGACACTGAAGCCTCACATACAGTCACTGAAGCCTCATACACATACACAGAGTCACTGAGGTTTCTCACACGCACACATACACACACACAGAGTCACTGAGGCTTCTCTCTCTCTCTCACACACACACACACACACACAAAGTCACTGAAACCTCACACACATAGTCACTGAAGCCTCACATACAGTCACTGAGGCCTCACACCACACACACAACACACACGCGCTGGCGCATGTTCAGTCACTGAGGCATTTCTCGCCCAGGCTTAACTGGGTCAATATTAGCTGTATCAAAACACGTCCTTCCTAAGGGAGGTGTTCGGAAGAGTTGTGCCACCAAGATCTGGCCCAGGGGCCTTTGGTGCCCTTCCCTTCTCTCTGCCTTACTCCTCAGTCAGTTGCACAGCCCCAAGCCCGGCCTTTGCATCTGTCCAGCCCTGAGCCCCTGAGCTACTGTCCTCTGTACCCCATCCCCCAAGTCCTTGAACATCTTTAACTCACTCTGATCACCGTGCCAAGTGATGTTTCTTGCCTTTCATGGCTCCCTTGCCCTGCTTTAGTTCTCTCCCTAGCACTTTTGGGCCTCTTGGCTGACCTTTCATATAAAACTTTACTTGTGAGGTTGGAGACAGAGTACAAGGGTAAATAAGGTACTGACCTTGCATGCAGCCGACCTGGGTTCCAGTGTCAGAGTCCTGTGTGGTCTCCTTAGCACTACCAGTAGTGATTCCATGAGCGCAGAGCTAGGATTAAATCCCACATGCCGCCCTTATGATTCCCCACCGCCCACCCTCAAAAGAGGCATAAGATTCTTCCTTTCCTTTCAGTAATCAACTAATCTCAATTTTCTTCTGTCGCTTCCAGGAATCTTATCTTTTCAGTGGGGATGTTTGAGGGGTTCTTATTTGAGAGCACAAAGGCAACAGGTGTGTATGTGGGGGTGGGAGGTGGGGGTTCTTCTTATACGAAGACGCTTTCAATTTCAACTTAACTTATAGGAAACCAGGAAATCAGCTTTAGTCTGGCCTATGTGAAATGGGAGTCTAGGCAACACATCTCTAGGTTGCCAGAAAAATCAAATTTTTGTTGAGGTCAAGTGTTTGTTGCTGGCAGAGGAGGACATCTGGGACAGTAGACAAACCTGTGGACCGGAAGTTCTGGTACCTGCAAGCCTGTGCTCTGGGTGAGGCCTCAGTCTTTGAAGCTGGTTCTGTAAGTATTTCTTAGCACTGAACACAAGACTGGAGATGTCACCATATGCCCTAGAGAAAAGCCTGCCCTCTATCTTCTAGTAGGAGGAAACAAGATGGAGAAGTGAATAGAAAATGGATCAGTGCCTTGGGGGCTGGAACTATAGCACAGCAGGTAGGATGTCTGCCTTGCAAGCCGCTAATCTGGGTTCGATTCCCAGCATCCCATATGGTCCCCTGAGTACCGCCAGAAGTAATCCCTCAGTGCATGAGCCAGGAATAACCTCTGTGCATCTCTGGGTGTGACCCAAAAAGAAAAAATAAAGAAAAGGATCAGTGCCAGGGAGAGCATGCAACAGGCCTGCATGTGCTTTACATATGAAAGGCTCAGAGTCAATCCCTGGCACCACATGCTTCTTTGAGCCACAATGGAAATGACTTCATGCATAGGGCAGGGAAAAAGGGATGAACAATATCAAAGCAAAGACCATGAGAATGGGAAGGAATGGGGACATTTGAGGGCTGGATGGAGATGGAGGAGATGACCCGAACTGCATATTCTGCATGCCAGAGGCCAGCTTCCCTCACACTATCCCCAGTGTACTCCAGAAGTGACCACAGGCACCAACCAGTAATAACCCCGAGCACCACTGGGTGTGGCCCCAAAGCAATTCACACACACACACACACACACACACACACACCAGAACAAAGGCCTTGAGCAAAGGTCCAGTGGTCCAGGAGACAGGGCAAAAGGAGAGACCATGTGAGGTGGGGACCCAGGCCATGGTCAGGGCGGCTGAGTGCCCAAAAACAGGAGGTCCCAGGATGCAGGATATCAGCGTTTCAGGAGAGAAAATCCTGAGGCCCCTGGACCACGGAAGAGGGGTGCATTCACCCTATCACACTAAGCGGTGACCGAAGGCAGTGCTGTGTCTGGGTTTCTGTTCTCAAAGATCCCTCTTGACCTTTGGAGATGCACAGGACAGAGAAGGGGGAACAGATGGTCGTCATCCCCCATGTTGAGGGGTGAGTGGGGCTGGAACTGAACCAGACTGGCGGCCTTGCAGTGGGACAGACATTTTTGGAGGCAGAGCAAAGAGGACTGAAGAGTACATGTGAGGAGGTGAGGAGAGAAGGAGCGATGAGGATTCCTGAGCTGCTGGTTTTGATCATAAGGGAAATTGGGAGGGAGAGGTGGGAAGGAGGGAAACCGGGAAGGAAAGAGAGAGAGAGAGAGAGAGAGAGAGAGAGAGAGAGAGAGAGAGAGAGAGAGAGAGAGCTCCCAGGGCTGAGTGCAGGGTTTGTCCTGGATACCCAAGTTCACATCCTGGCACCACATGGTCCCCTGAGCTGCCAGGAGCCATCACCCAAGCTCTGAGTAGCCCCTGAGCACTGCCAGGTGTGGTACTACATCCCCACCCCAAGACAATACTACCAGCTAGGGGATTTATTTTGCCATCAGAGGAAACTCTAAGAACTGGAAGCAGACTTCGGCATGGAGAGAGGAAATGGGAAAGTTAGTTTGGGAGGGCAGGGGGATGTGATACTCTGAGTACAGACACCGTCATGGCTGGTGCCTGGCATATTTTGTAAGCAATCACTAATTAGTTCTCCTAAGAGTTGTTGGGAGTTGTTAATTACCAGAACCCCATTTTACAGGCTCGAGGAAAGTGCGAGTGTCAAGAAATCTGCCTAAGGCTGGAGTCAATTATAGAACTAACAGCAGCACCAATTAATTCCTGGTAGTTCTGCGCTCTGCCAATCTCTTTAACGCCTTGTTTCGAGGTTTGGGGGCGGCACCCACTTGGGGGTGGTGCTCACACGCTGAGCCGAGCTGCTCCCCGAAGTTTGTACCATTTTCATTGCGGTGCCCTCACAGTGCTTACCTGGTCTACACACGCAAACTTCAGCTTTCGGAGGGCGGGGGAGGAAGGGGGGGGGGGCGGGCACCATGATGCCCACCACAGTGCCCGCACACATCCTCACCAAAAGTCCCGATTTCCCAGCTGTAGGGCTCACACATTTCATTGTGCTGCTAGTCAGAGGTTGCCAGTGCCTGAAGGTTCGGCACTTGTGGGACTCTGGGGTTTTTTCCCGGTTTGTTTTACTGAATGAGATTCTGTGGTTTACAATACTGTTATTGATGGTGTCCCCTGCACATAATTCCAACACTACACTCTTCCCCAGTGTACCCACCTTCTTCCTCCAAGGACCCCAACACCCCTCCCTTTCAATTCTACCTACCTCCCACCAACTCAATTATGTAGATCAGTTTTCCCATTATGTTGCTTTGGATCTTTGTTACTAACTCACTATGTATCTTTTTTTTTTTTAACTTTTTGGGTCACACCTAGCAATGCTCAGGGGTACTTCTACTCTGCACTCAGGAATTACCCCTGGCGATGCTTGGGGGACCATATGAGATGCCATATGAGATGTCGGGGATTGAACCAGGTCGGCCACTGTACTATTGCTTGGGCCCTCACTAAGTATCTTTAAGACCCACTTAGGAGAAATCATTCTGTATCTGTCCCTTTCCTTCTGACTAACTTGTCTAGGCATGGTATCCTCTAGTTCTACCCATGTTGCTACAAATGGCAAGACTTTATTCTTTCTTAGAGCTGCATAGTACTTGTTTTATATGGATACACAGTAATCCTTACATCCTTATTAGGCACTTGGGTTGTTTCCATACCTTTTGTACTAGTGTGGCAATGAACATAGTTGTATATGTATCCCTTTGAATTAATGTTTTGTGTTTTAGGATAGGTGCCAACCTGGGTCACCTGATAGTTCTATTTCTGGTTTTTTTTTTGGGGGGGGGGGAATCTCCATATTACTTTCCATAGAGGCTGAAGGACACAAGGGGTTTGAACTCATAACTGTGTGTGTGTGCACAGCAAGTGTTCTCAGCCTCTGTGCTGTGTCTCTGAGCCCCCCAAACCCCGAATTCACCACTGGAATGTAATTTGAATTCTAAGCCCAGGTTTAGGGATTTTTGGATAGTTGTCTTTTAAAACTAGATGGCAAGAAAACTACGTGAAGTCTCAGAGCTAAATCATGTTTAGGTTACTGGAAAATAAATAAATGGGGGAAGCAATGAGTAATCACTGTTTTGATTGGATGGGAGGGTTGGTCCTCACCCAGCCATGCTTAGGGCCCATTTCTGGCTCTGTGCTTAGGAGTGACCTCTGGAGGGTCTCAGAAGAACAAATGTGGTGCCAGGGATGCAAACTAGGGTCTGCAGGATGCAAGGCGAGTGCCTTAACCCTGTACCGTCTCTCTGACCCTTCATGTTTACTTTTTTTTTTTTTTTTGCTTTTTGCGTCACACTCAGCGATACACAGGGCTTACTCCTGCCTCTGCACTCAGGAATTACTCCTGGTAGTACTCAGGGGATCATATGGAATGCTGGGAATCGAACCCGGATTGGCCCCATGCAAGGCAAATGCCTTACCCTCTGTGCTATGGCTCCAGCCCCCATGTTTACATTTTTTTTTTTTAATTTTAGGTTTTGGGGGGATCACATCTGGTGGTGCTTGGGGCTTACTTCTGGCTCTTTGCTTAGGGATCACTCCTGGTGGGCTTGTGCCAGGGATTGAACCTGAGTTGGTCACATACAAGGCAAATCATCACAACAAAAAAGGGAAAGGAAGTGGGCAGGGTGGGAAGAAAGTGAGAGATTTTCAACCATTTGCCCAAAGTCACAAAACTGATCAATGTGGACAGGGCCAGACTCATGTCCTAATTGTGTCTTCCAGAAACCATGAGCTTCTCCAAGATACTTCACTCCACTTCACAGCCCACATTTTGCGTTATTGGAATCCTTATGTTGACTTAGCTGAGGTTTGGGAGACAGAGCACTCATTGGCACTTAGGAACTTGGTGCTGGGGCCCTTTGAGTCCCAAGTTAACCGTGTCCAATGCTGGTCTAGTGGGCAATCTGCACCCAACCTCCTGGCAGAGGGCCCTGGGCCTTCAGAGAAGACCCCGGAACCTGGGCCAAGTTGGCTACCTGGTCTAGCTCTGCCCCTGAAGCCAGGAGAGAAAAGATCCAGTTCCCAGTGCACGCCTCGGCTCTCCATTTCATGGCCAGGCTTGGCTTTCCCGGGCTGCAAACAGGCCCACATCTCTGCTATGTGAGTGGTGAGTGTGTGCCACACGAGAACTCCATCTCCCTCTGATGGTATCAGAGCTGGACGTGCACGCCAACGGTGTCCTACACTGGTGGCTGAGTCAACTAAATGACCAAAATAAAAAATGCTCCGTGGCAAGGCTGAGCAGGTGGAGTGGCGCTCGGCTTCCATTCATACAATCTGATTCACTGAGCAAGAGGGAAAGTCACATGCCCACCACCTGGGATTTGTGTTCCCTGCACGCAGAAGCACAGACGCTCAGTCCTCGCAGGGTGACTAAGCCACCATTTCACCTTGAGCACAAAGAACCTTTGCTTTGCAACCCCACTCCCCCCTGCTACCCCCATACCCCCTCCTCGCTGTAATTAGCTGTCGCAAAGAAGGGGTGCAGATTAGAACACAAGAGGCCGCTGGCAATGGACCAAACACTCGGGAGTATTTATTTATTTTGGTTAAGGAAACAGAGGCTGAGAGGACATGTCTAATCACTGGGTCCTTCCTGGGCCCCTGCCCTCTGTGCTGGGGGATTATTAGTCTGTCTTTGTTTGAGCGGGATAGAAGGGCCCTTCCAGGGAACCCTGTTTGCACGCACCGGTTTGAGTCAGTGATGTGCCAGTAGATGTTTAACAACCGGCTTTGGAGGGGGTTAGAGGTTGAACTGGAGTGTTTGCCGATTGTTGGAGTGTCGATACTTCTCCCCTGACTGATTTCAAGCTAGTAATTGGACATTAATGAACGAGAAGCTGGGCTAAGATATACTCTTGCAACCCCATTGTTTTTGTCTTTGTGCTGCTCCAGAACAATTGGTGCAAATTACCTTAGAAATCTTGATCTTGTGGGTGGGAGAGAGTACAGATGTTAAGACTCTTGCTTTGGGGCTGGAGTGATAGCACAGCGGGTAGGGCGTTTGTCTTGCACAAGGTTGACCCTAGTGCGAATCCCAGCATCCCAGATGGTCCCCCAAGTACGGCCATGAGTAATTCCTGAGTGCATGAACCAGGAATAAACCCTGTGCATCGCTGGGTGTGACCCCCCCCCCAAAAGAAAGACTGTTGCCTTGCCAACAGCTGATTCTGGTCTGCATTCCTGGCACTGCCTATGGTTCCCATACTATGGTCTGAGTACTGCCCGAAGTGAGCACAGAGCCAAGAGCAAAGCCTGAGTACTTCAGGGTTTCAGGGCATGGCCCAAATCTCCCCACTCCCAGAAAACAAGCAAAACAAACCTGGATTGTGGCAGGAAATGGAAATACTTGTAATGTGTCATAGAATCATTGAGACAGAATGGGTTTTGAATACATATTCCTTTAAATGTATTTTTCCTGACATTACTTGTACTTTGAAAACTGTCTTCATTTCTCGTGTTATTGTTTCTTTTTTTAAAAATTTTTATTAGTGAAACACCATGAGGTACAGTTGCAGACTTACAAACTTTAGTGCTTGGGTTTCAGTTATACAATGACCGAGTACCCATCCCTCCACCAGTGCCCATTCTCCACCACCAATGATCCTAGTAGCCCTCCCACCCCCCATCTCCCCATCCCACCCCTCATGTTATTGTTTCATTGTAACTCTCTATCACTTTACTTTAGTAGTGCTTCTATCCAACAGCTGGCGCACCACCTTTCTGGAAACTTCTCCACTGCCCTGAGAGCCTGTGAGAGCCACAACAGGATGCAGTGGAGAGCAGAATGCGGACGAGCTCAGCCAGATCTCATCGCCACGTGCCTCTCTCACTTTGGTCACTTAATCAGACAAAACAGACAAGAGCACCCCCACTGCTGCTTACTGGGGGTTACCTACCCCAAACCTCTGATTTTGTAAAGGAGGAAGTCTCAGAAAAGTCTCAAAAGTCTCATGGTGGCGGCCTCAAGAGCAGGTGCTGCTGAGCTCCGGTTTTCGGTTGTTGTTGCTGGGGGAGGGGCCACACCTGACAGAGTGGCTCTGAGCTCCGAGCTCAGGGTCACTCCTGGCGGGGCTCAGTGGACCCTATGGGTTGACGGGGACTAAGCCCAGGTTAGCCGTCTACAAGGCAAGTGACCTACCCACTGTACTATCACTAGACCCCAGAACTTTGACCTTGTGTGAGCTGCGCAGGCTAGCTGAATTAAGCTGCTGGCTAGCTGCATCTCATTTTGGGGGGGGTCCCAAGTCGTGCCCAGAGGAGGATCTGGGGACGACTCCTGCAAATACTTGGTTCACTTTGCTCTAGAGTCCAATGCTAGATCCCAAGGTTTTCAGTGCTGCTGGGGCCATATAGTGCCGAGGTCCACCTAAGTGGTGTGTGTATGTGGGTGGTTGGGGGGTGGGGGTGGAGGGCTCCAGAGTCATATTCAGCCATGCTGCAGACTGTGTGGAGCTGGGGATGTACTGGGACCAGGCACAGGCAAACCACACCACTCAGGTCTGGTCTAGCTCCCCAGCTCTATCTCACTGCTCCTTAGGGGGCCATCCCCGGGGTGTCATTGAGTCACTCCTGGTGATGCTAAGCCAGTGCTCTGCCCAGGGATGTGATACTTGGAGTCCCTGGGCTCACACCCAGGGGGGCTGGGACCAGGGAGGCATGTGGTGGCAGGATTGAACTCGGGGTCCCATGCATATGAGGCAAGTGCTTGACCACTTGAGCTATCCCCCCAGATCCCAGAGGATCTCATTTGGTTTTGGTGGTTTGGGCCACATCTGGTGGTGCTCAAGGGCCACCTTGGCGGCTCAGTCGCTCCTGGCAGTGCTCCAGGGACAGCACGCATTGCCAGGGGTCACACGGGGGCTGGCTGCATGCCAGTAATCACCTTAACCACTGCACTAACACTCTAGTCCTTGTTTGGTCTGGTGGTGTTTGGTATCATGCTGGAAGGTGGTCAGGAGTTACTCTGCTGGGTTCTGGGGCTGGGGGTGGGGGGAGGCAGTGGGTACTGGGATCAAGCAAGGCAGCCTGTATGCATGCTGTACACTCCAGTCCGAGTCTCTCATTTGAACTTCACAAAGATCAAAGAAAAAAAATGCCTCTTTGGATACCTTAGCCAAAGCACCAAGAAACAACTTTGCTTCTTGGTTTTGTGTTTAGTCACTCAAGCTGCCTCCTATTTCTTATCTGAGAGCTGAGATTCTGGTATGTACTATTTTATATACTTCACTCTACCTGGCACAGAGCCTTGTATACCATAGGTGCATAATAATTGCTTACTGCATATATTTAAAAAAATTTCTTTTAGTGAATCACCGTGAGGTGCAGTTACAGACTTACAAACTTTCATGTTTACGTTTAAGTCATACAATGATCGAGTACCCACCCCTCCATCAGTGTCTATTCTCCACCACCAATGTTCTCAGTATCCCTCCCACCACCCCCACCTCATTCTCCCCCCCCCCACCCCCCCATCTGTGGCAGGTGGATTCCCTTTTTTTCTCTCTCTCTCCTTTTGGGTGTTTTTGTTACTGCATATATTTTAATAGTTGGGCTTCAGATCCAAATACACTGCTTGAAGCTTTCATGAACACGGCCTAGGAGCTGAGGAGAGATTGCAAAGGGCTGAAACACAAACTTCACATGTACAAGGTTCAGTTTCAGTCCCTGACACTGCGTGGTCCCCCAAGCGCTGAACCAGAATAGTCTCAGGGAGCACCACCAAGTGTTGATCAAACAAACAAGCAAACAAACAAACAAAAGCAAAACAAAAACAAAAAAATCAAAACACTGCTGAGCATGTCTGGTTATTGTTTTTAAAAGAACTTTCAGAAACATTAGCTTGGTAGTAAATTTGTGCAAAGATCTCACCACTCAATGCATGTTGACATGTACAATCTTTAAATATATCCACCACTTGGCAACCATCACCACTCTCCATTTTAGAATTTTTTGTGTCATTGTTGGGTTTGGGGGCCATACCCAGTGATGCTCAGGCCCGGCTCCTGGCTCTGTATTCAGGGATCACCCCTAGTGTGGACCAGGGGACCAACTGGGATGTAGGATCAAAGCTGGGTTGGCCATATGTAAGTTAAATGCCCTACCCACTGTCCTATCACTAAGCTTCTATTTTTAAAATCTACCATACTAGTGGTAAGGGAAAGAAAAAGGACCAAGCTCAGGCTTTGCACAGAGGAGCCCTGGGTTTGATTCCCAGCACCACAAGATCAGGTACCACCAGGAGTGACCCCCGAACACAGAGCCAGGAGTAGCCCATAAAACCACCAGGTAAGGGCCAAAACAAAACTTGCCCACACTCTCTAATTTTGTTCATTTATTGAATAAGTTATTAGCACTGTGGCACTGGCACTGTCCTCCTTTTTTTTCATCAATTTGCTCTAGTGGGCACCAGTAATGTCTCCATTGTGAGACTTGTTGACACTGTGTTTGGCACATCGAATATGCCACGGGGAGCTTGTCAGGCTCTGCTGTGCAGGCGGGTAGCTTGCCAGGCTCTCCGAGAGGGACTAGCATATGGTAAAAATGAACAGTCTGTTAGGGTGTGCAGGAAAAAAGTGACCTTTAGCCTTCTGCCCCTTCCACTTTTTTTTTCGATAGAGGCAAGCTATGATTATTGCTGTGTTTGAGACAGGAGCACGGCAGCTGGCCGGCCAAGGGTCCAATCCTGGCTCTATCACCTGTGTGTCCTTGGGCGAATGACTTATCCTCTCTGTGTCCCTGGAAGACAGAGATGATAATTGTCTTTGCCTCTAAGGGGCACTGGAAGAATTTAGAAGCTCTTGTATCTAAAGTGCTTAGAAGAGTGCATGTAGCAGTACTTTTATGAATAACCCCATGGGCTCATTCTCTTCCCAAAGACATCTGAGCTCAGGTGACCAAGAGGCTATTGTGGATGTGTCAGCAAGAAAGTGGGGGGGGGAGGTTAGAGGGTGGGAGGCAGCCCAGGCAACTAGCAGGACCTAGAGGCATGCCCAGGGGTTTCTTGCTCTGCCTGGACTTCTGTCCTGCTCTGGAGCCTCTGATTTGGCCTTTCTGGGTCTTCTTGGTCACCCAGGTAAAATGGGCCTGGGTGGCTAACCATGTTGAAGTTCCTTCACAACTGATCTTTGTGTCTGTCTGTCTCAGCATGGCCTTTGAGGGGAAGTGAAGTCTTCTGTAGGTAGAGAAGAACATGGGTGCTCCCAGGCCAGCTGGACCATCTACTTGGCTCATCCTCTTTAAGAGAAAAAGAGAGAGAGAGAGAGAGAGAGAGAGAGAGAGAGAGAAGGAGAGAGAGAGGAAGGAAGGAAGAAAGGAAGGAAGGAAGGAAGGAAGGAAGGAAGGAAGGAGGAAGGAAGGAAGGAAGGAAGGAAGGAAGGAAGGAAGGAAGGAAGGAAGGGAGGGAAAGAATAAAGAGAATAAAGTATTTCAATGGTTGTGGGAACTACAGTCATGGTGTTAGGGGGAATGGGGTGTGTGAGCCAGGGATTGAACCCAAGGCTTGTGCTCCTCCACTCCAAGAATTAGGGACCCCAGCCTTCCACATCCTCTTTGAAAAGAGCCCAGATTAAAAGCCAGAGAGAGAGGGAGGGAGAGACAGAGAGAGAGAGAGAGAGGTGGAGGGAGGAGAGAGGGAGGGAGAAAGGGAGAGGGAGACAGAAGGAGAGAGAGATGAGCAAGAGTGTGCAGGAGAGGAATGGGGAAGCCGATCCCAACTCAATCCCTATCACCATACTTAGGATCCCCTGAGAACCACCAGAGTCACTCTCAAGCATAGAGATAGAAACAGCCCCTGAGCACTGCTGGCTATAGCCTAACCACCCACCCATCCCATATTCATTTATGTGATCAATTTTCTTTTCTTTTATGGATGTATAGGAGACATAAAAGAACAGATATCTTGGGGCCAGGGCCACAGTGCAGTGAGTAGGGTATTTGCCTTGCACATGGGCAACCTGTGTTTAATCTCTACTACCCCATATGGCTCCCTGAGCCCTGTGTGATCTCTGAGTGCAGAGCCAGAAGTAAGCCCTGAGCACCACCAGGTCTGTCCCCAAAACAAAACAAGCAAATAAAAGAACAGGACTCTGTTTGGAGGAGTTTTATTTTCCTTTTTTTCGGAGGGGCCGGGGGGGGGGGGGGGGGGGAGGGTAGGGAACCATATGGAGTGCCAGGAATTAAACCCAGATCAGCCATGTGCAAGGCAAGTGCCCTACTTGCTATACTATCACTCTGATTTCAGGTTTTATTTGTTTTATTATTATTATTTTGTGGTGCTGAGATCCAGCCCAAGGACTCACCTGTGCAAAGCATGAGCTCTGCCAGAGGGCCACATCCCAGCCAGAGTAACCAGTGTCACCAGGTTGGCTGTGAAGTCCCACTCTTGTCTTAGGTCTTTGGTTTGGCTTGATGTCCTTATCTGTGAAACAGACACAGTCATACTGCATTCATGCAGTTGTGGGTGGAACTGGAGACATCACACAAAGATCCACTTATTAGCTCCTGGCACCCCATATGGTACCCGGAGCCTGGCCAGGAGTGCTCCCTGAGTGCAGAGCCAGGAGTAAACCCTGAAGACAGCCAGGTGTAGTTCCCCCTAAAAAAAAAAAAATAATAAGTAAGTAATAATGCTGTTTGTTTTTGTTTTTTGCATTTTGGGTAACACCCAGCGATGCACAGGGGTTACTCCTGGTTCATGCACTCAGGAATTACTCCTGACTGTGCTCAGGAGACCATATGGGATGCTGGGAATCGAACCCGGGTCTGGCTGCGTGCAAGGCAAATGCCCTACCTGCTGTGCTATCACTCCAGCACCAATAATGCTGTTTGAAGACTGAAGAGATAGCATAGGAAGTGAGAAACTGGTTTTAGTCACAGTGACCCTGGTTCAAATCCCCAGCACCACACATGGTCCCCTGAGCAACCACCAGGGGTCACTCAGCAGCACAGAGCCAGGAATACTCCCTGAGTAGTACTGGGTGAGGCTTCTGCTCTCCACAAAAGCCATTTGTATCACTTAAAATTGCATGGACTTGGGCCAAAGAGATAGTACAGCAAGTAGGGCACTTGCCTTGTACACAGCCAACCTAGGTTTGATCCGCAGGGCCCCGTATGGACTCCAGAGTTACCAGGAGTGATCCCTGAGTGTAGAGTCTTGAGAACTGCTGTGGGTGGCACCAAAAACAGAATAATAAAATTTTGTGGACTGCTTGCCTCTTTCCCATTTGATAGGTTCTCTCTCCAGACCCTACTTTCATTTCTTGGAACCCAGATCAAGGAACTGGGAAAGAAGAAAAAGAAATAGCCCTTGCTTGGCTTGGCATCTGACTCAGCATCTTGCAACCACACAGCTGCCGATGGCCGTCAGTTGCTTGCCTCCTGAGAGCATCCACGGGCCCCTGACTGCTCCTCCTGCACCTCCCAGTTCTGCTCTTCGGCCAAGGCAGAGAAAAGCGCAGAGGCGTGAAGGAGCCAGAAGAACCCAGGTGTCCCACTCCTTGTCCAAGCATCTTTCCATTTCTCTTTGTTCTTGAACAGATTATCTCTCCTCTACCCTTTCACCAACAAGAACACCACACATTATCTCCTAATCCTCCACAGTGGCGTGGAGGATCCTTTTAAATATCAGCGGTTACACAATTGTGACACTTGAGACATCACAGTCATAAGACCAGCAAGGCGTCTATGGAAATCACAGTCAAGATGGGCGTAACCCTTCCTTCCCCCCCCAAACTTATTTTGTTGCTGTTGTTCTGATCTTCGGGCAGTAACAAGAGGCTTTCCTGTGACATAGCGAAGTCTTCCTGCATGGGGCTGAAATGAAACTAGGGCAGGTCCTTTGAACCCCACAGTGCTTCAGAGTCTACTTCTGGTTGGAAGTGACACCCTTATGCGTTCATGTTTAGATCCCAGGCTTGAAAGAAAGAGAGAAAGAAAGGCATCAAGGAGGAAGACTGAAGGAGTTGAAATCAACTTTCTTTTCTTCTCATATTTGGACAAACCCATAGCGAAATCCCAATTTGGAGATTTTCCTAAAGTTAGTCCTCTTTATTTGTATTTTATTTTTTGCTTTTGGGTCACACTCAGATGATGCTCAGGGGTTCCTCCTGGCTCTGCACTCAGGAATCACTCCTGGCGGTGCTTGGGGGACCATATGGGATACTGGGAATCGAACCCGGGTCGGCCACGTGCAAGGCAAACGCCTTACCCGCTGAGCTATTGCTCCAGCCCCTAAAGTTAGTCCTCTTTAAACGTGAGCCTCTCAAAAAGTTTGTTTGTTTTGGGACCACAGCTGACAGTGCCAGAGATTACTCCTCATTCTGTGCTCAGGAATCACTCCTGGGTTTGCTCAGGGGACCATGTGCAGTGCCAGGAATTGAACCGAAGTCAGCTATGCACACAATAGTTCTCTCTCTCTCTCTCTCTCTCTCTCTCTCTCTCTCTCTCTCTCTTCCCCCAGATTTGTGTGTGACTGTGTGTGTGTGTGACTGTGTGTGTGTGTGTGTGTGTGTGTGTGTGTGTGTGTATGTGTGTGTGTCTGGTCTTGTACATAGAAAATTCAAATTAATCCATAAAATGCTACAGTGGCATGTTGTCAATTCCAATTCAATCCCTGGCATCATCTATATTTCCCCAAGCCCTGCCAGGAGTGATTTGTGAGCACAGAGCCAGGAGCAAGCCCTGAGAACCTCTGGCAGTGACCCCCTAAACAAACCACTATAGCATTCTCTACAGAAATACAAAAATATATCTTTTCAGCTTTTTATGCTACCATGCTAATGGCTTCTTACCTTTGGGCCCAAAGGTTTACAAATACAGAAAAGGAAAAAGGGATCCGTGCCCAGAGTTTGAGTTCTGAAATGGTCCCTTTGGAGCACGGGGCTTAAGTCAAGCAGCCATGATTATCTGTGTTTTGAAGGACCGTGTATTTTTCAGACTCTCTTGACACTTAAACCTGGGTTTCGTGCTTTTCTGGTTGGGAGATCCTGGGCAAGTCACTTAAGCTCCCTGAACTACTGTGCACACATCTGGTAGGAGCTTCAGGATGGCTAGGAGAGAGAATACGGACCACCTCCTGCCCACAGCAGCCTTCTCTGTACTGCAGCACTATTCAGAGTAGCCAAGATCTGGAGACAACCCAAGTGCAAGAGATGAGTGGATAAAAGAACTGTGGTTCTGGGAGAGAGAGAGAGAGAGAGAGAGAGAGAGAGAGAGAGAGAGAGAGAGAGAGAGAGAGAGAATGTGCAAGGATTAATGCACTGTTCTTGCATGTGGCCAACTCAGGTTTGATCCCTGGCTCTGCAAAGGTCCCCTGAGCCCTGCCAGGAGTGATCCTTAAGCACAGAGTCAGGAGTAACCCCCAAGAATAGCCAGGTGTGGCCTCCAAACCAAAAGAAAATAAACAACAACAACAAAAGCCCAAATAAATAAAAACAACCATGGTATATATAAACAGAGGGAAACCACTTGATTATGTGAGATGAAATCACGAGATTCACAGCTTGGATGGAAGGAACTAGAGGGTATGGTGCTGAGTGAAGTCCAGAAGAGGGACAGACCGGGGCTGGAGCAATAGCACAGTGGTAGGGCATTTGCCTTGCACGCGGCCAACCCAGGTTCGATTCCCAGCATCCCATATGGTCCCCTGAGCACCACCAGGAGTGATTCCTGAGTGCATGAACCAGGAGTATCCCCTGTGTATTGCCGGGTGTGACCCAAAAAAGAAAAAACAAAGAAGAGGAACAGACCAAAAACAGAGTAAGGGAGCAACAAATGGCCAACGGATGGTGCCAACAATGACTTGGGAGTCAACCTATAGAAATGAATTTGCGAGGAAGGAAGTGGTCGGTGGGGAGAAGGATGACCTTGAGACTTTGAAATGCTGAAATGCCTGAAACGTTATCATTATTATTTACTTTACCATTTGGTCATCTTAGGGTATTTTTACCATATCCACAGTGCTTAGGGACTACTCTTGGTTCGGAGCTTATAGGTCACTCCCACTCAGTGCCTGGCGGGGGGGAAGGGATCATGGTGCCAGAGATGGACCCATAATCTGCCACATGCAAGGCAAGCACCTTAGTTCCTGTATTTTCCCTCTGGCCCTGGAAACTTTATTTTGAACAGTATTGTAAGGCATAGTGCCTACATTTGTTTTCTGGGGGGAGAAAGAAAAACAGATGCCCTTTCCTTCCTTTCTTTTCTCACCGCCAAGATGCTTCTAGCACTTCTCTCCAAATCCTGCTTGAGGCTTCCCTGATTTCCACTGACAATATGCTGCCTCAGCTCTAAGCAGATTCCCCCTCCCCCCAACACACACGCACACGCACACGCACACGCACACGCGCGCGCGCGCACACACACACACACACACACACACACAGCTTCATTCACTTCCATTTTTGACCTGGTTCTCCAAAGGAATCAAATCCTTGGCAAAGAGATTTGAAACGAACACTGCAGGCAAAGCCCAAAAAGTCAGCTGAAAAACCACAGCCCCCTCAAAACTTCCCTCTTGGGGATTCCTCTCTGAGTACCTCCCTCCCTTTGCACTATGGATTCAGCCCATAGCTTACTGCATAGCTGGTTCTCAGCCTGTGATCCCAAACGACCCAGACAGCAGCTCTCCTCTGCATCGTTGGCATCTGTGAATGGCCTCGGCTTCTCTGCAGCAACTCTCCTGGGCCAGCACACCAACCCTGGGGCCCTAGGTAGTTCCTTTTTCACACCTTTGGAATTTACTCCACAGATTCCTAAAGGTCTGGGTAAGTCAGTCTGGAGACATGCCCTGTACTGAAAGGGCGTCTGTGTATTAAGATCACAATCGCTGGTCCTGGAGGAGGGTTTCCTAAGGCATAATCAGAGTCCCTTGGGCCCAGAAGGGCCAGATCAGGAACATGGTTTGCAACACTTTGCTACAGACACGAACCAGAAAACTGCAGTGAAGGGTCATTTCTTCATTCATCTAAAGTTTTTGTTTGTTTGTTTGGGGCCACACTGGACTGTGCTCTAGGTTTACTCCCAGCTCTGTGCTCAGTGATCACTCCTGGTGGTGCTTAGGAGAATCTGTGTGGTGCCAGGGATTGAACTGGGGTTGTCTGGGTGCCAGGCAAGTGTGTTACCCACTGGACTATCGGTCTCTTTCATCAATTAAAAAAATGTTCCTATCAACTGAAATTATATAGTTTACAGTATCTATTAATAATGATTTCTCATGCCAGTGATAATGGCACGTATGAAAAAGTCTGGAAACAAAGAGTTTGGGCAGGATTGCGATGAGAAAGGACCCCTCATCCACTGTTGGTGGGAACGTCGTCTGTTTCAGTCTCTACTGAAAGCCACATGGAGGTCTATCTAACCCTTAGGAATAGGACCCCCGTAGGACCCCATGATACCACTTCTTAGCATCTATATCTCCTACACAAAGACATTAATTTGAAAGGCTACATGCACACTTTTGTTCCGCACCACACTAAGTAGAATAGCCCAAGTATGGAAACAACCTAAATGCCGCTCATCAAATCTTTACTGGTCTGATTCAGTGGTACAAAGCACTCTGCCAGGACACCGGAGCAATGAGGAGGAGTAAGTCACAGCTCCTCGGGGCCAAGTTAAATGTACCCACTTGTGGTGGCTACAGTGCCATGTGACATATGTTCTAAAAGAGAGCGCTCTCAAGAACCACGTGTCTCAAGGGAAGGAAGCCCTCACACTGTGGGTGGCAGAGTGTGGTGCACAGGGAATGTCACCCCAGAGTCCAAGACTGTCTTCAAGAAAGGGAGAAAAACTACACTGTAGCACTGTCCTCCCGTTGTTCATCGATTTGTTCTAGTGGGCACCAGTAACGTCTCAACAAATTGTGAAACTTGTTGTTACTGTGTTTGGCATATCGAATACATCATGGGTAGCTTGCCAGGCTTTGCCGTGCGGGCGAGATACTCTCGGTAGCTTGCCAGGCTCTCCGAGAGGGGCAGAGGAATCGAACCCAGGTCAGCTGTGTGCAAGGCAAATGCCCTACCTGCTGTGCTATCACTCCAGGGAGAAAAACTACCAGACAAAAGTGCATGAGGCAGGTTGGTGGGACAGAGCCCTCTAGTTGAATCCCCCCCAGAAGTCAGCCTGATGACAGGGAATTGGGTGTGATGGGTAGTGTCTGAGAGCTGATCACAGCAGCTGAGGTGAGGAAAAGAAAAATGGATTTCCTGGACAGTCTATTGTGGGCAATGGGGTCTTAGTTGCTTTGGGCAATTCTGAAACCCTTGTGGAGTGCATGTCTCAGTTATCCCCACCCCAGAGAGCTAGTACTTGCTTTGCACACAGCTGACCTCTGTCAGATATCCCATCCCCTGAACTCAGCCAGGAGTCGTTCCTGAGTACAGAGCCAGGAATAGCACCTGAACATTGACAGGTGAGGCCCAAACCCTCCCCACAGAACAAAACAAGAGTTATTCCAACCAAACAGCAGAGAAGCTGGGGTGGAGTTGTTGTTTCCAGATACCCACCCAGTTCTACCAGCTTGGATGCTCCCACAGCCAAAGAAAAAAGTCGCAGAAGGTGTGATATAGGTGATCTGTCTGTGCACATATGACTGTGGCCCCCTCAGCCTTCACTGCAGCAGGCCACAGCCCTGGAGCATGGAGGAAGCCCCTGGATGCTCTCTCTCTAGTTCACTGTCTCCCCACTGACAAGGGGAAACTCAATTGCAGACAAGGAAGGCAGGAGCCAAGCTGCATGCCTTCCTGAGGGGGCGGATCTCCATTGGCTGGAGGATGGAAGTCCGGGGATCTCTGGAGAGCTCAGTGTTGGGTAAGCATTGCTGAGGCTCCATGAGCAGACAGAGTGGGCTGTGGGAATGGTGGAACCATGAGAGATGCCGAGTCTGCCCACACCGCAGATGGAGGAATGCTGGTGCCTCCAAACACAAGGGGATAAACTAAACTATTCACTATACTCCTGGGCAGAGCCAGGCCCTTGTGCTATTAGAGTAATTACTCAGGGACTTGGGAGATGCCCAGTGGGCTGGAGCACGTGTTGTTTCACATGCCGGAGGCCCGGGTTTGACCCCTGGCATTATACCACAATGGTCCCCTAAGCCCTGCCAAGAGAACCCCTGAGCACTGCCAGGTATACCACACTCCTCCCCCCTCATAAAACAAATTACATTCTTTATGAATAATTACCCATCTACTTGTCTGTGTTTACCCAACAACCCCATCAATTTTGGGGTTACCACTTCATGAGCCACCCTGAGCGCAACCCCTAGTATAATCTAATACACAACAGGAACCCTGGGGCTGGAGGGATAATACAGTGGGTAGGGCACTTGCCCTGCACAAAGCTGAACTGGTTTTGATGCCCTACACACAATTTGGCCCCTCCAAGCACAGCCAGGAGTGATCCCTGAGCACAGAGTAGGAGGATGTTCTGAGAACCAATGGGTGTGGCATCAAAAGGAACCCAGACAATATTTTGCTTTTTTTCTTTTTGGGGGATGGAGGGCCACACCCAGTAGTGCATGGGGGATCGAGTAGTGCCATGGTTCTGATCCAGGACTCTCACATGCTCCAAAGATTTTAGTCACCTGCTGGCCCCAGAAGCGTTTAACTGATGAGCTCGTGTGTCCTCATGATTCTGCCTTGTGCTTCCATCAGAACTGTCTGCCTTCCCAGCATGCATCCCGCTCTCTCCTTTGTGCATTTGGAAGTGGCCTGGCATGGTGGTCCTGATGGGGTGCTCTGACATATTCTGGAACTTCTTTCCTGTAAGTTGAGAACCAGCCACAGAAGACACTTTCTTCCCCGCCCCGGCGCCTCAGCGGGGCCTCCTCTTCAGACAAGGCCTGACTGTCACTTACATAGGAGACGTTCTGCCATAAACCCATTGACATTACGGGAGACTGGACTTTCCCTCGTGCTGTGGCCAACTCACTGTCCTGTCCCCCTCGTTCTGGTCTCCAGCTAGAGAAGGAGGCTCTTGTCACCATCATTCAGCAGTGAAGGGTTTTCTGAAGCGGCTCTGCGACCTTTCAGAAAATCCCCATGGAAAGGGGAAATATCAGGCAGTAAACAAGAGGAAAACAGAAACAATTCAACAGACAAAATTGTTTCTGGAAGGGGTTTCACATCTAGGAAGTCTGCCCCAGAGTTCCCTCCAGGTGGAGGGTAGCCCAGGGACCCTCACCATCAGACCCCCTAAAGGAGCTCTTGAAGTGGCTGGGGAGACAAGACAGTGGACAAGGTGCTTGCTTTGCATGCAGCTCACCCCAGTTCAATCACTGCAACCACATATGGTCCTCCGAGACCTGCTAGGAATGATCCCTGAACCCAGAGCCAGGAGTACATCCTGAACACTGCCAGGTGTAACCCTCCCCACACTCCCTGAAAAAGAAGAAACTCTTTTTTTTTTCTTTTTGGGTCACACCCAGAAATGCTCAGGGCTTACTCCTGGTGGTACTCAGGGGACCACCTGGATATTGAACCTGGGTTGGCCGTGTGCAAGGCAAATGCCCTTCCCACTGTACTGTTACTGCTCCGGCCCCACAAAGGAGAGACACTTTAGGTTATTCTGGCTAACTTTCTGCTGTTGGCATAACCAAAGAGAATTCATTAAACAGCCCTATTTCTTAGTTTTAAGGACAAGAGACTCTGAACCCCACCCTCACCCCATCATCACAACATAACAGCAATGAGGGGAATGGTGGAGAACTAAACTACTCAGCCCCTATCATGTCATCTTAATCACAGGCACTGGGGAGATGGTGAAAACCCGGAGCTTTGCAGGCAGGACTCCCAGGCTCAATCAGTGGCACCATATGATCCCTCCAATACCACCAGAAAGGCTCCTGAGCACTGCCCAAAGCAAACATAAAAATAAAGCACTCTGGTGGGGGAGCGATAACACAGTGGGTAAGGTGTTTGCCTTGCATGTGGCTGACCCAAGTTCGATTCCCAGCATCCCATATGGTCTCCTGAGCACCGCCAGGAGTATGTGCATCACTGAGTATGAGCCAAAAAGCAAATAAAAAAAAAAGTACAGCACTCAAGGGGGCCAGAGGGATCATACAGTGGGTAGGGCTCTTATCTTGCATGAGACCTACCTGGGTTAATTCCCTAACACCCCATATGGTCCTTTGAGCATTGCCAGTAGTAATTTCTGAGTGCAGAATCAGGCAGGAGTAACCCCTGAGCATCATCGGTGGACCCAAAACAACAACAACAACAACAACAAAACCCCCAAACACTCTAACCAGATACAGTTAAACAATATGTATTCACCTATAGCTGGTAGTAGAGACAGATTCTGATTTAGGCATACAGTTTTAGTCTCCTGAACTATTTTTGTACTGGTGATGGGTGAACGGTATATGCAAGAGTATGTTAAGAGCCTGCAGGAGAGGGAGAGCATTGATTGTATCTCGTGTTATTCAACCCAGAGACCCGGATTTGATGCCACCCCCTTCTCCCAACTCCTGGCAATACATATAATCCCCAGAGCACCGCTGGAAATGGCCCCTAAGCGGGGAGCCAGAAGCCCCTGAGTCGCTAGGGCTGCCATCCCCAAACCAGCTCTGTGCCTTGTCAGTGGGGGCCTGACTGCAGAGACTCACTGCACTCCATCTGGATCATTCCCGACTGGTCCATGGGTTCAGCGTGAGGGTTTATAGTTAATGCCAATAAAAACCCCTCACCCAGTGCCTGCTCACAGTGCTCAGCTCTGCATGAAGTGGGCAGCTCAATGTAGACCATCTTTTCTGCTAAGTTATTGCTGACTGATGGAGCCTCTTAGATGAGACTGTTTTCCATGATAAAATACACAGAAATGGGGAAGTTCTTCTCTGGTGGGGAGTAAGTCTTAAAGGGATATAAAGGAATTAACGGCATGTGTTGCCATAACAAAGAGATCTCTTGGTCTGGAGTGGGCCTTTAAGGGCCTATCATTTACATTAGTTCCCCTTGCAGCCCAGCGGGGTGGGGGCAGCAAGGAGACCTCCCCTCTAAGCAGGCGGGCCTGGGCGGAGCTGTTTGTGCAGAAGGAGGCAAGTCAAGGGGCACCTGGCCTGGAGGGCTATTCTCCGAACGAAGGATTTGGCTTCCGAGATGAATGTTCAGCGTGAACCCCTGCTATATTTAATTCCCTTTTCTGTGAACTCAGTGCATTTTTAAGATTCAGTGAGGGGCCTCCTACAGGGCGGCAAGAAAACCGCCGAGCCAAAATTCTTCCAGAGTCTCTGGGTTCCTGCCCTCAGCCTTTGCTCATACCTGTGTGCTAGGTCAGAGGTTAAGTCCTCAGGAGTCAAGAGCGCTCATGAGAAACAGCTCTTCAGTTGGCACTCAGTCTATCCGAGACGACTGGACAGAAACATTAAATATATATAAATTTGTGAAATATCAACTACTCTGCAAACAATTTCAAGTCAAAGTGGTTTTTGGCAGGGAGGGGAACTGCTCCTAAGAAGTACTTAGAAAGCCCTGGGGCCACTCGTGGTGGCAGTTGGTCAACTGGGCCCACAGTTCAAAGCAAGGGCCCAAGCGTGGGAGCTGCAGGGCTGGAGCAACAGCACAGACGGTAGGGCGTTTGCCTTGCACGCGGCCGACCCGGGTTTGATTCCCAGCATCCCATATGGTCCCCGAAGCACCGCCAGGAGTAATTCTTGAGTGCAGAGCCAGGAGTAATCCCTGAGCATCGCCGAGTGTGACCCAAAAAGGAAAAAATTATAATAATGGGAAACTGCTAGAGTCCTGCAGACCATAGGATCACTCCCTTGGTGCTGAGGACACGCAGGGCTGCAGCCAGTGATCTTTAGGGGCCACTTGGTGCAAGTGATGGAACTGGGGTTATCATACTCTAACCAGTGTGCTGTTGCCTAGGCCCCCAAATAAAAGCATTGATTTTGGGGTGGGGGGAACCCTTCAAGAAGGTTCAAGGCTCGAGCCCAGGGATGTGGTGCTTTGTATTATCCCTGTCGCCTGGCGGCACTGATGATGGGTGGGGACCCAGGTATTGGTCAGTGGACTGAGACGGGCTGCAGAAGAGCACCGCCGCTAACCCCTGTGGACCTCCCCAGCCCTGAAAAGGATTCTGTGTATATGGTCCACACCTGGCAGTGCTCAGGGATCACTCGGGGATGGCAAGTTTGGGGGACCATATGTGGTATCACAGATTGAGCTGGGATTCGCTGTGTGCCAGGCAAGTGCCTAAACCCCTGTATTATCTCCCCATTTGGTCCATGAAGAGATTTTTTTCGTGGGGAGGGGGGCGGGGTTGGGGTGTCACATCTCAGTGGTGCTCAGGGCTTACTCCTGGCTCTGTGCTCAGGGACCACTTCGGTGGTGGTGGTGGGGTGGGGGGGGGCTCTGTAGCTTGGTGCCAACTTGTTAGTCATGGAACAGGAAGGGCCAGCACACCTTACTTTCAGAGGTGATAGCTTTTTGATGCGGTCTTTTGTGGGCTTCCCTGCCTCCAAAGTGAGAATTGTCCAGACATTAGCCAGAAGCTCCTGATCCTCTCCATACAACAACGAGCACAAACAATCTTTAAGAATTCCTGGGCTGGAGTGATAGCACAGCGGGTAGGGCGTTTGCCTTGCATGCGGCAGACCCAGGTTCGATTCCCAGCATCCCATATGGTCCCCTGAGCACCGCCAGGAGTAATTCCTGAGTGCATGAACCAGGAGTAACCCCTGTGCTGGGTGTGACCCAAAAGGCCAAAAAAAAAAAAAAGAGAGAGAGAGAGAGTTCCTTAGCTCTGCCCTCTAACTGGGTATTGAACTAGAATCTAGAATGGTCACGATTCCAGGAGTGGGGCGTAGCTCAAAGCAGGGAAAAACCAAACAGAACTGGAAGAAGGCTTCAAGGACTGGGGTTCATGAGTTGCATGCAGGAGTCCCAGTCTTCAGCTCTGCATAATCCGTCTGAGCACCACTGGGTGTGACCCCAAAACCAGTATAACAATAACAACTTTCTAATTTTAAAATCCTAGAGCCTGCTTGGCTGGAAAGGTAACACAGTGAATAAGGCGCTTGCCTTGCACGTGGCTTACCTGGGTTCAATCCCTGGCATTCTATATGGACACCCCTCCCCTGAGCACTGCCAGAAGTAATTCCTTAGTGCAGAGTCAAGAGTAGCCCCTGAACATCACCAGGTGTGACCCCAAAATAAAACAAATACCCCTCCAGGGCCAGAGAGATAATACAGTTGTTAAAGCACTTAACTGACCAGGGTTCAAGACTTGGCAACCCATATGGTCCCCTGAGCACTGCCAGGAATGATCCCTGAGCAAAGGCAGGAGAAAGTCCTGGGCATAACCAGGTGTGTCCCCTGCCGTGCCCCCCCCCCCCCATTACTAAAAACCAAACAAGAAACCCTGGTTCTTCTATACTTATTCATAACTTAGAACATTCTTTTTTTCTTTTTTGGCTTTTTGGGTAATACCCAGTGAATCTCGGGTTACTCCTGGCTCTGCACTCAGAAATTACTCCTGGTGGTGCTTGGGATATAAGATGACAGGGATCAAAGCCAGGTCGGCAGCATGCACAGCAAATGTCCTACCCTCTCTACTACTGCGCTGGCCCTTAAAACAACTCTTGGAAACCTCAGGTTCCAAATCTAAGCAGTGGAGTGATATGCATATTTTGTGCCCTGAGAGTTGTCCCTTGGTATTTATCTTGGTATGTATGGAAGGTTTGTTCAAGGTCTCCCTTGGAGCCAAAATTCATGGATGCCCAAATCTTGTATTAAATGGTGTATATAATCAGTGCATATAACGAGTGCACATCTCCCTGTATACTTGAATCAACTCTAAGTTACTTGCAACAATGAATACAATGTGAATGCTATATAAAATAATTCTATACAGTATTGTTAGGGTTGGAGCGATAGCACAGCGGTAGGGCGTTTGCCTTGCACGCAGCCAACATGGCGAGCCGAGTTCGATTCCTCCGCCCCTCTCGGAGAGCCCGGCAAGCTACTGAGAGTATCTCGCCCGCACGGCAGAGCCTGGCAAGCTCCCCGTGACGTATTCGATATGCCAAACACAGTAACAACAAAGTCTCCAATGGAGACGTTACTGGGCCCGCTCGAGCAAATCGATGATCAACGGGAGGGCCTTTACTATACAGTATTGTTTAAAGAAGAAGATCAAGGAAAAAGCTTTGTGCATGTTCAGGGCAAATGCAGCTACTGTACCTGTGTCTATAGAAATACGTGGATAAAAAGAACCACAGTAGGGAAATAACCAAGGCCCACAGGCAATAGAAGAGCAGAATTGGTCCTTCCTAGGAAACATGCCAAGGGGGAGGAGAGGGATCAGGACAGGGAAGGGACCACTATGACAAAGATAGAGGGAAGAGTTCTCTGATGAGGACTAGGTGTTGAAAGCAGGGAAAGTGATATGCATGATACCCTGTCAGCAGCAGGAGGGTAAACCACTGTAGCACTGTCCTCCCATTGTTCATCGATTTGCTCAAGCAGGCCCAGTAACGTCTCCATTGTGACACTTGTCACTGTGTTTGGCATATCGAATACGCCACGGGGGAGCTTGCCAGGCTCTGCCGTGCGAGCAGGATACTCTTGGTAGCTTGCCGGGCTCTCTGAGAGGGATGGAGGAATCAAACCCGGGTTGGCCACGTGCAAGGCAAGTGTCCTACCCACTGTGCTATTGCTCCAGTCCTAGGGTAAAACACAGTGCTTAAAAGGGAGAAAAAGGAAAAAAAAAAGGAATAAAGGAAAAAGTGCCTCTTCCTGAGGCAGGCTGGGGGTGGGAGTGAAATTGGGGGTGTTGGTGGAGGGAAGTGGACACTGGTGAAAGGACTGGTATTGGAACATTGTACACCTGAAACTCATCATGAATAACTTTGTGCTTTTGTAATTCATGGCAATTCAATTTAAAAAATTAAAAAAGTAAAAAAGAAAAGATAGACATGGTTTTGAGTCACAGTTGGTTACTTCCAGGCACGGGGATGTGTGGATAGAGGTTTTCCTGTGCCTCCTTTCACAGTTGAGATGATCAAAGAAAAACCTGTCATGAGAAAGGTGAGGTATGAGAGTGATGACCCCTGTTTCTTCACAAGGGACTGAGGCCTATTCCTAGAGGTTCAGTACTTGAAAATGGAGATATTGCTAAATTTCAAAATAGCGTTTGAATATTGGACCAGATTCACCTACACCCACCACTACTCCCCTCCTCAGGGACCAAAAGAAATACCATTTCTTGGAGCTGGAGCAATAGCACAGTGGGTAGAGCATTTGCCTTGCACGTGGCCGACCCGGATTCTACTCTCAGCATTCCATATGGTCCCCTGAGCACTGCCAGGAGTAATTCCTGAGTGTATGAGCCAGGAGTAACCCCTGAGCAACGCTGGGTGTGACCCAAAAACCAAAAAAAAAAAAAAAAGAAAAAAAAAAAAGAAATACCAGGGGTTACTCCTGGCTCATGTACTCAGGAATTACTCCTGGCGGTGCTTGGGGAACCATATGGGATGCGGGGAATCAAACCCGGGTAGGCCATGTTGGCTGCATGTAAGGCAAACGCCTTACCCGCTGTGCTATTGCTCCAGTCCCAAGAAATACCATTTCTTGAGGATTTTCTATGTACCAAAAAAATGTGCTGAGATTTCCTATCTCAGCTCTTATTTGGAGAGGCCATATTATCGTTTTATAAGAGAAGAAACTGAAGCTTAGGGTGGGGATAAGTATTTCCTCAGTATCATATAGCCAAGGGCTAAAATCATAATTCCTACTTAAATCTGAGGGACTGGGGAAGACAGTGAAAATGACAGAGCACATGCCTCGCCTGTGAACCCCGAGTTCCATCTCCAGCACCCCCTCCTCCCTGAGCACCACCGGGCCAAGTATTATTTGATATGGCACCTAGATAAATATCAAGTTTAGAAAGCCAGAGAGATAGTAGAGGGGTTAAGCCACTGGCCTTACACACAGCTCATTCCGTTTTGATACCTGCCACAGCTGATTCTGGATTGAGCTCCCCCAGTCCCTCAGATTTAAGTATGAATTCTAAGCTTCAATTTCTTCTCTTATAAAATGATAACTCCAGTCTCTCTGAATAAGAGCTGGGATGTGAAATCTCAGCACAATTTCTGGTACATAGAAGATATCAGAAATTACATATCCCTAAACATTGCCAGCCAGGAGTAAGCCTTGAGTATCACTAGATGTGGCCCAAGAGCAAGAATAATTTTTTTTTTAAATGGGCCAGTGCTGAAGAGATATTACAGGGCTTATAGACCTTGAGTTGGAGGGGATAGAACAGCAGGTGAGGCACTTGCCTTGCATGTTATCCCATGTAGTTCCTGAGCTCTGCCAAGAGTGATCCCTGAGTACAGAACCCTGTTCAGCAGTAAGCTCTGAATAACATCGGGTGTGGACACTCCCCCCACCCCAATAAAAAGAAAAAAAGGAAAAAGGCCGGAGAGATAGTATAAAGGTAAAGGTAAAGGCCCTCCCGTTGATCGTCGATTTGCTCGAGCGGGCCCAGTAACGTCTCCATTGGAGGAGACTTTGTTGTTACTGTGTCTGGCATATAGAATACTCTCGGTAGCTTGCCGGGCTCTCCGAGAGGGGCGGAGGAATCGAACTCGGGTCGGCCATGTTGGCCGCTTGTAAGGCAAACGCCCTACCCGCTGTGCTATCGCTCCAGCAGGTAGGAAGTTTGCCTTATATGTCACCAACCTAGGTTCAATCTCCAGTATCCCTTGAGCACTACCAGGAGTAATTCCCGAGCACAAAGCCACGAGTAAACCCTGAGCATTGTTGGTATGACCCAAAAACTTAAAAAAAAATTGTGTCTTGCACATGCCAATCCAGGGTTGATCCTTGGTACTCTATATGGTCCCCTGAGTCTCACCAGGAGTGACTGATCCCTAACACAACTGGTTTTGCCCAAAAAGGACAAAGAAAGAGAGAGAGAGAGAGAGAAAGGCAAAACTTTATAGAGTATTCTCTGCCTCCTGTTCATAGTTCACCTTGGCTTATATATACAAGAATCCCAAACCTAGAAATGTTTAGCTAAACCTTGCCCCATAGAGATTGAAAAAAAAAAAAAAATCAAAGGCTGTGAAATCTTTTGGATTCTTTGCAGGTGTTTTTTTTTTTCCCCTCCCACATCCAGGGGTGCTCAGGGCTTTCTTCTGGCTCTGCAATGAGAGACAACTCCTGGCATTGCTTGGGGGACCATAAGATGTGCCAGAGATCAAACTGGGTGGGCTGCGTGCAAGGCAAGTGCCTTAACCACAGTACTATCTCTCTTACCTTCTTGGCTAGTTTTAAGGAATCATTTCCCCCAAAGATGGCAAGGGTTGCTTTGGATTTACCTAGAACTGAGAACTAGTCCTAGTCTCACTGCGAAGTGAAATCTTGAACTTACTTATTGTAGTGTCTTTATTTCTAAAATGGGAATAAAGTAGCTCATGGAACTGGTAAGACTCAGATAAGATGAGGCTGATGAAGTGGTAGTCTCTCTCTCTCTCTGTCTCTGTCTCTGTCTCTCTTCCACCCTCCCCCCCCTCAGTTGCCAGGATGGAACACAACTGATTTTTTTGGGGGGCGGGGGTTGGAGCAATAGCACAGTGGTAGGCCCGACTTCGATTCCTCCGCCCCTCTCGGAGAGCCTGGCAAGCTACCGAGAGTATCTCGCCTGCACAGCAGAGCCTGGCAAGCTACCCGTGACGTACTCAATATGCCAAACACAGTAACAACAAGTCTCATGATGGAGACATTACTGGGCCCGCTCGAGCAAATAGATGAAAAACGGGAGGACCGTGACCGTGACCCTTTTTTGGACATGTGTGCGGCACACTCAGCTGTGCTCAGGGATTGCTTATGGTGGGGCTCAAGGAGCCCATACTGGATGGGCCTCATGCAAGGCAAGCCTCTTAGCCACTATCCTCTCTCTCTCTCTCTGTCACCCCTCAAAGGGATTTCCTTTCCTTAATTAATGAAGGGTGGTGGCCCTGATGGCACTTCTGACTTCACTGATCACTTTTAAATATTTATGAGAAGTATTAAAATTGGGCTGGAGCGATAGCACAGTGGTAGAGTGTTTGCCTGGCGCGCAGCCAGCAAGGACAAGGCCAAGCCCGCCGGTTCGATTCTTCTGCCCCTCTCGGAGAGCCCAGCAAGCTACCGAGAGTGTCTCGCCCGCATGGCGAAGCCTGGCAAGCTACCCATGACATATTCAATATGCCAAACACAGTAACAACAAGTGTCACAATGGAGACGTTACTGGGCACATTCGAGCAAATCGATGAACAATGGAAGGGCAGTACAGCGCATTAAAATTATCCCCCCCTTCACAATGTCTGAAAATTGGAAAATTAATTGTTTGGGGGCCACACTGTTCAGGAGGTTGGGTAGAATGTGAAATCTTATTACTCCCCAAATGTTGGTGGGTGTGGGGTGCAGGGTGGATCTCCTGGTGGTGCTCAAGTGACCTTGTAATTGCCTGCTGAGCCCCTGGACACTAGCCCTTTGATCACACTCCGAAGACTGCAACCGTGAACCTTTCATGTGGCAATGCCACTGTTTGTACAAAAGTGGCTTCTCACAGGACAGCAAGGCCAACGCTGATCCCACTTGGACTCAGACGCACATGCAGGGTGGAATCTCGCTCCCATCACCTTCTCTTCTCCTTTTCAGTGGACTTCATCTCCACGTGGTCAACCTTAGTCCCTTTAAGTGAGATAAAAAAAAATCAGCCCACCTTGTACAGGAACTTGATTTTGACACTGTCGTCAAGGCTGTCCACAGGCAACGAAAACCGGCTGCAAACAACCCAGTACTAGAATCTTCCAGAAACAGAGGGTTTTTTTTTTTTTTAAACACACACACACCCCAAAAAACAAAACCTGCCCCAGGGTTTTCCTGTGAGTGAGGGGTCTGCGACCGGGCTCTCTCGCCCGCCTCTTCAGAGAGAAACTTAAAAGGCTTAGCGCAAAGACAAACAAGAACAGAGAGAGCCGCTGATACTAGGAGCCAGTCACAGTTGTGAACTGTTCGTGTGTTTCATTTAAACAGCATTAAAAAAAAAAATTAAAAAGTTTGGGGTCGAGGCCTTTCCTAAAGCTGCCAGACAGAAAACCAGAAAAGCGTCCTTCTGGTTTTTGTTTTATTTTTTTCTCCCTCCCCCCTCTCTCTCTTCCCCGGTTCTCAGTTGCGTGACACTGCAGCCCGAAATCACAACTCCCCTGTAGGTTCCTGGTGCTGCCTGCTTCCTCCTCTCGCGGGTTTAGTCACAGAATTCGATTCCTGTTGGCCGATTCTGCGCCTCCAAACCGGCTCAGGGCGCTAGTGGAGTGCGGGAGGCTCCTGCGCTCCTGTATAAACAGGTAAGGGCCAAGGGGTGGGGCGCAGATTGCGGGTTTCCCAGGGCTGGGGGCTGGGGGTGGGCGCAGGGGGTGGGTGGGGGTGGGGGCGTGAGAGCCAACCCCCCCCCTGGAGAGCGGGGCAAGGTTAAGGGAGGACTTGGCCGCTGTGTTTTTTTTTTTTTAGGCAGTTTTTTTTTTTTTTTTTGGTTCCCTTTCTAGAAACCCAGCTGTAACTTCAGGTCGCGGCGCATTAAGCCTGAGCCAGTGCTGGAGGCGCGCGGCGCCCGGCCCCGCAGCCAAGGCCCCGGCAGAGGTCAGCGCTCGGCCCGCGTGACGTTCCCGCCCCGGCCCGTGCGAGCGCCGCGCCGCAGGTAAGCCCGCGCCGGAGGGGGGTCTCGGGTACCAGTGGGCTGGCGGGGTCCTACCTGCTCCCGCCGCATGGGGACTCCGGGGGTCCGGGGTGGGGGCGGGGGGAGCTCGGATCGGCGGGGCGAGCCCACAGCTGGTGGCTTCTGCCTCGCACCCGGCGCAGCTGGGCTGCTCCGAGCGGCCCCGCAGCCGGGGCTGGACGCGCGCACCGGCCGCGCCGCGGTGGAGCAGGTGCCCCCTTCTCGGCCCCCCCTCGGCCGGGATGTCTAAAGAGAAGGATGGGACTATTTTTTTTTTTTTACAAAAAAAAAAATCTGAGTCGGGAGGGAAATGCTCCTGGAGAAAGTGCCCATTCTCGCCCCATCCAGGGCAGATCTTTTTTCTTCCCCTCCCCAGACCACCTTTCTCCCCTCTTTCCCCTTTAACCTTCAGCAAAGGTATCTGCGCTCCTAAAACAAACAGGAATGTTGCGTTGGCCCGTGGCCAGCCGGAGGCTCAGCGAGCAGGATAAAATTTCAGGGCAGATTTACGGGAAGTTGCCGGTGTTGGGAGTAAAAATCTGGTTTGGTGAGTTCTAAGGGAAGGGAGTCGACGAGAGGCAACCTGGTTCCCGGGAGGCGGATGGCGCGGGCGCGGGGCGGGGGGGAGGAGGAGGGAACCGGGAAGCGCGACCCGGGCGAGAGCCGCGAGCGCTCCCGGGGCGCCGCGCAGCGCAGTGGCCGCAGCAGCCCGGCTGCTCCCGTGGCCGCGCCGAGTCCCGCCGGGTGCGCTCGCCCGCGCCCGCCCGCGCCCGCCCGCACCGCGCTCCCGGGCCCCGGGGCAGCCGGGGGGCTCCGGGCTGCAGTCCCGGGGTGCGGGGAGAGCCAGGCGCCGGCAGGTGGGCCAGGCTCGGACCTTTCGAAGCTCGGGGACGTGGGTTCTGCCTCCGAAACGCTCTGTGGCTTTAAGCGGCGCGCTGGGGAGTCGCTGGACACTCCTTTTTTTTTTTTTTTTTTTTGGTTTTACATTAAAAAAGAGGGAAGGCCCCATTGATGCGGTCGGTCTCTTCCTAGCTGTTAAGTTGCTCCTGCGCGGTGAATGGTGTTAATTTCTCAAGTAGGCGACAGCCAAAACGCGTAACCCAAGGTAAAGTGGTTTTTTTTTTTGGGGGGGGGGGGGGGATCCGCACGCCTGTCCCCGAGTCTTCACGTTGGGGAGGTCCCACTGTTGACATTTGTTTTTCTGTTCGCTTTAGCTCGTCATTTCCCTCCTTGTAACTTACCTTGTAACTTTCCCCGACTTCTGGTGTCTTCGTGGGTATTGGCGGGAGGGGGGGGGTGCGGGGGAGGAACCGTTTGTGAAAGTTTTTTTTTTCTGGGGGAGGCTTAGGGGTGGGCGAAAATCATGCACAGTCAGCCCCGTGGTGCTGCTTCCTCCGCTGATGAAATCGGTTCCATGAATGAGATTTTCTTTTCTTTTTTTTTTTTTTACCCCTGTAAACACATGATTGGGCCGTGTAGAGACGCATGTGAATGTTCAGGCTGGGATTATTTAAGGCAGAAGGAGGAAATGGGGCAGGCACCTCCTTAAAGTGTTGGGCCTGGCCAGAGGGGGTCTTCCTGTCCTCGTTTTCTGCTGAAGGTCATGCCGAATGGGGGTTTAGTGGTTCAGAGTCCAGTGTTCAATCTGCATCAGAGTGGAGGAGGTGAATCCTGACAGCTGACCCGTCTCCCCGGCTGGGCTATTGAAGAAATCAGTTCCAATAAGTGGAAGTTGTGTTTTCCAATAAGTGATGCATGCTTTCATTAGGTAAAAAGTTCAGGTACTCTCAGGGACCTTCCCAGAGCATTTGAGGATGTGGCTTCTTTCTTGAGGTTTATCAAAGTGATAGGAAGATAGTATCTCCTAGGCATGCACTGATAGGCTGTTACTGACTGGAAGGCAAAAACCAAGCATATATTTTTTTTCTTGCTTAAGTGGTGCTTGGTTTTTGTTGGCTGGAATGTAGATGAGGAATGGGTACTGTAAAGATTTGTTGTTTTTGTCATGCTGGTTGGTGTATGAACCTTGGGCCTGGCACTGGCAAGTTCGTGCTCTATTGCTGAGCCATATCCCCAGGCCTCCTTTCAAAGTTTTAACTCGCAGTCACATGAAATTTTTAATTAAAAAAAAAAATTTTTTTTTTTAAGAGGAGAGCAAGCGAAGGGTTGACAAGGCAGACTTGAAGTCATTTTTAGCTTGACGGCAGCCCGATTAAAGCATTGGAGAATGCAGGTGCTTGTTCTAAAAGGGGTGAAATTGGCAGGAGAACCCAGCGAACCCTGTGAGATCACACTTGTGAGTTGAGTGCCTGGCGATCAGTGTCAAGGGTAATCTTGGTCAGATCGGTGATCCGAAATCCCTGGGAAACAAAGCCTGTAGTCTGAGAGATTCGGGAGGAGGACGAGAAAAATTTGGGCTCTGCCTCCTTGGCAGTTTCCCTGTTCCCCCACACGTACCTTCCGTCCCTTCCGCCTGCCTCACTGAGTACTGGGAGCTCAAAGCATTGGACATTTCACAAGACTCGAGCTTCATTATTAACTTGTGGAATGTTACATGAAGAAAGAAGCCGATAGAAAGAAAGCTTCTGGCCTTACTCTGTGCTGTTTCTTTCCCTGTCTACGTACGTCAACGCTTCAGTTCATCTGACCAAGAGTCTATTGATCTATTCTGGAGATAAACCCAGCCTTGAGGTTTGTTATCGTTTTGTTAGTAATCATTTTCTTAATTTTTCCAAGAGCGTAAGCTTGGGAATTTAGCAGCATTTCACTTCAGCAGGTCTCAGTAGTTTTGCAGTGGGGTTTATTTGGTTGTGGTTTTTGGTTTGGTGGCTAAGAGTCTCCTGGCTCAGTGAACAGATGTCATTCTTGACAGTGCTGGGGTATTGGGCTCAGAGAGAGGGGGGGGAAAGGGGAGGAGAGGTATGCAGAGTTGGGATTCAAATCAGGGGCTCCCAACATGCTTGCTCTAACCTGTTGAGCTATCTCTTTGACCCTTAATCTCTATAGTTTTATTATCAATTTATTTTTTGATTCTTTACTATGTGGTACTAGACAAGGTAAAAGTAGACAGTTATTTTCCCTTTTGTTTTTGTTTGCGTGGGCTTACTGTTGGCTCTGTACTCATGAATCACTCCTGATGGAGTTGGGGGACCATATGGAGTACCTGGGATAGAACCAGGGTCGGCCGCATGCAGGGCAAGTGCCCTATCCGCTGTACGATTGCTCTGGCCTGACAAAATAATTTTCTGACAGAATGAATTTGTTTTCCAAATTTGACTCTTGATCTGAAGAATATATCCTGTCCATATGATTGCACTCTGACCGCTGTAGGAAAGTATTTGTCATTTCAGACTGGTTTCCACCTGCACATTCCAAGTTCTTTCTGTTTTTTTTTTTTCTCTGACTTGCTATGCCGGGGATCGAACCTTGAGTCTCACAACATGCAGACAAGACAAGTGTTCTGCTGCTGAGCCCCATTCTTGGACCCTCTTTCTGATATATTTTTTTTTCTTTTTTTTTTTTTATTCTCTCCTTTTTTGGTGGGGGACTGGGTGGGGGGGTGTTCACCATGCTTGAACACAGACTTCATAGCTATGAAGCATATGCTCCACCATAGAGGAGGAGATATCTTGAAGTTCTCCCAGACCCTTTTTATTTTTCAAAAAATTTTCCTGAACTGGTAGAGGAATGGGTTCACAGGTGCTGGTGGAGATGGAAATTTTCCTTAAAATTGAAAGAAGGTTCCAGTGCAGTTGAAATCAGGTTGTTCCAGACGATGCATGACCCGAGGGGAAACCTACTTCAGAAGGCTTAAATTTGAGATTCCTATGACTTAGAAAAAGTCGGACTGAATCTGTGTGCCAAACACATGCGCCACGACAGTGAAAGCATCAATGCAGCTGAAGTTGGTTGTTTGGTTGTTGTAGTGATTCCATGTTTGAGGACTGACGTAGTGGAACTTTTCAACTCCTGGTCTGATTAAGAGAGGGTTTTTTTTTTCCCTTGGGGAGTAATCTTTGTCTTAGGGTGATGTTGATTGTTTTTCTGATTTCATAACCCTTAAGAGGAGGTATTCATCAAAGCAATCAATCACTCACTGAACAATTCTTCAAAGAAAGACCAGAAAAAAATTGTCAAGAATGACCCTGTGTTGGGGCTGGAGCGATAGCACACGGGTAGGGCATTTGCTCTGCACGCAGCTGACCAGGGTTTGATTCCCAGCATCCCATATGATCCCCTGAGCACTGCTAGGAGTAATTCCTGAGTGTATGAGCCAAGAGTAACCCCTGTGCATAGTTGAGTGTGACCCAAAAAGCAAAAAAAAAAAAGCAAAAAAAAAAAAAAAGAAAAGAATGACCCTGTGGAGGTGGCTTGGGTTCTTAGAAAGTCTTCAGAGGGGCTGGAGAGGGAGTACAGTGGTTTGGATGCTTGCCTTGCACTCAGACAATTTGGGTTTGATCCCTGGAAGCTCATATATATATAGTCTCCTGAGCATCTCCAGCAGTGATTTCTGAGTGCACAGCCCGGAGTAACCCTGAACATCACAGAGTGTGGCCCCCAAACAAATAAAAAAAGCCCATTAGAAGCCCCAGAGGTGGAGATTGTTGTTCCATGGCTACCTCACATTGTTGGAGGTATCACCCGCCAGAGGAATTTATGGGGAGGTGGTACCCTGCCATTTCTTGAGCAGGATCCTGCAACGGCTTGTCGGGAAAGCCTCTTGAGATGGTCCAGGGTTGATTTCTGCGGTTCTCTGCGTCTCTCTCTCCATGCTGCCTGCATCAGAACGTCCACTCCCATTTCCCAAGGCAGCGTATGCCCAACCTTTTAGAATCTTCTTGTTTGCCCTGGTGGAGGAGTGAAGAGTGGCAAAGAAGAGTGTGGACAGAGAAGGCCAGGAGATAGGTGGATTCAGACACGATGTGTACAAGGGACCTTACCAGCCAGCTGCCACAGAGATTAGTAGCGCTCTCATGGCTGGTGGCCTGGCCACTGTGGACATCGAGTCTCATGGCCCTTTTCGGCATTGTGCTAGTCACATGCTCCTAGGGCCCTGCAGACCCTAGGAGCATGAAGAAATTCATCCTAGGAGATGAAGAAATTCATTGGTTTTTGGTGGAGCTGGAGGAAAACTGTTACAGAGGGCGCTTGCCCTTTAAACAGAACTTGTCTCTCAAATGCAGGATCTGCAGAATCCACCCCCTCAAAAAAAAAAAATCACATAGTATTCCCAAAGACAAACATGAGGAGACTGGATATTATTCATTCCCTGTCTCTCTCCCTCCCTCCCTCTCTCCTCCTCTCCCTCCCTTCTTCCCTCTCTCCTTTCCTTCCTTCCTTTTCAGTTTTTGGGCACACTCAGCTGTGCTCAGGGCTTACTCCTGGCTCTGTGCTCAAGGATCAATCCTGGTAGCTCCAAGGACCATATGTGGTGCAGGGGATTGAACCCAGGTGGGCTGTATGCAAGGCAGGTGCCCTACCCAGTCCTGTTTCTCCACCCTAGATGTTATTTTCTTGACTAATAGTTCGGCTGTCATTTATAAAGAAAGGAAAGTATATTCCAGAGTGGAGAAGTTGCTGAGGGTTTCAAGGATTGCTATCGTCACCAAATCAGAAAGAATTGTTAGCCTGGGCACCACCTATGGTCCCTGAGCCCTGCCAGGGGTGATCCCTGAATGCAGAGCTGAGAGCATTTGCTGAGCACTGCCTCCAGGCGAACAAACAAAAAAAGAATCGTCAGCATGACCCTAGGACTGTCTTCCAATGCCATCTCACTTCAAAGGCCTCCCAGAAGGACAGAGATTGTAACTGATTTCTTCCTTTTTTTAAAATTGTTTTTGGGCCACACCCAGCTTAGGAGTTACTCCTGGCTCTGGGTGTTACTTCCGGCCCTGCACTCAGGAATCAGTCCTGGTGGTGCTCAGAGGATCATATGAGAGACCAGGAATCAAACCTAGATTTGCTGCATGCAAGTCAAGCACCCTGCCTGCTGTACTATCTCTTCAACCTCCTGTAACTTTGATTTCTAAAATGATCCCACTTTTTTGGTTTCTTTATGGGCCACACCTGGTTTTTCTTAGGCCTGACTTGTGGCTTTGCACTCAGGAATCACTCTTTGACTGTCTCCAGGGGATCCTCTGGGATCCTGGGGTTCAAATCTGAGTCAGCCTCATGTGGTTCTTTTTTTATTTTATTTATTTTTTTCCTTTTTTGGGCACACATGGTAGTTCTCAGGGGTTATTCCGGGCTTTGCACTCAGGGATCACTCCTGGTGGTACTCGAGGGACTATATGGGATGCTGGGGATCAAACCCGGGGCGGCTGTGTGCAAGGCAAAAGCCCTTCCCACTGGACGATCTCTCCGTCCTCCTGTGGTTCTTAGGGGCCTGGAGGCCTGTTCCCAGCCCCTACGCAGAAGGTTGCCTGGTAGGTAGGTGTGTGTGCAACGAGCTGGGCTTGGTGTTGCTAACTTATAGATTTGGAAACTCGTGGATTTCTCCCCACTGGAACCCAGGAGCTCTGGCACATGCACACCTGGGTGAGCAAGAGTTAATGCGCAATGCCAGTTGGCAGTGGGTGGCTGTGATGAATGCAGGGTATTGTGCACCTGGAACAGGAACCAGAGGCCTCCACCTGACCAAGGAAATGCCAGCCTGTAAGAGTGATAATAAAGAGGAGCTGCTGTTTGGAGCGCAGAGGCCTGGCTGGGTCATTTAGTAAAGCATTTCTCATCATGCCAAAAGGAAAAGTATTCAGTGAGACAGAGAAAGAGGACCCGGAGGAACAACACCCGCCCCCTGACCCCCCTGTGCCTGCTGAGCCTCTTGGTGCAATTTGCTGCCATTCTGAAAAGGGATGCTTGGGCCTTTTTATGCTGCTCAGGTGAAATGTTTTTGTCATGCTCTGCGTTGACACTGGTAACAGCGCTGGGCCTTCTGCACAGACCGCTTCAATCATATTTCTTTCTTTTGTTTGGTGTCATTTACTTAAAAAAATAATAATAATATGGGTACACTCAGCCTTGGCCAAGATTAGACCCATCTTTGTCGTCTCCTTCTCCAGACAAAGTTGCCTTTGTGTAGCTCCTGTGGGGAGGATTTGGTGACACGGAGAGCTCCGCGGGGCGCTGCGACTTATTCGACTTAAACCGCAGCTCTGTGGCCTGTGTTCTGCTCCTGTAGGATCCGTCTCTCTGCTCCTCCTACTCTTCCCACTCTTCCCAGAAAGAAAGTGGGAGTTTGCAAAGGCACCTTGGAGCGGAGCTGGGTTCTAACTAGGGCAGAGATGAGCCTCACTCCCTGTGAGGCTTTCTCGGGGGTGATGGCCACACTTTGGTCACGTGCAGAGGGAAAAGAAAGGGGGATCGTTCAGAGTGAACTAACAGTGTTGGCGAAAGGGAGGACTTTGTGCTGAATTCAGACTCTTGTGGTAGAGGCTAAGAGTATCCACTTAGCCTTAGTGACCCAGTGCCCAGGCTCTGCCGCGTGTGAGTTGTGGGAGTTGAGGCAGATTTGTTTGTTTTTCGAAGAGGAACAATTTCCCCTTTCCCTCTCCTACCCCTTCCCTTCTCTCCCCTGCCCTGCTCTTCCCATTGTACACACAGTGGAGGTGCTCACCGTGAACTCATTCATGTATGACAGTCCTCTCTCCTATTCAGGTGGTGGCGTGTGCCAGCAGTCAGACTCTTGACTGCCAGGCTCGCTTGCCTTTTATTTATTTTTCTGCTTTTTGGGTCACACCCAGCGATGCACAGGGGTTACTCCTGGCTCTGTACTCAGGAATCACTCCTGGCAGTGCTCGGGGGACCATATGGGATGCCGGGAATCGAACCTGGGTCGGCCGCGTGCAAGGCAAACACCCTACCCGCTGTGCTATTGCTCCAGCCCCTCACTTGCCTTTTAAACTGTGGTGCTTCAGAGGATCCCAGACAGCAGAGCTGATGGAACTGCACTTGGCACATGTGGGTGGCACTGGGGTGGGACCTTGAGGTCTCACACTTGCAAGGCTGGTGCTTTTGCCAGTGAGCGCCCCCACCCCACCCCCACCCCCTGCCCGCCCCTATTCCTCCTATCCTCTCTAACTGTAAAAAAAAAACAACAACCTCAAAATGTCAGCTGGATTAAAGAACTGAAATCTGTGCTAAGTGCAGTGCTTGGTTTGTAATCATGATTTTGTATACATTATATATTTCATGTTGTGATCCATTTTTCTGTGTTTGAATCCTTTGGTTTCATTATGGTTTTTGGTGATTGAATCTAGGTCCTCCTACGAACAAGCCCATCCTTTATCCCTGAGCTACATCTCTGGCCTGGATTTGAATTTTGGGTGGTGCTCAGGGCTTACCCCTGGCTCAGGAGTCCCTCTTAGTGGTGCTTGGGGGAGCTAAGTGGGTTGCTGGTGGTTGAACTCAGATTGGCCGCGTGCAAGGCAAGCCTGTACTATCTCTCCAGCCTCAACAAGGGTTTGAATTCTTACCCTATTGCCCTCTGCCACCTTCGAATTTTTTCCTCTCCTAACATCTTTCTTTGACTTGGACCAAATCGCCATCTCCAGAGAAGGCATACCAAAGTTTCTTTTGGTTTGTATCTGAGTTGTACAGAGAAGAGGTTACTTAGAATCATTGAGGTGCCTTCCCCAGCGCCCGGGTTCAACTAGAAGGTGTTTGGACATTGTATGACTGAAACACAATCATGAACAGCTTTGTAATGCTCTATCTCGTGGTCATTCAATAAAATTTAAAAATTAAACAAGAAAGTGTTTGTTAGAAATAAAGGAGCTACGCCTTTCATTTTTCCTGGGAAACAGGGCCAAGGAGGGCCCAGCTGAGAATGGTATATAAGATTCTGGAGATGACAAAGGCAATGTACAGATGCTCTGTGCGGAAGACCTTGGCCATCTTCAGTTGCTTCTAGTTCAACTCTGAGTCATCTGGACAATCATTGTCATATATAATGTGCCGCTTTCTCAGAACAGCCCCAGTGCCTTGTCTGTGTACCTCTTGCGCTATTTTCTATCACTGCCCACGCCTGTCACATAATGTTTTCCCATTCAGAGAGAAATTTGATTTGTTTGTTTTGGGCCACACCTGTATCTGTGCTTTGGGGTCACTGGTGGTGCCGAGGGGGGACCATGCAGTGCCAGGAATCGAATCTGGGCCTCCCACATGCAGAGCACATGCCTGACCCTTTGAGCTCTCTCTCTGACCTTTGCAGACAGAAATGATGTTCCTTGGGTGCAGGATTTGTGTCTGAATACTATTGCTTCTACTACTCCTTGTTCATAGTTGAGTGTTCAAAAATAGAGTAAAAATTCTTTCACTCAAAGACATTGCAGTTTTAAATAAGAGCTTTTTTTTTTTTTTGAAGGGAGGGGGTCACACCTAAAAAGGTTGTTCCTGGCTATGCACTTAGGAATTTCTCTTGGCAGAGCTCAGGGGACCATATGGGATGCTGGGAATCGAACCTGGGTCAGCCGTGTGCAAGGCAAACGCCCTACCCATTGTGCTATCGCTCCAGCCCCTAAATAAGAGCTTGTCTAACATTCCAAGGTTATATATTCTACACCATAATTATTGGTACAATGCCTACTTTTCCCCACAAATATTTTACCAAAAATTGTTGGATAGAAGAATCTGATGAAGCTGGAGGGAGCTCAGGCAGGGACGGGCCAGCAAACAAGCACACTCTGGGCCAGAGTGATAGGGGAGGGCTCTTGCTTTGCATGTAGCTGACCTGGGTTCGATCCCTGGCATCCTATATGGTCTCTGAGCACTGCCAGGAGTGATTCCTAAATCAGAGCAAGGAGTAACCCCTGAGCATCACCGGATGTAGCTCCCCCCAAAAAGAAACAAAAAGAAGCCCTAGCCAGAGCCAAGTCTGAAAAAAATGTGGCAGATGGGGGTGAGCAACCCTGGGAGATGTGTGAGGTATACGTGTGTGATGTATATGGTGTGTGTGTTGTGTATATGTGGTGTTTTGTATGTATATGAGCGTGGTATGTGTATGTGTGATGTGTGTGGGGGTGTATGTTGTGTGTATATGTGTGATGTGTGTGGTATGTGTTGTGTGTGTATGTGTGTGGTAGATGTAGTGTGTGTGAGTGTGTGAGTGTGTCTGTGTATTGTTGCATTACTTAGTCTCCCATCTCCTGTGAAAAGTTTTTGTTTTCTTCCTAGGGTTAGCTGGGCAAGGTAAGGCAAGTGCTTAACCCCTCTAGCTCTTGGTCTCTTTCCCAATTTGAGCCACACCTGTCAGTGCTTAGTACTTACTCATGGCTCTGCACTCAGGGATCACTCTTTGCAGGGCTTGGGGGTCCATGCAAGGTACTGGGGATTGAACCCGTGTTGACTGCCACATACAAGGCAAGTATCCTGCCCACTGTACTCTCTCCATCGTGCCCTTTTCCTCTTTCTAACTCTATCTTTAAAAAATATCCACTTAAAGGCTCAGGGCTGGAGTGATAGCACAGCAGTAGGGCATTTGCCTTGCATGCAGCCAACATGGCCGACCCCAGTTCGATTCCTCTGCCCCTCTCGGAGAGCCCGGCAAGATACTGAGAATATCTCGCCTGCATGGCAAAGCCTGGCAAGCTACCCATGACGTATTCAGTATGCCAAACACAGTAACAAGTGTCACAATGGAGACGTTACTGGGCCCGCTCAAGCAAATCGATGAACAACGGGAGGACAGTGACAGTGACAAAGGCTCATATAGTATATGATAAGAGTGGAAATGCATTATTTTTGTTTGTTTGTTTGTTTTTGGATCACACCCGGCAATGCAAGGGGTCACTCCTGGCTAATGCGCTCATGCTCTCAGGAATTACTTCTGGCAGTGCTTGGGGGACCATATGGGATGCTGGGATTCAAACCCGAGTCGGTCGCGTGCAAGGCCAACGCCCTACCTGCTGTGCTATCACTCCAGCCTCTGGAAATGCATTTTTGTTAAATAGTATAAGACATACTGGGTTTGGATATGACTTGGAGGCAGAATGTCAGTCTTTCTTGTGTGAAAAGCATCTCTCTCACACACACACAGAGAGAGAGAGAGAGAAAGAGAGGGAGAGAGAGAGAGAGAGAGAGAGAGAGAGAGAGAGAGAGAGAGAGAGAGAGAGAGAGAGAGAGAGAAGGAGGAATGTATTAGGTAGTAATTAGGAAAAGGTACATTTTCTCAGAGAGGAAGAATAATAATTGCAGGTGTAAGTATGTGGATCCGAACCACATAGCTCAAAGGGCTGGAACTCAACTTTGCAGAAGGGATCCTCTTTATTTTGTTTATTTATTTATGTTTAAATTGGGGTAGGGACATACCTGACAGGCTCAGGGTTTACTCCTGGCTCTGTGCTCAGGAATTGCTTCTGGTGGAGTAGGGAGACTATATTGGATGCTGGGGATCAAACCCGGGTCAGCTGCATGCAAGGCAAACACTGCTGTATTCCCATCCTGGTTGGGACCCCAGGTTTGATCCCTGGCACTGCATGGTCCCCAGACACCATTGGGAATGACCCAGTTCACCCAAGCTGTGAACCAGGAATAACCTCGAATAATGCTGGGTGTGGTCCCAAACCAAAAACTAATGAATAGATGTGTGTGACCGTCTCCCTGCATCTGTGAGCCATGATGGCATGGTCTTTCTGGTTGCTTCATGGTGTCCCCTTGACTGGGAAAGAACTGAGGAAGGACCAGTGGCTGAGGGTTGAGGAAACCACCTCCAGCCTAGCGCAGTGGGGTGGGGCTCATGAGTCCTGCCCACTGCTGCAGGCAAGAGTTTGGCCCGAGGACCTTCTTTGCCTTTTGCTCCCTGTTGTGGATTCCACGGTCCTCCTGCAGGTACACATGGTCTTGCCAGCAGGTAAGCAGGGCCTGGCAGCTCCTATGGAACTGGTGAGCGCTGGCGTTGATGCCATCCATCTTTAGCTGTTCTGCATTGGAGGACAGTCCAGCCCAAGGCAGAGACCAAATCTGGGCAGGTGGATAGATCGGATTATTCACGAACCCCCTTTCCAGAATGGAACCAGAAATTCATTCCCCCTGGTGGGGTCTGGAGAAGGCACCTCGCCCTGGGAATTGCTTGGTGACACATGTGTCCTCACACGACCTATCACTGAGGGGAGGTCTGACATAGTCGGGAGAATCTGGGGAGTGAACAGCTCAGAGGACGTCGGACTTTGCGTATTGCCTTCCTTGCTTCCTGCTTTGCCCTTATCCCAAACTCTGTTCTTGAGTATCTGGAGTGACTTGCTCTATCTCTTGTTTGGGGTGGGCCCAGGCCATGTCCTGTGATAATCAGCGGCTGTTCATGGTTCTGTGTTGGAGGGGAGGTGGGGTGGGGGTCACCATGCAGTGCCAGGGAGCGAGCCCAGGCCTCCTGCAAGCAAAGTATGTGCTCTATGCATTAGCTTTTTCTAGAGAATTTTGGTGGGACTCTGCTCTATTTTTTTTAAAAAACACAGTAGTTATTGCTTTTTTTTGTTTTTGTTTTTATTTTTTGCTTTTTGGGTCATACCCGGCGATGCCCAGGGGTTACTCCTGGCTCTGCACTCAGGACTCTGAACTCCTGGCGGTGTTCAGGGACCATATGGAATGCTGGGAATCGAACCCAGGTCGGCCGTGTGCAAGGCAAACACCCTACCCGCTCTGCTATTGCTCCAGCCCTGTTTATTGCTTTTTAACATGCTTTATGAACATATAGTTTGCTGTCTCCTCCCCCCACTTCCCACAAGGTCGACTTTATTTATTAACATCCCAAAGCAGAATCAGCCCCAGAGTTGGTGCTTGGTAAATATTCTTTGAACAAATGAGTGAAAATCACGCAGGCCTTTCACACTCTCTGAGGGTGACTGAGGATGTTCTGCTCAGAAGCTAGCCTTGAACACCTTTTATTGACTGCACACAAGTTTTCTCCCAGGTATCTTATTAAGCTGCTGGGTTTTCTCTGGTTTCTCAGGCTTGACTCTTTCCTGTGCTGCCATGAACCCCGGGTGGAGGCTGATGACTAAGTACTGGGTAAGGCCAGGCCGAGTGTGGGATGGCGCAATGACTGGAGCCCTGCGCTGTTTCCAAATCAGAGCCTGGTCTTTGGCAATCTTCAAGATTTCCATAGAATTTTCACAGCCCTCTGTTTTGAGCCAGCCTTGAGAATTGCGTGCCCTGCAGATAATTGCACTTGACTAACTCCTGTTACTATATCGCTTCTCACTTTTCTGTTGTCATTCAATTATAACTAATGATCTGAAAGTAACTGTCAAGATGAGGTGATGAGGTCTTTTTTTTCCCCCTTCTTATTGTTTTGGGCCGTACCCAGCTGTGGTCAGGGTTTACTCTTGGCTGCATGCTCAGGAATCGCTCCTGGCAGGGCTTGGGGAACCATATGGGATATACCTGGGATCCAGCCCACGTTGACTGCGTGCAGGGCAAGCAACCTATTCGCTGTACTATCACTCCAGCCCCATTTTTGCTTAGTTTGGGGATCACAGCCGACAGTGCTCAGGGCTTGTACTCCTGGTTCTTGTGCTCACTCTGGGTTGCATGCTCTTTGTTGCCGTGCTCCACCAAACCTGGTAGCTGTGGAGCCAGAAATTCCTTGCAGTGCCAGAGATCACAGACTGCATAGGTGTTAGTATCATGATGGGTTGGCACTGGGTATGGTACTTGTGGTCTTGAGCTTTCAGGGCAGGCAGGCATCTTGGCTACAGAGGCATCTGGTGCAGGTGTTACTTGAGGGTGGTGGGTGGGGGGCGGTGGTGCTGGAATCCCAGCAAATCTCATGCAGGTGGTGGTTGAACATGGGGCTCTAAGGATGCGGTGCTGCTGCTGAGCCCTGGGGTGCCAGGGATTACCTGATCACCCAGGTGGTGCTCAGTTGCCTCCAGGGACACACCCAGTGATGCTCTAGAGGCCACGTGGTACTGGTGATCAACGGGCACTACTCCTGGGCTATCTCCTCAGCCCCTCCATTGCTCTTTGGAGGGTAACTGTGGAGGCAGGAGGAGGCTCGTCACCCAAAGGTGCATTTTCCTTTGCATTCTCTCAGTTCTTCAGCCTTCAGTGCTAGGCTTTCCACTAAAGGCCGGCAGAACTAGCAAGCCTTAGCGATGGTGAGGCGAGGAATTGAGATTCAGGCTTGAGTTTATGGGGACGGGGAAGAACAGCTTTGAGAGGCAGAGGGAGGGACTCAGGGCTTCAGTTTGGCACTTGTTTCCAGCCCAAATTTGATGTTGGATGGTTTTTCTTTTAGTCCAGCAATGGGCAGGAAACATCTCTCAGGGCAGCTCTTCATAGTTCACAATCTTCTTCCTCACTGGGTCCAGATTTGCAAATCTGGATAAGATGTGTGGTTTGTGTATATCACAAAAGAGAAAATAATATTCAAACACTAGTTGATGAAGCATCTGCTGTGTATGGGACTTTGTGATGGTGGAATGACATTTTTTTTTTTGGGGGGGTGTCACACCTGGCAATGCACAGGGTTTACTCCTGGCTCTGCACTCAGGAATTACTCCTGGCAGTGCTCAGGGGACCATATGGGATGCTGGAAATCGAACCCGGGTCAGCCGCGTGCAAGGCAAATCCCCTACCCTCTGTGCTATCACTCCAGCCCCAAGGAATCACATTTTTTAACAGTTGGCATTCACATTATGTATTAACTTATTTGTGAATACAAGTATAATTGTATATTATAATTTTGTTATAATTAAATGTAGCACTGTCGTCCCGTTGTTCATCAATTTGCTTGAGCCGGCACCAGTAACGTCTCCATTGTGAGACTTGTTACTGTTTTTGGCATATCAAATACGTCACAGGGAGCTTGCTAGTCTCTGCTGTGCGGGCAGGATACTCTCAGTAGCTTGCCGTGCTCTCCGAGAGGGACAGAGGAATCAAACCAGGGTCGGCCGCATGCAAAGCAAACGCCCTATCCACTGTGCTATAATACATACCTATGTACTATATCAAATAGCATTTTAATATTCCATTTATAGTATATAAATTGATTGTAAAATATAAATATAATTTATAGTATCTAAGTAGAAATAGCATATTAATATTTAATATCTATTAAATAACAATACTGTTGACCTTTTGGTTTTCTTTTTTTTTTTTTTGTCTTTTTTTCTTTGTTTCTGGGTCATACTTGGCAGTGGTCAGGGCTTACTCCTGGCTCTGCACTTAGCGAGCACTCTTGGTGAGCTCAGGGTCATTGTATGTGGTATCAGGGATTGAACCTAGGTCAGTTGCATGCAAGGCAAACACCCTACCTGCTCTACTTTCACTGAATAACACTGTACCATTTTTTTAAAAAACAGAATACTATTGAAAGCTAAATGTAAATCATGCCCAAGCAGAGATCTATTCCATATATCAAAAAGTAAAATATTAATGGATGAGTCAGGATGTGTTTCCTGGGTCAGGATGAGTTTCAACTACTCAGAGCGGGCAAATTTATGCTGTAAATCTTGGCACAAAGAAATGGGTGCACTTGAAACATGCAAATGTTTTCTTTTCTCTTCCTTATTCAACTTTACAGAACACCTGAGCTCTTCTGCATGGCGTATGCATGCAGCCAGCAAGGACACTCTGAAGTGGGTTGGGAAAGCTGATTGGTGGCTCTTGCAAACCTGGGTTTTGAGCTGCCCCGGGGCAAACGAAAGCCTAAGCTCTGGAGCTCAGAGACAGAGATGTTTATCTGTTTGATTGTTTTTGTTTGTTTGCTTGTTTTTTTTTGCTTTTTGGGCCACACCAGGTGCTCAGGGTTTACTCCTGGCCCTGCACTCAGAAATTACTCCTGTGGGTTTGGGGATCGGGATCAAATCCAGGTCAGTTGTGTGCAAGGCAAATGCCCTCCCATATCTGTTTATTTATTTATTTTGCTTTTTGGATCACACCCGGCGATGCACAGGGGTTACTCCTGGCTTTGCACTCAGGACTTGCTCCTGGCGGTGCTCAGGTGACCATATGGGATGCTGGGAATTGAACCCGGGTCAGCCGCGTGCAAGGCAAATGCCCTATCTGCTGTGCTCTCTCTCTAGCCCCCATATCTGTTTATTTTTTAACACTTTTTCCCTACTCATGACTATTACACACACACACACACACACACACACACACACACACACAGAGTTATGGTATCATCTGAAGTCATAATGCCCCAAAGTAGAGAGAGAGTATGGGGAATATTGTCTGCCATGGAGGCAGGGCGTGGGGAAGGGGGTATAACGGGGAGATTGGTGGTGGGGAATGTACACTGGTGGAGGGATGGGTGTTTGATCATTGTGTGATTGTAACCCAAACATGAAAGCTTGTAACTTTCTCACAGTGGTTCATTAATTTTTTTTAAAAGGAAAACTTTAGTCTAAAAGGCAGTGCTTTAAATAAAGTCACAGACACGGGGTACCCAAGCCTTAGTTCAGCGGGAAGGGCATTCACCTTGCACGAGGCTGACTCGGGCTCTGTCCCTAGCACTCCATATGATCCCTAAGCCCACCAGGAGTGATTCCTGAGCTCAGAGTCACGGAGTAAGCCCTGAGCACCCCTGGGTGTGACTCTCCCCTAACCTCCCTCTCCCCCCAAATATTACAGACCATAAGGTTGGGGACGAGGTCACACGGATTAGTCACGTTTGTCATCCTATAGGAAATGTCAGTGGCCATAGCTCTTCAGTCTGGCATTGACTATAGGAAATGTCAGTGGCCATGTACAGTGGCCAGTCTGCCACGTACACCCAGTGGAGACCCTGAGATAGAATCAGATCTGTTATTATATAATTGTACTAAATGTTGGGGGCGGGGGTTGGTTTTGTAGAATGCACGTCGTCGGTTTCCTAAAGAACTTGAATTATTTAAATTTCTTTTCTAGGGGGTGGGGGCACACCCATGAGTTTTCAGGGGACTATGTGGTGCCAGGGATCAGTTCTGGAGCCCCGTGTGTAAAATCTGTGCCTTCCTTTGAGCCATTCGATTGGCTCCTAAGTTTCTGTTTTTAGTAATATGTTTTGGGCCAGGTGGTGGCTCGGGACAGAGCACTCACCCTGTGTGTCTGACACCTAGGTCCAAATCCCTGACAGTGCAGAAACAAAGGCTCATTGTTCTGTTTCAGACAGACCTAAAGATCCTATTGGTTTAAGGGTTTAGATTAAGTAGAGAGAGGCCAGAGAGATAGCTCCGAAGGCTGTGAGGATATGCTTTGCCTGTGGGAGGCCTGGAGCAGCCTGGAGCACAAAGCCAGGAGTAGCCCCCAGCACTGCCTGGTGTGGCCTCCAGCCCCTCCCTTTCATAAGTAGAATGAGTCGACTTATGCTTTTCCAAGTCTGTGTCTTAAATTCCTTTAAAATGGAAAACCTTTAAATCACACTTTAATCTCCATAGGGAGATCTATATAAAACAGTTACATGCTGGGACACGACACATGGGCAGTAGGTTTAGAAAAGCATTAAACTTGAAAGGATGGCTAGGAATGAATTGCATGCACTAGGCTGACGTCTTCCTGTTTCAAAAAACAATTTTACCTTGAAAAAAGTTATGGAGGGGCTGGAGAGAGTACAGCTGGTAGGGTGCTTTGCCTTGTGTGCGGTTGACCGGGGTTGGATCCTCAGCATCCCACATGGTCTCCCGAGTCCTGCCAGGAGTAATTCCTGAGTGCAGAGCCAGGAATCACCCCTGAGTATTTCTGGGTGTGGCCCCCAAACCAAAATAAATGGTTTTTGTTTGTTTGTTTAAAGTTAGGGAAGTTCCGGAATGATAGTATAGCAGGTAGGGTGCTTGGCTGGCATGGATTTGATCCCAGGCACCACATATAATCCCCTGAGCCTTGCCAGGAGTGATTCTTGAGTACAGGGCCGGGAGTAAGGCTGAGTACTGTAGGGCGTGACCCCCAAACCAAAATAGAAAAAAATAAAGAAATTTACTACAATTAATGCCACTCCCCCCTCCAAACAAATAGGGAGACAGACAAATAAAGGAGCAGACAGACAGATCCTTTCCTGTTATCTATATCAGGTCACTTAGGGTAACAAAAACTCTGCATATGCTCTTGAGATCAGGCCTTTTGTTTCAGCCTTTAGCTGGTTTCCTGGGATATATCTGAGATATGGTAATTCAAGGAATTTCTACCCATTCTTTAATATTTTTTTTCTTTTTGGGTCACACCCAGTGATGCTCAGGGGTTATTCCTGACTCTGCACTCAGGAGTTTCTGCTGGCCATGCTTGGGGGACAATATGGGATGCTGGGGATCGAACCCAGGTCGGCTGCGTGCAAGGCAAACGCCCTACCCGCTATGCTATCGCTCCGGCCCCTCTTCGATATTTTGATAGATTCAGTCGCAAGAGGCCTTTTCCCATCCAGGCCCGAGTCATAGGTCTGTGATCAGTAAATTCAACCAGTGTTGGTGAAGCCCCTCCTCTTTCTGCCCTCCTACACTTAGGAAGGCGGGTTCTGTGTATGGTTGCCTCTTGTTAGAGGTTTACTTCCATACTTCTCTTTCCTCTACAGCTCACTCTCTGACCTTACTCTCTGCAGTCCTCCACATCCCAACTTGGGGTTTGTCCTTCCTTCCTTTGACTTCGAGGAGCTCTCTCCTTTTCCAGGGGAAGTCAGCATCTTTCTTGAGCCTCTTTTAATAGCACATGTTGCATGGATGGTCCTTTTCTCAACACCTGATTTTACAGAGTTAAAACTCATGCAATCCAGTCAGTGGATGTGCCTCATTTAAACATGGTTTAATGCAGGTGAAACATGATGAGATACATAGAATTATTATCCCCATTTTACAGACCATAAGACTGAGGCACAGAGAAATCTGATAGTTCCCCTGGTGTTAACACAGCTTGCAAGGACAGGGCCAGAGCTAGGTATCAGGTACCCTTGCCTCTAGGGATAAAGGTTCTTGATTATCAAACAACCCTTGAAAAGACTCAGATACGAATCCCCCAGTCCAGAGAGAATGAAACTGAAGAGGCACAAAGAAACCAGAGCAGGGCTGGGGAGATGGTTCAAAGGGCTAGGCAGTGGGATGGGGCGATAGTATAGCAGGTAGGTTGTTTTCCTTGTTTGTTGCCGACCCAGGTTTGGGTCCTGGCATCCCATATGGTCCCCCGAGCAACGCCAGGAGTAGTTCTTGAGTGCAGAGCCAAAAGTAACCCTTGAGCATCACCAGGTGTGACCCCAAGAAACCCATTAAAACAAACCAACCAAAACCCCATGGAGCTGGGTAGTGTGTTGCATTGCCCTGGTTTCTCCAGCTCTGCATGGTCCCTCAAGAATCACTGAGCTTCCCCAGCCCACCCCCAGATAAATAAAAAGTTGCATCCATCTAAAGGACCTTATCTCATGGCCAAATACACATATTTATTTATTTATTGCTTTTTGGATCACACCCAGCGATACACAGCGTTACTCCTGGCTCTGTACTCAGGAATCACTTCCGGCAGTACTCAGGGGACCATATGGGATGCTGGGAATTGAACCCGTGTTGGCCGCGTGCAAGGCAAACGCCCTACCCACTGTGCTATGACTCCAGCCCTCCAAATACACATTAGAAAAAAAAAATAGAAGCCAGGGGATGGAACAATAGTACAAAGGGTAAGGCACTTGCCTTGCATGAGGCCAACCAACCTGGTTCAATCCCCGGCATCTCATATGGTCCTTTGAGTGCTACCTTGAGTGATTCCTGATTCTTTGTAGAGCCAAGAGTAATCCTTGAGCATTCTTGGGTGTGACTTAAAAGCCATTTTTTTTTTAAGAGGCTAATTGAACTGGGGTGGTAGTATAGCAGATAGGGCATTTGCCTTGCACATGGCTTACCCAGATTTGATCCTCAGCATCCCATATGGTTCCCCATGCCCATCGGGAGTAGTCCTGAGCACAGAGTCAGGAGTAAGCTCTGAGCACTGCTGGATGTGGCCCCCAAACAAAAAACTAACAAAAAAAAAATGAAAGCTAGGGTCCAAGTGATACTACTACGGGTAGGGCGTTTGGTCTTGCATGCAGCTGACCTGGGTTCAATACCTGTCACCCCATATGACCCCTCAATCCTGCCTGGAGTGATAGCTGAGGAATAAGCCCTGAGCACTACTGGGTGTGGTCCAAAAACTAAAAACTGAAGGGGGGAAAAAAACGTGACATAGTGGAAGCTAACCTGAGGCCAAGTGTTCGGCTCCGTGGTGGAGCGTATGCTCTGCGCATGGAGGTCTGCTACCGCTCCATTCCCAGCGGTAGCAGCAGCAAGAAAACTAAGAAGGAAAAATCACGTGAGTTTCCCGCTGCTCAGTTCCGGAACCACCTTTGCTTTGTCATAACTTTCCTTTAAAGTGTTTTGTAACGTGTTTGCATTTCCCCCCATCGCTGTTCTTGAGCCATACTGCAGTTCTGTTTTTGGTTTTTTTTTTTTTTTTCTGTTGTTATGGGGCCCCTCTGGATGGCCTTTTCAGGAATCCAGACTTTTCCCTATGGTGCTCAGGGAACAGCAGGGAGACTTGTCTAGAAGTACTGGGGGTGCCACAGATGGATAACGCACAACGGTTAAAATAAAATGCTCACAAGATGAGCGCATCCTGTGGCCCCATTTGCAGCTCTTGAAGCCCTCATGCCCCACTGTGTCGCTCTGAGTCCTCAACCTCCCTCTCATAGCTGTAAACCGAGAGGGACTGGGGATGTGGCCCAGTGGGTGTGCACTTGCCTTGCATATGGAAGTTTGATCCCTGGCACCACAAAATTAAGTAAATAAAATGATTTTTGTAGGACCCGAGAGATAGAGCAGGGTCTCAGGCACTTGGCAGATGACTGCGACCTCAACAGTGGTTTGAGTACGACACCATATGCCTGCCTCCCTAGCAAAGATGGCTGGAAAAAGCAGAGGCTCTGCAGAGACAGCACAGCAATGAGAAGAGACCAGCTGTGGGCCTCTTAGTGCCACGCACAGAAATCCCCCCACTTCAGTCAGCGGAGTTGTGCTGGCGGGGTTTCAGCTACGTCGACTCTATGGAGTGTGGCTTTCATGTTTGGATCTTGGGGGTCATGCCTTTAACAGTCTGTAGAGTTGGGGTTGGCACGTTTGTCCAGCACCAACATGCCCCGCAGCAGGAAGGAGAAAGATATCCAAGTTTAACTGGCCACGATGAACAGGACAGGTCGCCTTGCAGCGGCCGTGCGGTCAGCTGACCCGCCCCCAGCATGCTGTTTCCCAGTCCGGGGTGTGAGCTGATGCCGTGGGGAGCCCCCAAAGAGCTCCGACACAGGAGAGACTCTTTCTGTCCGAGTTTTGGGGCTTGGGTTTTGGGGTTCCATTTCACATACTGGAGGATTTTGAAGTGTCAAGTTCAGTGGTTTTTAGTATGTTATGCAACTGTTACCACTAATTCTAGAAAAGTTTCATTACCCACCGAAAGAAAACATTTGTTTCCCATTCCTTCAGCCCCAGCCCCTGGTCATCACCAAATCTGTGTTCTTGCTTTTTGGGTCACACCTGGCGATGCATAGGGGTTACTCCTGGCTCTGCACTCAGGAATTACTCCCGGTGGTGCTCAGGGAACCATATGGGATGCTAGGATGCAAGGCAACCCCCCTATCCGCTGTACTATGTCTCTAGCCCATGTTCTTGCTTTTTTTGGGTGGGGGGGGAGCTGCACACACACCCTGGCCACTCCCAGCATAGTGCTTTGGGGTTATACAGTGATGCTCTGGGGATCATGTAGTGTTGGGGCTCGAACCCGAGCCTCCTGCATTTGAAGCATGTGGCCTCACTTTTGAGCATCTCCGCCAGCCTGAAGCTTCTGTTTTCTGTCTCTGTTGATTTGTCTGTTCTGGACATTTCAAACCATGTGATACCAAGAGTGACCTTTCGCCAGATTTGTTTCAGTAGCACATGCGTGTTCTGTGGTCACCCGTGCTGTGACTTGTCAGCAGTCATCCCGGGGCATGACCAAGTACATTAAATGGGATGAGCAACATGGATTTTCTCCAGCTCATTTGATTGGTGGACATTTGGTTTCAGCTGGGTTTTGAATACATAGAAAAGTTCTTGCAAGGCAAAGAAAAGCGGTTTTGCGAGCAGCAGGGGACAATCCCATCCTTTTGATGGGTGCTGTGTTCATAGTGCAACACTTAATGCATGCCAGGCACAAGCATGGAATTTGGGACCATGGAGGTTGGCTGTGCTCAGGGGCTACTCCTGACTGCTCAGGAGTGACCCGTGGCAGTGTGTGGGGTACGGGGCCTTTCAACCAGTGTCAAGACTGTTGCATCTTAGCTCCTGCTGCACTCTCTCTGGTCCGCTGATTAATAAGAACGTTCATGAGTCTTCATTGTGACTCATGAGGTGGTATATGAGAGGAAAGAGATAAACCAATTCTCCTGGGTTCCCTGTCCCTATGTGGAAAACCAGGGTCCAAGTTGAGGCAGCCTGACTCTGGGTTCACTACTCAGTCTCCCAGCTCTGCGACAGAGGCATGGCCTGGAAATTTTCTCTGTGGGTCATCGGGTAAAGGAGGCACCAGATTGAGTGCTGGAGGCAAGAGGCTTATGTTCTTCACTCCACAGTTGCCCTCGGCACTGGAGAGATAGTATAGGGGTTAAGAGACTTGTCTTGGGGCTGGAACAATAGCACAGCAGGTAGAGTGTTTACCTTGCACACGGTCGACCCAGGTTCAATTCCCAGCATCCCGTATGGTTCCCTGAGCAGTGCCAGGAGTAATTCCTGAGTACAGAGCCAGGAGTAACCCCTGTGCATTGCCAGTTGTGACCCAAAAAGAAAAAAAAGACACTTTCCTTGCACGTGACCAATCCTAGTTCAGTCCTGGCACTGTATTTGCACCCCTCCCCCCCAGACATCTTCAGAAGTGATCCCAGAGCACAGAACCAGGAGTCAGCCCTCAGCGCAGCCAGCTTTCAGATGCATGGCATTCTCTCTGCTATCGGACCACACCCCACATCCCAGCTCAAATGATTCTTCCTTTCTTCCATCTTCCTAGATCCTCTGCGCTGCTGGGACTCGGCTCTGCTTGGTCTCGCATTGCTATTTCTTGCCTGTCATATCCTTGTCTGATAGGTTGCGACAGTTGTTGAATGATTGATTATACGGTAGATTAGGGCCAAAGGATGTAGATCTTAAACGTATTCTGAGCTGCAGCATTCCCAAAGTGTGGAGTGTTTGGAAACAGCCCATCCAGGTGGTAGGTTGTGTAGAGATTAAACAGAGGACTAAGATTCTGTACGCAGGAACACAGTGAAAATAAAACTTGGGGCTGGAGACATAGTACAGTGAGTAGGGCTCTTGCCTTGCACACAGTTGACCTGGCGTTCAATCCCTGGCACCCTATGTGATCCCCTGAGCACTGCTGGGAGTAATTCTTGAGTGCGGAGCCAGGGTAACTCTTGAGCATCAGTGGGTATGACCCAAAAATAAAAACAACAACAACAACAACAACAAAAAGGGGAGGGTGAATAAACACTGATTACAAAATATATAATTTTTTCTTTTTGGGTCACACCTGGTGATACTCACGGGTTACTCCTGGCTCTATGCTCAGGAATTACTCCTGGTGGTGTTCAGGGGACCAAATGGAGTACCAGAGATTGAACCCAGGTTGGCTGCATGGAAGCAAATTCCCCGCTGTACCTACCAGTGAATTCTTGACTGTTTCTCTCAGTTTTCATTTGGATCCATTGTTTTGGGAGTTAGTCTCTTATGTTGGTAACAAAAGAAAAGATAAAGTATATGATCATATCAATAGATGCAGAGAGAGCATTTGACAAGATCCAGCACCTGTTTATGATGAAATCCCTCACCAAAATGGGTATCGAAGGGACTTTACTCAAAATAGTTAAAGCCATCTACCACAAGCCTATGGCAAGCATCATCCTCAATGGGGAAAACTAAGAGCCTTCCCTCTAAGATCAGGGATGAGACAAGGATGCCCACTCTCTCCACTGCTGTTCAGTATAGTACTGGAAGTACTTTCAATAGCCATTAGGTAAGAAAAAGATGTTAAGGGCATTCAGGTAGGAAAGGAAGAAATCAATTCTCACTATTTGCAGATGATATGATGCTATACTTAGAGAACCCTAAAACCTCTACCAAGAAACTCCTAAAAACAGTAGATTTGTATAGTAAAGTTGCAGGCTATAAAATCAATACCCTAAAGTTAATGGCTTTCCTAGATGCAAATAATGAGAGAGAAGAAAGTGACATGAAAAAACAATCCTGTTCACAATTGTGCCCCAGAAAAATCAAGTACGTCGGAAGCAGCTTAACTAAGGACATAAAAGACCTATACAAAGAAAGCTACAAAACTCTACTTCAGGATATAAAAGAGGACACGAGGAAATGGAAAGACATCCCCCTGCTCATGGATTGGGAGAATTAACATTGTCAAAATGCAATACTCCCCAAAGCATTGTACAAATTCAATGCAATTCCTATAACATACCCATGATATTCTTCAAAGAAATGGAGCAAACACTCTTGAAATTCATATGGAACAATTAGCACCCACGAATAGCCAAAGCAATTCTTGGGAAAAAAAATGGGAGGAATCAACCTCCCCAACCTCAAACTCTACTACAAAGCAGTAATAATTAAAACAGCATGGTACTGGAACAAAGGCAGAGCCGCAGACCAATGGAACAGTGTTGAATATACTGACATCTCCCCCCCAAATATATGATCATCTAATCTTTGATAGATTAGGCTCCCTCTTGGAGAGCCTGGCAAGCTACCCATCACGTATTCGATATGCCAAACACAGTAACAACAAGTCTCACAATGGAGATGTTACTGGACCCACTTGAGCAAATTGATGAACAACAGGAGGACAGTGCTACAGTGCAGTGCAGTGCAGTGCAGTGCAGTGCAGTGGTAAAGTAAAAACTACTAACAAATCTGTTTTATTTTACAGAAGTCAGACCATATAGAGTCATTTTTCTGTTTGATCTCTACATTGGCTCTTGGAGGGTCTGTTGTTACCCCATTTTTCAGAAGAGCACACTGAGACCCAGAGGGGGGGAATATATATATACATATATATATATATGTATATATATATCCCCCCCCACACACACACACGCACTTTCAGTCACAGGGCTAGTAAGTGACTGTACTGGGAAACCATTTCCTCTAAATCTTCTCAACTCTCGGGAGCTCCAGGAACGCTGCTGAAGGATGTAGGTTGGCATTCAAAAAGGGGGTGGTTAAGCACCCCATGATAGATGCACCGTCACTCCTGGCCATGCTTATTCCGTGGTGCAGGGATTAGAATCTGGATTGGCCGTATGGAAGACAGGCTCCTGGCAGGCCGACAGACAAGCAATTCCTTTTGTTTTTTTGGCCGTGGGGTGGGAGGTGGGGGTGTGTGCGTGCGTTCCTTCCTCAATGATTAACAATCTCAAGTACATATTTCGTAAGTTAGGAAGAAGAGAATGCTGTTGACTTGATTGAGTTGTAATGAAAATTGTTTGGGATGGCTTCCAGCAAGCAGACTTTCCCTGAGTGTTCATGGGATCATGCGGCAGGTTTTCCTCTGGACGGGACCGTGGGGACTTTCTGGTTTGACATTCTTCCTGAGGCAGACATGCTTTTGCAGCCTTGGGCCGTAGATGCTGATGAATATATATACTCACAGAGGTTCTCCATCTCATCTGAGCTTGCTTTCTTATTGGAGTCTTATGGAGGGCTTTTCAAATTCCCAGTATCTTTCTAATATTCCTAACAATAGGCTTGAGGGTTAGACCACAGCCTTGCCAACAGCATCAGAATCATGTTGGAGGTATGGATGGTTGGAGCGACCCAGGATTCAGTATATTTGGTGGTGGTAGTGGTGAGGGTGTTTGGGCCACACCCAGGGGTGCTCAGGACTTACTCCTGGCTCTGCACTCAGGGGTCACTCCTGGTAGGGGACTTTATGGGGTGTTGGGGATCAAACGGGTTGGCTCTGAGCAAGGCAAAGGACCTACCCATTATACTGTCTCTCTGGCCCCACAGACTTCAATATTTTTTCCAGGTTTGGTGATTCAGTGCACACTCAGCTTTGAAACTCAAGGATCTAGCACACACCACCGCTGTATGAGGGTGCTGTTTCCTGTTTTACCCATGAGCAAGTAGACATAGTGTCCTTAAGCTGTTTGCCCCAATACACAGTTTATTATGAAAACAGATATGCCATGGGTTTCTCTGGTTTCTCTGGCTCTCTGTTTGGGAGAGGGTGGGGTGCATTCTTTGCTGCCCTCTCCACAACCTGAGATGGTTTCTTTTGTGGTCTATCTCTGACTCTCTTTCCATGTTTCTAATGAAAATTGATCACTTGATCACTTGACTTCCGTTAATCATCGATTTGCTCGAGCAGGCACCAGTAACGTCTCCATTTGTCCCTGTAGCATGCTAGTGTAGCCCAATGGCGTCTGTTCATTCTAGGAACACGAAGAGCCTCAAACCGATCATTCAGGGTCTTGACAAAGAAGTCTGACCATCTTGTAGGTGGGCAGCCACGAGGTCTTTTGATGTCCCGTGGAATCCAGTCGGTGACAGCTCTAGTCCAGGGGTCGTCTCTAAATCTCATTACATGTCCAGCCCATCTGATTTTTGATGCCTTGGCAAACGAGACAGCATCCTTGATTCTTGACTGTCGACGGAGGTCGGAACTCCGGATTATAATGAAAATTATTTTACTTCAAAAGAATCAGTCTCCAATGGAGACGTTACTGGGCCCGCTCGAGCAAATCGATGAACAACGGGAGGACAATGACAGTGACAGTGACTTCAAAAGAATACATAGAAAGGGGGTGGAGAGATAGCACAGCTGGTGAGGTGCTATCAGGTGCTATCAGTGAGTTGCTGCATACTTGTCTTGCATGCAGCCAATCCGGATTCTATCCCTGGTATGCCCTTTGGTCTCTGGAACCCAGCTAGGAATAAGCCCTGAGCAGTGTCAGGAGTGGTCTATGTATGTATCTGTATCTCTCTCTGTGTCTGTCTGTCTGTCTGTCTGTCTCTTTCTCCCCCCACCCCCCTCCATCTCCAACCATCCATATGGGGGGTTTAATTTTGTGTGGCATTGCTGGTTCCATCTTGGCCTTGGATTCCTTAGAAATAAGAGCCTTTGAGATAGTTCAGGCTGGGAATGGAAGCTTCTCCTCTTAAGAAGCTCTTTCTTACATTTAGCTGGAATCTTGGAGCTGTCGTCCAGGGGGCCTAGTTTGGTCCTCAGGAGTAATACTACTATAAAGATCCTTTCCTTTGCGGTTAAAGGCACGCCTTCAGATGCGAGGGGATTACTTTGGACTGTAGTTTCCAGAATGAGGCAAGGTTCCCATGATGTGTTGGTGCCCTACTGTATCTCAGTAGGTCAGGCCATCCCTGGTGAGTACTTCCCATCTTATGACATCAGAGTGATTTGAGCAGGGCTCAGATGGGAGGTTCTTATGCCACATGAGGGATCAGTTGATAAGTGGCCCGAGGACCCGGGGTGGCTTAACTCAGCTACCTTCTTCCTTGGCCAAGGACAAGAGCCTCTTTTGAAAGCCTTTTCTAAAGGTGCTTGGTCTTCTGCTTTTTGGGTCATACTTGGCAATGCACAGGGGTTACTCCTGGCTCAGACACTCAGGAAATACCCGCTGTCCTTTCACTCCAGCCCCCAGGTGCTTGGACTTCTGGTAGGTAAGTTCTGTACTTCACCAGAAGATGTTCCATGAAATAGGAGGTCCAAGCTGCCAGTCTTTCTTAGACTGAACATTGGAAGATGGAGCCTGGTCGCTTTCAGGTCAGAGCAGACCCAGAACCCACCCAAGTTCCAAGGGAAGACAATGACCTTATCTTCCAATGGAAGGGCAGTGTTAGACCTTGCAGCTGTTTTCCTCCCTCTGTCCCTCCTCCCTTCCCCACACCCAGAGGTGCTCAGGACTTATGTGGGGTTTTTTTTTCCATTGTCATTTTTTTATTAATTTTTTTTTAATTTTTAGTGAAACACCATGAGGTACAGTTGTATTATGTGGGTTTTTGTGACTGAAATCTCCAGGCTTTCTTGGAGTTGGGATGGGCTATCTTCCCCCACTTCCCAATACTCCTGGAAGCACTGGCAGTCACCCCACAAACCAACTCTAGTACCACCATGAAAGCTCTACTGTTGGCCTTGCTTCAGAGACCCATAATTAAGAGATCAAAAGCCACAGTTAAGTTTGGACCCATGCATGGCTGAACAGACTGGAGTAAATTGGAGAGGGGGCAGGTTGGCCTGGTGCCTGCCCAGGCAGAGCCCCCAGCAGCCGCTTGCTTCCACAATCCAAAATTGCCGCCTTACCCCTGACCTGACTCCACTGTCTCAAGACGGACCTCACTAAGATAAAATCTGCTGAAAACTTGGATATGCGGGTTTTGTGACTGAAATCTCCAGGCTTTCTTGGGGTCAGAATGGGTACCTGCCCCCCCCACCCCACTGTACTTCTGGAAGCCTTGACAGTCACATCCACACCCCAAAGCTGCCACCCAGTTGAAAAAGCTACTCCAGCCTTTCTGTCCCTGTAAAAATACTGAGTGCCCTGAACAAACAGCATGACCTCTTGGTACCTGTATTTCAAACCATAATGCACAAAAGGGCTGGAGCTATGGCACAGCAGGTAGGGCATTTGCCTTGCACACAGCCGACCTGGGTTTGATTCCTCCGAACCTGGATGCTACTGAGAGTATCCCACCCACACAGCAAAGCCTGGCAAGGTACCCGTGACGTATTCTATATGCCAAAAACAGTAACAAGTCTCACAATGGAGATGTTACTGGTGCCTGCTCAAGCAAATCGATGAACAACGGGAGGACAGTGCTACAGTGCAGTGCACAAAAGGAAAAGGAGAGAGAGAGAGAGAGAGAGAGAGAGAGAGAGAGAGAGAGAGAGAGAGGAAGAAAGAAAGAAGGAAAGTGTCTCCCATAGAGGGATAATGGGGGTGTGAGTAGGGGGTAAGGAGTTGGAGGATGATGGTTAGGAAACATGGGACATTGGTGGTGGGAGATGTATACTGGTGGAGGGATGGGTGCTGGATCATTGTATGACTGAAACCCAATTATGAACAGTTTTGCAATGGTCTATCTTACGGATATTCAATTAAAAAATTTTAAAAAAATTTTAAAAAGTAATGTGGAGTTGATGACTAGTTCAATCAGCATAATCAATGGCTGAATAAAAATCAGTACTCCTGTATTAAAAAAAAATAAAAACTAAAGTTCTTTTTTATCTGTGCTTTTTAAAATCAGGAGTTTTTCAGCTACCTCATATAGTCACAATCACAATCAAATTTCAAACAGAAAAAAAAAAAAGGCCAAAGGCTTGTCATCAGTTCATACCATCTTTTTCTTTTGGTTTCCTCTCTATACCCCAGATGAGTGAGATCTTCCTTTTAAAACAGCATTTTAATGTTCTAACTTTTGTGTCCATAACTTTCTTTTCCACTGGAAATTAAAGCAGAATTTCAATGGCTATTCCTCTGTATTAGCTGAAGGAGTTAATTGAAATTATTTATAATCTTTTGATCCTTGTCACACTACTCTACCTAGCAGTAATACACTAAAGAATGTTTAGAAAGCAACTATTGGGTCTAGTATAGCTCCTGCCTTAAAATTCTGCTATTTGGGTTCCTTGAGAACTGCTGGGTATAACCCCTAAACAAAACAGCATCCCAAAAAATGCCATGTTGTACTTACACTAGCAGCCAGCATGCTGAGCTGACCAACATTTAAAGCACATTTTTAAAGTGCTATGTTAAGAGAGCAAAGGAACTGGAGCAGTCATACAGTGGTAGGGTGCTGTCTTGCACACGGCTGACCTGGGTTCGATCGGCACCAAGCACAACCAGGAGCAGTTTCTGAATGCAGAGCCAGGAGTAACCCCTGAGCATCACTGGGTGTGGCTCCCAAATAAAATAAAACAAAAATAGAGGGAGAGGCTGTTGGAACCATAAGCTGTGCCCCTGGCTTACTCCTGGCTCTGCACTCAGGTTTCACTTCTGCCGGGGGTGGGGGGGGGGGGAACCAATGGGGATTGTACCCAGGTGACTATGTGCAAGGCAGGTGCCCTACCCCTGTGCTATATCTCCGACCCCAGAAAAGAAAAAGAAACACTTGGTACTGTGGTTTACAGTACTTACTGTTAATGATAGGTAAACCATTCCAGCATGCACCCTCCACCTGAACATTCACTTCCCTCCACCACTGCCCCATTCTTCCCCATCCTGCTCCCTCCCCTCTCCTTGCCTGTAACTGAGAAAACCAGTTAGTTCTCAGTTTCTGTTGCAGAACTTTTTTTTTTTTTAATGCAGAAGTAAAATCAAGGTGTATTGGAGCAGAAATGTGAATTTATTGTTGCTGGCTAGGTTCCTTGTACTTGATTGCTTGATATCCTGAGGATAATTTTGATCGGTGGCTGAGGGACCATGCTGTGAAGGGACCTGAACCTGGGGTCCCCGCATGTGAAGTCTGGGCTCCAGCCCTTTCAGTTCACTCATAGGTGCCTCCACCACACCCCCACCGCCACTTTTTTTTTTTTAATCCAGGAATATTGTTCTTTTATCTCCCCTGGAGACCAGAACAAGAGCACGGCTGGTAGGCATGTGGCTGACCTGGGGTTGGTCTCCGGCATCCCATATAGCCCCCTGAGCACCACCAGGAGTGATCCCTGAGTACAGAGGCAGGATTAATCCCTGAGCACTGCCAGGTGTGGCCTTAAAACCAAAAACCTAAAACCAACCAAACAAAAAGCAGAAGAAAACATTGGGAAGGACAAAGAGGTGACTCCTCCCGGAACACCCTGGAGAGGCCTGAAGGGGGGGGGAGGGCGTCAGGGAAGAACAGCCAAGGCTGTGGTTATGGTGGAGAGATGATGGTTCGAAGACTAGAGTGCTAGAGTGTGTACAGGGGTCCTGGGTTCCCTCTCTGACACCGCAAGGTCCCTAGAGCACCAGCTGGAGTGCGCCGGCTGCGAATGGAGCGTAGGAAATGGTTCCACTGGATTGTGTGGGAAGGAAGAAGTGGGAGAGATGAGAAAGGACCAGAGGCTCCGGGTCTGCTTAGGGAAGGCCAGACATAGGATTGGGTGGCTTTGGCATGTTTATGGCGCAGCCCGTAACCCAGACCACGTGGGACAGACTTTGAATCAGAACCGTGGCCTTCGTTCTAGAAAGCCGCCCCAGCACAAGGCCTTGACTCTTCGGATCATGGGCTCTTGTCCCGCTGTGATGATTTGCTCTCAGTGCAAAGGCGTGGAAGATGCTGCAACCGGCTGTTTCACAAGACCGCTCAAGACACTGAGCCGAGGGCCGTTACGCAACGGGCCTCATCTGCACGAGGACTTTCAACTCCAGAGCAGGACTCCTGCCTCTGATGACACTGCTGTGTTCCTGTCTCTGAAACGTAAAAGCAGAGGCCAGTGTGAAAGTGCTTCTACTTGGAGGGCCTGGAGGAAGAGAGGCAGGATGAGATTCTCGAACCCTTGGCTGTTGGGACAGGCTGGGTTTCAGGTGCCCCCCCACCAAGGGAACTTCCTTGACCCTCTGTCGTTCAGCTGGTTCTCGAAGTGGAAGATGGTTTCTTGAATTGACAACTTAATTTGTATTTTTTTCATCCATTTTTTTGGGGGGTGGGTAGGGAAGCTTGTTCATTTTGTTCTGTTTTGGAGGCCACACTCAGTGCTGCTCAGGTCTTACTCTCGACTGTGTGCTCAGGGATCACTCCTGGCCATTGCTCAGGGTTTGATCTTTGACACTGAAACAAACCAGAAGTACTACGACTCTCTAGTATGTTGTTGTTGTTATTACAGTGGCTGTTCACAAGGGTTTTGCTGAGGATTTTTGTTTTGTTTTGTTTTGGGGTCACATCCAGTGGTGTTCGGGGGCTATTTCTGGTCTGCGTTCAGGGAACCATATGTGGTCTCGGCAACCAAACTGAGGATGACAGAGCATGCAAGGCAAACAAGAGTCTTAACCCCTGTGCAGTATCTCCAGCGCATGATTCTTTTTTATGCCAAGTTAGGCAGCAGAATGTTAGCTTGTAGAGATGTAAAAATGGCCTCATAAATGCCAATGAGGACGGGAGAGATAGCAGGTAGGTCATTTGCCTTGAATTTGGCATTTGGCATTTGCGGCCAAACCGAGTTCCATCCCTGGCATCCCATATGGTCCCCCAAGCACTGCCAGGAGTAATTCCTGAGGGCAGAGTCAAGAGTAACCCCTGAGCATCGCTGGGTGTGACCCAAGAAGCTCCCCACCCCATTCCACCCCCCTCAAGAAAGCCAGTGAACAGTCAAACATCAGGAAGGATTACTTTCCAGCTGTGCTTCAACTGGAGTGACTTAAAAGTGTAGTGCCAGTTGGTGTAAGAGGAAAGTCACTAATGATTGTGAAATATCACTTCCTTCACATTTCATATCCGTGCCTGTTTTTGCTGAAGTTGAAATCTGCTGGACCAAAGGAAGAGTCAAGAAAAATTTAAAAAGAAAAAATAAGATGAAATTTGGGGGAATAATTGAAATTTTTAATCAAAGATTCTGCATTTATTTTATTTTATTTTATTTTTTTCTCTGCAGAGCCAGAGCTCGCATTCAGGGTTTCACATGTGCAAAGGAGATGCCCCACCTTAAGAATTGTGCCCCATGACCACAAGATTCTGTTTGCAATCTGTACAGAAAATAGTGGCTTTCTGGAAAGGACCGAGACATTTTTGTTGCTTTGGCTTTGTGCTGGGGTCACATCATGCAGTGCGTGGGGGTTTGGCTACTCCTGTTGGGGCTCGGGGAACCATATATGATGCCAGGGATGAACCTGGGTTAGTATCCATTGTAGTCCTACTGCTCCAGCACACAAGGAACCTTTTAGCTGTGATCCACTCATCCTTCTCCTCAGCTTTAAGCCATCACTCGTCCATATTGGAATTTCTGATGGCATACCACAGAAAGAACACAACTCCAAACATAGCAGCTACATCCGGAAGCAAGTCAAGTGTTGGAGAATGAGTCCCTTTGAGAGAGGCAGAGAACTGGTGCCCTGTTTTACAGCATCTCCTTGCCACCTGCCCACCTGCATTCTGCCTGCCCACTCGCTTATAAATACCTCCCTTGCAGGGAATACAGGATCTCTTTGGAGCTGGACTCTCCAGATTGTGCAATGATTTATAGTTCTAAGCAGCTCATCACTACATTCCAAGACCAACCCAGGCAGCTGTTGTGGGCCTCCAAGACACCGGCCCAGAGTTGGAGCCAAAATAGATTTGTCTCTTTGATCCCAGGCTAGCCACACCTGGGCAGCAGCTCGGCTCTCATCCCAGGCAGCGAAACCTCTCTGTGAACTGCAGAGAGGTTGGTGTTCTCTGGGCAATAGTGTCAGCGCTTCTTCCCTCCCCTAGCAGTTTTCGATAGGGTTGGTCATCTTTGAAAGAAAGCTTCCCTTGATTGTCATTTATACCCCTTTGTGGTGTTGTTGCCATTGTTTTGATGATGGGGATCCCATCCTTATTTGTGTGGCTCATGTACTCTTGGTTGTGGGGGTTCTGTAGTGGTTTGGGGAATCTCCGTGGCCATGCCGTGGAGATCACATGGAGAATATGGTGCCGGAGACATGAACTCTTGGCTTCCTGCCTGCAAGGTGGATGTTCTACCCCGTGCCACTTCCACATCCTGCCCCCCGCCTCCCCCCCCCCCCCCCCACCCAGGTTCAATTTGAATGAGAGAAATGGAGAACTTTGCAGGTCTGTCTATTTTTCTCATGGAGTGGTGACACCAGGTACCGCAGGCATAGTGTTGTGGTAGAAAGTGGGCTTCCCCTCCCCACTGTGAGGGACCTTGCGGTACCGGTGAAGACTCAGCGCAAGCACCAGCCTCTGGTAAGCTGGAGTATTTGCTCACCAAGCCTGCAGGCCAGGCCAGGCCAGCTGAGGCTGCCTGTTGTCTCCTGTGGCCGTGTTGGTGGCTGGAGTGGATTGGCTGCAGCCCTCTGAGCTCCTGCCAGCCAGCGCCTGGCTTTGTTTTGGCTTGCAGTGCCCTGCGTGTTGGGGGAGGGTTGGGGTGGGGTGGGGTGTGCAGCACCTCCCACGCCCGTGGGGACCGAGTGCAGCAGGCCCTGTGCCGGGGTCTCCTCCCCAGTTGATACAGCTGGGCCCCACGGGCTGTTCTGCTGACTTTGTCTGCATATTTACCAGGTCTGACCAGGCCTGCGAGACTTCCTGGAAGTGGCTGACAAAGCAAAAAGGCAAAAGCGGAGCTGGTCACGCCTGGCGCCTGGTCCCGCAGGTGGCCGCTGCAGGCCGCGCCCCCTTCGTCCTGGGCAAGACCCTGGAATGTCTCCTCGGAATTACAGCTTCATCCCTTTCACTTCCCTGCCCTGAAAACATGGAAGTATCAGCCGTGCGTGTTTGTCTAGGACCCTCCAACCGTTTGTCCGATTTACTTAGCAGCCTGATCAGTCGGGGTCACCTCTCACCCCCTGCCCTGGACAGCTCGTTCAGTTTTCTCAAATACTTTAGAAGGTGCCATTATACCCATTGTAGAGATGGAGAACCCAAGACCCTGTGACGGGGGGGGGGGGGGGGGGGGGGCGGCGGGGGGGGGGGAGATTTCTGAGCGCTGTACCTGGCCACCTTGGGTCTTTATTTTGTTTTGTTTGGAGCATGCCTGGCAGTACTGGGAGGCCTGTGTGGTGGTGGGGATCAAACCCAGGACCCTAGCCTGTGAAGCCTGAACTCAGCTCATTGAGTTTCCTGCCCAGCCCCCTCTCCTGTTTTCAAATGAACCCCAAGATGTACCTGCAAAGGGGACGAAATTTTTGAAGGATGGGTGTTCCTCCTTGATTTGTCTGCATGTATTTGGTGATTGTTTGTTTGGGGACCACACCTGGTGCTGCTCAGGGGGTCTAGTGCTGGGGCTGGAGCCGGAGTCTCCTGCCGGCAGAGTCTGTACCCCAGCCTGGGAACCAACTCTTGGCCCTTGTGTGCATGTGTATCCTACACACTGGGTGTCCAGAGCCTGCGCTTGGCATGACTGTGTGACCTGGTGCTGCTCAGGGGGTCTAGTGCTGGGGCTGGAGCCGGAGTCTCCTGCTGGCAGAGTCTGTACCCCAGCCTGGGAACCAACTCTTGGCCCTTGTGTGCATGTGTATCCTACACACTGGGTGTCCAGAGCCTGCGCTTGGCATGACTGTGTGGGACCCCAGGGGAGCAGGATTTCTGGGTCATTGCAGTGTCCAATGTGCTCCCCATATTCTCCCGGAGTCCTGCTTCTTGTACCTGTGTCCAGCCTGAGCCCATAGAACCCAGTGCTCAGTGGGGACCCCCTCTGCAGCTGCTGTAAATACCCCCTAACTGGAGGCCTGGCTTAGGCTGTTCTTCCCTCCCTCTGCCCCTTTCCCTCTGCTTGTCTCTCTAGCTGCCAGAACCCTCCTCATCCTCACTGAGTCCTCTGTCCCCCGACAAAGCCTCATTCCCTCTCCCTCCCCGCTCCACCCCACTCTGCCACCCCCCCACCCCGTGCTCAGCAGAATCCTGCTCAGACCACTCCTGGGGCATCTCGTGTGTAGGCCATGTCTCACAGCTTATATGAGTGGTATAAATCAGAACAGGACATTCCCCCTCTAATACGTAGTCCGGAGCCCTTGTTTTCCAGATAAAGGCTCTGAAGCCCAAGAAAGTCATGGTTTAGAGAAGAATCTGTCCTCCCGTTGTTCATCGATTTGCTCGAGCGGGCCCAGTAACGTCTCCATTTTGAGATTTGTTGTTACTGTGTTTGGCATATGAATATGTCGCGGGTAGCTTGCCAGGCTCTGCTGAGCGGGCTAGATACTCTCAGTAGCTTGCTGGGCACTCCGAGAGGGGCGGAGGAATTGAACTCAGCTTGGCCGGGCCGGCTGCATGAAAGACAAATGCCCGACCGCTGTGCTATAGCTCCAGCCCAAGAAAGTCATGGAATATTGACATATTCAAGGTCACACCTCTGTCTGAAATATTTGTTCATAGGGGGCTGGAGCAAAAGTGCAGTGGGTGAGATGCTTTCCTTATACGCGACTCTGGTTCGATCCTGGCACCGCACGCATATGTCCCCCTGCGCCCTGCCAGGAGTGATCCCTGAGCGAAGAGCTAGGAGTGGATCTTTTTTTTTTTTTTGGCTTTTTTGGGTCACACCCAGTGATAATTGGGTTACTTTTGGCTCTGCACTCAGGAATTACTCCTGGCGGTGCTCAGGGGGCCATTTGGGATGCTGGGGATCGAACCCAGACCGGCCGTGTGCAAGGCAAATGCCCTACCCACTGTGCTGTCGCTCCGGCCCCCCAGGAGTGGGTCTTGAGCACCACTAGATGTGGCCCGCAAAGCTAAAGACATTAAATAATTGTCCATGGACTGGAGAGATAGTAAGGGGTGAAGGCACTTCCCTTGCATGTCAGAGAGCTGCCAGGAGTGACCCCTGAGCACAGAGCTAGGACTGACCCCTAAGCACTAGGTGTGACCCAAGAGCCCCCACCCCCCAATACGTTTGTCTATTACCTGTGCACAGGTCTTCTGATTCCCGGCCCTCTTTGCTGTTGTCTTGTATTTACTTGTTGTGTGGGAACTCAGATCTTCCAGCGTGGTGGTTGAGGCAGTTTCTGGTGCTCTAGTCACGTCTTTTGCCTCTAAACCCCTCCTCCTCATCTGACACTCCATTTATCACTGCTGCCACCTGACTCCTGTTCTCAGGACCAGGAGTCCCTCATTAAAACTTGAGGTAAGGAGGACATAGAGTGCCTGAGGTAGGGGTGGGGAGATGGTACGGCATGTAGGGTGTGTGCTAAGCTTGTGCCTGATGTGGATTTGATTCCTGGCACCACATGTTCCTCCAAACACCTCCAGAATATCTGGGGAATCCCAGCATAGTAGGACCCAGGCAGCACCAAAACCTCCAGCCCTTGCAGTGGCCCGGTTGGCCAAGAGTCACCAGTGGGGCCCTTGGGCCTCCTGAGCACCCCTTGGGAACCTCCCTTGCCCCATGTCTCCCACACCCCTTGCCCAAGGAATGCTTAAGAGAGTCGAATAAGTGCTGTTAGTTGCTCTGGTTAACAAGATAAGACTTTTTCATTTTTGCTTCTTGTGGTGCTTCTGCTCCTAGCCTCCTCCTTCTCATACCTTTCTTGTTCAGAGACATCCTTTGAAAGTTGGATTCCACCTCAAATGGCTCAAGTTTCTGTGCCTCATGTCCAAAGGTTCATCTTCCCGTTCCATGCTGGTTTCAGGGTTCGCCTCTGTTAACCTGAAGGCTGGTCCTATTCTTCAGGGAAGAAGGTTCTGCCACCACTACTCAACAAGGGTTGTTTATTATAGGGTTTGGGGCTATACCTGGTTGTTTTCAGGGCTTACTCTTTCTGACTCTGTGCTCAGGAACCACTCCTGGGAGAGCTCAGGGGACCACGTGTGGTGCCGGGGGTCAAACGAGGATTGGCTTTGTGCAAGGCAAGTGCCTTAATTCTGTACTATCTCTCCACCTCTCAACTACGGTTCTTCACCCCAAATCTCAGCAAGAGGAACCAGTCAAGTAACAATGTAATTGTCTCTGCATTCCAAGTGCTCTGCAGAGTAGTGGGAGGGAAGGTGGAGGTTATGGGCATCTCCTTAACACACTGATTCTCTAAGCACCCCCTGCTGTTCTCCTGGCTTCTGTCGTAAGCAGTTAACCTAGTATAAGGCATTTTGTTGATGTGAGTCAAATTCACCCACTTTATTTGACCTGTTCAGTATGCTTTAGGGAAGAACACCCAAGAGCAGGTGTTAGTGTGGTTTGGGCAGAGGTCAAGGGTGCCTTTTGCTTACCCTTTCTCCTCTCTACTAAGTAACGCCCACTCCACTTTGCCCCCCAGATATAATCAGTCCTTCACTCATTGGCAAATATTTCTAGAGCACTTCTTGCAAGTCCTCTTCTTGCAAGGGATTGTTTGGTGCTTGGCATTGGCAACAAGGAGACATAGACCACATCTATCTTAAGGATCTGTGTTCCCTGTGCCGTGCTGACAGGTGGTCTATGGTCATCTCATGAATAGAATAGCAGGGCCAGAGTAAGTGGACAGGACTCAAGCATGGGCAGAAATACCTCTGTCTTCTGCAGATGTGGGGCTTTGCTTTGATTTTGTTGGACTAAGATGGGTCTTAGTGCATTGGGAATTACCAGCAAGGTTCATCTGGTCAACCACGGCCACCACTATGAAGCAAGGAACTCAGAGCTAGTTGTGTGATGCAGGCACTTTTTTCTTCATGCACTCTTTGAAAGGTTTATTTATCAGAGGAAAATGGTATAGGTATGTGCATATATATATATATACACACACACATATATATATATCCATATACATATGAGTTGTGTTCTTCTGCAATAAAAGTCACTGTTGTGGAGGCTTGCAAACTTGTTCTGCTGCTTCAACATGAAAAGGAAGCACAAGTCATAGGCTCTGGTAAACCTGATCTATTTTTCCCTTTGCGTTTGGCATACAGATTTCATTCCACACCGGTCCCCCACCACACACAGAGGGAAGTTTTCACATGAACAGCAGCAACTCTGTTTTCCTGGGTGAACGAACATGGAAACACCTAATCCTCTTAGGTTTCTTGATTTTGCAAACAAGGATTTGTTGGGATAAAATCTTTAAGTAGTTTAGTCACATGGACGCGGTATTCAGGTAATGACCCCAAGCACAACCTGTTCGAAAAGCAAAGCAGTGAATTCACCATGCTCCTCCGAGCCTGTTCGCAGGCTTATTGTTCCCTGAAGGTTGTGCAACTTCTAGAAGAAGCAAAAGCCAAGTGGCTTCACCTGCCTAGGGTCTACGCAGGGAGCGGTCGCTTCACACAATTAGCTCCCCTTTGTGAGCCTATGAAAAGAGCAAACTGAGCAAGGTCTCTGCGTGTCCAGTTCAGGAGCCTCTTGTGAAATGTGCTCCTTCAAGTGGGGCCTGTGTGACTGAGAGGACATTTTCAGTTTAATATACAATTTAAAATGGAAGCAGCATAAAGATACATTTCTGTTTCTGAAATGCATCTTCAATGGGAAGTGTATAATAGTAGTTCGAGTCACTTGGTTGTGTGGATCGCTCGGTCAACTGCACATTTTATGTAATGCCGGTTATTTTTGAACATTGAATTGAATGATGAATTGAACATCCAGGGCCAGAGTGACAATACACGGGCATTAGGCACTTGTCTTGTGTGCAGCTGACCCCAGTTTTTAATCTCTGCCAACTACATATGGTTCCCTGAGCACTGCCAGAGGTCACTGCTGAGCACAAAACCAGGACTAACTCCAAAGCACTGCTAGGTATGGGACTAGTGATCCTACTATCCTTTGTACCGCCCCAAAAGAACAAACAAACAAAAAAACAATAAAAATTGTATTGAGTACACTCAGTGGTAAAGTTGTTTGTCGTGCATACGTAAAAACTCAATGGTAAAGTTGTTTGTCTTGCATGCGTAAAACCTGGCCCCGCACCTCGATTTAGTTATTTGTTTTGTTTTTTGGGCCACAACTGGCAGGGCTCAGGGCTTACTCTTGGCTTTGCACTCAGGGATCACTCCTGACAGTGTTCAGGAGTCCATATGGGATACCAGGGATTGAACCCTTGTTGGCTGCATGCAAGGCAAGTGCCCTACTTGTTGTACTATCTCTCCACCCCACTAGATTTTTGACTGGAGAAATAACTTGAGGGACTGGAATATATACTTTGTATACAAGAGACTCAGGTTCAATTCCTGGTCCCCCAAGCACTGTCTGGAGTGAACTCTGAGCACTGAGACAGGATTAGACCCTGAGCACTTCCTGATGTGGCCCCCAAACCAAAAGCCAAAAACAAAGTCGCAAGAAATATGTATTGGATTTTGAAGACTTAGTTAAATGTTAATGTGAACTGTTTTACTGGTGATTAATAGTTTTACTTAAGCTACATGTGAAAGAGATACGCTTTAGATGTGTTGGTTATAAAGAAGACATTAACATGAGTTTCACCTTTTTGCATTTCAGTTCTTTGAGTACTTCCCATGGTGAAAATCCTGTGAACACTGGCCTTTTGGTTGGAATAGAAGGTTCCATGTCATGGTCCATGAGGTTCTCTCAACCTTGAGATCCTGTGAGAATATTATTGTAAACTCGGTTGAAAGCATGAAGAACCAACTTGGAATCAACTTTTGTTTTTTTGGCTAGGAAAGACAGGGGCTACTCCTGGCTCATGCACTCAGGAATCCCTCCTGGTGGTGCTCGGAGGACCATATGGGATGCTGGGAATTGAACCCGGGTTGGCCATATGCAAGGCTAATGCCCTACCTGCTGTGCTGTCGCTCCAGCTCTGGCTAGGAGAGTTTTATCACATATTTAATTCTATTTATCCTAGGGAAGTCACTAAATCTACACTTTTGATTTTGGGGGAAGGTTGCACCTGGCACACTCTGGATGCATTGCTTGAGGTGACAGCCTCCCCCTGCCACCCCCCACCCTTTGTGTGTGTAGGACCCTGAAGTGCCGAGGGTAGTCTCTGAATCTACTATATGCATGTGCATGAACTCCCCAGCCCCTGAAATAGAATTTTAAATTTGCTAAGCCTTGGTGTCCTCATCTATAAAATAGGACAATAATCATATTGTTATGCAAAACGCTATAACCTTTAGGCTGGGAATGTACAGCCCTTGCATGAGACTCAGCCTGCAAAAACTAGCAAGCGAACAATGAGATGCGATAATTGTGTACAGTCTACAGTCCTCCGCTCTACCAGCTGAGCTATCGAAGGGGCTGGAGCGATAGCACAGCGGTAGGGCGTTTGCCTTGCGCGCAGCCAACATGGCCGACCCGAGTTCGATTCCTCCGCCCCTCTCGGAGAGCCCGGCAAGCTACCGAGAGTATCTCGCCTGCACGGCAGAGCCTGGCAAGCTCCCCGTGACGTATTCGATATGCCAAACACAGTAACAACAAAGTCTTCAATGGAGACGTTACTGGGCCCGCTCAAGCAAATCGACGAACAATGGGAGGGCCTTTACCCTTTTAATTGTGTACAGTGTTTGGTACAGGGAATCCATCATGGTTGGCGGTGAAGTTACTGTATCGTTACTGGTCTTGTAAAGTATCCAACATTGTTCTCATAAACCCTCTCTGCTTTCTTGCTCTTAACTCTGGAAGGTTTGGAGCAGCCATTCCTTTGCAAGTTGTAGTTAAGAGTTAAAAATCACTTTATCCTGGACCTTCCTTTGTTTTTTGCTCCCAATCTTCGATCAGCATTTAATGCCCAAGTTTCTCTTCTTTGTCTGTCTGTCTGTCTGTCTGTCTCTCTCTCTCTCTCTCTCTCTTGTTTTGGGCCACACTTAGTTATGCTTAGGGCTTTCTCCTGGCTCTGTGCTCAGGGATCACTGCTGGTGGGCTTGGGGGACGATATTTGACACTGGCTGTGGTCAGTCCGGGTCAGCCGTGTGCAAGCAAGTGCCCATTGTTTGCATTATTACTCTGGCCCCTCCCCCCTTCTTCTCTCGTTTCTTCCGTAGTTGGTACTCTACATGCCTCTGTGAGTTCTATTTATGCCCAATATGTTACCACTTTCTCTGTGCCAAGCTTTCTATTAGAGGCTAGAACACAACAGCAGTGATTAACAAAGTGCCTTCAAGGAACTAGCCAAGGGAGAGAATATATCACTGTCACTGTCCTCCCATTGTTCATTGATTTGCTCCAGCGGGCCCAGTAACATTGTGAGACTTGTTACTGTATTTGGCATATCTAATACTCCACGGGTAGCTTGCCAGGCTTTACCGTGCGGGCGAGATACTCTTGGTAGCTTGCCGGGCTCTCCGAGAGGGACAGAGGAATCAAACTTGGGTCGGCCATGTTGGCTGTGTGCAAGGCAACACGCCCTACCCGCTGTGCTATCGCTCCAGCCCTAGAGAGAGAATATATAAATAAGGACAATGAAGTGTCACAGGTTCCCCCTAACATTTGGAAGAAGAGTCCAATGTGAGCAGTAATGGAATGATGGGTTCTACCAGGGAGCTGACTAGACACTTCTTAGAGGAAACAAATTTGAATTTTTTGGATAATGAGTAGGTATTGAGAGTAGGGCTTGGAGAAGAAATAGGTAGAGGGTTCAGTGTAGGCATATGAAATGTCCTGGGGCTCGAAAATGTCAGTGGTTTTCATGGAATGTTTGGGTCATAGCACCAAAAGATAGAGTTGGGCAAGATGAGAGAAAGGGGTGGAGAACCCATGGCAGGGGTTTGCTTTGCTAATGACTTGTAATGAATGACACAATTAGAGCCAACGACCTTCACAGTCAGGACTTGAGTTAGGTCATGGAAACCTGTAAGAGAACTGTCGTGAGGGTCCCAGGGAAGAGGCTCAACCAAGGCGAGAAAGAGCTTGACACCTGGGATTCCAGATGGCATCCCAGACGGGAGGAGCCTGTGATGGGTTGGTGGAAGGCCGTGAGGATCAGGAGCACCTGTCAGTGTGGAGATCTGGGAGACAGTGATGTACTTGTTAAGATAGACACAGAGGAAGGGAGGCAGTTTTGAGGGGAAGAGGATGAGGTGTTGGGTATGGTGAGTCAGAGGTGCCTTGGGAAGGAAGCTTTATTTTTTATTTTTATTTTTTGCTTTTTGGGAACCCGGGTTGGCTGCGTGCAAGGCAAACGCCCTACCCGCTGTACTATCTCTCCAGCCCCTTGGGAAGGAAGCTTTAGCAGGTAGCTGTTGCAGTGTGGGGCTGGTACTGAGAAGAGAGACCCGAAACCTTCATCACTGCTCTTGTTTTCTCTTGCTCCTTCTTCCCTCTTGCAGAAGGAAGAACTTGCAGAACTGATGCCGTGCTAGCCCTGCCAGCCTCCATTCAGGCACAGGCTCAGGATGCTCCTCGAGTTGTCTTTTTTTTTTTTAATTTATTTTTTGCTTTTTGGGTCACACCTGGTGATGCTCAGGGGTTATTCCTGGCTCTGCACTCAGGAATTACTCCTGGTGTTGCTCAGGGGACCATATAGGATGCTGGGAATCGAACCCGGGTGGACTGTGTGCAAGGGAAACGAAACTCCCTACTCACTGTGCTATCACTCCAGCCCCCCTGAGTTGTCTTTTAAAGCATTTTTTTAAATCAGTGGTTTATGAGCTTTCTTCTGAAGAAAAGTCCGCTAGTCTCACAGACTCTCCAGACCTCCCCCCACAGCCCCTCACCTCACACCCCCTGCGTTCTAATCCTTTCACAAATAGATTGTACCAGCTTTCCAGTCTTCCTTGAAGACACTCAGTGGGCTGTCTCCTGGTTCTTCATCTCCCTATATGCCCTCTCTAGTTGCCACTTATGGCCCTTATGTCCCTTATGACCACTTGTCACTGAAAGCGGTTCAGGTCAACCATGGCTGGTGTAGATGATGGTGGGCCCAAGAGGACACCATGTGACCTTGGTGTGTAGCAGACTGACTACCAGATTGTCGAGGGTTGTGTAACTGCACCGCACGATGTTCGCACAATGGGAAACCGCCTCCTGGTGCTTTTCTCAGAACGGAGCCCTGTTGCTCAGTAAGCCGTGACCAGGCTTACAATAAAAGCCTTATACCAGCGGCTCCTCCCGAGGCCCTTCACCTCAGGGCCCTGACTGCCTCCCCAGCCTGGCTCAGCTCTCCTCCCTGCCATCCCACTTCCAGCTATAAACTCCAGTTCCCGAATCCAAGAGAAAACAAGCCAGCCGACTTGCTGCTGCCACGGGGCATATGCACTTGTGTGTCGCCTTTGTTCCTCTCTCAGAGGCTCTATAGGTTCCCCTATTTTCTTCCAAGTCTCGGCACAGCTGTCTCAACTCTGCCTTTTCTGACTGACCCCGTCACTCTCTATCCTCTTGCCCGGTTCTGTGTGCCTCACGGCAGTTCTCGTGGTCTGACGCCACCTTCCCTCAGGTATCACCTGAGCCCCTGGCACTGGGCAGACACAGCAGGTGCTCGATGCGGTATTTGCTCTGGAGATCTTGAAGAAATGCCGCTGACGTCGTGTTTTTCCCTTCCAGCTAAGCTGACTGGGAACCAGGTCTAGTTTCTGGTGTGTGATGAGGGAGGGGGTGGTAGATTCCCAGTAGGAAACAGATGTAACTTCAACAGGATGATTGAGAGATTCAGAAAGGGATTTGGAAGTTCTGCCAAAAACCCAGAGAAAATAGTTGGACAGAGGAAGAGGCCCTGACAGAAGACTTGGTAAAGGATCATGGTCACCCTGTTGCCCCCCAGAAGGCAGGAGCTGAGGAACTCAATCCTCAACCTTCCTTTTTATACCCAGTTTCCCATCTTCTGCCAGTGCCTCTGCTGGCTTGATTCAGTGGGGGCCAGGGACCGAGAGATACTAGTCTACACTGGTGCACCAGCAACACGAGAGTGGTGGCAAAGGGTGAAGACTGTGTCAGAGGGGCCAAGAGGTGAAAATCCTACCATTCTTGCCATTTCTCTTCTCATCAGACATGGTCTTATGTGGGTTTCAGTTATTTCACGATTAGATTACCCACCAGAGAATGGCATTTGAAATCAGGGAACATGCTAACAACATTTTTTTTTTTTTTTTGCGTTGGGGTCATTGACCCCTGGCAGTCTTCGAGGGTGACATTCAGAGCACTGCTTAAGGAGGTGCTCTATGTGGATTGGGGAAAATTGGAGAGGGTGGAAGACTTGCTAAGCGAATATGCTTGAAACTGCTAGAGTATCTGGGGTAAATGTTTCGAATGACAAGCAACAGTTCCACCCTCTGTCATGGCATGTCCTAAATTTCGGATTCCCTTGCCATGACATTCAGCAGCTTAGTGGATTTGATAGTAGTATTCCATGTTGACAGTTGAGAGAGGGTCTTTGTCTCAGCCTAAAAAGAAGTGGACTTAGGGGGCTGGAGTGATAACACAGCGGGTAGGGTGTTTGCCTTGCACGCATCCAACCCAGGTTCGATTCCCAGCATCCCATATGGCCCCCGAGCACTGCCAGGATTAATTCCTGAGGGCATGAGCCAGGAGTAACCCCTGTGCATCACTGGGTGTAACCCAAAAAGCAAAAAAAAAAAAAAAAAAACAAAAAGTAGGCTTAGGACTCAAATTTTCTTTGCTCTGAAGCCAAGGTTTTAGCTGCAGGTCGTGGTGCCCCCAGATATCAAGCTGACATCCTAATTTGAAACCATAAACAGAATCAAGATAGTGCCGTGATGATAATAAAGTGTGGGGACAGAGTGAGGGAGATGGCTCAATGGGCTGGAGCACGTTCTGTGCAGAGGGGGAACTCTAGTGTGATCCTTGGTACCACATGACTCTCTGAGCACAGCTGAGAGTAGCTCACTAGCAATACCTGTAAGGTCCCTAAAACAAACAAACAAACAAACGAAACAGAGGGATAAGACTGACGCAGGCCATGAATTCCTCTTTTGCTTGGTCTCAAGGCCATGTAATAAGTACCGGAGGAAGAGAGAAGTGTGGTAGGTAGCCCAGCCGTGGCAGACTCCTGTGGGTGGACTGATGACTGGGGACACCGGCTACTCCCAGTAACTTCCTTCAATAGGTCAGGTATGACTGTGATGATGATCCTCACTAAGTGTCCCCGAGTTTAGCAGGGAGTGTTGGAGTAGTCCTTGTCCTGACGCTGGGAAGCAGCTTAGCATTTGGGTACTAACTGCGGAAACTGGATTTCCTCTGTTGTACAATTTGGTCATCCTTCATTACCATGATGATGTCTACAAAAGCTGAGGGAGAGTGAGGAAGAGGAAGGATTCAAGGCTATAGGCAAGTTCAGTTTGATCCCCAGCACTGCATATGGTTCCCTGAGCACCACCAGGAGTGATGCCTGAGCACAGAACCAGGAGGGGGGGGGGGGGGAGAGAGAGAGAGAGAGAGAGAGAGAGAGTGTAAAGTAAAATACCCATGAGGTGAAATCATTTGACTTTCTGAACTAAGCAAAATTGGTTTTGTCATTTTAGCTTGTGTGTGTGTGCAAGTGTGAGTGTGTTGAGTGTGGGTGTGAGCGAGAGTGTGCGTATGCAAATGAGCGAGTGTGTGTTAGTGTTAATATGTGGGGTGGGTGGGGGTAGTCTCAGAATAAAATTCAAGTCCTCATGCACGCGACCCCTATTATTTACTACTGAACTACAATCCTGGTCTGAATAAAATTTTCTTGGAGAAAGATTTCCCCAGTGAAGAAAGCCCCAGTTGGCATTTTGTAGCTGGAAGGGAATTAGAATTGGGGAGTACTTGTACGTGTATTTCTAGGCTCAACACATGATTAGATTTTGCCTAAGATTTTGTGTTGCAGTAATCATCAGTTGAGGAGAGAGTGCCTGCTTTCTGCAGGCCAGTAATTACCCTGAAGCTGTTTTCCCAGTAGAGTAATTCCAGGATCTCTGGGGAAGACCCGCCAGGGAAAAATCCTCCTAAGCTTTCCCCAGAGCATTCCTTGTTGATGTGGATTTGTCCATACTTGTGATACGGTCCCCTGATCTAGGCCCAATGAGCAATCTTGGTTTCCCTGAACCAGATCCTAGTTCTAATAATTAACTTGTCGAACTCATAGCTGTTGCTTTCCTTTGGTTTTTAAGACCTGCAGTGGATTGTAGGAACGGTTCCTGTGCGTTTTCTGAACATCACTATGGTCGGTCCACACAGCGAGCTGCTTCAATGCCATTTAGAGGAGACACTGAGATAGCAAGAAGTTTTTTTTCATTTTCTTCATGTCTGAATTATGTGCCAGTGTTAGAACTGAAGGTGAAAGGTGAATGTATAGAAACCAGCGCCCCCCCACCCCCCAATAAACTGAGTTTATGAACCATGAAATTTAAGCAAATAGGGATGCATGGGCTGGAGTGATAGCACAGCGGGTAGGGCATTTGCTTTGCACGCGGCCGACCTGGGTTCGATTCCTTCGCCCCTCTCAGAGAGCCTGTCAAGCTACCGAGAGTATCCCGCCTGCATGGCAGAGCCTGGCAAAGCTCCCCGTGGCGTATTCAATATGCCAAAAACAGTAACAAGTCTCACAATGGAGACGTTATTGGTGCCCACTTGAGTAAATCGATGAATGGGAGGACAGTGACAATGGGCAGACAGGGATGCGAGATAAGGATCTATCAAGAAAAAGCTCAGAGAAGGAAAGAAGAGTGGGTGTATACACTGTGTGTGTGTGTGTCTGTGTATGTGTGTGTGTGTGTGTGGGGGGGTGGATTACGTAAAGGGAAAAAGCCAACGACAAACCAAACCAACCAAAAAACATACAAATTTGGGTCAAGGAGATGGGTCAAAGGGAAAAGGACCCTGTGTTTGATGCCCAGCTCTGCATGGTCCCCTGAGCACCATTAGGAATGACCCCCAAACTAGGGTAGAATGCTGCCCCAGAGTATTGCAGGTGTGGTTCAAACAAAACAAAACAATTTTTTTTTTTGGTGAGGGCCACACCTGGCGATGCTCAGGGATTATTCCTGGCTCTGTACTCAGGGATCACTCCTGGTGGTCTCAGGGGCACTACGGAATGCTGGGGATCGAACTTGGGTTGACTGTGTACAAGGCAAACGCATTACCTGCTATACTGTTGCTCTGGCCCCAACATAATTTTTTTTCAAAGAGAAAAACAATAGGAAAAAAAACTTAAGAACAAAAATTAGATTCAGAGAAGACCTTTTATTCAGTCAGTATCTGGTGTGCTGAGGTGGCGGATCAGTATGTGAACCAGGTTCTTTACTGAGGAATAGCAAAATGGCACTTCACCTATCTAATCTTAATATTTGTGCTGAAGTAGAAAAAGAGCTCAGAGTTTGAAGGTGTTTATGATAAGGCAAAGATTTGGGGCTTTGGTTTCTGGTCAGGCTGCATTCCTGTCTCTTTGCAGCTATGACATTATTCCAGACTTTTTTTTTTTTTTAACATAAAACACCCCAAGGGTGGGCTGGGGAGGGATCGCAGGATTTGTTTGTTTGCTTATTTTAGTAGTAGGTACAAGGGGAGAAAGAGTGGGAAGCGAGGGAGCTTGGGGCTCTGGGGAACTTTGGGCGGCCTGTGAACTGCTTCTGAGAATGGGCTTCACGGAGCTCTTCCCTCGGCTCCTGCTGAGGCCCCAGGCTGCCTGTAAAGTGTTTAGTCTGCAACTGGCTTTGGGCAAGGGCCCTCTTGAGCAGGCCTGTCCTGCTCTGAGGAAGTCACCGTGGCAGGAATGAGACCGGGGTCAGCGGCTTGCCGAGCGTCACTGTGACCGCGTTCCCAGAACTGAAACTGCACCAGATCCATTCGTGGGTACAGTGCTGGGGGAGGCAGTTTCAGGAAGCAAACCCAGAGGGAACTAAGGGCCACTGTCATGTGGTCGTGACATTGACTCAGGATTCTGCGCCAGCACGTGGCTCTTGGATTTCCCATTGTGGAGGATCAGGGTCGGAGAGAAACTAGGGTTTAGACAGTCAGCCACTGTTGGATTGTTGTTGGTTTGGGGGTCAGGACTTGCTTCGGGCTCTGTGCTCAGGGATGACTCCTGGCAGTGCTCAGGGGACCCCGGGCAGTGCTGGGGGATTCAAACAGGTCAGCTGAATGCATGGCATGCACTATATTCCTGTATAATAGCTCTAATCCTGGCCACTGTTTGATCCCTGGTACCACAGATGGTCCCTTAGCATTACCAAGAGTGGCCCCTGTTCATTACCAAGAGGAACCCAGGTGTGCGGGACCCGGGGCGTAGATCTCCAAGTCTGCTCGGATTGGGATTGGGGCCTCCTCCACCCAGATCCCCCATCTTCCAGTATGTAGGTGTTATACCCACCAACCGCCCCCCCCCATTCCCCCTCACTCCCCCCCCCCTGCACTGCATAATCCCATCAATAGCCAAGACCCAGAGACTATAAAACTTTGCTCCCAGAAGCACACGGCCACATTTGCGGCTGTGCAACATCTTATCATCAAATTCTTACTCTGGAGAACCTGGCAAGCTACCAAAAGTATCCTGCCCACACGGCAGAGTCTGGCAAACTCCCCGTGGTGTATTCAGTATGCCAAAAAACAGTAACAATTATGGGTCTCATTCTCCTGACCCTGAAAGATGTGGCACTCTTTAAATCTCAGGGCTAGGACGAAGGAGACGTTAACTGGGGCCTGCTTGAGGCAATCGATGAACAACAGGAAGACAGTGATATAGTGATACCCCTGATCAGAAAGCATGGCCCAACTCCCGCTCTGACACCCCCCCCCCCCAGAAAAAAATACCCAGAAAGTTAGGAATTCACTAGGACTTGTATCTGGGAACCTCCCTTCTTTCTCTTGAAACAATTGGGTAACAGGTAACCTTGAGCTGGCAATCTAGACCCACACTACCTCTGTCCATCATCCCAGCCCTTAGCAGTTATACCCACGGGCAGGTTATTTAGTAACATCTCACCTAAGTTTCTGTATCTGTAAAATGGGACACCTCCTCTTGCTATTTCAGAGAACTTTTGTGGCCATTGCCAGAGGCACTGTGCTTACAGAAAAGTGCCCCGTGTGTGTTCCTTATGTTTGGCAAGAAAAAGAAAGGACTGCCAAAGGCCAGCCCTGGCTCAGAAATGATTTCTCCTGGTGACGTTCAGGCGCCTCTTTTGCCACTTTCCAGTTTGTGAAATGTTTTCATAAATATCATCTGTTTGATCAGAGGCTAGATTAGGATTTAGAAGTTTCACAGTCACAAGAAATAAACTGGTGAGAGTTTAATCAGGAAAGATAAGGGCCCAACGAACACAGAGAGCCCAACGAACGCAGAGAGCAAGAGGAATGCATTCCAGTGCCCGGGGGTGGGCCCGAAGGTTTAGGAAGAATAGCAGGCAACCCAGCGCGGGATTGCTGGACTGTTCCCCCTGGGGCTTCTCTCCAAAAGCCAGTCTCCACGAGAGCCAGGGGAGGAGGATAGGGGTGTGGGGGTGGGGGGCTGTAGACCAGCCCCAGGCCCTGGAGGCATCTCCCTACTGCTTGCTGGTGGCCGTATGCCAAGGCAACCACCAGGCACCAAGCACATCAGAGATTAAATTTTCTTTTTCTGCTCCAGCCAGACCTTGGGAGCTGGTTTCTGTGAAAAGGCAGAGAGAGAACCAGGAAGGAACCAGATGTTTCTCTTCCAAAGAGAAAAATGTCAAGTGACCAACTGGCACAGCAAGGCCCCGTCTGAGCTAAGGCCAGGACAGCCCCGGGCACCCCACAGACTCGACTTCAGGACCAGGCCACTACTCAAGCCAGTGTGACTTGGTGGGCCCTCTGGCTATTTCTGTCTCATTGGTGTGATGATTCTGTTTCCTTTGCCAACTCTAGTGTCAGACAGTTCCCCTGCTCTTGACCCAACAGAATTTAGTAGCACCCACTCAACTCCCAGCATGTCTTAAGACGTTGTCAAATAATTTCTGAGGTGGGACTGGAAAAAAGACGGCCCCAGTTGCAAACCATTGCTCTGAGGTCCCAGGTAACTCCCACATCCCAGCCATATGGACAGACTTACTGGGGCAGACGGTTAAGTGCTTAGCTCCTGAGACGCTGCCTGTGCTGTGTGATGCTGGGAATCAAACCTTGCGGCAAGAGAGAGAATCCAGCAAGCTAAGTGCATGGAAGCATTGTTTGATCCCTGACATCGCATGACCTTTCATGCAGTGCTGGGATCAGTAACTTCCAAGCACCCCCAGATGTTGCGCCAAATCAAAAATAAATAAATAAATAAAAAACTACACAAAACCCAAAACCAATCTTAGGACTTTGATCTTGGATCCTGAATTGTGAATTATCTCTTCAAGCTTTGTACTCTGTATATATGTGTATATATGCTGGTGTGTCTGTATGTGTATACACACACATATGTGTGTGTGTGTGTGTGTGTATACACCTGCTGATACTCAGGAGTTGCTCCTTACTGCCCACAGGGATCTCTCCTAGCAGGGTTTGAGGGACCATATGGGGTGCCAGGGATAGGACTCAGGTCAGCTGTGTGCAAGGCAAATGCCCTACCTGCTGTACTATTGCTCTGGCCCCCTATTTTTGTTTTAGGGCCACACCTGGCAGTGCTCAGGGCTACTCATAGCTTGGGGTTCAGGGGCTCACTTCCAGTAGTGCTCAGAGGGTCATGTGGTTCCAGGCATGGAACCAGGCCTCCTGCATACAAACATGCCTTCAGCTCATTGAGCTGTTGTCTCCAATCGCCTTCCAGTGCTTTGATACCTGCCTTGCTCTTTCTTCTCCCCTCCTCTCAGCTACAGTTTGATGAGTACTTAGAAATCCTGAAATGGGCCCAGGAGATTGCTCAATAACGGGCTGCTGGCACCATCCCATGTGATGGGGCGGGGGGGTGGGGGGACAGGGAGGGAGGGGGAGGAGAGGAGAGAGATCCTGAAACATGACCAGTAGAACACAGGTTTGTTTCTCCATCTGGAAAGAGCAGTTTCATGGAGTGTTTTAGACTCTGTGAAAATCTTTCTTGCCTTCACTTCTCTTTTTGTCTCTGTAAGGCGTCCCTGAAGGTCCATAGAATCAAACAAGTGAAGGTCCTCATGCTTTCTTAGAAAACCCATGATCAAAGTGGATCTTACCAGAAAACTTGCTACTTCTCATAGTACCAGCTCTTTCACCCAGGCTTTTTCTTGTTTGCTCGCTCTTTCTTTCTTTTCTCCTTCCTCCCTTCCTTCCTTCCTTCCTTCCTTCCTTCCTTCCTTCCTTCCTTCCTTCCTTCCCTTCCTTTTTTTCTTTCCTTTTTTCTTTTTTCCCCTTCCTTCCTTCCTTCCTTCCTTCCTTCCTTCCTTCCTTCCTTCCTTCCTCCCTCCCTCCCTCCCTCCCTCCTTCCCCCCCTCCCTCCCCCCCTCCCTCCCTTCACAACTGGTGGTACTCAGGGCTCAGGGCTTGCTGTGGGGTCAGTCCTGAGGCTGCTCAGGGACCATATGGGGATCCCTGCTGGGGATGGATCAGGGGTTGTCGGTATGCAGAGCAAGTGCATTTGCTCCTCTGCAGCTGCTCCCTCCCTCCCAGGCTGTTCCTGAAATAATGACAGTACAGTCTGTATAAAAACTTTAGATTTTCTGGGAGAAGATTTAATTTTAGAGTCTAATAGCCCCTAACAACCAGGGAGAGCCTCCAACACAAAGACCGTTTGTACAGTTCGATGCTTCTCTCCAGTTAGTTCCCCCGCCCCTTCTTTGTAATTATCTTAATGAAGAAAAAAAGAATTCTGAATATTGCTGTTTAGTTCCTATGGCAGCTCTAGGGCAAAAGGTGCTCTGGCCCACCTCTTCCATCTGAACAAAGGCGTATTTCAGCACATGGTGTTGACTGCTATTTGGTTCGTTACTTTGGGGGCCGCACCCTGTGATGCTGGGATGGGCCCAGGCTTCAGCACACAAGGCAACTGCTCCAGCACTCGGCCCGCTCTCCGGGCTGACCTGGGTTTTTAATATTTTGCACAAATGGAAATTACAGTGATCTTCCTTTTTGGTAAATTGTTCCAGCGTTTAATTATCCTCAAAATCATCTACTGAAGATGATTTTCTCCTTATAATACTCCCCCCAATTGGAACATATTTAACATAATTATAAAAATAGCACAGGTCACTAGAAAAACAGAACAGAAAGGAGAAAATCCAAGTCATCTATCGTCACACAATCCAGTGATAGTGCAGAAAGTGTTGCGATCACAAGTGCGTAGAGTGGAACTGTGGCCGCTGGCCTTTCCTCCCGCTTTTACTAGGGATATCAAACCCTTCCAATTTTTTGGTTGTTTATTTCTGGGTCGGCCATGTTGGCTGCGTGCAAGGCAAACGCCCTACCGCTGTGCTATCGCTCCACAGCGGGAGGGCGTTTGCCTTGCACGAAGCCAACATGGCCAACCCGAGTTCGATTCCTCCGCCCCTCTCGGAGAGCCCAGCAAGCTACCGAGAGTATCTCGCCCGCACGGCAGAGCCTGGCAAGCTCCCCGTGACGTATTCGGTATGCCAGACACAGTAACAACGAAGTCTCCAATGGCTCGTTACTGGGCCCGCTCGAGCAAATCGATGATCAACGGGAGGGCCTTTACTTTACTTTTACTTTACATTTCTGGGTCACACCTAGCAGTGCTCAGGGATTACTTTTGAAGGGGACCATCAGGGGACCAGTCAGTGCCAGGGATTGAACTTGGGCTCCTAAATGCAAAAGATGTGCTTGGAGCCTTTTGAACATCTCCCTGGCTCAGTACTGGTACTTTAAATTTATTAATTATTAATAATGGTCATGATTTTCATGGCGCTGAAGATGGAATGTGTAATCTCATGTATGCAAGGTATGCACTCTGATGTTTGAGAAACATCCCTGGCCCACCCTTTCAGATAAATCAGCAAAGCTTTTCATAGAATTAAATGGACAAGGATGAATGCACAGCTCCTTTTGACTATTAAATCATTGTATGATTCAGATGGACGAGTGTCGATGTGGCATCAGCTGTTCGTAGTTTCTAATCTACCTGCGGATTTCTTTTTGCTGTGTAAGCAAGTATACTTGGGCATCTACTCCCCTTCCCACTGCCTGCTTCCCACAAAAGGAGAATACTTGATAAATCTTTTTGCATTTTGCTTTTCTTCACTTCGCAATACATTTCGGAGATCTCTCAATCTTAGGACATTGAGAATTTCCACATTGGCTGTTTTTTTTTTTTTTTAAACAGTGACATAGGATTCCATTGTATGGATTTTTCCTAGTATATTTAACTAGTCCTTGTTGATGGATGTTTGGTTTGTTTCCAATCTTAAGCTTATTGAAAACAATGCTGTCATAAATTATCTTGTACATGTGACATTTTACAAAATTCCCCTAAGTTAGCAATCGTAAGTATGATAGATATATTGGGTATATGGTAGATACAGTAATTATAATGAGTGCCCTCCATGGGGGTTAATGATCTATAGTCCCATGGAAATGGATGAGAGTGTACCAGTTTCCCCCAGCCTTGCCAACACAATATATTTCTCTCAGGCTTTTGGATTTTGTCCCATCAGATAGGTAAGAAAGGATATTTCAGCATATTTTCAATTTGTTTGTCTTCACAGTTAAAGGTCATTTGAATTTTCTTTGTTAGCAGTCTGTTCTTATTCTCTGCCCACTACAAAATTGGTTTATTGATAGTTTTATTACAGATGTATACATGCATTTCATATCTAACAGTGTGATATGAATTGTGTACATCTGGTTATCTTTTGATTTGTTGTGATTTTAAAAATCTTACATGTAATTAGATTTGTCCATCTTTTTTTTTTTTTCTTATTTGGCTATGGTAAGGATCGAACCGAGGACTTAGTAGGTATACTAAGTACACACTACTACTGAACTACATCCCAACCCTGTTGGTCTTTGGTTATGACTTTTGGTTTACCAGTCATAGGAGAAACGTCTTTTTCATTTTAAGGTTACAATATAATTTTTCCAAGTTTTCTTGAGCTTTTGTAGCTTAATTTTTATGTTCAAAATTTTAGACTAGGGCAAAAGAGAGAGAGAGGAGAGGGAGGGGGATACAGGGGAGAGAGAGAGAGAGAGAGAGAGAGAGAGAGAGAGAGAGAGAGAGAGAGAGAGAGAGAGAGAGAGAGCGCTCCAAGACTAGAGCACAGGCTTTGTATGTCAGAGGCCTGGGTCGATCCCTGTCATCACCCAGGACGCTGAGCACTTAGGAGCAGCCCCCATGCACCCTTGAGTGTGGCCCAAAGCTAAAAATAGATACGGGATCCATTTGAAATATGATCTCGATGTCCTAACTCTGAGTTCCAGTCTCTGCTAGTATGACATATCTCTCTCATAATCATTGAATTCCCACATTGGGGCTGGGAGAGATAGTTCATTGGACTGAGTGCACACTCTCCTGGGGAAAGCCTTGTCAATCCCTGGCATCACATGGTCCCCCAAGCACTGCTGGGAGCAGCTTCTGAGCACAGAGCCAGGAGTAAGCTCTGAGCACTTACTCAGGTCCTGGAGAACTCCTGCCTAATTTGTGGCAGAGGAGAATGCCCCTGGGGTTTTTAGGTGCATATTTCATTTTTCTGAGCTCACGGGGCTCATTCTCAGGGATGCTAAGCCAGCAGGAAGAGCTATTTAAGTGTGTCAGTCAGCCCTCTTGGTTGTCCCATTCAGGAACCTACTTCGTTAGGCCTGTGTCACCACGGGTCCTCCAGCACAAGCCTGTGATGGTGGATGTCTCAGCTGCCCTGCTGTGCTCCGACTACCCTCCTCACTTTTTAGTCCCCACCCCCCCCCCCCCCCACATTTCTCTGCTTTATGGCCCAGGGCCCAGAGGAGGGGAGCATCCTTCACCAGGTGCGTGTCCTCTGTGGTGCCCTGCTGGGTGTGATGCCCAGCATACAACATGCATCTCTCAGTGCTGGCACAGAGTTCCAGGCAGAGACCTGGCCAGGGATGCAGTCGAGGAGATCTGAGATCTTACTGAATGCTCTTTAAGCTGTGGAATAGGGCCTTTCCCCAACCTTTCACTGTGGACTCACTGTTTAACCATTTGAAGGTACTCTCTTCTCCTATCTTGGAGAAATGGCTGTCTGTCTGTCTGTCCTTCCGTTGTTCATCGATTTGCTCCAGCGGGCCCAGTAACATCTCCATCGTGAGACTTGTTGTTGCTGTGTTTGGCATATTGAATAAGTCACGGGTAGCTTGCCAGGCTTTGCCGTGCAGGTGAGATACTCTCGGTAGCTTGCTGGGCTCTCCTAGAGGAATCGAACCCGGTCGACCGGGTCAGCCACTTGCAAGGCAAATGCCCTACTGCTGTGCTGTCGCTCCAGCCCTATTATAAGAAATCTTTATGGAAGTGGGTGAGTGCGACCGTGCATGGTGGTTCTCGGGGTTATTCCCTGCTCTGTACGTGGCTATCTCTCCAGCCCCCATAATCATGGATCTTTATAAAAATATTGTAATGAAGCTGGATAGATAATACCGTGGGTCGGGTGCTCAGCAAGCCCAGATTCAGTCAAGTTGCTCCTGGTGATTTTGAGAAGCAGTTCTCGGTGCTGTGTGATCACCTCCTTCAGCGTTCGCCTGGATGCTTCTCTCCTCCTGCCCCCAGCCCACCCACGCCCACCCACAGTGTTCTTTCCTTCCCATTCTGTGTCCCTCTCACATGCCCTTTATGCCTCCTTTTTCCATCCCTGGGCGTGCCCCGGGCTTGCTGTGCGGGTGGTGGCCTTTCCTCACTGAGGGACACTGGCCTTTCTTCACTAAACTTGAGTGCACTCCACACGTTGCATCAGGCGCCTCTTATCCTCACACTCATCTTCGTGTTGCAGTTGAGAAAACCAAGGCGCAGAGCACGTTCACGATAAGTCACTCTGTCCACACAGTGGATTGTGACAAAGTGAAGGTGGGAGTCACAGAGCTGACCCTCGTCCCCAGAGTGGTCAACAGGCGCTGGTCATTCCTCAGTTCCCAGAGACCCTTATGACGGAACTTGATGGGGCTGGAGCGGTAGTAGAGCAGGTAGGGCTTAGCCAAACCGGGTTCTGTCCCTGGCACCCCATATGACCCCCTGAACCCTGCAGGAGTAACCACTGAGCATCACCAGGTGTGGTCCCAAAACAAAACCAAAAAATAGTCTGAACTTGCCATAACCGTCGCATCTAGAGCACGTGAGCCTCAAAGATACGTTGGCAGAGGCTAGGGTTTTGCACATCATTTCTGATGTTTTGTTTGTTTTTTCCTCTGGCAAGGGCATTCTGTGTTGCAAAGAGCAACAACTGAATGAAAGGCCTTGCTAAAAGCAAGAAAGGGCTTTTCCCCGTGAGTTGATGGAAGATGCTCCTGTCTCCCACATCGTTTTGGTTCTTGCCTGTTGTTAAGTGGTTCCTTCTCTGCCTCTGAGACCTTCTCTTGCCCCTGCTTGCCCAGCCTCTGAGCCGCCTCATGGGGTCATGAGGACAGACTCAGTAGCAATCACTTGTGTCTTGAAGGGCTTCTTGTGCTCCTGGTGTGCTGGGCTGGTAACTCACTGCCCAGGTCTGAGCTCCTCTGGCAATCCAAACTGCAGGGGGCTTTAGTCTTTCCCCAAACCTGGTATCTAAGTGGTCTGGGCTTTGTCATCCCTGCCCACCAGGGAGGGATGAGCCCAAACCAGGGATGTGTGATGGATTTGGAGGAGCAGACCCACAGCAGACCCACAGAAGATGGTGTCCATCTTCTCCTGTACACCCCTGGCCCGTGCTTGGTCCCACGTGCTGTCTGCTAGCTGAGTACAGCTGTGGTCCAGAGACAAGAGCACTGCTATGCCACGTGTGCTTCATAGCTATCCCTTGTGCTGGGCACTTGTCACTGTCACCTAAGTACCTGCAGATGTTCTCCTGCAGGGGGAAGTTTATCCTTCTGCCCTGGCATTGCTTTAATTTCAAGAAGGAACCTGGGGAACACAGGTGCTCTGGAAGCGGGGCTTGCTCCCTCTCTGGAGAGGACAGTTCAAATAGAGACTAGGTGGAAAGTTCCTGGGGGACTTTCCGCAGGTCCTGCTGAGGTCTCCGTAGGCCATGGCGAAGTCCTTTCTGAACACACGCGGGCCGTGTGACCCTAAGTCACCTGCCCCTTTGCTTGCCTGCCCGCCTTCCTTCCTTCCTTCCTTCCTTCCTTCCTTCCTTCCTTCCTTCCTTCCTCTTTTCCTTCCTTCCTCTTTTCCTTCCTTCCTTTTTCCCTTCCTTCCTTCTTTTTTTCCTTTCTTTTTCCTTCCTTCCTTTTTTCTTCCTTTTTTCCTTCCTTCCTTTTTTCCTTTTTCCTTCCTTTCTTTTTTCTTCCTTCCTTTTTTCTTCCTCCCTTTCTTTTTTTTCCCTCTCTCCCTCTCTCTCTCCCTCCCTCCATCCCTCCCTCCCTTCCTTCCTTTTTTTTTTTTGTGGTTTTGAGAATCACATTCAGATCTCAGACGTGCACTTTGACACTGAACCACATCCCCAATTACCCCTGGCACTTTGTTTAATATATGGGTGTGTGTGTGTGCCCCCCCAATAAAATTAATTTTATTGGGGGGGGGGCACACCCAGTAGTGCTCAAGGGTTATTCCTGGCTCTGTGCTTAGTGATCACTCCTTGTGGGCTTGGGACCATATGGGGTGCTGGGGATCAAACCGAGGTCGGCTGCATCCAAGGGAAATGCCCTACCTGCTGTACTATCACTCTGGCCCCCACACTTGGTCCTTTGATCTCAGTTTTTTTCTATTTTGGGCAAAGAGCGTGGTTTGGGGCCACACTTGTTGCTATAGGCTCAGGGGCTATTCTTGACTCTGTGCTCAGGAGTCCTTGAGGAACCTGTGTGATGCGGGAATTAGAATCCAGGTCGACCAGCTGCAAGGCAAGCTCCTTGAGTACTGTTCCATCTCACCAGCCCCAATCTCAGTTTTCTTATCTGCATCACTGGGTAGATATATAAGGCCTTTCAGTCATCTGAGAATTGGGCCTCTGTAGGTCCTGCAGGATTATGATTACACAGTCACAGAATTTGGGAAAGGGCTGAAAACTTTGGTAGTCATTTACACTTTTATTTTTTTTTAAGAGTGAATAAGAGAAAGACAATCCAAAGCATCAGGGTGTTACCGTTAAATTACTGCTTCTGAGGCAAAAGAGATTTATTTGGATCCAGCTTCATAGAGGAATGGATAGCCCAGAGGTCAGAAGCCATGGAGAAACATGCTTCTGTTGGCGGCAAAAGCTGAAGAATGGCTTCCTGCCCCAGCTTGTAGATACCTTCATGGCGATCATTGGAAACTCTCCATGCAGCTCTGTCTTTGGACTTGACCCTTTTATAATGTGGTATCTGAAGCTTCACACACTCCAAGAATAACTCTAACCTTGTGAAGTGAATATTTCACTGATACTCCTTTTTTTGGGGGGGGGGGGGGGCGGGAGGGGGTTAGTGGGGAGGTTGGCCACATCTGGTGATGTTCAGGGATTACTCCTGACGGGGCTTGGATGTGGTAATGGGGATCGAACCCAGATTGGCCATGTGCAAGGTATGTACCCAGCCTGCTGTTCTCTTGTCCTGACCCTTCACTGATAACTCTTCAGAGACTTAAGTTGCTTCTGAGGCCCCTTATACATGGAACTTATATACAGCCCCATATGGAAGAAATGTATTTTTATTGAAGTAAATTTTAGGTTCTAGGGAGGGGTCAGTAACAGAAAGGAAGTATTTCTTTTCCTTTCTATTAAAGGGCAGTGGTGTGTCCATGTGTGTGTGTTTCTGTGTTAGTGATAGTGCATTGTGCACCTTAACACTTCTAAGATTTCATGTGAAGCGAGCCAGGCGGGTTGCTGAAGGAAGCATTGAACGTTCATTTGAGAAAAACACCGGGCTAAGGTTTTTGTTTGCATTTCAGAATTCTGAGGGGCCGGAGAGACAGTACAGCGGGTAGGGTTGTTGCCTTGCACCTGGCTGACTCAGGATTTAGTGAATCTTGTGGGTTATCTCTTAGGAGAGTTTGTCCTCTGGATTGTAACCCAATGACCAAGTGTTTGGTTTAATAATCATTTTAAAAATGATTGACTTAGTATCCACAGTAGTTTTTATAGAGGTGTAAAAAGTAAAATCTGGTATGCTGTAGAGTTGGATAAAAAGTTGTCAAGTTATTGATCAGTGCGTGCATTGTGAATCTCTTAAGTGTAGATGGATGGATGGATGGATGGATGGATGCATGCATGCATGCTGGGTGGGTGAATGGATAAATGGATGGTGGTGGGTAGATGGTGGGTGGGTAGTTACCTGGCTGACTGGAGAATGGGAGGGTGAATAGATGGATGACTGATACAGATATCCTATGGAAAGATTTAAAAAAAACTTTTTAAGATCCCTTGTTATAAGATATGATAGTGAAATAATGCCAGAGTCTGAGGTTTAAATCTGAACCCTTTTAGAGGTCTTTTAAGAAGATAATCTATTGTGGCTTTGGTTTCCTTTACTATAAGGGAGTTCCTAGTTTGGTTTGTGGGAGAATTGAAACAAGACACATTTTTTGTTGTTGTTGTTGTTGTTTTTTGTTTTGTTTTTGTTTGGGGGCCATACCCATCAATGCTCAGGAGTTACTCCTGGCTCTGCACTCAGGAATCACTCTTGGTGGTGCTCAGAATACCATATGAGATGCTGGGAATTGAACCTGGGTTAGCCATGTGCAAGGCAAGTGCCCTATCCACTGTACTATCTCTCTGGCCCTGACACATGGTCTATTTCTAGTTCAGTGTTCAGTGCTAAATTCATGGCAGATAATTAAAGAAAATTTAGCACAGCGGTAGGGCGTTTGCCTTACAAGCGGCCAACATGGCCGACCCGAGTTCGATTCCTCCGCCCCTCTCAGAGAGCCCGGCAAGCTACCGAGAGTATTCGATATGCCAGACACAGTAACAACAAAAGTCTCCAATGGAGACGTTACTGGGCCCGCTCGAGCAAATCGATGATTAACGGGAGGGCCTTTACCTTTTACCTTTATGCTGTCATAAACTTGCATTTGTTTTTGGTGGTCAGCGGGTAGAGAGGGTGTGTATTCATTCAAGGCACAGAGTATATAAAATTGAGGAGAAAAGGCTGGGAGGACAGGTGAGTGCCGGGCCAGTACTGACGGGTAAGGCTAGAGCATGGGGAGAAACTGGGGGTCTGCTCTTTCCCCTGAGGTCTTGGTCATACTATGAGCTCTGGATAGAGTCTTAGAAAACTGCAGCTGGCAAGCTTCTCTTGTCCGCTTCATGAAGAAGAAAGAGCCGAGTCCAGGAAAAATCATTCCTTGGCTACAGCAGCTGCCACTTGAAGCTCATTGTCTCCATCAGAATTTCCCTGCCCTTCAACTGTATTTTTAAAACTTTTAATTTGAGAGGGGTCGAGCGATAGCATAGCGGATAGAGTGTCTACTTGGCACGCGGCCGACCTGGGTTCAATCCCCAACATCCCAAATGGTCCCCTGAGGACCACCAAGAGTAATTCTTGAGTGCAAAGCCAGGAGTAACCCCTGAGCATTGCCAGCTGTGACCCAAAAAGAAAAAAAAAATTGAGAGGGATACCTGGGATCATATGTTTCACCACTGAGCCATGTCCTTGGCTCTTGTTTTTAGTTTGTGTGAGGGCCGTGTGCAGTGTTTCCTGGAAGCCACCAGGACACTCTCAGGGGTGCCTGGGGACTTTGCAGTGCAGGGGAATTGAACCCAGGGCCTTGTAGACACAAAGCGCATGCTCTGACTCCAACTTGCATTTCAAGGCTGTCTTAGCAGGCAGCTTCAGGGGGTCTCTGTACTTTCCACGGGTCCCATCCAGACTGCAGATGATGTTGGTGAAGACCAACGTCATCAACATTGGTTAGTTGTCAGGACCTCGCCACAGTGGGAAATTCCTGACAATTGTGAAAGTTCTGAGTGATTAGGCTGTGCTTTGAAAACAGCATTTTTTTTTTTGTCTGACTGCTCTCCTCTTTGACTCGTATTTATTTCTCTGAGGGTTGGGGCAGAGCCTGAGAACAGGTTAATGCCCCCAAGTTGAGTCTGGTTGTGGGCGAATGAGTCCCTGATCGGCTTGCTCCCTCAAGCTACCCTGCTGCACAGGGATTGGACCTCCCTGTCAAGCAAATGTTACAAATGGCTGGCAATGATAGGGGCTAGCAGGAAGAAGGCTGTGCTCCTCTGTTTCAAGTGGGGTTCGTGGGGTTCAGGGCTGGGGCTCGGTACCTGGTGCCCGCACAGAGGGGAATTGAGAAACTGAGAAGCAGTGTTCTTTCTACTCTCTCCAAAAGGGCCTGACTTAGCAAAACAGCGAAGATCCCACTTTTTGCACCCGCAAGTCTTCCCGATTTGGGTGAAACCTGCAGAGTGGCAGAGGGAACAGGGAAAAGGAACTTTGCTGAACTAACATTTTCTCTGCCCTTGTGGGCTCACATGAGCAAAATTAGAACCAGCTGTATGTTTCCATTAGTGTGTGTGTGTGTGTGTGTGTGTGTGTGTGTGTGTGTGTGTGTATGACCCAGCAAAGCATGCACTTTGAGCTCTATCCCTAACCCGCATTTTACTGATTGATTGATTGTTGATTTTTGAAACCATAAGTTGTGTTGCTCAGGAGCTACTCCTGGTGAAGCTTCGGGGCTCACCAGCTCAGGGGACCATGAGGTGCTGGGGATCAAACCCAGGGCCTCCCACATGTAAAGCACATGTTCCCGCCCTCTGCCTATGTCCCTGACCTGTTCGCTGGCCTGAATTTTTTTTCTTTTTTTTTTTGCTTTTTGGGTCATACCCGGCGATGCACAGGGGTTACTCCCGTCTCTGCACTCAGGAATTACTCCTGGCGGTGCTCAGGGGACCATATGGGATGCTGGGAATTGAACCCAGGTTCGCTGTGTGCAAGGCAAACACCCTACCCGCTGTGCTATCTCTCCAGCCCCTGGCCTGGATTTTCATCCACACTGTCTTTCTTCCTGGGCACTTAACCCCCCTTTTTTTAAATGTATACTTAATTTTTGTATTTTGGGGCCACACCTGGTGGTTCTCAGGGCTTACTTCTGGTTTTGCAATCAGGATCACTCCTGGCAGTGTTCCAGGGACCCGGTGTGGTGCTCGGGATCAAGCCAAAGTTTGCTGCATGCAAAGCAAACACCTTATCTTGCTCTACTATGGCTCCCTTAACTCACTTTTTAGTAGATAAAATTGGGGCTTGGGGTGGGGGCAAAGTGGGTAGGTGGGAACCTGGGACATTGATGGAAGGAAATTGACACTGTTCTTGGGATTGGTGCCACAACATAGCCTGTCTAAAACTCAACTGTGCATAACTTTGTATATCAGTGTCTTAATAAAAAAACAATTTTTTTTTCTTTTTGGGTCATACCTGGCAATGCACAGGGGTTACTCCTGGCTCTGCACTCAGGAATTACTACTGGCAGTGCTCAGGGGACCATATGGGATGCTGGGAATCAAACTTGGGTCGGCCGCGTGCAAGGCAAACGCCCTACCTGCTGTGCTATTGCTCCAGCCCCTAAAAAAACAATTTTTTAAAATTGAAGAGATAATACAGAGATTAACATATGACTAACTATATATGTACTAACTTACATATGACTAACCCAAGTTTAATCCCAGCACTGTATATGATTCCCCCCAGGACTTATCTGGAGTGATCCCTGAGCACAAAGCTAGGAGTAAGTCTGAGCACTATAGAATATGGCCCAACAACCACCTCCTCCTCCAGTGTTAAAAAATGTTGAGGCTGGAGTGATAGTATAGCCTGACATGTGGCCAACCTGCATTCAATCCCCAGAATTCCATATGGTCCCCCCTGTACTATCAGGAGCAATTCCTGAGTGGAGAGCCAAGAGTAACCCCTGAGCATTGCTGGATGTGACCCAAAAAGCAAAAATAAAATAAAATAAAAATAAATAAATTTAAAAGGTGGGCACCAGAGTGATAGAATAGCAGGTGGGAAGTGTGCCTTGCACTTGGACAACTTAGGTTTTCTCCCCGGCATCCCACATGGTCCCCTGAACACAATCAAGGGTAATTCCTTAGTGCAGGGCCAGGAATAACCCCTGAGTATCTCTGGGTGTGACCCAAAAAGAAAAAAAAAAAGGTGGATAAACTCTCAAGTATTCTCCTGATTTTTCTCATTGGACACTATCTACATTTTGGAATTTCATTTACCCCACCTACTTGGGGAAGGTGCAAAAAAGAAGGTGAAATAAAAAAAATTTTAAAAGATATTGAAAGGAAAAAGGTCCATGAAGCCAGCTCAAAGCATGATAGCATGATCCCTTGAGCACCATAAAAGAAAGGTAGATCACCAAGCTCATCTATCTGTCATATATATATGTACCTATTTTATGATATATAATGCATATAGATGTCTTGTTTTATTTCATATATAAAATGATAGATCACCAAACTTATACATATGCCTGTTTTATATATATGTATATGTATGTATATATGTGTGTGGCGTTTGCCTTACAAGCGGCCAACATGGCCGACCCGAGTTCGATTCCTCCGCCCCTCTCGGAGAGCCCGGCAAGCTACCGAGAGTATTTGATATGCCAGACACAGTAACAACAAAGTCTCCAATGGAGACATTACTGGGCCCGCTCGAGCAAATCGACGATCAACGGGAGGGCCTTTACCTTTACCTTAGTATGTGTGTGTTTGTGTGTGTACATACATGGATAATGAGACAGGCAGTGGCAGCTGTTAAGGGAACTTTGAGAAGACATTGACCTTTGCACGCTGTGTGCTTGCAGTCTAGGTGGGAAGACAAGATCTAAACAGGTGAAAAATGAAAGGAACCATTTAAAGTACAGTAACAAGCAGTAACAGCCAGTGGGCCACACTCGTGGGCTGCCAGCCACAGTGGCCCAGGATCAGGCTTTCAGCAGCCCAAGGCGGAACCAACCCTGTGTGTGTCCTGGAGAGGTGCTGGCAGAGCCCAGGGCTCGCCTTGGCTGGGAAACTCAATTCAGTCTTTGAGAGCTCCCAGGAGGCGTCAGGCCCTGTGCTGCGTGGGTGGGACCCAGGGGCTGACCTCATGGACCTGAGTGGGTCCTGTCTTCGCTGCTTCAATCTGGCGGGTCCAGCCTGTGAGCAGACAGATCAACCTGCAGCGATTTAATTACAGGCCAGATGAGTGAGCAAGCAAACTTCCTCCAGACATGGGAGGGAATGAAGGGGTGGGGGAAATTATCTAAGGGGGTGTTGGGGAAGGTTTTCCTAGGGAGTAGCCTTTGAACTGACCTTTGTTTTGAGGTTTGGCAGCGAGTGGGGGGAAGGGAGGGGTGGTAGTTCTGGAAGGACCTGGAGGTGCTGGGCCGGGGGTGGGGGGTGGGGGCATACAGGGCTGGGGGCAGAACCTGGGGCTCCTCAATGCCTAACATGTGCTCAGACCCTTTGAGCGTCTTCCCGCCCCTGAGTTCGAGGTTCATGTTTACCCTCAGTGCTTGGTTAAGTGAGAACCCGGTGGGCACAGAGGGGTGCATCTTCCCTTTCCACAAAGGCTGTGTGTTGAGGCTAGAAATAAAAGTGGAAACACAGTTTAGGAATTGTGCTGCACTCTGGACATTAGGGGAAAAGTGTAAGTAATGGGCTTCTGTTCAGACACCCACTTCCTTCCCGAGACCCCTCTCGCACGCACCCTCCAGCTTCAGAGAGTATATTTTGCTTTGTTTGGGGGCCACATCCGGTGGTTCTCAGTGCTTACTCCTGGCTCTGCATTCAGGAATCACTCCTTGCAGAATTCAGGGTTGCCAGGGATTGAACCTGATCTGCCGTATGCAAGGCCAGCATTCTCCTGTCTGTCTTATTGCATCAGCCCTGCACAGAGTATTTTTATTTGAGAAGGTGACAAGAGTGTTCTACCTACCTAACACTGCATTTCCCAGCGACTCCTGGGAAGGCTTTCAGGGAGGTGAAAGTGACAGCCAATTAGAAGCTTTGAGGTCTGGAGCGTGAGAGCTTGCTCAAGGTGTGGAGGAAATGCTTCATGTGCTGGGCCTGGGTTCCAGCCCTCATTGACCTGGTCCTCTGAGCACCGCCTGGAGTGACCTGAGTGCAAAGTGGGAAGTGAGCCCACCGGGCTGGGTGCAGGTTTGGAGGAGACCGTGGCTTGATCTCTGGCATTGCATATTGTCCCCTGAGAACACTTAAGAGTGACCCCTGAGCACACAGCTGAGCCCTGCAGATTATGTGGCTCAAAAATCAAACCAAGGGGCTGAAGCGATAGCACAGCGATTAAGGCGTTTGCCTTGCATGCGGCCCACCAGGGTTCAATTCCCAGCATCTCATATGATCCCCTGAGTACTGCCATGAGTAATTCCTGAGTGCAGAGTAACCCCTGTGCATCACCGGGTGTGACCCGAAAAGAAAAAAAAATCAAACCAAGAGGGAAAAAAGTGGTGGGGACTGGAGTAATAGTACAGTGGGTCATGTGCTTGCCTTGCACATAGCCAACCTGGGTTCAGTCCACAGCATCTCATATGGTCCCTGAGCACTACCAGGAGTGATTCTTTAAAGCCAGGAATAACCCCTGAGCATTTCTTGGTGAGGCCCCAAACAAAGTGGGAAGTAGAGCCTGAGTACTACCTGGTGTGCTCAAACATCTTCCTCCCTAGCCAAACTCCCCGCCCCCCCCACCAAAAAAAAAATTCTGGGGACTGGGAAGGTGGCTTACAAATAAAGCTCGTGCTTTGATGCCAAAACCCTGGGTGAAGGCTCTATTACTACAAAACAAAACAAACTAATACACGGCCAGGGAAGCCCTGTGCTCAGGTCATTGTCCCCAAGCCCAGTGGATGTAGTTGGGGTCTCGGCCCATCCAACTCTCTCTTCATGGGTGACAGGGTAAAGGTGCCACCATATTTGCCTGTTTCCTTCAGCCACATCAGAAAAGTCATTGGAGGCAGTACTTGCTTTTGAGGTGGGCCCAGCCTCCCAGATGAGAGAGGCGACCTGGGGAGTATGGCAACAGTGCCACTGGGGATGGGGCCACCAGGGCCACCGGGTCTGGTGGAAATCCTGGCCGGATGAGATTTTGGGGCCCAGGATATTGCCGGTGGTGGCAACACTGGTCGTGGCTGTGCCCCATTGCTGCATTGGCAGGAGCGGAGGCAAGATTCCACCGTGAAACACGGCAGGATTCCTGCAGAGTCAGTATGGACCCCTGGGGCTGTGGGGGTGGCAGCTAAGTGACTTCTGAAAACAGCTTGGCCCAGGGCTGGGCCTGTGATTCTGTGGCTCAGCGCTTGCCTTTCATCAGGAACCCACTCTCTTGTCCTTTGCACAGCACAAAAAGTGTTCAAGAAATATTTGGGTTCCCCCCTCTGCCATTGACTAATTATGAGTCATGGGCCGTCAAGTGAAAAAAAAAAATTTAAAGACATAGGGGCTGGGGGCTGGAGCGCTAGCACAGTGAGTAGGGCATTTGCCTTGCTCGCGGCCGACCCGGGTTTGATTTCCCGCATCCCACATGGTCCCCCCGAGCACCACCAGGAGTAATTCCTGAGTGCAGAGCCAGGAGTAACCCCTGTGCATCACTGGGTGTGACCCAAAAAGAAAAAAAAAAGACATGAGGGCTGGAGAGATAGTACAGGAGTAGAAGCAATTGCCTCGCACGCAGCTGACCTAGGTGTGATCCCCTGCACCCTATATGGTCTCCTGTGGCCTGCCAGGAGCACAGAACCAGGAGTAGGTTCTGAGCACTGCTGGGGGTGGCCCGCAAACCACCACCATCACAATAATCACAGTGCTTGGTTCTTTGAAGTTGTTGTATTGCCCTTCCTGGTGTATGTCTTGGGATGAATGAGTGAAATAATATAGAGGTACAGAGAACAGAAAGTGCCAGGCAATGTGAACTGTTACTACAGCATAAACTCGTGTTTATTTTAAAGCTATGGAGATGGAATCAGAGCTTAATCGACTATGTTGTTTTCTTCTCTTCCTCCTAACAAGTGGCCCTGACTGGTGCCCAGTTGCAGCCTGGGTGCTGTGGGCAGTGAATGACAGCCTGCCCGGCCCTGTCCCGTGGCATAGCTGTGGGCCGACTCACTGTCAGCTGTGTTCCACTTGTGTATTTGCCTCTCAAACTGCACGTTTTCTCTATATACACTCCACGCTGGCCTCTGACTTACATTCAATTCCAGTCAGCCCCCAGGCATACTTTTGTGTCTGGTATGTAGTAGTCAAGCTGGACAGACTTTTCATTTTATTCTTCTGTCTCCTTCCCTCCTGTCTGAGGTGGTTGTTGTGATTACGGGGGTCACAGTGATCACAGACTCCTAACTATGGTGCACTGAGGATCAAGCACTTTGTTTTGGCCCCAGAATGGCATTTGGGGCAGTGCTGAGGATCGAACTCTTGGTCTCATGCCTTCAAGCAAGTGTTCTACCATGGAAGAGAAGATACCAGGAATATAACTCAGTAATAGAGCATGTGTTTTGCCCATGTGCAGTCCTGGGTTTGATCCCTGGCACTGATAAATGAAGGATTGTATGAATGAATGAATGAATGAATGGAGCAAAGACCAGAATAGTAGTTGGAAATGGTACACGGACACAAGTTTTGGTTAGGACCAAAATGAGAGAAAGAACTGCTGCATTGAATGGGCACTGAGCTGGGCTAAAGGTTTTCACTGGCATACATCTATGCACATCTGCAGGAGCGCATTCTTTGTGCCAGACACTGAGCCTGGATCCTGGGTTCTAGAGTTGATTAAGGCAGGCACTACACACCCTTTAAATGGTCTTGAGTGGCTGATCTCACCGTTGCTGTGAGTCTGGAGTAACCAGATAACCTCTTGAGCCTGTTTGCATATCTTTCAAAGGGTTACAGTAGGCTATAATTGAGGCCCCATTGTAATTTGTAATTGAGGCCCCGTTTAATTAGGATCCTAAGACATAACTTGGGGGAGGTTGGCCAACCTCTGTCAGTCTCAGGGCCGGAAGTGAGAGACATGGACTTCTGTTGTAATAATTGTAAGCCAAGGTCGTCTGAAGGAAGGACTTACTGATAATGAGAGAGAGTTGGAACAGATTTGATTAGGGTTTATAATCTCCCTAAGAGGAATGTTTCAGTTCTCAAATAATGAGTACTGGTGAACATCAGGTCCTGTTTTTGAATTAAGTCCTTTCTGTCATGGAGCTCACATTTCAGTAGTTCAGAGAAATAATAACAAGTGATAAAAGTGGCCACATCGAGTAGATTAAGATAATAAGTGCAGGGCCAGAGAGATTGGCTGTTTAACAGGCTAGAGAAAGTGATTTGCATGTGAAAAGCCCAGGCTTAATCTCTGGCACCACATAGTTCCTTGAGCATAGCCAGGAATGAGCACTGAGCCGGTGAGCCAGGGTTATTTCCCAGCACCATCCCATGTAACCTAAAAACACAAAAAAAGTGATACGGGGTCAGGGGGATAGTACAGAGGTAGGGTGCGTTTGCCTTGCATGGCCTGGGTTCAGTCCTCAGCACCACACTTGTTCCCAGCAGGAGTGATCCTGGAGCATCACCAGATCTTAGCAAAAAGTGACAAGTTCAAACAAAAATAAAGATGACAAAGAGTGCAAGGTTAGGGGCTGGAGCAATAGCACAGCGGGTAGGGCGTTTGCCTTGCACGAGGCCAACCCAGGTTCGATTCCCAGCATCCCACATGGTCCCCTGAGCACTGCCAGGGGTGATTCCTGAGTGCAGAGCCAGGAGTAACCCCTGTGCATCACCAGGTGTGACACAAAAAACAAAAAACAAAACAAAAAGTGCAAGGTTAATGATTATGGATAATTTTGAAGAGTTTGCATGCTAGAGGCCCAGGTTTTGTCCTGGCACTCCATGGTCCCTGAGCACTGCTGAGAGTGACCTCCAAACACAGAGCTGAGCACCTCTCCTGAACACTACTGGGTGTGTCAAAAAAAAAAAGATAATAATAAAGCCGTCAGGGAAGACTTCATGAAGGAGGTGATGGATTGAATATAGCTAGAAATAGATGTCGGCAGGAAAGGCAGGGAAAGGAAGTTCAGGAGAGGGCGAACCTGAGAGCCAAGACTTAGAAGTGAGAAAGCTGGCTAGTTGGAGGAACAGCCAGGTCGGGGAGGAGGTGGGGGGAGGGGAGAGGGGAAGTGTAGTAGAGAGGCAGCCTGCAGGGTGGAGCTTGGGAGGAAGTACTTTTTTTCTCAATAAAACTGGCATTTTATTCCAAGTTTGAGGAGAGGCTTCTAGAGGAATTTGAGAAGAAAAGTGACATGATTTTTTGGTGGTGATTCTCTTTGGGGACCACACCTGGTGATGCTCGGGGTAACTCCTGGCTCAGCACTCAGAAATCTCTCCTGTGGGGACCAAATGGGATGCTGAGGATGGAACCAGGCTCGGCCATGTGAAAGGCAAGCGCCTTCCCTGCTGTACTATCACCCCAGCCCTGGGAAGTGGCAGAATTTGATTGGAAAAGATTGAGACTCTGAAGCACTTGGATTTGCTGAGTAGGAGTGAGAGTGAGTTGGCTGCTGTGAGTTTCCCCAGGGGACTGGATCTGGAGTCATGGAGGAGTCTTAGCAGTGGAAACCCACCGGCTTGTCCCATCTGTATAGTCTCAGCTTCTTTCTCCTGCTAAAAAAAAAAAGTGGGGCCAGAGCGATAGTACAGGAACTATAGTGTAGCGGTTAGGGTGTTTGTCTTGCATGCAACCGACCCGAGTTCAATTCCCACCATCCCATGTGATCCTCCAAGCACTGCCAGGAGTAATTCTTGAGTGCAGAGCCAGGGTAACCCCTGTGTGTTGCTGGGTGTGACCCAAACACCAAAAAAGGAAAAAAGAAAGAAAAGAAAAAAATGTCTTCTGTGAACTGCTCTTTCTAAAGTGTTGCCGACTTTTAAGTTAATGCCGCAGCCAACTTTTATCTCTATTTTCAGTTCACCTTTTGAAAAAAAATTGTCACTGCTTCTACCCTCCTTTCATCCTCTTGTATACTTCCCTCTCCTTGCCTCTCTTCCTTTTTTTTTTTTTTCACAACTGCTTTTACTTTACTTTACAACTGCTTAATGTTTGATGAGACCTTTGGGTTTCCCACAGACCAGGGTGCAGGAACTGCATTCATGAGCATCCGCGATCAGGAAGCATCTCGATGGTGGTGGGTTAATTTCTAGCTTTGCAGTGAGGCTGTCTCGGGCACAGTGCCTCCGCCAGGGACACTTAACAGCACAGCGCTCGTCAGAGGCTCTTGGCTGTGTGTGCTTCCCAACTTACCCCCATGCAAACAGGTGCTTTCTGACTCCTTGTTGCAGGAGTGAAAGCATGTGCTCGTGTCCCCGAAAGTTCAGCCACAGCCTGAAAGGTGATCCGAGTGTCTTTAGGAAGTGCGTCCGTCTCATCCCAGACTGTCTGTCTTGTGTGGCTGCTCTGCTTTCTAGATTCCCTAATGCTTGGCTGTAACTTGGGGCTCCTTCATGCCCGGAGCAGTGTGCACACCCTCTCGCAGGCCTTGAGAGAGATTTGTGAGCCGACTGGGGGTCGCTGGCCCCAAGAGCTTGCTAACAGTCCTTTTTCTGTGTCTGGAAAATTTGTAGGAAAGCCACAAGAGGGCAGCTTGTCCAGGGAACCTCAGGGCCAGACATGCTGTTCCTTAGCCATCTGACAATGAGAGAGATGAATTCTGGTCTTTGTAAAATGTTTTTTGTGGGACCGGAACAATAGTACAGCGGGTAGGAAGGTTGTATGTGGCCGACCTGGGTTTGATCCCTGGCATCCCAGATGGTCCTCTGAGCACTGCGAGGAGTGATCCATTGAGTGCAGAACCAGGAGCACCTCCAGGTGTGGCCCCAAAGCAAAAAAAAAATTTAAAACCAATTGTTTCTTTGTAGGCTTCCTCTTCAAGCCCATGTTCTCCTTTGAATATGCCTCTTTGCTTGCTTGCTTTTTTGTACCCTGGAGAAACCTGTGTTCTCTCTTGAACACTTCCTCTCTCTCGTCATGTCTTTCTAAGAAAATTTTATTAAATGAAAACTGTCTTGCTTCACTAAATAATAATAATAATAATAAAAGTTTCTTATGGAAGGGAGCACTTTTACACTCTTAGCCAGCTTCACCTGTTTCCAGAAGATGATGTTTTGGGGAAATCTTTAAGCGTTGAAGGCAGATTAAAATTTAAAATCTGTTTTTCTCTTCTTGAGATAGAAATGTACTTTCCTAGGGAGAGAGAGAGAGAGAGCAAGAAGGAAAGTGCCACCCATCGAGGGAGTCTGGGAGTGGGAGTAGGAGGTGGGGCGTTGGGGCATTGAGGGGATGGTGGTAGGGAAATGGGACATTGGTGATGGGACATGTACACTGGTGGCGGGATGGGTCCTGGATCATTGTATGACTGAAACCCAATTATGAACAGCTTTGTAATGGTCATGGATATTTAATTAAAAAAATTTTTTTAAAGTCATGTGGAGTTCATGCCCAATTCAATCAGTTTAATCAATGGCTAAGTAAATAGCAGTACTCCTACATTTTTTTTAAAAAAGTGCTTTCCTCTTGAACTCTCCCCATACTTATTAAAGTACAATTACATTAAATAAAATTCATGTTTTTATGTAATTGGATCTTGTACAACTTCAGATCCACCTGCTCCCGTCAGAATATGGTGTCATGCATAAATATGGGGGCCCTCTTATTCTTTTGGTCTTAGTTTTGGTTTGGGGGCTCCCCCGGTCATGTTCAGGGCCTGCTCCTGCTGTTCAGGGCACCGTGCTTTGCCAGGGGTCAAACCCAGGCCAGGGCCTTGCGCATGCAAACAAATGCTGTATCCCTAGCCCATTCGGACCCTGGGGAGCAGGGGTGATTGGCCCATATCTGCTAAAACTCAGGGGTTGCTCCTGGCTCTGTGCTCAGGAATGACTCCTGGTGGTGCTCAGGGAACCATGTGTGGTGCTGTAGATAGAATTTTGGTCAGCCACAAGCAAAAACAAGTACCTTACCCCTATACTATCTCTTCACCCCAGGACTTTTTTGGGGGGGGTAGGGGCACACCTAGTCAATGCTTAGGGGTCACTCCTGGCTCTGCACTCAGGAATTACTCCTGGTGGTGCTTGGAGGACTCTATGGGACACTAGGGCTCAAACCCAGGTCAGCTGTGTGCAAGGCACGCTCCTTACCCCCTCTACTATCTCATTGGCCCAGCCCAGGATATTTTGTGAGGGGCTGGAGTGATAGCACAGCGGGTAGGGCCTTGCATGTGGCCGACCTGGGTTCAATTCCTCCATCCCTCTCTGAGAGCCTGGCAAGCTACCGAGAGTATCCCGCCCGCAAGACAGAGCCTGGCGAGCTACCCGTGGCATATTCAATATGCCAAAAACAGTAACAAGTATCACAATGGAGACATTATTGGTGCCCGCTCAATGAACGAATCGATGAACAACGGGACAACAGTGCTACAAGTGCTACTGTGTGATTGCTCTGAAGACATCAAGGAACTTGGAAGCATCTCTTTTCCCGGATAATTTTATGTATATCAGCTGTTACTCTGTGGTTGTGGAGGTTTTAATTTGCTCCCATTCACTGCAGGGGAGGCTGGCAATTAATTACAGTCATTTGTTATCCACTTATTCTTCAAAGTTTATTTCTTCTTTAATCCCAGCTAACATTTATTGCGCTTGAGTGTTAATGAGCCCAAGGAATCCTCCCGATGCAATGAGAGAAATGCCCACCACTCTCTGTGGAGGAGGAAACTGAGGGCAGGCCACACGTCACCCTGATAAAAGAATGAGTGGCAGGGGCCTGAGAGATGCTCCCAGGACTAGTCGCCCACACTTAGCATGTGGGCATTGCTGGGAGTGGCCCCCTGAGCACAGAGCTAAGAGTAACTTCTGCAAGGAAGGGGTTTGCTCCCATTGTGACATGTGTCACTGTCACTGTCACTGTCCTCCCGTTGTTCATCGATTTGCTCAAGTGGGCCCAGTAACGTCTCCATTGTGAGACTTTGTTGTTACTGTGTTTGGCATATTGAATACGTCACGGGTAGCTTGCCAGGCTTTGCCGTGTGGGCGAGATACTCTCGGTAGCTTGCCGGGCTCTCCAAGAGGGGCGGAGGAATCGAACTCGGGTTGGCCATGTTGGTTGCGTGCAAGGCAGCCGCCCTACCTGCTGTGCTATCGCTCCAGACATGTGAGGGATACAAAATTAAATGTATCTCCAGAATCCCCCTGATCTCACCAGTCACCTGGTGCCCGCCAGTCAAACCAGCACTGCTTCTTGCACAGGCAACACCTGTGCCCTTGGGCTGTGTCCCCCAAGCCCTCCCAGAGCCTGTGCTGCACCCCGACCTCCACCAGCTCCCCTCAGTCTGCGCCCCTGTTTCCTCTTCCCCTGATGGATCATCCTTCCGTCAGCCCCTTCTGCGTTGTTGTCAGAGGGGCCTTTCCTAAACGAGGTGCTGCTTCAGCTTCGGTTGGGGGCCGAAGAGAAAGTACAGGGGCTAAGGCACTTTCCTTGCATGCTTCCCACCCTGGTTCTACCCCAGACACTTGGATGTGCTACCCTGAGCACTGCCAGGAGTGCTCGCCTAACTCCCCCCCACCCCCAGACTGCGGTTCTCCAGTGGTTTCCCCATGTGACAAAATGTGAGCTAGTTCCTTGCTTTGTTTGGCTGTGTGCCCTGCTCAGCCCAAAAATTTAAAAAAAAATTTTTTTTTAATGAATCATTGTGAGGTACAGATACAGACTTATAAACTTTCATGCTCACATTTCAGTCATACAATGGTTGAGTACCCATCCCTCCAACCAGTGCTCATTCTCCACCACCAAAGTTCCCAGTATCCCTCCCCTACCCCCTCAAATATCTCATTGGCCCAGCCCAGGACATTTTGTAATGTCATCTACTCATCTATCCAAAGTCGCCCAGCCCTCCCCTCCCGCCTCTGTGGCAGGTTCATTCCCTTTTACTCTCTCTCTTTCCTTTTGGGTGTTGTGGTTTGCAACACAGGTATTAAGTGGCCATTATGTTCAGTCTATAGTCTACTTTCAGCACGCATCTTCTGGAAGAAGGTCTTATTCCACTGCGGAGCCCTGCTTGTTGGCATCCCTTGGAGGGCAGCCACTTGGTCTTTTCTACTTGGTTTTCCTCTTTTCTAGCCTTGCTCAGGCAAGACACACCAAGAAGTGATACACCGAGAAGTGATACACTGAGAAGTCACACTCTTCTTTGTTGTTCTACCCAGAGTCTAGCTTGTGTCTGATATATGTGGATGATCTTCTGGTTTTAAGGTCATACTTGGTGTGCTCAGGGGCTACTCCTGGCTTGGTGTCTGGGGACCATACTTGGGGCTCCTTCATGCAAATGTGTACTCTACCGGGTCGATCCATCTCTTTGGGAAGTAGGTGTTTTTATTTATTCATTTACATTTCTGGCTTTTGGGCCACACGTGGTGGTGCTTAGGGAGTACTTACCTGCTATACTGTCTCTCTCTGGCCCCATAAGTGGTTATTTTAAAATGGCAATTGATGTAGCCAGTGATGACAAACTGAAGGATCATTGTGAGCCAGGGACATACTGTATGGCTTTCCGGTTTCTCATGGGGTTTAAATTAGGTGCCAGTAGCTAGAGCATGGTTCCCTTTCTCCTCATACTGTCAGATTTCTGTTGGACCTTGTTCTGCCTGGTCCTGCAGTGTGAGATAGGATAGTGCTTGGACTGGGGCAGAGTATTCATTTGCCAGGGCTGCCAGGATGAAATGCACAGGTCAAATGGTTTAAACCACGAGTTTAAACCACATCCTGGTTCAGAAGGCTGGAAGTCAAGATGTCAGCCAGGGCGTTTTCCTCTGAGGCCTTCTTCTCACAGCATCTGCATGTGGCCAGCCTCGGCTGTACGTGCATCTGAATCCTAACTTCCTCTCACAAGGGCATCTGCCCTGCTAGATCCGAGCTCGCCCATATGACCTGATTGAGTTCAAAGACCATGTGAGGTGGCTCGAGCGGTAGTGCCCAGGGAGAAGGATGCTTGTCTTCCTCACAGTTGACCTGAGTTCAATCCCTGGCATCATATATGATCTCCTGAGCCTTGCCAGGTGTGATATCTAAATGCAAAGCCAAGAGCCCTGAGCACTGCTGGGTGTGGCCCCCAAACCATCTACCCACACCCACCCCCCATAAAAACCTCACTAAAAAAAGCAAAAATCATGTGAGTGGTCTTTTCTCCAAATACAGTCATACATTGGGGTGTGTGTGTGTGTGTGTGTGTGTGTGTGTGTGTGTGTGTGTGTGTGTGTGTTTCCCTGGCTCAAACCTGGGGCCTCAGGCATACAAGGTAAATGCTCCTCCACTGTGCCACCTCCCTAGCCCATAGCCCACTCTGACATTCCAGGCCTCAGCACTTAAACCTGTGAATTTGCTGCCCCCCCCCCCCCCCCCCCCCCCGTCACAGCCAGGTCAGAGCTTGCAGCTTCCGTGGGCTCGCCTTAGTGCTGGCACCAGCCTCACAGCACCTGTGCACAGTCCCTCTCTCTTGTTGCCTGTTTCTGTGCTCTTGAATCCAATTCATGGCTTGCCACCCAGGAACGTATGGTTAAAATGCCTGTTAGGAATTAATCCTGTCCCTCTGGAAATTTGTCCTCGTTTATTGTTCTTGTTCCCCCAGCACCGGCAGGCGGGCTGCGGGCATTCCTTGTCCAGGCTTCGGAGCACAGTCGAGGGAGAAGCTTTAATTCCATGGCACCGCCTCCATTTGCTGTAAGCAAACAGCTTGGTCCTTTATTGCCCTTGAAACTGGCACTCGTGACCCAGGTTGGACTTGGGGGAGCAAGTCAGACGCCAGGTTTCTGCAGGTTAAAGTTCCTTGAAGTGCTGTATGTTAATCAGAAGCTCAGCCTTAGTTAATGAGGCCTTCAAGCTGGGAAGGACTTTGGATAGATGAGTAGGAGGAAGCTGGGCTGCTGCCTGTCCAGAGCTCAGTATCCCTCTCCCACCTCCCTCCCTCCCTCCCCCCAGTTAGGTGGGGGAAAACTGATCCTTCCCCAGGGAGTGGGAGTCACACAATAGTGGGATAATAAAATCTGCTGGATTTCCTCCCCTAGAGTGTATTTACTTAAAGATGAAATGAAGCTTAATTGTTGTGAAATATTAATATTTTTTAAAAGGGACACACCCAACAGTACTGGGGCGGGGGTGACCGGGTCTGGAGTGAACATGTGCCACCCGGAACCAAGTTGAGGGTCTCTTGTGTCATATCCTGAACTCACGAAAAACAGCCTTAAAGGGCTTTTAAGGGTAAATGAATATTTCTAACCGGAGTGGCCCACAAATGCTTTGAACCATTTTAAGTGTTTGGCAGTTCACCCTTATGAAACCACAATTCAAGGTGTATCACCATCAAACGCGTCTTTTCTTTTCTCAGTGTTCTTTCCTAGGTAGTGGACAGTCTTGTCATTTATTGTCATGTCACTTTGTTGTTTGGTCGGTTTTGGATTATGCCTGGCGGAGCTGGACTGTTCCCAGCCCAGTGCTCAGGTATTGCTTTCAGCGGTGCTCTAGGGAATTCGAGAAGCCAGGGGTTGTACTCTAGGCTCTACCATGCTTGTCAGAGTGTCCTTAATGGAAGGTGATATTAGGCCCACATATCTAATCCAGCCAATCAGAGAGGTTAAGGAAAAGATGGAGAGGCCCCCACCAACAAGCAGGGAAGCTGAGTCCCGAACACTGGGCAGATCTGCTCTTCCCTTGCCTCTTAGGCCTCTCTTCTTATGCTTCCCTGTCTCTCCCTGTCACCCGAAGATTTTCGTCCTTGAACATTCAGCCCCTATGAACCCAGAGAGCTTTGTAGAGTTGACAGTGCCCCATTTTCCCGTGATACGGGCCAGGGGGGTTTCCCTCTGCTGCCTGGCTCCGAGGCTTCCCTGGTCCTCGAAGGCGCACCGCGGAGTGAGTGACTCAGCCTGTCTCGTCCCTCCTCTGATCCCTCCGCCCTAGTCCCTGCTGCCCATCGCCACCCTCCTCTATCTCCTTCTCCACTGCCTGGGGTCAGCATGTCCTCTTTCCCTTTTCAGAGTCTGGGTCACACGCGGCGTTAGAGAGAACCCCTGGCACCGGCTCGCCCCACCACCACCACCCCCGTTCCCGGGCTCAAGGACGAGGTGCGGTAAGTGCAGACGCCTTCATTTTCTCTGGGTCTCAATTTGGCAGGAATTTATTTGGGGTGGGGGAAGCGAGCGAAACATGACTTGGTCATATCCAAATGCTTAAGGAAAGGGCTCTTGGGAGACGGGGCTGAGCGCTGGAGGGATGGCTTCCGAGTGGCACCGCCAACTTGGCCCTTAGCACTGAGCTGGGGGTGGCCAGGGCACCTCCAGGAGTGACCCGCAAGCACAGATCTGGTTGTGGGCTCCAGTACTGCCATGTGCAGCTCCCAAACCAAACATCAAACAGCACAGGGTGTTTGCCTTGCATGTGGCCAGCCTGGCCAGCCCTCCAGTAGCCCGTATGGTTCCCGCCGAGCCCTCCAGGGCACCTGAGCAACCCTGGGTGTGTCGCGTACCAGCTTTCCCCCTGCCAATCAAAACAGAAAAACCCCAAAACAGCCTGGTGCTGGGGTATGGCTAAGAGGGCTAGAGTTCATGCCTGCTTCCGCTGGGGGCTTGATGCCTGGTACCCCATGGCCTCCTGCTGACGAGCATAGCCCTGCTGGGGAGGACCTCCCCCAACCCCCAAATTAAATTAAAACAAAAGATAAACAAACCCAAGTTATATTGATTTTGCTTCAGGGTGTTTGCTTCATTGACTCAGCCAGAGACTTGGCGTGCTTATTAGCACAAATGTCCCCTGAGGACTCCTCTAGCCACAAAGCTGAACAGACAGCACACCTTAAACTTCCTTGGTGCTGGAGACAGAGTAGAGCAGGCAAGGCCCTGGCTTTACTTGGGGCTATCCTGGTACCATGCATGATGCCCTGAGCCCCGCCAGGACTGATCCCTGAGCAGGTCCTGAGCACTGCAGGTGTGGCCCAAAAACCAAATTCAAAACACACTTCCTCAGTGCTTTATGTCAGTAATATTTCAGTCAAACTGGGAATTGGGAAGAGAATGACAGAAACTCCCTAATATATATTTTTAAAAATTTTTAATTGGTTCTCTGCTCAGGGATCAGTCCTGGTGCTCGTGGTGTTCAGGGGAGCATATGTGGTACTGGGGATCAAAGCCAGGTTGGCCACAGTCAAGACAAGCATCCTACCACTATGCTATCTTCTGGACCCAGAAACTATATGTAATGACTTTTCTTGGTATTAAGACAGTCCACGCTTTCTCTATAGTGCTTACTGTATTTTCTTAACTCTATAATGCACTCTTCTGCTCCCTGCACATATACCCCAAATGTAACATGTCTGAAGTTGGGGTACTTCTTTTGGTTTTTTTTGGTTTTTGTTTTGCAGTGTGTGTGTGTGTGTGTGTGTGTGTGTGTGTGTGTGTGTGTTTGGTTTCAAGCCACACCAGGTGATACTCAGAACTTTACTCCTGGCTCTGCATTCAGGGATCTCTCCTGGTGAGGTTTCAGGACCTTGTGGGGTGCCAGGAATTGAATCAGGGTTAGCAGCATGCAAGGCAAATGCCATGTCTGTTGCCCTATCTCTCTGGCCCCATGGGATGCTTCTAATGGAAACCTAGATTTGGTTGAAGTATCCGATTATTACTCAGGGGCTGCTCTTGGCTTGAGGTGGTGCCAGGGATCAAACCTGAGCCTCTCACATACAAAGCATGTGCTCCAGCTCATTGAGCTCTCTCTGACCCCATGCTTTTTATTTAAGGGCAAGAAATCAATTGCTTTGTGATAAAGAACACGTCAATAAGAACTTTGTGTTTATCAAAGAAAGCATTTAGGATCCATTGTAATCACTGTGGTGATTGTGGGGTGCTTATCTATCCATACTATAAATTATAACACTATTGTAATTTCCTAAACTATGATTATTATTATTACTTTTTTTTTTTTTTTTTGCTTTTTGGGTCACACCCGGCGATGCACAGGGGTTACTCCTGGCTCTGCACTCAGGAGTCACTCCTGGCGGTGCTCAGGGGACCAGATGGGATGCTGGGAATCGAACCCAGGTTTACCACATGAAAGGCAAACACCCTACCCGCTGTGCTGTCGCTCCAGCCCGTAAACTACAATTTTTAAAAAAATGAATATATTTATTTTTTCATTGTAAAAATAAAGAACCATATACAAAATATTTTAAAATAACAACAAAAAAAATTGTCTTCCTCCTTAAAATAAGAATTTAGGATTCTCCAGTAGTGCATAGCCACTTTTGCGGCCACGCGACTCTCACAATATTTAAAATAAGCAATAGTAAATAAACGATCTAGCATCCAACCCTGGCAGGCAGGCTTTGAATGGTGGGGGGAAATTTGAAATAATGGAGGTGAGAAGGTGTAATGGTAGTGGGATTGGTGTTGAAGTGTTGAAATATTGGATGTATCAATGTGAATAAACTTAGGAAAATGAAATTTAAAAAAGAATTTAAGACTCTGCTGCTGGAGAAAAACTTTTTTTTTTTTTTTTGGTGACTGCATATGATGGTTTCAAGATCGGTAGCCTTGTGAGGTTGTGAGGGCCTCAGTAGTGGTTCTGGCTCCCAAAAGAGCCTGTGTAAGGTCACAAATGCAGCTGTGTCTCAGAAAGGCTGTCCTGGCCAGACTCCCATCCGGTAGGCAGTGTCATCGGAGTTTGCAACTATAGTACTCCATGCTGAAGTGGAGAGACAAAATAGAGATAGGGTGCTTGGCTTGCATGCAGCCAAGACCAGTTTGATATTCAGCAACCCTGATCACCACTGGAAGTGATTCCGGAGCACAGAGCAAAGGAGTAAGATGAGATGTGCACCTTCAAAAACACATTCATGGGGCTGGAGTGATGGCATAGCGGGTAGGGGGTTTGCCTTGCATGCGGCCAACCCGGGTTCGATTCCCAGCGTCCCATATGGTCCCCCGAGCACCACCAGGAGTGATTTCTGAGTGCAAAAGCCTGGAGTAACCCCTGAGCATCACTGGGTGTGACCCCCCCCAAAAACCGCACACACATTCAGTACTGCATGCTGTGAACCCAGAATGATTGATCATACCTACTTATCTGTGAGTGAGTCCAAACCCACTCTTTTGTTTAATGTATGGGGAAGGGAACAGGGGATTGCTTTGCTGTGGGAGGTCTGGGTTTGATCTTCAACACCACATGGTCCCTGAGCACTGCTGGGAGCAAGCCACACACAGATCTTGCCCAGAGATGTCCTTTATCCCCTATGATGACCCCCAAATGAAAACATACATGAGAAAAAGCATCTTAAAGAGTTTCTGCTTTAGGATGGACATTGCCCCAGCCCAGAGGCCTTGATATATATAGGTTTGTTGTTTTGTTTGCTTTGGGGCTACACCTGTTGGGCTTACTCCCACTCTACACTCAGGGATCAGTCCTGGTAGACTCGGGGCATCAAATGGGGTGAAGGCAGCAAATTCAGGTCAGCTGTTTGCAAGGCCAGCACCCTACCTGCTGTCTCAAGGCCCTACATAGATTTGAAGATGTGCAGAAGAGAGGCCAGAGATATACTTCCGACCATAAAGTTCTAGCCTTATGTGTGTTTGATGGTGGTTCTGTCTCCAGCATCCCCGATGGTACCCTGAACACCAGAATTAATCCTTGATCAGAGACCCTCTGAGAACTTCCGAGAGTAGTTAAAAAAAAAAAAAAGACACCAGGACTTCCACATTAAAGGGATAAGAGACCCTACTCTTGCCTCAAATCAGCAGGGATATTGAAAATAGCCATTAAGCCACATTTGCTGAACACCTACCATGTTCCAGGCTCTGTACTAAATCCTGCACCATTAAGTATAAAGTCAGATATGATTGGATTTTTGCCCTAGAGAAGCTGGTCTAGTAGATCAAGGCTGCCATGCAACCCTAAAAGCAGTAAAAGACTCAAGAATCCTAAGGAGCTTCTAACTGTCGGAGCCCTGGGGTGGGTCATTCATGGGAGGGGAACCCTCAGGGAAGCTTTCTTGGAATGTCACTGAGGCTGGGTGAGGCGGAAGAGCTCCCTCACTAGGCAGAGGGAAATCAGAGCGGGTGACAGAAGCAGGCACCAATGAAGATGCTTTACAGAGGCGGCCCCCACCCCCACCCCCCACCGATGAGCCCCAGATTCAAGGCAGCAGCCTCAAGTGAGCAGATGAGGCTGTTCTGAGTGTTGTTTCAAGTATGTCCATGACAAGAGGACTTAGGCAAATTTTAGGAAGAACCAAGCTCGAAAACCCCTTAGCTTTGTCAGTTTGGTGATCGGATGTTCTTTTTGGGCAGTTCAGACAGATATTCATCCTTCTCTCTGTTGGCATTCTTTCCTACAGCCTGGGACCTGGGTTGCGTTTTTGTGCCAGTCTTTTTTGATTTGTTATTTTTGGGGCACACCCAGCTGTGCTCAGGACTTACTCAGCTCTTACTCCTGGTGGGACTCAGGTACCATATGGGATGCTGAGGATTGAACCTGGGTTGGCCAAGTGGAAGATAAACACCCTAGCTGCTCTTCTATCTCTCCAAATTTGTGCCAGTCCTTGGGTTTCTCCCCATAGCCATGGACTCAGTTTCCCTCCGGACTCCCTCAGGAAGGCTGGCAGCTTCCTGGCAGAGATGACTTTCTCTTACTTCCTTCGGGGCATCAGGGAAGAGTGGTGGTTTCCTGATTTCTGGCCCAGTCAATGGGAGGAGCCTTCTGATTTGTTTGCTTTGGTGGGGATGGAGGGTTGAGCTGCACCCAGCAGAGCTCAGGACTTGACTGTTTTCCAGGATCACTGGAAAAATGGGGACCAAATGTGGGTGCTGGGGTTCAGACTGACCTTAGCTGCGCTGCAAGGCAAACACCTTATTTCTGTACTATCTCTCTGGCTCGCACGGGGAGAAATTTTTCAAATCAGATGGTTCAAAGAGGCTGGAGCGAGCTCATGCCTGGCATTCAGAGGGCCCTGGACCAGCCCCCAGCAACTGTGTGGTGTCCTGGGCACTGCATAGTCCTGATGGCCCCTAGCAGTGCTGAGGAGGCCCCTGTCCCCGCAAATAAACCCACCTCCCAGAGTAATAATAATAATAAGAAGAATAATGATAATAATAATAATAATGATAATAATAATAATAATGTGGTTTAATTAGAATGGAAATCAGCTTCTTAATCCTGCTCCTAACACTTAAACTATCATGAGATTCTCGGTTTCTTTTTTTTTTTTTTTGCCTTTTTGGGTCACACCTGGCGATGCACAGGGGTTACTCTTGGCTCTGCACGCAGAAATTACCCCTGACAGTGCTCAGGGGACCATATGGGATGCTGGGAATCAAACTCAGGTCGGCTGTGTGCAAGGCAAACGCCCTATCTGCTGTGCTATCACTCCAGCCCAGAGATTCTCAGTTTCGAATAAAGATCTGTAAGAGCCAGGATGTAGCTCAGAGGTAGAGCTGTGTCTTGGAGCTGTGAGGCCCTGGGTTTAATCCTGGCACTACAAATATACATATATAACATTATATATAATCAAGTAAGGCTCTATGTTAACATTTTCTTTCTAACTTTTTTGCAAGGGGGTGCGGCGGGGCCCACCTGGCAATACTCAGGGGTTACTCCAGCTCTCTACTTAGAAATTATTCCTGATAGTGCTCAGGGGATCATGTGGGATGCCTGTAATCAAACTCGAGTTGACCGCGTGCAAGGCAAATACCCTATATGCTGTACTATCTTATCTCTCCAGCCCCTGTGCTGACGTTTTCTATTAAGATTACTGCTAAATAGAGAGCAGTAGCTAAATGGAAAGACTCAGAAATTCAAACCTGTAGGGACTAAAGGGATAGCACAGCAGGTAGGGCTTATACACATTCCATCTGGGCTCGAACCCCAGAATCCCAGATGGTCTCCCTCGTCCCAAAAGACCGTGATCCCTGAGTACAGATCCAGGAGTAGGCTCTGGACACCATTGAATGTGGTCTCCAAACAAGCAAAATACCCAACAGACATTAACACCTATATACACAAAAACACACACTGTTACTCACTCCCGTGGAGCCCCAGTTTTTCTGAATTGGCCCTTCAAGATTAATCATGAATGAATTTGATGTGGTTGTTTCCTCTGGAGTTAAGCTGAGCAGAGGTAGACAGATCTTCTTCTAATACATCGGTAACCTCTTCTCTCTATGGGGAGACTATTCATGTTTACCTCCACAGGAGTCAAGGTTGCTCTGCTTCCCACACACAGAAGGAGAGTATCTGCTCATGATTGACATGAAGAGATTTAAGTTTTAATCAGGAGCTTCTGGTAGCTTCTTTGGCCAGTCATCATAAAAGGTTAATGTTTAGGCTCATTCTCTGGAGATTGGCCTCATCTCAACCTGAGACGTGTACCTGGTTTTTTTCCCCCCTCTGGAAAAGCAAATGTTCTCTATTGAACATGTAATTCTATTTTTCTCTCCCCTAACAGTTTTCAAGTCAATTTATTTTGTTTAAAAAAACAATTTTTTAAAAGTAAAGGTATTTTACTTCACTATAAGAAAAAGATAGTTAATGTTTTATTGCCTTGGGTTCAAAACCAGATACCCTGCAAAAAGATAAAAGAAGAAAAGTTGAGAAGAAGAGATAGTACAGGATTTGATGCACTTGCCTTACACACTGCCAGCCCCAGTTTGATCCCCAGAACTACATATGGTCCCTGGAGCACTGCCAGAAATGATAGCGAGCACTGAGCCAGGAGTAAGCCCTGAATACCACACGAAAATAAAAGTTATTGTTTTGAACAGTGCTTAACTTTTCTCAGGCCACAGAAGGTCTTCGCTAGAAGTCAAGTAGAGATTCCTAGGAAAAGAGTTCGTGGTGGTGAAGTCAGAGTTTCTGATAGAAACTTGAAATAAAACAATGACTTTAGAGCACTGACCCTTTCTTGTCGTGGTCATAGTCTTGATTTCCATTCCAAGTCAGTTAATGAATGAAGAAGTGGCTATTGTTTAACTTCCAAGTTGAAAATGCACATTTTCCCAGCATCCCTCAGACTCTCCCGATGGTACCCCCTTATGGAAAGTGACCTTGCTGTGAGCTCATTTCAGAGACCTAGAGTCACTCCTAGGGCTTCAGGGTGGTTTCTTGTGTTCATTTGCTCCATTCCTGTAGCCTATATCAAGGAAACTTGCTGAAGGGCAAATGTACACAAAAGTCAAGCAATCCGGTTGGAAGAGTGAGTACCTGCCCTGCTGTTTGGTCAGGACTTCCAGGCCCTCTCCCCTGGCTGCCATCCCTGAAGGCAGACTATTTTTCATTTGGGGTTTGGGGCCACACCCAGTGGCCCTCCTGGCTCTGTGCTCAGGAGCGACCCCTGGTGGTGCTCAGCAGACCATCCTCTGTGCCAGAGATGGACCCTGAATCGACTGTGTGTGAGACATGAGACCTAGCCGCTGTACTATCCTCTTGGAGACAGATTCTGAACATGACTTTTCTGCTTCTTCGCCTGGAAAGGAAAGATGTGGAAAACTGGATCGCCTCTTACTCATTATGTATTTTGTACGATTTGATCAAATGAGTAACCTTACCAAGGAACCTCACTGAAGACAGGTTCTGGGGCCCGCCCACAGAGCTGTCCAATGTGACTCAGGATTTTCCTCCAGCAGTTTTAAGGTTCCAGGTTTACCCATTTAGTTAGGAAGAAATATTAACAATAAAACAGGAGATAATTAGAACAGGTAAGGCCATGAACTCAGATGTTGAACAGTAATTTTGAACATGCTGTAGAAGCTGATGGGTGTTTTTTGTCGTCTCTCCTGACTATCCAGGGAGTAAGCTGACCCTTTCTTTGCTGAGACCCCTCTTATCAGACCTTTTACTGATCTCTCTCAAATCTACTCCTGCATCAGTGCTCAGTCAGGTATAAAGGCCACAGGTATGAGGACACATGTGCAGGTAACCGCCAAGTCCTTTGCAGTGTATAACTATTGTGTAATTATAGGGATAATAGCAACTGAAGAACTTTGTAGCATTTGGTGCCTGAGTCACTGGGTAAATCCACTCTTAACTTCTTGTGGGTACTGTCAACCAGTGACTCCAGAACAAGGCACTCTTATGAGTTTGCTGACGTCTGTTTTCTGGACTCCAATGAACCTATTTTTGGAAAAACCCATCTTCCAGGTAGATAGCTGGTTTTGCAGGTGTGTGAGGATAATCCTCTAAAAAAGTGGATGGTTTTCCACTTTGCCAGGGGTTGGAGGTTGTGCCACACCGGGCATTGCCCAGGGCTTATTCCTGGTGCTGTACTTAGGGGTCACTTCTGGTGGAGCTCAGAGGATGATTGGGGTGCTGGGATCAAACGGGTCAGCAAGTGCCTTACTTGTTCTAGCTCTCTAGGGAAGCCTTGATTTCCCTTTTTAAACAATTTCATTTACTAAGCACGAGTTCCCTAGACCAAGGATTCTTTGGCAACCTGCTGCTCTTCGTGTCTTTTTTATTTGCAAAAACAAGATTAGGCTGTCACTCAACCAACTGAATCATGGCAGAAGAGTGAGCAGCTGTGTGGCTCCAAAGGGAAGGATGTTTTCTTGGAAGGAAGAGGGGTGTCCCCTTCGTGCTAGATGTCACCACAAAGTCACACAGTTCAGTTTCCTTGTAGCTCAGGCCTGGGGGTGAGGTCTCAGACATCTCATCTGACTCAGAGAGACCAATAAAAGACATTGGAGATTGCTCTTGACCTGTGCTTGAAACTAAAAGGAGGAGCAAAGCCTGGGGGTGAGAGAAGGGAGAGCGCTTGACTCAGGAACCTGGGGGTGAGAGAGATGGGACAGGACTCAGGATCCTGGGGGTGAGGGAGGAGAGTGCGTGCCTTAGGACCCCCAGTGCTCAAGATCATTACTCTTCACCCCCTGCCTCCTTTACAATTTTTTTTTTTTGCAAGGAGATGGGTGTCTCAGGGGCTGCTACCAGCTCTATGCTTGGGGGTCACTCCCAGTGGTATTGATGGAGGTGGGGATTCCCATGTTGCTGGAGATCATACCCAGGCCTCTCTCACATGCAAAGCGAACACTCAGCCCTTTGTGCTATTTTCTCTCAGCCAGTTTACACAGGACCTTATAAAGAAGTAATCCCTTGGGGATCTGAGAGATAGTGCAGGGATTTTGGTGCTTGCCTTGAATGACCTGGGTTCAATTACAAGGCACCGCATATGGTCTCCCAAGCCCTGCCAGAGGTGATCCCTGAACACAGAGCCAGGGGTATGCCCTGGGTACTGCCGGAAATGGCACCGCCCCCAAAAGAAACAAAGTGTGTGTGTGTGTGTGTGTGTGTGTGTGTGTGTGTGTGTGAACTATTCTTTTCCTGGGGGAAACCAAAAACCATTGATGGAGCAACCTCTTGCCCATCTTTAAACCCCAGTGTTCACTGTGTGATTCATGTGGTCTCGTATGACCTGACTACCGGAACCGTCTGTTCTCTTGCCCTTCCCCTGCTCACAGTCTGGGGCTCCTGGCTTTGGAGAAGAGTGCAAACTCCTAGAATCCAAAGGTCTCCTGCAGATGCCCCACCTTCTTCCTGCCCTTATCTCCTACCACTCCCAGTGCAGTCTTCCTTCTTTCCTACCATCAGAACTCCCACTGGTGCCTTTCTCATACTTTTCTCCATACGAGGAACCCCAAATTTGTTCTCTTTTAAAAAAAAATATTCATTTATTTAAATTTCCCCCTTATACTTTATATAAACACTGTGTACAGAGTTGTTCATGATTTGTTACAAGCATCCAGTATTCCTGGTTTTTATGTTTTGAAGAGATTCATAAAGAAAAAAAAAAGTGAGCCAGAGAGGTAGGACTGGAGGTCGAGCACTTGCCTTGCATGTGGCCGGCCCCAGTTCTATCCCTAGCATCCCATGGGGTCCCCTGAGCACAGAGCCAGAAGTAAGCCCTGAGCACAGCTAGGTGTGGCTCCAAAACACAAGAAGTCAAAGAAATTTAAGATAAAGATAAAAGAAGGAAGGGAAGGGAAGGGAGAAGGAAGGAAGGAAGGAAGGAAGGAAGGAAGGAAGGAAGGACATAAAAAGCTGTGGATTTGGTCTGTGTAGAAATCAAGTCTGAAATAACTCTCTGGGCTTTGTGACGCAGCCAATCACTTTCCAAGGCAAATCTGAAATGTCATGTTTTAAGTCTCAGGCTTGAGGCCAGAGATGTGGCTCAGTGGTAAAGCACTTGCCTTGTGTGTGTAATCCTGGGTTCATCTCTGTCACCACCAAAACCCAAGTAAGCTAACAACCAGCCAGCCCACCCTTAAAGCCTATGGCTTTGATACAGTGAATCACCCACTCCCAGCCCTCTGCTGGGAGAACTCTGGAGAGCCGGAAAGGCAGCCGGCTCATTGGCTCTGGAGGCCCAGGAGCTGACAGGCCTTCGTGCACGCTGCAGCTGGAGGGCGTCCTTGGGCGCAGAATCTGTCTCTTCTGGTCTTGACAGAGGAAATTTCGTGAGTCACAGTTTCTGGCTGGGACCTCCTTGACATTCGGCCTTCACCAGAATGACTTGGAGAGTCGTAAGAATCGTTATCTGAGTTTACCGAAGGAGGGAGTCCAGGCTTGTGTCTTGGGAATGGGGACGGAACCAGCCTGCCGAAAGAGGCACCCCCACCCCCTCCCTGCCCAGGGCCCTGGTCTTTTCTCTACAGCTGTGGGGTCTGGGCTGAATGGGCAGATAAAGGGGGTGTACTGGGCGGAGCCCCTGCAGGGCTGGGGTGGGGACCTCTATCTACACTGGGAGGACAATGCTGAGGGGTGGCCTGAGGGCAGCTCTGCAAACTGTCCAGAGGATCGGGCTGCAGGGAGAAAACTGGAAGCCGCTTGACTCCTCGGAACACACTTGAGCACGGGCACACACGCACGTAGAAAATGTAAAAAATGATTCCTTTGCTTTTCCTTTTGATTCCCCTGAGGCCAGTTGAATGTTTTCTAAATTTCTTTTTTCTCTCCACTCCTCCCTTTTTCTTCTTTTCCTTTTTTTTTTTTTTCAGTTCTGGGGATGAAACCCAGGGAGTTACATGAACAAGGCAAGTGCTTTACCATTGAGCTATATCTTGGGCCCTAGTCATCTCTTATTAATTACAAATTTGTTGTTGTTGTTGTTTGGGGGCCACACCCAGCTGTACTCAGGCTTTACTCCTGGCTCTGCACTCGGAGATCACTCCTAGCTGTGCTGGGGCCACCCTGTACGGTGGTGCAGATGCAAACCCGGATGTGCCCCATGCAAGCAGCCCCTTCTCTCCTGTACTGCTGATCCAGTCTGCCCCTCTCCTCCAAGATCTGCCACTCCAGCCTGGGCATCTTTTCTTTCCTGATCTAACTCCACCCCCACCCCTCCCAGCCCCCACCTTCCTGGTCTCTTTCTCTCCCGGGCCGATTTTCCAAGTTCCACTGCGCTGGCTGTGTTTAGGCAGGTTTCTGTATAAATCCCCTGTGCCTCCAGCATCTTCTAGAAATCCAGATTGACAAAACAAGGAGTTGAAAGGTAAACCTGCCCTGGGTGAGAGCTACTTTCCCTGTGGAGACTAGGAAGCACCCCTATCTCCCTGGGACGCTGGCCCCTCCCCAGGCTGTGTTCTAGCCCGTGGTCACTGGGTGTGGGGCCCTGCTCGGCTGCCCGCAGATGTGCTTGTATCTGCAGGCCTTGCTACACACGCCCTGCCCCCACACAGGGGGATCCAAACCAGTTTCCATTCCCTGTGTGTGTTTATGGTCGGCTCAGAGCTCATTAAATTTCTCCACTGACCTGGGTCATGTGCATACTCACAACGGGACCTTGGCTCCCTGACAACAAAGCTTGCCTGTGCTTCAGTGCATCCAGATGCATTTGGAGAAATTCCCAATTTGGCCCCAAAGATGATTTTTCATGCTGCATCAGGCTGCCAGCGACCTTCGATGAATCTTTGATCAAGTGCCGTTGTTTTTTTTTTTTTTTTAACTTTTTCGTTGTTGTTCCATTCAAATGTTCCTGGGCTAGAACGAGTCTTTGCTTTGCCCCAAGAAACTCCCCTGAGGTAAGGGGCAGCTCCCATCAAAGGTGTTGGGGTCAACTCTGACCGGGACTGTCCACTATACCACCTGCATTTTTTTCACCTTCCTTCTTTTAGCATCGTATCACAGTAGGACAGAAGTTATAGCTTAGGGTGCTGATTTGCTCTCACTTGAGTTGCAGATATGTAGGAAAAAAGTCTTGGGTTGGAGTGATCTTATAGGAGTGGGGACAGTGGTAAGGCATTTGGCTGTGTTGATGGTGACCCTAGTTTGAATCCCTGACACTGCCTATGGTTCCCTGAGCACCACCAGGAGTCACTCATGAGCACAGAGCCAGGAACAGCCCCTGAGCACCACTCTGTGTGACATCCCATTTCTCTTCTACTCCTACCACTCCCACCCACTGCCACACCAAGAAAACTGGGTTTTGTGAGCCATACCCAGGGTTGATCTGGTGCAACCCTTTACTCTTGGTTTTGGGTCTCCCCGATGTGGTGCTGCCAGGACCTTGAGGTACTGGGGATGGAACTGGGCCTGCCTTGTGCAAAGCAGGCTCTCCTTCTTTTGAGCTGGCTCCCTGGCTTGGGAATTGCCTTTATTCACAGATCAGGGGGAGCCTAATACAAGTTGCAATTTTGTCCTCTGCTCTAGTGGGTTCCAACTTTGCTTCCAGCAGATCATTAGCTTCACTTGACTTTAGGTTTCTCGTTCCACATTTGTCGTAGGGATCTTTGCAGTATTTGCATGTAGAATTTCAGAGATAAGGCAAGAAATGTCAAGAATTTAGTGTTGGGTCTGGTATGCAGTGGGTGCTTAATTAATTGGTGCTCTGTCTCAGCACATACGTGGGAGCTGTGAAATAGTGGAGTGTTTCTACAACTTTTTTTTTTTTCTTTTTGGGTTACACTCAGCGATCCTCAGGGATTACTCCTGACTCTGCGCTCAGGAATTACTCCTGGCGGTGCTCAGGGGACCATATGGGATGCTGGGAATCGAACCTGGGTCGGCCGTGTGCAAGGCAAGCGCCCTACCCGCTGTTGCTATTGCTCCAGCCCCTCTACAACTTTTAGAGGCTCAATTCTTAACCATCAAATGAAGGAATCTCAGGAGATAGACTTTAGCTAAGCAATAAATGTTTTGGGTTGGGGGCCACACCCATCAGTTCCTCAGGGCCTGATCCTGGCTCTGTGCTTAAAGGTTGCTCCAGGCATTGCTTGAGACCATCTAGTGCTTGAGATTGAACTAGGGTCTTCTGATACAAAGTATGCACTTCAGAACCCTTGGAGGGATCGCTTTAGCCCCAATAAATAATTTTTTTAAAAAGTGTTAACTTCGGGGCTGGAGAGATAGCACAGCGGGGAGGGCGTTTGCCTTGCACGCGGCCGACCCGGGTTCGATTCCCAGCATCCCATATGGTCCCCTGAGCACCGCCAGGAGTAACTCCTGAGTACAGAGCCAGGAGTAACCCCTGTGCATCGCTAGGTGTGACCCAAAAAGCAAAAAAAAAAAAAAAAAGTGTTAACTTCATCTCAAGTATTGCATAGATAGATGTTTTTTTCTAAAATAGAATAAATATATTGTTTACCTTGCACGCAGCCAGCCCAGCCCAGCCGGGTTCGATTCTTCCGCCCCTCTCGGAGAGCCCGGCAAGCTACCGAGAGTATCTCACCCACACGGCAAAGCCTGGCAAGCTACCCATGATGTATTCAATATGCCAAACACAGTAACAAGTCTCAAAAAAATGGAGACGTTACTGGGCCCACTTGAGCAAATCGATAAACAACAGGACAGTTTTTGTGTTTGTTTGGTGTGTGTGTGTGTGGGGGGGGTGCATATTGGGTTACATTCAGTGATGCTCAGGAGTTACTCCTGGCTCTGCACTCAGGGATCACTCTTGGCGGTGCTTGGAGGACCGTATGGGATGCCATGGATCAAACCCGGTTGGCCACATGCAAGATAAATGGCCTACCCACTGTACTGATTTTTTTGAAATTAAAATTAACCGCAGGCCCTGAGTTTGTTTGTGAGCTCGCCTGGTGGTACTTGGGGGCTGCTGCTGATGCAGTGCTCAGGGGTGATTCCCAGCAGTGTTATGGGGTCAGAGGGTGCCAGGGTGTCTGGGTTCCTGTATGCCAAGCATACACTCATCCCCTTGAACTGTTTCCCTGGACTCTGGCCTGTGTTTAGGGGTACCGAATCTGACAACCTTATTTTTATGTTCTGAAAATTTATTGAAGAGAGGCTGTGGATGTGGCTCAGCAGTCAAGCCCTTGTCTTGCATGCATAGCCAGGAGTGGTCCAAATGAGAAGACAAAGCAAAATGATGCATTAGTTTCCCTTATACTTTGGATAGGGACTGGAGCGATAGCACAGCGGTAGGGCGTTTGCCTTGCACGCAGCCAACATGGCCGACCCGAGTTCGATTCCTCCGCCCCTCTCGGAGAGCCCGGCAAGCTACCGAGAGGATCTCGCCCACACGGCAGAGCCTGGCAAGCTCCCCGTGACGTATTCGATATGCCAAACACAGTAACAACAAAAGTCTCCAATGGAGACGTTACTGGGCCCGCTTGAGCAAATTGATGAACGAGACAACAGTGCTACACCACAGTCCTATGATGATATGTCTTGGTCCTTTGGGAAATAGCACGTTGCTGAGTTATGAGGAGCTTCCAAATAGTGTAAGGGTTTCATTGTTTAATGGGGGGAGGAGGGGAGGTTGGCATTTGGACCACACTCAGTGGTTCCTGAGGGCTACTTCTGGCTCTGTGCGCAGGGATCACTTTTGGTGATATTTGGGCAAATATATGTGGTGCTGGTGATTGAACTCAGGTTGGCTGCTTGCAAAGCAAGTGCCTTATATGCCCTTTCTTTCCCTCTCTTCCTTCTTTCCTTCCTTCCCGAGCTACTCCCAAGGGCCTGTTTCTGAGCAGCAACTGCAGAAACCTAGGGAAGTGCCTGAAAATGCATCTGCCCACAGCAGAGGCAGAGAAAGGCAGCTTCATCTCTGAATTCAGTGAGATCCATGCCTGCAGAATCTGCTCCCTTGTGATTTAACAGAGAGGAGGTATGCTTCACAGTGTGATTTGGTGACCACACTTTTTTCTTTGCAGTGGGAAAGGGTGGGATTGGAAGCAGGATTTATTGGGGATGAGTGGAGTGAGTGCAGTGGGGGCAGCTCCGAACCTCTCAGGAGTTCAGTGGCCAGCATGTGGCTGAGGACTAGCCCGCCCCCCAACACACACGTGCTCATGGAGTCTCCTTGTAGTCTCTGGTCATCAAACTCATCCACATGAGGCATGGTCAAGCCCCGCTTTTTTTTTTCCCCTTTTTGGGTCACACCCGGTGATGCACAGGGGTTACTCCTGACTCATGCACTCAGGAATTACTCCTGGTGGTGCTCAGGGGACCATATAGGATGCTGGGAATCAAACCCGGGTTGGCCACATGCAAGGCAAAGGCCCTACCTGCTGTGCAATCCGTCCAGCCCAAGCCCTACTTCTTGATGGTGCTGTTGTGCTTGGCTCTGCAGAGCTCCCACCCCACTCCTTGGTCCGCTGCTGGGTGTGGATGGACACGAGAACTTGGCCAGAGTGGACCTGGCCACCAGGCACTGGGGCTTTCCAAAGGCACCCGGAGAGGAGCTTCGTCTTGAGAGAGCAAGAGGGCAGGTTGGAATGTCCGTCACAGGAACAGCTCAGCGTCCCTGAGCACAGCCCAGAGAGGCCTGGGGCCCTGCTGAGGGAGCCGCTGAGCAGCAGCGAGACACACCAGCCCTCAGGCTCACTCTCCAGGCTGCTGTCCAGGATCTCAGCCAGGATGCACAGCACTGGGCTCCCATCCCAGGCGACCCCGGGCATTCACCCCGAGCACTCTTTGGATCAGATCCCTGTTGTCATCCCAGCACCTGTGTCCCTTAGCAAGGAGCCCTGCCCCCCACCCCAGACCTCTCGCAGGGCACCTGGGCTGTGGCACCCGTCAGGGCGATTCCTTCTCAAGAGAGGACTGAGCTTCCCCATGGTCAGGGATGTGTGTCCCTGTGGGAATCTGCCCAGAGAGGGATGCAGGGTCTGGGGGAGCCAGTCGGTGGGGCTCGGGTTTGAGGCTGAGGGGCCCAAGCATAGTACAGTCAGGAGGGTGCTTGCCTTGCACGTGGCCAGCTGGGCTCCAGTCAGTCCCCGGCATCCCATATGACCCCCCAGCACCACCAGGAGTGATCCCTGTGCACAGAGCCAGGAGTGACCCCAGAACAACAACAAAATTCTCAGGGTTGATAGTGGGGCTGTGCGAAGCAGAGGAAGGCAGACCCCAGAGGCAGGAGAGCCCAGGGGAGCAGGCCCTGCGGTGCTGAGGAGAGGGTGGGCCGCGGTGGGACCGACCAGGCTACTCGGCATCGCCAAACTGCCTCCCCATTGCAGCTGGCCCTCCGCAAGAGGGACCTCAGAGTCTCTTGGAACCCCCGGGTGTGGCCCTCCAGGTGGTGAGGAGGGGCTGGGGAGGAGGAGGCTGAGAGGCAGGGAAGGAAGAGAAGGGCAGAGGGAGAGGAGAGGAGACAGAGGGTGTGGGTGACAGACCCGAGCTGGCAGGGTCCAGGTGCGTCAGAGGGGGCCCGAAGAAGAAGAAACTCACTGTGAAAGGGAGTTTCTGGGTGTGAAAGGGCCTTGCTGGCCTCCGGGGTGGGCCTCGCCACGCCCTGGAGTTGGATAGCAGGTCAGTTAGGACACCTCCCCGACCAGATTAGGCTCTCAGACCCTGAAGACAAGACGTAGCCCTTCACCACCACCCTGGCCTGGGGCTTCTGCTGTAGGCGGAAACTGAAACTCGGTGGTACCTATATGTTGAAGGTAGGTGCGGAGTGGGGGGTGAGTAAAAGATCTTACTCTTGAGAGGTTTGAGAATGTAAAGAGACAGTTCTGTGCCATTTTCGTGGCCCTCAGATGTGGAGAGCAGGGGAGCGCTGGGGTTCTCGGGACCTTTAAAAAAGAATCGATAGAGGAGGAAACAGAGAGGTGAGACCGTTTGCTCGAAGTCACACAGCTTATGCGTAGAAAAATCGTCTCAAGCGCAGTTCAGATTTGTCGTGTTCCACTTCCTTGGACATCTCAAAGGTATAGACTGCATTATTGTGGGATTACCGGGGACTAGCGTCGCGGCTGGGGACAAGAGAAGGTCGGCTGTTTCGCTGAAGTTGGGTGTAATTGAGTCCAAAGTCAAAATCCGTTCTCTTCTGGTCTACCCCTCAGTGCATTACTGCCCCCACCTCCCCCCCACCCCAGTTCCAGACTGGAGTCTACCCGTGAAACCAGGGGGTGGGGGGGGGAAGGGGGATTCCTGGCTCAGAGCTTGTTAACCCCTGGTGGTACCTGACACTGCGGAGTAATAATTCCGGGGCCAGCAAGTTTCTGTTATCCTGCCATTGTAATTGTTAACCTGAATGGAATGCAAAAATTCTGGTTTGGAACAGAGTTGGTGTTTAACTGTGAGCGATTCGAGGGACATGGAAAATGGGGAGTAGCTGTGGGGATGGGGGGCCCGATGGTGAGGAACTTGGTTGATGGACCTCTCACTGGCTAGAGAAGTGGATAAGCTGCTCCTGTGTTTTATCAGTTTACTGGCGAACTCAAGTTTTGTCTGTTTGGGGGTCATGCTCATGGTACGCAGGGGCTACTCCCGCCTCTGTGCTGGGGGGTTCGCTTCTCATGGTGCTCCGGGGATCATGTGGTGATTGAGATGGAACTCCGCTTTCCACATGCAAAGCTTGCACCCAGTGGCTTGAGTTGTTTTTTTTTTTTTTTCTCTGACCCCCATACTTAGCGCTGTCTGGCCTCTGACACTTTTTCAGTTTAGCAAGCCACGACTTGCTGGAGGATTAGAACAATGAGTTTATCAAAGTGCTATTACACACACACACACACACACACACACGCATACACATACACCTTGCTAACAGTCCCAGTGTTAAAAAAGTTTATTTCTGTGAGCCCTTCCTGCCAGTGCCCTCATAAGTCTGGGGGGGGTCCCCGCCCCCCAGTTAAGTGTGCAAATAGAGCCTGCCTGTTCGCGTGCATGATCGTGCATCTCGCTCTATCTTTTCCACCATTAGACTGTGTTCTGTCCCTGGTGTTTGCTCTGAGGGTGGGACACAAGGTTGTTTAGTGTCTGTAAAACATTTACCAGGAGCACTGGGCCATGGTTTTGAAGGGCATTCCGTTGCCAGAGTGTGGGAGGAGAGAGCGAGCCGGGCAGGAGCGCTCCAGGTATTGGGCAGGTACTGGTTTCATTCTTTAGGATTTATTCGCATTTACCGTTTGGGTGCTCATGGTCTCCGACTCTGTGGCTGGAGAAATGAGGAGGGAAGGGGCGCAGTTCCTTGCTTTGCAGAATTCTTCATTTGTTAGTGGCTTGGAGCCCCGGAGAGCTGTAATCTTCCTCTTTCGGCCAAAGGTTGTTTCGGTTTTGCTTGAGGGACCTGTGTGTCACCTGGATGGTGAAACCTCCCGGGCTGAGGGAGGGCGTACAGCGGATGGGAGCCGTCGTTAGCCTTGGCTTTAGCGAAGAACCTGGAACCAGGTGTGTGCCGGGTTTCTAGGAGGTGAACGTGGAACCCTGTGATTCGCACTTGGCGGTGCCTCGTGACTCATTCCACCCGGAGCTCCTGCTAAATGCTAGTTCTGGTTTGTGAAAATAGTTTTTAAACCTCCTTCCCTCCCCCACCCCTCACCCTGGCTGTTCCAGCGAGATAGCAAATCAAAGGTCAGCTTGAAAGACTGCTTCTTATCTTCAGATCTGGTTTTAGAATGCATCTGCTAAGAATTTCGCTTGGCTGGTTGTGGAGTTTTGGAGAAGCAAAGGGCTTTCGGCTCCTTAGGAATACTAAGGATTTCTGACATAGTTTTTGTAGGAGATTTGAGCTTATATGATAAAGTTAGAGCCTTAATCAAATGTTTACATTTCTCAGTGGTAATTTTGGCTTCCTGGACACTGGGTCAATTCAGCTGTGTTCTTAGGGGTTAAACCCCAAACAGAAAATAGCAGCATTTACAAAATAGCTCCGAACACACGCTTGGCCAGTTCTTCAGGAAAAGGAATTTCAGTGTAATGCAGGCAGTAGAAGGACATATGGAATCTTTGGTCTGGTTATTCTCTCTGAGTTGGAGATCTAAGTATGAGGGTGGTATTAAAGTTTCAAGAACCCATTGATTATGAAAGATTGTGTGTTTGGAGTTCATCTCTGAGGAAAACTGCCTAGACAATTCCTTGCAAAATGGCTAGAAGCAAGAGCATTTGAAAATTACAGGAAACTTCCTTCATGGGAAAAAGTACTCTGTGACGGCCTTGTGTATTTAAGCAAATCTGATTGGGGAGGAGGAGCCATTTAGTTCACTCTGGGATGACTGATCCAATTCTTTTCTTATGCATGACAAAGTAGAGTTTAGCAAGAGTGCTTTCTCTACCCTGACTGCAAACGTTTAGGTAAGTGGATTAGCCTTACCATCATACCATCTCTCAAGATTTCTAAACCCAGGTAAGAATACTTGCTCGCTGCTGTCTGCCCCACTAGATGCAGTTTGATAGCTTAGGAGACAGACAGGCTTTTGCCCTTTTGTGATTGCAGGAAACTCCAAGGTAGAGAGACCTGAGCCACGAAGGAGGGCATGCATTGATTTCTTTTGGAATTAATGTCAATCATATATTAACATTGATTGATGGGCTTTAAAGTTTGAAATGTTTTCAGAGGTACATTTAGGAAAATTTAGCCTCTCGAACTAAACCATTTACAAATGCTTGTCTTTTCTGATCCCTTTTGTCTCCTTGGGGGAAAATCCTAAATTTAACTTTTGAAATGTTTACGTCCCCAAAGATCTAGACAGAATTGTCTGAATCTAGGATCACCGAAGACCACATTTGCTCTTTAAAAAAAAAAAATCTTCCTTTTACAGGATATTCTATTGGTAGATCAAGTCATATAGCAAACCAAGCCCTGAAAAGTGTGGCCCATGTCACTGGTATTTTAAATTTTGTTGCTATTGTATCACTTTGCATGTGATGTAATAATGATGCTTCTATGTCAGGCTGGCTGTATAAAGAATAAATCAGAGATCTTTTTGACCTAACTCTTTTGGGTGGAGGAGACACACCTAAGGGACTATGCCTACCTTGGTGCTCCAGGGTCATTCTTTGTGGTGCCAGGGGATTATGCAATGCCAAGGATGGAACTTGGGCCTCCCACATACACATGCACTCTAGGTCTTTAAGTTGTTCTTCCCCTCACCCCAATTCATCCTTGACTAATAATTATTCATTTATGCATTCAGTCACTTAGTGTAAAGACTTCCCTAAGGGTGAGGTTTTCGCCTATCAGGTTTTGGGTTTGGGGGCCACACCCAGCTGTGCTCAGAGCTTACACTTAAGGCTTTGCACTTAAGGACCATTCCTGGCATCCTAGTTACAGGGACCATATGGGGTACCAGGGATCTACCCCAGTTTGGCTCTGTGCCAGGCAAGTGCCCTACCCAGTGTGCTATCTCTCTGGTCCACTTCTGTCAGTTGTGGTTTTTTCTTTTTTTTTTTTTACCTTTATGTTTGAAGCTTTATTTAAACATTGGATTTATAAAGTCTTACAGGTTCTTAAAAGTGACTTCAAAATGAAGTCACTTTCCAGAACCTCTTAAATTGATCCCAAGTTTCCCTCCTTTAATGCTTTCCCCCCCATCATACTTGTTTTATTCTTTCCTTCTCTACTATAATAGAAGCTCATCTAGGTCATGATTATGAGTGTCTTATTCACTACTTTATTTGTAGTGCTTAGCACATAAAAGCTATCCAATAGCTTTGCACCAAATATTTAAAGAGATGAATGGAAGAAAGCAAATGAGAAGATGGGAGATGGTTAGAGGCAGGCACACAACAGTGAAAAATAATGTATCTGGGCAATAGGGAAGGCACAACAATGGCTGTGACATCATCTTAGCTCAGCTAGGCCATGTACTTTCTAAGGATACTTAGTTATCAAGAAAGGGGAATGGATTCAGGCCCTATTTGAAATGATAGAGAGGACCACAGCTCATTCTATAAAGATTTCCTTCTAAGGAGGGGAAATATATATATACATATACACACACACACACACATATATATATATATCTGTATATATATATATGAGGAAAAACTCCCTTATAAGAATATATATGTATATATATATATATTTTGGGGGGTCACACCCAGCAATACGCAGAGGTTACTCCTGGCTCATGCACTCAGGAATTACTCCTGGTACTCCTGGTGGTGCTCAGGGGACCATATGGAATGCTGGGAATTGAACCCGGGTCGGCCGCGTGCAAGGTAAATGCCCTACCCGCTGTGCTATTGCTCCAGCCCCAAGAATATACAAGAATATATTTTTTCTTATAAGAATATGTGTGTATGTATATATATGTATATATATATATATATGCACATACTTTTTTTTTGTGCCATGCCCAGAGCTGCTCAGGGCTTACTCCTAGTTTTGTGCTCAGGGATCACTCCTGACAGACTCAGGGAACCATATGGGATGTTGGGTATTGAACCCAGATTGACTGCATGCAGAGCAAAACCATACCTACTGTCCTATCTCTCTAGCTCCTAAGGAAATTTTCTTATTTGAATGTGTGAATTCAATTATTTGGAAATATTTACATATGAAGAATTCCCTGTTTCTACAGTTAAGAAGTATTGAAAGTATTTACCTGGCAGGAGACAAGCCATGGTCATAGAGGTGGTTTTCCCAGGGCAAGGCTTATTCATTACACTTGGGCTATGCTGACTCCTGCAATTGCACCAAATGTGGAAAACTCACCTGCATAATTTGTGCTAATAGGGAACTGGTTCCTTCTGTCTTGGGAGGGTGGGGTGAGAAGAAGCAGCAGCAGCACTATGAAATGCGTATAGTACCTACACAATGTAAAAAACAAAAAAGAATCTGTAAAAGGGCTGGAGACAAAAGCTTCCTTATAAGATTAAGAAAAATGCTTTGAAAAAATATTTTTAGAAATTGTTGTTTCTGGGCCATACCAGGTGGTGCTCAGGGCTTAACTCCTGGCTCTGTGCTCAGGGATCACTCCTAGTGAGGCCTGTGGGGACGCCACTCAGTACAGGAAATCAAACCAGGGTTCACTGTGTGCAAGGCAAGTGCCTTATTCATGGTCCTCTCTCTCCGTTCCTTAGACAATGTTTGATTCATGCTAAACTTTTTTCTGTGGGCAGGGGCTCTGTGCTGGGGATAGAACCCAGGGCCTCATACCAAATGCAAGGCAAAATGCTCTGTCACTGGGTTGGCCCTTAGAAATGGTTTATTTAAGTATATCATAAAGGCATCCCTCTTTTCGTTCATCTGCTTTGGTTTGGGTGCAGTCCCTGGCAGTGCTTGCACTCAGGGAACCATGCAAGGCCAGGACTGAGCCCAGGGCTCCAGCTTGCAGAGATAATTAAGTTATAATTCAATTAATTAAATATAATTATCACTGTCCTCCTGTTCATCGATTTGCTCAAGCGGGCCCAGTAATATCTCCATTGTGACAATTGTTACTGTGTTTGGCATATCGAATACGTCACGGGTAGCTTATAAATATAATTGTAAATATGATTACATGTTTATATAATTATAAACATGATTGTGATGTATTTATATAAATATAATTAAATTATCCATTCCCTTGGGCCGGAGGAGTTAAGGTGCTTGCCTTGCATGCAGTCAATCCGTTTGATCTCAGGTCCCACATATGATTCTCCCAAACCATTTTAGGAGAGATCCCTGAGCTTAGAGCCAGGAATAAGCCTTGGGCACAGCCGGCTATGACCCAAACCCTCCTTCCCAAAAGTATAGAGCTTGATGAATTTTTATATCTGTGCACCTGTGTAATCACCACCCAGATCAACCACCTAGAATATTTGCAGTGTTCTAGAAGACACTTTTGTGAACTATTCCACCGCTTAGTTTTGGCTTTTCTTGAAATGGAAGGGAGGGAGAGAGGGAGGGGAGGGAGGGAGGGAGAGAGGGAGGGAGGGAGGGAGGGAGGAAGAGCACTTTGTACTCAACCTGTGACTTTCATTGATGCTGTTTGACATAGCTGTCCTTTATTCTTTCTTTGCTGCCTAGTATTCCCTCTAAGACTGGACCATGACTTCATGCATTTAGGGGGAAATGGCAGACATGCCTGTATGAACTGAAAATCATGGGTGTGGACCAACTGTGTGAAGTTATGTGATCGAATGAAGGGTGGGGCGAGAATATTATCTCCAGGAAGGGCGGAAGAGAGAAGTCTGTTTCAGGGAGTGTATTTGCTAAGCTCCCTGCTAGATCTATTTATTTTATACAAGTCACCCTACACACCAACTGCCCCTGTTTTACAGACCTGAAAAGTGAACCTGAGAAAAAGGTACTGACTTTATATCAGCTGGTGTCCCTGTCCCAAGGAGCCAGATTGTTCATTGCAGCAGGGGGCAGGGTCTGCCCTGACCCTAGGGGTTGTCCCATCTTCTCTTCCGAGACTCGGTGTTAAATTTGACAGAGTAGACTGTGCGTAAGCCCCCATAGCTGACAGCTGAACTGATTTGGATCATTTCCTCCATCTTCGCCTTTAAACTTGGTTGTGTTTTGAAAAAAGTCGAAGTCTTGAGTATTTTTTTCAAACTCTGCTTTATGTGTGAATATTTCTTCGCTTGTTAAAAGAAAATCTATCTAGGTGCACTGGTATATTTAAAAACTATTGAGCCATTTTTTGTTTTGGGGACCTGGTGGTACTCAGGGACTGGTCCTTGCTGTTGGTGCTTAGGGGTAGCTCCTGGTGGTGCTTGTAGGGAGGCCGTTTTGTGCCAGAGCTTAAACCCTGTCTCTTTGCATTTCCTGAATGCAAAGCCTGTGCTAAAGCTCTTTGCATCAACTCCCTCTGCCCTGTGTTAAGCCTTTTTGGGGGAAAAGACCAGACTTTAGTGTCTGTGCACTTAAATCTATGGTTTAAATATATGTTTAATCACCATAAGGAAGACTGGTACATTTCAACGCAGAATTTTCTAGCAGGGCAAAGAACACAACTTCCCAGAAAGATTTTAAAGTCCTTCAAGTTCCAATTCAGCAGAAGGCTTTGCCTGCTAACTCAGTGGGTGTCAAAGTTTCTGATTCAACTGAATATCTCGGAACAGTCTGAAGTGGGGATGGGGTGTGGGGTGCAGCCTGAAGTTTGGAAATGAATTTTCCTGTCTCCCTCATGGAGCCCTCCTCCAAAAAAGCCCACAGTTGCCAATAGTTCATTATGACTTCCGAGAGGTTTTGCAGAGACCTGATTCAGAATGTCCTTGTCTTGGGGCTGGAGTGATATAGCATAGCAGGAGGGCCTTTGCCTTGCACGCTGCTGACCCGGGTTCGATTCCCAGCATCCCATATCGTCGTCCCCCGCGCACCGCCAGGAGTGATTCCTGAGTGTATGAGCCAGGAGTAACCCCTGTGCACGCTTGGTGTGACCCAAAAAGCAAGAAAGCAAGCAAGCAAGAAAGAATATCCTCATCTTACAATGACAAGGGAGACCATATACACTTTAGATTTTTTTTTTTTTCTAGTTGTGAATGAAGGAGACTCTTTTCGCTTTGCATTATCCTTAAGGAGTTTATCTGCATAGACTATCAATTGGGTTTTTGGTGTTTTGTTTGTTTGTTGGTTTGTTTTTTGGCAGGGCCACAAATCAGTCCTACCTTTTTGCCCCCTAGATGACAAGAAAATATCCTGGCAGTGTCTCGGTCAGACATTTTAAGTCCTCTCTGGAAGCAAGTGAGGCTTTGTCCAGTTTGCCTCTTCAGAGGCTGTATCATTGTCCCAATTCATGACCCCTCAGGGGTTGTTGGAAAATTGTCTCTTCAGATACTTTTGAACCTTTTTTTTTAATTTAAAAATTATTATTATTATTTTATTTTTTTAGGGACCACACTCATGTATGGTCAGTGCTCAGTCCATATTCCTGACTATGTGCTCAAGGGTCACCCCTGTCGAGCTTGGGGGACCTTATGGGGTGCCAGGGAGCAAACCCAGGTCAACAGTATGCAAGGCAAACACCCTACCCACTGTACTATCTCTCTGACCCCGAATTGATTCTTTCTTTTTTCTTTTTGGGTCACACCTGGCGATGCACAGGGATTACTCCTGGCTCTGCACTCAGGAATTACTCCTGGCGGTGCTCAGGGAACCATATGGGATGCTGGGAATTGAACCCGGGTTGGCTGCGTGCAAGGCAAACGCCCTACCCGCTGTGCTATTGCTCCAGCCCCAGAGTTGATTCTTTTTTATGAACGAACACAGGAGCACTATTTTGTATCTGTCCATCTCAAGAAATACTTTCAAATCATTTTTATGCTTATCTTTATTTTGGGGGGTGGGGCTACAGTATCGAACCTGAGGCACCCCAGTGCAAGACCTGTGCTCCAGCTCCTTGGGCCGTCTCTGCTCAGGACACCTGTGTACCTCACACCTGGCACTGAGGGTCAGTGCCAGCCAGGAGGGTACAGGGGCAGTAACCCAGGCAGGGCTTGGGGGGCCTCCAGCGCTGCCATGATGATGCTTGGTGGACTGGGTGGTACTGGGGATTGAACCCTGGTTGACTATATGCAAGGCCTACACACATTTTAACATCTATACTCTGATCCCTCTGCGGTTACCTTTTACAAAATGATTCAGAGGGCCAGAGTAGAACATGTATCTTGCATGTGTGACACCCTGGTCTGATACCCAGTACCACATGGACTCTCTCTCTCGAGCACTAGCAGGTATGGCCCCCAAACAATAGGAATAAATTCCGAGAGGTAGCATCTCCCCATTTTGTACCATCTGCATAACAGAGAGGCTAAGGTCGCAGAGCTGCGGAGTGTCAGAGCTGACTCCAAGGTTTTCCAGCCTACCAAGCCCTGCTTGTCTACTCGCGGTGCTGCCCCTCACACAGGATTTGGTGAATTGGCCGTGAAATACAGCACTCCGCTTCGTTTAAATCTCAGTGTCTGGGCTCTCAGATCATACTGTTTCATCATGCATTTACCATGTGTCAGGCCTTGCAGCAGGTAGTTTATGTATACTATCTCTTCTCTTCTCTTCTCTTCTCTTCTCTTCTCTTCTCTTCTCTTCTCTTCTCTTCTCTTCTCTTCTCTTCTCTTCTCTTCTCTTCTCTCTCTGTCGCTCCCACTCTGTCTCCTTCTCTGTCTCTGTCTGTCTGTCTCTGTCTCTGTCTCTGTCTGTCTCTGTCTCTGTCTCTCTCTGTCTCTGTCTCTCTCTCTCTCTCTCTCTCTCTCTCTCTCTCTCTCTCTCTCTCTCTCTCTCTCCCCCTCTCCCTCTCTCCTGGTGGGGCTCAGATTTGCTCCTAACTCTGCACGGGTATCAGTCCTGGCAGGCTTGGGAGACCATATGGAGTGCCAGGTACTGAGCATGGATTGGTCCCATGCAAGTCAAGTGCCCCACCCCCTGTACTCTAGCCTCTGTTCTGTTTTCTGTTTGGCCACACCTGTCAGTAGTTCTGGCTACTTGCAGTTTCTCTGGTGCTGGAGAGCAAAATCCCTCCAGCTGTTTATCAGCACACCCCCACCCACCATCTGCAATTCTACTAACTAGGAATCAGTGACCTCCCTTTACACACAGGGAAACTGAGGTATTGGGAATTCTGGGGCATTGAGCAAAGCCATTTGAATTACCTCTCAATAAATGTAGGAACTCTGAAACAAATTAGTATGTGTGTGTATTTATGTGCGGGGGTGGGGCTACAGTTCCTAGGGGAAACCTGGTTGGGGGGGGGGGTCCCAGAGATCAAACCAGGGCCTTACATAGACAAGAAACGTACCACGGAACTCCATCCCCAAACCTGATGGCAAGTCTTGATGACCTCAGCACACCTTCTGACAACTGACATTTTCTGTGGAATGAAACAGACACTCACCGGCTTGGATTTCATTGAATTTTGTTTGGTTTTGATTTGGGGCCACACCCGGCTTGTTGCTCAGGGGTTGGTTGCTTCTGCTGGAGCTCAAGAAGCTCTGCTGGGGATGGGCTCAAACTTCCAACATGCAAAGCCTGTGCTCTCAGCTGCTGAGCTATCTCTCTGGCCCGATTGCTGCCGTGGTCATCCTCTTCCTCCTCTGTTAGTTTCCAAGTAAAAGGCATGGAGATGCGCCAGGGACTCATGTGTTTGGTGGCCAAGAACTGTTCCCCTGGCTGGCCCACAGCAATGGATGACCAAAGGACTTGGGGAACAGAGAAACAGAGCCCCGGGCTGGCCAGTAGTCAGTGTATTTCTCCTCCCCAGCACAGTCTGATCTCTCCCCTTACAGCAAAATCGTGGTCGTAGTTTTGGTCATAGTCCCAGTCATAGTTCCCTCATCCTAGTCTCCTCGTAGACCTCAAAGTCCTCTCTAGTCCCCACTTCCTAGTCCCCTCATACCCCTTACAGCATAGTTATATAGAAATCGTGACGGGTGGGGATACGCAAAAGTGGGGCTGAACATTGTCATAACAACAAACAGAGGTAAAGCCCCTCCTCAGGGGAAGTTCTAGGGGATTAACTCAAGGACAGAATCTCATCTGAGGGTGCAGCACTAGGATTACTAGGAGATCCGCTCGAGGGTGGGATTCCATCCAGGGTGTATTGCCTTCTCCTTTCCTCAGCTAGCAATACATTTAAACAATCTTAGTAAAATTATTTCTTATAATGTTTCTAGTCATTTTGTATGACACAGTAAGAGATATATTAAGCTTAAAGGTTGGCTTTTCCTGGGGACATCCCAGACTTCAGTCTTCAGACCAGGTTAGTCTTTCCTAAACCCAGCAGGGTCCTTATTCAGTGTCTTCTTTTTGGGTCATGACAGAGTTTGTTCCATGACCATGCTCATAACTTATTACACTTACAGTGCTTAGCTTGTCCCCTTTTGATGCCAGAGGTGCTTACCACTTGCCCTGGGTCCGTCCAGTCCCTTCGCCGGGACCCTGCTTTTGGAGTGCTAGGAACTAAAGGCAATTGAGGCTTAAGTCAAGTAAATATGGATGGATGCCCAGGAGTAAATATTGTTTGGAGTCAATTAACTCCCATGTTACAGAGGCATAGCATCAACTGTCTTCCTGTGTCTATACCAAAGGGACATTGCTAAATAAACCATGTAAATGGCATAAGGAAAAGACAAAAGCAACATAGGATTATCAGTGCTTGATGGAATTGGGTGTGCCTCGGAGGCACGGTTGTGGGAGTAGCTCAATAAATCTAAACTCCCTGCGAAAGGAGCAAGGAGAACCCAATGTTATCCAACACTCCTGCTTCTTCTTCTCCTTCTTCCTCCTTCTCCTCTTTGTCTTCCTCCTCTTCTTCCTCCTCTTCTTCTCTTCATCTTCTTTTTGAAAAAAGAAAAATCTCATGAAACCTTGGTTGAGCTGGATTAGGGTTTTTGGATGTGAGCAGGTCCTGTCCATTAGCAAGACGAGGACTCCTGGGGCTGGAGCAACAGCACAGCAGGTAGAGCATTTGCCTTGCATGCGGTCGACCCGGGTTTGATTCCCAGCATCCCATATGCTCCCCCGACCACCGTCAGGAGTAATTCCTGAGTGCATGAGCCAGGAGTAATAATAACCCCTGTGCAATGCCGGGTGTAACCCAAAAACCAAAAATCAAAACAAAAACAAAACAAAAAACGAGGCCTCCTGTTAGGGTTACTGGCGACAGGCCTGTGCTTAGGTGCCTGGAATCAATCTGCATACAAGGCAAGGTCTGGACCTCTGTACCTCTCTCTCCACCCAATATTACTTTTCTTTTTTGAGGTAAAATAATTTAGAGAATGTCCTCTTTCCCTCTCCCCCCACCGCATACTCCCCCAGCTTTTGGGCCGTACTCAGCAGTGCACAGGGTCCACTCTTGGCTCTGCACTCAGGAATCATTCCTGGAAGTGTTTGGGAGACCCTATGTGGTGATGTCGGTGTAGAACCAGAGTTGGTGTGTGCAAGGCCTTATTTGCTTACTTTCTCTCCAGTCTCATTTAAAGAAAAACTTTTACAGGGGGAGGAGGGCTGTTTGGAAAAAATACTAGACCAGACTTCAAGGAACTGACCCTTTCTCTGCTTCCACGAATTTGTTCTGTGACTAGGAGAAACTTTTCTGTGCTTTGGGCTGTGTTTCCCGGAAGCATTGTCTTATTTGCACACTAGGAAGTTCAGTTTTTTTTTTTTCCTGGAAATGAGCTAGAGTTGGATGTTGTAATGGTATTACAGAAAAAAAAAAGTTACAGAGAAAAAAAATGGTATTACAGAAAAAAAAAGTTACTGAGAAAAAAAAGTTACAGAGGAAAAAAATAGTTACAGAGAAAAAATGCTTAACTCTGTTTTTTGGAGTTCACAGGGGCTTTTATCCTTCCTACACACTCTGCAAAGATCCTACTAGAAATCTAGAAAATATTTGCAGATTTTTAAAAAAATGTCCTATTTCTGGGTAACATGAAAATTGTAACCTAAATTAAGGAATCTATGTGGAATGTCAAGAAATTAGGTTAGTGTGATCATTTTTTTTTGGGGGGGGGGAAGGGTTTTCTATACACAAAAGCAACCCAATATTCTATTAGTAAGATTTATTATTATTAATAGCAGTGTTGGAGGTTAAGCACAGAATCTCCCACATGCAAGGCCAGTACTCTAGCACTCAGTTTCAACTCTGGCCCTAATAAAATCTTGTTTTCATTTATTTTGTTTGGGGCCTCACTCCGTGGTGCTAAGACTTGCTCCTGGTTCTGTGCTCAGAGATTACTCTGGTGGGCTCAAGGGACCATATGGGGTGCTGGGGATCAAACCTGGGTTTGCCACATGCAAGGCATTCACCTTACCCTACTGTCTCTTCTGTATCACCTTAATGAAATCTCATTATAGAATCTGAGAGGGCAAAATGAGAGAACAGAAGTAGAAAACTGCAGTTCAGCTCATGGAAGGCAAAACACGGGTGTGTAACGTAAGGAAATCCACATGGCAAATAACTGCATAGTCAGTCCATGGTGAGGTGCCACTTCCTTATCAGAAAAAAATCTATCTTATGTCTGCAGGTCGCACAAATGGGTTCACCCTAGTGGGAAACTCCTTAGTAGGAACCCCACAGTAATCCCGCTCATGCAAAGGAGAGGCACATCTCGGAAGAATCCAACACCCAAACTCAATTCCCCCCCACCCACGTCTTTTGTTTTTGAGGTTTTTGTTCTTGGACTCTGCCTGGCGACTTCCAGTGTTGTTTTTTGTTTTTGTTTTTGTTTTTGGGTCAGACCCAGCAATGCACATGGGTTACTCCTGGCTCATGCACTCAGGAGGTACTCCTGGTGGTGCTTGGAGGACCATATGGAATACTGGGAATCAAGCTGTGTCAGCCCCATCCAAGGCAATGCCCTACCCGCTGTGCTATTGCTCCGGTTCTGACTGCCAGTGTTGTGCTTGGGGCTTAAGGGTTCCCTGGGGTCCTCAGTGGACCGTGGGCTGCTGGGAATCCAGCCTTCTCACATTCTGAGCACACACTCCAGCGTTTTGAATTCCTGGACCCCCCCCCCCCCCCCCCACTGTGGTCTTTAGTAATTGCTTCCCTGAGGCTGAGGAGGAGGGCAGAAGCCTGTGCTTTGCATGAGGAGCCCCAGGTTCCATCGCTGGCATGCATGCCCCCAAACAAACAAAAATTCAAGATGACGACAGTGAGTACTGCCCAAGATGAGGTGCAGCATAAAACAGGCCATGAGTAGTTTGGGATGTTTTACCTGTAAGTGGACAGTAGAACCTTGAAGCTTTTGAACCCTCCAGATCTTTTCTTGGGAATCAACCCAGGTCAACTGGGTGCAAGGCGAATGCCCTACCCGCTGTGCTATCGCTCCATCCCCTCCAGATCCTTTCCTAACGTTCATGCCTGAACTTGGTGAATTTGGCTCTGTGGTGTGGCATTACTGGTTCCTATTTCTTCCTCTCTCCAAGCAACCCTGCAAGTATGTCACCTTCCCTAAATAATCTTCAGGCCCCTGGATCTCGCATCCTCTTTTCCCTAGTTTCTGTGGGCCGTGCTGTATGGGAACTCCCAGTCTCTGCCACTGCAGATCCCTCCACCTCCCCCTGCACTGAGACCACCTCGAGGGGAAGCGTTCCTCATCCTGCCAGCGGATCTGACTTCTGTGGGACTCGGTCTGCTCCTTCAGCTGGAGGATATGCTTGCGAGTTCTTGTTCCAAAGACAAGGGAGTGGAAAGAGACGGAGATAGAAATGGCAGATTTTAGTTCCTGGTTCTGAGCCTGTCACGTGGCACGGGCCCAGGTCTGTTCGGGCTGCACCAAGTTACCTGTTTTTCAGGCTCTATGTCAGGAACACTGACAGATTTCAACCGCAGTGGTGGCCCCGGCTGAGGAGCTGGGAAAGCCGCCATTTTGGCCTGGAAAGTGTTATTCAAGCACCCTCGTCCACTTCCTCCTTCATGCTCCACTTCCTCTCACTGTAGAGCAGGCTCAGTGCACCCAACAGAGTTCTGGCCTGCCATTGACATAGCAGACCAGTATACTCTGAAAGCATGTCAGCATGCTCAAAGGACAGCCGGTGGCTTGTCCAGGTCACCCGTCCACCCACGAAGCTGGGCTGCCAGACCTGCTCATCAAGAGTAGTTACCAGATGCCCAGCGATGCTCAGGGTTATTCCTGGCTCTGCCCTCCGGAATTACTCCTGGCAGTGCAAGGGGACCATATGGGATGCAGCTACTTGCAAGGCAAACTCCCTACCCGTTGTACTATCGGTCTGGCCCCAATTCTCTTACTCTTCTGTCTGGGTTTTACTTGGTGAATTTGGACCTGTGACATGCAGCCAGTATCACATGCAATGCAGCTATTTAAATTTATTCACTTGGGGGCCAGAATGCTAGTACAGCAATTACAGCGCATGCCTTGCACCTGGCCAACCCAGCATAGATTCCTCAGCATCCCATATGGCTTACTGAGCTTGTCAGGAATGATCCCTGAATTGCAAAGGCAGGAGTAAACCCTGAGCACAGTTGGTCAGTAAACCAAAATAAATAAATAAATCATTAAAATCCTAAAAACAATCTTGTTCCTCCTTTGCACTAAGTACTTTTCCAATGCCCAGTAGTAACACTTGCTTAACAATTATATAGTACAGTACAGTTTTAAAAAGAAAAAAAAATGTTTCCTTTGCCATAGAAAAGTCCTTGGACTTGCCCAGAGCTGATAATGGACAGCTATGATTGGATGTTTGTTTTACAGATCTCACAGGTTATGTATTTCTCTACCTTTGGAGTGAAACTGAGCAGCAGAACTTAGATCTCCTTCCCAAGCCACCTTTCTCTCTACTTTCCACACTTCAGTCAGGTTATGTCATAACCGTCTTGTACATATTTTCCCAGAAGATATGACTTCATGTTGCAGTGATCAAATTCAAGTTCAGATTGCTTCAATTAAGAACAGGAGGGCCAGAGATATACTCTAGTACAAGGGTTTTAGGCGTTTGTTTTACACTCAGCTGACTCACTTTGGATCCCTTGGCGACACTGTGGATGGAGCCCCTCTCCCCAAAATAGACCAGGAGTGTTAACTTGAGTTTATTTCACTCGTTATGATCAATGAAGCCATCAGCTAATCTTTCAGGTACATTGAAACTTTAGTTTAAAACATTTGTCACCTGGGTTCTCTTGTTTTCTATTGCTGGGGTTTTTGACATTGAAGAATTCATTGAGGAAGATAATTGCTGTCAGAGGCCAGTATAAATATTGACCTTGCAGATGTTTCTTCAGAGCTTCAAGCCTGAAATTCAGAAACAAGTGAAACCTGAATAAGGAACAGGATACAGGAACAAGGAATGTCACGAACCTTTCAGTGTAGTTTCTGTGATAATTTGTCCCTGAAGAATTATGGTTAAAGGAAAATCTGGTAAGGTCGTGATTCTTTACATGCACTGAAAAGGCATAAACATGATAGATCATTTTGTAAAGAAGATTACTTTATTTTATGATCCAGAGCACCTTCTAATTCATCTCCTTTTGTTTGTATGTATGTTTGTGGGGGGAGCATGCCCAGAGATGCTCAGCGGCCACTCCTGACTCTGGAATCACTCCTGGGGGTGCTCAGGGGACCATATGGGTTGTGGGGGAATTGAATACGGGTTGACCAGATGCAGAGTAAACAGCCTCCCCACTGGACTGCCTCTCCAGCTCCTGATTTGGCTTAAAAGAAATTCAAATATCCACTAGAGTTTAGCAGAAACAAGTTAAATAAAAACCGACTGTCTCTCCCCCATTGTTTAACTCTTTGATCCCCTCTTTAATGTACAGTGCTTGGTTGCAGTCAGTGTTGGGGTCCCACGCTTAGCTGTAGTACTTGCACACTTCGTGGCAAAGCTGCTAGAGGATGTACACTGGACTCTGCTGCCCTCATGCCCCTGTGGCCTTGAAGACCTCAGCAATAGTGTAGGGGATACATGGAAGTGCCAGAGATGACTGTGCTCAGGGATCACTCCTAGCAGCACCACATTTAGTACCAGAGATCAAACCCAGGTCAGCTACATGCAAGGCAAGTACTATCATTCCAGCCCTTGATTTAGAATTTGGTATCCATGGGATTCAGTCTTTCATGTAAGAAGGATTTTTTTATGCCAATGAGCTAGTGATCCATGGTGTCATATGTATCAGTTACTCCTTTCTATACTGAATAGAATTTCTTTGGCTGACCATATCATGGTTTCAGACGACTAGGAATAAAGTTGCTAGAATTATTCTTTTTTTTTTTTCTTTTTGCTTTTTGGGTCACACCCGGCAATGCACAGGAGTTACTCCTTCCTGGCTCTGCACTCAGGAATCACCCCTGGCGGTGCTCAGGGGACCATATGGGATGCTGGGAATCGAACCAAGGTTGGCCGTGTGCAATGCAAATGCCCTACCTGCTGTGCTATTGCTCCAACCCCAGAATTATTCATTCTTTATTGCTCGGGGTCAGCCCTGGTGGTGTGGAGGGACTGTGCAGTGTCAGAGATAGTACTGGCTTGGCCATATGCAAGACAAGCACCTTAAGCCCTGTTCTCTCTCTCTTTCTCTCTCTCTCTCTCTCTCTCCCTCTCTCTTCTCTCTCTCTCTCTCTCTCTCTCTCTCTCTCTCTCTCTCTCTCTCTCTCTCTCTCTCTGGCCCTAGTGATAAACATTCTTTTCCAAGACTCTGGACATACCTTTATTTTTCTTTGGTAAATACATAGAGTGAAGACATAATTTTTTTTATTATTGTTATTTTGTACAGCACAGCAGTAGGGCATTTGCCTTGCATGCGGCCGGCCTAGCTGAGCTGGGTTCGATTCTTCCGCCCCTGTCAGAGAGCCCAGCAAGCTACTGAGAGTGTCTTACCCACCTGGCAAAGCCTGGCAAGCTACCCGTGACATATTCAATATGCCAAACACAGTAACAACAAATCTCACGATGGAGATGTTACTGGGCCCGCTTGAGCAAATCGATGAACAACGGGAGGACCATGGTACCGTGCATTTTGTACCACACGTGGCAGTGTTTAGGGACCTTGCAGTGCTGGGGCTTGATCCTGGGCCTCTTGCATGCACTCTCTCTGTCCCTATATTGGAGTTTTCAAGAGACTTGGTCTAAGGACATTGGTGAGTAGGCATTTGCACTGAAAGAAAAGAATGATCCCAGTGCCATTAATTTATGAATTGATTTGGAGTCAATCATAAAATGAATTTTATCTGACCTTTGGATGAGGAGAAAGGAAAGTTGAACTTCAGTCTCTGTTCTAGTTTCCACTTAGAGAAATACCCACTCGTGTCCAGGAAGGGAGGGGTTGAATTGAATGAATCTCTAAGGTGTGGGTTCAATTCATCAAACATTTCTTAAGTAGTTCATGTTAAGTTTCCAGGACCTGGATGGGGTAATCCAAAACCACCAATCTTTGTGGTTTTCAGTGAGTTAGCAATGTGGAAGGGCTAGATGGTGGTCTCCATCTTAAAAGTGTTACACTGAGGATTGATCATGTCCTTCCTGTTTGGCAAAACACAGTAACAAATGGAAGGGCGGGAGGGGAGAGAGGGAGGGAAGGACAGGACCTATAGTATTGTCCCCCAAGCACCATTAGAAATAAGAAGTAGTCTCTGAGCACCTCTGGGTATGGCACAAAAACAAAAAAAAGAAAAAAAAGAAAGAAAATGATTGCCAACATGTCCGCAGGCAGCTGTAATGTAAATGCTGTCTGCAGTCAGCTCTAAGGAATTCAGTGTGCTGGGGAAGGATGGAGGATACTGCTTGGATAAATCTGATTCTAAAGGGTAGCTCCTTCCTTACAGAATGAAGATTTAGACCCACGGTGAAGTCGTATTTCTGATACAGAAACACTCCTCCATGCTATTTCCATGTTCCTGAAAACAAGTGTTGACAGATGACAATAAATGACATTTGGGCATCAAACAACCTTCTTGCTAAAACCCTCTATATGTGGAGGGTTTTAAATTTCACCCTCTGGTTAAATTTTAACACCTGATTTCTATTTTAATCTAGTTGAATTTGTTGTCTGAGGTAGATGTCCTGTAGTGTTTTTGCATTGTAGGCCATCCACCCCTCTTGGTTGTTTGCATTCAACCAGTATTTGTTGAATGCCTACTGTTGACACAGGCTAAAGAGGTGATTGGATCATTGGGAAGTATAAGCTCATCAAACAACTTACCCAAAGGTAACTGTTGCATCTTCTCCAGTTTGCAAAGCAGATCACAGACACCTTTATTCTATGTTAGTAATAGGATCCATTCTCTCAACTGTTGAAAGCTTACAGAAATACTAGTCTTTGTGTTTTCTGAGTTTTGTTTTCCAAATTCTTCAGCAAGATTGTTTAAGGTTAAAGGTCGACATATAATAATTTAGATCAGCTCAGTTTTATTTCACTTACCACTTCCTTTTATTTATTCATTTTTAAAATATTCGTTTATTTGGTTTGGGGCCACACCTGGTGGTACTCAGGGCTTAACTCCCAGCTCTGTGCTCAGGGATTTATGGGTGAGCCATCGCTTAGCTCATGACCTTTTTAATCCTGGTAAAAAAGTCTCTGAACTGATAATCCACGACTTCCTGTAAAGGTTGCCTTCTGATAAGTTTTGTTCTTGGTTTCTTACTCACCCTATCTTTTTCAAAGTGGGAAGAGAAAAACGAAACTCAAAGTTTCTTCCAGGTCCTTTGAACTCTGTGCAGGGTAGACACACAGAGGTGGATCTCAGACAGTGGACCCTGTCCATTAGTTCCGTGGCTCTCAGCTGTGACAACGCCATGGTCTGTGCTCATGAGTGCATCTTGTAGGTTTCTAATATTGAAAGAGAAAGAGATCTGGCTACTTTCCAGCATGAGCCATAGGGACCATCCCTTTCCTTGCACTATGCTTTGTCTTTTGTCTTTTGTTTTACCACTACCTTAAGATGTGCCTTGCTCCTCCATTGTACCGAAAGCTCTATAGAAACATCATTTTTTCTTTTTCAGTTCTGGGTCACACCCAGCAGTGTTCAGTGCTTATTGCTGGCTCTGTGCTCAGGGCTTGCTCCTGGCTCTGTGCTCAGGGTCACTCCTGGCAGCCTGCGGTTATCAGCTGTGTGCAGGGCAAATAGCTTTAACCTCTATACTCCCTTGTCAAAAATATCCTTTTAGGGGCTGGAACAATAGAATAGTAATGAGGGTGCTGGCCTTGCACACAGCTTATCCAGGTTCCCAATATGGTCCACCAAACACCGTCAGGCGTGACCCTGAATGCAGATCCAGGAATAAGCTCTGCATTTTGCCCAGTGTTGCCCTCAAACAAATAAACAACAATGACAAACACCCAGAAATACCTTTTTTAAAAAAGATGAAATGTCTTTCAGTAAGGCGAAGAGTAAAATATAGCACCAACTTGAGAACATAAACGATCTTTCTGAGCCCTGAGGACTGCATTTGTTGAATGGGAAAGATAAGTCACAAAAGTGATTTGGAATCTAGTGAGATTTCTAAGGGGCCTTCCTGGTTTCCCCATAATAATCCTGTGATTACTGCGACTGTGGAAGACAGGTGCTGTGAGCCTCCTCATTAATTGGGATTCAATTTTACCACTGACAAAGACCCAAATGGCTAAGGAAATGAGTCAGCGAACATATCAAATGAGACTACATACATCAAATCGCATTTATTTATGTATGCTTGCCTCAAGGATATTTGGATTCCAGGGTGCACAGAGAGTACCCAGGATTGTTACTTGTCTCAGCTACTGGTTTTCTCTCAGCCACTTCAGGTTTATATTATTCCCACAGAATATATTCCATCTTCCTTCAGAAATCCCACACAAATTGCCCCAGAACTCTCATCCACAGAGTTTCCCCACTTGGTACTCCCAGCCAGACATCTCTTGAAGGCTTGCGAGACTTGAGGAAGTGGTTGGGCATGTGAGTATCACCTGCACCCCAAGCTTCTCTCCTCCTTGCAAATACTGCTCGTAGCTTAGATGTTCTCACGTCTCCAGATCATGTTCCTTGCACAACCTACAGTTTTATGGGCTCTCAGGATTATTTATCTGTGTGTGTAGCTAAGCCTTGTGATAACTGGTGGAAGGTTTTATCACTTCAGATTTTGTTCTGAGAACATAGAGTACTTAACTTTACTGAGAAACTTTGTCATTTCTTTTTCTTTTCCCATTCCCCCACGAAAAGGAAGCCCATTTATAAACATCAAGTTTTAGGAATTAGCATGAGAGCCCGATAAAGGACTGGAGAGATGCTCAACAGGCTGGAACACAGACTTTGCAGGAAGGTTTCATCTCTGGCACTGCGTGGTTCCCTGAGCATGGCTGGGAGGGACACCCCAACCCCCCAAGCATGGAGCTGGGAGTAGACCCCAGCACTACCACATATGGCCCAAATACAAAAGCAAAACCAAAAACAAACCACAAAACATCTGATTAAGAAGAGGCCAATATGGATCTGGGGATGTGACTCAGTGGTAGCCCCTGCCTGGCATGTGTGAGGGCCTAGGTTTGATCTCCAACATTGGCAACAGGGGGGGAGAAATCCTCCCAGACCAAAAAGTGATCATAGTTTCTAACACCAGCATCTGGCTTTAAGACAGAGATTACCCTCCAGCCCCATTCCAATAGGTTTTGTGGAATGTGTTAAAATAACAGAGGGTTTTGGAGCCAGAGAGATAGTACAGTCGGCTGGGCATTTGCACGTGGCCGACCCTGATTCAATTCCCCTCATCCTTTATGATCCCCTCAAGCACTGTCAGGAGTAATTCTGAGTCTAGAGCCAGGAGTATCCCCTGAGCATCGCTGGTTTTAGTGGAAAAACAAAACCAAAAAAGTTAAAATACAGAGGGTTTTGGTTTTGTTTTGTTTTTGCTTGTGTTAGACCATACCTGGCAGTCCTTAAGGGCTGATCCCAACGTGGTATCCTAGAGGATAGTTGTGAAGATTGTTGTATTTCATCCTGGAGCCATTAAGCCCTTCTATAAAGGAATACGAACTTGTTTGTTAAAGGTTGAGCCTTGTGTGCTTATACATATATCTCCCCCCGCGCCCCCATGAGATGGTTGCTTTCTACTTTATTATTATTATTATTATTATTATTATTGCTTTTTGGGTCACACCCGGCGATGCTCAGGGGTTACTCCTGGCTCTACACTCAGGAATTACCCCCTGGGGGTGCTCAGGGGACCATATGGGATGCTGGGATTCGAACCTGGGTTGGCTGCGTGCAAGGCAAACACCCTACCCGCTGTGCTATCGCTCCAGCCCCTGCTTTCTACTTTAAATTCCATCAAATGTTGTGTGCTACTCTTGGTACACAGTGGTGTAGAGTATGAGAGGTCATGCAGCTGCGTTTGCTCCAGGAATTCTAAAATTTAGAATAGAGTTAGACAGCAGATTCTGTTGGGGTAGGAGGGAAACTCACCGCTCGTCTCCCAGTTGCCCCATGACAGCCCCGTGCAAGGTCTGAAGGCATCTCTGCGCTTGTTCTATGTTGCTCTCTTCCACGAGCTTTTTTTCTGAGTCTCTGGTCATGGCAGTTGATCTCCAATCTACTCCTTTATTGATTTGTCTGCTCAGAACATTTTGTGTCAATGAAATCAGTACAATGTGCTGTCTTTTGTGACTGGTTTCTTTCACTTAGCAGAATGTGTTCAAGGTTCAGCCACATTGTAACTTCATCTATGTCAGGATGTACTTCGTAACTCTCCCTTACACACACACACACACACACACACACTACATACATGTTTTGTTTTGTCAAAAAAGTATATCTTTGTGTTTATTCATCAGTTGATAGTTCGGGTATTTAATTTTTTACTATTCTTACACTGCGTGTAAGACTATGCGTGTACAAACTTTTTTGTTTTTAATGTCATAAGCCTTTGTTTCTCTTGGCCATATGCTTAGGAGTGAAATTGCTGGGTCATAGAATCAATTTTTTGAGAATTCTCAGTTTTCCTAAGTGGCTGTACCCTTTTACATTCTCACAAGCAGTATTGGGAGCATTCTGATTTCTACACATCCTTGCTGATTGTTATTACAATAACTTTTTTGGTTATAGTCATTCTAGTGGGTATGAAATGGTATCTCATTGCATTTTTTTTTTCCTGAGGTTTGAGGCCATTCCCAACAGTGCTCAGGTCTCAGTGCTTTGGCTCTCTCTTTCAGGTATCAGTCCTCATGGTGCTTGGGGGATTGAACCCCGGTCAGCTGCATGCCAGGCAAGCATCTTTCCCGATGTACATATCTCTGATCCCTGTGTCCAGATGTTTTTCACTGTCACTGTCACTGTCCTCTTGTTGTTCATCGATTTGCTCGAGTGGGCCCAGTAAGGTCACTGTTGTGACAATTGTTACTGTGTTTGGCATATCAAATATGTCACGGGTAGCTTGCCAGGCTTTGCTGTGCAGGCAAAATACTCTCGGTAGCTTGCCGGGCTCTCCGAGAGGGGCGGAGGAATCGAACTCAGGTCAGCCATGTTAGCAGCTTGCAAGGCAAACGCCCTACCCTCTGTGCTATCACTCCAGCCCAGATGTTTTTATTACTTTTAAATTTATTTATTTTTAAATTAATTTTTACTAAAAACATTGTGGTTTACAAAGTTGTTCATTATAACAGTTGTTTCAATCACTTAGTTTTCCAACACCACCAGTGTGACCTTCCCTCCATCAATATCCTCAGTTTACCCCCAATCCCAACCTGTCCCCTTGGGCACATAACAAATTTATTTAATGTTGCTTATTCCAATAAAACTTTAAGAACTGGCAAGTAGAATGATCAGGAAATAAATCAGTAAGAGCCAATTCGTGATTACTATGTGATTTTTGACCTATATAAGTAAGAGTCTATTTTTAATTTTTTTCATTATGATCATTATTGGTGTCACACTGAAAATGCAAATTAAGTTGAAATTGCTCTTATTTACCTAGTCATTCTAGCCCGAAGGTTTGCCAATGTTGTCAGTCTTTTCAAAGAACCGACTTTTTTTTTTCTTTTTTATTGAATCACTGTGAGATACAGTTACAGACTTAGGAACTTTTGTTCATATAATGATCGCACACCCATACTTCCACCATTGCCCATTCTCTACCACCACTGTTCCCAGTATCCCTCCTGCCACCCCCATCCCTTCCCACCCCCTACCTCTGTGGCAGGCACATTCCCTCTTACTCTTTCTCTCCTTTTGGGTGTTAATGGTTTGCAATGCAGGTACTAAGTGGCCGTCATGTTTGGTCCATAGTTTACTTTCAGCACATATCTCCCATCCCAAGCAATCCCTCCAACTGTCATTTACTTGGTGGTCCCTTTTCTATCCCAGCTGCCTTTTCCTCCAGCATTTAAGGCCAGTCTTCCAAGCTGTGGTGCTATCCTCCTGGCCCTTATCTCTGCTGTCCTTAGGTTTAGTTTTCTATTATGTAACTTTATATTCCACAAATGAGTGTAGTCATTCTTTGTCTGCCCCTCTCTGACTGATAATCACTTAGCATGATACTTTCCATGTCCATCCACTTATGTCCAAATTTCATGATTTCATCTCTTCTAACAGCTGCCTAGTATTCCATGGTGTAGGTGTACCAAAGTTTCTTTAACCAGTCATCTGTTCTTGGGCACTAGGGATTTTTCCAGATTCTGGCTATTGTAAACAGTGCTGCAATAAACATACACGTGCAGATGTCATTTCTCCTGTACTTCTTTGCATCTCCGGGATGTAGTCCCAGAAGTGGTAAGGCTGGGCCATATGGGGGCTCAATTTCTAGTTTTTGGATGATTGTCCATACTGTTTTCCAAAAAGGCTGGACTAGTCGGCATTCCCACCAACAATGAATGAGAGTCCCTTTCTCCCTGCATCTGTGCCAGCACTGGTTGAACGAACCAACTTTAGAATAAATTTATTTTCTTCTTGACACTTTTTCTATTTTTGAAATTTTCCCTTATTTAGTTCCATGTTTTGTGCTGTTTCAGATTTGGTTTACTTTTCTTTCTGTAGTCTAGTGTAAGTTGTGTTGTTTACTGAATTTAAATTTTCTCCATGGCCAAAGAACCAATTCAAGAGACTGAGCACAGACTTTGCATGCAGGAGGCCAGGTTCACCCCTGGCACTGCTGGGTGTGGAACAGAAACAGAATTTTTTTAAAATTTAAACAAATTATCTCCATTATTCCCCAAACAGTATCTCATAACACATTTTGTGTGGTCATTGCTAAAAACAGTCACTGCCCTCAGACCTTCTCCTTTAGGGCCAGAGCCAGGAAAACGGAGGGCACCGCCCTGGCCCCTCAGCATGGTGACATCTGTGATTCTGTGCTCCTGGCTGGCGGTTGGGAGTCAGTTCAGTGTTTCTTCCCTTAAGTGTGAGACTTTGAGGAAGCCGGAACAGTTGTACAGCGGGGAGGGGATTTGCCTTGCACTTGCACGTGGCCAACCGGAGTTCCATCCCCCGCTTCCTATATGGGCTCTTATGCACAGCCAGAAGTCATTCCTGAGTGCAGAGCCAGGAGTAACCCCTGAGCATCTCTGGGTGTGGCCCAGAACCTAAAGAGAGAGAGAGAGAGAGATGTGAGACTTTGGGCTGAAGCAATTGTCCAGGTAAGGTTAAGGCATTTGGGGCCGGAGCGATAGCACAGCCGATAGGGTGTTTGCCTTACACACGGCCAACCTGAGTTTGATTCCCAGTATCCCTTAGGGTCCCCCAAGCACCGTGAGGAGTAATTCCTGAGTGCAGAGCCAGGACTAACCCCTGTGCATCACCAAGTGTGACCCAAAAAGAAAAAAAAAAAAGGTTAAGGCACTTGACGTGCATGAGACCAGTCGGTTCAATTCCAGACACCACATAGGGTCCCCCAAGCAGCACTGCCAGGGGTCACTCCTGAGCACAGAGCCAGGAACAGCCCCTGAGAACCCCCTTATATGGCCCATCCTCCCCATCCCTCCCCCAACAGAAAAGGACCTAGAAGACTTCGCACCACGTTTTTGGAGGTCAAGTTCCACCGTCGTGCGCACATAAAGCTGTGAGGTTTCTGGAACTCATGGATCAGGCACTGAGGCTGGCGCCTGTGTTTGAGAAGCCAACTCCAGCTGAAGATGGTCCCAAGGTTGCAGCTGGGTGCCCAGCATCTTGTAGGGCACCGCCCACCCCCTAGGCCTGACTTCCCTGCATATCCTCCCAGGATGCACCTCACCCATGCTGGTGCTGTTTGTGGCCGGGGCGACACACACAGCCCGCTGGGCTTGTGGGCGCCTTGGGCACTTCCTCCCTATCGCAAACCTTTTCTCAGAAAGAGCCCGGATTTTATCTGCTCAGTTGTCCATATTTTGAAGATGATATATAAAGAAGGGCAGGGAGTCTGTTTTCCTCAACAAATGTGAAACAAGCTCAGAATGGGAGGGTTACCATAAATTATGAAAATGGTATCAATAATAGCACTATTGCACTGTTCTCCCATTGTTCATCGATTTGTTCGAGTGGGCCCAGTAACGTCTCCATTGTGAGACTTATTGTTAGTGTGTTTGGCATATTGAATACGTCATGGGTAGCTTGCCAGGCTTTGCCATGCAGGCGAGATACTCTTGGTAGCTTGCCGAGCTCTCTGAGAGGGGCAGAGGAATCTAACTCGAGTTGGCCAGGCCGACTGCGAGCAAGGCAAATGCCCTACCTACCATTGTGCTACCACTCCAGACCACAGTATCAATAATAATAAAAAAAAATATCCTGGCACTGCCATGGTCCCCTGTGCCCCACTGGAGTGAGCACCATGCCGCAACTTTGCAATTACATCAGCTGCTTGAGCTACACCGAGAGGGCATGAACTTACTCTAGCCAGGCATCTTACAATTATTATTTATATTTATAAATTTTCCTTAATGCTTAGTTGTTGGTAGAAATAAATGGTTGGCAATTTATTTTGTTTTATTTTGGGGTCACATCCAGTGATGCTCAGGGGTTACTCCTGGCTCTACACTCAGGAATTACTCCTGGCAGTGCTTGGAAGCCCATATGGGATGTCAGGAATTGAACCCAAATCAGCTGTGTGCAAGGCAAATGCTCTACTTGCTGTACTATCACTCTGGCCCCTGGTTGGCAATTTTTTTTTTTTAGCTCATTTTGAAATTTAGATAAGTTCTCTAGCTTCATCCTTCACTCTTTGGCTTAAGTTCAGTTATTAACTAATGTGTCTTTTCATACATAGTGAATACATATAGTCTAGAATGGAATGTCGTTTGCAGTGCTAGTCTCTCTCACTGCCTTTCTCTCTTTCTCTCGCTCTCTCTCTCTCTGTCTCTCTCACACACACACACACACCACTGTTGAGCTCCTCCCTGACTTCAGGAAATTTCTTTTTGTTCAGAGTCACATCTGGAGGTACTCAAGGGTTATTCCTGACTCAGGGCTTAGGGGCTGTTCCAAAAGAAATATCTCTCCATCATATCTCTATGATGTAAGATATGTCTCATTTTCTCTCATTTCTGAAGGAGAGCCCTCCCGTTGATCGTCGATTTGCTCGAGCGGGCCCAGTAACGTCTCCATTGGAGACTTTGTTGTTACTGTGTCTGGCATATCAAATACTCTCGGTAGCTTGCCGGGCTCTCCGAGAGGGGCAGAGGAATCGAACTCGGGTCGGCCATGTTGGCCGCTTGTAAGGCGAACGCCCTACCTGCTGTGCTATCACTGAAGGAGAGCAAGTGGCATTTTATGTTTTTATTTAATCCTTTTTGTAGTTTTATTTCTAGAAAACACCATAGTGAAAACCCTACAAAAGAAATACAATATGCGGGTACTGTGTATCAGAAGCTTACAAGTTTGAGGGCTATTATCTGCTTCATCTTCATAAAAGTGTATTCACAGGGAAGTGTTTTCCCCAGTTGAAGAATAGGCCATTGGTGTAATTGTGGACATTTTCATTTTCATTGACATCTTATATCAAGATTTTTTTTTTCATAAACCTTTTCAGAGTCTCACTTGGAACTGGGAGACATGGAATTTCAACCTTGATTTCTGAAATCAGACAGTATCACATCATTCCACTGTCATATTATTGTTTCCTTATCTGTAAAACAAAGTGGGAAAAAGTGGTGCTTGTCCAAACACCAGGGTGTCAGGAGTGCATGAAGTTTAAATCAGGAACCAGAAACAGATTTGGAGGGAGAATTGAGGCACACACATGCGTCTTATTAAGCTCAGACAGCAATCCTTATTATAGCTTTGCTTCTTCTTGTTCCTTTGGCATTTCATTAGCCGATGGATTGAGTTGTGAAGTCCTTATTTTACAATGATTCTTTTGGGGGAGGGTGTTGTACTGCACTCCACGGTGCTCAGGGGCTATTCCTGGCCCTGTGCTCAGGAGTGTATTCTGGTGGTGCTCAGGGGACCATGCTGGAGACTCAAACTGGGGTCAAACACATGCAAGGCAAGTGCCTTTTGTATTTCTCTCCGGCCCTGAAGCCAATGTTTTCTTCTGGTAATGATAGGGGTGGGGATCATACCTGGCTTTGTACAGGGATCACGCCTGAGTATCATCGGGGACCCATATTAATGGCCAAGAATTTGAACTAGAGTTGGTCTCATGCAAGGCAAGACCTTTGCCTCCTGTATAATATCTCTGACCCTCACAATGAGTCTTAGTAAATTTGAATTTTTCTCTTAATTTGTAAATACTCCATATTGTAAATAAGGAATATTTTATCAATAGTTAGGAATTACTGAGCATCCAAATTAGTATATTTATTCTGGGCAGGGGAAAGAGGTTAAAAAAAATGCCAGGGGCTAGAGTGATAGTACAGAGGGGAGGGCATCTGCCTTGCTTTCAGCCAACCCCAGTTCGATCCCAAGCATCCCCTATGGTTCCTGAGTAATTCCTGATTGTAGAGCCAGGATTACCCCCTGAGCATCTCTGGGGGTAACCTAAAAAATCCCAATAAATTAAATAAATAATAAGAGCAAATTCCTTGGACATATACATCTGCAAGGAACTCAACACTGCCATGTAAATAGACAACTACTGGCATAGTTCATTTTTCACAGGGATGGCCTTAAACTTAGTGTATGCATTTTAATTTTTAAATGAGGAATTCAAGTTTATGTACACTGAAAGTATTTACTGTTTGTGCAATGTGGTGATGAAATAGGAGTTTCCAGCCATTTTGCAAGTCCGCTTGCATATGACATACACACAGTTGCCAAATGTATTGTGAGAAAGACAGATTGGAAAAAAAATATTTACTTGGATAAGAAGCTTTCTGAGATTGGTGATTCTCATGAGGAAAACAAGAAAAGGTTGTGTTTGGGATTTTGCATGTGGGAGTGTGTCTCTGAATGAGTTGGAGAGGAATGGAGGGAAATTATATGGTACTCAGAGTTAGTCGAAGGGTTGAGGTTCGTGATCAAAAGCTTGTAATGTGGTTGATCCCTTTGTAGAAGTAACTTGATGCACCCCACTGGGGTCCGCGCTTTTTTTGTTAGGGATCAGGGAAGGGGCTTATCAGGGTGGGAAGCCGAAGGAGGAGGCGGGATGTTGTGCATGGTTAGGCTTAGCTAAATCTCCAAGAATGGACAGGAAAAGTGTTGGCAGGATGTGGGCTGAAAGGGAGAAGATAGGGGCTAGGGTGGAAGAATTTGTTTTATCAAGTCACTTAAAACTCTCTAGACTTAGACTTGTTTTATCAAGTCACTTAAAAAAATTCTCTAGACTAGAGAATGAGGCGTGCCCACTTGTAAGAATCCCCCACTGGGGTAGGCCATGTGCCAAGGGAGCCCTTTCAAGGGCTGTTGAGAAAAGTCTTCCCAAACTTTTCCAGCTAAGCTTCAGTTTGTCTCACTCTAGCTCATGACTTTTCTTGAATAGGGTCCCTTTGGCTGTGCCCTCACACCCAGTGTGTCTTAAATGTATGGCTCTCCTTTTTTAATATGGACTCACTGAGACTATACTTGGTATTTTCTTGGTCTCTGGGGCCTGAAGTTAGGTTTCAGTGGCGTATACATTCTTTGCAATTCAGGGCCCATCGGAGTACCAGAGAAAACTTGAAATGGAGAGGACTGCCGTGCCGCTGTCAAATATTTAGCAACGAAGCTCAAGGCAGAGGACACTCTCTGACTGAAGCCTGGGGTTTTAGAAACAGCATTTCCGTAAACTGCCAGATGAACAGCCCTGACACCGTGTTTTTACTGCTAATGACTAAAGGCCAGGCCACTAATAAAATTACAGCTAACATGATGTTAATGGCCCCAGTCTCCTAGGGGTTCGGGGAGATAACTTAGATGACTAGAAATGCTAGTCATCTTGGATACTGCAATCAAACAGGCCCATCCTTAGCTTTGCATTTGTTGATATATTTGCTTTTGTTTGGGGGCCACACTTGGCAGTTATTGCGACCTTACTTCTTTTTTTTTTTTTTTTAATTTTATTGAATCACCGTGAGATAGTTACAATCTTTCATGTTTGGGTTACAATCAGACAATGATCAAACACCCATCCCTCCACCGGTGCACATTTCCCACCACCAGTATCCCCGGTAAACACCCCCTTTCCCACCCTCCTCCTGCCTCCATAGCAGACAGTATTCCCCATACCCTGTCTCTACTTCTGGGCATTATGATTTGTAGTACAGAAACTGTGGTGGCCTTACTTCTGACTCTGTGATCACTCCTGGAGCATATGTGGAGCTGGGGATCAAGCTGGGGTGGGCTGTATGCCAGGCAAGCACTTTGATCCCATAACTATTTCTCTGGCCCCTGGAATGCTTTTTTTTTTTTAGGTGGTTCAGATCACTTACTCTTTACTTCATTAAGTCTCTGCCCTAGAGATAATGGCCAAAGCAGTTCCATTTCTCTCTGCTAACCCTGCCTTATTCTTTCACTTAGTATTTATCACTGTGATTCTTCCCCCAAGACATAAATTTTCTTTTTTGTAATGTTTTTTCCAGCATGATGCTAGGATATTGTCTCAGTTACCCCTCTAATGTCAAGGTTCAGAATGAAGCTCCACATGGCAGATAATCAGACACAGTGATTGAATAACTTGTATAAGGAATTCATAGCCAAGTGTCTTGCAAAAGTGCCCTTTATTCGTGGTAAATGAGGCTCAATCTGTCTAAAATACTTTCATTCTATTTAAGGTTGTTCTCCCCCACCCCACCCACCCACCCCCACTCCACCCCAGGGATGGGGAGCATACCAGGCAATGCCTGGGGGTTACTCCTGGCTCTGCACTCAGGAATTACCTGATGGTGCTCAGGGTACCATATGGGATGCCAGACCCAGCTGGGCCACATACGGGCAAAGGCCCTACCTGCTGTACTAGGTTGTTCTTTTTCTTTAACACAGACTTCTTGTTAATTTCAGCATCCTGTCTATGCTGATCAGCTTTACCACAAATTTTGGGGACCCAAGTGACCGTGCTTAGGAGTTACTCCTGCTCTGTACTCAGGAATTACTTTTGGCAGTGCTCGGAGGACCATAGGGAATGCCATTGCTGGGTTGGCCACACACAAGGCAAGCGCCAAATCCACTATCGTTCCAGCCCCTCAAAAGGACTCTTGAAGAACTACTCGATTCTTAGCCACAGTTTCATACTATGGTGCATTGTGACTTTGTTTCCCTTTATGTTTGGGCCCGTCTCTAGTGTGATCACTGGAAGGATTCAGCAAATTCCTAGGCATGTGCAAAGCACACCATTTGGTAAATTCAGAATGGGAAGGGATTTCTGTGGTAACTTGAGGGGATTATTTAAGTACCCTTTAATTACGAGATGGCAAAACACACAATGCTTGGCAAAGCCACATGCTTCTTATGCTCTGGCGACCCTGCTTGTCCGTGGGGTTAGGGGCCAGATCGTGTGTATTACCTTGTGACTGTAGCTAGCTTTACTCAAGTGAATGGAACTCCAGGTTTGGGTTCTACTCGTGACTTATTTTTGACTTTCTAATTGGTGTCTCTTCTCCACTTGCATTCAGCGTTTATTCTGGACTTTATCTTTCAGAAATGAAAGTCTTAAATAAAGAAACATATAGGAATCAAACTGATAATTGCTTAGCATTTAGAACTTTACGGTTTTCTCTTCTTAGAGGAACAGCTCAGGGCCACTTGCTGGAGGTTTGTTGGGCTTTCGAAAATGAGTGAATAATAGTCAAGGATTTAGAAAGAACAGGGTGGGTTGATGCAGACAGAATTTTCTCTAGATTTAAGTTAGATTGGAGGCTTTTATTTATTTAGGTTTCGGGGCCACGTTCAGCAGTGCTAAGTGCTTACTCCTGACTCTGTGCTCAGGGACTGCTCCTGGCAGGACTCACATAACCCTATGGGGTACCAGGGATCAAGCTAGGGTTGGCCATGTGCGAGGCAAGTACTCACTCTCCAACCCAGTGATTTGGAGGCGTTTGTAAGATAGAGTTTGACTCACCAAGTGTCCCGGGTTTCCCTCCCTTTTCCCAAAGATATCTGTAGGTTTGAAAACGTCCTCAGTAAAGCTCTTGGCTTGAATGCATGAGACCTGGGTTTGATCCCCAACTCTGCCAAAATGATGATGGTGGTGATAAAGGTGATTTGTGGCAGCATAGCAAGGTGAAAGGTGGGAAGGTAAAGCGAGATACATGAATTGCAGTGGGAAGTGGGGGAAAGGAAGAGAGAAAGACGGAAGGCAGTCATGTTACAGTGGTGAAGGGTCATCTTGACAAGTCATCTTACCAGATTCTACTCCTCATGCCAGTATCTGCTGACTTGTCTCAAGGAAGTTACTTTGTCCCATGCCTTAGTTTTTCTCATCTGTAAAATAGGGACAATGTGAGTATCTACATCAAAGTATACTTATAGGGACTGCATGTATTGCTAACTGGGAAGCACTTAGAACACTGGTGGCATAAGGCGTGCTGTTGGAGGGAACTAGCTATGGTTGTTTCACTACAGATAGGAAGTGAATTGAGATGAAAGATAGAAAGTGTTTGAGAGTCCACCTCATTACACCTCTCTGCTGACTCCCTTACTAAATGTACTGGTTCTCGTCTGCTAAGAAGCACTGTACTGCTGGTGGGACGCCATAGTACAGTGCGTAGGGTATTTGCCTTCCATACTGCAGACCTAAGTATGATCTCTGGCATCCCATATGGTTCCTGAGCTCTGCAGAATGTGTCCGAAAAGCTGAAAACCAAAATCAACCAAACAAAAAAGAATTTAGAGCCCAGAGGCTCTTCAAAACCCATTGTTCACCGGGAAGCTAAACATCAATGAGGAACCAGAGAGATAGTACAGGAGGTTCTCCCCACAGCATTAAATATGGTCCCCAAGGATTCCTGAGCACAAAACCAGGAGTAGGCAGTGAGCACAGTTAAGTGTGGCCCAAAAAAAGAAAGATAAAAGCAAAAACATGAATGATTATTTCGATGACATGTAGGTTTAGGGCTGGGGATATGGCCCAGAGGTAGAGCATTTGCCTTGAATGTGGGTGTGAGGCCCTGGGCTCAATCTCCAGCACTCTTTGCACCCCACCCATGCCATTACCAAGAAAAAGGATATTGACATTTAAAAAAGAAAGAAAGAAAGAAAGAAAATTGTCCCTTGCTTCAGTGAATTGTGGGAGGAAGGGGGTGTTGGCTAAGTGCTGAGTGGGGTTACTGATCTCATTTCTTTCTTTTGGTTTTTGAGTCACACCCAGTCGTGCTCACAAATTACTCCTGATGGGTTCGGGATACCGTAGAGGGTGTCAAGGATCAAACGGCAACCAGCTGCATGCAAGGCAAAAACTCTACCCGTTGTACTCTTACTCCAGTCCCTTGATCTCATTTCTTGATTCCATTATCTTCAGAAGTTCCAGACAGGCTCAAATAGGCCGGATATGTGAGGCAGCTTCCCATGAACTCAGCCAACACTGGATACTGAGCATGGGACTCTGCAGTGCCCTAGTAGTCTGGCTTCATTAGTAGTTCGTAATGGCCAGCTAGACGGGGAGCACAGCAGGGAAGGTACTTGCTTTGCACCTAGGCCGATCCGCGTTCGATTCCTGAAAGGAGCAATCCCTGAGCACAGCCTGGTGTGACCCCCAAACCAAACAACATTAGTGTTAGTAGTACTAGTGACTTCTGCAGAGCAGTCACTTGTCCCCCTCCACTGCCCACATCCCTTTTCCTCACTTCAGTGTTCCCTGGCACGGCTGAGGACTGGTCAGGCGCATGCCCTGTGGGGTGGAGCCAGGGCTGAGGGGGAGGCGGAGTCCGGGAGCAGCCTGACCTGACCTCTTAAGTCCTCGGAAGTTTCTATTAACCTGAAAAAGAAACTTATTTCACAGCAATCCTCTGCGAGCGCTCTCTCCTGAATTTCTCTCTCTCAGCCACTGCCTGGCTCCTGGGTAGCTGAGGCCACATCCCTGTGCATGTGTGTTCACCAAAAGCTTGTGTTGGGAGTCTTTGTGCGTGTTATAATGTTACCTGTCACCCTGTACCTCATGCCTTCCCGAGAAGGACTTGCATAGGCGAGCACGCATGCTCACAACCGCTTTAGCTCTACTCTCCAGTGGCTAATTATTAGCCCCAGCGCCATCAGGCTCGTACATTGGCCTCAGTGCCAGCAGTCAAGACCTTTTCAGAAAGACAGGGACGTGTGCAATTTTTTTCCTCTCAGGCTTTAGTCCTGGATTACTATCACAAACATTTTCAGTAAAGACTTAGAAATTCTCTGGCGTTCACTGGTTTTTTTTTTTTTTTTTTGGTTTGGTTTGATTTGGTTTTTTGCCAGACCTGGCGGTGCTCAGGGATCATTCTTGGTGGGCGCAGTGGACTGTATAGTGATATTGCATATCGAATCCAGGTCAGCCTCATGCGAGGCACATTCCCTATCCTTTGATCACACCAGTTCAATTTTGAAATTCAAATTGTGTAAAATCTATAGTAGCACTGTCCTCCTGTTGTTCATCGATTTGCTCAAGCAGGCACCAGTAATCTATAGTAGATCTGGGAAATTCCATTCTATGGAGCATATAGTGAATGCACGCTTGCTCTTTATAACAGCTCTGTCTTCACCTTTAGGTTACATAAATACTGTTCCTTTCATAGTATATAGAGGTCAGCCTAGCAGCTGTCATTCTGGCTTAGAATTGACCTAAAACAATGTCCTGGCTTGAACCATGCCTTTGCTATTCGGAACCGTATGAACTGTGGACTGTGGTTCTCATTTCTTCTTCCAAATCCCAGTTTGTGCTCAATCTTTTCTTCCTACATCTGGATGGTTTTTTGTTTGTTTGTTTGTTTGTTTCTGCTTTTTTGGGTCACACCTGGCGATGCACAGGGCTTACTCCTGGCTCATGCACTCAGGAATTACTCCTGGCGGTGCTTGGGGGACCTTATGAGATGCTGGGAAGCAAACCCGATTTGGCCGTGTGCAAGGCAAATGCCCTACCCTCTGTTATTGTTCCAGCCCTACATCTGGGATTTTTGGGTTTTTGGTTTTGGGGTTTTTTACCCACTCCTCCTTTTCTCTGTAATCTCAGACCTTAAAGATTTCTAATAAGGATTTAGATTTTTATTAATATTGTTTTTCTGTATTCAGTGAAGAGCTGCCCTGTCTTTATTACTTTACATTTAAAAATAATTTGTCATGTCAGGCAAGAAAAGTGAGCCCTCTCCTCCATGGTGGGCTTGTTACAAGCCAGATCCGTTACCAGTAAACTCAGCTAATGTCACACATTTATGTCCCCACAATGCCACAAATATGCAGTTTTATGCATTTGCTACACCAGGGTATCTTTGTCCATGAGGTAGGTGAAGAGGTAATTGCTGCTTTTTCCATGGGTGTGTCTGTATTGTCTGAATTAGTTCTATCCAGGAAGCCTTGTTTCCATAAAGACCATAGATAGATGGCTATATGTACTTGTTCTTACACAATTTTAAGTGAACTGAAAATGGCTTATTTTTTTTTTTGGTTTATTATATTGTAGTTATTGCTTTCATGTATTCAGTGAGAAGCTGTTCTGTTTTTATTACCTTATTTTTAAAAATTAGCAGCTGCAACTGGAGAGATTTTCAGCAGATAGGACACTTGACTTGCATATGGTCAACCGGGGTTCCATCCCCAGCGTCTTACATGGTCTCCTGAGTGCTGCCAGGAGTTGATCCCTGAGTACAGGACCTTACTCTCCAATAGTAAGCTCTGAGAATGACCAGGTGTACCCCCTCACCCCACCCCCAAAAAACTTAAAAATTAGTAGCTTAGGGATTTAGGCTCTTGCCTTGTTTGTAGTCAAACCCAATTTGATCCCCAGCTCCATATGGTTCCCTGGGCACTGCTTGTGAGGACAACCAGTTGTGACCCCCTAACAAGCAAAGAATTATCCACTCTGTCACTTTGTTTCCTCTGGTTTTGCAGTCTTGATAATATTTACTTAGTATCATAATTCATGCCTACCCTGACCCTAAACTTCCAAACTAAAACTACTCAAATTCTTAAAGTGTGACACATACCAGAATTTATTTATTTACCCAGTTTTTGGATTGATTTGATGGTGTGGGTGTGGGGGGGAGCAGATGGGGTGCACACTGAGTAGTGCCTGGAGCCTCTCACTGGTTCAGTGCTCCGGGGCTTGTTCTTGGCAGTGCCCAGGGCTCTCTGGTGCCAGGATCAAACCAGGGGCTAACGCCTTCACTCCAGCCCATCGAGCCATCTCTCCGGCCCCACAAGAATTTATAAAAATTCATTATATAGCATACTCAAGCACTCACCCCCAAAACAGGTTTTTCTGGTTCCCATTTGTAGTCTAGAGCTTTTGTCTAAAATCAGCACATTTTAAAAAGAAATACAGCCTTTGCCTTTTTGAAGGATTGCTTCAGTTGTCCCTCCGTCAGAACCCAGCAATTGAGTTTTATATACTATTTCACATGATTACAGTCTTAGACTTGTTCTGGATTTTGACCCTTTCCTAACTCGCTGATGTTTTCTGGCACATATTGATAGCTTTAGATTATTTTATTTGGGAGTAATAAAACTCGCTCTTAAACTCTGGATAGGAAGATAGATTTTCAACTGACGTGTCACTTGGGACTTGTTCCTTTCCTCCCCGACTCCTGTCTGTCAGCCATGTAAGCTAGAGAATTTAATTCAGTTAACAGTTAGAGAAATGCTGTGAAGGGGAAGCTGAAAATCATAGCTTGGGAAATTTTGTTTTAGGAAGTGTTAGACATAGGAGGGTCTCTTGGGTGGTCGTTTTTCATCAAGTTCCCCTGGTTTCTGTCCCCAAAAGTCATGTCTCTCAAAGCACTAAAAGCACTCCTCTTCCCTGTCCTCCTCCCATGATTCTCCTGAGGGTGATCCTCGTCGGTGCTTAAAATGGACAAACCGAGTGTATTAACTCTTAAGTGCTTCAAATTTCTCCTCTTTTCGTGATCATAATTCAGTGCTCTCTCCCCTATTCTTGCTCCCTTATTTCCCTCCTATTCTCTTCCTGGTAAATCCGTTTCTGCCTCCAAACTGATAGGTAAAATAAAATGAGGGTGTAGTTCATGTAAAATTTTTGCACATCTCTTTTTCTACCATAAGATATGACTGTTGGCAGTGATTAGAAGAGAAGATCAGGTTACTTGTATCCTATAAATTGTTATGAAAATATCATCAGAAGGGGTTGAGGAGGCAATATTTGCTTAAAATAAAAAGATTTAGAAGAAACCCAGGGAACATTTTCCCACCGTGTGCTATAGACTGGGAACTTTTCCAAACTCCTGGTGTGTGTTCATTCAGTCCTCTCAGCAAAGCAGTTATGTAGGAGTGATTGTTTTTCTGGTTTATCAATCAGTACAAGGTAGTAGACACCAGCGTTTTTCTAGAATGGTCGATTTTTTTTTAATTAGTACTTTTTTTTTTTAATTAATACTTTTAGTCAGTATTGGTGCATAGCTAAGATTTCGGCTAAATTTCCTTCTCTGGGACATGCCAGAGCTTTTGTCTTCCCAAAACCCATTTGTTGTAGTGAGTTTTCCATAAAGGTTTCCACCTGCTGTTGAGCTTTCTGTGTCGGGCCATGGAAACACCTCCCTCTTTCCTTTCGAGCCACTCAAAGCTCATTCCAGATGCCCTCAGCAAATGACTCTCAAGTCCTTCGAGTGGCCCAAGCTCACTCACCAATGAGGAGCCTCGTGCCATGTCTAACAGTTACGCAGTTCCTGGGCTCAGGGCAAAGGTTGCTTAAGTCAAGCTTTTGTTAGCATCAGCCTGTCGAATCCAGATTTCAAGACGGGAAAGGTAGGGGGTTACATTATTTGTTTTAAATATGGAGGAGAGGAGGCTGTGTTTGGTTAAGGTAATGTAGATCAAGTTGAATAAACGAACGATCTATTTTATCTGTTCTTAATTAAAAGCAAAAAAGTAAGTGGGGGGATATAAAAATTTGGAAATGTTGTGCATTTTGCTTTACTGGTAATAATAACAAATTTTTTAAATGATGAACACTTAAAAATCAGTTCGTCAGTTGGCCTTACACACTTTAAAAAGTTTGATAGATATGCAGAAGGAAAGGGCTTTTTCTTCATGGACAGTTGCTTATTAATCTGTGAGATAAGTAGCAGGAATGTATCAGTGGAGCCCATACTTGTTTTCCAAAGTCAAGTCAAACTGAGTCTTTAGGAGAAAAATTTGTGACAATGAAATATGTGATACTGAAGAAATAAGACGTGTTTATGGAAAGAACATTATTATAGTTACACATCGAGATTAATAGTGACTTCTGCAAAGAGAAGTTCTGGTAGAGAGCTTTCATATTTTTTTTTTTAAAGAATAGTAAACTTTATGAAGTAGAATTTGTTGAGCATCGGTTCTGTACTTTAAAGAATAGATAAAAATTTGTTTCACTTTCACTATAAAATTGTCTTTATGTTATATGCTTGCTGAGATTGGGTTTCGTTTAAACTGAAAGAAAAAGGAGATTCTACTGAATTTCCATTTGCTTCTTTCAACCTGAAAATAGATCACTTTGCATAGCACTCAAGGTTAATCCTCAGGAATTCCACGATTAACAAAATATGCTAGACCAAGTTGCAACTGCATGTATTCATAAGAAACTTATATGTGAGTTTCTTCTGTTACATGGATTCATCAGCCTAGTTAATATTTAGTATCAAAAAGTAAGTTTGAGTTCAAAGAAAGTTATAATTGGTTTCCCATGATTTTTTCCCGTATCGGTTTAATATGGATTTGTGGAGCAATAGCACAGTGGTAGGGCATTTGCCTTGCACGCGGCCGGCCTGGCCGACCCGGCCGACCCGGATTCGATTCCTCTGCCCCTCTCAGAGAGCCCGGCAAGCTACCGAGAGTAAAGCCTGGCAAGCTCCCCGTGATGTATTCCATGTGCCAAACACAGTGACAACAAGTCTCACAATGGAGACGTTACTTGGCCCGCTCGAGCAAATACATGAACAACGGGAGGACAGTGCTACAGTGTGCTTCTTGGGTGTTTTCTTTGTTTTGAGGCCACACCTGGCTGTGCTCAAAGCTTACTCCTGACTCTGTATTCAGGAATCATTCCTGGTGGGCTTGGAATACCATAAGGAGTGCCATGATCAAATCCGTGCCTGCTGCCTGCTGTACTATAATTCCGACCTCAAGGATTTGTATTTTATAACAGAAAATGTAGATAATATATTCATTCAAGACTACAACACAGAAGAGTTGTTGCTCTAAAGTATTTAACTGAGACTACTCATCAGGTGCATTTTTCCAGCACTCACCACTAAGTACAAATGCCCAATAGTTCCAAGGATCTCCAAGACCTTCCTCCTGATCTCACAAAATCATTTGGAAGATTTGCATCCGGAAACTTTTCTGCTTTTCTTAACTTTGTTCAAAGTGTTGGTTTTTTTTAATGAAGACTCAACCTCGCCCTAATAAGTTTCTTCCCTGGATTCACTCAGGGGTGGTGGATATGGGTCGCCAACAGTCAAAGTTAACTATTCACAGCAGAGAATCCTGCTGCTAGCCATCTTCTGCAGAACTAGTAAATGCTGTTTCTCAACTCCAAGCCCTGGTTCAAAGGTTTTGGCCAACCACAGATCAGAGGTCAGACAGGAATTGCTGCAATTTGTAGTTCAATTCTGCCGATATGACAGAATTTCACAGCTCTGATGATTGCTTTTTTCCACTTCTGCACACGGACCAGGCTGGGCAGTTAACAACATAATTTGTACAAGTCAGCCCTTGGCACCTGAGTTTAATGAGTAACTAGCTCGTGCTTTAGGCTTCACCAGCACAAGGTGCATATTATAAAAAAAAAAAAAAAAAGGAAGTGGGGGAAGAGGCAAATGTCAATGCACAGAGATGGAGGGTGGAAAGTGATCTCCAGATCCAGCACCTACGAAACGCACATGGAAAATTAGTTATTTGTGCATATTTTCAAAAGTGTAGTTCTGTGGTTTTATCATTCTTTTAAATTTTGCTGCTGAGAAGGGTCGGTAAGTTTGGTAAGTGTGCAAAAGAAGGCATGCACTGCTTAGATATCTTGGAGTGAGTCATAGAAAGTGTAATTGCAGGTTGTAGTTACCCCTAGGTTGAGGTCTCTGATTTCTCAAAAACTAGCTAAGATGTCACGACTTTTCAAGAATGAAGGGGACAAATTGGTAACCTGGTGGGGTTGTTTATTTATTTTGCTTTTTGGCTCACACCCAGCGATGCCCAGGGGTTATTCCTGGCTCTGCACTCAGGAATTAACTCCTGGCAGTGCTTGGGGGACCATGTGGGATTCTGAGGATTGAGGATTGAACCCAGCTCGTCGGTCGCATGCAAGGCAAACGCCCTACCCACTGTATTATCGCCCTACCCACTGTATTATCGCTCCAGCCCTGTTTTTTGATGTTTAAGGGTAGCTGACATTCTCAACTTTTCCTCGGAAATATTAAACACCATTTCTAAGGCAGGGTGAGCATGTGTTGAATGCCTTTGAAGCAGATTGTTGAGACTCTTGAAACAATTCTTCCATGGCAGCCCTGGACAGTCACTGTTGCCATTCACAGCCTGTTGCCGTTCACAGTTTTGCCACGTTGAGGAGGAGCCTGGACTACCCTATGCAAGCGTGTAACTTAGCACATTTCCTCATAGCACAAATTTGAATTTTCTATGCTTAAGGCCGGCCGCGGAAGTAACTGGGATTCCCCATGTGAGCAGAATGGTTCAGGGCATACATTCTGACTCCACGTCACTTCAGTACTTGATCCATAGCTTCATCACTTCCAGCCAAGGGACCTTCTCAAATGGCACAGAAAGACAGTCCCAGCTCCACAATGAGAGTAGCCGTAGGATTTGCTTGGAGTGGGAGCAGGGGTTGTAGAAATAAGAAAATAAGGTAATGTATGCTTGGCATCCTGCCTGGTGCAGAGTGAACCACTCCATGAGTGTTACTTGTTATTTAGAGTTTTCCTTTGGTGCTGCAGTTACATGACTTGTGGACCAAGCCTTCCAGGTAGATTCTCCACCTCAGTTTAGACTAGCTCTTTGCCTTTAAAAACTCATGAGTGACATAAGTAGGGAAGAGTTAGATTAAGCTATTAAGTTAAGCTGGGGATGTTTTAGGAAGCATTCCTTTTGGTGGTTTTTGTTTGTTTGGTTGGTTGGTTTTTTTGGGGAGGGGTATCACACCCAGTGGTGCTCAGGGCTTACTGTTGCCTCTGTGCTCAGGGATTATTCCTGGCAGGACTTGAGGGAACATAAGGGAGCCAGAGAGCGAACCCAGGTAGACCTCTTGAAAGGAAAGTGTCTTACTCGATGTACTCTTTTCGGGCCTGGAAGCATTCCTTTTGAAAAGGATGAGGTGGGCGGGTGGGGGGGGGGCAGGGGAGGCTTTAAAATGCCCCAGCAATAGTACAGAAACTTAGGCCCCTGCCTTGTATGCAGTCAACAGTAACTTGATCCCCGGCATCACATGTAGTCCCCCTGTGCATTGCAGAATTAACCTCTGGTCACTGCCAGATATGACCCAACACCCATCCCCCAACTCTCCATATGTCTCTCTGTTTTATGACCAGAGATATCCCAAGGGGTAGAGTACATGCCCAGGGTGCATGAGGTCCTTAATTTGATCCCCAGCACTGCACCACTAGGCCAAGGCTGTAACTTGGCCTCTGGCTCCTAGAACACCACTGAAAGCGGCCCCTATTTTTTAAAAATGCCTCTCAAGACTTATTTGACTGTCACCTCGCAAAAGTTGTAAAACAGAGATAAGTTCCAATCAAACAAGGAACAAGTAACAAAGGGTCAGAGAGCTACTACCTGGGATGAAACGTTTGCCTTGCGCTCTCCAACCCTGATGGATTTCTGACCCTGATGTGGTCTCCTGGTCAGGGTCCTGCGCACCTCTAGCCGTGGTCCAGCTCGCCCCCCACCTCCCCAACAAACTAAAATCTATAAAAGATACCACTAGTGGATTAAGTGCCTTCCCTGCTAATAGGAATCCTATTTTCTAGAATTTATCTTTCCCAGAAATGTTGGAGTGAGTTTATTAGCCCAGTTAATGTCTAGAAACCGCCTCTTTGCTCCAGACCCTGCCTCCACAAAGAGTGTCATAGACCTAGGCATGTGAGTTTCAGTGACAAATTTCCTCCACAGTAAAACCAAAGATTTGAGCTAAAGTTTAACCTCTCCAGTTGACTACCCTTGGGGGTTCCTACTATAGTGTCAAGAGGGATGGGAAGCCACAAGACAAATATGGCATTTTGCTTTATGATTTAAAAAAAAAGTCACTGTCACTGTCCTCCCATTATTCATCAATTTGCTCTAGCGGGCCCAGTAACATTATGAAACTTGTTACTGTGTTTGGCATATCCAATACGTCACGGGTAGTTTACCAGACTTTGCGGTGCGAGTGAGATATTCTCGGAAGCTTGCCAGGCTCTCTGAGAGGGGCAGAGGAATCAAACTCTGGTCAGTCTTGTCAGCCACGTGCAAGGCAAATGCCCTTCCTGCTGTGCTATTGCTCCAGCCCTCATCTTAGGAATAGCTGAATAATAAATATTATGTTAATTTTATTTCTAATCATTTGGGAAGATCATATTTCTGGCAATAAATTTGTGTTTCTGGACCTTACCAGTTGTTATTTATCAAATACTGATATTCATTGTTTAGGGATTGGTTACAGATTTGGGTATAGATGCTGTGCTTTGAGAAATACAGAGATTCACAGCTCTTTATGGTTTATTTTAAGGTGCAATTATAGAAATAGACCAATGATATAGTAAGGATTAAAACTAGCTCATGATTTAGTCTTCTTACTGTGTATGCGACTCCAAGGTTGTGGTTCCCATTTAGTGCTTTGCTAGGCATAGTGATATAAAAGTAGCTGCTGTAGAATCATTTGGGTGTGCTATAAGCAACTAGAGAGGCCATTTGCTCACTGGGTTTTAAACTGAATTCTCTGTAGCCCTAGAGATGTCCTGGCGGCCCCGCGCAGCCCCTGTGGATCATGGGCAGAATATGTGGTGAGCTGGCTCAGATTGGTGACATGATTTGCCTAAGAACACAGATTAAGACATGGGAGAACTCGAGGCAAAGCTCTAGGCTTCTGGGAGCTCCATCTGGGATCACAACTGCTGTGTCATATTGAACCTTACAGATTTAGATGTTAGGGGCTTCTGAAGGCTTGATGAGGACTCTCTGAGTTGGGAGAAGAAACTAGTCCTGAAGTCAGACAGATTGTGTTTCCAAATGTTATCTATGTTTTATCCAAAAATACCCCCTAGGTTGAACTTAAACAGTCCTTTTGTTTATTTGAGGGCCACTTCTGGTGGTGCTTGGGAGACCATATGTGATGCCTGCCTGGGACTGAACCTGCAAGGCAGGCACCTTAACTGCTATACTATTTCTCTGGCTGTTACCTACACCAGCAAGTCACTGTCATAGCAATAGCTATGAGTTTGTAGGGAATCACTGGAGTGCTTGCCCAAGTAGCCTTTGAGAACCTCTCTGTGTCAAGCAAAAGACAACAGGCTCATCATGGGTGACATGTGGCCCTTGGGTGGGGAGCTTTAGCCCTTAGCCCAACATGATCACCTCCTCTTGCATCTGTGAACATAGACTGTGTCTTCCTTCCTAAGCATTGTATTGTGCATCATGAAGTCCTGGGTCCTCTAAGGAGGACAGAAGGCGAATGCCACAAATGGAAGAAAGAACTCGTTTTCTGAAAGATAGCTGAAAGAAAGGGTTGTGCATCTTGGTTTGTAGAGTATATGATTAGAATAGCAATAGTTCATCTTGTGAAGAAAATCACTCCATATTTCAATCACACAGAGGAAGATTTTATTGAAAATAAGATCCGATATATTTTAGATTTAAAAAAATCTAATATTTTTTTCTTTTCCCTCTTAGGACTTTCCTCAAAGGGGACTCCACAAATTGATTTGAAAATCCCAAGCAAGCACCTGAATTTTCCTGTATATTCTTGTCCAGCATCCTATAAAGAACCAGCAAATCAAATTGGGTGTTTGGTGAGTATGCCCCTGGTGACTTTTTCTTCTGCATTTAACGAAGACCATAAGTTTTTGATTCCCATCAGTCAAAGTATATACTACTTAAACTTAAATCAATACGATTTATGCTTATACTGTAGCATTAGTGGCATAGGTCATACTAAATCATTTTTAATCCACAGTATAAATCTTTTTCTTTCTCTCTCATCTTTTTTTGGTGATACTTCTATCTTTGTAGCCCATGAGGAAAAACTACTACTTCCATGAGCATGTAGAGCTTTGTATGTATGTATTTAATTGGTTTGGGAACCACATCTGTTAGTGTTCAGAGGTCATCTTCAGGGGTCACTCCCAGTGATGCTGGGAGATCATGCAGTATCGGGGATCAAGCTTGGGCTTCTTGCATGGAAAACATACATTCATCCTATTGAGCATGTTTCCATCCTGGGCATGTGTGAGTTTAAAGAATAGGGGCCAAAAGAATTTCCATCAGAATTATCTTTGGAATGTGTGGAAATCAAGGAAGGGTCCTTTACATAATCTAGGTAAGATTCTTGTATGTTCTTTCGTGTGTGTGTGTGTGAAGCAAGAAAGTTTTTATTGAAATTTATTTAGAAAGATGTAAGAGGAGAGAGAGGGAGAAGTATGTTTGAGAGAGATCACAGGCTTCTCTAGAATGGAAATAGGCAGGCAAAGAAATATCCAGACAGGCAAGTGAGATAGTTGTTCAAGGGAGAGAGAACATGGGCTTGAGGAGTGAGCCAGATTCTTGTACAATCTTAAAACATTTCTTTCAGTGAGATCATGGACTGATGAAAGTAAACTTTTTTGAAGGAGTTGGGGTGGGTAGTGGTGGGATCATACCCAGTGGTGGTGCTCAGGGCTTTCTCCTGGCTCTCTGCTCAGGTATCACTCCCTGTAGAGCTCAGGGAACCATATGTGGTGTCAGGTATCAAAGCCAGGTCAGTTGCATGCAATGCAGTAGAGGATCTCACATGCAAGGCAAGCCCCTACTCTCTTGGCTATAGTTCCAGCCTCCTCTCTAACTCTTAATACTAACTTAATACTAACACTTAACGGTTTTCCTAGACTTTATTTTATATTGTAGTAAAATATGCACAACATAAGATTTACCATTTTGATTACACCAAATACACACACACACACACACACACACACACACACACTAAATCATAACAACCCCATTTGTCTCTGCAACTTTTTTCATCAGAGTGAAGCTATGAACCCCATAAAAAGCAAATTTGACGGGGGGGCTGGCATGGTAGCACAGTGGGGAGGGCATTTGCCTTGCACATGGTAGACCCGGATTCGATTCTCAGCATCCCATATGGTCCCCTGAGCACCGCAAGGAGTAATTCCTGAGTGCATGAGCAAGGAGTAATCCCATGTGCATCACTGGGTGTGAGCCAAAAAGCAAAAAAGAAAGCAACTTTTAGATTTTCCTTTCCCTTCTCACCCCTGGTAACCTCATTCTACCTTTCTTTTTGTACATTTTATTATTTCACATATTCCATGGAATGCACACATTTGTCCTTTTATGTGTGACTTATTTAATTTGTCATGATGTTTTCATGGTTTATTCAAGTTATATCTCAGAGTTAGACCTCTCCTCTCCTCTCCTCCCCTCCTTTTCTCTCCTCTCTCCTGTCCTCTCATGTCCTCTCCATATGCTCATTGACTATTTGTGAATCATTACTGGAGAAATGTCTCCTCATTTTTTTATTGGTGGTTTGTTTTCTTGTTGTATTAGCTCTTCATACACTCTGGCTATTCATTTAACATCTTTTAGACATTCCTTTTTCCCATTCCATGGTATCTTTTCTCTGTTGATAGAGTCCTTTAATTAGCAGAACTTTCTCATTTTGGTGTACTCCAGTTTACATATATTTTTGTTGCCTGTGCTTGAGCTCTTGTTCCTAGTTCAGAAATCCAAGCAACTTCCAATGTCATGAAGTTTTTCTGTGTTTCCTTCTATTTTATAGCCTTAGCTTTTTTACATTCACATTCGCATTTACGGTGCATTCGTGGACGCATGACCTCCTACAGTCTAGCTCACTGATGTACCTAAAGCGGCACACGTGTGTTTGGTTTTAACATACTTGCTTATATTCTCTTATATACACTCTCTGTCCCTCTCGGAGAGCTTGGCAAGTTACCAAGAATATCCCGCCCCCACAGCAGAGCCTGGCAAGCTCCCTGTAGCGTATTTGATATGCCAAAAACAGTAACAATGACGAGTCTCATTTGCTTGACCCTGAAAGAGCCTCCAATACGGCAGCACTGGGAAGGACGAGTAAGGAGAGGCTGCTAAAATCTCAGGGCTGGGATGAATGGAGACGTTACTGGTGCCCACTCGAGGAAATCGATGAATGACGGGATGACAGTGATACAGTGATAGCTTTTACATTTAAGTCTTTGATTTTTTTTTTAAGTCAAGTTCATTTTTCAGTATATGGTGTGAGGTAAGGATGGGATTTTTGTTCAGTTGGTTAATTGGTTTGGGGGGTCACACCTGGCCATGCCAGGGCTCATTCTTGACTCTGTCTTTAGGAGTCACTCCTGATGGGGTTCAGGAGACTGACATCTTGTGATGCTGTTAGCCACACACTAGGCAGAAGCCTTAGCTCCTATTCTGTCTCCCCAGTCCCCTACTAGGATTTTTTTTTAATGCGATGCTTTGTAATCCTACCAAGTCTCCCTGAAGATGTACGTCTGCCAGGGAAGCCATTGACATATATATTTATGCCCAATGCTCCTCTCTAATTTTCCTCTTGGTGTAGGCCAGGGTGGCTTCCCAGAAGACAGGATAGGGAAGCTGAAAATCCAGAGAACCCATGGCTCAGCCAGCAGTGAGCAGGTCTGCCATTGCCCTGGTCTCCATGGAGATATGCTTGACAAAACCCCCAACAAAAGAACAGCACATGTAGAAGGGAAAGGCAAGGCCCAGTTGTGTGTCCGTGCGTTCTCCATGTCTGCACACATAGCCACAGGGAGAAGAACATCCCACACCAAATATGACTGTGGACAACTGTAACTTAAGACCTCTTTGACACAAAAATAAAGTCTTCTCCTGCTGCTGTAGAGAAACACAACTTGATTAACCATAGTTATGTAGCTAATCTATATACAGTGTTTCCCCAACCATTTTCCTAGTTCTCTTTTGTTACGAACAGAACTTATATGAGCTTACACTGGCCTCACACACTGGGGAAAAGGGCAGTTCAGATAGAGAAGGGACCACCAAGTAAAGGGTGCATGGAGGGCCCGCTCGGAATGGGGAATTCGTTCTGAAAATAGACTATAGACCGAACTCGATGGCCACTCAGTACTCTATTGCAAACCACAACAGCCAAAAGGAGAGAGAGCGCAAAAGGGTATGTCCTGCCACAGATGCGGGGTGGGGTGGAGGGTGGGGGAAGGCACACTGGGATCATTGGTTGTGGAGAATGGGCACTGGTGGTGGGATGGGTACTGAGCATTTTATGACTGAAACATAACCACGAAAGTTAGTAAGTCTGTAACTGCACCTCACGGGGATTGATTACAATAAATAAATAAATAATAGAATGAAGCAAGGCTTAAATTTAAAAAAAGAACAACTTATATGTGCCTGCAACATATCATGTGAAGGTAAGTTTCCCTGCATCATGGGAACTTGGAGAAGCAGGTTGCCTCACCTGTTGCTATCAGGATCCAGGGGCTGTTCTCTGAGCAGTGATCACAGCCCCATTGGTGGGATGCAGAGTTGGAGGCTGCGCCATGGGAGTCAGATTCTTAGCATGCGAACACTGTGTTGTCATAGGTGTCCAGTTCCTTTGTAGGTTGGTGTTCAGTCTCCTAAGAGCCTCACTTTCATACCTATAGATATAAACGCTCTGATCCTCTACACTCCCTCTTGGGTGTTCAAAAGGACAGTTGATAAGAGAGAAATTAAAGATTCGTATAAAGGCTCACTCTTTGTTTTTCCTTTTTCCTGAAGGGGGATTTGAAAGTAAGGGTGTGGGGATAATTTCTGATGCGGGAAGATTAGAAAATACATGTGGCGCATGTTTTTCTAAAAGTGATTTGCAAGGCTCTCATACGCAGTTTGCAGCATTTCCCCAACAGCATTAAAGTCACTTCACACTTTTTTTTTGCTTTTTGGATCACACCCGGCGATGCACAGGAGTTACCCCTGGATCTGCACTCAGGAATTACTCCTGGCGGTGCTCAGGCGACCATATGGGATGCTGGGAATTGAACCCGGGTTGGCTGCATGCAAGGCAAACACCCTACCCGCTGTGCTATCACTCCAGCCCACTTCACACTTTATTCATTCTAAGAATATCCAGTTATTTCCTTGTAAGACTGGGAATAAATAAATGACCACCTCAAATAGGGATGGTTTTACTATCTTTGCTTTTTTGATTGAAATACGAATTCCAGGTACAATACAGAACTTGCAAGATTTAAATGGCAATTAATGTGTCCACAGTAAGGCCAGGACTTTGATAAGCATGGAAAATCATAAGCTTCCTAGAGCCGGAGTGCTAATATAGCAGGTTGGGTGCTTGCCTTGTACACAGCTGACCTAGGTTCAATCCCTGGTATCCCATAAGATTCCCCAAGCACTGACAGGAGTAATTCCTGAGTGCAGAGCCAGGAGTGACCCCTGAGCTCCCAGGATGTATCCCTAAAACAAAATAGAACAAAACAGCCGTAAGCTTCCTGCCACTTCCTCTTTTATTTCAGTGCTCTGAGGGCACTAAAACTTCAGATATGGATGTATTTTTCTGTCTATTTTTCCTCTTAATTTAAGTCCATAGTTCATTAGTTTCATCAACATAGTCCTACTTTCTGGGTAACTTTCATGTAAATTTCCCACTAACTTAACTGCCTAGTTAAAGGGACCACTGGTTCTCCTCGCCACCCTCTCTTCTCCTCCTTTTAATATATTTTCTCAAAACAGAGCAACTTGTTTATTTTCCCAAATACCACAGATTTATTCATTTTAAAAATTAATTTAGCATTTAAATAATTTGTGATAATTATATATATAATTATATATAATTTTATATATATTATATATAATTATATATATATATACACTCATCCCAACCTCAGTTGATTGGGGAGTAGGGGAGCATGGTGGTCTTTAAGGAGACCAGAACTGACAGTATTCAAGACTTACTCCTGGTTGGGCTCAGGGGCCATATGTGGTACCAGGAATCAAGCCCAGGTTAACTGCATGCAAGGCAAGTGCTTTACTCACTCTATTATCTCTCTACCACCACCCCAGTTTTAAACCTTAACTACATTTTGTTCAAATGGTCAATACCACCCATTAAAAAGTGGTGTGTGTGTGTGTGTGTGTGCGTGCATGCACACACGTGTGTGTGTGTGTTTAAACAAGGATTAAAGTGAACATGTAATCATAGTAGCATTGCTCTGTTCCTATATGTCACTCTGGGGTATTTATTAACCAAGGTAATCGCATTTAAAAGCCCGGGGATATTATATGTGAGTTTGAGTTGTGGGAGCGGGAGGAATCAAGCTAAAAAAGAAAAAAAAGAAAAAGCACACGAGAAGGAAAAAAGACAAAAGACAGGAGTAGAGATTCTTGCTTCACTAAAAGCTGAGCAGGGACTGTTTCTTGCTTCACTAAAAGCTGAGCAGGGACTGTTTCTCTGCCTTCTTCTTGCTTCCTGTGTGGCCCACTCTGTGCCAGATGGAAGGACATTGATGGATCAAGAATCTTGGATTTCATGGACCGAAGTGATAGTACAGTGGGTAGGGTGTTTTCCTTGCACATGACTGCCCTGGGTTCTATCCCTGACATCCTATATGGCCCCCTGAGCACCGCCAGGAGTAATTCCTAAGTGCAGAGCCAGGGTGTGACCCTGAAAGACCAAAAAACATTTTAAATATATAGGAAAAAAATCTTGGATTTCAAATGTCTACATTAGTGAACTTTTGTAGTCTAGTGTTGATATCAGAGGAACTTAGAACCCACGTTCTGTCCTGTCCAGACCCATCCTCTGTCTTGCACTAAATCACCAAAGAGCATGGAAATGCCAGGGAGGAAAGGGCTCTCACCCGATGCTAATCGGAGTATGAGCACTATCACTTTCACAGTCAGCTGCTCTTAAGGCCTAAAAGAGCATCTGGCAGCTGCCGTTTGCCTGACACTCCCTTCCCACCTATTTCCTGGTGACATACATTCTCTGCAACAGTATAGTAAAAGCTATGCTGATAGACTAAGTGGGAGGATGGGGTGCGGGCAGGGAAGTCATGTAGTTCCATAGCACCCTGGCAGTGCCTGCCATTAGCATTAAGCCTATAATGAGGTTAATATTTGTAATCAATGTGGTCCTTCCATACTTTATTTTAGTGCTGGAGCCAAACTTGAGGCCTCTTGCAAACAGTGAATATTTAGGTTTTTTTTACTCCATTTGTGAGACTGGAGCTGGAGCAATAGCACAGCAAGTGGGGCGTTTGCCTTGCACGCGGCCGACCTGGGTTCGATTCCCAGCATCCCATATGGTCCCCCAAGCACTGCCAGGAGTAATTCCTGAGTGCAGAGCCAGGAGTAATCCTTGTGCATCACGAGGTGTGACCCAAAAAGCCAAAAAAAAAAAAAAGCACCAGACCTATTTGGTATGACTCTTTTTAATATATAGTTTTAGATGCAGGTGAATCACAACAGTTGAATAGTGTAAAATGTGTGCAGACCCATTTATCTAATGATGATATATAAAAATAACATTCTCAGGCCAGAGAGATAATACCTAGCAGACAGCTGACCAGGTTTCAATACCGGATACCACCACTCAGCAGTCACCAGGACCTTGGCTCTTCTTCATAGAGCCGAGAAAAAGCCTTGAACACTGCAGCACAGAAAAATTAATCCATTAGAATTCTCTTTGTAGCATTGCCTTCTAGCTTGTTTTCTTGGAAAAAATGCTGGCCATTTATTGGTTCTTGTATTCATTCAGTGCTTTACTAGAGGATTCATTCAGAGCCAAACACTAGGGATGCTGAATAGAGAGCTGTACTTTCTGAGTTAGACTTGAGTATAAGCCAGTGAAATCAATCTTAATGTTGTGAATTTTCTAACACTTCAGCGGAAAAGATCGTGGATGTAGTCAAAAATAGCAAAAATCAGTTTATAATGGTGAATTTAATTTTTTTTCCTCCTATAAAGAGATTTCTGAAATATCCTTATTTCTAAAAGTCTTGGGAAACCAAAGGTATAGCCAATGAAGTTGATCGAGGCGGGCACAAATACAGTGTTCACAAATACACTCCCCCCCCTCCACACACACACACACGCACACAAACACAGCAACAAGTGTTTCCTGCATACACCAAGGAACACTGGGTGCTTTTTCCTTTCTCTTCCAAACTTTTATGACTGTGGATTGAGCTGCTGTGCATTAGATTTAAGCTTAGTCAACTTTGCAGTAAGATTCTATTCACTGAATCATATAAGCCTCCAAAATTCACTTAGATAAGCCAGAAAGCTAGTTTTTTGTTTTTTGTTTTATTTTTTTGCTTTTTGGGTCACACCTGGCTATGCACAGGGGTTACTCCTGGCTCTACACTCAAGAGTTACTCCTGCAGTGCTCAGGGGACCATATAGGATGCTGGGAATCGAACCCAGGTGGGGCGCGTGCAAGGCAAATGCTCTACCCGCTGTGCTGTCTCTCCAGTCCCAAAAGCTAGTATTTAAACAGTCAATGAGTAACTATCAAAGAACTCTTAAGCACGTGCCTGTGCTGCCCACATGCATGTGTTGCCCATGTACACAGTGCCACACATGTGCCGCTCACATCTCCCCTCTTTTTTTTAAGTTATGACTTTATTTTTTATTGAATCACCGTGAAATAAAGTTGCAAAGCTTTAAAAAAAAAAAAAAGGAAAATGGAGTCCGGATTTTATTTATTTTTAGGGGGTGGGTGGGTTGAGACCATCCCCCTTGGTGCTTGGGGGCTCCTCCTAGCTTAGGTCTCAGTAGGGGTTGCTCACAGCTGTGCCGAACCCAAATTATACCTACTACATACACAGCACGTACTCAGTGCATTTAAACCCTTAAGTTAAATTTTATTTGGCTTTGGGACCACACCTGGCAGTGCTCAGGGCTTACTCCTGGCTCTGTATGTCTGAGTGTATTCCTGGTGGGGCCCAGGGATATATTAGGGTGCTGGGAATCAAACTTAGGTCCACTGTGCGAAGGAAGTACCCTGCCCACTATCCAGCCACTCTCTCTCCAGCCCCTTGAGTTGCGTTTTCACACATACTGTCTTTGTCTCCCACTGGGAAGTTTATTTCCTTTTATGTATTTTTCTCACAAAGAGCCTATTATACTGATGCTATCATGAAGTAGTGTGGTATCTAGAAATATTTTCATTTCCCAAATACCCCAAATGTCGTGGGGCTTCCTTGGCCTTTGCTGTTTCCCCGTGACTGTTGCCCCCTCTGCAAGGGCAAGGACGCCAAACAGGATCTGGGTTTTTCCTGTGGCAACAGATACTGTTTCAGAGTCACAACTGAAATGACTAATGTTGACCAAAGAGAATCAGAAGGTCACACCTAAAACTGAAACTAATGTTTGGCCGTGTCACCCTATTTCAGAGCCTTTGTTCTCAGAGGCAGCTTGTCATTTTTTCTTACACAGAAACTGACATTCTGTTTTGTTTTGTTTTGTGGCGGAGGTGAGTGAGGTTGTTGAGCCACACCTGGCCGTGCTCCAGTCTTTCTCTGGACCCTGTGCTCAGGGATCACTGCTGAAAGTGCTGGGGGGACCGGATATAGTTGCAGGCATTGAACCAGGGTTGGTCGCATGTAAGCAAGCACCGAACATGCTATACTCCATGGCTGTGAGACAGGCATTCTTATGTACTGGTGATTGAACATCCTACCAGCAGGTAATAGAGATCCCCGAGTCCAGCATTTCTGACTGGAGGCCCCTAGGAGCCCCCAGGATACTCTAAGGGGACCTCAAGCGAAAAGTCACGTAATGAGAGGCACAGCATAAGATTCGGGGGCCAACCAGTAGGATGGCGCCCTAAGTTAGAAAACAAAGGGGCCAGAGTTGGAAAAAGGTTGACGCACACAACTGCATATCATGTCCTCATGCTGTGTATGACATGCTCATAGCAGACCATGGTTGACATAGAGTATCAGTAGCAGACCCCACTTAAATGATCTTGCTTGAGAGAGAGAGAGAGAGAGAGAGAGAGAGAGAGAGAGAGAGAGAAACTAAAATGAAAATACAGGAGCAGGAGCAATAGTACAGCAGGGAGGGCATTTGCCTTGCACGCCACCAACCTGGGTTCGATCCCAGCATCCCGTATGGTCCCTCGAGCCCACCAGGGGTGACCTGAGCTCTGAGCCAAGAGCAAGCCCAGAGCACCACCGGGTGGTGCCCAGACACAAAATAGATGAAAATGCACCCTGTACATATTTATTCAATCTGTTCATTTGCCTGTTGAGCCACACCCAGTGGACCTTGGGGCCTGTTCCCAGCTCTGGGCTGCGACTCTGGTCAAACCAGGCGGGGTTCGAGTCAGTTAAACTATCACTTTGGCCTCCCTCCAAATGTTTGTATTTCATACTTATTTATTTTGGGGGTCTCCCAAGCTGTGCTTAGGACACTGGCAACCCTTCCCAGTGATAACCGGCTGGAGGTTCAGTGCCGGCCCCAGGAGGGGGTGCTGTTTTGGCCCCACACTGTGAGGGATTATCCTGGCCACCCCATGGTGACTGGGGGTGGGGATGGGATACTGTGGGGTGAAGATTGTGGGTTTTGTTTGTTTTATATTGGGGTCACACCTGGCGGTGCTCACGGTATACTCCTGGCTCTGCTCAGGGATCCAACCCAGGTCAGCTGCATGCTAGGCCAGTGCCTTTGCCACTGTACCATTGCTCCCACCCTGGGTTGGGTTTTATTTTGCTTTGTTTGAACGTAAAACTGTGAGCCATCAAATGGAGGTTTAAACTCAGATCATCATCTCAATAAAAACTTTTATCTTTACCGCTCTCTACTTATGATTATGCCCTAAGCCTGCCTGTGCTCAGTTTCCTTCAACAGAACTTTTGACAAACAGACAGACAGACACACACACACACACACACACACACACACACACACACACACATACACACACACAGAGTAAACTTATACAAGGAAGAGATGCATAAGAATTTTTTTCCGAAATCTTGAATCATTCTAAATGACAGGGGCCACTTCCTACCTAAAGAAGTTCTGTTGTGAATTCTTTTTCAAAGTAAGGGATATCGTTATGCCAAAATTAATATTCCATCTAAATACCAATTCATATTATCAAATGCTGGTACAGAGTTTTTCTGAGAATATTGTGCCCGGGATTTTCCCCCTTCAATTCAAAGTTTTCATTTTAATGCACATAGTTAAACAGTTTTTTAGACCCCCTACATTTAATGAGTAAGTCCTAAAACTATACCAACATCACATGTATAGTATGTTAAAGCACTACCCCATATACATGTTGACAATAAGAACTATAGAGATTGCCTCTTAGTTCATCCCACAAAAGCCTCGAAGTAAACCCCCTCAGTTCTTTCACCTATACATTCCGGCAGAAAAGCTATACTTCTCGGCTCTGGCTCTAGAGCTCTATCAAGAGAAAATCAGTGGGCGGGCTGGAGTGATAGCACAGCAGGTAGGGTGTTTGCCTTGCACATGGCCGACCCAGTTCGATTCCCAGCATCCCATATGAGCACTGCCAGGAGTAATTCCTGAGTGCAGAGCCAGGAGTAACCCCTGTGCATTGCCGGGTGTGACCCAAAAAGAAAGAAAAAGAAAAAAAATTAGTGAAAAGCATCTGCTAGTTTGGATCAGCCGAAATGACCTTGACAACACAGATAATGAGATCTAAGCATTGACTGTGGCCAGACACTATCAGGCTTATCATCTTCACCGCATCGCAAAGCGAGCCACCTGTCACCATTTCATAGATGATCAGACTGAGGTTCCAGGAGACTCTTTGACTAGAGGGCAGCAGTTGGCTTTTTAGTGGGGTGAGATGGGGTGGGGGGCACCCTGTGCATCCAGGGAGGCTGGCTCTTTATCCTTACACTTAAAACATTTGGATTCTGTGAATTCTGGTCTTTAAATATTTCCATTTAAGGCTTTAATTCTCTCCGTTTTTAAAGCTGAAAGTATGACCTGAACGTGCCAGTGACTTTAAATGGAGTCTCTTTTAAGGTTGGTCTAGCCTCCCGGAAAGCTGGTGTGGGGAGATTTCATCAGCCTTTATAGGAAGGCGGGACAGGGTGGGTGCTGGGTAGCTCTGCTCAGGATCCGGCTGGCGGGAGCTTCCGCACTATATGCCCACGATATGAGCATCTCACAGAGTGCTTCTGGCCTGTTCCCACCCTTGCCCACCTTTTGGAGCTGGGTCACTGCCTTGGCTCAGTTTTGATGCCTGGGTCACTGACACCCGGACACTTTATGAAGCCTCTTTCTTACTTCAGTCCTCACACATGTTCTAAGAACCTGTGCAGCCTCCGTGGGCCTCTGTGTGCTTGCCCCCTTTCGCTTAGAGCTCCCCTCTGCACCCCCCACCCCAGACGGTCATATCCACCCTTGAGAGACCAGGCACCCCCAGGATTGTGGCGCTGTTTCTGCTGTGTTCCCAAGCCCCCAGCCCAGTCGGACTTGCTTTATGCAGCATTCAGTGAATGAGTGAATGAAGAAATGCACCCATATCTGATGCCTGCTTATGCCTCTTTTTTCCTTTTTTTTTTTTTTTTTTTTTTGCTATGAAAGTTGTTTTTAGTACCAGTGAATAAACTAGGATCCAGAATCACATTGTTTGGTGATTGCTATGTGTTTTAAAAACAAATTTTCTAAAAGTCTAACTCTGTGGTGTGGTGGCTTTCACGTTATTGTGGAAAGCCTGGGGGAATATTTTGAGTCAGGAAAAAACAAATTTAGGGCTGGAGCACTAGCACAGTGGGTAGGGTGTTTGCCTTGCACGTGGCCAACCCGGATTTGATTCCCAGCATTTCATATGGCCCCCTGAGCACCGCTAGGAGTGATTCCTGAGTGCAAAGCCAGGAGTAACTCCTGTGCATCACCGGATGTGACCCAAAAAGCATAAAAAAAAAAAGAAAATCGAATCTAAATTCCCATGTTAGTCAAGTGGAGGGGCTGGGTTTAAACAAGACACCTGCTTAGCTGGGCAGATCCGCAGATGGCTGCAGAAGTGGTGTGTGTGTGCGCACCTGTGCGCAAACCCAGACTGCTGGTTGGTGGGCAACCGACCAACTAGCCCCAACTGAACACCGAAGGAGCCCAACAGGACTTGGTGGTGGTAGTTTGGTTGAAAGATAACCTGTAGGTTTCCAGCCAATTTCAGCCAGCAGTGGAATCAAAGGAGTGCCACTTTGAACTCTGGGGTGTTCATCTTCTGAGGGGGAAGAGTCAGATCAGGATGCAGTGCCTGCTGGGTGTGGGGAGGGGAAAGAGTCAGATCGGGATGCAGTGCCCACTGGGTGTGGGAAGGGGGAAGAGTCAGATCAGGATGCAGTGTCCAACTGGGTGTGGGGAGGGGGAAGAGTCAGATCAAGATGCAGTGCCAGGCTGGGAGTGGGGAGGGGGAAGAGTTGGATCAGGATGCAGTGCAGGATGCAGTGCCTGCTGGGAGTGGAGAGGGGGAAGAGTCAGATCAGGATGCAGTGCCTGACTGGGAGTGGGGAGTGTGAAAGGAGCCTCTTGCCCCTCTGTTAAGTGGAAATGCTGGGGGGAGCAAATCTGTAATCTGTTTCTAATGCCAAGCCAGGCCCCCTTGGTGGTTCTGGGGAGCAAGTTTGCCTGCCAGGAAACATTGTTTCCTGCTAAGAAACACATTTTGGTGGTCATAATGTGGTGTGGTGGGGAGTCGCAGCATCTAATGGGGAGAGGGACAGAAATCCTATGAGAGAACCAATAATGTACCCGGACAGCACTGAGCCATCACGCCCAAATGCCCACAGAGGATGAGGTGGCGAAACCCTGGGTGAAACCATACCCAGGGTCCCTTGCAGCGCCAATCCCGGGGATTTTCTGAAACTAGAGAATGGACGTGAAAGCACCATGTACACTGCCAAACACGCCGAAACCCAGGCTCCTGGTGGAGCTGCTTCTCTTCACTTTCCTCCCATCTACCAGCCAGTTTTTGCCAAATCCCTCCAAGAGTTGGGTCAGAGGAGGCCAGATTGGCAGTACTGGGGCCTTGAGCTGCCCGTCCTTTGTCTGGGGGCGGCGGGGGGTTGGTGGACACCCCAGAGACAGATGAATGTGCTGAATGTGCAGGTTGCAAGGCTTTGCTTCTTGGTTTTGGGTTTTGGGTTTCCAGAATCTCCTCCACCCACCTGTTAAGGGAAGAAAAAAAAAGTATAAGCATATCATGCTTATTTGAAAGAAACCAGATGAGAAATTCTTGCTTTTTTTGGGGGGGGTCACACCCAGCGATGCTCAGGGGCTCCTCCTGGCTCTGCACTCAGGAATTAATCCTGGCGGTGCTCGAGGGACCGTATGGGATGCTGGGAATCGAACCCTGGTCAGCCGCTTGCAAGGCAAATGCCCTTTCCGCTGTGCTATTGCTCCAACTCCATTAGAGATTCTTAATGTGTACTGTTATGCTGCCACATAGCCAGAGAATACTACCCCCCAGTCATCCCATCCCCCTGGGGAACCCAAGGCTTCACCTCTCCTGCAGCCCAAGGTGCTCTGGGAGCCACTGCCAGATTCAGGGCCATGTGGAGAGAACCGGCTGGGAAGAGAAAGCCCCTTGACTTTGTGGGTGTTTACCCAACAGTACTGTTGGCTGAATGACAGGGGTTCGGGTTCACCATAACAAATATCTGCACAAGCAGCAACACAGCGTGAGACCCATTTTGCATTAACCCTTCATGGACTGGCTAAGGGGTCAGCAGGGCATGGGGCCAGGAGGCCGCTGTGTCCCTGCCTCTGGGTCCTGGCAGGATTTCCCCTAAATCTGCGCCCTAGGAGGGTCCTGGATGCACCCTTAGGCCAGCCTTCAAGGGGCTGAGGGAGAAAACTGGACCCTGAGTTTTAGTCTTCTGCCTGTGATTCGGACCCCAGGTGGATTAAGGATTCTGTCTCCTTTTCTGGTTTTGGTTTTTGTTGTTGCTGTTGTTGTAAATAGGGGGCCGTGGCGGGTGGGGGGTGCAGAGTTGGGCCACACCTGGCAGTGCTCAGGGGACTGTATTTGAGTGCCTAGAATCAAACCAGGGGCAGCCACATGAAGGACAAGTGCCTTAACCTCTCTCTCCAGTCCCTCTGCCTCTGCTTTGAGCGAACTTCTATGACTCCTTCACCTCAGAGCTGCATGGAGGTCCCTTGGGCCAGCGCCCTGCCCTCTTGGGGGCGGGGGGGGGGGGTGAGGGGGATGAGGGGCGGGGGGAGTACGTGAGGGCTCTGCTGAGGGTTCCAGCCAGTGCTTGGCACGGTGAGCTAACCACTCAGGGTAGACCAAATCTTGGGGACTTTTTTTGCAGGAGCAGGTCTCTGAGTCACCTCCCCTTGCTGATTGTGGCTTTTGGGTTGATTTGATCCTGGCCTCAGGCATCTGAAAGGGTGCTGTTACAAGAACTGGGTGGGAGCCTGGCTTAGCTCCTCTGCCTAGAGGAGCAAGTGAGTAAATCTTGATTTATACTTACAGATCTATCCTTCTTTGACTATGAGTTCTTTTTGTTTTGTTTTTGGTTTGTGGCCACACCGGCTGTGCTCAGGGCTTACTCCTCACTCTGCACTGAGGCATCATCCGGCAGGTGCCAGGAACTGAACCTCGGTCAGCTGCATGCAAGAGTGCCTTATCCTCTGTGCTCTCTCTAGCTCTGAAATCTTTGCTTCTAAGTACAGAGACAGTGCAGTTATATCTGTACACTGGACGTACCCAGTCGTACTTAAGAAGTGCCAGTGAAGACAAATGTATGGAATTGGGCTAGGGGAGATGGTTGATTCTCTTGTGGTATATTACATGTCAGGCATGAGTGAATCTCCAAGTTCAAGACCCAACACCACATGCATTTTTCCCTCCATTCTTAAACCTACCACTGAATTGCATTCCAACTTGGGGGAAGACTTCTTTCCATGAATAGATCTTCAATTACAGCATGTCCATCCAGATTAATTATAACTGGCAAGATTTCCAGAATATTCTCTCTGTCCCTGTCTCTCTCTCTCTCTCTCTCTCTCTCTCTCTCTCTCTCTCAAACACACACACACACACACACACACACACACACACACACACACACACACTCCCAAAACGCTGACACAAAGTTAACTGATGTGTTTGGATAATTCTGGGGAAGAAAAAGCATGCCTGTTTCTGGTTCTATGTAGAGACTGGTTGGTAAACACTGAAAATATTTCTCAGCACTGTGATTCCCCTCAAGGGTGTCCAAATTCACAATTAGAAACCTCGTGAAAGGTGCACTGAACCAGTACAGAGAAGGAAATTTTTAAAGTCCTGATGTTTTCTGTTTTATAGCCCTGAAATTTTATTTGACCACAACAAGCTCATACTTCACTAAAGACCAAAACCAAAAAAAAAAGAATTCTTCCTAGTAAATTTAGGGTTCAGAATAAGAATGTCTTGGTTTGGAAGTATGTTTTTCTGTTTGTTTTCATGGATAAATCCGCAGTCATCTATGTCAGGCTGGCAGCCTCCAATGGGGAGGGGTATCTGTGCAGAGATGTGTATACACACGTATTTATGCAGTATTTACAGAGGAGTGTTTGTGTACCTGTAGAGATGTGTATACACATGTATTTATGCAATGCTTAGGGACAGTGTGATCTGTAAGGTTGGGAATACACATATATGCATTATTTATAGAGAGGAGAAGGGAGAGAGTCTGTGACTGTGTGTGTGACTGTGTGTGTGTGTGTGTGTGTGTGTGTGTGTGTGTGTGTGTGTGAGTGAGTGAGTGTGATCTTTCTACAGTGACAGGTTGGTAGTCCCCCGCTAGATGAGAAATAGGTTGCAGACAGATCACCAGACAATAATCAACAACTTTTATTCCAACTTAAACAGACTTTATATAGGTAAGCAGAACCATCAGAGAGTGAGGAGACAGTCACGGACTGGGAAACAGTGCAGGGCAAGCACAGCACAGAGGAGTTTAACACAGGCACGGGGAATTGTAAGTATCCCTGGGGAGTGGATGAGCCAAGGAAGCACTGCAGTGGGTTAAACAATATGGCGGCAGGTAACTCAGTTAACATAACCTCCTAACGAAGGGAAAAAATAGACCTGAGCCAGCTGAATTGCTCATGTAGAGATATGTATACACGTGTATTTGTGCAATATGGGCTGGAGCGATAGCACAGCGGGTAGGGCATTCGCCTTACAAGCGGCCAACATGGCCGACCCGAGTTCGATTCCTCCGCCCCTCTCGGAGAGCCCGGCAAGCTACCGAGAGTATTCGATATGCCAGACACAGTAACAACAAAGTCTCCAATGGAGACGTTACTGGGCCCGCTCGAGCAAATCGACGATCAACGGGAGGGCCTTTACCTTTACCTTTACCTTATGGAGGAGAGGGTGTGCATCTGTAGAGATGTGTATGCACATTTATGCATTATTTATTGAGGAGATGGAAAAGAGTCTGTGTGAGTGAGTGTGTGTGTGTTTTCCTGGGTTGGGAGGGCTAACAGGGGAGTTAGCATCCATGTAGGTGATTGGACCTTTTGTACGAAGGCAGCAAGTCTTTTTCAGGTTCTTTCTGGAAGCACTTTGGCCAACTACTGTAGCCAAGGGTTTGATGAGGAACCAGCTTACCCTTGGCTGCTGCACCCCCACCCCCCCAACCCCCTCCTGGCAGCGGAGACACACACTGCCCACAGCCCCCTGCTCTGAGTGGAATCCGGAGAGGAGGCTTCCCAGACCCATTGTTTTCATCATGGCTAGGTGCAGCTCATTTGCAGTATTTGGTGAGAGCTTGGCTCGCTCCCTAGCCCTGTGAAAAACAGAGTAGAGTTTTCTGGGATGACCTCTTGCCTGTTTCCCTGTTAATACAAGAATCAGCCTCCAGAGGGACAAGATTCAAACCCAAATTCCAGCATCTCTCTGTGGTAGTTTAACCTCCCAACTCACATTCCCTGAGCAGCACTGAGAACTAGATTCTTCTATGAGATCTAAGTCTTCGCCTTTCATTTGGTCCTCACCAGGGGGCAATTATAAGAATAATTTTTCTTTCTTGCAGGGGCCACACATGCGCGGTAGAAACATTGAGCCAGACTGTTGGGGTTCGAGTACCAGCTCTGGTGCTGATGAGCTGAGAATCTACTTCACCTACCTTAGTTTCCTTCTCTGTGAGGACTGGAGGGACAGAGAGTAGTAGTCCAGGGGTTAAGGCATTTGACTTGCACAAAAACCATTTACAAAAACAATCAGCTAGCTCTTCCAGGCATGTAGTTTGCCACGCTCTGGTCTCTATAGCATGTCTACCTGTAATGAGGCAAAAGCCCTTCCTTTGCATGCAGCCCTTCTGCCATGACTTTGATTCAAGTCCTTGGTACTGCTTATTGTTCCCTGCATGCTCATGATCTGGGGTCCCTTTTAAGCACAGAACCAGGAAGAGGCTCTTTGCTCACGTCAGTGTTACTCAAACTCTACCTACAAAATAATGTTATGTGTTCCAGTATTCTGACGGGGTCATATTTAGAAGTATCACTCCATTTTTTTTATTTTTTTAAGGTATTCACAAATTATCTTTTATATTAAGTCTTTGACTTGGTGCGTTACATTAGACATAGAGCTAGGGAGAATGGAATTTGTAGACCTTAGATTTTCTTGTCCCTGTTAAACCAATTCAGACATGAGTGTATATGTACGTTTCTCTTTTCTAGCCCCTAAATTAAGAAATGGCTGCCAAGAACATACAAATAACAAGATGAATGATATAAATAGCTACATGCATGTCATTAGGAATATAGAACTTTAGAAACTATACCAATAAGAACACGAAGTGTGCTGCAGCGTCTATACAGTAACTAAAATAGAAGTGAAAAGTTTACCCCTGAATTTGCTGGTTGCCAAAAGCAAAAGGAAAGAGGATCATAACATGGTTCACTTAATTCTAGATGATGAAAGCTGCAGGGAGGTGGGGGGAGGCTTTTCTTGAATCCAAGATGTAAGAAATTAATGATAACTTTTTCAAAACAGATTATTTGTTGCTGTCATTGCAAATTTCAGAAAAACAAAACATTTTTGTTTAAGTGAATAGGGTGGGAATGACTCCTGTTGCCTGACGATTATGAAATTTTTAGCATTGTAAAATGGTAGTTTCAAAGGACACTTTAAGACTTAAGAAAACGTCAAAAAAAAAAAAGGAAAAAGAAAACAAAATCAATGTCACCCATCTCATAAGAGTGATAAGGCCTATCCCTTTAGACTTTAGTCACTGTTTTGTGCAGTACAACACGTCAGATTGCCTCATCCATGAAATGTCTTGTCCTTCCCAGTTCAAAGATTATAAATACTTTGGTGCTTGGACAAATAACCTTCTAGCCCTGCATTCTTAATCTTCCATTCTGGGAGGAAGAAAAGATCTCATAATTAATTCTGATCTAATGCATCATTTTCAAATTCATCTAGGATAAAACCTTCATAAATGAATATGTCCTCAACCAGCCTTCAGATGCTGGAAGAGTAAAGATCATTAAAAAAAATTAAAATAGAGGCCAGAGAGATAGTGCAGGAGGTAAGGCTCTTGCCTTGCATGTGATTGACCTGAGTTCAATCCCTGGCACCCCATTTGGTCCCCAGGGGCTCGCCAGGAGTGATCCCTGAGCTGAGAGCTAGGAATAAGTCCTGAGTGAAGCTGTATATGACTCAAAAAAAAAGAAGAAGAAGAAAAACCATAGCAAAAGAAAATGTCAAAATTATTTTAAAAAGGGAAATAGTCTTGATTTTTTTACCCAGTTTGGATGAATAATAAGAAGAACGGAAGTCATTTTTTGAACATGCACAATGCTTACTCTAGAATAATTCGAAGTGCCTTGTTTGTATTAACTCCTCTACATTGAATAAAGGGTTTTTTTTTTTATTTAATAAGATTTTATTATTTTAATTTTACAGACAGGGAAAGTGAGATGTGGACCAGCTAAGTCTTGCTCTAGGCCATAGACGTGTTGGAGCGAGGATTCACACAGACATAAGGTCTGCCTCAACCTTGCTCACTAAAGTATATATTGCCTTTTGAGGTTACAGCAAATGAACTGGAGAAGCATTGGTTTGGCTACTAGCAAATAAACATCTCAGATATCTGCTGTGTAATTTTGGTTTGGGTTTGTTGCTTTTTTTTTTTTAAATCTCACCATAATTATTCTTGGAATTATTGTTGTATGCAATTCTCAGCAGTACATTTTTTTTAAAAAAATGATACATGTTTTGTTAAAGGGTGAAACCTCATTCAACTTACAATCTTTTTGTTTGTTTGTTTGGGGGTCTCTCCCATTTGTGCTTAGGGCTTATTCCTGGCTCAGTGCTTGGAGATCACTCCTCATGGGACTCAGGGGACCGTGTGGGGTGTCAGGGATTAAACGCAAGTGAGCATTGTACAGAGCAAGTACCCTACCCGCTGAATTCTGGCTCATCATAACAAATTTTTTTTTACAAAGTGTTTTTTTTTTTTTCCTTATTTTTGGGTCAGCACCCAGCGATGCTCAGTGGTTACTCCTGGTTCTGCACTCAGGAATTACTCCTGGTGATGCTCAGGGGCCCATATGGGATGCTGGGGATCGAAACTGGGTCGGCCGCGTTCAAGGCAAACGCCCTACCCACTGTACTATTGCTTTAGCCCCCAATTTTTTTTTTTTTACAAAGTTTAAAAGGACATGGAGAGCCAGAGCGATAGCACAGTGGTAGGACGTTTGCCTTCCACACGGCCCAGCTGGGTTCGATCCCCAGCATCTCACATGGTCCCCTGAGCATCTCCAGGACCAACTCCTGAGTATTACTGGGATGTGACCCAAAAGGCCAAAAAACTTAATTAACTAGGGAGAAGGAGGAGGACTTGTAAAACAAACTAAAGCAACCGGATGTGACTTTATTAGAAGCCAAGCTATCAGCCTCTCTTCTCTCCCAAGTTTATTTTCTAAAAGATAGAAAACGTTGTCTTATGGCTACCATTGTGGAGGAGTATAATAATTTCTAGGTTTATTGACTTGATTGTCCATAAAATTTCCTTCTCATAACATGCATAAAATCTTTATACAGCATACATTCGTGGTCTAAAACATTTAATAAGCATTTAGTAAAAAAACCATTCAAGCCCTACATGACAAAAGCACAGCACTAGAGTGCCTATGAATGATTGTGTCATTACAACTTCCAAGTCACTTCTGCCGGCCTGTGCTGTGTGAGTGGCAGCTTAGATGTGCATGGGCATGAGTAGCTATTTAATTTTAAATTAAAATGAAATACAGTGCAAAACTCAGCTCATCAGTTGCACCAGCCCCAGTTCCTGTCTTAGTAGCCACATGTCAGGGGTGCCACCTTTACCCCCTCATTCACTAAGAATCTGATTGTACAGCACCATTCTTGGAAGAGAATGGGGGTATGAGCATCGCAGAGGATTCGGAATGGAGTCCTGATAGGAGCAGATCCTTGCTAGGGGAATTGGACAATTCGTGAAACCTCTCTGAACCCACTTCCCCACAGAAAAATTAGTCCTAATAATAATACCATCTACCACCTAAGACGATTATGATTAATTAAGATAAAGCACATGTGACAGTTATCTGGAAATGATAGTGTGCCTGGCCAGGTGGTTGCTGCATTATAAGACTCCCAGATTCAACAACTCTTTGTGGGCTGATTCAAAATATAGAAACGGCTCCTACTAGGAATTTTGCCTGAATGGCACCACACGAATCAGACCCACCAGTTCTTCTCGGCAAAATGGTTGGTATTGTGGGTTTTCTATTTCTGCCCTGCAAAATGCTTTTCAGCACAGCTTGTTTCTCTCGTACAAAACCCGCAGATTGTCCCTCGATAGCAGCCACGCATTGCTCTACTTTCATTCCCCAGTGAACTGGACTGTAAAATAAAGACAGCAGAGAAACGGACTTGGGCTTGCCAAAACCACCACCACAAAATGAACGGGATTATACAGCTACGTGCTTAAAAAAAAAAATCAATTTGAGTTGCTAGTGCAGGGATTAAGCAAAAGACGCTGCCATTTGCTGCCCCGCAAAGTAATCAAAAAATTTTAAAAAAGCAAAAGAGTGGGGTTGTCACTAAGGCAAGCGGGTTCTGTATGTAGTGTAGGGTACTGAATAATGGGAAGTACTTGCTCTCTCTGATCTGTCTGTCGTGTGTGTGTGTGTGTGTGTCTGCCTCTCTCCCACTCCTTCTCTCCCTCTCTCCCCCTCCCTGTCCCAAGTCCCTTTGCAAAGCAGCTAGCTCTTGGGCATCTTTGTGCGGGAATTCCGTTTCAGAGCCGCTGCAGGTCGGGGGCGGGCTGCCTTGTCTCTCTTTTCCACTTAAAACGCTCCCCCACCCCCACCCCTATTCCCATGCATGATGCATGCATGCATCCATCCATCCATCCATGGATTTATGCATGCATGCATGCATCCATCCATCCATCCATCCATCCATCCAGAGGGGGTCAGCTGCAGGGAGAGGCTAGGGGGTGCAGGGACCCCGTTCGTCGCGACTCCCACCCGGCCGTGGCCCTCACCAACCCCCCTGACTTCTCTCCCCCCCCCAACCCCGACCCGACCCAGGTCTGCACCGCCCGTGGATGCCTGTGACATTATGACCGCAGAGGATTCCACCGCAGCCATGAGCAGCGACTCGCCCGCGGCAGCGGCCGCCGGGGCGGCATCGGCGGCGGCCAAGGTGCCCGAGGGCGTGGCCGGGGCGCCCAACGAGGCGGCGCTGCTGGCGCTGATGGAGCGCACGGGCTACAGCCTGGTGCAGGAGAACGGGCAGCGCAAGTACGGCGGGCCGCCGCCCGGCTGGGAGGGCCCGCACCCGCAGCGCGGCTGCGAGGTCTTCGTGGGCAAGATCCCGCGCGACGTGTACGAGGACGAGCTGGTGCCCGTGTTCGAGGCGGTGGGCCGCATCTACGAGCTGCGCCTCATGATGGACTTCGACGGCAAGAACCGCGGCTACGCCTTCGTCATGTACTGCCACAAGCACGAGGCCAAGCGCGCCGTGCGCGAGCTCAACAACTACGAGATCCGCCCGGGCCGCCTGCTGGGCGTGTGCTGCAGCGTGGACAACTGCCGCCTCTTCATCGGCGGCATCCCCAAGATGAAGAAGCGCGAGGAGATCCTGGAGGAGATCGCCAAGGTCACCGAGGGCGTGCTGGACGTGATCGTGTACGCCAGCGCGGCCGACAAGATGAAGAACCGCGGCTTCGCCTTCGTCGAGTACGAGAGCCACCGCGCCGCGGCCATGGCGCGCCGCAAGCTCATGCCGGGCCGCATCCAGCTCTGGGGCCACCAGATCGCCGTGGACTGGGCCGAGCCCGAGATCGACGTGGACGAGCACGTCATGGAGACCGTCAAGATCCTCTACGTGCGCAACCTCATGATCGAGACCACCGAGGACACCATCAAGAAGAGCTTCGGCCAGTTCAACCCGGGCTGCGTGGAGCGCGTCAAGAAGATCCGCGACTACGCCTTCGTGCACTTCGCCAGCCGCGAGGACGCCGTGCACGCCATGACCCACCTCAACGGCACCGAGCTCGAGGGCTCGTGCCTCGAGGTCACGCTGGCCAAGCCCGTGGACAAGGAGCAGTACTCGCGCTACCAGAAGGCAGCCAAGGGCGGCGGCGCCGTGGCCGAGGCGGCGGCGGCGGCCGTGCCCCACCCGGGCTACGTCTACTCCTGCGACCCCTACACGCTGGCCTACTACGGCTACCCCTACAACGCGCTCATCGGGCCCAACCGGGACTACTTCGTGAAAGGTTAGTGGGGGCCGTTCTGTCCCCGTCCGGGGGTGGGGGCGTGGCGGACGGACCCGAGGGACTGGAGCAAGCTGGGGGCGGGAGGACCCTCGCTTTGGGCTTGCCCGGCTCTGCACGCTGCAATCTTTTTTTTTGCTTTTTGGGTCACACCCGGCAATGCACAGGGGTTATTCCTGGCTCATGCACTCAGGAACTACTCCTGGTGGTGCTCACGGGACCATATGGGATGCTGGGAATCAACCTGGGTCGGCTGCGTGCAAGGCAAACACCCTTACCCGCTGTGCTATCACTCCGGCCCCTGCTCGCTGCAATCTTTGCTGGACCTTGGAGCAGGGTTCCCCCCCCACCCCCCCAAGCCCACCCCAACGAAGGACACTGGTAGTCGCTTCTAGGTCCTTCGTAGGCGTGCACGACTTCAGGGCCAGTTTCCCACTCGCTGGGATCTTAGGTGAATGTCTGTGATGAGGACCCAAGGAGGGCATTTGCCTTGCACGTGGCCCTCTGAGGTTCCATTCCCAGCGTCCCACGTGGTACTTAGAGCCTGCCCCAAGTGACCCCGGAGTACCTAGCCGGGAGTAAGCACTGATTCCCCGCTGGGTGTGGCCGCAGAGCAGAAACGAAAGGGACTTACACAGGAGGGCCAGGAGAGAGTACAGCCAAGTGACTTGCACCTGGGTTTGATCCCCAGCCCTGCATATGGGGCCTGCCTCATCCCAGCCTCGCTTGGGAATGATTGGTACCTGAATGCAGAGCCAGAACATCAAGTGTAGCCAAAACAAAAACAACAAATTTTAAGTCTGCTTATGTTGGGGGAGGGGAGAAAGAATCTCAAATAAAATAGGGTCTGGGTACAAAGTTAGCCAGTGCTGCACTGGGAAATAATGGCCAGGAGCCGCCTTTCCGTGGAGTGACTTAACTTTCATGGGGCCCCTGAAACTCACTAAGGCCGTTTTCTCACACGTGAGAAGAGGAAGGTGAATCCGGTGGGGTCCCTTTCCAGGCCTGCATTCTCGATAGACTGGGAGTTGTAATGCTAGACTCTTACCCTGCATCTTCATCTCTTACTTGAAGCAGACGCCCTGGGATGGGCATCCAGTCAGGGACAGGATGTTGGAAGCACGTTAGCAGCTGGTGGGCGGAAGAGCCACTTAGTCTCAGCAAGAGAGGGAGTGAGCACAGGCCCCTAAAGGCCCAGTGTCATAAGTCGAGGTCACCCCAGGGACCGTCGCAGGGGCTCGGTGGCTCACTCTGTTTTGTGTTGTTATTATAAGCAGGCAGCATACGAGGCCGGGGTCGAGGTGCAGCTGGCAACAGAGCCCCGGGGCCCAGGGGTTCCTACCTGGGGGGATATTCTGCTGGCCGAGGCATATACAGCCGGTATCACGAAGGGAAAGGAAAGCAGCAGGAGAAAGGATATGAACTCGTCCCAAATCTGGAGATCTCTGCAGTCAACCCCGTGGCCATCCAGCCGGGGACAGGTCAGTATGAACCGGGATGAGGCGCGTCCATTCAGCCTCTGCCCGGTCCTGCCTTTGCAGTCACTCTGCTTCCTTTCTTGGGGGTTCTTTGGTCTGCTCTGGGCTCCTCACACACAAACCCTGGGGCCTTCCTGCGCTCAGCACCACATTCCCGTGCTGATTGTTTTCTTCATACGTGTCTCCTGTGCTCCACTCGGAACTCTGCATTGGAGCGTGTGGAGTACATTGGGCTCTTCTGTATCTTCTACCAGCTCTGAAATGTCTTTCCCTTTCTGGGGCTTAGGTGGGCCCTGGGTATGGCACTGAATGCGTGTCACGGAGGGTGGGCAGGGGGCCTGAAAATTCCCTCTCAGGTTGCAGATAGCACTGTTCATCCCTCATCCTCATCTTCACCAGGCAACAGCACCCAGGAACCAGCCCACAGGGAAAGTTTTTACAGCTGTTCCCCTTCCCCCCCCCCCCCCCCATTCTAATTTCCAGTACTCACATTTCCTCCTGTTGCTGGCTTTGAGAACTGGGAGGGGATGGGGATGGGGGTGGGGACTCTCCAGTAATTCAAGCCAGGAACCTTGAACTTTGCTTTCACCTCTAGGCCCCACAAACCAGTTTGCCAACGATTATTAGTGCCATTGGCCACCTAAAGTGAGGTAGGGCTTTCTGATCCTAATCTGGAAGGAACTTGCTGAAACTCTTTGTTTCACTCCATTGTAGAGCACAAAGTCCCCCATTAGCACACACCAGGCAGAAACCTGTGGAAAGGAGGGGAAGAGGAGGACAGTCTCCCCAGGCTTCCTGGTTCACAGAGGGGGGGGGGGGGGGAATCGCAGGTCTCAGTGACACTGCCCTGCCCTGCTGTGCCCAGCTTTCTTCTAGTTGAAAACAGTGTACTCCTTACCCTGTTGCCCAAACCCTGGCAAGAAATCTGTGTGTGGATCTCATTGGTGTCGATCACTTAGGGTTAACTGCATTTTATTTTTGTTCTGAATTTTTTTTGGGGGGCGCTCCCAAGAGAGACTTGGGAGGCCCTGGAGACCCTCATTCTTGGCCAGCAGAGCTGGTGGTTGAATGCAAGAGGCCCAAGGCTGCTGTTTGGGGCCTGCAGTGCCATAGATTACTGATGGTGCTGGGGGCCTTCAGGGCTGCAGCTGGGGACGCTCAGCAATCAACATCAATCAGAAACCCTGCGCTGCTAGCATTCACCTTCGCCACTGGACTGTTCCCTGTCCCCGGGCCATTCCATTTAAAAAGCTATTTTCTTTTGGCTAAGGATGTGGCTCAGTGGTAAAGCACTTGCTTTGCATTGTGCGAGACCCTGGTTTTAATTCCTGGCAACACAAAGCAAAGAGAATAAACTCCTTTTGATGCAATTTTCTGATTTTTTTTTCCTTTTAATGAGGGTTCAATCCCAGGCTCTCCATATGGTTCCTTGAGCCTGCCAGGAGTCAGCCCTGAGTGCAGAGCCAGGAGTCAGCCCTGAGCACTGCCAGATATCGCCCCAAAACAGAACAAAAGTTGGTCCTGAAGAATGTTATGCCATTTGTTTAGTTAAGTCATTTCTTCAACTGGGTCTTCTTATGAGTACCCTTGATGCACTCAGCAGTATTAAACAGAGTGTTTCTGTGTGATTGCATCAAACGGAGCCAGAATGTAGGGCTTGTCCTTCTCGACTTTGGGTGGAGAAAAGTCCCTGCTGACAAGCTTCAGTAACTTAAGATTGAACTAGAAGAGCCAGAGACTTAGTAACTCAGGTTGGGTATTTGCCTTATACGCAGCCGACCCAGGTTTGATTTCCAGCATCCCATATGATCCACTGAGCACCCCCAGGAGTAATTCCTGAGCAGAGAGCCAGGAATAACTCCCCGCCGCCCCCCCCCCCCATCATTGTCATATGTGGTTCAAAAACCACACACACACACACATAGTTGGACTGGAGAAATGAAGCCTGTGGTAGAAAGTCCTCTGAGCAGAGTGTCCGTCCCACGTAGGTCCCTTGCACAGCTTTCTTTGAGCCCCTGTTCCCTGCTTCTTTTCTGATTCATCTCCAAGTTGAAAACTTTTGCTTTAGAACAACGGGTGAAACATCCAGGTGAAACTTCCAGGCATGAGTGTGTGTGGTGCGAAAGGGGAGCAAACAGTGGGTTGATCTTCAGTGCATTTTAGTGATTGGCAGGTCCAGGATCCAACGTGGGGGCCCCAGGTAAAAAATCGTATCAGTGTGGAGGGGGCTGACTGGCACGAGACAAGGGGGCCACAGGAAGGAAACCAGGGTGGAAGGGGGCTTACAGGGAAAAAAAGGTTGAGAAATCCTGAATTAGCCAACAGTGATTTCTCTTTGGACCTTCCAGCCAGCCAGCTTTCACTCAAGTAGCCCCAAGTGAGAGAAAGGCCTTAAATGAGAGTATTTTTGTGTCTGTACTTATTTCTATTTACTCTTTAGCACACACGTCTGCACCCACTCTGTCATCAAAGCTGCTGTGTTTCCCCATCCTGGTCACACACGGACCTTCTATCACTGCGTGCGAATCTCGCTTCCTTCCTAGGAGCAGAGATCAGGGCATCTTCCAATTCCAGTCTGTTTTTCCTGGAGTCAGCAAGGATGATCCCCCAAAGTACAGATAGGGTGTGGGGGAGGAGATGTGCTCAGAACTGAGTTCTCTGAACGAAGCCTTCAGCAGCCATTCCTGCTTCAAAAATGGGGTGCCCATCTGCATGAGCAGGGTTGGGGGTGTGGAGGGAAGGGCGGGCTGACTCCCACCCTAGGGGGCCTTTGGGTGCCTCCCTCTTTCTGAGCCTGCCTCCCGGTACCAGCACACCCATTCCTTCTGGAGGACGTCCGCAGAGGGTTTCTCAGAGGAGGGAGTAGGAAACATGGATGTGGGGGCCTTAACTTGGCGTCTGCCAGGAGGCCCCAGTGACCTGTGTGGAGATTGCCGACTCACCCCCTGGCTCTTTTGGCAGGGCCAGGCCTGTGGCTTGTTTTTCTTTTGAAACCAAAGATAGGCGTGACCAGTTCTCTCGTCTCTTGCAGTGGCCATCCCTGCCATCGGGGCTCAGTATTCCATGTTCCAGGCTGCGCCCGCTCCTAAAATGCTCGAAGACGGCAAGATCCATACCATGGAACACATGATCAGCCCCATCGCGGTGCAGCCCGACCCGGCCAGTGCGGCTGCTGCTGCCGCCGCTGCTGCCGCCACAGCGGCCATCATCCCGGCCGTGTCCACACCACCACCATTCCAGGTGGGAGGAGGGTTTGTGCTGCGGCCATTGTCGGGTGTGTGCGTCCGTGCCTGTTTGTGACCATGCATATGTGTCAATGTGCATATTACGTCTGTATATGTATATGTGCAGTGTGAGTCATGTGAGTGTGCATATGTGTGCCTGGGTCCATGCAAGCATATATATATGTGTCTCTGTCCACGCATGTGTGAGTGTATGTGTGTGTGTTCAGTGCATGTGTGTGTCCGTGTGTGTTTGTTCTGAGTGTGTGTGTGTGTGTGGTGTGTGCAGTGCCTCTGGCAGGTTCATTCAAATCAGAAGAGCTTCCTGTGTGCTCGCTCACTCTCCAGTAGAGCCATGGAACCTCATGACAAATGATGGAAATTTTTAAAATATAATTTATGATGGGAAAGAGGATTTTAAGTAATAATTCGTCTACCCTATTAATTACTCCTATTAATCACTATTCAAGACCGACAACAGGAGACCAAACAGTCCATGCCCTTTCTCACAGTATCAGGAACTGGGACATGATTTTCTTTTCCTTTCTTTTTTTTCTTTTTTCCGAGGGTGGGGGGCATGGGTGGGATTTATTTACGGCACTGGAGCATTTTTAACTCTGGCTCTTACAGTTAAGGAGCTGAACCCAAAGTCCAGTGAGACCATTCATATGTCCACATTCCAAATCCAGTATTGGAGATTTTGCTCGAGTTCCCACACCCGCTCTCGGAATATGCATCGATAGAGATGGGAAACGGGAACTTGAGAACGCCTGTTCTTGCTGGGGGCTGCAAGATCTCCCAGTGCAGCCTCCCTCCTTTGCTTATAGTGCGCCTTTCTCTGGGGTTTTTTGAAGCTCTTTTCTCTTTTTCTTTGTTGTTGTTGTTGTTGTTCGGATAAGTGCACACCAACTGTGAACCAGGGCTTACTCCTGGCTCTGTGCTCATGAGTCATTCCTGGTGGTGTTCAGGTGACCAGGGATTGGATTTAGTGCCAGGGATCAAACCAGCTTGCCACATACCTAGGACGACTCGCTACCCACTGTACTCTCTCTCTTTCTTTGTTATTCAGAAAGGTACTTACAAGTAAAAGTTTGTTTCTTCGTTAATAGGTCACCAAGTGTTCTTTAGTTCAGGATTTTCTAAAACCAAGAAAGGAGGAGGTCATTTGTGACTCTCGGCTGAGGAGTCATATCCTAACAGGTCAGGATCGTTGTTGCTTTGGACTGACTAGGAAGGCCTGAAGGTCATCTGCCACACTAGCAGAATTCCGGAAAAAAAACCTCCTGGACCTCTGGGGGCACGGAGGTTGTCTAGCAGGCAGGGCACTCGCCTTGCATGCAGCTGACTCTAGTTTGATTCATGGCACTCCACATGGTCCCCCAGGCCCTAACAGGAGTGACCCCTGAGCACAGAGCCAGGAGTAAGCCCTGAACACACCAAGGTGAGGGCTTGCACCCCCCATAAAAGACACTCATGGACTTCTGTTTCTGGTACATAGGGTCACATCCGGCCCGGCCCCAATTCTGGGCCTCGGAGCTGAGTTCTGAATCATAGACACTTCTGCCGTCAATCAGTGGGCACGGTCTGTTGGCCTCAGGGTCCTCACTCAGTCTTTCCATAGGAATTTGCTCAGCAAACAATTGATTTCTCTGTAGAGGTTTTGTTCCTTTGCTATCTCTGCACTGCTCATGGCTTTGGTGCTTTCCCCCCAGATCTAGGACTATGCCCTGCCTATGTTCTTTGTTGTATTTTGGTCTCTTCCTCCTGATCTATTCTCTGTCGAGTGACAGCAGAGGAAGAAGCAGCACTTTAAGCACCCCTGATGGGTGGAGAACACCGTTCTCCGTGGAGCTGCTGGGAACAGACCTCCCACACAGCTTCCAGAATTTTCCAGTAGGACACCTTGGCTCTTCCTCACCTGTGGGACTTTTTTTAATTTGATGCTAGTAAGGGGAAGGGGAGGCGTGTTTTGGGTTTTGGAGTCACAGACCCAGCATTGCACAGGGGAACCATATAGGGTGTCAGGGATCAAACCACTTTCAACTGCATGCAAGACAAGTGCCCTACCCACTGTACTACCTATCTGGCCCTTCAGTGTTTGGTTGTTTTTTTTTTTTGGCTTTTGGGGTCATACCCGGCGGTGCTCAGGGGTTACTCCTGGCTCTGCACTCAGGAATTGCCCCTGGCGGTGCTCAGGGGACCATATGGGATGCTGGGAATCGAACCCGGGTTGGCTGCGTAGAAGGCAAATGCCCTACCCGCTGTGCTATTGCTCCAGCCCCTCTTCTGTGTTTTTTATGTAAAATATTTTCTACAAAAGCCAGGGGATGGTATGGGGTCAAGGCACAAGCCTTATATGCACAAGGTCCCAAGTTTCATCCCCCAGGCTGCTGCTCTCACAGAACGGCTGCTGAGGCCCTGTGGCCCCCAGCACCTCTGGAGCTGAGCATTTGACCTGGTTGTCAGAGTATCACGGAAGTAGCTCCTGGCTTCCTGAGCATTGCTTAGGTGCTACTCCACCCCACTCCCCAAGTAAATAAAATGTTCTTGTTGGTGTTGACTTATGAGTCTCTTGCTCAGATTGGTTTCTTGGTGTTCTCTCTAATAAATCTGTGAGGTTGGAGGTTCATAGAGTAATCGTTGCCCTTTGAGATCCCAAGGTAAAAACTCTGATTTGCAGGTATTAGGAAGGAATGATAATGAATTTCCTTATCATAAATTCAGAAGTGCTTGATTAAATTTAATTTCTTGTTACTTGAGTTGTTTATTTTAAAGATGCACAGGGACATAGAGACCAAAACAATATTTCCTGCAGGGCGTTCTAAGGAACTTAAAAAACCACTTTGGGAACTAATGAAGTTGAGGCTCTTTCTTGTTCTAGAAACATGATAGATGTTTCACTTTCAGGTAGAAGGGAGTGTAGAGCAGGCATCCACAGTGAGGCAACTGTCATGAGAGTGTTTTTCCCCACTACCTCCTGTAAAAACCCCTCCTCAGCCTCCAAATCCCAGCCCAATTGTCACCACTTTGGAGATACTTTCTCCTGCTGCCTAAGTCAGCGAACCTCCTAGAACAACTTGTGTCTTTAGTCTTGTCATAGGACCAGTATGCGGGACATTAGGTGTTGGTCCACAGGTGGAGAAAGGTTGAAGAATGCAATCTCAGAGCATTCAATCATCTGCTCTTCTCCCTTGTACCATTAGAATCTGAATGTGCCTTGAGGATCCAACTCCACCTTTCCACACCATCTAGACTGGAATCACACCTGGCTAGAGTGACAGTTACTGGTTTATCATATTGCCTTCCTGTTCTGAAAGCTTATTTTTTTACCTCTCCCAACTCCACCCTTTGGAAGTCAGGTAGATGAATGGATGCATACATGCATACATGCATGATGGATGGGTAGATGGAAGGAGAGGTGAATGGATAGATGAGTGGGTAGGCAGATGGATGGATGAACAAGCAGGTGGTTGAGTGGGCAGGTGTGTGGATGGATGGTAGGTGCATGCATGAATGGTAGATAGATGATTGATAGATGGATGGGCCTATGGTGGGTGGACGGATGAGTGGATGGATGGATGGATGGATGGATGGGTGGGTGGGTGGACGGATGGACGGACGGACGGACGGACGGACGGATGGATGGATGGATGGTGGATGGGTCAGTGATGGATGGGGCAGACACTTCTTTAGTAAGGACCTTTTCTTCTCTCTCCTCAGGGTCGCCCAATAACTCCGGTGTACACAGTGGCTCCAAACGTTCAGAGAATTCCCGCTGCTGGGATCTATGGAGCCAGTTATGTTCCCTTTGCTGCTCCGGCCACAGCCACGATCGCCACACTACAGAAGAACGCAGCCGCTGCGGCTGTGTATGGCGGCTACCCAGGCTACATACCTCAGGCCTTCCCTGCTGCTGCTATTCAGGTGCCCATCCACGATGTCTACCAGACATACTGAGCCTGCCCACGAACGTGGAGCCCACGCCCAGGGCTCCCCTTGAAGGAACCCCTTTACTATTTATGAAGAAAGCACATATTGGATTAGCACCCAGACGAAGCCTGAAAGTGAAGAATGTTATTCTATATCATACTGAAATCTTTTATATACATGAAGTTTTCACTAGTTTGGGTTTTTTTTTTTTAAGACTTATTTTCAACTTAGCAGGCCTGCGTGTGTCCATTTCTAAGAGACTGGCAGCAGGCTCGTGCCTTAATACCATCTCTCAAAAGATTTGTATGCTGTCGTACATTTGTATAGAGGTTTTTTGTTTTTGTATTTTTAAGGATATATTTTCAGTATGAAGGTTATTTTCTTAATGTCTGCACTCCAGAGATTTCTATTTTGTAGTACCTGCAATAATATATCAACTCTAGGTTTTAAAAATATGCACCCTCAAGCCGCTAAGGGTCTTATTTTGAGAAATATATTCACTATTTAAAGATACAAAACAATAGTGCTTTAAAATACTACAAGAAACAATTATTTTAAAAGTTATACTGGAAAGTGCAATTTTGAAATGAGTCAGACCTCTATTCCTGCTGGCACTAAGGGTTGACGGTGTTAACCAGGTGTTATCTGCGATGGTTCTATTTTCCAAGAGCAATCAAACACTCCGTCTCTGTCCTTAAGCCAGCGTCGAAGAGACTTGTCACGCTTCTGAGTCCACTGGAACGTTCTCCCTCCTGTCACCGTGATCCTGGGCCCCTCAAGCTTTAGCATCCTGTGCCTTTGCTCATCAGCACCTTCCCTCTCAGCCCTGGCCCCCAGCCCCGCCTCCCAGTTTAGTTTGGCATTTGTAGGACTTCCCCTGATAGAGAAAAACATGGGTAACTTTTATACTTCTTGGGTTTTATTGTTGTTGCTGTCATCCTTGTCGCGTTCATTTTTTTTCTGTTGTTTGTTCGGGTCGGGGAGGTCTTGGTAATAGTGGAGTATGTATAAGCACAAGATTTTAATAGTTTGCAGAAGACATCCTTACATAGCTGTTTAATTGTTCAAAATGTAAAAGTCCCTTTCAGTCCTTTTCTAATGCTTTTATTTTATTCACTTTTTTTTTTGAAAGTCTGAGTTTGTAGAGACAGAGAATGTTATTTTAGAGGACCCCTACCCCCCACCTCCCAAGGACTCTCTTTGTGGCAGAAAGTTATACTTCTGGTTGCCTTATCTTGTCTGGCCATCAAGGGTGTTGGAAATAGGATTGAATAGGGCTTGACTACTTGGCTGTAGGTGGCCCTGTGCTCAGGTGAACCACTGGGTCCTGTACATCCAGGAAGAGTTTGTAAATATCTCCTAATTCTCCTTTTTAGTTGTTTTGTTGTTGTTGTTGCAGTTCGTACTCCATAGTGTAGTGCAAAATGAAAGCATTTTATTTCAATGTTAAGGCTGGTTGTATTGGGGGAGCAGATGTTTTGGGGGGATTGTTTTTGGGGTTTTTTTTTGCAGTGTTTTGTGCCTATTTTAAAGGCTTTTGTTTAGCAGAGTGAATGTAAAATACAGCAAAATGTTAAGTGTTGTCATCTACTTTACGAAACATCATGAAACATCAACTTGGAATTTTTTTGTTTTTAAGGTCCTGTAAGGTGTGCAAAGGTTGTGTTATTATATCATAAGAGAGATCTATCAAAATTATTCCACCTACCGGGTTTTGGGTTAATGGGTTAATGGTGGAATTCTTCTGTCGGTAAATAATAGGACCATGCCATTCACAAATATTTCAGTTTTATTTTAAATTTTAAATTAAGAGATTTTTTTCCGAAGGGCCTTTCTTCTCTCCCCCCACCCCCCTGCCCTTTTTGGGTGAGATGATGTTTTATATATAAGCAATATTTATTTAACTATTCTATAAAATTATTGAGTGCCCGCCAAGGCCTTTAAACATTCCTAACATTCCTTTTCATCATTCTTATGTGACATCAAGTGATTGTGCAGTGTCTCTGGTGATGTCCCCTGCGGCCACAGTCCTTCTCGAGTCCTTGGGAACTAGTCGGCCCACCATACGCAGTTTGGAGCTGTCCATGTGCCTTGGCCTTATGTGAAAGCAGTGCAGCGCCCTCTCTCCCACATAGGGTTGGCGCAGAGGTTCTCTGAAGGAGACTGGGCCAGGGGTCTTACTGTATTTTACATGTGCCTATAAATTATTTGCCAAAAGAGAAAAAATAAAGCAAATGGGGAGGGGGAAATGATACCTTAGCCTGGCAACCACCAAACTACCTTAAAAACAAATGTTGGTGGCATGACCAGGTTAAGTAAGTCTCCTTTCCACAGCCTTTCTTTTCTTATTGTTTCAAAACCATTTCACATACACTACTGAGTGAGGTAAGTTTATAACTTGAAATGTGAACTTGTCTTTCCTTTTTTTTTTTTTTTTTTAGGGTTAAGAACAAACGATATAAATGTTTTAAAAAAAAGTTTTAGAATTCTCTGTTTTCAAACATGCTGGTAGTTTAGTTATCTTTAGTGGCTGGTATTGAAAAGCTTTTAAATTTATTTAGCTCTTGCTCCACTTACAGTACATTCTTGGGATGTATGTGGTGAATAAAGCTTTCTTTAAAAAGCAGTTGCAAGGCCTTATTTTAAATTGTGTTTTTGTATGCTGGTTTTCTTCCTTTCTCTTTTTTTCCTGTGTGTGTGTGTGGGGGGGGGGGGGGGGCGATGCTTTGGTGGGTTATACCCAGCAGTGCTCAGAGCTTACTCTTAGCTCTGTGCTCAGGGATCACTCCTGGCAGCGCATACAGGACCATTTTGCAGTGCTGGAAATCAAACTCGGGTAGGCCGCCTACAAGATAAATTCTGCCCTTTATGTGATTTCCCTGTATTTTCAACTGGGAAACCTGCAAATTATTATCATATTTTGGAAGCACCATGGGGCAGGGGTGGTGCTTAAGTAATGATTGGGAACTACCAATGTAACTAAACATACAAGCTTCGGAGGTTGGAGACCTCAGTCCCCTCGAATCTCATAGAGATTAGGATGTACAGGGCCTGTGTCATGCTCCCAGCACTGTGTCACGCAGGAACCCAGCAGCGTGAGGCCAGGGAACCGTAGGTAGGCACCTGGGTTGCTGTGAGACTTCCTACTTGGACATGCACCAAAGGTCACCCAAGACCAAAGTCGTTTGGTTTCTCTTTTTCAGGACGCACAAGTATCACCAAATGCTTCCTTCCATTTTAGCGACTCTCGCTCACTGCAGACAGGACCCATCAGCCAAGTCCATCAGAGGGGTAAAGGGAAAGTACTAGGCTGTCACTGTCATTACTTCTAAATTTTAAGAATTTTGTTTTCTGGTTTTTGAGCAACCAGGGTCGTGGCCTCCCAACCCATATTTCTTAGAATTTTCACTTCCTGCTTCCTCTTAAAAAGAGAGAGACCTTCTCATTTTTCCAATTTTTTATTGCGATCCCATGGTTTATAATAGCATCAATAATGGTTTCTCACGCACATAATTTCAACACTATACCCATCACGCCCTCCCTCAAGACCCCAACTTCCCCCCCACCCCCCCCACCCCCCCCCCCCCCACGTCCTCCCAGGCAGGAGAAGCCAGGAAACTTTCCAAGATGACAGTGTTTACCAGCATAAGATCTGCTGATTTCTTCTTGTTCTGGGAGAATGGCTTAGACACCCTTCAAGTCTCTCGGAATCTGCGGTTGATTGATTTTGTTCGAAACTGGATCATAAAGAAATGCGTATTAGACTCCTGCTGGTCACTGGCCTTTGCAAAACCAACATTAATCTTGCACATTCCAGAGGGAGAACAAAGGCGGAGCAGATAAAGAGCAAGTCGGTAGGGGTAAATGCTATGATTATGTGATTCAGTGTGTCCTGCTTTCTGAGGCTTGATGGACCTCTCCTGAGCTCCATAGGAGGAGGCGGGGCCGATAGGTGACTGGCCCAGTTCACTCTGCAGGGAGAGTGGGACAGTGGTCGTAGAAGACTTATAAGACCCAGGTTCTCATGGCCTTTCCTTGAACGTGGCTAGAAAAAGTCCTACCAATGGCCTGCCCTGGTCCCTCTCTGTTGGCTCATGGTGTGCTTTTAGGTACAGCCTGTCTGCTTAGAGGGCACTCAAGCTAGAAAGATCCAGAATGCCTGCGCTCAGCCTGAAGGGTAGCGCAGCTTCAGAGTGGACTGTCACTCATCTCCACCAGGAAGTGAAGAAATTCTATCTGCCAGAATGTCCCCAAAGTAGAGGAGGAGGCAGAAGCACTGTCAAAGGGAATCTACTCCACCTGGTTTGGGGGTAATTGGAAATTGGATTTTTTTTTATTTTTTGGTGGGAGGGATTGATTTTTTGTTTGGTTGCCTTTTTGTCCACACCAGGACTCAGGACTCTGCAGTGCCTGAGATAGTCAGGATCAGCCAGTGCAGGGCAAGCCCCTAAACCCTATAGTACCTCTCCAGTCTGTTGGGTGGAGTATCTCTTGTTTGATGCTTCAGTAGGATAAGTGTGTACCGCACCCAGCCCCATCATTCTGTTTTGCAGCCACAGTCTGTGGTGCTCTGGGGCTAATCCTAGCTCAGTGCTCAGGGCTCACTCCTGCTGAGGCTTGGGGGTCACGTGGTGCCAGAGATCAGACCAGTCTTCTGCATGTAAAACACGTGCTAAAGGCCTTGAACCATCATCTCTCTGCCCACACGCCCTGTTGTTTTCTTCCCAAAATATGACAACCCATGGAAACAGTTTTTTAATTGAATCAGATCAATTCAAGGACAAAATGCTGGTTTTTCCTGCCCTCATCAAGGTTCGTTATCATGCACTCCAGCATTTATTGCTCACTGTTCTGTGTAAATCTGTGAGCTGAAATCAAACTTATTGGCATTCCAGACCCTATTTTAAGGGGAAAGGGACCCTGATGTACTTAGAAAAATATCTGAAGTGTCTTATCTGAGTTACTGTGTGATATCATTTTTAGTATAAAGTCTTTGGGCCTTAGTGTCAGTTGTGACATTTTGGCATAACTTGATAAAAAGACATTTTGACACCCTGATCTCAAAAAATCATATATTCATGTTTAAAGGGGGAAAAAATTACATGGTTAGAAGCCTGCCCCAGGTGCTAGGGGAGAAGGCAGCTGGGATAGAGAAGGAACCACTATGGCAATGATAGTTGGAAATGATCACTCTGGATAAGAACTGGGTGCTGAAAGTAGGTATCTGTATTGCACACCACAATGCCCAGGGGTGTCAGGGGGAGGGAGGATGGAGAGGAGAGGAGAGAGGGGGAGGGGAAGGGAAGGGAAGGGGAGGGGAGGGGAGGGGAGGGGAGGGGAGGGGAGAATTGCCTGCCATAGAGACAGGCTGGGGCCAGGGGTGGCAGGAGGGAATTTGAAAACACTGGTGGTAGGAAATGTGCACTGGTGGAGGGATGGGTGTTGGAACATTGTATGACTGCAACCTGATTATGAACTGCCTTTAACTATATCTCATGGTGATTCGATTAAAAAAAATTACTAGGGATCAGAGAGATGGATTTCTCAACAGGCTGGAGTGCAGGTTTTGCATGCAAGAGGCCTAGGTTTTATTTCTGGCACTTCATGGTCTTCCAAGCACCACTGGAAGTGACCCTCAGCCCTGAGCCAAGAATAGCCCTTGAGCACTTCCCAGTGTGTCCCCAACACCAAATAGGTAAATTGCTGGGCAGATGGGCCAGGGATGTGGCTCCATGGTAGAGTGCTTATGAGGCCCTGGGTTCAATACCCAGCACCACCAGGAGCAAGCACCTAGTCAGGCGTAGCCCCTGAGTGCCGCCAGATGTGGCCCAAAACCAAAAATAAGGCTGGGTAGGTGACAGAGATGCCTGAGTTCTCTGAAATATTCCCCTTCGCTGGTCTCTGAAGATGCAAAGCAGACGAGTTTGAAGTGAAATTCAGAGATCTTCACAATGACTTTGACAATGACCTTCACAAAGACAATGATTGACTTTGATTCCAAATTCTAAACTATAGGACTAGGTTCAGTTTTGTTTTGTTTTTTGTTTTTTTGTTTTTGTCTCTCTCTCTTTACTCCTCCCTTTCTAAGGAATCCTATTTCCTAACTCCTCATGCCAATAAACTGGGAAAATCACCATTGGCCATGGGACAGCTGCTCTGCATGCAGAAACCCTTGGCTCAGAAACTCTTGGTACTAAGAAAGTTCTTAGTAGCACACCCAAGTAATACATCTTGCTGTCGCAACCCTTGAGCCCTGCTACGTGTGAACCAAAAACAAAAAAAAAAATTATTTCCCAGACACGTTGGCTAACAAGGATCAAGACAGTCCAAAGATGTCTTGGTTGGGGTGGGGAGTATAAAATTCACCCCTGCTGATTACAGCCTTGTGCATTCTTAGAAAAGAACTGGTTTCTGAATTGGTGAATAGCCATAATCATGAGTTTATCAGATTATTATCAAAATCACAAAACTGACTCCATTGAGTCTATGAATTTAAAACCTGGTACATGGTAGGCATTCGAGGAACGTTTCTGGTGACCAGAATGATAAGCAGGTAGGCCTTGCACTAGGCCAACATGACAGATCCCTGGCATCCCCATATGGCTCCGTGAGCACTGCCAGGAGTGATACCTAAGCACAAAGCCAGTAATAAGTCCTGAGCACTGCTGGGAGTGCCCCAAAAGCAAAAAAGGAAGAGAAGGAACAATCGGAAAAGAAGAGGAATAAGAGAGGGCCAGAGCAATAGTACAGCGGGTAGGGCGTTTGCCTTGCACACTGCCAACCCGGGTTTGATCCCTGGCATCCCATATGGTCCCCCAAGCACCGCCAGGAGTACAAAGTGCAGAGCCAGGAGTAACCCCTGAGTATCGCTTGGTGTGACCCAAAAAGCAAAAAGAAGAAGGAATAATAAAACATCTCCCTTCTCACTTACAAACAAACATGTGACTGCATTCTACTAATTTAGCTCCATTGAGCCTTCCTATCACATTCCTTTCCATCCCTTTGTTCACTCACTCCTTCAGTGAGTGTTGGGATGGCAGCATAGCAAGCAAGAAGACCTTGGAGAGAGGATATCATCCTCATCCATCCCTTTGCCGTCCAGAAATTCCCATCCATGAACCAAGTTCTACTAGCGGGGAGAAGTGGATCGAAGGGCTGAAACTCTTGCTTTCATGTGGGTAGCTCAGGTTTGATCCCCAGCACCGAATGATCTCCTGAAAGCCTGATGAAAGCAACCCCAACTGGGGGAAGGCTGGATAGAGTACAATGGGTGGGCCACTTGCCTCACACAAGGCAGAACCTGGTTTGATCTCTACTTCATAAGGTCCTCCAAACAACACCAGGAGTAATCTCTGAGCACAAAGCCAGGAGTATCCCTGAGCACAATGGGTGTGGTTCAGAAACAAAACAAAACCATATATATATATACATATATATATACATATATATATTCGTAATGTAAGTTCATATGCACATGCACCCTCACTGTCACATACACAGCGAAGTCAGAATGAGCAGAGGAGGAACCCAAAAAATCCCTGGCCCAGAAGAAAATCTATTTTGTGCACACACCTAAAATAGGGCCTGCCTGAACCAAAATACGGAGAAGTGAGAAATCACTTTTATTTTATTCAACACTAAACCTGGTTCACGGCTCTGTGTTCACCTTGGTCAGACAGAAGATTTGGAACCAAATAATAATCCTAAATCATTTGAAGTTTCTACCTAAAAATAGAAACCTACATTTATCTAATCAATATATCTTAGCAGGTTCAGTAATCACCTCCAAGTCTCAGAGGGGACAGGTGGATCGAAGGGCTGAAACTCATGCTTTCATGTGGGTAGCTCAGGTTTGATCCCCAGCACCGAATGGTCCTTTAGACCTCTTATTTTTTCTTTTCCTGTTTTGTTTTTGGGTCACACCCAGTGGTGCTCAGGTCCTACTCCTGGTTCTGCACTCAGGAATTACTCCTGATAGTACTCGGGGGACCATATGGGGTGCTGGCAATCGAACCTGGGTCAGTCACCTGCGGAATAAAAGCCCTGCCCGCTGTCTAATCACTCTGCCCCTCCATGCTTCTTGAACCTGGCTTCCAGACTCAGGTCTTCTGCCTTTGTCTCTGGAGTCATGCAGAGGTGTCCCTTCTTTCCAAAGGAGTCATCCCTACTGGTTGTCTTCTCAGCAAAGGTGCCGGGCCTCTGGGTTTCCCAGTACCTGTGAGCATTGAGGGAGACCCTCAGGAGGATGTGCCAGGACTCTCTGACTTGCTCCGTGAAGCTTTGTCTCCTTGCAGCTCCCGCAGCTCCACCATGCAGAGCAGTACAGAACTCTGCATTTGCAAGAAATATGACCTTTTCTGGGCTAATTTTTAGCTACCCTTCTTTCTTGGCTTGCACTAGTTTGTTTGTCAAAAACCTGCATGAATGATTAACCGACCACGAGGTTTCAATAGGCCTTAGTCATTCTAAGGTAGGTGAGCTGCGTCCTGAAGCCCAGTCTGATCTGGGATGACCTTGCTAGGGGTCACCTCAGATAGGTGAAGATGTGAGTCTTTGGTGCTGGGATAACATTCAGCCTCTTTTTCCAAGGATTTGTTTTTCAGGACCTTGACTCCACACAGTACTATTACCAGAAAATGAGTTAGCTAGCCTGCCTGCCTGCCTGCCTGCCTGCCTGCCTGCCTTCCTGTCCCGCCTTCCTTCCTTCTGTCCTTTCTCTCTCGCTTTCTCTCTCCCTTCCTTCCTTCCCTTTCTTTTCCTTTGGATGGGGGTGGTTTGGAGTCATACCCACAGTGCTTGGGGGCAACTCCTGGTTTAGTGCTCAGAGATTTCTCCCTGCAATGCTGGGGGTTTAGACATATGGTGTGGGGGAAATCAAACTGGGGTCAGCCACATGCAAGGCAAGCACCTTACATTGTACTATCTCTTTTGCCCCAAATGTTGTTCATCGTCTTTCTTTTGGGGGGTGGGGGAGGTTTGGGCCATACACAGCTGTGCTCAGGACTTTCTCCTGGCTGTGCTCAGGGATCAAACCTGGGTTGGTCACACGGAAGTCAAGCATCTTACCTGCTGTACCATCACTCCTGCCCCCCAGGATACTGTTTCTAACAACTTCACCAGCTTCCCTTGTTCCCCTAGTTTTTAAATACAGCCAGTTGGCCCTTTCTCAATCTTGAATTGCAATGCTGTGCAAATTGAGCTCTACTTTCCTAAGGAAATGCTCCCCTAGGAAGAGAAATTCTAGAAATATGGCAGGCCCTGAATTAAATGTGCTCTGGCATTTATAAAAGGAGCATTGTGAGCCTAAGGGACAATTAGAATACCGAATTTAGCACCCCTTCTTGACTTTAGGTACAAATATCTCACTCCTGAGCGTCCAGCACAAGCTCCTGCAGTGAGCGTTTCTTTTCTTCTGCTTAGGAATAATGTGAACGTCATGGAGGGGACGCCCCAGCAGGAAGCGGGAATAATGACTGTCAGGAACTGAAGTCAGTGCCTAGGGACTACTTACTATATATAGGTCAAGTGATTCACATCGATTTTGAAAAACTTTTTCTTAAAAAGAAATGTAGCACTTGCCTTACACACAGCCAACCTAGGTTCAGTTCCCGGCACTGCATACAGACCCCCAAGCCACCAGGAGTGATCCCTGAGTACACAAAACTAAAAAAAAAATAAAATTAGACTCATGATTTACAAAGTTGTTGACAATAGGATTTCAGGCAATGTTCCCAATTGTATACATACATACATATATATGTATATGTATATATATATATACACACATATATATTTAAATTAATCATCATGAGATACATTTACAGACAGACTTTCATGATTGTGTTTCAGTCAAACAATCTTCAGGACCCATCCCTCCACCAGTACCCATTCTCCACCCCCAGTGTTCCCAGTATCCCTCCCCCAACTCCCACCCCTTCTCATACCCTGCCTCAGCGACAGGCACAATCCCTCTTTCCCTTTTACTCTCTCTGTCCTTTTGGGTGTTATGGTTTGCAATACAGGTAACAAGCCATCATGTTTGTTCCATAGTCTACTTTCAACATGCATCTACTATCCCAAGAGATCCCTACAACCATCATTTATTTAGTGTTCCTCTCTCCATCCCAGCTACCTTTTCCCCCAACGCATGATATTGACTATTAAGCCATGGGGCAGTCCTCCTGACCCTTATTTTAACTGTCCTTAGGAACTTGACACATTTTTAAGTGTAATTTTTTCTTGTTTTTTATGTGGGCTATAGCCGATGATGATCAGGGGGTACTCCTGGCTATGCACAAGGGATCAATACAAGTGCCTTGTCCATTGTATTGTAGCTCTAACCCCTTTACGTGTAAGTTTTATAGTTTAGGTCCTCTGCTCAGAGCCGTGTTGGGTCCAGTGGCTTAGATATACACAAGTAACTCTACACACAGACAAGCCCAAGGCCCCTAATATTATCAGTTTCCACCCTGGAGCACTGTTATGACTGTTTGGCCGAGAGCACACGGGCATCAGCTACTATTAAGTCCAAGTGATGAGCCTCACTTTGTCTCACCAAAGTGTTAGGTAGCTGAAATATCATATGCACCCAAACGCGCGCGCATGCGCACACACACGCGCGCGCACACACACACACACATACACACACACACACGCACTGCAAAGTTGGGATACAAGTAAAACAATATACCTACCCCACAGGGAGGGAGAAGAGACAAAACATAAGAAGAGAAAGAACGGGATGTCAGTTTCAAAAGTCCAGATTCAGCGTCACAAAGATGAGGGTGAGCACAGGTTTTTCAAACAGAGAATCAGGAGCTAGAGAGAGAGGACAGCAGGTGAGACCCTTACCTTGCATGAAGCCAACCCAGGCTGAATCTCCAGCACCACATACAACTGCCTGAGCCTGCCAGAAGTGGCCCTGGTGTAGTGTGAGCCCCAGAATCAGTAAAATAAAATAGGGGACTGGAGAGGTAGCACAGGAGGTAAGATGCTTACCCAGTTAATCCTGCATACTGACCCAGGTTGGATCCCTGGCACCATAGATGGCCCTTCAGATGGTCCCCTGAGCTCTTCCAGGGGCCACTGCTAAGCACAGTCAGGAATAGTCCCAGAACACCACCTGGTATGGCGCCCAAACAAAATACAATAATGGTTGAGTGCAGAGGAAATAGATCATCTCAAATCCACTGGGAATATTGGCTTTTTGGGTCTCACCGAGCGATGCTCAGGAGTTACTCCTGGCTCTGGACTCAGGAATTATTCCTGGTGGTGCTCAGGGGGACTATATGAGATGACCGGGGATCAAACCCAGGTCAGTCATGTGCAAGGCAAATGCCCTCCCCACTGGACAACCGGTGGTGGCAGAGCTACTGACCTTGGTAGTCTTGGGTCCCTGATGGGTGTTTGGGGTGACCTGGCTGTGTCCCAGCTGAATCCACTGGGAATTCTAGATGTGTCAGTGGAGCATCCTGGACCATGGCGGCAGGACTCGGCTCTCCTCAACATGCTGCAGAGATGTCTGATACTAAAAGCGGGAGACTGGATGGGAATGCCCAGGGTAGTGCTTCTGGCTTGGGTTCCTTCAGAATCTTTTGGTTTGGATCCACACTTAGAGTGTTCAGGGTTTCTCCTGGCTCTGCATTCATGAATCACTCCTGGCAGGCTCAGGGGACTATATTGGGATGCCAGAGATTGAACTCTGGTTCAACAAACTGTACTGTGGGTCCAGCCCCAAGGTTTTTTGCACAAGCTCACCACATATCTACTGCCTGCCCCCCTCCCCCTCAATGCTGTGCTCCACCCCCAGCAGGGAAAGAAACAGGCACATCAAGGTCACCACAGACACCAGTCAGGGACCCGAGACTTCCAGGGTCAGTAGGTCTGCCACTACCGGATGACTCTCAACTCCATGTCTAAGATCAAAGAAATCCAAGGACTGGAGCAATAGTCCAGCAGGTAGAACATTTTCCTCACAAGTGGCTGACCTGGGTTGGATCCCTGGCATCCCATATAATCCCCTGAGCACTGCCAGGAATTATCCCTCAGTGCAAAACCAAGAGGAACCCCTGAGTATTGCTTGGTGTGACCCAAAAAGCCAAAATAATTTAAAAAGGGAATCCAGCTCAGCTACATCTGTCACATTGATTAGCACCAGAACCAAACACCCAGACACCAGAGCAGACCTGTTCATGGGGGCCAGAGCGATAGCACAGGGGTCAGGCTCTTGCCTTGTATGTAGCAGACCACAGTTCAATTCCCAGCACCACATATGGTCCCTCAGGACCACCAGGAATGATCCTTGAGCACAGAATCAGAAGTAAGTCCTGAACACTGCCATATGTGATCTAACACCCACCCATCCCCCTAGAAAAAATTGAAAAACACAATAAATAACTCATTTCACAACAGCAGACCCCCAATAATGAGCAGAGACACCAACAGCAACCATGACACTGCAGAAAATTCCCCACTACTGCCGCGAAGTCACGTGGGCTCTCTGCACACAGAGGTATGTTGGAGGAGGTGGAGGGAGAGAGAGCTCTGTGAGGGACGTGAACTTTAAATGATTAAACATTTACTGGAAAGAAAATGTTTAACTCAAACGAGTGCATGCCAGGAGACCTTGCTGTGCCTTTAGCTGCAGCCCAGCATGGCTCTTATTCCGGCTCTCCAGGAATAGAAAGGCACAGATTTACATCCAACAAAGTAACCGCATAGCCCTGGCTGTACTGTGATGGAGGAAAGCGTCATCCCGGCTCCTGGTGTTCTTTCTTGCCTGTAGGGAGCTCTCTGGACAGCACTCCAGGCCCTCTGCCCTTTGCTGCTTTTCACTCCTGGAATGATAATTTCACATTGATAAATGTGTTAGGGTTGGGGTTTTTTTTGGTATATATATATTTTTTCCATAATTTTAATTTATTTATTTATTTATCTTCTTATATTTATTTATTGAATGACTATGGGAAAGGTTACAAAGCCTTCAGGTTTAAGTCTCGTTCGTACAATGGTCAAACACCTCTCCCTTCACCAGTACTCATTTTTCACCACCAAGAACCCCAATATACGCCCCCTACCAACTTCCCAATGCCTGTGAGACAGATGATTTCTCCTTAATTCTTCTCTACATTGATTACATTCATTATTTCGACAAAAGATGCACCATTATTGTTTAGAATTCCAAGGCATTGTGAAATACTTTGTTTTCTATAGCTGGTTAGGAGAAGCATAATGTCGAGCTGTTCGCTATCGCAGCCACGCAATTTTGGATTTCTGCAAAGAGCCAGATAATTACGAGATTGGTTTCTGTGCATCTGGTGTTATGGCTGTGCTGGAGAGCCACTCGTGGGGGCAACTCGTGACCTCAATAGGGCGTGAAGGACGAGCCGGTACTGCCCCCCTTCCCATGAGACTGCAGTTGCCCCGTCATTGCTGGCTCATACCTGGCTTTCCAATAAGCTCTGGCACGGCGGCCACCTTGTATGCGGTCCAGGTGCATTTCTGCCAAAAGCCGCTGGGTTTCGAGATTTGTTTCTGAGTCTCTGGAATCATGGCCGTTAATCAGCTTGATCAGGAGCCGGAGAGGTCATTTGTAAGCAGCGACTCAGGGTCTCGTTGGGATGGGGAGGAAAGGGCTGGTTCCACCCCCATCTGGTGAGGCCCCACGTGTCTCATCACTGCAGGCCCAAACCTGACTGTCCGGTGGCCTCTGGAGGATGGCGGTCACCGGGCCATGAGGAGGAACAGGCCAAGGCACGAAACCTATTCCCACTTGGAGTGGCCCAGCGCCAGTAACCTACTGCAGAGACCAGGCACATTTCTGCCAAAAGCCGCTGGGTTCTGAGATTTGTTTCTGAGTCTCCGGGGTGATGGCCGTTAAGCAGTTTGATTAGGAACCAGAGAGGCCATGCCTCCAATTATATAGCTGAGCCAGAGGTGGTTTGTGGGTGTGTCTCCCACATACCTAACTTTTGGCTGTTTACTTTCTTAGTAAACTTTGCCCCAAGTTTTTGGGGTCTGGCCAAAGGCACAGCAGCAATTTAGCGGTATCTGAAAGTCTGACGATGCCATCAGGCTGCTGATGCACTTGCCTCACAGGTACAGATTGACCTGCTGGCAGCACTATATATATATATATATATATATATATATGCCACACCCGGGAATTACTCCTGGCTCTACACTCGGGAATTACTCCTGGTAGTGCTCAGGGGACCATATGGGGTGCCAGGAATGAACCCAGGATGGCCATGTGCAAGGTAAATGCCCTCCCCACTGTGACATCACTCCGGCCCCAAGATTGATCATGGTATTTGTTTCTTTCTTGGGCCCCACCTGTGTTGCTGGGTGGTGGGGGTGTTCCCAGCAGTGCTCAGGAGTCTTCCCAGTGCTTAGAAATGGCCCCTGGTACACCGGACACAGAATCCAGGACTCCTGAGGGCCAAGCATGCACACTCGCCCTAAACCTCCTTCCACACTCCAGGGGATTCTTGGATGATCACTTCCTTCTCCCTCTGGAGAGGACTATAAGAAAAGATGACTTTCCCTCTCCTGAACTCTCCCCGGCTGGCCTTGGCTGTGTCTGGATGGGGTAACTCAGCCTAACTTGGGGGCTGGAGTGATCGTACAGTATGAATCTGATTTTTGTATGGATTTTTTTTTGTCTAGAATTTATTCTAGACATTTCATATAAGTGAAGTCATATATCATAGTGGTTTATGAGTGGATTCTTTCATTTAGAATAGTTTAGTGTTTTGCTTTATGTATGAGAACTTTATTTCTTTCTATATTAAATACTCTCCACCTTAATTAAGCATGTGACATATTATTTTTATCTGTTCAGCTTTTGATAGTTGTGTTGACTTTTGAGCAATCACTAATAATGCTACTATGAATATTCTTATATACAAGCTTTTGTTTGAACACCTATTTTCTCCTCTTATGAGTACACAGCTACCTAGAAGTGCAGTAGCTGGGTACTATGGGGAGTCGCCGTTGAATGCTGAGAACCCAGCAGGCTGCTCTGCCCGGCAGCTGCATTCCTTCACATTGCTCCAGCGCCGTGTGAGCTTCCAAGTCCCCACATCCTTGCCACGACTTGTTTCTCGTTTTTGTCTTTCAAACGCCCACAGCCATCCTAGTAAGTATAGAATGTGTCTCAGTTTTCACTTTGGTTTTCTCTTCCATAACAAGTAAAGAAGAAAGAAACTTTGGGTTGTTTGTTTGGGTTGTTTTTGGTTTTGATTTTGGTTTACTTTTGTTTTTTTGAGATCACACCTGGCTGTGCTTGTGCTCAGGGGTTACTCATGGCAGTGCTTGGCAAATGGTGTGTTGTGGGGACTAAACTCCAGTTTCCCACATGCAAAGCATGCACTCTTGTCCATTAAGCTATCTCTTGGGCCCCCTGAGAGTCTTGTATTTTTGTTGTTATTGTTGTTAGTCCCTTCTGTACCTTTATGGAAATATCTGTTCAAAGTACTTGCCCAGGAGGCTGGAGAGACTGCATAGGACTAAAGCATGCAGCTGAGATCGACCCCTGGTGATACTCTGAGAAGCACCAGTAGTGATACCTGAGCACAGAACCAAGGTTAAGCCTGGGGGTCACACCACTAGGTGTGACCCCCCCAAAAAAAATCCAAACGAACAAATAACAAAGCACTTTACCCATTCAATTGGGCTGTCCTTCCCCCCCCACACCCCCGTTGGGAATGTGTGTGTGTGTGTGTGTGTGTGTGTGTGTCCAGAATATATCACTTGATCACTTGATACCCCGTTACTCATCGATTTGCTCGAGCCGGTGCCAGTAACGTCTCCATTTATCCCTTTGCGTGCTAGCATAGCCCAATAGCATCTGCTCGTTCTAGGAACATGAAGAGCCTCAAACTGATCATTCAGGGTCTTGATGAAGAAGTCTGACCACCTGGTAGGTGGGCGTCCACGTGATCTTTTTATGCCCCGTGGAATCCAGTCAGTAATGGCTCTAGTCCAGCGGTCGTCTCTAAACCTCATTACGTGTCCAGCCCATCTGATTTTTGATGCCTTGGCAAATGAGACAGCGTCCCTGATTCTTGAGCATTGATAGAGATTGGAACTCCGGATTCTAGCTCTCATTTGAGTGAAGCATGATACTCCAAGCATAGCTCTTTCGATTCCTCTTTGAGAGACCCAAATAACGTTCTCATCCTGTTTTCGTAGGGCCCAGGTCTCTGAGGCATATGTTAATGCAGGAAGAACAGTGGAGTCAAAGAGATGTGCTCGGAGCTGGAGGTTCTTTGTCCTCTTAGTTATTTCTTCAATGCTCTTGAAGGCATTCCAAGCCACTCTCTTCCTCCTGCGTAACTCAGGTGCCAGGTCATTCATCATGTTGATTTCTCGACCTAGGTATATATAACTGTTGCATTCGGAGATGGTCGTTCCGTTGAGAGTGAATGGAACATCACGAACAAGACTGTTTCTCATGAACATTGTCTTTGTGAGATTCAGTTGTAATCCAACCTTTCCACACTCACGGTCGAAGTCGGTTAGCATTTGTGCCGCTTGGCTGATGTTTGGTGTTATTAGAACAATGTCATCAGCAAAGTGGAGGTGGTGTAGTTGCCGACCATCTACCTTCACTCCCATTCCTTCTCATTCCAGTCGCCACATGACATTCTCGAGGGTGGCACTGAAGAGTTTTGGTGAAATGGTATCACCCTGCCACATCCCTCTCTTGACGTCAATGATCACCTCCCTGTAGAATGGTGAGATCCTGGTAGTGAATCCGTAAAACAGCTCACAGAGGATCCTGATGTATTGAGTTTGAACGCCCTGATTGGCTAGGGCTTCGATGACCGCTTCCATCTTAACAGAATCAAAGGCCTTCTTTAAATCAATAAACGTTAGACAAAGTGGCATCTTGAACTCCTGAGAAACCTCAATGACCTTGGTTATCATGTGGATATGTTCGATGGTGCTGAATCCTTTTCAGAACCTGGCTTGCTCGCATGGTTGTCCTTCATCTAGTGTTCTGCCAATCCTATTCAGGATGACTCGAGTGAACAGCTTATAGATGACAGACAATAGGCAGATTGGGCGATAGTTGCCATGCCAATGTCGTGGATGTCTCCCTTCTTGCATAGTAGTACAGTCCTGCTGGTTTTCCATTGGGATGGAACCTTGCATTCAGACAGGTAGCATGTGAAGAGCCGAGCCAGTGTATTGATGAGTACTGACGGTAAGTTCTTCAGGTGTTCAGGTCTAACCTTGTCTGGGCCAGGTGTTCTTTGTTTCTTTACCGATGATATGGCGTATTGGATTTCAGAAGGGAGAACATTGGGAACGACATACCCATCCTGCGGAATTTAGTATGTGGGCAAGTGGACGTGGCTATTAAAGAGATCTGAATAGAAGTCATGAATAATCTTCTCCATTGCCTTTCTGGAAGATGTGATAGATCCATCAGGATGTCGGAGGGCAGTCATCTTGGTCTTGTAGTTGGTGAAGGACAGGCGGGCATTACGAATGCTTTTCCCGGTTTCTGCCGCATCTACCAGCACTGCTGCTCTTCTGTCTTTGAGGTCATCCTTGATCGCTTCTCTGCACTGTTTTGCCAGCTCGGACATTTGCTTGTGATTGCCTGAGGCATGCACCAAGCCACATTGGCGAATAAGTTCAAGAGTGTTCAAAGGCGTTTTTTTTTTTTTTGGTTCTTTTTTTTTTCCGGTTATCTCTCTCTTGGCATTCCTCGCACAATCATGGAGGTGCTGAATCATTTTTGATCATGTTCCTCGTCAATGTTGTCAGTGAGGGCATCTTCCCATGTTGCCACAATAGAGCCAAAGAGCTCCCAGTTGGTGGTCGTTCTGGGAGTTCTCTTCTTAAACTTTGCATTCTTTTCTCCCCGCTCTGTGAAGTAGAATTTTGCACGAAGGAGACGGTGGTCCGATCCCATTTGGAATTTTGGGACAACAGCAACATCGGTCAGGCAAAACCGCCAGTTGAATATGATGTGGTCTATTTCATTGTGGAACCGTCCACCGGGAGACTCCCATGTTCAACATTTAGATTCGGCCTTTTGGAACTGTGAGTTACCATGGATGATCTTGGTTGACATGATGAACTCAGACAGTCTGTTACCCTGTTCATTCCATTCTAGGCCATGGGTCCCGATGTGGAGTTCATCGGCTGATCTTCTTCGTCCTATCTTGGCATTAAAAATCACTGACAATGATCTTGTAGAAGGTGTGGTCTTCTTCATAGAACTTCTCCAGTTCCATGTAGAACTTCTCAATTTCTCCTTCACCATAATTGGATGTTGGTGCATAGACAACAAAGATAGAAACTGCCGGCAGTGAGCCACACTATTCAAGTGTAATCGTCCGATTCGAGTTGTTAAGCATTTGAATGTATCAATGCTCATGGCTAAGTTCGTGTTGACAAGGATACCGACACCAACACCACCGATGCCTCTTTTGTCACATGTTCCAAGGAACAGTTCTTCTCCTGTGTCAAAAACGGCGTGATGTGATTGATGCCTTCTCGTTTCAGTCAGACCAATGATGTCGTACTTGATCTTTCGCACTTGTACCATCAGGTCCTTGTTGGATGCATCAGATGCCAGCGTACATGCATTGAAAGTACAGACAATCATTTTTGTCTTTCTTCGTTTTGGCAGCCTAGTTCAGCTTTGAGATTTATCAGCCTCTCCTTCCACATCCTTCTCATCTCTGCCATATTCAGGGTCAGAGGAATGAAATCCATTTTTTTTTACTGGATTTGGCATATCAAATATACCACAGATAGCTTGCCAGGCTCTGCCGTGTGGGTGGGATATTCAAGGTAGCCTGAAAACATAAACTTCACAGGTATTCTTATTCAGGCATATGTGCTGTCATGATACTCTCGGTATTCATATATATATATATATGAATTCTGGATATATACCCATATCAGACACATAATTTGAAAATATTCTCTTCTTCACCTTGATATTTCCTTAGATGACAAAAGTTTTAAATGTTGATGAAGTCTAATTGATTTTTTTTCCCTTTTTACCACTTGTGCTTTGGCTGTTTGATCTAAGAAACCATTCCTAAATCCAAGGTCATGAGGACTTTTCCTGATTTTTTTTCCTAAGTGTTTTCTGGTTGTGTGCTTACATTTAGGTCCACCATCTATTTTGTCTTCATTCTGACATGTCCTTTAAGGTTGGCGTCATAGTACAGCAGGGACGGTATTTGCCTGGCCTACAGCCAACCCAGGTTAGATCCCCACCATCCCATATAGTCCCCCATGCACCACCAGAAGTAATTCCTGAATGCAGATCCAGGAGTAACTCCTGAGCACTGCTAGGTGTGGCCCCCAAATGAACAAACAACAATAAAGAATCCAAGGTGCAGGGTCTGGAGTGCTGGCTCAGAGGCTAAAAGTCTAAATGCCTGACAGGGATGAGGTCTTGAATTCTCGCTTCGCCAGCCCACAGGCACCCAGTCAGATCTGGTGTACAGACCAAGTTGTGTAGCTGCTGTGATCTCCAGGGCACATAGACATTTGTGTTTCAGCATCACAACTGAAGGATGAACACATATGTGCGTGCACAGCAGCTAGAAGTGCAGAACCCTCCAGGCGTGGATCCAAACCAAAAGCCAAAAGCCCCCCCCCCAAAAAAAATAAGATAGGAAGAGGGAGGGTTTTGTCTACTCAGAACCAGGGAGATAGCCCAAGCAGCAGAGCAGAACACATGCCTTGCATGTGCAAGACCCAAAGTTTGATCCCTAGTACCTCATGGACCACAGCACCACCAGGTGTGAGCCGAGTGACCCTCGATAACTGGCATCAGGCCTGAGCACCTTAGAGAGGGCATAGCCCCTGTGAAAGAAAACAAAGAGGAAAACCAGTTGTTCTCACTCAAGGCAGAGTCGGGAATCTCGTGGTGGTGTTCTGGACTCCAGAGAGAAGAGGTGTAAAGATCCTCTTAGAGAAGAGTGGGAAGTTTTGAATGTTTTTACCATATCGTTCTTTTATTTTGATATGCCAGGGATCAAAACTAGGGCCTCTCGTGTGCAAGGCAGATACCACCGTGCTACATCCTGGTCCTGAATCTTTGTCATTAGATCATTTATTTCATTATAAGTTTATATGCTTAATTTTTTTTAAATTTGGTTTTAGGGCTACCCCCATTTCAGTGCTCAGGGTTTGCCCCTGGCAGTGCTCAGGATGTCCTACAGGACCAGGGATTGAATCTGGGCCTCCCACATTCAACGCCTGAGAGTCCAGTGCAATGACCTCAATAGAATTCCATTTTTAATAATGGTTTGTTTAGCAATTAGCTCAAAACTCCCTAAAAATTGGGTTTGTGAAAAACTCCTGAGTGTATCAGAAGCTCCCTCGGGCATGGCACCGAAAACAGCTTGTGGGTATCACTAGCTGTGCCTGCCCCTAAAGGAAAGTCCTGAAAATCAAAAAATGTGCTCTCCTGAGTTAGCAGAAGCCAGTGGCAGGCTGGGTCAGAGACACCTGACCTCAGGCTGCCAGGACTCGACTCCATGGAAGGGCACTTTCTTCGAATATGTGAAGTCCCGGGTATGGGCACTTAGACTGAGTACTGGATTGTTCTTGCAGGAGGTCAGGCAACAACAGCTTTGTGCCAAGCCTGCTCTGTCCTCAGCACTGCATATGGTCTTCCTGAGCACAGAGCCAGGCATAGCCCCCTGAGCACCCCTGAGTGTGGTCCTCAAACCCCAAATGAAAGAGGGGGAGAAAATGGGGAGACCTACCCATCCTGGCTGGAGTGGAAGCATATGGGGGATTATGTCGGCACCCCTCGCAGACTTACCTCCTAGGAGGACTTGAGTGAGTCACTGAATCTGAATGTCTTTATCCACTAAATGAGACAATAGTATCTAGGTTGTTGTGAAAATTAAGAGATCAGGGCAGAATTTGATGTGTCAGAGGTGTGGAGAAGCATCCTAGCCTCCCATGAATCTGCCAGGCGTGAAGCAGAGCGTTCGTTTGCATTCGTGCTCTCCAAAGTCTGCAGGGTGCAAGTGGGAACTCCCAAGAGCCAGTCGGAGGGAGCATTTGCATGGGGACGTGGATACAAATAAGCTTCTCTTATTCTCTGCACTTTGCATGAGCTGAGCCTCCGAGAGAGTTTGGCAGGCAGGAAGGCAAAGTCTGGTTTAAAATCAAGAACTCAGTCTGTGCTGCCCGCGGGTTCCCTGACCAAGTTTCCCTGACTCCCCGTATACTCCCAACAGACTGCTCATAAAGTTCAGTTGCCCACCATTTTGCAGCACTGCTCCTGCTCTTCTTCCCTGGAAAAGAACTTCAGAAAGTTCCCATCAGAAAAACTCTCTAGGGTCAGAAAAAGCTAAAACAGGCTGGCCTGAGGCTGGTGATTTGGTGGGTGTGACACCCCATCTCAGGAAGCTGCCTCGTCGTGCTCTCTTGGAACCTGAAAAGCAGTTTTATTCCACCAGGGCCTCGGACACAGAGCAGAGGAAAGGGATGCTTTCTCTCAGACCTGGATCCCACCCAGGGCACCAGGCTAAGGGCTTTGAGCTGCCTTAGTCCCAGAATATCGTAGTCACAGAAAGAAAGTAAAGAAGGGAAGAAAGAAAGAAGGAAAGGAGGAAAGAAAGAGACAGAAAATGAAAGAAAGAGAGAATGAGAGAGAGAAAGAAATCAAAGAAAGAAAGAAAGCAAAGAAAGAAAAAGAAAGAAAGAAAGAAAGAAAGAAAGAAAGAAAAAAAGAAAGAAAAAATAAAGTAGAGGGCTAGAGCGATAGCACAGCGTTAGGTCATTTGCCTTGCATGTGGCTGACCCGGATTTAATTCCCAGCATCCCATATGGTCCCCTGAGCACTGCCAGGGGTAATTCCTGAGTGCATGAGTCAGGAGTAACCCCTGTGCATCGCCAGGTGTGATCCAAAAAACAAAAAAAAAAAATATAGAGAGAGAGAGATACAAAGAAAGAAAGAAACAAAGAAACAAAGAAAGAAAGAGGGCGGGAGGATGGAAGGGAGGGAGGGAGAGGAGGGGAAGGAGGGACAAAGAAAGGAAAAAGAGAAAGGAAAAAAGGGAGGGAGGGGGAGAGGTGGAGGGAGGGACGGAGGGAGAGAAATGAAAGAGATGGGTCAGAGAGCTAGTACAGTAGGTAGGGCACTTGCCTCGCCTGCTGCCAGGTTTAATGACCCCCGAGCCGGAGCCAGGAATGGCCTCTCAATACTACTTGGTGTGCACCCCCACCCCCCATGCCAAATAAGAACTAGAAAAAAATTTAAGAAAGAAAAAGAAAAATCTATGATTATGGCACATTGTCTACCATCCATGTTCTGCACGCCTGACCTGGGCACCCCTAATTTCCATGAAAAGTTTCCCACTGTCAGCTGAGGAGCTGGTTTCCAGCTGGTAGGAAGTATTGCTCGCTGAGCGTGCCCGGGAGACTCCAGGCCTTGGAATGACAAGTCACAGGGTTTGTCACCACCCCCAGCTGGAAGTTTTCTGCTGAAAGACAAACTTCCTGAGGTTTCCCCCACACACACCCTGAATGGGATTGCCATTCAAGATGACATTTCAGTGTTTTTGAAAGTATCGGGGAGGAGAGAGAACTCCACAGGCTGAGCTCCTGCTTTGCAGGCGGGAGGCCTGGACGTTATCCCCAGCACTGCATAGTCCCCTCAGCACCACTGGGAGTAACCCCAAACACAGGACCGGGAGTGACCCCCAAGCACCACCAAAAACAAAACAAAACCAGTTTCTTTTTTGTGGGACCAATTCCATAGCTCCCTGTTGAGGATGGAAGAACCTTCTGCTGCAGAAGCCTGGCTGGAGGTGGGCTGCCATCTCTGGGGGCCTGGGGTCCATCCCTGGCACCTCCAAAGGGTGCCCCATCACCTTGAGAGTGGCCCTTGAACAACCCCAGGTGTGCCCCCAACAAAGAGAGTCCAAAGTGGATAGGAGTCTCCCTCCCTGCCAGAACCTTGACTTGCCTCTGCTTGTCGCTTGCTCTTCTTTTCTGGGGGGTGGGGGTGAGGGTTGGGGCCACACCTAGCAGTGCTCAGGGATTACTCCAGGCTCTGTGCTCAGGAGTCAATTCTGGAGGGTTCCAGGGACAGTGCGGGATGACTGGGATTGAACCTGGGTCTGCTATGTGCAAGGCAAGTGCCCTACCTGCTGCACTATCACTCCAGGCCCATCTTGTTTTCCCTCTTACCTGGGACTCAGGAGGGGGCTGCCTCAGGAGCCGTGGACATTGGGTATTCCCATTGAATGTCACCTGCTCACCCCCCTGGCACCATGGCCATCCTTTCATGCTAATAATGGCAATCTAAGCCACAGGTCTTCAGTGCAGGACTGTCAGCTGCCTAGACGACCCTTGACACCTCCAGGCAGGATCTCTCTAACCAGTGGCTACTCCACCCTATAACTGCTACGAGAATGAAAACTAGGAGAATGAAAACTATATTCCTTTGCCAAGTTCACTGCCACGAAATTCCCAGATAGGGTAGTTGAATCAACAGGGTTTATGCCCCTGTTCTAGGTCAAAGTACTGCCCAGTTTGGTTCCTCCCTAGACCTCTTCTTCCTCTAGTTGGTTTTGTTTTGTTTTGTTTTGTTTTTGGAGGCTACACCCAGCGGTAACCCTGGCTTTGCACCTAGGAATTACACTTGGTGGTGCACGTGGGACCCTATGGGAGGCTGGGAATCAAACCTGGGTCAATCACGTGCAAGGCAAGCACCCCACCTGCTGTACTATCTTTCCAGCCCCTCTTCTTCCTTTGGGAGCGGTCGGCCACCTTCCCACTAAGTCCTCCCTATTTCTCTTTGCACTGCCTCCCTATGTCCCCCAAGTGCCTGGGTGAGTCCAAATTTCTATTTCTGTAAGAACATTTGTCAGGAGGATTAGGGCCCTCTCTGATAACTCACTTATCATGATTGTTCCTTTAAAGGCCCTTGATCACTTGATCACTTGACTTCCTGTTAATCATCAATTTGCTCAAGCAGGTGCCAGTAACGTCTTCATTCGTCCCTGTTGTGTGCTAGTGTAGCCCAATGACGTCTGTTCGTTCTAGGAACACTAAGAGCCTCAAACCAATCATTCAGGGTCTATTTCCAAATATAGCCACACTCTGGGCCGACAGAACAGGGGTTTAGGCACTTGCTTTACACATGGCTGACAATGGTTTGATCCCTGGCACCATATTTGGTTCCCAGAGCACCATTAGGAATAATCCCTGAGCACAGAGCCTGGAGTAAGCCCTAAACACTACCAGGTGTGGTCCCAAATCCAAAAATAAATCAAGCAAACAACACAGTTCCCCACGTGTTTTTTGGCCTTCTCATTCCACAGAAGCTGGGACAAGAAGAGCAGCACCCTCCAACACTTTCTCCAGTTTACTGTTCCTTCCTTGAGCCCACACACTCTTGCTAAACTTAATCATAAGTACAGCTGCCTTCCATGTCCCGTGAGAGAGTGCCAACTGGGAGTGCCAGTTACTTAGAAAAATCCTTTCTTTCATCCCAGACCTGGCATTCAAGTTATATTGTCTTGCTGTGAAAATCTATTTTAAGTGTCAGAAACTGAATACTAACACTCTCTCTGAATTTGTTAGGAGCCATTTCTAAACCCTCCTTCCCCTTTCTCCAGAGGAAAGGGTTTATTGAGCCAGTAGGGAGCAAGCCAAAAAAGAAAAGCCCATCCATTGTCCTTGTTAAGACTCCCTTTACAATGGCAATTACTTCCTGTTAAGACTCCCTTTACAATGGCAATTATTTCAGTACTTCTCCACCCCCTTCTCTTCCCTGTTCTTCTTGTTGCAATGAATGTGTGTATGTCGCTCCCCCACCCCACCACACACACACACACACACACACACACACACACACACACATTTGACTGCAGTGCTTACACACCTGGTCAACATGCCCTCTGGTGTCTCCTTCCCACTCACCGTGCTGGCACAGCCTAAGTTTTGGGGCTCACACACCCCTGGCAGCAGAGGGAAGAGACACACTATGGTGGGCAGGGTCCCAGGCAGCAGAGCCAAAGGCTCACGTGGGTGGGTCTGGGGATAGAACTAATAGTCTCAAACTCACAAGGCAGGCAGGCATCTTTGGGGGAGGGAATGCCACCCCAGGCAGTGTCCAAGGTTTCCTCCTGGCTCTTCACTCAGGGATCACACCTAGTGATATACTTGGGGAATCCATATACAGTATATAAGATAAAACTTCATGCAAGGCCTGTCCAGTCTCTCTGGTCCAGCAGGCACATGTAGCCACTGAGTCATCCTTCGTGCATAGGTTGTTTTTGTTTGTTTTTCCCCATGCCAGGAATGAACAAGGTCCTCATATATATACAGGCAAATGCTCTACTGCTGAGCCACATCATGGTCCCTTTGTGTATTTTTTGGTGGGTGATTCTGTTATCACATCTGTTAAACTTATTGCGGGGGATGAGGGAGGAAGCAATTCTGGGGATAAGGAGGGAAGAAAAAAGAAGAGAAAAGGAAGGAAGGAAATTAATATTTTAAAGAAAACTACTAATTATCACTTATTTTGATGGGGTAGAACACCGGACTCCACACCAGGCTATGGGGCGGGTGAGAGCCCTCCCCACTCCAAGGGACCCAGCCCCGGCAGCTGACCCCCACTGTCCAACCACCGCCACACTCCAGGCCACTTTCTGGATGCTCATGCTGAGCTTCACTCATGAATGAAGTCCCCCGGAACCCAGATGATGTGGAACTTTGTGACCTTGGACTCTGGACTCACAGGACCCGGAACAGAGATCCTCTGCCTGCTTCACCCTGTCTCTGGTGACTCAAGGATCACACCCAAAAGCCACATCCTGCCGGCACCAGATAATCTCCTCATCGGCCACCCTCCAGAACTCACGAATGCTCCTCCCAGATGGGAGTTTTTAAGGAGGCCCCCAGAACCATGCCACTGGACTCCACGCCAGGCTGTGGGGTGGGTGAGAGCCCTCCCACCCCAAGGGACCCAGCCCTGGCAGCCGATCTCCACTGCCCAACCACTGCCACGCTCCAGCCCACTTTCCTGACCGGCCACCAACACATTATAAGACACTTCTGACCCATTTATGCCTCTCAGACAGCCCGGCAAGCTACCGAGAGTATCCCGCCTACACGAGCAGAGCCTGACAAGCTCCCTGTGGCGTATTCGTTATGCCAAGTATGGTAACGAGAATAGCTCTCATTCCCCTGACCCTTAGAGAGCCTCCAATCATTGGGAGAAGATGAGTAAGAAGAGGCTGCAAAATCTCTGGGCTGGGAAGAATAGAGATGTTACTGGTGCCCCGCTCGAGTAAATCAAAGATCAACAGGATGACAGTGATACAGAACAAGAGAAATTGGTTTAGAATCAAAATGGAAACTGTTCTACAATAACATTAAACTCAGAAAGATACAAGCACACCTATATTCATCACAGTGTTCAGTATAGTGGCCAGGATATGGAAACAACTCAAAGGGCCAGCAACAGAAGAATGAACAAAGAAACAGCTGTGTACATACACAATGGGCTATTGCACAACCACAGAATAGATGAAATCCTGCCGTTTTCTGCAACCTGGATGGAACTAGAAGCCATCATGTTAAGTGAATAAGTCAGAGGGAAAAGAATAAATACGGATGACCTCATTCATTCGTGCTAAAGAGAGAGACAGAACAAGGGAACAGCCAGAATCAAACATGACAAACCCTCAGCCTTGGATCATAAAACTGAGGCCGTGGATGCGAGGTGTGGGGAAGAAGAAGGGACTAGAGGTGATGGAGGGAGGAGGGTCTTGGGCACTGTGGTGTGGGAAAGGTGCGCTAATTACATACATCAAAACCATGAATGCTAACATTTCTGTAACCAGGTGAATCTAAACTACAATAAAAAAATTAATTTAAAAAAAAGAGAGAGAAATAAACCATTCTGTGCCATTCAAGAGAGCCTGAGTACGTGGCCACGAGCAGAAGCTGCAGTCAGAAAGGGTCACTGTTCGACATAGAAAGATTGCACTCATCTGTGGAATATAAAGTAACAGAATGGGGGACTAACACCCAAAAACAGTTGAGATAAGTACCAGGAGGTTTGCTCCACAGCTTGGAAGCTGGCAGCACATGCTGGGGGAAAAGCAGCTCAGACAGAGAAAGGAACACCAAGTAAAGGGTGTTTGGAGGATCCGCTCGGGATGGGAGATGCATGATGAAAGTAGACTATAGTTCGAACACAATGGCCACTCAATACCTCTCTTGCAAACTACAAGACCCTGAAGGAAAGAGTGAGCAAAAGGGAATGCCCTGCCACAGATGCAGGGTGGGTGGGGGATGGGGTGTGGGGATGGGAGGGCTACTAGGATCATTGGTGTTGGAGAATGGGCACTGGTGGAGGGATGGGTACTAGATCATTGTATAACTGAAACCCAAGCACAAAAGCTTGTAAGTCTACAACTGTACCTTTTACTGTTTCACTAATAAAGGTAAAGGTAAAGGCCCTCCCGTTGATCATCGATTTGCTCGAGCGGGCCCAGTAACGTCTCCATTGGAGACTTTATTGTTACTGTGTTTGGCATATCGAGTACGTCACGGGGAGCTTGCCAGGCTCTGCTGTGCGGGCGAGATACTCTCGGTAGCTTGCCGGGCTCTCCGAGAGGGCGGAGGAATCGAACTCCGGTCAGCCATGTTGGCTGTGTGCAAGGCAAACGCCCTACCGCTGTGCTATCGCTCCAGCCCAGTTGGCTGACCTGAGTTCACTAATAAAAACTTAAAAAAAAAAGAAAAAGAAAAAGAAAGCGTCACTGTCCTGAAAACTAACTGCCTGGCCTTGGCTGTCACTCTGGGTCTCCACACTGGTGCCTCTATACCTAGAAGACCCAGAGTTCCTGTGAACCATCTTTTCTCTGGTCAGTAGCACCAGACCCAGCATGATTCCACCTTTGGCAGTGGTAACATCCAGGGCCAAGGAGGTCTGGTTCCTCCTGAGACACCTGATTTCTCTTCAAGCAAGGCGACAGAAGTTCTGCAATCTTGGAAGACTCAGTCTCCTGGGAGTAAAACAGGTCTAATGCACACAGGACTAACTCTGGAGACTGGGGTTCTGAGGGCAGTTTGGGGGAAGGAATCCCCTAAAGCCACTGACAGGTCTGTTTTGTGACCTCAGAGGGGGCTACAGACAGTTAAGTGGTCCCTGAACTTCTCCAATTCTTCCTTGTCTGCAGAAAGTGGGTACTGGTGCCTACATCCTGCCTTTATGGAGAGCGTGATGTGAGCTAACAGATCTGAGTAAGTGTTCTATCCGGAGCGAGCGATCAGAAATGGCAGCCAAAATTAGATAATGCCTTTACTTAAAGGAAGCTCTGAACTGGTCCAGGAAGGACAACTGTTTTTGTGTAGTTTCCCTTTCACACGTTTCTGTATAAGGCCAGGGTAAGGATATACTTAAGACTCAGGCCAGGCCAGGGGCAACTCACAAAACCCTGGGTACAACCCTGTAGTCAAAAATATCAAATTGGGTTCCAAAAAAGGGACAGAGCAAACACAGGGTTTTCCCCGAGAAAATAAGGATATTTGATCCCACACCGGAGGGAGAGGTTCAGATACTCAGCTCGACCCCTTGGTGATTCTCACTTGACTTCCCAAAAATCCGAATGCTCAGGCTGAGTGATCAGAGGAAACCTCCTTGCTCTGAGTGGGAAGAATCCAACTGGAACAAAGAACAGAACTTTGTCTTTTTTTTTTTTTTAATCATGACTTCAAATTGGGTGTGTTAAAAATGAACAAATGTGAGTGGGGGCAGAAAGACAGAGAAGAGAAAGAGTCCAAGGGGCTACATCTTGCACTGCACTCAAGAGGCCTGAGATTTGATCCTGGGAAGGTTTGGTCCCTAGCACTGTTGTGTGTGGCACAAATAAACAAAAGTAAGAAAAGGGAAAGAGAGGACCTGGAGCAATAGCACCGTGGTGGGTAGGGCGTTCGCCTTGCACGTGGCCGACCCGGGTTCAATTTCCAGCATCCCATATGGTCTCCCCTTAGCACCGCCAGGAGTAATTTCTGGGTGCATGAGTCAGGAGTAACCCCTGTGCATTGCAGGGTGTGATGCAAAAAAAAAGGGGGGGAAAGAAAAAGGAAGCAGAAGAGAATGAACAAACTCAGGAAGAGTTGAGAAGGCTGGAGTGATAGTACTGTGGGTAGGGCACTTGCCAGGCTGCAGCTGAGCTAGGCCATGATTCCTGGCACCACATATGGTCCCCTAGACCCTGCCAAGAGTGACCTCTGAGCGCAGAGCCAAGAGTAAGCCTAGAGCACCACACGGTGTGGCCCCAAAACCAAAAAAAGTAGAAGAATTGAGAAAGAAATACTCAAATTAGAACACTGTCTGTACAGTTCAGAGGTTCAAGAAATATTTGGATTCAGTACCCCCTGGTTCTCCAGATCAGGAAACCGAGGCACTCCTCAGATTTGGCAGATGACTTCCCCCAGGGCCCTGGTTAACAAATCCAGGTCCCCTGGGTTTAGCCTAGCATAGACCATATTAAAGAGAAGGCCCTCCCAGGGACAAGCTATGGCGTGGGGGTGGGGGAGGGTGGGGTAGGCGCATTTCCTTCCAAGTGCCAAGACATACGATTGGCTCTCGGGCAACCTGCAGCTCCGGGAGAGGAAACTTGAGTCCAGAAAGTGCTGCCAGGAAAGGCCCTGGGGACGCAGGCCCCAAGTTAGAACAACAAGAGGCTGGAGCTGAGCAGTGGATGGCAGGACTCCAGGTCCAAAAGAGAGCAAATGCACCTGCTAAGGTGCTGAAGCAGGACAGGACACAGGCTGCGGGAGGGACAGCCAGAGGGCTGGCTCCAAAGCATGCCCTGGGCAACAGGGTCCCCACTTCCTGCATGCTGCTGGACAGTCTCCTTTCCAGCCTCTATCTCTGTTGCCTCCTATCTACATCCTCATTGGCCCCTATTGCAACCAATTTATTTTTTTTTCAAGACTGACCTGAATCTTTATTTTTTTTAACTTCTCCATAGAAGTTAATGCTTTATTTATTTATTTATTTATTTATTTTAATTGTCATTAGTGAAACACCATGAGGTACAATTGTGGACTTACAAGTTTTTGTGCTTGGGTTTCAGTTATACAATGATCCAGTACCCATCCCTCCATCAGTGCCCATTCTCCACCACCAATGATCCTTCCCACCCACCCCCATCTCCCCATCCCATCCTGCCTATGTGGCAGGGCATTCCCTTTTGTTCTCTCTCTCTCCTTTCGGGTGCTGAGGTTTTATTGCAACCAATTTAGAGGACTCCCCTCATTCGAGTTAAAGAGCGTTCTTTTTTCTTGGAGGGCGGGGGTGGGGGGGGCGGGGAAGCTTGGGGTCACACCCAGAGGTGCTCAGGGGTTATTTGTGGCTCCATGCTCAGAGTGACCCCTGGTGGTGGTGCCAGGGGTGGGGGACCATAGGAAGTGTCAGGTTTTGAACCACGACTGGTTGCGTGTGAAGCAAATGCCTTACACCCTGTACTACCTCTTTGGCCTCGAGAGTCAGGGCATTCTTCCTGTCACTGGTGTCTCAAGACTTAACCTGCAAAGTGAGCAGAATAGTACTATCTTTTCTGATCGCTAGTCAGCCTTGTGCAAGGTACACACATGGAAAGGCAGAAATCTTTGTCCTTCTTGTCCAGGTGGTCAATCAGACATCGCCACCCAGCCATCTGAACCCCACAAAGTCAGAGAAAGAGTGATGCTGGAGGCGGACACCAAAACCAATGAAAGATAGTGTCCGTGATTGGTAACAGAGGTGCCTTCACCATGGTTGGCTGGCAGTCAATAGCAGGGACCTGGCAGATGCAGGTACCTCCCTCCGCAGCTACCTGAGAAATCAAGGCATTTCTTAGAAAACTAAAGATCATCTTAGTCTGACTCTTACCAAGGCAGAAGATGTAAGAGCAAATTAGAAAATAAATTTTAAAAAATTAGAAATAAAGAGAATAAAGGGCGGAGATGATGATGCAGTGGGGAGGGCACTCACCTTGCACACAGCTGACTTGGATTCCATCCCCAGCACCTTAAATGATCTCCTGACCCCTGCCAGGAGCGAGCTCTGACCTCAGCGCCAGGAGTAAGCCTCGAACAAAATCCGGTATGGTCCAATAAAAAAGATTCACTGTGGAACCTGGACTGGGGAAATACTTGCAAATCAACTGTTAGATTTGTTCAAATCACTGATAATTCGCAGTGGGGGAGATTGGGCCTGACAGTCCTAGCACTGCTGCTTTTCAAAGGGATCAGACCCAAGTTCAACTTGGAGGCCCAGGGCCCAGGGAGACGGCCCAAAGGGCTGGAGCTCAGCTCTGCCTGCAGGCACCTGGATTTGCTTTCCAGCTTCACACAGCCTCTAAGCACTGAGCCAGGCATGGCTCAGGTTGGAGGCTCAGGAACCGGCCCAGGGTCAGTAGCCAAGGGACACAGTGCTTGGAAGATGTTGGGTTCAGTTGGGCATTGAAATGTCATGGGTAAAGGACTTTGGTTCCTTTGAAAAAAGACATCCGGGATAAAGTTCTGGTGTAGATTATACAGTCTGCACCAGGCCTTAGTCCTACATACAGTGAAAGCACTGATGAAGGGAGAGGGCGAGAAGTGCTTCCTATGGGAACAGAGAGGACAGCTCTGGGTCTTGGAAGCACTCTGGAGTGTTCCGGTGCCCCCCTCTCTCCGTACTTTGAAGAAGTGATACATTTGTGGTGAACATGGACCACATGGATGCCTTCCCAATGTTCTCTGATTTTATTTTAAATATCAAGTTTTGGAGTCTCTGATCAATGCACGGAAGCTTGGGATCCACCCTGTCCAAGAGTTTTGATGAGTGGATGCGTGATAAGCTGCTGCTGTGGCCTGAGAATGCTAGGGATTGAACTCTGGGCCTCAACCACACAAGCTGTGTGCTCCAGCTCTCTCAGCCTTCTTCTCAGTTCCATTTACATTTGTGAAATCCAGGTTAGAGAATTTTTTTTTGTCACAAGCTCTGGGAACTCTACCTGTTTCCATGTCCTCTCTCCAACTTCTCCCATCTGCTCTATCCCCTCTTTCGGAATTTTCCAAAGACAAATGGAAGCCCTTACTCCCTTAAACATTTGCTCTCTAATAACTCAGGACAGAGAAAGAGGAAGAGAGGAAAAAATATCCAAGCAAGTGGGGAGTTACAATGTTTAGGAACCTTATTAGTTTCCCAAAGTCCTGGTCCTTGTAGGATTAGCTATGGCAATGCTCTTCTAGCTCACACTTTCTGGTCATTTACTGTTGGCCAGGAACTGGGCAATGGGTTCTAGCAGCTGTGATTTATATTCAGCAGCACCTTATTAATGAGACTGAAGCCAAGAGAGAGGAATTTTCCCCCTGGTCAACTGGTAGTGAGCTGTAGATTTGAAATTTGAACCAAAATCTTGGACTCAGTCCCTGGTGTTCTTTCAAGTTTTTATTTTATTTTTTATAATACTTCTGTTCTTGCCCTCTCCCTATTATAGATTACTTCAGATTTAATTTCTGTTATATTTATGATCATTTTTTTAGACTGATGTATGCATATACATGAGCACAGCGCATATACAAAGACTAAAGTAGAGCTCTTTGTAGCATCCCAAGTTGAGTATTTAACCACTATTTTTTGTTTGTTTGATAGGAGGGCACACCGAGTGGTGTCAATGTTTATTCCTGGCTCTGTGTTCAGATATCACTTCTGGCAGTACCTGGGTGCTAGGGATCAAGCCCAGGTTGGCTGCATGTATGACAAGTGTCTTACCCACTGCACTATGTCTCTAGCCTTAGAAACATGGGACAGGTAAAGGCCCAAAAATATTCATAAAATAGAAACATCTTATTTCTACCCACCTCTTTTATGTCTTCTGATCACATTACCTCTAGAAACTTCATCTGGAAATGAGTCTACAGTCGTGGTCAGGAGACAGCACTCATGAGAAAGGCATTCCTATTATGCCACCCAGTAACCCATCATTGGTAATTGTTGACAGTCAGTGGAGAAATATCTCAGATGTGTCTCCAGTAATAAGAACAAAGTTCCACCAGTTATCTGAAAAGAAAAACTTTCATGTAAACTGTTGTTAACTAGGAAGACAATTCACCTCAAAGAGGGAGAAGAAAGAGACCCTAAAATAATCAGAAGTGGCCAGTGCAATAAAAAGTAGCATTTGCTTCTAGTCTGAAGGAGCCTGGACAGAGATGGAGTGAAGTGTTGGATAACATTGGGTTGTCCTTGCTCCTCCTGCAGGGAGCTTAGGTTTGTTGAGTTACCCCCACAACAGTGTCCCTGAGGCACACCCAATTCTATCAAGCACCAATAATCTTATATTGCTTTTCTCTTTCCTTTATGTCATTTGCATGGTTTATTTAGCAATGTCCTTTTTGTATAGACCTAGGAAGACAGTTGATGCTATGCCTTTGTAACATGGGAGTTACTTGACTCCAAAATAATATTTACTCCTGGGCATCCATTCATATTTACTTGATTTAAGCCTCAGTTGCCCTTAGTTCCTAGCGCTCCAAAAGCAGGATCCCAACGAAGGGACTGGATGGACCCAGGGCAAGCTCCCCTGGCATTGAAAGGGGACAAGATAAGCACCATAAGTATAATAAGTTGTATAATAAGTTAAGAGCATGGTCATGGAACAAACTCTGTCATGACTCAAAAAGAAATAACTGAATAAGGACCCTGCTGGGTTTAGGAAAGACTAACCTGGCCTGAGGATTAAAGTCTGAGATGTCCCCAAGAAGAGCCAACCTGTAAGATTAATCTGTCTCTTATTGTGTTCATACAAAATGACTAGAAATATTATAAGAAGTAAATTTACTATGATTGTTTAAATGGATTACTAGCTGAGGAAAGGAGACAGCAATACACCCTGAATGGAATCCCACCCTTGAGTGGATCTCCCAATAATATGGAGTGTTGAACCATCAGATGAGATTCTGTCCTTGAGTTAATCCCCTAGAACCTCCCCTGAAGGAGGGGCTTTACATCTGCTTGTTGTTATGACAATGTTCAATCCCACTTAGGTATACCCCCACTCTTCATGATTTCTATATAACTATGCTATAAGGGGAAAGAGAGGTAGAGGACTTTGAGGACTAGAGGAAGACTAGAAAGAGGACTAGACGAGGACTAGGAAGGTAAGGAGGATGAGCATGAGGATGATGGAACTATGGTGACTGGGACTGTGACCAAAACTACAACTACGATTTTGCTGTAAGGGAGAGATCAGACTATGTTGGGGAGGAGAGAGAAATAAACTGACTACCAACCAGCTTGGGACCCAGTCCCTGTTTCTTCGTTTCTCGGTCCTTCATCTGTGTGTCGTCATTGACCTGCCAGGGGAATGACTTTCGGCCACCAAACACTCAAGTCCCTCCCGTGCCCCACGCCTTTTCTCTGAAACTCACAGTGAAGGACGTAGGAAACCTGTTTCTCAGAAACTACCTCTGAAAGCAGCTGTCCATTGTCGGAGGCTGCAAACACACCCAGCAGCTTAAAAGATTGGGGCTGACAGGGGAACTAGAGAAAGGGGGGGGGGGGAAGACTGCTGATATGGCAGGACACTCAGGCCCAATACAAACGCAACAAGTGAGAAATTCTATGTCAAAAGCATGGCAACCAGGATGGGATAAGCATGCTGAAAGTAGACTATAGACCACAAATGATTGCCACTCAATGCCTCTTTTGCAAACCACAACACCCAAAAGGAGAGGGAGAACAAAAGGGAATACCCTGCCACAGAGGCAGGGTGGGATGGGGGATGGGGGGGTGGGAGGGATACTGGGATCCTTGGTGGTGGGAAATGGGCACTGGTGGAGGGATGGGTATTTGATCATTGTATAATTGAAACCCAAGCACAAAAATTTGTAAGTCTACAACTGTACCTCATGGTGTCTCACTAATAAAAATTAAAACAAAAAAAAGAAAAGAAAAGAAAAGAAAGCATGACAAGATGAGGCTGCAGAGATAGTACAGGGGGTAGGGCTTTTGCCTTGCACACAATTGACTAGGGTTCGATCCCCAGCACCCCACATGGTCCCTGCCAAGCTCACCAGGAGTGATTCCTGAGTACAGAGCCAGAAGTAAGCCCTGAGTATCATGGAGGGTTGTGTCACCTCTCCCCCCCACCCCAATAAAGGGATGTGCATAGGCTCTGCTTCCTGTGCAAGGAACAGCAGGTGCTATGCCAGGCCTCAGAAATGACAAGATAACAGCCCTGAAGCAGGCCAAGAAGCAGGCCTAGGAGATGGATGAGGAAGATGAGGCAGAAACAGGAGGAAACAGGAGGAGGAGGAGAGGAGCTAAAAGCCAATGCTGCCGGAATGGTCCCAGGGCCACTGGTGGAACTAAGAATAATCTCAGAGGGAAGGGAAGGGGGAGAAGAGATAGATGAGACAGATGAGAGCAGGGACATGGGTCAAGACTCAGGTACATCGGTGATGTTAAGGAATGAAAGAGCTCAATATCCAAACCACAAAGTCAACAACACTGAAATCATGAGACCCAAACTTTAGTAATCCAATTAAAAGGGTGACTGTTAAGACGCCAGGCTGGGACTGGGGTGGGGGGAAGGAGAGGGAACCTGGGGACATGGGGGCAGGGACGTTGACACTGGTGGCAGGGTCAGTGATGGAACAGTGTATGTTAAAATCCCAACTATGAACAGCTTTGTAATTCATGGTGCTTTAATAAAATAAAATTGGGGAAGGGAAAGAATAATCTGGCCAAAAAAAAAAAAAAAAAGAATCTGTTCCTTGTACCTGAGGCAGTGACGATCTTTAATTCTGTTCCTGGTTGAACATCTGGATTCCTACAAAACCTTTGTTGCCAACAGTAGCGAGAATGAAGTGTTTTAGAACATGTTGTACATTTAAAAATAAGCTTTTATTAGAGAACAAAATTCTTAAGGTTGCTCATCCTCTTTTAGTTCTCACTCCGCCATTTTGACTATAGCTGTGAGGTCAGTAAATCTAGTCCAGAGTCCTGCCAAATTCTCAAGTGTTTGATCTACCTGGTATTCTGAACCATCTGGAATGAAACCAACTCATTTGAAACCAAACAAAACCAAACAAAAGGGTATAAAAGAGTCATTGAAATTCCGTGATGCTTGAGAGTCCTTTTTAAATTTCTCCCTAATTTTACTAGGAAGATATTTCTTTTTCTCTCCTCCTTAATTTTTAAATTTTTGGTTTGTTTTCTGGCCACATCTTCTGTGCTGAGGACTTACTCCTGGCCCTGCATTCAAGCATCACTCCTGGCAGGGCTCAGGGGCCAAATGGGGTACCAGGTATCAAACCTGGGTTGACCATGTGCAAGGCAAGTTACGTGCCCTACCCACTGTCCTATCTCCCCAACCCTCAGAGCCATGCGAGTTCTCTTCTACGATCTCCAAACCCTTAAAAAAAAAAGTCCACTACTCACAACACAAATAACAATGCTGATTTTTCTTTCAGAAATTATAAAAAGAATTCATTCATTAAAAAACTTCTGTTCTAGTCAATGCTTACCATCTCATGTCAGAAAAAATCAATGTATTAGACTCATTTAAAAAAAAAGTCACAGTACCATAGCGATAGTATACTGGGTAAGGCCTTACATACAGATGACACAGGTTTGATCCCCAACATCCCATATGGTCCCCCAAGCACTGCTAGGAGTGATTCCTGAGTGCAGAGCCAGGAGTAAACCCTGAGCATCGCAAAGTGTGACTAAAAAAAAAAAAAGAAAGAAAAAAAAAGAAAAAAGAATAAAAAAGAAAATTCACGATTTGGGGGGCTGGAAGAGGCTCTCATAGAGCTAAAGCCCATGCTTAGCATACAGGAGCCCTAGATTTGGTCTCTCATATTAGTGGAAATAGCCCCCAAGCACCACCAGCTATATAACCTCCCCCTCCAAAAAAAAAAAAAAAAGAAAGAAAAGGAAAACTAAACAAGTCACAGTAGCACAGTAGAGACAGTAAGTCGTGAGGAGGTGGCTGCAACTTGCCCACTGGGGCTGCTGTGCTCTTGGACTGAGTGAGATAGAGTACTTGCCCTTACCTAACTGACTGCCAGCTGGCCAGGAAGGTGGTGATTACAGGAACTATCTGGCTCTCGATTCACAAAGCTGTGTCATGAAGGGTGGACTTGGATTGAGAGGTGAGACATTGACCAAATGCACAGGCTCCGGCCAGTCTGCACGGCGGCCAGCTGCAGGTAAGGAGTATGGAGTGACTGGTGCCTGGAAGATGGGTACGGCCCAGAAAGGGGCAAACACACTGCATTTCTCCAGACTCCGCTTGCTCAAGCATTCCCAGGGATTTCATGGCAGAAAAACCCGGTGCTTAGGACAAAGCTGTGATCCACACACACTTTTAGCGGTGGTGTTTGCTGGGTGTCACATATCAGGTTGTGGTGCTCACCCCCTCTGTCCCCTCTCCTGGTGGTGCTCACACACTTGCTTCGCTGCATATCACACCGTTGGAGCTGAGGTGCTCAGTAATGGTGGTGCTTGCTGGGGTTCCCGTGGGTTTCCCAGTCATGCACAGCACTGACACAACTACTTAGCAGCAGGGCTCACCAACAGCTGCTCTGCTTTTTATGGTGCTCACACACAACTAGCTATAGTGCCACTGGAAATCACTTTCAGAGCTAGCGAGCACTGGCAACACAGCTACAGGGCCATGCTCGGCACAGGTGGGACACCTGTGATTTGAATTTGTGACAATATGCTTACCTTCAGGTGTTCTAAGCTTCTGCAACATTCCTCCAAGTCGGTTTCTATTACTGTGTTTTTTTAAATTATTTTTTTATTTTATAAGGTAGTTCATAATATTTGATTATATTTAATATTCAAACACCAATCCCACCACCATTACACCTCCCCACCACCATATTTGGGATGTTTTCACCCTAAGCCCCAAGCCCTGTCCCAAAGTGGAACAGAAATAATTTATTTTGTATTGTTTTGTTATGAAAAACCACTGAAAATGCTACAAAAAAGGTATCCACAGAGGAATCAGTGTGAAGATTGTTCTATTTTGGCAGGGGCCATTAAGGCCTTCTTTAAGATATCACTAACATGTTGTTAAAAGTTGAGCATTATTGGGGCTGGAGCAATAGCACAGCTGGTAGGGCATTTGCCTTGCACGCAGCTGACCTAGGTTCGATTCCCAGCATCCCATATGGTCCCCCGAGCACCGCCAGGAGTAATTCCTGAGTGCATGATCCAGGAGTAACTCCTGTGCATCGCTGGGTGTGACCCAAAAAGCAAAATAAATAAATAAATAAATAAAGTTGAGCATTATCACTGTGCTAAAAATGCTAAATCTCTAAGCACAGAGTCTAAGGTAACCCCTGAGCACTGCTGGGTGTAGTACAAAAAAAAAAAAAAAAAAAAAAGAAAGAAAAGTTTTTTTCTTCTCCACCTGCTCCTTTTACCTGTGAAAGGAAGTAAAGTCATCCAACATCTCTAAAATTATTTACTATTTACCACAGCAGAACTGGAAAGTCTCAACAGGACAGGCCCCAAGGGTTACCCATGAAGGTAAGTGCCTTACCCACTGGGCTATGTCTCCTGCCCTAGAATAGTGTTTTTTTTTTCTTTTTGGGTCACACCTGGTGATGCACAGGGATCACTCCTGGCTCTGCACTCAGGAATTACTCCTGCCAGTGCTCGGGGGATCATATGGGATGCTGGAGATCGAACCTGGGTCGGTCGCATGCAAGGCAAATGCCCCACCCACTGTGCTATCACTCCAGTCCCAGTATTTTATCTTTTTAAGTCTCCTTTATTGCTGATTAGGGAAAGGATCTTGGTCTCTGGTGATTAAAATAAAACTCCAGTGACTGAGGCAGAACCTCAGCTGAGGGCACACCCTCCAGTTCCTTCCCTCATTCATCCATCCCTCGCCATCTTACTCAGCTCACTTTGGCCCCAGAGTGAGGCCGTCCTGTCCCCGATAATGCTGGCACTGCAGTGTGCTTGAATGCCCACGCTTCTCTGCTTTCTAAACAACAGCCAAAGTAAACATTCCAAATCAGTGGCTCTCCATCTTGGCTTCACACTAAAATCACCTGGGGAAGTTTGAAAAATCCTGATGCCATTAATTCAGCATATCTAGAGGGTGTGGGACTCGGGCATTGGATTTTTATGAAGTTTCTTCTGAGAGTCACCATGTAGCTGAAGTTGCAAACCACTCCTGTCAGAATGTCACTGTTTACTCTACTCGGGGTCCCACCTGCTGGGACTTCCCACTTCTCTCGGTAACAAGGCGATGCCTCTCCCTCTCCACAGGGCCTGTGGGGCCACCATGACCAGCTCCTCATGCAGCCAAGCACACTGCTCTTTGGGGTTTCCATGCTCCTGGGTCCCTCTGCCTGGGCCTCTCTCTGCTCCCCAGGACTCCCCGGACACTGTCCCAGCAGCTCATTATTCAGACACTTTTCCTAGTGACCCCAGAGGTGCCCACACATCTGCTTTATCTCCCCCACCCTGTTCATTGCTCTTCCTTACAAAGCCCCACCAGACAGAAGCTCCTTGTCCCCACCAGAAGCTTCATCAAGGCAGACTTCTTTTCTGTTTTGTTCACAATTATATTCTTAGTGCCTATAAGAGAGCTCAGCATGGCAGGTTGGGGAGACACTTAATAAATAGTCATGACTAGAGGAAGAGGGAGGGAGGGAGGGAGGGAGGGAGGGAGGAAGGAAGGAAGGAAGGAAGGGAGGGAGGGAGGGAGGGAGGGAGGGAGGGAGGAGGAAGGGAGGGAGGGAAGAAGGAAGGAAGGAAGGAAGGAAGGAAGGAAGGAAGGAAGGAAGGAAGGAAGGAAGGAAGGGAGGGAGGGAGGAAGGAAGGAAGGAAGGAAGGAAGGAAGGAAGGAAGGAAGGAAGGAAGGGAGGGAGGGAAGAAGGAAGGAAGGAAGGGAGGGAGGGAGGGAGGGAGGGAGGGAGGAAGGAAGGAAGGAAGGAAGGAAGGAAGGAAGGAAGGAAGGAAGAGAGGGAGGGAGGGAGGGAGGGAGGAGGAAGGGAGGGAGGGAAGAAGGAAGGAAGGAAGGAAGGAAGGAAGGGAGGGAGGGAGGGAGGGAGGGAAGAAGGAAGGAAGGAAGGAAGGAAGGAAGGAAGGAAGGAAGGAAGGAAGGAAGGGAGGGAGGGAGGGAGGGAAGAAGGAAGGAAGGAAGGAAGGAAGGAAGGAAGGAAGGAAGGAAGGAAGGGAGGGAGGGAGGGGGAGGAAGGGAGGGAGGGTGGGAAGAAGGAAGGAAGGAAGGAAGAAAGGAAGGAAGGAAGGAAGGAAGGAAGGAAGGAAGGAAGGGAGGGAGGGAGGGGGAGGAAGGGAAGGAAGGAAGGGAGGAAGGAAGGAAGGAAGGAAGGAAGGAAGGAAGGAAGGAAGGGAGGGAGGGAGGGAGGGAGGGGGGAGGAAGGGAAGGAAGGAAGGGAGAAGGAAGGAAGGAAGGAAGGAAGGAAGGAAGGAAGGAAGGAAGGAAGGGAGGGAGGGAGGGAGGAGGGGAGGAAGCAAGGAAGGAAGGGAGGAAGGAAGGGAGGAAGGAAGGGAGGGAGGGAGGGAGGGAGGGAGGGAGGGAGGGAGGGAGGAGGGGAGGGAAGAAGGGAGGAAGAAAGGGAGGAGTGGAGGGAAGAAGGAAGGAAGGAAGGAAGGGAGGAAGGGAGGGAAGAAGGAAGGAAGCAAGGAAGGAAGGAAGAAAGGAAGGAAGGGAGGAAGGGAGGGAGGGAGGAAAGGAGGGAGGGAGGACTCTCCTTCACAAAATGTTGGTTCAACTATATTGGCTTCTTCTTGGTCTATGAGTCTAAAGAGGTTATTTTCAGCCAAGACATAATCCACTAAGGATACCAAGCAAGAGGTATATTGGGGGGTGTGGGGCTCCCAGCAGTGCACAGAGGCCTGGTACATTGGGTCAGCAGTTCAACAACTCAGGTCACCAGTGGAGCTGATGGCCTCTGGGTTATACCCTGTGTTATTGGGGATGGCATGGGGTGCTGAAGAGGGAACCTAGGTGGGGTTAGTGGTCTAACTGTATTATCTCTGAGTCCTCAAGGATGAGGGCTTTTTTTTTAGGGGGGATTGGGGTGTTTTGTTTGTTTATTTGTTTGTTTTGGGGCCACACCTGGTGATGTTTAGGGTTTAAACTGCTGGCTCTGCACTCAGGAATCACTCCTGGCAATACTCAGGATTTTGGGAATTGAACCCAGGTCAGCTTCATAGCAAAGGAAGTGCCCCAGCTGCTGTGGCTCTGGATATGTCTCAGAGTCCTCAAACTGGACCGTTCCCAGTCCTAAGACTTAGTCCTGTTTTTGCTTCCACATATGGAAGATTAGAAGGAAATACCCAAGTGTTCCCACGTTGGACTTTTCTGTGCAGCATTGTGTGTGTGAGTGTGTATGTGTGTTGCTTGTATTATGTGTGGTGTGTATGTGAGTGTGTACAGTGTGTGTGTGTGTGTGTGTGTGCGCACTTGTGCATGTGAGATCTTGGGGGAAGGAACGCTTTGTCCTCAGCAGTGTTTGGCATTGTTTCAACACTGCAGTCCCTGACCTTAGCAACTGTGTATTCAATTATTAATGTTCATTTTATAGATTTAGGATACTTACGGAAAAAAGTTTGATTTAGGTCACTTAACCTGAAAATGATGAGCCTGGAGCTCTAGGCAACATCATCAACAACATCATCATCCCTTCCTCCCTCCCTCCCTTCCTCCCTCCCTCCCTTCCTTCCTTCCTTCCTTCCCTCCTGCCTGCCTGCCTGCCTGCTTGCACTCTCTCATGGACTTTTCATGTACCCATGTCCAGAGTTCCCAACAAGACCACCCACCTACTCCTTTAAAACTCAACAATAGATATCAGTAATATTTTGAAATCATATTTTTAATATTGGTAGGAAACCAGTCTCCCTTCCAAAGATTTTTCAAGTCTTGGGGACAGGACATGTCCAGCCCTCACTGTGAACAGCATCTCCAGGCTGCCTCAGGGGCTACTCTTGCCTTCCCTAACTTCTTTTCAGGCAGGAGTGAACCCCAAACATGACCTCTATGCCCCTGTGCACGCACCATCTGCCCTCTCCTTTCAGCGCCTGCCATACCCAGAGTCAGAGCTAGATTGGACGATGGCTTGGGAAAAGTGACGTTTGCTGAGCTGAAGAAGAGGACTGGGTGTTGGCTTCCAGACTGCTCTGTAGGGTGTGTATTCATGAGTGGAGGCCTGGGGCCAGACCTTTCCCTGTCATGAAAGCAATAGTTCAGAGGAGATAGCTGAGGCGATAGGGGAGATATCCCTGAGCACCAACACGAGTGACGCCCCCATCCCCAGCACCATGCCAGGAGTAGATGTTGGTGTGGCCTCCAAACAAACAATAGTCCCCTTGTATCCTCCTCTTGCCGAACAGTATGCTCTTAGTGGTGGGGCTGCTCTGGGAGTTTACAGTTGGTTGTCCCTTCTGATTGGTTAAAATGTATACACCATCACCAACTCTACTCTCACCCTTTTCCCATCTGTCCTAATTGGCCACTTTCTCCCAACATCAGTTCTGAGTGTTAGCTATTGATTGTTGGTGTCAGGCCAGTTAAGTGTTCTCCTCCCTCCCTCCCTTCCTCTCTTTCCTCTCTTTCTTCTCTTCCTCCCTCCCTCCCTCCCTCCCTCCCTCCCTCCCTCCCTCCCTCCCTTCCTTCCTTCCTTCCTTCCTTCCTTCCTTCCTTCCTTCCTTCCTTCCTTCCTTCCTTCCTTCCCAGAATGGAGCCTCACATATGAAAGACCAGGGCATTACAGTTCAGTGACATTCTTGTCCTAAATTCTTTGAATACTATCTTTTTTCTTACTCAGTGTATACATTTTATTACTTTCATTAAACATTTTTGAGTTTCAGTTTCATCATCCTTTTGTCAGAAGTCACCAATTCCTTTGGAATTGGTGTAGAGAAGCCTCTTTCTCCAAGACCAGCCAACTGCAATGGGAATGTTGCAGAACAAATACTGAATTAATCCACTTAGATGAGGTATCTAGAGGAATCAGATTCACAGAGATGAAAAGTAGGATGGGAGTTTGGGGGGTAGGGCAGGGTGAGATAAGGACTCGAGATTTGTACTTAAAATGTTTAGAGTTTCCATTCTGGTTGGGGACAAAAGCTCTAGAGATAGATGGTGATAATGACTGTATAATAATGTGAATGTACCTAAACTCTCAAAAACAATGAAAATAAATGGGTATGACAGAAGGCTCAAAGGGCTGGGCACATGCTTCGCACATTGAAGCCCTGGGTTCAATCCCCAGTGTGGTCCCTGAGCACTGCCAGGAGCAAGACTTGAGAAACTTTAGTGACCCCCAGAGCAACTCACTGGAAATAGTCCCTAAGCACCACCCAATGTGGTCTTTAAAACATTTTAAAAAATAATAGATAAAACTTGGAACTAATGAGGAGAAACAAAATTTACAAAGGGGCCAGAGTAAAGGGGTTAAGGCATATGCTTTGTGTGTATACAGCTGACCCAGGTTTGATCCCTGGCACTGTGTGGGGTCACCAGGTACCCTTGGAGGCCCCTGAGCAGTGCTAGGGTAGCCCTGGTGATCCCCATTATCACAGGAATCTCCATGGAATTGCTGGCCTAATTGGTGGAGAGTCCCCAGAAGGGTCCTCTGGGTCTTCTGGCTCTTAAAAGGAAGGTCCTTTATGCCTACACATAAAACAATATCATGACTGCTTTTGAGCAAAATTTTTTATTCTTTGACCCAAATAGTAGTTTGATTGTTTGAGGACCATGCCCAGCAGTGCTTGGGGCTTTCTCCTGGTGCTGTGCTCAGGAATCACTCCTGATGGTGCCTTAGAGATCATATGGGGTATCAGGGACTGAACCTGGGTCTCGCACATGCAAGGAAAGTGCCCTGCCCAGTGTACTACTGCTCCGGCGCCAATACATATTTTTAATTTTTTAATTTAAATTTTTATTTTATTATTATTATTATTATTATTTTTGCTTTTGGGGTCACACCCAGCAATGCACAAGGGTTACTCCCGGCTCTTCACTCAGAAATTACTCCTGGCGGTGCTTGGGGGACCACATGGGATGCTGGGAATCAAAACCGGGTCAGTCACGTGCAAGGCAAATGCCCTATCCTCTGTGCTATCGCTCCATCCCTGCCAATACATATTTTTTAGATTGTGAGAAGCCTTTGTCTGATTTTCTAAAATAAAGTTAATCTCAAAGGCTCAACACTAAGTCTGATGCAAGCTTAGCCTCAGAGCGGGTGTTTCTGTAAGCCTGTTTCCCAGGTACTCGCTCCTGCACTGCATCCAGCAAACCCTAAAATGCTCGTTCATCCAAAGCAGACTCACTGGTGATGGAAAACACATCCGTTTTCCTGCAGGAGTGATTGTAAGGAATTTTCTGATCAATACCCATAAGAGGATTTGCCCTTGTAATATCAGAAAGGTCAGCAAATGATCAAGTGGGTTTATTTTATTTCATTATTTTTTATAGTGCCATCCCAGGCCACGTCCCCTGCACAGGCCTTGTGGTTGCTGATGATCTATTCCAGCACTGGCCTACATCTCATACCATCATACACTCAGATTCTTCTTAAATTAAAAAAATAATAAATGTGAAAAATAAAATTGAATTCACAAGAACCAGTTCAACTTAGTTTAAACCCCGTGAGTTCACAGGATTCCATCTTCTCATAGAATGCCTCAACATAAGACAGTGATTTCTTGGCAAAGATATAATTTGTGTGTGTGTGTGTGTGTGTGTATGTGTGTGTGTGTGTGTGTGTTCCTACCATACTGAAGTTTCCTCACACTTTTTTGGGTGAGAGTGAGTGCAGCAGAAGTTATGGAACAGTGGGAAGGTTTAGGGATGCCAAAGCTCATTCCACCACCTTCCCTGCTCCCTGCCATGATTGTTAACCTGGAAATGCTCACAGAAGAACTATTAATAATTAATTATAGCAACTGTTGTTTCTTAAACACTTCCTGTGGGTTGGGTCTATTTTAAGCCCTTTATGTGTGCCAACTCATTCCATCCTTACAGCTGCTTGATGAGCTTGCTTAAGTATTTTGTTCATTTTGCAGCACAAGAAACTGAGGCACAGAGAACCTTGTGTAATTTGAGATCACATTGACTGTAAGAAGTTAAGTTGGTTTCTAACCTGGACAGACTGTGCTGTCTGTGTGGCCTTCACAGTGCTTCTCAAATACAAGTCTAGAGCAGAATCCCAGAATTGCTCCATACTTAGAGGGGAGTGCTAACCCTAAGTTCAGATTCAGTAACTATTTTTTTGGGGGGATGCAAGAGATTGGACCACACAAACCCTGGTTGTGTTGTTTGGGGGCCACAAAAATCCTGGTAGTGCTCAGGGAACTGTTCCTGGCTCTGTGCTTGGGGATGTTTTCAGGGTACCTCAGGGGACCATGTGGCATTGGGGATCAAACCTAGAGTTCCTGTGTGGAAAGTATGTGCTCAGCTTGTTGTACTATCTCTCCAATCCTAGAATAAGTATTTTTGTTTGTTTTTGTAGTGCTGGGGATTGAACTCAGGACATGCAGGGCAAGAATGCTATCACTGAGCTACACCCCCAGACCTCTACCCAGTGACATTTCTAATACACTCCTAAGTATGCTATGCTGAGGATTAGGGAAGACGGACTGAAAGCCACTGCTGCTAACCAGGACAGAAAGCACCATGTCACCAGCATCTTTTGTGCAACAACAGCAATACTCAGGGTGGAGAGATGGTACAGCAGGTAAAGTGCCTACCTTGCACACAGTTGACCCAGGTTCCATCCCAGGCACCACATATGACCCCCTGAGCACTGCCAGGGGTGATTCCTGAATGCAGATCTAGTGTTAAGCCCTAAGTACAAGTATGTGTGGTCCAAAAACCAAGACAGGAGAAGAAAATAAAAGAGAAAAGAAAAACATCCCTGAAAAGGGTTTCCCCTCTTCAAGCCAGGGATTTGAGTCAACAAGACAACAAGACAAAAGGCTGGGTAAATCCAAGGACAGGATGGTTTCTATCTATAGGCAATGTTGGGATTGAAGCCGGCTGGCCGCGTGTAAGGCCAGTACCTTGCCTTATCCGCTGTTTTATCTCTCTGCTCCCTCTTTCCTTCTTTTACTACGTTCCTCTTTTCTTTCTAAGTCCTTTTACAATTTATCAAAGCAGACCCGTACCGTGAAAAACAGTAAAGGTTCCAATTTCAGGCTTCTTCTTACTGTGAGAATTAACTTGTTATTACCATGAAGCTACAGAGACAGTGGGGTCTGTAACTGGGCTACTCGCAACGTTATTTTGCTGCTTATTCAAGGTTTATGTCTAATCTGGCAACATATTAGGAACAAATTTATATTTCTCTATCCCATAAAGAGTGGAATATAGTTATCTGGATTAACTGGTGGTCCTTTTTCCTAACTGTTTGCCAATACTGCTGTGGCTTTCCACACCATTGGTCACCCAACCAAAGTCGACCTTTCCCCACAGTCCTGCTGTGGTTCAGATACAGTGGTATAGTGAGGTTTGAGTGGACCCAAGCCAGCTTCCCTCCTGGGAACTCAGTGCTGTCAACAACTGGTCCAGAGAGAAGAATGTGACCAAGTACTGGCCAATAAGATGGAGATGAAAAACTGCTGAGTCATCTTGATTTTGATCCATGACAGAAGTAGATAGAGTTTTCTTCTAATTTTATTTTCCTGCCTTCCCATCCCTTTGTTCTTGCAGTGATTGGGGTGGAACACATACCTGGTTGTGGTGCTCACAGACAGCTGCTCCATTTCTGTTGTGTTTGCCCACAAAGTTCCATTCCCCTAGCTGCAATGATCAGGGACATTCTGGTTGTAGAGCCCACCAGGAATCAATTCCATGCCTCCACTCATGCTTACTCCTGTCTTTGTTGCTCAAATATGTGTTTGAGAATGGTAGAAAACCCAGAGTTCTTTAGTGTTAGCCCTCTAATACTCGCCCAAGATGGGGCAGGAATCAGAATGTGCAGAGTCCACTCCTAGGGACAAAGGACATCTGGCTGTCATCCATATCTCTGCTGGCTCTGGACCTTGACCTAGTTATCTGATGTGACACTCTCAATTACTATATGTTCTATAATGAAGTGACACATGAAGTCTCAGATAACCTTATAAATTAACTTCCCACCATTACCTGGTCATTAAGATTCAAAGTATCTGATGTGTCTCAATAGACAAATCCCTACCTAACAGGTAGACTTTCTGGGTTATAGGTGCATCTGTGGGCTACATCGAACCTCTTGCCATCATGTAATTGCTAATACTATTGTGTATTACTGAGTTTGTTAAGAAACAGGGACCTGGGACCAGAGAGACAGTACAATGAAAAGGCACTTGCCCTGCACATAGCTGACCCAGGTTTGATCCCTAATATCTCATATGGTCCTCTGAGCATCGCCAGGAATGATCCTGACACCGCCAGGAGTAATCCCTAAGTATTACTGAGTGTGCCTCCCCACCACGGAAAGAAAGAAAGAAAGAAAGAAAGAAAGAAAGAAAGAAAGAAAGAAAGAAAGAAAGAAAGAAAGAAAGAAAGAAAAAGAGACAGAGAGAAAGAGACAGAGAGAAAGAGACAGAGAAAGAGAAGGAAGGAAGGAAGGAAGGAAGGAAGGAAGGAAGGAAGGGAAGAAGGAGTGAGTGAGGGAGAAAGAGAAAGAGGGAAAGAAAGAAGGAAAGAAAGAAAGAAAGAAAGAGAAAAAGAAAGAAAGAAAGAAAGAAAGAGAAAAAGAAAGAAAGAAAGAAAGAGAAAAAGAAAAAAAGAAAAAGAGACAGGGACCATAGCATCAGTTTTGATTGGATATTGCTTAGCATTTTTAGGATTTGGGGGAGAGCCCCACTTTATATCTTTAAGATATTGAAACAAATAATTCACTGCCTTTGGATTTATAGATGGACTCTATAACCTGGGAATCTGCTTGTGTAGTTATTAGACTGTTTGTGATAGAAATCAGCAGGATCAAGCCACAGACTTCAGGCCAGAAATAGGGCAAAGGAAACCTATAGGCAAAATGGGGAGCTCACATCTAGCTTGCCACACACAGCATTGCCACACAACATTGCCACATAGCGTTGCCACACACGGTGCAGTTCCTCCCAAAGTAACCAACCAGATTGCCATACAGTTTAGGTTTCTGAATTGTTTCTTGTCCCTGCATCTTGACTAGCGTCTCTCGGTATTATTTCTTTAAAGCCTCCTACAAAGCTTTTTCACAATGAGCTCTTAATGCCTAGCCAGCAGCCAAGAGTTAACTAGTGCTGTCTCTCATAGCTCAATGAATGCAAGCGAAGGCCATGATGAGCCAATGATGCATCTGTATTCTACTGGATACCTTGTAGTTTCTTACCCCTGATTTGAGGGTATGCATTCCAGTCTCAGATAATCCTATTCCTTGCACAATTTTGAAGCTCCCTCACACATTCCATCCTTTGGGCCATCTCCCAGGACCCTTCTTTGTATGTTCAATACATGTCAAATCTTTTATTTATTTTGTAAAGCAAAGGAGGCTTTGTTGAAACTTACTTAGAAATATATGAAGGGACAGAGAGAGAGAGAGAGAGAGAGAGAGAGAGAGAGAGAGAGAGAGAGAGAGAGAGAGAAGTACATGTTCGAGAAAGAATAGAGTCTTCTCTAGAGTGGAAATAGGCAAGCCAGTCAAGAAGCATCGAGATAAACAAGTGAGATATGTGTTCATGGACTTGAAGAGCAAGTCCAAGTACTTTATTTCTAATTTACAAAATAAAGTAAAAATTTTACTATATAGAGCTCTGGGAACTGGATAAGGAAACATATACAAGGAAAGATATTTATTACATCTCTGATAATCCTATACCTTTCCCTACTTCACCTATATTTATTATTTTATCACTATTACTTCATTCCCAACAATTAACCTGAGTTATTAGCTACAAATCAGTGTCCATTTACTTTTATTACTTTTCCCCTTAGATTACTAAAACTTTATTGCCTGGTTTATGAATTTCCCCCCTTAATAGGAAGGTTCTATGACTTCAATTACATTTTTTAATTGGGGGAGAAATCTCCAGTCTGTACTCAGGGGATCCCAAGGACCATTCCCAGAGAAATACCCACCCTCTCCAGCCAACCAGGCCAGTGGTTCAGTGCTAGGCCTAAGGAGGCTGTGCTACTCAGCCTTACAGTGCCAGCAACCCTGGCAGTGGCAGACTCTGGAGCTATACCCAGACATACTCAGGGGGCATCAAACTGGGGTGAGTCCCAGGAAAGGCGGTATGAAACCTAATCCCTGCAAAATCTCCCCGAAGCCTGAAAAAAAAATTTTTTTTAAATATCACTCCTTGCCTGTTATGGAGGTCAATTTGTGTTCCTCCAAAAGATACATGAAAATCCTAGCCTCTGTGCTTGAAGTTGGGTCTTTTCTGATGTAAAAGCATTAAGATGAGATCATAGAGGATTAGGCTGTACCCCAAACCAGTGACTGACAACCTTATGAGAAGAGAGAAATTTAGAGACACAGAAACAGGAAGTAGGGGAAGCAGACCAGGCCACATGCAGATAGGACTGAACATGGATGCCTGCAGCTGCAAGTCCAGGAATGCAAGGATGGTGAATGCCCCCAGAAGCTGGAAGAAGAAAACATGGACAAACTGACACTGGTTTGCTCTTATACCTCTAGAACTAGGAGGCAGCACATTTCAGTAGCCTAACATCAGTTGGTATGTGGAGCCTATTTATGGCAGCTCTGGGCACAAACACAGCAGTCAGCTTGGTAATGAGTTGTAATGATGAACAATTCATCACTACACTATCATCAGGTACCCACAGTGTAAGAGAGGACAAAGCTGTGGGTGTGTGTTGTGTGGGAGTGTGTGGGTGCATGCATCTGTGTGTGCGTGTGTCACCACGCATGAAACCCAGGACCTTACATGTGTAAAAGGCTATGCTACCACTGAGTCACAGACACAAGAATAAACACTTAATCTGAACTCATGATAGAGGTGATATAAAGAAGGGAGTAATTACCCAACTGGGAGTGTAGGAGAAACTTAGAAAAAAAGTGTGAGTTTTAAAAATTCTTTAAATCATTTTTTTTCTTTTCTATTTTTTAAAATATGGAATGCTTCACAAATTTGTGTCTCATCTTCTGCAGGGGCTATGCTAATCTTCTCTGTATCGTTCCAATTTTAGCATAGGGACTGTGAGCATAAAATATTTTCTTTCCATGCAACTGAACTGGCCTTGTTCCCTTCCCTTTTTGTCTTTGGCACCTCTTTCTCCTCCCCTTTCAACTGCACAAATCAGCATAAACATCTCCAATAACCCTTATTAATATTCTGATATTTCTTTTTGTCCGAGCTCAAGAAGGAATCAAATTGATATGTGGATATACGCTACCATTGTTCATTGTACAAAATAGTGATCATAACGCCGATATTTTCTTTTCTCCACCAAACTTTAGAGAAATCCCCCATTTTAACTGATGCCGTTCTAGATCAATCATTTATCATGTTTTTTATTTTGTTTTTGTTTTGGCAGTCACACCCTGTTACACTTATATTCTACCATCAATGCAGTGCCTCTCAGACAAGTTTCCCTCAGGCTTCTGTAATTTTCTTGACTGGCGTTATTTCTTCCATATTAGTGTTAAGATTCATGGTGTTGGAACCAGAGAGTGAACTCGATGGGCTTTATAAAGCAAGTGTTTTGCATGCGGAAAGTCCATGACACCACCTGGAGCAACTCTGATCACAGAGCAAAGAGTAGACTTTGAGTACTGCCTGGTATGGCCAACAAAATAAATAAATAAGATTCCTGGTCTTAGATGAGATCCAGGTGCATTTCAGCCTCACCTTCAGGGTCAGGGAAGGAAAGGAATCAGCTATGCTCCTTTGTAAGGCATCAAACACCAAAGCTCACGGGGCACGATGAAGTCTTTGATTGCTTCCAGGAGTATCAAACTCACAGCAGAAAAAGTCTCATTTCTTCTCTGACAAGAGAGAGTCAAGCAATTACTTTCTGTGCCAAGAAGATAAGTTTCAGTCCCAGGCTGAACAAAAGAACACCTCTTAGTAGCACAGCAGAAGAAAACGCAAATACCCAGGTTTTTTCATCTCAGCTGTATCGCATTAAGGAAGCTGGACTTGATCCAATTTGCAGGTATGTCGCTGGCCATTTAAAAGTTGTAGGTGAAGGAGTCACAAGATTACTTGGGCAGTAACGAAGAAAGTGGAATTGAAGGGGAAGAAATCGGGGCCAGGAGGCTTAAGGAGGTACTTCTTAGTACTGCAGTTGTCCTGGCAAAGATGATCAGGACCTAAAATCAGGCAACTGCCAGAGCATAAAGAGAGATTTGAGAACCATTAGCAGACAGAATTGACAAAATCAATGATCAATTTCATGTTAGGATAGTTAAGAATCCAGAATGAGGCCACAATTTCTAGACTGTGATGTAGACTTGGTGGAGGTACCCCTAAACAACACAGGAGAAGTTGACTTGAATGATAATGTTGATAAAATGAGCTTAATTTGGACATATTAGGTTGCTACCTTAAATCATGCTTTTTATTGTTTAGAGGGTAATTTTGCAGTTCTGGAATTGAACCTAGGGCCTAACACATGCAAGGAAAGTGTTTCTCCACTGAGCTACATCTCGGTTCTCAGAAGATGTTGAATTTGGAGGTCTGTGAGAAATTCAAGTGGCAATACTTAGTTGACCTGAAGATCATTATCCTGGGTTTGGAACTTAGTGGTTCTAAAATCATTGTGTGGGGGTGGGGCAGGGTGCAGTATACAGTGGGGTAGAGCACTTGCTTTGCATAGGTCTGACCTGTGCAAAAGTTGATCCCCAGCACCTCATATTGTCCTCATAGCCTACCAGGAGTGATCCCTGAGCACAGTGCCAGGAGTAACCCCTGAGCACGGCCACCTGTGAACTCTAAAACAAAACAAAACAAAAAAAGAATCATTGGGATATTTGCAGGCATAAAAATAATTTTAAAAATCACTGGGAGAAGAGGAATTTTGGAAGATCTTTACCAGAAGAGGAGTTGAAGCCAAACAGGGGTGCTGAAAAAGGCTATTCAAGACCCAGAAAGTGGAAATAACCAGAAATAGAAGCTAAAAGAGAAGAGGTTCCCCAGGAAGGAAGTAATTGGTTAGGCAGAAGGCAGCAGAGAGAGCTCAACACAGCCAGTGGGTCTACCAATCACCACAGGGCGACTGAACTCAGGTTGTGTCAGTTGAATTGGGTGACAAGTCGAGTTGGCAGGGAAGGAAGGGGGTGTTGGTTTTGCTTTGCTTTTTTGGTTTTGTGCCATATCTAGTGGTACTCAGGGAGCACTCCTAGTGGGGGCTCAGGAGACTATATGTGATGTCCGGGATTGAACATAGTAGGCCCTGTGCACCAAATTAGTTATGAACATAGAGGAACGGAATATGTCAGATGGCTCCCTTTCTAGAAATCTCCAGATCTTCAGCTTCCCCTTGCCACTCTGTGATTCCACTGAGTTTGGTCAATGGTGAGCCCTGGAGTGAAGAGTCAGGGTAAATAAGGGGATATATTTAATCAATTCTCTCTTCTGGGGGCTGCAGCTTTGAACTTGCACTAGCTGGGTACAAGTAACCATATCCTCCTGCCTCCTGTCAGGCCAGAATGGTGAAAACTCTGTTTTGTTAATTCTGGGACTCTCTGGCATGTCTTTTGCTTTTCTGCACCCTGCCTAGGCCTTTGTCAATGGCTCTTTATGAACCTTCCTTAGTTCTCCAAATTTAAGCACATCCTCCTGGAACTCAGCATGATGTGAGGAGGAAACTCACCCGAGAAAAGAGCAGAGAGCAGAACCAGACAAGACAAAGGAGGGTTTGTGGTGGGGTTTGTTTGTGAAGGGCTAGAGAGGCTTGGCAGTATGGACAAGCTCCATGCTGAGGTGTGAGGAAGGAAGGATAAGCAGGGAGCCCTTTGCGATGACATTACAAGTGGCCTCCACATGATTGCTCAAGACATTCAGAACCTGTGCTTCCAGTTTCACCAAAATGATCTACTTGCCAGGTTGGCCCAGGGCTGTGTTGGAAAATGTCGATCTGATCTGCGTAAGGAGCTGGTGAATAAGGAGACACAGAGGCTAAGGTGGGGGAAAGAGCAAAGGTCAGTGCCTCAGCAAATCCAGGCGTACCTCAGCACGCACCGAGGCTCTCCTCTGAACTCTGTGTCTCATTAAACTCTCATTTCAGCTCAGCCTCAGCCCTGCCACCCTCACCGGCCTCCTCTCTTGCAGGTCACTGATTTGATCACCAGCCTTGTGGCCTCCTTTCTCTTTGTCAAAGACCCATACGTCCCTTTCTATTCTTGAGCCTGAATTCTCACCTTCTTTCTGCCTGTGACCAAGGCACGTTCCCCAACTCTTAACGGCTGCTGACTCCTTTTCACCTTCAGATCTCGGCATAAAAGCCACTTCTCAGCAGGCTGGACACTTGATCTAATCCCCTCGTACTTCTCCACAGAGCCTGTACTTCTTCATAGCAGTCTTGATCTCTTTCAGCAATTTTAGAATGTTTGAAAGTGGCTGGAGAGATAGCACAAGAGGTAAGGCACATGCCTTTCATGTAGCCAACTTTGGTTCTATCCCTGATACTATTTTGTCCCCTGAGCACTGCCAGGTGCAGCCCTGGAGGTCCCCAAGCACTCCTGTGGTGGCCCAGGTGCTCCCCAATGCCACAAAGCCCAAATAGCACCACGTCCTAGCGTCATTACATTGAACCGCCAGCCTGGGTGGTCCAAGAGAAGCACTCCCATCCTCTGGCCCTGAGCACTGCTTGCTCAAGGGGCAAGGGAGTGGTGGTGTGGGGAGTGCAACAAAATATTGCCCACAAACATTTTATTAAGGAGAAGCATTTTATTCTAGAATTTTCCTATAAAGCTTTTGTTGGTGCTTATTTTTACATCTCAGTCTTTAGTCCTTCTGAAATGATTTTTGTGCAGGATCAGGGTTTCCTTCTTAGTCTGTTTCTACAGCACTTTGTCAGAGGCTCTTTCAGCCTTTCTTTCATGCACTCATCCATTCAACAATTATTTAATGGCTCATGACTCCTTCTGAGGCTCTGTATTATGCACAAAGGTCAGAAAGAGAATATCCTTATCACAAGGATAAAAGGAGAATAATAGCAGAGCTTCTGGGCCCAGGGCCTGGAGAGGATTTCAGTGTGCAGGGAAGCCAGCATGTGAATGGAGAAATGACAGATGGGTAAGAAAAGGGCTAGTGCCTTAATGATGCATGTTGATAATAAGCTTTGAGAATTCTGGCAAAAAATGTGGGTTTGTTTTATGTTTTTTTTTTCTGGTTTTCTTGAAAGAAATTTTCTGAGAGATGTGTTAGAAAGGTGTGTGTACAATGTGTGTGCCTCTGTGTGTGTGTGTGTGTGTGTGTGTGTGTGTGTGTGTGTGTGTGTGTGTGTGTGTGTTCAAGAGAGAACACAGGCTTCTCCAGAGTGGAAAAAGCCAGGGAAGGTACTTTTTCTTCATTTGAATCTCTCAGGGTTAGTACCACCATGTCTTAGCACCTGAAATCTCTTGATTAAAAGATGTTAACAATGACTTGCAATATAGAATCTTTTTTTTTTTTAGCTTTCACTTTCCCCAATATTCCAGATGCCTGTTCAGCTTCTTAGTAGATTATTCTACTAGGATATTCTATAAGCATGTCCAAGTCAAGACATCCCAAATTGTTTCCTCCAAAGCCTGATCCTTAACTTTACCTCAATTGTCTGATTATAAAACTCAGATCTCTCTCTCTTTCTCTCTCTCTCTCTGTTACTCTGTCTCTCTCTTGCTCTCATTCTCCCTCTCTCTCCTTCTCCTTTTTCCCTAATAGACTTATTTTACTCCACTAATTGTCTCCTGAACTTTTTTTCTGTGAGGGAAAGCTACAGATAAGGTTCGGCATTGACTTTCCTTTCCCTCAAAGAACAATTCCTCCCTCCAGCCTGGGTCCCACAGCTCCCAGGAAATAGGGTGGCAGGGATCATTTCCCACGTTTGGAAGAGCAAGTGGAATCCAGGTGTAATTTGCTGACAGCCTTGTGGGGTTAGTGAGACGTGAGGCCTGTATTGTGCAGGGACTCATCTCAGACTTTCACCTGCCCCATATTCCTCAGTTGACTGAGATTGATGGAACAGGAAGTAGATGCCCCTTTTTGAAGCTCCTGACTCTCTCCTTCCCACTTCACATAAGCCTCCTTATTCCTTCTTCAAGGCAATCATATCTCTCATGGGCAACATAGATCCTAAGTACTTAGATGTATTTTTCGTTTTCTTTTTCCTGCCATCTTGGGTCATCCCTTGTTATCACTTCCCTGAAAAAAACTAATCGAAACCCATTCCAAGGGGACCTCCTCAACCTCTTCTCAGTTTTCTTTTCAAACGTCTCACTGGAACCACGGTCTGATTCCAGAACACAAATCAGGCATGAACACTCCCTGGCTTAAAATAATTTTGTGGTTCCCCAAAGTGGTTGGAACAAAGTTGAGTCTCTTTAGCATGGCTAAATAGGAATTTCTCAATCTGACCATAGATAAGCTTATCCCAGCCAAATAATATTAAATACAGAAAAAGTTAAAAAAAAAAAACAGAGTAGCTCATGGGGTCTTATATATTTTTTTAATTACTGTTACAAATTACAGTAAATTCAGAGCCTTGAAACAATGCAGAATAATTTTCTTTGACCTCTGGAAGTCAGATGTCAAAACTGGGTCTCTGAGACCTGGAATCAAGGCTGCAATTGGGTTGTGTTGCTTTTGGAAGCTCTGGAGAGTCTGTTTTGCCCATCTTGGTGACTCAGGGAAGCTTCTGTCATCTTCAGGTTAGCCTGAGTCCTCCTGCTGCTCTCTCCTCTCTTTGTTCTTCCTTCGACCCGCCTCTTTCTCTTAAAGGGCTCATTAAGATGACACCTGAACAATTCTTGTTATCCAAAATAAACTCCCCATCTCAAGATCTGTGGATTAATCACTTTAACTCCTGCCTAAAACAATCTTAGATCAGGGAATTAGGGTGTGAACCTCCTAAGGGAAGCATTTTCCTCCCACCACAGGTACTTAAGAATGGACATAACTGCATCCAGTAAGAAGGGAACAACTTTCCTAAGTCCTGCCAGGAGTGATGTCTGAGAGCAGAGCCAGGAACAAGCCCTGAGCAACTACTGAGTTGGTTCCCCAAAGTAGTTGGGACAAAGTTGAGTCTCTTTAGCATGGCTAAATAGGAATTTCTCAATCTGACCATAGATAAGCCTATCCCAGCCAAATAATATTAATATTATTAATATTAACCATATTAATAATATTAATATTAATATGGTTCCCCATAGGAAAAAAGGAGATGGAGAAAAAAGAGGAAAAAAGGAGGAGGAACATGAGAAGGAAGTGGAGGAGGAAGAGAAGGAAGTGGAGAAGGAGAAGGAGGAGATGAATGAGAAGAAGGAGATGGAAGAGACAGAGGAGGTGAAGGGAACAATTGAGTGAGTCATAGGAGATCTATTTCAAGTCTATATAGCCATTTAATAATATAGAGCAGGGGCTGGAGCAATAGCACAGTGGGTACAGCATTTGCCTTGCACACAGGCAACCCGTGTTCGATTCCCAGCATCCCATATGGTCCCCCGAGCACCACCAGGAGTAATTTCTGAGTGCATGAGCCAGGAATAACCCCTGTGCATCACTGGGTATGACCCAAAAAGTAAAAAAATAAAAATAAAAAATATATAGAGAGAGCAACGCCATGTGGTAGTTCAGCCCCCATGGCAGGGCGTGTCAGGTAAACATGGTCCCCTGACCACCACTAGGTCCAGCCCTAGAGGGCCCCAGCACCAATAGGGGCCCTGGCTCTCACCAGCACATAGGGCTTGAGCAGCACCTCATCCTTGGGCCTTTGTGCTGAACTGTGGCTTGGTCAGCAGAGAATCTTAGGTGGGGCTCCCAAGGACCTCCTAAGAACTACTTGGGAGGCCCCTGTGCTCCAAGATAGAGAGAAAAATCATTTTAAAATAGTAAATGTATAATGATATTTACATAAAAGAAATGAAACAGTAAGAATGGAAGGGAATCACGATGAACTTATAGTTTGATCTGATGATGGTCATCCTTTCTGTTCTACTTTTTCCAATGTATGGTTGTATCACTGAGCAGAGCTCCATATGCAATAACTTCTGTCCCTTCCTGAGAGAGATAACACTGATTTTCTTTGGGAAGGTGAAAATATTCACCTTCCAATATTCCTGCAAGAGAACAAACCAAGCAATTTATTTCTAGTCATAGAGCTGTAAGAAATCATCAGAATGCTTCTAGACACCACTTTTTAATTTAATTCATTAATTCTTGTTGCTTTAGCAGGTAAGGTGTTTGCCTTGCACGCAGCCAACATGGCCGACCCAAGTTCGATTCCTCCACCCCTCTCGGAGAGCCTGGCAAGCTACCGAGAGTATCTCGCCCGCAGGGCAGAGCCTGGCAAGCTCCCCGCAACGTATTCGATATGCCAAACACAGTAACAACAAAGTTTCACGATGGAGACGTTACTGGGCCCGCTCGAGAAAACTGATAAACAACGGGAGGACAGTGACAGTGACAATTCTTGTTGCTTTAGGGTCTCACCTGGCTTATTCAAGGCTTTCTCCTGGCTCTGTGCTCAGAGATCACTCCTGATAGTACTCAGGAGACCATATATAGTATCATAGATTGAACTGGGGCCAGCCTCATGCACAGCAAAATCCTTACTTATATTAAGTCTTCAGTCTCCAAGAGACCTATTTTTTTAATTTTTAATTTTTTTAAGATTTTATTATTGAATCACTGTGATATAGACCCTTACAAAGCTGTTCATGATCAGGTTTCAGTCATACAGTGTTCCAACACCCACCCCTCCACTAGTGTTTATTTCCCAGCACCTGTGTCCCAGTTTCCCTCCCATCAACCCTACCCCCAAGCCTGCCTCTATGGCAGGAGCTTTTTTTTTCTCTCTTTCTCTTTCTCTTTCTCTTTCTCTTTCTCTCTTTTTCCTCTCTCTCTCTCTCTCTCTCTCTCTCTCTCTCTCTCTCTCTCTCTCTCTGACACCCATTTATTAAAGAGAAAGAATGGGCTAGTGTATCCTTTGGGCCATTTGTCCTTTCCTTCTTCTTCACTTGAAATGTGAGTGAGAAGCCTACAGTCATACCAGCCTTTCTGTGGCCTGGAGGTATGAAATCTGAGGTTGTTAGGTTAATGTTGAAGAATCGATGAGAGTCAGGGGGTGCAGGTACCCTGGACTTTGTAGCTCTGGATTTACTTTTATGGGCGATGAACAACCCCTAGCTGCTTAAGTCATGGTCCATTGAGGTTTCTGTTATTTGTAGCCAAATGCAGCTATAACATGTAGAAGTAAAATGAAGAAGATAAAATAGTTTCCAGGGTACATTTTCTCAAATTCTTATCAATCCCTTTCATGAGTAGACCAAGGAGAACTTCTGTTTTCCTATTATTTCCTGATTTTCTTCTAATTCTCACCCTACATATTTTCTAGCATAGTCCTACACATCCTACCTGGCACAGCTAAAACACCCCTGCAAAGCTTTCCCTCTGAGCCATCATCATTATTCCCAGGACATGTCACCCATGTCTCTATGACAGCACTTTTTACCCTAAGTTATATTTCTATATTTTCTTGGCTATCTCATCCACTGAGTAGTAAGAAACATGTGAACAATTGGAGGGTCAAAATCATATTATTTCCTTTAGGACTGACAGCATTTGACATAGAGTTGGTGCGCTATAAATGTTTCGTTGTTATTATGTAAATACAGGAGTAAAGAACAAAAAGCTATCTATTCAAACCAAATCCTATCTTCGCTTTCTTACATCAATCTTACATTCTCTCTACTTCTGTTGCTTGTTTGTATTTTGTTTTTGTTTTTATGGTGGTGGTGGTGGTGGCGGTGATGCCTGGTGAGCAATACTCAGGAAGTTCAGAAGCTCTCGCAGTGATTCTTGGCCAACCTGGGCAGCGGTTCAACGAAAGGGCCTGTTGATTGAGTTGCGAATGTTAAACCATCTTTCATCCCCGGGATGAATCCCACTTGGCCATGATGTATGATCCTTTTGATGAGAAGTTGGATTCTATTTGCTAATATTTTGTTGAAGATCTTTGCATCTATGTTCATCTAGGATATTGCCTTTTAATTTTCTTTTTTTTTTTTTGCGGTATCTCTCTCTGCTTTTAGTATCAGGGTGATATATACCTCATATATCTGAAACTATTTGGAAGTGTTTCTGCTTCTTCGATTTCCTGAAAAAGCTTGAAAAGAACTGACAATAGGTCCTCTTTAGAGGTTTGGAAGAATTCACTAGTGAATCCATCTATCTGGACCTGGACTTTTGTTTCTGGGAAAACTTCTGATTGCCATTTCAATTTCTTTGACAGTGATAGGTCTAGTCAGGTATTCCAAATCTTCTTGGGAGGTTCTAGGAATCCAGGAATTAATCCATTTCTTCTAGGTTGTCTTGCTTCATGGCATACAGCTTCTCAAGGTAATCTCTGATGATCTTCTGAATGAATGGCTTTCTTTTGAGGAAACGTTTTTTTTTTTATCATTCTTTTAGTAAATTATAACAAGCACTGCACTGTAGCACTGTCCTCCCATTGTTCATCCAGTTGCTCGAGCGGGCCCAGTAATGTCTCATTGTGAGACTTGTTGTTACTGTGTTTGGCATATCGAGCAATATAAAATAAATTACTGAGGACCTGCTTTGGGGGCAGGCTTAAGGGGTGGTTGGAAAAATCGAAGATAATGGTGGTGGGAAGGTGCAATGGTGGTGGGTCTGTAACAAATCGTCATGAACAACTTTGTAAACCATAGTGTTTATGTAAGGTGTAAGGGGAAAATAAATTTTTTAAAAAACAAAAAGTCAAGGGCATGATCATATTATATTTAATATATATAACGTGTGTACGTGTATGTATTCACATATGTGTGCATGTAAACAAATATCACTTGAAAAAGCATTAAAATAAATCACAGGGAATTTTTATTGATTTATCCCCAAATACTGAATACCCATTAATCTGCTGCTTTTGAGAGAGGGAGGAGGTTTGGGCCACACCTGTTGATACTCAGGGTTTTTTCCTGACTCTGTGCTTAGGTATCACTCCTGATGTGCTCAGATATATGAGGTGCCAAGGATGAAACCAGGGTCTGTACACGCAAGGTAAGAGCCATGCCTGTACTCTGGCCCTAATCTGCTCTTGCTATGATCAAAAGAGTCATCACAAACACCATAATGAAAAAAATCCACATGAAGAATCGATCTATAACTTTTGCAACCTTCTTCCACTCACTCCCCTTGGAATTAGTGGCCCGATGGTCTTTGAGACACTTGGCAATGTAGCCGATGTTCCTTGTCAATACTCGGTAGCGTGCACAGTGACTCTCCGTGTCCTGAGACTTCTCCTGTGGGCACCTCAAGTCTTTCTTGAAGAGTCTATTCATTTCCTTCTTTCTCGAAAGGTCTTGGTTCCTGGGGACTTTCAGATGAGACTCTGGGAAGTGGCCCTCCAGCCTCCGGGGACGATGCTGTTTCGGACTGTGCCAGGTGCTAAGGCAGCTCTCCCCCACGTCGTAGACAAAGAGGATCCTGGCCATGTACTTTAGGATGACCACCCGAGCCCAGGGGGGCACTGGTCGGGCCTCAGCCCCACAGAAGTGGATATTCATCACCATAATGGTCAAGGCAGTGGATGCTGTGATTAAGGCCATTGTAGCTATGTAGTATTTGCCTGGAACGAAAGTATGAACAACAAACAAGTTAGCAAAATACAAACAAACAGAAAAACCTATTCTTAGGTTTGACACCAAAACAAATTAACAACTCAAAGAAACCATATGCTGCTAAGGAAGCTGTCTACACTGATGGTGGCCAGTATAGACCTTTGATTGTTTGAGGGCTACCCCCGACAGTGCTCAAGAATGACTCCTGGCTCTGTGCTCAGGAATCTCTCCTGGCACTGATCAGGGTATATGCAGTACCAGGAATCAAACTGAGGTCAGCTGCATGAAAACAAATTGCCTTACTGACCTAATATAGGTAGACTTTTGAATCACACTTCCAAATTTTTTACTTCAGCTCTGTCACTCAGTAGTCTTGTGACTTTATTTATCTTAATTTTTTTTTGTTTTTTCCTTTAGACTAAATCATTTAAAATGGAAGTAACATTGTATTATAGCTTGTGACTTTATTTATCTTAATTTTTTTTGTTTTTTCCTTTAGACTAAATCATTTAAAATGGAAGTAACATTGTATTATAGCTTGTGACTTTATTTATCTTAATTTTTTTTGTCTTTTCCTTTAGACTAAATCATTTAAAATGGAACTAACATTGTATTATAGCATTAGGGGACAAGTTTTATAGTCCACGGCCAGAGTTATAGTACAGCAGGTATGGCATGTGTCTTGCATGCAGCTGACCTCGGTTTGATCCATAGCACCCCATATAGTTCATCAAGCACGCTAGAAGTGATCCCTGTGTGAAGAGCCAGAAGTAAGTCCTGAGCACTGACAAATGTGGCAAAAAAAAAAAAGTTTTTGAATCTAGCTAAAACTCCTCCCCTTCTGTGTAAAATGGGCATAAAAGAATGATCTCTCATGCAAATCTCTGAGAAGGATGATTAAGAAAGGAAACAATGATGATAAGGGTAGAAATTTAAGAAATGATAGGGTGTAAAAAACAAAAACATAAACAAGCGAATGGAAAAAGCCAAACCAGCTGCTTTTAAAAGGGTAAGAAGAGGCTGGAGCGATAGCACAGCAGGGAGGGCATTTACCTTGTATGCAGCCAACCCGGGTTCAATTCCCAGCATCCCATATGGTTCCCTGAGCACCACCAGGAGTGATTCCTGAGTGCAGATCCAGGAATAACCCGGGTGTGATCCAAAGAGCAATAATAATAATAATAATAATAAGTAGGATAACACTCTTTTGTCCTTCCTCAGGTAGCTTAAGTTTGTCAAGTCACACCCATCTAAGGACACTGAACTTGTATTGTAAGCAATGTCCTTTCTGTGTGGACACAGGAAGACAGTTAATATTATGCTTTGTAACTTGGGAGTTGATTGACTCTGAATAATATTTACTCCTGGGCATCTGATTTCTTGACTCAGTTGCCCTTAGTTCCTAGCACCCCAAAAGCAGGGTCCCGACGAGGGACTGAATGGACCCAGGGCAAGCAGTGAGCTACCCTGGCATTGAAATGGACCAGGCCAAAGAGCCATGATACTCAACTATAAGTTGAGGGCATGATCATGGACAAATGCTGTCATGATCCAAAAGTAAGTAACGAAGAGACTAGGACCCTGCTGGAGCTAGGAAGATTAACCTGGCCTGAGGACTGTGGAATGTATAGTGAGATGTTCTCAGGAAGAACCAAACTAAATTTATATCTCTTACTGTGCTCATACAGAATGACATTGCTAGAAATATTAGAAGTAGATTTATTACAACTATTTAAGTAGATTACTAACTGAGGGAAGAACACACCCTTGTTGGGATCCCACCCTTGAGCGGATCTCCTAGTAATCTGAAGTAATCTCTGGTGATGAGATTTTATCCTTGAGTTAATCTCCTGGAGGAGTGGTCTTACCTCTCTTTGTTGATTCGTCAGTATTCAACCCACCTTTATGTCACCGCCTTATGTGACTGCTATATAAACTAAGACGTAAGCTCGGAGAGGGGAGTCAGAAGCGAGAGAGCTCGGGCTCCAGAGATCCAGAGTCAGAGCCAGAAGGAGAGAGGTTCCAAGATTGGGGCCCAGGAGAGAAGGAGGCAGAGAACGACAGAAGTGAAGAGGACTGGAATAAACTACTATTGATATAGACCGGCCTGGCCCTCGTTTCTTCTTCTGTCTGCCCTTGGCCAACAGCTGTTCCGATCCAAGCCACACACAGCGGCTCAAGAGCACCGAATGCACGCGGTGAGACAGTGCCATCCAGTGAGCCTGTGAACACACAACCTTCGGTGTGATAAGATTTTACAATAATAAAATAAAATAAAAATTTTTAAAAAATAGAAAAATAAAAGGGTAAGAAATTCAATAGAGCCCTTTGATGCAATCACTAATGGAATGGAGAGAGAGAGAGAGAGAGAGAGAGGGGTACAATGGAAGAAACAATAGAACACAAACTCAGAAGACAGCAAAATACTATTATAAGTAACCTCTAATAATTCATTTGACAAATAAAATTTCTAGGCACATGTAAGATATCAGAATTTGTATAAGAAGAAAAAATATTTCAAAAGAAATGAGAACCAATCAAATTCCTTTTCCAACCTACCCCCACCTAAAGCTCTAAGGAAAAGATATTTTTTTCCTTTTTGGGTCACACCCAGCTATGCACAGGGGTTACTCCTGGCTCATGGACTCAGGCATTACTCCTGGCAGTGCTCGGGAGACCATATGGGATGCTGGGAATCGAACCCGTGTTGGCCGTGTGCAAGGCAAATGCTCTACCCACTGTGCTATTGCTCCAGCCCCTCTAAGGGAAAGATTTTATAGGTGAGTTTACCAAAATTTTTAAGGAATAGATCTAAATGCAAGTTGTTGCAAAAAGAAAAATAAGAACAATGTCCCACTTTATTTGATGAAACAATATGTAATCTTGATTCCAAAAATAACAAGAAAGAAAATATTAAAGCCAATTATTTTATAGATATGTTTTAGAATGTCCTATAATAATTCTGGGCTGGAGCGATAGCACAGCGGTAGGGTGTTTGCCTTACAAGCGGCCAACATGGCCGGCCCGAGTTCGATTCCTCCGCCCCTCTTGGAGACTTGGCAAGCTACCGAGAGTGTCTCGCCCGCACAGCAGAGCCTGGCAAGCTACCTGTGACGTATTCGATATGCCAAACACAGTAACAACATGTCCCATGATGGAGACGTTACTGGGCCCGCTCGAGCAAATCGATGAACAACAGGAGGACCGTGATACCGTGATTCCTATAATAATTATTTACTAACTGTACCAATGGTACCTTAAATGATAATTTGAAATAATAAAGATAAATTTGGTCCAAGAATATAAAGAGGTTCAACATCAGAAAACCTAATTTACTATATTAATGGAGTAACAGAGAACATTTCCATAATTATCAGATGAAGATGATCTACTTGATGATGTTCATGATCCATTTGTTATTTGTTAAATATTCTGGGTAGGAGCCAGAGCAATAGTGCAGTGGCTAGGGTATTTCCCTTGCATGCAGCTGACCTTAGTTCGATCCTTGGCATCCCATATGGTCCCCTGAGCACCACCAGGAGTAATTCCAGAGTGCAGAGCTAGGAGGAACCCCTTTTGGGTTGCCGTGTGCAACCCAAAAAGAAAACAAAAAGTTCTGGGTAACGGGGGAGAAAAAAAAGGAGCTTAATCCTATACCGTTTCTCCCTGACTGAGGAGTTTCTTTCTCTTCTTTCTCTTGTCTTTCTTTCCAATAAACCTCTATTTTTTTAAAGGGAAGGATTTTTTCCCCCTTTTCATTGGGGGTGTGGCATGATGGTTTGGGCCATACCCAGCCATGTTAGGGAGCCATGGGATGGTAGGGATCAAATCAAGACTAACCCACAGGCAAGGCAAGTATCTTAATCCCATTTTAGACTTTACCATCTCTTCAGTCCCAAAGGATTTTTCTTTTTTTTTTTTTTCATTTTTATTAGTGAAACACCATGAGGTATAGTTGTAGACTTACAAATTTTTGTGCTTGGGTTTCAGTTATACAATGATCAAGTACCCAACCCTCCACCAGTGCCCATTCTCCAACACCACTGGTCCCAGTATCCCTTCCACCCCTCCATCCTCCCCATCCCACCCCACCTCTGTGGCAGGGCATTCCCTTTTGTTCTCTCTCTCCTTTTGGGTGCTGTGCTTTGCAAAAGAGGCATTGAGTAGCAATCATGTTCGGTCTATAGTCTACTTTCAGCATGCTTCTCCCATACTGGGAGGATCCTCCCAACACCCTTTATTTGGTGCTCCCTTCTCTATCTGAGGAATTTTTCTTTAAGTACCAAAATCTCTGGACCAGAAGACTCTACCAAATATTTAAGGCCAAATACATAAATACAGTTCTGAAAGGTAGGAAGCACATTCAAAAGTACCATAAAGAGCAAAATGTGACAGTCTCAAAGTTTTCTTTGGATGTATGCTTGTTTCATAAAAAAAGAGACATTTCAACATCATCATGGAAAAAAAAGACACACTACCCAAATCCCTAAGACTGGGCTGGGAGAGATGGCTCCAGGGACTGGGGCACATGCTCTGCATGGAGGAGACCCAAGATTAAACCCTGAGCAGGACCAGGTGTGGGAGAGAGTACCGGAGAGAGCAAGAGAGCAGGGGAGGGGGGGGGAGAGAGTGCAGGCTTCAACCTCTGCTAAACCCTGTTTACAATCTACACTACACCTGTTATACCCAGTGAAGGGTGAGAATCTTCCTATTAAGGGTTTAAAATGGTGCTATTAAAAATTGTGCTCATGGTGTTATTAAGGACTTTCAACCCCACCAGTGTGCATTCGAAACAGACCCTATCTGTGCATTTGAAGGCACAGACCCTCCAGCCTCTCCAGTGACCGCCAAGCAAGGCTTATGTGTGGGAGACATGGGCACTCACCTATGAGGGGGACATTTTCCGAGGCTGGCATGATCTCTGCTACCATCAGCTGAAACACAGTCATGGCCAAGAGTATCGTCACTCCCAGGGACACCTTCTCCCCAGAGGCTGCCGGGAGGTAGAAGCTCAAGGGAGCCAGGAACGAGATGAGAACGCAGGGGATGAGCAGGTTGACAATGTAGAAGGCGGACCTCCTCTTCAGCAGGAGGGTGAAGGTCACGTCGGGGTAGGGCTCGGAACAGCAGCCGTAGGAGATGACGTTCTTCACGGCAGGCATGCCGTGCACCTCCCACTCCACATCTTCCACAAAGTCCGACAAGTCCCCGCTGTCCAGCCCGTTGAAGATGTCCACCTGGTTGCCATTGTAGGTCCAGGAGCCGAAGGTCAGGTTGCACCGCTGGTTGTCGAAGGGGAAGTAGGTGACATCCACCACACAGGAACTCTTGGTGATGGCCGGGGCGTCCCAGGTGATCAGCCCATCGTACCGCAGGACCACATTGGTGTTCATGGGCTCTGATGACTCGTCGTCGGCCCTGTGTGTGTGTGTGTGTGTGTGTGTGTGTGTGTGTGTGTGTGGTAGGGGGCATGGGAGGAAGATGACAGCAGCTTCATTGGCATCCTCGCCCTGGGCAGTCACCCACCCCCACTGTGCCCTCGCTCATAGGTGAGTGAGATTCTCCGCTCTTGGCGGATTATACCTGGAAACTGAGGCATCTCATCATCCACCCAGAACACTGGTGACATCCCTATGACGAGAGGTCACATTGGAGCAGGTTGCACCTGAATCCAACTGGACTGGCATCTCAGTAAAGGGCAAATGTGGACACAAACAGACCACAGTGAGATCAGGCTGAGGCCCAGGCCCTCACTCACAGGCCTCAGAGGCCCCAGCCTGGCCACAGCCCACCTCCCACCTGCACTCCCAGCCCCAGTGTTGTGGGACAGCCCGTGTCTCTCAGTTCAGCCCTTCAGTCGGGGGTCTTGGTCCCCATAGCCTGAGGAAACCCACTAAGACACAGCTTTCTGAGGGGCAAGGCAGCACGGCCCTTTGGAGGCCTGTGACTGTTCGAGAGAGTATTGCAGAGCTGACAAACAAGGGCAGTTCCTCTCCTTCAGGCTCCTCATCTCACACATTCCCCTTCACTATGGGCTTTTTTTGTGTGTTTGTGTCCAAGATGGGACCATCCACAAGATGCTTAGGAGGCCCAGGGGCCCCTCCCCAGGACTCCTCATCAGCTGGGCTTGCAGCTCAACTGAGGGGCCTGAAGCTGGGGGCTTATGAGGCCCTATGGTGTGAAGGATAGCCAGGCCTCTCTGCCACAACCAGTGATGATCAGGAGACCATGTCGTGGCAGGGATAGAAGCCAAGTCAGGCCGTAAACCCTGTTCTATGACCCTGGTTCTTCATTATGTTTAAATTCTGCTCAGTCAGGAGTTTTTTCTCAAGAGCCGTCAGTGCCCAGGCACTTACTTGTTGTACAGGACGATGTCCGGCCTCCACACCAGGTCGCTGGGGATCCTGATGGAGTCCAGTCCATCATACTGCTCTCGATCCCACGTGAGGTAGGCATCATGCCAGATTTGGCGGATCCACAAGTAGGCGGTCAGAATTTGGTTTCTCTCATCCTGTACAATGAGCCCAGATGGGAGGTGACAGTCCCACAGACTCTGACTGAGTGGCCTCCACCCCTAGGATGTGTTCCCGCCCAACAGGTATTTGAACTGATTCATCTTTCTTTCTTTCTTTCTTTCTTTCTTTCTTTCTTTCTTTCTTTCTTTCTTTTTATTTTTTTCTGAGTTTTTTGTTTTGTTTTGTTTTTTGTATTGGGTCAACACCCAGCAGTGTCCGGGCCGACTCCTGGCTTTGTGCTCAGGAATCACTCCTGGCAGGCTTGGGGACCACAAAGGATGCTGGAGATTGAACCCACGTTGGTCGCAGGTAAGACAAGAGCTTTACCCACTGCACTATCATTCCAGCCCCTGAATTCATCTATTTCTGATAAGTGAGTGCTTGTCTAGGGATGAGTTCCTTTGACTTGCCACCAAGATCCCATATTTTTCTGCTAGATTTAGTCTTCAGAATATAAAGTAGGTAAATATTTAAATATGCTCTTCACACAGAACAGTTGCCCACATTTCTCTGAAAATTCATCGACTAACCTTACACTTGACTGAGAAAGTCAGAAAATATTTACAATGAGAATGTCATTTCCTAATACATTTAAACACTAAGATGCGACCTGACAACCTTCCTGGCTTTCAAAACTCACCAAATTTAAAATTAAATGTACAAGTCAGTAAATGACAATGTGTTCACAAGGTCTTTATTTCTAGGGGTCCCCAAACAGTGCTCAGAGAGCTTCTGGGGCCTCTCTACTTGGGTATGCTCAAACTGGTGCTTCTCAGGCCCGGCTGTGCTGGGAGCTGCTAGGACCACCTTGGCAGTGCTCGGGGGGCTCCTGCCATGCCCAGGATCATACCCTGGGTGTCCCCACGCCAGGTAGGTGCTCCACCCCGAGGGCTGTCTTCCCAGCCCCGCAGCCTCACTGTTGTGGATCCTTCCTCTTCTCATATCAGATCACTCATGTCAGCTCCCTAGAGTCGATCTATAGTCCCTCATCAGCCCCTCTCCGGGCCCCTGACTCAACTCTCTGCTCTCTGTCTCTGGTGTTTGCTCTATTCAGAACTTTCCCTAGCAATGGAATCAAGCAACAGGTAACACCACCTTGGCTCAGCTGATCTGTGGTGATAGGTGATGGGCAGGGTTGGGTAACAGCTCATGAAATTAATTTTGCAGTAGCCTTCACCAGTGTTCTTTCTCCTTCCAGCTCGCAGTCAGAGCTCTCTGTTCTCACTCACTCTCAAATTCCCCTACAGATACTTCCTTTAGAAGTGAAAGACAATTGCTAGACGGTTTCACTCGTCTCTGGGCTATGAATTACTGAAGTGAGCAAACTGGCAAGAAAGAAGAAAGCCCAACCGTAGACTTGGTGAAGATGCTGACGACTACTTGAGACAAAGTGGGGTGGGAGAAATGAGCAGAGAGGCCTTTGGGGGCTGGTCTGATGAATAGTATGTCCATGTTGAGGTGTAAACTTATTTTAAAAAGGAAAAAAATAAGAGCTATTTCCTTAGAAATCACTGCTGTTTTCATTCTAAGCGACCCCCAGTGGCAACTGTGTATTACTCACCATATCCTTAATCTGAGAAAGAGTGATCTGTAGGGTGACATTCAAGACTTTATCTGTATCTTCTACAGGACGGAGGGCATTGGAGTAATCTTCAAAAAGGTCATTAAACAACTTCTGAGCATATTTTCCATCTGCTGTCTCTACGGCTGCTCAAAAAGAGAAGCAGGGATCAGCATTCAGTGCCATGTATATACTAGACAGTCCCAGCATGGAGGAAGGTTTAGCTTAGTTGAACTTAACTCTGCTTAGCTATGCCTAGTTTCGTTCCGTTTGGCTGAACTTTAGTTAATTTTGGTATAGTTTAGTTTTCTGGGTCACACCTAGCAGAGCTCAGGGTTTACTACTGGCTTTGTGCTCAGGAATCATTCCTAGTGGTGCTCAGGGGACCATACGCGATAAGGGAGATTGAAGTAGGGTTAGCCACATACAAAGCAAGCACCTTGCCCACGGTACTGTCTCTCCAGCGCAAGAGTAGTTTTTAAATGCTTTCTACCCAGGCTAGAACAAGTAGCTTTAAAGCACAGAGGTCTTCCTTGCATTTAGACAACTTGGTGTTTGTTTTCCTGGCCCACGCCACCTCCCACCTGACCAATGAGCTGAAATGATCCCCCAACCACCTATCTCTCACCTCTCAGCCTGCATGCAGCAAAGAAAATCCAGTAGAAGGAGATGTGGGACTGGGGCCGGTGCATGTTTGATGTGAGCTTTTATAAACTCCAGGCTGAAAAGCAGGATCATCCACGTCCCTCTCCGAACAGGGAGGACCTGGCTGCAGCAATCGCTCTGTCCAGGCTCCCGCCTCAGCAGATGGTAAGCTGAGGCTTGCAGGGACCTGTGGGCCCAAGGTCCCAAGATCAGGCCAGCCCTCCCTCCCTGTGGTAATTGGAGCTATTGGGACAGCTCCAGCCACTGAGATGACTGGAACCCAGAGGGTCAGGCCAGCATTGTGGGTCTGCAGGAGCTGTCCCAAGTGAGGGTCCCCCCCCACCCTTAATGGGAGGATCCAGATGAAATTTGCAGGGAAAAAGAAACAGGAGTTCAGTATCCCCCAAGATTTTTCCAGACAGAATGGGTGACTCCTTGTAGTACTGCCCTCCTGTTGTTCATTGATTTGCTTGAGCAGGCACCAGTAACATCTCCATTGTGAGACTTATTGTTACTGTTTTTGGCATATTGAATACACCACGGTAGTTCACCAGGCTCTCCTGTGTGACTCCTTATCTTAAAAAAAAATGCTATGCTAGGAACTAGAGTGATAACATAACTGGTAGGGCATTTACCTTGCACGTGGCCAACCCGGGTTCAATTCCCAGCATCCCATATGGTCCCCCGAGCACCGCCAGGAGTAATTCCTGAATGCAGAGCCAGGAGTAGTAACCCCTGTGCACAGCTGGATGTGACCCAAAGAGCAAAAAAAATTATTTGCTTTGGTTTGGAGGCCATACCTGGCAGTGCTCAAGGGCTATTCCTGGCTCTGTGCTCATGAGTGCTCTCCTGACATTGCTCAGGGGACCATATATGATGTTAGGGATTCCAACTGAGGTCAGCTGTGTGCGGGGCAAACACCTTACCTGCTGTCCTGTGTCTCCGGCCTGCAGAATGGGCGCTTTCCACACCTTTCTAGGCCAGTTATTTCAGCCTGAGTTCAAGAATTAAGAGACGCAAAAGAGAAAACTATTCTGGAAGGGCCCTTGGAGGAATGTTTGAAGAGGGAAAAATGAAGTGTTCTGTGATTTGGCTCAGTCTGAGCCCCAGCCCTGTCTTCTGCTTCCCATCACACCTGCCCATTGCTCCATTGGAAGTCAAGTGGCCTGTATAAGCTAGCCGTGGGTATTGGGGTGGGGAGGGGGGAGACATGCTGGATGGGGAAGACATTGATTTGCTCCCCTCAGAAACAATTACACTGAACTGGATTAGGAATTGAAAACCTGAGTTTGACTGGTCACCCAAACCCCAGCTACCTACCACTTTTCTACCACTCTTCTTTCTCTACCACTGGATGCTTCTGGAACTCCAAATCCCTCTCCCCAGGTGTTACTGGAACACTGTATGCAGCAGCCCCGCGTATACAGTGCATTCCTACGTAAAGGTTATGTTGGTTGTTGGGTTTTTTTTTTTTTGTTATTGTTTGGTGTTTTTTGTTTGTTTGTCTCTGCACTGCTTTGCAGATCCAAGATTTTTGTATTTACCAGATTTTCATGGCTTTTAGAAAAGGCCGAGGGGCTGGCTGTTCCAATCAGAAAAAGAACATTCATTATGGTTAATGTCTCTTTGCCCTTGGAGAATGGCGTACAGTATACAGAATCTCACAGTCATTTCTCCTTGGGAATCAAATTTTATTCCACAAAAGAATGTCAATTTTCAAGGAGCATCTTCTGTGCCTCCTCTCGCTGGAGGAAAACACCTTGGAAAAGCAAACCGAGAGCTTTCCATTGCCTGGGACCAGATCAAGGAAATAGAGAGCTGGATTGCATCAGGTTACAGCCCGCTGATGAGTCATCAGTCCCTTGTCTGGAATAAAGCCTTCAAGTGGAACAGACACCCCAGCACAGCTCCGTGTGCTTGCTAATCACTCTGCCTCGGTGTTGATTATGGAGACATTATTTTCCTGGCGCTCCTGGGCTGACTCACCCATCCAATGACACAGTTCCTGCAGCCCACGCTTGGGCCTTCTTAATGAACCAAGCACTCAGGGCTCTGCGGAACTCAAGGTAATTTTAAAATTCAATTGAAAATCTCTCTCTCTCAAAAAAAAAGGAAATCTCTCTCTCTCTTTCTCTCTCTCTCTCTCTTTCTCTTTCTCTGTCTCTTTCTCTGTCTCTCACTGTCTCTGTCTCTGTCTCTCACTGTCTCTGTCTCTGTCTCTCTCTCTCTCTGTTTCTCTCTCTTTGTCTCTCTCTCTCTGTCTTTGTCTCTGTCTCTGTCTCTCTCTTCTCTCCTTCTCTCCCCCCACCCCCACAAGAAAAACACCACTGGAGGCAGAACCCGCACCTGCTCCAATCCAATCCAGCAAAGTGCACCAGGGTCACTGCCTGCAGTACTCAGGCTTGAAACCCAGTCCCCCCCATGCAGAGCACATGCTCAGTGCATTGGGCCATCTCTCCAGTCTCCAGAGAAATGTGCTGATCTCTGTGCTTGGTTGGGACACTCTTAGCTCATTCATTTGGCCACAATTTGGGGGGTGGGTTACAGAAGAGGCTAACTTATCAAGGTGAACACTGAATAAATTAAACCAACATTTTTGGAGAGAATTTTGTCTTTAGCATCTTTTAGGGCAAGATGCTAATGAACAAGATGCAAATTCCTCTCAGATTTATTCTAAAAACAACTAACTACCAAGTGTTTTTTTTTTTCCCACAGAGCAACATTGTTATAGATAATAATGTGCCTGGAAACTGTGGTCTGTACAAAGCAACTTTTGTGTGCTTAAGAATTTATCCTAGGTAAAATATTGAATGACCTCAACAAACATGATGACCTCTTAGTATCTATATTGAAAACCATAATGCACAAAAGGAGAGAGAGAAAGAAGAAAACGGCCTGCCATAGAAGCACTCTGGAAGTGGGGGTGAGGGGAAGAGGGGATTGTGGGAGGGAAACAAGGGAGGGACATTGGTGCTGGGAAACGTACACTGGTGGAGGAATGGGTGTTGGATCATTGTATGGCTGAAACCTAACCATGAACAGCTTTGTATTGAATGTCGCACAGATATTCAATAAAGGTTTTTTTAAATTATCCTAAGGACAGAGAGGTGGTACAGAGGCTAGTTTATCCATATAGCCAACCTCAACCTGATCCCCCGCACCAGAGGGTTCCCCAGCAATGCTGGGACTTCTTACATAAACACTGCACCCCTAAGCACTGCTCTGAGTGGATCCAAATCGGCAACAAAAAAAGTACTTATCCTAACGGCCTTTATAGGAACAATGCAGATTTTTTTTTTTAGGCAGTTACTAACTTAGGGACTGATTTATAATATAAAAAAATTGCAGCTAGAAGTAGCTATGCATTGTAATTGTGAAATCTCGCAAATCCTAATTAAGAATGAAAATGTTTCATATGAGGGAGAGAGAGAGAGAGAGAGAGAGAGAGAGAGAGAGAGAGAGAGAGAGAGAGAGAGATGGAATTCGTCATTGAATGTGGTTCAGTATGGCTGATGCACTGGCAATGTGCCTGAGATGGATTATCTAAACTGTGAGCCTCAATGTGGTCCTTAACCAGTTGCTAATTTGGATGCCCCATTTCCAGAAGGTCCCAAGAAATCAGGATTGCTCATATCTGTGAGCATATTAATTCAGGTTAACAGAGGACTAAGCTGTTGATGTTTCAGAGTTTATGGTCTTCATACCAGTCACTGTCTCTCCCCAGCTCATGAGTAAAAATTCTAAACAGTGGCTCACCATGGTCTGTGTGATCACATCACCAGGAAGAGTTTACTCATACACTCAGACCAAATTAAAAAGAGCCGATAACATCTACACAATGGAATATAATGCAGCTGTTTGGGAAAATAAAGTCATGAAATTTGCCTATAAATAGTTGGACCTGGAGAGTATCATGCTGAGTGAAATGAGTCAGAAGGAGAGGAACAGATATAGAATGATTGCACTCATTTGTGGTATATAAAAGATATATTTAGTAGAAGACTAATATCCATTGCCAGGAAAAACAGGGGCTAGGAGACGGGTCAGTGGTTGGAACTAACCACAAGTGTGTATGGGACTGAAGGTAGGTAAGATAGAGAAGAAACCAGTATGACAATAATAGCAGGGAATGATCATGCTGGACAAAATCTGAATGTTGAAAGTAGGTAAAGGGAAGGGCTAGAGCAATAGGACAGAGGGTAGGGCATTTGCCTTGCATGCGGCTGACCCAGGTTCAATTCCCAGCATCCCATATGGTCCCCTGAGCACCACCAGGAGTAATTCCTGAGTGCATGAGCCAAGAATAACCCCTGTGCAATGCGGGTGTGATCCAAAAACAAACAAACAAAAATAATAATAAAGTTGGTAAAGGGATATTCTTGATAATCTTTCAGTATCAGTGTTGCAAACTACAATGCCCAAAAGGAGCGGGGGGGGGGGGGGTGGAGAGAGGGAGAGAGGGAGAGGGAAGGAGGGAGAGAAGAAGAAAAGAAAAACACCTGCCATAGAGGCAGGTGTATGTGTATGGTGGGGGGAGTGATAGGAGGGAACCTGGGGACACTGGTCCTGGGAAATACACACTGATGAAGGGTTGGGTGTTTGAATACTGTTGGACTGAAGTCTAATCATGAACAACTTTGTAAGGGTCTATCTCACAGTGATTCAATAAAAAAAGTTAAAAATGGGGGAGGGAGGGCCTATAGCTTTGTAATTTGAAGTTGGGAAAAGTGATGCCTCCCATCTTTCTTTCCCCAAGGGCTGCTTTAGCTATGTGTGGGGGTTTATTGTTCCCTGTGAATTTCAGGAGCATCTTGTCTATTTCTTTGGGAAAATGTCATGGGTGTCCTTATAGGGACTGCACTGAATTTGTACAATGCTTTGGGGAGTACTGTGTGTTTAAAAAATGAATGAGTGGTATGGGCACTTTCCCACCACATGCGTTCGGTGGCCATGAGCCACTTCTGGCCTGTAGCTGCCACCAACAGATGAAGAAAGGAACAGGGCCACCAGGCTGGTTGGTGATCAGTTGCAGTTTATTCCAATCTTGTCTCCCTCTGTCTCCTTCCGGTCTCACCCACTCCCGTATTCCTCCTGTCCCCCATGCTCTTCTCTCCAAAATCCATCTCATAGCCATCTTCTAGAACCCAAACTTCCAAGCATTGGGGTAGCAACTACATCTAGCTGAGGTAGCACAATCAACATATGAAAGCCCTTCCTTCCAGGGAAGCTCTTCTAGGACAAAGATCTCCTCCTGTGAGGAGATCCTCTCAAGCAGATGCTTTTATCTAAGGACATACTTCTTCCCTTAGTCCATAAACAATCATCTTAGATTTATTTACTTCTTAATAATTTTCCTAGTCATTTTGTATGGACACAGTAAGAGATATATTTATCAGATAGGGTGGCTCTCCTGGAGACATCTTGCTATAGACCCCAGACTACAGTGCTCAAGCCACATAGTCCTTCCTAACCCTAGCAGGGTTCTTATCCAGTTGTTTCTCTTTAGATCATGACAGAATTTATCCATGAGCATGCTCTTAACTTATAGCTAAGTATTATTGTGCTTGACCTGTCCCGTTTTGATGTCAGGGTAGCTCACAGCTTGTCCTGGGTCCATCCAGTCCCTTCATTTCAGGAGCGTCTTGTCTACCTCTTTGGAAAAATGTCATGGGTATCCTTGTAGGGACTGCATTGAATTTGTACAATGCTTTGGGGAGTACTGTGTGTTTAAAATATGAATGAACGGTGTGGGCTCTCCCCTGCCACATGCATTCAGTGGCCAGAAGCCACTTCTGGCCTACAGCTGCTGCCAACAGACAAATGAAGGAGGAAACCTGCTTTTGGGGTGCTAGGAACTAAGGGCAACTGAGGCTTAAGTTGAATAAATATGACAGATGCCCTAGAGTAAATATTATTCGGAGTCAAAACCATAGCATAACTGTCTTCCTGTGTCTATACAAAAAGGACATTGCGCTAAAGTAAACTATACAAAGGACATAAGGGAAAGAGAAAAGCAGTATTTCACTTACAAATACAAAATCCAGAATCCTTAGAAGGATTTGACCTTACAAGTCACGGGTCTGATTTGGGAATATGTGATTAACCGGTTAGGCAAGCAGAGCAAGAGAAAAGGTTAAAAATAAACATAGAGGAATGAGAGTGCCTTGGGAGCACTGTGATGGGTGTAACCCAATAAACCTAAGGTCCCTGCAGTCAGGGAAAAAGGACAAACCAATATTATCCTACAGAGTACTGCCTTTTTTTTAAAATTTTTGGGTCACACCCAGTTATGCACAGGGGGTTACTACTCCTGGCTCTGCATTCAGGAATTACTCCTGGCAGTGCTTGGGGGACCATATGGGATGCTGGGAATTGAACCCGAGTCGGCCATGTGCAAGGCAAATGCCCTACCCACTGTGCTATCACTCCAGGCCCGTAGTACTGCCATTTTGACGATGTTTATTCTTCCAATATATGAGCAGGGATGCATCTCTATTTCCACATGTCCTCTTCTATTCCTTGAAGTTGTGTCTTGTAGTTTTCTTTGTCCATGTCTCTCACCTCTTTAGTTAAGCACAACATTCTCCCCCAAACATTAAGCATCAAGAACAACCCACAAAGCACTGTGCAGGGAGTAATCCCTGAGCACCATCAGAACTGATCTAAACCACAACACAGTGTAGGGGTGTGGTACAATTGAAAGAATGTCTAGAGAATTCAACTTTTCCAACATCTGCCCTTTGAGAGGAAGTCAGTCCTCATCCCCATAAAGAATTCCAGCCTTTTCAGGGCTGCCTGGAACCAAATCCTAACCGAGAGACCAATCTTGAGGCCCTGGTCTATTGCCACAGTTTATGAAGGTGTTAGAGAGAGACATTCTGAACAATCTTCATATTTTAAAAGCTAATTTTATTACATAAGCAATATATGTCTATTGTAGAAAAATTCAAAAGTACAGACCAAGTGCACAAGGAAAGAAGTAGAAGTTTCCCCAGAAGAGGCAGGCAGCATTGCTGGTTGGGGAAGCAGCCACCTCCTTCAGGGCTCATGTCGCTAGGAGGCTGCATCCAATGGGTCCTGATGAGGCCAGTGATCTGTCTTGCTCCATGCAGCTCTTGATTATTTTTTATGATGATGATGTCGGGTTTGGAAGCCATAACTGTTTGGTGCTTGGGGCTTAATTCCTGTTTGCACTCAAGGGTCACTCCTGGTAGGGCTCAGGGAACCATATGAGGTGCCAGTGATCAAAGGTGGGTCAGCCACATGTAAGGCAAGTGCCTTTCCTGCTGTGCTGTCTCTCTGGCCTTGCTCCATGTAGCTCATGAGCCCAGGTAGGGGCTAGGAGTGTTCCCAAGTTCCCTGCTCAGCTCTCGTACAGTCTCAGCTCAGTGATGGAGGCTACCCGGACTCACCTAAGCTCACCCCGTCTTGCCATCGTGAACTCTCCTCCCTCACTTTTTGCACACTCCTGTCTTTCCTTTCTCTCTGGGGTCTCTGCCCACCTAACAACCTAATGCAACCAAAGGAACTGAAGGACCTAAGAGGGGTTCTATGACCCGGATTCAGGTCTGAGGACTTCCCCATAGTCATTAAGAGAGCTCAGGCAATCATTTCTCTGGATTGCAAGTTTCCTCACCTGTGAAACATGAGAAGGTGATTGCAGGGATTGATTACAGGAGGATGGACTCAGAAACATTAAGCTCAATGAGGGCTCTCCGTCACAATGGGTGTGATGCCTTTTGCTGGCCCATGCAGGTTCCAGTAGCCGGTCAAAGCTCCAGCCAGCAATAGAACAGCTGGTAGGACATTTGCCAGCCTACCTGGGTTCAATCCCTACCACTTAGGTCCCCTGAGCATTGCCAGGACTAATTTCTGAGAGTCACCGGGTGTGGCCCCCAAATAAACAAAATGGTCCATCATCAAAAGAGACTCAGAACAGGGGCCTAGGAGGGAAGCCCACGGCAGAGCTGGTCTTCTTACTTTGCCTGTGTGAGGCTCTGGGCTGTAACCCTGGCATGGAGGAAACAAAAAGAAAGAAAATAAGATACCCAATTCTGTCACAAGAGAGGGGCCGAATGCTGAAAGTTGACTATAGACCAAACATGATTGCCACTCAATGCCTCTTTTGCAAACCTCAGCAACCAATAGGAGAGAGAGAACAAAACGGAATGCCCTGCCACAGAGGCGGGAGGGGTGGGAGGGATACTGGGATCATTGGGGGTGGAAAATGGGCATTGGTGGAGGGATGGGTACTCGATCATTGTATAACTGAAACCCAAGCACAAAAACTTGTAATGTCCACAACTGTATCTCATGGTGTTTCACTAATAATTTTTTTTTTTTTAAAGAGGGGCCGAGTGCCGGCAGTAAGTTGAGCAGGTGCCTTGTGTGAGGCTATTTTCTAGGTCAGGTTCTCCTGACCCAGGGGATCCAATTAGGCAGGCGGGGTGGGGAGGGTGGGGTGGGGTCTGCAGCTAGTTCTGGTGTCTGTACTTTGCTTTGTTTTGCTTTCTCCTCCGTGAACCCTTTGAGGGCACACCTGAAAGCAAGGCAGCCTGACCCAGGGGGCAAATGCATCTCAAGTCCCCCTATTGCTGGGGTCTTTCGGGTCTTTCTTCACCAGCTGTGAGGCTCCTTACTCCCCGCTCCTACCCACTCCCACCTTGTACCCCCTTCCTGCACGTCTTTTGTAGGCTTGTAGTCTACTGACTTCTTGGGGTTTTTCAGAAATTTTCCTTTGAGTTCTTAGTCCCTTCTACCCCCCCACCCTAACTACTTCCTCTTTCCATTACAGCTTGATGACATGCCAGACAGCCAAGAAGAAAGCCCCTCACCCCTTTTCTCATCCACAGTTGCCCACTGGTTCCAGGTGCATTCTTAGGAAGGGGAATGAGGAAATGGGGAGATGGCGGGGAACAAAGCAAACTCATGCCCTTCCCAGATGATCTGGGGGTGCCTGGTGACTCCCATCTCACACAGATGCGGGCCAGGGATATACTGTGGTCCTGCATCCTCTTTATACTATCCCCATCTGTGGCCCCAGCCCAGGAGAGAACTCAATCAACAGGTCAGAGCAGAAAATAGTAAATTATCTCCTTCTGATGGGGGAAGCCCTGGGTTCAAACCCAGGCACCCATGAAAAAGAGGCAAAGCAAAGCCTCCTCCCACTGCTCTCTGTGACACATCTCAGGCCCGTGAGAAGATTTAATTTCCAATGCTTTCTCCAGGTCCCAGTTACATGTGCTTTTCTCTGCTTCTTCCTCTCTACGTGCCCATTGATCCAGAAATGAAGGAGAAAGTCACTGAAAGACTAAGCAGGCAATGAGGCCGTGGGCGCCTGACCAGGGCCAAGCACACCATCGTTCTTCAGGATCTCTAAAGCCTGAGCTAAGAAGCAACCCTATAGGGGACCGGAGCTGTAGTACAGTGGGGAGGGAGCTTGCCTTGCATGGGGCTGACCCAGGTTCAATCCCTGGGATCCCATATGGCCCCTCAAGCACTGCTGGGGATAATTTATGAGTATAAAACCAGGAGTAACCCCTGAACATCGCCAGGTGACCTGAAAAGAAAAGGAAAAAAAAAGAATCACCTCTACAGATTCTATATTTAGGGTTTTGGTAATTTTGTTTCTAACGATGTTGTTTTTGTTATCTGGGCCCCTAACACTGGACTATCTCTCTGGCCCCTATCTCATGATTGAAAAAGTTGTTCATTATACAGTTGTTTCAAGCATTTAATGTTCTAGCTCTATCAGTGTGACCTTCCCTCCATCAAAATCCCATTTCCCTTCCAATCCCAACCTGCCCCCTTGGCGGCACATAACAAATTTACTTTATATTATTTCTTCCAACAAAAGTTTAAGAACTGGCAAATAGAGTGATCAGGAAAAAATCAGTAAGGGCCAATCTAATGATTTTTTGCATTCATTTTGTGTTAAAAATTTTTTTAATGGGAGTCAGAGAGCTATATAGGGACAGAGGCATTTGCCTTGCATCCCCCAGACCCCAGTTCAAACTCCTGGCATTATATATATATATATATATGGTCCCCTGAGACTACCAGGAGTCACTCCCAAGCTCCAAGACAGCAATAACTCTTGAGCACCCAGGATGTGGCTTAAACTTCCCCCTCCTCTCCTTCCCCAAATGTATTGAGGCCAGGGACGTGGTTCAGTGGGTGACTGCATGCCTCAAAATGTGTGAGGACTTGGGTTTGGTCCCTTGGAAAAGTCAATAAAAAATTTAAATACTATATTCAATATGCCAAACACAGTAACAAGAAGTCTCACAATGGAGACGTTACTGGGCCCGCTTGAGCAAATCGATCTATATCTGTCACGAAGAATTTTGGCACCTTTTTCAAGGTGTCCTGGCTCTGCTGTCACTGCTTGTCATATTGAGACAATAAGAACAATATCATAAAACCCAAACCCTGCTTTTAAAAGGATGTTGCTCCCGCCTCTGAAAAGAAAGAACAATGTTTCCAACCTGAACAAAACACCAAGTTTTCGAGGCGCTTTAACCTTCCTCTTCTCCCAAAGTCAGGCACTTTGCTTGACTAGCCACCAGGTGTCTCTGTAACTCCCTTTCGGTCTCTGCACAGGAAGCTGGCGATGACGTCACAAGTGAAATCCAGCGCTTATAAACAGCTCTCAAAAGACGGCACAAAAAGCAGCCTGAACTGGAACAGCCTCAGAGATCCAACCTACAGAGATTGTCCATTCATCTAGAATTTCTGGCCAGTAGCGAAATGAGTGGGATCGGCCAACATTAACAATTCTAAGTATTGGAAGAGATTACCGGTGCCCTTTTGTCCGATGCAGTATGCGTCATTGCCTGTCCCTTCTTATTCTCTCCTCACCTCTTACTCAGACGAACCTCCAACAGAAAAATTATCCTGCAAGACCCAGAGAATTCCAGGAAGTTCTCAGAGAAGCAAACTTACTTCCTCAATCCTTTAAGGCAGAAAAATTTAGACCAGAAGTCCCTTTTTTTTTTTTAAGAAATGCATAAAAAACAATGAATGGTCCAGAAAACAAAGGGTAGGAAAACCACACCATTCTTTATAGGTGAGTTTACTTAGCGTTGTCGTCAACCTTTTCTTTCATGCCACTGCCCCCTCCTGCCCTCAGAAGGAAAGGTAAAAGGTAAAAGGCCCTCCCGTTGTTCGTCGATTTGCTCGAGCGGGCCCAGTAACGTCTCCATTGGAGACTTTGTTGTTACTGTGTCTGGCATATGGAATACTCGGTAGCTTGCCGGGCTCTCCAGAGGGGCGGAGGAATCGAACTCGGGTCGGCCATGGTGGCTGCATGCAAGGCAAACGCCCTACCGCTGTGCTATCGCTCCAGCCCCTCAGAAGGAAAACATTCGGAAATAAACTATCTTCTCCAACCTTCATTTTTTTCTGGGTATGTTCTCCAAATCAGTCCTTCATTCAACATCCGCAGAGACCGGAGGTCCTTCCTCCAAGCTCTGGGGAAATGGTGCTTGTGAGAAACCTCGGTGACGGTGCTTCTCGAAGCTATTCTTTCTTGCTTCTTTTTCAAATTCCCCCAAGTTCTCACCACAGAAACAGTGTGAAGTGCTCATTTCTTGGTCCCTCAGTGGAGAGAACCTGACAGCCTGGACGCCCTTGAGCGGTCATTGCTCCATGGAGATCCAGCTCTTGAATTCTTTTCACCTTTGGGGCTATTCTTCCTCCTTCAACTTTTCCTTCCATATTTGCACATTCTACCCCAGGTACTCTTCTCTTGGCCAATGTAGTCAACAATCTTAGTTAAGGGGCTGAAGTGATAGATAGCATAGCAGGTAGGGCGTTTGCCTTGCAAGCAGCCCACCTGGGTTCAATTCCCAGCATCCCATATGGTCCCCCAAGCACCACCAGGAGTAATACTGAGTGCACAGCCAGGAGTAACCCCTGAGCATCGCCTGGTGTGACCCAAAAAAGCAAAAGTGGTAGGGCGTTTGCCTTGCACGCAGCCAACATGGCCGACCCGAGTTCGATTCCTCCGCCCCTCTCGGAGAGCCCGGCAAGCTACCGAGAGTATCTCGCCCGCACGGCAGAGCCTGGAAAGCCACCCGTGATATATTCGATATGCCAAACACAGTAACAACAAAATCTCCAATGGAGATGTTACTGGGCCCACTCGAGCAAATCGATGAACAACGGAAGGGCCTTTACCTTTACCTTTTACCTTTTAAAAATCTTAGTTAAAATAAAAACGCAAATGTTAGGAAAGAGTAGATTCCAAGATTGCAAACTAATTGTGGGTCCTGAACATTGGCACGCTGGGTCCCTCATGCCTAAGTAGGTGAATTTCTTATTTCCATTAGTGCTTCTCAAACTCTGAAAGGAAAGAAAATCATGGGATGGAGAGAAGTCTTGTTTCAAATCAAGTTTGAGTCGACATGCCTGAAGTGAGACTTAGATTTGGTGACCCATGCGATCTGGGGGCTACTAGTACCCACCACACTTTGAGCAGCAAGGTCCTAAAGGACTCTGTAATTAGAATGTGGTTTTCATAAAGCATACCTGAGTTGCCTGTTACACCAACAGAACACGTGACTGTATTAGAAAGATTGGAAATTGAGCTGGGGAATACAGATTGGGGGTTGGGTGGAAGGGAGTCATATTGGGGCCATACCCAGCAGTGCTTAAGACTTGTGCCTGGCTCTGTGCTCAGGGGTCACTCCTTGTAATGCTCAGGGACTCAGGGATGGGGTTGGAAATTTGAACTGCATGCAAGGCAAGCACCTTAACCCCGGTATTGTCTCTCTCACCCTGAATAGTGAAGCAAAACTCTTTCTATTGAGAGAAATTTCGAGAGTTGTGTGGGAAGAAAGAAAAAGAGAAAGACAGAGACAGAGAAATGTGTTTGAAATGCACACAGGCTTCTTTTGAGGAGAAAAAGTAGAAAATGGCGATGAAAAAAAGATTTTAAATACATGCTCTGGTGTCCAAACTTAAAGTTTGAATACGAAAGCACTGTAGCACAGTAGCATGGTCCTTCCTTTGTTCATCAGTTTGCTTGAGTGAGCACCAATAACGTCTTCATTGTGAGACTTGTTACTGTTTTTGGCATATCGGATACTCCACGGGGACCTTGCCAGGCTTTACCATGCGGACAGAATACTCTCCATAGCTTGCCAGGATCTCTGAGAGGGGCGGAGGAACCAAACCCAGGTCGGCCACGTGCAAGGCAAACACCCCACCCACTTAAAAATTCTGTGATGTCACAAATGAGACTTTATTATTTTGGTATTAAATTTTGTTTAATTCTAGGGGCCTGGAGTGATAGCACAGTGGGTAGGGTGTTTGCCTTGCACACAGTTGATCCTGGTTCGATTCTCAGCATCCCATATGGTCCTCCAAGCACCACCAGGAGTAATTCCTGAGTGCATGAGCCAGGAGTAACCCCTGACCATCATCGGGTGTGACCCAAAAAAGAAAAAAAGTGGTTTAATTCTAGTTTTAATTCTAATTTGGAGGCCCCCACACCTGGTCGTCCTCAGAAACAAGTCCCCACTTGGTGCTCAGCAGTCACTCCCAGTAATAAATACTCAGGGACCAAGTAGCACTGGGAGTTCAAAACTGGACCTCACACAGGCAAGGAGAGTGCTCTCTCACAGAACTACATCCTGCCCGGAAACTTGATGATGCTTAAAACGGGCCGATATGAAGACTAATTTTGTGTCCAAATTGAGAACTCCATATCCCCATGGACAGTCAGTCGCAGGATGTTAGGCTCTGCCACTCTTCTTATAAATTTTAGAGGGATCTGTGTGATTATTATAACCTTACATGGATATGAAAATAGGAATCCCAGGAAGGTATAAGTTAAAATATGGATAACAATGGAGATGACGGACAAAGAGCCTTAAGTCTATGATTGGCAGCTTTAAAATCAACTTTACATAATGATTTCTGTATTCCTTGGATTATGCATGTGATTTACCAGCTTGATATATTTAAGGAAAAATGAATATGTTCGTGTTATGATTATAGTTAAATGGATAGAGGAGCTTAATTTCGGCTTGTGAGCAACGCTTAAATGTTTGGGGGAAATGTTTTCTTCAGGCCCTAAGTATTGCTTTATGAGTTATGTACATACTGTATTCGAGAGCAGGGCTGACTGTCGCACATTGAAATGGTGCTAATTGCTTAATGACTCTGAGGCAGTCTCGCTGGCTGTCTTTCAGTGGACCAAATCTGCACATTTTCTGCGAGACTTTATGATCCCTTTACCTACCATGTACTTCTCCCAGTCTCTGCATGTCGACTGATGTGCTTGTGTGCTCCAAGGTGCTCTTACCCTGGATGCTGAAGGCCTGTTACTGTCACCCTTTCAGCCAAGAAAATTTTATGGTATTATTCTCAATGAGAAGGCAGAGTTGATGATTTTTTGATGTAACGAGTCCAAGTGGTGGAGCTGGGATGAGGAACTTGTGGGTCTGAGGCCATTATTAATATAATGCTGAATTATAATTAATATAATTAATGAGGACTGGAGCGATAGCACAGCGGTAGGGTGTTCTCCTTACAAGCGGCCAATATGGCCGACCCGAGTTCGATTCCTCCGCCCCTCTCGGAGAGCCCGGCAAGCTACCGAGAGTATTCGATATGCCAGACACAGTAACAACAAAGTCCAATGGAGACGTTACTGGGCCCGCTCGAGCAAATCGACGATCAACGGGAGGGCCTTTACCTTTACCTTTTACCTATAATTAATGAATGAATATAATGCTGAATTTCTTAAACAGTGACCTCTAACATGGCTCAGGTAGTCTGCTCCAGTCTGCAAACAGAAGCTGAAACAATACAACAAACTAACACATTGACAAATATAATAGACATCACCCTCACCACCGAGTTTGCCCCAAGAGAAGATTGGGGACAAATCTTTCAAGCACTACTTGCTTTCTTTTTGCTTTTTGGGTCATACCAGGTGATGCACAGGTTTTATTCCTGGCTCTGCACTCAGGAATTACTCCTGGCGATGCTCCGGGGACCATATGAGATGCTGAGAATCGAACCTGGGTCGGCAGCATGCAAGGTAAACACCCTACCTGCTGTGCTATTGCTCCAGCCCCCAAGCACTGCTTTCTTTTTTTGCTTTTTTCTTTCTTTTATTTTTTCTTTTGGAGTCCACCTGGCAATGCACAGGGGTTACTCCTGGCTCTGCACTCAGGAATTACACCTGACTGTACTCAGGGGACTATATGGGATACTGGGAATCGAATTTGGGTCGGCTGCGTGTGAGACAAACGCCCTACCCACTGTGCTATCACTCCAGCCCCAAGCACTGCTTTCTTAAGATCAATCATGAGAGGATGAGATACACATATACTTATTGGTGGGGTGGGGGTGGGGGGCAGGGGGAAAGGAGTCACACTGGCAATGCTTAGGGGTTACTTACGGCTCTGAACTCCAGAATTACTCCTATCATGCTTGGAGAACCATATGGGATGCTAGGGATCCAAACCCAGGCGGCTGCATGAAAGTGAACACTACCTGCTCTCCTGTCGCTCCAGCCCAGCATCACCTGTAATTTAGACCTTAATATCAACAATGACCATTACCCTTTAAAAAATCAAGCATGAACAAGAATATAATGGCTTCGCAGAGTGGTATTTCCAATTTTCAACATGAAGAGGAAGCATAGCATAGATGCTGACTGCATCTAAAAGGGGTTGAGGCCCAGAATGAATTCAAATCTTAGAACTGCCACAGTTAAGCTGAGTGGCTTCGAGTAAAGTCGCTTAACCTCTCTGAGTCTACTCAGCACCAAAGGAGATGACAAAGTACGTACCATGCAGTTGTTCTGAGGATTGGGTGAGTTGATACACATACAGAGCTTTGATACCGGGGCTTTGGGCTGGAGAGACGTCTCAGAGGGCTGCAGCTTGTGCTTTGCATGCGGGAAGCTGGAGTTTGTTCCGCAGCATCTCTTGGTCCCCTGAGCACCATCTGGAGTCAACTCTGAGCACCACCATATGGACCCCATGCTCCCCAAAATAACAACTGAGATTATAGCTCTAAAAGCAGCAGCAAACATTAACCTGGGATAGATGATGAAGGAATCAGCAGGAGAGTTAGTGTTGAAAACCAGAACACTCGAGTCTCTCCCACCAGCCCATAACCCCCTTTCCCCACTTAGCCAGCAGGCACCATCTGCATTCTCTCTGCCCCTCTTCCTCATTTCCACAGCTACATTTCTCTTCACCAGGCAATTGAAAAACCTCCACTGACTGTTTATAGCTGCGGGTGGGGGGTGAGTGTCTAAGTGTCTTGCAACTGGAGCTTTTGTGTAGTTATCAGTCCATTACTGTAAGAGCATCCACATTTACATTGCCACCTGGCTTTGTTTTCCCAGGGCTCTGGCAGTCATTAATTAGCTACTCAGACAATGGTATGAGATGTCTACAGAAGAAGTCTGACCCAGAACTCCCCCAGAAAACACAGTGTCATCCTGAGCTCAGACGCAGTTCTGCGTGGGTGCCCCACTGGTTAACACAGGAACAAACGTTCCCTCACTGCCCCCCACTCTCTCCCCTAGGCAACCCTGATTTGGGTGAATGAAGCTGCCCTTGGCATCTCGCATGGGCACCCTGGTGGTTGAACTGGATTCCCTCAAAACCCCCATGGCACCAGATTTCCTCAGTGGCCTCCCCACACCCCATATGCCCTGACACCAACACGGACATGCAGCCGGCATTATTGCATGGTTGTGGTCTGCAGCTCCGTCTCTCCCTGCTCTAGGCCAGCCTTCACATAGTTTTCACTCTTCACATTTAACATCTCCCAGCTTCTGCCCCTTCTGCCTGCCACACCCAGCATGGGGCCACACTTGCCCATGCACACAGACCCTCTGCATTGTCAGCTGCATTTCCATCATCCCACCCCCACCCCACTTCTCATGAAGTGATCGATTTGCTTCCCCACTCATGCCTCTCTGTTGCTCCACAGACATCGCCCCCCTCCCTCCGTGCCAAATTCTCATCCCACCTTTTCCAACCATGAACTGAACTCCTCCTTGAAGACTCATTTTGCAGCCGGAGTGATAGTACTGATGTCAGTGGGCCCCATGGGTGGCTCATGTTAAGTGCCTCTGCCACCCAGGACCCAAGGTTACTGGGTTTTTGTCTTGCCTAGCAAAAAGGAATTTCAGGAGTAGACAGGCAGTGAAATTCCAGTTTTTATTTGGAGGTTTTGAAGGGAAGGAGGGAGAGAAAGTGGGAGAGTGGAAAGTAACGTGCTCAAGAGAGAACCAGGCTTCTCCAAGGGTAGGGAGAGCCCCTATGCACATCCCAGCATTAGACTTGAAAGCATGAAAGTACACATCTCAAGAGGGGAGATGCAGGTGCCACATGTGCTCAGGCATCGCATGTGCTCAGCCACGTAGGCAGAAGCAGCACATGGGCTCAGGCAGCATATGCACGTGCTTCCTTTGTTCCAGGTGACCTTTATAGGGTTTCTCCAACCTGCCCCCATGTGGGGCTTCTACCTAGGTAAAAGTCCCTTGCTAAGCAGGTTACCAAGGGGGTTGGGTTGGTGATGGTCTTCTTTGAAATTCCTTTCCTGATCTTTTGTTTCTGCAGGAGATTCTCTGGGTCTGTTGCTGTAGATACGTAAGGGTCTTAGTTCCTGTTTTTTCCTGTTTTCTGCAAGGATGGCTGTTGTCATTGCCTTGGGAGGGGTCCTTCCCTATCCTGCCTACATCAGTACAGACGGTAGGGCATTTACCTTGCATTGGCTGACCCAGGTTCAATTTCCTGAGCACTGCCAGGAGTGATCCTTGAGCATAGAGCTTGGAATAACCCCTGAGCAGCTCCGGGTGTGGCCCCCAAACCAAAAATGAATATTCATTTGATGGTACTTTGGTGGCAGGTGTGGGAAGTAACTTTGTATATCAATACTATAAATTTGAACATGATTGTAACCCCGTGAACTTAAACTATGATAAGTTATAATAATATGGAAATTGTCATAAATGTTATTGCAATTAAAAAGGAGAAAAAAGATTCTACTTCTAGAATTTACATTCTAAAACTAAAAAATTATACACTTATTCTTTTTGGTTGGTATATATAGATGCTGATTCATATCTGTGGTGCATACTTGAAACTTACATAATAATGCAGTACCATTTCAATAATATCTATCTATCTAACTCTATATATATTTGGAGGATTTGGGGCCACACCTGGCAGGGCTCAGGGCTTACTCCTGACTCTGTGCTCAGGGATTGGTCCTGGTGGGGTAGAGGGGACCACATGTGGTGCCTTGGATTGAGCCCAGGATGGCTATGTGCAAGACCAATAAACACCTTAATCGCTCAACTTCCTCTCTGCCCCACGAAGATGCCCTTGAAAGGGGGAGATGCTGGATTGTACCTAAAGGCCTACAGATTCCAGTCAGAACCAAAGGAGTTAAATGAATTTAGATCCCACCTTGAACCCAAATCCAGGGTGTAACCGCCAAACAAAGATGGGCTCTAGGGTCTAAGTGCTGAGACAAAGAGAGCCAGGGTTACATTGGGTGTCCAGCCCCTTCCCCTCAGGGAAAACACAACCGCCTTAGATGTTTTCTACAAAAATAAATGTTTTCAGATCTTAAAAAAGCAAACATTTGCTAGTTTCCTAGGATAAAGAGGCTGCAGGTGATAAATTCCAGCACCCCCCTCCCTACCCTACTAAATTCACTGCAACCACATACCACATATATTAACCCCCTACGCAGCCCAGAGTCAGAGCTCAGGAATTGCTTCTTCCTTGGAGGCTCTTCTGCATCCTTTGGAGGAAAATGCCCAAACTTCTTAGGAAAACTTGAAGAAGTGACCCAAGCCTTAAGCAGCACAAAGAGATGTGTTACAGGTGATGAGTAGACCATAGTGAACTTGGCTCACAGAACACAGGCCAGACTGGCCTTCCCCGCCCCCCGCTCCATGTCTGAGCCAGCAAGGATCAGGACAGGTGAGAGGGGTCCCGGCAGAGAGAAGCCAGCAGAGCTTTCAGAGTTTGGAATTTAAATTTCTTTCTTTTTTTTTTTCAGTTTTTATTAGTGAAACACCATGAGGTACAGTTGTAGACTTACAAATTTTTGCGCTTGGGTTTCAATTATACAATGATCAAATACCCATCCCTCCACCAGTGCCCATTTTCTATCACCACGGATCCCAGTATCCCTCCCACCCCCAATCCCCCCCATCCCACCCTGCCTTCGTGGCAGGGCATTCCCTTTTGTTCTCTCTCTCCTTTTGACTGTTGTGGTTTGCAAAAGAGGCGTTGAGTGGCAGTCATGTTCGGTCCATAGTCTACTTTCAGCATGCTTCTCCCATCCTAGGAGGATCCTCCCAACACCCTTTATTTGGTGCTCCCTTCTCTATCTGAGCTGCCCTTTAAATAAAAGCTGGACTATAAATTTCTTATAGTGGCATTTATTCGAAAATCTCAGGCAGTTGGAGAAGTGGAGGGGGAGACCCCCAGCACCACCCAGCCTGAACAACTAACCGCCTTCTGGTGGCCTGAGCGTCAACCCATCTGGCCCAGTTGACTGAGCATGACTGGGGTATTCACGGGCTCCCCCACGCTGCTTGGGAGGCCCCCTTTCAAACAGCTAATGAAAGAGGAAGCCTCAGTTTCCCCTGCCAGCTGCTGCTAGTAGGCCTGTTTTTGGCTACACCCACACCTACCAAAATTTAACTTCCTCCAAACTTATGGTCTTTTTCTGATAAACAAGGAGCTAATGATTGTTCAACATAAAACTTCCCCAGCTTAGGAGGCTAAGATAATGGGAAATACCTAAGGCCAGACAAGGACTTGTGAGATCCAGACGGTTGCATCCTTCTGTAAAATGCAAATAGCTTAATTTTCATTTTAAAGGTTGATGGGGAAGCCCCTTATCTTTAACTTCTCTGTATCCTCTGCAACACAGGAGACCCAGTTTTCCTATAAAAACCCCCCACCAAGCGGTGTTAGAACATTGTATGACTGAGACACAATCATGAACAGCTTTATAATGCTCACGGTGATTCAATTAACACACACACACACACACACACACACACACACAGACATAGTTAACTTAGTCCTATACTAAGTTATTCCCCACTTGGGGAGCTCATTTTCCTTTCTCTTCTACTTTTCAATAAACTTTTCTACTTTCCAATTCTGAGTCTGAGCATCTTTATTACTCAGTATTTTCATTCTTAAAACTATTGAAGTACCTGGGAGTCCTGGATGAACGGAGATCTGCCATCATCACTCCTGCGTCAACACCACATGAGGAGGGGTCAGAAACTAGGAATCCCGCTTTTCCTTTACGGCCAGGGGTCGGTCATGTCAGCAGGAAGAGGGCAGTGCGAGATGTGGGTTCAGAAATGTGGAGACAGAGAATGTAGGCGGTGGAGGATTCTTTCCTTCCTTGTCCTGCGACTTAGGAGATGGTTCTGGGCGCTCTCGAGGTCAGGATGCTGGTTGTCAGTCTCTCCATTGAGCTTGGTGAGATCTGGGGGTCCCCCAGACCAGGACTGCCCTGACCCCAGAGGCCCAGTGCTTACCTGGTGACTTATTGTCTCCCGTTGCACAAGACAGCCACTAGGGGGCCCAGCAGCCCGAGATGAGCGGGACTCCACGTCTCAGGAAGTGCGTCTTGTTCTCTCTCCAATACGAGGGAGTCAAGGGCATCCAGCCCCGCATCGTGGTCGGAGAACAGTGCCTTCTGCGCCTGCTGCCAAGTCTGAGGGAAGAACACGGCTCCCTTGGGGATGAAAAGCATGCTTCTTTTTTCTTTTTCTTTTTTTGTGCAATCGCTGTGGATTGCAAAGTTACTCACGACTGGGTTTCGGGCATGGAACGTTCCAACACCAGTGCCCACTTTCCTCCACCAATGCCGTGTTCCCCTCCCACCCACCAGCCTGCCTCGACGACAGGCAATTTTTAAGAAAATTTTGGCACCGTGGCTTGCAGTGCTGTCACTGATGGGGTTTCATGCATAACACTTTACCACCTTTAAAAAAAAAAAAAAGCATTCTTCACCTAGCCCCTTCTCTACCCTCTCTACCTAGGGCGTCTTAGCTACTGCCTCCGCCCCCTTGCTGTTTCCTCCTGATTAAAAGTCCTTTGCTCCCCCAGGGTTGTCCATAATGGTCCATAATGGGAATGAATGACTCCCAGGATGAGGGGACAATCTTTTCTCATCTTGTGTGGCAATCCATTTTGCAGAGCTGAAAGTCTGGATGAACAGCACAGAATCTCTAGCCATCAAGCAGGAGTTCTGGATTTGGGTTCTTGAACCCTTTGCCTATTCCTTACACACAGCCCTCATTCCCTCACCCTGTGCAAATACTAGAATATCTACCTGCCTGCCTGCCTACCTACCTACTGTGGTCTTTGTTAAAACCATTCACTCCTTTTCAAATAAAAAAAGAAAGAAGAGTTGGGGTCCCTGAGGTTGCAGTAGCCTAGTGCCCAGAACTGGGTGGCATTTGATTTTCCTACGCAGGAGGCTGCTTTGACAAGGAAACATCTCTCACATTTTCTCAGAGGTGCTCAATGCACTCTCCCTCAACAATGGAAATGAACATGATTTCCCAAGCAGGTTGCCTGGAAACCACTTGTGTGTTTCCGAAACTAATTTACACATGAAAATTCAGCTCCTGACTCATGTCAGGAATGTATGTCATGGGTTTCTCAGTATTTTACTTTCTTTTTCTTTCACCTTGCAAGATAATGCAATGTTAATTGCAGAAAAAAATGGGAAAGAATATAAAAAAATGGAAGGGCCCAGGGGCCGGAGAGATAGTACAGTGGGTAGGGCAGTTGCCTTGCATCTCATGCCCCTGATTGCAGAGCTAGGAGTAATCCTTGAACATTGCCGGGTGTGGCCCAAAAACAAAAACAAAACAAAATAAGATAAAAGAAAAAAAAAGAAAAGGGAACAGGAAAACCTCCCCAAATTTCACTGCCAGGAGCAATCCAGTTGCCATTAAAGATGTTTTCTTTCTTTCATTTTCTAGCAATTTTCACATCTTTGCTGTGAAAGATTCATTTTCTCTAAATCTGAATTTTTCTTCTTATCATTTTGTCTACATCTGGTTAAACTTTTCAGAAATTTGGTTTGTATATTTGTGTGTGGACTGCATTCTATTACTGTCTATTTTCCTTCATTCACTAGGTTTTCTCTTAATGACATTTAGGTTATTTCCAGTTTTACACCATTATAATAAAAGCTGTCACAATTATCTTATATAAAATATTTATGATATCTTTACATTCTATGGATTAAATCACAAAAGGCAATTCAATTACTAAACATTTTAAGCCATTAAAAAATAACCAAGGCTTGGAGTGATAGTCCAGCCGGTAGGGCGTTTGCCTTGCACATGGTTGACCCGGGTTCAATCCCCAGCATCCCATATGGTCCCCCAAGCACCCCCAGGAGTAATTTCTGAGTGAAGAGCCAGGAGTAACCCCCGAGCATTGCCAGGTATGACCCAAAAAGCAAAACAAAAACAAAAAACCAAACTAAGACATGTTCGTTTTAAAATTTCCGTGTCTCGCTCTCTTTTTGTTTTTGTTGTTTGTTTTTGTGCCACCCCCTGTGGTACTCAGGGCTCCCTCCTAGCTGGATGCTCTGTGTTCTTGGGGACCCTGAGGCTCTGGGGACAGAATCTGTCCTCTCTCAGGTCCCATCCCCCTCTCTTTCATCTAGTACCACTTCCTAGAGGTAACCACTGCCAACAAAACTTTAGAACCAAAACTTTAGAGACTACAGAACCACATGCACCATCTTCATTTATTTGCCACTATGTACTGTTTTACCAATTGCTTTTTACTTTCTGTTTGTTCTTTTTTTTTTTAAGTTGTTTTGATTTAGTTAGGTTTGGGGGCCACATCCAGCAGTGCTCAGGGCTTACTCCTAGCTCTGAGCTCAGAGATTGAACTCAGGTCAACTATGTGTCAGGCGAGCACTTAAACCAATGTATTATCTCTCAGTCCAGCCCATAGAAAGACTTGGAGTGGGCAAAGAAAGGGACCCACACCCAGCTGTGCTCAGGGCTTACTCTTGGCTCAATGCTCAGGAATCACTCCTGGTGGAGCTCAGGAAACCATATATGATGCTGGGGGTTGAACCCAGGTTGGTCATATGCAAGGCAAGCGCCCTACCCACTGTTCTATCTCTCTAGCCCGACAAGCATGGGCTCTGGAGCCAGATGGTACCGGACAAAGGTCATGCCTGTGCCGTGAACTGGACATGAGACCCCAACACTGTTCATTACCTTCCCCCCTGCAAACTGGCCTGATAGCAACTGTGTGCGATTAGAACATTCTAGTCAGGCCTTGGCACAGAGAGGGCGAAGCACAGGAGCTACCAAACGGTCGATAACAAAGAGCTCTGGTCCCTGCAGGTCTGAGCGAGGCAGTACAGAGGGACTTGCGCTTGAGCGGACCGCTGTGAGAGCGCACACACACACACACACACACACACACACACACACACACACACACACACACACAGAACTGAGAGAACTGAGGCATCAGCCTGTCAGCCGCAGCACCCAAGATTTGGGGCAACTCCCCAGACTTGGGGTCCATGTGAGTAGGAGACCAGCAGTGCCAGTGCTGTCTGTCTTGGGTCCGGGGTGGCGCCTCAGCGTCAGGAAGACCAGGCTCTAGAAAGTGCTAGAGCCAAGGCCAAGCCCCTATGCAAAACTCCAGCCAAGGCTTCTTGGAAATAAGAGCCATTTCTCACCTGGGACAGGCCAACGTGGTGTTTTGCTGCTGCCTGACGGTGGTACTGAGTGTGTGTGTGTGTGTGTGTGTGTGTGTGTGTGTGTCCTATTTTGTGTCCTTTTGTGTGTGTGTGTATCCTAATATTTATTTTATTTATTTAATTTTCTTTTTGGGTCACACCCGGCGATACACAGGGGTTACTCCTGGCTTTGCACTCAGGAACCACTCCTGGTGGTGCTCAGGGGATCATATGGGATGCTGGGAATCGAACCTGGGTTGGCCACGTGCACGGCAAACACCCTACCCACTGTGCTATCACTACTTATATTTTTTAATTGAGTCACCCACCATGAGATACACATTTACAAAGTTGTCCGTGATCAGGTTTCAGTCATACAATGATCCAACCCCCATCCCTCCACCAGTGTCCATTTACCACCACCAATGACCCCAGTTTCCCTCCTGCCACTGCACCCCCCCCTCCCCCCGCATGCCCCAGCCTCTTCTATGGCTCTATGGCAGGCACTTTCCTTCTCTCCGTCCCTCCCTCTCTCCTCTTCTGGGCTCTATGGTCTGCAACAGAGATACTGAGAGGTTATCATGCTTGTTCCTTCACCTACTTTCAGCACACAGTTCCTATCCAGGGTGATCATTTCCATCTTTGCCATTTTGTCCTCTTCCTGTGACCACACAGCTCAACCCTGTGTCCTGTAGAGATCCTTGGTCCTCACCCTGCTTCCCAGTCCACAAGCTGGCCTGACCTCCTTGCCTGCAGCTGAGCCTCAGGGGAAGCCCAGGAGTTCACGCTTGTGGGCTCTTTGGAGGTCACTGAGTGATGGCAGCTTAGGTTTCTCCACTCTGGCCAGAGTGAGCAGGTGTTGTAAAAAAGTTTTCAGTCCTCGCCACAGAAAACTCTAAAAGCACTCCTGACTGGTTTGTGGCTAATCCAGGCGCATCGTGGGTCCTTGTTTCCTTGAGATTAGAAAGGAGGAGGCACACACTTGCCCTCTTCATCAGCTGGCTGCAGACACTTCTTGTCACAGTGGTTTGCAAGGACTGATGATTGCAGCCACAGTTTGCGGATGTGCACAGACTTGACAACCGTGAGGTTTCTGGGCGCTGGCTTCAGCCCTCCGGAGTTCAGTGCACAAATGAAGCGGGCAGCTATGCAGCAAATTTATTTCTAGCCAGTTCCTCCTAGAAGTCCTTCCTCTAAAGGAGAACAGGGATAAATCAAAGGATAAATGGGGGCCAGTAACGGGTTACTTGCTGCTTGCTTTTAATTACTGGCAGCACTTAATGCTGATACTACAGAGGATAAGGAAAACATTCATCTTCAGACTGTTTTTCTCTAACGCCCAGTACCTGTTACTATAAAGTAATAACAACGGGTCAGGAAGAAACCCTGAAGACTATCATCAGCTTAGAGAAAAAGAGAGACTGCAATGTTTACTTTTTCTCTCAAGGAGAGACACTGGCGACAGCAGGTCCAAATTTGGAGCCTTAAGGCCCAGATTGAGGGTGGAAATCATTAGGCATTGAACTACTGATGTTGGCACAACAGAACAGTAATGTGAGAACTTTGAGTTCTGGATTCCTCTCCTGCCTGGGTCTGAACCATTCTCAGAACCCCAGCAATAACTGATGGAGGAGAAGCATTTAATCTCAAAAATCAATTCCTCCTTCCTTCAGTAATAAAAAAGGAAATATTCAGAGAGCATGCATCCACTTGGGGAGACAATATCATATTCCCTAGTATATCTTCCAGTCAACTTACATCTTGACAGCTAGAGATAAAGAAACATGTCAGTGATGTAAATGGCTAGAAGGTACATTTCTCTGTTCATGGCTTCCTGACCAGCATCTGAAATGCTAACACAAGGTCTGGAGCTAGAGCAGCCAATTCAGGTCATGAGGTAGAAGTCCTGCGTTAATAGCTGAACAAAATAGGGGCTGGAGCGATAGCACAGCGGGTTGGGCGTTTGCCTTGCATGAGGTCAACTCAGGTTCGATTCCTACCATCCCATATAGTCCTCTGAGCACCGCCAGGAGTAATTCCTGAGTGAAGAGCCAGGAGTAACCCCTGTGCATTGCCGAGTGTGACCCAAAAAGAAAAAAAAAAAGAGCTGAACAAAATAGAAAGAACTTAGTGACAGTGATCAGAAAGCTACCACACTAGGCATTGATCACCTCTGTTTACACAGGAGATGAATCCATGTTAATTTTCTTCTTAACTACTGTTAGCTTGGGTTTTCAATCTCAAGTAAAATGACACCAACTCTAACACCAACTGTGAAAGTTTTTTGAATGTTTCTTGCACAATTTCCAGAGAATATGAGGAGTTCATAACCCTGGACCTAGATGTCTACTTCAAAGAGAATGTTTGGTTCCTAAGAGAAAACCAGGGGTCAGGGGAAGAACCTCAGGCCCCATATATAGGCCCTCTGCTTCCTACTAATTAATTGCACTGCAGGTGGATTTTGTTTGGTTTTGTTTGGGGACCACATCCAGCAATGCTCAAGGCTTACTCCTCATTCGGGAATCATTCCTGGTGGGGTAGGAGGACCATATGGGATGCTTCAGATCTCACCCAGGTGGATCATGTATAAGGCAAACAGCCCTCCCCACTGTACTATTTCTCCAGATCTTTAGGTGGTGTTTAAACCATTAAAGGAGATGTCCCCTGGGAAAGCTAAGGTCATTGGTTGATCAGTCCTGCGAATCAAACATCCTCTTACTGATTTGTAAGAAGCTTGAGCAAGGGGCCTTGTTGTAGCAGGGCTGGAGGAGGAAGTGATATTTGGGGGAGGTCAGACCTAGGTCACTGGGACAGTAGGGTGAAAGGGCAGTAAGCCAAAGGGTAGAAGAGGGGCCAGTTGAGGAGGGGAAGGTGCTAAGCAGCAAGGCTTATTCAAGGCTCTGGACAGCCCTGACCACACTGGGCAGCAGCAGAAGAAATTCCAGTAGTTCCTGGTCAGGGACTAACGACAGGTCCCCAGTGTAACCCACTGCCCCATCTCCCCCTCCAACCTCCAAACTTATGCACCCTGGGCTTCGGGTGCTGGGCCAGCAGCTAGCAGACACGTTTGGGATCCTCTGACGGTAGTCATTCCCTCTCACTTTTGAACAAGGATTTGTTTGTTTGTTTGTTTATTTCTTTTTGCTTTTTGGGTCACACCCAGTGATGCACAGGGGTTACGTCTGGCTCTGTACTCAGGAATTACTCTTGGTAGTGTTCAGGAAACCATATGGGATGCTGGGAATTGAACCCGGGGTCCGCCACATGCAAGGCAAACACCCTACCCACTGTATTATCGCTCCAGCCCACTTCTGACCAAGTTTTTTTTTTTTGACATGTTTAACATTTTACTAACATAGATTTGAGATGGGATTGCATCTTAATTTAACCTTGCCCTGAAGAATGAGATCTGTTAAATGACAGGTTTGGTGTGCTACTTATGTGTATGACACAAAGATCCCCCCAAAAATAACAAGAACATCTACAGTGCCACGAATCATCTAGCTACCTGCCCTACCCTACTCCTAGCCTCCGGTATGGGGTGAGGTGGAGGTTGGGGAGAACACTGCATTGTGTCCCTCAAAGACCCAGTGAAAGAGATCACTCCCCTAGCCTCCGGTATGGGGTGAGGTGGAGGTTGGGGGGAACACTGCATTGTGTCCCTCAAAGACCCAGTGAAAGAGATCACTCCTGGCAGTGCCCAGGGGGTTTTATAGGGTGCGAGGAATTGAATCCAGGTCAGAGGTATGCAACGTAAGTGCACCTGCTATACCATCTCTCAGGCCCCTCTACTGCTACTATTTTTAAAACAATTTTTATACCACTCCTGTCACTGTGCTAGGGTCACACCTGAACCATGCTCAGGGGACCATGTGGTGTGAGGGGTTAAACCTGGGTTCCTCCATGCACATCATGCCCGCACTTAGCCCTTTGTGCTTTCTCTCTGACCCAGAAACTTAATTTCTTTTCTTTTCTTTTTTTCTCTTTTTGCTTTTTGGGTCACACCCGGTGTTGCACAGGGGTTACTCCTGGATCATGCACTCAGGAATTACTCCTGGTGGTGCTCGGGGGACCATAAGGGATGCTGGGAATCAAACCCAGGTCAGCTGCGTACAAGGCAAACACCCTACCTGCTGTACTATCACTCCAGCCCCTGGAAACTTAATTTCTTTCTTTTTTTTTTTTTTACTGTAGGAGTACTGCTATTTATTCAGCCACTGATTAGCTGATTGAATTGGGCATGAACTCCACTAGAAACTTAATTTCTTAATAAAAATATCTGTTATTGAGATTACAATATTTTACAGGGATATCATCTTTATGTTTTTACAGGTACAATGGTGACTTCCCCACACTCACTATTAAAATGCCAATGGCCCTCCGAGTGCTGTCTTCGGAACCTCTCCTAATCTTCTCCCCACTCTTGGCACCTTGCTGTTGTAAGAATCTAAAAGTTTATTTTCGTGGGACACTTTTTATCTCTTGCTTGGCTTTTTTTTTTCTATCATGTATAGTGAGATCATGAGTGTTGTTTTTCTCCTTTTGATTTATTTTGCTTCATGTGGCCCCTCTAATTCCATACATGGTGTAGCAAAGACCGAAATTTTATCTTCCCCACAGCTGAGCAGCATTTCACCATGTGTACACAACACATCTTTCTCACTCATCCATCTTTGAGCACTTGGGTTATTTCCTAATCTCATCTGTCATAAATAGCAGCACTGTAGTACTGTCCTCCCATTGTTCATCGATTCACTTGAGCGGGCACCAGTAATGTCTCCATTGTGAGACTTGTTACTGTTTTGGCATATCAATACCTCACGGGTAGCTTGCCAGGGTTTGCTGTGCAGGCAAGATACTCTCGGTAGGTTGCTGGGCTCTCCGAGAGAGAGGCAGAGGAATCGAATCCCGATCAGCTGCATGCAAGGCAAATGCCCTACCCGCTGTGCTATCGTTCCAGCCCTTCATAAATAGTATCACAACAAATCATGAATATAGATAAGCCACATAATTTAGAAGTAGTGTTTTTGTGTTCTTCGGATAGATTCACAGGAGGGTCTGAATTATTTGAGAAGGCTCCTCTTGTTTTCTGTTGGAGTACACGGAGCTTAGGTTTATCAGGTTGCACCCATCACAGTGCTCCCGAGTCATTTCTATTTCTTTGTCTGTAACTACTTCTTTGTGCTCTCTTCCCCAACCAATTTGTAAGGTCTCATCCTTCTTAGACACTGAAGCTGTACTCTAAGTTAATATTGCCTTTCTCCTCTCCTTATTTCTTTTGAATAGTTTACTCTAATACAATGGCTGGAGTGATAGCACAGCGGTAGGGCGTTCGTCTTACAAGCGGCCAACATGATCGACCCGAGTTTGATTCCTCCACCCCTCTCGGAGAGCCCGGCAAGCTACTGAGAGTATTCGATATGCCAGATACAGTAACAACAAAGTCTCCAATGGAGATGTTACTGGGCCCGCTCGAGCAAATCGACGATCAACGGGAGGGCCTTTACCTTTACCTTACTCTAATACAATGGCCTTTTTGTATAGATACAGGAAGACAATTAGTATTATGCTTTATAACTTAGGATTTAATTGGCTTTGAATATTATTCACTCCCGGGCATCTGCTTTCTCAACTTAAGCCGCAGTTGCCCTCACTTCCTAGCACCCCAAAAGCAGGGTCCCGACGTGGGACTGGATGGAACCAGGGCAAGCCGGTAAGTTATGTGCTACCCTGGCATCGCGATGGGCCAGGCCAAGGTGCCACGATCCTTAACTATAAGTTAAGAGTTTGATCATAGGCAAATGCTGTCATGATCCAAAAGTAACGACGAGACTAGGACCCTGCTGCTAAGAATAGGAAAGCTATCTGGCCTGAGCACTGTAGTCTGAGATCGAGATGGCCCTAGGAGAGCAATTCTATAAGCTCAAAGTATTTCTTACTGTGTACATAAAAAATGATTTATTTTATGTATGCTTATATGTTGGTCGGACAAGGAGAGGAGAAACACATCCAGGGAAATCTGTTCTAGGGTGGGTTGATGTGTCCTAGAAGCAGTTTTCCTATGTGTCCTGACTAACTTGGATGAGACAGAACCTTTCTCCCCTTCAAACTGCCTTCAGTAAATGATTTCAGTATATTGAGGCAGTTTCCCTTATCTCACAGGAACCTAGCTGGTCTTAGGTAAGCAGATCTCAGATGCTAAGCCAGGCCTGATCTTGGGGATGTAGATACCTGGCTCCAGGCAGGCTGATCTTTGAGATGTAGGCTCCAAGCTCTAGCAGACTGGTCTTTGATGTGTTAATCCAAGTAGTTTGTAAAAGGTGAGGCCAAGATTACTGGCCTGCGGATGTAAAGAAACAATGTGGATGTAAAGAAACAATGTGGATGTAGAGAAACTATGTATATTTTGCTACCTCAATGTTCTTTCTGTAACTCCTTTTGATGACATCACTATATTGACCCTTAGAGGTACCATGATGTATATAAGGGGATTTTCGGGGCTCTCTGGGGTGCTCTCTCAGGGTGCATGTGCTTGAGGACTCCTGAGGCCTCCATGATATACATTTCTTGCATGTAATAAACTGCTGCTAAAACCAACCAGCTTAGCCCTCGTTTCCTTCCTTCGCCTGAGCATTGCCATCGACCTCCGTGGAGTGGGGAAACGGCCTGAGACTACTGAATGCGGGCAGCGGGCGAGATAGGCCGCTTAGCCGGTCCTTTTTTGTGTGTTTACACAGTTTTCCATCGAGACTGATGCACATCCCACCAATAGTGAATGAGGTTCTTTTCCCATCCACACTCTCACCAGCACTTCTCTCTGGGCCTTTGGATGCAGTTCATACTCACAGTGGGAGATGCCATCTCATTGGCATTTTGATGGCATTTCCCTCCTCATCAGTGATGCTGAGCCTGTTTCCTTGTGCCTGCTGGCTGTCGGTAAGTCTTCTTTGGAGAAGCATCTGTTCAGCTCTTCTCCATTTGGGGATGGGGTTCAGAAAATTCACTTTTTAGAGAGTTGGGAGAGAGAGAGCAATTCCTAAATCAAACAGGACATAGTTTGATTTTGTACTGCCACCACCACCAAATTCCTCTCCACATTTTCCTCCTCTTTCCCTGATATTTGAGTCCTTGACTTCTGAGTCAAGCCCAGTAGGGGAAAACAAACAAAATACAAGCCAGGATTTTGCCCTTCATAGTTAATCCCATTTCCTTCCAATCATGCCAAGCCAACATGTTCCTTATGACACCAAGGGTCTGTGTCAATCAGCCGCAAGACAGGCTAGAGGCTTAACTGGACGGCTACATGCAAAAAAATGGGCTCAGAACGCTGCCTAACACTATGTACAAAAGTAAGATCAAAATGGATTAAAGACCTCAACATCAGACCAGAAACCATAAGGTACATTGAAAACAAAGTTGGCAAAACCCTCCATAACATTGAAGCTAATGGTATCTTCAAAGATGCCACGCCAAAGATGCCGAGCAAGTGAAAACAGAGATAGATAAATGGGACTATCTTAAACTAAGAAGCTTCTGCACCTCCAAAGAAACAGTGACCAAAATACAAAGACAGTCTACAGAATGGGAAAGGATATTCGCCGAATACACATCTGACAAGGGGTTGATATCCAGGATATACAAAATACTGGTTAAACTCCACAAGAAGAAAACATCCAACCCCATCCAAAAATGGGGCAATGAAATGAACAGAAACTTTCTCAAAGAAGAAATCCGAATGGCAAAAAAGCACATGAGAAAATGCTCTACATCATTAATCATCAGGGAGATGCAGATCAAAACCACAAGGAGATACCATCTCACACCTCAGAGACTGGCCCACATTCAAAAGAACAAAAGCAACCGATGCTGGCGTGGATGTGGCGAGAAAGGGACACTCCTTCACTGTTGGTGGGAATGTCGACTGGTTCAGCCCTTCTGGAAAACAGTATGGACGATTCTCAAAAAATCAGAAATTGAGCTCCCATTTGACCCAGCAATACCACTCCTGGGAATATATCCCAGAGAGGCAAAAATGTATAGTCGAAGTGACATCTGCACTTGTTTGTTCATTGCAGCACTCTTTACAATAGCCAGAAACTGGAAGAAACCTGAATGCCCAAGAACAGATGACTGGTTAAAGAAACTTTGGTACATCTACACAATGGAGTACTATGTAGCTGTTAGAAAGGATGAGGTCATGAAATTTACATACAAGTGGTACAACATGGAAAGTATCATGCTAAGCGAAATGAGTCAGAAAGAGAGGGATAGACATAGAAAGATTGCATTCATCTGGGGGATATAAAGTAACAAAATATGAGATTAATACCCAAGAATAGCTGAGATCAGCACCAGGAGGATTACTCCATAGCTTAGTGGCCAGCCAGCATTCTAGGGGAAAGGGCAGCTCAGATAGAGAAGGGAGCACCAAATAAAGGGTGTTTGGAGGATCCTCCCAGGAGGGGAGATGCATGTCGAAAGTAGACTATGGACTGAACATGTTTGCTACTCAATGCCTCTTTTGCAGACCACAACACCCAAAAGGAGAGAGAGAACACAGGGGATTGCCCTGCCACAGAGGCAGGAGGGGATGGGGGGGATGGGGGTGGGGGGATATTATCCATGGTGGTGGAAAATGGGCACTGGTGGAGGGATGGGTATCTGATCATTGTATAATCAAAACCCAAGCACAAAAAATTGTAAATCTACAACTGTACCTCATGGTGTTTCACTAATAAAAAAAAATGTAAAATTAAAAAAAAAGACAGGCTAGAGGCTTAGTCAGAAGCATTAGTGATGTATTGAATTTTATCTACCTATCTTATTACTGGGGCTGGAGCGATAGCACAGAGGTAGGGCATTTGCCTTGCACACAGCCAACATGGCCCACCGAGTTCGATTCCTCTGCCCCTCTCGGAAAGCCCGGCAAGCTACTGAGGGTATCTCGCCCGCACGGCAGAGCCTGGCAAGCTACCCGTGATGTATTTGATATGCCAAACACAGTAACAACAAAAGTCTCCAATGGAGACGTTGCTGGGCCCGCTTGAGCAAATCAATGAACGGGAGGACAGTGACAGTGACAGTGACAATCTTATTATTATTATTGGGCTGGAGCGATAGCACAGTGGGGAGGGCATTTGCCTTGCACGCGCCGACCCTGGTTCTATTCCTCTGCCCCTCTTGGAGAGCCCAGCAAGCTACTGAGAGTATCTTGCCCACATGGCAAAGCCTGGCAAGTTCCCTGTGACTTATTTGATATGCCAAAAACAGTAACAACAAGTCTCACAATTTGTTGTGAAATGTTGCTGGTGCCCACTCAAGCAAATTGATGAACAACAGGAGGACAGTGACAGTGATTATTAATTATTATTATTATCATTATAGTTAATTACAACTCTGCCCACATGGCAGAGTCTGGCAAACTCCCTGTGGCATATTCAATATGCCAAAAACCAGTAACAACGATGGGTCTCATTCTCCTGACCCTGAAAGAGCCTCAAATGTGGCACTTTCTAAAATCTCAGGGCTAGGACAAAGGAGACATTACTGGTGCCTGGTCGAGGAAATTGATGAAACAACAGGATGACAGTGATACAGTGGTTATAGATAAACATTGTGTTTAATGGTGAAACTCAGCACAATTCAGCCCTGGGTATGATCTGCAGTCACAGCAGAGGGGGTGGGTAGATGACCCCACGGAGTTTTACCTGGCAAAAACGATGAAGAAGGTGACCCGCAATCCAGAAAGCTCCATGACCTCAAAGGACAAAGCCCAGATTGGCATAGGAGAAGAGCTACTGCTTGAGAGACAGGATTCTGCTGTGATCAAGCGTCTGAACATAATTCCAAGACTCAGCCCTGAACCAGCCACATCCACTGTGGTAACTCCAGCACCAAAGAACTCAGCTCTGCTGTGTTGGTGTCTTGGGAAGCCACGCTAGTCTGGGACTCCCGTTCAGCTACTCAGTGGAGAGCAGCTGGAAGAAGGCTGGGGCTGTTTCCAATGGGATTTGAGAACTGTTCAGGAACAAGCAGATAAGGGTCTGATTAGAACCCTGGTACAGCAGTGGACAGAATCAGAGTAAGAGCAGTGCCTTGGAGTCTGGATTTTTTTTCAATCTCAAGCATTAGTTCTAGATACAGTGAATTCTTCAACTGCCAACTACACTAGTACCTCTGATATCAACATGTCTTTGTCTTCCCTTCTAACTTTAAATCTAGGGGGCTGGAGAGATAGTACAGTGTGTAAGGCTCTTGTCAACCCAGGTCTGACCCCCGGCATCATATCTGATCCCCCAAACCCTATCAGCAATGATCTCTGAGTGCAGTGCCAATGATCTCTGAGTGAGCCCTGAGTGCAGCTGGGTGTGGTCAAAAACACAAGACAAAACAAAAATAACTTCAAATCTAACAGACAATTTGGTTCTTGTGAACAAAACTACCTCCTCACCATCTCGGTAAGGCAGGTCGCAACCACCTTTATCTACCGCCCTCTGATGTCACAGACGGGAGCTCCGTGCTGACAGCAGTGAAGAACAATGACAGAAGGAGATCAGGCCCCCAGTCTCAGGCAGCCACCTGCCTGCCCGGGCCCCTTACAGTGGCAAAGTTCCCAAGGACTTCTGGAAATCACTTGGTCCCATTCCCAGGTCTACTTCCCCACTCTTGAGCTGGCCTCAGGTGTGTCTCTAACTTCTCCCTGCTCTAATGCCAGCACAAACATAAGGTCTGTAGTGCAACAGAAAGCCTTGGGAACACCGTTTTGTGTGATTAGGAGCCACATCTGATAGTTCTCCTGGCTCTGTGCTCAGGGATCACTCCCAGTGGCGCTCAGGGGACCATATGTAGAATCACAGTAGACCACATGCCATGTTGGGGCTTAACCCCTCTACTATCTCTCTGGCAGCAGGAAACAGAATTTTTCCTTTTCTTTTTGCACTGTCCATGTTTTCAATTTCTGTCTAGAGACTGGTTCCCAATCAGCAGACTCATTCTTTAGAAAAAGCTTGGCTGACCAAGGAGAATACCATTTTTGGCTCGGTTTTTGCATTTGTATTTTTTGTTGCCACTGGGGGGAAAAAAAAACAAATTTTGTGTGTTCAAAAATGTGTGGCATAGGCTCTCTTGCCACATGCGTTTGGTGGCCATGAGCCACTTCCCCACCCTGGCCTGCCACCACCACCGCCACCAACAGATGCATGAAGGAGGGATCAGGGCCGCCAAGCTGGTTGGTCTTCAGTCACAGCTTATTCTATTCTCGGTCCCGCTGTTTATTCCATTTTCCCCACATGCCTTTTTCAGTCTCACTGGGCACCCCATTCCAGTCTCCCACTGCCCCTCATTCCATCTCCCCTGTCTCCCATGCTATTCTCCCAGCGCCAGGTCTCTCTGCCTTCAAGAGCCCAGTCTCCAAGGGTGGGGGTAGCAGCTACACTTAGGTCAGATATCCCAATCAGCACATGGAAAGCCCTTCTTCCTTCCCGGGAAACTTTTCTAAGACAAAGATCTCCTGCTAGGAGATCTGCTCAAGGGTGGAATTTCATCTAAGGACATATTTCTCCTTTCCTTAGTCCATAAGCAGTCATCTTAGATTTACTTCTTAATCATCTTTCTAGTCATTTTGTATGGACACAGCAAGAGATATATTAAGCTTAAAGGGTGGCTTTCCTGGGGACAACTCGCTATAGATCCCAGACTACAGTGCTCAGGTCAGATTAGTCCTTCCTAATCCCTGCAGGGTCCTTGTCCAGTCACTTCTCTTTGGGTCATTACAGAATTTGTCCACAACCGTGCTCTTAACTTATAAGTTTTATGGCACTTGGCCCATCCCATTTTGATGGCAGGATAGCTCACAGCTTACCTTGGGTCCAACCAGTACCTTCGTTGGGACCCTGCTTTTGGGGTGCTAGAATGAAAGGGAAACTGAGGCTTAAGTTGAGAGAACAGATGCCCAGGAGTGAATATTTTTTGAAGTCAATTTACTCCCAAGTTACAAAAGCATAGCATTAACTGTCTTCCTATGTCTATACAAAAAGGACATTGCTCTAAAGTAAACTATGCAATGGATATAGGGGAAAGAGAAAAGCAATATTTCACTTACAAAAACAAAATCCAGAGTCCTTAGAAGGATCTGACCTTACAAGTCACAGGGTCTGATTTGGGGATATAAGTGTTTAACAGATAGGGGAAGCAGAGCACAGAGGAGAAGGTACAGATAAACACAAAGGAATGGGAGTGCCTCGGGAGCACTGTGATGGGTGTAACCCAATAAACCTAAGCTCCCTGCGACAAGGGAGAAAGGATCAACCAATGTTACCCTACAAGACTTAACAAGCACTTTGTTGTGGGGCTTACGGGGAGGGGAGTGAGCATCAGCTTCCACGCCTGCTCACCAAGGGTCACACTCACTGAGATGTGGTGCTCACTTGTTTCGGTGGGTGCTCTCCTAGGGGCTCACGATGGTACTCACACACTCTATCTGGGCGTCCCAGACTCACTGCAGTGTTTGCACCTCGTGGCGCTCTCCAGGGATCCTACACTTTGGAGTTTAGCTCCTCAAACAGCCAGGCAGACATCAAAGATTCTACACTCTGTGGCCACCCTGGAGTCACAGGCAGCACATCAGCTGACTCTGTGCTCTGCACATGTGGGAGCACGTGGTATCTAACCCATGACCTCATGCTTGCAAGATAGGAGCTTCTACCCACCATTGTCCCCGGGATACCACGCTTGCTGCAGTCTAAACGTAGGCATCTGCTGTCTCCGACCCCAGCGATACTGAAATAAAAACAGCTACGTCTTAGTGGTAGGAGTAATAGTACATCAGGTAGCGTGCTTGCCTTGCATGTGGCTGACACAGGTTCAATCCCTGGCATCATCCCATATGGTCCCCTGGGCACTGCCAAGAGTAATTCCTGAGTGTTGAGTCGGAAGTAACCCCTGAACACTCCTGGGTGTACCCCCACCCGTCCCCAGCAAAAAACAAACAAACAAACAAACCAAAAAACCCAGTACATTGTCTCCATTCCTGAGGATCTTTATCAATCTAATAGATTAAGTGTTGGGGTTGGCTGGGACTTCCAGGCACCTGCCAGTGGCCAAAAAAGAAGAAATATGTGGAAAGACCAATGAACTCACTTAGTGCCAAATTGAACTCACATTTGGTTTTTGGTTTTTGTTTATGCTATTTTAATTTTTTATTTTATTATTTTTCTATAACAGGTAGGGCGTTTGCTTTGCATGTGACCGACCTAAGTTCAATTCCTCCATCCCTCTCAGAGAGCCCAGCAAGCTACCGAGAGTATCTCGCACGCATGGCAAAGCCTGGCAAGCTACCCTTGACATATTCTATATGCCAAAAACAGTAACAACATGTTTCACAATGGATATGTTACTGGTGCCCACTCAAGCAAATCAATGAACAACAGGAGGACAGTGCTACAGTGCTAATTTAATTTAATTTTTTACAAAGTATTCACAATAATTTATTACATTCAACATTCCATCACCAATCCCACCACCATTACACCATCCCACCACCATATTTCAAAATTTTCTACCCCAACCCCAAAGCCTGCCCCCAAAACAGGATCTAAATAATTTATTTTGTATTGCTAGTTATGAATATTCTGCTGAAAAATGATCCAAGAAAGGAAAGTGTGTGAATATTGTTTCTGACCCTGGAGCCATTAAACCCTTGTATAAGAGATTACCAACATGTTGTTAAAGGTTGGACCTTGTGTGAGATATATATATATATATATATATATGGAGAGAGAGAGAGAGAGAGAGGTTGCCTTCTACTTTACACCCCATTAAATGTGATGTGCTACTCTTGGTACATCAGTGATATAGAGTATGAGAGGCAACAAAAGTGGCCGTGTGCTCCAGGAATTCTAAAATTTTAAATAGGGTGATACACGGTCATGGTTCTCCCGTTATTCATCAATTTGCTCGAGTGGGCCCAGTAACATCTCCATCGTGAGACTTGTTACTGTATTTGGCATATTGAATACGTCACAGGTAGCTTGCCAGGCTCTGCCGTGTGGGCGAGATACTCTCGGTAGCTTGCCGGGCTCTCCGAGAGGGGCAGAGGAATTGAACTCGGGTCGGCCATGTTGGCTGCATGCAAGGCAAACGCCTTACCCGCTGTGCTATCGCTCTAGCCCAGGGTGATACAGCTGGAGTTAAATTTTTAACTGGATGGCAACTTTGAGGTCCAGAGGCTTCTCTTCAGGATGTTGCAGAGATTGAGTTCTGAAGGTTTTCAGCTGCTGGGGCTCTCTTGGGGCAGGTGGAGGGACTCACCCGCTTCCCTTCAGGTTGCCTGGATGAGACAACCTGGTGTGGGGTCTGGAGGCATTTCTGGGGCATGTCAAACTCACATCTGTCTTAGGTCTAGAAAGGTGGTCACTGAATGAGTATGAGGTCTTGCTGATGCTGTTTGAAAATATTTTTACTACTGACTGAAAGGAAAGGCCTCTCTGAATGGCTGGAGGTAAGAGAGAACTTTTATTTTTGAAAGAGAAAGGATAGTTGATAGAATTTAACTTGGTGATGTGAGACATTCAGTCTCTCAGAACAATGCTTTGGGAATTATTCCCACCCCCCCCACCCCCCGCCCTGCCCCGCCATCCTGCACCCCCCCCCCCCCCATCTCAATCTTGCAGGCCTACATGAATTAACACAAAAGTTGATTGTATAAAAAGCGGAACTTGGGGATACAGGACTAAATGGGAGGTCACGCTTATTTAAATAAGCAGAAACATTCTGTTGGGTTATTAAGCTGTGATTCCTATTCTATTTCATTATGGACTGCAACAAGAGCCTTTGATGTAAACAGACCAATAACTTGTAACTCCTCTCACGGAGACCAGCCTCCCCAGTCCTCTGCCCCAACTGGCCTCTCTCCCCTGGGAACAGAGAACTACACTCAACTTCATGTATCTTCTGAACTCGGCCCAGCCCAATTAGGGTGACCTGCCGAGGGTCTCCCATCTTGTCAACGCCTCATCTTCTGCTTCTCTGTCCTTGCTCCACACTCTCTCCCACAGACTATGCCCCTTCCTGCCAATGCCCCCATCCCTGGGAGTTTCAGTCACCAGAATATCAAACTCCTGACTTCCACCTTCTTTACTAGATCATCTTTGTCAAGCTAGAACATCTTTGCTTCTTAATTTTCCTTAGCAGGTCTACTTTTTAAAAAGAGAGAGAGAGAGCAATAATATGGTGGGTAGGGAGATTGCCTTGCACAGCGCAGACCAGGTTTGATCTCCAGTACCCCATATTTTCCCACAAGCCCTGACAGAGGTGATCCCTGAGCACAGAGCCAAGAGTAAGTCCTGAGCACCAATGCTGTGGTCAAAAAATACCCCAAATAAGAGAGGAAAATCAAAAGGAAAAAAATTCAATCCTAGCTCTCAGAACTTTTGAGATTTTATGAGAAAATGCAGGTCATGTTGAGGTGGCCCAGCGCGCATTAAACAGTTCTTTTCTTTCTTCCCCTGTCCCCTGGCTTGCAGGACCCTGGAGACATCACATTGTTTGGCTTAATTAGGGCCCACTTTTTATTGGATACTTTCATTCATCACTCGGTGAAGACTGTTTTTTTCCATCTGCCTCTGGGAGCTCACCCACATCCTTTTTGGTCACCGTCATTTTCCTGATGGGGCAGGCGCTGATCACTCATGCCCTTCATAGACTACTCACTCGCGGCCCGCTCAGATCGAAACCCTCAAGATCCTCATTGGTTTCACACTTTGTACGGGGAAGTGAGGCAGAGCAGCTGCCGGCCGAGAAGTTGTGCTTCTCTTTCTTTGGGGGGAACTGCTGGGAAGGCTGCCTGCTCAAGCATGGGCCCCCAAAGACAGAGCAGAGGAGAAAGAGAAGTGAGAAGGGGGCACTGTTGCCGGTGAAACCCACAGCATGCGGGGAGCTGTGGTCCCTATAGAGCCCCTGGTACAAACCAGTCCCCAGCCAGATGACCATCACCACCGAGCTCTGCCTCCAGCACCAAGTGATCGGACAGTGTTGCTTTTATTCCCAACATGATTCTGCCTCCTCAGGCTGCAGCATCACTTGATTTCAGGCTGTCTGCCTTCTTCCCTTTTACAGGGAAAATAGCCAACAAAGTCAGGAGTCTTCCTTCTGTTGTGCCTCAGTGCTTCCTTCCCTTTCCCTCCCTTTCCCTTCCTTCCTTCCTTCCTTCCTTCCTTCCTTCCTTCCTTCCTTCCTTCCTTCCTTCCTTCCTTCCTTCCTTCCTTGCACGTGGCCCGACCCAGGTTCGATTCCCAGCATCCCATATGGTTCCCTGAGCATGGCCAGGAGTAATTCCTGAGTGTATGAGCCAGGAGAAACCCCTGTGCATCACTGGGTGTGACCCCCCCCCCCAAAAAGAGTGGAACCCAGGTAGGCGGGAACCCGTGACTGAGATCTCCCAAGCACACTCGGATCGGGACTGGGCCTCCTTCTCCCAACTCCCCAGTTTTCCAGTAGCTTAGCAGTCACACCCACAAACTGGCCCTGGAGCCATGTAATCTTATCAACAGCCAAGACCCAGAGACTATAAACTAAAGTTCCCAGAAAAGAGCACCACAGATTTTTCCAGAGCATGCGGCCATATCTCTTATACTCTACCTCACTTACTTATCTATCAAAAGTATCACACATTTGTTTGGTTTCTAACATACTTGCTTGTATTTTGTTATATTTGGGCTTAAATGGCTCCAGAATGAAATACAACAACATGCACACACTTCCCTCTTATTGTGGTGGGAAGGTGCTCAGTGGTAGGATTGGTGTTTGAATATTATCTGTAATGAACTATTGTGAAATACTTTTATGAAAATAATATATATAAATGTCTAATGCAAATCATAACAACAAGATATATCTCACAACAACAAGAGATATCTCACACCACAGAAGCTGTCAAATACCAAAAAGAACAAGAGCAACCAGTGCTGGAGTGGATTCTGGGAGAAAGGGACTCTCACTCATTGTTGGTGGGAATGCTGATTGGTCAGCCTTTTCGGAAAACAAAATGGGAATTCCTAAAAAAAAGAAAAAAAGAAAAAACAGAAATTGAGCTTGGAGATCATTCTTGACGGTGCTCTGGGGACCAGAAATTGAACCAGGATCTGCTGGATACAAATGCTCTAACCCTGATCTATATCTCTGGCCTGAATGGTTTTTTTTTTCCGGGAATGTTTATTGAATCACAGTGATTTACAAAGTTATTCATCATAGAGTTGTTTCAGGCATCCAATGTTCCAACACTTGTCCCACCACCAACATCCCTTTCACTCCACCAGAGTCCCCAAGCTCCTGCCCACCCCTCAGGCTTCCCCTTGGGCAAGCATATAACAAATTGATCTTGTGTTAGTTGGTCCAATAAAACTTAAAGAAATGGCAAATAGAATTATCAGAAAAATAAATCAATAAAAGTCAATTGGTGATGATTATTTGCTATATATTTTTAACCTTTCTTGGTCTAGTAGAGGACAACCTTACATCAGTGAGTGCCATACCCAATGCCACACAATGGGAAGTTTTTCCTGTCTTTCAAAGGAGCTCTTTTAACACTTCCTGAAAAATTGCTTTCAAGGCAATGAATTCTCTGAGTTTTTGCCTGTCATGAAGCTTTGGAGAGTTCCTTTAACTCTGAGTGATAGTCTAACTGGATAGAGTATTCTTGATGACTCTAGCACAGCAGGTAGGGTGTATGCCTTGCATGCAGCCGACCCGGGTTCGATTCCTCCATCCCTCTTGGAGAGGCCGGCAAGCTACTGAGAGTATCCCGCCCACACAACAAAGCCTAGTAAGCTCCCCGTGGCGTATTCGATATGTCAAAAACAGTTACAAGTCTCACAATGGAGACATTACTGGTGCCCACTTGAGCAAATAGATGAACAGCGGGAGGTCAGTGCTACAGTGCTACATCCTTCCATAGTCTTCTGGCATGTAGAGTTGCATTTGATAGATCCACTATTCATCTAATGGTTTTCCTTTGTGTGTTAATTCGTTCTTTTGATCTCATGCATTCAATATTCTGTCTCTATGTTTTGATTTTGTCATTTTGAGTAGGTTATGTGTCTTGGAATTTTCCTAATTGGTCAATTTTCATTGGAACCCTTTGAACCTCTTGGATCTTTGTGCCTGTAATTCTTAACTTTGGGACATTCTTATTGATGATTTTTTAAAATTAAGCTTTCTTCATCACATTTGCCTTTCTGTCCTTCAGGGACTCCAATGATTTTTTTTTATGTTTATAAGGTTGTTCACAATAATTTATTACATTCAATATTCCCAACACCAAACCAAACACCATTATACCTTACCACCACCATTATTACAAATTTTCCCACCACCACCCAAGCTTGTCCCAAATGCCAATCCTAAACAATTAATTTTGGTTGCTTGTTAACAGTAATCACTACAAATGATCCAAAAAGATTTACTTAGGAAAAAGCATATGAAGATTGTTTTATCTCACCTTGCCCAATGATTCTTATATTGTTCCTCTTGAACTCATTTCACAATTCTCTGGTACACTGTTCATTTCTTTTCAGATTATTTTCCACCTTCTGCTAATGGTTTATTTCCTAAGTATTTCCTCCTTCTCATCTTGGAGCTCCTCAAACTTTTGCTCAGATTCTGTTATTCTGCTATTCTAAGCTTCTATTTACCTTTTTAAAAAAATATATCAATTACCATATTCTTCATTTATGTCATTTCTAACTGAAGTAATTTTTTCATTTCAACTCTCACACTTTCTTGTGCTTTGCTGACTATCTGTGTTATCACTTCAATGTACTTGAAATTATAATGCTTTTTTTGTAGTTAAACCCCCTGGAAGATGCCGAAGGATAAACCTAGAGGTTGTTTTCTGTCTTCTCTGCCCATCCTCAAAGAATGACAAGAAGAATAACTGTGAGCAGCATGGAATTTTTTTTTCTTTTTGGTTCAACCTGGTGATGCTCAGAGCTGCCTCTTTGCTCTGCACTCAGGAATCACTCCTGACGATGTTCAGGGGACCCTATGGGATGCTGGGAACTGAGTTGGCCATATGCAAGGCAAATGCCCTACCCACTGTGCTATCACCCCAGCCCCACATAGAATTTGTTGAGTTCTCTGTCACGCGGCCACTTAGGCGGTCATGCATGTCAAGAGCCCAGTATGGCGCAGGTGCATGGGGAGGCTGCTGGCATGCCCCAGGAGGGAGCAGGCCCAGGGAGGTCAGTCAGAGGAAAGCCTCATCTGGGATGGTGGAGCAGCCAGAAGAAGGTCCTGAATATGTTTCTTTTTTTTAAAAAAGAAACATGATTTCCCTAAAATTAGCAATAAACTTCAATACCTCATAAAGATAACTCTAAAAATAAGCATTTAAAAAGAACCCAGAATAATAGTCTCCAACTTCACCAGACAATATTATAAGTAGACTTGGCATTTACTGAAAATTCTAAATCTATGTTGGCATTCACTTTGCTTTGAGAGAGAGAGAGAGAGAGAGAGAGATGAGCAATCATTCATTGTTAAAGAACTATTAGTTCCAAATGAGAACATTCTTTTTTCTTGTAAATACCAGAAGGCTGGAGAGCATGGAGAGGGTGCACTGTATCAGTGTGACCTGTGCTCCCATTGCTATGCTCACCTAGCCCGGAGTCTCCAATGACCAATGACCAGTGACGGGCAGAAAAGTAGAGACTTCTCAGTTGGGATAACAACAGCTTTCAAAGAAAAGAAAATCAATGTCAGTACTCATGGGACCCAGCAGGTTCTCAATGCATGCAGTCAGTTCCCCTGGCTTATCTATCTGGACAGTGCAAATCTTTTTACAAATCAAACAAAACCACCTGCAGCGTGAGCGAACTCTGCTTGGGAACAGGTGTATCCGGTAGAGAAAGAAAACACGGCTCTGTGGTTAGACCACCTCATGCACGGGAGTTCGGAGCATTCGAGAATCAGCCTGCCTGGGAGGTGAGTGAATACACACACACACACACAAACACCCACACACATACCACACACACACCACACACATACTGTACACTCAATCCACACACATATTCTACACACATCCCTCACACACCCTACACCCCCCTCCACACACACCCTACACCACACTCATGGCCCTCACATACTATAAATACACCTCATAACACTGTACACACCTTCCACATCTTCCCACACACATATCATATACACACTCCATACACATATCACACACACACACATTCCACACACCCCACACATAGTACAAATCTCCCCCTGACACCACACACAGACCACACATACATACCCCCTACACCTCACATACACAGACATACCCCCCCAGTAAAGACCAAATTCCATAAACTTATGTTCAAAGGTCTTGGTGACTGGATTCCACCTCCCTTTCCACCCCATTTTGTCACACTGATAAATTAATCACTGGGCACCATTACTCCCTCACTCCCCCTAAAAGACAGAACATTCACATTCTTGCTTGGTGCCCCCCCCATCACTACAGGAGGCGAATCCATTCTGTTCCATTTATGTGGCACTTGTCCCTTTGTCCCTAAAACCTGCTTTGCCCAGGGAAATGAAACTAGACCTGTCATAGACCGTGTTAGAGGGAACTTTAAGTGCTTATGTGGTTTGGCTGGCAGAGCCCAGGGGGCCCCTGGGTAGGTGGGGAAGGCGGGTGTAGCACTCTCTCATGAAGATCATTTTACTTTCTCAAGTAATAAGAGTAACAGCTGCTCCATCTGAAACTTTTCCTTGGAACTCCAAATTTTACACCCCACTGTAGTGTGAAATTGTGGCATTTTTGAACCACAGGGAGCCTGTGTTTCTCCAGGGCTCGTTAAGTCACTTATGATTTGGGATGGCTACCTATAGACTGGTGGATTTCTTTGGACTTTCAACTCAGCTGTTGGGGGTGGGGGATGGGGGTGAAAGTGCCTTAAAATGATGCCATGTAACAAAGAGCAGGAGAACTGGATCTTACTAGGAAGCTTGCCGTAGGCAGGGAGGCGAGCAGGGACCACTTTGACAATAATAGAGAGAAATGGTCACGGACAAGGACTGGGTGCTGAAAGGAGGAAAAATGACATGCATGACCCTCACGATGACAGTGGGGTGTTACACCGCACTGTCTAGAGAATACTCTGGGGGAAAGAAAAAGGACAAAGAAACCAGCGACTGCCATAGAGACGGGCTGGGGGATGGGAGAGGAACTGGGTACACTGGTGGGGGGAAGCAGACACCCGTGAAGGGATTGGCATTGAAACACTATACGCCTGAAGCTCAATCATGAATAACTTTGCAATTTTATTTTATTTTTATTTATTTTTTAAATTTATTTATTTATTTTGCTCTTATTATCTCATTCTTACTTTGGACAACCTGGCAGGCTACCGAATGTAACCTGCCCACATGGCAGAGTCCGGCAAACTCCCCGTGGTGTACCCAATATGCCAAATACCAGTAACAATGATGGGTCTCATTCTCCTAACCTTAAAACAGCCTTGAATATGACACTTTTTAAAAGCTCAGGGCTAGGATGAAGGAGACGTTACTGGTGCCTGCTCGAGGCAATCGACGAACAACAGGATGATCGTGATCATGATATTTTGCTCCTTGGGTCACACCCAGCAATGCTCAGGGGTTACTCCTCGCTCATGCACTCAGGAATTACTTCTGGCAGTGCCTAGGGGACCATATGGGATGCTGGGAATCAAACCCGGGTCAGCTGCGTGCAAAGCAAACGCCCTACCCGCTGTGCTATTGCTCCAGCCCAACTCTGCAATTTTATAATTCACCGCGATTCAATTAAATTTTTTTTAATTATGCCATGTAGCTGAGTGGGAAAAGAAGCACATACATCTTAACAACTGGCCCCAGACTTCCCACCTGAATATAAAATGTCTTTGTCGAGGACACAGATATTTTCTCGCTTTATAGATGGCAATTAGATTTGGGAATTGCCATCTCGAGACATGGGAAAACAGGTGGGACAAATGAGAGCGGGCTCAAGAATTCTGCTTTAGAAATAAGAATTTGGGTGGGTGAGGGGCAGCAGAGCTAGCTGGGACTGAAGGAGAGTGGAAAGAGGAAAGAGAGAGCACAGAATTCACAGAGAGCAGGAAGCTGGAAGCCAGCTCGGCTGAAGCAGAAACCTCTGGTTTTCTCCAAATTCCAATCCTCCCCTTTGCCCGGAGACCGAGTTCCAGCTGCAGTCTATGGCCCTGCTGTCCCCCACGCTGCGCTGTAGCCAGTGATCAGGCAGCTCTATTCTTGCCAATATGAGACTGAGCATGATGCAAACAACTACTGACTTAGAGGGGAACGCTGGGCCCCCATACCACCTGCTTTGCGTCTGACAGGCATGTTGTAAATGTGCTTTTGATTCCGTTTGACAACACCGATGAAGGCATAGATGGTTCCAAGGGGTGGCAAAACAACTAGGTAGGAGGAATTGTGGCTGAGGTTACCATGGTAGCAATGCTACCTGCAGCCTGGACAGCTCCTCTCTAGGAGGGTGGGGGAGCAAAGAGAGAGACAGAGAGACAGACAGACAGAGACAGAGAGACAGAGACAGACACAGACACAGAAAGACAAAGAGACACAGAGAGAGATGAGATGCAGTTTGTTGGCAAGGGGTCTGGGAAGGAGCCTTATTGTTTCAGCTTAACCGAAAATTTTTGTTTTATTTGTTTTGAAGCCACGCCTGTTGCTCAGCTCCGGGTTCAGTTGTGCCCAGGGGAGTACTGATGTCCAGGAATTAAATCTGGGTCTCCTGCATTCAAAGTATGTGCTCCAGCCCTTTGAACTGTCTTTATGGTCCAACTTAGCTTAAATCTCAGCTAATAGAAAAGAAAAAAAAATCTAAAGGGATTTTGAAAAACAAAGACAGCCACTGTTCATTGCATTTTGACCTTGGCCAAACATTTTGACATAAAGGCCTGTGTGAGTGCAGATTTATTAGAAATCAAGGAGGGCAACTGGGTCCCTAAAAGGACTGGCTGAGCACAGACCAGGTAGAGAGCAAATGTGGGATGACCCATGGGCTCAACTCATCCCACAGAAGCAGGAAGTCAGGGCCAACAACCACAACAGTGAGGTCTCACTTGAGTTCCAAGAGTCTCCGCGAGACCTTGACTTTGCCCGCAAAACTGATTTACTTCCTGAGTAAGGATGTCCTTACATAATGTATGCGCGACTTGCATGCAAAACTCCAGATGTTCGTGAGGTTTTAGTGTACTGGAGTTTCACTGAGTGGTTCTAGGTCCCTCCCTGATGTCCAGGTGCCCCTCTATTTTACCCAAGAATGATGCCACTGATTCCATCCCTTCACTGTCCTCTCTAGCAAATGATGAGAAATTCTGCGCTTCTCTGTCCTCTTGCTTCTAGCCTGCAGAGACCATATCCCATCCCACACCGTGTTCAATCCAGTTTCCCGCAGCTGGCCGCCTGGAGCCAAGCCCGCCTGCTGGGGCCTGCTGCTCTCTCTGTCGCTGGCTTCCGAAGGCTTCCTCTGCAGGCCTGGGAGCTCTGTCCCTTTGCTCTCTGGCTCGGAGCGCGTGGGTGGGAACTGCTGCTTTTCTTCCCTCCACAGGGCACAGGTCAAAGAGAGGCTGCTGTAACACGTATTTTTTAAAATAAACCAAAAAGCTCCTCTCGTAGAAGCAGATGGGGGGTGGGAGGCAAATGAGCTGGTGGGCATTGGCGGAAGGAAGTGGACGCTCGTGAAGGGATCAGTGCGGAAACATTGAACGTCTGAAACCCAGTCATGAATAACTGGGATTTCACGGTGGCTAAATCTAGAGAGAGAGGGACAGACAGACAGACAGACAGAGAAAGAGAGACAGAGGAGAGAGAGTGAAAGTGAGTGAGAGAGAGTGAGAGTGCAAGCAAGAGAGAGACAGGAGAGAGAGTGAGTGCGAGAGAGAGAATGAGAGAGCGAGAGAGTGAGCGAGCAAGAGATAGAGACAGAGAGTGAGAGAGCGAGAGAGCGAGCAAGCGAGAGAGAGAGAGAGACTGCTATTGTCCAGGTAAAAACATAGAGTCAGAGAAGATGTAGCCCCCCCACACCATTCCCATCATTTCACCTAATATGGAGCGAGGTGGGGGGTCGGTGAATCAACCCCATCTAGGTCTGTGGTGTCCGAATAACTCCAACGCACACATGGACCAAAATGATGACGCAGCCAAGACAAGGCCATGGGGGGCAGCCACATGTCATAGTCATTCTTGTCCCTACATGATTCCACCCATGGCTTCCCACCAACTTGATAATGTCTACAGAGTACCCTATTCAGTGTCATCTCAGACCACCCCCTGTCAGCTCCTGCCCAACCACACCAGTCTGGCTTTCTGTCTGTTACCCTTGAATGCTCTTTCCTCTTCCAGAGTCTTCGTCTCCTATACCTCCTTTCCTCCAGATACTAGTCACCCAGAAATATTCCTGTTCCTCCCCTGCTGTGCATGACAGATAGCTTTCCTTGGAGCATGACCCCCTGTTAGTGATCAGGAGACGGGACCCATGGGCCCTTTCTCAGGCTAACACAGTTTCAAGGTCTGAAATGAAGATAGAGCATTAAAAAGGAAATCAGGGACTGGAGCAAAAGCACAGCGGGTGGGGAGTTTGCCTTGCATGCAGCCAACCCAGGTTTGATTCCCAGCATCCCATATGGTCCCCTGAGCACCGCCAGGGGTGATTCCTGAATGCACAGCCAGGAGTAACCCCTGTGCATCGCCGGGTGTGACCCAAAAAGAAAAAAAAATAAAATAAAAATAAAAAGGAAATCAACCGTACTTTAAACAACACTTTAAAAGCATGCTATAGGAACATGTGTACTTCTTTATTATTATGCACGAACAGTGGGTCTGAAGAATACTGGAGCTTCCTATTAGCGATCAGCATAAATGACATTTTCCAGGTAACTGCAAACCCAGTGTCTCAAATTTGGTTCCTAGGACAGTGACTTGCTGGTAGAAAATGCTGCATTTCAGTTAGGGGGTAGTGAACACAAATGTAATTTTTTTTTCATTCAAACTCACAGAGTAAATTCTACCTACGGACCCTAAAGGGTTCCCAGATTATATTAAACACAGGGCAATCTAGGAGGAAAACAGGAGCCTGGACTCTAGTTGGGGGGCTAGATAATAAACACAATCATATCCGACAACAATGAGTTGCTTAAAGATAAAATGAAATTATTTCAGAGTCTAAGAAGTGATTGAAAGAATATCACTAAAAACACAGAAGGTAACTGGTAGTTATCCTGGCTGATCGGGTGCTTGCCTGGAAGAGTGGAGGAGAATGAACCCCAAAGGAAGAGGACGGGAGGCCGAAGGAGTCAGAGAGCAGGGCAGAGAGATGAGAGCAGAGACAAGGGCTGTGGCCACCCCTGGTGCTGCCCCAGCTCCTGCCTCCAGAGCCAGTCAAGGTCCATGGCACCAGAATCCAGGCTCTTCAGTGAAAGGACCCAGAGTGCTACCCCCACCCCCAGGCCTGTACTGTAGGTTCACATCAGCTCCTTAGACTTGTGTCCTGGGATGTGCCTCCGTTTCCCTGAAGAGGTGGGCCAGTCATTTGCCAAATGGGATGTGACAAAGCTGGGTGCAGACCCAGCTGCCGCTAATGCTCCTGATACCACCCTTCTCTCTCTCTCTCTCTCTCTCTCTCTCTCTCTCTCTCTCTCTCTCTCTCTCTCTCTCTCTCTCTCCTCTGAGTGGAGCAGAAATTCTCTCCCACTGAGTCCCCCTGTGGTGGACCCAGTGCACACCTGTGATCTGTGCCCCCATCTCCGTGCTGAGGATGGCGGTCAGAGATGTTAGCGACCCACAGAGGCCACGGAGAGCAGCAGGGCTGGAGGGAGGCCACTCAGCCTGCGTTTCCTAACTGTTAAGTGGGATAACCATAGCAACCTGCTCTTGGCACTGCGGGAAAGCGGCCAGCGGCCCCATTGCCTCAGCCTCAGTCGTGGGAAGGGGGGCTGCTCTGTGCTCCCAAGTATACCTGTTTCCATCCTCCCCTCCCACCCAGGCTAAAAGCAGTGCCCTGCCACCCCTCTAGACTCTCCCCACCTGAGAGTTGAAGCACTCTCGGGCTGCTCTGGAAAGAGCTTCCCCTCTGACAGCTGCAGGAGAAATTCCATTTTTAAATTTTGTCTGTTTGCTTGGTGTTTGGCCTTGTTTGCTTATTTGTTTGCTTGCTTGCTTGCTTGCTTTTAAGCCACCGTTAGTGGTGCTCAGGGGTTACTCCTTGCTCTGCACTCAAGAATCCCTCCTGGCGGGCTCAGGTAACGGCCGTCGGGGGGTGGGGGTGGGGACACAACATTTGGTTCCAGGGATCAAACCAGATTGGCTGTGTGTAAGGCGAGCCTCCTACTCACTGCACTATCCCTTTGGTCCTATTATTTTATTTTTATCTGGGGTCACACCTAGCAGTGCTCAGGATTTACTTTTGGGATTCCTCCTGGTGGAGCTCAGAGGATCTTGTAGGGTGCTGGGATGGAACCAGCCACATGAAAAATAAGCACCTCTCCCCAGTATTATCTCTCCTGGCCTGGAGAAACCTTATTTTAATTTTCATTGTCCTAAGTTTCACTTCTTCCTGCAATTTCTCATCTCCCCAGCTCCCAGTTGGCCCTTGGGCCTAGAGTCTTGGGGACCCTGGTGGTTTTTGCTGCCTTCAAGCTTGCCTCTCCTCCCCTACGCAACCCTTCCCCCCCGCCATCCAGAGAAAACAGACACCAGCAGCTGCTGGCCCTGTCTTGTGAAAGGTTCATCCGGTTGGGCAGAGCAGCGGCTCAAGGACAGATCACTGGCCTTGTATGGGTGAGGCCTGTGAGTCCATTCCCGATAACAAAAAGAAAACAAAAAACAGCCTTCTTCCCAAAGCCCTCCCTGGGTCAGGAAATATTTCCACATCCTGAGAGCAAACCACATCTCACTGTGAGCCACCTAGTTTACACTAAGTGGTACTTTCCCCCACTCCTTTCATTTCCCGGTCACCAAAAAATATGCTGGACAGCCCCCAAAGTGACAGCGATGACCCTGACTGACCTTCAGATGGATCCCATAAGTGCCAAGAGCACCCACCTTGCCTCGCTTTAACCACCGGAGCCCATAAAAATGAAGACAGCTGAGCCCCCACCCAGAAAACTCACTGTCCCCCTTGCTAGAAAGTACCATCATTTGCCAAGGTCACCCAGGTTTCCCAGTCCCCCAGGGGTTACTCCTGATTCTGCACTCAAGAATTACTCCTGGCAGAGCTTGGGGGAACCATATGGAACCCAAGGTCGAACCTGGGTCAGCCACATGCAAGGCAAAAACTCTATGCGTAGCATTATGTCTTCAGCCCCTTGTCCAGGGCTGGTGGCTCCCCACAGAGAGATTTCCTTGCCCCGCCCCCCCCCGGCCCCCCCCCCCCCCCCCCCCCGCCTGCGCCACTCAAAGGAGGGTGGGGGTGCACTTGCTTGGGGCTCAGAAGTGATTTGTCAACCTGACGTGACGTGGGCAATGTTGTGTCATGGGGACTCTTACACACATACTGTAAACTGATCACAGAGGCCTTTGTGAATGGAAAATAGTAACTGCCCCGCGCTGCCTGCAGGCACCTCATGGAAACCTGGGGCTCCGCTGACTCACCGGACGGCCGCTACCGGCTGGTGGCAGCAGCTTCCTTGTTTGATGTGGTTTCCCTCTCAAGCTCCTCTTGCCAGAGAAGTTAGAGAAAAGCCAACTTCCTTCCACTGGACTCAGTTCCTACTTCTCTTGGCTAGTGCCCACACAGAGGAGGAAAAGCTACCTGAATGAAGGCAGGGATGTAGGTGACTGTCAAGCAGGAGGCTGTAGGGAAGGGGGGCCTCTCCCAACCTGCACAACTAGACCATCTCCCACTTGACGCTGGACACATGGAAAACATGTGAAGCGTGGAATGGTTCCCCTCAAATTATCCTCACAGCAGACCCCAAGTGCTACCGGGTCAAAACTAACACTGAGAGACAAGAACCTTGTCAGGAGAAACAGAGTCAGGGCACTGAGCTGGGTTTCTCAGCCCCTCACTAAGGACCCCTTCTTCAGTATGGGTCCCATCTACTGGGGGTCCTTACTTCTTCCTTTTGGTTTTCTGCTTCACTCAGAGTTGGTGCTCCCTGTTCCATGATCTCCTCAGCACCCAACACAGCACCTGGTGCATCTGTGAGGGGCACTCAGGACCCAGGGTGAATAAAATTTGTGAGATGCAGAGACTTCCTCAAGAGTTCTTTGAAATCGAACTTCTTCTTCTGGGAAACATGGGTCTTTCGCTTAAGAAAGGATGGACTCAGCTGCTAACATGGGGTCTCAGCAGTTGAGGTCTAGAAAGATTTTCTAAAGGAAAAGCTTGGGTCAACATATACCGGGCATGTGATGTGATAGTATGTGAGTGCCTCGATGCTGTTTTTCTGGGTCTCAGGCACAACCATGAGGAAAGCTAGTTGGACACCATCATTGAACACCAGCTATGTTACAGCACAAATACACCAACCACTGGATATGCTCAGTGTTGCAGCTCTTTATTTTTAGTTCACAATCAGTCACACAATCTCTTTCATGCCTGGAGACAGGCAGCAACTTCTTCCCAGATCTCCCACTGGAGTTCTCTCTAGAAACTTCCCTCTCTGCCGCTAGCAGTTTCTCACAGACTGTCCTTTCTCTTCCTGGGCAGCATATGCCAACAATTCTTGACCTGTGTTTGTACATTTCACATATCCCCAGCCCCGTTGTCTGATTGTTCATATCCAATATAAGTGAGGACTTGAAATTCTTTATTTACAGATTAAAATCATATAGCAAGCAATTGTCGCAAGTTGACTTTTATTGGTTTATCTTCTGATTATTCCATTTGCCTTTCCTTTAAGTTTTGTTGAAGCAAGCAACACAAGTTAAATTTGTTATGTGCCTGTCAAGGGGACCAACCAAAGGGTAGGAAGGAACCTGGGACATTGGTGGAGGGAAGGTCACACTGGTGGCGGAATTGGTGTTGGAACGTTATATGTCCGAAACAACTCTATTATAAACAATTTTGTACATCATAGTTCCTCAATAAAAATAAATTTAAAAATTAAATTGAAATATACTAAAGGAAAAATAAAGCATTGCAAACAGCACAATAGGACAGAGTTCATACCAATAAATATCTAAAATTTTTTAAGTGAAGATTTGAAAACCCATCAGTTCTGACTGGTTACACAAAATAACCAATTATATTACCTCGATAATGACCAGTCAGGTTTCCTAAATAATGACCAATCAGCTCCCCTAGATAAGGACCAATCAGATCACCTAGTAAGAACCAATCGTAGCACCTAGCTAACAACCAATCAGATCCTTTAGATAACAACCAATCAGATCTCTTAGATAACAACCAATCAGATCTCCTAGATAACGACCAATCAGATTGCTTAGATAAGGACCAATCAGATCCCCTAGATAACAACCAATCAGATCATTAGATAACAACCAATCAGATCCTCTAGATAACGACCAATCAGATTGCTTAGATAAGGACCAATCAGATCCCCTAGATAACTACCAATCAGATCCTCTAGATAAGGGCCAATCAGATCTCCTAGATAAGGGCCAATCAGAGTGATGGCACAGAGAGAGGTACCTGCCTCCCTCACTGTCGAGAGTGCTGCTCCATGCTTTCAATGCCAGCTTCTGTTTGGGTTAAGAACAGATTTTCTTCCTTTGCTTGACACATATCTCTACCTGGGTTCTCACAAACTCAGGGGCCAGTTCTAGAAAGAGTGTGTTGAAGGTTGCCTGCCACGGGGCCCAATGGGTATAGGCGAATGTATGTGGACAAGCCTATGTCCATGCAGATCAGCCTACGGAGTATGTACAGAAAGACTCTAATCATTATCATATTGCAGGCCTCTGAAGGCGTCTGAAGCTGTCCCCCAGTAAATAATATTTTTCCTTACCCTTCTGGAATCTGAGCAAATTAAGAGATAGAAGTCTAAGCTAGAGGCCAAGAGGTTACACTTGTTGCTGATAACACTAGCAGGAAGACACAGCATTAGATAGAGGGTAAGCGAGTTTGCCTCCTGAGCCCAGATTTCAGATGGGTTGCTTCAACACTCCCTAAGAAGGGACAGGCGGGGGGCCTGTCTCTCTGCACAGAGCAGCCCACTTTCAAATGACTTTCAACACTAGGTTAAGAGCCTGTGCTCTCCTTGGCCAGACCTGGCTCTGAGGGAATCAAGAAAAGACCTGAGTTAACCCTGCTCAGCGGTTTCCCCGTGTATTTACTTGTGAGATCTGTCACTTCACCTCTAGCATGCAGAATGTATAAAAGAGCAGAGAGAGAGAGACCATAGTTACATTAATAAAGTTCCCCTCACAAGAGGAAGCCAGGGAAGAGCAAAAGAAGGGTTCCCCCATGAACAAGCGTCTGTAAAGGTAAATGCATGACTTAAATGTTTATTCTCATGTTGTCTCCCACTTATGAAGGAAGCCCCTACAAGAAACAAACTATGTCTTATTATCTATCTTTGACAAGCCTTGTACTTAGAAGCCATGCAAGTCTCTGTTGGGTAGTATTGTGGACCTGAGCTTAGACAGACCAAGGTTCAAATCTTCTCTGCCAAGTACTGTGGAAACATGAACAAGTTACACACCCGTGACCCACAAACCACATCCAGCTCAGACACGGTCTGTTTGACCCACAGAGTGTTGCTTTACCAATCTTAAAAGTTTTCAAATTCATCGACAACCCTTAAAACTCAGGAGATTTCACATCATGATCTGATTTCCTGGCTTCTTCCTGTAAACTTGGAAGTTGTCACGTGGTAGATTGCAAAACTGGCCTTACTTCTTTGTCTCTCTTTTTGCCCACATGCCTTGCCATATCACTTCAGAGTTCTTCCCCTAAAGGCTCAGAGTTTATAACTCCACCCGTCATCTCTGGATCAGCCTGTGACTTGCCTCGGCCAATAGAAAGTGACAGTGATGATAGTGTTTCAGCTCTGAGCCTGTACTTTCAAGGGCTTGTACATTTCTCTCCCTTTCCAGGACACCCGTGAAGACCCCATTTCAACAGGCCAGGCTCGCCTGCTGCAGTGAAAGTGCCACGGAACAAAGATAAGTTGGATCTATTGGACCAGTCAGGACCCAAGACACACAAAAGAACTTAGTAAAGACCAGCCAAGGGAAAGAGCTCAGTGAACAGACAAGTGCATGGACCAGAGTCCAAACCCCACATCACATAACCTTTATCTGGTACCACCAGATGTAGCTGTGGAGGCCCTGAGCACCATCAGACTGGCCCTTGTGGTCCCTGAGGCCCCAGCGGCTCTGCATCATCAGACTCTAGCCTTGGACTCCCTAGTCCAGTTGGTCAGGTACCATAGGAACTGTCCCCAGAGCACTGCTTGGAAGGACCTTTAAAAGAAGGGTTGTTGTTTTTTTTTTCCCCAAAAAACCCCCCCAAAAAAGCCAAACCTTAGCTAAGCCACCAGTTGATTGCACACAAGTGAGTTAATCCACCCAGACTAGAAGAATCTTCCCGCCCTGGTGCATAGACCATGGGCAGAAATAACAAAATGCTCATTGTTTTAAGTCACTGGGATTTGGAACTGCTTTTTATGCCACAGTTTGTGACTTATACCTGCCCCTGTTGAGCCTGCGGTTCTTCCTAGAACACCTAGTTTGACATGCTTCATTTTATTGCATGTAGATGTTGGAATTTTTTTTTTTTTACTTACATAAACCTTGCTACAAGCAAGTCCATCTATGCATCTTTCCAACAGCATGGATTAATTTTGTGTTCTTGTGTCATTTTTTGATCATTCTTAAAACATTTTAAACTTTTTTCTTTAAAGGGGGTGGAAAGGAAGGTGGTGGACCCCACTGGTGGTGCTCAGGGCCTATTCCTGGCTCTGCATTCAAGGATCACTCCTGGAGGATGTCATGGGACCATATAGAGTACGGGGAAACAAATCCAAGTCAGCCACATACAAGGCAAACCACTCTACTACCTCTCTGACCCCCTATTTCAATTTTTTTCATCTTTACTCTATCCATTATGGTGACTTATGATCTGTGATATTTGATGGGGACATTATGAACCATGATGGGTAAAGCAAACAGTCTGAATCTATAAACATGTGTGTTCTGACAACTCCACTCACCAGCTAATCCTTGATCTTGTACCTTCTCCTTGGGTCTTTGCATTTCTTTAGACACAATAATATTAATATTAGGTCAAGTTACAATCCTGTAATGGTATCCAAGTGTCAAAGTGAAAGAAAGAGCTGCATCTCTCTGACTTTGACTCCACAGCTAAAATGATTAAACTTTGGAAGAATGTGGAAAACTGAGTTAGGTCCAAAGCTAGAGCAAGTTGACAAACAAATGACTAACAGTTGACCGAGTTAGGAATGCCAAGGAAATGTTCTTCAAGGAAGTAAAAAGTATCACTCCAGTATAAATTTTAGTGGTCTGGATAACAAGCTAGCCAGAACATCTGCTTAATCAAAAAATAATTCAGACTAAGACCCTGGCTCTCTTCAACTCTATACAGTCTGAAAAAGAAGAAGAAGCTGCAGAAAAGAAAGTTTGAAGTTAGTGGAGATTGGTTAGTGAGGTTTAAGAAAAGACTCAGTCTCCACAACTTAAAAGTGTCAGGAAAAGCAGCAAGTGTTAATGCAAAAACTGCAGCAAGTTCTCCAGAAGCTCTAGTTAAGACTGCTGATGAAGGGGACTCCACTAAAGAACACATTTTCTGTAGGAGAACGTTGGTTTGTGTTTTCTCCTCTGCTGCAAGGAGCTTAGGTTTATTGGGTTATACCCATCACAGTCATGGATGGGTTCTGACATCCATCGACGATCAAGAATCAGGGACGCTGTCTCACTTGCCAAGATGTCGAAAATCAGATGGGCTGGTCACGTAATGAGATTTAAAGACGACCGCTGGACTAGAGCTGTTACCGACTGGATTCCACGGGATGTCAAAAGACCGCGTGGCCGCCCACCTACCAGATGGTCAGACTTCTTCGTCAAGATCATGAACGATCGGTTTGAGGCCCTTCATGTTCCCGGAGCGAAGAGATGCCATTGGGCTACACTAGCACGCGACAGGGACAAATGGAGACGTTACTGGCGCCCGCTCGAGCAAATCGACGACTAACGGGAAGTTAAGTGATTAAGTGATTACCCATCACAGTGTTCCCGAAGCACTTCCAATTCCTTGGTATTCGTCTTTAACTTCTTTGTGCTCTGCTTTCTCTATCTGTTAATCACTCATTTCCCCTAAGCAGTGAGTTGTAAAGTGACTTGTAAAGTCAAAATCTTCAGAGATCTCCGGATTTGTGTTTGTAAGTGAAATATCATCTTTCTCTTTTCCTTATGTCCTTTGCATAGCTTACTTTAGAGCAATGTCCTTTCTGTATAGACACAGAAAAAGTTATGCTATAGTTTTGTAACTTGGGACTTATTGACTCCAAATAACTTCTGGGCATCTGTCATATTTACTCAACTTAAGCCTCAGTTGCCCTTAGTTCCTAGCACCCCAGAAGCAGGGTTCTGACGAAGGGACTGGTTGGACACGGGGCATCAAAATGGGACAGGCCAAGTGCCATAATACTTAACTATAAGTTAAGAGCATGGTCATGGACAAATTCTATTATGATTCAAAGAGAAACAACTGAAATAAGGACCCTCTAGGGTTAGGAAAGAATTATCTGGCCTGAGCACTGTAGTTTGGGATCGATAGCAAGAAAGAAGTCCTCAGGAGAGTCTCTATAAGATTAATATATCACTTACTGGACTGGAGGGATAGCACAGTGGGTAGGGCGTTTGCCTTGCACGCGGCCGACCAGGGTTCAATTCCTCTGCCCCTCTTGGAGAGCCCGGCAAGCTACCAAGAGTATCCCGCTCACATGGCAGAGCCTGGCAAGCTCCCCATGTCGTATTCAATATGCTCAAAACAGTAACAAATCTCACAATGGAACCGACTGGTGCCCGGTCGGTTGAGCAAATTAATGAACAATGGGAGAACAGTGCTACAGTACTACTGTATCCATACAAAATGACTAGAAAGATTATTAAGAAGTAAGCGAAACTAAGATGATTGTTCATGGACTAAGGAAAGGAGAAGTATCCTTAGATAAAAACACACCCTTGAGTTGATCTTCTCACAGGAGGAGATCTTTGTCTTAGAAGAGCTTCCCCCACCCCATCCCAAGGAAGGGCTTTCACATGTTGATTGTGCTACCTCTCCTAGGTGTAGTTACTACCCCTATGCTTGGAGGTTTGGGCTCTAGAGGAAGGCTGCAGGCAGAGTGCAGAGAGATGAGCATGGGGGACAGGAGGAATATGGGAGTGGGTGAGACTGGAAGGAGGCAGAGGGAGACAGGATTGAAATAAACAGCAACTGATCACCAACCAGCCTGGCAGCCCTGTTCCCTCCTTCGTTCAACTGTTGGCGGCGGCCGCAGGTGGGGTGGAGAAGTAGCTCGTGGCCAACTAACACACACACATGGTGGGGTGAGAGACCATGCTGCCACCCTCACTCATTTATTTTGTGATTATACAATTTTCAATGTAGACAGAAGTGGCTTTCTACTGAAAGAAAATACCACACCTTTTCATAGCAAGAGAGAAGTCAACACCTGAATTTGATGCTTCAAAGAGCAAGAGGACTCTTTTGTTAGGCTGCTTGTAACTTTAAGTTGGAGTCAAGGCTCATCTACTATTCTAAAAATTGTAGGGCACTGAAGAGTTACACTAAATTGATGATGCCATGCTCTGTTAAGATAACAACAAAACCTGAGTTGTAGCACATATCTACAACATGATATTCTGGGCAAATGTTGAGACTGACTATTCAAAAAAGATTTCTTTCAAAATACTGACAATGTACCTAGAGCTCTGATAGGAAGGTTCAAGGTGATTCAGACCAATTTCATGGTGGAATACATCATCCATTCTGCAGCCTATGGATCAAGGGTCATTTCCTTGTATTAGTCTTAACTCTCGTAAGGCTAGAACGGCTATCAATTGTGATTCTTCTGGAGGATCAGAGCAATATCAAATGAAGACCTTCTGAAATGGATTCACCATTTTAGTTGTCACTAATGAATATTCATAATCCATAGGTGGAAGTGAAAATATGAACAAGGGGAAAAAAAAAGAAAATATGAACAAGAAGTTGAAAAGTCGATTTTTAGGATCACTCCAGAGGTTTCAAGACTTCCATGAAAGAAGTCACAGCCGATGTGATAGAAGTAGCAAAAGAACTAGGATGAGAAGTGGAGCCTGAAAATGGGTCTGAATTGGTGCAATCTCATAATCAAGATTGAATGAATGAATTGTTGTTTATGGATGAGCACTGTAGCACTGTAGCATTGTCCTCCCATTGTTCATCGATTTGCTCAAGTGGGCACCAGCAACGTCTTCATTGTGAGACTTGTTACTGTTTTTGGCATACACCACAGTAGCTTGCCAGGCTCTGCCATGCGGGCAGGATACTCTCGGTAGTTTGTGGGCTCTCTGAGAGGGACGGAGGAATCGAACCCAGGTCGGCTGTGTGCAAAGAAAACACCCTACCTGCTGTGCTATCACTCCAGCGAACAATGGATGAGCAATGTGGTTTATTGAAACAGAATCTACTCTTCATGAAGATGGCAACATGGATATGACAACGAAGGATTTAGAACATTTCATACATTTAGTGGATAACACAATGGCAGGATTTGAGATAACTGCTTTCGTTGCTGAAAGAAGATCGACCATGGGTATCAAACATGATCACATACTCTAGAAAAACCTTTTGTTAAAAGAAGAGTTCATCAATGTGGCGAATTTTATTGTTGTCCTATCTTAAGTAGTTAACACATGGACCAGAGAGGTAGTATAGTAAGTAAATCAGGCACTTGTCTTGCACGCAGCCTTAGCAAACTCAACCCTGTACCACATATAGAACCCTGAATACCGAGTCAAGAAGAGCTTCTGAGCACCACAGGACATGGCCCCGCCCATCCACATCCCACACCAAGAAATTGCTACAACTCACCCCAGCCTTTAGCAACCACTACACTGATCAGTAAGCAACCATCAACAACAAAACAAGACTTCCACCAGCAAAAAAAAAAAAAAAAAAAAAAAAAAAGATTACAGCCGTGGAAAGCCTTTTTTCTTTTCTTAAGCAATAAAGTATCTTTAAAATAAGTACGTACATTCCTTTCTTAGACATGATGCTTTCACTTAATGAATGATGGGTTAAACTTATAATTTTTAGTTGCACTGGAAAACCAAAACCTTCAGGCTCACGTCATCAAATATTCACTGCACGCTGGTGGTTCAGAAGTGAGGTGTGTCTATATTTACCTGGCCAGGGTAAGCAGACTCTTGAGATGAGACACAAATGCCGCAGCTCTTGCCACTGCTCTTCACTGTCTGATTCGTTGACATTAACTATCATTCTTGAGCTGTTTTTCTCATCACTTGATCACTGGGTTAAGAGAGACCTAATATAGCTTTTATACCCATGACTATCAATAGAGATGGAAAGACCTATATATTCTCAGCAAAATGAGAGAGGAGATGGAGAAAAAAATGTTATCTTTGCACACACACTACTTCTTCTTCTTCTTTTTTGTACCACAGTTTGAGCTCTCGATTTAAACCGTCTTAGCCTTCACTCTGCAAAACGGGCTTAAGCATGCATGACTCAGAAGATTTTTTAAGATTTGAGTTGTGTGTAGCAGAAGAAAAAATACACAAAAATATGTATACACATTAATTTCAAACCTCAAAAAATAAGTATACCTTAAAGTGACTAGAAAAGAATATTGGATATTCTTTTTATATATTTATAGTTGCATCCTAAATTTATAAGATTGAAGGGTAGGTTGGGCACACTTGACCATGCTCAGTGGCTACTCCTGGCTCTGTGCTCAGGACTGACCCTGGGCATTGTTGGGGGACCATATGTGGTGTTAGGGATTGAACTGGGGTCCTAGTGAACACAGTAACATGCTAAATAAGTGTCTCACCTTCTGTACTCTTTCTAGCTCCTTGAATTTGCAAAATTTTAATAAAATTAGTGACAAGTATACTAATTTTAAAATTTGGGAAATCTGTATCTTTCTATAAATTGTGGAGCACTATCAAAGAAAGGATCTCACAAGTATCCAAATAGGCTATTAAAATTCTTCTTTGGGGCTGGAGCAATAGCACAGCGGGTAGGGCATTTGCCTTGCACGCGGCCGACCCGGGTTCGGTTCCCAGCATCCCATATGGTCCCCTGAGCACCGCCAGGGGTAATTCCTGAGTGCAGAACCAGGAGTAACCCCTGTGCATTGCCAGGTATGACCCAAAAAGCAAAAAAAAAAAAAAATTTCTTCTTTGTTCTAACTATCCTATATGTGTAGACTGAATTTTCTTCATATGCTGTATCCAAAACTGACTGCAAATTGCACCAGATTGAATGTAAACATTAAAGAGTCAGAGACACAGAACAATGGGCTAGCTCACATGCTTGCTTACAGGAGGCCTAAATCTATCCCTATGACCCCCAGAGCACCATTAGGAGTGACCCCTGAGCATGGAGCCAGGATTATCCCTTGAGCACTACCAGGCGTTTTCCCCACCCCCAAAAAAATCCAAAAATAAAATAGTCACTAAAGTAATTTTTAAAAAATTATTTATTTACTTATTTATATTGTTTAAAGTAGTTCACAATATTTAGTTACATTTAATATTTAAACACCAATCCCACCATCATTACACCTTCCCACCACCATATTTCAGGTGTTCCCATTCCAAACCCCAATCCCTGACTCAAAGCAGAACCGAAATAAAGTATTTTGTATTGTTTGTTACGAAAACCCACTGAAAATGCTGCGAAAAAAGTATCCTTAGAGGAAAGAGTGGGAAGATTGTTGTATTTCACCCAGCGACCATTAAGCCTTTCTGTAAGAGATCACTAACATGTTGTTAAAGGTTGAGCCTTGTGTGCTTTTTGTATATGTATCTGTTAAAAAAAATGTGTATTTTCCCTCAAAGATTGGTTGCCTCCTACTTGGAACACTATCAAATTTGGTGTCGCAATCTTGGAGTATGGGTAGGGTGTGTGGTTTGAAGTATTGCGTGGCAGCATTTGTGGCCACACAATCCAGGAATAGATTCACTTGTGGGTGATGCTCTGCCTGAGCGTATGGAGAAGGGCTGTGAGGATGGCGGCGGCTGGGTTCTGGAGACTGCTGCTGGGGCTGTGTCCCTTGGGGCAGGGAGGGTCTCACCTGCCCCCCTCCCAGGTGCTCCAAGTGAAACTGCCTGTAACATGGTCTGGTGGCATGGTTATGGCAAGTATCATGTTTTGTTCCCTTCCGGGAGAAAGGCGCATGCGATCTGGATGGTAAACGATGATGAGATTATCTGGTGCCAGCCAGAGGTGGCTTATGGGTATGACTGCTGAGTTGACAGAGACAAGGGAGTACAGGTGGAGGATCTCCATTCTCCATCCCGTTGAACCCAGAGTTTTCAGTCACAAAGTCCCGCATACCTGTTTTTTTCTGGAGATTCACTCATGGCTGAGGCTTGGCCCAAGCGTGTGGAAAGCGGCTGTGAGCAGGATAGCGGCTGGGTTCTGGAGGTTTTTGGCTGCCTGGGCTGGGTCCCTTGGGGAGGGGTCTCATCTGCTCCTCCAACCCCCCCAGGATGCCCCAAGTGAAACAGCCGGGCTCAGGGTCCAGTGGCATGGTTATGGCGAGTGTAAAGTAATTTTTAAAATAGCACTCTTGCCAAAATGTTTTGCTTACAAAAACACGAAATTTTTAATTTATAAATGTGTTAACATTTAATGGATTCATTATTGTTATTTTAAGTGAGCTAATATATGGGCCAGAAAGTGAATGAGGTACTTGTGTTGTGAATGTGTTGCCTTGCACACAGCCAACCCAAATTTGGCCCCTGTTACACATGTGTTCCCCCAGCCCATCCCTGAGGGCAGAGCTGGAAGAAAGTCCTAAGCACAGCCATCTGTGGCCCCCAATCCCTCCAACTTCCCTCAAGGAGAACATACAAATATATTGTTTTTTACCCATAGTAATTTTATTGGAGGTAAATGGTGGGGGCCACAGCCAATTGTGCTGGGGGCTATTCCTAGCATGGGACTCAGGGTGGGGTTGCTCCCAGTGGTGGTCAGAGGGCCATGAGGCACCAAGCATGGAACCTCAGTCTCCTGTCTGCGGAGCAGGTGACCCAGCCTGTGAACCATCTTCTCTGCTCTATCCTTAGCAATCTGGATTGCAATCTTGAAAACACAAACCTTTTAAGGTTTTCACTGCTTTTTAAGAGTATTGAGCTATCCCTACATTAAAAAATTAAAAAAAAAAACTGCAGTTATAAAGCAAACCACATTATCAGAGTCACCCGAGGAAGCTGGTAAAAATTCAGTTACCAGGTCCTGCCCTCTCAATTCTGATTCAGCAGCTCAAGGCTGGAGTTCTGAGAATTTGCATTTGATAAGAACTCTTCCAGGAATTTCAGTCCTCAGTCACGGTCAGAGATGATCTATGGAATTGCAGTCTAAGAAAATAGAGACTCAGAATTCACTACCACTCTCAAGAAGGCTTCCGAACCTCGCCAACATTCCTCCAGCATACACCAAGTTCCTGGCAGCATCAGGAACCAGGGCCAGACCCTGGCCCTTTCCTAGAGAAATCTGACAGGCCGGCAGGAAAAATACACTGGGCAGGTATGGTCACAGAAGAGAGATGGGAGTAAAACTTCTACTCCGAGGTCTGGGTAGCCAAATCATGGGGGACCTGAAGTTAGCAACTGGGGGGGGGGGGAGGAGAAAAGGGGGAAACTAGACACTGTCCAGGCTGGGTGTGACAAGAGGAAGTAAAGCAGAAACACAGGGTCTGACTCCTGCTTGGTTAGAGAGAGGAGCTGAACTCCACGAGGAAGAGCAAGTGAGTGTCCACGAGAAGTCCTTTCACCGCATGACCCGACAGGGTGGCCCTCTCTGCCCCTATCAACTCCTCTCAAGCCCTCGGCTGAGGGAAGACCAGACCCAAAGGCTGTGAGTGCTGAGGGCTTGGGAGGAGCTGATAGGGGCAGAGAGGGCCACCCTGTCGGGTGCTCAGGAATTACTCCTGGAATTACTCCAGGCAGTGCTCAGGGGACCATATGGGATGCTGGGAATTGAATCCAGGTCAGCTACCTGCAAGGCAAACGCCCTACCTGCTGTGCTATCGCTCCAGCCCCTTGAGTGTGCTCTTGACTGAACAAGACTCTAGGAGACCGCAGAGACTAGAAGCAATTCTGTGGAACTTGCCAGGCCGGGGTGGGCGTGGGACCTACAAGTCGAGAGCTGAGCCACTTTCTAACTCTCTTGACAGTGCCCAGCCTGCTGGTCTGCAACACAAGCTCCGCTTGGTGCTCTCTTCTTCTGCCTCCCTCTGCTTCCAGTTCACCACAGAACTGCGTGTTCCCAAGTCTCCACAGAATCATCTGGACTGGGGACACAGGCCATTCTCCCATCCTGCCTTCCCACTTGCCCTCTCTGTATCTCCCTCTCTCCCTCACCCACTCCCGAGCCTCTGACACATGGCATTGACATTTGGGGGGAGAAAGTTGGGGTTGCAGGTGTAACACGGTGCACCCCCTGACAAGGACTCTGCTCTGGCCCAGAGCATTAGAAAGCAGGTCAGGGGAGGGTGCAGCCACCTCCCTCTGTCCCTCAGCTCAAGCTGTCCCCTACCTAGACCTGCAGAACAGCTGCAGGCTCGGGGCCACAGACAGGGCTGCAGGGTGGTTGGGCGTAAGGGTGCACCCAAAGTCACCCAAAGTGAGGTGACTTAAAGTGAGCAGAAAAGCTGTTGAAAGTTGAAAAGCAGGGCAAGGTGCCCTAAGGCCAGGGTGCCCTGGAAACAACTTGCGTATATATCATATATTGCTCTCAGGCTGCCAGGGGGAGGGGAATCATTCATTACCTTAGTGAACCCATCAAAGCTAACCACATAGCACCTGGCTTCTGTGCTGATATTGTGCTTGCTGTAGCTGATGAGAAAGTGTATCGGTTGTGATAATGCTTTAAAACCTTGCCTGGACCCAGGCTGGGGCTGTTCCATCCACAGAGACCCTGGCTCTCAGGCTGGGCAACCCCTGCAGGTAAATAAAGGCACCACATTCAGCAAGTGTGAGCACTCACGACTTCTTGTGAAATCTCCATGACACAGTCTGTCCACCACTGCCAGCCCCACACGCATTCCCCATGAATTCTCCCCCCTGCCTCAGGAGGGGGCGGGGGAAGAAGTGCCCCCTGCTCGTGCAGATGCTCCCCGTGACATGCAGAGCCCTCACCTATTCCAGGTAGAGCCGCCTCTGCTCCGAGCTGGGTCTGCTCGGTCCCTGGAGGGCAGGCAGAGGCCGAGAGCAGGAATCAGGGCAGTGAAACTTGTTCGATGGGGGCTTTTCTGCTTCAGAAGACCAGGAATCCCTGTCCCCACACTCAGGGTGAAGGTTCATGGGACCCTGAGGCTCTGCCAGCCCCAGCTCTCTCCCACTCTCACCCACAGCAGGCCCCCTGGGGGCTCACACTTGAATGTGCTGAGGAACACCTGGCCTGATGCTCAGGGATCACTCCTGCAGGGGCTCAGGGGACCATAAGTGGTGCCGAGGAGAGAACCTGGGTCTGCTGTGTGCAAGGCCAGCTCCTTACTCACTGTACTATCTCTCTGGCCTCAGGGATGTCTTATTTGGAGGCCAGAGAGGTAGGACAGTGGGTAGGGCACCTGCCTTGCATGCTGTTGACTTGGATTTGCTCCCTGGCTCTCCCTATGGTCCCCCAAGTCCTCCAGAAGTGATCCCTGAGTGCAGAGCTAGGAGTAACTCCTGAGCAGTGCCAGGTGTGGCCCCAAAACAAATAAGACTGGTTTCAAGGTCAGCTGTGCTGTGGTCTGTCCATCTCCTATGGATGGTGGAAGGGGGTGAGACAGCGAGCGGTTCGTAGAACAGGTTTAATCCCATTATAATCCAGCCCCAAATCACTTAGGTTCTCTATCAGGAACACTGACTTTCTTCCCAGAAGGCGGCTGGGTCCATTCCAGGCCACATCTGGGATGATGTTTCTTTTCAATGACACTATGATGAACATCACTGTGTGGCTGTATGACAGGATCGAGGTGATTTAATTATGTGATGAGACATAGTCACGGGGCCACGGGGATCATCTGTGGACAGAGAAAGTCAGATCAGTCTCTATGCCTGACACAGAACAGATGCTGAATAAATGTTCATTTATTTACTAAGCTAATGTGCTAGTAAGTGAAAGGCTTCTAGAAGCCTGGTCGAGGAAAAGTACTGTAGTGAAAGTACTGTAAATGTACTGTAGATCACCCTTGACCTCAATGTTTAGAAAGGACAGAGGTAAGGTAAGGTAAGGTAAAGGCCCTCCCGTTGATCGTCGATTTGCTCGAGCGGGCCCAGTAACGTCTCCATTGGAGACTTTGTTGTTACTGTGTCTGGCATATCGAATACTCTCGGTAGCTTGCCGGGCTCTCCGAGAGGGGCGGAGGAATCGAACTCGGGTCGGCCATGTTGGCCGCTTGTAAGGCGAACGCCCTACCGCTGTGCTACAGAGAAGGAAAGGAATCAAGCGGGGAGGAAGAGAATGGAAAGTGCTGGATGAACAGAGATTCGGTTTTCAGCTAAACTAGTGGTATGAGTGAGGGGTAGAGTCACATACCAAAACACAGACTCAACAACACTGACAAACAGGAGATCTAAGCTGCAATCACTGAAACTTTGCAAGGTGCCTGTCAAGGTGACAGGCGGGGATGGGTGGGGAGGGGGAGGGGAGGAGCAGGAACATGAAAACACTGGTAGAGGAAGTGGACACTGGAGGTGGGATTGGTGTTGAAATATCATGTGCCTAAAACACAACTATCTCTAACTTTGTAACTCAGAGTTCTTGAATTTAAAAAATGAAAGAAAAATAAGTCAACATTGCCAAATAGAAAATGAGAGAGAGAGAGAGAGAGAGAGAGAGAGAGAGAGAGAGAGAGAGAGAGAGAGAGACCAAGTCAGCACTGCTCAAAGCCCAGCCAGAAGGCCAGGGAAAATTTATGAACTGTTGCTGGACCTTAGCAAGATTTGCAGACAACTCCAGAGGAAGCATTCAAAACATTTTTTTTCTTGCCAATTGGATTGTGATTAAATCTAATTTAAGAAATGGAATTCACATTTCAAGTGTCTCTTTTTATTTCAATTTTTTCCTATTCTTTTTCTCCTCCTTCTAGGAATTGTGCTTTGAAATAGCTTTAAATCTACAATGATGTGGGGTGTGTGTGTGTGTGTGTGTGTGTGTGTGTGTGTGTGTGTGTGTGTATGTGTATGGTGTTAGGGAGCAAACCTAGGCTCTTACACATGCAAAGTGTGCACTCTACCATATATCCCAGGCCCCAGGGATAAAAATCTTAAGCTCTTTTATCACAACCATTTAATCAGATGATCACAGTTTCATTGGAAAGAGTAGTCCGTTTTATCACAAGACTCCCCATTCCTAAGAAAACACTCTGATTAGCTGATTAGACCACAGAGATAGTACGGTGGGTAAGGTACTTCCTTGTGCATGACTGACCCTGGTGTGATCCTCAGCACTACATATGACCTCCCAAATACTGCAGGAATAATCCCTAGACACAGAGCCAGGAGTAAGTCCTTTGGATTTGATCCCCAAGACAAACTAACAAAAAAAAAATTTGTAAGAAAATATTCTGGCAGAGATGAATCTCCCCTACACAAGCCCTTAGCCAACTCCAGCTCTAACCACAGCTCCGTCATTTTCCAGGGGAGAGAAAAAAGAGGTGCCCACTCCAGAGCTTGGAGGATTGGGGTCAGCCATGCGCTCCTATTCCACCACCCCCAAACTTCAGAAGGAGCCAGGGAGAGTCAGAGACATTGGCATCAAAAAAGAGCAAACTCCAAGGCTCTGCATTGCAGCAGGACGGGCGGTTTTCTTCTCCCTTCACCAGTCCTTCCCCCACCCTTTTCCTTCCTCCCCAAGGCCTCTCCCAGACCTTCCTGGGAGGAAATGTGGTAACAGGAAGGAAAGCAGAGACAGACCCACAGAGCCCAGACGTTCTGCCAGACTCGTGCTTCAAACTCCCTCCAGAGAAAAAGAGGATCTGATCCCACACCCTTAGCAGAGTCAGCCCTGCAGGAAGAATGGATGGAGGAAAGAGAAAGGGGAACTGCAAGGGGAGAAAGGACAGAGATCCCCAGAGAGAAATGGGCTGAGCAGGTGGTGTCCACACTCAGTAACTGGCCCACAATGTCCGAGAGGAGAGCAAAGAATGCCCTGTCCTACATGTCTGCCCTTCCTAGGATGGGATAGTCCTGGTCACACAGAAGTCAGGAGTTCCAGTGTGGAGCCAGATAGGTAGAACCGTGTCAGAACAACTGGTTCAGGAACTCACGGTGGCAGCCAGATTGTCTGGATTGAATCTTAACTCTTGTCACATGCCAGGAGTTTGACCTTGCATAAGTTTCCTCCTCTGGAAAGTAGGAGTGATAACTGTACCTTTCATCTGTGTGATTAGAAATAAATTCATCAAGAGGGGTCACATGGGGATGGCACAAATGGTTGAAGTGCATGCTTTGCATGTGACAGCCCTGGGCTCCACACCCAGATACCACATGGTCCCCAAGCACCTTATTGTGAGTAAACCCTCTTTGAGCACTGTGAGTTGTAGCTCTCCAAAGTTGGAATTAATCAATATATGTCAGGCAAATCGTGCCATACACATATAGTTTGTACAGTGGCCTGAAGCAGGAATGCACACATTCATCCCCACGTGGATTCAGTAATTGTGAATCTAGCTCAACAGAAGTGTTAAGATACAATGAACAAACATGAGGGTCCAGGTTTCTCAGAAAATTCCACACTGCCTCTCCACACAGAGGAGGAGGAGCATGTGTATTTGCTCACAGATTGGCACTGAAAGCTGTTTGCACAATTGTCAGTGAACAAAACAAAACAAAACAAAAAACCAGGCTGTAATCAGCTCATACCAGCCACTTCTGCATTTTATTAAACACACACACACACACACACACACACACACACACACACACACACATACACACACACACTTATCCTGGAAGGGTAAACATGAGAATTAAAATTGTTGCCATAGAAACTGGCAGAATGATTTTTTAAAATTGTCTTTCCGCATTGCTCTTTTTTTTTCTAATCTTCCGGCTCAAAGGGCTGCAACTGGAGGAGGAGGGAGGGTGCTTTGTGAGCAGTAGATTTGGGTCCATCCCCCCAGCACTGCATGGCCTCCCAAGCACCACCGGAAGTGTGTGAGTGAGTGAGTGAGTGAGTGAGTGAGTGAGTGAGTGAGTGAGTGAGGCTCAGGGCCAGATACGGAAGCACATTATTCAATAAAAAAAAGTCTCTTTGCCTGGTGAGTTCTTGATCCCCAGCCAGGCTGGCTTGCCATTTTGGTTTCAGAGCTTCTGAAATGGAGGGAACAGAGTTTGTGGCTCCCCAAAACCTCTGAACCCACATCCCGAGTTCCCCAGGGTTCCCATGTCTGGCTGCTGCAGGCGGGCAGTGCTGCTGGCTGCTCTTGTGCCTGTCCCTTCCAGAGCTCTCCTGTGCTGGCTTTCACTGCTGACATTTTCTTTCTTTTTTTAATCACCTGCTGGTGACCCTGACATTTTAAGCAAAGGGTAAACCCTTCACCCTCTTCAGTTGCAAGCTGAAACAAAGAAAAGCAGCGTTATTTGTAGACTGGCTCTTAGGTAGAGGCTGCAAGACCCAAGGCTGGAGGGAAGGACACTGGGGAGGCCAGCTGCACGTCCCTAGCCCTGGGGGATGGGCAGTTTCCTCATCTGTTAAAGTCAAGAGGTTGGGCACAGTCCTCCCCAAGGGTTCCTTTCCACTCCCAAGTCCCAATCTAGTGAATAACACAGAAGTGAAGGAAATGCCCCCGCCATGTTGGTCTCAATATTAGACCCTCACTGAAGTAAATGCATCCATAGGAAGAAGGAAAAACTAATGTGGGTGTGTACTCCCTAGCCAGAGAATTAACGCAGTGGTCAGCTGGTATGTGTCAGGCCTTCTTTCAGACAGAGAGAGCATCTATGCCCTCTTCACTGGCCTGTATGCCAGGGAAGCACCTCCTTGTGGAGGGCTAATTAAAGAGCTGTATGCCAGGCCTGCAAGATGACTCAAAGGGCTGCATCAGAAGGAGGGAGGTGCTTTATGAGCAGGGGATTTGTTCACAAGCATCGCATGCCCCCCCCCCCCCCGCACCACCAGAAGTGACTCCTGAGCACTAAGCCAAGTGTAGGTGGATCATAGGAGCACCACTGGGAGTGGCCCCAGCACACACACACACACACACACACACACACACCTGGGAATGAGGATGAGGATGGTGACAGCCTGGCCATGGACCTGTGGGCCTGTACCTGTGTGTGGCATGTGGACCTCCTCTTCTTCACAGAGGACCTGTGGGCCTGTACCTGTGTGTGGCATGTGGACCTCCTCTTCTTCACAGAGGACAGTCACCTAGAGTTTCAGACGAGAGCCTGGTGGAGGGGACGACAGGGTATTCCAAGCCCAGAGACCGAAGTTCCCATCTGCATTCCCCTGAGCTTTTGCCTCAACAAATCATGCAACCCCCTTGCACCTCGGCTTCTTCACAGGGTATTTGAATCAAATCACAACTCACGGCATTGTCATGAGTCCTGAAGCACTCGACGGCCTGGAGAATGTTGATGCCACACGGCAACTATCACCAGCAGCTGTGGGAAAGCGCTTGCGACTCTGCTGAAGGGTTGAAGGAAGCAAAGTGAAAGATGCTGCACGCAGGAAAGTGCTGGGCCTTTCAGAGACAGGAGCAGCCAAAAAGGAGTATCTGGCCGCGGAAAGAAGTGATGCAGAGAGCAGGGAGGAGAAGGAGAGATATTTGAGAAGTCTATGTGCACAGTGGTTAATCAGAGGCTCTGAAAATGTCAAACCTATCATACACAGAGTCCTTTATATATACATACAGACGTGAATATTATATACAGATGTGAAATGTATATATATATACATATGTGTATCTTATATATATAAGCTATATATATCTTCAGTAAAACCCTCAGTATTCCTGTTGTTTCCTAAGACAACAATACCACCACAATAAAACTGCCCCCGGGTTAACTGTAGTTCATCTCTTGAGAATTGCACTCCTGGTTGCCTTGGTGGGAAAGTTCCCCCGACCAAGGGCTCTCGCTCTGTTCTGTTGCAGCAATCAGCACGGCAGGGCGGGCCCCACTGACTGCATGTCGCTGAACCTCCAACCTGCGCCGCCGTTACACACACGCTCAGATTCTTAGAATCACTCCCATGGCTGCACCAGGCAACCTTTTGCTAACTCGGTGTCTTATCTAGGTCCATCTCCACCCCAAGACCTCGTCATTTCCTTCCTCCTTTTCTGAATCCCCTGGCAACCCCTTGTCCACAGGCACCCGGCATCTGCCTCCCGCTGTGAAATGTTTCTCTTTTCTGTCCCAGGCAATTTGCCAGTCCAGAGAACTCCTAACCCCACTGACCGGTGGGCTAGAATCTGCAGAACGGTTGGGGTGGAGGTTTTGGGGTGGGGGAGGGAGGGGAGGGGTGTGTGGACAGAGAGCCGAGAGTGAAGCCTGCTTTCCTTTGCAAAGGGGCCATGTCCTTCAACCCTACCTTGCATTCATGCCCAGGCTCCTCAGTCTCCCCTCTAAACCACCAAATATTCTCTCCCTTCTTCAAACCTCGTTCCTTTTGAAAATCACCTTTTAGTCTACAAAGAGCAAACTGTCCTTCTTCTCCAATACAATCATGATTAATGGACAAAACTGGGCATTTACAATTCATTGTCAAAGTATTTTAACAGGAAACTTGGCTTTATCCAAACATAAAAAGGTTTCTTTCCTTTTTTTTTTTCTTTCACCCAGCTTGTTGACGTGATAGACAGAATCTAACATAGGTCAAGGAAACCCAGTCTTACTTACTTCAGGTCTTTTGCCTGCAGGAACCAGCCTTGTTATTATTTCTACTTAGCACACTCTGATCTCTTTCAAAAATTCTTCCTTCTGGGGCTGGAGCGATAGCAGAGGCAGTAGGGCATTTGCCTTGCACGCAGCCGACCTGGGTTCAATTCCCAGCATCCCATATAGTCCCGCAAGCACTTCCAGGAGTAATTTCTGAGTGCATGAGTCAGGAGGAAGCCGTGTGTATCGCTGGGTATGACCCAAAAAGCCAAAAAAAAAAAAAAATCTTCCGTTATGATTTCAAATCCAATGACATCTTCCAATAACATATTGATGAAGCCATCAAGTCTAAAAGTATGCCAACAATTCCCTTATCACTCATCATGATGTGAATTCTTGATCCCAGAGTTTGTCCACAAGTTCTAGAGGAAATAGTTGCGAGGGGTTAGTGGTAGTACTGGCAGCCGTGGGTATGCCAGAAGCCCCAAACCTCTGTTCTTCATAGATCCAATCACCCATCCTCTTTTATTTTGTTTGTATCTCTGTCATTTGCGTATTTTCCTAACTTGATCCTCCATTTTACAAAAGCAAGACCTTGGGCTGTTGCCAGGCTTGGTGCCAAGAAGGTCATGGTCCAGTGAGGGAGAGGAAATGTAGACACGTCACTGTGAACTAATGTTGCAAGTGCACTGCTGGAGATGGTCAAGGGTTTTTATCTCTTTGGTCCTTGACTTCTTTAGCATGACCCACCTACGGAATCTAAGGCACTGAGTTGATGCAGAATGATTAGATATGTAAATGAATATCTGTTTCTACTAAAGAAACCCATTCCTTCTGCAAGATATTGAAAAGCATTTAGTTTGTGTTAGGCAATAGAGTTATGGATTATAAATATATATATATATAAACTGGACTAAAAATAATTAAAATAAATAAATAAGCCAACCCACTCTTTTCAAAAAACTAAGAGAATATTTTACCTAAAAGGTGAGGGAAGGTGTTTTGGGTCTGTTATCAATTTTTTAGGACTTTGGACAAGTCATTTACCAATCTTAGCATCTTGAACCTGAGAAACAGTGTTTGCTTAATATAGGGCCTGTCCTAGTTTAATTCCCAGGACCACCCATGATCCCCCAAGCACCACAAGCAGTGATTCCTGAGCACAGAGCCAGGAGTAATCTCTGAGCACCACCAGGAGTGCCCCCCCCCCAATAAAAAACAATCTGAGCAGAGACCAGCCGGGACAACTGGACAGGAACCACCAAAGAACAGGACAAAGAAAACTCACTCAGGCAATCTTCTGAACCCTAATCACCAGTGTGACCCTACAGCAGGGAACATGGGTCATTCTCGATTAGCAATCGTCATGTTACTTAAAAGACTTCAGGAGACTGTTAGCTCGTCAAGTATAATTATATCAAACTTACTGGATCCAAACTGAGACTTGGGGGGCGGGTAAGGTGCAGGGAATTATCTTCATTTACCTATCAGTTTCTTATCAACAGGAAGAATAATATTGAGGCTGGAGCGATAGCACAGCGGTAGGGCGTTTGCCTTACAAGCGGCCAACATGGCCGACCCGAGTTCGATTCCTCTGCCCCTCTCAGAGAGCCCGGCAAGCTACCGAGAGTATCTCGCCCCCACGGCAGAGCCTGGCAAGCTACCCGTGACGTATTTGGTATGCCAAACACAGTAACAACAAGTCTCATGATGGAGACGCTACTGGGCCCACTCGAGCAAATCGATGAACAACGGGAGGACCGTGATCCGAACCGTGATTTGTGTGCTGGTATTAAATGTGATAATGTTGGCACGGAGCTTCTCATAGAGCCTGGAACCAGCAATCAGATGCAGTCTGTGACTGTCATAATTATGTCATTTTAAAAAATGTTATGTCTCATTTTTACCCATCAATTTGGCATTGCTACCAATGGCACTTGCCTCTGTGTGGGTTTCCCAATGGTACAAAGTTCTAGAATAGTCTAGAATAATATAGAATATTCAGCCTATGTGTCCACATAAGGTTCCAATCCAAGACTAATGACACCACTCTCTGAATAATAGTTTACAGATATAAAGTAATTCCACAATCATCAATGGTAATAACTTTTCAATTTTAGGGGCCTCCTCAGTGAGAATTGGGGTCACTCCTGGTGATGCTTGTCTCAGCAGTGCAGGCCTGATGATTCAATAATTAGGGCCAGAAGGGCCATACCCAGTGGGGCTAATGGTCACTAGGTGATGCTTGTGGGGCCTTCTAGTTCCAGGGATCAAACTTGGGACTTTGTATATGCAAAGCACACACTCTATTCCTTTGGGGATATCTGAAAAGTTATCCCAGCCCCCATTGTAATAGATCTTTAAAGTAATCCATGGGGGGTGGGGGAGGTGGAGAAATAGCACAGCAAGTAACCAGCCAACTCTGGTTCAATCCCTGGTATCCCACATGGCCTGCTCAGCCCCACCAGGAGTGAACCCTGAGCACAAAGCCAGAAGTAGGTCCTGAGCATCAAAAGGTATGCCCTAAAACCCATCTTCCACCTCTGCCAAAAAATAATAAAATAAAATAATCCAGGCTTTCGTCTGTTTAGGGAAGCTGAAGGAGAAAGTCTTCTGGTATGCAAAGAAGTTGCAACCAGGCTGACTGCTGAGCATTGGAGAAAAATACTCACAGGTGTGATAGTCCCTCAAATGTGCTGGCTGGAACCCAGCTGGGAGCAGTACCGCTTCTTGGTACCAAAACCTTGTAAGGAGATCACTGGGTTCTCTGCCCTGTCATTCAAGGACACTGGAGATAGGGAGTTGAGGCAAAGAACAGAATCATTTCTGTGATTTCACATGCATCAAATCATGGTACATTTCTTGCCAACTCCTTGCAATCAGCCTAGGAAATGACATTTGGATGCCAAGGATTAGAGCAGAGTCCTTTCAAAGAAGGTGCTCTGTGACTTTAAGCAGGGCCCATGCTCCCTACCAGAAGGAGGCTAGCAGGGGTGCGCTAAGGTTGAACTTGGAATATTTTCTTTTAAAAAGTGTGTCAGGAAAAATGAAGTCATGAAATTTGCTTATAAATGGAAGGACATGGAGAGTATCATGCTGAGTGAAATGAGTCAAAAGGAGAGACAGAGAAGACATAGAATGACTGCACTCATCTGTGGGATATTAAAAAAATGCATATTATGAGACTAATACCCACGGAGACTAATACCCACTAAAACAAGGGCCAGGAGGACTGGTCCATGGCAAGTGGAAGAGTTTGGAGAGGACAGTTAGGATAGAGAAGGGACCAATAGGACAATAATAAATGGAAATGATCACTCTGGACAAGAACTGAGTGCTGAAAGGAGGTAAAACGATATGCATCTTAACCTCTCAGTACCTATATTGTAAACCATAATGCCCAGAAGGAAAGAGAGGGTGTGTGTGTGTGTGTGTGTGTGTGTGTCAGAGAGAGAGAGAGAGAGAGAGAGAGAGAGAGAGAGAGAGAGAGAGAGAAGTACCTGCCATAGAGGCAGTCTGGGGCAAGGTTGGGGAAGAGCGGGGAGAGGGTGGTGGGTGAAAGGGAAACTGGGACATTGATGGTGGGACATGTACACTGATGAAGGGATGGGTATTGGGACATTGTATGACTAAACCTCAATCATAAACAACCTTGTAACTGTGCATCTCATGGTGATTCAAACTTTTTTAAGTGTGAGTGTGTGTGTATGTGTGTGTGTGAGAGAGAGAGAGAGATTGGGCCACACCTGGCTGTACTCAGAGCTGACTCCTGACTCTGTGCTCAGGGATCATTCCAACAGAGCTCAGGGGACCATATGAGGTACCAGGATCAAACCCAGATCAGCTACATGCAAGGCAAGATCCTGAATGTCTGTACAATCTCTCTCATCTCCCTGGACCGCTGACATAATTTAAAAATACAGACCACTTGCTGTTTGGAGTGGGGCCCCCAGGCTATCTTGAGATGGGATGTGGCAACACCATACAGTCAGGCTTTCTGGGAGGAAGTGAGGCACCATGGACCCGAGCTGCTCTAGAGTCCTAGAGACCTGCTTGAGAGTTCTGGGCTTATTATTCCTGTGGGATGTCTGGATGGGTCACATCTGTATGCTGAGCCTTGGTGTCCTCATGAAAGACAAAACTCACTATAGCACAAACATTGATACCCCATGGGGGGCGGGGGGGGTTAATGCCAGCCAGGACCTCCCACTGTGCTCAACACTTAAGCAGATTTGAGCCCCCATGAGACTTCCGGTTCTCTTCTCAAACATCTTCCCACACGATGCTGTTCCTGTGGAGTCAGTGTCAGGTAAAATCAAGTGGGATGGTCACCAGCCTGCCAAGGGCACTTTTCAGGGTGTACTTGGAATAGTTAAGAATCAATTTGTAGGGGCTGGAGTGATAGCTTAGCGGGTAGGGCGTTTGCCTTGCACGCGGCCGACCCGGGTTCGATTCCCAGCATCCCATATGGTCCCCTGAGCACCGCCAGGGGTAATTCCTGAGTGCAGAGCCAGGAGTAACCCCTGTGCGTTGCCGGGTGTGACCCAAAAAGAAAAAAAAAAAGAATCAATTTGTAGAGGCCAGAGAGATGGCATGAAGGTGTTCCTGACCCCCACTGAAAGTGATGTCCGAGCACAGAGCCAGAGCAGCCCCTAAGCACCACTGTGCTGGGCAAAAACAAAAGAAGAGAGCCCGGAGTGATAATACATTTGCCATAAGTGGTAAGGCATTTGCCTTGCACGTGACTGGCCTGGATTCTATCCCCAACATTTTATATGGTCCCCCAAGCATAATCCAGGAGTGATTACTGAGTACAGAATCAGGAGTAAACCCTGAGCATTGCCGGGTGTGAACCAAGAAGAAAAAAAAAAAAAACCAAAACCCAACAACAAAAAAAGAAAAAAAGAAATTGACATGTAACACTGTCAGGGACACCGGGGTGCACAAGAGGAAGAAGTTTTGCAATGTAAGAAACCTGTGCGTGGGTCTGGATGAAGCACCAGCATGCTTAAGAACCTAAGCTGCTTGGGTTCTTCTTTTAGCAGGGGGCCTGGCTGGGGTGTCATTCCTGATGATTATCAGCAAGTCCAGCCAAGTAGCTCAGTGCTCAAACCAAAGGGTGCAGGGCTGCTTAGCCTTGTAGTTTCAGGGATGACAAAACTGCCTGTGCCATGTCCTGTCTCCAGAGCCCAAACACTATTTTTCCCCCAAGTACAATTTTTTAATAAAGATAATTACAAAATATGGGAAAAATCAGCTCAGAAAGGCCAATTACTTCTTTAATAGATCAGGTTTTTGACAAAGGAACTCACATCAATTTTAAATACTGTCGCATAAAGCGTGGTAGAGAAAGGAAATTTTTGCTTCATAATTAGGAAACTCACAACAAAATTTGCCAAGAAATGCAAAACAAAAAAGCCATTTCGAAAATAAATACAGTCCTTGCCAAAATCATATAAAATGAAGCCAGAAGTCCTTGAAAGAGAAAACACTTTTCTTCACAATAGTTCCACACTTTTTATGGCTTCTGAAACTGGTAGGATTTAAATTCAACATTTTTTTTAAAGTGTTGAACATTTTATTAACCTTCAGTTTAAAAAAGCTTCACACTGGGACACACTAACACACAGACACTACTTCTTCAGGAGGTGACCCATTAAGTTTCTTAGGAGTTGGGGAGTTTGGGTGTTTATTTGGTTAAGCGCTTTAAGAACTCCTATTCTGAGCCCAGTGGAGTGCTTGGTTCTTCTCTCCCCCACACAGGTGTCTCCTCAGAGTCCTAGAGGCAGACAATGCGACCTGAGGGTCCTGTGGAGCTGCACCTCCTCGATTCTATCAATGCCACCAAGCTCCTCCATAAGAAGATATAGGTTCTGCTTCTGAGAAAAAACATGTAGCAGACGACGTTGAGGATGGTACTGAGCAGAGGCCTCCAGGGCTACACCCAGCAGAGCTGGAGGCACCTTGCAGTGTCAGCAAACAAATCGGGAAGGTTGGCACCTACCTTGCAAATGCCCCATCCCCCTGCTATCTCCCTGACACAGATATTTTTTTCTAAGTGACCTGCTTTCATTTCGGAGCTCTGTGAGGTTGGCAGGTGCCTGCTTCCTCCTCACCACCCAAATGAGCCTCAGCCGCCCAGCCCTGCCCTGCCTTTCTGTCCCGATGCCACTCCGTCTGCCTTCGCTGCAGCTTGTCCTGTGTGTGAACCTGGAGGCACTGAGACACAGATGATGGGACTGGCCACAGGCTCCACCAGGTCCCCTCATGGGGCAGGTAGTCTCTGTGGAGAAGGTTAGTTCCTGCCATTCAGCAGAGAGGGTTCATAGGCATGGCTGCCCCTTCATGCCCATTCATAGGCATGGCTGGGGCAGCGGGCACAGGCATCTGATGTGCCTGGTCTGTGTTTGTTTCCTTTCAGCAGCCCTGCATGGAAACGGTCTTGTCACTTGGGGAGAATCAGCTGCCCCAGACCCTTCCCATTCCACACGGTCCTGCCCAACCAGGAAGCAAAGCTGGGAGAATCGTCCATTTCCCCCAGCAGAGGACAGACACTCATTCCCACTGACATGGGGAGTGTCACCCCGCTCTCAGAGGAGCTCCCGTGTGCCCGAGGAGACAGTGAGACACCGTGGGGGTGGGGGCCATGGGGGGACATGAGCTCCTGGCAACTGCCCTGTCTGGTCAGTTCCAGGTCCACAGAGGTAGAGGGACTGTCAGGGACACCAGGGTGAGGACCAGTCACAGTCAAAAGGTGTTGGGGTGAAGGAGACACATCAGCCCCAGACACAAACATCCACACCGCGGGCCTGGCTGTGGGAGAGATGAGCGAAGCAGGAAGGAGCATGTACAGGTGAGGTCACAGCTCACAGTGACAAAGAAATGGCCACATAAAGAAACGGAGAAACTCGTTATGTGAGCCTAATCGAATCACTGTGACTCTCCTCCGCCTTCCCTGTTGAGTGAAATGAGCATGTACAGCCCCAGAATGGTACACTTTAATAAACACGGGTCAAGAGCATCTAAGTTTTATTGGATTGGGTGGGGGAACCATAGCCCTGGGGACCAGCCAAGGCCATTTCTTCCTCTCGTCACACCATCCTCATTTGTGAGACCTGTACAAATCATCAATACTAGTGTTCTTGAGCTGGGGTTGTGCCCTATTTTCCTATGTTCCTTCCTCCACCCTCACCCCCACGTAACTCTTAGTTATCAGGCAATTTCTCTCCAATTTTCTGTTTCCTATATGTGGAGTTCCACTCTTCCCCACACACCCACACTTCTAGGAGCTTCATTTTCGTGAAACACTAACAGTGATCCGTGCCATATATATTTTTTTGAGCTTTGAGATTACACCTGGCAGTGCTCAGGGTTTCTCCTTACTCAGTGCTTGGGGAACAGTGCAGTCATGGGAATAGAACCTGGGGCTCTCCCACACAAAGTGAGTATATTCATCCCTTTGAGCATCTCCCTGACTGTTCCCCTCTAGACACACATCTACCTGCAGCAGCACAGTCCCACTTGCTCTGGCTAGATCCTAAAATCAGTCAGTCACGCAGCTCAGACCAGTGCTTGAGAGAGTAGACTCGCTACCTAGCCACCAAGCAGGGCGTCCACCTGCGGTCTTGCAGGGGTCCTTACCAGACAGGAAGAGGTGGGTGGGAGAGACATACAGCACCGCCACTGCAGAGGTGACAACAAAGCTTCCTGCCTGGGTTTCAGCGGCTATTGCTGGACTCTGAGCTGTAGGACTGTCTACCTGAAAGGTGTCCTTTGATCTGGCTTCGCAAGTGAGATTACTGCCTCACTCGCATCCTTTGTAGCAGAGGCAACATCACACATCAGAAATGTTTTTTAAACTTACTGAGAAATAGATTCATAGCTCTTTTTTAAAATCATTAGGCAAGGGCTGGAGAAATAATACAATGGGTAAGGTGTTTGCCTTGCACTCAGCTGACCCTGGTTACATAACCAGCATGACCTATGGTCCCCACAAGTGGTCCCTGAGCACCACAAAATGTGGCTGACATCCCCCCAATCTTTAAGTAATATGAAAGTCTCGGCACTGGTAGAGGGATGGGTATTTGATCATTGTATAATCGAAACCCAAGCACAAAAATTTGTAAGTCTACAACTGTACCTCATGGTGTTTCACTAATAAAAATTAAAAAAAAAAAAGAAAGTCTCTCATTCTGGGGTGAAGGGTAAGGAGGACTCCCAAGCAGAAGGCTGAGGGGACCCCTCAACTGGGCCATGAGTTCAGTGCAAAGGCTCAAGAATGCAATGCTGCAGTGTTGGGGATTGGGGATTTTGGGGTCACTGGGTAGTGCTGGAAGTCTCCAGACAATAAAGACAGTGCTCAGGGGACCACAGGGTGCTGGGAATGGAGCCCAGGTTGGGCACATGCCAGGCATCTCCCAGCCCCTATTGAACTTTTATATGTAAAACTCAGCACAGTCCACAAATAGAAACTTATGTGCAATCGAGCAGCTTGTGGTCATTTCGCAATATGGCTACCTAGGAAAATCTAGCAGGCAAGTGATTTCCAAAAAATCACCACTCGGGCATAAGCAATACCGGACACAGAAGGGAAGGAGCTCGAGATGTCCCCCAAACAAGAAGCCTGTGTTGGCATTTGGAAAGTGGAGAAACCAATCATATACAAAGGCTTTACGTTTTTGTTATTACATAAAATGGGTCTTGAAATACAGACTTCTTTGGAAAACTCGCTTCCCTGTCCAGAATGACAGAGACCATGAAAGTGTAGTTAGGTTTGTTTTTAATCAAAGTTGAACTATCCATCACAGCTAACCCAGAGGGCCTTCCGGTCCACAGGACCAGGAGCAGTTCGTAGAGCATCACTCAGTGAGAACATCCCAGGACCACGTCCCATCAACTGCTGTATCCAGAAAGAAATGTGTCTGGAGATGGCCCCATTAAACAGCGTCCACCCTGACTGGACACCCCCCTCTCTCCCGGGCCTATTAGTATTTGGGGTAAATAAATGAGTCTCTGGGGGTTCAGAAGATCTTGCACTCGTTGATAGAGAAGAACCTCCTTCTGTTGCGCTTCCTAGCTTGGTTGACAGCTGTTCGGACGGCACACTCGAACACCTGCTGGACCCCACGGTTGCTCAGGGCCGAGCACTCCAGGTAGCCCTTAGCCCTCACGTCCTGGGCCAGTTTCTTCCCTTCCACAGCGTTGATGCAGGAGGCCCGGTGGGGACCCATTTCCCGCTGGTCTGTCTGGGTGGCCACCACCAACACGGGGGTGCAGGGCAAGTTGCTCCTGATCTCACCGATCCACTTGTTTTTCAGGTTGAGGAAGGAGCTTTGGTTGGCCACTGAGTAGCACATGAGCACCACGTCGGCCTGCTGGTAGGAGAGGGGCCGGATACTGCGGAAGGCATCGTTGCCTGCCGTGTCCCACAGGCCCAGGCTGATCTGGACGCCGTCCATGAACACGTCCACGCCCGTGTTCTCATACACGGTGGGCCTGTAGGCCTCGGGGAAGGTCTCTGAGGTGAAGCGTACCAGCAGAGAAGTCTTCCCCACGGCCGAGTCTCCCACCAGCACACACTTGATGGAGCTCAGCATCTTCCCGTCACGGGGTCCAAATCCGGGCTGGCACGGGTTGGAGAGGGGCTCTCAGGAGGTGGCTCCAGCAGCAGCCATTCACCGTCGGGCAGTGGCCCACCAGGTGCTTCTGTGCTCAGGCCCCCGTACGGGCCTCTGTGAATGCTTCCTTCTTCCTTCCCATCCAAAGGAGTGGACAGTCCTCTTCACACACCTCCCACTAGAACAAAGAGAAAAAAGCAAGGATTTAAGTTTTTCCTCCTTGAAAACCTTGTTCAAGATGATGGGGCCCACCTTAGGGGCAGACCTCTCTATGACTGTCAAACCCACTCGTCCCTCTACCTGTCAGTTACCAACTCCAGAACCCCCCCCCACCACCACCACCACACACACACACAAACATACACGTGCATGCACACACGATTCTGCTCAGAGAAGAGGTTTAGTTCTGGAATCAGCCTCATGATAAAAGCATCAGGAATCGCTCTGAGGTGAACAGGAGAAAGGCCTCCATGACAAGCCAGCGGCATATGAAGGAGGCGCAGCTCCCCTGGGGTCAGCCTCCAGTTGCCTCAGTTGCAGGGTGAGCCCAGCCACTTTAGGAATTGCAAGAAAGGGCAAGGTTGTTTGTATCAGGAGCTTCTGTGGGGATTTGCTCAAGATTGGAGATGAGAAATTAGGAGGGTTTTTTGTTTGTTTGTTTGTTTGTTTGTTTGTTTTTAAACTGACCATGCCTGGAGAGATAACACAGCGGGTAGGGCGTTTGCCTTGCACACAGCCAACCCGGGTTCGAGAAAAAAACAATAAAAAGGAAAAAGAGTTCCTTTTTCTATTTCCTAACTTCTTTCTTCCTTTCTTTCTTTCTTTCTTTCTTTCTTTCTTTCTTTCTTTCTTCCTTCCTTTCTTTCCTTCCTCCTGCAATCAGGCTCTCATACTTTACAAAGACATGACCTTGAGCATGGTACTTGAGCTCCAGGCCTTAGTTTATACTCCTGCAAGATTCTAATCTGCTCAGAAATGTCTTTGTCACACAATGATTATTATTGAGTGATTACAGGGTGACATTATCTCTCTCGGTGTTTATCTGGGGACAGCTGCCCACATACGATGTCAGAGCTCTGTTAGGGGCCTGGTTAAATAAAAATAACTTGCTTCAAAGCAAACCGCATTCACAGGCTGTCCATTAAACAGGCCTATAGACACAGGCCGCAGTCTGAAGTTCGAGAAAGGGCTCAATAAATTCTCACGCACGGGAGATGAATAGGCTCTAGACGATGAGCTCATCCCTGGCAACATCATTTCTGTCTGCCAAGGGATGTTACCCCAAGTGGACCCGGTGTCAAACAATGGGAACATCTTCCAGACCTGGTAAAGGGCATCCCTATCATCAGGTTTCTGATGGCCCCACGGCCACCTTCCGAATGAGTCCCACAGAACACGACGTACAGCAGACCCGAGTTCTGGGTCACACACCATTTCTATAAACCACTCCTCAAAAATTTATAGCAGCTTTGCCCTCATCCACCTCTTTGCTCAAGTCTCTATTTTATGAATAATTACAGCCTCTGGGATGAGATTGAACTCCTTAAATAAATTGTTCATGTGATTTTCGCGTTCCTTTTTTAACCATACAGAGCTGGGAAAGTCTTGTGTTCTTCATCAGAGACAAGACTTGGTCACTTCAGCTAACTCTTAGGGAGATAAGAAAAGCACCTTTTTCATGCAGTTGTTGTCAGGTTTCAGCCTGTGGGAAGTCCACTTGGCTCAGAACCTGGCCCATCTAAGAATCCTGCTGTGATGGGAAATCAAGACATGTTAGGTAAGTGACAAGCACTGAATGCTGGCAGTTAGGGGCCTGGAGTGTCAAATGGGCAGTTTCTGACTCTGAGGAAACCCTGCCCAGTCGTCTCAGGTACCTCTGTCTCCAGGCCATCAAGCGAGACTTTTGGGGGGCTTTATTGGGCTTCTTAGACCTCTGTGGCTTAAACCCATACACTTGTGACCGCTTCCCTCCACACACCCCACCCCCACTTGTTACTTAGGCCAGAGTGAAAACTTGAAGCATTTTAAAAGTTGATTTGACCCCAAGGTAGCATAAAAGGAATGAGGGGAAAAAATACACATGTGCCGTATTTTTTGGGTAGTTTTGGGTAAGGGAAGGGCGAGTTAGGGGCCACACCCTTTGATACTCAGAGCTTCCTCTTTGCTCTCTCTTCAGGGGTCCCTCCTAGAGAGGCTCAGGGAAATCCTATTCAATGCCGGAGACTGAAGGAGGATCAGCCACACACAAGACAAATTCCTGACTCCTGTGCTCTCTCCTGGGCTTTTGGTTAAAATCTTTCTAGGACATGAATTAAGCAAAGGTCAATTTGGAGTGAGGGTGTTATTTTTTGGCCATTACCAGTGGTGCTCAGGGTCTACCCCTCGCTCTACACTCAGGGATCATTCCTGGTATGGCTTGGGGGCCCTCTGGGGTGCCAGGGATTGAACCCTGGCTGGCCATGTGCAAGGCAAATGCCCTGCTTGCTGTGTTATCTCTCCAGACCCTACACTCAAATTTCCTGAGCAAACATCTGCAAAAGGAAGTGACTGAGGCAAACAGTTTCAAAACATGAGCTCTGAAGTTGGGTAGACCCAGACTGAACCTGAACTAAGCAGTTCTCAACCAGGCCTCCTTTCCTTCTCCATAAGCCCCAGGTGCTGGGTCTCCGGGAGGTCAGGTCGCTCCTTGTGCTTAGACTAGGGTGAACAATGCAGATTCTTTGTCGGTTTGTTTTGGATTTGGGTCACACTCTGCAATGCTCAGGCTTACTCCTGGCTCTGCACTCAGGAATCACTCCTGGTGGTGCTCGGGGGACTTCATGGGATCCCGCATGCAAGGCAAACTCCCTACCCACTGTATTCTCTCTCTCTTGCCCCTGTGCAGACAGGTCCTAAGGACAGAGTCAACACCGAGCAAACACACAACCGGATGTCTTTAGTACCCATAATGTTGTCAATTAATAATTACTACATATGATGATAAATAACTATGAGTCACGAGTGAAAGTGGGCAGGGGGCTGAGGAGGTAAGCACACGCCTTGCATGGATGAGGCCCAGGTCCACTCCCAGCTCTGCCCTGGCAGCCTGAATAGCCCCTCGGAGAACATACTTTTAAAACGAGGTTACTGTAATTGTGGTAAGCAGCTTCTCAAGGACTAGTTTCTTTTCAATTTCATCTTGCAAGAGTTCATGCCACCAATTCTCAAGCTTTAGACTCTCTTTGGTCTATTTTTAATGACTAAATTCCCCCTCAAAATCACAGTCACTTTTACACCAGCATATATTTGTTTTGTTTGGGGGTCTTATCCTGTGATGCCCAGGGTTTATTCCTGGGTCTGCACTCAGAAATTACTCCAGGCAGTGCTCAGGGAACCATATGGGATTCCAGGGATTGAATGCTGGTCAGCCTCATGCAAGACAAACACCTACTCACTGTACTATCATTCTGGCCCAACACCTGCTTATTTTCATACACAGATCCTCTCTATTCCAAATGGAGATTGTATTTTACGTGTTTGCTTGCAAGACGCTGGTTGGCAACATTAAACTGACATTGCCCAGAGCCAGAATTCTAAGCTATCTGTATATTTCTACATACAGAAAGTATATCAAGCACCCATCATAGTTGAATTAAAATGGAACACCAGGAACAGGGATGTGACTCAATGGTAACTCACTTGCCTTGTAGATGTGAGACCCTGGTTCAGTTCCCAGCACTGCATGGTCCCCTAAGCACCTCTAGGAGTGCCTCAGCTGGGAGTAACCCCCAAAACCACTGAAGGCCACTGAGTACAACCCAATAAAACCCTCCAGCCCTCCATGAGCTCATGAATCCTGTCCCTCAACTCCCAGGCCAGGTAACAACCCCCGGCTACCTGCTGGGCACCCTGCACTGACCGTTCCATTCACACCCAGCAGTGCCATCATCTTACACCTCCACTTCTCAGCTTGATCCAAAACCAGCGGTGAACCCAAGGATAGCTCTCCAGGCTACTACCCAGGGCACCGTAAAGAGGCACCAGAAGCTGAACCCCAAATCACAGTGATGGCAAAATGCAGTCACCATGCCTTTGTCTCCCAAGTCATGGAAGAAATTGTCTCAAGAACTGCTTGAGGGACTGAAGCAAGTGGGTAGGTCACTTGCCTTGCCTACAGCTGAAGGCTGACCCATGTTTGATCCCCAGCATCCCATCTAATGCCCCAAGCACTGACAGGAGTAATTTTTAAGGCATAGCCAGATTTACTAATCCTGAGCCCCATTGGATGTGGTGCAAAAACAAAAAACAAAAACAAAAAAAAGAACTGCTTGAGTGGCTAAAGAGATAGAACAGGAATAAGGTCTTGCCAATGGGTGCCATGCACTTGGCTGATTCAGGTTCAATCCCCCCTTCACCCCAGTCAGGAGTGAATCCTGAGCCCAGAGCCATGAGCTGGTCCTGAGCATTTCCAGGTGTGCCCTCCAAAGAAAGAATGATTTGAAGATTGGGTGATGCTCCCACACAGCCACTCCAAGAAGGCCACCAAGTCTCCAACTTCTTGCTAAGGTATGGAGCTGCATTTGCTGAAGAGCTCAACATTTCCCCCTGTACATGCATGTTTGGGTCCCAGGCTGAACTGGTCAAGTGCAGAGCATGTGGAAAAGCACTGACTGCTCAGTGTAAGGAGCTATTGCTAATTTTGTTAGAAGAGCATCATACTGTAGGCACATTGGGTTGGAGGCAGGGACAGGCTCATACCCAGTGGTTCTTAGAGGTTATCCCAAGCTCTATGTTCAGGGATCATTCCTGGTGGTGTTCAGGGGACCATGTGGTACCAGGGTTTGAACCAGGGTTTACTGCATGCAGAATGAGCTATATCTCCAACCCCTGTAATCCCATATTTTTTAAAAGTTATCAAGCAATAGATAAAATGAACCTGATATCTGGAATTGATTCTGTTATCCCAGGAGAAACAAAAGGAGGTTGACGAGTGGATAAAATAGGCCTAGGGAAATGCTAAGAACCATTGAAGCTTCATGACAGACAAGCCCAGGTGGATACATGAGCCCATCCTCCCTGTTGTATGCTTGAGGCTTCTCATGACAAATGTTTTAAAGGGTCAATCTTATTTCTACTGCATTTCAAGTTGTAGTTTGACTAAGTAAGTAAGTAAAGTAAAGGCCCTCCCGTTGATCATCGATTTGCTTGAGCGGGCCCAGTAACGTCTCCATTGGAGACTTTGTTGTTACTGTGTTTGGCATATGGAATACATCACGGGGAGCTTGCCCATAATTTGACTATCTTCAGTAATAAAGGGTATTCAGAAAACTCTTGTCTCCAAAATGTAGAGTTTATCGGATTTTTTCCAATTAATTGAAGGAATTAATTCCTTCGATTAACGGGTGTGTCCAACTTCAGAGGCAGAAGGACAGACCTGGGGTGCTCTACCTCCCCAGAAACGCTCCCCTAGCGAAGAAGAAGTCATGGACTTGGATGAGAATCTCTTAGGCAAGACACAAAAACCAAATTGTGGAGCTGGAGAGATAGTACAGTGGGGAAGATGCTTGCCTTGTACATGGTCTACCCAGGTTTGATCCCTGGCACCAAATATGGTTCCTTAAGCACTGCTGGGAGTGATCCTTAGTTCAGAGCCATATTAGTAAACCCTGAGCACTACCAGATACGGCCTAAAAAAAAATTAAAAACAGAAAGGAAACCCTGAACTCCAACCACCCAGCTCTACCTGCCTTTCAATAGGACAGCGCTGCCCAAATCCTATAAGGAGATTCTAGAATACACTCCAGCCAAAGGGTGCACCCAAAGCTTCTCAGAAGGCACCTGAGCTCTTTGCTTCCTATCCAGTGTAGTGACCTTCACTCATTTCCCCTACCCGACTCAATTCTGCAGAATTAGCTCTTTGCAAAAGAGCAAAAGTCATCATGAAAGGACATAAAAAGAAAGGAAACTGGAGAGTGAAAAATGGATCACACATCCAAAACCAGATCACAGATCAGAATAAGTCTGAGAGTAATGGGGGACTCCCTCTGTCCCGGGTACACCCTGAAGAACTCCCTTGTGGGGAATGAGATGCAGGGAGCACCTGTCTGGTCTGGACTGACAGTGAGAATAGGAAATTGGTGTGAGGTTGGGATCAATCCAACAAGTCCGAGATCCCTCCTAACTCTACATCACCCCCACCCATCCAGGACTCCCCACCTCACTGTCCCGTCCCCCTAGTTGATCACAAACACTAAAACCAGTATAATGCCTACCCCACCAACATTTACTCACTACTTGGATGGCCAAAGTCTCATGCTCATCTGCTCTCTCCTCATTTCTTCTATAACATACCCTCTTGGGGGATGGTAAAAGTAATACCAAGAAGCTGGAACGATGGTCTTGCACCAGGCTGAACTGGGGTTGCTCTCTGGCACTCCACCTGGTCCCCTGAGCCCATCAGGAGTGATCCCCTAGCTCAGAGTCAGGAGGAAGCCCTGAGCACTGCCAGGTGAGGTCCCCAAAGCAAAAAAATAGAACCAAAAAAAGTAATGCCAAAAGAAAATTAAAATAAATTTAGTACACACACCTGAAAAAATATTTTTGAAATTCTGAATGCTCAAGAGGAAGTAAAGGAGAAAACCAACTACCATCTAGAACCCAAAGCTGAAAGATATTACTGTGCCTTTTCCTGTTTCTCTTTTTACACATCTTTTTTTTAATCAAAATAACTCTCGTATTTACATGTAGCCTCACATCTTACTTTCCTTAGCTAATGTCTATAAGTATTTCCTATATTCCTAAGGTTCTTCAAAATTAATTTTAATGACAAAATAATATTCCTTAGTAAAGATGTTTCTTTAACAGCAGCATTATTTATTTAGCCATCTGCATACTACTGAATTTTTTTTTGCTTTTTGAGTCACACCCAGCAATGCACAGGGGTTACTACTGTCTCTACACTCAGGAGTTACCCCTGGAAGTGCTCACGGGACCATATGGGATGCTGGGTATCGAACACGGGTCGGTCGTGTGCAAGGCAAACGCCCTACCCTTTGTGCTATTGCTCCAGCCCCACTACTGAATATTTTAAATTTTTCATTTTTGCTACTATAGCAAAGTGAACATTTAAAAAATAAATTTGTATATATATGTAATATATAATCATTTCTTATGTACATATAGGCATGTAAACAACAACTGGAATCAAAGCGACTTAACATAGAGGTCCCTAAAAGCTTCCTTATTTAGCTCCTAATATCTCTGACCCTCCCATCCCAGGGTTGCTGTTCTCTGGCAAAGCACTGACTTTATAAGGAGGGAGAATATCATGGCCTGGCCAAACCAGAATGTGCCTCATCATAATGAGGTCCCCAGAGAGCCAGAACCGCCATGAATAAGATCCTAAATTACAGAGAAAAGTGGTTAACATGTTGCCTACAAATGACCTCACCACACACCCAGCTGCATCCCCGCCACCACCAACACTGAAATGAACATTTAAGTGAACAAGGGCAGTAACCCAGGTAAATGTGAGCTACTAGGTGCTTGCTGAGGTCAGAGCAAAGCATCCTCAAGTGTAGAGGGGCTGGAGGAGGCAGTGAGGAGAGACCTTTGAAAGGGGTCTTGGAGGAGGAGAAGACAAGGAAGAAGGTGGGATTGGAGACCAGGAAGAGAGGAAGAGGCCAGTGAGGGGAGCTGCATCTGCCAAGGGCAATCTGTTTGGGAGGAGAGCTGGGGTGGGTGGCTTGGGCTTCGGTGGGGCTGATGTTGGAAAGCAGCCTGGGCACTTTGTGAGACCTTCTGTGCACATTAGGTCCACAACAGCCACCATTAGTCTTTTCTTTTATTGCCTTTCTCTGCTGGCCCACTTCTCCAGGCCAGCCTACGTGACTCAGGACTCTCTCCTGCTTAAAACCCTTCAACACAGGACCTGGAGTGATCGCGCGGCAGGTAAGACATGTCATCTTGCATGCAGCTGACCCTCATTCCATTTCCCATCACTGCCAGAAGTGACCTCATAACACAGAGCCAGGAGTAAGACTTAAGCACCTCCAAGTGTGGCATCAAAAACAAAACTAATTAGAACAATAATAGTAACCTTAAACATGTTGCCCTCATCTCTGGACATATGATCTTCTTTGCTCTGGGTTTTCCTGGTAAACTTCTACCTGTCCCAGATTTCAGGCTCAAGTGCCATCTTCTCCAAAAAGTCTTCCAGAAACTGCCAGGAAACTTTCCTTTTCTCTTTTAGTTGAGCTTGCCTGTTCTTTCCCAAGTGTCTTTATCTTTTGAATAGTTCAGGACGACAACAAAATTCAAGGAGTACTAAAGTGGAAAATGTCTCCCGTCCATGCCCTAATGGTATCCCAAGGTCTTTCCCCAGAGACCCAATGTGGTTAATTTCCCATGCATTTTTCCAAAACTATTACAGTATGGCTTGTATTCACCCACATACAGGAAACAACAGCATATGGAATTATTCTCTCTCTGCCTTTTTCTCTAAAGAATAGTTCATGGACTTTTCGTGTGTCAGTAGACACTGAGTTTCCTGGTTCCTTCTAAAGTCCTTTGGGAGAGGACTGAGCAATGCTGCTTCTGTTATATATAAACTGAAAACATAAATGTAATGCCAACAATATGGAGGCATAACTGAGGCAGTTTCAACTCACATGCTCACTATATGATATGTAGAGGCAGCTGATAACTGGCAAAGCCCTTGGATCCAAAGTTAGCATCTGTTGGATTTCAGTTTCTGCATCTGTAAAGTGAGGCCTTGAACATAATGGGCTCTTATCCTTCACGTTTCTATGGAAGCAAAATCATTGCATGCAGCTCTCTAAGCAAGACAGTCAAGAGAAAAGAGAGAAGGGGCAGCTCCAAGTTCCTGCCGGAGCTGACCTTTCTCTACCCCCAGATTTTCCCTCTTCCCCTACCTTGCCTATCCTCCCTCTGCACCCCCACCTGGACCCAGGAGCACTCATGGTAAAAAGTCCTTGGCAGGGTCTTCATCAGCCGACAAAGCACAAGGGGGCCCCATGAGGTACTGACATCAGGTCGTGCATAGTCGTGGATTTATACCAGAGGGAAACATCTTTTTCAGGGCACATGTCCCAGTTCAGTTTAGTGTTCACAGACATAATGGGCCACTACTTGAGAGAGAGAGAGAGAGAGAGAGAGAGAGAGAGAGAGAGAGAGAGAGAGAGAGAGAGCTTGCAAGTACTGAGTATCTTAGCATATATTAGCATGCCTTTAGAGTCTGATTGGGGAAAATACCCATCCCATCTAGAGGCCAAGAGCCAAAGGTGAGTGTCCTTTGGATTTCATAAAACCCTTCATTTTTCCACGTCATCCTCATGACTTTCTAGACAAAACAAGAACCCATTGGCCACATCAGCTCCCAGTTAGCCACCCCAAAGTCAGAAGCTGTACAAAGTACATCCTGCACACTGAAAACACCCTACACTGACAGTCAAGGGGAGCTCAAGTACAGGTGGTAGATGGACACGATTGGTTCTCTTACAGGGCAACTTTCAGTTTTCCCTCAAGTGATCGCGGCTCTGGACTGGACTCTGGTGTCCAACACAGGAGTGAGCATCCCTTCTGACGTGAACTTGTTTGAGACCAGGAGGAATAATCCCAAAGCAGCTCCCAGCAGCAAGGACTTTAAGAAAATTCTTCCCCACTACTGACTTTCCAGTTCTATTCATTTTTACTCTCCTCTGCCTCGATTTTAAAAATGCAGGATAACTTGGTACTGAAGTTAATAGGCAGGTAGATGGGACCTTGGCAATGACTTTCGTAAAACAAAAAGTTATCCTTCCTCCTGCCACATCGGGATCCAGATTTTATAAGCCAGCACAGGCCTCAGACTGACTCCCTTCAGGAGACAATTTAGCAGGAACAAAGATCCTGTGAAGACTCCACCAGAACTCAGAGCTCTTGGCCTTGACAACAACAATGTAACAAAGACCTATCTGCACAGACAGACCTTGGAAATTATAAAGAGGGGAAAAGCTGGAAGGACTCAAAGATGTGGCTTGTAGTAGAGTTGCAGAACACCTGCCCTGCAGCTAAGGCCAAGAACTCAATCACTGACACTGTTCCACATGCCAAATGGATGTTGGGGGTACTGCCACAGGGATGCGTGAAGCCAGACCTGTGTGATTTCCAGTATACCACAACCATCAAAACAACAAAGAGAAGGGAAGGGGGGACAGTTTTTTTTTTAAATTATTGTTGTTGTGTTTGGGGACCATCTCCAGTGGTACTCAGGGCTTACTCCTGGCTCTACATTCAGGGATCACTCCTGGTGGACTTGGGGAACCATGTGGGATGCCAGGGATGGAAGCCAGGTCTGTAGGTGCAAAGCAAACACTCTCCCCACTATTCTATCTCTCCAGCCCCATAATTTTTTTTGTTTTACTGGAATATTCCAGTGATTTTAGATTGTGCCCGCCCCCCCATCCTGCCCAACTTTCTGGGAAAATTACTGAGGAAATTAACATGAACCTCAAAGAAGAGGTCTCTTGTGTAACAGAGATGCATACCACTTTGGGGATTAGGATGACTCTCTTCATCTGTCAATGAGTATCAGAATGATCAAGGCATTCCTTGACCAAGGAAGTTAATGCTCACTCCCTTCTTAATGGGCTTACGAACAGGCTCCGAATACAGGAATCCTATTAATCCAGATTCTCTCTCTACTGGTAGTATATGTATGAGCACTGCCAACATGTAAATTTTCAGACTTATTTCTGTTTTTCCATGAATGATCCACTCTTTTCCTCCCATTAATGCTGCTTCATATAAATCCAACTTTTCAAGCAGAATGTCCTGACCAGGCTGTCTTCACCAGGGCACCTCGGAGTGGGGCAGGTTAAGTTCCTTCCCTGACCCAAGCAGAACCCTGGCAGCTGAAAACCTCCAGAATCCAACTGCCACCATGCTCAAGGCCACTCCCATATACTCGGATAAGCCTCACCCAAGTGGGAACCGGCAGAAAAACCCAGGTATGCAGGACCCATGACTGAGATCTCCAAGCCCGCTAAGATCAGGACTGGGCCTCCTCGTCCCAGCTCCCCAGTTTTCCAGTAGCTTGTCAGTCACACCCACAAACTGCCTCGGCGCCATGTAATCTCATCAATGGCCAAGATCCAGAGATTATAAACCAAAACTCCCGGAAGAGAGTGATGCAGAATTTTCTGGAGCCGTGGCCACACAACTTCTTATACTCTAGCCCACTTATGTACCAAAAGTAGCACACATTTGTTTGGTTTTAACATGCTTTTTTGTATTCTCTTATATATGGGCTTAAATGGCGGCAGAATGAAATACAACAACATTCACACATTTCCCTCTTATTGTGGTGGGAAGGTGCTCAGTGGTGGGATTGGTGTTTGGATAGTATCTGCAATGAACTATTATGAACTACTTTATGAAAATAATATATATAGAAATTGTAAAAAATGTTTTTAAAATCCAACTGTTTAGTGGATAGAGACAATCTGATATATCTACACAATGGCATACTGCTCAGATGTAAATATTGGTGAAACCCAGTTATTTGTTCAATTAAAAAACTATCATTTCAATTATATGTGGCATAGAGAAAAACAAAACATGAACTAAATAAAACTGAAGTGAACTTTTGACTCTAAGACTTACTAGTGGTTATTAGAAGGGAATCAGGGAAGCTTGGCAAACCAGATAAAAGGGTCCAGTTGTATGGTGAAGAATAGAATTGATCGTATCTTGGTGAATTTTTGTAATATATACAGATATTGTTTTTTTTTAAAGTATGTACAACTTAAACTTACATATTGTCAAAATGTAATGTTATTCCAATTTTTTAAAAAGTTTAGTTGCTCCTGCAAGGGTTTAATTTTTCTCATGGTCTGAGCTACTCTAGACTTACCTTAGCTCAACTAAAATTATTCTCAGGAGACAGTAACAGTGAGACTCCATAGGAACCACTTTGGATATCAGCATTAGCCAACCTGAATATATTCATAATCTCAAAGTGAACTGGACACCAGATAAATTCCACTTCTTCCTTTGCCCCTTTCACCAATTCTTCTCTTGTACATTATGCTCTTATGACCATGTAGCATGCAGATATCCAGCAAAATGCTTTCTCCTGTTTTATCTTCCAAAAAGTTTTTAACCAAGAAATATTAAACCTTCCAGTAACTTCACAACTTCACACAAAACTTCACTAACCTGACCATGCTCTATGAGTGTGTGTGTGTGTGTGTGTGTGTGTGTAATCAAGAACTAGAAGAAGTTCACTGCTCACACTTTATATTTTGTAAATTGCTTCCTAAAACAAGGTTCTAGAAGACACCATAATCATAAAGTCAACCAAACATGTCTGAGTTATTGTTAACCTATAGTCAGAGAGAAACATAAATACAGATGCCACCATAATCAGGAATATTAATACAAGTCAAATGCAGGATTTTACTTATCTTAAAGGAAAATTCTCCAATCCCTGGCACCAAATGAATAAAAAAAAATTCTCTTCATCACAAAAATAATACAGATTTCTAATACTTTTTTTATTATGGCTTTTTGGGTCACACCCGGTGATGCACAGGGGTTACTCCTGGCTTTACACTCTAGAATTACTCCTGGCAATGCTCAGGGGACCATATAGGATGCTGGGGATCAAAACCGGGTCAGCCATGTGCAAGCAAACGCCCTACCCACTGTACTATCGCTCCAGCCGCCCCTCTCGGAGAGCCCGGCAAGCTACCGAGAGTATTCGATATGCCAGACACAGTAAAACAAAGTCTCCAATGGAGACGTTACTGGGCCCGCTCGAGCAAATCGACGATCAACGGGAGGGCCTTTACCCTTGATTCAAATGCTTTAAAAATATTCCAACTAATATTTGGTACTTGAAACTTAGAAACTTTCAGATTTGATAGTATTACCTAGAAAATATGGTCATAATTCAACCAGTCTAATCAATAGCTGAATAAATAGCAATACTCCGACATAAAAAAAAGAAAGAAAATATGGTCATGAAAAGCTACAAGGTAATTTTCCTACTTTATGCCAAAATGAATAATACATTATGATTTTTCTAGTAGGCATGTTTCTCAAAATATTTGAAAGCCAATTATTTCTGAATTAAATATTTAAGATGCATAAGGAAAATGTGCCTCTTAAAAGATCCCTTAAGGAATCTTTTCACGTGTTATAAATTTTAAAATAATTATCTATATTCATCACTTAAATATTTTATATTTTATTTAAATTCTCATACTAAATAAAGTTAATTCACTATTATTCTTCAAGACATAAGCTACTCACAAACCTACTCAATAGCTCCAACAACTCTCATTAAAAGTCATTTTCTAAGGACTGGGGAATCAATAGCCCCGAGGGCTGGAGCACATGCCTTGCTGGTGCAAGGCCTTGAGTTCAGTCTTTCCCACCACTGGTCCCACACACACTGCAGGGTCCATACAGTATCAGGTTGCTGAGCAAAGCACCAAGCCCAGGAGCGAGGGCCTGATCCCTGCATTACATGGGAAGCCCCCTCACAAAAGAGGTCTTCTAGGATTTACAGGGTTCAAAATTAAAGAAACTCAAAAATCTTGCTCAGTCTAAAGATCCTTAAAATCTTAAAGGAAAAATTGAATTGATTTAAATCTTTCCTTAAGAATTAGGTTTCCTCAGAATTATATAACTTTATTTTTTAATTTTATTATTATTATTTTTTTGCTTTTTGGGTCACACCCGGCAATGCACAGGGGTTACTCCTGGCTCTGCACTCAGAAATTACTCCTGGCAGTACTCAGGGGACCATATGGGATGCTGGGAGTCGAACCCAGGTCGGCCGTAAAGTAAAGTAAAAGTAAAGGCCCTCCCGTTGATCGTCGATTTGCTCGAGCGGGCCCAGTAACGTCTCCATTGGAGACTTTGTTGTTACTGTGTCTGGCATATCGAATACTCTCGGTAGCTTGCCGGGCTCTCCGAGAGGGGCGGAGGAATCGAACTCAGGGCGGCCATGTTGGCCGCTTGTAAGGCAAACGCCCTACCACTGTGCTATCGCTGTGCTATTGCTCCAGCCCCAAAATTATATAACTTTAAATAAAAATATATCATTTGACATAGTCTGATTTTTCACTTGTCATGATTCTTCAAAAATATTTGGATGAAAATTCCATAAGCTGAAATTAATTTATGTAAACATACCTTTCTATTAGACATTTTAGGTGACTTTCAGTTTCTCAACTATTAAAAAACTGTTGAAAGCTTTACCTTTATGATAAGACACCATTTATTATTTTTGTGGGTGTAATTCTTAGAAGTTGCAAAAGCTGTAAATATTTTCAGGCTACAGTATTTAATACTGTAAATATTTTCAGGCTTCATATTGTTCAGTAACTTGCAACTTTTTTTGTCACTGTCACTGTCCTCCCGTTGTTCATCGATTTGCTCCAGCAGGCCCAGTAATGTCTCCATTGTGGCAATTGTTACTGTGTTTGGCATATCGAATACCTCACAAGTAGCTTGCCAGGCTTTGCCCTGTGGTAGCTTGCCGGGCTCTCCGAGAGGGGCGGAGGAATCAAATTCGGGTCAGCCATGTTGGCCGCTTGCAAGGCAAAGGCCTTATCCGCTATGCTATCGCTCCAGCCCAACTTTTTTCTAACAAAGACTAATTCTAAATGCCATCTAAAATAATTCAAAACAACAATTTCAAATACGGCATATTAAATGATAAGAAAAAGATCTCATTCAACTCTTGTTCCAGATTATGATATTGATATTATACATCAAATTTTGGCTGATATTTTCAAGAAAAGGGAAAATTCAACAATTTTAAAGTTCTTGGTCAAAATCAAAATGATTAAAATAGCAACAATTTTTGGTTATTTATCCTGCTTTAGACCCTAGAAATTCATTTATTAAAGATACAGTGTTTAAGAATTATTATTTGTTCTCAAAATTGGCCAAATTAATAGGAGGACTGAAGTGTTAGAACAATGTTAATGCACTTGCCTTGCATGCAGCTCACTCCAGTTCAATTATTGGCACTAAATATGGTTCCACTATGCAACTCTTATGAATAATGAAGTCATGAAATTTGCTTATAACTAGATAGTCATGGAGAATATCATGCTAAGTGAAATGAGTCAGAAAGAGAGGGATAGACATATAATGACTGCACTCATCTGTGGAATATAAAATAACATAATATGAGACTGACACCCAAGGACAGTAGAGACAAGGGCCAGGAATATTACTCCATGGTTGGAAGCCTGCCTCATGAGCTGGGGGGAAAGGCAGCTGGAATAGAGAAGGGATCATTAAGTCAATGATGATTGGAGAGATCGTTCAGGATGGGAGATGTGTGCTGAAAGTAGATAAAGGACCAAATGTGATAGCCTTTCAGTACTTGTATTATAAACCATAATGTCCAAAAGTAGAGAGAGATTACGGGGAAATTGTCTGCCATAGAGGCAGAGGGAGGGGTGGGATGGTGGTGGAGGATACTGGGGACATTGGTGGTGAAAAATGTGTGCTGGTGGAGGGATGGTTGTTCGATCATTGTATGACTAAAACTCAAACATGAAAGCTTTGCAACTGTATCTCACGGTGATTCAATTTAATAAATAAATAAATAAATAAATAAATATGGTTCCCCAGGCAATGCCAGGAGTGATTCCTGAGTCCAGAGATGGCAGTAATCCTGAGCACAGCTGGGTGCGGCCCAAAACATAAACTAAAAAAAGGCAAGAAATGGGCTGGAGGGGCTGGAGAGATAGCACAGCGGGTAGGGCGTTTGCCTTGCACACGGCCGACCTGGGTTTGATTCCCAGCATCCCATATGGTCCCCTGAGCACTGCCAGGAGCAACTCCTGAGTGCAAAGCCAGGAGTAACCCCTGTGCATCGCCGAGTGTGACCCAAAAAGCAAATAAAAAAAAAAGAAAAAAAGAAAAAGAAAAGAAATGGACTGGAGCAATAGTACAGTGGGCAAGGTGTCTGCCTTTTACACGGCCAACCCAAGTTTGATCCCTGGCATCTCATATGGTCCCCCAATCCCACCAATAGTGATCTCTAAGCACAGAGCCAGGAGAAAGCACTGAACATTTCTCAGTGTGGCCCTCAATTCTTTTTTTTAATGGTCAGAAATAAAGAATCTAATATTGACAGATAAAATAATGAGCTCCTTGATTGTTGAGAAATAAAACCAGGCATAGCTAAGCACATATAATGAGGAGAATGAACATAAAAGCTTCTAACAGAATGACTGAACGTAGAATAATTTTTTCAAGCATAAACAGTCCAGCCCTCTAAAAGCTGGAGATGGCTCAAAGGGCTGAAACACATGCTTGGCGTGCATAGGATCCCAAACTTGATCCCTGGCACTGCATGTCTTTCCAAGAGCCAGAGAGTACAACTCTAGTAGGTGGCCCTTAGTTCTGATGGAAAGCCCTCCCACAAAAAAGGGAGCCTCAGAGATAAGTCAACAGCTGACGTGCTTACTTTTCATGCAGGAGACTCAGTCTAGTCCCCAGCACCACACTGTCCCCTGAACCCTGCCAGGAACAAGCCCTGAACGCCAAGTCAGGACTTGCCCCTGAGCACCACTGGCTGGTTCAAAACCCAAGCAAGTAAGCAAACAAAAGAACAGACCTTTTAGAAAAGCAAAGGAAGGTTTAAGATCATATAACTTCAGGAATCTAAAATAACTAAACAATTAAAAACAGAGAGACATCTAAATACAGAAAACAGATTGGTAGAAGTTAGAGATGTAGGTTGGGCCAAATGGATATTGTGCATCCAGAAGATAGAAACTTCCATTTAAGAAAGAAATCTCTACTACAGTGTAATGCACAGCATGCTGTCTCAATACTGAACTTGGTATTTGGGAGTTAGTAGGAAAGTAGATCTTCCCACCATAAGAAAAATATTTCTATAACTGAAACCCAAGCACAAAAATTTGTACATCTACAACCGTACCTCATGGTGTTTCACTAATAAAAATTTTTTTAAAATAAAAAATAAAACTTGCCAAACAACCAAAAAAAAGGCGTATATTTCTATAAGCTAAGTAGTTATTAACTTCTAACTAGTTAAAGATGTTAAGTAGTTAACTAGATTTATTGTAATGGCTGATCTACAATACAAACATTGAATCAGTATGTTATAACCTGAAACTAGTACAATGTTACATGTCAAATATATATTTGTCAGGAGGCTGGAGCAATAACACAGCAGGTAGGGCATTTGCCTTGCACGCGGCTGACCTGGGTTCAATTTCCAGCATCCCATATGGTCCCCCGAGCACCACCAGGATTAATTCCTTAAGTGCATGAGCCAGATCTCTTTGCATCGCTGGGTGTGACCCAAAAAAGCAAAAAATATATATGTGTGTGTCTGTGTGTCTGTCAGGTATTATATATATTTATGAAACCTCATTAAGTTTGGTCACAGGTTGAAAAACAAGTGTGTATATGAGTTCCAGGCTGAAAGCAGTAATTATTTTTCATGAGTGTAATTGTACAATCATGCTTCTAAACCGAAAGCCACAAGAGTCTAGACACTATTAGGAGAAACACTTTTCTCTTCCTTTCAGATATGTGTATGAGGGATCTTCCCTGCATGATATGTCAAACTGGTAGCCTTGGGGAAATCCAGAATGACTAGTTTGAGTTTTGAATTTTCAATCTGGGTTTTACATCTAACTCCCAAGTCCCACACACACACCCCACCCATTCGCTAGGCAGGCATATTTTTATGGTCTTAGAATTTCACAGAAATATTGCCATCATCTACATTTTGAAATTCCTTTTTTTATTACCAGAGTTTTAAAAAATGCCAAAAAGAAAAAAGTATGTCCAAAGACTTAGAAAAGATATCATGATTGCCCTTCATTCATTCAAATGATGCTTTAGAGTAAGCATTGTTCACTTGAAGCTTCTTTCTATAGACTTTACTTTTTTTTTTTTCAGGTAAAACACTGGGATAGTCGCATTTTTAAAGTATTTAAGTAAAAGTTGTATACCACATGTGCTATAATAGCGTGTAGCTATTGTTAAACATTTCAGATATTAGGAGACTTTCTGTGAAAAAGAAACAGAGTGACAAGATTAAGTTAGCAGAACTGTTACATAGTAATAGTGGCACTGGTAGTTCCGCTTTCATAACTGAAGGAAGAGTCAGAGACTATTAGAAGTTTCAGCAAGCACTGCCCAAAGATATTGCAGTTTGAGGAACTGACACAGACGAGAAGGTCTGAGATTATTCCTTCCAACAAGAGGAAGGAAAGTTATATATCATGGTGGCCATCATTCTCGGCTGACAACTGGAAGACGGGCAGATTGTGTATATCCATGTGGCAAAAGAGAAAATAATGCAAACTGGGAAGGAAGAGGCTCTTAACGAGGGCTGAGTATTTGTAAACATTCAAAAGGATGGCAGCCAAATAGCAGGAAGACAGACAGAACAGTCGGATCCAGTGTGAAAGAAAGGATCCTATTCACAGAAGGAAAAGCATTAGGGAAGAGGTACATGCCAGTGTCCCCAATATAGCACCCGGAATTCTAGGGATAAAGACAAAGCTGGCCAAGCAATCTCTAGACTAGAGCCATCTAGAGTTTGCCACTGGGCTTCGGAGTGTATGGAAGAGCTCTGTTTAGAGGGCTCTAATTGGGATTCTGTCACACAGTATTACTATTAAAATGCTTTGACTAAATGGGGGCCAAAAATACAGTTATAGCAGGTAGGCATTTGTCTTGCAAGCAGCTGATCTGAATTCTATCCTAGGCACCCTGTATGGTTCCCTGAGTCAAGCAGGAGTGATTCCTAAGTGCAAAGTCAGGAGTAAGCCTGCCTGAGCACTGCCAGGTGTTTAAAAAAAAAATTAAAAATTAAAAAAGTTCAAATTAAAAAAATAAAATAGGGGGCCAGAATACAGCAGGTAGGGTGTTTGTCTTCTTTGTAGCCAACCTGGGTTATATCCCCAGCATCCCATATGGTCCCCTGAGCACTGCGGGAGTAATTCCTGATTGCAGAGCCAGGAGTAACTCCTGAGCATCGCCAGATTTGGTCCAAAAACCAAATAAATTAAATAAAAATTGAAATAAAAATTAAATGCCTTTAATGCACTGAATTAAAATTTATTAGCGGGGCTGGAGCAATAGCACAGCGGGTAGGGTGTTTGCCTTGCATGCAGCCAACCCGGGTTCGATTCCCAGCATCCCATATGGTCCCCTAAGCACCACCAGGAGTGATTCCTGAGTGCAGAGCCAGGAGTAACCCCTGAGCATCGCCGGGTGTGACCCAAAATGCCAAATAAATAAATAAAATTTATTAGCTACATTAAAGGTGCTAAATACACAGCATTGCAATTAGCAGGAGATCTGGTCATGATGTCAAATTAAAACGACTCTAGAAATTGAGGTGAATAATTTGTTGTTGGGTTGTATATTCTATCTCCAAGGAAGATTTGTAACTCTTACAATATTTCTTTCCTAAAAAAAAAGAAAAAAGCCTGACTCATATATAGCCAGTTTCTCATAATTTTCTCTGGAGGTCTAACGATGAGGTCCCTTCCCCCTCCCATCTCTCCTCCACCCCTATGACCATCACATGATTAGATAATCTTATCACTGCCAAGGATTTGTCTCACTTAACAGTCAGACTTGGGTCTAGCTCCAGGGCTGGCCTGAGTGAGCCCTTATTACAGCACAGCTGCACAGGAAACCAACAAAAGCATTGGTTTTCAGTTAGGAAAGACACACATACACACACACACACACACACACACACCACACTAATGGAAGACAAGACCAAGACGGCCATAGGAAACATAGGAGACACTGGTAATAAAGAATCATCTCGGCCCAAACAGATGTTCCACCTCAGAGAGGAAGACATACATTGACCCTCGGAAACCAGCCTGCTGCACACTGGCTAAGGCCTTTCACCCCTCACAGTGGCTTGGTTAATGGGTGTCAGTGAACCCCACACCAAGATACCATGTTGCCTCACTCAATACTGACACCACTCCTGCAGTTCTAATGTTGACCAAATTACCACACATCAGTGATCATTAAAGTAGAATCTCAGTATCTGCTTGCCCAAAATAACACTTGACCTAAAAGTAACTCAGAACTAAGGACTTCAGAACTTTAAATTTGATGTCCTGCCACAGTCAGATGTGTCCCCAAAACAAAACAAAAGGAACCAGTGTTAGTCCCACATGCTAACTCCAACTAAGGGCCCAGTGTTGAAAGGCATTAGACTTATCTACTGCCATCTTGTCCTCAACTGAGCCTCCACCAGGGGCAGCTGCATTTCTCTGTGGCAGCTAAAGCTGACATCAGCAGGAACCAGAACTTTCCCCACTTCAGCAGGGTCTTTGCTATCTGGACGGCCTCCGAGGTAGGTCTTGGGACTTGTGAGGATTCCCAGCTAATTTTAGAGGAGACGTCAGCCCTGCTCAGATCCTAGGCACAGGCTCATAAATGTGTTTGCTCTTATCAGGAAGGTCACCTCTCTCATCAGATTCTTACATGTGAGCTAAGGAGGGGCTGAGAAACACTGCTCTAGCAGATAAACCAACTGGTCTGTGAAAGACATTGTGGTGGGAAACAGGGCTGAGAGCAAGGACTGGGAAGGGGGTCACACCCTGGCCCACTCAGTCTACCTGGGGTTGAGCCTCCCCCCTAAGAAGATGGTTGAGTCTTCAAACCACGGCCAACAAGACGAAGGGCCTACGTGGCCTAGGTTAGGGGGACCTTGAAGGACTTCTTAGGAACCAACTTCAGTGTCAAGTTCAAAGAAGCCGTGATGTGGACAGTGATTTGAGACTTACAACGGAGGCGTTACTGGTGCCCGCTTGAGCAAATCGATGAACAATGGGAAGACAGTGTTACAGTGCTATACTATTACTATGACATGTATCTTAACAGCCACTACTATTTCTTTCTTTCTTTCTTTTTTTTGCTTTTTGGGTCACACCCAGCAATGCACAGGGGTTACTCCTGGCTCTGCGCTCAGGAATTACCCCTGGCAGTGCTCAGGGGACCATATGGGATGCTGGGAATCGAACCTGGGTTGGCCGCTTGCAAGGCAAACGCCCTACCCGCTGCGCTATTGCTCCAGCCCCACAGCCATTACTATCTCAAGAGCTAAATTTCTATATATAAAGTACAACATTTCATCAAATATTATATTTTCTTTTCTCCTTTAATGCAATGTTATAAAACTCTATCACTGTCACTGTCCTCCCGTTGTTCATCAATTTGCTCGAGTGGGCCCAGTAACGTCTCCATCATGAGACTTGTTGCTACTGTGTTTGGCATATCAAATACGTCACGGGTAGCTTGCCAGGCTTTGCCCTGCGGGCGAGATACTCTCGGTAGCTTGCCAGTCTCCCCAAGAGGGGCAGAGGAATCGAACTCGGGTCAGCCATGTTGGCTGAGTGCAAGGCAAATGCCCTACCCACTGTGCTATCACTCCAGCCCATAAAACTCTATGAATCAAAATAATTTCTGGGACAGGAGTGATAGTACAGTGGGTAGAGTATCTACCTTGCACGTGGCCAAGCCAGGTTCAATCCCCGGCATCCCATAGGGTCCCCCAACCCCCCCCACCACCTGAGTACAGAGCCAGGAGTAACACCTGAACAACTCCTGGGTGTGACCCAAAAAGCCAAAATCAAAAAAGTTTCTGAATATAGTGCCACTAATTCTACTTGGGATTATTCTGGGGGCGGCAAGATAGTACAGTAGGTAGGGTGCTCACCTTGCATGTGGCCAACCTGGGTTCAACCCACAGCACCACATAGAGTCCCCCAAGCCCCAATAGGAATAACCCCTGAGCATCCCTGTGTGTGGCCCAAAAACCGAATAAATAAATACCCCCTAATTGTCTGTGGTGGGGTGTTTGTTGATGTTGGACTCTCCCTCTAATCATTTCCCTCTGTGTTACCCCCTGAGGTTCCCTTGTTCATAATAGTTTTAGTTGTTTCGGAAAAGCTGTTTGAACTGTAGAAGGGAATTTCATAGCACGAGAGAAATAACAACCTCCTGCTTTTAGTTTGTTTCAACAGTTTGGCATATTAACTTGCCCTTTCTGGGTTTTCTCTGAGGACAGACCCCCAACTCGATCAGATACTCCTAAATCCTAAGCTTCAAGGTAAGAGTCTCAAGCCTCCACCCCCCCCACACACACACATATTGCATTTCCTAAGCAAACCCAAATGATCACTATTAATCTATAGTGTTTCTTAAAGTATTGTCTGCAGGCCCTTTGCATCACAATTATTATAGGCTTGTAGGCTTGTTAAAAAATTCCTATCTCTGGGTCATAGTGATAGTACAGTGGGTAGTACATTTGCCTTGCACTCAGCCAACCCAATTTCAAACCTTGGTATCCCATATGCTCCCTGCTGAGCACTGCCAAGGGTAATTCCTGAGTGCAGAGCCAGTAGTAACCCCTGAGCATCTCCAGATGTGGCCCCTCAAAATTAATAAACAAATATGCCTATTCTAGGCTGGAGCAATAGCACAGCAGGTAGGGTGCTGGCCTCAGACATGGTCAATTTGAGTTTAATCCCCAGCACCTTATATGGTGCCCCAAGCCTTACCAGGAGTAATCTCTGAGCATAGAGACAAAAATACTCTAAGCATTCCTGGGTGTTGCCCAAAACCAAAATTCAAAACAAAAACATATTTCTGCCAGCTCTACACCTGCCCCGCTCAGATTTCCTGAGGTGGCACCTAAGAAGCTGCATTTGTTTTTAAAAAATCTCCTTTCAGGCTGCCTCGGAGCTTTTTGGAAAGCCAGGTATGAGCCAGTCATGATGGGGCAACTGAAACCTCATGGGAAGTGGGGTGTTCCCGGCTCGTCCTTCATGCCCTACCGAGCTCACGAGTTGCCCCCCACGAGTGGCTCTCTGGCACCATGCTCCAGAGCCACAGAAACCAATCTCATAATTATCTGACTCTCGGCAGAAATACTTCCAGGCTTAATAAGTAAAATATCAGAAATCCAAAATCGCACAGCTGCTATCGTGGCCATGTGACATCATTTGGTTCTTGTAACCAGCTGTAGAAAACAAATTATTTCACAATGCCTTTTCAGTAGGTCTGATTTTGGGGTGTAAACTCTAAATAATAATGATGCATCTTTTGTCGAAACAATGAATCTAATCAAAGTAGGTAGAACGTTAACTAGAATTCATCTGCCTCACAGGCATTGGGAGGGTTGGGAGTGGGGGTATACTGGGGTTCTTGGTGGTGAAAAATAAGTACTGGTGAAGGGAAATGTGTTTGATGATTGCATGACCGAGACTTAAACCTGAAAGCTTTATAACTTTTCCCACAGTGATTCAATAAATAAATAAATAAATAAATCTCCTTCCCAACTTTGCAATAGGCCACTTTTGCTGGGCCACTCCAGATGGGGGCAGGTGCTGTCCCTCCACCTGGCCCCTAGGAATCCTGGTAGCCGCCATCTTCTAGAACTCAGCTAAAAGCTCCAGGTACTGGTGACAGTGGCAGCAAACACCAGGCCTCACAGGACAGGGGAGGAGTCGACCCTTCTCCTTCTCCCTACCCTGATGGGACTCTGAGATGACGCCCACATATGTCCACCATCTACTTAAGCTCCCACGCGGCCATGATTCAGAGATACACAAACAAACCTCGGACCCAAGCAACTTGCTGCAGCGATCTCTCCAGACCCTAATTATTAAAATTTTAGAATTCATAGAGCGGTCATGTGACATTATATTGTATCCTTAACTATCAATACAGAACACATTGTCTAGCATTGCCTTTTCGGCAGGTATGAGCAGTGGTGGAACTGGTCTTGAAATATCGAAGGTAACCAAAGTAGAGAAAGAGAGTATTGTGCAAAGTGTCTGCCACACAGGCAGGGGTAGATGTGGAATTTGGGGGGGAGGGTGGATACTGGGGACTTTGGTGGTAGAAACGTGCACTGGTGAAGGGATGTGTGTTTGATGATTATATGATCGAAGCTCAAACATGAAAGCTTTGTTTTTGTACCTCATGGTGAATCAATAAAATGGGGGGAAAATTCCTTTCCATCTGAGGGACTATTAAAAGCACTGAGACTTGGGGCTGAAGTGATAGTACAGTGGGTAGAGCATTTGCCTTGCATGTGGCCAACCTGGGTTCGATCCCCAGCATCACATGTGGTCCCTGGAACACTGCCAGGAGTAACCCCTGATTTCTAGAGCCAGGAGTAACCTCTGCGCATAGCCGGGTGTGACCCAAAAAAGAAAAAAATAATAAAAATAAAAATAGCACTGTAGCACTGTCTTCCCGTTGTTCATCGATTTGCTCAAGCGGGCACCAGTAACATCTCCATTGTGAGACTTGTTGTTACTGTTTTTGGTATATCGAATATGTCACAGGGAGCTTGCCAGGCTCTGCTGTGTGGGCGGGACAGTCTCAGTAGCTTGCCAGGCTCTCCAAGAGGGATGGAGGAATCGAACCTGGGTTGGCTGCATGCAAGGCAAACACCCTACCTGCTATGCTATTGCTCCAACCTGATTATATTGCTCCACATATAATAGTAAGCACTAATCCCTAAATAAATATAACAACAAGAATCCTTGAGTCTTACCTCACTAACAGCAAACTGAGTTTCAGCAAAACTCAAAACAAGAGGACACATTATTATTTAGTACCAGTAATACCAGGGGAGAGCACGAATGCATAAAAATAAAAAATAAAATAAAAGCACTGAGACTTGAGAGTCATGAGTTAGAAGAACCACTCTTCTTGGCCTTAATTGTCTATGTTAGCAAGTCCACGGGGCCCAGTTTACCCTTCTTCCTTCCTTCCTGTCTCCTGTCTGCCTAAAGACACCCCTATGCCCCCCACATCAGTTGGCCTGGTTCCCTTTACAGAACCCTGTTCTGGGCCTCAGGACACACCTGCACAGCAAAGGCAATCTGCATGCCCTTTAAAATATTACAACCACTATGTAAGATAATTTAATCATGGGCTTCAAAAGTAGAGAGAGAGTGTGGGGGATATTGTCTGCCATAGAGGCAGGGGGAGGGTTTGGATGAGGATGGGGGGGATACTGGGGACATTGGTGGTGGAAAATGTACACTGGTGGAGGGATGGGTGTTCGATCATTGTATGACTGAAACTCAAACATGAAAGCTTTGTTACTGTATTTCACAGTGATTCAATAAAAATAATTTAAAAATTTAAAAACTTATTTTTTTTTTTTTTTTTGCTTTTTGGGTCACACCCGGAAATGCACAAGGGTTATTCCTTGCTTTTCACTCAGGAATTACTCCTGGCAATGCTCAAGGGACCATATGGGATGCTGGGAAATGAACCTGGGTCCGCTGTGTGCAAGGCAAATGCCCTACCCGCTGTACAATCGCTCCAGTTCCTAAAGAAATGTTAAATTTTCTAAAAATTAAAAATTTATTCATGGGCTCTCTTCAGTTTTCAAATGCATATGAACCAATACTGCTATAAATCAAGTTTTGTTTTTTTTTTTAATTTACTATTTCACCACTCAAGTATGCTTTCTTTCCTTTTTTCCCCCCTTAAGCATTTTTATCGAGGTACTAGGATATACAATATTGTCATTATTTTTTTGATGAATCCATCATTCTAGCACCACACTCATCACCAGGGTTTCTGCTTCCCTCCGCCAGAGTCCCAAGGACCCTTTCCAATGCCGCTGCCCCATGTAAGCTCAATTCTATAAACAAAATCTCTAACTCTGATGCTTTTGGTGGGGCCATGGGGAACAGGCTTGTTTGTTGGTTGTTTTTTAGTGTTGGCTCCTTGGCGGGGTCCATATGAAATTCCAGGGATCAAACCCGGGTGAGGCACATGCAAGGCAAGCACCTTCCCCTCTGAACTATCTCTCCAGTCCTACTTCTAGTGCTTATGACTGTTTGTTGTCTCTTTATTATGTTTCTTTCATATCCCATCTAGGTGCTGTCATATTTTTAGGCTACATTAAATCCTCATTTATAATTAAATCAGAATGCATGTTAAATTTTTATCCTATTTTCTAATCTAATACCATACCAATAGATTTACATAGCTATCAGACTTAGGACTTTAATAGCTACAAAATAGTTTATGGTGTTTATGCTGTCAAAATCACAGGAGTTTAGCATTTAGGTTATTTTCTGGGTTTGATGCTATAGACGGCAATACAATGAATGTATTCATCTATGTAATTTTTTTCTTCCTTGAATTATGTATTATGAATTAATTACCAGGGATAGAATTAATGAATCAGAACATAGGAGCATTTTAATGGCTCTTGACACATACCGCCAAATTACCATATTTACATTATAGTTCCTCCATGGTAAGCTATAAATATTTCAGATAATTTTTTTAATGGGATAGAAAGCCTGATTCATGGTGTTTGCCAGTTTCTGTGGTATAAATATTTTTACCCAGCCTGTTCCAAGGTATTAACAGCGTCTCATGGAAGGCAAAGTTGAAAACTGCTGCTTAGGACCAAGCCATGATAAAATATTCTCATCATCCAATTTATCTGTGAGTTATAAATTTTATATTATATGTTTTTACATTAATTTTTAACGATGGCTATGTTTGGCAACAGGCTTGCAAAATTTCTAGAAATATTACAGTCCACTCTTGCAAGTAAGGGCAGGTACCCACTGGCACACCACTCCAGAGAGCTCACTGGATATTTTGCAATAGTTTCTTTTTTTTAAGTCTTTGAAAATTCATCTTATTCCCATTTGTGCCACAAACAGTGACGATACTTTTAGGTTCACATTATGTATGTACATAATGAATAAAATGTATCTTTTTTAACCCAGAAGAGATATTATGTACTTACATAATAAATAAAATGTATCTTTTTTTTTTTTTAACCCAGAAGAGCTACCTGGGTTAATGAATTCTGCCTAGTCACCACCAATTTGTTTGTTTGTTTTGGAAGGGGGAGTTAAAATTTTTTATTAAATTACTATAAGATAAACAGATGCAAAGTTATTGATTATTGGACTTTGTTCCAATACCCAGCCATCACCAATTTAAAACACTCTCTGCATGCATTCATCTTCTAGTATTTCTTCTTGGGTCACCTACAAAAACTACTCAAGCCTTTATTTATTCAATGACTGACAGGATTACCCCAGTAACTGTGATGAGAACCAGACTGCTTATTACTTAATTTCTCTCTTCCTCGGTTTGCTCTTCTACGAAATGGGGAAGAGGTCACTGATGACTTCAGTTTTAAAAGAAACTAAGTGCAGGGATAAGAAGGTTCCACTTCATGCTAAGGAGCCATTCAGCTTTTCCTAACACTTGGATGATTTCTTCTGAAAGTAATTCACTAGTATACCCTTTAATGGGGAAAGTGGTTTGGCACTTTCTCCTTTTAGAAAAAATCCTGTTCTTTGGACTTTTCCTGAATCTCAATGGAAAAACTTCAACATGTCCATAAGACTTTAGAGTACATCAAGTGTCACCCTATATTAGCATGTAAATATGATGAATAAAACTAAACATCTCATCCCCCCTGACCAAGTCAACATACTCCCAAGAATCTGCCCAGGAAGAAAGTCCAAAACAAAGGGAAGTAATTTTGGTGTGAAAATGTGAACCATGAAGAGAGATCATTTTGTTTTCTGGCATAGCTTACTAGACTTACCAACTTGGGGCTTGAAAAGTTCTGAATTAATGGCTCTCAAATGTTCACCTTTTAGGCCTCCAAATACCTGCGGGGACAGGGTTTACTGTTTATTACCATACAGATTCCTAGATCCCAATACAAAAAAATGGCGGTAACCAGTTTTTAAAATCTCCACAAATTGGGGGCTGAAGCGATAATCACAACGGGTAGGGTGTTTGTCTTGCACGCGGAGGACCTGAGTTCGATTCCCAGCATCCCAAAAGGTCCTCTGAGCACTGCCAGGAGTAATTCCTATGTGCAGAGCTAGGAGTAACCTCTGAGCATCGCCAGGTATGACCCAAAAAGCAAAAATAAATAAATAAAATCTCTGCAAATTGGGGCCAGAGAGATAGCATAGTGTAGAGAAAGTTAGCACACAGCTGATCCAGTTTTGGTCCCAGGCACCCCATACGGTCCCCTGAGCACAGAACTAGGTGCAAATCCTGAGCACCACCATGTAGAATTGCCTCCTGCAGGTGGTTTTGCTACCCAGGCAGCTGCAGAAAATACCAGCCACACCTGGGGAGCAACTGGAGACTTCTTATATGTTCCAGAAGTTTCTCTGAACATTCAGGCAGCTGCTGGTTGCTTGTCTGCAGAGAGACAGAGGGGCCATGGTTTCTGGAACGGCATCTTCTCTCCAACCCTGCTCACCCTTTGCATGTCAGACTCCTGTCCTGACCCTCACAGCCCACTCCAGTACCTAATTCAGCCAGGCAGCCTTCCACCACTTTCCACGTTGGCATCCCCTCCTTGTGGTTTCCATCCCCCTCCACACACAAAGCCCTCCCCCCTCCCCCCGCCAGTTTCCTCCTTTATAAGGGGCTCTAAAGAGAACCACGATTAAGAATTGGCCAAGGGAATCTGAACGGATTACTGAGAGTTCCCTGCAGAGCAAACAGTCCATCACATTTGCAGTTTGAAGGGAATAACTCACCCAAGAGAACCTCTAACAGGGAGTGCAGAATGAAAAATCAGGGTGCCTTTTCATCTTGGTGTTCAAAACTTTAAATCAACCCCTTGCTTTTGTCCCTCATTGTCAAATGGTCCCCGTTCCTGAATAGAACTGGATGTTTCAGCTGCACTTTGCTAGTGCTGAAAATTAAACGATTCTCACGGTCACGGTCCTCCCATTGTTCATCGATTTGCTCGAGCGGGTCCAGTAACGTCTCCATCGTGAAACTTGTTGTTACTGTGTTTGGCATATCGAATACATCACGGGTAGCTTGCCAGGCTCTGCCGTGCGGGCGAGATACTCTCGGTAGCTTGCCAGACTCTCCGAGAGGGGAGGAGGAATCGAACTCAGGTCGGCCATGTTGACCACTTGTAAGGCAAACGCCCTACCACTGTGCTATCACTCCAGCGATAATCCAGAGAATCCAGCAATTCTCAAGTAAAACTATTCTAAAATTGGGTCACTTACTACAGCCAGCCAAGGGTACCCTCTCACCGAAAATGCCAAGTGTCACCCTATGGTGTCCAAAGCATTCCAAGAACATAAGCCATGGATGCCCCAAATCATATCAGAGCACTCAGAGAACTGTCTTCTAAATCTGAGAAGTTAATATAAAAAGCCTTAAAAAAATCAATTCCTAACCTCTTATTTTTTTTTAAATTTTTTATTAGTGAAACACCATGAGACCTCTTATTTTTTTTAACATGCATTATCACTATAAAATATCCAACCCTATGCCAAGTCTGTACTTGATGGAAAAAAATCTATATTAATTTTCAGTCTCTGTCCGCTCCATTTTCCTTTGAAAGGAATATTGACATTAAGAAAAAAGACCTTGCTGATAGTTTCTCCCCAAATCAAGGACTACATTATCTTTATGTCCTGAAGCTTAAATAAAAACCAGGCAAACAGGTTAAAAACTTTACTTTTTTTTTCATGTTGTTGCCCACAACAACCTCAAATTCGATTTTTTTGGATATCATTAAAGCCTCCATAAGACTTTATACTTTAGGGGGCTGGAGTTATAGCACAGCAGGTAATGCGTTTGCCTTGAACGCCGCTGACCCAGGTTCGATTCCCAGCATCCCATATGGTCCCCTGAGCACCCCCAGGAGTGATTCCTGAGTGCATGAGCCAGGAATAACCCCTATCCCCTATCCATCTCTGGGTGTGACCCAAAAAGAAAAACAAAAACATTTTTAAAAATAAAGACTTTGTACTTTAATTCTAAGGACTGAAGAAGTTAAATCATTTGAGTTTCTCACTACTCGAAGTGATCCACACAAGATGGCCTGGTTCCAGAGTCACAACTCTTGCTCACCACATCATATTGCTGACTTGATATTAACACTGATATTTCAAGGGCTGGGGAGGGAGGATCACACTGAATCATTTGGAAAAGAGCAAGAAGTCCATAATATCTCATTTAACATAAAGGTAAAGGTAAAGGCCCTCCCGTTGATCGTCGATTTGCTCGAGCGGGCCCAGTAACGTCTCCATTGGAGACTTTGTTGTTACTGTGTTTGGCATATCGAATACTCTCGGTAGCTTGCCGGGCTCTCCGAGAGGGGCGGAGGAATTAAACTCGGGTTGGCCGCTTGTAAGGCGAACACCCTACCGCTGTGCTAAAAGTTCAAAAATTTTATGAGATTTGGGGGTGAACTTTAAAGAATTGGGGCTGGAGTGGGGGCAGAGCAATAGTCCAGTGGACAGAGTATTTGTCTTGCATATGGCTGATCCAGGTTCAATCCCCAGCATCCCATATTATTCCCTGAGCACAAAGGCAGAAGTAGCCCCTGAGTACTGTCAAGCATGGCCTATAAACCAAATTTTTAAAAAGTTTTAAGGGGCAGGAGCGATAGTACAGCACATAGGGCATTTGCCTTGCACACAGCCAACCCAAGTTCAATCACCGGCACCCCACATAGTTCCCCCAAGCACCACCAGGAGTAATTACTGAACACGGAGCCTGGAGTAACCCCTGAGCACTGCTGAGTATGACCCGAAAAGCAAAAAAAAAAAAAGTTATAAGTATTGGGACTAGAGTAATAGCCCACAGGGCACTTGTCTTTCACACAGCCAATCTGGGTTCTATCACCACATGGTCTGCCAAGCACTGACAGGAGTAATCCCTGAGCACAGAGTCAGGAGTAAGTTTTGAGCACTTCCAAATGTAGCCCAAAACCAAAAATTAATTAATTAATTAATTTTTAATGTAGGAATACTGCTATTTATTCAGCCACTGATTAGGCTGATTGAATTGTCCATGAACTCCACCAAAATTAAATTAATTTAAAGATCAACTTGGTAGTGACCAGCCAACCCCTCCTCCCAAGATCCTTCCTTGCAAGAAGAAGACAGTCACCTGCAGAACTGGACAATTAAAAGAGCACTCAACAGTGCAATAACCACCAACAGTGTTCTCACAGAACCCTCCCCCCACTTCCCCGGGAGAAGGTGTCCTAGGGGAGGCCTGTGTGGAAAGGGATTGATCATAGCTATGAGAACAACCACAAGACCCCAACAATGAAGAGCAAAGCTCTTCAAAGTCTGGGTGGTGTTGCTGAGAAATCTTATTTCTTGTTAAATGGCAAAAAAAAAAGGACTAGAGAAGTATTTTAGTGGAGTTTCTTCTTTTAGCCACCCCTGAAGGTCCTTCATAACTGCCTTACACCCTAATCTATTCAGCTGATTTGATGCCAATGTGCACAATAAATTCATTGCTTGTCTGGGACTGGGCGTCTCCCATGCCTTTGCCCATCAGTTCCCCCAAAGTGGGAACCATTGGCTCCCCTTCTCCGGCTCCACAAAATCTTATTTTTTGAGGGGCCATCCAAAGGACTCTGCTTACCCTGAAGTCTTCTCAGAATGCCTTAGCCCTTACACACAGACCACCTCCTGCACCAATTCATTTCTGAACACCACACTCAAGGCTCACTCCTGGTGGTGTTCAGGGCTCACTTCTAATTCGGTCCTCAGGGATCACTCCTGGGAATGCTCAGGGAATCAATATGGGCGGGAGGGGGAGGGGTAAGGGGAGTAAGGGGAATAGGATTGACCAGGGCCAACTGCATGCAAGGCAGTTCCCTTTTCTGCTGTACCATCTCTCCAGCCCTGCTTCCTGAATACTACCTCTTGTCACAACTACTAGGAAACAAAGTCCTGTGAAGTCAAGAATTACTGATGATTCTCACACATCCTCCACAGCAGCAGTTTAGAATCAGCCAGAAACTGCTGACCACCCGAGGCTTGCATGAATATTTCAATGGCAGCCTGCACAAAACAGAACCAAAAACCTTATTCAATTATGCCCTACATGACTGACTGGTACCTCATAGTGTGTCTTGAGGTCAAGCTACCTCAAACATTTAATGTTTAGAGGTCAGAGAGACAGTATGGTTAGTAGGGCATTTGCCTTGATACAGCTGACCATGGATTGATCCCCAGCATCCTATATGATCCCCCAAACCCCTCCAGGAGTGGTTCCTGAGTGCAAAGCCAGGAATAACCCTGAACATTGCCAGATGTGACCCAAAAAGAAAAAAAAATGTTTAATTATATACTTAATCTGGAGATACAGTTCAGAAGCACAGCACTTTTTTTTTTTGCATGTGTGGAACCCTGAGTTTGATCACCAGAACCCTGAATGGCATATATCTCAACAGGGAACTAGCTCAGAGGTCTGGAGTCACACCAGGAGTTTTAGTGGCCCTGAGTTCTATCCCCAGCCTTAGACGATCACCCAGCTATCACCGGTTATCACCCTAGATGCCACTGAGAATGCTAGAACCCAAGAAACTAAAACATCTAGCCTGTTTGGCAGAGTTTCATGGTGAGTGGTTCATAAGTCCCCTAAGCATTGCTTGGAAGGTCCTCTCCAAAAACTAATGAAATAAAACATAGACTTATTCTATCACAAGTCACTCTTATAAAGAGAATTTTTGCATTGGCAATATACAAAACAAACCCCCCCAAAACTAGGCATTCCAGATCTACCTCTATTTATTGAATCTAATTAGATACATGTTGGTACTATTTCTTTTCTAAATTGAAATTTTTAACATATTTATATAACTTAGAGGATCTTTATATTTTCTTCAATAAATAGAGTGATATAACAATAATTAAGCTCAAAGTAAACAGAAGCATATAAATTCTTTCAAATACCTGAAAATCCAAAGAGCCAATTATCGTAAGTTTTCATGTTTGGGGGACACACCCAGTGATGCTCAGAGCTTACTCCTGGCTCTGCACTCAGGAATTACTCCTGGCGGTGCTCGTGGAACCATATGGGATGCTGGGGATTGAACCCAGGTCAGCTGCATGCAAGGCAAACACCCTCCCCAGTGTACTATCCCTATAGACCCCTATGGTAACTTGTAACATTCCAAAATTCAGAGGCATCCCATGAGGATGTGAGGGACTGGGAGGGATGAGTGAACAGAACAACCCTCCCATGCCCCGTGCCCAGGTCCATATTTCTCCAACAAGCAGACAACAGCGTTGCTACAGTTATCCTGGAGTCAAAACTACATCAAATCAAAAAGATTTTTTTTGGCACTGAAGGAGGAACTTTTTAAATTATTAAACAAACATCTTACCTTTTGTAGAATGCTGAAGAAATTTCTTGACACCAAAATGACTGACTCCGGAAGTCACATTTGCTCCGGGCGGGTAAGTGAAAACAAAAGCAGCCCCAGCCTTTTTGCTGTTAGCATTTCCTTCTATAATCAACCTTGCTTTCCTCTCCAAATGTGCAGTTTATTCCCATTGGAAGGACTCCAGAAGACTAACTGGACTTGTAGAGAACTGAACCCAAGATGGTTGGGTTAAGTGTAACCCAGGCAGCAGGAAGAATCTGAATGTGACAAAGAGATTAGCAAGTTCCTGTGTAGAAGTCAATTTCCTGTAGCTGGTTTCTCCGAAGAGGGGTTTCACTTGTGTGGGTTTAGGGGTGTGTGTGTGTGTGCGCGTGCATGCGCACGCGCGCATCTGTGCACATGCATTCATTTTTCTCCATGACAATGTGAAAACTTTCCCCAGATCAGAGGTGGAATCAGGTTTTGAGGCATGATTGAATTTATATTTAATTTACCAACTCCTCCTAAACCATTTTCACCTTCCCCACCTTGAACCTCCACTTCCCCACCAGAAAGTCGCTTTGGAAACACTGGGGAAGGCATGGGGTGGGGATGAAAAGCCAGGATGATTCCTTGTTTGATTCTTTGTTTGTTTTGGAGACATACCCAGAAATGCTCCTGGCTCTGCACTCAGAAATGACCCCAATATGGTCCCCCCTGGTGGGCATGGGGGACCAAATGGGATGCCAGAATCAAACCTGGGTTGGCCACAAGCAAGACAAGTGCCCTACCCACAATACTGTCTCTTCAGCCCCCCGAATGATTCCCAATGACGGATAAAGTCCCAAAAATCAAAAATATCAATTGGTTATTTTAAGCTTGGTGGGAAAGCACCTAAGAAGTTATAATTTAGTGATGATACTAACTTTGGGGGAAAGTAGTCCATGGGTGGCTGGCTTTACTTTGCTTTATTAATAACTACAAACGAATAATTTGGAGAGTAAGAACTTTAAAAATTAGCCTTAGCGAGAACTGAGACGGCCGACTGGCTTCCACCCTTCCTCGACCAGCCCCTGTGCGGTGAGGACGATGAACCCTGAGCTGTTTTCACATTCTGTTTTGAGATTTGCCTCCAAACTCGCATTTGTTTGTTTGGTCCCTTTGTGGAGTCCAGGTGTGTCAACCATCTGGAGTGAGTTAACTTCTGGCTGAGTTACCTAAAGCAACACATTTAGCTTTCATGATTTCGTCACAATCTCTTGCCTCTAATCCCTGAGTCAACATAATTAATGATGCCCAGTATGAAATTAAAATATCTCTGCCAGGATAAAGGATAAAGTCAACAACTCCTATGTGCAAGGTGCCAGGCTAGGGATAGAAACAAATAAGTTAGGTAGAATCTATCATTTCCAAAGGGCAAAGTTACAAGGAGAAAGACCTGGACACGAAGGAGAGATGGCATCTTCACACAAAGAATTCTTGGGACACCAAGGTCAAGTAAAATAACAACATGTCAACATTTTGCAAGGGAACTGTCACTGTCACTGTCCTCCCATTGTTCATCGATTTGCTCGAGCGGGCCCAGTAACATCTCCACTGGAGACTTCTTGTTACTGTGTTTGGCATATCGAATACATCACGGGGAGCTTGCCAGGCTTTGCCATGCGGGCGAGATGCTCTCAGTAGCTTGCCGGGCTAGGAAACTTTAAACACTGACCTGGATTCTCTCAAGCATATGCAGGGAGCCTTGGCTGGCTTCCCGAGCCCCATCCCTGCCCCTCAGCCAGGATGCAGTAGAGATGGTCATGACTTGTCACCAACTCTGAATCCTGAGTTTGTGCCCCACCCGGGCACTGAAAAAAATCCTAAAGACTAACACATGACCTTCCTGTCCTAGGCCTGTGTGCTAGTGGGAGACCAATAAAAACATTGCCATAAACACAGCTGTTATGGAGCTGGAGCAATAGCACAGCAGGTAGAGCGTTTGCCTTGCACGCAGTCAACCCGGGTTCGATTTCCAGCATCCCATATGGTTCCCCTGAGCACAGCTAGGAGTAATTCCTGTGTGCAGAACCAGGAGTAACCCCTGTGCATCACCAGGTGTGACCCAAAAAGCAAAAACAAATAAAACAAAATATAATAAAATTAAATTAAATTTAAATTTAAAAAAAAACACAGCTGTTATGAACGAAGTAACTAGGACCAAGGAACCTGAGATGTTGCACTAAGGAGCAAGAGATCACCTCCATCTGGAGGAGATCAGGTGGGCCTCTCTGAGCAGTGGGCGTTTCAGCAGAGACCTAACGCTGTGACTCAGCACCAATTTTAAATGACATTTGGGAGGGAAACTGGGGCCATTGGTGGTGGGAAATGTACACTGGTGAAGGGATGTGGGTTGGAACATTGTATGACTGAACAACTTTGTATTTGTGTATCTCATGGTGATTCAAAAAAAATTAAAATTAAAAATAAATTTTAAAATAAACAAAATTAAAATGACATTCCTGTGAGAAAACTTTAAACAAATACCTAGTCTGGACACCCAGAAATTCTCTTTTCACTCAGCTGGTCTGGGCCCAGGCATACACAAACGGTCCTTTGGTTATTCTAACATGCTGCCAAGTACTTTAAATGATGAGAAAAAGGAGTCAGGGAGGCAGGGATGGGGGAATCACACTAAGCAGAACCAAAGGGGACAAGGATGTGGCTCAGGGATGGAACTTTGCAGATGTAAGGCCCCAGATTCCATTCCCAGCACCACAAGCTAAACATAAACCCAATACATCAAAAGTGTATGCAAAAGCCTGATGGGTGAACTTGGTATGTTCAAGGGAGTGGAAAAGGACGCAGGGCTATAGTGGTGGCCGAAATGGATGATCCAAGAGGAGCGATCTGAGAGATGGGCCATGATTACTAAGACCCCAGGAGACCCTGGCATGACCCAAGGGTCCTTTTGTGAATGTAGGTGAGACCCTTGAGTCCTCTCTGAGCACATTGCCTTCTAGAACATTCTCTGTGGGAAGCCAGATCCTGCTGTGATATTACTGGGTGAGTGGAACAGATGGCTTGTGGAGACTTTATTTATCTCCGAATTGGATCACCGAAAGATAAAGAGCAGCTTGACAGAGGAAACATTAAAAACGAGAAGTATAAAAAATGAGAATAATAGAAATGAAGATAAAAATAAAGCTAAAAGGAGGGAAGGGGGAAGAGAAGAATTAAGAGGAAGACTAGAAAAAACACAAGGACACTGGTGGAGGGTATTGAGCACTTAGGTGGTAGTGAGTGTATTAACTATACACCAAGACCATAAACATTAAGACACGTTAACAAAAATTAACATGTGGTAAAGTAAACATGTTACCTTAACATCAGCAATATAAAATTAATTAGAAATTTTAAAGGGGGCTGGAGAGACAGTACAGCAGGTAAGATGCTTGTCTTGCATATGTCCAGCCTGGGTTTAATCCCCAGCACCCCATATGGTCCCCTGAGCCCTGCTAGGAGTGAACCCTGAGCTAGAGTCAAGAGTCAGAATTGAACACCATTGGATGTAGCCAAAATAAAATAAAATAAAATTTCACCAAGAAATTAAGTGAAAGGCAAAGATAATATTGACAATCATTAAAAAAAAAAAAGACATTATCATGTGTCTCTAAGGTTGTTGCTACCCAGCATGGAGCAGAAGACAGTCTAAATGAAGCTGATAAAATGCTCCTGGCTTCTCAGGGCTGAGACCAAAGAGAAAATCCTCCCCTCGATTTTCATCCAGAAGAGAGCATGACCCAAATGGAACACCAATCTGACATTAAACACAAGAGACGGATCTTACATTTTTTTCTCACTGTAGAATTTTTTACAATTTTTCTCATTTTTCTTTCAAGAGAAGAAATTTTATTTCAAGGGGAGAGAGAAAAGTTAACACATACAAGAGGGAATACAGGCTTTCCCGGCAAGAGAAGAGCATACTATGGTATTAATGAAAGGACACACACCACAATGGGATGCAGGGGTCTCCAGAGAGGAAGGTGCCCTGCTGGCTGACTGCAGTTCACAGAAGAGCCGATTCCAAGCAGGACAGAGTGGAATGCGCCAGGAATCAAGTCAGTACCAGCGACCCCGAGATGTGCCTTTGATGTATCAATTCAATGCGGAGATGAAAATTGATTTCAAGAATACTTCAGGAAATTCAGGAGGACAGAATTTTTTTTTTAATTGAATCACCATGAAGTAGAAACCATAAGGTAGAAACCATCAGGGTTCTTAAATCTGAATTTTGAAGAAATTTGGGGCAAGCTACCGAGAGTATCTTGCGCGCAAGGCAAAGCCTGGCAAGCTACCCATGACATATTCAATATGCAAAACACAGTAACAACAAGTCTCAAAATGGAGACATTACTGGGCCCACTCGAGCAAATCGATGAACAACAGGAGGACAGTGTTTGTTGTGTTTGTTTGGGGGCAGCAAAGAATTAAAAACTGAACTTCCAGCAAAGCAGTTGGTAGTTTTCTCAATGTCCTGGTGATCCTTAAGAAAGCAAAGGAGGGCCAGAGAAATAGTACAGCGGACATTTACCTTGCATGTGACCAACCCTGGTTCGATCCCCAGCACTGCATAGACCACCCCACCACCAACAACAAAACCAGAACTTACTCCAAAAATAACCCCTGAACACCATTCAGTGTAGCCCTAAATTCCATCACCCCCCCCAAAAAAAAAGAAAGCAGAAGTGCGGTTGGGAGAGTAGTTGGAGGTTGGGGGCATATCCTGAAGGTGGGAGGCCCGGGTTTAATGGCTAGCACCACAACAAAAGCAGAAGAATGGGGTGAGGAGGGTGTCCCTGTGCTCCTCTAGCAGGAGATACGATAAGATTGCTCTTTGGGACTTACAGCAAGGGGCCCCACAAACTCAATTTATGAAGCTCAGGGCCTCATGCCTTGTCTCTTTTCTCTACACAAGGTGATACACACCCCAGGGCAGGAGATGAGGGGTGCATTCCCAGGCCCAAACCCTCCCTCCCCATCCTGAAGGAGCCTGGGAAGGGTTGGAGTCCCCCCCCCACCACCACCACCAACCCCGCTGCTTCTCCTGGGGGACTTGCTCTCTCTGCAGCTTTGGCTGTAGTTTCCGACACTCACATGGTCAGGCCTCTGTGCTGCCTCTGTTCCTGCCCATAAAACATTTTTTTCCCGTGGCCTCCTGCAAGCTCTAAACATCCAGAGTTTCACTTCAGAGGGGGCTTTCTTAGAGGATGGGGGTGCTATGAACCCCTCTTTCTCTTCCTTTGGCTCTTCTACTCCCCACCCCCCCCCCCCACTTCCATTCTCTTAACAGACAGAGGTAGTGGTGAGGGGAGGAAGTAAATGACTTAAAATACATGTGCACACCAGCTGCCTATAGAAACACACACACCTCAGACCTCTCCACATGTCGGTTTTGATGTGTACAGTCTAGGCTTGGGGCAGAGGTGGGAGAAATACGGTCGTTCAATATCGGGGTAAAGGAAGAGACTCCGGATATGGTGTTCTGGGTAGGAACCTGGCCTCACTGTCAATCGTGTTCTGGAAAGTCTTCCACTGCCTATCACCCACGCTGCCCACGGCAAACCTGACTGGGTGCCCTCCTCATGACTGCCACAGTAGCCAACTCTGGTGCTCCCTGCACAGGTCTGAAAGACCCAGCTGGGAGGCCTGGAGCAGACAGTCATGCAGCATCGTGGGCTGAGCCACAGGTTGAGTCTCTTACCTAATGTTTGTACCTAAGACTCTACTAATGTTCACACGATAATCCGGGGCAGCAAGTGTTTTTCATTGTATTTTACAATCAAGGAGGCCTCAGTTGGTTGGTGACTTGCATGAAAGCCAGAAAAAGCAGGACAAAGATTCACCCCCCTCCCTCAGTCGGTCTGTCCCAGAGCTCACAGCCCCGTGCAGAGGGGAGCCTGGAGCACTAGGGGATGACTTAGCCGAAACCCAGAGTCTGAATTCTGTTTCCCAAACGCCCCTGCTCTGGGATCCAGGGCAAACACCATCCCCTCAGGTGCAAGACGCTTCCTCACAGACCCCCTCATTTGAAATATTCAACTTACTTTCTCTTTAGGTCTTTCTCCTGAGAACAAAGACCTATTTTATTGGGGATTTTGAAACGTTGTCACTACAGTACATGGACCCAGAGCTCAGACACTGGTCACAGTGTTCTCACCCCTTCCAAACTTGCTCTGCCCTTTTCACCAGAGAAAACACTTAAAAACAACTGCTATTGCAGATCGCAGCAAATCTTGGAAATGCCGTGATATTGGTCATTTACTGAAGTATATCCTAACCCTGAGCAAACGTGTCCCTTCCCTTTTTTTACTTTTAGCATCTTAAGTGGGATGATTTAGATTTAGCACAGAGTTTCTTCATGTTTACACAGAGAGAGACTTGTTCGTTATGTGCCACCTACTAAAATAAAGTATTCCAGTGGGCTCCAAGACAGGGAATAGATCTTACCTGAATACTTTGAGATTTCAACCCGGGGCATTGGCGATACTGTCATTATTTTCACCCAGTCCACTACTCAATGACAAACCACTGTTTTAAACCAAAAGACACATACTGTTTGGGAGATCTCATGATGGGGATTATAAGGTGTAAATTCATAGTAAGAGAAAACTTCATCCTCCCATACCACTAGTAGTGTACCCATACATTTATATGTATACTAAACATATAAACTTCTAAACTTCTCAATCTTAAAATTTATTACAAATGCCACTAGCAAGAAATCATACGAATAGTTTCTTCCTTACACATTTTAATTCATTCTAGGCAACACCTGCCTAACTAGATCAGGATACTGTTTCGAACAACTTCTAGCTTTCCTCTTAAAGCCAAATTCATTTAAAAAAAAAATCATTTCCCCTACTGTTTTTCTCATTGTCTGTTGTCTCTTCAATTGGCCTGAGTGTAACTTAACATATTGCATTTCCTTCCCAAGGACTACAAGGCCCTCAGCATCTGAGCTGCCTTTCTACCCTGGCCTGGGGATCCTATGCAACTGTTTATCTCACAAACATTTGCATCCTGGTTCTGTTTTGAATTGCACACCTGTAAATCCCAACAGCACAAGGTCTTGTTACAGAAAATGACAGCACCAAAGCAATCAGTCCTTCAAGCCATGAGACTCAACTTTGTTCTTAACTGTCTAAGCACAGACAAGGTGACAAGTGAAGCCTTCCAAGTGTTGCCCTGGTTGTTCAGACATTTCTCCAACACTGCAGACATTAGCCAAAAACCCTTTTAGAAGCAGACACTATGTCATAAAGCACAAAAGAAAACCGGCATCACTGCATTCTGTTTCACAGCCTGGCATTGATGCAAATATCTAACATGATGTGACCACCCACCTTAGTCACTGGATGGAGCTTTCCAGAAAATGTCTCCCAAGATCAAATGTGCCCTTCGCATTCCAGGACTGGCTCTCGTGGCAGGCCCTTGCAGGAATGAGCCTTGAGCTCCCAGAGCAAGATCAGAGGATCAGTTGGGAATGTGACAGAAGTCAGAGCAGCAACCCTGGGCCAAGAACTGCCAAGGGACTTTAGCCTCACAAGCAGCATGGGCTCTGATGCAGACATTCGGACGGGTGCAAAAAAGAAAAAGGCCATTGCAGCTTCTTCATAAACTCACGTTTTGCTCCGTGTCTTGATAGGGATCTTGGGTTTAGACACAAACATCACGGGGTAACTGCAACTCTTGAGCACCTGCTCTCGGCAGGCGCCTGCAGATGTTTCAGTTAGAAGACTGGGCCAATGTTAACTTTCCAGCTTGTCAAAACAACAGAGCTCCCACACAGTTCTTGGGCGGGGGGGACACGGTGCAGCTTATCCCCAGAGGTAAACTGAAATTTAAAAGGAAGCATACATTTGGAGTTAGACAAAGCAAGATTCAAGCCCCAGCTCCACTTCTGAGAAAGAATGAGGCCCCGATCTTTTTATCGAATCATTCTTTCCTTGGAAGTATTTCATTATAAAGCGATATATTGCTTGGAATTTGGGAGATGGTCAGTGGTTATTGTCTGTTAAGGCCTGCATGGTGGTTATTGTCAGTGATTCCTGTCTCGTCTTTTGCTTTCAGGAGTTTTATCATTCACCTCTAGCCCCTCTTTAAGTAACAGCTACTGGATTTCAGTTGTGAGAAGTCTTGTCAGTGGCAACACGCTGGTTGAATCAAGTAAGGACTTATCCGTCACTGGGCTAAATAATACAGAGGCTAAAGTCTAATTCCCATACCCCATAGGGTCCCCTAAGCACCCCCAAGACTGACTCCTGAGCTCAAACTCAGAAGAAAGCCCTAAGTACCGCCAGGTGTGGCCTGAACACAAAGCAAAGTGAACTCGTCTATCATGCACAGGACTCTAACCTCAAAGGTTTATTTTCTTAACAAGATCTCAATGTTTTAAAATCAAGATGCTGGCTTGCTCTTCAAGCCCTTTATTCTGCCTTGAACAGGTATTCCACTTGCTTTTCTCCTTGCTAGCTTTTTTCACTTTGGAAAAGCCCATGTTCTCTCTTGAACATGTACTTATTCATTCTCTCCCCTCAACTCTTAGTAAGTTTGCTCAGTAAAAATTATCTTGCTTCACAGGGCTGGAGATAGTACAGCAGGCAGGGCACTTGCCTTGCATGTGATTCATCTAGGTTCAAACCCTGACACCCCATATGATCCTCTGAGAATCACCAGGAGTGGTTCCTCAGCACAGAGCCAGAAGTAACCCCTAAGCATCTCCAGGTATGGTCCAAAAACAAAAATTATATTGCTTTACACACACAAAATTTTTTAAATAAAATCAAGACGCTATTTTACTCCTTCCATATAATATGAACGACTTCAGAGCGACCTCTAAGACCGTCTTCCCGCTATCCCTGGAGAGAAATGAAAACTGGTCCTTTCTCTTTGCACCTACAAATATTGACATTTGATGTCACACTTATTGAGCACTGGACTAGGCAACAGGGAGATCACAGTGAATACTAATGACCCCAAACTGAAAAGCAGCCTGCAGAAACAAACTCTCAGATACAGAGAACAGAGCATGGTTATCCAAGAGGAAGGAGGTGGGAGTTACTGTGTTAGGAGGATAACTGCATGGGCACAGGTGACAGCTCCATCTTGGGAGGTGGACAGCATGTGGTATATATACTCACTGAGCTATTTAGCTGTACCCCGGAACTTAGGCAATGTTATAAGCCAATGTTGCCTTAGTAAAAAGTTGAGTAAGTAAATGTTTCAGTAGAGGTTAAAAAATAAAAATATTTTATTCCTTCAGGAGTTGCTTGTTCTAGAGAGATAATAACGAACAAACTTGGTGATTAAGTATTGTTACTGTACTGTATTGTTACTAAGGAGGAAAATAAAGTCAAGAGTCTTAGGAAACTTGGGTGGTTGGGTGGGGTGAAACCTCAAATAAGGCTGCCAGGCAAGTTCTTGAGAAGAGACGAGATGAGGGATACTCTCTCTCTCTCTCTCTCTCTCTCTCTCTCTCACTTGCTCACTTGCTTTCTCTCTCTCTTCTCTCTTCTCTCTTCTCTCTTCTCTCCTCTCTCTCTCTCTCTCTCTCTCTCTCTCTCTCTCTCTCTCTCTCTCTCTCTTTCTCTCATGCTAGGGATCCGACTTAGGGTCTCACACATGCAAAGCTACGAAGTCTGTACTATTGCTGAGCCATGCCTCTGGCCCTTTTTATTTGTTTTTTTTTTATGCTTTGTTTGAGGGTACACACCTAGCAGAACTGGGACTACTCCCAACTCTGTACTCGGAGTTGCTCCTGGTAGTGCTCAGGGGAGCTTACAGTGCCTAGAATGGAACCGGGTCTTCTGCAGGCAAGGTATGCACTCAGCCATTGAGCTCTCTGTCCAGCCCTCTCCTTTTCCCATCTTCTCCATCTCCATGCTCAGGTGGCCTTACCATCATCCAACTGCCTCAGTTTCACCATCCTCTGCTGCCTTCTTACTAGGGCAAGGCTCCCTCTCTCCTCTGCCTGCCCCTGAGCGAGCCATTTAACTCTGTCTTTCTGGTCCTTGCGGAGTGTCTTCTCTTTGAAAGTCATTGAGTCATTGTTATGGTGGAAAGCTGACACCTAGAGAGAAACACAGCCAGAGCTAGTGCATACTGGAAAATTCCACAGTGATTGGAGCATGTTTAGACAATGCCACAACCCCTGTTCTTCATCTTAGCTTTCTGGGTTCCCTAGATCTTCACAACCAAGAATATAAGAACAACAATAGCAGCCACACTGGCCCGGGACTTTCTGAGCGTTTCACATGTGTCAGGGCGAGATAAGGAGTCAGTGGTGGGACACTCATCTTGTGTGTGTGGAGCCCTGGGCTTGATGCCCAGCACTGCAAAAATAAAATAAAATAAAATGGTATGGGCCAACAAAACACTACATATTTATTTCCTTACCATCACAACAATAATGAGGAAGGCAAATTGTACATTTGCTAAGGAGGAAACAGAGGCCAGGGAGGTTCAGTGTCTTGCTCACGTTCATGCATAATAAATGGCATGACATGAGGCCAAACTTTTAATAAGTTTCGTCATAGCAATGAACAGGATTTGGCCACTATCTCTGGTGCCTTTGACTCTAGCATCATACATCTGCATCATTTAAGGAAAAGAGTCTATCCTTTCTGGAATTCCAGATGAGTGGCCCAACATACCTCCCCGCCCCCCAGCCACACACACACACACACACACACACACACACACACACACACACACACACCTGGTCCCTAATCCTACTTTCTACATGACTCACTGATAAAGGTGAATTTTAAACTTTGAAAAACTGCCCTGATTTTCATCCAAGACAACAAAAACATTTTCCATCCTGCCCATTCTGTCCTTGGAGCTTTTTCAAAAAAGTTCTTTCTTTGCCTTTTGTGTCTTTCTTTTCTCCCAAGATACCTTTGATTTCCTGCTTTAGCATGGAGGCTCGAATTTTCTACACATTCATCTTAGGTTCTATTTTGATTAACCATTGCCATGGTACAAATAGAAAAAGGAATTTCACCCACGGCTGCATAGAGCTGCTGACAATGTGAAGGGCATGTGGCTTGCATGAGCACTGCTCCTGAATAATGTTCTGGAAGCTGGTACAGGCAAGCACTGATCCACACAAGACACCACCATTCCTATGTCTTGGCAATTCATAATAGGAACAAGGTGGTCTCTGAAATGCATCTTATGGAAACATAAAACTCACACATGGAAGTCAGAGTACGTATGTTCTGGGAGGAAAGTAAGATGTCATTTGGTACTGTAGTTATGTAATAGCACAAATGCTATGTTTTTGCACAAATTCCCAGAATATGCGTAAATTTTTAGATTGGGTGTATGTGAATATTTTTTTTTAAATTCTGTTTACCATATCAAGAATGGACTGGAGCGATAGCACAGCGGGTAGGGCATTTGCCTTGCATGCAGCCAACAAGGCTGACCTGAGTTAGATTCCTCTGCCCCTCCCGGAGAGCCCGGCAAGCTACTGAGAGTATCTTGCCCGCATGACAAAGCGTGGCAAGCTACCCGTGATGTATTCGATATGCCAAACACAGTAACAAGTCTCACAATGTTACTGGGCCCGCTCAAGCAAATCGATGAACAATGGGAGGAAAGTGACAGTGATATCAAGAATAGTTGAGAGGAAAAAAATAAATTCATTGAGATTTGCTCGAGCGGGCCCAGTAACGTCTCCATTGGAGACTTTGTTGTTACTGTGTTTGGCATATCGAATACTCTTGGTAGCTTGCCGGGCTCTCCGAGAGGGGCAGAGGAATCGAACTCGGGTCAGCCATGTTGGCTGCTTGTAAGGCGAACGCCCTACCCGCTGTGCTATCGCTCCAGCGATAATTCAAGGGCTAGAACACATGCTTCTCATACAAAAAGTTCAACTTGATCCTCAGCACTGCCTGGTCCTCCAAGCACTACTGGGAGTGACCACATTTTCCCTCCACATCCAAAGCATCAAGTCAGGAGTAGCCTCTGGGCACTGATGGACATAGTGCAGAAAGTTTTAATAATTGAAAAATAAAGAGACCAGAGTGATAAAACAGTGGGTAGGGGCTTTGCCTCACGTGCAACTGACCCGGATTTGATCTCCAGTATCCCATGGGGTCTTCCAAGCACTGCCATGAAGAATTCCTGGGTGCAGAGACAGGAGTAACCCCTGAGCATCAGTGGGTGCCCCCCAAAAAATAATAAATAAAAATAAATTAAAAATAAAATAAGTGAGAAATTCAAATGGGGACACTTTGAATTCACCAGAAAGTATGATACTTCTTAAGCTGTTGTTTACTTCAATAGAAAATTTTTGTTTCACCAATTGGCAAATCTGTAATAATTTGGTCAGCCAGATTCAGATGAGCTTTGGCAAACCAGATTTAAATGAGCACATCTTTTATTCTTTATCCATTAACTTCTTGCCTTGGGTATTAACACTTGTTCAACTGACAAATATTGCCCCAACTAAATAATACTGTGGATTTTGTTCAGGTTATAACTGATACCTGGAGAGAATTAGCTTGGAACACCTGCATAAAAGTATATTGATGTTTATATATTGCAACTAGGCAAAAAAAATTTTTTTTAAGCAAAACAAAACCAAACGAGTCATACCATTCAGCTGAGACTGGACATGAGCTCTCTTGCTAGTCAGGAGAAATAGCCATAGACTAAATGAAAGAGACTCACATATTGACAAGGCAAACACCTTCTGAAAGGCACTGATTTCATTTCTTTGTGGTTGGTGACTCTGCACTAAGAAGCAGGCAATTTTGTTGAACTATAATTTTTTTTTAATTTTGACATAGGAAAAAGTAGTTCGCAATATACTGTTCAGTGTAAAAAAATTTAAAAAATAAAAAATAAAGAATACAAAACTTTCATTTGAATTCAACCAGCTGTTGTCTGCACAATGCAAATGCCAAAAGAGAAGTAGGTGACGACAGAACACAATGCTTATGTTTTCCATTTTCCTTATTTTTTTTATACCTTAACTTTTCCACAATGGGCATCTATTACTTATCTAAAACAGACTGAAAAAAATTGTTTCTATAATTGCATTGAGCAAGTCTGCCTTCTTCTCATGAATGTTTGTCACTGCTTCCGTCGAAATATGTTTTGTGTAAGAACAAATGTTCTTACAGCAATGGGTTCTCAGCGGAGAATCATTGGCCCACAGCTGAACCATGCAACATTTATCTCCCTGCCACTGAGTCTACATAAGTCACATTTAGATCATTGCAACCAGATGCAAATTCCAATTCCAGATAGAACACCCCCCACCACCACCACCACTTACACACACCCAAATAAGGAATTCCAAAAATTTCTCTGCACTAAGCCTCTTAGAAATCTTGTCTGAATATTCCCATAACATGAAAATCATAGCTGGGAAAGATATCCTAGGTTATTTTAGCTGTATCTTCTCATGGGAAAAATAAAGGCGTATTCAGAAATGAAAGAGTGAGGTTTCCGGGAAACTTATTCGGTGTCTCAGCTCAAAAAGAAAGAGGTAGTGGGAAATGCTTGATGCTTATTAGAGGAAAACATGTTTGTGACAAGTGCAGTCAACGATTACAAGATCTGGTTTCAAACCAAACCTGCCACTTTCTTCTTCTTATCATTATTGCATAACCTGTGCAATTTTTTTAAAGCACTTAGGAGAAAATTAAGCATTTAAAAAATTTTTCCTCATGAACATTTTCTGTTTACATAACATTCAAAATCATGAATTTTCAAGTTTAATTATAAATATGTATTTTTTCTATTATTTTAGCCACAAGGAACTTGAAAAAGCAAAACTTCTTTTTAAAAAAAACATTTTTTCCTTACTACAAATTTTAAGTTATCAAATGTTTATCAGAAATAAATGGTTTACTATATTTGCTATGCAAAATATGGGATTGATTTTGTTCTCTGTAATGCCTTCCTTTAATCATCTAAACTAGTGAGGTTTTGTAATGCTTTCAAATAAAAATATTGAATGACTATTCTATTTTTGTCTCTTATATTCAATTTACCTGTTTGATCCTTATGGGATTGTGTAAAATAGCAAAAAATAAAATTATTATTATCCTCCATGATCTCATTTTAAAATGAGAAATCTGAAGCTCAATAAATAACTTATACAAGACCACACAGCCAGTAAGTGATTAAGGAAAAAAAAAAATTGGCTCCTACAACACTCCCTTCCCAGAAAACAAATTACTTTTTAAAATTGATTTATAAAAGCATAAGTTGTATACATGCACTTAAAGATAAACATGTAAAAAAAGTATAGAAAACATGCTCTTTGCAAAAGGTCACTGATTTATTAAATACATGCACTTAAAGATAAACATGTAAAAAAAAGTACAGAAAACATGTTCTTTGCAAAAGGTCACTGATTTATTAAAATAAAAAATAGTACAACTAAATATCTGTATGGTAAAAAAGACTGAAAATTAATACAATTAAATCTGTCTGATAAATATTTGATATCTGATTTTAAAAAACAATTTTATCTTTGAAAGAGTTTCATATAAACCAAAGATAAATTAGTGGGAAAATTTTAGTTAAAGTCAAAAAAATAATTTTTAAATAGTTCATGTCTAAAAGACTAGATATAATTATGCCATTAGAGTAGCAGTGACATCTTTGAACAATGAAACTGAAGATAAACATCCACTTTTTTTTTCTGCAAACCTTCAATAATAGTAAGGATTAACTTCCTAATTAAAAAAATTAACATTAAAAGCAGTTTTTCATGAAGTACTAAGAAAGTAGTTAATTTTCCTCAGTGATGTCTTAATACATTTAGTTTCACTTCCATTTTTTTTTTTTTTTTTTGTAGAGGGTTAGGCTTTGCTGGGAATTTTTTGTCTAAAAGAAAGGCAGCTGTGGTTTCAATGTGAAAAAACTTTCAGTGAAATCACAGAGCTATAATTTGGAGGGTCAGCCCAGGTAGTAATACAGTAATACAGCTTTGAGAATTTACCTGGAAAAAACCGTTTCTGTGGTTTTTTTCTGTCTCTACAGTAAGTGTCCATGTCTATCTGCCAAACTGGAGAGCTACCTGCCCCATAGTCATTTCTTCCATACTCAAAAAGTCTGTGCTTGGCTGGGACCGGAGAGATGGTGCAAGGGGTTCAAGAACTTGCCTTATTTGGATGTGCCCAACCCATTAGATTCCCGGCACTGCATAGATATTCCACTGAGCACAGCCAGGGGTGAATCTTGAGCAGAGCCAGGAATAGGCCCTGAGCACTGCCAGATATGGTCCACCCCCACCAAAAACAGTAACAGCAAATTAAAGTCCTCTACTTTGGGACTGGAGCGATAGCACAGCGGTAGCAGCTGGCCAGGCTGGCCCGACTTTGATTCCTCCGCTCCTCTCGGAGAGCCCAGCAAGCTACCGAGAGTATCTCGCCCGCATGGCAGAGCCTGGCAAGCTCCCCGTGACGTATTCGATATGCCAAACACAGTAACAAGTCTCACAATGATGGAGACATTACTGGGCCTGCTTGAGCAAATAGATGAACACCGGGAGGACAGTGCTACAGTGCAGTGCTACTGGGATGGGCAAAGTATCCTGAGCCAGGAAAAGAGTCATGATGACTGGTCTAAGACAGTGAAAGAGGGCTGGAGTATTAGCACCGCAGGTAGGGTACTTGCCTTGCACACGGTCGACCCAGGATTCAACCCTCGGGACTCCATGTGCTTCTGCAAGCACTGCCAGGAGTAATTCCTAGGTACAGAGCCAGGAGTCAGCCCTGAGGATCACTGGGTGTGGCCCCAAAATAACAACAACAAAAATGTAAGATTTAAACTAAAATAAAAGGTGCATATGCTGCCCGAGCCCATGTACGGCTTGCGCCCACGTGGCCGAGCACATTTGGTGCCCGAGCACATGTGTCGCCTGCATCTCCACTCTTGAGATGTGTACTTTCGTGCTTTCGTGTCTAATGCTAGAATGTGTGTAGGGGCTCTCTCTCTCCGCCCTTGGAGAAGCCCGTGTTCTCTCTTGAGTATGTTACTCTCTCACTCTCACTCCCTCCATACCTAAAAATCCTCCAAATAAAATCTATTTACTTCACTGTTTGTCTACTCCTGAAATTCGTTTCTGCGAGGCAAGACAAGAACCCAGTAACCCTGGGTCCTGGCTGGCAGATGCGGGTGGGAAGAAAGTGACCGTCTTTCTCCTCCCCACTTCATGTAAGTCACCCATGGGGCCCACCGACATCAAAATGGCACATTGAGAGCCATAAAGGAGGCGGTGACTGGTTTCAAGAGAGGCAGGAAATGGGGTCAGAGAGCTAGTACTACAGGTTAGGCCTGGGGTGCAGTACCCAGTACCCCGAGCACTGCCAGGAGTGATCCCTGAGCATAGTGCCAGAAGTAGGTCGGAGCACAGATACAGGGGGACGGGGGACGGGGAGGGAGAAAAAAATATATTTTTTTAAACTTTCAAAAAGAAAAAAATAGATTTAAAAGAGGAGAAAAGCTAAACGGAGGATGGAGGGGCTGGAGTGATAGTATAGCAGGTAGGGCACTTGCCTTGCATTAAGCCGACCTGGGTTTGATCCCTGGCACCCCATACAGTCCCCCAATCCTGCCATGAGTGATACCTGAGCACAGAGCCAGGAGTAATCCCTGAGCACAGCTGGGTGTGACCCCCAAACCCAAAAATATATGAATCCAGGGTTGAGGCCAGAGACAGAATCCAGTTATGGAGTTGCATGTGCAAGGCCCTGGGTGCCATCATTTGTCACTAAAAACAGGAACAGAAAGAGTTTGGGGGCTGGGGAGGTGTCTCGGTGCCAAAGCACGTGTCTTACATGCTTGAGATCTGGGTTTGATCCCTGACACTACAAAATAAATAAATAAAATAAAATAAAAGATGATGAAAGAGAACCTACCAGTTCCCGGCTGCCCTGCCTCCCTTAAAGCAAAAGCAGCAATGGGTTTCAGACTAGGCCAATGAAATGTTCCAGAAACATTGCTTAGGCCTTTCTGAGGAAGCAGTTCCTCACCAGTTTGACCAGTATGACCAGGGCCGAGGCCTTCCTTTCCTGCTTTGCATTTTCCTATATGTAAATGCGATGCTCAGAAAACTTTGGCAGCCCTCCTGGGCCAAGCAGGAAAGCCAGGAAAGCCAGAAAAACTGCAGAGACAGAGGTCAAAACCTGATACCAATCCACTGGAAGGGTTTGACTTTCATTGAGCTCACTTAATGCCTGCGTTTTCTCAGTCCCAGTAAGTATAATATTGCCGCTGAATGGCTGCCAGCAATGCAGTAGCCAATAATAAAATCTGATGTTGAAGCAATCGATATTTTATAGAATGTAAAAAAATTTACTCAATACCCATCTCAGATACAGACCCACCCCATTCTACAACCATTCAGAATGTCAACAGGAAATGGTTGGCTACACTTAATACTGTGTCAAATATGTCTCAATAAAGCCCTCCCAAAAAATGAATGACTAGGGAAATTGTTTTATGGGGTTGTTGCACAGTATTAAATAATATTTGGAAAATATATTTAGGAAAATCATATGATCGGTGAAGAGATGCTCATGGCATAATAGTGTATTTGAAAATAAAAAACAAACAGGGGCCTAGAGAGATAGTACAGGGATACAAGGCACCTGCAAGTGGTCAACCCCAGTGGGTCTCCAGCACCCTATGGTTTCCCAAGCATTGCAGGGGCGGCCTTGGAAGTCCTGAAAAATCACCAGGTGTTCCAGGTAACACCCAGCACTGCGTCCTGCACTAGCACTGCATTCTCGGGCCCTCGCACTGAACTGTCAGCCTGGTTGGTGGAAAATTACAAGTATAGGTGTAGGGGCTCCTTCCTGGGAATCACATGAGAAGCCCCTCCAGAAAGGAGAAGACAAGGACCCATGATTGTATATACACCATCATGACAGCACTATTTTCAGACTGTGAAGAAATAAACCCAGACCACCAACAATTTGTTTTAGAGTTGTTATCTTGTCACAGAGTTGTGAGAGGATTGCCAATAACCAACTACCTTTAGAATAACCAATGGATTATGTATACATAGGTTCCTCTACTTGCTAAGTATTGGGATTCTAAGGTACAACAGATATGATTTACATGTGATATATAACGTATTATATGCCCCACAGCAATATATATTTTATTAGTATATGTACAGAGCAAATATAAGACTATGTGTTTGATATAAAATATAACAAATACTTTTGTGCATTGGTTTAACGACAGAATGTTTTACTATCTGATATGATACATAAATAAATTTTCCACAAGCGCATGCATTCCTTATTAATGGCCTCAACCTTTCTGCCATTGTATGGGTAAAAATGAAACTCTGTCACTGAAGTTAGAAACTGAAGACGACAAAGGAGGAGAAGAGACACGGAAAACCAAAGAGCAGGCCCAGCTGCACAGAGTCCCCAAATGGCAGCCAGTTGAAGAGCAGCTGGTAGGAATGAGTCTGGCCCTGAAGGCTCTCAAACAGCTGCTGCTACTCTGTCTCCTTCCCTCAAAGCCAAGTATGTCTTTCCACATTCAAAAGAAGTTCACTTTCTACACAGTGATCTGGTCCATTTATCATGTCTCATGAATGACTTTGGTTTCAATTCTTCCATAAGCTCTGTTTAGCCTTGGGCATCTTGACCATATTTTATCACATAGTCATCATGCCTTGTTTTTTAAAAATACAGTAATTTAAAAAAAAAAATTTTTTTATTGATAGAGGGATTTACAATACCATTAATTCTAGGGCTGGAGAGATAGGACAGCAGGTATAAGTGCTTGCCTTGCACGTGGCTGACCAGGATTTAATCTCCAGGATTCCATATGGTCCCCTGAGCACCGCTTAGAGTAATTCCTGAGTGCAAAGCCAGCAATTAACCCTGAGCACCACCTGGTGTGGAGCCTCCTCACCCAAAAAAACAGTTAAGTCTCTTTTTTGTGCGCCCATCATCCCAACACCATGCCTATCACCAAACAGCTGGCTTCCCTCTACCGTTATCCCAAGGGCCCTTCTCTCATGGAAGACCAGTTCTATAGACAAATCTCCAGTTCCAATTCCTTTGGCCATTTCTTGGGCCCTACTACGTGTTTTTTTATATTCCACATGAGAGAGATCTTCTTTTTATTTATTGTGGAGGTGTCTGACTCCATTTTTAAAAGCTTCACATGATGATGGTCCTTGCCCACTTTTTCACACATGCACAAAATAGTCATAAACTCTGTGATAATAATGGGATGAAATACACTAAGTGTTATCTAGAGGGCAAGATCATTCTTCTAGAGCTAGCTGTAGTTGGAAGACAAAGATGGTTCATTATTTTAACAGTGATAAAAATATGCCCATTTCTGCTAATAATCACTGAAATCTACCTGAGACATGCTATGAAACAACTGAAACTACTCGTAAGGAATGTGCTATCTGAAGACCACTAGTTTCTTTTATAAACTTTTTTATCTCATCTATATCTGAGTATGGTTTTCATGCATGAAGCTGATGGGTTTTTTTTAAGTTTTTTTTCTTTTCTTAGAGTCTTGTAAGACTTATAATATTTATATACCTTAAAGAAACAGCCCTTGGTTTTACTTATCAACTCATTACATTCTTATTTTCTAATTCACTCATTTCTTATTTTGTCTATTTCATTTGTGTGGACCTTGCCAGAGGAAGGAAAGATAAAGTCTGCTTTTATACTGTACTTATTTCTGAGCAAACAATCCATCCCTTTATGGCTTTGATTGATTTTGTTATTTTCTAGTTGCTTAAGTTAAAATGCTCGATCTTTTTTTTTTCTGTGACTCTTATTTCAATAAAAGCATTTAATTTGGAGCAATTTTGTTTTTAGTTTCAAAGGACAGGGTGACCCCAGCAGACATTCATGCCGCATATTCTTTATAAAAATAGAGTTGATCGTTTGACAAAAACAAAATGAAAGCCTGTTTGCTAAATGACTGCAGAGAAATGGTAGAACATTAGGGCCAAGAGCAGTCAAGAGGAGCAGACTCATCTGTACTCTCCAAATAAGACTCTGATGACAGATAATGAGCTAATCTGTCTGATATTAAAAACTCAGCTATCCTCATACAGTGGAACAAAAAGTCTAAAAGAGCAATGCAGCAAAGAGCCCTCCCATTCCCTCCTTCCTTCTCTGCCTAATACCAAATTACTGAACAAGTCCACGAAGAACGAGGATGACCGCTCCCTTTTATGAAAACCCAAGTCCAACATCTTCCATTGCTGGTGGGAATGGGGACTCAGTTTTAACTTTTTTTCTAAAACAATATGGACTTCTCAAAAAAAAAAAACCAAACAAACAGGAGTTTCTATATTCGTTGCAACTTTACTCACAATTGCCAAAATCTATAGACAACCTGTGTTCAAGAACAGACGACTAGGGGCTGGAGCAATAGCACAGCTAGTAGGGTGTTTGCCTTGCATACGGACGACCTGGGTTCAGTTCCCAGCATCCCATATGGTCCCCTGAGCACTGCCAGGAGTAATTCCTGAGTGAAGAGCCAGGAGTTTGTGCATTGTGGACCTGTGCATTGCCAGGTGTGACCCAAAAAAAAGCAAAAAAAAACAAAAAAAAAACCAGATGACTAGATAAGGAGATTATGGTAGATATACAATGAAATACTACTTGGCTATAAGAAGAAGTCAAGCAATTTTCTAATACAGGAATGGGTCTGGAGAGTATCAAGCTGAGTGAAGCCAGGTAGAAGAAGCACAGTAAGAGAAAGATGTCAGTCATATGTGGGAAATTAAAAAACAGAGTAGGGGGATATCCAAAAGCAAGAGCATTTGAGAACTGGTGGGAGGGGTGGTACTGTAATGCCTTTTGCATTATCACTAACTTGGAGACCTTATCACTAACAGTGTTGTAAATCACAGTGCCTAAAATTGTCTTTTAATTTTAATACTGTGTGAATTGTTTCAAAATTGAGCTTTAGCCAGGCACAGCCCTAGGCCTCCTTCTCCTGTAGGTTGGTAACTGGAAGCAAATTCTGGAAGGTCGAAGACAGGGCATTCCCCAATTTGCAGCAAAAACACTCTCAGTACCTGCTTTGACTGTGAATTCTAGAGGTAAGCACTGAGAGTTTAATGGAAGTTAATTCAGGAGTGAACATATGTTGTAATCATCTGGGCCTCTATGATGACTCTGATCCTTGCCTACTTTCTCCCAGACACCAAGAAATGATTTCAGAGTCTATTTAACCCTGTAGTTTTTTTGGGTTTTGTTTTTTTTTTTTTAACTTGTTTTTTGGAGGCTACATGCAGTGGTGTTGGGGCCTACTCCAAGCTCACAGCTCAAGAGTCATTATCAGTGATAATCGGGACATTATGGGGTTCCTGCATACAAAAAATGTGCCCAGGAACCCTTTCAGCTGTACCCCCAACCCCTTAATCCTATAGTCCTTAACCAGAGCTGGAATATGCCTGTCCAAATCACACTGGATGTCTTATGGGTCACAGTCATACACCCTCCACTCCTGGGATCAAAAACTCAAGGCCTCACACCTGCAAGGCAAGTGCCCTCCCTCTGAATCACTTTCCCAAGTTCTTCTCTACCTTTGTGCAACACTTTCCTAGTTGCTTCATGGGGGACTGCCCGTTTCCAAACCACTTTTTAAAAAGCCAATGCAATCTTTATAATTAACTTGGCTTGACTGATATTTGACTCTTGACAAGGGAAAGTCTTGCTGGAATTATCCTGTCTCTTTGCCCCTTTGGCTGATCCATCCCAAATGCACAGAACACATTTCCTCCCCCTTCTGTCAAAATCCTGCATCAGCTCCCGGCTTCCTTGAAGCTCTCCGTGTCCGATTCCCCAGACCACCCCACCCCGTATGTGGGATACTAAAAAACAAAGTAGGGGAATATCCAAAAGCAAGAGTGTTTGAGAACTGGTCTATAGAACTGATCTGAGCTGTAGAGGCCAGGGATTTTGTCTCCGCTGACCTTCCCAAGGCAAGAGCACATGTGCACCCTTCTGCAGCTCTGTGCAAAGCAAGGGCCCTCAGTGGTACCGGGCACTTCTGGAGAATGCCAACAGTCAGGGTACCCTGGAGCCCTTCACCTCGTGGAGCTGTGAGTTTGCTCACATTTATGGGACCTGGACAATGTCCTAAGGGAAAAGACCAATCTAGTTTCCCGAGACTGGTCCAGACACTCCAGCAAAGGTGGACCTGATTGTGGACCTGATTGCCAGAGATCAACCTTCTATTTGTGGTAAGCAAGAATGAGATGGCATGGGGGGTGAGGTTGAGGGGCTCTTGTGTCAGAGGAGGGGGTGTCAGGATAAGAATGGAGAGGGAGTTGGAGGAGAAAGTCACCTCTGGGAGAAATACCAGTAACACTAGGAGATGCTTTTACAGATAGCCCCGAAAGTCCTATTTGGGATCATTGCAGATTCAGTATAATGAACTTTTCCTGGAGAGCCAGAGAAATGTGGAAATGCAGGCAAACCTCAAAAAAGAGCTGGCTAGATCAAAATGTCTCTTACAAACGTTTCCCAGCATAAACCATAAAACCACCAAGCTGGACACTGCTATCTGTGCCAGTCTGCTCTCTCACCAAAGTATTGAAATTCACGTCAAGTTCTCTTAAAATAACTCTCCCCCCCAAAAAAATAAATAAAATAACTCTCCCCATTGTAAGCCTGCTAAAGATAATACTTCATGGGGGGTATGGTGCCACCAGCAGGTCAATCTGTACCTGTGAGGCGAGTGCATCAGCAGCCGCATGGCGCCTTCAGACTTCCAGATACCCCAAAATTGCTGCTGTGCCTTTGGCCAGACCCCAAAAACTTGGGGCAAAGTTTACCAAGAAAGTAAACGGCCAAAAGTTAGGTATGTGGGAAACACACCCACAAACCACCTCCGGCTCAGCTATATAATTGGAGGCAAGGTCTCTCTGGTTCTTGATCGAACTGCTTAACGGCCATGATCCCAGAGACTCGGAAAAAAATCTTGAAACCCAACGGCATTTGGCAGAAATGCATCCAGTCCCTGCAATAAGTTACAGGCACTGGGCCACCCCAGGTGGGAATAGGTTTCGTGCCTTGGCCTGTTCCCTCTGGCGGCTCAGTAGCCGCCATCCTTCAGAGGCCACTGGACAGTCAGGTTTGGGCCCACAGTGACGAGACACATGGGGCCTCATGGATGGCCTCTCTGGCTCCTGATCAAGCTGCTTAATGGCCATGATCCCAGAGACTTAGAAACAAATCTCGGAACCCAGTGGCTTTTGGCAGAAATGCATCTAGACCGTGCAGTAGATACTGTTGCAGGGCCATCCCAGTCTGGAAAGGGTGCTGTCCCTCCACCTGCTCCCCCTTGGCAGCTCCGTGGCCGCCATCCGCCAGAGGCCATTGGACAGTCAGGTTTGGGCCCACAGTGATGAGACACGTGGGGCCTCATGGGATGGGGGTGGAGCCGGCCCTTTCCTCCCCACCCCAAAGATACCCCGAATCGCTGCCCACGAATGGCCTCTCTGGCTCCTGATCAAGTCGTTTAATGGCTATGATCCCAGAGACTCAGAAACAAACCGCAGAACCCAGCGGCTTTTGGCAGAAATGTGTCCAGTCCCTGCAGTAGGTTACCAGTGATGCACCACTCCAGGTGGGAATAGGTTTCGTGCCTTGGCCTGTTCCCCCTGGTGGCCCGGTGGCCACCATCCTCCAGAGGTCATTGGAAAGTCAGGTTTGGGCCCATAGTGAAGAGACACACGGGGCCTCTCAGGATGCGGGTGGAGCTGGCCCGTTCCTCCCATCCCTATAAGACCCCGAGTTGCCACCCACAAATGGCCTCTCTGGCTCCTGATCAAGCTGCTCAACAGCTCAGACCCAGGTTTTTGCAGAAATCCCTCCAGATTTGTTAAAATTTCGGAATTTAAAAATCACGCAGCCACTACTGCAGCCATGCGACATCTTATGTTATTCATTACCAGCAATAGAAAACAAATTGTCTACTGTTGCCTTTTCAGCAGATCTGAGTGTTGGGGTAAAATCCCAAATAATAATGGTGAGTCTGGTGTCAAAATATTGAATGTAATCAAAGTAGAGATTAACGTGGAAATCATCTGGCCCACAGGTAGGGGGAGGGTGTGGGATGAGGGTATACTGGGGTTTTTGGTGGTGGAGAAGGGGCACTGGTGAAGGTATGGGTGTTGCATTGTATGGCTGAGACTTAAACCCAAAAGCTTTGTAACTGCTCTCATGGTGATTCAATAAATAAAATTATAAAAAATGAAAAAAAAAGGTGGAGTTTATGCCCAATTCAATCAGTCCTAGAGAATAAAATAGTTACTCCTACATAAAAATTTAAAAAATTAAATTAAAAAAAGATAACATTTCATGTCACTTATTCCCTCTCCTCAAACTCTCTCCAACACATTAAAAAGGAATTATAGTAGAAAGACATCATGAAATCAAATGAGGAAATTTGAAATATAGCTGCACTGTCTTAAATGGCCCATGACACATTAGCCCTATCATTTAGGTTAATGCATACTTGATATAGATTGAACAGGAAATGATCTCATTTGGTAGCAACTCTGAAAGATATGGCTAAAATAATATATATAATCAATAATTTCCAATTAGATACAAAAAATGGCTGAGGCTCACTAAGCTCATAGATGTAACCTTTCTAGAATCAACCTGTTCATACATGATCTTCAAATCTATTACCACAATAAATACTGACATTGAGATGTAACCCCCCCCCCCAAAAAATTGAGGCTAATGTTTGAGAATGGATTAAATAAACCAAGTAATTGCTACTAAAATTAAGTATTAAAATAAAAATAACAGGGTGGTCCCCCCTACCCCAGCACCCATATGGTTCAGAGGCCCACCAGGGGTGATCCCTGAGTTAATTGCCAGGGAGTCTTGAGCACTGCCTCGTGTGCACCCCCCACCCCGCCAAAAAAAAAGTATTAGAACAGAATTATTTATAATATTTTTTAATTTAACTACTTATAAAAATACATGTATTTTTTAAAATTTTATCATCGATTTTGTGGAATTCCAGATTAGTTCTATCATTTCCATGGTAGAGCCACCTCCACTTTTTTTAAGAAAGAGAGATCTATGCCATATATAAGATTTTAAAGAGAAAAAGGAACACGTAAGGGAACAACAAATGATCAAAGTCACTTAAGATTCTGTCTACAAAACTGAGCTTACATGCACTCGCGGGGAAGGGGCCCTTGGGACACTGATTGAGGGAGACAGAGTCTCTGGTAGTGGGTGCTGAAAAGATGGAGGCATGAAAAGTCTGACTAACAGTAATATCCCGGTACCTTAGCAAAACATGGTTTCAAAAAACAGATTAAAAAACAATAAAGATACAGGGGGAGGGGGACAGTGCAGGGGTAAGGCATTTGCCTTGCATGTGGCAAACTCAGGTTCAAACCCCAGCGCCCCACCAGGCGTGATCCCTGAGTGCAGAGCCAGGAAGAATCCTTGGGCACTGCCATGTTCATCATTCATCATTCATTCATCATCCTGTTATTCGTCGATTGCCTCGAGCAGGCCCCAGTAACGTCTCCTTCATCCTAGCCCTGAGATTATATTCAAGGCTCTTTAGGAGAATGGGACCCATCATTGTTACTGGTATTTGGCATATTTGGTACGCCACGGGGAGTTTGCCAGACTCTGCCCTGTGGGCAGGCTACATTCGATAGCCTGCAAGTTTGTTCAAAGTAGGAATGAGATAATAAGATGTCATAAAAAGATGTCCTGTGTCGGCCGCGCGACATCTTATCAGGGCACTGCCATGTGTGGACCAAAAATAAAAGATACAGGCCTCAGTCCTAGAGAACACCAAGGGACTAAGAGCAGGCTTTGCATGCACAATGTCTGGGTGCAATCCCTGGCACCCCAAGGTCCCTGAGCACCACTGGGTGGGGCCCCAAAACAAAACAAAAACTTAGAAGGACTCGAACCTCAACTATACCTGGTAAGTAACGTGAAGCTCCTCAGAAGGACCAAGTGAAAAGTGCCAGACTTCTATCTACCCAAGCATGGTGGAAGTTGTTCTAGATTTACAGGTTTGCTTCTGACCTCTGCTGGTAAAGTTATAATAGGTTCCTCACTAAGTCACTACTAACTCAAGGCCATCACTGGGGACCAAGCTTATCTATCAAGACAAAGAGGCACTCCGAGTTTCAGAGGGAACTGCTCTCTTTGCCCCATGCCCATGTAGTAACCATGGGTGGAGAGGTGTGGGTTTGGTTTTTGTTTCTTCTGTTTTGGTTATTGGGCCACACCGAGTGGTGCTCAGGTCCTACTCCTGCTGGGCTCAGAGGAACTCTATGGGATGTCAGGGATCGAACCCAGTTGGCTGCACACAAGGGAAGTGCCCTACCTGCTGTACTACTACCCTGGCCCCTCGAATTCTTATTTTTAAACCTCAGAAAGAACTTTCACTGAATCTTCTAAGGTTTAGTTATGTTGAATTTTCCTTCTGGGAGTTTATGACTTTAGCTTTAGTTACTCCTAGATCTGCCCTCAGGAATCACTCATGGCAGTGCTCAGGGGACCATATGGGATGCCAGGAACCCAACCGTGGTCAGCTGCATGCAAGGGACGCGTCTTACCCTGTACTATCGCTCCGGCCCCCAAAAGATATTATTCTTGTTTTTTTGGGGGGAAGTCACACCCAGCGATGCTCAGGGGTTACTCCTGGCTCTGCACTCAGGAATTACTCCTGTTGGTGCTTGACGGACCATATGGGATGCTGGCAATCGAACCCGGGTTGGCCGCATGCAAGGCAAATGCCCTACCCACTGTGTTATTACTCCAGCCCCAAAAGATATTATTCTTGTTTGTTTTTTGGGGGGGAGGTCACACCCAGCGATGCTCAGGGGTTACTCCTGGCTCTGCACTCAGGAATTACTCCTGTTGGTGCTTGAAGGACCATATGGGATGCTGGCAATCGAACCCGGGTCGGCCGCATGCAAGGCAAATGCCCTACCCACTGTGTTGTTACTCCAGCCCCAAAAGATATTATTCTTAATTTTGAAATTAGTCAAGAGACTGTGAAAAGAAAAAAATCTAGCTAATCTACTTATCTGGTTCAAAAGAGAATTCTTATTTAAAATGATAATGTAACTTAAACTAAAACCATTGTGGTACAGAAATGAAAATGTTATTACCCTTCCCCCTAAAACTACAAAATTATGTATAAAAATAATTCAAACCACTAAACTCAGATGACATCAAATAAAAGTTTCTCACAAAAGACTGTGGCTAAAGTATTTTATTTAATTATGTAATTTGCAAATGGTTTCATAAGAAATTTTAAAAGCAAAGTTATAAAACATTTCAATAAAAAAAGTACAGCGTTAACAGCAAAATTACATTTCTTTATAGTACAAATAAAAGCATTTTGTTTCTATATACTGTCTGAAAATGTTATAATATATTCACCAACAACAGATGAAATGTTTGTACTTGAATGAGAAATATCACAGTAATTCAATCATTTGTTAATAACAGGTTCATCATTTGGACTATAAAAGTCAAATGCTCAACTTCAAGGAAAATAACAAAACCTGTCAACATCTAACATGAAGTTATAAAAGACTGTTTAGAATGGAGATGTATTTCTAGCCTTGTTACACTATTAAATTCTGCAAAGAGGAATTAATACTGTAAACATGAATTACACTTTAAAAAAGCACCATTTAACATACATTCTACATAAACTTTCAAGTGAAAAACATTTAAATCTGTTTTGTTAATCACGTAAATAAAAATAAGTATTTTTAACCACTACACAGAAAAATTATCAAACTTCACCTCATTGCACAATGGAAAAGCACTTAGAAAAAGCACTTGGAAAAAACAGCACACTTTTTATATGGGCTTTATATATATATATATGTATATATGTATATACATATATATATATATGCACGCACACACACATTGTCATTTTTCTTAAATTGAGAGCAGTTAAAACATTGTCAGAGCAATTTCCTGAGTTTCAAAGTTTTCCAATTCCCAGCGCAGAAATAACCAACCTCACTAATATAGTGTCCTTTTTCTAAACATAATCCCCGTCCCCCTGAAAAGAAACAAAACACACTTAAATTTAGAAAGAAAAAGAAAAACGACTGGAAATAATCCAACAGAATCATTTAACTTTTCTTCTCAAAATGTGTTAAAATACACCAACACTTGTTAAGTCAGGACTTCTACTGTATAATATATTCTTTATTTTAAAGGCCAGAGAATAGCAAATTAAAATGAAAACACTAACACAATGGGGGAATGGATGGGGAACTCAACTTAAAAACTGTCGATAGATATATGAACAACCAGTAAAGTTAAGACAACATCCTTTCATTTCTCACCGCAAATTAAAAGGAAGAATGGATGCAAAGTACTGTCAAGAAGTGACTGCCATGGGGGCGAGGGAGGAAGGGGAGAGTGGAGGGGAATCGGGGCAGGGAGAGAAACTGGAGACAGTGGTGGTGGGAAACATACACTGGTGGAGGGATGAGTCTTGGAACATTGTATGACTGAAACCCCAGCATGAAAGTTTTGTAAACTGTCTATCTCACTGTGATGTGTGTGTGTGTGTATGTGTGTGTGTGTGTGTGTGTGTGAGAGAGAGAGAGAGAGAGAGAGAGAGAGAGAGGGAGAGAGGAGAAAGGGAGAGGGAGAGCAAGAGAGAGCGAGAGAGCGAGAGAGAGAGGAGAAAGGGAGAGGGAGAGCAAGAGAGAGCGAGAGAGCGAGAGAGAGAGGAGAAAGGGAGAGGGATAGAGAGAGAGAAAGAGAGAGAGAAGAGAAAGAGAGAGCGCCCTGGGATTCAATCCTACTTGCCCCAGTTACCACATTAGTTCTCTTTCTCCCTCTGATAGAAAATGGTAAAGAATTATTGAAAGAAAGTAATCATCACTAAAACTTTCCACACATCAAAAGTGTTGTACTTGTACAATAGTAATACTTTTGCAATTCTAATGAGGCATATATTATCTCATTACCAACACATGGAAACTTTGATAATTTCCATAGTCTTCACTTTTATCAGAGAATTTAGATATGAACAGGAGAAAAAAAAATGATGATTCCCAAACAATCTTTGATATATATGGTCTAGAAGGAGTCACAACAGAAGAGATTATAAAATTCTCTTTCATAATTTTGTGTTGTTTAAACTAAGCAAAATAGCAGGGGGGGGGAGGCAGTTTCAAATTATATAACTTCATAAAAACAAATGTGATGCTCAAAATTCACCTATATATGTATGAATAACAATTAAGAAAAAAATAGCAATAGATCTACAAAACTAAGGCATAAATTTAAATTGATATAATATGGAACATAGCTTCTTTCCTTTGGTTTCTTCCCTAAAAATACCTCACCTCTTGTTCTTTTTGAATGTTCCCACCTTAATTCTAATAATACTGAAATAAGTCTAGCTGAAGTACTCAGGTGATGTCCTTTTAAACTGGATAAGAGAATACAAAAAGAGAACATGAGTACACACTTGCATATACTCTGTAACTTCAGATTTTAGTACTATTATTCAAAGCTCTTAAGTCATATTAAGTTATGCATGGAAATTATTTTATTATATCAATTATGGTTTTAGATAATTTCTAGAAATGAACTGCTTTACTTTTAATGTCTGTAATTCATATAAACATCACAAAAGTAAATGCAAAACTATTGGCTTTTCTTCTTTTCAAAAAAAATAATCACAAAATGTGAATACGTAACACAGCAACTAACCATTTTTAAATAATAAATATCTGTGTGTAAATACAAATTACTAATATAGCTCTTTTTTTGCAGCATGCTTTTGTATACATAAAACATCTTTTTGAATTTTACTTTCATTAAAATGTTTGATCTTTGGGGAAAATTATTCTATAACTCAAAATTCTTTCCGTAATAATCAACCTATAAATCCTGACAGAAGTGATTTCTTAGGCCTATCAAAAGAACTGTTTGCTGAAGTTATGTATGTTGAAAGTATTATTCATTTCAAAATCAAAACTGGATCACTGTTGTACACTAGAAATTACAGTTTACAGCATTAAATCTACATTAAAAAATTTAATTGACATACTAAGAATACTTTTTCTTCAACAAAAAAACACAAATTAGTGAAGGATTCCTTTTATAAAGGTGACTCCTTATAATTATTTCAAAAATGGTTTCTATATTTAATAGAATTCTAACCTGTTGCAATTTAAAAATTACACATTTATATAATAGCATCACTTGGTATCTATCTAACCAATTCTATTTCTTTGATGCCTTTTCAGCCCATGGAAGGATAAAACTACAATATAATCTCAGACCCCAACTCTGTTTCCAGAAAATGCAGACACACCAAAGGAAGAAATACCAAAAAAAGGTCAAGATCAAATAGAAAGCATAAGAAAGTACAACAGCAAGCCTTTTTTCCTGTAAGATAAGGCAAAATAAAAGGATTTTGCATGTTCGGTTTCAAAATAAAAGAAACATTCAAGTGTTACTGTTAAATCTTTCTTTCATTACTACTACCTTTTCTTCTGTTTTCAATACAAGCTTCTGAAGGGCATGAACCAGGTCTCCAAGCAAGTTAAATGTCTTTTATAAACACCTTCAGAACTTTGCTGAATGTCAAACAACAATTAATACAAAGGTACAATTTCCTCTGAAAAAGAATCAGAGTAATTCAAGCTTTAAAATGGCAGCTGATCATTTTCTTAAACATCTGTAATCAATAAAAATCTCTTTAATAACAGGCAACATATTTGGCATGTGATTCAGTAAAAAATTAAACTCTTAAATTCTGAAAAACATCATAATGCTTTTCTGTTTTATAACCAGACATTAGTTCTAATACAACACGTTTACAGTAAAGCTGAATTTACTACAAAAACTAATTTTAACCTACAAACCTTTACACTTCTAAATCGAATACATTTATTTTACTTTAGCATGACTTTCAAGCACCCTGGTTTGATTTCAGAGAACCTGCAAAAAGGATTGAAAAAAAAAAGTTATTTTTAAAGATAAAATGTTAAAGCAGTAAAGCAATAAGATTATAACCAATTCCAGGAATCTGATAAATATACTATTTACTAGCCTCTATTTAATATCTCAAACCAATTATCTATGCTTATATTACTTCTAACCTATTGTCAAAATAAGCACAATACTAAAGCTGGGGTTTACTTCTAACTTTAGTAGTTACTCAAGATGCTACAAAACTGTAAAGCTTGAATTTGACCTTCATGAAACAGAAAGAGCTGTGTGAAGAGTAAATATCTGCATTACATTATTTCTGTGCACTACATCAGTACCAAGGCTAACAATCTCTAGTAATACACAGTTATGCATGATTCAAGTTATGACTCCCTCAGTTTGAAATTTAAGAGATACTAGTCTCTAAAATAGATCATTAACCCCAAAATGATATTTTGGTCAAAATACATTACTTAAAAAAATTAATTCTAAAAATGTAATCTGTTTTCCTGCTCAAATAAATACTATTATTTTCAATACAGAAGCCAAACATTTTACATACAACAGAAAATAAGCTACAACAATTAAGATTAGAAGTAGGGGAAGGGGGTTCTTAATGATATAAATCCTCAGAGAATTTATGTATCATCGGACAGGTTAGGGATCACGTCCTCTAGTGCTGGAGGGGTTTACTATTCTTTGTTGGGGGTTACTCTCAGCAGTGCTCAGGGAACCATGGTGATCAAACCGGGCCGGCAGTGCACCAGGCAAATGCCTTTACCCCTCTACTACCTCTCTGGCCTTCAGGTCTTTATTCTCGGAATTCTCTTGTCATTTCCTGTTACTAAATAATAAGTAATGAATAAGGAGATTTCATATTTGTCAGCTAAGATCATTCAATGGCATTCAACTTGATGATGTATAAATTCAGACTGACGAGAGTACTTCAGCTAAAGTTTTAACAAATTCAAAGTAGAACCACATATAAGCTCCCAATTCCTCCAAAAATCTCAAAAGAATAATCTTGCAAAGGAATCAACGACCATGAACTATGATATCTATAACCTAGTTATCTTAAGTAATAGTTAACAAATATATTATCAAAGAAACCTAATATATTCACTTTGAGAATTTAAAACTTAAACAAACTGATTTTTTCAGATTACTTTCATCATGAGACTGACGTGCTGCCTACTGTACTGAGGGCTGCGCTAAGAGGGCTTCCTTCATGGGCTGGAGTGATAGCACAGCGGGTAGGGCATTTGACTTGCACACGGCCAACCTGGGTTCGATTCCTCCATCCCTCTCGGAGAGACCAGCAAGCTACCGAGAGTATTCCTCCTGCAAGGCAGAGCCTGGCAAGCTACTGTGCTCGATATGCCAAAAACAGTAACAAGAGGTCTCACAATGGAGACGGTACTAGTGCCCGCTCAAGCAAAATCGATGAACAACGGGAGGGCAGTGACAGTGACTTTCATCATAAACACATTTTCTTCCACTTCCAGTTTAAAAACCATCATAAATCCAAAAGAGAACGTTTCACCATGCAGGCATGAATTAAACGCTTCATTAAGTGAAAGCATGAATTACATTGTAGCTAAGACCAGGCATTAGGGTTAAATGATTATCTTAACAAATTATTCTATGCAAACTTCCAGACTTTACTGGTTCTATATGGTTGACTGTCATTACTAAGAACAGGACAATTATACCCACCTGAAACTATGGCTTGTGAGGTATTTAATGACAGCTGGTTTGATGCGAGCAACTCCTCCCTGGCTGTGGTTTCCTCTCCCCGTAATCACAGACAGATAGGGCTTCCCACCATTCTGCTTAAATTCTGTTACAACAGGAATCAGATCTGTCATAATCAATTCATTGTACATTCTCAATAGAAAAAAATTCTTGACTACTCAAACACAATGAATGGGCCAAAGAGGTGGTACAGTGGATAAGGTATTTGCCTGGCGTGTGCACAACCCACATTCATCCCCCAGCACCCTATATGGTCCCCAAATGCTGCCGGTAGTGATCCCTGAGCACAGAGCCAAGAGTAAGCCCCGAGCATCACTGGGTATAACCAACCCCCCCACAAAAGAAAAGGAAAAGAAAAAAAAGAAATCAAACACGATGTAAAACTATTTTCATAGGGATTTACAGATTTAAAACTTCAAAAAAGAAAAGTCCCATTAAAAATGTATGTTTTGGGGGCTAGAGAGATCATACATGGGTCACGGTGCTTGCCTTGCACTCAGCCGACTGTGGTTCAATCTCTGGCACATCAAGCACTGCCTGGAGTGAACCCTGAGCACAGAACCAAGAGTAAGGCCTAAGAACTCAGGGTGTGGTCCAAATCCCCACCACCAAAATGTATGTTTTGGGGGCCAGAGACATAGTTCAGTGGGCAAAGTGCATGCTTTGTATGCAGAAGGTCCAGATTCAATCCCCAGCACCACATACAGTTCGTGGAGGAACAAGAGCCCCTGAGAACTGCCAGTGTAACCCAAAAGACAAAAACAATTTTAATCTATATTTCATTTGTACTCACTCCAGTCTTCTACCTAAAGACTACAAAAAAGAACTTCTGTCGAGTGGGAGATTCTGTATGCTATCAGAAGTTCTCTCTGAAACAGTGATAACAATAAGGTAATAGTGATGACACCTAACAATTATCACATACACGGAGTCAGCATTGCTTCGCTGACATGTATTAACTAAGACTCACAACAACCCTATTAATTATTCTGAATGCAGCCAGCTTTGGTCTGAAAAGCAGAATGGGCCAGTTGAGGATCATGCGACATGACCACAGATGGACAAGTTACTTACCCTACCTGTACCTATGCCTTTCCTCATCAAGAAGCTGTAATAGGATATAAAGTTCCCTCTAGGTATAGGTTTTAGCAAATTCACTAAATTCAAGATGGACTGCAGGCCCATTTACAAAACCAATCTGCTCGGGCCGGAGAGACAGTATGAGGGCAGGGTCCTTGCCTTGCATGCAGCCAACCCAGGTTTAATCCCTGGCACCCCAAAGCCAAAGACATAGTTTCAGTTAAAATGTTCTCACTGCTACAGTCCTACCTTCAGTTTTCTGCTGTAAAACTGCCGTCAAGTGTTCAATTGCTTCATCCACATGTAATCCATGGAGGTCTAAAACATTCTGGGGTAACAGGGAGGCATTGACTTTCTCAAAGATCTCCACAGCAGCAAGGTGATTGGCTTCTCTCATCTTCTGCTCATGGAGACTCCCCTTTAATTACAAACATAGTCTCAGCAAAGACTTTTGTTACTTTCTACTTAGAAGGTAATGAGGAAACAAAGAGTGCTCACCCAAAAGTGAGGGCCAAGAAAAAAAGGAAAGACAATCTGAAAGTTTAAATGATACAATTCAAGAATGCACAGAAATTTCCCTTGGATTTCAGTGCATTAAAATACAGACAGAGCTTCCGTAGAGCTCTCCCTTGGCCAGAGAGCTCAAAGGACTGAGCACATTCATGCAGGAGGAGGCCCAGGTTCACTTCCCAGCATCAAATGCTCCCAAGTGCTGCCACGAACAACCCCCAAGCACGGAACAACACTAGAATGACCTCAAAACCAAAATAATAGGGGCCGGAGCGAAAGCACACGAGGTAGGGTGTTTGCCTTGCACACGGTCGACTTGGGTTCAATGATCGGCATCCCATATGGTCCCCTGAGCATCATCAGGAGTAATTCCTGAGTGCAGAGCCAGGAGTAACACCTGAGCATCTCCGGGTATGACCCAAAAAGCAAAAAACAAAACAAAACAAAACAAAAAAACAAAATAATAAAAAGGTTCTTAAACTATAGAATCATTTCTAATATATTTTCTAAATTAAAAATCATAAAGAAGAAACTGGAATAAACACCTCCCATATAATAATCTAGGGCTTAACTCCTGCTAACACCTCTAGTTGCCACTGCAGTTGTCTACATGCTTTACAGGGTTCTGAAGATAATATCAATCTGATACTGGCTGGCACTATCAAGAAAAAGAAAGATGTGGAATCACAAAAATAAAAACTAATTTAGGGGGCTGGAGCGATAGTACAGCAAGTAGGGCATTTGCCTTACATGCAGTAGACCAGAGTTCGATCCCCGGCATCCCATAAGGTCTCCCCAGCAGTGCCAGGAGTAATTCCTGAGTGCAGAGCCAGAAATAACCCCTGAGCATTGTTGGGTGTGACTCAAAATGCAAAAAAAAAAAAAAAAAAAAAAAAAAAAAAAAAACAACTAAATTGTGTTTCATTTACTACAATGCTAAATGGGGCCTAACAAATTTCACTTCCGTAAAATACATTACTGTAATTATCTTTTTCACAAATTTATATTTTTGGGTATTTTATTTTCTCTCAGGCCAACTTGGCAGGCCAACCATGTGGTGTCAAGAATAGAATCCGGGGCTCCCACAGCAAAGCAAGCTCTTCAGGCCTTTGAGACATGTCCCACATCCCCATTTAATTTTCCTTCTCAGCTATAAAGGGACTGAAGACATAGTACATCCAAGAAAGTCCCTGCCCAAGTTCAATCCTCAACATCACATATGGTCCCCTGAGCATTGCCAGGAGTCACTCCTGAGTACAGAGCCAGGAGCAAGCCCTGAACACAGCCAAGTATAGTTCAAACCTCTCCCCACCCCCCAACCAAAAGAAAAGGAGACATATTATTAAAATTTCAAACATGAAAGAAAACACAAGGTCAAGTATAATCCCAATCTGAAGTGATCTGGTAGTCTATACTAACACTACTGTATTTCCACCAGAAAATCTGTACTGGATAGAATGTACCCAAATGAAAAAATGACCTGCAAGAATAACCTACAACTTAAAATGTAAGCCATACGGAAAGCAACCACAGAAAAAGCTCCCTCTAGCTATTTCACAGATATCAAGTTCTTAGATCCAAACAATTCTTATGTATTTAGATATCTTATTTAGTCCACCATGGCAGAGTCTGGCAAGCTACCTGTGGCGTATGTGATATGCCAAAAACAGTAACAGTAACAGGTCTCATTCCCCTGACCCTGAAAGAGCCTCTACTATGGCAGCATTGGGAAAGACATGTAAGGAGAGGCTGCTAAAATCTCAGGACTGGGACGGATAGCAACATTACTGGCGCCCACTCGAGAAAACTGATGAACAACGAGAGACAGTGCTATTTAGTCCATGTTCCCGAAACCCAATCTAACAACAATCCAAATATTATCTGCTTCAAGATTATTCAAACACTGTAAGTTAGAAAAGTAGTATAGGCTCCCCACTTACCTGCTGAGCATAAAATGTAGCAACATTTTTTTTCCCCATCCGATAGGCTTCTTTTGCTTTGCTGTAGCACTCTATCCGCTTCTGTTGGTGCAGGAAAGCCTCTGCCCTGTAGTCATCATACTCTGGGTACTCAAAGTCCTGGAAAGACGGTTCCCCTGGCATATCTTCAGTCTCCTTCGATTTCTTTGTCTGAAAGATATTATACAACAAAACATGGTAAAAGTAAAAAGTGCTTATGGAAAAAAATGGATCCTATTATTTTCATCTTTCTTGTCAAGAAACCAATTCTTGGGGGCTGGAGCCATAACACAGCGGGTAGGGTGTGTGCCTTGCATGCTACCAACCCGGGTTCGATTCCCAGTATCCCATATGTTCCCCTGAGCACCGCCACGAGTAATTCCTGAGTGCAGAGCCAGGAGTAACCCCTGTGCATTGCCAGGTATGACCCAAAAAGAAAAAAAAAAAAAAAAAGAAACCAATTCTTCCCAGTGTTTACCTAATAATTCAGGTATGTTACTAATAATTCTCATGAACTCTTTCATGCAATAAAAATCCCAAAATCACTATTACCTTAAAAGATGTGAAAAACGTATTGATATTTATCAAGATTTAATTAGACAACAAAAATCAAGCTGGAGAGAAAGCTGCATGCATAAGTGGGTATTGGGATCACTCTTAGTTTCCTATCAGACTTCTGTGATTAACAGATGAGGATAGTGACCGTATGAGTGAGTCTGTGGAAGAAGTCACTGGGATAGGGTCAGTTCAATCACAGAAGAGCATACAGTCCCCTACTACATGCACCAAGCATGTAGTAGCCTCTGCCACCCCTGGATGTGGATCAGCCTAACCACCCAAAACAGGACTGTATATTCAGTTACATAGCAAAGACAACACTATTCTGCTTATAAATCTTGAGATATTTTCTATCAGTATTGTGAAACTGTCAACATTTTATGAGAAAGACTCAAGAATAATATACAGAATACATACAATAATTTAAAACTAGTATCTTTTCACGATTTTATGATGTAACTCAAAATTTCCTTTTTAGGTTGCAACATCTTTCCATCATTTTCACTTTTAGCATTTGGTTGCACACACCAAATCCCCATTAACCTCTCCTGTCACCAGAACGAAACACAGTGCCTGAATTATTGGGAGAAAAACATAATCTTTACTCCCAATCTAATACTTGCGAGTAATCTTTATTCCAAATCTAATTTGGAATGAAATGACCTCCATCGTCTTCTACACTCTGCATCTTGAAATACTGTCCCTATCAAGCCATGATTAGCACCGGCCTCAGCGCCATCACCTGGACCCTGCTCTGTGCACAGCGCCTTATCTAAGCCCTATGTATCCACTAAATAACCATGAAGGATACCAAAAAATAAAGGAAAGGAAACGAAACGAAGAGATAGCTCAAAGGGCTGAGCACACACTCAGGGGCCCGGGTACAACCCTTAGCAAAGCACGGTCCCCTGAGCACCACTGAGAGTGACCCTGCAAAGAAGCAAGTCAGAAGTTGCCCCTGCACAAAGAGGTGCAGCCCCAAAACCAAAGAAGGATAAAAAGGTTATTCATATGTTAATTTATTAATAAATAAGACTAGCAGAATGATAAAGGCCTCTATTTTTTTTTTTAAAAAAAGTAACTAAAACTAATAAGACTAATCACTGTCACTGTCCTCCCGTTGTTCATCGATTTGCTCGAGGGGGCCCAGTAACGTCTCCATTGTGACACCTGTTACTGTGTTTGGCATATCAAATACGTCACGGGGAGCTTGCCAGGCTCTGCCATGCAGGTGAGATACTCTCGGTAGCTTGCTGGGCTCTCCGAGACTAGTATATAAAATATGACTAGTATATAAAATAATTTGAATCCCAAGATACTTTAAAAAAAGTAAGTCTATTTATAACAGCACGGAAAAGAGGTGCTGGAGTGACAGTACAGCCTTGTGCAGTCAACCTGGGTTCAATCCCCGGCATCCCACAAGGTACTCCGAGAACCTCTAGGAGTGATCCCTGACTGCACAGTCGGGAGTAACCACTAAGCACTCTTAAATGTAGCTGAAAAAACAAAATACAGTAATAGTAATAATAGCACTGGAAATAATAAACATAAATGTAAATCAAAACCACAATGAGATATCACTTCTGCATTCATCATTTTATTTCTTATACTGTTGGTCCTTTGGTATCTGGAATCTTGTTAACCCCTACAGGCATTGAACCCCCACCATGGAGTTAGCTAATTCCTAAAAGCTAGCAAAAAGTAAGCCCGCCAGCTTGCTTCACATACGTACATACCCCATCCATAGACCATACCCCAATCACTTCCTCCACAGACTCACTCATATGGTCACTATCCTCATGTCATAATCACACAGAGGCCTGATAGCAGGATACTAAGAAGGATCCCTACACCCCCAAGCAAACTGAAATCATTCAAACTAGCCAATCCTAAAACTACTTACCCTTTCCCATCTAGTATATCCAACAGAAAATCTAAGAAATCAATGAAACAACTTTCAATTGCCAATTTTCCCCCTTAAATCCAATTCTGCCCACCTGAGCAACCCTCAGTGTGGTCCATCTAATGGGCAGATCTTGCCTCTGATTTCTAGGGGATGGTGAACAGCATGAAATTCCTTCTTTAGATTAGAAAACGAATTCAAAGACCAGGAAAACAGCACAGTGCTGATGGCACCTGCCACATACCCCACCGACTGAAACTGGGATCCCAGGCACTGCACATGGCTGCCCGAGCACCATCAGGGCTCACTCCTCACCCAGGTGTGGCCTAAAAAACATATTTTTCAAAGCCCCTGATACTTTACAACAACTTCATATATCCCCAGATGGCTATAAATCTGACAGGCAATAATATAAATCAGAGAGGATATGAACAAACTAACACACTGCTAACAAAAACATAAAATGGTAAATTGAGAAACAAAGTTTTTTGTTTTTTGGGTTTTTTTTTTGCTTTTTGGGTCACACCCGGCGATGCTCAGGGGTTACTCCTGGCTCATGAACTCAGGAATCACTCCTGGCGGTGCTCAGGGGACCATATGGGATGCTGGGAATCAAAGCTGTATCGGCCATCTTGGCTGCGTGCAAGGCAAACGCCCTACCCGCTGTGCTGTCGCTCCAGCCCCGAGAAACAAAGTTTTATAAAGAGGTTAAACATACCTGCCAACACAGTTATGCCCAAAAATCACATCTTATTACCAGCCCACTGATATTCAATTAAGCCTCATACTATTACTGTACACTCTAAAGAGAAAAAGTTACAGAAATTCAAATATTTCTCAGGCACAATGACATCAGAAGGGGCAAAAAAGTCGGCTTATAAATGTGTTGTTTGAGACCTTAATTCAATACTAAGTTCCTCCCACATGTGGGGAGTTTGTTTTCCTTTCTCTTCTACTTTACAATAAACTTTTCTACTTACTGAAACAAAACAATTTTATTATGTGAGTAAGCAAGTATTCTTGGTGGGGGGTTGGGGAGGCACACCCAGTGCTTCTCAGGGCTTACTCCTCACTCTGTGCTCAGGAGACCATATGTGGTGGAGGGATCAAACCCAGGTTGGCTGCATGCAAAGCCAATACCCGAACCGCTATACTATCACTCCAGCATCTAAATGAATATTCTAAACCAAGCACGATATTGGTGGTTCAAGTTACAACCTATTCAAAAGGGGAAAAATAATCATAAAATTATCCCAATAAACCATTCATATTCTGCCCCCTTCTCACTTTGCCAACTGGACTTATGTCTTAAATGGCCATTCAAGTGAGGCAAAGGAAGTGTCCTTTTCAAACTCAAGCCAAGCAAACTAGGTTTTTGTCTTGTATCCTGTCAGAGGAAGCAACTTAAAGAAAAAATTCATATTTTCACGTACAATTTTTTACAAATTATAGTGAAAAAAGTAAGTAACCATACCTTTTTCTCCTTAGACTTCGGTGCAGTATGAGAAATGACACTCTCATTTTGATGAACAAACTCTGGTGCTACCACTGTTTTTACAGGGTCTCCTTCAAGAACACAATTTAGAAATTGTACTGTGTGTTCTAATGAATAGCTGTAGAGTTAAACACAAATATGTCAAATAAAAACAAAAGCTAAGTGAAAACGTAAGCACAGGTAAATCCTTCAAATATTTTAAATGAATATGATCAACTGGCTAACTTTTAAACATTAAGATCCAATGCTGAATGAAGAAAAGAATGACCAGAAGAAAATGTCAAATACTGGGTTCTCAAAAAGGAGTTTTTTAAAAAAGATGATCAGAATGATAGTACAGTGGATAAGGCGTGCAAGTACTTTAAATCCCCAACACCACCTATGGTCCCCCAAGCACTATCAGAAGTCATTCCTGAGACACAATCAGGGAAAAGTCCTTGAGCACCTCCAAACCTTCCCCCCAAAATACCAGAGGTAACATTAAGAATTCATTTCCTAGCCTTTCATTTTAGAAGATTACCTACGACAAATCCTCCATCTTATCACCTAGACCTCGTAAGCCTGGCTTCAGTTTTCTTAAAATTTCTCCAAATACTCTGTAAATAATACATCTTTAAACTGATGTTTTCGTGTTTATAAAAAAAAAAGGAGAGGGGGAACCTGGTGGTGTGCACGACTTACTCCTGGCTCTACACTCAGAGAACAGAGTTCACTCCTGGTGGGGCCGGGGAGCATATGGGCACTGGGGATCAAACCCAAGCAATTGCTCGCAAGGCAAACACCTACCTGCTGTACTATTAATCCGGCCCCTGTGTGAATTTTTAGTTTTTATTTATATTATAGTCTGTTCAAAGAAAATTCTAAGTAGAAATAGCAAAAAAACTAAGACACTATCCTACCTCTCTCCCCTACATTATCCAAGCATATTCACATGGATTACTTGCAGTACAAATTTCTAAAATTTCACAAAACACTTAGCATGACTGCCTCAGTATCTAAAGATACTTGGAAGTACATACTGTATTACTAAGATAAGAAAACAATACTGTAAGTCAGGGAAATGAGTCAAAAGGGCTTACAATATTGTAAAATTCAATATTACCAAATTCAATCCCTGCTACCAAATGGTCACTAAGCATTTCTGGGAGAAGTTCCCAAGATCAGCTGATGTGGTCCCAAAATAAAAGAGTAGATAAGAAAAAAATTTACACTTGAAAATACAGCAAATATTATTGTAAATGATTATTCCATAACTCAAATTATGTATGAACCAGAGAGGTAGTACAAGGGAGTTTAAAGTACTTTTCCTTGGTGGATGATGGGCACTGGTGGAGGGATGGGTACTTGATCAATGTTTAACTGAAACCCAAGCACAAAATTTGTAAGTCTATAACTGTACCTCATGGTGTTTCACTAATAAAAAAAGGAAAAAAAAAGTACTTTTCTTCCACTCTGCCAGCCCTAGTTCAAAACCCCAGCGTAGCATATGGTCCCCTAATCATCTCCACGTGTCATTCCTGAGCACAGAGGTAGGAATAGGCTCTGGGCACTGCTGGATGTGGGCCAACCCACACCCCTGCAAAAAAAACATACTTCTAGACATACTTTGACTACGAGTGGGTCCTGATCATAGCCAGGAGTAGCCCCTGAGCACCAATGGATATAAATCCCCCCACATAAACAAACACATATACAAAAACAAGTAAATATGGGCCAGAGCGATTATACAACGGGTAAGGCATTTTGTCTTGCATGTGGCTGACCTGGGTTCAATCCCCAGCATCCCACAAGGTCAGTCGCCTGAGCACCACCAGGAATAATTTCTGAGTGCAGAGACAGGAGTAACCCCTGAGCACTGCCAGGTGTGGCCCAAAAACAAAACCAAAAAAATAGTAAGAAGCGATAGCACAGCGGTAGGGCGTTTGCCTTGCACGCAGCCAACATGGCCGACCCGAGTTCAATTCCTCTGCCCCTCTCGGAGAGCCCGACAAGCTACCGAGAGTATCTCGCCTGCACGGCAGAGCCTGGCAAGCTCCCCGTGACGTATTCGATATGCCAAACACAGTAACAACAAAGTCTCCAGTGGAGACGTTACTGGGCCCGCTCGAGCAAGCAAATAAATAATCAAAGAAATAATACTATGGCAGGAGAGAGATAGAACCTCAGGCAGGGCGTCTGTCCTGTATATGGCTAATCCAGGTTTGTTCTCCGGAACCCCATATCGTCCCCTAAGCCCCATCACGACAAAGAGTCAGGACTAAGTGGTATTGCCACAAAAGCACAAAAGAAAAAAAAGAAACGGGCTTGCTCTTCAAGCCCATGTTCTTCCTTGAACACGTGTTCACTGGTCTGTCTCAATGCTTCCACTCTGCCTGTTCTCTTGTTCTCTCTCCTCACATCTTTCTAAATAAGTTTCAGGGCGCATATGCTGCCCCGAGCCCATGTGCTGCTTGCACCCACACGGCCGACCACATGTGGTGCCCGAGCACCTGTGTCGCCCGCATCGTCCCTCTTGAGATGTGTACTTTCATGCTTTCATGTCTAATGTTACGATGTGTGTAGGGGCTCCCTCTGCCCTTGGAGAAGCCTGTGTTCTCTCTTGAGTACATTACTCTCTCACTCTCTCCCCCCTCCACACCTTAAAAATCCTCCAACTAAAATCTACTTATTTCAAAAAAATAAATAAATAAAAATAAAAAAATAAAAAAGTTTCAGTAAAAACAATCTTGCTTCCCCCAAAAAAGAAATACTAGGTTAAAAAGACACACATCAAAGCAAGAAGATAACAATCAAGTCAGACTCCTACACAATATGCAACCCTGTCCTTTAACCGATTTCCTCAGTTCCTATCTATAAAATATTTTAATGCACATTCTGAACTAGCAATTTCACTTTTAGGAAGTAGTCTGCAAATAGCATTCATTCATGTGCTCAAATAATATATTCAATGATATTCTGTGCAACATGATTTCCAACATGGTTTCCAACTTTTCTTACAGTCAAAGATGACAATAAAATCAATAGGGATCTATTTAAATAAATCACAGCACTTAAGAAATCACTTTAAGAATACTATGGAGGGTCCGAAGAGATAGCACAACAGATAGGGCACTAGCTTTGCAGGCGTTGACCTGGGTTCTACTCCTGACACCACACATGGTCCCCTGGAACCTCCCCAGGAGTGATTCTTGAGCAGAGAGCTAGGAGTCAGGTCTGAGCACTGCCAGCTGTGGCTCCGCCAAAAAAAAAAACAAACCCTACTGAATACTGTGTAGATTTTGTTAAAAGAACAGATCTATAATATGGAGAGGAAAAATAAATGCCAGTAAAACTACAAAAAGTACATAAAAAAACTTTTTCTTGGTGAAATATATATATTTATGCATAGACACACAAACAGACACATGTATGCAAACACACATAACTATATATAAGAAAACAATTTTAAGGATAGTATGAACCAATTGCTAGAAAAATGCTCTATTTCTACATTGTGTTTTTGCACTGGAATAGTTTATAATTATCTAATTTATTTCTAATATCAGAATAGTAAAAAAAAAAAGCGTAAGATGCAGGATACATGATTTGAATGACATCACACTAGAAACTACAGACAATACTTCCACCACTCACTTGTGGTCCTTGAAAATGTCCACCAGAAAATTTTGATTAATGGCTGGAAATATCTTAAAGAGCTGCTTCTCTTTTAGTTTAGTGGCACAATCTTTTTCAAACATAAGTGGATCCCTTTTCTAAAACAAAACAAAACAAAATCATCCTTAAGATGAAATTTTAAATACTAATTATGCTGATCCGAAAGCATGGTTATTTTGTTGCAAAAATACTAGTAATTTAAAAGCAATCAAATTCCTTCACTGTTTAATGTTAAAATTAGTAATGTAAGTATTCTTGCATTTATTTATATCCGATTTATTTATATCTATTTATTTCCGATTTTTTGTAAAGTATTTGAAGCTCCTCATAATACATATACAAACACAATTACGTACACATGTGTGCCTGTGCACATATATACAAACTCACACATATACACTCAACACATTTAATCATATATATTGATTGTATATATTATACAACATATTTTAAAAAGGATAAAGATTTAAGTAATATGTATAAAATTCAAATATATATAAACAATATATATAAATATATATACATGCACGTGCATATATATATGAACAGGATATAAATAATAAAGTCAGAGTAGAGAAAATAAAGGTAAGAATATAAGTTAGCAAGTAAAATTAGCATATAAAAGCATGACACAAAATTCTGTACAATTACTAATGGGTCAAAAATTCAGTTACAAGCTTCTTAGTGGCCAAAGCAAAGAGAGAAACAAAGATTTTCAATGTCAAAAACAAAAATGAAAAAAAAACAACAAGTTGCTCAGGAAAGGTTCAGCATTTCCTGGGATCTGAGAGAAATTTCTCACCTGAGTCCTCTTAAAAAGGACACTGTGATGCTGGGAACAGCATCTTCAAAAACATAGTCTCCTCAATGGGCAGAAACTATAATGTACAAATAAATTGCAAATTCAGACTGACAGGAAATCTTAAACTCTGCAATTTAAGCTCTGAAACCACTGGGTGTCGCCCAAAAACCCGACAGGGAAAAAGATATGAAAATTGTTACTGTTGTTATTTTTTAATAAATCATACATAGGTAAGTTTAAATTGCCAAACCAAAAATATATTATTATTTTAATTCTAACTTATGCTTATAATTTTTTTTCCTTTTTTTTTTTTAGCTTTTGGGCCATACCCAGCACTGCTCAGTACTTACTCCTGGCTCTGCATTCAGGATAAACACCTGGCGGTGCTCTGGGACCATATGGTGTGTTGGGCATTGAATCCCAGTCAGCTGTGTCAAGGCAATGACTTACCTTCTATATCTCTCCAAGCCCTCTATGATAAATATTCTTAATGTGATTTCTAATTCTAAGGCAATTTGTTGGCACTGCAAGAGAGCTAAAAAAAATTTTTTGACTTGCTACCAAGATCTTACTGCCCGAAAATTGTGACATTTCAGTGGCTAAAATAATTCTTAATTTTAAAAAAATTACATATTATTTTGAAGCTTAGCCATATTTAGGTCATTTATGACATAAAAAATAATAGATAAGTCATAATGTGAAAATATGGCAAAAAAAGGAATGGATAAAAATTAAATATAGCACAAGAATGATGAAAACAGATCATCTCAAAAATCCTTAGGCCCACAGATTCAACTGGGTGAGTACATGATTTGCATATGGAAGGCCCCAGTTCTTAGCACCACCAAGTCCCCTAAGTTCTGCCAGAAATGACCCCCAAACACATAGCCAGGTGTGGTCCAAAATAAAAATAAGAAAAAGTAAAAAGAGAGAGAGATGTTCTTCTTGTAGCTCTACCCAAAATCACTGATAAAAAAAAAAATGGTCCAGAGCAATAGTACAGTGAGTAGGGCATTTGCCTTGCATGTGGCCGATCAGAGTTCAAGCCCCAGCATCCCAGATGGTCCCCTGAGCACCACCTGAAATAATTCCTGAGTGCAGAGCCAAGAGTAAGTCCTGAGCATCACCAGTTGTGACTCTCTGCCCCCAAGCTCCCCTGCAAAACAGCATTTAGTTGGGATGTCTGAGACGCTCCTTTGTTTACTATCATACTGAGAGTTTAGTTAGAATTATAAAGATGAGTTTCAAGAGAGAACAAAAGAAGGTCATGCTATTTAGCCATAACGTTTTCCCTTTTTATTAAAGATAATCCACTTCTCTAATAGTATTACATATATATTAAAGAAGATGTCTGAAACAACACTGAACTGTAAGATCCTACTCCAGGGGGTATTCTAGGATCATGTAAATATACAAACATTTGAGCAGTAGCATATTTTCAATTTGATTAACAAGGTTTCTTTCTTTCTTTTTTTTTTTCTTTATTTGGCTTTTTGAGTTACACCTGGCTCTGCACTCAGGAATTACTCCTGATAGTGCTCCAGGTGGCAACATATGGGTCCCCAGGGATCAAACCCAGGTCAAGCCCGTGCAAAGCAAACACGCTCCCCTCCTCAATGGACTACTGCTTCAGCCCTAACAAGGCATCTTGAGAAATATTAAGATGAAAAACATGTCATTCATCCAATGTCCCAATTCAATATATTTCTTCTAAATATAATGGTGCTCCTTTGAGTAATCAAATATTAAGAGTATTGTAAAATTTTAAGATTACAATCTAAGAATTTTGGGGGGGGGCTGGAGTGATAGTACAGAGGGTAGGGCATTTGCCTTGCAAGAGGTCGACCCGGGTTCAATTCCCAGCATCCCATAATGGTCCCCTGAACACCGCCAGGAGCAATTCCTGAGTGCAAAGCCAGGAGTAAACCCTGTGTATTGCCAGGTGTGACCCAAAAAGAAAAAAAAAAAATTCCCCTTGATAACTAGACAAAATAACGGCTAAGGGGGTCCAGGAAAAGAGTTAATAGGAATAGAGCATATGCTTTGCATGCAGAGGACCTGAGTGCTTTCCCCTGTACCTCAGTTTCCAAGCATCACCAGGAATGACCCCCAAGAACCAGGCCAGTAAAAGGCTCTGAGCACTGCCAGGGAATAATATATAACCAAAATAATAACCTCCAAGGTCTTTCCCCTTTGTTTAAAATTCTCTAAAATTTATTTTCAAAATTTCCAAAAGCACTAAGAAGAAATACAAAACATTCATTTAATAAGGAACAAAAATAAGACTCAAAGTGAAGCTTCTGTTGGAGCTTGAGGCTAGATAGAAAACAGAACAGAATTTGATTTTTTTTATTATAATTAAGTTTCTAAAATTTTTATCTTTAGAATTTATTTCAGGGCCTTGGGCCCCAGTGATAATACAGCTGGTAGGACATTTGCCTTGCACAGGGTCAACCAGGTTCAATCACAGGCATCCCATAGGGCCCTCCAAACACCACCACTAGGAGTGATTCCTGAGTGCAGAGCCAGGACTAACCACTGAGCATTGCCAGGTGTGGCCCAATAACAAAATACAAAAAAAAAAAAAACCAAAAAACCTCAACATTTATTCCAGAGGCGAGAGATAGCACAAATGAAATGGATTAGGCACTAGCCTTGCAGGCAGCTACCTCTGTTCGATTCCCAGCACTACAAATGAACACCAAGAATAATCCCCGAGCACAGTCAGAGTAAATCCTGAGCACAGCTAGGGCTGCCCCAGACAAAAAGATGAATACTTCCTGGACCAGAGAGGCATTACAGAACTTAAGTATTTCTCTGGCCAATCACGGTTCAATTGGCACCACGCGGTCCCTTGGTAGTTAGTCCCTTAAGCACCACCAAAAATTTTGAAAGATGGACACTTTTAGGGGGAATTAAAAGAAAAAAATTAACCACTTCCTTAGGAAGTGTTTGGAATTTTTATTACAAATTTCCAGATAACTTGACAGATTTTAACTTGACAGATTTCTTTCATATCTTTCTAGAATTAAAACATTTATATCAGTCAATATTAAAAACTAAGAAATACGAGGATGAAAGGGTAGGGTAAGGCGTCTGCTTTGCACATGGCCAGTCAGGGTTCAATGCCTGAGTGCAGAATCAGGAGTAAGCCCTGAACACAGGTGTGCCACCCTCCCCCCCAAAAAAATATTTTTAAACGTAAATTCCCAAGAAATATGCAGTCAAGTCACCTAAAAAATTAAGGCAATAGAAATAATACAGTTAGCTTCTGTAACAGAAGAATAAACAAAAACCTCCAGCTTTAAACTGTATTTAAAATGTTTCGATTTGGGGCTGGAGATAGCACAGCCAGTAGAGGAGTTTGCCTTGCACTCCGCCGACGGGGTTGATTCCCAGCAACCCATATGGTCCCCCCGCACCTCTAGGAGTAATTCCTGAATGCATGAGCCAGGGTCTTTTTTTTTTTTTTTTTTTTTTTTTTTTTTTGCTTTTTGGGTCACACCAGGCGATGCACAGGGGTTACTCCTGGCTCTGCACTCAGGAATCACTTCTGGCAGTACTGGGGGCACCATACGGGATGCTGGGAATCAAACCCGGGTTGGCTGCGTGCAAGACAAACGCCCTACCCGCTGTGCTATTGTTCTAGCCCCTTTAGTTTCAATTCTACTGGTGGGACTGGTGCTGGAACATTTTATGTCTAAAGCCCAACTACGGATAACTTAGTAAATCAAAATGCTTAAATAAATGTTTCATTTCATGGGGCTGGAAAGATATAGTACAGCAGGTAGGGGGGTTGCTTTCCAAACTGCAGACCCAGGTTTGCTCCCTGGCACCCCACATGTTCCCCAGAGCTCCGCCAGGAGTGATCCCTGAATGTAGTGCTAGCAGTAAGTCCTGAGCACAGACAACTGTATGTGGCCCAAAATGCAAAACATACACAAATAAGAAAAGAAAATTAAATGTTAAATTCTAACAGTAATTTCTGTACATTCAAATAGAAATTCCAGAATAGTATAGAATCATATGAAAAATTACATAGTAAACACAATCAACCTGGAGTCACAGACAAGAACTTAACACTTATATTAACCATACCAAACCATGCTTTTCCTGTAAGGCAATTTCTTCTGACATTATTTCTCTGAGTGAAACTTTTTTAGTTTGAGTGTTCCAATGATCCAATAAGGGTAGCATTTCGGATGCTGCTAAAGTCTTTAGCAATTTTTTGCCTGTTTTCTGAGGTGTTTTTTGTTCAGCATTATCAAAACCACAATGTTCAACCAGGGAAGGATCTACAAAAGCAGTATGAATAATGTCAAGTCACCAACAATATATGTAAAATTTAAGAATTATTCACTTTGTCACAAATATCTCGATAAGAGATAATTCCAGAAACAAAGTTTTTACTTTTAAATTATAAATATATCATGTATTACAGAGTTAAAAGAAATGCTATGTTTAAGCAGGAATATTTCAAGTGAAAAATAATCTGAGTATTATTCAGTATCTTTTCCATTTCACATCAACACTCAGAAGACATAAAGACACACACACACACACACACACACACACACACACACACACACACACACACGGGGCAAGTTTGTAAGCTGGAAGTGGCCAGAAGGCACAGCTCCTATTATATAGAGTCGCTGAAAAGATACTGAATCAATGAAATTCAACATGAAAAAGGAACTGAGTATTCTAAGAAGTTCACAACAGGATTTAATGTGTAACAGTTCAGCATCTTCAGCATTTCTAAGGGATATCAATAATATTTCTTTTTTTTTTTCTTTCTTTTTGGGTCACACCCAGTGATGCACAGGGGTTACTCCTGGCTTTGCACTCAGGAATTACTCCTGGAGGTGCTCAGGGGGCCATCTGGGATGCTGGGAATTGAACCCGGGTCAGGCGCGTGCAAGGCAAATGCACTCCCCACTGAACTATCGCTCCAGCCCCGATATCAATACATTCTGACAGAAACCTTTGCTTTTATGGAGTGAGTTAACAGCACACAGAATCATTGACACAATTCTGATATACTTGAGGTCCTCTAAATCTCAAACAGTTTTAACTGTTGAAGCTACAGCACAACTATTGGTTTGAACGTAAGCTAAAGCAGTGTGAAGAACAAGAAAAAGGCATGTAGAGGAACTCATGAACAAAAGGAGGGTCCTATTAACAGGCCTACCACCCTACACTGATAATTAAGAACAACATTATCCAAGAGAACTCTGGAATCAAGTATTTTTCATTGAGGGGCAGTAAAGATAAGACAATAGGTAGGGTGCTTGCCTTGCAAGTGGCCAACTTGGTTTTGATCCCCAGCACCCCATACAGTCCCCTGAGCCCTGCCAGGAGTGATTCCTGAGTAGAGTCAGGAGCAAGCCCTGAGCACTGTCAGGTGTTGCCCCAAAACAAACTAATTTCATTTTAGCCTATTTTAAAATAGGCTAAAGGCAAACTTTCTTTTGTGCCTCATATTGTAATTTTATAACCAAGTAATATTTCAACCATGTTCCCAAACACACGAACACGTATCTTAAGAATTATCTTGGTCATATGTACAAAAACAACATACATATCCCACAGAACTGATGAAACTTAATGTAAGAACTTCTTTAAGTTTTATCTATTTATCGTTATTAAATGTTAAATATTATCTAACAAATTTTACCTGCAAGCCAACATTTCTGGATAATGTATTTGGGGGAATTATACTTTAAAATGAGTTAAGACTCTCGCATATGCTACCCGAGCCCATGTGCTGCTTTCGAACACAGGAGTCGCCCGCATGTCCCTTTTGAGATGTGTACTTTCATGCTTTCCTGACTAATGCTGGGATGCGTGTAGGGGCTCTTTTCACCCTTGGAGAAGCCCAGGTTCTCTCTTGAGCTTGTTACTCTCCACTCTCTCCCACTTTCTCTTCCTCCTTCCTTCCAAAAACTCCAAATAAAATGTTTTACTTCAATAAATAAATAGATAAATAAAATAATGTGTCTACTGATCCACATACACCAAGTCAAAATCAAGACAAGAACATGAACAAGAAAGACTGTTTTACCTGGTGTAAGTTTGCCCAAGGATACCTCTTCCTGTCGCTGTCGTTCCTACACATAAATGCAGAATAGGGCATGGCAAAGGAAGGGTACATTAGTAAACAAGGTTATATAATTATTCTCTAGTAGTTCTAGAGTTTATCTATCTAGAAATAGTTCTTGTTAAATTTATCTAGTTATTTACAAGTATATAGTCTTTTATTTTTCTATAAATAGTTCTTGCTAAATATAATACAATAAAATCATAAAGTATGGGTCAGAGAGACAGTACAGGTATCTAAGAGCTTGGCTGACCCCAATTCAATCCCTGGCACCAGCAAATCATCCCCGAGAACTACCAGGAATGATCCCTGACAACAGAGCTAAGAGTAAGCCCCAAGAACAGATAAGTATGGTCAAAAAAATGCTAAAAAATGAAGCATGACTACATTTGTTTACATATTATAAACTTATAAACTTGTGGGGGGATTTGGTTTTCAGCTCAGGGACTATTCACACCTCACATGATGTCAGGATCAAACCAAGTCCTCCTGTGTTCAGAGGATGCCCTCAGACTGTTGCATTCTCTCTCCAGCCCCTCAAAGTGAGGATGCTACATCTTATCAAATTATTTTTCAGGAGTAGTCACGGAGCACTGTAGGCATGGCCCAGAAACAAAACTTTTATAGTAAATCAAATATTTAACTTAGAGAATAAAAACTTACAATTATTGATTAAAAAAAAAATCACAATGACCTTCATCATAAGTTATATTAATTTGACCAGTCTGAAAATAATCTAAAACATTGGAAAGAGAAAAAAAGAAAATCTACAATTTGTTAACTGGTAAAAATTAACCTCTTCTCACTCCCTCCCCTAAAAAGAGGGTGCATAGACATTGTACAGAGGTTAAGACACTTGACTTGCACGCAAGTTAGACACTTGACTTGCATGCAGTCTATCCCTGGCACCACAGAAAAACTGCTGAGCTCTGCCAGAGGTAGACCCCTGAGCATCAATCCAGGTATAAGACCCAAGCACTGCTGAGTGTGGACCAAAATAACAAAACCAAGGGGGAGGGGTAAAGACATCATTCTCACAGTCAAAATTCCAAAGAACTCTAATAGCATATTATGCTTTTGGAGGCTTGGTTTTTTTTTTTGTTTGCTTGTTTGTTTGGGGGTAGGGGAAAAGGGAGGTTATAGTTTTCTTGGTTTGGGGGCCATACCCAGCAGTGCTCAGGGCTTAAACCTGGCTCTGTGCTCAGGGGTCACTCCTGGTGGTGCTTGGGAACCATATGAAATGCTAGTGATCAAATCTGAGTGGGCTGCACAAATACCCTATCTGCTGTACTGTCACTCTGGCCTGAATAATAATAATAATAATAACAATAATAATAATGTTATACATACTGAAAAGCAATGATAACAAAACAGACAAAAGTACTTTATAAAAAAGTCTACCAACCATTACAGACTCTTTCCATTTCTCATGAATCACTTTAGCTAGATTGAGATCTATATGAACCACACAATCCTCAACTGTTAGAGATCCTTATGAGGAAAAATGAAAAAAGGAAAAAAGGAAGTCAGTTGTTACTCTTTATACATTTGCAGAAAATACTCAACCATACTCAACCACCCTAGACATTACAAAACTAATCTGTAATATTAATTACTAACATGCTTCCAGTTACCAATTCTCTTGGAAAATTTTTGAGTCTGTCTTCAGTTATGTACACAATACACAAAGCTTAAAACACAAGTTATTTGTCCCATTGTTCAAATATTTTTAATTGATTCATTCCCATTAGTCAAGGCTTCAGTAATTGTGCTGTAAGAAATCAATCTCCCATAAGAATGAAAAGGAGGTCCCTCTGCCTCCGGAAAATTAATACTTTTCTCCCCTGACTATAGATTCCCAATCTCCAGAATGGTGAAAAAATAAAAATATCTCTTGTTCAAGTCTCAAAAAATTTTTTAAAAAAAGCGAGAAAGAAAAAAGTTCATCTCTGGTACCTCAATTCATTTTTAAAAACCTCAGCAAACACACTGTGTGAAAAGTAGGGTAGGCTTGGGGTAGGAGCAATAGTAGTGAGCCTTGAATTCAGTCAATCTTCAGCACTCCACATGGAGTGATTCCTGAGTGCAGAGGCAGGAGTAAGCCCTGCACACTGCTGGGTGTGTGATCCCCAAAACAAAATGCACACACAGGAAAAAAAAGCAGGGCAATCAACACAAATTACTTTTCTAATTCAGTTAACATCTGAAATAATTTAAAAAGTGAAATACGACCCTAAATCTATATTCTCTAGTCAAACAATGACACACGAGATAATTAATCTTTCCTTACCTGAGTCAATACCAACAGGACCAAATAATTCACTGAGTTGAAAAGCCAGTTCAGGGGGTAATGCCAATTCCAGACAGTCTATGGTCAGAGACTTGGCCGTCACTGGCGTGGCACTCAACATCTCTGTTTTACCTTCTTCACCACCACCAGCTGACAAAGTACTCCCTGTCATTAAAAGTTTCTCCATTTCCTGTTCAACTTCATTCATAAATTCTTCTGTATTTGTAAATTTCCCATGATCCTTTGGAACTTTTTCATTTTTCCTCATTTCAAAAGAGTCGGTGAAATAAGTTGGTTCATTTAGTGCAAGGTTTGATGTGCTCAATATAGAATTTAAGTTATTAGACAAATTCAAAGAACATCTACTATCTCCAATCTCTCTGACTTCTAGATTCTCAAGTTCACTTTTGTCTTTATCAGCAGTAGCTTTGAGAATACCTGAAAATGACTGCTTAGCATTATATAATCCTGAAAGTTCAGCATGACTGTCAGCTAGGGCTTCCTTAGTGTTCTTCAGATCTGCATTGCCATTAGGAAATATACTTGCTGTTAATACAGGTTTGTCAGTGGTTGTGACTCTTGTTTCGGCCTGTTCTAAGTTTCCTTTTTCTGAATCATAAATAGATTGCATATTAGTGTCACTGATACCAATTCCATGACTATACTCTGGCACAGAAAAATTAGAATCCTCAAAGGATCCTCTTTGGCTAATAATTTCCTTCAAATTCAGTCCCAGAGAAAATGGTCCAATTTGTCCTTCATCATAGGAATTTTTATTATTCTCAAATTCCGTATCCTCACATAATTTTGTTTCAGAATCCAACAAAAGGCTTGTGGCCCATATAATATCTTTATTACATCTTTCATATAAGTCTTTAAGGGCTTCTAATGAAAAAGAACCAAATAGTTTACAAAGAATGTTAAGATTTTCAGATTCATCAGCACTGGTAAGCTCACTTTCTTCAACATACGTGCTTTTATCATACATTACCCTATACGGAATTGTTTCTTGAACATCTAATTTTGTGTTAATATTAAAAGCTTTTGGTTTAAATCCATCTAATCTTCCTGTTAATACTCTTACAGAATCTGAAACACTAATTTTATTCTTTTCTATTTTCCAAAGAAGAGCAAAATCTTGTGGCTCAGTCTGAGAAGACACGCCCACTTCCATTCCAAGGAACTCATTAGGTTTCCCTTCTGAAAATTCACCTGAAATTTGTGCTCGTATTGCTCCAGAAGTAGCTGGAACACTACCAGGAAAAGTAAGCGACAGTGAATGTTGCCCGTGAATCGTTTGACTTAAACAGGTCTTATTGTTGCGGGTCATTTCACTGGAAAGCAATTCTGAACGTCCGAGAGGGGAACAACCCAGTGATTTCAGTTCTTCAGGGCTTGTGCCCCAACAGGCCTCATGTGCTGGATATAAAGATACTTCGTTCACACTGTCATTAGCTCTAAATTCTAGGTTAGGTTCATTTAAACCTGTCTTTGGCATTCTTGATCTGTTCTCTCTTTGACCTAAAGACTCAGAGCAAGGCCAGTCACCCACAGCACTGAATGTGGCATTTTCGGTATTTTTGTAAGTATCAAACTTACAACTATTGAAAGCGTCTGAATCATCACACTTGGCTTCTTCTATACTTTCTTGCAGAGGTCCTTGTTGCTGGTAATGATCCAAATTCACAGGCTGACTATTCTCTTTGTGTGATGGAGGGTGATTATGCTTCTTGTCACTTTGTACAGATGAAGCTTTTTCAGCTTTTCGGTTTCTTTTTATCCTCTGACCAATAGTCTTATCAACTGGCCAGTCACCAACAAAATTTGATAGTTCATGTCTCGGGAGCTTTTCTAAAGCTGATTTACTTTTTTGTTTTCCAAAGGCTTTTTTCTTTACTGTTACTCTTTCTTCTGCTATTTCACCTGAAGAAGGTTTTTCCATTTGAAGTGGTACAATATTTGAAAGGTCGCGGTTTTCTTGATGATTTTCACTGTAACAAATACTTGGTGACACTCTCTCAACAAAATCCGGTTTGCTACCCTCTATCTTAGAAGCGTTTTCCACATGCTCCTCTTTTTCAGTTTTGTCTCTTACTTGAACTGGGTTTTCAGAATCAGAAAAAGACATGTCTGGGGCTTCCTGAATTAAAGCGCTCTGAATGTTAAGATCCATACCACTCATTTCTTCTGTTCCTTTATTTAAATCTGCATGAGGAAGATATGTAACATTCTCAGATAACACAGCTTCTTTGGTCACTTCAAGTTTCCTCTCTTCAATTAACTCTAGGTGCTTCAAAGATGATGATAAAACATTTTCTTCTTTTTCAAAGGTGGCGTCTTCTTGGTCTCCTGGGCTGCAAAATTTTTTTATTATTGAGAAAAACCTCTTAATGTTAATGCTGGACAGAAGTATTCAACTGAAATGCAAGATACTTCAAATTCTGAAAATTCAAGAAATAAACTCAATCTGCAAAAGCTTATTTTTAACTGTCCCTATACATTATGCACACATCCCTTTGTTGTACCCCAACACCTAGCACAGTATTTGGAATGGGAAGTTTTCAACCCTTTTTCAAATTGAACAGTAAACACTGAGAATAGTATTCTCACCAAGCATTACAGTAAGGTTCTAAATTTGTTTCCACACTTTCCTTGCTTCTTTACAACTGTTTAAGATTAAAAAATGTGTAATAGCTTGGCCTCAATATCACCCACTTGCTACAAAGGAAATGCTTAAGCTTCACTTTGGGAGAACATCTCTCTCTCTCCCTCTCACTTTCTCTCTCTCTCTTAGGTATTCCTTGTTAAACTGTTTATAACTAGCCTCAACATTAACTTCAGACTCAGCACTCTTGCCAAATTATTTACTCACATTTCAAGGCTTTTCTCATAGTCAATTTGCCTTCCTTCCTCCCTCCCTTTCTTCCCTTTATGCTGGGGGAACAATCTGCTGTGTTCATGGCTTACTCCTGACTCTGCACTCAGGAATCGCTCCTGGAGATGACGAAGATCAAACCTGAGTCGACTGCATGCAAGCTCAGTGCCTTACTTCTCTCCAGTCCCATCCTTTCTTTGTTCCAGCAGCTCTCAAAGTGCTAACATTCCAGGAAGTTTTCCTAAATTAAATCATATCTAACAGTTTTCTAAATGCTAGATTGTAATCTAAATTGTATAAACATATTAAACCATAATCTTTTTAAGGTCCTTATAAACAAAGTAATTATACATATTTGGAGAAAGAGCTGGAATATAAAGAGATTTTATAACCTGTCAAAGACTAAAAATCTGAGTTCTGAAGCCAAAAAATACTACCCAAAACTCCTATTCTTAGGGCCAGAGAGATAGTACAGCAAGTAGGGAGCTTGCTTTGCACACAGCTGATCCAGGTTCAATTCCAGGCACACTAGATAGCCCCCTGAAACCCCCAGTAATGATCCATGAGCACAGAGTCAGGAGTAAGCACTGAGCATCACTGGGATGCCAAAAAATTAAGAAGCCCTGCTCTTAAACACTTCACAGCATTGTGCCTCTATAAAAGAACATTTCCGAACAATCTTTTCCCAACTCTCTGCTCCCTTTGAGAAAGTCTATCAAGGCTTTCCATCAAAAAATAAGGGTGAAAAGTGATAGTTCTTTTTCACTCATTTATTTATCCAAAATTTATGCATCCTAAATATTTAGAGTCAGTACTATCTTGGATTATAAGCTTTCAAAAGCCTTATACAAGTAGAACATTAAGAATTAATTTGGGGGGCTGGAGCAATAGCACAGCGGGTAGGGCATTTGCCTTGCACGCGGCCAACCCAGGTTCAATTCCCAGCATTCCATATGGTCCCCTAAGCACCGCCAGGGATGATTCCTGGGTGCAGAGCCAGGAGTAGTACCCCTGTGCATCGCCGGGTGTGACCCAAAAAGCAAAAAAAAAAAGAATTAACTTGGGGGGGCCGGAGCCATAGTACAGAGAGTAGGGCATTTGCCTTGCACGCAGCTGACCCGGGTTCAATGCCCAGCATACCATATGGTTCCCTGAGCACTGCCTGGAGTAATACTGAGTGCAAAGCCAGGAATAAACCCTGAGCATCGCCAGGTCTGGCCCAAAAACAACAACAACAAAACAACAAAAATAACATTCAAATTTGGGTGCCAGAGAACTAGTACAATGGGTAAGGCATTTTCCTTGCTCGTATCAATCAGATTTCCATCCCCAAGATGGTCCCTCATGCCCTACCAGACGTAACCCCTGAGTAGAGACAGGAATAAGCCCTGAGCATAGCCTAGCAGCTTAAAACCACCCACCTCTCAAAAAATTAATTTTTATACTATCTTAAAAGAGTATTTTTACTAATTTCTAAGGAAATTATAAGGTGATATAACAACATATAAAAGAACAGATAAAAAAGTAACAAATGATACTCAAGTAACAATAAGTGTTAGTAAAGGCCAGAATCTTCATACTACATAGTAAGTCATCACAAGCCCTGCAAACAATGAAAACAAAACTCGTTATGGCTTGTATAAACTTTCCATTTTTTTGGTTTTGGGGCTACACCAGGCTGTCTTCAGGGATAACTCCTGGCTCTCCACTCAGGGGTCACTCCTGGCGGGTTCAGTGGATATGTGGTGCCTGGATTTAACCCAGGTAGGCTGCATGCAAGATATGTGCCCTCGTCACTGTACTATCTCTCTGACCCCAAACTTTACTTTTCTTACTAACTCTATACAACCATCTATATACAGATATATCCTTCACCAGGCAAGATATATATATATATACATATATACATATATATATATATATATACTCTCAAAAAAATGTCTACCTTATTTTAATAGATGGTTGTTAGTGATTTCACAAATTTTAAAACTCTGGTATTTTAAAAAATCATGCTTCACAATGAGTATTTCACACAGAAATGTTAACCTACCTAGTATTTCTGTCCTCAGAAGAATATGCACACAACTCAATACGTTCAATTTTCTCTGGAACTGAAGAACTCATTATGATTGGCACTGAAACAAAACGCTGATAGTGCTCCAACATTCTTGATATCTTTTCTTTGCTTACCCCATGAATATTACGCCTGAAAATTTCAGAAGGGTAAAAGAAATATTCATAATTTAAGGGTTTTTTTAGCCATAAACATCATCAAGAAAAACAAATATATTTCAAACACATAAACCATATTGGCTTGTTATAATTTAATATATACTACATAATTCTTATTTTCCATTTACTTGAGATGTTTTAAATTACCATTTAATTCATAATTTCATACAATCTTTAACAAACTTGAAAAAACCACCTAGTCCTGATTACCAATTAACTAAAAAAAAAAAAAAGAAACACAAAAATTCTCAAATTCTGCAAAATATTTTTTTATCCTTGGGGCTTTGATAACTCAAACGGTTAGAATGCATGAGTAAAATGCACAAAATCCATGGTTCAATTCCAGCTACCAATGGCCTCCTGAGAACATGCTGGGCATAGCCTAATGGCCACCCATAATGCTTGGGAAGCCTAAGTATTAAACAATAGATTATGACCATCATTTCAAGGAGTTTCATTGGATTTTTGCATTGTGGGAATCAAACCCAGGGCTTCACACATACAAGCAAATGTTCTGCCACTGAACTCCATTCCTGGACCCATTTTCAAGTTTCAATTATTAACTAGTCTGTTAAAAAAAAAAATCACCACAGAAATTTCTATTTTATGCAGACTAGATAAAAATAAGGTTATTATAAAACTAGATTCCAAACAAATTACAACAAATGTACATCTTAATATTTTAAGCTCAACCAAAGAAAAAGTCTTAGTATTAGAAGTCTTTGGACAATTAAATATGAAGTTTGTTAGTTTTTTGTTTTCATTCGGGTGGCTCATTCCTTTGTGAGTTTTTGTTTATAAACTTGTATTTAGTTAAGTGCACGGGAATTCTCAGGTTCCAAACTGAGGGCGCTATCACTCAAACCCATATTCTGGATTTGCAGTGGCCAGAATGCCAGCTGGTATGTTTAAGGGTCATTTCTTGAAAACATATCAACTGCCACTGTCTTCTATCAGATTGGATCCAAGGGCTGATATGAACTTTTGGCACCTGGGCAAAGCTGGCTTTCATATTTACCTACCTCGATCTTGTCTGGTTTCAGATCACAGAGAAGCAAAGAGATAGAAAATATGAGAGAGAGGTTAAGAGACATAGATACAGGGGACAGAGCAAAAAGGTCTCATATATGTTTAATCCATGTCCCAGAAAGAGCAAAGAGAGTACGTGGGACAGAAGCAATTTAAAGAAAAATATCTAACAATTTTTCGAAACTGATGAGAGACATCAATCCCCAACCTCAGAAGCCCAACAGATTCCAAACAAGGTAAATTACAAGGAATTCACAACTTGAAGCACAGCACTAAAACTGTCATTTACCAAAGACAAAGAGAAGACATTAAAAGCAACTGGAATCTTTTAACTAGTTCTATCTGTTCTAACTAGTTCAGCTAACAATAACAATAGAAGTCAGAAGAGTTAAATGTTATCTTCAGTAACAGAACTTGACTACTTTAGTAAAAGAATTTGTACTACCAGCCAAAATATCTTACAAGAATGAAGGCAATAAAAAAGATTTTCAGATGTTAAAAAAAAAGTTTAATATGAAGCAGACCTATACTATAAAGAAAATCATAAAAGATAAGTATCAAGCAGAAGGAAATTCCCAGATGAAAGATCTATGATTAAAGAAAAATTAATCAGAAAGTGCCAACTACATGATTGGAAAACAAATAAGTTGTGCACATTTTGATCATAGTATATAAGGTAGAAGGGAGGCAATGGATGTGACCCAGTGGTAGAAAGGAGGTAAGTATCAGTGTTCGTGTTTCAAAGTCTTTTTATTTGTAGAAAGGCTAAGAAAACGACTTAAATTTAAATTTTGAACAGTGAAAATTTAAATGTAAAATTTCTTTTAAAATTGTCATTTAAAGGAAGAATAAAAATAATGTTGACGGGGCCAGAGAAATAGCTCAAAGGGCTGAGCACAGGCTTTGCGTCTGAGAGACTTGCAAGATTCTTTCTCCAGCACCAAACCCTGAGCACCCCAGGAGAGACTGTAAGCACCACCAGGGTTGTGGTCCAAAAGCCCCACCTCTCTAAAAAAGGTTAAGTAATTTCCCAATTAGTAGAGTAAAAATAACAAGAAATGTTCATCATTCAAAAAATAAATAAAAACCCAAATAAGGCATGAGAGAAAATAATTCAAATATGTAATTTTCTGTGCTAGGATGAGATAGTCTAACAAAAGATAAGTAGAAAGCACACAGGGAACAGTAAGAAATAAGACCAATGTTGTTTAACTATAAAAATTAAGCTTATCAGTTCAATGACAAAGACAGAGTGGGTTTTACAAAAAAAAATACAACCATACTGGTTGCAAGAAGTACATTACAGTAAATTTAAATGAAATCATTCATTTCATAAAAATCTAAAGAAGAAAATAAAACTTAAGTACTAACTAAAAGGAACCTGTATTGTACCATTAATACTAAATAAATTAGATCGTCTAAGAAAAATTAATTTTCAGGATTGAGGAAAATTATTAGACATGGATAAGAGGCCAGCTAAATGGTAAGTTTCATGATTTTCAAAAAACAAGTCCAAAATACATAAACTGAAAATAGGCAAAAATCATAAGACATATTTAACTTGAGAGATCTCTTTATGTCCCTTTTTAAAATTTCTTTGGTTTTTGGGCCACATCTGGCAGTTCTGAAGTACTAGTCTGAGCTCAGCAATCACTCCAGGCTGTCATTGGGCAACCATAGAAGGTGCTAAGCTAGAGCCAGGGTCTGCTGCATGAAGTCAAGAGCTGTACTATTGCTCCGAACCCCCCTTTATTGCTCTCTTAACCTATCAAGCAAATTTAAAGGGAGGAAGGGGCCTCTCAGCAGGGCTCAGGGGATGCAGGCACTCCCAATGTGCTTGGCCAAACTGGGCCAAATGGTTCTAAGCTAAGGCACAAGGATGCAGCACCCTGATGGTGATCCAGGGTCATCAGGGGCCATACCCAACCGAGGTCAGAGGTTTCAAGAGGTAAAGCTGGGCAGTACCAAGGTGCTGAGGATTGAACATGATTCTAAACATAGTGCTATCTCCCAAACTCAAGCAAAAACTTGGGGTGAGAGGGTCTGGGCAACATCCAGTGGTACTCAGGACTTAAGCTCTGTGTTCAAGAGTGACTCCTGGCAGAGTCGGGGGTCTAACCATGATTGGTTGCATATAAGTCAAGTGCCTATCTCCCCAAGCAAAAATTTTCAGTAAGTGCCAACCATCAATCAGTGCCAGGGGAAGTAGGTATCAAGGTGGGGATACTAAGACCACACCCAGCAGTGCTTATGGGGTCCTGCAGTCCTAGAATGGAAATCAAGATCTCATACATGTTAGACATGTGCTCCACAACTTGTGCTGTATCTCTGGCCCATCAAGCAAATATTTTTAAAGTAAAGCAACAGGGGCTGGAGCGATAGCACAGCAGGTTGGGCGTATGCCTTGCACGCAGCCAACATGGCCAACCCAGGTTCGATTCCCAGCATCCCATATGGTTTCCCGAGCACCGCCAGGAGTAATTCCTGAGTGCATGAGCCAGGAGTAACCCCTGAGCATCGCCGGGTGTGACCCAAAAAGCAAAAGTAAATAAATAAATAAATAAAGTAAAGCTACAGATCTGATCAACAGAGTAAGCATGATATACTGATTTGAATACTACAACCAATACATATTCTTACCACGTAAATATGTAACCTTTACAATAAATTCAGTCATAAACTGATTATCTTGGGGGCCAGAGAGATAAAACTATGGATAGGTGCTTTCCATGCATGTGGCTGAATCAGTTCAATTCCTAGTTCCCCTAAGCACCATTAGGAGTAACTCCTAGGCATCAAGCCAGGAATAAGACCTGAATACAGCCCAGTTGGGGGAGGGGGAATGGGAGAGAGTAGGGAGAAACATCAAAAGCACGTGGGACCCCATTTAATTCCTGGCACCAGATCACCAACTGAGTATCAGGGCATATAACCATAGCTGTGGGTCTGAGAGTCCCCAGTATCCAAATAGCAATGCATGGTCAGAGCCTAGCATTCAGATATCTGGCCTAGCATGCTGAGTCCAGGGCACCAGAGCACTTCTCTTTTAAAATTCTGAAGCTCTGAAGGTATGAGATGTGGCTATGTGCTAAAGCTCATAACCTGAGGCCCTGGGATCAAACCCTAGTAATATAAGAACAACAGAAAATAAACCTAGTCTGGGATTAAAGATATAATTCAGTAATAGAGCACCAACTTGTATTTGTTTTTGTTTTTTTGGGAGGTCACACCCGGCAATGCACAGGGGTTACTCCTGGTTCTGTACTCAGGAGTTACTCCTGGCACTGCTCAGGGGACCATATGGGATGCTGGGATTCAAACCCGGGTCAGCCATGTACAAAGCAAAGGCCCTACCTGCTGTGCTATTGCTCCAGCCCCTTGAGCACCTACTTGTACATGTATATGCATAGGCATGTATCATAGACTTATTATCACAAAAAAATTTTTTAACACTGAAGCTGAAATCTTTTTTTGAAAGATAAATTTTTAAGCCATCTGCTTAAAAAACTTATAAACACAGTTTTATATGACAAAATTGAAGAATAAAACTAGGGAGCTGGAGAGATATATAGCAGGTAGGCTGTTTGTCTTGCACGTGGCCGACCCAGGTTCAATCCCTGGCACCCATATGGTCAAGACTGCCAGGAGTGATCTCCGAGCACAAGAGCAAGCACTGCCGGGTGTAGTACACAAAAACAAACAAAAATTTTAATTAAAAATAAAGAATAAACCAAGGTTGGAGAGATAATACAAGTAGGTAGGGAGCTTGTCATGCACACAGCCAAACTGGGTTTAATTCCCAATACTCTATCATATGATTCCCCAACCCCTATCAGGAGTGATTCACAGACCTAGGCGTAAGACCTGAGTACTGCCAGGTGTAGCCTAAAAAATGAAAAAAAAAAAAAATAGAAGAATTAAAAAAAGGGATGGGACTGACAGTGCAGCAAGTAGGGTACCTGCCTTGCACACGGCTGACCAAGGTTTAGTCCCCAGCACCCCAGACGGTCCTCAGAGACTCTCCAGGAGAGATCCCTGAGTGCAGAGCCAGGAGCGGGCCCTAAGCAATTTCTAATTACAAATAAATTTGTAATTTCTAATCACAAGTAAAATTAGAAAATAAACAATAAGAGAAAATATTTACATTAAATTCTGGGAACAGTTTATATAGTCCTAAGGGAAATCTATACCATCAAAACTCATATATATTTAAAAAAAAAAGACTTGTATGAAAAAAATTAATCTTAGAAATTTTTTTCAAAATAACAGAGTAACAAAGCAAAGCACACTTAAAACATAAAATAAAAGAATTTTTCTAATGATTTGAACATAAAATAATACTTTTTTTTTTTTTGCGTTTTGGGTCACACCCAGCAATGCTCAGGGGTTACTCCTGGCTCATGCACTTAGGAATTGCTCCTGGCAGTGCTCGGGGGACCATATGGGATGCTGGGAATCGAACCTGTGTTGGCCATGCTGGCTGCGTGCAAGGCAAATGCCCTACCCACTGTGCTATTGCTCCAGCCCCCAAAATATACTTTTTAGTAGAAAAATCTACCATGTAAAGAATTGTTTACTTGAAAAGCTAACTTTAAAACCCATGGTGAAAATAATCAAGAAAAAAGGGAAGAAACACATAAATGCATTATAGTTGAAAAGAACTTAATTACAGATGCAGCAGAGATTTAACTGGCAAGAAAATCAGGTCTTAGTAAGTTTTAAATCTTTTATATAAGACAAATCACAACTAAACCTTCTCACAAGAAACACCAGATCCAGACAATTTCATAAATGAAGTTATCAAACATTACCGCTCACATAAATTTCTGGAGAAAAAAAAAAACAAACTTCTAACCAAACCTAAAACCATGACACCAAAGCTATGAAAGGCAGGACAAAGAAGAAAATACTGCACACCGAATCTCTCATTTATGATATGAAAATCCTGAAAACAGTGGAAAAGCAAATCTAGAGAAGTGTCAAAAGAATAACAAGAAATAAAGTGTGATGCATGCTACAATAGGGATGAACCTTGAAACGTTATGCTAAGCGAAAGATGACAGACACAAAAGGCCACTTAAATAATTCCACTCGTACACAATGTTCAGAATAGGCAAGTCCATACAGACAAGAGAGCAGACTAGTAATTGCCAAGGGGAGGGAATAATAGGGAGCAAATATACCCTTTAATTTGAAGTGACGGAATGTTCTCTAACTAGGCAGTGGTTACAAGTATAACCACTACCTAGTTAGCATTATAGAAATAGTTACTAACAATAAGATGTCCTTTAGTTAGTATTGAATTTGGCTAATAACACAATATCCTAATGAAAATTAAATCAGAGCTATCTCTAAAGGACTACACTGCACACAGCAAAACAAGCTGTGTCCATGTCTCATTTTCTCCCATCAGCCTTCTGCATGGGGCAGAGTTATGTTATCCTTTCCACCAGTGCCTCCTCATTTCCTTCCAATGCTCTAAAAGGTATTACACACATACATCTGTCCACGTGGTAAACTAGTTCAGGAATGCCAAATCCAAGGTTCTATTCTAGTCTCTGATTATTGAGATTTTATGACTAGTAAGTGATAAAGCACTGAATGACACCATTGGAATTTTAGCTTACATTAGGAAAGGATAAAAGTTCTTCACAAACTGAAAAGCAAAACTCCTATAGATAATACAAAATTTGTAAATGATTTTTAAGTGATGAAGCTGCAGTCTGACCCATCTGTTTCAATATTTATAAAATGATAAGTTTGAGGTAGACTTAATATGATCTGCAAACAAAAAAGAAGTCAGTCTCCGACTTTTACCTTGCCAGTTCCTTTGGTTTGAACTTCCACCATGTGTCTGGTTCCCGAAAAAGCACTTTATATTTAAATTTTTGAGACTATATAAAACAAAGACAAAAACATTTAAAAATAATTATTCCCATGAAACTAAGTGTACTTGCTCCCACATTAAAAGCATTTTAGGGCTGACAAAAGAGCTCAACAGGTCCCATGGTTTACATGCAGGAGGCCCAGAACCTCACAGTCCCCTCCCCCCACCAAACATCACTGGAAGCAAACCCTGAGCACTGCCAGGGTGTGACTCAAAAGACAAAAACACACAAAAACACAAACCTGGAAAGGACCTAAATATTTATCCTGTATTAAAAGAATAAAATGCACAATGGCTCTGACTCTGTAAATAACTCCTAGTAACCTCAGCACCCGCTCGAAAAAATCGAATAAATCGATGAATAACGGGGATTAAGTGATTAAGTGATTAACCTCAGCTATTACTTTATATATGCATGTAAGGCACATGCACATATATATATATACATATATATATACGTACACACACACAGAGAGGATATATAGTTCATCATTATTTTGATGTATAAATCACTGCAGAAAAAGAATGCAAACAAGTCAATGATATAATGTGAGCCTGAATATAAGTTCAACTATACAATGAAAATCAAAGTTGTTTATGAGATTGGCCCAACCTCTGCTGCCAACAATCTCTCCATTTCTCCTGTCTGATGTGCAGGAAAACACTCCAAAAAATTATTATATTCTGTCTCCAATTCCTCTGCTTCAAGCCTCTCTTAAACCCACATCAGCAGACGTTTCTACTATACCTGGACCAAGATGACAAATTCATTAAACACTAAAAAATGTTGTTATGGGGTCAGACAGGGGAGCCAGCCCCTCAAATTATATCTCTTTACTCCAGAATTTGCTCCTGAACTCAAAACTCACAGGTTCTATTACCCACTGAACAAAACAACTTATTAAAATCTACAACCCCAATGGGGCTGGAGGAAGCGTAGCAAGTTTGGCACTTATCTTACAGGTGGCAGACCCGGGTTCAATTCCTGATACCTAATATGGTCCCGTACGTGATCACTAAGAATAAAGCCAGGATTAAGCCCTGAGCACTGTGGCCACCCCCATCACCACCAAATCCTGCAGTCCTGAAATCCATCCCCACTCACTCTTCCACAAATTATTTTACCTGTACTCTTCTCCACTCTAGCTGACAACAACCCCTGGTTATAATTTCCAACTATACAGGTCAAGCAAAAACCTTGAAATCATATTTACCTCTAGATCAAATCATCGTTTTCACTTTCATTGCCACTGTTGGCCTGAGCCTTTTTGTTTGTTGGCCACATCAGGTGGTACACAAGGGTGACTCCTGATTACATTGCTCAGGGACTGCTCCCAGTGGTGCCCAAGGAACCATGCTGTACTAGAGATTGAGCCCAGATTCCCTGCATGGAAAGCAGGCACTCTACTCCACTGAGCTCTCTCTCCAGCACACAATCTCTTCTTTTAATAACTGCTATAGTCCTCTAATCTACTTCCATCCTTGTTCCCACTATGTCTAGTCTCAACCATGTATTGCAGTGATCCTGTCAAGAGTGACTTCTCTGTTCAAACCCCTTTACCAGGTCTTTAGGTAAGTGACTATGGCCAAATGAGGTTACAGATCTGGTAAGATCACTGTGCTTTCCAAAGATATGGCTCTCCACCACTGCTCTTCACTACTGCTCCATGAGAGCACAAAAAGACGACAACCACCTGGGCCTGGAGTGATAGCAGAGCGGGCAGGGCATTCGCCTTGCACGCGACCAGCCCAAGTTCGATTCCCCACATCCCATATGGTCCCCCAAGCACTGTCAGGAGTAATTCCTGAGTGCAGAGCCAGGAGTAACCACCCCTATGCACTGCTGGGTGTGACCCCCAAAAAAAAAAAAGAAGAAGAAGAAGAAGACATCTACTAGCTAAGCAGATTCCTCACCAGAAAATGATCCTGCCAGGCCTTGACTACCAGACTAAGGCTAGCCCCCAAAACAAGGAAAAATTTCTTTCCGTTCATTAAGGCACCCAATCTAAGGGATCATGTTATGGTAGTATGAGCAGAGTAATGTATCATCCAAGTAATTCAATGTAAAATCTAAATTCCCTGTAGTGATCTATGAACCTTAATCAGCCAAACCATTTCCCATTACTTCTCTGACCTTTTTTCCACTATGATTCCCTCTCAGTTTTATAAAAATGCCAAGTGATCACTGCTACTTTCTCTCACTGCTCACAGACAAACACGAAAGCAAATACAGACCACTTCAAGGTTAGCAGTGATATGATGCCCTATCATGAAATTATGCTATTACTCACTTCTACCTCATCACTCAAGTACCAAATTAAACACAATCTATTCAGAGCCAGACAGTGGGTTCCTCAATAACCTAAATGGGTAATAAATAAATAGCTCAAATTCTTCCCATCAATCAGTATTCATAGTCTGCAAGCAAATAACTGATTTCTAGCTTTAAAGGGTAGTTTATAAAAGAAAAGAAAATACAATGAAGACAATGTGTGCCCCACAAAATATAAAATATGTACTATCTGAAACACAGTAAATAAAGCCAGCTGAAAAAAAAAAAGGCCTATTAAATGATATAAACATTGTGCATAAGTCAAAAAGACAGTACAGCCAGATCAGGCCTTGCACGCACAAACCAAGTTTAATACCCAGCAACTCATGTGGTCTCCCAAACAACTGCCAAGAGGCTGGAGTGATAGCACAGTGGGTAGGGTATTTGCCTTGAAAAGGGCCAACCCGGGTTCAATTCCCAGCATCCCATATGGTCCCCCAAGCACTGCCAGGAGTAATTCCTGAGTGCAGAGCCAGGAGTAACCCCTGTGCAATACCGGGTGTGACCCCCCCAAAAAAAAAATAAAACAAACCAAACAACTGCCAAGAATGACCATTCAGCACAGAGCCAGGAGTAAACCCTGAACACTAACAGATGTCACCACCAAGACAAAAATAAACAGAAGAAAAATATTTTGCATAATACTATGAAAGAAATAAGCCACAGATGGGACCAAAGAGCTACTAAAGGCATTAAAGAGTTTGCCTTGCATATAGCTGATCCCAGTCTGAATATGTGGAAGCATATACAGTCCCCCAAGTACTGCCAGGTAAGACCCCCACCACGGGGGGGAAAAAAAGTAAGAAACTACTGCTCAATAAAAGCGAAAAAGAATAGCCAGACGGTTTTTGAGTAATCTGAGCACTAATTTCCTGAAAAAGAATACAACAATGCTAGGAAATAAAAGGAAACTGGCAGTAGTAAAGTCAATAAAATTTTATATTCACAAAATGTCACTTTATAGCACTATCTTTTCATAGCACTGTAGCACTGTCCTCCTGTTGTTCATGGATTTTCTCGAGCGGGCACCAGTAACGTCTCCATTCTGAGACTTGCTGTTACTGTGTTCGGCATATCAAATATGTCACGGGGAGCTTGCCAGGCTCTGCCGTGCAGGCGGAATACTCTCGGTAGCTTGCCGGGCTCTCCGAGAGAAGCGGAGGAATCGAACCTGGATTGGCTGCATACAAGGCAAACACCCTACCCGCTGTGCTATCGCTCTGGCCCATCTTCTCATAAGGGCCCTCCCGTTGATCGTCGATTTGCTCGAGCGGGCCCAGTAACGTCTCCATTGGAGACTTTGTTGTTACTGTGTCTGGCATATCGAATACTCTCGGTAGCTTGCCGGGCTCTCCGAGAGGGGCGGAGGAATCGAACTTGGGTCGGCCATGTTGGCCACTTGTAAGGCAAACGCCCTACCTGCTGTGCTATCGCTCCAGCCCCTGTGCTATCTTCTCATAAGACACCTAAAACAAGGTATTTGTGAAAGTGCAATTACCCCTGGTGGTGCTCAGGACTTACTCCTGGCTCTGTCTCGGGGTTACTCCTGGCAGTGCTCACGGGACTGTATGTGATGGCAGAGAATAAACCCAGGTCAAATGCATGTAAGACAGAAACCGAAAACCCACTGTATTATCTCTCTGCCCAAAACTGAAAAAAAAAAATCTTTTTCACTGATTCCGCACCTGGCAGTGCTCTGACTCCTCGCTCTGTGCTCAGGGATCACTCCTGAAGTAGCTCAGGGGACCATATTACCAAGGATCAAATCCGGGTTGGCCATGTGCAAGGCAACTGTCCTACCCTCTGTATACTGCTCAGGTCTCCAAAACTCAGATTTAAAACAACTGAATTTCACTGAATAAACTTCGTTTAAGGAAAAAACTTATTTTGCAAAGACTAGAGAATGCTCTATGATACAGTTGAAGGACTTAGAATACTTAAGAAACACTTGTTTAATTAACATCCCTGTAAAATTTTAAACCCATTATTAAGAATTCAACAATTCATAGTACAAACCAAAGCAACATATGGCTTCATTTCCCATGCCTGTAGGTTTGTATTATCTATTATTATAGGAGACACTTTCTTCTCGAAAGCTTCTTTTGCTGCAAAACACAAAGAAAGAATTTTAATATTACCTGCACATTTTAAAAATGGAACAATAAGTATGTACAAATTTACTCTTCTATTTTGTTTTGTTTTGTTTTGGGACCACACCCAGCGATGATGTTACTCTTGGCTATGTACTCAGGAATTACTCCTGGGAGCATACAGGGGACAATATGGAATGCTGGGATTAAAATCAGATAGAATACATACTAAGCAAACGCCCTACCTGCTGTTCCATCTCTCCAGTCCCTTACTACTCTATTTTCATATGGAGGTATATACAAACTACAAGGTACTAGTTTCCAATACACAAGAAAATAATTCAATACTTAATCATCTTGTACATCAAACAACATATATAATAGCCAGTTAACACCTATCATCATACAAAATTAGACTACTTTGCTTTGGGATTTTCTGACTTCCTGATATGTCTATACTGCTATGAACTTCCCTCTTAGTACTATTCTTCCTATGTTCCATATGGTTCCAATATGTCATTTCATTTTTATCTGTTTCCATTTGATTTCCTCATTGTTTTGCAGTGGCATGGTATGCACTGCAGTCTAAATAGCAAAATTTTGCATTTTTTGTTCCCCCCAGATCTGGCCACTGTGCCTTTTGGTGTTTTTAGACCACTGATGTTTAGTAAAATTATTGATGAAAATCATTGCCATTTCGGGGGTGGTTTTTTGGTTTTCTTTTGGTTGGGATTTTTTGGGGTTTTTTTTTTTTTTTGAGGCAGGTCTGAGAAATTTGGGGCCACACCTGGAGATGCTCAGGGCTAACTGCTGACCCTGCACTCAGGGATCACGCCTGGCAGAGCTCAGGGGACCTTCTGGGCCCAGAGATCTAATCATGCAAGGTAAATGCCCTACCCACTGTATCTTGTTTCTTCTAGATATTTTTTGCTTTGAAATTGTCATTGTGTTTAGACAGAGTTAAAGGTAAAAGGTAAAGGCCCTCCCGTTGATCATCGATTTGCTCGAGCAGGCCCAGTAACGTCTCCATTGGAGACTTTGTTGTTACTGTGTCTGGCATATCGAATACTCTCGGTAGCTTGCCGGGCTCTCCGAGAGGGGCGGAGGAATCGAACTCGGGTCAGCCATGTTGGCCGCTTGTAAGGCGAACGCCCTACCCGCTGTGCTATCGCTCCAGCCCCAGAGTTAAAGCAAGTAAATTTCAGATCATTCTAAGAGTCCCAAATACTACTATTCCCCACATTTTGTTTTGAGGTCTCTTGCTATTTCCAACTGTAATTTCTTTTTCCTGTTATAGAAGATCCTTCAGCATTTCATGCAGAGTGGGATTAGTGATGAGCTGTTCTAACTACCCTGTCTGGAAAGTGATTTATCACTCTGGAAAGTGATTTATCACTCTTTTAAACCTCAGCAAAAGCATAATTGGGCAGAGTACCCTTGGTGGAGGTCTTTTTCATTCAGCACTTTTGTATACCTTGCCATGCCATCCTGGTCTGCTGGGTTTCTGTTCAGAAATTGGCAAAAGTCTAATGAGAGTTCCCGTACATGTGCTACCTTGCTGTTTGGGGGAATTCTCTGGCTTTGATTTTTGCTATTTTAATTAAAACATGTTTTGGTATGCATCTGTTTGGGTTTCTCTTATTTGGAATACTCTGAGCTTCCAGGAGCTGAGTGTGTTTTCTCCCTCAAAACGGAGTTCTCGGTTATTACTTTTTAACATTAGAATTCAGCCCCTTTCTCCCTTCTTCGCCTATGATGTAAATACTATTTCTTTCAAATTGTCCCATTAATCTCTTAGGATATTTTTTTATTTTATTATTTACTCTTTCTTTTTTCAGAGTCAGAATTAAGCCCACAATTAAGCCTCAAACATTAAAGGCAAGTGCTGTAACACAGAGCAGAACCCTAGAGCCCAATCCTTTTTCCTTTCTGCTGTTTTTCTTTTATCATTTCCTCGACTCATATCCTTGGGCTCACTTATTCAATCATCAGCTTCTATATCATGAAGTTAACCCCATACACTGCATTTTTCAGTACTACTTGTTTAGTTACTATTTTTCTTTTGTTTTGGTATTTGGACCACACCAGGAGATGCCTGGGGAACCATGTGGATCTGAGCATTGAACCCAGGGCATAAACACGTCTGCCCTTTGTGCTATCTCCCTAGCCCACTTACTACATTCTTTAGCTCTATGTTTCTTTTTAGACTTTTTATGCTTTGTCCTTGATGACTATGACTATTATTAAAATAATATTACAGTATTATTAGGAGCAATGCTCTGGACTCTTCAGGAAGTTTATTTAACTCTGTTGTACTCAGGGCTCTTCTCACTTTTGTCTTGACACATGAGTGCAAGTGAGTTGCTCTGCCTCCTCATGACATCTGGTGCTACTCAAGAGCTTAGGCTTGGGACCTATAGTAGAAGAGGGTTGGGCATAAGTTCACGGTAATGAGGACCAGGCAGCAGCCGAGACTCTGGTTTAGTACCAGCTTAGGTGAACACCAGGAATTTGTGGTAATGAGTGCCTGAGAGCAGCAATAACATCAAAATCAAGCAGGCAAACATGTCAACCAAGGATACCTAGACACAAGTACTTGGCAAGGCCTGTGGCACCAACTTCAAGAGATCTGGACAGTAAACAAGAATCAAGGTCAAAAGTACTCAGAGGTAGGTAAGTTTAAGTGAAAATTGGGGATCACAATTTTAAATAACCAGCAGTCTTTGTATTCCAAGTTCAAGTGGACCTAGGTGGGAACAAGTGGTTCAAGATTGTGTTACCCAGGGATATAGGCTCTAGAGGGTTTGAATGGCCATGAGAGGTGCATGTAAGTGTCAGTGGTGGCAATTCTAGAGGACTTAAGCAAAAATCAGGAGAGTGCAATCACAAGTGCCCTAGGCAGCTGCGGTGCCAAGTTCATAATCTATTAATGAAGCACTAATGTTCATTTCACTGTGATCTATTAAAAAAAAAAAAATTAAAACCAGGGCTGGGACTAGAGGATAGTTTAACAGATAAGGTGCTTGCCTTGCAAACCACCAACCCAGGTTCAATCCCGGGTATCCCATGTGGTCCCCAAGTACTTTCAGGAGTGATTCCTAAATGCAGAGCCAAGAGTAATTCCTGAGCATCACTGGGTATGGAAAAAATAAATAAATTAAATAAACCAGGACTGAAGACAACACATCAGGCAGAGCACTGCACTAGCCTTGCACACAGCTGTCCAAGTTCAATCCCCAGCACTCTATGTAGTCCCCCACATTCCATCAGGAGTGATTTCTGAGTGCAGAACCAGGAGCAAGCCCTGAGCACAGCCACATGTGGGCCTCCCCACCAAAAAAAGTCATGCATACTATATATAGTAGAATTAAACTGTGGCCAGAGCAACAGCAAAGTGGGTCAGGAACTTGCCTTGCAAGCAGCTGAACCAAGTTTAATCCCCAGCACCCCACATTTCCCCAAGCCTGCCAGGAGTGATCCCTAAGTGCAGAGCCAGGAGGAAGCCTGAGAACAGCCAGATGTGACCCATAAGCAAAAAAAAAAAAAAATTAAACTTTAATAACTTTTTAAAGTTACCTGTCTCAAATTGCAAATGGATATTTTCCCTTTAAATATGACTTTTAATATTACACAAAATCTGATATTTGTTCTTACCACGATTCTGGTTCCATTCATGTGCTTCTCCTAAGTACTTTACATCAAATTGGTACTGTCCATTTATAAAAAAATAATCATCAGTACTAAGAATCACACCATTCGGATTATCTTCTTGCAAAGTTCTGTAAATAATAAAATAATGTTCATAAATTTTATTTTCTTCTAATATCTTTATTTATAAATTAAATTAAAATTTTAAGAATAATTATGTAAATTATATTCTAACAAATCATATTGAAAATTCTCTAAGTAAAATTATGTACTCCCAAGAAAACTAATCTACAGCAAGACTTTTGTTCATGTAAAAAATTTTTTTTCAGTGCCAGAGATCCAAACCAGGGGCTCACCTGTGGATAATAATTGAAAATGCTTCATATTATGAGTCACAACACCTCCCTGATCTGATCACTTCATATAAACTGATCTACTTCCTCCACTCAAAGTGTAAGGACACCTTTTTAAAAGTAGTGACCTTAACGAGCTTAAAAAAATAAAATTAAATTAAAAAATCTTAAAAAAAAAAATAAATTTTAAAAATCTTAAAAAATAATCTAAGAATATATGGAGTTCTTTGAGGAAAGTTTTAGTTGCTAGCTACAAAGTTAAAAATTGGGGCTGGAGAGATAGTACAGCAGGTAGGGCGTTTGCCTTGCACGCGGCCGACCGGGGTTCAATTCCCAGCATCCCATATGGTCCCCTGAGCACCGCCAGTAGTAACTCCTGAATGCAGAGCCAGGTGTGACCAAAAAGCATAAAAAATAAATAAAAATAAAGGCAAATATTAAAAAAAAATTATCAGTGAAAGCATTTTACTGATTACTCAACATCTCTATTAAACAAAAGCATAGTAATATTCATACCCTCTATCTGCTATGAATATTTATATATTACTTTTATATATTACTTTTTTATATATTACTTTTATATATTTATATATTACTTTATATATTACTTTTTCCAAATTCAATTAAACTTTATTACCTTGCCAAAACAGATTTTCCTGACCCCGGAAGTCCTCTGAGAAGCACAAGAACTAGTCCAACGTAAGATGAGGTCTTCTTTCTTACAACCTGAGGTACCGGAGCTTCTTGTACTTGATAAGCACTTGTTCCCTCTTTATTCCTCCAAACCTTCGTTGGGGAAGTGTGAGAAATAACTGGGGATGGAAACGTATAGTTGACAGGTCTCCAGTGAGCAGCTGTGGTCACAACAGGAGCTACAAAGCCACGGTTCCCTTGGAAGAGGTCAAAAGCAGGAATCATTGGATTCCAAAGTGGTGGCGGCGGAGGCGGCGGCAGCAGCAGAGGGAGAGGGGCGATTATTGGGCAGTAATTCACATCCTTCCCCTTCGGCGCCAGATCATGCTTGTGTGGCTTGAAACTGAATTCTTCAGAAGGTACAAACACATCAGAGGCAGCAGAATTTTGATCACCACCTGTATCTTGTAAACCGACTCCTGGATTTTGCACAGGAAGATTTAAAGCCTGAGGTTCGTGGATATCCAAATTTACAGGGTCTTGGGAGAACTGAGCCTCAGCACTCTCAGATTCTGAACACTCTTTGTGACTTTGACTGAGATTGCTACAACCCACCATAGTATTGTTTCCCACACTTAGAGGATTAGTGACAAGAGTCTCTTCCAATGTCAATGAATTGTTATCACTTACAAAGCCTTCACACTCATTTGAGACTGAATGTAAAGTTAAGAGGTTTGAACATGACACAGAGGCAGAATTCTCTGAATCTTCACTGTTCAAATCCACATTTTGTGTAGGAAGAATGGGAACCACACTTGACTCTGAACTAACAAATGTATTCGGGTCACTAAACCCATTAACATCTTGTAAAGGCAAAAATGAATATGACTGGTCATCAGAAGAGTTCAATTTTTCAAAAGCATTCTGTATTAAGGAATCCAAGTCTTCAGTTAGCTGCATGTCCAAAAATGAATCCATTTTTGACTCTTCACTATCTTCTTCAGGAGTATACTTTTCCATTATTTCACATTCCAGTGCACTTACGTCACTCTCAGGAACAAGGAGGTTTTCTGAAGATGCTTTTATCTTAGCATCAGTGGCAGATAATTCTAACAGACAATCCATGGCATTTTCAACTGTATGACAATAAGGATAACAATAATAACAACAAAAACATGTATTCATTAAAAATGCTGAAACTTTATTTGGCTAAAATCCATGTTAAGTGATACTGGCTTGTGCAGTTTCGAACACAATGTAAAAGTATTTTCAGTCATTTTTAAATATTTTATAAGCATGCCAGATTGTATTAGTCAAAGGTATGAATGACAGAGACATGCAATTATTTCTTTCAGATGATACTAATAAACCAAGCTAATAAACAGCCATCAGATAGTTAGCCTTGAATTTGCTCAGTTCAATTTATTTAATTTATAAAAGCATTTCTAGGGCTGGAGAGATAGCACAGCAGGTAGGGCGTTTGCCTTGCACGTGACTGACCCAGGTTCGATTCCCAGCATCCCATATGGTCCCCTGAGCACCGCCAGGAGTAACTCCTGAGTGCAGAGCCAGGAGTAACCCCTGTGCATCGCTGGGTATGACCCAAAAACAAAAAGCAAAAAAAAAAAAAAAAAAAAAGCATTTCTATTTTGTAAATATAAAATTATTTATAATGGTACATTATTAGGATTTATTTGAGCTTAAAAAATCAATTGTTTATTCAGGGCTGGAGCAATAATATAGCAAGTAGGGTGCTTGTTTTGCATCACAAGGAGTAATTCCAGAGTACAGAGATAGGAGTTAACTTTGAGCACTATTAGGTATGGTAGAACCCAACCAAAAAATTATTTATTCCGGGGCTGGTACAATAGAACAGAGGATAGGGAGTTTGTCTTGCACACAAGTGACCAAGGTTCAATCCCTGGTATCCCATATGATCCCACAAGCAATGCCAGGAGTAATTTCTGAATGCAGAGTCAGGAGTAAACCCTAAGCATCTCCAGGTATGACCCAAAAAAAAAACAACTTTTTTTTGCTTACTCCATAATACTCACCTATTATGTCCTTTTAACTCTTATTTCAAGTACTCTCCAAAAAATCTGATTTTTGTTGTTATTGTTGTTCTGGGGCCACATCCAGCATGCTCACGGCTTACACCTGGCTCCTGCTCAAGAATCACTCCAGGGCCGGAGTAATAGTATAGCGGGTAGGGCGTTTACCTTGCATGTGGCTGACCTGGGTTCGATCCCCGGCATTCCATATGATCGCCCAAGCACTGCCAGGAGTAATTCCTGAGTGCAGAGCCAGGAGCAACCCCTTAGCATTTCACTTCAGCCAAAATAAATCTAATTTGCTACTATAATCCAATCTTAATACCAAAAAGAGTCTGAGCAAATACTACATTATTAGATATATTTTGTTCTGCTTTCTTTTTACACAGTTCCCTGCTATCTCAAATCACATGGACAAGTTTTCCATTTTGGGGGCCAGAGCAATGGTACAAGTACGGTGTTTCCTTGAACATGGCCTACCTGGATTTGATTCCTGGCATTCCATATGGTCACCCAAGCCCATACAGAGTGATCCCTGAGCAAAGAACCAGGCTCAAATAAGCCTTGAGCACTACCAGGTGTGGCCCCAAAACAAACAAAACAAAAATGTTGCCAGCATATCCCAAGTGCAAAGAATAAGCCTTGCTCTGGGACCATTTTCCCCACCAGGTAAGTATTTAGACATATTTTAGACAAAGTTCTTAATGTACTTAAAAGACCTCTACAGTCTAATAAAATCAATTAAAACAAATCCTTACTTGCTGTCTAAAACAAACCTGGACAAGTCACTAAATTTTCCAGAGCCCTTATTTCCTCATTTGCCAGAAAGAGGACAGTAGCTAAGGTACATACCTTGCATGCAGCCAACCCAGGTTCAATCCCAGCACCACGAATGGCCCACTGAGTTCTGGCAGTAGTGATCCCTGATCAAAGTTAGGAGTAAACCTTGAGCAGCACCAAGTGTGCCCCTCCCACCCTAGAAAAAGAACCTACCTTGTAGGGTTGTAAAGATCAAATGAAATTATCCATGAAAGGCAAAGGCCCTACCCACTGTACTATCGCTCTGACCCCCAAAATTATCCATGAAAAAGTGCTGTGCACAAAGCAAAGATTACCACCTAGGACATGCCCAATTACTGATCCCAAAAGAAGAAAAAACAGGGATTGGGAGAGGCAAGCCTGACAGATAAGTTAGAAGATTATAGCAATAAAATAAAAGCCAGAAGTCCTAATACAAGGTCCTGGAGCAACAGAAGAGCGGGTAGGGCATTTACCTTAGCCAACCTGGATTCAATTCCTGGCACCCCATATGGTGTCCAAGCCCACCATTACTCAGGAGTAATTCCTGAGTGCAGAGTCAGGAGTAAACCCTAAGTACCATTGGTTGTCAGCCAAAAACAAAAAAATAAGTCCTAATAAAGAGGAAAAGCAAGCAAATATAAGCAGTATTTTTTTTAAAAATGTATGGTAGGTCAGAGAGAAAATAAAGCAGGTAGAGTGCTTGCCTTGCACAGGGTGAACCAAAGTTCTATCCCAGTCACCCCATATGATCGCAACAGGCCCACCCCTAAGCACAGAGCCAGGAGTAACCTTGAGCATTGCTGGGTGTGGCACACACCCCTTTAAAAAAAAAAAACCTACAACAGAAAAAAATCATTTTAAAATATGTATATAGGGACTATATATATATAGGGACTAGAGTGATAGTGCAAGGGGCAGGGCATTTATTTCACACACAGCCAAACTGGGTCCAATCCCCAGCATCCCATATGGTCCCTGAGTACCACCAGGAGTTATTTCTGATTGCAGAGCCAGGAGTAACCCCTGAGCATCACCAGGTGTAGACCCCACAAAAAGGTGTGTGTAAATATATATATACATATATATATATAGCAAAACACATATGTATAATAAAAACAGCATTAAATCCAAGTAAGTGAAAGATAAAGACTGACTGCTACATTTCCCACCAGTGTGGGAAATGTATACCAGTGAAGGGATGGGTGTTGGAACATTGTATGGCTGAAACCCAATCATGAACAACTTTGTAACTGTGTATATCACAGTGATTCAATTTTTTAAAAAAGATTAAAAAAAAGATTGGTTACTCAGTGGACAGGTAAATAATCACAGAGGGAAGCCCCCGCACTGGAAAGATTGCTCAAGTGCTAAAGTGCATGCCTTACATATTCAAGCCCTGAGACTCAAGCATCGCATAACTACACCAAAGCAACACGAGCTATGGCACTGGTGGCCCCCAACATCATTGGGAGTGCTCTAGGGCATTCCTTTTCACCATCTGGTCCAGAAGACAGAGGCACTGAAGAGATGGTACAGGCATTAAAATGCTGCTATATATGCAATCCACCCAGGTTCAACTTCCAAAACTGCATATGGTGCAGTGAGAACCACCTGAGAATCATCAGGAGTGAACCCTGAGCACAGCCCAGAATAGCCCCCTAAGCACTGCTGGATGTGGCCTGAACCCTCTTTGGCCCCTACATTAAAAATTTTTAAAAAAGGAAAACTGTTAGACCTAAGAGATAATGTCGAGAGCCTCAGGGCAAGCATATAGAAGCGCCAGATTCCCCATAATCGATACCTAGCACCACATGACGTCACACACCCCCCAAAAAAAAAGTTTTAACATATTGTTAGATATACTAAAATAGGTGCTCACTTCGGCAGCACATATACTAAAAGTGGAAGAATACAGAGAAGATTAGCATGGCCCCTGTGCAAGGATGACACGCAAATTCATGAAGTGTTCCATATTTTTGAAACCCAAGCACAAAAACTTGTAATGTCCACAACTGTACATCATGGTGTTTCACTAATAAAAAAATTTTTTAATTGTTTTGAAAATTTACAAAAAAGAGGAATACTAAAATAGAGCTGAAGCAATAGTAGGGGGTAGGCATCTGCCTTGCAAGCGTTACCCATGTTCAATCCCTGACATCCCATATGGTCCCCCAAGCCCCACCAGGTGTCCTGAGTGGAGAGACAGCAGGAGTAACCCCTGAGCATTGTCAGGTATGGCCCCCAAAAGCAAGAAAGACAAAATTAAAAAAAAAAACTAAAATAATAGTATAAAACAATAAAAAGTTATGAATTCATACAAGAATCAACATTAAGGGCTAGAGAGATAACAAGCTAGTGCCATGCGCTACACGCAGCCAACACTGAATGGTTTCTAAACACCACAGGCAGTGACTTTCCAGAAGAGCCAGGAGTACTAGGTATGAACCAAAAATAAGACAAAAAATATTTAATGAACCCAAAATACCTGTACCCAAAATATTCAATTTTGGCTATTCCTATTCAATATTCAAAATATTCAAAAATATTCAAAATATTCCATTTTGGGTATTCCTATTCAATCAAAAGATAAATCAGGGGCTGGAGTGATAGCGCAGCAGTAGGGCGTTTGCCTTGCATGCAACCAACCCGGGTTGATTCCCAGCATCCCATATGGTCCCCTGAGCACCGCCAGGAGTAATTCGTGAGTGCAGTGCCAGGAGTAACACCTGAGCACCGCTGGGTGTGACCCAAAAAAAAAAAAAGGTAAACCAGGGGCTAAACAAATAGTACAGGAGGTAGGGTGCTGCCTTACACACAACCTGGGTTCGATTCCCAATATCCTATACGGTCCCTTGTTGCACCACCAAGAGTAGTGCACCATCTGAGTGCAGACATAAGAATAAAGTTAGTAAACCCTGAGCATTACTGGGTGTGGCGAAAAAGATAAAACCAAAAAAAGTACAATTTCATTTTCATTAAAATACACTACACAAAGACCACAGTGAAAATGAAAACACTACATTTATACAATACATTTATACAAATCAGCAAACCCCTTCGGTAAACAATTTAGCAGGGTACTTACAAGAGCCATTAACTGTTTTTGTCTGATGACACCAGAAAATAAAGCTTTGAACAAAAGAAAAACACCAAAAGAAGGAAAGGCTATTTATATGAAGCTACTCTCTAGAACATTAATTATTCAAGAAAAACGGAATTAAATAAATTACAGCTAAATTACAACTAACTGAATTAGAAAACAACTGAAAAGCAGGAGCCAGAGAGATGTACAGAAAGTAGGGTGCCTGCTTGCCTCACACCCAGCCAACATGCATTCATCGCTGGCACCCCATATGGTCCCGAGAGATCCCTGAAGAGAGTCAGGAGGAAGCCCAGAGGACTGCAGGATGTATTCCCCCACCCCAAAAGAAAGAAAGAAAACTACTAGGGGGTGGAGAGAGAGTACAGTGAGTAGGGCCCTTGCCTTACATAAAGCAAACCGAGCTTGATGCCTGGCATTCCATATGGTTCCTCAAGCACCATCAAGAGTGATCCCTAATCGAAGAGGCAGGAAGGAATAAACCCTGGGCATAGCTGGATGTGGTCCACCCACTCCCCCCAAAAGAAACAAAGATAAGAGAGCCACTAAAAAAATAAAGATTAGAGCAACATGCAAAAAACATTAAATTTAAGATAAAAGGCGAAATTTTTTTATCAAATCTATCATTTAAGCTCCTCAAAAACAGTACTTATGAACAAGGCATAGAGAAAAATCCTAGAAAAGATCATTTTTTGTTAGGATATAAAGGCGATTTATTTTTCTCATAACTCCCAACTGTTATGCCAGTGTACATACACCAAATAAGTTCTAAAGACATCAAGAAAGAAAACAGATCTGTTGGGGCTGGAGCAACAGTACAGTGGGTAGGGCATTTGCTTTGCACACAGCTAACCCAGGTTCAATTCCCAGCATCCCAAACGGTCCCCCAAACACCGCCAGGAGTAATTCCTGAGTGCAAAGCCAGGAGTAACTCCTGTGCATTGCCTGGTGTGACCCAAAAAGTAAAAAAATAAGAAAAAGAAAAAAGACCTGGAAAGATAACTCAAAGAGCTAATGCTGGAGACCCAGGAGGCCCTGGTTCAATCCCATGCACTGCTTAGTACCCTGAGCACTACCAGGAACTTGCCAAGCACCACTAATGTCTAAAAACAAAACAAAGCAAAACAAAAAATTAAAAACTGGGAAATAAATGTCAAGATCACTGTTACGAAAGCCTACAAACAATTATTTCTAAACACATACAGTGCTGAAAAAAAATGTTTCCTAGAGAGGCCCTACTACCATGATATATATGTTCATATCACAGAGATAGGATGAATAAAAATGGAAATTTTGGGGATCTGAGCAATAAAAAATACAGCAGGTAGGCCTTTGTGTGGGTTCGATTCCCAGCCCCTGAGTACTGTTGGGTGTAGCCAAAAAGTAAATAAATAAAGGTGGGGGGGGCTCTGGAGTGATGGTACAGCAGGTAGGGCTGCTGCACGCAGCCAATCCAGGTTCGATCCCCGGCATCCCAGATGGTCCCCCCGAACAATGCCAGGAGTAGTTCCTGAGTGCAGAGCCAGGAGTAACCCCTGAGCATTGCTGGGTATGACCCAAAAAGCACACCGCCACCCCAAAAAAGAGTGAAAAAAGTTTTATCACACAATACCAAAACTTCCCAAATCTAGAATAATTCTACCTCATAGTAAGTATAATCAATAAGCATCAACGTTTAATATATTCATCCTGTCAACTATGAGTTTTACTTCTGAATTACAATTTATTAATATCTTATTATTAATAAAACTTTACCAAAAGAGGAAAAACTCAATCCTCAACTGAAAAGTCCTATGAAGTATATACTGTTATTTTTCTTATTAACAGACAAGAAAATTGATGGCAGTTAGGACAGTGATACAGTACTATACCCACTGGGGTATAGTACATTCATCTTGCATATGGTCAACTACAATTTAATGCCTGGCATCCCATACAGCCAAACTCGCAAGCTCACCAGGAAAGATTTCTGAGTGCAGAGCAAGGAATGTTCCCTCCTGAGCACTGCCAGGCGAGGTCCAAAAAAAAATTAAAAAACAAAACAAAATCGAGGGGCTGGAGTGATAGCACAGCGGGTAGGACGTTTGCCTTGCACACGGCCCAACCTGGGTTTGATTCCCAGCATCCATATGGTCCCCCAAGCATGGCCAGGAGTAATTCCTGAGTGCATGAACCAGGAGTAACCCCTGTGTATCGCTGGATGTGACCCAAAAAGAAAAAAAACAAAAACAAAACAAAATCGAGACCCAGAGAGGTTAAGTAGCAAAGCTGAAAATCTAAACGTTTCTTGACCAGAAAGCTGATATTTTAAAATCATATATTTCTTCTAACCTGATCTTTTAAATTCCCAGTCCCACAAATCTAAGAAGATTTTTATTCAAATATTTACTGAGTTTCAACTTTGAGTGATCTATTTTAGAAGCTGACAATATAGCAGTAAAACAAAGCAATTTTTAAGATCTGTCTTTGCAGGGGCTGGAGAGATAGCACAGCAGGTAGGACGTTTGCCTTGCACGCGGCTGACCTGGGTTCGATTCCCAGCATCCCATATGGTCCCCTGAGCAACACCAGGAGTAATTCCTGAGTGCAGAGCCAGGAGTAATCCCTATGCATCCCCAGGTGTGACCCAATAAGGAAAAAAAAAATTTGTCTTTGCAGACTTTAAATTCTTAGGGGAATGGTCCTCACCTGGGGAGCCCACCCCAAAGGACACATGACAACACAGTGAGGCAATTTTAATTGTCACGGTAGGGGGAGGGGAATACTATTGTCATCTTTGAGTACCAGCCAGAATTGCTTCCAAACACCCTACAATGCAGTTGAGGCACTCACAACAAAGAATTATCTGGTCCAAAACATCAACAGTGCCCACCTGTTCTAAAGGAAAGATAAAAAATAAAATGAAATAAAACATACGACACATCCACATATACATATCTTTATCTTACACCTAGAACTACACATTTCTTGAAAGCAGAACTATGTTTTATTCTTCTTCATATTCCTCAATATTCCTTGCCCAAAGCAGGTGCTCTAGCAAATAATAAAACAAAAATAAGTCGTTTCTATATTACTAGCGGACGTGGCATATACATGAAGTCTTATAAGAGGGTTCAAACTAGACTTTTTTCTCACCTTTGAAATCACATTCAGAAAGCATCAAATATACTACATCGGGATCCAGATCAGAAAACATCTCTGAGATACTGGTGAAGAGTTCTTCCTGATCAAGTTTTGTCTCACATATGGCAGGGACAGTAGTGGCTGGCTCCTCATGACTAGCAACACTGGATCCAACAACTTTCTGAGAGTTTGCAGTCTTCCGAAAAGGACTTCCCCCAACATTTTTCCTTCGCCTTGGCATTCTGACTTCCACAACTAAAGGGTTTCCCTTTTCTTATTTAAGATGCTTGATATTTAAGTCATACCTCAAATAAAACAGGGTTAAATATCTTGCACAATCCAGAAGAAATAGGACCTAAAATAGAAAGCAAGTAGAAACACTCAGACTATATAGTTATATTTCTATTCCTAAAATTGGAATGTCTTTATCTGACGTCTTTAATGACGCCTTTATGTAAGTTGATAGTTGAAAGCACTATCAACTGTGGGAAAAGCAAAAAAGTAGTGACAGTGAATCAATTTCTCTCTCACCGGCAAAGTTTAACATTTGCCAGTTTGCCAGGACTGAGCATGGAGCATACTAAAAGTACTAAAATACTAAATATTTGCTAAATACTAAAATACTGAATACTAAATATTTGGGGCCGGAGCAATAGTACAGCGGGTAGGGTGCTTGCCGGGTACGATCAGCGGCATCCCCTATGGCCCCTTGTGCACCTAGGAGTAATTCCAGAGTGCAAAGCAGCAGTAACCCCTGAGGACCACAAAGCGTGGACCAAAATGAGAAAAAAATAGCAAAAAAAAAAAAAAAAACTAAGATATTTAGAAATGCAGATGCACTCCATCCAATCTGGAATCCAGCTCAAAGTATGTTAAGTTCTCTTCCTTTGCTTTATGGTATGGGTATCTCCACCTCTATCTCACTCAAATCTCCTCAATAAAACTATTTCCAAGTCTGGAAAGATAGTACAAGGAGCAGGGTGCTTACCAGGTGTCATCCCTGATCATGGAGCCAGGAGTAAACCCTGAGCATGGCTAGGTGTGCCCCACATGAGAAAAAAAAAAAAAAATATATATATATATATACACACACATATATATATTCCTCTTTTAAAAAGTTACATAGTTTCAAACAGTGAGTACACTGTTATTAGGAACAGAGCAATGGTTCAAATGGCTGAAGCACTGGTTTTGCATGCAGGAGGCCCAGATTCACTCTCTGGAACCACCAGAAGTGACCCCAGAGCCCTAAATTTTTCAGTGTGTTCCCACTCAAAGAGTAAAAAAATAAATAAATAAATAAAACAAAGATTAAAAAGATACAGGGCACTTGCCTTGCATGCTACCAACCCATCTATGGTCCTCCAAGCAAATCTATGGTCACAAAGTCACTCCTGAACACAAAGACAGGAATAACCACTAGGCACTGGCATGTGTGGCCCAAAATAACAAATAAAACAATATTCATAATTTAAATGCATAAGGGTCCAGAGAGATGGTACAAAGATTAAGGCTGTGGCCTAGCATGCAGCTGCAGCCGTAACTGGTTTGCATCCTAGCACATGTGGCCTTTCAACATTGCCAGGAGTGGCCCCTGAACACAGAGGTAGGCCCCTAAGCACCACTGAGTTATGCACCCTATAAAGAACTTTGTAATTCCAAATGCCTCAAAAACTTCTATATCTGGATATCTAAGAGAAACTAGAATCTTATCATGTTCCAAACTGGGCTCCTGGGCTGAAGCTAAAATACAGCAGGTAAGGCACTTGCCTTGCACACGGCCAACACAGGTTTGGTCCCCAGCACCACATGTTGGTGTCAAGCCTTGCCAGGAATGATTCCCTGAGAATAGAGCCAGGTGTTAAGTCCTGAGCACCACCAGTTGTGGCCCAAAAACAAAAACAAAAAACTGAGTTCATGACCACCTCCTTCAAACCTGTTTCATCCATCTCAATGAATGAGACTACATCCTTCTAGGGTCACAAACTACTCAGGTCACAAAACTTGGAATAATTCCTGACTCCTCTCATTCACATCCAACCAATAAGCTAATTTTGTCAGTGCCACTCTCAAAATGCATCCAAAATGCAATCATTCCTCACCATCACCTCTTACCTGCATTATGTTCAGTCTCCTAACCAATCTCCCTGCTTCTACACTTGCCCCCTCCAGTCTTCAGGTACTCAAAAAGATTCAATTCAATGACAATTCATGTCATGCCTCTCTTTTGTAAAGCTATACATCACCTTCCAGTGTTCATTCAGGGTAAAAGCCAGATCCTTAAAATGGTCTGCACTGCTCAAGTTTTTACAAGGGCCTTCCTCTCTGCTATGTTCCAAACACACATTTTCATGACTGCAGAGCTGGCACCCCTGCTTTCCCTTGTTCATGTCACTCCAGTCCCATTTTGCCTCCTCTCTCCTGTGAGAGTTCTTTACTTAAACTACTATTCTCCCCTGCATCTATAACTATTTTCTCTTTATAAGATCTTTCTATCATTACTCAAATAAGACATCAAGAAGTCAGTCCCACAACACCAAAATTGACTTTTTTTTCCATAAGGCTTACCATTTTCTAACAGTATAGGTATTATTCTTCTGTTTTGCTTATTGTATTTGTTACACATACTCCAGAAAAGTGTAAGCTCCACAAAGACAGGGGCTCAGATACATATGGAGAATAAGTCGTTTTCTGCTTGCATATGTCTAAATAAGCATTTCAAATATATCCCAAAAGTATCAAATTTTCAGTCCCAAATTTGGTCTGGCTACTACATATTTCAACTTATATTTCTGTCCTGTAAACGACCTACCTGCTTTCAACCCTTGACTTAGTCAATTTTCAACACACCAGCCAAATGACCTTCAAAGTCACTTTAAATGTCAGAATGAATCAGAATCTGTCCTAAATCTTCATGTGGCTCTCGCTGTTACCGATAGTAAATGCTAAAGTTCTCACAAGGGTCTTCCTCTCTGCTATGTTCCAAATACACATTTTCCAAACCTTGGTGCAAATGTCACACGATTCCTCCACGTTTTTTGTTTTTCTTTTATATGTTTGGCAAACCAAGAGTCTCACACCTGTAAAACATATGTTCTATTTATTGCCAGCACAACCCCAGCCCAGTAATTTTGTTTGTCCATTTAAAATCGTATCCCCAGTTTCCTCTGCCCCAATCTCCCTTTTCCTGCTTACATCTCTCTTAATATCTCTAACATACTATAAAATTTACCTTTTAATTAAATTTATTGTGTCAAAGCTTTCTCCATCTTCCAGAACTGCACTCTCAATATGGCAGCCACCAGTCAAATGTGCCTATTTAAATTTAAATTAAATAAATTACATTTTATATATTAATAGCAGAAAAAGTAAAATTTAAAGCAAAGAAAAATGATCAGAGACGGAGGATTTTTTTATAATCATAAAAGATTGGGCCACCAAGAAGGCACAAGAATATTAAAAGCGGATGCACCAAATAACAGACTAATAAATGAAACGAAAGCTGACAGAAATGAAAGGACAAAGTAGAGAAATATAAAGTTAAATTCACAGACTTCAATAACCCTTTCTCAACAATTGATTCTAACTAGACAGAACAGCAGGGACAGAGAAAAACTCAACAGGATCAGTTAGGGGAATGGTATTTACAGAACACTACACCCAGCACGGGCTGGAGCGATAGTACAGCGGTAGGGCATTCGCCTTACAAGCGGCCAACATGGCCGACCCGAGTTCGATTCCTCCGCCCCACTCGGAGAACCCGGCAAGCTACCGAGCGTATCTCACCCGCACGGCAGAGTCTGGCAAGCTACCCGCGATGTATTCGATAAGCCAAACACAGTAACAACAAGTCTCATGATGGAGACGTTACTGGGCCCGCTCGAGCAAATTGATGAACAACGGGAGGGCTGTGACTGTGACTGTGACACCCAGCAAGAGACTATTCATTCTTCCAAATATCCACAAACCATAAGCCAGGCAGTCTATGTTGATAGATCATTTTCTAGGCTACAAAATGAAACTTCAACAAATTTGAAAGAACTGAAATCATATGACGTAGGTTCTCAACTACAATAAAACTGAACTTGCTAGCTTCCGGGACTGCTGGGGAGTCCCACTCCACCATAAACAAAAGAAAAAAAGAAAAAGAAGATAGGGGCTGGAGATACAGGACAGCAGGTAGGACTCCACAGCAAACCAGGTTCAATTCCACACACCCTGCCAAGAGCGATCTCTGAGCAGAGCCAGGAGTAAGCCCTGAGCACAGATAGATGTGGAGCGAATCACGAATCACGACCATCCTGTTATTCGTCGATTGCCTCGAGCAGGCCCCAGTAACGTCTCCTTCATCCTAGCCCTGAGATTTTTAAGAAAGTGCTATACTCAAGGCTCTTTAGGAGAATGAGACCCATCATTGTTACTGGTATTTGGCATATTGGGTACACCATAGGGAGTTTGCCAGAGTTTGTGGGCAGGTTACATTTGGTAGCCTTCTAGTTTGTCCAAAGTAGGAATGAGATAATAAGATGTCATAATAAGATGTCATAATAAGATTCTATAAAAAAAAAAAAAAAACCAGATGTGGAGCAGGGGAAAAAAAAAAGAAGAAAACAGGTTATTACAGGCAGAAAATTTGTCTTGTACAAGGTCAACTCCCGTTCTATCCTCAATTCCTCATATGGTCCCCCTAACACCACCAGGAGTGATCTCTGAACATGACATGGTGTGCCCCAAATTCCCAGCTCCCACACCCCACTCCCAAAAAAGGGAAAACAAAAGTTTTTAAATATACTGAGGTAAAAACATGATTGCCACTCAATGCTTCTTTTGCAAACCACAACACCCAAAAGGAGAGAGAGAACAAAAGGCAATACCCTGTCACAGAAGCAGGGTGGGATGGGGGGATGGGAGGTGGGAGGGATACTAGGACCCGTGGTGGTGGAAAATAGGCACTGGTGGAGGGATGGGTGTTTGATCATTGTACAATTGAAACCCAAGCACAAAAATTTGTAAATCTACAACTGTACCTCATGGTGTTTCATTAACAATAATTTTAAAAAAAAAATGTAAATGATGGCGAATGGGCACTGGTTGAAACCCAAGCACAAAAATTTGTAAGTCTACAACTGTACCTCATGGTGTTTCACTAATAAAAATTGAAAAAAAAAATACTGAGGTCAGAGAGATGGCTCAAAGGGCTTGAATGCATAATTTTCAGAGGGTCTGGGTTCAATCCCCAGTACTGCAAGGCCCCTCAAGCACCAATAGATATGGTCCAAATATTAAAATTTAATTAAAGGGGCCGGAGCAATAGCATAACGGGTAGGACGTTTGCCTTGCACGTGGCCGACCCGGGTTCAATCCCCAGCATCCCATATGGTCCCCTGAGCACTGTCAGGAGTAATTCCTGAGTGCAAAGCCAGGAGTAACCCTTGAGCATTGCTGGGTGTGTCCCAAAAAGGAAAAAAAAATTAAATTAAATTAAATTAAATTAAATACAGAGGGCAAGGAACTAGCCTAACACTAGAGCACTTGCCTGGAAAATATGAAGCCGTGGATTCAATACACAAAACCATAAATATTTTTCCTAAATGTCAAAATTTATACAATCAGCTAAAGTAGCCATGATATAAATTTATAGCACTAAATGCATACATTATTTTAAAAAATGAAGTTTTATAATCACCGGAGTCCCCTCCTCAACTCAAGAAACCAGCAAAAAAGCAAAATAAACCAAAAGCAGCAAAAAGGCATATTAAAGAAAAACAAAGAAATGAGAACCAGAGAGTGTAGGGCCTTGCCTTGCATTTGACGGAGCCCAAATCAACGCCCAGCACCACATTTCCCTGGTCACAACCAAGACAGAACCCCTGCTCACCCCATACAGAGCCAGGAACAGCCCCCCAACTCCCAAATCTCCCAGTAAAAAGACAAAGCTGAAATGAATGAAGTTTGAAATAGCAAGACTAGGGCTGGGGGATAAGGGAATCAATGAAACAACTGATGGTCATCTTATAATATCAAGAAAACTGACAAATCAATGACAACATTAGCCCAAAAAGAGCATTCATTATCAAAATTAAAGAGTCAGACAGATAGTACAGTGGGTAGGGCCTTGCTTTGCATGCTGCATACCCAGGTCCTATCCCCAGACGATGTAAGATCCCTCTAGCAACACCAGGAGTGATTTCCCAAGTATAAAGCCAAAAGCCCTGAGCACCAAAGGGAGGGAGGGAAGAGAGGGAGGAAGGGAAGGGGGAAGGGATGGGAGGGAAGGGAGGGAAAGGAAGGAAAGGAAGGGGGGGAGGGAAAGAGGGGAGGGAGGAAAGGAAGGAAGGGAAGGGAGAGAAAGGAGAGGAAGGAAGGAAGGAAGGAAGGAAGGAAGGAAGGAAGGAAGGAAGGAAGGAAGAGGGGAGGGAGGGATTAAGTTATTTGTTCTTCAAGCCTGTGCTTATTTCCACTCTGGAGAAGCCTGTGTTCTCTCTCAAACATGTACTTCTCCCTTTCTCTCCCCTCACATTTTCCAAAGACCAGAGCAATAGTACAGCGAATAGGGCACTTGCCTTGTATGCAGGGTTTAATTCCAGGTCCCCCAAGCCCCGCCAAGAGAGATAGATCCCCAAGTACAGAAACAGGAGTCAGCCCTTAGTACTGCCAGTTGATAGGGAGGGGAGGGGAAGGCAAGAAAGACAATAGAAGGAATCAATCAACCTGATTTCGATACTTAAGGAATTAAAATCACCTTTCGAACAACCGGTTAATAGAGAGAGGACAGGTGTGGGTTGAGGAGGTGTACACTCTGGTAAGGGTTTGGTGTTGGAATGTTGTATGCAAGAAAGTATCATTAGTAGTAGTATAAACCACAATGACCTCCCACCAAAAAAAAAAAAATTTTTTTTTTGTTTTTGAACCACACTGGCTCTGATCAGGATTTACTCCAGGCTCCTCTTGCTCAGGGATCACTCTTGGCAAGGCTCGGGGAACTGTACTACCTCTCAAGCATAACCAGCTCCAAAAAAAATTGTTAATGCTACTGAATGAAGAAAGCTGGAGCGATAGCACAGCGGGTAGGGCGTTTGCCTTGCATGTGGACAACCTGGGTTCGACTCCTCCATCCTTCTCGGAGAGCCCGGCAAGCTACCGAGAGTATTCCACCCGCATGGCAGAGCCTGGCAAGCTCCCCGTGGCGTATTCAATATGCCAAAAACAGTAACAAGTCTCACCATGGAGATGTTACTGGTGCCCGTCCAAGCAAATCGATGAACAACAGGAGGACAGTGCTACAGTGCTACTGAATGAAGAGTATATCCATTAACTAGAGTAAACCAGGGTAGGGGGAAGAGGCAGAGGGGCGGGGATCAGTGGTAGAACACCTAGTTGGCAACAGACTATAAGGTTGATCCCTTGCACTGCCCGTTATCACCAGGACAGCAATGTCAGATCTCCAGCACCTCAAACCAGTGAGAACCCAGCATCCTAACCAAATGTGTGATTTCAGCATACCACAAACCAAGTCTGTAATTCCAGAAACCATAGTAAAACTCCAAGTTTCATATGTAATAGAAAAATTAACTCAAAATTACTGGTTTTGATTATTGTGATTAAAAGTTTAGGACCACACCCAGCAATGTTCCAGGGTTACTCCTGGTTCTGCATTCAAGAAATACTCCTAGCAGTGCATCAAAGACCATACACAGTACTTGATACTGAACCCAGGTGGGATGCATGCAAGTCTAGAGCCCTACCCATTATATTATCTCTCAAGCCCCAAAACTATGAAATTAATTTTAGAGTGGGGGGGTGGGGGACCAACAGCAGGAGGCCAGAGCAACAGTACAGCAGGTAGGGCACTTGCCTTGCTCATTTCCAACCTGGGTTCAACCCCTGGAACCACATATGACCTCCCAAGCCCCACCAGGAAAGATCCCTAAACACAGAGTCAGAACACAGAACACTGACAGTTGTAGCCAAAAAAAATTAAAAAAAAAAAAAAAGATTAAAGAAAAAGAGTATAGAGGTTAACAGGCGTAAAGGCTCTTGTCTTATATACAGCTGATCTCAGTTTGATCCTGGCATCACATATAATCACCTGAGCAATACCAGGAGTGATTCCACAGTAATCAGGAATGGACTGCAAAGCAAGCGCCTTAACCCCATACCATCTCTTCGAACCCCCCAGCCCAACCTCCTTTAGCAGGTGCAGGGGGATGAGCAAGACTCATAATGGTTGGATCTAAGGTACAAAGGCATGAAGGACATAGACACCCACGAGTGTTCTAGAAGGCACTGCAACAACTGGTATCCAGTCAAAGCCCTCCCACGACAACAGCATGTGCTCTCCCCTGGAGAAACAGCCCCCAATTCAACAGATTAAAGTATATCTGTCCTAAGGGATACTAATAGAGGCTGGAGAGATAGTACAAGAATAATAGACAGATTCTGCCAAAGAATTACAGAAAGATACACTGTATCGCCATTGTTCCTTTACCCTTTACTGCCAACAGCAATGGCAGCCTTGCTTATTCTCTCAGTCTTCTAATACCAGACCCCTCAGACAAGAATTCCTTGTCTCCTCTTCCTCTATCTCCTTTTGGGGGTAGTCTACTCTCCTGAAACAGGAAAATTACCTGTTTTCCACACAAAATAAGCCATTACAGGAGCCAGAAAGATAGTACAGTGGGTAGGGTATGTGCCTTGCACACACAGTTAACTCGGGTTCAATTCCCAGGACCCGATATGGTCCCTGAGCTTTGCCAAGACTGAACCTGAGATCAGAGTCAGGAGTAAGCCCCGAGCACTTTTTGGGTCAGATGTGGCCCAAAAAACTAAAAAATAAATAAGCCACTTTAGATTTCTTTGCCTCCAAGGGGCTCTGTCCTAAACTTCCTTTTACCCCATCCCAGTCACCCTATACTTTTCAGTTGCATTAAATTTCCTTCAGTAAAGTTTGATTTAGACTGACTGAGACACTGTTCCCACCATACCCTGAATACACTGCTATCATACCGGTACAGTGTGGTAGAGTGGTATTGTATAGTGGTACAATACCACTCAAAGCCATTTAGACTCAATCTATAAGCTTCAAGTAGACAGTGAGTCTTATTCAGCAAACAAGAACTCAATAATGCTATGCTAGCACCAAAAAAGCCTAGTTCCTTGAAATATCAGACTATCTTAATTTTCAATTTTTTCAAAAATTTTAAATATGTTTATTTACAGGAATTTTCTCAGAGAAATGTTAAGGAAAAACAGAGAGCGAGAGCGCGCGCGAGAGAGAGAGAGAAAGAGAGAGAGAGAGAGAGAGAGAGAGAGAGAGAGAGATGTTCAAGAGAGAACACAGGCTTCTCCAGAGGGGAAAAAGCCTGAAATATCTTCTTTTAAATATAACTTACCAATTCAGTACCTGGAATACTCGGGTCCATAATAGAGAACATCTCTTTTCACAAAAAATGTACCTAGGAAAATAAATTTAATAATGAGAAAAGACCCTAGTTCAATCCATGGCATCATACACAGTGCACCCTGCAAAAATAAGCCATTAGTGATCCCTAAGCACAAAGCCAGGAGTGAGCACTGCCGGGAGCGTGAGCTGTAAGGGGGAGGGGACAGGAGGGAAGAGGAGGGTCAGGGAGGAGAAAAATGGGGAGGGGTAGGGAGTGGACAGAAGGGGAGGGAAAAAGAAAAAGAACTGTAAGGGATATATTTTGGGCCTGACCGTAGTCATTTTTTCACCAGATTAGGTTTTCTGCTAATGACCTCAGTCATTATAAAGGAGCAGCTTCACTGTGATGAAAGAACTTAAAAGCTCTTTGCCTCTGAGCAGGCAGTACAAGCTGCAGCTTGTATGCCTTCACAGCCAAGATTAAGACCAGGGAACTCTGTGACAAGGAGTTGCTGAGACAGCTGCACAACTAAAGGTGAAACTGTCCCAGGCTGTGCGTGGCCACTGCCGGGCTGGTGTGGCATCAGCTGTCCGCAAATCCATCACTGGGATTTTCCTGGTCATTAATGAAATACAGACAGAGACGCTTAAGTCTACAAAGGCAAGAGTGTTGGAGCAGTACAGCAAATAGAGCTTTGCACACCAGCTATCCAGGGTTCAATCCCTGACACTACGTGGTCCCTCAAGTACTGCCAGGAGTGATCCCTGAGCGCAGAGCTAGAATAAGCCCTGAGCACCACCAGGTGTGCCCCCCCTCCTACACACACACACACACACACACACACACACACACACAATCTACAATGGCAAGATATGAAGTTCCTGTTCCTACCAAGAAAACTCACACCACATCCAAGTGCAAGCAAGCATGAGGAGAACCTGAGAACCAAGAAGTCACTGCAAAGAACAGCTCTTCCCACCATCAAGACCTGCGCATCGCAGGGTCAATAAAACACAAACTGGCTCGCAAAACAAGAAAAAGAAGATATAACGCACTAGGAAGATGTAGGTAACCACCCCAGCCTTCAAGTTCCAAAGAGGGCCACCCATCATGTCCACTGAAACCAGAAGGCCGGTATGAGTTACCAGAACTGAAGCCAAGGGAAGCAGGAAACTAAAGAAGACAGTAAGGAAGGAAGGGAGCTTCTGTATTCAGGCGTAGATTCAACGACCTGGACAGAAGGCAGTACCTGACATAAGGTAGAAATGAAAGCAACAAAAAAAAAATGGTTAGCACTCTGAGGGAAGTGAGAGGGTAGGAGAAGTAAACAGAGTCACATCAGGAAGATCCTAAAAGTCAACAAGTACAAAGCTATTAATAAAAAAAAGTTCAAGGCTTTGAACTTCTGGGCTGGGAGATGATACAGAGGTAGGGTGCATGCCTTAAATGTGTGGGATCGTGGGTTCCATTTGATTCTGGCACTACTGAGGAAAAAAGACAATTTCAAAAGTCACACACACACACAAAGAAGTTCTTAGAGGAATTGCATGCTCAATTTTTTTTTCCGATTTGAGGTAACACAGGCAGTGTTCAAAGGTTATTTCTGTCTCTGTTTTCATGAGTTACTTCTGGTAGTGCTCAGGGAAAAGAAAAAAAAAAAAACCATGCTCTTTTAGGCCATGTTTTTCCCTTGCTTGCTTGTCTCAATGTTTCTTTGTTTGCCTATTTCCACTCTGGAGAAGCCTGTGTTCTCTCTTGAACACTCACTTCTCCTTTCTCTCCTCTAACATCTTTCTAAATAAGTTTCAATGAAAACCTTCGTGCTTCAAAATAATAATAATAATGATGAGGCCAGAGAGATAACAGTTGGTAAGGTGCCTGCCTTTAATACAGCTGACCCATGTTTTAAGCCAAGAAAGATACTTCATTTTTTTTTTTCTTTTTGGGTCACACCTGGCGATGCTCAGGGCTGACTCCTGGCTCTGCACTCAGAATCACTCCTGGCGATGCTCAGGGGACCATATGGGATGCTGGGAATCGAACAGGGGTCGGCCGCGTGCAAGGCAAACGCCCTACCCACTGTGCTGTCGCTCCAGCCCGAGCCAAGAAAGATACTTCAATTGGCAAGAGTACAAGCTTTGCACACAGGAGGCCCAGGTTCAATAACTCTGGCATTACATGGTCCCCTAAATACCTCAAGAACAATCTGGAGTACTGAACCAAGTAGACCCTGAGGACATCCAGGTGTGACCCAAAATGTAAATTTTTTTTTAAGTCTGTAAAGATAGCACAATGTAGGCCAGAGAGATAGCACAACGAATACGGTGCCTGCCTTGCACAAGGAAGACCCAGCACCACCATCAGGAGTGATATCTGAGCACAGGGTCAAGAATAAACTCTGAGCAGTCAGGTACCATCCAAAAACTGAATAAATAAAATTAAATCTGTGATATGTAGCAATCGGGGACTGAGAGAAAGCTCAACTGGCCCTGAGTTTGATCCCGTATAGCACACTGCTAGGTATAGTCCCAGAACCCTTGATAGCAAGAAGCACTGCCAACAAGTCACAGTCGGAGGACTGAATGGTGAGGCCACACAACTGAGTATTACTGCAATGATCCCCGAGTCTGATTACTGCTGGAAAGTCCTCCCACAGAAATAAAAATAAAATTTAAAGTAATAGTAATCTGTTGTGATTCCATACTTGGTCAGAAAAAATGATACTTTAAAAAAAAATTACCTTATATATTTTCTTGGTTTCTTAATTGTTTTTTCAGCCGCACCCAGTGGTACTCAGGGTTACCAGAGATCACTCCTAGAGTACTCAGGGAACCATACGGGATGCCGGGGATCAAACCTGGGTCAAATGTGTGGAAGGCAAGAGCCTTACCTGTTGTGTTATCTCTCTAGCCCAACCATGTAAATTTTCAAATAAAAAACTGAAGGAAAGAAGGTAAAGATGGTTTTAAATTCACAGTAAAACCTGGTTACAGGTTTGCAAATGTCTAACCATCAGTAATCACAAAAAAAGCAAAGATACTAAAAGAAAGAAACCCCTCATATGGTTTTACCCCCAACCCCCCATATGGACCCAGAGGGAAAACCAGGAGTGATTCCTGAGCACAATCTGAGCAACACCAGGTATGGTTCCAAAAATAATTTGGGGGGGGGGGCGCTATGCTAATAGGTAGTTTCTACAGTATGCAAAATATTACGCCAACTTAAATCAAGAAAAAAATCATTAAGGTAATGTGAGGGCACATTTTCCATGAAATCCCTTCCCCTTACACTCTCCTCTGAAAGCAACTGAAGTCAACAGGTACAAAAATTGACATCCTCAGTACTCCACGATTTGCAATGAGCATTTTTCAAATCACGATTTCAAAAATTAGCTTTTTCTTTATGAACAAAAACTGCAGCCTCCTTGTAGGAGGGCGATCATTCCTTTCTTTAACCCTCTACACCACCGCAGCCCACCACCACCCCCCCCCAAAAAAAAACTACTAGCAAAGGTTCTGAAAAATGGATGTTAATCTCTGACCTTTAACAAAGGAAACTGAATCTGGCTTCTCCAAACCACGGAACACTGGATGCTGACACGGAGACAATCTCAAAAGCTTGTGCGGGTTCTTACACTACAACGTTTTTAAGGCTGCGGGCTGCTTTACCACGAGTTACAAAGCAAGCACAGGGTGTTGGAAAGAAAACCAATGTCAATAATGAAACGGAACGGAAAGGCTAAGGAATGACACGGTAAGATTTTTTCTTTTTTAAAGAAGAAAAGAAAAGGGGGAGGGGGGTAAGGCCAAAAAAAAAAAAAAGGTGGGAGAAGTGAAGCAGCAGCAAATCAGTTTTCAGAGAGGCCAGGAGGAGCGCCGGGATTTTCTTCCCAACGTTCCACCAATCCCCTGCGAGTCTGGGTTAACCAGTCTCCGGGCAAGCCGCGCCTCCTGATTGGCTCCGACGCGGCGAGTAGCAGCACCAGCCAATCAGGGCCCCGAGTCAGCACTGTGCCATGGAGACAACTACAACCACTGCATGGCGAGAAATGTGTACAAACCTGCCCGTGCCCAAGGCAGCGGGTCGACTTCTAAAGCGACTCAAAACCAGGCCCGAGCCGGAGCTGGCGCCAACACTTGCTTACGAGTATTACTCCAGCTGCCTCGGAGCAGGCCAAACACTGTTTGGATAACCGCCCCCCACCCACCCCCCAAAAAGGAAAAAAAAAAAAAAGCGCGCGTACGAGAAATCCACGGTGCCCCCTCCGGATAAAACGACTCACTCTCTAAGATCCATTTCCAACCCGGCATCCCCGAGAAGGGGGTCCGGCTCGGCGGCCCGGGGGGTGGGCCCCTGGGAGGACAAGGGTTCAAGTGAGGTCGCGGTGAAGATCCAAAGTTCCGAGGCGGGGTGGGGGGGAGGGGAACTCGGAGGGAGCAACGTGGACGAGGGTCACAGTGCAAGCGGCGAGAGCGCGGGCTCACGGCCGCGTCTCTCGCTCCCCCGCGGTCTCCCGGGGAGAGGGGGAGGGGGCCCGGAGAGTGACCACCGTGCTTTTGCAGCCCGCGGGAGTGAACAAATAAACAGCTCCGGCGGGACGACGACGGGCGGGGAGAGGGGTGGCCCGGAGTTTGCGCGGCTCCGCAGGCGCGCTGCGGGGCGCGAGGTCCCGTCCCGGCGGGAAGCGAGCAGAAGGCCGAGCCGAGGCTCGCGAGGGGGGCGGGAGGGGTGTGTCCCGGGGGCCTGGAGGCCCGCCAGGGACCCGGAGACCGGGGGGGAGCGGCGGCCGCCCGCGGCCGGCCTCGGGCTCCGCGCCAGGGCCCGCCTCCCGCCGGCGCCTCACTTCCCTTCCGTCCGCGCGGCCGGGCCCGCGGGCCGGACTCTCGGCTCGACCCACCTCCGGGGGTCCCCGGGCCGGGGTCCCCGCCGCGTCCTGCGCACGCCGCCGCGCCGGGGCCTCGGTTCCCAGCGGGCGCCGCCGGGGGGTGGTGGGGGGAACCCCGGAGCAGCCCACCGATTACACACGCACGCACGTACACGCACCCCCCGGGCCGCGCCAACGCCGCCCGTTACCTGCTCCGCGGCGCGGGCACCGGGGCGGCGCGGCCGCGTCGTCGAGGGCGCGGCGCGGCGCCGCCGGGTCCGCAGCCCTTTCCCGCCGCCGCCGCCGCCACTGCGCTCTCCGGCGCGGCGCCGCGCGGCCGAGCAGCGGGGGCCGCGGGAGGGGATGCGGGGGGGAGGCCGGGCGGGGGGCCGGCTGGCGGGCTGGCTGTGCGCGCGGGGCCGCCCGCGGGGAGACACTGCCGCTCTCCGTCCGCCCGCGGAAGAGCAGCCTCTGGCCCGGCCGCCGCAGCAACGCGGCCGCCGCGAGAGGGCGGGTGGGCGGCCGGCCGGCCGGCCGGCCGCGGAGGCGGGGTGGCGGCGTCGGGAACGGCTGCCACGTCGCCCAGGTGGGTCGCCGCCCTCCCCCGCCCCGGGCCGCGACCTCTGGCTCGTCCTCCCCGAGCCGCGCCGGGGACGCGGGCCGCGGCCTCGCCCGCCTCGCCCTCAGGGCCCCGCCGGGAACCCGACGGGAGCCGCCGCGGCCGGCCGGGCGCGAGGGTCGCCTGCGGGGACGAGCCCCTCTGGGGGGTTTTGTTTGATTCCAACGTGTTGGGGGGTGGGGGGGAAGGGGGGAAGAGCCCGAGGCGGGGACACGCACGGGCTGACCGGAGCGGCCACTCGCCGCTCCGGCCCCAACTAAGCCAGCGCGAGGCGGCCCCCGCCGCCGCCGCCGCCCGGGAGCAGCGCGCGAACGCCCCCTCCGCGGGGCCCCGCGCCGCTGCCGCCGGCTTCCGGGCGCGTGGCCGGCGCCTCGGCGCGCTCGGGAGCGGGAGACAAAGGCCCGCGGCGCGGTCTTGACGCGGCCGCCCCGGCCGGCGCGCCCCACGTGCGCGCAGGCTGCGGGCCCGGACCCGCAGCGCTCGGCTGCTGGCGCCCGCGGCCCGGCCTGGACCTCGCTCAGAGGATCGGGGGAGCGAGTAGAAAGATGCCCTGTTTTAACACACACGCGCGTGCGCGCGCCTGCTGCGTTTCCCCTACGCGCACACACACACGCCTGCTCCGTTCCCCTCTACACACACACACACACGCGTGCGCGCGCCTGCTGCGTTTCCCCTACGCACACAAACACACGCCTGCTCCGTTTCCCCCCTACACACGCACACACACACACACACGCGTGCGCGCGCCTGCTGCGTTCCCCCTACGCACACGAACACACACGCCTGCTCCGTTTCCCCCTACACACACACACACACACGCCTGCTCCGTTCCCCCTACACACACACACCCACACGCCTGCTCCGTTTCCCCCCTACACATACATACACACGCGCCTGCTGCGTTCCCCCTACACACACACGCCTGCTGCGTTCCCCCACACACACGCACCTGCTTCGTTTCCCCCATACACATACACGCAAGCCTGCTGCGTTCCCCCCTACACACACACGCTTACTGCGTTCCCCCACACACACACACGCCTGCTGCGTTCCCCCTACACACACACACACGCCTGCTCCGTTTCCCCCATACACAGACACACAAGCCTGCTGCGTTCCCCCCTACACACACACACACACGCCTGCTCCGTTTCCCCCTACACACACACACACGCCTGCTGTGTTCCCCCTACACACGAACACACACGCCTGCTCCGTTTCCCCCCTACACATACACGCCTGCTCCGTTCTCCCCCCCTACACACACACCCACACGCCTGCTCCGTTTCCCCCTACACACATACACGCACACACACCTGCTTCGTTTCCCCCCATACACATACACGCAAGCCTGCTGCGTTCCCCCTACACACACGCGCGCGCACGCTGCGTTCCCCCTACGCACACAAACACACACGCCTGCTCCGTTTCCCCCCCTACACACACACACGCCTGCTGCATTCCCCCTACACACACACGCACACACACCTGCTTCGTTTCCCCCCATACACATACACGCAAGCCTGTTGCGTTCCCCTCTACACACACACGCTTGCTGCGTTCCCCCTACACACACGCGCGTGCACGCTGCGTTCCCCTTACGCACACAAACACACACGCCTGCTCCGTTCCCCCCCACACACACACACGCCTGCTGCGTTCCCCCTACACACACGCCTGCTCCGTTTCCCCCCCTACACACACGCCTGCTCCGTTTCCTCCCTACACACACCCCTGCTGCGTTCCCCCCTACACACGCACACACACGCCTGCTCCGTTTCCCCCCATACCCATACATACAATCCTGCTGTTCCCCCCTACACACACACACGCCTGCTCCGTTTCCCCCCTACACACACACGCGCGCACGCTGCGTTCCCTCTACACACGAAAATGCACACGCCTGCTCCATTTCTCCCCCTACACACACACACACGCGTGCGCGCGCCTGCTGCGTTCCCCCTACGCACACGAACACACACGCCTGCTCCGTTTCTCCCCCTACACACACACACACACACACACAAGGCTGCTCCGTTTCCCCCTACACACGCGCGCGTGCCTGCTTCGTTTCCCCCTACACACACACACTTGCTGCAAACCCCCCTACACACACACACACACCTGCTGCGATCCCCCTACACACACATATACCTGCTCCGTGTTCCCCCTACACACACACACCTGATGCGTTCCCCCTACACACACGTGAGCTTGCTGCGCTCCCCCCACATACACACACACAACCCTCTACATTTCCCCATACACACATGCCTGTGTTCTGCCGACACACACATGCCTGCTGCATTCCCCCTACACATACACACACCTGCTGTGTCCCCCACACACACGTGCGTCTGCTGCGTTTCCCCTACACACGCCTGCTGCATTCCCCCTACACACATACGCCTGCTGTGTTCCCCCCATACATACACGCCTTTTATGTTACTCCCTACACATGCGCGCGCGCAAACACACACACACACACACACACACTGCTGCATTCCTCTCTACACACAGTTTTGCTCCCCCTGGGCAACTGCTGGAGGAAGGGCCTGATTTACACACACACACACACACACTGCTGCGTTTCTCCCTACACACACTGCTTGCTCCCCCTGGGTGATTGCTGGAGGATGGGCCCTGTTTACACATACACACACTCACACACACACACACAGCCCTTCCTGCTGCTTTCCCCCTCCCCCCACTCCTCTCCCCTTGGCGGGTTTCTGGCTGCAGATGCGAAATACCGAGTCCATATTCTCGGGCGCAGGGGATTTTATTTCACCCTTGCTTTCTGGCGGGGCTCTGGCGCTTTCTTCGTCCAGGAGCATCTCCCACCACCACCACCGCCTCCTCTTCTCAGTTTCTATTGCTCCCTCGGTATTTGGAGTGGGGAAATGAATCTTGCAAACTATTCCTTTGCCTCCTCGAGACAGTCAAATGTTGTTACAATATTTGTTTCCGAGTGGGAATTTGGTGAGAGCACAAGTGGAATTTTATCTGCCTCTAGGTCTCAACTGGAACACCCACTCAGAGAAAACATGCTAGAGGTTTTCCCAGAACCCAGTAATGTTTTTAGCAGAGACTTCAGAAGAATAATTTTTCTAACTAAATCTATCGCAAATACAAAGGAAGTTGGTTTTGTTTCTGTTTTTTTTTTCCTTTTGAATGATTGTGGGGGTTAGGGGGGGCTAATTCTTGAAAGTGCTCAGGGTAACTAACATGCAGGTGCCAGGGATCCTGAACCCTGGTGTCCAGCACGCAGAGGGTCCTGGAGTCTCAGTGTTCAGAAAGTACAACTGGGACCAGAGCGATAGGGTGGATAGGGCGCTTGCCTTGCACGCTGCAGACATCTGTTTGATCCCCCTGCACCCCATATGACCCGGGAGTCCCACTAGAAGTGATCCCTGAGCACACAGCCAGGATAACGGCCAGGTGCAGCCCAAAACGAAAGAGGAAAGAAAGAAAATGCACTACCAGGCAGAGAGTACAGAGATTAAGGAGCTTGCCTTGAGTGTGGCTGCAGCCGAGAACTATATTCGAATCCAAATCCATCACCACGTGACCCCTGAGTGCTTCGGAATGTGAAGAAACTACACTACCAACATCATTAGTAGTGTTTTTATTAAATTTCAAAAACAAAAATTTTAATAAATGATGAGAACCTCGTGATATAAATAGCTTTTGCTGAGAACCTAACATTAACTCTGCCCCTTAACAACCATTAAAAGAGACTAATAACAGTAATATGTGCCACTTTAGAAATGAAAGAACCCTAGTAATTATGAACTTCAAACAAATCTAGCAAATTTATATTAATTTTGTTCAGGTGAAAATACTCAGCATGAAAAACTGGCTCTTAAATTCTTGATTCTTCTTTGGATTTTTTTTTTTAATAGACCACACCCTGTGGTACTCAGAGCTAACTCCTGGCTCTGTACTCAGGGACCCCTCCTGTCAGGTTCAGGGGATCACAGACTGCTGAGAATCAAACCTGCTTGGCAACGTGGAAGGCAAGTGCCCTTGCCTACTGTACTATCACTCTGGACTGAAGATTATTTATATGTTCATTTAGAAGAAGTTTAAGAATCTTTAAATTTTTTTTCTTTTTGGGTCACACCCAGCGATGCTCAGGGGTTACTCCTGGCTTTGCACTCAGGAATCACTCCTGGCAGTTCTCGGGGGACCATATGGGATGCTGGGAATCGAACCTGGGTTGGCCACGTGCAAGGCAAATGCCCTACCCGCTGTGCTATTGCTCCAGCCCCAGAATCTTTATTGGGTGTCATTGATATACATTGGAGACCAGATGCCAGTACTGATCAATCTAGTTATCAATTGGTTCTATTACAATGGGCTGTTACAGTACTTAACTATTTTTTTTTATTTTTATTAGTGAAACACCATGAGGCACAGTTGTAGACTTACAAATTTTTGTGCTTGGGTTTCAATTATACAATGATCAAATACCCATCCCTCCACCAGTGCCCATTTTCCACCACCACGGGTCCCAGTATCCCTCCCACCCCCCATTCCCCCATCCCACCCTGTCTCTGTGGCAGGGCATTCCCTTTTGTTCTCTCTTTCCTTTTGGGTGTTGTGGTTTGCAAAAGAGGCACTGAATGGCAATCATGTTTGGTCTATAGTCTACTTTAAGCATGCTTCTCCCATCCTGGGAGAATCCTTTTTTTTGGTGCTCCCTTCTCTATCTCAGTTGCGTTTTCCTTTAGCATACAGTATTTAACTCTTAAAAATGCCAAATGATGGGGCTGGAACAATAGTTCACCAGGTAGGGCATTTGCCCTGTATGCTGTTAACCCAGGTTCAATCCCCAACATCCCATATGGTCCCCCGAGCACTTCCAGGAGTAATTCCTGAGTACAGAGCTAGGAGTAACCCCTGAGCATCGCAGTGTGTGACCCGAAAACAAAATTAAATTTAAAAAAAAATTCAAATGACGGGGCTGGAGCGATAGCATAGCGGGTAGGGCTTTTGCCTTGCACGCGGCCGACCCGGATTCGATTTCCAGCATCCCATATGGTCCCCCGAGCACCGCCAGGAGTAATTCCTGAGTGCAGAGCCAGGAGTAACCCCTGTGCATCGCCGGGTGTGACCCAAAAAGCAAAAAAAAAAAAAAAAAAAAAATTCAAATGACTCTGTGAAATGACAAAATGCCTACTATTTACCCTTGAAGATGAACCTAAGTGTTTCATTAGATGACAAAAAAACTGGCCTTTAAGGCAAGGATGTGCCTCAGTAGGAGGCCCTCAGTTCAATACAAGGGACAATTTTTTTTTTTAATTCTTTTATAGAAATAGTAAGTTTGGGCTTTGGAAAATATCTTGGATTTTTGTAAGTAAAATAGCCAATGTAGGGCTACAGAGATAGTACAGGAGTTAAGACTCTTCCTGGGGGTATGGTGCTGCCAGCAGGTCAACCTCTACCTGCAGGGCAAGTGTATCAGAAGCCTGATGGTACCTTCAGGCTTTCTGATACCTCATTTTGCTGCTGTGCTTTTGGCCAGATCCCAATAACTTGGAACCAAGTTTACTAAGAAATTAAACCGCCAAAAATTAGGTATGTGGGAGATCTCAAAAGAAATCAAAGGCTGCAGATAATCTCAGACCCATGCAAGGCTGAAGAGACCCAGGTAAATCAGAGGGGGGCAGGTTAGTCTGATGCCCACCCAAGCAGAGCCCCTGTCAGCTGCTTGCTTCCACAATCCAAAATCTGCTACCATACCCGGTCTGACTCCACCATTTTAGGACAGACCTCACCAAGATATAATCTGTTGAAAATTCGGTTATGTGAGTTTTGTGACTGAAATCTCCAGGCTTTCTCAAGATTGGGATGGGCTAGCTTCCCCCACTTACCTGTACTTCCAGAAGCCTTGGGAGTCACAACCACACCCCCAAAGCTGCCACCCAGTTAAAAAGCTACTCCAGGGGCTGGAGAGATAGCACAGCGGGTAAGGCACACAGCCAACCCAGGTTTGATTCCCAGCATCCCATATGGTCCTCTGAGCACCGCCAGGAGTAACTGCTGAGTGCAGAGCCAGGAGTAAGCCCTGTGCATCACCAGGTATGACCCAAAAAGAAAAAAAAAAAAAGCTATTCCAACCTTACTGTCCTGATAAAAATACCGAATGCCCTGAACAAACCATGACCTCTTAGCACCAATGTTGCAAATCATAATGCACAAAAGGAAAAGGAGAGAAAGAGCAAGAAAGTGCCACCCATAGAGAGAGAGGTTGGGGGTGGGGCGTGTTGGGGGATGGTGGGGGGAAATAGGGGACATTGTTGGTGGGAAATGTACACTGGTGGAGTACTGGTGGGTGCTGTATCATTATATGACTGAAACCCAATTATGAACAGTTTTGTAATTGTTTATCTCACAGATATTCCATTTTAAAAACATTTTTAAAAGGAAATTGTGGAGTTCATGCACTCTCCAATCAGCTTAATCAATGACTAAATAAATAGCAGTATTCCTACATTTTATTTTATTTTTATTTATTTATTTATTTATTTTTGCTTTTTGGGTCATACCCGGCAATGCACAGGGGTTACTCCTGGCTCTGAGCTCAGGAATTACCCCTGGCGGTGCTCAGGGGACCATATGGGATGCTGGGAATCGAACCCGGGTTGGCTGCGCGCAAGGCAAAAGCCCTACCCGCAGTGCTATTGCTCCAGCCCCAGTATTCCTACATTTAAAAAAAAATAAATAAATAGGACTTCCTTAGGTCACTAGTTTGAATTTTCCCAATCAAAAAAATTAATCTAAGCACCTTTACATTCTTATGCTTTGCTTTTTACTTGGAGCATTTTGGCTTAATTATAATCATTTATAAATTTGTTATTTCCCTGAATAGACACCCATTCCTTGGAGCTATGTGCCATTTCCCTATTCCACCCTGGGTTCCTCATTCCCAAATGCAGAGCTGTATACAAAATAAATACTCCATGGATGTTTGCAGAGTGGAAGAATGAGTAAGCACTATAAGCACTGCACTATGACGACCACATATGGCAAATCAAGAGAAAATCTGTCTCAGGATTTTCCCCTCTACATAATAGTTGATAAATATTTGTTTTCAGTCCCAACTAAACTTATAATAGAATTGTTGCAAAAACTACTGACAGAAAGTAGGACCAACGTATGCTGTAACGCCTGCCTGTGTTTTCTGACTTAGATTTTGGCGGAAACTAGATAGTGGATCACTGTATCACTGTCATCCCGTTGTTCGTCCATTTACTCGAGCAGACACCAGTAACGTCTTTATTCATCCCAGCCCTGAGATTTTAACAGCCTCTCATTACTCATCCTTCCCAATGATTGGAAGCTGTTTCATGGTCAGGGGACTGAGACCCATTATAGTTACTGGTTTTGGCATATTGAATATGACACGGTAGCTTCCCAGGCTCTATCCGTGTGGGTGGGATACTCTCAGTTGCTTGCCAGGCTCTCCAAGAGGCATATATATAGATATATATTTCTCTCTATGATCTGTTGCCTGGGCTGGAGCAATAGCACAGCGGGTAGGGTGTTTGCCTTGCACGCAGCCGACATGGCCTACCCGAGTTCAATTCCTCCGCCCCTCTCGGAGAGCCCAGCAAGCTACCGAGAGTATCTTCCCTGCACGGCAAAGCCTGGCAAACTACCCGTGACATATTTGATATGCCAAACACAGTAACAAGTGTCGGCCCGCTCGAGCAAATTGATGAACAACGGGAGGAGAGTGACAGTGATCTCTTGCCTGCTGTCTGAAATCCATTAAACATGGTGTGGTAATTATGGACAAGAGTAGGAAGTGTTCCGTGATGTGTGGTCTGGAAAGTGGTCTGGAGCATGGCGGCGGTTGGGTAGTGGAGGCCGGCTGCCGGGGCTGGGTCCCTTGGGGTGGGGAGGGCTCTCGCCCGCCCCCCTCTGGGCACCCTGAGTGGAAACAGCCTGGCGTGGAGTCCAGATAGTGGATACTGTTACTATTATCATCAGACTATTATCAGGGGCCTGAGGGATAGTACAGGAAGTAGAGCACTTGCCTTGTGCCCAGAAACCCACGATTTGATCCCCAGCACCCATATGTTACCCCAGGACCAAAAACTAACAAAAATAATTAAGGTTTGCTCGAGCGGGCCCAGTAACGTCTCCATTGGAGACTTTGTTGTTACTGTGTCTGGCATATCGAATACTCTCGGTAGCTTGCCGGGCTCTCCGAGAGGGGCAGAGGAATCGAACTCAGGTCGGCCATGTTGGCCGCGTGTAAGGCGAACGCCCTACCCGCTGTGCTATCGCTCCAGCCCAGGTAAAGGCCCTCCCATTGATCGTCGATTTGCTCGAGCGGGCCCAGTAACGTCTCCATTGGAGACTTTGTTATTACTGTGTCTGGCATATTGAATACTCTCGGTAGCTTGCCGGGCTCTCCGAGAGACAAGCAAAAATAATTGAGGACAGGAATTTAGGCACTTGAGGCTGGAGCAGTAGCACAGCGGGTAGGGTGTTTGCCTTGCACTAGGCCAACCCCACCTGAGCACCGCCAGGAGTAATTCCTGAGTACATGAGCCAGGAGTAACGTCTGTGCATTGCTGGGTATAAGCCAAAAAGAAAAATAACAAAAGAAATTTAGTCACTTGCCTTGCATGTTGCCAGCCCCTTCTGAAGTCCCCAGCATCATATGTGGTCCCCTGAGCACAGTCCGGAGTCACATCTGAGCAGAGCCAGAAATAGACACCACTGCTGGGTTCACCAACTCCCATCCACAAAAGGAAAAATTGAAATATGCAGCTGGGAAGCGTGGGACATAGAGCCATAGTACTTCAGGTAGGGCTCTTGCCTTGCACTCACCAAACTGGGCTTATTCCCCATCACCCCATATGGTTCCCAGAATTCTGTCAGGAGTGATTCCTGAGCACATAATGAGGAGTCATCCCTGAGCACTGTTGGATGTAGCCCCAAAACAAACAAAATGTGGAGCCAGGGCACTAATTTAAAGGACTGGAACGTGTGTCTGGTGTGCACCGAGCCCCAGCTCAAACCCTGCACTCAGAACTTCCATAGCACCACCAGCCATAGCTCTGAGGAGGTCCAAAATCAAAAGGAAAATAAACGTGATTGAAATTTGCTGAGAATAGATCTTAAAGCTCTCACCCTACACTCAGAAAACATAAATATTTTGTGAGGTGATGGGTATATTAATTGCTTGTGCTGATCATTTCGTAGATACATCTATATGTACAGTCTTGTCAATTTTAGCTCAGTAAAACCAGGAAGAAAAATTAGAAAAAAATAGTTAAATTATCATGGAAGAAGCAAAATAATGGGCCCAAGTGATAGTACAGAGTGTAGGGAGCTTGCCTTGGACAAAGCCAACCAAGGTTTGATCCACACCCCATATGGTTCCCTCAAGCCACGCCAGGAGTAATCCCAGAGCACAAAGCCAGGAGTGAGCCCTGAGCACCACCAGGTGTGGCCCAAGAAGAAGAAAACCAAAAAAAAAGTAGGGTCCTCAGCAGTACCACTTCTAGGAATATATCCTGGAGATGCAAAAAAAGTATAGTAGAAATGACATCTGCACTTACAAGTTCATTACAGCACTGTTTACAATAGCCAATATCTGGAAAAAACCCGAGTGTCCAAGAACGGATGATTGGTTAAAGGAACTTTGGTATGGTACATCTACACAATGGAATACTATGCAATACTCTGCAGCTATTAAGAAAGATGAAGTCATGAAATTTTTATATTGGTGGATCAACATGGAGAGTATGAGTCAACATTAAGTGAAATGAGTCAGAAAGAGAGGGACAGACATAGAAAGATTGTACTCATTTGTGGAATATAAAGTAACAGAATGGGAAACTAACACCCAAGAATAGTAGGGATAAGTACCAGGAGGATTACTCCACCGCTTAGAAGCCGGCCTCACATGCTGGGGGAAAAGGCATCTCAGATAGAGAAGGGACCATCAAGTAAAGGGTGCTAGAAGAACCTGCTAGGGATGGGAGATGCAGGCTGAAAGTAGACTATATACTAAACATGATGGCCACTTAATACCTCTATTGCAAACCACAACATCCAGAGAGAGAGAGAGAGAGCAAAAAGGGAATGCCCTGCCACAGAGGCAGGGTTGGAGGGTTGGGTGGAGGGGACGGGGTGGGGATGGTGGGAGGGATGCTGGGACTATTGGTGATGGAAAATGGGCACTGGTGGAGGGATGAGTACTTGATCATTATATGATTGAAATGCAAGCATGAAAGTTTGTAAGCCTGTAACTGTACCTCACGGTGATTCAATCGATTCAATTTTTAAATAAAAAATTTAAAAATTTTAAAAATTAATAAATTAATTAATTTAAAAAGTAGGGTCCTAGGTCAAGGGAATAGCTCAAAGAACTCGTGCAGGAGACCAAATCTGGTTCCAGTGACTGCATGGTTCCCTAAGCACAGTTAGGTTCAACCACTGAGAACCAAGTCAGGAAGAATCATCCTGACTTGAATCATCCTGACTATGAATCATCAACTCCACACACACACACACACACACACACACACACACACACGAGAGATGCACAACACATACACACACGAGACAGCACATATCTCCCTATGTGCCAGGGAGATCACAGACTAGAGCGCATATGTGCCTAGCATCACAGACTCCAGATTCTTTCCTGGATACCACATAATCATCCTAAGTACTACAAGATACAATGCTAATGGCCACCAGCACCATGGGGGAGGGCTCCCCTGACACACATGCCCAATACCATAGAATCCTGGAATACAAAGGAATGATGGCATAGTCTAAGTACAGGTACCTTACAGTCTCTGGGACAAATATTCGGTGAAAAGTGAGTGCATGATATATTGTCACTACTATAAATATATAGGGAGAGAATGTTTGTGAGACAATTATGAGAGACAAATGCGTGTGTTTTATCACTTTCACTTGAAATATCTCTGAAAATATTTCAAGTATAAGTAATAAAACAAACTTACCATTGGGGTGGGAGTGATAGCACAGCGGGTAGGGCGTTTGCCTTGCACACAGCCAACCCGGGTTCGATCCCTGGCATCCCATTTGGTCCCCCAAGCACCGCCAGGAGTAATTCCTGAGTGCAAAGCCAGGAGTAACCCCTGAGCATTGCTGGGTGTGACCCAAAAAGCAAAAAAAAAAAAAAACTTACCACTAATTGTCTTTGAGAAAGGGTAACTAGAGGAAAGATGTTAGAAGACTTTTCACAATTGGTTTTTTGGTAATTTGTTTGTTTGGTTTTGGTTTTGGGTTCACATCCAAAACTGACTCTGTGCTCAGGGGTTACTCCTGGCAGTGTTCACGAGAACATATGGGATGTCAGGGCTTGAACCTGAGCCGACCATGTGTAAGGCAAATGCCCTACCCTCTGTACTATTGCTATTGCAACATTTGAACCAAAAGACTCCATTAACTGTTATTTGAAGATCATTTAAATAAAACAAAATATGGGGCTAGAGGATGGTGTATATGTGTGTGAATGTACATATAAATATGTATATGTATGTGTCTGTGTATCACTGTTATCCCGTTGTTCATCGATTTACTCAAGTGGGCGCCAGTAACTTCTCCATCCGTCTCAGCCCTGAGATTTTAGCAGCCTATCCTTATTCGTCTTTCCCAATGAAACTGCTGTATTGGAGGCTCTTTCAGGGTCAGGGGAATGAGACCCATTATTGTTACTGTTTTTGGCATATCAAATACGCCACAGGGAGCTTGCCAGACTCAGCCATGCAGGCAGGGTACTCTCGGTAACTTGCCGGGCACCCCAAGAGGCATATAGATATATTTCCCTCTATGATTTGTTGCCTACTGTCTGAGCCCCATCAACCCATCAAATATGGTGTGGTAATTATGGAAAATAGGTAGGGAGTGTCTTATGATGTGTTCAGGAATATGTTCACTCATATGTGAGACTCGGCCCGAGCGTGTGGAAAGCGGCCTGAAGTGTGGCAGCAGTTGAGTAGTGGAGGTCGGCTACCGGAGCTGGGTGCCTTGGGGCGGGAAGGGCTCTCACCCATCCCCCTTGGGGACCCCCAGTGAAAACAGCCTGACCTGGAGTCCAGATTAGGCATAACCCCTGAGCACTGCCAAGTATGTCCCCAAAACAAAAGAGAAGAACAAAATATCAAAATATGTGAAATTCTAGAGGGATTTGGTTTCTCTGTGCAACCAAGATATATGGGGTTAACTCCGTAGTTAGCTGCCACAATATTCTGTATGAGATCTGAGTAGCAAAACAGGCTGTCCTAGAGATAAGAATGAAGCTACAAGAGGAGAGATTGGAGAGATAGAGAGAAAATGTTGTCTGAGTTCCCAACAATTTGAATTCCTAGAGCCAGTTACATCCCTCACTTTGGCTTCTTTGTTTTGGGTCTTGAAGAAGATTGAATGCAGGACCTCATTTCCTCTTGGTTCCTTTGTTTCTAGGCTACACCTGGCAATGCCCTGGGACTTGGTGGTATTGGGGACCAAACCCCAGCCTCAGCTTGCAAAGCCTGTTCTCCATGCTGTCCTCAGATCCTTGAATGATTTTCCAACCCTCCCCTTAGTTTCTTTTTTGCTCATTTTTTGTTTGTTTGGTTTTGGTTTGGGGACTACACCCAGTGATGCTCAGGGGTTATTTCTGGCTCTACACTCAGGAATTATGCCTGGAGGTGCTCAAGGTACTATAATGAGATCCTAGGGATTGAACTAGGTAGGCCACTTAAAAGGCATGTTCAGTTTTTTGTTTGAAGACCACATCCAGCTGCACCCAGGGCTTGCTTCTGGTTCTGCATGCAGGATTTATGCCTGCAGAATTATTTGGTAACAGTGATTGAGCCCGGGTTCCATGCTTGCAAGAACCTTTCCCTTTTGGTTATTTTTGGGTTTGGGTTTGGGTTTTGTACTATTTGCTCTTTCCTTGGTTTCTTTATAGCATTCACTGATAAAAGGATTATGTTGAAACTGCCTGAACCTCAATCATGAATAACTTTGTAACTTTGTCATTCATGGTGATTCAATTAAAAAATTAAGGTAAAGGTAAAGGCCCTCCCGTTGATCGTCGATTTGCTCGAGCGGGCCCAGTAACGTCTCCATTGGAGACTTTGTTGTTACTGTGTCTGGCATATCGAATACTCTCGGTAGCTTGCCGGGCTCTCCGAGAGGGGCGGAGGAATCGAACTCGGGTCGGCCATGTTGGCCGCTTGTAAGGCGAACGCCCTACCCGCTGTGCTATCGCTCCAGCCCAAAAAATTAATTTTTTTAAAATAAGGGCTAAGAGATAATATAGCAGGTGGGGCACTTGCCTTGCACACAGCCAACCTAGGTTCAATTCTGGGCTTCCCGTATGTTCCCCCGAGCATTGCCCGGTGTAATTCTTGAGTGCATAGCCAGGAGTAACCCCTGAGCATTGCCAGGTGTGCGCCCCCCGCCCCCACCGAAGATAAATAAATAAAACACATGCATAGGGTTCTAAGAGTTGGTACAGCAGGAACGGGTCTTGCCTTACAAGCAGTTGGCCTGGGTTCACTCTCCAGTGCCACATGTAGTCTCCAGAGCACTACCAGGAGTGAGCTCTGTGTAAGAACCAGGAGTAAGCCCTAAGTATCGTCAGGTGCAGCCAAAATCAACACTCCCCCCAATAAGATAAAATAAAATTCACCGATAGAGATAGAGATAATAGGCTGAGCTCATGTTTTAACCCTAGCATTGAATGCTCCTCACCAAAACAGAGTGGGGAGCCACCCTTAAGCACCACTGGTGTCCCAAGGGAAAAAAATAATGAAATAGGGGATCAGAGATAAAGTGCAATGGGCAGAGTGCTTGCCTTGCACACAGCTGACCCAGGTTCAATCCACAGTATACCATATGGTCCCTTGAACCCCACTAGCAGTGATCCCTGAGCACAGAGCCAGGAATAAGCCCTGAGCAAGTCTAGGTGTGTCCCCCCCAAAAAGTAATTTACTAAAAAGTCTCCCCTCTTTTGGTTCTGTGTTAACTGAAGTTTTTTCCGTGTGTGTGTGTGTGTGTGTGTGTGTGTGTGTGTGTGTGTTTGAGCTATACTCAGTGATACCCAGGGGTTATTCCTGACTGCACTCAAGAATCATTCCTGGTGGGTTTGGAGGAGCACAGGGGATGCTGGAGATCAAACCCTGGTGGCCACACGCAAGGCAAGCACCTTACCTGCTGTACTCTCACTCTGGTCCCTGGAGTTGTTTTCTTTTCTTTTTTTTTCTTCTTTTTGGGTCACACCCGGCGATGCACAGGAGTTACTCCTGGTTCATGCACTCAGGAATTACTCCTGGTGGTGCTCGGGGGACCATATGGGTTGCTGGGAATCGAACCTAGGTCGACTGCGTGCAAGGCAAATGCCCTACCTGCTGTGCTGTTGCTCCAGCCCCAGGAGTTGTTTTCTGATACTGGCATTCAAAAGAGTTTATGACTATAGGCTTTCTTTTTTGTTTTTTTAGGCCCAACCTGGTGGTGCTCAGGTGCTCAGGAGTAACTCCTGGTTCTGCATTCAGGAATTATTCCTGGCAGGCTAATGGGACCATATGGGATCAAACCCAGGTCAGTCATGTGCAACGCAAATGCCTTACCTGCTGTACTCTCTCTCCAGCCTCTTAATCATACATTTAAAAGTAGCACTGTAGCACTGTCCTCCCATTGTACATCGATTTGCTTGAGCAGGCACCAGTAACATCTCCATTATGAGACTTGTTACTGTTTTTGGCATGTTGAATACGTCACAGGGAGCTTGCCAGGCTCTGCCGTACGGGCCGGATACTCTCGGTAGCTTGCCGGGCTCTTCAAGAGGGACAGAGGAATCGAACCCGGGCCGGCCTCGTGCAAGGCAAATGCCCTACCTGCTGTGCTATCACTCCAGAAAAAAAAAATCACTCATGTTGAGAAAGGGCAAGTGGAAAGGTCATTTACAGATATTCACCCTGATCTACAGTGATGCCTGCTCATGGAAAATAATATAAACTGGGCCCTAGGCCCAGCTGCACATTCCACTTAAGAGTCTTTCCTCTCGGCCCTGCTTCAGAACGGAGACAGTCGCCAACTTCTGTCTGCTGATGGCTGGCCGGAGACTCAGATTTCTAAATCTTGCTAATGCGGGTGGGGTTTGAAGGTTGTAGGATATTTTTTGGTTTGGACTGGTTTGTATTGAAGAGGAAAGGCATTTGGGAACAGAGAAAGAGCCCCAGTTCAGGGGTTAAGAGGTCTTGGGAGATAATCCTTGGAACATGCAAATAGAGGGTCCCTAGACCTTGGGATAGTTAACTCTTGGGGCTAGCCTCTCCGGAAGGCAGTGTCCGTTTTCCAATGTTATTAATAGAGTTCGCCTGCTATTTCTTTCCTATCATTCTCCCCAGTACTGAAAAGAGAGAAAATACTTAGTAAAATTCCACAGAGCCCCTAAATAGTATTTACAAAACAACATCTAGAATTGAACAGACAGATAGCAAATGACGTTAGATATATTCTGTTTGAGCATGATACTTATGCACATCTGGAGAAGTGCAGCATACGGTGTGCTTATCAACCTTCTCTATAGGGTGAATTTAAATGGGATGATGAAATTATCTCTGATATGAAATAAGCCAGAATGAGTACATATAAGTTTTAGCAAGAATGCAATTTATTTCTACCCTGGCAGTTCCACTGAAAAATTAAATAACATTATGCAAATACCAGGAGCTATTTTTTTCTCCATTCAAATAATTTTGTTATGCTTGTTTGGTGGTACTCAGGGTTTTCTCATGGATCTGAGCTCAGGAGTCACTCCTAGTGGAGCTCAGGGGACAACATGTGCCATGTGCGCCCAGGATTGAGCCTGGTACCCTCCCGCTGCACTACCATCAAGCCCTGTCAGTAATTGTCATCTTAGGTTCAGATATCAAAGACTAACAGGCCATGGAGAAGAACTAGGAATAAATTTGATAAGTCAGTCCTGCATTGAAAGCCATGCACAGTGATTTGGCAGAGAAGACTGATTCCTCTTCATTCAAAAGCTATTAAATAGATAAAATAGTGATGTGAGGTTTGGAACAAAAAATTGAAAAATTGCTCATACAGTGGGTAAAGCACTTACCTTGCATGCAATTGACCCCAGTTCAATCCTCAGCATCCCGTGTGGTTTCCACAGCCCTGCCTGGAGTGATCCCTGAGTGCAGAGCCAGGAGTAAGGCCGTAGCATCGCTAGATGTGGCCTCCAAACAAACCACAAACATTGATTCTATCCCTTCTGTATTATCTCTATGACCCTAGCTCTGCACTCTTTAGCATCCTTATTTTTCCTCTTTGCGCAGATATTATTTAGTCATTTATTTCTTTTGGGGAGAGGGGGCACACCAAATGGTGCCAGAGGCTACTCTAGACTGAATGCTTGACAGTCATTCTTCTCAGTGCTAAAGGAACCATATGGTTCCAGAGATAGAACCCAGCTGTTCTGCATGAATAGCATGTGCTCAGTCCTTTGTTTTTTGTTTTGTTTTATTTTGTTTTGTTTAATTTTTATTAGTGAAACGCCAGGAGGTACAGTTGTAGACTTAAAAGTTTTGTGCTTGGTTTTCAGTTATACAATGATCGAGTACCCATCCCTCCACTAGTACCCATTCTCCACCACCAATGATCCCAGTACCCCTCCCATCCCCCTATCCCCCCATCCCATCCCACCCCTGTTGCAGGGCATTCCCTTTTGTTCTCTCTCTCCTTTTGGGTGTTGTGGTTTGCAAAGGAGGCATTGAGTCGCAATCATGTTCGGTCTATAGTCTACTTTTAGCAAGCATCTCCCATCCTGGGAGGATTCTACCAACATCCTTAATTTGATGCTCCCTTCTGTATCTGATGTGCTCAGTCCTTTGAACTTAACTTAAAGAACTGGCCCTGAACTTAACTTAAAGAACTTTAATGTACACTTTTATCACTTTTCATTATTCCTCTCACCTATTTTTGAATGCAGAAAGCCCTGGTTGGTGACCCCAGGACCATCTAGAGCAATGTCCTAGCAGTGTGCTAGGAGTAATATCTGAGCACCTCTGGAAGTGGCACAAAACCAAAATCAAAAGGTCAACCTTTTTATTTATGTTTTATTTGGGAGGGTTAATATTTTATTTTATTTTTTATAAAAGTAGTTCACAATAAACTAGAGAAACAGCACAGCGGATAGGGCGTTTACCTTGCATGTGGCTGACCCAGGTTCGATTCCTCCGCCCTTCTTGGAGAGCCCAGAAAGCTACCGAGAGTATCCTGCCCGCACGGCAGAGCCTGGCAAGCTCCCCGTGGCGTATTCAACATGCCAAAAACAATAACAAGTCTCACAATGGAGGCGTTACTGGTGCCCACTTGAGCAAATCGATGAACAACAGGAGGACAATGACAGTTCACAATATTTGATTACATTTAATATTTGAATACTAATCCCACCACCATTACACATTCCCACCACCATATTTCGGATGTTTCCATCCTGAACCCCAACCCCTGTCCCAAAGCAAAACCAAAATAATTTATTTTGTACTGTTTGTTATCAATAAACCACTGAAAATAATCAAAAAAAGTTTCTTTAGAGGAAAGTGTGTGAAGATTGTGGTATTTCACCCAGGGGTCGTTAAGCCCTTGTATAAGAGATTAATAACATGCTAAAGGTTGAGCTTTGTGTGCTTATATATGATATATGGAGCGATAGCACAGCGGGTAGGGCGTTCGCCTTACAAGCGGCCAACATGGCCGACCCGAGTTCGATTCCTCCGCCCCTCTCGGAGAGCCCGGCAAGCTACCGAGAGTATTCAATATGCCAGACACAGTAACAACAAAGTCTCCAATGGAGACGTTACTGGGCCCGCTCGAGCAAATCGACGATCAACGGGAGGGCCTTTACCTTTATATATATTTTTATATATGTATATATGTAAAAATATGTTTCCCTCTAAGATTGCCTTCTACTTTAAACCCCATCAAATGTGGTATGCTACTCATGGAACATTAGTGGTGTGAAGTATAATCGTGGCCGAGCAGTCCAGGAATAGATTTCTTATGGTTGAGGCTCGGCCCGAACATGTGGAGAGCAGCATGAGCATGGTGATGGTTGAGTTCTGGAAGTTTTTGGCTACCTGGGCTGGGTCCTTGGGGTGGGGAGGGGAACTCACCTGCCCCTTTCCAGTTTTCCCTGAATGAAACAGCCTGGCGCAAGGTCTAGTGGCATGGTGCCAACCTTTTAAAAGACCAATAAAAGGATTAAATGAAACACTATGGATGAAATTTCTAAGTAAATGCAAGAGGCAGAAGTGCTTGATTAGTAGCCGGAGAGATTGTACAGTGGGTAGGGCACCTGCCATGCACCCAGCTGACCTGGGTTCAATTCCTAGCACCCAATATGGTTTCCCAACACTGTCAGGAGTGATCCCTGAGCACAGAGCCAGGAGTAAGCTCTGTGCACAGCTGGGTGTTGTCAAAATACACCCCCCCAAAACAATTTATAACATTTTCAGCACACATTACTTTTTGTTGCAGTGAACTCTGTACCGAAGAACATTACCTTGTGTTTTCATTAAATTCCAGAAATTTTTAAAAATTATCTATTTATATCTCACACAGCAGTAGGGCGTTTGCCTTGCACGCAGCCAACACGGCCGACCCGAGTTCGATTCCTCTGCCCCTCTTGGAGAGCCCGGCAAGCTACTGAGAGTATCTCACCCGCACGGCAGAGCCTGGCAAGCTACCCGTGATGTATTCGATATGCCAAACACAGTAACAACAAAGTCTCCAATGGAGACGTTACTGGGCCCACTCGAGCAAATTGATGAACAACGGGAGGACCATGACAGACAGTGACAGTATTTATTTCAATTTCATAAACTAAAAAGTTATATCAGGGGCTGGAGCAATAGCAGAGTAGGTAGGTAGGGTGTTTGCCTTGCATGCGGCTGATCCGGGTTCAATTCGCAGCATCCAAATGGTACCCCTAGCACTGCCAGGAATAATTCCTGAGGGCAGAACCAGGAATACCCCTGAGCATCACCGGGTATGACCTAAAAAGCAAAAAGAGAAGAAAAAAAAGAATGAAAGAAAGAAAGGAAAAAAAATTATAGCCAAGATAGGAAGATAGTACTCTAGTATAAGAGACTTACAAGCAGACACTTTCAATAACCCTGGTTTGCATCCCTGAGCTTGTATGGTCCCCCAAGCACTGCCAGGGGTCTCTCCTGAATAGAGTCAGGAATAACCCATGAGCAGAGCAGAGTAGGACCCGTCTATGCACAAATTTTAGCCCATCAGTTTCAATCCCCAGCATCACACAAAGTCCCCCAAACGCTACCCAGGCACAGACTCCAAGTCTCAATGACTCCTGAGCACAGAGCCTAGAACAGTTCCTGGGCACCTCCGGGTAAGACCCCCAGCTCCTCTCCCCTTCCCTGCCAATTACATACTTAAATTTCATTTGGAGTCCCAAATATCTCTAAGAGGAAATTTTGCCGTGTTCCTTTTATGACTCTTGCAAAGTGTACTGAAGCTGCCCAAGCCAAAGTAACATGCATCACCTTTGCTCTTTGTAGCCATCAATAGAAATTTCATTTCATTTTTTTTTCTTTTTGGGTTACACCCGACGATGCACAGGAATTACTCCTGGTGGTGCTCAGGGGATCATATGGGATGCTGGGGATCGAACCCGGGTCAGCCACGTACAAGGCAAATGCCCTATCCACTGTACTATAGCTCCAGCCCCAGAAATTTTATTTCTAACAGGGAGAATTTACAGCTCCTATTCAATCTATTTATTCTTGTTCTGCTTCCTTTTTGGTGGGGGTAGGGGGAGAGTGAACAGGAGGGGGGTTGGAGGGGGTAACACACCCTCAGTACTCCTGGGATCAAACTGGAGTGAGCTGCATGCAAGACCAGCATCTTAACCTCTCAACCTGTTACTGCTTTCTTCAAGTCTCTTTTACACGTTTCCCACAATATTTAAAAATAAAACATAGTATAGTGGGTAGGGCATTTGCCTGACATGCAGCAAATCCAGGTTCAATCCCCAGCACGTCATTTGATCTCCAAGGAGCACAGAGCCAGGAATAAGTCCTGAGCACTGTTAGATGTCACCCAAAATAAATAGATAGATTTGTTCATCGATTTGCTTGAGCAGGCCCAGTAACGTCTCCATTATGAGGCTTCTTGTTACTGTGTTTGGCATATTGAATACTCTCGGTAGCTTGCCAGGCTCTCCGAGAGGGGCAGAGGAATCAAACCTGGCTCGGCCGGGCTGGCTGCGCGCAAGGCAAACGCCCTACCGCTGTGCTATGATTATAAAACATTCCTGTTGGGTATGCTTCGAAAGGCTATTGAGAGTCTGGGAATATTCAATTTCTTCCATATAAATTAATGATAATATTAATTTATATTTTAAAACTTCCTTTTCAGGTTTTTGGGCCACACTTAGTGGTGTTCAGGGTTCACTCCCGAAGATGCTGGGGGACCATATGTGGTCCCAAGCACTGCTGTTTGGCTCCAAAGGCCCTGTGCACTACTGGGGAAGGAGACCCCCACACACACATACCAAAAAAAGAAAAAAAAAAGACAACCCAACTTAAAGGTGGGCGATGGGTTTGAGCAGACACGTCTTTAACATAAATACACAAACTGACAAAAAGCACAGAGAAAAACATGTTCAATCTCCATAACCAACAAATGTTTTTGTTGCTCTGAGGGCCAAGTAGCTCAAAAGCAACTGTGCCTCCCAGGGCTAGCCTATTCTTAGGAAACTCCGAGTAAATGACTTGCAGAGAGCATGGCTTTCACATGCAAACCACTTAATCCTACTTCTCATTTCCAAACACAGCTTCCTACACTCTAGGTCCTATCTTCTTTCAACTGTGGGTCAGGACCCCACAGAGCATTCCTAACTAAAGGAGAGACTGGCTGAGAGGGTGAAGTGAAAAATTTGACAAGAGGAAAAGCTTTTCACTTTCTTTCTTTAAAAAATTTAAGTAGCCAATTACATACTTAAACTTTATTTGGAGTCCCAAATAGTTTCTTTCTTTCTTTCTTTCTTCCTTTCTTTCTTTCTTTCTTTCTTTCTTTCTTTCTTTCTTTCTTTCTTTCTTTCTTTCCTTCTTTCTTTCTTTCTTTCCCATACTTGGAGGTGCTCAAGGCTTACTCCTGGCACTGAACTCAGGAATCACTCCTGGTGAGGTTTTGGGGACCATATGGGGTGTCAGGGATCTAACCCTGGTTGGCTGCATGTAAAGCAAGCGCCTTACCCACTACACCATCAATCTGGTGGGGAAAATTGGAAATGAGTTTCCTGAATGAGTTTGTAATGAATCAGAAGTGTTTCTAGCAGCTTTGGCTCCTGTTGCATTTCGTAAATAAGAAGTCCTGGAGGAGCTGGAGAGAGATGAATGGAAAGAAATCAATGTTTTGCTTGAAAGAGACCAGGGGCCCATCCTAGCACCGTGGGTTCTCCCTAAGCACTGCCAATCACAAGCCTTAGCACAGCTAGGTGTGACACCAAGACCCCCTACCTACCACCCCCCCAGAAAAGGAATCTCAAGTGAAAAAAGTTCAGAAGTCTGCTATGGGCTATTGTTTGTTTTCCTAAGAACCCTATGACCAGGTACCAGAGGCAGCCTCTGAAACCCCCAAACCTGAGGAAATTATTTAGCCTACCTAATCCTAAACCTCTTAGCTCGCTTGCCCTGCTCATTTGCAGAAGCCAGATCGGAGTGTGTACAGACACTAGATTTAGGGCTTCCCTCATGGCTCCCTCTAAGCGTGGCCATTCCCCTTTGAGAATCTGTGAGTATAATAGCTGTCTTTTCAGAGGCAATGTGGGCCAGGGATGTGCTTAGATTTTATGTATGTATTTATTTATTTATTTATTGCGGGGACCGGAGGGCGGGGGGTGGGGAGGTTGGTAGCATACCCAAAGATGCTCAGAATTTACTCCTGGCTCTGCACTCAGGAATTACTCTTGGTGGTGCTTAGGGCACCATAAGGGATACCGGAGATCTAATCTGGGTAAGTCAAGTGTAAAGCAAATGAATGCCCTTTCTGCTGTGCTATCACTCCAGGGGCCACCTTGAATTATTATTAATTAATTAATTAACTAATTAATTAATTTTGGCTTTTGGGCCACACTGACTATGCTCAGGGCCTTTCCTGGTGGGCTCAGGGGACTAAATGGGATGCCAGGGATCAAACTGGGAACAGTCATGGTGTTTTTACAAGATAAAAAAAAAATACAGGTATTTTCTTTACAAGGTAAAAAAAAAAACCTTGTTTTTACAAGATTAAAACACGCAGGGATGTAGCTTTGACATGGAGCATTTGTCTTGTATGTATGAGGCCATGAGTTCATCCACATGTTGCCCAAAATAAAGGGGGGAAAAAATCAAGTATCTGTAATCTAATCTGTAGATCTGGTCAGACCTGAATGACCACTCTCAATTAATAAACTATTTCTGGGGATAGTACAGCAGGCAAGGCATTTGCCTTGCTCCCAGCTGACCCAAATTTGATCCCCCACCACGTTTGGTTCCCAAGCTCTAGAAGGAACTATCCCTGAGTGCAGAACCAGGAGTAAGCCTGGAGCGCTGCTGGGTATGGCCCTCTCAGCAAAAAAAGGAAAAGAAAATGGCAGGGAAATGTCACTGGGAAAGCATAGGGTAGTCTGGTAATGAAGAACAAGGAAACCAGAGCTTGAAATGGGTGCTGTTTCACAGTCCCCAGTAGTAGTAGGTGCTGTCAGACCAGATCCCTCAGGAGCCTTAGCATCAAAGTGTTCTTAAGATTTTGCTTTCAGGGGCTGGAGCAACAGCACAGCAGGTAGGGTGTTTGCCTTGCACGCGGCCAACCCGGGTTAGATTCCCATATGGTCCACTAAGCACCGCCAGGATAATTCCTGAGTGCATGAGCCAGGAATAACCCCTGTGTATTGCCAGTTGTGACCCAAAAAGAAAAAGAAAAGATTTTGCTTTCAGAGCCAATTAGAGCCAAGACATTTGTATAATGGAAAGTTTCTCTTAGGGAGAGGTTGTCACACCCTCCTAACTGTAAGCCTCGGTTTAGTCAGTTAGAGCTTTTCCTAACCCTAGAGAATCCTTCTAAAAATTTTTGGGGAGGAGAGCTGGGGAAGGATTGGGCAAAGTCTCAAAGAAAAAACAATCTTGGACACCTTCATCAGAAGAGAAATTTGCATCAGAAATAAATTAAGAAGAGACAAAATATTTCTCTTGTGCAGGGAACCTGAACCACTAGCATCCTGGCTATTCAAAGACTGAGTTCACATTTGGGGGTTTGAGGTAGGATGTTCCCTCCAGGTGAGATCTTTGAGATAAGAATTTCACATTCATAAAATATATTAAGATTAATGCCAGGCCCCATGGTTTTCTTGTTAAAAGGAACCTATTTAACAAAAGAGGTTGGGTGGGGGAGGGTGGGGAGGAAAACTTAGCTGTTCCTCTACCCAAAGGAAAAGTTTGTTCCCCTTTAAAAGTTCCTGAGAGGGGCCAAAGAGATAATACAGCAAGTAGGGCACTTGCCTTGCACCTGGCTGGCCCAGATTTGATCTCTGGTATCTCTTATAGCACCCTGAGCACCACCAGGAGTGATTCCATTCCTAAGTGCAGAGCCAGGAGTAATCTCTGAGCATTGCCCGATGTGGCCCAGAAATAAACCAAAGAAAATGCCCCTCTCACCCACTCCCCAAATCTTTTGTTTTTGGGCCATACCTAGTGGTGCTCAGGACTTACTCCTGGCTCTGTGCTCAGGGGTAACTCCTGGCATGCTTGGGGGACCATGTGGGGTGCTGAGGATGGAACCCAGGTCGGCCACATGCAAGGCAAGAGCCCTATCCACTGTACTGTGTTTGCAGACCCAAATATTTTTTCTTTGTTTTGCTTTATTGGGTGGGGAGGACACCAAGCCTGTTCAGGGCTTATTTCTAGCTCTGTGTTCAGGGATCATCTCTCCTGGCAGTGCCTGGGGTGCTGGAGATGGGATGGGGGCAAGGCAAGGCAAGTACTAAGCCCTAAGTGCATAGCCAGAAGTAACCCCTGAGCATCACCAGATGTATTATCTCGCCCAGTATTATCTCTGCAGCCCGAGATTAAAACCCACTTTTGAAAAAACAACAAAACCTACTTATGAAAATAGAAAGTGCTGGGACCAGTGGGAGGTATAAAGTGCTTGGCTAGCATGTGCTAAGTCCTGAGCACAGGAATTACCACTGCATGGCTGCAGAGGAGCAAGCGCTGCTGGGTCTAGCTCATGGCCCAGGGTCCTCAAGCACTCTTCACACTTCTGAGTTGGGTCACTATAAAAATAAATTGTAAAGCCAAAGGGATAGCACAGCAGGTAAAGTACTTGCCTTGCATGCAGGCGATCCTCACTCTATCCTCAGCACCATATGTGGCCCCTAGCACTGCCAGGGGTCACTCCTGAGTACAGAGCCAAGAAAAACCACTCAGCACTGCCAGGTGTGACCCCAAAATACAACAAGCAAACACACAAAAAACAGAAGTACAATTTTTTTTCTTTTTGGGTCACACCTGGCGATGCACAGGGGTTACTCCTGGCTCATGCACTCAGGAATTACTCCTGGCAGTGCTTGGGGAACCATATGGGATGCTGGGAATCGAACCTGGGTTGGCTGCGTGCAAGGCAAATGCCTTACCCACTGTGCTATCACTCCAGCCCCTAGAAGTACAAATTTTAAAGAACAACAATAAATTGTCACAATAGTCCTAAGAAAGCTGTAAAAAAAAACAAGACAAGAGAAGGGCCCAAGCAATAGCACAATAACTGGGGCATTTGCTTTGCTCATGGCTGACCTGCATTTGATCCCCAGCATCCCATATAGTCCCCCAATTAAAGACAAGGTCACCAGAGAGATATGATAGGACAGCAGGGCAGGCTCTTGTCTTGCTTGCTGCTGATCTGGGTTCAAACCTATATGGTCCCCTAATCCCCTCCAGAAGTGATCCCTGAGCACAGAGCTAGGAGTAAGCCCTGAGTACCACCAAACGCAGCCCAAACAAAAGAACAAGAACCCAAGGCCTGCCAGAGTGTGAGCTGAGTTGGGGCGGGATCTGTGGGCTTTTTTCCGGGTGGTTTTTTCCACAGTTGGGCATTTTCAGCCATGCAAGGTCATCAGTTTTCCCTCAGCTCAGAGCAAGGAGGGAGAGTGATCCCTAAGGAGGTCCGGAGTTTGGACTTTGAACTTGGGGTTGGCCATGCAACACAATCTCAATTGTACTCACCTGAAGATTTGGTGTGTCTGATCTTTGAAGTCTAGACATTATAGGGAAAAAACGGGGCGGGGGCAGGGAAAGGAGTCCTGGAACTGGAGCGATAGTACAGTGGGTAGGGCATTTGCCATGCATGTGGTTGACCTGGGTTCGATCCCTGGCAATCCCTTGTAGTTCTCTGATCACTGCCAGGAGTAATTCCTGAGTGCAGAGTAACCCCGAGCACCATCGACCCCCAAAATTTCACAAACAAACAAACAAACAAACGAACAACAACAACAAAAAAACCCAGATTTTTTAGGTGCATTTGTTTTCTCTGATGGGATAGGGGTGGAATCCCTCTTCCAGAATGGGGCTTGCATAGGCGCTCAGGTGCACCCCAGCCAGGTGTGAGGGATGGCCCAGGAGCTGGCCCTGGGGAGCCAGTTCACTCCCCTGCAAGAGGCAGCAAATAGCACTCTAAAGTATACGGTTTTGTAGCTTCTTTTTTATCCCCCCTATGCAGACACTCCTACCCTGAAGCCAGTGTTTCTCTTGAGAAAATGTCAGGTGTGGGGAGGAATTTCAGCTGCCTGTTCCCAGGGGTCACAGCCTGAACTGCAGACCTCACCCTGGACAAGGAATCCTCCCAAGGCCTCTGGCAGCCCCAGCAGCAGAGGGTGGGGCATCTTCCCCTTCAGTCCGGGCACCCCAGCTGCTTGCCAGCTGTCTGGTGTCTGCAGTTGTTGGTGTCTATCTGCTTCCTCAGCTCCACTTCCTACTATCATGCCCCTCAAGAATCCCCCCACCACCCCCGCATTCTGGGGGAAAGGATCTGTTTGGCGCCTAGCCCAGCTCCAAGTCTGCACCTCCCTCCAAGCACCCACCTTCCTCCAAGCCCCAGCCTCCCGCCAAGTTTCAGCCTTCCTCCAAGCCTCACCCAACCTCCGGCCAAACCCCAGACTCCTGCCAATTCCAGCCTCCCTCTAAGCCCCAGCCTCCTGCCAAGTCCCAGCCTTCCTTCAAGGCCCAGCCTCTTCCAAGTCCCAGCCTCCTCCTAGTCCCAACCTCCTCCAAATCCCAGCCTCCTGCCAAGTCCCAGCCTTCCTCCAAGGCCCAGCCTCCTCCAAGCCCCAGCCTCTTCCAAGTTCCAGCCTCCTCCAAGTCCCAGCCTCCTGCCAAGTCCCAGCCTTCCTCCAAGCCCCAGCCTCCTCCAAGCCCCAGCCTCTTCCAAGTCCCAGCCTCCCACCAAGTCCCAGACTCCTCCAAGCCCCTGTCTCCTGCCAAGTCCCAGCCTCCCACCAAGTCCCAGCCTCCAGCCAAGTCCCAGTCTCCCTGATCAAGTCTCCCCAGTCCAGGGATCCTGCAGGCACTCTACAATCTTAGTTATTCCCATCTGCTCGACTATCTCCCACCAGCTATCTCTGCAATATAGGAGACTTCTCCTCCAGTCTTCTGGGGCCTTTGTGAAGGCTTTTAACTCACATTTTTGATCATTTCATTCAAAATGCGGAGGGGGTCAAGGAAGGGGCCCAAGAGCTGGAGCTCATGTGCTGCGCATGCAGGAAACCTGGGTTCCATCCTTGGCACCTCACGGTGCCCTGAACACTGCCCAGAGCAACCCCTGAGCACAAAAACAGTAAGTAAATCCTGACCACCACTAGGTGTGGCTTCAACACTAAAGCAGGATAGTACAGCGGGTAGGGTGTTTGCCTTGCATACGGCCGACCCGGGTTCGATTCCCAGCATCCCATATGGTCCCTGAGCACCACCAGGAGTAATTCCTGAGTGCAGAGCCAGGAGTAAGCCCTAAGATCTTGCAGTTTGGCCAAAAAAAGAAAAAAAACAAAAGATAACAAATACAGTGTGACATGAGACCCATCATCACCAGCTCTAACTTCAGACATCTCTGCTATCACCAGGCCTTCTAATCAGCCACATTTCCCCAGGATTCCCAGGATTCCTTCCATACTGCAGGGAGCCCAGCTCCTTGTTACCATAGCACATATTTGTGTCAAGGGCTTGTCTGATCACTCACTAGTTCTTAGGTTTAATGAGTCTAAGATGGGACAGGCCTGTCTTGTTTTTTTGGTTTTGGGGCCAAACAAAAATTTTGGTTCATTACCCATTGTCAGGTACATGATTCGTAAATGTTACCTACCATTTGATAGAGCTGCTTTTTGACTCTCTTGACTGTGTGCTCTGAGGATTAAGTTTTCATTTGAAGTCATCGCATTTGCCTATTTTTGCATTTCTTGTTTTCAGTGTCATAGTCAAGAGATCACTGCCAAGATTTGTGTCATAAAGCATTTCTCTCCAGACCCACATCTTACAAATTATCCATGATGAAAGTCCAGTCTTTGCCTTCCAAAGGATTGACAATTAGAACTTTGGTAAAAGACAGTAAAATTGCTAGAAAATGGAAGAAACAATCAACAACACAAGTTAACATTTTTTTTTATGAACGTAGGAGAACTACTATTTAGTCAGCCATTGATTAAGCTGATTGAAGTGGGCATGAACTCCACATTACTTTTTAAAAAAAAATTTTTAGGGGCTGGAGAGATAGCACAGCAGGTAGGGCGTTTGCTTTGCACACGGCCAACCCGGGTTGAATTCCCAGCATTCCATATGGTCCCCTGAGCACCACCAGTACTAACTCCTGAGTGCAGAGCCAGGAGTAACACCTGTGCATCGCCGGGTGTAACCCAAAAAGCAAAAAGAAAAATTTTTTTTTAAATTGAATATCTGTCAGGTAGACAACTACAAAGTTGTTCATAATTGGGTTTCAGTCATACAATGATCCAGCACCCATCTTTTTACCAGTGTACTTTTTTTTTCTTTTTTCTTTTTGGGTCACACCTGGCGATGCACAAGGGTTACTCCTGGCTCATGCACTCAGGAATCACTTCTGGCAGTGCTTGGGGGACCATATGGGATGCTGGGAATCAAACCTGGGTCAACAGCGTGCAAGGCAAATGCCCTACCCGCTGTGCTATGGCTCCAGCCCCACCAGTGTACCTTCCCCACCAACAATGTCCCGTTTCCCTCCCACCATCCCCCAACACCCCACCTCTCCCACCCCCAGCCTCCCTCTATGGGAGGCACTTTTTTGCTCTCTCTCTCTCCTTTTCCTTTTGTGCATTATGGTTTGCAATACAGATGCTAAGAGGTCATGGTGTTTGTTCAGGGCATTTGGTATTTTTATCAGAACGGGAAGGCTGGAGTAGTTTTTTAACTGGTGGCATCTTTGGGGTGTGGATGTGACTGGAGATTTCAGTCACAAAACCCGCATACCAGAATTTTCAACAGATATATCTCAGTGAGATCTGTCCTGAAACAATGGAGTCAGGCCAGGGGTATGGCTAGAATTTGGATTGTGGAAGCAAGAGGCTGCCAGGGTCTCTGCTTGAGTGGGTACCAGGCCAACACGACCCCCTCTGATTTATTCCAGTCTGTTCAGTCATGCACGGGTCCAAGATTAACTGCAGCTTTTGATCTCTTTCAAGATTTATGGGTCTCTGAAGCAAGATCGGCAGTAGAGTTTACATAGTGGAGCTGGAGTTGGTTTGTGGGGGTGACTGCCAGTGCTTCCAGGAATATTCCAGGAAGTTGGGGAAGGTAGCCCATCCCAACTCCAAGAAAGCCTGGAGATTTCAGTCACAAAATTCATAGTTGAATTTTCAGCAGATTATATCTTAGTGAGGTCCATCCTGAGATGGTGGAGTCAGGCCAGGGGTATAGCAGCAATTTTGGATTGTGGAAGCAAGCAGCTGCCGGGGCTCTGCTTGGGTGGGCATCAGATTAACCCACTACACCCCCTCCCCCGATTTACTCGGGTCTTTCAGCCATGCTTGGATCTGAGATTAACTGCAATCTTTTCTCTCTTTTGAGATTTATTTATGGGATCTCTAAACTAAGGCCAATAAATGGGCTCATATAGCTGAGCCAGAGGTGGTTTGTGGGCATGGCTCCCTCATACCTAATTTTGGCCATTTAGTTTCTTAGTAAACTTGGTCCCAAGTTTTTTGGGGTCTGGTCAAAAGCACAACAACAATTTTGGGGTTTCAGGAAGCCTGAGTGCACCAACAGGCTGCTGAAGCACTTGCCCTGCAGGTACAGGTTGACCTGCTGACAGTACATATCCCCACAAGTTAACATTCTTTTTTTTTTTTTTAATATGGAACACTTCAAGAATTTGTGTGTCATCCTTGCGCAGGGGCCATGCTAATCTTCTCTGTATCGTTCCAATTTTAGTATATGTGCTGCCGAAGCGAGCACTAACATTCTTAAGTGTATTATTTAAATTGAAATTTAATTGACAAAAGCCAATATTTCAATGATTACATCCCATCAATTATTTTGTCAAATTTCCACAAAAGGTTCTAAGTGTTTATTTGCAATTACCATGATTATCAAGACATAGAGGGGAATATTAATGCCGGAATTGACCATCACTAGCAGCACTTACTGAGGCTTTGAGTCCCATTCTTCTTTTTTTGGTTTTGGGGCCACATCCACTGATGCTCAGGAGTTACTTCTGGCTCTGCACTCAGGAATCACTCCTGGCAATGCTCAGGGGACCATATGAGATGCTGGGATTAAACCTGGGTCAGCTGCATGCAAGGCAAATGGCCTACCCATTGTGTCTCACTGACCCCTGAGTACCAGTCTTCTACATCATTCTCAAGAGTATAATATGCAAAGTAGGCTGAGATCAAGACATAATCACGTCTTTACTTAACCATGATGCCTCTTTGGCTGAGTATCTCAAATAGTTAAGATTTTGGACAAACATATATAACCTGAAAATGCCTTCACAGTGACTACCCTACAATGTTCCACTGCACAGTGGTCGGAGAACTGTCCACCATCCCCATAGATAGTTAACAAGAATCCAAAAGTATTTGTAGGCACAGGGAGATGGCTCAGTGACTAAGCCAGTTGCAAGCATGAAGCTTCAAGTTTGATCCCGATGCCTCCCACAGGTGACACCCCGGAAGCTCTGCTCTCTTCAGTCCTCTGCACACAAATGATTTCTGATCACATCACAGACAGGTGTGTCTAAACACTACAACCTGACCTCCAGGCCTCCAGTCAGCCCCACGGCCTAATGCTCCAGCAAGAGAGCCAAGTATGTGTACAATCCCCTCTCAGTCAGATAGCCAGTGCAAAGCACCAACAGAGAGAAGGGAAGAGAGAATCAAAGAACTGTTTCTATTTTATTTATTCAGTTTGTTTGGGGGCCACACCTAGCTCGGTTCAAGGCTGAATTACTCCCAGCAGGCTGCAGAGGGCCATACAGGGTTCAAACCTGGTCAGCCACATGTGAAGCAAGCACCTTACTGGCTATACTATCCTTCCAGCCCAAAGAATTATTTTTAAATACTCTCCTTGCATCATGGGGCTTCCAAGCAGCCTAAACACCTCCTCCTCCATCTCTTCACTGACAAAAGCCGTATAATTACTATGTGTTGGATGGTTTTCTGACTCTACCTTCTATGTAGGAGTGGGCGGTTACGGGCCCAAAGAATCTTTAGGATCTTTAATGTCGCCTCAAGGTTTTTGTGTTTTGTTTTTCTTTTTTGCAGTGCTGAGATGAGATGTAACTCCCCCCCCACCCCAACACACACACACACACACACACACACACACACACACACACACACACACACGAGTTCTACTGCTGAGCATAATCCTTGGCACTTGCTTCAGACTTCCAGATTGACAATAGAAAATCATCAGCAAAAGAATGGCAAGGAAATGCATGTAATTTCCTCATTTTACTGTAAGAAAAGCTGTGGAACAGACTATTAGGGAAGTGTCACCCTCAGCTTTTGCCCTTTGTCACATGAATCAATAAAGTTCTGGCACCTCAATCATATGGGTAGAAACTCAACTTGGACTCAAATTTGTATTTCTAGAATAGATCATCTCTTGCTATGATTGATCAGAAGAGCAGACGCTTGCATACCTATACTGTGAGCTCACAGCAAGCCAAACTTATCAGAAGGGGAGACTGGGGGACTTGTCTTGAAGTTTGCCGGGTTGCATGGCGCCAGCAAGGTCTGACCCAGGCACCACACATTGGCCCCGAGCCCTGAACATAGAGTCAGCAGTAAGCACTGTTCAAAACAAAACTAAAAGCAAGTTTGCATGGCAAGCAAGCTGCTTTGACTCAGATTGGGCATATTTATTTATAGTGGCTTATGGAGGAATCGCTGATGAAGAGATTGATACGCCCCACCCCCAGTCAGAATTAAAGCAAAGGAGGAAAATCACTCATAGAGGGTGTAAGTGGAAGGGTTGGTCCCCAAAACTCAGTAATAAAGATAACAATACTTAAATGTTGCAGCTGAAAATATTGGGTAAGGAGCTTGCCTATCCAGGTTCCATCCCTGGTACATCTGGTTCCCTGAGCAGCTCCAGGAGTGATTCCTGACCACAGAGCCAGGAACAAGCCTTGAGTACACCTGGGTGTGGCCCAACAACAAATATAATTTTAATGCAATATTAAAAAAATAATCTAAATAGGGGCAAACTCCTCATAATTTACCAAAAAAATGCAATTTTAAACAGTATGGTACAGCAGCTAAGGCACTTGCTCTTCTTGCTTCAGATGAGGCTCAATCCCGGCAATGCATCTGGTTCCCTGCACAGAGCCAGAAGCAGGCCCAAGCACAGCTGGGCACGGCCTAAAAAGCAAGAACATAAAAAACTGATACATACTTTTTTAAACAAACAGGATCATCGTAATAAAATTTCTCTCTTAATAGGCTAGGGAGAGCCTGGACCCACTGGCTCAGTCAAGAGCAGGAGCACACAGCAGCTTTAAGAAAACTCTTGGGGAAGGAGCGATTGCACAGTGGGTAGGGTGTTTGCTTTGTACGCAGCCAACCCAGGTTCGCATCCCATATGATCCCCTGAGCACCGCCAGGAGTAACTCCTGAGCATCGCTGGGTGTGACAGAAAGAAAGAAAGAAAGAAAGAAAGAAAGAAAGAAAGAAAGAAAGAAAGAAGGAAGGAAGGAAGGAAGGAAGGAAGGAAGGAAGGAAGGAAGGAAGGAAGGAAGAAAGGAAGGAAGAGGGAGGAAGGAAGGAAGGAAGGAAGAACTCTTGTGTGTAGAGAGAAAGTAAGAAGGATTTTACCTGCCACAGAGGCTGGGTAGGATGGGGTGGCAGATGGGACACTGGAAACAATGGTGGTGAAAATGTGCACTGGTGGAGGTATGTGTGCTCAAGCATAGTTTGACTAGTACGCACAGTGCAAGTTTGTAACTGTATCTCACGGTGATCCAAAAAAAAAAACTTCTTTAAAAAACAAAACAAAACAAACAAAAAAAAAACTCTTGTGTATATGTTTTCCCAGAAAGCTGAGATTGTGGCTCTCAAGGCAAATGCTCAATGTCACGTCCACAATCTTCAGGAAGAGGAGGGTAGCACCAATCCTGATAGGACGACTTTCTTTTGGAAGTCTCAACCCACCCCAACACGGAAGCAGAGCACAACCCCCAGGCCCGGCACCTGGGAAGACACAGGCAGCTAGTAATCAAGTGCAGACACGTCCGAACGGAGCTAGGCGGAGGCCCGCTCACCCCAGCGAGGCGGAGCACTGGAAACCGAGCACCCTGGCAGGTGGGAGGGGGGAAGGGGGTGCAGCACCCGGGCGCAGATAGCAGCGGAAGGAACCGCAGAAAGGCCTACCAGGCCCTCCCCCAAACCTCCCCGACTTCCACGCCTCCGGGATCTGGAAGAAGCCCCGCCCCACCAGGACAGGCCCGAAGCGGCGGGCAGGAGGCACGGAGGGGTGCGGCCCCCGAGGCCAGTCTAACCAGCTCCACCGGGGTCGTCCAGCGCCCCGCAGCGCCCGCAGCCAGCCTTAGCTAGCAGGAGATGGGGAAAACGCGTACCTTACGGACACGGGCCCGCATCCGCACCTGCGCCGGTTCCCGCATCCGCTCCCGCGCACGCACCGTCGCCGCCTGCAACCTGAGCCTGAAAAATAACCCCGCCCGCGCGCTGGCCAGGCCTGTCCGCCCAGCCCGAGTTCCAGTCCACCCGCAGGGCCGCGAGTTCTCTGAAAAAGTTCCCAACCCCCAACACACCCAGAGATCCCGGGATCTGTGAGAAGAGCTTCCAACGGGAAAGGCCAAGGTGGAAACAAACAAACAGAGGAGGAGCGGGTTTGGGGGTGTTGACACAACGAAAGGGGACTTTGCATTCAAGGAGAGCCAGAGGGAGGAGGATGAAAAGGGGTGGGGGTGGGGGAGGAAGAGAAAAGAGCTTTGGGGAAAGAAGAAAATGGGAGTGAAGAGGAAGATGAGAAAGTTAAAGGGTCCACGGAGCAGGTTCAGTAGAACTGAGAGAGAATCACGGGGAAACAATTATCAAGCACAAGAACTTTTTATTTGGCGGGGTGCAAACTCCGTGTTTACGGGGGTACTCTTTTTTTTTCTTTTTGGGTCACATCCAGCGATGCGTAGGGCTTACTCCCGGGTGCTGCACTCAGTAATTACCCCTGGCCATGCTCGGGGGACCATATGGGATGCTGGGAATCGAACCCGGGTCGCGCCGAGTGCAAGGCAAACCCCTACACGCTGTGCTATCACTCCAGCCCCCAGGGGGCACTACTACTCTTGGTAGTACTGGCAGATCATATGGGATGATGGGTATCCAACCCCAGCCAGCGCTTTACCCGCTTCCTATACCTCCAGTCCCAAGCACAAGAGTGCCTCACAGAATAAAAAGAATATGTTTCCACAGTGTTTTGATGGGTGGGGAGAGGCACACCAGCGATGCTCTGTGGTCACTTTTAGCGGTTGCAGGGAAACCAACCCAAGGAGTCCGGAGCTTAGCTTGCATTCCAGTGCTCCAGCTCGTCTGGTCATCTATCTCCCCCAAGGCTTTACTAACGGTTGAGGACTCCTCCTGACAGTGCTCCTGGCTCTGTGCTGAAGGCTTGCCATGGTGGAATGGTGGAGATGTGATGTTGGAGGACCATGAAGTGTCAAACACTGAACCTGGGAGACCTGAGCAATAGTACAGTGGGTGGGGCTGGAGCGATACCACAGCTGGTAGGGCGTTTGCCTTGCACACGGCTGACAGGGGTTTGATTCCCAGCATCCCATATGGTCACCCTATCACCACCAGGTAGCCTGCCAGGTTACTGAATGTAACCTGCCCACAAGGCAGAGTCTGGCAAACTCCCCGTGGTGTACCCAATATGTCAAATACCAGTAACAATGATGGGTCTCATTCTCCTAACCCTGAAAGAGCCTTGAATATGGCACTTTTTAAAATCTCAGGGCTAGGGCGAAGGAGACGACCTTACTGGTGCCTGCTCAAGGTAATCGACGAACAACAGGATGATCCTGATTGTGATTGCGATCATGATCACCACCAGGAGTAATTCCTGAGTACATGATTCAGGACTAACCCCTATGCATAGCCAGGTGTGACCCAAAAAGCAAAAAAAATAAAATAGTACAGTGGATAAGGAGTTTGCCTTGCATGGCCCACCTGGGTACCATATATGGTTCCCAAACATGGTCATGAGCAATTCCTGAGTTCAGAGCCAGGAGTAATCCCTGAGCATTGCTGGGTGTGACCCCCAAACAAAAAACTTCCAAAAAATAAATAAAAGGACTGAACCTGGGGGATGGAGTGATAGCATAGCGGGTAGGGCGTTTGCCTTGCACGCACCGACCCAAGTTCAATTTCCAGCATCCCATATGGTCCCCCGAGCACCACCAGGGGTAATTCCTGAGTGCATGAGCCAGGAGTAACCCCTGTGCATTGCTGGGTGTGACTCCCCCCCCCCAAAAAAAAGAATTGAACCTGGGCTGCTTCTTTGTTACCTTTTGGGTCTCATCCAGGGATGATCAGGGGTTACTCCTGGCTCTGCACTCAGAAAAGAGAGCAATTTAGGCCACTCCTGGCAGTACTCAGGGACTAGTCCTGAGCTCAAGGGTCACTCTTGGCAGTTTTCAGGGAACCATGTGTGGTGCCAGGAATCAAACCAGGATGTGCTACATGCAAGGCAAGTGCAAATCTATACTAAATCCCTGGCCCTTAACAATTTGGTATTTTGTTTGTCTTCCTTTGGAGCCACACCCAGCAGTGCTCAGTGCTCAGAACCACTGTATGTGGTGTGGTTCAAAATAAATAAACTTTAATTTAAAAAATTAAAGTTATCAGGGCCAGAGTGATAGTACAGTGGGTAGGGCGTTTGCCTTGTACGCAGCCGACTTGGGTTCAATTTCCAGCATCCCATATGGTCCCCTGAGCACCACCAGGTGTGATTCCTGAGTGCAAAGTCAGGCCACTCCTGGCAGTACTCAGGGTACTAGTACTATGCAAAGCCAGGAGTAACCCCTGTGTAATACTGGGTGTGACCCCAAAAGCAAAAAAAAAAAAAAAAGGTATCGCTCCAGCCCCTAAACAAAAAATAATTGAATAAATAAAATTTGGGAGCTGATTGTGGCAGGAAGGTGTAATGGTGATGGGATTGGTGTTGGAATATTGACTGCCTGTAACAAATCATTATGAACAACTTTGTTAACCACAGTGTTTGAATAAAGTGCAGGGTTAAAAAATTAAATATAGGGCTGGAGCAATAGCACAGCGGGTAGGGCGTTTGCCTTGCATGCGGCCAACCCGAGTTCGATTCCCAGCATCCCATATGGTTCTCTGAGCACCGCCAGGGGTGATCCCTGAGTGCAAAGCCAGAAGTAACCCCTGTGCATCGCCAGGTGTGACCCAAAAAAGCAAAAACAAAAAAAAATTTTAAACAATAAGTGAAAAATAAGAAATAAAATTTGGGGGCTAGAGAGATAGTACAGAGGGTAGGGTACTAGTTTTGCATGCCACTTCCATTTTCAGCTCTCCATATCCCATAAGGTCCCCCAAGCTCCACCAGGAGTGATCCCTGGGCACAAATCCAGGAATAAGTCCTAAATACTGTCAGGTGTGGCTGAAAAAACAATAAAATAAAATTTGGAAACCCAAGGGTCCAAAAGCACAATAAAGGAAAGTAATTTGCACCCCTATGTTCCTTACAGCACTATTCACAGTAACCAAAATCTGGAACTAACCCAATGTCCAAGAACAGATATTGAATAAAGAAACTATGATTTGGGGCCAGAGAGATAATACAGTAGAGAGTTTGCCTTGTACCCAGCCAACTCGAATTCAGTCCCTGGCACCCCAAATAGTCCCCTGAGATCTCCAGTAGTGATCCCTGAGTGCAGTGCTAGGAGTGGTCCAGAAACCAAAAAGAAAGAAAGAAAGAAAAAACTGAATGGTATAACACAATGGTATAACAAAAGATAAAGTGTAGCAATTTGCTACTAAGTGGTTGGAACTTCAGAATATCAGCTGACTAAAGTTAGTTAGAGGAGAGAAACAGACACAGACTGATCTCTCTCATATTCAGGATATAAAGAAACATAATAGTGGAATAACAAATGCCCAAAGGCAACAAATGAAGACGTGGTCTTCAGCAGAAAACATGCCATATGGGGGCTGTGGGGGTATAGAACAGGAAAGGAAGGGATGTGTTCAGCCAGGAGGAAGAGGGAGAGCTGAAAAGTTATAGATTTTTTTTTTTTTTTTTTGGTTTTTGGTCACACCCAGCGATGCACAGGGTTACTCCTGGCTCAGGCTCATGCACTCAGGACTTACTCCTGGCGGTGCTCAGGGGACCATATGGGAGGCTGGGAATGGAACCCAGGTGGGTCATATGCAAGGCAAATGCCCTACCCGCTGTACTATCGCTCCAGCCCCTCAAAGTTATAGAATTTTTTTTGGGGGGTGGGGAGGGTGTCACACCTGGTTGCTCAGGGGTTACTCTTGACTCTGTAACTCATTACTCCTGGCAGTGTTCAGGGGAGTATATGGGATGCTGGAAATCAAACTCAGGTCAACCACATGCAAGGCAAATGCCCTAACCATTGTATTATAGCTCCGGCCCCGCAAACTTATACATTAAAAAAATAAGTGCCTTTCAGAGAGTCACTATGGGTACGAGGATAACAAGATAGGGCATTGGTTGAAGGATTCTGGTGAAGAGATTGGTGTCAAAATATTGCATTCCTGAAACCCATTCATCAATAACTTTGTAATTCACGATGACTTAATTTACAAAAGAATAACCCCACACCACTAAAATATGGAGTCAGAGAAGTAGCTCAATGGCAGAGACCATGCTATATATATTTGTGAATCCCTGTGTTCCATCCCCAGCTGCAGTAACTAGATGAATGGATACAACGAAGTTTTTTATTTTTTCTTTTTGGGTCACACCCTGTGATGCACAGGGGTTACTCCTGGCTCTGCACTCCCTGGCGGTGCTCAGGGAACCATATGGGATGCAGAGAATTGAACCTGGGTTGGCTATGTGCAAGGCAAACACTCTACCTGCTGTGCTATCGCTCCAGCCCCAATACAACAAAGTTTAATGTTTAGCTTCAGTATATTTGGGCACGTATCCTATTATGATGTAGCACTGTAGCACTGTCCTCTCATTGTTCATTGATTTGCTCAAGTGGGCCCAGTAACGTCTCCATTGTGAGACTCGTCGTTACAGTGTTTGGCATATTGAATACGTCATGGGTAGCTTGCCAGGCTTTGCCGTGCTCTCTGAAAGGGGCAGAGGAATCGAACTTGGGTTGGTCAGGTCGCCTCATGCAAGGCAAACGCCCTACCGGCTGTTCTATCGCTCCAGCCCACTTGAACAAAATCTTCAAAATAAGGGTCAGAGAGATTGTACAAGGATTAAGGCACCCATATTGCAGGCAGCTGGCCCTGGGCCAATCCTTGGCCCTGCACCCGGTTCCCTGAACAAAGCTACAAGTGACTCCTGAGCAGAGTCAGAAGTAGCCCCTGAGCCTTGCTTGGTGGGGGTTGGAAGGTAAACCAGGTGTAGGTCCTGATGCACCCACCTCCCACGCCAACACTGCTGGGTGCTGGCCCCGATTTTAAAAAGAGAACCAAACTCTTCCCGCAGGTGATGGATTGCAAAGGAGTAAGCGCCCATTCACAATGGCTCTTTTAGAGCCAAGGGTCAAACCGAGTCTGGCTAATATCCGAGCAGACTAGCATTATACCTTCGGAGTACTCTTGCCCACTATTTTTCAACCTAAATCTAATCAAGCCTTTTAGCATCATTTACTCGTGTACCAAATTACCAAGAATTAAGGAACAGGCCAGGCTCATTTCTGAAACACGGGACATTCTCTGAAACTGGCCTGGTCGCCTGAGTTACGGGAACGGGGTCAGAAGGGTGGAAAGGTGGCTATGATTGAAAGGGAGGGAATATCTCAGAATATCTGACCCTGCAGGAATGCGGACTGGGCCACAGGACACACCTCTCAGCTGCAGGAATAGCACGATGGCTACAGAGTATCCTAATAAAAGAGATGCAGTGCTACAGCGCCAACTCCACGGGGCTCATATTTAGGAGCCCTGGCTTGGTTCTGCTCACTCCATGGTCCCCCAGCACCACTGGGAGCAACCACTGAGTACCGAGCCAGAAACTCTCTCAGCATCACTGGGCATAGGCCAGAAACCAAAGCAAATTTTCAAGTAAAATTTAACAGGGTGGGGCTGGAGTGATAGCACAGCGGGTAGGCAGTTTGCCTTGCACGCGGCCAAACTGGGTTCGATTCCCAGCGTTCCATATGCACCGCGCCGGGAGTAATTCCTGGGTGTATGAACCAGGAGTAACCACTGTACATTTCCAGGTGTGACCCAAAAAGCAGAAAAAAAAAATTAGAACAAGGGCCGAATAGATAGCACGGTGGGCAAGGCACACCTGGCCGGGGTTCGCTCCCCAGCATCGAATATGCCCCCCCCACCCCACCCCCCAGCCCCAGCAGGAGACATCCCTGAGCACAGACCCTGGAGAAAGCCCTGAGCACAGCCAGGCGTGGCCCCAAACAACAAAATAAGATAGAACAAAACAGAGAGGCCTGCTGAAATGCTTTGGGGTTAAGAGCCCTGACCCACAGCTGAACCTCCCGTGCCCGGGCTACGGCCAGACGCTTCCTATGTGCCCGATATTATCTCACTTCTGATAGCGTGGATGACATGGAGTTAAGGCAGAAGGGCAATGACTGTTGACTGGACAGATGGTGACCTAGTTGGGGTGACATTCCTTGGACCATAAGTCCGGATTTCTAAAACCATGTTGGAGAGGAACTTAGATTTTGGATGTATAAAAAATCGTCAACTAGAGCGAAATTTATGTATGTTTAGTACCGGGCCAGGAAGTGCAGCATTTGCCTGGCACAAGCCTGGTGCAAGTCCCTGACACTACGTATGGTCCCCTGGAGCACTGCCAGGGGCCACTCCCGAGCACAGAGTCTGGGGCTAACCCCCAAGCCCCCCCCGAAAGCGGCACAAAAGCAACAACAGCAAAATAGGTCAATGCGAAGAATTCTGTAAATGGTGAAAAAAATCACACTACAATGAGCGAACACCCTGACCGAGTTTGCCTGCAGTGGGTGGGCCGCTCACCCTGCCCACACCTGACCTGGTTCCATCTCCAGCCCGGTTCCCAGTACGAGACCCTGAGCACTGACAGGTGTGGCCCCAAACTCAGAGACCACCACCAGTACATTCCTTCGTTTCCTATTATGATATCTTTTTTTTTTTTTTCCCTCCTGGCTCTGCACTCAGGAATTACATTTGGCGGCGCTCAGGGGACCATATGGGAAGCTGGGAATCGAACCTGGGTCAGCCACGTGCAAGGCAAATGCCCTCGCTGTGCTATCGCTCCATCCCCTATAATACTGTCCTTTGCTGCTTTTATGTTGGTCACATCAGCAGTGCTCTGGGATCACTCCTGGCATTTCATGTGGACCCCTATCTGGTGCCAGGCTTCAAACCTTGCTCCTGCAGTTGCATGCTAGGCAAGCAGATTATCCTTTGTGACTCTAACTCCAATAGAGTCTTCTTTGCACCTGGTGTCAGGGTGCTGTCAGAGGAAATACTGCAGCAAGGAAGAGAGTTAACTTAGAGAACATCAGGTCTGGAACACTGGAGTCCATAAATGACAACCATGGATCTGGGGCACATCAGTGCAAATCCTACTGCGTGCTGCCTGTGGGGTGAGTGCGGAGCTGCAGCACCAGAGACATCCCCACAAAAAAGCGTTTTCCCCCTCTCCTGCTCAGCTCACCACACACAACCTTGCAGTTCCATGCCCAGACAGACCAGAACTCACAAAGATCTGCACTACCTCCTCCACAGTAAGGACGCTGAAGTCCTGCTCGCCTCTCCAGGGCAGCTTTCCAACTGCACCTGAGACTTAATCTTAGTGACTGAGGAACTGGTCCCTGTCACCTGGATTTTGCAGGAACCTGCTCTCAGGTGGAGATCATTCCCAGGAGCGAGGAGCCAGAGATAGGACAGCGGTAAGGCTGCCACCTGGCTGACACTGATTCGATCACTTATACCACATTGGGCCTCCCCGGAAAGATCTCTGAGCAGAGGAGTAAGCCTTGACCAGAGTCAGTGGAGCCTCAAAACAAACAAAAATAAATAAATAAACAAAATCTCCCAAACCAGAGGTAGGGAGGGGCCTGGGAGTTGGCTCTATGGACTGAAGCACCTGCTTTTTATTTTGGGGGGCTTATGTTTGATCCCTGGTACTGCATAGGCTCCAAGCAGCACCAGGATACAGCGGGTAGGGCATTTGCCTTACAGGCAGCCAAACTGAATTCAATCCTTGGCATCCCATATGGTCCTCCAAGCACTGCCAGAAGTAACTCCTGAGTGCTGAGCCAGGAGTAACTCCAGGGCACCGCCGGGTGTGACCCAAAAAGACAAATATAAATTTAAACATTAGTTAATTAATTAAAAATATTGAGGACATTGGGGCTGGAGAGATAGTACAGCAGATAAAGTGCTTGCCTTGCACATGTTCAACCCGGGCTCAATCCCTGGCATCCCATATGGTGCCCCTTGCACTGTCAGAAGTAATTCCTGAGTGCACAGCCAGGAATAACCCCTGAACATTGCAGGGTGTGTTCCCCTGCACCCCAAAAATTGAGGACAAAAAACAGTTCTGATAATGGACACAGGCTTCTTCAGAGAAGAAAGAGTCCTAAAAGGGAAAATAATAAATGTGTTATGGAGAATCATGGATCACGGGCGCCTGGGATGTAGCATATAGCAGCTGACTTTGACAAAGCTGTTTTTTTCCCAAGCTGCCCAGACTTGGAACTTTTGGTGCAGATAAGAGTCTGTTGCTGGATGGCTGGAATCAACAAGTGTGTGTGGGACGGAGGATTGGAAAGATAGACAAGAGACTAGTATGACAGTAATAGCTGGGAATGATCACACTGGACAAGAACTGAAAAGTAGGTAAAGAGATATTTCTGATAACCTTTAAAAGTAGATATTTAAAAGTAGGTAAAGAGATATTTCTGATAATCTTTCAGTTTCAATATTGCAAACCACAATGTCCGAAAGGAGAGAGAGAGAGAGAGAGAGAGAGAGAGACTGGGAGAGAGACAGAGACAGAAAGACAAGGCAGAGAGAGACAGAGACAAAGACAGCAACAGGAGAGAGAAAAAGAGGCAGGCAGGGGGCGGGGTGTGGGGGTGGGGGCAATGGGAGGGAACCTGAGGACATTGGTGCGGGGAAATGTACACTGGTGGAGGGATGGGTGTTGGAACACTGTATGACTGAAACCTAATCATGAACAGCTTTGTAAGGATCTATCTCACAGTGATTCAATAAAAAAAAGTTTAAAAATATTGAAAGAGTCTGTTGCCAGAGTGATTGCACATTATAGAGTGGGTAGGAAGCTTACCTTGCACGAAGTAGAACTGGGTTCGATCTTCAGCATCCCTTATGGTCCCCAGAGCACAGTCAGGAGTAATTTCTGAGTGCAGAGTCAGGAGTAACCCCTGAGCACCATTGGGTGTGGCCCAAAAAACTTAGCAAAAAAAGTTTGTTGCAAGGGCAGGAAAAAGAAAAGGAAAAAGATAGGAGTTCTTCATTCAGTGTCTTATCAAGCCCTTTGTTCCTGTTGAATTATTTTCCCTGGTAGGGTCTCAAGATGAGTCCTGGCCTTGAGCTTCTTGTTTTTGTTATTGGGCCACATTGTGTGATACTCAAGACTTACTCCTGATCTGGTACAAAGCAAGCTTCAAATTGTCTTTGGGGTGGGGGGTGGGGGCAGAATAATAGTACAGTGGGTACAGTGGGCAGGGTGTTTGCCTTGCACGTGGATGACCCAGGTTTGAGCCCAGATATCCCATAGGGTCCCCTGAACCCTGCCAGGTGTAATTCCTGAGTGCATAGCCAGGAATAACCCAAGCATTGCTGAATGCTACCCAAAAAGCAAAAACAAACAAATGAACAAACAAACAAAAAACCACATTGTTTTGGTTGGGAGTTTCCTACATTCATAAAGTTTATCTGGGACTGGAGAGATAATACAGCAAGTAAGGTATATTACCTTCCTTGCATGTGGCTGACCCACGTTCCATCCACGGCACCCCATATAGTCCCTCCAGCCCTGCCAGGAGAGGAGTGATCCCTGAGCCAAAGCCCAGAAGTAATCCTGAGTACATCTGGGTGCGGGGGGAAAAAATTTAATCTGGATGTTGTCACAGGGAAAGCCTTGGACTCTGATCATCCTTTCATATTCTTTCCCTTTGTTTTGTTTTGGGACCATAGCCAGTGGTGCTCAGGGCTTACTGCTGGCAGTGTTGTGGGGGGATGGAGGGAACATGCACCGCAGAGAGCGGCCAGGGATTGAACCTGAGTCAGTTGCTTGAAGGCCAGTGTCCTATCTACTTGCTGTACTATTTCTTCAGCCTTAGTTTTTATTTTGGCCACAGTTGGTGGTACTTGGAGACCTCTCCCATGCTTGGAGTCATTCCTAGCAGTGCTCACAAACCATGTGGGGCCAGTGATGAAGACTGGTTATGGAACCTGGCCTTCCACATGTAAAGCATGCACTCAGTTCTGTGAGCTGCTATCTCTACAGTCTCTTTTTTACACGCTTCTAATACCCCTAAGCCGCTGCACATCCTAAAATCAACCCTGTCTACCTTCAAGCTCTAAATATGTGTACACACAGCGGCGTTCTGAAAATTGGATGTTGACCTTTGAGATTCAGTAGCTAATTGGGAGCTTAGGCTGGGAAACTATTATCAAAGCCTCAAAGAAAATCAGTGAATTCGGGGCTGGAGAGATAGCACAGCGGGTAGGGCATTTGCCTTGCACGTGGCCGACCCAGGTTCAATTCCCAGCATTTCATATGGTTCCCTGAGCACTGCCAGGAGTAATTCCTGAGTGCAGAGCCAGGGGTACCCTTGAGCATCGGTCGGTGTGACCCAAGAAGCAAAAAACAAAACAAGAAAATCAGTGAATTCTAAATTTAAGTAAGCCAGGGTCAGGTGTTCAAGGAAATATGGGCTATGTTTGAGAAACCTGCAGGTGACTCTGGGTCCCAGAAACTAAAGTCATCCACCAATGGGCTTGAATGATAGTACAGTGGGTAGGCACTTGCCTTGCACATGGCCAACTCAGGTTTGATCCCTGGTATCACATATGGTCCCCTGACCATATGTTTAGTGATCTCTAAACTCAGAGAGCTGGAGTTAAATCCTGTGCACCAGGTATGGTCCAAAATCAACAACAACAACAAATTTTAAATAAAAACATCTACCAGAACTCTTAGTCTCATACAAAAACTGTTAAATGGTTTTAACAGAAACATCCTAAACGTTTGAAAAATTGCTTTGGTCCCTCTTGCCAGTGGGTTTGCTTTAGTTATTCATATTCCAGACAGAACTAAAAGCATCTGGTAACTGTCTTTCACATCTTTATTTTGTTTAGTGTAATACCTAAACCTTCAAAACAGGACATATAAAAATAAAATACAAGTGTATGAGGTACCATATTCTGTTTGTCCTAGTGAAGACTCAGTAGAAACAATGATTTCTTCAATTCCCTTTAGCCAACAAAATTAAAAATTCACTCTAAGGATATATAGAAATCACTTTTTTTTTTGGTTTTGTTCTGTTTGGGGGCCACATCCAGTGGTTCTTGGGGGTTACTCTTGACTCTAGACTCAGTGGTTCCTTCAGAGGACCACATGGGGTGGTGGGGATTGAACCTGGGTCAGCTATGTGAAGGGCAAATGTCCTACCCACTATACCATCTCTCTAGCCTCATTGAGTACCACTGGGTGTAGCCTCTAAAGTAAAACTAAATAAGCATTATAAGAGAATGCAGTAAATTCAACCAAGGTTGGATATACTATGGCCAGACCAGTAATGTGACCATTCCTTGTGTATGTTTCACCAGTCTTTCTGCCTCCTGTCTCAGGCTCTTCTTCACGCATGAAAATCTATTCAAATTTCAGCTCTCTCCTTCCAAGCTAATGTGAAATTTCTCACTTCCCTCATGAAACAGCTGCCCAAAGAACAATTGATTATAATGAGTCTATTTATATTTCCGTTATAAAATTTCTCTCTCTCTCTCTCTCTCTCTCTCTCTCTCTCTCTCTCTCACACACACACACACACACACACACACACACACTTTTCTCTTAAAAGCAATGTGTGCTTGTGTCCGTTAGGAGTCTATAACTGCAAGCAACACAACACAGATTTGGCTAATTTAAAGAAATAAAATATCAGAAGGACACTGGAGTCATTCCCTAAATGAAAGGACCTACCGAAGACTTGGTATTTGAAAAATGAAAGTGAATGCAGCCCCAGGAGCTGAGAACTAGGGACCAATCTTTCAGAGGCTGCCCCTTCCTATAGAAGCTCCCAGACTCCCAGCTACATTCCCAGCCCTGCCCCAGGCGCAGAGCAATCAGACATGATGCTCATTTTTCCGGGGAGGGAAAGGGTGAGAGTAATGTGCAGTTCTCAGAGAAGGAGCACTTGAAACCGATCTCAGTTAGGCTGCCAGCCAGATAAGAGATCTTCAGCCTGCACAAGTCAATAAATGTGTGAGAAAGGGTAACGGGCATGGAAGGCAAGGGACAGCAATGTGAATAAATCAGGGAAGGACACTGAGAACTTTGCTGTCCTGGGCTTAACAAGGCTCCAAGGAAGACTGGGAGTTAGGAGAATGGAGAGACAGTCTAGAATTGTTTGGAGGGTTTGTTTTGTTACGTTTTGTTTTTTGGGAGGTCACATACAGCAATACTCCTGGCTTACTCCTGGCTCTAAACTCAGGGATCACCCCTGGCAGAGATCCAGGGATCATATCTGGTGACGGGAATGAAGCCTAGGTTGGCCACGTGCAAGGCAAGCACCCTCCCAGTTATACTACGAACTGAGATAGTCTAGATGTTGTCCCATGTTGACTGATAAAAATGCATCCAACCAAAGCTTTGAGTGCATGCAGAAACCACTAAAATGTTGAAACTAAAATCAAGTGGCTTTGTTTAGCCTGAGAGGGTTTGAATGATTGAAACCCTTTTCAGGAAGACTTAAAATCCGTTACATGAATATGATGTAAAAGACATCAAAGGTACCCAAGGCTAGAGAGAGTTAGTATTGTGGGTTAGAATGCTTATCTTGCATTTGGCACACCCAGGTTTAAGCCCTACCACTACCTAAAGTTCCTGAGTCTGACCACGAGTAATCCCTGAGCACTTCCGGGAGTGACCCAAAAGCAAACATCTAAACAAAAAGAAGTCAGAAGAGTCTAGAAGCCTGGAGCACAGGGCGAGAATCATCTGGGTGAATACCAGGGAGACAAGCTAAGACTCCCAGCAGACTGTATGAGTGAGTGAGCCAGGGACGTTGTTGAACCAGGGATATTGCAGGCATCTCTCATGTCATGAAGAGAAGAGGGGAAAAGGAGACTGAGAGTTTTAGTGTTTACTAACACTAGACACTGTGCTATGAACACATTAGATAATTTAATCCTTAGAATAACCTTAGGAGATAGATATTATTGTTTATCTCTGTTTTACAGGAGAGGCAACACAGAACAGAAATGAAAGCTCGGGCTCTTTCTAGCTCAGGATAATACAACTTTATTTCCATTTTAAAAAATTTTGTAGTTGGGGGAGGGTTGGGGCAACACTCAGTGAAACTCAGGGGCTATTTCTGGTTCTGTGCTCATTTTTTTTTTAGTGTTTAATTTTTATAACATAACTGCTGCATTTGGAGATGTTCGTTCTGTTGAGAGTGAATGGCACGTCAGGAACAAGTCCATTTCTCATGAACATTGTTTTCATGAGATTCAGCTGCAGACCTTTCCACACTCACGGTCAAAGTTGGCCAGCATTTGTGCTGCTTGGCTGATGTTTGGTGTTATTAAAATAATGTCATCAGCAAAGCGGAGGTGGTGTAGTTGCCGACCATCTATCTTCACTCCCATTCCTTCCCATTCCAGTCGTCGCATGACATTCTTGAGGGTGGCACTGAAGAGTTTCGGTGAAATGGTATCACCCTGCCGAACCCCTCTCTTGACATCGATGATAACTTCTTTGTAGAATGGTGAGATCCTGGTAGTGAATTCATAATACAGCTCAAGAAGGATCCTGATGTATTGAGTTTAAACGCCCTGCTTGGCTCTCAACAGAACGAACATCTACAAATGCAGCAGTTATGTGTACCTAGGTCGAGAACTCAACATGACGAATGACCTGGCACCTGATTTGCACAAGAGGAAGAGAGCGGCATGGAACACCTTCAAGAATGTGAAGAAATAGCTATGAGGACGAAGAACCTTCGGCTCCAGGCACATCTCTTCGACTCCACCGTACTCCCTGCACTGACATACACCTCAGAGACCTGGACACTACGAAAAACAGAATGAGAACGCTATTTGGGTCTCCCAAAGAGGAATCAAAAGTCCTATGCTTGGAGTATCACAGTTCACTCAAGTGAAAGAAGGAATCCGAAGTTCCGACCTCCGTCGATGATCGAGAATCAGGGACAATGTCTCATTTGCCAACGCATCGAAAATCAGATGGGCTGGACATGTAATGAGATTTGGAGACTACCGCTGGACTAGACCCATTACCGACTGGATTACATGGGACATCAAAAGATTGTGTGGCCACCCACCTACGAGATAGTAAGACTTCTTCATCAAGACTCTGAATGACCCCGGGAGGGAAAGGGTGTTGCTCCCTTCCGCCCCCCCCCACCCCAAGCAAGGTGGTCACCGCCTCAGAGCTTATAGGAAAGCCAGGTATGAGCCGGCGGTGACGGGGCAACTGCAGTCTCATGGGAAGGGGAGTGGTACCGGCTTGTCCTTCACGCCCTACCATGGTCACGAGTTGCCCCCCATGAGCGGCTCTCCGGCACAGTCATTAACACCAGACGCACAGAAACCAATCTCATAATTATCTGGCTCTTTGCAGAAATCCAAAATCACGGCCACCTGACATTATATGATTCTCATAACCAGCTATAGAAAATAAAGTATTTCAAAATGCCAAAAAAAAAAAAAGATTCTGAATGAATGGTTTGAGGCTCTTTGTGTTCCTGGAGCAAGCAGATGCCATTGTGCTACACCAGCACGTGACAGGAACGAATGGAGACGTTACTGGTGCCCACTCGAGCAAATCAATGAGTAATGGGATGTCAAGTGATCAAGTTAATTTTAATTTTTTATTTATTTAATTAATTAATTTTGCTTTTTGGGTCACACCCGGCGATGCACAGGGGTTACTCCTGGCTCTGCACTCAGGAATTACCCTTGGCGATGCTCAGGGGACCATATGGGATGCTGGGAATAAACCCGGGTTGGTCACGTGTGAGGCAAACGCCCTACCTGCTGTGCTATCGCTCCAGCGCCCAAGTTAATTTTAATTTTTAATTTTTAATTTTTTTTTTTTTTTTTTTTTGCTTTTTGAGTCTCACTCGGCGATGTACAGAGGTTACTCCTGGCTCATGCACTCAGGAATTACCCCTGGCGGTGCTCAGGGGACCATATGGGATGCTGGGAATCGAACCCGGGTCAGCCGCATGCAAGGCAAATGCCCTACCCACTGTGCTATTGCTCCAGTCCCCAAGTTAATTTTTATAAGTAACTTTTTTTAAAAAAATTGAAACACCGTAAGAGCAGTTACAAAGTTTTCGGTTTAAGTCTCAGTCATACAATGATGAAACACCTGATCCTTCACCAATGTACATTTTCCACCACCAAAAACCCCAGTATCCCCCCATCCCATACCCTCCCCCTCCCTGTGTGGCAGGCGATTTCCATGTTACTCTCTATTTTGATTGCATTCAAAATTTTGACACCAAACCCACCGCTATTATTTGAGATTTTACCCCTATACTCAGATCTGCCAAAAAGGCAACATTAGTCAATTTGTTTCCTATTGCTGATTATGAATTGCATATGATGACACGTGGCCACGATTTTTGAATTCTGAGGTTTTAATAATTAAGTCTGGAGGGACTTCTGCCAAAAGCCGTTGTGTTCTGAGTTTTGTTTCTGAGTCTCTGGGATCATAGCCCATAAGCAGCTCAATCAGCAGTCAGAGGGCGTTTGTGGGCGGCACTTGGGGTCTCTAGGGGCGGGGGCGGCCCCTATCCCCTGAGGCCCCTCATTCAACTGAGTCTGTGCTCTTGAGTGACCCCTAGGAGTGCGGGGGCGGAGGGGGGGGTATTCTGTGGTGCTTGAGTTGGAATTTGAACCCTGGTTGCTGTCTACAAGGCAAGGCCTTACCCACTGTGCTTTCTCTCTGGCCCATGATGTGGCTATAGTTGAGAGAAAGACATCATGTATTTTACAATTTGGAGAGATGCATCCGGTGTCTGTGTGAAGGGAACTCAGGAAAGGAAGGGGAGCCTGGTGACAAGAGGTGAGCAGAGCAGGGTGAATGAAGATTGAAAGGAGGGAGGCCAATTTGGAGATTCTTGTGGTGGTCTAGGTAAGGGAGGCTTGAGAGCTAGAGAGATAACACAGAGGGTAGGGTACTTGCCTTGCACCAGCCAATCCAGGTTCAATCCCTGGCATCACATATGGTCCCCCAAGCACCACCAGGAATTATCTAAGTGTAGAATGAGGATTAAGCCCTGAGCACCACTGGATGTGACCCCCCATGAAAAAAATTATAAAGGACAGTTAGGATCAGAGATTAGGTGGTTGCAAAAAAGAATGGAAAATAGCTTAAAAATTTTTAAAGAAATAGAATTATCTATATTATGATCTTCCTATCCAGGACTGGAGTGATAACACAGAGGTAGGGCGTTTGCCTTGCACGCAGTCAACATGTCCGACCCGAGTTCGATTCCTCCACCCCTCTCGGAGAGCCTGGCAAGCTACTGAGAGTATCTCGCCTGCACGGCAAAGCCTGGCAAGCTGTCCGTGATGTATTCAATATGCCAAACACTGTAACAACAAGTCTCACGATGGAGACATTACTGGGCCCACTCGAGCAAATAGATGAACAACGGGAGGACCGTGCTCTCATGCTCCTATCCAGGCCTTGGGAGCAGGCCATGGAGATATTCTGTAGTGTGTGTGTTTTGTGTGTGGTATATGTGTATGCATATGTGTGTGGAGGCGTGTAGTGTGTGGAGTACATACATGTGTGTATGTGTGATAGTGTAGGGTGTGTGTATGTGTGTGGATACTGGTACATATCTGATCCATATGTATATGTGGTGGTATGATGTATGTGTGTGGTGTGTTTATGGGGTGGTGTGTGGGGTGATATGGATTGGAGCATATATGTATATATGGTGGTATGGTGTATGTGTGTATGGTGGGTTGTATGTGGTGTGTGTGATAGTGTGGGGGTTGTGATGGGTATATGTGGAGTGTATGCGTGTGTGATTGTGTATGTGTATTTATTGTGTGTGGTATATGTGTGTGGTGGTGTGGTGGGGTGTATGCGTGTGAGGTTGTGTGTGAGGTTGTGTTTGTGTATGGTTGTGTATGTGTGTGTTGTGTATATGGTAGTGACGTGTGTGTATGGTAGTAGTGTGTGTGGTGCTGGTGTGTGTGTTTATGTGTGTGTGTTGGGATTCCAGTCCTTGGTAACTTGGGCCAACTATAGTGAGGCATAAAAGAGATTTCTCATCTTCTTACATCCTAGAACACACACAATCAGGCAGGAAATGCAGAGGAAGTGGTGGGCACAACCTCTAACAATACAGGGGGACAGTCAGGGTGACAAGCCCTTGGAGACATACCCAGCTAAGCACGTGCTGAGCTTCTGGTGTCTTCCATCTTGCCACAGAGAACTATGAGCATGAGATATTTGTGCTTCAGCCCACGAGGATCCTTGGGAAGCAGGTAAAGGTCCTTCCGAAACAGACCGCTGACCCACAAAGAGCAAGTGGAGGGACTAGAGAGATAAGTTCAGGGGTTAAGGCACTTGCCTTGAATGAAGCCGCCTTCTGTTTGATCCGCAGCACTGCATAAGGTCCCCTGAGCCCTGATCACAGAGCCAGGAGTAATCCTCAGCATGCATGTGTGTTGTCTCAAACCCTCCCTCCCCTAAAAAAGCAGTTGTCGGACCAGAGAGATAGTAGAATGGATAGGGAACTTGTCTTGTATGAAGCAAGCCCTGATTGAATCCCTGGCACCCTATAAGGTCCTGTCAGAAGTGATCCTTGAGCATAAAGCCAGGAGTAAGCCCTGAATACAGTTGGGTGTGGCCTAAAAACAAAAACAATTCAAACAATTCAAAAACAAAAGCAATTCACCATTAAAAAGCAAATAGGTTATCTGGTTTCTCAGGCTTTAGATAAGCCCCTAACTTCTTTGGCTTTAACAAAAAGAAACTCTTGGGTGAAAATAAACCATCTCTTAACCACAAGCTAGAGGATCTTTCACTGGCATAGTAAAGTGAGTAAAGTAAAGGCCCTCCCGTTGTTCGTCGATTTGCTCGAGCGGGCCCAGTAGCGTCTCCATTGGAGACTTTGTTGTTACTGTGTCTGGCATATCGAATACGTCACGGGGAGCTTGCCAGGCTCTGCCGTGCGGGCGAGATACTCTCGGTAGCTTGCCGGGCTCTCCGAAAGGGGCGGAGGAATCGAACTCGGGTCGGCCATGTTGGCTGCGTGCAAGGCAAACGCCCTACCGCTGTGCTATCGCTCCAGCACAGCGGGTAGGGCGTTTGCCTTGCACGCTGCTGACCCGGGTTCGATTCACTGGCATACAGTGAGAAAAAAGCGATCAGTGTATTGGCACATTAGGAAAATATATTGGTGGTGGAGTGTATGTGTGCTGGAGCAATAATACAACAGGCAGGGTTCTTGCCTTGCACACAGCTGACCTGGGTTCAATCCCTAGCATCCATACAGTTTCCTGAGCTCATCAGGACTGATCCCTGGGTGTGGAGCCAGGAAAAACCCTGAGCATAGTTGGGTGTGGCCAAGAAACCAAGAGCCAAAATAAAGTAAAATATATTTTAAGACTTTTTTAACTCTGGAGAAGTCATGTTCTCTCTTGAACAAGTATCTCTCTCTTTCTTCTCATATTTCTCTAATTTCTTTCCATAAAATCATATATATATATCTGTTTAAGACGAGAGATATAGTAATATATACATATACAATACATATACATATAAATATTTTAAAACATTTTTTTAAGTCAGAGGGATAGTACAACAGCTAAGGCTTTTGCTTTGCTTTTGTTTTTTGTTGTTATTTTTGGAGATCTCATCTGGCTGTGCTCAGGGCTTCACTGTATCACAGTGATACAGTATCACTGTCATCCCGTTGTTCATCGATTTCCTCAAGCAGGCACCAGTAACATCTCCATTCCTCCTAACCCTGAAATTTTAGTAAGTTTTACATTGGAGGCTCTTTCAGGGTCAGGGGAATGAGACCCATCATAGTTACTGGATTTTGGCATATCGAATATGCCACGGGGAGCTTGCTAGACTCTGCCGTGCGGGCAGGCTACTCTTCGTAGCCTGCCGGGTTCTCCAAGAATGAGAACTAGAACTAGCAAATGTGGCCACGCGCTTCCGGGAGCTTGGTTTTATAGTCTCTGGGTCTTGGCCGTTAATGGAATTACACCGTGCTGGGGCCAGTTGGTGGGTGTAACGCCTAGCTACTGAAAGATGGGAGATCTGGGTGGAGGAGGCCCAGTCCCGATCTGAGCAGGCTTGGAGATCTCGTCTTCAGGTCCCACACACCTGGGTTCCTCTGCCGCTTCCTTCATGCATGAGGCTCGTGTGGAGAGTGGTCTTAAGCATGGCTGTGGCTGGTTCCAGAGGTCTTCAGCTGCCTGGGCTCTGCTCAGGGCTTACTCCTAGTATTTTGCTCAGGGATGACACCTGGTAGGCTCAGGGGACTATATGAGGTGCATGGTCAGCCGTGTGAAAGCAAAGTGCCTTATCTGATGTACTATTCTGCCAGCCCCAAGAGTTGTTGCTTGTCTTACGTGCAGTCAATCTGGGTTGGATTGCCAACATACTTTATGGTCCCCACCAAGAGTAATCTCTGAGCAAAGAACCAGGAGTAAGCTCTAAGTACAGATAGGTATGACACAAAAAGCAAAAAAAAAAAAAAGGGGCCAGGGGCCAGAGCAATAGCACAGCGGGTAGGGCGTTTGCCTTGCATGCAGCCAACATGGCCGACACAGGTTCGATTCCCAGCATTCCATATGGTCCCCCGAGCACCACCAGGAGCAATTCCTGAGTGCATGAGCCAGGAGTAACTCCTGAGCATCGTTGGGTGTGACCCAAAAAGCAAAAAAAAAAAAAAACAAAAACGGGGGCCAGAGTGATAGTACAGCGGGAAGCGCTCTTGCCTTGCATACAGTGGACCCCAGTTTGATCCCCAGCATCCCATATGGTCACTCAAACACCTCCACGAGTGATCCCTGAGTGCAGAGCCAGGAGAAACCTCTGGGCACCACTAGGTGGTCCAAAAACGAAACAAAACAAAACAGAATTCAAAAGGAAAATAAAGGAAAAGATTGTAGGCAGAAGAGAAAGAATGCACAAAATTCTATCTTGATTTGAAATGATTGCCTGCACAATATCCTACTACTCCATAATCAAGATGTACAGTGTAATTTTACCCTAGCCAAAAAGTGGAAAGTTGTGGATGTAAGGACTGGGGGAAAAAATACCAACAAAAAATGCTAAAATCAGCTATTATTCAAGATCTTGCAATCCACATTAAAATGTCTTCTCTCTCTCTCTCTCTCTCTCTCTCTCTCTCTCTCTCTCTCTCTCTCTCTCTCTCTTTCATTTTGGGTCACAACCGGCAATGCTCAGGGGTTACTCCTGGCTCTGCACTCAGGAGTTACTCCTGGCGGTGCTCGGGGAACCATATGGGATGCTGGGAATCGAGCCTGGGTCAGTAGCGTGTAAGGCAAACGCCCTACCTGCTGTGCTATCACTCCAGCCCTGTCTTCTCTTTTTTTCATCCATTAACTCTGGAAAATTCTGTGTAATTATCTCCAAATATTATATATTATTCTGGTCTCTGCTTCTGATTCAAATATATTATACATTCTTGCTATGTTCCATCTCTTCTTTGGGGGGAAGGGGGCAGACCTGGCTGAGCTCAGGGGTTACACCTGGCTGTGGCTTAAGAAGTACTCCTGGCAGTGCTCAAGGGACTATATAGGATGCTGGACATCAAACTGGGGTCGACCACTTTCAAGGCAATAACCCTACCTGCTGTACTATTTCTCCAGTCCCTTTTCAGTCTCTTATCGTTTTTTTTTAATTTATTTTTGTTTGTTCGTTTGTTGTGGGAGCTACTGCCAGTGATGCTCAGGGTCCATGCAGGGCCTAGATCGAACCCAGAGCCTCAAAAGTGTAACGTATGCACCACTCTTCTTAACTCGCATCCCTGGTCCTGTTCCTGGTGGGATCCATGGACTATATGGGATGCCCTGGATGGGATCTGGGGAAGCCAAATAAAAGGTAAACGGCCTACTCTCTGTATTGTCATGCCAGCTCCCATATATTCTATTCTACTAGTCTACTAGCAATATGTTCATTTTGCTAATATGCCACAATTAGCTTAACTAGTTGCCAGTTGATGAAAATTGAGGTTCTTTCCAGTTTTTCACAATATGATGATTAAAACTGCTATCAACATTTGTATAGGAGTCTTTGTGTGGGTATTGCTATAAATTTCTCATGGGCAAATACTTTGAAGTAGAATTGCTGGGCTGTATAATAAATGTATGTTTGCTCTTGTATTATCTGCCAAATTTTTTTTTCAATGTGGTTATTTGAAAACTACAAATTTGGACCATTCTAGTGAAATGGTATCTCATTGTGATTTTAATCATCCCCTTTTCCCTAATAGCTAGTGATATTGAGCATATATTTTGAGGGGGTTGGAGGGTGAGGGTTTGGACCACATCTAGTGCTTCTGACTCAATGCTCAGGGATCATTCCTGATGGTGCTCAGTGGACCCTATATGGTGTCAGAAATCAAAGCGAGTTCAGAGCATGCAAGACAGGTACCTTAACCCCTGTCCTATCTCTCCATATTTGCTATATATATATATTTTTTTTAAATCACTCTTACCTTATATTTTTTGGTGAGGGATATACCCAGTGGTGCTGTGGGCTACTGCTTGCAAGATGCTGGGGGACCATGTGGCATCAGGGATTAAAACCTGGGTTCCTGCATGCAAGCACACACACACCAGCCCATTGAGCTTATTCCTCCATCCTTTATTCAATGGTAACGGTTCTTAAGCAAATATTATTTTGGGGGGCATGGAGGGGCACATCTGGCTCTGTGCTCAGGTGGGCTCAGAGGACCATATGGGTGCCAGACACTGAACCCAGGTCAGCCCTGTGCAATGCTATTGCCTTACCCACTGTACTCTTGCTCCAGCCTCAAACACATTCTGTGGGGCTAGAGACATATTTCAACAGGCTGGAGCTCATGCTTTATTTCGTTTTTTTTTTTTTTTTTTTTTTTTTGCTTTTTGGGTCACACTTGGCGATGCCCAGAGGTTACTCCAGGCTCTGTACTTAGGAGTTACTCCGGGCGGTGCTCAGGGGACCATATGGGATGCTGGGAACCAAACCTGGGTTGGTTGCATGCAAGGCAAACGCCCTACCGGCTGTGCTATCTCTCCAGCCCCAGGAGCTCCTACTTTAAATGAAGAAGGTCCAGTTTTGATTCTTGGTGCTTCATAGTCCTCTGAGCACTGCTGGGAGCGACACCTGAGAACTAAGTTGGGAATAATTCCTGAGCACCACTGAGCATGGTGCCTGACCCTCAAATATATATACTCTAAGGGCAGGGGATGTGACGAAAGTGGTAGAGCACATGCCCTGCGTTGATTCCTAGTCCCCCCTGCAACAAGCCATACCCACCCAAAAAAAGAAATGCGTATACGTATATGTATATGTCTAATATATACATACATGGTCTAGATATACATTTTGGGGAGGTTTGGTTCAGGGGCTTCACTTGGTGTTGTTTAGGTGCTACCCCAGCTCTGTTGCCCAATGGTCTTGGCTGTGCAGTGCCAGGGATAGGATTTAAGCCATCTACAAACAGCCCATTGAGGGGGCTGGAGTAATAGCACAGCAGATAGGGCATTTGCCTTGCACGCAGCCAACCCGGGTTCGATTTCCAGCATCCCATATGGTCCCCTGAGCATTGCCAGGAGTAATTCCTGAGTGCAGAGCCAGGAGTAACTCCTGAACATTGCCGGTGTGACCCAAAAAACGCAAAAAAAAACCCCAGCCCATTGAAAGTGGGGTGGGGGAAAGAGAGAGAGAGAGAGAGAGAGAGAGAGAGAGAGAGAGAGAGAGAGAGAAAGAGAAAGAAAGAGAGAGAGAGAGAGAGAGAGAGAGAGAGGAGAGAAGAGGAGGTGTCTGCCATAGAGGCAGGCTGTAGGGCTGTGGGGGAGGGAGCTGAGGGGGGAGGGAAACTGGGAACATTGGTGGTGGGAAATTACACTAGTGGAGGGATGGGTGTTGGGACATTGTATGACTGAAACCCAGTCATGAACAGTTTTGTAATGCTCTATCTCACAGTGACTCAATTAAAAAGAGAGAGAGAGAGAGAGAGAGAGAGAGAGAGAGAGAGAAAGCAAAAAAACAAACCCAAAAAAAGACCACAATCTATTGACTGTTTGCCTCTGGCTCAAGATAACTCTGTATTTTAATTCTTTAAAATCAAATATACGGTTTACAATTATTTTCTCTCCATGTGTCATGGTTCCTTTATTTTGTTTATGGCGTTCTTCAAAGAGCAGACATTCATCCCCGCCCGCCCACCCTGCAGGTCACTGAGCAGGGGCTGCAGATACCCACTTGTAGTTGCCCAGCAGGAGGCCGTGGTTCATTCCCAGACCTGGCTGCTGAGCTCACACACTCCAGTTACGGTGCTTGCTGGGAGTCACACACACACACACACACACACACACACACACACACACACACACACACACGATTGCAGAGCTCAGAAATCTCACACACTTTAAGGCGACTTCAGGCACCTTGGTACGTGGGGTCATTCCAAGACCTAACTCAGAGCCAGTCAGAAGAACAGTCGTTAACCATTGAGCTACACCCCCAGATCCATTTATTATTGTTATTAATTTTGGCTTTGGAATCACACATGGAAGTGCTCAGGTCTCACAGATCACTCACGGTGGTGCAAGAGGTCATTTTTAGTGTCAGGGATCCAAATGGGGTCTTCAACAAGCAAGTCAAGAACCTTAATGTCTCGGGCCGGAGCGATAGCACAGCAGGTAGGGTGTTTGCCTTGCATGCGGCTGACCTGGGTTTGAGCCCTGGCATCCCATATGGTCCCCCAAGCACGCCAGGAGTAATTTTTGAGTGCAGAGCCAGGAGTGACCCCTGAGCATTGCTGGGTGTGACCCAAAAAGAAAAAAAAAAAAAAAGAAATTTAGTGTCTGTACTCCCTGGCCTTTCATTTATGATTTTTACCACTATAGCCATGTCCTTGGCCTACACATTACTTTTTTTTCTTTTTGGGTCACATCCGGCAATGCACAGGGGTTACTCCTGGCTCTGCACTCAGGAATTGCTCCTGGCAGTGCTCGGGGGACCATATGGAATACTGGGAATCGAATCCGACTAGGCCACGTGCAAGGCCCTACCCGCTGTGCTGTTGCTCCAGCCCTGGCCTGCACATTACTTTTGAAAATTCCTATTTTATCACCTTTTTCCTTTCATGGGCTGTGGGGTTTTTGGTCTGTGTCCTATATAAGTAATATTTTTCTAAGCCAACTATTTTCTTTTTGAAAAATTTAGCCTTAGCTATGTTTCATTTCAAATTAAAATTTTTATTGATATGAGGGAAGGTCTTGGTTATTCAACTGTTCAGAAACATTTGTTGAATCATTTCTGAAGCTGGGGAGATAGAACAGGGATTCAGCTGTGAATATTCTCTCTGTTCTGGTTTTGTAATAATCAGGACAGACTGAACATTCTCTATAATAATAAGACTATGCTTGTGTTCACAGACCTAGATCTTTATCCACCTAAGTCTGATCTTCGAAATGCTAGTGATAATTTAAAAGAGAAAGAGAGAGAAGAGGGGTTCAGACACTTGCCTTGCATGCGGCCTACCCCAGTAGAATAACTAGCACCACATATGGGTCACTCATGAGCAGTCAGGAACAGCCTCTGATCACCAGGGGTGTGTCCCCCCCACCCCCTACAAAGGACAGTACTATCCTTTCTTCCATTAAATCATGTTGGAAAGTTGACCACGTAAATATTGCTGCAGTGACCAGGGTTGCAGGCAGGAATGGCTGTGGTACTTGCATATTTGTAGCTGTGGTGCTCTCTGAGTCTTACACAGCAGGCTGTACATAGCACACCTGGCCACGGTGCTGGTGCTCACTGAGGTTTGTACTTCTTTAGTTTCACTGTTAGCACATGTGCTTTTTTTTTTACATGCATGCTCTCATTTATTTCTTTCAAAATCCCTCTAAAGTGGATATTATTTCTTAGTCTCCATTTTATATCTATTAAGCTGAACTTTTAAAAATATTTTAATTGAATCGTCAGATACAGTTACAAAGCTTTCAAGATTGAATTTCAGTCATACAATGTTCCAACACCCATCCTCTTCACCAGTGTACATATCAATATCCCCCCATCCCTCCTGCCACCCCCCTCCACCCAAGAGGCAGGCACTTCTCTCTCTCTCTCTCTCTCTCTCTCTCTCTCTCTCTCTCTTTCTCTCTCTCTCTCTCTCTCTCCTTCTCTCTCCCTCTTCTTTCGGGCATTATGGTTTGCAATACGGATACCATCATGTTTGTTCCTTTACTCACTTTCAGCACACATCTCTCATCTAGAGCAATCCCTCCAGCCTCATTGTCATCATGGTCCCTTCTCTATCCCAACTGCTCTCTCCCCCAACCCTTGAGACAGGTTTCCAACAGTGGACCATTTGTCCTGACCCTTGTTTCTGCTATCTTTGGGTGTCCTTTTACTGTCTCGTAATATGTTTTTTTTATATAGCCCACAAATTCTATGTCTGTCCTTCTTCTTCTGACTTATTACACTTAGCATGATACTCTCCATGTCCATCCATTTATAAGCAAATCTCATGACTTCATTTTTCTAACAACTGTATAGTATTCTACTGCGTAAATATACCATAGTTTCTTTTACCAGTTGTCTGTTCTTGGGCACTCAGGTTGTTTCCAGATTCTGGTTACTGTGAATAGAGCTGTGAACATACAAGTGCAGATGGCATTTCTGCTGTGTTGCACACGTGCTTGCAGGGAGTTGCACTCTCAGTTGAAGCACACAAGGGAGCTGTGGCTGTGCTTGCTATGGTGCTCTCTCTTACACACACACACACACACACACACACACACACATGCACGCATGCGCGCGCGCACACATACACATGCTAGAGACTGCATTCCTGGTAATGCACCTGTGCATCATTTTTAGTTTCAGTGGTCACCAGCGGTGGCAGCCCTTTTCTTGTGGTGCTTATACAAATACCTGGTAGGTAATCACTAGCAGTACTGAGGGATCTCAGACAGCAGAATTACTAGGATGGTGCTGTGTGCATGTGGGACACCAGAGATTTGAACTCATGACCATACATTTGTGAGGCAGGTGCCCTTAATCATTGTGTTACTCTTCCTGTCATAGACAAATATCTTTTGGGGGTGATGTGTGGGGAGGAGGAGGAATGCCTAGTGATGCTCAGGGCTTACTCCTGGCCCTGTGCTCAGCATTACTCCTGGCCGTACTCAGGGGACCAAATGGGAATCTGGTGATCAAACCTGGGTTTGCCCTATCCACTGTACTATTTCCCCAGCCTCTAGATGAACATCTTAGGGCAGTGTTCTAAGACAAAATGAAAAATTAAGGTCCAGCCTCAGAAGTTGCCATTGTCCATTCCTATACATTCGATGAATTATAAGGCATTGTTTAACACAGAATGTGAGTAGCCATTGTCCTTAGTTCCTAGGAGAGAAAAATCGACATCGCTGGTATTTACTGAGTTATGGAAATGTCTTTGTTCTTCATGAGCTGCTTGGATGACACCCTCGCCTGCAATCTAAGATAACATGAATCAGGATGAAGAAACTGCTCGCCAGAGAGACAAACTGTGATTAAGGGGTTAGGGCTATGCGTCAGCCCAGCCTCCAGGAAGGGGTTGGATACAGCTTTCCATCACGAAGTCTATGACTCATCACTTAGGCCTATGTAATGAAACCTCATAAAAACTCCAGACACAAAGCTGGGTCCAGCTTCCTGCTTAGTGAAAACATTTTATTAAGAAGCTGATGCACTCGAGTCTGGGTGGAAAAGGGCCAGAAGGCGTCAGAACACACCCCGCCCCCAAAACTGTACCCGCTGTGTCTCCTCATTTTCCCCCGACTGCCTCTTTTCTTCGTTTTCATTCCCGCAATGGCCAGAGGTCACACACGAGCCCGGATTGTGATGCTTGCGCACTGGGTTGAAGCATTTGCTAGGGATCACACATGTGGCTGCGAGGATGGCACATCTGGTTGTGGGGATCGCACATCTGACTGCAGTGTTCCCAGCGAGCCAGGGTCTCATTCCCTTTGTGAGATGCCTGCAGTTACTCTGGCTGCAGTGTCTGCCCAAGTGGGGCAGTCATTGTGACACTCATACACTCACTGACACGCTCTCATACACCTGGCCAGCGTCGATTGGAGATCACAGACCCTGTTGTGGTGCCAGGAGTTCCCGACAGAGCTGCCAGGACTACAGTAGGGGCATCTGGGCAGCACCAGGACTGAATTCTGACTTCACAGTTACCAGGAAGGCGCTTTTGCCCCTGACCAAGCCTGGGGCCCCTATGTCACTATGTTTGGTGGGTCTTGATTACAACAAAAACTCAAGCTTTGTAACAAAACTGTTCTTCAAAAGATACTGCTTACCTAAACTCCATTAGTCTTCAGAAAGAATTACTGAACCTAAGTGCCCCGGGGATTCCCCCCTGATTTGCATAGGGTGGACCAGAAGTGCAGGTGGTTGGCAGCTGCCAGTCCTGCTAGTGAGGGGGGCGGGGTGGGGCCCTGCCATGTGGATTCTGACAGAAACTCCAGATGGCTCCAGAGTAGCGGAGCAGGCCAGCCCATGCCAGAATACAGGGCAGCTGGGTGCGAGGGCGAGGAAATAGACTGGCTCCAGCAGCAGAAAGGGGTGTGGGCTTTGGGGGCGCGGGGCGAATGGGGGTGGTGACAGGACTCTGCAGCCTAGAAACAGTTACTTACATCTGCTGGTTGATGGCTGAACTCTTCCTCTAAAATCCCAACAAGAACAAAAGAATTGCAGGGCTACAGAGATAGTTCTGGGGTTACAGTGCTCACCTGGTCTGTAACTGACACTTGTTGGACCCCTAGTGCTGCATATGGTTCCTGAAGCTCCTTTAAGAGCGATTCCTGAGGGGCCTGGAGCGGTAGGGCATTTGCCTTGCATGTTGCCGACCCAGGTTCAATCCCCAGCATCCCATATGGTCACCCAAGCACTGCCAGGGGTAATTCCTGAGCTCAGAGTCAGGAGTAACCCCTGAGCATTGCTGGGTGTGACCCAAAAAGCCAAAAAAAAAAAAAGTGATTCCTGAGCACCAATTCATATGAATTTAAATTAAAGCAGAGAGGAATGTTAGAACGTTTGTGGAGTTCCAGGGTAGCTCAAAGGCTGGAGCACATGCTTTGCATTGGGAGCCCTGGCGCAGCCTCCCACACTGCAGGGTCCTTCAGGCACGTGGAGAGCGATTTCTGAGTCAGGAGTCACCCCTCTGTGCCTCTGCCCCAACATAATAAAATTAGAAATAACCCCCCCCAAAATGTTTGTTAAACATTATGTAGCACTTTTAGGTGTTTTATAGAGGTCTCTCCAAGCTTAGTTCACAATAGTACCAGAGAAGATAGCTCTTCTTATTGCTTACTATAGATGTGCCTGTGTTTAAGGTGAAGAGGCAAAGGCTGAGAGGAGAATCCTTCCTGTGGCATAGAAAGGGGCCAGAGAGATAGTACAGAGGGTAGGGCGCTTGCTGTGCATGCAGCTGACTCAGCATGAATTCCTCGGCATCTTATATGGTCCCCTGAGCCTGCCAGGAATGATCCCGGAGTCAGAAGTAAGCCCTGAGCACCACTGGGTATTGGTCCAAGAACAAAGAAGGTAGGAAGGAAGGAAGGAAGGAAGGAAGGAAGGAAGGAAGGAAGGAAGGAAGGAAGGAAGGAAGAAACAGATGTGGGGGGAGGGAGGGAATGAGGAAGGAAGGGAGGGAGGAAGGAAACTTTTTGAAAGAGTTGTAGAGAACAGTTAGAGATAACAGAAATGGGTAGCACTGGCTAAACTGTGGAAAGAATGCCCCAAAACAAACAAACAAAAAAGACAAGCTGGAGTTGCAGATTTCATAACTCAGGGGCTGACTTCTAGGAGGTTGTGATGGGGGTGTTGACTTTGAGCTAAAAAATAGGTATAAAATCAAGAAGAAATATAGCAGAAATAAAAAGGATGTAGAGTATGAAAAGCCTAGATGAATCCTCCCTGGAAAGAGGCCTCCTCTAAAAACAGCCAAAAATCCTTCAAAATAACTGTCATTGCCTGCCTACAGAAATATGAAAAATTCATCAGAAACTAATACTCAATACTGTAGAGAAGACTATTTCCATTTAAAAGTTCCACGCAGAAGGCTTGGAAGATCCTTGGCCCCACATGCCTCTCCCATGTAGTTCTGATGGGGGCCAAGCACTTCTGAGAAGGCCCCTAAAAAATAAATCTAGATTCAGAGATAAGGGGTAAGGCACTTGCCTTGCACATCATGACCCAGATTCTAACCCTGGCAACATATAAGGTACCTTGAGCACTGCCAGAGTTAAGCTTTGAGCACAGAGCAGGAGTAAGCCCTGAATACCACCAGGTGTAGCCATGAAACGAACAAAAATTAATGAATTAAAAAATAAATAACATTAAAACTGAAGAGATAATACAGCAGGTAGGGCACTGGCCTGTCTCATGGCTGACCTGGGTTTGATCCTTGGCACACCATGTGGTCTCCCAAGTAATCCCTGACTGCAGTCTGGATAACTCCTGAGCAACAATGAGTGTGGCCCAAAACAAACAAACAAACAAATAAAACTCGTCTCGCTGTGAGCAAAATTGGAGTGGTCAGAGTTGTGCATAGGAGCGGCAGCAACTTTCCAGAGTGGGTATCAGCTCGAAAGTTGTTTAAATGCTGGGCTGCTTCTGTGGCATATGCAGATGCCCTGAAATACCAGGAGCTAAGCAAACTCCAATTGGGCAGAGATGTAATAGTACAGAGGTTAAAGTGCTAGCCTTTGGACTGGAGCGATAGCACAGCAGGTAGGGTGTTTGCCTTGCACGGAGCCGGCCCAGGTTCGATTCCCAGCATCCCACATGGCCCCCCAGCACCGCCAGGATTGTAATTCCTGAGTGCATGAGCCAGGAGTAACGTGTGCATCACTGGGTGTGACCCAAAAAGAAAATAAATAAATAAGTAAATAAATAAAGTGCTAACCTTGCATGCTTCAATCCCCAGCACAGCCTATGGTCCCCCAGGCATTGCCAGGGGTCAGGGTGTGGCCCTGAGCCCTGTTGGGTGTGACCCAATACCCCCAACCCCACCCAAAAAAATAAAAAAAGCAAAAACAAGAGGTAAGTTAGTAGGGCCAGAGTGAGCGCACAGTTTAATCCTTGGCATCCTATATGATCCCCCAAGCCTACCAGGAGTGATCCCTGAGCAGCACCAGGTGTGGCCCTAAAACAAACAAACAAAAAGACAAGCTGCAGTTGCAGATTTCTGTAGCTCAGTTCCATCTTCTTTGGGGGAGGGCAGAGGGAAGGAAGGTGGGTTATACCCAGAGGTGCTCAGGGGCTACTCCAGTATCTGTGCTCAGAGACCACTGCTAGAGGTGTTCAGGGGACCATATGTGGTGCTAGATTGAACTCAGGGTGAGGGTGGGGCTTGCATACAAGAGAAGTATGCAAGCCAGACTAGCTTTTTTTCAGATATTCTCTTGGGAGAAATAGAAAAGGCACAAGAGAGTAATAGTACAGAGGGTAAGGCAAATTGCTTTGAACATGGCCAGCCCCTGTTCAATCCCTGGCATCCCACATGGTTCTCAAGTTCACCAGGAGTGATCCCTGAGTGCAAAGCCAGGAGTTACCCCTGAGCATCGTCAAATATGGCAAGGAAGGAAGGAAGGAAGGAGGGAGGGAGGGAGGGAGGGAGGGAGGGAGGGAGGGAAGGAAGGAAGGAAGGAAGGAAGGAAGGAAGGAAGGAAGGAAGGAAGGAAGGAAGAGAGTGAGGGAGGGAGGGAGGGAGGGAGGGAGGGAGGGAGGGAGGGAGGAAAAGGCACGAGAGAAAGAGAAAGTAGGAATAAAGACTCTTTGGCAGGGCATAAGGAGTCCTTACCTAGAGATTCCAGATTAATTTGAGAACTATAGACATACTCCGTACCCACTTTCAGATGTCAGCATGGACCCTTTTCTTCCAGGACATCATTCACTTCTGGCTACAGCTCACATATCAGATGTCGTTGCCCTGGCGCTCAGCCCTGGTGGCTGCTGTGTCTGTGTTGAATTACCTGACCCAGCTCTTCTTATCAGTAGACACTAGAGGGTGTCTACTGGGTCAACAAAAGGATAGGTCGGTACTGAACTTTCTACTGCACCTTTTTCAAATTTCAGTGCTCAGACTGGAGAAATAGTGCAGAGAATAAGGTGACTGTCTTGCACACAGCTGACCCTCACTCAATCCACAGCACTGCATGTGATCCCCTGAGCACTGCCAGCTGTGGCCCCTGAGCACTTCAATGTGTAGCTAAAAACACAAAAGAAAATAGGGGACTGAAGAGATAAGGTAGTACATCAGGTAGGGTACTTACCTTGCATGAGGCAGACCTGGGTTCAGTTTGTTGCACCCCATATGAACCCCATACATCTCCAGGAGTGATTCCTGAGCACAGAGCCAGGAGTTATACCTAAGCAGCACGAGGTGTGGCCCCAAAACAAAAACAAAACACCTAAGAGGGATCAGAGAGATCGTATGGAGAGTAGGTTTGTTTTGCGTGTGGCCAACCCAGCTTCAATCCCCAGCATCCCATACCGTCCCCCAAGCATTCAGCGTATTTGATGGCGGTGGGGTGGAGACACTCTGCAACTGTGCCCAGGGCTTACTCCTACCTCTGCTCTCAGGGATCACTCCTGGTGGGGCTCAGGGGTCCATATGTGGTTCTGGGGATCAAACCCAGGTCAGGCACATTCAAGACAAATGTCTCACCACTGTACTAATTCTCCAGATCCCAAAAGTGAAATTGGAGTCTGGGTCATTCTGGATTTTGTTGTCTGTCTCGTTTTGTTGTTTTAGAGCATATTCTTGCCTGCACATTGCAGACAGGTATCAAAAATACTGGACTAAAGATATCATATCTCTTATAAACAAGTATTTAGAGAAACTTTATTCATGAAGGTAAATGCTTGAAATGAACTCAGATGTTCATCAACAAACAAATGGAGAAATAAATTGTGATATATTCATTTTGGAAGGTTTGTTTTGAACCACATCTGGCGATGCTCAAGGATACCTCTGCGCTTAGCAATTAATCCTCACGGTGAGTGGGGGACTATCTTGGATGCTAGGGAATCAAACCCGGGTCAGCTGCGTGCAATACAAATACCCTACTTGTGTGATATGCCTTCGGCCCCTGTGATATATTCATTAATGAAACAATGTTTAGCAAGAATCAACTACTAACACACACAACAGCGGCTGGAGTGTTGTTACAGCAGATCTGGCACTTTGCCTTGTATGCAGCCCACTGGGTTCCATCTCTGGCACCACCTTTGGTCCCCTGATCCCTGCCAGGACTGATCCCTGAGCACAGAGCCAGGAGCAAGCCCTCAACACCGCTGGTTGTGGTCCAAAAGGCAAAAATGGGAGAAGGACTGGAGCATCCGTTGTAGGCAGAGACACAGGTTCTGTCCCCTGCTCTGCAGCTCTGCTCGCCACGCACTTGGCTACCAGGCGTGGCCTCATGCCAGCTTCCAGACACTGAGTCAGCCAGCCTGAGGACAAGTGTTGACAGAAGAGGCCACCAGCTTTCCTGACCAGGGCTTGAGGAGGCTACTAAAAGGTGGTGCATGGGGGCAGGCATGCAATAAATAAAAAGACTACACCCTGAAGCACCGAGTTCCACTCTTCTTTGAGCAAAGGCACGTCAAAGGTTATTACCACCTTTGCACTGCGAACTGACTATCTGGACCCTTGGCTTGGGCTTTTGCCTTCACTCCCTGCAGCATATACTTCTCACTGATTTGCAGGAACTTTTATTTTGCCTAGTATCATTCATCCACCCCCCAACGCCCTTCCTGCCCGCCCTTTGGTTTTTAGGCCACACCTGGCAATGCTCAGGTTTACTCCCGGCTCTGCTCTCAGGAATTAGTTCTGGCAGTGTTCAGTGACCATATGGGATGCCGGGGATTGAACCCCAGCCAGCTGCGTGCAAGGCAAGTGCCTAATCCACTGTCCAATCACTCCAGTCCCTTGCCTAGTACCATTCTTGAAAAGATAGTTGTCAAATAGTAAGTACTTTTCTAAAAATAATATTTCTATGTTAAACAACCAAATGATTAAGTCTCTCCATCCTTCCATACTCTCCAATTTTCCCAAATTTTGTCATCTTTGATCATCTTTGTTATTTATTTTTTTGAGGAGCCGCACTGGGTGATGCTCAAGAGTTACTCCTGGCTCTGCACTCAGGAATCAGTCCTGGTGGTGCTTGGAGGACCATATGGGATGCTGGGGATGGAACCTGGGTTGGCTGCATGTGAGACAAGTGCTCTACCCGCTGTACTATCTCTCCAGCTTGTCATCAACTTTTCATGACAACACTTTAGTTACATTATTTTCTAGAGTGAGAGTAAAATAGTATTTTCTTTTTTCCAATCTGGTTATTCGCTCTCCTCCCCCTGCCCTTATTATAAGTTCTTAGAAGCTTATTTTGGCTCCACCATTTGTTTTGGTAATGTCGTATACATTTTTAGAATTGTTCCCGCATTTGGGAAGCCCCCTCTCAAATTTCTTCCATGTGTACGGTTACAAAGCATCTGAAATCTGTGCAGTGACAGACCCTGAATATTCTGCACTGTAGGTATTCATGAACAGTTTGTAGGGGAGGGTTCCTGGAAGTATTCATACACTGCAACAAATGGCAGTAACTTGACTCTTCCCAAAAGTTATTGCAGACTCTTTAAATATATTCTACTAAATCCAAACTAAATCCAAGCCATATTCCATTTTCTCTTGGCTGATCCACCCTAATACTTAAGAACTCTAATGCCTTCCAACATGAAGGAAGTGCTATAGAGAGGGTCTTAGAAAGAAGCGAGACAATAGTTTTACTATTGTGTTTTGACATTTTGAAATTTTTCCCAAATCTCATGATGCCGCAGCTTGGTAAGTACCCTTGGGTACTTCCCAAAGGGCACTGCAACTCACACTTCACTTGCTCTGGTGGTGAATTCATCTCTGTTCTTTGACCTGACTGATTCATTGACATTGATGTAAGTCTTTTTTTTTTTTTTGAACACAGGGACTTGCATATGCTCTACCATTTAGTCACATCCCAGCCCCTACGTTTTAAAATTAGTTTGATGGTGGGCAGAGTAATAGCACAGTGGGTGGAGCATTTGCTTTGCACATGACCAACCCAGGTTCAATCCCAGCACCATATAGAGTCCTCCAAACCCTCCAGGAGTAATCCCTGAGCACAGTGCCAAGAATACAGTTTGAGCACCACTGGTGTGGCTCAAAAACAAAAACAAAAACAAATAAATCAATAATATTATTTTGATGGGACTGGGATAATAGCAGTGAGTAGGACACTTACTTGCACATGGCCAACCTGGGTTCAATTCCCAGCATCTCATGATTCCCCCAACACTCAGGTGATGAGTGTGATTCTTGTGTGCTAAGCCAGGAATAAACACTGAGCACTGTTGGGTGTGGCAAAAAAAACTAGAAAGCAATTTGTGTGCCAGAATGCCAGCTCATGGCTAGGAGCACGTACTAGGCCTGAAGGGGCCCCAGGTTTGATTCCTGACTTCGTATAGTCCCTGACCCAGTACTGCTGAGAGTGACACCTGAACAAAAAGCTGAGTGTAACCACTGAGAACTGCTGGGTGGAGTGCCCAATTAAAAAAAAAAAAAACATTTTCGGGGGGGGGAGAGAGAGAGAGAGAGAGAAAGAGAGAGAGAGAGAGAGAGAGAGAGAGAGAGAGAGAGAGAGAGAGAGAAAGCAGTGGATAAGGTGCTTTCCTTGTACATGGTCGACTTGAGTTTGATCCCTGGACCATATATGGTCCCCTAAGCCCTACCAGGAGTGATCCTCAAACACAGAGGAGTCAGGAGTAATCCTGAATATTGCTGAATTTGGCCCAGAAAAGCAAACAAAAATCATTTTCAGAAAACTTGTGTGAGTCTCTATTAACAAATAACATGTGGACCATTTTTTGTGTTTTTTTTTTTTGGGGGGGGGGGCTTGGGAGCCACACACAGTGGTGCTCAGGGTTTACTCCTGCTCTGCACTCAGGAATCACTCCTGGTGGGGCTCAGGGGACCATATGGGATGATGGTGATTAAATCCAGGTCAACCACATGCAAAGCAAGCACCTTAACCACTGTAGATAGTACAGTGGTTTGGCCCCCAACATATGGACCTTTAAGCTTGAAGATTAGACAGAAAGTCAACTCTTGCTAGTTTAATTTTGAATAGAAGTCAGTTTTTATCCAAATTTATTGATTTATTGGGAAATTAATGAACTTCTATTCTTTTTTTGGGGGGATGGTAATACCTGGCAATGCTCAGGGGTTACTCCTGGCTCTGCACTCAAGAATCACTCCCGGTGGAGTACAGGAGATCATATAGGTTGATGGGGATTGAACCTGGGTTGGCTGTGTGCAAGACAAATTCCCTATCTGCTGCACTATTTCTCCGGCCCTTTCTATTCTTTTTCTGTTACGGTTAAATTCATGTACTCATTTGTCTCCCCACCCCTTCCCTTCCCTTTCTTTTCTGAGGGTTGGTGGCACATTGGCACTGCTCAGGACTGCTCCTGGCTCTGTGCTCAGGGATCATTCTTGGTGGTGCTTGGGAGACCAAGGATCAAACCCAGTTGGCCACATGCAAGGCAAGCTTCCTCTCTGTTGTACAATCTCTCTAGCCCCTTCTTTTCCCTTTGAACCCTTCACCCTATCCTTTCTCCTACTCACCATTTTCACCTTCATCTCTGGCAATTGTTGATCCATTCTCTCTCCATGAACTGAATTTAGTTCAGGTTTCTCATACAGGAGAGCTTATATAATATTTATCTTTGTCTGACTTGTTTCACTTACTATATCTCGTTTAAGGCCCATCCTCATTGACACAAATAGCAGGATTAATATTTTATGACAACATAGTTTTCCATGCAGCACAATTTCTTCATCCATTCATCTGTCACCTGATGCTCCATGTTCTGTGCTCCGTCCTGTTGCTTTTCCACCTTGTTTATTTTATTATAAAAATTGCCCTCCTGGGCACAAGGCTGTATTTATCTTTTCCAGGGAGTATTTGTGATTTTGGTTTCTTCACCTCTCCTTCACTCTATTAATGTTTGTTGTGATGAGCAGGGGGGGTCATATTCTAGGGAATCCTCTGTGCACGTCTCATCCCTAAATGGGACTCAGTTGAAAGGTGCCTTAAGAATAAATACAGGGAGGGGCTGGAGAGATAGCACAGCGGGTAGGGCGTTTGCCTTGCACGCGGCCGACCCAGGTTTGATTCCCAGCATCCCATATGGTCCCCTGAGCACTGCCAGGAGCAATTCCTGAGTGTACAGCCAGAATAACCCCTGTGTATCACTGAGTGTGACCCCCCCCCCGCCACGAAAAAGAATAAATACAAATTGTTTTATTGAAATAAACTTGTATGTTACTGGGCCAATGGAATGTTGCTGAAAAACTTTCTCAAGCTCCCACTCTAAAACTTCACAAAATTTTAGTGCCTGTGAGCTAGGACAAGGGTTAAGCCCTTGCACACCACTGTCCCCGGTTCAATCCCCATATGGCCGGTGCAGTCCTCCAAGCAGTGCCCAAAGTGATCCCTGAGCACAGAAGACTGGGGTATGACCCAACCAATTCCTCATAAAAAATTAAAATAAACACCATAATAGAATTTAAAAATTCAGACTGATATATATCCTCAAATTTTAAAATAATTCAGTTACTGGATAATATAAAACCCTAGATCTTGCTTATGCAGGTTCAGGGTCAGATATAAAAAACAATTTATGTATTTACCTTACATTGCGATGCAAAATAAACAAGTTAAATATGATTTAGTAAATAATAGCAATGTTCATTGTAAGTAATTAAATATTAATTTACTATACAAAAATACAATACATTTTTTTAAATTTTTGGGGCCACACTCGGCTATGCTCTGAGGTACTCTTGGCTCTGTACTCAGGAATTGTTCCTGTCTGTGCTCAGGGGACCATACGGGACGTCAGGGTTCAAAGCTGGATCAGCTACATGCAAGGCCAGTTTCCTACCTGCTGTACCTCACTCAATCCTAAAATATAATACTTTAAATAATTAAAACAATTAACTATTTTGTTTGTTAGGGAGTGTTTTTGTTTTGATGTTGGAAATTGAACCTAGGGTCCACTCATGGAAGCATGAACACTGAAAGTCTCTGACTTCTTTTTTTTTAAATTCAGGGTGTACTTCTGGGCTCAGGGATCATGCCTGGCATGTCTCGGGAGCCACATGGGGTGCCAGGGATCAAACCACATGGGGTATCAGGGGTCAGCCACACAAAAGGCAAGTTCCCTACCCCTGTACTAATCACTCCAGTTTCCCAGCCCTGACTTTTTATTAAAACTTTTTTAAAGTCAGTGTGTAACATGTGAACATTTCTCTTGGGTTTGATATCAAGCCAATACATTTCAGGGTCAGCATAATTGAATACTGGGAAAGAAAAAGAGAGAAGTGCTTCTATAAATTTTTTAAAATAGTGGAAAAATCTTGTTCTACTCAGTCGCTGACCCTCATAACTCCCCTATCTGGATTGGAGTAAGAGATAATAGCAGGGCTGAAGTGATAGCACAATGGGTAGCACAATTTGCCTTGCATGCTGCCAACTCGGGTTCGATTCCCAGCATCCCATGTGGCCCCTGAGCACCGCCAGGAGTAATTCCTCAGTGCATAACCAGGAGTAACCCCTGTGCATCACCAGGTGTGACCCAAAAGGCAAAAAAAAAAAAAAAAAAGAGAGAGAGAGAGAGAGAGATGATAGCACTACAATAATTCTTTTTTTTTTTTGGCCTGCATCTTTTAGAGCCTAATGAACAGCCAGGTATGAGACTGCATTGATGTATCACATTGTGCTTCATGGGATGGGGGTGGAACCGGCCCTGCTCTCCTCCATGACAATGCACCGGGTTAGCACTACAATTCTAATATGACTGGTGTAGTTCATAAAATATCTTGTTCTTTTTATGTGTATAATTTGACCAACGTGCTGGTTCTTCTTTCAAAAAAAATTAAAAGTTATTGGGGGGAAAGAGTGCTGTCCCTCCACCTGCTCCTCCTAGGCGGCTCGGTGGCCACCATCTTCCAGAGGCCACTGGACACTTAATGTCCATGATCCCAGAGACTTAGAAACAAATCTCGAAACCCAACAACTTTTGGCAGAAATGCTTCCGGTCCCTGCAGTAGATTACCGGTGCTGGGCCACCCCAGGTGGAAATAGGTTTCATGTCTTGGTCTGTTCCCCCTGGCGTCCCGGTGGCCGTCATCCTCCAGAAGCCACTGGACAGTCAGGTTTGGGCCCACAGTGACGAGACAGTTGGGGTCTCACAGGATGGGGGTGGAGCCGGCCCTTTCCTCCCTATCCCAACTAGACCCCCAGTCACCGCCCCGCAAACGGCCTCTCTGGCTCCTGATCAACTGCTTACGGGCCATGATCCCAAAGACTTAGGAACAAATCTCGGAACCCAGCAGGTTTTGGCAGAAATCCCTCCAGATTTAATTGTTAAAATTTCAGAATTTCAAAATTGAGTGGCCACTACTGCAGTCATGCAACATCATATGTTATTCATAACCGGCAATAGAAAACAAATTGTCTACTCTTGCCTTTTTGGCAGATCTGAGTGTTGGGGTAAAATAAAAATGGTGGGTCTGGTGTCAAAATACTGAATGTAATCAAAGTAGAGAGAGAGTAACATGGAAATCATCTGCCCCACAGGTAGGGGGATGGTGTGGGATGTGGGTATACTGGGGTTTTTGGTGGTGAATAGTCACTGGAGAAGGTACGGGTGTTTCATTGTATGACCGAGACTTAAACCCAAAAGCTTTTTTTTTTTTTTTTTTTTTTTTTGCTTTTTGGGTCACACCCAGCGATGCACAGGGGTTACTCCTGGTTCATGCACTCAGGAATTGCTCCTAGCTGTGCTTGGGGGACCATATGGGATACTGGGAATCGAACCCAGGTTGGCCGCGTGCAAGGCAAATGCCCTACCCACTGTGCTATTACTCCAGCCCCAAACCCAAAAGCTTTGTAACTGCTCTCATGGTGATTCAATAAATAAAATTGAAAAATTGAAAAAAAAAAGTAAGGTGGAGTTCATGCCCAAATCAATCAGCCTAATCAGTGGCTGAATAAAAAGCAGTACTCTTATATTAAAAAAAAAATTAAGAGTTAAGATACAATTAATAGCATTATTTTTTTTCAGGTGTGCAATATAATGATACTCATTTGCATTTGCTTCCTTTCTCTTCATGTTAGCGTTCCCAGCAGTCAGTGGTCAGGGCTTCTCCCACCTAGTGCCCTGAGCTCCGTGCCTACCCCTTTCTGCCCGCAAAGAAAACAGAACCTTCCCTTAGCTTTCCCCTTTCTTTTCTCTTCCCTGCATGACACCTGCATTCTCCCTCACATACAATTTTGTCTCCCTGACCTAAGGCTGTGAACCATTCAGCTTATCCCACTTTAGATGGAAAAATCCTGTCACTGAAAGATACACAATCAGACTTTCACCTGCCAAGACCTCCCCTATGGATTCTAAAAGGGCTTCTGTTTATTGAATTCAATTACTCTGCTCACATACCCCTTCTATTTTCTCCAGGTATGTGGTAGATCCCAGCACACAGGGAGCAAAAAGATGTCTATTTTGTCACAGCAGCAGTGAGAGAATCAGGGAAGCAAATTAGGGTACAGAAATGTCGTTTCTAGGGCTAGAGGGTTAGTACAGGGGTTTAAGTCACTCACTTGCCTTGCCGTAGACTTAATCTTAGTCTCATTTCCAGCACCAAATGTCCCCCCTGCCCCACCCCCCGCCACCGTCCCTGACACTGCTGTAACAACCTCTGAGCACCAAGCACCAAGCCAGGAACAGCCCCTGAGCACTGCCAGGTATGGTTCAAAAACAAAAATAAATAAAATTAGAAAAATGAAATTTCTAGTAATTGTTTTCATTTTACAAAAACAAAATGAGTGCTATGGTAGAAATTTTAGCCTATGTATTCGATCTTTTTTTATTAAAATGCAAATAGAGGCTGGAAATAAAATATAGGAGGTAGGATGCTTGCCACGCATACGGCTGGCCTGGGTTGGATTTGTGGAACCTCATATAGTTTCTAAGCACTGACAAGAGTGATTCCCCAGTACAGAGCCAGCAGAAGCTCTGAGCACAACTGGGTGTGGCCCCAAGGCCCAATGATAATTTTTTAAACAAAGAAAGTAAATACTGTGTCAGATTTGGAGATTAGAGAAGTCAAAACTCTGAAATTACTTTTTTTTTTTTTTTGCTTTTTGGGTCACACCTGGCGATGCTCAGGGGTTACTCCTGGCTCATGCACCCAGGAATTACTCCTGGCGGTGCTCGGGGGACCATATGGGATGCTGGGAATCGAACCTGGGTCGGCCATGTTGGCTGAGTGCAAGGCAAACGCCCTACTCGCTGTGCTATTGCTCCAGCCCTGAAATTGCTTTAAAATAATTAAGTCTCTTGCTGATCAAGAGGATTTTTGTTTTATGTTTATTTTACAGGTTGCTGAGTACGCTGGGAACTCTGTGTGTGTGTGTGTGTGTGTGTGTGTGTGTGTGTGTGTGTGTGACTATAGAGAACTTTGCTTTAATACTTGACAGATAAAACTTCAGGGGAAATTTTGTTGATGTTTTTGTTTCTGGACCACACAGGCGGTACTCAGGGCTTATTCCTGGCTCTGCACTCAGGGATCACTCCTGGTGGGTTTGGCATGCTGGGGATCGAACCTGGGTTAGCCTTAAGCAAGGCAAATGCTCTACCTGCTGTACTATAAGAAGCTCTGAGTCAGGATGGGGGAAGGTTTTTTGAAGGTTATGCCTTGTCCACAACCCTGTGATGCTTACTTCTCTGGAAATAAATGTGATTGACTTCTCAATTCACTGATGGTAATTCCTCTAGATGACACTGCAGACTGTGGCCTTGCTCAGTGGGCCCCAGCTGACTGATGAGTAAGAAATGGTCATCTTGAAAGATGACCATAAACAAGCATAAACAAGCCATAAACAAGCAACATCACAGATAGTGGATCACTTGTATGTGAGTGACAGACAGGTCTAGGGAAAAGGGGGGTAAGTGAGATCTGTTGCCCTTGCCTCTTGGGATTGGTTTGTTTGTTTGGGTTTTGGGCCACATCTGGAGGGGCCCTGTGCTTAGAGCTACTTCCAGCACAGTGCTCAGGGTTTGCTCCCAAAGGAGGACATGTCTCATTTAATCTGACTAATTAGTTTCCTTTATTCCTTGCAACAAACAGAATCTATGTCAACAATGATGATGCTATTAACAAGAGTAGCCAGTCCTCAAGGAGGGTCCCTATAATGGTGGGATACAGCAACTATGTACATTAATACATTAAGTTTGAACACTGTAGCACTGTAGCACTGTCCTCCCGTTCATCGATTTGCTTGAGCTGGCTCAGTAAAGTCTCCATTGTGAGGCTTGCTGTTACTGTGTTTGGCATATGGAATATGACTCCAGGCTTTACCATGCGGGCGAGATACTCTCAGTAGCTTGCCGGGCTCTCTGAGAGGGGTGGAGGAATCGAACACAGGTTGGCCAGGTTGGCCGTGTGCAAGGCAAACGCCCTACCTGCTGTGCTATTGCACCAGCTGTAACCAAATTACCTAAACTATAATTTTAAAATGTAAGTACCTGGTCTTAATTAAGCATATGCAATGTGCCAGGCATTAAGGTTAACCACTTTTGAGATTTTGTCTCATTAGAGAACAAATATTGTCTGTCACAATATCTATTTAAAAATGTTACATATTTCCCAATTTTATGGGTTTTTTGTTTGTTTGTTTGTTTTTTGCTTTTTGGGTCACACCTGACGATGCCCAGGGGATACTTCTGGCTCTGCACTCAGGAATTACCCCTGGTGGTGCTCAGGGGTATGCTGGGATACTGAGATGCTGGAAATATGAGATGCTGGGAATTGAACCCAGGTCGACCGCGTGCAAGGCAAACACCCTACCTGCTGTGCTATTGCTCCAGCCCCAATATTTCCCAATTTTAAATATTTTAAAACCACCTTTCCTGAATAAACATTTCTCATGTTTGGAAAGTACATGGAAGTATGAATAGAGGAAAAACATTTTCCATGATCTCATTAATAAGACACAGTAATGGTTAACATTTCACCTAAGAAATGCTTCACTTTAGGTGCCAGAGAGATAGTACAGTAGTTAAAACATATGCATTAGAGAATCAACCAGGGTTCAGTCCCCAGCACCCCATAGGGTCCCCTGAGCACTGCCAGAGGGATCCCAGAGGGCAGAGCCAGGCATAAACCCTGAGCACAGCTGGCCATGGCCCCAAAACAAACAAACAAACTTTCAGTGATTGGATGGAGAGCTCTGTGGGCTGAGCACAGACCTGCAGGAGGCCAGAGTTCCATCCCCAGCACTCTGTGGTTCCCTGAGCAACTCCAGGAGTGACTCCTGAGCACAGAGCTGGGAGTAGCTATCAAGAACTGCCAGTTGTGGCCCACCCAAACTGACCATCAAAAAGAAAATTCCTCATTTCTTGCCACCACCCAATTCCATTATGTCTCCTAGAAGATTTCTTTTTCAAATCAGCAAGTTCAGATAGCACAGTTACATGAAAATATAGAATTAATATTATAATGGAAACAGAAAATTTGAAATTGTAAACTGAATTCAAGGATAATATCTGTTTATCTCTGCATTCTCGACATTGAATATAGAACCTCTAACATAGGAAGTGCTAAGTAAATCAGTATCTTGAAGCCCAATTTACAGAAAGTTTTTGGAGGGAGTCGGGGAGGCACATCTGATGGGAAGTTAATTAGACTCAGAGTTCAGGAATCATGGGCTAGAGAGAAAGTGCCATGGATAGGGTGCTTTTTCACTGGACATGGCAGACACGGGTTTGATTCCTTGCATCCAATATGGTCCCCCAAGCACCACCAAGAGGAATTCCTGAGTGCAGAGCCAGAAGTAAGCCCTGAGCATCACCAGATATGGCAAAAAAAAAAAAAAAAAGTTTCAGGGGCTAGAGAGATAGTACAGTGGGTAGGATGCTTGCTTCGCATGCAGACCTGGGTTCAATTTTCAGCATCCCATATGGTCCCCCAAGCACTGCCAGGAGTGATCCCTGAGTGCAGAGGTAGGAGTTATCCCTGAGCATTGCTGGGTATGGCCATCAAAAACAAAACAGAGCTTTTTTGCTCGGACCCGTGCTGCTGGCAGGATGGGTAAGTGTCGTGGCTGCATACCGCCTGGAAGCTCCGCAGCCACCAGCGGGATCAGAAGTGGCATGACAAGCAGTACAAGAAGGCGCACTTGGGCACGGAGCTGAAGGCCAACCCATTCGGGGGTGCCTCCCATGCCAAGGCGATCGTGTTGGAGAAAGTTGGTGTTGAGGCTAAACAGCCAAATTCTGTTATTAGGAAGTGTGTCCGAGTTCAGCTGATCAAGAATGGCAAAAAAATCACAGCCTTTATACCCAATCACGGCTGCTTGAATTTCATTGAGGAAAACGAAGAAGTTCTGGTTGCTGGATTTGGTCGCAAAGGGCATGCTGTTGGTGACATTTCTGGAGTCCGCTTCAAGGTTGTCAAAGTAGCCAACGTGTCTCTTTTGGCCTTATACAAAGGCAAGAAGGAAAAACCAAGATCATAAGTTTTTATGATGAAAGCACAGTAGTAATAAATTTTCATATACTCATAAAAAATAGAATAAAACAAAAACCCAGATTCGGAGCTCAAGAATTGAATCAGGGCCTCATACTTGCCAAGCACATGCTCAACCACCACCAAGTCACATCCTTGGCTCCCTCACGTCCCCATCCCCCCCCCTTTTTTTTAATGTTTTGAGGCTATATCCAGCCATTCTCTGGATACCAAATATTGTGAGGAGGATCAAAATAGGATTAGTTACATGCAAAGCAAACATTTTACCCTCTGAACTTTCTCTTAGGTTCCTTTAAAAAAAAAATGGGGCCACACCTGGAGCCTCAACAAGGGTTCTTTGTTTTATTTTTTATTTTTTTTTTTAATTTTATTTATTTATTTATTTATTTTCTTTTTGGATCACATCCAGCGATGCACAGGGGTTACTCCTGGCTCTGCACTCAGGAATTACCCCTGGCAGGGGACCATATGCGATGCTGGAAATTGAACCCAGGTCAGCCGCATGCAAGGCAAACACCCTACCCGCTGTGCTATTGCTCCAGCCCTTGTTTTATTTTTTTATTTTGATTTTTTGCAGTGCTAAGAATCCAGCCTTGGATTCTTATTCGAGTAAGATCAGACCATTTCCAGAGGTGCTCAGGGACTCTCTCTCTCTCTCTCTCTCTCTCTCTCTCTCTCTCTCTCTGTCGTTGTAGTGAAGATTCTAGTAAGCCTCTTCCATTGTATATCAATAGAAAAGAACAGTAGGGCTTTTGCCTTGTGCCTGGTGAGCCAGGTTCGATTCCTCCGCCCCTCTCGGAGAGCCCAGCAAGCTACCGAGTATATCTCGCCCCCACGGCAAGGCCTGGCAAGCTACCCATGACATAATCGATATGCCAAACACAGTGACAACAAGTCTCAAAATGGAGACATTACTGGGCCCACTCGAGCAAATCAATGTGTTTGGCTTAGTTACCTCTGATTCTATACCTACACTTTTGTGAGTTTAAAATATCTTTCAGATTGACAACCCAGAGGCATCAAAGATTCTCCATTAGATTTCACTACACCATAGTTTCAGAAGCTCGAAAAGAGAAATGACATGTTCTAGAAATATTTCCAACAGCATTAAAGGAACTCTCTGTCTCTCTCTCCCTCTCTGGAGGGGGGAGGGGGCCCACACCCACCGGTACTCAGAGCTGACTCTTGATTCTGCACTCAGGGGTCATTTGTGAAAGAGAGTTCAACAGGTAGGGTGCTTGCCTTGCACATACAATGTGGGTTGCCGTTTGTGGTAGCTCAGGGATCCAATCTCCGTGGGCTGCACGACAGTCAAGCAAGTACCTATTTACTATTCCTCCAGTCCATGTTTTTCTAAGTTTCAATTTGTAAAAGAATCAGTTGATAGGAAACTGTTAGTCCTTGAAAATTATGATAAATATCAGGTGTGATCACGGTCACGGTCCTCCCATTGTTCATCGATTTGCTCGAGGGGGCCCAGTAACGTCACGCCCTACCCGCTGTGCTGTCACTCCAGCCCATGTTAGGTGTGATAAGAAGGTAAAAATAGCTTAAATTTCCAACAGATTTCAGCTTCATTTTCTGTAGCTTCTGGCCAGATACACACACACACACACACACACACACACACTCCTTCACCCCTCTCGGAGAGCCCGGCAAGCTACCGAGAGTATCTCGCCCGCACGGCAGAGCCTGGCAAGATCCCCGTGACGTATTCGATATGCCAAACACAGTAACAACATGTCTCATGATGGAGACATTACTGGGCCCGCTCGAGCAAATCGATGAACAACGGGAGGACAGTGACAGTGACAGTGATGTATGTGTGTGTGTATAAACATATACACACACATACATATGTATATATAAATATGTATGTATGTATATACATACCCATAAATTAATTTTGAGAAGTTTTTCTCAAACAGCATTATTCTAGGTAGCGCACATTCCAAGAACTATTCAGTTTCTGGAATTACTTGGAAAAATTCAGAAGGCAAAAGTTGCGCAAATTCTTGGCACATTCCTCGGACAAGTCAGATAGTGTGGCTACCAGTTCCAACATGGTTACATTTCCAGTTCAACCAGAAATTTGAAGTTCAGCTACTTCTTACAATCTGCCAGAGCTATTATAATATTTGATTATTATAGTAGAAAATATTGCACTTATAAAAATTCTTAGTTAATAAAATGAATCTAAAAATAACTTGATTATTAGACAAGCAGGTTTTGAATGTAGTTTATTCAATTTTGACAACCTCAGAATACATATTCTCAATTCCCAAAATACTTTTAAAATTACAGTTTTGTCCTTTTTTGTATTTGCCCTGACAAATTCTGAGCCAAGTTTGGTAGAATTGTCTGCCAACCTCTAGCTCCATTTTTACAATTACTCCATTGTAGCTGTGTAATTATTATTTTTTATTTCTTTTTAATTTTATTTTTATTTTTTTCTTTTTGGGTCACACCCAGCAATTCACAGGGGTTACTCTTGGCTCTTGACTCAGGCATTACTCCTGGCGGTGCTCAGGGGACCATATGGGATGCTAGGAATCAAACCTGGGTCGGTCGTGTGCAAGGCAAACACCCTACCTGCTGTGCTCTCGCTCCAGCCCTTATTTCTTTTTTATTTTTTGGTTTGGGTCACACCTGGCAATGCTCAGGATTACTCCTGGCTCTGCACACAGAAATCACTCCTGCTGGTGCCCAGGGGACCATATGGGATGCCAGCATGGAACCCAGGTCAGCTGCATGCAAGGAAAATTCCCTACCTACTGTACTATCTCTCAACCCGATCTGAGTTATTATTTACATTTGTGATAAGAATGAGAAAAATAAAAAACTGAAAATACAAATTTTTGTGGGGGGAGGGAGATTTTGGTCACACTTTGCAGATGCTCCGGGCTTACTCATAGCTCTGAACTCAGGGATCACTTCTGGCAGTACTTGGGGACGATATGTGGTGCTAGAGATTAAACCCAGGTTGGCCAAATGCAAGGCCAGGGTCTTATCTGCAGTACTATCACTCCAGCCCTGAAAATACAGATTTTAGACATCAGTTGAGGCTAACAAACAATTGAAAAATATACAGAAATTGGAGTGGAGGATAAATCAACACATTGAGTGCATGCTTTACCCACTGATCTTTCCTGCCCTGGTTTATAAACGTCTGTGTGTCCTCTCCAGACACAGTAACAACAAAGTCTCCAATGGAGACGTTACTGGGCCCGCTCGAGCAAATCGACGATCAACGGGAGGGCCTTTACTTTACTTTACTTTACTAGGTTCAAAAACAAAAGTGATGAAATTTTTGTGGCAGAGGGAAAATGCTTTTGTCCTCTTATTGCTAACTATTCCACTTTATGATACATTTTGCATATTGTAAAATAAATTTAATATAGCTGGTTATTGGACTGGAGCGATAGCACAGCCAGTAGGGTTGCACACGGCTGACCCGGGATTGATTCCTCCGTCCCTCTCAAAGAGGCCGGCAAGCTACCGAAAGTATCATGCCCGTACAGCAAAGCCTGGCAAGCTCCCCATGGCATATTCAATATATCAAAAACAGTAACAACAAGTCTCACAATGGAGACGTTACTGGTGCCCACTTGAACAAATCGATAAACAAGGAAAAGACAGTGCCACAGTGCTACAGCTGGTTATTCAGTTTTTAGGGCTGTTGTAAGATATTAGGGTAAATATGATGGCTTGGAACAGAAACTGACTTGGGGATATGACTCAAAGATTTGGAATACGTGAGTTGCATGTGAAAGCCTTGGTACCACGTGGTCCCCCAATCCCTACCAGGAGTGACTCCAGAGTACAGAACCACCAGAGTACAGAGTACACACTGCTCGGTGTGACCCCCAAATAAAAACAAAACTCCCAGTACTTAATCTCTTACTGCTCTGGAGGCCAGAAATCAACAACAGAATCAAGGCATCAGTAGGACCATGCTACTATAGCCTCAAACCTTTTGCCTCTTACCCAGTTTCTGGGGCTTACTGGCATCCCCAGCGTTCTGTGGCTTGAGGCTGCATCCCTCAGTTTCTGTCATCTGACTTTTTCCTTGTGTGTTTAGTCCTAGTCTTTTCTGAAGAAAACCTATCACTAGATTCAGGGCCCAACCTAAAATCCAGTATGACTTCATTTTAACTCCCCTGCAAGATGACCCTACTTCTGGGGACCAGAGAAATGGTTTAGCTAGTGGGGTGTTTGCCTTGCACCCAACTGGCCTGGGTTTGATCCCCTCCAGGAGTGATCCCCGAGTACAAAGGGAGGAATAAGCTCTGAGCACTGCCAGATGTGGCCCCAAAACAGAAACCAAGAAACAAACCAGAAAAACCTCCTTCTAAGTTGGATCACATCATTTTGAAGTTCCACGTAAACATGAATTTGGGGTTCTCTGACCCAGTCAAGCCCAGCTGATGGTTTGTGGTTAAGGTTTCGTAAAGTCAAATTGTTAAGTCTAAAGAAGGTTATATTAAGTTGTCAAAGACCTGAAGTGGATTCAAATGAGCTCACGTGAAAGCATTTTGCTGGAAGGAAACAATTTGAATGTGGAACTGAACAATCAAAACCAAAATTAGGGCAGTTCAGGTTTCTTTATTAAACAGGAATGTAGAAAGTTAAAGAACTTTACTCTTGGGACCAGGGATGTGGCACAAGCAGGGCCCTCACAACAATACAAGACTATAAATATATATTCTTTTTTTGTAGTGAAGCAGAATATCCCCTTCCCTTTCCTTCCCTCCCCTCCCTTCTCTTCCCCCTCCTCGCCCTCCCTTTCCCTTTCCCTTCCCTTCCCCTTCTTTTCCCTCCCTTCCCCTCCCATTCCCTTCTTTCTCATCCCTTCCTATTCCTTCCCCTCCCCACCCCACCCCTCCCCACCCCTGCCCTCCCCTCCCCTTCCCTTCCCTTCCCTTCCCTTCCCTTCCCTTCCCTTCCCTTCCCTTCCCTTCCCTTCCCTTCCCTCCCCTTCCCTTCCCCTTCTTTTCCCTCCCTTCCCCTCCCATTCCCTTCTTTCTCATCCCTTCCTATTCCTTCCCCTCCCCACCCCACCCCACCCCTCCCCACCCCTCCCCTCTCCTTCCCTTCCCTTCCCTTCCCTTTCCCTTTCCCTTCCCTTCTTTTCCCTCCCTTCCCCTCCCATTCCCTTCTTTCCCCCCCCTTCCCTTCCCCTTCCCCTTCCCCTTCCCCCTTCCCTTCCCTTCCCTTCCCTTCCCTTCCCTTCCCTTCCCTTCCCTTCCCTTCACATCAACATGGGTGAATACTCCAGGTGGCTTGAGTAGAGAACTTGCCTTGCATACACATGTGAGGGCCTAAGTTTGATCCACAACACTACACACACACACACACACACACACACACACACACACACCACAAAAATGATTCTTGGAGCCAAAGAGATGGTACAGGAGGTTAAGGCTCTTACATTGCATGCAGCTATATTGGCTGCAATCCTGGTTTGAACCCTCAGTTCCAGAAGTGAGGTGTAACCCATTCTCAAAAACAAAAAAGACGACTCTTTAAAGGGACTGGGAAAGGGGGGTATGATGCCGCCAGCAGGTTAATCTGTACCTGTGAGGTGAGTGCATCAGCAGCCTGATGGCACCGTCAGACTTTCAGATACCCCTAAATTACTGCTGTGCCTTTGGCCAGACCCCAAAAACTTGGGGCAAAGCTTACCAAGAAGTAAACGGCCAAAAGTTAGGTATGTCGGAAACACACCCACAAACCACCTCCAGCCCAACTATATAATTGGAGGCATGGCCTCTCTGGTTTCTGAGAGAACTGCTTTAATGGCCATGATCCCAGAGACTCAGAAAGGAATCTTGGAACCCAAAGGCTTTTGGCAGAAATGCATCCTGTTCCTGCAGTAGGTTACTGGCGCTGGGCCACTCCAGGTGGGAATAGGTTTTGTGCCTTGGCCTGTTCCCCCTGGTAGCCCGGTGACCATCATCCTCCAGAGGCCACTGGACAGTCAGGTTTGGGCCTGCAGTGACGAGACACATGGGGCCTCACCAGATGGTGGAGGAACTGGCCCTTTCCTCCCCATCCCAACGAGACCCCGAGTTGCCACCTACAAACGGCCTCTATGGCTCCTGATCAAGCTGCTTAAGGGCCATGCCGCTGCCTCAGAGCTTATTGGAAAGCCAGGTATGGCCGGCAGTGATGGGGCAACTGCAGTCTCATGGGAAGTGGGGCGGTACTGGCTCATCCTTCATACCCTACTAAGGTCACGAGTTGCCCCCCACGAGCAGCTCTCCGGCACAGCCATAACACCAGATGCACAGAAACTAATCTCGTAACTATCTGGCTTTTTGCAGAAATCTAAAATCATTATATGATTCTCATAACCAACTATAGAAAACAAAGTATTTCACAATGCCTTTTCAGCAATTCTGATTGTTGGGGGGAAATACTGAACAATAATGGTGCATCTTTTGTCAAAATAATGAATGTAATCAATGTGGAGAAGAGCTAAGTCGAAATTATCTGCCTCACAGGCATTGGGAAGGGTGGGCGGGGGGTATATTGGGGTTCTTGGTGGTGAAAAATGAGTACTGGTGAAGGGAGAGGTGTTTGATCATTGTATGACTAAGACTTAAACCTAAAAGCTTAGTAACTTTTCCCACAGTTATTCAATAGATAAATATAAGAAGAAAAATAAATAAATAAAATTATGAAAAAAAAATAGTAAGTTGGAGTTCATGCCCAATTCAATAAGCTTATCAGTGGCTGAATAAATAGCAGTATTCCTACACACAAAAAAATAAAGGGACTGGAAAGATGACTTTTTTTTTTAATGTGTGGGACCATACCTGGCAGCACTCAGGAGTCACTCCCAGAGGTACTCAGGGGCCCACGTTATGGTACAAGGTCAAACCTAGTCCACCTGCAGACAAAACTCACACACCAGCCCTGGCTCACCTCAATTATATTTATTTTGACCTTGTAATTTAAGTTGAGAGAGGTGTGCTTGAATATTAAGGTATTGGAATTCATATAAAGTTTATTTCTAGGACATATAAGCTAATCATTACTACCATGGTCCCTGTAGGCCAGAATGATTCTGGCTTCTTATTTTTGTCTTTATTAGTCATTAATGAAATTAATTTTGTTTACTACAGATAGACATTATTAACCAATGCCTAAATATATTTAAGTTTTGCTAATTAAAGGTAAAGATGCCAATAATAATCTGGAAATACACTAACATTAATTAAATCGTGTTTTTTCTTGCTTTATTTTTCCAGTTGTCAAGTTACTCTGACATAGTGTTTCCTTTTTTCTGTAATCAAACATGGATGATTCATGTTTGTAATTTGTGTGCTGATCATCAGGAAAAAACAAATAGAAATCACAGTGAGATATCACCTTACACCTGCCAGAATGATTATTATCAAAAAGGCAAAAATTCACCAATGTTGTTGATGAGGTAGAGAAAGAGACCCCTTGAGCTCTGTTAGTGGGACTGTAAAATGGGGCAGCCTCTGTGGAAAACAGCAGAAATAGCTAAAAAAAAATTAATAAGTAGAACTAACAAAATATCTCACTTCAATGTGGAATATCAATCAATCTATTTATCTATGAATCAAACCAAGCTATCGACACAGAGTACAGACTGGTGGTCACTAGAGGTGGCGTGGGGGAAAATGAATGGGGGAAGTTGAATGTCACACATTTCCAGTCATAAAATAAATAACCTGTAAGGGATAATGTACAGCCTGGGAACTATAATTAATAATACTGCAATGTATGTTTGATTTATTGTTTGTTTGGGGGCCACACACAGCAGTGCTCAGGGCTTACTCCTGGCTCTGCACTCAGAGATCACTCTTAGCAATGCTTGGGGACCATATGGGGTGCAGGGGATCAAACCCAAGTCAGTTGCCTGCAAGACAAGCACCCTGTCACTGTCCTCTCTCTCTGGCACCCCCACTGGCCTCTCTGGCACTCTCTCTCTGGCACAGTTGACAATAGAGTAGATCTTCCTTTTTATGGTGGTGCTGGGGAGAGTGTACATCTTACTTTTTTTGGGGGGGTGGTTAGGGGAGTACATCTTAAATGTTCTCATGAGAATACAAAATTAGGAGCTGGAAAGGTACCTGGTTCAATCTCCAGCATCCTATATGGGCCCCCGAGCACCACCAGGAGTGATTCCAAAGTGCAGAGCAAGAAGTAATCACTAAGCATCGGAGCATGTGGCGCAGGGGATAAAAATGAAGAAGAAAAAAAAAGAAAGAGTACAAAATTAGGAGTTGGAGAAATGGCTCAAAGGGCCTGAAGTCAGGGCTGCATCGGGGAGCTCTGGGTTCAAGCTCCAGTAATGAAGGATCCCTGTGAGCACTGCCTACTCTCTACAGAGGAAAATAAAGAACTCCTACCGCAACGATAATTGGAAATGATCACTCAGGACAAGATCTGAGTACTGAAAGGAGGTAAAGTGATACACGTGATAACATCTCAGTACCAGTACTGCAACCACAGAACCTAAAAAGGAAAAAGAGAGGGAGAGAGAGAAGTGTCTGCCACAGACCCACGCTGGGGTTGGGGAGAGCAGGAGGAAAACTGGGGACACTGGTGGAGGGAAGCATACACTAGGGAAGGGAAGGGTGTGGGAACATTATCAAGCTGAAACCCAATCATGAACAACTTTGTAACTGTGCATCTCAAGGTGATTCCATTAAAAAGAAAGAAAGGGGGAAAGAATTGAGAAGAAAGAGTACAAAATTTGTAACTAAGTGTGGTAATAGATATTATCTAGACCTGTTGTGATCATTCTGCAATACATCAAGTAGTGAATTATTGTTCACCTGAAATTAATATGCTGCTGTATATTAATTTTATCCCATTACAGAATAATTTGCACGTCTGGTGAGGTAGACCAAAGGTTGGAGAGCCCACCTGGCATGCACAGGCCCTGGGCTTCATCCCCATCACTGTATGGTCTCTTGAGCAACACAGGATACAGCCCTGGTGATTCCCCCATGATTACTGAGGAGGGACCCCACCATACCTTCAAAATGATTCAGTCTAGAGTTAACGATATAGTTACCTTTCTTTCTTTCTTTCTTTCTTTCTTTCTTTCTTTCTTTCTCTTTCCTTTCTTTCTTTTCTCCTTCCTTCCTTCCTCCTCTTCTTCTTTCTTTCTTTCTTTCTTTCCTTTCTTTCTTTTCTTCTCCCTTCCTTCCTTCCTTCCTTCCTTCCTTCCTTCCTCTTCTTTCTTTCTTTCTTTCTTTCTTTCTTTCTTTCCTTCCTTCTTTCTTTCCTTCTTTCTTTCTTTCTTTCTTTCTTTCTTTCTTTCTTTCTTTCTCTCTCTCTCTTTCTTTCTTTCTTTCTCTCTCCTTCCTTCCTTCCTTCCTTCCTTCCTTCCTTCCTTCCTTCCTTCCTTCCTTTCCCTCCTTCCCACCCTCCCTCCCTCCCTCCCTCCCTCCCCCTCTCTCTCTTTCTTTCTTGGAAATATGTCACTTGAGAGGGCTGGGGGATAGGACAGGGAGGGAGCAATGACTAGTGGAGCGAAACGTTCAGCAAGAAAGAAGAGGAGGTACTGAAAGGTGGTAAAGCATCGTGCATGAAACCCTATCAGCAACTGAACCACAGAGAAAAACTTACTGAAAAAAAAAAAGTGCCTTGGGCGGGAGAGATAATGCTATGGGTAGAGCATTGGCCATGCAGGTCTGGGGTTCAACTCCTGGCATCCCATATGATCCCCTGAGCCTGCCAGGAGTGATTCCTGAGTGCAGAACCAGGAATAACCCCTGAGCACCACTAGGTGTGGCCCCCAAACAAAAAACCAAAAAAGTGAAACAAACAAAAAGTGCTTCTCTTAGAAGCTGAACTGGTGGGTGGGCGGCAAATGGCAGGGGAGGGGCATTGGTGGTTGGAAGTGGATACTGGCCGGGATAAGGTGTTGAAACTTTGTATGCTATAAAGCTTTCATGAATAACTTTGTAATCTCACTGGTAAATAAACAACAACAACAAAAGACAGAAAAAACAATAATGAAACAAAATTTTTTTAAACATCTTAAGACTTGGGCCAGAGCAATAGCTCCATGGGTTGGTGTAGATGCTTCTCATTCATAAAGCCCCAGGTTCAATCCCTGGCACTGGATGGTCTCCTGAACACTGTCAGGAGCAAGCTCTGAGCACAGAGCCAGGAGTAGTTCTTAAGCTCTGCTGATGTGACTGAAATCAAAATAACAAATAAACATCTATGTTTTATTTGACTCTATTGTTACTTTGGTTTTATTTTGGGTTGGGGCTCCCCTTGGGCCTGCACACCCCCACCCCAGGCCATGCTCAGGGGTTACTCCTGGCTCTGCACTCATGAGTTACTCCTGGCAGTGCTCAGGGAACCACATGAGATGCTGCGGATTGAACTGTGGTTCTGCCCTGATCCCTGGTCCAGTGCATGGCAAACACCCCATCCACTATACTATCATTTCAGCCTCTTGTATTAATTTTTTGCCACATCTAGCTGTGCTTGGGCCTCTGAGCTCAGGGATCACTTCTCGTGGGCTCTGGGGAATATATGGCATGCCAGAGATCAAACTTGGGTCAGCTGCCTGTAAGTGCCCTATTCACTGTACTATTGTTCTAGCTCTCTATTATTACTTTTTCTTCCCCTCCCTTCCTTTCCTGGGGGACCCAGGGCTTGCATACATGTTAGTGGTGTTCATACACCACAGGAGCACGGTTCCCACTCAGCAACGTTGGAGGTGCCTGTGCTCAAACCGGCGGATTCACAGAAGCAAGGCAGGCAGGCACTCTAGCTGAGCAACCTGTCCAATATACATATACTTCGGGAGTGACAGTTTGGCCCATGCCCAGCAGCACTCAGGAGCTACTCCTGTGTTTAGAGGTTGCCTCAGGCAGTGTTCAAGAGATCAGAGGTGGCAGGAATCAAACCAGGGTCAGCAGCAGCAGTGGTTGGGGTTCTTCCAGGCTCTGGGCTTGGGGGTCGTTCCTGCTGGTGCTAGTGTATCTAGGGCTCTTAATGGAGGTTGGCAATAAGCAGAGCACACCTTAACTCCTGTTTTCTCTCTCCAGCACAATGTGTTTGGTTTGGGGGCTACACCAGGTATACTAGGGGCTTACTAGTACAGTGCTCAGTGCTCAGGGATTACTCCTGACAGGGCTCAAGGGATAATATAGCGTGCTGGGGATAGAACCTGGGTCAACTGTGTGCAAGGCAAGTACCCTACCCACTGTAATAGCTCTCCAGCCCCCAATGCATATTTTAAAAATGATTCCACAGCCAGACCTTTTAGCAGGAACACAATTTCTCTTCTAACTTCTTTTTCTGCAAACTACTACAAATTGTGGACTCCAGTACTGCACTCTGCAATGCAGGAGCCAATAACTTCCTGTATCTGTTTAGATTTTTCATCTTAACTCAAGTAATTAAAGTTGGATTAACAATTCAGTTCCAGGGCTGGGGAGATAGCTCAATGGGCTGGGGCACATGCTTGGAATGCCGGGGGCCTGTCTTGGATCCCTGGCACTCCCAGGAACGACCTCGGGAATCCCTGGCACTACCCTTGAACACCAAGTCAGGTGTAGTCTCGGAGCACTGCTGGGTGCAGTCCAAAAACGAGAGAGAGAGAGAGAGAGAGAGAGAGACATAGAGACAGAGACAGAGAGAGGAGGGAGAAAGAGGGAGAGAAAGAGGGAGAGAGAGATTTGGTCAATTTTATAGTTTGGAAGACAATGTTAAATGGATTTTTGTCTTCTACTTTTAATGTTCAATAACAAAGCACTGATTTGGGCCCAAATTCTAGCAACTTAGCAACTAGGGTTTGTTAGATTAGAAGACCATCATTCCCTTGCATAATATTTTAAAAATAATTCCAGGAATGCAGTATCTTTATATTTTTGAGAATAAGGATAAAGAATGAATATCAAGAAATATTTTAAAATTTACCCCCAAAATTCAGGTATTTTAAACTATGGAAGAGATCAGTGTCAGGAGCTGAATGCTATTTCCTATTATCCTATTCTTTCCTCCAACTTTGTCTTCTGAAATTACGTAGGTTTGAATCTTGAGAATCATTTTCTTCTATTGCTTACATTAAATTTGCTCCTATGTCTTTATATGGGGTTCTTCTTCCGATGAAAAGATCGTTTTTTTGAGGGGCAGGTGGGTTCTCTTTAAAACGTTTTTTAAAATTGCATTTTTCATTTCCACAGGAACCATTTGCCTAATTCTGTAAAAAACGTTTCCTTCTGGGTCTCAACCTGAGACCCCCGCCCCCAAGACTGCAGATTTGGAAGTAGAACCCACTCCCCTCCAAACCTAGGTTTCAGCCCATACTTGGGGAACTCTGAGCGTCCAAAGCGATCTGCATATTTTCCAGCTTTGAGAATATTAATTTTCGAGATCTAAAAGGAGGGGGGGCAAACAAACTCCAGCGGCTGAGTTACAGGACGCGGAGCAGCCCACGTTGTGCCACGCTCCAAAACTTTCCCTCCGTCTGCAGGATCTCCAGTCCCCGGAGAGGAAATCAGAGAAATGGTCACCAATGAACCATCTTTCAGCCAGTGCCGTCCACGTCCCCGCGGGATGCAGAGCCTCCCGAAGTCACCGGGCGGCCTCGGCACTTGCGAGCCTTCCCAGGGACCCCCGCCACGCTTCCCGCCACGCCGGCTCCTCCTCCCCCTCCTCGTCCACCAAGCTCCTCCTCCACCTCCTCCTCCTCCTCCTCCTCCGGCCTTTTTTGGGTCGAGTCCTCCCGGAGGCGTCGCGCGCCGCAGCTCTTGGCGCCAACCGGGTGGCGGCGCTGTGGGGCCCGAGGGAGGCGGAGGCTCGGCGGGCGAAGGAAGGGGAGGGCGCTCGGCGCGCTCCCTGCTCTCGCGTGCTCTCGCTCGGCTCGCGTGACCGGCCGCGGTGTGCGCGAGGCGCCGGCTCCCGAGGGGCACGGACGGCCGGGCGCGCGCGCGCCGCTCTGAGGGGGCGACCCGGGGCCGGCTCGGCGGGGCCGGCCTGCGCGGGGCGCGGGCGGCGGCGGCGGCGGCGGCGGCGGCGGCGGCGGCGGCGCGGGCGGCGGGCGGGCGGGCCGCGGTGGGGGTGGTTCCGGGCGCACACACGCGCTCCCGCGCCCGGAGCGGCGGCGGCGGCGGCGGCGGCGGCGGCGCCGAGGAGGCTGCTCTTCCGCGGCCGGACGGAGAGCGGCAGTGTCTCCCCGCCCGGCGCGCTCGCCCCGCGTCTCCCCCCGAGGCGCGACTGCTCCTCCTCGGCTCCGCCGGCCCCAGGCGCTCCGGGGCGGGCGGCGGCGGCGGCGGCGGCGGGACCCGCGGAGCCGCTTTGTGTGGCAGCCCGCGAGGGCGGCGGCGGCGGCGGCGGCAGCGGCGGCGCAACCACCTGACAGAAGCCCGGCGGCCGGCGCCCCTTCCGCCCGCATGAGGAGGAGGTAAAGGCGGCGGCGGCGGCGGCGGGAGGGACGGAAGGGGCGCCGGAGCGGGGCGGGGGGGGCGCGGGCCCGAGGCCCGGCGGGGCCGGCTGGCTGGCCGGCCGGCCGGGGGGTGCCGGGCAGGCCGCGCGCGGGGGCCGCCCAGGGCCGCGGGGAGGCCGCCGGGGTCCCCCCCTTGGAGCGAAGTTGAAGGAACAAAATGTGAAGTGCGGAGCCGCGTCAGCCGCTTCCTGCCGCGGGCGCGGGGCTGCGGGGCGGCCCGTGGGGGCCGGCGCGCGCGCGGGCCGGGGCCGCGGGGGGCGCGACGTGCGGGCGCTCGAGCCCCCGGCGCGGGCGGCGGGGGGCTGCCGGGGGTTGGCGCGGCGCGGCGCGGCGGGTCCCGGCGGGGTCCCGAGTTGTGCGGCCTAAAGCCGAGCCCTCCTCTAGGCCTCGCGGCTGCCTGCCTGCCTGCCTGCCCCGGAGGGGCACGGGCCGGGAGGGAGGGCGGCGGGGGACGCCTCCCGCGGGGGGCCGAGCCCACCCAACTTGGGGCCCGGGCCCCCGGGGAGCGAGATCTCATTGTGAGCGGCCGACGGGGCAACTCCGGGCGCTGCTCGGGCGGGCAGGGGGTGCGGGTGCGGGTGGGGGTGGGGGGACGATTCGGGACCCGCGCCCGGGGTGGGGGGCAGCCTCCCCGCTGCCCGCCCCGCCCTCCTCCTTCCCTCCCCTGGCCACCCCGGACCTCGCCCGAGCCCAGGGCCCCTGACCAACTCGAGGTGTTTTTTTTTTTTTTGAAAATGGAAAAAGAGGTTACAAAGTCGCCCCTTGGCCGCTGAACTTTTGTTTTCTGACCGATAGAGGCCGGTAGAGGACCGTGGAAGAAAAGTTGTCCCCCAGGATGGACTTCACCGCGCAGCCCAAGCCTGCCACTGCCCTCTGCGGCGTCGTGAGCGCCGACGGCAAGATCGCCTACCCTCCCGGGGTGAAGGAGATCACCGACAAGATCACCACGGATGAGATGATCAAGCGGCTGAAGGTAAAGCCGCGCCGCGGCCAGAGTCGCCCGTGTCCTGTCGCTCCCTCCCGGGCCTTGGAGCCTAGTTTCCAGCCTAGGTCGGGTGGTGGTTGTGAAGATAGTTTTATTTGGGGGAGGGGGGAGAGAGAAAAAATCTGATTTTATTGCTCTTGCCAGCTAGGCAGCATGAATGCAAGGCGAGTAAGTGCTCTGTGGCCCCGAACCCATGCCCCCCACCTTTGTTCTCACTTTCACACCGCCCCACCCCCCTAAAAAGTGCTTGGTTTGGAGTCAGGTTCTTCACTATGAGGAGAAATGAAAAGTGTGTCGGCCCTTGATGGGTTTCAGATGTCTGGGGGTGCCTTTATTCTGTTAACAGGTTTAAGGTTTGGTTTGGTTTGGTTTTTCTAGGGATAAAGGAATGCTAGTTAACAGTGGCTCACGGCTTTGAATGATAATTTGCCTAGGAAGCTCCCTGTTTCATTGTTTTGTTTGTATCTGTGCTCTCATGGCAGGCTTGGTGGCCCTGGGAAAACTTAATGCCTTGCTGCGATGGAACTGTGGGTCACCCCTAGAGAGGACAGGCACCCTTGTCCTCTCACCCAAGTTTCTCGTTTTTCTTTTTGTTTAGCTTTTGGGCCACACCCAGCAGTTTTCAGGGCTCCTGGTGGAGCTTGGGGGATCCTTTGTGCTGCCAGGGATTGAACTCTGGTTCTCAGATTCCCTACCTGCTGTCCTATATCTCCAGTTCCCAGTTTTCTTTCTTTGATAAACTTTTGAGGAGATTCATTTAAGCACCAAAGATATATTTAATATTCAGAAATTCAAATAAGTATGTATCATAGTTAAACTGACAGAAGAACTTTTAAAAGATTCTGCTTGACTAAATGACAACTCTGTTTATATTTTGGCTTTGGGGCCACACCCAGCTGTGCTCAAGGCTCACTTTTGGTTCTGTGCATAGGGGTTACTTCTGGCAAGCTCAGGGACCATATAGGGGTGCTGGGGATCAAACCTGGATCAGCCACATGAAACACAAGTGCTCTACTTGCTGTACCGTCATATCTCACAGGTCCTAATGACAACTCTTTAAAAGATATCTCTTTTAGAAGTGTTAGTTTGGGCCCAGGAAGATAGCTCAAAGCACTAGAATGCATATTTTGCATGCCACAGGGCAGCCCTTAATCTCAGACACCACTTGGTCCCCCAAGCATGTCTGGGTATAGTGCAAAAACAAAAAAGGGGTGGGGATAGAGCTTACTTGGTTTAAGCTTGGTGGTCTTAAGGTCAAGATTGCTTCCATGGCATGGATTTAGTTGTTTTTGTATTTTGGTCATAGTCAGCAATGCTTAGGGGTTACTCCTGGTTCTGTATCAAGAGTTACTCCTTGCAGTGCTGGGGGAATCAAACCCAGGTGTGTGTGCATGACAAATGCCCTACTTGCTGTACTATTGCTCAGACCCCAACATGGATGTAGTTTTTAGTCAGAACCTTAACAGGTATTATTCCTAAGGGATCAAATACAGTGATTCTCAACCAACTCCCCTTTTGGGGGGTTTGGGCCACACTTGGCATTCCTCAGCCTTACTCCTGGCAATGCTCTGAGGACCATAAGGGATGCTGGGTATCAAATCTGAGATGGCTGTGTGCAAGGCAAGAACTCTACCCACTGTACTAGCATTCTGGCCCTTAACTTATTTCAGCTTGTGGCCCTGTACCGACTTTGTGGGCCCCCTTCCTACTGGTTGATCCCCTTGGTAGTCTTGGTGCTATCATTTCCCATTCCCTGTTTTTCGATTTTACCTGAAGCCCACTTGGAATACTGTGGGGATTCATTGTTGATTGGCTCCTGGTTGAGAAGTGCCAATCTAGATGAAAGATTATTGAAGTAGTGCTATCATCATGGCAATAGAGTTAAGGGAAGGATCTGAAAGACTTTAGAGAATCACACAGTGTCAGCATGTTTCTACATTGGGCATTTTACAGTTTGGTAAGATCTGTTGTTAGAGTATGATCTTGTTACTTTGCTCTTAAAGATTGTTTTTATTTCATTGTACTGGGAACGGAACTCAGAGCTTCATTCATGAAGACCTACACTCTACCTATGCACAAAATTCCTAGTCTGAATTTGTTTTCTGAGTTTGATATTGCCTCTAGTAAATGTTTTAAGTGTTGCAATTGTTTACTCAGTGTTTAAAATGTTTCTTTAGTATTTGGAGGGGGGAGTTGGGGCACACCCTTCAGCTCTCAACAATTACTCCTGGCTGGGTGTGGGGGGCTCTTTGGGACCTGGGGAGAATTGAACCTGGGTCTGCTCTTTGCAAGGCAGACACTTTACCAGTTGTACTATCATTTTCTTTAGTCTTTACATCTAATTAGGTTCCCCAACTTGTTGTCTCTTTGGAAGAAGTAAGACATAAAGCTTACCTTGAAACTAAAGCTAGGTGATTGATACTTAGTGCTCTGTTGAAGGTTTTGAGGTACTGAAAAATTGCAAAACTGGGAAGTAAGATACTTAAAGGTCTTTATGTTTTGTTTCCTTTTGTCTTGTGCCACCCCAGTTGTGCTCAGGGTTTACTCCTGTGTTCAGGGATCACTCCTTGTAATGCTCAGGGGACCATATAAGATGCAAGGGATAGAACACAGGTCAGCTGCATATACCCCACCCACTATATTCTCTGCCCCAGATAATATATTTTTTTAAAATTTTTATTAGTGAAACACCATGGCGTACAGTTGTAGACTTACAAATTTTTGTGCTTGGGTTTCAGTTATACAATGATCAAGTACCCATCCCTCCATCAGTGCCCATTCTCCACCACCACTGATCCCAGTATCCCTCCCACCTCCTATCCCTCCCCATCCCACCCTGCCTCTGTGGCAGGGCATTCCCTTTTGCTCTCTCTCTCCTTTTGGGTGCTGTGGTTTGCAAAAGAGGCATTGAGTGGCAATCATATTTGGTCTATAGTCTATTTTCAGCGTGCGTCTCCCACCCCGGGAGGATCCTCCCAGCACCCTTTATTTGGTGCTCCCTTCTCTATGCCCCAGGTAATAATATTTCAAAAAATAAGAATGAGAGGACTAGATATACTACAGTGGATAAAGCTTTGCCTATGGCCTGCCCTACTTTAGTCTCTGGTACCCCATATAGTTCCCTGTGCACTACCAAGAGTAAGACCTGTTGGGTTTGCAGAGATAGAATAAAGGACTGGAGCTCATGGTGTGTCTATGGAACTGTGGTTTCTCTCTGATACCATATCAGCTAAGTTGTACATTGGTTGGGAGGCCCAGTCAAGTATTAATATTATAATTGTTTGCTTGAATATCAGAAATACTTAACTATAATTAATTCTAATATGAGCACTGGCTAAAATATCCATTTGTTATGAGTTAAAATTAGTATCAACTTTTGCTTCTGTCAGGGTTTTTTTTTTTTCCTTCTTTTTGACTGTGGGGTTTGTAATATTGGAGAGTGAACCCTGGGTCTAATATATATGAAGTATGGCTTATATTAATAGCTACATACCCAGTCATGCCAGTGGAAGATTTTGTTAGGGCCATATCTGGCATTGCTCAGGACTTAATCCTGGCTCTGAGTTCAGGGTGCTGGGATTGAACCAGGTTTAGAAATTTGGGAGGCAATTGCTTTAAACTCTCTGTCCTGAATTCTGAGCATTTTTATTTCTCTTGTCTGTCTACTTGGTACTTTTTTTAGGGACCCCTGTATGATTAAGTTATTTTTAGATTTTGGACCACACCTGATGTTACTTAGGCTTATTCCTGACTCTTTGCTCAAGAATCACTCCTGGCTGTACTCTGGGAACTCTATGGGTTCCAGGGATAAAACCCAAGTCAACTGTAGGCAAGGCAAACTCCCACCTGCAGTACTTTTATGTTCCTCTAATTAAATTATTGGTTTCATTGGAAGCCTAGGTTTTCAGTACCATTTTACTGTTTTTTAATTTTTCATAACTTTTGTGTTACTGGTAAGTTTTGTAAATTCAGTTGTTTCATTATCATTATAACATAGTAGCAACTTCCATATGTCATATAAATACAAATGAGATTAAAAGTCAGGTAAGGGAGCTAGAGTGGTGGCACTGTGGGTAAGGCACCTGCTTTGCATGTGGCCAACCTAGGCTTGATTTCCTGTACCCTATATGGTTCCCTGAGCATTGCCAGGGCTGATTCCTGAGCACTGCTTGGTTTTGCCCCCAAACTAAAATAAAAGATAGGTTTGTTCTTGGGGTTGGAGAGATAGTAAAGTGGATAGGGCATTTGCCTTGTATGCAGCGGGTGGCGTACTCAGCTTAGAGGCCTTCAAGGCCACACACCAGGCAATGCTGAAGGACCCTGTCTGCTGGCAATTGAACTGGGATTGTCTGTTCCCACCTACTCCCTTTAGAAGTTGTTGAGATAATCAGAGATCACACATGCTTGGTTTCAGTGCTTGTCTATGGCCACTTTAGAAGTGCACACTGGGGGTTGTTCACTTGTTTGCTATGCTTATACGTATACTTGGTTTCACCGTGTTGGATATCTCACTGTGATGAGAGCTAGGCAGTATAGCACTTGGCATGTGGGGCATTGCAGGTCTCAGCTCAGGTCTTCAAGGTGCTCTGCAACTGACTGCATTCCTGGGCCCTTTTCCTATCCTTATTTTAAAAAAAGTTTTCAGTATTCTCTCAAGCTGTGCTCAGGAGATCCAGGGGCCACACCTAGCAATAATATTTGAAAACTCAATCTAGGTTGTTCTATCTAGGTAGTTCGGCGTTAGCCTGTATATTGGTGCTGGGGTTCCCTAGGGCCACACTTGGTACTTGTATTTTTAAAGCAGTGTTGTTTGGTAGGGGTGAGAGGGGTGTGTCACACCTGACAGAAACTAGTTGTAATGGTCCTCAGGGAAATCATATGGGGATTGAATTGGCATCTGCTGCACGCAAGACAGCTGTTTAATGCTTGTACTACTTCTCTGGCCTTTGAAGTGTTATTTTATAGGAATTCTATAAAATGGTTTTATCTCATTTTATTGTTCTAAGATTTTTTTGTTGTTTTTTCTTTTTGGGTCACACCCAGCAATGCACAAGGATTACTTCTGGCTCGTGCACTCAGGAATTATTCCTGGCAGTGCTCGGGGGACCAGGTGGGATGCTGGGAATCGAACCCGGGTCGGCCGTGTGCAAGGCAAATGCCCTACCCGCTATGCTGTTGCTCCAGCCCAATCATTTTAAGATTTAAGTTGAACATTTTTCCACAAGTATACTATTCAAGTAGTATTGTATAGTTCCTTTTGCATCATTTTAGAAGATGCATAATGTCATTTTGTCTTAATGTTTATGTTAACGTCTATCGCTTGATTACAGTTGGCCAACCTCTGAAGTATGTTTCTTCCCTACTACCCCTTTGCAGTTTAATGTGACTTTGACTTTCAAGTTTATAAAAATAATTGTTCTCCCAACAATTCCTAGCATTCACATTGATGTTTATTATATGTTGATTCTTTTTTGTGGTGGTGGTGCTATTTTGGGAAACTTGGGATATACTGGATCTGTGCTCAGTAGTCACCCCTGGACAGTGTGGTATCAGGATTCAGATGAGGGTCATTGGGATGCAACACAAGTACCTTATTCCTCTACTTTCTGGCCCTTACTTATTCTGAGGGCTTTTTTCCTCTCCTCTTGCCACACCCAGTGGTGCTCAAGGCTTTCTCCTGACTTTGCACTTAGGTATTACTTCAGCCAGCACTCACGGAACTCTCTAGGATGCTGGGAATCGAGTCCAGGTCTGCCAAAGGCAAAGCAGGTGCCTTGTTTGATATTTTTTTGGGTCACACCTGACTATGCTCAGGGCTCACTGCTGACTCTGTGCTCAGGGATTACAATCCCTATGAGTGCTTGGGGAATCATAAGTGGACTGAAGCATAGAATGTTATTTTTACCACAGGTAAGTCAAGAACCCCACTCAGTGTACTATCACTCTGGCTCCCTTTTTCTTATTTCTGTCATTCCTTCTACACATATTCACAGATACTCTGTAGAGAACATCCTGCCTTATGACCCCATTTAAAAATAGACTCGTGTATTTTTTATTCAAGTGATTATAGCTATTTAGTCTTTCCAGTTTTTAATACTGAAATTGTTCAAATGGAGGACCTAGGACGTAGCTCAGTAGTAGAGCACTTATAGGTCCTTGGACTTCAGTATCCTTTTGAAACATACGGTGTCTTTTTAACATGTCTCATTTAGTCTTTGAGCTACTTTGGTTTCAGGTACAAGATGTACCTTGGACTGAGGGATAACTTAAAAGGCTATTGGCATACTTTGCCATTCCCATGCCCAGGATTGAGCCCTGAGCACTACCAAGAGTGATTCCCGAGCAGTTTACCATCAATAATAGCTTGAGTACTGCTGGATGTAAGCCTCTCCTCTCCTTCAGCCCCACTATGCGATATTTTTTCTTCACCTTGTGCTTCCTTGCCCCAAATTTGTATAAATCTTTTTTCTTTTTTTACCAAAGACTTCTTTTTCCATATTAGAAGGTAGTGGTAATTAAAAACCAGATCTGGGATCACATTACTACTAGGCCTTATTTGGGAAATAAAGCGCATGCGCACGCGCGCGTGTGTGTGTGTGTGTGTGTGTGTGTGTGTGTGTGTGTTTTGTTTTGGTGGGAGGGCCATGCCTGGTAGTACACAGAAGCTACTTCCTGCTGTTATTAGCTCAGGGATCACACCTAGTAATACTTACAGGAACGTGTAGTGTTAGATTGGATCCAAGACTTCTACATGCATAATATGCACTTTAGTCCTTTCAGCCATCTTCCTATTCAGTATTTAATTAAATTTTGTCCCCTCCCTCTGTTGTTGCTATGTTGAGGGTTGCACACATGACTTGTAGTTGTGCTTGCTGAGGGTCACACATCAGATTGCCGTATTTGCATACTCTGAGATGCTTTCCTAGTTTTGCACTTATTTATTTGCTGCACTTGTGTTTACTTGCTGGGGTTCATGGTTGTTAGTTGAGGCACACCAGTTATGGTTGTGGAAATTGCTGAACTTGCTGAAGTGCACGTACCTGTGCTTACTAGAGATTACTCTTTCTGGCCTTGGAGTATGTACATTTTTATTGTTTATTGGGAGAGCGGGGCATACCCTTTTGTCGTGCTTATACACACACTTGACACTGTGTGACTGAATATTACTTGTGGCACTAGGTATAAAAGACAGTGTAACTGCCAGGAGTATAACTTAAGCACATGTGGGGACTCTGGGCTTTGTGACCATACAATTGCAAGGGACGCTCTCAGAGCCCTTGCACTATTTCTGTGGGCTCCCAAATATACTTGGAATGAGTTTGTGCTGATACCCTTGAAATCTAACACTAAAGTCTTCTCTAAATCGCCTCCATTCCATATTTATATCATTCTTTTCTTGTAATATACATCCTGTTTTCCATTAATATCAATTTACTCCTATTATAGACCCAAAATAAATAGAGAGCTATACCAATTCCTTATTTTGATGGTTTCTTTCTTTGTCATTAAGGTTATGTGTTGTATTTCATGTTGTTCGGTAGCTGAAATTTTATCTGAGGGGTTATGTTGACCATTTCATATACAGTTGATTTATATTTTGGGGGTGAAGCTAGCCACTCCCAGACTAATGCTTGGGGCACCATACTGTGTCAGGGATCAAATCCAGGCCTTCTGCATATAGAATATGTTTTCAGCTCATTGAGCTGTCTCTGGCCCAACGACTGGTTTATTTCTGTTTGTTTGGCTTTTATTTTTGCGGGGGGGGGGGGGTCACATCCTGAGGTTTTCAGGACTTACTCTTGCCTCTGCCCTCAGGGACCACTCCTGGTGGGACTTAGTGGACCATATGAGGTTCCAGGGATCCAACCTAGATCAGCTGTATGAAGGTCAAGCACCTTACCAAACTGTACTATCTTTGTGGCACTCTGTTTGTATTCTATTTCATGTTGTATGTGTTGCGTGTATATGTATATACTGTTTTTACTGTTAAGTGCAGTTGCTGATTTTTATTGTAGTTACCAGTTGTCAGTAGTGTTAATGTTTATGGTTTTAATGTACAGTTACCACACCTTATCACCACCAAAGTGCCCAGTAAACGCTCAACACCAATAGTATTTTGGTGGGAATTTCTTGGAAAGGGTGTTAAAAAATTACAAAAAGTAACCATATTAACCATTTTAAAGTTTATGGTGCAGCAGTGTTGACTATTCACATTATTAGAGAACAGATCTGTAGAACTTGTTCATCTTAGGAAACACTAAACAGCTTTATATTTCACTTCTTTCCCCTCCTCACGACCTCCACACCCCGGCAAACACTAATCTATTTTATGTTTATAAGAGTTTGAGTACTTTAGACATTTCATAGTAATGATACAGTATTTGTCATTTTGTGGCTAACTTAGCATAAAGCCTTTTATTCGTGTTTTAGCATGTGATAGAATTTCCTTTTTAAAGGCTATATAGTATTTTGTTAGAGTTAGAAACTATAGTGGATGTTCCTATATATAGTTTAGGTGAAAGTGTCAAAATAGCCTAATGTATGTATGTCTCAAAATGTGCCTATGGCTTTTTATGACATTCTTTTATCAGTTCATCTGTTAATAGATATTTTGGTTGGTTTTACTCAACCATAAAGCTGCATATGGTTGTGTGTATACATGTCTTTTTCAATTCTGTTTTCAGTTCTTTTGGATATGTGCCCAGAAGTCTCATTGCTAGATCAAATGTAGCTGTTCTATTTTTAACCTTAGGAACCTCCATACTATTTGTCATTTTAGCTGTATTTTACCTTATCAGTGCATGGCTTTTTGGAGGGTGGTGTTGGAGACCACACCTGGCAGTCTTCAGGGCTTACTCCTGGCTCTGAACTCAGGTATCACTCCTGGTGGGCTCAGGGAGCCATATGGGGTGCCAAGAATTGAACCCAGGTCAGCTGCCTGCAAGGCAAATGCCCTACCAATTGTACTATTACTCCAGCTTTTTTCTGTGTCTTTTGTTTGTATATTGTTTTGGGGCCACATCAGGTGGCACAAGGGGTTGCTCATAGAAGTGCTGGCTTATCGAGTTCTGTTAATGATAAGGGACTGGTTGTAGGCCTCCTACATGCACTCCATTCAGCCCGTTGAACATCTTTCTAGTCTTGTTTCTGTTCTTTTGATGTGTGCAAATCTCATTGTTCGTGTTACCTTGTTTTGATTTTCAATTCCCTGATAAGTGGTGGAGCATTTTCATATACCTCTTTCGTATTCCCTCCCTCCCTCCCTACCTCCCTCTCTCCCTTCTTTCCTTCCTTCCTTCCTTGTTTTGAAGCCACACTTGGTTGTACTCTTGGCTTTGTGTTCAGCCATCAGACCTGGGTCTGCCACATGCAAGGCAAACATCTTATCTACTATATTATCTCTTTGTTTCCTCATAAACTTTTTCATATACACATACTTATTATGTATTTTCTTTGAGAGACTATTTGTTCAGCTTCTCTTCATTTTTTTTAACTTAAACACTGTGATTTACAGAGTTGTTTAAAATACAATTTTTTGGCATTCAGTATTCCCTCCATTATTGTCCCAACGTCCCAAAGCCTACCTCCTTGGTAGGCACAAAATAATTTATTTTATATTGCTTGTTACAAAAAATGGTAAGTGGAATTATCAAAATAATTCAGTAAAAGTATGTTGAAATTGTTATATCTCACAGTGGGGTTATTAAAGGCATTTCCTGATGATTTACTGAGCTCTTTGTTTTTAGTTGAGTCTTCTGTGTTGTTTCTCTTACTGAGTTTAGTTGGCTTCTGTGCTATATTCCCATAGAAGTTGCTGTGCTCTTACTGAACCATCAGTATTGTGGGATTTGGGGGTGTTGCAATGCTACATAAGTATGCTCCAAGAGCTTCAGGATCTGTAGAACAGGGATAGTTCTTGGCCTGCGCCCTCCCAGGGGACCCCAGAGTTTTTTCTTTTCCTTTCTTCTTTTTTTTTTTTTAATTGAATCACCATGAGAACAGTTACAAAGCGTTCAAGTTTAAGTCTCAGTCATACAATGATCAAACATCCATCCCTTTACCAGTGCACATGTACCACCACCAAAAACTCCAGTATACCGCCCAGTATACCTACCCCTCCCCCTGCCTGTGTGGCAGATGATTTCCACTTTACTCTCTTTCTACTTTGGTTACATTCAGTTTTTTGACAGAAGACCCACCATTATTATTTGGAATTTTCCCGCAACAATCAGACCTGCTGAAAAGGCGGCATTAGATAATTGGTTTTCTATTGCTGATAATGAAGAGCATATGATGTCCAGAGGTATTTCTGCCAAAAGCTGCTGGGTTCCGAGATTGGTTTGTGTGCCTTTGGGATCATGGCCATTCAGGAGCCATAGGAGCCGGTCATGGGCGTCAACTCGAGGGCTCATCAAGGCGTGGAGAGGGGCCCGTTTCACCCCCCATTCTGAGAGGCCCTGCGTGTCTCATCACTGCAGACTCGCACCTCTGTCCAATAGGCTCTGAAAGATGGCGGTCACCACGCTTCTGCTGAGGGGAAACGGTGGAAGGGACAACGCCCTTTCCCACCAGAGGTGGCACGGGGCTGTAGCTTAATTCACAGTCCAGAAGCATTTCTGCCTAAAGCTGCTAGGTTCCGAGATTGGTTTGTGTGCCTCTGGGATCATGGCAGTTCAGGAACTGGAGGAGCCATCGTGGGCGGCAACTCGGGACCCAAGTTTTCAGCCCGAAGACCTGTGTGCCTATGAGTTTCATCAGCGTTGCTTAACATCTCTTCCAAGATTAGTCATGAAATAGTGAAATTTTTATGGCAGTGATAGTGAAATTTTTATGGCAGTGACGATGGAGCGTGGGCATGGCTGATGGGGATCCAGCAGGGCAGGGACTCCGAGCACCTTCTCCCAAGGGTGCCCCAGAAATTTCAGCCTTCAGATAGTGTGCACGTGAGTTTCATTGACTTGACATTTCTTTGGAAATTAGTCATGAAGCTGGGCTAGAAAGAAGCTGGGCCATTTACATAGTGGTAAATCTAGTTTTCTTTGGATGCGGTTATTTTTATTGTTTTTTAAATTTTGTAAGTGTTTTGCAAACTTTGGGAATTGGTTGTCAGATTGAATCTTTTCTCCTACTCAGTAGTATATCTCTCCAGTTTTGGTCTCCAAGCATTTTCAGTAACATGTCATTCCAGAAGTAATCACTGTTATGTGATGCAATTGATGTGGGACTTCTGAATCATCAAAAATGAACTGTTTGTGTTGCTTTATTACTTATCACTTTATTTTTGTTTTTCTCCAAATTGATAGTGCTTGAAATATATAATGGTAATTAAATTTCAATTAACAAATTGCCCTATTTTCTATCCACTGAGATTACTTTCCTCGCTACCCCCAGGATTTTCCCTTTGTTCATCTCTGTGTTTTCTTCTGTGGTTTTCTTTGAATTTACCTCATTTTGGTTCTCTGAATTTCTTGGCTATCTTGCTCAATTTTATTGTATTGACCTGGGCTCCACCAGTAATCTTCAGCTATTTCTCATTTTTCATTCTCTTTTGTTGATAGTGTTACAGTTTGATAGTTCTCATTTCTCTGCTGAAATTTCCCATTTTTAATGGTTATATTCCACATTTCCCACTATATTAAAAGATACAAAAAGTGTTCATCATACTTCTTCCTGGTTCAGGGGTGGGGCACACCCAGCAATGCTTATGGCTTAGTTCTGGCTCTGTGCTCAGAGATTGCTATCCCCTGATGCTGTTCTGGGGATAGATGAGATCTGTGTGCATCAAGTGCTTTACCTTTACACTATTTCTCAGGTCACTTGAATTTAAAAAATTTTCCTTCACAGGCTGTAGTGATAGTACAGTGGGTTGGGTGTTCACCTTGCATGAGACCAACCCGGGTTTGATCCCCGGCATCCCATATGGTCCCCTGAGCACCAACAGGAGTAATTCCTGAGTGCAGAGCCAGGAAGGAGTAGCCCTGTGCATCTCCGGGTGTGCCCAAAAAAAGTCCCCCAAATTTTTTTTATTTTCCCTCTCTTTCTCTATTGATGCTTCTGTCAAGGGTGAGAGACTTAATGAAGGTGTTTGCCAAGTGTCAAGCTGCTTTATATATGTGCATACACATAACAGAGAGCTTGCATTCATTTTTTCCCCTTTTTTCAGTGTTCCGGTACATTCTAGTTATAGTGCTCCCTCCTTGATGTAATGCTTGCACATCCTTTTTTTCCTTACTTACATTGGGGTACAGCATTAGTTGTGTGATTGAAAATGGTTTGTGACACTGGGGATTTCAGATGCTGCCAGTATCATGCTTGACAAATGATTGAATGCACAGGCAGTTTTATCCACTAAGCTATCTCTAGACACATCACTCATCCATATTTTTTAAAAAATAAAAGCAAGGTGTATTTTTTTTTAAAGTATGCTTTACCTCTATAAATATTTAAGCACAGGTATCATTAAAGTTCACTGTTTCCATTCTGTGTAAAGAAGGATAAAATTTACACGCTGAGGACTAGAGATAGTGCAGGGTACAGGGGTTAAGTATTCATTACCTCTCTTGCTGTCTTATCTCTCTAGCCTCCTGTATGCTGATTTAAAACAGATTATTCATACATTATCTAATTCTTACTGTACAGAACATTTATTCTTCTGAAGGTCTCTCATGTACCCTTTTACTTAATCCTTTCCTCTATATCACCCCCTAGAGAGGCAAGAGTTTCACTTTTTTTGGGTTGATTTTTGTTTTTTGTTACCTTCTGGCAGACTCAGGCACAGGGGACCGTATGGGGTGCCAGGGATCTATCCTTTCTTTGTTGGCTATATGCAAGGCAAACAACTATCTCTCCAGCCCCAAATTTATACTTTCTAAACCTAAGTTTTGTTTCTTTATAAGTTTTATTTGTTTCATATTAGAATCATGCGTTACTGTGTGTTTTTTTGTTTGTTTGTTTCGATTTTTGGGTCAGACCTGGCAGTTTACAGGGATTACTCCTGGCTCTGCACTCAGGAATTACCCTTGGCAGCGCGCAGGGAACCATATGGGATGCTGGGAATTGAACCTGGGTCGCCCACATGTAAGGCAAACGCCCCACCTGCTGTGCTATCGCTCCAGCCCCATTACTGTGTACTTTGTGAAAGCCCTTTTCATTACATTATGTTTTTGAGATTTATCCATGTTCTGTATATTACTTTTCACCTTTTACTAGTATTACTAGTCTATGACTAATTTGCCTTGTTATTTTTGTATTGATAGAAATTTGGACACTTTGGTCTGCTGTGAATAAGGGTTTGCAGGACCCGGACTGCTTAAACTTGATTGATTATTTTGTCTTTGTTTAGTACAATTTTGTGTGTGTGTGGGGGGGGGGGGAGCTGGCCATACCAACTTTACTTGGAGCTTATGTACTAGCTCTTTGATCCAGAATCACTCGTGGGTGAACTTGGGGAAAATAATACCTGGGATCAAACTTGGATTGTTTTTGCGTGGAAGATAAGTGCCTTCCCCACTGTACTATATCTCAGTTGTACTCTCCAGCTTTGACTCCTGAACTTGAATTGCATGAATGCTGCTAGTACCCAATTTGGTTTTGAATCAAGTTTTGCTGGTTGTAGCTCAGAAACTTTTTATTACTGCCAGATTTTTTTGTGAATCCCGTTAGTTATACAACCCCATATAGGGTCACAACACACTGTTTAAGAAGCTTTTGTATAGACATTGGAGCTGAAGCAATAGTGCGGCAGCAGGTGGGGTGTTTGCCTTCCATGAGCCCAACCCGGCTTCAATTCCTGGAATCCCATATGGTCTCCAGAGCTTGCCAGGAGTGATTCCTAGTTCAGAGCCAGGAGTAGTCCCTGAGCAGTGCTGGCTGTGACTCAAAACCTCCCCCCAAAGTTGTGCTTAGCTATGGACAATCCTGTACAAGTCTTATTTCAGACAAAAGCCTTAATATCCAAGACACAGTACTGGGTTGTGCCCATAACTACACAGTAGGCCTTATCCTTCTTGTACTTTGTGTGTGGTCCCTCTGTGTTGAACTTCTGTTTTTATTTTAACTGTTTATGGTTTGTGTGCCACATGGCTATGTACTCCAGGCTTACTCCTGGCAGGTGTCAGGTAGCCTATGGGGCACCTGAGAACAAACCTGGGCAAGCCACATGCAAGACGGAGTGCTTACCTATTGTGCTATCTCTCTGGCAACCCCCATGTTAAGTTTTTTCAAAAGTTCTTTTAAAAAATTTTTAATGCTCTTTAAGATTTTATAAAGCTCTCTGACCAGTATTGAACTTTTTCCCTTTTTTTTTTTAATGTTTGGTGTCCCCCAACAGTGCTCTGGAACTCATTGTAGCTCAGAGATCATTCCTGGTCATTCTGGGGATTGGACTGGGATGTGTCCCATGCAAGGCAAGTGACTTAATCCTGTATTACTATCTCCATGGCTCCTGTTTTGAACTTTTTTACAGTTCATTTAAATTTTGCCATTAGGGAGTTAAAGGTTTTTCACTCTCCTCCTATACTTGCCCCACACTATGAAATGACTTAAAAACATATGAACAGCCAAATTGAGTTACAGTTGAAATACAGTAGATTGCATGTATTTAAAATATGCAATACAATACAATCATGTATTTAGTTTTGTAATCACTTCCTAGCTTAGAGCTTCAAAATCCCTTGGACTATCCTTAGTGATGGGAGAATATTTGTTTTGCTAATAGGATGCTAATAGGATGATTTTGGCCTGGCACATAGGTAAGTTTACCATGCTGGCTAATAACCAGAAAGTCCAAGAATGTGATTTGGGATTGGAATTTTCAGTTATCTGACCTCCTGTGGTTGGGGGGAAGGATGCTAGCCATTGAGTTATCTTATGGCAATGAAACAGTTATTTGTGCTCGCACAATAAAGCCACAATAAACCTCCAGATACTTAGGTTCAGAAGGAACTTTCCGGTTTCTAAACACATTAATGTACTGTCAGAATGGTTTTTCAAATTCCATGGAAGTTCTTCATCTCCTTTTCCTCTAGCCTCTTGAAAACCTTCACCTATAATCACTAAACCTATAGGTTGATGAGTGCTGTGAGTCATTCCAACAAATTAAAACTGAGGAAATTATAGGAAGATCTAAAGTTATATTGGTCTGCTTGGTGTAATGGCCCTTCATACTTGTGGATGGCATGTGAAGTAGGAGTTTTATGAAAAATCTTGCCTTTGACTTGCAGGCTCTGTACTCTCTCCAGCCCCTCAGTTAACCCTTTTAAAAATAATGAGAGAAGGATTGAAAGAAGATATGTCATGCTGAAGCAAATTATAAGAACTTTAAAAATGTAAGAACAAATAAAAATATAGTAGCAGTCAGGGCTGGAGCGATAGCACAGCGGGTTGGGGTTGCCTTGCACACGGCCAACCCACATTCAATTCCCAGCATCCCATACGGTCCCTGAAGTACTGCCAGGAGTAATTCCTGAGTGCAGAGCCAGGAGTAACCCCTGTGCATTGCCAGGTGTGATCCAAAAAAAGGCAAAATTTATATAAAGTAGCCGTATTTCAAAAAAGTGGACTTTAGACAAGTGGTAGTATCAGGATAAAGATACTTCATAATGATAATGGCCTAAGAAAATACCAGTGCTAAATACATATATATATTTAGTAACAACTTTCTACATATGAACTGACAATTAAAAAAAGGAAAATGAAATCTATAGTTACATGTGGAAATTTTAATGGTTCTCAGTGGTTGAGTAACATGTAGATAGAAATGAGAGTGGCCTTAAAGATACCACTAAATTTGACCTAATTGATTTTTCTTTTTATTAAAATTTTTTTTAATAGTGAGACATCATGAGGTACAGTTGCAGACTTATAAATTTTTGTGCTTGGGTTTCAATTATACAATGATCAAATACCCATCCCTCCACCGGTGCCCATTTCCCACCCCCCATCCCCCCAATTGATATTTATAGGTTAATCCATTGAATAACAGCAGAAAAATAATCTCCGCCCATCCAGTGTGTGGTTCCTGGGATTGAAACCCAGGTTCTCATATGTTAGGCATGTGTTCTTTTCTTGAGCCAGATACCTGGTCCCAGAAATGCTAATTGCTTTATTTTAGGGTTTTTGACCACACCTGGTATTGCTGTTAGGTTTCTCTTAGCTAAGAGGTCACTTGCATGTGCTCCAGCCCTTTGAGTTTTTCCCCTGTGCTCAGAAATGGAAATTCTGATTTTATTTTATTTATTTTTTTTCATTTTGGGTCACACCATACGATGCACAGGGTTACTCCTGGCTCTGCACTCAGGAATTACTCCTGGCGGTGCTCAGGGGACTATATGGATGCTGAGGTTCTAACCCGTGTCAGTCACGTTCAAGGCAAATACCCTACACTCTGTACTGTTGCTCCAGCCCCGAAATGGAAATTATTTTCAAATGCACATGACTCATTCATGTGGTGGATCATCAGATAAATCTCTCTCTCTCTCTCTCTCTCTTTTTTTTTTCGCTTTTTGGGTCACACCCAGCGATGCAGAGGGGTTACTCCTGGCTCTGCACTCAGGAATTACTCCTGGTAGTCCTCAGGGGACCATATGGGATGCTGGGAATCGAACCCGGGTAGGCCACGTGCAAGGCAAATGCCCTACCTGCTGTGCTATCGCTCCAGTGCCAAATCTCATATTTTAAATTAATATTTTATATACATAGGAATGATATAATTTTAGGGAAATTAATGAAGATTAATACAAAAGATACTCAGGAAATATCTGGAAATTTATTTGGAATTTGTTCATATTCCTTTCAGCTCATCTTCCTTTCTTATTTATTTTACAAATTTTATTTTAGATGACACGGTTTGGGATACTTTTAATGGCAGGGTTTCAAGCACAAAAAACGTTCCAGAACCACACCCTCTACCAGAATTTCTCCTTCCATTGTTCCAAATGTTTCCCCATTTTCTCCCCCCTCAGATCCCAATTACCCCATAATAAGTTTCCTACAGTAACCAATTATTAGTTTCTGTTACCTTTGGGCATTTATTTTCCTTATTGTATCCCAGATATGGAAAGATCATACTGTTATCTATCCCTCGCCTTTGTTTTTATTTTTTTTTCTTTGTGATTTTTGATTTGGGGGTTAGGGGGCGGTTATTGGTGGTTTGGGTCACACCCAGCAGTGGTCAAGGCTTCTTATGGCTCTGTAGGCAGGAATCAACCCTGGTGGTGCTCAGGGATACCAGGGATCATACCTAGATCAACTGTGTGCAAGGCAAGCACCCTCCCTCCCCACTCTACTGCCCGCCAGATCCAATCATGTAACAGCAAATTGCATGACTTTGGTTTTTCTTATAGCTGAGTAGTATTCCACTTCATGTATATATACCACAGCTTATTTATCCAATCATCTCTTCTTTATACTCCAGATTTTGACTATTGTGATTAGTGCTGCTCATTTAGAGTAGAGGCGGTCACACCCAGTTGTGCACAGGGATCATTCTTTGTGGGGAGGCATGTACGGAACTGAGGATTGAGCCTAGGTCAGCCCTGGTAAGGCAAGTGCTTTACCCAGTATACTATCCAGCCCAGAAAATATTTTTATGTAATGGGGGGGAGCGGAGGGCTGGGTGCCATGTCACACCTGGGAATACTCAGGGGTTACTTCTGACTCTGTGCTCAGGGATCACTCCTCGCTGCCTTAAGCATGGGATGCCAGGGATTGGACCCGAGTCAGCTGCATGCAGCAAACACCCTATCTGCTGTGCTATCCCTTTGGCCTCCAAAAATATCTTTAAATTAATGAAAATAGAAAAGCTTGTACACTATCGCTCAAGCAGACTTAATGGAAAATTTATTCTGATAATCTTTTGGATGGTTAAATTAGAAAAGTTTTACCTTTACTGTTAAGCGTCTCTCCTCTTAGAAAAAGAATAACAAATTAGATGCTAAAGAAAGTGGAAAGGAGGCTGGAACAATAACACAGTGGGTAGGGCGATTGCCCTGCACATGGCCGACCCAGGTTCGATTCCCAGCATCCCATATGTTCTCCGAGCACCGCCAGGAGTAATTCCTGAGTGTATGAGCCAACACCTGAGCACTGCCGGGTGTGACCCAAAAAGCAAAAAAAAGAAAAAGTAGAAAGAAGAATCTAATAAAAAGATAAGAGTGTGGTATCTGGGGCTAGAGTGATAGTACATCCAGTAGGGTGATTGCCTTGCATGTGGCCAACACAGGTTTGATCCCCGGCATCCCATATGGTTCCCCCAGCACCAGCAGGAGTAATTCCTGAGTGCAGAGCCAGGAGTAACCCCTGAGCATTGCTGGGTGTGACCCAAAAAGCCAAAAAAAAATAATAATAATGTGATACCTTAGGGATAGATAAGAATGTAGTAAAGTGGCCCATATGCTTGCCTTGCACTTGGTCTACCTCAGTTCCATCTCTGGCATCCTATAAGATCTCCTGCGCCCCACCAGGAGTGGTCCCATAAGACAGTGAGGAGCAAGTAATGCCAAAAGTTGGTTCTTTGAGGAGATCAATACTTGACAGGTTACTTGTTAAATCGGGTTTTTTTGGGTTTTTTTTTTTTTTTTTTTTTGCAAATGCCCTACTCCCTGTGCTATTGCTCCAGCCCCTAAATCAGCCCTAAATCAGGTTTCTTAATAGAGAAAAATTTTTCTGTTACTGCTTCCATCCTGATATTTGTGAGTTGTCCTGCACATATGGGACTGTACCAGGGATCAGACTTTCAAGTCAGGCACTTTCCTTTGGATAAATTTATTTTGGTGTAGGATAATAATCCTGCCTTATAGTACTTGGAAACAGACATGTAGAACCTGGAATTAAATTGGTGTGGACCTCAAGCATGGCAAGTGTCTTAATACCCTGTATTCTCTCTCCAGCCCAAACCTCTAATTTATTTATTTTTTGTATTTATTTTTCAGCATCTATAGTTTCTTCCCACTCTTCAGTACTCCCTGGGATTGTGACACAAGGCATATAACCTCTAAGCTCACAGCATTGCTTTTCCATAAACTTAGATGATAATAATACCTGTCTCTTATAAACTTTGTCTTGAGGAAATGAAATAATGCATGTAGAGTACTTGCATGTAATGAGTTCTGGGTCAATGTTAATCATTCTTTCTACTATTACTATTGTTTATACCCAATGTAAACAATACATTGGGTCAATGTTAATCATTCTACTATTACTATTGTTTTTTTAAACTATTGCTATTAATCCGAGTAGAAGGACTTCTCGGATTTCTTCAGTAGCCACGTCCACCTGCCCACATATCAAATTCCACAGGATGGATATGTCCCCAACGTTCTCCCCTTCCAAAATCTGACATGCCATTTCGTCGGTAAAGAAGCAAACAGCATCCGGCCCAGACAAGGTCAGACCGAACACCTGAAGAACCTGCCATCAGTACTCATCAATACACTGGCTCAGCCCTTCACACACTACCTGTCAGAATGCAAGGTTCCGTCCCAATGGAAAATCAGCAGGACCGTTCTACTGTACAAGAAGGGAGACATCCAACACATTGGCAACTATAGCCTAATCTGCCTATTGTCTATTGTCTACAAGCTGTTCCCTTGAGTCATCCTGAATAGGATTGGCAGAACACTAGATGAATGACAGCCATGTGAGCAACCTGGGTTCTGAAAAGGATTTAGCACGATTGACCGTATCCACACAGTAGCTACCAAGCTCATTGAGGTTTTTCGGGAGTTCAAGATGCCGCTCTGTCTAATGTTCATTTATTTAAAGAAGGCCTTTGATTCTGTTGAGACTGAAGCAGTCATCAAAGCCCTAGCCAAACAGGGTGTTCAAACTCAATACATCCGAATCCTCCGTGAGCTGTATTACAGAATCACTACCAGGATCTCACCATTCTACAAGAAAGTGATCATCAACATAAAAAGAGGGGTTCAGCAGGGAGATACCATTTCACCAAAATTCTTCAGTGCCACCCTTGAGAAAGCCATGTGACGACTGGAATGGGAAGAAATGGGAGTGAAGATAGGCGGTCAGCAGCTACACCACCTCCGCTTTGCTGCTGATACCATTCTAATAACACCAAACATTAGCAAAGCAGCACAAATACTGGCTGACTTTGACCATGAGTGTGGAAAGGTCCGACTGCAGCTGAATCTCACCAAGACAATGTTCATGAAAAACGGACTTGTTCCTGAAGTTCCATTTGCTCTCAACGGAACAAACATCTCCGAATGTAGCAGCTATGTGTACCTAGGTTGAGAACGCAACATGACGAATGACCTGGCACCTGAGCTGCACAGGAGGAAGAGAGCGGCATAGTATGCCTTCAAGAGTATCGAAGAAATATCACGGTCACGGTCCTCCCGTTGTTCATCGATTTGCTCGAGCGGGCCTAGTAATGTCTCTGTCATGAGACTTGTTGTTACTGTGTTTGGCATATTGAGTACGTCACAGATAGCTTGCCAGGCTCTGCCGTGTGGGCGAGATACACTCGGTAGCTTGCCGGGCTCTCCGAGAGGGGCGGAGGAATCGAACCCGGGTCGGCCATGTTGGCTGCGTGCAAGGCAAATGCTGTACCCGCTGTGCTATTGCTCCAGCCCCATCGAAGAAATAGCTAAGAGAATGAAGAACCTCCGGTTCTGGGCACATTCAACAGCACTGTTCTTCCTGCATTAACATACGCCTCAGAGACCTGGGCCCTACAAAAACAGGACAAGAACACTATTCAGGTCCCCAAAAGAGAAATGAAAGAGCTATGCTTGGAGTATCGTGCTTCACTCAAGTGAGAGAAGGAATTCGGAATTCCGACCTCTGTCGACGATCGGGAATCAGGGACGCTGTCTCGTTTGCCAAGGCATCAAAAATCAGATGGGCTGGACACGTTATGCAATTTGAAAATGACCACTGGACTAGAGCCATTACATATTGGATTCCACAGGATGTCAAAAGAATGCATGGCCGCCCACCTATGAGATGGTCAGACTTCTTTGTCAAGACCCTGAACGAACGGTTTGAGGCTCTTTGTGTTCCTGGAGTGAGCAGATGCCATTGGCTACACTAGCATGCAACAGTGATGAATGGAGATGTTACTGGCACCCGCCCAAGCAACTCATGAGTAACGGGATGTCAAGTGATCAAGTGATTGCTATTAATGCTTCTCTTCCACTTTACAAATATTTTATGTATCCAACTATGGACTGTAAGCTACTTTGGTTTTCCTTTCCCATTCTTTCAAAGCAAGAAATTCTAATGCAAATAGATAATTTGCCATAGGACATTAAATGACAATTCCCAAGAAGAAAAGTTATCAGATGACTCATTGACTTTTTAAATTCTCATAAGTATATAATAAATTCAGGTAAACGAAGTAAGAAGAGATTGATCTACAGAAAGGCAGTAGTATTTATAAAGAGCACAGTCCACAAAGGGATTCTGATCTGCTTAAGACCAGAGCAATAAGGCTCTATTTCTAAACATATCAGTTGATGCCTTAGTTGTGAGAATTTGGTGTTGATTTTTAAAAAAAGTGGAGGGGCTAGAGCGATAGCTCAGCAGGTGGGGCATTTATTTGCCTTGCACACAGCCGACCCTGGTTTAATTCCCAGCATCCCATATGGTCCCCTGAGCACCGCCAGGAGTAATTCCTGAGTGCAGAGCCAGGAGGAACCCCTGTAGCTGGGTGTGACCCAAAAAAGAGGGAAAAAAAGTGGAAAGATCGTAAAAATGCTTTAATTCAGGCTTCTAGAAATAGGTTTGCAGAAGACTTCGTATAGTTGGCCCACTAGGCAGCTTCTTCTTGTGCCCTAATCAGAAAGTTAGAAATCAGAGAGCTATTTTGGAACTCTTAACTAGGATTACTCTGTTTTAACTATAATCCAGTGATCAGGAAGTTCCCATTGCCATAGCAATTTGCTTCTGAGTTTCACATATACAGTAGCATAATACTAGCGCAAGATAGATTGATCATTTTTCATCCTCACAAAGCTAATGCTGCACGCACACAGAATGCTTGTATTCCATTTCTGCCAACCCAAACCAGCTGAAACAGCAACAAAACCAGTTCCACATTTCCACCTTCCTAAACTTGAATCAGAGCATCTGATTATCTTACAACCTTATTATGAGTTACTGAAGATGCAGTTTTTGTATTTATTCTCATAATTCTTTTAGTTGTGTGGTTCTATCTATTGGTATCATTTGGGGTTACTCTTTTCTTATTTATTTATTTACTTATTTTAATTGGATCACCGTGAGATAGTTACAAAGCTTTCATGATTGAGTTTTAGTCGTACCATGATCGAACACCCATGCCTCCACCAGTGTACATTTTCTACCACCGATGTCCTCAGTTTCCTCCCGCCAACCCCACCTCATCCCACCCCCTGCCTCTGTAGCAGATAATTTCCTTCTTACTCTATTTTTTGGCATTATGTTTTGCAGTACAGATACTGAGAGGCCATCATGTTTGGTCCTTTGTCTACTTTCAGCAAATATCTCCCATCACGAGCGATCCCTCCAACCATCATTGATTTAGTAATGCCTTCTCTATCATTTGGGGTTATTCTTGAAGCTCAATGTAGCTGATAATTCAGAGAGGGCTCTAAATTCTCTTATATATAGTGTCTCTGTATGGTGACTCATCTTCAGAGTTACTCTACACATGGTCTGTTTGTCATATCCTGGTATTACTGATAGGATGACAGCTAAGTTCCTGTGGGGAGTATTTCAGGCACTCCACATGCTCACTTTTATTCCTACACTGATTGTGCCTAATAGTTTATTATGGCAGTGACTGTATGTCTCTTGAGGTCAGTTAATAAGAGATTCTTTCTTAGCACTTGCCCTTTTAGATCTCTTACTTGGAGAGAATGTTAGCTGTTATTTAATAAGGGTTCAGCAGTAGTTTTAGAAGGTAATAGTGACTGAGGCCAAAAGCAAGGCCAACATTTTACCAAGCATGTGAATGAGCTACCTGTGAAGCACATCCTCTAGACCCAATCACAGTGACATTGTATATGTGTGCATATATGATTTTTGCCAAGGATTGACTCCTGGGAGTCTGTACATGTGAATCATGGTCGCCATCTTCTGTCCATCTGGCCTCTTTCAGATAACTTGAACCTTGAAGTGGGGACTGAAAAGTTGTCTGACATGCTGTCAACTCTGTTGATCCCCTGCACCATATGTGGTTCCTTCCTTGGTATTGCCCAACACCCCCCACCCCCATCATTAAATAAAACTGACAGGCTCCCACCTTGTAAGAAAGTTCAAGTTAAAATTCTTTGTTGTCCTCAGGAACTGGAAGAGAGACCTCTGTGTGTGTGTGTGTGTGTGTGTGTGTGTGTGTGTGTGTGTGTGTGTGTGTTCAGGGGGGAAGTATTGTGTAGCATTGGATTCAGAGGGGTTGACCCAATGGCTTAATAGCAGTCTCAGAGAATCTAGGGAAGAAATGGGCAGTATTGCCAAAGTTCTGGTTTCTAGTTCAGAGTTTTAAGCTGCACTTTTGAATTTGCAAAGTAAATGCAACTGAGCAGAGAAATCTACAGGTGTCTGTGAATGGGTAAGAAGATGGAGAGCTTAATAAGAGATTTGATAAAGTGTAAAAGTAAGTAGTAGTGCTTAGGAAAATATTTGTAAAAGTAAGCAGTAATGCTTAGGAGAATGTTCAGAAGCTTTGATTTAAGGGAATAAAATTTTAAAAGATCAAAAAAGAAAGGTTACTGCAGATGACCTACTAATCTTAACCAAAGTTAACCCATTCTACTGTTGTTCTGGCCCCATGGAATCTTTTTTTTTTTTTCTCTTTTTGGGTCACACCCAGCGATGCACAGGGCTTACTCCTGGCGTTGCTCAGGGGACCATATGGGATGCTGAGAATTGTACCCGGGTTGATTGCATGCAAGGCAAACACCCTACCCGCTGTGCTATCTCTCCAGCTCCCGCCATGGAATCATTTTAATCTAAATCTAAGTGGCTATTATAATGATAACAATATAGAAAATTGGTGATGTTATGAATTTAGTTGTGTTTAGGAGACTAAGAACTTAACATTTGGCTTTAAATTTTGTGTTTTAATGTTGAACCTGGTGGTACACAGGGTAACTTCTGTCTTTGCTGGGCATTGAACCTCTTAGCATACAAAATATGCATTCTACCCTGTTGAGCTGCATTTTCTATTTAAGAACTTTGGTTTCTTTTTTTTTTCTGGGTCACACCCGGAAATGCTCAGGGATTACTTCTTGCTCTGCACTCAGGAATTACTCCTGGCGGTGTTCAGGGGACCATATGGGGTGCTGGGAATCGAACCAGGTCAGCTGCATGCAAGGCAAACGCCATACCCCATTGTGCTATCACTCCAGCCCCAGAACTTTGGTTTCTTAAACAGGAAATCAAAAAATAGGACATTTTTTGGTTTGAGTCACACCCACTGTTTGTGGGAGCATGGTATACCAAGTATTAAACCCAGAATTACTACATACAAAGCATGTGCTCCTGCACTAAGACCAAGCACTTTTTTTTAACATGATCTAGAATTTTTTTTTTCTTTTTGGGTCACACCCGGCGATGCTCAGGGGTTACTCCTGGCTCATACACGCAGGAATTACTCCTGGCGGTGCTCGGGGGACCATATGGGATGCTGGGAATCTAACCTGGATCAGCCATGTTGGCTGCATGCAAGGCAAAGGCCCTACCTGCTCTGCTATCGCTCCAGCCCCATGATCTAGAATTTAAATGATGAGAATCTTGAGAGATTTTAAATAAGTAATGATAATCTTGAGCTCTTAATATCTGGTATTAATAAGATTGTGTGTCTATCTATGAGTTCGATATCTTCCCACTTTTTTTTTTAAGTACTAGGAGTTGATTCAGTTTCTCTTCAATATATTTTCACAGATGGTAGTAAAAACTTTTATGGACATGGATCAGGATTCAGAAGATGAAAAACAACAGTATCTCCCACTAGCCTTGCATCTTGCATCTGAATTTTTCCTCAGGAATCCCAATAAAGATGTCCGTCTCCTTGTAGCGTGTTGTTTGGCTGATATATTTCGAATCTATGCTCCAGAAGCTCCATATACTTCCCATGATAAACTTAAGGTAAATTCTGTCTTTATAAAAATTTGTTTACTTTTGTTTAGCTTATCATCTGGAACATATATTTCATGTTATTGTTATCATTGTAAATAAGATCTTAAGTTGCAAAACAAACTGATTTATTTCACAAATACATTGAGTATTTTGGGGAAAGACATGAGGCCGTGAAAGGTACAGATCAAAACTTTTAAAAACTCAGATGACTGAATTAAAGAGATAAATAGTACATTAGGAACATGTACAAAACAATGTCATTTGACTATTTTCCCTGCATGACATTTTCTAAACACAAAACTAAATGCTCAACTTAGTGGTTTTCTTTTTGTTCAAACTGAAAAGTTTCTTTTTTAAAAAAGTTGATTTCAGGGACTGAAGCGGTAGCACAGAGGGTAGGGTGCTTGCCTTACATACAGCCGACCCGGGTTCGATTCCCAGCATCCATATGGTCCCCTGAGCACCATCAGGAGTAATTCCTGAGTGCGGAGCCAGGAGTAACCGCTGTGCATTGCCAGGTGTGACCCAAAAAGAAAAAAAAATTGATTTCAATCTGGTTTTATATTTTTAGTAATTTTTTCTTTTCAAGTTGAAATCTTTTGAATTGCATTGTTATTTGTTTTGGGGCCATACATGATAGTGCTCAGGGCTTATTCCTGACTCTGCTCAGGGATCCCTCCTGGCAGTATTTGAGGGACCACATATGGTACTAGGGATCAGATCCACGTCTGCTGCATTTAAGGCAAACTCCTTACCTGCTACTATATCTTCAACCCCTGAACTGTTTATTTTTAAATCATTCTGAAATATATCCATGTCAGTAGTATTTGGGGAAAGCTTATTAAGAAGTGGAGTGCTTGTAATGAAAGTACAGCCCTTCTAAGTAGTCTATTAATGGTTTGTTCTCCACTACTTAGTGCTCACATCAGATTCAAAACTAGGCACTGGAAATGACTGCTTATTTTAAGGATATAGTAATGAACTCATAATCAGGTCCTTAAAATAACTTTAATTGTCATAAATTAAGGTGACTGTGAGTAGAAGTGTTATAAGATTTAGTTATCTCAGAATAAGGGAATATAAAGATTGTGGCAGTAATTTTTTATTATGGTATAATTTTGTGATTTGTTCTTTTCTAAGTATTGTAAGTAATGAATGAACTAAGTTACTTTCAATTCATTTGGCTAAAGGAGAATTTTTTATAGTTTGTACTGGATTAGTATATTGTGAAAGAGTCATAAGTGTTTGTGGTTAATAATATTTTATCTCTGTCTTCCACAGGACATATTTTTGTTTATTACCAGACAATTAAAAGGTTTAGAGGATACAAAGAGCCCACAATTTAATAGATACTTTTATTTATTGGAGGTAAGATTTTTTCCCCTTTAATAAATACACACTATTGCACAGTATTTTTTATTTTATGTTGTATATATTACAGAGTATAATATGGAGAAGATCCTTTATTATATACTTTCATAATGTACAATGAGTCTTTTAAGCTTTTTTTTATATTTAAAAGGAAGATACAATCTTTTAATTGCTTCTCTTAGCCTAAAAATATGAAGTTTTAACTTGAAAAATGTTGCAATATTTGATCTTACATTTTTTGTTTTTGGGATTGGGGATGGACATATTCTACTATGTTCAAGACTTACTCCCAGCTCTGCTCAGGGATCACTCCTGTCATGGCTTAAGGGAATATATGTGGTGCTGAGGATTGAATTTACAAAGCAAGTACCTTTATCTCTCCAGCCCCTTTTATATTATTTGAAACTTAATTTTTATTTACATCTTTTTTTTTCCTGCTTTTTGGGTCACACCCGGCGGTGCTCAGGGGTTACTCCTGGCTTTGCATTCAGGAATAACTCCTGGCAGTGCTCAGGGGACTATATGGGATGCTGGGATTTGAACCCAGGTTGGCCGCGTGCAAGGAAAACGCCCTACCCGCTGTGCTATCACTCCAGCCTCGAAACTTGATTTTTATCTTGCTAATTTTATCTTTTCATAATCCAAAAAGGAATTAAATTGCAAATACCTCTACCAGTTTCTCACAGTGTTTTTTTTTTTCTTCCCTGTTGTGATCAAATTTATAACTTTACCCATGCAAGGCATGCACTCAACTACTCAACCACTAAGCCACATCCCCAGCCCTCTTAGTATCTTTCAATTATCGAAGAGGTACATCATGTATTTTGTGAAGGTCAAAGTGAATGAAAAACCATTGTCATTTTCTTTTTTGTTTTGTTTTGGTTTGGCTTTTGTTTTTTGTTTTGGGGCCACACCCAGCAATGCTCAGAGATTACTCCTGACTCTATACCCTTGCACTCAGGATTCACTCCTGGTGATGGCTTGGGATACAGGATGACAGGGATCAAACCCACATTGGCTATGTGCTAGGCAAGCGCCCTCCTTACCCACTGTACTATCTCTCCTCTGCTGGAAATGTCATTTTATTTATTTAATTAACTAAGTTTTCTGTCTGCAATACTCAGGAGTAACTCCTGGCTCTGCACTCAGGAATTACTACTGTTGGTGCTCAGGTGACAGTATAGAGTGCCAGTGATTGAATCTGAGTCGGTTGCTTGCAAGGCTAACCTCCTACCCACTGTACTCTATCTCTGGTCCTCACAATTGTAATTTTCTGTTGTGCCTTTGTGGACTTTAAACTTCTCATTCTAAAAATTAAGTTAAAATTACAATTTTAATGATGAATTTACTTCTTTGTATGTATGTGTGAATGTAGTGTATGTGTAAATAATTATTTTTATTTGTTTAAAGAATTTAGCTTGGGTTAAATCATATAACATCTGCTTTGAATTGGAAGATTGCAATGAAATTTTTATTCAGCTTTTTAGAACTCTCTTCTCAGTGATCAAGTAAGTTAATTTTTAAGCATCAGTCTTTTTTTTTGCTATGTATATTGAAGTGTCATGAATTATATAGCAAGATGTTTTAGAACTTTAAAAAAAATGTTTTCCTTAGATTATATAAAGAACTGAAATTCTATGCCTAAACTCTGTCTTTGCCCATTTGATACCACTTAAATTATGATAGCAGCTATATTCTTTGACCCTTAGAAAGCAAATGTTATCAGACCTTAAATAACAATTTACAAATGTACAAGCTGAAATTCTAAATTTTATTAAGTAGCATTCATGGACGCTAAAAGGCACCGACTTTTATACTTTCTCATTTTATTTTTAAATTAATTAATTTACTTATTTTGGTTTATGGGGCCACACCTCGCAGTTCTCAGGGCTCACTCCTGCCTTTGGTCACAGGGATTTGGTGCTAGGAGACCATAAGTTGTGCCAGGGATTGAACCCAGGTTGGCCGTGTACAATGCTAATGCCTGCCCGCTGTATTACCGCTCTGGCCTGTAAACCACATTTTTTGATGTGAGGTATAATCTATAACATTGTTATTTACATTATATACTTGCCAAGTTATCTCATAAAATTTCTTTTTTCATTTTATTTTTGGGCCACACTTGGCTATGCTCTGGGATCATTTCTAGCAGTAACTCAGGGGACAATATAGGGTGCTGGGGACCGAATTTAGATCATTCTCATGCAAGCACCCTACTAACTGCACTATCCTTGTAGCCCCTCTCAAATATTAATTTTTTAGTGACCTTATTAATAAAGGATAAATTAAATTTAATATATTGATACAAATTTTATGTATTTCTACTTTATTGAAGAGCAGCATTATTTCAATATATGATTCTGGTCACATTTCCTGTATCCAATACAAATGGCTTTGTTTTGAGAACTAATTTTATAGGATAAGTTTGCAGACATTTTAAAATTTTTTTTCCTTCGGTCTGGAGCAATAAGAGAGCGGGTAGGACATTTGCCTTGCACACGGCCAACCCAGGTTCAATTCCCAGCATTCCATATGGTCCCCCGAGCACTGACAAGAGTAATTCCTCAGTGCAGAGCCAGGAATAACCCCTGTGCATCGCAGGGTGTGACCCAAAAAGAAGAAAAAGTTTCTTTTTTTTCCTTGCCCTGTATCCTTCTCAGTGCTTTTAGAAACACTGCTGCATTTTTTTTTCTGTCTTATGTTAATTTTTTTGAAGGGTAGGGTCAGCTGCTTTGTATTTCTAATTCTAATGAAAAAAATTTTATGATACTTGGTTTTGATTATATAAGATGTCTATTATTTTGTACTCAGGGATCACCCCTGGCTAAGCTCAGTGTCCCGTGTTGGGGTACAGGGATAGAGTCTGGGTCTGCCATATGCAAGGCAAGTGCCCTGCCTGCTGTAGTATCTCTTTGGCCCCCAGGAAGCATTTCTGAAACCTCATTCTTTAACTATATTGATTTTATTATCATTTTGTTATTTGTTTGACTTTTGTGAGATGAGGATGTTGTTTTTAGAGTTTTCTAATTGTAAATTCTTGTATACAGCCAACCTTCCACAGGTCAGTTAAAGCCCGATACCATTTGATCTCCCAAGCACTGTGGGGTGTGACCTGAAGGTTCTTGTGTATTGCCTGGTTCCATACCACAGTACTGCCTGAACTGCAGCACATTCTTAGTCTGTAACATTAAACCCAGCTGCTACTAGTCAGAATCACCAGGAAGACTCTCCTGCCACCCATCGGCTCCTGAGAACTGTCACTGTCACTGTCCTCCCGTTGTCATCGATTTGCTCGAGCAGGCCCAGTAACGTCTCCATTGGAGACTTTGTTGTTACTGTGTTTGGTATATTGAATACATCACGGGTAGCTTGCCAGGCTCTGCCGTGCAGGCAAGATACTCTCGGTAACTTGCCGGGCTCTCCGAGAAGGGCGGAGGAATCGAACTTGGGTCGGCCATGTTGGCTGCATGTTCGACAAATGCCCTACCACTGTGCTATCGCTCCAGCCCACTCCTGAGCACTGATTTTTAAATTTTATTTATTTTGCTCTTATTTGGGATTATACCTGGTCATACTCCAGGGGTTACTGCTGGCGCTGCACTGAGGAATCAGTCCAGGGGGTGCTTCAGAAGTGACACGGGATGCTGGGGATTGAACCCAGGTCAACTGCATGCAAAGCAAACACCCTACCTGTTGTACTATTGTTCTAGTTTGCTCAGAAAAAATTTTTAAACAAAGGAAATGTCAGTAGTATAAAAAACTTCTTAATTTCATTCATTGTTGTACATTTGTTTCCTTTTTTTTTTTTAAGCTTTCCTTGAGATATGTAAGCAAAAAGATCGTTCTTTGAACTTTACAGTTTATTTGGTCTTTGACTCTTATAAGGCCTACATTTATTTTAGTGATTGTTTTGTAAGTTTTGGAAAAAGCATAATGTCCTAAAGCTTTTATAATGAAAACAAATAGAGCAGCTGACAATTCTATACCAGAATTGGCATGATTCCCTCAAGAGAAAATCCTCTTACATCTCAGATATTTGTTTTCAAAACTGAATGCTGTAATTTTCTTTAGTAAGCCTAATTTTTTTCCCTTTTTTCTGCCCCCCCCTGCCTTTTTTTTTAAAGCAATAGCCACAATAAGAAGGTACAAATGCACATGCTAGACTTGATGAGTTCTATCATCATGGAAGGTGATGGAGTGTCTCAAGAATTATTGGATTCCATTCTTATTAATCTCATCCCTGCACATAAGGTCTGTATGGTACGAAGATACTAAATATTTAAAGGTATCTACATGCTTCACTTATGAAATACTTCACATGAAAAGAATTATGTTTTGCCATAATTGATCTTTTTAAATAATTCTCTTTTTTTTGCTTTTCTGGTTTTTTGTTTTGTTTTGTTTTTTTGGGTTTTTTTTCTTTTTTTTGCTTTTTTTGGGTCACACCTGGCATTGCACAGGGGTTAGTCCTGGCTCTGCACTCAGAAATTACTCCTGGCAGTGCTCAGGGGACCATATGGGATGCTGGAGATTGAACTCAGGTCAGCCGCATGCAGGGCAAATGCCCTACCTGCTGTATTATCACTCTGGCCCAGAAGATTTGATTTTAAAAGTCTTCCTACAGCCCTTTTTTGACCCTTAATTACATAGTGCATTGAGAGTCTTGGAGGGAACAATATTCAACATTTTTAAATTATGAAAATTTTACCTCAAACACCTTGATTACTACTTCTCAGCTAATTAAACAAGGAAATATTAAGAATAGTGGATTAGAGGAGAGTGTGGGTGTCGTTTGTATTTAGGATACATAGATATAATTGCTTGAATCACAGTATCACATGGTCCTCCCATTGTTCATCTATTTGCTCGAGCGGGCCCAGTAACGTCTCCATCATGAGACTTGTTACTGTGTTTGGCATATTGAGTACGTCACGGGTAGCTTGCCAGGCTCTCCGAGAGGGGTGGAGGAATCGAACTTGAGTCGGCCATGTTGGCTATGTGCAAGGCAAATGCCTTAGGTATCCATTCAGTGTGATAAAAACAGCTTAATAGAGAATTGGACTTTTTTTGTAGACAAAAATTTATTTTAGTTTTTGATTTCTCATTTACAACTTCTGCATTTTAGAAACAAGGATATCGTATAATACATGAAATGAATTGTTACCTTTTTGGGTGCCATTTTGTAGACTATCATGGTATAACAGCACTATAATACATTCACTAATTCATTTATAACTTTGCGTATTTTTGTTTTTCAGAACTTAAATAAACAATCCTTTGACCTCGCAAAAGTCCTATTGAAAAGGACAGTTCAGACTATTGAGGCATGCATTGCCAATGTATGTATTTCTACCTGTATTATGTAATTGCCTAATTTCTAATTTATTGTATTAGTATATTAGAACCTTTTATATGTTGGTTTAACTTACTGGTAAAGTTTTATCTATTTAGAGCAAATTTATGGAAAAAATGATAGTTTGATCCATTATATAATCAAATACAAAATTCCTTTTTTGGGGTGGTTAGGGTTTGGAACATATTTATGAGATAATCTGGATCTGTGCTCAAGGGACACTTCTGGTAGTACTCGGAGACAGCAAAGTTTTTCTCTTCATCCTCCAATGCCCTATAGTCATTTCCTGAATTACCAGTACAGGTATATATATTTTTGGTTCTTTTGAGAGTGCTACCAAAAACACCATTAGTGAAAGGAAAGAAGTAATGGACAGTGCACATGAGACTCACTTGTTGTTGAACTTGAGATAGGTTATAGATTCAGAATTTTAGAATTAAAACTGATGATAATCTCAAGGAAAACTAAGACACAACCACGACGAAGCAGTTAAGGCACAACCACGAGGAGGCAGTTGGAATTTGACCACTGCACAAAAGCAGATATGTTAGTAAAGGCATGGGGGAAGAAAGATAACTGAAAAAGTGAATATCTGAAGGTACTAGCATCAGAAATTAAAGGGAGGTTTACTAAATATTCAAAGGAATTCATAAGCTCTGGCAAGAACACTTTACAACTTATGCCATGAAAATAGAGAGCCTAGAAAAATGGCAAGACTGAATCAGTAGAATACAGTGTCTAAATAAAAAAGACTTGGAACTTTCCAGCTCCCACTTTTACATACACAAATCAAAACAATAATTATGTCTCCCCCAGTCAAAAGACAACCCAATTGAATTTACTAATGAGTTCTTCCAAACCTTTAGAGACCTTCTTATCCTTTTAAAAAGGCCCCTTCTAGATAGTCTAGCAGTAATTTTTCTAAGCAGGAATTATTCTGAACTAAGAGGGCAGAATTACTCTTTAAATTACATTTTTTTATAAAGTTGTTCACAATAATTATATTCAGCATTTCAACACCAATCACACCACCATTATTTTGAATTTTCCACCACCACTCAAGCCTGTCCCACAGACAGATGCTAGATAATTTATTTTGTATTGCTTGTTAAGAATAGCATTTTGCAGCTGCACGGTCCTGGAATTCTAATATTTTAAATAATTGGTGTCCGGAGACATCTCTGCAGCCAGCTGATTGGGTCAGAGATTCATTTGTGAGTCTCTGGACCGTGGCCATGCTCTTAAATGGCACCCGGAGGCAGTTCATGGGTGTGACAGCCAGGACTGAAAGGGCGAGAGAAGGAGCCATCCTCCCCCAATCCCTTGAGGCCTGGAGTTTTCAGTCACAGAGTGACTGAAATGGGTGACTAAAATCCTGATGCCTACATGGGTCAGGATTGAACCCTGTATTTAGTTTACTCCTGGCTCTTCACTCAGGAATTACTCCTGGCGGTGCCCAGGTGACCGTATGGGATGCTGAGAATCGAATCCGGTTCAGCTACATGCAAGGCAAAACACCCTACCCGCTGTGCTATCACTCCAGCCCTTGATTATTGTTGTTTTAAGAATTACTTTAAATACTCCTTGTTATTAAACATGGAAAAATAAGATTCTGGCTTAAATTTGATTTCGTTCCAAGGAAATTTGTCTATACAGTTCTAATAGATTACATAATTTATCTAAATTGTTTTCATTTTAGCAAGCATTATAATACATTATAGTAATACTCTTAATTTGAAAAAGCTTAATTCTTTTTTCTTTTATCTCTACATTTATGACTAAATGTTATTTAAAGATGTCCTTCCTTCTACCATCCTCTCCTCTTTTTATCGCCTCTCCTCACTTCCCGTCCTCTGTTCCCTCTCTCCCTCTCTGTCCCTTCTCTGTCCCTTTATTTTTTAGCTTTGTTGTATAGCTAAGTTACATCTCCAATTTGTAAGAAGTTTATTTTTTTTACTATTTTGATAATTTATATATTAATAATTGAAAGATCTGTTTCATTCCCTTCAGTGCTATATGTTATGTCTGTATGGTAGTTTATTAAAAATTATCCAAGTTTCTAATTTAAGTAAACTTTATTTTTTAATGTCTGATAGTTTTTCAATCAAGTCCTGGTGCTCGGAAAGTCATCAGTGAGTGATTTGTCAGAACACGTATTTGATCTGATTCAGGAACTTTTTGCTATAGATCCTCATTTGTTATTGTCTGTCATGCCACAGCTTGAATTCAAACTGAAGGTAAGAATGAGTATAAATTGTAAGCCCTTAATTTTGAGGAAAAATGTCATGTAATTTTTCTCTAACCATAAAAGAGTAAGTTCAAATAATGGTGCATCTTTTGTCAAAATGATGTAATCATTGTAGAGAAGATTTAAGTAGAAATCATCTGCCTCACAGGCATTGGGTAGGGTGGGGGTATATATTGGGGTTCTTGGTGGTGAAAAATGAGTACTGGTGAAGGGAAAGGTGTTTGATCATTGTATGACCGAGTCTTAAACCTGAAAGCTTAGTAACTTTTCCCACAGTGATTCAGTAAATAAATATAAGATGAAAAAAGAAAAGCAAGGTGGATTTTATGCACAATTTAATCAGCTAATCAGTGGCTGAATAAATAGCAGTACTCCTACATAAAAAAAAAGTAAGTTCAGGTAACCTATTATTAAGTTATATATTGAAAATTACTTAAATAAAGCTATCCCATGTGAATTTGCATTGCAGAATTGTAATCTGCACATGTTCTTAATATCTGATATATACAGATAATAGATTAAAAATGGAGTAATTCCAGGAGCTTATAATGCGTTTTCATTATTATGCATGTTGGTATTTATTAATGTGTACATATGTCTTGTGAACATTAGAAGTTTCGACCGAACTGCTCAGAGGTTTTTGTTTTGTTTTTTGGGCCACATCCCAGTTATGCTTAGTACTTATTCCTGGCCTTGCATTCAGAAGTTGCTTATGATGATGCTCAGTGGGGAGGGGTGCATATAGGATGCTGGAGATTGAACCTGGGTCAGACAAATGCAGGGCAAACACCTTGCCCACTATACTACCACTCTGGCCTGCTCAAAATTTCTTGATTATAATATAACTCATGTGTTGAGGACCAGAATTTTGCATTCTAGATTGGGAGTAAATTATTTAATGACCAATTCAGCAAGGGATCCATAACTTCTTTTAAAAAGAAAAATTAAATAAAAAGAAATGAGACCAGAGTGATAGGACAGTGGATAGGGCATTTGCCTTGCATGCATTAGGCCTCGGTTTGATCACCAATTCCACAAATGGTCCCCCAACCCAGCAGGAGTGGCTCCTGAGTGCTGCTAGACGTGACCCAAAAACAAAAACATAAAAGGGGTGAGATAGTAGAGTAAGGTTCTTGCCTTACATGCAGATGTGGCCTACCTGGCACATACGATCCCCTGATCCCAGCCTGGAGTAAGCCTTGAGCATAGCAAGGTGTGCATTCCTCCATCCCAAAAACAAAAAGTTATTTTTAAAAAATGCACTTGCTTTGGTTGTAGTAAAACTTTTCAGAGCATTGAGTAAATTACTTTCAAATAGTAATAGACAGTAACTATTTTGGCTAGAACTTAGGTGAAATAAAAATATAGGCGACTTCATTCTTTTTGGTTTTGTTTTGGGACCATATTCACATGATGCTCAGGATTACTCCTGGCAGTTCTTGGGGGTCATATGATATACTGTGGATCAAACCCAGGTCAGCACATGAAAGGAAAGCATCCTGCCCCCTGTACTCTATCTCCAGTCCCAACTTAAAATTACCTTTTGTTATTTAAAAATGAAGATTTTCTACTTTTTACCCATTCTTGGTAAATATGAATGTAAATTTTATATAGTTACCTATAATGTTTACATTTGAATGATGTACTAACTAATAAAGAGATTTTAATTTGGATACGTTAATAATATTGCTGTAAATCAGAGAATCTATTTTGCTACAAAGTAAAATTAACTGCCACTATATAATTATGTTACAACTTTACTGAGTATATTTAAATTAAGCTGAGGCTGAATTTAACAACTTGGCATTTGTTAACAGTGAAAATGTTACATCTTTTGAAATACTAAGTAAAATTTCTTTATCAGGGGCTGGAGCCATAGCACAGTGGGTAGGGCATTTGCCTTGCACACAGCCAACATAGCCAACCCGGGTTCGATTCCCAGCATCCCATATGGTCCCCCAAGCACCGCCAGGAGTAATTCCTGAGTGCATGAGCCAGGAGTAACCCCTGATATCGCCTGGTGTGACCCAAAAAGCAAAAAAAAAAAAAAATTCTTTTTCAGTGCTTGACATTTCAGGAGTAAATTGATTTTTCTTTTAAAAAAATGAATCAGATTGGTCGATTAGTTAGGCTTAGTAAAAGGCAACACTCACTAATCTATATTGTAATTGAGAAGAATTTGGTCAGAATGGTTTTTTATAATTGTACCAATTTTGCCCACAGAACACCTATTTCTGCGAGTTCGGGCTTTCATAAGTAAAAGATTATATTCCACAATCTTGATCTTCTTGGGTTTTATTTTATTTCTGTTTTGTTTTTTAATTTACTCTTTCCCATTAATGTTTATTTGGTTTCTGGTATTTCTTTATTAAAAATTGTGTATTAACATTGGCTGGACGGGTCATTGCAGTCACTTTTAGTAATTGCCTTTATTTGTTTTGGTGAATGTGGGATTTTTCAAAGGTTTCATATACTAAATTGGGAATATTACTTAGTGTAATGCACTGTCTGATGTTGTAAGATTATGTCCCAGGGATTAATACCCAATTATGGGGGGAAAAAAACATTTTTCCATACAGCGTATGGTTTCATAATAAATTTTATATTAATACATGACATCATGAGTTAAAACTGGAACAGAATTTGTTTATATATTTTTCTTTTTGGGTTACGCTCGGCAATGCACAGGGGTTCCTCCTGGCTCTGCACTCAGGAATTACTCCTGATGGTGCTCGGGGGAACATATAGAATGGTTGGAATCAAACCTGTGTCAGCTGAGTGCAAGGCAAACGCCCTTCCTGCTGTGTTATCGCTCCAGCCCCTGGGACAGAATTTTTGCTCTTTTAGGTAACACCTGACAATGCACAGGGGTTACTCCTGGCTCTGCTCCTGGCGGTGTTCAGGGGACCATATGGGATGCTGGGAATCGAACCCAGGTCTGTCTCGTGCAAAATGCCTTATCCACTGTGCTATTGCTCCAGCCCCTGGAAAGGAACTTCTATAGTGTGAATTAAGTAGCACTGTAACACTGTCCTCCCATTGTTCATTAATTTGCTCGAGCAGACCCAGTAATGTCTCCATCATGAAACATGTTGTTACTGTGTTTAGCATATCGAATATGTCACAGGTAGCTTGCCACGCTTTGCTGTGCGGGCGAGATACTTTTTTGGTAGCGTGCCAGGCTCCCTAAGAGTGGCAGAGGAATCGAACTCGGGTCAGCCGTGTGCAAGGCGAACACCTCACCCGCTGTGCTATCACTCCAGGCCATGGTGTATATTGGATATAAAAAATTAGATGCTCTAAGCAAGGGATTTAGCTCTGCAGTAGTAGACCTGGGTTCACTTCCCAGCACCATGGAAAAGGGGAAGGAGGAAGAGCAGAGAGCAAATAAAAAAGAATTAGAAAACTTTATTAGAAAACATTTTACAGTTATTTATTGATTGTTTTTATTTCTTTAAGACTACATATGGCAGGACTCAGGCTCAGGGCTTATTCTTGTCTCTATACTCAGGGATCACTCCTGGCAGGGATCAGGACCTCGTGGGGTGACGGGAATCAAACCCAGGTCTTGCCTTGTATGCTGCTGACCTGTATTATCTCTCCATTCCAATTATTCTGTTTTTGTGGTGTTTGGCTTATCTGACATATTAGGTCTTCTTAAGATTGTTTCTATAAATGAGTTTTTTTGAAGCATGACATTCAGTATTGTTTTTTCCAGTCAAAAAAGTTTTATATTCTTAAGTGGAACTTCACATATCAGAATCTTAATTTGTGGGTTTTTTTTTTTTTAATGTTGAAGTCTCAATTGCTCAAAAGATTTGTCCTGAGAGAAACTTACAAAGGTGACAGTTATTTGACCACAGGATTTTTTCCTTGGATTCTTGGGAATTGAATGATTTTTTTTTTTCCTCTTTGGGTCATACCCGGAGATGCACAGGGGTTACTCCTGCGCTCAGGAATTACCCCTGGCGGTGCTCAGGTAGCCATATGGGATGCTGGGAATCGAACCCGGGTCGGCTGCGTGCAAGGCAAACGCCCTACCCATTGTGCTATTGCTCCAGCCCCTAGAATGACTATCTTTTGCTTATTCTATAATTTTGATTTTATCAAGCACTGATGTATGCTTAAATTTTCAGTTGGGAGAGTGTGAAATACGAGAGAATCTGATGATATGATGTGGAATCAGATTAATTTCTGTATAATTAGAGCATTTGATAAAGTTCTCATCATTGCAATTAAAAATACAGAAATATAGAGCTATTCAGTTTTGTAACATGTCACCATTTTCATAATCTGATACATACATATCTTTAGTTTATTTTCTTTTTTCTTCACAGAGCAATGATGGAGAAGAACGATTAGCTGTTGTTCGACTTTTAGCTAAATTGTTTGGTTCTAAAGATTCTGATTTAGCAACTCAGAATCGTCCACTTTGGCAGTGTTTTCTTGGACGGTAAGAGAATATAAAATTTTGTGTATTCTGATGTATGTTTTAGAGGTCAATTTAGTTTGTTTTGTTAATTAAAAGCAAATATAGAAAAACATTGATTTTCTGTAGTATCTTTTATTTATAAGAAAATACCTATTTTCTTATCCAAGGAAAATAAGTTATGACATTTTCACATGAATAAAGCTTAAAACTTACGTGTGTTTGTGTTTAAAATAATGCTGTTGTCTTTAGGCCCATTTTCTTGGGCACCTTGGATTCCTCTCTTCCACATCCCACATTCGATCCAGCAGTCAGTCTTAATACTCTTCAAAATTCATCCAGAATAGGACCACCTCTTGTCATTGCCACCACCACCATCCTCATCCACGTCACTATCATCTTCTACCTGGATTATCAACATAGGCTCCTTTCTGTTCTCCCTCCCCTCTCCTTCCAACCCCCACCTCACCCCCAGTCTTCCACATAGCAATCAAAATGTAAGCTTCATATGTCACCCAATAAAATAAAGTAAAGCTATTAGATAGATGGTAGAGAGCACTATGAGAAAGCTGCTAACCTCAAGGTTTATAAATAATTTATGACTGGTACTATCCATGCAGTGTTTTGATTTGGAACATATATCAGTCACTGTTGTTTATCTCTTAGGTTTATAAATTACCTAAATGTATCTAAAGACCTAACCTGTGCTTTTAATGTTTTCTCACAAAATTTGGTTGTTGGGTTATGACATCTGTGAAATTTGATGAAATCCCCTCATATTGTATTTACATGTTTCTTTGATTTATATTGATTGAAAAGTTGAGTTTTAATTATTTGAGATAACATTTGAGTTTTGTGAGTGCTTTGATTCAACTGTTACATAAAGTGGAATAAAATTTTCTTCGTGTAAATTCAGTGTTGCTATCCTCAAAATAGTGCTAAGTTAAATACTCAAATGTAACTGATCTGAGAAATAGATTGTCATGATAACTGAAGTTACTTGCTCAAAACAGGCCATTTTGAAAATCTCAGTAGAACCAAATTACTTGAATTTGTAAAATTTTAGATGGTGAAGCTTTTATTTATACTTGCCAGTTTTCAGGGTAGTGAGTCCGTATATATTGATATTAGCAGTGGCATTGAGTTATTTATAAAAGCAATCATTAGAGACTTTTCTGTGATCATAAATCTGATTCACAGATTTAAATTATTAGTAGTTTTTGGTTTATTCTCTATTTAGCATTAGTATGTTATTTGCTTGATTATAAATAGGGACATCTTTAATTTTTTAGAGTTTTATGAAAAATTCAAGTTTTATAGCATGATTATTTTTATATAATAAGGAAAAAAGGCATAAAGATGATTTAGACCATATTAAGTAATTTTAGGGCATATTAAGTAATTTCTACCTAATGGTTTTTAATTTAAAAATCATTTAAAGTAATAAACTTTTTTTTAAAAAATTTAATATTTAGGCCACACCTGGGTGCTATATGGGATGCTGGGGCATCAACCCCGGGTCAGCTGCATTCGCTGCAAGTTCCCTACCTGCTGTACTATCTTTCCAGCCCTTAAAATTACTTAACATGTCTTAATTGCATTTAAAATCTCCATGAGGTGTTTTGTATTTATGAAATCTTTACAATATCATAGGCCCTTTTTTTTAAAAAATCTGCTGCACTTGAGTTTTGTTTTGAAAAGATTTAAGGACTTAAAACTGTGCTTAATATATAAGCTATTATAAGCTCAAAATTGTACCGTTTTTGGCATATCACTATGGTCAAAATAATGTAGACTTACATCCAAAAGTTCTTACAACCTCTCAATCCTGACATTGCTTTGTGACCATCTACAGCCACTGATATCTTGGCAGCCACTGATATGCTGTTACTGTAAATTGTTGCTTTTCTTTCAATTTCACGTAAATAAAAGCATACAGTATGCCGCACAATATAGTAGACCTATATAAAAGCATTTTAAATACAAGTTGATGCTAATCTTATACGAAACCATTTTCTTTTAAGACTGTTACATACATTTATGTACTTTTCTTGAAACTTCTTTCCTCATAAATTTTTTTAGTAAAATTTATGCATTTGGAGGGGCTGGAGAGATGATAATACAGAGGGAACAACACTTCTCTACATGTGGCCAATCAGGCTAATCAGGGTTGAATTCCTAGCCCCCAGTAAAGTCCCCTGAACCAACCAGGAATGATACTTGAGTTACAGGTCCAGGACCAGGCCTGAAAACCCACGGGTTATGGCTCCCAAACCCTGTCTCCCCAGATGTGCATTTTTAATATGCCTTCTTTGATTTGTCACAGAATTTTAAGCTTTCAAATTTTTATTTCTACAAGGAAGCTAGTTTGGATTGAGGGATAATGTTTACTTACAATAAATGAATTCTACTTTTAAATTAAGTATCTTGGGAACGGTCTAGTTCTCGCTCTCAGAGAACCCAGCAGGCTACCGAGAGTATCCTGCCCCCACGGCAGCGTCTGACAAGCTCCCCGTGGCATATTCAATATGCCAAAACCCAGTAATCATGATGGGTCTCATTCCCTTGACCCTGAAAGAGCCTCCAATGTGGCACTTGCTAAAATCTCAGGACGAGGACAAATGGAGATGGTACTGGTGCCTACTCAAGCAGATTGATGAACAATTTGATGTGAGTGATACAGTGATCTTGGGGACTAGAGAGATAGTATAGTAGGTTCGGTGCTTGTGTTGCATGTGGTCAACCCGAGTTCAATCGCTGGTATTCCATATGATTCACAGAGCCCTACCAGGAGTTACCCTAGGTGCAGGGCAAGGCATAGCCCATAAGCATCTGTGGGTGTGGCCCAAGAGCCAAAATAAATGCGTAAACTAGGTATCTTTTTGTTGTTGTTGCTTCAAAACGTATCATTTGTGAGAACATTTTCTAACTGGATAACTGTTGTTGTTTACATAGTTAAGATATACGTTATTTGAAAAGTTTGTCTTACAACTAACATTTAGCAATTTTCCTATGTAGATTTAATGACATTCATGTTCCTGTGAGATTAGAAAGTGTGAAATTTGCAAGTCACTGTTTAATGAATCACCCAGATTTAGCAAAGGATCTCACAGGTAAGCTATGTCAGTTATTAAGAATATTGGGCTGGAGCGATAGCAGAGTGGATAGGGCGTTTGCTTTGCGCACAGCTCACCCAGGTTTGATTCCCAGCATCCCATATGGTCCCCTGAGCACCGCCAGGAGTAACTCCTGAGTGCATGAACCAGGAGTAGCCCCTGTGCCTAGCCGGGTGTGACCCAAAAAGCAAAAAAATGAAAATAAGAGAGGGAATATTAATCTGGGGAGACTGGATAGGTCATAGAGCAGGTAGAATACTACTAGTCTTGCAGATTCTGACCCAGGTTCGATCACTAGCATCCTCTATGGTCCCTCAAGTACTGCCAGGAGTTCTTCCTAATTCCTGAGTGCAGAGCCAGGAATAATTGCCTGAGCATCACCTTTTGTAACCCAAAAACTAAAAAGAAGAAGGCGGCTATTAATTTGAGCACTGGAGAGGTAGCTCCATGGAATAAACAGAAACTACATGTAGAAGATTCACCAGCACCACATGGAACCCTGAACACAGTCCTTCTGGAAATAGTCCAAAAACAAAAGAAAGTGATGTACTCAGCTTCATTCTTAACTTCAGTGTTGAAAAAGTTTTAAATCTAGTCCTATCTTAGGTCCATCAGATACTAGCATTAGGTTTTATGTTTAGATAGTCGAAATTACATTTAAAGCATTCATTAAAATCTTTTGGAATTTGGAGCCAGAGAGATAGTACAATGGATAGGATGCTTGCCTTGTATATTGCCAACCCAGCATCCCATTTGGTCCCTTGAGTACTTCAAGGTGTGGTTCCAAACACCCCCCCCCAAAAAAAAAATTTAAAAAACAATGAAATTCCTTAAGATTATTATTTGAGAGCTGGAGTGATAGCCCACCTGGTAAGGTGTTTACTTTGCACACAGCTGACCCGAGATTGATTACCAGCGTCCCATATGGTCCACAGAGTACAGAGCCAGGAGTAAACCCTTAGCATCGCAGGGTGAGACCCCAAAACAGAAAAGAAAAGATTATTATTTGAGGAAGTAGATGCTGATGATAATTCGGTTTGAGCAATAATTATATCTGTGATAAATAATAGTGATTTATATAATAGTAATGAAAAAAGTGATACTCTTCTGGATGAGACTAGAATTTCTAATTCTTGTATATAAAACATTTAAATTTACTTATAAAAATGTTAACAAGGTGGTGCTTGCTAAAAAGGAAATGTTTTTATTTTCTTTGTATTATAATTATTGAGGGTGTTTTGAAAAAGGTCATTGCGCATTTTAGTTTTTTGGTTCTTTTTGTGCTCCTGAGGATCAGGAGCTAAACTCATAAGTCATATGGTCTACCAGTGAGCCACATGCTGGATCCATTTTTTTTTAATATAAATTGTGTAAGTTGTGGATTTGTATCTATCAAATAATTAACTATAAGTATTTACCATTTTTCTTTTAAATATTTTGAGACTTAAATTCTATATATAAACATTGTAATTTGACTTTCCTGGAATAATTGATACAACTATATTATTAAGACGTGACTCTACTATATGAGCGTACTGCAGTTTATTTGTGATTTTGTAGGATGTTTTTGTGTCAGAAATGACACATTTTATTATTTTTTTCTGTATTCACTAGAAGCTTAAAGCTTTAGTCTTTTCTACATATGTTACATAATATTTAGCTAGTTATTTTTTCATTACAGAATATTTGAAAGTTAGATCACATGATCCAGAAGAAGCTATTCGTCATGATGTTATTGTTACTATAATAACAGCTGCCAAAAGAGATCTTACGTTAGTTAATGATCAACTCCTGGGCTTTGTAAGAGAAAGAACTCTGGATAAACGGGTAAAATCTGTGTAATTTTAGTCTTTGTACTTTGCTTGATAGATGGCAGTGATTTGCATTAAATAATTTCCAAAGTGACATAGATATTTGATGATAAAGCAGTTCGTTTTTTTGAAAAACTTTGTTGACTTAATCATGTGGAAGTGTAATTGTACAAATTAGTAAAGGCATGCCAGTATTTGTAGATTAATATAGGAAAGTTTATCCAGTAAACTTACTATTTTATAGTGGTGGGTAAGAAAAGAAACTGTACATTTTGCTCAGCTTTATATAAAAGAAATTCTATCTTCATGGTGAAAGAAAATGAAGCTGCAGAGCTGGACAAAGGACAAACTTGCTCATGTAGTTTATCCTATAAACTTTTTATTTTCTAGTGGCGGGTAAGAAAAGAAGCTATGATGGGTCTGGCTCAGCTTTATAAGAAATATTGTCTTCATGGTGAAGCAGGAAAGGAAGCTGCAGAGAAAGTGAGCTGGATAAAGGACAAACTTTTGCATATTTATTATCAGAATAGCATTGATGACAAGTGAGTCTACTATGTTGATATAAATATTTGATTTTTAATAAAATTTCTTTCCAAAATCATTCTCCATATTATACAGGTTATATAAGAATCTAATGAGAATTTTTGTAGCATAATTAATAATAGTGCAGTAGACATGGGTTTTGAAATGAATAACACCAAAAACCAAGTGTCCATTCTGTTCATTAGTAGAATTGTTGTTTTTTTAGCAGGTCTAAAATACTCTGAAAAATTCTATTCATTGGACTTATTTGGATACAAATCTCACTAATTAGTGACTGGCTCTGTGTATGTTTTTATTCATAATACGAAATAACAAGTTGGTTTAGTAAAGAGGATGTTTTAATACTAGTAAGTATTATAGAGTATGGAAAGGAAAACGGTAAAATATATATAGGAAAAGTCAAATTTTACTGGCAAGTCAGTGTAAAAAGCTTGACCCTAATTTTACTATATGACGGTGTCAGAGCTCAGATGAACTCCTATACTTAGGAAATTAATATTGTATGTGTTTTGAGAATTCTTTATTCAGATCATAGCTTGATATTTAATGGTAAGTAGTTTGCTATAACTTATAACTGATGAAGAGTAAGTAGGGCAATCTAGTACTGCTGTTTAAGCATCACATATATCACTTTAAGAACAGATATTTCAAATGGGGGGATGGGCTCCTGCCATAGAGGTAGGCAGGGGAAGGGAGATGGGAGGAAACCTGGGGACACTGGTACTGGAAAATGTACACTGGTGAGGGATGGGTGTTAGAATGCTGTATGACTGAAATCCAGTCATGAACAGCTTTCTAAGGGTCTATCACAGTGATTCAATTAAAAGGTTGCTTTTTTTTTAAATAGATGATTCATATTGGAAAAAAATGTAAAGCCACAGATAGCAACTCTAGATCAAAATTCAAAAGTATCTATACTTTCAAGAAATGGAGCAAGTATTCTTACTATATACTGCTCTTTTCCACTGTATTTATAAGCAGGTTGTACCATTGATTTGCCTAAGCATGAGGTAGTTCACGATCACAACGATCACGACCATCCTGTTGTTCGTCGATTGCCTCGAGCAGGCCCCAGTAACGTCTCCTTCGTCCTAGCCCTGAGATTTTTTTAAAAGTGCTATATTAAAAGCTCTTCTAGGGTTGGGAGAATGAGACCCATCATTGTTACTGGTATTTGGCATATTGGGTACACCACGGGGAGTTTGCCAGACTCTGCCGTGTGGGCAGGTTGCATTCGGTAGCCTGCCAGGTTGTCCATGAGGTAGTTAAAATACAAAATAGCTGTTGCTTCAAAAGTGATAAAAGGTTTTTATTAATTGAAGTCTTTTTGTTTTATAGACTATTAGTAGAGAAAATCTTTGCTCAATATCTTGTTCCCCATAACCTGGAAACTGAAGAGAGAATGAAGTGCTTATATTATTTATATGCTAGTCTGGATCCAAATGCAGTCAAGTAAGTTTTTTTCTTCTCCTATTGGGCCATATACAGTGCCACTCAGGGCTTAATCTTAAATCTTGCCCAGGCGTCACTTTAGGGAGTGTTCAGGGAAGTCATGCAGTATCAAGAGTTGAGCCTGTGTTGGCCTAGTGCAAAGCAGTCACCATTATCTCTGCACCATCTCTCTGGCCCGTAAGTTACTTTTTAGTGAAGTATGGTTCAAATGCTGGCCAACTTCGACCATGAGTGTGGAGAGGTCGGACTGTAGCTAAATCTCACCAAGACAGTGTTCATGAAAAACGAACATCTCCAAATGCAGCAGCTATGTGTACCTGGGTCAAGAACTCAACGTGAGGAACGACTTGGTACCAGAAATGCACAGGAGGAAGAGCGAGGCCTTCAAGAGCCTCAGAGAAGTTGTTAAGAGGTTGAAGAACCTCCGGCTCCTGGCACATCTATGCGACTCCACCGTTCTTCCTGCACTAAAATATGCCTCGGAGACCTGGGGCCTACAAAAACAGGAAAAGAACGCTATTCGGATCATCCAAAGAGGAATCAAAGGAGCTATGCTTGGAGTATCACTCTTCACTCAATGAGAAAAGGAATTCGGAGTTCCGACCTCTGTCAACGATCAAAGATCAGGGACGCTGCCTCATTTGCCAAGATGTTGAAAATCAGATGGGCTGGACACGTAATCTAGTCTACCACTGGACTAGAGTCATTACTTACTGGATTCCACGGGACGTCGAAAGAATGTCTGGCCATCTACCTACAGGATCGTTGGACTTCTTTGTCAATACCCTGGTCAAACAGTTTGATGCTATTCGTGTTCCTGGAGTGAGCAGACACCATTGGGGCTACATTAGCACCAACAGGGTGAAATGAAGCTGGTACCTGTTCGAGCAAATCGACGAACAGGATGACAAGTGACAAGTGATGGTTAAAATAGTATTGATGCTTTTGATGTACAAAGTTATTGATCTGTAGGGAATTCCTCATGAAATGATTATTTAGATTGTTTCTAGAAGGTTTTCTAGAACTTTTTTATCTTAAAATTTTTTGAGGTTTTTACATTTTCTAGTTGAATCAGGAACTTAAAGTACTTATAAAATAAAAAAGATTCATGACTTAAGTTCAGAAAAGTTAAAGCAAAAATAATTCTGTTAGACATATTTGACAGGTGAATCAGTTACATGGTTTCATGAGTTCAAATTATCCTTTTTTTTTTCTTTTTTCTTTTTCTTTAATGCCTTTTGGATCACACCTGGCAATGCTCAGGGGTTATTCCTCACACTGCATTCAAGAATTACTCCTGTTGGTGCTCGGGAGACCATATGGGATGCCAGGGATAGAACCCAGGTCAGCTACATGCAAGGCAAACACCCTCCCTGCTGTACTACCACTCCAAACCCAATCATCAAATGTTCTTAATAGATTTTTTTCCCCTCAAGTTTAGTCATTTAATTTTTTTTTTCTTTCTTTTCTTTTTGCCACACTCAAGTCTTAACTCTTGGCTGTGCACTCAGGGACCACTCTTGGTGGACTCAGGGAACCTTATGGTGTGCAGAGGGTTAGACTCAGATCTAAAACATGCAAGGCAAGCATCATAACCTGCTTGCTGTACTCTAATTTTTTTCTAGTATTACATATACTTTTTTAGATTCTTTTTTCAATTTAATTTTGTCTGTTACTTCCTTGTTAGACTTAGATTCTACATTTTAAGCTGAAGTTCCACAGAGGTATCCTCATGAAGCACATGTCCTTGATAAATTATTAGCAAGCTCTGGCCATCTTCTTACTATTTGGAGGAACTTTGTGTGTGGTCCACTTTTGGCAGTACCAGGGTACCAAGTGGTGACAGTAATTAAACCTTTGATTCCTACATCCTTTGGATGTATTGTATTTCAACTTTTTAAACCATTTCCATGAAAACTGTTCCCAAGAAGCTTTGTGGGGTGTTTTGTTATGTTTTTAAATTGGTTTTGGCTTTTGTTTTTGGGTCACACCAGGCAGTGCTCGGGAGTTATTTGGTAGTGCCTGGAGGAACATATGGGGTGCCAGGGATCAAACCCAGGTTGGTTGCTTGCAAGGCAAATGCCCTGTCTGTTGTACTTTGCTCCAGCCACTGCCATAACATTTTAGGTAGCACTGTAGCACTGCACTGTCCTCCCGTTGTTCATATATTTGCTCGAGTGGGCAACAAATTGTGAGACTTTTTACTGTTTTTGGCTTATCGAATACATCACGGGTAGTTTGCCAGACTTTGCCGTGCGGGCAAGATACTCTTGGTAGCTTGCTGGTCTCTCCGAGAGAGGCAGAGGAATCAAACTTGGGTCTGCCACGTACAAGGCAGATGGCCCACCCGCTGCGCTATCGCTCCAGCCCAACATTTTAGGTAGTAAAACGTTTTTAGGTAGCGGCCTTTTAGTAGTAGTAACTTCTGGCCAGACGTTTGGTTCTCTGGTTTTATTTCCAAATAATTGACAGACTGCTCAAAGAAACACAAATTTCTGAATTGCTCTGGGTTTTTGTAACGTGTAAAGAGAAGAGTGCCTGTTTTTAATAGAGGAGTCAAGAATAAACAGTTAAAATTTGGCCATTGAAGTCAAATCTTTTCTTTTAAAAGATTGTACATGAATATTATCTCTCTATATCTTACATATCCCTTAGTCTGGCATTAAAATGAAGATCTTCCTGATCTAATTCTTTTTTGTGTGTTTTGTTTGCTTTCTAGGGATCACTTCTAGAAGTACTCAGGGTCCACTAGAACCACACATTGCAGTGCTAGGGAATGTAAGGATTAGATAGTGCATGGTATCAACCCAGGGCCTCTCACATGTTTGATGTGAGCTTAGCTATCTATACTGTATTTTCATTTCCCATGTTCTGATCCTTCCTTTCTTCGTTTTGTTCAGGGCTAACTCCAGGCTCTGCACTTAGGATCAATCCTGGGTTAATTTCATGCAAGACAAACACCTTAACTGCTGTAAAATCTCTAATCCCTTTTTGTTATTGTTTTTGCACACAGCAGTGATGATGAGGGGTTATTCTTGGCTCTGTACTCAGGAAATACTTCCAGCATTGCTCAGGGGGAATATACGGAATTCTGGGAATTGAACCAGGGTCATTCACATGAAAGGCAAGCACACGACCCACTATACTATCTCCTCGGCCCTTCTGGTCCCTTTTCTATAGTATATTATGACTTTCTGATGATCCCCACACTCATTAGCTGTCTCAGCCTATAATTGTTTTAATTTGCTAGGTATACCTTGTACTTTGACATTTCATCTTTCAGTTCTTTTCTTTCAGTCCTTTTAGTTTCTGGTTAATATTTAATTGATTCGTCTAAGCATCTCAGATATTTTCACTAATAAGCTGGGTTTTTTTTTTTTTTAGATAGTGCAATAGTACAACATATAGGGTACTTGCTTCGCATGTAGCCAACCCAGGTTCCGTCTCCAGCATCCCATAAGGTGTGCACCACCTCCTGAGTGCAGAGCCAGGAGTAGTCTCTGAGCATTTCGAGTGTAGCCCAAAAGCAAAGCAAAACAAGAAACTTTGGTTGAGGGGTGAGGTAAGGACGCTGGTTACCTGGTGGTATTCAGGGTTTACTTACTGCTCTGTGCCCAGGCATCACTCTTGTGGTGCCAGGAATTGAACCATTCCTTCTGGGCTTGTCTCTTTTGTCCATCTTATAAGACGCTTTATATTTACCATATTAGACTAAATTATTTTCTAGTAAACTTTCTGGTTCTTTTAATTTGATTGAAGAGTATAAGAATCATATCTTACAATAATTGGAAAAGTTAGAGAATTGAGAAGTGTTACTTTTTTATATTCTTGATTTGCAGAGCCCTCAATGAAATGTGGAAGTGTCAGAACATGCTTAGAAGTCATGTACGGGAACTATTGGATTTGCACAAGCAGCCTACAGTAGGTTCACCTTTAGTTTTGATTAAGTAAATGTCATTTTGTTAAATTCAGAAATTTTGTAGTTAGAGTAAAGTAAGGCAAGCAAAAAGTAACTCAGTAACTCAGTTCATATTTTCTAAATGAGTTAAATAAAATTTTTGTTAAGGTAAAGGTAAAGGCCCTCCCGTTGATCGTCGATTTGCTCGAGCGGGCCCAGTAACGTCTCCATTGGAGACTTTGTTGTTACTGTGTCTGGCATATCAAATACACTCGGTAGCTTGCCGGGCTCTCCGAGAGGGGCGGAGGAATCGAACTCGGGTCGGCCATGTTGGCCGCTTGTAAGGCGAACGCCCTACCCGCTGTGCTATCGCTGTTATCAGTCTATTTCCTTTGCAAACAAATTCAAATGCTAGCATGAGCAGACTAATTATTTTATCAAATATTTTAAGAATTTATACTTAGTTTATCGGTTTTTAGATAATATTCAAGATGTTAGAATTTTTTTCACTACTTGATTTTTCAGTATAGAAATCTAGTCAGCATTAATTTAGGCATTAGATAAAGATGTCAAAATAGAAGGAATTCTTTAAGTATAGAAGCGTTTTATACAGTGTGTAAAAGAATCTTGAGTAATCTCTTAATATACTTCTAAATGAATTTCCTTAGTATTTTTAAGAAATGACCCACAAAATATTTAGTAGAACTCTATTTAGGAGAAAATGTCCTCTGGGCTCAAGCAGTAGTACAAAGGATAGAGTGCTTGTCTTGGATATCCCAACCTACTGCATAGAGCAAGAGTGAGCCCAGAGCTTTGCCAGGTGTGGCCCAAAAACAAAATACAAAAAAAAAATTAATCTTATTTGAGTGCCAGAGCAATAGTACAGCTGGTCGGATGATCACCTTGCATGTTACTGACCCAGGTTCAATCCCCAACATCCCATATGATTAAGGGCTGCCAGAGGTGATCCCTGAGCTCAGAGCCAAGAGCAAGCCTTGAGCTCAGCCACACCTCCCCCCCTCAAACCCCCCCCCCAATAAAATAAAAATAGTTTTATTTGGTATTTGATTTCACAATTTTTTTGGAGGGTTTCTTCCAAGTTCAGTGGGCCCCAACGATAACTACTGACAATAATCAGTAAACAGGGCTAGGAGTTCAAAGTTATGATAAGTGGATGGCTTATCTGTTGGCTCTCTGTTTCTTTGCTTTTGTATTTTATTTTGTTAATGTATCATTATATAAATGTTCTTTTTTTTGTTTTGTTTTAAATTTCAGTCAGAGGCTAACTGTTCTGCCATGTTTGGAAAACTGATGACCATAGCAAGTGAGTAAGTTTATTCATTCTGTGGATAAATACAAATGCAGACAAATCCTTTACCATGTATACTATCAGTTTTATAGTAAGTAAGGAAAATAACCCCTTTTACCATGATGGTGCCCTTCTGGCAGTGCCTGAGGGTTGCTTCAATAGGTGATTGTGGAACCATTTCTTGCTGGGGATTGATCACAGGGTGCTTTAATGCAACTCCTATTTTTTGTTGCATTTTTCCTTTATCATACTGCACCAAATAATCTTTTCCTTACTAATTTTATTTCTAAGACTCTTACTTTTTTTTTTTAATTTTTATTAGACACCATGAGGTACAGTTGTAGACTTACAAATTTTTGTGCTTGGGCTTCAATTATACAATGATCAAATACCCATCCCTCCACCAGTGCCCATTTCCAACCACCACGGATCCCAGTATCCCTCCCACCCCCACCCCCCTCATCCCCCTCATCCCCTCCATCCCCCCCTGCCTCTGTGGCAGGGCATTCCCTTTTGTTCTCTCTCTCCTATTGGGTGTTGTGGTTTGCAAAAGAGGCAATGGGTGGCAATCATGTTTGGTAAGACTCTTACTTTTTTATGATTCCTTTTATTTCTATTTTGGGACCATACCTGGCCTTATTCATGGGCTTCTCTCAGGTTAGTGCTCAGGGGTCACTTTGGTGGTACTTTGGAAACCAGTGCAGTGCCAGGGATTGAACCTCAGTCTCCTGCATTTAAAGTCTTTGTTCCAGCCTTTTGAACTAACTCCTCTGAATTACTCTTTTCCTAGTAATTAATTGTCTTCTTAGGAGCTAAGTTGATTGCATTTTGTTGTCTCAGCATTATTTTTAAGATAATCTTTTTTTTAATGTTCATTTGTTTTTCATTTTATAGAAAATTTACCTGACCCTGGAAAAGCACAAGATTTTGTGAAGAAATTTAACCAGGTTCTTGGTGATGACGAGAAACTGAGGTCTCAATTGGAATTATTAATCAGTCCAACTTGTTCCTGCAAACAAGCAGATGTTTGTGTGGTTAGTTCTCATTTGTTTTGCTAGCTTTGCTTTTAGAAACTTAGATTTATACTTCTCTTTATTAAAATACTGTTCAGCAAGACTCCAACAGAAAAACTAATACAGAAACATTGAGTTCTAATAAGTGAGCAAGATAAAATACTTTTTTATATGCATTTTAAGATATTTTCATTTGAAATCATGCAGTATGTAACATTTTTATTATTGACTGCATTTTTTCCTCATTGTTTCTCAATGATTACTGCTTTATTTGCTTTATTCGATGGTATGGGTATACTGCTTATTTTCATTCATTAAAGTAAGTAAAGGCCCTCCCGTTGATCATCGATTTGCTCGAGCGGGCCCAGTAACGTCTCCATTGGAGATTTTGTTGTTACTGTGTTTGGCATATCGAATACGTCACGGGGAGCTTGCCAGGCTCTGCCGTGCAGGCGAGATACTCTTGGTAGCTTGCCGGGCTCTCAGGAATCGAACTCGGGTCGGCCATGTTGGCTGCGTGCAAGGCAAACGCCCTACCGCTGTGCTATCGCTCCAGCCCATTTTCGTTCATTAGCCTGGTTGATTTTTTTTCTTTCCATGTGGGTTTTTAGTTTGTTTGTTTTTGGGGGGGCTGGCTATTATGAATTAGATTTCCATGAATGTGTATGGTTTTGGATCTAGTTAAACACAACTCTTTGAGCTGCAAACTATTCAAAGGTAGCCAACTAAGGTTTTCTCATTATTACCCATAGGTTTGTTGTCCTTTATACAATCACCTATTTTAACTTTTTTGGTCTTTGCTTGTTTTTGTTTTTGAACACACCAGCAGTGCTCGGGGGTTACACCTGGTTCTGCACTCATGATCACTCCTGACAGAGCAGGACTGAGGGACCATATGGGACGCTGGGAATTGAATCCAGGTTGGGCATAAGTAAGGCAAATTCCTTACCCACTGTACTGTCATTTCAGCCCCATTAAAGTTAACTATTTTAAACATAGAGCATTAATTGACCTGTTCATCCCTGCACTGCACATGTTCACCTGTTCCTTACCCCTTACCCCATCCAGTCCGCTAATGCACCGCCAACAGCAACTCCTAAACCAGAGTCAAGAATAGCCCCTTGAGCACTGCTGGGTGTAGGGACCCCCCTCTCTCCAAAACGAGAAAGGTTGAAATAAACTCTTTCTGCAGTTTCATCGGGAAATTAGAAAATGAGAAGTACAGGTATGTAATTAATCCACTTTCTCTTCTCTAGAAGCCATGTTTTGCAGCCTGTGTCCAATATATACCTTAACCATGTTACAAAGTCTGAAAAGATTTTCTTTTATTAGTTTTGAATCTTTAATAATTTTGATGTCTACAATAGTGTTTTTCTTGAAAAATAACAGCGAACACTGCTTACAGCAAAACTTTTTCTTTTTCTAGAGAGAAATAGCTCGAAAACTTGCCAATCCTAAGCAACCAACAAATCCTTTTCTAGAGATGGTCAAATTTCTGCTGGAAAGAATTGCACCTGTGCATATTGATTCCGAAGCCATAAGGTAATCCAGGAAATATGTTCTCTGAGAAACAGAAAATACTATAAAACTTGTGAGATAGATATATGTATGTTTGGTTTTGGTTTTGGTTGCAGTTGTTTTGGTATTGTGATCACATCTTTTGGTGCTCATGGATTATTTCTTGCTCTGTGCTCAGGAATCACTACTTCTAATATTCAGGGGGTAAAATCAAACCCAGATTGGCTGCATGCAAGGCAGATGCCCCACCCACTGTACTTCCCTACCTACTCTACTGTCTCTATCCCTTGAGTAGTTGGTTGGATTTGATTTTTGTTTTTGTTTTGGGAATTTTTTTTTCTGGTTTGGGGCCTTTTGAGTCACATCCAGCGGTGCTCAGGGTTATTTCCTGGCTCTGCACACAGGAATTATTTTTGGCTGTGCATGAACGGATCAAATGGGATGCCAGGGATTGAACCCAGGTCAGTGGTGTGCAAGGCAAATGCCTAACTCACTATATTATAACTCTGGCTTTCTTGAGATTTATTTGGTGTGTTTTCCCCCACCTCCTTTATTTTTTTTGAGGGGGGGTAAGAGGACCACATCTAGTAGTGCTCAGGGCTTACTCCTGTCTCTGCACCCAGGGATCACTTCTGCATGGTTTGGTGATTGAACTTTGGTTGACTACCCAAAAGGGAAATATCTTATTCATTATACTATCTCCATCTTCTGAATTACACTTTATTTGGGGCAGGGACCCAACACCTGGCTGTGCACAAAGCTTACTCTTTGGCAAGACTTGGGAGATATATGTGGTCCCATGAATCCTTACCCACTTGTATTTCACTCTGTCCCTTGAAGTACACATTTTAAATAGATGAATTGTATCGAATATAAATTATATTTCGAGCTAATGTTTATATGCATTGTAAGTTTTAAAGTTATTCTTATAATACTAAAGGGCAAATTAAAATAAATAATGGGGGGCTGGTACAGTAGTATAACAGTTTTGCCTTGCAGATGGCTGCCCCAGGTTTGATCCCCAGTATCCCTTATAGTCCTCTTTGCACCACCAGGAGTAATTCCTGAGTATCGCCAGGTATAACCCAAAAAGCCACCCCAAAAAATAAGTTATTAATAGGATTTTGATTTTAGAGACTGGCATCATGTTTCTTTTATATTTAGTTTTTTGATTTTATGTAATTAAGTTTGAATGTAATAATTGGAGTCGTAGAAAGATAGTAAGTGGATAACCTTTTTTGCATTGCTCATGCCCAACTCCAGTATCGCATAATGCCCTCTGAGCCTGGCTCAGAATGATTGCTGAGCACAGAACGAGGAGAAAACTCCAAGCATTGGCGGGTGTGGCCTATAGAAACAAGAAAACAAACAAATGCAATAATTTTTTTTTCCCTTTTTGGGTCACACCCAGCAATACATCAGGGTTACTCCTGGCTCTGCCCTAAGGAATTACTCCTGGCAGTGGTCAGGGGACCATATGGGGTGCTGGGAATCGAACCCGGGTTGGCTGCATGCAAGGCAAACGCCCTACCCACTGTGCTATCGCTCCAGCCCCAAAATGCAATAATTTTTAATATACATACATAACACCTAAGGAAAAACTAAACCTGAAATTCTTAGGATAAGTTTTTATTCTTTGAGTGCTTGCTATGACTGTAACAGATTTAAGGTATTAATCTTCCAAATAAGTTTTTGTTTCAGATTACTTATGAAGCAATAAATCTCAATGCAAATATCACAGATGTTTTTACCTAAAGTAATACCATGTTGCTGTGTATTCAGATTTTTATAAACCAAGTAATTTGTGGTGATGGCTATATCTGGAAAACTTATTCTTTTAGGCAATAAGCATTGACTGTGAATGTAGAATAAAGATAGAATATGTAGAGCATATTAATATGAAAATAATACAAATATTTAATACTTCTTAAACTTACTGATTCAGTAATTAATTGCATTATTAATTAAATCTCTTTCCCCTGCCTTTGCTCTTTGTTTTTAATTTGCTTATTTATCAATTGCCATCCTACTGTTTTTCTGCAGAAATAGATGGAAAAAAGAGATATGTAATCTCTTTATGTGTGAAAATTATTTACTAAAGCATATTCCTAGCATTTGTGTACTCTAATTTGAAAGTTATTTGTCTGTTGCTACTTTTAAATATTGACTTCAGAGGGTGAACGTAAATTGAAAATAATCTCAGCTGTCAAGTAGAGCAGTGTAGCACTGTCCTCCCATTGTTCATCAATTTGCTCGAGTGAGACCAGTAACTTCTCCATAATGGGACTTGTTGGCATATTGAATACGTCACGAGGAGCTTGCCAGGCTTTGCCGTGCGGGTGAGATACTCTCGGTAGCTTGCCGAGCTCTCCAAGAGGGGCGGAGGAATCGAACCCGGCTCAGCCGGGCCGGCTGTGCACAAGGCAAACACATTCCCCGCTGTACTATCACTCCAGCCCCAAAATACGAAATTTCATGGGGAAACTATTGCTTCAGAAATTTGAATCTTGTGTTTTGAGTCTTTATATATTTTGTCACAGTGCAGTTAGAGTACAGGAAATATTACTCTGGTAGTGCTACTAACTTAGATTTTCTTGTTTTACTAGTGCACTCGTAAAATTGATGAATAAATCAATAGAGGGGACTGCAGATGACGAAGAGGAGGGTGTAAGTCCAGATACAGCTATTCGTTCTGGGCTTGAACTTCTTAAGGTAATTTGAAAATATTTTGTTACTTTAATTCCCTTACCTTTCAGACAACCTGCAGCTAAGGTATTAGAACTGTTCACAGGAAGTGTTTCATGACAACACCAGTCTGATTAGGAAAATTTTACTATTAACTGGTGCCCCAAAATTGAGCAATTTACAAAAACTGTTGAGGCAAAGCTTTGGATAGGATATGTCTTAGTGTAGGGAACACTGCAACAGCATCAGATAGTAATTCTTGTTGTTGTTTTTTTTTTCCTTAAATTTTTATTAGTACAACACCATGAGGTACAGTTGTAGACTTACAAATTTTTCTGCTTGGGTTTCAGTTATACAATGATCAAATTCAAATACCCATCCCTCCACCAGTGCCCATTCTCCACCACCACAGATCACTGACCCCAGTATCCCTCCCACCCCCCATCCCCCCATTCCACCCTACCTCTGAGGTCGGGCATCTCTCTCCTTTTGAGTGCTGTGGTTTGCAAAAGAGACATTGAGTGGCAGTCATGTTTGGTCTGTAGTCTACTCTCATCACGCAATCAGATAGTAATTCTTACCATATTTTACTGGTTGTTGAAAGTCTAGTCTGACTCCAGGAATAAATTCTTTTGTATTGTGGTAGGTAAAAAATAGAGAGGCCTGGAGTGATAGTACAGCAGGGAGGGCATTTGCTTGCATGTGGATGACTCAGGTTTGATCCCCAGCATCCCACATGGTCCCCTGAGCACCGCCAGGAGTGATCCCTGAGTACAAAGCTAAGAGTAACCCCTGATCATCGCCAGGTCTGACCCAAAAAGTCAAAATAAATAAAAATTAAAAAGAGCTTTACTTCAGTGGAATAAAGAGAAAAAAACTTAAGATCAAGAGCAGTTGATATCAGGGCGAGGAAGACATTTCACAGTTGAAAACTGCCACAGGTATGTGGGGGCGGAGGGCAGTTAGGATAGAGAAGGGTCCACTATAACAATAACATTTGGAAATGATCGCTCTAGACAAGAACTGAGTGTTGAAAGTAGGTGAAGGGATTATACATGTTAACTTTTCAGTGCCTTTGCGAACCATAATGTCCAAAAGGAAATGGGTGGGGGAAGAAAAAAGTGCCTGGCATAGAGACAGGCAGGGCATCTGGGTGCAGGCGGGTAACTGGGGACATCTCCACTGCCATCTGTCACTCTAGCCCCACTATTATGACCTTTTATGACAGATTTTTTTTTTTTCTGTTTCAGTCACAGCAATGCTCAGATGTTAATTCCTGGCTCTGCACTCAGGAATTACTCCTGGCAGTGCTCAGACGACCATATGGGTTGCTGGGGATCGAACCCACATCAGCTATGTGCAAGGCAAATGCTCTCCCCACTATACTATCATTCCGGCCTTTTTGTGACAGATTTCACTTAAAATTTTATCTTTTCTTGAAACCAGATAGAGTACAGAGGTTAAGGTGCTTTTCTTTGAAGAAGCTGACCCGTTTGATCCCAAGCACCACATAGTGGTCAGTTCTTCTAGCACCCTCAAGAATAATTCCTATGGTGACTTGAACGATAGCATAACGGATAGGGTGTTTGCCTTGCACACAGCCAATCCGAGTTCGATTCCCAGCATCCCATATGGTCCCCTGAGCACCACTGGGAGTAATTCCTGAATGCATAAACCAGGAGTAATCCCTGTGCATTGCTGGGTGTGTTCCAGTAAAACTAAACAAATAGAATAATTCCTAAGGCACATATGCTGCTCAAACCCATGTGCTGCTTGCGCCCATGTGGTCAAACACATGTGGTACTCGAGCACATGTATTGCCTGTATCTCCCCTCTTGAGACTTTTCCTGTCTAATGCTGAGATATAGACTTTTCCTGTCTAATGCTGATTATAGGGGCTCTCTCTGCCCTTGGAGAAGCTGCATTCTTCCTTGAATGCATCTCTCTCTCTCCCCCCACCCTCCCTCTCCCTCTCTCTTCCTCCCTCTTCCTCCCCCTTCTCTCTTTCTCCTCTCTCCACCTCCCTCCCTCTCTTTCCCCACCTTTCTCTCCCTCCCCTTTTCTCCCTCCTCACCTTCAGAAACAATTCCTAAGCCAGGAGTAACTCCTGAGCACCCCCCGATTGTGGCTTTAGGCCCAAAATTAAATTTTAGTGTAAATTTAATTAAACAAAATTTGCTTAGAAAACATGAGGAGAGAACAGGAGAGTACATGTTTAATATAGAACGTGGGCTTCTCCAGAATGGAAAAAGTCTGTTTTTAAAAACTTTGCAGTTTCTCGGGGTCCAGCAGGACCACAGTTGGCAGTGCTCAGGTTACCATATGGTGCTGGGGATAAAACCCAGGATCTCATTCATGCTAGGCATGTACCCCTCCACTTGTACTATATTCCTCTTGAAATGTTTTGGAAGAGTGGAAAGATAGCACAGCAGGTAAAGTACTTGCCTTGCACACAGCTGATCCCAGTTCAGTCCTTGGTGTCCCATGTAGTTCCCCTGATTGCTGCCAGATGTGGCCCAAAAGCAAATAAATTGAAGGGGTAGAGTAGCTAACTCTAGATAATTGCATGCTTCAAATGTGTGAAATCCAGGTTCATTTCTGAGCACAACCAGAGGTGACCCTCAAAATAAGAAAAATTCTTAGGATCTTGTCAGTGAATTAAAGCTGTGTTAGCATTTTGTTCATATCACAGTATTGCTTTGCACAGATAAGCCATTTCTACATTCTCATTGTCAGAATAGGTTGAAACGTAAAATAGACAATACAGCAAGGTCTGTATTCTCAACGAATTAAATCTACTGCAGAGTATTTCTATTGATACTGTCTTATTTGGATAACTAACACTAAGCCATAGCTAAATGTAAGAGAAGCTACTAGATAAGTATAGCATTTTCTGTAACTTATGCAGCCTCACACTTAAGTATTTATAGTAGAAAGGATCCCCCGTCCATAACCTGCAGGGTCTGTATAACTTTTAGGGCACTTTCCTTGTACACTCTGCTAAACTGATCTCCAGAATTTCATATGGTCCCCAGAAACTGCCAGGAGTGAGCCCAGGGCACAGACGGATGTGGCCCAAAAAAACAAACCAAAAAATGAAGAAATAGTTCTAGTTTTTAATGGATTAAAGTCATTGTCTGTACTTCTAAGAAATGTCTATTCCTCCAGGTTCTGTCTTTCACACATCCTACCTCGTTCCACTCTGCAGAGACATATGAGTCCCTGTTACAGTGCCTCAGAATGGAAGATGACAAGGTAGCAGAAGCTGCTATACAAATTTTCAGAAATACAGGCCACAAGATCGAAACCGACCTACCCCAGATACGATCGTGAGTATATATTTTCTCATGTATGTCAAAGATTTGCACATGGGTTCGTTGTTTGTTTCAATTGAAAAAAAATAATGGAAAGGAAAATCAATTTTTATTTAGAAACTTTTTTTTTTTTTTTTTTTTTTTTTTTGCTTTTTGGGTCACACTCGGCAATGCATAGGGGTTACTCCTACCTAGCTCTGCATTCAGAGATTACTCCTGGCAGTGCTCAGGAGACCATATGGCTTGCTGGGAATCGAACCCAGGTTGGCCACATGCAAGGCAAACGCCCTACTCTCTGTACTATTGCTGCAGCCCCTCTGCCTTATACTTTTTATATATATATATAGATATGTGTCTGTGTGTATAGATATATATAGAGATAGATATCTATACTCACACACACACATCCCCAGATAAAACTTCGTTTGTGCCAAAATGATATTAAAATGTTAGTCAACAGAAGATAGGATAATTTAGAATTGGTCATTTAATGTATTTTATCTGTATTTTCCATATCTAGTATATTGTTCCTTTTTGCTCCGGATATTTTTGGTGGAAGGCAGCCACACTCAGCAAGATCAGGGCTTACTACTGACTCTACTCAGGAATTAACTCCTGGTTGGCTCAGGGAACTGTATGAATTCAGGAAATCAAATGTGGTCGGCCGAGTATAAGGCAAATACCCTAACCTGGTATACTGTTGTTCTAGTCCCTCCAAATGGGTTTTTAATTCAATAACAATTAACTATTACTTTCAAATCACACCAAATAATGGGTTATAATTAAGAATTGTGCTTTATAAAAATTTTGTTAGTAGACCAGAGAGATAGTTCAGTAGAATGAGCACAGTTTTGATTGTAGGAGGTTTATATTTGTTCCCTAGCACCATACATGTGTCGTTTCCCCCCCTCCCCCCCACTGCAATACATAACCACTGGCAGTGACCACTAAGCATCTGTTCTCAAGTTATTCTGGGCACTACCAGGTTGTTGGCAGTGATAATTTTATTGGTTTTTTTTTCTCCACTCTTTTTTTGTTTTTTGTTTTGTTGAGCTTTAAGGTTGAGTTTTTGTTTTTGTTTTGGGGTCATACCTGGTTATGCTCCTGGTTTGCTGTACCCAGGAGTGTTCCCTGGCATTGATCATGGATCATGGTAGGGATTCAGCTCAGGGTCATCCACATGCAAGGCAAGCAAGTGCCTTACCTCCCATTCTGTTTTTGCTGTTCTATCTTTCCATTCAGAAGAGTAAATTATCTCTGTAGGCCTATGGTTAAGTGATAGAGCACTTATCTTGCCTATGTGAGAGCTTAGATTATATTTTTGTGTGCAGGGTTTTACCAAGGTGTAAGTAAGTGCTTTAGTATTGTCTGTCTCTATAGTTCTAGTGGTATTTTATTTCAGATACTATAACAGGTAGGACACCTCTCTTGCATATAGCCAATTTGGGTTTCATCCTCAGCACTCCATATGGTCTCCCAACCACTTCTAGGAGTGAGCTTTGAGGACTGCTGAATGTGGCTTAAGATCCCACAACCACCCCACCACCACCCCGCACACACACACACACCCCCAAAAAAGTATATATTTTTATCATAATGTGTAGAAGCAATAGACTTAATGCTCAACCAGTGAAGTCTATTTCTGCATGAAAATTCATAGTTTCATAACTACACCGACAATTAAAGTCATTTGTGGATATCAAATACTGATATATGTTTTTATCTCTTCACTTGACATGCTTGGCTGGGTTGTTTTTACATTTTGTGTGTGACCAGGGATTAAATTCAGGACCTTCTACATGGAAGGCATGTGTGAGGTATTATTCTTTTTCTTTGTTTGATACTGGTTTTTGGAAACAGAGCCTGAAGTATGCCCTGAGCTCAGAAACATGAAATGGAAGCAGGGAAGGAAAGAGAGAAAAAAAGAATTGAATTGAATTGGGGGGCTGGAGAGATAGCACAGCGAGTACGGTGTTTGCCTTGCACACGGCTGACCCGGGTTCGATTCCCAGTATTTCATATGGTCCCCTGAGCACTGCCAGGAGTAACTCCTGAGTGCAGAGCCAGGGGTAACTCGTGTGCATCGCCAGGTGTGACCCAAAAAGCAAAAAGAAAAAGAATTGAATTGGTCAAGAGACAATACAACAGGCAGGGTACTAGCCTTGGATACTGACAACCCAGGTTCGTTACCTGGCACCACATAGTGTCTATCACATACCACCAGGAGTATTCTCTGGGCACAGAGCTAGAAGCAAGCAATGAGATTGCCTGGTGTGACAAAAGAAGGGGTGGCGCGGGGGTGGGAAGACTACAAAGGAAATGGAAATCAGAAATACCTACTGTGATATACCATGTTTCTTAGTAAATTATGTTGGAGAAGTTTTAGTAAGAAATGGTGACATTTAGGGACTGAAGTGATAGTACAGCGGGTAGGGTATTTGCCTTGCACATGGCCGAGCTGGGTTCGATTCCCAGCATTCCATATGGTCACCTGAGCACCGCCAGGAGTAACCCCTGTACATCGCTGGGTGTGACCCAAAAAGCAAAAAAAAAAAAGAGAGAGTGTTGGTGACATTTATTTCCCCATATTCAATACATAGTACCAGGGGCTGAAACAGTAGTACAGCAGGTTGGGCAAAGTGTAGTGACATGTAAATAAAATTGTATACTTGTAACATTTTTCTTAAAGCATTGTATTTTTTGGATTATACTTAATGTTTTGGAAATACAGTAGGGGTTGGAGCGATAGTACAGCGCCTAGGGCGTTTGCTTTGCACGAGGCCAACCTGGGTTCGATTCCCAGCATCCCATATGGCCCCGCAGCACCACTAGCAGTATTTCCTGAATGCATGAGCCAGGAGTAACCCCTGTGAAAAGCCATGTGTGACCCAGAAAGAAAAAAGAAAAAATACAGTTAAAAAAAAAGTCAGCAAATTTAAGAATTACTTATGGTTTGTGCAATTTTTCTGATTAAAGTCTTTTTCTTTTTGACAGGACCTTAATACCCATTTTACATCAGAAAGCGAAAAGAGGTACTCCACATCAAGCAAAACAGGCCGTTCACTGTATACATGCCATTTTCACTAATAAGGAAGTTCAGCTTGCACAGATTTTTGAGGTATATATAACTTATAAAATGTGTTTTTAATCTGATTGAAATAAAAGCTAGATTTTGTTTTAACTGTTAATACTACCCTACTACATAAATTTCATGTGGGCATAAATTCTTTTTTAGTATTACATTCCCAGCATTTAGATGAGGTTGTTTTCAAACACTTTATAGTTCAGGATTATTGAGTTGTGTTATTTTTGAACACTATAATTTTAACCTTAATGGTTCAGTAATCCATTTATCATCACAGATCACCTGATTTTAACACCATACACTCTTACCTGGAAATTATTCCTGGTTGGCTTTTATTTACCAAGCTATTCCTGTTACTATAGGTTCTATGTGTAGGAAATGGTTCAGAAGGCTATAGTGTGTTGCTTTGCATGTAAATAAAACTCATATACCATCCTTAGCACTAATGATTCTCTGAGCACCAACCAGTATTACACCAGCATTAGTGGATATTATCATCCATTCACATTTTTGATACATGTGGACAGAACCTAGTAATCCTTGTTTTTTAAATAGGAGACACCCCAACAGTGGTAGAAGCAGGGAAGCTAGTAGTGATGCTTTTCCCCACCATTTGGATCAGATAGATGATTTAGGGATCATTAGGTCCACACTCTTTAGTGCACAGGAAAAGGTGATATTCTGGGGGCTCAAACTCAGATCCTCACACACGGTAGGCATGAGCTATGTCCTCAGCCTGTTAATTCCTATTTTTGTTTTTCTTGTCTAGGGACTTTCAAAACACTCCACGAAATAAGATATCAGTGATCTAGTTTTTGATTGAAAATAACAGTTTAGGGGCTGGAGCAATAGCACAGTGGGTAGGGCGTTTGCCTTGCACACGGCCGACCTGGGTTCGATCCCCGGCATCCCATATGATCCCCCAAGCACTGCCAGGAATAATCCCTGAGCATCGCTGGGTGTGACCCCAAAAGAAAAAAATAAATAAAAATAACAGTTTAATGCATTAGTCTTTTTATTTCTACCTTTTGTATAAGCATAATGAGTTCTTTTTCTTTTGTGTTTTTGCTATTATTTTGTTGTTGTTGTTAAATTTTAGTAGGGAAATAATTATTTTCTAATAGTGTGTTACTTTTGATGACATTATTGAAACTAAATTTTTTTTTTTTGCTTTGAATGGACATTTACTTTCTCCATAGAATGTGTAGATACCTATAAAATAAAATGCTTGTTTTTATTGTTTTTATTTTTATAGCCACTTAGTAGGAGTCTGAATGCTGATGTACCAGAACAACTTATAACTCCATTGGTTTCATTGGGTCATATTTCTATGTTAGCACCTGATCAGTTTGCTTCCCCAATGAAGTCTGTAGTAGCAAATTTTATTGTGAAAGATCTTCTAATGAATGACAGGGTAAGTGTCTCATTTAAATAAATTCAGAATCATAAATTTAATAATTTGTATAAGAAGCATTTCTGATTCATTTTTTGTGATTTCATATTCTGTATTACTTTCTTACTTCTTTTTCTCATATTTTCAAACTACACCCTGACTTCTCTGGCCTGGAGCGATAGCACAGCGGGTAGGGCGTTTGCCTTGCACGCAGCCAACATGGCCGACCCGAGTTCGATTCCTCCGCCCCTCTTGGAGAGCCTGGCAAGCTACCGAGAGTATTTGATATGCCAGACACAGTAACAACAAAGTCTCCAATGGTGACGTTACTGGGCCCGCTCGAGCAAATCGATGATCAACGGGAGGGCCTTTTACTTTTACACCCTGACTTCTCTAGAAATTAATATTTAAGAAATAAGATAATGGAGAGAAGCAATAGATGATGTGACCTGAAAACTCTAACACAGATAATATTATCTTAACCCTTGAAGGACAATTTACTGGAGCAGTAGAATTTTATGAATGTTCGTAAAACTATGGAATGGTATTTCACGTTTTAAAATATAATGACATTTCACTCTTGACATCAAATTAGCGCACTGACTTACTGACTGAAACCAAGTAGCTCGAAAGGGCTTCCTAAGTGATTTCTGAAACGGACCTCTGGTTAAGTATTCCATTTAGGAGCTATAGAGATAGTACAGCAGTAAAAGTGCTTGCCTTGAATACAGCTGATCTGGGTTCGATTCCCAGCATCCCATATGGTTCCCCAGGCATCACCAAGTGTCACCCAAAAGAAAGAAAAAAATTTTTTTCTTATTTATTTTTAAAGCTAATCTTGACTAATTTAGACCAAGTATGGAGCTCATTCGTAGAGCATTTATGAGAACTTGGTTCCATCTTTGGCACTACAAAAAGGGGGGAAAACGGGACAGAGCGACAGTACAGCGTATAGAACATTTGTCTTACACACATTCAATCCCAGTTTCTATCCCCAGCATTCCATACCCCGACCACTCCAGGAGTAAACCCTGAGCATCACCGGGTGTGACAGAAAAAGCCAAAAAAAAAAAAATGGAATCACTACATTATCAGTTGAACCTGAATTGAATAGCTTTTGAGTAATCAGTCTTTTAGTCTTTTACTGGATCATTATGGATGACTTTAAGGGCAGCAAGCACTAAGTCATCCAACTTATTTCTAATTCTACATGGTCTTATGTTTTTTGAGCCTGTAATATTTGAAACTTAAATGATTCTTGCTTATGGCGTCTGAGACGTGATACAATTGGGAGGATGTTTCCTTGCACGTAGCTAACCCAGGTCAGTCCTGCACACCACACCCCCAAGTTCTGCTGGTGTGGACCAGAAACCAAATACCAAAGACATTGATGAGTCAGAGAGATAGCTGAATGGGTTGGAGCATATGCCTGGCATACACAAGGCCCCAGATACGTTCGCTGGCACAGCATGGCATCTTAAGTGTAGCTATGTATCCCTGGTGGCCTCCTTCCACGACTTTTTTCTGTACTCATTTGTGATGTTCTTTGTGCCATTTATAGATATGGATAAGGAAAATATGTAAGATTTACTGCATCTCTAAGATTACTTTTTTGTGTTTCTTTGATTTTTTGGGTCACGCCTGGCAATGCCAGGGATTACTCCTGACTCCACTCAAAAATTACTCCTGATGGTGCTTTGGGGACCATATGGGATGCTGAGGATTAAACCTGGGTCAGCTGCATGCAAAGCAATCACCGTATCTGCTATACTATGGCTCTGGCCCTTCTTAGATGGCTCTTAGATTTGTGGCTTGGTTGTTGAGAAAAATTAGTCTTATGAAGTGTGCAATTCATTTAACTGTATATTCACAGTGTTTCATTGCCATTGCTATCATATATTTCTACGACTTTATCTCCTCAGATATAAACCATAACCATCTAATAATGGACCCCTGAGTTTTTCCCACCTTTAGACTATTATAAATAATGCTGATAGGAACATTTCAGATCCTTCTTTCAAATTTCATGTGTATGTGCCTAAAAGTGAAATAGCTGGATCACGTCATTTTGTTGAAATTTTTAAGTGCTTCCAAACTTTTTCGTATAGCTATACTATTTACATTTTTACCGTTGGTATACAAGGCTTGAGATTTCTTCACTTAAGTGGTGGATTAGTATTGCAGGGACCATACAGTTTTGGGGATGGAAACCAGGGCTCTTTTATCTAATGTTCGGATTTTATTTTCCTGTGCTCATTTTCATCTTATTTAGATAATCAAACTCCTGTGCTCAGAACAAGGTAGTATAGCAAGTAGGGTGCTTGTCTTGCACCTGGCCAACCCAGGTTTGGTTCCCGGGCACCCCATATGGTTCCCTGAGCATAGATGGGTATGTTTCTCCCCTCCCCCTTGTCTCCCAAAAAATAATAAGGAATCTCCTTTGTCTTTTGGATGTTTCTGGTTTTCGAAAACACAGCAATGCTCAGGGGACATATTTGACTAAGTGCTTAAGAGCCACCTCGAGTGACGCTCAGGAGTCTTAAGTGCCCAGACCTACGTTCCAGACATGCACTCAGCCTTTTGAGCTTTTCTAAAACCCCCAAACCTTAAACCTTTCCATATGATAATGCAGTAATGTTCCATCTTCATACTTTTTTCTTTATAAATACGTATGTATGTGGTTTTTCCATCTCAATTTTGGCAGAACTCTTTTCCCAGTAATTGGTTTTTTAACCTTCTTCAAAATGAATTATTTGTTTGTGTTTTCTGGATTTTCAGTTAGTCCATATGTCTATAATGTAAACAGTACTAGCCACACAGTTTTTATAATAGAGTAGAAGTGTAATAGAAGTTTAGTACAAGTAGAGTAGAATTTTTAAAACTTGGAACTTTGATTTCTCTTTTGTTCTTTTCTGAACTCTACATTGTGACTTTCCTATATATTTACTAGAGCACTTGCTTTTTATGTAAAACACAATATGTAAGACTTTTAAATTGTTTTTAAATGTTTGTTTCATTCTAGTCAACAGGTGAGAAGAATGGAAAATTATGGTCTCCAGATGAAGAAGTTTCCCCTGAAGTACTAGCAAAGGTAAGTTTATATAGGTTCTAATAAGTTATTTTTAATTAATAAACATTGAGAGATACCTTTTAATAAACATTAATTTAACCCGTTATTAAGTCAAAAGTTATCTTCAAAGAAATGTAGTTTCTCGTTGTTACAAGTATGGGTTGACATTATCTGTGGACCTTACCGGGTTTAACTTAGAAAAAATAGATGCCAACACTTTGGTAATGTCTGGGAGATATAAACTATACCTTATTAAAGCTTATTTAATGTCTTGAAGTTTAAATAAGAGGTCATAATATCTTCCTTGATATTTTGCTCTTTGTAGCTTCGTAGTCATATATAACAATTTTGTTTTTCGGTTTGTTAACAAACATAGTAATACCTTTAGCTACTACTTTAATGTGTGTCAACAAACTTTTTAGTGTAAGCTAAAAGTATAACAAGTAATTACAGAGTTTCCTATCATTTTGGTTTTTTGTTTAAATAAAAGTTGTCATTTGAATTTTTTTTTTCAGTATAGTTTTTCAGGGATCAAAGAAACAGTCTAGGGGTTAAGAGTCTTGCTTGACATGCTGCTGACCCTGGTTCTTTACCTAGAACTCCATACCTGGTTCTTTATCTGGAATTCCATATATTCACTTAAGTAGCACCTATGCCTTACCAGGGTGATTCAGATCCTACTCCCTTCCCCCAAAAAGGTTTGTTTGTTTGTAAAAATTACAATTTGTTTGTAAAAAAAATACAATTACAAACAATCCAGAACCTATCCGAATAGATGCTTTTAATATAATCTAGGTAGCTTTAAAATGTGTTGTTTTAACTACAAATAAGTATTGAGGGTATTACAAAATTGGTTACAGGCCACTGCGATAAAACAAGGAAATAATTTTTTTCTTCCTAGTGCATATATGTTCTTTCCATTATGTTGTTGACTTGAAGTGTGTAGTAGCATAAATAGTGTGTCCCTTTTTAAAAAAAAAAAAACTTTGAAAGTTTATGGGTCAGAGAAATAGCTCTGTGGACTCGCTTTCAATCCCAACACTAAATGACCCACCCACCAACACTGCTCTATATGTGCCTTACCCCCACTCCCTCAAAAAAAAAAACTTTAAAAATTGTAAAAAGAAGTACTCCCATCTGAAACTGAGTCATAGCTTTATGCTGATAAAGGGGTTTGCATCACTCTATTTGGCTGTGACTTATGAATGTGGTGGCTGCTGAAGGCCATGGCTAGTATATGATTGTTGTAGTATTTTACCCATAGCAGAGCCTCTTTCGAATTTAAAGGTAGTTCTGTCTAGCCCTCTAATTTTACCTCTGAGGTAAAAGAATATATCCCCATATATGTTTTCAAATATTTTTTTTATTTTAATGTAGGAGTATTGCTATTTATTCGGCCATTGATTAGGCTGATTGAATTGGACACAAACTCCACCTTTTTTTTCTTTATTTATTGAATCACTATGAGAGCAGTTATAAAGCTTTTGGGTTTAAGTCTTGGTCGTGCAATGCAACACCTGTCCCGTGCCCATTTTCCACCACCAAAAGCCCCAGTATACCCACACCCTCCCCCTACCTGTGGGGCATATGATTTCCACATTACTCTCTCTCTACTTTGATTACATTCAATATTTCGACACCAGATCCACCATTATTATTTGGAATTTTACCCCAACACTCAGATCTGCCAAAAAGGCAACCATAGGCAGTTTTTTTTTTCTATTGCTGGTTATGAATAACATATGATGTTGCGCAGCCGCACTGGTGGCCGTGCAGTTTTGGAATTCGAAATTTTAACAATTAAGTCTGGAGGGATTGCCAAAACCTGCTGGGTTCCGAGATTTGTTCCTGAGTCTCTGGGATCATGGCCATTAAACAGCTTGATCAGGAGCCAGAGAGTTAGTTTGTGGGCTGGGGTCTCTTTGGGGCGGGGATGAAAGGGTCGGCTCCACCCCCATCCCATGAGGCCCCATGTGTCTTGTCACTGCGGGCCCAAACCTTATGTCCAATGGCTTCTGGAGGATGGCAGCCACTGAGCCGACAGGGGGAACAGGCCAAGGCACAAAACCTGTTCCCCCTGGGGTGGCCTGGCGCCGATAACCTACTGCAGAGACCAGGCACATTTCTGCCAAAAGCTGCTGGGTTCTGAGATTTGTTTCTGAGTCTCCGGGGTGATGGCTATTAAGCAGTTTGATCAGGAACCAGAGAAGCCTTGCCTTCCAATTATATAGCTGAGCTGGAGGTGGTTTGTGGGTGTGTCTCCCACATACCTAACTTTTGGCCTTTTACTTTCTTGGTAAACTTGGCCCCAGTTGTTGGGGTCTGGCCAAAGGGACAGCAGCAATTTTGGGGTATCTAGAAGTCTGAAGGCACCATCAGGCTGCTGATGCGCTCGCTTCAGAGATTGACCTGCTGGCAGCACCATACCCAAGTTTTCAAATAATTTTTGTGTGCAAAAGTTTCAAATGTGAAATGCCAGTTCAGGAACTGGAACTTGAGTAAGATATCTATCATGATTAAGTCTTCATTTTTTTAGAAATAATATTTTGAGGGCCAAAGTGATGGTACAGAGGCTAGGGCATTTGCTTTGAATGCAGCCAACCTGGGTTCCATCCCTAGCATTCCATATGGTCCCCTGAGCATTGCCAGGTGTAACCCAAAAAAAGAAAGGAGGAAGAAAAATACTTTGGGGGAAGCCAGATATACAGTGCAGCAGGTAATGTGCCTTACATGTAGCCTAGTCCCAGTCTATCCCCAGCAACAAGCAAGAATACTTTCCTGGGGCTGGAGTACAGCAAGTAAGGCACTTGCATATGGCTGACCCAGGTTTGATCCTGGCACCACAGAGTCATCCTGGACTGTAGGGCCAGAACAAGACTTGAGTACTGCCAGGTGTGGCCCAAAAAAGAACTTTCTTCATATAGTTATTTGCATGGCATCTACACACCACTCTACCACCATTGGCTCCTCAAAGAGTTTTAAATTATCATTAATACATATAGGACAGTAAATATTAATTAATGGTAATTACCCTAGAGATCAGTAAAACATGTCTATTGTCAGTTAACTATCCTTACCTAATTAATATAAATTAATCTTCCCTTTAATTAGAATTTTAAGTTGCTTTCTTCTTTTAGCATGTTAATATTTTATAGGTACAAGCAATTAAGCTTCTGGTAAGGTGGCTGTTGGGTATGAAAAACAACCAGTCTAAATCTGCCAATTCAACCCTTCGATTATTATCAGCAATGTTGGTGAGTGAAGGTGACCTGACAGAGCAAAAGAGGATCAGGTAAGTTTTCTTCCTTTCCATTGGTTTTAGCTCGGGTGGGAGAGAACTTCACAGATTGAGACCCATGCTTCGCTTTTATTTGATCTCCACATGGTCCCTCAAGCCTGGATTAGCTTCTGAGCACCACCAATAGGCAACAACAGCAGCATTCAAAAAATACAGCAGATTAAGAAAAAGTGGGCAAAAGACCGTTTTTAGCCCAAAATTCTTTAGAGCTTATATAAGAATTACTTAGCTGACTAATATACTCAGTGTTCTTTCGCTATGTGTTTGCCTCAGTACTTAGTAACTTAGTTTTGGTTTAGGCAAGGATGGTATATTTTTAGTAGTAATCATTAGAGTAATGTTACAATGTTTAGTTTTAACATTTCAGTATTTAATTCAATTAGGATAGTTTTGTTTTATCTGTGAAAGGGAGCAGACAGCAGGCAGAAAACTCGCCTCCGTAGTAAGCTCTAAGCACCAGCATGTGTGGACCACCCCACCCCACCTCTCAAAAATCGGCATCTTTCTCTTCCTTTTAACATGAAAATAAAATCCTGTGTTTTACATACCTTTGTTCTTGGCTTGGAGGGGGGGGATATTTTGTTGTTGTTTGGCTTTTTGGATTATACCCGGCAATGTTCAGGCGTTACTCCTGGCTCTGTGCTCTGGAATTACTCCTGGCGGTGCTTGGGGAACCATATGGGATGCTGAGGATCCAATCCGGGTTGGCCACATGCAAGGCAAATGCCCTACCCGCTGTACTATCTCTCTGACCTAAATCTTTGTTGTTTAATAGTTTTGGTTTACTAAGATAAATTCTGCTTATGATGCATTACTACTCTAAAATTTATTCTATAGGACAGATTTAATTATCTGTATTTTATTTATTGAGAACTTTTACAGTTCTATTTGTTGCGGGAGTGCTGGGGCCCAGTGGCAGTGTTCAGGGGGGCATCTTTCCTTTGAATTTCCTTTGGATTTTAATAATAAATACAAATGTTCTGGTGCAAATCCTAAATGCTGGTCCTTCTTAATCAGACATGGACATTGTTAAATTAGATTTCTGTTTCATATTTATATATGTACTATATAAAGGATTGTAGGGGTTCTGGATATAGTTCAGTGATAGAGTACATGCTGTGCATATTTTAGGCCATGAAGTTGTTCCCTGGTGCCATGGTTTTTTTTGTTTGCTTGTTTTGTTTTGTTTTGTTTTTTGGGTTTTAGTTCATTGGTGTTTTTTGTTGTTGTTGTTGTTATTGTTTTTACGATAAATATGTATTTCTCTTAAAATTGGGAAATTACCTGATTCTGACATAAGGTTGAGCATAACTGAATGTGAGGGATGAACTTAATAAAGGATAATCACAATCTTTAGAGCCTTTTCCCCTTTAATGACTTCATGGACCTTCCTGTATTTGCACAGAAGTCATAATAAATTCCTTGTCCTAAAAAGGTTCAGTCTTTTTCAGTGAATGATAATGGTCATAGGAAATGTTTATTTCTCTTTTTGTTCATAGTAAGTCTGATATGTCTCGCTTGCGATTAGCTGCTGGTAGTGCCATAATGAAGCTTGCTCAGGAACCTTGTTACCATGAGATCATAACCCCAGAACAGTTTCAGCTCTGTGCACTTGTTATCAACGTAAGTAACAGTTCATTCTTGGTGATTTTTTTTCACTTTCAAAGTTGAGTATATTTACATCTAATAGGTATAGATCCAGTACTCTGAGTTTGTGCACCAAAGCTTCTACTATCTAAATTCTCCAAGTCTTTATTACACATTCCCCCCAAGATAGCTAAAATAGCTTTAAATCAAAACATACTCCAAATACTTAAACTACTCTTCTTTAAATATTTGCCCTTTTCAGAGCCTGAGAGATACTACAGCAGCTAGGGCACTTGCCTTGCATGCGGCTGACCCAGGTTCCATCCCCAGCCTCCCATATGGTCCCCTCTAACACCGCCAGGAGCTAGCATTGAGCACCACTGAGTGTGACCAAAATCCTAAAAAAAAAACCCATTTTTAAAATTTCAACTAAGCCTGGTTTGAGTATTTTTGTTTTGTGCTACTATAGGATGAGTGCTACCAAGTAAGACAGATATTCGCTCAGAAGCTTCATAAGGCACTTGTGAAGTTACTTCTCCCATTGGAGTATATGGCGATCTTTGCCTTATGTGCCAAAGATCCTGTGAAAGAGAGAAGAGCACATGCAAGACAGTGCTTGCTGAAAAATATCAGTATACGCAGAGAGTACATTAAACAAAATCCCATGGCTACTGGTAAGTAAGCTTGAAAGTTCACAGTGTGGGGCTAAGGATATAGCTCAGCTGCAGAGCACTTGTGTTGCATGTATAGTGGCTTGGCCTCTAGCAGCACTGCATCTTAAGGCTTAGCTGAGAATCCTCATGAGGGACCTTGGGCCCCCTGAACACTGCTTGGAAATGCTCACCTCCCCCCATCCTCCCCACCTGAAATTCTGGTTTCTGACACTATAATGCACAAAACAGGATGATTGCTGTTATTTGGTTTTGTTGTTTTTTAAGATCCTTACATATCTAGGCATGCACTCTCTATGCAGGAACCACGTTTATCCCCTGCCGATCAGAAAGATGATTTGATTTGAACACATTGTTCAAATGTCATAAGCAAAGAATTATTTTCTATTTTGTTAGAACCTGCTCTTTGATCTTTAGGGGTGAGGGTTTGGTGTTGGGCCTCACCCAGGTCCGGGGTTAATGACAGCTCTGCTCAGGAACAACCCCTGGCAGTGCTCGGCAAACCGTATGCAGTACCAGTGTTAGCATAGAAGACAATGTATTAACTCCTTTTCTACCTTTTTGGCCTCACTGTGTAGTTTTAACTTACCCTTTTATGGAACCAGTAATGTGATATGGCCAAGTAGTAGAGCACATGCCTAGCGTGTACAAAACATAAATTCAATCCCATGTATCTTGTCCCCAGTGCCCCGGTACCACTGGCTGTGGCCCTATTAAGATATTATTCTCCTACCCACATGTCCAACCATTCGTATGGTCCCCCCAGCATCACCAGGTGTAATTCTTGAGTCCAGAGCCAGGAGTAAGCCCTGAGCATCTCCAGGTGTTACCCCCCAAATTATATATATATACACACACACATACACACACATTTGTTTTCAAGTGGGTGACCCAGTGTAGATCCCTGGCATCCCGTATTATCTTTCAGCCTGCCAAGAGTGGTTCCTGAGTGCTGGGCTTGACCGAGAAGCAAAAACCATAAAAGGATAACTTATGTCCAAAGACCCTTAAGAAATTGAGTCCATGCGCCAGAGAATTAGCACATACCTTGCATTCTATAAATCTTGGTTTGAATACCCAGCACTCTATATGGTCTACTGAGTATCTCTTAAGCACACAAGTAGGAATGAACCTAAGAACCCCCCCCCCCCCCTTTTGGCCCAAGCTGCCCAATCCCCAGAAAAACCTAGCCCTGTAAGACACTGGGTTCATTACTTGGCATTACAAATTAAATAAAACCTAAAAGAGCAAAACAGTAAAATAGAAATAGCAGAAATATTTCAATTTCCGGGGCTGGAGGGATAGTACGTACATTTGCCTTGCACACGGCTCATCCAGGTTCAATCCCCAGCATCCTCTATGGTCCCCCAAGCACTGCCAGGACTTATTCCTGAGCACAGGAGTAATCACTGAGCATCACTGGGTGTGACCCAAAAAGAAAAGATATTTCAGTTTCATTTATGTATCATGCTACATCTAAGAGTTAATGTAGGAAAAAGGGATTCTTAAATATAGAATTCAAACAGTTTTATAAAAAGCTATTATGACTGTTAATTATAATTTTTTTACTTTAGAGAAATTACTTTCACTATTGCCTGAATATGTAGTTCCATATATGATTCACCTACTAGCCCATGATCCAGATTTTACAAGATCACAAGATGTTGATCAACTTCGTGATATTAAAGAGTAAGTCATGTTAATTAAGAATCGTAAAATTATTTTTAAAAATTCTTTTTTTAAATGTTTTTTCTTTTTAATATTCTTTGTTTTTTCATTTATCGTAAGTAAAGATGAAATGTAACAAAATAATTCTTATTTCAGCACTACTTTTAATTGTTCTGTTTATTTGTTTGCTAGCGTTTCTGCATGTTTCTGAGTCTTTGGAACCGATTGGTTTTTTGTTTTTGTTTTTGCTTTTGGGGGGGGGGTCACACCCGGCAGTGCACAGGAGTTACTCCTGACTCTGCACTCAGGAATTACTCCTGGTGGTGCTTGAGGGACTGTAATGGAATGCTGGGGATCAAACCCAGGTTCACCTTGTGCAAGGCAAACGCCCTACCCGTTGTGTTACAGCTCTAGTTCCTTTTTTGGGGGGGTCACACCCAGCATTGCACAGTGGTCACCTCTGGCTCGTGGACTCAGGAATTAACTCCTGCCAGTGCTCAGGGGACCATATGAGATGCTGGGAATCAAACCCGGGGTCCACCACATGCAAGGCAAGCAAACACCCTACCCACTGTGCCATCACTCCAGCCCCTATTTTAAATTTTTATGTTGCTATTTTTGTTTATATTAAGGTAGACTTCAACAAAATCCATGGAGTGAAAATTTTCTTCCATAAAAGCTAAGTTCAGGGCAAGGGCATATGCTGTGCATGTGGGATGCTCAGAAGATTGCCAACACTGTGACTCCTCTAAGCACTGTCAGCTTTGTAGCCCAGAACCAAATGTTACCCGTTTTTTTTTTTATTATTATGGCTGAGTATTAAATGCCAGACCACCTCTGTGATTATTGAATGTCTGTAGAAATAGTTATGAAATTATCAAACATTTTCGTATTAGCTATCTTCAATATTGGAGCTTTTTCAGTCTGTATTTATTTGAGTTGCATGTTATTAACAGAATAGTCCTTTTTTCCCCCTGTATTTCACTTTTAATACTATCAGACAGCACAGTTTTCCAGGAAGATATTATTCCATTATTCCATTGACTTGAAGTACCTTTAACCAAAAAAAAAAACCAAACAGTACTTTTTCCCATTGCCACTTAGGTTCTTTTATTAATAAATACACGTACCACTTAGGTGCCTATGGTTCATGCTTGAAGTTTTAATGACGAAGAATGAAAACAATAGCCATGCCTTTATGAAGAAGATGGCAGAGAATATCAAATTAACAAAAGATGCCCAATCTCCTGATGAATCCAAGACAAATGAAGTAAGATATTTAGGCCAGTGGGTATTCATATATTCCCAGAGCGGGGGGATGGGGGAGTGTTTAGCTTTTGTCCCAGTGTTTTTTTTTCTCATTTAATTATATTTAGAAATAATGGAGTTTCTCTTCCTAACCCTTGTTTTCTCTTAAACATGTATCTGATTCTGCTCTCCCCTCATACCTCTCTAAATTTCTTTCAACAAAAGCTATTTTGCTTCACTGGGGGGGGGGGGGGGGGATAAAAGAAATATTGATAAAACACTTATAGGTAGTAGTTCTTATACATTCCATTTCCATGGAATTCTGTTTGAGCCATGTTTAATATTCGGAAAAGGCATTTAAAGTTTTACAAAGCAGAGGGTAAGAATGATAAAAAAAAATTACAATTGTTGGTTTTGTTTTGAATTTTGGGGCCACACCTGTCAGTGCTCAGTGCTTCCTCCTGGCTTTGCTCAGGGATCACAACTGACAGACTCAGGATCTCATGGGGTATGGGGATCAAATTGAGGTCAACAACATGCAAGGCAAGGTCCAAACCCACTACTGTCTCTTCAGCCCATTTGTTTTTAATGCATATTTGGTATTTATGTAATTTAAGGAAAATACTTTTTTCCCTGGAGACTACATTAAAGACAGATGTGCAGTGTTCAAGGAACAAATACTAACTATTTATCCATTTTTGTTGTTTTGTTGACTCTTTGGATCATACCCAGCGATGCACAGGGGTTACTCCTGGCTTTGCACTCAGGAATTACTGCTGGCAGTGCTTGGGGCATCATACGGATGCTGGGAATCGAACCCGTGCTGGCAAATGCCCTACCCACTATACTATCATTCCAACCCCTAGCCTTTATTTCTTTTGTTTGTTTGTTTTTTTCAATCCTTTATTTTTTTTTTTAGCTGACCACAATATTTGCTAATGGTTTATCAAAAGAAACAGTTTTAGTCCAGATATGTTGTAGCACTACACTGTAGCAGTGTCCTCCCTAATAGATTTGCTCAGCTGGCACCAGTAACTTCTCCATTGTGAGACTTGTTACTGTTTCTGGCATATGGAGTATGCCACAGGGAGCTTGCCAGACTCTGCCATGTAGGCAGGATACTCTTGGTAGCTTGCCGGGCTCTCTGAGGGGGGCAGAGGAATCAAACCCCAGTTGGCCATGTGCAAGGCAAACACCCTATCCACTGTGCTCTCGCTCCAGCCCCAGATACATCGTATTAATGGTAGTTAGAGTCAGTACCTTAAATAACTCCCTTTGCCAGTGGAAAAGTTGAGAAATTTTTGCACACGTTGGACCAGGATTTGATCCCTGGCATTCTACATGGTCCCCCAAGTATCTTCAGAAGTGATCCCTGAGTGCAGAGCCAGGAGTAATCCCTGAACACTGCTAGGTGTGGCCCCCAAAACAGTAGCTTCTCGCATTGCCTCAAAAATTTTTCTGTATATGCCTTCCTTTCTGGTTCAACAACAGAAACTTAGGGGAAACAATAACTCCCAGGGATCCAGTGACTGTACCAACAATATGAAATCTCAGGCAATAACTAGAAAAACGTGCATCTAAGCTTTCATCAAAGCTTTAGAAGCCATAGTAGTTCTCAACACGAGTATCCAACAGACTAAAGAAAGAATGCCTTATATCCATGTTTTAGTTTAGTTAATGCATTGGGTAGAAATACTTACTTGTGATTGTTTTACAGTACTGAAAGTTGCATGTGATTTTCCCCTCCCTAGAAACTTTATACAGTATGTGATGTGGCTCTGTGTGTTATAAACAGCAAAAGTGCTTTGTGCAATGCAGATTCACCAAAGGATCCAGTCCTTCCAATGAAATTTTTCACACAACCTGAAAAGGTAATTTACTTCCTATCCCTTTTTTTTTCCACACTAGTTTATATTTCAGTTTGCATTCAAAGCTCTGCTTTTAGGTGGTTTGTTGTTGTTGTTGTTGTTGTTGTTGTTGTTGTTTTCCCCGCTCTGGAGTGAAAGCTGATTTCTCTGGTTTGGTTTGGTTTGGTTTGGTTTGGTTTGGTTTGGTTTGGGCACCATGCTTGGCAATGTTCAGGGGTTACTCCTGGATGTGCTCAAGGGACCCTGTGAGATGCCAGGAATTGAATTCAATCAGCTGCATACAAAGCAAGCTCCCTATCTATTGTGCTATCTCTCCAGCCCCATTGTGTTCTCTCCAGATCATGTATTTCTCTCTTTCTTTAAATAAGAGCTGTTTTGCTCCTCCCCCCCTCAAAAAAATAAATAAAGCTCTCCTTTGATGTAGTTTATTACAAAATTTGAAGGGTCCAGAGTAATAATACAGCGGGGACAGCCTTGCACACAGTCCGGGTTTGTTCCCTGGCATCCCATATGGTCCCCAAGCACTGTCAGGAGCAGTTCCTGAAGGCACAGCCAGGGGTGACCCCTGAGCACCTCCAGGTGTGACCCAAAAAGAAAAAAATAATAAATTCGAATTGAAGGGGCATAGAAATAACTCTGTGCTAAGTCCGTGCTTTGCATACAGGCCTTAGTTCAATCCCTAGCACTATATGCTATCCTAAGTACCCCAGGTGTGAGCCAAAGACCAAAATATAATTACAGCTGGTAGAGCGCTCAACCTTGCACAGTGACAGCCAGGGTTTGATCCTGGCCCTCTGTATGGTCCTCTAAGAACTGCTGGGTATAACCAGAAAACTAAGTAATTATCAGTTATTTTAGGAATTGCTGTATAGGTTTACACAAATATGATTTATTCTAAGGCACAGTACTAGAAAAGTCTTGTTCAAAAAATAATACATGTTCTCTTAATTGTTCTTTTAATAGGACTTCTGTAATGATAAGAGCTATATCTCAGAAGAAACAAGAGTACTTCTACTAACAGGAAAGGTATTGTGTACTTTCTGGAATAATCTTGAGATTGTCTTTGTGTTTATTACAATTGTTCTTTGAAATAATCTTATATTTTATAGTTCTCAAGTTTGAAGGATCATATTGTGATCTAGAAATTTCTAGACTATTTTTTTAGTTTATTTTTAGGAGATTTTAGTATTGACATCTTACACTGTGTTTTAAGGGTGCTTATTTTTAATTAACCAGTAAAGAATAAATATTGTGTTGTGAATTACTGGAAGTAATACTGTTTATCACTATAACCAAATGATTTTTTCATTATTATTTCTAGTAAAATGTTTTACTTTGCAAAGTGATAATTGCTTGACTTGGGCTAAATTAGTGTCACATTTATCTAAATTTGTTACAATAATTGAGTTTTAATTCTTTACTGTAACGTATGAAATAAGTAGGTATATGTAATTTTAGCCAAAACCTGCTGGAGTCCTCGGTGCAGTAAACAAGCCTTTATCAGCAACGGGAAGGAAGCCATATGTCAGAAGCACTGGACCTGAGACTGGAAGCAATGTCAGTGTGAATTCAGAATTGAACCCGTCAACTGGAAATCGAACAAGGCAATGTTTTTCTCCGGTCTTATTCTTTCACTCTTGTTTTTCATTTTTGGTCCACACCAGGCAGTGCTCAGTGATTATTCCTGGTGGGGCTCGGGAGACCATATGGGGTGCGCCCTGGCTATACTACATCCCCAGCCTTCATCTTGTTTATTGTTGTACTGAGACCTCAGTAGGTGGTTCTTAGAGGACCATATAGTGCTAGATATGAAACTTGGGCCCCTAACAAGCAAAACATGTGCTCCAGCACTTTCAGCAACCTTTGCTGCATTCTCTCTCTCTCTCTCTCTCTCTCTCTCTCTCTCTCTCGCTCTCTCCAGAGAGAGAGAGAGACACGGGGGGGGGGCAGAGAGCAAGAAAGCGAGCGATAGCACAGCACTGGGGCGTTTGCCTTGCACGCAGCCAGCCCAGCCCAGCCGGTTTTGATTCCTTCTCCCCTCTCGGGGAGCCCGGCAAGCTACTGAGAGTATCTCGCCTGCACGGCAGAGCCTGGCAAGCTACCCGTGATGTGTTCAATATGCCAAACACAGTAACAACAAGTCTCAAAATGGAGACGTTACTGGGCCCACTCGAGCAAATCGATGAACAACGGGAGGACAATGTGACAGTGTAATATATATATATATATATATATGCTGGAGCAATAGCACAGTGAGTAGGGTGTTTGCCTTGCATGTGGCTGACCTGGGTTTGATTCATCCATCCCTCTCGGAGAGCCCAGCAAATTACTGAGAATATCCCGCCCGCTTGGCAGAGCCTGGCAAGCTCCCCATGCCATATTCGATATCCCAAAAACAGTAACAACAAGTCTCACAATGGAGACGTTAGTGGTGCCCACTCAAGCAATCAATGAGCAACAGGAGGACAGTGCTGCAGTGCTATATACACACGCACACACAATTTTTGCTTTTTTGGGTCACACCCAGTGATGCTCAGGAGTTACTCCTGGTTCTGTACTCAGGAATTACCCCTGGCGGTGCTCGGGGACCATATGGGATGCTGGGAATCGAACCCGGGTTGGCCGCATGCAAGGCCCTACCCACTGTGCTATCACTCCAGTCCCCCCCACACACAATTTTATGATTATTTTTATAGGTATCACATCTAGTAGTGCTGGAGTCCTGGTGATATTCAGCCCAGCAAGTCTGATCAAGTGCATTTCACGTGTAAAAATATTCTGCATTTAATATTTAGATGTTTTATTCTTTTTTCATCAGCTTTTTAGGAAAAATCCCTGCTAATTGTATTTCAAGTAAAATGCCAGTGGTGGTGGGGCCAGAGCCATAATTCAGTGAATAGTGCACTTTACTTGCATGTGGCCAACCTATGTTCAATTCTTGGCACCTATATGGACCACTGAACCCGCCAGGAGAAAGCCTTGTTTTGGAGGGTTTTTTGTTTGTTTGGTATGGTTTTTGTTTTTTTACATGGGACCCCAAATTACAAAATAAGCACACATAGAATGTCTGTGGTTTGAAAAGATGGTTGGCCTCAGACAGCTGTGTCCTTCACGCGCAATCCCCTCATTGTATGGATTAAGGGCAATGGAGAGGAATCTGGGGGTATGCTATAAGAGAGGACAGAAAGACAGTACAGCCATTCAAGAATGCTGCCTTGGATGGTGCTGGCCCAGATTGAATTCTAGACTTAGCCCTCATTTAGCACAGCCGGGTATGCACAAAAGTAAAGATGGGTAGTGGGCTGGGGCACCTGTATGTTGTCCGCATATACTGTCAGGAGTAACTTCCAAACACCACTCTGGGGATGGTCCTTATCAACGACCCTGCAAAATAAGCCAAGGAAAATTACACAGACTGAAACAATTATTATATATATATATGGTAAAAGGCCCTCCCGTTGATCATCGATTTGCTCGAGCGGGCCCAGTAACGTCTCCATTGGAGACTTTGTTGTTACTGTGTTTGGCATATCGAATACGTCACGGGGAGCTTGCCAGGCTATATATATATATATATATATATATATATATATATACACACACACACTATATATTCTATATACTATATTCTAGCTGATGAAATAAGCTTAGGGAAAGTGCCTCCTATCGAGGGAGGCTGGGGTTGGTGGGGTGGTGGGGATGATGAGGGAAGCAGGAGACATTGATGGAAGGAAATGTACCCAGGCGGAGGGATGGGTGTGGATCATTGTATGACTGATGCCTAATTATAAACAGCTTTGTCATGGTCTGTTTTATGGATTTTTTTTTTTTTATGTGGAGGGCTGGAGCTATAGTACAGGGCATTTGCCTTGCACCTGGCCAACCTGGGTTCGATCCTCAGCATCTCATATGGTCCCCCGAGCACCACCAGGAGTAATTCCTGAGTACAGAGGCAGGAGTAATCCCTGTGCATCGCCGGGTATTACCCCAAAAAAGAAAAAAAAGGAATGTGGAGTTTATGCCCATTTCAATTAGCTTAATCAATGCCTGAATAAATAGTAGTATGTCTACATTTAAAAATGATTTAATGAGGCTGGAGCGATGGCATAGCAGGTAGGGCGTTTTCTTTGCACACGGCCAACCCAGGTTTGATTCTCAGCATCCCATATAGTCCCCCGAGCACCGCCAGGAGTAATGCCTGAGTGCATGAACCAGGAGTAACCCCTGTGCATCGCCGGGTGTGACCCAAAACACCCCCAAAAAAGAATTAATTATGGGGATAAGAGAAATAAGAATCTTTAGAATAATTTTGTTTCTTGACAATATTTCTAATTAAGTAGCTTTCTATCTGTCTTAGTATGGTTATGTGAAAATCAGTAATGTCATACTAGAACAGTAGTTCAGTGTTACTGAAAAACTAAATTTTGCAGTACTTTGTTGAATTCGGTTTGTTTCTGTGCTGGCCTGATACATTGCTAGAGTAAAATTTGTATTGTGTTGAAAGTAAATGATTTATTTTTCTTCAACAGGGAGCAGAGTTCAGAAACAGCTGAAACTGGAGTTAGTGAAAATGAAGAAAACCCTGTTAGAATTATTTCTGTCACACCTGTGAAAAATACTGACCCAGTAAAAAATAAGGTAAATTTAAAATTTAAGAAGTGGCAGTTTGTCCATCAAGTTTCATCGTGGGGTAAGAAACTGAGTCAGCAGATTAGTGTAAACTGTTTTATTATACAGTAGTTCTGGACTGCTGGATGTGACCCAAAAGGTGGTATTTGGGGGAAGAAAAGGATGAATAAAGTTGAGGGCTAGAGCAAGAGTACAGCAGGTAGGTCACTTGCCTTACACATGGACCGTCCGTGTTCAATCCCCACCACTCCATATAGTCCCCCAGGTACCTAGGAGTGATCCCTAAGCACAACTGGGTGTAGCTCAAAAACAAACTCCACAAAGGGCCCTTTTTTTTTTTTTCAGGCTAGGGAGATATTGCAGAGCTTAAGTTTCTTGCTGCCTTGCATGCATGCAGCCAACCTGGATTCCATCCCTGGCTCTCCATAGGAGCCTTGAGCACCACCACCTGTGTCCCCAAAAACATAAAATAAGCATATTTACTAAGTTACACTGTGTTCTGGGCTCTGTGGTAGGCCTCTCCAGTATTGCCTTGGCCCTCAGAGGATTGAAATAAACAGTTAAAAAGTTCTGGGATCAGAGGATTATTACACAGTTTAGAAGCCAGCCTCACTTGCTGATAGAGAAGGAACCACCAAGTAAAGGATGCTAGGAGGGCCCTCTTGGGATAGGAGATGCGGGCTGAAAGCAGACTATCGACCGAATAATTCCTCCATTGCAAACCACAACACCCAAAAGGAAATGCCCTGGCACAGAGGTGGGGTGGGATGGAGGGGATGGGGCGGTGGTAGTGGGAGGGATGCTGGGACCATTGATGGTGGAAAATGGGCACTGGTCACTGGTGGAGAGATGAGTACTCGACCATTGTATGACTGAAACAAATCATGAAAGTTTGTAAGATTGTAACTGTACCTCACAGTGATTCACTAATAAAATACAGTTCTGGGATCCCAGATGCTCTAAATTCTATTTTTAGGCCACAGAGACGGCACATGTAGGTTGTCTAGGTATTGAACCCCAGCACCAGACTGACCCCAGAGCACTTCCAGGTCTTGCCTTAAATCTTTCTTTAGGATCGTTAACCTTTATAGAATTTATGTTTAGGGCCTGAGCAATAATACAGCGGATAGGGCGTTTCTCTTGCATGCAGCCAACCCCAGTTCGATCCCCGGCATCCCATATCTTCCTCCGAGCCTTCTAGACTAAATGATCTGCGCTAAGTGCAGAGCCAGGTATCAGGTGTGGCCCAACAAAACATTTTTGTTTATGACTTTATTTTATGCTTTTTTAGGAAATTAATTCGGATCAGTCTTCCCAGGGCAACATCAGCAGTGACCGTGGAAAGAAAAGAACAGTAACAGCGGCTGGTGCAGAGAATATCCAACAAAAAACAGATGACAAAGCTGATGAATCAGGACCACCTACGCCTTCAAAACCCAGGAGAGGACGTCGACCGAAGTCTGAATCTCAGGGCAATGCAACCAAAAATGATGATACAAATAAACCTCTTAGCAAGGGAAGAAAGAGAGGAGCAGTCAGTCAGGAAAGCCCAGGCGGATTGGAAGCAGGTAATGCCAAAGCACCCAAACTGCAAGATGCCACCAAAAAGGCAGCACCAGCGGAGCGACAGATAGACCTCCAAAGGTAATGATGGCCTTTTGAACTTGAGTTATGCTAATCACTTCCCAGATAGCTAAAGCATTCCAAACTGAGAAGCATCCCTAGCTTCCTTAAGAAGGTTAATTCTGGGGCTGGAGTGATAACATAGCGGATGGGGCGTTTGTCTTGCTCTCGGCCAACCCAGGTTCGATTCCCAGCATCCCATATGGTCCCCTGAGCACCGCCAGGAGTAACCCCTGTGCATCGCCAGGTGTGACCCAAAAAGCAAAAAAAAAAAAAAAAAAAAAGCAAAAGCAGTAGGGGTCGGTAGATAGTACAGCACTAAGGGTGCATGACCCAAAAAGGAAAAAAAAAGGTTAATTCTTGGGCCTAGAGGAACAGTACAGCAGTAGGGCTTTTTTCATGCATCCTTTCATGCATCCTAAAAATGAAGATTAATTCCTGTTGTTCAAACAAAATGTTGCTGGAGCAGTAGTACAGTGGTTGGACAATGACTAGCACATGTACAACCCATGTTCAATCCACAGGACCCCATTTGGTCCCCTTACGCCTGTCAGGAGTGAGTAAAGCTCTGAGCACTATTTAATATGGCCAACATAAAATGTTGCAGAATGCCTGATAAGTTGGTAGTGTGTTATACAGAATGTAATATCCTGTGCTCGTTTCATAGTCTCACTGATGTTTGAAGGTTAAATTAGATACTCAGTAGAATAGATCACACATTCTGCATACATTTCATACAAAAGCCAAACAATAATTTTAAATAATTAAGCAGCTCTGTTAAGTGCTATCATTTCCCTCCAATTCTGAAGAGGGAAAAAAAAGGCATAGAGAGTTTCAGTAGTCTTTATTTCATACAGCTAATTTTTAGAACTATTAATAAAAAAATTGCTTTATTCAGGGGACTGAGAAATAACTCAAAAGTCTGGAGGGCAGACTGCGAGCAGAAGGGATCTAGACCACTGCCAGGAACAACCCTCCCACCCCCACCCCCTAGCTGTTACTTCCTGTGGCCCCAAAGACCAACAACAAAAAAAAATAACTTGGGACTTTGGGAGAAATTAGACTTCAGAAAATTAGCTTGTAGGGGCTGGAGCAATAGCACAGCGGGTAGGGCGTTTGCCTTGCATGCAGCCAACCCGGGTTCAATTCCCAGCATCCCATATGGTCCCCTGAGCACTGCCAGGGGTGATTTCTGAGTGCAGAGCCAGGAGTAACCTCTGTGCATCGTTGGGTGTGACCCAGAAAGCAAAAAAAAGAAAATTAGCTTGTAAAATAATTTTCCCTTGTTTGAATTAATTTGTCTTTCTCGGCAAGTTTAATGAAGTGAAAGAATATTAAAGTTATAGACTTTTTTTGTTTTTTCTTCATGTGAGGAATTTCTGATACCTTGTGTGTTCTGAAGTTTCACTTAGATTTATATTCAAGTAACTCCTAGGTGTGTATGCTTTTGTGTTCAACAATTACTTATTAGTTTGATGTGAATTTCAATGACAAGTAAATTGCTGTTAAAATAATATGAAATTTTTCAGAAGCCAAGTGCTCGGAAGTGATGGCGATTCACTTTGGGACATAGAATCAAGTCCCGGAAATTCTTCCAGTGATTTGGACCTTTTAAGTCTGTGAGAGCAGCCAGGAAGATACTGACGACTCAGAGCTAGTAAAGGGAAGCTTCAAAGGTGCCACAGGCAGATGTGGAGGAGTCTTTGATAACATTTTAATTAAGCCTGTCTTGTATAATTAAACAGATTAATAGTTTCTGTAAGAATCTTAATTACTTAGCTTCTTTTTAAAACTTTGTTATCTTTATAAAATGTGTAATGTGGTATTCAATTTTAAGAATAAAGCCCCCTTTTTTTTCCCTATGATTAAAATGATTGATGAGACAGTTTTAACACTGATGAGGCTAAATACAAATGTCGAAAACAAGGGCCAGAGTAATAGTATAGCAGGTAAAGTGTTTACCTTCATACAGCTAACCTGCATTCAATTCCCAGCTGGGTTCAGTTCCCAGCATCCCAAAAAGTCCCCGGAGCACAGAACCAGAAATAAGCTCAGAACACTGCTTGGTGTGGCCCCAACCACAATACCACCACCACCACCCCCCAAATGTATAACAAAACACAATGACAGGACACAGGACAGATAGGTAGCTCAATGGACTGAACACACACTTTGCATACAGGAGTCCAGTTTTATCCCAAACATCACATGCTTCAAGCTCTAAGCACCACCCCATGTGACCCAAAACCAAAAAAATTCAGAATGACATGCCAGGTGACATTAATTAATTGCCATTAAATTAATTGCATATAGACCAGAATGTACCAGAAGCAAAAGAGAACACATAGACAAGGTCAGACGCCAGTCTGCTCCATTCCTCCCCACCTAGCCTCTTTTTTCCCCACTATGAGTTCTTCTACCTCCCAGAGAGATGTGAGGTGTTTATAAAGTGTTACAAATTATGCTTGTTTCAGATTAATAGCTTATATTGTTTTACACAAATGGGCACTGGAGAACAGCACTTACTGAAAATAAAACTTCTTTGATACCTTATTTTACAATGGTGTAAAGAACGATTTCTTACACCAAAATCTTAGGTAAAAATGTGGAGGGGGAATCCAAGTGCTAGATAGTGACTGTGGAAATGCGATGACCTTGCCTGGTTTGCTTTCCTGTTTACATTTTTCTAACTTTGCTTTCCTTTTCTTCTATCCCCAAGGTAAAAAGAAAACTCGTTCTAAAGGGAGGAAATGAAGGCCAAACAGAAGCAGTCTCAAGCTTCTACAGAAATTTGGATTCACAATGTCCCTGAACTGAAAATGAAGTGAACTTCGGAACACACACTTTCTGCCTTGAAAGCTGAAGGAAATGCTTACTTCTTTTCCATGACCACAGTACTTGGATGGGAGTGTACAGCAGAAACTCTTAAGAGAGGCTAAAAGCAACTCTTTTCTACCCTACCCCCCTCCCCAGACTTTTCTTCTGAAAAGTCAATAATTAAGCAAATTGCTTAACACTTGGTTCCAGTTACCACATATCTGGAGTTGAAAGGCATAATCCACAATTGATTCCATGCTGCAGTTTTTATTTTTGAAGAAAGTATAATAGGATGTCCTTACACTGACACTGAGTTTTTATCCGTTCTAGAGCCAGGAGTTCCCATGTTACACAGGAAAAAAAGGAGAGAAAAAAAGATGTCTACTGAATTAAATTTTTAGAGAGATCAGATTAAGTATTTCTTTGTTTTTCCTTTTGGAAACTTTTATGTATAATTCTGCCTGCCTACTTTTCTGCAAAAATGAGATGTACAGATTTCAGTTCCCTGCTATGAAAAGTGATGTGGCGATTTTACAAATGTTGCTTTCTGATTTTTATCAGAGTGAGAAAATAATGAAATTAATATTGATTTCGTATCACTTCATATTTTGATTTTCCCTCCATTTTAGTTTAATATAATTTGCAATAAATGTACATATGATTGTTTGTTTCATAAAGCATATCACTTTGAAATGGTTTTTACTCTGTGATCATGTTGGAATACTTGGAATTTTAAAGGAGTAGAGACTGTCCAGCATTTGGTTTTATAATGTTTTGTCAACCAGATTTTTATTGATGTACAAAACAATCCTTTTTTTTTTTTTTTTTTTTTTTTTTTTAGTTAGAGTTTGGCAGCTTTGTAAGGAGAGTCGGAGGTATTCAGGACCGCTATCAATCCTCAGCATTGTGCTATTGGGAAATAAGTGTTTTGCTTTTGTTTGCCAGTCTGGGCTCAGTTTTTGTTTATTTTAGAAGTGAACTGTTGCATCAATATATTACTTCTTGGCATTGTTCAGCATAGGTAATGTGTACACTTTGTGTGTGCACATAATCATATTTAAGTTTTTACATAAAATAAATGCTTCTAGATGTCATATGGTAGTCTTTTAATCTTTTTATCATACTATGTTTTGTTGTGGATTTTTTTTACGTGAAAGGGCTATTAAAGAACATGATTACAGTCAACTCTCGTTATCTATAGTAGTGGCTATCCTTGCCACAGATTTCAAAATTTTTCAGTAACCATTATCTTAAAATGATTAAGACAGAACCCAGGAGAGAGAGCTTAAAAGGCTAGCACATTGAATAGGCCCAGCTGTAACCCCCAAACAAGGAAATGAAAGGCCTATTTTAAGAATTGCTCCAGGAAGGTTGAAAATTGTCTTTTTTTCACAGTTACAGACTACTCCCATCCCTGGTTTAGGCTCTCCCAATGCCCTAGTTGAATGTGCTTATTCAATTTGCTATGAAAAAGTGTGGGTTGGTAGACAAAAACATTATAACTGCACTATAACTTGATCTTAACAGGCTAGGATCTGCATGAGAAATAAAACCAAGCTCTGTTCCAAGTAGATAATTGAATCTGACGTTGCTGGTGAGAGTCACTTATCTTGTCCTAGATAATGAAGAGTTGACTATATTGATTCTGAATGAAAGCTGGGTATTCTTTTAAATATGAACACACATTTAGGTTTCATGATGGTTAGGGAACATGGATCCCAATGGGAGGAAACTATTTTTTAAAGGGGCAGAAAAAACCCTGCCATTCTGTGTTGCCTCTTTCTACCCCTTTTGAAGGAAAGTATAAGAAACTGACTGCCTCCACCGTGCTGAAAAAGGAGTATCTATGCATGAGCATCTGGAGTCCCTCACACAATCAGTGGGTGTGTTTCATTTAGGAAGATTTTAATGTCCTCATCGCCTCAGACAACTTGATTCTTGAGGCCACCAAGTAGGAACATCAGTAGGAACTGTCTTTCTGAATTCCTTTTGACTAAATACTTAGCCTCACGGTTCACTGGATTCCCAGGTTATATCCTACTTAATAGTTGTAGCAGAATCATTTGCATCAGTTAGTGGCTGCTTAGGTCTTTTGAGGAGAAGAGTTAGCTGAACAAGGCCCACCACAGTTTGGTGGCCCTGGATGCCAGTGTGTGGCACTAGGGCAGGCAGAGAGGATAGGTTAAGCTGATGTGGAGGGACTTCTTTAAAAGGAATTTTTCAGTTTTCCTTTGAAAAAGGAAAACCGGAAAATCCCTTCGGAATTTGGTATTCACATCTCAGAGAAATACAACACAAAGTGCAGACTTATATTTGAGAATTAATGTTAACCCTTTGTGTCTAGTTTAAAGCTTCTTGTATTTGTCTAAAACTACAAGCCAGAATTTTGTATCTCCTTTGATAAAAAGTGTGTATAATGTAAAGTAGTTTTGCATATTCTTGTGCTGCACATGGGCTGAATTTTTAAAAAAAATTTTTTAAAGACTTGAAGCAGAACCTTGTAATTTGTGTAAATGACAAGTGTAAAATCCTACCATAAAATGCTAAAACTTGCATTGTTTGAAATAAAACCAAGAAATGCAGCATTATATAGTAGTGTGGACCCCTGAATATTCATGTACCCCTGGTATGTTGCAGGCTGATATCTTTGCACATTTTCTGTTTTTATTCTGGAGTCTTTATATCTTCCCTCAGACGTCAAATGCTAATCATAGTTAAGCCACCTTCATACTCTGTAGCTGCACATGACAGAGGAGGAGCAAATATAAAATGAATTTTGAGCCAAATATATATTTGCCTTTAAGCTATACCCAGTGATGCTCAGGGTTTCCTTCTGGCTCTGGACTCAGGGATTACTCCTGACGGTACTCAGAGAGTTATAAGTGGTTCTGGGGATTGAGCCCACGTCAGCTGCGTGCACAGCTCTGCTCCTCAAGCACATTATTTTAACTGGGGATCTTAAAGTTAACTTCCATGCTTAACTACCCTTGGATACATTGGAGGGGGAGGGGGGCGCGTTTATTTTGTGGGACTGTTTTGCCTGCTTTAGTGTTTTTGGTGGCTCGGGATTTAACTCAAGGCAGGCACTTTGCTATATCCCAGCAGAATACATTGATTTTCAGCAAAATTTGAACATGCACCTTGCTCTGACCCCTAAAATGCACAGTTGATTTTGAAATACTTTGGAGACATGGTACAGGGCTTAAAGCACTGGCTAGCCTTTAGATACTGACCCTCTGGATACTGTCAGGAGTGGCACTCTGCCTGTGCAGTGCCAGGTTTGACCCACAGATAAACGAGCAATCGGATGACAACTGTATGAAGAATAAGGTGGACACAGTTACTGAACAAGCTATAGTGCTTTTATAAAACCTTAGTGGTTTGACCACTCTTCACCAATTTAGATTATTGAGACTAGTGTGTCAGACCAGAGAGACAGTACATTCTACAGTGCTTGCCATGCATGCAGCCAGCCCAAGGTCAGTCCGCACCATCCCATATGGTCCCCTGAACCCCACGAGGAGTAACTCTGAGTACCGCTGTGTGTGGCCTCCCAAAAAAGAATGTGTCTTTGCTATTCGTGTAAACCAAATAGAAGCTAGTGGAGACCAGCAAATGGTCAGACAACTTGGTAGCCTGACTAGATAGTGTTGCCTACAAGAAGTTAAAAATCTACAGAGCCAGGAAATTGACCCAGAGCTGGACTTTTCCTTTTGGTGTGGAGAGCTGGGGGTGAGACACTCAAATCTGGCAGCATTCAAAAGTTACCCCTTGACAGTGCTCAGAGCCAGTCGTCGTCAGTGCAGTGCATGCAATACAAGCACCTTAAATCCTGTGTGATCTTTTGGGGGCAGGGGTGCGGAGGGGATGGGAACCATTCCCAGCAAAGCTTAGAAAATAAATACTCCTGGCTCTGAGTCTAGAAATCACCCTCGTGGTGCTCAGGGGATCCTGTGGAATATCAGGGATCAAACCCGGGTCAGCCACATGCAAAGCAAACCCACTGTTCTGGCCCCCTATGTTATCTCTTGCCCAGGTCTGGAACCTGGGTCAGACTAGTTATCAAATTTGGGGTCTTAAGATCTATCACTGAAGCATCTCCCACCCACTTCTCATTTTCTAGTCATTCTATAGAGCCAGAGAGTGTTGTAGAGATAATACAGGGTGTGCAAGACATGTGCCCGGGTTAAAACTCCACCACCCCATACGATCCCCTGAGCTCCAGGGAAGACAGCAGTTGGAGGAAAACATTTATGACTTGAGTTTTACTCAGCCATACCAGAGATTGGGGCACGATGAAGAGATGGTTTGTCAGTTGAGATGATTTCATATAGTTGAAAGTGTATCATTTGGCAGATAACCTCTGTCTTGTACTTGGCAGATAACTCTTTGCAGGGGGTAGGGGAACACCCAACTATGCTCATGGCTTACTCCTGGTTCTGTGCTCAGGGATCCCTTCTGATGGGACCCATATGAGGTGCCAGGAAACAAGCTATGAACAAGGCAAATACCTGCTGTATCTTCTGTACTGGAGACAATACTTACCTGAACTGTCTCCAGTCCCAGATACTGAACTTTTTGTTTTGGGCCACACCCAGGGATGTTCAGAGGCTGTAAGTAAAATAACTCAAGCGTGTTAGTTGAGTATTCAGTGATCGCTTCCCTTTTGGGACTGGGTCTTGTAACTGGCATAGTGCAGACACGCTCATAGTCTTAACAGTACAACAGCAATGCTTTGAGTCTCCTGTTAGAGCAGAAATAAAAGTCATTAAAATGTGTTGGTTTGGGTTTTGGGGTCACAGACGCTCAAGAGCTACTCCTGTCTGCACATGGAGGGGACATGTCTCAGCACTACTGGGGACCGAACCTAGGCCTCCCATATGCGAAGCGTGCAACCAATCCCTTGAACTGTCTCCCCAGCCTTACTCTTCTAGTTTTTGTTTTCATTTCTTTTTTTACCATTTTTATTGAGGTTCCAGGATTTTCAGTGCTGTTGATATTATTTTCCATGCATTCATCATCCCAGTAACACACCCACTAGCCCAAACAAAATCAGTTCTATAGACACACTCTTAGGGGTCTTCTTACTTTATTTATGGATGGAGAATTAGACCCTTTCACGAAGAGGTTTTTGGTCAATAAGACTTGCAGAGAGAAAGAACTGTTCCACTCAGATTGGCGCTGGGCACTTGGCCCAAGGGTGCACAGAGACTGTCCCTGACTTCCTTTCTCAGCCTTTCCCGCTGCTTCCTGGCAGCACCTTCTCTCAGGAAGCTGACACTACAAAAACATGAGTCTTCCTCTGCTGGTATACCACCTGTATCTTCTTTGTGCACGTTCTGTTCTTTGTTTTGGTTTCAGGCCAGCATTACTCCTGGCTCTGCGCGCAGAAATCACTCCTAGCGGGGTCGGGGATGCCTGGGTTCGAACCTGGGTCACCTGCATATAAAGCAAATGCCCTTCCAGCTGTACTATCTCTCTGAACGCACCATTCACTTTTTTTTTTTTTTTATATAGGAGTACTGCTATTTATTCAGCCACTGATTAGCTGATTGATTTGGGCATGAACTCCACCTTTTGTTTTTTTTCATAGTTTTATTTTTCCTCTTATATTTATTTATTGAATCACTGTGGGAAAAGTTACTAAGCTTTCAGGTTTAAGTCTCCGTCGTACAATGATCAAACACCTCTCCCTTCACCAGTACTCATTTTTCACCACCAAGAACCCCAATATACCCCCCTCCCAACCATCCCAGTGCCTGTGAGGCAGACGATTTCTACTTAACTCTTCTCTACATTGATTACATTCATTATTTCAACAAAAGATGCACCATTATTGTTTAGAATCGCCCCCCCCCCCCACCCAACAATCAGAATTTCTGAAAAGGCATTGTGAAATACTTTGTTTTCTATAGCTGGTTATGAGAACTATATAATGATTTTGGATTTCTGCAAAGAGCCAGATAATAACGAAATTGGTGTCTGTATGTCTGGTGTTATGGCTGTACCGGAGAGCCACTCGTGGGGGACAACTCAGCTCGGTAGGGAATGAAGGACGAGCCAGTAAGCCCTGAGGCGGTGGCCACCTTGCTGCTGGGGTGCGGGGGAGGCGGAAGGGAGCAACACCCTCTTCCTCCAGAGGGAGGCATGGCGCTGTATTTTAACGCATGGTCCATTCACTTTTCTGCCACAAGCTGCCAGGCTCTGGACTAAGTCCTTTTGCCTCTGGGGCTGTGGCCATGCCCGTAGAGTTGCTTGTGGGGGGCAACTAGTGACCTCGGTAGGGCGTGAAGGACGACCGTTCACTTTCAAGAACCTGGCATCACTGGCTTACAACCTTGTGAGTCTGTGTAGTGACTTGGGTCATCACCCCATGGTGGAGATTAGGAGGCAAGGTAGCTTCGCTGCGCATCAGAGTGCTCAGTGACCTCCACTGTCGATAGCAGAACAAGTCTTGAATGACGTGGACCACTGAGACATGTTTAGTGCAAGTAACAGCTAGTCATACCACTATTTCAGGAAGGCTTTAGCACAAGGAAACCCTCAAAAAGAAGGTGGCGGCTGGAGCGATAGTACAGTGGATAGGGTGTTTGCCTTGCACGCAGCCAACCCGGGTTTTCAATCCCCAGCATCCCATATGGTCCCCCACGCACCACCAAGAGTAATTCCTGAGTGCAAAGCCAGGAGTAATTGCTGAGTGCAGAGCCAGGAATAACCCCTATGCATCACCGAGTGTGACCCAAAAAGCTAAAAGAAAAAAAAACTGTCAAGTTGGAGAGATAGCTAATGAGCTGGGGCGCATGCTTAGCCTGCTGGAGCCGCAGATTTGATCCTCAGCACTGCATGGTCACCAGAACAGCACCATAGTCCTGGCCTTGGGCTCGGAGGACCATATGCAGTGTAGGGAATTTGAACCAGAATCAGTTGCATGCAAGGCAAACCCATTACTTCCTAAACACTCTGGTCCTCATTTGAAAATGCTTCAAGCTCTTGTTTTCTTAGTTATGTTTTATTATATGTGAATATTAACCTATTCTTCTAAAGGTGCAATAAATTCTTCAACATCACAAACTAGATTTTATGTGTATATTGCCAGGGGCTGAAGCACACTTTGTTTTGTTGGGGTTTTTTTGTTTGTTTGTTTTGGGGCCACACCCAGTGAAAGTCAGGTCTCTGCACTCAGGAAATATAGTTGGCGATGCTCAGGGGACCGTAGTACATGACCTTATGCTTGGGTGCCAGGGATCGAGACAGGCCACGTGCAAGGTACACACTCTATAAACAGTACTATCACTCTCACACTTTGAATTATAGCCCCACACAATGTTTTTTCAGCTACCTTAGCTATTTGTTTCTGTTGAAACTTCTCAAAAACAAAAAAAATTTTTTGCTTTTTGGGTTACACCCAGCGATGCTCAGGGGTTACTCCTGGCTCTGCACTCAGGAATTTCTCTTGGCAGTGCTTGGATGGCTGCATGCAAGGTAAATGCCCTTTTTGCCGTACTATCACTCTGGCCCTGCTTCTCAAAATTTAATCTTACTGTGACTGGAGTGATAGCACAGTGATAGCAGAGTACTTGCCTTGCATCCCTTGTATATGGGATTCCCAGCATCCATATAGTCCCCTGAGCACCACCAGGAGCAATTCCTGAGTGCAGAGCCAGGAGTAACCCCTGTGCATCACTGGGTGTGACCCCCTCCCCCCAAAAAAAATAGAAAATTTAATCTTATTTTTGTTATATGGTTGAGTCAGACACAGAGAGATCTACTAACTCTACTATCTATAATTTATTAACTGTCAAAATATTTTCATTACAATAATCATGCAGGGTGAGGATTGAGTAACTCTCATTTCATTTAATTCCCATCTTTAGTTTTTTTAATTTCTTTTGGATTTGGGGTCAGCCCAGGGCTTACTCCTAGCTCTGTGCTCAGGGATCACTCCTGGTGGCGCTTAGGGGACCATATGGGGTGGTGGGGATTGAATCTTGGCAGGTAGGTGCTAGACCAAGCACCCTGCTCACTGTGCATTCACTCTGAAGCACCCCACACACACTTGTTGTTTTTAAGGACTATTGCTTCACACATTCAAACTCCACATTTCAGCAAGCCTCTTGCTTTTTCCACATGCAGCATTAGTGGTTATAAACTAAAACATTCATCTGGTTTGTACTTTGTGGGACAGAACTCTCACTCTTTGTGGAGTTTATCCTGACTTTCATTGCTATCAGCTTACATACCATTTCCTTACGTCGTGGTCTGAGGAGAAGAAGCAATGAATGTGCCAACCTACTTACGCTTTAAATCAGAAGTCAGTATTGAATACTGAAAAGGAAAAAAAATAGTTTGTAAATATCCTCATAAAGGTAACTATTAAGAAAAAGGATACTGGGCCAAAGAGAAAACTCAACAGGCCAAGCACATAGTTTTCAAGAAGGAGGCCCTGATATGATTTCCAGTCCCCTGAGCACTGCTTGCAGGGACCCAGGAGCACAGAGCTGGGAGTAACTAACTCTCAAGCACCAATGGGTCAGACAGACCCCCTTAAAAAAAGCCCCCCGTGGGGGCTGGAGCAATACCACAGCGGGTAGGGCATTTGCCTTGCGCGCGGCCAACCCAGGTTCAATTCCCAGCATCCCATACGGTTCCCTGAGCACCACCAGGAGTCATTCCTGAGTGCAGAGCCAGGATTAAGCCCTGCGCATGACTGGGTGTGACCCAAAAAGGGGAAAAAAGCCCCCATCCACAAAGACACAGAGAGAGAGAGAGCTCCCCACACACAGAGAGAGATTGAGATTGAGAGAGAGAGAGAGAGAGAGAATTTTAAAGTAGGAACACAAATTTGGGGATTGTAGATAGAGTACAGCAGATAAAGCACTTGCCTTACTTGTGTCTAATCTGGGTTTGATCACAAACACCTCCTATGGCCTCCCAAGAACCACCAGGGTAATTCCTGAGCACAGAGCCAGGAGTAACCCTCTGAGCATCTCTGGCTGTGGCCCCAAAACAAAAACAAAATAATGTTTTGTTTGTTTGGGGACCACACTCGGCAGTGCTCAGGGGTTCCTCCTGGCTCTGCACTCAGGAATTATTCCTGGTGGGCTCGGGGAACTGTATGGATGCTGGGGATTGAACCCGGTTGGCTGTGTGCATGCCAGCAAAGTGCTTCTCCTTTCGTTGCATTTCCACCCATCTCAATGTAAAATTTCACACGAAATGTGTCCAAAAATGCATACTCTCTTTTTGATCATCTTCTGAACTATATACTTACTTTTTACCCATGTTTTGTTTTTGGCTTGAGTGGACTATACAAGGTGCCAGGCATTGAACCTGGGGTTGGTTGACCACAAACAGCCCTTGTTCTATCTTCGCAGCCTTCTTCTGGACCATTTCATCCTTCCGAGCAGTTAACAGAATTACTTGGGAGTTTGTGTTCTGGATTTGTCTTTACATCCCCAAACCATCAGTGGCTCTGTTATTACTTTTGCCTTACATTACTTACCACTTCATACTAGTAGAGTCTATCAGGGTATTCAGAGAAAATAACATTACAAGACAATTATAGGGACCTGAATATAGGGGCCAGAGTACAGTGGGAAGAGCATTTGCCTTGCAGACAGCCAACCCAGGTTCGATCCCTGGCATCCCATATGGTCCCCCAATACCTCAAGCACCCAGGAGTAATTACTGAGTACAGAGCCAGGAGAAACCCCTGTGCATCGTGAGGAGGAGGCGGTGGCGGCGGCGGCGGCGGCGGCGGCGGCGGCGGAGGAGGAGGAGGAGGAGGAGGAGGAGGAGGAGGAGGAGGAGGAGGAGGAGGAGGAGAAGGAGGAGGAGAAGGAGGAGGAGAAGGAGGAGGACAAGGACAAGGACAAGGAGGAGGAGGAGGACGGATGAGGATTAGGTGGACAAGGAAGACGAGGAGGAGGAGGAGGAGGAGGAGGAAAATCTGAATATATGAAACTATCTGATTCACCTTCCATGCTAAGAACAGTAGTAATGGGGTAGAATAAAGTGGTTTCCCAGGGCCAGAGTAAGAGCACCCTACCCGCCGTGCTCCAGTCCGTGTTTTTTCTTTTCTTTTTTTTAGGGGGCCACACCTGACTGTGCTCTGGGCAGGGCTCAGGGGTCTGTATTTGGTGCTGTGTGCAAGGCATGCTCCCTGCCTACTGTACTATCGCTCCAGACCCCTTAGAAAAGATAAAAGATGGAGTGAGGAGAGGCAGAGTGGGAGTGCAGGGATAGGTGCCTGCCTTGCATGCAGCTCACCTGGTTTGGTCCCTGGAACCCCATATGGTCCCCTGAGCACTGCCAGGAGTGATCCCTGAAAACAGAGCCTGGAGTAAGTCTTGAACATCACTGAGTGTGATCCCAAAATCTTAAATAAATATTACATCCAGGAGTTAGCAAAAGCTGAAGAGCATATTTGGATGCAAACAGGTTCAACAGGTGAAGGGCAAGCTCTGTAGGTTCGATCTGGGTTTGATCCCTAGTAGTGCCTGATGCCCAAAGCACTGAGTTCCCGAGTACTGTGAAATATGGCCTAATAAACGGAGAAGTATTGGGGGCAGGAGAGATAGTATAGCGGGTAGGGAGCTTGCCTTGCCTGCAGCTGACCCTGACTTGATCCCTGGCACCCCACCATCCCAGAGGCATAGGTCCCAAGAGCACCATTAGCAGTAATTTCTGAGTGCAGAGCCAGGAGTTACCCCTTAGCACCGCTGGGTGTGACCCAAAAATCAAAAGAAAAAAAAAAAGAAAAAAGTATTAATCTACAAAGTAACTGGTAAATTGGGGATTTGATAATTCAATGGAATGAGCACATACTTTGCCCATAGGAGGCTGAACTTCGATCTGATCCCTGGCACTGCACAGTCCCTAAGCATGAAACCAGGAGTTGTCCCTGAGCCTTGCTGAACGTGGCTCAAAAAGCGAACTGGAAAAGCAGCAGTTGAGAGCAAGGACAGAAGTTAAGGCTGCCATCCTGAACAAAGCAAAAACTAGTAACAAAGAATTGTTTGTTTCAAAGTACTCAGGGATCACTTCTGGTAGTCTTGAGAACCATATGCAGTGCTGGTGCATGAACCCACATCTGCTGCGTGCAAGGGAAGTGTCCCACCAAAGCATTGTTTAGGAATTAGGTATTGGGTGCAGTCTGCATATGGATGTCTCCAACAAAGATACGTCTTGTCTACTTTTCCTTTCATAATTTTTTTCTTTTGTGTGTGGGGGGTGGGGTGGGGCACATGGGGGACACAGCCAAACAGTACTCAATGACCATATGCAATGCCTGGGATTAAACCAGGGCTGGCCACATGCATGGAACAAGCCTTACACCCTCTATAATCTCTGAGCTTTAAGAATCCATTTTATCTTTTCTTACCACACCTAGTGGGCTTGCTCCTGGCTCTGCACTTTCGGTAACTGCTGGTGGGGCTCAGGGCGTGCTGGAGATCAGACCTAGGTAAGTCACGTGTAAGGCAAATACCCAATATCCTGGTCTAGCTATCTTGCCCATCTTCTCTTTATCTGAGTCTCAAAGCAGTTTTTACTACAGTGCAGTCAGTCCTCACCTGTGCATCTGTTGCCCAAAGTCACACTACGTACACAATGCTTTTGTGTTATGCTAATGGCTGTCCTTGAACCTAAACTCTATTACTGTCAAAATAATGATCAAGAAAAAACAGGAAGTTGGGACTGGAGTTATAGTACAGCAGTTAGGGTGCTTGCCTTGCACAGGGAAGACCCGAGCTTGAAACCAGCACCCCGTAGTACTCAGAGCTGCCATTAGTCCAGGGTTCGGAACCAGGAGTAAGACCCGAGCATTACTGGCTGTGACTCAAACTCAAAGCTCAAGAAAAAATAAAAATAAAAAGCAGGAAGTCAAGGACCTGGAGTATCATGACAGAGCACCTGCTTCACAGGTGTGAGGCCCCAGAGCCCAGCACAATACCCCAGTCTAAATACATTAAGTCTAGGGACTGGAGCGATAGTACAGCGGGTAGGGCATTTGCCTTGCACGCGGCTGACCCGGGTTCGATCCCTGGCATGCACTTAGGAATTACTCCTGGCGGAGCTCAGAGGACCATATGGGATGCTGGGAATCGAACCCGGGTCGGCCGCGTGCAAAGCACACACCCTACCTGCTGTGCTATCACTCCAGCCCCAGAGAAAGTCTTTTTGACATGACCTGTCAGAGCACTTGAAGAATCTGAAAGCAGCTTGCACTATATATAGAATTATGCAACTAAGAACTAAAGTAATGCTCCGTGGGAGTTTTTTTTTTTTCTTCTTTTTTGCCTTCCAAGAACTCAAAGGGCACAAGGACTCCTTGGCCAGGCAAGACTTGGCCATCTAAGCCAGTGGATGCTGAAGGGTGACAAGCACTTGTTCCTGTGTCTGTGGTACTGGGAAGGACCATGATGACCTGGGCAGCACTAGGCGACGTGCTGGGTTCTGGATTTGGGTTATAGTTAACCTGGCGGTGGTCAGGAGGCCCTATGCAGCACTTGGCTTGTACAACCCTACCTGCAGGATCTGGTGCTACGGTATCTCATTGAAAGACTATTTACAATAGGAAGAGAAGGATGGAAAAGTTGTTTGAGGGCATTTTTACTCAATGTAAATGGGGGTGAGGGGGCATGAACATCATAATGTGGACACGTATGTAGGTGCAAGAAGATAAAAAGAGCACTTAATAAAAAGAGCACTTAATACCGAGACCTGGAGTGGCTGACAGCTAATTCTGAGTGCCCGAGACAGCTTCATTATTTGAAAAAAGTAGCATAAGCTCTATCTATGCAATATTAATGTAGGCAGGGATAACCAAGGACAGCACCCTTTAGCCTCCCACAATAGCACTTTTTCAGACTTTTTTCGAACAGATTTACTTTCAGCATGCTAAACCTTGAATACCTAACCAAACAATATTTTTACTTTCAAATAACTTTAATCAGGATTAAACAATTTCAGCTTGTTTCTAAACGACTTGCCTAAAATAGTTTGTTTCCTTGCTTAAATGCTCATCTTTAACATAGAGTAACCAGAAAGAAAATATAAACCATTTTAAGGGGAAAACACGCATGCATTTATTTTTAAGAATTCCCAGTAAGGGGGGAAAAAAAATTCAACATCTTTAAAAATGTGTTTATTTTTTAAAAAAATCAGTTGTGTACAAAAGTGTTTTTTAGTTTTTAATTCTCAAGACAATACCCTACCCTCCACCCGCAGCCCACCCTGTTTCAACGGTCTTTCTGGAAACCCACCCATTTTCCCCTTACAGGAAGTTAACGGCTCAGAATAGACCCTCCTACAGAATTTGTCATCACTAACAGATTGTTTAGAATAGAGATCTAGAGAAGCTAACAAGCAAGGTCCTTTCTCAGTGAGGTTCATGAGAATCCCTAGAATGGCAGTAGACTTCCAGCAGACACCACAGCAAAGCACCATCCATTGCTGAAAGCTGAAAAATAGATATTTTCAATAGTATTTCATTTTCTATCGGAAAAGTCTTTAAATTACATTAAATAAGTCTCTTCCCCCCAAAAAGAAATAGTCTAGCTTTTATTATGATGCCTGTAAAAGTAGCTAACAGCAAGCACACAAGGGTCATTGGACAGAACAGTGCAATCTGCAGCCACTCACCCCCTTGAGCCTAATGGATAAAACGGGGCCACACTTCATTAGCAGCATGGCCGGAGTCATCAAGCAGACGACACATTCACAACTGACATTTAGGTGAGGACCACAGGCAGATGAGGAACAGATCAGTCCAACCAAGCAGTAATGGAACAAATGGGCCCAGGGAGAAACTGGTATCCCCGACCCTCTGCCACAATACTTTGAACCATATTGCAACAGTGCGAACAGAACAGGTGACACACTATGCAGACACTGCACAAGATTCAGACGTGGGGAAAAGGCTATTTACTACTGAATACTTCAAGTTGTCTTCTTCCCCGGTCACAGTAAATAGCTGATGTCAAGCACTGATTTTGAACTGGCACTAACAATGGAAATGCCAAAAAATTGAATCAATGGTTTGTACCCTGGAATTAAAATTTCTCGAACTAGAAAATAGTGATCAATACATCATTAAGTAAAAATCTGTGAAATCAAGTTAACTGTAAACAGACGGCTTCCTTTTTCACACCCAAATGTTGTTTCCATCTATGTACAAAAAAGGTATACCCGGCTCGAACTCTTCCCTTCCTGAATTTTAAATCTTTAAATTGTCTTATACTGTGTAACTACAAGGATTATAGGAACATTTGCATACTCCTATTATAAAGTTTTTAAAAGCTCAAGTCAGGCGTACACTTAAAGCAAGACCTGCTTTTCACATTGATAAACTTATTAGCAGCTTAGTAAACAAATAATCTGAAATGCTGCATTCTGTAGTGCATAAATAAGTAATATCCACTTAACGGCCAATTCTTTTTCATACTTAAAAGACTATTTTGCATAGTTTTAAATGCCACCAACAATCACATGTGAAAGTCTTCTCCCAAAAGGAAAAAAGTTGCCTTTCATTTCATGTATGATTCTCCTGAAAATCAAAATATTCAAAAGAAAAAATTCAAAAAAAAATTGAATTCAAACATCAACATTTCCCTTGAGTGTGTTTAAATCATAGTTATACTTTCAAACATTTGAAGGGGTTAATTCAGATCATCTATTCAGTACCAAGTTCCTCACATATTTTACATACCAATTACTGTACACTTATTTGGGTTGAAAATTGCTATTTTGTAATGAAACACTATACAACTAGTTATTTGTTCTTTTAAAAGTCAGGCACATATTCAGCAAAGAAATGGCATAATAAAATGCGCATTGACCTTAAACAAATAGGTCGCCTGCCCTAAAAGCTATCATAGTATGTTTTTTCCCCAACATTAATTTCTGAAGGCTTTTAAATGACAAATTGCAAAAATTTCTACCAGGGTTACCTTTTCCCTGTGTACCTGAAATTTTAGTGTTCTTTTTAGAAGCAGAGTTAAGACCACAGGAAAATAGTCTATTGCCTTGATCTCTATGCTGAGGAAAATAAATGTAAATGTAAAGTGGAAAAAAAAAAGCTCAGGTGCTAGGAATGTAACTCAGTGGTAGAGCACAGACTGGCATGCATGAAGGCTCTGATCTGATCCATGGCACCCCACAGAAACGAGCACACACAAACAATGGTCAACAGCAAAAAACCCAGGAAGACAGTAGGAAAAGTGCCAGGAAAGGAGAGGGAACGTCACATTAAACATAAATGAGGTAAATTTTTGGAATGAAAATGCTTCCTGGAGAACCTCTCCACAAATGGTATGCTATGATTTCCTGGGCCCTGGGCATGCTGAGAGCTCTGCTTTCTCCACGCACATCAGGTCAGAGGGAAGCAAGGGCAGCCTCCGCGGGAAGTCACCATGCTGGACCGCTAGCAGAAAGCCTCTACGTTCTCCTCTCCTTTGTCTGAACAGAGGACAATTAAATATACCCTGGCAATGCAGGCCAACAGTAAACTGGGAGGATGTGTTTGATATCTGAAATAATTCAAACATGACTAAAATCACCAAGCTTCCCTTCACTAAAAAAATTCTAACAATGAAACAAACTGTCCACATGTTCACACAATCCCACCTTACTTCAAAATATAAAGTACATGGTTTCAGCTATTTAAAATAAATAAAATCTTGATTCCTTTGGCATCTTTAGAAAGTAACTAAACTACAACAATTAAGGGAGGTGATTGTATAAAGAAATTTATGCTTAAGGAAACATACAGGGCAAAAAAACATAGCGACTTGCGCTTAGTTTGCAATTATACAACTACAAGAGTTTACTGTCGATCAGGAAAGCCTTACAAGGTTCTTGAAGAATCTTCACATCTTTAATATTACAGTATTATTTAATAATGGTCCTTTTATTGCTTCTAAGATTATTGAGAAGTCAAATGAAACTATGCTGAATTAATGATTTTAAAATGGTTCTCCAACACATATGATAATAACTTAGGATAAATAACACTCGAGGAAAGCAAACCTCTTATGACGACTTTCAATATACAGCCTTGCTTTAATTCATTCTGATTCCATTACATTTTTATTATTTTCTATTGGTCCTGAAACTTCACTAAGAACTGTTTCTGTGTATGGAACTGTCTGCATAAATCCATTTCAACCTTCATAAAATGGTCACATTAGTGTTTGAGCTTGCAAAACTAATAATTTTCAAACTTTTGAACTCAGAATGAAATGTAACTTTAATATGAATAGAAAGTCTGACTATATACAAGAAAAGGTAAAGTTTTCAATTTTCATATCAGAAACATCATAAAGAAAGCTAGATTTTATAACACACTTCTATTCCTATGTGCATCTGAAGTATGTACAGTAAAACACCAACACAGCTTTCATGAATCGGTAGGGTAAGTGCAAGTGTGACTTTAGAAGTATTTGATAAGTAGTCTCAGCCAAAATTAGGCTAAAAACTGCTATAGTCAATTTCTTCCTTTAATGATCTCAAAAAAAAAATCTGTTTGAGTACAGATGTCAAATTTGCCAAGGAACTAAGTTGGATTTTTTTCATTACATCTGGAAATACTGTAACATTCAGTATTCACTGCTTTTGCTAGAGAAAATTGGTAGCTCCATTTTCACAATCTTACTTAAGCTTTCCAAGTAGAGAATCGTGACAAAAATATTTTACATGGACAACCTAACAGTGGAGCAAGGACTAGGGCCCTCCACTGTATCTTCACTGTATGAAGAATAGAGAAAACTGCTCTTGGAATATCAGCTGTGTGGTGAGGGGGGGAACAGATATGGTTTCCCAGTCTGCTGACAGGGACAAAGGCTCTGAATAGGTCACCACATTCAATTCTGAATAAATTTTATATGTTAGAATTCTCAAATGCTTAAAATGGTGGTCTTTTCAGCTACCCATCCTAAGTCAAGTACAAGCATGCAAGTCAATTCACAGGCACAGAGATCCATGGTAGAAACAGTAGGTAGCTGGGATGCAACACCACAGTCGGAATGGCCCTGACACACTCAAAATATTGTCTTAATTATTCAACGAAGTCCTGAAGCAAACTCTTGCTAGTCTTGGTACACTGCTAAACACTAAAGTAGCATGTTTTTTCCATGGTTTTAGCTTAGCTGAAAGAATTTTTACACTATCAAGAAAAAAAATTAAAGTATTTCCCCTTTTTAAATTTACACAGACGTTTAATTAGCTTTATTTACATAGCAGGGATTTTTTTTTTCAGTCTCCAATGGTGCCTAGATAACATCATTAGGCAAGAATGCCAGTTTAAAAGAAATCTATGCAGAATCCTAAAAATAACAGATGGTGATTCGCCTCAAGAAGGGGCAAGCTTGACTCTATCAGCAGCGCTGTGCCTCAGTTACTGAGAAGCAGTTCTGTTGCAGTCTCTACATCCCAGGACTTTGAAGACAAGGCCACTATTACCGCATTCTGTGGAGAAGGAAGAAAATCAAATCAAAATGTTTGAGTAAATACTGAACTACTATAATGTTGAGAATTCATTAAAAAAAACACCCAAACCAAAAAAACCCCAGCAAGTTCATCAAAACTAGATTTAAATTTCCTGAACTGGGGTCAGAGTACAGAGTACAGCGGGTAGGGCATTTGCCTTGCACGGGCGCAGCTGACCTGGGTTCAATCCCCGGCATCTCGTATGTTCTCCTGAGCACCGCCAGGAAAAATTCCTGAGTGCAGAGCCAGGAATAACCCCTAGGCATCGCTGGGTGTGACCCAAAAAGCAAGGGAAAAAAAAAAAATCCTGAACTTCATCAGTAATTTATAATAAATCACGTTATTATAAAATCAACATGCACTTATGTACTTACCCTATCAAAGCCCATAGCACATAAATTTTCTATTTTTTTTGTATATTCTGGACTAGAAACTGGTGCTCCAGCGTACACATGCGCCCAGAGTCGAGCTGTCTGTTTGAACATTTCAGGGTTTTGTTTGTACTATAAGGAGGAAAATAAAATTGATTAATGATAGTACTAACAATATTAAATATTATTAGACAATTAACTTAAGTTCCTAAAAATCTGGTTTCCTAAACAAAACTAATTCAAAATAAATTGTTAAAATGTGGCTGTTTGGGGGCTGGAGTGATAGCACAGCGGGTAGGGCGTTTGCCTTCCACGCGGCCGACCCAGGTTCAATTCCCAGCATCCCATATGGTCCCCTGAGCACCGCCAGGAGTAACCCTTGAGCATTGCCAGGTGTGACCCCAAAAAAAAAAAAAAAAAGTGGCTGTTTTACCTAAAAGGAGAGAGAGAACAAATGGGAATGCTCTGCCACACAGGCAGAGTGGGGAGGGGGGATGGGGGTGGGAGGGATACCAAGATTAGTGGTGGTGGAGAAGGGGCACTGGTGGAGGGATGGGTACTTGATGATTGTATAACTGAAACCAAGCACAAAAATTTTTAAGTCTACAACTGTACCTCATGGTGTTTCACAAAAAAAAAAAAAAAAGCTGTTTTTCATGCAGATTATGTCACTTAATACTGCTTAAACTGAAACTATGATTTACAAGTTGTGTTGATAAAAGAAAGGAAGATAAATCCATGGGCTCGATCTTCAGCAGGAAACTGGTCACGCCGGAGGGGTGAGGGGGGGACTGGGGGGGTAGTGGCAGTCATACGCACGAAACTATCAGTACAGTACTATAAACCACAGGGCTGAAGTGGGTGCGGGAAGGGGTGCCTTCAGGCTGGGGGATGGCAGGAAAACTTGGGACACTGGTGGAGGGAAGCGGACATGGGTGAAGGAATTGGTGTTGGAACAAAGTATGCCTGAAACTCAATCGTGAACAAAAGAAAAAGGAAACCATTTTAAAATTGCGTTTCAGCAGACGTATTTGCTCCTGTATTAATAAAGTCCTAAATTACTAAAGATGACAGTCATGTAGATAGGCCTGGCTATCTTGGGGCGAGGGAGATAGCTCAAAGGGCTGGAGCACATGCTCTGCATGCAGGAGACCTGGCCGGACGCCTCAGCATCACCACGGGAGGCCCCCCAACCCCGCCCCCTGGCCACAAAGCAGTCATCTTACTTGATTTGCTACCACTGCATCTTGAGGATCATCTGGTTCTGCAGCTGCCAACAGTGCTTGCAATGACAATAATACCGTGCGCAGAGTCATTGCTGCTGCCCTGATGTTTGAAAAAAAAAAATTAAAATAAGTTAAGAAAGCTCTATATGAGAACAACAAAGTGGACATTTTCTACATGAAAACATGCCATTAAACAAAGATCACGAAGTTTGGACCAAAAAGCTAGTGCAGCAGGTAGGGCACTTTCCTTGCAAGCAGCAGACCAGGTTTGGAATCTCTCACACCTCATCACGACCAAGTCCCACCAGCAGTGCTCCCCATGGCGCCCATTCTTTATTTATAGACTTTTAATACACTTACAGTATTACGTGGGGTTCTGGGCCATACCCAGGAGTGTTCATGGGATGTTAACATAGTGCTGACTTTTAAACCTGAGTAGATCACATGCCAGGCATGTGCCTTACCTGCTAGACTCTCTTTGGCACTAAAATTCATTATTTTAAAAGGTGGATCAGGAATACAGACTGGTGGTAACAGCTGTAAATATGTGAAACCATATTTTTGGGGGGTGGGGAGGGGGAACACACACAGTGGTGCTCAGGGCTTACTTCTGGCTCTGCACTCATGGATCACTCCTAGTAGGTTCAGGGGAATGACATGGGGCGCTGGGACTAACCCAGCGGGTCGTGTGCAAGGCTAATAATGCCCTACACTGTACAATCACTCTGGCCCTGTGAAACTTTCCTTTGTGACACTTTTAAGCAAATAACCATTCACTTTCAAACTTGACAGGTACTGTTACAACACATTACAATTTTATTACGAAAGGCTATTTAGGGGTTGGAGCAATAGCACAGCGGGTAGGGCGTTTGCCTTGCACGCGGCCAACGTGAGCTCGATTCCCAGCATCCCATTTGGTCCCCTGAGCACCGTCATGTGTAATTCCTGAGTGCAGAGCCAGGAATAACCCCCGTGCATTCCTGGGTGTGACCCCCCCCAAAAAAAGCTATTTATTCTTCAAAACCATTAAACTAAAAGTGGCCTTAAATTCATAGTAGTTTTTTATTCCTTAAATTCATAGTAGTTTTTATTCCTAATCTATACTTTTAGATATGATAAAAGAACTAGGTGGGGGAGGGAAGAGAATGTAGTTAGAACACTTTAAAAACTAGGGGAATTCGGGGCTGGAGAGATAGCATAGCGGGTAGGGCGTTTGCCTTGCACGCGGCCGACCCGGGTTCGATTCCCAGCATCCCACATGGTCCCCTGAGCACTGCCAGGAGTAATTCCTGAGTGCAGAGCCAGGAGTCACCCCTGTGCATTGCCGGGTGTGACCCAAAAAGCAAAAAAAAAAAAAAAAAAAAAAACCAGGGGAATTCCTCAAATAGTACGAGAAGGAAAGTCCTTCAAGGCTAACACAGTAAAGTGATACGGTCCTCTGCCAGAAACGATCCCTGAGCACAGAGAAAGCCCTGAAAACAGCTGGGTGGTCCAAAAACCAAACAACCAACCCCTCCCCCCCCCCCAAAGGTGAGACTGTAACCCATCCATGGATCCTATCTGGAGTAATAGCAGAACAATCATGTTAAAAGGCAAATAATGGTTGCTAAACTTCAGCCCTGGGACTGGATGGTTCTCAGTCCAGAATGAAAAGAACTGGGCTTGCTACGGAGTCCATGTTCTCGCATGCCTATCTCCACAATAAAAACCCTGCATCAAATACAAGTCCCCTCTTTCTTCACCTCTCACTTCTCTCCAGGCAAGCTATTTTGCATCACAATTGCTGGGCCACACCCGGCACAGCTCAGGCCTTACTCCTTGAAGCACCTGGGAGGCTGGCAAGGCAAAAGTCCTACCTGCTGTATCATCTGTCCAGATGGAAATGCTAAATTCTGGTTTTTTTGTTTGTTGGTTTTGTTTTTTGGGTCACACCTGCTGATTTTCAGGGGTTACTCCTGGCTCTGCACTCAGGAATCACTCCTGGTGGTGCTCGAGGGACCATATGGAAAGCCAGGGATCGAACCCAGGTTGGCTGTGTTGAAGACTCTGTACTATTGCTCCAGACCAAAAAGCCTAATTCTGAAAAAGGTGGCTGGGAAAATAGAAATTACATTTCTAAATTGAGGTTCAAAATGCTTGAAAAGCTTATACAAGCTACTTTCAACTAATAACTGTTAAATCCTTAGAATGAACAGTATCTTTTTAGACACAACCCAAAAAATAAAAATAAATTCTAGGGTGGAAGAGACAGCACAGCGGGTAGGGCATTTGCCTTGCATGCAGTCAACCAAAGTTTGATCCCCGGCATCCTTGTGATCCAGACTCCCACCAGGAGTGGTTCCTCAGCAGACAGGACTAAAAAAAATAACTGAACAAATTCCACAGGGGACCTCGAGGTAGCCAGTGGTAGAGCAGCTGCTATGCGAGAGTGAGGCCCGTGCTCTCTGCTCCCAGTAACACCAGGAAGAAGTGTTGTTTTTCAAAATAAAAAATATTATGGGAATAATTTTACGAAGTTCACATTCAGTGATTTTGATGTTTGTCCATGCTCTGCCATTATCATAAAACAAGAACCTTCCTCTTAGATGTTCTCGCTGCTGCCAACAGACACCCAGCAGTGGTGCTTGCTGGGGTTACATGCCAGACGTAATGCTACCACACTTAGTCACAAGAAACCCCAAAGCCTGAATCTGCTAAGATGTGGGGCTTGCACACATGCTCTGAGCACTCTTAGCTGAGACACAAAGATATGGTTGTGGGACTTGCTGGGGTCTCTGCTCACACACATTTTTTCAGTTGTCGAGTTGGCTGAGGGTTCACATACTATTGATCTATTGCACTGGGGATCATAAGCAGAAGAGCTGCCAGGTTCAAAAAGTACAGTTACAGCCGCCAGCACAGCTTTCTCTATTATGATTTTGCTTACATAGAGTGAGAAAGTTTAATTAAAAATTAGGCCAACTAGGCTGGAGCAATAGCACAGTGGGTAGGGTGTTTGCCTTGTACGCAGAAAACCCGGGTTCAATTCCCAGCATCCCATATGGTTCCCTGAGCACCACCACGAGTAATTCCTGAGTGCTTAAGCCAGGAGGAACCCTGTGCAATACCGGGTATGACACCCACTCCCCCCCCCCCCCCCCCCGCCAAAAAGGCCAAGTTTGGTATACCAGGTGGGGCGTTTTCCATGAGGTTTTGTGCATACAAGACACACACTGAAGAAAGGGTCAGCAAAACCCTCCATGATATTGAAGCTAACGGTATCTTCAAAGATAAAACACCACTGACCACTCAAGTGGTAGCAAAGGAAAAAAAAATGGAACTACATTAAACTAAGAAGCCCCTGCACTTCAAAAGAAAGTGACCAGGATACAAACACAGCCCATAGAATGGGAAAGGATATTTACCCAATACCCTTTTGATAAGGGGTTAATATCAAAAATATACAAGGCACCAGTTGAACTCTACAAGAAAAATCCAATCTCATCAGAAAACGGGGAGATGAAATGAAAACTTTCTCAAAGAAATTTGAATGGTCAAAAGCACGTGAAAAAATGCCCTTCATCATTAATCAGGGAGATGCAGATCAAAACAACAACGAGATATCATCTCACACCAGAGACTAGCACACACCCAAAAGAACAAAAGCTACCAGTGTTGGTGTGGATGTGGGGAGAAGGTGACTCTCCTTCACTGCTGGTGTGAATGCTGACTGGTTCAGCCTCCTCAGAAAACAATATGGACGTTTCTCAAAAAAACTAGAATTCAGCTCCCATTTGACACAGCAATACCGCTTCTAGGAATACACACTGGAGCCAAAAAACACACAGCAGAAACACCATCTGCACTATGCTCACTGCAGCATTTCACCGGGCCAGAATCTGGAAACAACCTGAGTGCCCAGGAACAGATGAATGGATAAAGAAGCTATGACACATCTACACAAAGAAATACTATGCTGCCGTCAGGAAAATGAAATCATGAAATTTGCCTATAAATGGACGGACATGGAATATCATACTGAGTGAAATGAGTCAGAAGGAAAGGGGCAGATACAGAATGACTGCGTTCATTTGTGGTATTTTAAAAAATATGTAGTAGAAAAATAATATCCATGGACAGGAAAAACAGGGGTTAGGCGGACTGGTCGGGCTGGAGCGATAGCAGAGCGGACAGGGTGTTTGCCTTGCACGCGGCCAACCCAACCGGCCCAGGTTTGATTCCTCTGCCCCTCTTGCAGAGCCCGGCAAGCTCCCTGTGGCGTATTTGACATGCCAAACACAGTAACAAGTCTCACAATGGAGACATTACTGGGCCCGCTTGAGCAAACTGATGAACAATGGGAGGATAGTGACAGTGACAGTGACAGGAAGGCTGGTCAATGGTTTCAATTAACCACAAGCTTGTGTGGGGCTGAGGGTAGGTAAGACAGAGAAGAGACCAATATGACAATAATAGCTGGGGATGATCATGCTGGACAGGACCTGATGGTTAAAAGTAGGTAAGGGGATTTTCTTGAAAACCTTTCAGTAACAATTATTGCAAACCACAATGCCCAAAAGAGAAGACAAAGAGACAAGAGAGAGAAGTGGCTGCCGTAGAGGCAGGCAGGGGTAAAGGGTGGAGAGTGATGGGAAAGAACCTGGGGACACTGGTGCTGGGAAATGTACATTGGTGGAGGAATGAAATCCAATCATAAATAGCTTTGTAAGGGTCTATATCACAGTGATTCAATAAAAGGTTTAAAAAAGAAAGACACACATACTTGCAAGGCCCTGTATATTCCTCCAGGCCTTTTCCTTTTTTTTTTTTGGTGGTGGTATACAAGGACCAGAATTTCTGGGCATGAACTGGAAAAATAGCTGAAAGGGTTGGAGCACATGACTTTGCATGCACAAACCTCTGGTTCAGTATCTGACATCACCAAGAGTGACTCCTGAGCACCACGTCAATAGCAGTCACTGAGCACTGGTTGGTATGAAACAAAAACCATGAAATAAACCACAAATATGCTAAGAGATTAACATCAAAAGACCAGAGAGAGATAGTACATTGGGTAATGTGCTTTCCTTGCACAAGACCGACCCAGGCTCGACCCCCAGCATCCCATACAGTTCCCCATGCATCACCAGGAATAACTCCCAAGAGCAGAGCCAGAAACCACCCCTATGCATCACTGGATATGCTTCTCCCCCTCCACCCCCCCCCCCCCGATTAACATAGAGAACTAAAACAAAACCAATTTAAAAGGGGTGGGGTTGCAGAGAGATGTACAAAATGAGACATGTGCGTTGTATCCCTGGTTCATACCAGGCACCACGCAGTCCCTCCAAGTATTGTGTGTCACGAGGAGGGGCCTCCAGGACCCTTGAGAACTGCATGCCAAGTCCCTGCCAACCCCCAAAATAAAGGGAAACCAGAAAGAGCTAAGGGGAACGAGTGCAAGTTTTGTGTCAGGAGACCAGTTTTTTGATCCCCAGCACCACCAGGTATGCCACCAGGTACACCATCCACCCCCACCCCCGAAGGAGCAGAACAAACATTTATTTAGGGGCTAGAGCAATAGCATAGCAGGTAGGGCGTTTGCCTTCACGTGGCCAACCGGGATTCAATTCCCAGCATTCCATATGGATTAACCCCTGAGCATCACAAGGCATGACCCCCCCCCAAAACCCCAACAATAAAAAAAAAACATTTCTTGAAAGTGTTGCCCTTGGGGCTGGAGCAACAGCACAGCAGGTAGGGCATTTGCCTTGCACGCAGCCGACCTGGGTTCGATTCCCAGCATCCCATATGGTCCCCCCAAGCACCGCCAGGAGTTATTCCTGAGTGCAAAGCCAGGAGTAAACCCTGAGCAGGTGTGACCCAAAAAGAAAAAAAAAAAGAAAGCGTTGCCCTAAAGCAGAGTCAGGAAGAAGCCCTGAGCATGGCTGTGGCCCAAAACATACTCCTCCCCCAAATGAAAGCATGTAAATCAAATGACGAGTTACTGCCCCTTAAAATAATTACCATCCAGAAAACACATACCTCACATGCTTCTCTCCATGTTCCTTTGCATGCCTACTTCCACTCTGGAGAACCCTCTGGTGTCTTTCAAACATTCCCTTATTACTTTCTAAATAGAGTGAGCCCTGAGCATCACTGGGCAAGCCCCCCAACTAAGAAACCATGCTACTACACAATGAGAAAGTTTAACTAAAAATTAGGCAAAGTAGGGCCAGAGCAGGTAGGGCATTTGCCTTGGACGAGACCAACCCAGGTTCCATCTTCAGCACTCCATATGGTCCCTCAAGTACTGCCAAAAGAAATTATTGGGTGCAGAGCCAGGAGGAAGCATTGCCCAGTGACCCAAAAGGCAAACAACAATAACAAAAACACTGGGGAGGGGGGTGTTAAGAGATTAGTAATAAGAGACCAGGGATTGGAGAAATATCAGAGGGTAGGGCACTTCCCTTGCACACAGGCGATCTGGGTTTGATCCCTGCATTCACAGTACATTAGGAGTAACTTCTGATTGCTCATGAGGGATTATACACCCAGGGTCTTGTACTGAATCAAATATAGTTGACGATATAAACTGACTCGTTTGTCCTCAACAGCTCTCTTAAGGAAGTATGAGCTACTTTTTTCAGACACAGTGAAGTGGGCTAGACCAACAGTCCAGTCGGGGGAGTGCTCTGCACACAGTTGACCTGGGCTCAATCCCCAGCATCCCATATGCTCCATAGAGCACTGCCAGGAGTAATTCCTGAGTGTAGACCCAGTAGAAACCCCAGAGAATTTATTGAGTGTGCACCCCGCCCCGACCCCCAACACAAGCCAACTGGCAGATCCAATACTTAAACCTGCGCAAGTGTTAATACACTAGGTTTGGGGGTTGGAGAGATAGTACAGCAAGTAGGGTGTTTGCCTTGCATGCAGCCGACCTGGGTTTGATCACCGGCATCCCATATGGTTCCCCAAGCACTGCCACGAGGGATTACTGACTGCAGAGCCAGGAGTAACCCCTGAGCATCGCTGGCTGTGACCCAAAAAGCCAAACAAACAAAACACTAGGTCAGGGACCCAAGAGATAGTACAATGGGCAGGCATCTGCCTTATATACAGCAGAACCAGGTTCAACACAAGCTCCTTACACGGTCCAAAGCCCACTAGGAGTAATTCATGAGCACTGCCATCAACCACACAAAACACAACAACAACCACAAAACACCAGGCTAAAATAAAATCAGACTAAATATATAGAAGGACCATAAAGTAGTATACATGTTAAAGATGTATAAAAAATTTATTTTATTTTCAGTTGGGCCATACCTGGCAGTGTTCAGAACCATATGGGCTGCCAGGGATCCAACCTGGGTCAGCTGCTTAAAAGATTAGCACACCACCCACTGTATTATTATTCCCCCCCACCTGCCCCTATAACTTTTATAATTGAGAACACCACTCAACTTTTTTTGACCATAACCAGAAATCCTCAGGAGTGTTGCTTGGGGGAATCATATGGGATGCAGTGGATTGAACCCAAACCCAGTGGATTGAACTGTACAAACTACCTACTGTACTGTTGCTCCGGCAGTCAACAAAACTTTTAATACTTCTTTGTCTCTATCTCAGTAAAAACAGATCTGATTATTCAAACACTTGAGCATCCATGATTATCCCTCTGAGAATAATGTATTGTTTCAAACTAGCAGTGACCCCGTAGCCCAGAAGGTCACTAGTTATGTTACAGTCTGAGTTGCAACATATTTTCAGTTATCTACTTAAAACCAGTTCTTGGGACTGGAGCAATAGCACAGCGAGTAGGGTGTTTGCCTTGCACGCGGCCAACCCAGGTTTGATTCCCAGCATCCCATAAGGTCCCCTGAGCACCGCCAGGGGTAATTCCTGATTGCAGAATCAGGAGTAACCCCTGTGCTTCGCCGGGTGTGACCAAAAAAAAAACCCTCAAAATACAACAACAACAATAACAACCAAAAAACAAACTTGAAGCCAATTCTAAAACAGTTGCCTAAAAACTATAATGCAATGCGTGCTTGTATATTGAGATTCACATGTTAAATAACTACATAGATCTTAAAATTCATGTATTAGAGAAGTCAAAATCTCTTACCATTGATCTTTCAGGATATCCAAGCAAATAGCGCCTGTGACGGAACTAATATTAGGATGCCATATTTTAGTGATAAACCGGACCTAGAAAACAAAGCACAGTTAAGACAACAGAAAAAGCAACTGAACAAAACAAACCATGTAGTTTATAAAAAAACTGTAGGAGAGTAAAATCCTCTTATTAAAAAAAAAGTTCACACTTAGAGGACTTTACCTAGGTGAAAGGAGCAACATAAAAGACAAGCATTCAGGAAGCAGAATGTTGTCACTGACATACTATCTTCTCAAAATGGCCTCTGCACCCCTCCTCCCCAACAGGAATGGAAATTCCTTTAGGCAAACAAAGAAATATAGAAAAGTGAAACATTTTTCTTTCTTTTCTTGTACCCAGGAGGTACATAAATCTTTCAGATGAAATCCACAGCAGGCTGTGCATGTTTGAAGGTGCTGTGAGCACGGGTAGAGGGAGTGCATGGCTTAGCCATACGTGACTATACTCAAGATCGAAAGATGCTGTCAGGCAAGCATCTTACCACCTGTACTCTCTTCAGCCTCCTAGGTTAGGTCTGAAGGAAAAGCTAAGGAAAACCAATTAATGGAAGTAACGGCAATAAGCAGTAGTTAAAAAAAGAGGAGAGGGGGAGAGGCAGAGAGGGGAGGGGGAGAGAGAAAGAGAGAGAGGGAGAGGGAGAGACAGAGAGAGAGAGAGAGACATCAAACCCAGGATATCATGCGTTCAAGGCAAGACCTCAACCATTGAGTCACACCCCCAGTTCAAGTTACTTCCTAAAAATAATTCAGCAATTACTGAAGGCTGACTATCATACATATCATACCTAGATATTTAAGCTTAAGAATTTCAGAAATTTATCCAAAATTGTGGGTCAGAGAAATAGTACAAAGGTTGTTAGCTTAACTCATGGCTGTGGCTGACACTGGTTCAAATTGGGTACTGCAGTTGATTCCCAGGGCACTGTCAGGTGTGACCCCAAAGAGCTGCTAAGTTTGCCCCCTAAAATCAACAACCCCTCCACACAAAAGGAGAAATTTATCCAAAATCGGTAACTCATTATAGCATTAAAAACTCATCAATTTGATTTCAGATTTTGCATTTGTAGAGTCGCCTCACTATTCGTCAAAATAAGTAAGGCTTTCCAAATTAAACAAAAAATCTTCTTCCCTAATAGTAAACCCAAATCCTTTATACACCCATTGTAGCAAGTTCCTTTCCACCCTTTTCCTCTCCCTTCCCTGTGTGACTTGTTTTTGCTTTTAGAGTAAACAGGAGATGCTCAGGTGTTACCACCAGCTTGGCACTCAGGAATTAATTCCTGGCATTGCTCAGGGGACCATATGGGATGCCAGGAATGGAACCTGGGTCAGCCACATCCTACCTGCTGAACTATCCTTCCAGCCTATCCCTCTGTTACTGAGATGGCTGGAGGTTAAACATGCTTCTGTGGTGTTCAAACACTTGTCCCACATTCTTTTTGATTTTTTTGTGGGTCACACCCACGGTTCAAGCATGTATCAGCTCTGACCCACTATCTCTCTGGAAAGGTATTTTTTTTGCTGGGGGAGTGGGAAGTGGGGGCTGTTTGAGCCACACCCAGCTATGTTCCTGGTTCTGTACTCAGAATTATTCCTGGCAATATTCAAGGGACCATATGGGATTCCAGGGATCAAACCCAAGTGGGCCACATGCAAAGAATGTCCTGTAGTATGGCTAGGGCCACCGCAAAATGGGTATTTTTAAGTTTCCTCTGCCTAAATCTTGAGATCCCATTTCCACCCCATATCATGTGAATAGCTTATCAAACAAAAAAATCTTTGGGGCTCTGGTTTGTGACTCTGGTGAAGTATATGCCTCATATATATTGAGGCCCAGAGTTTGATATCAATCTTTGGTGCCAAAAAATAAAGTTGTGTTGCCTTAAGGCCTTCACACATGCTTGTTCTCGATGTTATCATTATTTTTTGGAAGGGTGGGTAGGGGCTCAGGGAGGCCCACACTCACTGGAACTCATGAGATCATATGCATCGCAAGGGATTGAACCAGGGCTGCAGTGAAAGTTTTGGCATACAAAGCAAGTCTTGCCCGATCTCAATGCCTCCTTATCCAGACTCCCCCCTTTTTTTCCCCTTTTTGGGTCACACCTGGCAATGCACAGGGAGTAATGCTGGCTCTGCACTCAGGAATTACTCCTGGTGGTGCTCGGGGGATGCTGGGAATCAAACTCGGGTTGGCCGCGTGCAAGGCAAACACCCTACCTGCTGCGCTATCGCTCCAGCCCCTAACTCCTACTTTTATCTATCCCCACTGAATCTCTCACTATCCTGCATTCTAGTGTTGCTCACACATCTATAATCATCTTTGTCTCGCTGTCCTAAAACATGCCCTATTTCCTGCCTGCTAGAGCACCTCCAATATTTAAGGTAACTCACACCTAATGAATGTGAAATTAACATTATGACAAACTTGTTTCAGAGAGCAAACTCTCTCTAAAACAGTGGGGGTAAAATGAAAAAGGCATATAAAGTGTATATATAATAAACACTTCTCCGTAACAGAGTAACTGTTCGTATTTGGGGCCGGAGTGATAGTACAGAAAGTAGGGCACTCGCCTTGCAAGCAGCCAGCCTAAATGTAATCCCCAGGATCCCATATGGGTCCCTGAGCAGCATCAAGAGTAATTCCTGAGTGAAGAACTGAGCATCGCTAGGTGTGGTCCCAAAACAAAAATGAAAAGGCATAATTTTGAATAAATAAGGGAAAGTATAGCATTGTTATTCTAAAACAAAAATTGATTCAATTATGTATTGTACATATTTATATAATAGAGACAACAAATGGCTGTGCCCAATTTAGTTCTGATAATGCTAAAGGAACCGTATGTGGGGCCAGGGATTAAACCCAGGTCAGCTGCGTGCAAGGGAAGAATCAAACTCACTATATTTCTTCAAACTTCTTTCCGATTTCTAGGTTTTAAATCAATACTTGAAGATGTTATATTTTTGAGTTAGGAATGCGATCGAAGGATCTGAGCTATATCCTGCTATTTATTCACCTTTTTTCCGCCCCCCCCGCCCCCCCACGCTCTTGGGTCACACCCAGCGATGCACAGGGAATCCTGGCTTTGCACTCAGGAATTTCTCCTGGTGGTGCTCGGGGGACCATTTGGGATGCTGGGAATCAAACCCAGGTCGGCCGCGTGAAGGCAAATGCCCTACCTGTGTACTATCCCTCTAACCCCTATTTATTCACTTTGGAAGGGTGGTTTCAGCAACGCCCAGCAGTGCTCAAGGGCAGATCATAAGTGGTGCTGGGGTCACAGTAGCTGCAGCACATGCACATCAAGTGCCTAACCTCCTGTACCATTTCCAGTCCCATGTATTGCTTTTGTCTGTCTGTGGGTAACAACTGGCAATGTCCGGTTGTTATTTCTTGCTCTGTGCTCAGGAATCATTCTGTGATAGTAATCAGGGGAACCACATAGTATGCAGGTCAGCCACAAGGAAGCCAAACGCCCTAGCCACTGTATTACTGCTCTGGCCACTACATTGCTTTTAAAAACGAACTTTAATACATGATCATTCTATTTTAAAAATGTATTAAGAGGGTACTGGAGCAGTAATACAGCGGGTAGGGCCTTTCCCATGAGCCAGGAGTAACCCCTGTCCATCCGCGCTGTGACCCAAAATCTGGGTCAACTGCATGCAAGGGAAATGCCCTAGCTGCTGCACTATTACACCAACACCCACCCCAAAACAATCATTTTAAAACAAAAATCAGTGTTTATTTCACAAATTATAAATAATTTTGGAAAATTTGCTGCGCTTAAAATTTCTTCTTTTTTAAGTATTAGGGGCTGGAATGATATACAGAAGGGTGAAGTGCTTGCCTTGCACAGAGCTGATGCCCTTGTTTCAATCTCCAGCACCAGATGTGGTCCCATGAGCGCCATCAAGAGTGATACCTGAAGGGCTGGAGCAATAGCACAGCAGGTAGGGCATTTGCCTTGCACACGGTCAACCTGGGTTCTATTCCCAGCATCCCATATGGTCCCCTGAGCACTGCCAGGGGTAATTCCTAAGTGCAGAGCCAGGAGTAACCCATGTGCATCGCCAGGTGTGACCCAAAAAGTCAAAAATCCAAAAAATAAATAAATAAAAGAGTGATACCTGAGTGCAGAACTAGGAGTGAGCCTTGAGCACCAACGGTGTGCTTCCAATAGTTTTAATATGAGGGCTCTGTGTGCCAGAGATTACCAGTACCTCCCTGAAGACAGTGGTGGGGAATTAAACAAGGAATCAATAATATACAAGGCATATATATGCCTTAAACCCTATACTATCACCCTGGCCCCGATTTTCTTTTCAGTTTAGGCATATAATAGTGACAGCATTTATAATTTTGATGTACAATGTTACTACCTTTTATCCATTCAACTTTTTATTCCTGCTGGTACTGGGAATTAAACCCAGATCTCACACTTGCAAGGCCATGGCTTTATAGCAGAGCTACATTCCTAACTCACTGAACCACTTCTTACCTTTCATTACAATCTACATTTAGAAATAAACAACTGAAGAGCTGAATCAATGGCACAGTGGGTACGGCACTTGTGGGTTCTAAATAAAAAACACACTTAGATTTAGCCATCTCATGTTTTATATTCAGATTCCATGGATTAGAGAACTATGATATTTGCTAGTGACAATTCAAATCCCTATTGGCAAAAACAAAACTTTATTAATATCAACATCCACGAATTTCCTAATAGTAACTTTGGGAAGCACTCAAAGAAAAAACAAAAACCGTAACACGAACATGAGAGGGTACAGTGGGTAAATTGTCTGCCTTGCAAGAATCTGACAAGGGTCCAATCTCAGGACTCCACATGGTCCCCGAGCCAGCCAGGAGTGATCCCTAAGCAGAGAGCCAGAGGAAGCCCTGAGCACAGGTGGGTATGCACCCCTCCTCACCAAAAATATTAACACTAACTACTCAGTGTTATCAGGTGGAAATATACTATATTTGGTTATATACAACGGGAGCCCATTGCTCATGTTTTCTCCTCCTACAGAATGCACCCTCTATTCACTCATAAACAGATGTGCCTCTATTCACTCATAAAGAGATGTGATTTCTTAGTACTGGGAGATTTCACTGGGAATTACTTTTCCAACTTGGAACTTAAGAATATTGCATGTCAAACCAGTATTAACTTGTTTGCTATACAAGGTGGTAGTTTAAACATGCATACCTAAAATATGATAAAAACAAAATTTTAAAACCCAACCTCTAAAACAGAGCTGGTAGGGGAAAAGGCAGCTCAGATAGAGAAGGGAACACCAAATAAAGGGTGTTGGGAGGTTCCTCTCAGGATGGGAAATGCGTGATGAGAGTAGATCATAGTCCAAACAAGATTGACACTCAATGTCTCTTTTGCAAACCACAGCACTCAAAAGAGAGGTAACAAAAGGGAATGTCCTGCCACAGTGGTAGGGTAGGATGGGGGGGGGGGGGCGGGGGGAGGGATACTGGGACTGGTGGTGGTGGAGAATGGGCACTGGTGGAGGGATGGGTATTCGATCATTGTATAACTGAAACCCAAGCACAAAAATTTGTATGTCTACAACTGTACCTCATGGTGTTTCACTAATAAAAATTTAAGGAGAAAAAAAAAACAGCTGGAAAAGGGCTAGCGAGAGTGAAGAGACTAGAGGGCCTGCCTGGCATGTGTCTGACCCACGTTCAATTCCCAGCACCCTGTACGTCTATCCAAGCACTGCCAAGAGCAATCCCTTAGTGCAGAGCCAGGAGCAAGCCCTCAGCACTGCCGGTATGACCCAAAACCAAAAGAACACAGCTAGACAAAACAATAAAGAGTTTTCTTCTTTTTTTTCTTTTGAGGTCAAACCCAGTGATGCTCAGGGGTTACTCTTGGCTCTGCACCGAGGAATTACTCCTGACGGTGCTGGGGACCACATGGGATGCCAGGTATCGAACCTGGGTCGACCAAAAGAAAGGCAAACGCCGTATCCGCTGGTCTATCGCTCCAGCCCTCTACTCTTTCTTAAGTAGGCTTTTTACTGGTCGTTGGGTCACATCTGAATTCATCTCAAGTGCCATGCCTGTCTCTGTGCTCAGTGCACTAGGCCAGGTGTTCCTGGAGGACCATATACAGCCCCAGATTTGAACGAGGGTTGCTGGCCAGAGGCACTTTCTAGGCAAATGCCTTAAACTTTAAACTATGTCTCCAGTCTAAAGGTTTTGGGGTTTTTTTGGTCTCTGTGTATTAAGGTTTGGGTTATTCTTAGTGGTTTTTGATACTGTTCCTAAGCTCTGGACTCAAGTCAATTACGCATGTGATACCTGGGATCCATTAAAAGTAGGCCACATGCAATCTAAGTTCCTTAGTCCTTGTATTCTCTTTCTCTCGCCATTTTTAATCTTGCACAAATTTTACCGCACGAGAATATTTCCTTTCCTTATTTTATACCATACGGGCTGGAGCGACAGCACAGCAGGTACGGCGTTTGCCTTGCACGTGGCCAACACGGGTTCGATTCCCCTGCCCATCTTGGAGAGCAAGCTACTGAGATTATTCCGTCCGCACAGCAAAGCCTGGCAAGCTCCCTGTGACATATTCGATATGCCAAAAACAGTAACAACGAGTCTCACAATGGAGATGTTACTGGTGCCCGCTCAAGCAAATTGATGAACAGGAGGACAGTGCTACAGTGCAGTGCTACTTTATACCATACGGCTTAAACTTAAATTTGAGCCTATAATATTAAATTCAACTGAACACAATCCATCAAATTTGTAATTATTCCTCATTCTTTGTATTTACTATTCAGCAAATATTCACATCAAAAGGTAAATATCTAATACAAACTTAGCATACACTAATAAATACTCCAAAAAGTCAACACCAAAAAAGAGTACAACTCTTCCTATTGATGAGGGGCTATGATGGGCCACACCCAAATACTCTAATGCTGCTCCTGACTCTGTGCTGAGGGGACCATGAATACTTGGGACAGGAAACATGCAAGGAAATCGCCATAACTTCTGTACTATAATCTAATGCAAAGTGTCACTTTTTTAAAACAATTTATTAAATGTTAACTATAATTGGTGAAGACAAGGAGATTTGGAGTGAATGAAGGAACCTTTCTAAACCTTGAAGTTTTTTTGTTTTGTTTTTGCTTTGGGGGCCATATCAGGGCTTACTCCTGGCTCTGCACTGAGATCATTCCTGGAGGGCCTTTGGGGAACATAGGGGATGCTGGAGATTGAACCTGAGTTGGTCACATGCAAGACAAGTGCCCTACTTGCTGTACTATGACTCCAGCTCCAAACTTTCTAAATCTTAGAACTAGAATGGTAGAATGGGACAGCAGCAGCTGGAAGAGAAGTATGAGATAGCAACAAATATATTGGACCTCTTTGATAGTCTACAAGTATTAAAAAAAAAAGCTTCAAGGACAAAATAAAGAATGAAATACCTAAAACAGAGTCAGAACTATACAATCATTTTAAAATTATGTCCTGGAAGATGGTGGTAATGGCTGCAGAATATTATGTTCCTAATGCTCCTGAACCGTATTTTAGGAATGGTTGAGATAGTTCATGTGCATACACAGAACATATACAACTCCAGTCATATGCTTTTCACAGAATATAGAAAATCCAAACTAGTAGGTAATCCAGTCACCTTAGAACCTTCATATCCTATCCCATCGCCCCTGCCCCATGCAAGATTGAACCTAGAGCCTCTCTCGTGAGCCCTATCACCAAGCTACATCCTTTTGGCCAACCACGTCTATTTTTGGGGGGATTTTTTCTTTCTTTTCTTTCTGAGTCACACCTGGTGATGCACAGGGGTTACTCCTGACTCTGAACTCAGGAATTACCCCTGGCAGTGCTCAGGGGACCATATGGGATGCTGGGAATCGAATCTGGGTTGACTGCGTGCAAGGCAAAGGCCCTACCCGCTGTGCTATTGTTCCAGCCCCTAACCACATCTATTCTTAAAAAGAGAACCATGGACCAGCAGTACAGTGGGTAGGGTACTTGCCTTGCACACGCCCAACCAAGGTTGATTCCAGGCATACCATATGGACCCATGTGCATTGCCGGGAGTGGTCCAAACCATCTCCCAATAATAAAGAAACTAATTTAATTTAATTGAAAAAGAGAACCATATGGTGGAGAAACAGTAGAGGAGTGAAGACTCTTGCCTTGCACGTGGCTCACACCAGCACTATACGGTCTATGGATCATCAATGGGAATGACACACCCCCACCTCCAATAGAGATTAAGGAGTAGCCCGACATCCCCTTCCCCTCAAAGAGAGATATAATAGGAGTCAGAAGATACTAAAGGGTGGGTGCACGCTTTGCATACAGGAGCTCCAAGTTCGGTACCCAGCAGCACATTTATCCCTGAAGAGTGAACAGACAGAAGACGGGCTTTTGAGCACTGTCCCATGTTTTCCCCTCCCACCCGAATTCCCTGCAAAAATGATTCAACTGATTGAATCAACTTTGAACCATTTGGTAAAGTAAAAAAGTAAAGGCCCTCCCACTGATCATCGATTTGCTCAAGCGGGCCCAGTAACGAGCCATTGGAGACTTTGTTGTTACTGTGTCTGGCATATCGAATACGTCACGGGGAGCCTGCCAGGCTCTGCCGTGCGGGCGAGATACTCTCGGTAGCTTGCCGGATTCTCCGAGAGGGGCGGAGGAATCGAACTCGGGTCGGCCATGTTTACCATTTGGTAAAAACCACTATCATAGATTCAAAGAACAGTCAACTCTTACTTAGGACACAGAGAAAATGCAAAGGTATATAAAATATAATTCCTAATCTTGGGGATTGAGAGAGAATACAGTGGGTAAGGTGCTTGCCTTGCTCACGGCTTACCCTGGTTAGATCCTCAGCGCTCCATATGGTCCCTGAGCACAACTAGGAATAATCTCAAAGCTTAGAGGCAGGAGTAAAGCCCTGAGCACCATGACGTGTCACCCAAGAACCAAAGTGGGTAGGGCCTGGAAGATGGTGGCTTACCTTGAAAGTGAATGAACCAGGTTCAATCTCTGGCACCCTTATGGTACCCTGAGCCTGTCATTGCATGACCCAAGTGCAGAGTCAGGAGAATGCTCTGATAAACACCATATATGGCACCCAAACCTAAATTAAGTCATTAACTCAGGAGCACCAGAAGGACACATACCACCCAATTATGTATGATACACTAACTGGTACTGTGTACTATATAAATTATGTAAAATGTTAACAATAAAGGGAGAGAAAAACTAGTAAGTGTAGTTTACCTAGAACCTCAAAAGAAAGCTAGATTTTTAAATTAGAGGGACAAGGATTCAAATGAAATTAATAGAATGGGACCAGAGGGAGTATACAGGGGGTAAGGTGTACTTGTCTTACAGGCGGCTTGCCCCCTTCAACTCCCTGGCATCATGCGTGGCCCAAAGTCCAAAAAATGAAATGAAAATCTAAAAACAAAAATGAGGCCGCTGGAGAGAGTACAGGGGGCAAAAGCACATGTCTTGTACATGGCCAAACTGGGTTTAATCCCCAGCACCACAAATGGTCCCCTGAACACTGCGAAGAGTGATCCCGAGTGCAGAGCAGCCAAGAATAAAAAACTTTGGGCATCGCCAGTGTCACACACACACACAAAATAAAAATGTTTACAATACCTTAGGGGGATTAAATGGATATGTTTCTGGAATTTTAATCTCCAGTTGATATCTTCCTCCTGAAAAATGGAAAAACACAAAGTTAAGAAAGCGGCTCATCTCAAATATTTAAAGCAGTATACAGCAAAAGAAATTTTGAAAAACTGTAGTACTTCACATTTAATTACAACAAATTTAAATTGAAATTAAGGGGAAATTCTAAATACACTAAATACAAAAAGAGAAATACTAAAAACACTAAAGTTTTTTAAGGGCTAAAAAATATCCATTTTATGCAACTGTGTTAGTTTATCAACAAACAATAGAACAAGAGATACATGAATATAAAAGTCAAAGATTTCAATGTGATAAGCAGTGTAGATTACACCTATTTATGAATTCTCTAAACTGCTCTTGTAAGAGATGATAAATAATTTTAAAAAATCAAAGAAAATAAAGAAGGATGCAGGGGTAATAAAAGCAAAGATGGTAGAGAACAGATATAAAAAGTTTTGTTACAAACTAAAAATAGATATTTCTCTCAAATGTAAAGATGCCCCCAACTTTTGAAATGTGCCCTATATTGTCAACACTTCTTGCTAAAATAAGATAAAAAAAAATTCAACAAGAAGCAGGAGTAACAACAAAATTATTTAGGAATATGTAAAACGCAATATCTTAGAGAGTTCTAAGTATTTATGAACAAAAGGCAAACCATCAGGCTTGGTGCTAAAATTGATCTATTTCCCCAGTTTACCTAGTGTCTGTCCTATAACTGGAGGAGAGCAGTCCCTCAGGAAACTAATGGGGGAAGCCTTACATTGAATGAAAGTCTGTGTCAGAATTCTAACTCTTAGGAAAACTTCCATTTAATTTTACCAATACCCACTACTCCAAAATACAGCATATAAAACTATTACTTAAATATTTAATATAAGAAACTATATCCAATTTGGGAAATACCTAGAACAATCAAGGAATGAATTAAAAGGCTGGCTAAGTGAATACTAAAGCTGACTGTTGTGTATATAAAGTGTTCATTATACTACTTGTCTTCTTTATCTGTAGCCTACATTTTACACACACACACACACACACACACACACACACAGATAAAGGGCCAATAGATAGGCCAATGGGCAGAGTACATATGTCGTATAAAAGAGGGTTTGAGCCCCAATATAACCTGCTTCTCCTGAGCATACCTGGGGGTGATTCCTGATACACTGTAGGTTGTGGCCTCAAACTAAAGAATAAAGTAAAAACTATGCTAGAGTTGACAACTTCAATATTCACACTCAACTAAGAACATTGTGGATTCTCAGGGCTGGCGCTATAGTACAGCGGGTAGGGCGTTTGCCTTGCAAGCGGCCGGCCCAGGTTCAATTCCCAGCATCCCATATGGTCCCCTGAGCACTGCCAGGAATAATTCCTGATTGCAGAACCAGGAGTAGCCCGTGTGCATCACCGGGTGTGACACCACACCCCCCCCCCAAAAAAAACACAAAAAACCAAAAACAAAATCTGTTAAAAAAAAATAATAATAAGTTGTCCGCTCTTCTCAGCTTCCTTTCAAAAAAATAATTGGGATTCTCTCAAATACACCTTCTCCATGGTTATGCACAGGTGACTAAATCTGGGAGAAAAAATAGCAAATCATTGGAGTCTCTAATAACCTTTTTTGGTTCAATTCTCTTTATGATTGTTTTTTTTTTCAGCACGTGAGAAGAAACTGTGGGCCTCATACTCACACTAGCAAATGCAAAGTGCTTTAGTACTAGCTACACTCCTCCAATAATTTCTCTTTCTTATTTTTTGCCTCTCTACTAATTCTTTTTAATAGAGTTCCAATGAGGAATACCAGAAATGAACCAAATGCCTGAATCACAGGTATATGCAAAAAATATATAAAGGAAATTAGTCAATGCAAAAGGAATAAAGGAAGACACAGAGTACTAAAGAGATTTTGTGAATATACACGTCTACATTCAGTTATAAATGCTACACTTCAAAATAAGTTTAACGAAATTGTTCTGAGTATTAGTTATCTTCTCCTTCATCTTTGTTTTTTGGGGGAAGAAACTGAATATCTGGTATCTTTTAACTTCTCATATTAAGTTTTTCATTCTTGAATGCGCAAAACAAGCACAGGAGCAGTAGTGAGAACCCAGTTATTAAACTCATAATTGCTGTAAATGTTGTAACAATTCATTTGGGGGGTGGGGGAGTAGAATATGTGGGGGCCAAAGCAATAGTATGGTGAGTAGGGCGTTTTCCTTGCATGTGGCCGACCCAGGTTTGATCCCCAGCATCCCATATGGTCCACCAGCACCACCAGGAGTAATTCCTGAGTGCATCGTTGGGTGTGACCCAAAAAACAAACAAAAAAAGTGGGATGTGAGGCCAGAGATAATACAGCAGTTGCCTTTGCATGTGTGGACCCAGATTCAGTCCCCAACACCTAATATGGTTCCCTGAATGTAGATAACTACCAGTGATCTCTGAGCCAGGAGTTAATTTCTGAGCACAGTCAACTGTGGCCCAGAACTTAAAAAGTGGGATGCAATTATGTGATGCTTTTTTTTTTTTGGGGGGGGAGCGGCGGAAGTGGCAAGGGGGTAGTGGGATCTTCAAGTTGTATTCAGGAGGCCTGGGGGCCCAATGGTAATCTCGGCCAACCAAGATGGCAGCTTAATGCAACAATGAGGATAAAATGCGGTTTAGGTCTCCGTTCCAGAGATTCCTGGAAACCACTCAGAACCTCTAAGGGCTGCACCTAGTGAAGCTTAGGGGACTACCTGAGTCCTTGAATTAAACCTAGGTTAACCTAACTTCTGCAATATTTCTTAACACTGAAACATTACACACACACACACACACACACACACAAACACACACACAACAAGGGTACCAATACAACTTTTTTAAAAGTTGTGACAACTAGGTGGTGAAATATGATGAACCCTAGTGCAAAGAGCACTGTCCATCTCTTTTTATTTGCCATGCTAGGGACTGAACCTGGGACTTCATATGTGAATATTTGCATTTTACCTGAGTTATATTTGTGACCTCAAATCCTATTTCTACTCTAATGCCGATTAATATCCTAGTTCATGTATTGCATTTCAATAAATACTGTTATTAACCACAACACTTGTTGGATACATTAATAGCAAAAACACTAAGGGGAGCTATAATCAGTATGTTGTTTATATTATAGTAACTCATTGTAAAATATTTCCCAAAAAAAAATAAGCACAACTGATCACTAATCAACAGAATTGGGAAGTGAACAGAAGAGAGACAGGACTATAGGACGATAATGGAGAAATGGTGAAACTGTAGTAAAAAGACTGGTATAGTCTACAACTATAAGTAGCAATCCTGAGTAGAGTTGGGATGTGGCACAAAATAGACAAAGAACAACTCTATATACACATGGGCAATGACTCTTTAAATAAAAAAACTAATTTTGGGTGAGGCGACATTCACAGTGGTATTTTAGGGACCACTTCTAGTGATACTCAGGGACAATATGTGGTACCAGATTCAAACTGGGGTCAGCTACATGCAAAACAAGTGCCTTAACCTCTGTATTTGTCTCTGGTTCTAAAAGATAATTGGGTGAGGTGGGGTGTGCTACATCCAGAGAAGTTCAGGGTTACTCCTGGCTATGCGCTCAAGAATCATTCCTAGCTGTGCTTGGAGGACTTTATGGGATGCCAGGGACTGAATCTGGGTCAGCCACATGCAAGGCAAGAGCCTGACCTATTATAGTATCTCTCCAGCCCCTCTAAAACATAATTATTATAGGGGGGAAAAAAACAACTAAAAAATAAACTATTCCTTTACCACTGAGTTATTCAAGTAAAAAAATTTCATTTATACAACTGTACAATGGCCATGCACAGCCACCTTTCCATGGGTATGCTACCTTTCAATTTTCGGTACATAAAATAGCTGTCTTGTTACATACTGGTATAAATTATCTAATGTTCTACATGGATAATTTTACCCTCACTATTTTTTAAGAAAAATTTTTAATTGGCAAGAACTCTGAAATAAACATTATCAAAATACTCCATTCTCATATATATTTTAAGTACGGAAGTCTATATGCTGGAATGGTGCTTATCCTAAATAACTATAAACAATTTCTCTTAAAAACTGAAGGGCCACAAAGATAGTAGAGCAAGTTGAATGTTTGCCTTGCACACTGCCAATCCAAGAACCTCTTAACAGTCCTGACCACCACAGGGTATGGGCCGAAAAATAAAACTAAAACAAAAATCAACAATCGACTCCCTCCCAACAACCAACATGCACATTGTATGCAACTTTAATAATTAAAAAAAAAAAGTAACGTAATCTGTCTCAAGTATAGCGCCTGAAAACCTATAAAAACTAACCAAACAGTACTCATAGAAGCAGCAGAAAATGAACAAACTTGTTTCTAATTACTAAAGAATTATGGTCTAATTTAAAATTAATTATTAACTATGTGAAATAGCATTACACGAAAGCACATAAGACCTCATCTGACATATATAAGGTACTCCCTAAGTATTATTTTTTTTTCTTTTAAGGGCCACCCAGGCTCAGCAGTGCTTAAGTACTCCAGAAAACATATCCCACAACCACAGATGCCGGGGATGAAGGCAATGTGTATATTGCAGCGCCACAGAAAGAATTTAAGGCTACCACTTGAGTTAGACCCTAGCCCTATTAGAATTTTAAAACATGGTTCACGTGGACCATAAAACAAAAAATAAAATAATTAAAAATCTGTCTTTTCTTTGGGCCACACCCAGCTGTGCTCAGGGATCACTTTTGATGGGCTCAGGATAACATATAAAGTGCTGGGAATAAAACATGGGTCAGTTGCACCTTGCCGGCTTTACTATCTCTTTGGCACCTAATTTAAAATTTAGCAAGAGTTGATGGAGAATATTTAAAGGACTGAAGCACATGCTTTGTATGCAGGAGGACTGGGTACAATCTCTGGACCTTCATGGTCACCAGAGCAATACTGGATATATCCCAAAAGATCAAAAAGTAAAATAAATTATGTTGGGAAATGCTAAGGATATCATGGGATCTAAAACTTTTTGAATAAAAAATAAAAATATTCAGGCTGGAGTTGCAGCTCAGTGTTAAAACACTTGCCTTGTATATTTCTAAGAAGATCATGCATTCAATCCCTGGCACTGCAGGGGGAAAAAAAAGAAAATATTCTAGAATAATGGATTTTTCTGAAAAATATTTTGGTGATTGTTCATTAGAAAACTACAGGGCCAGGGCTGGAGTGATAGTACAGCGGGGAGGGTGTTTGCTTCGCACATGCCGACCCAGATTCAATCCTCAGCATCCCATATGGTCTTCCGAGTACAACCTGTAGTTAACTCCCAAATGCAGAGCCAAGAAGAACTCGAGCATTGCTGGGTGTGATCCTTTCCCCCCAAACATATCTATAGGGCCAGGAAACAGCTCCAATGGTTGGAGCTCCAGGTTCAGTCCCCAGTACTACATGGTCCCCCAAGCACAACAAAGCTGATTTTTGTCCCCAAACCAAAAAAAAAAAAAAAGATAGGAATACTAGATTCAAAGTAAATATAACCATATAATCCTGTCTAATGTTTAATCAATCCTGATTTGTTCGAGAGCAGGAAAAAATAAAAAGCATAGAATTTTAAGTCAGGACAATGAAAACTTAAATTCCAGCAATATCAACCACATATTTTGACTTCTGACAACTTCAGTTTAAATGTCTTCATCTATGAAATAGTATTAACTGTACTTACCTCATATTGTTGTAAGCATTGAATGAAAAATACATGTAAAGCTCTAATAAGAACTCAAATACTATTACCACAAAAATGTATTATTATTTATACTAAATACCTGAATGTCTAGTTTATGCAAAAATATAATTCATGCTACATAGCCCAAGCTTGCACTAATCTTATTAGTCATTTGCCTACTAATTTGCCTACTAAGGTTTCTCTCTATATCTTACCACCCGATTCCATAGTCTAAAGTAGCTACAGACTTAAGTTTGTGAAAATGAAGTTCAATAAAGCTACCTGCTTTCTTATTTGTACAGATCAGAATGACCAAAGTCTTCCTCAATTAAAAAAAAATATATGTATTGGGGCTGGAGCAATAGCACAGCGGGTAGGATGTTTGCCTTGCACGCGGCCAACCTGGGTTCGATTCCCAGCATCCCATATGGTCCCCTGAGCACCGCCAGGGATAATTCCTGAGCGCAGAGCCAGGAGTTACCCCTGTGCATTGCCAGGTGCAACCCAAAAAGCAAAATAAATAAACAAATAAAATAAATTAAAAAATGTATTTGGAACAGACTACAAAAAGTTATAAGTGAATGATTACTAAATGTTAGGGTAAAGGAACTTGCATATATGTGTGTATATGTTATATATATATGCACATTTTATCAGTCATATTTAAGGCAAGGCTTACTGTAAATAAAGTGAAAGTTAACTAAGCCTATAGTCCACAGAAGTTAGAGGTTTAATATGCAGGATATTCAATATTACTGAACACTAATCTGTATAACCTGTAACTTGGCTCTACTACATCTATTAAGAGGAAAAATCATCTGTATTAGTCTAGTAAGTATGTAAATTATTTAAATATTGCTATATAAACAGAATCAAATGAAGTAATCTTACATTAAATTTATAGATGCTTTAAGATTATTTTGATTTAATGTTTCAGACAAGTTCTAATATGCACAATATTTTGATACAGAAAAAAGTACTTGCCTTCATATGGTGTGTCTGGAGGTCCTGCTATTTCTCCTCTTAATTCTGTAAAATTCTCATCTACAAGATCTACTTTAATTTGATTTTTGCTCGTCTTAAAAATAAACAGAAAATAAATGTTAGTTATATCAGCAAGAAAAAAACCTACTTTGAAAGTATTATCTATTAAAAAATGTTAAGACCCCTCTTTTATAAACTTGCTCTAGTAAGAATAATATTTGTGTTTTTCTGGGACTTAGCTTTTAAGAATAGTTAAAACAAAAACTAACGACCTTTAACTTAAATCTTTTAAGTAACCACAAAGAACAATTATGCAATGACTTGGTGACTACAGATGAATGTTTAGGGGGAAAAAGCAGACATCTATATTATATTTGCTAATTACTGTATGTTAAGTACCAAAAAAATTATTTGTTTAGAGGCAAACACTAAAACAGCAGACACCCAGGCTGTATGAATTTTATCCAAATAAACAGAAAACTAAGGGTTCATTAAAAGCCGTTTATGATAATAAGTTATAATCACAAAAATGTGACTTGTTTAGGTTAAATGAAATACTACACTATCCAACAAGTTGGTGAAAATTCTAAACATCAACTTCCCTTTCCTTGAAAATTAATGAAAACAAAAAATAATGCTCACTAGAATCTTCTAATCCTCTTCCACTTCAATGACAACTACTTCAAAATAGTTTATTTTCAATTTGTCTGTAACTATTTTGCACTTCACAACAGATTTATTCTCAATATTCTTTTACATCTACGGTACCACTTTAATATTATAATAACCGGCAACAGTCAAGTCAGTGGTTGTGTTAACTGATTTTAAAAATCCTTTAATGGACCAGGAGTAGTAACCCAACCATCACAGGGTGTAACATGCCCCCCAAAAGCGGGGTGAATGGCACCTCATTCAAATTAAAAAATACCCAACTACAGGGGCTGGAGCAATAGCACAGCAGGCAGGGCGTTTGCCTTGCACGCAGCCCTATACGGTCCCTCAAGCACCGCCAGGAGTTATTCCTGAGTGCATGAACCAGGAATAACTCCTGTGCATCGCCGGGTGTGACCCAAAAAGCAAAAAAAAAAACCAACTACAAATAGGCTCTCTACATTTCAAATGTTCACTAGTTATCATACTGATCTGTAGTCCTAATACAATAAACCCTCATCAATTTTTAAGAAAGCAAATCTTTTAAGTATAAGATTTTCAGTTAATGGGTAGGATTTCCTATTCTTGCATTGTGCCTGGCATCGCCTTGATCTAGAATTTCACATTCTCACCTAAAACACACAAGTATTCCTATGAAAGGCTGGAGAGATAACACAATGGACTGGAGCCCAGGCTTTTCATGCAGGAGGTCTGGGTTCAATCCAGTATCTCTGGGAGTGACATCACCATCCCTCCGCCCCCCCACCCCCCCCTCACGGTGGGGGTTTGGGAAGACCATGAACACTGGCTGCAGGTGTGGGCAAGAAAACAAAATTTCAGAAGTGAATATTTGATTTTTAATCTACTTTCTTAAACTTCCTTCCTGGATGAAAGACTAAGAATTACTATCTTTAAAATCTTCAGTTTCTGCTAATGCAACAGAAGATACCATTTAATTACTTTTCTACACTAATAGTTTCAGTACAGAACATTAAGTATAGAAACAATGTATAACTTAAAAGGCAAATTTTAAGGACATCAAGATGCCTAAGCTTGAAGATATATGCTTCTTGAGCCCATGTGCCCCCCACCATCTCCTCTCTTGAGAGGTGGACTTTCATGTTTTCCTGTCTATCACTGGAATGTGTGTAGGGATTCCCTCCACCCTTGGAGAAGCCTGGGTTCTCTCTTGAACAAGTTACTCTCCACTCTCTTCCACCTTCTCTTCCTCCTTCCCTACAAAACCTCCAAATAAATGTTTTACTTAAAAAACAAAACAAACAAAAAAAACAACCCTGAGCTTAACTTTTAACACCACCGTAAGGTTTTTGTATATTAAAACACAGTAGTTTCAGGAAGAGACAGTACAACAGGTAAGGCGCTTGCCTTGAGCATGGTTGACCTGGTTTGATTCCCGGCATCTAATGTGGCCTATGTCTGCCAAAAGTGATCCCTGAGTGCAAAGCCAGGAGTAAGTCCTGAGCACCACAGGAGTAGTTCAAAAACAAACAAAAAACCCCCAGCTCACTACAGTTTCATAAACTTCTTACCCATTTTGTACTGAATTAATGTTGATATTTTCTTATTATTTAAGATTTTATTTTTGGGAGATTATATACGATGAGAAACTTCACTCTTTGCCCTAAAATAATCATTACAAATCTTAGTATTTGTGGTAAAAATAAAATCTTCTATTTTATCAAGAGTAAAATGGTCTCCTATGCACAGGAATTAATGTTAAAATGAAAATCAGATACATCAGATTTCCTAGACTAACTTAAGCTACACAGATATATGAAGTATACACTTTCATTTCACCCCTAAAATTTTGTAAAACAGACAAGGAAGTGAATCTGAAAATGATCATTGCTTTCCAACTTCTCTTTATTCCGTAATAGCCTTGACAAAAGAAGTAACCCTAATTATCAGGATATTAATGTTCATGGCTAAACAAAAGCTGTAGGAAGAGGAGAAACAAATTAGAAAAGTTACCTTCTAGTGGCTGCAATAGTACAAGAAGGTAGGGCACTTGCCTTGCACACAGCCAATTTGGGTATGATCCATGGCACCATGGCACAACATATAATCCCAAATCCATCACTCCTGATGGGACTTGGGGGATTATACACTCTGATCCCTGAGCATAAAGCCAGGATAAAATAAAAACAAAAAAAACAACTACCTTCCAAGGATTGGAAGTGCTATGGACAGGGCGGCGCTCGTCTTGCAAGCATGCGAACTACCCAGGTTCAATTCCCAGCCCTCCATAAGACTCCCTGAGAGCTGCCAGTGATCCCTGCACAGTGCCACAGTCCCTGAACAGCCCGAAAACAAACAAAACAAGTTACATTACCCTCTAGAATGCTCCCCAATTGTCAGCATGGTAAAACATTACATAATTGCTAATTTTTGTACCAGTTTTTGTTCATAAAGCCTCAAGTAATTCACCAAAACAAATGAGACTTTTTATGGGCCAGATAGTACTGTGGGTAGTGTGTGTGCCTTGCATGTGGCTAACTCAGGTTTGATACCCAGCATCTCGTATAGTCCTCCAACACTGACATGAGTAACTGCTGATTGTTAGAGCCAGGAGTAACCTGAGTATCACTGGGTGTGGTCCAAAAACAAAATTTAAAAAAAAAAAAAGGTGTGTGTATATGTCTTTTTCCATGCACAGAAGACAGTGAGCATGGTGCTTTTCCTTGCACACAGCTGATTCCAGACATGCCATCTCCCCTGAGCATAGAACAAGGTTAAGCACTGCTGGGTGAGGCCCCCCAGCAAATTAAAACAAAACACAACAAAACAGGAGGGGTCTATTTTACATTCTAGACAAAGGACACTATATAAGTAAAATATACTAAGTTAGCACAAGAAAATATGAAGTAGCACAGTGAATCAAATAGTTCTAAATAAAGTCCAGAGCGGGGTAGTTATTTGCATATTACTAGAGGTAAAGAAAAAGGTTCCCAAATTCTCCCATCACATAACAATAATCTTTTGTAATTCCACCACAATTTAATTCAAACATTTAGTTATTCCACAATTCCAAATCCCAATCCTAAATTCTCCACATATTAAAAAACCTCAGTATAAGACTGGAGAGATGTAGAGAGGATAAGGCTGACCCTGCATCTGGCAGACCCAGATTTGATTCCCAGAATCTCGTGTGGTCCCCTGTGCACCACCATTAGTGATTCCTGAGTGCAGAGCCATCAGATCCAGGAGTAACCCCTGAGCATCACCAGGCGTGGCCCCCAAACAACCACTACGAACATGACCATGACCATGACCACGACCACCACACCACCACCACCACCACACACTGAAACAAAAAACCCCAAAACCAAAACACCCCAACTTAAAATTTAAGAATAGACAGAAAACAGCAAGAAAAGACAAAATTTAAAAAAAGGCATGACTTTTGGAGTCAGATTTGAGTGGAATCTTGGTTCTGCACTTTTATGTATTAACAATATGAATTTAGAAGGATCAGTTAACTCCTCTAAATTTTTTATTGAATAAAATGATAGCTTAATTTTTTTAAAAAAATTTACGAGATGGGAGGGGGTGGCGGGACTCCCAATAGCGCTCAAGGGTTACTTCTTGAGTCTATGTTTAGGAATTAATTGATAGCGGTGCTCCAGTGACCATGTCGATTCGGAGGATCAAACCTAGGTCAGCCGCGTGCCTTACTCACTGTACTATCTCTCTGGTCCTACTGACAAAATGAGAGCACACCTCCCAAACACAAATCTTCAGGATATAAGTGGCATAGCTTCCCTTCTTGATACCTTTGATGAGGACACAGTACAGGGGTAAGGCCCTTGCCTCATATGGTCTACCGATTCCACTAGGAGTGATCCCAAAGCACAGAGTCAGGAGTAAGCCCTGAGCACCACCAGGTGTGGACAAAATACAGCAAAAAAACTGCAAAGTGCCTTTGTATATATTTTCTTCTAATTTAGCTAAATATACTGTGGGGGGTCCTTGATAGCCAGTTTTCCTACTGTATACATTTGGTTCCAATGCACAATGCAACTGTAATGCCTAAGAGAGAAAGAGATGAATAGAAGCTGCAAGTCAGGGGCCCAAGCAATGCAAGCAGTACTCAAGGGAGCCTAGAGCATTCCTGGAGATATTCAAGAAGCAACAGAACCCAACCATGTGGTCTGGGGATCAACAGGGCCACAAAGAACAATTCTGGGACCAAACCAGTATCACAAAAGGGTGCCATTTCCCAGGCCCACAAAATGAGCAAATTTTAAAAACTTTTTCCTTATTCACTATGAGACAGACCCTTACAAAGCTGTTCATGATAGGATTTCAGTCATACAGTATTCCAATACCCATCCCTCCACCGGTGTACATCTCCCAGCACAGGTGTCCCCACCCATAATCCCCCATCCTCCACTCCTTGTTTGCCTCTATGGTAGATGCTTTTCGTCTCTCTCAAATGAGCAATTTTTAAAGTTAAAATTTATTTATATAACTATCCATACAAAGATACAATGCTCAAACACTTTATATATGGTAATAAACATGACCATTACTGGCAAATGAGCCAACAAAAGTGCAGAATTATAAAAAATCCTAGGGGCTAGAAAGCTAGTAACAGTGAGAGTAAGGTTGTTGCTTTGAATGCAGAAGACCTAGGTTGGATCACCCATTGCCCCCACAGGTCCCTAAAGCCCCACCAGGAGTGAGTGCAGAATCAGAAGTCCTGAGCACATTCAGGAGGGGTCAAAAAAAGCAAACAGAAAAATAAAGACGACCCTATTAAATTTTCAAGGACAACTCTTCTGATGAATTAGTATTAACATCAAATTCTTTCGACTAAGCCCTGAGATCTACTTATACCAGGAAGCAATCTCAAGTTTAATAAACAAACCTAAGTCCCTGCTCACTTGAAGCTTACATTCAGCTTACATTCTAGTGGGAGAAAATGATAAAGATTTTATCATATAAGTACTAAATGCAAAGTATACTGCTGTTTAATCTGCTTATAATGTATAAGCAATGTGATTTTAAGTTCTTTAACCTCTTTCTGTTTTATTCTGTCAACAACAAAAGTTTTCACTTAAATAGTAACTTCATGGGCCAGAGAAAGCATACCAGGATTGAAGGCACTTGCCATGACATCAGGGTCAGCTGTGGGTTGATTCCCTGAAACAGCATAGCCCACAGCAAGCAACCCAGAGCACATGGTTGGGGACAGACCATGCCATTTCTCCCTCCCAGAAAGCAGCGCAGCTCAAGAGACCAGAGAATAGCTCCTCCATTTGTGGCAATGACATGTTATAATACACATTTTACTTTCTAGGGCCAGAGAGAGAGCTCAGAGGTTGAGTGTTATACAGAAGTCCCCACACCCCATTACGCCACTCCCCCTCCAAGCCTGCCTGGAGTGATCCCTGAACAAAGAGCCAGGAGTACAGGAGTAAGCCTGAGCACAGCTGAATGATGCCCAAACAACAACAAAAATTTTAGCTAAATACAATAATGGCACTTTAGGCAGTTTGTTGCAAAGTGACTAAATACAGAGTAAAAGAACAAGGGAGTCAGATTAAACAGAGTCACAATAAACAATGAAAAACATTCAAAACTGTGCCAAAACAATTTTGGGTAAATAACAGAACCTGGTTGTAGTGGTGGGAAATGTCCAGAGAGAGATTAAAGCACACTGAGGAAGGTTAGGAATCCAGTGAGTGATCAGAAAGCTCCAACTGTGTGCTTTGAATGCAGCAGGTCTGGCTCACCCTGCCCCCCAACCACAAGGTCCCCTGAGAACAGTTGGGTGTAGCGCAAAAGCGAAAAATAAAAGGGGAGCAGAGGGTCCTAGATTAATGAGGTGAAGGAATGTGAAGGAGAGGTAAATCTTAGAGAGCCTAGTTATACTGTGTTACTAAAAACCCTGTAATCTTGAGGTAACAAGAATCACTTTTATAGTTTTTGTTTTTCACTAATACAATAAAAACTAAAAACATTCAAAGGGCAAGGAGACAGTTTAAAAACTCTGGCCTCAGTAAAGAAAAGGGGGGGGCTGGAGCGATAGCACAGTGAGCAGGGCGTTTGCCTTGCATGCGGCCAACCCGGGTTCAATTCCCAGTATCCTATAGGGTCCCCTGAGCACCACCAGGAGTAACTCCTGAGTGCAGAGCCAGGAGTAACCCCTGTGCATCGCCGGGTGTGACCCAAAAAGTAAAAAAATAAAATAAAATAGTCTGGTCTCAGGGTCCAGAGAGAGAGATTCGGTAAGGGATTTGCCTTGCACACCTCAGTCCTGGGCCCAATCCCTGACAGCTTAGCTGGTGTGGTCCCCTGAAATCTCCAGGACTGATCCCGGAGGACAGCTGGATAATACCAGGAATCAAAAACATAACACAAAACCTCACTTCTCCAAGCTGAAGAACAAGACAAAACAAATAAATAAATAAATAAATAAATAAAGAGGACAGCTTGGTATCAGTGTTACGGGGGTGGGGGGGGGAAATTACTTTAAAAAGAGAATAGCTAATGTTGGTGAGAGAATGATAATGATGACTAATACTTACATAATACCTGTAAGCAATATTCTAACACTTAAAAATTCGCTCAACCATCCTAACAATCTTGTTTTTATCAACAGAAAAAATGACACAAAAAGCAAAGCTGGATTACAAAATACAACTACTGAAGTGCACAAGAGATAGTACAGAAGCTAGCCTTGTAAACGGTCAAGCCAGGTTTGATCCCCCAGGAATACATATAATCCCCCAAGCACTTCTGAGCATGATTAGAACCCCCCCCCCACACACACACAAAAAAAATGACACCTGAGACAAACAAATACTCTACTTCATTGACTCAAATATACCATCAATTAATAGGGCACCCTGACATGTCACTAAGAATAGAATTTACACAGTAATATTTTATCGCTTAGAATTTTTAGAATTCTATTTTAAACTCAAAGACACATTTTTAGGGGGCCCTGCAAAACCAAGTATTTTCGAGGTTACCCCGAAGATGCTCAGGGGCCTCCAGCAGCTGCACTCAGCATGTCAGGGAGACCATGTGGTACCAGGGATAAAACTGGACTGGGCATATGCAAGACAACTGCCTTAAACTTTACTATTCTATCTTTCAGGGTCATTACAAAACTTTTAGAAGGCCAATAAATTGAAGAACAGCCAAGACTTTGTAAACTGAGGCTATGTAACTGGATAGTTCATGAATACCAAGGGAATGGAGACCATGAGGTAACTTCCAGATTTTGTCTATGAAGGAAAAGAGGAAAGCAGAGGAAGAAAGAGGTTGGTTTTCTTTGTAACACAGCCACTGAACAGTAAGTACATTACTCTGTTTTGCAATGCCAGGACCAAACCCAGAGGCTCACATGTGCAAGGCAAGTAACTCTAGTGCTGGGTTATATCCCTATTCTCAAAACGCCGTATTTAAATTTTAACAGGATAGAGATGATAGCAAAGAATAGGTGAAATTCAGAATAGAAGGATAAATAACTGGCCTTAGGTAAGAGAGTAAGATACACAGTTTTCCAACCTACAATGTGTGCTGCTATTTCAGTCTTCAAGAATTAAGCTTTTTTTTTTTCTTTTTGGGTCACACCTGATGATGCTCAGGGGTTACTCCTGGCTCATGCACTCAGGAATTACTCCTGGTGGTGCTCAGAGGACCATACAGGATGCTGGGAATCAAACCCGGGTCCACCGCATGCAAGGCAAATGCCCTACCCACTGTGCTATCACTCCACCTTCAAGTTTAATTAAGCTTTAAGGAGCTGAAGATATAGCTCAACTGGCTGTGCACACTTTTTTTTTTGCATACAGGTAGCCTGAATTTGATCCCTACAGCACTGTATCATGTCCTAAACCTGAGAGAAATCGGCCCAAGCCAGATATAGTCACCATCACCAGATGTGACCCACTAAAATCCTCGATCAAATTTTTGTTTTTGAGTCACAGCAGGTGGTGCTCAGGAGTCCTGAGGACCAAGAGCTGCTTGGAATTGAATTCAACTCCAATGTCTGCATGCAAGATATATACTCAGTCAAATGTACAATCTCTCCAGCCATGATCAAGCATTTTAAAGGTTTCAGGTGTGGCAAAAAGAGAAATTTCTTGACAAACTTTCCCCTGTGGAATATGATTCCTGAGTGTGGAGTCAGGAGTAACCCCTTAGCACCACTGGGTGTGGGAGGGAGGGACGAACTAATGCTGGGAGTGACCCAGAACATCTAGCTAGAATAGCACCTAAGTATTGCCTAGTGTGGTCTCAACATAAGCAAGCCTTTAAGTTAGTCCAAAGAGCTCAAAGGAAATAAAATGAGGTCATCAATAGTCACTCTTCTTGGAGTTGAAAACAGTTTCAATCCCTATCATTGCATAGTCCTCAGAGCACTGCAAGAAGTGACTCCCAAGTACAAAGTTGAGAGTAGGACCAAGGACTGGTAGGTGTGACGAAAAACTCATCTAACCTACAGCTAAAAAAAAAAAGCTTAATCTTTTGCCAGGTAACTATACTGTCCAGTTACATCTTATCAAGATTTCTGAAAAACACTATGAGCAAAGAGATAGTTCAAGGGACTGTAGCACATGCATAGCATAGAGAGGCCAAGGGTTTGATTACTGGACCTCATGGTCCTCCAAGAACCACCAGAGTGATTCTGGTAGTCCCATGAGTCCTGTTTGGGAGAAAGCCCCAAATTTTAAAATATAATATATATATACTATAAATATACTAAAAGATAAAGAGGCTGGAGAGACAGTATAGCTGGTAAGGCACTTGCCTTGCAAGCAGCCAACCCAAGTTCAATTTGTGGTACCCCAGGTGGTGCCCAAAACCAACAGGAGTGATCTCTTAGGACAGAGCCAGGATTAAGTCTGGAGTACAGAAAAAAGGATGTCTACATTTCCAATAAATATAAACAGACTATAAGCTACCATGGTCATAAACTTGGTTTTGTCATTACCGATCATGTATATCTTTTCCAAAATACATTTCAAATCCTCCTATTCCCGATCTTAGATCAAGTTCAATTCAGCACTCAAAAGATCTGTGTGCCGAAAGCAAATAAAGGAAAACACGATAACCTCTCTATACTGCAAACCATAATGCACAAAAGGAGACAGAGAAAGAAGGAAAGTGCCTGTCACAGAGAGAAGCTGAGTGGGGGTTCAATGGCGGGAATATTGGTGGTGGGAAATGTACACTGGTGGAGGGATGGGTGTTGGAACATTGTATGACTGAAACCCAATCAGGAATAGACTTGTAACTGTATATTTCACGATGATTCGATCAAAAATAAAAACTCCACACCCTCAAAAAAAATCAATTTGGCACTCCAAACCAGCATTAGCTGGCTCCACTAAAACATCACCACTCTCCCTCATCACCAATCACCTTCAATTTTCTAATTTCCTTCTTAAACAAGTCTAGATTCCATAGATAGCCATTATAAGCATTCCCTCCTCGCAAAGCATTCCTGATAAACTTGATGCTTTTCTTTTTCTTGACTGTTTTTCAGTGCCAGGTATTAAACCTAGGTGCTCAAACATGCAAAAGCAAATGTTCTACTGCTAAGCTACATCACAGGCCAACCTTGATCCTGTCTTGGTTAATAGCATCCCTAAGGCAGAGCTCTAAAGCTAAACCCAACAGAAACAATGAAACTGAAACACAATTTTCTATGTCTGAAGCCTCACTTCTTTATCTGGCCTCCTATTCCCATATAGAACACAAATCTAAATGAAAAATTAACACCTATGAAATCTATTAACACCTACTGTTTCATTAGAAATAACACCTACAACTTTAGATCCTACTAAATATTAATCATTCTACTTATACTAGAAATACCACTCTATGTTCTCAAGAACTTTGTACCTTCAATTATTCCTCCTCTCATGTGTAAAATAAATTTCTCTCATTAACATATAGATTCTAGTATCTACTTTTGTTGCGGGAAAGGCACACCGGGTGATGTTCAGGGGACCATATGTGGTCCTGGGGACCAAACGGGCCAGTCATATGCAAGGCAAGCCCTTATCCACTGTACAATCTCTCCAGACCATGTAGTAGAACTTTAAAATTATTACCGAAGTCATATTCTTCCCCCACTCCCCTCTTCACTGGAAAGGAAGAATCAAAGCAAAAATCCCTCTGAAAAAATTGCAGAGGGATCGGAGCAATAGCACAGCAGGTAGGGCATTTGCCTTGCACGCAACCAGGCAACCAGGTTCAATCCCCCACATCCCACATGGTCCCCCAAGCACTTCCAGGAGTGATTCCTGAGTGCAAAGCCAGGACTAAGTCCTGTGCATCTCTGGGTGTAACCCAAAAAGCAAAGTTGCAGAGACCAAAGTCATAGTACAATGAGTAGGATGCTCCCTTTCTTTGCACAGTCCAACCTGGGTTTCATCCCTGGCAAGCCATATGGTTCCACCAAATCTTCCAGTCAAGTGATCCCTAAACACAGAGCCAGGACTAAGCCTTGAGCACTGCCAAGTCCAACCCCCAAACAAAAAACCAACCAAAAGAGGTTGCACAAAGCTGCCAATTTCTCATTCACTTTCTCTTAGCAACCTAACTAAATCAAACAGGTATCTTTTCTCTTCTTACTTGAAACTCATAAAACATAACAGAAAAAAAAAATTCCCTGACCTCTCATCAACTAAGAGGAGGTCGTGATTTAACCCTAGATTACAGCAAATGCCGTGATTTAACCCTAGATTACAGCAAATGCCGAAGACAAGAACACAGCAAGAAGGACTGTTGCCTCGCACACAGTAGACCCAGGTTCGATCCTAGCACCATACATGGTACCCTTGCACTCAGGGATCCTTCTGGAGTGGGCTTGGGTGTGGGGTGGTACCTGCAGTGCTGGAGTGATCCCAAAACGCAGAGCCAAGAGTGATCCTTGAGCACTATCAGGTGTAGCCCCAAATTAAAAAAGTTTAAGATATACCAAAACAAGCACACTATTCTGTAGAGTCATCTGCATCCAAGCTCGGGTCAGGGTGCGAAATCTCTCTCTCTCTAGTCTTCAGGCTATGGAATACTGTCCCTCAATAAAATGATTTTCGTTCATTTTAAGGAGGGGTGATGTGGAGGATGGACCTAAGGAGATATTTCACAAGGCAAAAATACAAAGAGGTCAAGCTCAATCTCTAGAAATGCATGATTCCCCCAGCACCATCAGGTTTGACTGAAATAAATTACCACTAAAATGAACTTGTCAAAATGCTGTTCAAATGGGTAATGGACTCAGGTGGCATCTCTCTTTTCCATTCTGAAATTCAGATGCTGCTGGACTTCTGAGAAACATTATAAGAGTTTACAGAGATAAAGGTCAAATTCCAAAGAAAGGTAACTTAAAAGTAAAATTTACTTAACACTGTAAAACCCGTAACAGTGACTCTGGGCTATTTGAGCCAGGGTTTTCCGTTTAAACCATTGCTACTATTTCTTCTAATCAATCCAAATTCAACCCCTTATTCCTAAATCCTTTTTCAGGGCATTTTTCACAAGCAGCAAACATCTTTCAAAAACATTCTGGGGACCAGAGCAATAATACACAGGGTAGGCTGCTTGCTTTGCATGCGCTGGCACCCCAGATGGTCCTCCAAGTCTACCATGAGTGACCTCTGATCACAGAGCCAGGACTTGGGGAATCCCAGTGGTTCTTGAGGGCTATGTCTGGTTGCACTAGGGTCAACCCCAGTTGTTTTCAGGAGGTAATTCAGTGCCAGGGAGAAACCCAGGACCTCAGCATGTAAAGCTGTGCTTGAGCTCCCTAAGCTACTCCCTACTTTGAGATTTTGTCTTCTGGAGTTCCCATTTACATTTCAACATCTCTCCAGTGTTACACTCCAGTAACCTCTCTGTTTGGTTGCTTAAACACAGCAAATTTGCTCCTACTTTTGGGCCTTTACGTAAGTATTTGATCTGGAATGTTTTCCTAGAAACAAGACTTTCAGATCTCAATGAAAATTTCAAATTCAAGAAAAGGCCTTATCTGAACACCCATCTGAAACAACCAATTATTAGCATCAGTGAGTTCCATGGGGCTGAAGCACAGCCTTATAACAGGAGGCTTGTGTTTACCCCTCAAGCACCAACAGAAGCAAGCCCTGGGAGTGGAGTTATGGTAGCACTTGAACACGGCAGAGTTTGGTCCCAGGTATAGAATAGAAAAAGCCCTCAAATATTTATTCAATTAGGACTGGAGCAATAGTACAACAGGCAGGGTGCTTGCTCTGCATGCAGAAGACTGCAGTTCAACCCCCCAAACCCCATGATACCCTGAGCCCTGCAAAGGGTGATCCCTGAGCAGAGTTAGGAGTAAGCAATGAGCACCACCAGGTGTGGCAAGAAAAAATTGTATTAAATTTTTGGTGTTAACGGTACAGAGATGGATGGTTATAATGACCACCCCTGAGATGCTAAAAATCAAGTAGTATAAGCCCAATTCTTATGACTAAAAAAAGATTGAAAATTATATTTGGGGGACAGGGCTAATTTTTTTATTGTTTTGGGGTTTATTGTTATTGTTTGGGGCCATACCTGGTGATGCTCAGGGCTTATTCCTAGCTCTGTGCTCAGAAATCACTTCTGGTAGGGCTCGGAGGACATACAGGATACCAGGGAAAGAACACGGGTTGTCCATTCACTGTATGATCGCTCTGACCCCAGTGAAGGATAATTTGAAGAGCTTAAGAATACTTCTAGCTCAATCATGAAAAGTCTGTAACTATCTCACAGTGATTCAATTTAAAAAAGAAAGAAAAAAATACTTCTAGCATGAATAAGCAAGGCCACAGTTTAATGCCCACATTGTATGGTCCAACAGGGCAGTGAGTCATTATCCCTACCCCCTCCCTGCCAAGCATCCAGTGCTGCCAGAGAGACTCCAACTAAATGTGGGTTAAAAGCAACAGAAATTGTTTTCAAAACTTCAAATGTGTATAAATATAAAACAAAGTTCCAAAATACAGATTTTTGGGGGGGGGGGTTCACAATTCAGTGATGCTCAGGGGTTACTCCCGACTCGACTTTCAGGATTACTTCTGGCAGTGCTCAGGAGACCTTAATAGGATGCTGGGGGTTAAACCTGGGTGGGCATGTATAAGATGAACATTCTACCTGCTGTACTGCTGCTCCGACCCCCCATTTATATATTTTTAAAAGTTCATAAACACGCCAGAGAGCACAGGGTTAAGGCACTATGGTAGTGTCTTATTTACCTTTTATTCTGATGACCCTGGTTTGGTTCCCAGCATAGCACATTGTCCCCCAGTTATCACAGGAATAATCCCTGAGCAGAGCCAGGAGCACTGCTAGGTGCACCTTCCTCCTACCTCTTGTACTGTCTCTTGTACTCAAGAAATAGCTCAAAAGGTTAAAGGCATTCTTTGCATACAGAAGACCTTGCCCCAGCATCCGTGGTCCTCCATGTACAATCAAATGTCCAAAAGACGGTATCAATCCAGAAACAGGTGGGAAAACAGCTCAGATCAAGGTGAATGATTCCAATGCATTCAAGAAAGTTTGAGCCTTTACACTGTATGCCCCCTACCAAAGAACTACCAGGTGTAGCTCCAAACGTCCCTTAGCACTACCTGATCCTAGCACTGAATGTTCTATCAGATGACCAAGTAATAACAGTGGCTCAGGGACACAAACACTGATTGGAAACCCCACCCATTCACCCAATAAAGGAAAAAGAACTCAAAAAGAAAAATTTTCCCCCACTAGGGATCATATAGGAGAGCATTCAGGATAGCCTCAGTGATTAAGGCAGGTGAGCACCAAGTTTTAATCTGTGTGTGTGTGTGTGTGTGTGTGTGTGTGTGTTTTGGAGTCACAGTCATGGTGCTCAGGGCTTACTCTTGGCTCTGCACTCAGGGATCACTCCTCGTGGGCTCAGGGGACTGTATGTGGTGCCGGAGATCAAACCCGGGTGGAGCCTTGGTCAAGGCAAGCACCCTACCTGCTGTACTAGAACACCAGACCCAAGTCTTTATTCTATTCATAACAAATTTGCTCGCTTATCTCCGTTCCTTTGCTGAACTGCTCTTTCAAGTTCACGTTTCCTCTTGTTGTTTGTTTTGGGGCCGCTGCAGGTAGTACTCAGGGAGCCAGATGGCGTACCAGAGATTGAACCCAGGTCAGCTGCTGCACTCAAGACAAATGCTCTACCTGCTGAACTATAGCTCACGTTTCCCTCTTGAAATTTCTTTCCTCTCTCCTTCTTTGTTCAATAAAATCTTGGTGAGGCTGGAAAGATAGTACAATGGTAGGGCCTTGCACAAGGTGAACCTAGGCTCAATAAATGAATAAAATAAAATGAATATAAAAACCATCTTGCCTAGGGACCAGAAAGACAGTACAGTGGACATGGAATTTGCTTTACATGAGGCAGACCCAGGCTCAATCCTTGGCATCCCATATGGTCTCCTGAAACCACCAAGAGTAAGCCCTGAGTATGGGAAGGGGAAGGAGAGAAGGGGATGGGGGGAGGGAGGGAGGGAGGGAGGGAGATTATTTAGAAAACGAAAAAAGTGTACAGGTAAGGCGCTTGCCTGACAGCCAAGCTGGGTTCAATCCCTGAAACATCTGGTCCACTAAGCACCAATAGGAGTACAGGAATATGCCCCAAGAAAAGCCATTTGTGGTCCCAAATGACACCACCAATAAACTGTAAATAGAGGTCCCTGAGATCCTGAAATGGGAAAGTTAAAATATAAAGCAACAAAGAAAAAAATAATCCCTTCCTACCTTATCAGTTTTTGACTTGGACATTGTATCACCCCAATTCAAGACTTAACTACATTATCAACACACAGAACAGAGAAATCCAGCTTCCTCAGGGGTATGGTGCCGCCAGCAGGTCAATCTGTACCTGTGAGGCGAGTGCATCAGCAGCCTCATGGCGCCTGCAGACTTCCAGATACCCCAAAATTGCTGCTGTGCCTTTGGCCAGACCCCAAAAACTTGGGGCAAAGTTTACCAAGAAAGTAAACGGCCAAAAGTTAGGTATGTGGGAAACATACCCACAAACCACCTCTGGCTCAGCTATATAATTGGAGGCAAGGCCTCTTTGGTTCCTGATTGAACTGCTTAATGGACATGATCCCAGAGACTCAGAAACGAATCTCAGAACCCAGTGGCTTTAGGTAGAAATGCGTCTGGTCTCTGCAGTAGGCTACCGGTGCTGGGCCAACCCAGGTGGGAATAGGTTTCGTGCCTTGGCCTATTCCCCCTGGCGGCCCAGTGGCCGCCATCTGTCTGAGGCCACTGGATAGTCACATTTGGGCCCCCAGTGACGAGACACACAGAGCCTCACGGGATGAGAGTGGAGCCGGGCTTGTCCTCCCCACCCCAACGAGACCCCAAGTCATCGCCCACGAATGGCCTCTCTGGCTCCTGATCAAGCTGCTTAACGGCCATGATCCCAGAGACTCAGAAACAAATCTCAAAACCCAGTGGCGTTTGGCAGAAATGCATCCGGACTCCACAGTACGTTACTGTTGCCAGGCCACCCCAGGGAGGAAAGGGTGTTGTCCCTCCACCTGCTCTCTCTTGGCAACTTGGTGGCTGTCATCCTCCAGAGGCCATTGGACAGTCAGGCGTGGGCCCGCAGTGACGAAACTTGTTGGGTCTCACGGGATGGGGAGGGGAGGTGGAGCCGGGCCTGTCCTCCCCACCCTAATGAGACCCCAAGTCATCGCCCACGAATGGCCTCTCTGACTCCTCATGAAGCTGCTCAACGGCCTTGATCCCAGAGACTCAGAAACAAATCTCGAAACCCAGCGGCTTTTGTCAGAAATGTGTCCGGACCCCGCAGTAGGTTACTGTCACCGGGCCACCCCCAGGGGGGAATGGGTGCTGTCCCTCCGCCTGCTCCCTCTTGGTGACTTGGTGGCTGTCATCCTCCAGAGGCCATTGGACAGTCAGGCTTGGGCCCGCAGTGACGAAACTTGAGTCTCACGGGATGGGGGAGGGAGGTGGAGCCGGGCCTGTCTTCCCCACCCCAATGAGACCCCAAGTCATCGCCCACGAATGGCCTCTTTGGCTCCTCATCAAACTGCTCAACGGCCATGATCCCAGAGACTCAGGAGCAGATCTCTAAACCCAGTGGCTTTTGGCAGAAATCCCTCCAGATTTAAGTGTTAAAATTTCAGAATTTCAAAACCACATGGCCCTACTGCAGCCACACGACATCATATGTTATTCATAACCAGCAATAGAACACAAATTGTCTGTTGTTGCCTTTTCAGCAGATCTGAGTGTTGAGGTAAAATCTTAAATAATGGTGGGTCTGGTGTCAAAATAGTGAATGTGATCAAAGTAGAGGGAGAGTAATGTAGAAATCATCTGCCCCACAGGCAGGGGGAGGGTGTGGGATGGGGATATACTGGGGTTGTTGGGGTGGAGAATGGGCACTGGTGAAGGTACGGGTGTTTCATTGTATGACTGAGACTTAGACCCAAAAGCTTTGTAACTGCTCTCACGGTGATTCAATAAATAAAATTATAAAAAATGAAAAAAAAAGTAAAGTGGAGTTCATTCAATCAGCTAATCAGTGGCTGAATAAATAGCAGTACTCCTACAAACAAAAAAAAAAAAGAAAGAAATCCAGCTTCCTCTGAAGGTCATCTTTATCAACAGAACTTCCAGTTCCAAAAGTAAGATAAAAGGAGGTTGGGGATGAGCCTAGGAAAATTCTTAAATTCGGGGCCAAAAGATAGTACAGCGTGTAGGTCATTTGCCTTGCATACCACCAACACAGCCACCTAGGTTTGATCCCTAGCATTCTGTATAGTCCCCAGAGAACTGCCAGGAGTAATTAATTTCTGAACACTGAGCCAGGAGTAACCCCTGACCATCGCTGGGCGTGGCCCCCTCAAAATATCTACCTCCGCAAATTCAACTGTTTTTCAGGCAATGTGCAAACCAATGGAGAATTTAAAATCAATACAATAGGTCACTTCCCTCAATGACTCACATAGTTCCTATGGGCATATGGAGATAAAGCACACCTAAGTAAACACCTAAGGTTATAATCAAAGCTTGACCAAGCTCAAAGACATAAAGATGTTTACATATAGTCACCTGAAATCTCAGTCAAGGAACTAATGATCCAGTAATATCAGCCTTAGATGTAGGAAGGACTTACATGTGCACCAGCAAGAAAATAACAATGTATCATTAGCAACTATATACAATTCTCCCTCCCTCCCTCCCTCTCATCACACCACCCCACCCCACCCCACCAGGAATTTGAGAAAACTAAGCACAAATGAAAAGAATATTATGAGAGCGAGCCAGAGAGATGATTTACTGGGATGGAGCATGTGCTTTATAAGTGGAAATCTCAGGTCCAATCCCAGCATCACATGGTACCGAGCATCCTGTTGGGAAAGGTTCATGAGCAACCCTGGATGCCCACCCCTTGCAAAAAAAAAAAAAAAAGTATGAGACAACATCCATACACAATTAATTGTGTGTGTCAATCCTAAATAGGATGGTTCACAAGAAACAAAAATTTTTTGTTTTCCGCTTTTGGTTTTTGGGCCAACCCAGCGGTGCTTAGGGTTACTAAGCACAAGGGATAATATGGGTGCTGGTATCAAATCGGATCAGACTATATGCAAGGTAATTGCCCTACCCACTGACCTATCCCTCCAGTCCTGAAACAAAGAATTTTTGGTTTTTGGTTTTTTGCTTTTTGGCTCACACCCCAAGATGCACAAGGGTTACTCCTGGTTCATGCACTCAGGAATTACTCCTGGCCGTGCTTGGGGGACCATATAGGATTCTGGGAATTGAATCCGGGTCGGGTCACATGAAAGGCAAACGCCCTACCCACTGTGCTATCACTGCAGCCCCAAAAACAAAGAATTTTTAAAAGGGCTAAATAGGGGTCTGAGAGATAACAGAGGGTAGGGCGCCTGCCTTGTACACAGCCAACCAGAGTTCAATCCCTGGAATCCTATATGGTCTTCCAAGCAATGCCAGGAGTAATTTCTGAGGGCAGAGCCCGAAGTCACTTCTGAGAGCATAGGATATGGCCCCAAACAAAACAAAAGGCTAGGCCCCTTTGTTTTTGTTTTGTTTTACTAGTCCCACACAAGTTTAAGCATCAGAAAAATTCATACACAGACTAAAATCATTAACCAGTAACACAGACCTGCCGTCCTACACCTATACAATCTGTACTTTCAGCAGAAACTCAATTAAATGTGAATTTCTGGGAGGTAAATTTAAATATCTACAATAATTCAGGTATCATGCAAGATGCTAAAGAGATGAAAAAAATCCTCAAAGAGTTTTAACTATCTAGGAGATGCAGAAAAAAAGTATATACTTTATTTGTAATGTAATAACCATTTTAAATAAAATCCTGTAATGATACTGGAGAACAAAAGTAAATTGAGATTCAAGAATAGCTTATGGGCTCAAAGAAATAATACAACGGGTAAGGTGCTTGCCTTGCACACAGCAGACCAAGATTCAATCCCCAGCACCCCATATGGTCCCAAGCCTACAGGATGATCCCTGAGCACAAATCAAGAAACTCTGAGCATCACTTGGTGTGACCTCCACTCAAAAAAATGTAACAGCTTATCTTGGGGACTGAGAAATAGTACAAAGGTTAAGCCACAAGCAAAGTATGTGCTAGGACAATTGTTTCAATCCCAGCACCTCAAATAATGACCCCTGAGCATCTTCAGAAATAGTCCTTACAGAGCAGTCAGGTCTGGATGCTGACCATTGCTGGTGGCTGGGTGTGCCCCCCACCCCCACTCAAAAATAACAGTGTACTGGAACATTTTGAGACAGCATACTTAAGGGGCCTAAGTAGGATAAAGAGTAGGGTGATGCTTTACTTGTAGCAAATCCAAGTTTGATCCCTGGCATCCCATATGGTCCCCAGAGCCCCATGAGGAATGATTCCTGAGTGCAGAGCACTGAGCACTGCCAAGTGTGGCCCCCTCCCCCAGTAATATATTTGGAGGATAGAATGTCTTACATATAGGCATCCCAGGGACAGTCCCCTAGGAGTAGCCATCCCAGCACCACCAGGAGTGGCTGCCCCTGCCAAATTAAATCGGGAGATTTGGGAGATAACTCAAAAGGTTAGAGTACATGCCTAGCATGCATGAAGCCCCAAGAATGATCCTCAGCACTACATGCCCCCACCCTGAAACACAGATGTGGCCCTGGTGGCCTCAAGTACCAATGGGTTTAAACAGCAGAACATCTACGGGTTCAAGCATGAACCATACTGAAGCCAGTGCTGCAGTTTATGTTAATTAAGTCACATCAAGTGTGAGACAACACTGGTAAGTGCAAGCATGATCACGTTAAAACATCCTCCCAGAGTAAAATGTATCCCAGGGGGCAATCCTTAAGCCTTCTGAAGATCCTAAAAACTAACCCAAAAGCCAGGAATATAGGCCAGTGACGAATACATGCCTTGCATGTAGAAGGACCTGGCTTCAATTCCCGTGATCATTACCCACACAAAAATCAAAAAAGTGAAACCCTAGGCCAGAAGATATCTCAAAAGGTTGTAAAACATGCTCTGCATGTGGGAACACTAAGTTCAATCCTCAGCATCACAAAAATGTTAACTCCCTCTCTGCTAAATAAAATTAAATCCAGTGGTATGCCATGCCACCAAGGCAGCTAAGAAAGAGAGGCGCAGAGACTATTTTAAATATACAGTCCAGGGCTGAAGCACTAGTACAGCTGGTAGGGTGTTTGCCTTGCACTCAGCTGACCCAGGTTCGATTCCCAGCATCCCATATGGTCCTCTAAGCACCACCAGGAGGAACTCCTGAGTACAGAGCCAGGAGTAACCCCTGAGCATTGCCATGTGACTCAAAATGCAAAACAAACAAACAACAAAAAACAAACAAAAAGCAGTCCATCCGTGATATGAAAATCCAACCAACTAGGATCAACTAGAAGTGCAAAAGTGCATGCCCCTCCATAAAGTAACGCAAAAAAGTCAGATTAAGCTGCTTGAACACATTTGGCAGAACCAAGCTTGATTCCTGGCATCACCATGTGTGATGCCTGAGCACAAACCCAGGAGTAAATACTGAACATTACCAATGTGGCTCAAGAGTGACAGGGGCTGAAGCAACAGAACAATGGGGAGGGCGTTTGCCTTGCATTTGGCCAACTCGAGTTCGACCCCCAGTATCCCATATGGTCCTCCGAGAACCACCAGGAGTAATTCCTGAGTACAGAACCAGAAGTAGCCCCTAAGCATTGCCGGGTGTGACCCAGAACAGCCAAAAATGCGAAAAAAAAAAAAGTAGAGAGAAAAGTGATGTCTGAGCACAAAGCCAGAAGTAAACCTGAACACTCACTGAGGCTCCTAAACTGACCCAAATGAATGAAGCTTACTCATTTTAGAAAGGAGATGTTTCAACAATTAAGGAATGAGGAACTGTTAACTGGTAATTTGACTCTTAGGAGTAGACCAATTGCTTGAATATGTGAGCATGGATTTGCACTGACAAACTACTAAAAACCTCTAATGTGAAGCTGGAGAGGTAGTACAGAAGAGGTGGCATTTGCCTTGCATGCTGCTGAGCTGGGTTCTATCCCTGGCAGCCCCTACCCCCCTGAATCCTGCCAGGAACGATCCCTGAGCACAGATCCTAGAGTAAAATGAGCATTGCCCATGCCTCCCCCCCAAAAAAAAAATTGATATATCTACACACACTGACACACACAGACACATACACAGAGACACACACACTTATAGTGTGCATAGCTACGAAGATACCTCAAAGGGCTAAAATACATTATTTTGCAAGCTGGAGGCCTGGGATCAATCTTTGACACTCCAAGCACTCTCAGGAAAGACCTCCAATCACTATATCAGAAAAAAAAAGGTCCCATCAGGTATGGCTCAAATACAAAGAATTCCTACAAACCAGGAAAGACACAACTCAAGGAGCTGGTGTGCAAGCTTTACCATGGCCCACCTGAGCACCACATGGCCTTCCCTCCACCCAAACCCCAGCATGGCTAGAGTGAACCCTGAGCTATGATCTGATATTGGTTCCCCAAGATATGCGTGTGTGTGTGAGATAGTACAGCGCAGGGTAGGGTTCCTGCACAGTGTGCAACTGACCCAAATCGATCTCAGGACCCGAGTCCACTAGCAGCAATGCCTGAGGTGCCATGCCAGAAGCCCTGAGCACCCTGGGTGTCTGTCTGTCTGTCTCTCTCTCTCTCTCTCATACACACACGCACAAAGCTTAACCCATTTTTCTAAGATGCTATTAATAGACCTTTTGACAATTACCGTAAAAAGGGGCTGGAAAGATAATACAGCAGGTAAGGAACTTGCCTTGCACGCAGCAGGCCTGGGTTTAATCCCCCACATCCCATATGGTCCCCAGAGCCCACCAGGAGTAATTCAAGGTGAAAAGCAAGGACGACCCCCTGAGCACTTCCAGGTGGGGCACCCCTCCCAAAAAAAAAAAAAACAAAATATTGTGAAGTATGTTTTGAAAACCTTCAAAGTAAATGAAATAAACATTATTAGAAATCAGAAAGGTGATTGGAAAAAGGGTCACTTATGATACCGGTAACTGTATGGTATGATGCTAGTATTCTACTGTAACAACTATGACAGTTTCTTGACCTGAGTTAAATCAAGTGGCACCTGACACATTATACATACATATAGGGGAGCAGCCACACCCAGTGATGCTGGGGGACAATGCCTTGCCCTAGATCCCAAGCCTCTGGCAAACAAAACATACTTCCTGCTGAGCCATATGCATTTTACTTTGATATGAAATAAGGTGTTTCCTTTAATGTGGAATAAGGTGAAAAAGCTTATAAAGTTGCTAACTCCACAACTGTTATTTATATGTAAACATGTTTTCTCCTGATTTTGTTAATTTCAGGTTTCTAGTTCCAATTCAAGTGATCTGAAAATAAAATTTAAAAATTTAAAACAACAAAAATAAAAGGGAGCCAAAGCAATAGTATGGCGGGTAGGGTGTTTGCCTTGCATGCAGGCGACCTGGATTCTATCCCTGGCATCCCATAGGGTCCCCCTCAGCACCACCAGGAGTAATTCCTGAGTGCAGAGCCAGGAGTAACCCTTGAGCATCTGTGGGTGTGACCCAAAAAACAGGATGGGGGAGGGGGGAGGGAGGGAGAGGGAGAGAGAGAGAGAGAGAGAGAGAGAGAGAGAGATTATTTACTTACAAATTACAGGATCCCTACAATTCCTCTGAGTCTTTCCTTTGGAACCTAGGTCAAGAACCACCTTCCACATACATCCTTAGAATTCCCATTGCATTTATTTACTTTCTGCATCTAGCATTTTTATGTATCTCCAACCCATAAGTCTACAGGGACTGTGCTCATTAATTGGATACAGTTTCATCTTCACTAAGACTATAATACTCTTTAGGGGCCTAAGAGATACAATAGGTAGGAGGCTTCCCTTACATGGCAGTCTTAGGTTTGATCCCTAGTACCCCATATGGTCCTCTGAGCATTGCCAGGAGGGATTCTTGAGCACAGAGCTAAGAGTAACCACTGAGCATTGCCGGGTGTGGCCGCCCCTCCCCCCAAAATAAAATGGACATCATGGGGGAAACTCTGAGATACCTCTAAATCTGTCGGTGGGTACAGACTTCATAAGAGCAAAATAAATGCACCTCCAAACAGTACTCTAAGTTTTGATTTTCTTTTACCCAACCAAGTTTTCCTTGCTCAATTCACACACAAAATCTCATAAGGCACACAATTTAAATTACACAAAACTACGACGGAAACTATAAAAACAAACCACTTTCCTACTATAAAAAAATATATGCAAGCCACTCACATTTTGGTTCATTTGTAGACCTGAAGAGAGGTGGAAGGTCTGGAGCAAGCAGGGGAGGCCAGAGAGTGTGAAAAATCTCTGCCCCAACATCCCATGAGCACCACACCACCAGGTGTGGTACCCCACACTTCGCGCACACAAAATTTTTTTGGTTTTAACAGTTCTTTTTTTGCTTTTTTGGGTCATGCCCAGGGATGCTAAGGTATTATTCCTGACTTGCACTCAGGAATTAGTCCTGGTGATGTTTAGGGGATCATATGGCCATATGGTATGCAGAGGATTGAACCCAGGTCAACCACATGCAAAGCAAACACCTTACCAACCGGACTTTGCTCTTACAAGTTCTGTATAAAATAACCTAGATCAAATTGGATCAATTACATAAAATTGAAATGGCAATACAAAAATCTATTTAATTGCTTAAGGAAAATTTACACAACAGATTTCATTAAATTAATTGGTTACCGTCATGGAGTCAAATATCCCCTATGAAAACCCTACAAAATGTTAGCAAACTGCAGCTACAATATGTGATCAATCACTTGAGCTATATTCCTGACCAGCCCTGTAATATTTATTTTAATAATCTAACAAATTAGATTGTATTTAAACCCATTAGCCTGTAATGCAAATCAGGTTCAATTACTTTAATAATGACAAGCATGCCAAGGAGTTGGAGATAAAGTAAGTACAGTGGGTAGGGCACTGCCCTTGTTCACAGCTCAATCAAACTCAGGTTTGATTCCTGAGACCACAGATGGTTTATGGTCCCCAGAGCCCCACCAGAAGAGATCCCAAAGCACAGGGCCAGGAGCATGCCCTGAGCACAGCTGGGTGTGGCTCAAAAAAACAAGAAAAAAGCATGGCTATCTTTAGGAAGCCACAACTATAAGGTATCATATAAACAAACAGATTCAGATCCAAATCTCAAAACTGTTTGTAGACAAATAATTTAATATCTCCAAATCCCAATTTTCTCATCTAAGAAACAGATATCTCATTCAAAGACCTCTCCTCTGTTTTTTTGTTTTTTTTTTGGGGGGGGATGCATACCCAGCAGTGCTCAGGGATTACTTCTGGCTCTGTGCTCAGGGACCAAGCCTGGATAGCTGTGTGCAAGGTAAGTGCACTAGCAGCTATACTGTCTCTCCAGCCCCATCAAAGACCTATTTTCAAGAATTAACAATAATGTATAAATACATTAGTAGCCACTCTACTAATGATGTTGTGTTATTAGTAATAATGGTTAACAATTTTTCAATAGTATTATAGAAAACATATTTACTAGAGATAGTACTACTCTTTACTAACATACAGACTATAGCCTTACTATGTTTCATCAAAACCAAAAATTCATTTGTGGATTCTGACTCCAAATAACTACCAACTCAAATTAAATAAATTTTCAATTCCTGGCAAAATTGAAATATTTAAGACTGGCTCAGGTTGGGGGAGAAGAGATGTGGCTCAGTGATGAAACACAAGCCTCCTAGCATGGAAGGTTCTGGGTTTAGATCCCCAGGCTCCATTATCCCTCATTTCCCCCAAGTCCAACTGGTTCAAGTTTAAAAATTAGTATCTGACAGATTTCCAGACAGTCTGAAGGGACAAAAGCAGCAAACAATGGGGCTGGAGTGAGTATAGTAAGGTGCTTGCCTTGCTTGCCAACCAGTACCACCCGTCGTGGTACTCAGAACCTGGGAACTCAGAACCAAGAGTAAGTCCTGAGCATTGCTGGGTGTGCCCCCAGACAGACAGACACACACACACCAGCCCACAGTGCTGCAACTATTTTAATAAATTACATATCTATGATATTCAAAATTCAAAGGGATACTGCACATCCTTGGACCTAGACACCTAATCCCCTACACAAAAGCACTCAATTTTATCAATGGGGGGGGGGGTGTAAATGGGTTGGGTTACCAATTCCTGGCTGCACTCAGGGTTTACTCCTAGCTCGGTGCTCTGAGACTACTCCTGGCAGGCAGGCTCAGGGAACTTTATGGGGTGTCCAGGGTTGAATCAGGTTGGCTGTGTGCAAGGCAGAGTATCTGCTGTACTCCCACTCCAGCCCCTCACCCTTACGCACAATCATAATCATAATGGGTCACCACTCCACCTCTGCAGTTTCCAAGCACCTTTCACTTTCACATCAATTTATCTTGGAGACTACATTTTAATTAACAACACATTCCAAGAATGACCACTTGTGACTTCTTTTGGCCAGAATTCAGAAAACACCAACTAGCTTTACAAGGCCACACACAAAGAGATGTCCTTCAATCAACCAGCACTCTTATTAAACAACAGAACAGTAGATAAACTCTGATATTTGCATAGATGGCAACTTAAAAACCTCCATTTGTACCCACAGGCCCAAAAAAATCTTTCACTGAGTTGGAATAATCAACATAATCCACTAACAGAATTGAGCCCACTAAAATGTTAAAGATTATAATCAAATTTAAATTATCTAGCTCTTCTAACTCTTTCCTGTATTGTTCTTTACAATTCTCCTCCAGATTTATAAAGGTAGTATTAAAAAAATCTTGTCTGTACTTCCTGTTTCCTTACTGACAGAACTTGAACCTTTTAATCATAATTTTTTTAAAAAAATAAAAGCAGCACTATTCTAACAATATCATTATTTGAGCAATACAAGTTTTAAGTTTCAAGTATCAAAAATATCGCAATCGAGCCAGAGTGATAGTACAGAGAACAGCACATCTGCCTTACACATGGCCAACAGCTCAATCCCTGGCGTGACATAATGATCCCTGAGCCCACCAGGAGCAATTCCTGAGCACAAAGGCAGGAGTAAGTCCTGGCACAACCAGATGTGGGCCAAAAACAAAAATGAAAAATTGTTTAAGATCAAGGTAAAAGTCATGTAGAGACCATTAAATCATAAAAACAAAGAATTGTTTTACATATTAGCTTTCAGTAATGAGTCGGGGGGGCGGGTGCTGGGGCTCATTTCTAGGGATACCAAAAGGAGTGTCTGGATCAAACCAGGGACAGCAGTATGCAAGGCATGCGCCCTCCTGCTGCACCATCTCTCTGGGCCCTACTCATCTAAAGCTGTCATCTTGGCTGGCTGCTGGCAACAATACTAGGAATAATGTTTTGTTAGGAATATATGTCTGCTCTCCTGGAATACATTTTGAGATTAAAATTAGAATCATTGTTGCACAGTGTATCGGTAAGGACATTTATGACTGACTCTTTCTGCACTGTACCATAAAAACACCAAGTCATCCTTGCATTCAGTGTTTTTGGCACTGAACAAATAAGAGGCAAGAGTTCATACACATGCTCTGTAAAACTGACCATCACAGATTTTTATATGAAATATACCTGCTACTATTTGTCTTTTTTTAAAAATACTTAAGGAATGATTTCGGCTTCATGGTTGGCTGAAAAGGTAACACTATAAATTAAGTAGTTACCAGACTTGTTTCAATTACTCATCACATACCTAGAATGCTGATTTCACAAATCACTGAGATGATCAAAGTACCAACACACAAGAGAAAAACAGCAGTGACACATCCAGTCATGGTCTGTCCCATGCAAAACATTCAATATTGCATTTTAATTCTTTTGTGTTAAAAGAACCAGAAAAAAACATAATCCTATGGATCCGGGATACCAAAAAATCATATTGATACTTGCCTCATTTTGAGTCTTAATTAGGAGCACATTTTGGGATGGGGTGGGGAGGGTAGAAATCCTAGCCAACACTCATAGTCATCTAAGTGCTCACGGAGTATTTAGAGTAATTTGAGAACCAACCCTCCCCCCAATAAATAATTAAAAAAAAATATGCCCCTTAAAATCATTGCAGGCAGATCTGGGGGATCACGAGCACACAACTCCCTTCCTTTAGGGAGCCCTGACAACGTATTCTCCCGAGGAAAGCCCACTTTTTTTTTTGAAATGGGGCTGTTTTTCCAAAGTAACCAGCAAGCCAAGGAGCAGAGGCATCATAATGAAGTTTCCAGGCGCAACCCCGCAGGCACCGAGCATTGTCTAGGGGGGGTGGGGGTGGGGGGGTGTTGGAAAGACACGCTCCGATCTGCACCTCGTTCTAAGGACGGGGAATTAAAACTGCCCAGACCAGACCCTTACACGGTCACTTCCAACCTTGCCTGGCTGAGAAGAGCCCGGTGACCCCCCCACCCCCCCACCCCCCCGTCCGTCAGACCCCCACCCCACCCCCACCAACTCGCCCTTTACCTGGAGGATTGGGGGGGGGGGGGAACCAGCTCGTGGGCAGAAAATAAAAAGGCGGCCTAGCTAGCTAGCGCCCAGGGCTGGCTGGGGGGCGCACGGGAGCGGGGGGCGTGGGGGGGGGGGGGAGTCTGGAATTCATTTCCGATCCGGCGCCCCGCTCGGCCGAGTGTCGCCCGCGGCGGGGCCCTGCCCTGCCCTGCCCGTCCGAGAGCAGGGGCGCCCCAGCCCGCCCCGACCACCCCCCACCCCGGGTTCCCCGGCCCGGCGCCCCCGCCTCGGACGGGGACCGGAACCGCCAAGTGCGGGGCCTGGGCCGCCGCGGCCTCCTCCGGATCCGGTTCCACCTTCCCCTTCCCCCACCCGCCGGCTCCGCGGGCGGCCCGGCCGCGCCCGGGGGCGACCCCCACCGCCCGCCCGCCCGCCCGGGCCCGGGACGCGAGGGAGGGGGCGGACGCGGGGACGGGGCGGGGGGCGTCCGCGGCTCGGCGCTGACCTCCTCGCTCTTCAGCACCTCCTTGAACTCGCGCTTGATTCGCTGCACCGCGATGTTGGCCATGTCTCCGCCCGCAGCCGATTCGTACCCGCCTCCTCCGCCACCGCTACGACCCCCGCCGCCGCCGCCGCCGCCGCCGCCTCTTCCTCCACCGCTTCCTCCCTCGGCGAGTCGCCCCCGAGCCCGCGAACGCTGCCACCGCCACCACCCTCAAGCCGCCGCCGCCGCCGCCGCCGCCGCCGCGCTCGCCTCGCTGTGGAATCACCTCCGCGCCCGGCCACCAAAATGGCGGCGGGTCCGCGCATGCGCAGCGCCGGCCGGCCGGTCGGGCGCGCAGCCGCCGCGCGCAGCCCCGCGCACACGCCCGGGCGCGAGCTCGCGCCGCGCCGCGCCGACCGCGGGCTCCCGGCGCTCCGCGGGGGGCGGGGGGAAGGGGGCGGGAGAGGGGCGTGGCCTCGACGGCGCCGCCCTCGCACCCGCGCGGCTGGAGCGGGCGGGGGAGGGGCGGGGTGCGGCGCCCGGGCCCTGGCTCGAGTTCGAGCCCGCGCGCAGCCCCACGCGGGGCTGCGAGCTCCCTCCTGACTCCGCCAGCCCCGGAACTCACGAGCGTCGTGTACACGCTCCAGGAAAACTCCCCTCCCCCGCCCCCCCCCCCCCAGCCGTAGGCCAGAGCAGTAAGGAGCCCAAAAATTAAAAAAAAAAAAATGCGCGGCTTTTGTTCTCAGGCCGGGTTCTGGCTGTGGCCCCGGTCCCTACGGTCAGGGCGGGTCGCTGCAGGGCGTCTAGACTTTTGCAGCCTAGGTGGAGTGCTGGGTCGCTGCGAGGCTTCTTGGACGCGGGATGGCCCTGCGGGGAGCTGACCCCGGCGGGCCCACCGGCCCGATTTGCTGACCTCTCTCGGGCCTATAATGAATTCCCCAGGACTGCCTGGAACTAAACACCGAGGTTTTGAAACCAGGGGCCTCCCCAGAGAGCACGCGCGCGCACACACACGCACACATACATACGATTGCTGGGGACTCATCTCCCCCGGGGCCTCCCCAGAGAGCGCGCGCGCGCGCGCGCACACACACACACACACTCGATTGCTGGAGGACCCATCTGCCCCAGGGGTCACACACAATTGCAGGGGGACCCATCTCAGACACACACACACACACACACACACACACACACGATTGCTGGGGGGGGGGGGGGAGGACCCATCTCCCCGGGGGGTCCCGAGGAGAATCAACAATTGCTTTTCTGAGCTCCCGATGGCGCTGCCCAGGGCCCCGGGAAGGAGAACCGCTCCACGACTAAGTAGTCTGATGGAAATGGTTTGCAGGTCGTGACAATCCGTGAAGACTGCGGACATGAGTCGTGGAGCTGCAGGGTAGGCAGCTTTATTTCAAAAGCCTGGGGCTGGCCCTGGTATTTTATTCACTTGGAAAATACTAAGTAAAAGGTAAACTCGAGTGTTGCAACTGGAGAGTGAGTTTCAAAAGCCCTCTTGAAAGAGGTCGTAAAATAAAGCGCTTGTGAATGGAACTTTTTGGAATAGGAGTTTATTTGGAAATTTATGTTTCCTGCAGCTGGAGAGAATACAACGGGTGCAGCGCTTGCTTTGGACGTGACTGACCCGTGTTCGATCCCCAGCATCCCATATCGACCCTCAGGACCCCCCCCCCGCCCCCCAGAAGCTCGCTCCTGAGCACAGCCAGGTGTGGCCCAAAAATAAATTTAAAACATTTATATTCCCGGGTCGGAGAGATAGTACAGGGGTTAAGGCGTGTGCCACTCAGCCAACCTGGTTGACCCTCCAAAGAGTCCTCTGAGCTCCTCCAGGAGTCTTCCTGAGCACAGCAGGTGTGCCACCCCCCCCCAATAAAATAATTATATTTCATATGTACTCCAATACAGCAGTAGACATTTTTCACAAATTAGAAACAATTATCAAAAGTGGGGGGGGGTGTGGATGTGGAGCAATAGCACAGCCGGTAGGGTGTTTGCCTTGAATGCAGCCGACCTGGATTCGATTCCCAGCATCCCAGCATCCCTGAGCACCGCCAAGAGTGATTCCTGAGTGCAAAGCCAGGAGTAATCCCTGCCTGAGCATCGACGGGTGTGACCCAAAAATGCAAAAAAAAAAAAAGTGTGGTGTGGCAACAAAAAGGGAAGTAAGCACGGGAAGTAAGCCATTCGGCACATGGCAAAAAGGGAATTTCAGTCTTAAAAATCAAGAGGGGATTTTTATTTGTGGGGGCGAGGCGCACATCTGGGATTCAGAGGTTGTTTTCCAGCCCTTTGTGTTACCTTACCTCTAAGAAAAGATTTGGGCAGGAGGGGGTCTCACACAGGGGTAAGGCCCTCCCGTTGATCGTCGATTTGCTCGAGCGGGCCCAGTAACGTCTCCATTGGAGACTTTGTTGTTACTGTGTCTGGTATATCGAATACCCTCGGTAGCTTGCCGGGCTCTCCGAGAGGGGCGGAGGAATCGAACTCGGGTTGGCCATGTTGGCCGCGTGTAAGGCGAACGCCCTACTGCTGTGCTAGCGCTCCGGTGCTCAGGGATAATCCCTGGTGGTGCTCCAGGAACCACGCCCATGCAGGAGACCTCACGGGGTCAGCAGCTTGCAAAGCGAAGCACCTTACCTGCTACACTACTCTAGGGTTCCGGGAAGGATCCCCTAACCCACTTCCAGCCCCGCATCTCCACACCATCTGTCTTCTCCAACTTAGGTTTCAGATCTGAAAAATAAGGAAATGAGATGAGATGATCTTCCCAGTTTTTAAGAGTTCAAAATTCTAGTACATTATCTCCAAAAAGGTCCCTATGTGGCTAAGTACACTAATATAATTTTAGGAAAAAAAACATTGGTGGTGATGGGAAACATACACTGGTGAAGGGATGGTCATTGGAACATTGTATGACTGAACTCAATCATGAACAACTTAGTATCTCACAGTGATTTCAATTAAAAAATAAAGTAAACCAAAACCAAAAATTACCTTCCAGCAGAGCCCCCTAGTGGTCTTAAAAGGAACCAACGACATAATGTGAGTCATGGAACAGTGGATTATTGGCGTCCTACAAGTGATACAGTGCTCTGTGTATTTGTTTCAATACATTTAAAAATAACTAAAGAGTATACCTTGTATTTATTGCCTTCATTCAATCCCCAGTCTGAAAATTGAAACAGTATCAAGGAGGGGGTGAGAGGGGGAGGGTTCGCTGAAAGCATGGACCATTAAGTAGAAAGGATCCTAGGGTTTGGCAATTTGGCGCTTTTATTTTTTTGGAGCGGGGGTGGGGGAAGGGAGAGTGTGGGGTGGGGTCACACCCAAACCAGCTTGTTCAAGGCTAACCCCTGGGTTCAGGGATCACTCCTGGCAGAGTTCAAGAGGGCCAAATGGGTCTCTGAACAGGAACACTGATTGTCCACATGCAAGGCAGATATCCAACCCATTATACTATTGCTAAGGCCCCAGGGTTTGGCGTTTTAAATTGGCCCATACCTGGCAATGCTCAGGGCTTATACTTCCTGGTGAGATTCAGGAGGGGACTGAACCCAGGTTGGCCATGAGCAAGACAAGCATCCTACTCCAGCCCTGAGTTCAGAGATTTTTAAATGCATGTACGCTTAAAGGTGGACATGAAATTGTACTTTTAGGAAGTCATTCTGTAGATGTTCTAGTGCCTCCTCACTGCTCACACTGTGAGATGTTCTGGCAAAGGAGTGATAACTGAAAATTCAAAATCAGGGGCTCTAGCCATATTACAATGGGTAAGGTGACCAAGTTGCACCCACCAACATCAAGATAAAAGTTAGGATCTCATGCTGCAAGGTATATGCAACCCAAGTAAGCTGGGTGGAGTGTTGAGGCCACACCTGACAGTGCTCAGGACTTAATATTGACTCTATATTCAGGGGTCACTCCTGGCCATGTGGAGCCTAAGAGATGGTACAGTAGGTAAGATGCAGCCTTGAACATTGCAGCCTGCCCTGATTTTTGTCCCCAGCACCATCATAGTCTCATGAAACCACCAGGAGTGGTGGAGTAAGCCAGGAGTAAGCCCTGGACACAGCCAGGTGTGGCCCAGAAAACAAAAACGAATTCCGAGACTGAGAGATAGTATAGTGTGTAGGGCGCTTGCTTTGAAGGCAGCCAGTCCAGGTTCTATCAAAGCAGCCCATACCCATATGGTTTCTGAACTCTGCTGAGTGCAGCACAAAAAACAAATATATACATGGATATATATGGCAAAAATAGTACTCTGCCAACCCCTGGTAATAATTCCAACATTGATGGTAATAATTTTATTTATATTTTTGCTTTTGGGTCATACTCAGCATTGTTCAGTACTTACCATAAGATCTGTACTCCTGGTGGGCCATATATGAGGCAAGCACCCTGCCCTCGTACTATCCCAAAGGTTTAGTAGATCCTGATAGTACATTTACTATTCTCTGTATTCACATTTTATGCTGTTCTAAATATATAACAAAAATTCCTTGGGGCTGGAGCAATACCACAGCGGGCAGGGCGTTTACCTTGCACGCATCCGACCCGGATTCGATTCTCAGCATCCCATATGGTCCCCCAAGCACCACCAGGAGTAATTCCTGAGTGCAGAGCCAGTAGCAACCCCTGAGTGTTGCTGGGTGTGACCCCCCAAAAAAAAATTCCTAAAGTCCTTTCCTGACCTTGTCTTTTGCCAGCTTTATTGTTTTTTTTTTTTTCATGTATTTTTTTTTCTTTTTGGGCCACATCTGGCGATACTCAGGTGACACTCAGGGTCACAACTGGTTCTGTACTCACTAATCACTCCTGGCAATGCTTGGGGGACCATATGGAATGCTGGGGATCCAACCCGGGTAGGCCTCATTCAAGGCAAGCACCATATCACTGCAGTATCTCTCACCCTTATGCCAGTTTTTTGAGACTTTTCACCTCCATCTCACTATACTTAGTCTGGCCAAACCTCTTGTTTATTTATTTTTGGTTTGGGGGATACACTTCCGGCGGTCAGGGCTTATTCCTGCTCTGAACTCTGGGATCATTCCTGGAGCAAATGGGGAGACCATGTCAGGTGACAGAGATCAAACCCGGGATGCCTGGGTGCAAGGCAAGCACCCTACATGCTGTGTTATGCTCTGGCCTCTTTTATTCCAAATTTAGAAAATAGCTTGGATCCCTCTCCATTGTGCCTTCTAGAGTATCTGCAGCATAGAACGGAAAGCGGGATGGTGGTAGTAATGATTTGGTTTTTGATTTGTTTGCTTGGGGTTGGGGTGGGGGCACTGTTAGTTGGTGGGTAATACCTGACAGTGCTCAGAATTTACTCCTGGCTCTATGCTCAGTAAATCACTCCTGACAGTGCTGAGGGAACTATATGTAGTGCGAAGATTCAACCCAATTTGGCAGCTTGCAAGACAAGGGCCTTACCTTGTGAACTACCTCTGGGGCCTCATTTGGGATTTGGGGGCTTCTCGTGGCGGTCCCTGGGATTGAACCAGGATTCACTACAAGCATGCCTTAAGCACTGTACTATCTCTCCTGTCCATGAGCATAGTTTCCTTAAGCGAATCTTTTCTAGGGAAAGAACGACAGGTTTCTAGTCTATGTGTCGGGTGGGACTAGAATTTCCTGTTTCACATTCAGCACATCAGGAACCTTCCCCGTAGACTGCCCTCTGCTGACCTTCACATCTGTTTTTGCTCAGCTGGCGAACTCCTTCCCATTAACCCAGAGTTCAAGTGGATACTCTTTCCCACTAGTCCGGAGTTCTCTATTTTAGAACCTAGAATCACGGGGTCCTCATTGCAAACATCCTATTTCACCAAAAACCAAAACCCACTTTCTAAAATTCCTTCCTTTGGTCAGTTCTACAACTATAAGCTGGCTAACATGGAAACTTCCTGCTAATTAAGAGGCACATCTACGGGGTGAGAGATAGCTCAATGGGTAGGGGGCTTGCTTTACATGCGGCTGACCAGGTTGGATCCCTGGAACCCCATATAGGCCCGTGAGCACCATCGGGAGTAATTCCTGAATGCAGAGTCAGGAGTAATCCTGGAGCACTGCCTGGTGTGGCCCCAAAACAAAACCAAAAACTTGCACAATTAGCTTCTAACTGCTCTGCCAGTTATATTCATTATTTGTCATTGTTTAACAAATTTAGATTTGTCAAACAACTTACACACTTCATTAAGTTGGCCGGGAAACTCTTCATTTACATCTTTACCTTTTTTCTTTCTTTTTTTTTCTGAGGAGAGACAGGCCTGCTGGTATTTTCTTGATTTCATCCCTTACACTGTTGATGGTCTTTCCATAATCTCACCGTGACCTTTGGAGTCCACCCTTCTCTGCATGGGGCAAGGGAGTCAGATTCCTGCATAAGAACGGTACCTCCCGTTTTCCTCTCTGAGGAGTTTGGGATTTGCATGCCAAAGGAAAGCAGTCTTTATGCCCTGGGCTACATTTCAGGACTGCATAACCTCTCTCTCTCTCTCTCTCTCTCTCTCTCTCTCTCTCTCTCTCTCTCCTCTCTCCCTCTTATTCTCTCTTCTCCCTCTCTCTCTTTCCTCTCTCTCTCCTCTCTCTCTCTCTTTCCTCTCCCTTTTTCTCTTTCCTCTCTCTTTCCTCTCCCTCTCTCTCTTTCCTTTCTCTCTATCCTCTCTCTTTGTCTCTCTCTGTCGTTGGGTTAACACCCAGAGGTGTTCAGAATTTACTCCTGGTCCTCAGGGATCACTCCTGGCAGGATTTGGGGGACCTTATTGACGTGCTGGGGATTGAACCTGGAGTTTGCATGAAACTTGCTCATGCAAGGCAAGCACCATACCTCTATACTATCACTCTGGCCTTCTTCTTCCATTTTATTATTTCCAAAAGTACATTACCTTGGTGCCCCCCAGTCTATCAGCCTGCAATACCTAGATGAAGAAAAATACACTTAAATAGCACCTGATAATTATATTCTACAATTTCATATATTTAATTAAAGACACTACATTCTCCTATTACCCAACAGAAAAGCACAGGAAAACACTGAGGTAAGATAATAATAATAATTAAAGCATCAAATATTTCTCAAGAAATAGGTAGATGATGAATATTACTAGTAAATACACTTTTTCCCCCTTTCCTTCCCTTTTTTGTTCTTGTTACAATGTCCCAGATTGCACACATCATTCATTCCTGGAGCTTTTGCTCACATATTTCCCCCCTTTGTTTTTGGATGACACCCAGCAGTGCTCAGGGCTTGCTGCTGGTTCATAGTTGTTCCCTGTCATGACTGGGGACCCTGAGGTTTTGGGAATCAAATCCGGGTTTCCTTCACAGTGCTTGCAAGGAAAGTACCCTACCCACTATACTATTTCTCTGGCCCTGTTTTTGGCTTTTTCTTTTTAAAGAGCAAAACAGAAACTGTGCTCCATTGCTCAGAAACTATAACATGATGTTGCAGGAAAAAAGGAAAGATACTACATTACTAATAGAATTTTTCACTGAGGGCATTATTATTTTTTCCCCCATCCATTGTCTCTGAGAAGGAAAACAAATCTTATATCTTAACATTGATTTGAATTTTCCTGAATGTTTCTATTAAAAAAACATGTTTTGGGGCCAGAATGTTTAAATACAGTGGGACGGGCCAGTCAAGGGTCAACACCCAGCATCCCTAACCATATCTCATGGTGAACCAATAAAATTTTTAAAACTTAAAAAAAAAACTACTCAGTATCCTATATGGTCTCCCGAATATCAGGAATGATTCCTAAGTGCAGAGCCAGCAGTAGGCCCTGAACATCGCCAGGTGTGACCTGAACCAAAAAAGCAAAATCAAGTTTGCCTCAGTTTTGTATGCTCTTGGATAGCCAGCATGAAATTCTCTGTAAAGCAAGTGGTTAAATTCCATGTGCAATTGCTTTATTTCCTCAATTTAGATCAAGTGATACAGGGCTTCGGCATTTCAGCCTCTCTGTTCTGACCTTCCTATACTCTCTCAATAAGTAGGAAATTTTGTTCATTTTGGTGAGCCTTCAAGAACACCAGAAACATGTCCTCTCTACCCTTTGCATTAGATCAGGACTCTGAATAAGCCCCTGCCTTGAAGATGCTCACAGAGCATCAGCACAAAGGGGAAAAGGGAAGCGGGGGCACTCTTCATGTGGTCAGGAAGGTAGCACAGGACCATGACAGAGTAGCACCCACCAGACAGGAAATGAGGAAGACATGCAGGCAAGAGACAGGTAAAAAGCACGTGCACAGAGAAAAAATACCTGCCTCCATCTGTGCCTGTGAGTGCAGACATGGTTGTGCTAAGTGTTCTAGCGCTGTGGATATGCGAGTGCCCAGGCAGTGACATCAGATGTGCCGAGTACTTTGGGGGAGATGTGGGTTTTGTGGCTACATCCAGCTACACTCAAGACTTACTCTTATGTGGGGTACTGAGGATCAAACCCTGACTACCTTGTGCAAGGCAAGCGCCTTCCCCACTACATTATCTTTCTAGCCCATGGATTTTTTTTTACCTTTTTGGGTTACACCCAGCAATGCTCAGAGGTTACTCCTGGCTTTGCACTCAGGAATTACTCCTGGCATATGGGATGCCGGGAATCAAACCCGGGTCGGCTGCGTGCAAGGCAAACACCTTACCCATTGAGTTATCGCTCCAGCCTCTCTAGCTCATGGATATTTTTGTTTGTTTGTTTGTTTGTTTGTTTTTGCTTTTTGGGTCACACCCGGCCCGATGCTCAGTAATTATTCCTGGCGGTGCTCAGGGGACCATATGGGATGCTGGGAATCGGACCCGGGTCGGCTGCGTGCAAGGCAAATGCCCTACCTGCTGTGCTATCACTCCAGCCCCTGTTTTGTTTGTTTTGGGGTCACATCCAGTAGTGCTCAGGAATCATTCCTGACGGGGTTTGGGGGACTATGCAGGGTGCTCACGTGAAAGGCAAGTGTCCTCCCTCCCTACTATCTCTTTAGTAGCTTTATCCCTGATTTTCTTGGCTCTTCAGGGTCCCAGATATCATAAATTTTCAGTCTTCATTGTTTTCAGGGTGTTTAACATCTACAACATATGAACTCCTATTTATTTATTTATTTATTTACATTTTTGGCTTTTTGGGGTCACACCTGGCGATGCTCAGGGGTTACTCCTGTCTCTGCACTCAGGAATTACACTTAGTGGTGCTTGGAGTTCCTTATGAAAGCTGGTAGTTGAACCCAGGTCGGCCATGTGCAAGGCAAATTCCCTCCCCACTGTGCTATCACTATGGCCCCAACATATTAACTCTTGTGACAAAAACATACATGTATTTCATGCTCAAAAGGTAAAGGTAAAGGTAAAGGCCCTCCCGTTGATCGTCGATTTGCTCGAGCGGGCCCAGTAACGTCTCCATTGGAGACTTTGTTGTTACTGTGTCTGGCATATCGAATACTCTCGGTAGCTTGCCGGGCTCTCCGAGAGGGGCGGAGGAATCGAACTTGGGTCGGCCATGTTGGCCGCTTGTGAGGTGAACGCCCTACCCGCTGTGCTATCGCTAAAACAGGTATAATTTCAAAGAAGTGGTCTCTGCATAAAAGAAGGTTCTTTTACCAGAAGGGACTTATTTTGTAACTTTATAGCTCAGAACTTTTATACATCACACTTACACTGTCCATTTTCCTATCTCAGTAAAAAACAGTTTTTATACAAAAAGACAGGGGCCAGAGAGGTTGTATGGTAGATACGTTGTTGCTTCTCTTGCATGTGACTGGTCTGAGTTTGGTTCTCAGTACCCCATGAGCCTCTCCAGGAGTGATACATGAGCACAGCTGGATGTGTCCTCCTCCATAAAAAAGGAAATGCATTTTGTTTGTTTGGGAGCCATACCTGGCGGTGCTCAGAGATTATTCCTGGTTCTGTGCTCAGGGATCATTCCTGGTGTTGCTCAGGGAACCATATGGGAAGCTGAGGATCAAGCCCAGGTCTGCCATATGCGAGGCAAATGCTCTACCAGCTCTACCATAATATTTATGCTCCGAGCCCACATTTTATTTAATTTTAATTTTTTGGTTTTGGAGACACCCCTGTAAGTACTCAGGGTTTAACCTTGGCTCTGTCAGGGATCATTCCTGGTGGGACTCAGAATGTAGATGTGAGGTGTGGGGGATTGAACCAGAATTGTCAGCGTACAAGTCAAGCATCCTACCTGCTGCACTATCGCTTCAGCCCCAGGTCCATATTTTATTGTTTTTATTGTCATTGAAGTCACATGGCTTGCAATAGCGTTAATATTTATGCCTTAGGCTTGCGGTATTATTGCCCCACAGCCACAACCAGAAAGTTTCTTTCATTCTATCACTGTACCTAGATTTCCTCGTATCTGCCCCTCCCTGATTATCCTCCCCTCTCCTGACTGCTGGGTCAGAGTCTAACCATTTCTTTCTTCCTTCCTTCTTTTTCTTTCTTTCTTTCTTTCTTTCTTTCTTTCTTTCTTTCTTTCTTTCTTTTATTGGATCACCATGAGATACAGTTACAAAGCTTTCATGTTTGAGTTTCAATCACACAATGATCAAACACCCATCCCTCCACCAGTGCACATTCTCCACCACCAATGTCCCCAGTATACACCCGTTCCCTCCTTTCCAACCCTCCCCCCTTCCCCCATGGCAGATAATTTCCTCCATACTCTCTCTCTACTTTTGGGCATCGTAACCATCTCATTTCATTTGTCACTGTTTAGTCCCTAATCCCTGATTTTGTTTCTTTATATTCCCACATGAGTGAGATCATCCAGTATTTGGCATTTGTCTTTCTCCTTCTGACTTATTTTGCTCTATGTGCCCTGCCATCCCCATTCCATTCACATGGAAGCCAAAACGCACGATTTCATCTTTTCTTGGAATCGAATAGTGTTCAATTGTGTCTACAGACCACAGTTTCTTCGTGGACTCATCTGTCGTTGGGCATTGAAGGGCTCTTTCCTGAGCTTGGCTGTTGTAAATATGAACACAGGCATGCATATGTATTTTTGAATTAGTATTTTTGTGTTCTTCAGATAGATGCTAAGGAGTATAATTGCTGGATTTATATGGTAGCTCTATGTTAATTTTTCACTCTATTTTAATTTTTTTTTCTTTTTGGGTCACACCCGGCGATGCTCAGGGGTTACTCCTGGCTCATGCACTCAGGAATTACTCCTGGCGGTGCTTGGGGGACCATATGGGATGCTGGGAATCGAACCCGGGTCGACCATGTTGGCTGCGTGCAAGGCAAACGCCCTACCCGCTGTGCTATCGCTCCAGCCCCTCTATTTTAATTTTGAGTAGGCTCCATACTGTTTTCCACAGAGCTGAAGAACTTCATAATCCCACCAACAGTGAATAGGTACACATCTTTCTGTTTCTTTTGTGTGTGTGTGTGTGTGTGTGTGTGTGTGTGTGTGTGGCATGGTGGATTAAACCCACGTGTCAAGACTGTAGGGTGTGCACTTTGCCAGGGAGCCCAGTGATGAGCCCCAGAGTGATCAATAAATTCCCTCCTTTAACACATGTGCCAATATATCTGCAAATCTAAACAAAGGCTTTCTGATGAAGCCTTCAAAGTGTCAAGCACTAGATATGAGAAACTGTCTCTGATTGTCCCTGCCCAGAGAATCTTCATTGGATTTTAATTTTGAATTCAACTGTTAATTGTCCTCTGGGTCAGTTTCACTAACAACAAAGAAACACTTTTCCTGGGGCTGGAGTAATAGCAAAGCAGGTATGGCGTTTGCCTTTCAGGTGGCAGATCCAGGTTTGATTCTCAGCATCCCATATGGTCCCCTGAGCACCGCCAGGGGTCATTTCTGAGTACAGAGCCAGGAGTGACCCCTGTGCATTGCCTGGTGTGACCCAAAAAGCAAAATAAATAAATAAATAAAAAGAAAAGAAAGAAATGGACACTTTTCCTTTATATTTGTGGAGAGTACTCCTGCAGAGAGTGATCTCCCAAAGTTCTTAACATCTCCAACAAATAATGAAGCCTGACATACAAAGTAACAAAGTACAAAGTGAATGGAAGGAGCGTTTATTTGCAAGAGAAAGAACCCACTGCAAAGCAGATACTCAACCTCCCACCTGCCCATTGCAGTGCCCTGAGTATTGGGGACATACTTCAGGGTGTTTTTACTATTACTATGGCCTGGGGAGGGGGGGCTGTTTAGGCTGTGTTCTGTTGGTGTTGCGGCTGGGGTCTCCTGGCACATTTTGGTAGATTAAGTGGCTTGTGCATTCAATGCTGAGACCAAGCCTACGAATCGCAGATGAAATTTTATGTTGAGAGTGTTCAGCTCCTGGCAGTAAGAGACATCTGGGCTAACACCGGGCCTCTTCTCAGGGTCCTTGTTCCCTACTTACCTGCCTAGTTGTGACAGTTGACTCTCTTCCCACCATGACTGGGTCATGGGTGTGAAGTCATGTAGTTCTAGTTTGTTCTGGGTGTGGCAGGGGAGGTGGTGGGAAGGAGATTAACATTTGAATGGACAGATTCAGTCAAACAGGACACAAGCTTCCTCCTTTCTGGCCCCCTCAAAGCGCTTCCCCCTCTGGAGTGAGCAATGTAGGTGATTCTCATCTAGTCAACGGCTTGACTGGAATGGAAAGATTATGTTGTCCTCAAGCAACTACTCTGTGGTAGGGGTAGGGCTGCATCTTCCTGCTGGCCCTGCAGTGCTGGGGTCCCAGGTGCCACTAAGGGATCCAACAAGGACCAGCTGTAGACAAGGCAAGGGCCTTGCTTTCTGTACTATTACTTGATTGTCAAATACTAGAATTTTTCCTTCCTTAAGCTCAGACTAAAACAGATGCTTTGTTTTTTGGGCCACACCCAGGGATGCTCAGGGCTTACTCATGTTCCTGTGCTCAGGAAGAACTCCTGGTGGTGCTTGGGGAACCATCTGAGATGCGGGGGACCAAACCCGGATTGGCTATGTCGGAGGCAAGCGCCCTACCCACTGTCCTATCACTCTGCCCCCACTTCATGGGTCTTAAACTGGCCAGCCTTCAGACCAGAATTCAAATTTTGATACTTTTGGGTGTTGTGGTTTGCAGGAGAGGTATTAAGTGGCCATCATGTTCAGTCTATACAACCCAAGAGGAGAAAGAGAACAAAAGGAAATGCCCTGCCATAAAGGCGGGATAGAGTTGAGGGGACAGAGTGGGAGGGATGCTGGGACCATTTGTGGTGGAAAATGGGCACTGGTGGAGGGATGGGTACTCGACCATTTTATGACTGAAACACAAACACGGAAGTTTATAAGTCTGTAACTGTACCCCCACGGTGATTCACTTAAAAAAACCAATCAAATACAGATATATATATATATATATTTATACATATATAGATATAGATAGACAGATAGTTATATTCTTCTGGTTCTCATGCCTTTCTGGACATGAGATAGAATGGGCCCAGAAAGAATCCTCACACACAATGCTCAAGGGTCTCTAGCTTGCTTATAATTCCCCTGGCAAATCTTGGGATTTGTCAGCCTCCATAATTGCATTAGCTAACTATGTACAATGTCTCTAGGTCTGGAGAGACAAGGGTAATAGAGCATAAAGACTTTTGCCTTGTATGCAGCCAACCCAGTTTGATCCCTAGCACTGCATATGATCCTTGGGGGCATAGACAGAAGTGATCCTTGAGCACTGTGTCAGGAGTTAGTCCTGAGCACCATCACATGAGGCCCCCAAATCAAATGACCTTTGGTTTTGTGTTTGGACCATACCTGGCAATGCTCAGAAGTTGCTCCTGGCTCTGCACTCAGGAATTACTCCTGAATGCTCAGGGTACTCAGAGTCCATATTAGATGCTGGTGATCAAACCAGATCAGCCATGTGCAAGGCAAACACTTTACCTGTGGTACTATTGCTCTGACCCATCCATATCTCTCCTTATAAACAAAACAGGGGTCAGAGCATTGTCCCCTGAGCAGCACCAGGAGATATCTCTGAGTATAGAGCCCTAAGTAACTCTGGGTGTGGCCCAAAACCAAACAAACAAAAAAGGAATTATTGGTTGGACTGTCCCCAGTACCTAGGTGGTACTTGAAAACCTGGATGACTGAATAATCTAAAGGGCCAGACACCAGAAGATAATCATCTTAGCATCCTAACCTGTTTTACTGGCTCATCTCCATTAAACTCAATCAAGAAAAGCTGACCTACCCACCCCAACATTGTTAAAAAGGTATAAAAGAGAAAAGTTGCTGCCACTCTCTGAAATCCTTCAGAAGACCCCTCCCATAGTCTGGGAGCTTCCTGCCTTCTTTCCCCTTTCTCTTGCCATAAAGTCTTTTTCTTTCTTTCTTTTTTTTTTTTAATTTGGCCATTCCCTTTCCTGTCCCTTGCTTTCAGTCATAACTGCTCAAGGACAAGAACCTGAGTGCCCGGCCATGTGGACTCTGCTTCTCCTGATCTCCCAAGTAAATTTGTTTTACTTCACTATTCATTTCCTCCTGAAATTCTTTCCTGAGAGGGAAGGCTATGGACCTAGAAAAACCTGGGTAAGATCCCGGTAATTTTCCCTTCCTGCAAAGAGCAATTCCTCACTCCTGGGTAGAGAAATCTAGTGTCAGGGATCATTTCCCATGGGGACAGGCAGAAGTGGAATCCACGGGAAGTTTTGATGTTAGTGGACCACACAGATGGCTCACGTGAGTAGGGGAGGAGAGAAAGATGGCCACCTCCCATTTCGCCTCTGCCACCCAGGACCCGCTGGGAAGACTAGGACTAATAAAGTCGGCCATGAGCCCCTGCTCAGTAGGGCCTGAGCCCTGTCAAGCCCCACCAGGTCAGGCCACACCTGAAGTCCGCTTGGTCCACTTGGTCTGCCAGAACTCAGGAGTGAGGATTTGCTCTTTGCAGGAAAGGAAAGGCCAGGGTGTTTGGGGTTCTTGTCTTGCATTGCAGAAAAGAAGAAAAGAATTTCAGGAGTAGACGAGGGGAGATGTGGGCGACACATGTGCTCGGCCACATGGGCACAAGCACCAGATAGGCTGGGGTAGCATATGTGTGCGCTGCGCTCCCTTTGGTCAAGGTGGTTTTTTTTTTTTTTTTTGTGCTTTTTGGGTCACACCTGGCGATGCACAGGGGTTACTCCTGGCTCAGCACTCAGGAATTACTCCTGGCGGTGCTCAGGGGACCATATGGGTTGCTGGGAATCGAACTTGGGTTTGGCCGCGTCCAAGGCAAATGCCCTTCCAGCTGTGCTATTGCTCCAGCCCATGGTCAAGGTGTTTTTCTGTAGGGTTTCTCCAACCTGCCCCCACGTGGAGCTTCTACCTAGATAAGAGTCTATTGCTGAGTGGGTAGAATTGGGTGTGGCCTTTGAACCTCCTCTCCTTGACCTTTGGTCCTGCTGGATCTTCTCTGGGCTGAATCACTGAAGTTAATCTGATTAAGGGAGCGGTCCAGAGTATTCCAGGGATTTCCTTCATGGGGTGGGGTCCAATCTCCTCTGGGTCTGCTGCTGAAGGTCTTTTTTCTGGTCTTGCTTTCTGTATCCACAAACTGGGTCAGTCTTAGAACTTTCCTTCCCAGAAATTTCATTGCATGGGGGAGGGGAACGCCTTCCCTAACCTACGTTCGACGACTGCCATCTCCTGGGGCTGGTGAGACCTGAGGTGTGCGCCCAACAGTTTCTCAGACTCTCATCAGTCCTGCGTTTCCCAGGCCCTGTCCCGGGTGGCTGAGCCCGCCAGAGCAGGAAGCTGGGGACTCTCTTTCTCAGAGCTCCCACTCTCCTGCCTCATTCTTCACTGATGGAGGCGGGGTGGGTGGTAGAGGGGTGGTGATGTCTGTCTGTGTTATGTTTCCCACAAGCAACAAAAACATTGATGCTGGTTAGATGGTCAGATTAGACATTTTCTTTTCTTTCTTTCTATTTATTTATTTATTTTTGCTTTTTGGGTCACACCTAGCGATGCACAGATGTTACTCGTGGCTCTGCACTCAGGGAATTACTCCTGGCAGGGCTCAGGGGACCATACGGGATGCTGGGAATCGAACCCAGGTCGACCGTGTGCAAGGCAAATGCCCTATCCACTGTGCTATTGCGCCAGTCCAAGATTAGATATTTTCTTCCTGACCCACTCTCCGTTTTTATTCCCGCTTACTTTCCCAGCCAGCCCTCTTGCTCCATTCTGAGTATAAGATGGTTTGAAAAGGGGTATAACACCACTATTTCCTTATATTGCAAGTACCTGAATAAGACTTTAAATTTTATTTAGTTGTTGGTTTTGGGGCCACACTCAGCAGGGTTCAGGGCCATGCTTCTGGCACTGTACTCAGAATCACTCCTGGCAGAGTTCAAGGGTCAGTACGGGATGCCAGGGATCGACGTGGCATTTAGTGGGATGACCACACGGAAAGCAAGCACTCGACCTGTGGTACTGTTGTGCTCAAGGCCCAAGCCTTTTTAATTTTAGATTTATTATTATTTAGTTTAGATTTATTACTATTTGTTATTATTTTGCTTTAGGGCCACCCTCAGCGCTGCTCAGGAATGATTCTTGACTCTGTGATCAGGAGTGATCCTTGGCGGTGCTGGGAAATTACTATGTGGAGCTGGGAATTAGAAATAGGGTCACAGCCATTGTGATTAAACGCAAGGTAAGTGCTTCACTTCCTAATTACTTCCAGCCCCTTCTCTTTTTGGGGGAAAGGGACCTTGGGGCCATAGTCAGTGATACTCAGTGCTTACTCCTGGCTCTGTGCTCAGGGATCACTGCTGACAGTGCTCAAAGGACCATAAGCAGTGCTGGGGATTGAACCAGGGTCTGTCACAGGCAATGCAAGGCTCTGACCCCTGTACTATTTCTTCCACACCCTTTTGTTTTGAGGAAATACCTGGCTGTGATCAGGGGATTACTCCTGGCAGGGCTTGGGACCACATGAGGTACCAGGGATCTTGTATAGTGACAGGCAGGCCATGTACAAGGCAAGTACTCTCACCTTTATACTATCTCTCCAGCCTTCTTCCACACCCTTATAGCAAACTTTTAGTGGGCTTGGCAACAAAATGAATCATATATTTTAATTTTAAAAATTGAGTCATGGGGTAGGAGAGATAGTATAGCGGGTAGGGCACTTGCCTTGCTGTGGCTGACCCAGGTTCCATCCCCGTCCTCCCATATGGTTCCCTGAGCACTGCCAAGAGTGGTTCCTGACCCAGGACCCAGGAGTGAGCAGTGTTGGATGTGGTTCCCAAACCAACCAACCAAAAAATAAAATAAATGTATTCTTAGTGATGTATCCTCTGAGTTGGTGATAGATGCCAGTTGATATACTGGGAAATACATTAGTAGAATATGTTTGGTCTTGGAGTTGTCATCCACTAGCTGTCATCTATTAAATAATATATCCTCATTCTAGCTTTCAACTCCCTAAAGCAGCGATAATCATGCTATGCATGTCCTGAGTAAATATGACCCAAAACTACAAAAGGTTTTCAGGAATGGAAATGGGTGTGATTACAGGATGGTTGCACAAACACTAGAAGGCACTATTTCTCTACAGACGCAGGAAAGGGCTGTGGCCTACATTTCCTGTACCTTAAACTTCTATTCTTGCCTTATCTCTCTTCAAGCATGAAAAGTGCGGTCCCACAATTTCCAAAATACACAAGTCTACAACGCATAAAGTGGTGTAAAGAGAAAGGAAAAGAATGAGATAAAGGACACAGTGAAAATTATAAATCCAGTTGAAGACAGAAAAAAGCTGCACAAGGTGATAAAGGAGAAAAGGGATAATGAGAAGGAAATTAGGACAAAGCAAGCTTCTTCTGTGCGACATAATGGATGGAAACGATTTTCCATGCCTTTGCTCTTTGTTGCATTACCTTGAAAAATGCTCATTTCTAATGAGCCAGCAGCTCTCTGATCTCTGCTGGTGCCTGCTTGTTTCTAGGCCTCTCGACTCCCACCTTTCTTTCTTTCGTTTATTTATTTTTGGCTTTTGGAGTCACACCAGCGATGCTCAGAGATTGGCTCAGGGCCAAACCCTGGTTGGCCGCATGCGAGGCAAATGCCCTACCAGCTGTATTATCGTGCTGGCCCCACCACTCACCTTTCTTTTTTTCTTTCTTTTTGATTTGGGGCCACACCAGTGGCTCTGTGCTCAGGCATCACTCCTGATAATGATCAGGGGACCATCTGTAGTGGTGGTGCCGGGGATTGAGTTGGGGTGGACCATGTATAAGGCCTTATATACACACAGCCGCCACCCCTCCCTGGCACCAAGAATGCCATTTTGATAGTACTGGCTAGTAGAAAGGAAATTTAATTTATGGACCACAGAGCTAGTATAGTGGGTAAGGTGTTTTTCTTGCACAGAGATGAGCTGAAGTGATCCCCAGCACCCTATATGGTCTCCTGAGCCCCGCCAGGAGGGATCCCTGAGTGCAGAGCCAGAAATAAGTCCTGAGCACATCTGAGTGTGGTACACACACACAAATACATACACACACATAAATTATGATGACGTTTGATTTACAAGTTTCTCCAGTTCCATTTGCCGGAAATCCTATTCTTCTCTGTTCTCCTCTCCAAACAAACTTCTGTCTTGTGTTTTGTATGTTTTGTGTGCTTTGTGTGTGTGTGTGTGTGTGTGTGTGTGTGTGTGCATGTGTGTTTGTGTTTGGGGGCTCCTAGCAGTACTCCAGGGACTGGAGAGATAGTAAAGACAGCAACGTGTTTGCCTTGCATATGGCCAACCCGAGTTTAATTCCCAACATCCCATATGGTCCCCCAAGTATCTGTAGGAGTAATTCCTGAGCTCAGAGCCAGGAGTAACCTCTGAGCATCACCAGGTATCACCCCAAAACAAAACAAAACAAAAAGCAAAAATAAAAAAGCAAAGCATATATTCTAGTGCCAGTCCTTTGAACCATCTCCCTGAGCCCTTGAGTTATTTATCAGCACTGTAGCACTGTCCTCGAGCAAATCGATGAACAATGGGAGGACAGTGCAGTGCAGGTGCAAAGTTCTTGAGAACATGGAGAGTGGTATTCCTAGTATAAGTCACTGTCACTGTCACTGTCCTCCCATTGTTCATCGATTTGCTCAAGCGGGCCCAGTAATGCCTCCATTGTGAGACTTGTTGTTACTGTGTTTGGCATATTGAATATGTCACGGGTAGCTTGCCAGGCTTTGCCGTGTGGCGAGATACTCTTGGTAGCTTGCCTGGCTCTCCGAGATGGGTGGAGGAATCGAACCTGGGCTGACCAGGTCGGTTGCATGCAAGGTAAATGCCCTACCTACTGTGCTATCGAGTTATTTATTATTATAATATATATATATATATATATATATATATATATATAATGACCCACACCTTGTGGGTATAAAAGCAGGTCCTCTCTCCCTATGGGAGTCTGGGTATCTGTCTTTCCTCAGTTTCCAATGCCTCACTTAAGGCTCCTGCTCAAGACTAACCCAGTTCTTGAGCTTTATGCTCATTTAAACCATTTATTGGCCAGAAGTGTGGACGGGATTCATAGAACAGTGTTGCCTGCCTTTGGAGCTAGTGTGTAATGGATGTGGCAGAGATAGCCACTAAATTTGTTGTAATGACTCCAGCAGGTGGAAATGTGATTCCAGGGCACAAAAAAAGTAGATCTGGCCCTGGCAGACATTTGCACTGATGTTGGTCTGAGGTCTTGGGAGAACTTGAGATCATTTTTGGTTGGCAGCATATATGACCAGAAAAGCGGAGCTAGGTGGGAAAGTGATATTCAAGTGTCAAGATTGAGTGACAGGAAAAAGTGAGTAGTGACCAGAGAGTCTGATATTTATGAGACCTTATTCAAAGTTTTTTTTTTCTTTTTATTTTTTGGTCACACCTGGCAATGCACAGGGGTTACTGGGAATTGAACCTGGGTCAGCCACATGCAAGGCAAATGCCCTACCCACTGTGCTATAGCTCCAGCCCTACAGAAAAGTTTCTTTGTGACCATGGGATAAGTGTTTCAAAAGGAACTCATTCTTTCCTTTGCTTCTCTCCAACTCAGTATTGCTATTCGTAGGCAAATGTTTGTCTTGTTGTTGAAATGTTGAAATGTTGAAATGTTTCCTTTTCTTTCTCACACTGTCCATTGAAGAATCTTGTAGGGGTTCAGAGACGGCTTCCCCCCTCCCCCTGAAGATGATTTTGTTTCATTTGTGGACCACATCCAGAGACGCTCAGAGGTTACTTCTGACTCTGCACTCAGGGATCGCTCCTGGTGGGCCTTGTGGAGACTATCTGGGGTGTCTGGGATAGAACCTGGTGAACCTGGGGTAGGCCATGTGTAAGGCTGGCACCCTGTTCACTGAACCATCTCTCCAGGCCCTCAGGATGGTTTTTATTAAAGATGTGAGGAGAAAGAGGAGAAATGAGTGCAAGAGAGAACACAGGGCTTCTCCAAAGTGGATAGCAGAGAGATAGATAATGTGTTCAGGCAAGATAGATAGAGCAAGCGAGAACACATGCTTTGCCGGTGGTAGTTTAGTTCAAATCCCTGCACCATCTGCTCCCTTAGAGCACTGCTCGGTGTGACCCCAAGTAGTGAGCTAAGTATGGTGCCTCTCCATGAGACACCCCCCGAAAGATAAGTTGTTCTGAAGCAACCACATTTTTAAAAAAAATTTCTGGTAGTGGGGGGGGGGGACACTTGGTGGTGTTCAGGGTTTATTCCTGGGTCTCTGCTCAGGGATCACTCCCAGCAGGGCTTGAGGGACCATTGATGGATTGAACCTGAGTCAGCCACATACAAGACAAGTATTCTGTCGACTATTCTATTTCTCTGATCTTGAAGCAACCATTTCTGGTGGTTATCCAATGTACTGAAATATTGGATCTGTGGCTCAGTAGTAGAGTGGCCACTCTGCATTCCCAGAGCTGTGAGTTCAGTCCCGCCAGCATGGGGCGTGCTATGTGGTGTCTCAGTAGTTCCACCGTTAGGTTCTTCAGCCATTGCAGCAAAGAAGAGAATGTAAGCGGAAGGGGGCGAGGGGAGAGTAAGCTTTTTTGGTTTTGTTTTGGGGCCATAACCTGCCATTCACAGAGATTACTCCTGACTCTGCACTTACGAATCACTCCTGGTGGTACTCGGGAACATATGAGATGCCGGGAATCGAACCCAGGTTGGCCGTGTGCAAAGCAAGCGTCCTACCCACTGTACAATCTCTCCAGCCTCAGAGCAGTCATTTTATGATTTTTTTTTTTGTCCACATCTGGTGATGCTCAGGGGTTACTCCCGGATCTGCACACAGGAATCACTCCTGGTGGTACTCAGGGGACAATATGGGATGTCAGGGGATTTGAATCTGAGTTGGCTACATGCAAGGCAAATGCTTCTCCAGGCCTAGAAAAGTCGTTTTAAAAAATCGGCTCACAACTGACTTGGACTTGATCCTCTGCATCCCATATGGTCCTTGAGCCCTGCCGGTTGTAATCCCTGAGCACAGAGCCAGGAGTAAAGTTTGTGCGCAGTCAAATGTGCCCTAAAGACAAAAAAAAAAAAACCCCAAAAAGTCTAATGAGGGCCAGGAGAGATAGGAATTAGGAGGTAAGGTGTTTGTCTTAAAGGCAGTTGACCCTGATTAGATTCCTGGTACCACATATGGTCCACTGAGCAAGGCAGACTGTGCTTAGGGGACCATATGTGGTGACAGGGATTATTTCTGTTTAGGGATCATTCCTGGAAGAACTTTGGGGACAATATGGAGTGATGGGGAAGGACTCAGAACCCAGTTGGCGGTGTACAAAGCAAGTGCCCCACCTGCTGTACTCTCTCTCCAGCCCCAGGGATTACTGCTGAACACAGAGCTAGGAGTAGACCCTAAGCACTGCCAGATGTTATCCCAAACACCACCATCCCCCCCAAAGAAGAAAAAATCCACAAAGATGTTAATTGAGTGTTTGTGGAGGTAGATCAACAGACTATACCACATGCTTGCACACAGTAGGCCTGGATTCATTTTGAACCCCACACAGAAAAAGTTCCTCCCCACCCACAGCCCCTCAGAGACTGAGTCTGGGCACTGAGCCAGGAGCAGTCCCTAAGCACTGCTGGATATAACTCAAAAACAAAGAGGAAAAAAAAAGAAAAACAAAAACAAAAGAAACTTGGGGCTGGAGTGATAGTACAGCAGATAGGATGTGCATTTGCCCTGCATATGGGCAACCTAGGTTTCATCCTTGGCATCCCATCTAGTTCCCCGAGCCCCACCAGGACTGATTCCTGAGTGCAGAGCCAGGAGTAATCACTGAGCATGGCCGGGTGTGGCCAAAAAACCCAGGAGAAAAAAAAAAAAAAACCCTAAACCACACAAAAGTCTGATGAGCTTTTTCTGCTTTCAGAATTCTATCTTGCTATTGCCATTACCCTGTCTGTAGCAGAGATGAGAGAGTCATAGGATGATGTGATCTGGGGCTGGAGTCAAAGTGTCGTGACCTTCTGTTCTCAGTGTCATCTCCAGTTGGAAGGTCCTAGCAGTGCTGTCTGCTGTGTCACTGTGAAAATGGGATGCTGTGCCTGCTCCTTGTTTCTTGGATCTGACTCCAGACTGTTCTGCATGATGGGGTCCCGATGAGTATCTACTTGTGAGCGATGGGTGGACAGAGTCACCCGTAGTTTAATGGCGTTGGCTCCTTGTGTTATTTCCAGTATTTGGGTGGAGAACTATTTGTCAAAGCCAAGGACTGTGTGTTCTGACTCTGTCATGTTTATTCAGTCATTAAGTAACCACAGTGCCTCTCCCTGGTCTTTGGTGCTCAGTAGTTCTATGATTTAAGTGTTGAAAATGATATCAGCTCCTAAGTCATGTGTGTATATATAGGGTCACTCCTCCTGCAGGAAAAGCAAACCTACACCCCGACAGATCATTCTCTTCAAAACCTTTGACCTCCACTCTGTCCCTGGTTCAAATAGAAAAATCTTGGTTTCTATCATTTTAAGGCAGAACCTCTTTGCTTTTATACTGTACTTTCAAAATATTGGCAAAATATTTCAGGGTCAGAGATGTGGTTTGGTGATAAGGTGTGTGTCAGGCATGCATGAGACTTGGGTGGGACCCCTGGAAATCCCTCCCCACTGATGCCAAGTATGATGTCATTTCCCTTCTGTTTGAATCTATGGATCTTACTTATGGTCCTAAATTGGGCAGGGGATGTAGCTCCATTTTAGGGCACATGCCTTGCATATGTGAGGCCCTGCATTTGTTCACTGGCAGTGCAAAACACGCAAAAATCAAAACATACTTCCACTAGCCCTAGATTACATATTTACAGATTGGAAGTTGCTTTGAGGGCTGAAGAGGTAGTACAGATCTAGGACCACCTGCCTTGCATGCAGTTGACCTGGGTTCAATACCCAGCATTCCATATGGCCCGCCAGGAGTGATGCCTGAGTGCAGAGCCAGGGTTAACCCCTGCTAGGTTATTCTTCGCTCAGGGATCACTCCTGCTGGTGCTCTGGGAACCCTATGGGATGCTGTGGATGGAACCTGGGTGGGCTGCATGCAAGACAAACGTCCTCCCTATCGTACTGTAGTTCTGGCCCCAATTTATGTTGTTTCTAAGGCACCATGTCAATAATACTTTGTTTATAGTTTAGACTAAGATAGCATTGCAAAGAAAATTTTTGGGGGACCAAAGAGTACTGTGAGCAAGGTGCTTGCCTTGCACATGGCAGAGCGAGCATCAATCCCCAGTGCCCAGATGGTCCCCTAAGTTTGCTGGAAGTGATTCCTGAGTGCAGAGTCAGTAGTAAGTCCTAAGCATAGCTGGGCATGGTCCCAACCCCCACCCCTCCAAAAAGAAAAATTAAAATAAGCTATGAAAGACTTTTAAGTTACTGCATCATACTGCTTTAATTTCCTTCCACTAAAAATGTAACTACTTATCTGATGGCAAAGACCCAACCTCAGCCTTTCTCATTAGAAGTGATAGTACAGCCTTGCCTTGCATGCAGCCCACCTGGGTGATCCCCAGCATCTCATATGGTCCCCCAAGTCTTTCATTGGAGCAATAAATAAGGGGCCAATACTGGGGCTAGAGAGAGCATCGCAGGTAGGGGCTTGCCTTGCAAGTGGTCAGGCCATGTTCAATCCTTGGTTCTGCACATGGCCCCCAGGACCCCACTATGAGTGATTCCTGAGTGCAGAGCCAGCGGTAAACCCTGAGCATTGCTGGGCATGACAGAAGCCCCCTTCCCCCTCAAAAACCAAAGCCCCAAACCCCAAACCCAGGAGCAGTACTATGCTCTTGCCATCTGAGGATGACACTTCCTCCCCAGGAATGCTCCCCAGGGCTTCTTGTAAATATTGTCTTTTCTGCTGGCAAACAGAACAATTATTAAGTAGCTAAGCTTCAAAGAGTCCCACCAATATATTTTGTTATTTGTCCACTGTTGCATGTGTTGAGTTCCCCCATGCTGGTAAGAGATCAACTTAAGAGCCAAGAGCATATAATGGGACATGAGGAGTCTTTTTTAATATTGGTTTTACATTAAACATTATGTTTATTTCAATTATATAACACAATCAATATTTGTATATATTACAATGTGATCATAATTATAGTTGCAAAACTTTTTTTCTTGTGAGAATTTAGGATTTGTGTTCTCTTAGCAACTTTCAAATATAAAATATCATTAACTATAGTCACTACCATACATTATATTTCAGAACTTATTTTTATAACTGGAGGGTTTTTTTTTTTTTTTTTTTTTGCTTTTTGGGTCACACCTGGTGATGCACAGGGGCTACTCCTGGCTCTGGACTTGAGAATTACTCCTGGAAGTACTCTGGGAACCATATGGGATGCTGGGAATCGAACCCGGGTCAGCTGCATGCAAGGCAAATGCCCTACCCACTGTACTATTGGTCCAGCCCATAACTGGAGGTTTAAAAAATTTATTTTAGGGGGCTGGAGCGATAGCACAGCTGGTAGGGCGTTTGCCTTGTACGCGGCCAACCCCAGTTCGAATCCCAGCATCCCGTATGGTCCCCTAAGCACTGCGAGGAGTGACTCCTGAGTGCAAAGCCAGGAGTAACCCCTGAGCATCGCCAGGTGTGACCCAAAAAAAAAAGCAAAAAAAATTTATTTTAATTAAAAATTTCTTTTTCACATCTCAAAAAAAATTATAGCACCATGATTTACAAAATTATTCATGGTTGAGAAGAGTTTTTTTTTTTTTTTTTTTGCTTTTTGGGTCACACTCAGCAATGCACAGGGGTTACTCCTGGTTCATGCACTCAGGAATTACTCCTGGTCATGCTCGGGGGACCATATGGGATGCTGGGAATCAAACCCTGGTTGGGCTGCATGTAAGACAAACGCCCTATACGTTTTAGACATACAATATTGCAGTCTTGATCCCACCCCCAGTGTCAACACACACACAGCCTGCCATCTTGACAGGTACCTTTCTAACTTTGGTTGTTAAAGTTTGGTCTCTTGATTTCATGCTGTTTACTCTGTAATTTGGATATTTGTCTCTATCTTCCTTAACACCTCCTTTGTATCTGACTCCCCTAACTTGGACCTCATTGCTTCTCATCTGTCTCTTCCTCTCCCCCCGCCCCCCCCCCCCCCCCGCCAACTCTTTCTTTCCTATACTCTAGGTTCAAGGTTGATCAGGGCACCACCCCTTTATTTATTTATTTATTTTATTTTTATTTTTTTGTTTGTTTTTTGGATCACACCCAGTGATGCTCAGGGGTTACTCCTGGCTTTGCACTCAGGAATTACTCCTGGCGGTGCTCAGGGGACCATATGGGGTACTGGGAATTGAACCAGGTCGGCTGCATGCAAGGCAAACGCCCTACCCACTGTGCTATCACTCCAGCCCCACACCCCTTTAAAACATTGCATTCCCTCATCCAGGTATTTTAAGTACCACATATAAATGATATCAAGGGGAAATCTCTTAAATGGTGCTGGGATAAAATGAACCCCCACATGCAAAAGAAGAAACTAGAACACTATCTCACAGTGTCCTAGTTTGTTCTCACCGTGAACTAAATTTGATTCAAAATGCATAGAAAACTTGTAGGTAACACACACACACACACACACACACACACACACACACAAAGTCATCATGGGGCCAGAGAGATATTCCAGCAGGTAGGGTGCTTGCCTCACATGTGGCCAACCTGGGTTTTATCCCTGGTACTCCGTATTTCTATATGGTCCTCTGAGCTCTGCCAGGAGTGGTTCCTGAGAGTGGTTAGGAATAAACCACCCGTGTGGCTGAAAAAAAAAAAGCAAAAAGAAAAGACAATCAACTGTGAGAAATATTTTCACACAATTTATCCAATATCCAAACTTTAAATAAAAACATGCCAGAGGGGCCAGAGAGATAGTACTTAAGTAGTAAGTACTTAAGTAGTCTTGCATGAAGCTAACCCAGATTTGATTTCTGGCACCCAGGAGTAACCTTGGGCACAGAAAAGCCTTGAGCACTGCTGGGTGTGATCCCCAAACTCAACAACAAAAGGATGATGCTGTTTACATTTGTAGCCACATGGATGGAACTTAAGGGAATTAAACAAAGTGAAGTCAGTCAAAAGTAGAAAGACAAATACCAGATGATTTAACTCCTATGTGCACTATAAAGAAACCAAACTCAGGAACAGACAAAATCATGACAAAAATCTGCCCTTGACATCTGTGTGCTGGACCAAGGCCCCTGGAAGGAGAGAGAACAGGGTGGGAACAGGATGGAGTGCCCATTCCAGAGGGGCCATTTCTAATGGCTCCAGGAAATGCCAGGCATTGAACTAGCAGCCTCAGCACACAGGTGGGTAGAATATGATGAGCAACATTTCCAGGGCCTTGTGTTGCTTTTTTGAGTCTCAAAGTTACGTTTTTTTTTTTTTCTTTTGGGGTCACACATGGCAGTGCTTGGTGCACCATATGGGATGCTGGGAATCGAACTCAGGTCGGCCACGTGCAAGGCAAACACCCTACCTGCTATACTTTTGCTCCAGCCCCTCAAAGTTACTTTCTTTTTTTTTTTGCTTTTTGGGTCACACCCGGCGATGCACAGGGGTTACTCCTGGCTCTGCACTCAGTAGTTACTCCTGGCGGTACTCAGGGTACCATATGGGATGCTGGGAATCGAACCCAGGTTGGCCGCATGCAAGGTAAGCACCCTACGCGCTGTGCTATCTCTCCAGCTCCTCAGTTACTATTTTGAGTTTCAAATATAAAGTCTCAAATCTTTACTTAGCAGGAAGTCTATTTTTTTTCCTCTCAGAAAAATAAAAATTAAATTCTCACTCAGAGAAACTACACTGACCTTGAGACAGTGCTCTGAGTCTTTATTCTCCCCACCCAGTTCTTTTTTTAACTTCTTACTATTTCCCCTCCCCATCCTCATCCCCCAAGGGTTTTGAGGGAAAAACACAAACAAAAAAAACTCAGAGAATTTTTCCTTTGGCCCATCTTAGAAGCAATATTCCCAAAGTATATATCTCTGCGGACAGAGCTAAGTTATGGGGTTACATTCATGTTGAAAGCAGGCTGCGCCTACACCAGAGAAAGAATGTGACTTTAGGGAATCACATGGTCCAGTCTCTACCACACAGGATTATACCCTTGTGTGAATTCTGAGATCTTAATGAGGGTTGACTTTTGAGAAAAAGCTTCGACATTCCTTACGTTCATTGAGTTTCTCTCCACTGTGGATTCCCTGGAGCCTGCTGAGAGGAGCCCCGGAGAAGTTTTGTACATTCCTTACATTCACTGTGGTTCTCTGCTCCAGAGCACAAAGGCCTGTTAGTGGAATCCTAAGTTCTTCTGACAAGATTTTAATTGTTTGGATGGCTTTATGGTTTAACAAAAAATTTCATGTTCGGAGGCTGGAGCAATAGCACAGTGGGTAGGGAGTTTGCCTTGTATGCACCTGACCCGGGTTCGATTCCCAGCATCCCATATGGTCCCCTGAGCACCGCCAGAAGTAATTCCTGAGAGCAGAGCCAGAAGTAAACCCTGTGTATCGCCAGGTGTGACCCAAAAAGGAAAAAAAAATTTCTTCTTTGTTCATCCCGAGTGCTACTGAGTGGTGACCTTGAGCACTGTGCCAAGAGTGAACCCTGAACACCACAGGGTGCATGACAAAACAAAGAGATAGTTTTTTTTTTAATTATTATTAGTGAAACACCATGGGGTACAGTTGTAGACTTACAAACTTTCATGCTTGGGTTTTAGTTATACAATGATCGAGTACCCATCCCTCCACTAGTGCCCATTCTCCACCACCAATGATCCCAGTAGCCCTCCCATCCCCCCCCCCAAATCTGCCCCCTTTGTGGCAGGCATTCCCTTTTGCTCTCTCTTTCCTTTAGAGTGTCGTGGTTTGCAACAGAGGTATTGAGTGGCCATTGTGTTCGGTCTTCAGTCTACCTTCAGCACGCAAGAGATATACAGTTTTTATGCTCTTATACATTTCCTACCCTGTTTGCAAGGGGCCCTGGTTCCTGCCAGTGTGAAATGGTTTTCGGAGATCATAGTGAGGGTGCTTGGGGGAGCTCGATGCCACACACTTGGTTTCTATCTCTCTCTTTCATTAGTTAATTCTTTCCATTTTTGGGGGGTCATACCCAGTGATGCTCAAGGCTTACTCCTGGCTAGTAAGCAAGCTTGGTCCCCACAGCCACAAAGTCCCCTACAGATGTGCCCACCCTGCTAGCAAGGAGGACACCTGTCTCACCTGTGGGGCCTCCCCAATTCAGTCCCGCTGGGTGCACTCACTCCCATCTACCAGGACCTTTCCAATCTGCCTTGGTGCAGGGTATGCCACCTGGATTGGGTGACCACTGGAGCCCAGTAACTGCAGACACAGTGTCTCTGATGCCCTCCTTGGTGGCTGCTCAGGCTCTGTCTGAACTCAGTGCTACCTTGAGGCAGTTGTGACCTTGATGCCCTGGTCTCCCTCAGCCTCACTTGATCTTGGCACACGGCTGCTGTGGGCACTTGCAACCGCACACTCCTGGTCCCTGCCCAGGCCCTCTCACTCCTGTCATTTCAGGGCATGCCCAGCACTTCTCATGGGGACCCGATTGCCACGCAGGCTGGTCCACTGGGCACAGAGGCCCTTCCCAGGCACTTGGGAGCGTGAACCTGCCATCAGCTGCCCACATGTGCTCAGACTTGGCTCACAGGTGCTAGTACCCTTTTAAGTGCCAATTCCCATTCACCCCGTAGGCCTAATAGGCACTGACACCATTAATAGACACCAATCTGTGTAAACCCTTGGCCACTGTCCAAAACACCTGACCTCAGCACTCCAGCCTCTGGAGGGTCCTTGAAACTAAGAATTTCCTGTGGGTGCCTGGGTTCCCAGAGAAAATAGAACCAGCACCTGGCAATTGCAACCAGGAACTCCCAGTTGTCACTGAGACCTGCTCAAACATGGCACTCTGGCCCAGGTGCCCAAGTAGAACCAAACATAATGAGGGGATGGGGGAACTCAGTGGCTTGAGTGTCAAGATAAAAGCCCTTGGAGAATCCCAAGTACAGGACAGCAACCTAAACTTCCTGAAGCAACTGCCTAAATGGTGAGATCAGCGAAAGTTTCCTTCAACAAAGATGGAGAAAGTAAGAGAAAAGCCCAAACATCCATTAGGAAGCTAAATAATACAGTAGCGGACCTAAAGAGTCCAACAGAAGGGCTCCATAGCAGAGGACAGAAATTGAACACTGACGCAGTGAGCCTGAGAACAGGGCAGAGGAAACCATCCAAAAAGGCAAGCCAGGGACTAGGGAGAGAGTGCAGGAGTTAAGGCACTTGCCTTGCATGCAGCCAACCCTATGCGTTGCCAGGGTTCTTCACGAGCACAAACCAAGAAGAAGTCCTGGACATTACTGGTTATGGCCCTACAAATGAATCAGAAAGGAAAAGACAAAACCTGAAGGCTCTCACCAGTATGTGGAATGTAAAGAAGTAAAGCAAGATATTAGATAGTCCCCACGATCTAATTCGCTATCAGGAATGAACCCGGATAGTGCCCATGGAAGTATGAACTTGAGGTACAAGAGCAGAAAGGGGATCCTTGGATAGTGCTGGAAGGGTACTGCCACTCCACTTGTGGGGTGGTGGAGAAATAGTGCAGGTATGAAACAGTCGTGTTCAGACTAAGTGTAACTCATGAAATCTCGGTAAGGTCACTGATTTTAAAATAGGGGCTGGAATGTTAGTACAGTGGGTAGGGAGCTTGTCTCCCAAGCCTGCCAGGAGTGATCCCTGTGAGCAGAGCCAGCAGTGATCCCTAAGAGCAGAGCCCTGAGCACTGCTCGATGTTTACCCCCCATCAGAAAAAGGGGAGAAAAATATAATACATGTTATTATTTTTAAAAATGGGCCCTGGGGCTGGAGCGATAGCACAGTGGGTAGGGCGTTTACCTTGCATGCAGCCAACATGACCGACACGGGTTCGATTCCCAGCACCCCATATGGTCCCCTGAGCACCGCCAGGAGCAATTCCTGAGTGCATGAGCCAGGAGTAACCCCTGAGCATCGCCAGGTGTGACCCAAAAAGCAAAAAAAAAAAAAAAAAAAAAAAATGGGCCCTAGGGATGTAACTCACGGGTGGAGTACCTGCCTTGCTTGTGTGAAGCTAAGGTTTGATATCCAACACTGCAAAAATGGTTAAAATGGGATATTTTATGTATATAATATATAACATATATATATATTTAATTTTTTGTTTTTTCACACACGGTGGTGCTCAGTGATTGCTCCTGGCTCTGCACTCAGGAATCATTTCTGGCAGTGTCCAGGTGGACCTTATGGGATGAGGATTGAACCCAGATTGCTGCATGCAAGGCAAGTGACCCACCTGGTGTAGCGCTGTTCCGTTGTTCTGGCACTGCTTATTTATACTGAATGCCCCTCACTTCTGTCGAATGACTGTATGTGGAGAAAGGGCCTTTAAGCATGCAAGGAGTGCTATAGGAGCCATGAAGGTGGCTCCTGACACAATAGGACTGGTGTCCTCAGCAGAAAAGAGAGAGACAGCAGGTGTACCTGCCCAGAGGGAAGACCAGGTGAGGATGCAGAAGATGCCAGCTATGTGCTGGGAAGACAGCAGCACCTGCTTGGATTTCAGCCTCCAGAACTATGAGAAAATACCTTTTTTTTCGTTTCTTGTTCTTTTGGGTCTCACCTGACAGTGCTCAGGGGTTACCGCTGCTCTGCACTCAAGAATCTCTCCTGGAGGTGCTTGGCGGTCTATATGGGATGTCAAGGATTAAACCTGGGTCAGCTGTGCGGCAGGCAAGTGCTCTAACTGCTGTATCATCTCTCTGGCCCAAGACACAATACATCTTTATTGCTTACGTCACCCTGTCTGGTCTGCTGTGATGGCAGTCTGGGAAAATGACTACATCAAGATTTTATATGGAAATGGAGGGTCCGAGAGAGTGCTTGAAGGGCTGGGTTGTGCAGGCTCTGAGCTCCATCTTGTCATGGTCCCCTCAATACCACTGGGAGCCAAGCTGGCCCGCTCCACACCCCTGACCCCCTAATCTTACAGTAGTAGCATTCGTGGAGCATGGCTGGATGTGGTCCAACAACAACAACAACAACAAAATGAAATCAAGGCAAGCACTTACTGCTGTTCTATCTCCGTGGGCCAAATTTTCCTGATTTTCACGTTGTAAAGTCATTGCTGGTGATCTTAACCAACCACCTCCCAATGGCCGTTTTGCACCATCCTGTTCTTTTAAACACAGCTGTATATGTGACCATGATTGGACCCAAGCACACATGGCTGACTCTCAGTTCCTGAAAAGGAAAGTGTGACAGATCTAAGACCGTGCTACAGGTTCAGCCCATGAACTTGACTCGTGTTGGAGATTCTTCCAGGTCTCAGAATTCACTTGAGTTCAAGAATGTAAATTAAGGGTCAAGAAGCTTAATTGTGGACTTGTAGCCATAATTAACTAGGAAACACTTGAGTTTTACCAGAAAATTGAAATTGTCTAGAAACTTCCACCTGTGCTTAACATTCACTTTCTGAAGAGTTTTTGCAGATGGCTAATTTGCAAGGAGACGCAGGGATTGGAGGTGATGAATCAAATAGCTGACCTAGAAATCCCCTTGCTTGAAAAAGTCACCAAATCAGAGTGAGGCAGGTGGCATGTGCAGCTAACTTGTACCTCTTCTCCAGGGTAAGCAGAGGGACAGCTCTTTAAAATCTGATTTTACCACTGGTCCCATTTCCTTCCTTCCTTCCTTCCCTCTTTCCAGTCCTCCCTTCTTTTTTTTTTTTTTTGATTCGGGGCCACACACAGCAATGCTCAGGGGAAATTTCTGGCTCTGCATTCCAGAATCACTCTTGGTGGTACTTGGGGGGACCATATGAGATGCTGGGGATCAAACCCAGGTTTGCAAGGAAAGCACCCTGCCTGCTGTACTATCACTACGACCCCATCGTCCCAATTTAAAGTTTGTCAATTCATGGATTTAAGAAAAAGCACAATACCCCTCCATTTGCCAACAACAACAACAAAAAACCAAACAAAACCCAAAACCCAATTTCCCCAACCCCTAAGGCTTAGCATGGACATTGAGAGGCCAGAATGACAAGCGGCCCCAACCCGGTCTAAGACTGAAGCGAGATTTTTCTTCATTTCCACTTCACATCCTACCTATTATTTCTCTTACTCCATATAAGGTCAAAGCCATAAAGCCTGGGACTGGCCGCTTCAAGTTCCCACTTCCCCTTCTTCAACCACCTCTTGATCTTTTGTGACATCCAGGCTCCTCTGTCCAACTTCCTCTCGGTGAGCCAGCACTGAGGCTAAGGCGCTGGCCCGGCACGAAGCCCTCCGGGAGGTTTGATCCCCGGCACAGCACAAGGTCCCCGGAGCCTCGCGGGGAATAATCCCCGAGCTCAGAGCCAGGCAAGCCTTGAGCGCTACCAGGTGTGTCCCCCGCCTCCCCTGCAAAACAAAACAACCTCAGGCCAGGGATGTGGCTCGGCGGCAAGGCGCGGGTTGGTGCCTGTGTGCAGCCAACACCGGGTTGCATCCCAAGGCCTCAAAGATGCAGCCCCCACCCCCGACCCCCACCCCATCCTCCCTACAGGGGCATCCCGGCTCGGCCCACCTCTCCGCGCCCACCGCGGTTTTCCTGGAGACCCCCGAGGGGCCAAGCCTCTTGGCCACCGGGAGGCGCTCGGTAAAGGGTTCGATCCCCCCCACCCGCACCCCACCCCACCCCACGGCGGACACGTCACACAGGCCCCGGGAGCCAGCTCAGCCCCCGCGCCGCTCGCCCCCCGCGCCGGAAGCCCGCTCCCCGCCCCGTCCGCGCCGCGGCCCGCGGCCCCGTGACGCCCGGCACGGCCCGCCCCCCCGCGCATGCGCGCCGGGCCCCGCCGGCCGCCCGAGCCGCTGCAATCTGTTGCGCGGCCGCCCGCGGGAGCCGGCAGATCCGGGTCTCGTGGCCCAAAGTGACGTGGGCAATCGAACCAAAACAGAGGAGGGGAGGAAGCCGGCGGCCAGCAGCGGCGGCGGCGGCGGCGGCGTCCCGAGAAGGCTCCCGGGTTCCCGGCTCGCATCCCCTCCCGCCCCCGTCGCTCGGGTGTTCCGGGCGGGTGAGTGTCTTCCCCTTGCACCCCACCCGGACTCCCCCCACCCCGTCAAGCCCTCGCCCGGGGCTTCGCGAGTGCGGGGGGCTTGGCGGGGACTGCGGCAGGCGGCGGGGCGGGGGCTGCAGCCGCTACCGCCGCTGCCTCCGCCGCCGCCGCTGCTGCCGTTGCTGCTGCTGCTGCTGCTGCTGCTGGTGTTGCTGTTGCTGTTGCTGTTGCTGTTGCTGTTGCTGTTGCTGTTGCTGTTGCTGCTGCTGTTGCTGCTGCTGTTGCTGCTGCTGGGGGTGGCCCCGGCCCGGCCGGCTGGGCTGGAAGTGGACGCAGCCTCGGGGCGGGGGGTGGGGGGGGTTGACTTGTCTTTAGGGCCGGACAAGCCAACTCGGGTGGAGGCGTAGCGTGGAGTTAATAAGACACACAGACACACACACACACACACACAGACACGAGACTCAGCTGCTGGAAGGAGAAAAACCTTGCAAGCTCTCGAAATCCACACGCGGGTCCTTACACACACACACACACACACACACACACAGACACTCAGAACTGCTGGAAGGAGAGCAACCTCGCATGCAGTTAACACACACACACACACACACACGCACGAGACCCAGACAGAGCTGCTGGAAGGAGAGAAACCTCGCAAGCTCTCGAAATCCACACGCGGGTCCTTACACACACACACACACACACACACACGAGACTCAGAGCTGCTGGAAGAACAACCTCGCAAGCTCTCGGAATCCACCCCACGCGGGTCCTTTGGCCTCGGTGCCCCTCCCCTGGGTTCTGGGGAAGCCACCAGGATGCGTCCTTTGTTGGGATGGAAGAGGCAGGCAGGCCGCCGAGCAGGGTAGTGGGAGTCGCGATTCTTCTTCTTTTCCCTTGTTTTCGGAGCCCTTGTTGCATGGAGGCGAGTGGGAAGGGCCCCCCAGCCGGCTTGGCGCCGTGCGTGCCCGGGGCGGCGGCAGCCTTGGACCTGCCAGATCCGGGTGCACCCGGGAAGTGGCTGCAAGTTCCGTGTCCCTGACTCCAGCTGACGACGTTTTCCAACGTGGCTGTTTCCTTCTTGAGCGCGGTCAGGATTTTGGCGTGGCCAGGGGTGGTCCACTCCGAGAGGGGCGGGCGCCTGTTTTTCAGTTGTCTGGCTTTGCACATCAGAGATGGGGCCTTGACCCAGAAGACCTTTGCTTTGGTTTTGTAATTTTTCAGCCATCGGGCGAGTTGGGTGAACTTGACGCACGGAATATCCGTGCTTCCACTTTTTCCGCTGTTGTTGGCAGACTTGGTTGGCAGCTGTCCTCGGTGGGTGTGATAGTGTTGAGACCCTACCCGGCGCCCTGGAGTTCGCAGAAAGCCAGTGCCTCCTCTCCACCAGAGGTGCCTGGTCATGTAGATCTCTGCAGCTCTTCCCCACGGAGACCAGAAGACCCAAACTTCCAGTGCTGACTTGTTTAAAAAGCAACAACAACAACAAAAAACACTCCCTTCCTCCCCCACTCCTTAATTGAGGCTTTTCTTTGGTAAGCCTTAAGCTAGAAAAACAGAAGTACATGCCCAACGATTGCCTTTTGCATCCTATCCAGGTGGTTTCTTAGTGAGAGATTGTCTCACTCCCTTGAAGGATCTCTGTGCTCTTGTGGTGGCAAGTGGAGCTCTTCTAAGGGTTGATGTGTGTGAAGTTACGGGTGATTTTTCTTAGCATTGCAGTTAGAACCCTGCTGAGTTAACGCGGTTTTTCAAGTTTCTTGTTTAACCATTCGTGTTTATTGAAGATTTTGGTTTATACTAAATAATTTGGGATAATTGGAGAAAATGTTGATTATACTAGATAAGCAAAAAAAAAGATCATTAATGTCCATGCCATCCCCAAATCATCAAAGTGTTAGCAAGAGTTTTTTGGTTTTGTTTTGGTTCACACAATGTGATGCTCAGGGCTTACTCCTGGCTCTGTGCTCTGGAGACCATATGCGATGCTGGGGATCGAACGCTGGTTCACCACTTGAAAGGGAATTGCCTTACCCACTCTGCTATGGCTCCACTCTTTTTTGAAGCATTTGGGCCACATCTGGTGCTCAGACCTGCTTGGGAGAACATATGTGTTGCTGGGGACTGAACCAACTCAGCTGCAAACAAGGCAGGCACTGTAACCTGCTGTCCACCTTAACCAAGCCAGGGCTTTTATTCTCTGAGACTTCCTTTTAAAATTTTGATGTCTTTTCATTGGATTTTTTTTTTTTTTTTGCTTTTCGGGTCACACCTGGCGATGCTCAGGGGTTACTCCTGGTTTTGCACTCAGGAATCACTTCTGGCAGTGCTCAGGGGACCATATGGGATGCTGGGAATTGAACCCGGGTCAGCCGCGGGCAAGGCAAACGCCCTACCCGCTGTGCTATCACTCCAGCCCCCTGGATTTTGTTTTTCTTTTTGATTTTATTATTATATTTTATTGAATCGCAGGGAGATACATAGCTACAAAGTTGTTCATGGGTTTAGTCATACAATGTTTCAGTACCTGTCCCATCACTAGTGTGCATTTTCCTGTCACCAATGTCCTCAGTTCCCCCCCCCCCCCGCTCCCTCCCCCTTCCCCAGCCTGCTTCTATGATGTCTTTATGTACCCAAATGGTAACACACTGCGTGTGCTTTTCTGAAGCCTGATTCTTACACTGTTGTATTTCTTTGAGCGACAAAATTGAACTTTGTGCAGATATTTACAGATAAAAACTTTTGGACCTTAACATTAAGGGAATAGCCAAAGTATGTTTAGTAAATACTAATAATCAAGATTGTGTTCCTAAGAGGCATCCTCCCAAATCTATGCTATGGTAAGATTTAAAAATTGATATGCATTTGAGTGTCAAAAATAATGCTTTGCTGAAGTCTCAGAGAAGAGGCACAGGGGATTCCGACTTGACAACATGGAATCTTAAAAAGTTTTTGCTAATTTAGTGATTTGATTCAGAAAAATGTTTGTTCAGTTCTAAACCTCTAGGGCCCTCTGTGTTGCAGAAGCTAACCAGCTGTCCAGGCTGCTGGCATTTAGGTCGTGGAAGATTTCACTTTACAAATCAAACTTAGTTTGTTTTATTAACTCTGAGTCTTGATTGTGTGCCCAGCTAGCCCGTCGCTTTATCAGTGGCACCAGAAATAAAGGAAATGTCTCCTTCTTTTGTACTTCAAAGATAAATGTATTCACTGGAGTCTCCTAAGTACACTAATAACTTACCGTTTGGGTTCTTTACCGGTAAACTGAACGAAAATCTTTACATCTCTGTTTTCATTCTGTATCACTTGGGTTATTACTTCAGTTGCTTACTAATGATCTTAGTGGTTTTCACTGATTTGTCCTCATTTACCAGTGTTTTTTTTAAATTTAAAAAAAAATTAGGCTACTGCTATTGATGCTCAGGGGTTATTCCTGGTAGATCTTGGGGGGCCATATGGGATGCCTGGGATTGAGCTCTGGCCAGCTACATGGCCAAGCACCCTACTCCCATACTCTTGCTTCGGCCCTTCAGTGTTACAGACTGGTCTACTTCTGTTACCATTCCCCACCTGGCTTGCTGAGGTACGCTCCAACATTGGCTTTTGATCTTTAGAGATCCTTTCAATTGCAAACCAGATTATATTGTCTTGTTGTCTTGTTGAAAGCCTTCTATCAAGTTCAGAATCAGATCTAAAAAGTCTTGCTAAGACTTGGGCATGTTTTGGCTCTGCCTTTCTTACCCTCTGACTCTGTTGTCCCTGCCGCCACCAGTACTCGGGAGCCTGGCCACGTCTTTGACTGCCTGTGTTCTGGTTCCATCAGCATCGCCCTTGCTGTGCTCAGAAGCTTCAGTGCTCTCCCCTTCCAGCTTTGTCGTGACTGATTCTGTGTCACCATTCAGGTCTCCGTTCAGATGTGGGCACTTCGAAGCGATTGCACTTAGATTATCTCTCTCTCTTTTTTTCTTTCTTTTTGGGTCTTACCCTGCGATGCTCAGGGGTTACTCCTGGCTCTGCACAGGGGACCATATGGGATGCTGGGAATTGAACCCAGGTCGGCTATGTGGAAGGCAAACGCCCTACCTGCTGTGCAATTGCTCCAGCCCTAGATTATCTCTTTATTCACCTCCTCTCCACTCATCTCCTCTCCTTCCATCCCTTCCCTACTCCTCTCCTCCCCTCTCCCTGCCCCTCTCCTCCCCTTCTCTTCTTTTCTATCCTCTCCTCCCCTCCTCTCCCTTCCCTTCCTCTCCTCTACTTTCCTCTGGTTTCCTCCCCTCTCCTTCCCTTCCCTACCTTCTTCCTTCTCTCCTTTCCTCCCCTCCCTGCTCCTCTCCTCTCCTTCAGGTGTTTGTGCCACACCCTGTGGCTTTCAAGGCTTCTGCCTCTGGTCAGGGATTACTTCTAGCAAAGCCCTGGGGATCGAACCCAGGTTGGCCATGTGCAAGACAAATTGCCTTTTCTGCTCTATCACTCTTTTCTTTTTTTGTGTGTGTGTTTTGGGTCAAACCTGGTGATACTCAGGGGTTACCCCAGGCTCTGCACTCAGGAATCACTCCTGGTGGTGCTCGGGGGACCATATGGTAGCCCAGGATTGAATCTAGGTCGGCCATGTGAAAGGCAAACGTTCTCCCTACATTATCATCACTCCGGTCCCTCTATCACTTTTATTTATAACATTTAATCACTCCTGGGAATTTCCTTGATTAAAAAAGTTTTTTTGACACACCCAGATGTTCTGTGGTGGGGTGCGGATGGGGAGGGGGGTACAGGATTAAGCAATGATGAATATCTAAACTGGGCCTCCTGCATGCAAAGTGTGTGCACCAGACCTTTGCACTATCTCCCTAAGCCCAAAGTCGGGATGCCTGGGATTGAACCTGGGTTGGCCACGTGCTGGGCAAGCATGCTCCCTGCCCACTAGTGATTCTTGGTCAGGGGTGCTGGCAATTCAATACTAGGGTCCGAGGATTCTGTGTAACTCAGGCCCTGGCAGTTCCAGGGAGATCTGGGCCATGCTGTCCAGGGGATCGACAGTGCTGGGGGCCTCCAGCGCAGCATATCCATTGTTGCTGGGGGATGGTGTAGTGCTGGGATGCTGGGTCAGGCACATAGTAGGCATGCACTCTTAGTGTTGTACTATCTTCCGACCCCTACCGCTTTTGTGCTTTTTTTTTTTTTTTTTTTTTGCTTTTTGGGTCACACCTCGCGATGCACAGGGCTTACTCCTGGCTCATGCACTCAGGAATTACTCCTGGAGGTGCTCAGGGGACCATATGGGATGCTGGGAATCGAACCTGGGTTGGTCACGTGCAAGGCAAACGCCCTACCCGCTGTGCTACCTCTCCAGCCCCTGCATTTGCTTTTTTTAAATAATGCATATATTTATTTTGGAGGGGGGCCATACGTGGTAGTGCTCAGGGGCTACTCCTGGCTCTGTACTCAGGAATTACACCTATCTCTGTCACTGTCCTCCCGTTGTTCATCGATTTGCTCGAGCAGGCCCAGTAACGTCTCCATTGTGAGACTTGTTACTGTGTTTGGCATATCAAATACATCACAGGTAGCTTGCCAGGCTTTGCCGTGCAGGCAAGATACTCTCGGTAGCTTGCCAGGCTCTCTGAGAGGGGCGGAAGAATTGAACTCAGATTGTCCGTGTCGGTCACCTGCAAGGCAAATGCCCTACATGCTGTGTTACTGCTTGGAGGGGTCACATCTAGCTTATTTCTGGCTTTATGCTCCAGGATCATTCCTGGAAGGGCTATGGTTCTAGTCCCCTACAGGTTGGTTTTTGGGTGGGACTCCACACCTGTGGTGCTTCAAGGAACATGCAGTACCTGGGACTCCCACTTCTGGCGCTGGAGAGATAATACAGCCAATAGGGCGTTTGCCTATCAGCTGATTTGGGTTCGATCCCCTGTATCCCCTGTGCTTCCCCAAGCGTCGCCAGAATAATTCCTGAGTACAGAGCCAAGGGTAACCCCTGAGCATCTCTGGGTGTGGCTCCAAAGCCAAAAAGCAAACCAAAAAATCAAAGCCCCTTTCCCCCCAAACTCAACCAAACCAAACCTGTGCTCCAGTCTGATGAATTTCTTTCTCTCCAGCTCTCACTGTGCTATTTAGACTGCCACTGGATCACCACAAACTGTAGATTTCTCACACAAGTCCCCTTTCAAAAGAGGTGGAGGGGGAATTAAATTAGATTGTTGTATTGACTTTTGGGGAGGGAACTTAATCCAGAGAAGTACTGGTTGTCTTTCTTCCTAGTCTTGAAGCCTGTCTAACTTTAAAATTTAGATTAATGGTGACCTTTACCGGCTCTCTGTCCTAACTCACTGTAGACTTTTGTAAATAACTGTCAGTTCACTGGCTATTTTTTATTTTTTTTCTTGTTTTTTTTTTTTTTTTGGTCACACCTGGTGATGCACAGGAGTTACTCCTGGTTCATGCACTCAGGAATCACTCCTGGTGGTGCTCAGGGGACCATATGGGATGCTGGGAATCGAACCTGGGTCAGCCGCTTGCAAGGCAAATGCCCTTCCCACTGCACTGTCACTCCGGCCCCAAGGCATTTAATGTTCCAACACCACCAGTGTGACCTTTCCTCCACCAGTGTTCCCAGTTTCCCATTCATCCCTAAATTGCTCCCTTAGGTACATAACTAATTTGCTTTATATTACTTGTTCCAACAAAACTTTAAGAGATGGCAAATAGAATGATCAAAAAATAAAACAGTAAGAGCCAGTTTGTGATTACTATATGACTTTAACCTATGTAAATAAAATCCTTTAGTAAATATAATAAAATGCTTATTCTCATTTTCATATATAAGTTCTCAACTCTGGAATCCAAAGTATATTGCATTAAATTTTTATTTTATATTTGGATTTTTTTATGGTAACAATCATGCCTTACCTGTCTTTAATAAAACTTTTAAAGAAATTCAGTGCTAAGGGGACAGAGAAATAGTACAATATGTAGGGTTTTGCCTTGCACGTGGCCAACCTGGGTTCATTCTCCAGCATTCCATATAGTCCCCTGAGCACTGCCAGGAGTAATTCCTGGGTACAGAGCCAGGAGTAACCCCTGAGCATTGCTGGGTGTGACCCCACCAAAAAAAGGAAATTTTGTGCTAATATATTTTGGAGTTTACGTGATACATGTAATGCTTACTCATTTATTTATTTATTTATGCTTTTTTGGGTCACATCCAGCAATGCTTAGGGGTTATTCCTGGCTCTGCACTCAGGAATTACTCCTGGCGGTCCTTGGGGGACCATATGGGATGCCAGGGATTGAACCCAGTCAGCCGCATGCAAGGCAAATGCCCTACCCACTGTGCTATCAGTCCAATGCCTGCTCATTTAAACTTTCCCCCTACACTTGATGTAAACAGTGGTTTACAAAGTTGTTTATGATAATTTTTTATAAAAGGTAAGGTAAAGGCCCTCCCATTGATCGTCGATTTGCTCGAGCGGGCCCAGTAACGTCTCCATTGGAGACTTTGTTGTTACTGTGTCTGGCATATCGAATACTCTCGGTAGCTTGCCGGGCTCTCCAAGAGGGGCGGAGGAATCGAACTCGGGTCAGCCATGTTGGCCGCTTGTAAGGCGAACGCCCTACCCGCTGTGCTATCGCTCCAGCCCTTGAAGAGGCACTGTTAAGTTTTTATTTTAATATTCAACCGTTTACTCTTGGGCCCTCGTTGTCTGAGAGACAAAGGTCTCAATGATGACATCTTGAGAAGACCCAGCAGATTCGACGCCCAGCAACCCACCGTTTAATAAGCATTTAATTTGCTTGAGCGGGCCCAGTAACGTCTCCATTTTGAGACTTGTTGTTAACTGTATTTGGCATATTAAATATACTCTCGGTAGCTTGCCGGGCTCTCTGAGAGGGGAGGAGGATTTGAACCTGGCTCAGCCAGGCTGGCTGCATGCAAGGCAAACGCCCTACCGCTGTGCTATCACTCCAGCCCAGTAAAGGCCCTCCCGTTGATCATCGATTTGCTCAAGCGGGCCCAGTAACGTCTCCATTGGAGACTTTGTCGTTACTGTGTTTGGCATACCGAATACTCTCGGTAGCTTGCCGGGCTCTCCGAGAGGGGTGGAGAAATCGAACTCGGGTCGGCCATGTTGGCTGCGTGCAAGGCAGACGCCCTACCCGCTGTGCTATCGCTCCAGCCCATATCCACAGGGCCGGAGCGATAGCACAGCGGGAAGGGCGTTCGCCTTACACGCGGCCAACATGGCCGACCCGAGTTCGATTCCTCCGCCCCTCTCGGAGAGCCCGGCAAGCTACCGAGAGTATTCGATATGCCAGACACAGTAACAACAAAGTCTCCAATGGAGACGTTACTGGGCCCGCTCGATAATTTTTTATAGGCATTCAATATTCCAACACCATCCCCACTACCATTATCACCTTCCCTGCATTATTTTCTCCTATTTTCCCAAATACCCCTCAAGCCTGTCCCCGTAGCAGGCCCACAATAATTTATATTATATTGCTTGTTATCAATAAATTGCTAGCAGAATGATCAAAAAATAATTTTCTTAGGAGAAAATTAGTGTAAATTGTAATGGAGACATTAAGTCCTCATATGACAGATTATGAAGATGTTGTTACAGGTTAAGCCTTCAGTGTTAATGTTTGGTTAGTCGAGATTGGTTGCCTTCTATGTTACATCCCATCCAATCTGCTGTGCTGCTACTGGGTTATCGCTGTCATGGAGTTTGAAGATGTCATGTGGCCACCTTTGTGGCCACATGCTCCAGGAAGTTCAGAATTTTTTAACTGGGTGATACAGCTAGAGTTAAAATTTTAACTGGGCAGCCGGTGCGTGCATGTGTGTGTGTGTGTGTGTGTGTGTGTGTGAGACTGTTGGGGCTTTTGGTAGTACAGGGAGGTGGAAGGAGGTAGTCCATCCTGACCCTGGAAAAGCCTGGAGATTTCAGTCACAAAGACCTACATACCTGACTTTACAGCAGGTGAATTTCTGGGTGAGTCTGCATCCTGAGATAATGGAGTCTGGCCAGAGGCATGGTGATGATTTTGTGGTATGGGAATGACCAGCTGCAGGCAGGCCAGTCTAGGCCCCCCCCCCCCGCCCCCTCCTCCCCGGTATCTCAATAATGCTCAGGTGCCCAGAGGATTTTTGGCAGCTGCTTGATCTCTTTAAAGATTTATTTTTATTGCTATGGAGCAATCAATGACCATTTCTATCTGTCTTCTGACCTCCTGGATGGGGAAGCCATGAAGTCAGGCAGGAGCAGGGTGGCTAATGGCATAAAGGTCTCAACTTTCATCTCTATCCAAATAATACTTTGCTGAAAGGAATCATCTATAATCTTTCCCAATATCTTTATTTATTTGGCTTTTTCCCCCTCCACACCAGCTAGGGTCAGACTGCTGACTCTGTGCTCAGGGACCATTCCTGGCAGTGCTCAAGGAATTGCTCATGTGGCATATTGGATTAAACCCCAGTCAGCTGCATGCAAGGCAAGTGCCTTCCCCACCATACTAGCTCTCTGGCTCCATTCTCGGATATATTAATAGACCTTAGACCCTCAGTGCAAGACACAAAATAAACAAATAGTGATGTTTTTATACCTGGGCAGTAAAGATTTGTTTTATTTTTATTTATTTTTTTAAGATTGCAGAACTTGGGGGTTGGAGCGATAGCATAGTAGGTAGGGCGTTTGCCTTGCATGCAGCTGACCCGGTTTTGATTCCCAGCATCCTGTATGGTCCCCTGAGCACCACCAGGAGTAATTCCTGAGTGCATGAGCCAGGAGTAACCCCTGTGCATGGCTGGGTGTGACCCTCCAAAAAAAGATTGTGGAACTTCTTAGTTACTCATGCAGGTTTGTAAGATCGTATTTTGGTACATGTATGTACCTGTTTAGGCCACACCACCACTAATCCATTGGTATTTCTATAGTTTGGCACCTATGAGCACTTGTTAAAGAACAGTATGCTATGTCAAAACTAGTGTGTGTGTGTGTGTGTGTGTGTGTGTATGCATGCATGCGCAGGGGAAGTCTTACACCCAGGTGGGTGTAGGGGTCAGTGCTTGGGGTGCTATGCTTTGCTGGGATTGAGGCTGGGTCTCCCAGTTCCCAGTTGCAAAGCATGTGCTTCCACTCTTTGAGCACCAGCCCAAAGCAGTTTTGAAAGAGAACTGAAAATTATTTGACACTAAAATTTGAAAGATGACTAGCTGCTTTAATAGCAGCTATAATGGTACTCACTATTTGTCCATGACCATGCTCTTAACTTATAGTTAAGTATCATGGCGCTTGGTCTGGTCCATTTCAGTGCCAGGGTAGCTCACAGCTTGTATTGCGTCCATCCAGTCCCTTGTAGGGACCCTGCTCTTGGAGTGCTAGGAACTAAGGGCAACTGAGGCTTAAGTCAAGTAAATATGGATGTCCAGGAGTAAATATTATTTTGGAGTTAGTTAACTCCCATGTTACATAGCGTAGCATCAGTTGTCTTCCTGTGTCTATACAAAAAGGACATTACTAAATAAACCATACAAATGATATAAAGGAAAGAGAAAAGTAATATAAGATTATTTAGTTGTGCCTCAGTTGCGCTACTGTAGGAGTGGCTTTAATAAACCTTAAGCTCCCTGCGGAAGCAGCAAAGACAACCCAAGTGCTATCCAACAACTATTCATGGAATATAGATGACAGTGCCTTGACTTCCCTTAGAAACCCTCTGTTTGGCTCTCACAAAAATGCTCCAGGTGAGAAACTCAGACATAATATAAACTGATGGAGGCAGGCTTTGGTTGGTTAGGTAAATTGCCCAAGGTAAAACCATGAGTACTCCTAGGAGTAAAACTCCTCCCTCTGGCTAGAGAGAGAGAGAGAGAGCTCAATAGGCAAGAATGCATGATTTGTACCAGGAGGCTCGAATTTAGTCCCCAGAACCACATGGTCCCCCGAGCCTCACCATCACTGCCTGCTATGATCCTCAAGCCAAAAGAAAAGGAAATTAAAACAATTTTTTTCATGATATGTATGTTTGTGTGTAGAGTTGAAGATGGAGCCCAATATGTCATATATACATGGCCCTGAAATACAGTGATTTTAAATGGTATTCAACAAGCATATGCAGCATAGATATATTTGTAATGCTTAGAAAATACACGTAAAATAATCTTCTTTTTAATTTTTTTTTTTTGAGGGCCACACCTGGTAATGCCCAGGGATTACTTCAGACTCTATGCTCAGGAATTACTCCTGGCAGGCTCGGAGAATCACAGGCTCGGGGATCAAACCTGGGTCAGCCCCATGCAAGGCAAGGGCCCTACCCACTGCACTACTGCTGTAGCCCACATATAAAATAGGCTTGTTTTTGTTTTGGGATCATACCTAGCAGTGTGGTCCAGGCTCCAGGCTCAGGTATCACTCCTGGTTGGGCTCAGGAGACCCTCTGGGATGCCAGGGATCGAACCTGGGTCACCTGCATGCAAGGAAGTACCTTACCCACTGTAGTACTCGCTGGCTCCTCACATGAAGTTTTTTTTGTGGGGTTTGATTTTTTGCTGATTTTTGGTTTTTGGGCCACACCTGGAAGTGCTCAGGGCCTGCTCCTGGCTCTGCATTGTGGAATTACTCCTGTAATTGGGAAACCATATGGGATGTCGGGATCAAACCCAAGTGATCTGCGTGCAAGGCTAGTGCCCTTCTCATCGTGCTTTCTCTCTGGCCTGAGAATCCCTTTTACTTGGTGTTTTTTTTTTTGGGGGGGGGTTGGGGGCTTGGAGGGTGAAAGGGTAGGGTTGGTGGTGGTGGTGGGAGCTGGAACCCCTGTGCATCACATATGTTGAAACACTGAGCCATATTGTTAGCATCTCTCCCATGCCCTTGCTTTAAAAAAAAACCCACTTCCATATGTTAATTTAAAACTTATTACTTTTCAAATTAAAAAAATAACTGGAAAATTGTATATAAACACCAGTTTTTAGTTGTATAGGAGGATTTTTATTTTGTTTCTAACACCTCAGTGCTTTTATTTTGGAGAAAGTTCCATTCTCGTTGCTTATTTTCATATTGAATTTTCATTTCCTTTCTTGTATTTCAGTCTGAGCACAGATGTGTCTGTGCTCAGTGTAGCAAAAACACAGACCAGAGCTAGTTTTTGCTTGAATGAACTCATTGACAAGGTGGTGCTGAACTTTCAGAATGTAGCGAATAATAAAGGTACTTCACATCAGATTGGGGATCCTTCTGGCTACTGCTTTCGTTTATGGCACACTCTTCTGGGAGGTGGTGTTGGTTGGGGACACATCCGGCTGTGCTCAGGACTTTTTCCTGGAGTTGCATTCAGAGATCACTCCTTGCCAGGACTGAATCCAGGTTGGCTTTGTGTAAGACAAGCATGCTATCCACTGCATTAACCCTCCAGCTCCGTTTTATAGCATACTTTTTTTGGGAGGGAGGCGGTAGGGCACACCCAGCTGTACTCAGGGCTAACTCCTGGCTCTACACTGAGGAATCGCTCCTGGTGTGCTCAGGGGACCATATGGGATGCTGGGAATCGAACCCAGGTTGGCCGAGTGCAAAGCAAACGCTCTACCTGCTGTGCTATCACTCCAGACCCTAGATATATTCTTTCTGCTCTCCTTTGATGCCCAGTAAGTATTGCTTGAGGTGATTCCTAGAATACTGTAGGAGTGTAGGTAAGGAGGAAATAAATGGTCACCGAGATCATTGAAGTGATGTGAAGGATGTAGGAAGTCAAGCTGACATTAACTGAAAACCTCCCAGAGGAGCTAAGGGGATAATGCCTGGCAAGCACAAGGCTTCAATTCAAAGCTGTTGCCACCAGCCTGTGTCACCTGCAAGGCTGGAGTCAATCCTGACAGCCCTTCTGTCCCCAGCAGTGAAAGTCCTGAAGGCCATGAAGTCTGGGTTCACGGATGAAAAGGGAAGTGTGAAGATAGGAGCTTAACTCCAGGTGCCACTCATGCGTGTGCAAGACACTCCTCACCGCCCTGTGGTCTGGGGCCCCTGTTTAAGCTTCTTACTAGCAGTACGATAGAAGGTGACGGGGAGAGACGTTCTCCTTTTCTTTTGAGTTTTTAGCGTTTTCCAGAGAGATGATCTCAGAAGTGATCTGTAATATTCTTTTTGGCTGTTCATTAGATTACTGCTTTTATAAATGAATTTGATACGATTCATAATTGACTGCAAGCCCTTGAAAGTTCAGACAGTGTTTTATTCTCTTGTCTTCTGAACTCTTCTGCCTGTTGGGAACTTCATCTCCAAGGAGTTAGGTAAGAGCTGTCAGAAAACCACTTTTGCTGTGTGACTCGGGAACATTCATGGAAAACTCTCCGGGCCTCAGTTCTTCCTCCGTGACTGTGTGAGAACTGCTGGCCATTTTAATAGTACTAGTGAAGTTGAGTTTGTTGACCGTGAATAAATGATGATGACTTGGGCCCTCTGGTTCTTTTATTGTTGTTATTTTTTGTTTGGGGACCACATGCAGTGATGCTCAGGATGCTCAGGATGCTCAGGATGCTCCTGGCTCTGTGCTCAGGAATCACTCCTGGTGGTCTTTGGGTGAACCCTATGGGATGTGGGGATTGGACCTGTGTTGACTACGTGCAAAGCAGACAACCTACATGCTGTACTGTCACTCCAGCAGCAGACCTTGCTGCCTTTATATATTTTCATTTCTTTCCTTAGAAAATAACCATTTTGTCCTCCTTTCTAACCTATAGTGTCTTCTTTTGAATAGTATACGGTCTGAGTGGTTTTATTCTTTGTGTAACCCTTTAACATATTTTATACTAAAAATTTTGTAATTTGGAGCTGGGGGTGTTGCTCAGTGTAAAGCATGTGCCGTGCATGCCTGAGACCTGGGAACTGTTCCCTGCTCTGCCCCCCAAAAAAAAAAGGACATTCAAAATGTGTATTTTCACTGTAGTTTTACTCTTATATGTAGCTCCTTCTAGGTAGAATAATATAGGGCCACCCTGTACAAAATATTATAAAGTATTATACTACTTTATACTGTATACGATTTTTATACTATAATGCTTTATAATACCATAAAGTAATATAAAGTTATGAAGAATCTATTAAAAAAATTGTAACTGCTTTCTTGGCCATTTCAATTTTGAAAATTTGTCATGGTAGAATTCAGGAAGCACTGAAAAGCATAATTTCATCTCATACTTCATGCCACTGATGTACCAAGAGTAGCACACCACATTTGATGGGGTTTAAAGTAGAATGCAGCCAATTTCAGAAGGGAAAAAAGAAAAAAATATACACACACCCACATATATATATATATACATATATATATAAAAGCACATAAGGCTCAACCTTTAACAGCATGTTAATACTCTCTTATAGAAGGGCTTAATGGCTCCAGGTTGAAATACAACAATCTTCACACACTTTCCTCTAAGGAAACTTTCTTTGAATCATTTTTAGCAGATTATTCATAACAAGCAGTACAAAATAAATTATTTCAATTCTGCTTTGAAGGCAGGGTTGGAGACTTGGGGTAGAAACATTGGAAATATGGTGGTGGGAAGCTGCAGTGGCGGTGGGATTGGTGTTCGAATATTAAATGTAATCAATTATTATAAACAAATTTATAAAAAAATAAAATTCAATGAATTCAGCAAGCACTGAAATGTCTGATTATTTAGGGTATATAATGGGATTTATCTGAACATGTAAGGGGCTGGAGAGATAGCTCAGCAGGTAGGGCATTTGCCTTGCACGCGGCCAACCCGGGTTCGATTCCCAGCATCCCATATGGTCCCCCGAGCACCTCCAGGAGTGATTCCTGAGTACAGTTCCAGGAGGAACCCCTGAGCATTGCCGGGTGTAACCCCCCCCCCAAAAAAAAAACCAAAAAATAAAAAAAAAATCTGAACATGTAAGGTTTTTGTTTGTTTTGATTTTGGGGGGTTTCACCCAGTGGTGCTCAGGGCTTACTCCTGGTTCTGTGATCAGGGATCATCTTTGGTGGTGCTTGGGTGCTTGGTGCTTCTGGGGATTGAGCCTGGGTCAGCAATGTGCAAATCAAGCACTTTACCCTCTGTAGTTAACTACCTCTTGAGCCCCCTGGACATTTAGACTCTTAAAATTACCGACTTCTTTCCGGCATAGCTTTGACATAGTGTTTAACAAATGATGGGCCAATTTATACCTTTCCTTGCCCACTGCCCATGAGAGATGGGAATGTAGCATAGGTAAGGTAAAGGCCCTCCCGTTGATCGTCGATTTGCTCGAGCGGGCCCAGTAACGTCTCCATTGGAGACTTTGTTGTTACTGTGTTTGGCATATCGAATACTCTTGGTAGCTTGCCGGGCTCTCCGAGAGGGGCGGAGGAATCAAACTCGGGTCGGCCACGTTGGCTGCTTGTAAGGCGAACGCCCTACCACTGTGCTATCGCTCCAGCCAGAAATTATGTCTTTAGGGGCTGGAGAGATAGCACAGCGGGTAGGGCGTTTCCCTTGCATGCGCTGCCCGGGTTCGATTCCCAGCATCCCATATGGTCCCCTGAGCACTGCCAGGAGTAACTCCTCAGTGCAGAGCCAGAAGTAACCCCTGTGCATCGCCAGGTGTGACCCAAAAAGCAAAAAAAAAAAAAAAAAAAAAAAGGAAATAGAAAAAAATAAATTATGTCCTTAATAAGGAAGTCAGTTGCTTTGAAGTTGTTTTTGTCAAGGTGAAACAGATTCATTAGCACGATATGACCATATCTGACAGCTGTAGAATGAGCCCTGGTCAGGTATTTATATTGTGATTTCCTGTGTCATAATACCAGTATCATCATGGGCAAAGTGCTAGTTTATCAGAACTAACTGCTCTCTCTCTCTTTTTTTTTTTTTAACTACCCAGTGGATGCTCCTGGCTCTGTGCTTGGGGGTCCCTCTTGGCAGTACTCTGGGGACTAGAACTGGGCTGAGTGTTGGTGAAGAATGTACCAAGAGGCTTGGAGCTTTTCTCTGGTTCTGTTTTCATGGTAACACAGTGAATAATTTTCCTGCTTTTCCTTTGTCTGATGGGCAGTTAGTAGGACGTGAAAGTAGTTAATAAAGCTATAGGCAGATAGAAACAATTATTGGGCGTGGCTGTTTTTAACTGAGACTCTTCTTACAGTAGAATAAAGCCAGTAAGTACCTTGCAAAAGAAATATTATGTGTGACTGAATTTGAAGATCTTACCATTTACACGTTGGGTGCTTGGGTACAAGTAATCCTAGATTTTTATTTTTTCTTTTTGGGTCACACCCGACGATGTTCAGGAATTATTCCTGGCTCTGCACTCAGGAATTACTCCTGGCAGTGCTTGGGGGACCATACAGGATTCACACCAGGTCGGCCGCGTGCAAGGGAAACTCCCTACCCGCTGTGTTATTGCTCCAGCCCCAATCCCAGACTTCTTACAGTAGTCTGTTAGCATGTAGTTCTGTATTACTGGAATTGAATTGAGAGACAAATATTTTGCTGCCCCTGTTTAATATGAAAGGTTGAGTTCAGAGGTGTCTGCTCATTGGTTAATGAGCTTTCTAATTTTTAAAATAATTGTCACTGTCACTGTCCTCCGTTGTTCATCGATTTTTCTCGAGCAGGCCCAGTAACATCTCCATTGTGACACTTGTTACTGTGTTTGACATATCGAATATGTCACGGGTAGCTTGCCAGGCTTTGCTGTGCGGGCGAGATACTCTCGGTAGCTTTTAAAAAAAAATAATTATTGGGGCTGGAGTGATAGCACAGCGGGTAGGGTGTTTGCCTTGCACGCGGCCAACCCGGGTTCGATTCCCAGCATCCCATATGGTCCCCTGCGCACTGCCAGGAGTGATTTCCTGAGTGCAAAGCCAGGAGTAACCCCTGAGCATTGCCAGGTGTGACCCAAGAAGCAAAAGTAAAAAACATTTAATAAGGATTAAGGATTATTATTATTTTCTAATTAGTTTTTACTGGGTAAAAAATAATGTGGAAGGGTCTGGAGAGATAGTGCAAGGTCTGAGCACATATTTTGCATGCAGGGCCCATTTGTTCTCCGATTCCACCAGTGAAGACCCCCAACCATCACCTCCCTCTGTTCAGAGCTGGGAACAGCACTCCAAGCACTGCCAGGTGTGGTCCCTACGTGAACAGACCCCATTAGACCTGTAGGTAAAATCTTGGGGCCACTGAACTATTTTTATAAAAAAAAAGTTCTTAGAGCTTTTATTCACTGTGGAGAAGCCTATGTTCTCGCTTGAACTTGTATTTCTTTTTCTCTCCCTTCAGGTCCTTCCTCAGAAAGTTCCATTCAGTAAGAAATACCTTAATTTTTGATTCTCTAAAAAATAAAATATTCTTTTTTGGGTCACACCCGGCGATGCACAGGGGCTACTCCTGGCTACTCTGTACTCAGGAATTACTCCTGGCAGTGCTTGGAGGACCATACGGGATGCTGGGGATCGAACCTGGATGGGCCACTTGCAAGGCAAACACCCTACCAGCTGTATTATCACTCCGGCCCAAAACATTAAATATTCTTAGAGGTGAGTTCCAACCTCTGTGACATTGTGACATTGTGAACAAGATTCAAAGTACAGAGTGAAAGCATGTGTGGGCGCCCCTGAAGGTCCTTAGGCCAGTGCCAGCAGTTTCTGGCGTGCTCTGCTTTCTTGGTTTTATATTTTTGGGGTTTGAGTAAGAATGAAAGCTTTTTAGACGAAAATGCGTAACTCAGAATGCTCTTCTGAGTTCCCCCGTTTCACTGCCCAGCATCTCCCTTTCCTGTTACATAAAAATAAATATCATGCAAAGTCATTGCTTTGCATTTTGCTTCCCCGCACTACCCCTACCTGTATTTTGGATGACTCATTTTAGGGGGTCCCCAGGGATTGCTCCTGGCTCTCTGATCAGGGATCACTTCTGGCTTGGGGGACCATATGTGAAATCTAATTCTGTCGGCTGCATGCAAAGCAAGAGTCTTACCTCTCTACTCTCTCTCTGGCCTTGCTTTTTTGGGGGAGCGAGGATGGATTTTTGGGCCACCCCTGCCAGTGCTCAGTGGCTTCCCCTGGCTATTCCTGGGTTGTATCTCTCCTGGCAGTGCCCAAGGGCTGTGCAGTGTTGGGGATGGAGGCAGTGCCCCTTGGCGTGCAGAGAATGTGCTCAGTCTGTTGAGCTTCATTTTGCTAAAGTGATGTTTGATGATACTGTTTCGTACCCTACCTGCTGTGCTATCACTCCAGCACAAACTTTAATTAAAATTAAAATTTTAAATTTAAGAGATTTCAGAGACGGGGCTGGAGTGATAGCACAGTGGGTAGGGTGTTTGCCTTGCACACAGCTGACCCGGGTTCGATCCCCGGCATTCCATATGGTCCCCTGAGCACCGCCAGGAGTAATTCCTGAGTGCAAAACCAGGAGTAACCCCTGAGAATTGTTGGGTGTGACCCAAAAAGGAAAAAAAAATTTAAGAGACAGTACAGTGGTAGGGTGCTTGATTTGCACATGAGGATTTTGATCCCCATGAGGTACCATGCAAAGATGTACACAGCCCTGTCAGGATATTTGCTAACTTTTGGTAAAGCAAAAAGTAAAAGCTATGCTAATTTTGGGTCAAAGCTGTGTTAAAGGGGGCCAGAGCAATATTGCAGTGGGTAGGGCGTTTGCTTTGCATGCAGCCAACCTGGGTTTTGTTCCTGGCATCCCAAATGTTCCCCCAGCACCTTCAAGAGTAATTTCTTGAGTACAGAGCCAAGAGTAGCCTCTGAGCATTGCCAGATATGACCCAAAAAACTGGAGAAAAAAAAAAAGATTAAAGGCAGGCAGTATCTTTCCAAATTAATGTGGGAACCACAGTGGGTAATCTAGCATATGATTTGGGTATTTGCTTTAAAACTTCATGACTCCCCCAAATATTTTGCATCAAAAATACTTTTAAAGTATTTACTATATTTCCATTTTACAAAAATATCCAACTCATTTAAAAATTACCTTTATGATTTTGAGACCTATGATGATCTTTATTGCATTTGATCTTTTTGTTGTTGTTAATCCTATGTGTTTTGTAAAATTGTCTTCTTTTAAAAATTTAAAATGGGGCTGGAGAGATAGTACAATGGATAGGTCATATACTGAAAGCTCTCAGACTTTTTATGTGACCAAAAGCAAGTTGCAGAAGATGTTTAATGTGATCTCATGCAACTTCCCAGAATGACATATGTGAACCATTTCTAGGTTTGTAGGGCTGTATCCTGGGAAGCAGTTATACCAGCCTGTTAACTGTGGGACACCGCTGGGAGCAAGGAGAAGACTTGGGGAGCGAGGTGGAGAAAGCTCACGTTTTTCATTGTACTCCTTGTACTTCCTGGAAGTGTCACTGAGCTTAGTGATCTCATGTCAGTATAACACACTAATATAAATGGGTTGATTTATTATGTGCTAATAAGAGTGTTTAGACCTAGAATCACTTAAAAATATTTTTTTAAAGAGCTTACTCTTAAAAATTCTTTAAGAGTTTACTCCTGGCTTTGCACTCAGGGATCACTCCTTGTGGGCTTGGGGGATTGGACATGGGTCCACCATGTGCAAGGCAAGTGCTCTAGCTGGGTACTATGGCTCCCCTCCATTTCTTTTTTTTTTTTTCAATTAACTACTTTTCAGAATGAACTTTGTCTATAAGCAGGCCTCATTCTAGAAAACACATGTGTTGAAATGCCAACATATACTTTTTTTACCTTTTCCAGAGTTTTGGGCAGGCGATCGAGTGTCACGCTCCAGAGGTGAACTAAGGTCTTGTGTGACTGAGTCGGTGAACAGAGCTGGAAATTTCCCTCCACTCATAGAGAAACAGGATGACTCAGCCGAGTTATTATAGCTGAACTCGACTGGGAAAGGTTCTCGCGTTGTAGCATCAGATCTTGGAGACGTGAGGAGTGGTGTTCTCCCTCTTACCAGAGTTATTTCAGTACTTCGCTAGGCCAGGAATGGATGGTTTGAGAGCTTTGGGGACGGATGCACCCTTGTTCTGCTCTTAGGCTACCGATAAAGCCACTGGTAAAAACTTCATTTATATGGTTTCTGGGTGTGATCATAAATACTGTGATAGGAAAGTACTTTATTATTATTTTTTTTTTTTGGTAGGAGTACTGCTATTTATTCAGCCACTGATTAGCTGATTGAATTGGGCATGAACTCCACAAGTGCTGTATTTTAAAACACAAGAAAAAACTCCACCCCTCCAAAGTAGAATACTCTGGAAGTGCCCTCAGATATGTTCACTTTACCTGCAATCATGTCCTGTGCTCAGAGACTATTCCTGGTGGGACCTGTGGGGGGTGGGGTGAGGGCAGCGTGTGCTATATTGGATGCCAGGGATCGAACCTGGGTTGGCTGCATGCAAGGCAAGCACCCTATCCCTTTATTATATCTCAGGCCCCCCAAAACGTTGTTTTATTTGTTTTTAATTAGAACTGAAGCAGTAGCACTGGCTGGAGCAATAGCACAGCAGTAGGGCGTTTGCCTTGCAGGAGGCCAGCCTGGCCAAGTCGGGTTTGATTCCTCCGCCCCTCTCGGAGAGCCTGGCAAGCTACTGAGAGTATCTCTCCCGCACGGCAAAGCCTGGCAAGCTCCCCGTGACGTATTCGATACGCCAAAAACAGTAACAAGAAATCTCACAATGGAGACATTACTGGGCCTGCTTGAGCAAATCGATGAACAACGGGAGGACAATGCTACAGACAGTGCTAATTAGGACCATCACAATTTATTTATTTTTCTTGGATTGGAGTGATAGCACAGCAGTGGGCATTTGCCTTGTGCGTAGCCGGCCCGGCCGAGCCGGGTTCGATTCCTCCACCCCTCTCGGAGAGCCTGGCAAGCTATCGAGAGTATCTCTCCCGCACGGCAAAGCCTGGCAAGCTACCCGTGACGTATTCAATATGCCAAACACAGTAACAACAAGTCTCACGATGGAGACGTTACTTGGCCCGCTCGAGCAAATCGATGAACATCGGGAGGACCGTGACATATTTATTTTTCTTAAAAAACTTTTTATATTGGGGCCAGAGCGATAGTACAGCAGGTAGGCTGTTTGCCTTGCACGCGGCCGACCTGTGTTTAATCCCCGGCATCTCATATGATCCCCCAAGCACCACCGGGAGTAATTCCTGAGTGCAGAGCCAGGACTAACCCCTGAGCATTGCTGGGTGTGACCCCCCCCCCAAAAATGTGGAGCGATAGCACAGCGGTAGGGCATTCGCCTTACAAGCGGCCAACATGGCCGACCCAAGTTCGATTCCTCCGCCCCTCTCGGAGAGCCCGGCAAGCTACCCAGAGTATTCGATATGCCAAACACAGTAACAACAAAGTCTCCAATGGGGACGTTACTGGGCCCGCTCGAGCAAATCGACGATCAACGGGAGGGCCTTTACCTTTACCTTTTAAAAAACAAAACAAAACAAAATATATTTTAACATAGAAATAACTGTTGGTACAAGTCTAGAATTAAAATGGATTCGATGCGAAAGCTGCAATATTAAAATCAATAGATATAAAATCAATTAATGTGAAAATTGTGCTGTTTAAAGATGATTAAGTCTTTGTCTAAGAGTTGATGTAACTATTGGTTGCTTAGGAGGGGGTCAGTCCAGAGACTTCAGGATCTGTGTCCTGGGCCGATGAGTTGGTGCTGCGGTGGCTGTGGGAAGGATGGGGGGAGGGTGCCCACCCCAACTCCGTGAAAAGCATCCTAGTTGTCTGCCTGGGCACCGGATACCTGAAATTATTTGCAGATTGGCATCTCTGCAGAGTATTCGTGAAGTGGTGGAGAAAGGCACTGTGTTAAAGGAAGTTTTATCGTACATCTCTCGGAGACCGATTTCCCAGAGCTCTGCTTCTAATAACACAGTTCTGTCTCTCCCAGGATAGTGCAGCTTTTAATGTCTCCGGTTACCTGGGATTTAAATGTGGGCTGGGGTTGGGAGAATTTTGCTCTGGTGCTTAGCCACTGCTGTGCATTGTTACTTGTTCTTAAGTTCTAGCTAACAGACAAAAATGGCAAGCAAACAAACAAAAAAAAGGCATTTACTGAAAACAGTAGGACCTAAAACAGTGCCTTTTTTTTCTTTTAACACGAAAGATGTTCCGTGAGGCCTGGAACCTTTGAGGGAGAGCCTATTTGTAAATATTTTCTCATTTTACTGGAGGCTGATTAAGACTGGTATATATACACATGTAATTGTTTTGAGGCCGCATCCAACAGTGCTCAGGGCTTACTCTTGACTTTGTGCTCAAGGAACCACATCTGGCAGACTTGGGAATCTTATTGGGTGGCAGGGATTGGCCCTGTGCAAGGCAAGCATCTTACCCGCTGTACTATGTCTCTGATCCCTCAGCTGAAATGTATTTTAAAATCCTGCTTGAGGGCCGGAGAAGATAGTGTAACATGCTGTGTACGTGCTTTGCATGTAAGAGATTTTAAGCTTGATCCTCAATCCACAGCACTGCATGGTCCCCGAGCATGCTGGGTGTGACGCTATTTGACTTTCACGTTCCTGGCATATATATGCAGGAAAAAAAAAAAAACAAATCCCAAAACCCAGCAGTGTCAAGCACTCAGCAAATATTAATGGAATGTCATGCTTAAGCAGTGATAGCCAAACAGAACCATAACTGAGTTCGGTTCCTGCCCTCAAGAAGCTGTTTGTTTTTGGGGGCTGGAAAATTGGGTGGAGCCTAATTTTTTTAAAGGAAATGAAGAGAATTGGAAAGGGCCCATTTTCAGTGGTCTGGCTGGTCTGGCAGCTCCCTTGCTTGGGGAGAGTCTAGGTTTGAGCAGATGGGGCTTGTACCTTCCATGAGCCCAACCCAGGTTCATCCCTGGCACCCTGTATGTTCCCCCGAGCACTGCCAGGAGTGATCCCTGAGTGCAGAGCCAGTAACTAACCCCTAAGCATTGCTGGGTGTGCCTCCCTGCAAAAAAAAAATTCATCTTTAATATATTCTTGGACTTCTACATGTATCCATATTGTCTTCTTTAATTGTAATTGTAATTGATTTTTTTTTCCGGGGGGAGGGAATACCTGGTGATACTCTGGAGTTACTCCTGGATCTGTGCTCAGGGATCTCTCCTGGTGGTCTTTGGGGGACCTATGGAGTACAAGCATTGAACCTGGCTTGGCCATGTGCAAAGCAAACACCATAGCTGCTGTACTGTCACTCCAGCCCGTCTTTTTTTTTTTTTAAATAAGATTGCATCTTTTCTTACAGCTGCAGGATGTTCCGTTGTATTATATATACCACGGCTTCTTTATCCACTCCTGTCGTTGGACATTCGGAAAGAGGCAGATCAGAAATCACATAAGGACAGTGGTCTTGGATACTTTGGTGGTGGCGAAGGTGCAAGTAACTACATCATTATCATAAAAGTTATCATTGTAACTCATCTTACGTAAGGTATAATAAATATATGCATGTATACATATACACACATATGTATGTATATATATATATTATATATATATATATATATATAGTTTCGGGGTTATGCTCCGCTCTGTTCAGTGTCCTGGTGGTGCCGGAGGGACCATGTGAGGTTCTGGTGATCCAACCTGGATCAGCTGTGTGCAAGGCAAGTGCCCTACCCGCTGAACTATCTCTTGGCTTCCATTTACACATTTTTTTCTGTGATGCTCAGGGCTTACTTCTGGCTCTGCACTCAGGGATCACTCTGACAGGGCTCAGAGACCATGTAGGGAGCCAGGGATCAAACACAGGTAGGCCGCATGCAAGGCAAGCTCTGCTCTCTCTGTGGGCAAAGACCACTTTCTCCAGAGAGCTGGGAGCTAGATAGCTTCATGGCTGAATGTTTGCCTTGAAGCATGAGGTTGCGTGTTTGATTCCTGACGCCTCCTGCATTCTGTGTGTGATCACGAAGGCCCTGGTTTCAGGGTCCCAAGTGCTGTACAGAGTGTGGTCTTCAGATCCACCATGGCTAGGCGTCTGTGAACAGCCCACCAGAATGTGTGCGGTCTCCAGCAAGCACCGTAGCCAAGCATACAGCCCCCAGCGGGCACAGTCAAGCATATGGCCTACCCTAGAGTGATCCCCACAGCCAAGGGTGTGCCATCCCCAGGTCCTCCGAACAGCAAAAATGCAAGTGTGAAGATTCACAAAGTGACCGGTGGTACCTTTGATAGCTCAAAGGACTCAAACACTTGCCTTGCATATAGAGACCCAGGACCTACCGCATGGTCTCTCTGAGCATCACCAGGAGTGACCCCAACACTGTGCCAAGAGGAGACCCTGAACTCTGCTGGGTGTGTCTGCCCCCCACCCCCAGAAGCAAACTTGGACAAAATGTTTGTGCTCAAAATTATATTCTCTAAAATCTATCTATCTATAGATATAGATATATAGATATAGATATGGATATAGATATAGATATATTCTCTTGATGGACCAGAGAGATAGCCCAACAGGTAAGGCACTTTTCTGGCATATGACAGACCTTGGTTTGACTGCCGGCACCCCACAGGGTCCCCTGAACACGGCCAGGAGTGATCCCTGAGCGCAGAATCAGGAATAGCCTCAACATTCCATGTGTGGCCCAACATTTCCCTGTGCATCCCCCACCCTCCAAATTCTCTTCTCTTACTCGGTGGACTATATGGGATACCGGGGATCGAACCTGGGTTGGCCGCATGCAATGCAAATGCCCTACCCGCTGTAGTATTGCTCTGGCCCTGTTCTCTGGCTTCCTAGCTGTTGAGTTTGCTCTGTCTCTTCCTCCTTTTGCACCCACCCCTTTGTTGTGGTGGTGGGGGCTTGCACATTTTGGTTGTGATGCTCACACACACTTGCTCACCATGCCTGCCATGTGCTCTCAGTTGCAGTGCTCACGCCCACTGTGTATGACACATCCTGACCCACGGGCATGAGCTGCCAGGTCTCCCGGCCTGGGTACTCTTGGTGGTGTGGGTTGGCTCCAGGGTGCAAGCTCATGGTCTCACACCTGGACACAGGTACTCGACCACAGAGCCACATCTCTGGGCCCAACGAGCTAATCTAGCACTGTGTGGTCCCTTGAGCACCACTGGTGTGGCTCTAATACAAAAATCCACGGAGGCCTGATGGATAGTACAGCAGCTTGGGAGCTTACCTTGCACGTGGCTCACCCATGTTCCACCCCCAATACCCCATATGGTCCCCCAAGCCCCGCCTGGAGTAATTTTTGAGTGCAGAGCCAGAAGTAAGCTCTGAACACCACTAAGTGTTCCCCCTGCCAAAACAAAACAAAACAAAACAAAAATACCCTAAGAATTATTTTCCCAGTACTTTTCTTTCTTTCCTTTTTTTTTTTCTTTTTGGGTCACACCGGCAATGCACAGGGGTTACTCCTGGCACTGCACTCAGGAATTACTCCTGGCAGTGCTTGGGGGACCATATGGGATGCTGGGAATTGAACCTGGGTCAGCCACGTGCAAGGCAGGCCCTACTTGCTGTACTGTAGCTCCAGCCCCACAGTATTTTCTTTATATGTGCCAACATAACTCAGTTTTTCAGAAATACTATTATTCTACCATTAGATATCGCTTAAATTTTGTCATGTTCAGTCACTCACTATATTCCATTCTCATATTTAATATATCATAATCTCTCATTATATTCTAAATTCTGGCGAAATCCTGGACCAGTTTGTGGAGGTTCTTATCCATTGCTCTGGTTGACTGCCTCTAGGTTTCCCTGTTTTGTTCCATTTCTGTGGTGCCTGAGAGGGTGCCTCCGCGTGCACAGCCTGAGTTCTCACACTGAGTCCTAATTGTGTAACAGCTGTCAGTTTAGTGCGTCACAGTCTTGCTCAACCATCACCATTATCTGATTCCAAAATTTATGGCCCCCACCAGACACTGTTCTTTCAGCAATCACCCTCCGTTTCCCAGCCCCCTCCCTCTTTTTATTTTTGGGCCACGTCCAGTGGTGTTCAGGGGTTACTCCTGGCTCTGCACTCAGGGATCACTTCCTGGTAGGCTTGTGGGGAAACCATATGGGATGCTGGGAATTGAACCCAGGTCAGTCATGTGAAGGCAAGAGTCCTGCCTGCTTAAATTAAAAAAAAAAAAAAGCGATGGGGGGAAGCATGTAGTGATAGCACAGTGGGTAAAGCACTTGCCTTGCACATGGCCACCTGGCTTCAATCCCTGGCATCCTGCTGGTCCCCTGAGCACCAGCAAGGAGTGATTCCTGAGTGCAGAGCCAGGAGTAACCCCTGATCATCATCAGGTGTGACCCCAAAACAAAAACAACCAGAAAAAATTAGGTCACAACAGGTGGTGATTGGGGGCTATTCCTGGTGATGCCAGGGAGGGATCGGAAGCTCCCATGGGCATAACCTTTGCACGCTCTCCTCGTTCCCAGTGAGTTATGTTTGTGAAGCCAGGGATAGTTCAGATCTCCGCCTGCAAAGGTGTACAGTTGACCACTGAGTCCTATGTCTAGCCCTCTAACTTCATTTTGGTTTTTACCCCTTTCTTACCTTCTCTCCATTAATTTTTTTTTCTTTATGGGTCTAATAGGTGATGCACAGAGGGTTACTCCTGGTTCTGCACCAGGAATTGCTCCTGGCGGTGCTCGGGGGACCATATGGGATGCTGGGAATCAAACCCGGGTCGGCCACGTGCAAGGCAAACTCCCTACCTGCTGTACTGTCGCTCCAGCCCCTCTCCATTAATTTTGTTCCTGACTCTCGGCCGCTGTGCTTGCATGCTGTGCTGTAGGACCCACTAATGGTCACACTACTTTAGTGGTGGTGCTTGCTGAAGGTTGAATTTCATTAAGAAATTTAAAAAAATTAGGCACCATAAACCTGTTAACGAAGGGTTTCCATGTATAAAAATATTCCAACATCACAACCTCCACCCAAGTATCTACTTTCCTTCATACCTGTCCGGGTGTTCCCCCCACTGTCACTCCCCTTCATTATTGTGGTGTTTATGCATAACTGACTTTGCTGCAACCAGAAATCACTCATGACCCTTACGATCACAGGCAGAGTCGTCAGGATCCCACCTGGCGTATGTGGTGGCATCTGGGGTGGGATGCACAACCTGTTTCTGGGTTTTTGGACCATACCTGGCAATGCCCAGGGCTTGCTCCTGGCTCTGTGCTTAGTCATCACTCCTGGCGCTGCTCAGGGAACCGTATGGGGATGGTGGTCATAAAACCTGGGTTGGCCGCGTGCAAGGCAAGTGCTCTCCCTGCTGCAGTGCCCGTGGAACTCAACCTTATGCTTGTCAGACAGGCATTCTTAGTCATGAGTATTCCTCTGGGCCCCTAGAGGAATTTTGTGTGTATTTGGATATGTGATTTTATTTGCAAATACATCTCTTATTTGGGGGGTTTTCTTTTTGTTTTTTTCTTTTTTCTGAGTGGGGCATACCTGATGTGATGCTGACGGGTAGCTCCTAGCTCTGCACTCGGGAATCACTCTGGTGAGTGTGGGGACCATATGGGATGCTGGGGATCAAACCTGGGTCAGCCACATGCAAGGCAAGCACTATACCCTTGGTACCACCTCTCTGGCCCCTCTTTTAGTGGGTTTTCTTGTCAGTATTGGTTTGATGATCTTTTTAGCACCACATGTCATTCCGTCCCTCCCCCACCCCCAGCGCGGACAGGAGAAACTCCTGAGCACTGCCAGGTGTGGCCCCAAAACCAGAAATCAGTGATTGACTAAATGGCATGAATGTATACCACATGAGGTTTTCACGATTCAAGAGAGGGTAACTCTGAATTGCACTTTTGTTTGTTTTGGGGCCACATCTGGCGGTGCTTAGGGATAATTCCTGGCTCTGCACTCAGGAATCATTCCTGGCATGCTCTGGGGCCATGTGGATGCTAGGGATCGAACCTGGATCAGCTGTGTGTAAGGCAAGCGCTCTGCCCATTGTACATTTTCTCCAGCCCCTGAATTGCACTCTTTATTTTTATTTTTTGTTTTTCTTTGGGGGTTTTTCTTTGGCGATGCTCAGGGGATACTCCTGGCTCTGCACTCAAAATTACTCCTGGTGATGCTCAGGGAACTATATGGGATGCCAAGGAATGAGCCTGGGTTGGCCGTGTGCAAGGCAAATGTCCTACCCGCTGTACTATCTCTCGGGCCTGAATTGCACTCTTAACGATGTTTTCCCTTCCTTCTAGATCTAAGCAGTCAAGTTCACTCAAGCTGGGTAATCATGGCAGAAGGCGGATTCGATCCCTGTGAATGTGTTTGCTCTCACGAACATGCGATGAGAAGGCTGATCAATCTGGTGAGATGAGCAGGAGGGTACTGTTCAGAGCTGGGCTGTCCCCCTCCCCCCACCCCACTGTCTTTGTGAGAATGTTGGTGATTGGGAGTTTGCATCTGATGGTCACAAAAAAATTGCCTCAGCAATTGAAATTCCATGGTGATGTAAGTCATCATGGCTAAATCTGTATTTATGAGTAATTATTAATGAGAGAGAAAAGGCAATTTGCTGCCTATTTATTTACTTCTGGGGCTACACTCCGTAGTGCTCAGGGCTTACTCTCGGCTCTGCCTGCGCTCAGGGATCACTTCTTACGGGACTTGGAGGACCATACGGGGTGCTGGGGATTGAACTTGAGTCAGCCACATGCAAAGCATGTAGCTACCCTCTGCATTATTGTTCTGACCCCTCCCCTCGACAGTCACTCTAGGCAGTGCTCAGCGGACCATATGGGGTGCCGACAATCGAAAATGGGTCGGCTGTGTGCAAGGCAAGCTTCCTACCCGCTGTATTATCACTCTGGCCCCATTCATGCCTTTCTTAGTGATAGATTTATGTTGGGGAGATTTCAACATCTTGGGCAGTTATCACCTAGTACAGCCTATTCTCTTCTGTATTAATGCAGAGAGTCTTTAACTACATGGGGTGTATGTAGGGGTATAATATCACAGATAAGTTAATACAGGTTTTACAGGCATTTGCTCAGAAGTTTGAATTGTTGATAGTTAATGAGCAGGTGTTTTTTTTTTTTTTTTGTACCTATCAGGTATACTTGGGGCTTACTCCTGGCTCTGTGCTCATGCAGGGCTCAGGGGATCATGTACGGTGCCAGGAATTTAACTTGCAACAGTGGGTCAGCTGTGTGTGCCAGGCAAGCACCCTGCCCTCGGTGCTATCACTCTGGCCTCAAGTTTTTGTTTTGCTTTGTGTACAGGAGATTGAACCCAGGGCAAGGCAAGTTCTTTACTGCTGAGGTATATCCCAGCCCTGGCAGTTAATAAGCAGGTCTCTATATATTGTGATTATATTAAGCAGGTCTCTATAGTGATTAATGCTATACTTTAATTTAAAAAAATGAAACCCCTCTCCAAGTCCATCTTGGAGTTTTGATGACTAGGGGTTGGGGGAAGGGGGAAAGCACACACTTATTTGTGGTGAATGCACGCTTTTTTTACATTTTATTTTACTTTCAATATTTTTGGCTTTTTGGGTCACGCCTGCCAAGGCTCAGGGGTTACTCCTAGCTCTGTGCTCAGTGAACCATATGCAGTGCTGGGAATCAAACTGGTGTGGGTGATATGCAAGGCAAATGCCTTAATTCTTATACCACCATTCTAGCCCCTAGACTTTTAATTTTTTTTTTACATTTAATTAAAAAAAATTTTTTTTTTGGGTTAGAGTATCATTTTCCTAAGGATTTTAAGTGATAATAGCTAGTTGTGAAACCTAGGAAAATTAGGGGTTGTGGGGGGTTGTTAGCCCCCTATGGTACTCGGCTACTTTTGGATCAGTGCTCAGATGTTGCTCTCAGCAGTGTTCGGGGAACCATGCAGTGCCAGGGCTTAAACTTGGGCTCCTGCATGCAAAGCGCAGGCTGAGCTCAATGAGCCGTCTGAGATCAGGGCTCAGATGGGAGGATTTTAATGATGAAAATGAATAGCCCAGGGCCAGAGCCGTGGAGCAGCAGGTAGAGAGCTTGGCTTGTGCATGCAGCTGATAGCTGACCCAGGGTTCAATCCCAGACACCACATACTGTCCCTTGAGTCCCGCCAGGAGTGATCCCTGAGTGCAGAGCCAGGAGTAAACTCTGAGCACTGCCAGACATGACCCCCCCCCCATAAAAGTGAATTGTAAAAATGTGTAGCTCTCTCGAGCCCCCCCACCCCCCAGACTCCCACTGTGTGTCATTAGCAACAAAGAAACAACAAAAGGGACTCAGATAAGTTTATAAAGGCAGATAAGAAGAAAAGTGGAGCCTGAGCAGTGGGATAGCGGGTAGGGCCCTTGCCTGGCATGCAGCCAAACCAGATTCGATTCCCAGCACTCCATATGTCCCCTGAGCCTACCAGTAGCAATCCCTGAGCACAGGACCAGGAGCAAGCCCTGAACAATGCCAGGTGTGGTCCCAAGAAACAATAATTAAAGAAGGAAAACTTCTTGTTTATTTTTGGCCACACCTGTAGTAGTGGTTATAATGGGGAGAGTTTCAAGGGAGGCTAGCTGCTGCTTCTTGGTTCTTTTTAAATTTTTGTGCCCTGCACTCAGGGATTACTCTTGGCAGTGCTCAAAGGGCCCTCTGGGATGCCAGGGATAGAACCTGGGTAAGATGTATGACAGGCAAATGCCCTACCTGTTGTCGTCTCCTGTCCCCATGGAGGCGGGACACTTTTTAAACTCATAGAAAGGCTGTAAGACAGACTTTTCTTTCCTTTTATTCTTTTAAAATTTTATTTGTTTTTGGTTTTTGGTCCATACCTGGTGATGCTCAGGGGTTACTCTTATCTCTGCATTAAGGAATCACTCCTGGTGGGGTTTACGGAATGCTGAGAATTAAACCCAGGTCAGCCACATGCAAGGCAAGTGCCTTATCTATTGTACTGTTTTTTGGCCCCAAAAGTTATTCCTGGTAGGCGTGGGGACCATATGAGATTCTGGAGATTGATCCCAGATTGACCATGTGAAAGACAAGCACCTTCCCCACTGTACAATCTCTCCAGCGCCTTTTAATTACTGTATCACTGTCATCCTGTTATTCATCGATTTGCTGGAATGGGCACCAGTAACTGTCTCCATTCATCCCTGTCACATGCTAGTGTAGCCCGATAGCATACTGGGGGCTCTTTCAGGGTCAGGAGAATGAGGACCATCATTGTTACTGTTTTTGGCATATCGAGTATGCCATGGGTAGCTTGTCAGGCTCTGCTGTGCAGGCAGGACACTCTTGGTAGCTTGCCAGGCTCTCCAAGAGGGATGGAGGCTTTTGGAGCAGCCGCTAATCACCTTTACAGGTGTTCCCAGTCAGGCATATACACGGGCAGGATACTTTCAGTAGCCTGCCGGGTTATCTGAGAGTGAGAACTAGACAATAGGAGGTTTCACTAGTCCACTTCTGGGTGTTTGGTTTTATAGTCTCTGGGTCTTGGCCATTGATGGGATTGCACGGCAGTTGGTGGGTGTTACTGTCTAGCTACTGAAAGATGGGGGATCTGGGTGGAGGAGGCCCAGTCTCAATGCAAGCAGGCTTGGAGATCTCAGCCCTGGGTCCCGCACACCTGGGTTCCTCTGCCGGTTCCTTCATGCATGAAGCTTGTCAGAGCGTGTGGAGAGTGGTCTTAGCATTTAAAAGGTTTTAGCACCTTTTAATAATAATAATAATTTTATTTTATTATTAAAATAAAAATATTTTATTTTTTTATTGCCTTGCACTCAGGAATTACTCCTGGCAGTGCTTGGGGGACCATATGGGATGCCAGGTAGTAGAACCCAGGTTGGCCGCATGCAAGGCAAACGTCCTACCCAGTATACTATCATTCTGACGTCCCGACTCCTTAGTACTGTTTAAAATTGGGCCACACCCAGCTGCGCTCTGGGCTTGCTCCTGGCTCTGTGGTCAGGGGTCTCCTGGTGGGGGTATGGGAGACCATATGTGATGTGGGGGTATCTAAAGAGGGCAGACCGCATGCAGGGCAAATCCTGTAAGTCCTGTGCTGTCTCTCCGGCCCCAGGCATTTCCTGTTTTAAGGGAGAGGACTCTGCCTGTGGTGCAGAGAGATGCACCTTCTCTTAGCAGTCAGAGATGACTCCAGAGTTGCAGAGGAGCCTGGACTTGTCCTGCAGCTCCAGGTGCTGGACCATGTCCTTCAGACCCCTTTCTGCCCCAACTGCTACTGGACCCCCAAGTACCCTACAGAGCACTGAAGGTTTGATCCATGGGGCTGTCAAGGGACCAGAGAGCAGGACAGAAACTTTGAAAAAATTCTAAAAACCAATTATAGCAACATCTTGGATGAGCCTTTCATACAGGAATAACGTCAAAGAGCTTTCGTGAAACCTCAGAACACACGTGCTCATAAGTTTAATGAGGAATCCAGATTCCTTTTCTTTCTAAGGAGTTGGACATAGAGTGTAGCTGCTGTGGAGAGCTGGCTGGTGCAGTGCATCTTGGATAACACTGTTCATGGCAGAGTTGATCAAACCAGCCAGCTCCTTGAACTGGGGCATCAGAAGAGGGGAAGAGCCCAATGCACTGCACTAGGTCAATGAACCAACCAATTGGATTTTCTCAACCAGGCTATAGTCAGTAAACTGACAACAGAGACAAGAATTTAGAGACATACCTAAGGCAACAGTGCAGATTTGTTATCCCTAAAGGAACTAAATGGCAAAACTACCGTTGGTAACTGTTTCCTGAAAATTATCGGATTTATGCAGAAGTACTTTTTTTGATCAGCTGCTATGTGTTTCACTGCCGTATTTATCCCAAGAAAAACAGCTTCCTTTCTATTTTTTTTTCTTTTTGGGTCACACCCAGTGATGTACAGGGGTTACTCTTGGCTCTGCTCCCAGGAATTACTCCTGGCGATGCTCAGGGGGACCATATGGGATGCTGAGAATCGAACCTAGGTCAGCCACGTACAAGGCAAACGCCCTAACCACTGTGCTATTGCTCCAGCCCCTCTTTTTCTTTTTCTTTTCTTTTATTTTTATAAAGTTGTTCACAGTAATTTATTACATTCCGTATTCCAATATCAATCCCAACACCATTACACCTTCTTACCACCACCCAAACCAGCTCCTAAAGCGAGTCCTAAATAATTTATTTTGTATTTCTTGTTATAAATAATCTGCTAAAAATTATCCAAAAAAGTTGGAAGTGTGTTAAGTTTGTTGTATCTTACCCTGAAGCTAGTAGGTCCTTGTATGAGACTACTAACATGCTACTATTGGTCCATCAGTGGAGTAAAGTGAGATGTCGTGTGGCCGCAAATGTGGCTGCACACTGCAGGAATTCTAAAATTTAAATAGGGTGATACAGCAAGAGTTAAATTTTTAACTGGACGGTGACTTTGGGGTCCATATGCTTCTCCGCAGCTTGTACCTCTCTTCTGAGTTTTATTTGTGAATCTCTGGATCATGGCTGTTAATGCACCTAACTGGCATCAGAGGCTGTTCATAGGTGTGACTGCCAGACTCCCAGAGGAACAGGGAGATGGGGGGAGGTCATGCGTTCCAGACTCCATGGGAGCCTGGAGATTTCGGTTACAAAAGCCACATACGTGAGTAGGAAAAATAGCTTTAATCTCCAGAAGAAAACCAAAAGCCATGGGATTTATGCTGTATTGACAGGGCGTTTTCCTTTCATGAGGCTGACCTGGCCGACCCGAGTTTGATTCCTCTGTCCCTCTTGGAGAGCCTGGCAAACTACTGATAGTATCTCGCCCACTCGGCAAAACCTGACAAGCTACCCGTGACATATTCAATATGCCAAACACAGTAACAACAAAGTCTGACAATGGAGATGTTACTGGGCCCGCTCAAGCAAATGATGAACAATGGGAGGACAGTACAGTGCTACAGTGACATCTTGCCGATACATACATACATACATACATACATACAACATCATTGTAATTTGTCATGGGCAGTCTGGCCAGAGAGAAGATTTTTGTCATGATTTTATATACACTGACACGATACTATTAGTTAAAATTAAACAGATTTTACCTGCAGAAATTCTCTCACAAATAACTCACTTTGGAATACGTCCTTTTTGCGTGTATGAAAGAATGTCATTGAAACAATGAAAGAATGTCAGTTCTCAAATGTGTTCATGTGTCTCTGTACCTGCAGTGTAGTAAAGGTTTAGATGAGACTCCATAATTATAGTGACATACTGTCACTTAGGTTTCAAGCAGCAAACCAGTGCCGCTCAGAAATTGTAGTTTGATTTTTGATGTTTTACTACATTTTGGACTTTTGTTATTTAGTTAGACGTTTCTAATTATATTATACCTTCAGTTAATGATTTTTAAAAGCCTGGGAGCAAATAAATTATTTGCTTTCAAGTTTTAAAAGTAGTCTTGGGCTAGAGCAATAGTACAGTGGGTAGGGCATTTGCCTTGCACACGGCCAACTTAGACATCCATGTGGTCCCCTGAGCACCACCAGGAGTAATTTCTGAGTGCAGAGCCAGGAGTAACTCCTGTGCATCGCTAGGTGTGACCCAAAAAAAGAGAAAAAAAGTGATCTTTATTACTAAAGTAAGGGCAACTACTTTCTAACAAGGAGCTTGCATAGTGTTTACTTTGACAGAGTTGGTTTAAAGGATTAAAAGCCTTCATTTGTTGTAAAAAAAAAAAAAGCCTAAAAACTAAACTTTGTAAGAATCATCAAAGACTTAAACCAACGAACTAAACTTTGTAAGAATCTTCACAGACATATGCTGTAATTAGGTAAAAAATGAGCCATCACAGCATTGAGGATAAGGTGTGTGAATGCAGCTACCTTAAAAAGAAATATGCTCTACAATGTTGCCATTTGCAGTGATTCTGGTGACTTTCTTTGCTTTTTCTCTTTGGGTCTAAACTGATAGAACCTCTTCTCATCATAATGTAAAAATTATTTGACTTTTTTGTTTTGTTTTGTTTTTGTTTTGGGGTCTCGCCCAGTGATGCAGATGCACAGGGGTTACTCCTGGTTCTATGCTCAGGAATTACTCCGGTGCTCAGGGGACCATATGGGAATCGAACCCGGGTTGACCACATGCAAGGCAAACACCCTACCTGCTGTGCTATTGTTCCAGCCCCCTTTTTGACCTTTTTAGAATTCATTTGTTTATTTAGGTTTTGGGTCATACCTTGTGTTCAGGTTTACTCCTGGCCCTGTGCTCAGGCATCATTCCTGGAGGGCTTGGGGGACCATCTGAGGTGCCGGGATTGAAGCTAGATTGGCCATGTGCAGGGCAAGCATCTTACCCACTGTATTATTGCTCTGCCTCTGTGGGAAAAAAAAATAAAAGCAAACTTTTTTTTTTTTAATTTATTTTTTGAGCCCTACCAAGCCGTGCTTGGGCTTCACTCCTGGCTCTGTGCGCAGGGAACTCCTGGTAGGGGTAGGGTTTTAGGGAGTGTATAGGGTGCTAGGGATTGAACTGTGGTTAGCCACTTTGAAGGCAAGTGCCCTTACTCACTGTAGTATCGCTCCAGCCTGTACACATTATTTCAGGTGTCCTAAGGTTTTTGGGCTCACACAGCAATTTAAACCCTTCCATCTGCTTAGTGCTTGTATGAGGTTTATTATTACTCAGTCGTGCAGCGATATTTTGCATCAGCAGTATAAAAAGTATAAACTTGATTTCTCATTTTATTGTCTTACTGCTTTAAGGACTTTAATGCAGTTGACTCAATCTTTATTATAGCAGCAGTGTTATGTTGTGCTTCTTTTGCTTTGGGGACCACACTCAACCGTGTGGGGGGATCCTCTCAGCTCTGTACAGGGGCGAGGGCTCCATGATGCAAAGACCGTGTGGCAGCCCTTTCTGTCACCGTGTTTTAGATGATGTGTTTATGAATGCAAGGTTGTTTAAGTGTAGTACAAAGAATGCCCATCTTGGGGTGCTAATTGCAAAGCTTTCCTCACTCTCCGGGCGGCACATGTCCTTCCCATGGCTTTAATCTCACCGTTGAGGTGAACGGGTATGAGACTGCTCTTTATGCCTCTGCATTTGCCAGCTACATGGATGTTTTCATGTGAGGAACATTCAGAAATATTTTTTAAAAAATGTAAAGGAGGTTATCACCTTGACTGTTCAAATACTTCCCCGTGGTATCCTCATACTGCAGAGTGGTGTTCCTCACATTGTTCAGACATTTCCTTCCCTTCCAGCCTTGTTTCCTTTGTTTTCCCACCTGCACAGCGTACAGGTTGGCCCCTAATCTTGTGCTGTGGCCTCCCCATCTGTGCAGTTTGCACCTGTGGCCCCTTAGAGTATCCTGCGGCCCATATTGTCCCGCTGTTGAGAAACGCAACTCTCGAATTTCAGTGCTTGGTTCATTGGCTAGAAGAGGGGTTGGGAAGAATGTGCAGTGAGTCTGGGAGGTGACTCAGGGTCAGACACAGGGGAATGTGGGTTGGGATCCCCCTAGCTTTGCACTCTCAGGGATCTGAGCCAGGGTTGGCCGGAGCAGGGGAAATGCCTTTAACAATTCTGGACTATCTCTCCAGCAGGGTTTTGGGTTTAAAATATTTTTTTTTATTCCTTATGCCATAAAAATGTCTTGTAGACACCTCCAGGAGTAATTCCTGAGCATAGAGCCAGGGGTCACCCCGAGCATTGTTGGGGGTGTGGCCTAAAGATAAAACAAAAAGCACCAAAAAAGCTTGTAGAGGGGCATTTCTATTCCCAGTGAATCCATTTTGGGGTTATTCTGGTTTCACTGTCTTCTGCTCCTTCCCTTCCCTTTCTCCCGCTGACTGCCTGTCTCGGTGTATAGTTTCCGTTCATAGTCGGCGTTCCAGAAAGAGAAGAGATGCATTGAGAAAGGTGAACTGGGGTCATGTGTTTTTCCTGTTCTCTGTTGTAATCTAAAATTTGGAACTTAGATGATCCTTTTATTTGTTTGTTCATTCATTCATTCATTCATTCATTCATTTTTTTGGTGATTGGAAGATTGTGACCCTTCGTTTCATCACTAATCCAGACAGTGTCACTGTGACTTCTTTTCTGTTGCTTTGGGGCCATTACCTGGTAGTGTTCCAGGGTCAAATGGTGCTGGGGCTAGAGCTGGGGGTGCCAGCGTGTATGTTAGTGTTCCAGCCCCTTGCCCTTGAGCTGTTTTGACCCTAACTGAAACGTTTACGTCTTTAATTATTTTAGAACTATATTAGTGTACTATCAGCATGTGATTTGGAGGTCCAGATTCCTCTCCACTAAAGGCCATGTACATGGTGAAATTTCAAGGATAATTAAAAATCATATCAGATCTATTGGTCTTTGCCAGTGAAACATGGCAGAGTTCATGCTTTGTATTCGTGAGACCTCTGTTCTGTCCACTGGTGCTTCAAAAAAAAAAAAAGGCCAACAGAAGTCAGGCTTACTAGTCTTTCTTTCTACTACAATCTTTTCATACTTAAAGTTTTTGTGGTGGTCTTTCTGTGTGTGTGTGTGTGTGTGTGTACCTCCATTTAATAGCACAGCGGTAGGGCATTCGCCTTACAAGCGGCCAACATGGCCGATCCGAGTTCAATTCCTCCGCCCCTCTCGGAGAGCCCGGCAAGCTACCGAGAGTATTTGATATGCCAAACACAGTAACAACAAAGTCTCCAATGGAGACGTTACTGGGCCCGCTCGAGCAAATCGACGATCAATGATAATGATAATCTAATGTTTCCCATATTGCTACAAAGGTATTTTAATTATGTGATTAACATAGATTTCATTTCAGCCAATTAAGGGAAGTGTAGCTGGATGGGTAGATAATATTTGAGTGTGCCCAACCACTAAAAAAAAAAAGTAAGAGTATAACAGACTTCTTTCAAATATCAATACTAAAAAATTGTATATTTTATTATAACATCATGATTTACCTAGTTTTTTTTAATGATGTTTCAGGCATTAAATGTTCTAATATCAGTTCTGCCAATGGTGTGACATCCCCTCCACCACTGACCCCAGTTTCCCACCCACCATCCCATCCTGTCTCTGTGCAGTAACAAATAATTTTACTTCATGTTGTTACACCACAAAGGCAAATGGAATTATCAAAACTTTGATCAGTAAGAGTTAATTTAGGATAACTGCTATTATCTCCGTGATGATGTCACTGATGTCATTGAAGACCTGCTGTGCTGGTTAGTGCTAATTGAACCTTCTGTGCTATTGTTCAGTCTCACTGAGCTTGGTGGGCTTCTCTGCAATTTTCCCATCACATTTGCTGTGATCCTACTGGGCTGATGGTACTGTGAAATTTTGACGGGTGCCATGGCCGCACACGCGGCTGTGCAGGTCCAAGAGCTATAGATCTGGAATAGTTTGGTAGCTTTGGCAGTTTGATGAGGTTTAGTTTGGAGCTGAGCCATTTCTGGTGTCTGGTGTAGCTGCGGGCTGCTGGGCCTGGAGGGAGGAAGGGGGACCTGCCCGCATTAGAGAATGACTCACAGTTGTCCGCCCGGAGCATCCGCCGGGGAAGATCCTTTGACATCATATTCTTTTTGACACATCTCTCTGGGAGGATTCTTCGCTGACAGGATGGCGGCTGTGGGTAAAGGCTGCTGGGTTTCCCATTGGGGTTGTGGGTTGGGGGGTATTTGCCCTGTCCCCATTCTGAGAATACCCCGGTGTTTTCAGCAGGTAGACTGGCCCCACCTGGGAAAAGGTGAAAAGCTTGTCATTCTTTCTGAGATTAGATGTGGAGTTGGGCCGTTTCTCTGTTGGAGGGTGTTGTGTGTGCCCAAGACTGCTGGGCCTCCAGGAAGCAAGGGGAATCTGTTCTCAAATCTCAGTGCTTTTCATCTGTATCATCCTGAAAGACTAGACTACAGCCCTGTAGTATGCTTGGTTTTGTGGTACAGTTGAATTTGCCAATTAGGAAGTGACGTTGTTCATTAAAAAAAATAATAATAATAACAACCAATAGCTGGTGCATGCCCACTGGGCCCCAAACCTAAACACTGCCAAATAAAGAAAGGGGAAAAGTAAACATTGCTGTCTCGGGCAGCTCCTCAGTGCCAACTTGACCGAGTGAACTGTTAGCAGTTGGTTGTTTTGTGTTGTTCCCATCTTTCTGACTGACCAGCAGTTGGCATCATTAACCCCCACTTGTGATGAAGCGGCCGCTGTGGGTTCGAGCGGGGCTGCCTCGCTGGAAGGGCTGCGGGGGGCGGGGAGCATCTGGAGTCATGCTCGCATTGCGGCAGTTGACGCTGACATGTGGCAGAGCCTGGCTGACGTCAGCAGCTGGAACGTATGTGTGGCGCTTTCATGTGGCTGCTCGGCCTCTCCTGGCCCCCGAGTTATTCCCAGGGCTGACAGCCTCCCGGGAGACGGCGCGGGGGAGGGGGAGGGCCAGGCAGCAGCTGGAGGCTTTTTATTTCAGTTTTTCTTCTCAGATGTTTTTTAGCCACACCTGTCAGAGCTCAGGGGGCCAGTACTGGGCGTAGTACTTGGGGAATACTACTAGCCAGGCTGGGTGTCAACTTCCGGAGGTACTGGGGGACCCTCCGGGACACTAGGGATTTTGGGGGGGGCACACCCAGCTGTGTCCAGCGCATACTGTTATCTCTGCACTCAGGGATCACTCCTGGCAGGCTCAGGGGACTCTATGGGTGCCAGACATAGACCGCTGGTCAGCCCCATATAAGGCAAGTGCCCTACCTGCTGTGCTATCTCTCTGGTGCTGAATTCCATTTATTTGGATATGTGTGTTGCTCAGGGATTGAATAATCCCCTGAGTACTACCAGGTGTGCCCCTCACCTCCCCCCAAACAAATACAAAAATAGGGAAATGTCTGCATTCCCCTTCTTATTGCCCCCCACTCAGTCAGCCTACCTCATCACCATGATGAATCACTTGGCCAGATGGACTTTTTTTTTTTTTTTTTTTTTTTTTGCTTTTTGGGTCACACCTGGCAATGCACAGGGATTACTCCTGGCTCTGCACTCTGGAATTACTCCTGGTGGTGCTCTGGAGACCAACCATATGGGATGCTGGGAATTGAACCTGGGTTGGCCGCGTGCAAGGCAAACACCCTACCCACTGTGCTATTGCTCCAGCCCCAGCCAGACAGACTTAAGTTCATCCTATATCTAAGCATTTGTTATCAGTTGGTATCAAAATAAACTATACCCAAAGGATAGCACATCTAAATTATACTGTTTAGTTTGCCAGTGCCCCAAAATTGCATGGATGATTTTTGATTCAATAAAGTTGTAGAATTCAAAATCAAAGTATTTTGTAGAGGCGCTGGAGTGATAGCACAGTGGGTAGGGCGTTTGCCTTGCATGCAGCCGACCCACGTTCGATCTCTGGCATCCCATATGGTCCCCCAAGCACTGCCAGGAGTAATTCCTGAGTGCAAAGCCAGGAGTAACTCCTGAGCATTGCTGGGTTGTGACCCAAAAAAGAAAAAATAAATAAATAAAATAGGCTTCTTTAAAAAAAGAAAAAAGGTATTTTGTAGAGGTATGGAAATATATGCAAAATTGGGGCAAGCATATACATAACATTTTAGCAAAAGTGATTCAATCTATTAATGCTAGAGATATTAAAAATTATATTTTAGGGGGGCTGGAGTGATAACACAGTGGGTAGGGCATTTGCCTTGCATGTTGCCAACCCGGGTTTGATCCCCAGCATCCCATAAGGTCCACTGAGCACTGCCAGGAGTAATTCCTGAGAGCAGAGTCAGGAAAAAGCCCTGAGCATCGCTGGGTGTGACCCCAAGAGACAAAAAGGTAAATTTGGGGGGTGGGAGAGTATAGTGAGTCAGGCACTTAGCCAACTTAGATTTGATTCCGGACTCCATATGCTGCCCTGGGCCCTATGAGGAATTAACCTTGCACACAGAGCAAGGAATAAGCTCTGAGCATCACTGGGTGCTATTCCCTCCAATTCCCCTAATCCCCCCACCAAAAAAAAAAAAAAGAAAAGAAAACTAGAAAAAATAAAGTTTGCATGGTGTTGGAACAATATATGCATGAGAAGTATAATTGAACAGTGTTGTTAACCATAGTATCTCAGCGAAAAAGGTTAAAACCCAACTTAAAGCAATTACGTACCTTTATTCTGGCATTTTTTTTCCTCCACATATATTTTAGACCACCACAGCATGTTTTTTTTTTTTGTACAAATTTACAAATATCGCAGCGAAATGAAATGCCAAGCAGAGTTTGCCCAGGAGAGCCTTTTCACAAGGCTGGTGCCCAGAGCGAGGAAAGAAGCCCTGTTCTTTCCAGAAGGTTGAAGGGAAAGTGCAGGCTTTGAAGGCCAGGGAAACAGCGCACAACCACAGACACGCAGAGATCTGTCGTCAGATGCTGGTCTCCCCCTTCTGACTGCTCAGGACTGCAATCCTGAGGGCAGCCAGTAAGCCTGAGAGCAGCCTGACCACTCTGCCGCTGCCAGGGTGAGTTAGAGAAGGGTAGGACTTAGGCGGGTAGGACAGAGGCTAAGGCACTTGCTTCTAGGTGGCCCACCCCGGTTTGACTCCTAGCATGGCATATGGTTTTTCAAGCAATACCAGGAATGAGCCCTGAGCACAGAGCCAGAAGTGAGCCCTGAGCACTGAGCCAGGGGTGAGCCCTGAGCACAGAGCCAGCGGTGAGTTGTGAGCACCATTGGTGTGGCCCAACCCACTTCACCCCCACCTGCTAAGACCAAAACAAAATAGAAATGAAACAGCACCAAGGGCATACATAATGCGAGGGGCTTGATCTCCAGTGTTCTAGCCTGCCCCATTCTCTGGAGACCCCCTGGTGTGGCAAAAAAAAAAAATGTGTATCTTGGTTCTTGGCATTAAAAGATTTACAGCAAGTTGAGTATGGGAAGAAGACCAACAAAATAATACAAAATGTCTTATTTTGTACAAGTGCATGCACCTTCAAAAATGCATCCTGGGCACATACACCAAAATGTTTACAAAAAGGTTGTCATTGCGGGATGGAGATTCTGTCCATTTTGCTCCTTGCTGTCTCTCCCTGACGACTTTAGGGGAGCTGATCCACGGACAGTTGTGGGAAGTCACTGGTTTGTCTTCATGGACGTTGGTGATTTATTTTCCCGTGAGGCTCTTTGCCACATCCTTGGATCCCTTACAGAGACTCATTATTCTGTCTTTCCTACACCCCGCATTAGAACCCATGCCCCTGTGATTTCTCTCGGTTGGAATTCGTCTAAGCTAGTCTCACTTACCGCCTTTCTCCATTTTTCCAGACGGTCTTGCTTTGGAGTTGGCAAGGAATTTGCTGATTGCAAGTAAAGTTGATATGTGCGATCCTGCTGGGGAGTTTGAAAGGGAAAGAGAAAAGCAAACAGCCTCTTACAATCTGAAGGCCGCACTTGGACAGAATGCGCCGCGGGTGGCGCTCACTAGTGACTCTGCTTAGGTTTTGACTTAAGCTACAGGCACCTGATTGCTTAACTGGAGCATTGGAGATTTTCAGTCCCCTCTATGGCTATGTTGTGTTAAGGTTGGTCAGAGTGGATGTTGACCCAGTGTTCAGCCATTAATTTGACCATGCATTTGTGCTGTTTTGGCATTTTATTTAAATAAAAAAAATAGTGGGCTATAGGGACAGTGCAAAAGTTAAGGTTCTTGCATTTAACTCTTTAAGGTGTGGGTGACCTGGGCTTGATCCCTTCTTATGGGTCCTCTGGACACTACCACGTATGAGTCTCTCCTCTCCCAAAATCTAAGTGTTTTTTGATTTGGTTTGATTTTTGACGAAGATCAAGCTGTATGGGAGACAAGCACCTTACCTAGTGTACTGTGTCTCCGGTCCCTTTTGTTTTTTGGGCCATGCTTGCCTGGTCTTTATTCTTCTTTGCTGAAAGCCTTCATGTGATTTCTACTCTCTGGATCTGTGCTCAGGGTTCACTCCTGACAAGTTATACGGGATGCCGGGGCTGGTTGCATGCAAGGCAAAAACCCTACCTGCTGAACTACTGCTCTGACCCCTGTCATTTGCTTTTATAGAAAAAAAATTTTAAAAATTTTCATTGATTTACACAAAAGCAAGCCTGATTGTTTGAGAGAATAATTTACAAAGTGATTTGCTTATTTGCTAATTCCACTGGTAGTATAAATGGCATTTTTGTGTGACACAGTAATGATAATGGCTCAATTTCTTGCCTTGTTATTTATGTTTCACATGTATTATTTAAATATGTAGATGACATTGTCCCTGCTTTGCCAGGTGAGGAGACGCAAGCTTAGAAGTGCTAATTTGCCCAGGGTCTTGAAATGAGAAATTTGTAGAGTCAAACATTTTTTTTTTTTTTTGGAGGGGAGGTCACACCTGGTGATGCTCAGGGGTTACTCCTGGTTCTGCACTCAGGAATTACTCCTGGCAGTGCTTTGGGGACCATATGGGACGCCTGGGATTGAACCCGTGTCAGTCCCATGCAGGGTACTATCGCTCTGGCAGTCAGTCAGAGCCAGGCTTAATTTTTATTGTTTGGTTTTGGGATCATGCCCGGCAACGGCCAGAGGACTACTCCTGGCACTGTGCACAGGGATCAGGTACTGAACTCAGGGATAAGGCACTGTGCTCGGCGATCAGGTACTCTACTAAGGGATCAGCACTGTGTTCCTGGGTCAGCACTATACTCGGGAATCAGGCGCTGTCCTTTGGGATCAGGCGCCTATGCCCAGGCATGCCTTTGGAGCCATGCAGACATGTACAGCAGCCTTGCAAACTGTCTCCCTGGCCGCAGTGCCAGACTTCAAATCAAGGTCTTCTTTCTGCCCTACGTAGTTGTTAGGAGCCAGCTACGTGCAGCAGTTATATGGCTGTTTCCCTGAACACCTGCGAGTTACGAGCTGCATCTTGCTTCTTGGGGAGAGGGTATCATTACCCAAGGGTGAGGCTGAATTTGAGTAGTCGGGTGCGCCTATTTTCTTTAGTTTGTACTCATTTTCAGCTCTAGGGTTTATGAGATGATCATTCCTAAATCTTTCCTAAACATCCTAAAAAGCCTCAGTACAGGGTGTACATTCCTAGAAGGGTGGTGAATTAAATTCCCCTTGTTTCGTTGTTTGTATTTTGCTACACTCAGTTGTGCTCAGGCTTGCTTCTGGCTCAGGGATCATTCCTGGGGGTACTCAGGGGATCATGCCTAGTGCCAGGGATCGAACCCAGGTTGTCCACGTGCAAGGCAAGCACCCTACCTGCTGTACTATCTGTTTAGCCCTGTTTCACTTTTAAAAACGATGTGGTTCCAAAGTTAAATTATAGGAAAAGATAGATACAGAACACCTCTCTTTTTTTGGCTTTTTGGGTCACACCCAGCGATGCTTGGGGGTTACTCTTCACTCTGCACTCAGGAATTACTCATGGCGTGGCTCAACGACCACATGGGGTGCTGGGGATTGAACCCAGGTCAGCCATGTGCAAGGCAAACGCCCTACCCACTGTGCTATCTCTCAAGCCCACAGAGAACTTCTTTAGATCCCAACTTTGTGATAATCTACACCTCTGTCCCTTCCACAAACGCTGGGTCTCTGATTTTCATTATTTTTTATTTCTCCAACCACTGTTTATGTAGATGAAAGCAAAAGGAGAGAAAGAGAATTCCTTTCTTTACAAGGGGCACTTCTATAGATCAAACCTTGGGTTGGATTGCCTGCTCCCCACCCCCGCACCCCCCTCGTTTTCTCTATCTTCAGATTTTCTTTTTCTTTTTTTTTTTTTCAAATTTTTTTTGAGGTCACACCCAGCAATGCTCAGGGGTTACTCCTGGCTCTGCACTCAAGAATTACTCCTGGCGGTGTTTGGGGGACCATATGGGATGCTGGGAATCAAACCCCGGTTGGCCACGTGCGACCACTTGCAAGGCAAACACCCTACCCGCTGTGCTATTGCTCCAGCCCCTATCTTCAGATTTTCATGAGGGAAAAAACTCATTAGTAGAGTTACCCCTTCTTCTGTTAGCTCTCTGCTGTGGGCCATTTGGGAATATAGATCATATATTCCTAAAGGAGCATATCGCAGCGGGAGTTCTGTAGCAGGTGACTTATTTTTCTAAGCCTATATTTAAATGGGTGTTGAACATCACCTTGAGTAGAAAAAATTTTTTCCGTAACCAATTAACCAACCCCTCAATATAGTTTTGTGTTTTTCATTTGGAAAGAATGTTATTCATGGTGGTAGTATTCATTTAAAATTTTATATTTAGAATTCATTTTAAAATTTAGAAAAGCTTAAAGGGCCAAAGAGATAGCTTAATAAAATCCCCCTGCCTTTTTTCGGGAGGGGGGTTCAAACCCAGCGATGCTTAGGAGTTACTCCTGGTTCATCACTCAGGAATTACTCCTGTTGGTACTCGGGGGACTATATGGGATGTAGGGGATCAAATCTGGGTGAGCTGCATGCAACGCAAATGTCCAACCGCTGTACTATTGCTCCAGCCCCAGCTTAATAAACGAGTTACATGCTTTGCATGCAAGAAGCCCCCATCCAATTCTTTTTACCACATGGTCCCCCTGGCTGCCAGGAGTAACACTGTACACAGAGCTAGGGATTGCTGCCCGAAGAAAACTAAATAACAACAACAAAAAAACCCACATATCTTTCTGGGAAGTACATATTGCTTGTGTCTTTTGGGGCCATCCCCAGCTGTGTCCAGGGATCACTCCTGAGCTCTGCTTGTGGTGCTGGGGGCAGGGTATATGGAGGGACATACTGCATGGGTTACCATGATGGAACCACGGTTGTCCTGTATAAGGCAAGCAAGCACCTAAATGCCCACTATACAGTCTCTGTCCTAATGCATTTTATTTTATTTGGGGGAGAGTGGGCTGGGGTCATACCTGGTGGTTCTCAGGGCCTTGGACAGTTTGTGGGGACCACATGGGATGCCGGGGACTTAATCCAGGTCAGTCACATGCAAGACAAGTGCCCCATGCACTGGACTCTCTCTACCTTGTGTGTATTTTATTTATTTATTTATTTATTTATTTTTGGAGGGTAATTTTTTTTTTTTAATTTTTATTAGTGAGACACCATGAGGTACAGTTGTAGACTTACAAATTTTGTGCTTGGGTTTCAATTATACAATGATCAAATACCCATCCCTCCACCAGTGCCCATTTCCCACCAGCACGGATTCCAGTATCCCTCCCACCCCCCATCCCCCCATCCCCCCTGCCTCTGTGGCAGCGCACTCCCCTCTGTTCTCTCTCTCCTTTTGAGTGTTGTGGTTTGCAAAAGTGGCAATCATGTTTGGTCTATAGTCTACTTTCAGCATGCTTCTCCCATCCTGGGAGGATCCTCCCAACACCCTTTATTTGGTGCTCCCTTCTCTATCTGAGCTGCCCTTTCCCCTAGCATGTGTGACTGGCCTCCAAGCCATGGAGCAAAATTCCTGGTACTAATCTCGGCCAGCCATTCTTGGGTGTTAGTCTCCTATTTTGTTACTTTATGTTCCCCAGATAAATGCAATCTTTCTATGTCTATCCCTCTACTTCCGACTCATTTCACTTAACATGATACTTTCCATGTAGTACCACTTGTATGTAAATTTCATCTTTTCTAACCGCTACATAGTATTCCATTGTGTAAATGTACCAAAGTTTTTCCTTAAGCAGTCCTCTCTTCTCAGGCACTGAGATTACCCATGACATTCTTCAAAGAAATGGAGCAAACACTCCTGAAATTTATATGGAACAATAAGCCTCCACAAAAACTAAAGCAATTATTGGGAAAAAGAAAATGGGAGGAATCAACCTCCCTAACTTCAAACTCTACTACAAAGCAGTAATAATTAAAACAGCATGGTACTGGAACAAAGGCAGAGCTGCAGACCAATGGAACAGGGTCGAATATACTGACATCTCCCCCCCAAGCATATGTATTTGATTTTTCACTAGGAGCGTTGCTCACTTTCCTCTCTTCTTCCTTTACAGTTGAGGCAGTCCCAGTCCTACTGCACAGACACAGAATGTCTTCAGGAACGTAAGTAGTCATGGCACAAAAAAAGTCTACTGAATGAATAGTGATCTCTTGGGATGCACCATTGTCTATTCATTGGATCACTGGCAGTTCTCGGGGAACCACCTGGGGTTCCAGGGATCCAACTTAGGTCGGCTGCATGCAACGCAAATGCCCTACCCTCTGTACTATCTCTGTAGCACCAGTGTTGAAATGGTTTCTCTTTGTTGAACTTTTAGGTTCCTGATAGATTTCTAAAATTTTTTGCAGTTATAAGCTTGCAACATGCTGTATAATAAAGACTTCTGCAGTGGTGAGAGGTTGCATTATTAATAGATTGGTGCTTACCTTTTAACATCCCTGACACTAAGCCCACTTTGGTCCATGAAACCAAAACAGAACATGTTAGCATGCCAATGGAGCTTGGCCTTGCTTGATTTATGACTGTTACTGCTTTGTGAACTATCACATCAGATTCCATACAGGTAATACACATCACCTGGAGGAGTATGAGCTGGAGCTGTGCCTTGGGTCGAGAGGACTTTGCTCAGCTCAGAGCCCAGGTCACAGCGGCAGAGCCCTGACTCGGGGTTTCTGAGAAGCCCCCACAAGTGTGGAGGTGGGGGCTTTGGGGATCCTGGGGGGTAGTTCCAGCCCTCAGATTTATCCTGCTGCTCCTCTGCCAGCGCTCATTCACCTTCAGCCGGGCCCTCTGACAGGCAGGTCATCAGAAACCTGTTCTTCTAGTAAGAGGTAATCACACTGAAATCCCGACAAGGAAACAAGTGTTTATTACATCGGTGGCATTAGGGACCTTTGAGCCAGTCCCACCTGTGAACCAAAGGCTCTCTTATTTCTGTGGGTGAAATTTCACTTAATCTAAAGACAAAGCGCTGGGGCTTGAATATTAATTTAGTATATTTATATGGCCAGCTCCCTCTCTCTTTCTCTCTCTCTCTTTTGTTTTAGAATGTGATGGAAATCCTTTTTTGAGGGTCATGTTTTTAAGTGGCTTCAACAGATGTTTCCTCTTGGTGATGGAATTACTTTTTTGTTTGTTTGTTTGTTTTATACTTGGGTCACACCCTGTGGGGATGCTCATCAGAGCTTACTCCTGGCTCTGTGCTCAAGGATCACTCCTGAAGAGCTCTGAGGACCCTTTGAGATACCGGGGATTGAGGTAGGGTCAGCAAGACAAGCACCTACTCATTTGAACTATGGCTCAAGCTCCTAGAATTACTAAAAAAATTTTTTTTTTTTTGATTTTGTTTTCTGAGCCATACCCAGTGGTACTCAGGGGCTATACTTGACTCAGGGATCACTCTTGGTGGTGCTTGGGGGACCATATGGGATGCTGGGGATGGAACCTTGGTATGCCATGTGCTCCAGGCCCCATACTTGTTTGTATAGTCTAAATTTGCACCAGTGATCAGACATGCATTACCTATTTATAGGTATATAGACATACATAATCAGTTCTCACAAACCATTTCTTCTCAGCTTAGTGATTTTTTTTTTCTTTTTTTAAATTTTGTTTCAAACCTGACAGTGCTCAGGGATCACTTCCGGCTCTTCACTCAGGGCCCCAGGGGACCATATGGGGTGCCAGGAATCAGGCCCGAGTTTGGCACATGCAAAGGCAAACATCCCTCTCGCTGTACTATCATTCCAGTCCAAGACTCAGTGATTTTTGCCAGACTAGATCCGAGAATATCTGACAACTGTTTCTGGTAGAAGGTTCACCTGGAGCGACCCATGGGGCCAAGGCCCAGAGTGGGCTGGAGAGGGCAACACCCACCCAGCACCTGCCATGCTCGCCACCCAGGAAGCCTGAACCTCAGTGATGCCTTGGGCCAGGGGCTTTGTGGGCACAGACCCTCAGGCCACTGGCCTCGGGAGGGGAGCTTGGTCTCTGCTTTGCCTCTGCTCCTTGGGGGAGGAGGGGGACAGCTCGAAGTTCCAGCCTGCTAATCGGAGAACAAAATGCTGATAACCAGGGTCCATCTTTTGCTAGGTCAGGGCCCATCAAGCATCACCTCATCACTCTAAGCTCTGGGGTGGTTGCAGGGTGCTCCTTGGGATATGAAGACATTCTTCTCAGGGCTCGAGCAGGAGGACAGTGGGAAAGATAGATGTGTGCTCCCTCCCCCTGCCGACTTCTCCGGGAGAGCTGAGCCACATACAATTGCAGGAAATCACTGGTTTGGGTGCAGAGCCAGGAGTAAGCCGTGCGCACAGCTGGGTGTGCGCCCCCCTCTCCCCAGCCAGTATCCCCCCACCCCCGCCCCTCCAATAGACATTCTTATCCCTATCAGGAAATTCTAAAGGCCTGGGAAGCCGCGAGCCAGGAATAGACACCAGTCATGGATGTCTGAGCTCACAGGCCACATTGTACGTGTCCGAGATCATTTCGCGGAGTGTGCCGCTCTGCTCTTCACTCAGTAACAAGAATCGAATTGCAGTTTCTTAGCATCTCAGCTGGGTGCTTCATCCGTCATGCTGAGCCGGATCCCCTGCACGTTGCTGCAGAACCCTGCCTGCAGACCTGACTCAATTTTGCAGTGAATCGGCTGAAAATGGGGAGCTGCTGTGAGGGCAGTGTCATTCCAGGCTGCATGCCCGCCCCTCCCCCACCCGCTCCACACACTGAGGATTACAGCCCCGGCCTCTGACTGCCCTCACTGTTGTGCCCATCTTTTCCCACTGGAACCCGATACATTTATAGAAATAATCCCGCATGGCCTGCCAGCTCCCGTTGGCTCCCACAGTGGTCCTCTCGACTTTCATTTTCCTGTGGCCAGCCAAGTTGGTGGCCTCATTGGGAAATTTTTTTTCCTTTCATTTTTAAAATTTAATTGTAGCACTGTAGCACTGTTGTCCCGTTATTCATCGATTTGCTCGAGTGAGCACCAATAACGTTGTTACTGTTTTTGGCACATCGAATAAAAATATCATGGGTAGCTTGCCATGCGGGTGAGATACTCTCGGTAGCTTGCTGGGCTTTCCGAGAGGGGCGGAGTAATCGAACCCAGGTTGGTTGCGTGCAAGGCAAACGCCCTACCCACTGTGCTATCGCTCCAGCCCAAAATTTTATTATTATTATTATTATTATTATTATTTTTGCTTTTTGGGTCACACCCAGCAATGCTCAGAGGTTACTCCTGACTGCACTCAGGAATTACTCCTGGCAGTGCTTGAGGGACCATGTGGGATGCCAGGGATTGAACCCGTGTTGGCTGCGTGCAAGGCAAATACCCTACCCACTGTGCTATTGCTCCAGCCCCTAATTTTTATTATTATTATTTGTTTTGGGGGCATACTCAGAAATTCTCAGGTGTTATTCCTGGCTCTGCACTCAGAAATTCCCATAGGTGATGCTCGGGAGACCATATGGGATGCTGGGGATTGAACCCAGTCAGCCTCATGCAAGGCAAATGCCCTACCCACTGTACTATCATCCGGCCCAATTTTTGTTGTTTATTTTGAAAGTGGTGGTTGGGCCAGCCTGGCTCGGGACTGCTGCTGGCTCAGTGCTCAGGATTCCAGTGCCATTGTTCTTGGAGGGACTGTGAACTGTCGGGGGTTGAACCCGGGGCTCTCGAACTCAAGTGTGTGTTGCAGTGCTTTGAGCCATCTCTCCACCTTGTCTACAAGTAAGGTGTCTCCAACCTCTTATTTGTAGGACTTGCTTTTTTGCTTATCACCAGAGACTCAACACGGAAGCAGGCACCCTTCAGAGGTGCTAGAGACACCCCTCTCTTTCTTCTCCCGCCTCTAGGTCAGTCACCAGTGATGCGGGCCTGTTACCTCTTGGCTAGCTGAGGGGTTCACGCCAGCATGTTCGCGCTCGGTCAGCTGTGCTCTCGTTCTCACGAACACCACCTGTGACTGACCTTTGTTAGGTACCTCTGCAAGCCAGGCCTTACACAAACTGCTTTTCATGCCCTGTCCATTTTAACCCTTGCAGCTGTTCTACAAGATGATAATAGATATTTTCATGTCACAGGGAGAGAACTTGAGGCACAGAGACTAAGAAGTGGCAGAGTTGAACTGCTGTTAGATGGTCTCACTTCTTTGAATGTTTTGGACCATACCCAGCGAAGCTCAGGGGTTACTCCTGGCTCTGCACTCGGGACCATAAGGGATGCTGGGGATCAAACCAAGTCAGCCACATGCAAGACACACACCTTACTCTCTGTACTATCTGTCCGGCTCAGAAGATGATGGCAGTTCTTAAAAAATAAATGATCTGGAGGCAGAGACAGTAAAGTGGGTTAAGGTTCCTGCTTGCGTGCAGCTAACTGGTTTCAGTGCGTGGTATCACATAGGGCCCCCTGAGCCCTGCCAGGAATGATCCCTGCCACAGAGCCAGCAGTCAGCCCTGAACACAGCAAGGTGCGGTTAAGAAATGAAAAGATAAAAGGAGAAAAGAAAAGAAATTCTGGGTGGGAGGGCTAGCTCAAGGGCTGAGCATATGCTTTGCATGTTGGAGCCTTGGGTTTGGTGCCTGCGACCATAGGATTCCTCTTCCCCAGGAGTGGCCCCTGAGTTCTGCCAAACATTCATGATGTGATTAGAAATGTCACACAGCCTAAAGACAGGAGGAGACGTGCATGGGGGAATTGGAGTTGTACCAGGAGAGGAAAGCTGGATACAGGTGAATAGATGAAGGTCAGTTTGGGTGGTGAGATAGCTCTCTGGGCTGAAGCGCCCAGCTTTTATCTCATTGAGCACTGCAGCTGGAGCTTCTAAGTGTTGCAGTCAAATGTATGTGAATCCTGGCCATCACGACACAGCAACAGAAGGGAAGGGAATTTTCACTCTTAAAACATGTGTTTTGGGGCTGGAGTGATAGCACAGCGGGTAGGGCATTTGATTTGCACGGGCATTTGATTTGCACGCAGCCAACCTGGGTTCTATTCCCAGCATTCCATATGGTCCCCCAGCAACACCAGGAGTGATTTCTGAGTTCATGATCCAGGAGTAAGCCCTCTGCATTTCTGGGTGTGACCCAAAAAGCAAAGAATAATACTAAAATTAAAACATGCGTTTTGGGGCCAGAGCAATAGTGCAGTGGGTAAGGTGTTTGCCTTGCACACAGCCAAGCCAGGTTCCACCCTTGGCATCTCAAACCCCACCAGGAGTGATCCCTGAGTGCAGAGTCAGGAGTAAGCCCTCAGCTCCACTGGGTGTGCCCCCTAGCTCCTCGAAAAAGTTCCCCTTGACCCAGAGAGATAATACAGTGAATAAGGCGCTTGCTTTACACCCACACATGTGGCTGATCAGGTTCAGTCTCTAAGAGTGCTCCCTGAGCACAGAGCCAGCAGTACCAGCAATAGTACAGTGGGTAGGATGTTTGCCTTGTATACAGCTGACCCAGGTTCAATCCCCGGCGTCTCATAGTGGTCCCCCGAACTTTGATTAGAAATGATCCCTGAGCACAGAGCTAGGAGTAAGCACTGAGTACCCTCCAGATGTGGCCCAAAACAGAACAAAACAACAACCCCCCCCAAAAGAAAAACCAACCCAAAAACTCCACATTTTTTTAAGTTTTAAAATTTTAAAGTTTTTTTTTTCTTTTTGGTTCAACCTGGCGATGCTCAAAGGTTACTTACTTCTGGCTCTGCGCTCAGGAATTACTGTTGATGGTGCTTGGGGGACCTTAGGGGGTGCTGGGGATTGAACCCAGGACAGCCACATGGAAGGCGAACGCCCTATCTGCTGTGCTATCGTTCTGGCCCCTTAAAATTTAAAAGATCTTAAAATAAGATTACCTAGGATTAATCAAGGAAAGATTAACTGCACCCTTTATATATTATTAATTTGAATGAATATTTATACCCCGTACGGTTCCCTGAGCCCCACCGTGAGTGATTCCTGAGCATAGAGCTAGAAGCCCTGAGCATCGCTGATATAAGTCCAAAATCCAAAAATAAATAAGAATAAAATTTTCATTTAATAGGTTTAGGCTTATGATTTTTTATATCCTTCCTTCCTTCTTTCCTTCCCTCCTTCCTTCCTTCCTTCCTTCCTTCCTTCCTTCCTTCCTTTCTTTTTTATTTCTTTCCCACAACCAAAAAAGTGTGCATCTGGCCAGTGAGTGTTACTGCGGTTGTCGACATGACCTGTGCCCCAGCCCTTCGGCCTCGTCCACCCAACTTCTTCAACCATGTAGGTTAGGTGCGCTCACGGGAGGAAAGGGATGTTGAATGCTTGCCAGTGGGTTCTTATAATAATTCATACTTTTTTATTTTAATATCTCAGATTTTAGTTAGAATATTTTCATCTTGTAACTCCAGGGGACTAAACCAGGACCTCACGTGTACAAAGCATATGCTCTACCATCGCGTCTCCTCCCTGGCCCATTAATTCCATTTTGGGGGGATAATTGGGGGGACCACACCTGATCATGTGTGAGTGCTGCTCCCAACACGGTGCTCCAGGATTGATGCTGGCATGCTCGGGGATCTGTATGGTACCACGATCCTTCCCTGCCAGCAGAGTGTGCGTGCTTCCATCCTCCAAGCTAGCTGTCCCGCTCCCAGTTTTTGACATTGACATTTAAACAGCCTTTGTTTTTGTTGTAAAAATAAACTAGAAAAAATTATTAAAATTTTTTTTTTTAAAAAAGGTCCTTTGTTGGGACCAGATTGCAGCGGGTAGGATGCTTGTCTTGCCTGTGGCAGCCCGGGTCTGCTCCCTGAGCAAAGCTGGATGTGGCCCCAAACAAACAAAAAAGGATTTGTTTTCATACTTCTCTAAATAATACTGTGGTCAGTGCTATTGGATTTTGTTGCAAATACTTAATTTTTTTCTTCTTCTTCTCTTCAGTCCCAGGCCCATCTACTGACAATGGCATCAGTATCACCATGATCTTGATGGCCTGGATGGTCATTGCAGTCATCCTGTTTCTCCTGAGACCTCCTAATCTAAGAGGATCCAACTTCACTGGGAAACCAGCCAGTCCGCACAACGTAAGTGTTCTAGGCTAGAATTTCCTTGGGTTAGTCAGTGGGCAGGTGTCGATGGGAACAGGGAAGTGGGGTTTGGATTTTTTGGTGAAAAGTTCTTTGGGGCCACAGCCAAGTGGTGCTCAGGGCTTATTCCTGGCTCAGCACTCGGGGATCACTCCTGGTGGACTCAGGGGACCATATGGAGTGCCAGGATTTGAACTTGAGTTAGCCACTTGCAAGGCAAGCACCCTACCCACTGTATTAACCCTCCGGCTCCCTAGGTACCAACTTTAATAAACTTCATTGAAAGATTTATATATATATATATATATATATATATATATATATAGTATTCCCCACACACACACTTGATTTCGGTGGTTGTTTTAAAATATTTCTGTGGCTGAGTCACTTGTTGAATTATTCCACAAAATTTCTATAAGCTTTTCATGTGGAATTTTCAAATGATTGCTTCGGGGACCAGACCTAATCGTGTGTGGGTGTCAGTCCAAAATCCAAAAATAAGGAAGAATGAAAATCTTCATTTAATCGATTTGAGTTAGCCCAAATGATTGCACTTGACTCAATCCTTTGTTGTTACCCTTAGGAAGATGTAGTGGGGAGGCAGAGTTGTGGTGTTCATCAATGTTTGGATGCTTATTGTGTGTGCTTTTAGTTTTTGTTGTTACAGTTGTTGTTGCGTTAGGAGTAGTAAACTTAGGTATATAGTATTGCTGAATTTTAACCAAAAAGGAAGGAGTTAGCTCTATAGAGCCTGGCGCTATTGAGATAGTTCAATGCATAGGGTTGTGCTGTCTCTCTGGCCCCAACAAAATGTTCTTTTGTTTGAATCTAGAAGTAGAGTGTTTTTAAACGCCCAGGTTTGGGGCCTGAGCTCGGTGGACCGGAGTGCATGCTTTGAATGCAGGAGGCCTGGGGTCCATCCCCAGTAACTCAGGGTCAGGGCTGGAGCAATAGCACAGCGTGTAGGGCATTTGCTTTGCTTGTGGCCAACCCAGGTTCAATTCCCAGCATCGCCTGTGGTCCCCTGAGTACCGTCAGGGGTGATTCCTGAGTGCAGAGCCAGGAGTAACCCCTATTTATTGCTGGGAGTGACCGAAAAAGCAAAAAACAAAACAAAACAAAACAAAAAAACTCAAGATCTCCCTAGTTCTGGGTGCAGCCATAAACAACAGCAAGGTAGTTTCTTCTGCTTCTACCTCTGGGTTGTGGGGAATCCCCGAGTGATCAGGGAGTGGTTGCCTAGAGTAGAAGGAACCCCCACACTGCTTCCCCGACACTGATGTGAGAAACAGTCTCAGGGCTGGAGACAGAGTCCAGAGAGCTCACCGCCTTGCTCTTAGAAAACTTTTTCTAAAAAAAAAAAAAACCTTTTTCTTATCCACATCTTGTCACCCTTGGACACTTTCTCCCTCCTTTCAAATCACAGAGAAGAATAAGACAAACAGGGACCAGAGCAATAGTACAGAAGGTAGGACATTTGCCTTGCACATGGAAACCCAGGTTCAATCCAGCACTCCGTATGGTCCCCCAAGCCCTATCAGGATTGATCCCTGAGCACAGAGCCAGAACTAAGGCCTGAGAGCATCACTAGATGAGGGGAAAAAAAAAAAAAGGAGTCAAACACTGGAGAATTGCACTGTTGAAAATGTACATGAGCTGGAGCAATAGTTTAGTTTAATTGCTTTTTGGGTCACACCCGGCAATGCACAGAGGTTATTCCTGGCTCATACACTCAGGAATTACTCCTGGCGTTGCTTGGGGGACCATATGGGATGCTGGGAATTGAACCTGGGTCGGCCGTATGCAAGGCAAATGCCCTACCCACTGTGCTGTTGCTCTAGACCCTGGAGCAACAGTATAGTGGTACAGTAGGTAGAGCATTTGCCTTGTATGTGGCTGACTCAGGTACAATCCCCAGCATCCCATATGTTTCTCCTGACCACCACCAGGAGTAATTCCTGAGTGCAGAGCCAGGCGTAGCCTCTGAGCATCGCTGAGTGTGATCCAAAAGCAATAAAGAAAAGAAAAGAAAATGCACGAAAGTTCCAAATAGGTTTCTGGGATGCAGGTTAAGGGACGTTGCTCTTAGACTGCTTGCACTGGGATGGAAGAAAGTTCAAGGGGTGGAGCAGTAGCATAGAGGGTCAGGCACTTGTCTCACATATGGCAGACCCAGGTTTGACCTCCAGCACTTCCTAGGGTATCGCAAGCCCCACCAGCGTGATCCTCCCTGAGTACAGTTCTGAGTACAGTTCTGAGTACAGAACAAGGAATAAGATTTGAGCACTACAAGTCTTGAACAAAGAAAAAAAGTTTTAAAAGAAAAAAAGTCAATTCATATTTTTTCTCTTTCTGATGTTAGGGACAAGATCCACCAGCCCCTCCTGTGGACTAACTTTGTGATCTGGAAATTGAGAATAATTAACACCTTGCACGACCAAATGAACGAAGATGACCAGAGTACTTTTAACCCCGTTAGAACAGTTTTTCTTTTTGCATTTGAATATGGGATGGTCTTGTTTTCATGAGCTTCTAGAAATGTCACCTGCAAGCTTCTGCTGTTTTCTGTTATCACTATTCTTCATTACAATTTATTTGAGTAAATGATTATATTTAAAAACAATTTACACGGGATTTTTTTGGTTATCCTAAGCTTAAACATTCCATTCATTCTCTTTATAATTGTGTTCATATTTTTTTTAAAATGATTTCTGACCTGATTGAGAGATTTGAGATATATGCATTTAAATATTTTAGTCTTACTAGGTTTTTTAATTTCCTTTTTTTCTCCCCAATCAATATTTATAAAGTTATTTGGGGTTTTCTGAGATTATATGAAAGAAAATTCTAACTACATTGTATTTACATGTACCTAGAAGTTTGGTTTGTGGAGGGAGTGGAAGTTTTCTCTAGTTTTGGGGATGATGGCAACATTTGAAATATTTTATTAGTTACAGCTAAAATCTCTAGCATTCACTAGAATTGGCTATGTGGTTAGGAAAGGAGATGGGAAGAAGTAAATTTGTTGTTTACTACGTTTTCTACTCCCACACAAATGTGTCTAATGTTAAGAAATCTTTAAATAAACATGATTTAAATATGGTCGATGATTTACTGCCCACTAATGACATTTGTAATGCACTGCACAAGAGCCTCACAGATTCATGGAAAGAGTAGAAAAATAAATTCTTTCTGCCTTTGCCAGGTTTAAGCGACACTTTATTTTTAATATGGTGCCTCTCTGGATGCTTCTTTCTGTTCTAATACTTCTCTCTTAAACAAAACAGTCTTGAAATTTTGGAGGTGTCTATGATATTTGAATGCCTATTTACTTATTTACCTGATTTTTTTCTTCAAAGAAACATTTTTTTTCTCCAGTCTTTTGTTATCCTTTGGCTTTAAGATTATTGAATGGGTTCTTGGCGTTTTCCAAGGGAAAAGAAGGAAAATGAAAAAACAATTAAGGTAGGACCAGAGCACAGCAGTGGGTAGAGTACCCCATCTTGTCCCCTGGGTCCTGCTAGGAGAGATGACAAGCACAGAACCAGAAGTAAGCCCTGAGCACCCCAAGGGATGGCCCCAGCACCCCTAACCTCCCAGAGAAGGTTTTTTTTCTCACCCTGTATCTCATTCTTGTTTGGTAATGGAATGGACAGGGGTAGGTAGGAGGATTAATATAAGTAAAAATTTTAATTGAATTTATTCTTAAAAAGGGGAATTAAAAAAACATTGTTTTTCTCAGAAAGAAAATAAATACAAATTGCACTTTTTACCAAAAAAGTCCGCATGACCTATGTGGAAGTTTCCCCTTAAATAATTACAAATGAAAATATGCAGGCAAGAAGATAATTTATTATCAATGTAAGGGTTCCCTCCCCCCCCCCAATTCATCTAGCAATCCACTGTATAGATCTGAGAAATTATTTATATGAATTGAATTATACTGTTTAAGAGTCTCTGGTGCAATTGTGTAATGTTGTCCATAAGGTTATTTCCGCCCCCTTTAGTATGATTACATTATAGGCCATAACTTCGCAAGGGCTTGGTTTCATTATATAAACCAGTGTGGACTGCTGTATTTCTTATGTTTCTTGGCTTTCTGATCAAATTCTTGAAATAACATGACCAACTCTTTTTTTCTTTCTTTTTTCTTTTCTCTACTGAATCACCGTGAATTACAGTCAGTCATGATTTAGTTTCAGGTATACAGTGTTCCAACACCAATCCACTTCCTCCACTAATGTCCTCGGTTTCCCTCCCACCCCGCTTCCTGCCCTTTTCTTTTCTTTTCGGCTCTGGGTTTACAGCACTCTCACTGATAGGGTATCACTCGTATCCCTTTAGTATCCCCTTCCCTGTCCTATCCCCCTCAGTGGCTTGCCTCCTACTGAAGATCAGTTCTCATGCTTTTTGTTCTGTTGCCTTTGAGCATTTATTATTCCCCTACTGTGTTTATATCCCATATATGAGAGAATTTATTCTGTGTAACTCTCTATGATCAACTATTAGTGACTTGTGTAACCTGAAGGGCATGGTGTAGCCTAATGTAGGCAAGTCAAACCCAGATGAATAAACACCAGAGTTAAGGTTTTCCTCACGTGACCTACCTACCTACCAGAAGCTTTCCTAGTTCTAGAGCTGTTCAAGTTTTTTTTTTCTTTTTGGGTCACACCTGGCAATGCACAGGGGTTACTCCTGGCTCATGCACTCAGGAATCACTCCTGGCGGTGCTCGGGGGGGCCATATGGGATGCTGGGGATCGAAGCCAGGTCGGCTGCGTGCAAGGCAAATGCCCTACCCCCTGTGCTATCGCTCCAGCCCCATAGAGCTGTTCAAGTTTTTAAATCAAAAAGAGGTGGATTGGCATAAAATAGAGCAACCTTGCGATAAGCATGCCTTTTTCCTGGCAGGCTTCAGAATTTGGGGGCTTGCAGTTATATCCTGTCAGTTTGTTTTTTAAAAACCACAAGGAAGCAAACTCTGGTAGAGATGCATGATATAGTCATGGAACCTACCATTACAAATGGTTGGAATTTGGCGATGATTGAAGAAGTAGCATGACTTGGAAGTAGAAACATATCCTCTGAGCTAGAGCCTTAGAATCCAGATTCTTTTCTCTTTTTTTCTTTTCTGTATTCTTGTTTACTCCTTGATGCCCCTGATTTTTGAGTTGTATTGTTTTTGTTTTTCCCTGGTGCCAAGAACTAAGTGCCAGGGTTGGAGAGCTAGTCCTAAGGGCTAGAGCTTGCTTGGCCTGTATCCTGGAGTCCCTCGGTTCAATCCCTTGCCACATGACCCCAACAACTGTACAGGTGTAGCCCAAGTAGCCCCTCAGCACTGCTGATAGGACGCTACCCCCCAGCCAAACATCAAACCCTATGTTACCAGATCTCCACCTCCCACACCTGGACATGTGGATTCTTAATCCCAGTCTCTCGTTCTGTCATGTATACTTAATGGTCATCCAGACTTTTCATCTTTTCATATATGGACCATTCACTTAATTAGTAACAAAAGTTCAGAGTGAACTATTTAGTCTTAGGGGTTTGGGTGTTTTTTGATGGTTTGTTTTGTTTTTGGCTTTTGGCTTGTAAGATTTTCTTCACATTTTGGATAAAGACAGTCCACGACTGCACACAATGTATTCCTGTTAGCCTAACTAGTAATTTAGATTATTGTATTCTTCAAGCTTCTACATGTGGCCTTTTATTGAGCGCACTTACTCAGTACTTGGCCTGTAAACATTTTGCCTAAACCGTAGCTACAACCATTTAAAAATAAATCGGTGTGCTGGGAATGTGTCTCAGTGGTAGAGCATCTGACTTCCATGTATGAGGCCCTGGGTTCAAGACTGGGTCGAGCACAGGGCCAGGAGTAGATCCTGAGCACCACTAGGGAGGGCCTAAAAGGCAACAACAATAGCAAAATTAAATCTGGAAACAGTACAGTACAAGACTAAATATTTGAGGTTTAGCTCTTAAGCATTCTACAAATGCCATTGTTTCAGAGTAATTTTTTAAATTTTTTTTTGCTTTTTGGGTCACACCTTGCATTGCACAGGGGTTTCTCTTGGCTCATGCACTCAGGAATTACTCCTGGCAGTGCTCAGGGGACCATATGGGATGCTGGGAATCGAACCCGGGTTGGCCCGCGCAAGGCAAATGCCCTACCCGTTCGTTGTACTATTACTCCAGCCCCAAGACTAATTTTTTTAATGCAAAATAACATTTTTTCTTGATGGAAAAAGTTAACATTGAAACTGTATTAGGAAAGATTTTTATTATGAATATAGCCAAACACTATCTCTGAGTTGCAGAGGTTTTCCAAAGTAGCTATTAAGTTACAGCTATTCCTTGGTTACTTTTATTGTCCTTGTGGTATGCAATATTAGTGTTTATAGAATCACAAATATTTTACATTTTCAAAGGAACCTAAGAACCTTGAATGAAAAATCTTTCACTCTAAGTGGATTATGTGCAAAAATTTGATCAAATTCAAGAAGCGAAGCTGTAACTTGAAGAGAAAAATAAAGCGTTTACAATTAAATTTTTGTTGTTGCAGTACTATTCCTGAATAATAGGTCTTCTGTATTTGTTAACCATGTCTGATTATTTGTTCCAAGCAAAAGTGGTCATGTGATATGCTAAATATTAATTGCTGTTTAAGTATTTAAATCATGCCAAACAAATCATGTCTATGCCATTCAGGTTTATTGTAATCTTTTATTGAGTTCTTGGACTGGGATAAAGGGCTTGTACTATGCACTTTTTATTAATGAATAAATAGAAAACATTAGTAACACCCATTGTTTTTTGTTTGGCTTTTGTGGGAAGAGAAGCAAGCATTTTGGGGCTCAGTAAAACATTAATGTCCTTTACTAAGTTTTGTTGTTGTTTTGGGGCACACCAAGCGATGCTCAGAGCTACTCCTGGCTCTGCACTCAGAATTACTCCTGGCGGTGCTTGGGGGACCATATGGGATGCCAAGGATCAAACCAGGGTTGGCTGTGTGCAAGGCAAGTGCCCTAACCACTGTACTGTTTCTCCAGCCCCTAAAGTTTGTTATTTGGAGACTATTTTTTTGTTGTTGTTGAGTTGAGGATTGAGTTTTCCTCCCCGCCCCAAGCAGAGTCCCAGCAGCTGAAGACCTCCGGAACCAGCCACAGCCATGCTTAAGACCACTCTCCACACGTTCGGATGAGCCTCACGCATGAAGGAACCAGTAGAGGAACCCAGGCATGTGGGAGCTGGGGCTGAGATCTCCAAGCCTGCTCGGATCGGGACTGGGCCTCCTCCACCCAGATCCCCCATCTTCCAGTACGTAGGCATTATACCCACCAACTGACCCCAGTGCTGTGTTGTCCCATCAACAGCCAAGACCCAGAGACTATAAAACCCAGCTCCCAGCCGCAAATGCGGCCATGCAACATCTTATTATCTAGTTCTTGCTCTTGGAGTACCTGGCAGGCTACCGAGAGTATCCTGCCTACATGGCAGAGTCTGGCAAACTCCCCATGGCATATTTGATATGCCCACACCCAGTAACAATGATGGGTCTCATTCCCCTGACCCTGAAAGAGCCTCGAATGTGGCACTTGCTAAAATCTCAGGGCTAGGACGAAGGAGACATTACTGGAGCCTGCTCAAGGAAATCAATGATCAATGAAAAACAGGATGTCAGTGCTACAGTAATAGTGATTTTTTTTTCGGGACGATAGTGCTACAGTGTTACTCTTTTTTTTTTTTTTTCTTTTTGGGTCATACCCGGCTATGCACAGGGGTTAGTCCTGGCTACTCCTGGCTCTTCACTCAGGCATTATTCCTGGCGGTGCTTGGGCGACCATATGGGATGCTGGGAATCGAATCTGGGTCAGCCATGTGAAAGGCAAATTCCCTACCCGCTGTGCTATCGCTCCAGCCCCTACAGTGCTACTCTTTTTTTTTTCTTTTTGGGTCACACCCGGTGATGCACAGGAGTTACTCCTGATTCATGTACTCAGGAATTGCTCTTGGTGGTGCTCGGGGGACCTATGGGATACTGGGAATTGAACCTTGCAGCTGCGTGCAAGGCAAACGCCCTACCCGCTGTGCTATTGCTCCAGCCCCATACAGTGTTACTCTTAACTAGAGATGCTTCTAACTAAACAAAATCTGTTGTAGGCCAGGGTGGGACTTAATGGTAGAGCACTTACCTTGCATGTTTTAAGCCTTGGGTTTGATCCCCAGTATGGTAAAGAAAAAAGATAAAATAACTTCATCATTAAAAGAATGTTTTGATATAATTAGTTTATGGGACCAGTATTCAGAAGTCTCAGAAGGAGGGATATTGAGACTCCCTAGAAAGATCTAAAGCAGTTTCTTTTTTTTTTTATTACTTTATATTTTTCCAAGAGAGGAAATAATAGCAATCATGTTACTTTATCAGACATAACCTTATCAAAAAGAAGCCATGAGTGAAACTTGCTTTTGTTCTGTGACCTGGACGGCATCCAGATAACAAGATGACATGTTATACTTATTTGCATGTAAAAGCAATGAAATTACTCTGATGTGTTTATTAGGGTCAGTGAGATATTTTAATATTCCTTTAAAAGAACAAATTTGGGGCTGGAGTGGTTGCACAGTGGATAGGGAGTTTGCCTTGCATGCGGCCGACCCAGGTTTGATTCCCAGCATCCCATATGATCCCCTGAGCACCGCCAGGACTAATTTCTGAGTGCATGAGCCAGGAGTAACCCCTGTGCATTGATCTACCCAAAAAGCAATAAATAAAATTTTAAAAATAAAATAAAAGAACAAATTTGAGGCAAGGATGTATGTAGCTCAGTGATAGAACATGATAGATGTCCTAAGTATGATGACAAAAATATAATAGCAAAGTTGGAAGTATATGGTGGGGGCACAAAGGGCTGGGGTGCATGCTTGGCACACAGAATCCCAGGTGGTACATTATCCTCTGAGCACCACTAGATATGATCATGGTGGGATCCCTAGCACCACCACATTTGGAACCTAAGCATTGAGTCATCCAGCCACTCCAGTATGACCATCTGATCCCCTTGAGTACTGGTTAGTATGTCCCCTCCTACTCACCCTCCAATAAAAAAGAATTTGTGAAATACGTAATTTCCAGGAAATAATGATTTCATCTAAAATTAGCCATGTTTGTTTGAATCTCTGAATCCCTATTGGAAATTGTGGCATTTTTCCATGAACTGGCTCAGCATTGCTAGTTTCCCTAGCAATGGAAATTGCAATAAAAGTGAGAATTTTGCCTCCTGCAATTTCATCTGATGGTTTTTCTGCAAAATCCCAGTTTATAGAGTCAGGTCATCAGCCCCACCCCTCGAAATGTTCTATTAACACCAACCATGGATAGTTCTCATGCTCAGATTGTAATTTTTTTCCTTTAAAAATTGAACCATCATGGGGCTGGAGCAATAGCACAGCGGGTAGGGTGTTTACCTTGCACACGGCCTACCCGGGTTCAATTCCCAGCATCCCGTATGGTCCCCTGAGCACTGCCAGGGGTAATTCCTGAGTGCAGAGCCAGGAGTAACCTCTGTGCATCACCACGTGTGACCCAAAAAGCGCAAAAAAAAAAAATTGAAACATCATGAATGACAAAGTTATTAATGATTGAGTTTCAGGCATATAATGTTCCAATATCAAACCCTCACTAGTTTCCACTTCCCTCCACCAATGTTCCCAGTTGCCCTCCAGCCCCCTAGCCTGCCTCTATGGCAGGCACTTCCCCTTCCACCATTGTCTTAGTGTTTACAAGCTTTTTTTTTTTTTTTTGGTGCTTTTTTGGGTCACACCCCCGCGATGCACAGGAGTTACTCCTGGTTCATGCACTCAGGAATTGCTCCTGGCGGTGCTCAGGGGACCATATGGGATGCTGGGAATCGAACCCCCGTAGGCCACGTGCAAGGCAAACGCCCTACTTGCTGTGCTATTGCTCCAGCCCCAAGCTTAGATTTCTTTTTAAACCTAGAGTTAACAATGTGATCTTTGCTGTGGGGAACTAAATCTTCCATTTCCCCCTCTCCTAACAAAATAGCGTGCATTCTTTAAACATTTTAGTGTTTATATCCAGGGGCCACCTGCACCCCCAACAGCTCCACCATGGGCATAACTCCCGAATTCTGCAGGGTGTGACTGAAAAAAATCTCCCAGGAAGATTGTTTGTTGAAAGTGAGGTGGGAGGACCAGGGATGTGGCTCAGTGGGAGAGCACTGTGTGTGTGAGGCCCCGAGTTCTACTCCTAGAATCACAAAAGAAAAAAAGTGCAATGGGAGATGTTTGGGAGACAGGAGGTACCTAGAGGTAGGGGACATTATGATCATGGGACAGAGAGATCAAAGGACTTAGTGAATGCTTTATGTGTAGGAGGCCAGTGTTCAATCTGTCACTGGGCTGGGGAGTGCGTAGAGCACTGGCCTTGCATGCTTCTCACCCGGGTTCAATACCCGGCACCACAGATGGTCCCTCAAGCCTCCCTGAGAGTCCTAGAATGAGTCCTGAGCACTGAGAGGCACAGCCCCCCAAAACCAAAAAACTAAAAATGCTTTAAGGCCTTTGCCATCTTCTCTCCCAGGCATTGCCTCTCCAAAACCTTAAACTATATCGGAACTATGGCTCTAACACTTCCTGTGAATTTCCACTGAAACAATTTCTAGCAATGAACAACTGCACTTATAGCTCAGTGCCGGGCACATGAAAAACACTAAGGATCAGTGGACTGGAGATGTAGGCCAGTGTTACAGCTCTTGTGTATGAGGCCCTGCACGGATTTCTGGCATTCCACCCCCAATTTTTAACCTCTAAAGATAAAAATATGAAAGAGAATATCAGTTTCCCATCAAGATTTTTAAAAATCTTTATTGAGACTCTTATTTACAATACTGTTTATGACCAAAACTTTTTTCTTTGGTACTAGGGAATGGTAGGGAATGGAATGGTAGGGTGCTTACTTTGCATATGACTGAGTGGTTTGGTTCCCCAGTACCACATACGGTTCATGAGCCCCACCAGGAGTGATTCCCTGAGTGCAGAGCCAGGACTAAACCCTGAGAACCACTGGATATGGCCAAACAATTTTAATCTTATTTTGCATCTCTGGTCTCTAGTAAAGTGTAACACACAGTAAGGCATTACATCTTAGTTGAACCAACGGACTTAACCGCACAGAAAAGAAAACATCTACAAGAGCACATAGCTAGCATGCTTGAGCCCCAAGTTCGATTCCCAGCACTGCAAAACTCCACTCCTACAAACTCACACACTGGGTACTATCCGCAGCAAAGAGTTTCATCGACAAAATCCAACGACTGTTAGGAGCCTATCGATAAAAGGTCATCTAAATGATATGTTAGTGTGCCTTTAGAAATTACCAACCACCTTCCTGTGATGTGTTTAAAAATCAGCTTCGAAGGCTGGAGAGTTTGCTCAACAGACTGTGCACAGGCTCTGCACTTGGGAGCCCCAGCCTCTCTCTTCAGCTTTGACTTCAAGTACCAATGATGTCACCTGATAGAAGTCTTAATTTAGTAAGAGATACAAAGTCACGACTGTGCTTCCCCCCCCACCTTTTCTTTTTTAAAATTTTATTGAATCACCGTGAGAAACAGTTACAAGCTTTCATGTTTGAGTTACAATCACAATGATCAAACACCCATCCCTCCACCACTGCACATCCCCCACCACCAATATCCTCGGTAAAGCCCCCCTTTCCCACCCTCCCCTTGCCTCCATGGCAGACAATATTCCCCACACACTCTCTCGCTCTACTTTTGGGCATTATGGCTTGCAATGCAGGTTCCCCCTTCTTCTCTTTGGAGGTTAGGGATGAGACTTGCACAGAGCGGGCCGGTCGGGGGGCTGCAGTCCTTCCAACCCCCCCCACCCCCACCCCCTGGCCCAGGCCGCTGGGAAGGGCTTGCACCCGCCTTCCAGACGCCGATGAGCGCTGGCAGAGTGACCAGGCCTGGAGGGCGTGGGCTCCCTTGGTCTCCCTGGGGCTCCCCAGTCGCGCCCGCACACTCAGCTCCGTGCTTCCCGGCCGCCCGGGTGGGGGGCGCTGACTAAGCGGCGGGCCGCGCGCGGAGGGCGTGGACTCAGCCTCGACACCGGAAAGCGGGCCGGGACCTTCCGGTCCCCGAGGGCCTCGCTGACCTAAAGCGCACGTCACCCGGGACGAGACCCAAGGAGGGAAGTCGGGGAGGCTCGAGTCAGAGCCCTGGCCGCCGGGGCAAGCTACCCCCACGGGGGCGCGACCGGCCCCGGCGCGCACGCGAGCCCCGCCCCGGCGCCGCTCGCCGCCGGGGCGGGGCCGCTGAGCTGGCGCGACCGGATTGGCTCCCTCTCGCCCGAGGGGCGTGGCCACCCGCCGCCCGGCCGGCCCCGCCCCCAGCCCCAGGAAATGGGGGCGGGCCCCGGGCCTAGAGAGGCGGGAGGTGGGGACCGGGATGCGGCGGGGGGCAGAGTCCTGGAGGGGATGAAGCCTGCCCCTTTTCGGGCAGGAACCTTTATCTACGGGCTCGGTCCCGGGACTCGGGGTGCGGCGCTCTGCAGCCTGCGGGAGGCGTGTGCCGTGTGAGCGGCGTCCAGTGGAGCCCGGAGCGAGCAGCAGCCGGGGCGGCCGCCGGGCAGCGGGTAAGCCGCGTCGGGATGCTCGGGGGCCGCCCGAGTTCCGCGCCCAGCTTTGCCAGCCCGCGACCCCCTCACCCCCACCCCAGCGCCGCTGCTTTTCGGACTCTGAGCCGGAATCGCCTCTTGCTTCTGCTGCCCTTGGGCATGGGATCACTCGAGCTGCTTCTGCAAGACCCGGCAGCTTCTCTCTGCTGCTTCCCGCCTGCCGCCGCCCCCCACTCCCCACCCCTCAACCCCCCAAAACGCCGGCCTCCCGCTTTCGGGCTTGGAACCAATGCTAGATTTCCCTGGCCCTTCCGAAAGCTTGAACGCCCCCCATCGAAGGGAGGGAGCCTGCGCTTAGGGACCCCATGGTGCTTGCAATCTTTTGTTTGGACCCTGCTCATTTAGGGAGCTCTACTTCTCATTGCGCTCCTTTATTTTAATTAAAAGAAAAAAATTTTTAAATGGGGGCCCCACAACAGGCGGTGCTCAGGGGTTACTCCTGACTCTGCGCCCAAGAATTACGCCTAGCGGTGCTCCGGGACCAGATGAGGTGCCAGGGATCGAACCAGGGTTCTCCGCGTGCAAGGCAAGCGCCCTATCCTCTTGCAGCCCTATCGCTCCAGGGTCTCCTTTAAATTAAAGAGAAATCCCAGCCTGGAAGCCCTTTGGAGGATGAAAGCCTAAGTACATCTTAATGTATATGGCCCGGCCTGATATGCGTGACTGACCTCTGCTCCTTGCAATCAGCCCATCTCGTGTCAAACGGGTTCGTCTTTTCTCAGGGTGCTTTGGAAGGTCATGTTTGCTTGAGGACTTAAACAGAGAAAATCTCCCTACATAAGAAAGAAATTCAGGGGGATTTGAAATCCCTGTGAAGGGAGTTGGCCTCCTGGGATGTGCCTCCTGCTTTTTAGTGTATGAGGCCCCATACCAAAAATTAAAGAAGTGAGAGATTCCTGGGAGAGAGCTATTCAGGGATAAACAGAGAAGTAACTGTCCATTGAGCTCATGTACACAGGAGTCTTTGAATTCTTTCCAGTGCTCTAAGAAACAGAGAACAGTAGTGGTGCCTATTTCTTCAGGGGGCTTCTGGGCGTGAAAGGGCTTACTGTCCACTGAGATGTGTTGTTGGTCCCCAGCTTCTAGGTTAAGGTAACTGACCCAGCAACCCCCACTATTGGATCTCCTGGGGCTGGAGAGATATCACGGAAGGTAAGGCTCTTGTCTTGCATGTAATCCAAAGGGATTCAATCCCTGAGCACCACCAGGAGTAACTCTGAGTGCAGAGCCAGGAGTAACACCTGAGCATTCCCGGATGTGGCCCCCAAAATAAAGCAAACAAAAACCCCAGAAGGATCTCATTTCTTTTCCCATTACTGTCTTCCTTTCTCCAACATAAAATCCTGTAATTCCCAAGCATGCTCTAATCTCCTTGTAGTGTCCGGTAGATTTGTTTAGTTAGAACAGTAGCACTCTCTTTCTCACAGATTAAACGTTTATCCCAGCTCAGGCATCTTGTGATCATATACTTTTTGGAAATGATGTAGATGTGCCAGGTTGGTAACCGTCAGCCCTAACCTCCCCATTGGCCTAGCTACTGGGAATCCTGCCCTAGAGTAGTGGTGGGAATCATCTCTGAACACAGAGCCAGGAGAAGTCTGGGGCACTGCTCAGTGTGCTCCCCCCAGGCGCCCACAAAACTATTACTAAAAAAATATAATAAAAAGAGCAGAGCCTGGCAAGCTCCCCGTGGCATATTCAATATGCCAAAAACAGTAACAAGTCTCACAATGGAGACATTACTGGTGCCCATTCAAGCAAATCGATGAACAACGGGACAACATTGCTACAGTGCAATAAAAAGAGAAGTGACTCTTGAAATTCTTGCTGAAGTTTTCCCTAAAGAAGAGAGTGAGGGGACGGAGAGAGTACAGCAGGTAGGGTGCTCACCTTGCATGTAGCAGACCCAGTTTTGATCCTCGGCATCCCAAATGATCCCCCAGCCCACCAGGAGTGTAGAGCCATGAGTAAGCTCTGAGCACAACTGGGTATGAACCAAAATAAGAGGAAAGAATGAGGGACTGGAGCTACAGTACAGTGGGTAGGATGCTTGCCTTGCAAGTACCCGACCCAGGTTTGATCCCTGGCATACCTTATTTGTTTTTGGTGTTATTGTTTTGGTTTTGGGCCATATCTAGCTGTGTGATATCTAGCTGTGTGACCTCCTCCTGACTTTGTGCTCAGGGATCACAACTCTGGGGTGCTTGGGATCGATCCTAGATCAGCCACTTATAAGGCTGATACCTGGTGTACTGTTCTGGCCCCTTAGATGACTCTTTAAAGTTGAAATTCATGGGGACCACACCCTGCAGGAGGAGAGAGTAGGCCACTTCAGATGATGCTGGGAGACCTAGGACCACCCTAGATGCACTCAGAACCTCTGGGGTCACAGCCAGCCAGGGGCTGGGCTGTGCAGGTATACTGGATTGTACCTAGGACCTCAAGTATGAAAAGCTCTTCCAATTGTATATAGTATTTTGCCTCGAATTTTGAAAAAAGGGATTTAAGCTTCTCATTAGTTTATTGGTGAGTAGCCTTGCCTGTTACAGATCAAAGGGAATTACTACAATACATGCCTATTTTTGCTTGTACTATATTTTTAAAAGTTGGAAGGATAAACAAAAGTTGCTGCTTACAGATGTGAAAAAGGGGTTAGCAAAATAGATCTTTTGGGGTTAGTGAGAGTTCTTAGTGTTCATCTTGCTTCTTTATGGTGCCAGGGTTGAGCCCAGGTCTCATGCAGGCAGCGCTTGTGCTTTATCACTGAACCATGTCTCCGTGCAAGTGGACGCCTTGCTACACAGATTACCTGGTTTTGATTTGTTTTGTTTGGGGGCCACACCTGAAGATCCTCAGGGCTTTTTTATGGCTCTGTGCTCAGGGATCGCTCCAAGTGGTGATTGGGGACCAAATGTGCAGGGATGGAACCTGGGTCAACTGTGTCATTCGAGGCAAGTGTCCTACCCACTGAACGACTCTTTGGCCCCCAGATTCACTTTTTTTTTAACATTAAGATCATATTGAGTTATAATTTTCTTTTTTTTTTTAATAGTGAGACATCATGAGGTACAGTTGCAGACTTACACATTTTTGTGCTTGGGTTTCAATTATACAATGATCAAATACCCATCCCTCCACCAGTGCCCATTTCAGATTCACTTTTTGAACTACCTGAATACATTACCTATTCAATATCAAGGTGAATTAAAAAGTCTTCCTTGTATATTGCTAAGACTATTGTTTTCGTCCCTCCTTCCTTTTCCCTTTCCTTCCTTCTTTCTTTCTTTCCTTCGTCTCTTCTTTCCTTTTTCTTTCTCTCCTTCCTCTTTTTGTCTCTTTTTTCTCCCTTCCTTCCTTCCTTCCTTCCTTCCTCTTCTTTCTTCCTTTTCCTTTCCTTTTCCTCCCTTCCTCCCTTCCTAACTTGCTTTTTGGCCCACAGCTGCCGATGTTCAGGGCTTACTCCTAACTCTACACTCAGGGATCACTCCTTGTGGGCTTGGGGGACCATATGGGGTGCTGGAAGTTGAACCTGGGTTGGCCACATCCATGGTAAGCCCACTGGACTATTGCTCCAACTCTGTTGTTTTATTTCATGGAATCAGTAGATTACAGATTCTGTTCTTTTTTACTATTTTGTTCAGATTGCCTCTTTTCTTAGTTAAACCATCAGAGGGCCTGGGGAAAAGCTCCCAGGAAGCTAGGGAGCTACCTGGTCTTACAGTTCTCCTGGAGCCATGTTCAGGTAGTACACCAGGTGCCAGCCTGAAGTCAAGAAGAAAACAAAACCCCTACCAGCATTGTAGAATTGGTGTCTGCTAATCACAGCCTTAAAAAGATTACGGGGTACAGACTATACTTGGTGGTGCTTGGGGGTGCTGAGAATGGAACCCTAGGTCCTGTACCTGTCAGGCATGTGCTCCAGTCTGTTAAGTCATCTCCTTGTTCCAAAGATTGATTTATAAGCCAGAATAGTCATTTATTAATAAAGAAAAAGATGTATGTAATTTGTTCAGACTATTATTTTTTCCAATAGGACATTCTACCCAGAAAACCAGTGAAGATTAGAACACCATTGTTTGATAAGCACTTTCAGACCAAAGAAAATGGTATCAACTTAATTACGTGCCTTGCTATATCTTTTTTCATAATAGGGATATTATATTCTTGCCAGGCATTGTAATTAGATCAGTCTTTGAATATAGTCTCTGATCCTTACAGGAATAAGCTAAACAATTTTTAAACTCTCTGATTACCATTTTTCTTCTCTTTGAAATTCATGAATGGGAACTGGAGAGATAGTACAGCAGGTAGGGTGCTTGCCTTGTATGTGGCCAACCTAGGTTTGATTTCCGGAACCACATATGGCCCAAGCACTGGTGACTGTTGACTCAAAACCAATTAAAAAGAAAAGAAAAAAAGGGGGCTGGAGTGATTTGTAGTACAGCAAAGTAGGGCACTTGCCTTGCAAGCAGCCAACCTGAACCCAATCCCCAGCATCCCATTTGTGAGCACCACCAGGAGTAATTCCTGGGTGCAGAGCCAGGGGTCACTCCTGAGCATCGCTGGGTGTGACCCAATCCCAGGCCTGACCACCCCCCACCCCCCAAAAAAAAGGAAAAAAGAAAAGAAAATGAAATCCATGAATAGGTTAGATTAGGTCATACTTGAAGTCTTGCAAGGACTAAAAATTTTTAGAACCTGATCAAAATTTAACAGTTAATTAACATTTCTGTGTAGAGATCAGTATTTAACAACCAGGGGCCATATGCTCTCAGGACCGGGATATTCCATACCAGGGTTGTACGTGAAAATCACATCAATTGGGGCTGGAGAAACAGTATACCAGGAGGGTGCTTGCCTTGCATGAGGCTGACCCAGATTCAATTCCTGACAACTTATATGGACTCCTGAACCACACCAGGAGTAATCCCTGACACTGCCTGGTGTGGAACAAACTATCCTCGCCTAAAAAGTCACAGATATTGAGGACCATGGCACAAAACTGGGAGACCAACGAGTAGGACAGCTCTGTGTGTGTGTGTGTGTGTGTGTGTGTGTGTGTGTGTGTGTGTGTGTGTGTCCCTTGTCTGCGTTTTAGTACATAGTCAGAAGGGGTCATGATCAGAAAAAAGTTTGGGAAGCACTGGTATAGACCAGTCTCTTGTAATTTTCATTTGTGAATCCATCACCGAATGACTAAAAACTCTGTGTGACAGTATTGGTAAGGACAGAAATTGCTTTAAGTATCTCATGACCCCTGGTTAATTGAAATAGGGTTTGAAATCATTGTCAAGGTTCCAGGGGGAGATGGCGCATACAACTTGTGCCATCGTGTGTTTTCCAGGCGGGATCCCTGGGCTCCATCCCCAGCACCACATGGTTCCTGGAATACCGTGTCAGAAGTATCCCCTGAGCATTGTGGGAGTGGCCCCCAAATTAAAAATAAGTCATGGTCACCTACTTAAAAATAAATAGCTGAAGCCAAATCGTGTGGGAGTGTAGTCTCAGAAATCAGTTTTGGACTGTGGAACTAATCTTAGTAGCTGCCTTGTTAGGTTCAATCTGTGGCAAGGCTGATCTTTGAACAGGTGTTGTTTAAACATTTGCTGCTCCAGTGCGTGAACTTTCCCTGAGCAATCAGAGTTCCCCTCATGTATTAGAGGCATGGGTAAGGTTTTGTTGTGTATTTTGTCTTCCTAAATACAATGTCGATGTCGTTATAAACTGTAGTGGTTCTTCTGCAAGATCGTTTCCTACAATTCATTCCATATTTTCATGGTAGTGTGGCCAAGAACAGGCTGGGTCATCCAGTTGGAATGTTGTGTTTCAGTCACTGTGTTCACAGTTCTTTTTTGTGGGGAGTGGCAGACACACCCACAGGTGCAGGGGTTTCTCTTGGCTCTGCTTTCAGAAATTACCCCTGACAATGCTCAGGGATGCTGGTGATCAGACTTGGGTTGAATGCCCTCCCCGCTGTTCCAGCCCCTGTGCTTCATGTATCAGGTATTGCCAGGGAAAATGAGTACAAACGCAGGCCTTTCTGCTTAACCAGTCACCTCGAAAGTTTATGTAAATGTGAGTTTGGCAGATGTTCTGTGTCCACAAAAAGAATGGTCTACTCTTTGCCTTCCAGTACCATCATGTTTCAAATCAAGAAGATCTGTTGCATCGGGGCGGGCTATGTCGGGGGACCTACCTGCAGTGTCATTGCTCACATGTGCCCTGAAATCAGGGTGACTGTTGTGGACGTCAACGAATCAAGAATCAATGCATGGAATTCTTCGACACTTCCTATTTATGAGGTAAATCTTCAATTCTGCTTTGTTCTCTTTGTGTTCTTTCTGTTTTCATGACAATAATTTTCTTTAGTTGGTGGTGGTGGGGGGGGAACATACCCAGCATATTCAAGGTTTACTTCTGACTCTGCTCTTAAGAATCATTGTATAACTGAAACCCAAGCACAAAAATTTGTAAGTCTATAACTGTACCTCATGGTGTTTCACTAATAAAAAAATTAAAAAAAAAAAGAATCACTCCTGTTGGCTGTGGGGGACCTTATGAGATGCTGGGGATCAAATCCAGGTCAGCCTTGTGCACGGCAAGCATCCTACCTGTTGTTGCTCTACTTTTGGTCCAGCCCCTGTTTTCATGGCACATTTACCATTAATATAAAATTCTGGGGCTGGAGAGATAGTACAGCGGGTAGGCATTTGCCTTACACGTGGCTGACCTGGGTTCGATTCCCAGCAATCCCATATGGTCCCCTGAGCACCGCCAGGAGTAACTCCTGAGTGCTGAGCCAGCAGTAACCCCTGTGCGTTGCCGGGTGTGACCCAAAAAGCGAAATAAATAAATAAATAAAATTCTGTGAGAGAAATGGAGAAGAAATTAAATGAAAATAACAAAAACCAACCTACACACAGAATGTTCAGGACATTATAATTAAATCATCTATCCCTAGGGAAAATAACTGGAAATCAATATATTAAAATAGTAATAATAGTAATAATAAATTGTTTTCTCAGTGCAGTGAGGTTTTCTTCTCTCTTTTCTAATTTTATTTCCTTTTATAGTTGCCATAGTTTAATAGTTTAATTAAAAGTGGTATTCTGGGGGCTGAAGAGATAGTACAGGGACAAGTTGCTGCTTTGCATGCAGCTTACTCTAGTTCAATCCCTGGCACAACATATGGTCCCAAAGCATGTCCAAGATGATCCTTTGGAGATCATAGAGTTCCCATAGAGCTAGGTATAGTACCTGAGCACCATTGTGGCCCTCAAAACAAAAATAAGTAAATAGATATAATAAATAAGAAAGGGTATTCTCAAAAAAGAAAAGTGATATTCTCTGGCCAGAGAGATAATGCAGACTAAAGGAACTTGCATTAGAAATAGCCAACCTGGGTTCCATTCCTAGTACCCCATAGAGTCTCTGAGCCCACCGGGAGTGATCCCTGACCACTGCCAGGTGTGACCCAGAAATCAAAGTGGTAAAAAAAAGTTATAATCTGTAAAACGTAAAAATGAATATTAATAGTTTTATTCTTATGTCTATTATATTTTTCGTTATTGTGCCTATACCAGGCAAACCTTAGTAGTGTTTTTCATATTAAGTATTTAGTATCACTAATTTAATTAGAATTTCAATTTTTTATGAATTGAGAGCATCTACAAGTAGGAAACTAAAATATGCTTATAGCTATTAAGCTATTTGTGTTTCTTTTTGCTGTTCATGGTGCTCAGGGCTTACTCTTGGTTCTGTGTACCGAAAATGTTCCAGGAGAGTGTCAGATGATCATATGGGGTAGAGAGATCCACTGTACTCTGCTTCTAGCCCCTCTAAGATTCTTACAAATATCTAAATTCTGTTCCATCATAGGACAAAGTAACAAATTTATGACACAAGTGCTTTTTACATAAGCTGTTAGAAAAAAATTTAATATGTATGGACAGAGTAAATATTATTTCACTGACTATTTCATTGGCCTGAATTCTTGGGAGTAAAATTCTGTTTATAATGATGATGCAAAAATCAAATGTTTGTTCAAAATCACAGAAGACCTTGAACTGTTCAATAAATATATGGGTGCTCATTGAACACGTTATCAGCCAGACCCATGGTAAGTAATGACACAGCATGAAATGAGTGACTGCATCCCCTATGTTGGGTTCAAAGTGACTTTATTTAGTAACATTACATAATGTGTACTTTGCTCTTTGATATACAAACCATGATTTTTTTCTTTGGTACATGAGTCTAGGCCTTTTGGTTACAATCTGCCCTTTCCCTTAAATAGAATTTTATACCACTGAGTAAGTGACTGATAAACTGTATATACAGCTCCTTTTTTTTTCTCTTAGCCAGGACTGAAAGAAGTAGTAGAATCCTGCAGAGGGAAAAATCTCTTTTTTTCTACCAATATTGATGATGCCATTAAAGAAGCGGATCTGGTATTTATTTCTGTAAGTAACTTCCTGTGTGACTTCTAATATATTCTTGTCTATTTGAGAGTTTCATTGGTTTTTTTTCTTTCTTTTTATTGTTGTGGGGGACACATAGGGCGGTACATGGGTGCCACTGTATCTCACCTGGCTGTGCTATGTTCCCATGCTGGGGATCAAGCCCAGTGCTCTCTGTCTTGCATGACATTCGTTCCTTCACTGCATTTTTGTTGTTGTTTTTGGGTCATACCCGGTGATACTCAGAGATTACTTCTGGCTCTACACTCAGGAAGCACTCCTTGCAAGCATGGGGTACTATATGGAGTTGCAGAGATTGAAGGGGATCAAACCCAGGTCAACTGCAGGCAAGGCAAGCGCCTGCCTGCTGTACTATTGCTCTGACTTCAGTATTTTAATAGTAAAGCCTTTGAGAGCTGGAGAAAACTCAAAAAGCTGCACACATGCTTATCACGTGGGAGGCTCATGTTCAATCCCTGACACCCTATATGATTCCCTGGGTACTGCTTGGAACAACTCCCAAGCACAGAGCCAGGAGTAGCCCCTGCGCGCTGCTGGGTGTAGCCCCCCCCCCCAAAGAAGCAAACTTGTAAAGCTGTTGCTATCAAATAGCTGTATTGCTTGGCTTAAAGTTGTACAGTTGAATATTGGTGGTCAGTAACTGTGTCCAAACTCTGTCTAGTGCCAGCCAGATATGTCACACAGGCCACTGCACAGATGAATTCACAGTGTGCCAGGCCCATGGGGCAGTGCTGGTGGAAGAGTAACATCTGTCTCATGTATGTTCTATTACTTCCTTTTGATAGAGATGAGGTCAAAGAAAACAGTCAGTTTCCAGGCCAGACAGTGCAGCAGGTCAGGCGCTTGCCTTGCACATGTCAGACCCAGATTTAATCCCTGTCTGCTGCATATGGTCCCCCAAATTTCACCAGGAGTGAGCCCCAAGCATAGCCGGTTGTGGTTCTGAAAACCAAAAAGAAGAGAAAATCCATTTGCACACTTACTTTACATGCAGGATGTTTTAGTTCACTCCCAGCACACATGGTCCTTCCAAGTTCCACCAGGAGTGACCTCCACAATACAGGAGAGGGCCAGAGCAGCAGCAGAGCAGGTAGGACGTTAGCTTTGCACTAGTGATCACTCCTAGTGTTACTTGGACCCATGCAGTGCTGGGAAATCGATCCTGTGCCTACAGCATGCAAAACTTGTGATCAAAGGTGCTGGGCTCTTTCTCCAGCCCTGTTAGAGTAATTTATCAATGTGTAACTAAATAGTCTTTTACAAATTCTTTTTTTTGGGGGGGCGGGGGGGGTCACAACCGGCAATGCATAGGAGGTGACTCCTGGCTCATGCACTCAGGAATTACTCCTGGCGGTGCTCAGAGGACCAAATGGGATGCTGGGAATCGAACCCAGGTTGGTCACGTGCAAGGCAAACGCCCTACGGGCTGTACTATCACTCCAGCCCGTACTCTTTTCAATTAACATTGTCTTCCAAGCATTTTGCTAAATTCAGTCCTTTATCAGCATGCCAGCCTCACCCTTTTAGCTGCTTTTGTCCTTCTGAACTCTGTTGCACCCTAACTGCCGTGTTCAAGTCTTTTCTTGAGTGCTTCCTTGCTCATAGCTCATAAACCACTTCTCCCTCCTGTTTTCCTTTTTCTTTTCTTTTTTCTTTTTGTTGGCTTTTTGGTTCACACCTGACAATGCTCAGCGGTTAGTCCTGGCTCTGCACTCAGAAATTACTCCTCACAGTGCTCAGGGGATCATATGGGATGCTGGGGATCGAACCCAGGTCAGCTAGATTCAAGGCAACAAACATCCTCCCAGCTGTAAATTATAGCACTGGCCCCTCCCTGCTGTTTTTCATGCTTCAGATTTTTAAATCTTCAAATTTAGGCTTAATCTGACTTAATCTCCTTCTTTCTTTTCCCATTGGTTATATGTTTGCAAGAGAAGCAGATTGGTATAATTGACTGCTTGCTCAGAAGTGTTCTCATGTTAGCATTTTGTACTTTGCAGACCACTTCCAGTAGAAAGCCCACATGTTTGGGGCCGAAAAGATTAGTACAGCAGGTAGGGTGCTTGCCTTGCACGCAGCTAAGCCTGGTTTAATACCCAGCACCCCATATGGTACCCTAAGTCCACCAGGATGGATCTGGAGAATAGAGCCAGGAGTGAGCCCTGGGCACCACTGGGTATGGCCCCCAAACAGAAATGAAACAAAAATAATGAGAGGAAAGAGTGAAAACATACATTTTATTTCTGACTGTGAACTCCTCTGAGACAAAAACCCTCTTTCTCCTCTCTGGCTCCAGGTCCTAGCCTGGTACCCTCCTGCCCTGTGACCCAACATGTAGATAGTCATGTCTTGACAGAAACATTCTCGAGATATTTCAAGCTTCTCCTGTATGTGTATTTTTTTCATGTGACTAGCAAAGGATTAAATCTGTTAAATTTGATACTGAGGCAGCTGACTTCCCTCATGGCTAGTTGAAATGGACAATCTGGGGCATATCTTTTGTTTGCTTGATTTCTTGGGGGACAGGGGTGGTGGGCAGTGACACATGCCTGGTGCTCAGAATTTACTCCTGGATCTGCACTCAGAGATCAGCTCCTGGCCAGGAATGAAAGACCCTTTGGGGATCAAAACTTGGTCAGCCACAGGCAAGACCGCATGCCTTACCCACTGTAGGATCTTTGGCCCCGATCTGGCGCATACCTTGAGATTTATGAACTCTCTGTTCCTTTGCACGAACCTCCAGGTAAACACTCCTACCAAGACCTATGGCATGGGGAAAGGCCGCGCGGCGGATCTGAAATACATTGAGGCCTGTGCGAGACGCATCGTGCAAAACTCCCACGGCTACAAAATTGTGACTGAGAAGAGCACAGTTCCCGTGAGGGCGGCGGAAAGCATCCGGCGAATATTTGACGCAAACACAAAACCTAACTTGAATTTACAGGTATTGCCAAAAAGGCTGCGCAGGAATCTGGTTCTTCTTCTAAGTAAGAGTCTCATGGTGTGGGGCTGGAACTATAGCACAGCAGGTAGGGCGTTTGTCTTGCACGTGGCTGACCCAGATTTGATGCCCAGTATCCCATATGGTCCCCTGAGCACCGCCAGGAGTAATTCCTGAGTGCATGAGCCAGGAGTAGTAACCCCTGTGCAATACTGGGTGTGACCCCCCCCCCCCCCAAAAAAAAAGGGTCTCATGGTGGGTGAATCCTGATTTCATGGAGAAACTGGGGTTTTTTGGAGGAAGAAGAAAAGCCCAAAATAAAGGAAATTGGGGTCCTGGAGGAGGACACTTGCATTCCAGGGGCTGGGGTCCTGTCCAGTAAGATCATCGCCCCTGAATGGAGAATGAGCCATGAGGTGCTTAGGAAATACCTTCAGGTGGTCCGTGAGGAGCTCTCAGTCGAGTCACCTTTGTGCTGGGGTTCCAGGTGCTGTCCAACCCCGAGTTTCTGGCTGAAGGCACTGCCATCAAGGACCTGAAGAACCCAGACCGAGTGCTGATCGGAGGAGATGAGACGCCGGAGGGCCAGCGGGCAGTGCAGGCCCTGTGCGCCGTGTACGAGCACTGGGTGCCCAGGGAGAAGATCCTCACCACCAACACGTGGTCTTCTGAACTCTCCAAGCTGGTGGGTACAGAGCATCGACTCTTCATTCAGGCGAAGGAAGACTTCTCTTCCTTAAACCTGATGCGCTACAGAGGCTCTTTATTAAAATTAATAAAAGGGTGGAGTTCATGCCCAATTCAATCAGCTAATCAGTGACTGAATAAATAGCAGTACTCCTATATAAAAAAATTAAATTAAATTAATAAAGGGGCTTGGAGAGATAGCTCAGCCACTCGAGCACATGCTTTGCATGCAGGAGGCCTGCCTGGGTTCAAGCACTGGCATCAGACGGTGCCCCAAGCTCTGCTAGACCCACAACCCTCTGCGCACGGCCCCCTAAGTCTCCTTCGTAAAAACTGATTAAAGATAATGTTCTTGGGCCAGGGAGATAGTACAGAGGGCATTTACATACAGTTAATCTGAGTTTGATCCACACTACTACATATGGTCCTCTAGCCCTGCCACAGGTGATCCCCGAGTACAGAACCAGGAGTAAGCCCTGAGCACAGTATCCTGGGTTTGGCCCAAAAACCCCCACAAGAAAAACAAATAATAATATTCTTTATGCATTATGAGATAATTGTTATAAGGGAATCAAATATCAAGGAATGAAATGTTCTGGAAAATCTTAAGATTTTAATAAAAATGGACAGTACATTAAAATAGTGATTTCTAAGCCTGGGAGTGTGAGTCTGTGGTAAAGCACATGCCTTGTATGTGTGAGACCTGGCATGTTCAATCCCTGGTATTGCAAATAAAAAAAAAAGATAGGCTGGGATGAGTACAGGGGGTAAGGTACTTGCTGCCTTGCATGTGACTGATCCGGTTCTGCCCTGAGCACCAGGAGTGATCCCTGAGCACAGAGGCAGGCATAACCCCTGAGCACAGCTGGGTTTAGGCTCACCCACCTTCTACATCCCCCACCCCCAAAAAGGCTAAAACAAAAATAGTAAATTTTAGATTATTTTCCCTTCCCTTTCCTACTTTCCTAATCATCTTTTTTTTTTCTTTCCTTTTTGGGTCACACCCAGCCATGGTCAGGGGTTACTCCTGGCTCTGCACTCAGGAATTACTCCTGATGGTGGTGGAGGGACCATATGGGATGTCGGGGGTCCAACCCGGGTCTGCTGCTGTGCTATCGCTCCAGCCCCTTTCCTAATCATTTTTATTCTCCAACAAATTCTCACACATATTCTCTGTCATCTTCAGCTGGGACCTGCCAGAAGCTTTTGTATCTCCCTTCATAATTCGCATCTACTTAATGAAACAGGATCCATATACATAAACTTGCCCCTTTCAACTCATCACGTTTTCCTTTCTCTCCTAAGGCCGCCAATGCTTTTCTGGCCCAGAGAATCAGCAGCATCAACTCCATCAGTGCCCTCTGCGAAGCCACAGGAGCTGATGTGGAAGAGGTGGCGACTGCCATCGGGATGGACCAGAGAATCGGAAATAAGTTTCTGAAAGCCAGTGTTGGTAAATAAGAAATTTCTGTACATAAACCAGGTTCCTTTCGTTGGTTTCTAGTTTTGCTCACCTCAGTGCCCTTAAAACAGTGTGCCTTGTATACAACTGCGAGAAGAAATTCCCAGATACCTAATCCTGGACTTTGCCCCGGAGTGAAGCCCTGTCAGGATTATTAATGATTTGTTAATTCATTGTCTTTAACAACCTTCTAGAAAGTATCTGCCAGGTGTAATAAGAATTGACAGTATTTATGGGTGTAAGTTAATGAAGTTAATATAAGGGTAAACAGTCTTATGCAGATTGGGCCCTACACAGCCCTGATTACACCTGCATACACTATTTCCCAATACTGGGACCTCTCACCATTTCCCAACACTGATTTTCTGCACTTTTCTTTCTTTCTTTTTTGTTTTTTGCTTTTTGGATCACACCCAGCCGATGCTCAGGGGTTACTCCTGGCTCTGCACTCAGGAATGACTCCTGGTGGTGCTTGGGGGACCATATGGGATGCTGGGAATCAAACCTGGGTCGGCTGCATGAAAGGCAAACACCCTACCTGCTGTGCTATTGCTCCAGCCCCCTGCACTTTTCTTTCTTGATGGTTTCTTCTAGGAGGCATTTAATCACAATATCTGGGTCAGGGATGTGGCTCAGATATAATGCATGCTTCAATTATATGAGGCTGGGGCCAGAATGATAGCACAGGGGGTAGGGCATTTGTCTTGCATGCAGCTGATCTGGGTTCTATCCCCAGCATCCCATATGGTCCCCCAAGCACCACCAGGAGTGACCCCTGAGCACAGAGCCAGGAATATGCCTTAAGCAGCACCTGGTGTGGTCCCCAAACAAACAAGTGTGAGGCCTTAAATCCCATCTCTACACTTGATCTTAGCCAAAAGACTGAGAAGTGATGAATTTCATCTTTAGCAACACAAACAGAAATAGTTACTCTTGGTTGAAGTCATGCACTACACAAGTTCTGAGTGAGCACATTTTGCTTCTCTTGTATTGAACTCGGTAGTGCTGGTGCTGGCATTTCCGTGATGGAGAAGACCAAGGATGAGAGAGCAATGTTTGCAACCAGATCAGGTTGAGGTGTTTCAGCTTCAGGCCCACCGCACGCTGCACTGCAGGACAAGTTGGGGATCACCCTAACCCTCGGGCCAAACCTGGTCATGCCACTTGCTTTTGTAGAGTTTGATGGGAACAGTCTTTCCCGGTTGGTTACCCAGCTATGACTGTTTCAGCTCAGTGGCTCTCTAGACACTGAGTGGCACACAAAGGTGAAAAGATTGAGCATATCTGGCCCATGGAAGTTTAATAGCTGGAAGGCCTGGGGCCATAGTACAGCAAGGTAGAGTGCCTGCACTTGCCAACCAGGGTTTGATCCCCAGCATCCTATCTGGTCCCCTGAGTACCTCCAGAAGTAATTCCTGAATGCAGAGTCAGGAGTAATCCTTGATCATTGTCAGGCGATGCTCCAAAACAAATCAAAATGAAAGTTAATAGCTGGGGCCAGAAAGAAGTCCAGGGGGCAGGGCATTTGTCTTGCATGCAACAGACCTGGATATGATACCCAACATCCCTTATGGTCTCTGGGGCCCACCAGGAGTGATCCCTGAGCCTAGAGTCAAAGGTAACTCCTGACACAGCCCAGTGTGACCCCAAAACAGACAAAAAAAAAAAGAAATGGAAAGAAATTTTCTCTGATTTATGATGAAGAGATTTGTCACATGATTCAGCTTTGTGATTCTTAACTACAAATGGTGTCTTTTTTTCCCCTCCACTTCAGGGTTTGGTGGGAGCTGCTTTCAGAAAGATGTTCTGAATTTGGTTTATCTCTGCGAGGCTCTGAATTTGCCCGAAGTAGCTCGCTACTGGCAGCAGGTAGTCATCTTCATAAGTCAACAACTTCTGATTCTCTTCTCTTTTTTGTTTCTGTTCAGAAATTCACATTCAAAAAATATTTTTTTTTAATTATAACCCCACGATTTACCAAGTTTTTCATGGTATAGTTGTTTCTGGTATTAAATGTTTCAATATTCTGGTTCACTTTTCATTGAAACATGTCACCCTGGATTTGTGAAGTGTCTCATTGTTTCTGATATTAAATGTTTCAATATTATGGTTCACTTTTCACTGAAACATGTCACCCTGGGTCTGTGAAGTGTCTCATAGGATTTATTCATTCTAGGAAGGGCAGGGATATAGGTCACAGGGCTGAAAGCTCATGTATGAGGTCCTGAGTTTTATCTCCAGTTCTCTATGGCCTGTTAACCTAGCTGGGGATTGCCAGGGTGACCCTCAGCATCACCTGGCTTGGGTACCCAACTTTCAGCTCCCCCTGCCAAACTAAGCATCCTTGGGAGTTGTCCTGGGGTTCCCAGCATGGTGGGGAGACCTCCCCAAAGAAACAAAACATCTGTATTTATTTCAGGAACTCAACAATTACTAATTCAATTGATTTTAATTTAACATTGACGTTATTAATTTTTTTTCCCTTTTTCCAACTTTAGTGTTAGTTTATCTTTTTTTTTTTTTGCCACACCCAGTGATGCTCAGGGCTCTGAGCTTAGGAATCACTCTTGGTGGTGCTCAGGGGACCATCTGAGATGCTGGGACTAAACCCGGATCAGCTGCATGCGAGGTCATACTCACTATACTATCTCTTCAGCCCGGGTTTATCTTTTGGATTCTTAACTGTGATGGGGGTTTTGCTCAACCAATATTTCTCTGGATCTGGGGAGATTTCAGAGGGCTGAAGCGCATGTCCTACTTTTAGAGCCCCCAAGTTTGATTCCCAACATTGTGTATTCCTATGAAGAGTACCAAGTGAAAATTGTTCCCAGAGTAAACCAAATATCAATTTTTTTTTGGGGGGGGGGCGGGAAAGAGAGTTACACCCTGCGGCCTTCCAGGAAACCTTGTGGTGTTAAGATCAAACTGGAGACCTTTGCCTGCCAGGCATGTGCTCCAGCTCTTTGAACTGCCTCCCCAATTCCCGAAATAAGTATGATTTGTCTCTCTTTGGTAAAATAAAACCAGGCCAGAGTAATAATATAGCAGATAGGCTAGATGCAGGTTCAAGCCCCAGCCCACATGTGGTCCCTTGAGCCTACCAGGAGTGATTCCTGAGCACAGAGCCAGGGGTAAGCCCTGAGCACCATTGGGTGTGGTCCCCCCAAACCAAAAGATAACCATGGATCAGAGAGATAGTTCAGTGGGTAGGGTGCTTGCCTTACACACAACTGACCCACGTTTGATCCCCAACACCCCGCGTCGTCTTCCAAGTCCTGCCAGAAGTGATCCCTGAGCAGTTGCCAGGTGTGACCCCCAAACCAGAATAAATAAAGACAGTGTTGGGTAACTTTTATTTTTAACTCTAAGGAGATTGGCTGTCTTTGATTCATGAGGCTTGTATTGACCTATGAGTCCTCACTGTCACACTCTGTGACTGCCCCTCCTGAGTCACTGTACTAAGTTGTACATGTAATTCTAGGTCATAGATATGAATGACTACCAGAGAAGGAGATTTGCTTCCCGGATCATCGACAGCCTGTTCAATACCGTCACGGATAAGAAGATTGCCATTTTGGGGTTTGCATTCAAAAAGGACACTGGTGATACAAGGTATTGGTTCTGTAGCTATTTCAGACCCAGGAGCAGGGGAGGTGGCTCCCAGGGCCCCACCAGGTGATGGACTTATGGATGCCTGGGTTCCATTCTGTATACTGTGAAGTGGCCTTGCACTGCTGGATTAGAGCTTTCCTTGTGCTCCACGGTGCCCTGAATGTTACTGAGAAGTCTCCAAATAAGATAATCAAATTCATCAGTATTTCAGTCCCTTCAGAGTGTGAACGCCTCATCTTCTCCTGAGTCTTGACTAGTCAGTGTGTCTGTGAAAGACTTCTGTTTACATCGTGGGAAGATAAAAATAAAATGAGCATCTTAAGGAATAGCATCTGGGTTAGAGGGATAGTATAGTAGTAGGGAGCTTGCCTTGCATGTGGACTGACCTGGGTTCAACCCCCGGCACTCCATGTGGTTTCCCAAATACCACCAGGAGTGATGCCTGTGTGCAGAGTCAGGAATATGCCCAAAACACTGCCAGGTGTGGCCCCTGAAACCAAACCAAAACAAAAAACAGCCCAATAACAAAAATAATAGAATCTTAACATGTTTACTAAGTCCAGTACATAGTGTATGGAATTACACATTTTAAAAGTTGGCAATATAAATTTCTTTTTCAGAGAATCTTCTAGTATATACATCAGCAAGTATTTGATGGATGAAGGCGCACACCTCCATATCTATGATCCGAAAGTACCAAGGGAACAAATCGTTGTGGATCTTTCTCATCCGGGAGTTTCCGCCGATGATCAAGGTCAGGCTCCCGTTCTCATGAATCACTCTGAATACAGGCCACAACATTTGCCCTCTAGAAACCTTTAGTTATTCTGTTTCTGCCATTATAGCAATGGCGGCCCCACTTACCCACTTCATTTCTCTAAAATTAAACCTGGGGGCTTTGGCTCATCAACTTTGAAGAGTTCCACGGGGGTGGGGGTGGGGGCAATCCAGTAATTTTCACATCTTCTGCAGTGCAGGTGGACCAGTGGAGAACTCAGGGGGCTGGAGCTCCCGCTTTACATGGAGGAGCCCCAGGTTCTATCCCCACCACTGCCAGGACCAACCCCCCCGCCCCCTCAGTCACTGCCAGGAGCAGCCCCCAGCACCATCAGGTGTTGGCCCCTAAAGGAGCGAAATCCTGGGAGGTTCTAAATGAAAACTTTCAGAGCGGCTTGGGGTGCTCCAGGCCCTCCACCATCACCCCTGCTCACACTTCAGCCAGACTCATCCCCCTTCCCTGAGACCCGCAACCCCTCCTGAAATCCTCGGGTCCAGAGACATAAAACGCAAACACTGACTTTTTGTTGCTGTTTCAGTATCCAGACTCGTGACCATTTCCAAAGATCCCTACGAGGCATGTGATGGTGCCCACGCGGTCGTTATTTGCACGGAGTGGGACATGTTTAAGGTGAGCTGGCGGAAATGACATGGACTCCTTCCAGGAGGGCAGCAAGGAAGTAGGAGAAGGGGGTGGCAAGGAGACAGGTAGGTCGGTGTTCTGATTGTCCCCTTGGTCCTTTGACACCAGGATCTGGATTATGAGCGAATTCATAAGAAAATGCTGAAGCCAGCCTTTATCTTTGATGGGCGCCGTGTCCTGGACGGGCTCCACAATGAACTTCAGACCATCGGCTTCCAGGTATTGCCGAGCCTGGCCTGGCCTGGCTTGTTTGTTTGCTCATTTGCTCTTTTCACACCTTTGACTTTGAGAACCTCAGTGTTTTTGCACTCAGCAACCGCATGTGACACCGTGTGTAGCCCATCAGGAGTGATCCCTGAGTGCACAACCAGAAATTATTGGCCACCACTTATTGCAGGCTGACTTGTATGCCAGACACTTGCACAACCTTTTGTGTTGGCTATACTAACAGCAGTTACCAGTGAGGTGGGAAGAGAGTATAGGTAGCAGAACAGTTGGCCAGCAGGATTCCAGGAGGGCCCTTTCAGGCTCTGAAGCCAGGAAGCTCTACTGTTTCAGTGTGCACAAGTTTCCAGCAGAAGGAAATTGGGCACAAGCCACATAAAGAGAATGTGAGAGGCTGGAGCAATAGTATAATGGGTAGGGCATTTGCCTTGCATGTGCCCGACCAGGGATCCCTGGCACCCCATATGGTCCCCCGAGCCCATCAGGCGTGATCCTTGAGCCCCAAGCCAGGAGTTACTCCTGAGCATCTTCAGGTATGGTCCAAAAACAAACAAAGAAAATGTGAACTTACTAGAATCTGCTTGATGTGTTCATTAGTGCTAGAAAGGAATAGCAGCCTGTGATTCTCCACTGGGGCAGGCCCAGGTGCTGGGAAAGGTAAGAGTGGAGGCTTCTAGCTATGAACAGGAAAAAAGTAAAGTGGCAGGGCCAGAGGATGGCTCAGTAGGCTTAGCACATAGTCTGCAGGCAAAAGGGCCCAGATCAAAAACTGGTACTGCATGGTCCTCTGACCTCGCCAGGAGCAGCCTCTGCACACTACCAAATGTGGCCTCAAAACCCAAACAGAGCAAGAGTGGGCCGGAGTGATAGTACCATGGGGAGGGCGTTTGCCTTGCACATGACTGACCTGGGTTCATCGCCAGCATCTCATGTGGTCTCCCAGCCCACCAGGAGTAATTCCTGAGTTCAGAGCCAGGAATAACCCCTGAGCATGCCGGATGTGGCCGCCAAAGCAAGCAAACAAACAAAACAACAGAAATAAAACAAAGCAAGACCATGGAATTTCTCCTTCTGGTTGCACTACACTGTCGACTTTGATGTATTAGTAGTTTTCTCTCTAATGTCTTCCCCCCCCCCCCTTCAGATTGAAACAATTGGCAAGAAGGTGTCTTCTAAGAGAATTCCCTACGCTGCATCCGGTGAAATTCCAAAGTTCAGTCTTCAAGATCCACCAAATAAGAAACCTAGAGTCTAGAATTGGCGTTTTAATTTGTTGCTTTTCGGTACTTCAGGATAGTAAATATCTCTCTGATGCTACAGATCAATGAAACAAGGGTTTTTAGGGAAACAAAACTATTTTTTTAATCAAGTTTGTACTAGCTATATGGGAATTAGCTTATCTGATATTATGGATCTAGAATATTTTTTACGTATTTTTTTTATAATATTGTTACCTCAGTGATTGGACAAGTGGCAAATAATCATGTTGGTTTTAACGGTGTTGATTTTTATAAAATAAAAACGAACCTACAAATATTTTTTACTTTATAAAATGTCTATAGGCAGCACTTTAGTATCATGTTGTGAAGTTTTAAGGAAAAGAACTCCTCGGCTTCTCTTTGATCGTCAGTTTACTCGTCATGGAATTGGTATTTTTAAACCATGAAATTGTTATGCTGAAAAGTGGCCATCACCCCGTTCACTTTCTGAAAGTTTCTTGGTCATAGAGATTCCTGTCTCTGAAGAAGGATGCTTATTTGTACTTTATTTTTCTTTTTCTCATGTGCTTGAAATGTTTTTCTTATGCTTTATGCTGCAAAATCTTACAAATACGGTTTGGTTAATGTTCCTTTGCTTCTTTTGTTTTTATGAGTTATGAAGTTGACTTTTAGCTAAAAAAAGTCATGTCTGTGTATTTTCAGTCAACCCAACTATGATTACAAACTTTTTAAAAAAAATATGAAAATAAAATCAGGAATATGGCCTCTTTCCTTGTCCGTGTTTCATTCCCCCATCTATATAATTGTTTTTTCAGTCTCGGAGCTAAAAGCATTTGTCACTTTAATTTTGCATTTTTATTATCTTTCCTTATTGCCAGTTTTCCTTTCCTTTTACTAAAATACCAATATCATCTCATGTATAGTCTTAAAAGCAGACTTTAGAAATCACATATAGCATAAGTCTAAAATAACAGGTTTTATATATATTTCCATCTGTTTTCTTTTTCTTTTTTTTTAAAGTCTCTTACTGACTTATTGGTTCTGTGTTTGTTGTTAATGAAATATGCCCATTGGATGCTTTTGCTGTGCTGAGTATACTGACCTAGTGAAACAGATGGAAGCCTCATCCTCTCCGAATTTGGCAGTTCAGTTAGAAAGCAGATACATATAATGATGAGGGCAGATGCCTGTCCAGACATCAAATATATAAATAAAACATTCTGCATTAGAAACTGCGTATTTTGGGTCAGGACCCAGGGGACCTTAGTGGGGCGGGGCATATGCATTGCATGCAGGAAGCCCTGGAGTTGACCCGGGGTCACCTGATGGCCCTTTGGAAGCAATCTCCAAACACTGAGCACTACTGGGTGTAGCCCCCCCCAATCAAAAATCAATAAAAGTTTAAAATATTTGAGGTTTTTTTGGAGGGGGGTGGTTTGGAAGCTGGGGAGTGCTTAGAGATCATTCCTGATAGTCTTAGGGGACCATATGCTGTACCAGGGATGGAACAGGAGCCAGCCATTTGTCAGAAAGTGCCTTGACATTTGCACTATTAAATCTCCAGCCCTGAATAGACTTTCTAAATTAGCTTCTTTTTTTAAATAAAAAAAATAGGGACCTGGGTGATAGCACAGCAGGTATGGCGCTTGCCGTGCATGCAGCCAACTCATGTTCAATTCCTGGCATCCAATATGGTCCCCAAGGAACTGCCGGGAGAAATCCCTGTGAAGAACCAGGAGTAACCCCTGAGTGCTGCTAAGGGTCACCCAAAAACAAAACAAAGTAGGGACCACAGCGATAGTATAGGGGTGGAGTAACAGTACAGAGGGTGGAGCACCCGTCTTACACAAAGTCCACACAGGTTCGTTTTAGTCATCCTAGAGACTCAGCCTCGCTTCCCAGAGCTAGTGTACACCCCCCCAAAAAATACTAACATTTCATTTATCCATATACTGGCAATGTATTAAAATTTTTGGACTTGAAAACAATATGACAATCTTGGAATCACAGTGATCCTACAATAGACAGGGTGGAACCACAGAGATAGTACAGTGGGTAGGAAGCTTGTCTTTCATGTTGGCCCACTTGGGTTTGATCCCCGGCATCCCATACGCCAGGAGTTATCCTTGAGTGCAGAGCCAAGAGTACGCCCTGAGCACTGCTGTGACTGAAAAAAAGAGGGCAGGGCTCTTGCCTTGCCCTGCACCCCATTTGGTCTCCTGAGCTTGTCAGGAATGATCCCTCTGAGGACAGAATCAAGAGGAACCTTTGAGCACAACTGGGTGTGGCCTGAAAGCAACAAAAATCTGACAACATGCCAGCGTCGCAAAATAACTCTACTAGAGGGTCTTCAGCCTCAGAAGCTAAGCCGAGGATCTCTGCACCCCTCCCCTCTGCTGTTTCCCTGGGGATGGGCAGGTAAGGACCCTCACTCCCCAAAGAGCTCTCTGTACTTGGCAAGGCAGCACTCATAACAGAGGAGATGATTTTAGGTGATCACATGTTTTTCGTTTTTGTTGTGGGAGGGTTGGGGAGTGGGCTCCCCAGCAGATGCTCTGGGGGCTCAGAAATACAGCGCAGTGAAGGAGTACCTGCTCTATGTGCAGGAGATTTGGGTTTGATCCTCAGCCCAGAAAAAAACATAAAAAAATCCAGACAGCACTTGAGGTACCGAGGCTAGGCCCAGGGATACCAGCCTGGCAGAAGGCTGCTAGTTCAGTGCTCCCGCCCTGGGATGGGGTGCTTCTCAGGCTGGGGGCCTGCAGGGCCACTCTGGGGATGTTCGGGGTCTACTGAGGCACTGAGTGGTACCATGTGGCTGGGGGGGACCATGTTGTGCTGGGGATTGAACTTGTAGTCCAGCGAATGCAAGGCATGGCTTCGGCTACCTCCCAGGCTCTGCACTTTTTCTTAATTTTTTTCTTTTTTTTTTTTTTGCTTTTTGGGTTACACCCGGCGATGCTCAGGGGTTACTCCTGGCTCATGCACTCAGGAATCACTCCTGGCGGTGCTCGGGGGACCATATGGGATGCTGGGAATCGAACCTGTGTCGGCCATGTTGGCTGCGTGCAAGGCAAACCCCCTACCCGCTGTGCTACTGCTCCAGCCCCTTTTCTTAATTTTAATAGGCACTTTATTACTTCATTTATTCAGGCGGGTGTTGGGCCACACCCTGCAGTGCTCTGGGGCCATTTCTGGCTCTATCTGTGCTAGGGTTCAAATTGGGGCTGCCGCAGAAGCAGCCAGCCCCACTCAAAGCAAGGGCCTCACTTTCTGTGCTATATAGTTATGGACCCAAATGCACTTAAAGACACCAGAATAAGACTCAGACAGAAACTCAGCTGCTCTAGCCGAGACCAGCAGTGAGCATGTTCAGGGTCTGGCGTGTGAGATCCTGGGCTTCATCCCTGAAACTATGTGGCCCGCAACAAAAGAGTAAATATATCCATGATACACACCCCACAGTGTAGTGGGGCCTGAGTAATAGTCTTGCGGGCAGGTGCTTGCCCTGTACATGGCTGAACTGAGTTTGATCTCCTAGACCCCATATGGTCCCCAGAGCCCTCCTGGAGAACACAGAACCAGGGCTGATCCCTGAGCTCAGAGCTAGGAGTAAGCCCTAAGCACCACTGCTTGTGGCCCTAAAACAAAAACAAAACAAATAATGGTAGTATAACTCTATAAAACTCTCTTTAGGGGCTGGAGCGATAGCACAGCAGGTAGGGCGTTTGCCTTGCACTTGACTGACCCAGGTTCTATTCCCAGCATCCTTTGATTCCCAGCATCCCGTATGGTCCCCTGCGCACTGCCAGGGGTAATTCCTGAGTGCAAAGTCAGGAGTAACCCCTGTGTATTGCTGGGTGTAACCCAAAAAAGAAAGGAAAAAAAACCCACCTCTCTTTAGAAGACAGTAGTGGGAGCTGGAGAGATAGGTGTTGCATCCTGCCACCCATAACTGGAATTCCAGAACTGGGCCAGGGGATACTCTTTTTTTTTTTTTTTCCTTTTTGGGTTACACCCAGCAATGCTCAGGGGTTACTCCTGGCTTTGCACTCAGGAATTACTCCTGGCAGTACTCAGGGGACCATATGGGATGCTGGGGATTGAACCCGGGTCAGCAGGTGCAAGGCAAATGCCCTACCCACTGTGCTATCACTCCAGCCCCAGGCGATACTCTTGAGCACAACCAGAAATGGTCCCGAGTACTTCTGGCTGTAACCCACCTCCCTCCCCTCCCAATCAGAAGAACAAAAGACAGGAGGGCCAGGGAGATGGCTCATAGGGTTGGAGCCCAGTGTTTGCACGTGGCAGTCCTGGGATCCATCCTGGTGGTCACCGCAGGAAATGAGCTCCCAGCACTTCCGGATGTGGGAAACAAACAAACCCTCAGGGGCTGTAGGATAGCTCTAAGCGCCAGAGTGAAGGCTTGGCTCAGAAGGTCTGGGCTTGAACCCTGATCTTGTTGGGAGTAGCAGTGCCTCCAGAGAAAGAGGCAGGGAAAGGAAGGAAATTTTAAAAGGGTAGGGCATACTTTAGTCACAGAAATTAGCGTGCATTCCTCAGTGGTTAAGTTGTGCAATAAACTTCTGGCCCTGGCAAGGTGGATGAAGGTCTCTGAGCCAAAGGACAGGCCCTGTGCGGCTGGGGACAGGCCTCCCGCATCTCTGCACAAGCTCCCATGGTAGGTTAGACCATGGGCGGGTCAGGGGCGCTGCCTGGCGTGGAATACGCGGCCTCAACTCCAGCCCTTGGCCCAGCTGCCCACCTCAGTCAGTCCCTGAACAGCCTGTGACGACCCGGCTGAGTCCTGGGCACGGAAAGGCGAGTGGGGGCTCTGCTGAACGGACACAGGGGTCTGGGCAGAGCTGGAGCCAGGCACTGTGGTTGTGTCCAGGCCAGGCCTTGCACATTCCAAGCATTCCACTGGGCAGGGCCTTCCTGGGCCCTGAACGCAAAGGCAGCCAGGCAAGGCTGTGTCCTCACCGCTGCAGGTGTCAGAATAAACACACGAGCTGTTTCCTTTGTCTCCTGGACCCTAGCCCTGTAGCCGCAGACAAGGCAGAGCTCCATCCTGCATCTCCCTTTCACTCCTCCAGAGCATCATTTCCTTCTTCCATGGGGCTCTCTCTCCACACGTTCTCCTTCAATTTGGTATCGTCCCTCAGTAAAAACTCAGTAATATCTTAAGGAAAGATATTACAGCAGGTAAGGTGAGGGCTGTGGAAGCAGCTGACCCGGACTCTGTCCCTGGCACCCCGTGTGCTGCCCCGAGCACTGCCAGGAGTGAGCCCTGAGCACAGCTGGATGTGGGCACATACTCTGCATGAATGAGCCCCGGTTTTGATCTCCAGCGCCCAAGGGTCTTCTGAGCAGCTCAAGGGTTCATCTGCTGAGCACCCTGCCAAGAGTGACCTTTCCCAGACCCCCATTTGTGCACGGGCAAATCTCTTTGCGTGTGGCTACCTAGAGCTGCGCCAGATTGGACCATGCTGTGTGGGGATGGCACCTGGGCCCTAAGAGGTGTTCAGATTCCAGCTCCTGCCCTGTCAGCTGTGCCAGGGCCCCTGCAGCTCATGCTCACGGCGCCTGCACATCCTGCAAGAACCAGGCCTTAGGTCCCCCAAGTCTGTTCACAGTACCGGGACCCGTTGTGCAGTTACAAGGGAATAGAAGTCAGGCCTCGAAGATACTACTTATGTTTCTACTTTGAAACAGATATTTCCTGCTATTCCTGTTTCAAGGTTCATGGGAGAGCTAATCCTGAGGTTGCAAGACCAAACACTTTAAAACATTTTTTTTTTTTTGGCTTTTTGGGTCACACCCAGTGATGCTCAGGGATTACTCCTGGTTTTGCCCTCAGGAATTACTCCTGGCAATGCTCAGAGGACCGTATGGGATGCTGGGAATCGAACCCGGGTTGACCACATGCAAGGCAAACGCCCTACCCACTATGCTATCGCTCCAGCCCCTTTAAAACATTTTTTAAAATTTATTTTTATTTTAGTATGTGGGCCCCATCCAGAAATGCTCAGGGGCTATTTGCAATTCAGTGTTCAGCAGTTGCTGGTGGTGATGTTCGGAAACATGCTGAGACAGGTTTTTTTGGGGGCCACGCCCAGCTGTGCTCAGAGCTTAATCCTGGCTCTGAGCTCAGGGATCAGTCCTGGCAGGGCTTGGGGGACCATATGCGGTGCTGGGGATGGAACTCGGGCTGGCCACACCCACTGTTCTGGTCACCGAGAGGCAGGAATTGAGCCCTGCCTTCTGCATGAAAGGCAACACGCATACCCTCTAAGCTGTCTCTGGCCCTAAATCTGAAATATTAACATATCTATGTGCTACTAAAACACTATTATAATTATTTTACAATTGGGTACTGTGAAAACTGCAGTTCACAGACACACATGCGTGACTCAGAAGATCTTACAGAGTTAAAAATGTATTTTTCAATCATTTTTATTAAGGTGCCAGTGTTTACAATACTGTTAATCACAGTTTTTAAATGTATTTTTAAATTAACAGCAAACTCTCATATCACATTATGATTACATCATAGCAAGCGATTGCTTAGTGGGATCAAGAAGGTAGAAGCTGAGTGACCTTTTCTCACGACGGTACATGGACACTGTTCTAAGAGCAGGCAGCCGGGGCTCATCGCTGAAGCTGAGGCCTTCTGCAAGCCCTGCACTGCTGACTGGGATCAGCTCAGAAGAGGCTCTGTGTCCTGGGAGGCTGTGTGCATTAGAGAGCTTTTGTTTTTCTTTTAGCCACTAGATTTTTCAGGAAAAACTCACCTATTTAGGGAAAATGAAAATGCGTTAGTTACAGTTTAGAAGTTCCCTGCGGCATCATCACCTCACGGTGTTCTTCCGGGGAGAAGGTGAGGTCCCCTCCTTCCGGGGAGGACCCTGGAACCCACTGAACCCTGGTCTCCATCTCAGTGGCACTCGGTTTCCGACCTCAGAGACCCCCCTTCTCGGGCCCTTCCCCCAACACTAATTATGCACCGTGAGTCTTCCCCTCTCTGAGGCTGGTGACTGAACCCAGGCCCCAGACAGACCCTCGAGCACTCTGGCCTCCCTGCTGTCGTTGCTTGGGTCTCCTGGCCCTTCCTAGTAGCCCAGCAGGAGCGAGTAATTCTGTGGATGAGGGTCAGCTTCTGCCCGCTTGATGCACTGCTCATCCCCCCTTGTCCCACCAACTGATACAAGCAACACAGCCCCAGAGTAGCCCAGTGCCCTCCCCCCCACCCCCAACTGCTGGCATCTCCCGCGCTGCCCCCCTCAGGGGAGAGTCACTCACATTAGCCTCTCTCCAGCCCACGGGTGCACACCTCTGCATACAGGCACCCCTGCTCGGCCCAGGCCTTCAATGTTCCTTGTTGTTACAACAGGGCTGAGGTTTTTTCTTTTTTTTTGTTTATTTGTTTATTTTTGCTTTTGGAATCACACACAGTGATGCTCAAGGGTGACTCCTGGAATTTCTTCTGGCAGTGCTCAGGGGACTATGTGGGATTCAGGGGATGAAACCCGGACGGCCACAGGCAAAGCAAATACTCTACCCGCATCTGCCCTATCTATCAGTAGCGCTGGCAGGCAGGTCTGAGTTTACCAGCAGCCTGATAGACTCCTCTTTGGGACCTAAATACAGGGTTGTCTTGACATTATCTGTACACAGTCATTAAGAACCCCAAGGCTGACAATCCAGCCAGGGAATAGAGTGTATAATCTCTGCTCTTCCACACCTCATGCAAAACTGAGGGGAGCAAAACCAATAGCACTTGGCCCGAACATATCCTGGCTTGCACTCAGGAATTACTCCACGATATTACAGCAGGTAGGGCATTTGCCTTGCATGCGGCTGACCTGGGTCCAATCCCCAGCATCCCATATGGTCCCCTGAGCACTACCAGAAGTAATTCCTGAGTGCAGATCCAGGGGTAACCCCTGAGTATCGCTGGGTGTGACCCCCCCACAAAAAAAAAGAAAAAGAAAAATTTTACGGAATAGTTTTTGTTGCTCTGAGATATTACTGATGCAAACAACAATGCTATCAGTAATATACTCTTCAGACATTAAACTGATGTGAAATTGGGACCCTGGAGACCTAACTAGCATCACTGTCAAAAGATAGATTTTTCAGAAAACCATGTCATATGTTTAACTGATATTTATCATTTCTGAATAACCTGCCATTGAAATCCACACTGAATAAATGGATTATTTCTGTTTTCATCACAACAGATGAGTCATGAAGAGAATGAGTGACTCTTTATTTATGAGACAAACTAGGCATAAGAGACTGGAGGGGTGGGAGAGGGGAATTATGTTACACCTGCAGTGCTCAGGGCTCACTCCTGGCTTGGATCTATGCCAGGGGTCTTATCCAGCAGTACCTGAAGGTCTATACTTGCTGCTGGAGATTAAATTGGGGCTGGCCGCATACAAGTGCCCTACTTGCTGTACTGCTGTGCTGCCTCTCTGGTCCCAAGAGATTCCCCACCCTCTTTATTATGATCCCTATGAAGCAAATCTCCTAAGAATGTTCCAGAAAAGCAATTTTTATTTCCCCCACAAAAGATAACCAAAGCCATTATAATTTACCCTGGGACTTTGGGATCTGGAGTAGAAGTTAATGTGGAGAGGTATAGTTTAAACAAAACTATGCCCTTTGTTCTTTACAGACACAGCAGAATTTTAATCAGTTATGAAAGAGGAAATTGTGCGTTTTGCTAACAACTTGGGATAGAACAGGAGCAGGTCATGTTAAGCAAAATAGGTCAGGTGGAGAAAGACAAATATTGGATGGTCTCGCTGGCATGTGTAATACGTAAGGAAACAAAGCAAGGGGCGAGACAATGGCCAAGGAAAACAAACTCACAGATTCTGCTAACAGAGCAGGGTTCACCAAGGGACAAGCGGCAAACGAGAAGGGACCCCGGGCAGTGGTGGGGGGACAATGTCACCGAGGCGGGGGTGGTGTATGCACTAACATAAAATCTAAAGCCCTGTAAATCAAGGTGCCTGAACTTTAGAAAAACCATTTAAAATGATGTGCCCCCCCCGCCCCCGCCTCCAGTCCTTACCTGCTTTGTATGAAGAGCGCACCAGAGGGCCACTGGCAGTGTAATGAAATCCAAGTTCATTTCCTACTTTTTCCCAGTATTTGAACTTTTCAGGAGTAATGTATTCTTCAACCTAGATATGTAAAGAATAAATTCTAACTGATTTTAGAAATTCCCTAAAATAATTTTCATTCTATAAAAAACGCACACCCAGCCTTTGATGGCTTCGCTTCCCAATTGCCCAGGGACTCCACGGCGCCTGGCGCCTGCTCCCAGCTCCCGGGCTTCCTCTTCCTGAAGTCCCACCAGCAGGAGGGAGGGGAACAGCTGTATGATAATTCGAAGGACAGGAAGGGAGTCTGAGATGACCTCAGAGGTGAGTACGTGAGTGTCCAGATACCGAGGATTAGTCAGGTCCGAGATGACTGTGCCCGAGACTCATCCTGTCTATCTCCTGCTCTTCCTGGTGTCTGGCACGAGCAAGTGGGGTTTTTTTTTGGAATTGCCATCAAGTAATTGCATATTTTTATATATATACATATGTACATATATACATACATATACATATGCATATGTATATATAATTTTTTTTTAGTGAATCAACGTGAGGTACAGTTATAGACTTAGAAACTTTCGTGCTTACATTTCAGTTATACAATGATTGAGTACCCATCCCTCCCCTAATGCCCATTCTCCACTACCAATGATCCCAGTATCCCTCCCACCACCACCCCTCACTGTGGCAGGCATATTCCCTTTTACTCTGTCTCTCCTTTGGGTTGTTGTGGTGGTGTGCAATACAGGCATTAAGTGGCCATCATGGTCAGTCTATAGTCTACTTTCAGCACACATCTCCCATCCCAAGCGGGCCCTACTAGCACCCTTTACTTGGTGTTCCCTTCTCTATCTGAGTTGCCTTGTCCCCCGTATGCGAGACCGGCTTCCAAACTGTGGAGCAATCCTCCTGGTCCTTATCTCTACTATCCTTGGGTGTTAGTCTTCCATTCTGTTACTTTATATTCCACAAATGACTGCATTCCTTCTATGTCTGTCCCTCTCTTTCTGACTCATTTCATTTAGCGTGATACTGTGAACAAGTGTTTTGAATAAAAGAATAAATGACCATTCCAGAAATACAGGAAGGAATAGCGAGACTAACTTCATTTCTGGCTTGCCTAAAGGTAAAGGTAAAGGCCCTCTCGTTGTTCGTTGATTTGCTCGAGCAGGCCCAGTACTGTAACCCAAAAATAAACCACAATATCACTTAGTGTGAATTAATGTAATTTCTCCACTTATTTTTACAGGGACTTCTGCAGTGATCCTGGGGCACCTACGGACCTCTCTCAGTGACGCCACACCTGGAGGTGCAGGCTGGCACAGCGATGTCCTGGTGGAGCTTGGTGTCACCAGGACTAAAAGGCAGGGTCGTGGCGGGTGGGAAGGTGGTGGCAGGGTGGAAGCTCTGGGCCTCCCGTATCCACGGCATGGATTCCAGCCCCTGATGCTATCATCCCAGACCAATTTCCCAATTTCACATTCTTTTTCTGTGTGTTCACTGAAGTTGCACAATCTTGAGGGCGGGAGAGTGCCCGGCTAGCTGACGGACACAGGATGAGAAAATGGAAAGTGGAACTTGAACATCTGCTTGACTGAGGGACCCTTGAAAGTGTGTCTGCAAGGGAAAGGGGTGTAAACAGTCTGTTGGAAAATACGCTGTGCTTTCCCAGGTTTGAAGGAAAGCCAGGTGTGTAAAAAGGACTGCAACTTTAGAGGCTGGCACAAAAGCATTCTGGAACCACCAGGGAGTTATTTATTATTATTATTATTATTTTTGCTTTTTGGGTCACAGCCGGTGATGCACAGTGGTTACTCCTGGCTCTGCACTCACAAATTACTCTTGGCGGTGCTCGGGGGACCATATGGGATGCTGGGAATCGAACCCAAGTCGGCCACGTGCAAGACAAACGTCCTACCTGCTGTGCTATCACTCCAGCCCCACCAGGGAGTTATTTAAACAGACACACTGAGGGTCAGGAGACAGCTCCCAGTGTGAGCATATGGTCAGCCTGGGGACCCCCCGGTGAGGTTTCTGCATGGCAGTCCCCAAGGAAACCAGGAAAAGCCCTGGGGCCAGAGAAAGAGAGTCTGGTCAGTAGGGCAGGGGTTTAAACACTGCTGGTGGGCCACCTCCACCTGCCAAAAAAACCCCCAAAAACCTGAAGAAATAGTCCCTAAGCACTGCTGAGGTGGCTCCACAAAGGCAACAATGGGTGTTTTCACCTTTTTTGGTTTTTATTTATTTATTTATTTATTTTTGTTGTTTTGTAGCCATACCTGGCTGTGCTCAGGCTTTACTCCTGGTGAGGCTTGAGGATCCAACACTTGGGTTGGCTGCTACATGTAAGGTGAGTGCCTTATCTTCTAGCCCTGTTTTACACCTTTATTTATTTTGGTTTTGGGGGCTACTTCTGGCTGTGCTCAGGACGCAAATCAATCCAGGTCAGCCACATGCAAGGCAACAGCCTTACGCCCCTGTACTCTCTCTCTAGTCCCAGATCTGTTTTAAATCTTAAAAAAGAAAAGTAACATTACACTAAAAGGCCAGCACTTCTTCCTTTTCCTTCACTTTTGGGGATGGGGTGAGCCCAGGGCCTCACACCTGTGAAGCCTGTGCTGCGTGTTGTATTCCGGGCCCTGCCAGCAGCTTACTCTGACCTACTCACCCCAACCATCCACCAACAGCTGCTCTTTCTTTCTGTTTATTTTTGGGCCACGCCTGGCATGCTCACGGCTTACTCCTGGCTCTGTGCTCAGGAACCCCCTGGCAGGCTCCGTAGACCATGGGGGATTCGGGGATCGCACCCAGGTCAGTGGCCCAAACCACTGTCCATAGCTCTGGGCCAACAGTTGCCCTTCCATGACCGACGTACCTTAAGGTGGCGCTTTGTTGGCTGCATATATTGTCCCAAGGTCAAACAATCCACATCTGCCTCACGAAGGGCTGGGGGGGAAGCACATGTGACATTAGAAGTCTCAGTGAAGTGACAACTGTGAGTTAGACAAAATTCTACTTCAGAACACTGTGAACTTCCATTAGCCAATAATCCTCTTTCTGGAGTCCGACTCTGCCACCCCAAGCATTTCCATGCCAGGAAGCACGTAAAGACTGAAAACATATCCACGATCCAAAAACCCACAGGGGTTGGCAGACATAAGGCTTAAATTAACCCTGATATTATAAAGCATGTGCTAAACTAGAGGGGGAGGGTTTATTACTATTACTATTATTATTATTATTATTTTGCTTTTGGGGCCACATCAGCGATACTCAGGGATCACTCCTGGTAGTGCTCGGGGAACCATATGGGATGTTGCAGATCAAACTCTGGTCAGCCATGTGCAAGGCAAACACCTACCCGCTGTACTGTCCGGCACAGGGCCTCTATTTTTAATATTTTTGTTTTGGGGCTCTACCCAGCTGTGCCCCTGGTCTGTGCTCAAGAATCCCTCCTGCTGGGCTCAGGGGCTCATAAGGCAGTGCAAGGCAAGTGCCTTTCCCACTATTTTTCCAGCCACTAAAACAGAGGTAGAGGGCTTTTAGAGTGGGAGTCTGTTAGGCAGAACAGTTGAAAGGAACAGTTCACGAAGGGCCTGAGAACATCCATATTAAGAGCCGGACATGGGTGATGTATTCTCAAGCCGAAGCTGCCAGAAGAGGAACAGACATCCATAAAAATAAAAACAGAGGCTGGAGAGATAGGACAGCGGGTAGGGCGTTTGCCTTGCACGCGGTGACCCGGGTTCGATTCCCAGCATCCCATATGGTCCCCTGAGCACCACCAGGAGTAACCCCTGAGTGCAGAGCCAGGAGTAACCCCTGAGCATTGCCGGGTGTGACCTAAAAAGCAAAAAAATAAATAAAAACAAAACAAAACAGATCTAAAAGACATGCTTTATAGGCTTATACTAAACATATAAGACATGCTCAGGGAGATGCGATTTGGTCTTTGATCTATTAGAATTTTTCTAACGTGCTGTAGCGAAGACTAGCTTTCAGTTACAACTTGCGCTAATAAATAAATAATTGCAAGTAGGTCAAAGAGGCTCAGGTAAAATAGCCTTTACATTGAAAAAATGTTAAATGCCCAAGAATCAGAAAGAAACAGGGCCTATAGGATACATAGCACATAATACCACACAGTACCCTGTGTCTGTGACAAGTGCCCCAAGTCAGCCGTTCCTCAGGGCCTGGCTCTCACTCATCTGAGCTGTCCCCGTCCATCAGAACTCCTGCATGTACACTGTCCAACTACTGAAGAAGGAAAAGTCTCACCTGATTTCAAAGGTAAAGACTGGGGCTGGAGCAGCAATACAGTGGGGAGGGCGTCTGCCTTGCAAACGGCCAGCCCAGGTTAAATCCCCAGCATCACTGAGCCTGCCAGGAGTGACTCCTGAGCACAGAGCCAGGAGTAAGCCCTGAGCACCGCTGGGTGTGGCCCAAAAGACAAACAGAAAAACTGTAGCACTGTCCTCCCATTGTTCATTGATTTGCTGGAGGCAGGACTAAAAGGACACTGATAAATAGTTGGAGGTCAAAGACCCACAGGTAAAGGCAGCCTGAGGGTGAGGATGCAGCTCTGTGGACCAAGGACAAGGCTCTAGTCTAATCCCCAGCAGCCCCCAAAACAAGTAAGAAAAACACACCCCTATCCCAAACTCCCCTTTAAAAACAAGAGAGCTGGTTTTTGTTTTTGTTTTTGCTTCAAGTGCTGGGACTGACGTCAGGCCCAGGGGCATGAGCCTGAAGCTCTGCCCCACCCCAGTCCTCACTCAGAGCACTTTTTCCTTTAGCAAGCACGGTGTAGCTGGGGGTGGTCCCAGGGGTTGGGACTCAGGTTGGCCACGTGCAACTCATGTACTGCCTCTCTAACCCCTTCACTCTCTCTCTTCCTCTTCCAGACATTATTTGGGGGGTGGGTGGGAAGTGAAGGGCCCCCACTGCTGGCAGTGCTCTGGGGCCTGTATATGGTGGTGGGGATTGGACTCGGTCAGCCTCGAGCAGGCAAGTGCCCCGCCCCCTAGCGTGTCTCAATTCTTTTACCTTTCATCGTCGCATAGACTTGCTCATCGCTCTCGCCTAAACCCAGCATTATAGACGTTTTAGAAATAACGTCGGGTCGGACCTCCTTGGCATGTTTCAGGACACGGAGAGACTGGTCGAAATTGGCCCGGGGATCGCGAACTTTCCTTGAAAAGAGCAGAGCTGCTGTCAGCAAGAACGGTCACGGGCTCAACTGAGTAAATATCTGACTGTGCAAGCGCCCGGGAGACCGGAAAAGCATGTTCTGGACAGTCGGGTGTACCCCGCGGCTCGGCAGTGGTCCGCACGCCAAGGCCTACTTCTTTAGAACAGGAAATAAGGTCTCGTGGGACCTCCTTGTTCTTGACTTTTAAGGCCTTTAAACCCAGGACAAAAATGTTTATAAAATGTTTATATTAAAATGCAAGTAATTCTGTTAATGAATTGCTTATTGAGAAACCAAAATTCTGAAGCTGAGGTTGGGTGACTGTAAGAAATTGGCAAAAGGGAGTGAAAGATTACTGAAAATAAAATCTTCACCGTGAACAAAGAAAAACGGTTTAACCCAAATCCGCATTTCAGAGGGCTGAAACTTTTATGCTTTCTTTTCTAAAAGACTAAGCTGCCCTCTGCTGGTGAGCGTAGAAAGGGAAACCACTGGGGTTTAAAAAAAAAAAAAGGCAGTTTTCTGGAATTTTCACTGGAGAGAATGTTTCAAGGGTGAAACCCGGTTTGGCTGGCACCTACTGGTGGTGGTACCATGAGATACGGCAGGGTGAGAGCAGGCAGTGTGCTGGGTTTCAGCAGTGGCCCAACCACTGTGCGCAGATGTGACATGACGTGAAGGACAGAGAGTCACTTAGGTTAAACATGACCCTCTCTGATATGCATTTTGTGAAACTGATCTGCGGCTGTTATTTTATCTTATTTTTCTTCTTTTGTTTTTGGACCATACCCAGCTGTGCTCAGGGTTCATGCGTGTGCTCAGGGCTTGAGGGACCATATGCAGGTGTCAAAGATCAAACCCAGGTCAGCTGTGCATGCCTCTCCTGCGGTACTATATGAGCCTTTAAAAAAAAATATGCTCGGGCTGGAGTGATAGTACAGTGGGGAGGGCGTTTGCGTTGTACACGGTCGACCCGGGTATGATTCCCAGCATCCCATATGATTCTCTGGGCAATGCCAGGAGTAATTCCTGAGTGCAGAGCCACGAGTGACCCTGAGCATCGCCAGGTGTAACCCCCCCACCCCCCGCCAAAAAGAAAAAAGAAAAAAAAGAAAAAAAGGCTCTCATTATGTGAATAAACAAAAACATATAAACACATATTTACACAAAGATACTATCAGGAGTTAATAATGTTATGGGTATTGTTTATAAAGGTAAAGGCCCTCCCGTTGATCGTCGATTTGCTTGAGCGGGCCCAGTAACGTCTCCATTGGAGACTTTGTTGTTACTGTGTTTGGCATAGCACAGCGGTAGGGCGTTGGCCTTACAAGCGGCCAACATGGCCGACCCGAGTTCGATTCCTCCGCCCCTCTTGGAGAGCCCGGCAAGCTACCAAGAGTATTCGATATGCCAGACACAGTAACAACAAAGTCTCCAATGGAGACGTTACTGGGCCCGCTTGAGCAAATCGACGATCAACGGGAGGGCCTTTACCTTTACCTTTACCTTTATTGTTTATGGTTTTCATGAATAGATGACACCGTTAATATATATTTAAATAATATTAATTATTAAATAATATATATAGTACTTAAAAGTGTTTCATTTTTCTAAGAGTCAATAACAAATATTCCTCTGACTTCAGAGTTTGACCCTCCCAACCTCCCACGGTTATCCTTACATAAAATTACCTCTGTAATTCTGGAACCGTTTCTACATTATGTGCATACACATCTAATCCTGACAGAGCAACTTTTCCTACTGCTGTGAGATCTCCTCGGAAATCAGGGGTGAGGCATTCCACAAGAATCTTTGGGTTCCTTGAGGGGGAAAGGCGAGAATCAAATTGAGAAAGGAATTGAGGTAACTACTGCTCAGACAGAAATAAAGAGCACTGATTCGGTATCAGTTTCGACCCCCCGCCAGCTGTGCTCAGGGCTCACGCCTGGCTGTGTTCAGGGAACTATGTGGCAGCAGACTGACCAGGGTAGGCTGCACACAGGCAAGTGCGTTAGCTCCCGCACTGTCTCTCAGAACCCTCAATTTTTAGAATCTTGAGAGAATGAAGTTACTGGGCAGGAGTGATAGTACAGCGAGTGGGGCATTTGCCTTGCACATAGCTGACCTGGGTTCGATCCCTGGCATCCCATCTGGGCCCCACCGAGCACCTCCAGGAGTAATTCCTGAGTGCAGAGCCACGAGTAATCTCTGAGAACTGCTGGGTGTGGCCCTAAAAACTGCCCCCCCCATCCCCGCCAAAACTTTTAAAAATAGAGTTGTTATTCCCTTTGATAGGAGTAGGAAAGATTGGGACAATTGATAGCTTTCATAAACCCATGATAATGTTTCTGGAGCGGTTTCCTAAGAAACACTCATGTAGAGAGGAAACAGATCTCTCCTCCCATGGAGAAACGTAGGAAGATACTTCCTCTGCCTGGGGAGCACAGGCCATGTCCGTGGGGGGCCTGGGCGAGCTCCCTGCCCCACGCGGGCCCAAGCACTGCTGGGACTGATCCCAGAACGCTGCTGAGAGCGGCCCAAACATCCAAACCAACCAAACAAAAACAGGATACATCCGAGCACTCTCTGGGTTTTATATTTTTAAATAAAATGATTCTACTTAGGAAATACAAAGAAGGAGAGAGAAAAAGCCCATGAAGCAGAGAAAGGAAGACCCCAGGCAGGGCTGATAATTCCAGAATGAAGCCTGACTGGTTCCAACTGCAAACTGAGACACTCGTAAGTATCTCGTAAAATCAGTTCAGTAGGCTTTGCAGTAGGCTTAATTCCTTTTCATTTTGGTGCCACATCCGGAGGTGCTCGAGTGTTGCTCCTGGCCCTGTCCTTGGCGGAGTTCAGGGGACCATGCGGTGCTGGTATCTGAGCCCAGGCCTCCCGCACAGAGCATGTATTCCAGCCACAAATCAAATGTTAAAAAATATCAAATATTGGTACATTAAAAAATATCAAAGAGTGGTGAAACCACTGAGAAAACACTAAGTACTGAGATGCTACCTAAGTACAACTGACTCTCTTTTTTGTGCTCATTAAGAGACAGGCCTCAAGTACTGATAAGAATGTAGATTCTGAACCCCAAGGACATCGGTTAACGATCATGACTTAGCATGTGGTTTGTCATTGGAACACCGGCGGTGCTCAGGGACGCCTGGGCTAGGCTTCGTGAGCTCTAGCCTGGCCCTTCTCTTAGGTGTATGTCAAGTGTCTGGACCACATCTGGCAGTGCTGGCGATTGAATCCTTGAATTCGGATCTTCTGCATGCAGTGCAAGCGCTCTGGCCCTCTGAGCTCTCCAGCCAGCATTTTACACTGCCTTAAACAACTCCCTCCCAAAATCCACCGACAATCAACTGTAAAGGAGGGGCTTCATCAACTCCTCTCTGTGGAGATACATCTCTGTGCCCCTAAAACTTCTGTGCATATAGGCCTGCATACTTGACTGCTACTTTTTGGTGGGGAGAGAGAAGAGGAGACTATTCCCTGCAGGCATCAGGAAAGGAAATCCCCCAAGAGGTTGATGAGCGCCGTCTTGAGGTAATGATCCTACATGAGCCAAATTTATAGGGATCCTCCCTCCAAAGTTCCTCAAGGACCAGTGAAGGCAAAAGCCAAGTACCTCTCTTTCAGGAATGACACGGTCTTTGCAAAGTGCTCGGCTCCTCCATCGGGCAGATCTAGAGACAAAAGAAGCCAGAGCTCAGGTGGGCGCACGCCTCAAGGAGGGCCGGAGTCTGGGCAGGTGCTGGCGCACTGACCGTCTCGGTCCACGGATGTGAGGACCACGTAATCCAGACCCCACGCGGCGATGGCCTCGGCGGTGTTGTAGGGCTCTTTGGGGTCCAGGGGTGGCGGGGCTTTTGCTGTCTTCACAGAACAGAACCTGCAACCCCTCGTACACGTGTCCCCCATCAACTGGAACAGAGATGTCACCATTCAAATCAAACAGGAGTCACCCTCAGGAATGCACTTTCGAGGGGGCCAGAGTGACAGGACAGCAGGGAGGATGCGTGGCTTGCACATGGCCATCCCCGGCATCCCATATGGTCCCCCAAGCCCCACCAGGAGTGATTCCCAAATGCACAGCCAGAGGTAACCCCCGAGCACCTCTGGGTGTGGCGCCTTCTTTGCCCCCCCCCCCCGAAACGTACTTTTGAGGAACCAGAAAAGATAGTACAGTGGGTAGGGTTCTTGCCTTGCATGTGGCCAACCAGGTTTTGATCCCCAGCACCCCATATGGTTCTCTGAGTACCTCCTGGAGTGATCCCTCAGCACAAAAGCCAGGAATAAGCCCTGAACAGCACCAGGTGTAGCCCAAACCACCACCACCCTTCCCCTCAGCCCCATAAGGCAAACCTCTTGCCTTCCCCATGCCAAGAACACTCCCCAGTGGCACCCAGGAGCCTGAAGTGGGGCCAGAGTCCATTCTGCACATGGATGGCCTCTTCAGGAGCCCTTCCAAGGGCCGGCAGAAGCCGGCTGTCCCTACCCATGGCTCCAGCTTTCAGCTGGCCTTATTCTCTTGATGAACTGTGGGCTCATCCAGGCCAGCATTTCAGAGCTCTGTGCGTGACCAAGCAGGCCACAAGAGAATGCTCTTCCCCGGCCACCTCACCTAGGGTGCTCCTGGTGGCCTGGGGAGCCAACAGCTGTGGGGAAGAAGTCACCGACATCCATCAAGAAGCTCTCAATCACCCCCTCCCTGAAAAATTGGCTTCGTGACTTGGGTAAGCAGCTGCCAGAACGAGCTTTCTCAGAAGTCCCAGTTCCTCGTGGTAACAGTGAGCTTCCTGCAGTAGAGCTCCCCAGTCTGTCAGATGTTCCCAGGAAGGTCTCAGCCTTCGGTTGCGTATCATTTAGTTTATTTTTATTTATTTTTGCTTTTTGGGCTGGAGCGATAGCACAGTGGTAGGGCGTTTGCCTTGCACGCAGCCAACATGGCCGACCCGAGTTCGATTCCTCCACCCCTCTCGGAGAGCCCGGCAAGCTACCGAGAGTATCTCGCCCGCACGGCAGAGCCTGGCAAGCTCCCCGTGACGTATTCGATATGCCAAACACAGTAACAACAAAGTCTCCAACGGAGACGTTACTGGGCCCGCTCGAGCAAATCGATGAACAACGGGAGGGCTTTTACCTTTACCTTTTTATTTTTGCTTTTTGGGTCACACCCAGTGATGCACAGGGGTTACTCCTGGCTTTGCACTCAGGAGTTACTCTTGGCGTGCTCAGGGGACCAGATGGGATGCTGGGAGTCGAACCTGGGTTGGCCGCAGGCAGGGCAAATGCCCTACCCGCTGTGCTATTGCTTCAGCCCCAGTTGTGTATTATTTAGATTCAGCCCCAAATGCTGGCTCTCCGAGCCCCTCCAGGTGAGTATGACAAACTGCACTGAGCCCAGTTCTCACTTCCCCATACAATACTCAGGTTATCTCTCCCATCCTTGGCCTGTAACTGACAGGGCTCTCCCGCTGCTCTTTGGCTTGGCTAGGAGACTGACCTTGGCCAGCAGAATGACCACAGCAGTCACGACCCAGAAGCCTTGGGGAGGCATGGACGATGGGCCTGTTAGCCCTCCTGTGCTTCCATTTTCCAAGTTTTACTACGCCTTGGAAAGCTGCTAGTCCAAGCAGAATGAGGCTCTAAGGAGCAAACCCGAACCCATATCCTACCTCTGGAATCCAGCCTGGCCCAAAGGAGAGCTGATGCAGTCAAGGAGAAGACCCACAGGACAGAACCGTGAGTGTGTGTCGTGGGGGAGTACAGGGGGAGGGAAGCAACTAGCAATAGCAGCTCCAGGAATCTACAGAAGCGACACCTGTTACCGTTGGTTTTGGGCCGGGCCACAACTGGCGGTACCCAGGGATTATACCCGGTGCGGCTCTGGTGATTGTATGTGATGCTGGGGATGAAGTGGGCTTGCTTATATGCAAGGCAACACCCTGCCTGCTGTGCTATCACCCCAGCCCCCCGAAATGGCACCGAAGGCAGTAAATGACTGAGAGATGGAAGAATCAATGACAGATTGTTCAGTGAAAGAAGGGTGAGAGCATAATGGCTGGAAAAGCCTGTGTAGGTTTTGCCCCCAAACGCCTCACAGCCCCGTGTGGTAGAAAACTCCTGACCGGTGTCCTTTCTTCAGGAGAAAGGCTTCTGGACTGACCCTGGCGCGCGGAGCTGGCCTTACCATGATCGTGGCGGTGGCAGTGGCATACTCGCCCCCTCCCCAGCACTCTCCGATGTTGGGACAGCGGGCCTCCTCGCACACCTGGGGGAGAAAAGAGACGCGCAGGGCACATGGTCTCAGTGGCACCCTACACAACACTCTTGTGAAGACATTCACGTGTACTTAATTTTTTGCTTGTTTTTTTTTGGGGGGGCACACCCAGTGATGCGCAGGGCTTACTTCTGATTCTGTACCTGCAAATTATTCCTGGCAGTGGCTGGGGACTCAATGGGATGCTGGGACTGAATCCAGGTTGGACAAGTCGAAGTTTAGTACCTTCCCTAATGTACTATCGCTCCAATTCCCCAACACTGACTTTTAAAAATGTGAAAATGCCAAGTTCTATGTGTCAGGATTTCACTTTTACATTTAAAAAAAAAAATCCATGCATGCATATATTTCATGTGCAAAGAAAAAAAGTCTAGAAGAACATATATTAAATGTTTAATGTCTAGAGGCAAGTATGTGACATTTCATATTTAACATCTAACATTTATACTCTTTCCAACAAGCACATATTTTATTTGTAACAAATTCTCATCTCCTAAGCTAAAGGGATTTTTCTGAAGGGTGTGGGGATGGGTGGAGCCTTGCATTAAATCCAGGGCCACACACAGACACCCAAGGCATTACTACACACATACACCCAAGGAGTGTGTGGTGTGTGTGTGTGTGTGTGTGTGTGTGTGTATGTGTGCTGTTAATATGCTCAGAAACACAAAAAACAATTACTTTCACCAATTTTAAGTTACACCTATGTAGAAATGTTTATGCTTTTTGGTTAAAGAATATTTAAAATTTTGACAACTTACTGTGTGGAGATTTAAGTTCCGCAGTGTATTTTTCAGTTTATTGTAATTTTTCCCAATGGGAATCTCTGTCTTTAGCCATGGGGGGAGTCTTAGCCTGAGGAAAGTGAAACACTCTGTTCATTAGCAAGTTTGTTCCTGAACAATCACACAGCTCCGAAACTACTTTGCTCTATTTACAATTTCTAGTTAAGGGGGACTTTTTCTCTAGCCATAATTCTAAACAAATTCTTATAATTTCTTCAAAAGAAGACAAAGAATCAAATTTGGTTTTGCTCAAACTAATAACAAAAGCCAACTGGAATAAGATCTCAGCTACATTTGGTAAAGGCATAGAATTATACTACCCTAATTTTAAAAAATGAAGTTTGGGGTTTTCTGATTTTGGGGTCACACCTGGCTCTGAGCTACTCTTGGCTATGAGTTTGAGAGTTGCTCCTGGGGGACCATGCTTAGCAAGGCCAAACCTTCATGTCCCCATATAAGCAAGTTTTTTTTTTTTTTTTTGGGCTTTTTAGGTCACACCGGCGTTGCACAGGGGTTACTCCTGGCTCATGCACTCAGGAATTACCCCTGGCGGTGCTCGGGGGACCATATGGGATGCTGGGAATCAAACCCGGGTTGACCGCGTGCAAGACAAACGCCCTACCCACTGTGCTATCACTCCAGCCCCAGGTTTTTTTTAACTTTATATATTTTGTAATTTGTTCAGCTTTTTGAGTCACATCAGTGATGTTCAGGGGTTACTCCTGGCTCTGTACTCAGGAATCACTCATGGCAGTGCTCTGGGGACCATATGGGATGCTGGGAATGGAACCCAGGTCGACCACATGCAAGACAAGCGCCTTACCCATTGTACTATTGCTCTGGCCCATAAGTTTTGTCAAAATGCTGACAAAATGGTCGGAGAGACTTTACAGGGGCGAAGGCTCCTGCCTTCCATGTGGCCAACACTGCTGCTTCTTCTTCTTTTTTTTTTTTGGTCACACCTGGCGATGCACAGGGGTTACTCCTGGTTCATGGATTCAGGAATCACTCCTGGCGGGTGCTCAGGGGACCATATGGGATGCTGGGAATCGAACACAGGTTGGCAGTGTGCAAGGCAAATGCCCTACCTGCTGTGCTATCGCTCCAGCCCCCAACACTGCTTCTATTCACAGACCACATACAGTCCCGAGTACTGCCAAGCACAGAGCTAAGAATAACCTCTAAACACTGCTGAGTATGACCTAGGTCCTGCTGGGGCTCAGGGGACCAATCCAGCCAGTCTGGGAATCCAGACTGCTGGGAATCCAATCCAGCCAGTCTGGCCGCATGCAAGGCAAGCCCCTTCTACATTTGTTCTGAGTAAGGAGAGATCCCACAAGTTTACTTCCAATTCTACATTCTGTTCTACACTGTATACTTTACCTCTACCCATCTGATCTAGGAATTGTTGGGCAAACAATCCTGCAGAACAATTTTCCCTCTGCATGATATCCTCTCATCAGTCTTTTCTTAATTTTTGGTGTATACACACACACACACACACACACACACACATCTATGTGTGTGTGTGTGTGTATTGGCTTTTTGGGGTCATACCTTGTGATGCTCAGGGGTTACTCCTAGCCCTGTACTCAGGAATTACTCCTGGTAATACTTGGGGGACCATGGACCATATGGAATGCTGGGGATTGAACCCAGGTCAGCCACATGCAAGGCAAACACCCTCCCCACTGTATTATCGCTCTGGCCCCCCTTTTTTTGTATATTCTGTGGATCACATCAGACGATGCTCAGGGGCTCCTCTCTGATGAATGGGGGGAGGGGTCAGTCCTAGTGGTGCTGGGGAATGAACCCATGGCTGCTGCTTGCAGAGTACATGCTCCCACTCCTTGACCTAGCTTTCCTGGCCCTCAGAGTCTCTCAAGGAGAAAGAGTCATAGTTATTTTTATTTTTTAAATTTGGGGCCATATCCGGCAGTGCTCAGGGCTTACTCCTAGGTCTATGCTCAGGGGCTAAGGTGACCATAGGTGCTTCTGGCTGGGCTTGGGTGACCAAAGGGAGTGCAGGGGACAGAACCTAAGTTGGCTGTGTGCAAACCCATATGGTTCCCGCAAGCCCTGACATTCATAGTTTTTTTTTTTTTTTTTTTTTTTGCTTTTTGGGTCATATCCAGCGATGCACAGGGCTTATTCCTGGCTCTGCACTCAGGAACTATTCTTGGCGGTGCTTGGGGGACCATATGGGATGCCAGGGATCAAACCCAGGTCAGCTTCATGCAAGGCAAATGCCCTACCCACTCCCTATTGCTCCGGGCCCCATATATATATATATATATATTTAATTTTTTTTGTTTTAATGTACACTAAGAACAATTTTGATCATCAACACCAGGTAAAAATGAAAACTCGATCAAAGTCTAATGAACTGGCAAGGTGATAAGCTTTACTCACTAAAAATATCTGAGGCCTGGAGCCGGAGCAATAGTACAGGGGGTAGGGCATTTGTCTTGCACAGGGCTGACCCAGGTTTAATCCCGGCATCCCATATGGTTCCCCCGAGCACTGCCAGTAGTAATTCCTGAGTGCAGAACCAGAAGTAATCCCGGAGCATCGCCAGATGTGACCCAAAAAGTTAAAAAAAAAAATCCTATAAATAACTTTGTAGTTCACAATGTTTTAATATAATAAATTTCTTAAAAAAAGAAATCTGAGGCTTGAGAGAAAAAAAATGAAGATGGCAATGTAGGGTTTTTAAGTCCAAAGAAAGTCAAAAAGAAACCATGAAAGAGCCAAAAAAATAAAAAAATAAAAATAAAACCCACAAAACACCTCAACTGTCTCACCTGCTCCATCTATTCCTATTATCATTGAGCCTAATGATTTTTCACTAATTTAACAAGATTAAAAATATACTCTAGGCCTTGATTATACCTGAAAATGCATGATGAAGGAGTGGGCATGTCAGCTTCAAATTTCCATTACCTTTCTCCTTTCTGGCGTTTTAAATTTCCTTTATATTCATTCCAGGTGCTCTTGTCCGCAAGGTCCCCAGATATGAAATCTTGAAGGTCTGGTCCATTATGTAAAGATTCCTTTTTCTCATCTGGCAGGGAACTTAGTGATTTGACTGGACTGCATAAATATCTCCCAAATACCTAGTGAAACAATTATTATTATTTTTTGAAGTGAGAGCCATATTCAGTGATGCTTAGGAGTTATTCCTGGCTGGGCACTCAGGAATCACTCCTGGCGGAACTCAGAGGACCATATGGGATCCCAGGAAGTAAACCATGGTCAGAACGTCCTATCCAATGTACTACTGCTCTAGCGCCCCCAAACAATTCATTGTGTGAGACTTGGAAATTTTTTGTTGTTTTTTGGGGGGCACACCCAGATGTGCTCTGGGCTTACTTCTGGCTTTGCACTCAGGGATCACTCCTGGTGGGGCTTGGGGGAGAGGGACCATATGTGGTGTAGAGGATCATATCCAGCTTGGCCACGTGCAAGGTAAGAGCCTTACCTGCTGCACTATTGCTTCAACCACCCATTTTTTTTCCTTTTTATAATATGCCTTATTTCCTAGAAGTGAGCAGATTCTAAAATTATGCCAAACTATCAACAAGCTCAAACTGTGCAAGAGTTTAGGCTCTAAGAATAAGGAGGACTTAATGGGAATAAAGCAAATCTGAAGTTGTCCAGATGTTAACCTGGCTCCCAAAGATAGGGAAAGCTTTGGAATTGGCTAACATATGCCACACGCCAACTTCAAATCTATTACTGGGGCTGCAGCAACAGTACTGTGGATAGGGTGCTTGCCTTGCACATGGCCAACCAGGGATTTATCCCTGCCATCACATATAGCTGGTTTCCCAAGCATCACCAGGAGTGATTCTTGAGCACAGACTCATGGGTAAGCACTGAGAACCAACCGCCATGTGAAGCACGTCCTGCCCCCTCCCTGCCCATCTATTCCTAATCCAAGTCAGGGACATTACAATTTAGAAGAGATGTAAAACACAGAGCTAGGAGTCAGAGTGATAGTATAGCGGATTGGGTATCTGCCTTGTACGTGGCTGACCCAAGGTCGACCCCCAGGACCCTTTCTGGTCCCCCGAGCACCACCAGGAGTAATTCCTGAGTGCAGAGCCAGGAGTAACCCCTGAGCATTGCCAGGTGTGACCCAAAAAGCAAGAAACAAAACAAACAACAGAAAAGCATTGAGCTAACCCCCAGTCAGTAGTTTCAGAGACCTGGAAGGATGCAAATAAAGCCAGCAAATTAATTTTCTAGGTTACATTACTTTGCATTTTCTTTTAAATTTGATTTTTGGGAGGCACCCAGGAGCGCTCCAGGCGGTCAGGCTGTACAGGGACCAACCCAGGCCTCCCACTTGCAAATCATGCACTCAGTCCACTGTGCCCACCACCCTCGTTTTCGCATTTGAACATGGCACATCACTGGTCGATCATAGGAAGCCACTGAATCGCAGAGGACAACACAGACGCGCCCAAGAGATCTGAAACAGTGTGAAGATTCACTAGTCGGTGCACGTCACTACAGCGAACGCCCTTTAACAATTCCGCGTGCCTGTTGTTGGTGCTGCTGGAACTGCTGGAACCCTCGCAAAGGTCTAGAACACAGACTTAAGCATTGTCAAGAGGCCGGAGAGGCGCCCAGTGGGCAGCAAAAGACAAGTAGGACGGTAATTCGGGGGTGCTTATTCTAGTGCTCCAACACATACAGGGTGCAAGTCACTGATTAGCAGGCAAATGGCTTTTGGCGCAGGTCCGAGACTTAGAAACAACCCGACACAGGAGACACTAACTCGTGTGTGTGTGTGTGTGTGTTTTGGGGGGGGGAAGGGTGTCGGGAGAACCAACAGATCAATCAAAAAAGAAATCTGAATCGTCCTGGCAAGAAGTTAAGGCTCGTGTCGACCCCTGCAAGCCCTGCAAGGATGGGATCCCCACCGACACCCATCCGCACCCGCGGCCCCTGCACGCCCCGCCGCTCACCCGGGGCCCCAGCCTGCGGGCTGCGCCCCCGCAGCGTAGAGACATCCCCCTACTAGTATTTGATTTTTCCCCTAGCACGCCGGAGGGATGCCAACTCCCCGGGAACGGACGGCTCGACCAGGCGGCGCTCGTTCTCTGACGTCATCCCGCGGCGCCGCCGACCCGGAGGCACTCGCGCCGCTCCGCGATCGGCTGCTTTCGCCTGGCAGTGGCGCGCGCTCATGACGCCATACGCAAGGGCCCGCGACGGGCTACAAGAGCGTGATGACGACATGACGCTCTCTCTTTGCCGCATCTACTGCGAGGTGAGGTGCCCTCCTTGCTCGGTGGTGCTGGGGAATCCGGAGCCATCGGGTCGGGGGAAGGCGACAACTTGCGTTTGGCGCTCGCGCCGCTTTGCCCCGGCCGGGTCCTCGCGCGGCGACCCCGGGATGGAGCTGCGGGCGCCGGCCCGCCCGTTCTCCGGGGGCTTGGGGCCTGCCGCCCTGGCCTGGCCGCCTGGTCGGGCCCCGGCGCCTCCGCCCTGGGCCCGGGGAGCTCTGCCCGCCGCGCCTGACCCCGAGTGTTGTGTGTTTCAGGATGAAGACCATCCTCAGCAACCAGACCGTGGACATCCCCGAGAATGGTAGGAGCCGCGGTGCCCGCGCCCCCCGCCCCATCTGGCCGCCCCCGGGCCCCGCTGCACCCAGCCCTTATGCACTTCCTTCTCTTGCAGTGGACATCTCCCTCAAGGGTCGCACGGTCATCGTGAAGGGTCCCCGAGGGACCCTGCGGAGGGACTTCAACCACATCAACGTGGAGCTCAGCCTCCTCGGCAAGAAGAAGAAGAGGGTGAGACGCCTTTCTCTTACCTCCGCAGGGTTGCACGGTGCTGCTTGCGGGGGTGGGGGTGCGAGGGCCAGGGCGGGAGGGAGTTTTAGGCAGACAGGCTCGAAATAATAGGGTGTTTGCTCCGGGGCCGGGTAGGCATGAAACATGAGCGTCCAGAGCATGAACATTTTGGATGCTCCAGTGCCCTGGCTTGGGTACTTCTCTGGCACGCAGCTAACCCTGGTTGGAACCCTGCACTGTAGAAGGTCCCTTGAGCCCTACCAGGAGAGATACTTGAGCGAGATCCTCAAGCACCACTGGGTGCGACCCAAAAATCTAAAGAAAAGTTACTTACAGGTAGATTGGGTGTTAGGCTTTAGTGGAAGTGGCAGCCCAAATTCTGCAATGCATAATAAAGCTCCACATGCAGTCGTTGGTGTCAGTTCTTGTTGATGCTACAAGCTTGTTTTTGCATGACTTTGGAGAACCAGTGTTGGTTCTTTAGTTTGTTTTTGGGTCGTACCTGGAGATGCTCCGAGGTTATACTGGGGGAACTCAGGGCAGTACATGAGATGGAGGGGATTGTACCCAGGTTTGCAATGTGCAGGGCAAACCCCCTCTGGGTTATTGCTCCAGCCCCAGTGTTGGTCTTATTTAGGCATTTTAGCTCTTCTGGAAGTGAGGTTTGGTGCAGCATATTTGAACCGTTTCAGGATTGTGGCAACTTAGTCTTACGATATTTTGAAGACCTTTAGCTTCATTTGGGCTGATCCCAGAAACTAGAGTAAAATCCAAATGGTATATGTCAGTGAACTGTTGACTTCCACACCTGTTTCTGGAATGGAGGGTGTCAAACTTCTTGTTCTCTTACACAGCTCCGGGTTGACAAATGGTGGGGCAATCGGAAGGAACTGGCCACGGTCCGCACCATCTGCAGTCATGTGCAGAACATGATCAAGGGGGTCACGCTGGTAAGTGGACGGTCGCTATGGCTGCATTTTTTGTATGCAAAAGGGATGCCACTTTGAGTAATCGTTCAGTATGTATTTGGGGAGATACTTGAAGCCTAGACAGATCTAAGTGTTGTGATCTCCACTGAAACCATCCCTAGGTTCTAGGGCTTTAGGATTTAGGGAAGGTGGGTAGACTTGAAAGTAGCCTGAAAGCATCCTTCATCCCTCACAAATGGATGGAGCTTTCAGGAATTTTGTTTGAATGGGTTTTGTTTACTCACTGGTAAGCCCAGTTGGTAAACCCAAGGGCAAGGAAGGAAGCATCTGTTTGAACTTGCCATCTATTTCTTTAAAAGCCTTTAATGTTACTGACTACAACTCATCAGGTTAGGCTTTTTTTTTCTTTTTCTGTTTTTTGGTATTATTCATACCTGGAGGGGGAATTTTATCTGTACTGCAAATAATTTGATTATTGTGGGCATAGGAAATAGTAAAAAAAATGCTTAAGGATCTGTACAGTTCGGTGATGAGACAAATGTGGATAAAATTTTTCTAAGTCATGGTTGAGGTGACTTATTTTAAAACTTCATAAAGAGCTTTTTTTGGAGGGGGGAGGCAGAGCACACCTGATGATGCTCAGGGGTTACTCCCAACTCTGCACTCTGAAATTACTCCTGGCAATGCTTAGGGAACCATGTGGGATGTCTGGGATAGACCAGTTTGGCTGCCTGCAAGGCATATGCCCTACCCACTGTACTGTTGCTCCAGTCATCCCTGGTTTTTTCTAAATTGTTGGTCTGGGTCTTTAAAATTGTAAGTTTAAGGTTTTAAGATGCATTAGGGGTTGAACTACACCCAGTTATGCTCAGATCATTCCTTGCAGTGCTCTGGAGAACGTAAGTGATGCTGGGAGTAGAATCCAGGTCGCTGCATGCAATACCAGCCCTTTAACCCCTGTACTGAATTATCTCTATCTCCTAAAGAGCTTTCTTTCAGATTTCTCAGCATTGCTAATGATTGATTTACTTAACAGGGCTTCCGCTACAAGATGAGGTCTGTGTATGCCCATTTCCCTATCAACGTGGTTATTCAGGAGAATGGGTCTCTTGTTGAAATCCGAAATTTCCTCGGTGAAAAATATATCCGGAGGGTTCGTATGAGGTCAGGTATGTGGATACTTTCAGATGATGTTATGAAAAATTTCAGTTAACACTAGTGTTTTGGGTTGGCTACTAACCAGATTTGCTTTATAGCAGAGTTGGTTGTATGTGTATTCTTAAGATTCTAATGTTAGGACTTAACATTATCTTTGTTCCAGTTGTTGTAATTCTTTTGTTGGTTTTGCTGGTTGGGTTGATGGGCAGGCCTGGCTGGTTCTGTGTCAGGGATCACTCCTGATGATGTTACGGTGAGGGACTATATGTGTTGCCCGAAATGAAGCCTGCAAGGCACAAGCATCTCCAACTTTCCCCTTTCTGATTCTACCAATTGTAATTCTTAAAGAATTTTAAGCTGTAATTTGCAGGAATGACATCTATGTAATTGCTCATTAGAAAATAAGTCATTTGGGGCTGTAGAGAGAGTACGGTATGTAGGGCACTTGCCTTGTACTTGTTTGATCCCTGGCATATCCCATATGGTCCCCAAGCCCTCCAAGAGTGAATTCCTTAGTGCAAAGCCAGGAGTAACTCCTGAGCATTGCCAGGTGTCGCCCCAGTAATAAATCATGGTGGTTTATAGTGTTGGCTGCTTAAATTCAGATCTTAATCTTGTTCTGTCCGTCATGGGCAAGTTACCTGTTTTAGTTTTGGTTGGTTTGGGGGACCATCCCCTGCAGAGGTGAGGGTATCCTGGCTTGCTTTTAGGGCTTGGAAGCCATACTTTGTGGGGCCTGATCTTCAGGCGTCTATTTCTAAAGTACGCCCTACAGCCTTTAGGCTGCTCCCTAGACTCCATGTTGGCAATAGTTATTTTTATGATAACTTGTGTAAAAGTTAACCTGTTGAGTGATGCCAGATATATGTTAGAAATAAAACTAGCCCTAGCCAAATGCTAGTTTATGTTCTTAGGGGTGAGGGTTTCTTAGCCTACACCAGCTACTCCGGGCTTATTCCTGGCTCTGCTTGATTGTTCCTGGTAGTACTTAGAGAACCCTCTGTGGTGCTGGCAGTGGAAGCAGGATATGTGCAAGCACTATAATCCCTGTGCTCTTTCTCCAGCCCTGGTGTTTCTTAGTTGAATGACGGTACGCAAATCACCACTTGGGACAAATTAAAGCTGGGACACATGAGTTTGGTCCAGAGAAGTCAGGTTTATATAAAACCAAAATCTCAGCCAGAGGGATTATGCAGCGGGTAAAGTATTTGCCCTGAGTGCAGCCAGCCTGGTTCAATCCTCAGCATCCCATATGGTCCCCTGAGTGCCAGAAGTGATTACAGAGCCAGGAGCATGGCCTCAAATTAACTTTTATATTGACATGCAAATGCCCTTTCTCTTGTAGGTGTTGCTTGTTCTGTCTCTCAGGCCCAGAAAGATGAGTTGATTCTTGAAGGAAATGACATTGAACTTGTATCAAACTCAGGTGTGTAGACTGTATGGGTTTTGCCTCAACCTTGTAAGTAAATAGTTGTTTCTTTACATTAGTTGAATGGTGGGGTGCTCGGGCTTCTGCTTCCAGCTCTTTGGGGACACATGTCAGGGACTAAACCCACACCTGCATGCAGATCATCACTAAGTCCTTTGAGCTCTATGGCCCAAGAACTTAAGTTGAAAATACTCATGTTTTTAGTATTGCATGTTAGGTTTTTGAGGTGTGTTGGACTGATAGGTCTTTGTCTTTTTTCCCCTTATTAGCTGCTTTGATTCAGCAAGCCACAACAGTAAAAAACAAGGATATCCGAAAGTTTTTGGATGGTATCTATGTTTCTGAAAAAGGAACTGTACAGCAGGCTGATGAATAAGATCCAAGGTATTTTCTTATTGCTGTAAATTTTATTAATTTGCTAGTTGCTTAAGCTAGACTGGAAATAGTAAAAATTTGCATTTAAGTGTACAGTAACTGGAAGAGTATTAATTTGGGAGGATTTTTTTTTAAATGTGGACCACTAAACCATAATTTTAAAATACATTTTAGATTATTTAGAGCCTAACTTCTAAAACTGAGCTCGAACCTCATGGGATTATGTGAATATGCGGAAGAAGTTTAATAAATTCTTGAATTTATTAGTAAATATTTGATCTGTTTATTTAGGCTTAATGAAAAATTTCTTGGGTGTAACAGTTTTGATAGTAAATGAAAGTACTTGGTTCACACATTTTCTTTTTTTTACAGTTTTCTTCATTTCTTTTTTACAGTTTTCTGCCTACAGAAAGCAGGATATACAGGATGATTCTTCACACCTATTTGTGATAACGAGACGCAATAAAACTATGACTACCATCTTACATTGAGTCATTATCCTTTACAAGAGCAGAATTGAAGTCTAATATGTATGAAGAAATGGAGTAGTATTCATTGGGGTGGAAAGGTGGTTTAGACTACAGCTAGCAGTGCTCAGGATTACTCTCAGGATCAGCCACAGGCAAGGCAAACACTTGATCCTCTGGATTAACTCTGACCCATGTATTTTATTTTCTGTTGGGCGGGGAGGAGTCACTGTTGTGGGGCATGTACCTTGGATCGGCTGTATCTCACCCTATCCCAAGTATTAAAATCTCACCGGAGGAGTAGCTTAAGTTCTGTGAAGTAATACTTGGAATACATCAGTGCTGTGAATAGCCTGTCCATGACAGGCTCTATGCTCATCAGTGGATGTAGGCATTGGCGGAGGTCCTACAGGTGTCTTACTTTGTAGAACATCAACAGGCATTTGAGGCAGGTACACCTGAGTCACTTGTTTATGCTGTAACTGGGAAAGTGGCCAAGAAGCAGACAGATGGTTCTGAAGCTGCGGTTCACTGTTTATGATACACCTTGTGGCTGTGGCCCTGTGTCCATCCTCTCAGTATTACCTGGCTTGTGATGCTGAGGATTAAACCTGCGTTGGCCATGTGCAAGGCAAACACTACCTGCTGTACTATTGCTCTGACCCCATGATGGTTAACTTAAAATATGAATCTGGGATTGACTTTGACAAGCAGGCGTGGGGGAGAGATGAGTGGGAAGCACAGAACAGTCACTAGGCTAGGTCTATAAATTGGTATTGAATCTGAAAAATAGGAACTTGGCTCCTGATTCTGCTCAGTTTGACTACAGTATTGTGACCAAAGAGCTGCTTGTTCCTGAATATTGCCCCTTAAGTGGTCTTTTGAAGTGGTAACTTCAATAAACTTGTGCTAACATGCGCTCAATCAGTTTTAAGGATCTAACCTAGACCCCCACATGTAGAGCATAAGAGTTAACCCTTTGAGATATCTCCCTTTAAGCACAGCTTGTCTGAGTTTGTTTTTTTTTTGCTTTTGTTTTGGGTCCACACCTAGCTGTGCTCAGGGCCATATGGGGTGAACCCAGGGACATTGCAAGTACCCACAGTGATTTTGGTCCATTACAAGACTCATGACGTTGATGGCACTGGGAGCTAAGAGATGGTCCTGAGGTTTTGGTTCTTGCATTGCAAGCTGGCAATCCTGCTTTGATCTCCAGCACTGCATGGTCAGCCTAGCCAGGGGTCACTCCTGAAAAGAGCCAGAAAGAACCCCTGAGTACTGCTGTGTGTGGTGCTCCAACCTCTCCCAAAGTGATGAGATTTTTCAGGCTGAATTCAAAGCATTAGTATACAGGCAATAGTAGCCACCAAGGGAGTGATTTTTTTTTTTCAAGTAATTAATTTCCAAGCATTTTTTTTTTTTTTTTTTTGCTTTTTGGGTCACACCCGGCAATGCACAGGGGTCACTCCTGGCTCTGCGCTCAGGAATTACCCCTGGCGGTGCTCAGGGGACCATATGGGATGCTGGGAATTGAACCCGGGTCGGCCGCGTGCAAGGCAAATGCCCTACCCGCTGTGCTATCGCTCCAGCCCCCCAAGCAATTTTTTGTTTCTCTCCCAGCATCTTACCTGCACATTTCATAAAACACTTGCAAGGGCAATAGGAATAAACGAGTTTATTTGGAATACATTACATCGAAAATTAAACATTTTGTGGGGCCAGAGCGATAGTACAGTGGGTAGGGCGTTTGCCTTGTACACAGCCGACCCAGGTTCGATTTCCGGCATCCCATATGGTCCCCAAAGCACCGCCAGGAGTAATTCCTGAGTGCAAAGCCAGGAATAACCCCTGAGCATGCTGAGTGTGACCCCAAAAGCAAAAAAAAAACATTTTGCAACAATGTGCTGACCTCATTTTTCAGGATCTTTAACACATTGAAGCTGGTGTAATATACCACCCAGTGACTCACTTTTAATGTGGCTTAACAATTCAGTGCCAGTATTGTAATTAGAGCAAGTACAATTTTTCTGTGTTTGGGCCACACCAGCAATGTTTATTCTGGTTCTGTGCTCAGGAATTAATCATGGTGTTTCTGAGCCCATATGGAATGCTTTGTGTAAGGCAAGGACCTTACCTGCTGGTACAATAATACCTCTCCAGCCCTGAGGAGTATGATTTTTAATGAGCCAAATTATTTACTGAAGAAGTATATTGCAATGGTTTTAAAAGCATGTTGTAAGTGACAAAGGTCTGCAAGCATGAACTACAGTATTTGAAGCTTACAGCAAGGCTATGTTAAGCTTGAACAAAAGAATGCGTGCCTCACAAGTATGGGGTCCTGACACCATACACAAAGTATATTTGCAGATCAGGGGCCTAAGATACTGGGTAAGGCACTTACTTGCCTTGCAAGTGGCTGATCCAGGGTGGATTCTCAGCATCCCATGTGGTTCCCTGAGCACCACCAGGAGTAATTCCTGAGTGCAGAGCCAGGAGTAGCCCCTGTACATGGCCAGGTGTGACCCAAAGAAGGGAAAGAAAACTACCAAAAGTTGCAGTATGATAGAAAAGTTTTATTTCTTAGAGTGACTGCATTTGGAAAAAGCAAGTTGCCCTAAGGCTGTAGAACTGAAGCCCAATCTACTAGGTCGCCAGCTGAGCACTGCTCAGCAGCCAAACCCAACCATAGAGAGCAAATTGATTTCCTCCCACATGGATCTAGTTGAACAGTACCTTGAAATGTTGCTGATTGGAATCTGTTAGGTACAAAATCCAGTTTGCAGAGGACCCAGAAAACAAAATTGCCGTAATTCAAGGGCTTTTTTTCCCCTCTAAAAATCATGGTTTGACTCCTGAGAGGGTGGACAGTGGCTGACTGCTGTGTGCAATCAAAGAATGGGGAGAAAGGAGTGTGCATTTTCTCTTCCAACTTTTTTGAGTAAAACAAGATAGTTTTTATTGAGACTTGTGAGAGGATAGAGTTGTGTTTCAGAGAGAACAGGGGCAGCAAAAAACCATAGAGATGAGATAAGGTGTTTGAGAGAGAACATGGGCTTGAGGACCAAGCCTCCAACTCCAGTTTTAAGGAGTTAAAGTCAAACTTTCCAAGGTCAAGATTTATAGTATGAAAACAGTTTGTAACTGATCTGCATTCTGTACCTTGGAGGGAATCTTACACATACGGTGCAGCAGTGAAGTTCCTCAGGCAGAAAGCAGGTTTTGTGGAATTAAATGTTACTTCATGAGTGAACAAACTGTCATTTTAGAGTGTTAACTCTTCTTAATCAGATCTAACTGCTACCATTTATTTATTACCATAGAAATCAAGTGAGGTAGAATGATGCAAAAGGTTCTAGGACCCAGAATCCTGTTGCTGGCAAGTGTGTGTGGGTGTTTGTTTTTTAGACCACACCCAGAGTTGCTCAGGGCTGTTCAGAGATCACTCCTGGTAAAGCACAGGGACCATTAGGTGGTGCTGTGGTCAGTTGTGTGCTTAGCAAGTGCCCTACTTGCTGGACTATCTCCAGCCCTAGATTAGTCCCAGATCCTTCCATAAGATGAGTTATGTAAACTGCATGGATCTGGTAGTGGGGTTTGGATAAGAGGGCAGTCCTGGCATAACTTAAGGTCCAATGTGCTGAAGGTAGGATCCAGGCTTTTGTCTTTCTCCCATGCAAAATGTGTACTTTGCCATTTGAACTTCATCTTCAGCCCTACATGTTTTATTTATTTGGTTTGGGGACCACACCTGGCAATGCTCAGGAGTTACTTCTGGCTCTACTTGGAAATCATGCAATGCCAGGGATCAAACTTGGGTTGCCATATGTAAGGCAAACACCTGCTGTTACTGTCATTTTGGACTCTTCTTGGTTTTGGGGTCACACCCAGCTGTGCTCAGAGCTTTCTCCTGGGTCTACTCAGGGATCACTCCTGGTGGTGGTCAGGGTCCATATGGGATGCTGGGAATAAAACCCTGGTTCGGCCACATGCAAAGCAAGCACCACCCACCATATCTCTGGCCCTATGTGTTTTTGTAGTATCAGATCTGATTAAATGAAAGACATCACAAAATTTGATGTTTCAGAAATGCTTGTTTTTATTGAGAACTGAGGAATTGCTGTGCTTCAGTTTGCTGTAATGTGGCTATAGATACATACTACATCAACATTCGTCAACTGGGTGGGCCCCCTGGATATTCCAAGGGGGCCATAAAATGTAAATGGAGGACCACAGCACAAGATTAAGGGGCCAGCTGGTAGAGCGAGAGGTTTTGGGGGGAGAGGCAAGGCTAAAAGTGCCATAGATGAGAAACAGTACTATATAATCTTCTCTTCTGGGGACCAACTACCCCAACAAAGGGAAAAGCACCTTATTAGAAAATGTCACTGTCCAATATTAAAGAGCTTTAAATCTCTGCTGTGAAGTACCTTTCCAAATAGCTACTGGTAGCTCTAGAGAAAGCTAGAGATTGGTGGGAACAGCTCATCAAACATGAAGCAGGGAAAGACAGCCACCAAGCGTATTGTACAGCTAGGCAGAGGCTGTATCTTCACATTGAAGAGCTGAATTCTCTGTCACCAACCAGAATGGAGTCCTTTGAGAAACATAAAGCAGAGACAATGTCAGCTTGCTCACAAGTAACACTGAGGTGTTGTTACTCTCACATTGTCACTCTGTACCCAATTAGATCTTCTGTATATAGAACTGGAGTGAACTTTTAAACCTTTACCATGCAGACGAATAGGATCAGTTAGCTAAGAACTCTCTTCTGCCCTTTCTTCAACGGCATGTGTTGCAAGTTCTTTGCCTTCCAAAATTTTCTTTTCTTTTGCTTGTGAAAGATGGTAATTGACAGAAGCAGAACCAGAGTGGAGAAGAAGCAACAGGTAAAGAATATCAGCGGCTTCTTCTGCACCAGGAATAGGCAGACGACACACTCTGTACTTCTTGCATTCGGTCTGCAGTGCGGCTCACTGTCCTCAGAGGGAAAGCCATTGTCACTGATGAGCTTGTTGTAAAGCTGAACTGAGGATTTAGCTTTGAAGTCAGATGTGAAGAACCCAAATCTGGGTTTAGATTTTTCTTCAGTCAATTTGAATGCATAATAGCCTTTGACTTTGACTTTATCAATTAGGTGTGCTGGAAAAAAATTCAGAAAGATTATTATTTTTTTAGGATTATCTTGAATAATGTTTTAGTTTACTGAAACAAGCTAAAGTTGTGGCCTAAAAAGTAGTGATTCTTATTACGGGGGTCTTGGATACTGTTATGATTGATATAAAGAAGGAAACCCCACAAAGAGATCTGAAGTAAAATTTGGATTCATAAATGATTAAAAACATTTGAGAGGGGCTGGAGCGATAGCACAGCAGGTAGGGCGTTTGCCTTAAATGTGGCCAACCTGGGTCGATTCCCAGCATCCCATATGGTCCTCTGAGCACTGCCAGGAGTAATTTCTGAGTGCAGAGCCTGGAGTAACCCCTGAGCATCGCCGGGCGTGACCCAAAAAAAAAAAACAAAACAAAAATTTGAGAAAAGGAACCAAGAATTGGGGCAGGGGCTTGACCAGTACCACATGGTACTGAGCAGTGCTGGGGGTGCTTCATCCCTGCACCCCCAAAAATGGCTCCCAAAAAGTGGAGCATTAAGTTTCTGTCAGACACAAAAAATGAGCGTATCTGGCCAGGTCTCAGATTTCATGTGCCCTTGGTACTGCCCAGTGACTACACTTGGTTTCTTCTGATCCCTCACTACTCTTCATCCTGATGCTTTGAACTGACCTGTCTTTTCAGCCACTGAGAGACTGGAGGGGTCTGCAGTCCTGTGGTCACATCACCCAGCACTGGCCTCTGCACTTCCCCTGGTCCAGGCAGGGCCAGGCTCCTTCCCTATATACTGCAAGTTCCTTTGCCCCTGCCGGATCATTTCCATATCAACAGGGCGGAATTTCTGTCCATAGCTCTCAGCACTGGTGTTTGTCCATTTCTGACTGATTTTTTGACTCCTAAATATTGAAGTGCTCCAGAGCTCAGCACTCTGTATGCCGCTCTCTTCCTAGCTCATTTGCCCTGTTTCAAAGACCATCAGTGCACTCTTCAGTCCGGTTACTACCTCTGCCCCAGATCTCTAAACCTAAGGGGGGGTTCACCAGCATACCCGACATGTGCTAACTGGATGTCCAACTGACACCTTCAGCTTAAACTGATGGCGAACCAACAATCCATTTCCCAAACCTGTCCTGCTCGTTCCCCCAACCTGGCAAATGGCCACTCATTGTTTCAGTTGCGCCAACCAAAGACTTGCTATCATTCCCACTCATCTCTCGCTCCTCCGTCTAATCTCAGTGAGTTTACCTTCAAATGGAGAGATGGTGCAGCTGGTAGAGCGCTTGCCTTGTAGGTGGCTGACCGGGTTCTATGCTCTGAGCACCACCAGGAATAATTCCTGAATGCAGAGCCAGTGGTGGCCAAAAAGAAACAACAACGAAAAACAATGTGCCAAGGGCCACAGCAATAGAACAATGGGTAGAGCGTTTCCTCTGCACATGACTGACTGATTCTATATTAGGTCCCTTGAGCATGGCCAGGAATGATCCCTATTTCGGCTCAGAGTCAGGAATAAGCCCTGAACACCGCTAGGTATGGCCCCCAACCAAAACCAAAAACTTGCAACTGCTGGAGCCAACTAGCTAGCAAAGCTGCATCGGCGGTGCCTGCCGGGGAAGAGTGAGAGGACAGGTGCTTTGGGGGGCCCTCTCCGCCCCACCTTTTAGCGCCTCCTGGACGTATTTCTCCACGTAGTGCTTCCGGAGCCGGTCGTCGAGCGGGGCCGGGTCGTCGATGCCCCCGGCCGTGATGTACACGTCCACGTCGCCGTAGCGCTCGCGCACCCAGCGCAGCACCTTGCGCTGGCCCCAGGGCAGCACGGCCAGGCGGCTGGGCGAGCTGAGACGGGTGATGTCCTGCAGGAACTGCACGTCGCGGTCGCCGTCGTGGCGCGGGCGCGCGTGCATCACGAAGCGGGTGGTGAAGTGGTTGAGCGCGCAGAAGTCGGCAGCGCCGCGCACCAGCCGCCGCTCGGCGTCGCTGAAGGCGGGCAGCTCCGCGCTGGACAGTCCCTGGCGCCGCCGCTCCGCCAGGTGCTCGCGCAGGGCCCGCGGGTAGTCGCCGTCCCCGAAGAGCGGGTCGGCGAACCAGGCCAGCTCGAACTGCAGGAAGCGCTCGGCCGCCCGCGCGTGCGACGGCGCGTACGGGTCGGCGGGCTCGGCCCAGTCGGCGTGCAGGGCCAGCGCCAGCGCTCCCCGCTGCGCCCCGCGGAAGTGCGCGTCGTACAGGCGCCAGGCGCGCGCGTGTGCCAGCAGCAGGTGGTGCGCCGCCAGGTACGTGGCGTTACCCGCGCGGCCGCCGTAAGCATCGCTCAGCCTGTTGGGCTCGTTGATGGTGATCCAGAGGCGCACCAGGTCGCCCAGCTCCTGGAAGCACAGCCCGGCGTAGTCCTGGAAGGCCTGCACGGTGGCCGGGTTCAGCCAGCCGCCGCGGCGCTGCAGGGGCGCGGGGAGCCCCGGGTGCGCGTGGGTCGGGTGGTAGAGCGTGACCATCGGTGCGATGCGCAGCTTCAGGGCCTCGCTGATCACGCAGCGGTAGTAGCGCAGGGCGGCGCGGCTGGCGCTCGACACGTCGCCCGTGGGCAGGATGGAGGGCCAGTCCAGCGCGAACCTGTAGTGGGTGACCTTCAGGCGGGACAGCATCTCCAGCTGCCGCTTGATGCTGACGAAGTCCGTGCACTGCGCCGGCCGCGTCTTGAGCCTCACGCCGTCCACGCGCTGCAGCAGCCTGTTGCCCGTCACGTTCCACACGTACAGGTGAGGGTCGCTGAACTGCGGGGACGAAGCCACGGACTCCGGCTGGGGAGAAGCAAAAATGCTCGTTCAGGAGAGCACGAGACTGAGAAAAGGAATGAGCCCTTGGCCCGAGCATAGCCCAGTGGGCAGGGCACTCGCTCGTCTTGTCCTCAGTCCACCCGGGTTTGATTTCCAGAGCCACTTAGGATCCACACACCTCCAGGTGTGATCCCTGAGTAAGATCCGCGTACCGCCACCTGGTGTGGCCCAACAAACAAAATCAAAATCCCAAAAATAAAAACACCCAAAAAGGACCCCTGTGTCGTTCACAGGAGCTTTTTTTGTGCTGCCTCCCGGGAGGTGGGAGGAAGAACCTCTTGACGGCATATCTTCCTTTCCAACTCTTCTTTCTGGAGGGTGGGGCTGAGGGTGGCGAGGGGAAACAGGGGGCAGACCGAGCAGGGCTCAGGGCTGACTCTTGGCTCTGCACTCAGGAATTACTCCTGGCTGACTGGAAGGACCACATGAGGTGCCGGGCACCGAGTCAACCTCAAGCGAGGCAAGAGTCTTACCCTCTGTACTCAGGCCCCAGCCCCTCTCTGCCACCTTTGTGCCTTGAGGACAGAGCCTGTATTCCCTCACCACTTTCTTTGGCACTTGGATTGTGATAGAAAAGGCTGTCAGATCCTCCCTGAAACTCCCTTATTTCGTGGGTTTTTTTTTTTTTTTTTTTTTGCTTTTTGGGTCACACCCGGCGATATGCACAGGGGTTACTCCTGGCTCATGTACTCAGGAATTACTCCTGGCAGTACTCGGGGGACCATGTGGGATGCTGGGAATCAAACCTGGGTTGCTTGTGTGCAAGGCAAACGCCCTACCCGCTGTGCTATCACTCCAGCCCCCTCATGTATTTTGCTTTTGTTTTGGTGTTTGCAGTACTGAGCCTATGGATCCAGGGCCTTATACATGCACAGCACGTATTCTGCCAGTAAGCCACAATGCTGGCCCTACACTTTTCTTTTCCTGCAGTGTGCGTGCGTGCGTGCGTGCGTGCGTGTGTGTGTGTGTGTCTGTATCTGTATCTGTGTATCTGTATCTGTATCTGTGTCAGATAACTAACTAAATGTCTCTGTGATATGCTGGGGGTCAAACCCAGGGCCTCACACACACACACACACACACACACACACACAGCAAGCCCTTGATTGCTGAACGACACCCCGGGCTCCTTCTCAAAATCTCCTCCATTGATTATTGGATCTGATGGTGTCTCACCCGCTACGCCTCCACCCTGGTCACAACTCTGATCTCCAGTTTCTGGTTCTGTCTTCTCTTTTATTTAAATTTGGGGGGCCTCCCAAGTAGTGCTAGGAGATCTGGGGCCTACCAGAGATTCTCAGCCAGCCAGGATCTGAGAATGGGATGCTGCTTGGACCCCCCCAGTACTGGGGACCCGCAGACCAGCCTGGCGGTGCTTGTGGGGTTGTTGGGGGACGGCTCCAGAGCAGCACCTGGCAATATTTGGGGGACCATGCTCTGGAAATCAAACCTGTGTTGGGTGCATTCCAAGTTGCGCCCTAACTGCTCTACTTTCTCCAGCCCTCAAGCTACTGCTTTAGACTCCAGGCTCGATCCCATTGAAGTGATAGAGCAGATGTGCTGGGAGGTACTAAGGGTTTTGGGAAAGTGCTCAGTGAGCTCTAAGACATGCAGTCTACCAACGTAAGCAGTAGTGATGTGCTTAGTTCTCCTTGGTGGCAGAATATTTCTCCTTGGCTCCAGAGTCTAAATTAAAACAGATAAGGACATAAGAAAAAAATATTTGGGGGGCTGAACCCATAGCACAGTGAATAGAGCACTTGCCTTGCTTGAGGCAGACCCGGGTTTAATTCCTGGCATCCCATATGGGTCCCGTATGCACTGCCAGAATTGATTCCTGAGTGCAGAGCCAGGAGTAACCCCTGGGTATCTCCATGTGTGGCCCCCCCCCCAAAAAAAAAGTCACAAAAATAAAATCTCGTTTCTAAATGTATGATCAAGAAGCAGAAGTTCTGCACTGATTTTAACCTACTGGTTCCCCCCCCATGTTTGAATTGTAATGCACCTGGATAATGAACCTTTGGTAAACATTTTCCTAATTGTTTCCTTGTATGTCATCTTTCATAGCATAATTACCAGACCATATCACTACCCACGTGCCATCTGCCAGTCAGTTATCTAGAACATTAAACCAAGGCAACAGTGGTCATGTCAGGACAAAGTTAAACCTGTATATAGCCCTTGACGTAAAATCCTCCTAGTTTGGTTGTCCAGTTTAGGGTTGTGAAACCTCAGAGCATCATGATATTGAAAGGGTGTTTTCTTGTTGTTTTGGTCTACATTCAGCAGTGCTCAGTCCTAGCTCTGTATTCAGGGACCACTCCTGGCAAGCTTAGGGGGTCAGATATGGCATGCCGGGTGTAGAACCTGGGTTGACTGTGCGCAAGGCAAGCGCCCTACCTGCTGTATTGCTGCTATGTCCCCTGAAAGGGTATTTTGAAAAGTCTGTCTTGGGGGCCAGAGTGATAGTGCAGTGAGTAGGACGTTTGCTTTCAACACGGCCAACCCAGGTTTAATCCTGTCTGGTCCCCTGAGCACTGCCAAGAGTAATTTCTAAGTGCAGAGCCAGGAATAACCCCTGAGCATCACCAGGTGTGGCTCCAAAACAAAAGGAAAAATTTTAAAAAATAGTCTATCTTGACTGGGGGCCAGAGTGATAGTAAACCATATGAGAGAGAATATATAAGTAGTATATGTTTGTGTAAATATATATATATTATATATATATAGTATATGTTAGTATACACACACATACAAAGTAAATGTGGGGTGGAGAGATGACTCAGAGTGGTAGAACGCATGTGCAGCATGTGTGAAGTACTGGAAACTTGGCACCACATGCCTTACCTAGAACCCCTAGGTAGCCACTGAGCATAGCCAGGCCCCAGCTCCGCAGCACCAGCCCAGCACTGAACGTCAGGCCTGTCCCCCAGGCCAGACTGCTTCAGACTGCTGCCAAGAGTGAGGCCCGCTCTCCGCACCCCAAGTCCAGTAGGTGTGTCCACTTTTATTATTCTTATCATCTCTCCATGCCTATAGTTGATTTGTAAGTAGTCACTTACCTTAAGGACAGATTCAGTGACACCCCAGGAGAAGTCACAGGGAAACTGGCCTTGCACTGCCGGTGTGGACTCTCTTAAAGTAAAACCATTATCTTGTATGATCTGTTTGTAGTAATGTGCTGAAGACTTGGGCTTCCTTTCTTTTTGTTCACTATCAAAATCCACGTAAAATAATCCTCGGCGAGTGGTGTAAGCGTCCTGCCATTCAAAGCCATCCAGAAGAGACCAGGCTGTGTAACCAAACACTTGTACTTTATCAAACCTTATTGCTGTGCAGAGAGGGAGGGAAAAAGCAGAGATGTTTGGAGGACTTGACACCCCAACTTCATTGACACGCTAGGGAACAGCACATCATGAAACGAACTAAATGTCTCTCATTTCCAAGCCCTTCTGTGATACAGGCGATAGTTCTGCACTTGAAAAGTGGCTGTGGGAGACATAGTAGAGCAGGTGAGGTGCGTGCCTTGCTTGTAGCTTACACAGGTTCGAATCTTGGCACCTCACATGGTCCCCTGAACAGACAGGAGTAATTCCTGAACCCAGAGCCAGGAATGAGCCCTGAGCACCGCTGGGAGTAGTAATCCCCAAACCAAAACAAAAATATTCCTGAGACTTATGGTGCAAATCTGTGTCACAAGGCATGGTTGTTGCCAGCCCTGTACAGATGTAGGATCTTGACCAAGAATTTCCCAGCCCAGGGTTGGCTTGGTTCCCATTTTGGACAGACTCTTCTTAGAAGCAACCCTCAGGGACAGCATGCAGACATGGGCAGGGGGGAGGCGGGAGGAGTGCTGTGATGTAAGGCCATGCTGACTGGGCCGAGGGGCAGGCGCTGGGCCCACCTTGCTCGGCTCCTGAGCTCAGTCCCCTCAAGCTAGTGAACAGGGAAGGTGGGCACACAGGATCTCCTGGACCTCACTGTGACTCTGCGATTCAGTAACTTCCAGGAGATGGTTTAAAAAAAAAACGAGGGGCTGGAGCGATAGCACAGCGGGTAGGGTTGCACACGGCCGACCCAGGTTTGATTCCCAGCATCCCACATGGTCCCCTGAGTACCGCCAGGAGTGATTCCTGAGTGCAGAGCCAGGAGGAACCCCTATGCATCACCGGATGTGGCCCAGCCCCCTGCCCAAACCACACCCCCCAAAAAATTATAAAAAAAGAAATGACAGGGGCCAGAGAAATAGAAAATGGCTAAGGCACACAAAAACTGACTACAGAGTTCAATTCCTGGCAACCGAGATGGTCCTCCAGGCCCCCAAGCCCCACAAGGAGTGATCCTGGCACAGAGAAGAGTAAGACCTGAGCACAACCAGGTGTAGCTTGATTCAAAGGTGGCTTTAAATACTCATAAGATGTCACTGTCACTGTCCTCCCGTTGTTCATCGATTTGTTCTAGTGGGCCCAGTAACTTTGTGAGACTTGTTATTGTGTTTGGCATATTGAATACGTCATGGGTAGCTTTCCAGGCTTTGCCATGTGGGCGAGATACTCTCGGAAGCTTGCTGGGCTCTCCGAGAGGGGTGGAGGAGTTGAACTCGGGTCGGCCATGTTGGCTGCATGCAAGGCAAACGTCCTACCTGCTGTGCTATCGCTCCAGCCCACTCATAAGATATTTTTAAAAATTCTTTTTAAATGAGGGCCAGAGAAATAGCATAGCAGATAGGGTGCTTTCCTTGCACTTGGCTGATCTGGGTTCAACCCCTGGTACCCCCTAGTAATTCTTGGGTGCAGAATTAGGAGTGGCCCCTGAGCATTGCCAGGTATGACTCAAAAACAAACAAAAATTTTTTTTAATGAACTAATATCCAACCCACCTCGAAGAACCTGGTTGATGAAATTCTTCATCATGTAGATGGCAGTGGTATCCTCTGTCTTCACATGACTGTCTGTGAACCAGCCGTTCTCAGCAATCAAGATTCGGGGATTGTCATATTCCAGTTTGATCCAGTTCAGCACTTCCCGTAAATTGAGGGACACCGCTTGTCCCATTTTTGCCATGGTGTTCTGGGGTTTGAAATTGTTGGGTCCAAAGGAAAAGGCAAAGAAGTCAGCTGTGCCCCTGATCTCATTCTTCTCTGCCTCGGAGAAGTGGGGCAGAATGGAGAGCAACTTCTTCTTCATGAGCTCGGGATAATCTCCTTCCCCGTGGATGGGGCTGGCGAACCACCCAAGCACTGACGCCATGGACTGTTGGCATTTGAGGACATCCATCGCATCTTCAGATCGATTTGGCTCAATCCAGTGGGAGCCCAGTGTGATGGATAACCAGCCCTTCTGTTGCGGACGGAAATTTATGTGGTAGTTATGCCAGACTTTCGAATGAGCCTGATAAGAAGAAAGGATCATTAATCTTTAGTGTCCTGTGGAGAGTATCATGCTAAGTGACATGAGTCAGAGAGAGAGGACAGACATAGAATGACTGCACTCATTTGTGGAATATAAAATAACATGAGACTAACATCCAAGGACAGTAGAGACATGGGGCAGGTGGACCACTCCATGGTTAGAAGCTTGTCTTATAACATGAGACAATGAGCCATTGAGCCATTGCCCCCATCAGGTCATAATACTTTCCCTGGGAACAATTCAAACCAGGGCTGCCAGGCATTTGGGATGGAGAAGGTACCACTAAGTCAATGATGGTTGGAGGGATCGCTTGGAATGGGGGATGTGTGCTGAAAGTAGACTAAGGACCAAACATGATCTGTTGAAAACCATGATGCCCCAAAGTAGAGAGTAGGAAGGTGCCTGCCACAGAGGCAGAGAGTGGAATGGGGTGGGGGTGACAGGAGGAATGCTGGGGACATTGGGGGTGGAAAATGCACACTGGTGGAGGGATGGGTATTTGATCATTGTATAACTGAAACTCAATTATGAAAACTTTGTATCTCACAGTGATTCAATTTAAAAATTAAAAAGTTTAAAAAAGATCTTTGTGTCCTTACCAGGGTTGTCACTTTACTGGTAGAAGACCTTCTTATGGACCACATTAATGAAGTATCTGGTTTTCAGGCCACACCTAGTGGTGCTCTGGGGTCACTCCCTGCAATGCTTGGGAGACCATGCAATGTCAGGGTTCAAACCAGGGCCACCAGCATGCAAAGTTTCAGTCCTTCAAACTAATCCCTTGGCCCCAAGGGAAACAATGTCAAGTGGATTTTTGGAGCAAGGAAATGAAATAAAAGGTTGTTTGATTATCAACCCACTCCACTTAATGTGGAACAGTGCCTCCAGGAATGGGGTGCCCTGGGTTGGGGAGGGGAACAGGATGGATGTGGCATTGGAGACACAGTACAGGGTAATGTGCTTTGCCGTGTATGTGGCTGACCCTGCCTGTCCTTGGGTCCATATGGTCCCCTGAGCCCAGAGCAGAAGTAAGCCCTAAAAATCCTTAGATATAGCCCAAAAAAACAAATAAACAAATAAACAAAAAAATCCTTGGGACCAGAGAGATAAAACAGGGTTGAGGCACTTGCTTTTTTTTTTTTTTTAAATGTAGGAGTATTGCTATTTATTCAGCCATTGATTAGGCTGATTGAATTGGGCATGAATTCTGCCTTACGTTTTTTTTTCTTTTTATAAATTTATTTATTAAATCACTGTGAGAGAAGTTACAAAGCTTTCAGGTCTAAGTCTCAGTCATACAATGATGAAAACCCATCCCTTCACCAGGAGGCACTTGCTTTGTAAGTGGTGACCTAGGTTCAGTTCGTGGCATCACACGTGTTCCTCTGAGTGCCACCAGAAATGGTCCCTGAGCACAGAGCTATGAGTAAGCCCTGAGCATTGCTGGGCATGCTACCCACCACTCCCCCCAGGACAGGATGTTATAATTACTGTTTCTCCTATACTTCACATTTGCAGCTGAGCACTCATAAGCAGAACCTCACGATCTGTTCCCAGTCTATTTCTAATACATGTACTGAGCCAGTGATGAATGCCTGCCTTGCTCCCAGTCAGAGGCAAAAATAATCTTTTTTGATTGTTTTTGGGGCCAGACCCAGAGTAACAGGCGCCTTGGTGCTGGGGGTGGGGGTCACAGTGTTGGGGTTCAAATCTGGGCTTCCTACATGCAGAGCATGTGCTCCAGTCCCTTGAGCCATTGCTCCCATCACAGGTCATAACACTTTCCCTGGGAACATAAGACTAAGAAGTGTTGAACAGAAACATGTCAATTGCATAACATGGGGCATGATGAGAAAAGTCAAGAAAAACATAAAGCATCGTTCATAAAAAGCCACGAGTTACAGGGACTGGAGTGCCAGTCAGTACTGGGTACTCGCCTTGCACATGGCCAGGGTCCATCCCCGGGTTTCATGCCCAGCATCCCATATGTTGCCCGAGCCCACCAAGAGCGATTGCTGAGGGACTGGAGTGATAGCGCAGCAGATAGGGCATTTGCCTTGCACGCAGTCAACCTGGGTTCGATTCCCAGCAGTCCCCCGAGCACTGCCAAGAGTAATTCCTGAATGTATGAGCCAGGAGTAACCCCTGTGCATTGCCAGGTGTGACCCAAAAAGAAAAAAATAAATAAAAAGATTTTTTTTTAAAAAAAGAGCGATTGCTGAGTACAGAGCCAGGTGTAGGCCCTAAAGGACACCATTGGTGGTCCGCAGCACTGCAGGCCCAAGCAGCACTAAATCCTCAGACTGGCATCTCACCTCAATTAAAAATAGGAAAAAAAATGCATTCCGAACAATGATTCTAGGGGCAAGAGAAATTGAGAGTCCAGGAGTTAAGATGCTTATGCATGTTCCATAGCTGGCACCGCTTATGGTCCACCAAGCCCCTTCCAGGAGTGATTTTTGCGCACAGAGCTAGGAGCAATTCTTGAGCACAGAGCCAAGAGCACTGCTGGATGTGATCTAATAACCCCGTTGCACACAACCCCCTCCAGTTGTTTTTTTTTTTTTTTCCTCAAACAATGATCCTAGGATTGGGTGGTGGTGCAATGGTGGAGCACAAGACTCTTTGCCTGTCTGAAGGTCTGGCTTCATCCCCAGAATCAGTAAATAGGTTCTCTAGGCTAGTCAACAATGCCCAAAGCCACTTCTTGGTCCCACCCATCCCTGCCCTGTCCAGCATCCGATTTGTCTCTTTACCACTTCACAAACCTCCCAGCTTGCCTCTCTGGATGCTCCTAAGGCAAGTGCACAAACACTGAATCTATTTTTGTTTTGGTGGTGCTCAGGGCTTATTCCTGATGTTCTCAGGGATTACTTTTTTCTTTTTTTTTTTTGGCTTTTTGGGTCACACCTGGCGATGCACAGGGGTTACTCCTGGCTCTGCACTCAGCAGTTACACCTGGCGGTGCTCAGGGAACCATATGGGATGCTGGGAATCGAACCCAGGTCAGCCGCATGCAAGGCAAATGCCCTACCCGCTGTGCTATTGCTCCAACCCCCTCAGGGATTACTTCTGACAGGTATAAGGGACCATCTGGTGCTGGCGGGGATGGAACCCGTGTTGGCCACATCCAGGGCAAACGCCCTACCCACTGTATTATCTTCCAACCCCAAATCCTGGCTGAACCCATGGAGTCGGCTTTCAGCTCTGACCATGAGCTTTTTTTTTGCTACTGGAGAATCCAGGTCGCCCACATGCGAAGCTTCTCTCCTCTTCTATTCCAGTCCCCTCCCCTCCCCTCCTCTTCCGTGCCCTCTCCTCCCCTCTTCTCTCCTTTTCTTTCATGTGTTACCTGGGATTGAATCTGGGGCCTCGCACAGAGAAGACAAATGCCCTACTGAGCTCCATCCCCATCCCCAAACAGCTCTTAGAGGGCCTTCAGTTTCTTTATTTGTTTTTCATGATTCCAAGAACAGAACCCAGGTCTTATGCAGGCAAGGTAGGTGCTTTACACATGCTTTGCTGCTGCGTCACATCCCCACCCCTTGGTTTTTCTGGGACTGGAACCACAATGGAAAATCTTGAGAACAGCTCCCCTGCCCCCCTTCGTGTTTCAAAACAGAAACAATTGTGCATTGCTGAAATTCAAAGGGGGCATTCTTTGCTTTAGTCTAATCAGCTGCTTAATCCCTTGGAGCCGCAGATCTTTCTTCTTTAAAAGCCTCAGCTCCTATCTTCAGGGCTATTGTGCACCTCCAGTGTATAAATTGTAGAGCACTGAATGTATATATAAGACTCTGGGCATTGATTTACCAGCTACCTTGCAAATGGATACCATCAGACGTTAAATGGATAGTGTGTGAGAGCTGGGGAGATCGTACAAGGGGTAGGGCACACCCCGGGTTTGATCCCTGGCACCCCATATGATACACTGAGCACAGAGCCAAGAGTGAGCCCTGAGCACCATTCAGTGTGGCCCAAAAACAGGAAGGAAGGAAGGAAGGACAGAAGGAAGGGAGGGAGGGAGGAAGGAGGAAGGAAGGGGTGCAATTGCTTTAAATGCATGAAGCTATTCCTAGTTGGAGTTAGGGCAGGGAATGTTTCTTTAAAATAGATGTTCTACCCAAGCCCAAGAGATGGCTCAAAGGACTGATGCAAGTTTTGCATGTGAGAGGCTGGGGTTCAATACTCAGCACCACACAGGTCCCTAAGCACCAGCCTGAGTAACCCCTCAACACCAATGGGTGTGCCCCCCCCCCAAACACACTACAACAGATGTTCTGTGATGTATTTCAGGGTTGTCTGAAAGACCACCTAAATGCTTGGCTGCATCACCAGCATTTTAAAGAGAAGTAAGACAGCATGGGAGAGGAAAGACATTTATCTCGGCCACACCTTTCCTTGGAGTTTTTGGGAGAGAGATGTCAGCATGTGCTGGTCAACCCCCAAGGTGACCTTCACAGTCCTGGGGTCTCTTTCCCGTTGGCTGCTGTTTGCACTGGCTATCAAGGTATCCAGGGTTATCTGTGCACTCTCTGGTGGCAGGCTGGCCTCTTCATTCTCCAGGGAGATGGCGGGGAGGCCCCATGAGGCAGCCCTGACGCCTACAGCCAGGGCTGCAAGGAAACAGTCAGACTCTGCACGAGCCGCAGTCTGGGTGAAACATCTACCTGAGCCCCGTGGAGGGAACCTGGTGGGACTAGGAGGTCACCTGAGCCGAGCCACCCCACAGCCTTGCACAACAGACTCCGGGTGCTTTTCCAAGGTCACCCTCTCTCCTGGACAAGGCCATCCACCTTTGGAATGATTGATTGAAGGGAGCGTCAACCTTTGTTCTTTACCTTCAGTAGCTTAGCGGGGGAAGCCAGCAAGTTTTGCTTTCCCAGCCAGTTCTCAGGGCGTGCTGGCAGCGAGACACCCCTGTCCCGAGCTCCCTTTCCTGTCTCCCTCGGGCAGGAGCTGGCAGCTATGTACCGTGGGCCCCGGAATCCAGACTTGATGGCTCAGTGATGGGAACCAAGAAGCTGGCTTGCACTTCTGGATGGTTTATTTAATTATTTACTTGGGGTTCGGGGCCACACCCGGCTGTGCTCAGGTGCCATGGGTTGAACTAAAGAAGCAAGCACCTTACCTACCCTCCGTCCTATCTCTCCAGCCCCCAACTTGTGTATCTTTAGAAACCAAAATAAATAAATAAATAAATAAATAAAAGTGAGAGGGTAGGAAAATCTGACAGGGACACTCCTCCGGGAAAGGATCGACTGAAAACAGATGGACGGACCTGGCCAGATTTGTCCTGGTTTTTTCAGAAACCCTGTTATTTGTGTAGTATTGCAGTACAGAGAGTCGGGTGCTTGCCGTGCACGTGGACAACCCAGGCTCGATGCCCGGTATACCATAGGGTCCCCTGAGCATTTCCAGGAGTGATCCTTGAGCACAGATCCAGGAGTATTAAGTCCTGAATATCAGTGGGTGTGACAAAAAAAAAAAAAAGAAAAAAGAAAAACTAAAAGCTTATTCTAAAACTCCACAATCATAGCAAACTGTTTTCATATTTTCTGGGTTTCCTGTCAGTGTTTCCAAGTATCTTTCCCAGCAAAAGTAATTTTTTTACTCTTTTCTGTTGTTGTTGTTAATCTTCAGGAATATCTAAACAATGTAGCAGTTTTTACTAATCTCATGAAATATTGTTCTCTCTCTCTCTCTTTCTCTCTCTCTCTTTCTCTCTGTCTCTCTCTCTCATTTTGCTTTTTGGGCCACCCCAGCCATGCTCCGGGATTACTCCTTACTGCATTCAGAAATCCCTCCCGGGGCTGGAGCTATAGTATAGCAGGTAGGGCATTTGCCTGCATGCAACTGACCCAGGTTCAATTCCCAGCATCCCATATGGTCCCCCGAGCACCGCCAGGGGTAATTTCTGAGTGCAGAGCCAGGAGTAACCCCTGTGCATTGTCGGGTGTGACTCAAAAAGCAAAATAATAATAATAATAATAAAAATAAATAAATAAATAAATAAAATAAAAGAACTCCCTCCTGGTGGGGACTGAACCTGGCTTAGCAGCTGGCAAGCAAAGTGTCCTGCTTACTATACTATCTCCCTAGCGCACATCACTCTCTCTCTCTCTCTTTTTTTTTTATCGCTTTTTGGGTCACACCTGGCGATGCACAGGGGTTACTCCTGGCTCTGCACTCAGAAATTACTCCTCGTGGTGCTGGGGGACCATATGGGATGCTGGGAATCAAACCAGGGTCTGTACGTGTAAGGAAAACACCCTACCCATTGTGTTATCATTCCAGCCCTCCCTTCACTCTCTCTTTTGATAATTTGTTTGTTTTCTTTTCTCTCTTCTCTCTGATCAATAATGTTGTGATTAAACATTGTTGTTTTTTTTTGGAGGGGGGAGGGGTGGTTTTGTCAAAGATTGAACCCAGGGCTTCTTACACATATTCAGCCACCTGGACAATTTAGTTGTTCAAAGTGGTCTGCAATAATATCAGCCTTTGGACTGGAGAGAGTGCTCCCAGGGCTCGGAGCATCCTGTGAATTCCCAGAGCCAGGAGTTCCATCCCCAGCACTACGTGGTGCTAACTCTGCTGCGTGTGGCTCTGGAGAGCCCTGCACTGAGGCTCCAGGCCCAAGCCCTGGACCACACCCACACCCACATGGCTGGGCTGAGTATCAGAGGGACTGGCCCGAGGGCCCCTGAGCACAGCCCGGGAGCAACCCACCCACAACAATTTCAGCCTAAGAACATTTTAGGCTTTAAAGCAACCTTTTTTTTTTTTGGGGTAATCTTGAACTCATAAAAACACTATCTTACTCTCTTAGGAGAAAACTTAAATATTAACAAAAGTTACTGTTCCCCTCCCCGCACCCCCAGCCAGGGTCCAAGGAAATTTGGCTGAAAAGAAATAAATTACATTGGTAGAACATTTAAAAAAAGACGAATTTCAGGATTAGAAAGATAATATAGTGGCAAGGCATGCAGCCAACCCTTATTCAGTCCTCAAAATGGCACAAGGTTCCCTGAGCACTTCCAGGAGTGAAACCCCAGCACTGAACCAGGAGTTATTCCTGAGCATTGCCAGGTGTGGTCTTTTGGACGACACCTTTTATAAACAAAATATTTTACTTGGGGCCAGAGTGCTAGTACAGTGGGTAGGGCATTTGCCTTGCATGTAGCCTACCCTAGTTCCATCCCTGGCATCCCATATGGTCCCTGAGCACTACCAGGAGTAATTCCCGAATGCAGAACCAGGAGTAACCCCTGAGCATCACTGGGTGGGACAAAAAAAAACAAACAAACTTTTTTTACTCATTCTATTTTTTTACGGGGGTGTTGGGCCATATCCAGTGGTGTTCAGGGTTTACTCCTGTCTCTGTGCTCAAGGATTACTCCTGGTCGGGAATCTTATGTAGAGTTGAGGATTAAACCTGGGTCAGTTGCTAGCAAGACAAACCTCCTGTCGGCTGTTTTTTCTTTCTTTCTTTCTTTCTTTTTTTTAAATCTCTGGCTTCCTTAACCCATCTTATTTTTAACAGTTTAGATTCACATTTTCTAAAGCTCAGTAATGATCATATGAAAATTCACCTTAATGAATTTTCCCCAATTTCTTTTCAATTATTATATTTTCAAATTATTTTAACAAGTCACTAATTTGCCTTCAGATAACCTATGACCTCTAACAGGAAAGAGGAATACAGAAAAAAGTATCATAAAAATAATATACAGGACGAGTGATAGTATAGTCGGGAGGGTGTTTGTCTTGCACACGCCGTGCACACGCCGACCCAGATTCAATCCTTGGCACCCAGTATGGACCCCCAAGTATGCCAAGAGTAATTCCTGAGCACAGAGTCAGGAGTAACCCTTGAGTAACACCAGGTGTGACTCAAAAACCAAATAAATAAGCAAACAAAAAAGTATATACTTGGGTCTGAGCAATAGCAGAGCGTGTTTTGCTTTGCACACGGCCCTCTTGGGCTTGATCACTGGCACCCCATATGGTCCCCCAAGCATCACCAGGAGTAATTCCTGAGTGCAGAGCCAGGAGTAACCCCTGTTCATCACCGGGTGTGACCCAAAAAGCCAAGAAAAAAATTATATACTTGGGGTTAGAGAGATAGTACAGTGGGTAGGATGCTTGCCTTGTACTTCGCCAACCGGGTTCGATCTCTGGCACTCTATGTGGTCCCCTGAATACCACCAGGAGTGATTCCTGAGCTCAGAGCTGGGAGTAAGCTCGGAGCATAGCCGGGTGTGGCCCCAAATCCAAAACAGACAGAAAACCAAAGTATTTTCATATTTCAACAATCAGAAGTGATAAGAAGAACTAAAGGTGGTATAATCAAACTTTTATTAAAATGTAATTTATGTTTATATAGACACAGAAAAACTTGGCCACTGAACAACTGCAAGTGGTTGTTACTTCTGGGGTAGAGTTCGGGAGGGAGAGAATCCTTTTCTTTTTGGGGATAGCACACCCGCTAAGCTCAGGGTTTACTCCTGGCTGTGCTTCGGAATCATAGCAGTGGGTCTTGGGGATCCTGTGTAGTGCTGGGCCTGGAACCCGGTCAGCCTCTATGCAAGGTAAGCGCCAACCCACTGTACTGCTCTCTGATCCCACCTTTTCGTTTTTATGTCTTTCTGTATTGTTTAGATGGTTTTCAGTTTAGGTTCTTTTTATAACTAAAATAACTCAAGAAAAAACAGTTCTGTGTCAGTGAGTTTCATTGGTCTCTGAGACCATTCTTCTCCAAAGGTCTAAAAAAACCCAAAAAAACAAAAAAACAAAAAAGCCTCAAAGGAAAAAACAGATTTTATCTTTAAGTTCAGTTGTTCTGTATTTCATTACATATTAAAGAATGTTTTTTTCATTACATATTAAAGAAAGTTTTTCTTTAAATCCTTAATAATGTGTTGATGTTCAAAGGCAAAAGGAGGAGATTCTGCAATTCCTACGTGATTAACATGAAAGAAGTTTCGATAGCAGTAAGCCCTGTCCTTTGCTTGAGACTTAGTCACATAATCTCTGGGCCAGATACCATAGTCGGAGGAACCACTCCACCAAATACTAACAGATCCTGGTTTTCTCCAACCTCACATCTCTCCAAAAACATTCTCAAGTAATACCACTAGATTACCCTGGAACCACTTGAATCCCTTTGGAGGACTTCTTTCTTGGGGAATAAGTTGGAGGGTTCCAGCATATTTCCAGTATCCCTGCAGCAATGGAACCATTTGTATCTGAGCACTGCACCATTTTTTTGTACCATTTTGTAATGCTGAGTTTTCTCAGTGAGACATTTTTATGACTTACTCAAAACTATAAAATGACTTCCTTGAAGCTCTAGGGCTAGGGCAAATGCTCATGCTTTGTATGCAGGAGGCCTGGTTCCCAGCCCCAGCACTGATGGTCCCCAGAACACTGCCAGGAGTGGGGACCCCTGAGCACCAACCATGAGTAACCCCTGTGCATTATCAGGGGCAAGGCAAGGCAACAGCAGAAAACTATTAAGTAACGTGAAATTCCTGTCTGTTCGTAGTTGCGTCATTGCCTTGTTTTCATTATGATGTTTTCTGATACCTACTTGGATCTAAGTTTCCATGCATGAGAGTGTCCATACCAAATCAAGCTGTTTAAATATGACCACAAGCATTATTCTCTGGGCATTTATAATTACATTTATTTAAGCTCTTGTTAATCATTCACTGAAGCATAACTTTTTCTGCTTAATGGTTAGAAAAGGTAAATATTGTTCTTTGGAAGGTTTTCAAATACTGCTTATAGGCTACAGATAGGTTTTCTACATGATTCTCTTTCATGTAACAATGATATTCTGGTATAGTAATGGCCTTTGGAAATTTTTATGAGCAAGCAGTTTTCATAATTTATTCAGTTAGGGACTGGAGCGATAGCACAGTGGGTAGAGCATTTGCCTTGTATGCGGCCGACCAGGGTTCAGTTCCCAGCATCCCATATGGTCCCCCTAGGACAGCCAGGAGTAATTCCTGAGTGCATGAGCCAGGAATAACCCCTGTGCATCGCTGGATGTGACCAAAAAAAGCAAAAAAAAAAATTAAATAAATAAATAAAAAGCTAATTTAGATATATCTGAAAGATGCTAATTTTAACTTGTTTAATTTTAACTTATTTAATTATCACTTGTATATTTTTCTAAAGGCATCTCAGGTCCTAACAGAAATAAGTCTTTATTATAGTGTAGGTGCTATGCCTTAGCTAATTGAATAAAGAATAATGTTAGTATACACTTTAATTTTAGATGAGATTACTAGGGACACTAATGGGACGCTTAAGTTTTGAACTAATATTAAAATCATAGGGACTACTTTAAAAAAAATTCATGGAGCCGGAGAGATAGTACAGTGGGTAAGATGCTTGCCTAGCATGCAGCTAACCTGGGTTCAATCCCCAGCACCACAAATGATCCTCCGAGCCCCTCTAGAAGTGATCCCTGAGCACAGAGCCAGGAGTAAGCCCTGAGCAATGCCAGGTGTGGCCCAAAACAAACAAAACAAAACAAAAGGGATACTGTCTAAATCAGGAGATAAATTGTTCAGACATTTCCCCCAGGGGAGAGTGTGAACGCAGTTTCCCACATTTGGGGAAATCACAGGGTCAGCAGCACCGAGTGCAGTGGATAAGCCCTGCCCTGGGAAGCCCCCTCAGGTTTGGGGTCTCTCCCCTGCCAGGTAAGTATGTTCAGACATTTTGATGGACAAATAAAGAAGCACACAGGTTGTTTCTGACATTAAATAAAGCACACGGATTGTCCTATCTATATGTATATAGGTTTCACCTCTCCACATTAAAAAAAAAAGCTCTCTCTTATGTAGGATATAAAGAAAAATAGTAAGGGGGCAACAATTGGCAAAGGCATCAAAACTGGAGATTTTTTTCTATAGAATTGAGTTACCTGGCAGGGGGTGGCAAATGCTACCTGCTATACCATTGCTCTGGCACCATATGTATTCTTTTTTTTTTTTTTTCTTTTTGTGTCATACCCAGCAATGCACAAGGGTTACTCTTGGCTCTGCACTCAGGAATTACTCCTGGCGGTGCTCAGGGTACCATATGGGATGCTGGGAATGGAACCCAGGTCAGCCGCGTGCAAGGCAAACGCCCTACCTGCCTGCTATCGCTCCAGCCCCCATATGTGTTCTTTTTTCACTCTATCACTGTATCACTGTCATCCTGTTGTTCATCGATTTCCTCGAGCAGGCACCAGTAACGTCTGGTTCGTCCTAGCCCTGAGATTTTAGAAAGCCACATTCGAGGCTCTTTCAGGGTCAGGAGAATGAGACCCATCATTGTTACTGGTTTTTGGTATATTGAATACGCCATGGGGAGTTTACCAGACTCTGCTGTGCGGGTAGGATACTTTCGGTAGCCTGCCAAGTTCTCCAGAGTAACCTTTTTTAACCTTCATTTTTAACTTTCATTTTTCTGTCCTTCATTGACCAAAAAAAATATGCAGATCGCTAATTCTGTGTGTATGTGTTATGAAACGATTTAGCAAAAGTTAATTTTGATATGTTATGCTCTTGCAAACCAAATTTAACAAAGGAGTTTTTTTCATTCCTTTTTTTTTTAAATGAAAATACTATTCATTGAGGACATTCTTGAAGATATCTCTCAAACCAAATAAAGCTAAAGAAGGCTCTTGCTGGCATTTCCATTTATAAATATTGTTCTTCCAGTCTTCCAGATCTAGGTGGTGGGTTGGGTAGAAGTTCACTGATGACATTTGATCTGTTTTCAGGGGTCTTGCAATACTGCAGACTTCTTGCCTGAGAAAGCTGTTGCAACAGCCCACTGGCAGAGAAGACACAGCTCCGAGTCCTGTGGATGATGGCTCTTTCACACTGTTCTTACCATGTTCACACTTAATTTTGGTTAAGAACGTCAACAGTAGGCCAGGATGTGACTGAGCCAGAGGACACCTGCCTTGTGAGTGTGAAGCCTGAGACTCCATTTCTAGCAGCTGCACTTAAAATAGAAAAACATTATTATTTTTTTTGCTGCCACTTAACAAGCAAATTATATATAGAGGTGATGGTTTTCTTTTTTCTTTTTTAAAATAAAATATAAAACATAGGGTCAGAGTAGTAGCACAGCAGATACGGCATTTGTCTTGTATGTGATCAACCTGGGTTTGATCCCTGACACCCCATATGGTCCCCTGAGTACTTCCAGGAGTAATTTCTGAGTGCTGAGCCAGGAATAAGTCTGAACATTGTAGGATGTGGCCCCAAAACCTATATATAAAATTCTGAGAGCCAGAACAATAACTTCGTGAGCACTTGCTTCTCATGGGAAAGGTCCAGCTTCTATCCCTGAAACCATAAGCTCTCCAGGGGGAAGGAGGCCTGGGCCTGCTGGTATGGCCCAGAAGCTAATATATGTGTGCATGTGTGATATTATCTCTAGCCTCTTATTTTTATGTTACTTTTTTTTTTTTTTTTGCTTTTTGGGTCACAACCAGTGATGCTCAGGGGTTATTACTGGCTCTGCACTCAGGAATTACTCCTGGCGGTGCTTGGGGGACCATATGGGATGTCAGGGATCAAACCCAGGTTGGCCGCGTGCAAGGCAAACGCCCTACCCGCTATGCTATTGCTCCGGCCCCTTATGTTACTTTTAATTATGGAAATAGTCATCACTTAAAAATAGGAGACTACAACTGACCCCTCAATAACATATCCCTCAAAACAAACAAACAAACAAACAAGCAAACAAACAACACATCTCACGAGTCATCAGCATGCTACAGCTTGTTTTAAGATGGACTTTTAAGGTAACATTTTATTTGAGGGGGTTGGTCCCTATTTGGAGTGCTCTGAAATGGCTCCTGGCTTTGTGTACTAAGGGGTTTTTACAGCACTGGGGATCAAACCAGGGTTGGTTGTTTGCCAGATAAGTGCCTTAACCCCTATACTGTTTGTCCAGTTCATTAAGGTAACACTTTTTTGTTTGCTTAGTTTTGTTTTGGGGTTGCACCCAGCAGTATTCATGTCTTTGTGCTCAAGGATCACTTCTGGTGGGGCTCAGGGGACCATATGGGGTTTTTAGGGAAGCCTGTATGTCTGAAATTCACATTTTTTCCCCCTTGTTTTTTGAGCCATACCTGATAGTGCTCAGGGCTCACTGCTGGCAGGCTCGGGGGAACATCTGGCATGCTAGGGATTGAACCTGGGTCAGCCATATGCAAGGCAAAGGCCCTGCCACTTTACTATCTCTCTGGTCCAGAAATTCACTTCTATTCAATTGCAATTTGTTGTTGTGTTAGTTTTGTGGTGCTGGGAATGGAATCCAAGAACTCAAGGCAAATGCCCTGCCATTGAACTACATTCCTGATTGCTCAGTCACGGGTAAAAATCCTTTCTCGACCAAGTTGGATCTTCCTTAAAAAGAAAATATCTGATGGAATTATTTCTGGAAAAGAAAACACACGCAGCCTTCTGTGAGTGTCTCTGACAGAAAGAGAAATGCTAAGTCAGGGTTCTCAGAGGTGGAAAAATTGGGAAGCAATAGAACTGAGGTCCATGTCCAGGAATAGTTGTTCAGACCTTGATTTTGTGTTGGTTTCCCAACACTGCTTGTCCTGAAAGCCTCTTCTACACTATGAAGCAACCTCTTGAATCCCTGAGGAATTTAAAACTCTATTTCATCATTGGTGTTTGGTCTACAAAAAGAGCATATATTTTCTTCTGTGGAAGTCCTTTTTTTAAAATTTGAGATAGTATTTTAAGGTTTATGTTTTAATTTTTAAAAATTTTTTATTGGTAAATCATCGTGAGGCACAGTTATAGACTTACAAACTTTTGTGCTTGTGTTTCAGGCATACAATGCTTGAGTACTCATCCCTCCACCAGTGCCCATTCTCCACCACTGATGATCCCAGTATCCCTCCCCCATCCCCCCCCCCAAACCCCTGTAAGGTTTATTTTAAACAAATTTTTGGTATTTAGAAATAATTGCACTGTTTCAGTGTTTATATGTAAAAGAAAATTGGCATTTTCCCATTAAATATTACAATATTTAAATCATTTTATTGTATATGGAAAAGCATTTATGACCTGTTTTTTTGTTTGTTTGTTTGGTTTTGTTTTTTGGTGGGAGGCACACCTGGCTCTGCTTAGGGCTTACTCCTGGCTCAGTGCTTAGGGATCATTCCTGGCAGGCTTGAGGGACCACATGGGGTTTCAGGGACAGAACCTGGCTGAACTGTGTGCAGGGCAAGTGCCCTACGTGCTGTACTAACTTTCCAACCCCTATGACCTATTTTTAAATGACACCCTGGGTTAGTTGTTAAGGCTAACTGTGAACATGCAGACTGAAGTTTTACATACTCAGTGAAGCCTGCTAAGTCTCATACATCTTTCTCCCTCTTTTTTTTGGGGGGGGGGGTTGAGGAGATAGCAGGGAGGCCACACCTGGCAGTGCTCCAGGGTTTAATCCTGTCTTTTTCTCAGGGAACACACCTGACAGACTTGGGGGGTTCATATGGGATGCCAGGCAAGCACCCTCTCCACAGTAGTATTGCCCAGGCCACTACCTCATTTTGAATGGGACGTGACATGGGGTGAAACACAGATGACAATGTTAGTTTTTGATTTAGGTTTTTGGACCACACCCAGCAGTGGTCAGGATTTACTACTGGTTCTGAATTCAGATAACACTCCTGGCAATACTCAGGGGATCATATGGGGTGCTGGGGATTGAGCCTGGGTCAGCTGCATGTAAGGGAAGCACCCTACCCACTGTACTAGCTCTCCAGCCTTTTGGCAGGATCCAAAGGACAAAGGTACTAATCTAGTTGGTAAAGGCTGGAAGTACTGCCATCCATCCTACGGTGCACAGGCAAGCCCCTTCCTCCCCTTGCAGCTTCCAAGAAAGGATTATCTGACCCCCAAAGGTCAGTAGTGCCAAGGGTACTACTGGTGCTTCATAGATGGGCACATGGTTCCTGTCTCTGAAGGATAATATTCTGGACTCATGACATGATCAGAACCATGATGGAGAGTGGGGAGGTAATGAGTAGAGTGTTTGCTGAGCACATGCAAGGTCTTGGATTCCCAATGCCTGGATTCCCAACACCATAAAGAAAGGAAGCCAAAACGGTGATGGAGGCTGGCAGTATTTAGTGTAGAAATGAATGAAACGAGTCACCATTCCATGAGTGAATTCACCTCCCTCAACTTTTGTGCCTGTATCCTCAGAGTCTCTCAAATGTTCCCTCAGAAGGGGAGGTGGGGGGTGGGGGGGGAAGTTTCCGTGTTTAAATTGTGATAGATGCATATCTATTGATTTGAAGACAGGCAGCATTTCTGCCTTGACAAATGTGAGGCTCCTCTAAGCTGGAGGGCAGAGGTCTTCCTTATTGAAAACAGCCACAGGACTCTTCCCTCCCCTTAGGACAGCATTGGACTTCCACCCACAAGAAGAAATGATTTGAGAGGCTGAGATAAAGGTCCTTCTTACCCTGCCCCCCTGTCCCTGCCTGTTGGTTATGGAGCCAGACTATGAGTCATTTTTGTGGGAGCCGACTTGAACTGTTTCTGTCACCTGCAACTCATAGTTCTGACTCAAGCATTGCATCGCTACAGGTGATTTTATAAGAATCAGGGGACAGAGAGATGGTATAAGGGTAAGGTGCTTGGCTTTCACAATGCCAACCTCAGCATCTCATAGGGTCCCTGACCCTGCCAGGCATGATCCCTGACCACAGAGCCAGGATTAAGCCCTGAGCACTGTCAGGTGTGTGTCCCTCCACTGAAAATAAAAAGAACTAGTTACAGTGCACTGACTTAGGAGTATGGCACCTGATACTGGTTCTTGAATGGAAAGGCTTAAAAAAGAAAGCCTGCAGGGCTAACCATCCAACCAGGCACCCGGTTTGTGCCTGATATGCTAGAAGCTGGAAAATAAAGGCACATGGAACACTCACTAGGGAGGGCACAGTGGAAGCTGAGTGGAAATAAAATAAAAATAAGCCAGACAGTGCCAGGAAGGGCCTGAGGGGCAGTGTGGGGGTTCCAGGATGCCAGGAAAGGGCATGGGAGAGTGGTCACGAAAGGAGGGGGGGGGGGCAGGTGGAAATCTAGTTTCTTCAAGATTCGCTTGACAGGTCAGGACCTCATCCTCAGATCCTTGGGGAGTCACTTAACAACTTCTCTGCAAAGAGGGGAAGTGACACATGACACCTTAGAAATAATCATTCTCGGGGCTGGAGCAATAGCATAGCAAGTAGGGCCTTGCACGTGGCCAACCCGGGTTCGATTCCCAGCATCCCATATGGTCCCCTGAGCCCTGCCAGGGGTGATTCCTGAGTGCAGAGCCAGGAGTAACCCCTGTGCATCACCAGGTGTGACCCAAAAAGAAAAAAAAAAATAATCATTCTCAGTAAAATGAGATCTAATACAAGGTACCGGATAGGATGCTGGCAAAGGTGATATTTAGGGGTGGGGCTTGCCTTGCACATGGCTGACCTGGGTTTGATCTCCGACATCCCATATGATCCCCCAAGCTCCGCCAGGAGTGATCTGAGTGCAGAGCCAGGAGTAACCCCTGGACACTGCCAGGTGCTTCCCCCCACCAAATTATAGAGAAAAAATATATTTTTTTGCTTTTGGGGTCATACCCGGCGATACACAGGGGTTACTCCTGGCTCTACACTCCTGAATACACCCCTGGCAGTGCTCAGGGGACCATATGGGATGCTGGGAGTCAAACCCTGGTTGGCCACGTGCAAGGCAAATGCCCTACCTGCTGTGCTATTGCTTCAGCACTGAAAGAAAATATTTGAGGTGATGGTCACCATAGTCAGGCCAAAAATTTCAGAGGGGATCATCTATTAGGGTCTGGGATCATGGCAAAATTTCCTCAGAGGCTTAGATTTGCCTTCTGATGATTAATAGTGACATCTAAATTCCAGGTCAGTGTCAGAACAGACTGCACCATTCAGGTTTCTGTCAAGCCAGGACATTTCAGATGGAGTTTTTTAAAGATGAATCTGGGGCTGGAGAGAGAATCTAGCGTGTAAAGCACTTGCCTTGCATGCAGCCAGTCCCAGTTTGATACCCAGCACCACACAGGAGTTGCTGAACCCCACCAGGAGTGATACCTGAGCACAGAACTAGGAGTAAGACCTGAGCACTGTTGGGAGTGTTCCCGCTTCACCTTCCAAAAGGATTCTCCCAGAACTAAAAAGATCCCAACAGCGCCTATGAAATCTTACCAGTATCTGGGGATGGGAGAAGAAAGTGGTCTCTGATCATCCATAAATTTAGTTTTAATTTAGTTTAGGGTTTTTTTTTCTGGGCCATATCCTGATTTTGTCAGGGATCACTCCTGGCTCTGCACTCAGGAATTACACCTGGCAGTGCTTGGGCGACCATATGGGATGCTGGGGTTCAAAGTCAGGTTGCAAGGCAAGAGACTGACCTACTGTACTGTAGCTTCGTGCCCCCTTCTCCTACTACCATCTCATGAATTTTTGTTTTATACTAGATTTTCAAAAAACATTTAGACCTACGTTCTTGGACTGAAGATAAATCCTGAGATTGCTGCTTCTGGGTCAAGAAGCAGCCAATAAGGAGATAAGCCTTGATTGCAACATACAAGAATCGAACGATTGTATCCCATGTTAACCGGAGGACAGAGGGGCATTTGGGAAAATGAGTTCCCTCTGGGTTCCCAGGCACGCAAGGTTTCTCTCTCCAGCCCCTGGGTGATGGAGCAGGTTCCATTTCCTGACTGATTTCATGAAACCCTTTACATTCCTGAGTTAGGTGAACGATTCCGAAATTTTAAAGAGATAGAAATTATGTGAAAAACATAACTTAAAAATTTCATCCCTCCATTTCAAACAGTGACATCTCTCTCACCTTCAGAGTTCTTACTTTGTGGGCCAGAGTGATAATACAACAGGTAGGGTGCTTGTCTTGCACACTGTGGAGAAGGGTTCAATTCCTGGCATCCTGTATGGTTCCCCAAGCCCACCAGGAATGATCCCTGAGTGCAAAGCCAGGAGTAAGTCCTGAGTACAGCTGGTGTGCCCCCCAATAAAATAAAACAAAACCAAATCAAACCAGAGCACTTCCTTTGTATGACAGGCAGAATCTACCTCAACCTGGAGGCAACACATCTGAAAACACTTTTTTGTTTCTTGTTTTGGGGCCACACCTGACTTTGCTCAGGACTTACTCAGGGATCACTCTTGGAGGGATGCAGAGAACCATAGGGGATGTCGGAGATTGAATACAGGTCGGATGTGTGCAAAGCAAATGCCCCTACCCACCGTACTATCTCTTGGAAACAGCACTTCCTATGCTGTTCAGGAGCAATATCTACTTGTTAGAACTTCTTCTGTTTATGTTTATCAGGAGAAAGTTATTTAAAAAATATAATTGTACCAGGGTTGGGGGGAGGGATACTGGGGACATTGGGGGTGGAAAATGTTCACTGGTGTAGGGATGGGTGTTGGATAATTGTATGATTGAAACTCAAACATGAAAGTCTTGTAACTGTACTTCATAGTGATTCAATAAAAAAAATACAATTGTACCAATTTATCCTTGGTTCACAACATTACATACTTTTTGGTCTCCTATGACTCTTCGTTAGATAACCAGGTTTTTTGTTTGCTTGTTTATTTGCTTTTATTTTTTTGGGGGGAGGAGGTCATCATACCCTGTGACACTCAGGGCTTACTCTAGACTCTGCACTCAGGAATCATTACTGGCGGTGCTCCGTGGACCATATGTGATGCCATGGGGTAAGCCTGAGTCTGCCACATACATGCAAGATAAATTCCCTACCTTCTGTACTATCGCTCTGGCCTCAATTTGTGTGTGTGTGTGTGTGTGTGTGTGTGTGTGTGTGTGTCTATGGATGTTTTGGATTTTTTGTTTTGTTTTTGGGCCACATTCAGCTGTGCTCAGGGCTTTCTCCTGGTTCAGTGTCAGCAATCAATCCTGGTGGGGTTCGGGGAACCTTGTGGGATCCAACCTGCATGGGCCAAATGCAAGGCAAGTGCCCTACCCACTGTACCATTGCTCTGGCCCCAGATTTTGGTTTTTGGTCCAGCCCTGGCTGTGATCAGAGCTTACTCATGACCCTGTACTCAGGGAATCATTCCTGGTGGTGTTTGGGGGACCATATGTGTTGTGAAGGATTGAACCAAAGTTAGCCATATGCAAAGCAAGTGCTTTGACTCTTGTACTATTTCTTGCCTCTGGATAAACCAGGTTTTAAGAATTTAAGTTAACTACCAGAATATTTTTTATGAATGTTCTCATTACTAACATCATTTATTTAGCAACCAAAAGATTTCACTTTTCATTCTTTGATACAATTTAAACACAGATTTTTTCCTTTTGAGTCACACTCAGTGATGCTCAGTGGTTACTCCTGGCTCTGCACTCAGGAATTACTCCTGGTGGTGTTTGGGGGACCATATGGGATGCTGGGGATCGAACCCGAGTTGGCTGTGTGCAAGGCAAATGTCCTACACGCTGTACTATCGCTTCAGCCCCTCTTTGATACAGTTTGATGTTTCTAAATTTACACGAGTGTGTTGTATTTAAAGTTAAATTAGCCAAATAAAATAAAATTTAATTGATATGTGCATAATCTTCAGACATAACAGCTATGAGTTTTCTTCCCATTAAAGCTTTTCTTGTTTTGCCAAGTCACAATATCATATTAGTAATATGTCCATAATATAATTCTGTTCAAAGATATATAAATGACCTGGTAATCGTAATGCAATTTTTTTACTGCAAAGCAGATGTGATTGAAACCATAGTATAACACACATTACATTGTATGATGTGTTATACATGCACAATGTCCAATAATCCAGAAAGTTCAAAAAGAAAAGAGGCATTAAGAGATATTTTTCTGTTTTTTTTTTTCCTTTTGGTTTTTAGGCCACACCTGGTGGTGCTCAGGATTTATTCCTGGCTCTGTGGTCAGGGATCACTCCTGCTGACAGTGATAGCTGTAAGGCTGGGGACCTAACCTGGGTAGAATGTGTAGGAGGCAAGTGCCTTACCCCCATACTGTCTCCAGCCTAGGAGATATTTTTCTATATAAAGTTAGACATGGAGTAATTTTATGTTCCTAGACTTTAAAAAATTCCAGGAATTTAACATTTTTTAAATGTTCTTAAAGGTTCACTTTTCTAAATAAGAATCTAATTACTGGAGGGTAAGGAAAACCAAATGACCACTTCTAACACATGATGGCATTAGTAAAGTTTTTTCATCTTCAAAAAATAAGTATTCAGAGTAATTTTTTCTAAGTATACTACCTGATTTTTCAAAGTAACCTAATTCTAGAGAATAACCAACATGTCAGGCAAAATCTCATGAGAATGTCTGCAAGGTTGCCTTTTAAAAATCTTTTCAAACAAGGACACTTATTGTTTAGTATACAAAGTCATTTATAAATTCCATGTTCAAATAGCTACAGTTTAGTCTCAAACCTGGGGTAAGTTATTTAATCTCACTGATCTCCAGGCTCATCTTTAACACTGGGATAAGAGTTGGACATAGTTCATAAGGTTATCATGAAGGTTACATATGATAATGCACATTAAATGCTCAGGCTAGTCGGTGGTGCAGAATTAGGAGCTCAATGAATATTATTAGCTCTTATTTGCTATTTTCACTATTGTCTCAGTAACATATCATTTCTAACATAAGCTCTTGCTTTTGAGATAGACTGCTTAATGGAGCATATTCTTTCCAGGTTTTATTTTAGTAGTTTAATTTTAGCTCTTAAAACAATCGTATTTACTCTGCCATGTAACATAAACAAAACCAATGGGTGAACTTTAGTTATTTCAATTTCTGTGCTTAATATGTGTCAGCTAACATTTGTTTAGCTTATTATATCATGAAAAACAGCAACAGAAACAAAAGCAAACAAAACCAAGAATAGCAATAGTAACAAATTCATTTTTAAGTGGCTATGCCTTAAGTACAATTCTGAAATAGTTGCATGTTATCGGAAAAGGCTTTCAACAATCAAATTAATAAGGAACTGCTTCCCCACAGATTGAAAGTAAACATATACTCTCGCTCTAACTTACAGTTGTCTTAAAAATAGTCTCAAAGTGCACAGTTTTGGGAACACTGACTAGATACTTTCATAGTTTCTTAGATAACTGAATCCATACTACTTTCAATACGAAAGCCAAGACTAATACTAAAGAATCAGGCTAGGCTAAGCTGAGGACCTTTATTATTTAATATTAATAAAGAATTATTTCAGCAAAAGACACACGTGTGTTTGAGCTCCTGCTCCTTATATTCTGAAACTACAACACTGATCCCACTGTACAATACCTTGATCAAGTTGTGTCCCACAGTGTAGACAGCTGCTAAATTCCCCTTCTCACCAGGGGCATGCATCCCTGTCCCATATCCATGCCAGGCAACTAGGTATGGGTTGTGAATTGTAATCCAGTACTTGACACGGTCCCCGAACATCTGGAAACAGTATGTGGCGTAGTCATTGAAGAGATTGATCAAGGTTTCATTTTTCCACCCCCCATATTTTTCTTGTAGCACCAACGGCAAATCCCAATGGTACAAAGTCACTATAGGTTCAATGCGTCTAAGGACAAGAGCGTCCAGAAGTGAATTATAATACTGAAGACCTTTCACATTCGCCTCGGCTACTATTCCATTGGGGAACAGTCTTGGCCAGGAAATCGAAAACTGATAGAAAGAAACGCCAATAAAATCCAGGGCCGACAAGTCTTTTTCCAGAAAGTGATAGCTGTCACTGGAACTATTCTGGCTGTGAACATCTTTCAGGTGCGTCTGGATGAAATGGTCCCATATCGATGGTCCTTTTCCATCTGCTGTCCAGGTGCCTTCCACTTGAAACGCTCCAGTCCCAACACCCCAAAGAAAGTTTTTAGGAAAAGTGTCATAGACAAACAGCTGACTTTCATTTACCAGGCTAAGATGAGGATCTTTAGCCCAGATGGCTCTTCCATCTCCAGAGAATCCAATAACAGCTCGCAGGAGCATAAAGGCTGACAGAATGACAGATGTGTGCCGTCCGCGGGTGGACATTGTTTTCCTATAGCGTGCGCTGCCTGCATCAGGGCTGAGGAGAACCCATTCATTCCCTGGAGATTCTGCTGCACAGCCTGGCTTCATTTGCCACTGACTGCTCCACCGTCTTATCAACGCTCCCTTAAGAGCTGGTGATTGTAAAGCTCTGTCAATGATTAGCCTGCTCTGTGAGGTTCAGAATGGTTCGGGGAGAGCAACGTAATCTGAGGGAGGTGGCACTCCAAGAGTCCCGCATGTTTTGCTCTCTCTCCTGATGGGAGAAGCAGAATAAAAACACGTCAGCCACAACCATTGTAAGTGTGTTACCAAAACATGCATAAACAATGAATGTGTTTTTTCCTGTGTAGATTTTTAGATCTTTTCAGGATGGTTTGAATGTGATTGAATCACGCACATATTCCTTCTCTGTTTCTGAGCTTTTTTGAATGGTTATCACTGCATATCCAGGGAAAGGGATCCTATTTGCAAGTAAATAGCATTTCTCTATATCAAGACTAAGGCAGAAAGCATAAGAAGATATTATACTTCCACAAAAGGAACATATGAGATATGAGATATTGTAGGAAAATGGCAAAGTACATTGTTTTTGAAAGAAGGATGGAATGAACATATGTAACACTTCATGGATGGAAGTACCCACCACTTTACAATTTGAAAATTTCTGAATTTATGACACTTTTGACCAAAATCCTTTCTTGCCAAATTTTAGTTCAAAATTATTGGACTGGATAGATAACTGAGCATGAGTTTTGCATGCAGGATGTCTGGGTTTGATCCCCAGTACTGCCTGAGCACCAGGGGCGCCTATGAGCTCAGAAGCAGGAGTGGCCCTTAAGCATAGCTGGCTGTGGGCCAAAAAATGAAACAACAGAATTATTGTGAAAGTTCACTTGAAGAATAAATAGGCAATAATCACAAAAAGAAAAAAAACCTCTGTAAAATAAAAGAGTGAAGGCATAGACTACCTTCAAGCAGGAAAACATGATAAAGCACATGATTCTGGGACAATAATAGATAATATTGTACAGAATCCATAATTTCAAAATAACCTTTAAAAATCTTAATGTTTTTGTGAAGCCAAACAAGTCAGAAGAAAAAAGGCAAGTATTAGGTAGTTTCCCTATTGCATGCAATACAAGAATGCATAATTGAATAAAAGGTAAAGGTAAAGGCCCTCCCGCTGATCGTCGATTTGCTTGAGCGGGCCCAGTAACGTCTCCATTGGAGACTTTGTTGTTACTGTGTCTGGCATATCGAATACTCTCGGTAGCTTGCCGGGCTCTCCGAGAGGGGCGGAGGAATCGAACTCGGGTCGGCCATGTTGGCCGCTTGTAAGGCTAACGCCCTACTCACTGTGCTATCGCTATGGATAAAAATAAAATGAAAAGACAAACCAGTGGGCCTTGACAGAAGATTTCCTGAGGAAAAGGGTTTGGAGTGAGCTGTGGAGATTAGAGAGAGGGCTGTGTGTGTGTGTGTGTGTGTGTGTGTGTGTAAATTTAAATGGCTAGTTGGCCCAAGGAGAAGCATAAATACCAGATCAACCAGTTAGAGGTTGGAGAGTTAGCCCATTGGGCTGAGCTTTGCATGCAGGAGGTCCAGGTTTTATCTACGGCGACCAGTTCACCCAGAGCACTGCTGTACATGACCTCTGAGCACAGAGCCGGGAGTGGTCTTAGCACTGCAGGGTGTGGTCTACATACAAGAAAGCAAAAACAAACAAAATTGATTGGTAATCATTAAAGACAGGAGATGGGTAAAAAAAGGTCACAGGCCAGAGAGATAGAGTGGATAGAGCTCTTACCTTGCACATATCCAACCTGGGTTTAATCCCCGGCACCCCCAAGAAGTCCCACCAGGAGTGATCCCTGAGCACTGCTGGGTGTGGCCACCCACCCTCAAAAGTCATGTCTTAAATATTTGCAGGATTCCACCTTAAATTAGAGAGCTGAGAGCCACAGTGCTGACGAGTGTGGCATCCCAACTCCAGTGACCGAGTGTACATGTAGTTGTGTACCTTGGGGAAAGTCAGCTAACCTTTTTGCAACCCAGTTTCCTCTTAAATGAGGAGAGTCACTGCTTGGGCTGCTTCGAGGCCCAATAAAGTGACCCAGGTCCGACAGCACAGGCTGACACCTATTAAGAGATCAGCAGGTTGAACTCTTCTTTTCATTCTCATGGAGTGAGAGTGGCCACACCCAGTGAGTGTTCAGGATCCCTGACTCTGAACTCAGGGATCAATCTTGGTGGAGCTCAGGGACCATCTGGGCTGCTAGGAATCAAACTGGGTCAGCCAGGTGCAAGACAAACGCCCTTCCTGCTGTCATACTGCTCCAGCCCATGAACTCTTATATTCACGTGAAGGGAAACTGTTATTCAGGAAGTATTGTTAAAATCCAGCACAGAGGCACTCGGTTTTGACTCCTACTTACATTTTTACCCTTCTCGCTTATTAACTACAAATAATACCCTTTCTCCAGCCATCAGAGATAATGCTTTTTTGGTGAGATGGGGAGTGCCTGCCTGAGACTGAAACAGGTCTTGGGCATGCAAGGCAGGGCCTCTACTGTATCCCCCCACAACAGTAAATAAAATCCCAGTTTTTATTCTTAATTTCCTTGGTGAGGGGCTGGAGTGATAAAACAGCAGGTAGGGCGTTTGTCTTGCACGCGGCTGACCCAGGTTTGATTCCCAGCATCCCATCTGGTCCCCTGAGCACCACCAGGAGTAATTCCTGAGTGAAGAGCCAGGAGTAACCCCTGTGCATTTCCGGGTCTGACCCAAAAAGAAAAAAAAATTTCCTTGGTGAGAGTGGAGGGCACAGGCTGCAATAGGCAGGGACCATCCCTGGCTCTGTGCTCAGGAGCGACCTCTGGTGGTGCTCAGGGGACTTCATGCAGCACCTGGGATTCAAAGTGGAATTGGCAAGATTCCAGGCAAGCACCTACTGCTGTACTTTCTCCCAGGCACAGCAAACAATTTTGCATAATTCGTACATCAGCTGCCCCTCTTGTCCCTGGCTCTTGAATGTGTGTTTTCTTATAGGTTGTGTTTTCTCTCTGTCATCTAGCTTATGTCTTTGTGTTTTTCAAAACTTAGCTACCTTGTCTGAAGTCTGAATCTTCACTTTGATTTGAATCTGTTTAAACTAAAAAAAAAAAATTGCAATGTATTAAAAATATGGGCTCTCATGAAACTCAGCATAACTTCCCCAGATAAAGCGAATACAGAGTTCCGACTATTGTCCAGTCTCCAGATCCCTTTCGCTAGTGCCAACACTGTCTGCCAGATGTCCTTTGTTATTGTTGTCGTTTTTATTCATTTTGGGGCCACATCCGGCAGTGCTCAGGGATTGCACTTGGCTCTGAACTCAGGAATCAATTCCAGGAAGGTTTGGGGGTATTTTTTTGTTTGATTGTTCATTCTGTTTTTGTTTGGGGGCCACACCTGGTGGGGTTCAGGGTCGACTACCGCCTTTATGTTCAGGTGTCACTCTAAGCGTGGCTCAGGGGAACCGTGCAATGGCAGGGCTCCCCTAGGCCTCCTGCAAGCAAAGCCCATGGAGTCATCTCTCTGGTCCATTTTCACGTAAGGCCTCACTCTTCTCACGCTGGTCATATTTCACAAGTCTGTATTAGGGCTTCTTTTTCTCTGTCTAATCTACTGAAGTACCAGTCCTGCTAAAGCTGCTGCCAGTCTGCCCATCACCAAAATGAGTTCTTCATCCAAAACCATGTTACCCCAGAGGTGGTGACATGTCCATGTTGGCTACTTTTCTCCCCTCCCCTTTCTGTGTCAGGTTCTGCTACTTTCCAGGCAAGAAGGTTGTCCATATCTAAATTCCCCTGGGAAAGATGTCAGCTGCTCAGGAATGTCTAGAGCTGTACAGTTGCTATATCATTCATGATGGTGGCCCAGCCCCAGGCAGCCAGGGAGAAGAGAAGCTAGTTTGATTAGATTTGGCTGTATCTCCACTGTGTTCCCACGCAACCTCTGCTTTCTCTATTATGACATACATTCATCACATAATAAATCAGTGAGTCACAGACTGCACTGTCCATACTTCCGGTACTCATCTATGATTGTTCACTTTCTCTAAAAAGCAGGGGCCTCAACTGCTTGTTCCTTGTTCATATCTGTGACTTTCCACAGTGTTGGATGAAAGAATGTCCCCAGAGTGTATGACGTATACTTCTGTCACTGCATTTATCTCAGAATCCTGCAATTGTTTGCTTCCTCCACTAGACTGGAAGATTAGCTCTTATCTAATTATTTTTTTATCATCAGTTATCAGAGTAAATACTTAAGCATTGTCTATTGAATGAATGGAGTTAGTACATCTTCACTCTTTATAGAAATTTTCAGATTTCTGAAGATCTAATCGAGATATAACACTAGGTGTTTAAGGTGTTTAGAACAATGATTAGATATATTTATATATTATAAAATAATTATTAGAAAAAAAATTGTAGGGGCTGGAGAGAATACCATGAACAGGGTTCTTACCTTGTTGCACATGGCTGACCTGGGTCCAATTCCCAGCATCCCTTATGGTCCCTAGCCCTGCTGGGAGTGATCCCTGAATGCAGAGCCAGGAGTCTTGAGCACTGCCAGATGTGGCACCAAAACAAAAATAGAAAAGAAAGGAAAAGGAAGCTTTTTTTTTTCTTTTTGGGTCACACCCGGAGGTGCACAGGGGTTACTCCTGGCTCATGCACTCAGGAATTATTCCTGGCGGTGCTCAGGAGACCATATAGGATACTGGGAATTGAACCTGGGTCGGCTGTGTGCAAGGCAAGCGCTCTACCAACTGTGTTATTGCTTCAGCCCCGAAAAAGAAAATTTTCAAGTGCAGTAACTTATATATTCATTAACCTACTTGATTCAAAACTACAAAGTCATAAAAATGGTTAAAATGGAAAATTTTATGTTACATATATTTCGTATATATATATATAAAACATATATACATACGTTACATATATACATGGGCTGGAGCGATAGCACAGTGGTAGGGCATTTGTCTTGCATGCAGCCAGCCCGGCCGAGCTGGGTTCAGTTCCTTCGCCCCTTTCAGAGAGCCCCGCAAGATATTGAGAGTATCTCGCCTGCACGGCAAAGCCTGGCAAGCTACCCGTGACGTATTCAATATGCCAAACACAGTAACAATAAGTCCCCAAAAAAATGGAGACGTTACGTGACATATATACATGCACAGCACAGCCTGGCAAGCTCCCTGTGGTGTATTCGTTATGCCAAAAACAGTAACAAGTCTCACAATGGAGACGTTACTGGTGCCTGCTCGAGCAAATCAGTGAACAATGGGAGGACAGTGCTACAGTGCTACATATATTTCAGCAATTGATAGTTCAGTAGGTTGGGCTCATGCTATATGTGCAGGAGGTCTGGGTTCCTTTCTCAGCACCAAATGTTCCTCTGAGGCCAGAGTGATAGTACGGCAGGTAGGGTGTTTGCCTTGTATGCGGCCAACCCGGGTTCAATCCCTGGCAACCCATATGGTCCTCCAAGCACAGCCAGGAGTAATTCCTGAGTGTAGAGCCAGGAGTAATCCCTGAGCATCACTGGATGTAACCCCCCCCCCAAAAAAAAAACCTTCCTCTGAGCATCAGCAGGCTTGACTCCAAATCAAAACCCAAAGCAATAACAATAATATACATCTTTACTTAATGATATATATTTGGATACATAAAACTGGAAAACAGGGCTAGGGATGTAGCTCAGCAATAGAGCACTTACCTTACAGGTGTGAGGCCCTGGGTTTGATCCATGTCACAGTGGGGAAAAAAAGAAAACCCTAAACTCTAGAAAACAGAAGTATACATTAAACTATAAAATATATCAGTTTTATAACCTTGCTTATTTTGTTTATCTAATTAATTTAAAATATTTGAAAATAACAACTTGAGGGAAAATCATTCAAATTTTACCCATTGTTTCAGGTTCAATACCTGGCCCCCAAGCACCTTCAGATACAGATCAGGAAGTATAGGAGGAGGTGCCCCTGAGCATCACACTAGGTGTGGCCCCCTAACAAACACTCCCCCAAATCCCTCAGATATTATGCATTTTCTTCTAATATCTTTTGTCTAGTCATGATCCCAAATTACAATTACTGTACTGCTTTAGTCTTCCCCAATCTGAAAGAGTGCCTCAATCTTGTGATGTTTTTGGCTTTCTGCAGAAGTGGGCTTCATACATGTAAGGTAACTTTTCTAACACTGAACTATAACTTCCTTCTCTAATCTGGTATCTTGTGGCATGTTACCCCCAACTTTTTTTGTTTGATATTTTCTCATGATTGAGGTTAGAATACCATAGAAATGGTGATATGGAGGGTCAGAGAGATGGTACAGTGGGTACTTGCATGCAGCCTTCCTGGGTTTGATCCCTGGCGTTTCATAGGGTCCCCTGAGCACAGCCAGGAGTGATTTCTGAGTGCAGAGCCAGGAGTAACTGCAGAACAGTCCCTGGGTGTGGCCCCAAAACAAAACAAAGCAAAACAAAGTAAAAAAAAAACACCCAAAGTGGTAATATGTCCTTCCTCATGCATCATATCAGGGGAAACATAGCATCGATACAGCTTATTACAGACAGGGGCTGGAGTGATAGCACAGCAGGTAGAGTGTTTGTCTTGCATGCGGCCAATCCGGGTTCAATCCCCAGCATCCCATATGGTCCCCCGAGCACCGCCAGGAATAATTCCTGAGTGTATGAGCTAGGAGTAATCCCTGTGCATCGCTGGGTGTGACTCAAAAAGAAAAAAAAAAACTTATTGCAGACAATGTTAACCTGGAGAATGTCTACCTTCTCTCTCTGTAGTTGCCCCTAAAATGATCACTTCTCCCTTTATTATTGATAAAAACCTCAGAAGAGATAACTCAAGACTCTTCTGTTACTCTTCACACTTTTGTTCATTGGTCTGTTGATAAGTATTGTCTACAATAATTTTGTTTTGTTTTGTTTGGGGCCACACCCTGCAGTGCTCAGAGTTTACTCTTGAATCTGTGCTCAGATATTACTCCTGGAATGGTTCAGGAGACCATATATAAGGCTCGAGGGACTATATATGGTGCCAGGAATCAGTCCCAGGTTGGCTGTGTGCAAGGAAAGTGCTCTATCAGCTATACTATTTATTGTTCTGATCATGCCTATAACAGCTATTCCCGTGAAATAATAATAAAATAGCTTTGGCTTTGGAACTCTTTTTTGTTGAGTCTTTGTATCTTTTTCACATATTCTGATCCTTTTTTGATCACTTCATTATTTTGTGACACAAAATGTTTCACCATTATCTGTATTTTTTTTAAATGTAGGAGTACTGCTATTTATTCAATACTGCTATTTATACAGCTCACTGAAGCTGGCATGAACTCCACATTACTTTTTATTTCATTTTTTTTATCTTATTTTATTTTATTTTTTTTAATGTAGGAGTACTGCTATTTATTCAGCCACTGATTAGGCTGATTGAATTGGGCATGAACTCCACCTTACTTTTTTTTTCCATTTTTTATTATTTTATTAATTGAATCACCGTGAGAGCAATTACAAAGCTTTAAAGTTTAAGTCTTGGTCATACAATGAAACACTCGTGCCTTCCCCAGTGCCCATTCTCCACGACCCAAAACCGCAGTATACCTCCCAACCCACAGCCTCCTCCTACCTGTGGGGCAGATGATTTCCACAGTACTCTCTCTCTACTTTGATTACATTCAATATTTTGAAACCAGACCCACCATTATTATTTGGGATTTTACCCCAACACTCAGATCTGCTGCAAAGGCAACAGTAGACAATTTGTTTTCTATTGCTGGTTATGAATAACATATGATGTTGTGTGGCTGCAACAGTGGCCACGTGATTTTGAAATTCCAAAATTTTAACACTTAAATCTGGAGGGATTTCTGCCAAAACCTGCTGGGTTCCGAGATTTGCTCCTGAGTCTCTGGGATCATGGTCGTTTAGCAGCTTGATCAGGAGCCAGAGAGGCCGTTAGTGGGCGGTGACTCAGGGTCTCATTGGGACGAGAAGGAAAGGATCGGCTTCACCCCCCATCCCATGAGGCCCCACGTGTCTCGTCACTGCGGGCCCAAGCCTGACTGTCCAGTGGCCTCTGGAGGATGATGGCCACTGGGCTGCCAGGGGGAACAGGCCAAGGCACGAAACCTATTCCCACCTGGTGTGGCCCGGCGCCAGTAACCTACTGCAGGAACCGGATACATTTCTGCCCTGAGTTTCGAGAAGGGTCAGCTTCACCTCCATCCCGGGAGGCCCCACGTGTCTCATCACTGCAGGCCCGAACCTGACTGTCCAATGGCCTCTGGCAGATGACGGCCACCAAGCCGCCAAGGGGGAACAGGCAGAGGGCTAGCACCCTTTCCTTCCTGGGGTGGCCCAGCGACAGTAACCTACTGTGGGGTCTGGACGCATTTCTGCCAAAAGCCTTGTGGTTTCGAGATTTGTTTCTGAGTCTCTGGGATCATGGCCGTTAAGCAGTTCGATCAGGAACCAGAGAGGCCATGGCTCCAATTAGATACTGAGCTGGAGGTGGTTTGTGGGTGTGTCTCCCACGTACCTAACTTTTGGCTGTTTACTTTCTTAGTAAACTTTGCCCTAAGATTTTGGGGTCTGGCCAAAGGCACAGCAGCAATTTTGGGGTATCTGGAAGTCTGAAGGCGTCATCAGGCTGCTGATGCACTCGCCCCACAGGTATAGATTGACCTGCTGGCAGCACCATACCCCCCACATTACTTTAAAAAAATTTTTTTTTAAATATCTGTGAGATAGACCTTTATAAAGCTGTTCATATTGGGTTTCAATCATACAATAATCCAACACCCATCCCTCCACCAGTGTGCATTTTCCACCACCAACACCAGTGTCCTCTGTTTCCCTACCACCATCCCCCAACACCCCACCCCCCACCCCCAGACTCTTTCTATGGGAGGCATTTTTCTTCTTATTCTGTCTCTTTCTTTTTTCTTTTGTGCATTATGGTTTGCAATACAGGTACTAAGAGGCCATGGTGTTTGTTCAGGGCATTCAGTATTTTTATTGGGATGGTAAGGCTGGAGTAGCTTTTGACTGGGTGGCAGCTTTAGAAAGTAGATGTGACTGCCAAGGCTTCTGGAAGTTCAGGGAGGTGAGAGGAGGTAGCCCTTCCTGACCCTGAGAAAGCCTGAAGATTTTGGTCACAAAACCTGCATACCCGAACTTTCAGCAGATTATATCTTGGTGAGGTCCGACCCAAGACAGTGGAGCCACGCTGGGGGTATGGCGGCAATTTTGGACTGTGGAAGCAGGTGGCTGCCAGGGGCGCTGCTTGGGTGGGCACCAGGCTGATCCACCCGCCTTCAATGTACCCCAGTCTGTTCAGCTTTGTGTGGGTCCAAGATTAACTGCAGATTTTGATCACTTTCAAGATTTATTGATAGATCTCTGAAGCAAGGCCAGTAGAAGAGCTTACATGGTAGCTCTGGAGTTGGTTCGTTCGGGTGACTGCCAGTGCTTCCAGGAGTATAGGGAAGTGGGAGAGGTAGTCCACCCCAACTCCGAGAAAGCCTGGAGATTTCAGTCACAATGTCTGCTATCTGTATTTTTTACTTTGCCAACCAAAGTAAAGGATGTGGACTCATATCCTTGAAATGTAAGCTCCTGTCAATCAGAATATATGTAATATATAATGTTTAATAATATATAACAAACATATCTTTTGTGGGCTGGAGCGATAGCACAGCAGGTAGGACCTTTGCCTTGCACATGGCCAACCTGGGTTCAATTCCTCTGCCCCTCTCGGAGAGCCTGGCAAGCTACCGAGAGTATCCCGCTCACACGGCAAAGTTTGGCAAGCTACCCGTGACATATTCAATATGCCAAAAATAGTAATAATCTCACAATGGAGACATTACTGGTGCCCCCTCGAGCAAATCGATGAACAACGGGAGGACAGTGCTACAGTGCTACATATCTTTTGTAGCAAGTATGTTATAATAGCCTAAAACAGCAAACATTTAAGGTTTTGATTATTGATAAAATGGAAAATTTGAAATATATTCATATAGCAATGAAACAGAGTAAAAAAGCAAATCAATGTTATTTTTCAACAAGTAATTTACAGATACGAAGTTCTAAAAAAATAAACAAAGCTTGACTATGTAGACTTTATGGATGCATCTAGGGTTATAAATAAAAGCAATGGATGTTGTTTTTGTTTTTGAACCACACCCAGTGGTTCTCAGGGCTTACTCCTGACTCTGTGCTCAGGGATTCCAGCAACAGTACTCAGGGATCCACATGGGGTGCTGGGGATCCAATTTGGGTCAGCCATGTGCAAGACAAGCACCTTACCCATTAGACTACCTCTCTGGCCCATGTAATAGAAGTTTTAATTGTGAAGATCAGGTCAGTGATTGACTATAGTGGAGGAGGTGTAGGCTGGGATCAGGAAAGGAAGAAATGGCATCTGTCAGATGGGTGAAAAAAACTCTATAATCTCCTCTCCTTTGGTGAACATGAGAATAGGTTGAGATCAAGTATTTTGGCAGTGCGACCAGAGCTATAGTGCAGCTGGTAGGGAGCTTGAATTGCATGCAGCTGACCCAGATTCTATCCCTGACATCCCATGTGGTCTTTTAAGTCTTTCCAGGAGTGATCCCTGAGTGCAGAGCCAGGAGTAAGCCCTGAGCACTTCAGGATATGGCACTCTCCCCAAAACAAAAATAAATATTTTGACAGTATATAAAAATAATTATCCTTATATTTTTGTGAAGTAGATGGCAATGGAATAATTAAATAGATGAAATAATTATTTTAGTGTAGCACTGTAGAACTGTCCTCCAGTTGTTCATCGATTTGCTCGAGTGGGCACCGGTAACCTCTCCATTGTGAGACTTGTTGTTACTGTTTTTGGCATATCGAATATGCCACGGGGAGCTTGCCAGACTCTGCCGTGCAGGTGGGATACTCTCGGTAGCTTGCCAGGCTCTCCGAGAGAGGTGGAGGAATCGAACCCGGGTCGGCCATGTGCGAGGCAAACATTCTATCTGCTATGCTATCGCTCTGGTCCTTATTTTAGTGTATTGTACTAATTATAATTTTTAAATGCATGCATCGTGGAGATGGTGTGATAGTTCAGCAGGTAGAGCGCTTGCCTTACATGTGGCCAACCCGGGTTTGATTTGCAGTGTCCCCTATGGCTCCCTTTGCACTACTAGGAGTAATTCCTGAGTGTAGAGTCAGGAGTAACCTCTGAGCGTTGTCAGATATGGCCCCAAAAGGAAAACAAGCGTAGGCATTGGGACTTATAGTAGCTTGAGTATTAATGTATCTGGAATACGATATCACCACACCAGGCCTGCTACACAGTGCCTGGTCCCTCCACCACTGTCTCTCAGCCCCTCCCTATCACCCCTTAGAGCATAATGGATTCAAGAGCTGACAGTAACTACGTAGAATTAAACATTTCATTTAGCAGCTGGAGTGATAGTACAGTGAGTGTTTGCCTTGTATGTGGCTGACTCAGGGGTTTGATCCCTGGCACCCATATGGTGCTCCAAACCCTACCAGGAGTGATCCCTAAGCACAGAGCCGGGAGTAATCTCTGAGCACCACTGGGTGTGACCCAAAACCAAACCCTTTTTTTCCTTTTAGAGGTTTTACTTACTCAATCATTTTATCTACCCATTCATCTATAATTATATTAGGAAACTTTGTAGCCAATAGAAATTCTAGTGAAAATGTTTATAGGACACAAATAGAGAGCAAGGATTGTGGGGTGAAGAAACTATAACAACTCTAAGTAAGACACATCTCTGAGAAAACAATTTCTTTAACTCTCACTTGGTGAAAATCATTTTAGCTTCTTTTTGTCTCTATTGTAAGCAAATTTAATAATCAGCCATGGTGCTAGAGTAGGTCAGTGAATGGTGTCATTTAGTGATAAGAATTTTACCATAAATATCATAAGATTAGGTTTTAAAAAATTATATTTTTGAACTGAAATAAATGTTTTCTAATACATGTTCAGGGAATCTCAGTTAAAATGATATACAATATTAATCCTTTAAATTATAATGTTTCTCTCTGTTCCAGAGTTAATCATAATATGTATAGAAAGACTTCAAATCAGATCTAATATTTTTAACTTTTGGGGGTGCCATTCCCAGTGATTCTCAGATGTTATTCCTGGCTCTACACTCAAGAGTTACTTCTGGGGTGCAGGGATAGAACCTGGACCAGCTGCATGCAAGGCAAGTGCCCTACTCGCTGTACTATCTCTCCAGTCCTGCTGTATTTTTAACTTTTAATATTTTTAGGGGGTGTCAAACATGACATCACTCAGAGGCTCCTTCTGGTGTAATCCTCACTGATCATTCATGATGGAGCTGGGGGTACTAGCAATGGTGGGAATTGAACTTGGGTCTTCTGCATGTAAAGCATACAACTCAGTCCTTTGAACACTCTCCCCAGTCCAGGTAGATCTTTCTTTCTTTCTTTCTTTCTTTCTTTCTTTCTTTCTTTCTTTCTTTCTTTCTTTCTTCCTTCCTTCCTTCCTTCCTTCCTTCCTTCCTTCCTTCCTTCCTTTCTTCCTTCCTTCCTTCCTTCCTTTTTCTGCCACACCTGGCAGTCTTCAGGGATTATTCCTGGCTCTGCACTCAGGGATCATTCCAGGCAGTGCTCAGGGGACTATATGAGGTGCTGGGAATTGAACCCTAGTTAGCTGTATGCAAGGAAAGTGCCTTACCCACTGTATTCACTCCAGCCTCCCAAGTAGAGTAATTATAATTTTGTTTCATTTTGGACCCCGGCTGGCAATATTCAGAGGATCTTCCTGGCTTTCCACTCAGGGGTTGTTCCTGCTTGTGCTGGGGGCCATATGTGTTGCAGGGAATTTGAACTGGGCTTGGTTGTAGGCAAGATAAGTGCCTTAACCTTATCTCCTCAGCCTGTTGATAGAATATTTTTAAACGCAGAGTCCAAAGCACTTGATCTTATTTGTCTCAAAGCAAAGTTAGCTTCTCCATAGCCACTTAGAGATAAAATGAATATATAAAACTTTAAACAAAAATGTTAAAAAGTATTATTTATATCCTTTTCATAGTAATCATTTAGCTTTATGTAATATTTTAATGGTACCTTTTATGGAAGATGTGAATTTTTTAGAATTTATGAGTGCCTTTTTTATTCTGATGAGTTTATTTACAATATTTTTCTTTTGGGGGTGCCACACTGGCAGTGCTGTGGGGTTAGTCCTGGGGTTGTTCTTAGGGATAACTCCTGATGAGGCTTGAGGGACCATATGTGGTGCCAGGGATAGAACCTGGCTCAGCTGTGTGCAAGGCAAGTACCCGACTTGCTCTACTATCTCTCTGGCCCATATTTAATTCAATTTAAACTTCGTGTTGAGAAAAATGGAATTTTCATGGACTTTCAAACAACAACAACAACTATATATATACATATGTATATATATATTAAATTTGGAGGCCATGCCCAGTAGAACTTAAGGGTTACTTCTGGCTCTACGCTCAGGAATTATTCTTGGCAGTATCTAAGGGACCATATGCCGGGGATTGAACCTGGCTTGGTCGCCTGCAAGGCAAACGCCCTACCCACTGTCGCTCTGGCCCACAACATTTTTTTGTTTTTCAATCTGGTGGTGCCAGGGATTGTACCCAGGGTCTCACGCTGGGCTAGTGCTTGCCACATTCCTGCATCAAATAATTTTTTTTGTTTTAAGCCTTTTTGCTTTATGAAGAGATCATGGGTTGTGGCAGTGGTTAAACACACCTGCCTTAAATATGAGGCTGAATTATCGTCCCGAGGTTGCCCACACGTTCCAAGGATGATCCTGAGCTCTGCTCTGGGGCCCGCTAGCGCTGCCCCATCAGGTGTGTTGTAGGATTGCAGCTCCAGTGGGTGACCCTGACAAACACAACTAAGAGGTGTTGGAGCACTGCAGCCAGGAGGGAACCCTCCAGCGGGAGCATGTGTGAGTGCTACAGCAGCCTCTGGCAAGCATTACATCTGGAAAGCCCCAGGGCACTCCACAGACTGAGCGCAACTCCCAGACAGCCCATGCGTGTTACCAGCTGGGGAGTGGCTCCGCTGTGAGCTGTGAAATCCCACTGTCCAGTGGAATCCCACTGTCCTGTTGTCACACACCTGCACTAAAGGGCAGGGAAGGGGAAGGAATGTGAACGAGGCTTCTGGCCAGGGGTCAGCTCAAAGGGTGGGAGCATGTGCTCTGCCTGCAGGGTCTTAAGTTTGATGCTCCCTCTCCCTAACTCCCACCACCTCATCATCACTAGGAGTAGCCACTCTGGCTCCCAGCACTGCTTAAAAAAATACTAAAGGTGGGCTGGAGAGCCCAATGGGCTGAGCTTATGAATGACCTGCAGGAGACCTGGGTTCCATTCGCAGCACCATATGGTCCTCTGGGATGCTCCTGGGAGCAACCCAAGCACAAAGCCAGTAGTAGCCCCTGAGTAACATCAGGTATGACCCAAAAACCAAAATAAATAAATAGATAATAAATAAAAGCTATCTTGTCATTCTTGCCATGGTGGTAGTGCTCCAATAACGTAGTTACACAATCTGCAAGGCTGTTGACAATTTGTTGCTGTCTTCAATTGCCTGTGAATATTTTAAAAGAATTAGCTCACATTAGGGGCCAGAACAATAGTACAATGGATAGGGCACTTACTTTCCTTCCACGTGGCTGACCCGTGTTCAATCCCTGGCCCTCTATGTAGTCCCCTGAGCCCCACCAGGAGTGATCCCTGAGTTCTGAGCCAGTAGTAAACTCTTCACACCACCAAGTGTGGCCCCTAAATCAACCCCCCAATTATACAAACCATAATCTATATAAACACACATATCTAATCAACTGTGTATGTCACAAGTAATGTTATATGCTTTTGGTTACAATTCTTTTAAATGCATTTTCTGCTTGGTGGGAAACTTTCTGTTGTTGGTAGGACATTCAAATTGTCAGGCAAGTTTCTATAAATTTAGATGACTCAAGCATAATCACATTAAGAAGGTGAACTGGATATCATCCAGGAATAAAGATACATAACAGAGTTAATTTCCTAAATGAGAATATGTGCGCTTTAATGGCGACAGATTATGACTTCAGGACTCTGCTCATAAATGGATTACGAGACCGGCATCGACAGTCTGGATCCGCCGTCATGACAAACACAGCAGAGGAGAGCTGGCCCAGAGGACTGTTTTCTATAAGGAGCCTGTTCCAGTAAACCTTGACAAAGTAGGCCATGCTAATATTTATCCAAAGGGCAGAAAGTCACATTGGTGGTTGGTTACACAGTAAGGATTCGATTGATTTCTTGGCTTTCTACAAGTCTATGAAAAGACAATGCAATTACTGTGGCCCTGAAAAAGATTTAGCGTGCCTGGACTCATTCCTCACAGCACAGGTAGGTCACCTAAGGCCCAGGCACTGACACTCAGCACTGACATTGATCTCAGCATGTCTTCACTGCTACACAGCAGGGGTTCGCTTGTAAAGGACCAGCAGATTCAAATCCTGCTCTCTCCAACCCACATGTAGTCTCCAATCATACCAGGAGGGCAACCAAAGGACTCTGCCTGCTACAGGAAGAGTCAGTTATTATACATACAATCCGAGGATGCACAAGTTTAGAAATATTGTAATAAGTATGCTAAAATATTCTAGCTTTTGGGGCACAGTGTACTTCATGGGATGTAAACAGTGCTGCCAGCAGTGATAATTCCTCAGGAGAGGGAGGTAAAGAGATTAAAAAATTGACTTAGCTTTTTTCCTGGGGTTCCTTTTTAAAACATTAAGATAAGACCAGAGAGCCATCAGGTATCTGATCCAACATATAATATGTTCTTCAATATTGTATCTTCTGGGGCTTGGAGTGAGAGTACAGTGGGTAGGGCATTTCCCTTGCATGCAGCTGAGCCGGGTTCAATTCATAGGGTCCCCTGAATACTACAGGAGTGAAATCTGAACACAGAGATAGGAGTAATTTCTGAGTACCGCTGGGTGTGGTCCCAAACCAAAAACAATGTGTCTTCTGGGCAGGAGGGATAGGTAGGGCAATGCCTTGCATGTGGCTGACCTGGGTTCTATCTCCAGCACCCCATGTGGATCCTTGAGCCCTGCTGGGAGTGATCCCTTAGCACAGAGTCAGGAGCTGGCCCTCAGCACATCTGGTAACATATTACTTCACAACAAGCCACCCCCAAATTTAGTATTTTAAAAGATAAATCAAAAGATAAATCAGGGCTGCAGCGACAGAACAGAGGGTAGGGCATTTGCCTTACACACGGCAGACCCAGGTTCAATCCCCAGCGTCCCATATGCTGTCTCAAAGACTCAGAGAAAAGTGGGAGCTATTAGCCCTTTCAGAGCTAATTTCTAGCACTGGCACAGTACCATTTCCACTATACCAGGCACGTGGGAGAGAAGGAACATATATCAAATATCTGTTATGATTTTTTTTGGGGGGTGCACACCCTGCGATGCTTAGGAGGTAACTACTGGCTCTGCACGCAGAAATTTCTTCTGACTGTGCTCAAGATGGGATGCTGAGGATCAAAGTGGGGTCAACTTCCCAGTGCAAGGAAAACGGCCTCCCCTCTGATATTGCCAGAGCATTAGTTTATTTCCTTTGAGAACGGGGCAGGACAGAATAGTTGGCGTCGGTGCTGGATTAAATCCCTTGTAACATGTCTAACAGTGGCTTTTTTTTTCCATTTTTTGGGTCACACCCGGCAATGCACAGGGGAATTACTCCTGGCTCTGCACTCAGGAATTACTCCTGGCGGTGCTCAGGGGACCATATATATGGGATGCTGGGAATAGAACCTGGGTTGGCCACGTGCAAGGCAAACGCTCTACCCGTGGTGCTATTGCTCCAGCCCCGCAGTGGCTGTTTAATGAATACAAGCCCTCCCTGTTTCACCTCTGTTGCAAGCCCAGAAGGCTTTGCTCTCAGGGTTATGATGATGGTGCAACAGACACAAGACCAGCCTTGGGTAGGTGGGTATAGATTTGAAAGGCCCAAAGCTGGAGACATTTTTCTCCCCATATAATTTTTTTTAATGTAGAAGTACTGCTATTTATTCAGTCATTGATTAAGTTGATTGAATTGGGCATGAACTCCACATACTTTTTTTTAATTGAATCACAGTGAGATATAGTTATAAAGATTTCATGTTTGAGATTCAGCCGTACAATGATCGAACACCCATCCCTCCACCAGTTCACAGTTTTCACAATCAGTGTCCCCAGTATATCCCCCCCCCCTCCCAGTCCTCACCCTGCCTCCACGGCAGACAATTTCCCCCATACTCTCTCTCTATCTTTGGGCATTATGTTTTGCTCGAATTCCCCCACCATCATTCAAGCCTGCCTGCCAGGGGCAGATGCTAGATAATTTATTGTTCATTGCTCGTTTAAAATATCATGGGTGCTATGGCCAGGTGCTTCTGGAATCCTAGATTGTAGGTGGTTGAGTTCCAGAGACATTTCTGGAGGGCACTAATCCATTTTGGGATTCAACTGTGTGTCTCTAAACCAGGGCTGTTGGTGTGCTAAGATGGAGCCCGGAGGCACATTATGGACATGACAGCCAAGCCAAGGAGTGGGTAGGGAGTCAGGGAGGGACAGCCTGGTGCCTTGCCGCCATGCGGCATGAAGATTTAGTCCTGGAACCCGCGTACCTCGGTCTTGTTTGTCAAAGCTCCTGGACTCCGGGATTCCATCTGGAGTAGGCAGGGAGACTGCATCTGCTCCATCTGGGGTGCCCCAGTGAAATTGGTTCAGTATGGGGCCCCGAGAGATCTCTGGCTCTGTGGTGTCTTCCAGGACTTGCTGCTGTGTCTCTGGCTTTTGATCTCTTTCAAGATTTATTTATGGGTCTCTGAAGCAAGGCCAGTAATAGAGTTTATAGGGTGGCAGGGGAGTTGGATTGTGGGGGTGACTGCCAGTGCTTCCATGTATATATTGGAAAGTGGGGGGGGGGAGGTAGCCCATTCCAACTCTGTGAAAGCCTGGAAATTTCAGTCACAAAACCCGCATACCTGAATTTTCAACAGATTGTGTCTTGGTGTGTCCCGTTCTGAGACTACCGGTAGAGATAGGTCAGGGATATGGCCGCGATTTTGGACTGTGGAAGCAAGTGGCTGCTGGGAATACTGATTGGGCAGGCACAGGCCAACCCACCCTCCTCCAATTTACACCTGTCTGTTCAGCCATGTGTGGGCCCGGGGTCAACTGTGGCTTTCGATCTTTTTCGAGATTTATCTATGGGTCTCTGAAATAAAGTCAATTAAAGAGCTTATATCGCTGAGCCAGAGGTGGTTTGTGGTGGGGGCATGGTTCCCACATACCTAACTTTTGGCCACTTAAGTTCTTGGTAAACTTGTTCCCAAGTTGTTGGGTTGTGGCCAAAGGCACAGTGGCAATTTTTGGGGTGTCAGGAAGCCAGAAGGCACCATGAGGCTGCTGATGTATTTGTCCCGCTGGTACAGGTTGACCTGTCTCTGTCTGCAGCACCATACCCCCTCCCTATACTTTAAGGGTCTCATGCTTTCTCTTTAAAATTGCGTGCAAATGTCACATTCCATTCCTTAATTCAGTGGCTCATTTATTCAAATATATCTTATTTTTCCCCCAAGAGGCACCTTAGTTCAGTTCACGCAAGTTTCACCGCTGAGGGATTTATTAGCCGAGCAGGGCTGGTAATTCTGCACATAATTACTTCTTCAGGCTTCATCCTTTTTTCATATATAAAGCGTGAGTTGGTGGCAATGGCTTGATACCTTCCCGGTCCCCCTCCCCCCCAAACACACACCCACACCCTGCGGTGCTCAGGGCTTGTTCCTGGCTCTGCACTCCCGTGGGCTCTGGGTCCCATATAGGGTGGCAGAGATTGAACCTAGGTGGGCTGTGTGCAAGCCAAACAGGCAAACTCCCTACCCATTATACCACTACTCTGGCGTCCCTATTCTCTCCCTTTTTTTCCCTTTTTTTCTTTTTGGGTCACACCCGGGGATGCACAGGGGTTACTCCTGGCTCATGCCCTCAAGGAATCACTCCTGGGGGGGGGGGGGTGTGCTCGGGGGACCATATGGGATGCGCTAGGAATCGAACCTAGGCCGTCCGCGTCAAGGCAAACACCCTCCCCACTGTGCTATCGCTCCAGTCCCCGTGTTTTGTTTTTTTTTTAAATTCTGCAATAATAGCTTGTGCTTTGGCCTGGTGGGTTTCAAAGCCCACTTCCTGGGCGGCGCAAACCCAAAGCTGCGGATCAAATAGCGACAAGGAAACAACGACCACCGCTAAGACACTGCGTGTCCAGGCCGGTCTCGGAGGGGGCCATCCCGCGCGCGCCCTGGGAGAAGCGTCAGTCCGAGACGCCCACCCGCACTCTCGCGCGCGCGCCTCGGAAACGCCGCCCGGAAGTCCGGGCGCGCGGGCGGCGGGGGGGTGAAGTGGGTCGGCGCGTGACGTCATCAGCGCGCGCCGCGCGCCTCTCCGCCTCCCTGCACTTCGCGGGAGAAGTTGTTGGCGCCAATGGATGCCGACCTCCGCTAACGGATTCACCTCGCCGGCCGGTCCACCAGCCCGGCGCCGGGGCCCCGCGGGCTGCGATGGTGAGCGGCGGCGGGGGGCGGGCGGGGGAGCCTGCAGCGCCGCGGCCGGGGCGACGGGCGTGGCCGGGCCCGGCGCGGGGGCCACTTTCCGCGCGGGCTGACGCGGCTGGCGGCTCGGGCGCCGGCCGGGGGACCGCTGCTGCCGTGGCGCTTTGGCACTTTTTTAAAAAATTATTATTTTTTAAATTTCTTCATGGGGGGAAGGGTACGGGGGGGTGCGAGGACGAGGGAGGGGAGGAAGACGCGGGCCCTGGGGGGCGCCCCGCGCAGCACGCAAGCCCGCGTTCCTGGGCCGCGCGTTGCGCGGAACGTGGGTTTGAATTCGGCCCGAAGCATTTGATTTCCGGCGTGGAACCGCGGGGGGAGAAGAACGTCACGCGCTTCCGGGGCCCGGTGGCCGCGTTGTCGCGGGTCCCCCCCCACCACCACCACCTTTGGGGTCCGAGAGCTGTGTCCTAGCGAGGACGTGCAGATGTGTTTGTGAACAGCGGAGGAATGACCCCTTAGTTATCCTGCAGCAGATAAACACCACGGACGGACGAGAGGCAGATGTGATAACATTTGACAGCTGTCATCGCTTGTTGTATCAGCTCATGTTAAGACACTTGACAACTACTTGCCAACCTCACTATAGAATTCTGCACAGACTTTAAGTTGAGAGGAGGGTGATTACGCAGCCTTCAAAACATCCAGGCTGGTACAGTAATAGGTAAAATGAAATATTCCCATTTAAAGGGTAGTTTAGGTTTTTAGTTAAGGCAGGAGATTTTGGATGATTAAACACATCAACTCATTCTTTATTGTATGCAGTGCCATTGCCATTGGATGCAATGCCAAGTTGGGTTCCAGATTTTATGGGAGGAGATTTTATGCCACCCTTGTTGCCTTTGGTGTTTCTTCTCAAGCAAGGATAAACTAATAATACTGGCCACCTACCTGGTCCCTAGTATCTCCTTGAGAAGAATTATGTAAGCTGTTTTCTTTTGGATATGTGTTCACATTAGGCCTCACAGAGATCCAGTTGTACGCATGGCCATAGGAGTCTTCTAGAGTGGAAACACTTTGCCCAACAACTTGTAATGAAGTAGAATTAGAACCTCAAACTTTTTCTGATCACTGCATTCTGCCTCCATGAAAGAATCATCTGTCTGTTTTGGGCAGGTGTGCACAGCTATGAAGCTGCCAATGGCACACGAGTATTGGAGGCTTCATAGATTTCTAAGTTTGTCAGTAACATGAACCAGGGCTTGAATGCTCATTGCGGAAACATTTAAGTACTTACATACTTTTTTTCTTTAGTACTCCTTTTTTGTTCATGGTGCAAATGAAAAAAACTCCAAACTTGTCAGAAAGGAAGTAGTCTTGAATTGGTCAGTTTTGCTGTTAAATTAATGGTGTACAAAGTGTATAATTTTGGGTTATGTTGGTATTTAAGTCTATAGCACAAAAGTTGGTGAAAACCTGAATCAGAATTCCATTCTGATGTTTATTGGACACTTGGGCTTGCTATGGGGTTGCAGGCCCTAAGTTTGGTTCTCACTTCCCTTTGGTAATGTGGTAAGTGGTATGTAAATTTCCTGCCCACCATGATGTTTGGGTAACTGCCTGTCATCCTACGGGATTCTTGCATCTTCTGAAGCCCTTCCAGAAACCTTGCTCCAGGAACTTACCTATTCCGATTCAATGTTATTGATAAGGGAATGAAATACCAATCCCACTGAATGCAATACTAAGCGATCATTCTTTTAAATTAAAAAAAAAAAAGGAAAACTCTGCCTTGATGGGATGTCAAGAAAATTCGGTGAGAAGAAAGGCAGAACAGTATGTAGAAAAAGAGGGTGGGAGAGATAGAACAGGAGTTAAGGCACATGCCTTGAATGTACCCATTCTGGTAATAAACCAGGAATAACCCTAGCACCACAAGGTAACCCCCATGGTTGAGAACCCCCTGGAGTACTGCCAGTGTGACCTGGGGATTATTGGCCCCTCAGTATTGGAGCAGCATGCATCCATCGTCCCAGGACTCTTGTTTTTTATTATTTTGTTTTTGGGTCACACCTAGCCATGTTCAAGGCTTTACTGCTGACTCTGCAGTCAAGTATCACTCCTGGTGGGCTTGGGGGGCCATATGGGGTGCTGGGGATTGAACCTGGTTCAGCTGCATGTAAGGCAAGCACTCTAGCCACTGTGCTCCAGGCCCTGGGCCTCTTGATTCTTTGGATGCAATCCCTACTTCTAAGATAAGAATCTGCACATATTTACTTGAAATCTCTGGAAAGATACACAGAACTTATAATATTTGTTATCTCCAGAGCTAGGTATTTTATATGTGGGAGAAAGATGGACTCTTGAATTTCGTGGGTGTTTTTGGTTTTGTTTTGTTTTGGGTCCAGGCCCATTGATGCTCAGGGGTTACTTCTGGCTTTGCACTCAGAAATAATTTCTGGCAATGCTTGGGGACCATATGGGATGCCAGGGATTAAACCTGGGTTGGCTATGTTCAGGGCAAGTGTCCTACCAGCTGTACTCTTCAATTTCACATCACCCTGTTTTTGTAATTGAAATTTTTTTGTTTTTGGGCCACACCTGGTGGTGCTCAGAGGTTTCTCCTGGCTCTACACTCCGGAATCACTCCTGCTGGTGGTCAGGGAACCATATGGAGAGCCAGGGATCAAAGCCGACTTGGCCATGTTGAAGACAAACTCTGTTCACTGTGTGTTATCTCTCCAGTTCTGACCCTCTTGAGCTATCTCCCTGGCCCTGAGATGTTGTTTTTTAAAAGCCACCATATCTAATTCATTGGTTGCTAAAATTATTTGTTAAAAAACAACATAAGGTTGAGTCAAATGCATGTGAGAGTGAAGGACTAGCCTTTTGGAAGGGCAGGTCACTTCATGTGAACACCCTAGGTAGGATCAGACCCACTACTTGGCTCCACTCCAGGATATCCCTCCCATGTGGCAGCTTACTCTGAACCCTCACTCTCATGAATGGAGCCTTCATCCTTCTGCAGAGGGGCTTTGGTTATGTGTACCAGCATGTGGCCTATAAAGCTCCCCCCTACTTCTCTGCACTTTTTTCTCCTTATCACGTTCTTAATGTGTCTTAATATGTCTAAATGTGAGTATCAAGCTGATTCTGTTTCAGCTTCCATTCCTGCCATTTCCTTGGAATAGTCAACCTCCAGATCCTTGCTTGACTTCTTTTTCTCATCACTTAAGTCTCATTTAACTTCGTCAGAGCTTTTGGTTGTAGGTAAAGACATCCCGGCCTACTCCAGTGTTGAGGAGATTTATGCCTGTGTTTTCTCCTAAAAGTCTAAAAATAATTTTAGCTCTTTCTTTTGGGACTGATCCATTTTGGGTTAGTTTCTGCTGCAATGGGAAACGATTATTCTTTGGAATGTGAATATTGAGTCATTTGCGCCATTTGCAAACCATTATTTTCCCATTAAATTCTTTAGATTCTCTTGCCAAAATTTAGTTGCTTCTGAGTCTGAAGGGTTTTTTCAGACTCACTTCTGTACCATTGATGTCTGTGTCTGTTCTGGTGCCAGTAAAACACTGGTAGCTTTTATGATGGTTGCTTTGTGGTGAGTTTTGAACTTGTAAAGTGTGAGTCTCCAACTTTGTTTTTTCCCAAGATTTTCGTTTGCATTTTGGGCCACACTCAGCAGTGCTCAGGGGCTGCTACTGGGTTGGTGATCACTTCAGTGGTGCTCGAGTAACCATGTCGTGCCCAGGATTGAACCTGGGACATCTGCCATGCAGAACATGCCCTCTAGCACTTAGCCCCTTTAATATCATGTTACCTGCTTGATATTTTACCTAATCAGGGTTCCTTGAATTTTCAGGTAAATGTTGGTATCAGCACAAAACCTGCTGGTATTATTTTTGAATCTGTGGACCATTTTGGGTAATACTGTCATGTTAACACTTCTAAAACTTCTGACCCATAAACGTTTCCATAAATTATTTAGATACTTTTTCTTCAGATAATGTTGGGCTGGAGCAATAGCACAGTGGTAGGGCGTTTGCCTTGCACGCAGCCAACATGGCCGACCCGAGTTCGATTCCTCCGCCCCTCTTGGAGAGCCCGGCAAGCTACCGAGAGTATCTCGCCCACACAGCAAAGCCTGGCAAGCTCCCCGTGACGTATTCGATATGCCAAACACAGTAACAAGTCTCAAAATGGAGACGTTACTGGGCCAGCTCGAGCAAATCAATGAACAACGGGAGGACAGTGTGATAGTGACAGTGATAAATAATATCGCAGTTTTCAGAGCACAGGTTTTGAGTCTAGGGATGTGTTTTGAAATGTTAAGAGTATATACGCTTTGCATGTTAGCAACCCTGGTTTTGATCCCTGGCACCACAAGGTCCTCAGAGCACTACCAAGTGACCTTGGAGCACTGCTAACCAGAGCTGTTGGGAGGAACCTACTCAAAGAAATAAGACTTCTGATTCACACATGGATTCTGCAGGAACTCAGACCTGTTGCAATTTCAGGTTCCCTCTCTCCCCCCATATGCGGATTCTATCTAAGCCCTTTCTTTACTCCAGACTCCTAAACTCCATAATCCATGGTGTCAGTAGCCTGCCAGATATTTCTCTGTCCAAATATCCCCAAAGTGCCCCCCAATTTTTAAGAACCACAAGTAGGCCGGTATTCCTCCATTTTTTCCCCCTCTTTATTTCTCACTTCAACATACACTACCACCATTTATCAAAAATTAGAAATGCATTCTTTTTCCTCTTCATTCTGACCTCCATCAAATCATGGCATCCAACCTGTCTCAAATGCTGCTAACCTTTTTCTAACACTGCCTGATTTAGGGTTTCTTTAACTTATTAAACAGACCCTTACACAAAATTTACTCTGTGCCAAGCAAGGATTTCAGCTGTTGTGAGACACTTTCATTTAATCTGTATCCCCATCATGAAGGCCAGTGATACTTTGTTTCTAGGTTTGGGGTAAGGGTGGCACAGTACTGGAGTTACCTGGTCCACACTGGTGATGCTTCCAGGCCTCTGGGGTGCATCAGCAGCATACAAGGGCACCTCCACAGCCTCACCCAGCAGTGTGCAAAGGACCTTGCAGTGCTGGGAATCAAACTGGGGTTGGCAGCGTGCAGGGCCTTTGCCTTAAACCTTTTACTGTCTCTCCCTACCCTAATGAAGGTTTTTTGTTTATTTATTTAATGGGGGAGGGCACACCCAGTGGTGCTCAGGGCTTATTCCTGGTTCTGTATTCAGGGATCGCTCCTGCAGAGTCTGGGAGACTGCATAGGGTATTTAGGATTGAACACAGGTCTGCTGCATGCAAGGCCAGCTGCCTACCCACTATACTATCTTTCGCCTCCGATGAAGTTTTTAACCTTAATTCTCAGGCAAGAAAATTGAGATGCCAACGAAATGTTCTGTAGGAAGTTCTGAAATGTAAAATACTGCTAAGTATATAAGTAGGGCCGTAGAGATACGTTTGGTTGACTGAGTGTGCGGATGGCACAGGTGTGCTCTCTGACACTGCTCAGTGGTTCCCTGATTATGAGCACTGTATCCCCTCCCCGATACTGAAATGAAAAATGAAGGCAAAAAAGGAACCAGAGAGATATCGCAACAGATATCTCAACAGAGATCTCAACAGAGATCTCAACAGGTATCGACAGAGAATTTGTAACAGACTGGAGCTTGTGCTTTGTAGTGGCCCAGGTTTGATTACTGGCACGGTCTCTGAGCATGCTAATATGCCCCTTCAACCCCCAAGTAATAAGTAAAAGAAAGACCCTCCAAACAAAACCCTCTGCACCTTGCATTTTCCAGAGGTGTAACTGACATTTCTACAACACTGTTAGAAGGGGGGCATTAGGCAGCCCAGGGAGATTTAATATGCATATGTGGAGATAAACCACCAGACTTGGCCAATACAGAAATGTGATTGGCAGGCACCAAGAAAGTTCCAAAGTGTCAGCTTTAAACCTGTCAGCAGTTGGAGATGAGAAAAAAATATATAGTGAATATTCCTAAACTCACACATCATGTATCACAATTATCTTAAATTGAGAGGTCAAAGTACAAAAGCTGATATATATTTACTTTAATATATAACTGAACAGCTTTAATTCTTTCCATTACTGATAAGCTCAACCAACAGATTATATGGCCCCACCAAAATGTGAAAAGAGGGGTCCAGAGAGATAGTACAGTATAGTAAGGTGCTTGCTTTGCACGTGGCTTTCCATATGGTCTGCTGAGCACTGCCAGGAATGATACCTGAGTGCAGAGCCAGGAGTAATCCTTGAGCATCACCAGTGGTGCCCCAAACAAACAGACCCAAAATACGGAAAGAGAGTCTAGAGACCAAAATACGAGAGTCCAGAGAGATGGTACCGTGGGTTGGGCATTTGTCTTGCACACAGGCACCTTGTACACCTGGTATCACATACGGAGCAATGCCAGGAGTAAACCCTGAGCACTACTGGCTGTGGCCCCAAGCCAGTAAAATCAAAAGAATAGTCTAGAGGTAATATGACGCATGACTTTACACATCTTGCTCAGTCCAGTCGAGGATGGAAACGGGTCTTTTTGCACCATCTTGATTGCCGTTCCCCAGGTAGCTGTATCCCAGGGTGACTGAGGGAACAAAATAATCTCTCCTTATTTCTTTTCTCTCGCTGGGCTTTATTTCAGTTTTACTTTGTTTCTTACAGACCTGGAGTATGACGTCAAATGTGGGCTCCCTAAGGACAGACAATTTTTGTTTCCTTTTGCTTCCCATTGAATTTCAGTGAATTACAAAGTTACAAGTTACTCTTGATTGAGTTTCAGACCTACCATGTTCCCGTAACCATCCCTTCACCAGTGTCCACATTTCTCCGCCAGGGTTCCCAGTTTCCTTCCCCCAGCTTGCCTCTATGGCAGGCACTTTTGTCTTTTTTTCTTTAGGCACGATGGTTTACTATACTGTTTTTGAGAGGGTATCATGCATATCACTTCACTTCCTTTCGGAGCCCAGTCCTTGTCCAGAGTGACCACGTTCCTCATGTCTTCGTCACAGAGGTCCTTTCCCTGACCTGTCTCCACCTTCCCTCTGCCCCGCCCCCATTGGAGGCTTTCTCCTGAGGAACCAGTTCCCATCTTTGTTTCTAATGCTTTTCGGCATTATTTATGATCCCCCTTCTGTTTATATCCTGCACGTTTGTGAGATCATTCTTTGTACCTCTCCTCTGACTCTTTTTCACTCAGTGTGGTACTCTCCAGAACCATCCACGTATCAACAAATTGTGTGATTTCATCTTTTCTTACAGCCGAGTGGAGATGTCTTTTCTGCATTGTGGTTTTGATTTCATTCAGCTTTGCATTTGTTTTCTTTGTGTTGGGCCTTCCCAGCAGGGGAGTGGGTGGTTTGCATCCTTAGGGCCCTGTGGTGCTGGGGATTGATCCTGGGACCTTATGCTTTCCAGCCTTGAGTTTCAATGCTCAGCCCTTAGGTGGTTTGTACACATTTTGTTGTTGATACCATGTTTGAGCTGACTTGTTTAGGTAACACCTGGAGGAGTCTGGGAGTCTGGGGCTTTGTTTGCTGTGGTTATGGTGATGCCCAGGACTCACTTCCCTGCTTGTATATACACTGGAGGTGGGCTACACAGTTGGCAGGTTGATCGTGGTGTTCAGACAGACAGTTTTTTCTCTCTGTCTTTCTCTCTCTCTCTTTCTTTCTTTCTTTCTTTCTTTCTTTCTTTCTTTCTTTCTTTTCTCACTCATGGCAGCATGCTTTTTTTTTTTTTTTGCTTTTTGGGTCACATCTGGTGTTGCTCAAGGGTTACTTCTGGCTCATGCACTCGGGGATTACTCCTGGTGGTGCTCGGGGGACCATATGGGATGCTGAGAATTGAACCCGGGTCAGCTGTGTGCAAGGCAAATGCCCTACCCCCGTGCTATCACTCCAGCCCCAATGGCAGCATGCTTTTGAGCTCATGCTGACTCATAAGATCCAATGGCAGTGCCCCCCAGGCCACAGCACATGTGAGGCGATGCTGAGGTTGACCCTTCTGTCTCATGCCTGCTCAGCTCCCTCTCTGGGCCCCACCATTTAGAACTGAAATCACAGGGGCTGGTCCATCTGCCATTTTGGTAAGTACTGCTGGGTTGCCCTGCACTGAGGTTGTGCCACATCTTTTTGTTGTTAGTTGGGGAGCTCATACCTGGCAGTGCCAGGGGTGCCATGGGGTACCAGGGATGGAATTCAGGATCTTGGCATGCAAGACATTTGCTCAGCCACTTGAGCTATGTCCCTGGCCCCCAAGTTTTACTTTTCCTAGTTGTGTTACATGTTTGAGTATGTTTCCCTAAACCCTTGATGAATGTGGTCATTAATCAAAATTCTTTAAGCTTTAAGAAAAAGGTTTTATCTATTCATTTTTTTTTTTTTTGACTTTTGGGCCATACCTGGTAATGCTCAGGTGTTACTCCTAGCTCTGTGCTTAGGAATCACTTTTTGCAGTGCGTGGGTGACTCTGTGGGATGCTCGGGCTTGAACCCAGATCAGCCATGTGCAAGGCAAGTGCCTGCACTACCCACTGTACTATTGCTCTACTCTAGTGCTTCCATTATCTGCAGATTTGGGCCTCTTATTATTTGCCTCCTAGCAGCTTTTATTCACTGTTGACTCACTCAGCTCCCTCCCTCCCTTCCCCCTCCCTCCCTCCCTCTCTCCCTTCCTTCCTTCCCTCTTTCCCTCTTCCTTTCTCCCCTTCTCTCCCCCCCCCCCCCGCCCCCCCTTCACCTGTGGAAAGCAGCTGCTGTATCCCTGGGCCACATCCCTGGCCCTTCAATGGTTTGTCTTTTACAGACTTGTAGAAACTTTTTTTTGTTTTTGTTTTTTTGCTTTTTGTGTCACAACCGGCAATACACAGGGGTTACTCCTGGCTCTGCACTCAGGAATTACTCCTGGTGATGCTCAGGGGACCACATGGGATGCTGGGAATTGAACCCGGGTTAGCCGCGTGCAAGGCAAATGCCCTACCCGCTGAGCTATAGCTCCAGCCATGAATTTTTTTTTATATGACATATCACAGTGATTTCCAAGTTATTGGCTTCACTATTTGTATATAGCATCTTTTAGGTTTAAAAACAGATCTCGCTTGTTTTTTATGGGTGATTTCTAGTTTCAGTGTTTTGCTTAGGAAAGGCCTTCCCTTTGCCAAGGTTATGAAAGTACATTTTGAGATGTGTTCCTTTTCCTACTCACACACTCAGCCAGAATTGTAAGCATGATATTGAGATCCATTATTGGAGACTATAATCAGCCACCAGACCTGCTCTTCTGCATTTCATGAAGTCTTGGCAGACTTGGAACATGAAGGGAGAATGTCGTTTGTTGAAGAGGGGCGCAAGTCACACTCCGTAAATGCAGGCCAAGCTGTGTCCTTCCCTCTGGGTTTCTGTGTGGGAATGGCAGCTCAGTGGGGAGGCAGCCCTGGAGGGTGAGGGAAATGTTCTTAGTTTTGCCGAATTTTGACATCAGATGTTTTGTGGATTCTTGAAGAAGAGCAGGCCGCTGCAACTTAACTCTGCTGCTGTCTTGAGACTTTGAAGGTATGGGCACTTGGGGAGAGAAGCCGACCTGGGTTCAGTCCCTGGCATCTTGTGTGGTCCCCAAGCACGGCCAGGAGTAATTCCTGTATGAGAGCCAAGAGTACCTCCTAAGAAGTGTACCTTGTGACCTAACCCGTCTCAAAACAAACAAACAAAAAAAACACCAAAACCCAGAAATCACCACTCTGGACAGTGGAAGATCATTTGCTATGCATGTGTGATGGTCTCATGTTCTCTCAACTCCTGCCAGGAATGCCCTCCAAGCACTGAGCTGAAAGTAGTTCCCGAACACAGCTGGGTGTGTCCCTCTCCACATCAATAACCATTGAGTCCCCAAACCTCACACCCCAAACCCTCCACCCCTCCAACAATGGCACCGTTGCTTGAAAAAACTTGGTAATTTTAAGAGTGAAACTCCAATGTGAAACTTTCACTTTCTGAAGCAATTAAGTAACTCAACCTCACACACAGGCTTTACCAAACATTGTGGCTTTCTTTTTTTAAAATTTAAATTTTTTTTTATTTTTAAAATTTTATTTTCATGAAGTTGTTCACGATACATGATTATGTTCAATATTTCAATGCCAGTCCCACCTTCCCACCACCATTATTTAGAATTTTCTCACCGCCACCCAAGCCTTCCTCACAGGCAGATGCTAAATAATTTATTTTGTATTGCTTGTTATGAATAATTGACTAAAAATGATCCAAAGATTTCGTTAGAAGAAAATGTGTGAAAATTGTTGTATCTCATCTTGGAGCCATTAAGCCCCTTTATAAGAGATCATTTTATACTCTCTCCTCTAAGGAAACTTTTTGGGAGCATTTTCAGCTGTTTTTTATAACAAACAATACAAAATAAATTATTTTGGTTCTGTTTTGGAGCAGGGTTTGGGATTCGGGATGGAAACATCCGAAATGTGGTGGGAAGGTGTAATGGTGGTGGGATTGATGTTCGAATATTAAATGTAATCAAATATTATGAACTACTTTATAAAAAATGTTATTAGTTTAAGCCTTTGTGTGCTATATAGCTATCTATTATATATGCATGTACATCTCAAGATTGGTTGTCTTGTACCTTATACCCCATCAAATGTGGTGTGCTACTCTTTGTATATCAGTGACATAAAATATGAGATGTTGTGGTCCGTGTGCTCCTTGAAGTCTAAAATTTTATTTATTTATTTATTTAAATTTTATTGAATCACCGTGAGATAGTTATAAGCTTTCATGTTTGGGTTACAATCACACAGTGATCAAACACCCATCCCTCCACCAGTGCACATTCCCCACCACCAATATCCCTGGTATAACCCCCCTTTCCCACCCTCCCCCTGCCTCCATGGCAGACAGTATTCCCCATACTCTCTCTACTTTGGGGCATTATGGTTTGCAGTACAGACACTGAGAGGTTATCATGTTTGGTTCATTATCTACTTTCAGCACACATCTCCCATCCCGACCGGTTCCTCCAGGCATCATTTACTTAGTGATCCCTTCTCTATTCCAGCTGCCTTCTCCCCTTTGCTCATGAGGCAGGCTTCCAGCTATGGAGCAATCTTCCTGGCCCGTGTATCTACTGTCCTTAGGTGTCAGCTTCATGATATGTTGTTTCATACTTCACAAATGAGTGCAGTCCTTCTATGTCTGTCCCTCTCTGACTCATTTCACTTAGCATGATATTCTCCATGTCTGTCCATTTATAAGCAAATTTCATGACTTCATCTCTCCTAACAGCTGCATAGTATTCCATGAATTCTAAAATTTTAAATAGGATGCTAGAGCTGGAGTTAAATTTTTTAACTGGATGGTGATTTAGGGATCCGGAGGCATCTCTGTGGTGTGTTGCTCTTCGGAGATTCGTTTGTGAGTCTCCACTGTGGCTTTCTTTATTGCCAGTTTCTTTTTCTGGGAGATCCTCCCAAGCCAAGCTCAGGAGGCTGCAGGGCCACCTCTCGGGCTTGGCTGTGTGGGGCTGCTGGCAATTCAGTACCGCTTGGGCAGTGCTGGGGGCCCCAGGGCCACTCCTGGCGGTGCTCAGGGACCACTCAGAGCTGCTGATTGCACCTGAGGCTTCTGTGTGTAGGACACATGCTTCAGCCTTTGGGCCCCCCTCACCAGCCCCATGTCCAAGTTCATTTGATCTCTGATGTTCATGCCTCCGCTTCCTGGCCGAGGGCTCCGTGCCATCGGCAGCATTTCTTAGAATGTGATTTTTCCGAGGATGAAATTGTGGGCTTTTTCACAGGAAATTTTTAAGAGTCATACAATTAGGGTGCTCTTTAATTTTTTTTTTTTAAGTAAAACAACTTGAACATGTCCTGGTTCCTCATTTATCTGATTTGGTTATTGCTTAGCCACAAATATATATATATATACATATATATGTATATATGTATTTGTATATATGTATATATTTATATGTATATATAAATATATATTATACATATATTTATATTTATATATATTTGTGTATATATATATACATATATATGTATATATATTAAGTAAAACAACTTGAACATGTCCTGGTTCCTCATTTATCTGATTTGGTTATTGCTTAGCCACAAATATACATACATATATATATACACACATATATATGTATATACATTCGTGTGTGTCTGTGTTTGTGTGTGTGTGTGTGTGTGTGTATGTGTGTGTTTGCATGATAGGCAGGAGAGTGTTGATTTTTTTTCCCTTCACATCTTCCTGTGGTTTTAGCAGTTACTTGTGCATGGGGAATGCGGCCTCACACTTGATGTGTCTCACTATGAAGAAAGGGCTCTGGGCACACCAACGTGTGTGCAGAAATGTCCATTTTTACAACTGGAATCAGAATTGCATGGTGTTTCTGTTCCTTATGAAGCTCCCTTTTTCCTTTTAGGATATTCGAAAATTCTTTGGGGTTATACCAAGTAGCAAGAAGATTGTGAGCGAAGCAGTGAAGAAGAATGAGAAAACAAAGGGTATCGAAGACACCCCGAAAGCCAAGAGAGGCAAAAAGGAAGGCAAGGTTGGTTTCCCAGCTGCAGCGTGGCTGTGCGTAGAAGGCCCATGGGCCCAGCTCCCTGTTGGTGTACTGGGAGCCTCGTAAATGCTGCCTAGAACTTTTATTGAGAAAGACGAAAAACTTTGTTTTGCTTTTTGGGTCACACCCAGCGATGCACAGGGGTTACTCTTGGCTCTGCACTCAGGAATTACTCTTGGTGGTGCTCGGGGGACCATATGGGATGCTGGGACTTGAACCCGGGTTGGCCGCATGCAAGGCAAACCCCCTACCTGCTGTGCTATCACTCCAGTCCTGAAAGAAGAAAAACTTTGATATTTATTTTCCTTGAGGGGTGGGGAGCATTGGGTCACACCTGATCACCCTGGCCTGGGGCTCTATATGAGATGCCTGGGATTGAAAGCCGCTTTCAGGGCGCGCACCCTTCTGCTGTGCATCACTCTTAGCTGCTGTGTTGGGAAGCACTGAGGTCTGGGGGCCATTCCTCTCACCGTAGCAAGGTTGCTCAAGGGACAGATGGGGACTTAGCTTCCGGGCAGAGATGGGTGCTTCCCGTCTGCGGCTTTTCCTTCTGAGACACCCGCTTTTCCCTCTCTTTTTGAATTATTATAGTAGTTTTTAACTGTCCCTTAGCCCTTTAGTGTGCTGATAACTGTTATGATATGTTATATAACGGTTATATAACTGCTGATAAAAGTTATGCTGATAACTTTTCTTAATTGTGCCTCCATTTTACAGTAATGTATTGAAACAATTCTCCCGTATTGATTTTTTGGTTTGTTTTAACTTCTTTTTTATGGCCACACCCAGCAACGGTCGGGTTACTCCTGGCTCTGCATTCAGGACTCACTCCTGGCAGGACTTGACGATGGGGGGTGCTGAGGATCGAACCTGGGCTGGCCTCGTGCAAGGCAGTTGCCCTCCCCACTGTATTATTGCTCCACCCCCTCTCCCTTACTGATTACCTGCTTTTGTTTCTTTTTTGGGCACTTTTTAGGAGAATTTGGCTATGTTAAAAATATGTTGTCTAACTACAAAACATTGGCAGTACCTTTCACAGTGTTATCAGTATGATACATAGCTGAAAAAATAAAAACTTTCTGCTTTGGTTTATTTAGCATTTCGACAGACATCGTGTACTGGTGAACTCAATTCGTAGCCTTTTCATCTCTCGTTTTTAGGCAGCATCGCCTTTTATATGGTATCCCTTTCTCCTTTTTTTCCCAATTAAATGGATTTTTAATTTTATTTATTTATTTATTTAATTTGTTTTTGGCTTTTTGGGTCACACCTGGTGATGCTCAGGGGCTACTCCTGGCTCATGCACTCAGGAGTTACCTTTGGCGGTGCTCAGGGGACCATATGGGATGCTGGGAATCAAACCCGGGTCGGCCGCGTGCAAGGCAAACGCCCTACCTGCTGTGCTATCTCTCCAGCCCCTAATTTTATTAAAAGTAAAGTAAAGGCCCTCCCGTTGATCATCGATTTGCTCGAGCGGGCCCAGTAACGTCTCCATTGGAGACTTTGTTGTTACTGTGTCTGGCATATCGAATACTCTCGGTAGCTTGCCAGGCTCTCCGAGAGGGGCGGAGGAATCGAACTCGGGTCGGCCATGTTGGCTGCGTGCAAGGCAAACGCCCTACCCGCTGTGCTATCGCTCCAGCCCCGTAATTTTAAAATAATAAAATTACTTTTACTAATATAATAAAATAATATAATAATATAATAAAATAATAAAATTACTAATTTTATTATTTTTTAAAAAATTAAAAAAGTGTTTTAAATTGAATCACAGTGAGATACAGAATTGCCAAGTTGTTCAGATTAGGTTTCAGTCATATAATGTTCCCAAACCCATCCCTTCACTGGTGTACATTTCCCACCACCAATGCCCCCAGTTTCCCTACTAGCCTCACCCCCCCTCCTTTTTAATACATTGGTTACTGTTGCATAGAGGACTGAATATTACAACTTTCTGCTGCGATTCTTCGCCAGCCGATGCATTTATTCTGGCTTACTTGTTAGCCTAGTCAACACATTATTAACACTTTGGGCTGAGTAATCCCTGGCTGTGGAGGGCTGTTTGATGCTTTGCAGGATGTTTATTGTAAGCCTGGAGAACCCTTGGGTGCCAGTAAATCTTCCCTGCCGATCACTCCCTGCTCTTCAGTTTTTGCAAGTAAACACACTTCTGGGGGGGCAGAATATCTCCTGGTTGAGAGTCACTGAGCTCAGGTCTTCTGAGGAAAAGGTGGCAAGTGTCTGTGTGTCTCTGGCCTGCTCTAATCTTATACTGTGATATTTATAGGTAAATACTTGTAAAGAAGATGATGCTAAACAGAAGCAACCAAATAAGAAAAAGAGGATCATCTATGATTCAGGTAGTGTATCTTCTGAGGAGGTTTCCCCCACACATTGCAAACAGCAACCAAAGGGAGGGGCGTGGGAATAATGGCAGCATTCAAAACATTCTAGGTTTTGTTTCTCTGGAGAAGATCATCTGCTGAGGGAAATTCAACCTGTAGGTTGTGTTGTAAGGCTGCCAGTCAGATTCAAGGTTACTAACCTGAAAATAGGGAGCACCCCCCCACCCCCCACAGTCTGGGTGAGTTAAGGTTACAAGGCAGGGCAGAGGAGTTGAGATAGACTGAGAGAGCCTGGCTGTCCCCAGGGGTGTAGATGAAAGGGGCTTAGCTTTCTTGCTGCGCTGATAGTTCTACAAATGACTATCGGAGGATCCAGAGAGGAGCTCCACCTGCGGGACCAGGGAGACCGGTGTCGGCTCAGAAGAAAGTGTTTTCTTATTAAGATGCCATGATGTATAGTTCTCCCTAGTTGAGTTGTAGGCAAACTGTGTCCCAGTACCAGTCCTACCACCAGTGTCACTTTCCCCCACCCGTGTCCCCTGGTTCCCTCCCACCCACACCCACCAGCCCTCTTATTTGATAGCCACATTAAAAAATTTGGTTGTTGTGGTTTGGATCTCCTGCTCTCACTGTACCTGCCCTCTCCACCACCCATGCACCGAGGCTCCTCACCCCTTCCCGTCCTCCCTTACTTCTGTCTTCTACTTCTTGCCATCAGCCTCCACCTTCCCCCCAAACCTCATTGGCTTTTTTGAAATAGAGTTTTTAAAATTCACTCCCTCCTTTCCTTGATCCTTGCTAATATTGTGACAACTGAGGCCTGCGCCTTTTCATCTGGGTGCTTGTGCTTCTGTGTGTTGCTCCCCGAGATGTGCAGTCCTGAGACTGCAGCTCCTGGCTGGGGCTCTGTAAGGCCTGCACATTACTGCTCGGGTGCTCTCGAGATGCCGCGTGTGTTTTGGGTTGTGAGCAGAACCAGGAGGTTGGGGATGGCAGCCAGCAGGATCTGAACTTCATCAGCGTGTACGGCCACGGCCTGGTGCCCCTGTGCTTTGGATTGGATTTCTGACCTACAGAGTCTGATGAGGACAGTCTATTTTTGTGTTGTTTCAAGCCACTTAGATTGTGGTCTTTTGTTAATTAGGAATAAAAAAAAAGTAAGACTGGTATAATCACAGTCACGGTCACGGTCCTCCTGTTGTTCATTGATTTGCTCGAGCTGGCCCAGTAACTTCTCCATCGTGAGACTTGTTACTGTGTTTGGCATATTGAATACGTCACAGGTAGCTTGCCAGGCTCTGCCGTGCGGGTGAGATACTCTCGGTAGCTTGCCGGGCTCTCCGAGAGGGGCGGAGGAATTGAACTCGGGTCGGCCATGTTGGCTGCGTGCAAGGCAAACGCCCTACCGCTGTGCTATCTCTCCAGCCCAGTGGTTTAATACTGGGTGTAAACTGTGGGAATTCATTAAAGAGAAGTGATTGGAAAAGGACCTTGGGGAATTGGTTTAACAGTGACCTCTTCAAACACACTGTTGTGTTTTTCTTTTAAAGCTTTGTTTTTCTGTAATGTACAGATTCAGATTCAGAGGAGACTGTGCAGGGTAAAAATGCCAAAAAGCAAGCAGAAAAATTGCCATTGTCTGCTAAGCCTGGTAAAACTCTCCGGCGGGATCCTGTTACATACATTTCAGAAACAGGTAAGGATTCAAGGACCTTGTTTCAGGTTTCAGAGAGAAACAGCTTGTGTTGTTTTCTTGTACTTTGTGTTGGTGTCTTCCTCTCCAAATTAGATTGCCTTTATGGAAATATATTATCAGGGAAATTAAACATCATTGGCATTTTCTGTGGGTTAGGACTAGTTACAGGGGAATTGGCCCTTGAAATTAAAAAAGCTTTATGTTGAATCATTTTATTTGAAATTTTCAGTTCATTTATTAAAATACTGTAGGACTGATTTTAGACTTTCTAATGTATGTTAAAAAAATCTTGCATATCAGGATTATAATAAGTGTAAATACTTAATTATTCATATTTATGATTTATAATTCTGTACAGATGTAACCTTAATTTCTTGTATTCTGTGGTAACTTATTCTTAGCTTTTAAGAAAATTGATTTTGCTTTTTCTTTTTTTTTTTCTCTCTTTTTGGGTCATACCCGGCAGTGCTCAGAGGTTACTCCTGGCTCATGCACTCAGGAATTACTCCTGATAGTGCCGGGGGACCATATGGGATGCTGGGAATCGAACCTGGGTTGGCCTCGTGTAAGGCTAACGCCCTACCCACTGTGCTATCACTCTAGCCCTCTGATTGCTTTTGTACTTATATTTATTCCTTCTTATTTTGACTGGTTGGGAAACAGGACTTTTGTAAATGTTTGTAAATAATTGTACACTAAGCCTGGAGTTTTATGATATTGTAAATAATTGTAGCACAGGGGGTGTTCTTTGATGGTGAGGATCTCTGAATTACATTGTCATCTTAGCATGGGAATTGTTTATAAGCTCTTTTTATTTTTCCTAGCACTGCTCAGTTCCCAAGGAGACCATAATAGGTCTGCTCTCTTCATCTTCAAACCTCAAGAGCCTGTTGAACTGGTTCCTATGAGCAATGCTTGAGATACTGCATGATTTTTTTCACCATTATGTTTAGCACTCACTTTTGTATTAGTGGTAAAATAAATAGATGTTTTGAAGAGATAGGGTAAAGGCCACAGAATGATTTTAATCATTTGCAGTTCCTAGAGTAGACACATGAGTACCTTTCATGTCCCAACTAGTAAGTGCTGAGAAAAGCAGCAGGAATGAAACCCTCCCAGTACTGTGAGAATTATCTGAGACTGCAGCCGGGCGAAGTTTGATAGACTCTGGCAACTGCCAGTCAAATGGATGGGGCGGTGTCCTGGGAAGTGGGTGACAGGACTCTTGCAGGCTGGTTGTCCAAGGCTGGTTTGGTTGAGGAGGTCGATGAAGACAGGTTAGCAGTGGCTGGGGAGCAAGGCCCCTGAATTTAAGTTTATCACAAGCCAGAGGAACCACTCAAGTTTCTGACCAGCCGTGGAATGGTATAGGTAGTATTTCCGGATGACTGTCAGGGTGGGATGACAAGGAGAGAAGCCATCACTGGGGAGGTTGAGGCAGTTAAAGTAATGGAAGAGTTCTAAAAAGTGCGATGGGTCTTGCTCTTCAAGCCCGGGTTCTCTCTTGAACACGTACCTTTCTTGCTTGCTGGCCTCTGTGTTTCTTCGCAGGCTTATTTCCCCCGCAGAGAAGCCTGTGTTCTCTCTTGGACACATTTCCCCTCTTTTTCCTCTCATAACTTTCTAAGCAAGTTTCCCTCAATTAAAAGCTACTTTGTTTCACTAAAGAAAAATAAAAACTGAGAGATAACACAGCAAGTAAGGAGCCCTTGCCTTGTGCCTTGGCATGCAGCTGACTGGATTTGATTCCTGGTATCACATACGACCCCCTGAGCACAGAGCCAGGGGTAAGCCCTGAGCTCTGCTTGTGTGTACTAAAAAACAAACAAAATGAGTAATAGTCAGGGACTGATTTATCAGGAATTTGTGAGATGAATTGCAGAGTTTTGATTTGTTAGGATAATTGCAGAGTTCATGTCGTGAGCATGCTGGTTTTTTTTTTTTTTTTTTGCTTTTTGGGTTATACTCAGTGATGCTCAGGGGTTATTCCTGACTCTGCTCAGGAATTACTCCTGCCCTCAGGAATTGCTTGGAGGACCATATGGGATGCCGGGGATTGAACCCGGGTCGGCCGCATGCAAGGCAAACACCCTACCCGCTATGCTATCACTCTGGTCCCTAGCATGCTGCTTTTATTGCTCTACACAGTTGTTTGGTAAAGAAAGCATTAACAGCAACCCAGCAGGTTGGAAGATGGTGGACGTGTGTCCTCCTTTTTTAGATTTTTTGAGTGACAGTGGTTGTTATTTTTGGGCCACATTAGTCTTGGGGAGCTGTTTGCAGCCCAGCTCAGGGGCCTCTCCTGGTAGGACCGCATGGGGCTCTGCTCTGCTTGTCAAGCTCTTCTGCCCAACAACAGCTTTTTCGCAGTAGAATTCACATACCAGACAGTTTGCACATAAGTGGAATTTGTGGTTCAAGCAAAGCTAGGGGAGCATTGGCCATCGCTTGAGACTCTGATAGAGGGTCGAGGGAGGGATAACTGGCCAGTAATGGGGGAATGCAAGCAGGAAGTCTGTTGTGCTGTGGATGGAACTGGAGGCTGGAGTCAAAGTCCTCCCTGGACCTGACCTTGGTTTCCTTCTTCCCTTCTACCCGTCTGACCCAGGGCTCCAGCTCAGTGAGTCCGTCTTTCTTCCAGTGCTGAGTCCTCCTGTGGTTGTGGATAGAGAGAAGCCCTGCGGGGGCCAGCGGGGATGTGGGAGGAGGCGCGCATGCTGACTTGGTGAAACTGTGCTCGCTGGCAGAGTGAGAGCCTTGTGAGCCGAGGTGCTGTCTTCTGCTTGGAGCAGTTCCTAGAACTCCTGAACCTTTTTGTTCTGTTGCTGAATACCTGCTCAGGTTCATTTGCAAATAGGCCCCCTTCCCAGAGCCGAGAGGAGGAGGTGGAGAGGCCAGTGAGAGGGTTAGGGCATGACCAGAGGTGTGGTGAGGAGGCTTCCCAGTGACGCCCTGAGGCTGCTGAGTGTGCTGAGAGCCTTGATCTTTCCCCACTGGTCAGGGCTCCCAGTACACAGGCACAGCCTAGACCTGGGCTTCCTTACCCACAGGACTTGCTCTCAGCCAGAGACCCAGCCTTGCATCTCAGACTTGTAAGGGTTGTTTTTTTTTTTTTTGAGGTGGGGGGGTGGGGGGCTTGCTCAGGGTTTACTCCTGACTTTGTACTCAGGAATTACTTCTAGTGGTGCTCAGGGCTAACTCCAGGCTCTGCATTCAGGGTCACTCCCGGTGTGGCTCAGGCACCATATGGGATGCAGGGATCTAACTGGAGTTAGCCTACCTGATGTACTATCACTCCAGCCCCTAAAGCTATGACTTTTTAATATTTACGAATAAACAGACACAATGAAAATTAAATATTTTATCAGTGTCAGGGTCAATGAAATACTTGTAGTAATCAGCTTAAAAACAAAATTTGGGTCAGATATGTTGAGCACACATTTTGCATGCATGAAGGCCTGACTGGATGCCTTGGCACTGCATGGTCCCCTGAGCACAGAGCACTGCTGAGATGGGGCCTTAAAACCAAAAATAAGTAAGTACAATTTATAACCTAAAATTTTATATGTATATATTTTTAAATTTCATATTTTTATTTGGAGATTAGAGCTTCTTATGGAAAAGGATTATATGTCATGATTTAGTTTCAAAAAGCCTTTTAGACTAAATGAAGACTTTTGCATTTCATTATCATGTTTTAATTTTTTTCTTTTATAAAACAAACTTTTTTTTTGGTATTGCATGTGTAGTGTTTAAATCTTTAGTTATACTGCCTGAATGAAATCTTCATATATATATTCCTCGTGCCTTACATTCTTATAATGAATGGAGATGTTCCTCATTCTGTGTGATTATTCTTGGATGAAGTCACGGTCCACGGTCCTCCCGTTGTTCAACGATTTGCTCGAGCGGGCCCAGTAATGTCTCCATCATGAGACTTGTTGTTATTGTGTTTGGCATATTGAGTACGTCACGGGTAGCTTGCCAGGCTCTGCCATGCATGCGAGATACTCTCGGTAGCTTGCCGGGCTCTCCGAGAGGGGCGGAGGAATCGAACTCGAGTCGGCCATGTTGGCTGCGTGCAAGGCAAACACCCTACCGCTGTGCTATCGCTCCAGCTCACATTATGCTTGGATAAAGCTTGAAAAATTACTTTCTTTTCTTTTTGGTTTTTGGGTCATACCTGGAAGTGTTCAGGGCTTAGTCCTTGTCCTGTGCTCAGGGATCACTCCTAGTAGGGCACAGGGGGACCATTTAGAATGCTGGGGATCAAACCCAGGTGAGTCACATGCAAGGCAAACTCCTTTCCTGCTATACTATCTCTCCAGCCCGTTGGGTTTAAATAAAAGATAGTTAAACTATATTAAAATGCTTCACTTGCTTACTTTTACCTTTTTTACCAATGGCTATAAAAAAATTTGGAATTACATATATGACTCAGTTTATTCCTTTTGCACAGTGCTTTTTAAACAATGCAAAACATGTAGAAAATAATTTAAAATTAGGCTTCAGGTTCTTTTGTTATTTAAATAGATGTTTAGGTTTTTGACTTGCTTCATGGCATATTTTTTATCAACGCTTTGATTAGATCTGTCTTCTATTCACTGCTTTTAAAATAATTTATCTACACTAATCTCTCAAATTACAGGGAAGGGAAGATTGCTTATAAATACTTTCATAGCTAGCCACCAACTCTGGCAAAATGTTCTTTTAGGTTGATAAATACCCAAATACTTGTTGTGCTGGGTAAATATATTTGCTTTTAGCTGTTTAATGAAGGGACAGACCTTGAGGTTTGTTTGGCAAAGATGAACTTTTATGATGCAGTTTCATCAGGGGCAGGACCTGTTAAGAATGGGTGGGGTTTTCCCATCTTAAAAATGGTTTCTTGTGCTTATTTTAATCAAGCACATTATTCCAGAGGCAGTTAGTGCTTCCAAAGTTACGGTTATTTGGAGGACGGTGAATGGGAAGAAAATTGAGAGTTTTGAGTTGTTAGGCTACCTTGTACTATTTGTGACTTGAAAAAGTAGCAGCAGAAAATAAACTTCCACAGAGTTTAGGGTTCTTGTGAATGAGTGAAGTACTTGGATTTCTATTATTTTAGTGATCTAGTAATACTAAGTAATACATTCTTTGTTGTTGTTTTTGAGGTGTCAAGAGTTGAACCCAGGCCTTTACATAATTTGTAACTGAAAGAGACACAAAGTTTTGCTTTTTAAGAGTCCATGTTCTTTTCATCCATTTATTTAAAAAATGTTTGGCACAATTTGATTTCTTATCTTTTCTACATTTGGTAGAATCTTCTTTGTATTTGTGAGTTTTGACTGGAATTTTTTAGCTTTAAAGGACCTTCCCCAAACTGTATGGCCCGTGTGGTCTGTAGCCGGATACAGCAGGTTGGTTCCCAGTGATGTGCTCATAGCCTCCTAACCTCTGTTATTTCTTTTCCGTCGCCCCACAAGTTAGTGCTTTCAGTTAAGGTTGAATCAAACCCAGGTCAGCTGACTGCCTGTAAGACAGTTGCCCTGCCTGCTGTACTATCACTCTAGATCTTTGATAACAACTCTTACAAGACCCAAAATAAAATTTAAGTGGCACGTGGAAAGGCGGACTTGAGAAGGAGACAGGGTGAGTGAAACTTGGAGTATCTGCTGTGCTTGGAGATTCTGAAGCATCTCTGGAAATGGGCAGACTGTTGTTTGACTTGGCCATACATATGTGGCTGTCATGCACTGACACAGGAGTGCATTCCAGAAGGCCATAGAAATAATGTCATGAAATATAACACTTACTTTTGTTGTTGGTGCCTGTGTTGTTACCTCCTCTTATGCACAGAGAAGTGGTATGTGAAGGCAAGTGGGGATCTCATTGTCCAACCTCTCTCTCTTTTTTGAAAATTAAATTAAATTTTTATAAAGTTGTTCACAATAATTCATTACATTTAATATTCGAGTACCATTCCCACTACATTTGCACCTTCCCACCACGATATTTAAATGTTTCCACCCCAAATCCCAAGTGACCCCCAAGGCAGAACTGACAATTAATTTTGTATTACTTGTTATGAATAATCTACTGAAAGTGCTCCAGTAAGTTTCCTTAGCGGAAAGTGTGTGAAGGTTGTTGTATTTCACCCTGGAGCCATTAAGCCCTTGTATAAGAGATTACTAACATGTTTGTTAAAGGTTGAGCCTTTAAATATTTATTTTTTTCCCATGAAATTGTTTGCCTTCTACTTTAAATCCCACAAATATGGTGTGCTGCTTTTGGTATATCAGTGGTGTAGTATGTGATGTCATGCTCCAGGAGTTCTAAAAGTTAAAATACAGCAGATTCACTCATGGATGAGTCTCATCCAAGCCTGTGGAGAGCGGCCATGAGCATTGCAGTGATTGAGTTCTGGAGGTTTTCAGCTGCCGGGGTTCCGCTGGGCCACAGAGGGGAACTCACCTGTCCCCCTCCTAGTTATCCCAGTGAAGACAGCCTGGTGTGGGGTCAGAATGTTCTATGTTGCTCTCTTCCAAGAGCTTTATTTCTGAGCCTGGATCATGGCTGTTGATGAGATTATATGGCACCAGGGGCAATTCCTGAGTGTAACTGCAAGCTACTGGTAAACTAGGGAGATGGGGAGGTCACCCATTCCCATTCTGTGTGAGCTTGGAGATTTCAGTCACAGGTCCCACATACCTAGGTTTTTCAGCAGATTCACTCATGGTTGAGGCTTGTCTGAGCCTGTGGAGCGTGGTCATGAGCATGGCAGTGATTTGAGTTCTGGAGGTTTTCGGCTGCTGGGGTTGGGTCCCTTGGGGCCGGGAGGGGCCTCACCTACCCCCCCTCCAAGTTGCCTCAGTAAGGCTGCCTGGTGCCAGTGCCTGCAGTCATCTCTTGGACCTCTCTCTTTTTGATTTTGTTTTAAGGGCTACGTCTGGCACTGCTCAGGATACAATGGGTAGTCAACTGAACCTGCTGAGCTCCCTAGCCTCAGACCCACTCTCTCTGCCTTTTGGGCCAGTTTTCTGCTGTTCCCTGTTCCGTGCCTTGGAAGAAATGCACCTATAACCGGTTATCCAGACCATCAAGCCTCCCTCCCCGGTTCCCCTTTCTTTGTGAGATACAAGGGGCAGGAAGGAAAGAGAGCGAGTAATACAGATTTCCCCTGCTCTCCCAAAGTGGGATGTTCTTGGTTGGTATGGTTTGTTAGGTTATTTTGGGCGTCTCAGTGCTAGAATATTTTCCATTTAAATGAATGGGAATAGTGTTCTACTTTAGAAAGGGGAGAAACCTGTACAATGTTCACTTTCCCTCCCATGTCAGGCCTTCATATCGTAGTAAGTGAAACCAGAATGATTTTCCACAAAATGTTCCTGCTGTGATGGGAACTTGGCAGCTCCGTGTGGATAGTATTACAGGACACTCCAGTATTTATCCTTTTGTGATCACTCATGTCTCACTGGCTTCATTTTGATTCTAAGGATTTATTGGTAAATTAATCATATGTATCTTTAGTTCCCAGATTAAAGATGAAACAGGTTCAAGTTTTATACTGAAGCAATTAGAATGCCTGATTTACCCTATAACCACGGACAATGTCGATGTATTTTGCTTCAACTCCTTGCACTTAGAGATTTTTATGAAGGCTTGGCATGTGCATAAATGTTTCTGTACTACTGAAACCAAAATAAAGATGTAGGGTTTTGGCACAGGAATTAGTGAAAAGGAACTTTGTAGGAAAAAGATTTGCTAAAATACCCTGGTTTCCTTGTTACGCTGCCTAAATACATCGTCCTTCACTAGATCTCTCTTATCTTGGCATCCATTAGTTTGATTCCTTTGCATTACTGACCAAAGGGGAAAAAATTAGAATCTTAAACTCTCAGCAATATGAATTGCAGATTTTCCCCCCTTTTCTGGCTTATAAATAGGTTTTTATTAAGGCCCTGCATATTTTTTCCTTTCTCTTTTCTTTGCTGTCCTTCTAATAAATGAATAGATATAATTCCAGATAGCAAAATAATCTCTCAAGGCAATTTTGCTGCCTTATGTAAGATAATGTTACTTCACTCTGAGATTGCTACCACATTTGAGGCTATATTTTAGGTTATAGAGCATATAAATAACGATAAGTGTCATTTTTATGAGGAGGCACATATCCCAGAAGGGAAATTTGAAGGTTCAATTGCTCATGATTTTCAGCTAGTTCTTAGAATTTGCCTTAGATCTATTTGTCATTATTTTATTATGAGTTTCCAGGGAGAAGAGAACAGGGTTTGCCTTTGGCTCTGACAAGGTGGAAAATGACATAAAAATTAGGGAACAAGAATGAATGTAAAACCCTGGTAACTTTATTGGGAATGTTTCATCTCTGCCTGCTGTGTGGGATTGTAAAATGTTTGTTTTACGTGAGGAGGGTCACGACAGAAGAGCCAGTCACGTCGTCCTAATCCTGCTTTCCTTCTCCACGAGGTATTGGTCTAACCTTTGAAACGCCAGGTGCAGGGGCTTAGGGCAGCTGGTTCAGGACGCTCGATGCAGGGCTAGGAAGGTGCTGCTCCCTTGGGGTCTTCGGGTCTCCCCAGGCTAAGAGGACGCCTGTTTGCAGATAAGCTCACCATCTTCTTTTTCTCTCTTCATCTTTATCCTTCGTCAAGCCCTCTGCCTCCGCAAGAAACACCACCATGCTGAGGGTCATCACGAATTCACTTTTGTCGTGATGTTCCCGTAACTAAATACAAAGAGCCACACAGTCGCACAGCCCTCGGGAAGCCATCTGTCTTTACAACAGGGTCTCGCTGGCTTTGCTTAGGCTTCAGTGGGTCTGGAGAGTTTTTTACATAGTGGTTTGCCAAGAAAGCTGAGTCTTATGGGGATTTTGGTTGGTATACATACTTGAAATTTCATGCAGAGAAGCATTTCCATGTTTTCATATCTCAGAAGTCTGATCACATATTTTTTCTGTTTACTCAAAAGTTATGAGAACACTTACAGAATTATGTGAGTTTAGGTACAGTGCGCATTCTTGTCTGTAGTGTGAAGAGGCTGTTGTTTTAAAAATACTTCCCTGGCTTGCTCTTCAAGCCCCTGTTCTCCCTGAAACAGCCTCAGGCTTGCTTGTCTCTGTCTCAGGAGAGACCCTGTTCTCTCTTGAATGTGGCCTTCTTCTTCTCTTTCTTTCCCCTAACTTAATTAAGTTCTTGTTGTAAGTATCAAACTTTTGGTTATAACAAAATTTTGTTACAAATTTTAGAAATAAAATCTGTCTTGTTTCACTTAAAAAAAAAAAAGTCAGGGATACTGCCCAGTGGCAGAGTTGCACTCAGACAGGCCTGAGGTGCTGAGTTTGACCCCCAGCACTTGGGAGTGGTGGCCCCCCTCAGCCCCCCCAGGGTGCGCTTCTGCACGCCAATCCCTGGTGACCCTGCCAGTGATTCTGACTCCTGTTTATAACTCCTCACTCATTGCCTCCTAGAATTTTAAGTATTGGGTTTGAGTGGTCTGTCAGGTATTCAGGGAGGAGATGGCTGGGCCTTCAGAATTGGGGTCTACTACTCCATTCTCATTCACTCTTTTTTAAAATTTTACTTTTATTTAAAACACCTTGATTTATGAAATCATTCATTATACTGTTGTTCGGGCTGGAGCAATAGCACAGTGGTAGTAGGGTGTTTGCCTTGCACACAGCCAACATGGCTGACCGGAGTTCGATTCCTCCGCCCCTCTCGGAGAGCCCGGCAAGCTACGGAGAGTATCTCGCCCGCACGGCAGAGCCTGGCAAGCTCCCCGTGACGTATTGGATATGCCAGACACAGTAACAACAAAGTCTCCAATGGAGACGTTACTGGGCCCGCTCGAGCAAATCGATGAACAACGGGAGGGCCTTTACCTTTAACTTTTTACCTTTATACTGTTGTTTCAGGCAGTGTTTCAACACAACCAGTGTGACCTTCCCTCCAAGAGTATCCCTGATTTCCTTCCATCCCCAATCTGACCCCTACTTGTCCCAACAAAACTTTATGAAATGGCAAATAGAATGATCAGGAAATAAGCCAGTAAGAGCCAATTTGTGATTGTTATATGATTTTAACCTATGTAAATGAGGAAAATAAAACCCTTTAATCAATATAATAAAATGCTTATTCTCTTTTTACAAAGTAAGTTTTCATCTCTGGAGTCTATAAAGTATATTGCATTACGTTAAGTTTATATTTGGATCTCTTCTGGTAATAGTCATGCCATGTATCATTAATAAAACTTTCAAAGGAATTTTGTGCTAATATAGTTTGGAGTCAACACGGAATAGTGAGGCCTACTTATGAAAATTTCCCCTCTACACTTTATATGAGCACTGTGGTTTACAAAGTTGTTAATGATGATTTGTTAAGGCTTTTAATATTCCAATACCAGTCCCAGCACCGTTATCACCTTCCCTCCACCAACCTCTCCAATTTTCCCAATCACCCCTCAAGCCTCCCTCCATATTAGGCCCACAGTTATTTGTTTTATATTGCTTGTTATCAATAAATTGCTAGCAGAATGATCAAAAAATATTTCCTTAGAAGAAAATTAGTGAATAAATTATTGTATCATCATGGAGACATTAAGTCCTTGTATGAGGACTTATTAAAATGTTGTTATAGTTTAAGTCTTCTTTGTAAGTCCACTGGTGAATTACCAGTGTGTGGAGTTTGGAGATGACCATGACCACATGATTTAGGACGTCCAGAATTTTTCACTGGGTGGTGCAGCTGGAGTTAAACTTATAACTGGGCAGTGGTTTTGGGTGTGGACGAGAGACTGCCAGGGTTTCTAGAAGTACAGAAAGATGGGGGAGTTAGCCCATCCTACTCGTCCAGGAAAGCCTGGAGATTCCAATGATAAAGATCCTGCATATGGGTTAGTTTCTGGGTGAGGCTCAATCCTGAGACAATGGATCTGGCTGGAGGCATGGAAGTTTGACTAGGTTTTTGATATTTTCAAGTATCTGTCGATGGATTAATTCCCATACCTCCCTTAAGGCAGCAGTGTTACTTTGTTTTACTATTTCAACAAGGAGCATAGTACAGCGGGCAGGAAGGGTGTTTGCCTTGCACGTGGCCGACCCAGGTTCGATTCCTTCGTCCCTCTCGGAGAGTCTTGCAAGCTACCGAGAGTATCCCACCCCCACAACAGAGCAAGGGAAGCTCCCTGTGGCTTATTCAATATGCCAAAAACAGTAACAACAAGTCTTACAATGGAGACGTTACTGGTGCCCACCCCAACAAATTGATGAACAACAGGCGACAGTGCCACAGTGCTATTTCAACAAAATTGAATAATTCCAGGTACTTTCTTTTCTTGGGTCTATACCTGTAGATACTTAAAGGGTTATTCCTGGTTCTGCATTCAGTAATTACTCCTGGGGAACTATGTGGGATTTAACCCTGGTTGGCTGCACGCAAGGCTGCCCGACCTGCTGTACTATTACCCTGGCCCCAAAGTGCTTTCTCTCATTATGAACCGGGCTACACACGGCTCAGGCTTCAGTGATGCTCTGCCTGATATTGTGGACCTGATGATTCAAAATGTCACCCTGCAGTGTGGTTTTTGACCACATTATACTGTTCAGGGACCATGTGGTTCTAGAGGGTTGAAACCAGGCCTAATGTGCTGCCACTTTGAGTTCTCTCCATGCCACTCCTGGGTGGTGGCTTTGGGGAGTGGACGTGAGACTTGTGCTTAACCTTTCCTGCACAGTGACATCTACTCTGTTAGTCATGGAGCCAGTGCTAGGTTCTTTTTGTTGTTGAGAATAACTACAGGAAAATAATCACAGGATCATTTCTCTGAGAATATGGATATTCTCTTATACAATTCAGTAATCTTAAGTTTAATAAAATAGTTTTATCTACCCTGTCGCCTCTAATCTATAAAAAATCGACCCACTAATGTCTTTTATAACATTTCCCCCTTTTAATAATCAGTTTTGGATCACTTATTTCACAAGCACCCTTAGTCTGGATTATAGCCACAGTCTTCTTTGTGTTTTATGACATTGATTTTTATTTTTTCACCACACATGACTCAGGATTTACTCCCAGCTCTGTATTGAGGATTGCTCCCGGAAATACTTGGGGGACCATGTGGTTCTAGTTATTGAACCCAGAGCTTCACACATTCAAGGCAAATGCTCTACCACTGAGCCACATCCTTGGTATAACATTGACTTTTCAAAGAGAGCACAGATCTTTGTTTTGTTTTAAATAAAAAATTCTGCCACTTGGGTTTACATGATCCTTATTAAAGTTGGTTCAGTTATGCAGTCCAACATGGGGTATTATAAAGGCACTGATCCTTCTCAGGCTTGTATTATGTAGGCACGTATTGTTTATCTACCTCACATTGGTGATGTTGATTTATTTTTTTTCGGTTTTGGGGGCCACAGCTGGAAGTAGTTGGGCTATTCCAGTGTCTCTGAGAGTGGCCCCTGGTGGTACTCCGGGGACCATATACAATGCTGAGTGGGGCTTCAAACTGAGGTCAGCTCTGTGCAAGGCTTCTGTTCTTTCTCTCTGGCCCAGGTGATATTTATTTTAATCATTTGAAGTGTGCTCTGATTTCTCTATTATAACTCTTTTCTATCCTTGCAACAGTAAGTTAAATTTAAGAAGTGACTGTAATGTCATGCAAATAGTCTCTCACTATGGAATGTAACTGAAAACAATGAGAGATGAGGGGGTGAAATTTGGCAGAATAGCTGTCGCATCCTCAGTAGTTTTCTAGTGGAAACAGCAAATTCTTTGGAAGTCACCATAGACACTTTCTGAATTCAACCTTTGTCTTGAGTTGAAAATTCAAGATGGCAGGCTTACCTTTTTCAAAGCTTCTGAACTACTTATTTATGAATAAAGGGATTTAATAAAATTTCTTCCTCACTATAATGCCATGACAAATCCCAATTTGAGTAATCCTGATGCCACAGCTTGCTATGATCTTTGGTATTCCAATTCTCCCTGGTTAATTGATGAATGGCAATTACAGAATTCTATCTTTATGGAGTATTTTCTGATAAGAGTATTCATAACTTTACTCTGTTTGGAAGGGCCTGGGTGTTTCAATGGGTTCATTGTCGTGCGTGGGGGGCTCGAGGACATGAAGGTTGGCTGTGAACATGACAGTGATTGGGTTCTGGAGATTTGAGGCTGCTGGGGTTCTTTTGGGACAGGGGCATACCTGCCCTGCCCCGAGCATGAAATCAGCCTGGCATACGGTGAGGAGACATCTCTGCAGCATGTTGCAGCATCTCTGCAGACATCTCTACATTTAAAAAAAAAAGTGAGAACACAGCAGTGAATACAGAACCAAATCCCTGCTCTTACACAGCAGCAAAAACATATGGAAATAAATACATGCAAACTTCCCAGGTTTAAGTGCTGTAAAGAAATGATGAAACAGAATGGAATAATTAAGAATTGAAATGAAAGGTGCTTCTTTCTATAGATTAGGCAGGGAAAGAGTCCTGAATTTTTGTTACTTATAAACTTGTCTATTTAAGCCCTTATGTTCAGATAAGTAGTAGTATAAAAGAACTAGCAGAGGAGCTGGAGTGATAGTATAGCGGGTAGGGCATTTGCCTTGCACGCGGCCTACCCTGGTTCGATTCCCAGCATTCCATGTGGTCCCCTGAGCACCGCCAGGGGTAATTCCTGAGTGCAGAGCCAGGAGTAACCCCTGTGCATTGCCAGGTGTGACCCAAAAAGCAAAATAAATAAATTTAAAAAAAGAGAAAAGAACTAGCAGAATTGAACAATAAGCTGCTCTACTTAGCAACTGAAACAAATTACATAAAATAGTTCTTAAAAGAAGAGTGAATTACAGGCTCCTCCCGAGCTCCCTGTGCATGATAATGAATCCGCTGGAAATCCCAGATATATGGGACTTGTGACTAAAATCTCCAGGCTCCCAAGGAGTCAGAAATGGGCCCCCTCCTCCCATCTCCTGTGCTTCCGGTTCCCTGCAGTCAGACCCACAAACTGCCTCTGGACGTCATATAAGTGCATTAATGGCCATGATTGAGACTCACAAAATAAATCTTTGAAGGGACCGGACGCATCTCTGCCAAAAGCCACTGGGTTCTGAGATTTGTCTCTGAGTTTCTGGGTCTCTAGGATTATGGCCGTTAAGCAGTTCGATCAAGAACCAGAGAGACCTTGCCTCCAATTATATAGCTGAGCTGGAGGTGGTTTGTGGGTATGTCTCCTGTATACCTAACTTTTGGCCATTTACTTTCTTGGTAAACTTTGCCCTAAGTTTTGGGGGTCTTGCCAAAGACACAGCAGCAATTTTGGGGTATCTGGAAGTCTGAAGGCACCATCAGGCTGCTGATACACTCGCCTCACAGGTACAAATTGACCTGCTGGCGGCACCATACCCCTTGTCCTCACTTTTGTGGCGTATAGTGGCCCTGAATATTTGTGGTACACATACTAGTAAATACATGAATAAGTGCATATATTTACTTGTTTTCGGTTTTGGGCCACACCAGGCAATGCTGAGGGATCACTCCTGGTAATGCTTGGGGGACTTGAACCTGGGATTGAACCTGGGTCAGCTGCATGCTAGGCAAGTGCTTTGCTGCTGTACTATTGCTCCAGCCCCCAGGAATAAGTGTATTTGTGTACTCTGATAGGAGTAGAATATTTTAGACCTGGCACTGGTAAATGTGAAGTTGACTCTTAAATTCAAGAGTTAGGAAGAGCAAACATTCTTAAGCATTCCAGAGCTTCCATGTCTTATAAAGCAGGAGGAAATACTTTGCTTAATATATTTAGAATTGATGTTCTATCAAACAATATTACATTTTATTTAAGATGAAGAAGATGATTTTGTATGTAAGAAAGCAGCCTCGAAAGCAAAAGAGAATGGAGGATCTGTGGTCAGTTATCTTGGAGTAGCCAATATGAAGAAGGGTGAAGAAAACACTAAGATCAAGAATAAACCTTTGTCACCAATAAAACTTACTCCCACATCAGTGCTGGACTATTTTGGAACTGGAAGTATTCAGCGATCAGATAAGAAGATGGTGGCAAGCAAAAGAAAAGAGGTGAGTGAATACCAACAGGAAAGGTTAGAATAGATGCCCATTATACATATATATATATATGAATATATATGTATGTTTGGCCACACTTAGCAGTACTCAGGGGCTACTCCCACTATGGTTTTGGGTGCAGAGGGTGTGGGGGCATGCATTTGGCAGTGGATGCATGGGGGAGGACATGTATTGTGGGCAGATTGAGCCCAGCCTGCCACATGCAAAGCATGTGCACCAGTTCTTTGATCCATCTCCCTGGCTCTTCGTCAGCTTATTTTATGGATGAAAGCAGTTGTCCTATGTTTATAGATTAAAATGTTCAGGACAACTTAAAATCCTTACAACTTAACTAATGCACCTATATTTTATTACTGACCCCAGCAGACAAAATTGGACAACAGATTTGTTCTCAAATAAGATAATAAAAACATAAAATAGAGCCTACATATACTATACTTTTTGTTGTTGATTTGTTTTGTTTTGGGGCCACATCCAGTGATGCTCAGGTGTTACTCCTGGCCCCGCACTCAGGGATCACTCCTGACAGTGCTTGAGTAGCTATATGGGATGTCGGGAATTGGACCCACGGCAGCCACATGCAAGGCTAGTGCCCTCCCCACTGTGCTGTTGCTCCAGCCCCAATACTCTGGACCTTGTACATTTTGGCTGATGTTAGAGTTCATCTTTATCTGGATGTTGAGGAAACAGAAATGGAGATAGATTATACTGATCATAGTTTCACGAGTTAATGGCTGCCAGACGGTGTGCCTGGTGTTTTCATCACTGCTTCTGTTTGACAGTATAATCATTTCCACAGACTGTGTACCCAATGTTCTAGACACTTCTCAAGGCATGACATTAATCTCCAGATTTATTCTTACTTTTACTTCCGTTGCCATTTCAGTGGAGTCAGAATCATCTGTCAAATATATTGCCCTCTGCGTGCTCTTTAGGAAATTGGACATGATCAGGGAATGGCTGTCACTGTGGTTCACTGAGACTCTCTCTCATCAGTATATTTAATCAACTGCAGTCAAGAAAAAAGTTTTTAACTTGAGTTCATACCAGTCTTGCTTGGTTTTCTTTGCCACATAGCCTTCACTCAGTCCCGACGATGCCAGGATAAATGACGAGGCCATCGCCCAGCAGCTCCAGCTTGAGGAGGATGCAGAGGTACTGGCTTCACTGGAGATACTGCTGAGAACTATGTGTCGGGACTTGTAGTTGGTTTGTTCAGGCAAACAAGCAAGATTGTTAGTCCAGTTTTGGATTGTAAAATCTTACATGCACAGTAAGACAAAACCTATTGTGAAAGACAAATCTATATAAAAGATAAAATGATGAGCTTGGGGGATATAAGATCTCTTTCTTTTTCTTTCTCTCTCTTTCTCTCTCTGTGTTTTTAAATGGAAGTTTCCTATCGTTAAAATGATTTAATTTGGTCCAGTTTTTTTATTATGGGAAATTTCATATATTCTTTGGACTTAATTACAGTTTATACTGATGAGTCCTAAATATCTCCAATCTACAGTGTTTTTTCTCTCAGATGGCAAACGTGTGTATCCTTTCAGCAATGAGCTGAATGATCATTAATGAGCATTTACTGATGGTGGTACAGCTTTAGTATTCAGGATGCTATCAGTTAAAAAATACTATATTGTGGAGGTGGGGGGTTGAATGGGAGGGACCTTTGGGACTTTGATGGAGGGAAGCAGGTGTGCTGGTGATGGGTGTGATGTTGGAATGATGCATGAGTGAAACCAGCAGATCACAGTACTCCAGTCAAGATTCTTAAAAATAATGCCATATTGTAAGTGCTGTGAAGAAAAGGGGCTGCTAATCCCCGTGGTGGGCAAGAGCAAGAACAGGTTGGTTTGGAGACCGGGAGGGTAAGAGATGCTGACTTGAACTGGGACAGGAATGAGGAGGATTGAGAAATGGCCATACTCATACGAGGTTTGAAGGTATCACATTCAGCTTGTTGCTTATATCCCCACTGAATGTACAGTAAGGAGAAAAGAGAGCAAGAAGGCTCTCTCTATATACATACATACACATATAATTTATGGACCACACCTGGCAATGCTCAGGGGTTACTCCTAGTTCTGCACTCAGGAATTGCTTTCCTGAAGGTACTTGGGATCAAACCCGGGTTGGCTGCGTGAAAGGCAAATGCCCTCCCCACTGTACTCTTGCTCTGGTCTCAAGAAAACGAATTCTTGGTTGGTTGATCGGTCTAAACCACTGGATGAATTGTGATACCATTTTTCCAGAGTGGAACACTCCCAGAGGTATGGAGAATTCTCTGAGCCGGAGCCATGGTACAAATGTGAGGGTTTTCGTCTCTGCTTTTTTCTGTGATGTGGTGTAACCCACTCAGATGGGTGTGGGCTGAGAGCAGTGTGTGCGTGTGGAGGTTGTGGGTCTGATCCCTGCACTGTGTGCTCGCCCACAGCCCAGCATTGCCTGGTGTAGCCGGAATTGGCCTTAGTACTTGGTGCTCAGAGTGTCCCCTTCCCCGGATAAATCCGCGCACGGTTTATCCGTCATGCCCGCTCACCTCAAATTCCATGTTCTAAAGTCTAATTTGGCTCCCTGAAATAAGCCTGATGAGACTTGACTGTTAAATAAAATTTATATTTTCTTATGTAATTCTGGAGATGGGTCCTTCTAAGTAATGTAAATCAGATACTTTAAAGCTTGCTTTTGCAAAATGCGCAGAAGGAACTCACGGTTGTCGACATGTTTTTTAGCTGGAGCGGCAGCTGCATGAGGATGAAGAGTTTGCCCGGACTTTAGCCATGTTGGACGAAGAGCCCAAGAATAGGAAGGTAGGGAGATGCAGGCTGCCCTCTGAGTACACAGTCACGCGGGCGTACTCTGCCGTTTCCGGGCGTTCTAATTTTCTTTCATATTGGAGGCGCCTCGGTTCTGCTGCTATCTCCTTGAGTGGCTTTTTTCTTGTTTTCCATGGTGGGCCTCCCAAGCAATGCCAGGGAGCCTGGGGCCATTCTTGACAATTCTCAATCAGCAGTTCAGTCCTCGGGCTGGTGGGGAGATGGAAGTGAGGGACTATGCTGGGCATCTGGCCTGGGGCCTTGTGCGCATGCCAGACCACCAACTCAAATCTTTTAGGAAGAAATTAATTTTTGCTTTAATTAAAAAAATGGTTTCTGGAGAAGTTCTTGAGAAATATCTTCCTAAAAGAAGGTTGTGGTTCCAGGCTGACCAGAACACTTTTCCAACAAAACCCCAATTACAGCTTTTTCATTAGAGGGGTTCTTTTGTACTTGGTTAGAAAGAGCACTCACGGGTATTCCTATGGCATACGAGCTAAGTGGTAACTTTGATAGTAATCATTGTATTATCATTGTATTTTTGTGATGCACACTTTTTCATGTTATTTCTGTGAATCACAGCCTATTAATATATTTGTCATTATCATGATCTGTTTAAAACATCTTACAGAAGTCAGGTTTACGACAGTAGGATATTGGGGGAGTTTTGTCCTTTGAAAAATCCTATCATAAAGCATTCCGCTTAGAATTGTTTTGAAAAAAACACCGTGTCACCCACTCCAGTGTGTGACCTCTGTGAAACTGATCACATTGAGCACCAGTGGAGGGAATTGTGTTTCTTTCCCTAGAAAAAGTGCTCTCATGTTTCTTTGGAGCTTTTGGTTATTTTAATTTTGGCCTTTTTTAGTTTTTAAGCATATAATGCTAACAGTTTGAGGATTGAGATAAGAAAAGCAAATGGGATTCCACGTCTTCCACGTGTAGAGTCATAGGATAGGAAGAACTGAGATAATTCTGTTTTTGTCTTTTGGGCCCTGCCCAACAGTGCTTAAGAATCACTTTTTTGGGTCATATGTGGTTCTGCTCTCAGGTATTACTTCTGGCAGTGCTCAGGGGACTGTATGGGATGCTGGGGATCAAACCCAGGATGGCCATGTGCAAGGCAAATGTCCTACCTGCTGTACTGTCATATTGTATAAATCGTAAGGATCCCTTTTGGCTGGGCCCGGGGACTGTATGTGGTCCCTGGGATTGAGCCTGGGTTAGCCGTGTGCAAGGCAAGTGCCCTACCTGCTGTACTAGTTCTCTGGCTTCTCAGATAATAGTTTAAAAATAGTTCTTTGTTTAAAAGAGTTTTTGTTTCCTTATGTTAAAGGTAATAAAGCATGTTTTATTTTCCCCATTTTGGGGAATTTTGGGGATGAAAATAAATTAATCCCTGTTGACCCACTAGTTTGTAATGTGATCCTCGATCTTAACTGTGTTAAATGAATTAAATGAAAACGTTGGTCGGTTTTAACAAATGTATTTTTGGTGACAGTTCCTGCCATTTCTCACATTTGACACTTTCTAAATTTGCTTAGGCTCGAAAGGACCCAGAAGAGAGAGAAACATTGTTACCTCTTCAAGCCAATTTAAGTAAAGCAGAAAAACATAAATATCCTCACAAAGGTAATATTAGCAGAATTAAGCTGGGGCATTTATCTTTATGAAAGAAAATTCACTTGTTAAACTTGTTTTAAAATTTTATTTGATAGTTTCCTATTGTGTCAGGCAGGCATTGTTTTCATATGCCTTTTGGAGCATTTCAGCTTTGATATTCTGAAAGCCTTTATCCAAAAGGGACAGAACATTTGCTTTGTGAGACCTCTGAGATGTATTATAATTCTTAGCTTCTTGTGACTTCACCTTATGGAGACAAGTATTGGATGTGTTGAGCTTAGTAGAGCGAGGTTTGTAGAATTGGTCCATAGTTGGCCAGGTTATCTGACACTTTGCTGATGATTGTATTTGGTATATTTTTTTCCCAGCTATTTTTGGCCTGACCCAAGGGTGCTAAGGGGATACTCCTGGCTCATTGTTGGAGGGTCACTCCTGGTGGTACTAGGGATTGAACCCCGGCTCCCTTTAGGCAGGACTGCGTGCTCAGCCCTGTGAGCTACCTCTCAGGTCCCTTAAATTTACTATTAAAGAGATTTTGGAATCGGATGATGTCTCACAGGGCTGGAGCACATGCCTGGCACATACACAATCTGGGTTCAATCCTTGGCACCACATGACCACCTGAGCATCAGTGGGTTTAATCCTGGTGGCCTCCAGTACTACTGGAGAGAGGTACACAGCTTACCCAGATTTAATCCTCTGCATCCCATACGGTCCCCCAGACACTAGGAGCAATTCCTGAGTGTAGAGCCAGGAGTAAACCCTGAGCATCGTCAGGTGTGGCCCAGAGAACAAAAACAAACATCTCTTAATTTGAACTGGTGATATGAAGAAATAGTGTTAATATTTACTCTCTAAAAATAAATGTGCTGCTGGGCTGGAGCGAAAGCTCAGCGGGTAGGATGTTTGCCTTGCACGCGGCCGACCCAGGTTCAATTCCTAGCATCCCATATAGTCCCCCGAGCACCACCAGGAATAATTCCTGAGTGCAGAGTCAGGAGTGACCCCTGAGCAATACAATACTTGAAAAAGCCAAAAGAAAAAAAAAGAACCAAAAATGTGCTGTATAAACTGAGTGTAAACATTGGAATCTTCATGTGTTGGGAAATCAGCATGTCATAGCTTGCAGTACTAAGATGATCTAGTTGAAAATATGATCATGATACTGTCATTTTTCTTAAACAATAGTCATCATCTTGTCCTTCTTTCTAGTAAAAGCTGAAAAATTTTCAGATGAAATGTTCTGTAGTCCCGAGAAACAAATTAAATGTGAAAGTCCAAAAAAACCTCAACAACATTCCAAGTCATTAGCTCACAAAATAGGAGAGCCATCTTCTCCAAATATCAGTTCCAAGTTGACCCTTTTGAAACAAAAAGAAGAGCATGTTTATAAAGGAACAGCACCTTTGGCCTCAAAAAGAAAAGAAAATGCTAATGAATTGAAAGGAGAGACAAAAACTCCTAAGAAAACCAAAGGTTCTCCAGCTAAAAAAGAGGTACTCTAAAAGTATACATTATCTTGGAGCTGTGTCTTGATCTCGGTTTGATTATTTCCAGGTTCACTGCTGCCTTTATAAATTGTTATCATGTTGAGAAGTTCTTGCAGACTATAGATCGTTAGTATAGTTACATTAGGTAGACTCATTTATTATGATTGCTTACTGTGCTACTTCACATGGTATCTTGTAATCTTCATAAGAAGTCAGCGAGGCACTTGAAATTTTCAAGATGAGAAAACAGGTTGAGAGAGTTTTATTCCTATGTGGGTCCTTGGTCCAGTTACTTCTTTCTCTGCTTTTGACTCCCTCGCTTGCAAAATAGAAATAGTAACAGAACCTCTTAAGGTTATGCATATAACGACCTGCTATAATATCCCGGTGCAGAAGAAATCTGTGTTTGGATTTGTCCTGAATGGTATACCCTTTCTTAAAAAATTTCCTCTTGCTTTTGGACCACACTTGGCGGTGCTTGGGGTCTATTCCCAGCTAAGTGCTGGGAGAAGAGGGTTGGTTTCTGGCAGTGATCAGAGGATGTAGTGCTGGGAGCTGCTGCATGCCAGGCCACTGCTCCCATCCTGTGTGGCACCTCCCTGGCCCTTGTGTATATTCCTTTTTGTTTTGAATGATAGGGTTGACATACAATCACTTTTCCCAAGGGGGAAAAATTAGTGAAATATTGGAGAACAGTTTTTGGAAGTTTCCCAAAATACTTGAAAAAGCAAATGGCCTCTTAAAATGACCAGTTTGTACCCACCTTAGATTTATAATGCAAAATCACAGTTTCTTCAAGCCTCTTAGGCACTTAGAACTAAATGTAGACTTTTGTCTGTTTTAGCTGCTCATTGCCATTATTTTTAGTGCAGGACTGTGAAGTGGTAATGATTCCAGATGCTTTTGTTTATGGTCAGTGCACATCCATAATAAATACGCCTAAGGGAACAATTAACATTTTAGTCTCAGATTTTTCTTCTCTAAATACTTATCTGGTGGATGAATGTTTTTCTCTAGGCACATTCTAAATGTGTTCATTTACAGAGGCTTTTCTCATTAAAGGAGAGAGAATCTTGAAGTGATTCTCTTCACTACAGTTTTCAATGTTGGTGCACAAATGACTTAGAAAAGTTAAGCAGCTTGAGGGGAATCAAGTGTATTTAATACATTTAATTTATCTTGTTCAAACAATTCTGGTTTCATAAATGTGTTTCCATCAAAGCTTAAGTTTGTAGGTCATAGTTACTTACTACTGTCATCGAATCAGTGTTTTATGTGACTAATTTCCTATTTGGTTTTGCATTAGACTCTCCTGCGAAGCTTGTTTAAAGCCTGCTTTTCCAGAGTATGTAATCCAGACAGCAGCATTTTAATAAGCTCTCTAGTTCCCTGAAAGCATGTGGTCCTCGGAGAACTTTGCTGAAAAGGCAGAGTTGTTCAAAGAAATGGGGTGTGGTAGGACTTGTGCACCAGGACCATCCTGGGAGGTTGTATTTAACTTTCAGCATGACTAAAGCAGCTTCTTTTGTTGGTTAAATCATGTTTTTATGTAGAAGTTTGTCTACTCTAAGGTATTTGAAACAGGAGAGATAAGTAATGGGCTCAGCACTTGCCTTGCATTCCACTTCACCCCACTTTGAATTCCTGGTAGCGCATACGGTTCCCTGAGCACCACCAGGGGTCACTTGTGCACATAGAGCCAGGAATAGTAGCCCCCTGAGCACTGGGTGTATGGCCTAGTTCCACCCAACCCCACAAAACTATTTGAAGTGACTTACAAGAGCAATGTAAAATAGAGGTGGGGAGGAGACAGACTATCCTGTAAGCCCTTCTCAGAGTGATCTGAGATGTTTTTCCCTTCTGTACACAAGCTCTGCCATACCTCATTTCTTTTAACTAGAAACTTGGAAATTTATCTGGGCTTATATAATTTACACCATCCCTCCAGGATTTCCTGAGAGACACCAGGTCTAGATCGCCTTGGAGAAGCTGCCTGGGAGAGATTATAGCTTGAGGAGACAGTGCTAGGATGACCAATGTGTGTGCTTTGGGGAGGAATGCTTGCCCCTGGCTTTAGCCAGCTGGTCCCATGAAGCCTTTAATTCTCACCTTGGCCTGCTTGTGCCCCAGTTGTGTGTGTTTCGGGGAAGGGGTGTGTGGGGGTGAAGGTTAGGCCAGTGTTTTAGGGGTGTGTCCTGTATAGGGTATCTTCTCATGTGATAAGGTTTACTTGGGAAGAATTTGATTTTCCCGTTAAAATACACATCGGTATATTATGGAATAGAACTTAAATAAAATCCAAGTGAGTTTTAGAAGCTCTGCTTTTTATTTCTTTGCTTGGGGCTGGCAACTTGGATTCAGGCATCTCATGTGCCCTTCCTCGGTAAAGCACAGAGAGGTTTGAGGAAGGCTAGTGCAGGGATATTTCTTTGCCATGAAGGTGGAAATCCAGGAGCAATTTTGGGGCTAACATGTTGATTTCAGAACCAGACACCTACAACTGTTTGATTATTAGTGTGTTGTTAGTTTCACTTTTATATGAGTTCTGCATGATCTTGTTTGATTTCTTACTCCCACAGTCTATCAGTCCTGAGGATTCTGAAAAGAGACGCACCAATTATCAGGCTTATCGGAGCTACTTGAATCGAGAGGGCCCCAAAGCTCTCGGGTCCAAGGAAATTCCAACGGTAAGAGGACTATGGGGAGCGGAGGCCCGGGATTATTGCCCTTGTTTCCAGCAGCAGCGGACGGGCAGTCATACACCGGCAGCAGGAGAGCACATGCTCATGGACATCATGATTCAGTACTGGCACTCGGGGTTATTTTGAATGTGGAGGAGGTTTTAGGCGCATGCATTTTTGGTTGTTTCAAGCCAAGAATTCTAAGACTTAAAAGGACCCCCAGGTGCTGTTAGTCACATCTTTCCCTTCACCCAGATTCTTAGCTGTGTTTTATTTCTCCTAAGCAAGTATTATTGCCTGGACGTTGAAGCATTGAACTCACTTGTATTGGGGTGCTGAGTTTTGTTTCGCAGCTGCTTTTCGAGCCTGCTTGAAGTCTGTATTGGTCTCAATGTTCTATTCAAGGAGTTGGAAGTGTCTTGGAATGGTTTACATGAATTCCATTTTATATGATAGCATAATTTTATCGAGCCATTGCAAAAAAATAAAACAGCAAAAAAGTTATAAGACATGTATGCATGGTTCTAATGAAAAATGTCTCGCTTCCACCTCTCTCTGGCCATTGTCCTTTGTATTATTTCCTTAGATAAGATAATCTGACCTTTGATTTTTTAAAAAATTTTTATTAGTGAAATACCATGAGGTACAGTTGTAGTGTTACAGATTTTTGTGCTTGGGTTTCAGTTATACAGTGATCGAGTACCCATCCCTCCACCAGTGCCCATTTCCCACCACCACGGATCCCAGTATCCCTCCCACCCCTCCATCCCACCATGCCTCTGTGGCAGGGCATTCCCTTTTGTTCTCTCTCTCCTTTTGGGTGCTGTGGTTTGCAAAAGAGGAATTGAGTGGCCTTTGATTTTTTTTTACGGAAGGGGAAAGTGGTGAGATTTACTTGGTGGGTAGTCAGGCAGAGAAGTGGTGGAACAAAAGCCTTGCTTAGTTCTTCAAATTCAAACAACAGGGAATTCTGTCAGTGGGTTTCATCTGATTGCTTAATTAAAATGATCAAGTTAATTAGATATTTAAATATCTAATTTAACTGTTTTGTTTAAATATCTAGGTTAAATATTTTGGAAAGTAATGAACACGGGGTCTGAGACTGTCGCTCTGATAGAGTTCATACTTGGTTGTCTGAATCTTTGGGCTCAGTCCCTCCAAAAGGAAGAAAAAGTATGAGTGGATAGCTTAAAAGGCTGTATTAGCTGTATTGGGAATGTCTTTTATTGCTGATTTTATTAGTTTATTTAATGTTAGCCTATAGAAGGTGTTCTTGGGATTCAATTTCAAGTTCTGCCATGCTGAAAATGTCCAACCCATTTTTTCTTTTTTATAATATTATTTTATAAAGTAATTCACAGTATTTTATTGCATTTAATATTCAAACACCAATCCCACCACCATTACACCTCCCCCACCACCATATTTTGGATGTTTCCATCCCGAACCCCAATCCCTGCCCCAAAGCAGAACCGAAATAATATATTTTTTATTTTCTGTTAGGAAAAACCACTGAAAACGCTACAAAAAAGTGTCCTTAGAGGAAAGAGTGTGGAGATTGTTGTATTTCACCCAGGGGCCATTAAGCCCTTCAATAAGAGATCACTTACATGTTGTTAAAGGTTGAGCCTTGTATGCTTTATATATACACATACACATACACACACACGTGTGTGTGTGTGTGTCTGTATATATATATTTCCTGCACGGCAGAGCTTGGCAAGCTACCCGTGGCGTATTTGATATGTCAGAAACAGTAACAACAAGTCTCACTTCGTGTTCTTGGAGCGAGCAGATGCCATTGGTACTTGCACGAGACAGGGATGAATGGAGACATTACTGGTGCCCACTCAAGCAAATTGATGAACATTGGGATGACAGTGCTACAGTGCAGAGTTACAGGTGTTACAGTGATATATATCTGTAAAAAAAAGTTTATTTCCCTCTAAGATTGGTTGCTTCCTACTTTGAACCCTATCAAATGTGGTGGGATAATCTTGGAATATGGGTATGGTGTATGGTTTGAAGGTCCAGGAATAGGTTTACTCGTGGGTGATGTTCTGCCTGAGTGTGTGGAGAGCGGCTCAGCGTGGCGGCGGCTGGGTTCGGGAGGTTTTTGGCTGCCGGGCCTGGGTCCTTTGGGGGAGGGTTGCACCTGCCCCCCTCTGGGGCACCCCAAGTGAAACAACCTGACTTGTTTATGGCAAGTGTCATGTTCTGTTTCGTTCCGGGAGAGAAGGATGTGCAATCTGCATGGTGGCCGATGATGAGATTATCTGGTGAGAGCTAGAGGTGGCTCATCAGCCCGTTTTTCATGCCTCAAACAGCGTGTCAAATGAGAAGAGTCAGTCTCCTGTAGTTGGGTGCCAGATCCTTCTTTGGAAAGTGACTGTAATTTCCTCTTTGCTTGAATATTTTGCTTTAGGGAGCTGAGAATTGCTTGGAAGGGCTTACGTTTGTGATCACCGGCGTGCTGGAGTCCATTGAGCGGGACGAGGCCAAGGCTCTGATTGAGCGGTATGGGGGCAAAGTAACAGGCAACGTCAGCAAGAAAACCAACTACTTGGTCATGGGCCGTGACAGTGGCCAGTCCAAGAGTGACAAGGTAGGAACCTCCGGACTCGCGCCCTTTACCAGGCCAAGTGACAGTGACAGTCACCTATCAGTGTCATTTCTAATTCTCCACAGAGCAGTGTTGGTGTCTACCTCAGGTTTGGGTGTTTCCAGATGAAGACCGAGTCTCACTGATTCTCTGGCTAGCTTAGTGTAGGATTTATTATTTTTTTTTTCTATTTTTTACTGAAGATCAGAGCAAATGCCATTTCCTTCTCAGTTGGCCTTGAGAGTGGCTGTGTTCTTATTGGGAGTGCTTGGGTCTGTCAAGATGGTGTTTAGCACTAAATAATGATCCATGGCTCACCCTGGCCTCAGCTGTTGGACTGCTGCTTTTCTGCACCTAACGGGGGACCCAGAGAGGTCAACAAGGGTGATCCAGTGGCTCAGTGGTATAGCTTGGCTCGTCATGAGCTGGGGCCAATTCACCTTCATGCATGTCACCTAGCACTGCAGGGAAGCTGCCTCGCCAGGCTGAAAGACTGAGCCAACGCAGGCAGCAGCAGTGGCTTTCCCTGTGGGAGGTTCCTGGCATGTCCCTGAGTGATAAAGAGCCTGCTTTTCACAAGCCTCCATCCCTAAACCTCCAGTGAGTCTTCCCAGAAGCAGCTCTGTTGGGAGTCTTCCTAGAAAGGCAGGGAATGGGGTGAAGTAGCCAGTGCATGCTTTGCATGCATGAGACCCTGAGTCAATCCTAGCGATGCTCAGGGGTCACTCCTGGCTCTGCACTCAGGAATTACTCCTGGCGGTGCTTGGGACCATATGGGATGCTGGGAATCGAACCCGGGTTGGCCGCTTCCAAGGCAAGGCAAACACCCTACTCACTGTGCTATCGCTCCAGCCTCTTTGCCAGTTCTTGGACCCAGCACCATCTGAGTGCCCCTTGGAGATGTCTCTAAGTAGCACTCTCCGGGCAGGAGCCTGTTTAGCAGGAAGAAGGTGGGGGGCAGTCTGCTGATTCAGTCCTGGGGAGAGGATGAGAGGTGGGGAGGGTCAGGCTCTCTGCAGAAGCCCTGTCATGTGCATCAGGTGCTGGCCGAGTTCAGGGGCACATCTGGTGTTTTTTCTTTTTGAAGGGTGCCTGTTTATTTTTAGAGAATGCTTCAGTCAGTTAACTTACTTAAGGTGTGGTTTTTCACCTCCCTACAGTCGTGTGTATATATAGACGTATTTTTCTTGCTTTTCTTCCGAATAGTAAAGGGTATGGGTGGAGTTTTAATGATTTGCATGTTTTCATCAATAGGCAGCAGCCTTGGGGACCAAAATTATTGATGAGGATGGCCTACTGAATCTGATTCGAACCATGCCAGGCAAGAAGTCCAAGTACGAAATAGCAGTTGAAGCTGAGGTCTGTTTAAAATGAGACTGGTATGGGCTGGGGAGATGGTTCAGAGGGCTGGGGCACAGGTGTGGCTCGCGGGCTCCCCAGTTCCAGAGTCCTCTGAGCACTGGATTGGGAGCAGGGACACAATCCTCCCTTTGCCCCCATTCCCCAAATAAACAAAACCAACAAAGTCCCTGCTTCCAAATTTTTTTTAAAAGGACTTATTTATATTTTGATGTTTTATAACTTTGTTGATGTTTTATGGAGACATTTCTTGGATACACGTGGGCCTATTGGCTGTAAAATTAATCTCCCCCCCTTTTTAAATTACAGTTGAACTTCCCTATTTCCTTTTAAATAGTAGGCTATGCTTTAGTCTTACCGTTCTCAAAGGAATGTGAAGAGAACACAAAAGACTGCAGTTACCCTACCTATTTGCTATATTTCTCACACAGTTACCCTGTTACCATCTACCTACTGTGTTTCCCATGAGGGTACCCATCTACCTACTGCCTTTCCTATGCAGTTACTCCATCTACCTAATACATTTGCCGTGTGGTTACCTGTCTCCCTACTACATTTCCCATGCTTTTTGCCCACTTGCTGGGCTAATCATTTTTTAAAAGTTGTGTCATGCATATCAGCATGATAAGCTTATTTTCAGTCAGAACTGTATTTGGGTTTTTTTTTTTTTCCCAGTTGTGACAGAAACCCAACCCACATTAGCTCTCTGGGAAAGGGGGAGATGCCAACTTACTAACAAACCTTGGACTCTGGGGTTTTCTGCCAGAGCCGTTTGGAGACCAGCATGCTCTGGGGACCATAGGGGATGCCGAACTTCAAACCCAGGTCCCCATGCAAGCAAGTGCCCAACCTGTAGTTCTCTCTTTTTGTTTGGGTGCCTTTGGTTGAGTTTGCTGCTCATGGTCCCTCAGCTCACGAGGCCTTTGTGGAAGGAGAGAAGTGGGCCTTGGCGCCCCTCCACCTGCCTTCTGGCACGTGCTTCTCACCCTTCTCAGCCTGTTCTGGCATCTGTACCTTGGGATGGAGGTGCTGTGCGTCTCACCTGGCTCCTTTCCCCCTGTGTTCCCGTCTTTTCTTCCCCAGATGAAGAAAGAAAAGTCTAAATTGGAGCGGACACCCCAGAAAAACAGCCCAGGGAAAAGGAATATGAGTCTGACCCCTAAGAAGGAGTCGGAATCTAAAAGGACCAGACTGACTCCCCAAAAGGGCGACTCCCTCACGCCAGCAAGACAGGCGCGGAGCCCGTCTCAGCGGGGCCCACGGGGCAGGGAGCCGCTGGCCCAGGAGTCACGGGGCGGCCGCAGGCCGACGAGCGAGGCTGAGGGCAGCGGAGCGACCGGAGCAGAGTTTTTACTCTGGGTGGACAAGTACAAGCCGACCTCACTCAGGACCATCATTGGGCAGCAGGGCGAGCAGAGCTGCGCCAACAAGCTCCTGCGCTGGCTGCAGGGCTGGCACCGGGCACCCTCGGAAGAGAAGAAACACGGTGACTGAGCAGCCCCGTGCTGGCGTTTGCATGCTGCATGCACTTGTGTCTCTGTGTGTGCGTGTGTGTGTCCGGTGCCCTGCGGGAGGAAGGCTCAGAGCTGTAGATGCCGCAAGAGGCAGGGAGGATGGGAGCGCGTGGGCTGGGCCGTGTTAGGTGCCACAGACCCCTTCCACTCACTCCTCTGTGACCGCACGGCTGTTCTTACTGGCCATAACGTCCTGACCAGGGCCGTTTCTCTGACTCCCCTTGCTTCTCTGGGGGAGGGGGTCTGCTTCCGAATGTCGTCTGCCGTGGGCCTGCCAGTGGACCTGGCGCAGGAGCCCATGTCGCCACGCCATGACCTGTGCCTGGGTAGGAAAGGAAACCGCACGCACATGTGGAGTTCTAAAGTTTCCTTTTTGTTTTGATTGCCCTCCGGGGTGGAGGTGAGCTGCCGAGCAGAATCTCTCTCAGCATCGCAGAAAGCTCCCCCTGATGCTTTCTAGAACATACTCTGCTCATTTAGAACTGGAGAATGGTGCTCAGTGCTAAGTGGATGTGCAGTTATCCCTCTGTTGTAGGTAATCGAGGTTAACCTCTGGAACTTATGTTTTTCCTAGCGACGAAGTTCGGTAAATTTGCCGGCAAAGACGACGGCTCCAGTTTTAAGGCTGCGTTGCTCTCGGGCCCTCCGGGTGTTGGCAAAACCACCACGGCCTCTCTGGTTTGTCAGGTGGGTGTTGGTGGGCCCCGTGGGAGAGGGCCAAGGTGAGCGTGCCTGTGTGCCGTCTGGAGATGGCAGCTGTGTTTCAGTCTTGTGCGCATCGGCTTTTCTAAAGCTAAGTCTTCTGGAGTGGGTTGGGGGTTCAGATGATGCTCAGGAGGCCCGGGGACCCCTCCTGCCACTTCTCAACCAGTCTGGACAATGGCTCAGTACGAGGGCGTAAGAGTGTGGTGCTGCTCAGGCCCTGCTGTGTGACCACTGTGTGGTGCCAGGGGCTTCTGGGGCTGCCCCTCGCCATGCTGTGCCTTGCCCCATGCTATCGTGCCAGGCCCAGTGTTGGTTTTTTGTTTTTTTGGTTTTTTTTTTGCTTTTTGGGTCACACCTGGCGATGCACAGGGGTTACTCCTAGCTTTGCACTCAGGAATTCCTCCTGGCGGTGGCTCGGAGGACCATATGGGATGCTGGGAATTGAATGCATGTCGCCTGCATGCAAGGCAAGTGCCCTACCCGCTATACTATCTCTTCAGCCCCTGGTTTTGTTTCTGCTTTTGGATTGCACACAGTGGTTCTCAGGGCTCCTGGCTCTGTCTGTGCTCAGGAGTCACTGTTGGCAGTGCCCAGGGAACCAACCTGGGTGTGCAGTACGTCAGTTCAATAGCCTCTCTGGCTTGAAAATCAGATCTGTCAAATTTGCTTGGGTTGTGGGGAAATTTGTCATCTTCATTTTCAAAAAAGCAAATGGTTAATTTTAATAGCAGGTAGTATTTATGTACCAGGCGGTGTGCTAAGTTTCTGTGTAGGACCTGTTACCATTATTATTGGTTTGGTTTTTGAGCTATACCTTGCAGTGCTCAGGGCTCACTCCTGGTGGTGCTCGGGAACAAGGAAGTGTACCAAGGATCAAACCCAGGCCATTGGGATCACAGGAGATGCCGGGGGTTTAACCCGGTTGGCCATGTGCTAGCCTAGCACCCTACCCGCTGTACTGTGGCTCTGGCTCAGGACCTACCATTTCAGTTTTTATTATTCTTGCATTTTGGGCCACATTGGTGCTCGAGATCTCCTCCTGGCAATACTTGGGACCAAGCCCGGGCCTCCCAAATGCATAGCACCTCTCCCCAGCTGGGTATGTGGTTTTATAGGAATGCATTTAATGGACCCTTACAGGTACAAGTATCTTCTGTGCCCTCATGATTGTTCTATACGCTAAACTCCATGTAGTTTCCAGTCATGTGCGACCACTATGGCCAGGGAAGTGGGCTTAGTTGCTGGAGGCACAGTGTGTGTGGCTAGCCAGTGGGGACCTGCTGGGCTAGTGTCTCTTTGGCCACTACGTTGTTAGAGATGAGACACTAAGGTCAACCAGAGTCCATGTGTCGGAATGACCTCAAACAATCCACATGTTAGACCACTCCGTGCATGGTGGCAGGATGAAAAGATGAGAGGTTTTAACTTACTGCTGGATCTTTGAGCTCTGCCCCATCACCCTTCTTGTTGTGAGAACCACCACATAATTTTTTTTGTTGTTGGTTTAAGTATTATATGCATTTTGACTGTTTATTTTTGCTTCGGGGCCACACCCAGCGATGCTGAGGAGCTCCTGTCTCAGCATTCAGGGATCACTCCTATTGGGCTTTGGAAACCGTAAGGGGTGCCAGGAATCAAACTCTGGTTGGTCATGTGCAAGGCAAACACCCTATCTGTTCCTGACTCTCTGCTCTGTTTTAAAATAAAAATACACTTGTGAGGGGAAGGGGGGTGGGGAGCAGAAACCACTGGGTGTGGCTCATAAACAAAAAGTAAAATACTGTGTCTTGGAATAGCTCATTTCTGTATATGATATTGAAATCTTGTGTGGATATTTGTTTTGCTTTGTTTTTGTTTACTTGGTACTTGGGGAGGAGTAGAGCTCCCGGAGGGGCACAGGGAAACATAGGCGGTCCCGGCGATCAACAGCCACACACGTGTACCCATGGTACTATCAGATCCCAAGGATGGATATAGTTTTAAGCAGCAGACCTTAAGAAGGTCTCCATAAATATGCTCTGATAATTAGTGAGTCATCTGTAGAGACTTCTGAGACCGAGCTGTGAGTGTTTGTATATTTTCTAAGGTCCTAATATTGTGAGTTCTATTATAGCTAATCTTATTATTAGTGTCGTGCTGCATTACTTTTCTTTCATCACCTATCCTGTTTAATTATTCATCATCTTTTTTTTCTGATCCTGATTTGCATTGTGATTGTGGTTTTCGTGTTTTGATTAGGAATTGGGATATAGCTACGTGGAACTGAATGCAAGTGACACTCGGAGTAGGAGCAGTTTGAAGGAGATTGTGGCCGAGTCACTGAATAATACCAGCATCAAAGGCTTTTATTCAAGTATGTGGCTTTTTGAACTTTTTTCCCCCTTTCGGTTATGCAAGAAAGCCAAATTCATTTCAATATTTAGGAATGGCCGATGCGTGGCGCTTTGCTAAATTCACTGTGGTCAATGATCGAATTAGAAAAGCCTTCGATGTAATTCATGTAGGACCGGTCACCTTGTTTTAGGTTTCAAAGTTTTATGAGAATGTAATAGAAATGTATGTTCAGGGGCCTGGAGACACAGTACAGCAGGTAGGATGTTTGCCTTCCATGTGGCCAATGTGGGTTTGAGCTCTGGTATCACCAGTGGTCTACCAAACCCTTCCAGGAGTGTTTCCTGAGTGTAGAACCAGGTGTATACCCCTGGGTATGCCCCCTAGGACCCCCCCCCCAAAAAAAAAAGATAATGTATACACAAAGGTTTTGTTGTTGTTTTTGCTACTTCTGACAGTGCTTGGGGGACCATGCAGTGCAGGGGCTCTAACCCATGGGTGCATGCAGGGCAGGCTAGCGCCTTCTCGCTGGACTATTTCTTTGTCCCTACATACAGAATTTAAAATGCATTTTACCTTTGACTTTAGAGGATTCACAGGTGAATCCTATGGAAAGTGAAAGGAAATAACAGTGTGAGATTTGAGATAGGCGACACTTGTCTGTTAAACAGCAGTTCTCTGTGGGACATTGGGGAGAGCCATAGGGAAAGGGCAACATCGAGGGTGCCTAAAAATGACCAAGACTTGTCTGTGGGCAGGAGAGTTTGTTTCCGGAGGAAGGTAGTGGAGAAGGGAACAGGCTTTGAGCACGTAGCTCCGGCTAGTTTGCTCTTACGCATGAGGTTCTGGGTTCCAGCCTAGCCACCGGGAAACTCAAGGCAAGGTGCGGGTATTTCCCAGGGTAGCTGGTGGGGGTGGGGCAGAACTGACGGGGCAGATGGCTGCCCGAGTTACACACACACACTGTGTAGTTAGAACCTGCGACAGGCGTCAGGTGCACCTGCATTGTTTGTTCTTGCCACGGCAGAAAATCCTGACTAGATATGAGTTGCTCAGGAAATGGCACTCTCGGGTCAGCTGGTGGAAGGTAAGTTGGGGCAAGGCGGGAAAGCAGTCTGGTTGCGGTTCTCCAACGCACACGAAACACTCCATGTAGGCCAGAAATCCCATTTCTAGGATAGCAGCAGAAGCTGAATTCACTGTCTGTGCAGACACATAGCAACAGAAGTGACTGACACACAGATGTATCTGACAATGTCTCTATGTGTACATGTGTGCTCAAGGACATAGTGTTGCACATACGAGCAGAAGATGGGCACACTGTCCTGCTCTGTGCTGGTGACTAGTGGGGTGTGTGGTGCTCCACAGCGCCGTGTACCTGGGGCCCTGCCCCCGGCTCCAGCTGCAGCATTGACCACTTCACAGCTCTCCAACCTGGAGCTGCCCAAGTCCTTCCTCGGGGCAAGTGTTCCCAACATTGCTTCTCTCTCAGAGAATCCCGTGTTTCCCTTCCAGTTCCTCTCCTCCCTTAGTAAGGCTCCTTACAGAAAAAAGAAATGTTAAACCAACATGTTTACCTTTAAAAACTGATGAGAGGCCTGATCGTCAGAGTGGGTGCAGACCAGGTACCTGCGTTGGGGCCCATGTGTTTGTAGGTGGAGACCAGCTCTGAAGGGGGGAGGTGGACTGGCCGCCGACTTCTCCCACAGAGGGACCTTGGGGCTCCTCCTCTGCAGTCTCCTCTGACTCACTTTGTCCCGGAAAGCAGCCTGGCATCTGTGTTTTTGATTTTTTTTTTTTCTTAACAAAGCCGTTTTTGTGCCGCACTTTATCTGTGCCCCATCCGGTTGCTTTTCCCTGTGGGCAGGTGGCGGTTCTCCCGGGAGCTTGAAACACGCGCTCATCATGGACGAAGTGGACGGCATGGCAGGGAACGAGGACAGGGGCGGGATCCAGGTAAGGTAGCAGAGCCCTGCCAGGGAGCCGCCAGCTGTTCATTTGCAAAAAGAGCTTCAAGAGCTAACTACACTGTGATACTGGTGGCATTGGAGGCTTGAGGGGTTTTTAAAAACTGAAAAATGCCTAGATGAAATGGCTTGTTTTAATAATGACTCTTGTGCTGTGAATCTGCCTTCTAGGAATTAATTGGCCTGATAAAACACACAAAAATCCCCATTATTTGTATGTGCAATGATAGAAATCATCCCAAGATTCGCTCTTTGGTTCATTATTGTTTTGATCTTCGTTTTCAAAGACCTCGGGTTGAGCAGATTAAGGTATGATGTTTGGGTTTTTTTCTCCATCAGTTTTATTACCGTTAGTTTTTTAAGCTACCTGTTAAATGTTTTAAGAATATCTGACTGCGTTTTGTATCCCCTTGGTCCATTTCAGGGCGCTATGCTATCTATTGCATTTAAAGAAGGCTTAAAGATTCCTCCTCCAGCAATGAATGAAATAATTTTAGGGGCCAATCAAGATATCAGACAGGTAAATTGAATATGTTGTGATTGACGTTTTTTTCCTATTTAATCTCTCAGCCTGTTGAGTGGGGCATGGGGCTGTATTTTCCATTTTGACAGTATCTTATTTACGATTCTTCCAGGTTTTACACAATCTGAGTATGTGGTGTGCAGAAAATAAGGCACTAACCTATGACCAGGCCAAGGCTGACTCTCACAGAGCCAAAAAGGACATCAAACTGGTAAAAATAAATGTTCATTTTTAAAGGATTATCCTCAAGCTACAAAGCACTTACTTTGTAGCTAGTAGCTCAATTGAAATAGTTATTATAGTTCTTTGATATGTCTGTGGAATCTATGCTTATTTATAATCAGAGATACATGCAGCTGTGTTTCCTTCTTTTCCCCTTTTAAAAAACTTCTGGTTTTTGTTTTTGGTCAAGCCCTGGCAGTGCTCAGGGCTTACTTTTGGCTCTGTGCTCTGGACTCAATCCTGGCAGGCGTGGGGGACCATACACCCTCTGCTGGGAATTGAACTTGGGTTGGCAGCATGCAAAGCAAGCACCCTGCCCACTCTGCTATCTCTTTGGCCCCATAAAAACTGTTTCTAATTTCAGTGAATATTTTCCATGTAGCACTGTAGCACTGTCGTCCCGTTGTTCATCGATTTGCTCGAGCAGGCACCAGTAACGTCTCCATTGTGAGATTTGTTGTTACTGTTTTTGGCATATCGAATACGCCACGGGGAGCTTGCCAGGCTCTGCCGTGCAGGCTAGATACTCTCAGTAGCTTGCTGGGCTCTCCAAGAGGGGTGGAGGAATCGAACCCGGGTCGGCTGTGTGCAAGACAAACGCCCTACCTGCTGTGCTATTGCTCCTGCCTCCGGCCCCTCCATAACTTTTTTCAAGGTAAAATTGTTTTTTAAAACAGAAAGACATCAGCCTAGTGAACGCATTTCACTCCTAGCCATCCTTTCAAGTTTAACGCCAGGCCTGGGTCGACTGTGTGCTAGGCAGGCGCCCTGGGTCCTGAACGGTCTCTCTGGCCACTCTGAGGGGGTGCTTCCGGTCAGCCCCACGAGAGCTGGCGTGGGGTGGGAGTAGGAAAGGGACAGCCTGACTCCCAGGGCTCAGGGACTTGGCAATTTTTGGTGTTGCAGGGGTGACATGAAGATTTTCTATACACTCCTGCCCTTCATAAAATCTTTATAGTTTATATTTAGTCTCTATTCTTGGTGTTGTTTATCTTACGGGCTCTTTTGTTTGCTTTGGTTTGGGTGCCCACCCAGTGGAGCTCAAGAGCTGCTCCTGGATGATGGCTTAGGAGACCTTGTGGTGACAGGCATTGGACCTGGGGCTGCAACATGCACTCAGTCTGTTGAGTTGTCTCCGTGGCTTCCACGCGGGGTTAACACCCATATGATGCCGTGCACCCGACATCTCCCTTTGTGTTTTTTTTTTTTTTTTGCCCATGATTTTTTTTTTCTTTTTTTATTAGTGAAAAACCATGAGGTACAGTTACAGGCTTACAAATTTTGTGCTTGGGTTTCAGTTATACAATGATCATGTGCCCATCCCTCCACCAGTGCCCGTCATCCATCCCCATGGGTCCCAGCATCCCCCCCCCCTCATCCCCCCCCCTCCCATCCTGCCTCTGTGGCAGGGTATTCCCCCTTGTTCTCTCTCTCTTCTTTTGGGTACTGTGTTTTGCAAGAGAGGCTTTGAGTGGCAATCATGTTTGGTCTATCGACTACTTTTAGCATGCTTCTCCCACCCTGGGAGGACCCTCACAACACCCTTCATTTGGTACTCTCTTCTCTATCTGAGCTTCCTTTTCACCTAGAGCCTGTGGCTGGCCTTCCATTCATGGAGCAAAATTCCTGGTACTAATCTCAGCCATTCCTGGGTGTTACTCTCCCTTTTTGTTGCTTTATGTTCCCCAGATGAATGCAATCTTTCTGTGTCTATCCCGCTCTTTCTGACTCATTTCGCTTAACATGATACTTTCCATGTAGTACCACTTGTATGTAAATTTCATAACTTCATCTTTTCTAACAGCTACATAGTACTCCATTGTGTAAATGTACCAAAGTTTCTTTAACCAGTCATCTGTTCTTGGGCACTCAGGTTTTTTCCAGATTCTGGCTATTGTAAAGAGTGCAGCAATGAACAAACAATTGCAGATGTCACTTCGACTATACCTTTTTGCCTCTCTGGGATATATTCCCAGGAGTGCTATAGCTGGGTCAAATGGCAGATCAAATTCTAATTTTTTGAGAGTCGTCCATACTGTTTTCCAAAAGGGTTGGACCAGCCGGCATTCCCACCAGCAGTGAAGGAGGGTCCCTTTCTCGCCACATCCGCGCCAGCACCGGTTGCTTTTGTTCTTGTGGACCGACATCTCCCTTTGTAACTGCGTACAAAATCCTTTTACCGCTTCACAATCTTCTGTTTCTCTCCCCCTTCCCCTGAACCCATGTTTTCCTAGGCCCCTTTCTCAAACTGTCACTTAGCTGAAACAGCTGGAACTGAGCAGCTGTTGCCTTTCGATACTCTGCAGTGTCTATTTAAGGCTCCTCCTTATTTCCCCCCGGCGACCCACTTATTTCATCATCTGGTTGTGAATCTGTTTTGTTTTGTTTTTTAATTAAAAGTGAAAGAGAGTATTAAGATATTATAGTTTAGGCAACATGGTTACAGTAATATTAAAGCTTATGGTTTTGATGTATACCTTAATTACCACATCTTACTGTCACCAAAGTGCACAAGACAGCCCCCCACGCACCCCCACCCTACCCAGACGCCTTGTGTTACATAAAGTCCCTTCCTTCCTCCTTCCTCGCCCTTGGTGGTCAGTTCTGGAACCTGCATGTGCTACAGTTTGCATTCACCTATCGATGGACATCTTGGTTGCTTTCAAGTTTCGGCAATTTTATTGTTATTATTTTTGATTTTGGAATCATCCCTGGTTGGTGCTTCGGGTTTACCCCTGGCTCTGTACTCAGAGATTACTCCTGGTAGGCATGGGGAACCACACAGGATCGAACCCAGGTTAGCCGTGTGCAAGGCAAGCTCCCTATCTGCTGTACTATTGTTCTAGCCTCAAGTTTTGGCAATTTTAAATAAAGTTGCCATAAGTCTCCTTGTCAGGCTTTTCCTTTGCCCAGAAGTTTCCTATTTTTTAAGATAATCACCGCAGAGCCTGACTGCTGGATTTCAGTTTTGTAAGGAACCACCCAGCTGTTGTCATCCACAGTGGCTGATCTGCTCTGCATCCCCATCGACAGCCGAGTGCCCGTTGGTGCTGCCACTGCCGGGGTGTTGGTTATTACCGGGCATGTCCTTTTCTCTTTCCAGGGTCCGTTTGATGTTGCCCGGAAAGTGTTTGCGGCCGGTGAGGAGACAGCTCACATGTCGTTGGTAGATAAGTCGGATCTCTTCTTCCATGATTATTCCATAGCACCACTGTTTGTCCAGGAGAACTACGTCCACGTGAAGCCTGTTGCTGCGGGGTGAGTGTTCCGGCCGCGCCAGGGGTGGACTGGGCCCCCTCCTGTGACCTCAGGCTGGGCGGGGCGTGACGCCGTCCCCCTTCCACAGAGGTGACATGAAAAAGCACTTGATGCTGCTGAGCAGGGCTGCTGACAGCATCTGTGACGGGGACCTTGTGGACCGTCAGATCCGGAGTATGCAGAACTGGAACCTTCTGCCCACACAGGTAAGCAGGTGTGGCCACGGCTTTGGCTCAAGAGCCCAGAACTGCTTTCGGTTCCTGGAATCTTTAAAATTCTGATGCAACCGCTGGTTATGGCTCTTATGGCAAAACTGCAATCTGTTAGAGGATAAAGCACTTCACAGTCTGTTGCTTATTGAATCAGCCTTATTTTTCATTGTTTCAAGCTGCTTTCAGTAAGTGGAAATTTGATTTGGGTCATTAAATTTAGAGTCAGAAGTCTCCTCATTTGCTGTTTTACTTTGAGTTCATTTCTTTGTTTCATTGTTTTCGCTCTCCCATGTGGTTCCTGATGGATGAATTCTGATTTTCTTCTTTCGTGCTGGAGGGAGACGCTTGAGATTGGCAGCTCCATTCCTTAGATGTATCTTTTACCCCGAACAGAGGTTTGTGGGTTCAGGGAGATAGCTGATGGTCTCCCTGCATAAGCTGTGCCTCAGAGGGCCCTCCCAGAAGCCCAGTGCTGTAAAAATTTGTAAATGATCTGTTCTTGTTTTTTTGTATTTTTAATAAGAGTATTATGGCCTGAGTCTGGAAGGCTTCCTCCTCTTTTAGTTCTCCTCATCGATTATATTGACTAGAGACTCATTCTGACTTTAAAGACCTCCTTGTCATCTTTTGGATGTTTTCTTTTTTCTTTATCTAATAATCATACCTTTGAGAAGTCATACTAGAGAAATAATATGAAACACAGGGAAAGCCTGAGCCACAAGACAATCCTATAAATGATTAGCTTTTGATAGCACAGTGTTGGAATTGATTTGGGCAGTGATAGGTGGCCAGTGAGTTTCCGGTAAATCCTCTTGATGCTAAGCCAGCTTTAAAATGATTTTTCCTGAGTATTGCTTGGGAGACACCCACTGCATCACTATCCTCCCTGTTGTTCATCGATTTGCTCAAGCGGGCACCAGTAACGTCTCCACTGTGAGACTTGTTGTTACTGGTTTTGGCATATCGAATACGCCACAGGGAGCTTGCCAGGCTCTGCTGTGCAGGCGGGATACTCTCGGTAGCTTGCCGGGCTCTCCGAGAGGGTCGGAGGAATCGGACCTGGGTCGGCTGCATGCAAGGCAAACCCCTACCCTCTGTGCTGTCACTCCAGCCCAGAAGACACCATCCCCTCAAAAAAAAAAAAATTCAAAAAGCAAGATTATCGTGAAGTTGACTTAGTGTGAGCAGCTGGGAAGATAGTGCAAAAGGCTGGTGTGCTTGAACAGGGCCCGCGATCTTCTCCCATACTGCCAGTGTGGCTTAGGGGGCTCCCGAACATCAGCCCCCCAAATAAGGCTCTGTTCAGGAAAGTTTGTGAGGGGTACTGATAAAATAAGCAGGGCGTGACATTTACCTGATATCCCCCTTCAGCGGATGGCGTGTAGCTGGCGTCGATGCCGTGTCCTTATTTGTGCAGCCCTGGGTTTCAGTCTTGGCAGGGGCACCGCAGTAGAAGCTCAGGGCGCAGCTGGCCCTAAAGCGGCCCCTTACTCTGTCCGCTCTTGAGTGCGAGTTTCCTTTCTTCTGTGACCCTTAGACCACCCATGCTCAGCTCTCGCATGCTGTGGTGACTGTACTGGGGAACATCTTTCTGGTCACTCGGATGCTGTGACACTCCGCTGAGCAGGCTGAGCTGGGAGGGTGACATCTCCGACAGGCCTAACGGGTTGGGTCTGGGTTTCTGTGGGGAGGGGGAGGCACACCTTGCTCTGCTCTGGGGTCACTCCTGGCTGGCTCGGGACCGTACGCGGTGCCATGCTTGGGTCGGCTGCGTGCAAGGCAGGCGCCCTGGACCCTGAACGGTCTCTCCAGCCACATCAAGGGGGTGCTTCCGGTCAGCCCCGTGAGGGCTCAGGGACTCGGCCGGCATGGCCTTGTTTTCCCAGGCTGTCCACTCCGCTGCCTTTAAGCTCTGGACTGCCACTTCCTTTTTCAGGCCATTTATGCCAGTGTTCTTCCTGGAGAGCTCATGAGGGGCTTCATGACCCAGTTTCCCTCCTTCCCCAGCTGGCTGGGCAAGCACTCGTCCACGGGCAGGCACGACCGCATTGTTCAGGACCTGGCTTTGCACATGAGCCTCAGGTGAGTGCGCCTGCACCCGGGTGGCCGTGTGCCAAGCTCAGCCCTTCTCCGTGACCAGCAAAACCCATCACAGGTTCGGCTGTTGGCCTTGACTGAAGGCTCAAGGAGGGGATTGCCTCTTATTTTGTGATCCTGATTTTGCATGATCACCATCACACTTGTTCTATCACTTGACTAATTTGTGGAGGAAAGCCATGTGGTAGAGGTGCCGTGACTTTAAGGTCATGCTGAAGACGGTTCCATTCTGCGATTGTTGTCCAGGCTGAGCCATTGGAATGAGCCCCCTGCTGTGCGGGCAGGTCAGTTGAGTGGGTGGGAGGCTGCCACTGACTGTGTGTGTGCCTCTTGTTCTGGTTTCAGAACTCACTCCAGTAAGAGGACTGTGAATCTGGACTATTTGTCCCACATACGGGATGCACTTGTGCAGCCCTTGATTTCACAAGGGGTTGAAGGAGCCCAGGATGTTGTCGCTCTCATGGACACGTATTACCTGATGAAGGAGGACTTTGAGAACATAATGGAATTGAGCAGCTGGGGAGGCAAACCCAGCCCCTTCTCCAAGCTGGACCCCAAGGTAAATCGTGCAGCCACCGGCTCATCCATTGGTGGGTCACCTGTCATCGCTCAGGGTTTTGGAAGCTTTTAAGCTTTTTTCTCACACGAGAGGCTTGCTACTTCTTAAATAGCCCGTGCTTTCCAAAGGTACTGACTGGGCACAAAAAGAATAGATACCGAGGTTTAACTTAACAGTTTAAATTTATGTTTGCTGCAAGATTTGAGAAGCAAATGTCAGAGTTAGGTGGTATCGAATGTAATTGTGAAAAGAAAGTGTATTTGATGCTGAAGAATTGTAAGCTTTTGTTTTTTTGCTTCTTTTATATTGGGCTATACTGAAGGTGCTTAGGACTTAGGCCTGGTTCTGTGCTCAGGCACCGTGTGGGGTACTGGGAATTGAGCCTGGGTCAGTCACATACAAGGCAAGTGCCCTACACAGTGTACTATCTTTCTAGCCCTGTAAACTTTTTCTTTTCTTTTGTATTAATTTTTTTAATTGTTATGCATCTTTTTTTTTTTTTAATTTTTTATTAGTGAATCACCATGAGGTACAGCTACAGAGTTACAAACTTTCATGCTTGCGTTTCAGTCATACAATGACCGAGTACCCATCCCTCCACCAGTGCCCATTCTCCACTACCAATGGTCTCAGCATCCTTCCCACCACCCCACCCCGCCTCTGTGGCAGTAGCCCTGTTAACTTTTTCTTAGCCTGCCAAACCTTGGGGTTCAGTGTTTATTTCAGCCACACATTCTAACATAATAGTGCATTGCTACTTAATGCAATAAACATGAAAAACAAGTGACACAGTGTGAATAGGTTATATCCAGTATCTTGAAAACAACCTATCTTGAAAAGATTCTCTATATATTGTCTTTAGAATTTTGGCCTGATTTAATGGTGAAGGTAACTTCTAGCAGACGTCTTCAGACAGAATTCATGGACTTGTCCTACAGTTATGTTTAGAAGCTGGAAATTAAAGCTTTTCAAGTTTATCTTTTGAAGTAACCAATATTATGGTAAAGGTAATTTATGTAGTTGGTAATTAAAGACCAGCTTTAGCTTGTACCTTATTGTGAGCCTTTTAAAACATATTAATTCACTGTCTGGATTTGTTTATTGCCTTTTATGGAAGTGAGATGGAGTCATAACATATCAGTTTCATGTGTGCATCACTGCATATCATTGCAGAATTGTGGAGAACATGGAAGACAGATGAAAATCAATGACATCAAGTCACCTTCTTTTGTTCCTTCCCTCTCTCCCTCCCTCCCGTGATGCATGCAAGGCAGCATCTCATTCACTGTGCTGTCTGTCCGGCCCCGTCTGCTCACTTTTCTCTTTGTCTCAGTCTCTCCGGCTGTGCTCCTTACCTTTTTGACTCCTGAGCTCTGTAAAGATTGTCATGGGGAGAAAAGAAATGCACAGAACTTCTCTTAAGAGAAGTGACACCAAGTGTCTGTGCACTGGCATCGTAGGGAGCTTCCAGCTGAAACACTCCCTCCTTCCTTGTCCTCAGGTGAAAGCAGCCTTCACTAGGGCTTACAACAGAGAAGCCCACCTCACCCCGTACTCGCTGCAGAGTCTGAAGCCCTCCCGGCACAGCAGTGTGGGGCTGGCGCAGGACTTGGAGTACAGCGAGGAGCTGAACGATGAGGACTCTCAGGCCGACGACAAGGACCCCAATGCCATGGAGAGTGATGCCATGATCAAGGTCGTGTTACCCCCTGCGGCCACCTCCCTGCACCCCCCCCCCCCCCCCCCACACACACACACACATGCAAGTCCCTGCGCGGCCTCGGAATACTTAATTTTTCTCTGTGTCAGAAGACATGTCCTCCAAAATTTCAGTAGCAGAATAGGCCAGAAATACTATTTCGAAGGTTTTTCTTGTTTTGTTCTGGTTTTTTACATTCGTAGAGGTGATCAACTTCTCACAGCAGTGGAAGAGCCGGGTGCCAAGAAAGTAGGCCATCGTCTTAATAGTCACAGACTGCTTGCTCAGAAGAGTGACTTACTTTTTTTGACTTTTTAGAGGTCAGAATGCACCTATTTGGCTATTGGTGTTTTATCCACCAACACACATTTTTTTTCCCAGCATGACCAAGAATGGCATTTATAACCCAGCCATTCTGCTTCTACTTTGCTATAGTCGTTGAACTGCCTGTCAGAGTTCCCCGGAGTAAAACATCCTCAACTGTGGGAGGAAAGATGGAAACCATTTATGCCATAAGCCCAGTCTCCCATTTGCCCTATGAGGTGACATGTGTATGTTTTTGTTTTTTGGTTTTTTTTTTTTAATTTTTAAATTTTATTTTCATAAGGTTGTTTCCATTAATTGATTACATTCAATACTTCAACATTAATCCCACCACCTTTACACCTTTCCACCACCATTATTTTGAATTTTCCCGCCACCACTCAGGCCTGCCTGTCACAGGCAGATGCTAGATAATTTATTTTCTATTGCTTATTATGAATATCATGAGATGTCCCGGAATTCTAAAATTGTAAATGATTGGGGTCCGGAGCTGCAGTGAGCTAATCCATTCCAGGATTCATTTGTGAGTCTCTGGATCAAGGCCGTTAAATGGCATCCAGAGGCAGTTAGTGGGTGTGACAGCTGGGACCCCCAGGGGCCGGCAGATGGGGAGGGACGGCACACCCCGCTGCCATGTGGCTTGGGGTCTTAGTCCCTGGTCCCGTATTAACTGTTTTTGTGTGTTTTCCTTCCAGCAGAAAAAGACGAAAGCTCCAAAGCCTTCCAAATCAGAAAAAGATAAGGAGCCCAGAAAAGGAAAAGGAAAAAGTTCCAAGAAATGAACCTGCTTTTCACTGCTGTCGGCCACTTTATCCTTGTCCCCATTGGCCCTGGTCTGGAGGGTGCTGTGTTTGTGCATGACGGGCCACCTGGTGGCATCAGCAGTGGACGTGGCACTGCTGGGAGCACAGCACCAGCAGGCCCAGGCTCTCCTCTCACAGGCTGAGAGAACTGCTGGCCCCCACTGCTGGCCTGTCCAGCGAGGGTTTGTTTCCAAATGACTGTAGAAACCACAACTCAGAACCACATGTTAGTTCGGTATTAGGTTTCAGTTAAGAATATCCCCAGGAGCAGTGGTGGGTACTACGGGAACTTTTACAGGTTTAAGAACTTCAGATGGCCTTTATAGGACCAACAGCAAATATTTTAAAGGGAGTTAACTATCAACACGGTGAAATTTTGTAAATAAATTATGATACAAAACATTCACCACATAGAGCTGAGTATTTGTACCCTGTCAGCTATCTCACAGTGAGGAAGGAAAAATGATCCCCGTGGTGGTCCATGTACAGATTTTTAAGATCTCATCTTGTAAAATATTATTGATCTATTACATTCGTTGTTCACTTGGAGATGACTGGATACCAAAAACAAAAAAACTCCCGCTATTTTACACAAAATCCAGTAGTTTGGCAGTTGAAGTCAGGTCCTGCACTCCCGCTCTATCACCTTGCACTGACCTCTGAGTGCTGCTGCCTGTGTCTGGGACCCCTTTCCCGCGCCATGTTACCAAGACAAGGCGTGGCTTTTGGCTGCAAGAGCATTGCACTTCCCAGCTCTCCCCTGTCAGTTCAGACCTTTTGGGGCTAGGCTGGGGCAGACTCAGTTCCACTGTGACCTGGGACTAAGTGAACACTGGCTTTGGTCTGGTCCTGGGAGGTTTGGGTCTGTTGTTATCCCCTGCGGGGGCTCCCTTCATGGGACTTGTTCAGTTCTCTGTGCCAGGGAAGCTGCCCGGAGCTGTGTTGTCCTGCTGTTTCCATCTTGTTGGGAAATGCTCCGGTGGGATGTGCTCCCTGTGGGTCAAGCATGCCGGAAGGATGCTAAAGTCCGGATACCGCCCCCTGCCCTAGAGGAGCTGATCATCATCTTTGGGAGACGAGGCATGAAGTTCTTAGTCTGTTCAAATGTATTTGCCAGAGTGGAAAATGTCTTTCATGAAGATTCTATGCTTGTGGGAGTGGAAAACGTGCCTTAAATTTTTGCCCACCCAGCCATGCTATTCTTTGTTGAAGCCCTCACCTTCGGGGACAGATTCCTGATTGATGGGATGAATGTGGTTTTCCTCTGCTTGTTTTCCTCTTTTGGTTGCTTTTGGGTAGCCAGTCACTCAGCCTCATACCTCTTCGAGGACGGGCAGGAGACTGCCTCTCCTTGCAGGAGGATATGTGAGTTGGGTCCCCACGTGTGTTCATTTAGGGTTGTTTTTAATGACTAATGCACTTCTGCCATGTGTGGTTGGCATAATAATGATATTTTAGTTTTTTGTGGGATTCGAGGCAGTGACTGAAGACAGAAGGGGTCTTGTCTGAGCTCGCATGGCCATGATGTGTCTGGCTGCTATTCAGGGCAGTAGGCCTTGGTGAGTTCACAAGTTTGGTGGCTAATCCAGGTGGCCTGTGTTGGGACTGGATCTTCAGTGGGGTGATTGTGAATACCGGGGTGACTGGTAGATCTGCATGGGAGCAACTGAATCCTGCGTCTGTTTGCATGAAAGGATGTCCTTGCTTCCTGTGAGAGCCATTGAGTCTAAGTCATTTCCTAGCCGCTTGACTTAGTAGTTCTTGTCTGTGATTTGCAGCCGTATTATTTGGCCTCTTAAAATGGTTAACAAGGAGCATGTCACTCTGGGTCCAGGTGCCCTTCCTAAACGGGGTACTGGTGCAGTTACTACACCCGCCACTCACGTACATAGCCTCACAAATCCCAAGTGCCTGTGGCTGCCCTCCCAGCCTTCCACATCCCACCAGTGATGACAGGAAAATGAGGGTACCAGGAAGGCAGCAGCTTCTCCCCTTTCCTTGCCAGCCTTTGGGAGGCAAGGATGGTTCTGAAGACTGGCGACATTGTGTGTGAGGATGCTGGGAGACATTACTGGTGCTCTGACTGCAGGCCTGTGATGCTCAGGGCCCCACCCTGGAAATACTGTCTGGTTCGTTTCATGTCACACCATGTAACAGCTTCTGTCTGCTCTGCCTTGGGTGGCACTGCCTTGAATGGCAAGGATAAAATTACGGCATGTATGTGATTGGGGGAGGATCTCACCTTCAAGGAAACTGAAGGATTTAATTTTGTGAAAGGAACCCACAAATGTAGTGTAACAACTCAGGATATACAAGAGCTTATACATTCTTTCAAATGTTGATTTAATTGACTTGATGTTTTATAGGACTGATAATGTTAAATAGCTTGATTTGTATAAACTTTTGTGCTGCCCAAACTTTACTGTGTGTTTCAAAAGCTATTTTCCGTCATTTCTTTCTGTCTCCAAATCCAGTGGGTAAAAAAAAAAACATTGTAAATATCTAGCTAACAATTTTATTTTAAAGGAAATATTTTAAAATATAAAAGTTATCAAAAAGCTTAATATTTACAATGATAGGTTACTATATAGTACAGGTGTAGATTGTAAGGCTTTGAAGAGGAAATATACAAAAGACAGGTGACATGTCATGAGCTACAGAACTTGCAAGCAGTGAGCTGGAGGGGTGCCTTTATTTTTCTGTATCCAGGAAGGGCCATCTCTCAGTCCAGCGAGGCTAGAAACAGTCTGTTATGGACAAAATGGTATCTTCTCAGGAACATTTTATCTAGAAAGGACAAAAAATTCACATGCCTTCAGAAGGGTTGTCGGTAAGAACTGGCATCAGGTAAAAAACCAGGCATATTGCTGGTTTCTGGGATGAGGAACGGGAACAGAAGTGTACCCTCCAGGCAGGCTGTCCCATGTCGGCGGGGCTCAGAGGCTTAATAGGCTGAAGTGTGTTCGAGTGTGATCCCAGAATCATATGGTTCCCCAAGCACAGAGCCAAGAGCAAGTACTGGGGACCTGGTGCAAAGCCATCAACGAAATGGCCGGTCTGTAATCACTATTGAATTCCAATCCTCAACTCTGGCTTTGCTTGCTGGCACCTGACACAATTATAATTATGTGAGTAAACTGTTGAATCTTATAAAGGAAGGAAGAGGAAGATGATCTCATTGGGAAGAATGAGAAAATACAAGGTAGGTATTTAGAAATTTGTAACTAGTTTTTCTCAAAATTAAACCCCGTTAGTCACTTGTCTGAAAACAAGTCCATGAACAATGGGTTCCATCTCTATCACTACATAAGAAGAAGGTACCTAGGAACTTTCCAGACTCACGGAGACCGACCGAGTGCTAATGAAGGGAGCAGCAGAGTCTATGGAGATTAAAAGCATAAGCCAGGTTCTGGTATTAGAAGTGGTAAAGTTATAAATTAAATCGCTAGTGGATATTACTTATGAGCCTAAGGAAACAATACAGTAACTATTCAAAGGCATTGGTGAATAGTTAAAAGCAGGTAGAAATTAGAGAGGTGTGAACTCTTGAAAGAAGAGAACTCTGTTGGTTAAGGTCGTGTGTGAGGGGCTGGAGGGATAGTAGAGCTTAATGCAATTACTTTCTAATTACAATTCCTGTTAATATAAATGGACTAAGTCTCAGAAGAGTTGAAAGCCGGGGGGGGGGGGGGGAACACCCAGCATCCACCTATGCTGTCTATAAGAGACTCAGTTTAGATGTAAGGACACAAAGTAAAGGAACAGAAAAAGATAGGCCATGCAAATGAAACCGAGGTTGGCTCTTATCACTGACAAAAAAGTCATTATATAATAATAAAAGGGTATTTCCACAAGAGTGTACATTTATGCACCTAACATAGGAACTGCACACAGATACAGGGAGAGATGGCAATAATAGCAGAGGTGCACTTAAATATCCCTCTTCAGTCAGTACGAGAGCATCCAGATAGGTCAGTAAGGAGAGCTGCCAGCTGTGCTTTACAGAACATACATAACATACATAGCCTAAGACAGGTCTTAGATTAGGTGGCAACACGAGCTCAGACTTCAGCTGACAGTCATATCTTCCGGTTCTGCTGGTATGAAACTAGACATATTTTACAAGAAGAGTTTACAAATATGTGGAGATTAAATTTGCTGCTGAATAACCAATGGGGTAAAGAAGAAATCAAAAGAAGAAAAATTTATTTAGAGACAAGTGACAGTGAATACCACGCCAGAACTATGATTAATGCTTCTATTAAGAAACATCGCAAGTGCTGATAAAAAACAACAACAAAAAAAGTACATATAATTTTCTTAACCTAAAGCAGAAGGTTTAAAATATGTGTTCAGATATACAAATCTGGAAGATGGATCATCTATGGTACACACACACACGATGAAATACTACTTGACCATAAGAGAAGATGAGGTCATGCAGCTTATTGCTCCATGGATGGATCTGGAAAGGTAGTCAAAGGGAGATGGCTGATGAGTGATTGCTCTCATATGCAGTTTATAAAAAAACACAGGGGAACAACAAATGCACAAAGGAATAGAACTGAGCAGGAGAGCTGTTCTGCAGGAGGAAGCTTGCCACTAGGGTGGCGGTGGGAGGGAACAGTAAGGCTGATGGAGGGGAGCCTCTGCGGGGTGGGAGGGAAACTCGGGCATGAGTGGAAGAGAGTGGACACTAGTGAAGGGATTGGTTGCTGGAACGTATACTGAAACTTATGAATGACTGTAAAGTTGTAATTCATGGCGATTCAATTTGGGGGACTGGGTGGGGGGGGGGAGCTGTATGAGACAGTCTCAAGAGGAACTAAATTCACATTGGGGCCTGTGCAGAATTTTTTTGTTTTGACTTTAGACCACACCGTGATGCTTGGGCTCTCCTGCCTGCACTCGGGAATTACTCCTAGTGATGTTTGGGAGACCATATGGGATGCCGGGGATTGAATTCAGGTTGGCCACATGCACAGCAAGTGCCCTACCGGCTATACTATGTTTCTGGTCCCAATGTGCAGAATTTCCATTTGAGGAAATTGTAGGAAAATTGCCCCAAGTTGAGAAGGGATTAGACATCCATGTCAGGGGCTTAAAGAGTTCTAATAACAAAGCATCAGTAGATATGCATCAAGACTTGTTTTTGACTGAAATGCAAAAATCAAAGAGATTCAAAGCAAGAAGTGAAAAAGCAAGCAGCCACATAGAAAGGAATTCCCAGGGGGCTGGGGAGAAGGTTGTAGGGGTGAAGAGTGCACACTTTACATGGGGGGCCGGGTTTGACCCCAGCCACTGCATCTTACTACTGCTGAGAGAAATAAGGGAAGCCACACCCCCTACCCCCACATAAGACTCAAGCACATCTCACTACAGAAACACTGCAGACCAGAAGGGTACAAATGAGGAGAAAAAGATCTTCTGACCAAGAAAACCACTTGCATTTTTGTGGAAGTCGTAAGGAGCTTTTGGCACAGTGGTTAAAGGAACTGTGGCCACTAAGCTGGCCCTCCGACAAATACTTGGCGGGCTTCTATGAAAGGAAATGGAACTCCATTTAGAAATTATTGATTCTTACTATCTCCACTCTGTTAAATGTAGACAACTTAAAATTTCAGAACTTTTAATGTAAAAATTGATCTTTTTTGTTAAAAATTTTGCTGCAGGTTGACTTTAGGTTGACCTTGGGACCACTCACTAAATTTTGGGGCTGGAGCGATAGCACAGCGGGTAGGGCATTCGCCTTACAAACGGCCAACATGGCCGACCCGAGTTCGATTCCTCCGCCCCTCTCGGAGAGCCCGGCAAGCTACCGAGAGTATCTCGCCCGCAGGGCAGAGCCTGGCAAGCTCCCCGTGACGTATTCGATATGCCAAACACAGTAACAACAAAGTCTCCAATGGAGACGTTACTGGGCCCGCTCGAGCAAATCGATGATCAACGGGAGGGCCTTTACTTTTGTTAAAAATTTTAAGATTTTTTTCCCTCTGGAGAAGCCTGTGTTATCTCTGAACATTTATTTCCCTCTTTCCCCCTCACGTTGCTTAAAAAAAAAAAAATTAGTGAAAACTGCAAGCTCTAAGCACAACCAGGTAAGGCAGAGAGGGAGAAAGAGAGACGGAGAGAAAGAAAGGAAAGAAAAATTATTTCACTTTATTGAAAATTTAAAAAACAAAACAAGTAGAACTCTTCAGAATTTACCTGTTTCATTGTGGTAAGAATGGTAGTTTGTGTTTTTCAAGGAATAAGTTCATTTCATCCAAGTTTATAGCAGTTTTCTGACCTAGAATAGTGAACTCTTCAATTTCATCTCTGACACTGATAACTGTTTCTCTTTTCTCCTTTTATAGCTTGTTAGAGATTTATCAGTTTCCTTGACTTTTTTTTCCCAAAAAATCTTTTGGCTTCATTGGTTTTCTGTTTCTGATTTGATTCTTTTTTTTTTCTTTTTTCTTTTAAAATGAGTTATTTGGGGTAAGAAAGACAGTACAAAGAGTAAGTATCTTGTACATGGCTGACCTTGCGTATGGGTGACTCCAGGCACACTGGAAAAAAAATCCCTGAGCATTGCCAGGTATGGCTCAAAAACATTTTTTTAATGAAATAGATGAAGCATTATTATGCTCCTTTTCTAGATTAAAAACTTTTAGATTACTTACCGGAACACGTGCCTTGCACTACACAATATTTTTGGCATTTTTTTGTTTTGTTTTGGGTGCGAGAGATCAAACCCCGGGCCTTACACACACACGGCGAGTGCTCTACCACTGAGCTCCACTCCCGGCCCAGCATCTTAATACAGCCAAGAGCCACCGGGCTATTCCTACCCCTAGCTGCACAGGGAGCTACTGGGACGGACGGGAATGGGGCAGGCACTCACCTGGGCCAGCTACTGCTCCACCTCTGCCTTCAGGTACGGGGCGCAGTCTGTGACTCTCTTCAGCTGGGTGGGCTTCAACCTCTCGGAGCACATGGGACAGGTGCTCTCGGTGTGTAGCAGGCTGGGGGGAGGAAAAGCAGCTTAGCGGGCATGGCCCCTTCCCTTCGGACCCTGCCAGGCCGCTCCCGGGTGGCTCCTCATGGGACTCAATCAGGAATATTCAGATGTGGGCAAGATCCCCTTTGCTGGCTGACGTGTTAAAACACCAGAGGCGGGGCTGAAGCAATAGCACAGTGGGTAGGGTGTTTGCCTTGCACGCAACTGACCCGGGTTCAATTTGCAGCATCCCATATGGTCCCCTGAGCACCGCCAGGGGTAATTCCTGAGTGTAGAGCCAGGAGTAACCCCTGTGCATCGCTGGGTGTGACCCAAAGAGCAAAAAAAAAAAAAAAAAAAAACAATAAAAAAAAGTAAAACACCAGAGGCGGCTCTTCTAGAAAGACCCGGGGTCTTCAGAGCTTGTCAGGAACGGGCACATGCCCCGAGACTTCAGAAGCAAAGGCTGGGATTTTCTGGGAGGGGGTGGAGGAGGGGGGCTCCGCCTTTGGAGAGACTCACCGAGTGGAATGAAGCACACTTACATTTTAAATTCTGAGTACAGTGCAGGGAAGTCACAGTGGGGACACACCGTCCAGTCATTCTTCACCATGTGACGACCCTGGGGGTGGGACAAGTCCATGCAAGTCAGGCTGTCTGTGATGTGTGAAGTGCCCATGGCCCAATGACCTGCTGCATGGTTCGGGGGGGGGGGGGGGGTGTCATGTGGGTGGGTAGCTAACCAGGGATGAAGCCAGGGCCTGTCAGTTGTGTGGTCCTTGTTTTTGTGACACGAGTGCCTTGATGTTTCCCTTCTAAGTTTTCTAATAATGAGCCCTGATGGTAAGACTGGTGAGACCCTCCACTTAGGGGAAGGGGACAGTACAGTGCGTCAGCCACCAACCGGAGCCATGTGCATCAGCCCATATGATCCCCCCATGCACCGAGTCATTCCTGAGCATGTCCCCTCAGCAGTCCCCCCAGGAGGTGGCTGGTGCCATGGACGGCTGTCGCGTGGCAGACTCGGCAGCTGAGAGCGGCGCTGCCCTGGGCCTGAGTGCTGTGTATTTAAGCACACAAACCCAGCTTTCAGCTGGGCCATCTGCGGGCTGGGCCCTGCTGCCTGGTGCATTTCATCATGAAGACACTTACTGTGGCGATGCAGTATGGGAGGCTGTTCTTACACCCGGGGCAGAGGAGTCCACACTCTGGGAGAAGAAAGTCGCAGAAGGGGCATGGGGTGGTGACCTCTTCTGTCTCTGAGGTATCTGGTCTCCTGGAAGAGCCAGGCATTGTTTTAATTCAACCCTCAGGAAGGCGCCTTTGGAAACCGAGAGCACGGCCATGGCTGCTGGCTCGGAGATCCTGAGACTGGGCTCACCATGCGCCAGCCCCCCGCAGGGAAGGGGGAAGGAACTGGACGGCTGGCCTGCAGCAGCCGAGCAGCCCCACCGCTGCGTAGAGAGCCGAGGTCTGGGCCAGGCGGGCTCACAGCGCTCCAGCCCCCACACAGGGAAGGGGGTGAAACTAGGGCTGGCCCCATGCCTGGGAGCTCAGCTCACGGCCTCTTGTAAGTGGCAGGAGGTGGTGGTTCTCTTGCCAGACCTCCAGACTGCTGGCTGGCTGCTGCCTTGTCACTAGTGGGCACGGATGCCGTTGAGACTCCCCAGTACTGTCCAGCCAACTTCCCGTGACCACCGTGCGTCTCACTGGGCTGGCCAGGAACCATGGGAAGCTTTGGAGCCTCTGAAGACAGGGAGGAGCTGAAATCCAACTGGGCCTCAGTCCCTGAAAGCCCACGGCTGACAGAGCTCTCTCTCTAGCTGGGACTCAGTCCCTGAGAGCACTCTCTTGCAGGGAGGACCCGACAGGCCACTGCTTGGGCACTTCCTCGCTCCCTCATCATGGGTCTGAAACTGATCGGCTGTTTTAAAAGGGCTGACGGCCACACGGAGCCCTCTCCAGCTTCATGTTCTCTGCCTGGAGAAGCTGCCCGGAGCCCCATTAATGATAAAGTCCTGCCACCTGCCCTCCTGGTGTGGCCATCCCTTGGCAGAAGTCTGGGTCATGGTCCAGGGATGCCTGAGGTCCCCCTGGCAGCCCAAATGCCATCTCTACCTGGAACACGTTTGCACCTGACCAGCGCAGGCCTGCAGTGAGTCTTCCTTTCTGTCTACATTGGAGCTACTGCTCCCCCCCCCCCCCACCTCCTTCCCAGCCAGAGGCCTGGCATCTCCACAGAGTGGGAAGTGAATTCCCTCTGGGTACAGGCCCTGCAGTTATTACCTGTCTACCTAGGAACTTCTCCTTTTGGACAGACAGAGCTGCTCTTGTGCTCTTTGTTGCCTGTCGGGTCTCAGCAGGGTGTGGGTGATGGCCAGTGAGAGGGGACGGCAGGCCTGGGGGAGGTGCTCTTCCTTCCCCTTCCCCACCCCCCTCGACACCAGGGCACACCGCCCCATGTGCCATTCTAAGCTGCAGACCAGTGTTTCCCCACCTGTCACCTTGTGCTTCCCGCTCCAACCCTGTGGCCTTCCTGTGGCCCCAGCAGGTGAGAAACCTGCTCCCCAGGGCCAAGCTACAAGAGGGGATCTGTCCCTGGTGGCAACAAGACAGTGGCCATGGTCCTGGGCTCCACCACTGTGTGGTTCCCAGGGCCCCTGACGGGCCAGGTGGTCCTGGACAAGGCAAAGCAGTCCCTGACTGGGAAAGACGGTCCCTGACCAGGGTGGTGGCCCCTGACCAGGCTAGGCGGTCCTTGATCGGGCAAAGCAGTCCCTGACTGGGTATGGTAGTTCCTAACCGGGCTAGGTGGCCCCTAACTGGGCTAGGTGGCCCCTGACCGGGCCAGGCAGCTCTGACTCGTCTCTGCGGGCAGCTGCACCGTCTCCCACCACTCTCTGTCCATGCAGCGTGTGCGTGAGCCACTGTGACACGTGACTCGCTGCTGGGTGGGGGGGTGACCCTGCCCACCTGACCATCGCCTCGATCTTCTTTTTGTACTTGGCATCTATCTTGTTGCGGTGCTCGGGCCTCATCAGGATAGCCGCGAAGACGAACGCCGAGTTCCTCAGGCCGGCTCTGTGGCACTCGATGACCGTGGACGTCAGAATGGGGACGACGTCTGCAGCACAACGGGGAGCTGAGGGTCTGGCCTCGCCCGCGGGGATGCAGCTCACGCCACTCACCACCCCGCAGCCCCTGCAGAGGCCCGTTCCCTGCTCAAGGGCAAGGAGCCCCACCATGCGGCCTCAGGCCCGTTGCCCTGCAGACCTGTTCCACGTGATCCTTACCCTGATGCCAGCCCCTCACCAACACCCTTCCAGCCTCCCCAGAGACACTAGGCATCAGACAGGCCTGCACTGAGGCATGGGGGAGGGAGCAGAATGACTTCCTGCACAACCTCTCTCCACACATCTAGTTATTTCCACAGGACAGCTAGCCCAGAAGTTGACTTCTTGGCCCGAGGAACGAGGACTGCTCTGAGCACTGGGCCCCGGCTGCCCTCTGGAAAGGCCATAACCCCTTCCATTCCCAGCAGCGGCCATGCGCGAGTCTGCCCGGTGCCAGCGGGGCCTACAACTGATTTCCAAATCTTTCTTGTAACAAAGAACAAAGAAGTGAAAGCAGAGGTGGGCAACTCGTGCACTCAGAATATGGTTTCCACACTTTTAAAGCAGGTGGGGTAAAAGTGCTATATTGTGATCTGTGAAAACTATGTTTAAATTTTGCTGTTCTTTAAAAATAAATAAATAAATAGAGCTGGAGTCCAGTGGGAAGGGTGCTTGCTTGTACATGGCCGACCTGGGATCAATCCCTGGTATCACATATGGTCCCCCGAGCATCACCATGAGTAACTCCTGAGTACAGAGCCAGAAGGAACCTTTGAGCATCGCTGAGCCAAAAAAGGAAAAAAAAAAAAAGTAGAGCTGTTATCAGCAGACAGCTGCGCGCACTGATACATCCTCAGTTTACTCGGGAATCGTAGAGAACAGGGGCTGTGACCAACGCCTCCTTCCTGCAGAACGCTGCAGTGACACATCCCTGAAGATGACAGTGGACTGTCAGCTGACAGTGTGACTCTGGGCCGGGGGCTCGATTTTTTTCTCCCCCCAAGCCCCCAGACCCATTTGCTGACCTGAAAAAGAGGCGCAGATCACAGTAGCGCGCATGCGTGCCCAGTTGGTGGCCCTGCGTGCGCCCCTCGGGCACCTGCACTGGGGGCGGCTGTGACGGTCCCAGCTGGACCAGGCCTCGGGCAGAGCAGCGGCGTATGTCCAGCACCTACTTCCTGGTGGCCGGGCAGGGTGTGTGTGTGTGGTCAGCACCCCCATTCTACACTCCCGGAGGACCCCTTCGAGGGGACACTAATGGAAGCGCCTGGACGTCCCCCGGGGCCCCCGGTGCGTGCCGCGCGGGGCGAGTCCCGCCACTTACGGGACGGGAACTTGCTGATGTTGTTGGCCACGCGGATGAGCATGCGCGCCCCCTTCATGTGGTCTCCGCTCTTCACGTGGATCTGGAACACAGACGGCCAGAGCGCCCGTCAGCGTCCCCGAAGCGTGTTCCAAGGGGGGTGCCCATCCCCCTTTGCGCGCAAGGGTCCCCTGGGCCCACCCTGTTCCCTTCCTGCTGTTCCCTCCCCCCGCCCCCCCCAAGCCCCGTGTCTGGTCCCATGGCCCCTCCCTGACACGGGGTGCCCTAGGCTGGGAAACGCTGCCCTGGACCCTTGACAGGACTCAGCCCCCAAGTCCGCCCGTGACTGGGCACTGCTGGGTGCGGGTCCTGCCAACGGAGCAGAGCTGGGGGTGAGTGTGGGAGGCGATGGGGTGGCAGTGGCTGGGGAGCACCGGGGCTGGAGGAGTGTAGGGGGTCTGTGATGAGGAGGGGGTACACTGGGCGCACCTCTGGGAGCAGGTGCCGTCTGCTGAGCGTGAGGGATGGGGACACCACCCCAGGGATCCTGCAGGCCCAACCAATGATTCTTGGTGCACTGGGCCCTCAGTTCACACAAGGGCCCGCGGAAGTAGTGCTGTCCGGTCCCCTCCTCCCGCCCATGCTGGCTAGTGCCCGGCCCTGCACCCCACCCCCACCCCTCCGGCTGCTGTTCCTGAAGGCTATTGTCATTTCTCCAGGCGCCTTTTTCGCCTGTACTTGACGGCACCTGCTGCCCCTCGCCTCACCTTCACGAGTCTGTAGCTGTGCAGGATCATGAGGTTGGTGGCCATCTCTGAGGGGATTTTGATCTTCTGGGATTTCAGCTCCGCGTACATACTGAAGAGGACGTCGTGTGCATTCCGATAGTTTCCTTAGGAGAGGCAGGGCAAGGGGAGGGTGACCTTATGGCAGAGCATGAGACCCGTGCACTTTCTGCAGCCCCTCAAGAACTGCATCAGATGCACTGTTCACAATAGCCAGAATCTGGAAAAAACCCGAGTGCCTGAGAACAGATGACTGGTTAAAGAAACTTTGGTACATCTACACAATGGAGTACTATGTAGCCGTTAGAAAAGACAAAGTCATGAAACTTACATACAAGTGGTACTACATGGAAAGTATCTTGTTAAGCGAAATGAGTCAGATAGAGAGAGACAGACATAGAAAGATTGCATTCATCTGGGGAACATAAAGTAACAAAATAGGAGACTAACACCCAAGAATAGCCAAGATAAGTACCAGGAGGTTCACTCCATGGCTTGGAGGCCAGCCGCACATGCTGGGGGAAAAGGCAGCTCAGATAAAGAAGGGAGCACCAAATAAAGGGTGTTGGGAGGATCCTCCAGGGGTGGGAGATGCATGCTGAAAGTAGACTATAGCCCAAACATGACTGCCACTCAATGCTTCTTTTGCAAACCACAACACCCGAAAGGAGAGAGAGAACAAAAGGGAATGCTCTGCCAAAGAGGCAGGTTGGGGGCGGGGGTATAGGAGGGATACCAGGATCAGTGTTGGTGGAGAATGAACACTGGTGGAGGAATGGGTATACTCGACCATTGTATAACTGAAACCCAAGCACAAAAATTTGTAAGTCTACAACTTTACCTCATGGTGTTTCACTAATAAAAATTTTAAAAAAAGAAGAAAAAAAAGAAGAATTGCAGCGTAAAGTGGTTTCTGTTGTTATTCCACTGTCCTCTCTCCAGCCTTCTGTGCTCCAAGCAGCCTTCTCAGGGGCTGGACAGACTGCACAGGGCTCAGGCACGCGGCCCACCTCTAGCCAACCCTGGTTCAATCCTGGCACCACAGAGGGTCCCGGACCACCACGGGTGTGGCACCAAAACTTGAAACCAAAGAACCTGTGAGGTGAGGCTCCTGTCAGGAAAGGGCGCCCCTTCCCGGGCAGCGAGGTAGGGACGGGGGACCCGGCCGCGAACGAGAGGGGGTCGGATACCTGCCGACTGCTCCTCGCGGGCAATGATGATGGCTGTGCGGGCCGCCTCCCGGTACTGCTTCAGCGCCATGTACAGGCGGAACAGGTACTTGGCGTCCTGCCACACAGACCACGAGGGAAATGTCACTGTCTTCTTCATCAGCGTGGGGTGGAAGCACCTACCACTTTGGCCTTGTCAGTGAGAATCACTGGCAGCTCCCCTCATGGGAGGGGGAAGTGGCATCGCAAAGCGCAGTGGATCAAGTATTCATTTATCAAGCACTGATGCTTTGACGCGGCCGGGAGCATCCTAAATACTGCTTTTTGGCCCCAGAGCCTCCATGGGAGGGAGGTGGGGAGTGGACCTGGCTCATCAGGGAGAAAGAGAAAGCCCAGCGGGAATTCTCCAGACCCAGGAGCGCCTTGGTGGCCGCAGTCCTGCCCAACTCCACGGTCTCTCTCAGTGCTCGCACACGGCCCGTCTTTGGACACGAGGGGCCAGACCTGCGGACCCCCAGGGTTTTCCACACTGACATGGAAGTGTTCCGGCCTGTCCCACGCTCTGTGGCCTCTGCCCATTTCCTGATGCTGTGACCGACAGCCTTGTCACAGGCTGCCCGTGAAGAGAATGAGGGGACATGGCTGGATGGGGCATCCGAGGTGACTCCCGGCCCACCCAGACTCTGTATCTTTGTCAGAGAAAGGCCTTGCGGGACGGGGACTGCCACAGCCCTTTTTGGCCGCCACTGTTCTCGCTCCTTCACTCACACCTGTGATCCTCACTTCCTTCGCCAGCAGCTCTCCCAGAGCTCCAAGAGGTGGCAGGGCGGGGAGGGGGGAGGGGCAGGGGCAGCTCAGGGTCTCTCTGAGCAGGGAGCCCACTCCGAGGAGGCTGCCTCCCAGACCGACGCGGGGAGCTGTTTGAAAGCCGGTTCTGACTGGTGTGTGTCTACACTGCGCTTTTCCCTCAGCGCCAAGCAGGGCCTCTTCCCGGTGCTGTCATTTCTCAAGGAGGAGTGAAGTATGTGCTGGTATTTCAGAAGCTGATCCATGTTCTAACCATCAGCTTTGGGAGTGTCCGTTGTAAAAGATACTCAGTGATATTTGAGGAAAAACAAGGTGGGTATGGGGGAATGTCCCTGGATATGAGCGGGTCACAGCACAGGGTTGGCATGGGAATGCAGTGCCCTCTGAAATGCGAGGTCCCTCTAAAAGCCCTCCCAGGTCAGAAGTGGAGCCACCTCCCAGCTCCGCGCCCTACCTTGGGCATGCCGTCACTCTCGCCCATGAGGTGGTCTATCAGCTGAGTGGTCAGCACCTCATCTTTGGCCTGGCCGACCTGTTTTAGTAAGAGAGAAACCAGTAAATGCTGTATCTCCTACCAGAACATCGGACAGGAGAGAGGTCTGGAAGGATGATCATCTGCCACAGAAAGAAAGACCTGGAGCTGAGGAGACAGGACAGTGGGTAGGAAGCTGGCCTTGCATGCAGCTGACCTGGGTTCAATCCCTGGCACTCCATGTGGTCCTCCAGCCCGCCAGGAGTGATCCCTGAGTGCAGAGCCAGGAGGAAGCCCTGAGCACAGCTGTGTGTGGCCCAGAAAGAAAGAAAAAAAAAACAAAGAAAGAAAGAAAGAAAGAAAGAAAGAAAGGGGGAGAGAAAGGAGGAAGGAGGGCGGCGAGAGGGAGGGAGCGAGAGATGAAGGAAGAGAAAAGGGAGGGAGAGGGAAGAAGGAAAGGGGAAGGAAGGAAGGAAGGAAGGAAGGAAGGAAGGAAGGAAGAAGGGAAGGAAGGAAGGAAGGCCAACTGTGTTTAAAAGTTGTAACGTTAAAGGGATATACCTGATAACCTCTCAGTATCTGTACTGCATAATGTCCAAAAGAAAAAGGAGAGGGGAGGGGGAAAGTGACTACCAGAAAGGGGGGGGTTGGGGGATGGCAAGAAGAAAACTGGGGGCATTGGTGGTGGGAAATGTACACAGGTGAAGGGATGGATGTACATGTAGGAAAAATCCATCGATGTGCTCAGTAAAGTTCAGGCACTTAACTATACACAGGTCATACCTAAAAGATCTTTCCCGCTTCTTTGTAATCGACAAATAAAAAGATAAGGTATTTATCATTGATTAAAAATAGTCCTTGGGGGCTGGAGCGATAGCACAGCGGGCAGGACGTTTGCCTTGCACATGGTAGACCTGGGTGCAATTCCCAGTATCCCCCATATGGTCCCCCGAGCACCGCCAGGTAGTTGTTCCTGAGTGCAGAGCAGGAGTAATCCCTCTGCATCACCGGGTGTGACCCAAAAAGAAAAAAACATAGTCCCTGGAGAGAGGGTGGGGTAGGAATGAGAGAAGGCTGGCCCCATGCTGGGGACGGCAGGAGCTTGATGCAGGTACTGGGTGAGCACTCGGGGGTAGGGCATACTAAGGGTAAGTAATACGGGGGGCAGCTATGGGACACTGCTCGGTGCCCTTTTGCGTGCACGCGAGATTTCTTCAAGAAGTTTTTTGAAGTACGGCAATCTTGAGAGTTTCATCACAGAATTTACTCACAGTTTCAATGGCCATTTCTATGGCCATGTTCTCTTCTGAGCTTGGACATTTCAGGAAATGTTTAAGTGCCTGAAATGAAAATTGAACAGCAGTTACACTTGTTACACTCCCAGACTGTTTTACATCAGGAAAAGCAAAGCTTCCACACAAGCAAGGTAGTTACAGTTGTGAAAATAATTTTGTCTCAACTAGCGGGGTTACATGGTGGGAGGTCTTATAACAGAGAGTTATAAGGCCGAGTATAGCCTAAAAACTGAAAAACCAAATTAAACCATGTGAACCAACAGATTCTGGCTTCTGATGAAATGAAAATCATGCTTTCCTGGAATAGGAAACTTAATTATGTTCATTTATTTATGGCAAATATTAACTGAAAACTTTCAGCTAGGTATATATGCTACAGAGAAGGATAAGTCTGGCCCTTTTTGGTATTAGGTACATGAAGTGATCTGCATCTGTGGGGTATGATGATGATAACTTAAGGGAAATTACTTTAAGCTGCGACTGTCTGATTCCTGAATAGCCAGCAGCACCACGAGGGTCATTTAAGATTCTAAAAGCTTAAAGAGACAGCGATGCCAGCCAGTAAAGAGGATGCCTTGCATGCGTGGGCAGTAAGTTCAACCCCCAGCACCCGAAAATAAACACTAAGTAGAAGCTGAAAGGACAAGGGACTGGAGAGATAGAACAGGGACTAAGGCACTTGGCTTATTTGCTGCAAACCCTGGCTGGATCCCCTCTCAACCAACCTGCCTCCCCCCACTCCCCCCCCAACATATGGTTCCGTAAATACCACCAGGGATCACTCCTGAGCACAGAACCAAGAAGAGCTCCCGAGAATCTCTGGTGTGGTCCCGACTTAAAAGCTTAAAGGGTAAGTGGGCAGTGCCAACGGCCCATTTCACAGGCGCTATCTGGGGCAGGCAGGTTAGGCCCGGGGAGGAGTCTGAGCTTCTGGAAAAGGACCTGAGTGATGGACAAGGATTGTGTCGGTGGCCAAGAGCGCTGAGAGGAATCTAGGTGGAGAACAAGGAGGGGAAAAGGCAAGAGGGACTGTGGGGCTCTTTCCTGGATGCTGTTGGACGCCAGACTGGGAAGCTCAGGCCAGCTGGTCACCCTGAGCAGAAGGCCCAGAAGTCTGGACTTGATCTAGGTCAGAAGCAGGACACGGGCGACCGAAAAGCTGAACTCACAAAAGGGCATGTTTTTTGGTCACTATTTTACAAACCTCTGGGCCCCTATTTTTTGGTTGACTATTTTTCGTGTCACACCAGGGCTCTTGGCTCTGTGCTCAGGAATCACTCCTTGCAGAGCTGGGGTGGGGGTGGGGTGTCCATATGGGATACCAGAGAATGAACCCAGGTTGGACATGTACAGGGTAAATGTCCTACCCGCTGAATTATTTCTCCAACCCTGGGCCTCTAGTTTTGTTTTCTGACTTGTTTTGGGGCCACACTCAATGGTGCTCAGGGGACCATGTGGTACCAGCAGCTAAACCTGTAACCACAGCATACACTTTAGTCCCTTGGACCATCTCCTCACGCTGGGCCATAACTCTGAAACAGGGGACCAAGACTTGTTCCTGTGAAACGCCATCTGCTGTGGCTCTCCTGGCCCGGACTCCTGAGAGGTCAGGCTCCTTGGTGACAGCAGTGACTCCTCCCACACAGGGGCCGTCCTCAGCTTCCGCCCGAACTTGGCCCCATGGCCCTACTAGCATCCTTCACTTGCTTGAACATCACTGTTCCCAGTGAGGGGATGTTCAGCAGAGAAAACAAGCACTTTTTGGGGTCAAGGAAGCTGCTGAACTATTATGAGAAGAAACTGAAAGGCAGGAATAAGAAACTAAAATCTACCGCAATAATCAAAAGGGCAGGAGAGAGGGAGCATGGGGGGGGAGAGAGGCGGGGTAAGGTGTTTGCCTTGTACATGCTTAACCCCGATCTGATACCCAGCATGACAGATTATCTCCTGAGCACTGCTAGGAGTGATTCCCTGAGCACAGAGATAGGAGGAAGAAGCCCTGAGCACTGCTGGGTGTGCCCCTCACTTATCAAAATAAACCCCTCCATGATCCAGAGTGAACTGACCATGGTTTGGATGAGGCTTATGGTAGCTAGAATTAAAGAAGAGAGAGAGGAGAGCGATGATTAAGGGTTTGCTGGGGGGAGGGACAGGACAATCTGTTGGCACTGTTGGGGGTGGGGTGGGGCTGGTGGTGCTTGGGTGCTGCTCCCTGGTGGGGCTCAGGAGACCACAAGGCGAACCCAGGGCTCCCGCATATAAAACCTCAGCATTTCCCTGACTGCAGGATGGGCCAATTTTAAAGGTCATTGAGATTTTTAAATCTGGGTCACATCTGGGAACAACCATTTCGAAATATTTTGAAACATTTTCAGTAACTGGGGGTCCAGTAGCTATTTTCTTGGCAAATACTAACTCGTGCGTATTGGCCACACAGCAGGAAGAACTTTCCTGCCTGAAAATATCTCTTCTCGCCTTCAAAATACAAGGCGATGCTCTGGTAGTCTTCGTTAGCCGTATCTTCAGAACCTACAACAGAAGGTCGGCGAGTGAGACATCTGAACAACACCTGCTTACCCTAAGGATCACAGAACAAGCGATCCACAAACAGGCTGCTAGCAACTTCTACCAACAGGCTGCAAACATCAATCTTATTACCACCGTCCACATTCGTCATAAGCCGTCAACATCACCCCAGGGCCAAAACACTGCTCATGTTCCTTTCCCGTGGGGCAGGCGTCAGGAAAGGAACTGAGGCTTTTGATACACCAGGTGACCCTGCATATTTTTTTCTCCAGCCATACCCAAGCAGTGCTCAGGCTTACTCCTGGCTCTGCATTCACAGATCACTCCCGGTATGCTCAGGGGACCATATGGGGCACCAGGGACAGAACCTGAGTCAGTCACATGCACAGCAAGTGTCTACCCACTGAACTCAATTTTTTTTTTTTTTTTTGCTTTTTGGGTCACACGCGGGGATGTACAGGGGTTACTCCTGGCTCTGCACTCAGGAATTATCCCTGGCGGTGCTCAGGGGGGACCATACTGGATGCTGAGTATCGAACCTGGGTCAGCCACGTGCAAGGCAAATGCCCTACCCGCTGTGCTATTACTCCAGCCCCCTGAACTCAATTTTTAAAAACACCTTGAAAAGTTTTACTTTTTCAAAACCATTCTGTGTTTTGAAAACACATCATTGTGGAAACTTATTGCTAGGTGACACATAGCAGGATTTGGGAGAATGTGGCCTAGAGTGGAAGTCTAGCTAGAACTCTAGGACCCTAATTTTTGAAAAAAGGGCCCTTATTTTTTGAGGGGAAGGTGCAGAGGACCAAACCCAGGGCCTCATACCTGGGAAACATGAGCCACTTCCAAGGCCCCCAAATCTTTTACCCGATAATTTCACATTGGTGTATAGCCCTGCTACACCTGGCACTGCTCAGGGTTCCTCCTGGCTCTGCACTCAGGAATCATTACTCCTGATGGTGCTTTGGGGACCATATGGGATGCTGGGGATTGAACCTGGGTTGGCAGTGTGCAAGGCAAATGCCCTCCCTCTGGAACTATTGCTCTGGCCTCCGATTTCCCATCACTTCGAAGGTGATAGTAAAGACATTTCTATTTAACATGTATGTGGTCGTATTTAATAGATGTGTGTGTCTGTGTATAAATGATTTGTGTGTATGTGCTTGGGGGACAGCAATCTTATTACTGGGCTTTAAAAGTAAATGTGTATGCTGAAAGTCTTGAAAGAGGCAACAGGGCGAGCAGTAGTCCTCACCGATAATGTCTGCATAGATTTCCATCTTGTTGTGCTGCTGAGCCAGCGTGAAAGCCTCAATGTAGCATTTGGACATGACAAGAAATTGGATGGCGGATCCATAGTCACCAAGCTGAAGGAAAAACCTGCAAGAACGCACATTAATTAGCTTTGGCTTCTCTTTTAAAACAAATTTAATTTGTAAATGTGATTTACAAAGTAAAATCTTCTTCCACCCTGAAGAATCTACTGAAAATAACTTTTTCTTTTTTTGGGTAAACTGCAATTCTTAAGAACAGGCTTACAATATGTACAATATGAAAATCATACACTGACCCTCATAAATGACTTTTAGGGAACAAAGAAAGAGATTCCCTGGGTTGAGTGCAGGCTCTGCATGTGGGAGGCCTGAATCTGATCTGATCCCTGGCACCACACAGGTTCCCTGAGCACTGCTGGGTGTGACCTCAGGCAAAAAGCCTGGAGTATCTCCTAAGCACTGTTAGGTATATCCCCACGTCCAATAATGAAAAAGATGCAGCTTTTGTATTTAAACACTTAGACCTAATAAAAATAGTCCATCTGAATGTCTTTCCTTGACTGGGGGCTTGGCTTCAGGGCGGTCCAGCCTAGGGGTGCCTGACATTACCTGGCTACCATTTTGGCTCCATCCAGGGACTGGGTCTCTCTGACGATACTGACGGCCTTCTCGGGGTTATTGAGCTGATCCAGGTAGATGCGGATGACGCTGTTCCACTGCTTTGCATTCTCATAAGCCACAACAGCTTCTTTGTATCTACAAGAAGTACCTAGTTTTAGAAAAACTTTCTTAACGCTGACACATTGTGTGTGTGTGTGTGTGTGTGTGTGTGTGTGTGTGTGTGTGTGTGTGTGTGTGTGTGTATGTTGAGGGGGGAGTGGATTCCAATAAACAACAGGGGTATTTTCTTTATCTATGTGGCTGCTCATTTTCCTGAGCTGCTTTTTCTTTCACTGGAAACAAACAAACAAACAAACACCAGGAACCATTTCATTAATGTATATTCTGGGGGCTGGAGCAATAGTAGAGCAGGTAGGGCATTTGGGTATTTGCCTTGTACATGGCTGATACAGGTTTGATTCCTGGCATCCCATATAGTTCTCCGAGCACCACCAGGAGTGATTACTGAGAGCAGAGCCAGGAGTAAACCCTGAGTATAACTGGATGTGACAACCTCCCCCCCCCGCAAAAAAAAAGCAAGCTCTCCTGGACCAGAGATGAGCACAGAGAGTGAGACACTTGTCTAACATATGCCCGACCCAGGTTTGATCCCTAGCACCACATGTGGCTCCCTGAACCCCACCAGAGGAGATCTCAGGATCGAGTCAGGAATCAGCCCCGAGCACTACTGGACATTTTCCTGCCCCCTCCCTCTGTGCCCCACCAAGTATGTTTTTCTTAGAGGCAAATATTTGGCGTAGGGGCTCATACACTGCACACTGGAGGTCCCGGTTCTAACCCTGATGCCACCTGAGCACCTAGTAGTAGCCTCTAAACACACTGGTTGGGTCGCAAACAATAACAAACAAAACCCAAACACGTTCTTCTCAGGGCTTCATAAACTAACAATAAAATATCAGTACTAAATGGTGTTATCTGAACCATGGGGCTATACATTTACATTTCACTCATCTTTTGGAACTTAAAAGATAATGTAGGGGTTAAGGTGATTGGCTTGCATGGATCAGTCCTGGTTCAATTCCTGGCACCCCATATGGTCCTCCTGAGCAATGTCAGGAGTGATTGCTGAGGACAGAGCTAGGAGTAAGCTTAGAGCACTGCCAGGTGGAGCCCCCAAACTAACGAAGACAAAAAAATTTCAGTTTTTTGTCTTTTGGAGGGGAAATACTGTAGCAGTAACCTAGACTTACTTTAGAGGACACAGAAAATTCTATCCTTTTAAACCCTTCAGTAGTAACAAGTAGAATCTTTGTGCGACCTTTAGATGGAACTGGACAGTTTAGGTCTCTGCCCACTCTCAGGCATTTCCCAATTTCAAGACGGAATTTTAGAGGGGGCTGGAGAGATAGTACAGTGGGTAGGGTGCTTGCCTTGCACAAGGCTGACTTGGGTTTGACTCCCAGTGCCCCATATGGTCCCCCAAGCCCTGCCAAGAATGATCCCTGTGTGCAGAGCCCTAAGCAAAGCTGGGTGGGGCCCCCAAAAAAGAAAAGCAAAAATGATAAAATTTCAAGTTCCTATGGTTACTGTTTTAAAAAGTTGAAGGGTAAGCAAGTAACCTTTAAAAATATCTTCATGCATACTGCCAAATGTTATTAAAAATATTTATACTTCCACCAGTCATACATTTTGGGTTTTCCTTGAACATGCAAATTTTGTTTGCATATCTCTAAGTCTGTTTGGCCCATGTTCTCTCTTGATCAAGTTCTTCCTTCCTTTAGCCACACCCAGCAGTGCTCAGTGTTTACTCCAGACTCTGCTCTCAGGGGTCACTCCTGGTAGAGCTCCAGCCCAGGATGGAAAGCTGGTCGGTCAAATAATGGACAAGTGCCCTACCCACTGTCCTATGGCTCGAGCCCCATACTTCCTCTCCTTCTCTCCCCTCACTTTTTTTTTTTTTGCTTTTTGGGTCACACTCGGCCATGCACAGGGGTTGCTCCTGGCTCTGCACTCAGGAATTACCCCTGGCGGCGCTCAGGGGACCATATGGGATGCTGGGAATCGAATCTGGGTCGGCTACATGCAAACCAAACGCCTTACCCACTGTGCTACTGCTCCAGCCCCTCCCCTCACATCTTAATAAGATTCATTCAATAAAAATTATCTTGCTTCATCAAAAGTAAAATAAATAAATAACATAAATCCTTACTGTGGTATAGGGTAAGACTGCTGCTTCCATTATTATTAGTGAGGGAGATCTTTTCAGGTGTGCATTAAATACAGCTTCATAATTATTTCCTCTCCGGGATTTCTGGCCTTCAGCCCATGTCCTTCTACATCCTTGAGCTCCTTATTAAGTTGCAGATCTTTACAAATTGAGGGTATGAACTATCATTGCTATATTTCAATACTGCTTTGTGGCTTAAACAGTGCTGCCACAAGGATGGAATTCCTATTCACTTTCCTTCCGCATTCCAACATTATGAATATAAAGCCAATTAAGTGACTGTTGCATAAGTTCATTTTCATGCCATATTCAGTAAGAATGTCAACTGAGTATTTGCACCTCAAAAGAAGAGAGTAATCTACATTTGAATACATAAAATTATTCAAATTTCCAAGGTCTGGGAAAAATTTAATAGTACCCTGTAACTTCAGACCAGGCTAGGGATAAATAAGCTTTCTGTCTTTCTCTGTTTTTGCCTCTCGCTCATATTCCTTTAAATTGAGATACACTGAGAAGCACACAAACCTTCCATCTGCTTCTTTAGCTTTGGCATACTGCAGGTGGATCTTCGGAGAAGACACGTGTGGCAGAAGCTCTCCAACTTTCACCCTAGAAAGACGTTTTTAGAAGAGTAGCAGCACCCTCTTCTCTCAGAAAATAACTTCCTAAGAGCAAGTGAGAGCTTTTAGAATTTAAAAACCAGAAAGTCATAGGACAGCGGGTAGGGCATTTGCCTTGCACATGGCCACCCTGGGTTCAATCCCCAGCATCCCATATGATTGTCCAAGCACTGCCAGGAGTAACTCCTGAGTGCAGAGCCAGGAGTAACCCCTGAGCATCACCAGCTGTGACCCCAAAAGCAATAATAACAACAACAATAACAACAACAACAACAATAATAATAATAACCAAAAAAACCCAGTCAGGTGGGGATGGAACATGGGATGGGGGTTGGGGTGGGGAGGGAACATGGGAACACTGCTGGAGGGAAGCTGACACTGGTGGTGGGATTGGTACTGATATATGCCCAAAGCTCAACTACCAGGAGGCCAGAGAGACAGTATAGCGGGCAGGGCATCTGCCTTGCATGCAGCCCACCAGCGTTCAATTCCTGGCATCCTTATGGTTCCCTGAGCACCGCCAGGAGTACACCCGGAGTACCACTGAGTGTGACCCCTAAACAAAACCAAAACATTCAACTATCAATAACTTTGTAACTCACCGTACTTTAATAAAATAAACAAATGAATAAAAGTAAAAACCAGCTACCATGTTCTCTTTTCTCTTGCCAGGGGTGGTAAAGAAGGTAAGTTCAGTTCAACCATTCCCAGGCTCTTCCTTCCCTGAGGAATTTTATCTGATCAGGAACTTCCGCAAACCAAAGCAACCCAGAAAAGCTACTCATGTGAACTTGTCTGAGAAGAAAAGGTGATGTAGGGCAGGGCCAGGTAGCAGGGCCAAGGGGCTGGGGGCGCGAGGGGAACGTGTTCATCTCCCGTGCTTACCAGTTCTTACAGCGGATGTACACAGATGCTGCCTTGTCGTAGTACAGGCCCTTTTCGTATAGCTGCGCCGCCTCGGAGAATTGCTGGAAACACAGGATGGCTCAAAGACCCATTTCCTGAGCGCTTTCCACCCTGTGGACATGCACACCGGGAACAGCCTACCTTCATACTCTCCAGGATGGCCCCACAGTCTCTTTTCAGGACCCGGCTGGGATGCTTGAGGGCCTGGCTCACGCCGCGTCGGATGTCACCCATCCTTATGGACATCTGGGCCACGCCCGCCAGACACACTTCATCGTGCTCCTGTGCCAACAGGGCGGGCAGCTAACGAAAATGCTGCTCCCAGCGGGAGACTTCAGCAAGCCAGTCATGCAACTCTAAAACAAGCCTGATGTTGTGATTCACTTTCATCAACCTCAAGAGTCTAAAAGTAAGTTTCTATGAGGCACATATCACCCTAATACCAAAGACAGACAGAGACACCACAATAAAAGAAAATTACAGGCTGTTACCCCTGGTGAACATGAATGCAAAGATCCTGAACAAAATATTAGCAAATAGAATCCAACAACTCAATCAAAAAGATCACACAAGGGCTGGAGTGATAACACAGAGAGGGTAGGGCATGTGCCTTGCACATGGATGACCCAGGTTCGATTCTCAGCATCCCATATTGTCCCCTGAGCACCGCCAGGGGTAATTTCTGAGTGCATGAGCAGGCAGTAACTCCTGTGCATTGCTGGGTGTGACCCCAATAGAAAAAAAAAGGATCATACATGATGAGCAAGAGGGGATGCAAGGATGATTTAACATTTGCAAGTCAATCAACACAATCCACCATATCAATAAAAGAAAAGATAAAAACCATATGATCATAGATGCAGAGAAAGCGTGGGACAAGATCCAGCACCCGTTTATGATGCAAACTCTCAGCAAAATGGGAACTGAAGGAACTTTCCTCAATATAGCCATCTACCACAAGCCCATAGCAAGCATTATTCTCAATGGAGAAAAACTAAAAGCTTTCCCTCTAAGATCAGGGACAAGACAAGGATGCCACTCTCACCACTTCTATTCAATATAGTACTGGAAATATCTGCCATATCAGTTAGGGAAGAAAAAGATAATAAAGGCATCCATATAGGAAAGGAAGAAATCAAGCTCTCACTATTTGCAGATGACATTATATTATACTTAGAGAACCCTAAAGCCTCTACCAAAAAGCTACTGAAAACAATAGATTTGTATAGTAAAGTTGCAGGCTATAAAATCAAAACCCAAAAGTTCATGGCTTTCCAATATGCAAATAATGAAAGGAAAGAAAGTGATATGAAAAAAAAATCTTGTTCACAATCATGCTTCAGAAAATCAAGTACCTCGGAATCAGCTTAACTAAGGAGGTAAAGGACCTGTACAAAGAAAACTACAAAACACTACTTTCATGAAATAAAAGAGGACACGAGGAAATGGAAATATATCCCCTGCTCATGGATCAGGAGAATTAACATTGTCAAAATGGCAATACTTTCCAAAGCATTATACAGATGCAATGCAATTCTTTTAAGGATACCCATGACATTTTCCAAAGAAATTGATCAGACACTCCTGAAATTCATATGGAATAATAAACCCTCATGAATAGCTAAAGCAATTCTTAGGGGAAAAAGATGGGACGCATCACTGTCCTCAACCTCAAATTATACTACAAAGCACTAATAATTAAAACAGCATGGCACTGGAATAAAGCCAGATCCTCAGACCAATGGAATATCCTTGCACACACCCTCAAATACATGATAATGTAATCTTTGATAAGAGAGCAAGAAATACAAAGTGGAGCAAGAAAAGCCTCCTTAACAAATGATGGTGGCAAAACTAAATAGCTACATGCAAAAAAAAAAAAAGGCTCAGACCTCTACCTAACACCATGCACAAAAGTCAGATCCAAATGGTATAAAGACCTTAACATCAGACCAGAATCCATAAAGTACACTGAGGAAAAGATCAGCAAAACACTCCACGAAATTGAAGCTAAAACTATCTTCAAAGATGAAATGCCATTGACCAAGCAAGTGGAAGCAAAGATAAACAAATGAGACTACATTAAACTAAGACGCTTCTGCACCTCAAACAAAACAGCAACCAAGAAAGACAGGCTAAAGAATAGGAAAGGATATTCACCTAATACCCTTTTGATAAGGGGTAAATATCAAAGATCTACAAGGCACTGGTTGAACTCTACAAGAAAAAAAAATTCAATATTATAAGAAAATAGGGCGATGAAATGAGTAGAAATTTTCTCAAAGAAGAAATTTGAATGGCCAAAAGGTATATGAAAAAATGCTCTTCATCACTAATCATCAGTGAGATCCAGATCAAAACAACAATGAGATATCATCTCACACCACAGAGACTGGCACACAGCCAAAAAGAACAAAAGCAACCAGTGTTGGTGTGGATGTGGGGAGAAAGGGACTCTCCTTCACTGTTGGTGGGAATGCCGACTGGTCCAGCCTTTTTGAAAAACAACATGGACGTTTCTCAAAAAAACTAGAAATTGAGCTTCCATTTGACCCAGCAATAGCACTTGTGGGAATATACCCTGGGGCCCAAAAACACACAGCAGAAACACTACCTGCACTCCTTTGTTCATTGCATCACTATTCACCATAGAAAGAATATGGAAATAACCTAAGTGTCCAAGAACAGACAAATGAATAAAGAAACTATGGCACATCTTTAGAATGGAATAGTATGCAGCTGTCAGGAAAAATGAAGTCATGAAATTTGCCTATCAATGAATGGACATAGAGAGTATCACGCTGAGTGAAAGGGACAGATATAGAATGACTGCATTCATGTGTGGTATATAAAATATATATATATATAGTAGAAGAATAATATCCATGGCCAGGGAAACCAGGGACTAGAAGGACTGGTCAATGCTTGGAACTAACCAAAAAGTATGTGTGGGGCTGAGGGCAGTAATATAGATAAGAACCAGTATGACAATAATAGCAGGGAATGATCATACTGGACAAGATCTGAGAGTTAAAAGTAGGTGAAGGGATATTCTTGATAACCTTTCAGTATCAATATTGCAAGCCACGATGCCCAAAAGGGGAGAGAGAGAGAGAGCAAGAGAGACACACATACACACAGACAGAGACAGACAGAGGCAGGCAGGTGGGTCGAGGTGGGAGTGATGGGAGGGAACCTGGGGACATTGGTGTTGGGAAATGTACACTGGTGGAGGGATGGGTGTTGGAATACTTTATGACTGAAATCCAATCATGAACAGCTTTGTAAGGGGCTATCTCACACTGATTCAATAAAAAAGTTAAGAAAGAGTCTGAGAATAAGAGCATACCCTGCTGGACTATCACTTCCAGCCCCAAGAAGAACATCTTTTTAATATCACCTGTTACCAGGTTCTTTTCTTTTCAAAAGCCTAGATCTTTTAGGCACACAAGCATAATTTTACTACCCTGGTAATAATATCTTTACATATCTTTGTGTGTCATCTTGATGTAAGTTTTCTCTAAGAATCAATATGCTCGACACCTAGCACAGGTTGTGCACTTAAAAAATACATAGAAGGAAACCTACTTCCCAAACTGAAGAATTCTCTTCATGACTAACCATATAAAATTTCTTTAGAATCATTTAACCCATCCTTTCAAAGGACACATCTTCTCTAGCAAATGGAATGTTGGGTTACAGTTCATGTGAAGTGAGTAACACAGCTAGGAAGCCATGCCATGAGAGTTAACAATCGCCCATCTGCCCAGCCCAATGGGAGAGCCACAGTGGCTATTTCAAGAGTGGATCATAGTAGCCTGGGATCTATTCCCTGCATCCCATATGGTCCCCTGAGCACTGCCAGGAGTAACTCCTGAGCAGAGTCAGGTGTGGTCTCCCCCAAATGAAAACCAAAACCAAACAAACAAAATGATCAAGTTGGTAGAGGTAAGACAACTGATTACATCAGTGTTGCTGAGGAAAGTGGGGGGAAGGACAGTTCCCTAAATGGTGACGGCCTCCACCACCCCAGTTTCTTCAGGAGGAGCAATTCAGTTAAAGGCATACATATTACAATCTGAAATCCTGCCTGCCAGGCTACATCCTTCAGAAATCTTCAGAAAGATGCTAGGCAAAGATACTAGTAGAACATCCACTGCAGTGTTTTTTTTAGGGAAAAAAGTCATAACTGACAATAATTTGTTAGGAATTGGAGTTTGGTTTTTTTTTTTTAAAACTGTGGCATATCCAAACAATGAAATATCAGAGGCTTTAAAAATATTAAAACAAATTCATATGTATTGACTTGGAAAGACTATTAAAAAAGCTAAAAAAAAAGTCTTTTCATGGACTGAATTCAGTTATTTTGGCTGAATGAATAGAAATGATTTCATTTTTAGTAAAAACCCACATTATATGCAGAGTAACATGCTTATTTATCTCCAGAAGAATGTCTGGATTAATAGACATATAAAATATTTATGAACAATTGCTACCATTAAAGAGGTGTTGATGGAAGAGAAAATGTTTTTATGTTACCATAAAGTTTGTTGACTTTTCAAATCAACTATAATAAATCTTTTTTTTTCTTTTTTGGGTCACCAGGGGTAATTCCTGGCTCTGCACTCAGGAATTACCCCTGGTGGTGCTCAGGGGACCATACGGGATGCTGGGAATTGAACCCAGGTCGGCTGCGTGCAAGGCAAACGCCTTACCTGCTGTGCTATCTTTTCAGCCCCTATAATAAATCTTCAATACACTGCAATTATTACAATAATCTGTAATAAAAAGTGTTAAAACAGAAAACAGAAAAAGCTTTGTCTTCACAAGGTTTCACACAGCTTAAAAATCTTCATTTTTATTACAGAAATTAGTTCCTGGAGCTGAAGTTCCAGGTTCATGATAAAAATTACACCAGGAGCACATAATGATGGAAAGGATTAGGAATTCACTTTCACTTTCCAGAAAAAATTACTGGAATTCTTTCAAAGAAAAAGGAAATGTTTCAGGAAATCAAAGCCTGTAAATAGGATGGGATAAAAGTCTTATTCTGAAAAACAAAGCGATAAAACAGCCGGTAGGGCACTTGCCTTGCTTGTAAATGACCTAGGTTCTATCCCTGTCAGTCCATACAGTTCATCAGGTGTGGTTCCTACACGTAGAGCCAGGAATAAATCCTAAGCACTGCCAGGTGTGGCCCTCGACCAAACAAAAATTCCTTGCTCCCATCCTTAGTAAGAAGGACATCTTTAGGCTGCAATGGAAAATGTACACTTTTAAAACAGACTATATTCAAAATGGCAATACTTCCCAAAGCACTGTACAAATTCAATGCGATCCCTATAAGGATACCCGTGACATTCTTCAAAGAAATGGAGCAAACACTCCTGAAATTTATATGGAACAATAAGCCCCCACAAATAGCTAAAGCAATTCTTGGGAAAAAGAAAATGGGAGGAATTAACCTCCCCAACTTCAAGCTCTACTACAAAGCAGTAATAATTAAAACAGCATGGTACTGGAACAAAGGAAGAGCTGCAGACCAATGGAAGAGAGTTGAATATACTGACATCTCCTCCCAAGCATATGATCATCTAATCTTCGATAAGGGGGCAAGAAAAATGAAATGGAGCAGGGAAAGCCTCTTTAATAAATTGTGCTGGCAAAACTGGATGGCTACATGCAAAAAAGTGGGCTCAGATCTCTGCCTAATGCTATGCACAAAAGTAAGATCAAAATGGATTTATGACCTCAACATCAGACTAGAATCCATAAAGTTCATTGCAGACAATGTTGGCAAAACCCTCCATGATATTGAAGCTAATGGTATCTTCAAAGATGTCACACCACTGGCCAAGCAAGTGAAAACAGAGATAGACAAATGGGACTATCTTAAACTAAGAAGCTTCAGCACCTCAAAAGAAACAGTGACCAAAATACAAAGACAGTCTACAGAATGGGAAAGGATATTCACCAAATACACATCCGACAAGGGGTTGATACCAAGGATATACAAGGTACTGATTGAACTTCACAAGAAGAAAACACCCAACCCCATCAAAAATGGGGAGAGGAAATGAACAGAAACTTTCGCAAAGAAATCCGAATGGCTAAAAGGCACATGAGAAAATGCTCTACATCACTAATCATCAAGGAGATGCAGATCAAAACAACAATGAGATATCATTTCACACCACAGAGACTGGCCCACATCCAAAAGAACAAAAGCAACCAATGCTGGCACGGATGTGGCGAGAAAGGGACCCTCCTTCACTGCTGGTGGGAATGTCGACTGGTCCAACCCTTTTGGAAAACAGTATGGACGATTCTCAAAAAATTGGAATTTGATCTCCCATTTGACCCAGCAATACCACTACTAGGAATATATCTCAGAAAGGCAAAAAAGTATAGCCGAAGTGACATCTGCACTTGTTTGTTCATTGCAGCACTCTTTACAATAGCCACAATCTGGAAAAAACCTGAGTGCCCGAGAACAGATGACTGGTTAAAGAAACTTTGGTATATTTACAAAATGGAGTACTATGTAGCTGTTAGAAAAGATGAAGTCATGAAATTCACATACAAGTGGTACTACATGGAAAGTATCATGTTAAGCGAAATGAGTCAGAAAGAGCGGGATAGACACAGAAAGATTGCATTCATCTGGGGAACATAAAGCAACAAAATGGGACACTAACACCCAGGAGTGGCCGAGATTAGTACCAGGAGTTTTGCTCCATGACTTGGAGGCCAGCCACACGTGCTAGGGGGAAAGGAAGCTCAGACAGGGAAGAGAGCACCAAATAAAGGGTGTTGGGAGGATCCTCCCAGGGTGGGAGAAGCATGCTGAAAGTAGACTATAGATCAAACATGATTGCCACTCAATACCTCTCTTGCAAACCACAGGACTCAAAAGGAGAGAGAGAGAACAAAAGGGAATGCCCTGAAACAGAGGCAGGGTGGGATGGGAGGGATGCTGGGACCTGTGGTGGTGGAGGATGGGCACTGGTAGAGGGATGGGTACTTGATCATTGTATAACTGAAACCCAAGCACAAAAATTTTAAGTCTATAACTGTACCTCATGGTGTTTCACTAATAACAAAATAATAATAAAATAAAACAGACTATATTGTCATGTTGAACCTTGGAGAGCTGAAAGTACTCAGAATGATGTAGGGGCTGAGCTACAGCCCTGTGCTAGAGTCCCTGAGCTTCATTGTGTGGTCCCAGCACAGAAGAACACCCTAAGGCAAGCTGTTAATAAGCTGAGAAAAGGCTCACCAGCTAGACACTGAATACAATGCAAATAAGAACATACTTTTTAAATGAAACTAATGCATTCACAAAAAGAGTCGTGTATACCTTATTTTTATTAAAGTTTACCTTATTATCACCTGTTATCCCTTTCTCGTAATGAGCCAAAGCATTTACATAATCACCCCTGAAAGAAAAATGAGTGAACTTTAACACACACTGAAGAATCCTCTCTATATATATAAGACTTGAAAGTAATGCAATATTTGCCCAAGAACAGCTTGAATTAATAAAAGTTGTGATAAACATAAATGCATGCATTCTTTACAATCAATTATTATTTTAAAACTTAAAAGTATTAAGTTGGATTATGTTTGACTGTATTTTCTTACAGAAGGTATGACAGGCATTTTTGCAAACTCTATTCAACTTGTGAGCTATTTTTGGTTAATTCTATTCTTTGGGGTACTAAAGGAAATCATGCGACCATAAAAGCCAATGTATTTCACAAAGGTTCAGTATTTCTAAGAATATGTATTGAGAGATTCTGGGTAAAAATGGAAGTTCATATTAGGATTTACAGTATTTAGGGCCCTGGCTCTTAGTTTGATTTTTTAAAAAAAAGTCTTGTACATTGGGGCTGGAGAAATTCAGAGGGCAGGGAACTTGTCTTGTACATAGCTGGCTGGGTTTAAAATCCCCAGCATGGGGGCTGGAGAGATAGCACAGCGGGTAGGGCATTTGCCTTGCACGCGGCCGACTCGGATTCGATTCCCAGCATCCCATATGGTCCCCTGAGCACTGCCAGGAGTAACTCCTGAGTGCAGAGCCAGGAATAACCCCTGTGCATTGCCAGGTGTGACCCAAAAAGCAAAAAAATAAAATAAAATAAAATCCCCAGCACCCCACACGGTCTCCTGAGGCCCACCCAGAATGATTCCTGAGCACAGAGCCAGTAGTAAGCCCTCAGCACTGCTGGGTGTGACCCATTAACCAAAAAAAATGATTGTACATAATAAAAATAATAATACTGCCTATTCCTGTGACTGATGCTAATACATGGATCAAGCCCAGAAGTCACTTATATCTCAGTTTGGTCTCTGTCGGGACATAATGGATTTGCCCAAGACCCACCTGGAAATCCTTCTCCCTCTACTCCCACTAACACACCATCTTCCTCAGAATAGTGAATCAACGCTGAGAACGGCACTTTCTGAGCTTGGCCTTGTCAGCTTCGGCTAATTCCTCAGTTTCTAGGCTTCACTCATTTTTCCCACTTGTTGGTTGTGCGGGGACTTTTGGGGGTAGATATGCTGTTATTTCAACTGAGAACTTAGTTCGAAGGCAGCCAGTGGCTTTTCCGGCCAGTGTGGGGCAGAGGGAGCTTCTCACATGTGGGCCCAGTTACCTCCACACTACAGGAAGTGTGTCCTGACAAGAATGAGGGTCCCTCCTTCAGGCGCCCAATGCTGTCCGTAGGCAAATCCAAACTGGAGATGTTTTGAGTTAAGGCTTCAGCATGCTCACTCCTTTGCTGTTGCTTTTGTCTTTGGGCCACACCCAGTGATGCTCAAGGTGATACTCCTGGCTCTGCACTCAGGAATCACTCCTGGAGGTGCTCAGGGGACCATACGGGATGCCGGGGATCAAATCTGGGTTGGCCACATGCAAGGCAAGTGCCCTACCCGCTGTGACCACTCCAGATCCTCACTGTCTGCTTTGAATCTATTTTTAAATTGAAATATCACAGCAGACAGTAATCCTGAAACCACTGCTTCCTACGTGCAGAGCCACTACTCTAATCCCTTCGCCAGAGTCTGGGTGATTCCCCCACCAGAGTCCCACCTCCCTGTCCCGCTCCCTACGCACACTTTAGCTCCCGGTTCCCAGTCCTATGAGCCTGCCTCGGGGTCTGTGTGCATCAGGGATGGTCTAATTCTTTGTTTTGTTTCTTTATGCCCTGCATATAAACAACATCACCCGGTATTAGTCTCTAACTCTCTTACTCCAAGTCTACTCGGATTGGGGCTGGGCATCCTCCACCCAGATCCTCCAAATTCCAGTAGGCGGGGGTCACACCCACCAACTGGCCCCCTGGCGCCCGTGTAATCCCATCAACGGCTAAGATTCAGAGACTATAAAACCCAGCTCCTGGAAGCGCGCGGCCGCATTTGCGGCCACGCAACATCTTATCATCTCATTCCTACTTTAGACAAACTGGCAGGCTACCGAATGTAACCTGCCCACACGGCAGAGTCTGGCAAACTCCCCGTGGCATACCCAATATGCCAAATATCAGTAACAATGAAGGGTCTCATTCTCCTAACTCTGAAAGAGCCTTGAATATGGCACTTTAAAAAAAAAAAATCTCAGGGCTAGGACGAAGAGACGTTACTGGGGCCTGCTCGAGGCAATCGACAAATAACAGGATGGTTGTGATTGTGATTGTGATTCTCTTACTCCACTTAGCATGACGCCTTCCAGTTCCATGCAGGTTTCAGCAAGCTGCAAGAGTTCATCTTTTCTTGTGGCTGAGTAGAATTCCATAGTTTCCTTATTTGCTTGATTTCTGTCTGCAGGGCCTCACCTGGCAGGGACCCAAGGGGCCTGGGCAAGTCTACTCAGGCTGCTCTGGTGGGTCAGTATTCACTATTGGGCCACCCCCAGTGGTGCTGGGAACTGACCTCAAACCCTCTCACACGCCCCACCAATCTGAGCCACACCCTTGACCCTCACTTTAATTTTAGGTGCTCTTCACTCCTATGCTTTTTAATCCTTTTATTTTGTAACTCTCGTGCTGCTCTAGCCCGTTTGTTTACTCCCAGATTCAAGAGACTCAAGTTCCCATAGCTCAGAGGTTCCCCTGGCTCTGACCTCATCAAGGTCCGAGATGTATAACAGACAAGAATTGGGACTGGGCAAAGGCTGAGGCTCGAAGGTGTCCAAACAGGACACTGGCCAATGAAAGGGAGATATACCTAGCCAGTTATTATTATCACAAGGATAAATGTTTCAATTATTGGGGGTCAGGATACAAGGTGGCAGTGGGGGTCAGCAAACAAGCATCAGTGAGAGCTTGGGAAATTAACAGTTCCACAGTCATGTTGAACAGGAAGGGTTGAAAAATATCCACCTTTGGGGCTTGAGTGATGGCATAGTGGGGTAGGGCACTTGTCTTGCATGCAGCTGATCTGGGTTTGATCCCTGGCACCTCAGGTGCTCCCCTGAGTACTGCCACAAGTGATTCCTGAGCCAGGAGTACCCCCTGAGCATTGCTGGGTGTGGTGCCAAAGATGAAGAAGAAATGAGAAGGAGGGAAAAGGGGGGAAAGAGGGAGGAGAAGAAGGAAGGAGGGAGGTAGCAAAGGGAGGAGGAGAGGAGGAGGAGGAAGAGGAGGAAAGAAGGGAGTGTGAGGGGGAGGAGGAGGAGGAGGAAGCAGAGGAGGAGAAGAAGGAGAAGGAGAAGGAAGGGAGAAGGAGAAAAAAAGCAAAACCACTACTTTTAAGCCAGTAGAAGATGCAGGCCAAAACCGCGTATTCCTCTCGCCACCTGGAAATCACCCCACAAATCCTCAATGAGTGCAAAAGGCCATGAGCAGGTTCTGAGAAACTGCAGGTTCCCTGGTGCCATCACTTCGTAAAGCCTGTGTGCCAACTGTGATGCCCCGCAACATGTACTGTAAATGTAGGGCAGGTTAAGACTCACAGTTAGGATCGGAGGGCTGATAATAAGGGCTGACAAAAATGGGCAAGATGGGGATGGGGGGTGGGAGGGATACTGGGATCCATGGTGGTGGGAAATGGGCACTGGTGGAGGGATGGGTACTTGATCACTGTATAATTGAAACCCAAGCACAAAAATTTGTAAGTCTACAATTGTACCTCATGGTGTCTCTCTAATAAAAATTAAAAAATTTTAAAAAATGGGCAAGACACTATTAGTTAGAAAGTGCATTTGGGAGTGTGTGTGTGTGGGAGATGTTCCTTCAATAAGGCTCCTCCCCTAGCACCTCTCCCCTCCATCCTGTTAAAAAAAAAGCAGTGCTGAAATCAATGGCAGGCCTGGTGATAAGGGATAGTGTAGCCCTGGGGATTTCCTGTGGTTACCTACTGACAGAAGCAGAGAAAAACTGAGACCGAGACTTACGTGAACTCCAGCTGAATAGCATATTCTTTGGATATCAGCGGCATCTGCTCGGGGGCCAGGCGCTTGGCCAGCTGCAGTGCACTGTCCCAGTGCTGCAGGTCTTTCCTCATCTAGGGAAACCAGAGAAACGCTCACTTCCGATGAGTAGAGTATCCATCCTCACGGACAGCAGCGCGAGTGGGAGTGACTGCAAAGGGAAGCTTGGGCCCGAGAGTCAATGCAGGAGGGAAAGGCATTTGCCTTGCAGACAGCCCAGCTGGGTTCGGACCCGTGGTGCCACAAAATGGTCCCCTATGCACCACCAGAGGTCGTTTCTGGGCATGGAACCAGACATTAACCCCAGCACTGCAGGTGTGAGCCACGGTCACATCCTACAACCCCACAATGAAATTTGATCTTTGCAAGAGAATGTCTAGCGATAGAATTCTCAGTGTGGATTAATTACATTAGAGCCCATAATTGGTGAAGGTCATGCCTTGGGGAGTAAAACATGGCAGCTGCTGGGTGCCGGAGAGATAATAGACGAGGGAGGCTGCTTGCCTTGCATCCCCGGCATCCCATATGGTCTGCTGAGCATTGCTAGGAGTAATTCCTGAGTGCAGAGCCAGAAGTAACCCTAAGCATTGCCAGCTGTTACCAAAACCCAAAAACCAAAATAAAAACGGAACATCTTGGCTGTTACAATGATCTGTGACCCTCTAAAATTCAATTCTACCTAACAGAATCCCATTCCTTGGTATTTGATTTTTCTCAGTAGGGAAAAAATTTAATTCAACCATTATATTAAAATTGATTTTTCTCTCTCTCTTTTATGGTGTCCCATAAATTATTTTTTCTTAGAGGGAAGATTTTAGAACGTTTAGAAAACTTTAGAGAAAACCTTACTGTGGAAACTGATGTAATTCTACTGTACTCTCACTCGGGGGACCCTACGTTCTGAGTGGCTATCGCACAGGATCCCCTTCGCTGGGTCCCAGGGGAGCTATGTGAGTCTCGAGTCCTCCTCCACACAAACTTGAGATGTCCTATCATCAGAGGCACACGCACCCTCTTTTCTCCATTTGGAGAACAGAAAACTACCATCATGACCTCATGGGGTGGCCATGAGAGTTGAAGGAGCGAAGGGCTCAGGTGACTGCCCAACTGCACGGGCACCCAGGAACACGGACCTTTTTATCAGTGTGAGTTTTGGTAAATCTCTTCAGAGACATTAAGACATTTAAATTGCATGTCATGTTACAAGCCTAGAACGGGTTGCCAGAATGCAGAAGGGAAATATTTCTGATATTCGTAAGTACTCAGAGGTGTGTGGAGTTGAAAGCCAAGGTTCCAGGAGGGGAAAGGGTGCTGTGAAACTTGTCCTTAATTGTGTGTGGAGGCATGTGGTGCTAGGGCTCCAACCCGGGTCTTGTACGTGCAAGACAACTGCATTACTGCTGCACCATATCCCTGGTCTGTTTTGGCTTGGTTTGGTTTTGGGGTGACACCGGGAGACTCCTGGCTCGGTGTTCAGGGCTGAGTCCTGGTGGGGCTCGAAGGTGGCGTATGAGGTGCCAGGGACTGAACGTGGGTCAAGAGAAGCGCCTTGACCTGTGTATCTCTCCAGCTGCTATCCTGAAATTTTAACACTGAAAGTGGGTAACCCTCCCTGGCCAGTTCCTCCCCCCACCTCCCATGCCCCCTACCTCCAGAGCAGCAATAGGGCAGCTGGATGCCAGGTACAGGTCTTGAGCCAGGTTGAAATCGCTGGTAAACATGGCAAGGTGTCCTGCTAAGAGATTGTAGTCCTCGATCCCCTACAAATAAAAGCAGTTTTCATGGGGAAAAAAAAAAAGCAGACTTTAACTCTTTTGTTTTGTTTTGTTTTGGGGGCCATACCAGGTGATAGTCAGGGGTTCCTCCTGGCTCTGAGTTCAGTAATCACACCTGGTGGTGCTTGGGGGACCATATGGGATGCCGGGGATGGAACCTGGAACAGCCTCCCTGCTGTATTATAGTTCAGACCCCCTCTCCTTTTTTTTTCTTTTTCCAAACAAAATTTTAAAGACTGCTCAGTAGGAAACAGCGTGTTCTGTCCATTACCTTGATGAGCCAGGTAAGGTTTACTACAGAGGCTTTCCATCAAAAGCCTTTGTAGCTCAGGCTGAAGATTCACACCAGATGCAGTTTACCTTTATTTGTTCCAAGGACATGACCATGCCGACGTTTCCAATGGCCCGATAAACGCGAATGGCAAACTCCACTTCCATGTGATGGAGGCAAGCTCTGCCTAGCTCATTCCAGGCGGTGTGATCGTTGAGAACCCGGCAAATCTCCCAGGCATCAGGAAACCTAGGAGGTGAGTGCAGAAGCTTCAACAGGGCGCTCTCCCACCCCGGAGTGTGAGTGCCAAATCCACAGAGATTAAGGCCAGGTGCCTCCTATACAACACTTGAAAACCATTTCTGTCTCAGTAATTGGCAAATGATGCTGAGAAATGAAAAACTCTATAACTTACCTTCCTTGGGATAATTTTTTTTAATCTTTTTTAATTACTTGGAATCTACGCTGTGTATTGACCATCTGCTCTGAACTAATTTTACTCATTTCTTTTTATTATTTTTGAATTTCGTTTTTTACACATATTAATAAACACAATAGGCTTGTTTCAGTAACTGGGTCATAAAATTCACATATTCCTAGCAGCAAAATAAGTTCACTGATAATATTTAGATTTTCTACAAATTCAAAAGGTTCTCAGGGACTGGAGTGATAGTACAGCAGGTAGGGCATCCAAGGCAGGTCCCAAAGCCCTGTTCAGAGTGACCCCTGAGTGCAAAGCCAGGAGTAAGGCCTGAGCACAGCTGGGTGTGGCCCCAAACAAAAAAAATTCAAAAAGCACTGAAGGTATAGGCATGAATAATCCCACTGACTCATAATTTTGATTCAAGAGATTGTAATATGTTGTTAATTGTGGAAAGCATGGTGAAGAATACAAAAACAGCGTTAAATCAGAAACTTGAGGCAATGAAATAAATTTTAAAGCCAATAATATCATTCTACCATGGTTTACTAACTTTATACCACATGTCAATGAAAACTGTTTTTGTTCTCACTTAAGTCTAATGAAATTAGCACAATATTCCTACACATTTAGAGGTTTCAAACTGGCGCCAGCAAGCTATGGCTCTGAGTCCAAGCCCAGACAGATGTATTTTTTCTGAATAAATTTTTTTTTAATTCAATCACCATGAGATACAGTTTCAAAGCTTTCACGTTTGAGTTTCAGTCATACAATGGTTGAACACCCATCCCTCTCTGAATAAAATTTGAGAGGACACTACAGCTTGTCTGCCCATTGGTTTATGAATGGTCTGGGGCTGTCCTCTATACAACAGCTAGCCTTAAGGATTTTGACAGGAGCCCAATGGCCCTCAAGGGCTGAAATAGTTACCATTCAACCTGCCACAGAAAGTTTGCTGGGGCTTGAGTGATAGTACAGCAGGGAGGGCATTTGCCATACATGTGGCCGACCCAGGTTCAATCCCTGACACCCCATCTAGTGCCCCTCCCCCCCCCCCCAGCACTGCCAGGAGTAATTCTTGAGCTTAGAGCTAGGATTTACCCCTGAGAATTGTTGGGTGTGTCCCTAAACTCAAAATAATAATAAATGAAAAATAAGAGAAACGGTAATAAGAATGAGACCCAGGGGCTGGAGAGACAGCTCAAAGGGCAAGAGCAGATGTTGTATATGGAGAAAACCCAGGTCTAATCCTTGGCACCACATGATGCCCCGTCCCACCCTCCACCAACCCTGAGCAAAAAAAAAAAGAGAGGGAAGAGAAAAAGGCAGGAACTGGAAATCTCAATCAAGGCAAAAACCCAACTGCACTCAGATGAAACTGAGAAAATTGCCAACTACTTAGGCTTACTGGACTTGGCCACCTGTGGCGTTATGTCAGGAGTTCGATTTTTTATTCCTCGGGTTTTGGGGGTACACAGCACTGACAGCACAATGGCCCTTCCTCAAGGCCTTATGCACAGGCTCAGATCCTTGGCCTGCTCTGGGCCTCTCCATAAGTCTGCAGGAGAATAGGGAAAACACTGCTATACGCCATCTATTCCCGCAGGATGTGAGCTTTAAATGCCACCAAGCACCGCGAGTGACTCGTGGAGAAGGGCCCGGAGACGTGCTACCTTTTGAGCATCAGCGTCTCTGAAAGCATCCGTCTCAGCTCCTCGGGCTTGACGTCCTCGATGCTGTCCAGGAAGCTGTGCGTGCTCAGGTAGAGGTTGTTGATCTTTCCGCTCTGGGTCTGGCAGGTCAACTCCCCATTGTACAGGAGCAGAGGCTTATTCAAGAAGGGAACTTTGGTGCTGCCGACCAAAACGACCTTGGAGCCTAGTCAGGGATAAGAACAGATGCGGAGAGCAAGTACTTGGCAGAAAAAGACGCTTCCGTTTCATAGCGGTGGAAATTCATTTATCCACAGCAGCACAAAACAAATCAAACAAACAAACAAACAAACAAAAAATGGGGTATCCGGGGCACCTTGGAGGAGGGGTGGGTTGAGTTTTCCTCCCCATCCCAAGCGAAACCCTGGCAGATGAAAACCTCCAGAACCCAACTGCCATGCTCAAGGTCACTCTCCACATGTTCAGATGAGCCTCACCCAAGAGGGGATGAGCCTCACCTAAGATGGGAATGGCAGAAAAACCCAGATATACGGGAACCCATGACTGAGATCTCCAAGCCCTCTCAGATCGGGACTGGGCCTCCTTCCCCAGGTCCCCAGTTTTCCAATAGCTTGGCAGTCACATGCACAAACTGCCCCAACGCCATGTAATCTCCTTAATGGCCAAGAACCAGAGACTATAAACTAAAGCTCCTGGAAGAGAGTGACGCAGAATTTTCTGGACCTCTTACACTCTAGCTCACTTATTTATCAAAAGTAGCACATATTTGTTACGTACTTGTATTCTCTTATCTATGGGCTTAAATGGCGCCAGAATGAAATACAACAACGTTCACACACTTCCCTTTTATTCCATGGTGGGAAGGTGCTTGGTGGTGGGATTTGTGCTTGAATATTATCTGTAATGAACTACTGTGAATTACCTTTATGATAATAAAAAATATATATATATTAAAAAAATTTTTTTAAATGAGGTACCTTGTATGGTGTCCTTGTGAAAGACATAAGTGTACACTTTATCATCATCATAGGCGATAAAGACACCTTTGTCCATGGGCCAGTTTTCCCAAAGGATGCCTTTAATGGTAGGGGGGAAATCTGGAATCTCGTAGGTAGTGTCGTTAACCTGCAACACAGGGTTTTCAGACTTGCCTGAGTCAATCCTGAAGGCATCGTCCTGGGCTTTCAGACAGCCGAGCCGCTCACCAGCCTCAGTTCAGTCAGCCTAACATGTTAACCAACAGGAGGGAAAGTTTCTTCTCCCATTCCCATGCTAAAGCTTTCATAAAAGAAACAACTCCCCCAACAACCCTACGGCTTCTATTAGGTTTTTAAAAAATCTAAAATCTCGAAAATACCCAATTAAAAAATATCAAGTTAGGCATAAAATTTCAGATCCAGGGGGCTGGAGCGATAGCACAGCAGGTAGGGCATGTGCCTTGCACGCAGCTGACCCGGGTTTGATTCTCAGCATCCCATATTTCCCATCATTCCCTGAGCACCGCCAGGAGTAACTCCTGAGTGTATGAGCCAGGAGTAACCCCTGTGCATCGCTGGGTGTGACCTAAAAAGAAAAAAAAAAGGAGGCAAAAACATAACAAAAAGGTACCCTTGGCACTGGTGGGAAAAATGATTTGATTATTATTTATGGGGTGGCGCAGGGTGGGGATGAGGGACTGGAATCCACCCATCAGGGCTCAGGTTGATTCCCAGTTCTGTGCTCAGGGATCTCTCCTGGTGACACCCAGGGGACCATCTGCAGCGCAGGGGATCAAACCTGGATTGGCAGCATACAAGGCAGGTACCTTAAACCCTGTACTATCTGGCCCAGGAAAATGATCTTATATATGAGACTTATTTTAAAAATATATGATAATACATAAAATATACCTTTCTTCACATGCTGATTTTTTTTTTAAGTTTAATAGCAAAACACTCTTAGGGAGCAACAAAGAGCAACACGCCAAAGGCAAGGAGATGGAAGAGCTGGCCTTCCGACCTGGGCTGATGGTGTGGGCGGGATGTCTTCGAGGGGTCCCTGGGACACTGGTGGAGGGAAACAAGACACTCTAATGGAAAGTGTGATGAAACATGGAGTGGGCATGAAACCTTTACTGATGGTATCAGAAATCACAGCACTGCATAAAGATGGCAGTTAAATAACCCGCAAATAAAGCATTTTAACAAGTTTTAAACTTACTGGACAGTAGACAAATCCCTCGCTCTTCTCATCAATGAAAACTAATCTGGTCCCATTTGGGTCAGGAAAAATCTTTTTCACGCCGACAGAATGTCGATAATCATTCACAAATTGCCAGTCTTCAATGTAGAAATACTGAATCACACCAGTCTGGGGGGGAAAAAAAAAGAGTCAGCCATATAAAATGTCAAGAAAATATTCTCAGCATTTAAATTAAACATACTTCCTAATTTAAAAAAAATAAATTCATATTTTTGATGAGTCTAAATAACATTTAGTAAACATATAAGGTATAGAGCCAAGAAAATAACCAAAATGAGAATGCTCATGTGATTCAATAATTCTAATAGTAAGTCTTTTTGCCTTTTTTTTGGGGGGGTCACACCCGGTGATGCACAGGGGTTACTCCTAGCTCTGCATTCAGGAATTACTCCTAGCAGTGCTCAGGGAACCATATAGGATGCTGGGAATTGAACCTGGGTCAGCTGCATGCAAGGCAAATGCCCTACCCGCTGTGCTATTGCTCCAGCCCCCTCTAATCGTAAATCTTTATTTTTTGGAGGGAGGGGTCACACCCAGCGATGCACAGGGGTTACTCCTGGTTCTGTACTCAGGAATTACTCCTGGTGGTGCTCGGGGGACCATAATGGATGCTGGGAATCGAACCTGGGTCGGCCGCATGCAAGGTAAATGCCCTACCCGCTGTGCTATTTCTCCAGCCCCTCTAATAGTAAATCTTAATGGATTTTTTAGACATTCCACTTGCAGAAAATCTCCTGCTAATTAGTTCAGAGTGACTCTGAGGGCAGAGACTGACAGCGCAGAGGTCAGGTGCTTGCCTTGCACGAGGCTGACTCTGGTTAAAGCATGGTGAGGGGGAGTTCTGGAGGTCCCAAACATCATCAGGTACAGCGCTAGATGCCCCCAGCATGCCAAGGGTGGCCCAGGTGATCTCCAGCACCTCAGGGCTATATCAGCACCACATCCTTAGCCCAGGGTCTCCATAGCATGGAGGCAAAAAATAACTAACTCCATAGCTGCACTGTAGCACTGTCCTTCCATTGTTCATCGATTTGCTTGAGCAGGCACCAGAAAAGTCTCTGTTGTGAGATTTGTTGTTACTGTTTTTGGCATATCGAATACGCTACGGGAGCTTGCCAGGCTCTGCCATGCAGGCGGGATACCCTCGGTAGCTTGCCGGGCTCTTCAAGAGGGATGGAGGAATCGAACCCACGTTGGCCGTGTGCAAGGCAAACGCCCTACCTGCTGTTCTATCGCCCCAGCCCAGATATAACATAGCTAACTAAATAAAAAGCCACGTGCATAGCAAAAGAGTAATGTCTCTATCAGGAAGTCTTATTCAGGTTTCTGCCTCTGCCATAAACATACTGCCCTCTCCTTTGGCAGTGTCCTCATCCTCAACATTTCCCAAGTTTAAACTTACTGGATAGTATGGGGGGACAGGGGAGGGGGAGGGTTAAAGCACTGTTCTATCTGTTTTGTTCTACCAATACATGAAACCTACCCTACACCATTCTGCCATATAACAGCATAGAGACACTTAATTTCAGGGTGCTAGAGAACTGACCAAGCAGCGATCCAGGGGCCTGAGGCCCTCCTGGCTGAGTGGACCTGATGTTTCAGCAGGGCTGGGGGCACCAGGGCACATGATGCTCAGGGCGCACGTGAGATCTGGAATCGAATTCTGATCTACCTCCCTGGCCCCAAACTTAATTTCAAAAAATTGTTCTTATGGTAATAAGCACATGCTTTAAGAAAAAAGAAAATTTGGTTTATTTTCTTGTTTGGTGTGGTGTTGGGTATTGAACCCAGGGCTTCAAATAGGCAAAACATATGTGGTACCATAAATTTACATCCCTGCAAAAGATGCTCTTTTCCCCCCCACCTCTTGTATTTGGGCCATACCCAGCATTGTTTGGGGCTCACTTTTAGCTTTGTGCTGAGGAATCCCTCAGGCAGTGTCTGGAGAGGCAGATGCTGCCAGAGAATGGATCCAGGTCAGCACATACAAGGCAGGCACACTATGCACTCACTTTTTAAATACAACACATGCTGTAGTAAAAAGATGCTCTTAAAAGATACATTTTATGTGATAAAATGGAGTGTTTGAAACAACATGCAATGCTTTTCAGTGTAGAATAATGACTTTCTACAAAAACTTTATTGTATTATTTTAGGGACTGAACAAAATAATGGGGGGGGAGCTAGAGCAACAGTGCAGAGGGTAAGATGCTGGCTTTGCACACCCTTGACTAGCGTCAACCTCCAAAAGCCCCTGTGGACCTCTGAGTCCCATCAGGAATGGTCACTGAGTATAGAGCAAGGAGTAATCCCTGAGCACTGCTGGTGTTACCCAAACGCTCACACAAATAAATACTAGGTCTTATATACTTTGAAAACATCCTTGAAAACTTTTTCTAAATATAAGGTGCTATTACTATATTCTATATAGGTGCTATCTAACACACACACACACACACACACACACACACACACACACACATATATATACAGCTACATAAAATGTTATTTACATTATACTATAGATACTATATATCATATAAATTTTATACAGTTGATTATTATATTACTTATAAGGTAATTATAATAAGATGCCAACATCATATTAAAGGATATAATTATAATATGCTAATGTAATAGAGGTACAAGTTATCGATGATTCAAAATAGCAATAGACAAAAGTGGATTTTCAACATTTAATTAAATTTAATATTTATGGGGCTGGGGCGATAGCACAGCGGGTAGGGTGTTTGCCTTGCACAAGGCTGACCTGGCTGACCCAGATTTGATTCCTCCACCCCTCTTGGAGAGCCCGGCAAGCTACTGAGAGTATCTCACCTGCACAGCAAAGCCTGGCAAGCTACCCGTCCGTGATGTATTCGAAATGCCAAACACAGTAACAACACAATGGAGACGTTACTGGGCCTGCTCAAGCAAATCAACGAACAATGGGAGAATAGTGCTACAGTGCTACAGTGTTAGTATTTATGAACACCAACTAAACTAGGGCGTCGTTTTGTAGTTCTCCACAAAGGACACTCTCGGTAGTGGGAGTTCCACCAGGAGGCCCCACATTAGAGAAAGTTGAATTAACTCCTTAAATTAAATCCTTAAGAATCAAGACAAGAAAAATGAGGCTTGAAGGTGTTAAGTAACAGCTAAAAAGTAATGAAATTGGCATCTGAGTCCTGATAAAGTTTGCCCCTTTCCCTGCCCTCAAAATTAGCTATCACACAAGCACTGTCATGCTACCAAATCAGGCTACCTTTGGGCTTGATGTGAGTATATATTATTCTAAATATTTTATGCTATATGTCACGGATTTTAATATTATTGGTTTACATATAATATACAGCTGCACAGATGTTTAAATATAGCAATTGTAATTTGTAATGCAAAGTAAAAACAAGCCCTCTCTGTATTCTATACGTACATCTGTCCCGTAGACGAGGAAGTCTGCGGTGAGCGCATGGCATAAAATCCGGCACTTATCGTCCACAGCAGGGAAAAGCCGTGTCTCGCGTTCTTCCTGAGTGTCTGAGATTTCACTTTCTATCTAAATCACAGAAAACAAGAGGGGCTTAGAGATCAGAGCCAACAGGGCTGAGCTCAGACACACAATACTCCCACAGGGCACTTTCTGTGGATGCCCACAGGGCCCTAACTCCTAGGCACTGGATCCCCCTCCTTGTGGTGGGAACTCATCTCTCAGCAGGCTCTGCCGCTCTTTAGGATCTGACGCCAGGGTCCTTCCAGACACAGAGAGGAGAGAGAGGAAACTCAGTTGAGTTTATGCTTAGTCTGGTTTTGTCTTTTGGGCCACACCCTGTGATGCTCCGGGGTTAGTCCTGGCTCTGAACTCAGGGATTACAGCTAGTGGTGTTCAGGGGACTATGGAGGATGTGGGGGATGGAACCTAGGTCAGCTGTGTCAAGGTAAACTCCCTATCTGCTCTGGCCTATCAGCTGAGAAGGTTTTGGGCCTCTATTCCAGAGGCTGACAGCTCCCAGACCCTAACAGGCAGCAGGGCCTAGTTTCGCAGCTCTCCACAAAAGGACACTATCGGTAATGGGAGTTCCACCAGGAGGCCCCACAGGACAGCGTCCTCTTTGCTGTAGTTCCTCCCAGAAGCTGGCAACAACAGGGTCTTTCTCTAGCAAAGGCCATGCGGTGGGGAGATAGATTTCCGGGGAAGGACCAGAAGGAAGGACCTGAGGCCGCACCCACTTGGGAGAGAGCTATCATCGGTAGGCCCACGTCCGGTGCCTGAATGGCCTATGAGGCTTTTTTCCAGATCAAAGTCCTAGAGAGCTGGCCAGCAGGCTGGTCATCAGCACTTCCCGAGCAGGCCTCGGCGAAGTGGGACACTTACCAAATGCAACTGGACTTTGCCTTCAAAAAGAGCTGCGGCATAGTCAGAATGCAGGCACACGCTGGCCACTGTCCCCAGGTACTCCACATCTTTCAACCTTTTCACAGCTGTAAGGATTGAGAAAAAACCATTAGAACAGCAACAAGATGACATAAACATTTGTAAATAACATTTAAATGGAAGGACCTCTGCCAGGGTATCTCAACCCTTCTCTACAAATTTTTTTTTTTGGGGGGGTGGCATCATTTCTAAAAAAAGATCTTAGTGGCCATAGAAATTTTCTTTGGGGACTTCCTTAACCATTCACAGGAAACCAATGGAAAACAAAGTCACATGACCAAAAATTAGACTCTAGTGACAACAGGTGATCAGTTGTCAATCTCAAGAGTATGTCTCAGGCCGGAGGCAGGAGAGAGAAGGAAGGGAAGTGAAGGCAGGGTGCCCTTTGGGTGCTGTAGGTCGCTCTTCAAAGGAAAACAAGGCAGGAGAGAAGCAGCACTTACTAAGTACCTACGGGACAGAGGAGTCCCTGAAAGTTTCTGTGCAAGGACAAAATGACAGGGTTCGTTTCAGGACTCCACAAGGCCGCGCAGCTCCTCATATTCCAGTCGAGCAAACCAAGGTCCAGAGGGGCAACTGCCTGCAGTCGCCTGCCTAAGTCAGGCATGGGGCATATTTTTTTTCCTGATTTGTGGGCAACACCTGGCGGTGCTCAGGACTTACTCTTGGCTCTGAGCCAAGGGGACCACAGGTGGTACGTGGGATCGATTCCAGGTCGGCTGCATATGAGGCAAATGCCCTACCTGCTATCCCATCACGCTAGTCCTAGTTTCTGCTATTTATCCACTACCAGACCCATCTGTCCCAGACCCATCTCATTTATTTCATTATGATGAAGTCATGTTGGTTTACAAGAGTATTTCTCTCTCTTTCTTTTGTTCCTTGGTTGGGGGAGGGGGGAGAGGCATACTCAAAGATGCTCAGGGATCATTCCTAATTGCTCAGGGGACCATATGGGGTGCCAGGGATTGAACCCAGGTTGGCCACATGCAAGGCCAGCACCCTCCCCCTATCCTATCACTCTGGGCCCAGCTGAGGGACATTTGGAGACTGTGTTTCCCTATCCTGCCACCCCAGCAAAAGGGGGAAAAATCGTATCTTGTCCCAAGCGATGCAAATTTCTTAGCAGATTCACAAACCCACTGAACCTAAACGAGAGATGTCCCAGGGAAACACCAGTGAAAGACTGAGCGATGCGAGAAACGCTGGCCCCTTCCGGAAAGAGTCAAGGCAATTACTGGCTGAGGCAACCAGCGGCTCCAGACTTGCCATTCTCCCCGAGGACATAGAACCAGGCGCGGTTATTCATCCCCACAGCCAGGTGAAAGAGCCCCACGGCCACGAAGTTGGGTTCCACGTCCACGAAAACCGTGACTGGGAGCTCCTGGGGCAGAGGACAGAGGAAAGGAAGGGCAGACAGTCAATCAGCCAGCAGCCACCCACGCGGGGCTCAGAAACAAGAGGAAGAGTCAGCTCACTCCTTCCACGGGGTTGGCGACGGTGACTTCCAGGAGGGAGGTGAGGTAGGCGATCCTCGTGCTGCAGGCGTCCCCGAGGATGGGCAGCTTGGTCAGGAAGACGTGCAGGGCGCCCCGCTGGGTGGACAACGCCAGCAACTGGCCATCGTCTGTCCAGGACAAGGTGCCCAGCCCTGAAATCACGCATAAAAGAACACATCCTTCAGCAAACAGGCTCCCAATGGGCAGAGAAGCTGGTATGTCCATACCGGCTACAGGAGCCCTTGCAAGTTTCAGAGACTTTCTGTAGCTTTGGAGCCTGTACAGAGACTAGGACATTCTCGAGTGGCTGGCAGAGCAGACATGAGCAGTGAGGCAGTTAACAGGAGGGCAAAACAGACATGTGGAAGCATCTCACTTATATCACCAGAATTGGAATAAAATTCACTGAAAAATCTTTGACTCTCAATGGACCTGTATCCTTCTAGTTGAGGAATTTAACTTTACCTTCTGGTCAAAATAAGGAGGCTATTACAGAGAACTCTAGAGAAGGGTACTGATATTGATTTTACATTTCCTACAACCGATGTAACTCACAGAAGAATAAACATTACTCTTTGTAAAAGAAAAGATAAAATGACAATATGCTTCCCCCAGATCAAATACCTTTATTTTCATCATCCAGGTTGATGATCGCATACATGTCTTTTAATTCTGATAAGTCATGAATTTTAATGCTGAAAAAAACAACAAAAAAAGTCTGATCAGTCATGGATGCTGAAAAACAAAAACTAAAAAATGTCTTAAGTTATGGATTTTAATGCTGAAAACAACAACAAAGATGTCTTAAATATGAATTTTAAGCAAAATCATATTTGTTCACAATGATAGGCTATATAATAGATCACTCATCTTCAAAAGAGATGTACCAAATGAGCTACTGGGTAAACAACACTTTGGGGCTGGGGATAGTATGGCACGTGAGGGTCTTGCCTTGCACTCTACCAGTCAGGGGTGGGTCCCAGCACCAGATCTTGGTGATCATAGGGATGCAATAAACTTTAACACGAGATGGAATGGTTTCTTTCATTTTACTCTTTTTGGTTGTGTGTGTGTGTGTGTGTGTTTGTCTATTTTGGGGTCACAATGGCAGTGCTCAAGGCCTTCTCCTGGTTCTGCACTTAGAGATCACTCCTGTCACTCCTGGTGGGCTTGGGGGATCATACGGGGTGTTGGGGATCAAACATGGGTCAACTGCATGCAAGACAAGTGCCCAATCTGCTGTATTATCTCTGTATTATCTCTGGCCCAGTTGCTGCTGTTGCTTTTTTTTTTTTTCCACTTCCCAAGTGGAGTTCCAGGGGCGGAAGTTGGGGCCCCGCAATGTTGGAAGTTACCTGGGGCCATCCCAGCAGTGCTCAGGTGCTTGTAGGGCTACCCCAGTGGTGCTGGGGTCCTGTGGGTCACATATATAACACTTGGGAGCTTTCACAGCTGTATCCAGTAATGCCTGGGGGACCAGGTGGTACTGAGGGTAAAACTGCAGTCTGGGTCATGTAAATGCCACTTAACCCTTCTTTGGTTCCCACCCCTCAACCTGGCTGTGTATGGCTACTCTGCAGAGCTCTTTCCTCTCAGGAACCTGCCCCTGGCACTTCCTCGGGCCCTGGGGCTCCTTTTTAAAACAATTTCGGGTTATACTTGGAAAATCTCAGGTCTTACTCCTGGTTCTGTGCTCAGAGATCTCTCCTGATGGTGCTTGGGGAAGTATATGTGGCAACAGGAAACCTTAGAGGTCAGCTGTGTCCAGGAAAGGACCTTACCTACTATACTATCTCTCTGGTACAGAAATGCCTACTTCTATTTATTTATTTATTTTTTAATGGGTCCAGCATGCTTCTGCTATGCAACTCCACTAACAAACCTACTTAAAAAATAAATAAATAAATAAATTAAAGAGTACATTTCAGTTAAGGCTTTATACTTAATGTACATTTTGTTTTTGAAGTTTTACCCTGAATAGCAAAGGTAGTGGTAAAAGAATCTTAGAATATTTTTATTTCAGGGGCTGGACAGATAGTATAGTGTACAGTGTCTGCCTTGCACATGGCTGAGCTGGGTTCGATTCCTGGTGTCCCATACAGTCTCCTGAGCATTGCCAGGAGTGATCCCTGAATGCAGAGCCAGAAGTAACCCCTGAGCATCACACTGGGTGTGTCCCCCCCAAAAAAAGAAAGGAAAATAAAAGAAAACTTCTACTGCAAATATATTCTAAGAGTGCAAGAAATTCTGGATGTCAGATTCAAATTAGCTATCAATGTCTTGTTAAATCTCTTGACTCCCACCAGGAGTCATCCCCCCAAGAACCGCCAGGAATGAGCTCCCAAACAAAGAATTTTCTATGTACCTCCTAGAGAAAGTGCTCCACTAGGATGTGTGTCTGACAGAATCCTACTGAAAAGGAATGTAGAGGCTTTCCTGAGAATTCGGGAATCTAACTTACCAGTTATCACCACACGTAGCTGCTTTGTTAAGGGTCTGTGATACTGCAATACTGGTTAAATTATCTTTATGGTCACAAGCCTGAATTACCTCTTGACCAATCTCTCGAATATGAGTGGAAATCACCACAAAAGTTCCACGGGAAAAACCAATCATTATGTAGCCATTACCATACCTATAAAAATGAAAGAAATAAAACAGAAAAAAAAAGGAGACTGAAGTTATAGATTGAGAACCAATGTATTGCTATAAATCAACACATAGCCCTTAAAAAATAAATTATCATAGGAAATTTAGAAAATAGGTTCCACAAAATTAATATACTTGTTTTATAATATAAATAGAATCTACCTTAGTCTATGTAACCAAAACTATGCTGAATAATTTTGCATACTGAACCACAGACTATACGATAGAGTTCTATCCAGAAGCAAAACTGCGACAAATGGAATATCACAATTATTAGGAAAGAGCACGTGGCTATCTTTCTGTCTGACCTTTTTGTACCTACCAACTGTAGCAGACAATGCTGCCATAGCGCTGCTGAAATTCCAGATCAATTGGGTTTTCTGGTTCATTTAGTTTAAAAAGAAATAAATTTTTCTTGCCAACCAACACACTTATCTACAAGAAGAAAGTATGAAATGAGTTAATACTTTATGATCAGACCAATAAGCAACTTCAAATAGGATAAAAGCAACGGGTCAAATTTGGATATGTCAGATGCTATTGTTAGCATAACTGTGTGACAAACTCCAAAAGCACATCGTAGTGGTACGGACTAGATCCAATATATCAATATACTCTTTGGATCCAGAAACTGGCTGTGTGGTAAACCTTGTTGAAATCCTCCGAGTGAAAAGATGGCCCCAAAGGGGTTCGAGTACTTGGTCGGCCTGTGAAAGTCCAGTGTTCAATCCCCCCACACTGTATGATTCCCAAATACCATCAGACGTTACCCCCAAGAGCTGCCAGGCATGAGCTCCCAAAGAATTCTCTATGTACCTCCTAGAGAAAGAGCCCCATTAGAATGTCGTCTGACAGAATTCCACTGAAAAGGAATGCAGAGCTGGAATTTAGAGCCTCCCATTCTCTGAGACAGTCTGATGCTGAGCCAGCTGGGATCACAGGCCCATACTCATGTGGGTATTCCAGCTGGGCCTGCTGGATCATCAAATTTTCAGCACTGACAGGTCATCAATGTGACTAGCTATGTGTCCTAGCTATGTAACTCAGACAAGTTAATATTTAATTTTAGCAAAGGAAGTGACTATTGGAAAGTAAACACCTTATTCATACATACTCTGTGAATGAATGGATGTGTATGCTTACACACACAAACACACACATATACACACACACACATGAACCACCTCCTTGATCCTAGGATGCTATTAAATGAAAGTCACCATCAATTTATGAGCAGCTTTTAAAGAAATAAATACCACTTCATTAAATATATTCAGGTGGGTTTTTAAAAAATCATTCGGGTTCTGACCAGTGTAGGATTACGGGATTACTCCTAGGCCCACAATGTTAAAATATGGCAGAGAAAATGTATCTTAAGTTATTAAGGATTTTTTAAAAAGCTGGGTCTGGGGGTGGCCTGGAGGCAAAAGTGCTCCCCTCATAGGTGCAAGGCCCTGAGTTAGATCCCTGGAGACCCTGGCACATAATTCTGGTGGCTGTGCTCTTTGGGCCCCCGCCCCCTAGCAGCACTGCAGTAGAGTGTGTGATCACAACCAGGGTGTGTGTGTGTGTGTGTGTGTATGTGTGTGTGTGTGTATGTGAGCTCCACAACTGAAGTATGCAACCCCCAGCGAGCACAACTAGAACATGTGCAAGCACCATAAATAGGGTTGCATCTGCGACGCAATGGCCAATCCCCTGGCCAGTATCAGCTCTGGAACCCTCACCGTGTTTTCTGAGGTGGCCGTCCAGTCATCTGTCCGCATGGTGGAAAACTGCATGTTGCTGGGCTCCGACCGCAAGGCTGTCTGCGGGGGAAGGTATCTGCAGTGAGAAGCGCAACCGTTGGACCCATCCCCTTACAGCGACCAGCAGCTGCTCCCTGCCCCATCAACCCTACTGCAGTCTGGATGAGGGGTGTAGCAAGAGCCTAGAAAGCCCCCTGCTACACACGTCTAGAAACTCAGAGGGGAAGAAAATACAGACTGGGGTCGGAGTGACAGTACAGCAGGTAGGGAGTGTGCCTTGCAAGCGTCCATCTGGGTTGGGTCCCTGGCACTCCTATGATCCCCCGAAAACCTCCAGGAGTGATCCCTGAATCAAAGTCAGGGGTAAGCCTGAGCACAGCTGGATATGGCCCAAAAAACAAATAAAAACAATTCATTATTCAAAAGTAAAGAAAGAGAACTTATATCGTATTACATGGCTAGATAAACTTGAAAGAAGGCACATTTCCAGGGACCATTAGGCAGGTTCCGACTGAAAAATCAAAGTGTATGCAGACACTTATGGGTGCCATCTGGTATAGCACAAGGGGAATGACAAAACCCATTTGACTAGGGGTGAGTTTCAGGTCAGACAAAACCTTAAAAACACTCATTTTAGATCAAACATGGTCTCTCTTCCCTTATATTCTGAGGTTCAAATTTATGCTTGAAGTATTCCAGAAACTCTCAGCAGTCTTTGGAAAAAAAATAATTCTCAAGGTCTCTTGAAAGGCTGTAAACATTTCCACAGATTAATCCAATGAAGATGAGTTCACAACTTATTTAAAATGAGACAAATGAGGGCTAGAGCAATATAGCACAGCGGGTAGGGCGTTTGCCTTGCACATGGCCAAGCCAGGTTCGATTCCCAGCGACCGTATGGTCCCCTGAGCACTGCCACGGGTAAATCCTGAGTGCAGAGTCAGGAGTAACCCCTGTGCATCGCCGGCTGTGACCCAAAAAGAAAAAATAAAATTAAATTAAAAAAAATAAAATGAGACAAATGTGTATTGTGGCAAGAGCACAAGAGTTAGCATATATTTATATTATTTATTTATTTATTTATTTATTTTTGAGGTTTTGGGCCACTCAGTTGTGCTCAGGGGTTCCTTCTAGCTCCGCACTTAGGGATCACTCCTGGGCTCAGAGGACCATACGGGGTGCTGGGGATCGAGGCTGGTCAGCCGTGTGCAAGGGCAAATGCCTTATCCACTGTACTATTTCTCCAGCCCCAAGACTCCATAGATTTTTAAAATAGCTGAGAGAGAACAATCATAAAGGAAATCTTTTATATAATTAAAGACATAAAACTCAAAATAATATATGAAAAAAAATTAAAAAATCCAAACATATTTAACGTATATTACACTTATTCATTTTTTAACAGGGGCCGCTCCAGTGGTGCTCTGAGCGTCATGCAGTGCCAGAAGTCAAACTCAAAGCTGCGCACATGCCAGGCCAATGCTCTATGCCTTGGCCTATCTTTCCAGAACAGCAGGGCCGGAGCGATGCTTGGCCTCCTGAGCACAGCTGAGAGTAACCCCCAAGCACAGTCAGACATGCAACCTCTACGAAGTTCTATGAATAAAAGTTAGAATCATTAAAAAGTAGAACCATTAAAATTAAAGACTCAATGGGATAGACAGATTAGCCGAATTTCAAGAAAAAAAAGTGAATCAATTTGATATATTTTCCAGAAGGTTGCACAGTGATGAAAAAGAGGGATGAAAGACTGCAATCTTCCAATTCAGGAAGCAAAGGCAGGTTCTCAAAGACAGCAAAGAGGATAAGTAAAAATGAACAGGTAAGATTGGGGTGACACGTGGAATTGCAAAGCCAGAGTAATTCAGAGAAAAAAAAAACTGAACCAAGCAATACTTGAAATGCACGCTTTGCTTGCCACACGGCAGTCTAATTAGACATGGCAGTCTGTCTAACTCAGAAGCATGCATCTTAGAGAGTAAACATGGAGAATGTTTATCTTGTAGAGATTTACTGAGATGTTACATGAAGAAATATTCATGAAGAATCAGACCATGTCTTGATTAACAGGGGAGAAATGTCAGTATCTACTAATGATATCTGCTATTGATATGAGAGTGGGGAGCTGTGTATAGCATTTGGTACTATTTATCTATCAATCTGCTCCAAAAGTAACCAGTACACATCAGAATTATACGATATCTGAAAACTTTCTTTTTTGTTTCGGCTTTTGGGTCACACCTGCCAGTGCGCAGGGCTTGCTCCCAGCTCTGAACTCAGGGATCACTCCTGAGGGCTTGGGGGTCCATATGGGATGCTGGGGATCAAACCTGGGTCAGGTGCAGAGTGCAAGTATAGCTGTACTACCTGTATAGCCTCTGGAAACTTCTTTTTTTAAAAACAGTAATTCCAGGTTAACCTTCCCTAAAAACCACTGAAATCAGTAATGGTTCTGCCCAATTTTCAAAGCTTTCCAGATACAGAAACCAACTTTCATCTTTTTTTCTTTTTGGGTCACACCCAGTGATGCACAGGGGTCACTCCTGGCTCTGCACTCAGGAAATACCCCTGGCGGTACCTAGGGGACCATATGGGATGCTGGGAATCAAACCTGGGTCGGCCACATGCAAGGCAAACGCCCTACCTGCTGTGCTATCACTCCAGCCCCACCAACGTTCATCTTCAACCTTTTCCCCTCAAAGCCCTGATCTTCAGTCAGGTAAGTCTGGAGCCAACCAGGGCGACGGCAGTACGTCTTCCTACTTTGTGGAGGCCGTTTTACTTGGGGGAGTGTCCGGGACGATGCGCTTTCCTGCAGTCCCCTTGAAAGCAAACTTGCCAGGACCAAGGTCGCGAGGTGGCCTGAATCGCAGCTGCTTGACAGCAGTGAGCTGTGTGACCCTCTGAGCAGGGTGGGGTTACATGACAGAAACAGAAACAGCAGAGCATCCCACCACCAGCCCAGCCCTTCCTTTCCTCCCTTCTCTGGGACGGTAGGCTGGTGAGATGTGGCCATGCTGGCTGGGAGGAAGATGGAAGGAAGCTGCGGTGCAGGATACACAGACAGCCGGCTGTCTCGAGAGGGAACGGAGGACAGCAAGCACACAGCCAGGGCTCCGAGACTGTGCTGGGGCTCTCAGTCACACCAGTTTCACCTGGAACCCAGCAGATCACTCCAGGTCTCCTTTAAGATTCAGATCCTGGGACTGGAGCAATGGTACCGCGAGAAAGGAGCCCGCCTTCCATGCAACTGACCCTCAGTAGATTCCAGGTACCCCACAGGATCTCCCAAACCCACCAGGAGTGATCCCTGAGCAGAGAGCCAGGAGCGAGCCCAGAATATCTCCAAGTGTGCCCCCTCCCCCCACAAACAAACAATCATAAAATCCAATTTCAGGGGTTAGAGAAATAGTGTAGGGGTTAAGGGACCTGCCTGGCATGTGGCTGCCCCTGATTCAATCCCCAGCACTGGGGAAGTAAGCCCTGAGCACTGCTAGGTGTGCCCCAAGAACAAAAAGGAAAGAAGAAAAAGATTGCAATGCTTGGCCAACTCCACAAAGCACCTGTGCTCCAGGATTTTCATTCACAAAATGGTTATCTGAAATGGGTGGTTCCATGGGACCAAGGGTGTCTCAGCATGGGGGGGGGGGGGGGTTCTGTCTTCTGGAGAACAGGGGCTGGTGGTGGGCAGCCTCCCAGGGTCTCCTGCCTGCACGTCAGCCCCATCCCCTCCCCTCTGATGTGGGCTGGGCCTCCGGACTCATCACATCCGTGGTGGGCTTGCCCCCACCAGCTGCTGGACTGTGGGTCCCTCCATGGGGAGGGCTGGAAGGGGTTATTCCAGGCAACAGAGAGGAGTTGAGGCACGGTGCACAGACACAGATCTGCCATGAGTCAGTGCTGATGGATAAAATGTTTACAACAGTCTCCAGAGAAACCATCAGGCAGAAGTATGCAGCCACTCGCTTGGCTTGGATTCCTTATCTGCAAAATCCCAGAAGCAATGACTGATATTTAGTTTATTTCACCTATAGGAGGCAAGGGGGATGGGAGTGGGCTGCCCAGCAGCACCCAGGACCTGGGGCTACTCCCACCTACTCGCCACTCGGCCCCACAGTTCTGGGTCACACAGTGCAAAGACCAAAACCTCAGCCTCGCTGACCCTTGGTTTTTTTTTTTTAATTATTATTTTGCTTTTTTTGGCCACACCCAGCAATGCTCAGGGGCTACTCCTGGCTCTGCACTCAGGAATTACTCCTGGTGGTGCTCTGGGGTCCATATGAAATGTCGGGGATTGAAACTTGGTGGGGTATATGCCCACACCACCTGCTGTAGCTTGCTCTGGAACCTCGCAGGCTCTTTGAGCTAAGTTCCCAGACCCAGCGTTCATTAACCTGTTGAGTTTGGGATGGGGGTTGTCATTTGGCAAACAACAATAACTAACACAACCCATATATTTTTTTCATGGGGGAATCTCTTTTTCGTTTGTTTTTGTGCCACACCTGAGTTACTCCTGTTGCTGCACTCAGGAATTATTCCTGGCAGGCTCAGGGGACCATATGAGATGCTGGAGACAGAACCCACCTGGTTGCATTCAAGGCAAGCGCCCTATCTGCTCTGACTCCCAGCCCTTCTGACTTCTAACATACACAGACCAATACTACATACTTGGCAGATATTTAAAGAACATATTGAGGGGTAGAGTAATAGTACAGGAGGTTGGGCATTTGCTTTGTATGCAGCCGAATGTGTTTAATCCCTGGCATCCCATATGGTCCCCTGAGCACCACCAAGAGTAATTCCTGAGAACAAAGTCAGGATTAAGTCTTGAGCACTGCTGGGTATGGCCCCAAAACAAAAAACAAAATGGAAAGGAAGGAAGGAAGGAAGGAAGGAAGGAAGAAAGAAAGAAAGAAAGGCGGGAGGGAGGGAGGGAGGGAAGGAAGGAAGGAAGGAAGGAAGGAAGGAAGGAAGGAAGGAAGGAAGAAAGGAAGAAAGAAAGAAAGGCGGGAGTGAGGGAGGGGAGGGAGGGAGGGAGGGAGAGAAGGAGGGAGGGAGGGAGAAAGAAAAGGAGGGAAAAAGGAAGGAAGGAAAGAAGGAAGGGAAGGAAAAAGGAAGGAAGGAAGGAAGGAAGGAAGGAAAGAAGGAAGGAAGGAAGGAAGGAAGGAAGGAAGGAAGGAAGGAAGGAAGGAAAGAAGGAAGGAAGGGAGGAAGGAAGGAAGGGAGGGAGGACAAGAGAATGAAAGAAAGAAAAAGAGAGAGAATGAAAAAGAAAGAAAGAAAGAGAGAGAGAGAGAAAGACAGAGAGAAAGAACATCTGAAAGACAGCTCTAAGCACCAAGAACATGCTTGGCAGGTGAGAGGCGCAGATTCAATTTCCAGTACTGCATGGCTCTCTAAGCAGAGAGCCCAGAGGAAGCCCTGAGTACTACCAGGTAGCTCCCCCACCCCCAAAAGAAAGCCCAAATGTGTTAGTCAATATTATTCCAGAAATGCTAAACCATAAGCCAAGTAGTGCAGTGGAATACCCTTTCATGAGATTAAGTGCTACTATTAATGCAAATTCCTTCAAGAAAGAAAGGAAGGAGAAAAAGAGAAAGAAAGAAAGAAAGAAAGAAAAAAAGAAAGAAAGAAAGAGTTTAATCTTTTAACTAAAGATCTAATTAATTGTGAGGAACTTGAACAGTAAAATTGAACTCAAGAATTAAATTTAATTAGGGTTAATTTGGCATCATGTTAAAGGAATATGACTTAGAATGACAGATCAAAGTCTCAGTCAGGTTACTGATATTTATGGTCTAGGTATACGTATGTAGAGTAATATTTTTATTTATTTCACAAAGACACAGCTTGAGTGTAACCCTTAGAGCAGACAGTCTGTGGTAAGGGTAGAAAAGGGGAATGTACAGAGTTCTTCTTTCAGACCGAAAGTTCTTTTCAAAGAAGCATATTCTTGTGCCCAGGAGGAGCAAGAGGAGCACATATTGGCATGCACAGGGCCCCAGGTTTGGTCTCTGGCCCCAGACGGCCTCCCGAGCACCTCTGGGTATAGCTTCCACGAGCGCCAGACCCCCTGGGGAGGCCTCCCACCTCACCGAGAAGAAAAATGTTCTGGTACATAAAAAGAGAAAAAAAAATTTTGGTAGTGCTGGGGAATCAAACCCAGGCCCTCACCTATGCACCAACTACCTCACCCCTGCGTTACACTCCCCACCACAAGAAACAACGTTTCTGATGCTTAGGGTATTAAGTTATTGTATATCTATTTCACATTGAGATTAAAAAAAAACATTTTTTTAAAGTTTTTTATTCATTCAAGCTGGGGGCGAGAGATGAATTTTACATTTTTAACAATTTTTTTTTTTGTTTCTGGTTTGGGGCCACACCTGTTGATGCTCAGGTGATGGGGATGGGGATAGTCTAACTTCTAAGATCTAGAACACAGGCCTTACTCCTAACTCTGCCTCAGGAATCACTCCTGGCGATGCTCAGGAGACCACATGGGATGCTGGGGATCAAACCATGGTCGGCTCCCTGCAAGGCCCTAGCCACTGTACTATTGCTCTGGCCCCGATATTTAAAATTTCTTATGGCTTCAGCAGATAGATAATACCTTTTTTGCAGGATGCCACACCTAGTAGTGCTTAGGGATCACTCCTGGTGGGACTCAGGAGTGGTACCAGGGATCAAACATGGGTTGGCTACATGCAAGGTATGTGCACTGCTCACTGTACTATTGCTCTGGCCCTTCATAGGCAATTTTTATTTGGGAAAAATGTGGACTGCATCAGGTACTGAAGTCAGCATATTACCTGTCTTATTGTGTCCCCTTCCTGATTGCTAACTGTAATCAACTTGTCTTCACCACCCAGAGCAAGCAAATTTTCCATGTTCCAACAGCCGCATGTGATTCTCTTAGTATGTTTTCCTGAAAGAGAGATGATTGTTGTACAGACACATGAATTTCTCAACACACACACACACACACACACACACACACACACACATACACACACACCCATCCCTCTTAATCTGTGCTGTCAATTGAAAGGTTATGTGAGATATTGTAGAAATTAAGCAAAATTAGGAATTTCACTTTTCATTACAGCACTAAGAAGCCTTATTTATTTACTTTGAGTTTGCTTTTAATTTTTATAAAGTTGTTCACAGCAGTTCATTACAGATAATATTCAAACACCAATCTTATTAGAATGCCGACTGGTTCAGCCCTTTTGGAAAACAGTATCTCAAAAAATTAGAAATTGAGCTCCCATTTGACCCAGCAATACCACTCCTGGGAATATATCCCGGAGAGGCAAAAAAGTATAATCAAAACGATATCTGTACTTCTTTGTTCATTGCTGCACTGTTCACAATAGCCAAAATCTGGAAAAACCCCAAGTGCCCGAGAACAGATGACTGGTTAAAGAAACTTTGGTACATCTACACAGTAGAGTACTATGCAGCAGTTAGAAAAGATGAAGTCATGAAATTTACATACAAGTGGTACTACATGGAAAGTATGCTAAGTGAAATGAGTCAGAAAGAGAGGGACAGACATAGAAAGATTGCATTCATCTGTGGAATATAAAGTAACACAATAGGAGACTAACACCCAAGAACAGCTGAGATAAGTACCAGGAGGTTCACTCCATGGCTTGGAGGCCAGCCGCACACGTTAGGGGAAAAGGCAGCTCAGATAGAGAAGGGAGCACCAAATAAAGGGTGTTGGGAGGATCCTCCCAGGATGGGAGATGCATGCTGAAAGTAGACTATAGACTGACCATGATTTCCAATCAATGCCTCTTTTGCAAACCACAGAACCCAAAAGGAGAGAGAGAACAAAAGGGAATGCCCTGCCACAGAGGTGGGATGGGATAGGGGGGTGGGGGGGTGGGAGGGATACTGGGATCAGTGGTGGTGAAGAATGGACACTGGCGGAGGGATGGGAACTCGATCATTGTATAACTGAAACCCAAGCACAAAAATTTGTAAGTCTACAACTGTACCTCATGGTGTTTCACTAATAAAAATTAAAAAAAAAAACAACAAATCCCACCAGCGTGTACCTTCCCATCACCATAAGAGGAAAGTGTGTGACGATTGTTGCATTTCATCCTGGAACCATTTAAGCCCTTGTATAAGAGATTTCAGGCATGTATGTTAAGCCCAAATGAATGTGTGCTACTTTTGGTACATCAGGGGGCTAGAGTATGAAAGGTCTGGGAATTCTGAAATTTAGAATACAGTTATAGAAAGAAAGCTTCTTTAAAAGTTTACTAACTTTGCTTATAACATACTAAGTCTTAAGTCAAGGAAACTATACATAAATGTAATAAATATTATTTTCTAACTTCCAATCTAGAACACGGGCCCTAATTTATAAAGGCATTTTACTCCTTAGCAAGTTCGTATGCCCTATAAACCAAAGCTGCAATGCTAACACTTTAGAGAAGTAATTCCCAAGGCACTAAAGTCATCTTTGTCATATTAGCTTCACTGTGTGGTGGGTCCTTGGCATAAATGAATTCAATATTCAGTTTTATTTATTCATTTTTTTGTTTTTGTTTCGTTTGAGGGCCACACCTGGCTGTGCTCAGGGCTTACTTCTGGCTCTGCACTCAGAAATCACTTCTGGGGGTGCTTGGGGACCACAGGTGGTGCCAGAGATCAAACCCAGTCAGTCGCATGCAAGGAAAGTGCCCTGCCTGCTGTACCACCTCTCTGGCCCTTTGACTTCATTTTAACTAAGCCATTTGGCTCTCCATATTAAAAGATTTGTGTGATAATCCAGTGCAAATATAAGTGTGCCCTGATGAGACTTTTGGTACTATTACACTCATTGACTAGTTAATATCAGTTAACTAGTTAATAGGTTATTTACCAACACCAGTGGAGTGGGTGAGGATAACACATCTCAGAAGTGTACCTGGAGTCTTACAGTCTCAGGAGAAGGACGGTGCGGCCGGGGAGAGGAAGCCAGGGAAGAGGAGTGTGTGACGCAGTCTGAGTCTGCAGGGCCAGGTCACCGCAGGTGGGGGGTGGGGGTGGGCACTGTGAGGACTCCAGCTTCAGCCATCTGTGAGATGGAGGGCCGCTGGAAAATCCTGACCAGAACGTTCATTCTGGCATTGAGACAGGATGTTCTTTTTTCTTTCTTTTTTTTTCTTTTTGGGTCACACCCGGCGATGCACAGGAGTTACTCCTGGCTCATACACTCAGGAAATACTTCTGGTGGTGCTCAGGGGATGCTGGGAATCGAACCCGTGTCTGCCGCGTGCAAGGCAAACACCCTACATGCTGTGCTATTGCTCCAGCCCCAAGACAGGATATTCTTCAGCAAAGCAAAAGTTTAAGAAGTGCAACGGGTTAAGAGACGGCAAAAATTTCGGGCCCATGTGAAGACAGGAGCATTATTTGCAAGATTGATTTGGAAAATACTCGCAGGGAATTCCTTTTAGATTTCCTGGCAAACCAGACATGGAAGGGATGAGAAAAAGAGGTCGAAGAGGACCTGAAGGTTTGGTTTGAAGATGTGAAAGAAGGGAACATTATTCACAGCAAGAAGGACAACTCGGGGCCAAAAGAGGCAGTGTCCCCTAACCTCTCTCGGGAGAGCTTGCGAAAGCATGTTGGTGCTACAGAGTCCTGAGTGTGAAAGACAGAAAGCTGGGACTGTCAGGAGATGGCTAGTATTTCACAATACTAGCTACTGGACACAAAGTGAAAACAACATTCAGTGAATAGATGGGTAGATAAGAGATTTTGCTGATCATAAATGAAGTGAGGTAGGCAACTCAGAAGGGAAAACTATGTGAGGATGTCAAAGTTTCCAGAGACCAACCCCATGTATCTATGAGAGGGAGAAGTGTTCTTTTCTTTTTTCCCATGAACACCAAGCTCACCTTCCTTCCACAGCTTAGAATTGTCTTAACGCCAGCTGACATGTGCCGTGTGGTGGGGCCCTTTCCAGGAACCGGCTCCTTTGATTAATATTAAACCATGACACTCTAAGACAGTTGGGCTTTCAACTGTGCTGTCAGGAGACTGGGGACACTGAGCTGAGCCACCGGTAAGTGAAATTCCTGCATGTCTAGACCACGCTGGGCCTGCGCCTCCCCTCATTCAGGGGAACAAAGCAAAGCAAGAGAAAACAGGGGTCACTGGGTGATGGTAAAGTGCTGCCAGGTCACACTATTATGGCTCTGCCAAACGCAGAACAGCTTGGAGTGAGGAAAGTAAATTGTTTAAAAAGGGTGCGGGCAGAGGGGCCATATCTGGAAATCAAACATACTCCGAACTAGGCAGCTATATTTAGCTAAGGGACCCATTGCACTGGGATCTTTCCAGGCTCGATTTAATGACCAGTCTGTGAGCAGGATAAACATTCACACCAACTCCAAAGATCACATCTAAAATCATGTACATAGGACTAAATACCTGGCATGAAATAAGCATGCTTTGATGAGTTATTTTCTTACACCTCAAGAGGCCAATTTTCTGGGGCTCCCAGGCTGACTGATGAAACACCTTTTGATGAAGGAGGGGGCAGAACATGCCACAATATCAAACAGAGTAGTCTGGAGAGCAGCAGCTGATTTCTAAATTTTTAGTGAACTTTTTTTTTTTTTTTTTGCTTTTTTGGGTCACACCCGGTGATGCACAGAGGTTACTCCTGGCTCATGCACTCAAGAATTATTCCTGGCAGTGCTCAGGAGACCATAAGGGATGTTGGGAATCAAACCTGGGTCGGCCCTGTGCAAGGCAAACACCCCACCCGCTGTACTATTGCTCCAGCCCCTAGTGAACATTTTCAAACGAATCAGTGACATTACTTCTTTCAGCAGCAGCATGGAAAATAGTAACATCCAAAGTGTTCAGAGATAAGGATTTGGAAACGATGAAGCATCCTTAAATGCAAGGCACAGGCTCAAATATTCTAGGGCACTAGAGTTTAAATCCTCAATGAGAAGTAAAGGACTTTCGGGCTGGAGAGATGGTCCAGTCTTGCCTTGACTCTGGCCAGCCTGACTTTGATCCCTGTCACCCCATATGGTGCCCTGAGCACAGAGCCAGGAACGAGCCCTGAGTGTGGGCCCAAAAGCGAACAAAAAAAGAAGTAAATGTGTGTAATCCATGATGACTAAACATCTTTTAAGGAATAAGAAGTAAATGACTTTCCCTGGGCTCCTGATGCAAATGAGCCAGTGGTCTCACTCGCCAGGTGATATCACATCACCGACACTGTTATCCTCTGGTCTCCAGGGGGCAGACGCTCAGTGACCAGAGTTAGGGGACTCAAATGAGAAACTGAAACAAGAGGGTCCAACAAGGAACAAAGGCAGCCACCCCACCCCCACCCCGCCCCATCACATATCCTCTGGCAAATACAGCTCCTAGTCCATGCCCAGGTAAACGGAGTTTGGTGAGAGTCAGAAGGCAGGATGAGAGTGCTTTGAGTCAGCAAATGCTCAGCCCATCTGTTAAGGGGCAGATACACTAGTTATTCCACACCAGAGGTACCATATGGGTGAGAATGGAAGGTTCAGAAGCCATGACATTAAAATGCTGGATCCAAAGGCACAACAAGGTTGACCTTGGCTCAATCTACTCCAAACAGCCTGGAAAGGGAGTTTCTAAGCTAGATAGGGGAATCTGACACAAAATGTTCCTTGAAATATGCAGGGAAACAGGAAGCATCAAGATGTACATTTGTACAAATATTTAACAGTGTTTCCAGCTATGACCTACCAAGGACTGGAATCTTTCGAGATGTCTGATGGTTATAAATAAGCAGATTTCCTTTAACAGTTCCAACAGCCAGGTAACTTCCAACTTTTGACCACAGAAGAAAAGACATTTGATCCCTGTAACATTAAGATACAAACACTTACACATGTACAATCAAAATCTATACCTTAAAAATCTTTAAAGGAAAGTATTTCATGAATGGTTGTAACACACTTAAGGTTACAAAATTACAACTTGATGTTTTAGGACAAAAATTAAACACAAAATTAAACATTAAAGAAAAGGACAAAAATGAAACGCAACACATCTTGAAGACACTATGTCTTTGGTTTGATTTGGTTTGGTTTGGTTTTTGAGCCACACCTGGCCATACTTAGCAGTTACTACGGGCTCTGCACCCAGGAATTACTCCTGGTGGGGCTAGGGGGGTCTCTCAGCAGGTGACCGAGCGAGGCATACTGCAGCAGCCCATTCTTGGGAGACAGAGGTTCTTCCAATGTGTGAATGTGGCTCAGATATGCCTTGTTTGGACCTGGCTGCGGTCTAAGATGCTCTATCCAGCCTTTCTTCCTTCCCTTTTCCCTTGCCAGGATCACATGGACTCTGGGGTCTGGGGATCTTCAGATTTCTTCTCTCCTCCTCATTGTTCCCCCAAAGGCATTTCCTGTCATAAATCTCCTAATTCATTTCACCCTAGTTTGTTTTCAGGGTTTTGGTTTTTGGCTTTTGGTTTGGGGGGCGACGTACAGTTGTGCCCAGGGATCTGCGGACTCAGGGGACTGTGTGTGCTGCTAAAAACTAAATCCAGGTCCCCACTGGCTGCGTGCAATGCAAGCAACCTACCCGTTGTACTATCTTGCTGGCCAATGTAACCCTATTTTGAACTCCGCTGCTCTAAAACACAAGGTGAAAGCTGTAAACTGGATATGTGAGCTGAATAATATCAGAGAAAGGAAGTGTGTGCCAAGCAACTCTGGAAGTGTAACATTAGACAAGACAATGGTTTGCAAATACAAACTATCACATAACCACCAACGAGAAAGAGGAGTAAATGGTGTAGTCCAAGGTTACTTAAATACCCTTAAAAGAAGAATCAATTGAAAAACAACTCTCTCTTTTTTTTTTTTTTAATTTTTGGGTCACACCCAAAGATGCACAGGATTACTCCTGGCTCCGAACTCAGGAATTACTCCTGGCGGGGCTGGGGGGACCATATGGGATGCTGGGAATTGAACCCAGGTTGGCCACATGCAAGGCAAACACCCTACCTGCTGTGCTATTGCTCCAGCCCCAACTCTCTTTTCTTCAAACACAAGAACTGTAGAAGTGTCTAGATACTAAGGCACACATAACTTTCCAGTAATACTACTAGATTTAGTTAGTGTTAAATAATAGTACATATTTCTGGCCAAGCAAAACTTAATGCAGGATACATTATACTGGGGGCCTGGGATGCAGCTCATGCCTCGCATGGGTTTGAACCCTGGCATCACAACAAAACAAAACACACCATTCTAGGGAAATGCAGCAGGTTAAAAAACAAGGCAAATTCTCCAAGTCGCAGGCTTCTAAAAGGTCCTGTTTGGGGCCGGAGCAATAATACAACAGAGGGTGCTTGCTTTGCACATGGCCAACCCGAGTTCAATCCCCAGCACCCCATATGGTCTCCCTGTCCACCAGGAGCAAGACCTGAGCACTGCCAGGTATGAACCTAAAAGTAAGAAATTAAAATTAAAAGGTACTGCTGATAGGACAATTGAAGGCCAGCTAAAAGAGCAGCAGAGTGGAATGATGAGTGAGTGAGTGTGTGAGTGAGTGAGTGATCAAGTCCAGTGGCCTTATACTATGATCCAAGCAAGTAGATGATGAGTTTGTATCTTGAGTTTCTTCCAAAAGGTACTGCTACATCATATATACATAAATACGGATTGAGGTAGTTCAGTGACAGGGTTTTTGCTTTACATGTGTGAGGCCCTGAGTTCAAATCACAGCACCTCAAACAAATGAACAACAATGAAAGTTTTGTTTTTTATATGATGACTTCTGCAAGCCTCGGAAGGTTCAGGTAAGTACCACTATAATCCTACAAGGGTGCATAACAAATATATTTAGTAAAAAATGAAGCAAATCCAACAATTGTGTTAACATAATGACCTGAGTGGCTCTATTGGAAGTTTTGTATGACTATCTTGGAAGATGTTTTATGTACTATTTAATTGCCATTTAAGGTCCTTTGACTCAAGGGACTCAAATAAAATTAAAATATAAATGGAATTTAAGTTGTTTAGGGTAAGTATGTGATATAAAAATATTTAAGAGAAGATGATAGTCAAAATTCTGTTTGTTAACTATCTGTAGATAGTATATTGACCATTAAAAAAAAAAGAACAAGAGAGAATACAGGGTTTATGGTGCACGCCTGCTTGCAGCTGAACTCAGCTCAATCTCCAGCACCACACAGTACCCTGAGCATTGCCCGTGTAGTCCTGAAGACCCTCCTAAACAGCTAACCATCTGGATAATTCTCAGACTTTTGCACTGAATGGCCAACCCAGTCAGATGTGGTCCCAGGCCTCCCCAACCAACACTGCTTGGGCGGCTCAAAAATAAACACTGTAACACTGTCCTCCCATTTTTCATTGATTTGCTCCAGCGGGCACCAGTAATGTCTCCATTGAGATTTGTTGTTACTGTTTCTGGCATATTGAATATGCCACAGGGAGCTTGCCAGGCTCTGCCATGCGGGCGGGATACACTCGGTAGGTTGCCAGGCTCTCGGAGAGGGACGGAGGAATTGAACCCGGGTTGGCCGCGTGCAAAGGCAAACACCCTACCTGCTGTGCTATCGCTCCAGTCCACAAAATAAAATAAAATAAACAAAAAACAAAATCCAGCCAGGAGACTCAGATTATACAAAGGTCTTTTCAGTATATACCACTACCAGTAAAACAACTTTTTTTGAAAAATAATTTATTTGGGGGGAGGGGGGTTTGGTTCACACCTGGCGGTGCTCTGGGGACCATAAGGGATACTGGGGATCAAACCCAGTCAGCCAGGTATAAGGCTGTACTATTCCTGCTGTACTATTGCTCTGGCCCCAAACACCTTCCAAAACCAATAGGATCACATATAACAATAAAATGAACTTCTTTTTTTTTCCCCCTTTTTGGGTCACACTGGCAATGCATAGGGGTCACTCCTGGCTCTGCACTCAGGAATCACTCGTGGCAGTGCTCGGGGGACCATATGGAATGCTGGGAATCCCACCCGGGTTGGCCACATACCAGCAAACACCCTACCTGCTGTGCTATCACTCAGTCTCTAAAATGAACTTCTATAAGAAATTTTATAACCAGTGCATCTTAATAATGAAAGGACTAAGTATGGATAGCATTACACCTACAAATCATCATGTTTCTAAGTACAGATCCACAAAATAAAGTTATCCTTACCTCAGGCCACTGTCTAACTGGCAGGTTTTGTTTTTGTTGGCATCCCACAGGTAAATGCAACTAGATGTCTCAGCAATCACTGCTAGGATGTCTCCATCTTTATCCCAATCCATAGCAACACAGTTACTTAAAAAAAAAAAGAACAAAACATCAATCATCAATATGCATTATTTTTTTAATGGGGGAACGCATCTACTCATTGCTTTTATAATATCTTCATTTCTGTTGTTGGGAGGTGGAAGGGAAAATAACTTTACATTTCAAATCTCATTTTCACTTATTTCATAACATAATATCTAAGAAGACAGCATTTCCTCGAATCATCAACACAACCCGGCCTTTAATTAAAACAAACTCACCAAACATCTCTACCAAAAGAATCAAGAGTTAACATGTATGATCAAGTTTTGGGCGGGAAAGAGGACAATGGGTAGAGTCGTTCTGAAAGGTTATTTCAGATTTACAGAGAGGAAAAAGGTTCTGACAATAAATTAAGTTAAATCTGGGCTCAGGAGACAGCTCCAGGGTCTGGAGGACATGTTTTGCATGTGGGAACCCTGGGTTAATCACCAGTACCGCATGGTCACTTGCGTACAGCAAGGAGCAGCCCCCAATAGACCCTGTGAGCACAGCCATGTGTAGCCTGAAACGTTCAAAAAAAAAATTTAAATAGAATTAAACCCAGATGAATTGTTTATCTAAAAGATAATAATAATAATTATAATAATAATAATAATAATTAAAAGATAATAATAATAACAAAAGAATGAATTGTGACTTGTTTTATTCGGAGGCCACACTCTATTGTGCTCAGGGTTTATGCCTAGTTCTGTGCTCAGGAATCATGCCTGTTGGGCTCAGAGGACCCCATGGGATGCTGGGAATCAAATCTAGATTGGCCCCATGCAAGGCAAGTGCTCTATCCACTGTACCATCACTCTGGCCTAGGAAAATTGTTTTATTCTTCAGACTGTTCAAGTGAGCATTCTCAGAGATTTCAGAAGATACAGAAAAGGAAAACTTTCAAACTGTTGATAGAATCACCTGCAATTAATGACAACAGGTAAGAGCATTTTAGTGATCCGCAGACACTTGAATATTTGAATCCTTCTTGCTGTATTCTCTCTCCAGCCCCCTCATTAACTACTTTTGGTGTCAAATAAAAACACTTTGCAAAGAAGAAATCAAAAGGAGATGCAGATTATATATTTTATAAAATTCCATTTGCTTCTAGCTTTAAGAGAGGACATTTTTATCTTCAAGGGATCAAATTATGAAAAAAAATTTTAATACATCTCTGCACTTACCCAGGTAAATTAATTTTGCTTCTCTTTTGGCCATGGCGATCAAAGATTTTCACAATGTGATCAGCTCTAAAAGCAATTACAACACAAAAGTGGGACTGAAATGTTTTTGTCTCTGTATGATAGAAAAAGAAGAAATAAAACTGCCATCTAAGTAACTTCAGCTTTATCTCATGCCAGTTTCATTATCTGTATCTAAAAAGTTACCATATTAACAAAGAAGAAGTCTCTGAAATTTTATGTTAGTGTGATAAATACACTCCTTTTCCCACCATCCCACTGGAATTTCTAATGAAGAGGTGGTGAATTACACAGTCCCAGAGCCACATAAAGTCAGGATGGTTTACTTACCCTGTTACAGCCAGGTAGTTCCCTGAGGTTTTTTGCCAGGCAAACTGTATTGGAGAACCAAGCCAAGACTTGTCGAGAAGTGAGAAAACACGCTTAAAAAGAAAACACAATTTTCATATTTTCAAGACAGGCAAGCAATGATGGAGCTGGAAAATTGCCCAAGCATGATCATAAAAACTGTAGGTTTGGGGCTGGACAGACAGTTCAGTGGGTAGGGCACTTGCCTTGTATACAACCAAGCCAGATTTGATCCGTGGCACCCATATGATCACCTAAATCTTGCCAGGAGTAATCCCTGAGCACAGAGCAAAGAGTAAGCCCCGAGCACAGCTGGATATGGGCCCTGGAACTTAAACAGAACAGTAGGGCCAGAGGGACAGTACAGTAGGTCGATCGATCCTTTGCCTTGTGAGTGGCTGACCCAAATTCTATCCCGGGCACCCCACATGATCCCCTAGCACTGCCAGCAGTGATTCTGTGCACAGAGCCAGGAATAAGTCCTGAGTGCTGCTGGGTGGGGCTCAAAAACAAAAACCCAAAACTTAAAAAGAATGGTAAAATCTTCTTAGAATACACCTGAGAGAGGTCCACAATGCAGCAAATAAAATAATCAATGAAAACCACAATCTGGCCTGGCCTCAGTAATATACAGGAGAGCATTTGTTAGCAGTTTTTTTTATTTTTGAATATTTGTGAACATCAATTTTCTAAAAATACATAATATCTGAAAGCTGCTAAACATAGAGCTTAAACAGAATTTAGCTAATTATTAGCAGCATAGATTTTTTTTTCTTTTTGGGTCACACCCAGCAATATTCAGGGGTTACTCCTGGCTCTGTACTCAGGAATTTCTCCTGGCAGTGCTCAGGGGATCATTTGGGATGCTGGGAATCGAACCTGGGTTGGCCGTGTGCATGGCAACATCCTACCTGCTGTGCTATTGCTCCAGTCCCCAGAATAGATTTTTAAAAATTGAAAACTGCTTTTTACAAAATCTTAGGAATGATATAGAAATAAAAAATATCTACACTTCCCTTCAAAGTTATTTTCTTCAGATGACAGAGTGTCAAGACATCAAGTACGGCACTTGTCATGCAGAAGGTCCACCTGGGGTTCAATTCACAGAATCATATATGGTCCCCTGATCCTATGAAGAATGACTCCCTGAAGACAGCAGTCAGAAGTAATCTCTGAGCACCACCCAATGTAGCCCAAAACTAAATGAAAAAGTTATTTTCTTCATTCACCCATTAGATATACTCTCTTCACCATTAACTGTTTAATGGTTTAATGGTTAATTTCCACCTTGACAATCTTAATTTGTGGCATAGTAGACACAAGCCACAAATTGTTTTGAAAATTTATTGAGGTCTTGAAATGTGGATAGTTGGAATTTAGATATGCTCAAACATAAAACATGTATCAGATTTCAAAGATGTTGAAAAATAATGCTGATCTATTTTATTGATAATTTTGAGTACCAATTGCACGTTAAAATTATAACATTTTGGATTTTGGTAAAACTAACTTAATAATTTAATTTTACCTTTTTATTTTATTTTTTGGGGGGGGTCACACCCGGCGATGCACAGGGGTTACTCCTGGCTCATGCATTCAGGAATTACTCCCGGCGGTGCTCGGGGACCATATGGGATGCTGGGAATTGAACTAGGGTCGGCTGCGTGCAAGGCAAACGCCCTACCCACTGTGCTATCGCTCCAGCCCCCTATCCTTTTATTTTTCAAATTTAGTGTACCTACTAAAACTTTAAGTTATATCAGATAGCACCGTATTCAGGTAATAGAACATCTAGGAACATAGACCTTGAATGAAAAACATCTCGATTTTAATGGTCAGATTATACAGTGATGTCCATACCTAAGCACATGAAGTTTTAACTTTCCTTGTTGTTGTTCTGGGGCCACGCCCAGCAATACTCAGGGTTGGCTCCTGACTCTGTGCTCAGGGATCACTGCTGGCGGGACTCCCCACTGTACTATCTGTACTAACGCTCTGCTCTACATAAATTTTTTTCAATACCACTACCGGGGACACTGACAGTTTGAATAATAACAGAAAACTCTCCCAATGTTCAAAATTAGACATCCATCAACATGTATTTCCAAAGTGAGAGACAAAATCCGTCTCTACTGAAAACTAAAGTGTTTAACCATGATGCATCCAAGTATCATAGTACAAGGATGAGTGAAATGCAATAGAAGGATCCCCTTGGGCAGTTTCGTGGCCGGCTGTGCGCTAGACCCCCCCCCCCCCCCCCACCGCGCAAAGGCGCTGCACGCTTAGGAGGGACCACTGAGGTGGAATTTCATGAACCTCATGTTAGACCATGTCTGGCTGTGTTCTCACAGTTTTCTCCGATGGAACGATACAGATGCTTCACCTCGACACAGTGCAGGGAGAAGAGGTGCCGGCCTCGTGGCCAGAAACCCAGAAACCGTAGCTTACATTTTGCTTGTTGTTCAGCTGCGGGGGATTACAGCAAAAACACTCTAAACGCCTCAAGCGATAAGAACTCCTAAGTCAGGTCCAAAGTTTCTGGTCCGAAGACAGGATCGATTTCAAAGCCCACTCTAACGGGGGAGGCTCGGGACGCCTGATTGCTGCAGCGAGCCCCCCAGGTCTGTGAACCGGGTGATTGCCAACGGAAAGCAAAAGGCGGCGTGACCTGGGAGTTGGAGTTCACTGGGCACCCAGAAGGCGGAGAAAGATGCTCTTGGGACCGACTCTTTGGACAGCTCTCGGGCCATCACATTTGAGATGGGAGATTTCCCCTAGACTTTCCACTCGTTTTAGGGGGCGCTGGGGGGGGGTCGTGCAAAGACTAGCCGGGACTTGTGCAAAGACTTGCCGGAGGGTCGCAGCAAGAAACAAGGCAGTCCGGGAAGCCCACCTGTGTCCTTTCCACTGCGACCCTCCGTTCCTTATGACGCGCCGAGGATCGGGTTCCCCCCATTGCAGCCCGCTCGTTTCCCGGCGTGGAGGGGCTCCCGCCGCCCGCACCCGGGCAAGGGAGGCCTCCCCCTCCGCCTCCTCCTTCCTCTCCTCTCTCTCCGGCCACATCGCCCTCGCTCTCCCTCCACCCGAGTCACTACCCTGTGCTCGAAGGCGAGGTCCGACGGGCCGAGAGGAGGCCAGGGGTCGCGGCTTCCCGCCCCCACGGGGTTTCTGAGTTATTTACCTTCATCGCAAAGCTCGAGAGGCCGCGCGAACTAGCAAGCGCGCAGGCGCACCCACTCTCCTCCAAGCGTTCCGTCACCCAGGCTACCGGGCGGCGGCAGCCAATCAGCGAGCGCCAGCCGAAAGGAGGGGCGGGCGAAAGGCCGGGCCTGGGGAGCACGTGACGTCGCCGGCTCCCGGCACTGGGACGTGGCATCCGGGAGGCGGTGCCTGCGCTAGTTCTTGGGTTCTGATTGGTTGACACGTGGGGGGGGGGGGAAGGCGGACTCCGTGAGTTTCTGAAGGCGCCTGCGTAAATGACTGCTCTGCCCTCTGCTACCAACTTACCTTGGCCCAGTGGGGCGAGGAGATTTGCTAAGTGTTGGGCTAAGGGAGGTGGGACTTGGCTCACGGAACAAACACTCCTATAGAGACCACGGAAAGGGCCTGGAAGAGCTCATGTATTATCTTATTTCTCCCTTTCCGATTTTTTGGACTTGAAGGGATGGGATATAAAAATTAGTTTGGGGAGGGATGCTGGGATCAGTGGTGGTGGAAAATGGGCACTGGTGGAGGGATGCGTACTCGATCATTGTATAACTGAAACCCAAGCACTAAAATTTGTAAGTCTACAACTGTACCTTATGGTGTTTCGCTAATAAAAATTTATTTAAAAAATAAAATAAAAGTAAAAATTAGTTTGGAGTTTTAAATTTTTTATACTGGGAAGGGGGGGTGTGTCTGGGGACCACACGCAGCCATACTCAGCCCAGCTGTGCTGACATGATGCTTCAGTGCTAGGTTTCTGCATATTGGAGCCCACCAGGGCCGCAGCCAGTGGTGCTTTGAGTAGTCCAGGATCATTTGGTGGTTGTAGTGGTTGTGAAGAGTATGTGGGGACAGAAATCTACGCCTATCACATACAGAATAGGCATTGAGAGCAATTTTCCCGGCCTCAAACTGGTACATTTTAAATTTATTTTAAAATTTAAATTTATTTAAGGTTGTTCACAATATTTGATCATATTTAATATTTCAATACCAGTCCCACCAGCATTACAACTTCCCACACCATATTTTCAACTTAAACCCCAAACCCTGCCCTCAAAGCAGAACTGAAATCTATTTTATATTGCTTGTTATGAATGATCCGCTAAAAATGATCCAAAAAAATATTTCTTAGAGGAAAGTGGGTGAAGATTGCACCCAGGAGCCATTAAGCCCTTCTATAAGAGATTAGTAACATGTTAAAGTTAGAGTCATATATATATATATATATATATATATATATATATATATATATTGCTGGGGGACCAAACCCACCTAATACTTTGTTCAGCCCCTTGAGCTATTTCCCTTACCACCACCTCCACCCACTAGTTCTTTCTATTTTTGATTTTCCTAGTCTGTAAATTGTGTTGCTGTGTGCACAAAAGCTTTTTATTAATTACTACTTCTGTGGTTCCTTAGTTTTACTTCTGTTACTTCTGAAAATTTTTTAAAATGTTTTTCATTTTATTGTTTTGTTTTGATCACACTCAGAGATTCTCAGGGCATCTTCCTGGCTCTGCAATCAGGGATTATTCCTGACAGGGCTCAGAGGACCATATGCGGTGCCAGGGATCAACCCCAGGTCTGCTGCTGCAAGACAAGTGCCCTCCCCATGTGCTGTAGCTCCAGACCCCACTTCTGACCTTTTCACAGGTCCAGTTGTATCTCTTTAGACCTTGGATCTGGCAATGTTTCCAAAGTAGTGCACCATAGTATTTATACTACATTCCTGTTTTGAAGAGCTTCTTCCCATAAGCATCAGTTGTTGTTGAAACAATCCATCTTTTTGTTTCTTTTCAAAACAGTGTGTACCTCCTAGGATGTGTTCATATCTTTCAAGTGCTATTCTATTGTAAAATATGGGCTGGAGCGATAGCACAGCGGGTAGGGCGTTTGCCTTGCAAGCGGCCAACATGGCTGACCCGAGTTCGATTCCTCCGCCCTTCTTGGAGAGCCTGGCAAGCTACCGAGAGTATCTCGCCTGCATAGCAAAGCCTGGCAAGCTACCCATGACGTATTCTATATGCCTAACAATTGTCACAATGGAGACGCTACTGGATCTGCTCAAGCAAATCGATGAACAACGGGAGGACAGTGACAGTGACAGTGATTCTCTTAAGAAATGCAAGAGATAGGGGTCAGAGTGATACTGTGGGTAAAGCATTTGCCTTGCACATGGCTAACCTGCCTTCAATATCCAGCACCACATATGGTTTCTCCAATCACTGCCTGGAATGATTCCTGAGCACAGAGCCAGAAGTGAGCTGTAGAACTGCCGGGTGTGACCGCAAAACGAAATAAAGGCAAAAAGCAAACAAACACAAAAAGAAATACATGAGATAATAGAAGATTAAATTTTCTCTTAAACTTCCAGTTTAAACTTAATTTATGACATTTATCAGTTCTTCCCTCTATGATTTGTTGCCTACTGTCTGAGGAAGAACAAATCATAGAGGGATATATATATATATATATATATATATATATATATATATATATATATATATATGCATCTTGGAGAGCCCAGAAAGCTACCGAGAGTATCCCTCCTGCACAGAGTGCCTGGCAAGCTCCTTGTGGCGTATTCGACATGCCAAAAACAGTAACAATAACAGGTCTCATTACCCTGACCCTGAAAGAGCCTCCAATAAGGCAGCATTGGGAAAGCTGAGTAAGGAGAAGCTGCTAAAACCTCAGTGCTGGGATGAATGGGGACATTATGGGCACCCACTTGAGTAAATCAATGAATAACAGGATGACAGTGATACAGTGATCAGTTCTTCGATAAGAACCTTGGGCCAATGACTCCCTCTGAGTCTGTCCCCTCCAGTCTAAAGTGGGAATAACACCTCCTAATTTGATTTTTGGGGACGTTAAATTAGTTCATCACAGTCACGGTCACGGTCTTCCCGTTATTCATCGATTTGCTCGAGTGGGCCCAGCAACATCTCCATCATGAGACTTGTTGTTACTGTGTTTGGCATATCGAATACGTCACGGGTAGCTTGCCAGGCTTTGCCGTGCGGGCAAGATACTCTTGGAAGCTTGCTGGGCTCTCTGAGGGGGGCGAGGGAATCGAACTCAGATCGGCCATGTTGGCGGCATGTAAGGCAAACGCCCTACATGCTGTGCTATCGCTCCAGCCCAAATTAGTTCATAAGAAAGAAAATATACACTCCCACTATCAACATTTCCCCCCCACTTCCTTCTAGGTTGGGCCACTTATTTTTTATGCATTTATATTTATGGATGCGTGTGTTTAACACATTCATTTAGGTCAAATAAGAATGAGCCTGCCTGGAGATGAGCAGCAGGAACGCGAACAGTCCTAATAGAATGGAGTTTTCATTTTCACAGACAAAATAAGTTAATGTTCTCATCAGTTCCCTTCCTCTTCTGAGATACAATAATTTTGACTGGGTTTTTCTGGTGTGTGTTCATGTCTGATACGTTCGGAGTGTATTAGTATTGGAATCACCTAGAGGGCTGTGGAGGCTTTGTCTTAGGGTCTGACTTAGGAGTTCCAGAGTGGAACTTAGTAATTTGCATTTTTAACACCTTCCCAGGTGATGTTTTTTTATGCCAGTTGCACTTTGAGGCCACTGATCTTTAGGTAATATTCTCAAATCTCCTTTGCTGATTGTATGTGTTAGACTAAAAACACGCAGATTCTTTTTTCTTATGTTTACAAAGCAACAAATTCTTCCTTAGTACATGCCTTCAAAGTCAATTTTTAATTTAGTATTCATAAGCTGTGAGCTGTTTTATTCTATATAAATTAGGGGTCCCATTTTTTTTTATTTTTGCTTTTTTGGGTCACACCTGATGATGCACAGGGGTTACTCCTGGCTCATGCACTCAGGAGTTACTCCTGGTGGTGCTCGGGGGACCATATGGGATGCTGGGAATTGAACCTGGGTCTGCCGTGTGCAGGGCAAACGCCCTACCCCCTGTGCTATCGCTCCAGCCTCTAGGGGCCCTAATTAGTGCCTACTTTTCTATTTATTATATACTGCTGTTTCTCTCATTCAATTGACTGATGAGGTAGGATTTTGAAAGATAGATAAGGAAAAGAGGGTCATGGAGAGTATAGTGCTGAATGAAATGAGTCAGAAGGAGAGGGACAAGTATAGAATTATCACACTCATTTGTGGGATATGAAAAAATACAGTATGATTCTATTACTCAAGGATAGAAGAAACAGGAGCCAGGATATTTTGGCATATCGAATACACCACGAGGAGCTTGGCAGGCTCTGCTGTGCGGGCGGGACACTCTTGTTAGCTTTCCGGGCTCTCTGAGAGGGACGGGGGAATCGAACCCAGGTCAGCCGTGTGCAAGGCAAACACCCTGCCCGCTGTGCTATCGCTCCAACCCATGGCCGGATTGGTCCATGGTTGGAAGCTTGCCACAAGTATGTAGGGGTGGAGGACAGTTAGGATGAAGAAGGGACCACCATGATAATAATAGTTGGAAATGATCACTCTGGACAAGAACTGAGTGCTGAAAGTGGTCAAGGGATGTACATGATAACCTTGCAGTACCTGTATTACAAACCATAATGCCCAAAAGGTGACAGAAAGAGAGAGAGACAGAGAGAGAGAGAGAGAGAGATGCACAGGTGCCTTGAACCTGAGATAATGCACTTATATTTCTGTTTCAGTCAACCAGCCAAATGCCCAACAACAGAGGATTAAAGAAATTGTGAAATATATAGATATATATATATATGGACACACATATACACATACACACATATATGTTATTATATACACAAGGGAATAATACTACTCAGCTATAAGGAAAGACAGTTTGGTACTTTGCTACAACTTGGATTCAACTATATGAGAGGGTAGGTTTTAAAGCTAAGTAAGAGGGAGAATAAGTAACAGATGATTTATGTGGTAGACAAAGAAACAAAGAAACAAGAAACAAAGGTGAGATGGACCCATCAGTTGCCATATCTTTGACGTCCATATCTTGACGTCTATTTACGGACATCAAGAGCTGTTCAGATGATATTCAATGTAGCACTGTAGCACTGTTGCCCGCTGGAGCAGGCACCAGTTACAAGTCTCCATTGTGAGACTTGTTACTGTTTTTGGCATATTGAATATGTCTTGGTTAGCTTGCCAGGCTTTGCCATATATTCAATGTATATTATCATTATTGGTTAAATTTAATAACATCAGCACTGCTCAGGAGCCATTCCTGGGTCTGTGCTGAGTGACTTCTGGCAGTGCTTGGGGGATCATATGGGGTATTGGGGATTGAACCAGGGTCAGTGGGATACAAGCATGCAACTTAACCCCTATGCCCCAATGTACATAATTTTTATTGGAGAGGAAAAGGACTTACATTTTAACACCATCTAGTATAATCTTTTCAATGATTATTTCTTCTTAGGAAAGACTTAGGTAACATTAATGATTGCAACGTTTCCCTCCCACTCACATACTGAGCAGAACGTCCATAACTTTTGAAAATGCTAAGAGAAAATAGGCCATCGTTTTTTTTTTTACATCTCTGAGCTCAGAGTGGTCCACCGACTATTTAAGGTTGGAAAGAAACAGTGGTGGTGGTGGCGAGGGGGAGGGATGGGCAGGAGTGGGAGACTCAGTGGAGGAGCATTTGTATGCAGACCGCATCTGTGACTCCAGCCTTCCGGAGCTTTGTCATATTATTTTGGGGTCATGTACTGTCTCAGGAGTTAGAACCAAATGCTCAATTAGCTGACATTTTCCTGCATTCCTCTGCCCAGTGTAGCTGTTACAGCCAGTCTCAGCTGCCTCTATCTGGACAGTCTGGCCCCTCCTACTCCTGGCCCACACTCACCACTCCTGTTTTTACCCCCCCACTTCCTTCACCCTCCAAAAATGCATGAGGAAAACCTACACATTCTTCCCAGTCTGTTTCAAAATCTGTAATACTGTGCACACCTCATTCCAGTGTTTCTGAAATGATTTAACTCAAAGATCAGAGGACCAGTAATTAGCAAGAGTCTCTTATGTGAAAGCATAATATATTCAATATATATTTAAGTATAATAGCTAAAATGCTGAATCTTGCAGGGGATATAGAAAAATACCCCAATAGTTCATTCTAAAACTGACATGCAATCTCTATTGTCCTCTGAGACTACATTCCCCGCCTGCATGATTTTAGTAACCTTATTGCTTTGTTCAATGTCTCATTGATCAGAAAGTACCTGAGATAAATGAATTCTCAAAAGGATTATTTTACTTCCTGAGTCTTGCTCTGCAGCTTTGCTGCTAAGACTCTGATTTAAAAAAAAAATAAACAAACCAAAAAAAACCCCCCACAGATTAAGTAGGTCAGTTTTTGCCAGCATTGCCTTGCTCTGAAGTTCTCAGCATGGCTATTTTTGTCACTGACACAGACACAGCTCTTTGAATGACATCTTCTTGATTCTACCCTCTGGTTCCCTCCAGCCACCACAAAGCAAAGACTCCAATCTTCCTCAGAATTGACTTCATGTCACTTCTGAGCAGCTCAGTGCATCATGTGTATTTAGATTCATAAAGAAAACATTCAAAAATTGAGTTGTCTATTTAATTGCAAGTATATTATTTAAGGGCTGTATAGCACAGCAGGTAGGGTGTTTGCTTTGCACACGGCCAACCCAGGTTCGATTCCTTCGTCCCTCTCTGAGAGCCTGGCAACCTACTGAGAGTATCCCGCCCGCATGGCAGAGACTGGCAAACTCCCCGTGGCATATTCGATATGCCAAAAACAGAAACAAAAAGTCTCACAATGGAGACGGTACTGGTGCCCGCTCAAGCAAATCGATAAACAATGGGAGGACAGTGCTACAATGCTACAGTGCTATATTTTAAATACCTTGGGGATACATCCAGCAGAGCAGGGGCCTATCCAGTGTGAGGGTTGAATCAGGCCTCCTCCCACAGGCAAAGTATCCGCTCCAGCCCTTTGAGGAAATTCGGCAGTCCCAGCATTCCCCATGGCTTTCTTGGCCTTGGCATCCGTCCATCTGCTTTCTGTCCCAGGAATTTGCTTATTTTGGACATTTCATACTAGTGAAATCATATAGTGTGTGGGCTCTTGTGTTTGGCTTCTCTTAAGAGTGTTTCTTAGATGCGACAACTCATGTTGTAGCAAGTATTAGAACTTAATTTTTTTTATTGGTGAAACACCATGAGGTACAGTTATAGACTTATAAATATTTGTGCTTGGGTTTCAGTTATACAATGATCAAGTACCCATCCCTCCACCAGTGCCCATCCTCCACCACCACGGGTCCCAGCATCCCTCCCACCCCCCATCCCCCTCGTCCCACCCTGCCTCTGTGGCAGGGAATTCCCCCTTGTTCTCTCTCTCTTCTTTTGGGTACTGTGTTTCGCAAGAAAGGCATTGAGTGGCAATCATGTTTGGTCTATAGACTACTTTTAGCATGCTTCTCCCACCCTGGGAGGGGCCTCACAACACCCTTTATTTGGTGCTCTCTTCTCTATCTGAGCTTACTTTTCACCTAGCACTTGTGGCTGGCTTCCAAGTCATGGAGCAAAATTCCTGGTACTAATCTCAGCCATTCCTGGGTGTTAGTCTCACGTTTTGTTGCTTTATGTTCCCCAGATGAATGCAATCTTTCTGTGTCTATCCCACTTTTTCTGACTCATTTCGCTTAACATGATACTTTCCATGTAGTACCACTTGTATGTAAATTTCATAACATCATCTTTTCTAACAGCTACATAGTACTCCATTGTGTAAATGTACCAAAGCTTCTTTAACCAGTCATCTGTTCTCGGGCACTCAGGTTTCTTTCAGATACTGGCTATTGTAAAAGAGTGCTGCAATGAACAAACAATTGCAGATGTCACTTCGACTATACCTTTTTGCCTCTCTGGGATATATTCCCAGGAGTGCTATAGCTGGGTCAAATGGGAGATCAAATTCTAATTTTTTGAGAATCGTCCATACTGTTTTCCAAAAATATTTGGACCAGCCGGCATTCCCACCAGCAGTGAAGAAGGGTCCCTTTCTCGCCACATCTGTGCCAGCACCGGTTGCTTTTGTTCTTTTGGATGTGGGCCAGTCTCTGTGGTGTGAAATGATATCTCATTGTCGTTTTGATCTGCATCTCTCTGATGATTAGTGATGTAGAGCATTTTCTCACGTGCCTTTTTGCCATTCGGATTTCTTCTTTGCGGAAGTTTCTGTTCATTTCCTCGCCCCATTTTTTGATGGGGTTGGGTGATTTCTTCTTGTGGAGTTCAACCAGTACCTTGTATATCCTTGATATCAACCCCTTGTTGGATGTGTATTTGGTGAATATCCTTTCCCATTCTGTAGGCTGTCTTTGTATTTTGGTCACTTTCTTTTGAGATGCAGAAGCTTCTTAGTTTAAGATAGCCCCATTTGTCTATCTCTGTTTTCACTTGCTCGGCCAGTGGCATGACATCTTTGAAGATACCATTAGCTTCAATATCATGGAGAGTTTTGCCAACTTTGTCTTCAATAAACATTATGGATTCCGGTCTGATGTTGAGGTCATAAATCCATTTCGATCTTACTTTTGTGCATGGTGTTAGGCAGAGATCTGAGCCCACTTTTTTGCATGTAGCCGTCCAGTTTTGCCAGCACAATTTATTAAAGAGGCTTTCCCTGCTCCATTTCACTTTTCTTGCCCCCTTATCGACAATTAGATGATTATATGTTTGGGAGGAGATGTCAGTATATTCAACTCTGTTCCATTGGTCTGCAGCTCTGCCTTTGTTCCAGTACCATGCTGTTTTAATTATTACTGCTTTGTAGTAGAGCTTGAAGTTAGGTAGGTTGATTCCTCCCATTTTCTTTTTCCCAAGAATTGCTTTAGCTATTCGTGGGGGCTTATTAGAACTTAATTTTTGTGTCTGAAAAAGCAATCCATTATATGTATACACTGTAATTTGATTATCCAGTATCCCAAATGGTCATTTGGGTTTTCCATCGCTGTAACTTTATTTTTAGAGGCCAGTGGAAGGAGGTGGGGTGGCTAATATAGCAGGAAAGGTCTTGTGCACAGCTCACCTGGGTTCAGTTCCCAGCACTGTATATGCACCCCACCCCAACTGCCCTCTGTCTCCTGGCATTGCCAGGAATAATCCCTGAGCACTGAGCCAGAAGTAAGCCCTGAGCCTAACCAGGTACAGACCCTAAAAAAAATAGACCATTGGGATTTTGATAGAAGTTGTAATAAATTTGTAGGCTAGTTTGAGGAGTATTGTTGCCTTTCAACTCATTTCATGAACATAAGGTATCTTTCCATTTACTTAGGCCTTCTTCCTTTTGGCAATATTTAAATTTCCTTCTTATATACTTTCAGTACACAATAATCAACAGATTTGTGTTTACTCTGTATCTTGCAACAGTATTGAATTTATTAGTGTGAATAGATTTTCTTGGGGCTAAATATTTTTTTTTAAGTTAGGGGTACTGCTATTTATTCAGCCATTGATTAAGCTGTTTGAATTGGGCATGAACTCCACATTACTTTTTCTTTTTTAATTAAATCACTGTGAGATACAGTTACAAAGCTGTCATGTTCAAGATTCAGCTGTACAATGATCGAACAGCCATCCCTCCACCAATGCACAGTTCCCATCACCAGTGTCCCTAGAATATGCCCTAACTGCACCCCCCCCCCCCCCATCCCAGTCCTCACCCTGCCTCCATGACAGGCAATTTTTCTCTACTTTTGGGCATTATGTTTTGCTCAAATTTTCCCAACACCATTCAAGCCTGCCTGCCAGGGCAGATGCTAAATCATTTATTGTCCATTGCTCATTTTGAATATCTTGGGTGTCGCAGCCACACACTTCTAGAATCCTAGATTGTAGATGTTGGGTTCCAGAGACATTTTTACAGGGCACTAATACATTTTGGGATTCAATTGGGGGTCTCTGGACCAGGGCTATTGGTGCACGAAGATGGCGCCCGGAGGAACATTGTGGGTGTGACATCCAGGTCAATGACCTCTGCTGCCATGTCGCCTGGAGATTTAGTCCTGGAACCTGCATACCTGGGCCTTGCTTGTGGAAGCTCTTGGTTGCCAGGATTCCATCTGGAGTAGGCGGGGAGGGTGCACCTGCTCCATCTGAGGTGCTCTGGTGAAATTAGCTTGTACGGGGCCCTGAGAGATCTTCCGCTCTGTGATGTCTTGAAGGACTCGCTGCTGTGTCTCTGGCTTTTGATCTCTTTTGAGATTTATTTATGAGTCTCTGAAGCAAGGCAAGTAATACTTTACAGGGTGGCGCTGGAGTTGGTTTGTGGGGGTGACTGCTTCCACGTGTATTGGGAAGTAGGGGGAGGCAGCCCACCCCAACTCCGTGAAAGCCTGGAGATTTCAGTCACAAAACCCGCATACCAGAATTTTCAGCAGATTACATCTTTGTGAGGTCCATCTTAAGATGGTTGAGTCAGGCCAGGAGTATGGTGGCAATTTTGGATTTGGAAGCAAGCGGCTGCTGGGGGCTCTGCTTCAGCAGGCACAGGCCAACCTGCCCCCCTCCAATTTACCCCAGTCTGTTCAGCCATGCACGGGTCCGAGATTAATTTGGCTTTTGGTCTCCTTAGAGATTTATCTATGGGTCTCTGAGATAAAGCCAATAAATAAGCTTTTGTAGCTGAGCTGGAGGTGGTTTGTGGGCATGGCTCCCACATACCAAACTTTTGGCCTTTTAATTTCTTGGTAAACTTGGTCCCAAGTTGTTGGGGTCCGGCCAAAGGCACAGTGGCAATTTTGGGGTGTCAGGAAACCTGAAGGCACCATCACGCTGCTGATGCAGGGCTAAAGATTTTTATTATATAAGAACATGTCAACTGCCAACAAGATAGTCTTTTTCCTAATTAGGATTCTTTTTCTCTTGTTCAATTGTTCTGATACAGTTAGTTGTAAGAGGAAATGTTCCTGATTTTAGAGGGGAAACTCCTTTTACCATTCAATATGGTGCTAGTGGGGATTTTTTATAAGTGTGTTTTTGTTGCTTCTGGGTCATACCTGTCAGTGCAGGGGGTTTGGTGCCAACTTCCGTGGTACTTGAAGATTCAATCATTAAATCCAGGACTCTGGATGCAATGCGTGCACTCAGCTTTTTGAGCTAGCTTTTTGGTCCCTTTTGTGAATGCCTTTGTTTGTTTGTTTTCTAGGGGATGGTCAGGCCTGGAGGTGCTCAGGATTTATTCCAATCTGTTGAGTGATTTTAACAAATGAAAATTTTCCTTTCTCTTCTTTTTTTAAATCATAAAAGTTAGACTTTAGGGTCAGAGTGATAGTACAGTGAGTAGGGCGCTTGCTTTACACTTGTCCAACCCACTTTCAACCCCTGGCACCCCACAGGGTCTCCTGATGCTGCTAGGAGTGACCTTTAAGTGGAATCAGGAGTAAGCCCTAAGCACTGCTGGGTAGGGTCCCATGAATCCAAAGGAAAAAAAAAACCAGTTGTTTTTTTCCATTTTTTGCCTACTGAGATAATTGGGGTTAGAGAGAGAGCACAGAGGTAGGGCGTTTGCCTTGCACACGGTGGAGCCGGGTTCAATTCCTCTGCCCCTCTTGAGGAGCCTGGCAAGCTACCGAGAGTATCTCGCCCACTTGGCAAAGCCTGGCAAGCTACCTGTGACGTATTCGATATGCCAAACACAGTAACGAGTCTCACGATGGAGACGTTACTGGGCCCGCTCGAGCAAATTGATGAACAACGGGAGGACAGTGCTACAGTGCAGTGCTATTGAGATAATTATGTTCCCCACCCCCTTTCATTCTATAATATGGTATATCTTAGATTTTTTTTTCAATATTGAACCATGTTGGCATTCCTTTGGTCTCAGGTTTGTTTTGTGTTTGTGACTTTTTGGGTCATACTTGGTGGTGCTCAGGGATTACTCAGTGCTCAGGGAACCAGAGATGAAACTGAATTGGCTGTGTGCAAGGCATGTACATAACCCCACACTCCCTCCTGCCCCTTAAGTTTGTCTTGGTGTGTAATTTTTTTTTTTTTTGCTTTTTGGTTCATACCCAGCGATGCTCAGGGGTTACTCCTGGCTCTGCACTCAGGAATTACTCCTGGCAGTGCTCGAGGGACCTTATGGGATGCTGGGAATCGAACCCGGGATGGCCGCATGCAAGGCAAACGCCTTACCCGTTGTGCTATCGCTCCAGCCATTTGGTGTATGATCTTTAGTCTAACTTTGCTATCAAGGTATTGGTGATCTTATATAATGATTTAGAGGTATTCACTCCTCTATTTGAGGGGAAAGATTAAGAGTAAATTTAGCATTTATTCTTGCAATGGAGGGCAGAATTCACCAATAAACTTATTCCTAAATTCTGTTGGAAGGCATATTTGATGGCCAATTCAATTCCTTTACCTGGTATAGGTCTAATATTTTAAATTTTGAACTATACCCAGTTGTACAAAGGGATCATGCCTGGAGGAATTCAGGGGGCCATATGCAGTGCCAGGGATTAGAACAGGGGTCAGCCATACAGAAGCATGTGCTTTAACCCTTGTACTCTCTCTCAGGCCACTTACATTTCTTATTTAAATAGTTTGAGGCACTGTGTTTTAAATCCTGTTATTCAATTTCTAAGCCAGGTTTTTGTTTGTTTTGTTTTTGGGTTACATCTGGCAGTGCTCAGTGGTTACTGCTGGCTCAGGAATTACTCCTGGAGGTCTCAGGGGACTATATGGGATGCTGGGGATTCAACCTGGATTGGCCATGTGCAAGGAAAGCATCCTACCACTCTACAGATGCACTGACCCTGGAAACCGAATTTCTGATAAAGGTGCTGCTGGTATAAGTTTTACTTCTAAAATGTGTAAATATTTACTTTTCTTATTAAATGATAAATCTTTCCTATTTAGAAACACTGACTCTTATACCAGATTACCTGCACCAGAAGCCCTGCTTTGCAATGTTCTTGCCATATATAACGTGGGGGTAACCTCCATGTCTGTCATCAGGAAGAAAGGAATCTTAAGGTTAAGGATGAAGTGCAATAATGTGTTCAAATTCTTATTAGTTTCTTTGTAGCAAATTCTGAGACAGAATAAGCATCCATTACTAATTTCCCCATCATATAAGTCTCCCCAGTGTCAGAGAGGAATCTGTCACTAGAAAAAAAAAACCAGCTGTATTCATCTAGATTATCCTGTCCAGAAAGGAACTGTCCTGACTGTCCCACAGAGAAATAGAGAAAAGGAAGACCCTAGGAAAGGAGAATCATTTCTTTAATGTGAACCTGGTCTCTCCCAAGGGCCACAGGGATCCAGGAACTGGTCATAAGAGTATTTTAGAAGAATATGTCAAGTTTAAGTACTTGCTTTCGGTCGTAGGTGTAAGGTTTCACAAAAGTGACAAAGATGGTGATGATGTAGTTATTAAACAAGTGTCTAGTTTTAGGCACTTGCCTTGTATGTGGTTGCCCTGGGTTCGATCCCCAGCACCACATATGCTCCCCGAGTGCTGCCAGGAGTGACACCTGAGCACAGAGCCAGGAGTAAGCTTTGCGCACAGGCAGGTGTGGACCCAATACCAAATAAACATGTATCTGGCTTTGAAATTTGCTTCCAATACCTTTTCCTCTTCTGTCTTACGTAAATACAATCTCCCTCCTTGGCAGTAAAATAACTGAAATTCCTAACACAAGGAATAAGTGAAGCACTAGTACATTTCTCATACTCATTATTACTTTCTTAGCAAGAACAGAAGCAAAATGAGCACAGTTTTTCCTGGAATACAAGTGTTCAGCTTCTTGACTTTCAGTTCAGTTTCACGACAGAAACACATCATGAGCATTCAGCATTTGCTCACGTTTTAAAATTTGCCTTAGTTTTTAAAGAAAGCAACTAAAATAAAGGCAACCCTGATGTAAAAAAAGTAAAAACACTATACCACGACATTTTAAAAGATGAAAGTTTATATTCATTTTATATTAAGATATAAGTTAATGACTTATATCTAAAAGGATTTATCACAAAATGTTACTGCTCAGTGCATTTTTGCAAACAATAAACAATTCACTGAGAGTATTAACATTCACCTATGTGGTTAGAGTTTACAAATGTACAAAACTTTGGATAATAAACACTTTATACTGATTTTTTTAAGCATTCAATAGATCCAATTTTCCCAAACTGCTTGACTACAAAGAAGCACTAACGGTTGATAACTGGCAAATAGATGTCAGGCAGGGAAGGGAATTCAGCTTGGAGAACATAAGAACATCTGAACAGTTTTGTTGATATCAAAAGACAAAATCAAAACATCTTCCACAATATAAAAACAAATTCATATAATATTAGTTTGATTAAAGAACATTATAGATACATAACGTTTTCCCTACATAAATTGCATATCTCAATTTTAATACAAAACACTAGTTCTCAATCCCAATTTCAGAGTATCATAACTTGTAGTTCTTGGCGAATCTAGTTAGGATAATTATTTAAACAGACCTCAAAGATCATGATTTTATTTGGTCACTGCTGGTTTTTTTTTTTGCTTTTTGTTTTTTATTTTTTTACCCTTTAATGTTTTTCCTCCCGTTCCTTGGAGTGAGCCAACTTTAGAAATCAAATACATGACCCAAGCACAAATAAAATAGCTAACAATAGCTAATTCCTAAAAAAAAAAAAAAGAAAGAAACCAAAAGAACCAAAAACCTAAAAAGCAGTCTTTAGTGTATTATTAAAATAGTGGTGATGGTTAATAGTACAAATGAATTTGGATAAAATTAAACTCTGGTATGATAAAGTTAAAAAGAAAGCTATTTTTCATAAAAGTTTTATCTGGTGTTATCTGAAGTGTAATACAAGAGATCTGGAGAATGTCAGTAAAATGTGCTCAATGAATGAAATTCCCAGTTAGCACAGGTGGTATTTAGGAGATGCTGCTTTGTGGCGCCGGGAATGCATCTTCAAAACCCACCATGTGGACTCCCTGGGAACGGAAGCATTTCACGTGGCCCTGTCCACTTCTTTCTCTGCCAGGTGAGAGCTGACACTTCGTGCCCGGGGACGTGGCCTTATAAATTTGTTGAAAGTGCATCCACAGAGAAAGGAAAGAATTCAATTCATAAAGGGAGAGTCTATCTTCATTTAGCGAAGCCCAGTGGTCAGCTACGGTTTCACGGTCACAACACAAGCACCGGCTCTGCCCAGGCAGAGTGGAGCCACCTGTAAAGAAGCAGAAAGACAGACTGGTTGGGTCTTCGGTTGCCAACTGCTCACTGGCCGGCAAGGATGGAAGCAGTCCACAGAGCTGGCGCAGAGCCGCTCCCTTGGTCCTCACCAGCCCAGTCCCACCCTGGTCTCATCCCTGCGTTCCTCTTGTCAGAGTTTCTGCTACTACATCACTTGGGTGTACCACCTGACTACATAGTACTAAGTCTTCTATAAATGTAATTTCCCCTATCTTCTACAATTTAGATATAACTGGTGCAGAAAAATCCTTCCGGGTGTACAATATAATGATCCAATACTTGTACATATTGCATAACAGGTGACCTGGGGGTAGGGTGTGTGTGGGGGTTTGGGCCACACTCCACTGTGCTCAGGGGTCACTTCTGGCTGTGCTCAGAGGCCCAGATGATGTTTAATAGCTTGGGAACTGCTCTACTTGAAACACTATTCTGACCAAAATCAAGCATGATGGGTAGGAGGTAGCACTGCACTGTAGCACTCTCCTCCTGTTGTTCATCGATTTGCTCGAGCAGGCCTAGTAACGTCTCCATCGTGAGACTTGTTGTTACTGTGTTTGGCATATTGAATACGTCACGGGTGGCTTGCCAGGCTTTGCCATGCGGGTGTGATCCTCTTGGTAGCTTGCAGGGCTCTCTGAAAGGGGCAGAGGAATCGAACTTGGGTTGGCTGCGTAGACTGCATGCAAGGCAAATGCCCTACACGCTTACAAAAGTAACCTTGATTATTACGCGTTTCCTAATACCCATCAGGTCGGTTCATTCAGAGGAGACAAGCCTGCTTCTCTGCCATGGTGGAAAGGCTGAGCTCTTCACTCACTAACCACGGTGCAGCATGATACTCACAACACAAACACTGTCCTGCCAACTCCCAAGCAGTGTACATAAAGCTGGTGAGTGAACCTGGCCATGAGACAGAAGTGTGTGGAAGAACAGCAACTTAATTTATGGGTGCGGGATAATTTTAAATCTTTCACTTGCTGTCTTTCTTCTTCTTCTTTTTTTTTTTTTTTGCCCCAGATGGGGCAATTCATAGTGGAAAGAAATGTGTGCACAAAAACAGTTTTGATAAAAGGACAACTCTGGGACTGGATTGAAAGTACAGTGGGGAGGGCGCTTGCCTTGCACGCAGCAGATTTGGGTTAAATCCCTGGCACCACATATGGTCTTCCAGGTACTGACAGGAGTGATCCCTGAGCACAGAGGAATGAACCCTGAGCACTGGTGCCTCAAAAAGAAAAAAAAGATAAAAAGGGGGATAACTTACAAGTTATGATAACAGTGAGAATTTATGCATTGACCTAAGGGAATAGGTTGGTACCTGGAAATAGTACAAGGTTGAGTAGTAAGTTCCTTTGTACTGATGTAAGTGGTATTATGTAATCAAATACACATATCAAAATGACTCTGATCGGCCTGACACGCCTCTACAAAGACTGGCGAGTGGACTTTAAGAGCATGCAAGACTGGCTGAAAGAAAATCCTCAGCTGTTCTCCATCTGTATTCGCTGATCAGTTATAGCTCTTTGAACATATAACCCTTTTTATCTTTTTTGGTTTTGCATCCATACCTAGCATGCTGAGGGGCTACTTCTAGCCCAATGCTGGGGGGGGGGGGTGGCAAGGGCAAGGGAAGCCATTAAGCACCAGTAATGAAACATAGGCCTCCTGTTTACAAAACATGTGCTCCAGCCTGCTGAGCTATTTCCCCAGTGGTCCCTTACATTCTCTGTTTTTGTATCACACCTGGTGGCTCAGGGACCACACCTACCCCTGGAAGACTACACAATGCTGGGATCAAACCTGACCCTCCTGTCCACACAGCATGTACCTCAGCCCCCTGTCTCTCTAGCCCTATTAATGTACCAACAACATGCTAAGTGGAGCCAACCAAACTACCACTGTGTCACATCCATGGACCCCCATATCTATTTTAAGTCCACATCTATGTAAGAGCATTCTAGGTGTAACCTCCAATTGATTTAAATCAAACTGTGTTTGTAATTAGCAGCCTTAAAAAGAAAAATCCAAGACACCCGAAATCTACACTGTGAAGTAAGTTGTCATGACAACCGGCCAGAAAGTTTCACTTAGAGAATCAATTAAAAATGATGCAGTCATGGCGAATAATGGGATGGATGATGGCTTAAGCCAATGTCAACTTATCTCATTTTCTCTACAAACATCCTCTGGTCCCTTTTGTTGGCATACAGAAAAGAAAGCATTTTCCAGCTATTCTTAGTTTACATTTGGGTGCTTTTAAAAAAAGAGGGCTGGAGAGAGAGCACAGAGGCTAAGGTGCTTTGTCTTGCATTTTGCCAGCCCTGTTTTGATCTATAGAACTGCATCTGGTCCCCCAGCCCTGCCAAGAATGATCCCTGAGCAGAGTCAGGAGTAAGCCCTGAGCACCACAAAGTGTGGCCCAGTCCCACATCCCCAAATTTATTTGTTTTGGGGCCACACCAGACTGTGGTCATAGCTTACTCCTGGCTCTGCAAGCAGGGATCACTCCTGAATGGGCTCAGGTGACCCTATGGGGTGCCAGGCACGGAACCTGGGTTGACCCCATAAAAGGCAAGTGCTGCTCTATCTCCGCATACCCCATCCATACTATGCCCCCTATTTTAAAAAGGGGTGATGTGCAATAAATAAATAAATAAATAAATAAATAAAAATAAATAAATAAATAAATAAATAAAGCCACATGGCTACTGATTCTGATTTGGCCTAAAGTAGAAGTTTCAACTGCTGGCCATAAATTTCTTCATTGTTAGCTCAAGTCCAACAGATCTTAGAGAAAGAATCTCAACACCTTTGGGCCTTCTGGGTTAGCATTTATAACTTCTGCTCCATTGATGGGAGGTAATCACAATTGCTAGTGAAATCCTGCAGTGCTGACTCAAGCCCTGAAGGTCTTCCCTCCACACAGCAGCCTCCCTGAGTGAAGTCATTTACTTAAAAAAAAAAACAGCAGACCTCATGAAGTCCTAAGTCCCTTTACCCTCCTCCATTTTCCCTCCTTCAGCAAGCACTTCCCTGAAAATCTGTGTACCTTTGACCCTTCCATTGTCACCATCCTCTTGCTCCTTTGTCCTCAGCTGCTGCCTTGAGAGGTACGCTCTTGGTTCCCAACCTTCCCTCCCACTCCAATCCAGCCCTTCTTTCAGGGGAAAAAAGTGCCCTGCTAGTCTGAACTTCCTTTCTGCAACTGCAATCTCTCTCCACCACGCTTTTCTCCTCTACTGTGAAAAAAAGCTCTTGGCTCCAATTCTAACTCTACCATGTTTGCTAAGTGACTTGGGTCATGTACTGAATTTCTCTGAGTCTAGGACCCCTCACCTAGTATACCAGGCAAACAGAGGTACTGGCCTTCCGGGGTTGTTGGGAGGATTATAGTTCTTTCATATAATATAATGCACACAGAAGAGATTATTAATCAGGGACTAGTGAGACAGGTGAGCAGTCTGAAGCATAGGTATATATATATATTTTTTTGCCAAACCTGATGGTGCTCAGGGGTTACTCCAGGCTATGAGCCCAGAAATCACTCCTGGCGGGCATGGGAACCATAAGGGGTACCAAGAATCAAACCCAGGCTGGCCACATGCATGGCAAATGTCCTGTCCATGGTACTATCAACACAGGCCATGATTTGGAATTTACTTATGCTATGACACTTAACAGTTCCTTTTACTGTCTTTTTTTGGTTTTGGGGCCACAGTCAGAGATGCTCGGGAATTCCTGGCTCTGTGCTCAGGGATCACACCTGGCAGGTTTCAGGAAACTGTATGTGGTGCCAGGGACTGAGCACAGGTTGGCTGCACGCAAGGCAAGCACAACACCCAATGTACTATCTCTCTGCCCACCCTCTTGTTTTCTTGTTTTCTTGCAGTTAATGAAAAGTGGGTCTTTTTTAAATAGCTAATATGTTTCTGTTACAGACTAGACAAAACTGAGAGATGTTTAAACCAAAAGGATAAAAAGAAATGAGAACAGAGTAGAGAGAGTGTGTAGTAAGAAGTGGGAGGCTGTTTGTACCTGGGTCCACTCGTTTGTCTGGGGGTCGTAGGCCTCCACCGTATTCAGGTACGTCTGTCCATCATACCCCCCCACGGCATACAGCTTATCGCCGAGCAAACAGACCCCCACGGCGTCCCTGCTGACACTCATGGATGCTACTGCAGTCCACATATCGGTTTTGGGATCATATCTGAAAGGGAATTTTAGAGCTGGAGTTGACATAGTTCTCCCAGTACTGTGAGTAAAATCAGTCTGTTCCATCGTATTATATGCTATAACACACTATTTGACCATTTTAAAGGGAATGGTAGCAGTACTTTCCTGAGGATTTTTTATTTTTTTGTGGCCACACCCGGCAACACACACAGGCCTAACTCCTGGCTCTGCAGTCAGGGATCACTCCTGGTGGGCTCTGGGGGACCATATGTGGTAGGTAATGCGAACTGTACCCGGGCAGGCCTTGTTTAAGGAAAAAGGCCCTTCCTGCGCTATTATTTCTCACCGCCCTTCTGAAAGTTTTTAACTAGCAACCTTATCAATTTACTTAGGTGTCCAATATTTCCAGCACCAAAAGCACTCATATAAATATAAAAAAACTGCCTGAAGGTCTGAGCTTGTTTGACCTCTGAAACCTGGAGCCATACTTGGAGCTGCCCGAAACTTGGAGCTGCCCATAAGCTCACTCCAAGGCCTTTATCGTGACAGCGGTGTGTGTGGCTTACTCCTGACTCTGGGCACAGGGATGCTGGTGGTGCTCTGGAGACCATATATGGTGCTGGAGATCCAACCGTGGTTGGCTGGTACAGGGCAAGCACCTTATGCCCTGGACCATCTTTGTATCCCCTTTTATGAAGTAGCTAAAAGGGAACAGATACATCAGCCTAAGATGAGCTCCACTGTCTTCTAACAGTGAAGAACCTTTCATTGGGTTTATTTACAGACAGTCTGTAATTTACAAGACAAAAGTATACAGTTTTTCTACATTCCTTCCCTGGATTATAACATATAATAATTATCGTCTGAATATTTTTTCAATGTAAGTAAAATGCAGACATATTTTCTTTAAAAAAAACCCTTAGAAAAGATGAAGTCATGAAATTTATATACAAGTGGTACTACATGGAAAGTATCATGCTAAGCGAAATGAGTTAGAGACAGACAGACACAGAAAGATTGCATTCATCTGGGGAACATAAAGTAACAAAATAGAAGACTAACACCCAAGAATAGCAGAGTACCAGGTTTTAAGTACCAGGAGGTTTATTCCATGGCTGGGAGTAAGGCCAGCCGCACACGCTGGGGGAAAAGGCAGCTCAGATAGAGAAGGGAGGACCAAATAAAGGGTGTTGGGAGGATCCTCCCAGGATGGGAGATGCGTGCTGAGTAGACTCTAGACTGAACATGATTGCCACTCAATGCCCCTTTTTCAAACCACAGCACCCAAAAGGAGAGAGAGAACAAGGGGGAATGCCCTGCCACAGAGACAGGGTGGGTTGGGGGGGACGGGGGGTGGGAGGGATACTGGGATCCGTGGTGGTGGAGAATGGGCACTGGTGGAGGGATGGGTATTCGATCACTGTATAACTGAAACCCAAGCACAAAAAATTGTAAATCTACAACTGTACCTCATGGTGTTTCACTAATAAAAATCTAAATTTAAAAAAAATAAAATAAAACAAATTAAGTCATGAAAAAAAAACCCAACTCTGCTTAGTATTTCATAGAAAAATCATTGCCAGTAAACCTACATTTCACTTTTTGACCTAATCATGCTGGGCCGAGCTTACCTTTCCACACAGTCCGACAGCCGTGAGGTCAGGTTGGAGGCAGGTGCGTCGTGGCCTCCGATGGCGTAGAGGAGCCCATTCCACGTGGTCACGCCTACACCACCACGCCGCTTGGACATCTGTGCACACAGGGTCCACTTGTTGGTGTGTGGATCAAAGCACTCCACTGATTTCAAACAGGAACTGCCGTCACGGCCACCAACTGCATAAAGTCTAAATGGGACAAGCAAGATGGAAGAGCAAAGGGATGGGGGCATTAGAAAGACTGTCCCACAGAATGGGCAGCTCAAGTCAGGCCAATCCAGAAGGGTTAACTGATAAAAAAAAATCAAGTGGATGGATAGGAATTTTCTGTTGCCTGCCACTGACACAGTCCTATCCGGTAATCATGTTCTCCAAACATCTGAAAGCTGGCCCAGCAAAACCAGACCTGGGTCCTCGAACAGATTCCTTGTCTCAGTACACGGCATCACCACCAAATGAATTCTTCAAGTTCAAACCTCATAAATCCTTCAGGGTTCCTACTTTTCAGGAACCATACTGAATGCAACTAATGGTAGAGCTACTTTAAAATAGAAAAAGAAGCTGCTATTATGCAGAAGACAAAGTTTTCTGAGGGCATTTCACTGAGTTTAAGGTGACACCAAGAATGACAAAATTAGCGCGAAGAAGAAAGTTGATGTGTTACCAGTGAAATGATCTGCATACATAGATGACTGCACAAACACAAAAAAGAAAATCTGCCCGAAAGCAATGACAACTATAACACAGCTGACATCTGTCTGACAAGTCACTACTGATTGAACAATGCGCTGCAATTTTAGAGATGCTAAAATGTGGCTTAAAATAGAGACAAATTGGTATATAAATATATCAGGGCTTTCTTCTTTACCAGCTAAGACAGAACGTGGTTACGAAGGAAAGAGATGGACCTTTCTGAGCACACACCACACTAGGCTAGACCCTAGCCCTGGGTCATCAGAACCATCCCAAGATGCTCCCAAGAGAACCCGATGATTCCTACTGCCCACGTGAAGGAACAGAGCTGATGGAGATGAGGTACTTGCACGGGTCACCCAGTGAGGAGCAAAACCAGCATAACAGAGAGATAAGTGAGCAGCTAGACAGCTAGGATATACTTGTAAGAATGAGGAATGAACACATGAAATAAAGGTTTACTAAATGCGAACCATCATCTTTTCTAACTTATATCACTGCAGAAGGGGTGGGGAGAGAGCTCAATGGTCTGGAGCTGCTCTGTCAGCAGGAGCCAGGATTAAATTCCTGAGCACTGTTGGGTGCGATCTCTCAGCAACGAGCCAGGAGCAGCTGCCAAGCACTGTTGGGTGTGGCCCCACACAACAAGAAAAAAATAATGCAGATATGCTAATGACAGAACTGTAGCCTAAGAGATCTACATTATCAATGTACCACAACATTTTGACAGTATTTTACCCTAACATTAAAATAGGTATAAAAAACTTGAACATTTACTTATTTTTACTATGCATTAAAATCTTATTTTGATACACTGGCAAAGCCTTTTAATATAAATCTTTCTTTCTTTCTTTCTTTCTTTCTTTCTTTCTTTCTTTCTTTCTTTCTTTGTGTGTCAGGGCTTTACATGTGTAAGGCTGCCCTCTCAATTTTTTAAAAAAGAATAACAAATTAAATTCATCATATAAATGGTCACACATATTTAAATTTATGAAATCTCAGTTAATATTTAACTGCGTATTTATTCTCAAGAAATAGTGAAGTGGGCTGGAGCGATAGCACAGCAGGTAGAGCATTTGCCTTGCACACGGCTGACCCGGGTTTGATTCCCAGCATCCCATATGGTCCTCTGAGCATCATCAGGAATTGCATGAGCCAAGAGTAACTCCTGTGCATCACTGGGGGTGACCCAAAAAGAAAAAAAAATAGTGAAGTACCAAATTTCTGTTCACGAGACTCTTAACTATGTATACTTGTGTAAACATGAATATTCTGAAGACAGGTACCAGTTTTTGTTTTGTTTTGCTTTTGGACAACAACCAACTGTACTTGGGCTTACACCTGGATCTGTGCTCAGGGATCACTCCTGGTGGGCACTCTATGTGTTGCCAGGGACCAAATCTAGGAAGTCTGGGTACAAGGAAAAGTGCCCTACCTGTTGTACTACTGCTCCGGCCTCAAGACAGGTAACATTTTCATTCAAACTAAGTGTTTTTGGTTTTTTTTTGTTTGTTTGTTTGTTTCTGGGCTACATGCAATTGTGCTCAGGGGTTTACTCCTGGCTTTATGTTCAGAAATTGATCAGTCCTGGAGGTTACAAGGGAGCTGTATGTGATGCTGCGGATCAAACCCAGATTGGCCACATACAAGGCCCAGGTACTGTACTATCTTTTCAGCCCAACAGACACTTTTTTGAACGAGCATATATGGTTCTACTTTAAGGAAGAGAGACCTAAAAGAAACACATAATTAGTTTCTAGTTGCCAAAAGCTGTTGTCAATACCTTTAAAAACAAAAAAAAAGCTGCATCAATCATGTTGTCACTGTCACTGTCACTGTCCTCCTGTTGTTCATCGATTTGCTCGAGTGGGCCCAGTAACGTCTCCATTGGAGACTTTGTTGTTACTGTGTTTGGCATATCGAATACGTCACAGGTAGCTTGCCAGGCTCTGCCATGAGGGCGAGATACTCTCGGTAGCTTGCTGGGCTCTCCGAGAGGGGCGGAGGAATCGAACTCGGGTTGGCCATGTTGGTTGCGTGCAAGGCAAACACCCTACCGCTGTGCTATCACTCCAGCTCATCAATCATGTTATATCGAATATTTATATAAAATTTCATTCAACATGAAAACCATAAATTCAAAATACCTACATCTTAGAATAACAAGGCTGAGCTATTTCTATTCTGAACTATTATAACTTATACTATTTTTAATTATTTGAGTTTTGAACCATACCTGGTGATGCTCAAGAGCTTCCTCCTGGATCTGTGCTTAGAGAGGACTCCATATGGGGCTTGGGGTACCATATGTGGTGCCGGGATAGAAGTAGGTTTGGACATGTGCAAGGTAAGAGCCTCTACTCCTGTACTATCTCTCCAGACCATGAACTATTAGCTTTTTTTTTTTTGGTCTTATATATTGTTGCTATTTGTTTCTGGGCCATGTCCAGCAATGCTCAGGGATTATTCCTAGCTCTACACTCAGGAATCACTCCTGGTGGTGCTCAGGGAACCACATGTGGTGCCAGAGATGGATGTGGGCCAGCTTCAAGCAAGCAAATGTCCTACCCACAGTACCATCACTCTAGTCCTGAATTAGCTTTTAAAAGTTTTCGTACATCCAAGTATTTCTCTTCCACCATTTACATGTACCCCTTTAATCAATTGTTCCACAGCTTAGTACATTCTGTTTCCTGTATTCTGATGGAACTGTAATGATGTCCTTACTTGCCACTTAGCACTGCCACACCTACTGTGCTCCTCGGGGTTGACATAGTGGCAACAAAATTCCACTGGCGCGCTTGTGGGTCCCATCTCTCCACCGTGTTCAGGTAACTCCAGCCGTCGTGCCCGCCCACGGCGTACATGGGGCCTTCCAGCACAGCCACACCTGCGAGAGGACAGGGAAGGGGTCACGGCGCAATAGGGCTGCTCGGGAGAAGGACCAAGAGCCTCCACCAGGCAAATTTCTACCGGGGGCTGAGGACACAGCCATCTGCCGTCCTAGTGCTTCTTGGCCAGCCGTGGCAGGCAGTGATGGAGGAGAGCGAGCGCTGCAGCTCTGAACTTAAAAATAAAAAAGCAACATCCTGACGTCCAAACGCAGAAAGTTATTCAAACTACCACAGAGTCCTAGTTAATTCTGTCCCCAGTCATAAATGACCTAAGATTTGTGATGTCATTTAGAAAGCATCTATTTCCTTTTGATTTGGTAGAGACGATTGGGCCACCCCTGCCTGTTTTCGGGGCTTCTTTCTGGTTCTGGGACCCTTGGTGGTGCTCTGGGACCTTAAGCAGTGTGGGGATCTGGACCTGGGTCACAAGGATGCTTTAAACAGCTAAACTCTCTCTCCAGCCCCAGTCCTGTCTTTATTCAGATGCCTGAGGTTCTGCTGTTAAGAGCTGATACCACCATTTGCAGGTATGCATCATCACCAGGGACGAAGCCAGAGTCATTTGCTCACACACTCGACCATGACCGACTGAGTTTCAACCAAGTAGGCCCATGAGAGGGCGCTCTCCTCAGACACCTGATGTTTCACTTAGGAAATGAAACATGAAGTACACTGAAAGTATTGGTTATTAGAAAGCAGAACCGAGTAAAGGGTTGGGTTAGATCTTCCAGATGAAAGGGACATTTGAACCAAAACATGCATGAAATGAGCACACTAGGCAGGGGACATCTCTGGGAAAATGCTGGGATAGAGAGAAGTATGTATCAAGGCCCTGAGGCCCAGGGGAAACCAGTGTAGCCTGTGGGCTGTGTCTACACGAGTGGCTGCAAAGGGCCTGTGTACACAATGGCCAAGAGAGCGAGGGGAAGAGTGTGGGGAGGGGAGTATGAGACTCACATCCTGATAATAAAGTATCTGGGTTCATCTAAATGAGAGGGAGAGTGAGTGGAGGGGTTAAGAAGAGGTAAGAAAATCAGTCAGGTGAGATGTATCGCCTGAAGTTCAAACCAGAAATTTTACATTGGGAAATATTTTATCTTGGGAAATTGTGGTCACGTGGGATATAAATATTCGACATTCAGGGAAAACCCAAACTAGCAAACCATTTGTATCCTATCAGTGTTGGCTACTAAGGAGAAGCATGCTCTGTGTGTGTGTGTGTGTGTGTGTGTGTGTGTGTGTGTGTGTCTGTGTGTATTTACAACTATGCATAAGGTTTAAGCATGATTATCAAAGAAATCATGAGAGAGAAAATGAGAGTTCATCTAGTCCAGCCCCTTAAATAATATGTCCACTGTCCTCCCATTGTTCATCAATTTGCTCAAGCGGGCCCAGTAACGTCTCCATCGTGAGACTTGTTACTGTGCTTGGTATATCAAATATGCCACAGGGAGCTTGCCAGGCTTTGCTGTATAGGCGAGATACTCTTGGTAGCTTCCCAGGCTCTCCGAGAGGGGCAGAGGAATCAAACCCGGGTCACCCCGGTCGGCCACATGCAAGGCAAACGCCTTACGCACTGTGCTAATATGATGAAAAACAATTTTAGTAGCAGAACCACTTGTTTTCAAATAGAAGAGAATTCTCTTATGAACTTCATATAATTCTCACTATAAATAACTTAAGACTTAGCTCCAAAAACAGTAAAATAAGACAAAAAATTCAGAATTCTTATTAGATAGATCAGTACTAACAAAGTTTAGAAACTCATCAAGTTTTTTTTTTTTTTAATTACAGCTATTTTAAACCTTCTCAAACCACAAGCTGACCACAGGGACAGAATCTTTCCTGCGCTTGCAACCAATCCCGTTAGTAAAGTGCCCGAGCTCCTCACATTTAAGAGGAATCTATTTCTCAATTCTTTTTCTCCTGGCTTTGGGCCACACCTGGTGGTGCTCAGGGCTTGCTCCTGGCTCTCTGCTCAGGGATCATTCCTGGTGGAGCTCTGGGGACCAAAGGTGGCGCTGGGGATCTACTCAGGTCAGCCACGTGCATGGTTGAGTGCTCAACCCATTACATGATCACTCCAGTCCCAGAATACATTTTTTTTTAAAGGGAAATAAATTGATAGCACAAAACCACTTATACAAATTGAAAACATGCTCCCACATTTTAGTCAAGTCTTACTGAACTAGGATGATTTGCAATCTTTTTTTTCTTTTTAAATTTAATTTGTTGCTTTTTGGATCACACTGGCGATGCTCAGGTGTTACTCCTGGCTCTGCACTCAGAAATTACTCCTGGCGGTGCTCAGGAGACCATATGGGATGCTTGGGATCGAAGCCGGTTTGGCCATGTGCAAGGCAGATGTCCTGCCCACTGTGCTATCGCCCCAGCCCCCAGAGAGCATTTTTAAAGTTGGTGATCAGTTTATCAATCCATACTAAAGTCCTTCCAGATGTGTCGATCTATCTTTTTGTTTTGGGGCCAACTCAGAGGTGCTCAGGGCTTCCTCCTGGCTGTATGCTCTGGGATCATTCCTGGCAGGATCCGGGGGACTATATGGGGCACTGGGGATCGAACCTGTCCCTTACCAGCTTATCCTACCTCCCCTGCCACCACGTCTTTATTCCCACTTGTGCTTATCACCCACGCTGATGCACAAGCTGGTTTTCTCTGCGCCTGCTTCTCGGGGAATAGGGAGCTCGGGTGGGATCGCCCGGTGAGCACGGGCTGCTGACTCGGCAGCGCCACACCCGTCCTCATCTTATCCCTGGGCAAGATCTGCAGGGAAGCCCGAGCAGCAGCGTCTCACTCACCGAGGCCATGCCTGTGGGTGGACATAGGCGGCATCACGCTCCACGTTTTGGTTTTGGGGTTGTAGCACTCGACAGTGTTGAGAGTCTTCAGACCGTCTCTCCCGCCCACCACATACAGCTTGTCATCCAGCACCGCTACGCCGAACTGCAGCCTCCTCCCATTCATGGTCGCCACTGGGGTCCACATATTTGTGCGGAGATCATACTTTTCGATGCTGGTCGCTCCTTCAAATGAATACAGACACGTCAGGGGAAGTAAAAGCTATGATTTAGGAGATCATACACACAATACAGTCTCATCAGCTCTGACCAGACTCTGATTAAATTCCTGCAGGCCTCGGCAAGATCTGGCCACTCCTGGACCTCACCTCCACTCAATTCTCCAGATGCAGGTACCGTATTTCACCACATAATCGGCACAGATCTTTATTTATTTTTGCTTTTTGGGTCACATCTGGCGATGCTCAGGGGTTATTCCTGGCTCTGCACTCAGGAATTATCCCTGGCAGTGGTGGGGAACCATATGGGATGCTGGAGATCGAATCCAGGTCAGTGGTATGCAAGGCAAAACACCCTACCTGCTGTATTATCACTCTACCTGCTGTACTGTCACTCTGTCCTGGCATAGATTTTATGTCTAAAAAAATATTTAGACCATGCCCATTATGTGTAGCTTTCAAAACACAGTTATAAGTCAATCAGGGGACTGATGAAAACTTTTAATGATTATGCAGTGAAATATGGTATTAAAAAAAGGTCAGGCTTGAGGAGGCAGAGAAGCAAGGACCGGAGTAAGACCGAGGGCAGGCTGGTATGACAGAAGCCATGGAGGGAAGTTTATTTCAAACACTGCTGACAAGATCGAGTCCAGTGAAGTCCCAAAAGTTGGGCTGAGTTGAGTTTAGTGACGCAGAGGTTGTGGGTGACGTGAGGGGAAGAGGCTGTGTCTGTGTGCCTGAGACTCAAACACGAGGCAGACAGTGCAGGTGAGTCTTCTGTGCAGCTCAGCTACAAAATGGAGGAGGAAAGTGGGTTTTTCCCAGGTGGGCTGAGAGAGGTTTTTTTTACCTTGCTCTTAGAATTGCCTGAGGGGCGGGAGCGAGGCTACAGCAGGTAGGGCCCCTGCCTTGCATGTGATGGGCGCAGGTTCGATCCCTGGCATCATCCTATGTGGTTCCCTAAGTACTGCAGGAATAATTCCTGAAGTAAAAGCTGACCTGAGCACTGCCGGGTGTTTGTTGAAAGGCTAATAACAGGAAGGAAAGCTGTGAGGAAAAAGGATCAGAAAGGAGAGCAGAGGACCTGGTTCCCAGCAGCAGGGAAGGAGGGCACGTGAGGCTGGCTTGCCCAGGAGCGGGGAATACACCTGGCTGGCTGCAGGGGTGCAGGGTAAGTCCCCCAGGGCCTGTGCTGGCACACCCCGAGTCTGGGAAGCTTAGGGAGTCTGATGGTGGGGGCATTTCTCTTTTAGTAACTCATTCCAGGCACTCATTTGTTTTCCTGATAAGGTGGGCAGTCGAGGCTAAGGGGGAAAAACTGACTGGTTTTGAGGCGACACCTGGCAGTGTTCGAGGATCAGATGGTCCCAGGAATGGACCCTGGGCCTCCTACGTGCAAAGCCTGCACTGAGTCTCCATCTCTTTCTCTTAGGCCCATCAACAATCTTTCTTTATAAATTTAGACGTTTTTATAAACAACTTTATACATTAATAAATAATTTTATAATTCTATATATCTCTATAAATTTCAGATTTTATTCATCCATTCATTTTTTTTTTTTTTTTTGCTTTTTGGGTCACACCCAGCGATGATCAGGGGTTACTCCTGGTTCTGCCTTCAGGAATTACTTCTGGCGGTGCTTGGGAGACCATACGGATGCCAGGGATTGTACCTGGGTTGGCTGAGTGCAAGGCAAATGTCCTACCTATCCACTGTACTTGGCGTTCCTCGCACATTCATGGAGGTGCTGAACCAGTCGATCGTATTCCTCGTCAATGTTGTCAACAATGGCATCTTCCCATGTTGCCGCAATAGTACCAAAGAGTTCCCAGTTGGTGGTCGTTCTGGGAGTTCTCTTTTTGAACTTTGCAGCCCTTTCTCCCCGCTCTGTGAAGTAGAATTTTGCACGAAGGAGACGGTGGTCCGATCCCGTTCGAAATTTTGGGACAACAGCGACATCAGTCAGGCAAAACCGTCGATTGAATATGATGTGGTCTATTTCGTTGTGGAATCGTCCACCGGGAGACTCCCATGTCCATCGTTTAGATTCTGCCTTCTGGAACTGTGAGTTACCATGAATGGTCTTGCTCGACATGATGAACTCAGACAGTCTCTCACCCTGTTCGTTCCATTCTAGGCCATGGGTTCCGATGTGAAGTTCTTCAGCTGATCTTCTCGGTCCTATCTTGGCATTAAAATCACCCACAATGATCTTGTAGAAGGTGTGGTCTTCTTTATAGAACTTCTCTAGCTCCATGTAGAACTTCTCGATTTCTCTTTCATCATAATGAGATGTTGGTGCGTAGACAACGAAGATAGAAACTGCAGGCAGTGAGCCACATCTATTCAAATGTAAACGTCCGATTCGGGTTGTTAGGCATAGCCAAGAGAGAGATAGCCACAAAAAGTCGCCTATCTTCGAAAACTCTTGAGCTAATTCGCCAGCGTGGTTTGGCGCATGCCTCAGGCAACCGCAAGCTAACGTCCGAGCTTGCAAAGCAGTGCAGAGATGCGATCAAGGAAGACCTCAAAGAGAGAAGAGCAGAAGTACTGGTAGATGCGGCAGAAGCCGGGAAAAGTATTCGTAACGCCCGCCTGTCCTTCGCCAACTATAAGACCAAGATGACTGCCCTCCGACGTCCTGATGGATCCACCACATCCTCCAGAACGGCAATGGAGAAGATTATCCATGACTTCTACTCAAATCTCTTCGATAGCCATGTCCACTTGCCGACATACCAAATTCCACAGGATGGGTATGTCGTTCCCAACGTTCTCCCTTCCGAAATCCGACACGCCATTTCGTCAGTAAAGAAGCAAACAGCACCCGGCCCAGACAAGGTCAGACCTGAACACCTGAAGAACCTGCCGTCAGTACTCATCAATACACTGGCTCGGCTCTTCACTCGCTACCTGTCTGAATGCAAGGTTCCATCTCAATGGAAAACCAGCAGGACCGTACTACTGTTCAAGAAGGGAGACATCCATGACATTGGCAACTATCGCCCGATCTGCCTATTGTCTGTCATCTACAAGTTGTTCACTCGAGTCATCCTGAATAGGATTGGCAGAACACTAGATGAAGGACAACCATGTGAGCAAGCAGGGTTCCGCAAAGGATTCAGCACCATCGACCATATCCACACGATAACCAAACTCATTGAGGTTTCTCGGGAGTTCAAGATGCCGCTCTGCTTAACGTTCATTGATTTAAAGAAGGCCTTTGATTCTGTTGAGACGGAAGCGGTCATTGAAGCCCTAGCCAATCAGGGCATTCAAGCCCAATACATCAGGATCCTCCGTGAGCTGTATTGCGGATTCACTACCAGGATCTCACCATTCTACAAAGAAGTGATCGTTGATGTCAAGAGAGGGGTGCGGCAGGGTGATACCATTTCACCAAAACTCTTCAGTGCCACCCTCGAGAACATCATGCGACGACTGGAATGGGAAGGAATGGGAGTGAAGATAGATGGTCGGCAACTACACCACCTCCGCTTTGCTGATGACATTGTTTTAATAACACCAAACATCAGCCAAGCGGCACAAATGCTGGCCGACTTTGACCGTGAGTGTGGAAAGGTAGGACTACAGCTGAATCTTACGAAGACAATGTTTATGAGAAACAGCCTTGTTCCTGACGCCCCATTCGCTCTCAATGGAACGACCATCTCCGAATGCAACAGCTATGTGTACCTAGGTCGAGAGGTCAACATGACAAATGACCTGGCACCCGAGCTGCGCAGGAGGAAGAGAGCGGCTTGGAACGCCTTCAAGAACGTCGAAGAAATAGCTAAGAGGACGAAGAACCTCCGGCTCCGGGCACATCTCTTTGATTCCACTGTTCTTCCTGCATTAACATATGCCTCAGAGACCTGGGCCCTACGCAAACAAGATGAGAACGCCATTCAGGTCTCCCAAAGAAGAATAGAAAGAGCTATGCTTGGAATATCACGTTTCACTCAAATGAGAGAACGAATCCGGAGTTCTGACATCCGTCGACGATCAAGGATCAGGGACGCTGTCTCATTTGCCAAGGTGTCGAAAATCAGATGGGCTGGTCACGTAATGAGATTTAAAGACGACCGTTGGACTAGAGCTGTTACTGATTGGATTCCACGGGATGTCAAGAGACCGCGTGGCCGCCCACCTACCAGATGGTCAGACTTCTTTGTCAAGGTCATGAACGATCGGTTTGAGGCCCTCCATGTTCCCGGAGCGAAGAGATGCCATTGGGCTACACTAGCACGCGACAGGGACAAATGGAGACGTTACTGGCGCCCGCTCGAGCAAATCGACGACTAACGGGAAGTTAAGTGATTAAGTGATTAAGTGATCCACTGTACTATCGCTCTGGCCCTGAATTTAAATTTTTTGAGGAGTTGGAGTGATAGTACAGCAGGTAGGGTACTTGCCACACATACGGCTGACCCGGGTTCAATCCCTGGCATCCCATAGGTTCCCCCGAGCACTGCTGGAGATAATTCCTGAGCATCGCCAGGTGTGACCCACCCCATTTTTTAAAAATTTAAATTAGGTTTAGATTTAATCACTGAGCAGTCATATAGTCTATAAATTTGTTAACTAAAATGTTTCTGACATTGAACACAAATATTAAGAAATAATTTGAAAGATGTACTCTTTAGAAAAGCAAATGTCCCCAAGCCACAAAATGCCTTTTTTTTTTTTTTTTTTGCTTTTTGGGTCACACCCGGCAATGCACAGGTTATTCCTGGCTCTGCACTCAGGAATTACTCCTGGCAGTGCTCAGGGGACCATATGGGATGCTGGGAATCGAACTCAGGTCGGCCGCGTGCAAGGCAAACACCTTACCCCCTGTGCTATCGCTCCAGCCCCCACACAAAATGCTTTTTAATGGCAAAATTCTATGTCAAAATTTGGAGCCTCCCTCATTTACACTGAGGATTAATCATTTTTTTTTAAAGCACAAAAAATATTTTAATATTTCTTGGTGGCTACACCTATTTCAAATGGTCAATTTATTTGCTGAGTTCTAGGCTAAACCATATAGAAAGCAGGCAAAAACAAGGGCGAGGTGAGAGGGGGCTTCCACAGCTGGGGAAGTTCTCTTGGTAAACTGACACCTGCAAGGGGTGGGCAGCAGTTTGTGCCAGGAGCTCAGTGTTGGGAGCAGAGCACGTCCATGAGAAGGAACCCTGGGTGCAATCCGCTTGGCATGGGAAGCCTGGCATATCCTGTGAACGAGGCAAGTGGGGCCGGAGCAGCAGATGGATCTGGGTGAGGAAGGAGGCGATGCCAGGGAACTGCATGCGCATCAGGGATTCAAGGGGAAGGGGCGAGCAGGCTTACCAAGAGAGAAATTATCCAGATGAGATTCTGGCACGGGCGCGGAGCCTGGCCAGGGGGGAAGCTGATGGTGTGTACTGAGTGTGCTGCCCTATTGGAACTACGGATAGCGATCTTGCAATCACAAAGTGTTTTACTACACTCATTTTCTATGTGTGCATGTGTGGTTTTCTCACCTAGGAGCTGAGAGGCAGAAATGGTGTCTCTGGGCCCCTACATAGTACTAAGTATCTTCCTCAAAACCAGAACCTCAATATGACACTAAGATATGAAAATCGGGGCTGGAGAAATAGCACAGTGGGTAGGGTGTTTGCCTTGCAGGCGGCCGACCCGGGTTCGATTCCCAGCATCCCATATGGTCTCCCGAGCACCGCCAGGGGGTAATTCCTGAGTGTTGAGTCAGGAATAATCCCTGTGCATCGCCAGGTGTGACCAAAAATAGCAAAAAAAAAAAAAAAAGAAAAGAAAAGAAAAGAAAAGAAAATCAACATTCATACTACACTGTTACAAAACCTGCAAAGTTTATTTGGATTTTATCAAGACTCCCAAGTATAACCTTATAGTCCAAGATAAATCTAGGAGGACAGAGTTAAACACCTGCAGGGGCCTTGTCTTCTCCACTGATCTGAAACAATCCCTGACGTCTGGAAATGCTACCGACAGACAAGCTACTACAGAGAACGCCCTCACCATGGATTTGCCTGGCATCTCTGAGTAACTTCTGAATTACAGAACCTGGATTTGGTTATAGGCTTTCAGTCAAGTAGGACAGAGGTGCTGGGGCTGAGTTCTTAGCAACTCACTCCACCCCCCCCCCCCCCACACACACACACTCTATTGTTACTTTAGCCTCATTACCAACAAAGTTACCTTTTAAAATCTGTTTTAATGTTAAGCACCATGATACTGTTACTGGTGGGGGTTTCATGGATACAATGTTCCAAACCACTTCCCTCCACTACCCCTGTGCGCCCCAAACTCAGGTCTGTACAAGTTTTGGCATTCTACTGCCTTTGGGCATTTGTTATTTCCTATGCTGGATGTCCCTTATTATAAATCTTTCTCTGTTCCTCTCCTCCTGACTTATTTCACTCTGCATCTTAAGCTCCAGACCCACCCATGTGGCAGCTAAGATGCATGAATTCCTCTAATCTGGAAGTTTTTCCCGCCCCAAATCAAGGCAGTGTACATTGCAAAGATTTTAGTCTTTGTGACTAATAAGTGGCAGTTGGCTGGGAGATGCTCTGAGCCTGAATATCTTGTTCTTGAGCTTTCAGCTCACCAGCCTCAGTTATTACCAAAATCATTTTCAACACCATCCATCTCCTGTTGGGTGCCGAGTATGTAGGAGCCACAGCTGTGCTGCTTAAGGGCGGGAGAAAGTGAGCCGTGACCCCTGGCAGCCCCAGTGCTGGCCTTGGGACTTCCCCCATCTAATGACAAAGATTGAGGGTAGATGTGCTCAGACCTTATGTGGTGTCAGGGATCAAACCCAGCTGGGTGGACTGTGTGCAAGGTAAGCACCCTACCCGCTGTGCTATTGCTCCAGCCCTCTCCAGGTGCACTCTTACTATTCATTATGAATTCTGAAGCTGACGCAATCCCAGATGGCAAGGTGCCTCCTCCCGTGCCCCTAAACCTGTCTCCACAACTCACTTCCTGGCCCTTGAAGACCCAGCCGAGGCCAAGTCGGTAACTTTTCCTGTCCCCAACCTGGAACAGGCTCTCTCTCCAAAGGATCACGCAGATCACTGACTGAAACCCCTTCCCCCACTTGGCTGAGCGTGAGGAGCCTTCCTACCTTTGGTGGAGTCCATCCCGCCGACGGCAAACAGTGTGCCCACGGTGGACTTTCGGGGCTTGGTGCGTGGGCTCTGCAGCAAGGGCCGCCGCTCCGGCAGCAGGTGGTACTTCATGGCCTCCATGATGAGCTTCTGACACTCGATGTCATCCCGGAACAGGGCATTGTTTTCCATGTCGGCCAGAAACTGGAAAGGAACAGCAAGAGCGGACACTGAAGGACCGAGCAAACAGCATGGCTGGAACAATTGAACTGCACTGTTCACAGGTGGACCTCTACTGGTTAACTGCAATAGGCAACACGTAGGAAGTTCACACCTTGCATTTCATTGACAAACATAAATGGAGGACAATAGGGATCATATTCTAATATCTTAATAATGCTCATCTCTGAATAGTGGAGAAACGGTTCTTTTTTATCCTCAGTGATTTCTTTTTTTTGGGGGGTGGGGACTTTTACTTTTCCCTTCGTGTTTTTTTTAAAAAACTATTTTCCTGGGTTTTCCAGATTTTCTAAAATAAATCACTTTACTTTTAAAACAGAAGTTATTCTGAGAGTCATTTTAAGGAGTTGAGTAGACTGCACTAACCTAACTTTTTTCTAGAGACCATTCAAACAATAACCAAAACTAAAGGTGTGAATTCAATAAATAATTGTGCAGGGACTCTCTCTCCACATGGCCACTCTCTGTGGCCACGAGCCGCTTTCCCACTCTGGCCTGCAGCCGCCACATACAGACACATGAATGAGAGAACAGGGCCACCAGGCTGGTTGGTGATCGGTCAGTCACCATTTATTCCATTCTCCCCACACACCTGTTCCAGTCTCATCCTGCCCCTCATTCCCATCTCCTCTTGTCTCTCATGCTAGCATCTCCCTGAATCTAGTCTCCCTGCATCTAGTCTCGCAGCCTTAGGCTAGAGCCCAATCTCCAAGCATTGGGGGTAGCAACCACACCTAGGTCAGACAGCACCACATCAACATATGTAAAGCCCTTCCCTTCCTTCTGGGGAAGCTCTTCTAGGACAGAGACCTCATCCTGCTAAGAGATCTGCTCAAGGGTGGAATTTCCTCTAAGGACATACTTCTCCTTTCTTTAGTCCATGAACAATCATCTTAGATTTATTTCTTAATAATCTCTCTAGTCATTCTGTCTAGATACAGTAAAAAAAATGTTAATCTTATAGGGTGACTCTCTTGGGAACATCTCACTATAGATCCCAGACCAGATTAGTCCTTCCTAATCTTAACAGGGTCCTTGTCCAGTCACTTCTCTTTGGATCATGAAAATTCATCCAGGACCATGCTCTTAGCTTAGCTGTCCTGACCTGTGATCTCTGCAGTGGCCACCTCCACAGAGAGAGAGCTGTGAGTACCTCAGAGCCTGGGGAATGACCCCACACCCTCACATGCAGCCCAGAGACCAGGTTCATGGAACCCTTGGGGACACCCCTCCCCCACAAAAATTCCCATATTTAGGGGTTGGAAAGATAGAACAGTGGGTAGGGCACTTGTTTTGCACGTGGTTTGATCCCTGCATCCATTATCGTCTCCAAGCACTACCAGGAGTTTATGGCACTTGGCCTGTCCCATTTTGATGCCAGGGTAGCTCACAGCTTGCCCTGGTCCATCCAGTCCCTTCGTTAGGACCCTGCTTTGGGGGTGCTAGAAACTAAGAGCAACTGAGGCTTACGTGCAGTAAATATGACAGATGCCTAAGAGTAAATGTTATTTGGAATTAATTCCCAAGTTATAAAAGCACAGCATTAACTCTCTGTGTCTATACAAAAAGGACATAGCTCTAAAGTACACTATGCAAAGGACATAAGGGAAAGAGAAAAGCAATTTCACTGGCATGTACAAAATCCAGAGTTCTTAGAAGGATCTGATCTTACAAGTCATAGGGTCTGATTTGGGGATATACTAGAGGAGAGGTTAAAGATAAACACAGAGGAACTGGAGTGCCTTGGGAGCACTGTGATAGGAGTAACCCAATAAACCGAAGCTCCCCATGACAAGGCAGAAAGGACAAACCAATGTTATTCTACAAAATGGACCCAATTCTTCAGAGGCCAATAACCCCAATGGTGTTGTGCCAAATTAACAACTCCCCCCTCCCCACACATACCCATGTGAAGGGTCAAACCACTCTGCTTCCTAGGGGGAATCAATGAAGCTCTCCAGACTCCAGAGGCCATGCCTAGTGATACTCTGGAAACACTGGATCGGCAGTTCAAAAGGCATCAAAGGACTTGAAGCTGTACACAGGCCTCTGGTATGGTGGACCACCAGGATCATATTCAGTAGCACTTGGGGAGGTCACTGGGCTACGGATGGCAGTGCTTTGGGGGTGGGGTCATGCACCAGCAAACCCTAGAGCTCTCTCCCAGAACCTGCTGTCCTGACCTGTGATCTCTGCAGTGGCCACCTCCACAGAGAGAGAGATGAGAGTACCTCAGAGCCTGGGGAATGCCCCCACACCCTCACATGCAGCCCAGAGACCAGGTTCATGGAACCCTTGGGGACACCCCTCCCCCCACAAAAATTCCCATATTTAGGGGCTGGAAAGATAGAACAGTGGGTAGGGCACTTGTTTTGCATATGGTTTGATCCCTGCATCCATTATCGTCTCCAAGCACTACCAGGAGTTAATATAGCCAGGAATAATCACTGAGCGCTGTAGGATAACATTAGATTGTCTGTGCTCCCTTGCCACAGGGAGCTTAGGTTTATTGGGTTACACCCATTACAGAGCTCCCAAGGCACTCTCCGATTCCTCTGTGTTTATCTGTAACTTCTCCTCTGTGCTCTACTTCCTCTATCTGTTAATCACTTATATCCCCAAATCAGACCCTGTGACTTGTAAGGTCAAATCCTTCTAAGGACTCTGGATTTTGTACATTCAAGTGAAATATTGCTTTTTCTCTTTCCCTTATGTCCTTTGCATCGTTTACTTTAGAGCAATGTCCTTTTTGTATAGACACAGGAAGACAGTTAATGCTACGCTTTTATAACTTGGGAATTAATGACTTCAAATAACATTTACTCCTGGGCATCTGGTCTACTTGACAGCCTCAGCAGTCCTTAGTTCCTAGCACCCCAAAAGCAGGGTCCCGACGAAGGGACTGGATGGACCAGGGAAAGCTGTGAGCTACCCTGGCATCAAAATGGGACAGGCCAAGTGCCATAAAACTTAACTATAAGCTAAGAGCATGGTCGTGGATGAATTGTCATGATCCAAAGAGAAGTGACAGGACAAGGACCCTGTCAGGGTTAGGAAGGACTAATGTGGCCTGAGATTTGTAGTCTGGGATCTACAGCAAGATGTCCCTAGGAGAATCACCCTATAAGATTAATATTTCTATACTGTGTCCATATAAAATGACTAGAAAGATTCTTAAGAAGTAAATCTAAGATGATTGTTTATGGACTAAGGAAAAGAGAAGTATGTCCTTAGAGGAAATTCTACTCTTGAACAGATCTCTTAGCAGGATGAGGTCATTGTCCTAGAATTGATTCCCCAGAAGGAAGGGAAGGGCTTTACATATGTTGATGTGGTACTGTCTGACCTAGGTGTAGTTGATATCCCCAATGCTTGGAGATTGGGCTCTAGACTAAGGCTGCGAGACTGGGTGTGGGGAGACTAGCATGAGAGCCAAGAGGAGATGGGAATGAGGGGCAATGTAAAACTGGAATAGGCGCCTGGGGAGAATGGAATAAACGGCGACTGATCACCAACCATCCTGGTGGCCCTGTTCCCTCCTTTATGTATCTGTTGGAGGTGGTTGCAAGCTGGGTTGGGAAAGCGACTCATGGCCACCAAATGCATGTGGCATGAGAGCTCATGCCACATAATATTGAATACATAGAGCAGCACCAGGTGTGGCCGCAAAACAAAACAAAAACACCCAACAAAATAATAAAATGCCACGCTTCCCTGAAACCTCTCTCCAATGACATACTTTATACAAATACAGAAATACAGTGCATTTTGTTGCTTTGTCTCCTTCATTTAGGCTATGGGTCTATGTGAAATTAGTTTTTTTTAATCCAGAGTATAGAATTAGGAATATTTAAATTTTCTTCCAGATAGCTGCACACCAGCATTTATTTGGTAACCACCTATACTCCTGGTCACATACTGCATTTTACATAGATTTCAAAATGTATAATGTATGTTTTGATATTTGTTTTGGGGCCACACCCAGCAATGCTCAGAGCTAACTCCTGATTCTGCATTCAGGGATCACGTTTGGAAGGGCTCAGGGGACCCTGTATGGAGCAGGGGTCAAACCAGGGTCAGCGCGTGCGTGGCAGGCACCTCATCTGCTCCTGCTTTCTTTCCAGTTCCTGTATTCTGATTCTTTTTGTTTGTTTTGAGGTGACACCCAAAATTCTCAAAGGTTACTCCTGGATCCACTGCACTCAGGAATTACTACTGGCAGTGCTCAGGAGATCATAGGGGATGCCAGAAATTGAACCTGGGCCAGGTGCATGCAAGGCAAGCACCCTACCTGCTGTACGATATCTCTGGCACTGTTTCCTGACTCTTTATTTCCATTTCACAGGTCTATTTTTCTTTCTGTTCTAATACTACATTTCATAGTGTCTTTATAGCATACTCTGAAGTCTACTGTCACTGTTCATTTTCAAGGTTTCATAGTCTGTTTCATAACTTTGAGCCTTAATTTCCACGGAAATTAAGAAAAACTTATCTAATTTTCCCTCACCATCTATGGATTCTTCTGAAATCACAACAGAATCTGCATTAAATTGATAAATATAGGAACAAGTATCATTTTTTCTTGGTGGGCGGGGCAACCTGTTGGCAGTTGGGAGACCACGTGGTGCTAGGGATGGAGTCGACGCCCTACACAGCCTGTGCTCCAGCCCTCAGACCTGTCTCCCCAGGCCCAGAATTTACAATATATCTCAACACTCTGCATTTGAGAAACTTTTCTGTAGATTATATAGCCTTCTTGCCATAGGCATCATACCTTTCTATTCCTACACATCTTCTTCTTTTGCTACTAGGAATCACTAGCTTTATTTTACCTACGTTTTGTTGAAGGAGATCACTGCATATTTTTACTGCAACCTACTATTTTACACATTCTCTTACTGAACTCTCACTGAGATATATGCAATCAGCATACTCGGCAGGCAGGGGAAGCTGACATCTTTTCCCTACTGTATATAGCAGTGATTCTGCTTTTATTTTACTATTGCAATTGCCAACACCCCACCCCCAGCCCCCAAGCAATGCTAAATTACTTGGGTGGGAGCCCTATTTTCTGGTTTGAAATGATAGGGTGTTTTAGTATTTTGCTATTCAGGAGAAGAGTTGCTATGGTGTTTAGTACTTTACTTTTATTCTATTTACGCTATTTTCTTTTTTGCTTATTTTCATTTAGTTGTTTGTTTTGCCGCTGCTGTTCATGGTGCTGGGGAGGAAACACGGGGTCACAGCACAAAGCAATCACCTACCACTGAGCCACCATCCCAGTCCAACATTATTTTTTAAGATTTTATTTATTTTTGGCTTACAATACATATGTTTCTTTGGAATATTATTCCAACAAGGCATCCATCACCAGGGACCTGTCTCCCTCTCACCCACTGTCCTCCTCACTTGGCCCCCAACTCAACTGTGTGTGGATCAGTTCACCGCTGTGTTGCCTTTGGGTCTTTGCTGCTGTCTCTCTGTGTATCGTTAGGCGCCGCGTGTCAGAGAGATCACTCTGTCTCTATCCTTAATTCTCAACGCCCAGTCCCTCTTGGGAGCTCTGAGGAAAAGTCAGTGGGTTCCTTCCAAACTCCTTTTCTCTATCTATGGCCATGAGTACGGAGAAGCTGCTAAAAGCGCAGGGCTGGGACGAATGGAGATGTTACTGGTGCCTGCTCAAGTAAATCGATGAATAGTGGGATGACAGTGACAGTGACATGGACATGATAGTACAGCATCTTTCTCCTATGCATAAGGCTGCTATAAGCTACTGATGACTTACCTTGTAATAATTGACCTCAACAGATCAGAGACCAAAATGATTTCTGTTTCCCAGGGAACTAAACCTCTGTGGTCACAGCACTAGTATGCTTTTGATATACGGCTGAATTTAATCGGGTTTCTTTAGAACTTTATTGGCAAAGCTTTCAGATCATGTAATTCATCCATTTCAAGAACAAAGTGCATTCTAGAAAATTTACCAAGGAACACCAAGGACAAGTTTTGAACATATCATTCCCCTGACCAGATCCCAAGCGCCCTGTTCTCTGCTCCTCCCGGCTGCTTTCAGCTGTCCCGAGACTGGCCTGTCCCTTTCCATTTCCTTTCCTACAGCTGTCAGCTAAGTCCGCCAGTCTGTGGCTTCCTGGTCTCAGCTCTCACCGAGCATGCTCAGCTCCCGCTGGTTCTTTGTTCCTTTTCTCTGTCGAGTAATATTTATGTTCTACGGCAGGCCGTATTTTCACTTAGGCTGCTTCCAGTTTGGGGCTACTACGAATAAGGCTGCTAAAAGCATTCAAATGTCTTTACGCGATACAGGTTTTCACTGCTCTTGGGTGAGTTACGCTGAACTTGTAAGTGACAGTCCAACCGCTGCCTAAAGAAGGGGTCACACCATCTGACACTCCGGCAGCCGTGCCCAGGAGGGCGCCTGTTTCTCCACGTCCTCACCAACAACTGTGACAATGTCTCCTTTTATTTTAGCCACTGAAGTGGGTGAAAATATGGCTTTCTTTATGTTTCCCAAATGAGTAGTAATGTGGAGAATATGCTTATGTTTTCTGATAATGGAAAAGAAGAAAAAAGTCTCTAAGAATCGTCATTGTGAAAAGGTCTGTGGCATTTAGAAATCAAGAACAGCATGCTAAAGACAAAAAAAATGACATAAGCTTCAGGACTATACTGGAATTATTAATTATTCAATATTCTATTTATGTGCACAAAGTAAAGTCATACTTGTGACAGAAATCATTAATGGGTATCCACTGAGTAGGCTCATTTAACCAATGTTTATACTATTTGTATCATATGTAATTGTTTTAGTACTTTCTAAATAATAATAAATGAGAAAATTACATAAAAAAGGAATGTTTGGGGAAATGTAATAGCAAATAAAATGTTAAAAATCCATTCCAAACATACTGACAGTTTCCATAATTTATGAATAATGGGATTAACTGTATTTAAGGAGAGATAAAATAAAATAAAAATGAAGTTATTAATCCAAGTATTAGCATCAAGGATATGATACCAGATAGTGTTGGAAAGATTATTCAAAGGGCCAGAGAAAAGGCTGGAAAGGAACTTGATGCGGGGCTGGGAAGTACGCTTCCACTGCAGGAGGCAGGGTTCGATTGCTGGATCACGTCAGGTTCCCCAGGCCCCAGTTCTGCAGAAAGGACCACTAATCACTGCCGGCTGTGTCCCCAAAACAAAGGGACAGAGAGTACGCCATAAAATATACATACTCTGAATTGTAGGTGAGCATTACATGTCTTCTCTGCTATAAAATAACAACAAAGTATGAAAATGAAAACATTGAATTTTTTTTTAAATTTTCCATTTGTAATTTCTCTCTTTTGCCCGGTGGTGCTAGAGAACAAACCTCAGGCCTCCTGTATGTGAAATGTCCATGTACTACATCTTTAACCCCCTCGACGTTTTCTCTTTTTTCACATATGTATACTACAACTAGTCTTTAGAACTGTTCTACCCAATACTACACACACCAGACTTGCTCCTGGCTCTGCACTGGGATCACTCCAGGTATGCTCTCAGAGGACCAAATGGGGTGCCAAGGATCAAACCCAGGTTGGCTGCATGCAAGGCAAGCACCCTACCCACCGTACTACTGCTCTTGCCCTTCAAAATTTTTAAATATTAAAACCTTACTAAAGTATAAGAATGCTAAGGGGAAGTACAGACTAACCTATAATTCTGACTTTTAGTAGAAAGTAAGACTGAGAACAGACTAGTGAAGACCAAGACATTAACCATACAAGGTAACCCTTGAAAACATTAAGAATTAGAGGTATCAGGGTGGGACATGGGTAAAGCATTTACCCTGTGTGCAGCTGACCTAAGTGCGATTCCCAGAGCCACTTATGGTCCCCTGACCCCTGCCAGGAGTAATAGCTAAGCACAGAGGTAGAAGTAAGCCCTGAGACTTATGGGGTATGGTCCTAAAAAACAATCTGGAGTGATAGTATAGTGCGAAAGGTGCTTGCTTTGCACGCAGCCAACCCAAATTCGATCCCTGGCACTCCCTGTGAACCCCCAAGCCAACTAGGAGTAATCCTGAATGCAGAGCCTGGAGTAACCCCTAAGCATGTTGGGAGTGGCCTCCAAACCAAATGCAGGTGTCGAAATTGTTTTGCACTTATGTCCTAGTGTGTCCATCCATATTTTGAAAATACGGGATTTTAAAATAAAGTCTGGGTGCTTTCAAAGGTAGCATAAAGGCACAAAGTAGAATAAAGGCTCAGCGGCATATAATGTTCTGTCTTGTGCGGGAATGTGGCCCAATCTCATGCCGAAACCAAGTGAAACAGGAAGAACACAAAAACGTATCTTCTGGATGACACGGAGTTAAAGAAAAAAGAGGGACAGGTACATCAAAGCGCTCATGTGGTAAAGGATTACAATCTCATGTGTTGTTGCCTCCATCTTACCCAACTGTGAGAGACACTATCACAAAATTACTGTGTGAACTGAGTCTCTTTTACCTAGCTGAGCAGAATGTTCCAGATAAACAGAGGAGGGTAAATTCTCCTTGAGAAAGACACTACTTCACATATCCTGAATTCTCTAGGTAACTGGGCCTAACGCTAATTTTTCGGTCTAAATCCACCTGTCGTTTGGGAAGCATCAGATGGTTTTAATAGCTCTCCTACTGGCTCTCTTCTAAACAGACGGCTGCTATCTTTCCACAGAGGCAAGCGTTCCCCGCATCTCAGGTGTGAGTATGGCTTCTCGCCCCCAGCTTGTACATCAAAGCCTGCATCGAGCACCAGGGCAGACCCACCCAATCCCTAACGAGCCCCGTCTATTCTAAAGCTAGCACTGCTCATTCTAATTCTGCAGACTCCCCCTCTGGTATAAACTCACAATATTCTGATGACGTCTTTTTCATAGAAAAGCAAACTACTGCTCAGAGGAGTGGAGGAGCTGTGTAAACACTCTGAGGCAACCCGGCTTCACTCCCACTCCTTGAGCCCCAGCATTCCCCCCCTGCCGCCCCCCCCCCATTCACCTGAGGGCTTTGAGAAACACCATTTTCTAGGCCACCACTACCCCCCACCCCCAGACCCCTCCTGCACTTCTACTCTGCAAACCACTGACCTAATTTGGCGGGCTTTGGTTGATCTTACAGGTTTTAGTAACACTGTATCACTATGCTCCCTTTGTTCATCCATTTGCTCCAGTGGGCACCAGTAACGTCTCACAACAAATTGTGAGATTTGTTGTTAGTGTTTTTGGCATATTGAATACGTGGGGAGCTTGCCAGGTGGGATACTCTCGGTAGCTTGCCGGGCTCTCCGAGGGGGTGGAGGAATCGAAGCTGGGTCGGCCACATGCAAGGCAAATGCCCTACCAAGGCAAACGCCCTACCCACTGTGCTATTTCCTTCTTGATCCTGGAATTTTTTTTTCCTGGGACAGGGTTGGGGCTTTGGGCCACACCTAGCAGTGCTCAGAGGTCATTCCTTGCAGGGCTTGGGGGCTATAAGCATAATTCTGGGAATAGAACCAGAATCTCTGGGTGTTCTCTTCTCTCTCTCTCTCTCTCTCTCTCTCTCTCTCTCTCTCACACACACACACCAGTCCTTGTATCTTTTTTTAATTATTTAAAAAAAAATAAAAAATTCCATGCTTAATTTTTTATTTTTTGTGGTTATTTTGTTTTGGGTCCACACCCAGCAGTGCTCAGGGTTTATTCCTGGCTCTGCGCACAGGGATCACTCCTGGCGGGGCTCTGGGTACCATGCGGGGTGCTGGGAATCAAACCTGGATGGGCTGTGTGAAGACAAGTGCCTTACCCACTGTACCCTCTCCATCCCCCTGGGCCCCTCTGGCAAAGCTCTCCAGTTACTCAGGCAGCTCTGGGGAGACTGCCGCAAATATTGGTGTTTCCTTGATAGAGGCCCTGGCTCAGCTGAGCAGTCTGATCCTTGAAGCAACAGAGGGATTCCAGAGCAGCACTTACCACTCCCGTGGGTGATGTGGGACATGCCCCAAAGTGGGGCAAGATCTTGGCGATGCAAACTTAAATCGAGTCCAAGTATTAGATCCAGTACCTCGTGCTCAATAGGTGGGATCTGGTGTCACAACCAGAGCTGGGACGGCTGGGGTGTATGTGCCCACTCCACCAGCCGAGACACGGCATTGCAAGGGGCAATAAAACTGCTTTGTACTCTTTTTAATCATGAGCAGTGCTCAGGGACTGCTGCTGTGTGTGGTGAGGCACCGAGCCTTACGATACTGTCAGTGAGCAACGACAGGGTTTCGTGCACCCCGTGTTCCAACTCCACCCCCTCTGCCACTTTCCTCGGGATCCCTTCCCAACTGCCCTTGGTTAGCTCAGTTTTGTGGCACAATTCTCAGGTTTTGTTGTCTCTGGCCATTTGTTATTCCCAAACTGCATTTCTTTATATTCCACATGTGAGCGACGTTTTCTCTCTGTCCCTCTCTTTCTGGCTAACGGCTCTCAGCATGCTAAAAAGCTACTCCTGCTGCAGTACTTGGGTGGGGGAGAGTTGCTCTGGGTGCTGCACCCAGGGCAACTGGAGGTGCTGGGGGTCCAATCTAGGTCTCCTACCTGCAAAGCATCAACTTCACTCCTTTGAGTCAGCTCCCCAGACTTCCATACTTTCCTTAAAAACTATTCTATAAACAATGTGGTAATACTCTAACAGATTAACATATGACCAAGGCTTGAGGCTGGACACCTGCTCGGTATACAAGAAAGCCTGGATTCAATCCCCAGTACCATGAGGTCTTGAGTATCACTGGGAGCAATCCCCAAGCACCGAGACAGGAGTAGCCCCCAAGCACCACAAAATTTGGTTCTCCCCAAATTATCACCATTCACGCTGTAAAAATAGAATTATAATAAATATTATTATTATTTAGAGCAAATATTGTTTCAGAGAGCACTTTTCTTTTGGGTGGAGGGGAGGAGCTCCTGGTTCTGTGCTTAGGCATCACTCCTGGCAGTGCTGGGGTGCCAGGGATCGATTGGCGTCAGCCTCGTGCAAAGCAAGTGCCTTAATCCCTATACTATCATTCTAGCACCTCATCGAGAATGTTCCTGATCATCACAATCATCTTGAAATAGCCAAAGAGGAAGTTATTGCTACAGGAAAAATGCAGAAACTAAGGAATGCAAACACGCCAACGGACAGAGCTCTAAAATATCACAGTGCAAACTATAATTCTGTATTTTACACTGACAAATCTCCAGAATCCTGCATGAGCAAGTATTTCATAAAAACATGGCTAATGAATTCATCTAAATTTTCTAGTTCCCAATTCTAGTTCTCCCTTTATTAGTAGTAGTCTGCCAATTCTCTTTGAATCACAGGGTAAGTTAATAGTTGAGTCAAATCAAAGTACTAACCCAAACCAGTAATTTTATTTAATTGATGCAGTTCAGGGAACCAGACCTAGTGTGCTGCAAAATTTAATTGATGCAGTTCAGGGAACCAGACCTAGTGTGCTGCAAACCCAGTGTTCAGGGAATTCCTCAGCTCACTTGCTTTCCCCCACACACAGAAAATCAGTGTGAAATCACCTTATTGGTCAAATAAGAGAGACCATATTTAGGCAACAGTGTTAGTATGAAACACCTGTTTGCCACTGCAAGAGGACACTGACTTTGTATCATCAAAAAGGGTTTACCTGTGGCGCAAGAAGAGGTAGCCTAATGTAAGCCAAAAGTTTACTGAGATCTTTCCGCCTCTGTTCCAAGTCATGACGAACCCAAGTCAGAAGGGCATTCAATATCGTCTCTTCATTAGGGATATTCATGTCATCGCTGGCCAAGAGCTTGGCAATTTCACTGGCTGGGAGTAACACGAATTCCTGGTTTCGAATGACTTCCATGAAATGCTCCTGTAAGAAACAATACAAGTAACATTCCTTCTGTGCATCAGAGCTCACTGCAGATGACTTGGTTCTGGCCAAATACTAGGATCAAGCCTCTGAGAATCTGCAAAGGGAGATAAGACTAATCTTACATACAAGGCAATGACCTTTGTTAGGCCATTCCACTCAACAATCTCACTCTCTAGGATGCAAGGTTACAAGTCTTAATATGTGGATTGTTTACATAGTTATAACAGAAATGCAAAGACTAACATCCATTCTCTTAATGCTTTTCTCGTATTTCCTAATGTGCTATGCTGTCTCAGCACACAGAATTCTAATAAAAGAGTTAAGGTTGTTACAATTAGAATCAGAGGTGAGAACCATCAATAACTCTTTGATATTAAAATAAGAATTATTATTTCCCACAGAGCCTGTAGTAACTCAGCTTAGGTGTGGATCTAAAATATATCTTGGGTTGACATTCCTTTCAGCAGAAATTCCTAAAAGGAAAGTCACATGTAAATAATTAACTAAATTCAATTGCTTCAATTTATCGTGATTTGTTAAAGATGCCCACATAAATCTGTTTTAAATGACTAATTATCATTTCCAGAAGCATATTTTAAGAAAACCTCAGTACCAGAATGACTCTGAGCAACTGTTCTACTTAACTGTGTACTGACATTATGAAATGACTGGGAGGCCAGAAAGGCAGCGCATGGAGTCACCTGCCTTGCACATAGCTGGCCTCACTTCAATCCTTAGCATCCCCTGGTCCCCTTGAGCGTGACTAAGAATGACCCTTGAGCATGGGCCCAGGGCCAGCCCCCAAACCTCTCCCCCCCCACCCAAATCACCCGGCAACACATAGCAAGAGCTATGAAAGTGATGCGCTAACCCTACTACTTGCTTAATCCATAATAATTTATGAGGAAAAAAGGGCAGGTTCCTTTCCTTATTATTTATAGTGGTTAAAAAATGTAAATTAGTCCAAATGTCTGCAAGGGGGTCATAACTTCAAGAAATATTAAGCATTTCGAAGAAAAAGATTACAGAGACATATGGGAAGATACTTATATGTTAGGTGAGATGCAGAAAGAGTAAAAAATCAACATCTCTAATTGTCCAAAAGTACAATACTAACATTAGGTACTATCATATTTACAATCTGTCTTAATTGCATTTCATCAACAAGAAAAGATATATATATATACATATATATATTCTATTTTTTTGGTGTGTAGGGGTCACATTCAGCTGTGCTCAGGGTTTACTTCTAGTGGGGCTCAGGAAACTATATGGGATGCTGGGGATCAAATCTGGTTGGCTATATGCAAGGCAAACACTCAAACCACTGTACTATCTCTCCTACCCTCTGCCCTGTTATACCTTCTTTTGACTACTTATCTGCTAACCTATTTCAGAACAATGCCTTCTAGTATAATTCATAGTGAGAAAAATTTAAGTAAACTGCTTTACAAAAATGTACTGCTTTACACTCTTTATAATAGCCAGAAACTGGAAGAAACCTGAGTGCCCAAGAACAGATGACTGGTTAAAGAAACTTTGGTACATCTACACAATGAAGTACTATGTAGCTGTTAGAAAAGATGAAGTCATGAAATTTACATACAAGTGGTACAACATGGAAAGTATCATGCTAAGCGAAATGAGTCAGAAAGAGAGGGATAGATATAGAAAGATTGCATTCATCTGGGGGATATAAAGTAACAAAATATGAGATTAATACCCAAGAATAGCTGAGATCAGCACCAGGAGGATTACTCCATAGCTTAGAGGCCAGCCCGGCATTCTAGGGGAAAGGGCAGCTCAGATAGAGAAGGGAGCACCAAATAAAGGGTGTTTGGAGGATCCTCCCAGGAGGGGAGATGCATGTCGAAAGTAGACTATGGACTGAACATGTTTGCCACTCAATGCCTCTTTTGCAGACCACAACACCCAAAAGGAGAGAGAGAACAAAAGGGAATGCCCTGCCACAGAGGCAGGGTGGGAGGGGGGGATGGGGGGGATATTATCCATGGTGGTGGAAAATGGGCACTGGTGGAGGGATGGGTATCTGATCATTGTATGATCGAAACCCAAGCACAAAAAATTGTAAATCTACAACTGTACCTCATGGTGTTTCACTAATAATAAAAAAAAAAAGAATGTAAGAACGGGGAAAAAAATGTACTGCTTTATTCTGAAATTGGTATTTCAAAACATTTCTATTATTTTCTGAGTTTGGAAGGTGTAATGGTGGTGGGATTGGTGTTGGAATGTTGAACATAATAAATCATCATAAACAATTTCAACAAAAAAATCTTAATTATTTTCCTAGGTTTTCTAGATCAAAAAACAAAATTTAAACTTTCAAATTAAATCTTCACATTCACAGTAGTCAAAACACGGGATCCACGTAAATGCCCATCAATGGCTGCCCAGGTGAAGGAGCGTCCATGCACATACTCAACTACTTGGCTCTTACGGATGCAAGGGGCTGAAGAAACAGTGCGACAGGCAGGGTGCTTGCTTTGCACGTGGCCAACCCAGGTTCCATATCTGGCACCAAGTATGGTCCCCAGAGCATTGCCTGAGTGATCCCTGAGCACTGCTGGGTGTGGCCCAGAAACCAAACCAACCAACAACACAACACAGCCACGCTCAACACAGTAAGAGTGGATGAAACTCGGGGTGAACAGAAGCTAAATCAGGCATGGGAAAAGACAGTTACCAGATGGTTTCACTCACATATAAACAACCAAAGCAGATATACTAGCAAGAGAGAAACAATCTTAAAAGACCGAACTGTAGAGTGGCAACCAGAGGGAGAGAGGAGGGAAATGGGTAGAGGGTCTTTTAGACAGTGTGATGGCTTTGAAATGCTGGTGGTGAGTTCTTTTTTGGGAGGAGGGGAGAAACCCAACAATGCTCAGGTGTTCTGCATTCCATATTGCTCCTGGCGGTGCTTGGGGGACCATATGGGGTGCCAGGGATATCAAACTCTGGTCGAGGACATGCAAGGCAAGCACCCTACCTACTTACTACCTCCTCTAGCCTGGGTGGTTATTTCTTACAAAGAGATGCAAAGTTCTACTCTCGCAACGGTTTTTTGTTTGTTTGTTTGGGCCATACCTGGTGATGCTTTGGGGGATTACTTCTGGCCCGGGATGACTCCTGGTGTTGCTATGAGGGCTGTATGAGATGCCGAGGATCAAACCTGGGCTGGCCACGTGGTGCAAGGCAAACACCCTACCGCTGTACTATTGCTCCAGCCCCCCTCCAAATAGTTTAAGCCTATGGGAAATCAATGCAACTTGATTAAACATGAAGTTAAATGCCTGAAGGTCTGTCCTTCATAAATTTTATTAATTATATGACTGCAAAGTTTTCTAGACATTTCTGTGGTGCTGAGTGCTGCGGGTCCCACTCATTCAGTGGCAAACAGAATGAGGGTGCTCCATCCAAGTTTCCCCTCAGGGGACAGTCCAAGGTCACACAGCTCACGGAAGCAGCTGGACCACACCTGCCAGACAGTCTCAGCCTGTTCATGGTTCAAGCAATGGGCACATTCCCAGGCACATTCCTGAGCCCCTTCTCCTCTGGGATAGTTGGTAAGCAAATGAAATTACGGAGGGACTTGTTTAAACAGAAGACTGAAATTTGCTATACATTTTATTCAGTTCCCATAGTAACTATTCAAATCAGACAACCTCCCTTGAAATTAGTTACTGTTATAAGAATTCAATTCCATGTCTCTGCTGTAACTAAATAATGTCAAATAACGGCCTGGAGTCACACAGAAGTACTACCACTAATTGGCTATAAAAACAAGTCTTAAAACAGAACCCAATCCTTGGATTCTAACTGAAGAACTGAGGGAGAAAACGGGGAAGAGGGATAGAGGGTCCAGCAAAGGAAGACTGGGGGTACCCTGGTGGTGGGTTATGGGGCGACCCATATTTGAGCAGGTGTGAACCTGTCCTCCTACAATGGAGAGTGCAGTAAACATGATCAAAAGGAAAGGAAACAGCTTTAAAAAATTTCAACCCTGGGGCCAGAGAAATAGTGCTGGAAGTTAAGAAATGTGCCTTGCACTCAGCTGGCACAGGTCTAATCCCCAGCACTGGATACGGTCCCCCAAGGACTGCTAGGGTCAATCCTGAGCACAGAGGCAGGATTAGTCCCCAGCACTGCCAGATGTGGCCAGCAAACCCAAAAATAAACAAAAGCAAGCTAATTTATTCCAAGTCATCATCGCTGTCTTTTTCTTCTTTTTTTTGTTTTGGGGCCATACCCGGTGATGCTCAGAGATTATTCTTTTTTTTTTCTTTAAATATGTGAATCCCTTTGCTCATGGAACACTCCCGACAGGCTCACGAGACCATATGTGGTGCTGGGTTAGAACCTGGATGAGATGAATGCGAGGCAAATGCCCCACCCACTGTAGGACTGTAGTATCTCTCTGGCCCCTTATGTTCCAAGTGTTAAAGTAGCAATTGTGCCTCTACACTGACAACAGATGAGATGTAAAAGCATTCAACTTTTTCCATGTGAACAAAACTCCTTAAGAGAGAGGATATTACTCAAGCTATGAAATCTCAGTCCCTCTTTTTTCCCCCTGTAGGGGGCATCAAACCCAGGGTGTCACACATGCAAGGCAAGCACTGGTACTGCTAAGCTACCATGACTTTTTTTTCCTTTTTGGGTCACACTAGTGATGCCCAGGGGTTAGTACTGGCTCTGCACTCAGGAATTACTCCTGGCGGTGCTCAGAGGACCATATGGGATGCTGGGAATCAACCCGGGTCGGCTGCTTGCAAGGCAAATGCTCTACCCGCTGTGCTCTATCACTCCAGTCCAACTATACCCTCACTCTCATGTAATGATTATAAGGGGTAAAATCCTAATTACCTTCATCTTCAAAAAATCTGAATGCAGGATATAAGGGAATTTTTTTTAAATGTTCAAGACCGAAGGGAGAAATCTTTCAAAGAACTTTCTTTAGAATGTATAATCTGGGGCCAGAGAGATAGTACAATGGTTAAAACACTTGCCTTGCATAGAGCCAGCCCTGAGAACAGCCAGGAGAGCCCTGAACATAGAACACAAGCCCTGAGCATGGTCAGGCGTGGCCACCACCTTCTACTGCCTCAAAAATAAATAAATAAGTAAATAAATAAATAAATATTATCCCAAAACCAATTCCCATGTACTGGGTCTGCACAGTACTGTCTTGTGTTATGCTCTATCTCTGAGGCAGCTGTCCATCATGCACAAGAAATGTTTCTAAGAAGTTATTACACCATAAGGAGAAATAAAGAATCATAAAAGTCTGCTTTTGTCTGAATGCCTCTGTTCACTCAAATAAATCTCTACCATGTTGAGCACAGTAAAACCATACATGAAGGTAACTCCGATGATGGTGCTGTTTGCTGACTCATCACTGTTTTGTTTATCTGCCAATCAGTGTTTTGTTTTTATCTTTTTCAGGGGCAGGCCATACCTGGTGATGCTAAGGGTTACTCTTAGCTCTGTGCTCAGGAATCTCTCCTAGTAGTGCCCGGGGACCATATGGGATACTGGGGATTGAACCTGGGTTGGCCACATGCAAGGCAAGAGCCTCACCTGCTGTGCGATCTCTCTGGCCCCTAGGTGCTAAACTTCTGTGAACTGATTGTTTTGTCACATAAATCTTAAGAAGTAGAAAAAAATGAATCTTCCCAAGAGTTGCAAATACCTATTCTTAGCGTTTTCCCCAATGCTTCTATCTCTCATGAAACACTCCTAAATTACTCGTCAATCCCCTCCTAGACAAATCAACCTAAGGGATGAAGGAAAGAGAGTCAACAGAAGTTAGGGGCTGAGTAGATCCTGACATTCACAGGACCCGGAGGTCAGAGCCAAGCATCACAGGTTTGGTCCTGGTGGTGTGGAGGGCTTCAGCACCTGTCAGGCAAAGCACGGAGTCATCTGTCCCACACAGCTGGGCCAAGCGTGACTGAGTAGTCCGAGACCCCTTCAAAAATGTTACCTCTTAAGAGTGGAGAAAAGGAGTGATATGGATGACTGTATGTTCGCCTGCACGGTCAAACCTTTGCCTATAAGCAGTACTGTCATGCAAGTAATCCAAACATCCATTTCTTCATGCCCAGGCGTGATGCCCCTGAGTGTGGCAAGACAGTCCTCCTTTAAAACCCCACGGCCCTCCCTTCCCTGAACTGTCAACACTGCTAGTGGCTGGTCCCAACAATGCACAGCCCACAGGCTTCATTCCGATGCCATCCAACTACAAGCTGCAACCCTGAATCAGAAACCTCCCCTCCTGCTATTTGGATCACATGATCTGCTGCATATCAGCTTGCTCTGTGGAGCTGGAAATATATACTCAATCTACTCACATTTTGGGGCTGGAGTGAAAGCACAGTGGGTAGGGCATTTGCCTTGCATGCCGCTGACCCAGGTTCAATTCCTCCACCCCTCTTGGAGAGCCGACAAGTTACCAAGAGTATCTCGCCTGCATGGCAAAGCCTGGCAAGCTACCCGTGACGTATTCAATATGCCAAACACAGTAACAACAAGTCTCACAATTTGTTGTGAGACATTACTGGTGCCTGCTCGAGCAAATCAATGAACAACGGGAGGACAGTGCTACAGTGCTACATACTCACATTTTATTTTGTTTTATTTTTTTAAGTTTTGGTTTTTGGGCCACCTGCAGTGATGCTTATGGCTTATTCCTGGCTCTGTGCTAACTGTTGAGGGATCACTCCTGGCAATGCTTGGAAGATTATAGGGGTACTGGGTATAGAGCCCCGGTCAGTTGCAGGTGAGGCAAGCACCTTATTCGTTGTACCATCTTTCCAGTCCCTCGCATTTATCCTTAAAAGAACCTTTTGCTCTCCCTGGCTTCTAAAGTAGTATGCATCAATAACACATCACAATCATTAGTTTCCATCTGGAGATCTGAACTCTATCCACAGGCTACAATGTCAGGTGGTGGGGATTTTTTTTGGGGGGGAGAGGGGGCACGAATTTCACTTTAGAAAGTACGGCTGCAGGTCTTGTTTGTTTTTGGTTCTGGGGCCACACCAGGCAATGTTCAGGGCTTACTCCTGGCTCTGCACTCTGGAATGATTCCTGACTGGCTCAGGGGAAGATGTGGGGATTGAACCTAGAGATCGAAAGGCCTTACCCTCCTCCGCACTACCCCTCCAGCTCCCACATCTGCACATTTTTAATGGAAACATCCTAACTCTTATTTTTTGGCTGGGTAAAGGTGGGTGGTGGTGTTGGAACCTCACCTGGTGGTGATCCAGGGACCATATAAGGGGCCGGGAACTGAACTGGGTTGGCTGCATACAAGGGAAAGCACCTTATCCTCTGACCCTCTGCTTCCCAGTTACTTTAATAACTTAAGGCTTTACTCCTCCATGTCCAGGAGAAAGGCATGGTGGCTTTCCCTCTTAATAATGAAATTGTCACATGTTAGACAGTAAACTTGAACTTCAGGAAATGTGGCAGAGTCATGGAAAAACAACTCATAGATTTAAAAAAAATACTGCATCAAAAAGGAGTAAGGCAAAGAGCACATATACCTTCCTGTTTCTCAAAAAAATACATACCATCGTGTAATTGTGAGCCACTTTATGCAAATCTGTACAACCTTGGGCATCAGCAAACGAACGGATTCCAAGACAGTTGGATGGGTGAAGCTGTTTCATTAAAAACTTACAGCATGCTTCCACCACCTGTGAGAGCTGCAGAAGGCAAGCCGTCGACAACAGGCACTCAATGTTATCTTCTTTTAACTCAAGGCGGCCTTAGGAGGAAAAAAACATTCCATTAACCATGGAACTATATTCACTTTGTTTATTAAAGAAATAAATGATGTTAAAAGTATTATTTCTAATTGAGGGGTGTATTCCATGAAATATGGAATACGCAATATTTAAGGCATTCCAAAAAAGAGCTAATACATTTTTAATGAGATTAAAATTGTATTAAAATGTATTAGCTCTCTGTGACATCTGCTGAAACTCCCCCGACCCCAAACTAATGACTTATTTTCAGAAATAAGTGATGCTTTAATGAGTAATATACGTATTATATGCAGTTCACATTCTAATTTCTATTCATTGATATATCTGGGAGCCTCCCAAGCACTACTCAGGGGCCTATCCAGCAATATAAACCAGATATTGGTATCGGCTAACTGGGCTGATGATGTTTAAATGCTGGAGCCCAAGAACACAGTGCTGCCTGCTGTAAGGGGGCAGAGGGAACACCTGGGGGTGCTCAGGGGTGCCCAGGGCCAGCCACACCTGGGGAAGCTGGGAAGGCTATATAGAGCCACCGATCAAACCCAGGTTGGGCATAATCCTGACCCCTGCACCATCTCCCAGCCCCTCAATATTTAACTTAAAACACAAGAATTTTTAAAAAAGAAAATTAGGGGCTGGAGCAATAGCACAGCGGGTAGGGCGTTTGCCTTGCACGCAGCCGACCCGGGTTCAATTCCCAGCATCCCATCTGGTCCCGAGTACCGCCAGGGTAATTCCTGAGCGCAGAGCAAGGAGTAACCCCTGTGCATCGCCGGGTATGACCCCCCCCAAAAAAAAAAGAAAATAAGGGGCCAGAATGATAGGGCAGCAGGGAGGGTGTTCGCCTTGCATGAGGTTGATATGGATTCGATCCCCAATATCCCGTAAGGTTCCCTGAGCACCGCCAGGAGTAATTCCTGAGTGCAGAGCCAGGAGTCACCCTGAGTATCGCTGTGTATGACCCTAAAAAGGGAAAAAAAAAAAGAAAAAGTGAGGAGAATTACTGGGGCCTGCAGGAAAGAGCTCAGTGGCTCAAAGCACTTGCATGGGGCCGGAGATTGGTCCATGAAATGCAGAAGGCTCGTGCTAAAGAGCAGATTGGGAGCACTGCCAGGTGTGACGTCTCCAAACAAAACATAGTGTTGGCCTGGCAAGTGAGAGACCATGAGCCACCCCAGTACATTCAAAGAGCCCCAAAGTTCTGCTGTTTGGAGCCTACTGCACGAGACGGCTAAGAAGACAGCCTGGTAATTTAAAAAGCACCCAGGGCACCGCGAGCTTAAACTTGGAGCACCCAGGTGCACTGAGGAAATCCTGACAGCCCCCCCTGCCTGGGGAAAGAGCAAGAAGATGAAAAGTGACAATAAAATTTCAGATCGTGTATCTCGACTGCTATTGGCATTATGTTGTGAGAAACCATTCAAAGCATCCTAAGGAATCACTGCAGAGGTGCAAACCCCGGCTGCGGGTGCCATGGCTGGCGGGGTCCCCCTGGCAGAATTAATGGACGTCAGTGGCGGGAGGCTTTACTGCAAGCAGAAATCTGAAATCTAGTAATATGTAAATAACATCAATCTAAGGGACTTACAATTTGCATTTTTAGATTTATTACCTGTATACGCATACTGAATCAAGGACCACAGGGAGTTTGGTTCTACACCTTCCATTTTAATTTCTTCTTGTCTTGCTTCCCTGACATCATTAGTAAACATTGCAGCAAAATAATCTGAGACCGAGGATAGCACCAGCCTGAGAACATATTACAAGAAAAGAAATCAACGACCACATTAAAGCTGATGTTAATAAATGCCTCCCTTCCTCTTCTTCGGAAAAAAAATTTTTTTTTCACCACAGAAAATGCGTGGTACTGGGAAATGCATTTTAAGTCTGACTAATTGCTTTATGCTCTACTTCCTTCTTTTGAATAATAAATTACCTTTACCAAAAACTTTCATCCACCACTGAAAGAGAGCTTTACAACACAGAAAGAAAAAAGCTACAAGCCCACACTATTAAATAAGTGATGTATTTTAAAAGGGGAGGGGGTGAAAGTGAAGCCTATTTTCTCACTTTTGAAAATAACCTGCTAAATTATACTTCAATTAAAAATAAATTTTAAAAAACCTCATATTATTTTAAGCAAAGGCATTTTAGAATCTTCAGGAAGTTATTTTAAACTTTTAGACATATTTATTAAAGTGTATTACAATGTTTATATTTTGTTATGAAATTATACTGTGTTATCACACATAAGATTGTATTTTGTATATACATTAGTATTATACAAAATGCTTTTTTTTTTTTCGGTTTTTTAAAAGTTTTGGAGTCGCATCCAGTGATGCTCAGGGCTTACTCCTGGCTCTGTACTCAGGGATCACTCCTGGAGCGGCTTTGGGGACCATATAGAGTGCTGGGGATTGAACCCAGTTTGGCCACATGCAAAGCAAGTGCCTTACCTGCTGTACAATCACTCCAGCCCCCACTCCCCCATACATATTTTTAATGCTAATTCTATGCAGACTTCTGAGTCACATATAAAAACATGGATTATAAGCTTACATCTCAAAACATGCATTTTCATCATTTGATAATGTTTTGAAGTATTCCCACATCAGCACGTTATCCATTTTGTTAAGGAAATAGAAATGATGATACAGATGATCCGTGAGGGGCTCTGTGCTCGCCTCTAATTCCATTCTCTTGTCTCCCTTAGGAGCCTTCTGATCTGCCAAGCAACTCCCCAGAATGTTGTGCCAACTCAGACAGCTTTCCCTCACTGTGTGAGGGGCCCCGGGGGTGCTCGGGTCCCAGCACATGAGTAGGAACCTACTCCCTATGAAGACAAATCAACAGGTCTCCTCTAGAAACCCAGAGCACACTGGTGTACAAAGCAGACGGACGATCCTGTGTCTGACGGAACATTAATATCCAGGGGCGAGACGAATCACACAGATAGAGTGAACCTGACTGCATTCTATTAATAAAGCCATTAAGCATTACAGCTACAGCGGGGGGAAAAACAAGGGAAGGACAAATGGGAGTATGGGGTTAAACTAGTAGCAAGGTGTGGGGTGACAATCTACTTCCGAAGAGGTGTGAGAAAATACTCCTGAAATACACAACGGCGCACACCAATTTTAACTCAATTCAAGTGAAAGAAAAAATGCAGAAAGTACCACTGGAAGGTGGTGTGAGGGCCAGGGCTTGAAGGAGGGGCTAGGAGGAGCTTGCATGCCGGGACTCAGGGACAGGACTCCAGAGAAAGCCCAAACAAAGATGGACAGGAGTATATGTGACGGGGACAGTGGACAGTGTGTGGGGTCACAGCGAGGGGACAGGTCTTCATACTTGGTTACATGACAGGCCACTGGGAACTTTGATCCCTGTGAACTTGAACGCTGGATCTGAGCTGGACTTTATTGTGTTTGGGGGCCGCTCCCAGCTTTGTTCAGAGCTCACTCCCAGCTCTGTGATTATGAATCACTTCTGGAGGGTTCGGATGAACGTAGAAAGTGCTGGGGATCGATTCCGGGCTGGTCCAAGCAAGGCAAGAGCCCTACCTCACTGCACTATCCCTCCGGCCCCCTGAACCAAACTTCAAAGGATTACTTGAGTGATATTTTGAAAAAACCAAAGGTAACTGGGAAATAACAGGGAGGGGAGCCAGGAAGCTCTTGTCTGGGGGATGAAGTGATTTTGCAGTGTGACAGGGAGTGAACTGTCCCCAACAAACAGAAATGCGATGCTGCCCAAAGATTCGGGGCGAAATGTCTATTCTAACCAATGCATGCTTTGAGCATGGATTTCTGTCACTCCATACAGTGGCATCTCAATGTCCACTGATGGTCACTGAAAATTCTAGGGGTTGGAGTGACAACATAGCGGGTTGGATGTTTGCCTTTCATGTGACCGACCAGGGTTCGATTCCCAGCATTCCATATGGTCCTCCCAGCACTGCCAGGAGTAATTCCTGAGTGTGGAGCCAGGAGTAAGCCCTGTGCATCCACAGGTGTGACCCAAAAAAGAAAAAAAAAATTCTAAGGCCAAGCCAATAAATGGTCTTCCTCATGATTTTACTTCCACCATGGTTGGTCAAACAAGCCTTCAAGTTGGAATAATAACTTGTTAAAACAAAACAAAACAAAAAACCAAAACCTCTATGGGAACAAAATGGTGACTGACAGTGAACAACTGAAAAGGGAAGCACCAGAAGGAAAGGGGTAAGTCGCTCCTTGTGCAGCTGCTCTGCTTCCTTCCTGAACTGCAGGCGGTGCTTCATCCCTGCCGAAGCTTTGGCTCCCCCGAGCTGCTGCTTCTCCTGCTCGTTGGAGGTGAGCAAAAACAAGAAGCTTGCCACTTCCTTCCACCTTCTTTCATGCTTCTAAAGACTCACAGTGGTAATTCCCAGAATTTATTTATTCAATTGTGTATTTCCGGTTGTTGGGCCATACCCGACGGTGCACAGGCTCTACTCCTGGCTAAGTGCTTAGGGGCCCATGCAATGCTCAGGGTGGGATTTGGGTCTCCTTCAAACAAAGCAAGGGCATTAAGATTCAGTATTTTAACTATTGTACTAATGTTAGAACGTTGCGAATATCCTTTCAAAGGAGTGCTTCCGTATTGTTTTGAATAGATATTTAGGAGAAGTACTACTGGATCATACAGGGTTCCCATTTAGATATTTTAAGTGGAAAGTTCAACAAGCTACCTCTCAGGCTCTGCCATTGAATTTTATTTAAAAGGTAAACACAGATGGGGTAAAAACTCTTTCATTTCATTTCATTTCATCATCCTGTTTATCGTCGATTGCCTCGAGCAGGCCCCAGTAACGTCTCTTTCATCCTAGCCCTGAGATTATATTCACGGCTCTTTAGGAGAATGAGACCCATCAATGTTACTGGTATTTGGCATATTTGGTACGCCACGGGGAGCTTGCCAGACTCTGCCCTGTGGGCAGGCTACATTCGATAGCCTGCAAGTCTGTCCAAAGTAGGAATGAGATAACTCTTTACTGTAGTGGAAATCTTTATCAAATATCACTGACAAATCTTGTGTATTCTGGCTTTGTGGTTCTACAGAGGGAAAGTTACCCTTTGGGCCTTTGGGGGTCATTACTTGTTTTTTCTACACCTGATGGTACTCAGAGCTTAGTCCTGGCTGGCAGGGCTCAGGGGACCACATGTGGTGCTGGGGATCACACCCAGTTGACTCCATCCAAGGCGAATGCCTTAGCCGCAGCACTGTTGTTTTGGCTCATGGGGTGGAGAGTCATTTTATGTGTAGTAATTTCACATGTAATTTCCTTTCTGGAATTTCCATAAAAGTCTCCTTCCCCAAGCATTCCTTCTTAGCAGCCAACTGGGTGCATTACCTCAACATATCTAACAAAACCGTCATCAAGGAAATATTTCACACAAAAGAAAATTTGGAGAACAATCACCTGTGAGCTGGAATCCTGCGATCCCCAGCAACCAGAATCACATCACATAATTGTTTGTGTCTCAAATAGTTTTCCATCTTTTTAAATGTCTGCTCAGCATGATTAAGGGCCTGGAAAAATTCATCTGATGAGCATGGCTCCATAGTATGGCAGGATGATATGGTCTGATTACTGTTGGAAGTCCTGAAAAGGAAGAAAATACATGCTTTGAAATGACCACTGTCCCAGTAAACAGATATTTCCAGTCAAGTCCTTCTAAACATTCAAATACAGCAGAAATGGTCAATGCTCACAGTCACTGTGAATGTATAAGCATTATGGAGTCAGCTTTTGAAATCAACAGTGGCTCAACTCATTCGAACACTGGAAGTGAATGTGGTGTCTGTTAGTAGCTGCACATACTCTTTGCAGGAGCAGGTCTTTTAAGATCCTTTCTCTGGAGAACACAGAATCTCTGTTGGAAAAGAGTCAAGCTATGTTCACACTGATAGCCATATCTCCTAATATTATATTTAAGGCCATAAGAGATTTTTCTTGAAGGCATGAAGGCCAATACACTATTAAGGAGCTATAAATTGACTCCAAAAAATGAGTTGGTTTCACAGTTCTTTCATAGGGTAACTGTTTAGAATACAAAATATGTAGTCATAAAAGAAAAATGTGGGCTGGAAAGATAGTACAGCAGGTAGGTACTTTCCTTGCATACAGCTGACCTGAGTTTGATCCCCAGCATCACATATAGTTTCCTAAGGACCGCCAGTCAGGTGTGACTCCTGAGTACAGAGCCAGGAGTCACCCTTAAGCATCACTGGGTGTGGCCCCAAAACCAAATTAAAAAACAAAAAACAAAACCCTGTGATTTGGTCAGTATTCAAAATCACAAGTAACACCTAATTTCTATAAGAGATTAAAGGAATTTGATGGTCTAATCCAGGTATTCAAAAACAATGTAAAAATTTCAAATTATAATTTAAAGAACATGAATTCTATGATTTTACAGGATTTACTGATGGAAATGCTGAAGTAGTGAAAAAATTAGCACCACAGTTTTAGACCATAGTCCTAAAACAATCACTGTGCAATAAAAGATGTTTCTAACAAAATCACTCCAATCAAAATACTCAATTAATTGTTGATTATAATTAATTACAAAACAACCAAATGTGCCTTCATTCATTTCTCATCAGATCTACTTTTAAGGACACTGTGACTCTGATAAATTGATTCTTTGTCGATCAACCCTCACTATATCTTAAGAGAACTGTCTTAATAGAAGTATCTAAAAACGTTATCAGAAAAGAAAATACATCATTTATAATACAGGGAAGTGAAGAGTTGGAGATGAAATGTGTTGCCAGGAGTCACAGTTTTTTCACCCAGAAGCAGGGCCATTACGGACTGGACCTGCCTTCCTTGGATTTCTTTATCCATGAGTCAAATGGACCAGGAATTAGGTGAGGGGAAGAGCAAGTAGAAGCCATGCATGACAGACAAGTCCACAGCAGTGGGGTTGGGGATATAACACAAAGTGCTGGAGCTCGTGTAAAACACTCAGTCCCCTGAGAACCCCGAGGTGGGCCCAAGAAACAAAACAAAATAATAACACAGACTAGTGTTTTCTCAAATATTCCAAGGGTGAAAATCACATAAATGGCGGGGGGCATGGTACAAGTTGAGGGGACCAACCAGTAGTAGACTGGTGGGGGTGGGGTGGCATAGGAATGAAACAAAAGTGAAGGGGGTGTCGGGAACGGCTGAGACACACTGGGAAACACCACACTCAGAACTCGCTCCCTGGACCAAAGCGTCCAGTCCTGGATGGCAACTGTGTCCTGACTAGAACATTCCTCTAGCCAAGAGCCTCCCATATCCAATGCATTTCAAAAGCTTTACGAACAGGGGTTCTAGAAGGATGTTCTTGGTGGGTCTCCGCATGGCAGGAATGTGAAGCCATCGCCCCAGCACCTGAACAAAATGGTGCAAATGAACTAGCAGAAACTAGTGGAACATTTGTAGTGAACATACATGTGAAATACCCAAAACCATACACATACACATGCACAAAACATGTTATGCTTCTACAATAACACTTCCAACTTTGCTGTCCCAGTGCACAGACACTTTTTCAACCTAAGAATGAACTCACTGAGATGCTGAGGTTCCAGCAACGATTACTACTGCTTCAAGTGAAGTATAGAAGAGAGCAATTCTGGCCCATGTCCTCTGGAAGAGCCAAGGGGACAAACGGAGCATGACAGAGAAAAGGACAGAGCTGCTCAGAAGACACAGGAGCTACAGGGCTCTCTCATGCCTTTTTCTACTCCCAGACTCCATGTGTCATTCCGCAATTTAATAATTTACCCCCTAAATCAAAATTTTCATTATCATTAAAATATAGTTTTCCTATACACAGACGCCACCCACCCAGTCATTAATTTTTTTTTATTTTTTGGGTCACACCTGGCAATGCACAGGGGTTACTCCTGGCTCTGCACTCAGAAATTACGCCTGGCGGTGCTCAGGGGACCATATGGGATGCTGGGAATTGAACCCGGGCTGGCTGCATGCAAGGCAAACGCCCTACCAGCTGTGCTATCTCTCCAGCCCCCCAGTCATTAATTTAACATGCTTCCTTCCAGATGGGGAGACTGAGGTCCTACCAGGTGAACGCGATCAACCCTGACCAATGCAGGCAGCACTCAGAGAAGGCAAATCCCTCAGAGGAACAAGGACTACCTGCTTATTAAAAGGCATATGACTGAGTGATTCTTTGTTGCATCAACAACCCTCACTATATCTTACAATAACTGTCTTCATCGAATGACCTAAAAACCTTGTCAAAAGAGAAAATGCCACTGTATCTTTTAAAGTGCACGGATCTGAAAACATGGGGACCAGCAGTGAAGATCCAGCTCAGGGACTGAGGCATGAAGGGACAATGATGCTCGCTTCACGAAGGAGGGTAATTCAACAAAGAAAAGACAGCTGGGTGGAGGGTCCTGGACCAAAGCCTACTGTTTGGTTACCCTCACCTCAAGAGAGCATGAGTTTGAGAGGTTTCCACGGAACACAGATCTTCCGCTTCCTGGATATTGCTTTGGAGGGCTGCATGGCAGGGTGGGGTAGTGCGAATAAGAGCATTTGGGGAAGATTCTAGAGTGGTGCTGTGCAATACAGTAGCCACTCATCCCATAGGGCTATTTTAATTTAATTAAAATTAAATGCAATTAAAAATTTAGTGGTTTGGTTCGAATAGTCATATTTCAAATGCTCAACAGCCCCACAGGGCTAGCGACTGCCAAACTGGATGGTGCTGATATAGAACATTTCCATTAATACAAAAATGCTGTATTGCATTAATACTGACTAAGCATCGCTCTGGACAGGTTATTTAACCTCTGTATATCTAACCATTTTTTAATAGTAAAAAAATGAATAAATGATGCATCGTACTTTCTTTTAGAGGTCGCATCATAGAGCTTCTACATGAAATAATGAAGGCATAACTGTAGCACAGAGGAAGGCACAATCAAGGTAGAGTCGTGCTTCTCAGTGGTCAGGAGGAAGACCTAGAATCTCTACTGCGGATTTTCACAGAGTGTCTTTTCAAAAAAAAAATTACCCGTCCTGGGACTGGAGTGACAACATAGTGGGTAGGGCATTTGCCTTGCATGCGGCCAACCAGGTTCGACTCCTAGCATCCCATATGGTCCCCTGGGCACCCCCAGGAGTAATTCCTGAGTGCATGAGCCAGGAATAACCCCTGTGCATCACCGGGTGTGACCCAAAAAGCAAATAAATAAATAAATAAAAATTACCCCAGCATTAATTGTTGTAACTTAAAATTACAGCTTCTATAATTTTATATTTATATTTATATTGATATAACTATAAACTAAACTTATAGTTTCTAATTAAAATGGCTTTTAGTAATCCCAGGAAATAGCTAACTCTAATACCAGCACTTATGCAATTTGAAAAATACCGTATTCCTGTGATCTCTACTTGACTTTTTGCATGGCAGAAGAAGTCTACCTAACATCTCTGCTTAGCTTTATTTATGATGTTGCTAAGATGGTAAGTCGTACGTCAAAAAACCACCTGAGCCCATTTAAACCTTTGACGATATATGTTTACTTCCAACATCATTTACTGTACATATACATTGCTGAATATTTCTAGGCTACAAAGAAACATTTAACTTTTAGCTTTTTGCCACTCTACAGTAAATGATAAATTTGCAAGTGAGAAAAATGCCTCAACAAAAAAAGAGGCACGCAGTCGGCCCAGCCGAGCCAGGTTCGATTCCTCCACCCCTCTCGAGAGCCCGGCAAGCTACCGAGAGTATCTCGCCCACACGGCAAAGCCTCGCAAGCTACCCGTGGTGTATTCAATATGCCAAACACAGCAACAACAAGTCTCACGATGGAGACATTACTGGGCCCACTCGAGCAAATCAATGAACAACGGGAGGACAGTGCTACAGTTCATTACTATGTAATTCTAGTATGAGTCAGAACAGTTTTAAAATACAGAAATGGAAGTTCATATATGCAGCTAGCCCTTTACCAAGAGGGGGCAGTAGGGACACCAAACTGCATAGTTCATAGTTCATGTCTAACTTCTGACTTCTCTAAAACTTGCAAGGCAAGCACCCTGCCCACTGTACTGCTCAGTCCCCAGGATGTAAGAAAGCTGCTTGGATGGACACTTCCTACTGTCCAGGGTTCTACCTGTTGGCAAAAGACTCATCCCTCCTGTTGAGGGACCCACAATCTTACCTCACTCTCACCCTGGGCAGAGATGAGTGAGACTGGAACCCGCCCATCAAAGTACTCTGTTGCCCTGCAATAATGATGGGTCTAGGCTGATTCGGACCTGAACAAGGGCAATTAGAGGCAATTTCATGATATTTGCTGGCAATTCTGGAGAAGGGTTCCTTTTCCCACTAAATGGCTGAGACTGGAACCTGGACTTGTTAGTGGCTTTTCTTTTTCATTTTTTGGCTGCACAATGAGAATCTGAACAAGGCATTGCGAAAGACAACTGGATCTAGATGTGGAGAAAAATCACTTTCTAGGGTCATTTATGTGTCTGGATCCAGTCATACTCTGAAACCAGTCTCTTTTGAACTAGTTATTTACTTGTATGACAAAAACATCTGAGTTTTTTTTTTGTTACTTTGAGTTGGGCTTCTATCCTTTGCAACCTGAAAAGTTGCAAAAGGAGTCCTCATATTAATATTTCACAAATTCAAAAAAGTAGATGATAAAAGAGCATGAAGATTATACGGTAAGATTGATATTTGCATTGTGAAATATACTTTCTAGTTGACATATGAGACAAAGTTCTCAGAGGACACTTCCTCAAACCATTCTGATCTGGAGGTGGAAGAAGAGATGATATGGAAGTCTAAACTTTTCTGCTTTTGTCTATCTTTATTTTCTGGTGTATATTTGTGGCAAAAATATTACCTAACAGAGAAAAATGTATTTTAAAATTAGATTGAAAGAACACCCAATGGATTCCAGCCAGTGGCCTCCGCCTTCTTCATTCCACCCAGGAATGAATGAATAAGTCAACACGGCCGGACGCCCAGATCCCCAGGCACACAATGCCATTTCAGAGCCTCCTTTGCAGCAGCGAGCTGTGGTCATAAATTCCGAGCACTGGAGTGTGAGCAGAACGGACCTGTGTGCCTCGTGTGGGCCAACCACCTTCCTATGCCAGGGTCGGTCCTTTCTCTCTTGGATCTTCGCCACAGGCTAGAATGCAGAGGGAGAGCCGAGTCAAGAAGATGCTTCACGCTAGAGAAGCAGCACACTGGACAGGCGGAAAACCAGAGGGAAGGAGCCTGAGTGAACCTGGGACGCCGAGTCCCGCTTACTCGGGGCCACCCGCCCATCTAATGGGTGAGAGAAAAACGGACTTCCTTACTGGAGCAGCCACATTTCTGAACCTCTTTGGTTTTTGGTTTGAAGTGCTTAGGGGATTAACCCAGCACCTGCATACATGCCAGGCATGTGTTTTACCCTCACTGGGCTCTGTTCCTGCCGGTTTACATCATCGTAGCCTATGCCCTACTAAAATTCTCCCTGAAGTCGAATGACTTCACAATAGGATGACATGCCTATGTATGGTACCTGGAGCAAGTGTGTGCAATGCGTACATCATTGTTTCTATGCTTACTACAGACCTCACTGGCTGGTTCTGGGCTCTGGAACGAAAAAATGACAGAAAGTGCTAAGCGGTATCAAGACAGGTTCTTTGAGGGGGTGTGGCTCAAGTGGCAGAGCATGTGCCTAGCACGTTCGAGGCCCTGCCCCCCCTCCCCCAGCAGCATATACACACCCTGCCAGGCCCTGCGGGTGCACCCAAGTGGCCCACAAGGTACAACCTCCACCCTCAGAACGGCAGGTCCTTTGGCCTGAAGTCTCTCGAGCCCAAGCAGGTGGGCAGCTCAGCCTATCTTTCCCCTCTGAGGCATCTTCCACTGTGCCAGCAGTTCTGGAGACTCAGATTTCCATTGCCTCTCTATTCTGTTCAAACCAGCAGGTCCACTTCAGCCACCAGAGATGAAGGCCCCTGATAGACAGAGCACAGACGACGGCTGGAGGGTCACTGAGTCCTGGAACCACACACACCACACTGAACGCATAAGTGTGCACACATGACAGAGTGTCTTCTGGGAAGAAGATCCATAGATTGGGTCAAAGGCATCCTGGGTGTCCTGGGGGTCGGATACATACACAACTAGGTGTGAGAGCCAAGAACATCACAGTAAACTTCCCTGCCACCTCCAGGAACAATGGGGCCATGCTGAAGATCACAGATTGGTTCACAAGGCTATCCAAGGAGACAACACCCAGAAGAACCAGAAAGGAGACAGTCCTGGAGCAAAGGTACCACGTGAAGACCAGTCCTGTTGGGAGAGGAGGACATCGGGACCAACAGGAGTCAAAGCAGCCACCCAGCCAACCAAGGACAGCCGCATCCCAAAAGCTCTGCAGTGGAGACAGCAGGGAGCAGGGCGGAGATGGCTGAGCAGTGGGCTGTGGCTGCCTGAGGCTGTCCCTGAGACCCAGCCAGGCCCGCATTTCCCGTGCCAGAAGAAACCATGACCTACATGTGGATCCAAGTGGAACTCTGGGATGAAATGGCTGGAAATCCCCCTCCTGGTGTGTCAGCAAGAGAACCTTCAACATACAGTCTGGGTTCATAAAGTGCCCTTCCCCAAGTGATCAAGGGGAAAAATCAACAGTACTAAGTTGGGTTGGTGGCAGGGAACCTTGTGATGCAAACAACACTTGACCTTCATCAAGACCTTCTTCCACCAAACTCCACGCAGGCTGGTCGTGAGAAAAACATCAAACAAGTTCCAACTGAGTCAGATGGTCTCCCATAAATCAGCCGGAGCAAGGCAAGACAAGGAAAGTAAGAGAAACCCACCGCCCAGAGGAAATGAAGGAGACAGGATGTGTAAATGCATCCTGGATGGGATCCAGCAAGAGAAAAAGGGCAATAGGTTGAAATGAAGGGACTCTGAGAAAAGTATGGGCTTTAGTGAATACCAATGCACCCATACTGGCTCATAACCAATAATAATTTAAGATATTAAGATATTCATAATAGGAGATACTCAGAGTGAGCTATACAGGAATTTCCTGTACATCTTCATAATTCTCTTAGGAATATAAAAGTGTTCTGAAACATTTACTAACCTTCAGAGGCTCATCTGTAACATTAGAATATTGCTGGAGAGAAAGAGCATAACCAGCGGTCTGAGCCCAGATTTTCTGGGCAAGAAATCTGGCTTGGACAATCCCTGGTACTCCAAGGAGAAACCCTGAGCCAGAACTAGCTGCTGAGCATTGCTGAGTAAGTCCCTGCCCAACACCCCCCCCAAAAAAAAATTAAGAGTAGCATTCTAACTCCTGTGGAGACTAAATGAATTAGTATACTAACAGCATTAGCTATTCATAGTTTGGCTTTTGTGGAGCACATTGATATTTTATGTATGCCAATGGAAAGAAAGTCTGATCTGTAGTGGTAAACGCTAACTTACTAGTAAATGTCCCCAATCTGTCCAAAATTCTATCAAGGACGCGCTGTGTTTGTACAAAGGTCACATAGTGAGCAGCCGTGGAAACTCAGCTGGCCACGGGAAGCCTGTCCAGAATCATGTCTTAGAAACCTACTGATCACATTACAAGTGATAACTCTTTGTTACTTGGAGCTTAGCACTTCTGGTGTGAGAAATGAAGTTTGTATTTTAGTACCAGAGTAAGGACTGAGCTGACTCTCATGGAGAAACAGCAGCCCCCAAGACTAAAGTTAAAAATATGAGAAACTTTTCAATCACTGAAATGTGTGACAGCCAAAATTATCACACATCTACAGCCCAGAGATTTTCTCCTAGCTCCAGTGAGACTGACTGAACACATGCGCAGCATACATGGCCTCTTGTTTCCTGTTTAAAATCCTGCAAACCCACCGCCTTCCACCCTTTTGGCTATGGATTCAAACTTTCAGTGGAAGGTTTAAGATGTATTTAAGATAATATAAATAAGAAATTCCCCAAATATGGTAGTCCCGGTATGTCTCTGGTATTTCTAGTTTTATTTTTGGGACCTACAAGTGATGCTGAAGAGGCCTGGGGACCTCTCCCAGTGACTCTCAGGCCAGCTGGGTCAGAGGTTCAAAGCGAGGTTCAGGCTGTGGTCCTGCTGAGCCCTGGGGTGCCCCGGACTCCACTAGCAGGCCTAGGAGGCCCCATGGAGACCGGGGGTGGAGCCGGACAGGTGCAGGCCTGGTACATCTCCTTGGCCCCTTCAGTATTTCTAAGTGCTATTCTGTAGTTTCCTTAGATGTTCAATCTGTATTTTATTATCTGCAATTATTACATAAAAAAGTATTCCCAAGTTATGTTGATCATTTTAATGGCCACTGGGTGTGTCTCCTGTTAGCAGTAGTAGTGGGGACGGTCTTTACTTATAACAGAAGGGTCATCCCAGAGACTGTTCACTCCAACAATGAGGACAAATATGTCCTCATGACAGAGTAAAGAATGAGGAACGGAAGGACTGAAAAGATGTAAGAATGAGATATATTCAATCTAGGGGGGGAAGCACCGTACAAATGACATCTCAAATTCATTTCTTCCCCTTCTTCAAAATAAGATGCTAAAAAAGCTTCAAACTATCAGAAATATTAAGCTGTTTTGACATATGTCCCCCTCACACCTAAAAATCAGAGGCATGGTCTTTTTCAGTGTAGTTTTTAAATGATATTTTAGAATAGTGTGGTTGATGAAAATGCGAACTGTATTATTTACTTTGTCTTTTTGATTGGCACTTTAAAAACAGCTACATTTTATACTTTCAAAATATTTTTATCTCCTATAAGAAAGATATCAATTTCATATTCTTGGAATTATGCACAGAGAAATCTCAGTCCAAAAAAGGAAAGCCCCTTTTCTTTCAAAATGAAAAAATCACCAAGATGTTATTTCAATATGGATACTAACTAAATAGATTAATTCCAGTAATCATAAGCTACACAATGATTTATGCATTATAAGGAAAGAAGTAAATTTTAGTGACCAATGTGTACAGACTTTCTAAGACTTAAAGACACACAGATACAAATTTTACCCTCACATTTAGAAGCTCTCACCATATAGTAAAAATACAGGCTAAAATTTTTATAACTGATACTATAATGTTAATAAATCTTCAGTTTCTCTAATTTTACTGTTTTTTTTTCCTTGATTGGATTATACTGATTTAAGTGGAAGCATGGTTACTCTTCAGTTTCTCATTAAAAAAAAAAAAAAGTGAACCAGGGAGGTACCCAAATTTTTAATTACAATTTATTTTCTTTATGATATATCTCCAAAGAAAATCAGAACAATAAATCTGCAATGATCCAATTAACAGCAATATTAAAAAACATTACGTGGCTCCTATTCTCTTAAGATAACATCAATTAATGAACTAAAGACATTTTAAGTTAAAAATTCTAGTTACCTATGTAAAGACATTCCCCCTCTCCATTATACAAATGACTACAGGTGACTGATCTAGATTTATTATAATTCCCACACCAGAGTTCAGAATTCCACATTCTGAAGGTTAAAAGAACAGAAGGCAGTAAATATCCACAGAGAAGACACACTTGCACACATTAACACATTCTGTCTCCATCTCTTATGATGCCTATATTAAAAGCCAACAAAGTATGAGCGTTATCAAAACTGGCAAAGAAATATTATTTAATTGTAGAGAACAAGAATCCAATATTCACAAACTGTGTGTGCCTTTAAATAGCTGGAAATATTTTCAAAAAAATTTTCATGCCCCAACTTGTTACATAATAGGCTATCCTGGTTTATTTACTTCAGGATTTTTTTTGCCACACCCGGTGGTGCTCACGGCTTACTCCTAACTAGCTCTGTGCTCAGGAATCACGGCTTACTCCTAACTAGCTCTGAGCTCAGGAATCGCTCAGAGGATCTAAAGCGGTCCTGGGGATAGAAACCAAGTCGGCTGGCAGCAAAGGCAGAGTCCTGCCCACTGCACTGATCTCCAGTCCATGGTTTAAACTGATCAATCAGAAAATCCCTACTTCAAAGACAAAGCCAGGCTCCAAGGGTAAAGATGTATGAAGTCCCTATGAAATTAGCAACCTTTTTTCCCCTTCCTCTCCTCAAACTGACTTTCCTTTCTTCTTCCCCTTTTTACCAGCTGACCACTGTAGGTCCCCTTCAACTCCTAAAGAATTGCCCTTCATTTCCCTGAACTGCAGGATTTCCAGGGAAGTGCAGGTAGGAGCTGTCAGGTCAGACAGAGAGAGACGTTTTACTATCATCTCTGTATTCATATGGAAAGCTGCAACATAGACAGGACAAAGAAATGGCCATAAGAAAGGCACTGACACTACAGTAAGTTAAACTGACAACAGCCACAATGTGTAGCTCCTAAAAAAACCTTTTTCATCAGCATTTAAAAAAAAATGACTATGATCTGTTACAAACTAGAAAGTCCTTAAAATCTTTATACCACAGAAACATCTCCTGTACTTTGGCTGTGACAACCAAAGGTAAATGATTGAAGCACAGGACAAGGCAATGATGCATCAAATTGCTACTATATATTATTTTCAGGACAGCCAGATCTATTCGTGGAGTATGACATTTCAAGATGAATGCTCCACATATGTTGTTTTTATAACCTTATGGAATTAAAGCATGAGATTAAAAAAATAATTCTTGCAAAGGACCACACATGCACACCAAGATATATATGTGTAATACGTGGAGGGATCATCTATATAGACATATAGAAAAGCACAGTTAAGATAATACAGCGACACTCAATTATTTTAAAACATTATAGACAAAATCCCACCCCCACCCTCCACCCCACCCCATTTTCTAATGGTAAGAAAATAGTCAACCTGCATGAACTGGAATCAGATTCATTTTCTTCTTCACTAGTGCCATCATCCACTTCTGGTTTATCCAGCCAGTGTGCACCGCCACAATCTTCTGCCGTAAACTCATATGCGGGGACTTCAGAGGTGGATGCCATTGGCCAAGAAGGTGAATTCTGAAAATCCAGTTGGCTGGACCTTCGGTAACCAATTGAAGCCAAAGGCAATTGGAGGCTACATGGGTCTAAAAACTTTCTCCCACCGTTTGCTCCGGTCTGTCCTCGATTCCAAAATTCTCCCTGCTGGCTGTCAACTGCAGAATTAGGAGATGATGCTTGATGGCCAAACCACCTCCATCTGATTTTCAAAATCTGCTTCACATCAAACTCTTTACGAGAACCAGACATCCTCAGAGAAACCCAGGGATCGTCTAGGCAACGGGCAAAAAGCACTGCACACAGACTGGTGCATCCAACCAAGACCAAGTGTAAGCCGTGCTGCACACAATAAACAGATCGAAAGGAAAATAGATCACATTCACATATACATCTACATTCACTTTTATGCAGATATATATATACCAGGTTAATAAAGAACAAAGGATCATGAATAAAGATGAAGCGCGGTGGAACATTCCGCGCAATCAGAGCAAACTCTCATCCACCTATCGGAAGCAGGGAGACCACTTTCCCGGCTCTCCTTTCCCAGGCTGACCATTAGCTCAGCACAAACACTGATGGCATTCATTAGAGTCCTTTCAAATGCAGAACACCACCCCCTCTCCTTAGACCACAAATGACAGAGACAGAAAGCCCTAGCCCCAGTAGCATCTCCTCTATGCAGCTTAGATTAACTCTTCTACTGCTGAAACAAGAAATTATTGCAGAGCGTTTTCTTTGTACTTAAAAGAATCACTTGAAAAATGAAAAATGTTCTGTTTTTATACTATGTTCCTAAACGAGGCATCATAAAACTGTTTTTCTTTTAAAGCATCTTTTAATTAGACTAGTTCTAGGGTTTTCCAGCTGTGCTCCTTGGATGCAGGAAGAGGGAGGAATACAAAGGTACGGATCTACTCTGGTGCCTTCCACCTTTATCTTCTCCCTTCAGGAAAGGAGCACAGTGAATTAATAGTGTAGGAGCCTGGATGAGGTTTTGTTGAGCAAAGAAGAAGAGAGGGAGAAGTTCATAAATAACAGAGGACCAAAATATAACAGTACTTACTCTTTTCCAAATTAAAAAAATCCTGAATCCAATATTACTGTTGGGCTAGGGTCGGGCCACTTTGATTCAGTACAACATCCAAATTTTTAAGACACCACTGAGGAAAAAGGAAAAGTATGGCTCAAGTAAACTACCAAGGACTGGTAAAGGATAGAGTGTACAAGTACCCTAAGGGTACTTTGTTAGCAAAACAAAACAATGGTCTGAACACATTTACAGTTAAGGTAAACGGGTTCAGGGAACAAACACCAATCAAATGGGACGAAATTCATTTTTTAATTTTTGGGTCACACCCAGCGATGCTCAGGGGTTACTCCTGGCTCTGCACTCAGGAATTACTCCTGGCGGTGCTCAGGGGACCATATGGGATGCTGGGAATTGAACCCGGTTCGGCTGTGTGCAAGGGAAACGCCCTACCCGCTGTGCTATCACTCCAGCTCCCAAATGGGATGAAATTTTAAAGTGCCAGGTTGCTGCTGTGAGTAAGACACTCTGCTAACAACGCAGTGTTTGTGTGTGTGTGTGGGGGGGGGGGGGCGGCGAGGGGGAGGGAAGACACAAAGCTAAACATTTTTGGTTAGAAACCAAAAACCTCCAAAATAATTAAATGCAGTTACTGGAACAAAAGTGTTTGATCATGTAAGGAAACGGTAACACTAAACTCCATAATCTACAGGTACAGTATCTTGAAAACTTCTGTATCTAAGATTTCATTCAAGTAATTTCACTCAAAAGGCAATGGCTTTTTATCAACCCCCTCCCCCACCCCCTCGCTGCAAAAGAGCTGCTGTAGAGGTTTACAAAAATATTATGAGGCATTTCTCTTACCTCACACTGCTACTTAGGAGAGTAAAAATTATTTTGAGAAATAAGAAAAACATGAAATACACATTCGAATTTGTTCTGAATTGGGACCAGAGAGATAGTACAATGAGCAGGGCACTTGCCTCACACACAGGCTGACCCCAGAGTGATCCTGAGCACGGAGCCAGGATTAAGCCCTGAGCATTGCAGGGCGTGGTCCAAAAAACCAAAACCAAGCTTGTTCGAAAAGTTGTAGGATTAACCATAAATACTGTAATTAAGAGGAGAAATCAGGACAATGTTGGAAGTGGGTCTATTACACGGGGGTGGAGATAGGGTTGGTGGAGGGGTTGCTTCTAAGACAACTGCATAAGTCGAATGATTGGCTATATAAAGGAAGATATTAATAAGACCATATAGTGCTGAAAGATATTGACAAAGAAAGGAAACACATCAGTTTGACCAGTCAGCGGTACTTAATTTTAAGAAGCAATTAAGAGACACAGTCAGATAAGTGTGATGAAATAAATGTCCTGAACACACACACACACACACACACACACACACACACACACACACACACAGAATGTCCTGAACACAAAGAAAAGGTGCAAAGACAAGCAAGGAGACATGAAGAGGACTGCTGAATAGGGTAATGTCTTAGAAAATGAATTTGGCAGCAGAACGCAGGACGCACTGGAGCGTGAAATGACACTTCCCCCCTCTCCTATCGCCTCTGCCAGACCCCTCCATCTGACTCCACTTGTCCTGTGCAATTCTGTCCATTTCCCAACACGGACACTGCTTCACCAGAGAGGACAGTCCACATCACCAAGCTCCTCTCTAGGCTGTCTGGGTCCTATTTCGCTGGCTTCAAAACCCTATTCAGACACCCACATTTAGTAAAGGTTTCCATAGTGGCCCTAGCCCTGGGGTTCTCCACATGGGTAGCAGCAGAAAGCTCTGCTCACATTTTTTCAAGGTTTCTGAAAGTTGTGTAGGGCCAGAGGATGGGATGAAATGAACACCATTCCAACACCACGTTTAAAATGCGCCCAGAGGGCCCAAAGATCCTGTTCACTTAGAGAGAGACACCCATGAACCATAGGCCATGTTAGTGTAACGCAGCTGTTCTGAGCAGATCAAAGATGAGTGACTAATCACTCGACTAGGCTCCCTGACTCTTGTTTTTTCGAGTCTGGGGCCAGATACTCGGCTGTGCTCAGGGACCACTCTTGATGGTGCTCAGGGGACCCATATGCTGGCGCTCCAACCCATGTCTGCCACATGCAAGGCTGGTGCCTTACCCCTGCGCTATCTCCTCTAAGCCCAGGACCCCTGATGCTAACATGTGTAAAGGCTAGGTATTTAACTGCCTCAAGGCTAGCATTTAAACCTGTCCCAAGCATGGGCTTAGCCACAAGCATGTGTACCTATGTGTACATTTATACACATATATAAATACAAAAAAACTACAAACACTTCTGTATCAGTGGGCTCTGGTAGCAAGCTGTTTTCACTAAGATCTTTGTCACTCGTCCTCCATTCACTCTCCCTGTGAATGGCTTTTCACATCTTTGTCCATGCTTCTAAGCAAGCAAATGAGTTTATGGTACTGTATATAAAGAGATTATATTGAACGCATCTTTTAAGCATTTTAGTTTTTAAAACCAACCACATGCACATACACACGCCCATATGTACTATATGCATATATATTAGTATACAAACATACATACTAATAATGATGTTTAGCAGTTGCATAATATTTGCTATTTGTAAAAACAATTTATTAAACTATCTTCTTGCTAAAAGCATCCAAGTTGATTTAAATTTTTTTAAAAAATGTTGAAATATGCATCTTTGTGAGGCTTTTATGTCAATAAAATTTATTCCCAGGAGTAAAAGTGAAGATATGTACAGCTGAAGTATAGTTTACCGTCCTGAAATTACTTTCGTTTTAGTTTTGAGGCCACACCCGGCAATGCTCAGAGGACCATATGCAATGCCAGAGACAGCCTGGTTGGCCACATGGAAGGCAAACACACTCTCTCCATGAGAGCTACGTTTAAAAAGCAGAGTACTCTTCTCATCTATTTTCACAACCCCAGCAGTCAATAAGGAGTACTGTAATGATTTTAATCCCAAGTGACTACTGGATTTCAACATACCATACTGGATTTCAAATGACCAGTTTACTGGTCACTCTGAGTTCTTTTCCCCTTTAGGCTGCTAGTCTTTTTCTTATCACAAGAAACTCTACCTATATTGCAGATATTCATACTTTATCTTCTTGCTTTGAAAATATCTATATTCTAGCTGAGATCAGCACCAGGAGGATTACTCCATAACTTAGAGGCCAGCCGGGTATCCTAGAGGAAAGGGCTGTTCAGATAGAGAAGGGAGCACCAAATAAAGGATGTTTGGAGGATCCTCCCAGGAGGGGAGATGCATGTCGAAAGTAGACTATGGACTGAACATGTTTGCCACTCAATGCCTCTTTTGCAGACCACAACACCCAAAAGGAGAGAGAGAACACAGGGGATTGCCCTGCCACAGAGACAGGGGGGATGGGGGGATGGGGGTGGGAGGGATATTATCCATGGTGGTGGAAAATGGGCACTGGTGGAGGGATGGGTATCTGATCATTGTATAATTGAAACCAAAGCACAAAAAAATGTAAATCTACAACTTTAAAAAAAATAAAATAAAATAAAGGGAAAAAAAAAGAAAATATCTATATTCTACTCTATTTTTCAAAAGGGTAGCTACCAAAGTGTAGCTATACCTTCAAAAACATCTTAAAAATACATATATGGATTTTGGTGTTTTTTAATTTGAAGACCATACAACACTGATGATGAATACAATGTTGTTAATGATAAGGTTTCTTATACATATTGTTCCAACACCACACCCTTCACCGGAGTACCCACTTCCCTCCGCCATTGTCCCAAGGACCCCTCCTCTCCCACTCCCCATCTCCTCTCCCCCGAAGCTCAATTCTATGGACCAACTCTCCAGTTCTGTGCCTCTGTCTGTGGCTCACTCATGATGTTTCTCTACACCCCACATAGAAGGGAGATCATTCTGAACAATGCCAGGAGAGATCCTGGAGCACAGAGCCAGGGGGAAGCGGTGAGCACCTCCAGGTGTGACCCATGTGATTTTTGTCATTATGTCACGGAGTATAATTACACAAACCCTGGCAGTGTGTAATAGAAACCCACTTGCTTTCAGAGGACATTTCTGGTTACTAAAGTACTTGGATAGTCACAGGAGGGGGATAATTCTTTTACTGTAAGATTTATAAATGACTAAGTGCATTGATTATTTTATTTCTTTTTAGTCTTTGGGCCACATCCAGGCTTACTACTAGCTCTGCTCAAGGATCATTTCTGGTAGGCTCGGGAGATCAACCTGAGGTCGACAGCATGCAGAGCACGCACCCTACCTGCTCTACTATCACTCCGGCCCCAGTGCATTATTTTATTTTAATGAATTAATTTATTTTTAACATAGTAAATTTTATTTTGGTATATAAAAGTGTTCATTTTAGAAAGAACTTATGAAAATTTGAGATAATAAATAATGAATAATAGGTAATAAAATGTAAGTGTATAGACATGCACTTAGCAAAACACCATCTTTGTATAACCATACTGTGCCTAAAGCTCTACTCAAAAAATAAACTATATTTTCATATCAGTATTCTAAGTTAATGGATTTTTGTAATAATTCAACTCTTTTTCCAAAATATATTTTAAAAATTAGGTACAGAACTCAGGGCTTCTTAGAAAAGGAAAATACACATCATTACTCTCATTGTTGTTAGGGCATCTCTGCATTGATTATTTTAAAAAAGAAATTTTAAAAGACAAGTACTAAATAATCTGCTCAAGTTGAAAATTAAATCAGCCCTCCCAAAGGATTCATGAGTCAGAGAGATAGCTCGAAGGAATGAATACATGACTGCATGCAAGAGTTCTGGGTTCAATCCCCAGCACTGCATGGTCCCGTGAGCACTCCAGGAGTGGCCCCTGGGCACAGAGCTGGTGGTAAATCCTGAACACTGCCCGTATTGCCCAAAAACCACCACCAAAATAAAAAAATAAAATGAAGATTACAGAGAAATTTTTAAATTAAGAAATAAAATGACAGAATAAGGATCTATCTAGCTCTTTTAAATTTGCCACATAGGGTTCTATAGCCTTTTAGCAATTATAAGAAAAAAAAAACCAAAACCTAGAATAAAATAAATGAAAAGAAAAGTATTCCAAAGAGTTAAAAAAATTAACATCAATATGGCTACTAAAGCTTCCAATGTCAAATGGACTATTTCCACAGGGAGATGGCCCACAGGGAGACGCTGATGAACAGGGAAGTTAGGCAAGTTAAGTTCGTAAACACTTCTCAACAGAGAGAAAGCCCAAAATTCCTCCCAGCTAGGTTCCTACTGAACAATTCTGCCTACAGTTAGCCTGTACAAAAACTATGGATGGAGGCAGATCGTTCTAATCAAGCATGCTAAAAAAGTTATTTAGCAGGAGCTTTTCCTCGTCCCTGAGTTAGAAATGGATTTACAGAAATATTTCTCAATCTTAACTCAATTCTTGGGCTAAACACTTTTCAGAAAAATATGCAATAAGCATAAACGCTGTCACAGCAGGAAGTTGGGCAATTAAGTGCAATGCTTTTTATTCTGTCCTGTCAACTTTTGTCTAATAATGTGAAGTTGGTTTTTTCCCCCTATTTCCTTCTGTTACGGTAAGAAGTAATGCATGGAATAATGGCTTATTTAAGAAAAATACAAATCCAATTCACTGCATTGTTACTATCACAAAGTTCTTTGCCGGAGCCAGAGTATACAGCAGGTAAGGAGCCTGCCTTGCCCAAAGACAAACGGTTTGATTGCGACCCCAAATATGGTCACTGACTGTACGTATGGCCCCAGTGGTCCCTAAGTGCGGAGGCAGGACTAAGCCCTGAGCACAGGGGGTATGGGTCCCCAGACAACTAAAAACGTTAAAAAATTAAATCTGTAACAGTTCTCTTTTGGGTCCAGGCCTCCTAAGTATATTCTTAAGGAAAGGACAAAAATGAATCTGCAGGGCCTTAATTACCTTCAGCTTTTAAAACATTCACATAATACAAGTTGTACGTGTTGGGGCAGTTTATTTTGCTCCCCTTCTACAAATTTCCGTTTTCTATTTCATTCTGTAGGCCCAGTGTTTTCTCCTTTATCAGTGTGCACCCTATGTCTAAAGAGCTGACTCTTCACAGTGACACAACTCCCTCCAAACTGGCTATCAAAATATATGCTGTACCTCTCGTTTATGTGACTCATTTAGCTCTAATGTTAAACTCAGGTACTAATCGTCCACTGTAGTAAAGAAATAATATGAGTGCCAATTATGAATACATTTTCAAAAGGTAACTAAGAAACAAGAAGCAATCCTGACTCCAAACTACTCAAGGGTTAGACTGCATTTATAAGAGGACACTGAGTGGGACGGAGTGATGGACAGTGGGTAGGGCACTCGCAGACCTGGGTTTGATCCCTGCTACCCCATATGGTCCCCCTGAACACAGTCAGGAGTAAGCACTGAGCACTGCTGGGTGTGGCCAAAATTAGATTTAAAAAAATAAAGTCAAGTTTCAAAAACAATTTGGTGAAGAACGAATTTATGAGGAAAGAGGGAAGGAAACCAGTGAAAAACTCTTTGAAATGAGAGGTATTAATTTAAAGTGACCTGGAAGCAACAAGACTGAGAGCCAGACCACCGAGGCTCTCTGGCAAACAGAGGAGGAAGTCGAAGAGAAGAATGTGTTCAAATTTGGGTGAGGGAAGAAAGGTAACATTCACATAAATAGAAAGAAAAGGAAAAGCTTCTGGAAGATTGATAGACAAACTTCCTTTCACCTATGTACCTAGTAACCAGATGGACAGGAAAGGGAATCTACGGCCTTCCACAACCAGCCTAAGAAGGCAAAACTCAAGCTATTTAGGAAATTAGAAATTTTGAACTCTGTATAAACACTGAACTGTTTTTTGTTTCGTTTTGGGGCAATGCCAAGCTGTGCTCAGGGGACCTTAATGAGGTGTCAGGATCAAGCTGGTGTTGGTGGCATGTAAGGCAAGGGTCTTAACTCCTGTACCATCTCTCCAGTCAAAGGATCCTGAACTGCTATGACTGGTTATCTTTAAATCTTCAATTTTTTTCCACCTGTTCCCACAAACACATGGCATTAAGATTTCTTTTGTAACGAAAACAAAGCTCAGAATATACCCTGAAATCCAAAATGAGATTTCTAACCACAATGCTAGATTTTTCACTGCTGGATTTTGGGAAAAACTTCCAATTTAATTGGTGAAATGAAAATTAAAAATAGCAGCCTTAAATTCAGCTGTGATATGCTAAGAGATGTGATTTTGTAAGCTACATAAACTAGGTAAAAAGTTATCTTTCAAGACTTCGGATGCCCTTTGAAAACCAAAGTACAGATTCATAGCATAAAATTCATTTAACATAGGGATTTCATTTCTGTATATATCCTAAAAGCACTGAAACAAACTTATTAAGGTGAAAAAAAGTGGGATCAATTTTGTCTTTAAAGCTATCAATTTTGTCTTTGTCTTTGCTCTATCATACAGATTCCAAGCTATTTGGCTCACGTAATGCAATAATCTCACTGAAATCATTTATTCAAATCCTGCCTTTTCCCCTACTGCAAACTCCATGGGCATTACAGACAGGGCTAAGGTGTTTCAGGTGCTTATAACACAGGAAATGACATTCAATTTAACAACTGCAATACAGCATGAAGATAGACGGGCACACATAGGGCCAAGCACGGAGGTCAAGGACACATTTCTCTTTGAGCCCTCCCCGGAATGAAAGTGGCTGTAAAATAGTATTACCTACCCCTGGGCATTTTTAACTTGTACACAGAGATGTACAGTCATTCACAAAGGTAGCCAAGGAGGGTGGGTGTTGGGTTCTAAGCCGTGTCCAGTCACCCACCTGGCATTGTTTCACTCCGGCTGCTACACACGGAAAGAGAACTTAAAAGCGCTTCTGGACGAACACAAACAGAATCCACAGTGACTTGTCCACCCCACGTTAAAAAGGCTGTAAATGTAATGTAAGTTCACGTGCTGCTTCCTTCAAGGACAAAGTCTTCCCCTGGGGAGAAAAAAGTCAACTGCACCAAACAACGTGCTCTGCGATGCAGCAAGTTTCCATTCCCGTGTGAGCCACCAATGGTCTCAAGACTAATGACCTCATGGTGTTTCACTAATAAAAATTAAAAAAAAAAAAAAAGACTAATGAGCTGGTGTGTGGATTTCGACAGAATGACTTCAGACCAATGACTCAACCCTGTCTTAAGCTGCTATCCAAACTTCATCCCATTTGGTAGCCAAACAGGAGTAATTCATGTCTATCAATATGTCCCAAATAATTCAATTTATTTTATTATTGATTTATTATTGGGAGGGTTAGGTCTCATCTAGTGGTGCTCAGGGATTGAAACTGAGCCCCCTACAGAAAAAGTATGGGCTCCACTCCTTTGAGCAAGTTCTCTGGCCCAAAACATTCCATTTAACTTCCACAGATTTTTGTTATTGTTTTTAGCTCTCTCTCCTCCCTCTCTCTCTCTCCCTCTCTCTCTTTCTCCTCTCCTCTCTTCCTATTCTCTCTCTCTCTCCCTCTCTCTCTCCTCTCCTCTCTTCCTATTCTCTCTCTCTCTCTCTCTCTCTCTCTCTCTCTCTCTGTCTTTCTGTGTTGGGGGGCACACCTGGCAAAGCTGGGGTCAGGGTGGTGTGGATAGGGCATAAGGTGGTGGGATCTAATTCAAGCCTTGCCTATGTAAGAACATGTGCTTTCTCACATACTTGAGCTGCACTCCAGGCCTAGAATTCTTTTACATGGACTGTCACTAATTTACTTGTCCAATAACTGCCACCAGCAATAAGTGCTAAAAATAGGTCTATGAGGGCTGGAACAATGGTATACAGCAGGTAGGGCATTTGCCTTGCACACGCGGTCAAACTGGTTCGATCCCTGGCATCCCATATGGTCCCCTGAGCACTGCCGGGAGGGGAGGGAAGAAAGATAAGTAGGTCTGTGAATCTACTTGTCAGTAAGTGTCCAACCCTCTAGGTGCTGGCTGAGGACAGCCGAGGAGCACAAGGCCTTGTGTGACCCACCCATGCAGCCCAGAGCACTGGTTCAGCCGGCCCCCGGGGTTGGGAGGCACATGGCACAAAGGCCAAGAGAGCATGCGCATTTATAGCTCCCGGTCACTTTGAGGACAGCTGGTTCTGGGGACTTCAGTTATTTCCCTGCATCATCACTGTATAATGGCAGTCTTGGTGGCCTAGCCAAGCAGGAAAGGCCCAAGTCAAGAGTCAGTGCCTCGTAGAGCCGGCTGGCCCATTCCGGCAGATCTCCTATCTCCCTGATCTCTGGTTCTCCTCAGGAAAGTGGATTACGTAAGTAGCATGTCCGATAATTGTGTGAGCAGGGGCTATTTTGGGAGTGAGGTTTTTCAATGTGGAGGATAACAGGATCCACCGTACAGGGCCACCCGCCACCCCTTACAGATGAGGCCAGGCGGGAAAGTCAGTACACAGCCTCGTGAGCAGCGAGTTCCGAAGACCACACACTTCCACGGGTACCTCCTGGCTTTCACAGTCTCTAGGAGCGGGGGTCAGAGCATCGGACTGCAAAACCTCAAGCTTGCAACCTGAACTGACCCTGGGAGCGGGCAGGGCAGGACAGAGGCCCCACAGCAGAAGAAAGCCCTGATGGGAAGGAGCTGACCGAACCCAAATCAAGTCAGGCATTCAGAGAGGGAAAGGGCACAGTACGGAGAAACACAGCCCTCCTAACACCACAGAGCACCACCAGGGTCATCAGCATTGCAACCAAATGCCCAAATGGCACGTCTTTACCAAGCATAGGTACCTCAGAGTTCCCCCTGCTACCCCCTTCAACTTCTGTCATGATTTCAAATATAGAAAGAAAGAAAGGTCACATCACAACAATCTCTGCAATCCACAACTGCTGGTTAGTGCTGATATCCAGCAGTCGGGCCAGACACATTGAAAAAAATCAGTTACATTAATATAAGACCTTTTTTTATTCTCAAGCTCATCAGCACAAGTTATCCCAGCTGAAATTCTAATTGCAGTATAATTATAACAAAATATTTGCTTTTAAAACAGCTCTTTGAGGGGCTAAGAATCATAGTGGGCAGGGTTCTTGCCTTGCATGCAAAAGACCTGGTTTTGATCCCCAGCATCCCATACGGTCCCTCAAAGCCTGCCCGGAGTGATCTCTGAGCAGAGAGCCAGGAGTAACTCCGGATACCATGGGGTGTGAGCCCAAAACAAAAACTAAACAACACCCCCAAGAAGCTCCTGCCACCCACTCCTTAAACTCTGTGACTTTACGTCTCTATTTGCGGTGGCTCGTGGATGAACTCTAGTAAAAGGAAGCTAAGAGAAGCCAGCGCTACCTTTCGGCCTGATCCTGTCTGCCGGGCATTTGCTGAGACTCCGGCTGTCTTGGTGTCATAAAAAGTAACAGTCTGGATAAGCATAATTTTGTCTTTTACTGACCTGAACCACATCTCGTAAGTGTTCTTTCTGCCTTGTCTGAAGCTTTACGATGAAGGAAAGGGGAAAGGCAATCCATCAGTACTCTCAGGGCACAAATATAATCAAACAAGAGTGTCTGACTTCTCCTGGTATCTGAGGAGCCAATCACAGATTCACTGGATTCGCTGCAGGACTGATCCAGTTTTATAAACTGCACCTCTATGAAAGCAGCATTAAGCCGGGGAAGGGAAGGGCAGTGAAGGGCAACGGAAACAACAGGAGAAAAATGTGAAGCTGCTTGCAATTAGAAAAGGTTAATCACGACAGATGTAATGAAACTAGTTAACCATTGAAGAAACCCGTCCTATAACAAGCCTCCCACAAAAAAACAAAAACAAAGCCACCCAGAAAACTGCTCGAGGATTTAAGTCACACAAAAGGCAAAATGAGGCATTTCAGGGAGTCAGAAGGCAATTAATGGAGACCAGAGGGCTTAAATTTCTTAGTATTAAACCAACGTTCTTAGGAAACATCTTTTTTATTTTTTTGGTGTCACACCCAGCGATGCTCAAGGGTTACTCCTGGCAGTGCTTGGAGGAGCATATGGGATACTGGGGATTGAACCCAGGTTGGCCGCGTGCAAGGCAAACACCCTACCTGTTATACTATCGCTCCGGCCCCCTTAGGAGGCATCTTAACTAACACTCTCACACTCCCAACTTCCAGCTGGACAGTAATGACGACAAACTTAAGGCAAACTGAAGAGAGACAGTAAAGGACTGGAGAGGCTGTAGAGGGGTTAAGTGCTTGCATTGCACAGAGCAGACTCAGTTTCGATCCCTGGTACTGTACTGGTCCAGGAGTGATCCCTGAGCACAGAGCCAGGAGTAAGCCCTGAGCACCTCTGGGTGCAGAGGGGCTCGCCTGGACAAACAAAAGACAAAAGCAAAACAAAACAAAACACCCATCAAAATGGTTCAAGAAAAGGGACCATGCTCAAGCTGGGGAGACATGTCCAAGAACTGGAAGATATTCTCTGTATGCAAGAGCCCCAGGTCCTCTCCCCAGCACCACCTGTCTCAGAGCCATGCCGGGTGTAGCCCCTAAACAAAACACAAGCCACCATAAAAGGCGCATGCTCCATCTGTTCAGCAAGTCGACTCAGCCCAGGACTGGGGGTTCCTGCTTTTCGGTTAGCAGAGACATGCAATCACCAAGGGAAGGGAGGTATTGAGTAGAAATAAGTCAACGTGCCTCAGGTCTACATTCTTCTCATCCACGCAACACACTACAGCCAATGGCTCATCCACAGACTACATGCCTCTTATCCAAATAAAATGGAACATTCTAGAGCAGTCCTCCCCTACCTGTCCAAGCCCCGCCGTCCTCTCTGCCCCTCTAAGTCAGACCCTCGCTAGGTCAAACACACTCTACCAAAGCAAGCAAACATTACGAAGACCAATACCCAGCGCAGGGCTACCGGAGACCAGGACGGCAGGGTACTCCGCTCCTTTCCCCTTGCCTTTGCTCAGAGCACGGGCTTGGCGTGTTTCTCAGGCCACCTACAGAAGCAGTGACGACAATGAGGTGATGTCACTTGGTAACAGGGCTTACAGCAAGAAACGGCGCCTCTGATCAGCCCAGGTGCGCTGGGAACCGGAGGAGGGAACGCAAACACATCCAGGGACTCCTTCCCCAGAGGAGCGACTCGTAACCGAACCTCCCTGTGGAGCCCGGGAAGAGACTCTGTCCCTGGCAGTGTCCTCGGGGCCTCGAGGCTCCCGGATGGGCTCCAGGACTGCTGTGACAATCACACCGGCTGCCGGCGAGCAGGCGGGCTCTGGCTCAGCACAGGGCCCCCGGAGTGAACACGGAGAGCTGACCTTTGGGGAGCCAGAGTGGGGCAGGGGTGAATGTTGAGCAGACCTGCTCACTGGCACAGCAGCAAGAGTGAGGACATCTTCCAGTGACATTCCCAAGGTCCTACAATCTCCCCCTGGGCTACTTTTAGCTGGACACAGTTCCGTGACAAAAGTCACCTAATATCACACACTGCTTTCACTTACCCTCCCTCTGTTACATTTCTCTGGGGAGCCCTTGTTCCAGGCAACATATACCATTCCCTAGGCAGCTCTTGAGCTGTCTGCCACGAAACTATGACTATACACATATATGTTTGGTTTGGGGGGGTCATACAGGGCTGCGCTCAGAGTTTACTCCTGGGTCTACACCCTAGTGGGGCTCAAGGGACCATTAGGGGTGCCAGGAATCAAACTCTGATCTGCTGTATGCAAAACAAGTGCTCTACCAGTTGGACCCAGAGACGTGAAATTACCAGGTAACTGGGCTTAAAACAGAAATGATGCTTCTGAGATAAGTACCAGGAGGTCGGCTCCACAGCTTAGATGCTGGGGGAAAAGACAGCTCAGATAGAGAAGGGAACACCAAGTAAAGGGTGTTTGGAGGACTCGCTCGAGATGCGAGATACGTGCTGAAAGTAGACTATAGACCAAACGCAAACACGATGGCCACTCAATACCTCTATTGTAAACCACAGCGCTCTAAAGAAAAAAGAGAGCAAAAGACAATGCCCTGCCACAGAGGCAGTGTGGGATGGGAAGATTGGAGTGTGTGTGTGGGGGGGGGGGGGGGGGAGGATACTGGGATCATTGGTGGTGGAGAATGGGCACTGGTGGAGGGATGGGTACTTGATCATTGTATAACTGAAACCCAAGTATGAAAGTTTGTAAGTCTACAACTGTACCTCATGGTGTTTCCTCTGATTAGCCAGAAAAGGAATAGAATTTTTCTTAAAAATGAAGATATGGCAACAGATCATCAAAGTGTGAAATGTTCAGAGTACCAAGGCCACTCTTTTTTCCCAAAGTGGCCCCCTACCCCCCGCACCTTTAGGGGCACTGAAAAAAAACACAGGGATGGTGCAGGTGGGGGGAAACTCCAGGGGGTCACTGGGTGATTGTGTGGGTTTTCTTTTTTTCCCCTGAAAATTCAGAAGGCAGCAGGCCAAGCCAGTTTGGGTCCCTTCGAACTAGACGGGCACGGCAGAAAAGAGCAGAGCAAGGCAGTACAACATGTTTTCTTCTCCCCACCGTGTCTACCCTGGGAAGCCAAGAAACCCTGCTCAGGATCAAAACAGATAACTCCAAATTCATTCACCTGCACCCTAGAAGTAGCACCAGGGGGTCAGAGAGGATTTCAGGGAAGGGATTTCTTAGCGACAGTCAGCTTCGGGCCTCACCTCTTACCCGGCTATCCTCCTCAGCCCAGCCCACTGGGATGTGCAGTCAGGCCTCACATACCTCCCTAATACCGATTTCTTAGCATTACCTTCTCCTCCTATACTACAAAACTTGCCAATGTCCTTTACTTTGGGGTCGATTCCATTTACTCCCAAACTCTGGTAGCCATTTAACTGAAGAGCTAACCAAGATGTGGCTCTGGGAACAATTTGGTGCTTCTGGAATAGCTACAGGCTCTGGCGCCTCTCCTGTCTGTGTGTAAATCTCAGGATAAGACAGCCTGACAACAGCAAAACAGAAACCGTTAGTCAACAGAGACAAAGAGGAATAATGACATGGATGAGGACAGGGAGAGAGAATGGCAAGAAATCAGACAGGCCAGGAGTGCAGAGGCAGACCAGCTCCTACCTCTCAGTTCTAGCTGCCTTTCGACTCAGTGGTACTTCCGTCCCTGGACCCTGACACCCAGCTATATGTCTCTTCCAAGAAAATGTCTTTTACTTAACTCAGAAGTGTTACACTTTCTCTAACTTGGTCATCAAAAAAAAAAATCCCAAAAGACCAAAAAAGGAGGAGGGGGCAAAAAAGAGCTGTATAAATAATTGACTTTTACTGTTATGCAGAAACAGTTTGTTTAATGTAGCTTCACAGTGAAAGGCAAAGTGAGGACTCAGTTATCAATGTTCTTTATTGGGTTGTAAATTTCCCAATCAGTTCATCGTGCCCGCAGGCACTAACACAGTGCTTTATAAACATCACTTTTCTAATTAAAGGCCATGTTTTTTTTTTTAAAAAAATGCGTTCTCAGAGAGAGAGAAGAGGGGAGGGAGAGAAAGGGAGGAGGGGAGAGAGAGAGAGAGAGAGAGAGGGGAAAAGTGCCTGCGGGGGGGGGGGTGTTGAGGGGAGATGGAAACTGGGGACACTGGTTGGGGACACTGATGGTGGGAAATGCACACTGATGAAGGGATGGATAACATTATATGACTGAAACCCAATCATGAACAATCTTGTAACTGTGTATCTCATGGTGATTCAATTTAAAAAATAAATAAAATTTAAAAGAAAACATTTTAAAATTGCACTAATTTTAAGACTTCAGAAGAATAAAAATGTACATAACCTTAAAGTAATGTTTGTCTCTCCTACTGCACTTAATAAAACCACAAACCTAGTTACCACACAAATTTTCATTTAAATATCTTGACATTATAAATACTGAAGTAAATGTATTGACGTTTCTATAGATGGGGAAAAAATGCATTATACCAGGTCAAAACTGTACCTCTAATTATAGGGTCTTCAAGATAATTTCATATGTAATTAAAAAAAAAGATATCCTTTATCAGTTTATTAGCATAATAGTGTGATAAACTATACACACACAGGGTGGGGGAGATCTCTCTGGGCTTGAGCACATGCTTGCAAGCAGGAGCACCGGGTTTGTCCCCAAGCACCACAAGGTTGAGAGTGACCCCTGAAAGCTGAGAGTAGGGTCCCTCTACCTGCACTTCCAGTTGTGGTCCAAAACCCAAAAGTACAACAAATGAAACGTGCTCATATAAACAGGAAAAAAATGCTGTTTTCTAAATAGAAGGCTGAAAAACAGAATTTGGATTTGATTTATTTAAGTTGTGTGCAACTTTTTTATGCGGGAAAGTGTTCTTGGTGTGGGACACCTGTCATGAACATGTTAATGACAGTTCTCTTCAAGTGATAGAACTGCAATTCCTCACCTTTTGTTCTTCACCGCCACTGCTGTGTGTAGGCATGTGACTTGTTTGACCAATGAGATGACAGTGAAACGTACAAGGGTCAAATCCAGGCAGAGAAGCCTCTAAGAGCAGATGTGCTTCTATCAGATCTTTCACTTTTGCTACAACTGTAGGAGCTGCAGCACCAAATTCCAACCTAGCCTAGAGTTTTCTGGCAGGCCCTACTGGTCCAGCACTATGACTGAGAAACTTTCACTGCTTTAAATCACTGAATGCTGAAAGTAGACTATAGACCAAACATGATTGCCACCTTGCCTCTTTTGCAAACCACAACACCCAATAAGAGAGAGAGAGAGAACAAAAGGGAATGCCCTGCCACAGAGGCAGGGTGGGATGGGGGGGGATGGGGGATGGGAGGGATACTGGGATCCGTGGTGGTGAGAAATGGGCACTGGCGGAGGGATGGGTCTTTGATCGTTGTATAATTGAAACCCAAGCACAAAATTTGTAAGTCTACAACTGTACCTCATGGTGTCTCAGTAATAAAAATTAAAAATAAATAAATAAATAAATCTAGGCTGGAACAATTAAAAAAAATCACTAAATGGAGAACAAAATTATACAGTGAAAAATTCCTGAGACATTATTTCATTTGCATCCTTAAAGCTGTTTTTCTACTACCATATACCTATTAGACAACTAACATCTGTTGACTGAATTAAAAAAACAGGATCAGTAAGTCCAAAAAAGATAGTACAGTGGGTAAGATGCTTGCTTTGCACACAGCCAACCCAGTTTGATCCCTGGCACCACAAATGGTTTCCATGGTCCCCTGGAAACCATCAGGAGTGATCCCCGAGAACATTTGCTAGAGGTGGCCCCCAAACAAAAAAACCTACCCAAAACCAGAATCAAGAGATTTTTAAACTTACTGGAAAGAACATGAATGAATTATCTGGAAGCCCAGATCCAAATCTCTACTCTTCTCATTATGCACCACGTTTCCTAAGGGCTCTCACCACTGCAGAATTCTAGGATTTGGTAGTAAATTTAAAAGCAACTGCAGAGTTTGTGATAAAAAAGAGTGGGTAAATCACATGCTTACTTCTCACAATGTCCCTGATTCTGTAAGAAACTCTTACCTAAACTTGGTCTAACTCTCAACCCCTAATATCCCTAAGCACAGAACAGAAAAAAACTTAGAGATCATTTGGTTCCCTGCAAAACTTGCAGAACAATGAAATCATGACAATTAAAAGGGTGGGTGGGGGTGGGATGGCGTGGGGGGGGGCAGGAAAAGACATCTCTTCCTTACATGTACAGTCGAGTCCTAACTTACTGAGCGTGTTCACTTTGGATCTTATAAAACTGACTAACCTCAATCTCCACGCTCGATAAGCTCTGATGTGTATCAAACAGCAGCTATAGGAAAAACTCTGGTAGTCAGCCCATGCATGTCTGCAGATTCAGTGGTTCTAGTCCATAGTTCTAGTCCATAGGCAAATTAAGTTTGGAAAAGGTAGAGAAAAAGATTCTCCTTTAGAAGTACAAACTTGAACATCAGCCAAGAATGGTAGCAACAAAAACTATCAAATGGGGGGTGGGGGAGGGGGAGGTAGCTGAAGGAGCAGCAGCCTCTGGGATTCCCAGGTTCAGAGTCCAGACCCACAAACAATGAAGACCCCCCCCCTCCACCCCCCACACACACACAAAAAAATAAACGGGACCACAGTGCTCTCAAATTTACCTGTACTGAACATTTTAGTGTAATAAACTATTCATTTCCTGTTCTTTAAAATGTCTGGGAAGTATTTGCTAGAAGTTATAAACAGATCAAGTTAAGTCTTCAGAAACGTACTTTCTCAGTTCTCTTGTGGTCCTATATTGAAGACCTGTCCAGAACTCATTAGGGATATTTTAATGTTGTCATCAATTACATCACCTACACACTTTATTTACTGCAGGCCCATGAGCACAGGCTCCTCTTGGGCCTCATTACTAGAAAACTCCTTGCCTGCTTACGTTTCTTTCATCTCAGAATAAGAAACACACTGACACAAGTTCTCCCACTGTGTTTCCTTCCCTAGTACAAATCTTAAGAGTTCCCGATTACTATTATCCTATACCATGACATTTTTTCTTTTTTTCCTGCCGCTGCCTTAAATGTTTCACATTTTACCGCCCTCCTCTTCCCACACACACTGGATGGACACTACGATGCTTCCAACCATTGCTGCACTTATATGTGGCAGATATTAAGTTCTCTCTTCTTACAACGTTATTTTGATTTCCTCTACGTGCCCCATTACCCAAAAGCATCCGTGTATCACCTCTGTGTGAAAAGTATTCAGAGTCATGACACGTACACGTTCACATCGGATTCAAACCCCAAAGTGCTTAAAACGAGAAAGATCACGGCAGTGACCTAAAAAAGCAGAAAGAATAACCTGTTTCCATAATGGAAAGAGCACTGACATAGTGTATTGCATTGCAACTGGAGGTTGCAATGCAATACACAAGTTTTATTTAAAAAAAAAAAAGTAGAAGAAAAGCAAGCCATTTCCCTGTACCTAATCTCCGCAAGGATGCACAATCAGCTGACCAGAGAACGCCTTTGTGTATTCCTTGTGTACCTCTGCATGTTCTGATGCATCGAGCAGAAATAGGGGAAGAAGTTATATCAAGAGAAATAATTGCCCCCTCCCAAAAAAACCAAATCCAATCGGACTAACTCTTAGATAGCGCCAACTTCTGATCCCCGGCAGAGAAATACCTAACTTGGGGGAGTGGGGGGTGGGGGGTTGGGGGGGAAAGTTCACAAAACCCGCACGCCGGTTTCTTTCCTGAAACCAAATCACATCAGCGCCTCGGAGGAGAGAGGCAAGTTCTTACAAACTTCGACGATGACAGACTGCGGGGTTAACAATGAAAGCCAAAGTGCAAATGGTTTCCCGGCGGCGGGGGCCGGCCGGGCGAGGAGGAAGCCCCGCGCGCCGAGCCCGCGCTCGGGGCCGCGGCCACCCACGGCGCGCGCACAACTTGGCCCGACTCCACGGCGGCCGGGCCGGGGTTCGAACCCCGGGGGCGGGAGCGGGCCAGCGGCGCGGCGGCTCCCCCCGAACCACCCCCCTGCCCCCCACGGACGCCCGCGGCCAGTCGCACTCACCGCGTCGGACTCCGCAGGCGGCCGGGGGGCGCGGCGGCGGCGTCGGCGGCGGCGGGGACCCGAGGGGCGGCGGGCGGCGGGGGCCGGAGGGCCGAGGGCCGGGATGCTCGGCCCCTCGGACGCCCCCACCCCCTACCCGGCAGCCTCACCCCCGGCGCCGGCCGGCCCGAAGCGGGCCACTCCCCCTCCGTCTGGCTGCTCTGGCCCCGCGGCCGCACAAAACTCCGCGGGACGGCCGAGCGGGTGGGGGGTCGCGGACCGAGTGGCCCGGCAAGTCCCGGCGCCGGAGGCGGCCCGCCCCGCCCCCAGGCGGCAGACTCCGCCCCCGCCACCCCAGACCCCGCCCCTCCTGCCCCCAGGCCCCGCCCCCGCTCTCAGCCCCGCCCTTTGCTCGCCGGGCCCCGCCCTCGATCGCAGCCCCTCCTCCTCGATCGCCAGACCCCGCCCTCCAGCTCGCCGGGCCCCGCCCCTCTCCCGCCAGGCCCCGCCCTTCCCCGCTGGGGCTCTGGAGACCGCCGCCTCCGGCGAGGCGGTTTCTCTCCTTCCCTCGCGGCGCGCGACCCACGGCTGGGGATAGAGAAGTGGAGGGCGCTGGGGGAGGAGCGAGGGCCGATGGCTGGGGGGGCCTGGTGACCGGAGGGGGACGTCAGACCAGGCGGGGCCAGGGGCTGGGGCGGAAGGCGCAGAGCAGACAATGATTCCCGTTGTTCCCCGCCCCCATGAAAACCCGGATTAGGGGAATTCCCGGGGGTGGAAGTTTAGGGAGAAGGGTCGGTGCGTCCGCCGGGCTGGTAGGTGGTCGGTCGGAGAGCAGGCGCTTGTGGGTTCCCGTTCCTTGGAGAACAGGGTTGCACGGGCCCTAGAGCCTTGGGGGAAAGGGAACTCACCTAGCGGTGCCTCTCTCTCCTCTAGTTCCTGCGACTTTTGCAGCCAACTGATCATTATTGTGTCCCCGGGTAGCGGGTTGGTGCAGTTATGCAATTACTGGACTCTGTGGCCGTAATCGCTGTTTTCCCATGATGAGGTAATAGGAGTTCGACAGAAATAGACTCCCTCTCTCCAGCGAGGGTATACAAAACTCCTACTGTGTGCGAGGCCCTGGGAATAACAATTTAGCGCCCATAGGCCAAACAGCACATCTAAAGGGCTTAGTTTATAATCAGGTGGGAGTACCCTACCCCGGGACCCCGCCCAGTGGAGCTTTTGGTGGATTCTAGAGGGACGAGGGTTCTTTTCGTTTGTTTTGGCCATACCCGGCTGTACTCAGGGCTTACTCCTGGCTCTGTGCTCAGGGATCACTCCTGGCAGGGCCCAGGGACCTTATGGGATGCTGGGGATATAACTTGGGTCTACTGCGTGCAAAGCAAACGCCGTACCCGCTCGCTGTCTTATCTCTCTGGCCCCGAAAGGGGTTTCTTTAGTTTGTCTCAAAGTGAGATGTAAAAGAAATACCCACCTGCCTCTTTTGATTCTCCAAGTAATGCGTCTTTTCATTATTTGTAGATTCAGAGCTCCTTATATGCTGAGGTGGACTCTGGTCATTCCCTCTAAAGTGACTTTTCCTCAGGAAGTTTTCGCTATGTCTCTAATGAAAATCCATTGGATGCAAGTGGTCCAGAAAGCTGATGGGACAAGCAAGCCCCTGGCTAAATAACCACCAAACTGGCAGCAGCCAGGGGTGGCCAGGAGATCTCTCTAGGAATCTCTTTGAATACTCTGGCTTACAGGAAGTGGTTAGAAAAACGGCTACTTAATATGAAACAATGAAACCTTGCCATGGACTGCCTGTTCCAAGAAAAGCGGATGTTGGTGATTAAAAAATGTTACAGTCAGGAAGGAGAGGCAGCCCAAATCTGCCACCATGGGCTTCCACGCTAAGCATAAGATACATTATTTTTTAAATCTGACCACCCCCCCAAAAAAATGTCCTTCCAATCCCCTTTGCAATCACACCTCTATACCTAGATCAAAATACTTTCAGTCTAGTTGTCTCAAAGTACAAGAACTGTGAAAACCTAGAGCCTAAAAGTTTGAAACTTGGTCCTCTGTTTCAGCCCTCTTTTGATTTCTTAGTGTACCTGAACTCTTGTCTGCATGAACAGCCAAGAATATTTTTCTCAGGTTCTCCTCCCCACCCCCACTTCCCACCAGTTTTTTTGTTCATCCATTTTGGAATTTGAATTCAGACTTTTCCTCTTGTGTTTCCGAGGAGAAAGAGTACAGCTGTATTTCATTCTCACCAACTAACAATTACAGCACACATCCTAATTTAAGAAATAGGAATTCTCGTGTACCCTCTCCTCCCCAGCCCCATTAAAATTTCACATTTCTGTCCTGGAATCTATTAGATTTGAGTTAATGATTTTTATTTATTTATTTGCTCGTAAGCTACCCGTGACATATTCATATGCCAAACACAATAACAACAAGTCTCACAATGGAGACGTTACTGGGCCCGCTCGAGCAAAACGATGAACAACAGGAGTACAGTGACAGTATTTGTTTATTTATATTTATTTCCTTTTTGGGTGACACCTGGTGATGCTCAGGGTTTATTCCTGTCTCTGCACTCAGGAATTAACTCCTGGCAGTGCCTGGGGGACCATATGGTATGCGGGGGGATGGAACCCAAGTCTGCTGCGTGCCAGGCAAATGCCCTACCTGTTGTGCTATCGCTCCAGCCCCTTGATCAATATTTTCAGCTTATTTGTTTTTCCATCACTATAAAAGCAGATCATGCAAAATGGTCCCCAGATCTGGGGCTCTGTTGCTGGCCTGCCTCCTTGCTTGCTGTCTTGCTCTCAAGCTTCTAACCGCATTGTTTCCCTCCATCCAGTTCACCAGCGCTTGTCAGTAAATACTAGCCCTTCCATCCTGGAAGGTTCTTAGCTTTTCCACACTTGTCCACACTACTGCCTTTTTAATTGGAGGTGCAAGAGATCAAACCCAGGATCTTATAAATGCCAAACACGTACTCTACCACTGAGCCACATCCCTGGCCAGGTTCTTTGTCATGATACCTTTCCTCACTATTTGATAAACCTACCCCCACCCAGCACCACCCATGAGCTCATTGCTCAGAATGGACCCACTTCACAGTGTATCTATTTGTTCCTACTACCGCTAGAAACTGTGGGAGAACAGAATACTGCTAGTTTTATTTCTTCAGGACCTCTCCTGTCTATCACAATTACATACAATGCCTGTCTTTCCATAGACACTCAACAAATGAGTTTAAAGGCATGAATCACTGCACCTGGGAAAGACGGGTTATGCTCCTTTTTATAACAGTCGAAGAACTTGAATGCAACATCATGTGAATTTTAAACATATCAATAACAACTAAAATATAGCCTAGTTAAATTAAGCATTAAAAGAAGAACTTGAAGTGACTGGTTTTAATCTTGCATTCTGGCAGCATACGGAATAGAATTTGAGGAAGTATTTGCAGCTAAGTGTTTATGCAGAGTGCTTGTACCATGGCCCATAATGGATCCATAGAATCAGAGAGTAATGGTGGATCAATACATGCTGTCAAGTGGAGTTCATGCCCAATTCAATCAACCTTAATCAATGGCTGAATAAATGGCAATACTCCGACGTTAAAAAAAAATAAATGCTGTCAAAGCCTCAATATTTTTTTCCTAAGATGGAACAGTATAGTAGTCATTGTAAATGCAGTAATTGATCCTAAAATCTGATTGCTGATACCGTGACAGATGGTGCCAAGGGGGTATTTTTGTGAATGTTCAATTTTAATTAATAATGGTCTTGATGGTGAGTTTTAGCAATTCATGACGTCTAAAGAGTAGTGCTTCATAGTACTTAGAAAATAGAATTTTGGGACCTGAGAGATAGTACGGTGGGTAGGCCATTTGCTTTGCCCTCAGCTGACTGGGGTTTGATTCCCATTCCATATGCTCCCCTGAGCACTGCCAGGAGTAAGTCCTGAGTACACAGCCAGGAGTAAGCCCAGAGCACTGCAGAGTGTGACCCAAAAGCTAAACAAAGAGAGAGAGAAATAAAAGAAAACAGAACTTTGTTCTAGCGTATAGATGCAATTCATGAAGAAATGGTTTAATTTTTCATTCACTGCATTGATTACCATGGTATGGTAGAAGAAAATCTAAGGTTTAAATACCATTTTAGACAGAATATGCATTCAAAATATGGAATCCAGGAAGGGGAACTCCTTTAAAACATTCTGTATTTCTTTTAGGAGTACTGTTGTTGATGATGGTGCTTTGACATGAAATAATCTTTCCTTCAAGTATGGGGCTAAGTCAGGGAGCTGGATCAAAGGGCTGGAGAGCACATGTTTCACACGTGAGGATTCAGGGTTCAACTCTGACACCACATGGTACCTTGGGGAATGAGTCAGGAGTCAACCCCAGCCCTGACAGATTTGGTCCCCAAACCAAATAGACAACATAGAGAGCTTTCAAAGATAAGAGGTGACCAATTTGCCCCTGGAAGAAAAATCTCCAGGTTGAGAGAGATATCCTCAATCCAATCCAAAACTTCTCCTTGAAGTATAACTCAAAATTTCACTCCAATTTCTCTTGGTTCTCTTCTTTTAATGTGATTAAAAAATAAATAAATCTGCTATATTCACACTGCCAAGAGATAATCTAGAACTTATTAACAAACTTTCCTAAGATCTAAAGGTAAATAAAACAGAAATTATTGGGAAATTATAAGCCCCTATTGCAACTCCATTCTGTTATTCCGCCACCCTTCTGTTTCCATTTATCTTTCTCAACCTGGAGATTTTTCTTCCAGGGATAAATATGATCACCTCTTATCCACTGTGATCACTATTGATGCCAGGAACAAGTTTCTGCTTTCAGGGGGTGGATATGAACTTGCAGATTGTCTGTTGACTCTTCTTCCCTCTTGGCCCCCTTTCTTGCTCTAAAGGTAAAGGTAAAGGCCCTCCTGTTGATCATCGATTTGCTTGAGCGGGCCCAGTAACGTCTCCATTGGAGACTTTGTTGTTACTGTGTTTGGCATATCGAATACGTCACAGGGAGCTTGCCAGACTCTGCCGTGCGGGCAAGATACTCTCGGTAGCTTGCCAGGCTCTCCGAGAGGGGCGGAGGAATTGAACTCGGGTCGGCCATGTTGGCTGCTACTATGTGATAAAAATCTTTTCTGTTTTCCATATAACACCCATCAAGCACGCCTCTGGCACAAATAAGGCCAAAACCATTTAGTTCATTCTTGTGGCCATGGGCCAAGGCAGAATCCTCATTCCCGTGCAGGCTATAGGGGTGAATGTGCATATATTTTGTTGTTGTTGTTGTTGTTTTTGGTCACACCCAGCGAGGCACAGGAGTTACTCCTGGCTCTACACTCAGGAATCACTTCTGGTGGTGCTCAGGAGAACCATATGGGAAGCTGGGAATTGAATCCGGGTCGGCTGCGTGCAAGGCAAACGCCCTACCCACTGTGCTACCGCTCCAGCCCTTGTACATACATATCTTGGGGGAAGAGAGGATATACCCAACAGTGCCAGGAGTCTATTCCCACTTTCCTGTTCAGAGGCTCCTCCTAGCAGTACTTCGGGGACCATGTGGTGCTGATAGTCCAACCCAGGGTGGATCAAAACCTGTGCTCAGTTCATTGAACTATCTCTTCAGCCCCACCCCACCCCCACACACCCCTGAGCCACATCTGTCTTATCTTTAGGACCAACTCCCTTTGGCTGTGGAGATAAATTATTGCAAGCCAATGACAGCCTATACCTTTCAGTTGCCAGGGTTTTGCTCCATGGTGCTGAGGACTTGGGAGAAGGAATCTTCACTGGCGCACACCCGTATTTCCATCCATCTATATTTCCATCCACCCATTCCAACTAGGCCACCTGTGATCAGGCCCCAGGCACAACAAGGGCTTTGGTAAAAATGAACCTTAACACTCCCTGCCAGTCCCTCTATCCTTTCTAAAACACAAACCTACTTTCCATCATTCCCCGGGATCCTGTTTAACATGCTCTAGTGATTTTTTTGTTGCTATTGAGCTTGACTTCAAACATTTTAGCATAGTTATAAAATCCTTTATCATTTAGCCCCTCTCCACTTCTCTAGGCTGGCTCGTGACCGTTCTGAACAGTTTTCAGTACCCAAGACGTATTGTTTGTTCCAAAAATTATACCTTTAAATTTATACCCTGCTTTTCCAACCTTTGCTAGCCTGTCTCTTAAGGCATAACTACAGGATCACTTTCTCTGTCAACGTTTATCCTGAACTTTCCAGTCTGAGCATGTCCGTTCATGTTCTCCTATCATAGTCTGCATTCCTTGCCACTGTCAATCCTAGCTGGATGGTGCACATTGACTAGTTTGTCTGATCAAAGGAGCTCCAGGATGGTAGCAACCACAAATATTTGTTGCATAAAATAATGAAAAAACATACACCTTGGCCATGAAACCCATGGAAATAGCAAATTGCTAGAATAGAGACTTTTTTTTTCTTCCTGAGCTGTATTTTTTGGCGGTTTGGACTGTGTGTGTGTGTATGGGTCACGTACAGTGGAGATCAGAGGCTATTCTGGTTCAGTGCTCAGGAGACTATGTAGTGCGAGGCACCAAGCCTGGACCTTGTATGCAACTGTGTGCAAAGCATCTGCTCCAGCTCATTGAGTTACCTCTCTGGCCCTTCCAGAGCATCTCAACAGGATACTTTCTCTACTTTACAGTGTTATGCTACCAGTTTAATGAGACTTTAGAAGGTCTATACTATAAGTTTACAATGCAAAAGATGAACACAAGATTCTTGGTTCCATGCAAAAAAAAATTCACCATCTCAATATATACGTTCTACCTTTTAGAAATAACAGACAATACTACTCATTAATAGTATGTTTTGTGTGAGCTAACATGATGTTTGGAGATGAAAATGGTCTTTGTTTATCATTTATTAATCATAGGCTCACTGTGGGAATTACAGTTCCTAGAACTAATAATATTTCACAAGCTTATAGCATAGACGATAGTCTCTTACTAAGCCAATACAAAAATAACATGCTACAAACCGATGATAGATTAGTCACACTATTATCCAGGCGAAGAGGAGATAAATGAGATGAAGTTTAGGTTTGCCTAGTCTGTCTTTCTGGGTCAGGAAAGTTGGCTTAGTCAATTAAGCAGCTGCTGATACCCAACTACTGGTGCAAAAATCAAGGCTCTTTGTTGCTAAGCTTGTCATTAGCAGAGTGAAGGCAAAATATTGGCAGTAAGAGAATCCTCTATATGGAGAAGAGCAGAGCTATAAGCAAAGATTAGCTTTGTGATGTCAGGATTCCTTTGTTTGTTTATTTATTTATCATTATTATTGCCACGGGCTGGAGCGATAGCACAGCAGGTAGGGCGTTTGCCTTGCAAGCAGCCAACAGGGCCGACCCGAGTTCAGTTCCTCCGCCCCTCTTGGAGAACCCGGCAAGCTACTGAGAGTATCTTGCCCGCACAGCAGAGCCTGGCAAGCTCCCCGTGACGTATTCGATATGCCAAACACAGTAACAACAAAGTCTCCAATGGAGACGTTACTGGGCCCGCTCGAGCAAATCGCTGAACGACGGGAGGACAGTGACAGTGACAGTGACTATTATTGCCACCCCCAGCCATTTTCAGGGGTTGCTCCCAGGCGCACTGCTTGGAGGTTACTTCCGGTGGTACTCAGGAACCAGACAGTGCTGGTGATGGAATCTGATTTTGCCACTTGCAAAGGATGTCTACTGAGCTCTCTGTCTCTCTGTCTATTCGTCTCTGTCTCTCTCATCCAGAATAGTGGGTGCGGGGGTTGGGCTACACCCAACAGTGCTCAGGGCTTACTCCTGATTGTCTTCAGAGATCACTTTTGGAGATGTTCTGGGGCTTATATGTAATGCTGGGCATCAATCTGGAGTCAGTTGCATACAGGGAAAGCTCTTTAACCTCCTTACTATCTCTTTGGCCCAAATTCACCAAATAATAGGAAGAAAAATCTTTGGCATCAAGGGATCAAAGGCATCAAAATATTGCATGTTTTTGGGAAGAGAAAGAACAAAGATGAATCCAAGAGAAATACAATGATATAATTAATCATGCTGCCTCCTCTTCCTCTTCTGTTTCTGTTCATCTCTTTCAAATTGCTTATGTTCACACCTGCACAGAGTCAGTCAGGGCCTAGATATAGCATAGAATTCTTTGTGTGGTGGGTGGGGGTAGGGCAGAATTCTGATTGAGTATGGAACTATTGCCTTCAGACAGATGATAACAGTGGGTGGCTAGAGAGTGGCCCCATCCTACATGTCAGAGGACTTTCAGTGATATGCTCTAAGCAAGACAATGCAGGCAGAAATAAAATCTTTCATTCTCCTCCCCTCCATCCCAAGAAATAGTAGTATTTATAGCTGGCATGTTTGAAGAGACAGAAAAGAATCAGCACTTTCTTCTTGATGCTAGAATGGAACAACTGTTGACTCTCCAGGAAGTAGAGTCAGATCAATAGCTCAGTGTCTGAAAGGATTAGGTCCTAGCCTAGTAGTCTTGAATCAGATAAAAAGAACTGACTACGACAAAGGGCTATTCTGACTCAGAGTAATACTAATTCTTGTGTTTCTTGAGGATGGAAGGGAGCAAACTGAAAGGCGCTCATCATTTGACAGGGAAATGCCCTTTGTTGCAGCCAGTTATTTTTATCTGAGACTGGTCCTAGTGGACCTCATCGCTTTCAGCCTCTGAGCCACTGATTTGACTAGATTTATTTTTTTTTTTCTTTTCGACTCACACCTGGCGATGCACAAGGGTTACTCCTGGCTCTGCACTCAGACATTACTCCTGCCAGTGCTCGGGGGACCATATGAGATGCTGGAAATCAAACCCGAGTTGGCCGAATGCAAGGCAACCGCCCAACCTGCTATGCTATCTTTCTAGCCCCTTGACTTGATTTCTTAAAGAATCAGAGATGCTGGCATTCTGGGATCATGGAGAAGGCATTGTTTTCTTGTCTCTTCATACTTAGAATCAGCACAACAGTGCATTTCAAGGTTAAGTTAGTTGACTGAAACCTGTGTTCCCAGAGACTGGGATAACACAGTCAGCTGAGGATCACATTCAGTATGCTTCTCTGGACATGCCTTCTTTCTGAGAGGCCGCCATAACATTTTTGTGGGGGGGAAAAATGGCCCTCACAGCTTCTTTCCTATAGGAGCTGCCTGTTCTCAGAGCAGCGAGTTTTGTTTGTTAGTGCACATAGACTCAGCCTTGCCTGCCACAGGTAATTCAAGTGGGGACAGTGTAACAGGGTTGGACTGCCCACTCAGAGGCCACACACTTCTGAAGAGGCCCTGGGGAGAGCTTCTGGTGAGCTCTGCTGGTCTCCACAGCGCTAAACAAGGAAGTGGCAGATCAAATGGGATCTTCCCTTTAGGGGAGATGAGGAAAGGCATCAACCTGTCCTGAGCAATGCTTCACACCTTGCCTGCTTCTCGAAGAGCCTGTTACTGGTCCCCAGGTGGGTTTGACTGGCTGGGTCACTTCCTGTGAGCAAACATATCCTGTTAGCATTTGTCTCCCCACAGTTATTGAGGTAACCAGGGCCGGCTACTATGATTTCCTGCTGCTGCTGCCGCCCCCTCCCCCACAGGTTCTTCAATTGACCTCATGCTCTAACTCAGGCTCCTAGACTCAGAAACCCTCTCCCAAATACTCCCTGTTTCCGCCACAGAAAAGACCTATCTGGAGAAAGAGAGAGGGGATTAATACACAGTCAAGATCTGCCCTTTGCCCTGTTGAGCTGTGGGACTGATGGATCATCCAGTTGTATGACCACCACTAGCACCAAATGTTCTGTCAAGATACAGAACATTTCCAATGCTCTAACAATTCCCTGGTGCCTCTTTCTTGTCAACCCCTCTCTCTCCTTCCATCCCCAACACTCGCTGATTAGTTTTTCAGTCCCTGTAGCTGTGCCTTCTCCAAAACTCTATAAACTGTGTCATACAAGGCTTCCTTTAGCAGCTTTTTTTTTTTGAACCAGTTGAGTGGTTGAAACATTTGACTGGTGTGTAGTCTACCCTAAAACAGTCCCTCACACTGTAGTCTCTGAGCAATGTTGGGTATGATCCCCCAAAACAAATGAAAATGAATCTTACCTTTTGGTAAGAAGATGGAGAAGATGGTCCACACCTGGTGGTGCTCAGGGATCGCTCCTAGCTCTGTACTCAGGGTGACCATCAACAGTGTCAGCTAAAAACGGGGTCAGCCACCTGCAAGACACATGCCTTAATTCCTGTATTGTCTCTCTTGCCCACCATCACGCCCCTAATCTTTAATACACATGCTAAATAAAACATGCTAAAATAAGCTTACTAACCTGCTCTCAGCACAGTGCGCTTTCCATTTATTTATTTATTTATTTATTTCTGGAATGCTTCACAGCATCTGAAAACTAATTAGTGTCAGTGTTTGCTTATAGTCTGTTTCTAACATCTCCACGCCCTCCAGATTGTGACTACAAGAATTGTTTTCTCTGCCAGAGATGACTCTGGGGTTCAGAACCCTGCCTGACATTGTGCAGGGGGTCAGTAAATATTTTGGGAGAGTGAACTTCAAACTAAATGAGGGCCTCAGAACTTCCTCAAATTCTCTTCATACTGGGACAGACCTCATTAAGAAGAGATTATTGTCCCCCTGCCCCTCTCCCCAAAGGTCCCAGTCCGAGCATGGCCGAGCTGTCCAAGCTGATGTGCTATCTGCAAGTAACACAATTAGAAGTAATGAGGCTGATCCAGATTATGAATTGTCTTTTCCATTCATTTTCTGGGTGATTAGATTACAGGGCACTGAACGGGCGGGAGTGAGCAGAAAGAAAATGATGCCAGCCATGCTGTGACAGGCTTTTGGAAGGATTTGATGGCCCCGTGGAGATGCCAGCCACAGTGGGTCTCAGCTGGGAATTATCTCACCTGCCCTCGCAGACCTCGATAATGTTTAGAGACACTTATTTGTTGTCTAAACTGGGATGGGGAGGGTTGCTACTGGCTGTTGCAGAGACACTGTCCAAGGCCCAGCCAGTTGCTTCACAAAGAATACACAGCCAAATACACGTTATCACCAGGGAGAATCCAAACCTGACACCAGCATAAGGTACAGACAAGGGGCTATATTTGAACAATGGTTGTAATTCTTATTGTTTTTGAATATGACCCATCTTGAAAAATGGCAGATTGAGGGTGGAGGAGTGACTCAGGGGAAAGGAACATGTCATTTGCCTGCACACTCTCTGGGTTGGAAGTAACACTTTCCCATTTAATAACGTGATCTCAAACCCATGACTTCTATATTTCCAATAATTTTTATTTGTTTGTTTTGGGCCCACAACAAGCATTGCTCCATGCTGACTCCTGGCTCTCAATGTTCACTCCTGGCAGGGCCATGGGGACACTTGGGGCTGTCAGGGATCAAACCCAAGACTGCTGCAGACAAGGCAAACATCCTACTCACTGTACTATCTCTCCACCTTTTACCTAATCATTTTTTGTGAAATTGAAATGACAATAGCACTGTCCTCAGAGGGTTGCTGAGACCACTGATTAAAATAACACATATATAGTCTTTAATTAGGCACTGAGAGGTCAGAGTAAAAGATCAATCAATGCCATCGATCATGGCTATTGTTTTCATTGACCTCCGAAAATGGCCTTTGCAGAATATAGTTTCAATGAGGAAAAATAGAAAATGTGCTGCTCATATTAATTATACACCACAAAATGTTTCTTTCCCATAATAATAGATGATGGCTTGAGGTTAAACCCAAGTCATTCTATTCAAAGCTGCAATTTACTGTTACCAAGTGATGCTTGGCCTTTGTGGTGTGGGCCCGACAATTGCATACTTGGACCGATCATGCTCAAGGGACACAGAGCCATATCTAGGGGTGTTCAGGGAAGCTCTGGGGGTGACCAGGATAAAACTTGGGATCTTGCACCTGCCAGACATATTCCCCGCCTCTTCAAGCCATTTCTATGGGTCCTGTTATCTGTTACTTTAAAACATGTGTCGTGGGGCCAGCAAGATAGTGAGGAGGTAAGGCACTTGTCTTGCAAGGAGCTGCCTCTGCTGTCACCCTGGTTCAAATAATGGCACAGCACACGAGCTCTCTTGAGCTCTGCCAGGGGTCGCTCCTGAGCACAGAATCAGGAATATCCCCTGAGTGCTGTGTTAGGCCCAAAACTCCCTACAAAAACAGAAACATATTTTGTTTTTAGGCTGGGAAAATGGCTTAAAGGGCTTGAAAACATGGCAGGCATATGCAAGAACTCAACTTCCATCCCTGCCACTGCATGCCCTGCTCAGTACTTGCCAGGGCCCAGCCCCAGCAACCCCCGAAACTGCAGCTTCAGGTTCACGTTATTGGGTTAAGGACAGCTAGAAGTGGCCCCTGATTCTGTAGCATGGGAGGGAGAAAAATATATGTGTTTCTTGCTTTCCTGCTTTCCTGGGGAAAAATGTGCTTGAAATAAAGCATTCTGTCAATCAAAAAAATCTTGCACTCACAGTCTTAGAAGTCGAAACACAATAAGGTATTTCGAGAACTGGAATAACTATGAACTATAGATGAAGGAAAGTTAACAGGAATGCATTCACCACAAGCTACTGCATTTTTGATTTATTTATTTCTTATTCCTTCATGGAGGCAGGAGGGAGAAGGCCCAGTGTGCAAGTAATTGCACATGTGTTGCCAATCCATTCATAGCCTAATGTTTGTCAAGGTGCCTTGGAAATCGTGAAATTAGACTATGAAGCTGTGAACCACAGCCTTAAGCACTGACTGGACCTTGTTAGATTGTTAAGGAGGGGGCGAGCCTTTTCCTGTTTGCCAGTATGTGTCTCAAGAAGCCAGAATCAGAACCTTATTTTATATTTAGGAATATGCAATTACCTGATGCATCATAAATTATTTTTTGCAAAATATTACAAGTACAATGGGGAAGGGTTGTTTCTTAGCAGAAAACTGTTAAGTACGTTGCCTGCCTAATTTTATATTCTGTCATAAAGCAAGGAAGAAAAAAAAAAAGACACTCTACAAAATGAAAGGGAACATGACCACCTGGGGAAATTGTCTGTGACACAGATGGCAAAGGGTACAGATTCCCAGTAGAAAACAAGGCCTAGAAAGCAACAGCAAGGGTATGAATGCATCAATCAAGTACACGAACGGGCAGTCCCCATGAGAAGAAAGCTAATCTCCAGCAAACATAAAAAATGTTCTGCAATCAATGTAACGCAAATTGCCACAGGTTTTTGTTTTTGTTTCCTCTCTTCAAATTGACAAAGGCTAAAATGGGACAAAGGCTAAAAGGAATGAAATGGGAGCTCAGGGAGACCCCAGTTGTGGGATGCCTGCCTTTCAAGAGCGAGATGCAAGTTCGATCCCCTGCACTCCCACATAAGCCAAGTATGGTTCTGTCTGGTATGTGCAAGCATTAGGATCAAATGTGCAACCTCTGGCTGCCCCCAGCAAGCAAGTATGCAACCAGGTACACCACACCAGCAGACACAACAACCTGGAGTCTGTTTCTGTCTGTGTCCCTTTCATCACAACCACAAAAAGGGCAGGGAAGGAGAACACACAAGAAAAACAAAGTTGACTACATCTTTAAGACTAACATAGCCAGTCTTGAAGTTTGTTGATGTCTGAACACTCATGCACTACTGGTACAGTGTGTATTGATACACTCTTGGGGGAGCAATTAGAAAAATTAGGGGTGGTGATGGTACATTTTGGATTATACCCAAGAAATCCAGGGAGTAATCCTAGTTCTATGTTCAGCAGTGATCCCTGGCCAGGGATTGAACCAGAGTCGGCTGCATGAAAGGAAAGTGCCCTCCCTACTGTATTATCTCTGTGGCTCTGGATATTACTATGTATTTAGCCTTAAAGAGCATTATCCTGTTTGTCTCCATAATTCTCTATCACTAGACTCACATAATGATTCACATAGGTGAATATACACGGTGTGGTGCTACAAAATTCTTTTTTTTCTCTAATTTTTTTATTTTATAAGGTAGTGTGATTCTGCTGAGACAGAAGCAGCCATCGAAGCCCTAGCCAATCAGGGCGTTCAAACTCAATACATCAGGATCATCCGTGAGCTGAATTACAGATTCACTACCAGGATTTCACCATTCTACAAAGAAGTGATAATCCATATCATTAGAGGGGTTCGGCAGGGTGATACCATTTCACCGAAACTCTTCAGTGCGACCCTTGAGAACATCATGTGACGACTGGAATGGGAAGGAATGGGAGTGAAGATAGACAGTCGGCAACTACACCATCTCCGCTTTGCTGATGACATCGTTCTAGTAACACCAAGCGTTAGCAAAGCGGCACAAATGCTGGCCGACTTCGACCGTGAGTGTGGAAATGTTGGACTACAGCTGAGTCTCATGAAGACAATGTTTATGAGAAACGGTCTTGTTCCTGACGTTCCATTCACTCTCAACGGGACAAACATCTCCGAATGCAACAGTTTCGTGTACCTAAGTTGAGAAGTCAACATGACAAATGACCTGGCACCTGAGTTGCGCAGGAGGAAGAGAGCAGCTTGGAACGCCTTCAAGAGCATCGAAGAAATAGCTAAGAGGACGAAGAACCTCTGACTCCGGGCACATCTCTTCAATTCCACTGATCTTCCTGCATTAACATATGCCTCAGAGACCTGGGCCCTACGCAAACAAGATGAGAACGCTATTCAGGTCTCCCAAAGAAGAATAGAAAGAGCTATGCTTGGAGTACCACATTTCACTCAAATGAGAGAAAGAATCCGGAGTTCCGACCTCCTTCGACGGTCAAGAATCAGGGACGCTGTCTCATTTGCCAAGGCGTCAAAAATCAGATGATTGGACACATAATGAGATTTGGAGACGACCGCTGGACTAGAGCCGTTACCGACTGGATTCCACGGGACATCAAAAGACCGTGTGGCCGCCCACCTACCAGATGGTCAGACTTCTTGTCAAGACCCTGAACGATCGATTTGAGGCTTTTTGTGTTCCTAGAACGAACAGACACCATTGGGTTACACTAGCACGCGATAGGGCGAATGGAGACATTACTGGCGCCCGCTCAAGCAAATCGATGATTAACGGGAAGTCAAGTGATCAAGTGATCAAGGTAATTCACAATATTTGATTACATTTAATATTCAAACACCAATCCCACCTCTATTACACCTTCCCACCACCATATTTGGGATGTTTCGATCCCAAGCCCCAACCCCTGTCCCAAAGCACAACCAAAATAATATATTTTGTATTGTTTGTTATGAAAAACCATTGAAAATGCTACAAAAAAGTATCCATAGAGGAAACAGTATGAAGATTGTTCTATTTTGGCAGGCACCATTAAGACATTCTTTAGGATATCACTAATATGTTGTTAAAGGTTGACTAATGTGAGCTTCTGTATCTGAAAATATGTATATGTGCATATATATATATATATTTCCCTCTATGATTGGTTGCCTACTATTTGAACCCCATCAAATGTGGTGTGTTACTCTGCTACAAAATTCTTAAGTGGCATACCCGAGATATGATGGAGAGGATGATGATACCTCTAGGGAACATTAAAAGTGGAAGGAAGTCTTTAGAAGTCACTTGGTCTGCAGTGCTTTCACACTTGGTGGGTGGAAGGGTGACAGAGAATACAGAAGTGGGGGAGCGACTGAAGACCGGTGGGACCCGGAGAGAAGAGCGGCAGACATCCAGCGCCCTCTCACCTTCTCTCCATCTTCCCAGTTGCTGCTGTGTTGGCCCAGGCTTGCACTGGCTCAGGGGCACTGCTCCCTGGGGAATCACACAGTCAGCTGGGTGCTAGCACACTTCCTTGCAGAGGTCACCCTCTTGGTGTGGTGCTCACATGCATTCCAGTGGTATTGCTTGCCTGGCTCATTAGGTTACTTTCCCAAGGTCGCACACTTGTCATCATGGTGTGTACACTTGACTGTGCACAATAGGCCACACACTGTGGTGGTGATAGCAGAGCCACTGGGACCCTACTAAGGGTATATGGGCAGCTAGGGATTAAAACTCATGACCTCATGCCTGTGAAGCTGGTGCGTTAATTTTTTTTTAATTTTTTATTCTTTTTTGCTCTTTGGGTCACACCCGGCGATGCACAGGGGTTACTCCTGGTCCTGCACTCAGGAATCACTCCTGGCAGTGCTTGGGGGACTGTATGGGATGCCAGAACCGAACCCGGGTCAGCCGCATTCAAGGCAAATGCCCTACCCGCTGTGCTATTGCTCCAGCCTCGAAGCTGGTGATTTTAGACAGAGTCATCCATTCCCCTGGCTCTCTACCTCCTTCTTAGGCCTCCTTGATTTCTAAGTTACTCAGGGTAAATGCCCTCATTAGCTTCTAACAATAATGCAGAGTCATAGACTTAGAGGTTTAGAATCCCTTTACAATCATACCCTGTTTCATGTTTTGGGGGTAAAGTGGACCACTAGACAATCATGGTTCTAGTAAGCGAAATCCAATAATGTGGGGGTGTAGTAGGCTGAACTAACTATGTTTGTCTAATTATACTCTATAGTGCTTGCACAATGATGAAAGTGTTGAATAGGGCATTTCTCAGAAGGCATTCCCTTGATAATTGATGCCCAGCTGTAGATCAATCAAAGCCACAGATAACAGAATGGCTACATTGTCTATTCCAGGTGGGTGGTTTCCAGCTCTTTGGGTGATTCTATCTTCAAATAAGATAAAATTTAATGGAAAATTCTAGCTTCAGAATTAAAAGTCAAATGAGGAGTTAACACGACCTGCATATCAGTTCCTTGAGTCCTTGACAGGAGCGATCCCTAACTGCAGGGCCAGGAGTGAGTCCCAAGAACAGTGGGGTGTGGCCACCAAATAAGAACCAACCAAACCAGAACAAACAAAAACTCAAATTTTGCGGTGCCAGTGTTATCTCACAAATGGAGAAAATGGCTAGCTTCTGTCTTCTTGGTTTTTGAGGATAGTAAAGAATAGTACACCAACTCCCAATGTCTTCAGCATACAGCACTGTATTTATGGCTCATAAGAGGTCAACAGCAGGGACTGGAGCAATAGCACAGAGGATAGGGTGTTTTCCTTGCACACAGCTGACCCGGGTTCAATTCCCAGCATCCTATATGGTTCCCTGATTACCACCAGCAGTAATTTCCGAGTGCAGAGCTAGGAGTAACCCCTGTGCATCGCTGGGTATGGCCCCCCAAAAAAGCAAAAAAAAAAAAAGGTCAACAGCAGCCTCTGTTTAGGACAGGTTTCCTGATATCTCCCTTTCAGCAACTATTTCAGCAGATTTCAGCAGCATCAGCGTTTTTCTCAGGCAGGACCGCACTTGCCGCAGCCCAGGATGTGTACTTATATACTTTATGCATTTCCCCACCCATCCCTTGTTGTCCTGTTGTCTGATTGATCACACAAAGCAACCAATCAAATCACATAGATAAAGATGAATCAGATGGTTCAGATGAAGACCAAACAGGCGTTTATATGCACTACCCATATAGTGTATATACAGAGCCGACTGCCTCCTTCACTTCCTCTCTAACACTGGAATTGAATTCTGGGCCTCACACCTACAAGAAAAGTGCTGTATTTATTGAGCCACATCCCTATTCCTTGACCCTTTATTTTTTTATTTTTTAAAAATGTTGATGATCTATTTTTGGGGGTCTCTCAAGTGGTACTCGGGAAACCCAGGGAACACTTCCTGCAAAGTTCAGCCAACTAGGCTTGTGGTTCAGTACGAGGGCCAGGGAGTGTGGTGTTGCTTTTGTCCTGCACCACTGAAGACCATCAGGGTCACCTGGAGATGCTTAGTGGCCTCTGAGGCAACAAGGCAATCCCAAGAGATGCACAGGAGGTTATGTGGTACAAGGGTGGTGTGGGGAGGAGAGGGGGTCAAATTGTTTCCCAATCCTTGTGGCACCCTGCCCACTGATCCTTTATTGTTTAACTTTTTTTTGTTGTTGTTGTCTATTGCCTGTAAGTCAGATGTCTTTAGCCTCCAGACATTCTTTGGCGCCCCCCTCCATTATTCTTTGTCCTTGATGCCCAGCTGTCTTGTCAAATTGCTGCTCCCAATGCAAAGAAAAGGCAATCAATCAATATTCAATATGTTTAAAGTGCATTCACTGTTCTCTGCTTTTTATTCCAAGCTCACTCCCTGTTTAAGAAAGCCTAGGGTTGGTAAGAATGAAGAGCCAGATTAATGAAAATGGAATGCATGGTTGGTGGGGCTACAGGAGGAAGTGAGCAAGTCATTGAAGGTAACTGGTACCTTTTTTTTTTTAATCAAAAGCGGAAAACAAGAACAATGGAATAAAAATAGTTCTTTGTACATTATACAACATGACTTTTCCCTAACTTTCATTTATATTCTAAGAAAATGTGTTTTAAGGTGATTATTATAATAAAAGATTAAAAAAAACAGCACTGAACATGTGGATTCTATAACAATAACCGCAGTGTTTACAGGCACAATGCTGATAAGTTGTAGAGCCAAATTTATGTCTGTATCTTTTGTCTCTCCTTACATGTTGCACAGTTGGCTTCCTTTGAGACATTCTGTGTTCTGAAGGGCCACGTGTCAGGGATCACATCCTAAGTGAATGAATGGATAGTGTGCATACACCCTTCACCATTTGACTTGGGGGTTCATTATAATTCTATTTTGAGCATTTTATGAGTTTTTATTTTTTTACCCAGATTAGTAAACATGGGGAAACAGTTTCAAATTTAGATGAGGGCAGGACTGACCCCTTTCTACAAACCACTTCTTTTTCTTCCTTGTTTATAGGAGAGAGTTTGAAAGTGTTCATAAGAGTTACGCCTCTCAACGGAAGGTGACTCAAAATGAAGAGGTTTCAGTTCAGGGTGTTTTTTTCTTTCCTTTTTTTTTTTTCTTCAAGTTTTCACCAAAGGAAGTTAGAAATACGTTGCATAAATTTAGAGCAGTAGAGGAGATGAGACTAACCTAGGAGGAAATGTGTTCTAATGGGAACCCATGGGGCATGTGAGTTACCATGACCAAAATAGTCCTCCTTAAATTACTTTTGGCAGCAGGGATCACATTGATTTTAATGTTGCCAGAATATTTCAAGACATCCAAAGGTGAGTCCATAATTATGATCTATCTTTTGGCTTTCTAATTTACAAAACAGTATGTTAGTTAATGGCTACAGAGCTCTTCTCTGTTGATGTGCAAGTTCTAAGTCTGGAAAGTTAATAAAATGAGATCATAAATTTAATTTACTATCACCTAGCACAGTAATCTAGCTCATTGTACTTAATTATTGTAGCAAACAGAAAATTAAAATAAGAAACTAAGAAGAAATATTTAGACTTTCCAGTTTCAATTTCAAACCCTGGAGTTATAATAATCTGATGGATGCTTTGTGCCTTTTGATAAGAGTTTCCTTTGGAAAGGTTGAAGTGTGCTTTTATATCCTGGAACTAATTTATTAGGAAAGGAATGTTTACTGAATTAAAATGTTGTGTTTTCTCCATAACAATTTTTATGTAAATAATTCACTGTCACTTTTTGAAAAACAGAAGAGTTTAAGAATTTGATTTAAATACAAAATGTAAATTTTAGTAGTTATGTGTGGATGTATTTGTAATGAGAGAAAAATAAAACAAAATTGGCTGTATTTTTAGGGAATTGCAGTATTGCTGAAACTTATGGCAAATAAAAACAAATAAACAGCACAAATTAAAAACAATTTTTATGTCAGCAAAAGATTGAAAATATGTTAAGATAATTGGATGACAGTTGTGCTGCCTAGAATTTAATAAGAAAAAAGAAAAAGAAAAATACTATATTTTATCATCAAAAAGTTATATAGATGTGATTAAAACCAAAGAAAAGTTTATATTTGAAGACTTGCTACAGTGATTATTGTTGCATATACACAAAGCTAAGTGTCCAGATCAAAATGTTTTGCTAATTATATTTGATGATATATTGCACTGATTATTCTTTTTTTTGGACGGGTTTGCACTGATTATTTAATGTTGTATATACTTGATGCTAAATTCTCAGATAAAAACACTTTAGCTAAATAAATACTAGGACTGTGATTTTGTAAGTGATTGAAATTCTTCATTTAGTCTTGGGTTTCTGGCATTATGTTGTTTAAATGAAGCAATATCTATTTTTTATTATTTTATGTTTTATATTTTAGTTCTTTTTTGATACCAGTATAAAAATAAAGTAATAAGTTTATAAGTTGCAAAGACAGTTCTAGGAAAGAAAATTGCATACTGTTACTTTGGGCTGGAATGATAGCACAGTGGGTAGGGCATTTGCCTTGCATGTGGCCGACACGGCTGACCCGAGTTCAATTTCTCCACCCTTCTGTGAGAGCCTGGCAAGCTACCGAGAGTATTTCACTCGCATGGCAAAGCCTGGCAAGCCTGGCAAGCTACCCATGATATATTCGATATGCCAAACACAGTAACAAGTCTCACAATGTTACTGGGCCCGCTCGAGCAAACTGATGAACAATGGGAGGACAGTGACAGTGACAGTGACTTTGAACTAACTAACAGGTTAAACCCATTTGTATGTCAGTCAAGACAAAGTGAGTCCTTGGCTTGACCTAAAATGATCAGAGCAATGTAAAATATCTGTCCATAAAGCTCACCACTGATAGAATAATTTTATGTCCACATTATTCTCAAAAAGAGGCTCTAACAAAATCAACATCAACTTAGTATATAAAGTTAGCAGTTGAGAAAGAACTAATCATTTTCAATCTGACATAAAGCAACTGTGAGAAAAATCAGCTAGTATCATAAAAACAATATTCAATGCAGTAATTTCAGAAAAAGAAAAGAGGGCACCCCGATAGAAATTAACTCATAACTGTCCATAAATAATCCTGTACTTTAAGATTAGCATCACTGTATCACTGTCATCCTGCATCGAATTATTCAAGCGGGTGCCAGTTACGACTCTATTCCTACCAGCATTGAGATTTTAGCAGCCTCTTCTTATTTATCTTTTCCAACGGTTGGAGGCTCTTTCAGGGTGAGGGGAATGAGACCTATTGTTGTTACTGTATTTGGCATATCGAATACACTTCGAGGAGCTTGCCAGGCTCTACCCGTGCGGGCGGGATACTCTCAGTAGCTTGCCGGGCTCTCCAAGAGGCATATATTTATATATTTCTCTCTATGATTTGTTGCCTACTGTCTGAACCCCAAGATTAACATTTATGTAGAAAATAACCTAGTATAAATCAGTGATTTAACCTAGTATAAATAAGGGACCCAAAGATCAATAGAGTAATTACTCCTTTTCTTCTTCTATTAGAAGAGGGTTACTCTATCTAAAATTTAATGCACACTCTTCATATATATATTATAGCATCATATTTAACAATCTATTTATATACGTGTGTACACCCATCTATTACATTTACACACATATGCTTATTTGTGTATATAGAAAATATTTCTTTTACTTTCTGTGAGAAAGAAAGATTTATCAAGAGGACTGGAATGGTCCTGATGATGAAAAAGGTTATGTACATGGTCAGTCTCTAGCACCAGGCCAGCAATGGTAGTATTATCTGAGAGAGCATGGTTGTTTCTCTAACATCAGAATACCAGGGATCATTTGAATCAATTCCTGGAATATAGACTTCTGAGGATAGCATTTTTTTTTCTGCTTTTGGCCTACTCAGGGTGGTGCTTAAGTGCTAGTCCTGGTAAAGACAGCACTTATTTTTAGTTATTGAGTTCACTGAGTGAAAATATATGATACTGTGCCTCCAAAATTAAATAGCCACTTCTCCTTTGCTGGTTCAAGTACAGCATAGATAGCTATTTACTCAAATTCTCTTTTGAGGGAATTTTTTTTTATCTGGGAATTTGAACCCTCTCTGAGTCACCAACAGAAATGTTTGAAAACTGTCATCTCTCCTCAACTCATTTTGTGGTTGGAAGAAACTTTGCTTGGGTCACTGGAAATTAAAAGTAAATGATTTAACGAAAATATTTTATACCAGAAAAGGTGAAATAGTAGTGCTTTCTGTTTTAGGACATCTTATGGGTGATCAGGAATAGGTTCTGAGAGTATCATACAGATAGTCCCATTGTAGTTAAAATTAGGGTACATTTTTGTTTGGTTATGTTTTGGATGGTTATTTTTCCCCCATATTAAGAGTTGCTGTATAAAATTAGTTCACTTCACTGGTATATTTCATCACTATCACTGTCACCGTCCTCCCGTTGTTCATTGATTTGCTTGAGGGGGCCCAGTAACGTCTCCATTTTGAGACTTGTTACTGTGTTTGGCATATCGAATACATCACGGGTAGATTGCCAGGCTTTGCCGTGTGGGCGAGATACTCTTGGTAGCTTGCCTGGCTTTCCGAGAGGGGTGGAGGAATCGAATCTGGCTCGGCCGGGCTGGCTGCACACAAGGCAATGCCCTACTGCTGTGCTATTGCTCCAGCCCAGTTATATTTCATAAAATTAAATATTTGGCAAAATTATTTATTTTTATAACCAGCTACTTTTGTTTCATTTTTGAAAGTTTTGGATTGGTATGTATTTTAAAAAACTAATTATTGAGGTATCCTAGTTTATACTAATATTGACGTTGCTATTTTACGGTTGTAGAGCAGCTATCCAAATCCCTCCTTCGCTATTTCCAGATTCTTCTACCATTGTCTCATAGTTCCCCCAACTCTGGAAAAATTATTTAGCTGAGTAACTGACAGTTCTCTAAAAGTGTTAAAATTAGGGGCCAGAGCAATAGCACAGGGGGTACTGCATTTGCCTTGCATGTGACCCATCTGAGCTCAATTCCTGGTTTTCTGGTATGGATCCCCTGAGTTATCCCTGAGCACAAAGTTAAGGAGTAAATCCAGAGCACGTCTGGGTGTGACCCCAAATTAAGACAAAAATAAAAGTGCTAAAATTAGCTGTGAGGATTTTCTGGTGTAGTCTGAACACTCCCTATTATTTTTCTAGTGTCTATTTTTCCCTTAACTTGTGTTCTATTCCCTTTAATGTCTACAATAAATTTATAAAATTATTTTCACTTATAAATGATTCACTAATACCTTGTCTTTAAGATGTCAGGTTAATTCAAAGGGAAACTTAGTGAGGAATAATGTATTCACAAGATTTAATAGATTTGATTTCAAAATAATCAACCCTCTGAAGGCCCAATTTTAAAATAGAGTGCTGTGTTTGATCATTTTTTTCCATCAAGAATGTATTAGAGTCCCTGAATAATAACTACTTGGAATATCCTATTATCATAATCACACAGCATAAACTATTTAGTCTGACTTTACCAAAGAAGATAAACTCCTTCAGCAGTGTTGGGACTTGAAATGAGTTTGTATTGAGTCAGCTGTGGCAACAGTCTGCCCTAATTTTCAGTTTTTTGGAAAGGCATTTTGCAGTAAGGCGTTTGTAGTAAGATGAAGTAGTTAGTGTCACAGGTTTGATGCACTGTTACTTTTGGTTTGACAGAGTCATTGGTATGTGTAGATCTATTCCAAGTAGGTGAAGTAGAGAGAAAAGAGACTGGGTCAATTTTAGTTCTGAACCTCAGGCAGAATAAAGGGAATGGGATCACCCCATAACAAGGCACTTCTTTAGTCTTTTCTCAGACTTGAAGAGTTTAAGGAAGAGAGAGCTAGTTAGTGCACTTTGGTCTTAGTGATCTTTCCCTTACATATTATGTTTTCTTATGAAATTGTCTACTGGTACCAGGGAACTTGCATGCAAAAGTAGAAGGCAATTTTCTCGTTCAAGGAGTTTTCATTCAGGAGGACAATTCCCGGGCAAGTAATTAACTGCAGTCCTGTGATTACTGAAACAGTGAAGTGAAAAAGGATGGGGTGACAAGGTAGAAGTTGCTCCAGGCCTGCCTGGGGAAAATGCTCCTTCCATTTTCATTTGCGAAGAGAAATTGCATGTGTCAAATGTTCAAACGATCATTTCCTTACCTGTGGGCAAAGCACAAAGAGAAGCAATTGTAATTGATCACCAAGTACAAGATACTCATCTTCATGTCTCAGAAATCCTTGAGCCCAGAAATTGTAGTGAGATAAACAAGTGTATTCCTAAAACAAATTACTAAGCAGTGGAAAGATAAGGGGGGTGGGGTGGGAGGAGGAAGAGACAGACTAGAAATAACACAAGGACGCTTATTTATGTACATATTTACTTGATGGAGAGTACAGGGCACTTTGGAGATGTGAGGTGGGTAACTGTGCACCTTCACTATGAACACGAACAGTGTCATATAAACTTGTTACCTAAATCATAATAATTTTTAAAAATCCAAACAGGTGTGCCCCTGATGATTTGCGGCAGTGTAAGACAGGAATAGTACAGATGAAAACACCTCAAACCTAATTTTATCTAGCTGTTCTGACTTCCTTGCTTACTTTTAAGAGTCAACTGAGAAACGAAGCTCACAAGCCCTCATTTCTCCCTTGCATTTCACACTTTCTGGTGGAAATGGGAGTACAATGAGCAGAGAAATTGAGAAAGAAGACAATACAAGTATTTTACATTTATTTATTTATTTGCTTTTTGGGTCACACCTGGTGATGCACAAGGGTTACTCCTGGCTCTGCACTCAGGAATTACTCCTGGCGGTGCTTAGGGGACCATATGGGATGTTGGAAACTGAACCTGGGTCTGTCGCGTGCAGGGAAAACGCCCTACCCGCCGTACTATCACTCCAAATCCAATAAAGGTATTTTAAAATACTCACTAAGTGTAGGACAAATCTTGAAGTCCATGAGACTGTGCACATATTTCTTAGGTCAAGAGAGTAGAAAGAACTGTGGAATCAGGAGTCACTGCTAAGAATCTGTTGGAAGATGTCATCCTTGTTTTTCAAAATGGGCATTTAATTTTCTTTTTTACTGACTTATTTTCCATTTCATCAGTAATACCCAATAAACTTTTTAGTCTTATCACTATGTAATAAAATGTTAATTTACTAAACACTTATACATGTATCAGGCACTCCACCAACTACTTTTACATCCAATAACTCATTTTAACTCTCCAAATCTTTCAACCCATTCATGATCAAGCATTCCATCTCTGGGGATAGTATTCTGAAATCTTCAGCAATAAAACTACAATGAAAAGTGTACATTTACATTGCTGTAAGATTTTCTTTCTTGCTGCAGCTTGAACCTCTGCATTTAAAAAAAGACAGTTACTGCACACAGAATTTTTACATATATGTTTTTGTGATACATGCAGACATAAAATGCTTCGGGTGAAGCACTTGTGGGTGGGATGCACATGGGGTTATGGGAGAGCATGAGTGAAGATAGGTGCACACTGCTGAAGGGATGGGTGTTAAAACATAGTATGCCTGAAATCTAACCATGAGTAATTTTGTAATTTCATGGTGACTCAATACAAAAATAAAATGCTGCTGATAGGACTGAGGAGAGTACCAGGAGGTAAAGCACTTGTTTTGCATGGGACTGACTTTGACTTGAATCCCTAGCATCAAATTCACTCCTCCAGAACCACTATTGGCTGTTCCTGAGCACAGCACCAGGCATAGCTATTCCCACCCCTCCACACACACCCACTACCGCTGGGTGAGGTCCAAACTCTTCCCAGGTTCCCCTTAAAAGATGCTGCTGGTTATTAATGCTTTTCATTGCTTTCATAGCACTAGCAGGTCACACCAGCCACCCCACTTGAAATGCTTCTGCCATTGTATTGGCTGATCAAGGCTCTCTGTGCTTCTTTGTTTTCATAGGGAAAAAACAACTTTCTCTAAAACATTTATGTATGGTGGTGTATCTCCCACAGCGGTTTCTTCTCTCCATGGCACTAATCTATATAATTTACATATTTGTTGTATTTACTAGTTTATGTCTGATTTCTACAAGAGAAAGGGAAAATTTTTGTCTGTTTTGCTCCTATTTCAAGCACTTAGGTCAGGTCCTGTCATGTTAGAAGGCACTCGGGAATACTAGTAGAATTTTTTTTGAGTCAGAGAGTAAAGGAAATCTTGAAGAAGGATTTTCTCTTCTGTCCTTTAAAAATACTTTCTGATTCAGGCAGATCAGACATCGTCATCCTCATCTTATATTTATGAAGCATAAACTTTTATCACAATGCTACAGCTTTTAAGTTGGATAATCTATGAAATTTATTTCACAGATTCTTTTGCTTTCAAGATTGGTATCTCTTGAACTGGAGTAATTTGAGTTAAATTACCACCCTCAAATCCCCAATGAATTATATCGTGTGCATTTATTTTCCTGTTTGGATAAGCAAAACCAGCAGTTTATCTTTACCCAAACCGGTTATTCATTCTTGCTACCACAATTGAAAGTAACCCCAAATATTCCTTTCTGCCCCAGAAAAGAGTTTGAATGTTCTTCTCCAAATATTCTATTAATAAATTCACGTTCTGTCAAGCTTTGCTTACTCCTGATTTGGTGAACATCATGCATGTGTTATCCATGAATGACTTATATCCCCCCTTTTCACTCAATATTCACAGAGAAACTTCAGTGACTAGAAACAAAATTACTTGAGATTTTGCTACTGAAATAGATACTCTTTAATGTGGGTGCCAGTTGTTACAAAGCAGACCCATTTGACCAAAACTAAAAACATAGTATAGTCTATGTCTCTGTAAATTAGGCATTATGCCATAAGCTTTCTCCTACTTTGGCAGCTCCTATTTTTAAATTATAGAATTATGCTGTCGGATACAAAATATCCAATAATCATGAAAGAACATAGAAACAATTTGTATGCTATATTTAATGACATGATTTACATACAAAACACTGGAAAGCTATGCAATGTTTAATTTCATAGATTTTGATGGTTCTATGCACTGAAGAAATGATAAGATACAGATTTTCATCCATACTATAAAGAGTCCTCCCTTTCCTGCAATAACCTCCTCCTCCAAGGGAAGTTTCTGATCTGTCATGGTGGTTTAGTCCATCCTATACTCATACAAATAGAAACATCAGGCAATATCTAATTTGATTGCCTTCTTGAGCTCTGTGTAATGTCTTCTGAGTTTTGTTCAAGTGACTGAGTGCACTCGTTCCTTTCCTTTTAGTGCCAAATAGTCCAAATAGGTTGCCTTGGCCCATTTACTCATTGGGTTGTTTCCAGTTTTCTGCAATTATTATTTTGTAGATTAAAATACAAACTGGTATAACTATTAGAAAAACTTCTTTTTGTGTAGGCTAGGAGGCATATTTATGAATATTTACATGCATTGTTTGCAGCTTTATTTTCAAAAAAGCCTTAAGATATAAGTTACCTGAAGTAAAATGCTTCCATTTTAAGTTAGAGATGGCAAATGTTAAGTTGCAATGCAACAACCACCTCCATCAAGACTTTTCAGCACTCCCCAATTGTCCCTTGTTCTCCTCTTGCCCGAGAACCTTTCTCTCACTATGAATATAGCTCTATTTTCTAGGGGTTCATAGAAAGGAATCACACAGTGTGTAGTCACTGTGCCTGGCTTCTTCCCTCTGGCATAATGCCTTTTTGTTTCCGTTATGTTGTGACTCATATCAGAATTTTCCTCATTTATGTTGAATACTATTCCACTCTATATGCATGTGCCAGGAGTTGGTTATATATTCACTAGTTGTTGGAGATTTTAATTTTATAATTTATTTATTTTAGTTTGGAGGCCACCCTGAGAGGTTCTCAGGGGCCACTCTTTTTGCTCTGAAGTTTGCTCCAGGTGTTGCACAGGGGGCCATGCAGTGCTAGGACTGAACCTGTACCTCCTACATTCAAAGCGTGCACTCAGCCCATTGAGCTATTATTCTGGTCCCATTGCTGGATATATTAATTCTCCTCAGATATTAGATATTAAAAAACTTTTATTAAAATTTATGAAAATGTAATATAGGCACTTATGTGAGCATATAATTTCATTACTCTTGTGTAAATTCCTAATAGTTCAAGTATTGGATCATGTGGTAAGTATATGTTTAACTTAAAGAGAAAATGAAAATCTGTTTCCAAAGTGGTTGTACTATTTTATATTCTCAGCAGAAATGTATGAGTGCTAGACTTCATTTCAACATTATTTATAAAGCAAAAAGTTGGAACAATTCAAATATTCAATTCAAATATTCAAGGAAAAAATATATTGTGGTATACTTAATCAAAAGAATATTACAAATAACTACAATATTAAGCACAAAGAGAAAGCTATTCATTTTTCTACTGTTATTTAAAGACTTCAAATGCCTTGAATCTCAAACATGAATTCTAGTTCTTACAGAAAAATATCTGATTGTGAGTTAACAAAAACATGATGCAAATTTAAAAAATAAGAGGTCAGAGACAACTGTATATGGTTAGTCCACATTTCTAAAATAGGTCAAATGTTGTAATATTATCTAGGAATGGGCTGGAGGGATAGCACAGCATTAGGGTGTTTGCCTTGCAAGCGGCCAACATGGCCGACCCGAGTTCGATTCCTATGCCCCTCTCGGAGAGCCCGGCAAGCTACCGAGAGTATCTCGCCCGCACGGCAGAGCCTGGCAAGCTCCCCGTGACGTATTCGATATGCCAAACACAGTAACAACAAAGTCTCACAATGGAGACGTTACTGGGCCTGCTCAAAAAAATCGATGAACAACGGGAGGACAGGACTGTATTATTTAAGAATGTATATACTTGGGAAGCCTAGGGAATGATATACACAAAATTCATGATAGATGGCTAAGTAAGGTATGTGTGGGGATGGGAAGGATAACGTTTCCAAGATGTTGATAAACACTGCTTCTTAATCTGAGTGAAAGGCACATGGTGTTGATTAAAATAACAAAAAAGATCATTGATATTGCTAGTTTTACTTTATGCTTTCTTTTCTCTTTTTAGGGGGGTGCACACTTTTTTGGGAGGGGATATCAGGGATTACACCTAACTTTGTGCTTAGGGATCACCTTGACAGGGCTTGGGGGACCATATGAGATGCTGGGGATTGAACCCAGGCTGGCTGCTCTACCCACTGAACTATCTTTCCAGCCCATATACTTTTCTTAAAAAAAAAGAGTTGAAACTTGTCCTAAATTATAATTTTTATAATTCTATCTACTATTCTCTATACTTACTCTGAAAGATGTTAGTGTCAGTAAAGTAAAGTAAAAGTAAAGGCCCTCCCGTTGATCATCGATTTGCTCGAGCGGGCCCAGTAACGTCTCCATTGGAGACTCTGTTGTTACTGTGTCTGGCATATCCAATACGTCACGGGGAGCTTGCCAGGCTCTGCCGTGCGGGCGAGATGCTCTCGGTAGCCTGCTGGGCTCTCCGAGAGGGGCGGAGGAATTCGAGTCGGCCATGTTGGCTGCGTGCAAGGCAAATGCCCTACCGCTGTGCTATCGCTCTAGCCCTTAGTGTTAGTGTTAGTGTTAGTGTTAGTGTTAGTGTTAGTGTCAGTACTGAAATAATTTTGGAAAGCAGTTCTCTCTTTGGGAGTGCATTTTTAGTGGTCTGACTTTTAGCAATATTTAGCTCGTCATTAAATCCATAAATCTTCATTCATGGAGATGAGTAGATAACTCACCATAACAAATATGATTGAATTGAATTTATTTCTTAAAATTATGCAGGACAGGATATATTTATTGTTTTTCCAATTGAATTTTTTAAAACTAAGTATAAAAACAATTACAAAATGACCATTGTTGGATACAAGACTCTATCATCAATTCTAGAAAGACCAGTTGGTCAATCATTGGACAATACTGCAACACTGACAAAGAAAGTGTTTTCATCTTCCTTCTGGTCACATCCATAAGAATAGAAAATCAAGAAGTTGAAAATTCCACAAGATAAAAATGCTAGTAAGAAAACCAAAAGAGAGCAAAAAATAAGTTCTTGCTTTCATATGTTTTAACAATATTGAAAGTTCTAAATTTTAGCATTCTATCAACTGATGCCTTTATATCAACTTCCAAGGAAGAATTATGATTGAAGATAGTCTATAAAAAAAGAAGGTCATTATTTGACGATAATTTTGCTTACAATATATTGTGATTACAACATTGTATTGGCATGTCATAATATCTCTACCTTGCCCATACTCCCCCAAAAACCTCTGTATAGTAGCTCAAATATAAGATTTTATAACTGGAAATCATGTGAATATATGTATTTTTTTAATGTAGGAGATCTTGCTATTTTTAGGGGGTGTGGGGTGTTTCCCAAGTGTCACTCAAGAGGCCAAGGGTCCCTGGTTGAGTCTTGATCAACTAGGTCATGGTTTGATGAAAGGAGCTGATCAAGGGTGCAGTGTGGCTTGGACCCTGCAGTGTAGGGACTCCCTGGTGTTGTGCTCGAATTTGAGATCCTCAATTGCAGAGATACCAAGTCCACACACAATAATGCAAAAGCAAAGGAACTTTATTACTAGCCCGAGCTAGCGCTAGCTTGAGCTAGGGTCCAAGTCTCATCCAATAGAGTGGAATCTTGACAAGGACCCCGACTCCAAATCACAAGCAGTTTATATAGGGTTCAGAGTTAAGAAGCAATTTATATACTGGTCTATTTTTAGCATCGGTCCTATTACAATGGTGGTCTGCAATTAGGCAGTGATTAGTAACAGTTTCTAAGGAGGGTACAGTGATGCTTCAAGACTGGCCAGACCCAATTGCCCAATTCCTTATCTTGGCAAATTACTCAACTGGGAGTCTACCAGAAACTGTAAGTCCTGCTCCAGGGAAACAAACTGAGGCCTTAGTTGAGACTTAATGTTGGCTGTAGCTTATCGTGGCATCAGTTTCACCCTCACACCGGGTTCCCCAGGGTTCTTGGATGGTGCTAAGAGGACCTCCCGGCTGAGCCCAGTGATGCTTAGGGGGAGCAAGTGGTACCAGGGATTGAACCCAGGTCAGGTGACCCTAGACATTTGCCCAAACCATTCTCCTCTATCCCTGAAAATAAACATGTTTCTTAACCACATGCTTGCAGGTTGGAAATGGCACAAACATCTTTGGCTCACATCTCTAGGACTAGAGGACCACTTTCCCTGAAAGGTACTAAGAAGTGCCTTCTGTAGGGAAGAACAGAGAAGTCTGTTTTAGACTAAGCTTGCAGGCTGTAATATATGGGTAAAGGATAAGCTTGAATGTGGACTGGTTCTCTCCTGCTGGCTCCTGGGTATCTAGAGCTAAAGATTTCTCTTGCAGGGGGAGGCTACATACTGTCTCTCTTGTACAAACTTTCAGGGGAAGGATGAAATGAGAGAAAGTGCTACCTTCTTTGTGTTCTCAATAGCCTGTGCCCAAAGGAATTTGACGGTTTTAAGTAGGAGTCCAGTTCTTAATTCCTTTTGGGTCACTTTCAAGAGTTCTCAATCTTAATTAAACCAGACATACGTCTTTCTATTTTGGCCCTGTGCTTTTCGTGTATTGTTGAAGACATTTTTGGCTGGGGGAGTGTACTCCGTGGTGGAGTCTACTCCTCATGTAAATAACTAAATAAATAAGTCCTGTAGCACTGCCCTGTAGCATTGTTCTCCCGTTGTTCATTGATTTGCTCGAGCCGGCACCAGCAGTGTCTCCATTGTGAGACTGGTTATTACTGTTTTTGACATATCAAAAATGTAACGGGAGGCTTTGCTGTCTGGGTGGAATACTCTCGGTAGCTTGCTGGACTCTCCAAGGGGGCAGAGGAATCAAACCTCCTACCCGCTATGCTATCACTCCAACCCAAACAAATAAGTAAATAAACTAAATTAAAAAATAACTTATTCTTAAAAAAATAGTAAAAAATTAAAAGACAGCATTCTACTTTAAGGTCATAATGCTCTTTCTTACATTTCCTTCCAAAAACTTTAAAGGTTTGCCTCACATTTGGTTTTAATACACCATAGATTAATAATTCATACCTATTATTTACATATTTATTTGTTTGTTTGGGTCACACCTGGTTTATTCCTGGCTCTACACTCAGGAATTACTCCTGGCGGATGCTGGGGAACAATATTCGATGCTGGGACTGAACCCAGGTCGGCCACTTGCAAGGCAAATGCCCTTCTTGTTGTACTACCGCTCTGACCCCTGTTATTTATTTTAAATATGAGTTAATAAGACTCCGTGTTAGGGGAGTGCAATTTTACTTCTCTTCGAAGTATCTGTTACCATACCAAGACCATCATCGGGATACCAATATCCCTGTGCCACAGCCGAGAGAACATCCTTTCTCCCATGAGGCCGCCCTTCCCCTTGGCTCAACACAGCTCTGTGGTCTGAGAGTAAGCTTTGTTTCCATTGGTCAGTCAGCTTTGCTTCTCTTTAATCCACATGTTAGTGAGAACATCTGATCATTGCCTTCTGCTTTTGATTTATTTCACTTAGTATTCCTTCCATCAACTTCCATTCCTTCAATGTTTTCACAAAAGTCAAGATTTCTTATAGCAGGACCACAGCGATAGCACAGAGGGTAGGGCCTTTGTCTTGCATGAGACAGACCCAGGATCCTTTCCTGTCATCCTATATGGTCCTCCGAGCACCACCAGGAGTGATTCCTGAGTGCAGAGCCAGGAGTAACCCTGAGCATTGCTGAGTGTGACCCCAAAAAGCCAAATTAATTCATTAATTAATTAAAAATCGTTAGGAGTTTCTGGACAGGTTTTAATTTTTTTTCTTGTAGCTGAGCAGTATTCCATTGTGTGTATATATAGCACATCTTTTTTATGGTCGAGGGTCGAGGTCGGGGGAACTCCTCCCTGAGATTCTCAACCAATCCTGATGGATGCCGTGCTGTCTGGGCCCTATGGTGCCAGGGTTTCTCTGGGTGATGGCGGTGTTGCTGGGGCTGGGCTCAGTTGCATGCAAGGCATGTGCCTGAATCCTCATCCTAGTTCCTCCTGCCCTACACCACATCTCCTCCATCTACTCTTCTGTGTTGGGTACTTGAATTGTCCATATTTTCACTACTGTAAATAGATTGCAATGAATATAGGTTTGCAAGCATGTTTTTGAGTTAGTCTTTTGTGTTCTTGGATAGATACCTTGGGTGAAATTGCTGGATCATTCAATGAATCATTTTATTTTTAATATTTTGAGAGAGAGTGCCCTATTACTTTCCAAGAAGATGGAACTAATTTACCTGGGCATTGCAGTATTTGAGGGTTTGTTTCTCCACGCCCTCTCTGCAGCATCTTTTGTCTGGCTTGTGTGATATAGGTTCTTGTCACGGTTTGAGGCAGTATCTCATTGTTGTCTTGATTCACATTACTCTGAAATGACAGTGAGCATTTTTCTTGTGCCAAGAAACCAACTAAAAGATTTCCTCACTGAATTGTCCAGTTTCTCTCCCCAGATTTTTTGGTGGGATTGCTTGAGTTTTTGTTGTTGAATTCTGTGATTTCCTAAATGTACCTTGGATATTGGGCCTTTGTCAGATATAGGTTGGCAGAAATATTTTCTGTCATTCAGTAGGACATCTTTTTGTTTTAGTGACAATTTTTTTTCCTATGCATATTTTTTTTCCAATGTGAGTAATTTTTTCTGCTTACTTTTCCTTTTGTTTCTTTCCCTTGCCTTTGACAGAAAATGTCCAAATATATTGTGGAACCCAATATCACGGAATGCTTTGCCTTTGTTTTTTTTTTTGATGCATTTCATGGTTTTAGTTCTAACATCTAAATATTTAATCCCATGTGTATTATTACAGAAGCAATTGAAAACGGAGAAGTCTGCCAAAGAAGATTTTGATCTATCAAATAGTAAAACATAATAATAATTAACACAAAAGAATCATGATTTAAAGACCCGCACATTTATTTTTATATTTTTTTCTTTTGGGGTTACACCCGGTGATGCATAGGGGTTACTCCTGGCTCTGCACTCAGGAATCACTCCTGGCAGTGCTCAGGGGACCATATGGAATGCTGGGATTCGAACCGAGGTCTGTTGCATGCAAGGCAAATGCCCTTCCTGCTGTGCTATCACTTCAGGCCCCTAAAACCCCCCATACATTTAAAACATGCTTTACTATCAATTGTAGTTTGATTTTTCAAAAAAAGTTTAAATCAGGATGTGTGACTAGAAGTCATCATTTAAAAAATGGTTGTTTTCACTGAGTTCCACATTAATTGGAAATAAAAGACATATGTTCTGCCCTATGTAATAACATGGGAGATGGTAAGGAAAATCATGTTAAGGCAGAGTTGAGCATGTCAGTCCTTTTATTCTTACTACCAAATGACTGTGGGCTGGAATGATAGTACAGCGAGTAGGGCGTTTGCCTTGCACATGGCTGAGCCGGGTTTGATTCCTCCACCCCTCTTGGAGAGCATGGCAAGCTACTGAGAGTATCCTGCCCGCATGGCAAAGCCTGGCAAGCTACCTGTGATGTATTTGATATGCCAAAAACAGTAACAAGTCCCACAATTTGCCTATAATTGTAATTGCTGAACAACAGGAGTACAGTGCTACAGTGCAGTGCTACCAAATGACTGTAGGACTAGAAATCTGGAAAGGAGGTAACATATTCCTCCGTTGATCATGATTGCTAAGTCACGATTCCCATTCTTTATAGAGTGAGATTTTATTACTTTCACAAATTAAATAATAGATAGTCCTGATGATACAGCTGAAGAATAAACTTAATTTTCACTTTGAAATTTGCATTTTAAATTTAAAAAATTACAGAACTGTTTTCATTTGTACCCTACTACTTGTTGCCATTGTAACAACATGGGTTGGCAGGATCTCAAGTTATCTTGATTTTACTGATGAAAAATGAGACGCAGAGAGATGAAGTCAATTGGACTAGTATTTTAGCTGATGACAGAGAGAGCAGCGATTTTTCTGTTACATCATCATTTCATATTTAATGTTTGTCTCCAGACAAAAGTAGAATGATACCACACTGTTAATTTTCACTTTTGGAGGTCAAGGTTGGCTGAATAATGGCCACCCCTTTGGTGATAATCCTGGGAACCTGTGAAGCCTTTGCAGATATGATTTAGTGATGGATCTTGAGATGGTGAGACTATCTTGTATTATCCATGCCCCCTAAATCCAGTCACTCATTTTTTATAAGAGAATGGCAGAAGGAAATTTGGTACAGAACAAAGAATACAATACACAGCCAGAGTTCAAAAGGCAGTGAGTGTGACAATGAAGATCAAGATACCAAGCAAGGAAAGCCAACAGTCACCAGAATTGGAAGAGGTCAAAAGAATAGATTCTTTTCTGGAGTCTTGATATAGTGATGTGGTTCTGTGAATCATACATATGGGTTGTTTTCTTTCTTTTTTTGTGGGTAGTGGGGGAGGTACACTAGTTACTACTCAGGGCTTACTCCTGGCTCTGCACTCAGGAATCACTCCTGGCAGTGCTCAGAGATCATGTTGGATGCTGGGGATTGAACTCAGGTTGGCCACGTGCAACCCTACTTGTTGTACTATCTCTCCAGCCCATGAGGTTGTTTTCTAATATTTCCTTTGTCCCTAATTCATTGTTTGTATGTAGAAATGCAATAGATTTTGTCTATTGATTTTGTATTCTGACTTTCTTCTGAATTCACTTATAATTTCTAATAGTTCTTTGGTTGAATCTTTAGGATTTTCTATGTATGCCATCTGTAAATAATGATAGTTTACTTCTTTCCAAATTTGGATTCATTAGCTGTTTTTTATTCTTGCCTAATTATTCTTGCTAAGATTTAGTTGTTTATCATTGTACTCAAGATTTTGTGAGTTTCTTATTTTTTGGGGGGGGATGTTTTCTATTTCTGTGAAATAACTTTCAACCTTTCTCGGAGGGAAGAGGCAGTAAGCCCCATTAGCTCTGATTTATCTGGGAAAGTCTGTACTCCTCTATAATATTTGAAGGGTAATTTTTTGAGTATTCTTGGTTGGAAGATTTTATCTTTTAGGATTGTGAATGCATCATTCAGCTCTTCACTAGACTGGAGAGTTTCTGCTGAGAAATGGAATGATAGCCTAAATGGCCACCTTTGTATGCTAAACACCTTTCCTTAGTAGCCTTGACTATTTTCTTTATTTTTGACTTTTTATAGTTTAACAAGGAGATTTATTTTTGAATTTAGAAATTTTTAAAAAGTGCTTAAATATTACTTCATTTTATAAATAAATATTACCCTTTAAAAACTAAAATATGCCGCATCCACCTAAATAAAACTGGAAGCTCATTATATATTTATTTGAATGTCAAAAGCTCAAAATTTCATACTAAATGAAGTTTTTCTTTCTTTTCCAGGAAATACTTTGGAGTTATCATGTCTGAAAACATTATTACAATCTAATTTCACCTACTTGTTTCCCTTAAATTTTTCTTTTGTGACTTTTGTGCAACCCATAAGGGAAACTCAACTGGTGATGGGAATCTTTCAAAATCACACCAACTTTCAAAACATTGCCAAGATTTGCCAGAACGTCAAAAGTGAATTTAAAAGGTGCCACTTGTGTTTAGCTTGTGAATCCAAAGGAAATAGGAATTTTATTTCACAAGAACAAACATCAAAAGGTAAACGCAAAGAAAAAGTAAGAATAAATTTATCAAAAAAGAGTATATAAATATATCTTTTTAGTTTAAAAAAAGTATTAAAAATATGTTATGATTTCAGTCTAGTGGCCGTGACCCCTGAGAGGGATAACTCTTGAGAAGTGTCTTACATTAGTCATTTATCTATTATCTACCCAAAACTGGTATTTTAAAAATACATCAGAATGTGACTGTAATTCAAGTATATTGGATATTTTAGAGATTACTTTAATGCTCTCTTTTCAAAGGTAGTGACTGAAAACACTCAAGGCAAATTTCTAGGTTCTCTTAGTAAAAATCAAACCTTGGTTTCCAAAGGAGCCATTGGATCCTTGCTGCAGGTACCAATTTCTGCCTGACGTTTATCCACTGGTTATGAATAGTCTTCTTATTGGTCGCTGAGGACTTTGTCCACTACTGCATTTCTAGATCCTAGTATAAATTCTGACAGGAGGCATTCAATTAAATCACTGTTTAATGAATCACTTAATCACTTAACTTCCCGTTAGTCGTCGATTTGCTCGAGCGGGCGCCAGAAACGTCTCCATTTGTCCCTGTTGTGTGCTAGCGTAGCCCAATGGCATCTGTTCGCTCTGGGAACATGAAGAGCCTCAAACCGATCGTTCATGAACGATCATTTAATGAATGTGCCACAAATTTAAAAAATCACTACAAATTATCTGTAGTGCTGAACTGAATCTTGCCTTTAAGATCAATATATAATATTTAATGTAATACATTTGGATCCTCGAAAATTAATTTATTCATTCACAGTATAAAATAAAATGGTGGCCCCAAGTCCAAGTACCAATTGATTGCTGATATCTATTGAGTGAGATTGCTTCTTATTTTGATTTCCCCCATTTTTTTCCTGAGTGGTAAATGAGATCTTTTGGCATTGGCTTTGGATTAAAGTACATAGCTTGTCTTTTCCTGTGTTCTTATTCAAGCAGTGTTGTAATTCTTGAAGGGTTCTGGGCCTGATTAACTTTAAAGCAAATTGGGGAAATACCTGTAAGGCACAAAGAACTGTGAACTGGTTTGAGGTTGGGTAGCTCACACATGCTACATACCATCTGGAAGAATATTCCAGTTTCTAGGTGTTATAACAGATTTTCCCAAAACTCAGGGGCTTAGAGAAACAGCTTCTTCCTTCTCCCTCCCTCCCTCCCTCCCTCCCTCCCTCCCTCCCTCCCTCCCTCCCTCCCTCCCTTCCTTCTTCCTTCCTTCCTTCCTCCTCCCTCCTTTCCTTCTTCCCTCCTTCCCTCTTCTTTCTTTCTTTCTTTCTTTCTTTCTTTCTTTCTTTCTTTCTTTCTTTCTTTCTTTCTTTCTTCTCTCTCTCTCTTTTCCTTCCTTCCTTCCTTCCTTCCTTCCTTCCTTCCTTCCTTCCTTCCTTCCTTCCTTCTTCCTTCCTTCCTTTCATGAGCACTTTAGGGAATTTCTGCTTTTGGAGTTCCTCATGCTTTGGGAATTGGACAGTAACCTTTAAGAGGCAGCAGAAGCTGGGAGAGATGCCCGCATGTGCTTGCTCACAGATCTCACAAGAAAGCACCTTTGTACCATCTTCATCATAATTTTGTCTCCAGAATTGGGAGACACAACAGTGAGCGCCTCGTGCTTCTAATTTTATGATATTTTGTGAGGACAACCCCAGTAAAACAGCACAATATGCATATGAATTACTGTTATAACTGTTTTCGGAGGATACAGCTGGTGCTGTCAGTCATCAGGGAAATGTCTGATTTTCTGAGATGCTCCAATTCTTTCAACCCTCCTGGTTTTCACAATCTTGAAAGCTATAAGCACACAATCTTTGTACTAAGATCAGATTTGTGTAGGAAGTAGACTTAGTTTTGAGGTGTGCATGCGTGCGTGCATGTATACGTGCGTGTGTGTGTGTGTGTGTGTGTGTGTGTGTGTGTGTGTGGTGTCTGGGATAATATCAGGCCTCACAAAAGCGGGGCAAACTATCCCTGGGCTACATCTCAACTTGCATGTGTTTTCCTGTTATGGTACTATTTTGCCATTAATATTTTCTTAATCTCTTCCCAGCTCTTGTCATAAGAGGTTCAATAGAAGAGAAGACAAATGACCTTGATTCATCTTGTCGACATTTGTATATCACTGTTCCTTCTACAATCAACCATTTGGAGGAATATAACATTACCCAGAACCTGAAAGCCCACCCTTATGCAGAAATTTCTGATGGAGGTCCAACTCAGGACAAGTCTAGAAATCATACTTGTACAATTATGAACTATCCAAATAATTGTACACACATTTCTTTGCACCTGGAAATGGATGTCAAAAGTAAGTTTTATTTTAATTATATTAAAGGCACTCTGGCAGTGCTAGTGGGAAGCAAAGGGGTCATGTCATGCCAGGGATTAAATACAGGCTCCTGCATCCATAGGTCCTGTCACAGGGTCCATGTATTGGCTGTTGTGAATAACGCTCTATGAACATAGGAGTGCAAAAATCTTTTTGAATGAGTTTTTTTCATATACTTCGAATGAATACTTAGAAATAGCATAGCTGGATCATATTGTATTTCTGTTTTTATTTGTTTTAAAGAAAATACAGACCATTTCCCATTAAGGCTGTACCAAGTTATGTTCCCACCAAGAGCCTACCAAGGTTCCCTTTTCTCTACATACTCACCAATATTTGTTGTTTCTAATCTTTAAAACACAGGCCATCCTTACTGAATGCAACAATATCTCACTCTGATTTTAATTTGCATTTCCCTAGTAATAAGCATCTCAAACTTTTTTTTATCTGTGTGGCCAGATGTCATCTTTGGAGAAGTGTCTACTCATGTCTCCTGTCCATGTTTTGGTTGAATTCTTTGCTTTTTTTGTTGTTGAGTTGTGTGAGTCCTTTACCTATTTCAGACATCAACCTCCTTGTCAGATGTATGCAGTATAAATATCTTCTCCCAGATGCTAGGTTGCCTTTTGATTGTTGTAGTTTCTTGTAATGTGAAGAAATTTTCTTACTTATTTGCTTGTTTCTTTGTTTTTACCCACACCTCCAGTACTCAGGTGTTACTCCTGGCTCTGCACTTAGAAATTACTCCTGGGGAATGCACAGGGGACAGACCATTTGGGATGCCAGGGATCAAACCTGAGTAGGCTGGATGCAGGGAAAACACCCTACCTGTTCTACTATCACCCAGTCCCAAAGTTTTCTTAGTACTATCTCTTTGGTCCCTTTTTTTAAATTTGTTTTTTAATTTAGATTTTTATTAGTGAAACACCATGTTTTTTTTTTAAAATTTAGATTGGTCCCTCGTTTTTGAGTTTTTTGATTTATAGTATTAGGTGATGACTTAATTTCTTCTTTTTTCCCCTTTTGCCATGGCTCTTCAGTTTTTACATAATTTGTTGATAAGCCTTTTCTTTCTCCATATTTGGACTTGACACTTTTGTCCATATATGTGTGGATTAATTTCTGGATTCTCTATTCCATAGTCCTGTGTGTTTGCTCCTATTTCAGTAGTTTCTATACCATTTTAATTACTATTGTTTTGTAATGTAGTTGAATCCAGCGAGCCTGATGCCTCCATTTCCCTTCTGTTCTTTTAGGAATGCTTTGGCAGTTCAAGATCTTTTGTGTTCCCATACAAGTTTTGGAATTGTTTGTTTTAGTCCTTAAAAATGACAGTACGCGGCTGGAGCAATAGCACAGCGGGTAGGGCATTTGCCTGTACAAAGCCAACTTGGGTTCATTTTCCAGCATCCCATATGGTCCCCTGAACACCGCCAGGAATTATTCCTGAGTGCAGAGCCAGTAGTAACACCTGTGCATCACCAGGTGTGACCCAAAAAGAAAAAAAAAAAGACACTAAAATTTTGATAGAGACTTTTGATTCTGTAGATGGTTTTAAGATGGCTATTTCAATAATGTTTATTCTTTCAATCTCTAAATGTAGTATGTTTTTCCATTTCTTTGGTATTTCTATTTATTTAGTAACATCCAACAGTTTTCAGTGTACAGATTTTTTACTTTATGTTGGGCTGGAGCGATAGCACAGCGGGTAGAGCGTTCGCCTTACAAGCGGCCAACATGGCCGACCCGAGTTCGATTCCTCCGCCCCTCTCGAGAGCCCGGCAAGCTGCCGAGAGTATTCGATATGCCAGACACAGTAACAACAAAGTCTCCAATGGAGACGTTACTGGGCCCGCTCGAGCAAATCGACGATCAACGGGAGGGCCTTTACCTTTACCTTTACCATTATGTTTACTCCCAACTATTTTAATCTGTTTTTGATGCAATTACAACTGGGATTATTTTATTCTTTTAAACATTTATTTTAGTAAAAGCTATTAATTTTAGTCACTATCACTTATAATACTGTCAACGATATGTATACAACATTGCAACATCACACTCTTAAAGAGAGAATCCCCCAGAGTTTCCATCCACCATCATCTTAGACCTCCCCACGTGTCATCCTTACACCTTCTTTCCCCATTGTTGTGTAGACCAATTCACAAATTCTCTTGCTTTGGATGATTTGTGATTCACTGTCATTTCTTTGTATCTCACACATGATAGAAATCATATTGTGTCTGTCCCTTTCCTTATGGCTGACTTCACTCGGCATATGCACTAGTTCTATCTCTATAGTGGAAAATTGCATGATTTTATCTTTTTTCCCCCTAGTCAAGTATGTCTCGTGCTTCCAGGAGCTTGATTTTATAGTCTCTAGTTCTTGGTCATTGATGGGATCACACGTCGCTGGGGCAGTTGGTGGGTGTAACTGCCTAGCTACTGGAAGATGGGGGATCTGGGTGAGGAGGTCCAGTCCCGAAGGGAGCAGGCTTGGGATCTCAGCCCCGGGACCCGTATACCTGGTTCCTCTGCCAGTTCCTTCATGCATGAGGCTCGTCGGAGCATGTAGAGAGTGGTCTTAAGCATGGCTGTGTCTCGGTCCCGGAGATCTTCAGCTGCCCGGGTTCTGCTTGGGGAGGGGAGGGGAGGGGAGGGGAGGGGAACTCAACCTGCCCCCCCTCCAAGGGGCCCCAGTGAGGACAGTCAGGCACGGGGACTGCGTTGTTCTCTTCCGGGAGCTTGGTTTTGTAGTCTCTGGATCTTGACTCTGGATCTTCACCTCTTATTGTCTAGTTCTTGCTCTCTGAGAACCCTGCACGCTACTGAGAGTATCCTGCCCGCATGGCAGAGTCTGGCAAGCTCCGTGTGGTGTATTCAATATGCCAAAACCCAGTAACAATGATTGGTTTCATTCCCCTGACTCTGAAAGAGCCTCCAATGTGGCACTTGCTAAAATCTCAGGGCTAGGACGAATGGAGATGTTACTGGTGCCTGCTCAAGGAAATCGATGAACAACAGGATAACAGTGATACAGTGATACAGTCAAGTAGTATTCATTGTGTATATGTACTATAGTGTCATTATCCAGTTCATCTGTCTTTAGAAACCTGGGTTGTTTTTAGATTTTGGCTATTTTGAATAGTGCTACAATTAGCATCACTGTATCACTATATCACTGTAATCCCATTGTTCATCGATTTACTCGAGCGGGTGCCAGTAACGTCTTCATTCGTCCCTGTCACGTGCTTGTGAAGCCTGATGGAGTATTGGGAGCTCTTTCAGGGTCAGGGGAATGATGACTGTCATTGTTACTGTTTTTGGCATATTGAGTATGTTGCAGGTAGCTTGTCAGGTTCTTCCAATTAGCATAAGAATGCAAAATATCTTCTTTAAATGGAGATTTGGGGCTCTTGAGTAGGTGCCTCAAAGTGGTGCCCCAAAGTGGAGATGCTAAGTAACATGGAAGTTCAATTCTTAGTTTTTTGAGATGTCCATATTGCTTTCCAAAGGGTTGAACCAGGCAATATTCCATTAGTAGTGGATGATGGTTCTTTTTTCCACACATCTACTCCAAGACCGGTTTTGTTCTTTGTGATATGTGCTGGTATGAAGTCATACCTTCTTGTTGCTTTAATTTGCCTTTCCCTGGTGGTGAGTGATACACAAGACTGTTTTCCGTATACAATATTGGCCATCTGTATGTCTTCCTTGAAGTTCCTGTTCATCTCTTCTCACCATTTTAGGGATTGTTTTTTAATTTCCCTTTCCTTTAATACATTGTTTGTGTATAGCAAACCAATGCACAATAGCATTAATCATATTAATTTTTTATCCTGCCGCAGAGATTTCTTTTCTATTTATTTATTTATGGGTTTTTTTTTTTTTTTTTTGCTACACCTGGCTGTGCTTAGGGCTTGCTTCTGGCTCTGCACTCAGGGATCACCCCTGGCAGGGCTCAGGAATTACTCTTGGTGAGGCTCAGGGGATCAATGTGGGATGCTGGGGATCAAACCCAGGTCAACTGAGTGTGAACTAAGTACCTTACCTGCTGTACTATCTATCTGGCCCCTAAGATGAATTCTTAAACATAAAAACCCCTGTTTTTTGTAATATGCTATTAATGTTATGTTGGATTGAATTGATTTTTATGCCCTGTCTTGGAGATGAGAACCAGACTTGTATTAAATGTGATTTTTTTGATGCAATGCCATTAAGATAGGTGGATTATAGGCAATGTGGGTCACTGGGTGACCCTGAGAGAAAGGTAGACACTGCAAACACACAGTTTACATGGATCTTAATTCTGCTTGACTGTTTCACCAATCAAGACTTAACTACCAAGTCATCCTATTCTCAGTTACTGTCATTAATCTTTTCCTCTAAGCAGTGTGCTCCCACTTCACTTAAAAATCTACTCTTGAAGGCCATTTTATAGTGTACCAATTAATGAGTGCCTGCTGTAAAACAGAATGTGAGGTACTAAGGACACGGAGACGAATAAATGTAAAATAAGCAAGTAAGTACATTCCCGAGGGAAAGGTGAGATGGTAGAGCAATTGACTTTTATTATTCCATCCCAATGGAAGCTGTAAAATGCTTTGCTGAAGCTCTAATAATTTTGGGTGCTTTTATTTTCAAAATGCCACATTTACTTTAGAGCAAACACAAGTATGTAATACGTAGGCAGTTTTCAAAATAAATTATAGATTTAAAAAATTGTATCTTCTGAGTTAGTTTTCCAAGGACCTCACGGTCTCTGAAATGAAGATTGTTTCACATGTGCATGCATGTGCACGTGTGTCTGCATCAATGTATGTATGGTGGGCAGAGTGGGAAAAGGACTGAGATCTGAGCAAAAGGGTGAGTTGCCTTGATTCAGGAGTGAAGTGGGCAAGAATGTTTTGAAAAGTTTGTATAAATACACCAAGATATCATCTGAAAGATAAAGATAATAGATATTTAAACATTTGCTCTACTGCACATCTTTGTATCCAGCTAATGAGATTTTATATTTTCTAAAATATGAAGAGGAAAGAATCATTTTCATAATTTTGCTTTTAAGATAATTTGCATTTGGGTTAATTGGAGAAAACCCTACAAATTCTAGTCAGCCCCAAATGATAAATAATTGAACTCATAGCTCAGATATAATAGTGAGGCCCAATTATGGAGCCCCGTAATCTGGAAGCTGCACATTTATTTTTCCTTGTGTAGAAAAGTTTAAATTTATTCATCTTTCACTCTGCTATGCAAAGACTAATTGGAATCTCCCTTAGCTGTTCTATCCACCAGGGGGTGAAGCTAAATTTAGTTCAAACTGGAAAATTTACTCTGAAACTGTCACTGGCTCCTTCAGCTATTTTCTGATTCTTACTCATTTTGTTTGCTCCTCTCCGTGATGGCGAGTAGAAGGGTGAGGGGGTGGCAGGGGAGGTAGGAAAGCACTCTAATGTTTGTGCTGATGCTTTGGTAAATGCATTGACACCCACCGATTGGGCATGATCACCCCTGCCTTAGAAAGATGATAAATGCATGATTGTTTTTCAGAGTCCTAATAGTGTTTCATTTCACCTTGGAGATTGCACCCACCTTGCCTTTTGCTGGCACTACAGTTAACTGTCAGCTTTTCTTTTCTTTTTTTAAAAAATTTAATGAATGACCGTGAGATAGAGCATTACAAATTGTTCATGATTGTGTTTCAGTCATACAATGATTCAACACCCATCCCTCCACTAGTGTAATTTCCCAGCACTAGTATCCCCAGATTTCCTCCCACCCCTTCAAGCCACCCTCCCACCCCAGGCTGCCTCTACAGTAGGCACCTCTTCTCTCTCTCTTTATCTTTCTCTCTCTTATTTTAAGCATTATGATATTTGCAATACAGATGCTAAAAGTTTATCATCTCTATTCCTTTACCTACTTTCAACACTCAGTTCTTATCCATTGCCAACTAATATTGTGATAATCGACCCTCCTCTATCTTAACTATCCTCCATCTCCCACACCGTTGACCCACCATTGACCAGTCCTCCTGGCCCATTTCCCCCTGGCATTGGATATTAGTTTCATACTGTTACATATATATATATCACAAATAAATGTAGTCATTCTATATCTGTAATTTGGATTTTCTTTTTCTAATAAAGGGAGTGAGTTATCTTGAGTGAATGCACATACTTGATAGGATCATTGCTGTGAGAGCCAATGGGAATGTCTGGGTGAATCTATGTGGCCTCTTTTACATATGTCACAGTTTTGCCTTCTCTCTTTGTTTCTTGTCCTTTCTTCCCCATCACTGCATCTTGATTGATTCAAGAACATATGTTTTTAGCTCTGTGATATGGGTCAAAGTTGTTAATTACCAAGAGTTCTGATTCTGAGATGCGCTGCGGGGTAGACTCAACAAGAGAGATGCAAGATTAGAGAAACCAACGCCACGCAATTGACAAGTGAAACTCATCATGGAATTTGGGAATAAAATGCCAATCTGGAAGCCATGCAATCAAATGTACTTATTTAATTCATCAAGAAAGAGTTCAGTTGAGCAAGTGCTAGTTATATATTCAGTTTTATATCAGTATTGGTTATATATTCAGTTTTCAGCTAAGGACAGGATATGTAGAACCAATTGTACCACCTACTGGCTGCATCACTTTCTTGTAATATTATAGTATGTTTTTTCTTTGCAGATTTTATTTGCTCCACAAAGATCACTTGGTATATTTTAGTTCTATTGGTTTTTATATTTTCACTTATCTTCACTATCTACAAAGTACTTGAAGACCTCAGAAGAGCACACAAGTGGCAGAGTAAGTATTGAGAGATAGATGCATTGTTTGAATAAGTTCATTGAATGCCTCAGCTAGAGATCTGAATTATTCTTAAAATTCAATTTACCATTTATTGAGCAACAACTGTATGTGAGTGGTGATTCGAGAAAATCCAAGCAATATAAGTATCACTAAGACCTAGGATGAGGATTTGAGAAACTTCATGTCCCTTTCTCCTAATACTAGTGAATAGGTGGAAAGAGAGGCCCAGTGACTCGGGAAAGCTGGTGTATGGGAGGCTGAGCTTAGTGGAAGTGAGGACCCAAAAGGATAGAAGAATATGAAGTGCTGAGGCTATGTTTCAGAGTTGTAGAGTTTGAACAGAATGGTTCTAGCTGAAGAGTTTGAATAATAGTCAATATTTAGGAAGTGGCACAGTACAGATTTGGTCAGGCAGAGCTAAAATGGAAATCAGAACTGTAGAGGGTGATATTACAAATATTTAATAGCCATGGCTCAGGCACACACCTATCAGGATAGAAAACTCCTGGCATGGCCCTGTTGACTAGTGCCCACAGATACACTGGCCCTGGAAGTGAATATTCATTCATATAATGAATATCAGGCTTGATGAATGTTTATGTGCCATTTACGGTCTCTCAGATACAATATAAGATATATTGTGAGAATAGGTTTTGCAGAACAGTAGGACTGGACTTTTGAAACTCTCGCTTGCTAGTTATGTGACTGAATAAATAACAATATCTGAGTGTCTCCTTTCTTATCTATAAAGCCAGACTCATTACCATCACCCCTCAGGGTTGAGGTCAGGAATGAAATAAAGAGACTTTGTAAGAGATTCAATAGAATTTCCTGTGCTTGGTAGTTCTCAAGCATGGTGATATTGTGGTGGTTATATTATTTCCAAGGTTCTTTTAAAAAAATCAAGTGGGGGCATCTCACATCCAGTGGCACTTGAGGGGGGTAACCATCAAATCAGGACCTTTTATGCACAAAGTCCTTTTAGGCTCACCCCCAACTCAGTTCTTTAGCAGTCAAGGCTGTACAGAACAATTCAGGGGAAATGACAGCCTCCAGGCTTGAGTGAGGTTGCCGTTCATTCTGTTGGTTAAGCCTTAGCTACTAATCTTTCTCTTTATTTGTGGAGGGACAGGGGCACACCTGAATTGGTTCAGGGCTTATTCCTGGCTCTGTGATTAGGGAAAACTCCAGGAGGCTCTGAGGTGCTGGAAATTGAGCCAGAGACCCCCCCAATTGAAAGGCAAGTGCCTTAACCGTTGTAGTTTTTCACTGACCCTGCAGATCTTTCTCAAAGCATTTCATATCACATCTTGGTATGTGATACCTTACCTTACTATAAAAGGTCTTTCCTGTATCAGTTAATGACATCATCATTGTGTATTGTAGAACAATAATTTCCAGAGAAATTTCACAAGCTTTCACTAGATTTTCAAAGCAGACAAATAGGGTTTGTGCTATGATTTTCATTCTATAGAAGAAAGCTCTCTGAGCTGCAGAGAGGTTGTTTGTTCTGAGTTGAACAGCTAAAAATTGTCAGAGTCTTTCAAGTTTTTATGATTATGTTATTTTAAGTTAATGTGGACTATTTGCAAAGAGTAGCTTGGAGTCTTCTGAGTTTCTCCCTCCTCCCCTCCCCAACCTTTTAAATATATTAGGAAACAGAGACAAAAACCAACAGAAAAAAAATGTCTGGGGAAAAAAACAATAGTGGGAAATGACATTATTTTTTTTTGAATATTCAGACTTAGTGGCTTTCAAAGGCTGTGTTACAAAACCAAGCCTACAAAATCGTGAAAAACACGGCTCCACTAAAGGCACTAAGTATGAAACATGTGTTAAATATTCTGAATGTCATATATATAATGACATAAATAATATAGTATTCTGTATGTAGAATTGGTGTTTTCCATTAGAGGAAATGACATAATGGCTTTTATGATAGCAGGGAAGCCACTGGGTTTAGAAAGAACTTGAGTATGTTGATGGAAAATCACTTACTATAGAAAAGCTTTTAACGTCAATGTCTTCGGGCCCTGGAGTGTGGAATGGTCCATTTTCCTAAAGAACCTATTGAGCCAATCTGGGGATCATAGATCAAGAATGTGCTTCTTTAACATATAAATATTTCATTTCTTTTCTTGGAACAGGTCATAAGTACACATCTACATCTGCTCTCTTAAGAGAAAGTGATTCAGAGAAACTGCAAACGCTGAATGTGTGGGTGGTTGCAGGTGAGTGTTGTGACGTCACAGGGAAATTCCGGGACTTCTCCTGTGCCCTGAGCCTGACCTCTCTGGGTTTCTTTAAACTAGCCAGGAACAAGCCCTGAGCACAGCCTGGGGTGACCCCAAAATCAAACCCCCCAGAACAAAACAAAACAGAACAAAATTAGAGTTCTATTCGAAAAAAGCTACAGGCAAATAAAATTGAGTTAAATGTCATTATCCCAGGGCACAGTGATCATCGGAAAGAAAAAAGCGGAAAGTGTGCTTAATTGGCAAGGAGAAATTCCTATGAGTAGGCAGATGAGGGCAGGCAGTGAGGTCTAAACCTCCGACTTATTTTTAAATGAGACAAGATACCATTATGTCTCCAAATGCAAGAAGTAATTGCCGAGTGGGCAGGGGCGTTTGCAGGAGCCGTCATTGCGTGGAGGGCAACGTTCTGTAACAAAAACTTCTAATAGCTCCAATTAAAACGTCCCCTGTCCCCTCCCGAGTAATGGAAGCAAGGATGTCTCATTTGAGCAGGAAGGAGGGAGCCAGCACAGATGCTCAGGCTCCATCTTCCAACGTGCAAAGCCCCCTGAATTCCAGCTGCCAGATCCTGTTGAAAAGCAGGAAGATGAAGAGCCTTGCATGCAGCCCACCCCAGCTCAGATCCCGGGCACCACCGCCTCAGGGCGCTCCTGAGCACAGAGGTAGGAATTGCCTAGCATAGAGCAGTGTACCCCTATTTCCCCACCCACCCGGACCCCAAAAGGAGCATAAAGTTGGAAAGGAGTCATACAGGCATGGGAAACCTCAGTGAGGCCTCAGTTTGCGCCTACACCAGCTCGGCAGCTGCAAGTTTGCTGGGGAACAGTCTTCAAAACCAAAATGAAATGGAATGACAGTGGTTGAACCCTGAGTACCAGCCCTGCACACTGTCCCTAACCCTGCCCTCCTGCAGCTCCATCTCTAGGCACTTAGTATTTTGTACAGGATTTATTTTCTTCCTCCCACACCTGGAGGTGCTCAGGGCTTACTCTCCCATGGACACTTCTTAGCAGTCACTTTGGTGCAGGGAGATGCTCAAATGTATTGCAGCTAGGAACCCTGGGTTCCTAGCCTCTCTGTGGTCTCTCAAGCTCCAGGAGAAATCTTCAAGCCTTGAGTCAGGAATAGCCTCCTCAACATTTTGTGCCTCTTAAATGAATAAAAATTAGCAGCACCCTTGACTTGAGGGAAAACTGGATTGGGTGCTACTCAATAGCCTAACCAAAAAAAAAAAAATAAAACAACAAAAAAACCCTAAATGTTTGGTCAGGGAGATAGCGCAAAGGAGTAAGGCATGTCCAATATCCATGGTACCCACCCTGCAATTGCTGAATGTAATTCCTCCAGATATAGACTACTTCCAACTTTGACAGTAAAATTATTAGCCTCTGTCTGTAAAGAATATTGGCTAAATGAGCCTTTGACAATAGTTAAAAATAGTCAATGGTGGGTTGGAGAGTGAGCCAGGTGAGTGCATGTGCTGTGTGTGTGTAGAAGGGTCTCTGAGGGCTTCAGGGAGGTGCCCAGCAGCAGCCAGCCGGGAGTAGCCCTCGAGCAGAGCAGGTTTGATCCACATTAAAAATTATAAATAAATAAAATGGAGAAAGTTGGAAATTGTTGTGCACTGAACACTCTAGCTTAATAAAATAATAAAAAAAACACAGGTTGTTGCAAATGGCAACACCAGATTTTCCAATGAAGAAAATGACATTCGGTCCTTGTCCCTCTGGTCAGTCTCCATGCCTGACTTTCAGACCCTGGCAACGTTGCAACCTGGTGCAGCTGAACCTTCCTCAAGTTGTAATTTTGAGCACTGCAGCCTTGTCTGAAAAACAAAACAGAACAAAACAAAAGCCAACCCAACAGGTTCCCCATCTGCTTTTGGCATCAGGGGACTCACAAATTTCAAGTACTAGGGAACCACCAGGCTAACCTCACACAGGTTATATTTATGGACCTCTGGGCTCCATTCACCAGAGAATGGTCTCAGCTATTCCTACCTTTAATAGCTCCTACTAGCCACCCCCCCAGCCTTATTACCAGGGATATAATATTAATGGTTAAGAAGGCCAAAGGCTGATTGCTATTGTATTTTTTAAAACCAAAAGGCTATTTTTTATTTTTTAAAACTTGAAGCCCAGCATCTTAAAGGGAGAACCGAACAAGCTATTTCTTGTTATTTATATTTCTTTAACCTAAAAAGTCCCCCCCTCCAGAGCCTCCCATTATAAGTTGCTCTTTCTGGGAGAGAAATGGAAAGGAACTGATGTTTCCCTTGAGTGCTGTTTTTAAGGCCTCGCTCTGTAATGATGGATTAGAGGCAGCCGGAGAATGTCAGGGTGAAAAGCATGCTGAGAGGTATTCGGGAGAAGCTGTAACAGGAGTGAAGAAATGTAGATCAAAGAGCACAGGGACCAGGTGCACGCAGCTCAGCAGCCAGATCTCTGCTCTGGCTGTTCAACCCGGAGTGTGTCTTCAGTTGTTCACGGGTTATAAAGCAAGCGGGTTGCTGCATTTATACACACAAGGAGAGAGGTAGGTTCATACCCTGAAAAAGGCAGAGGGAAATAAGACGATACTGCCAAGCGGGCTCTGTGGCTGAGATATAAGCGAAGGCACATTCAGGCCAAAAGAACAATGACTGGCTGTGGATTTGGTGCAGTGATAGGGCTCAGGCTTTGCACGTGTGCGCCCTTTCCTTTGTGCCACCAAGGAAAGAAAACAGAACACAAAAAATAAAAGAATCACATCTCTGTTAGGAGAAATGCTGTACCAGGTCAAATCTGAAGCATTTGCACGTCTCTAATATTTTCTTCGTTAGGAGAAATGCTGTACCAGGTCAAATCTGAAGCATTTGCACGTCTCTAATATTTTCTTCCCGCCTTTGAGTAGCGTGATGGGATATGTTTTCTGCATTTGGCATTAATCTACATTTTATTTGTTCCACTATTATCATCCCAAAGGTAATGACTGTTATATTCATCTTTGAATCTGTGTTCCTGCCATAAGATCTGGCAAGCAGTTCATGTGCAGTGGAAGCTTATTAAATCACACAAACCCTAAACATAAAAGCAGATAAGGGACCAGAGAAAGAGTATAGTAGGAAAGGTGCTTGCCTTGCACATGGTGGCCTGGTTTTGATCCTGAGAACCCCTAGAAGTGATCCCTGAGTACAGAGCCTGGAGTAAGCCCTGAGCACAGCTAGAGGTGCCCCCCAAACAAATGAAAAATAATTTGAACAGAAAAGAAAAAGCACTTCTCCCAAAACCAACCAACCAAACAAAAGGCAAAAATAGCAAAAAGCAAGAGGTAAATATTGAGGATAGGGGGAGGAAAAGTCAGTGAAAAAACATAATTCTGCTTGAAAGAAACATATAATGCACTTTTAGAATTGCTAAGGATACCAGAGAAAAATGAAAAACAGTGACTGTCTTGCAGATGAGGCTTTAAGGACCAGGTATGAATAGTTTCCCAGTGTCCCCAGCTGAGCTGGCTAGCCAGGTGGGAGACCAAGGTCAAGGATAGTCGCAGTGCACAAGACCTGAGTCACAGATGCTAACGCTGGAAACTGACTTGGCAGACCTGGCGGGAAAGAAGTGCTCTTGGAAACCCAGAGAAATGGTGGGGAGGTTAAGGAGTTTGAATTTGGAAGTGAAATAGGAGTTCAGGAAGGGCAGGCAGAGAAAAATACAGATCACGGCCTGGGAATGGTCTGGTAAGACTGCCTCTGCCATTCTCACCATCACCAAACAGCGGGAAGAGTTTGAACCTTCAACCTCTTCACTGTCATGGTCAACCAAAATCTGCAGAATGGGAACTGTGGGCCTTATGCTCAGCATTGATGGTAAAATTGCGCTGGCCTCAGCACAGTCCTTGCCTCTGCATGGGTGGGGGTGGAATCATAGTTATGGAGTTATGGAGACTCTCCCCTGATTGCCTTAGGAGCACTGCCTGTAGCACTGTCCTCCCATTGTTCATCAGTTTGCTTGAGTGGGCACCAGTAATGTCTCCATTATGAGACTTGTTACTGTTTTGGGCATATCAAATACGCCACGTGGAGCTTGCCAGGTTCTGCCGTGAGGGCGAGATACTCTCGATAGCTTGCTGGGCTCTCTGAGAGGGACAGAGGAATCAAACCCGGGTTGGCCGAGTACAAGGCAAACGCCCTACCCGCTGTACTATTGCTCCAGCCCCTTAGAAGGGAGCTAAACTATAAAAGCTCATCTAGCACTTCCCAGGAGCCTAGGGCTTTCAGACATATCATACTGTTTAATTTCATAGTAACCTCTTGTTTAGTTTTTGATGAGAAAATGGAAGCTCCAGGAGTTGAAGTAACCAAGCCACAGCCAGACCCTTCCAGACTTCAGACTCAGTGCAGTTTCCACAGAGGCACTTAAAGGCAGCAGTGACCCAGGGAGTGGACTCCAGCTGGGTTGAACCGCAGATCAAAACTCTTTTGTATTAACCTTAGAAATGGAGATAAAACGTTTCTCTTTGTGAGGATGTAGGGGTTTGTGTGTGACAATGTGAGTCATCCCGGAAAAAAGGGGTTGAAATGTTTGCTGCAGTTAATGTGGGTGGGCTTTTAGGGAATACGAAGCCAAAGAAACAGAATTTAATTGTGAGAGGGAATTACTAAATGCCAAGATAAGTGGCTGGCCCAGTAATTTGTATTAGCCCAAAATAAAATGAATGTAAAATTAGAATTTGCAACATGTTGATGGCTGGGATAATAAAGATGAAGTGGGTCTTGATTTCCTGCAGAGGCAAAGATAAATCACTGGTTCCAGATATCAAAGCACCAAGCAAGACAACATGAACATCTGATTTTTACTTGCTCCATGATAAGAGTTATGACACTTAAAATACAGATTTGGGTTCATAAATCCAGTAAAGGTTAGAGCCATGTGCTTGGCTATGGAACAGTCTCAAATGCAAAGGGGATTCTAGATGCAGGAAGAAATCCCTAAGGGTGAAGACTCTACAGGCAGAATGGGATGACAAGCTATTCTCTGCATTCATTTAATGCCTTTGTATGTCTGCTATGAATGTTCAGGATGGAAAAATGGATGAGAAAACATATGCAGAAAAACATCTCTGTCCTTACACCAAGCTATCCTGCCTCCTTCTGAAAACTTGCTTTTTGGTTTATTTGGGGGCCACACCTAGAAGTTCTCAGGAGCTACTCCTGGTTCTGTGTCAGGGTCACTCCTAGTAGTGCTCAGAGAGCCTCAGGCCGTGCTGGGGAATTCAACCAGGTCTCCTTTGTGCAAGGCAAGTGCCTGACCTGTACTCTCTCTCTGACCCTGTCATTCATTCAGTTGAAAGACTGGTCTCTGCTGTCTTACAAAGACTTTTCAAGAACTTTTTCCTCCTAAAATTTTAATTTTTGATAATGCCGATCCAAAGTAATGAAAGGCGAATGGTGAAACACTTCATCAGTTTCATTTCTTTGAGTATGAAGGTTATCTTTGGTGTGAATAACCCGGGAATGGAGTCAATGACTCATAATATTGGCAGTTGTCTGTTCCAGAAATGCCTTTTTCTCTTTACATGTTAATTCTAGGTAATTTTTCAGTAATTTAGTCTTCCATCCTCATTTGATTTTCACATTGGCCAGATTTGGAAAAGATGAGTGGTTTTAGGATCACTGTTGATAGCAGATGGAACTCTGAATATCGTAAGGAGTTAACATCATGAAGGATGGAAATCTATTTTAAGCTGCTATCATTGGATCTCTCAGCCGTAAAAGGCTACTAGCTGTCTTGGGCCCACACGAAAGTGCCAATGATTCTTTCCCTTTCTCTCTCTTTTTCACGGGTCAGAATGACAGGTAGAACTACTGATCCCTGCATTTTTATTTCTGTGATTTTTTTGAAGGTTAATTAGAGAACCAAATAAATATCACCAAATCATCTGAAACTTTCCACATCTGTCTTGACCCAAGTAATCTGTGAAGAGTAACTTGAATTCCATCATTTGAAGCTGTTTTGAGGAAACCAAGAGCTACTTTCTGTTTTTTGGTTTGGGGCTCAGGGCTTACTCTCTTCTGCCTTCAGGGATTGTATGGGGTGTCAGGAAATGATCCTGGGTTGGCTCCACGGAAGGTAGGTGCCCTACCTGCTGTGCTATCTCTGCAGCCCTGGACATCAAGCGCTTCTGTGAGTCATGGATGTTTGTTGCTCTCTCTACAAAATGTCATAATGACTCAATTTTTCCAAGCCCAAAGGGGAGTAAGGAAGTAGCAAGGGTCATCATTTTCAAGACCAGCCATTCATAGCCTTTCTCCAGGGAACACGTATGTAGGTCTTTCTGAATTCTAAGTGAGCTGGAGAGAGCATCTAGGAAGAGAGGCGACTGCTTTACATGTGACTGACTCTCTGACAAAGGATTCTTGAGCACCTGCAGGGAATCACTTTTTTTGTTTTGCTCTTTTGGGGTCACACCTGGTGATGCTCAGGGATTACTCCTGGGTCTGCACTCATGGTTTACTATTGGCAGTGCTCAGGGGACTGTATGGGTGCTGGCATTAAACCCAGGTCAGCCACATGCATTCTACCTTCTGTACTGTCTCTCCAGGGATGACTTGAGCACAGAGCCAGAAATAGTTCCTACGGATAGACCCAACCCTGGTCTTCCAATCCCCCACCCTCATACCCCCACCAAATTCTGAGTAAGACTCATTAAGTAGACTTAAAAGATGCTAGCAAAATACTCCTTTTTGCACTTGGTAGTGGGTTTTTAAAAAAATTGTTCATAGTACATTCGAATACAGCTTTATTACTCACGGTTCAAAAAAATTTTTTTTAAATTATGGGCCACACCCACCCAGCAGTACTCAGCACTTACTCCTGGCTCTGTGCTCAAGGACTTAGGACACCACATGGGGTGCCAGGTATTGAACCAGGGTCAGCTGCTTGCAAGCGAGTACCTGCTGCACCATCTCTCTGGACCATTTTACCTTTCCATGTATTTCATTTCTGTTAGACTCACAGCAGCCATATCAGTATTTCCAAAGCCACAGTACTTGATCTTGGTGGACCATGGATTTTGTGTGTCAGTACTCAATGTGAAACCTCTGTACTGGGCTTGTGGGGTTCAACGCTGGCACTTCTAGGAGAGGCCCCTTGTCTGCTCCCTCCCACGATGCCTCCCCAGGGCTTTGTCTAGGTGAACTGGCCGGACTTGGAGCCTCCCACCAGGCCTGCCAGCGATACTGCCTCTGGTAGTTGCCACACACTAAGGAAGATGCATGGCATCATCCGGCTCACACCCACAGTTTATAGAACCAGAAGGTCCTTTCACAAAGAAAAATGAGATATCATATATCTGACTCTTAAAATACAGCTTGGGTTCATAAAACAGTCAAGGTTATGGCGTAGGCTTGATGACAGGTAGATAAAAATGCAGAGACTGGAAGGGAAAAAATGCCTAAGTGTGTGGAATCTATAGACAATATGATGATTGATTCTGTCCGTTGAACGCTGTTATAGAACAGCCCTTTGTGCCGAATCTAGAAGCACTGGTGACATTCTTTTCAAAACAATTTCCAGACCTCCCAAGTGGTGTTGAGAAGGGTTGGTGGGGGGTGGGCCCATGGATTTTGAGACAAGTGTCCTGGGGCGTCAATACGAGGGCCCATGGATGCCATGCTGTCAGCACCGGGGATGACTGGGACACCCTGGTAGGTGCACAGGGGCCTTAAGGATGCACGTGGTGATGCCCAGGGGGCCATGTGGGGCTAGGAGTGGGACTCGGGTTTGCTGTGTGCTGGGTATGAGCCCTAACCACTGTGATGTCAGTCCCTCAGCCAGTCAGCACACACTTCCTGAGGACCTGCTATGTCTCAGTATTCTATATCTTCGAGCTGGGGTCTGGGAATATTATGCCCCATGTCCCCCCTCTAGGAAACCTCCCCTTTGGACTGGAGGAGGTAGATACATAAGTAATGACAACAAAACAAAATAAATTCACTCTAAGCTGAGTTTACCAAGGGTCAGAACGTTCATCGCTTTAACCTTTGGACCTCTCCTTGTTTTAAACTGGTTTGGGCTTTCCAGTTTAGTAACCAAGCAGCAAAAAGAAAAACATTTTTTTAAAAAAATAACAACTTAGCTGTCATTTTGGAGATAATGTCAAAAACATTCACAGTCATACCACTCTGGACTCTCCTGATCTCATCTGACTTCGGGTGCTAAACAGGGTCAGGTCAAGTTAGTACTTAGATGGGGAAAATGTCAAAAATTGATGAACAAATGCTCCGAGCAGCTCCCAGAATCTAGTGAGACTGAGGCCGCCTCAGATGTACCTTCCCTGAGGGAGGTGAGTTTTTTTCTGACCTGAGGAGCATCACGTACAGAGCAAAGAAAATACTTTGTAAGATTTGGTGACTCAGCGGGAAGACAAAATGACTTTGGAAGGATGAATTGAGGTTACATCCCAGATGTCATAATCTGAAGCACTTTGAAAAGCTATAGAAATCTGACAAAAAGAAGGAAAGAAATATTTGAGGCAGCCTGGGTTCTCTCGTGAGCAGTGGAAAAGGGCTTTATTCAGCAAGAGAATGCATGAAGTTTTATTTTTAATCAAAGCTACTATTACTTGGAATCTATTTGTTTGCATTAGAGCAGTCAGATAAAAGCTCAGACTGGGTTTTCCTTTGATATTTTAAGGCTTTGCTAGGGTTCATGGGGGAAAATTATCCAAGAATTTTTCGCTTTAGAGATTTGACAGATTCACAGAAAGTCTTCTGAAAATATTTTTGGCTGTTTCTGCTGCCTTACCTAATGTTACTGAATTGCTATTCTTTGAAATAAATTCCATTTCCCCAAGTAGAGCTAGAAAAAACTCCATCCCTTTCAGCTATTCTGAAGAAGGTATTAAAATGACATGTATCCTGCCTTTTTGCTTTTTTTTTAACTTTTAAAATTTTTTGCTGTTAATACGTATGCTACATGATTTTGGCTATTAGGAGAAACAGAAGATAATGTACACTAGAGAAACACTAGAGAGTTACTTTGGCCTAAAATTTTTTTTCTTTCTTTTTATTTATTTTTTTTGGTTTTGGGACTACTTCAGATGGAACCCAGATTGCCACATGTAAGGCAATCACCCTACTTGCTGTACCATCTCTTCAGCCCCTAAATATTTCTTGAGGGTTTTTCTCAGGAGACCTAGGGGCCCCTCCTCGTGAGTCTTTTGTCAAGATTCTGTACTACTTGGGCCCTACAGTGTTGGATCACCACACTGGTGCATGCGGGGGGGAGAGGTGGGACTTCAGGGATCCACCTGGCAATGCTTGGGGGACCGTGTAGTATTAGGAATTTAACTGGAATTAGCCACATGCAAGACATAAGCAATATTTCTCAATGAACATGATATTTCTTAGATTTGAGTGATATAATGTTTATTTCATAAGCTGAGTTATGAAACATCCTTTTTTCCTATACAGTCTATCACTTAATCACTTAATCACTTAACTTCCCGTTAGTCGTCGATTTGCTCGAGCGGGCGCCAGTAACGTCTCCATTTGTCTCTGTTGCGTGCTAGTGTAGCCCAATGGCATCTGTTCGCTCCGGGAACATGAAGGGCCCCAAACCGATTGTTCATGATCTTGACGAAGAAGTCTGACCATCTGGTAGGTGGGCGGCCAGGCGGTCTTTTGACATCCGGTGGGATCCAGTCGGTAACAGCTCTAGTCCAGCGGTCGTCTTTAAATCTCATTACGTGACCAGCCCATCTGATTTTCGACACCTTGGCAAACGAGACAGCGTCCCTGATTCTTGATCATCGACGAATGTCAGAACTCCGGATTCTTTATCTCATTTGAGTGAAACGTGATATTCCAAGCATAGCTCTTTCTATTCTTCTTTGGGAGACCTGAATAGCGTTCTCATCTTGTTTGCTTAGGGTCCAGGTCTCTGAGGCATATGTTAATGCAGGAAGAACAGTGGAATCAAAGAGATGTGCCCAGAGCCAGAGGTTCTTCGTCCTCTTAGCTATTTCTTTGACGTTCTTGAAGGCGTTCCAAGCCACTCTCTTCCTCCTGCACAGCTCGGGTGCCAGGTCATTTGTCATGTTGACTTCTCGACCTAGGTACACATAGCTGTTGCATTCGGAGATGGTCATTCGGTTGAGAGCAAATGGGGCATCAGGAACGAGGCTGTTTCTCATAAACATTGTCTTCGTAAGATTCAGCTGTAGTCCTACCTTTCCACACTCACGGTCAAAGTCGGCCAGCATTTGTGCCGCTTGGCTGATGTTTGGTGTTATTAAAACAATGTCATCAGCAAAGCGGAGGTGGTGTAATTGCCGACCATCTATCTTCACTCCCATTCCTTCCCATTCTAGTCGTCGCATGATGTTCTCGAGGGTGGCACTGAAGAGTTTCGGTGAAATGGTATCACCCTGCCGCACCCCTCTCTTGACATCAACGATCACTTCTTTGTAGAATGGTGAGATCCTGGTAGTGAATCCGCAATACAGCTCACGGAGGATCCTGATGTATTGGGCTTGAATGCCCTGATTGGCTAGGGCTTCAATGACCGCTTCCGTCTCAACAGAATCAAAGGCCTTCTTTAAATCAATGAATGTTAAACAGAGCGGCATCTTGAACTTCCGAGAAACCTCAATGAGCTTGGTTATCGTGTGGATATGGTCGATGGTGCTGAATCCTTTGCGGAACCCGGCTTGCTCGCATGGTTGTCCTTCATCTAGTGTTCTGCCAATCCTATTTAGGATGACTCGAGTGAACAACTTGTAGATGACAGACAATAGGCAGATTGGGCGATAGTTGCCAATGTCATGGATGTCTCCCTTTTGAACAGCAGTACAGTCCTGCTGGTTTTCCATTGGGACGGAACCTTGCATTCAGACAGGTAGCGAGTGAACAGCCGAGCCAGTGTATTGATGAGTACTGACGGCAGGTTCTTCAGGTGCTCAGGTCTGACCTTGTCTGGGCCGGGTGCTCTTCGTTTCTTTACCGATGAAATGGCGTGTCGGATTTCAGAAGGGAGAACGTTGGAAACGACATATCCATCCTGTGGAATTTGGTATGTCGGCAAGTGGACATGGCTATCGAAGAGATTTGAGTAGAAGTCATGGATAATCTTCTCCAATGCCATTCTGGAGGATATGATGGATCCATCAGGACATCGGAGGGCAGTCATCTTGGTCTTGTAGTTGTCGAAGGACAGGCGGGCCTTACGAATACTTTTCCCGGCTTCTGCCGCATCTACCAGTACTTCTGCTTTTCTCTCTTTGAGGTCTTCCTTGATCGCATCTCTGCACTGCTTTGCGAGCTCGGACGTTAGCTTGCAGTTGCCTGCAGCATGCGCCAAACCACGCTGGCGAATTAGCTCAAGAGTTTTCGAAGATAGGCGATTTTTTGTGGCTATCTCTCTCTTGGTGTTCCTCACACATTCATGGAGGTGCTGAACCAGTCGATCATATTCCTCGTCAATGTTGTCAACAATGGCATCTTCCCATGTTGCCGCAATAGTACCAAAGAGTTCCCAGTTGGTGGTCATTCTGGGAGTTCTCTTTTTGAACTTTGCAGTCTATAATATATTTTTATTTTTTTCTTTAAAGAAAAAGGTAGAATTCCTATGTGAACTGATCTTTCAGTTACTTTTTGAGAAGTAACTGAGAAATTTTCTATTTCTTCTTAGATCGTTGTCTTGATTTTATGTTTCTTCGGGGGTTAGGTTTTGTAAAGTTTCCCAGAAAGTTATCTATCTTAACTGGAGATAGCAAAAATAAAGCTAGCAACTACTCCTTGAGGGACAGTAGTTGCCTTCGAAGGTTATTTTTAATATCCATAGAGGGCTCTCCTAGTTCTATAAAATACTACAATGGCCATCAGTGTGAGATTTCTCTCTTCAGAACATTGAGCCTCCAACAAAGTCAATGACAAAACTTTTCTGACTATGACTGAGGAGCGGGGGAGATGAGAGACCCTGCCCCCTTGCTCTCTCAAAGAACCAGTATTTGAGCTCCTTAGCAGCTTTCGCACATTATTCCTAAGAACTAGCCGCATTTATGTACATAGTCCTCAGCAAATATTAGCAAAAGAATCCAAGGAACAGTTTCTGTGAGCTCACTCTATGTGCAGGTGGTGCTTGTCTTAGGAATGCTGTGGGAAATATTGTTTGGTCATCTCTATAGACACAAAAATGCATTTGAAAGAATGTAATATGCATTCTTCATAAAAACACCTAAAAAGAGAAGTAGGCACTTTCATAAAATAATAAAATATATTTGTCTCAAACAGAGACTCAGAATCATTCTGAATAGGCACACGTTAAGGAGCCAGAGTGATAGTACAGAGGATAGGGCGTTTGTCTTGCACGCGGCCGACCCGGGTTCAATCCCCGGCATCCCATATGGTCCCCCAAGCACCGCCAGGAGTAATTCCTGAGTGAAGAGTCAGGAGTAATGCCTGAGCATTGCTGGGTGTGACCCAAAAAGCAAAATAAAAAAAAAAAGACAACAACAACAAAAATGTAGGCACACATTAAAAGCATGTCTATCTAAGCTCAGAAAATTTCAAGGATTCCCACAATTGCCACTAATTCACCATTGACCTGGAAACACCAGCCTTTTAGGAAAGAGATGGAAATACAAGATTAATAAGTTGAGAAGAATAGATGAAATGATTTCTGAATATGATGAGTGGTGTGGAAAATCTAAGGCAATTCCCAAAGGTCTATTTAAAACGTTGAAATTCAGCAGGGTACAAAAGTAATATAAAACATAAATAGTATTATGCATTTTTAAAAGCTATGCTGCAATTAAAGCAACTATAAAGATATAAACAACTAGGAATAAATTCAGCAAGAATTGTGCAAGTTTTCTGTAGAAAATTTTAGAAAAACATTCCGAAAAACACTTTATGTCTGTAAAATGGTCTGAACAAAAGGAATAGTATGCCATATTCCTGATTAGAAAGATGAGAGTGCTAAGATGTGAATACTTCCTAAACCAATAAATACAAATAATATTTTTAAAAATAAACAAGATCATTACAACTACTTTCTGTGAAAAATAAGTTGTCAAACCAGAAAAAAAGACAGAGGAATAAATAGAATCAGTCATTTTACTCTAATACTGGTATATACCTAGATAAAATTATCAAATGAGAAATCAGAAAGTTCATGACTTTGATAAAACAATTAAAATGGCATATCAAATGAGCAGGAAAAGGGATTGATAGAAAATAGTGTTCATTCAACTTAATAAACCAACTAGAAAAAAAATGACAATCCAGAATTCATAGCAGAGGCAGATAAATTTCAAATGGATCAATGGTTATAATGTAAGCATGACATCTTAAAAGTTATAGTATAAACAACAATAGAATTAATTTACAATTACAATGTGGGCCTTTTAATAGAGACACAAGACTCAGCTGAGAGACTAAATTTGATGATGTGAAAAATAAATACAAATAAAAACATTAGGGAAAAATTATTGGCAGTTTGTCAAAGATAGTAACTTTCCCCTAGTCTATAGGGAAGCAAGTTGAAGGTATTTGTTCACCTATGTTCACGGCAGTGCTATTTACAACAGCTACAATTTACAAACACCCAAGTTTCCAAGAACAAAGAAATGAATAAAGAAATTGTGGTCTGAGCTGGAGCGATAGCACAGCGGGTAGGGCATTGAGCTTGCACGAGGCTGAGCCGGGTTCAATTCCCGGCATTCCATATGGTCCCCCGAGCACCTCCAGGAGTAATTACTGAGTGCATGAGCCAGGAGTAACCTCTGAGCATCGCCAGGTGTGACCCAAAAAGCAAAATAAAAAGAAAGAAAGGAAGGAAGGAAGGAAGGAAGGAAGGAAGGAAGAAAGAAAGAAAGAAAGAAAGAAAGAAAGAAAGAAAGAAAGAAAGATAGAACTTGTGGTCACGTAGTCAGCTATGAGAAAAGACGAAATCTGCAGTTCTCTGCAACTTGGCTGGAACCGAAGGGCATCATGCTGAGATAAGTCAGAAAGAGAAGGGCCAGTAGCAAGTGAGGAATGATTGAGGACAGCACAGTCCCAAACAGTGGTTTGAGGTGACCAACGGGCACTTAAAGCAAAGGAGCAGGAGACGAGGTTGGCGTCCCTGCTGAGAAGGCCTCCTACAGAGCTGCCTTGCGCATCTTTGGGAGTAAAAGGGCAAGCTCTGAAGCCTGGCTTCCAGCTGAGGTCAGAACAGAGCCAAGTAGAGTTACCTCCAGAACTCATCAACGCTAACCCACCTGGACTTTGTCACAGTCACATAACCAGGTTTTGTCATTTTGAGGAGGGGGTAACTCACAAGCATTTCTCAGGGCGCCTGAGCAGTTGGGAGTGGGCTGGGCAGTCCAATGTTTGGGTCCAGTGGCATAATGCTGCTTGGGCCCAGCAGTGCTGGGGGCCTCCATGGATCCCCAACAGGAGCTCAGGGGCCTACAGAGCTCACAGTGGTGGTGGGGACCATGCTGTGTTGGGGATTGAACTTGGGTCTTTTGAGATATCTCTCTGGCCCTGATTTCTTAACATTAAAATATTAATTCCCCTCCTCCCCAAAATCCCCTCCAAGAGGAATGAAGAAGTATTTATATGAGATTATCTTCAAGATAAATCATTAAGTTTGCATATGTTATACTATGCTGCCAATTATGTAAAAAAAAGAAAAGGACATACAGATATTCATCAAAGTATGTGTCATCTTTCTGTCTTCTATTGATACCAAAAATGCTAATCACCTTGGTTATCTGTGGAGAGAGGAAGGGGATAAAGAAGGAACAATGTGATGGTGTAGAAAATGACTATCTGGGAAAAGATGGAAAAGAGAAGCATTTAGGACCAGAGAGAATTCAGGGGTTAAGACACTTGCCTTGGGGCCGGAGCGATAATACATTGGGTAGGGCGTTTGCCTGGCACGCGGCTGACCTGTGTTCCATCCCCTGTATCCCATATGGTTGCCTCAGCACTGCCAAGAGTAATTCCTGAGTGCAGAACCAGGAGTAACCCCTGAGCATCGCTGAGTGTGACCCAAAAAGAAAAAAAAAAGACACTTGCTTTACATGCAGTTGACTCAGGGCTTCAATCCCTGCTACCACATGAACACCCCCCAACCCTGACCCGAGTAGAGAACAAGAACCAATCTCCACTTGGGTTGGCCTAAAAAGGAGAGGGGGAGAGAGAGAGAGAGAGAGAGAGAGAGAGAGAGAGAGAGAGAGAGAGAGAGAGAAAATTTTACATAAAATTTTATCCTTTTATGCTTAGAATGTTTTTGAACATGTAAATGTCTTTTATATTTAGAAAAATAAATAACCCCCAAGCAATTTTTTCTATCAAAATATTTTTTCCCTAACAAAATAATAAAATTGCAACAGAAGATCTGACAATCCTTTGATTTTGTAACTGGTACTTAATCATATTCATGAATAAGAAGTATTATATACTTGTTTACACACAAATCCTTTTTTGATTATTTCCTTAAGAAGTAATTACTTCAACATTTGTTTTTTAATTAGAGGTCAATTACCTCATTTCCATCCGCATTCAGGTTCTTGCATAAAATAGAGAGATCTGAAACACAAACCTTGTTATAGTGAAGAACTTGAGTTTCTGTAAGAAAATAAAAAGTAATACCAAGGATCCCAGCAGAATAAGAAACTCCAGGACAGGAGGTTTTATCTCTTCCTTAAGTCAGCTGGAGACAGTATTAGAATAGTTATAAAGGTTGTGTAATCATAGCAAAGGAAGAGAGATGAGAATTCATCGAACCTGTAATTTTGTGTCTCAGTAAAATTGTCCCTGAAATCAAGGACATGGTTACTAATTTTTAGGGACATATTTCAGCAAATATTTTTTTTTTAAATTTCAGTTTTCAAACTGAGATTATTTTCTTGCTTGCTATCTGATAGTGAACTTAAAACTTTTCCTTTTTTATTTTTTATTGGCTCTCTCAAGCACAGGAAATGCAGGAACAGAGGGAGCGGGAGGAATGAAAGAGAAGAAACCGAGGTGAGGACCAGAGAGAGTATAGGGTCAAGGCACTTGCCTTGGACATAGTCGACTCCCGATCAACCCCTGGCACCACATATGATCCTTTGAGCAGTGCCAGGAGTAAGCCCTGAGCACCGTTGAGTATGTTTCTTCCCTGCAACCCCCCTCCCCAAAGCCAACAAGAGTTAAGAGAAATGGGTAGGAAGGGTGAGAGTTCTAGGCAGGAATTTCAGTGAGTGGTGGAAAGAAATCCTTTCCGGTTGGAGGGTATGGTTCTCTTACTTCATCATAAAATAATGCGTTTTTGTAGCACCACTTACAGACTAAATGGAGTTTCCTTCTTTAATTATAGACAACCCTCGGAGGCTATCTTTATCTCAGATCCCAGAAGTGCTCCCTCAAATACCAGAGCTAGGAGTCACTTCCATGACGCACCAGCAAGATCAGTACACACGGTAAGTAAAGAGGCCTTTATGGACTAATGGACTCTGTTCACTCCAGAATGCAGTGGGTTCAAGAAAGTAGAGTTCATCCCAAATTGCAGTTCTCCTCGGGTGGAGCAGTCTAAGAGGGCTGGACTGGCAAAATCAGTTCATCTGCAATAGGTGGCATGAGATAAAAATCTCTCCAAGACCTAGAAAGGACCAGGAAATGGATATCAGTCCCTCTGCACCTAAAAATGTCACCCTTTCCTGGGCTTGACTTGTAATCCCAGCAGGTTGATCTTTGTGTCTGCAGAAATAAGAGAAAAAGAGATAATGCTTACTTATAAGGCAGAACTATCCACTGGCCTTCAGTAACAGAAATAGCAGATACTTCCAAAACTAACATCTGCTCAACTAGATTGGAGCTGCGTAAGCTTTTCCTGACATCTTTCACCTGAGAAATTCTTACAAGGTGCTGGGTCTATAGGTACATTATATATATATATATATACACACACACACATACATACATATATACATACATACATATATATATAAAATCCCTACTGGTTATAAATCATAAAGAGATTTTTTTAAATAAACCCCACATTAAGGCAAGTGACTTCATATGGGGTCATGATGACCAGTTTAAGAAGTTGGAATGTAGACGAATGTACATTGGTTCGCATTGATTTGGCCTCAAAACTGTAGTGATTTTGACAGACATTTTGTTCATTCATTCAATGATTTCCTGAAGTAGCTGCTATGTTAAAGGCATGATTGATAACCACTGTAGAGGTTATAACAATGAGAACAGGGAAGAGGAAAGAAACTAGCATTTACAGAATTTGGGAGGGGGGGTGGGGGCACTCCTAAGTAGTACCAGTAGGCCTGGAGGCCCCAGGGATGATTCTTGGCCAACCACGCCAGTCAGGGGTTCAAGGCAAGGACCTGAATATGTGATGTTGCTTTAATCCTTCAGCACTGGGGATACCTAATGGGCCTTCAGGACCACACCTGGTGGTATTCAGGGGACCACGTGGTGCTGGAAATGAACCTGGGTCATACAGCCTTAATCACTGTACTATCTCCTGCCCTCTCAGGGATTCTTTTATTGTGCTTGGGACAAACAGGTTGGATCATGTACTGTTTAGAATACTTGGGTGATTACATCCCAGCTCCTGGCAGAAAACCGATGGTCTACTCAGAGTGAATATTTGAAGGAGACTATAGTTAATAAGAGTCTACTTACCTATGACATGGGGAGGTCAAGAAGGTAGGGAGAACTGATTCATAAAATTAATGAAGGAGAGGGGTATTGAAAAGGAGGAGCATGGGCATCCTCTGGGTAGAGAACTGGGGACTGGAGATTGGTGTTGTGTTGGAGTCATGTGCACAGGAAACCCTAATTATGATAGGCTTTTAATATTGTGTATTATAAATCACAAAACCTCAATCAATAAACAGGGTTAAAAAAAACAAGAAAAAGAAATGTCTTAGGGAATAGGGAATGCTACTACTTCTCTCCCTCAGACCAGAGGAGCAAGAAAACCCGAGACACAGTACACACACACACACACACACACACACACACACACACACACACACACACACTCCCAGAAGTCAAATTTGTGCAGTGCTGTCTGGCACCAGCTGGGATCTCTGGAGAAGCCTCACAACTACCTGGGAGAGAATGAACAACCTGATTTGGCTGCATGCCTTCTCCATCATGTGCCATCTCCCTGTTCACATGCAGTGTCCCAGCGGGCTCTAACTAGCTCTCTCCTTGCCTATGCAGGGCGAGAAAGGTGGAGAGCTGACTGGAGATGTAACTAAGGGGAAATGAGCTCCAGAGGCATGTCTGTGACCAGGGCTAGAGGGAGGAGGTGTTGGTACAGTCTGTCTCCTATGGACTCAGGGGCTCCCAGGTGGATTTATTTTATGTTGCAATTGTGATTTTTCTTTAATTTTCTTTTTTGGGGGGAGGGGGTAGGGGGAGGAAGGTTGGGACACATCTGGGTGCTCAGGATGTACTCCTGGCTCTATGCTTATGAATCACTCCTGGTGGTTCTTGGAATTGTCAGCCACATGCAAGTAAAACACCTTCCCTGCTGTCAGTCTGGCCTGGATATAACTGTGATCAACTCTTATTGGAGGTTATTTATTTATTTATTTATTTGCTTTTCTGGGTCACACCTGGCGATGCTCAGGGGTTACTCCTGGTTCATGCACTCAGAAATTACTCCTGGCGGTGCTCGGAGGACCATATGGATTTCTGGGAATCGAACCTGGGTCTGCGGCATGCACAGCAAAGGCCCTACCCACTGTACTATCGCTCCAGCCCCTCTTGCTGGAGATTATGCTGGATAGATTTCTCTCTTTATTTTGTGCTGGGTTGATCAACCTTGTCCATGAAGAACTCTTCTTTGTTCATTAACTGAATGGTGTGCCAGGAATTCTCTTATTTATTGGCAAAAATAACACACCTACAGTGTTGCCGTGATCCTAGGGAATTGGTGCTTCAGATAGTACCAGTACATAGAGGCATTTCCAAAGGATTTGGGCAGTGTGGTGTGGAAGACAGCCCCTCTTCCCTTTCAGAAAATCTATTGCCTGCTCTTTTTCTTTTTTTTTTTTAATTTTTATTAGTGAGACATCATGAGGTACAGTTGTAGACTTACAAATTTTTGTGCTTGGGTTTCAATTATACAATGATCAAATACCCATTCCTCCACCAGTGCCCACTTTTCACCACCACGGGTCCCAGTATCCCTCCCATCCCCCATCCCCCATCCCATCCTGCCTCTGTGGCAGGGCATTCCCTTTTGTTCTCTCTCTCCTTTTGGGTGCTGTGGTTTGCAAAAGAGGCAATGGGTGACAATCATGTTTGGTCTATAGTCTACTTTCAGCATGCTTCTCCCATCCTGGGAGAATCCTCTGAACACCCTTTATTTGGTGCTCCCTTCTCTGTCTGAGCTCCCTTTTCCCCTAGCATGTGTGGCTGTCCTCCAAGCCATGGAGTAAAATTCCTGGTACTAATCTCGTATTGCCTGCTTCTTAATAGAGAGTCCATAATACCTTTAGAAATCAATGAATGAATCCCAATTTCTGTATCTTTGTACTAGAATCATGGAAGATTATAATAAAAATCAACTTAAACACTTATACTTTCCTTTCACAGAGAGTGAAAATAGCCAAACTTTTGTTGTGGCAAATGCTCAGGGAGCTCCTATGTGTCCTGGGTCCTAGGCTGAGAATCTTCTTACCACTAATGCCATGTTCTAAGGGATATAATTAAATGCCCTTGCATTACGTAGAATTACACTGTAGCACTGTCACCCCATTGTTCATCGATTTGCGAGAACGGGCACCAGTAATGTCTTCATTCATCCCTGTCGAGTGCTAGTGTAGTCCAATGGCATCTGCTCGCTCCAGGAACACGAAGTGAGATTTGTTGTTACTGTTTTTGGCAAATAGAATATGTCATGGGTAACTTGCCAGGCTCTGCCGTGCAGGCAGGATACTCTTGGTAGCTTGCCAGGCTCTCTGAGAGGGACAGAGAAATTGAACTCCGGTCGGCCGCATACAAGGCAAATGCCCAACCCGTTGTTCTATGCTCCAGCCCAGTAGGATTACAAAGATCCTTTAAAAATCAGGAATAATAGAAACTTTTAAAAATTAATTTATTCCCTGGGGGAAATGGACAACCCATAAATTAAAAAAAAAAAAAAAGAAAGAACTTTGCTTTATAACTCTACGTTTCAGCCAAGTGTCATTCTAACCCCCTGCTGATATATTCAATGCAATTCCCTTCCATAACATTCAGTGCTTTGACCACATGATTTAGTTCTTTTACCTCTAATTTATTCACTTCCATCCTCCTTTCCTTCTGGTAACCACTAATTTGGTAGACACAATATTAATGACAGGGTTTTTGTTTGTTTGTTTGTTTGTTTTTGGTTTTATTTTTACAGCTATTTCCTACTAGTTCTATTAAAGTAACACTTAACCAAACATTTTTGTGTGGCTAATATTTTCCTGTTAATTTTTTTTCAGATTATCCCTTTGAATTCCTCTGGAAAATCTGTATGGAACTCTTTTGAAGACTGCCCTGAAATTTATCTTGGGAACAAGTAAACAAAGCAATGTCACGTCCAGCTGAGGATGGGCACAAGGAAAGTAGCCACACAGAATGGCTACTTTCTGGCAAGTAGTTCATTTGCATTCTCTTGGCCCTTGAGCTCAAAGGAAGAAGAGTTTTTTTTTTCCAGACAGCCATTTTGAGTCATGGAAAACAAGCTGATGAAACTCATGGAAAGAGCCAAAGAATGCTCCCTCCCCTCCTTCTCCAGGGGCCCATAATTATTCAGCTTACCACGGCCCCAAGGAATCCAAACCCAGTCAAGGATGAGAACCCTTTTTTTCTCATTGGCCCACAATCCAGATTCTGATTTGACGAATAAGTTTTCCTCTCCAGATGTGATGACCTGGATTGTTGGCATCTACCTCTGATTGCATTTTGAATTTTGCCTCCTTTTAATAGTGGGGGTATTTTTTTTTAAATTCAAGGATGCCAAAATAAAATGGATTGAAGTAAAATGTTTGACTATTTAAATTGAACAGCAACTGTTTCCTCTGATTATTTGGAGTTTCATTGTTTTATATCTCTCCTTAATGTTAAGAATATTTATAGTCATTTATGACAATTCATTCTTATATAAAGGACAACTCTTCACATTGCATATATGGAAATGTCCTAGAATAAAAAACTGCTTATCTAAGTAGGTCTTCAGAATTTGACTGCAGGATTGAATATGAATAACAAGTTAACAGAAATAAATATTTTGGCTTACGGATTGGAATTGGAAGGTACTTCATTTCCAATCACAAATTGAGATATTAATTACAAAATATAGGAATTAAAATTTTCATAATATAGCAGAATAAGAGTAATGATTCTTTATATTTCTATTTAATAACCTAAGTTAAAGTAATGGGATATCAGAAGAGGGAAATATCATTTCTGCATCAAGGCTTTTAAAAATGGCAGTTTGGGGCTGGAGAGAGAATAAAACAGATAAGGCATTTGCCTTGCATGCAGATGACCCCTATTCAATCCCCAGCACCTATATGATCCTCCAAAGATAGCCAGGTCCCACTCCAGATCACAGAGCCAGGAATAGCACTGTGGGTTGTGGTCCCAACTCCTCCCACAGATTTGGCAAAAAACAATTTTCTGCTGCATATAGGAGAGTATTGCTTGGGTATGGGGTTTCCAGCAGGCATTTAGGGGTGGATATTCTCTGATGTAAGGCTATCTTACAATTTTTGAGAAGTGCAGTTATTTGTTTCCTTGTACATCACCTCTTCTGTCCAGACAAATGCCTTAGAAATCAATTGGAACTTGGTTTACAAAAGGTATACATTAAGCTTCAAATTCTGTGCAGTTGCAGTCGCTTGCAGAAGTGAATGATTAAAAGAGTTTCAAACAGATACTGTGGAGTACAGAAATAAACGGTGACACTGCCTGCTTGCAACAAGCCTTCCATCTGGTTGTGGGCACGGGGCATGCGTCCCAGTAAGCTGTAGCAGTTGACACTGGGGATAAGATCGGGGTCATTTATGTGCTTCTGCCAAAGATTCACAGACCCATAGACCCATTCTTGGTAGGGGTTCCTCAGGCGAGGGAATTTGAGAAGCTTTGAGTAGACTCTTAAAGCTGTGAACAGGATCTCTAAGATGGCTCAGAATCCCCCAAGTATCCGTTTTCTCTGCTTTTAACGCTGGAGAGATAGCACAGCGGTAGGGCGTTTGCCTTGCACGCCGTCAACATGACCGACCCGGTTCGATTCCTCCGCCCCTCTCGGAGAGCCCGGCAAGCTGTGGAGAGTATCTCGCCCACCCGGCAGAGCCTGGCAAGCCCCTGTGACGTATTCGATATGCCAGACACAGTAACAACAAAGTCTCCAATGGAGACGTTACTGGGCCCGCTCGAGCAAATCGACGAACAACGGGAGGGCCTTTACCTTTACCTTTACCTTTACCTGCTTTTATAGCCTTTTTGGTATAGACATTTTTGGAGCCTCCCAAGCTGTGTTCTGGGTCCAGAAAGCCACTCCTGTAGACCCTTGACTAACTGGGCTGAACAGGGCAATGCTCAGGCCTGGTGAAGTGGTGCTGCTCTGACCCCCGCGCACTGGGCTATAGCAGCAATGCTGGGCTGGGGCTGGATCTTCCAGAGTGCCACGTAGCCCTGCTCTGGGGGACTGACCTGTAGGCCTCAGGCACTCCTGACACTTGAGCTGGCTCCATAGCCTCCTGGCCCTCACCCTGCTTTCATATGTTATTCATCGTTATTAATTCACAATTGTTTTCTCTAGCCATGTTCTGCTCACCAGCATATCCCTGGAAGCCGGTATGATGCTTGGTACATCTAGTAGGTTCTTAATAAACTGTGTGGGATGAGGAACCATTTGTTGGATCTGCACAACCCATCAGGCACATGTTTTATTATTTATTTGGAGGCCATACCCAGCAGTATTCGGGGCTTCCTCCTGGCTCTGCACTCAGAAATTACTCCTGGCCATGCTTAGGGGATCATTTGCGATGCCAGGGATTGAATCTGGGTTGGCCGCATGTAAGGCAAGCCCCCAACCCACTGTACTATTGCTCCAGCCCCAGGAACATGCTTTATACACTCTCGCTTCCTCCCCGACTCCCCGGTTCAGGTAGTACTTCCCACTAGGAACCCGGGGGAGTGTTTCAGGACTATGCCTGGGCTCAGGCGAATACCAATTGGACTCCATGTCATTCAGATGCAAGCTTGGACTGCCCCAGGGTTCACACTATGGGGACAGATAGGGCAGAGGGACTGGGATGCTAAGAAAAGGAATCCCAGTGGGAGCACTGGCCATGTTCTCATCTGGGAATGGGAAAGGCTGGGGTGATTGTGTGCTTGAAGGGGATCCTGGTCTGTGTGTTCAAAAAGTGTGGGTGCATGACACGTGGGATTGGTGGTCTGGGACTGCTTCCTCCACTCCGGAAGGCTGACAAAGATGGGTGAACAAAGGAGGAAATGGGGCCAGACTGGTTGGTGATCAGTTGCTGTTTATTCTAAACTCCATCTCTGTACTAGACTCACCTCCTCTCACTCCAGTCTCCCACTCCTCATATTCCAGTCTCCCACTGCTCTCATCCCCCTCTCCTTGCACCCAGTCTCACCGCCTTAGTAGTTACAGAGAAAATCATGAAGGGCTGGGAGTAGCAAATACATATAAGTGTGGTTGTACAATCAACAGATGTAAAGTCCTTCCATCCGGGGAAGCTTCTTCTAAGACAAATTTTCATCTTGCAAGGAGATCCACCTAAGGCAGAATACCATCTAGGGGCAAATTTCTCCTTTCCTTAGTTCATATCCATTTAAACAGTTATCTTAATCTACTTCTTAATAATATTAGTCAAAATCTGCTTCTCATTCATTCTATATGGACCAGTAAGAGAAACATTAATCTTATAGGATAGCTTTCCTGGGGACATCTCACTACAGATCCCAGACTACAGCCAGAAGACCAGATTCATCCTTCCTAACACCAGCATGGTCCTTACCTGATTTTTTCTCTTTGGATCATGACAGAATTTGTTTGTGACCATGCTCTTAACTTATTATAAGTTTTGGCCTGTCCTGTTTCGATGCCAGGGTAGCTTACAGCTTTTCCTGGGTACACCCAATCTCTCATTGGGATTCTCCTTTTGGGGTGCTAGGAACTCAGGGCAACTGAGGCTTAGGTCGAATAAATATGGCAGATGCCCAGGAGTAAATATTATTTGGAATCAATGAATTCCCAAGTTACAAAGCATAGAATTAGCTGTCTTCCCGTGTCTATACAAAAAGAACATTGCTCTAAACTAAATTATGTAAAAGATATAAAGGAAAGAGAAAAGCAATATTTCACTTGCATATACAAAATACAGCACTGCAGAGCCTGGCAAGCTACCCGTGGCATAGTCGATATGCCAAAAACAGTAACAATAATGGGTCTCATTCCCCTGACACTGAAAGAGCCTCCAATACAACAGCATTGGGAAAGACGAGTAAGGAGAGGCTACCAAATTCTCAGGGCTGGGACGAGTAAAGATGTTACTGGACCCGCTTAAGTAAATTGATGAACAACCGGATGGCAGTGATACAGTGATACAAAATACAGAGCCTAGAAGAATCTGAGTTTACAAGTCACAAGGTATGATTTGGGAATAAGTGATTAACAGGGGAAGCAGAGTACAGAGGAGAAGTTGAAGATAAACACAGAGGAATAGGAGTGATTCGGGAGTACTGTAATGGGTGTAACCCAGCTGAAGGGGAGCATGTGATCTGAGCCACACCACTTTCATCCTCTCTCTCTCAGGACTTGATTGAGGGGTGCAGGGATAAAGGATCCAAGTTTATTTATCCCAGTAGCAGAATAGAGAGATTCTTGCTTCTAGCATAGTGAGAAATTTCACCCAAATATCTTAGCTCTGGGCTGATCTAGCCTTCCCTTTGATTCTATGGGCTACCAGTAGTATTCTTGCAAAAATTTCCCCCACCACCCAGGTCTCCACAGTTGGTTTCCGTGGCTTGCTGGATACCACATCTAACGTTGTTTGAATTTCCTAAAGCCATAGGGTGTCTGAGCTCTAAGAAATCTTATAAATCAACTATTTCAATTCCCTCATTTTACAGCTGAAGAACTGCAAGTCCCCCCGAGTTTGAGGGTTTCCCTCAAGGCCCATCAGAGAGCTTGTCCAAGACTGAGCCGAGCATAAGACAAGGGCACTTTTACCCACTGTTTGAGCCCATAGTTTATTTTAGTCCCTTTTAAGTATAAACCACACTTCCCTGTCCCACTTTCTCAGCAAGGCTTAATAGAAGACCGTGATTTAAAAGTCATTCCATTTCCCCAGCAGACCATCTCTTTGCATAGTTTAAACTCTTGTTTCAGAGACAGTTGCTTCTGAGATGTTACATCTGGCAACGGCGGACATCATTTATTCCCTTAGATGGGGACTTGATACTTTCCAGCGATCTTGAAATGTTTATTTCTCCCTGACATGAAATTTGTGCTTGGAGAGGAAGCAGCTTACTCTAGGGAAACATATGGGCTACAGTTCTGAAAGTGATTATTTGCCATTTCTAAGTCATTTCTAGCTCTGTGCATTTGGGAGAACCTTCCTTGGCTCACATAATATATAAATATCTACTCTGAGACTGGAGAGGTAGCACAGCAGGTGACTTGCTTGCCTTGCATGTGCTTTTCCTAAGTTTGATCTGTGTCACCACATATGGTCCCCAGATTCATGCCAGGAATGATCCCTGAGCTCAGAGCCAAGAGTAAGCCCTGAGCACTGTCAGGTGTAGCCCCCCCCAAACAGAAACAAAATAAATAATATCTACTCCATTGGGGTTGCTTTGCAGCAATCCTTGCTCCTCTAACCACTGCTAAAATAGCTAATGTTGGGACAGGAGTGGGAAGGCAGGGGAATTAATAACAGTACTGATTTTGTGCTTGCCACTGCTTTCAACACTTGGAAAATATCAGTTAAGTCGTTTTATTTCTCAATATGAGAAGATAAATATCATCAGTCTAATGTATAGGTGAAGAGATTAAGGTGACGAGTGGTCAAGTAACTTGTTCAAGATACCATGGCTAATTTTTAAAACCAGTTTTTAGTAGCATACCCAGCTGCCAACTGTGATCAGGACTGACTGGCACAGTGCTCAGGAGAGAGTCCCAAGTTGATGCTCTGATGTACTAGGACTCAAACTGAAGGGCTCACATAAGCCAGGCAAGTACTCTACCACTGGGCTATCTGGCTATCCCAGCCATGTAGCTGTTAAATGTCAGTATTGAGATATGAACCCAGATGGTCTAGTTTTAAAGTCCGTGCTCTTAACTTCCCATTCTCTTGCAACTAAATTATTGAACTTCTTATTGTAGAAGTAAGAAGAGATCTTCTTTTTAAAGAAAAAAATTGTGCAATACAACAAATGCCTCTTCACCAATATACTAAGGAGCACTGTACTGTGAATCTTTTGCTTCCCAGCAATGCATGGAGGGGACACTTAGAAAGAGTCCTCCTTCAGAAGTATCCCCACACACAAACACTTTCCTGGGTCTCCTGCATTACTTGACTGTTCAAGAACTCAATTTATATGAGAGGCACACACACACATACACAGAGAGAGAGAGAGAGACAGAGAGAGAGAGAGAGAGAGCACTGCACAGAAGAAAGTTTTTGCTCTTGATGTTCATAAAATAGGGCCAATAAGTAGTTATTTAATTGATTGTAAATTATTTTCTCATCTCAAACTCCCCTTGAGTGAAAACACTAATTGCATTTTAAAAATACCCAAATATTGATAACAAAGAACTGTAAACTGTGTGGGGGTAGAGGAGGAGGTGGCGTGGAGAAACCTTATCCGCAAAGTTGAAAACACATTGAAAACACATTTTTCTACTCGAAATATGCTACAGAGAGACAGGAAGTCATTCCTACTCCCTTCCCATGTTGGCTAACAGACAACGGAGGTTTTATTCTTAAGCAATTTATTAGTAAAAATTTTCTTCTGTGTCAAAACAAATCAACAGGGCTTAAGGATTCTATCACAGAAGTGTTTTTTTCTTATATTGCTCTTTATGTGATGTGAATATATGGTAGAAAAAGGGCATTCAACAGGTGTCTACTTTATTCACCTATCAAAATAATAGATAAATACTGAAAGAAAAATTCTCAATTTTTCATTAATCACGACTTATGGAATTATTAGGTCAATGTGTGCAAGAAGAACCGGTTTTTATATCATTTTTTCAGTGCCAGAAATTTCATCAGAGACAGAAATCTTGGGGGGGGCTGGGTGATGAGGAACTTGCTGAATGATAAGGGATCGCAGGGTCAATGGGAAGGACAGCAGCGAGGTAAGGGAAGGAGATGGGAGCTTTCCTGTCTTTCTTGGGAACCAGTATTTGGACCCTGGGCTCCCATTTTCCTGGAGACTCACATTCACTTTCCTGTGCCCCAAATGTCTGAGACATCATCTTTCTAATTGACACACCTAGAGAGCTGAGCAATGCAAACTTCCCTAACATTTCAGTACCCAGACTTAGTTGCTATACAATCTTTTTCAGTGAAAATGTTATTGAAGTCTGTTTTGCTTGGACACTTCCTTTGGTTCTGAACATATTGCAGAAGTGAGTTATTTAGCCTGACATTTCAGTACAGCACCTACCTGCTGTCAGGCATAGTCTTGTGGCAAAGGCAGGTTACCCAAACAATGATAATGCAGCCTGGAGAGGCCTTGTGAAGGAAGTGCTTCATTAAAGGAATCCCAGACAAGGAACACATAAATGAAGGTTAAAGAGAGAAGTGAAGGAGACTACCTGGGGAAGGCAAGACAAACAGACTTGAAGGGACATTGGCCAGTCTGGAAAACATTTGAAGGTGCTTGGGTAATGATGTGATGAAAAAGGGTCTCTGATTTAAGACCTCTGTTCACAAATACACACACACAGAGAGAGAGAGAGAGAGAGAGAGAGAGAGAGAGAGAGAGAGAGAGAGAGAGAGATACAGAGATAGAGAGATGGAGAGAGACAGAGAGAGACACACGCTGTCTGCTTCTTTTGGAAATAGTAATCACTATGTTGTCCTTCATTTGTAGTAATCACTATACTGTCATTTATTTCAAGGACATTGCAGTGGTTTGTGTAAGAGAGGGAGGTGATGTTTTTCAGCTTAAGAATGTCAAAGTTCAAGTGCCGGAGCAATAGCACAGAGGGGAGAGCACTTACGCTACACACAGTTCACCCTGCTTCAATCCCCAACATTCCCAACATTCTCTGTGATCCCTGGACCTTCCAGGAGTGATTCTTGAGTGCAGAGCCAGGAAAAAACCCTGAGCACTACAGGGTGTAACACCACCTTCCCCTCACAAAAAGAAATAAAATGACCTTCTATGTCTATCCCTTTCTTTCTGACTCATTTCACTTAGTATGATACTCTCCATGTCTATCCTTTTACAAGCAAAGTTCATGACTTCCTCTCTCCTGACAGCTGCATAGTATTTCATTGTGTAGATGTACCAAAGTTTCTTTAACCAGTCATCTGTTCTAGGGCACTTGGGTTGTTTCCAGATTTGGGCTATTGTGAATAGTGCTGTAATGAACACATAGGTACAGATGTCTTCATTTTTATTGTGCTTTTTTGCATCCTTGGGATATATTCCCAGAAGTGGTATTGCGGGAAGCTCAATTGCTAGTTTTTGAAGGACTGTCCATATTATTTTCCAGAAAGGCTGGACTAGTGGACATTCCCACCAACAGTGAAAGAGTGTCACTTTTCCCCCACATCCACTGGTGGCTTTTGTTCTTTTGAATGTGTGCCAGTCTCTGTGGTGCGAAATGATATCTCATTTGTGGAGTATAAAACAACATAACATTAGGCTGACACCTAAGTATAGTAGATACACGAGACAGATAGATTGCTCCATAGCTGGAAGCCTGCCTCATGAGCAAAGAGGAGAAGGCAGCTGGAATAGAGAAGGGATCACTAAGAAAAAGATGGCTGGAGGTATCAATTGGGGTGGGAGATGTGTGCAGAAAGTGGATAAAGAACCAGACATGATAACCTCTCAGGGTCTGTATTGCAAACCATAATGCCCAAAAGTAGAGAGAGATTATGGTGAATCATGTCTGGGGATGATGGGAAAGGGGGGGGGTATACTGGGGATATTGGTGGTGGGGAATGTGCACTGGTGGAGGGATGGGTGTTTGATCATTGTGTGATTGTAACCCAAACATGAAAGCTTGAAACTATCTCATGGTGATTCAATAAAATTGAAAAAAAAATAAAGAATCAAAATCAGAAAAATTTTTTAAAAAGAAAGAAAGAAAAAGAAAAGATTGTCAAAATTCAAGAAAACCAACCCAGGGAACTACAAGACTCCCCCCTCCCATCCCCCCCTTGGTCAAGGTGTTCCCTGAGCACGCAGGCCAGAGGGAATAATCCCCAACAAGGTTTAGGACTGCATCAGAAGTGGGACTTTCATCCTGCTCAGCCACCAATGCAGCCAACTTCCCCACAAGTATAGCGGTGTGGGGCAGAGGTTGGCCTCCGGGGTCTGGTCACTCATGCAGCCACTGTTATATTCCCCTTTTCCAGCACTTTGGACTCACATATCAGTCTCCATTACCTAATTCTGAGGAGGACAGCTTGGCTATCCCAAACACATTAGGCCAATAGTCCACTAGCCTATTCCAAACTCAACAAAATAACGGTGAACACAAGAAACTTAACATGTCTAATATAAAAGAACACAGGCTCCGAAGCTGCACTAAAGGCCTCACAGAGGAAGACTAAAGATGAAATCAATATTTCAGAAGGGGAAAAAGGTGACCACCATCTACCAACCTCATCCAGAATCCTTTCTTGCAGCAAGAGGGGGACACTAATAGTGAATTGTAGGATCCCACCTCCGTACTACCACAACAACATGAAGAAATAGCAAAAATCCCCAAGACAAGGAGTGGATGAAGAAGAGATGGAGAGACACAGCAGCGAGTCCCAGAAGACACCACAGCGCTGGAGATCTCTTCAGACCCCATACCGAGTTGATTTCACCAGCACACCCTAGATGGAGAAGGTGCTCTCTTCCTGCCTTCTCCAGATGGAATCCTGGCGACCAAGAGCTTCTACATGCAAGGCCCAGAATAGGGACTGGCAAATTTCTCTTTCTGCCTGAAGGCACAGCAGCCTGCAGCCTGACACCCTTTGATGTAGAAACGGCCTAGCTACACAGTGAACCTCATCAAGCTGCCAAGCCACCAAATTATTTCAGCTCCACAGATCCTGTATCATGTGGCCGTGCAACACATCCAAATTTCATAGTGCTGTCAGCCCTGTAAGATCACAGCAAATCTGATGAGAAAGTTGCATAGAAGACCACCAAGTTCAGTAAGTGAAAACAACAACAGAAAGCTCATCTAGCATCAACCAGCGCAGTAAATCTGACTTCGATAACTCCATTGTGAAATATAACAATGATCACAAATTAACAATTACTGATTGAAGTTTTGATAATTTCATTCACTGTGAGTTGTGACAAAAATATAAAGTAAATTTGTTTGTGTCTTTCAGGCTTTCAGAGGGCAGGTTGAGGTGGTGGGTGGGAAACTGAAGACATTGGTGGAGGAAAGTTCACACTGGTGGTGAAATTGATGTTGGAACAATGCATGTCTAACACTGTATCATAAACAAATTGGCAAATAATGATGTTATCACAAAAAATTTTTAAAGAGAGTTCAGAAAGCCTCTCTCTGCCTTTGCTGTAGATCAAGTGACTATAAGTCAAAAGAAACCACTTTTCAAAACAGAATATTTTGGGGGTGACTATTTTGATGCCTTTCAGAGGGTGAGAAGAAATTGAAATAAGAGTTGCCCAATGAGATGAAGAGACACATACAAAGAAATCAAGGACTCTACTTAGAAACTATGGGCTGAAGGTGAAGAAAGGCAGTAGTCAATGGTGAGAGCTAGACTTTTGACAGAGATAGTGTTATGTGCCCCAACAAAGACAGAGAAACTCAGAGGAGAGAGCAAATATCACACATTGACTGTGAACATGTTTAATGGTATTTTAAAATAATGATGAGTAGAAGCCTGGTCCAAGTTAACTAAACACTGATATAAGCATGTGCTTCTCTTTTATTTTTATCTCATGGCTTGTTTTCATTTTACTCTAGAAAGGAAAAAATATGACAAGCTCAAAGGAACAAAAAGAGAACATTAGGATATGGTATATGGAGGACTTACTTCCCACTTTCCAAAATCAGTAAGTCTTTTTAAGGTAACTGATTTTAGGCTATTGGATGCATGTTATCCCCATGTGAAATAGATGCCTTTGTAGTGACTGACCAACTGCTGCCTTTACCACTTAGACAGAGGAGCAGCTGAGAGACAGACTGAGTACTGCTCAGCACACAAACAATATTTCACAAATGACTTCCCTTGCAGAAATGTTGAGTCCTCACTCGGCACTCTTGGCCAGAGACCCAGAATTTTTAAAAAGAAAAAAGAGATGTGGGATACCCGGCTTTGGATTGCTCCACACCTATCTTATGTAAGTTGGCATTATTCAGTCCCTTGAGCAGCAGAATAAATGAAAAAATCCTTAGCAATCAATCACATCACCATTCAAGCAATTGACAGGGTAGACTGGGATCAAGTCGTCCCTTGCCACTGAGAGATCATTTTTACTTTGCAAGGGAAAGATAGTGTGACTCTACATAAATGATTGAGGAGATGCCTGAAATGCAGAGTCTTGGTCCAAAATGGCCAAAATGTTTTCACACCTCATTAGAGGCACCAAATGGTTTGGGCAATGCCAAGCAAATTGCAAATCCATTTTGCAGTCCAGGAAGGTCATTAGGACTCAGATTCACTATGTGCTGAGACCTTTCTTTGCTTTCCATTTATTTCCTTTGAGTGAAATGAAGCTGGAAGAGGGAGCAGAGACCTCAATTCATTCAACCCCAACACATTATTTGTGTCTACAATGTCTCCATAAATTTGGAGCGGGAGAGACAGGATTGCAAATGCAGGGATTTAAATCCCCTCGTGTTACATTTGTCAAGAGGAGCAGATTGTAAACTGCCTCTTGCAAATATGATATGCATTTGGGCATCAAGCTAATAACTCTGAACCACAGACTTGTTCATTTGTGTGGCGTTTCTCTCCAGAAGTTTCTGAAATTGCTTCTGTAGCCCATTACATATTCCAGAGCTGTTCAAATTTAGTAGGAAGATTAGAGCGGCTCTGTGGCTAGGAAAGTTGGAGTCCTTTTTCAATGAGATGGAAACAACACATTTTCTGTGTACACCAACACCGTTGTTGCAAACTATGCATTCCCAATTCTTGGCTAGGGCTTTCTGAGAATGCAAGTACAGATTTGTATAATCACCAAAACTGCCTTGGGCCAGAGAGACAGTGCAGCTGGTAAGGTACTCCCCTTGCAGGTTTGATCTCTAACATTGTATATGGTTCCCTGAGCACTGCCAGGAGTGATCCCTGAACACAGAGCCATACATTAGCCATGATCAGTGCTACGTGTGGGCCCAAAGCAAAGCAAAGCAAAGCAAAGCAAACCAAAGCAAAGCAAAGCAAACCAAACCAAACCAAACCAAACCAAACCCGCCAACCACACAAATAAATCCAACTGTCTTGGAGGGGACATGGAATAAAGGGGAGAATTGGGACAATAACTGGGACAATTATGTAGGGGAGGGGCCACTCTGATGGAGGGTGTTAGGACACTATATGCATGAAACCTTGTCATTGATAGAATTGTCAATCACGGTGACTAAAATTTTAAAAAATAATAATACTGTCATAGAACTGTGTAGGAAGGTTGACCATGAAGAAACCCAAATTATTCACTGCTCCTCCTTTTTCTGGCTGTTCTATCAAAAAAAAAATCTACATATTTTATACTTACCCTCTCTGGCAGGTCCTTTTGCATCCCAAAAGAGCAATTTTCTTCTGCTTCTTTGTTTTAGTTCAAAGCCATTGTTATGTAAGCCATCCGTTAATACATTTCATTATAAAAATTACAAATCACAGTAGGGTCCCCTTAGATCACATTGTCAAGTTCTGACATCTTTCCCTACCTACTCATGTCCCTGATCACCCCTGATCATAAACACTTAATAGCTTTTGAAGTCTCTATTCAGATCTTGTGGTGGTGATTGTTCATTATGCTTACAGTGTGTGTGTATGTGTGTGCATGTGTTATTTTATTTTTAATATTAATAATTCTAATAAATCTAAACTTTATTATAGTTTAGATAACATGGTTGTAATAGTTAATGTTGAGAGTATGATGTACAAATTTTTTTGCATGTGTTATTTTAGATACACATTTTATAAGAATCATACTGTATTTGTTTTTATTTTTTTCTCTCTCTATAATACATTTTTGAGCTCTTTTGGAACAGAGATTGATTCCATTCTGTTATGGACTGAATGTTCGCATCTTCCTGCCTCCCATTTATAATGAAGCCTAACTCTAAATATGATGATATTTAGAAGTGACCTTTTGGGAAAACACCTAGGCCATGGAGGTGGAGCCCTTATGAATGAGATTAGAACCCTTCTAAGCTGAGATGCAAGGAAACGAACTTCCTTTCTCTCCCTCTGCTTTCTGCCATGTGAGGATGTGAGGAGCATTCTCTAACCAGGCGGTAGGTGGGTTCACACCAGACGCTGATCTGCTGACCTACTGAACTTGGCTTTCCGGCCTCTGGAGCCAGAGAAGGAAATGTTGATTTTTAAGTTCTCTCATTGGCTACAGTGACCAAAATGAAACCAAGGCACACTCATTCCCCACCCGGCCCCCACTTCCCTTTATTGTGTTGCTTGTACACTTGAGTGCAGTGTTCACACACCGGCTTACAGTGTTCTTGGGGGGTTGCACACTTGGTTGCCGTATTTGCACACATTTTGTTGTTACAAGTCAGACACTCCATACTTATGGAATAGGGATTGCAATAATTGTCATTAAGGAGATGTAGGGTAGCATCACCTGCAGTGATGTTCAGGGCTCTGCACCCAAGGATCACTCTTGACAGTGCTTGGGGATGCCCAGGTCAAACCCAGGTTGGCTATGTGGAAAGCAAGTGCCCTCTCAACTGCATTGTCACTCTGACCCTTTTCATTTCTGGAGAAAAATGAAGCTCAGGGGTGCAGGAGATGGCTTAGTGATTACAGTACCTACCTTGCAAGCGTGAGGTCATGAGTTTGATTATTGGTGATCCCCATATGTGGTAAGCACAATCTGATGCCTGTTATCCCCACTGCCACCAGTGAGCACAACCAAAATATGTGTGCAACACAACTGTGTAATTCTGCATTTGCCTTGACATCTAGACTGTTTTCTATAGTAAAATTATTTCTGAGAATAACCCTGAATCCTAGACAACACGTTATTCTGCTAAGCTGTTAAGAAAGTGGCAAATGGAGCCTTCACTTGACCTCAACTCAAAATAATCTGCAATCAGAAGTTGGCACATCTGAGAGAGGTCTAATGTAGTTGCTATAGTTCAAGCATCCAGAGCAATATTAGGTGCTGATAAATTATTTGGTGAATGAAAAGTACAAGTCTGAAGTGGACGCTCTGTAAAACCTGAGGGCAAGAATGCAGAATGCCTTATTATTGGGGTTGGAAAACATCTGGCTGTGTTATATCATAAAATGTTAACTATAGAAGTGATTGTGCCCATTTTGGGAATTTTGTTTGTTTGTTTTTGTGCCCCACAAAGCTGTGCTCAGGGCTTACTCCTAGGTCTGCGCTCAGGGATCACCTGCGCTCAGGTGGGCCTCAGAGAACTATATGTAGTTTGGAGGATTGAACCTGGGTTGGCTGTGTGCAAATCAAGTGAATTGCCCACCACACACTCTCTAGCCTTTTATTAGTATTTTATGTTGTAGTATAAATGGTTGTGATTGATTGGGGAGGTAAATAGAAAATGCATAAATATTTTTCCCACTACAATGGTTAGAATTTTAAAAATTTAATTTAATGTTTATAAAGTTGTTCACAATAGTTCATTACAGATAATATTCAAACACTAATCCCACCACCATGTACCTTCCCACCACCATAAGAGGAAAGTGTGCGAGGATTGATGTATTTTATCCTGGAGCCATTTAAACCCTTGTATAAGAAATTATAAATATATACATTAAACCCAAATGTGTGCTACTTTTGGTTTATCAGTGGGCTAGAGTATAAGAGGTATCACTGCCACATTTGCGACCATGCGTCCAGGATGTTCTGTGTCACTCGCTTACGGGGACTTTATTTCATAGTCTCTGATTCTTGGCCACTGATGAGATTATATGGTGCCAGAGGCAGTTTGTGGGGTGACTGCCAAGCTGCTGGAAAACTGGGGAGCAGGGGGGTGGGTGCAGAGGAGGCCCAGTTCCCTTCCGAGCGAGCTTGGCGATCTCAATCATGGATCTGCATACCTGGGTTTTTCTGCAGGTTCCTTTGTAGGTGAGGCTCGTCCAAGCCTGTGGAGAAGCGGCCTTGAGCATGGCTGTGCGGTTGGGTTCTGGGAAACTCAACCCGCCCCCTTCTGAGTTGCCTCAGAGAAGACAGCAGGGAGCAGGGTCAGGACGTTCTGTCTGCAATGGTTAGAATTTACATTTTTCCTCACCCTAGAAGAATTCACTCTAGAAGGGACTTTGTAAGTCTCCACCAAGTGGGGGTAGGCTATAGTGAAAACCATCAAGTATCTGTAGCATGCCACTACTGTGGAATATTTGGCAACAGTTCAAAAGACTGTGTCTTAGGGACCTACAGATGTGGCTCAGTGATAGAGAGCCACCTTGCAGGGGTGAGGCATGAGGCTTTGAGTAAGGGTATGGTCCCAAACCAAAAATAGCAACAAAGATGAAGAGAATAGCAGCTATCTCATAATCCTGACATGGGAGCAGGAAGGGGGGGAGGTTCCAGTGGATTGTGGAGCTCGTAGGTAGATTATCTTAGCAGTAAGCAGGGTTACTATCATATGTTACCATCACCACGATTTCTTGGGCTTTCCAGAGAAAGTTCCCAATTCAGGGACAAGAGGAAATTATTCAGAGCCCCATACAAGCATTCATCATATCTCACAGCACTTGGTACTGCAGATTCAGCTGAGATGTTGTCTAGACAAGTCCATCTTCTGCAAGAAAAGGAAAGCCTTAGAAACGCCACACTCCAGGCCAGCAGGAGAGGGCTAAGGCTTTTCTGGTAGGGTGGTGCTTTGCAAATGGGCTTCCTGGCAGGGGAGAAGCAGGGAGGGAGAAAATGGAGACATTTTAGATGGAGCAAAGACACCTGTGAGACAGGTCGCTGTGCCATCGAGGAGCAGGAAGCAGCTTGCTGTGCCAAGCTGTGAATTGGGAAGAGGCCTGAGCCCAGCACCCCCGGGGGCCCCCTCACCTCCCAGGGCCCCCCTTCTGTCTCTTCAGTTCCAATTCCCAGTGTGTTCTCAGTTGCACAGAAACAATCAAAGCGGATGACTAAGTCTTTCAGATAAAAATCCACCTCCCAGCTTGCAGACAGCGAGACTGTTCAGATGTCTCTGAAAGGAACTCTCCAGGTTTCTCCTTTGTAGGAATGTTGGGATGAGAGCTTCAGTACTACTTCATTAGGTTTGGCTAGGCCTGGAATCGGGCTCTGTTTTACTACTTGTGTGACGCTGAGTTAGCACACTGCTCTTCCTTCCTCCCTCCCTCCCTCCTTCCTTCCCTCCCTCCTTCCCTCCCTCCCTTCTTTCCTTCCTTCCCTCCTTCCCTGCCTCCTCCCTCCCTCCCTCCCTCCCTCCCTCCCTCCCTCCTTCCCTCCCTCCCTCCCCTCACTCCCTTCCTTCCTTCTTTCCCTCCCTCCCTCCCTTCCTCCCTCCCTTCCTTCCTGCTACCCTTCTTCCTTTCTTCCTTCCTTCCTTCCTGGTTTGGAGCCACACGCGATGATGCTCACAGCTTACTCCTGGCTCTTCCAGGCCCTGCTCAGAGGACCAAATATGGTGTGAGAGATTGAACCAGGGTTGGGCGTATGCAAGGCGAGCACCTTCACCTCCTTTCTTACTTGTGCAGTGGAGGTGCAAATATCCACCCAGTCAGGTAACAACGAGAGGGAGTGGGCAAACACCCAGAACACAGTGAATTTCTATGAATTATTGCTATGGAAATCTTGGGGACGGCTTGTTTTTCTGGTGAGCAAGGCGGTGGAAAGGAGCAGATCAATGCAGAGAAAGAAGAGACAGGATAAAGAGGAGCAGGATGTTCAGTGCTGACCCCGGAAGGCAGGTGTTTAATGACTGTTCATGAAAAACACTGAGAGAAGTGGAATAAAGATGGCAGGGACTCAGAGCAGAGGCCGCACGGGGCAGCTTGGCCAAGCTTTCATCCATCTGGCCTTGGCTTCTGTGCTTGTTTTTCCTTCCAAATGGCAGCTTTGGGAAGTCAGGCAGGAGATCCAGTAGTGAAGGCAGATCCTCTCTGAATTTCTCTAAATCTCTGCACTCAGGGAAAGCCTGTGAGAAATACATAGATGATCCTTTTGCAATAGAGCATTCCTTGGAGGCAAACAGAAGAGACAGTTGCCGCTCGAGTTGGCATGGAGCACCGGCAGACATTATTCGATTGCTTTTTGGCAGACAGCTCATGCAGAGAAAGGTGCTCTCTGGTTCAGATAAAGGTAAATGTAGCCTAAATCCCAACATGAAATTCTGACCCTCCATAATCAGCTCCTCTTTCCAGTCGGTAACAAGCATCCACACTTGAAAGAGCAGGAAGACAGTCGGCCCATTTCTTCCTGTCTGTTGTACTGCCACACTTTAGCTCTTGCTGAAGATAAGGATTCTCAGAAAAGATCAATGGAGATTCTTTCCAAGGTCAAAGCACAAACACAAACCAAACTAATGCAGGATGCTCTCTTCCTCAGACATGGTGGCACGTCTATTATAGGTGAACAAGCAAAAAAAAAGAAGCCAGTGCTGGAGAGAGAGCGCAGCAGGTGGGGCACTTGCCTTGCACAAATCGGACCCTGCTTCTATCTCTGGCACCCTGTATGTTCTTCTGAGCACCACCAGGAATGATCCTGAGCACAGAACCAAAAGTATGCCACTGTGTTCACACCACTGGGTTTAGCTCAAAAAACTAAAACAAAAGGAAGAAAGGAAGAGAGAAAAAAAGAAAGAGAAAGAAAGAAACCCAGACCTAATCACTTGATCACTGATCACTTGACTTCCCGTTAATCATCAATTTGCTCGAGCGGGCGCCAGTAATGTCTCCATTTGTCCCTGTCGCGTGCTAGTGTAGCCCAATGGCGTCTGTTCATTCTAGGAACACGAAGAGACTCAAACTGATCATTTAGGATCTTGGTGAAGAAGTCTGACCATCTGGTATTTGGGCGACCATGCGGTCTTTTGATGTCCCTAGGAATCCAGTCGGTAACAGCTCTAGTCCAGCGGTCGTCTCCAAATCTCATTACGTGTCCAGCCCATCTGATTTTTGATGCCCTGGCAAAGGACAGTGTCCCTGATTCTTGATCGTTGACGGAGGTCGGAACTCCGGATTCTTTCTCTCATTCGAGCGAAACGTGATACTCCAAGCACAGCTCTTTCGATTCCTCTTTGGGAGACCCAAATAGCATTCTCAGACCTAATAAGCTTCTGAGATTATCTGGTTAAATGAAGTTAACTAGCTTTAAAAAAAAAAAAAAGCTAACCACACAATTTTTTATGAAAGGCTAGTTTGAATCCAGTTTTGAGTTGAAGTTCACCATAAAACCAAGGTTAAGTTGCAGTTTGAAGAGAATTTTTCAAAATGATCCCTTAAGATGTGCTTTAAGACAATAATTTAAGTCCAGGAAGTAGTACAGCAAACTGGACATTGGCTTTGCATGCAGCAGACTCAGGTGTAATCCCTGGCACACCATATGGTCCCCAAACCCCACCAGGAGTGATTCCTAAGCAGAGAGCCAAGAATAAGCCCTGAACATAGCTAGCTGTGATGTCAAAACAAACAAACAAAAAGGCAGTTTTCAAGTTGACGCCTTGGATCTGACCATCAGAAATGGAATGTCTGCCTTATAGGAAGCTCAAAAGGCAATTTTTACATTATAAAAAGTTAGTTTGGTCCTGAATAATTGCTCTTATGAAATGATCTATGGGTTGAAGTCATGTATTATGATCTATTCCACATGTTATGTACATACACGTAGTGTTGTGTATTGAAAAGTATTATTTGCATGAGGCCAATCCTGGTTCCATCCCCCGTGCTACATATGGACCCCCAAGCACCTCAAGGAGAGACCCTAGAGCACAGAGTCAGTAGTAAAGTTTCAGCTAGGTAGTTTTTTTTTTTTAATTTGTATTAGTGGGGCTGGAGCAGTAGCATTTTCCTTGCATGTGGCCAACCCAGGTTCAATTCCCAGCATCTCATAAGGTCCCCTGAGCACTGCCAGGAGTAATTCCTGAGTGCAGAGCCAGGAGTAACCCCTGTGCATTGCCCGGTGTGACCCAAAAAGCAAAAAAAAATTGTATTAGTATTTAGATACCAGGAGCATTTACATAGTGAGAGATATATATATATATATATTTGTAGATGTAATATATTAAAGAGTAGGCTATTTTAATAGCATTATATAATAAACATTGAATATACTATAATATACCTATATGTCATGTCACATTTTTTGTTCAGTTACTTATCTGAGATGTTCCCTTCTGGACCTCCAAGGAGGCTTTGATGGGAACCAGTTTCTGATTTCGGCACAGCATGACTGATCTGCACGGATAGCGGGTGCTCTCTCCCACTGTGGACTGGGGGACATTTGACATTTGCAGAGCACAGGCTTTGATAATTTTTCACACTTCCCAGGGCTGGAGTCGTAGCCCAATGGGTAGGGTGCTCAAGCAGGGTTCGGTCCCCAGGGAACTGATAGGAGTCCCGCCAGGAGTGATCCCTGATTGCGGAGCCAGGAGTTAACCCTGAGCACCAACAGGTGTGGCCCATAAACAAGCAAACAAAAACACCACCAAATCCCTCCCCAGTTTTCACATGTTCCTGGAGTCCAAGGCATCTGCTGGTCTCATGCCCTGGGTTCCTGAGACCTGAGCTAAGGATACTGATGGGGTGCACCCCATCAGTGCTGTCCTGGTCTCTGAGTGACACCCTCATTAAATCATGGGCTCCTCAAGCATCCTGGTGTGAGGCTCAGAGGAAAATAAGCCTGTTCTCAGAAGAAAAATGTAAGCATAGCCTCTCTTTTCAGTGTTGGGACTCAATTTTGCTCATAAAAGTTGTATATAACAAGACTTATAAGCAATTTTTCTTGGTGGCATTTTGCTTTGAATTTGAAATATGCTTTTGATGCTTTTTTTTTTATTTAATAAAGTGCAGGCCACAGGCCCATATTCATTATTTAAACTAGAAGATACTTTGCACGGGATGTAACAGAAGAAAAAAAAAATCCAGGCCTGTTTTGTTGGGGTAATTGCACAGAGTGAAATGGAAACGATTTATTAAAGACTGATTGAAGGAATATAAACCTTGCAAAGTGAGCTTACTAAATCATTCATTCAGGAACTCATTGACATTTGGCCAGCTCTGGAGACTGCTCTTTGCTAGGTTTTAAAGCGAAGCACAGCAACAATTATTTCAAAGCGATGGGGGAAACCATGTTGAGTGTGAGTGGTTCTAGGGGGCGGCTATATTTGAAGTGATTAACAAACCATTCTTCTCAGACCAGAATGGAGGCTTGCAGAACCAGCTCTTATTTTTCCATCTGGCAGCCACAGATTTAAAGGTATATAAATATCACAGGTAAATAAATAATATCACAGGTACTTTCAGGAGAGGGTTGGAGCTATAGCACAGCGGTAGGGCGTTCGCCTTACAAGCAGCCAACATGGCCGACCCGAGTTCGATTCCTCCGCCCCTCTCGGAGAGCCCGGCAAGCTACCGAGAGTATTGAATATGCCAGACACAGTAACAACAAAGTCTCCAATGGAGACGTTACTGGGCCCGCTCGAGCAAATCAACGATCAACGGGAGGGCCTTTGCTTTACTTTTACTTTCAGGAGAACAATTCTCTCATTATATATTTACTTTTGTTTCTTAGGGCACAGTCAGCTGCGTTCAGGGTTTACTTCTGGTTCTGTGTTCAGGGATCAGGGATCACTTCTGGTGGGGTTCAGGGAGTGGCAGGGGACGGTGGGGGAGGGGAAGCAGGGGCTTATGCAGTGTGGAAATTGAACCTAAGTTGGCCAAGTGTAAGGCAAGCACCTTAACCCCTGTACTATCTGTCTCCTCTCCTCTCTCTCTCTCTCTCTCTCTCTCTTCCTCTCTCTGGAGAGAGCACATCTAGAAGTGCTCAGGGCTTAGTCCTTGTTCTATGCTTATGCCCAGGGATGACTGCTGGCAGGGCTCGGGGGACCATCTGGGCTGCTGGGGACTGAGCCTGGGCTAGCCTCGTGCCAGGTAAGCTCCTTTACCCATTGTCCTATAGCTCTGGTCCTTTCTCTCTCATTTTAAAAACCATATTTCTATTTTTCTCTTAAGGTTAAAATTTTTGCTATGTACTGAATGCACACAGATTGGGGTTGGAGCAATAGCACAGCGGGTAGAACGTTTGCCTTGCATGCGCCTAACCCGGGTTTGATTCCCAGCATCCCATATGGTCCCCTGAGCACCGCCAGGGGTAATTCCTGAGTGCAGAGTCAGGAGTAACCCCTATGCATCACCATGTGTGACCCCAAAAAAGCAAAAAAATAAATGAATAAATAAAAATAAGTGCACACAGATTTCAAGGTGAGGTCTGGGAATTGGATGCTTTTGAAAATATTTGTTTCTCCTTAACATTCCCAATTAACATTATCAATCCCTCCAATGCTAAATATCTAATGTGAAGAAATTTAAAACCTAAATCTTTTCCTCTGCTTCGCTCTCTAAAAAGTCTCAAATTTATGAAGAAATAATTGCACCATTTTCATCAGTTCATTGTGCTCTAGACTTAATAATAGAAACATTTCAGGCAATCAAAGAGCACGTAGGAAAAAAAGCATCTTTAATTGATCCCACAGAGATTTTTTTTTCCTAGATAGCAAATAAACTCTTCTCAGGTTTTTCTAGTTGGCTGTTGCAGGAGATTCACAAATGAAATCTAGGGCAGAGACAAATGAAATGCTAACAAGTAGGATGCAATGAAAACAGCCCTCCCTAGCCTGGATGGAACAAAGGCAGTTGACCTCATCAAGGGAAACAAAGCAGAAGGGAAAGGGATTTGCACCCTGGAATCAGGGCTTCCTCTGCCCCAGAGCCAGCAGGCAAAACCTCCTGCAGTTGCAGGGGCACTGACAGGGCTTTAAAATAGGAATGTTCATTAGCAACTTCTCTGGAATGAGCGCAGGGGCGCCCGGGGCAGAGGCCCTGCTGGCTTTAGGCTCCTCACTGCGGCTTCTCCCAGGCCCATGCACCAGTCAGCGCACCTTCCCTTGAGCCCGCACGGTGCATCAGCAGCCAGGGTGCCACCTGCCACCAGCAAGTGTGATCAGTGGATTCCCGCTCAGCAGTGGTAGACTGAGAATGCAGGCTGGGGTGTGCCGACCCTGCTGAGCTGAGCCGCTTTCACCTCTGTGCTCTGTGAGCCTGCCATGCTGTGCTAGGAGGGCTGCCTAGGGTGTGTTTTGGTCTTCGGTGCCTGCTGCTAGGGTTGTAGGCTACACCAGGCCACCAGGATGATTAGCCCAGTAGTGCCGGTGATGGGAATGGCCGAGAGGTGAAACTCGGGCTTTGCCACATGCATGACGTGTGCTCGGTTGCTTGAGCTCTCTCCCCTGGCCACTGGGGACTTCTTTACATCTACAGTTTTACTCCATAGCTAGAGTCTGGGGCTGGAAAAAAAATTAAAAAGCAGTTTGAGGAGCGTAGAGAAAGATCACAGGGGTCAGGAGACAGTGTGGCAGTTAGGGCACACGCCAAGCAGGCAGCTGACCCAGGTCCTAGCCCCAGCATCACACTGTGGCGTCAGCACTGCTGGGGTGCCAACCCAGCTGGCTGAGACTCTCTGGTGCTCCCCGCCCCTCGCCTCCCAGACTTCTGAGCACCTGCGGAGGCTCAGCTCTCCCCTCAAAGAAAGTGACACTGACTCCTTGAATGGCAGAACATTTAAGAAATCGCCCATTTACTTTGTCCTTCAAAACTGGGAAGGTTTAGGACAGCTACAAAGATTTTAAGCATCTTAAGAAATATTACGGGGCTGGAGCCATGGTACAGTGGATAGGGTGTTTGCCTTGCATGTGGCCAACCTGGCTTTGATTTCAAGCATCACCTATGGTCCCCTGAGCACCACCAGACCACCAGGAGTAATTCCTGAGTGCTGAGCCAGGAGTAACCCCTGTGCATCACCAGGTGTGGCCCCAAAAAGCAAAAAAGAAAAAAAAGAAAAAATATTATACGCTTATATATTATAAGACAGATATTTAGAATATCTGTCTCTGCTGGCTTGATCATGTTTCTACTTACTGAGTAGGGGTTCATCAAGCGCCTGCTTTAAGAATTAATGGCTACACAGAGACACTTAGATTTCTCCCTTACCATACCAAGAAAAACCTCTAGGTAGTGTGATCTTTTGTTTTTGTTTGTTTGGTGGCCATACCTCATGATGCTCAGGGCTTACTCCTGGCTCTGTGCTCAGGGATCACTCAGGCAGGACTCAGGGGTGCCATATGAGGTGCCAGAGATCAAACCTGGGTTAACAGCGGGCAAGCAAACATCCTACCTGCTGTACTTATATCTGGCCCCAGTAGTGTTATCTTCTGCCCATGACAACAATGTAAGAACACTTAAGTTCAAGCTAAGAATGATGTGATGATATCATTCCTATTGAAGAATGGGAACACTGAAGGTGGACATTTAAAGTCCATTAGAAAAAAAAAGTCCAGGTCTTCTCATGAACTTGTAAAATTGGCAGGCTTGACCAGCAAAATGGAAAAGAATGAGAGACTTTTCAGATGACAGGAAACTATCGCCAAGGGGTGCAAGTTTAAATTAACACAAAAAAGGGCACAATCCCGTGTAAAAATAACATGGTGGTCGGACAGATGGTCCCTACAGACGGTCCCTTTACAGCTGGCTCCTCAGGGCGGTGCAGAGGGGCGCAGAGCAAGTCGGAGGACGCGGGACAGGCCTGCCCAGCACGGCTCAGAGCGGTGGGGCTTCGCCCGGGTCGGGGCTGGGCTTCGGGGCGGCCGTGTGGATGTGGGAGAACTGCAGCACCGGCAGCAGCAGCTGGAAGGCATCCTGGATGTAGGTCGTGCTGTTGCAGCCCTGCGCAGGGGAAAAGGGCGGGTTAGTGCCTAGCTCCGTTGTCAGCATCCTGCAATTTCCGTTTCGTCTCCACCCCTACAGCACTCTCGTCTAATGGGTATGGAGAGCAACACCCTTCCTGAGGCTACAGTGTCCAGTTCTCTTTCTCTGCTCACAGGGGGAGGAAGTCATTTCCTTAGTGTTAGGGTGCACCTGTATGGGGTGTGTGTGTGTGTGTGTGTGTGTGTGTGTGTGTGTGTGTGTGTATGCGCGCACGCGCATGCATTCTTACCACCCACCCATCTGTCCTGTCTTACCTCTTCCCAGGGCAGCCCCACTGCCCTGAAATAACACAAAAGCACAGTCCAGAGGCCCAGGCTTGCTCTTACCCACAGCACAATAAGCAAAAGGGTGCACCCCCAGCTAAATAGGGATCCTTAAAAAAAATAGAATCACCCTAAGATATTCAGTCACAAAGTTGTTCATGCTTGGATTTCAGTCATAGAATGTTCCATCACCCATCCCTTCACCAGTGCACATTTCCCACCACCAATGTCCCCAGTTTCCCTCTAGCCACCCTACCGCCCCCTCCCCCCCAGCCTGCCTCTATGGCAGCTGTCCCCCCCACCTCCTTGGCATAATGATTTGCAGTACAGGTACTGAATGGTTATCATGTAATAGAGTGATTAGCATGTAGCACTGCACTGTAGCACTGTCCTGTTGTTCATCGATTTGCTCGAGCGGGCACCAGTAACGTCTCCATTGTGAGACTTGTTGTGACTGTGTTTGGCATATCGCTACAGGGAGCTTGCCAGGCTCTGGCGTGTGGGAGGGATACTCTCAATAGCTTGCCGGGCTCTCCAAGAGGGATGGAGGAATCAAACCTGGATCGGCCGCGTGCAAGGTAAACTCCCTACCTGCTATGCAATGGCTCCAGATTAGCATGTAATAGAGATAATTCTAGGCAATTATTCCTCGAACTTGGTCATTCTTCCATACATGTGGACTCTTTACATTTGGGTTGGATGTTGTGATTTCCATTCTGTGGGGTACACTATTAGCACCAGAGGGGTGATTTAAAAGTTAGGGTGACCAAAACATGAGAAAACGTCCATTGGGAGAATGAATAAGCATGCAATCTTGTAATCTTTATAGATATTGCCTGTCAAGGGTAGAAAAGAGATTTTCTTCAGGGTGGAGAGCTAGTACAGTGGGTTAAGGTGCTTGTCTTTTTTTTTTTCTTTTTGGGTCACACCTGGCGATGCACAGGGGTTACTCCTGGCTCTGTACTCAGGAATTACCCCTGGCGGTGCTCAGGGGACCATATGGGATGCTGGGAATCGAACCCGGGTTGGCTGCATGAAAGGTAAGCGCCCTACCCGCTGTGCTATTGCTCTAGCCCCTAAGGTGCTTGTCTTGCATGAAGTTAACCCAGGCTCGATTTCTTGTACTGCACACAGTGTTTGTGTGCCCTGCTAGCAGTGATCCCTAAGCACAGAGCCAGGAGTATGCCCTGAGCACCTCCGGATGCAGCCCCCAAATAAAACAAACCAAAAAAGATGTTCTTTTTTCTTTTGGGGCCCCTCTCATTAGTGCTCAGGGGCCAGGCCTGGCTTTGTGCAAGGGGTTCACTCCAGATGGTGCACAGGGAGCCTTGCAGAGCTGAGCCCACTGCAGGCAAAGGCTGCACTTAGCCCGTTGCCCTCTATCCTGGGTTCAGAGGAGTTGTTCAAATCCCACCTCTGGCAGAAGCTGTCCCTACATCTGCTGGCCCCTTCCCCTTGCTCTGTCCCACAGTGTGGCTGTTCCCTAAAGAACATGGTAGTTGCCACTGTTTACTACTTTGGTAGTTTTTCTTTACAGTCATTCCTAAAAAACACTGCCTGAAAGATGCAGACACTCTCCCTGCTTGGAAGTTTGGTGAGTTCCACACTTACAGTCCAGACAGCAAAACAGGAGCGAACCTGCAGTATCTGTGTTCTATCTCATTTCTCACCACCTTGGCTGGGTTCCCCATGGCCACAGAGCCCCCCATCAGCTGGAGTCTGGTCTCTCAGAGAGCTTTACTTCACCGGTGTGTGTGTGTGTGTGTGTGTGTGTGTGTGTGTGTGTGTGTGTGTGTGTCTCAGCCATGCTGAATCTCATCCGCAATAATTTCTTTTTCCGGGCCTCTGTTCTCTTATGTCTTGCTCTGGCCAGGCAGCAGGTTCTGGGCCAGGAGATCATGTCCCGGCGAGTGGAACCCCAGACACCAGAGAAGAGCAGATACTGGACATTTTCCTGGTCACTTCTGTCCATTGGGAGCAGAGAGCCCAGTGAAACCAGAGGTTGCCCTGAATAGAGGTGTGCCCACTTTCATAAAATCCCCATTGGGCACAAATTCCATGGCAGCAGTAATCACACTGTTAAATCCGTTGTCACACTTGGCAGCAGAAATCAGCTTCTGCCTGAGGAAACAGTGACAGCAATAACATGCAAACATGCAAACTTAGCGTTTCTCTTTAGAATCAGAAATTCTTGAAAACGAGGTATTTTTGCTTCACTCCTAGGTTTAGAGCTGGTGGAGATACACAAATGAATTCAAAAAGGGAAAAAAATTATTGTAGATGAGATTCAGCATGGCTGAGACACACACACACACACACACATATTATCACTCTCATTTGCTTAATTCAAAAGCATTTCTCTGGAGGGCAACTTACCTCTACATACACACTATTGATCATCGGGTTAAGGACCTCGGCCTTCTTGTCGCTCTGTGGAATCAAAGGATGAAACCAACAGATTAGGTGCTTAGACATTAAGGCTTGTCACATGAAACTGAAGCCTCTGGTTTAGAGGGAGAGGGTGTGTGCCGGAGCCAGTGTGTTAAGTTAACATGATGCCCTTATCACCAAAGTAAGTTAGGGGGTGAAGGCGCACAGGAGTCAACCAGCAGCATCTCCCTCAGCACCCAAGTCCCCATTTGGGGAAGTGGAAAAACGGGAAGCAGCTTTGATGGAAGGCACAGCCCCCCCCCCCCCCCCGACTCCGACAGAAAGGAATAGCGAGGGGACCCAGACCCAGGGCCCAAGAGCAAGCAGGAGAGGGTGCAGGGAAGCAAGTCCCTGGTCTAGCTTCTAAGGTCGTTAAGGTAAAAGTTGTTAACTTCTTGGCTGCTCAATTCCTTGAGGTTATATTATTAATTTTAATTTTTTCAACCCACAGCTCCCAAACATGTCAAGCATGTGCTCTTCCACTCAACAAGTGCTTTTTCAAAGGTACCCAGGAAAAGCACAGAGGGTGCTTGTGGTGGAAATTCTAACTTAGGTTATTTCTAAACGTCTAGACTCCATGTGAGTGGGGCAGTTTATACCCAGGGGGAGACTCAACCAAGCTGCTTCCTCATCCTAGCAGCGTGCTCCTAGGAAACTCAGTTCATTTGGACAGAAATTCTAAGAGTAGGTAACGGTGATACACCACTTTAAAGACCAGATAATAGAGATTAGGAAGGGTGAGGTATGTGTTTAAGATCACAGAGCAAGACATTCTTCTTCAGACCATGTTTTTTTAAAAACAGTTTGAAGCTTGTAGAATAAGACTTGAGCTTTATAATGTCACACAAAAAAACTTAATTCGAAATGGATTATGAACCTGAATAAAAGAAATGAAACCATAAAACTCATAGAAGAAACAGGCAGAAATTTCTCTGATGCTGACCTTAGTAATAACTTTTGGACTGATCACAAGTACAAGAGAAACAAAAGTAAAAGTAAGCAAATGACACTATGTCAAACAAAAAGTTTCTGCCCAGTGGAAAAATTATTGCCCAAAGGAAAATACATCCTGCTGTACTGGAGAAGCTATTTGCAATCATATATGGAACATGGTATTAATCTTTAACAGATATAAAGAAACAGCAATAAGAAACAAACATAAAATGGGCAAAAGACAGTTTACCCCAGAAGAAAAAAATACAGATGGCCAACAAACATATAGAAAGACGGGCCATCACCACGTATCATCTGGGAAATGGCAATTAATTCCACAGTGAGGTGTGATCGCAGACCTAAAAGAATGGGTATTATCTCAAAAGACAGGCAACAAGTCCTGGAAGAGACGGGAGAAAATGGAACCATTTACAGGAGGTAGATATCAACTGGGACACCCACTATGGAAAAGAGTGTGGGAACTTCTAAAAATAAAGAAGAAATGAAATATCCGATGATCCAGTGATTCCACTCTGCGCATCTATCCTACTAGAAAAACACAAATTTGAAAATAGAAGGCTCTAAACACACCGCTGTGTTCACTGAATCATTACAGTAGCCAAGAGACAGAACATGAAGAGGCCACCAAGGGATAAGCAAAGGGTGAGCGAGTAATGAAGATGCACCCCAGTGTCTCAGAGCAGCACTGGGAGTACTTCCCCCCACCCAACATAAAAAGAATGAAATCTCACCGTTTGTAACAACTTGGATAGACCTAGCAGTGCTCAGGGGGATCATATGTGATGCCAGGAACTGAATTAGGATTGGCCAAATGCAAGGCAAGTGCTTTGACCGCTGTGCTATCTTTCTGTTCCTTTCCTTTTGATTACAAAAAAAAAATACTGAATAAAAAATAAACAGCGGTGGAGGGATCCTGGCATTTCAGAGGTGAGTGAAGCATGGTAGCACATCAGTATGTGAAAAGAGGGAGATGGAGCATCTTGGGAACTTTTTGGTGGTAGAGATGCAGTCACTGTCACTGTCCTCCTGTTGTTCATCGATTTGCTCGAGCGGGCCCAGTAACATTGTGAGACTTGTTACTGTGTTTGGCATATTGAATACATACATCATGGGTAGCTTGCTAGGCTTTGCTGTGCGGGTGAGAAACTCTCGGTAGCTTGCCAGGCTCTCTGAGAGGGGCAGAGGGCAGAGGAATCGGACTCGGGTTGGCCATGTCAGCTGTGTGCAAGGCAAATGCCCTACCCACTGTGCTATCGCTCCAGCAGTAACACATCAAAATTATAAATGTTAACGGATGGTAGCCAATAAAAGTCAAATATTCTAAAAAAAATTGCAGTAAGTTTCTGTGAGAAGATTGTGACCAGAGTTTGTTCTCATACACACACACACACACACACACACACACACACACACACACACACACACAGAGTCTGTTCATGAAGATTCTTCACCTTTAGAATTTAATTAAAATTTCTGCCCTTGGCTTATTAATGAGATTCAAAGGTGGAAGGCACCCTTTTTAAAAGGGAAGACTTCTTACATATTATAACGCAGATGATTGCTGAGGACATTAGGATAAGTGAAATAAGTCACCAAAAATCCAAAACAAAATCAGACCAACAAATATCGCATAATTTCTTCTTTCCACAGTTTGTATTGTATGCAAATGTATTGTGTCAGACAGGAGAAGGATGGCTGCCGGGCTGCTGTGGCTGGCCAGGTGGAGGGAGGGAACACAGAGCTGTGCTTAATGGCTCCGGAGGGCCCATCTGGGAAGATGAAAAAGGCCCAAAGAGTGGTTGCTTAATATGCAAACATACAGAACACTACAGAATTGTACTCTTTAAAATGGCTAAGGGGATAACCTTAAAGTTGTGTGTATTAAAATAAATACAAGGTGAAAAAAATTACACTGCCTAGATCATACTAAAATGACACTAAAACAATCTACCCAGGAGCCAGAGAAATGGCTCAAAGGGTTGCTTTGTACGTGGAGCCCAGGCTAGATCCATGGAACTACTCCTGTGAGTCTCTGGGTGTGGCCCCCAAGCGTATCTAGATGAGAGGTTCTTTGTCTTTTTTTGAGGGCAGTGACTGAAAATCTGCAGATGAATTTGAAGATTCCTTATTTGCTTACTCTTGTTCTGGTTCAAGTCTTTATTTATTTATGCTTTAGAAAGTGAACCTGGGTACTTGATTATAGAGTATAGCTTGCAGATCAACAGCAGAATGAAAACATGCTTCATCACAACTTGTAAACAGATCTGCAGATCCTGGTTTGCAAAACACAAATATAAATATAAATATAAAGCATGGGCTAGAGAGCCTGTTGTAACAGGAATTTGAAAAGCGAGAGCTAGTGCTTTGGGGTGTCATTAGGATTACTTCGACCACTGGTCTGTGAATCAGTAAGTAGTCTTCTCTGCCTATAATGCTTAGTCTTGGGCCAGGGACGTGACTCAAGCAGAACACAGGTTTTGCATATATAAGACTCTGAGTTGATCCCCAACGACTCTCGGGGCCTCTCGCCAATATCCATATCCAAAGCACAGTATACCTAGGAGTGGACCTTCTGGCTCTCTGATGGCTCTGCACCATGGCCAACTGGCCCCACATCAACAAAAATGGCAATAAAAATGTGATGCTGGAGCTACAATACAACATGAAGCTGACCTGAGTTCAATTCCTGGCACCCCATAGAACTCTCTAAGCTCCACCATGAGTGGTACCTGAGTGCAAAGTATTGGGTCTGAAGAGAGGGGTTAAGACATTTCCTTACACATGGCCAAACCTAGTTCCATCCTCAGCACTACATGGTTCTCTGTGCATGGTCCGGCCCAGCTCTGGAGGCTCCCAGCACAGCTCACATGACCTGGGTCCTCCCAGGGGCCTGAGCAGCATCACATCACATCACATCCTTGCACTAAGCTGCTGACCCAGCTGGCCCAGAATCTCTGAGAGGAATTCCCCCCGCCAAATAAATGTTCAATCCACTCGTAGATGGTAAATAATTAAAGGAACTGGAGTGAGGGCAATCTAGTTTCCCTCACTATACCCAGAAGACTTTATGGTAAACACAAGCATAGAAATGAAATACATCTTCACAGACAGTTCCCTTTCTTTGACATAAGTCTACTGAGGTCCAAGTAATGTCTTGCTCTGGGAAACCATAATGGAGTCTTGGGAAAAAGCTCTTTAAAACCCCAGTCATTTTAGTAAGTAACCAGAAAATCCATTATGGTATTTGCTTTCATGTTTATTTGATTATCAATAAACCTCTAAAACATAATCAAAACGAGGGCAATAAAATGACATTGGTTTTCAGAATCAATGAGATGTGCAAGCAATTTAAATAGAGTCTGGAGAGCAATATACATTCATTAACTTCAAGTTATGAATAATGGCTGTTTTGGAGAACAGAAATAATGACTTGATGTAAATGATTTATCATAGCGCAAGATAGGGTTATTGTGCTGGGGAGATGACATTTTAGTAAACTACTTAGAGTGAACCTTCTCTTTAAAAAAAGTCTTGTTGTTTGACTTTGTGAAGGCAGGTCTGTGCAACATAATTCATGTACATATGTATATATATCCATATATATAGATATATATTCTCTGTAATAACTATAATTTAAGGGCATAGACATCTGCTAGAACATACTGCCTATAATGTAGATTGAAGGAGCCAGAGAGATTAGTTAGGTTAGGGTGATTGTTTTGCATGTGGCCAACCCTGACATCTTATATGGTCTCTCAAGCACTGTAGGAGTGACCCTTGAGCACCGAGCCAAGAGTAAGCTCTGAAGTACCATTGGATGTGGCCCAATTCCCCCCAAAGATCCCCAAAGAAATTCGGACTGTAGGGCAGGAGCACATGCTTCCCATGTAGGCATATGGGAATCCAGGTTTAATCCCTGGCTACCCCAGATACTGCTGGGAGTGACCCTCGGCACCAAACTGGATACAGTCCCTGAGCATCCCTGGTGTGATGCCAAAACAAAAAAACAAACATAGACCTCAGATCAGAACAGAGTTATCACTTGGAAACTTGAATCTGAGAAATGCTGACCCAGAATCTGTATTTTCACAAGTTCTCCAGGGGATGGTCTGAGAAAGACCATGCTCAAGTCCAATATTTGAAGAGGAAACAGAAAGCAATACAATGAATATTGTTCATGAATACAAGTTCTTGCTTGCCATGATGACTGAAGCCGTATACCGCTCACACACACAAAGACACCTACACCCATATTGGTAAGGAACCACAGGGATGCAAACACTCAGCTCTCTATCCATGGAGTCTGATGGCAACGGGCCGAGAGCTGAGAGCATGGGGTGAGAAGTTTGCTGCTCCCCAAAGGAACTGTGAGAAGAGGGTACAGGAGAATCTTGGGAAGGCACATGTCTTAGACCATCCTCTGCTTATGACCCTGTTCTTCTGCATGAAGCAGGTCACTACTACAGCCTTGGCATTGTCTGCCTCAGGTAACATCTGACCACATTGGGTAGGAGTGATAGGACTGCAGGTAGGGCATGTGTCTTGCCCACAGCCAGCCCAGGTTCGATCCCCAGCATTCTATATGGTATCTTGAGCAACCTCCAGGAGTAATTTCTGAGTGTGGAGTTAGGAGTAAGGCCTGAGCATCACTTTATGTGACCCCCAAGCAAAACAAAACAAAACAAAACAAAATAAACATCAACCACATAAAGCACCTGGTAATGAACTCTTCCATTCTCATCAGTGACCGCCCACCCCCACCCGCTGCCCATACATACTTTGTCTACACAGTGCTGCTCTCATGCTAAAGGTATAAAAGTTGATCCTTTCTAAAACAGAAACCACATGCAGGCACTCACACAGAATGATATGGGACATGCACCTTTTCCCTCTCCCCTTATTAACCACCTACAGAAGAACAAAACCCTTACATTTCTAGGCAGGTGTAGAAAGGTTTTCTGCTTGCTTCCCCTGGCTACCAGGGTAAGTGTGTAATGTGAATGGTTTGTAAAGGAAGAACCAGAAGCTACTCTTCCAAAAAGAATGTTGAGCCTTTCAAAGCTGAGAATAGACATATGACAACTGGTAATATTTTTCTCTTGGTTAAAGATGAGGTGTGCTTTGCACAGCAAAAGAAACTCATTAAAATGACAAGACATCAGACTGCATGGGATTTATGCACAACATAAATCTGACAAAGAACTAAAATTCAGGGCATATTAGGAACTTGCAAAACTCAACAATTACAACAAAAACAATCCAGAAGATGGTGATTTTGAGCACCATCTTCCAGCTTAATGACTGGTTGTCAATGAAGTTCTTTCTTGGCCCATAAAAACAGAAACAAAACAAAACTTACTGATAAGTTATTATTCAATTAAAAAATTGACAGAATAACTGAAAAGGCACTACTCTAAGGAAGATACACATAAGGCTAGCAGGTCCATGAGAAAAATAATCATCACTTACTGTCAGGAAAATTCAAATCAAAACTACAATGAGCTATCTATCACTTCATATCTGTGAGAATGGCTAGAAACAAAAGTTGCTGGTGAGGGTGTGGAGAGAGGAAACTCTCCACTCTTTTGAGTATAAACTGATTCAGTCCCTATGAAGAGCAGTATGGAGAGTTCCAAGACATTGGAAAGAGATTGACCATTTAACCCAGCACTTCCTCTCCTAGGTGACTTTGGATTGAAAAAGATAAATGCATCATAATGTCAACTGCAAACGTATTAGAGTCAAAATCTGGAACTAACCCAAGTGCCTAATGTCAGGTGATTGTATACAATTGTGAGCATGTGCGATTCACCAGCACGTGTGCACACACACACATACACAGAGTGGAACGAAGTAGAGTGCGTGCGCGCACACATACACACAAACACACACATATACATACACAGAGTGGAACACAGCAGAACAGTACAAGATGAAATGTTTTCCTTTGCTACAGCATGGGTGGAATTGGAGTAGTCATGCTAAGCAAAATAAGTCAGAAGGAGAAAGACAACAAACACCAATGATCCCTCACTCATATGTGAAAAATAACCAGATCAGGGGACAAATGAAAACAAAAAGGCAAAAAGGCCCTCCCATTGATCATCAATTTGCTAGAGCGGGCCCAGTAACGTCTCCATTGGAGACCTTGTTGTTACTGTGTCTGGTATATTGAATACTCTCGGTAGCTTGCCGGGCTCTCCAAGAGGGGTGGAGGAATCGAACTCGGGTCAGCCATGTTGGCCGCTTGCAAGGCAAACACCCTACCCGCTGTGCTATTGCTCCAGCCCAAAAACAAACCAAGAAAAACCCTTGGAGTCTATCTGCAAAACAAATATTACTAGAAACAAATATTACTAGAAATCTGCAAAACAAATATTACTAGAAATGGGCAAATAGAAACATAGGGCGCAGAGGTCTAGGGACTATGGAGCTAGGGTCCTGGACTCAGGTGGAGAAGGGTCCTGGGAGTTAGGTAGGTGGAGGCATGGTATGGTATCAAGCAACTGAAAAGGTGTGGACCTGGGCTCAGAAAACATACACAGTGTTCTATACCAACCAAACCTGGTAAGAAAAACGTTAATAAATAAAAAGAGCTGAAAGAACTTTCAGTAAACTTCAAAAAAAAAAGTAAAAGTTTCTGGTTTTATTAGAGAAAATAAAGTCAAAGTCTAACAATAGAGAAAGAAAACATTTAAAAAAAAAAAAACCTTGTGTGGATTATAAAATATTCTGTGAGGGAAACCGTGAATTCAGATCTTGAAAAGAAATGATTTTAATAGTGATTCATGAATCATGCAACATAGATAAGTAAGTAATGGAAGTATTAGACACCTTTTTTTTAAAAAAGAGGTCTGGAAACACAGCCAACATCTGCCGTCTGAGATGACTAGAATCTGATCAGGGGAGAGACTTAAGCTGCCTGAAGGTGAAAAAAAATGCTCTTGACTTAGATTTCTAGGTGATTAGCTACCAAAGAAGGTGCTGAACTTGCAGCTTTATCTCATAGCCCTTCAGAGACCCATCTCCCCTACAAAGGTGAAACAAGGGGTGGAAAGAAACAGCTCAAGCGGTAGAACACAAAACTTGCAGGCACGAGGTGCTGAATTTCATCCCTGGCACTGCATGGCCTGAGCACTGAACCATCAGGCCCACACAACTGGGCCAACTATCTCTGGGAGCAGCCCTGGGTCCCCAAGCACTACAGACCCAACCCCCCTCCCAACCCCCCTCCCAAAAGGAGTGAGAATAGAAGCATTATAGTATTACCCCAACAGTGGTTAAGCAAGTTGTAAACTTCTTGGATAGGGTAGCAACTTCTTTGCACATTGCAGTAGTTAATCTGAAAGAAGAAAAGAGGTTTGGGGATTTTTAATCAAGTCAAATGAAATAACTGAATGACTCTTATTAACACTCTACTCCATGAGGAAGAAAAGCTTGCAAGTTTGAAGATGCTCTGTCGAAACCTTTTCTTCAGTAATCTTCCGTGATTCATAGGTACCATTTAATCTAATATTAGTTTTCTCTGCCTGTTTAATTAAAGAATAATCATCTAACTTACCCTGCCTCTCTTCTAGAATCAAAAGCATAGGCAGGAAAATACCAGGCTTGAGCATCACATGTGTAGATTCTTGCCAAGTGTTTTTCTCCTTTTATAGCCTCCTGCCTCAATGCCTTGTTGAAGTTTCCTAACAGACAGTCTTATCTGCCACCAACCTCTCTCCCAGTACTTTGGGGGTGCATTATCATATTTAACCCTCATAGTGGCCTTGTGGATTATATTATTATTTCCATCTTATAGATAAAGAAACTGATAAGAAGGTGAAGTAACTAGCTTAGGACACACAGTAGTGATAGTTCTAGATTCAAACTCTTGATCTCTTGATCACCTTTATACATGTCTCAGAGTAAAGGTCCTATGTCACTGTCCTCCCGTTGTTCATCGATTTTCTTGAGTGGGCCCAGTAACATCTCCATTATGAGACTTGGTTGTTACTGTGTTTGGCATATCGAATACATCACAGGGAGCTTGCCAGGCTTTGCCATGTGGGTGAGACACTCTCGGTAGCTTGCCGGGCTTTTTGAAAGGGGCGGAGGAATCGAACCTGGCTCGGCCAGGTGGCTGAGTGTAAGGCAAACACCCTACCACTGTGCTATTGCTCCAGCCCGGTGCTATTATAAGCCTAAACATATTACAAATATTCAGGCCACTGAGAAAAACACAGTTATAATCCTCCCTTGGATGAGAAAACTAAATAAATAAGTTAAATTAGTAGTACCAAGTGTCTACAATGATGAAGTGTCAAAGCAGGTTTAACCTTAGGCAGCAGAATGCCAATGTTGACCTCTGTCCCCTACCGCTGCAGTGTAGGACAGAGTCTAAATTCAGGAAATCACAATGCAAGGAAGAAGATGAATGTGAAACATATGGTAAAGGTATACTTAAAAACATGGAGCAATACGTGACAATGTCACAGTCCTCCCGTTGTTCATCGATTTGCTTGAGCGGGCCAGTAACGTCTCCATCATGAGACTTGTTGTTACTGTGTTTGGCATATTGAATACGTCACGGGTAACTTGCCAGGCTCTGCTGTGTTTGGCATATCGAATACATCACAGGGAGCTTGCCAGGCTTGCCAGATACTCTTGGTAGCTTGCCGGGCTCTCCGAGAGGGGCGAAGGAATCGAACTCAGGTCGACCATGTTGGCTGTGTGCAAGGCAAACGCCCTATCTGCTGTGCTATAATAAACAGTCCCAAGTTTTTTCCAGTTATAAATCCACTTCCAGGTATACCACCCCAAGAAAACAACACAAGATGGACACAGATATTTAACCAATACAATTTTGGTTATAACTAAAACACAAATGATGACCAAATCCGAGAACCATCTAATGAGAGCAGTTACAAACTGAAAGAGTATGTTGGGATCCATGTACCTTTTTCTCTATCTATCTATCTATCGATCTAGCTTGGTTTTAGAACTATACTTGGCAGTGCTCATGTTAGTGAGCTAGCATTCCTAGTTCCATTCTCAGGATACCATATGTGGTGGCAAAAATTGAACCAGAATTAGATGCATGCAAAGCAAGTAACTTAATCTCCCTGACCTAACTGTCCAGACCAGAATCCTTTTTTTTTCTTTTTGGGTCACACCCAGCCGATGCTCAGGGATTACTCCTGGCTCTGCACTCAGGAATCACTCCTGGTGGTGCTTGGGGGACCATATGGGATGCTGGGAATCGAACCTGGGTCAGCCGCGTGCAAGGCAAACACCCTACCCACTGTGCTATTGCTCCAGCCCTCAGAATCCATTTATTTTTAAGGCACTCTTGTATAATAAGAATATATTTGAATCTGTCCTGATTTTCTATGGTTTAACAAATAGGCAGTTACATATAAAAGTTAATTATTTTCTAGCTCTGTACCAACTATTTTCTTGTATAAAAATTTATCTATATACACTTTTAAATTCCAATCAATAACCTATGAATAATAGCTATGATTTATTAAAGGACATGTGACAGTACATATACATATAAAGAAATCCTAGCAAAGGGACTTGCATTCCCTGGGTGGTCACGCAGACCCAACTGGGACATGCAGAGCCAGTATAATTCTCTAGGGTGTGTGTATGTGTGTGTGTGTGTGTGTGTGTGTGTGTGTATGTGTGTATGTGTATGGGGGGTTGGCATATTTTTGTTAAGCTGATTGAGACATTGTATTAAGCAGTTCTTTTCCACTCACGCGGTATGTTGACAATGTAATTACCCTCAGATGTTGTACTTTCTAAGACAGTTCTCTTAAAATAAACACCCATTTAACTCTGAATGATTTAGGGTGGCTTCCCTTAAATCTCTTTATAAATAATTCCTGGAATGTCTAGTTAATTAATAATCTCACTGACAGCAGTTTCTTGAGAGTAATTTCTTAAGATGACCATAGAAGAATGAAATTATTAATTTGAAGGAAATAATTAATTTATAGTGTGTGTATATGTTTGTATGTGCATGTGTACATGTCTTTGCATGTACATGATTCATAAATACGAAATGAAAAAAAAAGTGCCAGAGAGAGGTCAGAGATAGTGCAGTGGGTAGGGTGCTTGCCTTGCATGTGGCTGATCTGGGTTGATCCCTGGCACCCCATATGGTTCCCTGTACCCATGAGGGTGATATCTGAGCGCAGAACCAGGAGACAGTCCTGAGCATAATTGGATGTTGCCCCAAAACAACAGCAACAAATAAAACAGGGCAGAAGAGATGGTACAGTGGGCAGGGCACTTGCTCTGCGCATAGCTGACCTGAGTTTGATCCCTGGCACACGTATGGTGGCTCCCTGACCACATAAGTGATCCCTGAGCACAGAGCAAGGAGTATGCCCTGATCACACTCCCAAAACTTACAAATTTTATTTTTGGAAAAAAATTTAAAAACAAGAATTAGCAGTAACACTTACTTAATGAGAACTTTTGCTTGGTCCTGAGCTGATTTTTCCTCTTCTTGTCCATGGAGAATTAATTCTGCGACTTTATGAAGCTGCTCAATGCAGCGGGCTGTCACCTCTGCCAGGCTCTCGATGGAGAGCCTGCAGACTTCCTGAAAGAAACAAAATAGAAAAACAATTATTCACTGAACAGACAAAAAAATGTTTTAAAGCACTGGATTAAAATATGAAGGACATAAAAAATGTGAAGGACACAAAAAAAATTCCATGTTGTATGTTGCCCAACATGATAGTTTTGAAGGTAAGCATATACTTGTTACATCATTTTCACAAGGTCAAAAATGTATCCATCACCTCCAAAAATTTTAGAAGATGCTTTAAAAAAGTGCTATTTTTTTTAAAAGAAAGTAATTCATTCAAACCCCGAGTCCCCAAAACAAAAAAGAGCAACCCAACTATGACCTAAAAGCTTACCTGAAGGTTAATGGGCATATCTGATGTTTGGGTGAAGGAAATGTGCCTATAAAATGAAGCGCCACAGAGCAATGTCATACGCACAACAGGCAGTGCTCAAGAATGAATGTGGCAGCAAGTGAATTAATAGACCTCAACAGACATCACTTTTTAGAGTGACCTAATTTTAAAAAGTGACTTTCTCTCAAACTGAAATTCAATATAAGATGAACTTATTGCAAACTCATTTTTGAGCAGGATATAAATCATGTACAAGAAAATATATTAAACTACAGGATAAAAACTGTGGCAATAAAAAAATTTTCTTGAAAAAGCTTCAATTACCTCATTAGTTAGGAGGCATAAAGGCATTTTTTTAAAGTGAAACAGATTTTATTTGGAGGATTTTAGGAAGGGAATAAGGGAGAGAAAGTGAGAGAAGAGTAACATGCTCCAGTGAGAATGTGGGTTTCTCCAAAGGCAGAGAGAGTCCCTACACACAATGCAGCATTAGATATGGAAGGACACATCAAAGAGGGGAGATGCAGGTGACACATGTGCTCGGCCACATGGGCACAAGCTACACATGGGCTCAGGCAGCATATGCACCCATAAAGACATTTTATAGTTATAAATTTACATACAAGATGGAACTTTACCCTAAAGATAAATCAACTCTGTTCTTAAAGCTCTTTTCTTTGAAATTTTAATTACAGAGCTATGGAGAAAAGTGACAAAATCTACGTTAAGTCACAAATTGTCTTGGCATAGAAAAATTTTAGTGCATTAATACATTAATACAGATCTCTCTTTTTTCAGGGGCCAGAGTGATAGTACAGCAGGTAGGGCATTTGCCTTGCATGCGGCTGACCTGGGTTCAATTCCTGACATCCCAAGCACCACCAGGAGTGATTCTAGAGTACAGAGCCAGGAGTAACCCCTGAGCATCACTGGGTGTGAGTTCCCCACCCCCCCAAAAAAAGCAAAAAAAAACCAGATTTTTTTAATTATCATTTTGGGGGGGAGGGTATTGGACTCCACCAGAAGGCGTTGTTCAGGTCTTATTCCTGACTTTGTGCTCAAGGACCACTTCTGAGTGCTCAGGGACTCATATGTGGCGCCAAGGTTCAAATTGGGGTCAGCCTTATACAAGACAAGTGCCGTACCTGTTGTACTATCTTTTAGGCATTCATATTTTGTGTTTTGCTTTGTTTAGTTTGAGGGAGCACACCCAGAAGTGCTTAAGGGGCTACTCCTAACACAATGCTCAAGGGACTACACGATGTCTGGGACTGAACTTGGGACTCCTGCATGCAGGCATGCACTCCAGTCCTTCCAACATGTCATTGACACTGATATCCATATTTCTATGGAGTGCAAATGAAACCCAAATGGCTGTCCCCTCAATCGAAATTAGGTTGCTAAAATATTAACTAATAAATCTCTTTAGCACTGTAGTACTGTCCTCCCGTTGTTCATCAATTTGCTTGAGCGGGCACCAGTAACATCTAACAACAAATTGTGAGACTTGTTGTTACTGTTTTTGGCATATCGATACATCACAGGGAGCTTGCCAGGCTTTGCCGTTTGGGCGAGATACTCTTGGTAGCTTGACGGGCTCTCCGAGAGGGGCAGAGGAATTGAACCTGGGTCATGCAAGGCAAATGCCCTACCCACTGTGCTATTGCTCCAGCCCCTCTTGAGGTAAACCATCTAAAATGCATTTACCTCAATTGTCTTTGTTGTTTTTTCTCCTTTGCCTTCTTCTTTGGAGTTTTCAGATTTCTCTGCTTCATCTTCCTTCTCAGTTTTTTCTTCTGATTCATCTGTCAAATCTACAGACCCAATGGTCTGATCTTCTTCAACCCATTCATGTGCTTTCTTCATGGCCTGCAGAAACACACGAACACCCAATCAAAGCTATACACTTATTGTGCAAGTAAGCAAAATGGGAAATTCCAACCCAGGAGATGACTCAGTGGCAAAAGCACCTGCCATGTGGGTGTGAGGCCATGAGTTTGGGCCTGGGGTCATCCATGAGTGCTAGGTACAGTCTTATCAGCTCTGTAGACTGGAGCCCATACTAAGCCCTACACTGTGACTAAAGTATGTGGTCACCATAGAGTTCTCTAGCTAAATGGTGCACTGGTGTCAGGGGAGTGCAGTGACCCCCACCAGTATCTGTGTGGGCAGGCAGGCCTGCCAGTAAGCATGATAGCCAAAGTGTGTCAGCACCACAGTGAAAAGTGTGTGGTCCCTGGTGGGCATCACAATCAAGTTTTGTATGATCCCCATCATCACAACAAGAAGGGAAGGGGGGTCAGAGAGCCAGTACAGTGGGCAGGGCTGCACCTGTCTTGATACGGTCAACAAGTTCGATCCCTGGTACCACATATGCCCCCCCCACCTCCAAGCCTTCCAGGAGTGATTCCTGAGTACAGAGCCAGGAGTAAGACCTAAGCATGGCTCGGTATGGGCCTCCCCTGCAAAAAAGTGAGAAATTTCAACTTTAGGGTTAGGATCAAGTTGCCATAAACTTGAAAGGTGTATGTTTAAAGAGGGAGGGACAAATTATTCACTTAAAAGCCTCCTGTTGCAGGTGGGGAAAGGGAAGTGTAGCAGGGGTAGGAGGGAACCTTCGGACACTATCAGGGAGAGGTGGACACTGATGCTGGATTGGAACGCAGTTTACCTGAAACTCAACTCTGAATAACTTTATAAATCATGACACCTTAATAAGTAAAGTAAAGTAAAGTAAAGGCCCTCCCGTTGATCATCGATTTGCTCGAGCGGGCCCAGTAACGTCTCCATTGGAGACTTTGTTGTTACTGTGTTTGGCATATCGAATACGTCACGGGGAGCTTGCCAGGCTCTGCCGTGCAGGCGAGATACTCTCGATAGCTTGCCGGGCTCTCCGAGAGGGGCAAGGAATTGAACTTGGGTCGGCCATGTTGGCTGCGTGCAAGGCAAACGCCCTACCACTGTGCTATCGCTCCAGCCCTTAATAAAAAAAAAAAAATTAAAACAGGGGCTGGAGCGATAGCACAGTGGGTAGGGCATTTGCCTTGCACGTGGCCGACCCGGGTTCGATTCCCAGCATCCCATATGGTCCCCTGAGCACCGCCAGGACTAATTCCTGAGTGCAGAGCCAGGAGTAACCCCTGAGCATCGCCAGGTGTGACCCCCCCCTAAAAAAAGAAAAGATAAAAAAATAAACAAAAGTTAAAAAAAAGTCAAAACACACTGGTGTTGGGATTAGACAGACCGACTAGTGGGTAGGATGTGTGCCACGCATGCAGCTGACCTGGGTTCAGTCATAGGTACCACCTATGATCCCCTCAAGTGTATCAGGAGTGATCTGAGCACAGGGCCAGGAGTAAATCTCGTAGGGTATGGCTCCATCTCCTCCTCCCACCCCCCAAAAACCCTTACCCTTGTTGAGTCTGGAGATGAGTCAAAGGGTTGGAGCACATGCTTTGCACACAAGCATCCAGGTTCATTCCCCAGCACCACCAGTTCCCTGAGCACTGCCAGGTTTGCCTCCCCATTCCCAACACCCCCAGCAAAAACCAAACACCTTGCTGCGGCTTTCTGGTAAATATAGAGTAACAAAAGGGAAGAAACAGAAAGAAAGGGCAAGAGCATTGTGGGTCTGGAGGACTCCCCAGAGCCCGAGAACGGGTCTGGAGAACCAGCCTGCTGCGTGCTGCAGTGGGGAGAGGGTGGCTGTGGGGTCAGGGTAGCACTGAGGAGGGGTCTCAGAGAGAAGTGGACACTCTGGTGAAGGGTGTGGAGATGGAATAAATGGATGCATGAAACCCTCTCGTTGACAGCCTTGTAAATTACAGCAACTGAAATAAAATTTTAGTTCAGTTTTACAACATAGCAAGAGTTGTCTAGAAGGATCAATAGTCTATTTTCACTTTTCCTTAGCAACTATAAACTAATAATAGTACTTGAGGCTGGAAGTTAGATAGGACCTTAGGTGGGAAGAAGGGTAGCTACAATCACGGCTGTACAGCAAACACTCTGATACAGCTCATAAACTAACTCTTAATATTTCCCGCTGGGGAGCTGAGCAAAGGCTGTACTCCCCCAGATCAAGAGGGAAGAGGAGGAAGTTGTTGGAAAGATCTGGAATGCCCCCTGACTTGTTTAATTCGCCAAGTATGTTCTGAGCTGCCTGAGAACTAAAAAAAATTCTGACTCAGTTGAACATGCGGGCATCCCCTTCCCAAAGGGTTATTTATTCTCAGACTTTTGCAAGGTCAGACTCAGACGCTGATAAATAACAGCCTAAGCTGTTTGCTTAAGAGACGGTTGTTTCTACCCTGAATTCTCATGTTAAAGCTTTCATCTCCAAAGTTTCATGCATCAGGGTGTTGACGACTTAGTTCCAAGGAGAACCTGAGCAAACTCTAGGTGTGTCCTCTTTCTGGGACAAAGGTATCCCTGACTAGGGCACAAACTAATGGCACCTCAGAGGCGGCTTCTTGGAGCAATGGCAGATGCTGCCCGGAGATGAATGAGGCAATTTCCTGCCGTGCTCAACTCACTGACCTCCTGGAATGGGCGACCTCTATCCGAGATAAAGAAATTTCTCATCTGTCCACTTCACTGCCTCATCTTGCCTATCCCTCCCCCACCTTGGTAAGTGGGGGCCGGGGTCAACTACTGCTTGCTAGGAAGAAAGGGGGAAAAAGACAATGGGAAAAATCACATACTTTTAGTTAATGACTAGCGTTCTCATTACTCCACAGTAAGGCCTTTTATTCACTTGCAAAATATTTGTGTATTCTCAGGGAAAGCCATATTTCAATCGAAACTGGAATGCTCTTCTTTTCTTTATGATGATTTGGTTTTGGTTTTGGAGGAAACAGACATTTATTTATTTGGTTTGGGGGGCATTTCCAGTGGTTCCCAGAGATTACTCTCCTGTCTCTGTGCTCAAGAATCACCCCTGGCGGGATTCAGGGGACCATATTGGGTGCTGGGGATGGGACCAGGGCCAGCCTCTTGTGAAGCAAATGCCCTAGTGACTGTACCATCTCTCTGGTTCCAGAAACAGAAACGTTTTTAAAATGTTGACTGACATTCCAGGTGGGCAGGGACATCTGCCTGCAAAAGCTTCTAATTCTGGCCAATAGAAGCAAGGGGAGATGGTATCTGAAAAAGTCACTAGGTGATTCTGTACCCCTTGTCTCCACTGCTCTGAGAAAATTCAACTTTGAGGAGAAATGGCTTACAAAGTCACAAGGTATTTTGACTATGAAGTGTAAGCTAAAATGTAATCTCATGACACAGGTGTATATTTTAGAGGGGGCTCCCCTGTTGGTGTTCAGGGACTGCTCCCCAGCTCAGTGCTTTGGGGTCATTTCAGCAGTGCTTGGAGGAACGACGCAGTGCCGGTAATGGAGCTCAGGCTCCCACACGCATAGCATGGAACTATTGCCCTAACCCCTCACAGGAGTTTTGCATGCTCTATTACATTTCATTATGTTGCCTCCCTGATTCTTAATTACTGAAGCCAGATTCTACATTCCCAGCCTCTGCCATGGGATTTGGGGCTTTTTTCATTTCCAGTAGATATCTGGCATCTTTTACTAAGACTTTAAAATAAATAAATAAATAAATAAATAAACAAATAAATACCACGACTATGGCAACAGTTTGGACTCAGAGGGTGCTGACCTTATTGAGTTTGTCAGGCGTGGCCGCAACATGTAATTCGAAGAGAAGCTCTGTGAGCATGCTAGCGAATTCTTCTCCCTTTTCTTCTGGGCCTAGAAATGGAAAATGACAGAAGGGACAGGCTGATTTAGTTGGCATCCTTCAGAATGTGGTGGCTCCCCCAAACTTAAGCCCAATCTGTGGGAAGGTGAGGAGAGGTTGTTTTCAAAGCAGCACAGCTGTAGGGCAGGAGACTGCCATGGGTGAGGGGAAGCAGAAGCCCACCACTCAAAGCTGCAGTGAGGGCACCCCCAGCTTGGCCAGAGGGCCAGATGGAGCAGAGAGGGGTTCTGCTATGCTGGTCAGCAGCTTTCTTAAAAGAATAAGTAAATAAACAAACACCTGTGCTCTCAGGACTGAGGCCTGTGACAACACTGTCCATCTGACTGAGTGCTGCACACGAGCCCTGCACCCCTTCTCATGCTTGGGGGCTCTTGGATGTCCACAGAGCCCCAATGCTGAACAGTAGCAGGCAGACCCAGTGGGTTGTGAATGATTTCCTGTAACAATGTTAGATCTCTAAAGAAATCTCCTCAGATTTCCTCAGACACTTGCCTGAGCCCACGCTAGTCAGTGGAATGTCTTCCCTCCAGACAGGAGCTTCTTTAAGGTTAGAGGGGTGTTTGATTTGGTTTATTCTGGAATCCAGAGCATTTAACACATGCTCTGGACATGGCAGGTCTCAAATGAATGTCTTATTAATAAACATTGGGGCTATTAATACATGATCAATAAATTATGAAATAATAGATAAGAACATGCCAGCTAGAATACACATATCCAATTTTGCATATATATAGTATCTCCTATAACAAAATATATAACATTTATATTTTATAGTACATAAAATATATACTATAATATAAAATGAATTAAAGTCATGAATGGGCTCTAAGAGGAGAGATCTTTATTTATTTATTTTGCTTTTTTTTGAGTCACACCTGGCGATGCACAGGGGTTACTCCTGGCTTTGCACTCAGGAATTACTCCTGGCCGGGCTCAGGGGACCATATGGAATGCTGGGAATCGAACCCGGGCCAGCCACGTGCAAGGCAAACGCCCTACCCTCTGTACTACTGCTCCAGCCCTGAGAGAGATCTTTAAAAACGTTGGGGCCAGAGCAACTGCACAATGGGTAATGTATTTGCTTTGCACTTGGCAGACCTGGGTTTGATCCTGACATCCCATCCGGTCCCTTGAACACCGCAAGGAGTGATTCCTGAGTGCAGAGCCAAGAGTGACCCCTGAGCATTGCTGGCGTGACCCCCAAACAAATGACAACTTAATAAAAATTAATAAAAATTAAGTCTGGCAAACTCCCCGTAGCGTACCCAATATGCCAAATCCAGTAACAATGATGGGTCTCATTCTCCTAAAGAGCCTTGAATATAATCTCAGGGCTAGGATGAAGGAGACGTTACTGGGGCCTGCTCGAGGCAATCGACGAATAACAGGATGATTTGTGATTGTGTGAATAAAAATTAAAAAATTTAAATGACTGTATTTTGTCCTTTGACTCACTGCGGTTTCTGAGACCACGATAGGTTTCTGGTAAGTACAAAGTAACTGAGTGCATCATCTTCATTGTGGTTGGTGGGGTGGAAGTGAAAACTCATTAATTTGGGATGATCATATCTCCCTAGTCCTCAACAATGCTCTAGTACACAGGCAGGTGAAGATAAGCTTCAAGAATGATCGGCCAAGTAAGACAGATAGCTAACAGTCCTGGGCACACACACTTTTCTGCTTTTAGGGCTGCAACAGCTGGAAAAGAGAGCTCGGTCACTTTCAGTCTTTGTCAAACCTCTCAGCCTCTCACTTTATCACCCCTGAGAGTTCCTATGTTCTCTGGGGAGACAGATGGAGAAACAGAGGAGAAAAGGCATCCTTGTCAGGTTGGTAGAGATGAAGGAAGAGGGACAGGGGCCCCTGCAGGTGACGTTTGCAATGGGTGGGCAGCTGAGAAGTGACCTGTAGGTCATGCCTTGGAGGGACAGAGGGTGAACTGCTCCAGGCAAGGGTCAGATGGAGACACTTGACCAGTGCAAAGCTCAGGAGGGACTGTGCTGCTGGGGCTGGCATGGAGGCAGAGTGGCCACAGAAGGGCAGACACACACACATGCAGCGTGCACACACTCACACACACAGAAAGAGAGAGAGAGAGAGAGAGAGAGAGAGAGAGAGAGAGAGAGAGAGAGAGAGAGTTGTGGTTCTCAGCCAGGCAGAGTCTAGGTTTTATCAGGAAGATGCCTGGTCTTTCTCAGACTGTTTGAGGCTGTGTTACAGGAAAGAAAACACACGAACTGAGATGCGGAAAATGTGCTTCTAACCAGTTCCTGCATTTACTGGTTCTGGGGCTTGGGGCCAGTCACAGAGTGTCTTCGTTTCCACTCCTTTAAGCATAAGGTAAGAAAACCGACCCTCTTTGGCATGCTGTAGACAAAAATAATATAATGAATGTGAAAGCATTCTGCAAATGATCAAGCTTTATGTTACTACTGTTATGTGTTGCAGAGATGTAAGCAGCGGAGATTGAACACAGTTGGGAACACTCAACACTAAATTAGAGCACAAGTACTTTGGGCAGCGTTGGATTCTAAATGTTCATTTGCTCTATAAAACAGGAAAACACACCAATAACTTCTGGCAAATGTTTTTAGGAAAAGAATCAGTGGGAAAGAGAGGAATATAAAGAAACAGATGATAAAGAATGTTGCAACAAAGAATATCTATTACTACAACTCTTGGTCTGTCCCTAGGGCTAAGAGGATCTTCACCAAGGCAATAAAAATAGAAAACAGCCTTTTAAATTCTCTCCACAGCAGTGGTAAACCACATCAGAGACCCAGAGCAGCATGATAAAATCACACTCAGTGGAAAGACCAACATGCAAATCATCAGCTAATGCTGCTAACAGCAGAGAAGTCTGCTCTCAAATTGACCTGAAAATGACATTTGATTACATTTTCACAAAAAAAATCAAATAAATTATTTAAGTATTAGGAAGTGTTTCAGAATAAGTGAGCTTGTGAGAAAGCACATTGATGAAAACACTGTGTTTCCATGATGTTTGGCATCTGGATTGTCTGCTCATTCCCAGTGACCAGCCACTTCTTCTCTAACCATTCATCATGAGGGGATCCACGCAACCATAACCCCACAATTCTTTTCTCCTGGTTCTTCTTTAAGTGTTTGGATGAAATTTATTCATCAAACGAAGCGAATTATAATAAAATATTTCAATTATCTGTAGTGGTCCTTTGGGAAAATGGATCTATTGTGGGGAGAGATAGGGTCATTTCCTCTTCTTAAAATAAAATGCTCGTCACAACGTCATCTGGGGTAGGGAGTCATATTCTTCTATCTCAATTTAGTGAGAAAAGTGAGATGTAGTAAAACTATCATTCATAGTAATATGTCTTATTTAGCATTAAGTGTCCTCTGCAAGAAGCAGTACTAGTTGGGGTGCAATACTGCCTTAACATGTACCCACACGTCTCAATCTCTGATGGAAGGGGATGTGGGAATGTCTGTCTCTGCATCCTTTCCAAATGGCATTCCCACTAAGATCAAGGGATAGCTGAGGCATCTGGAAATTGAACAAAAGAGCCTGGTTCTTTCTGGAAAATAGCCTGAAAAGAGGCACTGATATTAATTTATCTTGAAGCCACAACCCTAGCTGCATCACCTCTGACAGCAAATGTCTTAGTTTTCTCGACATTCGAACAGAGGCAAGGCTGTCATCCTGGGTAACTTGGAGAAACCTACAAATGCTATGAAAGAACATTATTTCCCAACTGTCTCTCTGGCCTCTTCCTATGGCCTCTTTCTATGGGGCTATATAATTTATTCTTTTATTTAGATGCAATGAGCACAAACCTCATTAAGCTGAGCATGCGAAAGGTCAGAATTTGTGGTGAGAGAGAGATTGGTATTTAAATGACAGTTTTTAAATGCTTATAATAATTTTGCTCTGAGCATCCAGGCTGAATTCTTGGAGCTCACGAGTTTTGGTTTTGATGAAAGGTATGCAACATGCCTGGACACAAAGCTTTCAGTGACTTAATGGCTCGAATGAGCATTATCACCACTCTGGGTGGGCATTAATAAATGCAGTCATACACAACAGGTACAATTACTGCACCTTTATTATTTTCCTGGCATTTTGTTAGTACTTTAATAATTGCAGCCAATATCTTTGAGCAATTCTGCATGCCTGGTTGTGTCATAGACCTTAAAAGTTATTACAGGTATAATCTACTTTGATTCTCACACTGGCCCTTAGGAATATGTATTATTATTTCCATTTTATAGGTGTAAATACTGAACATCAGAGATTATTGCAAAGCAAGTGAGTGGCAAAAATGGTTCAAATGAGACCCATCAGATGACCCTACAAAAAGTCTGTTTTGTGTGTCCAGGTGTATAATTTTCAGGAAACAACTAAGGTTAGACCAGCATTAACATCAGTAAGAAATCACTCTCTAGAAACACACGCAAACTCAATTCTGTTCCCACATGGTCAACCCTGAGTCATCAGTAAGGAGGTGTAAGTCTGAGAAGCTTTTCTTCCCCCTTCATAAGGAAGTCTTGCTTCTGAACACAAAATAGGTCTAGTGTCCCTGGAGTCATGCTGGGTGACAACCAGGAGCATGCTCCTGAGTCAGGTCAGTGACGGCCAACCTGACATATCACTCCCAGTGCACTGTGGGAAAATGGTTCAAACTTTATCTGAATTAAACACTTTGGGTGGATTGCAGACCACTTACGTATACACACTAACTCCTGAACACTGACATAAAAGGGAAGACAAATAGGAAAAGAAGCCTGCTGAATCACCCATCCAGCATCCACAGCAATTATATTCAACAGCTTCGGGAGACTACCAATTAGCTGTTGGAGCAGAGGCTCAAGTCAGCAGGGCCCTCGAAGCACTGTATTCTTTCTTTCTTTGCTTGATCAGCCTGACTATGGCATGCCTTTAATGTGTCAGGGACTGTGCTGGACCAGAGAAGTAAAGACAGCAGTCAGGAATTCCCACCAAGCAAAGGAGAGAATTAGAAATCAATGGGACCCACCTCACCATGGCAATTCTAATAAAAATCCCAAAGAACAGAGACCCGGGGTGTCTAGGAAGTTGGGGAGAGGCAACTGAATTAAATGTTCACCCCACTCCATCCTAAGGACTGTACTCATCAACTCATGAGGATTATACAGACACATTTGTTTTGCTATCTAATGCATTATTTTCCTTTACCTGGTTCTTCTTGATTCTCTTCATTCTCTTCACCCTCTAATTCTTTGGCTGCGAAGATGTCTTTAATGGAAATTAGGTCATGTTTTAAGAGCTCCAGCTCCTCTCCATTAAGTGAAGCTAAAAATGACTGAACCTGAAAAAAGAAATAGGTCAGCATAGCTGTCACTGCTCCTCGTTACTAACAAGCATGTAGTTCCAGGTCCCTCCTGCTCTCAAGATTGAGAAGTGGTGGAAAAAGCTGGGCTCACTGTTAGATTTACTGCAACTTTGGGTGAGTTATAAAAGCTCACTGGGGGCTGGAGTGATAGCACAGTGGGTGGGGCATCTGCCTTGCACACGGCCAACCCGGGTTCAATTCCCAGCATCCCATATGGTCCCTCAAGCACCGCCAGAAGTAATTCCTGAGTGCAGAGCCAGGAGTAACCCCCGAGCATTGTTGGGTGTGATCCAAAAAGAAAAAAAAAGAGATCCCTGGGTCTTAGTTGTTTTTGTTTTTCAGTAAGATCCACATTGCTGTGATCCTTTATAGGGTAAACAAAATACCATGTATTAAAGCACATAGCACAGGTGTATATAGTGGGTGTGACATGAAAAGTGGAGATAGCTCTTCTGTCTTTGGTAGACATGCTTGGTTGTTAACCTGAGATTCAAACGTCTCTTACACTAGGGAAACAAGTCGGAAGAAGAAAGACAAATACTGGATGATCTCACTTATAGGCACCAATATAATGAAAGAAAGCAAGGGAACAGACACCCCCAACAAAAACAAAGACTTCTGGATTCTGATGGCAGAACTGGGGTTACCTTGGGAGAATAAGGAGGTATGAAAGCTCGAGGGGGCCTGATGAACAGTGTTGGAAGGTTATGGATACTTGGATGCTCAGTGTGGTCCGGTAACTTACATTTTAAAGAGGTGTGAAACTCTAGCTCTAAAGCATACACAGTCTTGAAAATCAATGTTACCTCAAAAAACAATAAAAGATATTGCCTCTGTGCTTGATTTTGAAGTCTTAGGTACTTTAACAAGTCTCTGCCTCAGTTTTCTTTTTCTTTCTTTGGTTTTTGAGTCACACCTGGCAGTGCACAGAGGCTATCTCAGTTCTATGCTAGGGGACTGGTCCTGGTAGTGCTCAGGCGACCATATGGTGCCAGAGAGCAAACTTGGGCCTCCTGCACACAGAGCATGAGCAGGTGGGAGCCAGCACAACTGGAGGGTGGTGTCCCCTCTCCTGCTCTGACCACCTCCAAGCCTTCATTTTCTTTAGTGTTTTTATTTTATAAAATAGTTCACAATATTTGATTACATTTAATATTCAAACACAAATCCCACCACGATTACACCTTCCCACTACCATATTTCGAATGTTTCCATCCCAGAACCCAACCCCTGCCCTAAAGCAGAACCCAAATAATGTATTTTGTATTGTTTGTTAAAAAAAAACACTGAAAATGCTACAAAAGAGTTTCCTTAGAGGAAAGAGTGTGAAGATTGTTGTATTTCACCCAGGGGTCATTAAGCTCTTCTATAAGGGATCACTAACATGTCATTAAAGGTTGAGCCTTGTGTTTGTTTATATGTGTGTGTATGTATGTATGTATGTATGTATATATGTGTGTGTGTCTGTGAAAAAAATATTTCCCTCTAAGATTGGTTGCCTCCTACTTTTGAACCCCATCAAATGTGGTGTGGTACTCTTGGAGTATGGGTAGTCACTGTCACTGTCCTCCCGTTGTTCATCGATTTTCTCAAGCGGGCCCAGTAACATCTCCATTGTGAGACTTTGTTGTTACTGTTTGGCATATCGAGTACATCACGGGGAGCTTGCCAGGCTCTGCCATGCGGGCGAGATACTCTCGGTAGCTTGCCGGGCTCTCCGAGGGGCGGAGGAATCGAACTTGGGTCGGCCATGTTGGCTGCGTGCAAGGCAGTGCAAGTCCTACCCGCTGTGCTATGGGTAGCATATGGTATGAATTTGCAGCCGCGGGATCCAGGAATAGATTCACTTATGGTTGAGGCTCAGCCCAAGTGTGTGGATAGTGGCCGTGAGCATGGAAGCATTTGAGTTCTGTAGGTTTTTGCCTGCCGGGGCTGGGTCCCTTGGGGTGGGGAGGGGTCTCACCCTCCCCCTTCTTGACACCCTGAATGAAACAGCCTGGCGCGGGGTCTGGTGGCATGGTGATGGTCATGTTATGCTCCCTTCTGGGAGAGAAGGACTTGCGACTCTGGATGGTGGCCAATGACGAGATTATCTGGCACCAGCCAGAGGTGGCTTATGGGCGTGACTGCTGAGTTGCTGGAAAAAGGGGGATATGGGCAGAGAATCCCTGTTTTCAGTCACAAAGTCCCGCATACCTGGGTTTTCTGGGGGTTTACTCATGAGTGAGACTTGGCCTGAGCATGTGGAGAGTGGCCGTGAGTTCTGGACGTTTTTGGCTGCCAGGGCTGGGTCCCTTGGGGTGGGGAGGGCTCTCACCCGCCCCCCCTCAGGGGTGCCTCGAGTGAAACAGTCTGGTGCAGGGTCTGTCCAAGCCTTCATTCTGGATCTGATGCTCAATGTTCAAGTCTTGGGTCTAGATGTGCACAGCTCATACCCCTATGCTTTAGATCTGTTTCCTAAGCAGCACAATATAATGACTTCTGGATTCTGGTGGCAGTTTTCTTTTTTCTTTCTTTTTGCTTTTTGGGTCACCCCTGGCTATGCTCAGGGGTTACTCTTGGCTCTGCACTCAAGAGTTACTTCTGGTAGTGCTGAGGGGACCATATGGGATGCTGGGGATCGAACCTGGGTCGGCTATCTGCAAGGCAAATGCCCTACCCGCTGTGCTATTGCTCCAATCTCCAGAAGCAGTTTTCTAAGAGCTAACAAGCGCAATCACCGGATACATGCTTCAGAATGCAGCATGGTAAAAACATGCACATACACACATAACATTTTTGTTTCCCTACGTCTTCTGAGGTACAGCCATCCTCTGGGATTTTCATGCTGTGAATGTTTTCTGGAAAACATTCTTTTTGTCTTGCAGTGTGTGTGTGTGTGTGTGTGTGTGCGCGTGCTCAGGACTTATTCCTGGCTTTGTGCTAAGGGATGACTCCTAGTCTCCTAGTGGAGATTTGGGGGACCATGTTGAGTGCTGGGGAACCAGGCAAGCTCCTTAACTCCTCTACTATGTCTCCCATTGCCACAAAGGATTCTGCCGGTGGTTCTCAGGGAACACCAGTGTTACTTCCAGTGGTGTCCCTGGGGTCAAACAGTGCCAGGGATGCGATCTAACTCCTAAGAGACATGTGCTCTAACCACTTGAGCTATACCCCTGGCTCCATGGTTTTACAGTTCAATTTTTAAAAAATCATCATTTAATAATGAACCACAAAAAAATGTCCTGGATAGCTCATGGACAACAACAAAGGGGAAAGAAAGAAAGAAAGAAAGAAAGAAAGAAAGAAAGAAAGAAAGAAAGAAAGGAAGGAAAACAAGAAAGAAGGAAGGAAGGAAGGAAGGAAGGAAGGAAGGAAGGAAGGAAGGAAAGAAAAAAAAGGGTGAGAGTGATAGTACAGCAGGGAAAGCATTTGTCTTGCACTTGGCTAATCCGGGTTTGATCCCCAGAATCCCATATGATCACTCGAGCACTGCCAGAACATATTCCTGAGTGCAGAACCAGGAGTAACCCCTAAACATTTCTGGGTGTAACCCAAAAAGAAAGGAAAAAAGCAGAAAAAGGAAAAAAGTCTCAGAAACATGCAACTTGATGATCTGGAGGAGGGGATGGGCCCGTTGGTCCTTGGCCACTTGTTCTAAGTCAGAGCTCACCCTCCCTGTCCAAGTGGACATCAAGGATCCCTCAACTTCCTCAGAATTCAAATATAAGAGTGTCAGACTCAGAACCCACTTCTCTAAGCCAAGGCTCATGTCCAGGTTGAGCTTGCTGTTCCAGGTTTTCCCCTTCCTCAGTGAATGCTGCCTGGCCCATAGCCCCTACGAGATACTGCTGCCTGCAGCTTCCCTGGAGAAAACACCCTTGTCTACATCAGCCTGATTCGTTTATGCAATGAAGAGTCATTTAAACATGCTTACTGACTATGTGCATAGGTTGCTACATAAGCACACACAGATCTGCATTAGGTTTGGTTTCGTTTTTTCAAAACTCACCACACCTTGCTGATGGTTGCTACTCAGGCTTTCCTTTGGGGATCATAGTGTGGAAAGCATGAATGGGTGACTGGTCACCCCAGGGTTCCGTCAGGAACATCACCTTATGAACTTTAACCCTGAGTGGAAAAGACCTTGCCTGCCATCTGAGGCCACGGCGTTCTAACAAGTGAGTGAATAAATAATGTTCGAAGTCATAAAACTAAATCTATTAAAACCTGCAGTATTTTTCCAATGTTGTTCTTTCATTTCTATTTTGCTATTTAGGGTTTGATGATTATTTTTCCACTTCCAACATTTTCCCCAATAGTTAAAAAATGGTATAAGAACCTTACAGTCTTACCGATTTTTTCTTTAATATGGATATATTAATACCACCTTTTATTTATCACACAAGAAAAAAAATCTCTAAGAAAAAAATTGTTCCTGGAACCAACCAATATGAAGTGATTTTATTGCTCCTGTTTTACCAGACTTATAAATAACTTTCATCTAGCTATTTCAGAACTGCATATATTACAGCTGACATATAACTGACAAAGGTAATTCTCTCTTTATTATTAAAAAACAATTGATACTGTTAATGATGATTTCTCATGCACATAATTCCAATATGACACCCAGTGTCCCACCTCCCTCCCCCAAGGCCCTCTATGCCCCTTCCTTTCAATTTCCTCCAACTGCCCATCTCTATTTATGTGGATCAGTTCTCTGGCTGTGTTGCCTTTGGCTCTTTGTTGTTACTTAACTTTGCATCTTTAAATCCCACATATGAGAGAGAGCTCATTCGTATCTATCATTCCATATCCATCTGTCTCCTTCAGACTGATTCACACAGCACGATACCCTCTAGTCCCATCCTTATTGATACAAATTGCATTATCTTTCAAGCCTGCAGTCTGGAAGAAACATAAGCTCTCAGTTTCACTTGGAAAGGACTGAGGCCAGATTCTGGTGGGCATTTCTGGCATGGGGGAAGCCTGGGATTCCAAACTGGGATTTTCAGCTGGCTTTTGCACTGGAGATGTGGAGAGAGTGTTAGACAAAGCCTCCTGGAGCTGGGAAATGATACAGCTTGGCATAGTGAAGGAAAGAATATGGAGCAAGAGCGGTCATCGGGCTTCATAGAATTTGTGATCTTAGCATAATGAGCCTGGCAAGCTCCCCGTGGCATATTTGATATGCCAAAAACAGTAACAACAAGTCTCACAATGGAGATGTTACTGGTGCCCACTCGAGCAACTCAATGAACAATGGGAGGAAAGTGCTACAGTGCTACAGCATAATGAGGTTCTAAAAATGAGATATTTAGGACCTGAGTGCTAGTACATCAGGTAGGGTGCTTTCCTTGCATAGGGTCAACCTGGGTTTGATCCCTGGCATCCCATAGGGTCCCACAAGCCCTGCCAGATGTGATCTCTGGGTGCAGAGCCAGAAGCAAGCCCTGAGCACTGCCAGGTATGGTACCAAAACCAAATAAATAAGTACAGTTCAAATGAGGTATTTGGGGGTGCAGGGGAAAGCACAGTGACTTAGAATGTCTGCCTTGTAAGCACTGGTCATGAGTTTAATCCCTGGAGCTGCCACATGTGCCCAGTACAAACTTGGTAGCTCTGCTGTCTGTGAACCTAGTGCTGCAAGAGATTCCACAGCCACAGGTGTGAATACCAAAACCAATGGAGTGTGACCCTCGGTGACTTCCACGGCTAAGTGTGCAAGTACCACAACTTGATGAGCTCCATAATCACGGGTGCAAGTGCCATGACCAGACATGTGTGTGATTCCCCACCCCCTTGTCATTGTAAAAATACCAAGAGCAGTGACTATGGAAAGTGGGCATGGATTTTTTTTAAAAAACAAAGCTGTCTAGACAACACTATATGCTGAAACATAAAATATTCAGTCTGGTAAATCAACCTTATCTCAATGGAAAAAAATTTTAGAGAGCCAAAGCTCTCAAGTGGGAGGGTGGCCAGGGACATAGAAAAAAAATTTTCAAGGCGGATTTTCAGTTTCTTTCATGTTTTAGAAAATTCTTCCACAGGGGTCGGAGCATCAGTACAGCAGGTAGGGAGTTTGATTCCCAGCATCCTATATGCTTCCCCGAGCAGCACCGAGAGTGATTCCTGAGTGCAGAGCCAGGAATAACCCCTGAGCATCGCTGGATGTGACCCAAACACTGGGAAAAAAAGGAAGGAAGGAAGAAAAAATGAAGGAAGGAAGGAAAGAAAGAAAGAAAGAAAGAAAGAAAGAGAAGGAGAGAAAGAAAGAAAGAAGGAAGGAAGGAAGGAAGGAAGGAAGGAAGAAAAAAAGAAAGAGAAAAAGAAAAGCATCTGGAAACAGGTTACTTAAAAATGACCAGCACACACACATACCTTGTTTTCACTTTCATTGGACAGAATTTCCAGGGCTTCCAGGTGTGACAACCCTTGGTACTCATCAAACAGCAGCCCATAGTGCACAGTCCTCTCATCTGGAAGCTGCTGGGCCAGTCTCTGCTTCTCCTTCTCCTTGGCTTCCCTTAACAGCTGCAGAAAGACACAGATTGGTACACTCATGCACGCACACAGAGAGATGAGGGGCAGAGGCAGTACACAGTTTAGGTGCTCACCACACAGGAAGTTGACCATTGCTCAATCCCTAGCACTGCATAAGGACTGCATATGGTCCCCTGAGACCCTCTAGAAGTAACCCCTGCGCACAGAGCCAGGAGTAAGCGCTGAGTATTGCAAGTATGGTGCTCTCCTCCTTCCATGTTTAAAAAAGAAAGATGGGGGTTGAAATGAACTCTTTCCTTGGAATTTCTTCAATTGTAACTTTTAGGGGGAAGGATTCTATTGGTATTTTTTTCTTTTAATACTGCAATTTTGTTCATTATGTACATGACAAAACCAAGCAGAAATTCTCCACCTGGGAGAAGAATTAGAAAAACAGCTTCACACAGTCTCACAGTGGTTTGCAATGGTGTGCTTTCTCTGTGTGTGAGGAAATTCCTATTTTCTAAAACACTCACTTTTTTCTACAAAGCACAGTCAATATTCAGTGGGAAAATCTAATCTAGCAAGTCAGGTTTGACTGCGATTTCTACACCAGGCAGACTTCAAAACAGAATTAAGCTGGCTTGATTTTATTTGAATTTTATTATTTAGAAATTTGAATCTGTGTGCTTATTAAATAGCTTTGATGAAAATAGTAATAAAATATAAACTCATTATGTGTTTCTCACCAGATACTCACTATAATCAATTCTTAGATTGGTCTCCAGAACTGGGACTGTAAACTGAATTTCTCTTGATGTTGTTAATTTTTCTCCTGTTATTCCTGTTATTCGACTGGTTATTTTCTAGTTCTCACTCTCAGAGAACCTGGCAGGCTACTGAGAGTATCCTGCCTGCATATATGCCTAACTGGGAACACCTGTAAAGGTGATTAGAGGCTGCCCCAAAAGTGTCCATCCCTCTCGGAGAGCCCGGCAAACTACCGAGAGTATCCCACATGGGACAGCTTGGCAAGCTCCCTGTGGCGTACTCGATATGCCAAAAACAGTAACAATGATGGTCCTCATTCCCCTGACCCTCACAGAGCCCCCAGTATGCCATCGGGCTACACTAGCACATGACAGGGACGAATGGAGACATTACTGGTGCCGCTCGAGCAAATCGATGAACAATGGGGTGATAGTGAGAGTGATTGATAGTGATAGTTGTTAATTTTTCTCCAGTTTTTTTGGAAGATTTTAAAAAAGATAACAGCATGAACACAAATCCATCAATCATTTCCAATACCTTATCCCCGCTTTCTTGATCCTAGCATCTTTTAAAACTTCATCAAGTTTACTAGGACATTGAGCTACAGGGTTCTTTAGTGGAGAGTACTGCCGATAGACTGGCCACCCCACGGTAATAAGGAGAGCACAGAAGGATAGACTCCATTTTTTTATTGTCAAGAAGACAGTTAGCCTCATTCTCCTTTAGGTTCTTGAAGTTGCTAAAGAAAAACCCATAGGGTTCAGGGCTGGAGTGGGTAAGGCACTTGCCTGGTATGCAGCCAACCCGGGTTCAATCCCTGGCACCACATATGGTCCCTAGAGTCCCACGAGTAATGTGATCTCTGAGAGCTGAGCTGGGATTTAGCCCTGAGCACAGCAGTGTGTGTCCCCCGCCTCAATATTCAAGAAAATTAAAATCTAATATCTATGTAATTTTCTAAATATAAAACTCTAATACTGAGTTTGCTCTTCCAGGTGTCACATGCCCTACTCTCTCCCTTGTCTCCTGATTTATCTGGTCCCTCTCCCATACTGTAATCAGGGGGACCAGCTGATGTCACAGATTTGCGATCAAACCTGGGTTAGCGGAGTGCAAGGCAAGTGCCCTGCCTGCTGTACTCTCTCTGCCCCTAATTTTCTTGACTATTGTGAGTAAATATAACATAAAATCCTTCCCATAATTCTTCTCAAGAAGGATAGAAAACTTGAGAGCTAGAAGTGTGAAATGAAGGTCATTCTTGAGATGTAGCTTAGTAGTAGAGTGTGTGGCATAGGTCTGTGGAGAGAAGGAAGAAAGGGAGAAAGGAAAGAAGAAAGGAAGAAAGGAAAGAAGGCAGGCCATTATATATATATATATATAAAATTATAAATAAAAATCGGACACTATTTTCTATCAATTACTTTGATATTAGCAGTATAATAATGACAGTAACTAACATTCCTTAGTATTTAGTACAAGTCAGATTTTACTCTATTTCATTTACTCCTTACAACAAAGCTTTATTAGCAGCAAACGCGTAAATGAGTAAATTGCAAATACAGAAGGGTTAAGTAACTGGCTTAAGACTGCATAGTGAGAAAATGGTAGAGCTGTATGGAATACTCACCGCGGTGCTGAATGGTCATAACCTTCCTTCCTCAAATTCTGGTGTGGAAACCTAACTTCCAACAAGATAGCTTTTGAAGGTGACCGTGTGATTAAGGTGGTGACCCCTAACCCCTGCCCATGGATGGTATTTCTGCCTTTATAAAGAAATGCAGAGAATCCTCAATTTTCACTCTAGAACTGCTTGTCAATTGGATCTGAATCATGTAGTTTCAACCACCCATTTAAAAAGACATAATAAAAATGTATTATTTTTGCCTTGCTTGCAGCCGACCTGGCTGACCCGAATTCTATTCCTCCACCCCTCTCGGAGAGCCCAGCAAGCTACCAAGAGTATCCTGCCCGCACGGCAAAGCCTAGCAAGCTTCAATATGCCAAACACAGTAACAACAAGACTCACAATAGAGACGTTACTGGGCCTGTTTGAGCAAATCGATGAACAAGGGGAGGACAGTGCTACAGTGATATTTTTACTGAATGAAACAGGAAATTGCAGAAGTTTTCCATCCAACCTGAGATAAGGAAACTGTTCTCTCCATGAGGTTCTTGGTCCTTTTGAAGCCTGGGTCACTTTCCGCGAGGACATTCATGGTTTTCTTGCCAATGAATTCCAGAGCATCAAGACCGCCCGTTAAGACGCTTTTGCCCTGCAGAGGAGACCACTGCATGAGATTCGGGTACCCCTATGATTTTCCACTGGAGCAGCAAGTTCTAGACAGCAGGATTTCAAGTATGGAAATTAACATAGACTCAGATTTTCCTCATCAGAGGACACTGGATTCCATGCCCCCCCCCCCCCACCTTAAAAGAGCATTTATCATGGAATTTCTAGGACCTAAAGTGTTATTTCCAAATGATGCTTAGGAAAACCCAAAGAATATCAGTTTGTATGCGGTAGGGCGCTTGTTTGCCAAGCCTGCCTGCACGGCAAAGCTTGGCAAGCTACCCGTGACATACTGGATATACCAAACACAGTAACAACAAATCTCACAAAAGAGACGTTACTGGGCCCGCTCAAGCAACTCGATGAACAACGGGAGGACAGTGTTTTGGACAGTGTTTTTTTTTTTAATTTTGGGCCACATGTGGCACTGTTCAGGGCTTACTGTGCTGAGGAATTACTCCTGCTGATGCTCAAGGGACCATATGTGGTGCTAGGGATTGAATCCAGGTCAGCCACAAGCAAGGCAAATACACTAACCACTGTACTATTGCTCTGGTCCCTGAAAAAAAAATTCTTAACCCAAATAACAAAATTATTTGCAATAGTCTATTCAAATGTCAAATATTCTTGCCAATTTAGGGAATTCTTTAATCAGATGTGTAGGTTCTGCAGACTATTTCAGAAGCTCTTGCATACTTTCAGAAACTAGTAAAAGCCTCCTATAATAAATATGTTCACAAAACAAGACAGGTTAAGTTCCATAAACTACTGACTTTAGGCACTGTTCTAATATACAGCTACCCCTCTGCAAATTCCTTGTCAACTATTATTTTCCTTTTAAAAAAGAAGATTCAAGCAATCAAGACTTACATAAGTTGTTCATATAAACAGAATTGCTGATTCTTTGACGCTTCTCTTGTACACACACTGCAACCACACAAATGCATAGATCTTTCCCTTCCAACTTATGGAATTCACAGATATTATATTTTATTACCATATTTTTGTCTCTATGCATCTTCCAATCTTTGTAATGGGCACTTCAACAGCCATTTTGGAGTTCACTGAATTAATCTGCTTCATTAGTTACTGTCACGTCAAACAGTCATACTTCTCTAGAGACTATTAAGCACATCTTTTATTATTGTTATTGCTATTATTTGTGGGTTTTTTTGCCACACCCGGAAGCACTCTGGGCTAACTCCTGACTCTGTGGTCAAGGATCACTCCTGGCAGGGTTCAGCACATCATATAGGGTGTCAGGGACTGAACTCTGATTGGCTGCATGGAAGGTAATCACCCTATCAGTGGTCTATCTCTTTAGCTATATATGTTATATTTAAGCAATTTTAATTTTATAATTTTTAGTAGTGATAGCAGGGCTGGAGTGATAGCACAGCGGGTAGGGCGCTTGCCTTGCGCGCAGCCAACCTGGCCAAGCCAGGTTCGATTCCTCCGCTCCTCTCAGAAAGCCCAGCAAGCTACCGAGAGTATCTCGCCTGCACGGCAAAGCCTGGCAAGCTGCCCGTAATGTATTCAATATGCCACACACAGTAACCACAAGTCTCAAAATGGAGATGTTACTGGGCCCGCTCGAGCAAATTGATGGACAACGGGAGGACAGTGTGTTCAATATAATATATATTATATTTAAGCAATTTTATTTTAAGTCCAGTGGTCTGCAAAACTGTTATTGGTAGATTTTCACACATAAAACATTCCAGCACTACACTCTCCACCAGAGTGTCCACTAGTGTCCACTTCCGTTCACTACTATCCAAATGCAGGCCTCCCCCACCCCCATTCCTCCTATGGTTATCAACACATTATAATTCTGGAATGACTTTGTTACTAATCAAGCTGAAGGTTAAGGGACATAGATCATCTTAGAGCTGGGTCAAAGGGCTGTGCTGGCTCTAAGCTCCTTCTCCCTTCCCCAACCCAAGACCTGCTCTGTCTCAGCCGAAAAGCACATCTCTCTCTCTCTCTCTCTCTCTCTCTCTCTCTCTCTCTCTCTCTTTCTCTCTCTCTCAGACTGAAAAATGGTCCTCTTCAGCAGTGGCTCTCTTTCCAGCATAAAAAATGTAATTCATTGTATTAAAACCCCTTATTATTTTGGTTTCAAGGTCACGCCTACTTTACAGGAGAAAGATCATCATCCAAAGTTATGAGCGTGGCCATGTTTTCTCTGATGCATCTAGGTCACCAGATAAACAGAGTTATGGAAAGAAGGTGTTGGGAAGGCAAGGGAAGCAGCTTGTGGCTTACTGTGTTCTGGACTGCATTGGTGATGGCTGAGAACACGCCCCGAGACCCGGATGAAGGGGATGTGGGGGGGCTTTCCGGACTCTGAGCTGGCGCTGCCTCTGCTGCAACACAGATAAACTGCCCGTTAGACCTCATTTAGCTGCTGTGAATTTCAAAACTGAATTGTGCATACGACGTACTAAAGACATCCAAATTCAAATACATATTCCAAACCCAGGTGCACCCCCTGGGTCTTACCTAATCACATCACTTACTTTGAGGAACGTCATGCTCAGCATCAGGTTGAGTCCCATCAGAGGAGCCAGAAGGGACAGTATGGACCCGCAGGGTGGCCCCTGCCTTTTCCTTGACTGCTGACAATCCATGACCTGGCAGGAAATACAAATATATTACATAGATAACAACAATACAGCTCCCCCATCCCCCTCCTGCCTCCCTCCAGGCCTGCAAATACCAGCCTCTGGTGATTTTGTTTTTCACACAGATTTCTGTCTTTGTTTGGGGCCCACACCTCTTTAGGGGTCACTGCAGGTGGTGTGCAAGGGTGTGAAGGAGACAGTGCAGTGGCAGGGATTGAACCTGTGACTCTTAAATGCAAAGCATGTACCTAGCCTTTTAAGTTATCCTCCAGGCCCCTGCAAATTCCAGCCTCACCGTCAGGCCTAGTGTAAGTTGTAGATGTGTTGGAAAGAAAAGTGCAGTGGGGGGCAAGAGGTCCACAGTCCTTCAGATGAGGCTCTTGTTGGTGCTGGGTTTCCCTGCCGCCCGTGCAGATATCCCTAACCTCCCACGGATGTGACAGCTCATGGGTGTGTGTACAGGGAGGTTTGTAAGGATCCCCTAGGCTTTGATATTCCCTTTGCTTCTCCTACTTTCTGACACCTGGGATTCCCAGCCCAAGGCAATCATCACCTAGGAATAGCTTCCTCATTTTCTTTTCTTTTTTTTTTTCCCTAAGCAACTCAAGGCAGGTATATATTATTTTCTTTTCTCATTCCTTGCAGGCCGGACCCATGGCAGATGCAACATGCTCTTTCAAAGGACTCAGCACTTCTTTAGTATGGAGATTGCAGGGTCTGGAGTGAAGCTGTTAAACTCAATAGCACAGCGGGTAGGGCATTTGCCTTGCACGGGCCAACCAGGGTTCTATTCCCAGCATCCCAAATGGTCCCCTGAGCACAGCCAAGAGTAATTCCTGAGGGCAGAGCCAGGAGTAACCCCTGTGCATTGCTAGGTATGGCCCAAAAAGTAAAAATAAAATAAAATAAGCTCAAAGGCTAGTAGGAAAATCAGCTGAGAGCAGGAAGGTTGAGGGTTAGTTTTCGCAGGCAGTCATAGAGACTGCACCAGCTAAACAGTGGTCGGCAGGAAGGGCAGTTGGCTTACTCCATCTGGGGAGGCACAGTCTATAAGCACAGTACCAGCTTCCTATCTCGACCTTCTCTCCACAAGCATCCTGTACTTGATAGAGAAGTAGTCTTAAGTACTGTTTAATTTTTGTTTCTCCATGGAGGCCCTGAAAGATGGCAGGTATCCTACAAGCCAATTTCCAATGGTAAAGTAGGTAGATAGTCCACCCAGGAAAAGCCTTCTGGGACATCCACAGAGTACCTGAGAATTCAGCTCAGCACTGTGGGAAGTCAGTATCTACCTAAAGACAAAGGTATATCCCACTGATTAGGGCTATCTCTCCATAAGGCCATTAACTTCAGACACACAGAGCGAACTGCAGGCAGCTACTTGGGCTTCTGGCCAAAGGGATGGAGGTTCCCATGACCACATTTGCAGACCTCACGTGCCAGTCACAAGCCCCCATCAGACCAACTGGCTATACATCAGAGGTTTTCAGAGTCTCAGATTTGATTGATTTGCTAGTGGCTCACAGAACTTCTTAAGAAACTCATTTGGTCCCTACACTGGTAACTTATTCCATCAGACACTAAGGGGTAGGAATCAACAGCCGAATGGAAGAGATGCCAAGGGCAAGGTATGGGTAAAGGTCCTGGTGTATCTGTCCACACCCATTTCAGACGTGACCTTCTCTCTAAATCCAATTCAGAAGCTCTCTAAAGCCCTTTCCTCTTAAAATTTTGTGGAGATGTCAATATCCAAGAGAGGTCAATGAACTCTTTGCTTCATTGACAACCCACCTCAACCTCCCACAAGGCCCACGCGTGGGTCTGGTAGTTACAACCCTCCAATCACTAGGCTAGTTCTCTGGACAATCCCCCGAAGTTATCTTCATTATCATAGCAGTAGGTCAAATACGTGTGTGTGTGTGTGTGTGTGTGTGTGTGTGTGTGTGTATACAGGGCTTTTTTAGAAGCTGTGAGCTAGGAACTATAGCTGAAGACCAAATATGTGTAAGAATGCCTTTTTTTTTCCGGTTATCTGAATGGCCGCATATAAGTGAAAATCTTATAAATTACAACATTTGTAGGCTCCTATGTCAAGTTCTAGTTTTTTCTTAGCATTCCTAAAATTGAATTTTTTTAAATCACTCATCTACTGAGGATCCTATGTGACTATTGGATTCTTGAAGGGAAAACATCATGGATTGTGAGCTTGATGGCAGTTCCCACATATTTAGCAATCTGGGATGAAAATTAAAGCATTCATTTGGGTGGTTGCTGGTTATTAATGCCCAAGCAGCAGCAATATTAATATGTGGGGTGGGGAAGCCCAAAGTCCCAGCAGGATCTGAGAGTCAAAAAGAACATCTAGTCAAAGAAAACATTTCAAATGATCGACTGTCCTGTTGAGTAAGAAAAATGGAGGAATCCCAAATCTAAGACAGCAGTATTCTGCCATTTAATTTATTATAACAATCTAAATCAGGGTACTGTTTTTTTACCCAACAGAGAACTAATTACATCGCATGGTATTCACCTTCATTATATATGATCTAAAAAATCCTGAAACTTTAGAAATGTTATGGATGTTGACAGTATTCATTACATGTAAAAATACATACGTATCATGAGCATATTCACCAGAAGTTCAAAGTCTTCACTGAGTTACTTGGAAAAAAGCTAACTGCTAAAACTAAAACTGGAGGACCAGATATAACACAGGGATTATGGCGCTTGTCTTGCATCCTGGTTAACACTGTTTCAAATCCTCTGGCACCCTAGATGGTCCCCAGAGAACCACTAAAGTTCACCCCTGAGCACATAGCCAGGAAAATCTCCTAAGCATCACTTGCTAGATGTGGTCCCAAAACTGAAAAACAAACACAAACTACTAAGGCTTGAATAAATGGGAATGTCCAATGATTTCTCAGTATTTCATAAAAACTAACTAGTTTTTCAGTAACCATGAAGGCACAGTCTATAAAAATATCAAGCTATTTACATACTGAATCTGAGTTCTCCGACATCTATCAAATGCATATATTTCCTAAGAGAAAATAATGTACAGCTAGATATGCATCTATACTTTTCATCTAGATTTTTTTGAGCTATAATCAAAGAACAGTTGTGCTTGAGGCGGCCGACTTGCACCATCTGCTCCACCTTCGTTGCTTTAGCCACATAAGTAAGATGATCCACATCCTCCGGAGATCATTCAGAGTTTATTGAATATCACTATAATCTCTTTCCCCTTCTTGACCCCTCATACATTATGACCTTATCTGTTTCCTCACAGGGGAAAGTGCTTTCCCATCTCAGAACAACAAATGATCACAGACTTGTTTACCTTCTCTGCCTCTAGAAAAGTCACTGTGCTTGTAGAGGGAAATACCTTTTTTAATATTCCATAAATGAGGGGTATCTTTTTAATACATAAGGCAATGATTTATTTCTAACACACAGGGCTATGGTTTTTCATAAAAAGCTAAGATTTTGACAATGTGCCACACCTTACGTTGAAGAAACTTCTTAAACCTTACTTAGTATGACATCTAGTGCCCAGAACAAGGAAGTCACAACACAGTCATTGCTATCTTTTCGCCAGAAGCAATTTATCCCCAGAGGTTTTGCAGGAAACTAGTAATTACAGAGTGAAAACAACTAATATGCAAAACACTAGAGGGTATAGTTAATGGATTATTTTCTCCACCTATATAAAAAAAAATCCCCAAGAGTCTTCAAAGAAATGAAACCCTCAAACCCATTCCCTTAGAACCAGTCTATTCTAAAAATGGGCTAATCATGAGCTTGGACCCTAACATGCCTCTGGCCAGCTTGGGCCAGCATAGCTTGAATGCTTTAGAATCCTCCCTCTTCTTACCAGGCAGCCATTCCAAGACACCAGATGCTACTATTTCTCTCTCCCTGGCTGGGCACTTGAGTGTGGGGTGGTTAGGCTCACTGAGGAGTGTGCTCAGCACTGGCTCACAATTTCACACTCACCCTGGTCACATCTTAAATATCATTGGGCTTTTTCTCTCTGGGGTGCCCTAACAGCACCAATAATGGGGGTTGGACTCATGAACATTGACCACAAAGGTCAAAACTTCGCTGACGAATGGTTACTTCACTTTATGGATAATGAAAGAGGTTTGTTGGTGGTACTTGGAAAAAAGCTAACTGCTAAAACTAAAACTGGAGGACCAGATATAACACAACCCACCTCTGACCAAATTATGTCCTAGGGGAGCAATAACAAACAGTTCTATGGGGCACCCTTGTATAACTGAGATGCTCGAGGCCTACTATATTTCAAGATCCCATATACTAATAGATCCTACAATAGAGCACCAGCAAACTCATAATAAGAATTCTTTTCCCTCCTTATGGCTTGAAGTTTTAAAAATATTTATTGGGGGTATTCTGATTTACAATACTGTTAATAGTAGTTCCATGCATACATCATTTCATGCAAAACACCATGCAATTTTTATTATTATAGCTTTGTCATTTAAAGTTGGGGAACACAACACTTTTCATCTTCTTTTAGTTTCTTAGTATTGCTTTAGCTATTTGGGAAGTTTTGTTGTTTCATATAAATTAGTAGGGTTTGTTCCGAGTCTTAAAAGAACATCTTTGAAATTTTAATAGGCATTACATTGAATATGTATAATGCTTTGGGTAGAAAGGTCATTTTAGCAATGTTAATTCCTCCAGTCCATGAGCAAGGAATATCTTTTTTTTATTATTATTTGTTGAATCGGAGCAGGAAATATCTTACTACTTCCTGGTCTCATCTTCTGTTTCTTTTAGCTGTGATTTATAATTTTCATGTATAAATATTTCCCCTCCTTTCTTCAGTTTATTTCTAGATATTTAATACTTTTGCGCACATTTTGAAAGAAGGTAACTTTTAAATTTCTTTTTCTTTGGGTTTGTTATTTACGTATAGATATGCCACAGATTTTTGTGTATTAATTTTGTAACCTGCTACCTTATGATATTGGCTTGTTAATTCTAAGAGGTTTTTTGTGTGGAATCTTTAGGATTTTAATATATATATATATAATTATGTCATGAGAACTGTGATAGTTTAACTCCTTCCTTTCCAATTTGTATCTCTTTGATATATTTTTAATTTCCTGATTGCTGTGATAAGGACTTCCAAAACTTTGTTGAATAAGAGTAGTGAAAGTGGACATCCTTGACTTCTTCCTGCTCTAAGGATAGAGAATTTCAGTTTTTCTCCATTAAGTATGATATCATAGTTTCATTGTAAATGGTCATTACTGCCTTGAGATATGTTCTTTCTATTCCTATTTTTAAAGAGTTTTTATCATGAATACATGTTGAATTTTGTCAAAAGCCTTCTCTCTGTCAACTGATATATTATAACATGTGATCTTTATCATTCCTTGTATTTATATGGGGTATTACATTAATTTATTTGTACGTATTGAACAATTCTAGCACCCCTGAGATTAACCCCACTGGATCACTGTGTATAACTCTTGCTACAGTGCTGGAATGAGTCCACTAGGATTTTATTGAGTATCTTTGCATCAATATTTATCAGGCATATTAGTCTATAATTTTATTTTTTAGTGTGCCTCTAGTTTTGCTATTAGGGTATTACTAACTTCAGAGATGCTATTGGGGAGGATTCCTGTTTTCTTGATTTTTTTTTTGCTTTTTTTGGTGGAGGGTCTACACCCAGCGATGCTCAGGGGTTACTTCTGGCTCTGCACTCAGGAATCACTCCTGGCGGTGGTTGGGGGATCATATGGTATGCTGGGAATCGAACCCAGGTTGGCTGCGTGCAAGGCAAACACCCTACCCGCTGTGCTATCGCTCCAGCCTCTGTTTTCTCGATATTTTGAAAAAGCTTAAGGAGTATGTGTACTAAATCTTCTTTGATGCTCTGGTAGAACTCCCTAGACAGCTAGCTCTCTCTGTGTTGAGAATAGGCAAGAGTCTGAAAGGGCTCAGATGTTTGTTACTTGTTGCAGGTTCCACGGGCCCCACATTTTAATGTTGTTTTTTTGGTACTGCTAGGCAAAAGACTGAGACTTCTCAACAGGACGTATAGTGTGTAAAGAGAATGGAGTATTTCCATGCATTTTAGAATTGTAGGGCAAAGGCTAGGGTCTACACAAGTGGATAAGTCCACAGTCCCTTAGGCCCAATGCTCCAACAGGGAGCTCAGGTGAGCAGGGGGCAGAGCTATGTGATGAAGGTTCTGATCTGGGGGTGGAGAAAGGAACAGCATTCCAGGGACAGGTTCCTTCAAAGGGCCTTTTTTTGTTTGTTTTGGGGTCCTCCCAAGTAGTGCTTAAAATTTTCACACATACCAGAAGAATTCCTTCTCCTCCTCACCATCTCAGCTCATCATCTCATCTCTGTCTTACTAATGTCCTTCCCTTACCATTATTTTTAAATCTTTAACCTGACCCCATGGTAATTACCAAAGTTTATAAAGGAGATATGAACCATAAAGGAGAATCAAGATTCACAAATGAATCTCAGAAGAGAGCAACACGAATTTTAACACACTGTCCTCTAAGAAAACTTTTTTGGATCATTTTTAGTCAATTATTCATAACAAGCAATACAAAATAAATTATTTAGAAACTGCCTTTGGGACAGGTTTGGACGGTGGTAGAAAATTTGAAATAATTGCAGTGGGAAATTGTAATGGTGGTGGGATTGGTGTTGAAATACTGAATGTAATTAATTATTTGAACAATGTTATAAAAATAAAATTTTAAATAAAGTGAAAAAGAAGAAAGGAGAATCAGAGAAAAATTACATGGAAACCCTTCAAAAACAAAATGGCTGATCAAAACACCAAGAAAAAGAAACAAGGAAAAGAAAAATAAGAAAACAAAAGCTTAAGTGTTAACTGCCAGCCCTAATCTATCAATAATCACCCTGAATGAAACTGGATAGAACACATCAATGGAAAGGTACAAAGTGATAAGATGGATGAAGACACAAAACCCACCTATCTGCTGCCTATAGGATGGATGATACACAAAACTCCACCTATCTGCTACGTACAAGACACTCAGGCTATAGAGACTTAAAGTGAAGAGTGGAAAATGGTCCTCAAAGCCAAAGGGAAACTAAACACTTTCACCCACCCCTTTTCTTGCTCCACATACATTTTACATGAACTTGCCACTGTGTAGCTTCTATCTGATTGTCCTATTCACTACCAGCATAACTTGTTGGCTCTCTCCTGGCACCAACAGCTGAGTGAGACCAGGATTCATGTCCTTTGCTCAATGCTTTTTTTTTAACTGCCTTGATTGTGTCTGCCTGATAAAAATTTGCAGAGCAAATTTTATGCATTAAGCATATATGTACAAATATAGAAGGAAACGTTTACAAATTCAAAAGTTTACAATAGTGTAATTATTTGGCTAGATAGGATATGCAATTAAAATTTTACCGGGAATGCTACTGGATCTTTTTCAAGTTAAGACCAATTCATATTCTTAGTTGAGTAGATTTTGTGGACATAGAACAGTCTAAAATTATTGACTACCTTCCTGACAGTTTTCTACTAGTGAATTAAAGATATAAAAAGTGGTCAGTATGGGGGTCACAGTGATATTAGTACAGCAGTTAGGGTGCCTTCCTTGCAGCCAATGCAGGTTTGATCCACTGTGCCACATCCGAGCCCTGCCGGGAGTGATCTTGAGCATAGAATTAGGAATAAGCCTGAGTACCACTGGCTCTGATACTCAAAAAAAAAAGAAAGTGGTCGAAAACCGTTGTTTAGAAAAACACGTAAGTTATATTGTTGCTCTCAGTGTAAGCACAATGCAGGGCAACAAGAAAAGAGGAGAAAACCCATGTTCATTTTGTAAAACTCTTTCTTCTCTGTTATAAAGGTTGGTGTGCATCTGCAGTCAGACACATTCCTTTAGGTTTAAAATTGATAAAAAGTGCTAATTGAACTGACAGAATTTGCCGAGCTCTTAGGGAGAGACTTATTAACACCCTGTGCCTTATACCATGTTTGAAGAATTGTGGACAAACTACAGGCACAGCCCTGCTATCTTCTATACTGAAGATTCTTGAGATGTTTCGTGTTTTCAGCAATGCCACTTTCGGGAATGAATCCATGTGATAATTGATTGTGATCTACAATGTTAATAATTCTCACTGCAGTGTCATTTTGACAGGTCTGACAGTCTCTATAATCAACACCGTCATTATTTCTGACAGGGCTGGCAGATGAGTTTTATTAAAATGTGCAGAGAAAAAACTGTGTGGCTGAGAGAATATGTGGGAAGGGGGACAATTGTAGATGGTAGACAAAAGTAACCATGTAGCTCAGATATCCCTACCCTTCCTAGAAGTTGCTAGAAAGCATTTGGGTTTATAAAACTGTCAAAACTAGAAAAGTAAGCCTTCAGGTCTTTTGTAGTATCTAGAGAGAAATCACTCTATTCTACTACAGAGCTTTTACTTTGGCATATTTGTATGGTTCCACATTGCAAATGTTCAATTGACTATTGTCTTTCACTCTTACCTTAGCAATATACTTTAGAAAAAGATCAGACTTTTTAAGATAATGTAAGAAATTGCATCTGGTTCTCACAACATACTTTGAAAATATCAAAACAATTTCCCATACACTTTGCTTAAATAATAACTATTTCTACTTCATTTCATGAAGTTGTCAAAAGGCTTGCGTGCCAGGTGATTGGATCTTTTTAAAATGTGATGATAATGTAACTGTAGATGAAAGCAATACAAGAGACTATGTTCTTTCCAAAATGAGTTGTTAACTGAGATATGTCTGAGGTTATATTGGGAAGGTCACTCTTTTTTTGTTGTTTTGCCTTAACTTTCCATTTGGGTCAAAGCAGAGAAATAAAAGACATAATAGAAAAAATACAGAGCAGCAAAAATTTAATACATTTTCTGTACATTTCCACTTGGCAAGGTTGTCACAAGTATCTCCCCCCTATAGACATTCACAGACTATGGAACATCAAGTTGGAATTCATTCCAAAAAGCGGAGCATGAGCACTAGGTCCATGTCTATACTTGGGGGATGCGTTCCACCTGTTGAACCATCTCTCTAGCTGGAATTTCTCACAATCACCCACTCTCACTTTTCCAAATGATGAGGCTGAATCTAGGTTTCATGCAGAGTGTGACAATTAACAACAGTCCTCTGTGATCATAAGTCAGCGTAATGAGGACCAGGTCTCAGGGCTCATGACTCCAAGTACAGCACTCTTTTCATAAGAGAATCACTTCCAAATTACTCTTGTTCACTTGTGTGTTAGTGGGCTACCCCCAGCAGTACTCGGGACTTACTTCTGGCCGTGCTTGGGGGACTATATATGGTGCTGGGGATCAGACTGAGGTCAGCAGTGTGCGAGGCAAGCTCCTCTGTACTCTCTCTCCAGCCCTTCTCCAAATGACTCTTCTGCCAATTCTAAAGAGTTGTAGCCATTGTGAGTACATTTTTCCCCATGACTGTGTGAACTACTTATTTCTATTTTCAGTGCTCAAGGATGGGCTGTGCTATGCATGATGTATTTTACACACTTGTCTGGGCTGGAATTATTGCAGACATAACAGGAGGCTTTGAGTAGGAATCCACTGTATTAGAAGACCAGGCTATTTATTTTCCACATTGTGTGTGTGTGTGTGTGTGTGTGTGTGTGTGTGTGTGTGAAATGTCTTCAGTCATAAACAGCTGTCAAATTTTGGTGACCTATTTTTTACTGTTCTGTGACTTATCCTAATTTCATTAGAACACCAGGTTATTTATTTTCCTTCCTTCCTTTCCATAGGCAATCTGTGTTGCAATCTCTCATTGTCTTTTTCCTAGAATAATACATTGCTAAAACAGCAAAGTCCTGGGTGGATACGAAGCCAGTACCCAAAAGAAGACGTGGCTAGTTCACCTTTTTTAAATTCTAAGGTAGCAGTTAAATATAGACCTTGACTGCAACCCTTTAACTTTTTAAATCTCTCTTCACAAATGGCTGAATTTTATTCAACCCTCATTCTCAGACTTCAAGCCCTGCTCTGTCATCTCTCCATTTTTTGGATACTTATGATTCTCATGATCTTTTGGGAACCAAACTCCCTGTCATTGCTACCTGTTCTGGTCTTGGAGCCTATGATTTCAGCCTCCCTTTATGCTACATGTTTCTATACCATCCGGTCCACAAAGATACTTATTTAACTTTAAAATATTTAAAGTATTTAAATAATAATGCTATTATTTCATCTGCTATTGCTATGTAAGGTCAAAGCACAGGTTGCTCACAAATCTTTACAAGAAAACAAATCTCTAAAATATACCTTGCTCAGAAATTCTTTAAAGCACCCTAAAGCTGCTTGGGGCTGCTGGCCGGACTGATGAGAAATAACAGTGAACAAACCAAACAAGGGCAGAGAAGATACAGGCAGATGCACCTGTAAGGACCCCATCATGCCCGAAACCCTACAGGGCAACTGATTTCTATTCTTACCATGGAAGGAGCTTGCATTTAAAATCTCACTGAGGGGACCAGAGAGATAAGGAAATAGGGTGCTTTCCTAGCATGTGGCCAACCCTGGTTCTATCTCTGGCACTGGACATGGTCCCCTGATCACCACCAAAAGTGATATCCACACACAGAGCCAGAAGTAGCCTGTGAACAATGCAAGTCGTAGTCAAAAACCCCTCCCCTGTAAAACACATCACAGTTAGAATTGCTTTGTCTATCCCTAAACCTTTTGGAACACTAAATTTATTATAAGCCAGGGAAGTTCTGTCCACCATTCTAAAAGGAAGAACCAGAACACTTGACTTCTTTAGTTACATAAATCACTGTAACACTGTCAGTCCGCTGTTTATCAATTTACTCAAGCGGGCACCAGTAACGTCTCATTTGTCCCAGCCCTGAGATTTTAGCAGCCTCTCCTTACTCATCTTTCCCAACACTGCTGTATTGGAGGCTCTTTCAGGGTCAGAGGAATGAGGCCCGTGCCGTGAGGGCGGGATACTCTCGGTAGCTTGTCGGGCTCTCCAAGAGGAATATATATATATATATATATATATATATATATATATATATATATAAATCTCTTCAATCATTAAATAGAGCTGTCAAATTTTGGTGACCTATTCTTTACTGTGACTTATCCTAATTTCATAAACTTTAGAGTCTGCATTTGTAGTTCCTATGGCATGCCACTACTACGTGCAGATCCACAGAAGAGACTGTCAAAGCTCAAAGATTTTCCCTGGGAATCAGATTGTCTGCAGGTATTTGTCCTTATCCTCATGAAAAAACTGTCTGGACCAGAAAACACAAGCTCCTTTATGCTCTTTCCATCTGCAGGTGTGGCCTCCAATGCAAATCTGGACCTTCAACTAGCAATGAGAAATACCTGCTCTGTAGACTCTCAGCAGATAGGCCAGTATTTATATGCCCATCACCTACTTCCTGCCAGATAGCTCCTGACATCTGACAGATACAGCGTTAGGGAAACGTAACCTATTTATCCTTTCAGTATTAATCCTGCTAGATATCTGGTCCTTAAACTGTTTGTGATTATGGTACACTGGAATGGAGAAAAATACCTCTAGGCCTTCCTATGCCTCCTGGTTTTAGGAATAACAATGACTAGGACCAATACACGACCTATCACAAGATCCTCATGGTTACAGAAAATGTACTGAAAACACTGCAGCTAAATGTATAAAAGATGTTACCTGAGGCTCCCTTGTCCTGTTCCTACCCTTCAGGATATTATGGCTTTGCAAAATTATCTTAGAAACTTTGAGGTTAAGAAGCAGTGCAATATAGTGGGGAAAAGCCAGTCAACCCAACCACTTCTGACTTTGGATGAGATCTTGGTCTTTTTGCAACTCTGCTTCCTTACCTTTAAAATGGAGAAAATAAGAATATTCCCTTATAGGGTATTAGGGTTATTTTGAGGAATGAATGTGTTAATACACACACACACACACACACACACACACACACACACACACACGTAGCACTTAGAACAGGAAGCACTAAAAGTGATTTGCTCTAATTATCATATGAGCTGATGTTCAACTCTCAGCATATGGTATGATCAAATGTCTTATCCTATTAGGCTTCTGAACTTTATCCATTCAAACACAACACAGAATGCTTACCTACTGTGGCAGATGCTGAGGAGAGCAGAGATTTGCCCCAGGAACCCCAGCCAGTCCATCTTCCACCTTGTGGAGTGGAATCTGCAGTCTGCAGAAAAATAGATCAGCTGAATGTCAGCAACTTTCTATAACCCTACCTGGGAAAATAAGCTCTCGTTGATTTGAAACAAAGAAAAAAAAACCTTTAAAAAAATTACCAGCAACCATATCTCATGAACTTTTAGTTTATAAGGGTCATAAAAAAAAGCTACCAACCCACAGCGCAACAGTGTACTTTGGAATCAAATTGATTAGTGCTGTTTTCTAAGGGTTTAACTTCAAGTGAGAAGAGTTTGCTGTGAAACAAGACCCACATCTCCCATAATTTGGAAGACAGAAGCAAAGACTGTGGGGAAAAGATGTGGTGCATTAGGGCAAAAGCAGTGACTCGAAAAGGTTCACAAACAACCTGGACTCAGGCAAAGTTTTAGAGAGCTAAACAAATGTGCTCTTAAAACCTGCTCTGATGAAGTCCCTGTCTGGACACGGGATACTTTCAGAAGACTATTCCGAGAGCTTTCAAATTCCTATAGAAGTAGGAGGGAGTGTGGGTCTGGAGGCCAGTCAGAATGCCTAGGAAATCATCAGAAAGCCAAAAAGATGGGTATCAGCAATGAGGGCATGTCATTTAAAGAGACACCGTTTTATAATGGCCCACTTCCTCCCCAGTGACTCCTGTATCTCTCTCCTTTTCTATCTCTGGACTCAGCAGATTCAAGTCCTGTTTGTCTGGTCTGACCCTGAGAGATTTCTGATTCAGCCTGGTGGGTTAAGTAGAAGAGGAAATTCAGGCATGGAGGGGTGACGCTATTTCACCCACCATGCAGACTGACCCACAGGAAAAAGCAGAGAGAGGTGGAACAGAGGTGCTCTGTCAGAAAAGCTGTGTGCAGTCTTGGTAGTTTCTCTGTCCCGCTTCTTATTTAGGGTCCTACCGTCTAAGAGGGACTGTCTTTGGGTTCCATGAAATTTTGGGTTCCATAAAGTTGCTGCATGAATCTGTGTGTCTCTATTTTTAAATGCTTTTCTTACAAGTAACCAGGACCTAAAGCAGTATATGGAATAGAATGAGGACTTGATATAATTTCTTTGTAGGATAAATTACTGAAATTCATGAATTTCCTTAATTGTGCCATAGTTTTTGTTACCTGCAACCAATGTGTCCTGATTAAATTACTGGAACCAAAGTACTCCCTTACTCTCTATAAATGCAGGAGAAAGGAGAAAGGAAAGAGAGATGGGGGAAGAGAACTGGTAGTTAAGAAGGAAGTGAAGTGTTCCAACAGTTTATAGGTTCTAGAAATTTTGACCCACCTCCATTAATCACCCTCAACTTCCTGTAGCCTGCTATCTTGAGTCCATGATGACAAGGGCAAATCTCTGAAATGATTTTGATAAGTGAGGTGCAACTAGGAAAGTTTTAGTTTATAATGTGTAGATTATAAATTATGGCTGGATCCAACTTGCTGCATTTTAAGTTGCTGTTACATGCTGGGCTTGAATTATTTCTAAATGCATTTCTAACAAACATGAACCTAGTAAATGTTAAATACTTTCCATCAGTATAGATTACTGATCAAAGGAGGAAGCTAAGCAATTGACTTTTTTTTGTTTGTTTATTGTTGGGCCACACCCAGCAGTGCTTAGGGGTTACTCCTGGCTCTACACTGAGGAATCACTCCTAGAAGTGCTCAAGGGAACATACAGGATGCTGGGGATCAAACCTGGGCAGACAACATGCAAGGCAAGCACCCTACCTGCTGTATTGTCTCTCCAGCCAGGTTATGGGATTAAATTGCTTGGGCCTGATTCTAAGCTCTGCCATTTGGGAAACAAGTTATGCAAGGTTTTATGCCATAATTTATTAATTACTAAATGCAAGTTATGGGTGCCAACAGGATAGCTGAATGAGCTGGAGAGCACAATTTGTATGCTGAAGACCTGGGTTCAATCCTTGGTACCACATGGAACACTGAGCACTAACAAGAGTGATCCTGACCACCAAACTGGGAGTATCCCCTCTGTACCACCAAGTGAGGCTCCCCCCAAAAAACAAAAGACAAAATGCGAACTATGGTAGAAAAAGAACCAATAGCATTATAGGGATATTGTAATGACTATAACTGTAAGAATGCTTTATAAATCTGGCATGCAATAAATACTCCACAAATTTTAGTGGTAATAATAATAATAATAATAATAATAATAATAATAATAATAAACAACTTCATTTTAAGCACCAAAAGCAAAAAAACTTTAAAAGTTGACTGCTACTTTTTTTCTGTATGGGAAAAATGAGAAGATTGTTAGCATGAATGAAAATCCTCATAATTCATGACTGTCTGCTTTCATTTTTGGTGTCTACATTGATTTACTTCACTATGGAAATGGAAGTCAGTGGCGATTTTATATCATCATGCAGACAGATGTAAGTTAGTGATTAATACCATTCTTTCAGAGAACGAATCACTACCTATAGTGTTAGGGAGAATTAATACACTTAGGGGTGACAGCTTCTGACTCAAATTTACAATACTTAATATGCTCTGACAGCTGGTAATTGACTAGCAAATGGAAATAAATGTTAAATGAGTCTAGAACTTTGTGCAGTATAATAAATGACGACTTCAATTGCCTAATGAATAAAGCTCCTTTGACATTGAGCTGTGACCTCATAATCTTCAAAGAATACTTATTATAAGACGCAAATGACTAAATTCACATATTTAACATAAAAATCATCTGGATTCACATTCAACATGAATTGCATAAATATTTCTCAACATTGTATCCACTTTCAATGGCTTTTATATCACACAGATAAGAGACTACAAAGTAGATGACCTGAATCAACTCAGATCTCCCATGATCAAATATGACTATTTAAAGCTTGTTTTCTTACCCTCACCCAATGCAACTTTCACCTCCTTTACCAGAGAGATTCACATCCTAATGTACAGAGGAAACAGAATCTATCAGTGGAGAACTCCAAACTTCCTGGTTCTGCCCTTGAACTCTCAGGAGTAATGACCTCATCTTGTTTGCTATAAATCGCAAACCGGAATTGCCCTGATCAAAAGGATATCAAAAACTCAACTGGACGACTAATGTCAAAAGAGACACCAAGCCAATGAAAGTCACAAGTACATGGTCTTTGGGCTGAAAGCTCTGGGGCCTCCTCTGGATGGGGAGAGCCAAGAATCACCCCAGTTGTACAGATTCTGGAGAACCTGGAGCACATGGCTGATGCAGCTACATAACACCTCCAAATTTTGCAACACTGGCAGCCCAGCAGGAGCACAATAAATTGACAGGAAAGTAGCACAGAGGCTACTTTACCAGGCTGAATAAACAAAAATAATAACACAGAAGGCTCAACTAGCAACAAACAGCTCAGCAAATCAAAGATATTTTTATTAAAGATAACGCCTTTAATGACCCCATGGTGAGATATTACAATTTTTACAAATTTTCTTTTACTGAAGTATTTTTTGATAATTCCATTTGCCATATAAAATAAATTATTTTGTGCCTACTAAGGAAACAGGCTTGTTGGGCGGGAGGGGGAGGTTGGGGAAACAGGGACAATGGTGGAGGGAGGGTCACACTGGTGATGGGACTGGTGTGGAAACACTGAATGTCCAAAATAACTTTGTTGTTATGAACAACTCTGTTGTATTATGAACAACTTTTCTCAAACAGGGTATTTAAATAAAGTTAGGAAAAAAGCCTCAATTGGAGATCATATAAACATCTATAACTATTGTGGAAAGAAAGCAAGATTCTATCAAGTTCAAAATTCTTAAAATAGAACTGTTAAGAAAACTTTCAAATTATTTTAAAATAGAATATATTTGTATATCTGGAATCCCATTGAAGGGATTAAATAAGATAGATGCCTTTATTATACGCTCTCAAGATCAAAGGCATACTTAGAAAAAAAGTAGACACCTTAGATTTCTGTTGCAAAAGCCTTTAGTATTTAGATAGGAAAAAGATTCATATTTGTCTTAAAAATCAAAGATCAAGTCGGTTGTCCTATTTCCTTGAGTAGTTTAAAATCAGTTACCAAGTAAGACTTTCACTAGGGATATAAATGATGGAAACTGGGAGACCTGAACCTGGCACATAAATTGTAAGTTTTGTCATTCATGTAATTCATTGTAATTAGAATGGCAAAATCATTCTAAAAAGGGGCTCAAGGCTGGAGAGATGGAACAGAGGTTTAAGTTCTTGCCTTGTAGGCAACAAATCACAGTTTGATTCCCAGCACCACCAGGAGTGATCCCTGAGCAAAGAGACAGAAATAGCCCTTGAGCATTTCAAGCCGTGGCCACTCCAAAACAGAGGATCAATGTGACATTGGAGAGCATTTGGACTGCTCGGGATGCATGCATCTCTGTTAAAAAAAATTTGCTTGAAAAAATGCCCTTCTCATTTTCCATGTAATATTCTGCCATGAAAGGATGCATCATTGAACACTGGAAATATTTACAATCAAGTGTATAGAGATTTAGATGATTAAATGCTCGCATCTTCACAATCCTTGAAAGCTACAAGTATTGTGTTAATCAGCTCTACCCCTGTAGCTTTGCAGAGGTTAATCAAGTGCTTTCAAAGACTGTATTCATTCAATATGCTTGAAAGATTGAAGAAGGCAGATGTGGTGGTAGCACGCTGACTTTTTATTGTGTTGACTTTATTAACCATCTGGTCCTAATTATTAGAAGCCTGAAATTGGACTGTCTGATCTGTGCCTCAGAAGAAAATACACTTGGAACTGGTAGACTTGTGTGGTTCGAAAAAGTCATTTCAGATCAGAATGCATGACTAAGAAATATTTTTCTTGATGGGCAAAGATATTTATCAGCAAAAATATTCATAACAAAAAATGCTCCCAGATTAGAGGAAAAAGAGAGTTCTAAATGCTTCTGAAGTATCATCTGAGCATCAAAAAATTTCAGAGCCAGAAAGATACCGAAAGAGCCTTAGAAAAAGCTCCTAGAAGGGAATCTGAAGATGTTTCAAACTGGAGTGACTGATCTCAATATGGTTGATCTGGAGGTTCAAACAACAATAAAGCTGATGCTCAAGCCCCAAGCCTTGAATCTGAATCCTTGGGTCTAGGACAATGTCATGTCACAGTTAATGTCAGGTATCAACTTGGCTGGGCCACAAGAGGTCCAGCTATTATTGTTCAAATATCATTCTGGGGGCTGGAGCTATAGCACAGCGGTAGGGCGTTTGCCTTGCACGCAGCCAACATAGTTGACCTGAGTTCGATTCTTCCGCCCCTCTTGGAGAGCCCGGCAAGCTACCAAGAGTATCTCTTGCCCGCACGGCCTGGCAAGGTACCCGTGACATATTCGATATTCCAAAAACAGTAACAACAAGTCTCACAATTTGTTGTGAGACGTTACTGGTGCCTGCTCGAGCAAATTGATGAACAACGGGAGGACAGTGCTACAGTGCCACAGTGCCTTATTCTGGGTGAATCTGGGAGGGCACTTTCAGATTTGTGTGCTGAGCAAAGCAACTGTCCATTTCAATTAGCTGGGAGGATGGTGTTATCCAATCCATTCAGCTGAAGGATTACATAGTTAAGAACCCCAATATCAGAGGCTCTCAATTTTAGCTGAATATTTTTTGGGGTCACACCTGATGATGCTCAGGGGCTACTCCTGGCTCTGCACTCAGGAATTCCTCCTGGCCAAGGACTGACTCTGGGTTGGCTGCATGCAAGGCAAATGCCCTCCCCGCTGTACTACTGCTCCAGCCCCATTAGCTGAATATTTTAACAACCAGGAGAGCATTCAAAAATATCACAACAGGGTCTGTATTGGTCTGGATTCTCCAAAGAATCATGTTATATATACATATATATACATACATATGTATACATGTATATATGTATATATGATTCCCAGCACCACATAAAGTTCCCCTGGGAATCACCAGGAGTCCCTGAGCAAATATATATATATATTTCCAAACATTCACCATTGTTAGCTAGAGACTTCAGAAAGTCAAGCCATATACTTCTGGTCCAAGTCCAGTGATCAGAAAACCACACTTGCTTAGGGTTTAAGTTCCAATACAAGTTTAAGTCTAAAGGCGGGAGAAGACCAATGTTCCAGCTCAAAGACAGACAAGCAGAAAGAATTTTCTTCTTATTCAGTCTAATATAGACCCTAGCATCAATGTTTTTGAATGCTTTCCTGGTTGTTAAAACTCCAGAGAGGGTCCCAGGAAAACTCTGTAAACTCTAGAATTCAAGTTAGGTGTCTGTTTACCATGTCTGATGTCAATTCCCAGAAGGTCTTCACTGCCTCACCACAACATTCCTGCAAATCGAGTGTTTGTTTTCATTTCCTCATCTCTAAGGGTGGGCAACAGAACCCCCCCTCATCTTACAACACTCCTGGGACCCTTTGAAGACATGGTGCATGAGAACCTGCTTGTCAATCAAGTGTATTGGTCAGAGAGATACCCGAAGATCTTGATGTGAAAATTCTTCACTTTAATTTTTTTTGGGGGGGTCTCCCAAGAAATTCTCAGATGGCGGAAGACGGGAAACCGCTGGAGATATTTGCCAACTGCACAAGAAAATTCAATGACAGAGCTGAGTAATGTGATTCTGAATCACCACAACCACCACAGAAGTGCTGGGGGCCTCCAGGATTATACCAAGCAGTACTCAGGGGTTCCAGTGATGCAAGGATCCAACGCTCTACTTGGACACCCACCACATGACCTCCTGCCCCCAAAGTTATTTCCCTAGTCACAATTTTTTTTATTTTACTATGGTTTGAGGACCACATGTGTGGGGGACCACACTTGGCTATGCCCAGGGATTACTCTTGGCTCTGTGCTCAGGGATCACTTCTTGTGGTATCATATATGGTGGGGGGACCAAACTGGTGTCTTCTACATGTAAGACAAGCACCTTGACTCCAGTCATATCTCTCCAGCTCAAGAACTATTGTATATGGAGTGAATTATATAACATACACAATTCTAACAAAATGTTTGGATATAAAATCAATAAACCAAATAATGTGTTATAATTAACAGACCAATAACTGATATTATTAAGAATGCAATGATAAAAGCGAAAATATTATAAAGAAGAATCACTCTCAACATGGCTTTCTCACCACACAACACATCTGGATGACAGCAGTGATGTTGATATATTCTGCAGTCGCACCCTAACCCACAGCATTGGGCATAAAACTGCATCTATAAAGTGCATCAGACATTCAGGATGAACATACAGGAATGAATCACTCCTTACCGGGCTATTCGGTTCTTTCAGGGGTATTTCGGATCCTGGTTCTGCCTCGAGGCTGACAGAATCAATGCACTCAACCAGGTTGTCCTCGGTCACTTCTCCATTGTAGGGTGGATCCACGGTACAGGGGTCTCTGGGCTGCTCAGCATGCACAGAACCAGCAAGCTCTACATCCTGAATAGCTGTATTGTCATGTGCCTCTCCAAGGTCAGTAGACATCGGCTCACTTGCAGTCACAGCCACATCACAGTGCTCTCCTTTTTCTTCATCAGAAGAATCACTATTGGGCATCTTGATTGTTTCTGCCTTGTCTCCAGTGGCTAGGGTATCACTGGCATCATCAGACATTTTAATATCTGTTAAGACAATAACCATAAACACTTTAGGCTTTCCTCAGAATTGTTAAACTTAATTCAAAGTCCTCCATAATCACATGAACTCTGGTCAACTTCCTTCAAAGAGATTTCATATGATTGTAGGGGAGCTGAATAATGGTCCACCAAGATTTTCCTATCCCAACCCAGACACCTGTGAATGTTCCCTTATATGGTAAAAGGGATGCTGTGAAAGTGATTAAATTCAAGGTCTTGAGGTGAGCAGATTATTTTGGATTATCATGATGATCCGTCAGTGAAACGACAAATGTTCTTACCAGACAGAAGCATGGGAAAATTTGACTAGAAAGAGGAGAAAGTGAACAAAGACCAAAGCAGAGATTGAGGGAAACACTTTAAAAATAAAAGAAGGGTCTCCAAGCCAAGGAATACAGAAAACCACCAGAAGCTAAGAAGACCAAGGAAACCATCCTCTCCTCAGGGACTCCAAAATAAATAGCCCTGCCAACACCTTTATCTCTGGCTTCTAGAACTATAGGAGAATAAATCTGTGTTGTGGTAAGTCACCAAGTGTGTTATAATTTGTTTCAGCAGCAATTGAAAATGAATAGAAACCTACTATACTTACCTTCAATTTTATTTGGCATATAGAGTTAGATATGCACATGGGAACTGGGAATATTATTTGTATTATGAAATTAACATAACTTTATTCATTATATTCATAGCAGTAATAAGCATGTGCACAGAAAATGACCTGAAATTTCATAAGCGTGCTTTGTTGGGCATAAGCTACTGAGTAGATTATAGTTTCAATAGGAAAATGTAAGGATGAGATGAAAAAAAGAAAGAAGTGAGGTTTTAAGCCAACTGAAGAATGTAAACCCTAGTAAGCTACAGAGCAGTAAATGATAAAGCTTTCAAGCTACTGATGCTATATGGAATAGCATTGATATCAGAACTCTGTAGTGACGGCCAAGGGTTCTAGTACCGCACTGTCCCAGCATGCTTCGGCTGAAATCTAGGGTTTGAGAGTGCCATGTGGATATTGAGCACTTGAAATGCAGCAGGTGCAACTGGAACCCTAGATTTCAGTTTTATTTCATTTTCAATCATTTAGTAGTATAGGCCTAGGTGGTTGGCATTATTGAACAGAACAAATCTTAGAAAACTAGTTTGAGAAGATACTGTTCTTAGTTAAAAATGAAGACATGTTTCTACTACAAAAGAAGTCAACTCGGGCATTTTCAGTGGACATTTTTAATCGACCTCAGCGTTTCCCACAGGTCAACCTTCAGGATGCTGCATAAACTACACAGCATATGAGAAGTCATTTAGCACACAGATTATTTGGTGGTGTAGGTTATTATTGTTAGTTTTTGAATTAAGTCACCATGAAATTACAAAGTTATTCATGACTGGGTTTCAGGCACACAAAATACCAACATAAATCCCTTCACCAGTGTCCACTCCTCTCCTCCAATCCCCTTAAACCCCATTTTGCCTCCCACCCACTGGTCTGTTTCAAACAGGTATTTGCCCTGTGGTTGACAGTATTGTTACTAATGGGGTTCCAGGTATAACACAACTCATTTGTACACATCAACTCCTTGGGTCTCCAATAGCTAACCCTCAAATTTTCTTTGTTATCAGAAAATAATTAAGGGGTTCAGGGGAAAACTGGAAGGGAAACAAAGATTAGGTAGGGAAGGTAAATGAGTTGCTGAGAGAGGGTATGGAATTCTTTTGTAGATGGTGAAAATGTTCTAAGATATGGTGCTAAGGGCTGCACAACACTTGAATATACTAATCACTGAACTGTACAGTCTCGAAGAGTGAATCTTGGAAGTTTGTGGGTTATATTTTACTATATTAAGAATGTCACAGTTACGGTCACAGTCCTCCCATTATTCATCGATTTGCTCGAGCGGGCCCAGTAAAGTCTTCATCGTGAGACTTGTTGTGACTGTATTTGGCATATCAAATACGTCACGGGTAGCTTGCCAGGCTTTGCCGTGCGGGTGAGATACTCTCGGTAGCTTGCCGGGCTCTCGGAGAGGGACTGAGGAATCAAACCTGGCTCGGCTAGGCCGGCTGCATGCAAGGCAAATGCCCTACCACTGTGCTATTGATCCAGCCCATTAAGAATGTATATAATATATAATGATACATGTTAATAATGTTATATAAAATCTTACCTCTGAAGAACTAGTTCTAATGGCCACCTGGACATCTCTTTCTGTCTAAAAGGAAGTCTGTTGTCTTACATTTAATAGCAGATCTTTCTTTTGACTTTGGCATTTCTTTCAATGATATTTAAATTTCCCCAGTTGCCCAGGTTTGAAAACTCATCACTGTCACTGACTTTCAGTCTGTTCAGCACAGCTTACTTATTGAGACCCACTAAGTCCAAGCTCTTTAAATATATTCTCGCCCGTGAGTTAGATATTATGAACTACCTTTTATAGATGGCACAAATGAGATTAAGAGGTCACATTTTAGTAAGTGGCAGATCAGAGCTCTGAATCCACATCTGATTTGGTGACTGAATCATATCACAGTCCATTCTACAGTGTCATCTATCTCTCACATTTAAGCAGGAGTCCAAACTTTAGTTGTTCTTTGATCCAAACTAGAAAAGAAGTCAAACTATCACTGTTGGCAGATGACATGACAATATACATTGAAAACCATAGACTCCACAAAATACCTCAGAATAATAAAATACAGTGAGGTATCAGATCACAAAATTAATACATAAAATGTAAGTGGAACACAGACATCCTCATTTGTTTATGTGTTGCTGTGGCTTCTCTGGAATCATAGCAGAAGAGTCAGAGGCGCTATGGTTACATGGTCGACAAAGTTGCAAATGTCTCAAATATTTACTACCAGGCCCTTTTGTAAACAATGTTTTGGCCAGAGAATACAAGGGCTAAGGTGTCTGCCTTGCATGCGACTGACCCTGGTTCAATCCCTGGCATTTCATCTGGTACCCTGGGCTCTGCCAGGAATGACTCATAAGCACAGAGCTAGGAGTACCCTCTGAGCACCGCTGGGTGTGTCCCGATCCATCCACCATAAAGTTCGCTGACCTGTGGCCTAGAACATTGTTTTATCACCAAGCAGAAAGAGTTCTCTGTCTTCATTTAGTCTATCCTTGCCTGGGCTTTAGGGCATACAAAATATGGGTCCACAAATGAACAATATTTTAACATCATGTATTCCCATGCTTGTTCATCAGTAGCTGGTCACAGGCACTTTGATATATTCCTTTCTTTGACAATGAGTGAAAATCCTCGTTACTAATTTGGATGAATAAGACACTCCAAATGATTTCCCTTTTCCTTATTTAGGGACATGAGACTAAACTGATGATAAACATTCATGGGCAAGTTAAAAGCATTATGCCACTTTGCTGTATACTCTCTGCGCTGGATGTGTTGCAGTACTGTTCACAATACCAACAAGCTTCAGCATATCCAGCTGGGATGTGTGTGAGGCAGCGCTAACCTGCTCTGGGGACTGTTTAACACCTGAATTGCCCGACCGAGGAATACACTATCCACAAGTCTTCAGTGCTTCATAATCTCTAACTGTGTATGCCCTTCTATGTTTTATTTTTGTTTCTTTTTTTTTTGGGGGGGGGTGACACCCAGCAGTGCTCAAAACTTACTTCTGGCTCTGTGCTCAGGGATCATTCCTGGCATTGCTCAGGGGACCAAATGGGATGCAGAAGATTGAATCTGGGTGGCTGCATGCAGGGCAAGTCCCCTGCCTGCTATCTCTCCGGCTCTTCTTTTTCTATTTTATAAGGCCCAAACCCAGCACTGTTGGGGGACCTGGGGCCACTCCTAGGGATGTTCCAGTGTCTAACTCCTAAACTCTCATCTGCTCTAATCGGTACTCCGGGGTGTGCTGATTAGCATAAGTAATATTAAAATCATTTTCCCCTGGTGAAATTAAGGTATTCAATCTGTGCGGAGTAGTGAAAACTAATATAGCAGTGCTTGCTGTCCTTTGATCACCAGGGTGTAAGATTAGACTTTAGCAGTTTATGGCCCCTTGGAATAGATTTTCCTTCTAATTCTTCTAGCTGATTGCTGGAGAGTTCTAAAGTCTCACTGGGTCTTGTCTGTAGAACATCTCTTAACAGAAGCTGAGAAGCCAGAAGAGCCAGGGCTTCATCAAGCTTCCAAGAACAAACTGTGAAGCCAATCTGGTTGCCTATGCACAACTGGGGTGTGGCAGGTTTGACACACATGCCTGAGACTTGCATATGAGGCAGGGAGGTTCTCTGGGAGGAAACCTACAGCCCTCACCCGCCTCAGAGCCACAGATCCTGTGTCTATGTCTGTCCACCCCAAGTGTAGAAAAACAGCTGCCACAAAACCTCTTTTTTTCTGTGGCTCCACATTTACGAGACACACAAAGTCAGTCAAAATACCCAAAAAAGTCATCTGGAAGTTCCTGAATGAACACTTAAACACATTTATGGGCAACGTGTGAATTTCATAGACTCTATTATGACACTCGAATAATGAAAACAATCACCGTAATACCTCCTTTTAACTCATTAGACGCCTTTAATCGATAGTTACTTCTACCTATTACACGTCTAGACTTCAAAATCAAAACAAAAATGATCTTGTTCCGGGAGACCTGATCTCTTCCTGGGCATCGGGAAGGGAGGCCGCCAGGAGCAGCTCAGGGACACGGGGGTCATTCCTGGCAATGCTCCTGGACAGTGCTTGGGGGCCATGGAGAATCAGGGATCAAAACTGGGTTCTTATGCATGCAAGGCATGTGTCCCCAGCCCTTAGAAAGATGCATTTTGTCTGAAGTGATTGGAAGCTATGTTGTAAATACCCAGGAGTCCCTGTGCCCCACTGTAGCTGGAACATGTACCCTACTGTCCTGCACCAGCCCTTCTCTACCGAGGTTCTCCCCAGGCAGTCTGACCATGGCCTCCATTTGCTGGTGTAGACCATGGATCACTGCAGCTCCATCATGTGGCTTTGAAGCTAGGGCGACTCTGCCCCCAGAAACAAGGCGGCTTCTTCAGTCCACCCCAAGGATAGGAAGGGGGCACATAAAGCAGCCTTTGTGGGCTGGGAATAAGTTGTTTTTTCATGACTAAATCCATTCATCACTTCCAAGGCTCCTGGTACGAGGCTAGGTATTGGTGCAGCCACGTATCATGCTCCAAAAATAAGTCTAAAATGTGGCCGCTATGCTACGGAAAATGAATCATCTGTTTTCATTTCATTCCCGGTCAGTGAAGGTTCAGGAAATGAATGCTGCTGGCACGAAACAGTTAAGCGATGATGCAAAATAGCCCATCCGGTGAAGATGAAAGCTGTGCCTGAACTAGACTGAGTTCAATGCAAAGGAAAACCATGAAAGTTGCTTTGATTCGATTCCTGGGCATGGCAGGACAGGGGTAGGTCTGTGCAAATGCCCAGCATCAGGATAAACTCTTGATAGGAATGATGGTGTCTGTGTGGCCCGGCCAAGAGCTGCCTGGAAGAAAACAGCTGGGAGTGTTGGTATTGAGATGGTAAAAACCCAACTCTGAACCACTGACTCTTCACTCGTCTGTGCTGGCAGCCTCGCCTCTTCCTCTATAAAGCCAGGCTAAACCAAAGAATCCAGAAACTTGGCCTGTAGGACTGACTGAGTCCAGTCCATAAAGACAGAGAAAAATGAGGACAAGAGAGCGAGTTGTTCACCAATCTAGATTTATTTGATATTGAGGCTGGAAAGATAGTACAGTGGGTAGGGCACTTGCCTTCCATTCAGCTGGCCCAGGTTCAATCCCTGGTACCCCTTAGGGTCCCCCAAGCATTGCCAACAATGATCCCTGAGTTCAGAGCCAGGAGTAAGCTCTGAGCTGGATATGGCCCCAAAATTCAAATCAGAACAAAAATGTGTGCTATGGAAATGACTATCCTCAGCTTGCAGGCTGAGCCCTCATCCTAATCTTAGTAGCGACATGTCCTTCGATTTATTAAGGAATAGTGAAGTGGATTGAGTTGGGGGTCTGCATGGACTTACCTGGCAGCAAGAGGATGGCACCACAATGCTCTGGGTGAAATCAATCCCATTACATGGAAAGAACCTGCTCATCCAGGAAGGACCTGATCCAAAAAGGCTCTGAATCAGGTGGTAAAGTTCCCATGGAGGGTGACAAATACATGTGCCAGGCGTCCAGATTCCCCGTCCTCCTCCCCCCCGCAAGTAGTTTTCACAAGTCTCTGGGTATTTTTTAAAATACAGGTGAACTCTATTTGCTCCTTGGTCTAAAAAGACATGACAGGGGCTGGAGAGATAGCGCAGCGGGTAGGGCGTTTGCCTTGCACACGGCCGACCCGGGTTCGATTCCCAGCATCCCATATGGTCTCTCAAGCACTGCCAGGAGTAATTCCTGAGTGCATGATCCAGGAGTAACCCCTGTGCATCACCGGGTGTGACCCAAAAAGCAAAAAAAAAAAAAAATGACATTTACACACCTTTGCAGGTCCTTTTGCCACCGCTCTGCTCTCTGTCCACTTCCCTGAGGCATGGAACATGCCAACACTCCCCTCCACTGGCCAGCACTGCCCACGCCCTTCCCGCCTCCTGCCTTTTCCCCAACCAGCTCCTTTGCCCAGGCCCAGAATCTCCAGCAGTTGTTTGTACACTCCATATTTGCTCTTTGACATCTAATGCCCTGTTTTGCTCTGAATTTTTTCCCTATTCCGCTCCCCCACCCCTTCCAATAAATTGCCCCCTCTTCTGTGTTTATGGAATACTCTGCAAGGACTTCTATTGCATTGGAAAAGAACATTTAGCTCCACATATCTCCCACTTTTCTCCAGGACCCTTGGCCAAGAAGTCTACCTGGTTTCCGAAACTCAGATATTTACAGAACTAAAATATATTGTTTGAGGTTTATACAAGAGGGGGGAATGTTTTCCATAACCCCAATCATAAATAAACGGCGACTTATATGTCCAAATCACCAGGATTCAGACAGGCCTTGTCCCAACCTCAACTGCCCTCTGTTTTAGGTCATTTGTGCCTTCTGTTCCACCCTGAAAGTCTCCCTTGGCTTCAAGTTTACAGTGGAGAGATTTATCCAATCCTTGTCCTGAGCTCAGGCTATGATGGAGGAAAGGAAGATCTTTTCAGGCACGAAATGGATCTGGGTGAAGCAGGAAAGGGACAGGAAGAATCCTCGGGAGGAGAAATCTGGTTTCTTTCCCAACTCCCTGGGGTTGGCTGGGGTCTTTTGGAGTTGGGTGGGCACAGATTTAAAAAAAAAAAAAAGCCACCTGTGTGTATGTCTCCTGTGGTTGAGGATGGGAACGGACCGACCGGACAGAGAGGGCCAGGATGGCCTGGCAAACACACAGATAACATTTTACACGGTGGGGGAGAGGCAGCCACACTCAGGCGCAAATCCAATAGAGTTGGAAATACTCACCGGATTCGGGGAAGAGTGGGTGGGCGAGCGACTGAAGCAGGGTGCAGGAATCAAGGTGAGGTCAGGTAAGATTGTAGGTTAGGGTAGCTGAGCTGTCAGGGCGTGATTGGGGGAGTGGGGGGGCAGAGATAAGGAGCTGGCAGGGGGGTGGGGTAGGAGGCGCGATGTTCCTAGGCTAAAGTCGGAGGGTCCCCGGAAGGGGGCCTCTTTCTGCTCCCTGCGTGTCCCCGTCACTGGGGCCCCTTGCAGCCTGCGCGGGCCTCCGCGGCTCCGAGGTCACTGCAGCAACTTGCGAGGTGCCCCGACGGGCCAGCTCCGGTGAGCTCCGCGGGGGGCTGGCGGGGGGCCTGGCCGAGGGGCGCAGAGCCGGCGTGTGGGCATGTGGGTGTGTGCATGAGCGTGGACCCGGAGCGACACACACTCACACACACACACTCACACGCCCGCACGCACGCAGGGCCCTCGGCCGCGCCGCGCGCCGCCCGGACCTTCGCCCCCTCGAGCGCGGGTGCTTGGGACCCCCGGCGATCTCCCCCGGCCGGACGGTGTCTCTGCGTTAGGTCGGGGAGGCGGGGGACAGGCAGAGACGCGACGGCAGGGTCTCCCCCCAGCACCCCGCGCGGCTGTCCGCGCACCGCCCGCCGGGGAAGGGGTTGGGGAGAGGGCGCCGGGGCTCTTACCGCTCGGGCGGCCGGGTGCGCGCGGGAGCGCCGGGCGGGTCCCGCCCCGCCACGTCGGCAGGGCCGGCGGGGACGCGGCCGGAGGGCGGGCCGGAGGGGGGACCCAGGGGCGGGCGGCCGGGCTGCTCCGCCCCGCGGCCGGCCACAGAGGGACCCCGCCCCCGCGCGCGCCCCGCCCGGCCCTGCACCGCCCGGCGCCCCGCTCCCCCTCACCCCACAAGTGGCCCTAGGGGGTGCACGGCTGCTTCCCGAGCTGGGGAACTCGGCTTCTTTCGTCCGGGAGAGCTGCAGAGGGGCCCATGCCCACTCGGGGAGGATCTCGGGGTCAGTCTAGACTCCTTTTCTTCTAAAAAGCGCCCGAAGCATCCCATTAGACGGAGTCGCCGGCAAGGGCTCGCCCAAGTTTGGCAGGAGTTTGCGCTCCTGGGATTCTGCGCGAGACAGCTCTGGTGTCTGTGGGCGTGTTGCCGGATGCCGAAGGAATCGAGCAAGCAAGCAAGCAAGCAAGCAAGCCAAAGCTCGGGATGGTCGGTTTGGGAACGGGGAGCAAAATTCGAATGCATTCCCTTTCTTGCCCAAGAGTTTCACGCCAGTGTCTTTGTACCCAGACAAGGATTAGATGCCAAGTGTGTGAGCGCAAGCATGCTTATTTTCGTTGCATCGCACGGCACGGGAGAACCGAACTCTACGTGGCTTTCGGGAAGGAACTGTTGATGTCAACTACAGTGAACTTCAGAAGAAAGGCTACACCGTGGTCTTTTTTTTTTTGGGGGGGGGTCACCCCAGAGACCTAATGCGCATGTTTTGTATGCAGGCGGGAGGAAGGCCTGCTGGGAGTAGCCAAAAGAAGTACAATCTCCACTGTAAGATTCGTTTGTTGACCCTGAAGCTGCTCAGGGCTTCGCCAAATATTAAGTAGAGGAAGGAGAAAGCTCATAAAACTATGCATAGCATAACAGTCTCCTTGTAAAGGGATGTGCATATGCGATAGCACGACCCGGCAAGATAGCGTTAGGGAGCGTGCGGGTATTTTAAAACTGGCATTCTGAGTTCCACAAGCGTGCGAGCCTTAGCGCTTCCCTCTTTCAGGTGCCCCAGGTGTGTTTCAGGTGTGTTTGGGTGTACCGAGTGACATCAGAGCCTGTCCAGAGGCAGCCGCACCTTGCCCTGGCCCACACTCCCCGTCCCTCCCTGCTGTGCAGAGTAACGACAGGTAACTTTTAAAGGTCCTTGACCCACACCACTCCAAGCCAACAGACGTGAACCTCCGTAAAAGTTCAGCAGTAGGCTGAAGGTATTAAAACATGAAAAAGTAGAAACAAATTTTCTTTCTTTCTTTCTTTCTTTCTTTCTTTCTTTCTTTCTTTCTTTCTTAAATTGAGTCACCGTGAGATACTATTTAAAAGGTGTTCATGATCAGGTTTCAGTCATACAACCATCCTACACCCATCCCTCTACCATTGTCCATTTTCCACCACCAAGGACCCCAGTTTCCCTCCCGACTCCTCCCTCTCCCCTAACCTGCCTCTATGACTCTGTGGCAGGTACTTTCCTTCTCTCCCTCTCCTCCCAGCCCTCCCTCCCTACCCCTGTCCCCTCTCCTTCTGAGCAGGGTCTGCAACACAGATACTGAGAGGTTACAGTGTTTATTCCTTTACCTGCTTTCAGCAAGCAGTTCCTATCCAGATTTATCATTTCCAACTATCCTTAAAACTTCCTTCTCTTTCCATTGCCTTCTCCCCCACCACTTTCGGCCAGCTTCCAACTGTGGACTAACCCTCCTGGCCCTTGTTAAAGACAAATTCCTATGTGTGTAAAATGGCAAATTCTTATGTGTGTAAAAAGAGTAGAGAATACTATGCTGATACTTTAATTTTACGCATTTTAATTTTTGCTCTATTTTAGGCTCGAGCGATAGCACAGCGGTAGGGCGTTTGCCTTGCACGCAGCCAACATGGCCAACCGGAGTTCGATTCCTCCGCCACTCTCGGAGAGCCCGGCAAGCTACCGAGAGTATCTCGCCCGCACGGCAGAGCCTGGCAAGCTCCCCGTGACATATTCGATATGCCAGACACAGTAACAACAAAGTCTCCAATGGAGACGTTACTGGGCCCGCTCGAGCAAATCGATGATCAACGGGAGGGCCTTTACTTTACTTTACTTTACTCTATTTTAGGACCTTCTTTCATTATTTTTTGAGGGGTGAGTGCTCCATCCATTGGTATGCTGGGGTCCTCTTCTAGACTCTGGGTGGCTCCTGGTGATCCTGGACGGCTGGAGAGGGAAACTGGGCTCCAGCATGAAAAGCACATGCTCCAGCCTTTGAGTTGTCTTCCTGAGCCAGGACCTTCTTGTAAACAAAAAAGAAGTGATACCAGTAAGTGTGAGATGGTTCTGTCCATTCCCCACCCCACCACTGCCTGGGCTTGCTGTGTCTTCTCCCCGTTTATAGCCCCACACATACTATATGCATCCCAACTCAGCGCCATCTATAGAATGTTTTTCAAAGTTTTAGACTTTGATAAAATAGAATCCTGTAGATGTTTTTACTCTACGCCATGAGAATGTCATTTAGGTGACATTTGGCAATCATTGCTCTTCCTTCATGTCTGTAGAATATTCATTTCAGGGGGTTTGTTCCAGAGTTTAATTTTATTTTTGTATGAAAGTGTGTTTGTGGTTTCTTTTTGTTTTGTCTTTATTTTGGTTTGGGGGCCACACTAGCTGGTGCTCAGCGGTTGCTACCAGCTTTGTTGAGAGAATCATATGGTGCCAGATATTGAACCGAGGCCTTCAATATACAAAGCCTTTGAGCTGTCTCCCCCGTTTCTTATTTAATTTATTTTGTGATGCCAGGGATCAAACCCTGAGCCACACACAGGCAAGGCATATGCTCTATCACTATCACTAGGCCACACTCTCTGACTCTAAAAGTCATTGTGTATGTGTATGTGTGTGTGTGTGTGCGGCGCACGTGTTCATGCATGCTCATGTGTGTTTTTTTTTCACTTAATCACTTAATCACTTAACTTCCCGTTAGTCGTCGATTTGCTCGAGCGGGCGCCAGTAACGTCTCCATTTGTCCCTGTCGCGTGCTAGTGTAGCCCAATGGCATCTGTTCGCTCCGGGAACCTGAAGGGCCTCAAACCGATCGTTCATGATCTTGATGAAGAAGTCTGACCATCTGGAAGGTGGGCGGCCACGCGGTCTTTTGACATCCCGTGGAATCCAGTCGGTAACAGCTCTAGTCCAGCGGTCATCTTTAAATCTCATTACGTGACCAGCCCATCTGATTTTCGACACCTTGGCAAATGAGACAGCGTCCCTGATTCTTGATCGTGGATGGATGTCAGAACTCCGGATTTTTTCTCTCATTTGAGTGAAACGTGATATTCCAAGCATAGCTCTTTCTATCCTTCTTTGGGAGACCTGAATAGCGTTCTCATCTTGTTTGCGTAGGGCCCAGGTCTCTGAGGCATATGTTAATGCAGGAAGAACAGTGGAATCAAAGAGATGTGCTCGGAGCCGGAGGTTCTTTGTCCTCTTAGCTATTGCTTCGCCCATCTTCGAAAACTCTTGAGCTAATTCGCCAGCGTGGTTTGGCGCATGCCTCAGGCAACCGCAAGCTAACATCCGAGCTCGCAAAGCAGTGCAGAGATGCGATCAAGGAAGACCTCAAAGAGAGAAGAGCAGAAGTACTGATAGATGTAGCAGAAGCCAGGAAAAGTATTCCTAACGCCCGCCTGTCCTTCGCCAACTATAAGACCAAGATGACTGCCCTCCGACGTCCTGATGGATCCATCACATCCTCCAGAACGGCAATGGAGAAGATTATCCATGACTTCTACTCAAATCTCTTCGATAGCCATGTCCACTTGCCGACATACCAAATTCCACAGGATGGATATGTCGTTCCCAATGTTCTCCCTTCCGAAATCCGACACGCCATTTCGTCGGTAAAGAAACAAACAGCACCCAGCCCAGACGAGGTCAGACCTGAACACCTGAAGAACCTGCCGTCAGTACTAATCAATACACTGGCTCGGCTGTTCACTCGCTACCTGTCTGAATGCAAGGTTCCATCCCAATAGAAAACCAGCAGGACCATACTAGTGTTCAAGAAGGGAGACATCCATGACATTGGCAACTATCACCCGATCTGCCTATTGTCTGTCATCTACAAGTTGTTCACTCGAGTCATCCTGAATAGGATTGGCAGAACACTAGATGAAGGACAACCATGCGAGCAAGCAGGGTTCCGCAAAGGATTCAGCACCATCGACCATATCCACACAATAACCAAGCTCATTGAGGTTTCTCGGGAGTTCAAGATGCCGCTCTGTTTAACGTTCATTGATTTAAAGAAGGCCTTTGATTCTGTTGAGACAGAAGCGGTCATTGAAGCCCTAGCCAATCAGGGCATTCAAGCCCAATACATCAGGATCCTCCGTGAGCTGTATTGCGGATTCACTACCAGGATCTCACCATTCTACAAAGAAGTGATCGTTGATGTCAAGAGAGGGGTGTGGCAGGGTGATACCATTTCACCGAAACTCTTCAGTGCCACCCTCGAGAACATCATGCGACAACTGGAATGGGAAGGAATGGGAGTGAAGATAGATGGTCGGCAACTACACCACCTCCGCTTTGCTGATGACATTGTTTTAATAACACCAAACATCAGCCAAGTGGCACAAATGCTGGCTGACTTTGACCGTGAGTGTGGAAAGGTAGGACTACAGCTGAATCTTACGAAGACAATGTTTATGAGAAACAACCTTGTTCCTGACGCCCCATTCGCTCTCAATGGAATGACCATCTCCGAATGCAACAGCTATGTGTACCTAGGTCGAGAGGTCAACATGACAAATGACCTGGCACCCAAGCTGCGCAGGAGGAAGAGAGCGGCTTGGAACGCCTTCAAGAACGTCGAAGTGTTTTATTTATTTTTATTTATTTATTTTGCTTTTTTTGGTCACACCATTGATGCACTGGGGTTACTCCTGGCTCTACACTCAGGAATTACCCCTGGCGGTGCTCAGGGGACCATTTGAGATGCTGGAAATCGAACCCGGGTCGGCCACATGCAAGGCAAATGCCCTGCCCACTGTGCTATCGCTCAAGCTCCGCTCATGTGAGTTTTAACTGGGAGGAAGCAATGGTTTATAACACTTGATATGTTTTAGGAGTAAAGTTTAATGATCTCTCAAGTACACCATGCTTGCCATCAAAGTACCATAATCCTGTCATTGTAGTCTGTTGGACCTTCCCTGCCTACTCTCTCCACTAATCTCAACTCTGTGCTCAGAATCCAAGGGTTTGTTTTTGTCTTTGCATGTTCTGCTGTTTCTTTATATTTTACATGAATGAGATCATATGCTATTTGTCTCTGCCCCCGCGCCTGGGTGTTCCTTCCCGGAGTCCCTGGGAGGGGAGCGGGTTGAGCTTTCCTCCCCGCCCCGACCAGGGCTACGGCAGCTGAAGACCTCCAGAACCAGCCACCACCATGCTGAGACCACTCTCCGCACACATGAAGGTACTGGCAGAGGGACAAAGCCACGCGGGTTCCGGGGCCGAGACCTCCAAGCCTACTCGATTTGGAGTCGAGCATCTTCCACCCAGATCCTCCAAATTCCAGTAGGCGGGGGTCACACCCACCACCTGGCCCCCTGGCGCCGTGTAATCCCATCAGCGGCCAAGACTCAGAGACTATAAAATCCAGATCCTGGAACCGCGCGGCCGCATTTGCGGCCGCGCGACATCTTATTATCTCATTCCTACTTTGGACAAACTTGCAGGCTATCGAATGTAGCCTGCCCACAGGGCAGAGTCTGGCAAATTCCCCGTGGCCTACCAAATATGCCAAATACCAGTAACAATGATGGGTCTCATTCTCCTAAAGAGCCGTGAATATAATCTCAGGGCTAGGATGAAAAAGACGTTACTGGGGCCTGCTCGAGGCAATCGACGATTAACAGGATGATGAAATGAAATGAAATGAACTGAAATGTTCTGCTGTTTCTTTATATTTTACATGAATGAGATCATATGCTATTTGTCTTTTTCCTTAGAAGAACATTGCAGTGGTCAGTGTGAGATCAGTCTTGCTTTTGCCCACCTAGAGGCTGGCAGGGGAAGGTAAAGAAGGTATTTTGCTTATCTGCTAGATTTCAAAGATAAACCAATGCAATGTGTTCATGAGTGTGGAGTTTAAACAAAAGGAAGAAGTCATAAATGACTTTCAGGAGTGTGGCTTGAGAAGTCACAAAATTGGGAATTTGCTGGGGTGAGGCAGAACCGCTATTTGGGATTTGAGTTAGTAATAAATCCAATATTTGGTTTTCAACAAGGACAGTTTAGCAAATGTTTAGCAGAAAGTTTGATACGGGAAATTGGAGTTTAGGGCACAAATCTAGACTGAAGCTAGGAACTGTGGGTGGGGTCACTGGCAAATAGTACTGAAGCTATGGGCCAGAATGCAAGAGCCCAGAATGGAAGGAGAGAAAAGGGTTAAGACTGATTCTTGGGTGTCCTATGTCAAAAAAAAAAACTGAGAGGAAAGTGCATGAGAGTGGGAATGGAGAACAGGCGTGTGGAGTGCCAGCAGTCAAATAAGAAAAAGGTTTTAGGGCTGAAGAGATAATAAAGGGGTTAAGGCACTTGCCTCCATGCATCCAACCTCTGTTCAATTTCTGACATTGTCAGAAGTGACACCTGAGCACAGAACCAGGAGTAGAGTAGAGCCTGAGTATTGTCAGGTGTGACCCCAACCCTCCTCCCACAGAAATTTAAGAGGGGCTAGAGAGATAAGTCCAGGAGATAAGGCACTTTCCTTTCACGCAGTTATGTCCCTGAAATCCTGGTTTGAATCCTTGACCACATATGGTCCTTTGAGCAATGCAGGGGTCAGTCCTGAGCACTGAGCTATAAGTAGCTCCTAAGCACTACCAGATATCTCCCCAAAACTCCCCACCCCAGTAAATAAATAAAATAAAAATAGAGTGTTTCCTTTAGTAGTTCTTTACTTTTTTTTTTTTGCTCTTTGGGTCACACTCGGCAATGCACAGGGTTACTCCTGGCTCATGCACTCAGGAATTACTCCTAGCAGTTTTAAATACTGATTATTATCTAAGCTGACAATGATCAATTAAGTTAAAAATTGAGATCTGAAAAAACAAACAAACAAACAAACAACGGTTGGTCAGTGGTGTGGGAGATAGGGGGTAGTTAAGATAGAGGAGGGTCCATTATGACAGTACTAATTGGAAATGATCACTCTGGACAGGAGCTGAGGTTAAAAGCAGGGAAAGGCACATAGATGATAACCTTTCAGCATCTGTAATGCAAACCATAATGCCTTAAACCAGAGAGGGAAAGAGAAAGAGAGAGAGAAGAGAGGTGCCTGCCATAGAGGCAGGCTGGGGTGGGGACTGGCTTGAAAGGATGGTAGGGAAACTGGGGACACTGGTGCTGGGAAATTACACTGGTGGGGGTATGGGTGTTGGAACATAGTATGACTGAACCACAATCATGAACAATTTTGTAATGCTCTATATCACGGTCATTCAATACATTAAAAAAAACCTGAGCTTACCATAACAATGAGACATAGAAATGAGGGCACAAGGTTCTGTTGACGTGGAGGAGCTAAGGAGCACCTCAGGGTAATGGTGGAGGAAAATGGGCACTCTAGTGGGGGTGTGATGTTAAAATGTTGAATTAATGAAATTCGATCACTGGCATTACTCTAAATCTGAAAATCACTGTCCTCCTGTTGTTCATTGATTTGCTCGAGCGGGCCCAGTAGCATCTTCATTGGAGACTTTGTTGTTACTATGTTTGGCATATCGAATACATCACGGGTAGCTTGCCAGGCTCTGCCGTGCGGGTGAGATACTCTCGGTAGCTTGCCGGGCTCTCCGAGAGGGGTGGAGGAATCGAACTCGGGTCGGCCATGTTGGCTGCGTGCAAGGCAAATGCCCTACCCGCTGTGCTATCGCTCCAAATCTAAAAATCATGGTGATTAAAATAAAAAACATACAGGGGAATTTTATTTTATATTTGTTTAAGAGACTAAGATAGTTCATAAATAATGTTATGGAGTATAAAATATAATAAAATAAAAATAATAAAATTTGAGACCTGACTATTGAATTCAGCAATGTGGAGGTCACTGGGGACCTTGACAAGACTTCTTTTTCTGTAGTGATGGAGATGGAAATATGATTGGAGTAGATTTGAGGAAAGAGAGGAACACTTAGAGGAAGTGAATGAAACAACTCCCTCAAGTATTTCTAATATAAAGAAGAGAGAAGAGAAGAGGTCCAGATGAAGGTATTTTTTGTTAAATATGAGAGATTTGTAGCCTCCTATGTTAATTGAAACCATCATATTACGGCTAAGATGGATATGATCCCTGGTGAGTATCACAGATGTGCATAAGCACCACCGCTGAAGTGATGCTTATGTACATCTAGAGATTACCACATGCAAGATTGTGCCCAAGCGCCGGTTATGGAAGTACCATGAGCCAGGGAAGGGGAGAAGGCAAGGAGATAAAGAAAAATGAAGCCTTCCTAACAGAGAGCAAGAGAGAGAAGCGGGTACTGGGGATATTGGAGGGAGGAGGAGGTGACAAGTGGGAGAACTGGGGGTGGAATGAGGTAGAACAAGTTGGAGACTGTGGGCCCCAGCTTTGAATTTCAAATGAGATTGTCACTAGAATTCATGTTTCCCCCAACTTTAGCTGCTCAGGCTCCCTAGCGTCCACAGGAGAGGTGGATTTAAGCAAATTGAGAAGAGGGGAGTAGGTAGCTGCGGGCAAATATTGATGAGAAGGTCGAAACCTGGTTCTGTGATCCAGTGCAGTGGGGCCTGAGGATTGTTGGTGACAAAGAGAAATTGGAAGTGGGGGCTGGAAGGTGGGACTCTGATTATGGTGGTGCTGGGAGTAATAAGTAGGGCCTAATGAGGGAATGCATGACTGAAGGAGGCGTCAGGACAAGATCATTAGAAGAACTAAGAGCTAAGAAGTCAGGGGGAGTGGGAGAATGTCTAAAAAGCTATTGAAATCGCTGGTGTTATGATAGGGACAGTGATGGAGATAGTCAGCAGTGCTAAAACAGTGGGTTACAGTGAGTTACAGGGCTCGAGGATGACTGCAGTCCAGAGGAATAGGTCTTAAGGACAAGAAGAAAGAACAGGAATCAGGAACAGGGATCAGTGAGGGTCAAGGATCACCTCTGGGCCCTGAGGTAGGAGGATTGCAGATAAGAAAACAGGGGCCACTAGAGGGCAATGTGTTTAGGACAGAGTTAGGTCTGAGCTCCACCCTCTCCACCCTCCCCTCCATGCACACAGATTTGAATCAAATCATCCACAAAGCTTTGACAAGAATACTGATTCTTTGAAAAGAATACTGATGTCAAGCCCCACCCAGACCTTCTTTTTCTCCTTTTAAATTTAATTTTATTATTATTGAGGTAACAAGGGCTGGAGCGATAGCACAGCGGTAGGGCGTTTGCCTTGCACGCAGCCAACATGGCCAACCCAAGTTCGATTCCTCCGCCTCTCTCTCGGAGAGCCCGGCAAGCTACCGAGAGTATCTCGCCCGCACGGCAGAGCCTGGCAAGCTCCCCGTGACTATTCGATATGCCAAACACAGTAACAACAAAGTCTCCAATGGAGACGTTACTGGGCCTGCTGGAGCAAATTGATGAACAACGGGAGGATAGTGACAGTGAGGTAACAAAGTTTATACCTGTGTGATACTCATGCTTCTGGAGTGAAAACTGGCCCTCTCCCACCACCAAAGTGCCAAAGACCCTTCACCCACTCTGTATGCCCATTCTAGCCCACCAAATTCCTCCCCACCCTCTGCTTACTTACCTCAGTTCTGTCATCAGAGTCTCAGGGTTTGTCTTTATTGGCCATTGGCCATTCCCTTGTCTTGTTTCTTTATAACCTAAATATAAATATGGAGGGCTGGAGTGATAGCACAGCGGTAGGGCGTTCGCCTTACACGCGGCCAACATGGCCGACCCGAGTTCGATTCCTCCGCCCCTCTCAGAGAGCCCGGCAAGCTACCGAGAGTATTCGATATGCCAGACACAGTAACAACAAAGTCTCCAATGGAGACGTTACTGGGCCCGCTTGAGCAAATCGACGATCAACGGGAGGGCCTTTACCTTTTACCTTTATTTATTGATTTAAAGGAAAATAGAAAATTATTCTTTTTGAAAAGTAAAAGTTATTAAAATAATGTTGAAAATTATTCTTTTTTAAAAGTAAAAATTTTAAATATAAGTATTAAAAATAAAATGATTCAAATAACATTTAATAATAAAAATATCAAAATAGACATAATAATGTTTATGCTCTGGGACAGTATATTTATTTACTGACCTTATACTATTTTATTTTGCTTTATACCTCTAGGGTGTTAATTTATTTAAAAAATTAAGTAATGCGGGGCTGGAGCGATAGCACAGCAGGTAGGGCATTTGCCTTCCACGCGGACGACCCGGGTTCAATTCCCAGCATCCCATAAGGTTCCTGAGTACCAGCAGGAGTAATTCCTAAGTGCATGAGCCAGGAGTAACCCCTGTGCAATGCTGGGTATGACCCAAAAAGAAAAAAACATAAGTAATGCATGTCCATAGTAGAAACATTGAACTAGGACAAAAAATAAAATGATAAAATGATAAATAAGAATCTATCTCTTAGGGGCTTGAGTGAGAGTACAGTGAGGGGGGCTTTTGCGTTGCTCGTGGTGGACTCAGGTTGATCACTGACTCTCCCTATGGTCCCCGGAGTCCGGCCAGGAGTGATCCCTGAGTACCACTGGGTGTGGGCCCCAAGCTCTCCTCCAATGTTGGGCTTTACAGAAGCCCAAAGCGCCTCACTGGCAGGACCCTTGCCAGCCACTCAGGTCCAGGCACAAAAACTCCCACTTTTTGAAAGAATTCACAGTATCCGCACCCTGTGAGTCGGGTTCAGCCCTTGCCTGTCAATCTTTTTCTGTTCTGCATTGTCATTTCCATAAAAACAGTTCTCAGAACTACAACAGGAATCATTTCCTCATTCCACCAGTGCTATGAGGCAATGCCCTGATGAGCATTTCTCTCTATTGAGCCTCACCAGGCAGTGCTGTGGACCTTGGGGCGCCCAGGAGCTAACCCCCACCCCCCACCACCCCCCATACTCCTATGCAAGACCAGTGCTTCAACCTTGCACTCTCTCTCCAGATAGTAAAACGAACATTTTAAAAATGTCACTGTGCCATGCGACCAATTTTGCCCGGATGTGCATGCAAGCATGGCATGCTGGTCCCTTTCTCCTTGGCCTGCATCACAGCTCCGCACTCCCCGGGTCACGGGTGCCGGCGGTTCTCTGTCTCCTTCACCATTCACTTTTGCTCCTCCTCTGCAGCCCAAAGATGATTTCCTGTCCCATTTAATGAGTAAAAATGAATAGCATGAAGCTGCCCTTTCCTTTCTTCTAAAAGCAGAAGTGCTTTTTTTCAGTGTTTTATTTCATTTATTTAATTATTATTTTTTTTAATTAATTGAGATTCTGTGGTTTCCAATTCTGTTAATAACTGTTTCTGGTGCACATAATTTCAACACCACATCCATCACCAGTGACTCCAAGTCCCTCTCCCGAGGACCCCAACAGCCCTCCCTTTCAAGCCCCAGCCCCAACTCTTGTTGTGTGGATCTGTTTTCCCATTTGTTGCCTTTGGACCTTTGTTGCTTGCTTGCTGTTCATCTTTAGGCAGAAATGATCTCTCCAGCCTCCAGTTTCACCACGACTCAAAGAGCAGACTTAAAACCTGCTTTGTTTCATTTTTGTGAAGATGAACAAATGACAGGTAGTGGTATTCATCATAAAATAAAATTTAAAGTTACACCATACAGTTCCTTATAGAGCCTTAATTAAGTGGAACTTTCTTGATATTTCAGATATCTTGACTACCTGAAAATTTTGATTCACCAGGCCCCTTCTTTTTCTAAGGTGCTGCTATCATTCTAAAATCGTTATTTCATTACAAAAGTAATTTTTCCATCTAGGCTCGCAGGATCTCAGGGTTATTTATCATACTTGAATGATAAATAACTTCAGGGGCCTGAGTGAGGGTGGACAGCAGGAGTGATGATACAGTGGGTAAAGTGCTCGCCTTGCATGTGGCCAACCTGGGTTGTATCCTCTGCACTCCATGTGGTCCACAGACACACCTCCCCTCAGAAGTGATCCCTGAGCAATCAAGAGTAAGCCTGAGCACTATCAGTTATGGCCCCCAAACAAATAAAACTAAAACAACAACAAAACGTAAAAGAAAAAAAAAGTATTGGTCAGAATGTGAGGAAATGGTACAATTTCCTAGAAGTGTAACTAATTATGTATCAGTCAGCAAAGTTGCAAAATAACTTTTAAAAAAATTTTGGACCTAAATTTATTTTGAAGTATCTGTCACTGTCAACCGTTGTTCATCGATTTACTTGAGCCGGCACAAGTAACGTCTCTATTCCTCCTAGCCCTGAGATTTTAGCAGCCTCTCCTTACTTTTCTTTCCCAAAGATTGGAGGCTCTTTCAGGGTCAGAGGAATGAGACCTGTTATAGTTATTGGTTCTGGCATATCGAATACGCCACAGGGACCTTGCCAGGCTCTGCCTGTGCGGGAGGGATACTCTAGGTAGCTTGTGGACTCTCTGAGAGACATATATATATATTTTTTGAGGTATCTTAGTCAACTAAAATAATGTTGCTACAAAATTGCTTAATAATGGTTAATGCAATTGTTTTCTAAGTGTTAAATTTGATGGAAACAGAAAGGGCAAAGACCCCAACTTTTTTAATATTTAGGCTGAAAACTCTTAAGTATGAGTGTAATTTAAACAATTTTCTCACGCTGAAATTCTCATAAGCTCTTGACTCCCGTGAATTAAGAAACTGACCATTGTTTTAGTCTGTTTCCAGAAACCCCTGCTGAGCTTTGTACAAAACCTCAGAAAGGGAAATGCAGATGTAAGAGTAGTTCTGGTGAGTTCCAATAGATGTCAGTAGACTGTCTCTGCTGTGGTTTCACTTGAATTTAAGTGGAGAGCCTGCAATCTGTCACACACTCACTTCGTCAAGCACTTAGAAGTTATTTCTTCTGAGAAAGAAATCTTGGTAAGTGAAAAGGAGTTTGTGGCTTTCTTAAATTTTTATATCATTACTTAAAAAATCAAGAAAATGCTAATGATTTTATAGGAAATAGGTATGACGTTTCTTAGGAAGTTTTGCAATGTGCTTTCGTATCTTAAAAAAAACATAACACCCAAAAGGGGATGGGGGAGGGGGAGAGAGAGAGAGAGAGAGAGAGAGAGAGAGAGAGAGAGAGAGAGAGAGGGGAGAGAGAGAGAGAGAGAGAGGAGAGAGAGAGAGAGAGAGAGAGAGAGAGAGACCACAGAGGCAGGTCGGGGGGAATGGGGGGGGGGGAGATACTGGGAACATTGATGGTGGAAAATGTGCACTGGTGGAGCGATGGGTACTCAATCATTTTATGACTGAAATGTAATCACGAAAGTTTGTAAGTCAGTAACTGCACATTATGGTGAGTCACTAAAAAAATTAAAAAATTTAAAAAAGAAATTGATTAAAAAAACAATGGAAAGGTTCTTTTAACTACAAAAGATAGCAAGGATTCTGTCTTTATGACTGTTTATAAAAGATAACTAACACTTGTTAACATAATTAAGAAAACAAAGCCAAACTAAGTATGTTCTCTTTTCTGCTTTCATGGACTATATTTCCTCGTTTGTCTTTTGCTTCTTGTTTTTCACATCATTCACAATTTCACCGACTAGCGACTATCCTGGTGTTCGATTTTTCCTCTTCCCCTGGTGCTATAATTGTTTGTGTCTGTCACTAATTTATGAGCATTGTGAAAGCAGGGATTATATCAGTGCAATTTGTTTTTACGTCTCTGAGCAGCCAGCAGTGCTGGCACCCAGCCTATTCCGAATCAACATCGAAGAACGGAGGAAATGGCAGCCCCCAATTTGCATTTCTCTAGTTCTCTCACCTAACCTTTGACAAAGAAAACATTCCTTTCGCATATTTTTGGACAAAATTGTGGAATCGATTTACTTCCTTTAATGGTTTTGTGGTCTTCTATTTCTTGTCATTTAACTTTCATTATTCTCTCCATTGGTGCATTGGGTGGTTTTTGGTTTTGTTTTTTTTAATTTTTTTTTTTTTCTTTTGCTTTTTGGTTCATACCCGATGATGATTCATTCACAGGGGTTACTCCTGGCTCATGCACTCAGGAATTTCTCCCGGTGGTGCTCAGGGGACCATATAGGATGCTGGAAATTGAATCCTGGTCTGCAAGGCAAACGCCCCACCCACTGGGCTATCACTCCAGCCCCATGGTTTTGTTTTTTGGTGTTTTGGGGGGGGGGGGGGTTGTTTTTTTTTTTAGGTGGGGCATCTTCTGTTGTTCTTTCTCCCCCTCTTTTTATTTACTAAATTAAGAAACAACTTGAGAGAAAGAGAGCATGGAAGAAGGAAGGAAGGAAGGAAGGAAGGAAGGAAGGAAGGAAGGAAGGAAGGAAGGAAGGAAGGGAGGGAGGGAGGGAGGGAGGGAGGGAGGGAGGGAGGGAGGGAGGGAGGGAGGGAGGAAGGAGACAAAAAAAGCCTGTGAGTTTTACTGAATCTTCTGTCTGCTTTCATTTCTCTTTTTTGACCTTCTTAAACACAAAAGCTCCTGGCCTCTTTGTTAAGTGTATACACTAGGAACAGCTAAAGGTATAAATATTTTGGGGGAGCATTTGTGTTTGGGGTGAAGGACAGTCTGATTAACCTTCCCACCTGGTGGCTAAATCTCAGTCCCCTTGAAAACAGACCCCACAGCAGATACCCAAGTTCTCATCTCCAAATGTCAATGATTCAATGTGGAAGAAATCTTAAAAGATTTATTAATATACCTACAAAATATATTGTTAATTAGTCACATTCATAACAATACAAAAGACTTCCTTAAATATAAACTCATGTTACATTAGCTACATTTTTTAAGACAACACTTTCAGTTTCTAATAGGTATTCAACATGAGAGACTTTGGAAATATTTTAGAAATATAAGAAAGAAAATTTATCTATGATCCAGCAATCTACAGATAAGCTCTTAGAATTTGATAAAAATCTTTCCATTTTCTCCCCCTTAGTATTTGAGTACACGTCAGGTTTTAACCATATGGTACATTATTAGAGTCCTACTACCTATGTACGCACGGCAGAGGCTGACAAGCTCCCCGTGGTGTATTCATTATGCCAAAAACAGTCACAACAAGTCTCACAATGGGGACATTACTGGTGCCCGCTCCAGTGAATCCATGAACAACGGGAGGACAGTGCTATAGTGCTACTACCTATATAATTTTGTATTCTTTCTCCACTTAACATTTTATTGTTGACATTTCCCCCTCAAAATTCAGTATTCGTGGCAACCTGTTATTTCATGTTACAGATATACAAAATTGGTTAAACCACGTTTTACACTAGACATTAGAACTTTAAAAAATAAATATTCTAATTTACCTGTCATATTGCCATGGATCCATGAAAAGTCAAAATTTACAATTATGTTCCTTAACATTCTGCACATTGCCCTCAGAATAGCCCGTTTCTGTGCAAAGATGGTTCCATATGTGTGGTGTGGTTTTCCCTCACTGCATTACGGGATCCTAAGCTTCCGTTTAATGAATATTCCCCAAAGAAAATGTAGAAACTGAGCCATCATCGCTTTCCCAATGACTACACTATAATTACTTGAAGGAAAAAAATTCAGCCAAAACAATGCCAATTCTGAACTGAGAGAACATGGTAAAAAAATAATTATTTAAGAGCCGGAGACAGTATGACAGTTAGAATACATGTAATACATGTCTAGTTTGGGCCAACCCGGTTCATTCCCTGGTACCAGATGGTCCCCCAAGCACTGCAGGGTACAGCCCTGGAGATTTCTGAGATTGCTGGGGTGGCTGGTGTAATCTCTGCACTGCAGAACCTGAGCAGTACCAGATTCCCAGGCCTCCTGTAATAATAGGGAGATAACATCTCTTGAAAACAATATTAGTTAGCAGTAATACTTGAAGACAGTATTAAAGGACAAATAGGAATTTTGAAGAAAATTTTATTTTATATTAATTTTAATTTAGATTAATTTAATTTTAATTGTAAAAGTAAACTAAAGATTAAAAATAGAGAGTTTAAAGGGAACAAGACACCTATGAGGTTGATAACCCCCAAATTTCCAAACCTATGATTCCAACTCAATATACTAATAGTATATGATTTGGAACCATATGAGGGGGTAGGAGAAATCACAAGTTCACTATTAAATAAGCAAATTAAATTATGTATTTGGTTAATGTGAAAAACTAAATCTACCAATGGCATGGAGGATCTTTTAATTTGCTTTCCGTGATTTCTCAGTGAAAAGCAATGTAAATAGAAGACCCAAGAGTACAGTTCTTCACATACAATGACAATTAAAGCAACAAGTACTTAGATATCTAAAACATCAGTTTTGGATATGAAATCTGCCATTTTCCTCCTTGATTCACCACTAATATCTAAAATGTTAATTTTATGAATTCCATGCTTGTGAATCTAGCCTGGTCCTTTAGCTAAATAATGCTCATTGTTGCATCCAGAACTATTGGAAACATTATTCCACTAGAATCTGATTACTTGTTGGGCTTAAATTCCTGTGAGTGTAATGGCAGAACAGTTTATAAATTGTAATTAATTGTAAAATTCTGTACTGTAAATAAATACAGAATTTTTCTACTTTTACTTATTTATCATTGCTTAGTGACTTTAACAAAATTTACCCCTCAAGCCCAGGGCCCACAATCTGAGTTACTGTTGCAGCCCTTTGGGCTGTCCACCCTCATCTGATCTAGCCAGGCACTGGAACATTGTGACTTTGTTTATAATTTTGCATCATCTCATGAGCACTCTCACAGTCACATTTTTATGTGTAGCTCTCGCAATTTTTTATGATATATAAAGCACAATTTTAGGACATAAATAAATATTACCAAATTGCTTTTTAGAAATTATTAATATTAATTTTTATATTCCTTCCTTCCTCTACTTCCTTCCCCCAACCCGTCCCTCTCTTTCACTCCTTGGACTATAATACTCTGTTGAAGAGGTGAGGGTATCTCTTGCTAAATCCTTACATGATTGAGTTCATTACAAAGTAGGTGGGAAAATTTTGAATAGTAGAATGAAACCTCAGTGTCTGACCCACTCATCTGTACTGAAGTAACACTGGAGCTGAAGTAACACTGCTTAACTACCTGGCTGTGATTCACAGTGTTTGAGACAGACTAAACAGGAAAGGATCAGAATGTCTTTATACTTTTGTCAGTCTAATTTCTTAAGACAGTGCTGGGATATTCCAGACTGCTTAATTCAGCTCCAATTAGTTTTTCATAAATGGAGATGCTTTTGATCCTGACCAAGAAATATGCATCCTTCTTCGTTTTGGTGACTATGTGGGTTTTTTAACGTTTATGGCTATATTTTTAAGGCTGCTTTGCTAGACAGCTTGGAGAGGTTGTATAAGGAATGCCATGAAGGGCTTCTTGTGTGTAGCTTTCCAACTCGGTGGAATTGGTGGTTTATTTTTTTTCAATTTTAGGTCACACCCAGTGACGTTCAGGGATTTCTCCTGGCTCTGCACTCAGGAATCATGCCTGGCAGTGCTCAGGGGATCAGTGTTGGGGATTCAACCTGGATTGGCCACATGCAAGGCAAGCACCTTGTCTGCTGTAATATCTCTCTGGCCTCTCCATGGAGTTTATAATCTTCCAGAGAATACTTAATCAAAATCCTACTTAGCACTTGACTATTTTACAATTTCCAAGATAGCCTCTGATTATGAACAAACTTTTGTTAGCAAAACTGAACAGAAGTGAGGAGTGAAAATATGCTCTCAATTATTCCTGTGACACAGACCCTGTGTAAATTGTGCAGTTGCTTGCTCTTGTCCCCTGAGAGTGTTAAGCCCGGGATTCTGGGTTCCCAAGTGGCAAGACGGACAGAGACACAGACGCGATAAGGCAAACGCAGTAGGAGTTTTATTCCAGTATACTGGGGTCAACTATTTCACCCACAGAGTGGTCTCTTGATAGCGACCCCAACTTCAGACAGCAAGCAGTTTATATAGGGTTTGATTATCTAAGCAGTGCATGCCTTATTGTTTCAGAAAAGAATCTTATTAAGTTACCAAACAAAAGTGTTTTGGCAAATGTATAGGGTAACAGGGGTTAGGCAACAATTAAAGAATAATTTCCGGGGGCTGGTGAGATAGCACAGCAGGTAGGGCATTTACCTTGCACACGGCTGACCCGGGTTCGATTCCCAGCATCCCATATGGACCCCTGAGCACCGCCAGGAGTAACTCCTGAGTACAAAGCCAGGAGTAACCCCTGTGCATTGCTGGGTGTGACCCCAAAAGCAAAAAAAACAAAAACAAACAAACAAAAAATTTTCAGTATCAGTACCATTTTTTTTTTTTTTTTGCTTTTTGGATCTCACCCAGCGATGCTCAGGGGTTACTCCTGGCTCATGCGGTTACTCCTGGCTCATGCACTCAGGAATTGCTCCTGGCGGTGCTCAGCGGACCATATGGGGTGCTGGAAATTGAACTGTGTTAGCCATGTTGGCTTGTGTGCAAGGCAAACGCCCTACCTGCTGTGCTATATCGCTCCAGCCCCATATCAGTACTAATTTTATGATTACATAGACTTCTTGTTCTTTTAGGGTTAACAAAAAAGCAATTTCTGGGCATTGTGAAAATTGATTCATTGAGCCCACTTGCTGAGCCTAGGAACTTTCCTAGGTGGGTTCAGTTTGGCTAGTTACGCATTATTTTATTGCTGGCAAACTGAATCTGTTTCAGTTCCAGGAATTGAACCTGAGGCCTACCTGATTTTTCTCATTTCTGCCTCCAGTCATGGTGTCAGTTTTGCCCTACAGGAGCTCCCTGATGCTTTTCCAGTGAATCATCTCCTGAACTGAGTGAAAGAGCTGCACCATTGTGAACTTTGTCCTGCATACAAGTAAGGAATCTCTGGCACCAGGTTTCCCCCCAAAGACAGGTGACCCATTTCTGTTCCCCTTGCATCATTGCTGTCATCAGCCGAATCTCTTATGTTGAGACCTTCTGCGTCCTAAGAAAACTGTTTGATTTTTTTTTCCCAGCGGTTTCATCTGCCTTACTTTCTGATATCTTCCACGTGGATTTACCATTTCTCTGTCCTCTTCTACCGTGTCAGTGTGTCAACTGTCAAAACTGGGGTGTGACAGATTCTCAAGCACTGTGGCTTGTGTCCATGTCACCTGAATGAATGCTTGCAGCTTCTGGGCTAAAGCGAGTGGGAAAAAAACAAAGTGTATGTATGGAAATTGTGTAAAAAGAAAGAAAGAAATTCTGCAGCTAAAAAAATTGTTGGCACTAATAATAATATAATAATAATAATAATAATAATAGTGTGAGGGCAAAACTAAAGCCATGACAAGTTGCACCTAACATTCAGTCTCAACTAGGCCTCAGTTTCTGTTTCCCCAAAGAAGGACTCGCCGTTGCTGATAAACTCCAAGTTGAATAAAAATTTTCCAAGATAAGGAATAGGGCAATTGAGTCCGGCCGGTTATAAAGGGTCACTGCACCTTCCTTAGAAACTGTTACTAACCATTGCCTAATTGTGACCACCATTGTAATAGGGCCAATGCTAAAAATAGACCAGTATATAGACTGTTCATAACTCTGAACCCTATATAAACTGCTTGTGATTTGAAGTCGAGGTCCTTGTCAAGACTCCACTGCGTTGGATGAGACTTGGACCCTAGCTTGGGCTAGCGCTGGCTCGGGCTAGTAATAAAGTCCCTTTGCTTTTGCATTATCATGTGTGGATTTGGTCTCTCTGCAACTGAGAATCTGAAATTTGAGCACAACAAAGGTAGAGAGTCGGGAGAGAGAGAGATCGCCAAGGTACAGTGGTGCCTTGTGCCACTGTACCTTGTACGCAACTGACCTTAGTTGGATCCATGACACTGTATATGGTCCCCTGAGCCTAGTCAGGGGTCACTCCTGAGCACAGAGCCAGGTATAGCCCCTGTGCACTGCAGGGTGGGTCCCCAATTGTGAGTTTCAAGGAGCGTGTGCATGAGGGATGCATGCTTTCAGTGTCTGAGAACCATTCCCCTAGCTGGCCCATGGCAACAGAAGGACAAAGGATGGGAAGAATAAGAAAACAGAGAAACAGGGCCCCAGGCTCGTTGGTAGACAGTTTATTTCTCTCTCTTCTCCAATCTAAAAGTAAAGTAAAGTAAAGGCCCTCCCATTGATCATCAATTTGCTCTAGCGGGCCCAGTAACGTCTCCATTGGAGACTTTGTTGTTACTGTGTTTGGCAGATCGAATACGTCACAGGGAGCTTGCCAGGCTCTGCCGTGTGGGCGAGATACTCTCGATAGCTTGCCGGGCTCTCCGAGAGAGGCGGAGGAATCGAACTTGGGTTAGCCATGTTGGCTGCGTGCAAGGCAAAAGCCCTACCGCTGTGCTATTGCTCCCGCCCTCTTCTCCAATCTAGTTTGCTTTATCCCCTTACAGCAGAGTAATTTCTCCTCCTTTCTCCCTAGCGTAGTTCAATCTCTCCCCTTATAGCATAGTTACATAGAAATCATGAAGGGTGAGGGTACACATAGATGAGGTTGAACATTGTCAAACAAACAAATGTAAAGCCAATCCTTCATGGGAAATTCTAGGAGATTAAGTCAAGGACAAAATCTCATGTGGGGATTCAGCACTCTAGATTACTAGGAGGTCCGTTCAAGGGCGGGATTCCATCTAGGGTGTGTTGTTTTCACCCTTCCTCAGCTAGTAATCTACTTAAACAATCATAGTAAATTTACTTCTAATATTTCTAGTCATTTTGTATGAACACAGTAAGAGATATATTAAGCTTAAAGATTGGCTCTTCCTGGGGACATCTTGCTATATATCCCAGACTACAGTCCTCAGGCCAGGTTAGTCTTTCCTAATCCCAGCAGGTCCTTATTCAGCTACTTCTTTTTGGTCATGACAGAGTTTGTTCCATGACCTTGCTCTTAACTTATTATACTTCTTATGGCACTTAGTTTGTCCCTTTCCAATGCCAGGGTAGCTTACAGCTTACCCTTGGTCCATCCTTGTCCCTCGCTGAGACCCTCCTTTTAGGGGTATTAGGAAGAAAGGGCAACTGAGGCTTAAGTCAGGTAAATATAACAGATACCCAGGAGTAAATATTATTTTGGAGTCAATTAACTCTCATGTTACAAAGCATAGCATCAACTGTCTTCCTGTGTCTATACAAAATCATACAAATGACATAAACGAAATATAAAAGCAATATAGGATTATTAGTACCTGATGGAATTGGGTGTGCCTCAGGAGCACTGCTGTAGGAGTAACTCAATAAACCTAAGCTCCCTGTGGGAGGAGCAAGGACAAACCAATGTTATCCAACACCCAACCCCAATGAAATGGCAGAGTCTGTGTTATCCGAACTGCCTCTGACCACTGCGTAGGAACACTCTAACTTTTGCATGCAAGGAGAAGGTGTGGTTTAGGTGCTATCTTATTGTTGTGATTGAGATGCCACTGTGGGGATTAGGGACCTCTTCACTGTGGGAGTTGGTCAGGCCTCGCCAGTCTTGCCAACCTTTGATCCCATGTAGAAGCTCAGGAATCCTTTTCTGCAGTCTAGAGGCAGATGGTGTAGCCTCAAGAGTGTCTGAGTTTGTGGGGTGGGTTTTTTGATTGACACTTTGCACAATTCTAGTCCTCACCTTTAGTCCCATTCCCCTTTAGAGTCTAACACACATGTGGAGTCTGTGGATGTGTGACCCTACTTTGACCCTGCACCACTTCTCACTCCTTTAATAGGTCTAGATTGAGTCTGACTGCTCCAGTGACTCTATGAGTGGGAGTTTAATCTCTGCCAGTTCAGCTATTGCTGCTTTTCTCTCCTCACCAGGTCCAATTTATGGAAGTGAAGGAGAGTTTTCCTTAGGACACAAGCCCGACCTCATTTTGGTCCTCATCTGCCCTCATAAAAGAACACAGATGGTTGTATGTCTCAGTGCTTTAACAATCAAGCTATGGTGGATGAACCTTTGGACCACACCTGCATCTCTGGCCCCCTGTCTACCTCCCAGCCCTTGCTGTTCATCTTGTTTGTCCAAATGGGACAGAGGATCTGAAAGTCTAGCTCAAAGCTGGCTTGACTATTCACTGTCCACCAGTCAGTGTTTTTCTCAGGCTTATCTAGACAGCCCAACACATAAACCCTAAAAGACCCCTTAGCTCCATCTTAAGCAGAAAGACCTGGAGCCCTGGTCCAAAGCACCTCCAGAGTGATCTCTGATCCAGTAGTAGCCTCTGAACACCACTGGGTGTAGCAAAAACAAACTCTTAAATTCAGCAATAAGAAATTTCTCCTTTGTTTCAATTTTGGAGCCACACCCAACAGTGTTCAGGGTACACTCTCACTCTGTGCTCAGGGATCACTCAGAAGGATTACAGGCAGGGTTAGGGATCAAACCAGGGTCGGCTACCTAAAAGTAAGTAATGTAACCTCTGTACTATCTCTCTGGCCCTAGAAAACACAAGTTTTTAAATGGATAAGAGATTTGAACAGATATGAAATGACAAATAATTTGAATTTGTGGGACTGGTAATCAAACCCTAGTTGCCTACAAGCAAGGCAAGCACCTGGCCCACTGTACTATGTTTCTGGGCTCTACTGTTAGCAAAGAAATCTATTAAAGGACATCTTGGTGTTTCCACTTTTTAGATGTTAGAAATGAAATAGCTATAAACACTGACATGCAGGGTTTTTTGTAGTCATAAATTTTCAGTTCATTTGGGTAAATTTCAGGCTGTTCTATATAGTGAGACCACATCTAACAATGTAAGAAACTCAACTGTCTTCTGAAATGTCTGTGTCATTTTGAATTCCCATCAATGAGGAATGAGTCTTCACATCCTCAGTAATTTTTGATATTGTTTTAGGATATTGACCATTGTAAGGTATTCAGGGGCATTTTGTTTTTTTTTTTAAATTTGCATTTCCCTATTGACTGCCTAGACCAAGAAATAGAACATTACCAAGACTCTGGATGAAGGTATCCACTGGTCGGGCTCTGGGGAAAATAATTTTTTAAATTTTACCTTCTTGTGTGCCTACTTTAAGAAACCTATGTATAACAGTTGTGACATCATTTATATATAATATTGTAGAAGAACTGTTTGTTGTTGGGTGTGACCATTGAATTATCTGTTACATTAGTTTGATCAGCTAGAAAGTTTCTTAGACACCTAGAGAAAAAAAATTAAAGCAATGTGAAGGCAAACCTGATCTGGGCAGATTAGCCTTCTGCTCTTCTAGTGCCTGTTTGAGTTGCATATATCTCTGGTCTTTGCTTTCTGCATGATGGAGTCTAAAGATCATCTAGAAGTAAATGTGCAGAATTTTCTCAGATCCTTTATGAGCAGACCTGCAGTTGCCTGGTCTGCATGGAGTTTTCCAAAGCCTTTTCCTCACATACCTCCTCTCGTAGTCCTCTTCTTCCCTGGCTCTTTGGTGGGCCCACTGCTTACCCTATCTACTGTCACTTACCCAGTTGGTAGGAACTAGTTCTCTCAGAGCTTTCACCAAACATCAAGAGGGAGGCCTGCCCTGAGTGGAAGTTCTGAGTGGATTGCTCTGGGAGCTGACTGGTTAAGATATCCCCCCACACACACCCTCACCCCCACCAATTATTGGATGACTGGGTCTTAATGAACTGGGAGAAAATGGTACATTCAAGGAAAGAAACAGAAATGACTTGGGTAGAAAACAAAGCAATCATGGAGATGATGGTTAGTAAGTGGAGGCCTGAGAGCAAAAATCTGATCTTTAAACATCCTACTGTCTATTCTGTTCCTAGAATTTGAATTCTTCTCAAGATGCTCTGAAGAATAGCAAACACAGTGTGGGACATCCTCTTCAAAATCATGACAAAAGACAAAGGAATCATTCTCAGAAACTTTGTTTTTCTTGTGGCTTTCACATCTGAAGTTATAACCCTATCCTCCGATAAAAATGAATTTGCAATTGACATGTCAAAAGTAGGCCTTACTCATGTTCCAAAGGACTTGCCACTCAAAACTGAAGTCTTAGATATATCTCAAAACTATATAGCAGAGCTTAGCCTCTCTGAATTTAGATATCTTCCGAGGCTGAAAATTTTAAGACTTTCCCATAATAGACTGCGGTACCTTGATTTCAGTATTTTCAACTTAAACCGGAATTTGGAATATTTGGATTTGTCTAATAATCAGTTGAAGAGAATTACCTGCCATTCCATCACAAGTCTTAAGTACCTAGACCTCTCATTCAATGACTTTGATGTCTCACCTATCTGTAAGGAATTTGGCAACTTGACACAACTGATTTTCTTAGGATTAAGTGTTGCAAAGTTACAACTAGATCTGCTACCAATTGCACACTTGCATCTTGAGTGCATCCTTCTGGAGTTAGAACACTATTATGTAAAAGAAGATGCGAGAGAAAGTTTTCAAGTTTTGAATACAAAAGCACTTCACTTAGTTTTTCACCCAAATAGTTTATTTTCTGTTAAAGCAAACCTATCAGTCAATGCTTTAGAGTGCTTACAACTGACTAATATTAAACTGAATGATGTCAACTGTCAAGTTTTCATGGAATTTTTATCAGAATTTACTAGAGGTCCAAGTCTTCTGAATTTAACCTTCAACCAGATAGAAACAACTTGGAAGTGTTTGGTTCAGGTTTTTCAGTTCCTTTGGTCCAAACCTATAGAATACCTGAATATCTACAATTTAACGATAGTTGAAAGCATTGGTGAAGAACGTTTTATTTATCCTAGGACGACCTTGAAAGCACTGAATATAGAGCATATTACAAATAGAGTTTTCATTTTCTCCCAGAAAGCATTATACACAGTGTTTTCTGAGATGAACATTAAGATGCTCACCATATCAGATACACCTTTTATCCACATGCTTTGCCCCCAGACATTGAGCACATTCATGTTTTTGAACTTCACTCGTAATGTTTTCACAGACAGTGTTTTTCAAAACTGTTCCACATTAGTTAAATTGGAAACTCTTATCTTACAAAAGAATGGATTAAAAGGCCTTTTAAAAGTAGGCCTCATGACTAAGGATATGTCCTCTTTGAAAATACTGGACGTTAGTGGGAATTCTTTAGAATATGAGAGGCGGGAAGGAAATTGCACTTGGGCCTGGAGCATTGTGGTGTTAAATTTGTCTTCAAATCTGCTCACTGACTCTGTCTTCAGATGTTTACCTCTAAGGGTCAAGGTTCTTGATCTTCACAACAACAGAATAAGGAGCATTCCAAAAGCTGTCAATAGTCTGGAAGTTTTGGAAGAACTCAATGTTGCCTTCAATTCTTTAACCAACTTGCCCGGATGTGGCGCCTTTAGTGGTCTTTCTGTATTGACCATTGACTACAATGCCATTTCCAATCCATCCGCTGATTTCTTCCAGAACTGCCCAATGATCAGGTCACTAAAAGCCGGGAACAACCCATTCCAGTGTACATGTGAGCTGAGAGAGTTTATCCACAGTGTAGGTCAAGCCTCAAGGGCAGTGGTAGAGGACTGGCCTGCTTCCTACAAGTGTGACTATCCAGAAAGTTCCAAGGGAACCCCACTTCAGGACTTCCGTGTGTCTCAATTATCGTGCAACCCCTCTCTGCTGATGGCCACTGTGGTGGGTACTGTGCTGGTGTGGGCCATAGCCACGGCCATCCTCTGTGTGTATTTTGATGTGCCCTGGTATCTCAGGATGGTGTGCCAGTGGACCCAGACCCGACGCAGAGCCAGGAATCTACACGTACAGGAACTACGGAGAGCTCTCCAGTTCCATGCCTTCATTTCCTACAGTGGGCATGATTCTGCCTGGGTGAAGACAGAATTACTGCCCAACTTAGAAAAAGAAGACATCCGGGTTTGTCTTCATGAGAGAAACTTTGTCCCAGGCAAGAGCATTATGGGAAATATCATCAACTTCATAGAGAAGAGCTACAAGTCCATCTTTGTCTTGTCTCCCCACTTTGTCCAGAGCGAGTGGTGCCATTATGAGCTCTACTTTGCCCATCACAACCTGTTTCATGAAGGATCTGATAACTTAATCCTGATCTTGCTGGAGCCTATTCCACAGCATTCCATTCCTGGCAACTATTACAAGCTGAGGACTCTCATGGCACAGCGGACTTATTTGGAATGGCCCAAGGAAAAAGCCAAACAGGGACTATTCTGGGCGAACATTAAAGCTGCTTTCAATGTGCAGTTAATGTTAATGACTGAAAACAATGCGGAAGCATCTTTTTAAAAAGTAGGGAAATGCAGCTTAATTTGGAAGCTGTCTTTGACTTAGATTCCAGCAAGCACTGTGATTTTCCTTATTATCTCTATGAGACTTCCATATTTGCACACATTTGGGAAAGTTTTTCATGGCATTGCGGTTAACCCGAGAAGCTGGTTAAAGACCAAGGCAGACATTTGGAGATAGCTTAATTGCTTCTGGATTAACCTTCTATTCCAAATGAAAAAGGTTTTGCCAGAGAGAGAGAGAGAGTAAAGTGAGTAATGCAGCTGACCTGGATTTGATCCCCAGCACCCCATATAGTTCCTTGAACACTGCTAGGAGTGATTCCTGAGCACAAAGCCAGGAGTAGTACTGAGCATTGCCAGATGTCACTCCAAAAACAAATGAAAACAGTCTTGGGCCAGAGAGACAGTACAAAGATGCTTGCTTTGCATCCCACCTACATTGGCTTCATCCCAGCACATGGTCTCAGTAGTGCATGGTTCAAGCCCTCTCCTCAAAGAACTAGCAGCATATCAAATATTTAAAATATGACATGGACATGTATGAAATTTTTTTGTAATCAGGGCAGTCTCATTTGAGTAAAGACTCAGTCACTCAAAGACCTTGCTTATTGCTCTCTGCCGGATGGATTTGGTGTGAGCAGGGGTTCAGAGCACCAGGAAAGTTAGCCTCTGAGACGTGGGAGACAGTCCTGAGTGTCCTGGGACTCCTCATTGTCCTCTGGGTAAGCATTGACATCTGTGCAGTCCAGCAGTACAGGAAAAATGAGACCAGTTATAGAAAATAAAGATGTTGTTCCCCTTCTCACCAGAGTAGTAGTCTACTTAGTCTTGGCTCCTGTTACACACAAAAGCCATCAGTGATGGAGGCTACTCATGGCAGTAATTTATGTCTATAAAGAAAAGTGCCGACATCTATCATAGGCTCTTGAGGCTAAAGGCTCAGATTTATTTGCTTGCTCAGAGCCAAATTTATTTGTAACCCATGATTGAATAAGATTTTTATGTTTCTCTTGGTTTTGTCTAATGCTTTGAAATTGACAACAGCAGTAATACTGAGGAGATTGATTGATTTAATTTGCCCTCTCCCCCTTCCCTTCATCATTGTTGGTGATGATGATGATGTTGTAGGGAGCAGGGCCTACACCCACATCTGCCTGTGGTGCTCACACACTTTTCGCTGTGATGGGGATTACACTTCTGGTTATAGTTCTTGCACAACCGGCCACAGGGTTCACTGATGACTGCACTTCTGATTGTTGTTTTTGAGGCCCCAGTGATGCTGGGGAGCCACTCCTGTTGAGGCACTTGGATAGGGGACCATGCAGTGCCAGGGATCGAATCTGGGGCTACCACACACAAATCCTGCATTCCAGTCCCTTGGGTCACTGTGTTCACTTCCCAGCTCAGTCTTCACTCCTTTAATGGTGGTGCCCACACTGCTGCTCTTTAGGGCAAGGACTCCTTGTTGGTACACACAAGTTATGGAGTGTTGTTTATGGGGAGGGGGGCCTGCACTGCTTGCCAAAGGTTGCACTTCCAGGTCAGGGTGCCTGTGTGTCTTTTCAATTGCTGCACTCGTTGAGGGTTACACCCAACCCTTAGGGAGGTGCTTACACACACGTGGCTGCAGCGTGGCTGGAAATAGCAGAGCTGTTAGGTTCAAACAGCACAGTCGCCAGAAGAGCATTGTGTGTCTGTGGGGATCTCAAGTCATGATCAAACACTCACTTGCAAGGCAAATGTATGAGCCACTGCGCTATGACTGTGACAAGGACACAATTTAAACAGAAATGTTGGGTGTAGCCAGACTGGACTTAGAGGGAAACTGCAGAACTTAGTGGGAAACCCCTTCTCACCCATTACCAAAGACCCCCAAGTGATGGTGATTGTCAAGGATAAATTGCGTGAAGCCCTTCCGGACTTAATGCTTACAAAGGCCTCCTCTTCCACTGAGAACCAGAGCTGAGCTTTTTAGCATGCCAGTTGTCATAGACAAGTGACAACTGTCTGCCCTCCTTCCCCTCATATCTGATCTCTGACATTGACCCCTAAATCTGCTGCCCCTTTATCTGCTCTTTGCACACCCTTTCCCCCTCCAAAGTCCCCACTCCAGCCGCAGTCACCTCTGACTGTTCCCCGGATGCTCCTCAGGGGATTCCTCTTCAGCCCCTCCCTTCCGTTCTGTGGGGATCTCTCTGACCCTGAGGCTGAGCTTGTAGCTTGTTGTTCCTGTCTCAGCACAAATGCTACCCCACTTTCCCATTGCTCACTCCCTGTCTCTCACTCCCCCCCCCCGCCCCCCCCCTCCTCCCTAGGGTACACATCACTCCGGAAGTTCTCTTGCCTGCTTGTTTTCTTTCTCTCTACTAAAATACAAGCTTCAGGAGAACCACTGTATCTTGTGGGCTATCTCTGTGCAGAGCTGAGAACAGCACGTGACCCCCTGGGGACACTGAGTGAAAACCTGCCTCTTAGGGGGCAGGGAGATGGCTCCAAGGACCAGAGCCCTTGCTGTGCATCTGGGAGCCCTGGGTTTGATGCCTGGTTCCTGAGCACTGAGCCAGGAGTAGCTCCAAAGTACCACTGAGTGTGGCTCCTAACTCAAACAATAAACAAACTCGAACCCCAGGAGCATAGCTTCATACTGGTAAAAACCTTTGAGAATCCTCCCAGAAATACACGAACACAACCTCTTTCACTGTGTCAATGTGGACAACAGTGAATTATTATGAGACACTGAATCATACAGACAGGGTTTTAAACCTGTCAGTTTTGTTGTTGTTTGTTTTTTGGCCATACAGGCAGTGCTCAGGGCTTACTCCTGGCTCTGAATTCAAGGATTACTCCTGGCAGTGCTTAGAATAAATGGGGTGCCAGTGATCAAACCCAGGTTGACTGTGTGCAAGGCAAGTGTCCTGCCCATTTTACTATCACTCTGGCCTCTAAACCTGTCAATTTAGCCAAGACCCTCTTTACATCTGAATTGGAGAAAATAAATGTACACTTTGGGCCTAATGCAGTTTCAACATAATTCAGCAGGTGGCATAAGCGAGCTTCCCTCCCCAACTTTCAATGCTGTAACGGGTGAGACAAATGTTCAAGGAAGTGTTTAAATTTCCTACAGACTGCCAGCGGGTCAGATGGCCAGTTTGTCCTGGTAAGTGACATCTTTTTAAAATCTCAATTTAAAATAATATAATGGTATGGTTAGCTATGGGATGCAAAAAATTTCCAACAGTCCCTATGATGAAGCCCTGGGTGTTTTTCTTAAGTGATTTATTTCTTTAATGTAGTGTGTATGTTGGACTAGCATTTGCTTATCAGCTCTTCTTGGCTATTCTCTCCTTAGAGAAAGGTGTTGTTTTTTTTTCTCTCTGATATTTGTTTTCTTCTTAGTATACCTCATCTCAGGCATGATTTTCTTTCAAGAGATGGATTTTTCACTGGGAGATCAATACTTGAACCACTGATAGACTTTCACAAAGACAAATGGTTTTCTTAATTATTTTTTCTTTTTTGCTTCTTTTATTTTTTTGTAGCTGGGGGTTACTCCGAGCCCAATGTTCAGAGATGCTCAGAAGACCACGCATTTCTAAAAATAGGATCCCCGGGGTTCCTGCATGCAAACTTCCCTCAGCATGTGGAGATCTGTCTCTGGCCCAATGTCTCCTCTGTTGCTTTTTTTTAATTACTTATTAATTTATCTTATTTAATCACCGTGAAATTACAGAGTTATTCATGATTGGACTTCAAGCATCATTGTTTGCACCAATCCCTTCACCAGCGTCCACTTCCTTCTACCAATGCCCCTCTACCCCCACCCCACTTGCCTCCTACCCATCGCTTTGCTTCTCTGAGAGGCTCATATATTTATATATGTTCTTTCAGTGTGGGTTACAGCACTGTTAGTGTGGTTTCATGCATAACCGCCCTTTAGCACCACCTCCTTCTCCTGCTTGAACACTTCCCTCCACCATAGATATTGCCTTCCTGACCCCCCTTCTATTCCCTGGATCCTATCAAGTGGCATGCTTGCTACTGAATACCAGTTCTTGTGTTCTTTGTTTCCGTTGTCTTTGGGCATTTGCTATTCCACCTTTACATTTTTTTATACACCATATACGAGAGAGATCATCCTGTGTCAGTGTCTCTCCCTCTGGTTAACTTCACTCAGCATGATGCTGCCCCTCTCGGAGAGCCCGGCAAGCTACCGAGAGTATCTTGCCCGCAAGGCAGAGCCCGGCAAGCTCCCCGTGATGTATTCGATATGCCAAACACAGTAACAACAGAGTCTCCAATGGAGATGTTACTGGGCCCGCTTGAGCAAACCGATGATCAATGGGAGGGCCTTTACCTTACCTTACCTAACAGATAGGGGAAGCAGAGCATAAAGGAGAAGTTAAAGATGAATGGGATTGCTTCAAGGAACATTGTGATGGGTGTTGCTCAGTAAATCTAAGCTCCTTGCTTCAGAGGAGAAAGAACTGGACCAATGTCATCCAACACACTTAGAAGTATTTTATTCATTCCAATTACAGTGTAAAAGTAAACTTATTTAAATTATTAAAAAGTACTAATAGACATCAATATTAAGCAAGTTAAATTATATTGGTACTTAACTTATTTTAATGTTTGTGCTATTGAATTAATATTAAATCAAATTATACTATTTGATTTAACATTATTAAAATAAATTACACTTACAGCATATCAATTAGATGGCATTAAATAATAAATATTAAAATATATAAAGTAACTTATTAGTCTACTTAGCAAATATTCATTTGGTAATAAAATAGTTTCGAGATTCTTATATAAATGTGAGTTAGAGACTTTAATACACAATTTTGAATTTTTACTGATTTAGCAAATTTGATAAAAATCCTGAAATATCAAAAATTAATTCTTTATTTATCTAAAATTTTGAGTTTTTAATAATCAAAATAAAGATAGGTTTTGTGTAGGGTTTTTTTGGTTTTCTTTTTTTAGCTTTTTTTTGGGTCACACCTGGCGATGCACAGGGGTTACTCCTGGCTCTGCACTCAGGAATCACCCCTGGCGGTGCTCAGGGGACCATATGGCATGCTGGGAATCGAACCCGGGTTGGCCACGTGCAAGGCAAACACCCTACACATTGTGCTATTTCTCCAGCCCCTCAAAATAGTTTCATAAACAATTCTTTACTATTTTGGGAGGCCATACCCCAGTGTGCTCAAGACTTCTCCTGGCACTGCCTATGATGTCGATGGGCCCCACTGGTGCCTTATGTTAGGCGGGGAGGAGAGAGATGGTCACTTTCTTCTAATGCACCTCTGTTGCCCTGAGAACCAGCTGAGAAGACTAGGACTGATAAAGTCTGCGATGAGGCCCTGCTCATCACAGGCCTGACCCGTCAACCCCACCAGGTGGCCATCTGGCCACACCTGAAGTGGGCTTGGTCTTCCAGGCACAGGAGTTGATCCCCACCACCCGACTTCTTGGGGAGCAACAGACTCGGGTTGGAGCGAGGATTTGCTCTTTGCAGGAAAGGAAACTCAGTCCCAGGTCTTACCCAGGGTTTTGGAGGTTCTTGTCTCTCCTCACAGAAAAGAATTTCAGTGAAGATGACCAGTGAAGTAGAACAGATTTTATTTGGGGGTTTTGAAGGTGTGGAGGGGTGTGTGGAGGGGGAGAGATTGGGCACCACATGTGCTCGGCCATCCTGCCACAAGCAACACATGGGCTTGGGCAGTATATGTGCACCCTCCCTTTGCTCAAGGGTTTTTTTTTTATAGGGTTTTTCCAAGCTGCCCCCACACGGGGCTTTCTAGCCAGGTAAGAGTCATTGCTAGGGTTGTTGCTAAGTGGGTAGGGTTGGGAGTGGTCTTCTCTGAAACTCCTTTTCTTGACCTTTATTCCTGCTGGATCTTCACTCAGAGGGTGGGTCCAGCCTTCTCTGGTCTGGGTTGATTGAGGGTTAATCAGATTAAAGGAACGAATTGAAGATTCTCCAGTAATTTCCTTCAGGCCCTTTCTGTAGAGCGGCGTCCAGTCTTCTCAGGGTGGGCTGCTGGTGAAGGTCTTATCAGGTCTTGCTTTTTGTATCCACAAGGTGGGTCAGACTTAGGAGTAGTCACTTTATTACTTCCCAGAAATTTCATTGACATGATGTGAGGGTGCCCTTCCCTAACCTACCTGCCTACATCATTTAGAGGACTATGCAGTGTAAGACATGTCTCCAGTCCTTTGAAATATCTTCCCCAAACTGAGTACTTGAAATAAATGACTTATTCTTTTTTCTTTTTTCTTTTTGGGTCACACCGGACAGGGGTTACTTCTGGCTCATGCACTCAGGAATTACTCCTGGCGGTACTCGAGGGACCACATGGGATGCTGGAAATCGAACCCTGGTCAACCGCATGCAAGGCAAACACCCTACCTGTTGTGCTATAGCTCCAGCCCCAAATAAATGACTTTAAGTGAAAGGGCAAAGTGAAGATCTGGTAACTAGAACCAATTATTTTGCTCTTTTTTTTTTTGGACACAGATTTAATTTATTTTACAAAGTTATTTATGATTGACTTTCAGGTGTATAACACCATTACACCAATCCCTTTGATGTAGGCAGGTAGACAGGTAGGCAATGAAACTTAGGTCAACAAAACTTCTAGGAAGAAAAATTCTAAGGCTGATCCACCCTGTGGATATGAAAAACAAAGACCTGATGAGACCTTCAGCAGACTCTGAGGAGAATGGACCCCTCCCCATGAAGTTCCTTGAAAACCCTCAGACCTCTCCCTTGATTAGATTAACTTTAGTGATTCAGCCCTGAGCAAACTCCATAATGTTCTGGATTAAGACAGCCTGACAAGAGCCTATATAAAAGCCAGCCCAAAAGCCCATTCAAACCTCTCTGTGCCCTTGGAGAAGCTGGTGCATTCTCTATTGAGCACATTACTCTCTCTCTCTCTCCCACTCTCTCACTCTCTCCCCCTCCACACCTAAAATCCCTTCAGATAAAATCTGTTTTGCTTCACTACTTGTCTACTCCTGAAATTCTTTTATGCGAGGCAAGACAAGAACCCTGAAAACCCTGGGTAAGGTCTGGGACTGGCCTCTCCTTTCCTGCAAAGAGCAAATTCTTGCTCCAGCCTGAGCATGTTGCTCCCTGAGAAATTGGGTGGTGGGGATCGATTCCCGTGCCTGGAAGACCAAGTGGACTTCAGTTGTGACCTGACAGCCACCTGGTGGGGCTGGCGGGGCTCAGGCCCATGCCGAGCAGGGGCTCATGGCAGACTTTACTAGTCCTAGTCTTCCCAACGGGTCCCGGGTGACAGAGGCAGAGTGGGAGAAGGTGACCATCCTTCTCTCCTCCTGAACTCATGTGAGCCACCCGTGGGGTCCACCAACATCACCTTCAGCAGCGCTAACTACTCTCCATCGGTATCTCCGGTTTCCCTCCTGCCCAAAAGCATTTCTCTGTGACAAACACTTTCTGCCCCCCATTGGACTAGCGTTCTCCTCACTGACTTATCCCCTCACCTCTGCCCCAGTGGTAAGCTTCCTACTTGATGCCTTGCTTTTATAAGCCTTGGGGGAGTGGTTGAAGTCTTTTGTGGTGGTTGCTATTATGAAGAAAACAAGAAGTTTCATCTTGCTTGTGATGAGTGCACTGTGTACTTATATTTACTAAGTACTTATGCATACTGAGTGCTCCAAACACTTATGCCATGGATTCACTTTGCTCCAAGCACTCATGTCCTTGGACTCACTATGTTTCGAGCACTTATGTCCCCTGGCTCACTGTGCTCTAAGCAGTTGTGACTGGGTTTACTGTGCTTTAAATATTTGGTACATGCATTTACTGTGCTCCCAGCACTCAGATCTTTGGTTCACCACACTCCTTGCACTCACGCCTAAGGGGTCACCGTGCTCCAAACACGCATGTCCATGTACGCAGTCCTATCTCCACCTTTCCTCTCCCTGGTCACTCTCTGTGTACCAAGCCTGACTATGACTGATCTCATTCTTTGAAGCATAGAACTCTAAGGTTGTCTAGAAGGCAGGCTTTTGAATAAGTAAGAATAGATTCAGGCTTGGGAATAAGTGAGTTTTAAACCTAAACCACTTCTCTTTGACCTTGCTTTTGCCAGTTGGTTATCTTTGGAAATTTTGGGCACTATCCTAAGCAGAGCAGTAATTGGACATTATTTTATATCTTCTCTAAGTGTTTCTTCTTTGTAAGTAGCTCTTTCAGGAAGCTGGAAAGGAAGACCTGGGAAATGTTTGGGTCTTTCAGAAATGTAATCATAAAAACATCACCGTTACTTTTCACCTGCATTTTAATGTCTGCATCTCCTAACTTGCAGACTTTTTATGAGTGGTGCTAAAGGGCATGTACCAGACTCTCTTCTATGTTTGAAGAAATCAAGATAACCAAGGTGTCACTGGCACTTCTAGAAAAGGGTAAGTCTCAACAATACTCTGAAACCTAGATAAGTTTCTGTGTCTAACTTGGGGAACTTTGGCAACCCAGATTGTTTCTGGAACTTGAATTGTTTCTGAGTCTTCCTGGTGCAATTCTGGGCCACGATCTGGGCCAGGGTCTGGGCCTCAGACAAACCAAAGACCTTTTCAAGAGAGATTTTTCCACAGATGACTGCCCATATATTCCACATGTTCTTTATTCTAGCTTCTACTCCTGTCAACTTCGCCAAAGGGCCTTATCTGTTAGTTAACCAATCCCTCCCTTCTCCTCCACCCCACATAATATTACTACCAGACATGGTTCTAGATCTACCATTATTCCTAATTCACTCATCCTACTTTCGTTGTCTCTCAAGCACTTATCACCATGTGAAATTACATTTAGTCATATATTTGTTATCTTTCCTTCTTCCCACTAGACAATAAGCTCCTTGAGTATTAAAATTTATTCTTGCTCATGGCTTTATCATTAATTCTTAAAACAGAGATCAGTAGGTTATTACTAAATATGGTTTAAATTTAAAACAAGATAAATTGGTTTCTAAGAAGCTTTTTACCATAACAAAATCACTTTTTGAATAAAACCGAAGTGAGGTTCCAAACCATGTGTTAAAAATGGATGGTGCAACCATCTGGATTCTACTATATGGAAGGGAACTCCCAAGGTAGTCATGGTAATCATGAGGAGCAGCAGGCCAAGAATATCAAATACCCCGCTGTGAATCCTGGTTTGAGTTTTTTGGTTTGGTCTGAGTTGGTTTTTTGCTGCTGTTGGGTTTTTGAGCCACATCCAGTGGTGCTCAGGTCTCACTCCTTGCTTTAACCCTTTGGGACAACTCTTGGTGGGGAATCAGAGACCAGATGTGGTGTTGGGGGCGGAACCCAGGTTGGCTGCTATGCAAGGCAAGCATTTACCTACTGTGATATCTCTCTGGCCCCCTGGTTTGAGTTTTTAATGATCTTGTAAGGCTGAGACCAGATGACTTTCTGTGAACAGGTAAAACCATTTTTCAGGGACCAAAGATACAGTACAGGGGTTTAAGAGCTTGCCTGCCATGTGGCCAACCCTGGCTGAGATCCCAGACACCATATACTGAGCCATGCCAGGAATCATTCTTGAGCACAGATCCAGGAATAAATAGCCACCGAGAACTCTGTATGGGGCCAAAAAAAAAAAAAAAAAAAGCCATAAAACAAAGCAAAACAAATAAACAGCAAAATTGTGTTTCTGTGACTACTGTAACCAGTGACTACAAATTTGAGGACTTAACCCAGCAGAAGTGCTAGTTCTGAAGACTCAGAGTCCAAACTCTCTCTCGGGCCTCCCCCAGCTACTACAGGCTCGTGACAAACTTCTGGCTGTATCTCTACTGTCTCTGCCCATCTTCCTAAGAAACTTCCCTGTGTCTCTGTTTTTCTTTCTCCTGTTCAGTCATAGGACTCTCTGCCCTTTCTCTTATTAAGGACACTTATTGGATATGGAGACCACTTGCAATATCCAGGAGACTCTATTGATTCCCAAATCCCAAATTTCTGCAGAGATTCCTTTTTCCAAAGAAATTCTAACATTTGCCATTTCTAGATGCGGACAGAAATATTGGGGATCATTCAACCCATTACTCAATCTTTATGAACAAGTTATTTGATTTGGGGATAGAAAGATAATATAGAGTTTAAGGCGCTTGCTTTACACACAGCTGACTTGGGTTAAATCCGTAGCACAAGTAGGTATGATTCCTGAGGACAGACCCAGGAGTAAATCCTGGGCACAGTTTGGGGGTGGGTCCAAAACAATAAAATTAAGAGCCTAATTTATTTGGTTAGTATTATCAAATTTTTACCAATGTGTATATATTCCAAGGTGTGTGACTCCAGATATTAGTCTTGTTTAATAAATCTCTAGTAAAAATAATTTTTAATTCCATTAATGCTATTTTAATATAATTGTTTAATATGTTTCCAACTTTAGGGTTCATATCTGTATCAAGAAGATCCAAAGATGATCAGTTTCCCTAATGTCCAGTGTTACAAAATGACTAAAGCTAATTCTAGCATTTATCATCTTGCTGTCATCATCATATTAATACTTAAGATCAGAGTTCACTTATCTGATGAAAGTGAGTTCTTAGTTAACAGATCAAAAACAGGTCTCAACCATGTTCCCAAGGATCTACCTGTGGAAACCACCATCTTAGATCTATCACAAAATTCTATATCAGAGCTTCAGACTTCTGACATTTTACCTTACTCAAAGCTGAAGGTTTTCATAATTTCTCATAATAGAATCCAATATCTTAACATCAGTGTTTTCAAGTTCAACCAGGAATTGGTGTACCTGGATTTGTCTCACAACGAATTGGAAACAATTTCTTGTCACCCCATTGAGAACCTCAAGCACTTAGACCTCTCATTCAATGCATTTGATACTCTACCCATATGCAAAGACTTTGGCAGCATGACCCAGTTAGAATTTCTGGGCTTGAGTGCCACAAGATTACAGAAATCTATGATGCAGACAATTGCTCATTTGAACATCAAGAAGATGTTACTAGTCTTAGGAGAATCTTATGGGGAGAAAGAAGACCCTGAAAGCCTTCAATACATTAACACAGAGAGCCTACATATTATTTTCCCCACAAAAAAGGTCTTCCATTATAACTTGGATGTGTCAACCAGCATGGCAGTAAATCTGGAACTGTCTAACATGAAGTGTGCTATCATCGATAATAGATGTTCATTCCTGAATGTTCTGTTGAATCTTCAGAAGAATCCAAAGATATCGAATCTTACCTTAAATAACATTGAAACAACTTGGGATTGTTTCTTCCACATCCTTCAGTTGGTTTGGCCTACAAACATAGAGTATTTCTCAATGACAAATGTGACTCTCGGACAACAACTTAACTTTAGAAAGTTTAATTATAATAATACTTCACTGAAGGCCGTGTCTATACACCAACTTGTAAGTCATGTGTTCCAATTTCCACAACATGTTGTCTATAAAATACTTTCAAATATGAACATCCCAAACCTTAGAGTATCTTCTACCCGCATGGTCCATATGCTTTGCCCATCCCAATCTAGCCCATTTCTATATTTGGATTTTTCCAATAATCTCTTAACAGATACAGTTTTTAAAAATTGTGGAAATTTAACACAGTTAGAGACACTTATTTTACGAAAGAATCAGTTGAAGGAACTTGCAAATATAATTCAAATGACTAAGATGATGGAATCTTTGCAACAGTTGGATATCAGCCAAAATGCTCTCAGGTATGATGGAAATGAAGGAAATTGTTCTTGGACTAAAAGTTTATTAAGTTTAAATATGTCTTCAAATCTGCTCACTGACTCTGTTTTCAGATGTTTACCTCTAAGGGTCAAGGTTCTTGATCTTCACAATAACAGAATAAGGAGCATTCCAAAAGCTGTCAATAGTCTGGAAGTTTTGGAAGAACTCAATGTTGCCTTCAATTCTTTAACCAACTTGCCCGGATGTGGCGCCTTTAGTGGTCTTTCTGTATTGACCATTGACTACAATGCCATTTCCAATCCATCCGCTGATTTCTTCCAGAACTGCCCAATGATCAGGTCACTAAAAGCCGGGAACAACCCATTCCAGTGTACATGTGAGCTGAGAGAGTTTATCCACAGTGTAGGTCAAGCCTCAAGGGCAGTGGTAGAGGACTGGCCTGCTTCCTACAAGTGTGACTATCCAGAAAGTTCCAAGGGAACCCCACTTCAGGACTTCCGTTTGTCTCAATTATCGTGCAACCCCTCTCTGCTGATGGCCACTGTGGTGGGTACTGTGCTGGTGTGGGCCATAGCCACGGCCATCCTCTGTGTGTATTTTGATGTGCCCTGGTATCTCAGGATGGTGTGCCAGTGGACCCAGACCCGACGCAGAGCCAGGAATCTACACGTACAGGAACTGCGGAGAGCTCTCCAGTTCCATGCCTTCATTTCCTACAGTGGGCATGATTCTGCCTGGGTGAAGACAGAATTACTGCCCAATTTAGAAAAAGAAGACATCCGGGTTTGTCTTCATGAGAGAAACTTTGTCCCAGGCAAAAGCATTGTGGAAAATATCATCAACTGCATAGAGAAGAGCTACAAGTCCATCTTTGTCTTGTCTCCCCACTTTGTCCAGAGCGAGTGGTGCCATTATGAGCTCTACTTTGCCCATCACAACCTGTTTCATGAAGGATCTGATAACTTAATCCTGATCTTGCTGGAGCCTATTCCACAGTATTCCATTCCTGGAAGCTATCACAAGCTCAAAACTCTGATGGCACGAAGAACTTATTTGGAATGGCCCAAGGAGAAGAGCAAACATGGACTCTTTTGGTTTAACCTAAGAGCTGCCATCAATATTAAGCTGGTGGTGCCAGCCAAAGAAATAAACCAAACAGAGGTCTAAAAAAACTCCCTTTATTACTTTTGATGTTCCTTGGAAATATCAATGCAAATATAAAGACAATGTTGGAGTTTATGGGACAGATAAAAATGTGTACCTTCACACCTTAATCCACCATTGATATATGGTAATGAAGATGAATAAAAGGATGTAATTTTGATGTAAACAGTGAATTTTTATTTTTTAATGTTCTTTTTGTATTGAATCACTGTGGGATAGGCTCTTAAAAAAGCTGTTCATGATTAGGTTTTAGTCATACAGTGTTCCAACACCCATCCCGCCACCAGTGTACGTATCCCAGCACCAACCAGGGTCCCCAATTTCCCTCCCATCACCTCCCCTATCCTTCCTCTATGCAGCACTTTTCCACTTTTCTTCTCTCTCTCTGTCTCTCTTTTGAATCACTGTGAGACATAAGATACATATATACAAAGCTGTTCATTATTGGGTTTCAGTTATATAGTATTTCGACACCCATCCCTCCACCAGTTTAATTTCCCACTACCAATGTCCCCAGTTTCTCTCTCTCTCTCTCTCTCTCTCTCTCTCTCTCTCTTTCTCCCCTTTTGGGCATTTATGGCTTGCAATACAGATACTGAGAGGTTATCATATTTATTTCTTTAACAACTCTCAGCATGCAGTTCTTCTCCAAAGTGTACATTTCCAACTATCTTTGTCATCTGCCCAAGAACAGATGACCAGTTAAAGAAAAGACAGTACATCTACACAATGAAATGCTATACAGCTGTTAGAAAAATGAAGTTATGAAATTTACTTATAGATAAATGGACATGGAGGGTATCCTGCTAAGTGAAAAGAGTCAGAAGGAGAGAAAGACATTTGTACTCATTTATGGGATATAAAACAAAACACACACAATATTAGACCAATACCCAAGGACAGTAGAAACAAGGGCCAGGAAGATTGGCCCGCAGTTGGAAGGCTGCCTCAAATGCTGGGGGAGAGGGCAGTTTGGAGAGAGAAGGAACTACCATGTTTTCTCTTGAACATGAGCTTCTTCTTTTTCTCTTTCCTCACATCTTTCTGAATAAGTTTCATTCAATAAAAACTATGCTACTTTACTAAATAAAATAAATTTAACTCTTGACACCCCATGTATTCTCTTCATCACTGCCAGGAGTAAGTCCTGAACACTGTCAAGTGTGGGCTGGAGCGATAGCATAGCGGGTAGGGCGTTCACCTTACAAGCGGCCAACATGGCCGACCCGAGTTCGATTCCTCCGCCCCTCTCGGAGAGCCCGGCAAGCTACCGAGAGTATTCGATATGCCAAACACAGTAACAAAAACAAAACAAAAACAAAAAAAAATAAATAAAATTCAGGTTTAATATGAAAATGAAATTGAGGATTCATTACCAAGGGTCAGGATAAGAACATTGACACTGCTTTAAAAAAATATACATGCACATGTCATGTTCTGGGACCAGAGAGATAGTACAAGGGTTCAGAGTTGCCTTGCATGCCTTGGATCACAGGCACCACCAGGGGCCACAGAGACAGGAAGAATCCTAAGCACTGCTGGGTGTGGCCCAAAACAAAAAACAAACAGAAATCATGTCTTTTGATTTAAATTTCACTTCTGGAAATCCATCCTAAATAAAGCAGTTGAAATAAAATTTAAAATTATGCAATACTGTACAATGTGGGATAAATGTTTATTTACAAATGTGTTGCTGCAGGTTTATTGTTAATGAAAATTCTGAAAATATACAAATCTCCAACAAAGGAACACAGTACTATACTTATTTATGATGTATTTTACACCCATTAGAAGAAAGGTACGGTGTTAAGACAGTAAATCTTGAATTATGTATTTTTTACTGTTATCTTTCCCAACATCGGGAAAGAAGAGTAAACAAAGGCTGTTAAAAATCTCAGGGCTGGGACAAATGAGACATTACTGGCGCCCGCTCAAGTAAACCAATGACAGTGGTACAGTGATACTGTAATCTTTAAAAATAATGTGGAGGGAGTATGGTGCCATCAGCAGGTCAATCTTTACCTGTAAGGCAAGTGCATCAGCAGCCTGATGGAACCTTCAGACTTCCAGATACCCCAAAATTGCTGCTGTGCCTTTGGCCAGACCCCAAAAACTTGGGGCAAAGTTTACCAAGAAAGTAAACAGCCAAAAATTAGGTATGTGGGAGACACACCCACAAACTACCTCTGGCTCAGCTATATAATTGGAGGCAAGGCCTCTCTGGTTCCTGATGGAACTGCTCAATGGCCATGATTCCAGAGACTCAGAGACAAATCTCAAAACCCAGCAGCTTTTGGCAGAGATGTCTCTGGTCCCCGCAATGGGTTACAGCGCCAGACCACCCCAGGGGGAAAGGGTGTTGTCCCTCCGCCTGTTCCCCCTTGATGACTCGGTGACCTCTGTCCTCCAGAGGCCACTGGACAGTCAGGTTTGGGCCCACAGTGGCGAGACACGCAGGGCCTCATGGGATGGGGGTAGAGCCAGCCCTTTCCTCCCCACCCCATGAGACCCCAAGTCGCCACCCAAAAACGACCTCTCTAGCTCCTCATCAAGCTGCTTAACGGCCATGATCCCAGAGTCTCAGAAACAAATCTTGGAACCAGCGGCTTTTGACAGAACTACCTCCAGACCCTGCAGTAGGTTACTGTCACGGGGCCACCCCAGGGGGGAAATGGTGCTGTCCCTCCGCCTGCTTCCCCTTAGCAGCTTGGTGGCCGCCATCCTCCAGAGGCCATTGGACAGTCAGGTTTGGACACACAGTGATGAGACACGCAGGGCCTCATGGGATGGGGGTGGAGTCGGCCCTTTCCTCCCTGCTCCAAGGAGATCCCAAGTTGTTGCCCATGAATAGCCTCTCTGGCTCCTGATCAAGCTGCTTAACGGCCATGATCCAAGAGACTCAGGAACAAATCTCGGAACCTAGCAGGTTTTGGCAGAAATCCCTCCTGATTTAATTGTTAAAATTTTGGAATTCCAAAATAGTGTGGCCACTACTGCGGCCGTGTGACATCATATGTTATCCATAACCAGCAAAAGAAAACAAATTTTCTACTGTTGCCTTTTCAGAAGATTTGAGTGTTGGGTTAAATCCCAAATAATAAGGGTGGGTCTGGTGTCAAAATATTGAATGTAATCAAAGTAGAGAAAGAGAGTAATGTAGAAATCATCTGCCCCACAGGTAGGGGGATGGTGCGGGATGCGGGGTATACTGGGGTTTTTGGTGGTGGAGAATGGGCAATGGTGAAGGGACAGGTGTTTCATTGTATGACTGAGACTTAAACCCGAAAGCTTTGTAACTGCTCTCACGGTGATTCAATAAATAAAATTACATAAAAGGGAAAAATATTCCTTTCAACGTACATTCCTTTATATTAATATCAAGCATGAGTCCTTTTTACCTGACTTCTATTCTGAATTAAAGTTGATAAAAATTTTTTAAATAAATAAATAAAAATAATGTGGAATTTTTCTCATGTTGGAAAATTCTTCCAACATAAATGAGAAACATAGAACACAATATTGTATGTGAAAGATGGCGAAGTCTAAATGATAGTATACAAAAATATTATCACTCCTTGCTGATGAATTTGTGCTTGCTTTTGGTGTTACATTCTCCTATGCTTAAAGAACTCACCACTATCAAAACCAAGAAAACGGGAATTAAAAATAGGTCTCTCCCCGAGTTTGGCAGTAGCAGAGAAACCGTGTGAAATCTGTTAAATCAGCACTGAAGCATTTTGGAATTAAATTCTGACTCAACTTCTCTGTAGTTTCATGGCCTTGGTTGACTTCTAATGAACTCATTCAGCCTTCTTTTTCCTCATTTGTAGACTAGGCATAATAATCGTGGCCCTCAAATGGTTGCAATGAGAAGTCTGTGACAGAATGTGTATGAAGGATTTGGCTGAGCTGGAAAAATAGCTCAGTAGTAAGGCACTTGCTTGGCATGTGTTAGACCTGGGTTGATCCCCAACACTACACTAAATAAAATAAATTAGTTTAGGGTTGATATTCACTCCAGAGTAGACAGTGCATAGTCCATGCACTCTAAAGACAAGGCTTCAATTCTGGGATACTGCCTCTTCACCTCCTTCTGGGAACCTTGTGTGATTATGTGATTTCTTTTTATATTATCTTCAATGTCAAATAAGAAATAAAGTCATGTTTGCCTCAAAATATGTTAAAGAGGGGCTGGAGCGATAGCACAGCAGGTAGGGCGTTTGCCTTGCACGCAGCCAACATGGCCGACCCAGGTTCGATTCCCAGCAACCCATATGGTCGCCCGAGCACCGCCAGGAGTGATTCCTGAGTGCATGAGCCAGGAGTAACCCCTGAGCATCGCCGGGTATGACCCAAAAAGCAAAAAAAAAAAAAATATGTTAAAGAAGATTCACTGAATTAATAGTGGTAATGTGTCTAGATAGCACAGCAGGTAGAGTGTTTGCCTTGCACTTGGCCAACCCTCCCGGCCCGGGTTCAATTCCTCTGCCCCTCTTGGAGAGCCCAGCAAGCTACCGAGAGTATCTTGCCTGCATGGCAAAGCCTGGCAAGCTACCTGTGATGTATTCGATATGCCAAACACAGTAACAAGTGTCACAATGGAGACCTTACTGGGCCTGCTCGAGCAAATGGAGCAATGTGTCTAGAACAGCATTCAGCACAAAGGGAAAGCTCAATAAATGTTAATTATTAGAATGGTGAAACTATTGTGATGGCTAGTTTTCCTTTCCAGTTTTTGTTTGTTTTGTTTTGGGGCCATACTCAAGGCTTACTTTTGACTCTGAGCCCAGGAATCGCTTCTGGAAAACTCAGGGGGACTATTTGGGGTGCTGGTGATGGAACCCAAGTCAGCTCGGTGCAAGACAAAAGCCCTACTTGCTATTATATTTCTCTGCTTCCTGCTACTTTTCCTTTCTTCAGGACCTAATGCTACCAAACACAGACCTGGAGCTGAGCTACTGATCTATTCAATCTACTATACTGAATATTGTAGACATTTTTCTATTAAAAAAATCACAATAGAGGCAGAATTTGACTCAGTCAAAACTGGAAATAGCTTTCAGTTCAAACAAGCAAATGAATTTGCAAAAGAAATTAAAAAGTGACAAATAGGGAAATAATAAATTGGGAAGGAAACTGTCAGCACATATCATAGACGTAATGACTTTTTCCTTTAATATATATAATATAATTTTCCTTTGAAATGACTTTTTCCATACATATATACATATATATATGAAGTTGGGCAGAGTCATAGCACAGTGGCAAGGCGCTTGCCTTGCATGCAGCCGACCTTGGCCGACCCCAGTTCGACTCCTCCGCTCCTCTCGGAGAGCCTGGCAAGCTACTGAGAGTATTGTGACCGCACGCAAAGCCTGGCAAGCTCACCGTTACGTATTCGATATGCCAAAAACAGTAACAAGTCTCACAATGGAGACGTTATTTGTGTCCACTCGAGCAAATCGATGAACAACGGGAGGACAGTGCTATATATAAAGTAATAGAATATAGTAGGGAAGCACTACAAGCTTTATACTCTAAGATTAGCAATGAGACGGGCAGTTTAGAACAGGCCAGATAGAAAAGGAACATAAAAAACCCTTCCATCTCAGTCACACAACCTGGATATCCCCTAAGTTACTACCCTGCCTTCCTGCCTTCCTCCCTTCCTGCCTTCCTGCCTCTGTTTTTCAGGCCACACCTGCCTGTGCTCAGGCCTTACTCCTGACTGTGCTCAGGAATGACTCCTGGCTTTGCTCCCTTGCAGTGCTGGGTTAGAACCTGAGTTGGCCACATGCGAGCACCTTACTAGATGTACTCTTTCTCCAGCCTGTCTTTTCTTTTTCAAATATTCAATGTGGTACCCAGTGCAATAGTAGCACTGTAGTGCTGTAGCACTGACCTCCTGTTGTTCATCGATTTGCCTGAGCAGGCACCAGTAACATCTCCATTGTGAGACTTGTTGTTACTGTTTTTGGCATATTGAATATGCCACGGGGAACTTGTGAGGCTCTGCCATGTGGGCGGGATACTCTTGGTAGCTTGCTGGGCTCTCTGAGAAGGACAGAGGAATCGAACCCAGGTTGGCTGTGTGCAAGGCAAACACTCTACCCACTATGCTAGCGCTCCAAGTGCAATAATATGCTGATATAATAAATTCTCTCTCCCTTTGCACACCAAAGTACTCATGACAATGAATACCTCCATTACTTTCATAACTAAGCAAAATTATTAAGCCCTGATTTTCAGTGTCCACAACTTCATTGTGTGAATACTCTTGCCACACCATTTCAACAAGTCTATATAATGTCATTAAGGATGCAAAATGCTTTAGGCACTTACCATTTTATATATTACTCCAATACAGATATCAGTACATAAATAACTGATAACAACATAATAATGGATAACACACTATAAAATATTGAGGAATTGATAAGTTTTGAGAACTTATTGCTTTGATTTTAATATCTTGTTTCATTTTCATTTCATTTCATCATCCTGTTATTCGTCGATTGCCTCGAGCAGGCCCCAGTAACGTCTCTTTCCTCCTAACCCTGAGATTATATTCAAGGCTCTTTAGAAGAATGAGACCCATCATTGTTACTGGTATTTGGCATATTTGGTAGGCCACAGGGAGTTTGCCAGACTCTGCCCTGTGGGCAGGCTACATTCGATAGCCTGCAAGTTTGTCCAAAGTAGGAATGAGATAATAAGATGTCATAAAAGATGTCCTGATAATCGCGGCCGTGCGGTTCCGGGAGCTGGATTTTATAGTCTCTGTTTAATTTTTAATAATGGTTAAGTGATAAAATTATTGAAAATTAAAGATCGACTCTCATGTGCTGATAAGCTACTCTAGTAGAGCTCTGGATGGATTGAAAGAGAGCTTAGTAAGCAAGACTGATTTTTTTTCATATGCAATTAAAACAATGAATCATAATGGAGAAGCAGATGAGGAAACTCAGGAAAGTCCTGTGGCTAATGTGTCTTAGCAGATGTTTAGTACATGGTGAGTTACCCTATAACTCATTCTAAGATGAACACATTCATATTTATAGCAGTAAACAGCAATCAAATGAGAACTCCATTTTTCCTCCTTTTCCTTCTCTACTGTGACCGTGATGTCTCTGCTTAACTTCAGACTCTCTCCTTGTTTATCCAATATGGTAGCCGTTGGTCATAGTGGTTGCTGAGTCCATAATATGGCAATTCTAAGTTGAAATATGCTGTAAGCGTAACACACACTTTCTAAACATAGATTTCTATAACACTGGATGAAAAATAAAGAATGTGAAAGGTTTTGTTAGTTTTTATAGTGAGTGTATGTAAGTATTTTTATAGAATGGACCAAATTTAAATATATACATATATTCAATTTTATTTAACCTCTTTACTTTTGGGGTGGCTCCCTAGTAGTATTCAGGGACTTGGTGGTCCATTCCTTGGTAATGTGCATCTGATGGTTTCCAAGTGCTCAGCCTGCAAAGCAAAGCTCAGATGTGATGGTGTGGTGTGTAATCAATAAATCAGTGAGAGGCATGGCACTCTCTTTCCGGCCACGTGCACTCGGTGGCCATGAGCCACTTCCATACCCCGGCCTGCAGCCGCCACAACAGACACTTGAAGGAGGGAACAGGCAGCCAGGCTGGTTAGTGATCAGACGCTGTTTATTCCAATCTCAGTCCCACCATTTATTCCATTCTCCCCGCATGCCTGTTCCAGTCTCACTGAGCGCCCCATTCCCGTCTCCTACTGGCCCTCAGTCCTCAGTACTGTTTCCTCCTGTTCCCCATGCTACTCTCCCCACGCCCAATTCTCGCAGCCTTTGTCTAGAGCCCAACCTCCCAGCCTTGGGCGGGGCGGGCAACTCTACCTTGGTCAGATAGAACTATCAATATATGTAAAGCCCTTCCTTCTGGGGAAGCTCTTCTAAGACAAAGAAATGTCCTTAGGTGAAATTCTGCTCAAGAGTGGAGTTTCATCTAAGAACATACTTCTTTCCTTAGTCCATAAATAATCATCTTCGATTTACTCCTTAATAATCTTTCTAGTCATTTTTCATGGACACAGTAAAAGATATATTAAGCTTATAGGGTGGCTCTCCTGGGGATATCTCACTATAGATCCCGGACTACAGTCCTCAGGCCAGAATAGTTTTTCCTAATCCCTGTAGGGCCCTTGTCCAGTCGCTTCTTTTAGGGTCATGACAGAATTCATCCACGACCATGCTCTAAACTTATTACAAGTTTTATGGCACTTGGCCTGTCCCGTTTCAATGCCAGGGTAGTTTACCACTTGCCCTGGGTATATCCAGTCCTTTCATTAGGATCCTGCTTTGGGGTGCTAGGAACTAAGGGAAACTGAGGCTTAAGTTGAGCAAATATGACAGATGCCCGGGAGTAAATATTATCCAGAGTCAATTAACTCCCAAGTTACAAAAGCATAGCATTCCTGTGTCTATACAAAAAGAATACTGCTCTAAAGGAAACTATGCAAAAGACATAAGGGAAAGAGGAAAGCAATATTACACTTACAAATACGAAGAGTCCTTAGAAGAATCTGGCCTTACAAGTCATAATAGGGTGTGATTTGGGGATATAGGTAATTAACCAATAGGGGAAACAGAGCACAGAGAAGAGGTTAAAGATAAACATAGAGGAATGGGAGTACCTTTCAGCACCGTGAATGGTGTAACCCAGTAAACCTAAGCTCCCTGCAGTGAGGGAGAAAGGACAAACCAATGTTATCCTAAAGTGTTTGGGTGTCATGCAGTGAGGTGGCAGAATTCAGAACCTTGTACATTCCAGAACTGCGCTCCAAACCCTTTGAGCTATCTCCTCACCCTCATTGTGTCCTATAAAATATTACATCAAAAACTGGATAATTCAGAATCTATTTACATAAAACAAAAACAAAATAGTTACGTGTCTTTGCATTATTTCTATACTCCATTGAACTGTGTTGCTTTAGTTCTTGATAACAAAATTTACCAAGTGTCTGCAAAACCTGTAATTAGCTTCCTGTGACTAATCCAGGACCTTTTACATTTATTTCCCCTGACTTATATAGGACCATTTATATTTATTTGTTTAGATGGAAAATGGCTCCCTGCTTCATATTCATCTGTGAAGCAAATAAATGGCAAGCGATGGAAATTTCTTAACCACATGGGAAAATGACTAGCTTTTTTTTTCCAAAACATAATTTAGATATTATCATCTGTCACTCTTTTTCGTGATGTTTACAATGAAACTGAGGATCTTTATTTAGTTAACATAAGCCTCATACTAGACCACAAATTAGACCACAGGAAGGCAGTTCCAGGCCCTTAGTTCCAGGGGTCCAGGGAACCTTTGCCTACATAGAGATACTCTGCTTTGGGCCTGAAGTCAGAGCCAATCAGATGTCTGTGGGAAGTACCCTTCTACCCATAAGCTCTGACTGAGAAGAAAGAGAAGCAAAGGCCGCCTTCAGGGGAAGCTAGGAGTAGACAGAGAAGAGAAAGAGGCCAAGAGAAGCCAAGACATCACTAGGGGAGAGGTAACAGACCACTGACACTGGGTCATTTTGCAGGGCACAGCTAGTACACTGAACCCCAGGATCCTCTGGGCAACCCCAGCAGCTGTACTTCCAAGGCTCCATCAAAACTGGCTTGTGCTGCTCTGCTTGCTTTCTTCCTTCCCATGATCCCCACCGATCTGTTCTCTTTTTCTTAAAAAAATTTATATATATATATATGTGTGTGTGTGTATATATATATATACATATATATATATAGGCTATGGGACACTATCAATAAGCATCTTTAACTAAGAGACTCAGAATTTGGGGAAGGAAATCAGAAGAAATAAAATAGCTTCCTCACTACAGAATTTAGTTTTCTTAAACAGTGATAGCACAGTGGTAGGGCATTTGCCTTGCACTCGGCCAACTTGGCCGACCTGAGTTCGATTTCTCCGCCCCTCTCGGAGAGCCCAGCAAGCAACCAAGAGTATCTCACCCACACGGCAAAGCCTGGCAAGCTACCTGTGACGTATTTGATGTGCCAAACACAGTAACAACAAGTCTCACAGTAACAACAAGTCTCACAACGGAGTCATTACTGGTGCCCGCTTGAGCAAATCGATGAACAACGGGAGGACAGTGCTACAGTGCTAATCATCACAAGTATCACTGGGAAATTTTCAGTGATTTAAAGGACAACCCCAGACTAGTGAAGCACTGATAATTTTTATTATTCCTTGTTTCTAAAAAGCCATCCCAGCACTTGCCCTAATTTATCAGTTCGTGTCTCACCAGAAAGGGGTAAAGGAAAACCCCATGGACTCTGTCATCACATACTCTATCTGCTTCCTTTCTTCCTGTAGTATCTGTAGCTTATTGTTTTCCTGAGTTTTCTTAGACCTCCATCCACTTGAGGAAACCCTAAGCTCTGTTTGCTGCAATTTATGTAAGAAGACAGAAACCTGAAATCAGGGGAGGAGTTCAGGGAGGGGGAGAAAATGTGTGTGTGTGTTGGGGTAGGGGGAGTTGGGGTAGGTAGAGAGACTGAAAGAGATATTATAACAGATATCTCTGATGCTCAGAGCAAGAGAAGAGGGAGACAGAGAGGAAAAGATTTTTTTTATTTTTTTAATTTTTATTAGTGAGACACCAGGAGGTACAGTTGTAAACTTACAAATTTTTGTGCTTGGGTTTCAGTTATACAATGATCAAGTACCCATCCCTCCACCAGTGCCCATTCTCCACCACCACAGATCCCAGTATCCCTCCCCCCTATTCCCCCCATCCCACCCTGCCTCTGTGGCAGGGAATTCCTTTTGTTCTCTCTCTCCTTTTGGGTGTTGTGGTTTGCAAAAGAGGCATTGAGTGGCAATCATGTTTGGTCTATAGTCTACTTTCAGCATGCTTCTCCCATCCTGGGAGGATCCTCCCAAGAAAAGATTTTTTTGAAGGAAATAAAAGCATCACAAATTAAAGTTATCATCAGCTCATGAGCCAAAAAGGGAACACTGAAAGCAAAGCACTCTTTCTGCATGAGACCCCAGTTTGATTCCAGAACTCTGCCAGGGTTCACTTCTGAGCACAGCGTCAGTAGTCAGTAATATTCCCTGAGTACAGCTGGGTATGCATCACCCATCCCCCGAAATGCCTCCCCTCAAACAAAATTTAAAAAAAAAAGATAAAGGTATTAGTTCATATGGTTTTGAGCATGGTGTTCTAATTACTTACTGCAAATAAAGATTTAATGAGCTTAGAAGTCTGAGGGGTGGGAGTGGAGTCATGGGGAAAATGCAGATCATGGAACCATACTGAATCACTTACGAATCTTGACTTTGTCTTGTTGTGGATAATGACCTTGAACAGGTTTCCTGTTCTCTCTATGTCTGTTTTATCATCTGTCTAGCAGGAATTGTACTTCTGGAATGACAATGCACTACAAGACTCAAGTTCCATGCAGTTGCTGGAGAGAATTAGTCTAGAACATCTATGTGACCCTTCCTGCATGTAGGGTGGAAGGAAGCTGCCATGCACGTGGGGATGAATATGCCCAGAATCCTGCTTTCTAAGCTGGCTCTCTGCTTTCTGGCAATCACATTCAATGCCAAATAAAGAAAACATCTTTATTCTTGACAGTGCAAAGTTAAGGTTGTGAGAAAGGAAAGAAGATATCTTTGGACATCTAAAGCCCCCCCACCCCCACCAGTGACTATTTCATTTAAAGAGAGCAATCTAGCATATATATATGTGTGCTAATTATCACTTGAGAATTTCTGTAGGGAAAGAGGTCTTAGAGCTCTGCTTGTCTATGCAACACGGCTCTACCACGGGCAAGCACCAGCCCCTGTGCTCATGAGGCAGTGTCGGCTGACATGCTTCTTTCTTTTTCCAATTTAATTTCTGCTTCTTCTTTTTTTTCTTTTTGGGTCACACCCAACAATGCTCAGGGTTACTTCTGGCTTTGCACTCAGGAATTACTCCTGGTGGTGTTCTGGGGACCATATGGGATACAGGGGATAGAACACAGGTTGGCCATGTGCAAGGTAAGCACCTCCCCACTGTCCTATTGCTCCGGTCCCTTTCTGATGAGTATAACATAGAGTCATAAGACTACAGGTGTCCATAACTTTTAGGGCACACGGAAGAGTGTTACCATACAACCCCTGCCTCTGTAGTGCCAATATCTCTCCTTCACTGTCCACAGCCTCCTTCCTGGACTTAATTCCGTCTGAGGGAACCTCAGTCCTGTCATCAGAGACCCGGGGATTTTTTTCTCCAGAAGTTGTGCAGAAAATTTCCCTTATGTTTATGTGGACAACAGAACAGGCTACATTTTGTTGTTGTTGTTGTTGTTGTTGCTTTGCAGCTGCTTTTTTTTTTTTTGGACAGATATTTATTGTACAATTTTCCTTTAAAATATAAGTAGACATACATGCTTTCCATTTTGCTGGGGGGGAATTGATGCTAACGAAGTCTTGCTTTAAAAACATACCTCCATCCTCCCAGGAGGGGAGATGCATGTCGAAAGTAGACTATGGACTGAACATGTTTGCCACTCAAAGCCTCTTTTGCAGATCACAACACCCAAAAGGAGAGAGAGAACACAAGGGATTGCCTTGCCACAGAGGCAGGGTGGGATGGGAGGGATGGGGGCGGGAGGGATATTATCCATGGTGGTGGAAAATGGGCACTGGTGGAGGGATGGGTATTTGATCATTGTATAATCGAAACCCAAGCACAAAAAATTGTAAATCTACAACTGTACCTCATGGTGTTTCACTAATAATAAAAAATAAATAAATAAATAAAAAATAAAAACATACCTCCTTCCCAAAGTCATATTGACATAGAACTATTATAATCATTTTTTGTAAAGTGGATCACTTCTCCTGTGGACAAATCTGTTTAGGAATTTTTATTTTCACTGGGAAAATTCAGCCATGTCATTTGATTTTTAAGTATAAAGAAAAATGTCAAAAGCCTTGCTTTGAAGTCATTACTTTGTATCCTGAAATCTACATTAAAACAGATGATGTTTACCATTTCTTTTTCAAGAGGAAGCCTCTGGCATTGCTGGGTGTGGCCCAAAATCTAAAGAAAGAAAACTCAGGAGATATTACAGCAGTTATTTACAGCCTGTGCCTGACCTGGATTCGGTTCCTGGTGATAGCACGTGGTTCCCTGAGCATTGATGACATCACTAGGCACAGCCCTGGGGCCACCAAGCACTACTTGGGTGACCTGAGTAACCCCAACACTTCAGGGCCCCAGCAGCTCTTCATCCTCAGGTCCTTGCATTGAACCACTAGCTGGGTGGCTAAGAACTGCCAGTTAGGTCCCTGGGCTTCTGAGCACTGCTTGGGAGCCCCCCACACCCTCACTTTACTTGCCAAAAACGCCCTAAAAATTTAATGCAGGCGTTCATGGTGTAGTGCCACCAGCATGCAGTAGAGGGCAAAGAGGTTCAAGTGTTGTAGAAAAGTTCTGTTTTGGTCCCTCTTACAGGCAATTGTGAACCTGACTGGGCCACACCTGCAGCGCTGATGGACCCACGCAAGCCTGGGGTAAGAACTCTTAGCTTGCTTTGCTGAAAAAGAAATAGGCTTTGAGGGGATATTTTCCAAAGAAGGGAGAATTTGAAAGAAATCAAGGAGATGGGAAAAAAGTAGATTTATTCAGATTGGTTGTATTTGTTCTCTTGTCTGTATTAATGTGTATTAATATGTGTATTAATAAAGCTGAGGATTAGTGACTGTCCCTGGGTTATTGATTGGATCTCGGGTCTTGCAGGTGATTGTGGGTTTGGGTTTAGATTTTCTGCCACTGGCTGCTAATTAAGCCTCTAGACTGCTCCTCTTGCTGTAAACAGAGATTAAAAACAAAACAGGGATAAAATAGCCACCGTTGTTTCACTGTCTGGAGGACTGAACAGGATAACCAATCAATAGAAAACATTCACTTCCTGGTCAGACATATTGGAAAGAGCCAGGAAGTATTATTCTTACTCTTACTTTAAGAAAATCACTCAACATTCAGGGACTGGATAGATAGTACTGTAGGTGGGGCTTTGCATGTGGCCAACCCAGGTTTGATCCCAGCATCCCATATGGTGCTTCCTGCACCCAACCAGAGGTGATCCCTGAGTGCAGAGCCAGGACTGATCCCTGAGCATCACTGGGTGAGACCCAACAACAACAGCAACAAATCACTCAGTATTCAAGGATTTTTTTAAAACTCCAGCTCAAGGGGCTCAAGCTCAAAAAATGGAAAGGCATACTTGCTTTGCCGTGTGCCTCTTTGGGTAAAGAGGAATTCAATGATTAGGGCTTCTTTGGCAAGCCACCATAGTCATTGTTATGGCGGCTTTGAGCTTAGAGAATTAAATTATTGGCTATTAAGGTAAGTTATTCTCTGGTTTTCACCTGCTTTCAGTACAGAAGTAGCAGTAGGAGAACTATAATAATAATTTATATTGCTTGCTGAATGTGTCTTTCATCAGCAGTTTATGGCCTACTTTTAAAAATGTTTAAATGAAATAGATAAAAGAATATGCATTACTGCCAGGGACTTTCTGTTATATTCTATTTAAAGAAGCTCTATAAGAGTAAGCTCTGCTTCCTTTTTGAGAATAAGATCCAGATGATACTGTGGTATTGGGTGGGGAGAAGAGAGAGCAAGAAGATGCAAGTTAAGTGTCCCAGATCAGGAGAACCAACTAGGGCAAGGTGGTTAGATCCTGCTATAGTTTTCAAAGGACATAGTGTCCAAACTTAGAAACTTAAAATTGTTTTAAGTCTTCTCTGAGATGATAATATCAAAATCACAGATCCGAGCTTCCTAACTCTATCTGCCATTGCCTATAAGTCATATTGGAACCTAAGAGAGAAAGAACATTCAATACTACTGAGATGAGAGATAGGACAGGGGTTAAGATGTTTGCCTTGCCTGTGGCTGACTCTAATCTGACCCATGGAGCTGCTGATGGTTCCCCTGAACATCGCCAGAAATAGTCACCAAAAACTGCCTGGTGTGGCCCAAAACCTTAAAAAGAATCAGTATTACTAATTCTGTCTTTATGAAAAGAATCCTATTTTGCTCCTTACAGGGATTTTTACACTCATTTTACCCCCTGGCAGTGCTCAAAGGGACTCTATACAATGATGGGGATCAAAAGAGTTAGCTGCTTGCAAGGCAAGCACTTTAATCCCTGTGCTATGTCTCTGGCCCTACTTTAGTTCTTAACTGTTCAGATCAACAAAGGGGCATGGAAGAAGGTTGGTCTTGAGTACCACTTAGCAAAGGCCACACTCTGATCTGGCATGGAGACTTCTCCCAGCTATCGTATTTCTCCTTTTTAGGAAGACTTCCTTGTCTCTATTTGCATGGAAAGGGCAGAAGTAACTCAAGACTTGGGCACTAGAGTTATAATACGGCGGGTAGGGCATTTGCCTTGCACATGACCCATCCGGGTTCGATTCCCAGCATCCCATATGGCCCCTTGAACACCACCAGGAGTAATTCCTGAGTGCAGAGCCAGGAGTAACCCCTGTGCATCGCCGGGTATGACACAAAAAGCCAAAAAAAAAAAAAAAAGAAGTAATTCGAGACTCTATAAGTCCTCAGATCAAGCTCAGAAGATAATCATATCTTAGCATTAAAAAAAAAAACCCTATGGAATGTAGCAATTTAAAAAGAACCTTAACTTCCTACATTGTCTTTCTAGGCTCTTATTTTCACATTTCTCATTCACATGAGGGAACCAGCGTTAAAATCCTTGCAAGGACCATGAAGCCTAGCAGAAGCATTTATGTATTTTGCAGCATTGTTCTCTCTGCACCAGGCTGGGCTTGGGAGCTGCCACAGGAGAAAGAATGGATGACCAACTGCTCTCACATGCTTCTGAAGACAGTTCCTGCAGACCTGAGCTCCTCCACAACCACTCTGGACTTATCCCACAACCTCCTGGTCCAGCTCCAGAGTTCTGATTTCCATTCCATGTCTCAATTGCAAGTCTTGATCCTGTGCCATAACAGAATCCGACAGCTGGATGTCAGGGTGTTTGAATTCAACAAGGAATTAAGCTATTTGGATTTGTCTCACAATCAACTGAAGATTGTAACGTGGTACTGCCTGGGAAGTCTCCGGCATTTAGATCTTTCTTTCAATGACTTCGACACACTGCCTGTGGGTGAGGAACTGGGCAACATGTTACATCTGGAGGTCCTGGGTCTTAGTGGGGCTAAAATACAAAAGTCGGCTTTCCAGAAAATTGCCCATCTGCATCTGCAAACCGTCTTGTTGGGACTGAAAGTGTTTTCTCACTATGAGGAAGGCAGCCTGACTGTCTTAAACACAACAAAACTTCACATTATTTTATCAAGGAACACAAATTTCTGGGTTCTTCTGCGTGATGGAATCAAGACTTCAAAAATATTAGAAATAACCAATATAGACAGCAGAAGTCAACTCGCATGTTATGAAATTCAGCAAAACCTTAATTTTGAGACTTCCAAAACAGCGCTCCTGTTACTTAATAAACTTGATTTAGCTTGGGATGACCTTTTCCTCATCTTCCAATTTGTCTGGCATACCTCAGTGGAACACATCCAGATCCAAAATGTGACTTTGGGGGGTAAGGTCTCTCGTGACCACAGTTCATTTGACTACTCAGCTTCCGTAGTGAGAAGTGTAAAATTGGAGCATGTAAATGTCAGAGATTTTTCTGTTCCACAAAGTAAAATATACTTGCTTTTTACCAAAATGGATATAGAAAATCTGACGATTTCAGATGCACAAATACCACACGTGCTGTTCCCAAATTACCCTACACGATTCCAGTATTTAAATTTTGCTAATAATGCTTTCACAGATGACCTGTTCCAAAAACCTATCCAGCTGCCTCATTTGAAAACTCTTATTCTAAATAACAATAAATTGGAGACCCTTGTATTAGTGAGCCACTTTGCCAACAACACATCCCTGGAAGGCTTAGATCTGAGCCACAATCTGCTACTGCATGAAGAAGATGAAGATTGCTTGTGGCCGGAAACTTTGATTACCATGAACCTATCGTCGAACAAACTTGCAGATTCTGTTTTCAGGTGCTTGCCCAGAAGTATTCAAATACTCGACCTGAGTAATAATAAAATTCAAGCTGTCCCTAAAGAGATGGCTCACCTGAAGTCTTTGCAAGAGCTCAAACTTTCACTGAACTTTCTAACCGATCTCCCTGGATGTGGTCATTTCAGAGGACTCTCCGTTTTGCATGTTGACATGAACTCGGTGCTCAGTCCCTCTCTGGATTTTTTCCGTAGCTGCCAGGCGGTGAAAACTCTGAAGGCAGGAAGAAATCCATTCCACTGTACCTGTGAATTAAGAGACTTCATTCGCCAAGGAAAAGACTCAGAGAGCATCCTGGTTGAATGGCCAGATTCTTACATCTGTGAATACCCTTTGGGCCTGAAGGGGACTCGACTGAAAGATGCTCACCTCCCGGAATTACTTTGTAACACGGCACTGCTGATGGTCACCATTGCAACTGTTGTGCTAGTTGTGGGCTTAGCTGTGACTCTCTGCTGCCTCCGCTTTGATATGCCGGGGTACTTTAGAATGTTGTATCAGTGGACACGGATATATCACAGGGTTAGAAGGATAAGGCAACAGCAGACAAGAAATGTCCAATTCCATGTGTTTATTTCATACAGTGAACATGATTCTGCCTGGGTGAAATATGAATTAATCCCCAAACTAGAGAAAGAAGATGGTTCTGTCTTGATTTGTCTTCAGGAGGGAGACTTTGACCCTGACCAGAGAATTCCTGACACCATCATAAATTGTATTGAGAACAGCGATAAATCCATCTTTGTTTTGTCTAGCAGCTTCATTCAGAGTGTATGGGGCCATTATGAGCTCTGTTTCGCCCGTCACAATCTCCTCCGTGAAAGTTCTGATTGTGTACTGCTTATCCTCCTGGAACCCATTCCACGCTACTGCATTCCCGCCAAGTACCCTCTGCTGAAAGCTCTCCTGGGAAAGAAGGCATGCTTGGAATGGCCCAGGGACCGGCATAAATGTCGGCTCTTTTGGGCAAATCTCAGAGCTGCTATTAATGTTAATTGGTTAGAAACCAGAGAGACATATGAATTACAGACATTTGCAGAGCTGAGTGAAGGGTCTCAAGGATCTTTGAACTCGCTGATAAGAATGGAGTGCCTAGAAGGCCGCTCCCTTACCGAAGGAAGTTTGGGTCTGCATTCACTGTGAAATGTAAATGGATGTAACCTTTCTGGTGGCAATTTGGTAAAATCTATTAAGATGGAAAAAAATGCTGTCTTTATGTCAGTTCCTTACAACTTTTTTTGCTCGTTAGTTTGCTTGCTTGGGCCACACTGGTTAGTGCTCAGGGCTTACTCCCGACTCTGCATCAGGGATTACTGCTGGTGGGACTCAGAGAGCTCTATAGACTGCCAGAGATCGAACCAGGGTTAGTGGCATGCAAGGCAAGTGCTTTACCTGCTAAACTATCTCTCCAGCTCCTTAAAGAATTTTGAAGAATTGTCTGAGGGTAACAAAAGTTTTCAAAAGTTTATGTAAAATATTCTTCCTAATATTGTCTATGTCTATGAAAAACTTAAAACAGCTCAAATATCATTAAAAAAAGATTTATTTGGTATATTATAGTATGGGGCTGGAGCAATAGCACAGTGGTAGGGCGTTTGCCTTGCATGCAGCCAACATGGCCGACCCAAGTTCGATTCCTCCACCCCTCTCGGAGAGCCCGGCAAGCTACCGAGAGTATCTCGCCCGCACGGCAGAGCCTGGCAAGCTCCCTGTGATGTATTCGATATGCCAAACACAGTAACAACAAAGTCTCCAATGGAGACATTACTGGGCCCGCTCGAGCATTATAGTATAATAACACAGGTGCCTCTCACACAGTCATTAGAAAGAATGAGATAGCACTATATTTACTTTGCACAGAGAAAATTTTATTAATGTGTGGTTCATTTCTGGAAATAAAGACCTAAAGAAATCTATATGATGATATTAGTATGGGCTGGAGCAATAGCACAGCGGTAGGGTGTTTGCCTTGCATGCAGCCAACATGGCCGTCCTGAATTCGACTCCTCTGCCCCTCTTGGAGAGCCCGGCAAGCTACGGAGAGTATCTCGCCCGCATGGCAGAGCCTGGCAAGCTACCCGTGATGTATTTGATATGCCACACACAGTTACTGGGCCCACTAGAGCAAATCAATGAACAACAGGAGAACAGAGACAGAGACAGATATTAGTATAGCACGTGGGTCTGAAAGTCTAGATGGCAGGGAGCTTTTGGTTTCTATGTTGTTTATTTTTATAATGTTGTATATTTCTATAATGTTACATTATATAAACTCCGAGCCAGGCTGTTTTTACTTGGGGCAACCCAGAGGGGGGCGAGAGAGAGCCCTCCCCCCCCCCCAAAGGGACCCCAGCCCCAGCATCCAACCTCCACTACCCAACCACTGCTATGCTCCAGGTCGCTCTCTGGATGCTTTGGCTGAGCCTCATGCCAGAGTGAAGTCCCATGGAACCCATGGAACCCAGATAATGCAGAACTTTGTGACCTTTGTAACCTTAGACTCTGGGCTCAGTGGGACCCAGGAGCAGAGATCCTCTGCCTGCTTTCCCCAGTTTCTGGTGACCCAGGTGTCACACCCATAGGCCACACCCTGCTGGCACCAGATAATCTCCTCATGACCACCCTCTGGAACTCACGGCTGCTTCTCCCAAAAGGGAGCATAAAATAAGGCCCCCATAACCATGCCACTGGACTCCTCGCCAGGCTGTTTTCACTCGGGGCTCCCCAGAGAGGGGTGGGCAAGAGCCCTCCCCACCCTAAGAGGCCCCGCCCCAGCAGCTGACCTCCACTACCCAACTGCCACCATGCTCCAGGCCACTTTCCAGACATCATAAGACACTTTCTATCACTATCACTATCACCCCGTTGTTCTTCAGTTCGCTCGAGCGGGCCCAGTAATGTCTCCATTCGTCCCTGTCAAGTGCAAGTGTAGCCCGATGACATATTGGGGGCTCCTTCAGGGTCAGGGAAATCAGGACCATTCATTATTACTGTTTTTGACATACCGAGTATGCCACGGGTAGCTTGTCAGCTCTGCTGTGCGGGTGGGATACTCTCGGTAGCTTGCCGGGCTTTCCGAGATGGATGGAGGTTTTTGGGGCTTCCTACCCATTCCACAATTACCACACCATATTTGATGGAGTTCAGACATTAGGAATATATACATATATATGTATATATTTATATATATACATATATATATATGCCTCTCAGAGAGCCCGGCAAGCTACCAAGAGTATCCCACCTGCATGGGCAGAGACTGGCAATCTCCCTGTGGCATATTTGATATGCCAAAACCAGTAACTATAACAGGTCTCATTCCACTGACCCTGAAAGAGCCTCCAATTGTTGGGAAAGACAAGTAAGGAGAGGCTGCTATAATCTCAGGGCTGGGAGGAATAGAGACCTTACTGGCGCCCACTCGAGTAAATCAATGAACAACAGGATGACAGTGATACAGTGATACAGTGACAGTTGCTTAGGATGAGTCTATTTCTTTTGTCAGTAAAAAAAAAAAAGATAGATTCTATTTTATAAACACCTACATAGCCACTCACTTTGATTATTTCCTTCTAATCAAACTGGTCATAAAAATAAAGACTTTTGAATTTTGCAAGAAGTGCATTTCAGAAACAAATGTCAAGTTACTATACTGCAATACAATGGAAGTTATCAGAAGGGAAGAGGGTGCGAGTAGGAGAAAAGTTGGAAGAAAAAGTTATTTTTTTTATTAGAAAAATTTCTGTTACCCCCATGATAAAGGGGGAGAAATGACATATTCCTTTAAAATCTGACTTCAATCCTCTCTTGCCTCCTTACATCCAAATATTTTGTCCTATTACTGGCCCTTTCCTAGAATATTCAATCGTTCATTCCCCCAGTACTATCATCTGGTGCTGTTACCTGCTAAACCTTGACTCAGTCAGGAAGTCTTACAAATTCCTCAAGACCCAATTCAATGATGACTTCTTTGAAATCTTCCTCACGGATGGTCCTTGACTCTTGATGATATTATTGACCACATTTCCATCACCAAGTGGATCTGTTTTCCAAGTTTCCTGGTGTTACCAGACAAAGGGGCTCTCAAAAGGCTAGGGCAGATTTCACTTTCCATTATGCCAACAGCAGTGTGTGGGTCCCTGGATGGGAGAAGGTATTTGAGGAAAGTTCGTAGAATGGGTGATGCTTGAGCAAGATGAACTTAGTAGGGACCCAATGGGCTTCAGGGCAGACATTGGGATTTGAGGGAAAATTCCAAGAGGCTGTGGAGGGAAAGAACAGGATGAGGCTAAAGTTGGGGAAGAAGATGAAAACCTCAGAACGAAAGGATTCTTGAAAACAATTTGGACAATGTGAAATTGTCAATGTTTAGTTGTGGTTGATCTAAAACACACCCATTTCATGTTCAAAGGCATCAGAACTGAAGATTTTGTCTATGTAATTGAGCTTATATGGAGGCAGAGGCATTAAGAGGGTCCTTGGGATGCTGGTGAAGGGAAACAGTCTCTGCACATGGATGTGGTATTGGACTAATGGATGCATGAAAAGCATGATGAGCAGTATTTTAAACCAATAAAAAATTTAAAAATCCAGTTTATTTCATTTAGTCTAACAAAATCATCTCTTAAGCAACTCAAAATTGGGTTCTGTATTGACCTTATCACTTTAGAGCTTACAGTTTTGTGAATGATAGTAGTTATTTGGGCTGGAGCGATAGCACAGTGGGTAGGGCGTTTGCCTTGCATGCAGCCAACATGACCGACCTGAGTTCAATTGCTCCGCCCCTCTCAGAGAGCCTGGAAAGCTACCAAGAGTATCTCGCCCACACGGCAAAGCCTGGCGAGCTACCCATGACATATTCGGTATGCCAAACACAGTAAAAAGTCTCACAATGTTACTGGGCCCACTTGAGCAAATCAATGAACAATAGGGCAGTGACAGTGACAGTAGTTATTTATTTATTTTGGGGTTTGAGGCCACACCCTGTGGTGCTCAGGGTTTACTCCTCGCTCTGCACTCAGGGATCACTTCTGTTGGGCTCGAGGGACCACAGCGGGTGCCAGGGATTGAACTTGGATTGGCTGCATTCAAAACACGTGTCCTGCCCTGCCCGCTGTGCTATGGCTGGACCCCTGAATGCTAGCGGTCATTCTAAAAGTTCATAGTGCTCAGTCTGAGAACTGGGGAGTGGGAAGTGGACTGTCTACAGTTGGTTAGAGGGTTTCATACCTTGAGAGTAAGTGTCTCCTCCTCTTCCCTGGGGAGCCCCGGTGTGTTTGGTAGAAGGGGACCCCCATAAGAAGTCACAGCGAGGGAGGCAGAGAAGGGGGGAAGACAGAAAAGGGGGAAAGGCTTAGCAGCTGGAGGTTGGGGAAGTGTCACACACTTAAGGTGATTTTGTAAAATACTGAGTATATTACACAGTGTGAGACCTTAAAGATGAGCTCATTAAGCACATACAACAGGGGCTGGAGCGATAGCACAGCGGGTAAGGCATTTGCCTTGCATGCGACTGATCCGGGTTGGATTCCCAGCATCCTATATGGTCTCCCAAGCACCGCCAGGAGTAATTCCTGAATGTAGAGCCAGGAGTAACCCCTGTGAATTGCTGGGTGTGACCCAAAAAGAATAAAAAAAAAACAACAAAAGCAACAGCAGCCCTAAAATCAGCCAGGTTTGAATCATTCTGTGTTAGTCATTTACCAGTTCAAAGAAATAGTCATTTACCAGTTTAGAAAAAAAAATTTTTTTTTGAAACAAATATCTTAGGGATTGGGGTAATACTATAGCAGGTCACACTCTTGCCTTGGACACAGTTAACCTGCGTTCAATCCCCAGCATCCCATAGGGTCCCCTGAGTGCTGCCAAGAGTCAACCCTGAGCATAGAGATTTTTAAAAATGCTGTGCTCATCCCAATGCCCTGAATATGTTTTTTTTTTCTTTGCTTTTGGGCAACACCTGACTGTACTTGGGGCTAACTCCTGGGTCTGTGCTTAGGGATTATTCCTGGAAGGCTTGGACAATCATATGTGGTGTGGGGGATAGAATGAGTTGACCATCTGCAAGGCAAACACCCTACCTGCTGTGCCATCGCTCCATCCCCCACTACTTCCTTTTTTCCACAGTCAGCCAACCCTTACATCTCACCAAGCAGACCACAGTACTGTTCCTTTTTCAGAAATGCAGATACCATCCTAAAATTCCTGTGATGCTTGGTTTCAACTAGGGTGACTTATAATAAGATAAGACGAAATTTTCATGAGCTAATTGTTGAGATTCCCATAAGCAACACCTGTCCTCTTGCCAACCTGGTGACATAAACTCCAGCTTTGAGTCAGTGGGTCTCTGCTATAGCAGGAACTCTAGGGAAATGAGGGAATTCACTACATGTTGGGATGAAACAGGCTCTAGATTAGTGCTGGAACTTGACTGCACATCCTAGGAACTTACAAGTTTTCTGTTTTCTGTCCTCGCCATTGGCCAGGTTGGGGCATCTTCCAGCTTTTGTTCCCCAAGAGCCTGAGCTCTGCTGGAATGTGGAGGAGTCTGCCGACTCCTGAGACACCCTGTATTTCTGCAGGTAATTGACAAAGATCTTTCCTAGATGTTAATAGTTTGGGACAGAAACGGAACTGTAACCCTTGGATTCCAAGCAACTTGGAGGGTCACTGTCACTGTCACTGTCCTGTCATTGTCCTCCCGTTGTTCATCAATTTTCTTGAGCAGGCCCAGGGTAGCTTGCCAGGCTTTGCCGAGATGCTCTCGGTAGCGTGGCCAGGCTCTCCGAGAGGGGTGGAGGAATCAAACCTGGGCGGACGAGGTTGGCCACGTGCAAGGCAAACAAACGCTCTACCCACTGTGCTATCGCTCCAGCCCAACTTGGAGGGAGAAGAATTAAATTTTATTTGTTTGTTTTGGGGTTCAGAGCTGCTCAGGGCTGATTCTAGCTCTGTGCTTAGAGGTCACTCATACTAGAGCCGGGAGGGAAGTGGGGACCATACGTGCTGTTGAACTTGGGTCATCCATATTCAAGGTCAGTGACCCTTAACCCCTGTACTATCTTTCTGGCTCAGGAATAGAGTTTTAAATCTAATTTATGGCAAATGTTCCCTATACTTACCATAATTCTTTCAAGAAGAGCACAGCTAGGTTTATTAAAAGGAGGAAGAATTGCCCGGCATGTGACAGGCACATTGTGCAGCCCCCCCGGGGTAGCACCCCAACTGTGAGCGTGGCCCTGGGTACAGCCTTCGTGCTGGGGGTGGGGCAGTTTCACTTCATGGGGCGCTCCCCACTGGCCCCCGCCAGCTGCGGAATGCAGAAGTTCCTGCTATTAAAATAGCCCCCGTTGTGCATGCAAGAGCAGCCCCGGGAAACAGTGCCTCTTCCTCTTCCTCAGTCCACTTCTTCAATTCACGGTTGGCCCTTCCGAACTCATCTATACAAACTCTCCTAGGAAGCCGGGCTGCTGTTCTCCCAGCCTGGGGCAGCTCAGCATTTGGTCCATTCTGCTGTCAACCGTTTCATGAGCTCCAGGAACGGAGACAGAACCAGAAGCAAAGGTCCAGTTTGACCTTCTCCCCACCTTGATGCAGGTCACCTGCCACACCACGTCACCGGGTGGGGTGGGTCGCACCCCATGAGCCGCCTTGGGAAAGACTGTCAAAAGAAAAACTTCATACTAGGAGGTTTATTCCATGGCTTGGAGGCCAGTCGCACATGCTAGGGGGAAAGGCAGCTCAGATAGAGAAGGGAGCACCAAATAAAGAATATTGGGAGGATCCTCCTCCCAGGATGGGAGAAGCATGCTGAAAGTAGACTATAGACCAAACATGATTGTCACTCAATGCCTCTTTTGCAAACTACAGCACCCAAAAGGAGAGAGAGAACAAAAGGGAATGCCCTGCCACAGAGGCAGGGTGGGATGAGGGGATTGGGGGTGGGAGGGATACTGAGATTAGCGGTGGTGGAGAATGGGAACTGGTGGAGGGATGGGTACTAGATCATTGTATAACTGAAACCCAAGCACAAAAATTTGTAAGCCTACAACTGTACCTCATGGTGTTTCACTAATAAAAATTTAAAAAAAAAGACAAACTTCATTTTCCTTTGTTGTTTAGCCCCTTTCTTGTTTTTGTTTCTTTTTCCGCTTCACGACCCCTCCATGGCGTAGACTGGGGCTGTGTTTTAGATTCTCTTTCTCTCCTTTTTTTTAAACTGACTCACAGTGAAATAAACTCTTACAAAGCTGTTCATGATCGGGTTTCAGTCACACAGTGTTCCAACACCCATCCCTCCACCAGGGTACAACACCAATGTCCCGAGTTTCCCCAGTTTTGTCCGCCCCTCCCCCCCATCACTCCCCACCCTGCCTCTACTTGATTTTTTTTTTTTTTTGGCTTTTTGGATCACACCCAGCGATGCACAGGGGTTACTCCTGGCTCTGCACTCAGGAATTACTCCTAGCGGTGCTCGGGGGACCATATGGGATGCAGGGAATTGAACCCGGGTTGGCCGCATGCAAGGCAGACACCCTACCCACTGTGCTATAGATCCAGCCCCTCTACTTGATTGATTCTTATTCCTGGAACAATGGCAGAAATCTGGAATCTTGCAGCTGCATTTGCCTCAGCTGAAGTGCTTGTTAGATATGCAGACGTTCAGGCCCCACCCCAGGATCTACTGAATTAGAATCTGTTTTTAAGCAGACGCCAGCTGATTTGCATGAACAGTTAAGACCAGTGAAGCATTGAACAAGAAAACTTGAAAAAGACTCGAGGTCCAGCCCCCAGAGGCGGGGGAAAATTTAGGATGAAATTTAGGGTTATAGTGCCACCTGGTGGTTGCTTGGATAGTTGCGGTTGCACCGAGGACGGTTTTCAGAGGTCTTGAGTGAAGGATGAGGATCATGTTACGGTAATGGTTGCTATGTACTGAACATTTTCTCAATTATTTAGTATTTTATTTTTTGGTGAGGAAGAAGGGGTGGTTGGGACATGCATGGTGGTTATTTGGGCCACTCCAGTTCTATCCTGGGAGGTCACTCATGGTGGTGCCCTGGGTATAATGCCGTGTTGGGGATGAAACCCAGGACTCCTGCTTGCAAATCATGAGTTCAGCCCTCAGAGGTCTCTCCCGACCCCTCACTCAGCCATTGAAAGCTCATGATTGAGTGAATCAGGTGATATATTCTCTCTGTTCCACAAACCCCTCCCTTGACAGTAATTTTGATAGCAGTTATTTGCGAAAAATCCACACTCCCAAGAAACTTTTGATCATAAAGCTAGTAACTTGAGGCAATGATTTTGTGAGGAGTTAATCCCACTCAACTCTGCATATATTTAGGGAAGGGAAATGCAGTGTGTGCCGATATGCTTCTGACCCCGTCTCAGTGAATATGACGGGCATATGTGGACGTGGGGTGCCCTACAATAGCTCATCGGTTTGCCAAAAGAAGCACAACCCAGAGACTGAAAACTTAGCACAGAAGGGAGGTCGGATCACACAAGCTCAGGCACACCTGGCTTCACACGTCTCATGATTAGCAGGGTCAGACTTGACCTGGAGGTGAGACTTTCAGAGAACGAAAAACAGACTTCAAAGAAGCTCTCCGCAGTTACACTTCTAGCCTAAAAAGCAACACCACAGAGACAATCAGACTCTGTGTCCCACCTCTCTCTTCTACTCACCTCTATGTCCTAGGGAAAAACACTTTCTGTCTTGGACCTCCCAAGTCGTGCTCAGAAGGCTTGGAGGTTTACAGTCAACCGGGCAGGTGGTTCCAATGTGAGGACCCTGCAGTGCTGGAGGTTAAACTTAAGTCGGCCACGCGCAAGGGGTGCCTTCGCCCCTGTACAAGGTCCCCAGCCCAGGAATCTCAATTTTCTGATGACATAGTTCTGCTTGGGTGATTCCCCAACTCAAATTCACCTCCAAGCATTCCCAGCTGGTTATGGGACCTTACGCTCTGACTGATTTCCAAAGCGAAGTCTAACACCAACCAGCTGCTTGTTACTTCTCTCTCTGGATTATGCCCTTTCCCTCCTGGATAGCCAGTAGAGAATGATTACCTCAGAGGAGAGCTCCAGTGGCCAAGAGGCCCGCTCCAAAAGCCTTGGCTAGTAGGTCCTCCACAGACATGGAGGGTGGTTCTGGCAAGGAACTGATCCTAACTTCTCTTAGGACTGCATTTGTGGTTGCTGAGAAAAGAGTGGTCACTGAGTGGATCTGTCATGTGTATGCCTGGGGACAGTTTCTTCAAACCCTCATTGAAAAGACAACAGTGGGACCAAAGGTTGCTTGGTTCACATGGCTCCTGGCCATTGCTCATTTCGCTTTTTGGGTCACACCCAGCGATGCACAGGGGTTACTCCTGGTTCATGCACTCAGGAATTACTCTTGGTAGTGCTCAGGGGACCATATGGGATGCTGGGAGTCAAACCCAGGTCGACCGCATGTGAGGCAAACACCCTACCCACTGTACTATAGCTCCAGCCGCGCCCTCCCTCCCCCACACCTCGCCATTACTCATTCCTGCCTTGATCTGCTTTCCTGAACACACATCCTTTTCTGCCCAGGCTTTCTTCCCATGGGGTATTTCCGGGAGGGGCGGTGATAGGCAGTTTGACTCCCCCGAGTGACCCAGATTCCCCAGAATCCCAGGTGGTCCTCCAAACACTTCCAGGAGTGATTCCTGAGTGCAGAACCAGGCTCAAGGTAGCACTGTAGCACTGTCCTCCCGTTGTTCATCAATTTGCTCGAGCGGGCACCAGTAACATCTCACAACAAATTGTGAGACTTGTTGTTACTGTTTTTGGCATATTGAATACAACACGGGTAGCTTGCCAGGCTTTGCTGTGCAGGTGAGATACTCTCCGTGGCTTGCTGGGCTCTCCAAGAGGGGTGGAGGAATCGAACCCGGGTCAACCATGTCGGCCTCGTGCAAGGCAAATGCCTTATCCGCTGTGCTACAGCTCCAGAGCATCAATAGGTGTGACCCAAAAAAGAAAAAAGAAAAAAAAAGTCTGAAGATGAGATGAGTGCAGAGAAGTTCAGAGAGGGCTGGTAGATTGCTGATGAACATAAGCAGTGGAGGCAATGAATTCAAATTCACCATCCAAGGGCTGGAGAGATCATTCAGGGCTGAGGCACTTGCCTTGCACACAGCTGATGGCACTGCAGTCCCAGACACCACATATATTCTCCTGAGCCCCGCCAGGAGTGATGGCTGAGCACAGAACCAGTAGTAAGCCCTGAGCACAGTCAATGTGGCCCCACAAACAAACAAACAGCAACAAAATCCTAAAAAAAAAAACAAACTCATTTTCTAACATCTAGGGTTTTAACCCCCATACGTGGCCTCTGAACCTTTTACTAAGGCTTTGCACACATTTTTCTTTCTCATTCCCCTGTCTTTCCTCTCAGACTTTTCAGGCAAGCAGCTTGAACAATTGATGCTTTAAAAATCAGCGAGCAAGTCAGTTAGCAAATTCATGGTTAAGGCCTCCTTAAAGCAAAGCGAGGGTGTGTGTGGTGTGGTGTGTGTGTGTGTGTGTGTGTGTGTGTGTGTGTGTGTGTGTGTGTGTGCGTGTGTGTACACGTGCGCATGAACTCCATGAAGAGCAGCATTCTCAAGGCGAATGGAATTCATCAAGCCCTGGGGATTGCTGGTCTCCTTCCCAGGGAGCAAGGAATTTCAGGCATTGCAGCCAGAGCCAAGGCAGGCATCCTCAGAGGGGCCAGCGGCTCCAGGAGGCCTGAATAGGGAAAAGGCCCAGGGCCAAGCCCAACTGTGTCAGCCGGGCAGGCCAGTCCTTTCCCCACCCCCTGCCACAGATACCGGCTGAATCAAAAGGCCATTCAGGCCCCTCCCTGTCCCAGAGGCCACTGGGGCTGTCCCCTGAGGCTGAAACTCAGCGATTCCCCAACCCGCTTGTGTTTGGAACCACAGTAAACTTGGCTCTGGTTTTACACGTTTTTTTTCCCCTGGTAGTGTTTAAAAAAATTTTTTTAAAGAGTTAGAAGAAAGAAAGTGAGAAGTCTTGAGGGACGGGGAATTCTTTTTTCCAGTCTAGTGAATGAGGTTAACAAGTGGAAAAATAAAACTACTCTCTGTGAAGGGTCTTTGGAAGGGTTAGCAGGCTATAATAATTAAAAGCAAATTAAAAGACGATATCATTCATTCAGCCTCAATTGCCCCTCACAGCCCTGAGGGAACTGAATTTTTTTGCCAGACTAGGAAGGAGAGGGGGTGGTGAGGAAGGATTTGCAACCATCTGGGGTCACCAGGAGGGGTAGGGATAAGATCCTCCAGCTCAACCAACCAACCAACGATCTTTTCTGTTGCATCCCGAATACTAATTCCTGAATCAGAGGAGCTGATTTTGGAGATCACGTTCCCAAACTCCACCGCAAGCAAGGACATCTGTTCACACATTTCACAGGAGTGTTTCTAAGAGGGAAAACCAGCAAGCAACAGACCCCACAAACCATCTTTGGGGCTTGGGTCATCTCGGTTGAGTCGCTGGAATCTGTTTCTCCTCTGAATGGAGGTGCCAGCCAGGCTTGGGGTGGGAGGTGATTCCAACAGTGCTCCTGGGAGTTCTGCCACTGGCTGGGCAGGCAGGATGCAAAAATGGGGAAAGGGGCCCCTTTCCTGGTCCTGCCTTTGCCCAGATTCTCTCCTATCCTCTCTGCTCTGAGATGGCCCCCGTGGTGGGGAGTTTTATTCTGAAACACCACCCAACACAGCCCCTGCCACTGTCCCGGCCTGGCCCCCAGTAGCACCCCTGCCCCGAGTGGGGAGGGGCTTTTTCCAGGGTGTTAAGACAGACTTGGGCTGACCCAGGCAGTGGGTACACATAGGTTCCCGACTACAGAAGGTGCTGTGAACAAAGAACCGAAAGCCCCTGCTGGACAAGCAGACACAGACCCAAGAAACTTTCCCTCTGCTGCTCAGAGTAGCCTTACATGGCCACCACCTTTACATGGAAAGATGTGCAAGGCTGAATAAGGCAAATGACAATTCTGATTCTGAAGAGCGCCTGTGGTGTTCTTCGAGGTGATTGATAGAATCCATCACCCCATCACTGTCGCTTCATTCTCTTCGGTTGGAGATAGATGCTTCTCTGCCTGCCGGGGCTGCTGGTGGGCCCCTGGGTGGGTCTCTCACACAGTCTCCAGGCTCCGTCTGAGTTTTACTGGGGGAGCCTCCTTTGTTCCTGTGTTTTCTGTCACTGAATATTTGTTGTATCTCTGTGTTGAAGAGGGATTCTGCACACTGACACCTGTATTTTCACATGCAGGTGGACTTTTGACTAAATCTCAACAACCAATTTCATTGTGCAATCTTTTCTGAGCCTCTAAGTTGGGTTCTGAGGCTTTTCCTGTGTTTTCCCAAGCACCCAGTTCTACCCAGTTTGTTGAGTAGTCATTCACTCTGGGTGAACTAGGGTTTGATTTTATTCCTTTCCTTTTTTATTCCCACTCCTTTCTCTGGTCTGAAGGTCAGAAGTCACAGCCCTTTTCTATAAATCCCCAGACCTGGCAAAGTCTTCATAACACAAAGATGGTTGTCTTTTTCCAACATAGCAATAACAGTACTTCCACCTTCACAAGTTCTTTCAAAAGGCTTTCCAATTCCAATTTCCGAATCAGGGGGCTGGAGCGATAGCACAGCGGGTTGGGCATTTGCCTTGCACATAGCTGACCCGGGTTTGATTCCCAGCATCCCATACGGTCCCCCGAGCACCACCAGGGGGTAATTCCTGAGTGTATGAGCCAGATGCAACCCCTGAGCATCGCCGGGTGTGGCCCAAAAAGCAAAACAAACGAAAAACAAAAAAAAAACAAAGTGAATCAGGATCTGTTTCTCCTCCTGTGAGATACAAAGGAGGCATAGGAGGCTGAATTCCAGGAGAGACCCCAGTGAATAGATAACTTGGCTGCCCAGGCTGGCTTGCAAACAACCCTCCTCCTGTTCACTGCTTCCTCCTTGGAGCACTCATGCTGGGAATCAGTCACAAAATTACGGGAAAATTGAGAGTAAACCACGAAAGAGCAAAATGAGTCCCTCCTGGTCAACAATCAGCCCCAACATCAGTATGACTAAATGGATGACAGGGTGGTTCTGTTCATCCACCTTCAAGAATCTTCCAGCTAAGGCTTTTGACACTGAAGGGATAGGGTATCCCTGCTATGCCTGTCCAAATTTTCAACCTACAAAATATTATTAAAAGCTTAATAAGCCTTTGTACTGTACTGCTAAGTGTTGGGCTTGTTACACAACCATAGTCATTGAACAGTGGTCAACAATGGATATTAAGGGGCTGGAGCAATGGCACAGCGGATAGGGCATTTGCCTTGCATGCGGCCAACCCGGGTTCGATTCCCAGTTTCCCATATGGTCCCTCCAGCACCGCCAGGAGTAATTCCTGAGTGTATGAGCCAGGAGTAACCCCTGTGCATTGCTGGGTGTAACCCAGAAAGCAAGTGCCAAGGTATTGAGGTAAGATGTTATGACATAAATGTCTCTGTAGATATCGCTGTTACAGTAGAAAAGGTTAAAAAAGAAAATCAGGGTCGTATTTATCCATGAAGAGACACAGAGGAAACTTAAATATAGCAGCATTTTCACCAATACTTTTTCTAACTAATATTTTTAAAATTTTTATTAAGATGCCATGATTTACAAAGCTGTTCATAATAGAGTTGTTTCAGCCATGCAATGTTTTGACACCAATTCCACCACCAGTGTCCCCCTCCCTCCACCAATGACCCCATGTTCCCTTCCATCCCCCCACCTCCCCCCTTGAGAGGCATATAGCAAATGGTAAGATTCCAGATATCTGACATTCTTGTAAGGACCTAGGCACAGATCCATGGTTTGCAGAGTTGGAGGGTGAGGGATTGGGGGTGGTAGGGATGAAAATATGCAGAGGACTCTTAGGGCACTGAAACTGATCTGTACGATCTTATGATGGAAACAAGCCAGGCCTCTGTCCAAACCCATAGAAAGCACAATGTTAAGCCTAGTGGTGATGTAGAACACCCATGTGGGGTTGTATTGCTGTGTTCGTGTTGGTCTTTTGATAGTAACAAATGTACCTTCTGGTGTTAAGATTGGGGAACACTGTGTCTAGGTGATAAGCAAAAGGTATATGGGAAATACCTGTACTTTTCATTCAGTTCTTTTCTCTTTCCACTCAATTTTGATGTGAACCTAAAACTGCTTTTAAAATAAGTCTGTTTTTAAAATTTTGAATTTAATTTGAATTAATTTAAATTTTAATATGGATGTGTTTGTCTAGAACAGAGGGAGCCCTCCGTCTCTTCCCCTTCTCACAAATAAACAAATTGTGCAATCGTTGATGAAATTTTTTGTGTTTGCATCATTGTGATCATCAGGGGTTAATGTAGCTTAAAAATAAAAGCATTCAGTTACCCTGGCCTTTCTTTTTGCCCAGATGCATAGTATCTGGGGGCTGTTCTGTTTCCAACATCATTTAAGTAATCTTCTGGTTTTGCTTTGAATGACACTGAAAAACTTCACCCTTAAAAGGCACAGAACCAAATGAATGGCTTAGAAGGAGATTAAAACAAGGACTCCAGGGCAATTTGAATAATGAATTAAGCACTCATTATTCTCAGTTTCTCTTTTTCTCCAGAATTTATTAATTAGCAACTGTTTTCCATAAAAATATAAGTGGGATGATCATCCTTGAAACTGACCACACTAAACGTGACATTTAATTTGGTGTTTTAATTCCAACTAGATGTTATAATTGGGTTTCGTTGTCACATCTATTTGTTTAATGAATTTCTCCTCAGGAAATACAGCAGGTGACCATGTATTTCCCAGAGTGTTTATTTGATTGGAAGGTGATTGCAAAGGACTTCCATTGTTTTAAAAAACAAAACAAAACAACATTTGTGATGATAATTACTGGTGTTTGAGGTTTAAGCAGAGTCTTTGTCTCACTTGGGAGCATGTGTGTTTGTGCACATGCTAAACATCTTGGAAGAAGAGAGTTAGTCTCTGTGGCTGAGCATTCAACTTCCATCAAGGGGGCGTTCATGGCTCGTTCCTTGGGCTGGATCCCTGGGATCAGAATGCATGGTCTGAGAGTTCCTCTCTGGGAGGTTTTCACAGAGGAGTGATTACAACAGGCACATTCCTCTCCATGAAAAAAATTCATTATGTGCTTCTTTTGATTGGTGTGTTTTTTCAGTTTCATAAGCAAATCATTTTTATCCCAAACCAATAACTCCCAATTTTCTCGTTTCCATCCTTGATTTCCTCCTCAAAGAGGCAGTTGTTTTCATTTAAAGGTGTTTCTTTTGAAAATATTCTCCATATTTTAAAAAAATTATTGATGCACTACACTATGATTTATTATACTGTTTACTATAGGGCTGGAGCGATAGCACAGCGGTAGGGCATTTGCCTTGCACGCAGCCAACATGGCCGACCCAAGTTCGATTCCTCCGCCCCTCTCGGAGAGCCCGGCAAGCTACGGAGAGTATCTCGCCCGCATGGCAGAGCCTGGCTAGCTCCCCGTGACGTATTCGGTATGCCAAACACGGTAACAACACAGTCTCCAATGGAGATGTTACTGGGCCCGCTCAAGCAAATCGATGATCAACGGGAGGGCCTTTACCTTTACCTTTACCTTACTATAGGGTTCATTCATACAATGTTCCAACACCACACCCTCTACAAGTGTTCATGTCCCTCAGTCATTATCTGTGTTCCTCCTCCAACTCTCCTTTCCTTTTTCCATATTTCTAAACTGTATGTGTATACTCTTATCTTTCATATTCTCTCCTTTAAAATGGGGTTAAGGGGCTGGAGCGATAGCACAGTGGGTAGCACACTGCCTTCCACCCGGCCGACCCAGGTTCGATTCCCAGCATCCCATATGGTCCCCTGAGCATCGCCAGGAGTGATTCCTGAGTGCAGAACCAGGAGTGACCCCTGTGCATCAACGGGTGTGACCCAAAAAGCAAAAAATAAAAAAATAAAAATAAATAAATAAAATGGGGTTAAAGGCCGCACCAGCTCTGCAGCAGGCACCCAGCTGGGCCGCCGTCCGGGTTGTTCTGCTAGGGTCCGTCACCTCCTCCTAAGGATGCATCCCGACTTATCTCCACACTTGCACAACTGAAGAGTGCAACATCTTGATAAACTTGCTTGAGGAATGTCACAAAAATCACGGCTCTCTGAAATGTTTTGGTCAATGCAATGATCTTGATTGAGAGATGAGAAAAATGCTTGAAGAAGGAGCAGAGGCATGGTAATGCAATGCGAAAGAGACTATTTAATTCCCCAGAGAATTCTGAAAAATAAATTGTATTTTCACTGGATGCCTTGGCTGAGAGAAGACCTAAAGCCTCTTGGTTGACAGCTGAAAGAATCCTCTCATTTGGTTCTCCGGAACCCTTTGCCGATCCGTAGACACAAGGCATGGAAAGATCCGGAAAAGCCTGGATTCTGACAATGTTGGCAGAGTCTTAAGTTCTCACCAGCAAACTTGACTTCCCACTTTCCCCCTTTCTCTCCACCAGAGAACACTGGAGTAACTTCTCTCCCTCAATAAAAGAACTGATTTTAATCATAAAACACACACACACACACACACACACACACACACACACACACACAAAAATGGGGTTAAAAACCCTTTTAACATGTTGTGAGCAATAAAATGAATTGATTTGACAAAAGCCCTTTTAATAGTGTCCGGTACTGTTTATACTGTTTATAGAGTAATAATTGCTCTATTACTTTCCATTATTATTATTATTATTATTATTATTATTATTTTGCTTTTTTGGGTCACACCCGGTAATGCACAGGGGTTACTCCTGGCTCTGTGCTCAGGAATTACCCCTGACGGTGCTCAGGGGACCATATGGGATGCTGGGAATTGAACCCCGGGTCGGCTGCGTGCAAGACAAACGCACTACCCGCTGTGCTATTGCTCCAGCCCCTTCTTTCCTTCTTTTTCTTTTTCTTTCCCCCCCTTTTTTTTGAGTTACTGTAGCACTGTCCTCTCGTTGTTCATTGATTTGCTCGAAGGGGCCTAGTAACATCTCCATTGTGAGATTTGTTGTTACTGTGTTTGGCATATCAAATACGTCATGGGGAGCTTGCCAGGCTTTGCCGTGCGGGTGGAAATACTCTCGGTAGCTTGCCGGGCTCTCCGAGAGGGGTGGAGGAATTGAGCCATCCAGTAATATTTGGGGTTATTTCTGGCTCAGCACTGAGAAATTATTCCTGGAAGTGCTCAGGGGACCATATGGGATGCTGGGGATTGAAAACGGGTCAGACACATGCAAGGCAAATGCCCTACTCACTGTATTATTGCTCTGCCCCACTCCATTACTTTTTAAATTTTGCTATTATTTATTGTCTATTAAAGCATTGTGTTTAGCTGTGCTATGGTACCTTCTTTACACACACACACACACACACACACACACACACACACACACACACACACACAGTTTCCCTCTAACCAAACACTGTCCTCCCGTTTTTCATCGATTTGCTCAAGCGGGCCAGTAACGTCTCCATTGTGAGACTTCTTGTTACTGTATTTGGCATATTGAATACTCTCGGTAGCTTGTAGGCTCTCCGAGAGGGGCAGAAGAATCGAACCCAGCTCAGCTGGGCTGGCTGCACGCAAGGCAAATGCCCTACTGCTGTGCTATCACTCCAGCCCTCTAACCAATATTTTTAAAATTTTTATTAAGACATCATGATTTACAAAGCTGTTCATAATAGAGTTGTTTCAGTCATACAATGTTCCCTCCTATCCCCCAACCTCCCCCCGTGACAGGCACATAGCAAATTTATTTCATATTACTTATGCCAACAAAATTCAAAGGAATGGCAAATGGAATTATCATAAAATAATCAATAGAATGAAATCAGGGCTAGGATGAAAGAGACGTTACTGGGGCCTGCTCGAGGCAATCGATGATTAACAGGATGATGAAATGAAAATGAAATGAAATCAATAGAAGTAAATTTGTGATAATTATTGCAAACTGATTTAAACTAATAGATAAATAGTTAATTCATTATTGAAATGTATAAAATCTTTTAACAAGCTAGGAGTAAATATATGTACTATTAGTGAGTGCCATACTCAATGCCACATGTTGGGAAGTTTGTCCTGTCCTCGAGAAGAAGCTCTTTTAATGCTTCTTGCAAACTGATTTCAAGACTAGGAATTCTCTGAGCTGTTTCCTGCCTGTGAAATTCTGTATCATTCCTTCAAATATGAATTACAATCTACCTGGAGAGAGTATTCTTAGTGAGGTGTTCATTTTGTTGAGTTTTTATACTGTATCACTCCATGCTCATCTGATTTGTGGAGTCTCATTTGGTAGATCTGCTGTTCATCTTATAGACTTACTTTTGTAAGTTCCTTTTTGGATCTAGCTACTTTTAGTGTCCTGTATCTATCTTTGACTTTTGTCATTTTGAGTATAATGTGTCTTGGACTTTTCCTAGTTTAGTAGAGTCTGTTTTTGCTGGGACCCTTCAAGCCTTGGATCTTGGTGACTGTAATCCTCAACTCTGGAAAATGCATTTTTTCCATTTTGTTTTGCTTGGAGGCCACACCTTGAAGTTACTCCTGGCTCTGTACTTGGGAATTTCTCCTGGCAGTCTGGGTGGAACATATGGGGTGCCGAGATCAAAACTGGGTCAATCACATGCAAGGAAAATTCCCTACCCACTGTACTCTGGGTACATGGCTCTAGGCCCATCTCTGGAAATTCTTTTTGATGATTTCTTTAACTATTGTTTCTTCATCACATTTGTCTTCCTGTTTTTCAGGGACTCCAGTATTCTTATATTGTTTCTCTTAAATGCATCCCATAGTTCTCTGGTATGCTGCTCATTTCTTTTCAGACTATTTTCTACCTTCTGCTGTTTCCTCCTTCTCATCTTGGAGTTCCTCGATCATTTACTCAGCTTCTGTTATTCTGCTATTCAGAGTTTCTATTGACTTTTTAATATCATCCTCCATGTTCTTCATTTCTGTAATTTTTGATTGCAGTAGTTTTCTCATTTTGACTCCTATACTTTCTTGAACTCTGCTGACTACTATGGTTTCTTTGAACTTATCAAACACTCTCATCATAGTAACTCTATAGACATTGTTTGAGGATTTATGGTGTGTATATCTTTGGTGATATTGTTTTCATTCACTGAACTTGGTGGGTTTCTACATGTTTTCCTCATCTGTTTTCTAATGTCCTTACTGTGCTGGAGGGTGAAAGTTTGTAGTTAGACCCTCTTGAAGATGCTGAGGGATCAAGCTGAGTCTGCTCTCTTCACCAAATCAAAGAAGAATAACTGAGAGAAGCATGCAATTTGCTGAGTAGGTCTTCAGAAGCTGTGGTGGGGACCCATGTTTATGGTACAGGTTGGGTGTGGAGACTGCTGGAAGCCAGCAGGACAGGAGGGACACTACCTCTTCTGGAGTTGGCCCAGGGACGTCAACTGGAGGCAGGCTTTATCTGGAATGGTGGATCAGCAGGCAGAAAGCCAGGTGGTACTTTTCTATTTCAAAATTCTAGGGTCTGGGGCTGGAGCGATAGCACAGCGGGTAGGGCATTTGCTTTGCACGCGGCTGACCTGGGTTCGATTCCCAGCATCCCATGTGGTCCCCCAGCACCGCCAGGAGTAATTCCTGAGTGCAGAGCCAGGAGTAACCCCTGTGCATCGCCGGGTGTGAGACCCCCCAAAAAGGCAAAAAAAATTCTAGGGTCTGGTCAAAAAAGGAGAGCTTAATGGGTTGAGTGCATGGTTTGCAGGCAGAAGGTCCAGCTCAACCTGGGCACCACATGGTCCCCAAAACACTCTCAAGAGCAACCCTCAAGCACGAAGCTGGGAGTAGCCCTCAAGCACCACTGATTATGGTCCCCAAACCAAACCAGAACAACCCCCCCAAAATTAAATTCTTACTTTTCTTTCCAAACCCTCTACCACAGATGTAAGTCTCACACTATGTTCTGACAGTATGCAAATTGAGGGATGGGGGAACAGATATACTTCCCAGACTGTTCTCTCCTCATAGAATAACCTAGACAGATTACTTTACTATAAAGCTGGCATTCTGGTTGGGGGTGGGGCTCCTTTTCCTATTAGCCTCAAAATTCCTTCTTGTTCCTCTTTATCCTGGATCACTTTTCCCTCCCATAAAATTCTTATTTGCTTTACATTTTCATTTTGAGTAAAGACACTCTCCCATAACATTTAGATTAAAATCTAAAACATTCTGCCTTCTCTATACATGGTTAATAGTCTGACTATGTATATAATTGGAAATTGAGTATAGTTTTTTTCTTTTATAAATTAGAGGGTAAAAACTATTCTATTTCCCAAGGAAGTTATTAAGAAGTCTCATATTTTATATTTTGAATAAATCTTGTTGTTTCCTCTCTGGATGTTTTTAAAATCTTCTCTTCGTCTTTAGGATCCAACATTTTATGATGATAGATCTTGGTGTGGGATGTTTTAAACCCATTTTATATAAGAAATTCAGTAAGGCCTCAAACTATGAAAACTCATGTCCTTCAGTTCTGAAGAATTTCTTTAATTATATTTTGAATATTCTTAACCTTCACATTTTCTTTGTCCTTTCTTCCTAGAAATATTTTATTTTAATATTATTTGGCCTGTTCTTCAATTTTTCTTACTTTTTTCTCTTGTGTTTTTTGTCTCTGATATTTATTCTACTTTCAAAGGTATTTCTCAAAGTTTACCTTCCAGCCCTTTCACTGTATTTTGCACTTCTGATGCATGGTTTTAACTTTTAAGTGCTCAATTTTTGGCCTTCAATGAGTTTTGATATTACTTCTAATTTTCTTCTCTTTCCCCCATATTTCTTCTTTTTTTCACATATTATTTATAGCTGTCTGAAGGTTTCTTCTGCCCCTTACATTATTATTCTACTGAGCTTTTTAAAAATGTGTTATTTGTTTGATCTGTTTTCTAATGAGAAAATTTCTCAGATGTTTGGTCATCATTAGGTCCCATTTCATATTTGAGAAGGAGGCGCTAAAAGTTGAAGGGATGCTGGGGTGTGATGCATATGTTTGTGTTTGTAAATATTGCATGCATGCACATGATGGTGCAGAAATGTGTTGAGAGCTATAGAGAGGTTTCCAATGAATGGTCATTTCTGCAGAGTAACTTGGCAGGCCTGTTTTATTGGAAGATGTCCATCTTGTTAACTAACCTTATTGAAGTCATCATTTCATGGCATAAATGTTTTATCAGCTCATCATATTAAGCCCTTTAAAATTATACAATTCCATATGCCACATCTCAATAAGCCTGGAAAAAGTTTTAAAATATTAAAAGTTCTTGAAACAAAAAAAGAAGAAATACAATCTGAGTAAAGTACAATCTGGATAACATGATCATCAATAACGTAGAGATGTTGAAATGAAAAGAGAGACCTCATCTTTGATCCTAAGTAGATTGTAAGATAAAATATGATGAAAAAGGACAAATCCAAAACTTTAGATGGACTGGACAAGTTCTTAGAAAATTAATCTGCCAAAATGAGAACTCAGAGGAGTCCTATGTTTTTAAACATTGAACCAGTAGGGTACTGGAGAAATAGTATAGGGGGTAGGGGTGAGAGCTGCTGGGTTTGGTCAGAAAACAAGCAAGAAATCAAACAAGCAAGGAAGGAAGGAAGGAAGGAAGGAAGGAAGGAAGGAAGGAAAGAAAGAAAGAAAGAAAGAAAGAAAGAAAGAAAGAAAGAAAGAAAGAAAGAAAAGTTGTACTTGTAATAACTCTCACAAAGAATGCTTCAAACTTAAAATTCTTTATCAGAGAATCAGACCAACACTTAAGAAATAAGTATAGGGGCTGGAGAGATAGCATAGCAGGTAGGGCATTTGCCTTGCACGCGGCCAACCCAGGTTCGATTCCCAGCATCCCATCTGGTCCCCTGAGCACCGCCAGGAGTAACTCCTGAGTGCAGAGCCAAGAGTAACCCCTGTGCATCGCCGGGTGTGACCCCCCCCCAAAAGAAATAAGTATATATTCCCCAGAATTTTATACAAACTTTTCATAAAAGGATGAAAGATTTCCTAGTTGTTTTAAAAAACCGGGGCTGGAGCGATAGTACAGCAGTAGGGCGTTCGCCTTACAAGTGGCCAACATGGCCGACCCGAGTTCGTTTCCTCCGCCCCTCTCGGAGAGCCCGGCAAGCTACCGAGAGTATTCGATATGCCAGACACAGTAACAACAAAGTCTCCAATGGAGACGTTACTGGGCCCGCTCGAGCAAATCGACGGTCAACGGGAGGGCCTTTACCTTTTTAAAAAACCAGCCCACCCTGGGGCTGGAGAGATAGCACAGCAGGTAGGGTGTTTGCCTTGCATGCAGCCGACCCGGGTTCTATTCCCAGCATCCTATTCCCAGCATCCCCTGAGCACCGCCAGGAGTAACTCCTGAGTGCAGAGCCAGGAGTAACCCCTGTAACCCCTGTGCATCACTAGGTGTGACCCAAAAAGCAAAAAAACAAACAAACAAACCAGCCCACCCTGGGTATCCAGCTCTAACATAGGCGGCAATAACCTGAATAAAATATTAACAAATGAGGCCATTTATGTACAAAAAAAATATAAAACCACATCTAAGAAAAATTTTAAAATAAGCTTATGTGTAAACTAGAAATTGAAATTCAATTTTTGAAAATTGAAATTGAATTTTTTCTGGGCTGGAGCGATAGCACAGCAGGTAGGGCGTTTGCCTTACAAGCGGCCAACATGGCCGACCCGAGTTCGATTCCTCCGCCCCTCTCGGAGAGCCCGGCAAGCTACCGAGAGTATTGGATATGCCAGACACAGTAACAACAAAGTCTCCAATGGAGACGTTACTGGGCCCGCTCGAGCAAATCGACGATCAACGGGAGGGCCTTTACCTTTACCTTTACCATAATAGGAGTTACCCACCTCAGCAGCAGAAAGACAGTCTTAGTGCTGAGATGATCACTGAAAATGCTCTGCTAGCAAGCCATTTTGGGTAACTTGGAAGTCTTCTCTATGATGTACTAATCAAACCCAAAGCCAAGAAATTCTGTCTAAAATCTAGTCACGATCAAGTTCCTTGGAGTAGAGAACCTGGCAGGCTGGAAAGTCCCAAGGCCTGGACCTAGATGTGGACAATGAGGAAGCTGAGGAAAGAAAGGCAAGTCACAATCTGTGGTAGGCCGGTCATTGGTTGGTAACAAAGTCCCTTCATTTCCCATAAATACAAAAACTTCCTGAAGAGAATCTGTGTTCTGGTTTTTAGAATGTGTCAGTAGTCTCCAAGAACTATTAGTGTTTCATAATAAGTACCTAGTCTAACTTCCTTTTGATAATATCTCAGCTGGGTTTAGCCGAGTTCCTTTTGTTAGAGGCAGTGGTAACCTTTGACGTGTTGTCCCAGTGGGGTGAGGTGAAATGATGTGAGATGAGGGAGGTGTGTGTGTGTGTGTGTGTGTGTGTGTGTGTGTGCGTGTGTGTGTTAAAGGCAGTCAGTCATCCCTGACATCTCTGACATGTTGTCCTGATGAGATGAGGTGTGTGTGTGTGTGTGTGTGTGTGTGTGTGTGTGTGTGTTAAAGGCAATTGGTCACCTCTGGCAAATGTGTGGGGTGGTGGGAGTGAGCGCCTAACCAGTCCTTTCTTAACTCTCAGTCACATCAGGCGTTTCCAAGACACCTCAATACCTCACAGACTGGCCCTGTTTGAAGTCAACTGTACATGATTTTTCAGAATCTTGGATTATCCGCCTTTGTTTAACCTCCTCCTCTTTTCAAAGGTTTGTTGCTTTGGTGGTTTGTTGTTTTTTTTTTTTTCCTTTCATTCTTCATCCAAGGTGCCACAGGCCTCATGATTAAGAACACATCTCCCGAAGAACTTGGGGTTCAGTTCAGAGTTCTGGATTTAGTGTGGAATAAAATCTAAGCTAATTAGTTCTGTTCTAGCCTTGGTCTCTTCTGTAGACTCAGCAGAGGTTTGAAATAAGCAAGAATTAGTGACTCCTCGAGAATGGGCAACCTCCTCCCATCTCCCTGTGCTTCTGGTAGTCTGAGAGTCATACCCAGGAACTGTCTCTGGCACCACGGCGCCATGGTCCAGAGATGCACAAATAAAGCTCTTGGAAGAGAGCAACACAGAACGATATGCTGCAGAGATGCCTCCTGACTCCAAAGTTACTCTCCAGTTAATAGCAAAAAAATTAAATTAACCTCAGCTGTACAACCGTATTTAAAATTTTAGAATTCCTGGAATGTGCCCAGCAAGCTACCGAGACTATCTCGCCCACACGGCAAAGCCTGGCAAACTACCCGTGACGTATTTGATATGCCAAAAACAGTAACAACAAGTCTCACAATTTGTTGTGAGATGTTATGGTGCCCGCTTGAGCAAATTGATGAGCAATGGGAGGACAGTGCTACAGTGGAATGTGCCAACGCAACATTTTATATGTTGGTAATCTCTTATACAAGGGCTTATTTGTATATTAGGTGTGAGATACAACATATCCAGGGTGAGATACAACAATCTTCACACACTTTCCTCTAAGGAAATTTTTTGTGTCATTTTTATTTTATTAATTACTTTTTTTATGTTTTATTTTTGACAGTCTGAATGAGGAGCAGTTTTTGTACCTGTTTATTTAGTTCTCATTTTAATCACCTTCCTCCTGGCTTCCATCAACAAGACCCATTATTTACAAGTTAACATACACATGAAGTCTAAATGCTGGGACACTGGCAAAGCCTGAGGTGATAATAAGCAAGTACCCGTGACGTATTTGATGTGCCAAAAACAGTAACAACAAGTCTCACAATTTGTTGTGAGATGTTACTGGTGCCCGCTTGAGCAAATTGATGAGCAATGGGAGGACAGTGCTACAGAGCTACAAGGAAGTACCTTTCCTTTATGGTACTGACATCAGGGGAAGGTTGTCACACACTACCAGGATTATTTCCTCCTTTTCTTCTTTTTCAAATGTAGGAGTACTGCTATTTTTTTTTTTAAAGCCATTAAGTTGGTTGAAGTGGGCATGAACTCCACAGTACTTTTTTTTTTTTAATTTAATTGGATATCCGTGAGATAGACCATTACAAAGCTGTTTGTAGTTCGGTTTCAGTCATGCAATGATCCAGCTTGTTTGGAGGTTCCAGCTGAGGAGCGCAGCTGTCCGTCTCTATTCGAGGAAGGCTGTCCTCTTCCACTGAGCGGGCGCTTCCAGAGGGACACACATGGAGCGGTGAGGGAGGAAAGAGACACCCACCTAGTCAGCCAGAATCAACCCTGGCGATCAATGGGGTGACAGATGTCGCAGACTGGAGCGATAGCACAGTGGTAGGGCGTTTGCCTTGTGCACAGCCAGCCCGGCCGATCCTGGTTTGATTCCTCTGCCCCTCTCAGAGAGCCCGGCAAGCTACTGACAGTATCTCGCCCGCAAGGCAAAGCTACCCATGAAGTACTCAATATGCCGAACACAGTAACAACAAATCTGTTGTTGTATATATATATATAGAAAATATATATTCAATATGCCAAACACAGTAACAAGTCTCAAAATGGAGACATTACTGCTTGAGCAAATCGATGAACAATGATTGAGCAAATCAATGAACAATGGGAGGACAGTGTTTGACAGTTTGAATGATCCAGCTCCCATCCCTCCACCAGTGTAGTTTCCCACCAGCAAGTTCCCCTGTTTCCCTCCCACCATCCCCCAATACCCCCACCCCCAGCCTCTCTCAATGGGAGGCACTTTCCTTCTTGCCCTCTCTCTCCTTTTCCTTTCGTGCATTATAGTTTGCAATACAGGTACTAAGAGTCATGATGTTTGTTCAGGGCATTCACTATTTTTATCAGGACAGTAAAGCTGGAGTAGCTTTTTAACTGGGTAGCAGCTGTGGGGTGTGGATGTCACTGCCGAGGCTTCCAGAAGAACAGGGAGGTTGTGGGGCAGGGGAGGGGGAAGGTAGCCCATCCCAACCACAAGAAAGCCTGGAGCTTTCAGTCACAAAGCCCTCATACCAGAATTTTCAGATTATATCCTGGTGAGGTCCGTCCTGAGACAGTGGAGTCAGGCTGGGGTTATGGCGGTGATTTTGGATAGTGGAAGCAAGTGGCTGCTGGGGGCTCTGCTTGGGTGGGCACCAGGCTGACCAGTGACCCCAGTCCTTTCAGCCCTGTGTGGGTCTAAGATTAACTGTGACTTTTGATCTCTTTCAAGATTTATTTAACTATCTCTGAAGCAAGGCCCATGGAAAAGCTTGCTTACATAGTGGCAACAAAGTTGGTTCATGGGGTGACTGCCAGTGCTTCCAGGAGTATTGGAAAGTGGGGGAGGTAGCCCACCCCAACTCCAAGAAAGTCTGGAGATTTCAGTCACAAAACCTGCATGCTCAATTTTTCAACAGGTTAATATCTCAGTGAGGTCTGTCCTAAGACAGTGCAGTCTGGCAGGGGTCGTGGCTATTTGGGATTGTAGGAGCAAGCGGCTGCCAGGGGCTTTGCTTGGGCGGGCACCAAGCTAACCTGCCCCCCTCCGATTTACCCCAGTCTGTTCAACCATGCGTGGGTTCAAGATTAATTGTGGCTTCTGATCCCTTTTGAGACTTATTTATGGGTCTCTAAAATAAGGCCAAGAAATGAACTTGTATAGCTGCGCCAGAGGTGGTTTGTGGGTGTGGCTCCCACATTCCTAACTTTTTGCCATTTAATTTCTTGGGAAACTTGGTCCCAAGTTATTGGGGTCTGGCCAAAGACACAGTGGAAATTTGGGGGTATCGGGAAGTCTGAAGGCACCATCAGGCTGCTGATATACTCACCCCACGGGTACAGGTTGACTTGGATCATTTTAGCAGACTATTCATAAGAAGCAATACAAAATAAATTATTCAGGTCTTGCTTTGGGGGCAGGGCTTGGGGATCAGGTTGGAAACATTTGAAAATAGGGTGGTGGGTAGTTGTAATGCGGGTGGGATTTTAGTATTGGGATATTAAACGTAACAAATTATTGTGAACAACTTTTAAAAATAAAATACAAATAATTGGCAACTCCTTTCTTTCTAACCTCACAATCAGCCTAAAAGTCTGCCACTAAGGCAAATGCTTAAGTAAATGTTTATCAGCAAGTACATAGAGCTCCACTCTAGCTGAGGGAAGTCCCCACCTCAGTCCCCTGTGGTTTATCCATGCCTGAAGTTTAATAAGGTCACTCAGAGCAATCTAGTGAGGCCCTTTCACAGCCATCCCTTTGCTGGGCTCTGCTGCTGAGGCCGGGAGCCCCTGACTCCATGGCCGCACATGGAACCAGTGAGGAATTCAGCTTAGAGCGTTCCTCGGAGTGTGAAAGCCCCAGGGTCAAGAGTCCATGCATTTGTGCAATGGTGCAATTTTAGCTGAGCCAAATGCTTGAAATACCTTTCATTGTTTCCATCAGTGCTCATTTCAAAACTCCATCCTGCTGGTGAGTATGCCCCCAGGATCACAAATAAGATCTCATTTCTGACATTTGTTATGCTGATTGGCAACCCATTTGATCCCAATCAAGATACAAATAAAAGGCTGTGCTGTGAGGTCTTTCTGATAGCCAGTGCTGGCCTGCCGTGTCCACCGTGTAGTCCCGTAGCGCTGGCCACCTGGCCTATCCCTCCCAAGCAGCACACATCTGTCACATAACACATCTGGAAGACTTCAGAGTAAATTACAGGAAAAGATTGTATAAGAGGGAGGGCACTTGCTTCGCACATCGCCAACCCTATTTCCACCCCCAGCATAGCATATAGGTTCCCAAGTACCAAGCACCGTCAGGGGTCACTCCTCAGCATAATGCCAGGAGCAGAGTTGTAAGCACGGTCAAGTGTCACCCCCCAAAAAAAAACAAACAAACAAAGTAAATTATAACATTGACTAAACCATCCCTGCCCCTTTCAACTAACCTGAACAAATTATTCAACATTTTCCTGACTTGGTTTCCTGATTTGTCTGCACACAATGAATTATTAGATCAATAAAATGAAATTGTGTGTACCCAACATTTAATCGTGTGTACCCAACAAATAAGAAGCCACACAGAGATGGAGGCTGTATCTTGCCTTCCACAGGCCATCTTTCATTAGACTTCGGATGGTCCTGGCTCTCATCTAGGAGGTGGGGAAAACCGAGTTGATGCTGAGGTGCTTGACTTGCTAAGGGGTGAATACTAGAAACTGGGGTGTTTCCCCCAAAGTGGCCAACTTTCAGTTTACAAACCATGAAACTTTCTTCAGACTTTCCAGAGGTGATTTACTGCAAGCAACCTCACTATATATGGAGGTATAAATCTGATTTTTCATTGATTTATCAAAATGAGAAATAGCTGTTACTGGATATTTGAGTTTCTGTAAGCAAGTGGTATCTTTATTGTGAGCTCATTTTCTGCAATAAATGCATTCTTAAAGTCTTTGTATTATTCAAGGTGCAGTTACATAATTAAAAGCAAGTTTCCCCTCAGTAATAAATGTTAAGTCTGGAGATATTTCCAGAGTGCATGCCTCTATACTCCTTGGTGTCTTTTTTTTTTTGTGGTGGGTTTCCCCATCTGCAGTGTGGGTGGGCTCTGATCTCTACAGAGACTGTCTCTTCCCCTGTGAGCTATCCTGTCATCCCAACCATTTGGGTTCTTTTAGAGACTTTTCTTTTTCTGGTATGGGAAGTTTGGAGTCAATGCATTGCTTGGGGTGCTTTTTGTGCCATCTCATTATGAACTCTCAGGTGACATGGTCATGGGTTGGCTTAAAAAGCTATTTTAAGTTGCAATAACCACACAATTGTCACCAGCCACACTTGAGGAAGTTCGTAACCATGTGAATAGCAGCATGGTTCACAAGAAAGGGTTTAAAGAAGGGTTTCTGTTTTAGAATCAAAGTGCCACCATTTGCAAATCCCTTGTCAGAGCAACTTTGAACAGGAGTCGTTCCTGATTATTAGTATTGTTATTATTATTTATAATTCAGGAAATTAATCTGTCTTTTCCACCTATCTTTGAAATGAGACTTTCTGAGTGGTATGTATATAATTCAAATATAGATGATTTAAATTCATCTAAAATGCTTGGAGGGGCCAGGAAAAAAGATTTTCTTTTTATTTTCAAGGAAAGAATTATAGAATGTTCTTGGCTCTGAAGTCACCAGAAATATCTGGATTTCATTTAATTTTTTTGTCACTTGGAGCTGTGTAGGTTGTTTTTTCATGCACAAAGTGGAAATAATTGCATGCTATCATGCATATATAACAATTGCATGTTACTATTGGCTGATTCTGAAGATCAATACTAATTTCTACTTATTAGGTCTCACCGAAGGCCAACCAACTTATCTACATTATTGAATTATTCTTAAAGAAATTCCACAAAGTAGAAATAATTACCCCATTGAGGTCAAAGGAGATGCAAATGAAGTAACCAAGGCCAAATACCTATTATTTGAATGGGGATTCAAACTCAGGACTGAAATAAATTGAACAGCCATCAAAAGCTACTGCTCTCTGTAGTAGTAAATTAGACAGCATCATATAGTGACCAAGACCACGAAGTAGACAATGAGAAAATGCAACAATTCTGATGGTCATTCCCCTCTGGTTCAAGATACACATGCACCATTACAAAATATCTGTATGCTCCATGGTCTTCACCTTCTTCCTTGTTCATTTTCTCAATCTTGATGTGTAGAATAATATGAAAGGAGACTTGGAATCCTCCAAGTCCTTCCAAAGACCTAACAAAGACAGAGAAAAATAGCTATCATTTTCCTTCTCAGCATCCGTAACCAGCCAAGTCAGCAAGAGATCTACCAGTAAGCTGAGCATTTCCTCGGGCTGTGGTAATTAAGAGACACAAATGAGAAGACTTCAACAACAGACCTTTATCATTCATGTTCTGAGATAAAGGTATCTGGAAGGGTGTGGAGGAAAACAGCACAGAAAGAGCTTGGCATGGCACTCAGAGTCCCTTGAGCACCGCCAGGGGTCACTCATGAGCACAGAGATGGGAATATCTCCTGAGCACTGATGTGACCCAACCCCTCCTCTTTCTAACATAAGGTGTCTGGAAGGTTCCTGCTGTGGGCTGGGTGAGAGGATCAGTTCCAGGTCTCTTCCCTAGTTTCCAGCTGTGTGCTGTCAATTCTAGGCAATCCTTGACCTGGAGAATATTCTGGAATCTCTGCCACCTTCCAGGTGAGCCATCTTCCATGAGCTCATCTCTCAATCATCTGCCGCCTCTCTGTGCATGTCTCTGTGTCCAGATCCCCTCTTTGGCCTGGCACACCAGCAACGGTCAACCCTAAGGGACTTCATTTTAATTTGGTCACTGCTATTCAGGTTTGATTCCTCCGCCGCTCTTGGAGAGTCCGGCAAGCTACTGAGAGTATCTCGCCTGCACGGGAAAGCCTGGCAAGCTACCCATGATGTATTCGATATGCCAAACACAGTAACAACAAGTCTCACAATGGAGACGTTCCTGGGTCTGCTCGAGCAAACTGATGAACAATGGGAGGACCATGACTGTGACTGCTATTCAAGACCCTATTTCCGAATAAGACCACATTCCAAGAGGCTAGGAAAGGATTTCAAAGTGTTATCTTTCGGGCGTTTGATATAATTCAAGCAATAAAATGTGTTGAGGGTATATGTCTGGGTTTAGCATTTCTGGCTGGTGCAAGAAATAAGCATTAGGGGAAGAAAGACGGCAGTGGGAGCCCCTCCACCTGATGAATACCCCACCCCCTCTCCCCCCACCTATGGCACAGTGATTGAGATCAAAGCTATGTGCAAGTCCTGACTTCTTGGGTTACAAGTGACAGACTCTGAGCCAGATGGAGCCAAGAGAAAACCAAGTCTTACAGGACCAAACTGCAGCTACACTTAGGGGAGGCGTGACTGGCTGGGCACTTGCAAGCTATCTCTCTGCTCTTTCTGTGCTTATCTCCATGTCCCTGGCTCTCTCTGGGTGCAGGGGACTAGACCCTGACAGTCCTGTTGCCAGAGAATGAAGGGCCATCAGAAGGCTAAGAAAAGAAGCAAACAGACTCTTCTTGTTTTTTTTGGGGGGGGGGGGCGGGGGAGGGAAGGGGGTCACAACTAGCGATGCTCAGGGGAACACATGGGAATACTGGGGATTGAACCCTGCTGTATGCAGGATGAACACCTCCCTACGGTATTATCTCTCCACCTCACAGGCTCTCCTGGATGCAAGACCTTCCCTAAACCAGCCCCCACGGGCATCCTAAGGAACCACCACTGAACCCCCCAGGGGCTTGCTCTCATGTCTTGCCATGGGGCCTGGGGGTGGCTCCTGTAGCAAAAAGTATGTGCCTTGAGCCAGGAAGCTGAGACTTCAATACAGCTGCCAGCCTGTGCCCAGCTTAGTCGAGTCCCCTCAACTCTGCCTTCTGCCCCTCACGGCAGTGTGCGATTCCGGTGTGCGGCTGGATGTAGCACAGAAGCAAAGGTGTGAGCCCCCCACGAGAACCTCAACGAAAGTGTCAGGATCCCAAGTGAACACCACAGTCCAGTGTGCAAAGATCACAACCAAGCGAGTGTGACCCGAGGTCATGCAAGCAGGATGGAAAGGGTAAGGGACAGCAGGGGAGGAGAGAGGAGAGGGGAAGAGAGGGGAAAGGAGGGGAAACAGGATGGGGGGAGGACAGGAGGGAAGGGGAGGGAACTGGAGGAGAGGGAGGAAGGGGGAGGGGGAGGGGATAAGGAAGGGGAAGAAGAGGAAGGAAAGGAGGACAAGGGAAGGGAAGGGAGAGAGAGAAGGGAAGGGAAGGGGAGGGGAGGGGAGGGGAGTGGAGGGGAGGGGAGGGGAGGGGAGGGGAGGGGAGGAAGGGAATCGCAGCCTTGCAGCTAGCTGAACTCTCAGGTCTCTTTCCCTTCCCATAACCACATAAATGAAGCCACTTAAAGGGTATCAGTACCCTTAAGACACACACGGTGTGTATGTATCATATTGAACCTGTTCACTGGTCTGTACATATCCAAATGCCTTAAGGCATAATACATGGTTTCACCTGCTTGCATGCATACAAATATGCACAGTGCTCAGGTATAGATATAGACACATTTATGCATATCCTGTCTGTCAAAATAACACTGTCCTCCCATTGTTCATCAATTTGCTCGAGCGGTCCAGCTTGCAAAGATCACAACCACAGTCCAGCGTGCAAAGATCACAACCAAGCGAGTGTGACACGGTCCAGTAACATCTCCATTTTAAGACTTGTTTAAGACTTGTTGTTACTGTGTTTGGCACATCGAATACGTCACGGGTAGCTTGCCAGGCTTTGCCGTGCGGGAGAGATACTCTCAGTAGCTTGCCGGACTCTCGAGAGGGGCGGAGGAATTGAACCCGGCTTGGGTGGGCTGGCTGCGCGTGTAAGGCAAATGCCCTACCGCTGTGCTATTGCTCCAGCAATATTTATGCATAATTTCTGAATTCTCAGAAAGCTCATGGGTTGAGTTGGGGTTCCCAACCTATGTCTTGGACACAGCATTTTGTTGCATTTTTCCGAAAGCCGAAATACAAGGCGGACTCCAGTTTACAAGGCTGTCAGAGAATACCAACAGCCCCACGAGGTCTGGAGATTTTGGAGGATACCAAAATGATTCTGTATTTTCTCCCTTTGAGGTTTATGATTAGAATGGAGATAACAATTGCAGCGTTAGAATAGTGTGTGTGTGTGTGTGTGTGTGTGTGTGTGTGGTGTGCCAAGGCCTGTAGTGTAACAGTTGATAGTAACTGGATCACTTGATCACTTGACATCCCATTACTCATCGATTTGCTAGAGCAGGCACCAGTAACGTCTCCATTCATCCCTGTCGCGTGCTAGTGTAGCCCAATGGTGTCTGCTTGTTCTAGGAACACGAACAACCTCAGGGTCTTGACGAAGAAGTCTGACTATCTCGTAAGTGGGCGGCCACACGATCTTTTGACATCCCGTGGAATCCAGTTGGTAACGGCTCTAGTCCAGCAGTCGTCTCCAAATCTCATTACGTGTCTAGCCCATCTGATTTTCGACGCCTTGGCAAATGAGACAGCGTCCCTAATTCTTGATCATCGATGGAGGTCGGAACTCCAGATTCCTTCTCTCATTTGAGTGAAGTGTGATACTCCAAGCATCACTCCAAGTAACTGGATATTCACCATTATCTCTACCCCAACTGCTCCCTGCCTGTCTCCACCTCTTAACTCCCAATTGTTAGCATTTGAAATAACCACGATAATGAGCCTTGGGGTTGAGCAGGAGGAAGGAAACTTTCTTTTAGATCTGATTAATAATAAAGGTGTGAATAATAATGATGGTTTTAATAATAACGGTAATCAACAGAGGCATAATTATATAACCAATCATTATAATACACATGCACACATATTACCTCACTTGTCTCTCTGACATTTATTTACAACTCCTAAATGCCATAAGCTAAGTCTCATACTACCATCACCGGCACCGTATTACCCAGGAGGAATGTGAGGCACAGAGATGCTGTGTGACCTGCCTGACGTCACACTGCAGTGGCAGAGGCAGAATTTGATACAGCCAGTGGGGCTCTAGAACCTGCCCCCTTTCCTTCTCAGCTGTTGCTTTCCTTCTTATTCAGAGTAGTCCTGGAAGGCCTCCAGAAACCTTCAAAGGAATTCTGGCTTTGGACTGGGGTGGTGGGAAATTAGGGGGGCAAAGAAAGGGTCCTCCTTTTTATTAAATCATTTTTTTATTAGTGAAACACCATGAGGTACAGTTATAGATTTTTAAATTTTTGTGCTTGGGTTTCAGTTATACAATGATCAAGTACCCATCCCTCCACCAGTGCCCATCCTCCCCCACCACGGGTCCCAGCATCCCTCCCACCCCCCATACCCCCCGTCCTATCTTGCCGCTGCGGCAGGGCATTCCCCCTTGTTCTCTCTCTCACCTTTTGGGTACTGTGTTTTGCAAGAGAGGCATTGAGTGACAATCATGTTTCGTCTATAGACTACTTTTAGCATGCTTCTCCCACCCTGGGAGGGTCCTCACAACACCCTTTATTTGGTGCTCTCTTCTCTACCTGAGCTTCCTTTTCACCTAGCACTTGTGGCTGGCCTTCAAGCCATGGAGCAAAATTCCTGGTACTAATCTCAGTCATTCCTGGTGTTAGTCTCCCGTTTTGTTGCTTTATGTTCCCCAGATGAATGCAATCTTTCTGTGTCTATCCCACTCTTTCTGACTCATTTCGCTTAACATGATACTTTCCATGTAGTACCACTTGTATGTAAATTTCATAACTTCATCTTTTCTAACAGTTACATAGTACTCCATTGTGTAAATGTACCAAAGTTTCTTTAACCAGTCATCTGTTCTTGGGCACTCAGATTTTTTCCAGATTCTGGCTATTGCAAAAAGTGCTGCAATGAACAAACAATTGCAGATGTCACTTCGACTATACCTTTTTGCCTCTCTGGGATATATTCCCAGGAGTGCTATAGCTGGGTCAAATGGGAGATCAAATTCTAATTTTTTGAGAATCGTCCATACTGTTTTCCAAAAGGGTTGGACCAGCCGGCATTCCCACCAGCAGTGAAGGAGGGTCTGAAAGGGTCCTCCTTTCCAGCAGGGGGTGCTCACATTTTTTGGGTTCCCTTTTAACTACCAATGGTCCCAGATATTGAAAACCTGTCTCAGAATATGGGAAAACCCCAGATTTTCAAAAGTTTGTGCATTCCTTGAATCTTTGTACTCGTGGAAGGAGTGTGAGCCCAAAGGAAACCATCCGGCCCAGTTCTTGGGGTGCACCTCTTGCTTGACGTATGAGTCTTGGGGACCATGCAGGGCTTCCTCTGGGCCTCTGTGGAACCTCGCTGAGCTGTTTGCACTCTCTGACCCTCCTCACATCCTTTGCAGCAAACTGGCTCCAGGCAGAGCAGCCTCCAGGGCTGAACTCGCCTCTGGCATCCACAGATAGGCGGGGCTGCATTTCCACACTCTCCCAGAGTGGGGGATGCATTATCCCCACCCCCAAAGACTGAGGGAGCACCAGCTAAGGAGTAGGAACAGAGGCGACTGCCTGGCGAATGCAACTTTCTATGACACCTATGTTCCTTCCCCTCCCAAGTGCTCCCCACACACACAAATTTTTTTTGGTGTTGGGGTCACACCCTACAGTGCTCAGGGGCTACTCCTGGGTTCTGTGTACATGCATCACTGGGGTCCGCCACATGCAAGAAATGTATCATCTTTCTTGCCTCCCCACCTTCCTCCAAGTTTCCCCTTTTCCCTCTAGACCCTTTGGCTCAGGAAATCAGCTTCAAACTTAAAATGAAACAGAGGAGAGGGTGCTCCAAGACCGTGCCCACAATCCTCAAGTGACTCCTGGCTGGAGATTCCAAGAGCCTGAGTCCTCTCGCCCAGCAAGGGGCGCTCTTCATTTTAAGTCCACACGATCCCCCTCATCTCCTGGCTCCAGGGAGAGGGCTCTAGAAGCTGTCTTGGGGCACCAAAGGGACAGACAACTGGCATGGCTCTTGCCTTGCATGCAACCGACTCTCGTTCCAACCTCGGCATCCCATACAATGCCCTGAATCCACTAGGAGTGACCCCTGAGCACGTGTGACCCTAAAACAAAGCAAAACAAAGTCCTGGGTGAAGATGGTAGCGTCACATGCGGGACGCTGAGCGTCCCACCCCTCTCCTTTCCTCCAAAGGGATTCTCTCCTTCCGCCTGCACCCTGGGCATGACTCAGGTGGGAAACGATGCTAATCGAATGTACCCGGCCAGTGGCCGAGCTGACTCGAATGAACACGTGGAAGCATCCCAAGCGCTGGGAGAAGAAGGCCGGGAGTCAGCCACCCTCAGCAGTACGGGTGATCTGCATTCCTGCTGCCATCTCCGGGACCCCCGCCCGCCTCCAGAGCTCTCAGCCAGTGTCTGTGCATGCGTGTGCCCCAGCAAAGCCCTGTGCAGATCCTGGCAGGTGCAGACCCCCCCCCCCCTCCAAACTTCCTGACCTGCTGGCCCTGGGGCCTCACGGAAGTCTCCTTTGTCTGGGCATCGATCCTCATGACTGGCTGGCTGGGAATCAAGGTCAGCCGGAGTTCGAGAGGGCCCCGGACTTTTGCTGTTTATTGAGCTGGGGCTTTTCTGAGCCAAAAAACTTGGCCAGCAGGGCGAGGCCGCAGGTCAGTGGCCCTGTTTGCCTTTCCTGTGGGGCGCAGGCGGTGGCCAGAACTCCAGGGGTGGGCATGGTGGGCACACAGGGGTGGGTGGCCCAGGGCAGCCCTGGGGTCCCGGGCTGGCTGTGTATCCTGCCCCATCATGGCACCCAAGTTCTGGGCTCCTGTCAGCCATGCCAGTGGTCATTAGAAAGGACCTTAGCTCAGCACTTACTGACCACTCTGCCGCTGGAAATCCAGAGCCTGCCCTGAATGCTTCAGACCGTGGGCTGTGTGATGTTGGGGCGTGACTCAACCTCTCTGTGCTTCCGTCACCTCCGCTTTGAGTAGTGGGGACAGTGAAGGGCCGAGAGAGATTGCTCATAGGGCTGGAACTCCTGCCCCAAGTCCAGTCCCGGGCCCCAGCAGGCCAGGTGGGCCCTCACTCCCAAAGGAGGAAGGGGTGAGTGCACCTAGGACCTGGAAGGGTGCCCAGAAGGGGAAGGTGGGATGAGATCAGGCAATGGCAGAGGCTGGGATTATTCCACAAACATGTGTGTGCCTGGCTGGCTCCCTTGCACACCGCAATGAAAGAAAGCTGAGCACCTGGCAAAGGAGCTCTGAAGGTTGTCCCTGGCTGAGCCCCCCGGGGACCCTTGAGAGAGAAGGAATCAGCAGGAGGGCCAGGAGGCACCCGGCTGGGAGGATCCACTGCACAGCACATTCACGGGGTATGCCCCACTCCAGTATTGCCCGGCATTGCCCAGCACTGCCCGGTACTGCCCAGCACTGTGAGCACTGCCCCATGTTGTCCAGCACTGCCCAGCACTAACCAGCACTGCCTAGGGACTCTGGTATGCCCGAAGCAGTAAATTATCCTTAGGCCCTATGTGTCCACTTACTATGTGTCCAGCCCCATCAGGCAATTATTGTGGAGGTGGCTCTGGAGCCCTTGAGCACTGCTACAGAGCAGTCACCAGGGTTGGGGAGGGAGGAATAATGAATGAACTGGCAACAACCACTGAGCAGAGTCTCGGATGTGAGAAAACAAAATATTCCTCAATGAATTAGTGTGAACAGAACTGAGGTCAGGCACATACAGCTATTTTCTGTATGGTGGCAAAGCTTTCAATCAAGACAATGATCATACTAAAGTTGTTATTTGAAAAAAAAAGGAAGGAGGAAGAGATTAGAGGAGAAAGGAGGGGAGGAGGGGGAGGAAAAAAGAAAGAGAGCACTTTTCTGGAGCTCCTCCTGCCCAGGTCAGTCTGTGGGGTCTGTTCCTCGAGTACTAGAACTCGTGTCCATTTCCCGTGCCTGACCTGTCATTCTGGGGACACTTCCGTGTCTTCTAGTGAGAGGTCCAGGGTGCTCTGAGAGAAGCAGGCAACGCTGGGACTTTCTCTCGGGGTGATTCCGATTCCCAAATGGTGAGTCTCAAAGCCCTGCACCTGGCCAGGTCTTATTTTCTACTCCACAGATACACTCACTGTCTGAGCGTCTGAGCACCTCCCTCCGCGTGAAGCTGGCCGAACACTCCCCTCCCTCGCTGTATGTGCACTTGGACAGCTCTGCCCACACACCCTGGTCTGGGGCAGATTCCTCCGCACCAGTTGGCAGCTGCTGGTCTTGTTCAGAAAAACTCCCCTAATTTCTGCTAGCTTAGGTGGACCTACACCAGCCAACAACACCTGCCATTACGTGTGTGTGTGTGTGTGTGTGTGTGTGTGCGTGTGTGTGTGCGCGTGTGTGTATGTGTGTCTACATGTGCATATGCATGCATGCACGTTCATTTCCAACTCTCTCTGCTGGGAGACCGCATCTGCTTCCATAGGTACGGAAGTCTCCCAAGAGCCCCTTGACTCAGCTGCCTGTTGCAGGCCAGGTACTTGACAAGATCCAAAGCTCCCAGGACCACCTCCTGGGATTTGGTTACTTTCTTAGAGGTTCTCACAGAACTCAGGAGATCTGTCTGCTCACTAGATTGTTTATCTGTTACCAACCCAGTACCTGAGGCTGCCCAATGGAAGGGACACATGGGCAGCTGATGAAGCCCTCAGCACCTCCACCTTTGTGCCTCATTTCCCCCATTTCCTCATAGTTCTCTACACTCTTGGAAGCTCCCTCCTTTTTTTTTTTTAATGGAGGCTTCATTTTATGAGTCTGACAGATTAATTCTTTGGCCACTGGAGATTCAACTCCATCTTCAGCCTCAACCCTCCTGGGGTCTGGTGGTGGTTCTGGTTCCAATGAGTCACACGGTTGGTTGCCCCTGACAATTAGTGCTGTCCCCACCCCTATCCTCAGGAGCATCCCTAAAGTCACCTCTTCGCATGATAAGAGACCCCTTAACACTCTGAACATTTGGGACATTCTAAAGTGTTGAGGATATATGAGGAACAGTGGGTGAAGGCTAATAAACATGAGAAACATGTTACAGTCATCCAAGTGATTAAATGTATCATTCTTACACATCACAGTATTATTGGTGCAGGTCAATCTACACACCAAGAAAAGCCCCTATTGGGTCTGGGTCTGGGTCTTTTTCCAGTGCAAGAGGAGAGGCGTGGGTCACACCTAGTGGTGCTCAGGGTTTACTCCTGGCTCCTGTGCTCAGGGATCACTTCTGGCAGTGCTTGAGAGACCATATGTGGTGCCAGGGATTGAACCTGGGTGAGCAGAATACAAGATAATTGCTCTAGGCATCTGTACTATCTTTCTGTCCTGAGATTGGGCATCTTTTAAAAAATATTTTATAGGGGTTAGAGTGATAGTACAGTGGGTAGGGCACTTGCCTTGCATGCAGCCAACCCAGGTTCTATTCCCTCGCACCCCAGGTGGTCTCCTAGGCCCACCAGGAGTGAACCCTGAACTTAGAGACAGGCGTAAACCCTGAGCAGAGCTTGATATGGATTTTGTGTGTGTGTGTGTGTGTGTGTTATTTGTGAGAAGAACAAACACAAAATAAAATAAAAAATAATTTTTGCAGTCTGGAGCAATAATTCAGTGCGTAGACTGTTTGCCTTGCATGTGGCTGACCTGGGTTTGATCCCCGGCATCCCATATGGTCCCCCGAGCACCACCAGGAATGATCCCTGAGTGCAGAACCAGGAGTAACCTCTGAGCATTGCCAGGTATGGCCCAAAAAGAAAAAAAAATTATGTTTTGGAGCATACCTGAAAGTATATGTTTTGGGGTCACTTCCTGGTGGTACTTAGGAGACCATGTGGTGCCAGGGATCATGCCTCAGTGTCCTAGCATGCCAACTCTGTGCCCAGCCCGAACTGGAGCTGTCTCTCCAACCCCTGATATTAAGCACCTTTATCAGTCTAATAATCCTCTCAGCCTTCAACATCGTTTGGACACTTTCTTGAGCTTCCTTCCCTCTACCTGCAAAACCCTTCCGCTTTATGTTGCCTGAAGTTAGTTAGCACTTACAGGTTGGGCTTAAATTGTGCTGTTAAGAGAGAAAGCTGGAGAGCAAAGATGTGGGGCCAATGGAATGGCACCAACTCTGCGTGTGCAAATAACTTGGTCTTCATGGCCCTCTGAGTGCCACAGGACATGGTCCTCACAACAATGTAAAAACCAGCCCTGCATTGGTTATCAGTTTCTTCTTGGATAACTCTAAAGACATGATGAGGATTTCAGAAGAAAAAAAAATCCTCGTCTGAGCTAGAAACTCTTTTGGGAACGGGCCTTCTGTAAGTCTTTGCAGACTTGCTTCCAGATTCTGGAGACGTCAGGAGACTGCCCCTGACTAAGAGAGTTAGGAAGAAAGTGAGCAACGTGTGTGTGTGTGTGTGTGTGTGTGTGTGTGTGTGTGTGTGTGTGTGTAACCCCTTTACCCCCATGTGCTGCCCAGGGAGACTTGGAATGCTAAATCTGATGCATGCATTTATAAAATGTATTTGCGGTCTACTCTACTGGTGGAAAAGTGGAGACGTAGGACATAAGGCACCCTAGCCCTTGGTCCCAGAGTTCTGAGTATAATCTGTTGCTAAGTGTAAAGAAAGAAAGGTTTGGGAGCCAGGGAGACAACTGGCAGGGTTGGAGAGTATGTTTTGCATACAAGAACCTGGGTTTGATCCCCAGCACACTACTGGGGTGATTCCCCAATCCCCAAGCTGGAAGGACTCCTGACAGCTGCAGAACCGGGCTCAAACACAGTTTCATTGACTTCACTCTTTGCTAAGAAAGGAAAAGAAAGGAGAACTTCAAGATGCACAGGATTAAAGCTCCGAAAAGACCGGGGTGCATATTAGAGACTCTTAGCTCGGCACCATGAGGTTTGCCTTTAGTCAATATCTTCGCCCGTGGGGCTGGACTCCTTCCAGGTAGAAACTTTGGGGAGCCCCTAAAGTTACGTTACCCAGAGCAAGAATGGGGAGATGGGGCCCTGGAGCCTGACTACGGAACAGAAGGGGAATATGCCTGGGTGTAGGACCGTGAGTATGTGTTTGAGAGCAAGTGGCTATGGGGAGCCTTTGGCATTTTGAGGGGATGGTGAAATCAGTGAAATGAGCAGAAACTATTCAGTCCTCAAAGGCACCCTTAGACTTTTTCTGTTACTGCTTCAGGATTTTCTGTGGCGAGGAAGAGAGGGCCTGGGGTTGTCCTGGGTGAGGTCAGACATTTGGTGAGTTGGGCTTTCAACCCAACCCACTTCCAAGTCCTGGAGCTTTGAAAGCAAGGTGTAGAGGATACACTAGTTGGGAAAGGAATTTGGTTTTCAACTCAATTGACAAAGTTTGATGGGCATAGGATCTCCAGAAAAAAGTATCCCTGGAATCCAGGAAATTTGAAAGTATTTGCTGTTCTAATTCAGTTCACTCCCATCCAATCAACTCAAGCCATTTCAACTTGACTCATTTGAATTCAAGCATCTGCTGATTCTCAGTGGGAGCTGGTAATCAAACATTGAGCAAGACAGATAAACTCTCATCCTGCCTGCAAGAAGTTTATAGTCTATAGGAAACAGCAGATAAAAGCACAAGGAAATCAACAGGCAATTACAAGTTGTGGTGCGTGCCAGGAGACAGGTGTGATAGGTGATAAAGGGGAGAAGTGCTGGCCCCAGGGTCCTCCTCCTCGGAAGCTACTTTTCTTCTCAGCTGTGGGGAGAGCTGCCCGAGGGGGAGTCTCAGAGAACTGTTTGCGGCTTGCAGTCCTCTCGTCTAGAATCGGCTCCATCTCATCTTTATTGCTTTGTGCTGCCTGCTCATGCTTTGCAAAGATTTTTGTGTGCGTGTGTGTAATGCTAGTGCTGGATTTTCCAGTTTTTCCTGGCAGAACTTCTGCTTTGCTGTAGGCTACTCCCACAAAGATGTGGACATCATATGACTTTGACTTTCGTGCATTAAAAAAAAAGAACTACACAAATTGTACACAAATGTGATATCTTTTAAAAAATCAATTTACAAGTACAGAGTAAACAAATTTCTCTCTGCCCCTTTCCCACCAACTTTTTCTACCAACTGGCAACAAAGGGTAAACCCTTGACTTCTGTGTGGCAGAGATCTCTCTGCTCGTCATCTGAACTGTGCCCTCTGGCTTAATCTTTATCAGTCAGAAAAGGAATGTATTGAAATCTCCGTTGTGTGGGGGCGTGGGGGACGGGGAGAAGGGAAGCATGCTAGGGATTGAAGCCAGGGACTCACATGTACAAGACAAACTCTGCTACCACTGAGCTACAGCCCCAGCCCAAAGAAGGAATAGTTTGAAACACAATTGACATGACTTTGGTGCAATTTAATTCCATCCTCAGTCTCAGCTATGAGGGATAGCAAGAGATGCAGCTGTTAGTTTTCTAGAATCTGCAGTAGAGGTTGGTGCCTTTGGAACAGGCAGCATGGGCCTTGCTCTTCAAGCCTGTATTTTGATCACTTGTCTCTTTGCTTGCTTTCTTGGAGAAGCCCATGTTCTCTCTTGAAAACATATTCTCCTTTTTCTCTCTCCTTTTGTCTTTCTAAGTAAGTTTCACCCAATAAGAATTATCATGCTTCAACTACAACACCCAAAAGGAGAGAGCAAAAGGGAATGCCCTGCCACAGAGGCGGGGTGGGGTGGGGGGATGGAATGGGGGTGGTGGGAGGGATACTGGGATCATTGGTGGTGGGGAACAGGCACTGGTGGAGGGATGGGTACTTGATCATTGTGTAACTGGAATGCAAGCACGAAAGTTTGTGCCTCATGGTGTTCCACTAATAAAAAAAAAATCCAATAAAAATGCCAAAAAAGATTATCATGCTTCTTGACAGAGAAGAAGAAGAAGAAGAAGAAGAAGAAGAAGAAGAAGAAGAAGAAGAAGAAGAAGAAGAAGAAGAAGAAGAAGGAAAAGGAGAAGGAGAAGGAGAAGGAGAAGGAGAAGGAGAAGGAGAAGAAGAAGAAGAAGAAGAAGAAGAAGAAGAAGAAGAAGAAGAAGAAGAAGAAGAAGAAGAAGAAGAAGAAGAGGAGGAGGAGGAGGAGGAGGAGGAGGAGGAGGAGGAGGAGGAAGAAGAAGAAGAGGAATAAGAGGAGGAAGGAAGGAAAAGATAAGAAAAGAAAATGTCACTATGGAACACAGAGACTCTCCCCCCATGTCATTATGAGCAGTGATGGACTGACTCTAATTAGAAGCCTCAGTTGAGGATGTGGCTTTTAGTATTAATATTGTGTCCACTAAGGGTGAAGAGGTTGCTGAAAGGACTGCCCTGCATGCCTAGCATTTGAAGGACCTTGGGTTTGAGCCCCAGAACAAGTCTCTGACACCACATGGCCTCTTGCTCACTTCTGGGCGCAGCCCTACTGGTCCCCGCACTTCTGGGGAGCCACTGCCGCCAAAAAGTTATGTAATAAACTGCTGCTTGCTGGAGTCATCTGTGTTTTCCCAAGAGAATATAACACTATCGCCCAAATTAGTTAAGATCAATTTGAAGTTGATTCCTAGAAATTAGACATGCATACATTACATCTTGAGAAATACTATCAAATGACTTTCCAAAGATTCTTATCAGTCCTCCCATGAACCCATGAAGAAATTGAGCAGGTTCTTTTTTCTACAGTCTCCAAAACACCGGAGTCGTCGTCGTCTTCTTCTTCTTCTTCTTCTTCTTCTTCTTCTTCTTCTTCTTCTTCTTCTTCTTCTTCTTCTTCTTCTTCTTCTTCTTCTTCTTCTTCTTCTTCTTCTTCTTCTTCTTCTTCTTCTTCTTCTTCTTCTTCTTCTTCTTCTTCTTCTTCTTCTTCTTCTTCTTCTTCTTCTTCTTCTTCTTCTTCTTCTTCTTCTTCTTCTTCTTTAGTTTTTATTAGTGACACACCATGAGGTACAGTTGTAGACTTTTAAATTCTTGTGCTTGGGTTTAAGTTATATAGTGATCGAGTACCCATCCCTCTACCAGTGCCCATTCTCCACCACCAATGATCCCAGTATCCTCCCACCCCCCAATCTCCCCATCCCACCCTGCAGGGCATTTCCTTTTGTTCTCTCTCTCCTTTTGGGTGCTATGGTTTGCAAAAGAGTGGCAATCATGTTCGGTCTATAGTCTACTTTCAGCATGCATTTCCCATGCTGGGAGGATCCTCCCAACACCCTTTACTTGGTGCTCCCTTCTCTATCTGAGCTGCCTTTTCCCCTAGCGTGTACGGCTGGCCTCCAAACCATGTAGTAAACCTCCTAGTACTTATCTCGGCTATTCTTGGGTGTTAGTCTCCTATTTTGTTATGTTATGTCCCCAGCTGAATGCATCTATGTCTGTCCCTCTCTTTCTGACTCATTTTGCTTAGCATGATACTTTCCATGTAGTACCACTTGTATATAAATTTCATGACTTCATCTTTTCTAACAGCTACATAGTACTCCACTGTGTAAATGTACCAAAGTTTCTTTAACCAGTCATCTGTTCTCGGGCACTCAGGTTTTTTCCAGATTCTAGCTATTGTAAACAGTGCTGCAATGAACAAACAAGTGCAGACGTCACTTCGACTATACATTTTTGCCTCTCTGGGATATATTCCCAGGAGTGGTATTGCTGGGTCAAAAGGGAGCTCAATTTCTAATTTTTTGAGAATTGTCCATAAATGTTTTCCAAAAGGGCTGAACCAGTCGGCATTCCCACCAGCAGTGAAGGAGGGTCCCTTTCTCGCCACATCTGCACCAGCAATGGTTGCTTTTGTTCTTTTGGATGTGGGCCAGTCTCTGTGGTGTGAAATGATATCTCATTGTTGTCAGAGTCTTCTTCTTTTGATTGGCATGCCCTCCTGATTGATTCTGAAAGAAGAGAAATGGTGTGAAAAGAAAGAGCATGATTTAGTGAGCTAAGTACCACGGGGTGCATGTACATGTATTGTGTGCATGAATGGTGTGTGCATGTATCATCATGTTTGTACAGGTGTTCACATATCATGCGTGTATATAGTGTGTGTGCATGAGTGCCATGTGTATCATGTGTGCATGAATGGTGTGTGCACATGTACTGTGTGTATCGTGGACACATGCATCATGTGCATGTGTCCTATGTCTATGTACTGTGTGTGCACGAGTGGCATGTGTATTATATGTGCATAAATGATGTGTACATGTAGTATGTGTATGTATCATGCATGCATGTAATCATGTGTGTTTTGTGTATATGCACGAGTGGTATATGTATCATGTGTGTATGTACTGTGTGTGCATATATTGTGTGTGCATGAATGGCATACGTGCAAGTTCTAAGTATGTGCATGGGAGAGCGAGGGAGGAGTGGGACCTGTCCTTGTTTGGGTCAAAAGGGGAAGCTGACTTCAGCCTCCTTTCTTGGAATACCATTAAGCTAAAATGTGAGCTTCTCAGGTTGCCAGGGCCAGCCCTGACGATAACAATTTCTTTGTTTACTTAAGATAACAAGGCCTCCTGAGGGGCCCTCTGCACTCTCCTCATGCCCATTTCTACATCCACTGCACTCCATCTGCCTTAACTTCCTAAGACACTGCCTCCCTTGGCACTGTTGAATTGGAATCTACAGTTTGGGATTTCAAAGTCTGGGTTTCTCTGTCAGGGTCTGCAGGTGAGTTAGCCCCAGCTCTGTTAACAGCCCACTAGGGCCAGAACAGATACCCTGTGAAGCTAATGCAGACACCAGACACTTCTGACTCCCGAGAAACCTCCGTGGGTTCCCCTGCCATTTGTTACTGTGAATTTGCAGAAATTTGCAATTTCACTCTACACTTTCCTTCTCTTTCCCATCATTGCTGAGGGGGTCGGGGGTGCCACTCACACGCACACCTTGCTCTGGTCTTGACGCATTTTAGTTTTAGTGCTTCCTGGGGTTTGCATATCAGATTGTGTTGCTTGTGTTCTCAGCCACGGTGCGTGCTGGGGGTATATGTGTGTGCTCCAGCACTTTTTGGTTATAGGGATCATTGTGGTACTCACACGTGCTTGTCGGGGCTCATACTTCTGGCCACGGTGTTTGTGTGTCTTGCGTGGTAGCACCCTTTTGCTTATGCTGCTCAGTACAACGAGCTGCAGTGCTGCCAGATAGAGCTTGAAGCATTGGGGGTCACAGAGAGCAGAGCTGCAGGGCTCGTGCTCAGCCTGGCTGGACTGAACTTCTGCCTTCCCTTATCCTGCTGGTGCCTCACACCCGTGAGCTCACAAAAGGCGGGTGTTTCGTGCAGTTGGTCAAGATGACCGTCTCTCTCCCCTCTGACAGCTGGAGATACTTACTGCAACTCACCTAAAGGAATATTAACCGGGAAGGCAAATTTTGTTTGGGTGTGGTAGGATATAGTCATATTTCCTGCTGACTTTTGTCAGCTCCTCCCAGTTGGGGACAAACTCTCAGGAATGAATACTTTGAAGACCAGCCCACATGAGCACAGGAGCTGAAGGCCGGAGGCATGTCCTCGGGGGAGTGAACTGTGGCTTCTGGCCCAGATGAGCCAGTGGGAGAGAAAACAGGTCTGAAATGTTCATCAGACAAACTTCCAGTTGGCAGGCCAGTGAAATGGAAGCAGAGAACTAGGCTGTCATTCACCCATGGTCCACCGAGAGGCTCTTTCCTGTCAAGAATACTCAATCATGCAACAGGCTCCTTAGAGTTGAAATATCTTTGTTTTTCCTTCTGTAATTCCTTCAGAATTATATATATATATATAACCTTCTGAACATGTAGGGCTATATCGGGTGTCTGTGTGTGAAGTCCCATGCTTAATGCAGCCAGTTATTAATATTAATATTAAAAACAAATAACGATAAACCATACAAAAGAAAAGACTCACTTCTCTTCTTTTTTTCATTCACTTAATCACTTAACTTCCCGTTAGTCGTCGATTTGCTGGAGCGGGCGCCAGTAACGTCTCCATTTGTCCCTGTCCCTTGCTAGTGTAGCTCAATGGCATCTGTTCGCTCTGGGAACATGAAGAGCCTCAAACCGATCGTTCATGATCTTGACGAAGAAGTCTGACCATCTGGTAGGTGGGCGGCCACACGGTCTTTTGACATCCCATGGAATCCAGTCAGTAACAGCTCTAGTCCAGCAGTTGTCTTTAAATCTCATTACGTGACCAGCCCATCTGATTTTCGACACCTTGGCATATGAGACAGCATCCCTGATTCTTGATCGTCGATGGATGTCGGAACTCCGGATTTTTTCTCATTTGAGTGAAACGTGATATTCCAAGCATAGCTCTTTCTATTCTTCTTTGGGAGACCTGAATAGCGTTCTCATCCTGTTTGCGTAGGGCCCAGGTTTCTGAGGCATATGTTAATGCAGGAAGAACAGTGGAATCAAAGAGATGTGCCCGGAGCCGGAGGTTCTTCGTCCTCTTAGCTATTTCTTCGACGTACTTGAAGGCGTTCCAAGCCACTCTCTTCCTCCTGTGCAGCTCGGGTGCCAGGTCATTTGTCATGTTGACTTCTCGACCTAGGTACACATAGCTGTTGCATTCGGAGATGGTCGTTCCGTTGAGAGCGAATGGGGCATCAGGAACGAGGCTGTTTCTCATAAACATTGTCTTCGTAAGATTCAGCTGTAGTCCTACCTTTCCACACTCACGGTCAAAGTCGGCCAGCATTTGTGCCGCTTGGCTGATGTTTGGTGTTATTAAAACAATGTCATCAGCAAAGCGGAGGTGGTGTAGTTGCCGACCATCTATCTTCACTCCCATTCCTTCCCATTCCAGTCGTCGCATGATGTTCTCGAGGGTGGCACTGAAGAGTTTCGGTGAAATGGTATCACCCTGCCGCACCCCTCTCTTGACATCAACGATCACTTCTTTGTAGAATGGTGAGATCCTGGTAGTGAATCCGCAATACAGCTCACGGAGGATCTTGATGTATTGGGCTTGAATGCCCTGATTGGCTAGGGCTTCAATGACCGCTTCTGTCTCAACAGAATCAAAGGCCTTCTTTAAATCAATGAACGTTAAACAGAGCGGCATCTTGAACTCCCGAGAAACCTCAATGAGTTTGGTTATTGTGTGGATATGGTCGATGGTGCTGAATCCTTTGCAGAACCCGGCTTGCTCGCATGGTTGTCCTTCATCTAGTGTTCTGCCAATCCTATTTAGGATGACTCGAGTGAACAACTTGTAGATGATAGACAATAGGCAGATCGGGCGATAGTTGCCAATGTCATGGATGTCTCCCTTCTTGAACAGTAGTACGGTCCTGCTGGTCTTCCATTGGGACGGAACCTTGCATTCAGACAGGTAGCGAGTGAAGAGCCGAGCCAGTGTATTGATGAGTACTGATGGCAGGTTCTTCAGGTGTTTTTTTTTTTTTTCATTAAAAAAATCAATAATGAGGGCCAGCACAAAAGTTAAGGGTCAGAAAGATAGCACAAAAGTTTATGTGCAACTGACCCTGGTTTGACCCCAGGCACCAGATAGGGTTCCCTGAGTGTCCCCAGAAGTAGTACTCCCTGAGCACTGCTGATATGGCCCCCAATCCAAAATTAATTAATAAATAATGGAATTGTCATCCAAAGAGACTACCAAAGGCTGTGCAAATAAAAAATGTAGAAAACAAGGATGTAGAGATGGCCGGGCTGATATTATGAGAGATAAGACATTTTAATAGAGTTAGATTAAACCTACTCATCAGCCTCTAAAATTAATAGCGTATTGGGACTTCTCATTTGGAGCAAATATTCATGATGATAACTGACTCTATTTTATTGTTTTGTGTTGCCAGGATTAAACTCAGGACCTCACACAGACAAGGCAAGTGCTCTACTCCTGAGCTACATCCTCAGCCCTGTGTTCATATTTCTATTTTCTTTTCTCTTAAGAGCCTCTTTCCAAATGTGGTAGCTTCAGGTAAAACCGGCAGCTCCTCCTGACTAAATTACACTGCATTTCTGTGCTTCATTTTCCAGATGGCTGCCTGCCCATCCCGCCTTCCCTCCCACCCCTTCCAACAAGGTTCTATTTCTCCTTAGTTTTTTGCAATTCTCACCAACATAATATCCTATTTAATTCTAGCCAACTTGTCTTCCCATGTATTAAATTCTTGTAAAATCAGCAGCAGATTTTTTTTGTGTGTGTGTGCTATGCCTGGCAGGCAAAATAACTTGTAAGCATATTAAATTTGGTCTAATTAAAAAGTTAAAATGCAACCAATTGTTTTATTCCTTTATTAGAGAAGAGAGGCATTTAAAAGAAATAGCTGGCCGACTCTTTTCATTTCAAATATCAGCCATTAGTTTACCTTTTTGTTTTCAATAAGAAGAAAGTTCTGATTAGTAAGGTGGAGAGCTTCTACTCATTGCAAAAATCCCAGGATATGCAACATACTGAGGTAGAACTGAACAATCTCATGTGAGTTTTCAGGTGGGGAAAGCAAACAGTTAACAACTACAAAACTGGTAGGTGTTATTATACTACATGGGAAGGTCTACCAATGTTTTCAAGTCTAATTTGTTCTTCTGCATGGAATTGAGTTATTCACATGTAGACTTACAGATGCTATTATAATCTGAGGCAAACATAAATTCATTCCCTCCCCTCCTCTTCTCACCTTCCCTCTTTCCCTCTTCCCTTCTTTCCCCTCCCCCCTAGACTCTCCTTTCCCCTCTTCCCCCCCACCTTCACTCCCTTCCCTCTCCTCTCTCTCTCTCCTCTTCTTCTCCTTTCTCCCTTTCATTCAAACTCCTTCCCCTTTCTCCTCTCCTCTTTTGCTTTCTTTTCTTCTCTTTCTTTGCCTCCCTTCAGCACACTTTAAGCTGTGACTTTGGGTCTTGGTTGTAGATTGATGCCTGGCTTGGAGAACCCACCTTGTAGCATATGCTCTGAGTTCAAACCCCTTGAGTCCAGGTGCCCAGGAAAACTCTGGCAGCTCCAAGTCTACGATTTCTGGTGCCACGGTGGCCAGTTGTGTATAAGCACCACGAGAAGGTGGGACTCCTGATGATTACAACTGAGGGAGATGTAGGCCCCAGGAAGTGAGACCCCCCCCCCCACCCGTGAACACATATGGGAGCACCTCAGGACTCCTGCAAGCACCACAGCCATAGCCAGAACAAGAAAGGGAGAAATGCAAAGTTGAAGGAACTATTTTCTATTGCAATCTTTTTAGTCTTCCTCAATTCAGTCTGCCCTAATTACTTACCGAGCTGCTCCCCAAAAAGGTCTCAAATGAATTCTCTCAGAAGCAGTTTCTGAAATTCTGTCCTCTTTCCAGAAACATTTTAAATCTTGGCAATATCGAATTCTTCCCCATAGACAAATAATGAATAAAAAATGTTCAGAAAAATACCAAATGAAAATAACAAAAATGCATAGGACCTCCTTGGGGCCCCGACCCACTGAGTCTGAAGGAGTTGCAGTGGGTCTCTCCCCAGAGATGCCACTCCAGCCTGGGAGGAGAGAGGAGAGTGCTGGAATCCCTTTGTGGAGTGAAACAGCATTCCTGGCCTCAGGAGACAGGATAGGGAATAACATGCTTACCTTGCAGGCTTCACACCCTGGGGTCCATCCCTAGCACTTCATGGACCCCTAGGTACTCCTGAGAATGACCACCCTACAAAGGAAAAAACAGTCTTGATTCTTTTCTGAAAAGCGTCCCATCTCCGCCCCAAAAAGAGTGCAGGATGCTGTATACCCCTTCACTCCTGTGTTTCAAAACTTAAGGAACCCAGTTAAAGTAGAACAAGCAGTACTTAGAAAATCTTAAGGCCAGAGTGATAGTACAGTGGATCGGGTGCTTGACTTGTACACAGTCGACCTGGGTTTGAGCTCCGACATCCCATATGGTTCTGTCTTCACCACCAGGAGTGATTCCTGAATGCAGAGCCAGGAGTAACCCAAGGTATGATCCAACCCCCACCCCACCACCATGCAAAAAAAAGGAAAGAAAGAGAAAGACAGAAAAATAAAGATTTAAGTTTAAATACTTAAAAAAGAAGAAGAAAAAGAAGAAGGCAACCCACCAAAGGAGTCAGGGAATTGAAAACAATTGTCTCAAGAAGTCCTGGGAAATCACACTAGTGGAGGGAGAGTTGTAGGAACACTGTTTGACTGAAACCCAATCATGAACAGCTATCTCATGGTGATTCAATAAAATTAAACAAAAAAATTTTTAAAAAGAACTTTAAAGAGAAAAAGAGGATTGTGGAGCTAGTTCAGAGATTTGGCACACACCCAGCCTGGCCTGGGTCCCTTGGTGTGTGGTTCTGGAAACCCCCAGGACTGCAGACCCCCATAAGCACTGTATCCTCAGGCTCGGGCCGTGCCCTCCTCTGATTGGAGGAGAGTCCCTGGGTGTGCCATTTGGAGACTGCCCTCCCCACCACCACCCATTTCCCAGAATTAGCAACAGAGAAATTCAAGCAAGGAAGAAGGAAATAATGAAGAGAAAGAAATGAATGATATCAGAGGCTCAGAAACTTACACAAACCACTTCAAAAGATTTTTTTATAATCTATAAAATTTGCGAAGATAGACTTTGACAAATCTAATCAAGAAAAGAAAAAAGGGGACAAAATAGAACTCAGGTGTCGCTCACAAGTGTGGAGCTGACCCTCCTGGGTTTGAGCCCTAGCACAGGACAAGACAGAGACACACAAAACATACACTAAACATAATAGCTATCAACATCAGGATAAAGCATCTGTGTAGGCTAGAGAGAATGGTTATTTTTGCAGACAGCCAACATGCACGATTGGACCCCCGGTACCACATATGACCCCCTGAGCTGAGTAATTCCTGAGTGCAGAGTTAGGAATAACCCCTGAGCACCTCTGAGTGTGGTCCAAATTCCCACCCTCATAAAATTTAAAAAATAATAAAATCCTGCTTACCAACTGATTGTTGAAAATAAAAGCCTTGCCTGAAGAGCCCAGAGCAGGCCAGAGAGCAGCTTTGTAGGTACCAGCTCCCGATCCACCCCCAGCCTGTGTGTTCTCCTGAGTACTGAGCCAGAGTAACCCTAGAGTACCTTTAGCTATGGTCCGGGACACAAAGTAAATAAAAAATGAAAAAATTTCACAGTTCAGGGTTTGGCCCTGGCAATTTTAAAGAGGAATTTTATCAAACTTCCAAGAATGTCTCTTTCATAAGCTCTAGAACCTTGAAAGGAAAGGGGATGTTGCCTAACTCAGTCGAGACCGAGTATGCAGATAACAGGCTTTCCTGATGTCAAAGAGAGAAAGAACTCTGACACACAATCCGCAGGAATCGGCCCAGGAAATGAACCCAGGATTTTTCAGTAACCAGCTCAGGAAGGCAACTTCCTGTCTGCAAGGGAGAGTTCTAGCAACCATGAGCTCTCGGGGGGCCGTCCAGGAAGAAGAACAATGCCTGGAACTATCCTATCCGAACAGCCAGGACTTGATTGAACTCTGACCAACTTTCTCATTTTGTCTCCACTTCTAACTTAAGGCCAATTGGAGAAAGCCTAATGTGTAACCCAAACTGAGCACTCAGGGGGCCATTTGTGGTGCTGGGGATCACCTGTACTGTTCTGGGGTCTATGCTATTTCTCTGGCCCCAGGTTAGAGAGAGCATTCTTCTTTATTTAAAAAAAATTTTAAGTGTTTATTTAGACACATTATTACACTAGGGTTTTATGCATACAATGTTCCCCCTTAATACCAACACCCTGTGACCCCTTTCCTCCAGTCACACTGGCCCCCTCCCACCCCAACCTGATTCCTTGTCACATACATTGGCATCTTCCTTTCTTCCACCGTGATGTTTTCCTTCTCCTTTATTAGTCCTAGAGCCTCTGCTAAGATGAAAATGATGATGGTGGGGAATTTTCTTGCTAAAGCAGGCTGGGGGCAGGGCTGGGCAGGTAGCTGAAAGGGTAGCAGATGCCTCACATTGCATGGTCCCCGAGTACCACCAGGTGTACCCTCCCCCAAAAGAGCTTTGAAAATTGGCTTTTGCCTGATTTCATCTGGTAGCTCTTGATTCCCACAGTTTGGAAGCCAGTGAAACCCCACCAAGCATGTAAGCTCACTTTATTCAGTGTCACAGGTATAATGTAAACAGAATAGCAGCTATCCAAATATTTCCTCTTGAATGTGCCTGTCACAGAGGCTGGGGGAGGGAAGAGGTGGGGGTGGCTGGAGGGACATCGGGAACACTGGTGGTGGTGGAGAAAGGGCACTGGTGGAGGGATGGGTACTCGAACACTGTTTGATTGAAATATAATGACAAAAATTTGTAAGTCTAACCGTATCTCACGGGATTCATTAAGATAAAAATAAAATAAAATAAAATCTTTTTCTTTTATAAAAAAAGCCCAATTATTTCCTCTTATTAAAATATGTATATTCACATGCGCTGTGCATAGCAGGGTTTATATAAGAAATCCAAGGATAGTTCCACATTTAAAAAGTGTATCCTTTCAACTTACCATATTAAAGGGCTAGGAAAAAGACCAGAGGAACAAAGAGAGGAAGAAAGAATATTTCTTAGTTTAATACCCATTTCTGATTTTTTAAAAAAAACTCAGGAAACTGAAAACAAAGTTAACTCTTTAAAGACTTTGATACCCCAAGCCCTAAAGAACAGAAATCATTTTTATTGGATAGGATCTGGATACATTAAAGATCACGCTAGGGGTGCTGGAGTGATAGCACAGCATGTAGGGTGTTTGCCTTGCACGCGGCTGATCTGGGTTCAATTCCCAGCATCCCATATGGTCCCCCGAGCACTTCCAGGAGGCAGAGCCAGGAGTAACCCCTATGCATTGCCGGGTGTGACCCTCCCTCCCAAAAAAAGAAAAAAAAGATCAGGTTAGGACTAGGGATAACACACCTGCCAAACTTGATGTTGCAGGGTGCAGTCAACACTGTAAAGCAAAAGACAGACATAAGAGACATGAGAATTGAAGAAGAAAATGAAAATCTTCCCGTGCAGGATGGTCTTATAATAGAAATAAGGAAACGTGGCAAGAATAAGTAAGAATAAGCAGGCTTGCTCCAAACATTTGTGGCATCTGAGAGAAGAAGGCAAATGAAACCTCACCATATATTAATTAACTAAAAGGAAAAACCAAAACTCTTGAAGTGAAGCCAACATGGAAGTCCATACATAATGCTGATGCACTGGCAGGCTCGCCATTGTTTCGTCTCCCAACACAATCCTCTGAAAGTAGAGGCAGAAAACAACATTTCTTTCTGATGCTGTGCCAGATGGTCTACATCTAGGTCAGGTTGCCTGGAAATACACTCAAGGCAGAGTTTTGCATGTAAGTGGTTTAAAGAGGAACAACACCTATAGTGTAGGATGAGGCTTGTCTGAGGGCAATGGTATTGAACAGATGGAGTAACTGAGACATTTCATTTAATGTTTGGAAAAAAAATAACTATTAGGATATGCCTTTTTAATACAAGGAAAACTCAATCCATTCTATTTCCTATTTGAACTGTCAGTGTGAAAATTCACTATCATGCTTCATGCACGCTAAGTCTAACCCTAACATATTTTTTGTCTTTTGTTTTCAGTGTTTTGATTATGATAAGACTAGGTGGTACTTTCTTTGAGTTTATTTTGGGGAGTCACTCTATTTCTTCAATTTGTAGAGTTTGTCTTCCCCTGGGTTTGGGGAGTTGTCAAACATTATCTCTTCAAATATATGTTTAGCCTTGCACTTTGTTTTCTCTTTCAGAATTCCGGTAACATGCCCCTTGGTCACCCAGGAGGTGTTGATTCATTTTTTTTTTTGCAATCTCTGTGTTGTTTGGTTTGGTTATTTTGTATTTCCTTTTCTTGAAATTTATCGACTCTTCCCTTTGTAATCTCCACTGTGATACTGAGGTCAGTAAGTGAGCATTTTCATTGCAGATATTGGATTTTCAGTTTTAGATTTTCATTTGATTCCTGTGTCTATTTATTTTGCTGACATTTTCTAGTTTTCCATGGGTTTTGAGTACTCATTATTGCTCTTAGGAGAAAATTTATGGTAGTCCTTTTAAAATCTTGGCCCTAAGGCTGGAGAGACAGTATAGGAGTTAAGTGCTTGCTAGTTTGATGCTTGGCACTAAGCATCACCAGGAATAATTTCTGAGTACTGTTGGGTGTGGCCCCCAAGCAAATAATATAAAATAAAATCTTGATCTATAACTCCAGTGCTCTGTCTTTGTTAATATAACCTGATGTTTTTTTCATGCAGGATAAAGTTTTCTGGGTCATTCTATGCTATTTAATAGTAGTGATTCAGTGTATTATGAGACTCTCGTATCTCTTTAAATCTATTTTAGCAGGCAGGCAACCCATTTAGATTTTGAACACATAGCCTGACCACATTTGTGGCTTGTGGCTTGAATATTAATTTAACTTTTGAACCTTTGTAGTCCTATTCTGGCCTCCCACTGTGCACTTATGCGAGACCAATATGAAGTCTGGGTGGTATTCTACCCTAGGCTCAGCTCTCAAAGCTTCTACTGTGTTGATTCTCGTCAGTTTAATGCTTGGACCACTTCAGAGATGAGCCCAATATTCCATACTTAGATTATAAAGATCTCTTTCTTCTACTCACTCCTCTTCATAATCCTCTTCCAGTCCTCTGCTAGGAAGGGGGAGGGGGTGGTGCCTTTATGCTGCTTTGTGCTGAGTGGACACTGTCATCAAGCATCCATCCCACAGTCCCTCACTGTACTTGGGGACAAGAAATGCTCTGCTTGCATTTACTTAATGCAAGTCAGGGATGGTGGGCAGAATCTTCCCTACAGTCTCAGCGGCAGCAACTGTACCCTTGCAAAGGGAAATGATAGCTGCTTCTTCGGGACATTCATCAAGACCCTAGTGCAGAGAATTACCGGGCTCTGTCTGTGGTCCTTTAGCACGGCAGGCAGGTGGGGCTGTGACCTCTTTTATGGTGCTTTGCCTGAAGAAGCACAGATTGAGTAAAAATGGCTTCATCCTCTCATTTTGGAGAGCCATCCTCTTCCTCGTCCTTCATTAAAAGCTTGTGTTTTTCTCCTTTTCTTGGTTCTTCTCCCCGTTTCCCTCCTATATATTTGGTAGAGGTTATGGATTGTACTCATTCCCAGAACAGGATATATTCAAAACAAAACAAAACAAAACAAAACAAAACTATCCCAATGAACTTGCTGCTGGTTTGCTCATGTCCTAAGTCCTAAGTTCTCAAGGCTACCACCTCCCTCCCCATTGATAGCTGCTTTACATGTTCTCTTAAATTTTTAGTGGGAATTAGCAGAAAGAATAGGGTATATTACACTGAATCTTGTCTTGAATGGAACCAACACCCTCTATCTTGGAGATCTGATCAATTTTATTTTATGTCTTTATCTTTACTTATTTTATAGTTTTCTTTCTGACAAAAAGGAAAGATTGAGCATGTGTTGTAGACAACAGAGTTGTCAGAAGCTTGCCATATGCATTTGTTGAGTTGTGCCAGATTCTATGACTACAGACTTTTGCTCGTAGTGTATTGTAGTGTATATTTCCTTAAGAACTCTGCTAGTCTCCTTGTGAGCCTACATTAAAATTGGACTTTATCTGTGAAAACTCTGTGCCTCTGTGCTATGAATTATATGTCTATGTTCTTCTAGAAGTGAGATTCTTTGTGTGTGTGTGTGTGTGTGTGTGTGTTTTGTGTCAAGGATATATATGTAAGATACAAGTTTCAACTCTCCATCTCTGCCCACAGACAGAATTTACTCCTGTCCCTTTGATCTGCTAAAATAAATCTCTTATATGTAACAACCCTACATTAAATAAAAATATAAATATTTCAAAGCCTACATATAAAAAATATAAAATATGGCTGAGGAAGTAAAAGACTAAAGTGAAGAAATATGCCATGTTATTGGGTTAAAAAATTGAACTAAGATGCCAGTTTTTTCCACTCACTGACTCACTGTAATCCCAACCAAAATTCCAACAATCTTTTTTTTTTTTGAGATGCAAGCACATTCTAACATTTCAAATAAATTATAAGTACTCAAAATCATTTTAATATTTTTTGTTAGACTTTAGGGATGGCAATGCTCAGGGGTACCTGGCTCTGTATCCAGGAATCACTCTTAGTAGTGGCTCAGGGGATCATATAGGGTGTTGGGGCTCAAACCAGGGTTGGCTGTGTGCAATGCAAGTGCCTTACCTGCTGAACTGCTGCTCCAGCCATCAAAAAAGAATAATAATATTGGAGAAATTATTTTTATTTCAACACTTACTATAATTAAAGTGATTAGAACTGTAATCAAAATAGCATCATGGGCCACACCCAGGGATCGCAGGGGCTATTCCTGATACTGTGCTCATGGATCATGCCTTACAGTACATGGGGGAATATACACAGTGCTGGGAATTTGAACCTGCATGCAAGGCAATGACTTCTAGCTTATAGTGTGTATGCAACCCTAGTTGGTTTTTATTTTTAGTAAGCAAAATCGTTTTTATTAAATTTACTTAGAGAAGTCTGAGAAGAGAAAGAGGAATATGTTCAAGAGAGAATGTGTAATTGATTCTTTTGACAAAGGTGTAAGAGATTTAATAGAGGAAGAACAATCTTTTCAATAAATGACACTGAAACTGTGGGAAGTATATATGAAAAAATTAACTTGATCCATATATTAATCACAAAATGAATTCCAGATGGTTCATACACCTAGGTATAAAACCTAAAACTTGTGAGTTAAACCTCTAACAAGAACACTTGGGAGAAGATATTTGTGACCATAACTCAGGCAAAAGTTTCTTAGGACACTGAACTATAATCTATAAGTGAATGCTTTTTTTTATTTTTAAAATTGTTCTTGGGCCACACCCAGCTATGTGCTGGGTTTACTCCTGGCTCTGCACTCAGGGATCACTCCTATCAGTACTCAGGCTGTGGTCCAAGAGATTGAACCTAGGTCAACTGCTCTCAAGGCAAGTACCTATCCTGCTGTACTATCTCCGCAGCCCTTTGTTTTTATGTATTCCTGTGCTGGATCAAATCCAGGGTCTCACAAATGCTAGGCAAATTACAGCGTCACATCCCCAACCTCAATATAATCCATGAAGGGAAAAAATAAGGAATTCAACTTAGTTAAAATGAGAACTTATTTTTAAAATATGCTCTTAAGAGAATAGAAACTGCTGGGGACAAATTCAGGAGAGGTTTCGGTGCAGTGGATCAGACTAACTGCTGATTCTTGTGGATAGTGAGTATGAATAGCATGAAGAACACCAGAAGTCTTCTATGTTACAGCTCTTTTTTCCATCGGACTGGTACATCTCTACAGGTTGGCTCTTCAATGGAAGCAGCAACAGCAGCAGCAGGTTGCAACATCAGCAACCTCACAGTCTGAGGCAGCAACCCCAACTCCTCTCTATAAAGTGATCTGAATGTATAGGTATTCCATATCTGCATGCTAGTTGGTTGGTTACACCCTATGTAAATGAGGATTTGTACAACTGGCCAATTGGATTGCGTATGTCCTATGCAAATAAGGGTCTGTGGAACCACCAATCAGATCATGTATGCAAAATAAGGTGACAATCAGAGGTCTTGGTTACCATCTGCCACTGTCTCCTCCCTTCCTCCAATTTGAGAGTTGGATGTGGAATGGTCAGTGAGGGGTTAGTGCACATCCTAGTACATTATAATCAGGTTCACTAGATTTGCTCCTTCAACCACTATCTGTTGCCTTCTTTGTAGCTGGAGCTGAAGACACAAAAGTGAACAAATCCCATGCGGCCTGAGTGATAGTACACCGGGTAGGGCGTTTGCCTTGTACGCAGCTGACCAGGGTTGATCTCCGGAATCCCATATAGTCCCCCAAATAATTACCGCCAGGAGTAATTCCTGATTGCAGAGCCAGGTGTAACCCCCTGAGCATCGCAGGTTTGACCTAAAAAGCTAAAAAAAAAAAAAAGTGATCAAATCCCACCCTGCCCATGGAGTTCTCATTCTGGCAAGGAAGCAGACTGGAGCAGATTGACAAACCCTGAAGGTCCTTAAAGGCTTCTTCTCCCAGGGATCTTCAGATGCAAGTCAGGTTTAGGCGGATAGTATCCCCATGCTGCAATTATCTATATCAACCTCTTTGAGCCACCCTGTGCCCGGACTGTGCATTATTTCTGGGAGTGTCTGTGAGGGAGTTTTTGGATGAAACCAGCATTTGAATCAGTGAACTCAGTTGATGGTGCTCCCGACAACCAGTGGGCATCATTCAATTCACAGAACACAAAGCGGAAGGAAAAACTCAACCTTTTTGTTTTCTGCCTGAGTAGTTGAGTTGGAACATGGATCTTCTCCAGACCTTGGACTAGGTAGGATTTACACCATTAGTGTCCCTGGTTCTTCATCTTTGGACTCAGATAAGAACACACTGTTGATTTTTCTGGGCCTCTAGCTTGCCAACAGCAGATCATATGACTTCTCAGCCGCTGTAGTTGAGTGAGCCAATGCTGTCATCAATCAGGAAGCATAATCTAGGCAAGTCAGGGTTCCCACAAGGAAAGCAATGCCAGATAATGAGAAACACTCAAAGCAATAAACTCAACAGGGAGAACTAAGCCCCTCTTCCCAAGGAATTTTCTAGGGGTTTGGTGGTTGGGTTTGGCCACACCCAGCTGTGTTCACAAAGCATTCCTTCCTGTGCTCAGCAATCACTCCTGGAGGTGCTTGGGTACTATATGTACTATTGGGAATTCAAACCAGGGTCAGCTGTGTGCAAGTGCCTTAACCCAGATACTGTCTTAGACAAAAAAGAGGTGCAAAAGGTTTACATCTTAAAATGAACACAGCCTTGAAGAGCAATTTGTTGCTTCTTGCATTTCCACAGGCCATACTGGTCTCCAAGTTGATGTTAATAAGTCAATAGAAGTTAATATAGATATCTAAGTTAATATAGATATCTATAGATATCTATAGGTCTATTCTGTATCTATATGCCTTCACTACCATCTCAATCTCGTATATATTCTTATCTATAATGAGACAACCATCTTTTACCTTATTTCACTGTATGAATGTCGTAGATTTTGTTCCCCCTGCCAAAAGTGAGATGTGATCATGATGTGAAACATTATTCTAGAAGTGACAGACCAACTTTTGGACTGGAAAAAAAATCAAACAAACCAGGAAGCAACTATTATGCGGTGATGACAATGATGCAATAAAATCTTGTTAAGACTGACTGAAACTGGTAACTTTCCCCCCAAAAGCCTCCTGGTTCTCTCACTGGGCAGCATCTGAAATATGGACAATAATTACATAGTATATGTGTGCACATTCCAACACTGTATCTTCAACTATTACTCAAAGAATAAAGTTCCTCATGAAATCTACAATTGTTTCCATTCTGATAATTCCCAAGGAAAATCCAGCTTTACTCTAGTATGTCCTTAGAACGGTTTTTTTTTTTTTTTTTGTGGGAAGAGATGGCATGTCACACCTAGCTCACCACTCCTATGCCTTATGCTCAGTGGACCATATGCATGCCAGGGATGGAACTGGGATCTGCTGAGTGTAAGGCAAGCATCAAGTCCCTGTACTATCCCAGGAATGGTCTGGTTTGAACTCAGCTCATGTCATCTTACCCGTCTATGAAGTAGAGTGGGAGTATAGCCAACCATCCGAACTAATCCAAGCCAATAGTTCAAGTCACATATCAGACCCTTGAAGCCTACAGTAAAATAGACATTTGTATATTCCAACCTGGAGAAGACAACTGGACTACTGCAAAGGCTGACTTCATCTTCTCCAGACCTTCTTCCACTCATCAGCTATCAAAGCAAGTCATGTGATAAGGTACCAGCTAGCCATTTTGCTCAAGGTCCATTCAAAAGGCATCCTGAAGGAAGTGGTGAGGTCCAGCAAGCCAGGACCTTCCATCCAGTTACGTTTGGTAGGAGAGAGGCTATTGCCTTTGATTTCAGAGAAAGAACACTAAACCCCAACCAGACACCTTCACTCAGTGGTGTTGCTGGCACTCACAGTATTGTCCATGGATGTGGCTTACTCAAGGCTTGAGAAACAACTGTTTACCCAGATTTACTTGGCCAAAGTTATCTATCTGTGGCTGCAATTCTGATTTGTATCGTATTGAAAGCTTACTGGAAATATTACACATACATCTCTTAATTCAATGAAAATATTTTTTGGAGGCAGGTGGGATCATAACACATATTTGTTGTATGTCACTTAGGAATTTTTTCCAGCTAGGTTTTTCTTCCTATTAGTAGATGACTTTCAATTAGTGACTTAAGTGAATTTTCTTAATATGGTCTCCTACATGTTACTGGCTATTTGCTCTGTTCCCAGTGATCACTGCATATAGTAATCACATGATCACACTTAATATTCTGATGGTTTTATTAACAAGTATATAATACATATATTGCATACTGTATATAGTATATGAGGACTGTACAGTACAAATTTATGTTCACAGTTTGACATGACAAAATGTCATTACTGAATTCCCATTGGACTACAGAGTAGAAACAGAGAAGGTACGTTAAACATTCACATCTTTAGTAAGAAAGATTACCAAAATGTTTCAGTATTTGCAAGTATACTAATGCATGCTAAAAACCTTTACCCATTCAGTCTTATTAGCTTATAAAATATATTACACTTTATTAAAAATTTCTGCATAGTTTATACAAGTATTAAAGTACTGTAAATGTAATAATCCTGCTATACTTGCAGGCATGGTTTAAGAGATGCTAAGCAGAAAGATTATTTTGACCCTCTAAGACTAAGTACATAACAGCAAAAAACAAAAAAAAAAGTGCTAGTATTTGTAAAACAATATTGTTGTAGCCCTCATTTAATGCATGTAAAAATGGCTTTGTAAATGTATTATTTCTTAAGTGAATTTGCAATCATTTAGAAATTGTTAACCTTGACCAAGAAGAGAATAAAGACAACTCTGAGCCATTTCATGTATGACAGCAGTTCCTTCAAGACTGTATTTCCAAAGCAGATGATTTAAAACCTTAGATCTCTGAGACTGTCGTTAAAACAATCTAGCCAGGCAGAATGTGCAGGTATACAGGATCTGCAATATGGTCTTTCAAATTCCACATTAGTGCAACACTGATAGTGCAGACGGGCGCTTAATAAAATAGAATATACATACATAGATAGTTCCCCTGTAAATCTGTTCCAAGGTCCTCGAAACATCTGAGTATTTAGCATTTCCTTAGTTGAACATCACTATGCTGCTAAGACATTCTCAAAACGAAGTGATTTAGAATGTTAATGCCCATTTATGGTAGAGATTCACATTTAGAACTCTAAGACAGGATGGATTTCAGATTTAATTTTTCTGACTTCTTTCCCAAGATGACACCTGGATCACCATAGAAGAAATTCTCTTAAACAGAATTTGTACAACACTATAACTTCATGTGTATAAAACATTCTTATCGATTCAAAATATTGCAATGAGAAAAATCACCATTGATAGTAACATGGCACATCATTAAAACCACACATTTTAAGGGCATCTTGTATTTGAGGTCTTCCACATTAACAGCTAAAAAGGACTAAGAGACTAAATTTCTCAACTATCATAGTAAATACAAATATATATATATATTTATATGTATAAAGACATTTGGATAAGAGCCAATTGGTAACTAAAGTACACAAACCAGCATGAGAATAGAGAATGGCCTCTGCAGATTTCCTTTCAGAGTTATAATGGATCTTTGTTAATGAACTTCTAACAGAATCTAAGCAATGTCATCTAAGCCACATGATACAGCCTCTGCAGGAATCTGCTTCCTCCTTTGAACAAAAATTTCATATGCCATAGCAGACACATCAAATTTCATGAGAAACCCATTGAGTTTTCTATTAATTGGACTCAAAACTCCAAGCTAACTATTTAAAGATCAACTCTACCCTTTCTTGTCCCCTCCCTCTCCCCCACCTTTTTCACCTTTTCTCTGGGTTGGAAACACATAAACGGGTTAAGCTCTATCAACACAAACATTCCTTGCTTTCCAACTGAATTCTTCAGTGTGTTATGGAAGGACTATTTCAAGAAATAAATGCCCTGGCAGGAATGTGACTAAACATTTATAAGACAGACCAGTACCCACTTTTCCAAGAGCCATTTTTATCCCTCAAGTCATGTTCTAGTTGCAAAAGATGAAGAAAAAATAAAGCCCAATTAGTATGTTTTAATCTTCTATACAAATTTTGCAGTGCTTACAAATCAAACCAAACCAAGTGCCAAGGTAACACATCACTTTGCATGTCTCAGCTACCTTCCCTCTGTTGGTTCAGAGGGCTGGTCACAGGTGAAGTCCCAACAATTCCTTTTATGAGCATGGCGCCATCCAAGTCAGCTCCCCACACGATTTGCAGGCCTCCCAAGTAACTCATGCACCGGTGTTTTTATAAACAATAAAGCAATGTATTCCTCCCAGGTAAGACTGGGTGGGATCCTGATTTGCAGCTGGGATGAATCTTCAGGATTCCACTCTCCTTTCTCCATCTTTTATCGAGGGATGATGAAGGCGCGTTTGGTTCTATGGACCCATGTTTGACCACCGTGGCCCACTTTCTTCAAATCTGACACCAATGGCTTTTAGGCGTGTGGAGTATATCTCACGGGCATTTAGACTATGGTGCTCAAAAGCCTGCTTTTGAAAAACTTCCTCCCAATAACGGTGCTCTCTATTTTCAACCTGAACAGGAGTCATTTTCAGTTTGTTCTTCAGACAGGAAACTTGATAGTGAGGAGATGACAAGCTCCAATAGCAAATGGGGCATTTTGAGCTACGTTAGGAATCCCTGAATTATGTTTTTCCTCTATTTTTTGGAAATCGGTCCCCCCCCACCCCCAATAAAAGTTGGTGTGCTTCAACAACTAGCTATATTTACAGACAGTGTCACTTGGGCCTTCCATTGGACGCATTGACTAAAGCATGGGAAGGTGGTCATGTGTGTGCATGAACACGGATGAGAGCCAATTTGGAACCTTGGAGCTCATGGGGACGAGTGTTTGTCTAAAAGCTGTGTCATCGATATGACAGAATACAACAACCAGAGCTTCGGTTTGCCAAAGAACAAAACAAAAAAACAAAACCCTGTATATAAGTAGTTTAGGTCAAAAAAAAAGGCCATCCATATTGTCACCCCAAAGATTTTTCTTTCTTTTTAACTATTACTGGGTGGGTATTTTTGTGACATCCCTACTATCAATACTTGACCGTCCACGTGAAGGTTACCCTAGGAATGGGAACAGGTGCGTGGATTTGGCTTGGCCGTGACATTCTGCAAAGCTGACCATGCAGACACAAAAGCCCAGGGAATGCACCACACAGTCCCAACGATGCTCCCACAAAAACCCAGGCCTGGGACCAATAGGAACAGAGGCTGATTCCTCCTCTGCTCAAAGCCCCCTTTGCTCTTCCTCCAGGGACAGCCTCTGTCCCTAAAATTGATGGACACAAAGGTCACAAAGCAAGGCTGGGAAAGGGGTGGCCCCACTTCTAACTGTCGCGAGCACAAAACATGATCCCAGGGCTTGGAGGTATGTGTGTCTCTGGCAAGGACTAGCAGGCTGGATACTGTATTTCTAATACATTTACTTTTTGATGTTATTTCAAGGAATACACGGAGAAACTGACAATAGATAATGTGAGCTGACATGTTCCCTTGTTCTCATTACATTAAATGTATCTCTAAGAAGGGTTTGCTTAGCATCCCCGGAAAAAAAGAAAAAAAAAAAGTGTTCACATTCTTTAGGTCTGACCCGTGGTAAGGAGAGGGAGGACGAGAAAAGCTCTACTACTGACCATGTGGAGGTTTGATGATAGAAATTCAGAGATTCAGGCCAGCTGAATCAAAGGAAAATGTACATGTAAAAAATGCGTTCGAGAATGGGAAGGAAGACAGTGAGGGAGCCGGGCACGTGGCAGCCCCGAGAAGGTGGGCGCGGGAGACGACGAGGGGGGTCTTCACACCAGCATGTGGCGCTTCCTGTGCAGGGCAAGGTGGTCTGAGCGAGAGAAGCTACGGTCACAGTCTGGACACTGGAAAGGTTTGATACCAGTGTGTTTCCGGAAATGTCTTGTCAGTTCATCGGACCGAGCAAACTTCCACGTGCAACCTTCCCATGTACACTTGTACGGTTTTTCTCCTGCGACAGAAGGTGAGAAATGGAGAGAGTTGATTTCTTCTGGAGAGCAAACGGCTAGCAGGAAGTAAAGACAGTTAAGGATTTTGAGGCAAAACCTCTTTTGCAGGAGAGATGGTGAGGGAGCCTCAACCTGGAGGTGTCTGGGAGGCCCAAGCCAGGGGCTCCCACATCCTTGGAAACATCTCCCCCCTTCCCCCAAGCTCAGGTTTTTACTGAAAATGTTATTTCCAAGACATTTTCATTCCATCACCCCTCAATAATAGTACATACGCCAAAGCTAGCAAGAGAAAGTGAATTCATTTTTATAAGTCAATAACTCTTGAAACACAGGAAGGCTTTTAAGAGTTCTTAAAAACAGAGTTTTGCATACAAGAGGCCCAGGTTCGAGCCGAGGCACCAGATGATTCCCCGAGCACTGCCAGGTATGATCCCCAAAACAAAAGAACCAGAAAGTTCCAAAGGCATGAAGCCACTGAAACCCACGCCAAGGAGAGCTAGCTAAATTTGCTTTGCCCTCAGTAGCCTGGTTAGAAAGTCTGCAAAGCCCTTGGTCACCCTGATTTGAATAACCTCCGTCTTCAACTCAGTAACTCAGTTGCTTACTTCCATGCAGCGAAAACTAGTAACGTGATGAGGAGTGCAAATAGAAGTCTGTGAGGTTTTCTTACTCTAAGCAGTAGTTGTCTAAAAACAGGAAGCTCTCTGATGAAATATCTATCAGTATGTCAATGTCTGATCTTTGGGTCCACAAACTGCAAGCAGGCTGAGGTATCGGGCTTTTACTCAGGAGCACCCTAACCAGAGCAATTCCTCGCCATTTTTTCAGAAGCCCAGCTCCCACACTCACTCCCAATGGGCACCCAGTAATGGCCAGGTAAGAGCAGAAGAGGGTGGGAGGGACAGGGACGGGTAGTAAGAAGGTGTTTTCCATGGGACAACCATGGCTGTTTCACCTGCTTTAATGCCTAATCAAGGAAAACCAGTCAATGCCCCTTTAACCAACCTTCCTATCCACTGTACTGTGCTAGAGCACAGTACAGTGCATAGGAAGCCTCTCTTGCACAAGGCTGACCCAGGTGCAATCCTTGGCACCCCATACGGTCTCCTGTGCCTGCCAGATGTACCATCCCCACAAACAAGGGTACATAGCCGCTTTTCCAAAAAAAGTCCAATTCCAGTGAGATATTTGGAATCTGTAATCACAGGCTTTGCTGTACTAAATACAAATGCTAAAAAAAGCATTTTTCCCCGGTCTTATTTTTTTCCAAATAGTATTATACTGACCTCAGGTTGCAGGATGAAGACATTTCCCTTAGTGCCCTAGGGTGCTCCTAAGAACAGATTTGGCTTTGGGGCTAGAGAAATAGTACAGCGAGTAGGGCACCTGCCTTGCCCACAGCCAGCCCAGGTTCAATTCCTGTGCCTGCCAGGAATTGATTCCTGAGTGCAGAGCCAAGAGCAACCCCTGAGTGCCACTGGGTCTGACCCCCAAACAAAAACAAAACAAAGACCTTGGCCCTGGCCACTGGGAGCCGCCCTGAAGTAGCTTCTCTCTGCAGCAATATGACCAGCCAGAAGCTACTGGGTCTGTGCAGTCCAGTGTTACCTCAATCCCTCTCTGCCACCTAAACCTGATCAATTCCAACAATTTCCCCCTCTCTGGGTGGTGGTAAGATAGAATGACTCTTAGCCTGCATTCTGAGGTCATCCATCCAGAGCCAGGGTCTCTGCTATGCTAGCTCTCACACCCTCGCGGGCATAATTACAAGTGATTGAGTGGGAGTAGAGATGGGGGAGGACAAACCTCGAATATAACTTATTAGAAAAATACACGAACAACCCCACTTTGTTTTTGAGCCACACCTGACGGTTCTCAGGAGCTACTTCCGGCTCAGCATTCATGGGGATCGCTCCAGATGGTGCTGGGGTGAATGACGTGGTACCAGGGATGGAACCCAGGGCCTCATGCATGCAAAGTGTGTGGTGGGTCCGCTGAGCCCTCTCCTCAGCTGCTTAGCACCATTTCTGGGACAGGAAGCTGGAAGGAGTCGGGAACGTGCCATTACCTGTGTGTGTCCTTCTGTGTGCTTTCAAGTGAGAACTTTTCGTGTACACTTTGTTGCATCCCTCATAGTCGCATCGGTGTATCCTCCGCTTCCTTTGCGTGTCGGGCGATTCCACAGGTAGCGGTCTCTTCCCGGGCTGCACAATGACCGAAGGATGATTCCTAGGGAAGCCAACGGGAAGCAGAGCCTGTTAAATGCCAGGGCACCTCACTGCTCCTCCGTCAACCGAAAGCGTCAAACACACCAGAGAGAACCCAGCAGGAGAAACCAGAGGAAATGAGTGGATCAGTCCATGCTGTGAGAGTCAGTCCATGAGCCAGGAGGGAGCACGGATGTATCAGGAGCCAGGCTCTGGGTTCAGCACTGGGACCTGGGGATGCAAGAAAATGGGGCTCCATTGGGGCTGGAGCGATAGCAGTGTGTAGGGCGTTTGCCTTGCACACGGCCGACCTGGGTTCGATTCCTAGCATCCCCTGAGCACCGCCAGGAGTGATTCCTGAGTGCAGAGCCAGGAGTAACCCCTGTGCATTGCTGGGTGTGACTAAAAAAAAGCCAACAAAAAAATGGGGTCTCTGCTCCTCAAGAAGTTCACACTTGGGGAGACAGACATGGGGATAAGGCAGAGCAGTGAGAAGGGCCTGACCTAAAATAGAGTAGGAGGGAGGACCAGGGCAGTTACTCATCAGTACCCACTGGCCTGGTCCGAGAACGCTGTGATCCTGTGGGGACAATGTGAAATACTATGCACCCTTTTCCTTACCCAAGCGGCTCTACTGTTCTTGGTGAAATGAAAAGGTCAAGCTCCTCACTGTTTTGAAGGGTGTGGCAGGAGGGACTATGCACACTGAGCTGTTCTCAGGGTTTACTTCTGTCTCTGCTCAGGGATCACTCTTGGCAGAGCTCAGGACAGCACATATGTGCTGGTAAGCAAGTTGGGGTTAGCAGGGGACACTGGATCAGCTGTGTGCAAGGCAAGTGATTTATACCCCTGTGCTACTCCTCTGGTCACCTTTTTATTTCTGAGGTGCTGGGAACTGCAACAAGGCTCCCATATGCAAGGCGAGAGGGCCTGCCACGAGCCACCTCCCTGGCCCTAACGGTCAAATCCTTAAATCTCAGCAACCAGTATTTTTGCCCTGACATTCAGCTGGAATCTCCCCCCCTCCCCCACCCTTCTTGCCATGCTGGGTATGTTCCTTGGCCTGCAGACATGGCAGGCATGCGCCAATTCCTACAAAACCTTTCGGTCCTGGGTATCTCTCTCAGCCCTAAATGCTGGCATCACTGTTTGGCAGAATCAAACTGCTGCTGTTCCCATTATTGCTGCTGCAAGAGGAATCCAGCAGAGTGCTAGGAGGCGTCTTGGGGTGCAGGGGTTCCCTCACACTGACCCACAGAGGCAGGCGCCTGGTGGTACCTTGTCCTGCTCGCTCTTTCACCTACATCCACATTCCAGGATCTACACAGTCTTCTGGGGGCAGGGCGGGGAGAAAAGGGAGAGTCAGGCTGGCTTCCTTGGCGAAGTTGGAGACTTTAAAAGAGTCCAGATCTGGGAGCTGGAGCAATAGCACAGCAGGTAGGGCGTTTGCCTTGCATGCGGCCAACACAGGTTTGATTCCCAGCATCCCATGTGGTCCTCAGAGCACTGCCAGGGGTGATTCCTGAGTGCGGAGCCCTGTGCATCGCCAGGTGTGACCCAAAATGCAAAAAATAAAAAAGTCCAAATCTCAAAGATGCTATCTTGTACGAGTGTGGAAGAAAGGAGACTTCCCAGGAAGGAAATTGATGTGGCTGAAGTTTTGAGTGTAAAAAAACTAAATACAACAATGCAGTCCTTGAACTGAAGCTGTTCTCACTGCCCTCCCTCCCACCCCCCAGGCTTAATTTATGTCTCTGAACTGGCTGCAGTTCAGCATGTCTGGGGCCTGGACTTGTTTCCCAGCACACGGGTGTGGGGGGGGGGGGGGGGCTAAGGAATGACTACTGTGAAGACAAAAGATTGTTTTGCTTATGATTTAGGGAACACACTGGTGGTGTTTAGGGCTTACTCCTGACTCTGTGCTCAGGGATCACTCCTGGAGTGCTCGGGGACCATTGGGGTGCTGGGGACTGAGCCCATATCGGTTGCAAGCAAGGCAAATGCCTCCGCCTGTTGTACTGCTCCGACCCCCAAGAGGTTATTTTAAATGATCTGACGCATTTCTTAGCTTAGTATTAGAAAAGAAAGCTGTCAGTTTTAAGAATTACTTCAGCTTTCTATCTTAAGACATAGTAGGGAGATACAGATAAATAAAATCACCAAGTTTTGGTAAAGGAAAAGTGGCTACGAACCCCCGCTTGGGGGAACAGTACACCCAAGGACTTACACACGTGTGTGTAGGTCTAAATACAGATGAGCAGGGAACACAAGAGGCTATGAAGAGGTGCTATAAAACAGTTCTCAGCTTATTTTTAATTTTCAACCTGAATGCCATCGATTGAATGTGCTTCCTTTACATTTCAGAGAACTTCAGGGAAGGTGCACTGGAACGAGCAAGGTTAAATGATGAGGTCTGGCTGATGTGATATTTAACTGAGCCTCTGGGCTCCTGGGAGCAGTCCGATGACCCGGGAAGTCTCTCGAAACGAGCAGACTCACGGGCTGGGATGGTTAAGTGTCTATGCCATTTTCCCCCAGTGGGCCTCTTCTGTTCTGTCCAGGAAGGGGCTCGCCAGGGCTGTTAATTCCCAACACTCTCACTGCCAGGTCCTCTGTCTCTCAGATGGCCTCTCTGTGCCTCAGTTTCCCCTCTGTAAAATGGGGGTGGTCATCTTCTCTCAGGGGTAGCTTGTCAGCGAGTACACAAAGCACTAGAGACCAGGATGGATTCTTCAATGAAGCACGTCCCCCTCCCAGGGCCCAGAGACCCATGAGCACCTTCGGCCCACAGCTGTTCCTCTCAGAGCATCTGGCTCAGCACCAGGCCAACATCTCTTCTTCCACAGAGGGGTCCCCCTGTGGAAAGGTGAACTCCTCTGGAGTGCATGAAGCAGCTCCGGCTTGCAAATGTCAGGGGCTGGGGCAGGCTGCAGGGAGAACTGTTTGTTTGGGATCATTATGATCGAGGCATCAGAACCACCCAGAAGTGTGAAATGTATCTGGCGGTGGTTTGGAGTCCCTAATCCCCCTCTGAGATAAGACAAAAATCACACACGCAACTACGTGGGGGAAATTGCATCTTCCAGCTTTGATCCTAGAGTTCTTTCACCTAAATAACAGAAGATTGGACTGGAGAGATAGTACAGAGGTAGGGTGCAAGCCTTAGCACAAGGCCAACCTGAACCCCATATGGTCCCCTGAGCACACCATGTGTGATCCCTGAGTGTAGAACCAGGGTAAGCCCTAAGCACCACTGGATAGGACCCCAAAACAAATCAAACCAACAAAAATTTAACAGAAGAGTTTGGATCAACATAGGAGTATTCTGAAAAATAATTCTAGGGGCACAGGCCTGGTATGTGGGATGCCCAGGGTTCCAGAGCTGGCAAAACTCACACACTCCCCACACCCCCCAGTAAAACAGACAAACACACAGTGACATACAAAAGGATATTAAAGCTGTGTCTTAAAGCCTATCTCTGGAAAGGGAGGGTTTTCTGAAAGCAAATATTATCAAGGCTGCCTCATCACAAGGGGACTGGGCGCTTGAAACTGGGTTTCAAGTGATTCTTTCCTGGCGAGCTGGTTTCCTATGTGGGCCGCTACTGGGCGAGCTCCCAGACATGACTTAATTACATCTGTGAGAGCATGACTTGGAAGAGCAACAAACTAACTGTGGCTCATTTTGTTCAATTTTTTGAGAGGCAGGCTACATTTTTTAAGTCGGCATTAAAATAAGCTGATTAATCATGAAAGCCGCAGAGCTCGGGAAAATTAAAATAACCTAATGAAAGGAAAGTGGAAAAAATAAGAGTGCTGACTTTAAATATCTTTCTCCAGTCATATTTTATGCTGGATTTCATGGCCATCGAGATTCGGGAATATCTGGATCTATATGCCCCTGTGTGGGTTAACTTGACTTTATTTTGGTTTTGTGGGGATGTTTTGGGATCACACCTGGCGGTGCTCAGGGATCACTTCTGAGCATGCTTGGAGAATCACACAGGGTACTAGGATTTGAACTTGGATTGGGCTGTTTGTGAGGCAAATGCCTTAACTCCTGTAGTATCTCTCTAGCTCCTAACTCTTTTTTTACCACATTGGCTGGTCAACTTAAGTCACAGTACGTAGTACATAGTACATAGTACATAGTACATAGTACATATGATCCGGTCAGGGACACTGCCACCAACACACACACACACACACACACACACACACACACACACACACAGAATTCAGACTATCAGATGTATCCATCTTGATTCATTTTCCTGGCTTTTCCTTTTGCCTTAGAGCACGAACAGATGCAGTAGGTCAACCACAGGCAAGAAGGCAAAACAAGGACCCCCTGGAAGCTGGAGTTCTTGCCCAGCCCCCGAGGCTATTAACAGGATGATTACAGTCAAATTATCTAATTATCTAATCATCTCAGCAGTTTTCCATTTGCTCTAACTCCCACATGCTTTTTTTTTGGGGGGGGAGAGGAGAATAATTCCTCTGATAATACTTGGAAAGATTTTTGGCCTAGGGTGAGGGTGGCTAGTGACTATGGAAGATAATAATGTAAAACAATTTGGGGGACATTCTCTTCTGGAGGATGCACCTGTGTGATATTTGTATACTTGTTTTCTCCCTGGTCTAGTGTACAAAACCCTCCCCACCTCCCCCCAATTTATTCTGTTTGGTACAACAGCCAAGTAATACATGAACTCATTAATAATCTCTACCTACTTGGATAGAATGTGGATGCAGTTAGACTATATCTAAAATTACAGAAAACAGTTTCTCTTACACTAAAGGATTCATTGGGATGTCAGGAAGAGGGAGTGGAGAAAATAAAAGAAAGGTGGGCAGAATGTTGAAAGGTAGGATAAAAGATGGAATCGAAGAAGCTGATGGAAGGAACCTTAATGAGACAATAGTTGTTGCCTTTGTACTAGAAAAGAGGGGACAAATTCAATGCTAAAAGCACCAGAACCAAAGACAAACACAACATGAAAAATCACCATAAAAAAAAAAAATTAAACTAGAAGCAATGGAGGTAGCAAGATTCACTAATCAGCCCAAGTCCATACATTAGGCGAGAGCAGAGTTGGAATCCAAAGGTCAACTCAGCTGCCACCAACATGGTCACCAGTATTATTGGTACAAGTCAAAGTTTATCTCTGACAGCAAATCCCATAAATGGCATTATTTAACCTATATGTGGTACATTACGCTAGGGCTAAAGCCCTGTTACTCGGATGCCAATCAATACAGTATCCAGTACTTCTGGATGATAGTTCGAAGGCAGAATTTTTTGGTGTGTTTTGCTTTGGAGCCACACAAGGGGCTACCTTCAGTGCCAGGGATACCCCACTGCACTGTCTCTCCTGCCCCAAATACTACTCTGTTAAGTGGTGAAGGAGAAGATATGTCCATGGGAGAAGTTCTCATTATAATACGACTTCAACTGGAATATCTGGAAGACCAAACTCGAGTTATAGTGGAATTGAGATTAGGGGCAAACTATGGATATATAGCCTGGAAGGAAGGAAAAAAAATTACAGTATGTGATAAGGTGGAAGAAACAGCAACTGAATTCACCCCAAACTTGATGCAACTGCAGTCAGGCAAGAGATTGTTAAGGCAACGGGATGCTCTGCTTTTGTGGTGAAATGCCGTCTTGCCCAGCGGCTGCCACAAGCTACAAGGTGATCTTGGCGATTTGCATGTTGGACGTCTATGCATCTGCCCTGTCCCAAGATACCCAGCCGTATGAATACCAGGAGCCCCCTAAGTACTTACTCTTGCAACAACGCTCGTGGAGGTGAAACTGAATCCATTAGAGGGGGTGACATATCTTCAGGATAGTAGTCTGTCCTCTGTGGTTCGAGTCCAGGTTCTATTTTAATTTTTTTCTGTAATATGGGCTTCTCATATGATTCAATGACAGGTACTAAAATTTAAAAAAAAGGGAAAGAAAGAAAAAGTTTATTCTATGTCCAACTGACCAATTTCAGTCTATAAATAAACACAGATTCTATGTAGCCTTTGGTTAAATTACAGCAGAAGAACACCTTTAGGGTGCTCTCACTTTTCCCGAATACTACTTTTCCCAGCATGCAGAGAACAAAGCATCTAGATTTTTTTAAGACATTAGAACCAGACTTGATTATTTCTGGTTTTTGGTTATCTTATTTTAGCCCCGCAGTCTTCTGCTTAGAATCAGTCAGCAAACAAGACAACTTAACAGTAGCTGTGAGCACCAAGATAAAAAACAGACAAACAAAAAAAACAACCAATGGGTTAAATGCCTTTTATTTAATATACGTAAAACTGCAATGGAGACATTAAAAGTCTTTGGAAGCTGAAAATTAGGACGGAAAGAAAGCAGGAAGACAGTTGGATTCCTGGCAGGTCTTCCAGTATCAAAATTAAAAAAAAAAAAAGGAATGATTTTTTGATGAATACAGTATTTTGGTTTTGGTTTTTGGGTTTGGGGGAGGAGAGGAGGGTCCACCCAGCAGTGCTCAGAGCTTATTCCTGGCTGTGTGCTCAGGGATCACTACTGGTGGGGCTCAGGGAACCAGGTGCAAGGTAAGCACTTTCACGCCTTTCACTCTCTGTCCTCTCCTTTTTTAAATACAGGATGGAGGCTCTCAGGGCTGCAGCAGATGCTTTGTAAACACAAGACCTGATTCATTCCTCAGCCTGCCGGTTCCAAGCTTACCAGGAGGGACTCCAAACTGCTAACTGAGCTGGGAGTAGCTTGGGTGAGGCTCAAAAACCAAAGAAGCAGAGAAAACAATTAGTGTGGTGTGGGCACCTCCCAAGCTGTGCTCAGGGTCCCTGGGATCACTCCTAATCGGGCCTGCTGGTTCAATGCCCTGAGACCCTCACTCCTAATCGGGCTGGCTGGTTCAATGCCCTGGGGCCCTCACACCCAATCGGGCTGGCTGGTTCAATGCCCTGGGACCCTCACACCCAATCGGGCCGGCTGGTTCAATGCCCTGGGACCCTCACTCCCAATAGGGCCGGCTGGTTCAATGCCCTGGGACCCTCACTCCTAATTGGGATGGCTGGTTCAATGTCCGGGCCCCAGGACCTGAATCTACTTGACTCTACAGTGCGGCAGGCCCCCTGGGGCACCCCAGCAGTGCCCTGGGTTGGGATTCTCCCTGTGCTATCTTCCTGGCCCTTTCGTCCTTCCTTCTTGAGAAGAACCCCATCAGCATCTCATATGGTCCCCTGAACACTGCCCGGAGTAATGCCTGAGTGCAGAACCAGGAGTAACCCCTCAGCATCACCAGGTGTGATGTGACCCATAAAGATAAAAAAAAAAAAAAAGGAAAGAAAAAGAGGCACCTCCCTCCCGGCTTTATTTCCTCTCCCCCCACCCTCCCAGACCCCCAGAAAGGAGAGACGCATGCTCTCACCTTGCATGCTGCTGTTGGAATTCTCCATCTCCTCCGACAAGGAGACCATGAGCGGCTGCTGGAGGTGGCTGGTGTACATGAAGGGGACAGGCTGGACCACCACCGGCTGGATGACCGGCAGGATCCCCGGGCTCCGGATTCCATGCCGCGAGAGTGCCGCGGCCATCACCGGAGGCATGGACAGCGGCACCCCAAAGGGTTGCACTCCGGGGGGTGGGGGCGAGTACTTTTTCATGGGGGGGCTGGAGGAGGGCATGCTCAGTCCCGGCGAGGCTCTCCGGTGGGACGTCTGGAACTTGAGCGAAGACGGTGAGCTGCCGGTTGACGGGGGCGAGCTCCGCTTGTTCACTGTCAGGTCCACCGGCTCCAGCTGCATGCCGTGCGCCAGGCCCTCTGGCGTTTGGAAGAACTTGTCGGACAGCGGGGTGGAGTAAATGACCCCATACTTGTTGGGCTTCATGGACTCCATGTAATTTGATGGATAGGACTAGAAAAAGAGAAACAGAAAAGATACAGGTGAAGGGCCCAGTTAATGCATCTGCTTCTAACCTGAATTTTAAGATGAAAATGTCTTAACTTTTCAGTGACGTGGGTTGCTGAGAGCAATTTGGAGAAAGGTCCTTATGGATGGAGCTGGTCTAATAAAACACAAAGATGAAGGAGATGGTGGCACCCACACAGGCATGTGGACAACTTCACTGAATTCTAAGCGGAAAGATTCTCAGGGGGCAAGGCGAGGGGTGAGGCAGCACCCGACAGCACCGTGAGCAGGTTCTAAAACAAGGCTCAGTATGGTCCAGACGCCAGCCTGGGGACCCTGCTGCAGGCCGGGACAGCTAATGCAGTTGCTTTCCTGGTGGGACTGCTTCTCTTTTCAAACTTTCAGGCTCGGGGCTGGAGTGATAGTACAAGCGGGTAGGGCATTTGCCTTGCACGCAGCCAACCTGGGTTCGATTCCCAGCATCCCATATGGTCCCCTGAGCACTGCCAGGAGTAATTCCTGAGTGCATGAGCCAGGAGTAATCCCTGTGCAACAATGGGTGTGACCCAAAAAGCAGAAACAAAAAAAACTTTCAGGCTCTTGATTCAGCAGTGGGGCATGTACATCTAGACGATCTGCCATGTTTGATAGAGAAAAACAGCACATAGTGGTGGCCATTTACGTGAGCTTCCATGGCTGAATGGTCCCGGCCTAGAGGACCAGCAGTCCTGGCTGGCAAGGTCACACACCCCAGCAAACCTGAAAAGCAGGTCGGTGTGTTTCATGACACACCCACGAGCTGCCCACCCTGGAAATGACAGGCCCTTGGCTACAGCTGGTCCGCTGTCTGATTCATCCCGGGACTGAAGCTGCAGAAGATGACCCAGTCCCCAAATAGGTCTGGGGTGCACCCAAGCTGAGGCCCAGGTCTCCCCCAAATCTTTTCTCCCCACCCCCAACTTCAGTTTTTGGGCCATATGCAGCAGTACTCAGGACTTACTCCTGGCTTTGTACTCAGGGATGGCACCTAATGTTGCTTGGGGGATGATATGGAATGTCAAAATCAAAACCAGGCCAGCAGCGTGCAAGGCAGACGCTCTACCCACTGTGCTATATTCCTCCAGTCCCTTCCCCCAAATCTAAAGAAGTGACCAGAATTATCTTCAAATACCTTTCTCTGGAGCTGGCAGAGCAATTAAGACGACTGACCTGCAGCACACTTCACCTGAAACCACCAGTAGTGACCCCTGAGCAGAGCCAGGAGCAAGTCCTGAACACCCTAGGTATGACACCCCCGCATAGCCCCCACTTCCCTGTATATCCTGCGGGGCAGGGGGACCTTTCTCAGAAAATCAGGATAAATGAACTCGCTGCAACGGCATTCTGGTATTGCCCTCAGCTTTGGAATTCACCTAGGAGTACTTCTACCCTAACTCAAAACAGTAACAAAACCTTTGATGCAGAATGTTTAAAAACAAAAACGAACCAAAAAAAAAAAATCTCAACCTAGGAAATTTTTTTTAAAAAATTGTAGGCCTTTTTAGGGAAACTGAACGCTTTCTTGATAACATGTCAAGTCCGCAGGCAGAAAATTACTTGGATTTGAATGCTTTGCAGTGAAAGGGACAAGCAGCACTGTGCCTTGCTTCTAGCTCTGCATTTATGATGCTGTGGCAATACTGACTCACAGTCTAACCCAGGGATCCCACCCAGGGGGCCTGAAGTACAGAAGTAGCTCAAGCTCACTTACTACTCATTCCAGAGCCTACACCCCCAACCCCAGCAGTAACGGGGGAAGCAGGGGTTTGGACAGGGATTCCCACTGAGGCCCAACCTCTGCGCTCCGGGTCCACATGGGGTGAGTGTCCATGGGGCTCTAGGCATTGGCAGAACCTCCGAAGCTATCTTTAAAACCCTGGAAATCTGCCATGTCTGGATAGTGACACGGGGCACATGAGGTGGTAGCCTTATTCAAATTAAATAATAAAAATGACTAACAGTACGATTCTCAGGGGCCGTCATGGGGGGTGGGTGAGCACTGAAGAGAGCTCAATGGGTAGGGCACTTGCCTTGCATGCAGCCAACCAGGGTTCAATCCCTGGTAGCCCATATGGTCATCTGAGCCCCACCAGAAGTGATCCCTGAGTGCAGAGCCGGGAGTAAATCTTGAGCACTGCCAAGGGTAACCCCAAACCAAAATAAAAAAATAAGAGTTTAAGTAATCAAGTATGTGGATGAAAGGGAGAGCGTTTTCCCAGTTCTGAAGTTTCACATGCTATAGAATAGTCCTCTAATTATCTATTTTTTTTCTTTTGGGGGGTCACACCTGGCAAGGCTCAGGGGTTACTCCTGGCTCTGCACTCAGGAATTACTCCTGGTGGTGCTCGGGGGACCATATGGGATGCTGAGGATCTATCCCAGGTAGACCTCGTGCAAAGCAAATGCCCTATCTACTGTGCTATCGCTCCAGCCCCTAATCCTCTAATTCTCCAATGAGGATTTCCACTGTCTTTACTGGGAAACTATATGGGTCATTATCTAGGTGTGTCCCCTGTGTGGAGACTGTGTACAGCATCCTTCCATGGAGCCACTTGTGAACATGGGGAAAAGAGCGAGTCCCGGGACAAGCCACCCCAAGCAATCCCCACCCCCCACCCCCCAGGCAGAGTTCTGAGGGCAGGAGGGCGGGTGCACGTACGCCTGCCACTGGCCAAGGCCCAGAGCATGTCCCTCTGTGCAGACATGCTCCCAAAGCACGCTTCCCAACTGGCTCATCAAACTGTGGAACAACTCTGGGAGAACAGGGCATGTCTGTCAGGCTGTGAGATGGAAATTTTCACCACGCCAACAGACAAAAACAAAACTGGAGAGATAGTACCAAGGCTCATGCCTTTCTTTCATGCCACTGACCTCTGATGGATGCCAAGTACAGAACATGGTCCCAAGCCCACTCAGGAGTGACCCTGGGACAGAGAGCCAGGAATAAGCCCTGACTAATGACAGGTGTGACCACCCCCCTCTAACAAAAACAAAAAGATAAAGAAAAAGGGGGGGGACAGGGGGAGAAACGGGAATTTGCCTTCAAAAATAACCTTCTGGGAGGATGAGTAGGGAAAAATAACTTTATTACAATGGCCGGAGAAATACTACAGTACCTAAGGGGCTCACAGTACTTAAGGTTGCAGATATCTAACCTGGGTTCAATCAAACACCACCAGATGTGGCCCGGAAGGTTTTTTTTTTTTAAAGAATTAAATTTGCTTCTTGAATCAAATTCTTTCATTTTCACCCTTCTTTGTAAGAGCATCGATAAAACACACACCTTTGGGTGTCATTTTATAGGCACTATCTCACATTTTACAATCTCCGATTTTGCAAATTAAAAAAAAAAATGACATCCTAGAAAACCCCTAAAAGCCCAGGAGGCGCAGAACACAGCAAGTGATTTCTACCACTGCTGCCCGGGCAGGGTGCGGCCTCTGCAGCAACTCCTGCCTGGGAACAACCCCCAGCCTTGGGAGAGCCTTGTCATCTGCCTGAAAGCACGCAGGTCGGCAAAAGAGTGTGAACGCCTGTCTTTTGATGAGAAAGAAAGAGCATTTTCTCCCTCACTTTCTCTAAGCTGCAGAAAAAAACCATGGTGCTGCAGCTTGGTGGCACTACACATATGCCTTGCAGGAGACGAGGCGCTGGGCTCGAACCCTGGCACAATCAAGAAAAAAGGGTTTGAAAGAACAGATAAGTCACTGTAAAATAATTTTATTCCTATGTGGCATGAAAAAAAAAATCTTTGCAAATGTCCTATGTTGCCTTCATGTTTAGAACGCTGACTTAAATAAGAAAGGGAGAAATGAGTAATAAATCAAGCTTAATACATACCAACAACGAGGGCAGGACAGATGAAATCTGAAGATTCAAGAGTGGAACAAAAGCTTTTAATGTTGTTCTATAAAACATATTCCTCTCCAAATATTTCCACCTTGCTAACTAGGAGTTTACTGAACGAAAGGGGAGGAAAATCCTTTAATGGAAGACCGTCACTAATTTTGGGTGAAAAGATCTAACTCAATTCTGGAAGCATCAGAATAAATTTTAAAATCACAATAAGGGGCTGGAGTGATAGCACAGCGGATTGCGTTTGCCTTGCATGCAGTTGACCAGGGTTCGATTCCCAGCATCCCATATGGTCCCCCGAGCACTGCCAGGAGTAATTCCTGAGTGCATGAGCCAGGAGTAACCCCAGTGCATCGCCGGGTGTGATCCCCCCACAAAAAAAAAATCAGAACAAAAAAGACTACTTAGTGCAAAAAATACTTCCATATATTTTAACTGCATGTACCTATACAACTTACAGCACTGAAAGGAAAATATTACTTGAATGTCTTGTGTGTTCTGGGGACATGCCTGACTGTGCTCAGGGGTCACTGCCAGGGGTCCTCAGAGTGAAACCAGGTCTCCTGTAGGCAAGAGTGCCCACTGAACACTCTCCCTGGCCCCAAAACTCATTTTATTTCCTTTCATTATTATTATTTTTTGTTCAGTGAAGTGCATTTCTTTGCACTTAATTATATCATACTAAGTTAGCAATGTGGCTCTTCATTTGTGCTTGAAATTAGGCTCTTGAGCCCTATTTTCACGCTTGATTAAAAGCATTAGAAGTATACCGCGTAATAAAATGCATCATGGATGGTTCTGCATCACTTATACAATTAATCATATCTTCCGCTCCTAAAAGCCTATTCATATTTCAAGGGTATAATTAATGAGGAAATTTGATACCTTAATCTACCTCCAACATGGGGGAAAAGGGGTGATGACTATGACAACAGCATGAATACGATGAGAACATCAAATGAGTCTTTTGATTAATAAAAGTCTTATTATGGCTCAGTTCTCATCATCTTAAGACACTCAAGTTACCCAGTGATCACGCAAGAATGTAAATGTTATTTCCTACAAGCCTCTGAGACTTAACTTTTCATGGTAGGGGGGAAATAATTCACTGGCTTCTCCAGGAGCATCCAAGGCAACTTGGGTCCATGGGCCTCACAGAGGATCCCTCTAGGTCCAGCAAAAATATTTTGGGCAGGAGCCTCTGGTAGCCAATGCAGAAGATGCATCTCCTTTTGCATGTGTGTCATTAATAACTTTTGGATACATAACTCAGGCCAAGCTTCTCTCCCCGGGATTTTCCAAGCCCACGAAGACAAAGGCCAAGACAGTCGGCAAACTGGCTGGTGTCTTCCTCTTTCCCACAGTTTCTCCCCCACACCCTGAAGTCCAAACCTTCCTGGGTCCCATCACCATGGAATCAACTGTGCTACCTACCTGAACTCAGGCCTCAAAGCATCCCCCAGGGTCAGAGGGCAGGCTGAGAAGACAATGAGAAGACTCTCCTCAGCCAGAAACCCTTCAAGGAAGACAGAATTCCACCCTCGCTGTCAAGTTCTTTCCTAGTTTGTCCTCAGTCGTCTCTCAGACACAGCTCCAAAGGGCTGCTACCACTGGTTTCCAGCAGATCCTTTTATTATTTCATTCTTAGCATAAATATGGGGACTGGGGGCACACCCAGTGTGCTCAGAGCTTCCTCCTAGCTCTGGACTCAGGGATCACTCCTGGTGGTGCTCATGTGACCTGATGTAGTGCTAGGGGTGACACCGGGGTTGGTCATATGCAAGACCGGTGCTTTACACCCACCTGTACTATCTCGATTGCTCCGGCCTCTTCCTGCTATATTTAGACTATCAAGATTTCACAAGTCAAAGGACTGAGTAGTTCTTATTTTCCTGGTTTTATTTTTTCCTTGGGCTGTAGCGGCAGCACAGCGGTAGGCATTTGCCTTGCGCGTGGCCCGGCCTGGCCGAGCCAGGTTCGATTCCTCCACCCCTCTCGGAGAGCCCGGCAAGTTACCGAGAGTATCTCACCCACACGGCAAAGCCTGGCAAGCTCCCCGTGACGTATTCGATATGCCAAACACAGTAACAACAAAGTCTCCAGTGGAGACGTTACTGGGCCCGCTCGAGCAAACTGATGAACAAAGGGAGGACAGTGCTACAGTGCTACAGTTTTTTCCTTGGGGCTTGGGAGAAGAGGGGGTTGAGCCTAGGGCCTGCCACATATGAGGCATGCAAATTCCATTGAGCCACACACATCCTTGGCCCCCAGGTTTCTGCTTTATTAGCAGCTTTGCAGTGGAGACACACAATACTCCAGGAGAGACACTAGAATAGCTTCTCTCCAGAATTAAAAATAAACAACCTGAGGCCGGAGAAATAGTATAGCAGGCAGGGCACTCGCCTTGTATACACCCTACCCAGGTCCAATCTCTAACATTTCAGATGGTCCACCCAGGCACTGCCAGGAGTGATTCCTGAGCAGAGACAGGAGTAACCCCTGAGCACCACCGGTGTGCCCCCAAATCAAACAATAAACCTGCACCATTTATTTTTTTTCCTGGTTTTTGGGTCACATCTGTCGAAAATCAGGGGTTACTTCTGGTTCTGTGTTCAGGAATCACTCCTGGCGGCTACACCAACATTTCTAAAAAAAAAAAAACCCACATCTGGCATGGTGATGGGGTGTGAAAGGCATCTCTAAGGCATCACGTCCCTGATGTGGACGTCTTGCCCGAGACGTTCGCTTCGCAACCAGAACAAACATCAGGCACAGGTTTCTAACCCTCCCTCCCCTGCCATATCTCTAGATGCATGTTAATTAAAATGATGATGATAATAATAATAATAATAAAACCAACCCAGTCTGGCCAAACACGTTGGTGACAAAACTAATAAACTTAAGAGCTGGAGCTAAAAAAATGGAGGCACTTCTGTAAACTGGTCTCCGTGATGGACAGGTCTGCCCATGGCCCGTGTGGCCAGTCTGGGCTGTGGCTGAGGGAAAGCAGGGATCTCTGGGCTGAGGAAAGCAAGGATCCCCTGAGACAGGTATGCACAGTCCCGAGGTATCCTGGGACTGTCAGGAGCTCCAAGAAAAGCTCCCCCTAGAAGTGCTAAGGGGCACGGACAGGAAGAGGCGTGCAGTGTCGGGAAACTTACCACCGTGACGGGGTCCATGGCCTCTTGCTTGACGGGCACCGGGTCAAACATGAGCATTCTTTTAGTTGAGCTTTTCTAGGGTGTTCTGGGTTTGCGCCTAGAAAACAAAACCGAGTGACATCTAAATTCCAGCGCACCTTTCCATTTGAACAAGTGAAAAGAAGAACACACAATATTCCTTACCCCTCTCTCCTCTCCCTGGTCCCTGAAAATGGCGGCAATTTGTGCCCCTTACCTACAGAAGAGGTCAGCTTGGGTTCATTCAAGCCAGATACCATGGTCCTAACCAGACGAGCCCCAACATGCATTGCTACCTCAAACACAGACACACCCAGCCGCCGTTTCTGGGACCGTCTATACGGTCCCTTCTGAGATGTGAAGTTTGCAGGAGCTTGCTATACAACCCAACAGAAGTGTTCATTATCTATGACTTCTCCTTCCTGTATATTTGTTCTGAAGAGTCAGGAAAAGACCAGCGAAAAGAAATACCCAGAAGCAACCACTGCTGTATTTTATTCTTCCAAACTTTTTCCAGATGGAATCCCAGCAGCTAAGTGTTTGAGTGGCCACAAAGGCTCACATATGCCTTGTATCACCAAAGGCAGCACCTCTGAGCACCAAACTGCATCTGATGTTTTACTGAGTCACTGCTTCTTTCCCCAGCCATCCTGGTTCCTTCTCATCAGATTCTGAGGGCCACTGTGTCAATGGATTGTTCACTGTATCACCCCTTGTAGGGCATTTCTGTGGCTTCGAAATTCTCACTCTTGGGGCCAAAGCAGGTAGGGCCTTTGCCTTGCACGCAACTGACCCCAGTTTGATCCCTGGCATCCCATATGGTTCCCCCAATCACCACCAGGCATAATTCTTGAGTGCTGAGCCAGGAGTAACCCCTGACCATTGCCGGGTGTGACCCAAAAAGCCAAAATAAATAAATTCTCACTTTTACACATAGAGCCAATCTTTAACAGTTCTACTGTCCCGCACAGCTTTTGTCTGATGAGTTTTTTGAAGGGACGTTATTGGGTGAGAACATACTGTGTTGTAAAGCATGATGTAACATCCAGCAAAGACACTCTATTTACTTCCATCAATAAAGAAGAACCTATTTCCTAACCCTTCTATTAGCAACGAGCATTGCACAGAGCCAGGAGAAAGGCCTGAGCACTGTTTGGTGTGGCCCCAAAGCCAAAACAGAAAATTAAAGGAAGGAAAAGAAAGAAAAGTACTTGGGACTCTCTGTTGGCATCAACTTGCCCAATTATCTTCATTCTGAACTGATACATTTTTTGATACACCTTCCCATCTTCATTTCCATTACTTTAGGGGGTGGGGGTGTCTTCGGCCAACACCCAGTGATACTTGAGGGCTACTTACTCCAGCTCTGTGCTTGGGGACCAAACCATCTCAGCTACATGAAACCCAGGCACCTTAACCTCTGTTCTTGCTCTCCTGTCCTACTATTTACATTTCTTCTTCAGAACAATGCCTATCCTGGTCTTAAACCACCAACACTCACACACATTCCATTCACTGCTTTTTACTTTTTATATAGCAGACTTATCTGTGTGTACACATTCCAATTTCTCATTAGGCGATCTTCAGACTCACGGAAAGGCAACCTTTCTTTATCCTGGTCCTGGTCCTGTTTCTCTTCTCTAGTTCGCCCCCATTTTCCTTTCAGTTCCTTCTGTGGATCACCCTCACTCTCTCCCAATGCCCATCTTCATCAAAGCTTGGGCTTCCTCCCGGGACCCAGCCGAGGGTCACTGCTAGGATCCAGAAACGCAGTCCGGACCCTTCTCAGCTATTTCAGCCCCCACATTAGGTTCCCTCTTGTCCAAAAGGAGTGCCCAGCTCAACCGTTTGGAGAAAGGCAAGGTCCTGGCAGATCACATGGGCTGGGCGGGAAGGAGGACAAACTCCTGATGGAGTGCGACCCGGAAGAGCTGCCCAGGGTGCTGCTTCTCCGTCACCAACTGCGCGGATCCCACCGTGGTGACAGCCAGCCCGGGGCCCGACTTGTGCCAGATGTTAACACGCAATGACCCGAGTGCTACCACGGCGTGCTTGCACTTCCACTGTTCGATGGGAGAAAGCATGTCCTGGGTGTCATGACAACACGTGAACACTACCACGAACTCCACAGAAGGTCCCGACTTCCAATGTTCTATGCCCCTCCATGACAGGGCGTATTATCATCTGGGAACAGCACCAGGCTGCTCCAACCAACGGTTATCACCACTGCCCCCCGCCTCTGCCCACACCCCCACCCTCGATATCCCAGCAAGAACAAACCCCAACAGCCAGTGAAAAATGGATGATTTCATAAGGAAGGATGAAAACCTCTTTTGTATCTTGGATCTATTATTAACCAGTTCCCAGCCCAGCAGCTGTGCAGGACGACCCGGGGCTCTGGACGGCTGCCTGAGTCCGATCTCAGGAACAAAGGAGGTGAGATCTTTGAGGTCCGATAATTTAGCTTTCATCTCCCTGGCTCCCTCAAGCCCGTTACCTGGAGCTGGTCCTTAGCAGAAGACCCTCGCCACTAGCAGGTCTCCCGCGGGAACCAACCTGACGTCAAAGGCAAGCACTCGCAAGAGGGCAGGTGTCTTGCCAACCTCCACTTCCTGTGCGAGATACAGATGACATCTCCCTCCCTGGCCTGTTTCCTACAGCCTTTTGTACATAGTTGTAGGAAAATCAAGTAGGCCTTAAACCCAAACGTTTACCCTTGAATCAGTCTTATCAATGAGCATATCCTCTGTATCCACAGACACCCACACAGGTTAGGGCTAGGCATGTCATTCTCCACAGGGATCATGGTCCTTCCTTCTGGAGCCTTCTCTTGGCTCAGATATCCCCCCCACCCCCGCCCCACGGCTTAACCCTTTCAACCTCCCCCTGTGCCGTTGACAAACCAGTAAGGGCAGCCCCAAGGAATGACCATCGGTCGTAGGCTCTTTGGCCTACCATTTCATGGGCAACTTTTTCTAATGCCCATGGCAAGACTGAATTCAGAAATGAAACACAGGGTTAAGACGTGATCAAAATCACCTTCCTACTGTCCTCTTAATGTCTTTTATCTAAATTTAAGGAAGTGAATGCCTTGCAAAACGTGTAATCCCTGGGGTAGGATGGGGGGGAGGGAAGGGGATTGATATAAAGGAGCCAAAACCCGATTTATTTTTACTAAAATATTGTAAAATCCTAGTGTTACTGGGCTGGAGCAATAGCACAGCAGAAGGGCGTTTGCCTTGCACGCAGTCGGCCCGGCAGAGCCGGGTTCGGTTCCTCCGCCCCTCTCGTAGAGCCCGACAAGCTACCGAGAGTGTCTCGCCTGCACGGCAAAGCCTGGCAAGCTCCCCGTGACGTATTTGATATGCCAGGCACAGTAACAATTGTCACAATGGAGACGTTACTGGGCCCGCTTGAGCAAATCGATGAACAATGGGAGGACCGTGCTAATAATAATAAACCCAGTGTTACTATGAACAGAATCAAACTCATGGCCCATTCGAATGCATTTCTAACAGCATGACACGCGCAAACTGGGAACTTCTCAAATGATTGATTATACTTTCAGTGCTAGTCACAGGATATGGAACGAGAGATGCAGAAGGGCATGCAGAGAAAACAGCACCTCCCAGCTGTTAACAAAGCTTCCTGGGACACACGCAACAGGGTGCACATCTGTGAGCTAATATTTAAGCGATCCGATTTATAATGAAAACTTCAAAACAAGATAGAAAAGCCCACACTAGAAAATCAAATTTAGGAAGAGAATCAAACACATATAAGACATGATCAGGGCTCTGCTCACGAGGCTGCAGAAAACTGAGCTCCACACTCAAGTGCCTGATGGGTCTGAGTTTGCCATCGGCACTTGGCTGCCTTGGGGTTTGGGTAGAAATCAGATGAGTGCAGCATTTCCAATGTGTCTTCCACAGAGCTGGGAAGTAAACACTGGAAAAATCAGGGTCTCTAAACTTAGTGGCTTTTGTTATGCACACTCAGCTCAGGGCTCTGGGGATAGTACCATCATTTAAAAAGAATGCTCAAGAAATTACGAATGCTGCAGAAAACTGATTGCACAACACTGCCAGCAATCTTAAGCGCCACCAGTAGGTGGAGCCCTTACACAGGTATTAGAGCCTTGGCTAATGCCGCGTCTGCCCTCGCCAGGGTCCTCAGACCTGTCAGTGGGTTTTAACTACCGTGGGGAATTCTGTTAATCATTTTATGTGGGTATCGCAGGGATGAGGTGGCCTTAAACATGATGCTACTCTTCCTTTCAACCACTTTCCAATCACGAACAGATTCACATGTACATTGCACATTCCCTACCCCCCCCCCCCCCCAAAAGGCATGTAAGCAACTTGGGAAACAAAATCTGTTTTAGAAAACAGGGGCAACACAGGTCTTAAAATATCTCCCGCGTTAACGAGGTGCCTCAAAGCAAAAATATAAGAACATTATCATTGCCAGAATAATTTTCCATGGATGGAGCAAATGTTCTTCCTCTCCCCTGCCCGAACGCGCTGTCTGGCTGGTCAGTACCATGGAGCTTTCCTCCAAAAGGAAGCAGGTTTCCCTTCAACCTCTCACCACTTAAACTTCTGACTTCTCGAGTGTCAGATTCTTGCCAAAAAGCACAACCGCGTGATCACGTATTAAAAAGCTTGGTGAATCAGCTACAACAGTCTTCCCGCCCTCCCCCCATCATACACAGTCCTCCTGGCCTGCCTGACAATTGCTTTATGGGGGTACAAACGAGCTGCGAGCTTAGAAACACACAGTCCCAGAGGTTAGGTTACCGAACCTCCTTTGAAAGTAGCTTGTCCCGAAGCCAGAGCCATGTTTTATTACAAGAAACCACCTTCTAAAGCGGGGCCCTTCTTGTAAAAGCCCAAGCGAGAAGAGAATGTGGGCAGAGAACCGGGTATCTGAAACTATTTCCTGGGTCTGCAGCTGCGGGGATCTGCCTCTGCCCTGCTCTCTCCACTCATCCCCCTCAGAATCCCCTCTCCATAGACTCCTTTCCGCAGTGCCTCCAAGGAATCCTGCATTCATCCTCCGCCAAACTCCGCCTGACCCTCACAGCAAATCTGTTTCCCAGTGGATTGCAAACAGGTTTAAGGGAGGGGGAAAAAAAACTAGCGCCGCCAAACCAATAAGTGATTCAAAAAGGATGAGGCCTGCGTCTTTTTCCCAAAGTTTACCTGGGGTCGGGGAGTAAGGATGTGAGTAGCTCCTTCCTGGTCAGGTGCAGGACCAGGTAGTAGAAACACTGCATCCCTGAATCCCAAGCTTCCGTTCCCACGGAAGTTTGCTTTCTTGACTTCCAGACCCCAAGTCTTCCAGAGCACAGATTATTGAATGGCCATCACCCAGGCCTGACACACATGCCTGGGACCCAGCGACAGATGGGAGCTGATGCTTCAGCCGGGAGGTTCCGGAAGGGGCAGGCGCCTGACCTACCTGGAGAGGCGTCCTGCGTTCCTAGCACTTGAGTCCCACCTACGGTCGCCGTCTGGAGTTGGCTCCGGAAGAAAACATTCTGCAGGAGGACATCTAAATCTTTGCCCCTCACAAATGAGTTATTTTGCACCAAAAAAAAAAAGTTTTGGAAATGGGAAAGAAGTTAATTATTTAGTTTCAGATTAAATATAATGATCCGGTGAGCAAACAATCCGCCCTCTCTCCTCTCTCTGCTAACAAGCCACCCAATTTTACTTCCCCGCCTCCACCCATCTGCTCCACCCTATGGAGGGCTGCCAAGGCGAGTCCAACTTGTCCAAACAGGACACGGCTTCAGATAAGATTCTGCCCACACCCTGTACTTCGGAAAGACCAAGTGAAGCAATTGATTTTGCATGTAAATAAGGACAGGTGCAAAGGTAACAACCCAGCAAAATCCTTCCAGAGCTCACAGCCAGGGAGGCCCAGAGAAGCAGGCGTTGGGGTGGTAGTGGGGGGCTTGGGTGGGGGGGGGGGACTGGCCAGACAAGACCCCTTCAGGCAAGCTCGAGTTCCATGCCACCTGGGGCTGGGCACAGGCAGCCCTCTCTGGAACCCTCACGCCCCCGCCCGCGCTCCGGGGCGAGGCGTTATATAATCACATGCAGCAGGGCTGCGTGAGGCCTCCTCCCCGCACGCGGTCCTATCGCGGGGCGGCCCACCCCACTCCACCCTTGGGGCCTCCACCCAGTGGGCCCCACCCAGGGAGTGGGAGGCTGGGAGGGGCCGCTGGCTCCAGGAGGCAGCCAGTTCCTGGAAATTCCGGCCTGAGCAGGGATGGTGGAAATCTTCAAAATAACCAGCCTGGAGAACCGTGCGTGGGGCCCTGGTTATTCTGGGGCTCAGAGCCAGGATCGCCCACCACAAGCCAATCTCATAGCCCCCCACCCCTCCTCAGGCTTTCCCGACTGCCTGCTCCCTTCAAACAGGCAACAGCAAGGGGCTTGGGGTACACTGTGAGCAAAATTAACTCCAAGTGTCCCTAAGATCCTGGGGTGACCTCCCCCCAACACCTATTTTTCAGGCCATTTGCCATGGAAGCTTGGGGGTACCTTTTAAGTCTCCCTGGCCAATCTCTCTTTCCATGCCTCCTACTGACCCAGGGCCACTGGGTGTTTTGGGGGTGGGGTTTTCTCCTCCACCGCACCCCTCCCATCCACCCTGATCCCCAAGTCCCCTTCATTTAGCAAACTTGCCCCAAGATGACAAAGGACCCTCCCATGGGCCCCCAGGACTGGGTGGGGGGAGTGTTTCAGGGCTCCAGCCGGGCACCCCCTCCTCCCTCAGCTGTCCCCCTGCTCCAACAAGAACCCTCAGGGCGGCTGCCGGGTCCCCCACGCCCCCACCCCCACGCCTTTGTTCATATTTGGCCCTGATGCTGGGCAACCAGGGTGGAATGCCCCGTCCCCTTCCGGCTTATCTAAATCCTCCTAATTCTTCAAAGCAGTTCAAGGCCCTCCCCACTCGGCCTGCAGCTGACTGCCCTGCCCTGGCCGCCTGCTGAGGCCCTCACCTACTGGCCAGCGTGCTGAGCGGGCTCCCACCTGCAGACCACGCCTGCCCTAGGCCTTCTAGGTGGGGTCCCCCACACACACTCTCCCAAGAAGGCCAGACACAAGGTCGGGCGCTCGGAGCTCTGGGCCCAGGAGAAAGGAGTGTCCACCTTTGAAAGGCACCGGGAATCTCACAGTAACTGGGACGGGGGCTGGGCGGCCTGGCTCTGCGGAACCTGCTAAACCAAAGTGCCGGGGCGGGGGGAATTAAATAAATAAAATAATAAGACTGCTCCGAAAACAGCCTATTGTAGGAGTTTCTCCAGTGATCTTCAGGGTATTGTTTTCAAGGCCATGATCACCCACCCTGAGCCCTTCCTAATGGAGTCAGGGCCTCTGCAGTCTGCCCTGATCCTGGTACTGGAAGCAAAGGCCTGAGGGATGCAGGGACGGCCTGAGGGGCCCAGGGGGCGTCCGTCCTCCAAGACACGGGCAACAGCCCAAGGGTTGTCTGTGTGTGCATTCTGCTGCGACTGGCTATGTCTTTTGGGGCCTAGGAAATGCACACTCCCTGCTCATCGCCCCCTCCCCCTGTGCTCAGACCCCCTGATCTGGGGGTCACTCAATGTTTGGCGACCTTCCACCCTGCCTTCCATCCGTGGGGTGAGAGCCACAGCCCCCGAGCACCAGGCAGCTGCCTCGAGCCGTGTGTCTTCAAGACAGGTGGCCTTGGACCGGCCCCAAAGGCTAAGAGCAGAAGCACTGTGGGCACAAGGCCAACGGGAGGGAGGGGCGCTCAGGCACACCAGCAGGGCACAACCTTAGCAGCAGGGTTGATCCCGGCCCAGCCCATCTCTCAACTGTGCACTAAGACTTGGACCCGAGATCAAAAGACATCTTCCGAGTGCCCGGGTACGGCTATTCTTCCTGGCCCAGGCACCTGCAACTGGTCCATAAAAGCACAGAGGAAAATCCTAACTGCCCCCCAGACCGGCACGGAAATCCTAAGAGCCAATGCGACGATGGAAAGGCCAGGTCCTTGGCCCCCACTTTCAGAAATGGGGGTACGAAAATCCTCCAAATTCAGAGTGGCCTGCTGCCAAGGCCAAAGTATCTGGGTGTGCCGGCTGGCTCAGGGCTCTTCCTGCTCTGCTTGGGAATCTGGACTGTGCATCTACCTTCCAGAGTCTTTGTGCCTGGCTGTGGTCACCCACACTCCCTGTAGGAAAATGTGGGAGCTGAGAAGGAATCCCCCCCCAACCATCCGTGTCTCCACCACCACTCTCCAGTTCCCTGTGGGCAGGTTCTAGTGGGCAATTAAGACTTGCAAATGCCACCTTGGGTTAGATGGCTCAGGGCGGCTCTCGGCTGGCCAGGCCGAGAATAATGAGCGCACGTGATTCCAGATCAGCGCTCATGAGTGGATGCTCAACCCATGCTCGGGAGAGGAATGAATGAATGGACGGCCCCCTAAGACTCGCAGCTCACCTGCTCGGATGGAATGAAGGGCAAGGCCACATCAGAAAGGACCATGCTAAGAAGAACGGCTGGCCAAGCTTGGGGGTCTCATACTCTGGGGGGGGAGGGGAGGTAGACTTAAGAGCGCAGTAGGAGCTGGACAACTTCCCGTGTGCGAGCAGCTTTGGCGGGCATGGCTTGGGATGGCAGAGGGTGTTAAGTGAGAAAGAGAAGAGCGAGCACTTCAGAGAGGAGCCCGGAAGAGGCACTGTGGGTAGCAAGCAGGGGAGATCTAGCCGCGCTCACAGGTCACTCTCTGGGGTTGGGAGCAGGCAAGGAAACCAGTGGCCATTTGGTTGCTGGGGTTCAGACCAGGTCCTGCAGCACTGCGCTGGGTGCAGCCTAGCTCCAAGTCCTCCCTGGTCATCCACCCTCCCCGTCCCTTAGAGACAGGGCCCCTTCTCCTGCTGCCGCCCCCCACGCATAAAGGGTCCTTCTGGGAGGGGGTTCTGAGCAAGCCCTGGCACCCACAGAACCCATGAACTGAAAGGCCAGCAGTTGCCCACATGCTGGCCAGCTCCCCTATTCATGAGAAGGGGGTAGTAATGTGTTAGGCGAGTCAACACAATGTAGCATTTCCAAAAGCACCAGGAACTTGACTAAGAGACTTGACTAGGAGACTCCCACCCTGGATACAAACTATACCAGTAATATGTTTCAGGGAACGGTGAACACACAATTTCTCACTCTTAAGGAAAGGAAGTCGGAGTTCTGGGTCAGAAATGACTGTCTATGCCCGTTTTATTGCTCTTGCATTTCAGGGAACTCCGCTGAGGAGGGGAAGCAGGCTACCCCCCTTAGACAATACTCGCCCTTATCAGGGCAGACTGCTGTCTGGCTTCCTGTCTCGAGCTCTGGCACGACTGTTTTAAGATGAGAAACCAGTCTCCGAAAAGGGACACACACATCAGGCTTGAAAATGCAATGAAAACCACTCGCAATCCTTCTCCAACTCCCTCTGCAATGAATTTGGACTAGGATACCATCCCCATCAGCAACCCAGCGAGCAACTGTTTCACGATTCCAAAGGCTGTTTTAAGTTAGAACCAGTGAGAAATGAAGCCCCAGCTCCAGAATAATGGGATGGCCCCGGACTTCAAAAATGAAGCTGCCTATTTATTTCTGGTAGTGCTTTAGATCACCTTAAGGGGGGTTGGAGGGAGAGGAAGAATACCTCTCATTTTTTATAAAGTGTTTTTTTCTGCAATATTAAAGAAGCAAGCATCTAATGGGAATGTGGAGGGAAAGTGGAACTGAATTAGGAATGATTTTTGTAGGGTAAAGCCATCATTTTTATCTTTTTTGTAATTATAGTAACTATCAGCTGGTATAATTTCCCCAATTGTTCAACATAACCTTTAAAAGTCTGGAAGTTTTTTTTTCCTTATGGGCAACTCCCAGTCTCTCTATTAACCACCTCTCTTCCTCTTCCCACAAACAGGAGGAAACAGTTTAATTTGGGGTGCCCCTGCACCCTAAATGGGGGGGGGGAGCCACTGGGTTGTTAACAAAAAAAGCTTCATTTCGATTACTGATGCATTTTAGCTTCAAGGCCCCAGGTGCAAGTCAACTTGACATTCCAGTTTGCTTCCTCTAAAGGGGGAAAATATGATTGAAACTATCCCAAACGCCTCCTTTTTCAAGAATCAGCAGCTGACATTTGATCCTAGTGTTTTTCTTAATGTCATAATGTCTATTTCCCTTTTATCCATGAAGAATGTGGTGGGAAGTGAAGTTAAAACCAGGGAATTATCAATTTTTGGAAGGACCAGAGCCCATTTGCTGCCTCAGCAATTCTTTTCATTTCACTTGAGAACAGAGACAATGCCATTAGATTGTAAAGAAAATCACAAAGTTAAGAAAAAAAAAAAGGTGCCATCTTTTCTTATCCAACCATTTCTTTAAAACTTTAGTTCTTGAAGGACCAAGGGGCAAGGGAAGACCCTCAAAGACCTCACTGACCAATAATCTATGAAATATTCTTAAAAAATGTGATTTCTAAGCACTTACTGTAAAATAATAGGCAGAGCATTCTTCTGTGTTAAAAGCCTAAGACTTTTAAAATTCCCAAGGCTTCATTAAATGAACGAGTCTGCAGTTCTTTCATTCTTAAGTTTGGAAATTAGGTACAGAATGCAGTTTAAAAAAAAAAAGGAAACAAAAACAAATTGTCCTAATATTTAAATCTTTGTCTTAGAAATGAAATAATCCTGGGATTTCCCCCCCATCTATCCTATGCTTTGCCTCAATAGTTTTCCTAAAGATTTCTTCCTTAAAAACACGAGCAAGATTGAAGTCAGCCCAAGCTGCCAAGGTTGCTCCTTCCCCATCCCAGAGGCCACTCCCGCCACTGTAAAATGGGAAGGAGGAGCGTGGGGGTGGGGCAGAGCATTCGGATAATGCCACCTCCTCTCCTCGGCACTGGAAGGTGGAGCAGGGCCAAACGCCTATCCCTGAGTGAATACCCACCTGCCCTCCAACAAGCATCACCCAAAATCTACAACCTCCGCTTCGGCCAATAGGCAACCCCCCACCTTCCTGCAAAATCACCCTTTGGCAGTGAACAATTATCCAAAGGCAAAAGTATTTATTCACCCATATACACACACTGGAGCAAAGGGTGCATGTAAAAAGGTTAACTGACTTCTCGTTATGACATAACCCTGACATCTTAGGCAATCGTAAGTGTGTAGAGACATGATCACTCCCCCTGGGTGGAGAACAGGAGTGTAGGGGCAGGGACCACGGCCTGGTCTGGGCTACTGATCTACCAGCAAACAGCCTGCAACAGGAAAGAGCACACATATGCCACTTGGAATGTATGACGCAAACCCCAGCCTTGAAACAAAGAACAGGAAACAGCTCTGCTGGCTGAGCTGGAGAGAAAGCACAGAGAAACATTTAGGCGGCCCTCCCTGACCCTATATTCATGAGCAGCTGGAGTTTTTTAAGACAACAACAGGGGGGTGGAGGTGTTTGTTCTATGGGTGTGAATAATAACACCAGCTTTCAAACAGGGGATCTGCCCTATTTACAAATAGGAGCTTCCACACACAGTAAACATCTTAAGTGAACATGGGATTTTATCATATTCGAGCAGCTGAGCCCTTCCTAATGAACACCAGCTTCCCTCTCTCATTCCTTTTGTCTCTCTCTGACACCCCCCCACCCCCCATCCCAAAAGCTGGTCTCTAACCATCATCAAATTCTGGGCTGGGGCTAATGATTACTGTTCAGCCTCAGAGTATCAGGAGTGAAAATGAAGGTTAGAGAACCGCTTTTCAGAATTCTTGGCAAATTCTACCTAATCCCCCAACTGAACCAATTTTCAGCATTCCCTTGTCACACAACTAAATTCTACACCCAGTCCTGGACATCTAGTCGCTTCCAATGTTGGCTGATTTTTTTCCAACTGCTTGGTTATGAGCAGTTGCGCACAGTTGCACATCTGCAGAAATGCACCTTTGGAGAAGGCGTTTCTCTTCCTGACATTCATTTCATCTATTCCAAAACTGCGATACCATCTGTAGAATACAAGTTATCCTAAAATGTTTTCTTATATCTTTACGCATGAAATTCTTTGTGCATTTCCCACACTGCTCTTTATTTCGTTAGCCAGGATTGTCTAACTCAGGTATCCATCATCAGAGATTTTAAAAATTGTGTAGACATAACTACAGATTTGGGGGGGGGGCGGAAGCATCACTGTGCCCATAGCAACCAGAAGACTGGGTTTTAATTTAGAAATTTGCATTGGGGGAAAAAATAAAAGCAGAAAAACAATAGCTTTCTCCAAAGCTATGTTGCTATGTTTTGTAGCTGACAAGTTTCTGTGGTCAAAGTAGCTACTTTTGTTATTCTTGCATTAGGATATTTACACTTACATTCTTCATGCAAACCCAATGTTCTTAAGAATATCTCTCTTGAACTCATCAGTCATACATTAGTTTTTTTTTCTTCTAATGCTGCATCTGCAGTCAACCCCACTGAACTGTAGAAATTGATATATCAGTTTCTCTAAGGATTTTAAATTAATCAAACATCTCATTTCAGGTTTCTGTTAACAGCCTGTCAAGGAATATGCTCCATTCTGGAAGCCAGAAATAACTCATTTGTCCACTCCTTAAGAAAAAATTTAAAAATACCACTAACTTGCAAAATTGGGAAGATATGCCTGCAATCATTGGTCCCCACCTCCCCAAAAGCAAGTCTTCCCTCGGGTTAGGCAGATTATCATCCAGATGGATTTCCCTCATAAAAATGCTCCTTAAAAGATAAAAACACTCAGAAAAGGACAGCACAAAATTGCTCTGTGGAAAACCCTGTAACGAGCAACTGTCTTCTTGATCTTGATCTTGCTTCACAAATAAGATCCTAAACCTAAATGAATCAGAATACTTCATATTTTCCCCATATCCCACACTCCTGAGAATAAAAATCAATCTATTTACAGTGCCTCAGATGATACTAATCAAAAAACAAAACAAAAACAACCCACATTGAGTTGGTCAAAAAATCCAGTGTAAAGTGTTTATTTTTAGAGATATACAAGCAGGTGAGCATTATGTTCAATTTCCGTTTCGCCTGACTTTTTTTTCCCAAGACAAGTCTCATTCAATACAGGTTCATCGGGGATTATTGCACATTGTAAGAGTCAAAGGCGGGTGGGGGAAACGGCGTTCTTCTGTTATCTGCCAAAGGAACAGGGCAGTTCCTGGCATTATCTGCCATCTCCAAGAAAGCCACTCTGGAAATGTTAGGTAAGTCCGTCCCCAGGGTGCGGGATCTGCCCCTCGGTCCCCATCCGGCTCCGGTCCCTAACGCTGCAGGCATCGCCTAGGGCGCTCTCCGCCTCCCAGCCAGGCTGCAATCCAGACACTGCGGCAGGTTCTCTCCGTGCCCCGGGGAGGGCGGCCCTCCCACCCGGCCCGCTCCCTCGTCCTGCCCCCGAGGATGCAGGCGCCCCGGCCGGCTCCCGGGCTTCCAGGGCCCACAATGGGATGTGGCCTCCAGCCCCCCCAGCGCCCCGAGTTTTTCTTCCCAAGAGGGCCGGGGAGAGGAGCTGCTCCAAGTTTGCTCCGGCGGCGGCGGCGGTGGCGGCGGCGGCGGGTGAGCGGCTGCGCGCCCCGTCCGAGGGGGGCGGCCGGGGGGCGCGGGCGAGGAGGGCGGGGAGCTGGGGGGCCTGCAAGGGGGAGGAGCTGGAGCGCGCGGCCTCCGCGCTACCTTTTCTCCAAACAACGTTTGCCACACGCGGAGAGCACCAGAGATTTCTGGGGCTTTGGAGGGAATCGCGGGCGGGCGGGCGGAGGCCGGGGGACCACACAGGTGAGCCCCCCGCCCGCAGCCTGGCTGGGGTCGCGGGGTGAAGGGGGGGCGCCGCCGGCCTCGCACCCCCGCCCCCACCCCCCACGCCGGATCCGTACAGTGCTTCCCCGAACCTCACACTTTTCCAGCCGCTGAACCCCGGGGGGCTTGGGGGGGGTGAGCACCTCCTGCCACCTCCCTCTCCGCCCCCCCCCCCCCGCCGCCAGGAGCTGTTGCACCTTACCAATCCCAGCAGGCGACCCCCAAGCCCCCCCCGTGCTGCACCCCCAACTCATCCACTGCGCACCCACACCCACACAGCCCCCACGTTGGCCAAGGGAGACCAGGACGGGCCGCCGGGGCGGGGGCGCGGGCGGGCGCGCGCGCGCGCGGGGGGCGCGGGCGAGGGGACTTACTTTGGGGGCGCGGGCTGGGCGCTGCAGGCCGCGGTGTCAGCGGCAGCGGCGGCGGCTCCGGCGGCGGCGGCTCGGGCGGGCGCTCCCTGGCGCTCCGGCTCCGCGGGGCCCCGGCGCGGCTCCTGGCTCCCCTCTGGCTCCTTGGCACTAACTCCGGGCAGTCACATGACGCCGGCGCCGCTCGCGCTCTGCGAAGCCTCCCGGGGCTGGCGGGGTAAGTAGAGGCTGGGACCCGGGGTGGGAGGGTCAGGGAGGGGAGAGGGGAGCCGCGGCGGCCGCCCGGGCTGGGCGGGGTCCCCACCCACTTGGGTGGAGGCAGCCGCCGGAGGGGTCGGGCCGAGTCACTGGCGCAAACACGCACCCCGCCCTGCGCCCTTCCCCCGCCGCCCCCGCCTCCCGCGCCGCCCCCGCGCGCCCCGCCCGGCACCGGGGCCGGCCTGACAGACACTCATTATTCCCCGGAGCCGGGCGCCGCCCCGCCGGCCCGACCTGTCCCGCGAGGCGCTGGCGAGGCCCGTGGGGCTGGGCGTGCGCGCCGCCCCGCCCGCCCGCGCCCTCCGCCCCAGCCCGGGGGGGAAGGAAGGGCGGCGCTGCCCCCTCCGGGCGTCACCGGGGCCGCGGCCCGCCGCGCCGCTTCCAAAACACACAGCCGGGCGCGCCGGGGCGGGGGGCGGGGGGCGGGGGCCGGCCCGGGCGGGAAGGGCGGGCCCGGGCGCGGCGCAGCGGGGCTGGGCTGGGCCGGGCCGGGCCGGGCCCCCGCGGCCCCTGCTGGGCCCGGCGCGGCCAAGTCTCTTAAAGAAAACGCCGAAAAAGAAAAGGGGGGCGGGGGAAGGCAGCGCGGGGGTGGGCGGGGGCGGGCGCGCAGGAGCGGCGCGCGCGGGGTGCACGCGGAGGGCAGAGGGGAGGGCGGCGGGGAGGGCTCCCACCCGCCCAGGGTCCCGAGTTTCCAAGGTCATTCGACATCCTGTTTGCAGCGCGCTCTTTCTTTGTGCCCCAGGGCGCCGGGTCCACCTCCTGGCCCGGCTGACCGAGGGGCGGGGGTGGGCTAGGGAAACGTCCCCGCTGGCCACGCCAGACTTTGCAGTTGGAAGGCCAGAGGACGCTGCCGCCCACCCCACCCCCAAAGCAAACTTCCCACGGGCCCGGCCTGCCCCCGGAGGGGGGAAAAAAATTAAAAAGGCGGTGGGGACAACCCACACCCCACACCCCACCCCACCCCACCCCCCCCGCGCGCCCGCGGCTCAGCCCAGCCGCGCTGCAAACTTGGCAAACTCGGGGTCGATCCCTTCCTCCCGGGTGGGTGGGAGAAGTCGGGGCAAGCCGAGGAGGGCTCCGTTGGCCCGGTGACCTTTGCATTTCGTGTCGCTTCCCCGGCGCCGCCGAGCGCCAGCGTGCTGCGTGGCCTGCACCGCGCCGCGCCGCGACACCGGCGGCGGAAACGCGCTGGCCCGGGCAGCAGCGGCGACAGCGCGGTCCCCGGGTACGAACGCGTCCCGAGTTTCTTTTAAAACAGTGCTAAGGTCATCAGGAGCGCAATAAAGAGAATCGAGAAGAAATTGGTTCAGTTGTTTCCGCAGTTTTATTTATTTATTTTTTTACACACACCCATACAAAACGCACAGGCTTCTCCAGTCGCGGGCTTGGTCCTGCTCCAGAATGTTTTTACGAGCCCTTTTCAGTTCACCGTTCTCGCTTCACTTCGATGCTTCATGCGGGCAAGGTCCAACTTCAAACGCAGCGATAGCGTGTATTCCCAGATCTGTCACGAAGCTCAGGGCATTAGAAAATTAGTGCAGCGTAACCCCAAGCAGTGAAGTTGTATGTTGTAAAAAAAAAAAAAAGACACGCCCATAGTAGGAAAAAAAAAAGCAACACACCCAGATGGACACCAGTTCTTGTGCCAACGATGCTGTCCCCTGCGATTACATATAAAAGGTGGGTTTTTTTATGCCTAAAAGCCACATGTGGGGTGGAGTGATAGTACAGCGGGTTGGGCGTTTGCCTTGCACACAGCCAACCCTCCCTGGCATCCCATAAGGTCCCCTCCTCCCCCTTCCTCTCCCTCCACGCCAGCTCCAGCTCGCCAGGAGTGATTCCCAGGAGTGATTCCCGGGCTCAGGGACAGGAGCATCGTCAGGTTTAAACCGCCCTCCCCTCACCAAACAAACAAAAACCACATGCAAGGGGGGGGGGGGGGGAAACAAGTTAAATGTGTGCCAACTGCCACTTGCAATTCATTGATCACTGACCTCCTTAAAGCTTAGTGATGACTGATGGAATTGTTTGTATTTCAGTGCTCAGTCTCCTGGTCCTAGTTGCTCCAAAAATACAGACTTGACTCCCAAAGAATGAGGAAAACTTGAAGCTCATAACCACGGGGTGAGGGAAGGTGGGGGGAAATATGGTTCACATGGGTGTGGCCCCAAAAGAGAAGAGAGAACTAGGTCTGTGTGAGGGAAAGTGTGAGCCAAGAGAAGCAGGGAGTGGTTTTGATAGGAAAGGTGGGGGAGGGAGAAGAATCTTAAAATGGGTTAATTAATGAAAACACTGTTCAGTGCCCTGTGGGAGGCTGCTCCAACAACTTGCCCCTCAAGGAACCCACCCAGGGAAGGACACCGCCATTTGTCCAGGTGCCTAAACCAGCCGGACCTGAAGTTCTCCTCTCCTCCCTCTCCATCGCTGGTGGTTGCCCTGGATGCAGGGGACCAACCCCTGACCACGCCCTCCAAACCCCCAAATCTCCTCCCTTCTGCCAGGTCCTGGGCCATTCCACAGCTCCAGCCTATTACCACAGTGAGAGAGAGAGAGAGGGAGAGAGAGAGAGAGAGAGAGAGACCGAGACACCTGGCCTGCTGGAAGTGAAGAACATGCTTCTCCGCAGGGCCAACCTGAGCTGGTCCCTTCCTTCCATGGCGTCCCCTCAGACACAGTCCAGGATTTTAGCGCTGTATGTAGTCTCCCTGCCTGTCCTTACACTCGTCCCTCCCTTCCTGCCCTCTCCCTCCTGCTGGCCTCTCCTCTTCTCTCTCCACACTCCTGACCCTTTGCATGGCCCCCTAGTTTTTCTTCCCCAGGGCTCCACATTCATGGCCCCAAGTTGCTTTCATTTCTCCACTTCACTGAAAGGGTATTTTCTCTAATACATCTTTTCTTATCACCTTCCCTCTTGACACCTTTGGAGGTGTGGGGTATCACTTTTGCTTTTGGGTTGTTTTTTTTTTTTTTTCATTTCTCTGGTTTTAAGGGCAAGGGTTTGAGATGCCACCCAACAGTGCTCAGGGCTTACTCCTGGTGGGGTTCAGGGGCCATATGGGATACTGGGGATCAAACCGAGGTCAGCCATATATATAGGGCAAGTGCCCTGCCTGCTGTATTAACTCTCCAACCCTGTCCTTACAGATGCTCTCACCATACCGGTGCTTAAACTCTGCCAATCCTTGATTCTTTGGGGGGAGGGGGGGAAATCACACCAGTCATGCTTACGATCTATTCCTGGCTCTGTGCTCTGGGGACTGTATGAGAGTCCAGCTGCACGACTGAGACAGCCAATGTGCAAGATAAGAGCCTTTAACCCCTGTACCATCTCTCCAGCCTATAGATTCTGTCTCAGGATCGACTCATCCTTTCTCGGGGACTGAAACAGAAATACAGGGAGGGCAGGCACCTTGTCATATTCCCAGGACCCAGACACGCAGACAGTGTTCCTCACCATGGCGCAGGAGCCTTTCTGCTGGGTCACATCCCTGGGGGTTGGGGAGGAGCAGAGTGTATAACTGGAAGGACACCCCCTGTCCCTTTCTCTGGTCCCAGCTGAAGAACCTTTGCTACTGGCCACCAGTCTTAAGACTCTCTTGCCAAGGAGTGGTTGGAGCATAGGTGTGACCTAGTTCTGGCCAGGGGACATGACGAGGAGCATGCTGTGGTTTGTGGGAAACATTTTTCTTTGTGATGAAAGGACATTCTTCCCAAAGATAAACTCAGACCTGCTTTGGACACCTGGTAGGTGAGGATGTGATGGCTGGTGCTATGGCATCCATCGTGTAATCATGAGAAGAAAGCCCAGAACTCGGTTCCATAGGGATGACTTTTTGCATCCTTGGTTTCTAGCTGAGTGTTAACCTCCCAGTTCACACAGTCGGGAAAACCCCTCCTTTGCCTCTCATTGCCTCATCTTCCTTCTTTACTCTCTTCTTTTTAGGGCTCAGCATCTAAAGAAGTGAAACCATGTTTGTTTCTTGCTTGACTTTGCTCCTCTCTTTCCCCCACGAGAACCTGAGACCCAAGAGGGCAGCCCATGACCTGGCCAGCCTTTCCCGCTGTGCTCTAGAGCAGTGCCTGGCAGCTGTGTCGTGCTGCTCGAGTATTTGGGGAGGGATGGATGGATGGATGGCAACCAGAGTAATAACACTCTGTGAAGGTGGATTCAAGAGCTCCAGGTCACAAGCCACTACCAACTTGCATTTTCTTTTTTGTCATTTTCAGTGGTTTTCAACCCCACCCCATTCCTTTGCTGGTGTGCAGGTGTGAAAAGGTTGAAACCACTGTTACGGTGTCAGAGAGACCATACGGGAATGAGGTGTTTGCCTTGCCGTGGATTGCTCCCATTTCCACCCCTGGCATCCCTTATGGGCCCCTAAGCACTTCCAAGAGTGATACCTGAGCACAGCAGGAGTAAGCCCTGAGCACCTCTGGGTGTAGCCCCAATCCTCTGTACCTCTCTTCCCCCTTCCTCCCCCTCCCCCCACCCCCCACCCAAAAGCCACTGGCTAATGTTCCAATTAATCCCATGTCAAGCTCTCACTTTTTCTTCACTTTCCCTCCCTTACCATCTACTCCCCTCCACTCTCCTCACCTCTTTTTTTCTGTTTTGGGGTCATACCTGGTAGCAGTGTTGGGCTTGCTATTTGCACTGCTCTCAAGGGTCACTTCTGGTGGGGCTTGGGGCTTGGGAGCCATATGGGGTGCTGGGGATCAAACTTAGGACAGGCACACGCAAGCAACTGTTTTACCTGCTGTGTTATCTCACTGGCCCATCTCTCTTTGGGGGCGAAGTGGTCCTTGGGGTCTAGGGAACACTCCTGGTGATTCTCGGCCAGTGGGCTGGAGATTCAGTGCAAGGGTCCAAGGATGCTTGGACCCTTCAATGCTGGGGACCACGAGAGGCACCATAGTGGTACTTGGGGGTCAGGAGGACTATATCCACGCAGTGATGCTTTGGGGAGGCATGTGTTATCATGTCAGACCTGGGACTCCTTTTCTGATACACATATACAGATGCCTGAGATTCTTCCTTCTTCACTTTCTTTCAGAGCACTACCATTCTGCACCCAGGAAGTTTTCTACTGGGCAGGAGAAGTGAAGCAAAGAGTTACAAAGGCAGGGAAGTGTCGTCATGAGCTTTTGAAAGGATGAGCAATCTGTTAGCTGTACCTTAGAGGATCCATATGGCTTTCCCCCACTTTTCTAGCTTTATTGAGATATTGAAGTAGGTAAGTAATATATAAGTGAACATGTAAAGTTTTACATCTAAATTTTGTTTCATTTTTTGGGGGAGGGGGCTACACCCGGCAGTGCTCAGGGGTTACTCCTGGCTCTGTGCTCAGGGCTGGGTTCCTGGCAGACTCCTCACAGCCGTGGGGGACCATGTGAGATGCCGAGAATCAAAACCAGGTCAAGTCAAGCACTCTACCTGCTGTGCTCTTTTTCCAGTCCCTAAAATTATAGATAAGGCTGTGTCCTGTGCACCTGCACAGTCCGGCCAGCCCGGGTCAGCCTGAGCTGCGGATGGACGCCGCGATGTTCACCCGGTTTGGGGGGTCGCGGTATGCCCAACTGGCTACCGGGGATGTGGGGCGCCTTGAGTGCCATGGGGCTGGTGTGGACCACCGATTGGCGTCTGACTCTCGAGTGGGTCCCTTACGTCAACGGCAAATTCAAGACAGTTAAGAACATGGTTGTCCACGCACCTCCGTCCCAATACTGTGTCTGGCCGAGCGCTCAGTCAGGCTGGAAATGGCCACTTGAACAAACACCCCCTTAAAGCTCCCTCTGAAACCTGAAAAAAAAAAGAAAATTATATAAAAGTTTAAGGTTTATAAACAGTGATTAGATGCACATATACTTTGTAAAATAATGACCATAGTAGGGTTAGTTTAATACCTCCATCAAATTGTTTTTTCTATTTTTTATTTTTGGGTCTACCCTGTGTAGTGCTCAGGACTTATTCCTGGCTCTGCACTCATAGATCACTACTGGCCAGGAATTAAACCCGAATCATTTTGCATGCAAGGCAAGCACCTTTTTTGCTGTTCTTTCTTTTCTTTTCTTTTCTTTTCTTTTCTTTTCTTTTCTTTTCTTTCTTTCTCTCTATTTCTTTCTCTTTCTTGTTTTGAAAACATTTATGATCCATTCTCTTAACTTTTCAAGTATCTAGCCCATTATTGTTATTATATTCACCCAAGGAATCCTATCTAATATGCCTCTTGCTATACATTAGAATCCCAGATCTAATGTGTCCCATAGCTAGAAGTCTATACCTTTTAACTGATAATTCCCAATACTCCCAGCCCCTAGAAGCCAGCCAGCATCCTTTTATATTTCTGTGAGTTCAGATTACTTCGATTCCTCATGCACTCGTACAATATCTAAAGTCTTTTTTTCTGACTTATTTACTTAAAATCCTCTGCCCCTCTTGGAGAGCCTGGTAAGCTACTGAAAGTATCTCGCTCTCACGGCAAAGCCTGGCATGCTACCCGTGACATGTTTGATATGCCAAACACAGTATGACAAACAAGTCTCACAATGTTACTGGGCCTGCTCAAGCAAATAGATGAACAATGGGAGGACAGTGACAGTGATAATAATTTACTTACAATAATGCCACCACAATCCAGCTATATGAAGCTTCTCCCCACCCAAATTTTCATTTTTTGTGGCTAAATAATATTCCTCTATATGTGTGTGTGTGTGAGAGAGAGAGAGAGAGAGAGACAGACAGACAGACAGACAGCAGGCAAGCAGACAGGCAGATGCTTTCTTTACCCAGGAACTGATGGACACTTAAGTTTCTCTGTCTTGACTATGATAAAGAACACTGTAATGGGTGTGGGAGAGATAGTACAGGAGGTAATGTACTTGCTTGGCATGCAACTGAATCAGCTTCCACCCTGGTCCAATTCCCAGCAATGCATATGGTCCCCTAAGCACTGCCAGGGGTCACCTCTGAGCACAAAGCCAGGAATAGTCTCTGAGCACTGCTGAATATGGCCCAAACCCTTCCCCTCAAAAAAAAAAATCTAAAAAACCCCAAAACCTTGCAATGGGCATGCCAGTGTAGTTCTCTTTGAAATGATGACTTCATTTCCTTAGGAGAAATACCTAGAAGAGGAATTGCTGAATAATAAAGCAATTGTGGGGTTTTTTTTTCCGGGGTGGGGATGTCACATGCAGTGATGCTTAGGGCTGACTCCTGGTTCAGTGCTCAGGAAACACTCCTGGCAGAGTTTGAAGGTTCATATGGGATGCCAGGGATAGAACCCAGGTTGGCTGCTTGCAAGGCAAGTGTTCTACCTGCTGTAATATCACTCTAGCCCTCAAGAGTTCTAATTTTTATTTCCTTTTATTTTTTCTAATTTTTATTTCTTCAGGAAATCCATATAGTTTCCTTAGTGGCCCCCTAATTCACACTCCATCAACAGTTCCCTTTTCTCTTCATCCTTGACAACACTCCCTCTTATCTTTTGGGTAGTAGCTAATCCCTTTGGATAACAGCCCATCTAATAGGTGAGAGGTGACACCTCCCTCATTGTGGTTTTGATTTTCATTTCCCTATTGGTGGGTGGTGTTGAGTATCTTTTCAGGTACCTGTTGACCATTAGGATGTCCTCTTGGGGAGAAATGTTGTTTATTTAGATCTTCTGCCCCTTTTTTGAAATCAGATTCTTTGTTTTCTCGATATTGTGTTGAGTTCTTTATCTATTTTGGATATTAACCCTTGATCAGATGGCTGTTTTGCAAATATTTTCTCCCATTGTCTTTTTATCTTAGTGGTGGTTTCCTTTGCTGTACAAAAGTTTTGTTTCTTAAATATGAGATTAATACCCAAGAATAGCTGAGATCAGCATCAGGAGGATTACTCCATAGCTTAGTGGCCAGCCGAGCATTCTAGAGGAAAGGGCAGCTCAGATAGAGAAGGGAACACCAAATAAAGGGTGTTTGGAGGATCCTCCCAGGAGGGGATATGCATGTCGAAAGTAGACTATGGACTGAACATGTTTGCCACTCAACGCCTCTTTTGCAGACCACAACACCCAAAAGGAGAGAGAGAACACAGGGGATTGCCCTGCCACAGAGGCAGGGGGGGATGGGGGGATGGGGGTGGGAGGGATATTATCCATGGTGGTGGAAAATGGGCACTGGTGGAGGGATGGGTATCTGATCATTGTATAATCGAAACCCAAGCACAAAAAATTGTAAATCTACAACTGTACCTCATGGTGTTTCACTAATAAAAAAATTAAAAAATTTAAAAAAAAGTTTTGTTTCTTGTTTTGTTTTGTTTTGGGGCCACACCTGGGGATGCTCAGGGATTACTCCTGGCAGTATTTGGGAGGCCCATATGGGATGCGGGGATTGAACCTGGGTTGACAGCATGCAAGGTCAATGCCCTACCTGTTGTCCTATCTCTCAGCCTCCGCTGTGTGCAAGTTTTGATGCAGTCCCACTGTTTAGTTTTGCTTCTATTGCTTATGCTATCAGTGTCATATCCAAAAAAGAAAAAAGTCACTGAAGTCTGTCTCTGGAGTTTACAGATTTGAGTCTTATGTTAACTGGTTAATCCATTTCATCTTTTTTCTTTTTTTTTGAGTAGTGTGAGACTCCAGTTCCATACTTTGGCATATGAATACCCTATTTCCCTATTTCCCCCATACCGTTTAGTAAAAAGACTGCTCTTTTTCTATTGTATGTATCCTGGGCTTCTTTTCAGATATTAGTTTATCAGTATAGGAGTGGGTTGGATTTTTTTCTAGACTATTGTTCCATTTGTCTCTGGGTCTTCTTTTTGTTTGTAAGTGTTAGGGAGAGAAGCTAGGGGCTCATATGTGCAAGGCAGCACTGTTCCACCAAGCCACGTCACTGGCCCTAATGTGTCTGCTTATCCCTCTTTCTTTTCCAGTCTCCCAAGCAATGCTCAGGGAGCCCAATACACTCCTAGTGATACTTAACTAACTGGGTTGCTGGTTCAGTGCACAAGCTCAAGGATGCCCACTTGTGCCTGTGCCCTGCAGTATTGGGGACCAACCACCAGCACCAGATATGATGGTGCTCAGAGAGCCTTCAGGACTATACCTGGTGATGCAGGCATGGTGGTAGTGGGAGATGGGGATGCACAGGTGACATTGGGACCAAACTATGTACGTAAAAGATGTGCCCTAACCCCTGTGCTATCTCCCTGACCTTGTGTTTCTAGTTTATTTTTTAATGCCATATTATTTGGTACATTAAGTACAAATATACAATAATGTGCCTTTGTTCAGACCCTTTTGATTCCTATAGTTTTGTAATATAGTATTCAAAATTGTTGGTACCTGCAACAATCTTCTTTCTTCTTCTCCTGCTCCTCCTCCCCTTCTACTCCTCCCCACACATTTTTTTGAGGGGAGACCCTTTATCTCAAGCAATGGTCAAGAGGTCCTGCGACACACCTATGATTCTTGGCCAACCAAGCCAGTAGTTCAGTGAAGGGTTCAAGGAGCTGGTGCCATGGAAACTGGAGCCAACTCTGCAGTGCTGAGGCCCAGTACTGACTTCTGCTCAGGAGTCACCCTTGACTGTGCTCCAGAGACCATGCACTGCAACAAGGAGCAGACGTGGCCAAGGTAAGAGCATTAACCTGTTGTTTAACATTTAGAGATGACACGGCCCCAGGGATAGCTTTGAGAGTGCAGGTGGGAGTCGGGGGCTCCCTGAGGATGGAGAACATCTCAAAAGATGAGGAGACCAAGGGAAAGGGTGGCTGAGGTACTGGATGGTGTTCCATGTGGATACTGAAATCAAGTATCTTCAGGTTAGGAGAACAACCTTACTATAGTCACCAAGAAAGTGCAGGGCCACAGCTGGAGAGAAGGCTTCAACGCTATCTAGAGTCTTTCTAGAGTCCTGAGCATTCGAGTTAAAAAATAGGCATTCCTGTTTTGTTGTTTATTCATTAGTTTGTTAGTAAATTGTTGAAGTCTAAGTTCCTACTGTTTATGGCAGGATTAGCAATTCCACTTTCTTGGTAGTTTAAGCCAGCTTTGGGGGACTTCAGGGATCTTCATTTTAATTTATAATATTTTTAGTGATTTCAGTGCTTGAGTTTCATGACCAGCAGGAGAGGGGCCTCAGACCACATTTTGGAAATGCAAAAGGTCCCAGCGTGGAGGTGTGCGGGAGCAGGACCCAGTGAGGAGGGATGGACCCCAGGCAGGTAAGGTGGGGATGAAGGGGGCAGGATGTAGGGAGACAAGGCTGACGAGTTTCAGGTTCTTGCAGCAGACATTGGGAAACCATGGGGAGGTTTCTGAGCAAGACAGTGGCATGACACCATGTAAGATGACAGTACATATTCAACTGTGTGCCATTGCAGGCTACGGGAAGCAGGAGGGCTGGAGAAGTCACGGGAATATACACATCTGTACACACACACACACACACACACACACACACACACACACACACTCCTCCCTTCTTAGTAAATAATGCATGAATGCATGTGTACACACATCTGTACACACACACACACACACACACGCACTCTCCTCCCTTTAGTAAATAATGCATGAACACACATCTGTACACACACACATACACACACATACACACACACACTCCTCCCTTCTTAGTAAATAATGCATGAATGCATGTGTACACACATCTGTACACACACACACACACACAATGTGCACACACATACCCTCCTTCCTCAGCAAATACGCAGCAGTGGGAGAGTGTGTGAGCTCTGCTCTAGGGAGTGGCTGGTCACTGTGCTTTTGGGTCCCTCCCCAGGGTGTTGTGTTCAGGGCCTCCCTCAAATCCCAGGCTCTCAGCATTTCCTGACCTGGCCATTCTCATTTAGGCCCCTCCCCTTCCAAGTCCCACCTGCTTCCAAAGGCCTTGAAGGGGATGGGTAGGTACGTGAAAAGTCAGGGTTCTTCACACACTTCACGGTTCACTTTGCAGACAAAAGAGGACATTAAACCCGTAGTAATTGTTGTTGGGCTGGAGCAATAGCACAGCGGGTAAGGCATTTGCCTTGCACGCAACCAACTTGGGTTCAATTCCCAGCATCCCATATGGTCTCCTGAGCACCACCAGGAGTAATTCCTGAGTGCAGAGCCAGCAATAATCCCTGTGCATCGCTGTGACCCAAAAAGCAACAAACAAACAAACAAAAAAACATAGTAATTGTTGTGTAAAAGTCATAGGAATGAGGCAGGTATTTTTCCTTAGTGTTTTCAACTCTTGTGTTTTTTTCCTTTGAGCTTTTAAGACATTTTTTTCTTCTTTTTTGGGGGGGGACCACACCCACACCCACAGGGTGGGGGTGGAGGCACTACTTCCAGCTCAGTGCTTGGGGTCACTCCCTGTGATGTTTGGGGGATCATGCAGTGCTGGAGATAGAACTCAGGGCACTTCTGTGGGCCAATGCCTCACTCAGCCCTTTGACCCAACAGTCAAGCTCTCCTCAGTGACCTTTGCAAGAGGAAAGAAGCTTGCTTTTAAGATGAGCCAAGGAAGAAACTCAGGTGTTGTGTGCAATTAAATGTGGGACCTCAAGCTCACTTTTGCAAGCTGGCTTTGAGCCAGCACCTGGTTCTTCGAGGTGGGGTGCTCGGTTTATGAGTTCTGTAAGCAGCGAGGGGTCAAGGAGGTGAAGGCAGAGGGAGAAGAGGAACTTCTTTTATCAATTGGCTCTTTGAATTGATGTAAGCATTACTAGCCTTGTACAGGTTCATTCTCTCTCAAACTACTGTGTATTTAAAAATGACTCCAAAGACAGACAGACAGACAGAGACAGACAGATAGACAGACAGGCACACACACACACACACAACATGTGTACCAGAAAAAAAACACCCCAAAACAGAAAGCCCAACAGATGACACTGAGTTGAGCTGAAGTTCCTATTTTCTCAAGAGGTAGAAATATACTTCCTGGAGCTCAGGGGCACCCCGCCCCTCCCTGGGATCTTTCCCAGGGATCTGTTGGTGTCAGGTGAAAGGAGCATCAGGACTCCCTGGAGTTGAAATTATGGGTGCTTCCCTTTGGTCTCCCACACCATTAGGGGGCCCCCACTTGGTCTCAGCCAGGGGGGGTCCTAGCTGGCAGAGGCTTCTTTCTAAGGCTCCTGTTTGTTATTGTTCTGAAGGGTTTCTGGGTAACTATAAGCAACAGACCTTGTCAGTTCCTCTTGAGATTGCCCACTACTCCCCACCCTTATTTCTTACCTCCTGGCATCCTGTTTGTCTTCCTACCTCTGTCCCCCGCCCCATCCCCACCCCATCACTGCCACCAGTCCCTTTAGCCAGGTTCTTCTTCCCTCCGATCATTTAAAATGTCTAGTTTGGTCAGTATCACACCAAGGGAGAAACGCCATCTATTCCATTTTTTAAGTCATTGGCTTGTGGGGGGTTTCTATGGTTGGTACCTTGAAAAATACACCTGGGTGAATGGTATAGAGTCCAGACTCATTCTACTTGCAAAAAAAGGAGGCAGAGGAAATTTCGAATAATGTACTGGAGGATTTTGGAGGTAAGTAAAATGACACGGTTATCATAGAGGCAGAGAACTGACACTGTATATTGTGTTCATGCTTATGTAAGTACCATCTTTAGTTTATTGACTTAGAAATATTTTAACCTGTGAAAAATTTCATACGAACTTTTTTAGACTTGTATTTAATTTTTATGCATGATTGTTGAAAATGGATCTATTAGCTGTTTACGCATGTAAACAGCTTGTATTACGCGGTCTTGCACCTTTAAAAAATCCTGTAGGTTTATGAGAAATGTATTTTTTTCAAATTTTAGCATTGTACTATAAACAAAGTCACTGGCACCATAAAATTTGACCATCATAGCATTTTCACAGGAGAAAAAAGTTGGTTTGTGAAAAAGGAGGGATTTGGGGGCTGGAGTGATAGTACAGCGGGTAGGGCGTTTGCCTTGCATGCGGCTAACCTGGATTCGATTCCCACCATTCCACCACCATTCCTGGTGGTCCCTTGAGCACCACCAGGAGCAATTCCTGAGTGCAAAGCCAGGAGTAACCCTGTGCATCTCCGGGTGTGACCCCCCCCAAAAAAGGAGGGATTTCCTTTTACAATTCATCAAGTCCAGCTTTTGCTGTGCAATCATTTATTGCTTTTGTTTTCTGTGCTAATAAGAAGAAAAAGAAAGGTGGAAAAGAATTATGATGGTGGTAGAATGCTAAATTCATTTCTTTTAATACATTATGAATGTCTGAAAAGAGATGGCTCTCTAGATTGACAGATGTCCCCGCCTTTAAATATGTGTGCATTTTGGACAGAAGTGCGGTCTGGTAAAATGGGAAGTCTTCATGGAGAGACACCCTCGGTAGAGTTGTTGTTTGCTTTGTCTCCGCAGAAGTCACTGGGCTTCCTCTTCTGTTGCCTTGGAAAGTGCCTTTTCAGAGGAAAGGACCACTTGATTTAGGTGGTGATGCTCCCAAAGGCACAACACCAATTGGATGGCCACCTTTGTCAGTGTATTTCGCTTTGCTTTTCTCAAACTTGAAGCAGAAATACACTTAGAACCTATACAAAAATTTAGTTCATGTCAACTAGCCCCTTTGTTACCAATAATCTGACAAAGCATCATTGTCTACTTCAGACACAGTGACAGCTATGTCTGATGCCCTCCCCAATAGCACTGTTGATTGTATTATTTTAAAGCTAGATGGCCATTTTTCTGTCCTATGGTCTTTAGAAACTAGGGGAGGAAAACTGAGTTTGTCTAGCTTATTTTCTTTCTTTCATTCTTTTTTTTTTTTTTTTTGGTGGGTGCTCCCTATGGAATCCAGGCCTATATAGGTGCAAAGCATACTTTCTGCCGCTTGTCTAACTATTTCAAAGAAAATATTTTCTGTAGCACTGTTTTTTTTTTTAATGTGTATGACTCAAATTTTTCTTTACAGATCTCGAAAAAGAAATCCTCCCCCCAAACCCTTTTTGTTTTAATGCACTGGAATGACCTCCACACTCAGCCGCCAGTATATTTCTACTTAGCTTGAACTAGTGTAGTTGTTTATAAATTCATTAGGGAAGGCCTTTATCTTTCTATAGTTCCTGTTAGGGCTTTAAAAAAAAAAAAAACCTGAGTCTTCCACTTGCAAGACAGACGCCCTGTCATCAAGCCCCACCCTCCAGATCTCCTGCTCCAACTCTTTCTAAGAAGGTTCTAGATGATTCTAACAGCTAGGATCCTGGCTGTGTAGACGTCTTTTTTTCTCTTTGGATTATTTATCTCTAAGAGGATTCCCAGTAGGTGGGCCTGAGCAAGCACCCCAACCGTGCGTCAGATGGAGCCTGGTCACTGCTGAAATAACTGAGATGTGGGAACAAAATAAACATATAAAGGTTATCTGTCTTCTGACTTACATAGTCCTGATGGAAGTTCTTAGATTCTATACCTTATTGTATATCCAGCTGCTTCTGTGTTTCTGAGTGAGCCTTCTGAAAATAAAGTGGTGTCTGTTATTAGAGCCCAACTGTCCAAGGAAAATAAAAGGTTGCATTAAAGATACTATCTTAACAAGTTTTATTCAGAATGCCTTCTTACAACAAAATAAAAATGAGGAGTGAAATGAGGAAAGATTGCCAACAAAGTCAAAGGTACGATCCTCTGTAATTAAGTTCTCTTAATTTCCTCATTATTTCCTGGGTCCAATTAAATGAAAACATACACACAGATAAGAAAAGGAAAAAAAAGGACCAAAGAGATAATACAGCAGATAAGGCACTTGCTTTGCACACAACTGACCCAGGTTCTATTCCCTGTACCCCATATGGTCCCCTAAGCCTGCCAGAAGTGCAGAGCCAGGAGTAAGCCCTGAGCACAGAGCCAGGAATAACACTTGAGCATAGTCGGGTGTGTCCCAAATCCCCTCCCCAAGAGAAAAAAAAAAGACTAAACAGTAAGGCCTGGAGAGACAGTACAGCAAGTAAGTCACTTACCCTGCATAGCAGCTGACCCTGTTCTATCCTCAGCACTGCACATGATTCCCAGAACCCCACTGGGAGTGATCCCTGAGCACAGAGCCAGGAGTCAGCCTTGAGCAATGCCAGGTGTGACCCCAAAATAAGGAAGGAAGGAAGGAAGGAAGGAAGGAAGGAAGGAAGGAAGGAAGGAGGGAGGGAGGGAGGGAGGGGAGGGAGGGAGGGAGGGAGGGAGGGAAGGAAGGAAGGAAGGAAGGAAGGAAGGAAGGAAGGAAGGAAGGAAGGAAGGAGAAACACAATAGCAAGTGTCTTTGAAAAGGTCATATGAGGGGCCAGAGAGATAGTACAGTGGGTAGGGAGCTTGCTAGCAATGGCCTACCAGGTTTTGATCCCTGGCACCACATAATGGTTTCTTTAGTATCACCAGGAGTAATTCCTGAGTTCAAAGCCAGGAGTAACCCAAGTGTCTCTGGGTATATCCCAACAACAACAACAACAACAGAAACAACAACAAAAATCACTTAATATTTAAGAACTTTTTAAGCTCCATCTAAAGGGGTTCAAGTTATTCCCATAAAGGTGAGCTTCTTAGAAATATGGATAACCAAAGGACAGCATGCTGAACTTTGCACAGCCTTCCCCCGAGGTTTTTTTTATGTGGGGGGTAATGAATTAAATAAATCAGTGAATAATTTAATAGCATTGTAGCACTGTCCTCCCATTGTTCATCAATTTGCTTGAGTGGGCACCAGTAACGTCTCCATTGTGAGACTTGTTACTGTTTTTGGCATACCGAGTATGCCACAGCGAGCTTGCCAGGCTCTGCCATGCATGTGGGATACTCTTGGTAGCTTGCCAGGCTCTTCGAGAGGAATGGGGGAATCGAAACCGGGTCGGCCATGTGCAAGGCAAACACTGTACCCGCTGTACTATTGCTCCAGCCTGAGTAATTTAATATAAATTTGATATAAACAAATTTGATTTAATATTGAAGCGATAAGGTTTTTTATGATGCAAAATGCAAAATTTGTGTGAACTTTGAAGATGAAACTATTTCCACCTTTAAAATCTCTTTTTTTAAACGGAATGCCCTGCCACAGAGGCACGGTGGGATGGGGGGGATGGGGGGTGGGAGGGATACTGGGATCTGTGGTGGTGGGAAATGGGCACTGGTGGAGGGATGGGTATTTGATCATTGTATAATTGAAACCCAAGCACAAAATTTGTAAGTCTACAACTGTACCTCATGGTGTCTCGCTAATAAAAATAAAAAATAAAAAAAATAAAATCTCTTGTTTTAAGTGTGTCATCAGTTCAGAGATCTATAATCCCCTACCTCCCTATGCCTCGTATCTGACAGTTCTTCGGAGAAAAATCTGTGAACTTCTGAGCCCTTTCTCCTTTCAAGCTTTGCAGCAACCCTGGCCTATTCTCCCTGTTTAATAGATCAGAAAACAGAGGCTTGGCTGGAGAATCTTACCCGAGTTACTGCATTTCACCACAGAATCATTGCCGCTTTTATGCTTCTTGCTTTAAACAACAACAAAAAAATGGGGTGTGCCCATCATGTGCAACTTTCAAAATAAGAGCGCAGGTATTAAAAACAGGACACTGGGGCTGGAGCCAAAGTACCACGGGTAGGGCATTTGCCTTGTACACGGCCGACCCAGGTTCGATTTCCAGCATCCCATATCATTCTCTGAGCACTGCCAGGGGTAATTCCTGAGTGCTAGAGCCAGGAGTAAGCCCTGAGTACCACTGGGTGTGACCCAAAAAGAAAAAAAAACAAAACAAAACAGGGCACCGATGAAGCAGGGTCCCACAGTCAGCAGCGATTCTAGGGCATTGGGCACCAGCACACAGCAGCTCCTTCTGGGCTGCGCAGAGGTCAGTAGCATGGGGCTGGCCCAGCTCTGCATTTCCACGTGTCCCAGCCTCGTCCTTCCTGCACTCCCCATCTGCGCATCTGATCAACCAGCATCTCTGAGAGTTTCCTATGTCATGCTTTACATTAGGCCCCGAGGACCTGGAGGTGAACAGAGAAGGCCAGTCAGATTTCCTTTCCTCCTAGAGCCTAGAGGCTCGTGGAGAACAGATATTCATCAGTCACCAGAAGTATTTTCAAACTGTAGTAAAGGTTCTAAGGGAGAGATAGACTATTCCGTAAGAGAGAAAGGTAAATTAATTTTGTTCACCGGAGACCTTTTTAAGGAAGTGGAAAGTGATCTTTGATCAGATCTTTTTGTTTTGCACTGTTTTGTTTGGGGGCCACACCCAGTGATACCTGAGGTGGAGGGAGTTCCTCCTGGTTTAGGGCTTCTCCAGCCAAGCTCAAGGGACCATGCAGTGCTCAGGGTGAACCTGAGCCTTCTGCAGGCAAAGCATGAGCTCCAGATCTTTGAACCATCTCTCTGGCCCTTGATCAGAGATCTTAAGCCTGAGTTAGCTAGAGGCAAACTTAACTTCTACTTAAAATCCTTGCGCATAGCCATCCTACATCTCCATCTACCTCCATTAGATACCTTCTGTTTACGACAAGAGTGAATTCTCACAGTGCCTGAGGTCCGGTCAAAGGCACTGTGGTCTGAGGGAGCCACAAGGAAGAGGGGAGGCGTGTAGCACTCTGGTGGCGGGCATGATGTAGCAGCAAGTAGAAAGCAATGACATTGGGACTGTTGAAAAAACTACATGTAAAAATGATAAAATCATCAAAATATAAGTAAATAAGGAAAAGAGAAAAAGAATCACAACAAAAGGGAGTTATCTCCCTCAGCCACTCTCTCCTTTTCCATTATGCTCTGTCCATCCACCCACCCATCCATCCATCCATCCATCCATCCATCCATCCATCCATCCATTCTTCATAGTGCATCTTTTCTGAACCTGGCATTGCTGTGCTGACTCCTTTCACTTTTCCATCTTCTCTCTATTTTTCCTCCCGTGTTAACATTCTGCCTCCTCATCAGATACTAAGCCAATCACATATTTGTAAAACGTATCACCTATCTTTGGAGTAAGACATATTGTAGACCAAGAGCTGGAAACATTTTCTTAAGTTCATAGATAGTAAATGTTTTTGGCTTGTGAGTTAGATGGTCTCCATGATCACAACTCAGTTCTGCCATTATGCTATAAAGGCAACCATAGGCACACATAGATGTCCCTGTGTTCCAATAAAACTGTATTAACAAAAAAAAGTGGTCAGCCCTTGTGCTGTACTTTGCTGTTCTTTGCTCTAGGACAGCTTTGTCTAATAGAAATATAATGCGAGCCATAAATGTAACTTTATTTTTAAATTTTTGGGTTTGGGGGCAATAATTGTCAGGGACTACTCTTGGCTGTGCTTACGATTGGGGGAGAGGTCACTGCTCGTAGTAATCGTGAGATCATGTGTACTGGCCATTGAACCTGGATTCACGACAGAAGAAGCATGCATTCAGCCCGTGGAGTTATCGCTCTGGTCCAAAAATGTAACTTTAAATGTACAGTAACCATGATTTAAAAAAAAAAGTTAAAAGAAATAGGTAAATTAATGTAGTAATACATTTTATATATTCAGTATACACACATACACACACACACACACAGATTAGCACTGTCTGTAGCACTGTCCTCCCATTGTTCATCAATTTGCTCTAGGGGGCACCAGTAACGTCTCCATTGTGAGACTTGTTACTGATTTTGACATCCCGAATATGCCATGGGGAGCTTGCCAGTCTCTGCCATGCGGGTGGGATACTCTCTGTAGCTTGCCGGGCTCTCAGAGAGAGGCGGAGGAATCGAACCTGGGTCGGCCGCATGCAAGGCAAACGCCCTACCCGCTGTGCTATCGCTATATATATATTTATATATATACATACATATATAGTATGTATGTTAAAGATATAATCAATTCAACATGTACTCAATATAAAATGTATTAATGAGAAAGTTTGTATTCTTTTAAAAATACCGTTCTTTCAAAATAAGACTATACCTTTAACACATCTTAATTTAATCACATTCAGGTAGCACACGTAGCTAATGATTACAGTGTTGAACAACACAGCTCTCGCCTCACTCCAGTCAAGCTTAAAAACAGATGTCGAAGGTAAGACTAGTGAGCAGCTCACCCCCTGCCAAGGAAAGCCGAGTGTTCTTTAAAGGAAACAGCGTTATGCGAACATCTAATAATAAAGCAATGATAATGTCTGCATCACATAAAAAAAATTCTGGTTAATTATAGGGAAATGGAAAAAAAAGACATATACCAAGGAAAAGAAACACTTATAGAAAACAGAAATGCAATAAATGGTAGGTCAGTAGAGTTAGCAGACAGCTAAAACAGATTCCATTATATAGTACGCATAAACATTTAAAGGAAGTATAATAATAATCAGAAGAAAAACAAAAGAAACAGAAAAAGAACAAAATGAGATCCTGGAGGTGAGCAGAGATGGCATGAACTAGAGGTAAGACTGAATGGTATTAAATGCAGATTAGGTACAAGGGAAGAGATTAGAAATCTGTATACATAGTAATTAAATGGATCCAAAATGAAGCACAGAGATAAAAAGGACTGAAAACAAAATGAAAGGAAGCTCTGATTTATGGAATATTACCAAATGATTTACCATAAATTTAGAAAAGGAGATGAAAATTATTTAAAGAAATAATGACTGGAATACTTCAAAGAATTACTGACAATTATTGTATTTTGTAAATCTAAAATATTTAGATATTCATGAGCAAAGAAATAAAAAATATATAATAATCAACTTGCTGAAAACTGATATTGAAGAAAGAATCTTTTAAAGACAGAAAAACACACATTAAGGGCCAGAGACATAGTACAGTGGATAAGATTTGCATGCACCTTGCATGCAGCCAAGTGGGGATCCATCTCTGGCACCCATAGGGTCCCCCAACCACTGCTGGGAGTAATTCCTGAGTGCAGAGATAGGAATAAGACCTGAGCATGTGCCCCCCTAAAAAAAAACAAAAGCAAAACAATAAGCATAACTATGATCACAAACTTCACCTTAAATCATGCAAGCAGGAAGACAATGAAAGAATGGACTGACAGATGTCTTCTAAGTCTAGTAAGAAGTCTATATGCAGTGAAGGCATCTTTCAGAAATAAAGAAGAGATAAAACTTATTCAGATAAATAAAACATGAGGGAATTTGTTGCTCACAAAGATAGACTGCAAGAAATTTAAAAGGAAATTATTCAGCCAAACCCAAAAACCAGAGAGAAATGTGGAGTCAGTGTGGCAAGAATGGCGAATGTGTGGATAGATAGAACTGTTTTATTTGTGTGTGTGTGTGTGTGTGTTTAATTCTTGAAAAAATTCATTGCATAAAATATAAATAACATTTTTTAGATTTATAAAACATACAAGATGTATGGCAGTAGTTTGAAAGACATGAAAACGAAGATAAAAGTGTGTAGTTGCAAGGATTTTTTTATGTTATACATTCAGTGGTATGATATTTCATTGTATATTCTGAATTAAAGTGAATATTATAAAGTACAAAGTGATCACCAAAAAAAGGGTTAGAGTATATATATATGTATGTTTATTATAGACACATGTTAGATACACTGGCATTAGGAAGAACATTTAATATTGGATTGAACATTCCTTTATTCCTGAAATAAAAATAATCACAGTTATTATAGGTATATTGTGAATATTAAACTATATATGAAAACAAGCAACAATAGCCAAAATCAAAATCACTACCCAGTCTGAACAACTGGAAAGAAAATGTGAAAATCCACAATTACAGTTGGAGTATGAACATACTTAGTAATCAATGAAGAAAGAAAACAGAAAATCAACAAATATCTTGAAAACTCAAATAATAACCTCAATCAACTGGACCAATTGGCATTATAGAACACCAAATAACAACAGAATAGAATGCTCATTCTTTGCAAGTTCAAATGGAATATTAACCAAGGGAAACCATATGTTAGTTATAAGTCAAATCCTCACAAATTTAAAAGTGTTGAAATCATAGACTGTGTCCTCTCACCATAATGAAATTAAATTAGAAATAAATAAGAACTATTTGGGAAATCACCAAGTATTTGGGAATTAAACAACACACTTCTAGGTATCAAAGGAGGAGTCATTAGGGAGTTCAGGAAATATTTTGCACTGAATGAAAATGAAAGCACACATATCAAAGTTTATGAACTTTTAGGCAGTTTAAGCCATGTCTAAAAGAAAATGTATAATACTCAGTGTTTACAGAAGAATGTCCTAAAATAAATTGTCTAAGATTCTCCCTTAAAGTAAGCAATGAGGAACAAACTAAACCCGAGGAAGATAGAAGATAAAAGTAGAAATCAGTAGAGCTCAGTGGTATATGGGGCAAAAAATTATACATGAAATCAAAGGCTGGTTGGAAACTTTCAACAGAATTTTAAAATTGCTCACTATGTCTATTAAGGGAAAAAAGAAAAGAAAAGGTAGAAGTGAGCAGATACAAATGATCATGTCCAGGCCTGAGAGATAGTGCAGCAGGTGGGACACTTGTCTTGTGAACTGCTGACCCTGGTTTGATCCCCAGCACCTTATGGTCCCAAACACTTCCAGGAATGATCTCTAAGCATAGCGCTGGTCCTGAGCACTTCCGGATGTGACCCCAAAGCTGAAAAGGAACAAATAAACAGAACACCCAAATGATCAATATCAGTAATGAAAGTAGAGCACTATGGATGATACAGATTCCAAAACGATAATTTAAGCAATTTTATGTCAGTCAATCCTACAATTTAGATGATTGGGAAAATTCCTTAGAATGGGCAAGTTACAAAATAAGACTGGGGAAGTGGAATATCTGAATATCCCCATGTCTCATAAAGAGAAGAAATGCTTGAATTAAAAATTTTCCCAAAAAATTTCTTAAGCCCTTATGGATTGCTATTATATTTTAGAAATAGGGGGCTGAAGATATAATACAGGGGATAAGGCACTTGCCTTGCACACAGCTGGCCAGGGTTCGATTCCCAGGGCCCCACATGGTCCCCCCAGAGCCCCACCAGGAGTAATTCAATGAGTGCAGAACCAGGAGTAAGACCCAAGCACCACTGGGTGTGGCCCCCAAACCAAAATAAATAAATAAATAAATAAATAAATAAACAAATACATTTTGTAAGTAAAACATAGCAATATCTCAGAAGCCTTTTGAGAAAATAGGACAATGGAATACTTCCCCAGCTCATTCATGGACCAGTATTACATTGATATGAAACGCTGACAGTGGTATCACAAGAGAACAAAGAAAAGCAATAACTAGAGGACAATATGTCTCATGAATAGAGACATAGAAATCCTTAGCAAAATACTAGCAAGTTGAACCCAGTATCTCTTAAGCTATATATCGTGACATAGCTAATTGATAGTTATTCAGGAATCTAAGAGAATCCAGAGAAAGACCACTGAAGATCAGTGTGTATCGATGGGAATTAAAACATAAGAGTAGGAGCTGGAGCGATAGCAGAGCGGGTAGGACATTTACCTTGCACGCGGCTGACCCAGGTTTGATTCCCAGCATTCCATATGGTTCCCCGAGCACCGCCAGGAGTAATTCCTGAGTGCATGAGCCAGGCGTAGCCCCTGTGCATCACCAGTGTGACCCAAAAAGCAATAATAATAATAATAATAATAATAATAATAAAAGTAGAAAGGGATAGTCTTGATTTCCATTCCTCCTGCAGCTGACTACTGAACATTTACAATGTCCCTGGAAGCATATTCAAAGTTGTAAGTGAATTCTATTGTTCCATCTTTAGCAGGATGCCATGGGGTAGATACTATTAGAGCCATTACCCCCTCCCTTCCTTTGTGGTTGCTGCAGTGTCTGGAAGTCACATCCTTGGCTGTGGTGCTCAGTAGGGATTGTATACTTGATTGTGGTGCTTGTGCATTTGGTTGCAGTGCACTGGAATCCCCAATTGCACCTAGGATCACATTCAACCAGTGTGTCAGAGCTTCGGTTTGAACTTAAAGCCTCACGCTTGCAAGACAGGCACTCTACCTCTAAGCCACATACCCGTACCCTCTGGGAACATTCTAAAAATGAATACGCAAGGCTGGAGCTTTCAGAAATCCCTCAGTGGCTTTAAAGCTGTTAAGATTTGGAGCTCTGCTGTCTGCTCTCTGATCTTGCGCTCTTAATCATTGATTCACCACTGTACACTTTTCCCTCTCTCCCTCCCTCCCTCCCTCCCTCCCTTCCTCCCTCCCTCCCTCCCTCCCTCCCTCCCTTCCTCCCTCATTCCCTCCCTCCGTTCCTTCCCCTCTTTTTCTTTCTCCTTCACTCTCTCTTTTTCCATTTTTGGGCCACACCCAGCTGTGCTCAAGTATTCCTCCTATCTCTGCACTCAAGAATCACTCCTGGTGGGCTTGGGAGACCTATGGGGGTGCTAGAGATCAAAGCCCCCTTGGTCATGTGCAAGGCAAGTGCTCTGACAACTGTATTATCTCACCAGCTCCCAGAACTACTCATTTTCTATGCTTTTGCCTGGCAAGTTTTCTTTCATCAATCCTCAACATTTATCCATTTTCAGTGCCTAATTAAGAACTGCCATCTGAGTCAAATGTTAATTCAAATGCAAAATACATCTAAAAATAAAAGTATATTTATTAAGTTACAAAAGCATAGAATACTAGGGTGGAAGATAAGCTCCATTATCCTCTCTTAAATTTGTATCTGCCTACAAATATAGTTGTCTCTAAGACGTAGAAAAAAAGTACTTTCTCTGTGTAAAACAAAATGTCTTTTTATGGAGTGAGGGGTGACATAACTGGGCCACACCCAGATGTGCTCAGGGCTTTCTCCTAGCTGTGCTGGGAGATGGGGGAGGGTAGCCACCCTGAAGGGCCAGGGATCCAACTTGGGTTGGCTGCATGCAAGGCAAGCACGGTATTCCTAGTATTATCACTCTGACCCTATTAATTCTTTTTAAAAGTAAAATAAATGCTAAAGCAATAGGAGTTATTCTTGGCCCCCGAATAAACAAAACCTTATTTATTTTGATGCATTCAGTTGTTTTATTAGCTAGTCTAGTTAATTTTAAAAAATATTTTCAGAGGGCTGGATAGTACAGTGGGTAGGGCATTTGCATTGCATGTGGCCGACCTGGGGTTGATTTCCAGCATCCCATATGATCTTCCGAGCGCTGCCAAGAGTAATTCCTGACTGCATGAACCAGGAGTAAACCCTGAGCATCGCTGGGTGTGACCCAAAAAGAAAAAACAAACAAAAAAGATCAGACACCATGACCAAGTGGGATTCATCCTGGGATGCAAGGATGGTTTAACATATGTAAGTCAATAAATATAATACATTATATCAATACAAGAAAAATTAAAATCATATGATTGTATCAGTAGATTCAGAGAAAACATTTGACAAGACCCAGCACCCATCCATGTTAAAGACTCAATAAAATGGGAATTGAAGGAATTTTCTTCAACATAGTCAAAGTCATTTACCACAAGCCCACAGAAACCCTTACTGAGGAAAAACTAAAAGCCTCCCATTTAAGATCAGGCACAAGACAGGATTTTCCACTCTCACCACTTCTATTCAGTATAGCAATTAGGCAAGAAAAAGACATTCAGCTAGGAAAGGAAGGACTCAAGCTCTCACTATTTGCAAATGACATCATGATAGAAAACCTTAAAGACTCTACAAAAAAAGTTCCTAGAAACAGTAGACTTGTATAGTACAGAGGCAGGGTATAAAATTAACATGCCAGTGCCCAATGCCCAATGCCCATTTACATAGACTTTCCTCTATGTAAATTATGAAATACAAAACAAAACAATCCCATTTACATCTGTGTCTCAGAAAATCAAGTACCTAGGAATATGAAGCCAAAGACCTATACAAAGAAAACTACAAAACACTACTTAAAAAAATAAAAGATCCCTATGATCATGATCATCCTGTTGTTTGTCGATTGCCTCAAGCAGGCCCCAGTAGCGTCTCCTTCATCCTAGCCCTGAGATTTTTTAAAAAGTGCCATATTCAAGGCTCTTTCAGGGTTAGGAGAATGAGACCCATCACTGTTACTGGTATATTGGGTACGCCACGGGGAGTTTGCCAGACTCTGCCGTGTGGGAAGGTTACATTCAGTAGCCTGCCAGTTTGTCCAAAGTAAGAATGAGATCATTAGAGATAATTTATTTAATAAATAAAAGAGGACATGATTAAATTGTCCCTGCTCATGGATCTGAAGGATTAACATCAACAAAATGGCAGTACTCCTCCAAACATACAGATTCAATGCAGTTTCTAGAAGAATACCCATGACATTTTTCAAAGAAATAGATCAAACTCTCCTCAAATTTATATGGAAGTTCTCTTTAACGTGAGAGAGTGTTAGTGAAGGAGAATGACATGAGAGGGGAGGGGAAATGATGCAAAGGGCGGGTGTGCTTACTTTGTCTGTGGAAGGTCCAGACTCTGCTCCCTCTCCCTGAGCACCCTTGAGGTGTGACTCCAAGTCGACAAAAGAGAGCAGGTGGAGTTTGGAGAGGAGAAACAGTTCAGGGATTAAAGTGCTTGCCTTGTACACAGTCAACACCAGTTCAGTCCCCATGGGAAACCAGTGAGCAGAGGACAGGGGTCACAGCAAGAGATTTCAGAAATACTGAGGCCATCGGATTGATATTAGTGACTTCTCTGATTAAATAAATAGGCTCCGGATGGGTTGTATTAAGTGTTTTGAACTCTGCTAGTCCGGTGCTAGAAGCCATGTGCTTATTTCCTGTGTCAGCTGTATGAGCATCCTATGTATATGGTTTATTTTTAAATAATGTGATGGACCCAAAAGGAGAGAAAGAACAAAAGGGAATGCCCTGCCACAGAGGCAGGGGGGAATTGGGGGTGGGGTTGGGGAGTGGAAGGATAGTGGGATCCGTGGTGGTGGAAAATGCGCACTGGTGGAGGGATGAGTACTTGATCATTGTATAATTGAAACCCAAGCACAAAAATGTGTTAGTCTACAACTGTACCTCATGGTGTTTCACTAATAAAAATTTTTAAAAAATAATGTAATGGAGGGGGCAGAGTGATAGTATAGCAGGTAGGACATTTGTCTTCCACACAGCTGACCTGGGTTTGATTCCCCAGCATCCCATATGGTTCCTCAAATACCTCCAGGAGTAATTCCTGAGCACAGAGCCAGGAGTAAGCCCAGAGCATCATTGGTGTAACTCCTCCAAAACAAACAAAAATATTCTGGTGGGGACCCACTCCAGCCAGTGTTGGAGAGTGTGGAAGGCGCTTGCTACAATCCCTCCAACGCCTATCAGACAAATGCCCAGATCTTATGAGGTTTCCGAATTTTGCTGTTATTTTTTTTTCATTTCATCTTCCGGTTATTCGTCGATTGCCTCGAGCAGGCCCCAGTAACGTCTCTTTCATCCTAACCCTGAGATTATATTCAAGGCTCTTTAGAAGAATGAGACCCATCATTGTTACTGGTATTTGGCATATTTGGTACACCACGGGGAGTTTGCCAGACTCTGCCCTGTGGGCAGGCTACATTCGATAGCCTGCAAGTTTGTCCAAAGTAGGAATGAGATGATAAGATGTCATAAAAGATGTCCTGATAAGATGTCGCGCGGCCGCGAATGTGGCCGCACGGTTCCGGGAGCTGGATTTTATAGTCTCTGAGTCTTGGCCGTTGATGGGATTACACGGCGCCAGGGGGCCAGGTGGTGGGTGTGACCCCTGCCTACTGGAATTTGGAGGATCTGGGTGGAGGATGCTCAACTCCAATCCAAGTAGGCTGGGAGATCTCGGCCCCGGAACCCGCGTGGATTTGTCCCTCTGCCAGTACCTTCAGGTGTGCGGAGAGTGGTCTCAGCATGGTGGTGGCTGGTCCTGGAGGTCTTCAGCTGCTGGAGCCCTGGTCGGGGTGGGGAGGAAAGCTCAACCCGCTCCCCTCCAATGGGTCCCGGCGAGGAACAGCCAGGCTGAATTTTGCTAGAAACTGAAATCAAAAGGAGCATCTTGAGTTTGTTGTCTGCAGATTCTGGCCTGTAAATATAAGGACTAGTAAGAAGTGAGTTCAGTTTTTCATGTCATGCCCTGTGGGTGGTAAGGATTCTGGTGAGAAAAAAAGAAGGTGAGAAACTAAAAGGCTGTGTGTGTGTGTGTGTGTGTGTGTGTGTGTGTGTGTGTGTGTGTATTCACTGCCTTTCATTTTTCCTTTTTCCATTCTTCTGTTGCAGTTCTGTATTCTTTCAGTAAGCTTTTCTTTTCAAGTTTAAGATCAGTCTTAATATTCTCTGAGTGAAGCTCACAAAATGGAAAAGAATATTTACCCATAACCCAACTGATAAGGGGTTAATATTCAGGATATACAAGACACCAGTAGAGTTACACAAGAAAAAAACCTCCAACCCCATCAAAAAATGGGGATAAGAAATGAAGAGAAGCTTCCTCAAAAAAAAAAAAAACACTAATGGCCAAAGGACACATGAAAAATGCTCTACATCACTAATCATCGGGGAGATGCAAATCAAAACAATAATGAGATATAATCACACATCACAGAGACTGGCACACATCAAAAAGAGCAAGTTCAACCAGTGCTGGCACAGTTGTGGAGAGAAAGGGACTCTCTTTCATTGTTGGTCAGAATGCTGACTGGTCCAGCCTTTTTGGAAAGCAATATAGGCATTCCTTAAAAAAACTAGAAATTGAGCTTCCATATGACCCCGTAATATCACTTCTGGGAATATATCCTGAGGGAGCAAAAAAGCACAATAGAAATGACATCTGTACCTGTATGTTCATTGCAACACTTCAAAATAGCCAGAATCTGGAAACAATCTGAGTGCCCGAGAAGAGATGACTGATTAAAGAAACTTTGGTACATCTACACAGTGAAATACTATGCAGTTGTCAGAAAAGATGAAGTCATGAAACTTGCTTATAAGAGGATGGTCATAGAGAGTATCATGCTAAGTGAAATGAATCAGAAAGACAGGGACAGACATAGAATGACTGCACTCATTTGTGGAATATAAAATAACATAATATGAGACTGACACCAAAGGAGAGTAGACACAAGGGCCAGGAATATTGCCCGTAGTTGGAAGCCTGCCTCATGAGCTGAGGGAGAAAGACAAGGGGAGGGTTGGGATGGGTGAGGATACTGGGGACATTGGTGGTGGAAAATGTGCACTGGTGGAAGGAGGGATGTTCGATCATTGTATGACTGAAACTCAAATATGAGAGCTGTGTAACTGTATCACGCAGTGATTCAATAAATGAAAAAGTATTCTCTGAGCTTATCCTGAGGACAGAGCATAGCTAACAGAGAGGAGAAAATGTCATATTATGAATCAGGGGACTCAGATTAAGACCGTGTAAAAAAGCTTTATTAATAAAAAATAAATATATCTGTGCCATAAATATAGGTCAGGATGGTCAAGTTCCCTAATCGTCAGTTGTGCCAGCCTTGGGGTTACATCTTTCAACTGCCAGATTGGCAGAGATTCATAAGGCTGATGCTCAGATCAGCTGTCATGGGGGAAAGCAGTCCTGTTGTCTCCTCTGTAAGAGTATGAAATGCACCACTTTTTGACAGTAGTTCTTGATATTTCAAATATATCGATCCATGTCATTCCAATCCTAAGAAAGAACCAACCATTAGATTACATTAGAAAATTGGGATTAGACTATTTTTTCCCCCAAGAAACACATTATTCAGGTTCTCTGCAATCCCTAAGAATGAGATTGATCTGCACTGATAATATATTCAGTGAAAAAGGCAAGTTGCAGACCAATATATGGAGCACAGTACACCTTCTGTAGTTTCTCAGACAGTCCACAAAAATGTACATGCAAACACTTTATCTGTATTTGGAAAACATGGATTTTAATGAAACTCATATTGGCAATGAACTCAGTTAACTCGGTGGAGTAGGATTGGTTGAAAGGAGAGGGGATATTCTTCCTCTTCTTTTTTCTTCTTGGTTTTTGGGCCACACTGAGCTGTACCCAGGGCCTTCCTCTGACTCTGTGCTCAGGGATCACTCTTTGCAGGACTTCTAGAGCCATATCAGTGCCAGGGATTGAACCTAGGTGAGTCATGCGCAAGACAGGCACACTACTGACCGTATTATTGCTCTAGCCCATTGGATTTTATATTTTTAATTATACAATTCTACTTTAAAATACGAAATAAAGCAACAGGTAAGGTGCGTGCCTTGCATGCACCCAACCTGGGCTCATTCCCTTGCACTGCATATGGTCCCCTGAACATTGCCACTAGTGATCCTTGAACACAGGAGTAAGTCTTGAGCATACTGAAATTAAGGAAATTAAGAAATCAATGTGAAGTGGGGGAGGAGGCAAATGGTAGGATTGGTCTCTTCTCCCTGATGGAAGCAGCTCACTGATTCCCAGTGTTTTGGGCATTAGGTTTCAAACTATTGACCATGACACTCCAGGTTCTCCTTGAATTGTAGACCTGCCTCATTCTTCACCGTCTTCAGAATCCTCGGACCCATTGCCTGTGCCCTTGCTGGTGCTCACTAGGAGGCAGATTTCCTGTAATTCTCCATGATCTCCAATACTCTAAGTTTTGTTCAGGTTGCTCATTTACGAGCAAGGATAGTTCCAGAAGCCTCTGCATGTCCTGTCTTCCAGACTCAGTGTCAGCAGCCCCTTAGCCACACATGCATGTGGCCCCAGTCTTGGAAAGCCCTACCTCTATTTTGGATAACTTCTGGTGGTGCTCTGGGGACCCTGTGAGGTGCTGGGGATTGAACCAGGGTGGGTTGCATGAGAGGAGGTTGCCTTAATCCTGTGTTATCTTCTCAACCCCAATCCTGCCTCTTTTTTTTTTTTTTTTTTTTTTTTTTTGCCTTTTGGGTCATACCCAGCGATGCTCAGGGGTTACTCCTGGCTCTACACTCAGGCGGTGTTCAAGGGACCATATGGGATGCTGAGAATCAAACCCGGGTGGGCCACGTGCAAGGCAAACACCCTACCCGCTGTGCTATTGCTCCAGCCCTATCCATCCTGCCTCTTAAATGCTCCCTGGCCCCAGGCATACCTCCTGGACCCTATTATCACTTCATTTTACCATCCTGTGTCCTCTCTGTGACAAAACCCTTGGTGCCTTTGCCCAGTCCAGTGCTGGCCATGAAGCCCCTCAGTGTGTGGCTATTAGATGGTCAGATCACCCACACGCCTGTTCTGGAAGTACACTCCTCCCTCGCTGCATCTGGGCTATGTGAAAGAGATGGGACTTACACAAGTCAGAATCGAAAGTTAGAATTATAAAGTCACAGCCCTTTCAAAATGAAAAGCACTTAGGAATGATCTACTAGAGTCGTTTTTAATCAAGAATCAATGAACTAGTGCAAGTTTCTTCAAGGCAAAATGAGAAAAATATGAGCAATAGAGCAGATTGGGGGAGCGAGGAATAACAATAAAAACCAACGTTAGTGCATTTGGTCTAAATGATGCCTTCTTATTCAGAGATATGTGTCCCTCACATTGAGAAGGTTTCAATGAGTTGTGTGCTAGTAGGTTATTATTACTACTTTTTTGGTGTATATGGTCTGTTACATTTTTTTTTAAATGAAACCCCAGTTCTCATGTCTTTCTCTCAGAATGAAGACCCAGAGAGATTATGTCTTGCCCGTGGCCAAATGAAAATTTCCCTTTATTGAAAAATAAATGTTTCAGCCTGGTAACCTTTTGGTATATAGTATATAGTGCAATTGTAAAACCCAGACTGGTATGTAGTGTCATTGTACAAATATAAAAATCTGATATACGTTTGGTGTGATTGGTTTTCTGTTTAGCATTTAAAATTCAGAAATAAAACAATCAGTTGAAATATTTGTTGTGCTACAAACAGAAACAGCTTGCCCTGGGAAGCGTCTATAAGCATATGGGATTGCTGTCTGTTAGCATTTAGTGAGGTTTTAAGAAATTTCATATATGTAATAATTTTTATTGACTTTGATATGGAAATAAAGACTGTCTTCTCTCCATTCTTAGGCATTTTCTAAGTTGGAAGGCTTTACAAACATCTTAAGAGAGTTTGAAGTGACTTTGAATTTGGCTATTGCTTTAATTCTGATATTTAAACATCTGAAGACTGTCCAAATATCACTTCTAAGAGTTGAGCATAAGAAAATAATGAGAGAGGCACCCTGAGTGATGGCTCAGCGGCTTAGAGTATCTGTATTGCTGGCGTGTGGTCATGAGTTCAAGTCACTAGTGCCCCACATGTGCTGAGTGCTATCGTAGCTGCCCCACTGTTTGTGATCTCTGTTGCCACAAGTGTTCTCTGATCACACCATAGTCAGGTGTGTGAGAACACCACCAAAAGGTGTGTGACCTCTAACTGCAGTTAACAACACTGACAACAAAGGGAAAGAGAGAGAAGGGAGGGAATAAAAAAATTTTCAGGGGCTGGAGAGAAAGTACCATGGGTAAGTGTTTGCCTTGCAAGAAGTGGCTGAAACTGTGTTTGATCCCCAGCATTACATAGGGTCCCCCAAACCCCACCAGAAATGAACCCTGAGCACAGAACCATGAGTAAGTCCTGAGCACTGCCAGGAGTGGCCCCAAAACAAATCAAAAAAAATTTTTTAAAGAAAGAAAACACCTCATCTCCCTCTTCTTCCGGGAGCCTGACAGTCACGCTCACGAACTGCCTCTGGCACCATATAAACACATTAATGGCCATGATCCACAGTCTCAGAAATCTCGTAAGAGAGCCACAAACTGCAGAGATGCCTTCAGACCCCAAAGTCATCATCCAGTTAAAAATTTAACTACTGCTGTATCACTCTATTTAAAATTTTTGAATTCCTGGAGTGCAGTTCTCTCATACTGTATGCCACTGATGTGCCAAGAGCAGCACAAAACGTTTGATGGGGTGTAAAGTAGAAAGCTACTGATCTCAATCCCCCTCCCGCCCCACGAAAATATTTGCATACAGGCTCAAACTGTAACAACATGCTAGTAATCTCTTACACAGGGGCTTAATGGCTCCAGGGTGAGTTACAATACTCTTCACACACTTTCCTCAAAGGAAACTTTTTTGCATCACTTTTAGGGATTAGTCATAAACAAACAATATGAAACAAATTATTTAGGGGCAGGCTTTGAGGGTGGTAGGAAATTTTGAAATAATGGTGATGGGAAGGTGTAATGGTGGTGGGATTGGTGCTATAATATTAAATGTAATAAATTATTGTGAACTTTCATAAAATAAAATTGTTATAAACTTTATAAAAATAAAATTGTTATAAACTTTATAAAAATAAAATTTTATAAAATTTATAAAAATAAAATTTTATAAAATTTATAAAAATAAAACTGTTATAAACTTTATAAAAATAAAATTAAAAAAAAATCAAATAGAAAGAAGGAAGGAATAAAGAAAGAAAGAAAGAAAGAAAGGAAGGAAGGAAGAAAGAAAGAAAGAAAGAAAGAAAGAAAGAAAGAAAGGAAACAGGGTTGGAAGGCCGGAGTGATTGTACAGCAAGTAGGGCATTTGCCTTGCATGTGGCTGACCCAGATTCGATCCCAGGCATTCCAAATGGACCCCCAGCACTGCCAGGTGTAATCCTTGAGCGTAGAGCCAGGAATAAATCCTGAGCATCACCAGATATGACTCCCCCCAAAAAAAGCAAAAAAAAAAAAAAAAAGAAGAAGAAGAAGAGGAAGGAGGAGGAGGAGGAGGAGGAGGAGGAGGAGGAGGAAGAGGAGGAGGAGGAGGCAGTTTGAAAAGATAGCTGAATGGGCGGAGTACACGTAAAGCAGACTTTGCATGAGGGAGACCCGCGTTCGATCCCAGACACTGCAGCATCACCAAGAGTAATGGCCTAGATCTTCAGAGCCAAGAGTGCAGCAGGAAGGAGTTCGAATTTGGAATCTGCAAAATAGATTATTTGAGGAGAGGGCGTACACAACAGTTCCCAGAGCACCATGCAGTGCTAGGGATCAAGCCTGGGGCTCCCACATGTAAACCCTGCATGGTCAGTTCTTTGACTCATCTCCCTAATCCTGAACTGGGTTCTTGTTACGGTCTGATCCTCTGTTTATGAGCAGAGAGGTCCCTGGCCAGTCGCATTTTCCTCTGGACTTCTCTTTCTTTTCTAAATATCAGGTGTAGAATGACAATCGGTGCCCACTGCATCTTGTTAGTGAGGTAAGTAAGCCGAGGCATGTCCACAGATTTTGTAAATATTACGGTTATTCGCATATCTATGTGCACAACGTCTGGATGAGTTAAGAACAGTGAAGGCGTTATCATTGTGTGGAAACCCAGGATTCAGATCCTGGCTTTCTGGCTGGCAGCTGCTTCCCGGTCGTTCCTCAGCTCAGTCACTTTTCTCTGTGGAGAGGAGAGTCTTAAAAACGCATCCCGTGGGCCAGAGTGTTAGTACAGTGGATAGGCTGAGTTCAATCTCCGCCATCCCATATAGTCCCTCTGAGCACTGCCAGGAGTAATTCCTGAGTGCAGAGCCAGGAGTAACCCCTGAGCATCGCCTGGTGTGACCCCACCCCCTCCCCTTCCAAAAAACCTCATCCCGAACCACAGTGCAAAGTTGTGTTTGATTTTCTTGTCCAGTGTCTGGTTTCACTGGAGGGGTTCCCAAGGAAGTGCTTCAGCAGCATCTGGAAGAGCGACAGGTCCTTAGTGCAGGCATGTCTGTGCACAGTGCAGAGGTCCCCAGGAGCTGAGTGAGTGGGCGACGTTTCCACCTGTCAATGGGTGAGGGCGCTGGCGGAATAGGGCCGGGAGGGGCAGAGCAGGGGCGGAGGCCCAGGCCTGGGAGGCTGGACCCCATACCGAGGAAAGCAGTGCCAGCTGGGCAGGTCAGGGGGCAGGCGATAAGGCCCCGAATCCTGTTTGCCCCACGCGCCAAGGCGTGAGTTGGCATTCTTGCCACCGTCTGGCTGAACTTCATTCACTGCTTTCACAATGTAAGAAAGTCGATTTGGTAACACAGGTGTCCCTCTAAGACTGGCCTGACTGTTTACTTCTGCTTCAGTCCCCGAGCAGATGAGCAAATACTTCAGGCACTATAACGAGCAGAAACTTGAGACAGAGCTTATCTTGTAATGCTGGGCTTTGCATCAGAGGCGGGGTGTGGTGTTACATTAGAAGCAGTTCAATAATTACGTGTTTACAGATTGAGCAAACAGTGAATGGCGCTGTGAGGAAGCCCAGAATTTAAATTCTGAGTGTCCAGTGGGCTAATCAGGTTCTATACCTGATTGTATCACAGTCATGGTATATTCAGTGTGTGTGTGTGTGTGTGTGTGTGTGTGTGTGCGCGCGCGCATGCATGTGTGTGTGTATGTGTGCACACGCGCACACTCACAACCTACTTATGTAGCACCTTGTATTTAATCATAGTTATTTACAAAATACCCCAGGGAAGTTTGGAGATGTTAAGTAAATCAATTAAAGCTAATTCAGTCAAGTCCAGGTCATTGACCTACCTAAGGGGCCCCCTGCTACTTGTGATCTATTAAATGCAGTAGTTTCTGTGTATGAGGTGCCCTAACAACTTAATGAAGTGACAAATTTAATGTTAAAAGCATTAGGGTCTCCTGTGTTGTCTTCTTTAGAGAAAGAATATGCTAATTAGAGGGCTACATATACCCTTTCCTCTCCTAGTCCATTATTTCTCTCTCCTGGAGAGAGGTCGGGACTGTGTTTATTTCTTTGTTCTTTACAGGAATTGTCAACTGCGGTTATTCGGTATGTGTTTATAGGCATCAGGAATCATGATCCTCGGCTCACTCCCCGCCCTACCCTCAGTTTCCTTGGTTTATTACCCTTCGAAAATTTCTTCCTCTTCTGTTTTTGCATTTTCAAGGACAACACATGGTCCAAGAGTTATCTGACTGGGGGCCTATAAAGCCCATTTGAAATATGGGAATCCTTGATATTTCCACTTGATGGCCAATGGAAAAGCGAATCTTGAAATGCTGAATTTTCTTTCTGTGGATTCTAGAATCTCCCCCTCCCTCCCTCCCTCCCTCCCTCCCTCCCTCCCTCCCTCCCTCTCTCCCTCCCTCACTCCCTCCCTCCCTCCCTCCCTCCCTCCCTCCCTCCCTCCCTCCCTTCCTTTCTTCCTCCTTCCTTCTTCCTTTCCTCCCTTTTTCCCTTTCTCCCCTCCTCCTCCCTTCCCTCCCTCCCCCTCCCTCTCTCCACCCTCCTCCTCTTCTCTCTTTCCTTCCTTCCCCATACCTTGCTATGCTTAGGACTTACTCATGACTCTGTACCCAGAGATCACTCCTGGGGGCACCATGTATGGTGCTGGTGATCAAACCTGGGCCAGCCACTTGCCAGGCAAGTGCCCTACCCACTTATCTCTCTCCCTGGTCCTTCTTTTCTTGTTTCATTGCCCCGCTCATGTCTTGGACTGTGCAGCATCACTGGACATCTTTGGGGAGACTGGGCAGGGGTCCAGGCCCATCCACGCTGGGTTGTTCTATGCCTCTATGCACTTTGTGATAGATTCCTTCTGCGTCTCCCCCCTCCCTCCCACTGCCATTCATGGGTTCTACATTAAAGTTTCCACTCCAGAGTTTACATTAAGTCCTTTGGTTTCCCTCAGCGTTCTCCCGTGCAGGGAGTAGTCTGAGTCGCCTTCTCAGTGGATGTGGCTCCTTCTAAGAACCAAAACAGGTGAAGGCCTGGTGGGGTCCAACACTCATCTTTGCTGAGGGTCAGCTTCCCTCTTTATAACTGTGAGTGTCAGACAACATGGCCTCTAATGTCGTTTTCTGCTCAGATATTCTATTAGTCAAAGAGAACCAAAGACAAATGAACAGAGAAGGCTGCCATGTTAGGAATCAGCTGGACAAACAAGCCTCTGGCACCAGCCAGCAGCCAGAGCACTTGCAATGGACTTGAATAAAGGTTGCGTCCAGTTCTGCCAGTATCTTGCTGAGTTTCTCTGAGTCAATGACTTCTCTTTGAGAAGACGCATCTGTAAAATGGAAGCACAGTTGACTCATGAATTTGCATCACCTGAGTCGATACAGAAGTGGATTTGTCTTCAGACATACATACACTCGGTCTGTCATGTTCCCTGGTTCTGCATTCATAGATTTGACCAAATTTGGCTGTAGCTGGTTGAACCTGAGGATGTGGAACCTCAAAGCTTGTGAAGTCCAAAGAAGAGGCCCCAGGATACCAAGTGACTATAGTTTCTTTTGAAGGGAGGTAGACATTAAGGGAGGATGTTTGACCATGCAGTGCATTGCTCCTGGGTCCTTTGCACAACAATGTCACAGTGGTTTGTTGGAAATGGCAAAGCTCCCTTGCATCTGAAGTAAGAAGTGTTTGAGATTGAGGGGCTGGACAGATAATACAAGGGTTAAGGTACATGCCCTGCATGCGGAAGACCCTGGTTCAGTCCCTCATACCAGATGGCCTTCTGGTATGGCCTGGCACCAGCGGAGTGGTCTAGGTAACCCCCCTCACCCAGGTTCTTGCAGAGAAACAACTGCTGGTGCTCCCAGGAGGAGTCTCTGTGACTCCTGAGCGCTGCTTATGGGGGACCCTTCAATAAAAGGGTTGGATGTGACTTTGAAGATAGAGGAGCTACTCTTCAAAATGATCCAGAGGATGCCATAAGGAACTGAGATGAATGGCACTGAGGGACGCTTATTTCTGCACCCGTTTCAGACACTGGCATTTTCTTCCTTCCTTTCCACATGGGGTTCCAGGGATTGAACCAGAGTTGGCCTTAGGAAAGGCAAGAGCCCTATTCACTGTACTGTCTCTCCACCCCTGCACCCCCGCATGCAGGTATTGTCAATGAAGAAATCTCAGTATCTTGTGTCTTGCATCTCATTCAGAATCTTATCTATCTTATCTTCAGAGTCACTCTTTGTCACCAAAGATGAAGTTGTATTGACCTAGTGTTACTCCTGATACTCCCATGGATTAGGACGTGTCTCCTCTCGGGTCCACTCGGGATTAAGAGTTCTTTCCCCAATACCCAAATCTGGAGGTTGGCTTTATTTTGGTGTGGTATGTGCCACTTTCACTCCTTCTGCAAGCATCTGGAGTCTTGGCAATTACAGCTTATGTTACATCTTTTTTAGCCCACTCCTGTGGTCTCAGGCAGTTTTTGAAAACCTTGACATTCTTTCAGAATTGCACGTGTTTGGTCATATGTACATTTGAGGAGAGCGAGTCAACAATTTTGCGGAAGGTGTCTTGATCTAGGGAAGTTTTAAATGACCTCCTAAATTCAGGAAAATAAAGAAAGAAAAAATACATATGCAGGGGCTGGAGTGATAGTACAGCAGGTAGGGTGTTTGCCTTGTACGCGGCCAACCCGGGTTCGATTCCCAGCATCCCATATGGTACCCCGAGCACCGCCAGGAGTAATTCCTGAGTGCAGAGCCAGGAGTAACCCCTGAGCATCGCTGGGTGTCACCCAAAAAGCAAAAAAAAAAAAAAAAAAAAAAAAAAAAACCAACCCATATACACAATGACTCCCTAAGAGGAAAATAAGGGACCCCACAAACACAGGGAGAGGCCCCCAACACCCCTTGGCCTATGCAGCTTGCAAACCCTAGCCATGGCCCTGCCCCCAAACACACCACAGAATGGTTTAGTCTCTGGCAAGGCACTCTCAGCTCTTTGTGACATAATCCAGGGGCTGGAGACGGGCTGGAGGGTCGCTGGGAAATGGCCCTGGAGTCTCTGCACCAGAAAGGGCTTTTGTGACTGTTTTTGTTGTTTTCTTTTTCTCTCTGTTTTTCCTCTTTCTAAGGCAGAGTTGAAGAGTCAGAGAGTAAAGTTTCCAGGGGGAAGGCAAACACTGACACCAGCAACCCAAAGGGGTAAAGAAAAAGTGTCAGGAGGAGACTTTTAAAAGAAGGAAAAGTGCTTGTTTCCCAGATTTCAACTGCACAGAGAATCACTTCTTTGTGCTGGGCTTGGTCTCCAGGCTGGCTGGACCCCAGACCACACCCCCAGAGGCAGATTTTGGCTGCATTTTCTTTTTCTCCTTTCTCCTCTTCCTCTTCCTCCCCTTCCTCCACTTCCTTCTCCTCTGTTTCTCTGTCCATCTGCACCCCCCTGCCTCCAGAAGCATATTTATTTATTTTTAAAAATTTTTTTTATTGAATCACTGTGAGATACAGTTATAATCTTTCACGATTGAGTTTCATTCATACAATGATCAAACACTCATCTCTCCACCAGTGCACATTCTCCACCACCAAGTCACCTATAACCCCACCCCCACCCCCACCCCATCCCCTTTCCTTCTACACACACAACTTTAAAAGGCGCAAGTTAGGGCCAGAAAGATAGTACAGAGATTAAGGCACTGGATTTGCATGCCGGCAGGCAGCCCTGGTTTCATCTCCTGCATCACATATGGTCCCCTGAACTCCACCAGGAGTAATCCTTGAGCACCAACCCAGGAGTAAGGCCTGAGCACTGCCTGGTGTGGTTTAGCAACTAAAAGAAAAAAATTAAGGAAAAGAAAAGACAACTTTGTTTAAAATAAATAAAACTGAAGGCATAAGTTTTATTATATCACCAGGATTTGGAATTTATCTCTTTCTTTTTTTTTTTTTTTTTACAAAGTTGTTCATAGCTGGAGCGATAGCACAATGGGTAGGGCGTTGGCCTTGCACATGGCCAACCAGGGTTCGATTCCTCCATCCCTCTTGGAGAGCCTGGCAAACTAATGAGAGTGTCCCCCGCAAGGCAGAGCCTGGCAAGCTCCCTGTGGTGTATTCAATATGCAAAAAACAGTAACAACAAGTCTCTTAATGGAGACATTACTGGTGCCCGCTGGAGCAAATTGATGAACAACGGGAGGACAGTGCTACAGTGCTACAAAATTGTTCATAATTGGGGTTCAGTCATAAATGTTCCAACACCCATCCCTTCACCAGTGTATATTTCCCACCACCAATGTCTCCAATTTCCCTCCCCCCACCCCCACCCTTCTCCACACCTGCCTCTATGGCAGGCACTTTACTCCCCCCTCTCCCTGCCCACCTCTCTCTTTCTTTCTCTTCTTTCCTGCCCCGCCCTAAAGGTAAAGGTAAAGGCCCTCCCGTTGATCGTCGATTTGCTCGAGCGGGCCCAGTAACGTCTCCATTGGAGACTTTGTTGTTACTGTGTCTGGCATATCGACTACTCTCGGTAGCTTGCCAGGCTCTTCGAGGGGGGCGGAGGAATCGAACTCGGGTCGGCCATGTTGGCTGCGTGCAAGGCAGACGCCCTACCCGCTGTGCTATCGCTCCAGCCAGCCCCGCCCTAAATGTAGAACATCCTTTTTTTTTTCTTTTTGGGCCACACCCAGTGGTGCTCAGGGATTACTCCTGGCACTGCACTCAGGAGTTACAACTGGTGGTGCTTGGGGGACCATATGGGATTTCGGAGATCAAACCCAGGTCGGCTGCATGCAAGGTAAAAGTCCTACCCACTGTACTATCGCTCCGGCTCCCATTTGGAGCATCTTAAGGAGATGTTGATGACCAGAAAATCCAGATTGGAAAAGAAAGTGAACTTCATTTGCATCTGATTTTAGAATACTTCTCTTGTCTGAAAGAGAGGGAGTAGGGGCTGGAGCAATAGCACAGCGGGTAGGGCATTTGCCATGCACGCGTGACCTTGCATGGTGTGACCCTCCTCCCCCAAAAAAGATAGGGGGGAATGCATGAATAGAATTTGTTGAGCCCCTGTAAGCCCAGGGATGCACTTAAACTTTCTGAGGTCCTCTAAAGTTCAAAGTTGATTTTTCACCAGATTTTATAGAATGAAGCTCGCGTGCTGGACAATAGAGGTGGTTTTCTAGAAGTGTCATTTGGGACGCTCTCAGAAACCTGCGAACCTACATGAAAAACTCAGGAGACTGAGCTGCAGACCAGCTGCTGAGAAGGAAAGATGGGAGCAGGCCGGAAGGGCACATCACACCTTCCAGACACCGACACACCCGATGCGAAATGTCCCTCAACAGGGCAACAAGCGGTTAAATAAATGGCAGTTTCAAATGATGGACTCCTACTCTGTTGCCAAAAGGAAAGGCATTTTTATGTAACCACATGATTGCTGGTCTCCCAATGATTGCTATGAGGCCAGGCACGGCCCAGAGGCATAGCACCTGCTTTGCCAGCGCGAGGCTGTGAGTTCTACCCCTAGCACTGCCCCACGTGTGCTGAATGCATGCTCCTAGAGCCTCAGCTGGTGTCCACGACACCACCACCCAGTATGTGACATGTGGGCATCACTGCCAGGCGCTGAGTGGAGAGAGTTCTGTCCCCTGAATGTGCTCAAGCTCCACCACTAAAGGGGGCAGCCCTGTGTGGTCCCAAGCCTCATGTGCACGCACCTCTAGTCATTACCACAACGATGGAAGAGGAACAATTTTTCAAAAGTATTGTTGAATGAATAGGCAATGTTTAGGACATACATCACCCTGTGCTAAACAGGTTTAAAATAACAAAATTAGCATCATGTGGCCTGGATATGTGTGTGTGTGTGTGTGTGTGTGTGTCTTTTTAAGGATGTGCAGGAAGTGAAAGAGAGTGCTCTGCTGTGCTCATTTGAAGGGCGAGAGGTTGCATTTGGACAGTACATGGTAAGGATTTACACGGAGCCTTTAAGTTCCATGAGAAGCCCCGCTCCTCTCCCAGAGACGCATCACTGGGAGTTCCCCCAAAGCCTACAGGTTAGGGCCAAAGAGAGTCAAGGCATCAAGGCACATGCCTTGCAGTGAGCCAATCCCAATTCGATCCCTGGCACCATACTGTCCTTGAACATGGCTGGGTATGGCTCTATAGGCCCAGGGCACCAGGAGTGGCCTGGTGGTGTCCCTGGGACCACAGGGCCCGAGCAGCACCCACCATCCGGAAAATCGCCAGGTGTGACTCCCAAAGTTCCCCAGGAGCCTTGGGGACTCTTGACCCCAATTTATGAAAAACAACCCACAGCCAGAGTGGTAGTGCATTGGGTAAGGGATTTGCCTAACACAAGGTCAACCCAGATGGGATTCCTGGCACTTCCTACAGTCCCCTGAGTCCCGTCCAAAGTGACCCGGGAGAGCAGAGCAGGGAGTTAAGTCCTGAGCACAGCCAGGCCCAAGTTCTGGTGCCTCAGTTCTCCCCAGGCTTGGCCTCGGTGTCTCCTGCAGAGCGGGGCTGTTTCTACCCAGCAGCTGTGCTAGAACATCACATGGAGACAATTGTACGTTTCCAACCACCGCCCCGCCTGCCTGCGGGGCATTTAAGGTCAGTCAAGCTTCCAGTCCACGCCCTGGGCCGGCCCAGCCCCACCCAGCCTCCCCCCAAGCCTCAGGCCAGGCGGGAACTGAGGCCAAAAGTCTCCAACATTCATGGACCTGTGAAATTTAAAAAAAATCCCAGCCTGTGTGATTTTTAAAGAAGGCACTATTCATCCAAAGAAAACGTTGCCCAGAGGTATAAAATATTAAAATGTGCCCCTCTTTCACTTTAGAAAAGGGGACTGGGTTTACTTTTTTTTTTTTTTTTTACAAATCTTTACTTTTGCATTTGGGTGAGATTCTTGCATAAATATCTAGAGATGTGAATAACTTTAGCCAATTATGAGCACACGTTGGAAACATTTTGAAAAGGTTAGTCCCTCTAGTCTCCTTCTTAATACTATTTTGAGAGTTTATGGATGATCTAAAGTGTTCTCTTGATGACACCCCCCTAATCCCCCACCGTGGTCATTTGAATGAATTCAACATTAATTAAACAAGTACAGTCCAAAGCAACCCTCATGCTAATGTTCATTTTATTGGCAGGAAGGACAAACAGTACCATCATACTTGAAGGTAGGGTTTCAAGGGTAGTAAAACAAAGTTGACAAGTTGACATCAGCCCCAGGGGGAGGTTTTAAAAGTTAGCCATACATGCGTCCATCCTCCCCCACCTCCACACACACACACAAGGAGCGGAGGACCACTTCACCAGACTAATAGAAAGGAAAATGTCCCTCGGTTTTTCTTTTGTTCTTTCCAGATCCTGTGCAAGTGTATACCAAGCCAGCAGGTTCACCAGAAAACTATTGAGCTTTTTCTGGAACACATTATGTTGGGTGGATTTCTCCTGGCATGTTGCCAACGGGGCTTCTTATACTTCTGTGGTAGGCGTTTCTCAAGCATTGTCATTTAACCAAGAAAAGAGCATTTGCTTAAAGGATAGAAAATGTTTAAAAATTTTTGTTTGTTTAAAAGCAGGTTAAATTGCAATATGATCTTAGGTAGGGCAAGAAAAGCACTATTTCTGCAGTTTTTCTGATTAGATTTTTAAGACTTTATTGAAGCCGTTTTTCTAATTAGATTTTTTTTTGTTTTGTTTTAAAGAGATTCAGTTTTCTCTCAAATAATTATACATGAATAGTGTCTTCTAGAAAATATCTTTCAGTGGCTATTTTTCTTTGATGTGATTGGCTGTTTTTCAAAACTGAGTTTGACTTAGAGATTTCTCACATGTTTGTGGATATCAAGCTAAGAAAAGCTGGAGGTCCAGACAACAGCCTAAAATAGTATTTCTTTTTTTCACTTTCAGTTCCAGAACTAAGGCATAAAAATGAAGAATGAAGAAATGCATACATATGTATTTAAATTAGAGCAGATAATATTTTTAAAGTATTGCAAATTTGATTGTAAATTTAAAGCTCAAATTTTAATACAAAAGCTATGATGCATAAATATCTCCCTGTAATTTTTCTTATAGTAAAATTGGATCCCAACACACTGGGTATCCAATGTGATACCCAGTAAGGATAAGGACTCACTTGAAGTCTAGAAAGAACAAATGCTAAGCTTCAGTATCCTCATCTATATAGTAAGAATAATAATGCCTATTAAAGATAGGTGAGGGGCTGGAGCGATAGCACAGCAGGTAGGGCAGTAGGGCCGACCCAGGCTCGATTCCCAGCATCCCATATGGGCCCCTGAGCACCACCCAGCACCGGTGATGTATGAATTACCGACAGTAATTCCTGAGTGCAAAGCCAGGAGTAACCCCTATGCATTGCTGGGTGTGACCCAAAAAGCAAAAAAATTAAAAAATAAAGAGAGGTGTGGATTAAAGATGTCTCCAATGAGACTCAGCAATGCTTAGCATATTTCAAAGATTGAAAAAAATTTATTGTCTTCCTCAATCCATTGCACAGTAGATATCAACCTGGAGGTTAAAAAAGGCAAAACTGATTTAAGACGGGATTGTGTTGTTTAGTGTTAGGTTATTTTTCTGGGTACTTCAATCTATTCTTAGACTTTAAATACACCACTTTCTATAATATACTTTAAATAAAATGAATCTGCTTTTGTTTTGATGAAGCTATAGCTGATTATAATGGAGCGCTAAATGAAATGCAAAAGTATTTTTGTTTCTAAAGAATGGATTCTGTCATGAAAATGTGTACTTAGGGAACAGTGACTATGTAGTTACCTTGTACTCACTGTTTAAAGGAACTCGTAAGGAAAAACGTGGCAATTCTTTTATACCTAAATCGGATGAAAATTGCCGCCTCCTCTATTTCACTGTTTTCAAGTTTTGCCTGTGATCTTACACTTGGCTCCCTTTATTATGCTTTGCTTTGCTCTTGACGTGTTCCCTGACTGACCCTCTTTTCTGTCACCTGTACCTTGTGGTTCCTGGTATTCAGTTCAGAGAGGCTTGTACTTTGGGGCCACTCTAGGGCTGTGAGTCTACTGGGCAGTTCCAACACTGCAAATCTATGGGGGTTCTGTCTTTATTTAGGTTCTCTAAAGACTGATCTTCCCACACCCCTGGCTTCATTTCTCCAGGGCCTTGTTTTAAGGAGGGAAGGCTAGTGCATATTATTTCCATTTCACCTGTCAAACACTGTCCTCCCGTTGTTCATCGATTTGCTCGAGTGGGCCCAGTAACGTTTCCACTTTGAGACTTGTTGTTACTGTGTTTGGCATATTGAATATGTCACAGGTAGTTTGCTAGGCTTTGTTTTGCCGTGTGGGTGAGATACTCTCGGTAGCTTGCCGAGAGGGATGGAGGAATCGAACCCGGCTTGGCTGGGCTGGCTGCGTGCAAGGCAAACACCCTACGCTGTGCTATCGCTCCATCCTCTATTTCACCTGTAAAGGATCAGAATCCAGTTTTTCCCTTTGGTGTGTGTGTGTGTGTGTGTGTGTGTGTGTGTGTGTGAGAGAGAGAGAGAGAGAGAGAGAGAGAGAGAGAGAGAGAGAGACTATTGAAGGACCCTAGGAAATGTATTTATTTATTTGAGAAATGCAGAAGCATCCAGGAGATGCTGCATTTTCTCATTGACTGTGGATTATTTAGGCAAACCATTAGGCTCTATTGGCTTTTTGATAGATATGGACAAAGTTTTAACTTGATAAAGCTGTTCGGAGGAGGAGGTAGAAATGTGGGGAAAAAAAATCTTTTTTTCCACTGGTCTTTTTCCACTGGTCATGAGCATTTAATACTTTAAAAGGTAAGGTAAGGTAAAGGCCCTCCCGTTGATCGTCGATTTGCTCGAGCGGGCCCAGTAATGTCTCCATTGGAGACTTTGTTGTTACTGTGTCTGGCATATCGAATACTCTCGGCAGCTTGCCGGGCTCTCCGAGAGGGGTGGAGGAATCGAACTCGGGTCGGCCATGTTGGCTGCGTGCAAGGCAAACGCCCTACCCGCTGTGCTATCACTCCAGCCTATAAGGTAAAGGTAAAGGCCCTCCCGTTGATCGTCGATTTGCTCGAGCGGGCCCAGTAACGTCTCCATTGGAGACTTTGTTGTTACTGTGTCTGGCATATCGAATACTCTCGGTAGCTTGCCGGGCTCTCCGAGAGGGACGGAGGAATCGAACTCGGGTTGGCCATGTTGGCCGCGTGTAAGGCAAACGCCCTACCCGCTGTGCTATCGCTCCAGATATATATATAATATATGTATATTAATATATATATATAATGATCAAGCTAACAAGCCAATATAGTCTTGACTATGCTGTTCCAATTGGTCTTTTGGGCCAAGAATGTGTGTGTGTGCGCGCGCGCACATACACATGTTGTGCGTGTGTGTGTGTGTGTGTGTGTGTGTGTGTTGCGAGGTACAGGCTTACACAGATATGGCTCGCTGCATGCTTTCCTCTGCAGCAAATGCTAGAGAAAAGCAAAGTGGCTTCTAACAGAGGAGGCTCTTCAGAGTCAAGCAGTCTCGGCCTGGGACAGGGCAGGTGTGCCTCAGGTGTGAAATCCTGCCTCCCCTCCTTGCCACCAGCTCTGCAAAGTGGGATCCCTGTCCAAAAAATAAACAAAAGAATAATAGACCTGATATACAAATTCCCAGCAGTTGGCAATTTCTTAACATTTTCATTTTCTTTTTGGAGGGGTGTGGAGGAGTGGGTGAGGGAGGATGTTGAGTCATACCCAATAGTGTCCAGGGGTTACTTTAGGTTCTGTGCTATAGGCTCTGGGGTTCTATACCAGCTCTGCTGGGGAATTGAACTAGGGTGTTAGGGAATTGAACTTAACTTCTGTTCTCTCCTTCCTTCCTTCCTTCCTTCCTTCCTTCCTTCCTTCCTTCCTTCCTTCCTTCCTTCCTTCCTCCCTTCCTCTTCCTTATTCAAAGAGAGAATGTAAGGAAAGGGTGTGGTCTCTAGAAAGCACCTTCCTTTAATGGATTCTGAATTACAAAGAGCAGGTGGAGGCAGAGGTGATAAGATATAGAGGAGAGTTCTTATACATTTAAAAGTCTATCTTGTTTTCTTTTGTGTTTCTGGGCCACACCTGGCTGTGTTCAGGACTGACTAGTGGCTTTGTGCTCAGGTGCTGGGGAGACCACATGCAGAACTTGGGATGGAATCCAGGTTGGCCCTGCAAGTCAAGCGCTTCACCTATGCAGTATCTCTCCAGCCCCTAAATATATTTCTTAAGAGACTCTGTGGGTCATTATCTGCTGTTTACACGCTGAAGTTACTGTTAAGGTTTGGAGAGCACATCTTGTTGTTTTGAGATGTTGGATATCAGACTTAGGGTCTCATATGCGCAAAGAATGCACCTACCTCAGCCTCATCCCTGGACTTGGAGAGCTAAAGTTGAGCAGAAGCAATGCTAATTTTTCCTACCTTTCCTCTTCCCCATATGACCTTCTTCTGTTCCCCTTCATAGACAAGCAATAAAGGCTGGTCTCCTTGAAGATATTCATGTTGAAGGAAGGGAGGTTTCCAGGCACGCAAATGTAGATAGACTCAAGAGGAAAAGACTTTCCAAAGAGAATCCTGCAAATCAATCCAGAAAGGCTTCAAGTTGGAAGTGTCTTGCCAGCACCAGACAAACAGGCAGTCAGAAGGAATAGGGTGATGAGATCCTGTGGAACTAATTTAGACATGGGGGGAAAACACACAAAACTAAATAGTAACAAGAATGTCAAGCACTGGTTGAGAGTTCCTGCTGTAAACTTTGAGTCTGCAAACTTTAGCATGCAGTATCTCATGTAAGTCTCACATAAACTCTCTGGGACAGATCTTTTCTCTATCTTAATCCAGAAAAAAACCGAAGCAGGTCAGGCCATTGTGTAGGTAGTGAGTAGGAGAGCCAGAATCCAGGCTCTTCACCTCTTGGCACTGAGCATCTGCTCTCTTACAGAAGTGCTTGGTTGTGTTGAGCCAGCCTGCCTGCTTCCTCAAGGCATGGGGGTTGGATTTTTGCATAAAAAAATCCCAGAGTCCAGGGAGCCAGAGTGATAGTACAATGGGAAGGGTGTTTGTCTCACACAGGGCCAACTCAGGTTCAATCCCCGGCATCCTGTATGGTCTTCGGAGTACTGCCAGGAGTGATTCCTGAGTGCAGAGCCAGGAGTAACCCCTGTGCATGATTGGGTGTGGCTTACAAACAAACAAGCAAACAAACAAACAAAAAATTCAAGGACCTGCAAAAAGCACCTACTGTGCCACTCCCTTGAGGTTTTTGGGTTTTTTTTTTTTTTTTTTTTTTTTGCTTTTTGGGTCACACCCAGTGATGCACAGGAGTCTTTCCTGGCTCTGCACTCAGGAATTACTTCTGGCTATGCTCAGGGAACCATATGGGATGTTGGGGATCAAACCCAGATCAGCTGCATGCAAGGCAAATGCCCTACCCACTCCACTATCGGTCCAGCCCCTTAATTCCTGGAGTTTGATCCCTGGTGCTGCACACACATGTTGGCCATGGCCCCTGCAGTGTTGCTGCCGTGGGGCATATGCTCTCTAGGGCATCACAGCTGGGTGTGAACACAGTGGCCAGGTGTGGGAACGCCTATTAGCCTCACCGTTAAAGAGTGGGCCCCTTGGGTGAGCACAGGTGCAACCAGGGCAGCAAAAGGTTTGCAGGAAAGAGTGCTGTGGTGTTGGGTCCCTGGAGAGAGAGCACCACCATCAAAATGCCGCCATGGCAATAAAAAGGGAGAGGGGAAATTTGGACCAATTCCTTGACTTGTATTTGCAAAGAAGCAAAGTCTAGATTTTTCCTTAATATTCTTTTCCCTGTGTATGTGTATGTGAACGTAATTTGTAGTTGGTCTGGATGATGCAGTGGGGTTGAGGAGACGTATTTGGGGACAGGGAAATGGTTAGAATACTAATCCAGGCTAATCCAGGCCAAAAAAAAAAAAAGCATTGCTGAAGGGCTGAGAGAGGGAACACTGGGAAGGGTGCTTCCCTTGCATGCTGTCAACCTGGGTATGATCCCCAGCGCCACATATGGTCCCCAAGTTCTTCCAGTAGTGATTCTTGAAGAACAGAGCAAGGAGTAAGCTCTGAGCACTGCAGACCCAACCTTGCTCACCTTCCCAACAAGCACAAAGACAAAGAGCTGGTGCAATTGTGTGGCATAGATCTGTGGGAGTGGGAGTGGGGAGGCCTGCTCCGACTTCCCCTGCCCAAGGACTCCGGGGAATCTCATGTGGAGGCAGCGAGGCCCAGAGAACACGCCTTGGAAGGACCAGGAAATGCACCATGGCAGATGTGGGTCCAGGGAGATGCTGCCTCCAGGCCTGGCCTGCATCACCTCCACCTTGGCCCCAGAGACTGACCATTCACAAAACTGAGCAGGATTTGAGGAAAGGTTTCTGGAATTCTGGGAACAGAAGGGGATGTTCACGGGTGAGAGGTTGACCTGTGGCCCATCTCTGTGGAGAGAGGTTTTGCAAGGAGGCCAGAAGTGGATATACGGAAAAATAGTTACCAAGGCAATTTTTGGGCCTGGGATTCATGGAGAGCTTCCCCCCCACACCCCAACCCCCCAGCCCCCCGCACCTAAGTGAGCAACAAGGAGCACAGACCGGAGAGTTTCTGAAGCTATAGTGCATTATCTGCCTCAGGGGCAGCATTTGTGCTTTTGACCTCAATAGGGTGGGGGAAGGGATGGAGAAGGGGGGGCAGGGACAGGGGCTCCACCTGGGACAGACAAAAGGGGGGAAGCCCAGGCTTTGAAGACGGAATTTCCTCCTTTTTTATGCCTGGGGTGTAACCAGAGACCAGTGTCAACAAGGAATCTGGCTCTGGGAGCGCTTTTGTTCCCAGCTCTCATTGGGGCGTGACTTGCTTTTTCTTTCCCCCAGAGGTCAGTGAATTGTAAATTGTGTAACTTCAGGTTGTGTTCCACCAGGGCGGGGAAACAGTTGGGTTGACAGAAGTGGGCTAGATGGTGTCACTCAGGCCTCTGGGAAACTGGCTGTTCTTCAGACCAGAACAGGCTCCATTCTTTTGTGGACAGGACCATATAAATGCTGAATAGATTTGGGTGTTATCACCTGCATTTGTTCTAGCACTGTATCTATATCAAATGTCTGGAATAAAGTGTGCAAATCCTGGGGCAAATCAAACCGAATGTTTGGTAGGCTCAGTGACAGCTTTCCAGTTGTAACTAACTGCTTGTTGGGTCTTACACAGCCCTCTACTAGGAGCTTATTAATCATTCCTCATCTACTTTTCCTACTTCTTCCCTGGGCTTACGCAAAGGTAATTATTATTATTTATTCATGCACCCTATGAATCTATCTTGGACAGTCACCATATTCCAGACACTTTTCTAAGGGTCAGTGACACAGAAATCAAACCAGCTTTGCTGTCTCAGAAATTTTATCACCATGCTGGGTTAGAGCAGACAATCAAATGGAAGATCGTCCAGGTAAGTCAACTGTGAGATGTTGCTAAGAGAAGTCAAGGGGTGCAAAGGGTGGGAGAGGAATGGATTAGTGGATCTAGGGGAGGGGTGAGAGCAGAAGGGAGTGGAGGGGAGGATCTTGAGGATGACTGAAGAAAGTGTCTAGGCCTGAAAGAATGTTCCAGAGAAGGAGTAGGGATAGTGGGGTGGGGGGCAGAGGGAGAGGCAAAGGCAGATAGGAATTGGAGACACCCCTTGGGGGACCCTGTGGATCACTGCCAGGATCTCGAAGTTTACTCCGAAGTAGCTGGGAAACTTCTAGAGGGTTTTTGGTAGAAGTGACCCTTGTGGTTATTGCTTTGAAATAAATGGAAGAGGGCCAAGCAGGAGGCATGGAAACAGGATACAATTATCTAAGCAAGAGCTGGTACTGATTTGGGTTAAGGATTTACCCGATGCTAAATATTTTGAAAGAGAGGCTGGCAAGACTTTCTGCAGGATAGAATAAGAGGTTGGAGAGAAAGAAGAAAGGATGAGTCAAGAGTCTGAGCAGCTGGAGGGGTAGAGTTGTTTACTAAGATGGAAAAGGCTGGTGGAGGATGGGTTGGAAAGTAGAAAGTAGTGAGTCTGGAATTTGGTGTTGTCTGAGCTGCTTGATAAGACTCCTAGTTCGAGAGGTTCTGTAGACTCTTGGATAAATGATTCTGGAGATCCTTGGAGAGGATAGTGCTCCAGGCATAGATTTGGGAATGAAAGCTGGAGGTGGAATGAGGTCACCTAGGAGAAAAGAGTAGGCAGAGAAGAAAAACAATCCAGATTGAGCTTTGGGAACTCCAACATGAGTGGCTGGGAAGATGAGAAGAGCCAGCCCACAGGATAGGGAGGAACTGAGTGACAGGAAGTGAGAGTGACGTTCTAGGGAAGCAAGGGGAGAAACTGCTTCAAGAAGGGAGTGCCCACTCGGTCAGATGCTGCTGATAGAGAAGCTGTAAAATTAATCATCGCATCTGGCACATGGAAGTCCATGGTGAGCTTCATCAAAGCAAATTTGGTGGAATTTTGGGGAAGAAGACCTCACTTGAAATAGTTTCAATTAGAACAGAAGAAGAGTAAGTGAAGAGAGTGACGTAGGTTATTGTTTCCTGAACATTTTTAGTATAAAAAAGAAACAAAGAGGGGTTGAAGAGATAGTACAAGAATAAAGACACTTGCCTTGCGTGTGTCTATTCCATCACCACTCTGGTCCCTCAACCACCACCAGAAGTGATCCCTGGAACAGCTGGGTATGGCCCCCAAACCGAAAAGCAAAATAACAATATTTAAAAAAAATCCACCATCACAAACAACAACAAAACAATTGAGGTAGTTATTGAAAGGAGAATTGTGAGTCTCTGATAGGATTGGACAATGGATTGAGAAATGCATTTCTAACAGTGGGTCTCCTCTTCTGAAGAAGACAATCCCGCAAGAAATCTCTGAGCCTATTCTGTGACTTGATAGTCCTTATTTGAGCAGATACCTCTAGCACTGTTAGATCTGAGTCTTTTGTGACAGCTTGAATCTATGTCAGGGCTTCCTCTTGCTCTGGGCTCCACTCAAAGATACAAACCTCCTAAGCCAATATTTGGGTGGCAATTGTATCCCCCATCACAAGTTATGTTTCTTCCTGACTCAAAATAGGTTGCCAAGGATGGATTTTGTTCTTAGCAGGAATAAGCCCAAAGTGTAATGACTTGCCCTTTGTGTGATAGGAGAATGGCTGGACATGTTTCAGATCACTGAACTGAAAATGTCATGAAGTCTCAAGAATGTCACCTTAGACTTTAGCTTTTCCTAACAGATTTTGGAAGAAGTTGGTGGGTGTGTGAGTGCAGAACAAAACAAAACAAAATGACTATGGATAAAAGGTTAACTTCTTGCTATCCAATTATTTTCCATTTGGTGAGTTTTCATGGTCTTGTTTGGTTTCAGAATTCTGAATCTTGCTTGCAGAGCTACCTCATTCATCAGCTGATTTTATTAATTTAGTATCTATTGAAAGTTTCTCTGCTAGTTACATTAATTGACTCTTGGGGTCAAAGATAAATAAAACTTCATCTTTTAATTTTCTTCAAGAATTCAGAGTGGAGTGAGAAGTGGACACAAATGTCACAAGCAATTTCTTGCCATACACATACTAGAATAGAGGAATTACAGATGACCTGGGAGTCCGGAAGAGATGTAAAACAAACACTCTTGTCTGGCGTGCATACACGCAGCGGAGTTATTTAATGCTTCATCTCATTTATTTATTGCATTGGCACTCTTCCATTCCTTGTTTCTAGAGTCACTGGACCACAGTTCCTACCTGGAGTAATTGAAGGAATCTTGATCTGTTAGCCCAGAGGACTGTAGTCAGTCTTCATCACTGTTCTCAGCATCTCAATTTTTAAATTGTGTGGGTAGGGGGAGCAGAGAATATCTTTTTTTCCTCTCCAATCTTTTCTACTTACATACCAGTTGCTCAAAAATCTTATGACTGACTCTTTGGGGGAAAAAAATCTTACACCCTTCTCTCTGTGCCAGTTTTAGGAGAGAAGAAAATTGTTTTAATCTGTACAGCAGTCAGGAGCCTTGATTACCTCACTTCAGCCTTACATTATTTTTATTTTGTGGATGAAGCCTATGGAAATTGAGAAACTTGAGAAATTGAGAAACTAAGAAATTATACAATTAAAAGAAAAGAAAAGGAGGGACTGGAGAGATAGCGCAGCAGGTAGGGCGTTTGCCTTGCACGCGGCCGAACCGGGTTCGATTTTCAGCATCCCATATGGTCCCCTGAGCACTGCCAGGCATAATTCCTGAGTGCAGAGCCAGGAGTAACCCCTGTGCATTGCCAGGTGTGACCCAAAAAGAAAAAAAAGAAAAAAGAAAAGAAAAGAAAGGAAAAGGAGCATCTGGGATTTGGGACTTATATTCAGTGTTATCTCATCCCTACTTTGGACAAACTGGCAGGCTACTGAATGTAACCTGCCCACATGGCAGAGTCTGGCAAACTCCCCGTGGCATACCCAATATGCCAAATACCAGTAACAATGATGGGTTTCATTCTCCTAAAGAGCCTTGAATATAGCACTTTCTTAAAAATCTCAGGGCTAGGATGAAGGAGACGTTACTGGGGCATGCTTGAGGCAATCAATGAATAACAAGATGGTCATGATCGTGATTCAGCGTTAAGACTAATGGCCTATTCCTCAGGCTCCCAGAAAACTGCATACCTCTCACATACCCAGCCATGCATCTTTCTATTTAGAGGGTTGCAGAAGAAAATTAATAAATACCAAGACTAGCTGCAAATTTTATAATCTCTTTATATTTCCTATCAGAAATGCTATATTCACCACATGCTCCACAGGCTCCTAAGTTGCTTCCATTTTTCCTCCAGAATGTCCAAGTATATAAACCTTGAGTGAACATTCATCTTCAGTGGAAATCCTGGGCTATAAAGAATGCACACATCTAGTCCTACTTACTAGATATCATCAAATATGTATCTCCTCCAAACTTTGTTTTTCCAAATTTTCCAGATCCAAAGTGATGTTCAGTTCCACAACAGAATATTTATAAATTATCCATATCAGCATTTGATATTGTCAGTATTTTCAATGTTAGTCATATTAAGTGGCCGATGAGAAGATTATCTGGCGCTGGCAGGGTGTGGCTTATGGGTGTGATTCCTGGAGTCAGCAAAGACTGGGGAAAGTAGACAGAGGATCTTTGTTCTGGGGTCCCGTTGAGTCCACAGTCCAAGGTCACAAAGTTCCGCATTATCTGGGTTCCGTGGGACTTCATTCATATGTGAGGCTCGGCCTAAGCATCTGGAAAGCAGCCTGGAGCATGGTGGTGGTTGGGTACTGGAGGTCGGCTGCTGGGGCTGGGTCCCTTGGGGTGGGGAGGGCTCTTACCCGCCCTACAGCCTGGCTCGGAGTCCTCATAATCTTCTCATCGGCCACCCTCCAGAACTCATGGATGCTTCTCCCAGACGTGAGTATAAAATGAGGCCCCCAGAAACTTGCCACTGGACTCCGCACCAGGCTGTGGGGTGGGTAAGGGCCCTCCACACCCCAAGGGACCCAGCCCCAGCAGCCGACCTCCACTGCCCAACCACTGCCATGCTCCAGGACACTTTCTGTCCTGCGCAGCCAATGCGACACATTATAAGACACTTCCTATCCATTTACGTCTCTTGGAGAGCCTGGCAAGCTACCTAGAGTATCCCGCCTGCATGGGCAGAGACTGGCAAGCTCCCTCTGGCATATTTGATATGCCAAAACCAGTAATGACAACAGGTCTCATTCCCCTGACCCTAACTGAGCCTCCAATCGTTGGGAAAAGACGAGTAAGAAGAGGCTGCTAACATCTCAGGGCTGGAAGGAATAGAGACATTACTGGTGCCTGCTTGAGTAATTCGACGATCAACGAGATGACAGTGATACAGTGATACAATGACAATCATATTAAGCATGTGAGGTAAAACCTCACTGAAAGTTTAGTTGCACATACCCAATTATTAATGAAGGTGAGACTTTAGTTTACTAGTTATAATATAATAGATATAATATCCTTCATTTTTTGGGGGGAGGGCATTCCCAGGCAGTGCTCGGGCACCTATTGAAAGTCCACCTTGTGTTAGTGGAGGTACTAGTGGTCATGGTGGGGACAGAAGCCAGTGTTTCTCATACATTGGGCACCTCTCTACTGCCTGAACCATGAGTGCTGCTCCATTGCAATGGTTTTTTGGATAACTTCCTTGGAATTTATGGTGTTCAGTTAAATAGATAATGGAAGTTTTAAATTAAATAGAAAACACCTCAAATTTGCATTTATCATTTCTCATACTACTTCTATTCAATATATTTTCTAACTTTCATTGTGATTTCTTTCTCAAAACTATGGATTTACTTAGAAATGTATTTAGAAGTTTCCAAATAGTTTGGGCTTTTCTGAGCATTGTTTTCTTTTTGATTTGTAGCTTAGTTCCATGTGATCAGATGACATATATCTAGGATCTCAATGCTTTGAAATTTGTTGAGACTTGCTTTACTGTTCAGAATCTTGTAAATTTGTGTATGAAAATAAATGTGTATTCTGTAGAGGTGAGGGGCGATACTCCGATAGACTCAATACTCCTGTAGACTCATTATTCATTATTCCGATAGATTCAGTATTCTTAAAACCTCATCAAATCAATTTTTTTTTTTGCTTTTTGGGTCACATCCAGCATTGCACAGGGGTTACTCCTGGCTCATGCACTCAGGAATTACTCCTGGCGGTGCTCGGGGGACCATATGGGATGCTGGGAATTGAACCCGGGTTGGCCGCGTGCAAGGCAAATGCCCTGCCTGCCATGCTATCGCTCCAGTCCCACATCAAATCAACTTATAAACATATTCTACTACAAATATAAATTTATCTGAATGTTCTGTCAGATCCCAGAGTTTGATAAAATCTACAATGTTAGTTAATACACATTTAGAAGTATTATATATATTCACTGTATCACTGTTAGCCCGTTGTTCAACAATTTACTCAAGCAGGAGCCCATAACATCTCTTTTCCTCCCAGCCTTGAGATTTTAACAAACTCTTCTTACTTGTCTTTTCCCAACGATTGGAGGCTCTTTCAGGGTCAGGGGAATGAGATCTGTTGTCATAAATGGTTTTGGCATATCGAATATGCCACAGGGAGCTTGCCAGGCTCTGCCTGTGCAGGCGGGATACTTTCAGTAGCTTGCTAGGCTCTCTGAGAGGCATATATTTATATATTTCTCTATGATTTGCTGCCTACTATCTGAACCCCATCAAATATGGTGTGGTAATTATGGAAAATGGGGAGGAAGTGTCTTATAATGTGAAGCAGCTATGTGGTCCAGAAAGTGGCCTGGAGCATGGCGGTGGTTGGGTAGTGGAGGTTGGCTGCCGGGGCTGGGTCCCTTGGGGTTGGGGGGAGGGCTCTCACTGGCCCAAATTTGGGGCGCCCTGAGTGAAAATAGCCTGGTGCGGAGTTCAGTGGCATGGTTATGGAAGGCCTCATTATATGAAAGGACTCTGCACCGGGCTGTTTTTACTTGGGGTGCTCCAGAGTGGGGCGGGTGAGAGCCCTCCCCACCCCAAGGGATCCAGCCCCAGCAGCCAACCTCCACTACCCAACCACCGCCACACTCCAGGCAGCTTTCTGGATGTTTGGACCGATCCTCGCGCATGAATGAAGTCCCATGGAACCCAGATAATGCAGAACTTAGTGACCTTGGACTCTGGACTCAACGGGACCTCAGAACAGAGATCCTCTGCCTGCTTCCCCCAGTCTCCAGTGACCCAGGGATCACATCCATAAGCCACACTGAACTCACGGCTATTCCTCCCAGACAGGAGTATAAAATGAGGCATATATATATATATATATCCACTGTCACTGCCCTCTTGTTGTTCATCGATTTTCTCGAGTGGGCCCAGAAATGTCTCCATTGTGAGACTTTGTTGTTATTGTATTTGGCATATTGAATACGTCACGAGTAGCTTGCTGGGTTCTCCGAGAGGGGTGAAGGAATCGAACTTGGGTTGGCCATGTTGGCTGAGTGCAAGGCAAACGCCCTACCCGCTGTGCTATCGCTCCAGCCTATATATATGTATATATATAATTTAATTATATTAAATACCATGAGATAAGCAGTTACAAAGTTGTCCATGATTCGGCTTCAGTCATACAATGTTCTAACAACCGTCTCTTCACCAATTTACATTTCCCAGCACCAATGTCCCCAATTTCACTTTCAATCTCTCTCTCTCTCTCTCTCTCTCTCTCTCTCTCTCTCTCTCTTTCTCTCTCTGTCATTGTGGTTTGTGGTACAGGTACTGTAATGTTATCAGCACTCAATTCTTGCCCAGAGTGGTCATTTCCAAGTGTCATTGTAATTGTCATAGTGGTCCCTTCTCAATTCTAACTGCCCTCTCCCTCTTCCCCCCACTTGTGAGAAGCTTCCAACCATGGGTAAGTCCTCCAGGCCCTCATTTCTATTGTCTATGGGTAATAGTATCATACTTTGTGTTTTATATTTTATATAATTTATAGCACTATAGCACTATTCTCCCCTTGTTCATCAATTTACTTGAGCGGGCCCAGTAATGCCCCCATTGTGAGACTTGTTGTTACTGTGTTTGGCATATCAAATACATCATGAGGAGCTTACCAGGCTTTGCCGTACAGGCAAGATACTCTTGGTAGCTTGCTGGGCTCTCCTAGAGGGACAGAGGAATTGAACTCAGGTCGGTTGGATCGGCCATGTGCAAGGCAAACACCTTAACCCACTGTGCTATTCCTCGCCCCATAAAAATTTAATCTTATTTAATTTTTATCATCTTGAGGTCACATTCCTAATCCTTCCATTCCAATACCACTATTGAGAAATGAGCTGTCACTCTATCGCTTTGTTGGCAATCTTTTCTTCCTAACTACTTTTAAGACCGATCTTCCTTCCTTCCTTCCTTCCTTCCTTCCTTCCTTCCTTCCTTCCTTCCTTCCTTCCTTCCTTCCCTCTCTCCTTTCTTCCTTCCTTCCTCTTCTCTTCTTTCTTTTTTCTATCTCTCTCTTTCTGTCTTTTTCCTTCCCAACCTCCTTTCCTCTCTCCAGCCACTCTCTCCTTCTCTCCTCTCCCTTTTTCTCTCTTTTTTCCCCCTCATACCCAGAGGTGCCCAGGATCACTCCTGGTGGGACTCAGAGGACCATATGGGTGCTGGGGATCAAACCTGGGTTGACTACATGCAAAGCAGTTACCCTATCTGCTTTACTATCTTGCTAACCTTTTGTTGTGAATATTTTCTTCCAGGGGCTGGAGCTATAGTACAGCATGTAGGGCATTTGCCTTGTACACAACTGACACTGGTTCAATCCCCGGCATCCCATATAATCTCCTGGGCCACGTAGAAGTGATCCCTCAGTGCAGAGCCAGGAGTTAGCCCTAAGTTTGTCCTGGTGTGACCAAAAAACAAAAGAATATTTTCTTCCATAATACAGATTTTTTTTTTGTGGCTGGTGCAATAGCACAATAGGTAGGTTGTTTGCCTTGCACACGGCTGACCTGGGTTCGATTTCTCGCCCATGCGGAAAAGCCTGGCAATCTCCTAGTGACATATTCAATATGCCAAAAACAGTAACAACAAATCTCACAATTTGTTGTGAGACGTTACTGGTGCTTGAGCAAATTGACGAACAACAGGAGGATGGTACTATGGTGCTTTTTTAGGTCATACCCATTGGTGCTTATGGCTTACTCCTGACTGTGCTGAGGAATCACTCCTGACTGGCACGGGGGACTGTATGAGATGCCATGGATCGAACCAGGTTGGCTGCATGCAAGGCAGGCACCCTAGTCACTGTACTATCTCTACAGCCCCCATATCTTGTTTTTCCCTTCGGCTATGTATTAGATCCATTCCTATATGGACTTCATATATGCTATATTATATCTAAAGTGTTTATTATTGTTTTATTCCTAGCATTTTAATAGGCTCTTTAAAAATTAGTTTTCGGGGGGCTGGAGCGATAGCACAGCGGGTAGGGCGTTTGCCTTGCACGCAGCCAACATGGCCAACACAGGTTCGATTCCCAGCACCCCATATGGTCTCCTGAGCACCGCCAGGAGCAATTCCTGAGTGTATGATCCAGGAGTAACCCCTGAGCATCGCTGGGTGTTGCCCAAAAAGCAAAAAAAGAAAATTAGTTTTCGGATTTAGAACAAAAATGTCAAGGTTGAGCTTCATCTCTTTCAACATAGTTACTTTTTATTTTAATTGGTAAAGGTAAAGGTAAAGGCCCTCCCGTTGATCGTCGATTTGCTCAAGCGGGCCCAGTAACGTCTCCATTGGAGACTTTGTTGTTACTGTGTCTGGCATATCGAATACTCTCGGTAGCTTGCCGGGCTCTCCGAGAGGGGCAGAGGAATCGAACCTGGGTCGGCCATGTTGGCCGCTTGTAAGGCGAACACCCTACCGCTGTGCTATCGCTCCAGCCCTTGAATTTATTTTAATTGATTATGATAATATTGGTGGTGATGATGATTGCTTTGGGTCCATACCTGATAGTGCTTGGAAGCTGTTTCTGGCACTGTACTTAGGGTTCCCTTCTGAAAGTGCTCGGGGATGATGCAGAGTCAGGGATAGAACCTAGATCTCCTGATGTAAAGCATGTACTCAGCCTTTTGAGCTCTATCTCTCCGATCCCGAATTTCTTTTTAAAAGTTAGCATCTAAAAACTCTAAGATTTGTACCTCTGTGCTTTTATGACTGTTTTTCTTGATTTTCATTCCTGTGGTTTTGTCTTCTTGATTTTGTGTGTGTGTGTGGGGAGGGGGTCTGTGTGTGTGTGTGTGTGTGTATTCAGATATTTTTAACGAAAGGGATATTCACTCTTTCCTTCTTATTGCAGTGTCTTCTACACACCTGATGCCTAATAAGAAGAAATATGAGGTTGTGTTGGTTACTTTAAGTTGTTTAATTTGAATTCTTTCATTATGCAGAAAGAGATAACAAACATGGTGGAGTTGAACTCCAGGATTGTCCTTCATTGGCCATATATCTTTGGACTTAATCCTCTTGTAATCTATATTTCCCCCACCCAAATGGTGGAATTGTATTTTTTTTTCTTTTTGGGTCACACCGGGCAATGTACAGGGGTTACTCCTGGCTCTGCACTCAGGAATTACTCCTGGCGGTGCTCGCGGGACCATATGGGATGCTGGGAATCGAACCCGGGTCGGCTGCGTGCAAGGCAAACACCCTACCCGCTGTGCTATCACTCCAGCCCGTGGAATTGTATTTTTATCTAATTATGGTTCTGTTGGAGCAGCCACTGATATCTGGGAAGTTCTGAAAATGATTTTTATTATGTTTATTATTAAGCAAACAATTGAGGACAAAGAAAGCTACAGCAACGTCTTTGCTCTAAAGAGCAAACATAAACTCTCTCACACATTGGCCATTTCAGGTCATTAAGGATAGGGACAAGTAGATTTATTTGCTTTCCCAGACCCTAAGAAACTCATTGCATCAGATCCCATAGAATGAGCATCATGAATTGTCTAAGAAAGTTAGTCATTTTCTCCCCCGTATCTGTATCTTTTTTAATTTCTACTTTTTAAAGATAGATTTAGAATACAGACTTCCTGTGTTCGTTAACATGTTGATCCACTAAGAAGTTTCAGCAGTTTTGAAAGCTCCTTCTCTGGGTCCATAAATCACCAGGAGGGCTTTACATAACGCGGATTGCTGGACTCTGCTCTCAAGAGTCTGATTCAGCAGGTCTCTGGTTGGACTCAAGACTTTTCCTTTTAAATAAATTCTCAGGATGATACCAGTGTTGTTGATCAAGGAACCACATGTTGAGGCTCTCTGCTTTGGATGCTCTCATCTCCTTTATTATTAAAGTATTATAAGAAGGATTATAGTGCATATGAATTAGGAATGGAGAACATGAAAGATTGTACAGTGGGGAAGGCACTTCCCTTATATGCTGTCGACCCTGGTTTGATTCCTGGTACCACATAAGTTCCCCTGAGCACCACCAGGAATGATCCCTGAGTGCAGTGTCAGGAGTAAGCTCTGACCACAGCTGGGTGGACCCAAACTCCAAGCCCCCCAAATTAGAAGTTGAAATATTTAGGTAAGAATACAGAACAAAATTATGTTAAAAGTCTTCACTATAATGTGTGGTATATCTTCTGTTGATCTCAGATACTTGATTTTACTTTGTTTCTTATATTCACGTTGGCCTTCTTTCTCCTATTCAAGATCTCATTCATTTCTGCCCTAAGGCCATATTTGCTATTCTTTCTGCCTTGAGACTCTTATGTCCCTGCTGGTGGCTCTCTCTGTGCTGTTGTTGGAGGCAGCTCTAAATGACACCCTTCCAGAGAGGCATTTCCTACTTACTGAAGTTGTCCTCAATCACAAACACTTCCTCCTTTCCAATGTATTTTTCCTGGACCCCCCCCACCCCCTTTATTTAAACACCATGGTTTACAAAGTTGTTTACAACACAGTTGGGCAGTCAATGTTTCAACACCAGTTCCACCACCAGTGTGACCATCCTTCTACCATTATTCCCGTTTTCCCATCTGCCCCCACAAGCTGATCCTTTATTTATTTTTTAATTGCTTGTTTTTATTTTTTATTTTTAAATTTTTAATGAAACACCATGAGAGAATTACACACTTACACACTTTCGTGATTGTGTTTCAGTCATACAATGGTCAAGTACCCATCTCTCCACCAGTGTCCATTCTCCACCGCCAATGTTCCCAGTATCCCTCCCATCATCCCCACTCCATCCCCCCTGCCTCTGTGTCAGGCACATTCCCTTTTACTCTCTCTTTCCTATATGGTTTGCAATATAGATAGTAAGTAGTCATCATGTTCGGTCTATAGTCTACTTTCAGCAGCATCTCCCATCCCGAGCCAGCTCTCCAACCATCCTTTGCTTGGTGGTCCCTTCTCTAACTCAACTGCCTTCTCCCCTAGCATGTGAGACCAGCTTCCAAGCCATGAAGGAATCCTCCTTGACCTTATCACTACTATCCTTGGGTGTTAGTCTCCCATTATGTTAGTTTATAGTCCACAAATGAGTGCAGTCATTCTATATCTGTCCCTCTACAAGCTGATCCTGTAGTTGGTTCAAAATAATTTATTTTATATTGCTTGCAACAACTAAGTGGTAAATGGAATTATAAAAAAATAGTTCAGTAAAAGAAAATTTGTGAAAATTGTTATATCATACAGTGGTACTATTAAATTCATTGTATGCAAATTTACTGAGCTGTTTGTTGTTAGTTGAGCCTTCTTTGTTATTGTTTAAGCTTATTGAGCTTAGTTGGTCTCTATGCTCCTTTCCCATATAATTTGCTGGGTTCCTACCGTCAGTAGGATCCACCACCTACTGAGGAATTTGGAGGCGCTGCATGCCCTAGGAACTATAGGACTGGGACTGTTTCTTTGGCTTGAGATCTCTTGAGATTAGCCGTGAAGCTGTGAAGATTGGCAGAGACTGTGGGGTGTGGGTGCGGCTTCTGGGGCTTCCAGGAGTGTGGGGTGGGGGTGGGGAGGCTCAGGAGGCTGCCCCCACTCCATGAAGGTCCCAGAGTTTTCGGTCTGAAGACTGATGTACCTGAGAGTTTCATGCACTTGGTGTCTCTTCTGAGATTAGTCCTCTAGTGTTTTCTTTTTATGTCAAGCTCTGAATTTATCTTTTTGTTCGCTCGTTGGAAAAATCCCAGTGGGGCAGACACCAGATTCCTTAGTTTCTTCGGCTTGCATTGGTTCTTGGGATGCTGTAGGTGCTTCATAGTTACCTGTTGTTTGTTTGGCCAAAGGGAACTGGCAGAGATCTCTCCCACCACAGCTTGGTTTTGGAAGGGAAGAGAAGAGCCCTGGAAAAGCAACATGGTCATTGGGGGAATATAGTCTCTTCCACCTACCTGCCCCCTTGGCAAAGCTACCAGAATTCAGCCAGGCTTTTCAGTCCTGTGAAGAACAGGTGTTCTTACTCTTTCCTGACCTTTCAGCGTCTTATGTAACCTTCATTGCTTCATAAGAAGACAATCTGGTGACTTGGGCAATATTTTTCTTTCTTTTCTTTTTGGCAGGGGGAGGGGTGCAATATTTTTTACTGTCACTGTCACTGTCCTCCCATTGTTCATCGATTTGCTCAAGAGGGCCCAGTAACATTGTGAGACTTGTTACTATGTTTGGCATATTGAATATGTCACGGATAGTTTGCCAGGCTTTGCTGTGCAGGCGAGATACTCTCGGTAGCTTGCCGGGCTCTCCGAGAGGGGCGGAGGAATTGAAGTCAGGTTGGCCATGTCAACCGCATGCAAGGCAAACCCCTACCTGCTGTGCTATCGCTCCAGCCCTAGTTCACCCACAGGAATTTTGGGGAGTTTGTAAGTAGGTCACTTTTCCAGACACTCAGAACGTTCCTAACTAGGGTAAGTGGTTCCCTTTAGACCCACCAGCATAAGCCAGGGAGCAGAGCCTGAGAGCCACTTTCCTACCTCTGTTGGAGGCCAGGTGGCCTCTCTCTCCAGCGGCTCCCCCAGCCACCTACAGCCATTTAGGGTTTCATGCCAGGAGCAGACCTGAGCTTTGGCAAGGACATAGGACACCTCGATGAAGCAAACCTGCCCACTGGGATATTTTAAGTTGTGTTTGTTTACCTCTCTATGATTTGCTCATTAAAAATTAAGTGCCTGTGCCAATGTAGGTTGCAGACAAGACCTGGACATTCTCTCCACAGACAGTTGCTGGTGGTCTGAGCTGACTCACCTGCACGCCCTAACCTCCCCATGGCTCTTATCGTGGTGCTTGATTAATCTTGGGAGGTTGGCATTGATGCAGTCATCTCGGGCTGCTGCCTGAAGCCATGGGCAGAAACAACAGCACTTTCTTGAGAGAATTCAGGAATGAGTCTCTTAGTGTAGAATGTTGTTTGCATGCGCTTGGGCAGGTAGAATTTTCCCAAATTCGGTGGGGCCAGGCAGAGAGAGAGAGAGAGAGAAGAAAGAGGGAGAGAGGGAGGGAGGAAGGGAGAGAGAGAGAGAGAGAGAGAGAGAGAGAGATTTCTTTTCCTTGTGGATGCTCTGGATCCCCACAGCACCAAGGTTGAAAATGTCTACAAAGACACCATACACATTTTATCACATTTTATCTGTTCCATTAGATAGCCTTGTCGAACATTCCAGTTACACGAGCTCCTTTCGTTTCTCCCCTTTATCCATGTTTAAGCCAGTTAGAGATATTGGTACTTGATTAGTGTCTTTGGCTTTGTTTGCACACCTTGCTGTGCCAGGAATAAACTGAAGATGGATTTGACAAGAAGTAGAGGCCGTGGGTGGGAGTCTTTGGCAGCTCCCAGGAAAGCCGCCTCAAGGGGTTTGTTGGACCAGCTCATGCTTCTCTAGAGCTTTCCTGTGTTTGTGTGGGAGTGCAGTTCAACAACTTGTTAAGCGCCTACTCGATTAACAAGAAGGCGCCCAGGATACACAGGCTAGCAGAATGCTGTCCTTAGCTTCAAGGAGCTCGGAACCGCACCAAGAGAGAGACCTGTGCTGGTCACTTCAGGATGGGTCTTCATTCTTGGTCCTTACTGTGAATTTAAGTGTGTACCAGCATTAGCTTTAACAAGTGGAATGTGGGGGAATCAAAGTTGTGCAAGTTTCTGGTCGCCAAGGTCTTGTTTTTTTTTTTTTTTGGGTCATACCTGGTGATGCACAGGGGATACTCCTGGCTCTGCGCTCAGGAATTATTCCTGGCAGTGCTCGGGGGCCCATATGGGATGCTAGGGATTAAACCCGGGTCGGCCGTGTGCAAGGCAAATGCCCTACTCATTGTACTATCGCTCCAGCCTGGTCCTGTTGTTTTGATCAAAACGAAGGACTTATTCTTTACCTGGGTTCAGCAAAAACCTGTGGGGTATCACACACACTCAAGGACTGTTTCCATCCCAACTTCCCAGATGTGCCACTAGGCATGCATTCAGGCCAAAGACATGAGCTGTGTTTCTGTGGAGAAAAGTTTAATTCTTTTTACCAAAAGTCCCACAGTACAGAGGAGATAAATCACCACCACCACCACCACCACCACTACTACTACTACTACTACTGCTACTACTACTACTACTACTACTACTACTAGAAAACACTTACCGAACTCTTTCTTACTCTGTCAGAGACTCATTGCACTCTCACCAAAACTTTATGTTTGTTCTTCCCTTCGAAGAACATGAGGAATAAAGGGGTAACTCAGGGACAAGTGGCTGGTAGGCGCAGCATAGGGGGGTTGAATTCACATCTTGGAAGAAACTTTGTGTACCTCCAGAAAGAGTTTGGTTTTCACTCCACGGGTGACCCAAAGGTTTTAAGTAACAGAGTGACATGATCACATCAAAAGATTCCGTCACCGAGACAAAAAGCTCTTTGTAATTGGCCTCACCTTGGTTCTGGTTCTTTTCTCCGCTTGCCAAGGTCTCTGTAGTGGCCAGTGTAGTGGAACCTCTTGAAAACAAGCAGTGTCCCTGCGCTTTCCTGCCATGGAAGGATACAAGCGAAGAGGGTGCTCTGGAAGACACATGTGGCCCACAGCTGCTCCCAGGGAGAGAATGGGTGTGCGGCCACCACGCAAAGTGGGTCACATCCTTGATGGGAGGCAGCCTATTCCCAGAAGTATTTTAGCTCAGGCCTGGGTAGCTCAGAGGATTTGCAGGATATTTTACCTTCCCCCGCTCCTTCCCATGGCCTTTTAGGTGACTAGTATCAAAAGATTAAAAACAGCTGCTGAGGAGCTGGAGCAATAGCACAGCGGGTAGGGCGTTTGTCTTGCACACGGCCAACCTGGTTCAATCCCCGACATTCTATGTGGTCCCCCAAGCACTGTCAGGAGTAATTCCTGAGTGCAGAGCCAGGAGCATCGCTGGGTGTGACCCGAAAGGCAAAAACAAACAAACAACAAAACAAAACAACAACCAGCTGCTGAGATTCCAAAGCAGTTTCACTGACAGGAATCTTATAGTGATCACTGCCACTGTTTTCTGGAGGGAATCCTCCTGGGGATGTCATGACAGAGCTGCTCCTGCACACCCAGCCCTCACTACAGCCCAACTGGTGCAGGGAGGGTGAGGCCGAGAGTGAGGTGGACAGAGGTCTGGCTTTTGCTGTAGAAGAAGGAAGGAGATCTGCCAGGCTCCACCTCCTCCAGGTCCGGCTCCAAGTCTCAGACCCTTGAGGAAGGAGCACAGAAAATACAACCGAGAGCCACATCAAGGCTCACCAGGCTCAGTGAGTGAAAATAATAACGTACGAAAGCCCAACCGGCACCAGCCATTTCTGTAAACTCTCAGAGAATGACTTTAGTTTTCTTTTTTAATTGTAATTTTTTAAATTGAGTCACCATGAGATAAAGAGTCAAACAGCTCTTCACGATCAGGTCTCAGTCATACAATAATCCAACACCCTTCCTTCAACCAGTGTCCATTTCCTACCACCAATGATCCCGGTTTCCCTCCCCCCACTCCTCCCTTCCCCCAGCCCACCTCTATGGCTTTATGGCAACCACTTTCCTTCTCTCCCTTCCTTCCCCTCTTGTGCCCACTCTCTCTCTCTCTCCCTCTTCTTCTTCTTCTTCTTCTTCTTCTCTCTCTCTCTCTCTCTCTCTCTCTCTCTCTCTCTCTCCTCTCTCTCTCTGAGATGATGTTAGTGACACCATGTTGAGGATGTTTCATGAGCTCAAAAAAAAAGTGATAGCACAGCTCGTCATCAAAGCACAAGAAAGTATGAGAGCGGAAGTGAGAAAACTATTGTCAGAAGTGAAAAAAATGAAGAGTATGGTAGGTAGGTGATACTAAGAAACTCAAAGAAGATCTGAACAGAATAACAGTACTTGAGGAAAAGATCGATGAGCTCTGAGATGAGAAGCAGGAAATCTCTAGAATTTAACACAGGATGGAAAAAATAGTCTGAGAAGAAATGAAAGCACATTAGAGAACCATGGGATGGGTTCAAAAGGGACAATATAAGAATCACTGGAGTCTCTGAAGAAGAGAGAAGCAAATTCTTTGAAGAATCATTAAAGAAATCACAGATGAGAATCTTCCAGAATTGAGGAGTACTGGCACCAAGATCTAAAAAGCCTGAAGGGTCTCAGTAAAAGTAGACCCAAATAGAAAAACTCTAAGACATGTTTTCATCAGAATGGCAAAAGCCAAAGATATAGACAGAATATTAAAAGATCAGAAAGGAACTGAATATAAAGGAAAGTCTATAAAATTCACAGCAGATCTAGCAAATGAGACTCTCTAACCCTGAAAAGAATGGTGGGATATAACAAAAACAAACATGAAATGGTACCACACCACAAATACTCTATACAGCTAATTATTACTCACATTTGAAGGATTGATACAGAACTTCACAGATAGGCAAAATATAAGGAATTCATAGCCTTGAAACCAGTTTTGCAGAAAGTGTTAAAGGAGTTTCCTTAAGGTGTTGGGAGGATCCTCCCAGGATGGGAGATATGTGCTGAGAGTAGACTTTAGACCGAACATGATTGCCACTCAATGCCTCTTTTGCAAACCACAGCACCCAAAAGGAGAGAGAGAACAAGGGGGAATGCCCTGCCACAGTGGCAGGGTGGGATGGGGGCACGGGGAGTGGGAGGGATATTGGGATCAGTGGTGGTGGAGAATGGGCACTGGTGGAGGGATGGGTATTTGATCATTGTATAACTGAAACCCAAGCACAAAAATTTGTAAATCTACAATTGTACCTCATGGTGTTTCACTAATAGTGAAACACTAATAAAAATCTAAATTAAAAAAAAAAGGGAGTTTCCTTTAAGGGCAAGATAAACTTCCCACCATTTTGTCACAGTATGGCAGTCAGTCATGGTGCTTATGGTTGGTGTCTACTAGTTTAAAACGGTCTTTTTCCCCCCCTAACTCGCTAAGGGAATTTATACTTTTAAAATAATGAATTAATGCCTTATTTATGAAATATTTTGTATTTTAGGTGATTTAAAAGATATCTATGTCTATGATGTTTTTATTGCAGTTTATTACTTATTAATGCAGATACTTAAGTGTTATCTCTAATATAATAAAATATTTTCTAATAGAAAGCCAATATTCCCTTTTTAGGATGAAACATACTTTTAGGGGCTGGACTGATAGTACAGTGGATAAGGCATTTGCCTTGCTTAAAGCCAACTCCTGAATGCAGAGCCAAGAGCAAGCCCCGAGTATAGCCAGGTATGATCTCCAAACCAATACCAAAACCAAAAAACATACTTTCAAAGGCCTTTTCAGATTTTCCCTTAAAATTTTCTTAATTCTTCTTTCCACATTATTATTAAATTGTATATTTGTAGAATTTATCTATTTCATGTGATTCTTAAAATATATTAACATAAAATTATTCATACTTTTAAATTTTTAAATTTATATACCTGCAACAATAAAAGATATACAATCAAAATTTTTTATTGAATCGTTATGAGATATACATTTTTAAAATTGTTTATGATTAAGTTTCAGTCATACAGTGTTCCAACACCCCCAGTGTTTACTTCCCACCATCAATGTCCCTAATTTCCCTCCCACCATTCCCCCTGCCATGAGCCTGCCTCTTTGGCAAGCATTTTTCTTCTCTCCACCCCCACTTTCCTTTTAGATACTGTGGTTTGCAATGATGTTACTAAAAGGGTATCTTGCTTATTACTTTACCTCCAGAAAGATAGATGGTATTTTGAAACCATTTTTTAAAAATCAACATTTTATTCAGCGCTATATATATATACATATATATAAACACACACACACATATATACAGATATATGTATATATATCTGAATATATATGGAAGTGTCACTACCTCCACAATAAATAGTTTTTTAGGACATTCAACATTCATATATAGGTTATAAAAAAACATAGTAAGGGAATAAGGGAACAACAAGTGGCCAAAGTTATCAGAAGTGGAGATTTTTGTCTACAGAACTGAGTTTGCTTGGGCAGGTGTGGTTGGGAAGGGCCCTTGGGACACTGGTGGAGGGAAGCTGGCATTCTGGTGATGGGTGTGGTATTATAACACTGTATTGTCAATCATGGCACCCCAATGAAAATGGTAAAAAAATGAAGTTCAGTAGTTGTATTTTGCTTTGGGTGGCACCTGTGTAAATTACTCTACTTGCCTGAGACCCATTTCCTCTGTAAGGGAACGCTGGCTTTCTGAGGGCAGGGCTATTTCCCTTCTTTCTTTTCTTGCCTATCGGCAGCTAACACAATGTTAGGTGCAGGGTCCACTTATAATTTTGAACACGAGAGAGGCACTATTATTAGACAAATTTCAGATGCAGAAGCAACAGCTTGAATATCAATTAATTTTCTCAATGTCACATAGATAGTAAATGTTGGAGTTGGGATACTTTCTTATGCATAGGGATGATGGGTACTAATCGTCTACACAGCAGCATTCAGCAGTATCAGTGCTGCTTTGATGGAGTGGGAAGAGTGTGGAAATGGAAGGGAGCTTTGCACGCTGGAGAGGCACTGAGTAGATTCCAGAGGAACTGGAAAAGAGTAGGAGGAAGTACGTAAGTGTCTATGAATAAATGGGGGAACGTGGTTGGGAGGGGAGACAGATAGACTTGGGTATGGTAGCTGGATCATTCACTGAAAAGAAAATAATGTGCTCTGAACAGCTGTTATGACAGAGAGCTAGAGATAATAATTTGAACTCAGTTTTATTTGCCTCAAAATTTTTGAAAAAATTTCTCTCTCAGGAACATCCTTATTAAAATGATGAAGTAAATTTTCCCTTAAAGATCCCACAAGCAATTTAAGTCATTATTCGACTAGCAAGTATATTGCCAAATCACACATGGATTGCTAACTTGATTATGTTCGGGGGAATTATTTCATTTTATGGATTATTTGCCAGAAAAGAAAAAAAAAGTACCGTCTATTGGCCACCCACTCTCCATTCTCAGTCTCTCAGGGAAGAAGCCTGGTATTCATCAAACATACAACAGGGTCCTCTTAAAACAATGTCTCATCCGCTCCCTCCCTTCTTTTGCAAAGTAGAAACATGGGAGAGGAATGGAAGGAAATAGCTGTGAAAAACTTGCACTTACTTTACCTCTTTTGAACCATTCTAAGTGCTGAGTTTTGGGCAAGGGATGCTATCAGTGTGAAGGGGGTTTTGGTCCTTGAATCCAAGGTTGGATTCAAGATAAAGCCTTTGAAAGTAGGCCGGGGAAGCTGGCTATCGACTAGCCTTGAGGCAAATGTAGTGGGGATCTCCAAGTTTCTTCAAGGCCTAGCCCAGTTCACCAGGGCAGGAAAGTCAAGAGAGATTTTGTGGCAGGAGGTGTACTCAAGAAAAATGAAAGTGTTTGCATTTAGTTTGAAAGTATCCTCAGGAAACTGTGGTTGGCTGTGGTTAGTTGGACCCAAACCAGACTTGGCCGAAAAATGTCTGAAATAAGCTTACCCCTCAAATTAGTAAGTTTTCACAAACAATATCTCAGAGACTGAGTTGCCATGTGTTGAGGACTGTACAGGAGAGGTCTTCCTGTGCTAATTCCTTACATCACAACTGTTATAGGCAAAGCACCTTACTGGGTCCTGGTCATAGCTCCCTTCTAAAGGATACATTGCCCACTGGTTGAAGCATAGACCTCCAAGTTCACTTTGGTTTTCAACTTTGGATCTGACACCTTAGTATATGACCTTAGACAATCTACTTAAGCTTTTTGTTTCTTAATTTTCTCAAATGTGAAATGGGGATAAACTTGTTCTTATTTCACAGAGTTGTTGTAAAAGTGAAATTGAGATAACACACCCGCAGCTCAGAAATTTTCAGAAATTCAGAAATTCATTTAGCTGACATACATATAACATAATCTGTTGCTGTGTGCCAAGTTGAGAAGACCTGGTTTGGTGTTTCCATGAAACTTATATTCTAGGATGTGTGTGTGTGTGTGTGTGTGTGTGTGTGTGTGTGTGTGTGTGTTGGTCTGCATAATACCCCCTACACCCAAGATGTCCATATCTTTGGAAAATATATCTTTGGAAAATGTAACTTTGTTGGGTTATATGGCAAATAATGCAGTTGTAATTACACTTTCTATTTGCATACTATGTAAAAGACAGTGTTTTGGATTATCATGTGGGAAGTGATGAAATAATAAGATGCAAGAGAGAGGGACTGGAGTGATAGTACAGTGGGTAGGCCTTTTTCCTTGCACAGGGCTGACCCGGGTTCAATTTCCTGCATCCCATATTGTCCCCCAAACCCTCTCAGGAGTAATTCCTGAGTGCAGAGCTAAGAGTAACCCCTGAGCATCACCAGGTGTGCTCTCCTCTCCCCCACGCCAAAAAAAAAATGATGGAAGAAGGAGGTAGAAGAGGGGTCTCATGAGAGAACTCGGCCTGCCATTCCTTACTTTAAAGTTGGATGGGAAACATGTGGTAAGGGATGCAGGTGGCCTGGACAGGATAAGAAAGACAAGGACAAGAATTCTTCCCTGGGACCTTCAGAAGGAACACAACCCTACTGATTCTGATTTTAACCCATTGAGACCTCTTTCAGGCTTACAACTTTTAGAAAAGCAATAGAATAAATGCATGTTGTTCAAGTCACCATTTTGTTGATTTGTAAAGTAACAATCGGAAATAAATGCTAATATCCATAAGAAATTAGCCAACCAACAAATTTATAAAGCAAATTTAGCTTGTCAGTATCAGAAGGAAAATAGAGCAGAATAAAGGGATAGTGAATGATGGAGCTGTGGGCTCTTTGAAGTGGTCAGGGAAGGCATCTCTGGGAAAAAGACTTTGAGAAGGGGGCCTTGAGTGAAATAAGTTGAACAGGTCATGTGCATGTAATTGAGGCACAGCAAATAGTCTTTCAGTGTCTTAGCAGAAAAAGGTTGAAATGCAGCTGCAAGGAACAAAGAAATCATGCATTTGCTGCAACCTGGTTGGAACTGTAAGGTATCATGTTGAGTAAATTAATCCAGAAAAAGAAAGGCAAACACAGGATGATCTCACTTATCTGTGGTATGTAGAATACTAGGTGAGGAAAATGGATTGTAGTAAAGGGGGCATGCCTAGATCCCCCTTGGCTCCAGTGTTTAGAGAGGAAAAGGACAGAGAAGGACAGAAATTAAGGGGCGGGGAGAAGAGAATGGGAAGTAATGAGTGAACAGGGAATAGGGCTTCAATTCTACTGGTGAAATGAGTAAGTGGTACAACAATATATCCAAAACACAAACTCAGCAACACTGAAAACATGAGATCTAAGATGCAACCGCAGGAAGTGTGTAATGTACCTGTCAAGTAATGGGACAGGGGATGGGGCGGGTATTGGGGGTGGTGATGGAATATAGGAAATCTGGTGGAGGGAAGTTGACACTGGTGGTGGGATTGGTATTGAAATATTATATGCCAAAAATTCTTCTATCAATAAGTTTGTAAATCATAGTTCTTGAAATACAATTTTAAAAATCAAAAGGAAGTTTGGAGAGTTGAAGAAGAGTTGATGAGGCTAAGTCCTAGAGGGCAGCTGGAAGTATTGTGGCAGAGAGTAGGTGAGGAAGAGATCTGGTCCCATAAATCCTCTATGTTTCAATTTTATGATGCAAAGTTTGGAATCCACTTCTAGTAAAAACCATTGTAGGAGAACCATTGGAGAGAAGTGGTAAGAACTGATTTATAATTTGCAAAACTCACTTGAGTTTGCTTAATAGGGAATACGCTGAAAGTAGGAATTAAGAATGGAGGTAGCAAGCCAAGTTAGGTAGATAGTATGAAGGCACTAGATAAACTAGACATAGCCAATGGTGATAAAGTAGGCGAGAGGGAGTTGGATCAGATATGTTGGTTACTAAAGATGATGGACTTTATGATGCTTTGGACATGGGATTTGAAGTGAGAAAAGAAATGAGATCTAATCTTGTAGATTTGTTTTGGAGAAATGGGACAAGCAGACATGCCACTTACTTCTATGAAGAAGACATGAGAGGGAAGTTTGGAAAAGTAAAATTCCAGAATGTTCTCCTAATAAATGCTTAGTATTTTTCCAGCATCTGATGCTTCTGATATACCAGTCTATGTTTCCCTTCCCCATATGATATAGTGTTGGCTCATGATATTTTCGTCACTTGGGATTTTCTCCACTTTAATGTCAAAGATTAAAATCACATGTATATTCAAGGCCTATATCCAGTTTCACCTCTTTTGTATTTCTGCTTTAGGAGTGATAACTCTCCAAAGAGTTAGAATTTAAGTGCTTCTATGTTAGTGCTTTGTCTTCTCTTATTGGATGATCATCTTAAAAAGAGGGATGTGCGTGCATTCCTCTGCTTGAATTCTCTGCTACCCAGTAAATGACTGAAACTGACTTACGGTGGAGGAGACTACATTGAATAGGGGTGATGAATGGAAAATTCTCCTAAGTTCTAAGATTTTTTGTGTGGGTTTTGTGATTGAAATCTTCAGGCTTTTTCAGTGTCGGGATGGGCTACCTCTCCCACCTCCTGTACTCCCAGAAGCCTTGGCAGTCACATCCACACCCCAATGCTGCATCCAACTGGAAAGCTACTCCAACCTTACCATCCCCATAAAAATACCAAATGCCCTGAACAAACACGATGACCTCTTAGCACCTGTATTGCCAACCATGATTCACAAAAGGAGAAGGAGAGAGAGAGCAAGAAGGAAAGTACTTCCCATAAAGGGAGGCAGGGGGTGGGGGCGTGGGGTGTTGGGGGATGGTGGTAGGGAAACAGGGGAATTGCTGGTGGGAAATGCACACTGGTGGAGGGATAGGTGCTGGATCATTGTATGACTGAAAGAAATCCAATTATGAACAGCTTTGTAATGGTCTATCTCACAGATATTCAATAAAAAATTTATTTTAAAAAGTTTTAAGATTTTGATTCATTTGATAGGCAATTGCTTGTCCCCTTTGCATCATAAAATTGGAGAGAAGTGGTAAGAACTGATTTATAATTTGCAAAACTCACTTGAGTTTGCTTAATAGGGAATACGCTGAAAGTAGGAATTAAGAATGGAGGTAGGTTTCTGAAACCTAGGTTTCAGACTGTGCAGTTTTATGCTATTCCCTCTTCTGCCCAACTAATGGAGGAAAATTTAATAAAGATCATTAATAGAGGTCAAAATCACCGCCAACACAAACAAAACCTGGGCAGCTGAAAACCTCCATAACCTAATTGCCGTCATGCTCATGGCTGGACTCCACAGGCTCAGGATGAGCCTCATCCAGGAATGAATCAGTTGAAAAACTCAGGTATGTGGCCTTTGTGACAGAAATCTCCAGGCTTTCATGGAGTTCTTTTGGGAGCCTGGCAGTCACACCCATATATGCTCATTAACCAGTCATGACCCAGAGACTCATAAATAAAACTCGAAAGAGATCAACAAGCTGCAAAGATGCTTCAGGATCCCAAAGTCACCTAATACTGTAGCACTGTCGTCCCGTTGTTCATCGAGTTGCTCGAGCGGGTCCAGTAACGCCTCACAACAAATTGTGAGACTTGATGTTACTGTGTTTGGCATATCAAATACGTCATGGGGAGCTTGCCAGGCTTTGCCATGTGGGCAAGATACTCTAGGTAGCTTGCTGGGCTCTCCATCCAGTTAAAAATTTAACTCCAGCTGTATTCCTCATTCAAAATTTTAGAATTCCTGGAGCGACGTCTCATACTCTACACCACCGATAAACCAGGAGTAGCACACCACATTGGATGGGATGTAAAACAGAAGGCAACCAATCTCAATTAAGAAAATATTAACTCACAAGGCTCAAGTGTAACAACATGTCAGTGACTTCTTATGCAAGGGCTTAATGTTTCCAGGGTGAGATTTAACAATCTTTACACACTTGTTAGAAGAAAGGAAATCTTTTTTTATAATCTTTAGCAAATTATTAATTCAAAATAATGGTGGTGGGAAGGTGTAATGGTGGTCGGACTGGTGTTGGAATATTGAATGTGAAATTATCTTGAACAACTCAGTAAAAATAAAATTAAACTTAAAAAACGGTCAAAACCAGGAAATGGTAGTACAATGTCTGTATTTGACTTATTATTTGGCAAAAGTATCACATGTACTATATACTTAATAACTTCATTTTGGCAGTACACATAGCTACCATTTCCAATGCTGAGTTAGATATATAGTAAAGTATTTCTTACTGAAATATGCAAAAAGGAAAGTTTGTTATTCTTTTTTTTTTCTTTTTGGGTCACACCCGGCGATGCTCAGAGGTTACTCCTGACTCTGCATTCAGGAATCAGTCCTGGTGGTGCTCGGGGGACAGGGCTGCATGCAAGGCAAGTACTCTCCCTACTGTACTGCTATGATGACCCCTGTAGTTTGGCAATTTGTACTGGGTAGTAATGGTGTGGGCTGCTTTCACTTATGAATGTGAGATTAATCAGTGGATAAGTTGAAGATTTAATGGCCCAGTCAAGGAGGCTGGTAAAATTGAATCATTCCCTGTACTTCTCTCCTCCATGGGCTAACCTGGACTGCTTTAGACAGTGCCACTAAATTCTACACCAAGAAACGAATTGTGCAAAGCCTTGTGAGACCCAGGCTCTGAGCTCCCCGACATAGCTGGTGTGACGTACATGATGAATGCAAGTATTTTTTTTTTCATAGAAAATCTCAAATAAAACGTGCTTCTCCTTTTAACTGTCCTCCATAAATAAAGTGTCTTGTAAAAAAGGCCATCACCTTAGCAACTGTCAACTAAACCAATCAGCTTTATGAAGACAAAGTAAAATTGCAAGTAAACCTGCAGAATAGGGCCTGAGTCATTCTATTTTTACCATTAAGGAAAGTGAGATATTTTTAAACAGTGACTTCTGACCATGATTTGCAATAGATTAAACAATGAAAACTTAAAGTAAACATGGTTTAAATCTTTAAAAAGGAAGAATTTACCCTGAAAGGCAAACCTGAAAATTGCATTGTTCTACAACTTCCTTCCATTTATGATTTGTTTGAATATCTATTTTCTCTCCTTGTTAAACTCTTTACACGTCAGAAGTCTTTCCTCTTTCTAAAAGTATTATCATTAAAGAGAATTGGGCCAGTGCAGTGAGTGGATGCCACACTCCGGGTTTTCTTTCATGGTAGCTGAAATTTATTTTGGTGCTAGCTGCATGATCCTAGTAGGTTTTGGGTGCACAACTTCTATTTGAATATTGACATGAAGAAGGTGTTTCCTAAGGCAACTGTTAAGCTTGTTTTCAAAATGTAAACTTGATCACTTGATCATTTGACTTCCTGTTAATCACTGATTTGCTCGAGTGGGTGCCAGTAAGGTCTCCATTTGTCCCTGTCACGTGCTAGTGTAGCCCAATGGCGTCTGTTCATTCTAGGAACATGAAGAGCCTCAAACCGATCATTCAGGGTCTTGATGAAGAAGTCTGACCATCTCGTAGTTGGGTGTCCACGCAATCTTTTGACATCCCAGGGAATCCAGATGGTAACGACTCTAGTCCAGCAGTACAGTCCTGCTGGTTTTCCACTGGGATGGAAACTTGCATTCAGACAGGTAGTGTGTGAAGAGCCGAGCCAGCATGTTGATGAGTACTGACAGCAGGTTCTTCAGGTGTTCAGGTCTGACCTTCTCTGGGCCAGGTGCTGTTTGTTTCTTTACCGACAAAATGGCCTGTCATATTTCGGAAGGGAGAACGTTGGGAACGACATATCCATCCTGCGGAATTTGGTATGTGGGCAGGTGGACGTGGCTATCAAAGAGATCTGAGTCATGGATAACCTTCTCCATTGCCCTTCTGGAAGATGTGATAGATTCATCAGGACGTCGGAGGGCACTCATCTTGGTCTTGTAGTTGGCGAAGGACAGGCGGGCATTACAAATGCTTTTCCCGGGTTCTGCTGCATCTACCAGCACCGCTGCTCTTCTCTCTTTGAGGTCTTCCTTGATCGCATCTCTGCACTGCTTTGCGAGCTTGGACATTCGCATGCGGTTGCCTGAGGAATACGCCAAGCCACGTTGGTGAATAAGCTCAAGAGTTTTCAAAGACAGGCGTTTTCTTGTGGCTATCTCTCTTGGCGTTCCTTGCAAAATCATGGAGGTGCTGAACCAGTTGATTGTATTCCTCGTCAATGTTGTCAATGACGGGATCTTCCCATGTTGCAGCAATAGTGCCAAAGAGCTCCCAGTTGGTGGTTGTTCTGGGAGTTCTCTTCTTAAACTTTGCAACCCTTTCTCCCCATTCTGTGAAGTAGAATTTTGCATGAAGGAGATGGTGGTCTGATCCCATTTGGAATTTTGGGACAACAGCGACATCAGTCAGGCAAAACCGTCGATTGAATATGATGCAGTCAATTTCGTTGTGGAACTGTCCACTGGGAGAATTCCATATCCATTTTTTAGATTCGACCTTCTGCAACTGTGAGTTACCATGGATGGTCTTGGTCGACATGATGAACTCAGACAGTTTCTCACCCTGCTTGTTCCATTCTAGGCCATGGGTCTCGATGTGGATTTCTTTGGCTGATCTTCTTGGTCCTATCTTGGCATTAAAATCACCAACAATGATCTAGAATGTGAACTAGAATTTGTAAAAGAGTGTAATTGCTGTGGAAAATGACGGATACTTGAAAATGTGAAGCAGACTTATACTATGATCCAGTAATTCTACTTCCAAAAGAATTCAAAGCAAGAACTCAGACACATATTCGTATACACATATTCAGAGCAACAATATTTATGATCACCTAGAGTTTATGGTAAAAGCCAAGAGGAAGCACCCCAAACTTCCATTAATGATGAAAGAAGAAAGAAAATATAGCCCGTACATACACTGGAATGTCAATCAGCCTGAAAAAGCTCATTCTGTTTCTTGTTAAGATATGGATAAATTCAAGGACACCTTAAAGTGAACTAAGCCTTTCACCAAAGACATCCTGTATGGTTACCTTAATGGGAGGGACTTAGGGTGATCAAACTCAGAGACAGAAAGGTGGTGATTGACCTTTCAAGCGGGGGTGGGGAACAGAGCTGTTTAATGCCATCAAGGCTTTTTTTTCCCCATTTTTTAAATTTAAATGAATCACCATGAAATATAGTTACAGACTTACAAACTTTTATAATTGTGTTTCAGTCAAACAGTGTTGGAGTAACCACCCCTCCGTCAGTGCCTACTCTTCAACACCAATGTTCCAGTATCCCTCCCCCTACTTCCAACCCTTCCCACTCCCTGCCTCTATGGCAGACACATTCCCTCTTTCTCTCTCCTTTTGGATGTTATGGTTTGCAATACAGGTACTAATTGGCCATCATGTTTGGTTCAGAGTCTACTTTCAGAGCTCATCTACCACCCCAAGTGAGCCCTCCAACCATCATTTACTTAATGGTCCCTTCTACATCCCAGCTGCCTTTCCCTGCCGCACAAGAGATCTGCTTCCAAGCCATCGAGTGATCCTCCTGACCCTTATCTCTCTATTCTTAGGTGTTAGTCTCATATTATGTTACTTTATATTCCACAAATGAGTGCAGTCTTTCTATGTCTATCTCTGTCTGACTCACTTCACTTAGCATGATACTCTCCATGTTGATCACTTATATGCAAATTTCTTGATTTCATTTTTTGTAGCAGCTACATACTATTCCATTGTATAGATATACCAAAGTTTCTTTAACCAGTCATCTGTTCTTGGGGACTCTGGTTGTTTTCCAGATTCTGGCTGTTGTAAATAGTGCTGCCATGAACATACAAGTGCAGATGTCATTTCTACTGTATCTTTTTGCATCTCTGGGATATATTCCCAGAAGAGGTATTGCTGGGTCAAATGGGAGCTCAATTTCTAGTTTTTTTGAGAAACATCCATATTGTTTTCCAAAAAGGCTGGATCATTTGGCATTCCTACCAGCATTGAAGGAGAGTTCCCATCTCCCTACATCCACACCAATACGGTTGCTTTTGTTCTTTTGGATGTGTGCCAGTCTCTGTGGTATGAAATGATATCACATCGTTGTTTTGTTTTGCATCTCCCTGATGATTAGTGATGAAGAACATTTTTTATGTGCCTTTTGAATGCCACCAAGTTTTAATTCAACATGACAACAAAAGTTCTGCTTCAAGGTGAAGGCACTTAATGAACTCTACCCTTAAGCATGGTTAGAATGATGTCATAGGTCATGTATTTAAAAATAAAGGAAAGATTATTGTGAGGATTATTAGTATACATCCATGTGCCAAGGCTGTGGTAATAGTTGATTGGTCCAACTACAGATGTTGCTAAGGAGATTTTAGATCTGGTTAGCATTGAAGTCAGTAGTCATTGTTTCTTTTTCCCAGGAAAAGAACTCACCTGTATTTTTCATAAACGTGGCTGGGAATTTACAAATAATTATAATTTTTGACAAAGTCAGAGCCCTCCTGTCTTCATGATTCAAGACTATGGGGATCCTGAAAACCCAAAGTTGTCAATCCCAGCACCCCTGGACCAAACCAGAGTCCATAGGAAGGGTGGAGGTTGGAAAAGAATAGACGAGGAAGTGTGTAGACTGGGAAAACCCCAAAGATCTTTCCCCTAGGCCTGGAATTCCCTTCCTTTACAGAGGCCCTAGAGTATTCTCCAGAAAAAACTCGAGACAATAGCTGGCATGACAAACACTCCAACAGTGTTTGCCATTTTTATGGTTATCTTAGGGAAGACACGCCTTCCCCATTTGCTAGTATTTTCTTCTCCATGGCGGAAGATCGTTTAGGGGAGACACCTGTTTTCTTTCTCTTCTCCGCTCACATAAGTTTCAGTCATGTAGGTCGACTGTACAGATGGTCACCAATGGAGGAAATGATCACAACAGAAAACAATTCTCTGTGGGGACTTGAAGTCTGAAGTCAAGATATGGACAGGGTTGGCTGCTTTTGGAGGTGCTGAGGATGAATCTGTGATGAAACCCCTTTCCAGGGCCTTGTGACTGCCTGGGGTCCTGTTAGACCCCATCCTTCCACTCTCTGCCTCCATCTTCACTTGCTTCCTTCACTCTCATCTGTCCTTTTCTTCTAAGGACACTTGGCATTTATTTTAGGGACTACCCTCAACTAGGATGATCTCCTCTTAAGATCCTTAATTATGTAATTCTACAGAGAATATTTTTCACTCATAAGGCCTCATTCACAGATTCTGCATAGACATAACATATTTTGGGGGGATAGGAGACACCAGCCCACTACTGCCAAACTGATCCTATGTATTCCAGCTTCTTCCTTCCCTTTTCCTCTTGGGGTGAACCTGCCCACTGAGAAACTGTTTTTTGCTTTTAACCCCCCTGAATTCCCCCCTGCAGTGAACTATGTGGGAAGCTTTCTCTCTGTCTGAAACCTGGTCAGAACTAAATAATCCTGTGCCCACAAGAAAAATTCTGCCCAATTTTTACCTCTTGGGGCTCATTTACCTGCTTCTGGAAGTCTTGCATTTCATAATCAGCTTTATCTAGTAGAGATGCTAGGTGGGTCTCTCATATCTCTTCTCTTCTCTTAATTCTCAATGAGTTTAGAATTCAGGAATGAAAGATAGGTGGCCTTTATCCTAGTTCCCTTGAAAATTCCATTAATATGACTTCAACTTCAACTCAAATGTCAGTGACATTCTAAATTCATCTCCACTCTCATGGGAAGCATTAACCATCTCTTTTGGACCTCTGCTGTTCTTTCTATTCCCTTTTCTTTGTACCTTTTTCCTTGTTGGACTATAGTTGTTCAAAGGTTATTCCCTTAATCCTTCCCCACTGTGGTCAATGAATAATGTTGAGGACATGCAGGAACTTTCTTCTGACAACCCAGATATCCACCTATGTAAACTATATGTAGCCCAGGACCAGGAAGATAGTTCAGATGTCAAAGTCACAGGGAATTGAGGTTGATCCCTACCTATGCACAACTTCCTGAGCACCCCAGCCTCCAGGCATAAGACAGGCATATGACAAGGTTGGACACTCCCATAGCATTTAGGCAAAAAAAGATATCAAAGCCTCTGTGACCACAGAGGCATCCAAACACCACTGGACCCAAGCAGTACTGATTATTGGCCCTAACCTTCAGCTTTATTGACTTAGTATGACTGGAAGTAGCCTCCAGACTCTCTAATCACTATTTGGAAGGTTATTATGCCAAAACAAAATCAAGTAAAGAATACTACAATCCCTGATGAACCACCATGATTAGTCACCACATACCCACTGATTCTGTCTTGCATTAGATTTTATTTTAGCTTTGGTTTTTCTCTGTATGGGCCATGAATATAAAAAGAATCTCTCTCTCTTTCTCTCTCTCTCTCTTTTTAAATAAGAGGTAGAACTCTATATAAGTATCTTATAGTTTGAAGGAGACAGGAGGTCAAACCAATGTGTGGACTTTGTCTTCTAAGAAAAGGAGGCCCAAAGCAGACAGAGACACCACTGAAAAAGAGAACTGAAGGCCAATATCTTTCATGAACACAGAAGCAAAAATCCTCAACAAAACACTAGCAATTAGAATCCACCAATTCAGTAAAAAGATCATACACCATGACCAAATAGAATTCATCCTGGGAATACAAGGGTGTTATAACATACACAAGTCAATCAATATAATACACATATCAATAAAGAATAAAAATCATATGAACATATCAGTAGATGCAGAGAAAATGTATGCCATGATCCAGCACTCATCCATGATAAAAAAAAAGCTCAACAAAATGAGAATTGAAGGAACTTTCCTCAATATAATGAAAACCATTTACCACAAGCCCACAGCAAACACTATATTCAATGGGGAAAAACTAAAAGCCTTTCCTCTAAGATTAGGCACAAGACAAGGTTGTCCACACTCCCATAGCATTTAGGCAAAAAAGATATCAAAGGCATCTAGAGAGGAAAGGAAGATGTCAAGCTTTCACAATTTGAGTATGATATGACTCTATACGTAAAAAAATCCTATACGCTACAAAAAAGCTCCTAGAAACAATGGATTTGTAGAGTAAAGAGGCAATCTACAAAATTAATATGCCAAAGTTCATGGCATCCTATATACAGATAATGAAAGAGAAGAAAAATAACTTAGAAAAATAATCTTGTTCACAATTGTGCCTCAGAAAATCAGGTACCTTGGAATCAGCTTAACTAAAAAGGTGTAAGACCTATATGAGGGGGGCTGTAACAATAGCACAGCGGGTAGGGCTTGCACGTGGCCAATCGGGGTTCAATTCTTAGCATCCCGTATGGTCCCCTGAGCACCGCCAGGAGTAATTCCTGAGTGGAGAGCCAGTAGTAACCCCTGTGCAATGCTGGGTATGACCCAAAATGAAAAAAAAAAAAAAGACCTATATGAGGAAACTACAAAACACTACTTCAAGAAATAAAAAAGAACATGAAGAAATGAGAACACTTTCTCTGCTCATGGATTAGAAATATTAATATCATTAAAATGGCAATACTTCTCAAAGTATTGTACAGATTCAATTCAATTCAGTACAAACCTATAAAGATATCCACACCACTTTTCAAAGATATAGATTAAACTCCTGAAATTCATACAGAACAATACATCTTACCAAGTAGCTAAAGCAGTCCTTGGGAAAAAGATGAGAGGCATCACTGTCCCAACTTCAAACTACTGCAATGTGGTAGTAATTAAAATAGCACAGTATTGGAATAAACACAGATCTTCAGATCAATGGAATAGACTTGAATATCCTGAAGATCCTCTGGTATATGATCAGTTAATCTTTGGTCACGATCACGATCACGACCATCCTGTTGTTCGTCGATTGCCTCGAGCAGGCCCCAGTAACATCTCCTTCATCCTAGCCCTGAGATTAAAAAAAAAAAGTCTTTGATAAAGGAGCAAATTATATGAAGTGGAGCAAGGAAAGCCTCTTCAACAATTGGTGTTGGGAAAAATGCTCAACTACTTATAAAAAAAAAAAAAGAACTTAGAGCGCTATCTAACACCACACACAAAAGTCAAATCAAATTGGATTAAGAACCTCCGTATCAGAGCTGAGTGCATCAGAGCAAGGTACATAGAGGAAAACATAGGCAGAACTCTCCATGACACTGAAGCTAAAGGTATCTTCAAGGATGAAACACCATTGACTAAGCAAGAGGAAGCAAAGTTACACAAATGGGACTACATTAAACTAAGAAGCTTCTGTGCCTCAAAGGAAATGATGCCTAGGGTTCAAAGACAGACCTATGGAATGCGAAAAATTATTTACTTAACACCCATCTGATCAGGGGTTAATATCATGACCCTCATAGAATTTAACAAGAAAAAAAAATCCAACTCTATCAAAAAATGGGGAGAAGAGATGAACAGAAACTTCCTCAAAAGAGAAATACAAATGGCCAAAAGTCACATGGAAAAAATGCTCTATATCACTAGTCACCAGGGAGATACAAATCAAAATAACAATGAAATATTGTCTCATGCCACAGAGACTGGCACACATCCAAAAGAACCAAAACGACCAGGGCTGGGCAGTTAGGGAAAAGGTACCCTAAGTCCAGAGGATCACCCACATGGCAATGGGCACTGTAACCAAGCAGGAGCAAAGGAATGGAGAAGAGGAACACAGCGAGGATTGGCAGCTCCAGGCAGGAAGGCAGCGCAGCATGGCACTGAGTCACCAGACCCGCTGAGCACTGGAGCAGCAGATGAAGCTGCCGAAGCAACGTCACGGAAAACAGGTGGCTGGAGGTCTGCTCTGTCCCGGAGTGGCATTCCCGGCCCCACCAAGCAGCTGTTCAGCAGCCTCCTGCACGTCCTCACTTCCTTCTGACTCCACACAGGGAGCCCCATGAGCCTAAATCACCGGAGCGTGGCTCTGTCCCTGGTAACCTGGAAGGGCCTCATCAACACCATGCACTATTCATCTGTCTGGGTCAGCTCAGGTGGCGCAGTGGGGAGGGGCTTCTTTGCCTCTCCGGGGCAGGATTCCTCGATGTCAGGATGGCACTCGATGCCTTTCTCAAATATCCTCAGCAGCTGGGACAGTGCATGGACACGAGAAGTGCTCAGGTTGTTTGGTCAATGAGAATGAACGATGAGGTGAGGAATGTGGGTGTGTCTGGGGGGCCTGGGCAGCATAACACAGCATAGAGAGCTTCAATAGATAGGTCTGTGTGTGTGTGTGTGTGTGTGTGCGCGCGCGCGCGCGCGCGCGCGCGCGCGCGCACGCACAGGAACATACACGTGAGCACCACACATGGCTGTACTCAGGGCTTACTTACTACTGGCTCTAAGCTCAGGGGTCACTCCCAGTGGGGTTCAAGGGACCCTGTGTGGTGCTGGGAATCGAAGCTCTACCCATTGTCCTATGAGAGCATTTCTCTACAAGTATCTGGTATTTCAGTATCTGGTTTCATTTCTTATCAAATGAAGGACCTACAACATTTTTTCCCCAAACTATTTCTTTATTTTTGGTTTTGAGGGTGATGCCTGGCAGTGCTCAGTGGCTGTCCCTGCCACGGTCTGTGGGGGTTACTCCCTGTAGTGCCAGGAGTAGGGCAAAGCATACAGTGCTGGGCTGCAAATCTGGACCTTCTGCATTGCCAAGCATGCACTCAGCCCACGGAACTGTCTCTCTAGGTCTGAATTTACAAATCTTCATCTCCTGAATTTTGTTTGAAACCATGACTCGGCAGAAATTCCCCTTTAGCTGTGCCGTAAGTAAAACATATAACACATTTAAAAAAAATCAAACATCTATTTGTTTAAATGTTTATTTTATTTTTATAAAGTTGTTCACAATAACTGATTACATTTAACATTCAAACCCCAATCCCACCACCATTGCACCTTCCCACCACCATATTTTGAATGTTTCCACCCAAATCCCAAAGCATGCTCCCAAAGCAGAACCGAAACCATTAATTTTGTATTGTCTGTTATGAATAATCCGCTAAAAATGGTCCAATAAAATTTCCTTAGAGTAAAGATGTAAAGATTGTTGTATTTCACACCCAGGAGGAGAGAGAGAACAAAAAGGAATGCCCTGCCACAGTGGCAGGGGGGGGATGGGGGGATGGGAGGATGGGGGGGGGAGGGATATTATCCTGGTGGTGGAAAATGGGCACTGGTGGAGGGATGGGTATTTGATCGTGGTATGACCGAGATCCAAGCACAAAAATTTGTAAATCTACAACTGTACCTCATGGTGTTTCACTAATAATAATAATAAAAAAAAAGATTGTTGTATTTCATCCTGGAGCCATTAAGCCCTTGTATAAGAGATTACTAACATGTTTGTTAAAGCCAATCAAATGTTGTGTGCTACTCTTGGCACAACAGTGGTATGGAGTATGAGAGGTCACGTGGCCGCATTTGTGGCCACGCTACAGGAATTCTAAAATTTAGAATATGATTATAGAGCAGATTCACTCATGGGTGAGGCCTATGTTGCTCTCTTCCAGGACCCTTGTTTCTGAGGTTTTTGGATGCCAGAACTCTGTTGGGGCAGGGAGGGAAACTCAACCCACCCCTCTCTGAGTTACCCTGGTGAAGACAGCTTGGTATGAGGTGGCCGGGATGTTCTATCTCAAACATCTAATGAGTTTTGTTTTATATTAGATATATACTAAACCCTTAGTGTACACTATACTCAGTTCTGTGGGGAGAAAGTACACCAGGAAACTAAGTCCCTGTATTTAAGGGGACTTCAGGAAATCCAGACTTAGAAATACAAAGTCATGTGCAGTGGCTATGGTGGTTCCAGGTGCCAAGGACCTTTGGTGTTGGAATAGAATGTTAGAAGATAGTGATTAGTTGCAGAGAAAAGAGCTTGCAATGAGAGAGAAAGAGAGATAGAGAGAGAGAGGGAGAGGGAGAAGAGAGAGGGAGAGGGAGAAGAGAGAGGGAGAGAGATACAGAGAAACAGAGAGACAGAGAGGAGAGAGAGAGGGAGAGGGGAGAGAGACAGAGAGAGACAAGAGAGACAGAGAGAGACAGAAAGAGCACATTAAGAATTTGCTAGAGTGTGCTCTGCTGGAAGAGGTGGAGGTACAATTTCAAAATTAAAAAAAAAAATGACCAGAAAGCTTTGACGATATGATCTTTCAGCCTCTCAATCAACTGATTTCCTGAGTCCCAGAAAATCACTTCCCGATTTACCTGAGTCAATATAATTTTTTCCTCCCACCTTTCCTCATCCCTGATTTGCTTTGTTTTCTATACTTGCACCAAAAGCAAGCAAACAAAAACCAGAACTAATAGGTACATGGTTATATTTTCTATAATTTATAACTTAATAAAAATGCTGAGATCATCAAAATAAGTCTGTGTTAATGAAGCAGCAGTTCTCATTTAGACATTCCAGCTCCATGGAAAAAGCAAGTGACAGTGGTTGAAGTTTGGGAACCTCTCTTTCGCTCTCCCCACCTGCACCCCCCAAAAAATATTGTTTAGAAAAATGCTGTTGAAATATAAAAATTGAGCCAGAGAGATAGCTCAGTGCAGATAGTTATGTGAGACGGCTATTACACAAGCGTGCTTGAGGCCTGGGTCCAATTTCTGACACCTGATATGGTCCCCTGAGCACCAACAGATCTGAACATTCCCCCACCCCTGCTCCACAAGCACAAAGCCGGGAATATCTTTGAGCATCACAAGATGTGGCCCAAAGCAAGAAAAAAACCCACAAAACATCGATTTGCTTGAGCAGGCCAGTAATGTCTCCATTGTGAGACTTGTTGTTACTGTGTTTGGCATATTGAATACATTACAGGGAGCTTGCCAGGCTTTGCTGCGCAGGCGAGATACTCTCGGTAGCTTGCCGGGCTCTCTGAGAGGGGTGGAGGAATCGAACCCGGGTCACCCGGGTTGGCCATGTGCAAGGCAAACGTCCTACCCACTATGCTATCGCTATGATACTATATCACTATATATCACTATATGTATATACTATATCCACAAAACATATATATATAAATAAATATACATTGTAAATAAATAAATAAATAAAAGAGGATAGAGCGATAATACACTGAGTATGGCGCTTTCCTTACACACAGCTGACCTGGATTCAATCCCTTGCACTCATATGGTTCCCGAGTATTGCCAGAAGTGATCCCTGAGCACTGCCAGGTGGGACCCAAAAACCAAAACAAAATATATGTAATGTATAAAAATGTAAAATGCTGGGGGCTGGAGCAATAGCACAGCAGGTAGGGCGTTTGCCTTGCACATGGCCAACCCGGGTTCGATTCCAAGCATCCCATATCGTCCCTTGAGCACCACCAGGGGTGATTCCTGACTGCAGAGCCAGGAGTAACCCCTGTGCATCTCCGGGTGTGACACAAAAAAAAGCAAAAAGAAATATATATATATATGTATGTGTCTGTATATATTTAAATATATATTTAAAAACCAAAAACCAAAACAAAATACATGTAATGTATAAAAACGTAAAATGCTGGGGGCTGGAGCGATAGCACAGCAGTAGGGTGTTTGCCTTGCACGAGGCTGGCCCGTCTGAGTTGGCCTGTTGATTCCTCTGCCCCTCTCGGAGAGCCCGGCAAGCTACCGAGAGTATCTCGCCCGCACAGCAAAGCCTGACAAGCTCCCTGTGACGTATTCGATATGCCAAACACAGTAACAACAAGTCTCACAATGGAGATGTTACTGGGCTCGCTTGAGCAAATCGATAAGCAATGGGAGGACAGTGCTAATATATACATATATATGTAAAAATGCTATACATATATATATATATATATATATATATATATATATGTATAACGCTTGCAATCCCCAACCTATAACATAAAATCAAGTGCATGGATGGCTAGTTCTGGCAATCCATGTACAGTATGTCTTGACCTGCCTGCCGGCCCCAGCCCTGGGCTTCCTCCAGGCCCGCTCTTCAACATGTTCTCCAGCTGCTTCTGCCCCTTGGCTCTCCAGGGTGGTACTCAGCCTGTGTGTTCTGCTCAGAACCACACCCTTGTGAAGCTGTGGGTTTTTGCACTCATTCCTGATGGTTCTGTTAAACAGCACTTCCTCTGTAAAGCCTTTCAGAACCTCCCAGAGGAGAATTAATGGGTTTTCCTTCCCTCAGCCAGCACCACCGTCTGACCCGGACTACCGCTGGGGTGGGTAACTGCTTTCCTTCAAGTCTGAAGGATCGTGGGCAGTATCTACTTATCCACAAGTGTGCAGTTCTGCTCCAACTGTCTGGTACCCAGTGGACGCTCAATGCATGTCTGTTAACTGAAATGTCAATGTTGGAGGTAGGGGCGGGGCGGTGGGGGGTGGTTACTTCTACACTTGTTGACTTGTCCGAGTGCTTCAGGCCATTCTCAGAATATACCGAGTAGCAGTACTCAGCGGTCACTGAACACAGTTTATGATCCATGATCCACATTTTCAAAGAGCCCCAGTCCAAGGGGGAATGGTCATTGGCTCTGTTTATTGGCCCAAACTAAACTCCTTGCCTTTAATGGGACCTTGAGTCAAATATAGAAATGTTCAGATCAAAGAGCCTCCAAGGACAAGCCGCCTGGTGGACATTCCCATTCATCATCCATTCACGTCTGGGCTTAATGGTTGGGTTCTATTTTTTTTTTTCTTCCTTGTAAGTTTCCATTTCTCACAAGCATGGGAGATGCAGTCAGGGATTTCAAAACACATTTTGCTGTCAGGAGACTCACTTCGTATGCAGCCACACTGGGCGTGCCACCTTCCTTGGGCATCGCTCATGCCTCCCGTCACCTTCCTCGGGTTCCCTAATTGACTGGCTTGCTTTAGGCCATCTGACCCGGTACTGACTTTCCATGTTGCTCTCCTGAATAGCTAATGATAGATATTATATAGATGAGAGTTAACCACTCCCAGTTTAGGTCAGACTTGTTGGACAACATTAAATGCTCTTAAATAGGTCTTCTCTTTTTCCTGATGGATTTTCTTGGGAATCAAACACCCCACCCCACTATGTCCCTATTGAGGAAGAGTTTCTCTGTGGACACTACCCTGTATCACAGCTGAGCCATCCTCACGCATGGCAGAGAAGCCCAGTCTAGTAAGTTCATTCTTTTAACTGGAGGCTAGTAATTAGTTGTGCTGTCCCAGTTCCTACTGAATGATGAGGTTTTCTCTTTGAAAATTGCCCTGAAGAGGGGGAGTGACTAGAAAAATGTTATGGTTTTGGGAATCACCAGGTATCAATCCAGAGCATCAAGACGAAGCCCCTCTCTTTGGAACTGAATGTTGCTGCCCTATCAGTGGAAGTAGGGAGGGTTGACAAAGAGACAACCAGGGCCTCTTTCCTTGGGCAAGCAAATTATGGGTTGGAGAATACTACTTGGGATGTGTGCTAATAAGGCAAAAAAAGAGATCATTACTCTGCAAAGACAGTTGTGTGTGTGTGTGTGTGTGTGTGTGTGTGTGTGTGTGAGAGTTTCTTTTGGTAGTACCGTGAATGGAACCCAGGGCCTCAGACATGCAAGGCTCTACCCCTGACCTCAAGGTTGCTCTTTCGATTTTCTCGTGGCCAATTCCATCTTCAAACATTTTCTTTTTCAATTGATCTCTATTGATTTGGTGGTTTCTTGATCACCCTCTCTGGATTTATTCAATTGCTCTTGCCTTAGCCATTAGGGGCAAGGAAACATTATAGGAGTCAGAACCGCAGAGAGAGAGAGAGAGAGAGAGAGAGAGAGAGAGAGAGAGAGAGAGAGAGAGAAGTGCTTGGAGTAAATATGTTTCTTTTCTGTGATTGAAATAGAAAAAAAATCCAGAAAAAAATCCTCCCCAATATTTGACTTAGATCTTCTGTGTTGTTTTCCTGAAATGTGGGATTTTACTTATTTTGGAATGGAGAAGAAAATACTGAAGAAAGCGGAATCATAAAGAACCACCCTCAGAGCTCCGAATTGGGATCCAATCTGGCAGGGGCAGTCAGGCTGTTGTTTAGAAGGCCAGGGGTATGGGCCATGGCTTCACGTCCCATCACTGCCTTTGCTGATACCCAAGGATGAGTATGGACCTTACCAGAGAGTATGTCTGCAAATATATCAGCTTTTGTGTGTGTGTGTGATTTTTATACATTTTATTTAGATAAAGTAGTTCACAATAGTTCATTACAGATAACATTCAAACACCCTCCACCAGCGAGCATCTTCCAACCACAATAAGAAGGAAGTGTGTGAAGGTTGTTGTATTTCATTCTGGAGCCATTTAACCCCATATATAAGAGAATACAAGCAGTATGTTAAAACCAAACAAATGTGTGTTACTTTAGGTACATCAGTGGGCTGGAATATAAGAGGCTGCATGGAATTTGGCCACGTGCTCCAGGAAATACTGCGTCACTCATCACTCTCTTCAGGGAGCTTTATTTTATAGTCTCTGGATCTTCTCTATTGATGGGATTACATGGTGGGGGAAGGGCAGTTTGTGGGTGTGACTGCCAAGTTACTGGTTACTGGAAAACTGGGGAGCTGGATGGAGGAGGCCCAGTCTAATCCGATACGAGAAGGCTTGGAGATCTCAGTCACAGGTCCCACATACCTGGGTTCCTCTGCCTGGTCCTTCATAGGTGAGGCTCGTCTGAGCGTGTGGAGAGTGGCTTTAGCATGGCGGCTGTTGGGTTCTGGAGGTTTTCGACTGCTGGGGATCTGCTTGGAGTGGGAAGGGAAACTCAACCCACCTCCCTCCGAGGTACCCTGGTGAAGACAGCTGGCGCAGGGTCAGGAGATTCTGCCTTAGCTTCTTAATAATACTGCTCATTGTATTATATATGTATGTGCATGTCATGTGCATCTAACGTATCACTGTCACTGTCACTGTCCTCCTGTTGTTCATCAATTATTCAAGTGGGCATCAGTAACATCTCCATTGTGAGACTTGTCACTGTTCTTGGCATATCGAATACATCATGGGTAGATTGCTATACTCTGCTGTGCGGGCAGGATACTCTGGGTAGCTTGCCCGGCTCTCTGAGAGGAGTGGAGGAATTGAACCCGGGTCGGCCGCATGCAAGATAAATGCCCTACCCGCTGTGCTATTGCTCCAGCATCTAACGTATACATATATAAAATGTGAACTTGGGGGGAACTCCCAAGCAGTGCTCAGGGGACCCCTAGGGCCACTTCTGGCATATTTGACTGTCCAGACCAGTGATTCCATGTGATGACCCCAGGATGCTGCTTGGGCATTGCTGTGCTGAAGCCCTGGGCCTCTGCCATGGTGCCTGGGGCCTCAGGGCCACACCCAGAGATGCTCAGGATTGAAGGAGGGGTGGGCACATACAAAGCCCACAGCCCTAACCTCTGGATTATCTCCTCAGCACTGGTAGGAATCTTTCTTCCAATAAAACTAAGCAGAGAGTGTAACTGTTGAAGCCACTGTGAGTGTGTTCAGGGTGCTGGTGTCAACTGGAGGGCCATGGATGCACCGATATCTCTGCTCTGGAGAGACCCAGCTCTGGAGTGCAGGCTCTGGGACGCACAGCCCTGGCTTTGCCTGCAAAGCTCCCCTGGCTGCATTTAGGTCTGGAGATGCTGGGTGTTTGCCTCGATCTGCAAAGAAACTTGGGGTTTGGTGGTGACTATGAATGGCGGCTGCTAGTTCCTGCAGAAGTTTGGAACAAGGGGCTTATTGGCCACCTCGTTCAAAAGGCCCTAGACAGAGAGAAGGGAGAAGAGGAAGTCAAGAGATGTGGGAGTTGGCGGGAGATGAGTGCTCTCTGTATCTGCCTGGCAGCGGGACGCGGAGCACAGGGAACACAAGGGCTGCCTTTGTTTGCACGAAGGTGGCTGGTGTCTTTGGTTCTCAAGTTTTTGCGTGCTTCACAGAAACAGGCAGGACGTGAGATGCTGCATCCCCAGAACTCGGTCATTTGTGGGGCCCTTCCACCCCCAGTGCTTTCAATTCAGGATGTTCATGCGAGAGGAAAACATGGAATGTTTTGCGGAGACAGGGGATGTTTTTAAGCTTGCCCTGTCAAAAGCATTAAAATGCTGTGAGAATCAACAGCATGTGAAACATTGTGCTGCAATTAACCCTGTAAACACATCTTCATCATATCATTAAAGTCAAGTTGTATATATATATATATTTGCTTATATATTTGCTTTTTGGGTCATACCCAGTGATGCTCAGGGGTTACTCTTGGCTCTGCACTCAGGAATTACTCCTGGCGGTGCTTGGGGGACCATATGGGATGCTGGGAATCGAACCCGGGTCAGCCGTGTGCAAGGCAAATGCCCTACCCAATGTGCTATCGCTCCAGCCCCTCAAGTTGTATATTTTATATCAAAATAAAATAGTGTGGACTTTCAGCTCCACCCCCTCTCCCTTTCAGCAATAGTACTGTAAGTCACATTGCAAAGATATGTAAGGACAAAGTACCTCTTGTAAGAAGCAGACTGGTGGGTGGGAAGCCGATGAGGGGCAGCATTGGTGGAGGAAAGTGGACAGTGCTGAAGAGGTCAGTGATGACACATTTATATGCTTGAAACCCAGTTATGAATAACTTTCTAATTTCTTGGTCACTAACTAAATAATAATTATAATAAATGAGAAATGATGAAGAAAGGTGGTTTTGAGGGTCTTTGTGGTACCACAGATGGAAACAAAAGCCTTACACATGCAAACCAGGTCCTCTGCCAGTAAGCCAGATCCCTGTACCTACCTTCCACAAAAGGCTTTCCTAACTTATTCATATTTTGAGAGGCTCCCAAGCAGTGCTCAGAGGTCCTTCGGCACCTCCTAAGCAGTTCTTTGCTGAATGGACCTGAAATTCTCCGAGGTGGCCTGAGCATGCAATACTGAGGTTCACTGGGACCAGGTTTGCGGGTGCTCAGAGGTCCCTGGGACCACATCCAACAGTGCATTGTGTACCACATGGCACTGAAGCCTGACCTAAAGATTCCCAAGACCTGTGATGTTGAGCTGGGGTTGACAACTTCAGCTGGGGTGGCATTGCCAAAGTCTGTGCTTAACCTGTATGATCTCTCCAGCCCCACGTGTATTAAAAAAGCTCCATCCATGCCTTACCATTCCAGGACAGCTGCCTTTGTACAAGTCAGGATTATATAGGTGTGGACTTTGCCTCCTTTTGAATGCCAGCTCTACTTTTTCTGAGTGAGCCCTGTTGTGGGTTTGGCTAACATGGGATTATTGTGAGGATTGAGTGAATAAAAATACTTAGCAAAAAGCATGATCTAGTGGAAATAATTTTTTCTCTTCTCATCTTCCTTTCATGGTTGACACTGTTCTTGTGACTGGGGGTAGCACACACATGGTTTGGATGCACACACACACTTGGGTGCTTGCACACTTGGTTGCCATGTGCCAGAGATTCCACTGGCCATACTGCTAGATCTCACTGCATGTAAGGCTGGGTGGGGACCACACTCAAAGCCTTTGGCCTGCATGGTAAGTCCTCTGCCGCTGATCTACCTTTCCTTTTCCAGTTGATTATCGTAAAAGTCCTGTGAAGAAGATAAAACAGCAGTTATTGATGTCTTTGTGGAAATATAAAGCTTGAATGCCAGAGTACTTTCCCTGGGATAGTAAGTTTCAGAAGTGGAATTATGATTCAACCGTTCTGGCTTTTTACCAGATCTCCCCCAATTTTAGGAAGTTTTAAGCCTCCTCTCATTGATGCTCAGGAAGTGAATTCACCGTAACAAATTCCCGAGTGCCATGTCTTCAGTTACATATTTGTTGGGGGAATAGAACCCCTTAGATATAGATATTAGCAGTCTGAAATAATATTTGGTAAATATTTTCTGATGGAGCATTTGGTCCCTCTACAGGAGTCTTACTTTCCCTTTAGAATAACTAGTGCTTTGTTATTGTTTTTCAGGTTAGATAAATAAAGACAATTGGTCCTCAGACCATTATGATTCTTAAGCCAACAACCAGGTGTGACCAAGTCTGCATGCTTGAAGACAAAACACATCTTACGAATGATGCTGTCATGGAAGACGAAGTATTTGCACAATCCGAAAGTATGATTAATCTCCCAAGAGATTTTATTTCCCTATCTTTTGTCCACCATGTGGCTATCATTCCCTCTCATCAAAACACTGAAGCCTGAATCACTTGGCAGGGTCTGAACAAGAGTGGCTTTGACAGGGAACACGATCTAGGGCAAAAGCCCTTCATTTTGATCCTTGTGTCTACTTAGCAGTTTGGAAGCCAGGAGGAGAGATGGGCAGTGCAGAAGGGAGAGAGTTGGGGGTTGTTGAGGTTCACACAAAAAGGCCAGGCTGAGGAAAGTGCTGTTCAGGCTAAGTGCTTGGTAGGCAGAAAGTGACTAAGAGGAAGGCTTCATATTTCTTTTAAATATTTAGAAAATATTTGTTTAGCTACAACCTGCTGTGCTCAGGGCTTACTTCTGGCTCTGTACTCAGGGATCACTTCTGGCTGAGCTCAGGGAACCATATGGGGTATTGAGGATCAAACTGGGGTAGGCTGTGTGCAAGGCAAGAAAAACCTTTCCTGCCCTACTCTCTCTCTGCTCCAGAAAATATCTGAAAGTTGAACTCACAAAATTTTATTAATTCAAAGACTTGAGAATCTTGGTACAACTTTTTCACTTTATTGGGGGGTCCAGAAGAAAAATTGTGACCCAAAAGAGTCCATTGTTCCTTGCAATGCCACAATATAAATCAGGCATAACCAAGTTGAGAATATGTGGTTTTTTGTTTTTAGTTTTTTTTCTTTTTGGGTCACACCGGCAAGGCTCAGGGGTTACTCCTGGCTCTGCACTTAAGAATCACTCCTGGTGGTGTTCAGGGGACCATATGGGATGCTGGGAATCGAACTTGGATGGGCCACGAGCAAGGCAAACTCCCTACCTGCTGTGCTATCATTCCAGCCCCAAGAGAGTATGTGGGTATTTTTGTCGTTGTTGTTCATTTTTTTCCCTCTATGTTTGTTTTGTTTTTGTGGTGCTGGGGATCAAACCCAGAGCCTTGCCCATGCAAGGCAAGTGTTATACCACTAAACTGCATCCTGGCCATCCTTTTTGGATTCAGCTATAAGTTCATAGTGGAATCCCAAGCCTGATATACTGATACTCTGTAAATATTTGCCTAATGAAAGAATGAGAGAAAGAAAGAATGACAAGTTTGCTCTCCCATACCTTTCATTTATGGATCATTTTTTGGTATTCCTATTTAAAAATGCTGAAAGAAATAGTGTGTTTTGTGTGTTTTGTAGTTGGGCACTCAGAAGGAGCAGGCATTTTCTAGTTTATGTATAAATGCAAACACATCAGAAAATAGCCCCACCACTTTTGAATTTTTCCAGTTGCCAAGTGGAATCACTTCATGGAGAAGTGCTTGTTGAGAGGGCCGGGCTCTAAAGTGAGCCACAGGTACCAATCACCGATGACCCAAATTGCCCTGGAAATCTCTCTGGGGCAATGCCACATGAAGATTGGCCTGCTGTTTCATGTGGCTTTTCTCTCCATCTCTGGGGTATGCAGTGCTTTTTTGTTTGAATTTGAAAAGTATGTGTTATCAACCAAAGACGTTCCAGTGAATAGAAGTTCATGGGCCCAGAGACAAACCAAGGACAGATTGGTTCATTATCTACGTCTCATGAGGACATTGGGCTCTTTGGGGGTCTGTGGAGGAAACTCTCAAGGAGTGCTCTGAGCCCAGGGCACCCTCCTGGCCATTCACAGTCACCCGAGTTCATGGTTCAATGCTAGGGCCCAATGATGCAGAGCGCCTGGAACTCTGCAGTGCCAGTGAATATTGCCTGGCAAGCCTGTTGGTGCACCGGGGACCATGTGGTCCAGGGCTACAATCTGCACTGCTCAGGGGGACGTGTGGTGCTGGGGTCAGCTGCACTGAGGCATGTGCCTTCATCCCTGCACCATCTCTCTGATAAAGAGGATGAGCTCCTATTACTCTTTTGTAAGACAAATATCCCTCCCCACCCCCATCCCTTCTCCTCACTCATAATTGAACTTGTAAAGTAAAGTAAAGGCCCTCCCATTTATCATCGATTTGCTCGAGCGGGCCCAGTAACGTCTCCACTGGAGACTTTGTTGTTACTGTGTCTGGCATATCGAGTACTCTCGGTAGCTTGCCGGGCTCTCCGAGAGGGGCGGAGGAATCGAACTCGGGTCGGCCATGTTGGCTGCGTGCAAGGCAAACGCCCTACCGCTGTGCTATCGCTCCAACAAAAAGTTAAATGCATTTAATTCAATATTGGGCTCACATGCTTCGCATAGTCTACAGGGAAGATTAATTAATACTTCAGTAGTAATAAAATATTTTAATATTTTAGAATCAAAATATGTATGAATTTACTTTGGGTATTTACTTTGGGAAGCTGCTCAGCTAAAGATGAAATAGATAAGCTCTAAATGTTAGGAAATTTGGAGGCCAGGGATGTAGCCCAGTCGCTCCAGCACTGGCCTGCAGGTCTGAGGCACCCATCTTCAACAACCACGACCCAAACCAGGCAGACAAACCAACAACAGCCCCCAGAAGAGTGAGGGATGGCTTGTATCTCAATGGTTGAGCACTTGCCTAAATAAGTATATAAAATTAGAAAAATAAATTACTGGCAATTCTCACTTTTTCTTTATTTTTGTCCTGCAGAAGCTTATAAAGGAGGATGTTGGGGTAGAGATATGCCTAGGTACATGATTACTGAATCAGAGAAATAAATTAATTAATTTCTTTCTTTCTTTTTTTTTTTTAAATTTTAGGTTCCCTGATTTACAACATTGTTAATGATCAGGTCTCATGCACACAACTTGGAATCAGGAAATCAACTTCTGCCGCTATTGCTCCCTCCCTTCAAAAGCAAAAACAAAAGCCCTGATTTACTCAGACTTCCTCTCTGTGGTGTGCTGGCCCCAGGCCTTTGAGATCTCACTGCCTCACACTGCCTGTTGGTTGCCCTTCCTGCCTCTCGTTCCTCTCCTTTACCTGCTGGGCTGCTCCCCACTCAACTCCTGGGGTCCCTCTGGTTTGTGCTGCAGATTCCCAGGAGACATAGACTCTGCTCGCAGGGAGGCCTTGGTAGAGTTAGTACTAAAGACTAGTCAGTTCTTGGCGGCTCTCTGAAGGAGGACTCTGGATTGAGACACCATGCTGACTTCCTGGAGCAATACCCGGGGAATTTTTTGTGTTTGGGGCCTGTGCAAGGATGATATTTTCCGTTGTTCTGTCTTTGAGAATCGTGGGGAAATGGCTGGAACCATCCAGCACGCACAGGAAGCTTGAGCTCTTGGCCCAGGCAGCCCAATGTCTAAATATTTGGAGGACGAATACTTGGAAGTGCATCGAAACATTTGAAGCATTTTATTTGTTTTTCTAGTAAGTCGCTGTTGTGAGATCCAGCTCTGCAGTGAGGCTCTATTTGCTGAAGGCATGAACCTTCCGGACAAGTCCAGGCCCTGGCTCCTCCTTGGGCCTTGGCGGGAAGCCAGAGGGGCATGTCTGTTGGCTAATGTCCACAGCCCTGAAGGGGGTTATTATTAAAATCACTCACCGTCAACGCCCACAGTCTAAAGTCATCCTGAGGGTCTGACCCAACTTTGCACTGAGACCAGGAAAGGAGCTTATATACACACACTTATACACAGTATGTGCACGCACACATTCATGCATGCACGCTCACCCATCGACCCTCACTCCTGCTCACATGTTCACACATACACAACACACACACACACACTCATGCACTTGCACACATACGCACACATGTACACTATACACACATGCACACAATACATACATGCACACAGCACACACATACACATATACTCACACATGTACACAGCACTCACACATATGTACTCACTCATAGGCACAGACATACACCTTATGCACAGGTCCTTTTCTGTACTTGGTACTGCCATGTTTCTTTCCCTCACTCGGTTCTGGCTCTTTGTTACTTTTGCCAACTTTCAAGTCGATGTGGAGAATCTGCTGTGGTCAGTTTGCCTCTTGGGCCCACCAGGTCACATGCCTTTGGGCTGTGTCTGCTTAGAGAATACAGCTAATATGAATGTATTCGGTTATGTGAAACATAATTAGAGAAGCAAATTTGCTGTAAAAGCAGCCTATGTGTTTATAGAAGTCAAAAGCAATTATAAGCAATTGGGGGAACGTTCATGATCTTTAGGCCCACGGGACATAGACTGGGGTCTAAATTATACCCAGTGTTGGCCGATCCCAATCAAATGATCTCAATTGCCAGAGAGCTAGTTTGTTATGCTAGAGATGAAAATGACCTTTCATTACTGAAATGGGGCTGAATGTGGTTGTGCCCCTGGCCAGGTGTCTCAGACAACTTGGCCACCAATCACCCTTTCCATACAATTGGGGGTACCAGAACAACTGTAAAAATATTAAAGGGCTGGGGATTAATTCAAAGGTTAGGATGCATACCCAAGACTCAAGTTCAATCTTCAGCATTTCTTCACCCCCTTTTGTCTCCTGTGATCCTGCTGACCCTCACACTGCTGGGTCCAAGCCTTCAGCCATCCAGCCCAGCTGGCTAAGTGTCAATAGGAGTGGCCCTTGGGCCCCCCAAGCATTGCTTGGGAGCTCCCAACCACAAATTACATTAAACTAGGCTCATTGCCCAGTCGACTAGCCTCAAGTATACAAAGTGGAGAAGTGTTTCAAAAGGGTATCACAGGGCTCTACAGGCCTGAGCCATGCTTACTAGAGGGGATCGTGCTCTCACCTTCTGCAAATCCTCCACCCAGGGCTATGGAAAGGCCCCACGTAATGAAAAGCTACTGGAAGTTCACAAATGGTCCCCTGCCCCAGCCCTTTCCCTTGTGAAAATGTTCAGTAGTGTCCATTGTGCTGTAGTGTTCATTACATGTACCAGGATCTGATGAACCTACATGCCCAACTCCCAGCCTGCTGGACTGTGCAGAGACACTAGGAGCTGTCCTATGATGGGGAACTCACTCTCACGGTGACCATCTGCTGCAGAGGGGCTAAAGGATCTGTCCCGGGTGGCAGGTGACTGTCCCTGCACTGGCCAGCTGGCTGAGTCGATGAGGCTGGGATGAGCAAGGGATGCGTCCTGGGGGGAAATGACAAGATCCTCTTCTTTGTGTATCTATATTTATTCTTGTTTACACACGCACATGCACAAACATATGTTTTCACACATATACATGTGTGTGCACACACATATACATCATGTAGTAGATATGAATAAACATAACTTAGAACATAAAGAAAAGGGAAGAACATAGCCACCAGAGGAGAGGTTAAATTTTGATGGTCTTGAGTCTAAAATGTGACATTGAGCTTCCTGTTAGCATGAGAGGGTGGAGATGGGGGGAACCCAACCTGATAAACCCAACCATGTGATGAATGACTCATGGAATCTGGGAGAAAAACGTTTGAAAACTTTGTTTGTTTGTGCCACACCCAGCAGTGCTCTGGGGTTGCCCCTGCCAATGCTTAGAACCCAGGAATGGGACCAGAGCCTCATTTGTTATGTATGCACTCCAGCCTTTTGTGTGATTTTTCCAGACCCTAAAAGAAAATTTTGTAATCAATAAGGTTTTTAATTTTTCTCCTTTTTGGCTGGGGATGGGGTGGGGTGGCATACCCAGCAATGCTCAGGAGTGATCCCTGGCGTGTTCGGGGCATCAAACCAGGACCAGCCACATGCAAAGCAAGTGCTGTTCATTCTATTTCCCCAGCCTGTAAGCCTACAACAAAATGTTTCTTAACAGCTGTTGTGAAATTCACTTTTCCATATTTGATGTGGTCGAGAAAGCAAATGGAATTTCTCAGACTATATTTGACAGAATATCATACTGCTAGCATGATTGGTGTATTGACAGAAGGGCCAGAACATGAATCCCTCAGAGATTCAAGAGAAGGAAGTCTCCAAGCAATTCCCTGCATTGGCTGATTTTCCTCTACCCTTTTGAGGGAGGGGGTTGGCCACACCCAGCTATTTTCAGAACTTATTCAATGACAGAGCGTTCAAATTCAATACATCAGGATCCTCCATGAGCTGTATTACAGATTCACCACCAGGATCTCACCATTCGATAAGGAAGTGATCATCCATGTCAAGAGAGGGGTTCGGCAGGGTGACACCATTTCACCGAAACTCTTCAGTGCCACCCCCGAGAATGTCATGCGACAACTGGGAAGGGAAGGAATGGGAGTGAAGATAGATGGTCGGCAACTACACCATCTCCGCTTTGCTGATGGCATCATTCTAATAATACCAAACATTAGCCAAGCGGCACAAATGGCTGGTTGACTTTGACTGTGAGTGTGGAAAGGTTGGATTACAGCTGAATTTCACGAAGACAATGTTTATGAGAAACAGAATCGTTCCTGACGTTTCATTCACTGTCAACGGAATGAACATTTCTGAATGCAACAGTTATGTGTACTGAGAAGTCAACATGACGAATGACCTGGCACCTGAGTTGCGCAGGAGCAAGAGAGCAGCTTGGAGCACCTTCAAGAGCATCGAAGAAATAGCTAAGAGGATGAAGAACCTCCAGCTCCAGGCACATCTCTTTGATTCCACTATTCTTCCTGCATTAACATACTCCTCAGAGACCTGGGCCCTAAGAAAACAGGATGAGAACGCTATTGAGGTCTCCCAAAGAGGAATTGAAAGAGCTGTGCTTGGAGTATCATGCTTCACTCAAGTGAGAGAAAGAATCCAGAGTTCCAACCTCTGTCAAGGATCAAAAATCAGAGACGCTGTCTCGTTTACCAAGGCGTTGAAAATCAGATAGCTAGATTTGTAATGAGATTTGGAGATGACCGCTGGACTAGAGCAATTACTGACTGGATTCTACGGGATGTCAAAAGATGGCATGGCTGCCCACCTACGAGATGGTCAGACTTCTTCATCAAGATCCTGAACGATCGGTTTGAGGCTCTTCGTGTTCTTAGAACGAACAGATGCCATTGGCTATACTAGCATGTGACAGGGAGGAATGGAGATATTACTGGCGCCCGCTCAAGCAAATCGATGAGTAATGGGATGTCATGTGATCAAGTGATTCAATGACTCTGCACTCAGGGATTACTTCTGTGGTGTTCAGGGGGCCATAAATGGTGCTAGGGATTGAACTAGGGTGGGCTGCATGTAGGGCAAGGGTCTCACCCCTTGTACTATGTCTTTGGCCCATAAACCTGCCTCAAGAACTAAGAGGATTATGATATTTTACTTTCCTCTCATTTCATATCTGTAGTTGACAATTTTTCCCAAAGATCATGTTTAACCTTTTCATATAACTGTGCTGGTTCCAAGTCCCTGCACCTGGGATTCCCCCACCCCTTCCTTTCCTGACCTGTATGTATCATAGGGGACCTGCAGACTTGGGTTCTTCCCCCCTTATCAACTGACTTCCAACTGGGTGGTTTGTCCAACAAGAGGCCTTGGTGGGCGTTAGTGAGGAGAGGAAGGGAGCAGTCAGGGTGTTTCTCTCTCTCGGAGCGGGAGTGCTATCTCTGACAGCTGCTGCCTCTCTTTTTTGGCTCTGGCCCTCACCGGAAACCTGCCGCTGTTTCAACTTCCTTTGGGTAATCCCAGGCTCCGGTAGCATCGCCCCCTCCCGTTGTTCCTCCAGTCTGGGAGTGGCGATGACTTCCTGCCTTGGCTTGTCTCTGGGTTGCCTCACCAGCCCTTGTTTGGCTTCTACGTTTCTTTCATGTCATCAGGCCACCTTTCCTCAGTTATGAATATTCAGAGTAGTTTCTGGCTTCCTGGTTGGACCTCCAGATGGAGAAACCAAAATGAATGGGCCAATGAAGGTAGAGAAGCATGAGTTGGAAAGTGGGTGACCTGACAGGGAACAGTGCCCGGAAGTCTGCACCAGGGGAAATGGACTTCCCATCACCCAATGGTTTTTTCAGGCACATTCAAGCACAAATCACCTGCTTTTGCTTTGCTTTCTTTTCTATCTCATTTTTATTGACGAACCATGCATAATTTTTAATACCATTCATTGTGATTTCGTGCATATGTTGCTTCAACACCACAACCACCAGAGCATCTGCTTCCCTTCACTAATATTCCAATCTTCTCCAGACCCCACCTGTCCCCCCAAGTAAACTCAGTTATGTAGCTCAACTTTCCAGTACTGTTATCTTTGGCTATTTGTCGCTCTTTTATTCTGTATTTTTATTTTTCAAAGATTCTGATCTTCAATGCTTTTTAAAATTGTCCTGGTTTTAGGCCATACAGGGTGGTGATCCTGGTTCTGTCCTCAGGGATTACTCCTGGTGGGCCTCAGGGGACCATATGGAATGCCAGGGATCCAACCTTACCATGTGAAAGGTAAGTGCCCTTCCTTCTGTACTATTGCTCTAGTCTCAATGCTTTTTTAAAAATTTTTTTTCAGAAAATTCAAATTTATTTATTTGTTTAATTTTCAGGTGTTTGAGGTTTTCCCCTGTTTTTGTGATTAATTTACATTTTCAAAACATTGTGCTCTGAGAGGATAGTAGAGATGATTTTTATATTCTTGACTTTGGAGATTTTTTCTGTGGTCCAGGATGTGGTCTATTTGGAGAATGTCTTGTGTGCACGGAAAGAAATGTATACTCAACTCTTGGGGGATGAAAGGCCCTATATATGCCTTCTAGGCCCATCTCTTTCATCTGGTCCATTTCTTCCTTCAGAACTAGTGTTTCCTTGTTGAGTTTTTGCCAAGTTGATCAATCCAGCAGTGATAGAGGGATGTTAAAGTCTCCTATTACTATTGTGTTACTGTCCATATCTTCATGTTTATAGCTGTAAACATAGTCATTTTATTCTGCAAAAGTGAAGAATAACATATAAGATATAGGAAATACCATCTCTTGTGGGTGTTTTGTCTCCCTCCCCCTCCCCCCCCGCGCACACACACACACACACACACACACACACACACACACATAGAATTTAGAGCCATACTCAGTAAGTCAAGTTGGGAGTGATGATGGGCATTATGGTAGCACCTTTCCTTGCTATATGACAGAGCAGCCATGGAGGTTGGCCAAAACAGAGCCAACCCTAACTTCTGGGTCATGACTTTGATTGACAGGGGCCTTGGTTGCCTTGATCACTGGTATGTACCCCATTCTAATCAATACATGGCATTCCCTGGGTCAGTGATGTGGTGAAAGTGAAACTTTCGCATTTGATACTTGGAGGAAGAGAAGCATTTTCTTTTCCAAAATTATCTAATGGATCCTGAAATTTCTTTAGCACTTTGCTAAGAAATGTGGAAAGAGTTTGAGAATAAAGCTGACACAAGAAGAAGGGTTAATTAAGGGTAATTAAGGCCTGGCCTCTTATTTTCATCAAAATAAAACTGAGTTGGTCTCTGATCAATCTCTGTGTGAAGTCTGCCACACCACTGGGCTTTTCCTGTTGGTGGGTTTATACATTCCCTAAACTCTTGTTTCCAGATGGGTTTTCTGTTACTTGCAACTCAACACAGGCTGGTTGATCTATAGACAAATCGTATCAGTTGAGTAATGGCTTAATATTTTTGTTGTTGCTGTTGCTTGTTTATTTTTGGGCCACACCCGGTGGTGCTAAGGGGTTACTCATGACTCTGTGCTGTAGAATCACCCCAGCAGTACTCAGGAGATTATATGGGGTGCTGGGGACTGAACCTGTATCCAACAGATGCATGGCAAGACCCCTGGAATACCCTGGCTTCAGGTTTTTGATGCTCAGTTTTCTCATCTATAAAATAAATGATAGTTATTAGTGGTAACACAAATTATTGTGTCTAAAAATCAAAAGGGATAATACATGAGGAAGTCATCAGTTATTAGTAGTTAATTGAAACTTCTGATTATCAGACATAGAAGTTCTTTTGATGCAGTTTTTGTCTCTCCTATATACAAAGAATTGATTCATTTCCCAGTGTATACAAATCATTATGCTGCACGTCCGAAACTAGTATGAAGTTACATGTCAATTATGACTCAAAAGTAAATAAACAAATGCATTCATTTCATTCAGCGTTCAGTTTTAGAACACCTACTTAATTGCTGTCGGATGAGTGTTCATCAGAATCAATGAGCAATAATCATTATTTCACTTAGCACAGCTCAAACAGTTTCAAAATCCCAAGTAACCACAACCATTTTGGGGGGCTTTGTTTTGGGTCACAAAACAAACATCTCATGACCTATTCCTGGCTCTGTGCCTGATGGGCTCAGAGGACCCAGGATGCACGGCAAGTGTCTTACCCCTGTGCTATCTCTCTGGTCCACCACGACTATCTTGAGAAGATTTACCCGCGATTTGCAGCCAAGTGACAATGAGTTCAGAAGCCCAGCATGTGCACACACGCGCACACACACACACACACACACACACACACACACACACACACACACTCCGCCATTGCCATCTGGTATTGCCTGGAAAAGAGGGCAGTGACATCCCTCCCTCTGCATGAAAGTTTGGGTGTGTCCCTAGAGGACCAGCTGGTCAGCTCTGCATTTGCTTTTGCCTGGAGTGGCTGCCCAGAGGCTGTTTGGTAACCAAGAGAGTGGAGGGGCCTGTCCTCTTTCAAAGGGCTGTGTAACTAAGATCCCCCAGGGAAACAGTCTATAGGACTTCTTCTTCATTTTTTTTTGTAATAACAAAATCTGAGGTGTAGTTCATTTATCAGGCCTTACTAGATAAAGGTTCTAACAATGAGGGCAATGGAAATCAAAGTACAAATGCTGTCTGCGCTATCTATGTTTTTCTTGCAAGGAACTGGCATATCTCAGGCCAGGGCCCGATAGGGGCACACTCAAAGCTCAGGTCAGCAGGTCAGGGCAGACAATGGTTGGAACTGAGCAACTCTCCTCCCTGGGGCTGGGGCAGCCTAGCGAGTCTCGCCTTGCTCCTTCTCGCCCAGCCTGTTCCATGCACGAGTAGGCAGCCTTGGTGCAGATTCCCTGCCATTTCCCAGGCCCATCTCTTTGCCCCCTGCTCTCAGCTCTCTCTCACTGGTTTTCTGGCCGCCACCTGTGTTCACCCCCACCTTCTGCTTCAGGAGTCAGCTCTTAAAAACACCTGCTGTTGTCTGCTCCCTCCCACCACGAAGTGTCCTCAGACTCCCTCCTATAAAGCACAGAGCCCCTTAGCATGGCACAACATTGCTTCTTCCTCTTCATTGGGTTTTGATTTTTTGGTTTTGAAGTGCCACACCTGGACGTGCTCAGGGGCTACTCCTGAATCTCTGGCCAGGAGTGACCCCTGGCAGTACTTAGGCAGAGGATCGGATGCTGTACTGAGGGTCCAACTGAGATTTGCTGTGTGCAAGACAAAAACCTTAACCCCTGGATTATCTCTCTGGCCCCAACATTGGTTCTTTTTTTTTTTTCTTTTTTGGTCACACCCGGTGATGCACAGGGGTTACTCCTGGATCATGCACTCAGGAATTACTCCTGGCAGTGCTCAGGGGATCATATGAGATGCTGGGAATCAAATCCAGTCTGACCACATGCAAGGCAAGCACCCTACCCACTGTGCTATCGCTCCAGCCCAACATTGGTTCTTCTTGCCACCCAATCCAGCTTCTCTTTCACCCTACATTCCCACGTTCTCTGTGTTCTTGTCAAAATCAAATTCAAACTGAGGGGTCAGTGGCATGCAAAGAAATACCCCATTCCCTGTACTATTGCTCCAGCCCAGTTATCACATACTTTCACGGTCATAAAAAATTTCTTGCGTGTGTTTCGCATACAGATTCCCAGATCATAGGATCACAAGGTTATAAGCTACAGGTCCAGGTCTGGGGATCTGACATTTTTACAAGAACTTCTTGCAAAGCTAGGTGCAGGGAGGTGGTCTTCTATTTTTGGAGACACCGAGGAAGCAAGCTTCTGCAGCACTCCTCTCCTCTCTCAAGAGCATGAGCTCCAGCTCCCTGACAGTAAGCACTGGGATCTCTGCAGCTTGATTTCCTGAGGACCTGCACGGCTCTCTGCCCACACTGTGCTCCAAAGGTGCATGTGTTACGGGAAGAGAAGACTCAAGGCAGAGCCAGTGTCTTCATAGCAGGAAGAGTTGCTGACGAGTCCAGGCAGTCAAATCAGAAAGCCCAGAGAGCAGAGGTGCGGAACCAGGAAATGCTGCAGAGAGAGAGGGTGCTTGGAGCCGGGGAAGGTGGGGGGGGGGGAGGTGCAGGTCTCAGGTGGAAGGTGCTCTGTGGGAGTGAGTGAGGAAGGGAGTGGATAAAACATCCAGGCTCTGACAAGGGGACCATAAGAAGGACCCAGAAGCAATGGGTTGTCTAGGCAAGCAGGTCTGATGAGGAACAGAGGGCTGCGGGGCCAATTTTGTCTGCAAATTCTCATCATCTGAATTTTAGCCTCCCAAAGAGCAAGCAGAAATCAGATTTCCAAGTTGCAGCCACGGATTACCGGAATGAGAGCTTGACTGCATGGGGAATGGGAGTTTGAATTCTTTCTCTTTGGATTTAGGAGACTTGATTCACGTATGCCATGCATGGCCATGTCTGAGAACTTGCCCCTCTTTCTCTTCTTGCTGGTTTTACCCAGTGGGTCATTCCATTGTTGCTGCTGCCGTGGCTGCCTTGGGGATTGTTACCTGGCTCTGTGAGGTCCTGGGATGGAGCTCAGTGCCTCACACTCTACCCGTTGACCCCCAACCCCAGTGTCCCCCCTCCCGTCAGGGGTTTATTTGTATCGAAAGAAACATTTGTTGTTGCTTGGTTTCCTTATTTATTTTTTTTCAGCTAAGGGAAAAATGTTTTATTACTATTATTTCTTTGCTTGTCTCTTCATCTCTCTCTGGTGTCTGTAACTTCTACTAGATGGATATTGGAATTTCCAAGCCTAATTTCTGTTTCTTCCAGCTTTTATTTTATTAGTTCCATTTCTTTTGCCTTTGACAGAAATGCTCAGGAACAATTTCCCAGCAGGCTCACATAGTTCTGCACTGTGTCTTCTCTTTAACTCAACGCATCGAAGGAGATTTTCATCTGAGCAATGGTGTTATTTGTTTCTAAGATATGCTACTTCTTCCAAAGTCTTCTTTTTGGAATTAAAAAAATAAAAATAAAAAGGCATACCAGTTTTTTTCAGGGGCTGGTGCCTAGGTTTCTTTTCATGGTGTCTAATTATTGAATGATTCTGAGTTGTGGTCACTTTTTTGGGAGTTCATTATCTTTATTTCTTCTAGATGAGAATCTTGAACCAAAAAAAAAAAATCAAGATAACAAAACTACCCAGTAAAAATGCCAACAAGGGGCTGGGGAGATAGTACAGAGGGTAAAACTGAGCGCGGAGGTTAAGACATCTACTTAGCATGCAGCTGACCCCATTCAATCTCTGGCACCAGGTAGAGCATATAGTTCTCCCAAGCATCTCCAGGAGCAGCCCATGAATATCGAGCCTGAAGTAACCACTCTTCCCGAAACGTCACTATGGCCTTCCAACCCTCAAGTGAAACAGTCAGCAAACAGTGGCCTGGGGACTGAGGATCAGACTGGGGTCAGCTGCGGTGAAGCAAGTGCCTAAACCTCTGCGCTACCTCGCAGCCCATTGCTCTGTAGCACTGTACCAGTGTCCTGTAGCACCGTCCTCCCGTTGTTCATCGATTTGCTCGAGTGGCCACCAGTCTCCATTGTGAGACTTGTTGTTACTGTTTTTGGCATATCGAATGCGACATGGGGAGCTTGCCAGGCTCTGCCGTGTGGGTGGGATACTCTCGGTAGCTTGCTGGGCTCTCCGAAGGGATGGAGGAATCGAATCTGGGTCAACCACGTGCAAGGCAAATGCCCTACCCGCTGTGCTATCGCTCCAGCCCCGTGCTATTGCTCTGTAGATTTGTTATTTTGATTTTCAGTTTTGACTAAAAATGAAACAAAAACTAAGGTCAGCAAATAATGACCCCTGCTGCCAGATTATTGACCATTTTCTAGGACTGCTTTTGTGCCTTTGGAGGCAGCACTGAGCATGCCACATTGCCGAGGAACACTAATTCTAGGGCCCTTTCGAGAGAACATTGACCAGTCTGCGGGACGAAACCATCATTTCACAGGAAGGACAGCTTGAAGAGGAGGGCAGTGCCCAAGGCACGGTGTGAGATATTTTCCAACAATGGTTTGCGACAATGTGGCCCCAGTGGACCAGTGAAAACAGGAGAAATAGTTCACAGACTACTATAGCAGAAGTGAAAAATCATGATTTAGGCTCCAGAACGGTGCAACGAAGGGTGAGCGCAGGCTCTGCATACGGGAGGCAGGACTCCCTGCTGCAATGCAGGACCCCTTATCACAGCCAGGAGTGACCCCCGAGCACGTCAAGAATAGCCCCTGAGCATGGCCAGGTGTGGCCCCCCATTATCATTTATAGTAATAGCTTGTGGTTTTGTTTCAAAATCTAATATTATAATCACTATTCCAATAAAAGTAACTTCCATGGAGGTGCAGGAAATTCCTGTGGATTGTTGGTTGAAAGCCACAGTTTTATAAAACAAAGGACTCAGTTTCTTCGCATGAAAATGACAGAGGAAAAAAGGAGGGGAGGAGCATGTGAATGAAAAGCTATTTCCATAGAAATATCTGCACAAGCCACGTGAAACCCTTGCTGGAGCCTCATGGCAGACGCGCTAAGACCTGGTTCTGCCTGTTTATGGATATTCTGCCTCCAGCGGAGGGGTGAGTCAGGGCACTGCCAATCACTCATCCTCTAGGTTAGAAGAGCTTCCTGTCCCCCCAAATGCTGCCAAACCACGGGAGGCATTCTCCTGCCTCTCCCCCAAGTGCCTAGAGGGAGTGTGCTAGCCTGGGGCAAGCCACCCTAGAGATGGGGTGTTTGTCTGGAAGTTGTTGGGCGGTGAGCAGGTTCCAACCAGCTGGGCGGCCAGAATGGGGGAGGTGAGACTCTCCAGTGCTCCTTCAACCCTGATGTTCCTGCACTCTGCCCCCTGTCTGCCCGAGCCAGCACCCCTCACTCGCACCCACCCTGAGTAGACGGCCAGTCTGCATGTGCTTGGTCAGACTAATCCTCTGGGCTATCTCTCTTTCAAGGTGATTAACAATTGATTTTATTGCTTGTTTTGCTTTGTTTTGGGGCCACACCCAGCTGTGCTCAGGGCCTACTCCTGACTAGGCTCAGGGATCATTCCTGGTGGTGCTTGGGGGACCATATGGGATGCCAAGGGATCGAACAAGCAAGGAAAGTGCTTTATTCACTGTACTATGGCTCTGCCCCCTGATGAATAACTTCTGATCTGATAAGTTACTGGTGTTATTGTGGATTCCACCTTCCTGCACAGTCCTCTCCCTCTTAATACCCATGAAACCTCTCTAGAAGATCAGAATTCCTTGTGCATGCCAAGTTGGGATTCCCAAATCTGGCCAGTTAACAGGATAATGGGAGGAGTTTTGGAATCGCAAATGTCCTTAGGTTCTGTGTTGGTTTTATGATACTTCCCAAGTCTCTACTGTCCACAGGCCTTTATTGTAAGAGGCCACCTGTATTCGGATCATCTCTCTTGGAGCTTTTCCCTACTAATTGCTCTCTGGGCAGACGCAGAAGGCAAACTTAGGCCAGTATGAGACTGGCTTTTTTTTTTTTTTTTTTTGCCAAGGGCATTGGAAAACATCAGTACTTTCATCTTTATTTATGGAATGGAGTGTGTGAGTTTGGCTTCACTAAGGCCTCTTCTGTTCTCTATGGAAAGCCCAGAGGATGAAGGATGGAATATAGTCAGTCATCTGCCTGCCACATAGAAGCTTCTGAATCTTGTACTGCGTACCAGACGCACCTTTGAATTTCCTAGTAAAGAGCATCATGAGATTCCATTTTTGTGCTTTAGATGGAATTGGGATTAAATCACTGGCAAACTTGAGTACTCTCTCTCCATTTCAGAGGGACTGACATGATAAGGAAAGCTGCTAAGACGAGAATTCAAGCTTTGAAGTTGAAGGCCGATGCTTAGCTGTGAAGTCAGAGGCATGTGGTTAGGTAAGACCAGACCATGACATTAGACTCAGAGTGAGCACACAGACCACTGACCCTCACCCGTGCTCATAGTGTACACCACTCACTGGGCACAGGGTTTACCTCTGGAGGCAACAAACCATCACAACTTTCCTTCTGGAGGTTGAGTTCTAGGCAACTGCTGTCATTTGAACTTGTGTGTTTCCTATCTTGGATTTAAGACCTAAGGACTGAAATGCATTTGTCTAGGAACTGACAAGTTGGCCTTGAAGTTTAACCTAACTTGATTTGGGATGCTTTCCTTTTTTTTCACTTTTTGGGCCACACCCAGTGATGCACAGGGCTCTGCACTCAGGAGCTACTCCTGGTGGTGCTCAGGGGACCATATGAAAAGCTGGGAATCAAACCCGGGTCGGCCGCGTGCAAGGCAAATGCCCTACCCACTGTGATATCTCTCCAGCCCAAGGGATGCCTTCCTTGAGGACACTTTGAGAGTATTACCTCATCAACTTATTATTATTAAAAATACTATTAGAAAAAAATACTATGAGAGCTATGAGAGCCAGTGGTGAAAGACATGCTTTGTGTGTATGAGGATCTAGGTTTGAGTTCTGGTGCTGCAAAAAAAGAAAAATTGGTTATGATAGAAAATCGGAGGGGCTGGGTATGTGTCCCAGGGGTTGAGACTTTGGCATATGTGAGAACTTGAGTTCAATTCTCAGAGCTGCCAAAAAATAAATAAATAAATAAATAACCCAATTCCCAAAACAATGTGGTAGGGCATTTACCGTGCATGCAGCTGGCCCGGCCAACTCGGGTTCAGCAGAGAGAGCGAGCCCAGCAAGCTACCAAGAGTATCTCATCCACACGGCAAAGCCTGGCAAGCTACCCATGACGTATTCAATATGCCAAAAACAGTAACAACAAGTCTCACAATGGCGACGTTACTGGTGCCCACTTGAGCAAATCGATGAACAATGGGAGGACAGTGCTACAGTGCTAATAAGTGATCAGACTTTATTTTAAATATATTTTAAATATTGTACATATTGCTATAAATTTGGTTCTTTCATCCATATCTTTCTACTAGTATTTTTGTAACCCTTAGTTATTCTGGAGATCTTTTCAGTTGGTAGCCTTGTCAAGCACTGCTATTTTGGGAGTTGTCTGTCTCTCATTCACAGATAAAGCCCAGGAGAACTTAGAGCAGACACAATGGAATACCCTGTGACAGTTAGAGATTTTCCTCCCCCATGTTTCCTTTTGCTAAGCATCTTAATTTCCTGTTCTTATCAATCTGAAAAATCAATGAGGACAGTCTATTCTGTGGATTTTCATTTACTTGGTGTTTAAGTTTGACCGAATAAACATGTCCGACTTAAGTGATTTGAGTGCAATTACTTAGAGAATTGGTAGAAGAACTGCAAAACCTCTAGCAAATCAGTCAGGGTAGCTAAAAATTATTTAAACTTCTACTGATTTCCAGTTCTCCTTAAAGTCCATTACATTGTTATTTAAAAAATGCCAGTTTCTTTATTGTTGTAGAAGTATTAGCTGTTTTGTTTCAGGATTTTAACTGATCCATAGATTAAATTTAAGACGTCTGCAGGTAAATGTAAAATCCACCCCAAACTATAAAAAATCACGATACACCAGAAATATCATCATTAACTGTCCAGTGGTAGGGTTGAAAGTGCTATCACTTTGGCCAATTACAGTAGTTACTATTACTCATCATTATCAACCTCAGTTCTGATAGCAAAAGTTGCGCAGCATTTAGTTATGCCAGACACTATCACAAATGTTTTATTTACATTGTCACATTTAAGTTCAATCCTAGCAATAGAAAGTACAAACTTTTATTTTACCTATTTTACAAATATGACACCTGAGATGAAGAGAGGATGGTTGGCCCACACTTTACTATAACAATTAATTTATGAGCCTGAATTTAAACTTACATTTGAATGAATCTAGGGCTCATTCAGATAAAGTATAATTATAAAGTCTTGTCTACCTATTTATTAGGATGAAATGCAAATAGCAGAAAAACTCAAAACAGTAACTGTTTTTTCCTATTTAAGGGGTCTGGAGAGAGTCCAGAGCAGGTCTTTCATTCTCAGGTGTAGGAACATAGACTTTAATTATCTTATTGCTCTATCAATGTGTGGCTTCTATTCCTAAGGTCACCGTATGTCTCAAAGTGGCTTCAAGAGCACCAATCATCACATTTGTATTTTAAGAAGTAGAAATTCACATGCCAATTTATTTTTTGCTGGTCAGAGGACCACACCTGGCTTTAAGAAAGGCTGGAAGTAGCATCTTCATTCTGGGAAGCCAAAACTCAGAAAGAATACATTGAGTAGTGGTCTGGGTAATAGTCTGCTTTTAACTACTCTTTAAGTTGGTTTTTTTATTTGTTTTTATGGTACCCGGGATTAGAATCCAGGGCTTCATACATGCAAAACAATTGCTCTAATGTTCGATTGCTGATTTACAACCCTGGCTCTACTTTTTCATAATATCTTTGAACATCTTGTTTTGCATCTAATAATGGTACATCATTGTGTTTTTTTGTTTGTTTGTTTGTTTGTTTGTTTTTGCTTTTTGGGGTTACTCCTGGCTCATGCACTCAGTAATTACTCCTGGCAGTGCTCAGGGGAACTTATGGAATGCTGGGAATTGAATCCAGGTCAGCCGCATGTAAGGCAAACACCCTACCTGCTGTGCTATCACTCCAGCCCTCATTGTTTTCTTTTAAAATAATAAATTTAAAACATTGCTCATTATTCAGACATAAAAAAAAACCACCCAAACTTAAAGTCCCAAATTTAACCTGGTGTAAAGCAAAAGCCTAACATTATAATTTGTCTACTATCTGGATAAATTTGCTATTAAAACTAGCAGGAGAAGGTGGTTCTCCTCTTAAGTATAATGTCAAACAGGCATGCTGTTGATGCTTTCTTGTCATTATTTTCCTGCTTAACCATTCACTAAAACCCATGAGGTTATGAATAAATTTCTCAGCTGATAACCCTCTCATTTATAATGTGGCAGAATTTGTGCATGCAATTATTCATTCCATAGAAATTCCCAGGTATGGTCTGGAAATTTTGATAGAATCACTAACACTAATATTACTTCTATTTGTTGTTGTTGTTTGGTCAAAAGTTTCATATGCCTACTATCTGCTTTGATTCTCAACTGTGGGAATATAAACTTATGTAATCAAAAGTCCTGGAGTGATGGTGGTCTTCCCCTAGCCCCACTTCCCTGCCCACCCCAACAAAGGACATAATAGCTAGAGAGATTTGTAAAGCGGAAGGAAGCTTGCCTTGCGTGGAGCTGAGTAAGGTTCAACCCCCTGTACCTCATATCATCCCATAAGCTGCACTAGTAGGACTGATCCCTGATCTCAGAACCAGAAGTAAATCCTAAGCATATCTGTGCCCCCACCCCAAACAAAAAATAAACAAAGGACTTACTAAGTTCTCTATTCTATCCACTGGTTAGACACGCAGCAAAGAGACCCCATCAACTACTCTTCGATTCTGCCTGAGTTCAGAGCCAAAGCAGAGATAAGATAAAGAAGGAGGGCAGAGGAAGAGGAAAATCTGATCTTTCCTCTTGATAGAGCTGTGTTAGGATGTGTTAGGTCAGCTGTGGGCCCCAGCTGGACTTTCTAATTCTGGCCGCCCAAGGCCACAGGCTTCCATCCAGCCTCAAACAATGCCTCAGACCCAGGCTGGTCCACATGGGCCTGTGGACCATGTCCTGTGGCTATGGATCAGAAGAGCCCCACTGATGGGCTGAGCTGAGAAAGATTGTTAGAGGAAGCTGAGAGGTTCTGTACTAAGGAATGTACCTGCCCAGCGTGGGAACATGTCCCTCAGCCGATTCTGCACCCACCTTCAGCAACCTAGAAACCCAGAGGATATTGGGTCCTGTCCAGAGGTTTCCTGTCTGTCTACTCTGTCTCTCACTCGCTGCCAGGTCCTCCGAGGGGGTTCTCTCTGCGCATTCAGAGTCATCAACTCTGTGGCTGTCTCTCTCCATTAGTGGGTTGACCAAAAGAGGTGATCATGGGGCCACTCTTTCCATGACAGGCTACTGGGTCTGGACACAGCTATGAAGAGGGTGGTCCTGGGCATGGGGGTACCACTTCCAAAATAACTGGCAAAGTCTTTCTCAAGAAGAAAGATGTTTAAGATCTTTGTTCTTCCTTCTTAATGCCTGGATTATGAAGTGGGCCCAGAGGCAAAGTATGGTCCTATGATGGGACGGCAACTCATCAGGAGGAAGAGGAAGGGTATACTTTGAAGAAAGTAGTGCCTCAAGTGGGTGAGTTTGGACCCTGACAATATTGGGGCGTGCTTTTAGGAGACCCAGGGCACTCATCTCCAACATGTGCAATCCACATATGATTCTTGCCATGTGCTATGGGCACGGACGTTTGTGTCCACCCTTCAGACATGTCCTCCAGCTTCCACCTTTAGACTTCCTCCAGGACATTGGAGGACATTAGGAGGTGGAGCCATTGGCTCATTTGGTCATGAGGGTGCAGGCCTTATGAATGGAATCTGTGCCTTGTGAGAGACCCAAGAATTCCCATGGCCCTTATGCCTTGGGTAGTCACAGAGAAGGAACCATCTGTGAACCAGGACACTAAACCATGCACCTACCCTGCATCCTTCCCTCACCTACCCTGCGCCCTGCCCTCACCTAACCCTGTTTGTAGGTCACTTCGTTTATGATACTTTGATAGAGTATCCCAAATGGTCTGAAAATCTGCCAAGAAGACTTAGGATGATTGAATTTTGGTAATTAACACCTATGCTTAATGTTTATAATATCCTTTTGGAGCAAGTATTTGACTTGCTGTGTTCTAACATCTAAGGTAAAATGAGTGCTTTGGGAATTATGTTGTTTATTTTTCCTTTCTTTTTTTTTTTTGGTGGTTTCTTTGTTTTATTTTGTTTTGTTCTTGATCACACCTGGTGATACTCAGGGGCCACTCCTAGCTCTGCACTGAGATTTTACTCCTGGTGGTGCTCCAGGGACCATATGGGATTGAACCTGGGACAGCCATTTGCAAGGCAAGTACCCTACTCACTGTACTATCACTCCAGCCTCTGTCTTCCTTTTCTGAAGCATATATTAGTTCAGCTTTAAAGTTATAGGAAGGTTGAAGAGATGGGCTGAAAAAATGCTTTGTATGAGGGAGACTCATGATCAATCCCGGCACCACATGGTCCTCTGAGTATCACTGGGAGCTATCCCTGAGCACAGAGCTGAAAGCAGTTACTGAGCACTGCTGGATGTCATCCCCTCTCCCTCTCCAAATGTTGTATTAAGGGGTGGGAGATGCATAGGTTGAAAGACTGAGAGCAATGTGAGGACTGGGCATGTACACCCAGAATCTCTTGATTCTTAATCTTCAAATAAGAAAGGGGGCACTTAAGGATCCAGAGGGTCTCAGACCATGATATGGAGTATCTCACACTTCCTGGAGATGTGTCAAGGGCTGCCTGTGGGCTCTCCTGAAGCTGAGTGCTAGACACCAGCCTAGACTCTGGATAAACCTGAATGCTGCCATTGCTATCAGCACCCCCAGACAGTTAATCCAGGAGAGAAAGGTTTACATTGCCAAACAAAATTTCAAGTGACTTGTTTACTCAAAACTAAGACACTACCTTTCCCAACATCCTGATTTTATAAATAAGGAAGCTGACGCCCAGAAAAGCTCAAATGACTTGATCAAGTGGCAGGCTGCTTTTGACTTCTCTAGTCCTTCCCTTTCTCCTCACCAATATATTCAATCTCCACAGACTAGAAAAGGGGCACTTTCTGCCACGTGTTCATCTCTGCAAGGCTGGGTTTCCTTGGAACTGGTCCCCATCCAGGAGCCCCCATAATAGGAACCATACAGAGGTATAAACCACGGTTTCAGAGAAAAAGGATACAAGGCTAATGAAAGCTCCAGAGAGGATGGATTTCAGATGCAATCTGATCAAGGTTCTCATTCTGGAAGCACTGCTTTCTTCCACAGACTATCTTGGTCTGGTTCCCTACATGATACTTATGTCAGGAGATGGGTTGAGAGTCCTTAAGGAAATAAAAATTAATTATATCATGAAATAATTCTGATGTTTGCTTTGACTGACCCATCTGTGAACTGTAGCAGACTGTTCATTTCTAAGGACCTCTGTCTGACTTAAGAAGAGTTTATGATATTTAACTGATGTTCTTGTCATCCTGTGTGTGTTTATTCACAGTTATAAGAGCATCTTCTTAATTATCATCCAGGATAAATTTCTCCCCTTCCCTCCTTCTCTCACCTGTCACTCCTTTCCCGGTGAAGCGTTACCTGAAGCATCTTCCTAGTGCTGCATCTATCTCGGGTTTCGTACGTCATGTTAGTCTTGACTGTGTTACTGACGTTGTCCAGACTGAAAATCTGGTGGCATCATTGGCTGGGGCTCTGCAGCATTTACCCTCACAGTGATCCGGAGGATGATCTATTTATCTCTTCGCATTGATGGCACTGAGTTTACATCACCAAAATGCATTTCTGAAGGATTCTCCTATAGAGAATGACTGTGATGTGTTTCTGGGTTACTGGAAAAGATGAAAAGCACCATAGTGAGCCTTGCTGCTCCGGCAAATGAATATCAACAGACTTCTTTGCCCTTGAACATGCTTTTGCAGCTCCTCTTCTTCTCTTGCCAGGAGCAGGGACTCAGGACAAAGATTGTAGAATATTCCAGACTCTGAATCATCTGGAACTTCCTTGTGCTTTTAATTTTCTGGATTAACTAGCAGCAAATCCCTTAAATCAAAATGACCTGTATCTTAATTCCTAATAAAAAAAAAAGAAAGTTGGCCTGGGGGAAAGGAGTTCTGAAGTGTGTGTGTGTGTGTGTGTGTGTGTGTGTGTGTGTGTGTAGGGGGATTGGTAAGAGTAGGACCTCACCAAAGGAATTGAGGATAGAAGACCTGGATTCTAGGCAAAACACCTCTTTCTAAGATCAGTCATGAGAGGATAAGGGAGCAAGTTTTGAGCTCTTTAAGAGATACTTTAGTAAAAACAATACCCTGTTGTAATTTCATTTGCAGAAAGTTAAGGAAGACAAATAAATCAAAAGGAGAGAAATTATTGACAACTTTTTATGGCAGAATATGTGTGTGTATATATATGTGTGTGTGTGTGTATCTGTACAAATACAGTATTTATTATAAAAATGTTATAATCATATTTTGGCTACAAAAATCAAATGAATTTTGAAAGCTTAAGGACAGAGATAACATAAAATCAGCCATGCTATCAATATAATGATACATTGGGTATCATAAGCTACACATTTAAAGACCCTTTAGAATTGTGTTGACCAATCCTGAAGACTTAAATTGGTATTTGAGTGCATAAAAATGAAATCACATTTTTATTTTTATTTATTTATTTTAAAATTTTTTCTATTTTGCTTTTTGGCAATGCACAGGGGGTTACTCCTAGCTCATGCACTCAGGAATTACTCCTGGCAGTGCTCGGGGGACCATATGGGATGCTGGGAATTGAAACCGGGTTGGCCACGTGCAAGACAAAAGCCCTACCTGCTGTGCTATCGCTCCAGCCCCCAAATCACATTTTTAAAAATGTGTCCTTCAGTTACATGAGTCCCACTTCAAGTGCTCAGGAGTACTCTGCAGCCAGTGGCTATTGTCAGTGTGAAAGTATCAATAATTTCATCAACCCAGTTGTGAAATGAACTATTAGCACTGTTCTAGAAAACGGGAAAGGTCTTCTCACCTTTTAACTGTTCAGATGAAACAACAATGAAATGAGTGGCCCTCACTATGATCAGAACACCATAAATTCATGGGTGAATAAAAATCAGTTCAAAACAAGGAAGCACTAGCAATGACTGACACTTGACACTGGGGCAGCAACACAGCAGGTGGCTTTGAAAGTTATTGAAAATAGACAGTCTAGAGCAGAGTTTTCTACCTTTCCCAACATGGTCATTTCCAACCTTGTTTCCTTCCCTTCACTACTTTCCCCCATCCCCAACCCCCTTCTCCCAGGCCTGCTTGAGGTCACGCACACACAAGTCCTACCAGTTCATAGTCTTATGATGTGACCTCCTATTGACCGGATTTTCTTTCTTTCTTTCTTCTTTTTTTTTTCACTTCACTGTATCACTGTCATCCTGTTGTTCATTGATTGCCTCGAGCAGGCCCCAGTAACGTCTCCTTTGTCCTAGCCCTGAGATTTTAAAAAGTGCCACATTCAAGGCTCTTTCGGGGTCAGGAGAATGAGACCCATCCTTTTAACTGGTTTTTGGCATATTGAATACGCCACGGAGAGTTTGCCAGACTATGCCATGCGGGCAGGATACTTTTGGTAGCCTGCCGGGTTCTCCAGAGTAAGAACTAGATAATAAGATGCTTCCAGGAGCAGGGTTTTATAGTCTCTGGGTCTTGACTGTTGATGGGATTATGCGGCGCTGGGGGCAGTTGGTGGGTGTAACGCCTACCTACTGGAAGATGAGGGATCTGGGTGGAGGAGGCCCAGTCCCAATCCGAGCAGGCTTGGAGAACTACGCCCTGGGTCCCGCACACCGGGATTCCTCTGCCAGTTCCTTCATGCATGAGGCTTGCTTGAACATGTGGAGAGTGGTCTTAAGCATGGCTGTGGCTAGAACCAGAGGTCTTCAGCTCCCGGGGTTCTGCTCGGGGTGGGGAGGGAAACTCAACCCACCCTCCTCCAAGAGGCCCCAGTGAGGACAGCCAGACATGGAGGCAGGAGACGCTGCCTTTTTCACTTAAAATGTTTTTTTTAAATTTTCTTGGTGAATCACAATGAGGTACATTACAGACTAACAAACTTTCGTGCTTACCTTTCAGTCATATAATGATCGAGTACCCATCCCTCCACCAGTGCCTATTCTTCACCACCAATGTTCCCAGTATCCTTCCCACCACCCCCACTCCATCTCCACCCCTCCCCCCGACTCCCGCCTCTGTGGCATTGAACTGATTTTCACCTGTGGTGAAAATCATTGAACTGAGGAATCATTGAACTGATTTTCACCTGTGGTCCCCTTGGAATATCCTGGAGACCCACTGGCAGCCACATGATCTCCAGTTGAGAAACTAGTCCCCAGTTGGTCTAGAGTTCAATGACCAACACACAGAATTTTGGAAAATGCTCTTTTGGAAAGGTCCCTATACCCACTTACGGAGCTAGACACAGAGAATTTATAAAGGTGGTAGAAGACATGGGTGAGTGGGATTATAACACTTTGTTGCTAAAACTTTTCATGTTGTTGTGCGTATTGCTGCGGGACTCCGGGCATCTAAGATGCTCTTCTCTTCGGGTTAAAGGAATGTGCCTGCCTCCCATGGAGGGTCACTGGGCAGGGCCCTTTCTGATAGTACCCAGGAGGCTGTAGGCCTGCAGGGGCAGGATGAGGAATCAGGCAGTCAGGGAATTCCTCAGAAGGGTGGAAGTGTGGATCCCAGGGATGAAGGCGGACAGGGAGCAAGGATTTCTGAGGATGGAGAACTTGTCTCGCGACCTGATGAGGGATTTGTATTCCAGACACAAAGGAGATACAAGAGAAGTGACATCTGTTTTTATTAAATGTTAGAGATGACTTTGAAGTGAAACTGCAAACACAGCTGAGAAAAATCCCACTTCTGTCTGTTCCTCAGAACCCCACCCCCTCTCTCCCCAAAACTCCACCCACCCCCTAGTGAGCTCTCTAGTCACTTCCCAGAGGTGCTTCCCTTGGTGTATGAATAACTCTCTAGAGTTAGGCATTCCTTCCAGTTCAACTCATTTTCAGGGGTCAGATCAGAAAATGGTACTTCTTGAAAGTCACTTATTCTTGACTATTTTCTCTCTGAATTGATTTTATCTCTTAATCTAAATTATGTCATACTTTTTTTAATGGCTGAAGTTATAAACTGTTTCATTCCATTTCCTTCCGTATATAGTTTCCTATTAAGCCTCTCATGGAGAAAAGCTTTTATTAAAAAATCAATATCACCTTTGTGAATATGATCTATAATAACTACACATTCACATGTCTTTGAAATCTATAATCATATATATCCACGGGGGCGGGAGGCTTTCTTGCTTATATTTTTATTGCATATGTGAACAGACTAAGCCACCTTAGTCTATAAAACCATTCAATAACATAAAAGTAGGCATGAATTGGCATGTATATATGATCTAATGATCCTCTCACTATTTACTGTGCCCTGTGGGAGATCAAAGTTGAAGAACCATAGTCCTGAATGTCAAGAAGTTTATAATCAAATAATGCTTTGATTACTTTATTTCTGGGTAACTCCCAAATTAGAAAAATATTGGGTCCCTAAAGCATGGGTCCCTGAAATATATATATAGTAGCACTGTCCTCCCATTGTTCGTTGATTTGCTCGAGCGGGCCCAGTAACGTCTCCATCATGAGACTGGTGGTTACTGTGTTTGGCATATCAAATATGTCATGGGTAGCTTGCCAGGCTTTGCCATGCAGGCGAAATATGTTCAGTAGCTTGCCTGGCTCTCCAAAAGGGGCGGAGGAATCAAACTCGGGTCGACCGTGTGGGCTGCGTGCAAGGCATATGCCCTACCTGCTGTGCTATTGCTCCATCCCTCATATATATATATATATATATATATATATATATACACACACACACACACACATACATACATAGATATAGATAGATATGTATTTTTTCCTTCTACACACACACACACATATTACTTTTGGGGTGCACAGGGCTTACTCCTGGCTCATGCACTCAGGAATTACTCTCAGTGGTGCTTGAGGAACCATATGGGATGCTGGGAATCGAACCCGGGTCGGCCGTGTGCAAGCCAAATGCCCTACCTGCTGTGTTATTACCCCAGCCTCTACAGTATATCTTAAAGGCAATGGTTTTGGGTTTGGGGGCCGGGATGTGACTCAGTAATAGACCACTTGCTCTGCATATGTGGATCCTGGGTTCAAGCTCTGCCACTACTAAAATAAACACTGTCACTGTCCTCCCATTGGTCATCGATTTGCTCGAGCAGGCCCAGTAACATTGTGAGACTTGTTACTGTGTTTGGCATATTGAATACATCACAGGTAGCTTGCCAGGTTTTGCCGTGTGGGCAAGATACTTTAGGTAGCTTTCCAGGCTCTCCAATTAAATTTAAAAAGGCAATGTTTTAATGTTGTTGTTGTTGTTGTTTAATTGTTTGCTTGCTTTTGGGCCATGTCCAGCGATATTCAGGGCTTATTCCTGATTCTGTGTTCAGAGATCACTCCTGGTGGTCCTCAGGGAACCACATAGGGTGCTGGAGATTGAACCGGGGTCAGCGGATGGCAAGCACTCCACTCTACCCACTGTACTATTTCTCTGGCCTCAAAGACCATGGTTTAAATGAGAAAGTTTTCTAAAAATAAAAGATATATGTTTATAGTTTTCAAATTCAATCTCCCTCAAATGACTTCATGCATAATGCATTCTCAAACAACTCTACTTTGTGTCATTTAACTCCACTTACCAACACATTAATCTTTTTTCATTATTATATTGTTATATTCTTTTTGGGGGGGTATGATGTTGGGTTGGGTTAGGGGCCCTACTAGTTTACCAACACTTTCATTATTTCCACTGTACGAAACTAGACTACAAAAATGAGTAAGATTTATTTTCTGCTCTCAGGAAGCTGGTAACTTGTTAGGGAAGGCTAATTACTGAACACTTAATTGCCAATAAGCCCATAGAGGACCCAGTAGGTCCAGGAAGCCTGCACAGATTCCCTGTCCATAGAGCATTTTGCCCGTGTAGACTCTGGTTCTAAGGAAGAAACAGGAGGCCTAGACCACATTTGCCTTTCCTACTTTCCATCTGCTGCTTATCAGGCCAAGGAAAAGCTACAGCTCCTCGGGGGTGAGACCCAGGGCTCAGAGTAGAGGTTGGGTGACATGTCTAGCAGGATTTTTTTTACTCCTCCTTAGAAATCCAGAAAGAATCCAGTATTCTTTTTGTTTTTTTGCTTTTGGGGTCACACCTGGCAATGCACAGGGATTACTTCTGGCTCATGCACTCAGGAATTACTCCTGGAGGTGCTTGGGGGACCATATGGCATGCTGAGAATCAAACCCGGGTTGGCCACATGCAAGGCAAACCCTACCTGCTGTGTTATTGCTCCAGCCCAGTCTAGTATTATTGAACTGACTAAGCCACTGATTACTTTTCCTTGGCTGGTCCACTCTGCAGTTAAGAGTATCTTGGGGGAACCCATGAAGAACTTCTCCCTGCTTTGAAGGATAAAACCTTCCTACAGAGCTAGTCTTCATCCATTTCCCCATCTGCGTTCAGCCATGTTCTACTTGCTACTCCTTTTGCTCCTCAATAATGCCATACTCTTGTTCCTTTCCCCCAGTCTTTTATTAACAATCTCCATTTCACTACAGGCAAGCTGTAACCTCATCATTCATCAGCCCTCCTTCTACCTATAATTTTCAATGGGAATGTTTTTTGTTGTTTATTTTGCTTCGTTTTGTTGCAGGCCCACACCTGGTGATGTTCAGGGTTTAGTCCTTGCTCTGCACTCAGGAATTACTCTTGGCGGTGCTCCGGGACCACATGAAATGCAGGGGATAGAACCAAGATCAGCTGTGTGTGAGGCAAATGCTCTACCCATTGTCCTATCACTCCGAAAATTCTTCACTGGTCGGAGGGAGAGGTATTACTCAGATATCTCTGTCCTCACTTTGTTCCTGGATCTTCTCTCTTCCCAAAGCCCTGATGCTTTGGAAGCAGAGCCTAAAGCTCACTGAGTCCTTGAAGCATCTCTGAACTGACTAAGAAGAGGATCCGACTCCACATAGTTCAGTGTGTTTTTGCTCTTGGAAAATTGAACATCCATGCTATGGAGTAGAAGCAGATCTGCGTATAAGGCAGGAAGCTCCATTCTGGGATTGGACTAGGGAATAAAGGGGAAAGTTAAAAAAAGAAAAAGATTTGGAGTGTTTCGAGATAAAGGGTGTGACCTCTGTGCTGCACTGGCAGGAGAATCCAGGTTGAGAAAGGAGAGCAAGTGGCCCAGGGCAGAGAGGTCAAAGGGCAGTACATACTCTAGCTGAGACTAGCCGGTGTGGACAACAGTGGACTTCAGCAAATATAAGTCAACTATTGGGAGTCCGCTAGTACCCCAGAGTAGTAAGTGTAGCACCTAGGTGTTGAACGCCAGGATTGAACACAGCATAGACCTGCCTGACCCTCTTTAGCCAGAACTGAGGGCAGGGAGTGGGCGGGGAGTTGTGCTCTGAAGACCCCCAACAAACACGTTGGTGCACCCCTCCCCCCCCAGCTCTGGCTGCTTTTCTAACAAAACAGTAGTCTCACTCACCCCAGAGTATCTGAGGCTACTGTCCTCTGAGTCAAACCAGAAAAGAGGCAAACGAGGGCCCGCCTGTGGACGGGGCAAATGGGAGCTCTTGCTCAGGGAAGACGAAGGCCAGACAGAGAAGGAAGGGCCTATGAGTAAGTGTGGTAACTGGAGTAAGTGGAAGAGCGAATTACCAGGAACCTCGTCCTCTTCAACCACACTGGGTTTACTGTAATTCCAGATAAAAACAAAACTTTTGACAAAACTGGTATTTAGACTTGGAGGGAAGGTTGGTTCTATTTATTTTTTTCCCTCTTGCAGTTTCAATATAATTCAGCACTTTCACTTTGCAGAGATAGAGCCGACCTTTAGTGGTCTGCAGAATGCTGATTCAACACGGGTGGGGGGGGGGGGGGGGCGGGGAACCAGTGGTGCAATCAGGACTCGAAACAAGACTGGTGGTTTTAAATCTCTTTGCATGGCTCTCTGCAGGACTCTCTTCACCAGAAAGGAGAGCTGGGCCTTGTTGAGCCAGAGGTCTGAAGTTTCACGGAAATCCCTTTTCAAAAAATGGTGTTTTCCTAGTTTATTATATAAAGGGCAGAGTAGAAGCCTGCTTTTCTGAAATCTTGAGCCCATTTGTTACAGCAGTACCAATGGCAACAATAGGCAATAGGGCAGATGGAAAAAGAAAAGGGGAAGGAAGAGGGGAGAAAAGAGGAAGAAGGGGTGTGTATGTGTGTGTGTCTGTCTGTCTGTGTCTGTCTGTGTGTGTTGTGTGTATGTGTGTATGGGGGTAGAAGGGGGGAATCAGGGCTCACTTAGTTCCTTGGAAATATTTCCTTTGTTTCCAGAGCTCCAACTTAAGGTTCCCTTGGGGTTAGGGAGCAAAGGAGCTTTGCATTCTTCCAAATGCCCCCAAATCTGATTTTTATCTGATTTGATTTGGGGGTACTTCTGGAGCCCAATTGTGAGTGCAATTATCCCAGGTGGGAAGCCTAAGTGAAAGCTCCAGCTTTCTTTCCAATGCTCAAATGCAGTGTCCACCTTCACCCCTTCTGACCCTACCTCACTTCAAAGCACAAACTGAAGTTTTCAATATACCAATCGTAAACCCAGATCTGCTGTGTGCACCAGTGAGGAGTGCCAGGAAGCGGGGTGGAGCCCATTCGATTCTGCAGCTTTCACTTCCCAGGGTGGAGAAAATGAGGCTTGTGGGCCCTGTGCCTCCCCTCTCAGGACACGTGATGGAACCAGGACAAGGAATGTGGGGATGTTGAGGACAGCTCCGGGGCCTTCAGGGACAGACTTGATGGGAGCGAGCTGGGGTCTCATTTTAGAATCCGTGGGGTGTCACATCATAGGCATTGATGTGAACTTCCATGCATTCTGTGGGACCTGAGACCTGAATGGAGCCTGTAGGAGCAGCCCGCTGTGTCTTTTGTGCTTTTTGGGTCATAACCAGCGATGCTCAGGGGTACGTTACTCCTGGCTCATATACTCAGAAACTACTCCTAGCAGGACTCGGGGGACTAGGGGACTATATGGGATGCTGGGAATCGAACCCCAGTCAACCGCGTGCAAGGCAAACGTCCTACCCGCTGTGCTATTGCTCTAGTCCCAGCCTGATGTGTCTTGACTATGGACTTTTCAGGAAGGTATCTGGCATCTTGAGGAGATGCCACAGTCCATGAACCTGTGCTAGCAAGTCACCTAGTACAAACTTAACTGCATGAAAAAGACTGAGTTCTGGAGAGGTGGAGCAAATTGGAAAGGGAGAGATTGGTGGGATTTTAGGAGATTTTTTTGTTTCTTTGTTTTGTTGGGAGGAGAAGTGGGGAGCTATCTCAGCAGTGCTCAGAGACTGCTCCTGGATTGTGCTCGGTGAACACTCTAGTGATATCCTGGGCATCTTGCAGTGTCAGGGCTCATAACCAGATCTCCTGCGAACAAAATGAGGGTTTATCCCATTGAGCTTATCTCTCCAGCCCAGAATTTGGTTTTCTTAACACTTTTTAAGATTGTTGAATTTTTCCTCCAATCACTAATTTTATTTGAGCATTTGCTTTCAAGGATGGAAGCTTTCTACCACAATTCTGTCCTGGGGTTACCATCCTCTTCTGTAATATTATGGGATGATTCTGGTTTCCATGGAGCCTCACACTGGAGGCAAGATGATTGCTTCCCTGTCCCTGGTGGTCACTATCGTTTTGTTGCTGACTTTCTGTTCTTTGAAGGACTACATAGAAGGTGGTCTGACAGCACCGTGATTCCTCTTCACTATCTGAATTCTTTTAGGATTAGAAGCTGAGGTACGTAGGGTACAATTATAAGTGTCTCTGCATGTCTGGGATGCTAGTAGAAACAGGGTGATGATTCCAAGGAAACTCCAAACCTCCATCCTCCTTCATAATGGGGAGCTCGACCAGTGGAGTTTGGGTCTTTGCCTCTTTGCTGTGATTTGTTTGTGTGTTTCCCTCCCACCCCCAAATCCATTTGACATCCTAATGCCCACAGTGATTGTCTCTGGAGGTGAACCTTTGGGAAATACTTAGGTCATGGAGGTGGAACCCTCACAAATGGAATTAGTGCCCTTATGCCCTTATTAGAGACCTTCCCTTGCTCCTTCTGTGTGAGAGACTGCCACAAATCAGTCTGCAACCTAGAAGAGGCCCTTTGTCTGACCATGCTGGTACCCTGATCCTGGGCATCCAGCTCCAGAATTGTGAAAAACAGGTTTTTCTCATTTAAAACCAACTCTAGTATTTTGTTGGAACAGCCCCCACATACTGCACCACCCTTCGACTTGAACTCCTTCAGCGTCATCTCCTATTTGTTTTGCTTGAGCAGTTCAGTTCAAGTCCTCCTCTTCAGGCCCACACAGGCATACATCATCTCATTGCACTTTGTAGATTTGCACTTTCTCCAAATTGAAGATCTGTGGCGATTTTTTCCCAACTCCATGTACTCACTTTATGTCTGGGTCATATTTTGATATATCTTATGATACCTAAAATGTTTTTATCATTATTATATTTACTATGATGATCCATGATCAGTGATCTTTGATCACTATTGTCATTGTTTGCTGGCATCAGAAACTGCTTCTATATGACAGAAGTGTTAATAAATAAATCCAGTGAGTGTTTTGACTACTCCACTGATCAACCATTTCCCCATTTCTTGCAACTTAGAGTGTAGGCTTCCCTACACTCTAAGTTCCCTACACTCTAAGTTTCTTCCAACTTAGAGTGTAGGCTTCCCTACACTCTAAGTTCAATAATATTGAAATGTGGCCAATGAAAAATCCTAGAATGACTCCTAAGAGTTTGAGTGAAGAGAAGACATGCATATTTTTCTCTGAAATCAAAAGCTAGAAGTGATTAAGCTTTATGAGAAAGGCATGCCAAAAGTTCAGATAAAACCAAAAGCTAAGATTTTTGCAATAGTTAGCATCAAATTTAGCATCAAATTGTATTGCAAAGGAAAAGTTGTTGAAGGAAATTAGAAATGTTACTCTAGCGTGCACACAAATGATGAGCAAATGAAATAGGTTTATTGCTGACCAGGAAAGTTATAGTAGCCTTGACAGACCATCAGACCAATCACAAGATTCTTTTAGGTATAATCCAAAGTGAGGTCCCAATTCTGAGAATCTATGAAGAGTGAGGGAAGTGAAGAACTCTAGAAGAAAAGTTCAAAACTAGCTGATTCATGAAGGCTAAGAAGTTGTCTCCATACATGAAAATATGAAGTGAAGTTACAAGAACTGATGCAGAAGGTACAGCTCTTGCTAAGATTTTTTATGAAAGTGCCTTCACTAAACAACATGTTTTCTATGGTGAACTAGGTTTAGGTGGGATAAAGATATCCTCTTGAACTTTTATAGCTAGAGAGAAAAAGTCAATGTTTTGTTGTGAAGCTTCAAAGAACTGACAGACTCTTTTGTAAGAGGCTAATTGTTGTATTAAATGTTCATTTATAACTCAAAACATCCTAGGATCTTTAAGTATTATGCTAAATTTACTTTGCCTATGCTTTATAAATAGAACAACAAAGTCTGCATGATAGCACATCCATTTATAACACGATTTTCTGAATGTTTTAATCCCACTGTTGAGACCTAATGCTCATAAAAAAAGTGATTCCCTTCCCTGGGTCTCCCAAGAGCTCTGATAAAGATGTACAAAAAGATTCATGCTGTGTTCAAGTATGTGAATACAAAATCTGTTCTGGAAACCATGGATCAAAGATTAATTTCCACTTTTAAGCTTTATTACTAAAAATACTTTTAGTAAGACTCTATCTGTCACAGATAAAGATTTCTATGATGAACCTGCGAAAAGATCATAGCAAACTTTCTGAAAAGGATTTGCCATTCTAGATGCCATTGAGAATATTCATGATTCATGGGAATTGCTTAAAACATCATTATAACAGAAGTTTGAAAAAAGTTGATTTCAATCCCTATGGACGACTTCAAGGGATCAAGACTTTAGTGGAGGAAGCAGATGTTGTAAAGATAACAAGTGAAGCAGATAGAATTAGATGTGGAACATGAAGATGTGACTGAACCACTGGGCCCCCATGATAAAACTTTAATGACCAAGGAGTTACTTCTTATGGGTAAGCGCTTTCTTGAGATGAAATCTACTCTTGGTGAAAACACTGTGTTGAATGACAAAGTAGGATTTAGAATATTAAATAAACTTAGCTGATAATGGATCAACACATTTGACAAGATTAACTGCAAGGTTTTTAAAAAGAAACTTTTAAATTCCTTTCCTCTCTCCTTTCCTGGGCTAGAGCCATAGCACAGTGGGTAGGGCATTTGCCTTGCATGTAACCAACCCGGGTTCAATTCTTCCATCCCTCTCAGAGAGCCTGGCAAGCTACCGAGAGTATCCTGCCTGCATGGCAGAGCCTGTCAAGCTCCCCTTGCCGTATTCAATTTGGCAAAAACAGTAGCAAGTCTCCCAATGGAGACGTTACTGGTGCCCACTTGAGCAAATTGATGAACAACAGGAGGACAGTGCTACAGTGCTACAGTGCTATCCCTCCCTAGTTGATGTTGCTCGGTGTGATACTCAGGGGCTCTACTCTATAGCTTCAGTGCTCGCAGAAATAGTTTGCAGTCTCAAGATCACAGATACCTGAAATTACAGGCACAAACAGCAGAGTGGTGCGTGTGGGAGCTGTGGTGTGCTGCAGAGTACTTGGTTAATGTGGGAAGTATCAAACTTGTGGCAAAGCCAGTGCTTTAGCTACTGAATCATCTCTTAATCCTTTGATCCTAATTTTCAAAATAGCTCTGTGGTGGATATAATGCCATCAAGCAACAGCCCATGTTACAGAGACATCTTTCACAAAAGAAAGATTTAATCGATGTTGTGAATATCATAGTTTTATTTTAAGAAATTTCAACAGTCACTCCAATCTTCATCTGATGAGATAGAAGTTAGTCCGATCACCCTGATGAGTCATTAGCCATATTATCCCAGGAAAGACCTTTCCCCATCAAGAAGATGACAAATTAGTGAAGACACAGTGAGGGTCCCAAAGAAGCAATGCTGCTGAGCCCTTCAGTGTTGGAGGGTACCCAGGTCACCCTGGCAGCTCTGGGGGACCTCTAGGATTATATCCAGTGGTGCTCAGAGGGACCATGTGGTACAAGAAATCAAATCCAGATTCAGGCACATGCTAGGCCTACTTCCTAACCACTGCACTGTCTCCTGGCACTTAAAGTTTTTTTTTTCTTTTTGGGTCACACACGGTGCTGCACAGGGGTTAGTCCTGGCTCAGCACTTAGGAATTACTTCTGGCAATTCTCAGGGGACCATATGAGATGCTGGGAATCAAACCCTGGTTGGCCGTGTGCAAGGCAAACACCCTACCCACTGTGCTATTGCTCCAGCCCCAAGTATTTTCTTAATTAAACTACATACCCTGTTTTTCAAGACATGATGATGGTTTAGCACACTAAAAAGACCATAGCACAGAGGCAAGACAACTTTTATATGCACTGCAAAACCCAAACGCAGAGTTTTGCTTTATCATACAATTTGCTAAATTGCAGTCTAGAAAAAACAAAGAACCGCCTCAAAATATTTCTGAGGTATGACAAGAAATGTACGCCAGGACTGTCATAACAAAAATACCACCAACAGTGATTTCAACCAGCGGTTTTCAACCACCAGTCTGAGCAAAGGTTATCACCTCAACGTATAAAAGGTGGCTCAAATAAAATCACTGACAAGAGAAAATAATTGTCTCATAGTTCTGGAGGCACCAGAGTACCACCAACTGGGAACTCTTTGGTACTATTGCGGCAACATGGGAAGATGCCATTGTTGACAACATTGACGAGGAATACGATCGACTGGTTCAGCACCTCCATGAATGTGCGAGGAACGCCAAGAGAGAGATAGCCACAAAAAATCACCTATCTTCGAAAACTCTTGAGCTAATTCGCCAGCGTGGTTTGGCGCATGCCTCAAGCAACCGCAAGCTAACGTCCGAGCTCGCAAAGCAGTGCAGAGATACGATCAAGGAAGACCTCAAAGAGAGAAGAGCAGAAGTACTGGTAGATGTGGCAGAAGCCAGGAAAAGTGTTCGTAACGCCCACCTGTCCTTCGCCAACTATAAGACCAAGATGACTGCCCTCCGACGTCCTGATGGATCCATCACATCCTCCAGAACGGCAATGGGGAAGATTATCCACGACTTCTACTCAAATCTCTTCGATAGCCATGTCCACTTGCCAACATACCAAATTCCACAGGATGGATATGTCGTTCCCAACGTTCTCCCTTCCGAAATCCGACAAGCCATTTCGTCGGTAAAGAAACAAAGAGCACCCGGCCCAGACAAGGTCAGACCTGAACACCTGAAGAACCTGCCATCAGTACTCATCAATACACTGGCTCGGCTCTTCACTCGCTACCTGTCTGAATGCAAGGTTCCGTCCCAATGGAAAACCAGCAGGACCGTACTACTGTTCAAGAAGGGAGACATCCATGACATTGGCAACTATCGCCCGATCTGCCTATTGTCTGTCATCTACAAGTTGTTCACTCGAGTCATCTTAAATAGGATTGGCAGAACACTAGATGAAGGACAACCATGCGAGCAAGCTGGGTTCTGCAAAGGATTCAGCACCATCGACCATATCCACATGATAACCAAGCTCATTGAGGTTTCTCGGGAGTTCAAGATGCCGCTCTGTTTAACGTTCATTGATTTAAAGAAGGCCTTTGATTCTGTTGAGACGGAAGCGGTCATTGAAGCCCTAGCCAATCAGGGCATTCAAGTCCAATACATCAGGATCCTCCGTGAGCTGTATTGCGGATTCACTACCAGAATCTCGCCATTCTACAAAGAAGTGATCGTTGATGTCAAGAGAGGGGTGCGGCAGGGTGATACCATTTCACCAAAACTCTTCAGTGCCACTCTCGGGAACATCATGCGACAACTGGAATGGGAAGGAATGAGAGTAAAGATAGATGGTCGGCAATTATACCACCTCCGCTTTGCTGATGACATTGTTTTAATAACACCAAACATCAGCCAAGCGGCACAAATGCTGGCCGACTTTGACCGTGAGTGTGGAAAGGTAGGACTACAGCTGAATCTTACGAAGACAATGTTTATGAGAAACAGCCTCGTTCCTGACGCCCCATTTGCTCTCAATGGAACGACCATCTCCAAATGCAACAGCTATGTGTACCTAGGTCGAGAAGTCAACATGACAAATGACCTGGCACCTGAGCTTCGCAGGAGGAAGAGAGCGGCTTGGAACGTCTTCAAGAACGTCGAAGAAATAGCTAAGAGGATGAAGAACCTCTGGCTCCGGGCACATCTCTTTGATTCCACTGTTCTTCCTGCATTAACATATGCCTCAGAGACCTGGGCCCTACGCAAACAAGATGAGAAAGCTATTCAGGTCTCCCAAAGAAGAATAGAAAGAGCTATGCTTGGAATATCACGTTTCACTCAAATGAGAGAAAGAATCCGGAGTTCTGACATCCGTCGACAATTAAGAATCAGGGACGCTGTCTCATTTGCCAAGGTGTCGAAAATCAGATGGACTGGTCACGTAATGAGATTTAAAGACGACCACTGGACTAGAGCTGTTACCGAATGGATTCCATGGGATGTCAAAAGACCGTGTGGCCGCCCACCTACCAGATGGTCAGACTTCTTTGTCAAGATCATGAATGATCGGTTTGAGGCTCTTCATGTTCCCAGAGCGAACAGATGCCATTGGGCTACACTAGCACGCGACAGGGACAAATGGAGACGTTACTGGCGCCCGCTCGAGCAAATAGATGACTAATGGGAAGTTAAGTGATAAGTTAAGTGATAAGTTCTGGAGGCGAGTAGTTTCCAGATCAAGGTTTGGTTCCTTCTGAAGGCAGTACGAAAAGAATCTGTTCAAATCTCTCCCTGTGGTTTATACATGGCTGTCTCCTCCTCGTGGGTCTTCTCTCGTCATTTTTATGTCCAAATTCTCCCTTTCCATAAAGACACAAATCCCATTGACACAACCCTTATGATCTGACCTTTAGTTCGAAGACTTCTGGAAAAAGGTGATCTCTAAAAGTCACATCCTTAGGACATTATCATATCAATTTTGGGGAGAAAATTTCAATCCGTAACAAATCCCATCTATAGGACAAAGGCAAACTCAGAAAAATGCCCAACTAAACTACAGAGCGACGTTAGAACACAGAAACTTGAGAAAATAGTACAGAGTAGTTATGCACTCCCCTCTTCCAGTTCCCCTGCTATTGATCTCATATATTCTTATGCTTTATTGTCTAATGCATTATTTAGGATTATTTGTGAAAAAATAATCAAATAAACAAATTTGGTGATAAATACTGAAACCCATAGTTTATTTTCTTTTGTTTTCATACCATATCCTTTCTCTCTGCTCCAGAATCCTTTCTGATCCCATGTGCCATATTGAATTCACTTGTTATGCCCCCCCCTTTTTTTTTGATCACACTCAGCGATGCACAGGGGTTACTCCTGGCTCTTGCACTCAGGAATTACTCTCAGCAGTGCTCGGGGGACCATATGGGATGCTGGGAATCGAACCTGGGTTGGTCGCGTGCAAGGCAAATGCCTTACCCACTGTGCTATCACTCTAGCCCCTTGTTATAACTCTCACAGTTTTAAGAATTACTGGAATATTTGGTAGAATTTTCCTGTAATAGAAATTTTTGATATTTTTTTCTTGTGATTAGACTGGGCTTATAGGCTTGGGAAGGCAAAGTAAATTCTTGCACTGCAGATCAAGAGCCTATACTATAAACACGATTTATCACTGTCAGTGTTGACCTCAAGCTTCTGGTTAAGATTGTGTTTTTTTGGAAATGATCATGCTAGACAAGATTTGAGGGTTAAAAGTAGGTAAAGGGATATTCTTGATAACCTGTCAGTATCAATATTGCAAATTTGCAAATCACAATGCCCAAAAGGAGAGAGAGAGAGAGACAGAGACAGAGACATTGACAGAGACAGACAGAGATAGAGACAGAGAGGCAGAGAGAGAGAGACAGAGAGAGACAGAGAGAGAGGGAGAGAGAAGAAAAGCACCTGCATAGAGATAGACAAAGGGTGGGAAGAATGGGGGTAATGGAAGAGAACTTGGGGACATTGGTGCTGGGAAACATACACTGGTGGAGGGACAGGTGTTGGAATACTGTATGACTGAATTCTGATCATGGACAGCCTTGTAAGAGTCTATCTCACTGTGATTCAATAAAAAAGTTAAAAAAAAAAAAGATAGTGCTTGTCAGCTTTCTCCACTTTGAATTTATCCACAGGCCCTATTCCCTGCTGGACTCTTTGGAAAAAGTCCTTACACAAGACTTACACTTAAGGCAAAGATTTATGTGTTTCATCCTTGAAGGTGATCTGCAGATTACTTGGAATTATTTTGCATAAGTAATTTGATTCTTATCTCTATTTATTTATCCCATCATCTACTTTTGTTAATATGGACTCAGGGATAATTATTTCATACTTTTGGTTGTAGTTTAATGCTACTTTATTTTTTTGCTCAAATTATTCCACATCTGATTTTCTGTTGGCTGTTGGGTTGTGACCTTTTGAATCTTTGACCTTCCCCACTGAATGGTAGCTTAAAAAATTCTTCCTTGCCTCTTGGAACTATTAGATGCTGTTGTGGCCACTTGCAGCTTGACTCTGAGGCCAGTTTTTTTTTTCCTGGGCTGGGGTGTGGGGGGGGGGCAGTGGTAGAGGTGGGAACAAACAGGAGAGCCAGAAGCTGAAACGCAGGGCCTCATCTAGGTGGATATCACTGAGCTCCATCCCCCTGAACCTGATTATAATATTTGCATTTTAGACTTGTCCGGACGTCTGTTCCTCACCTTCCGTTTTTGTTGTGGAAGCTCAATTATTTTATTTTTAAACTTTATTTAAATACTGTGGCTTAAAAAATTGTTCATAGTATAGTTATTATGGGCATTCAATGTTCAAACATCAATCCTGCCACCACCAGTGTGAATTTACTCCTCCATATAGCTAAATGACTGATGGAATTATCAAAAAATAGTTCAGTAAAAGAAAATTTGTGAAAATTGTTATGTCTTACCATGGGTCCTTAAGTCATTGTCTGAAGGCTTGCTAAACTGTTTTTTTGAAAATTGAGCCTCTGTGTCATTGTTTTTGTCCATTGACATTAGTTGACTTCTATGCTACTTTCCCATCTAACTGGGTGTGCTCCCATGGGCTGTCAGTATTGTGGAATATAGAGGTGTTGTGTGGCCACATATGCGGCCGTGTGCTCCAGCAGCTCCAGGATCTGTAGAAGTGGGCTGATGAGTGTACATGGTAGAAACTTTAGGACGTGGATGAGGCTTCTGGAAGAATGGGTGGGGAGCAAGGGGAGGTCCACCCTCACTCAAAGAAGACCCCAGAGTTTTCAGCATAAAACAGGTATATCTACAATTTTCATCTGTGTTTGGTGTCTCTGCAGAGATGAGTCATGAAGCTGTGAAGTTGTCTCTTGACACGGTATTGGCTGAGCAGGGTGAAAGCAACTGAGAAGCTTCAGCAGGGTGGGACCTTGACACACACACCCCCTCAGGGCGCCCCAGAGTTTTCAATCAGAAGACTAGTGAATTTCAGATGCTTGGCTTGCATCTCCTCAAAATTGGTTGTGAATCTGGGAAGCCAGGTTGAATAATTCCATCGCAGTGGCTGTGGGATGTAGGTGTGGTTGGAGGGGCTGCCAGTAGTCCTGGGGGTGAGGGGCAGGGTGTGGAAAATTAATTCTTGCTTCAGTCCTTTTTTGTTTCTCATGTTAAGTTTTATCTCACCTATGACAGTGGATCACCTTCCTGGATGTTGCCCCAGCTGCTTCTTTGGCCCTTTTGGTTTCAGCTCCTGCCTGTCCCCATATCTGTGCGGTCTTCCATTCCAGCTCCTGTGCTTCCCCTCTTCAGCCTGAGACTCTTTAGAAGCGAGAGTACATCTCTCACCACCAACCCTTCTAATCACAACCTCTCCCGGAAGAGGCCTTTGATTTTCTCCAGCAGGAAACTCTTCATTCTCCTTACCCAGGACTATGTTCCAGAGAGGATTCCCCAGGACAATCTGTGAAAGGAGAAGTGCTAGAGTCAGGTCATCAACACTGTTTCCATCTCGTTCCTTGCCTCAGTTTGTAGAAAGGTATCAGAGATCTACTCTGAGTCATGCAACCAGTTTTGTTCAGTTGGTCTGACCGTGGAGTTGTTTTTGCCTTGGTGCTGGCATCCCTGGCCATATGCCTGGTATTCCACAGTGCTTACTTGAGGAAATTTGGACTTGACTGCCAGGAGACTGTGCAGGACGGGGGGTTAATGACTGTGATGGAACCAGGGTGGCGCCTCCTGCTAGCCATGTGACAGTGGGTGAGTCACCTAATCTCATCTTCATCTGTAAAACTAGGCTGATCAAATTTTTTCCTTTATAAGGAGGAAAAGATCATCAAGTCAAGGTATAAGTACAGTTTCTAAGGAACAGAAACCTGAATAGTATACTCACCTAGTCAGGAGTATTTATTATGCTTATTTTTCTCATGTTCTTTCAGGACCCTGTTTAATAATCTACAATGGTGTTGTTGGCACTAGTGAATACCCCAGAGAAGACCAACCTGTTCAAGCGTTTTAGATCGTTTCCCTGTAATTTGTGCTTGTACCAGTGTGTGTGATAAAGGGCGTTTGCCATATTTCTGTTCACTTCAACAACTTTGGGAGGTTTCCTACTCTTCATTTAGGCACATAAATAGTGCTTCAATTAAAACAAAATCTCCCTAATGGGTGGGAAAATATCAGCTTGTATCTCTCCCACAAAACAGATGGAAAATGATTCAGAACAAGAGAGTCTCTAGAGGTACAAATAGTGCCCTTTCTTTTAGTTGAAGAGAAAAACCAAAGCCTTCTTTTTGTTCCTATGCCAAAATCTGGGATAAAATTAAATTACCCCTCTCTTATTTACTCTTTCTTATATTGTCTTCAATTGTCTGATGCCTCTGCCCACTCCAAGTGCAGGATCCTTTTTCTACCTGGGGGTTGTGGCTCAAGGGTGTAGAAACATCTCTTAGAAATGAACAACGATCACGGTCATGGTCCTCCCGTTGTTCATCGATTTGCTCGAGCAGGCCCAGTAACGTCTCCATCATGAGACTTGTTGTTACTGTGTTTGGCATATCGAGTACGTCACGGGTAGCTAACAAAGCCTTCAAAAAAAAATCAATGAAAAAAAATCCACCTCATATTTAATTACAAAGGCCCATACCAATAGAATTTTGGTGAGTAGAGGTAAATTAGGATCCATCAGGCAGTGCTCAGGGCTTATTCCTGACTCTATACTTGGGTCACTCTTGAGGTGCCAGGGGACTATATGTGTTGTTAGTGTCTGGGATAGATCTGGATTGACCAGAGGCAAGGCAAGTATCTTAACCCTTGTCCTATCTCTCTAACCTAAATAAAGAGTCTTTTATGAACAAATGTCAGTTGAACATCTCAGGTCACGTACCAACTTGCACTTACGTGTGTACATGCATGTGCATGTGCGTGCGCGCGCACACACACACACACACAACCATCTTGTTGGTTTTACATAAATTGCATGCCTGCTTCTTAATTTAATTAGTTTTTAGTAAATGATTTTTGGTGGAAAACAATATTTTTTTAGATACTTGGTGTATGAGTTTAACTTTTAAGAAATGTATTGAAAACAAATAAAAGAGGGAAATTTTTAAAAAGAAAAAAGAGAAAGCATATTTCATTCTAATTTTTCTGGTGGTCAATTTTTATTCCCTTGGTCAATTATTATTTTTCATTTGTAATGCACTTCTTCAAAGTCACACACTTTAAGGAGTTCTAGACTTATTTCTTAGGATTCTGTCCATATTAAAAAAGAAGAAAATTAATTTTGTCCCCCTAGGTGGATTCCTATGACCTGTATTAACTGACTGTGGTTCTTTCCCACCTCCAGAAGCATCAGAAACCATCCTTATCTTCCCATAGATTTAAGGGGAGGTGGCCAAGGACAGTGTAAGTAGGTTACCAAGAGTAAACATCTTTGTCAATAATCCCTTAACATCTGTCCACTCTAGGCCCCTTGGTCTGGGGTTTCCACTCAACCCCTTCCTCCAGTAGCTTTTGCATGGTCCCTCTCAGATGCAGCAGAATTCAGCTCTGGCCTAACCCAACCTAGGAGCCATATTCCCCTGGAGACCCAGACTCCTTACAAAACCTGGACTCCATACACACCATCTTTCTTAGGCATTTATTCTGTATCCAGGGAAACAAAAGTTGTTGTCTGTATATTTTCATCACCTCTTGGTCCTATATTGGTTGCCTTTGAGTTCTCTCTCAGGATTACAGAAGACATGAGACGGCGGAGCTTTACTCCAGGGTGGATGCCAGGAACGGGGGAGTCAGTCCCATCTGGCGAGACTGGAGGAGGGTGGTGCTCAGACAGGACATCCTGTGCCATCCTGGAATCTGGACAAGTGGGCCTCAGAAGTCCCTGAGGGGTCATACACCTAGAAGGAGGTGAGGGGAGGCTGGCTGTGAGCATGAGGGAAGCAAGTGTCCTGTGAACTGGAAGGAGGGGTGGGAAGGACAGTAAGGGCAGTAAGGAGGAGCTGGGCAGGGCAGGAGAGGCAGGCAGGGTGCCTGCAGAGGGTTTCCAGCTAATTGTCATCATGATCTATGTCACAGAGAACTAGAACATGCCCAGTCTCTCTAGTACCCAGACCTCATGGCTTAGCCTTGCCCCTATCAGCAGTGATCATTCCCAACACCCCTCTTCCTCTGCCTGAATTAACTTTACTATTGGGGAGAATCTGGGAGCCTTTTTGTGTTCTGAAGTCTAATTAATTAATTATGGTTTGGGCGCTACACCTGACATGCCCAGGGGCTACTCCTGGCATGGTGCTCAGAGGTTGTGAGGTTGGAGAACACTGTGATGCCACAGATCAAACCCAGGGCTCCAGCATGCAAAAAATCTACTCTAGCCCTGGGACTGATCTCTCTGGCTCTGGTTTGTTTATTTATGTGTTGTTGTGCTGTAAATACTCCCTTAGGCCAGATTTTCAAAACTGCTTACACAGCAAGGAGCAATTGCAAAGTGTCTTAAGTCTGTCCGCTGGTGTGTGGTCTGACCCAGCCACCACACTGCCAGTGGCATGTTAGAGGGACAGCAGGATTTCTGCCAGAGGGCCTTGGTGGCTTCGATATCACCTGGTCCTCAATACCAGAGCCTCCCGTACTGGCCATGGATGGATGTGCTGTGTCTCCACTCCTGAGATGGCAAGGGTGGCCTCATGCATTTCTGCTGCCAGGTTGGCTGATAGCTCCTGACTTCTGAGATATTCCTTGTCCTTGTCCTCAAGATATTCCTTGTCCTTGGACAAGGTTTGCTGAAACATCAGCTCTGCCAAAGGACTCCAGGCTCCAGGCAAACCTGCAACCATGACTGAGGAAGAGAGAAGGGACATATCTGCCCTTGATTGCTCAAGGATTCTGCTGCTCAAGCACTGTTTGTCCTAATATTGATTGAGGTAGTTTATTGAAGAGAATGTCCTGAACACAGTAAATACACTGATGCTTTTATGCATGGGTTACAAGGAAATGAGAAGGAATGGGGCAGATAATCAAGATTTCTCCTTGAGCCTTCATTTACATGTCTAGCACTGCACTGTAGCTCTGTCCTCCCTTGTTCATCGATTTGCTTGAGCGGACACCAGTAACGTCTCCATTGTGAGACTTGTTGTTACTGTTTTTGGCATATCGAATATACCACGGGGAGCTTGCTGGGCTCTGCCATGCGGGCAGGATACTCTCAGCAGCTTGCCGGTCTCTCCAAGAGGGATGGAGGAACCGAACCTGGGTCAGCCTCGTGCAAGGCAAACACCCTACCAGCTGTGCTATGGCTCCAGCCCATTATGAAAGGTCAATCCCACAAATCCTCATTTGCATAGAGCATGACCAGTCAGGTAGCAGAAACAGCAAGGGTCACATGGATGCAGCCCCTAGGAGCTCAGGTCAAAGACTGGAGTGGGATTCTTTGGGGTCTATGCCTTTGGGGTCACTGTTTTTGCATTCCTGTCACCTATGTGAGGTGTAAAATATAGAGCAGGGAGAAATCTGCTATTCCCACTTCCACAATAACCTGAAGTTAGTTAGATTGACTGCAACACTGGTAGTTGTGGACAACTTTCAAAGTCAGGATTATTTTAGAGTTCCCCTCTGTCTATAAGAGATAATAAGAGTCTGGCAAACTCCCCGTGGTGCACCCAATATGCCAAATACCAGTCACAGTGATGGGTCTCATTCTCCTAACCCTGAAAGATCCTTGATCTCAGGGCTAGGACAAAGGAGACATTACTGGGGCCTGCTCGAGGCGGTCGACGAACAACAGGATGATCGTGATCGTGATCCTCTGTGAGAGAGATTTGAGGACCCTCATTGGTGGTGCTAGGACAACTTCCTCTCTCTCCTTCTCTCAGGCAGCCAGATGAAAGTACCCTGCCGACTCACTTCTTAGAGATACTACAGTTAGTTGGCGCTGGGTCTACTGCCTTAAAGCTCCTGTAAGGCACTGTTAACTACAGCTGAAGTATGACTGACTTCTCACAAGAGGCACTTCTTTCATCCTACAAAGTTTGTCAATACATAAAGAATCATGTATAAAGCAGGTAGCGTGATGCAGATGATGCCAAGAATTTAGGGAAGAAAGAAGCAAAGGGATTAGAGTGCAAGTTCTGTGGTGAGCAACTTATCAAAACTTTTGATGATCCCACAACTCCAATCAATTAATTCCCTCTTCAGTCACCATCAGATGATTAATTAATTTCCCCCCTGTCTAAATCCCCAACTCTCTCTCTCTGGATCCCATTTTCCAATGTAGGTTCTGTAGTCATCTGCTGTAGTGTTTGAAAAAGAGTGCCAATGAGGCCCATTGGTTGTGCTGTTTGAATCTGGGAACTTTGGGAGTTCTTTTCATAATATTATCTTTTGCTCCTCCCCACATGGTTCCTATTTCTTCTGAGCTTCTTTTTCATTTGTTCGGTTGGTTGGTTTTAGTTTTTGTGTTTCATGTTCATTTTCTTCAAATGTCTACGATGCTTGGTTGCCTATTGATCTTAAAAGTGAGGCAGTAGGGGCTGGAGTGATAGCACAGGGCTAGGGCGTTTGCCTTGCATGCGGCCAACCTGGGTTCGATTCCCAGCATCCCATATGGTCCCCTCGCATTGACAGTAATTCCTGAGTGCAGAGCCAGGAGTAACTCTTGAGTGTCACTGGGTGTGATGCAAAGAAAAAAAAAGTGAGGCACTAAAATGCTGAAGTAAACTCAATGTGTTTGTATGTGTGGGTAAAATCAAAGGTGCCTAAATGGGACCAAAATGGGAGAAGTCATCAATAACCATTTCCTCAGTGCTTTAAATCAAAAGTTCTGTTCCTCTGGAGAAGAATGATCTGAAGTCATGAGAAATGACGGAAGTTTCACCTTTCAGTGTGAGCTTAATTTCCTCAACACCAACAAGAAACTCTCTGCTCTCCATTTCAGAAAAGGGTGAGAACTTTCTAAGTTGTTTTATTTTCTGGAGGAAAAAAAGTCAACATCTGAGTAGAAGCTACTCTGACACTTCTGGGCGCAGCTAGGAGTCTGGGTACCTAACCATACTTCATTAAGCTTTGGAGAGCCATGGATGTCGCTCAGTCGTAGTGCACTTGACTTACATGTGAAAGGCAGGATCTGAATTTGATCCCCAGTGTACACGATCCCTGAGAACTGTCAGAAGTAACCCTTGAATATAGGTGGGTATGATTTCAAAACAAAACAAAACAAAACAAAACAAAACAAAAAACCCTTAGTATCTCCAGTCCTTCCTTTCATGACATGATTGTGGAATGAAGTTTCTATTTATTTCCAGAATTCTGTGACATGAATGTGTTTTGTTTAAGAGACAATATTTCTTGACGCCAAAAGAATTAGGTAGGAGTTAGCTTTCTTTATTTCATCTTTGTTTGTTTGTTTTGGGGCCACATCTGGCAGCTCACAGCTTATTCTTGGTACTGTGTTCAAGGATCCCTCCTCCCAGTGGTCAGGGGATGATATGGGGTGCTGGGGATCCAACCTGGGTTGGCTGCGTGCAAGGTGAGTGGTCTAACCACTGTACTATCTCTCTCTGGTCCTGATTTTTTTTTCCAATTGGATATATAGAATTAAAGAAACCCTCCATTTAACAGGGAGAAGAAAAGTGCTTAGGCAATTTTTAAAAGGAATTGACATTTTTACCAAGTCATGAAGAATCAGTTGGATTTTGACAGTTCTAAGATGGGCTGAAGGATTAGAATGTAAAGAAGGAAACTTTAGGTCAAAGAACCACAAGAGCAAATAAGTAGTAAAGCCATCAGGGATCAGGTTAAATGGCTTCTTTGTAACAGTCTCAGCTTTACCATCTGTCTTATTCAGCCAAAAAACTGCTCACCTCTCTCTGCCTTTCCCCACCTCCTATACGCTGGTCCTTTTCCATTTTCAATCTTTCCAAATATCATAACTATCAATTCAATGAGGTTTGGAGATAGAAATAAATGCATTTGTTTAACCCAGGATTTCTCAACCTCAGTGTTACTAATATTAGTAACAGCGTGTAGAGTGTTTGCCTTGCACGTGGCCAACCCGGGTTCGATTCCTCCGTCCCTCTCTGAGAGCCAGGCAAGCTACCGAGAGTATCCCGCCTGTGCAGCAGAGCCTGGCAAGCTCCCCGTGACGTATTCAATATGCCAAAAACAGTAACAACAAGTCTCACAATGGAGACATTACTGGTGCCCGCTCAAGCAAATCTATGAACAACAGGACAGTGCTACAGTGGTACAGTGCAATGTTACTGATATTTAAAAATCGTATATATTTAATTTATTTATTTACCTTTGACTTTGGGGCCATGCCTGAAAGTACACAGGGGCTACTCCTGACTCTGTGCTCAGGGGTTCTTCCCAACAGTGCTCAGGAGGCTCTGGGGAGCCACAGAAAGACCCTGGGTCTTCTGTACTCAAAGCATGTGCTCACTCGGTCAAGCTATCTCTCCTGCTGCATTATTGACATTTTGACTGAATGGTTCTGTGCTGAAGGGAAGGAGCAGCCTTGTGCACTCACTGAGAGATCTTGAGCAGCATCTCTGGCCTCTATCCATTAGCTCCTGCATCTGGTGTGGCAACCAAAAAAAAAAAATCTCTCTAGGCACAGCTCAGTGTCTTTTGCTGGAGTGGTAGGTAGATTGTCCCGTCAGAACCACTGGTTAGGAGCTGGAGAGCTAGTACAGTCAGTAGGGTCCTGTCCTTATATGCAGCTAACCTGAGTTAAATCCCTGACACCTTATATGGTCCCCCAAACCCCATCGGGATGATGGCTGAATACGGGGCCAGGAGTATGACCTGAGCACTGCTGGAAGTGGCCCCAAAAGCAAAATAAATAAAATAAAATAAAAACCCTCCCTACTACCCCCCCAAACAACAGAACCCCTGGTTTAATCCATATCCTCTGGACTTCTAGAGAAACATTCATCAATGAATGATGGGGTAAGGGAAGAATCAAAACTTTGGATGGTTTATAAGGGAATTCACCAGTTGATAGTCTTGAAGGTTCATTTGGATTAGACTTGTGCAAGACTGGCCAATATTAGTGATAGAGACAAAAGGGTGAGATTCGAGATATGGCCCTAAGTGAAAGAGGCACCAGCATGGAATGTCTCCAGGATGGGAGGCTGGGGTTGAGTGGGGCCTGGTAATCTGTATAACTGAGATCTGCTCCCGCCGCCCCCGCATCCCCCTCTCCCTGTCCCCCCCAGCCCCCCCACCCCCCCACCACCCAGGATCTCTGCTTCCTCTTCTTGGTTTTTAATGGCCCACATTCCTGGAGCATAATAAAATGCTCATCCACCCGCCTCTGTTAAAAGAATAAAAAGGCCTCCCCCCACAGGTACAACAGCGGCAGGCAGAGGGGCGTGGCCTCCGGGGCGGCATGCCAAGCAAGCAGCCACAGTGAACTGGAAGATCCCTTCTTGGCTAGGGTGCCCACAAGAGCACCTAGGCCAGAGGGGACACGATCGGTTTGGGAAGTGTGCTGGGAGTAGAACTCTAACCCAGCACCTGCGCCAACGTGGTCCCCTCCCCCACAGGTACTCTCCACAGGATATCTAATTATTTATTCCAGAGAGTTGGAATACATCTATTTCCTGTACTGATCAGCTGAATAGCTATATATGAGGTGAAAATAATATGACTCTTTGTAGGGATGGGGAAATAGTACAGTGGATTGGGCATTTGCATTGCATGCAACCAATCCAAGTTCTAACCCCAGCATCCCAAATGGTTCCCAGAGCCCTGCCAGGAGTGATTCCTGAGCAAAGAGCTAAAGCTAGGAGTAAGCCCTGAGCATAAGTACCACTGAGTATAGGCCCCCAAACAACAAAAATAATATAATTATTTTTCTAATACGTTTTTATAATCACTTAATCACTTAACTTCCCGTTAGTCGTCGATTTGCTCGAGCGGGCGCCAGTAACGTCTCCATTTGTCCCTGTCGCGTGCTAGTGTAGCCCAATGGCATCTCTTCGCTCCGGGAACATGGAGGGCCTCAAACCGATCGTTCATGATCTTGACAAAGAAGTCTGACCATCTGGTAGGTGGGCGGCCACGCGGTCTCTTGACATCCCGTGGAATCCAATCAGTAACAGCTCTAGTCCAACGGTCGTCTTTAAATCTCATTACGTGACCAGCCCATCTGATTTTCGACACCTTGGCATATGAGACAGCGTCCCTGATCCTTGATTGTCGACGGATGTCAGAACTCCGGATTCGTTCTCTCATTTGAGTGAAACGTGTTATTCCAAGCATAGCTCTTTCTATTCTTCTTTGGGAGACCTGAATGGCGTTCTCATCTTGTTTGCGTAGGGCCCAGGTCTCTGAGGCATATGTTAATGCAGGAAGAACAGTGGAATCAAAGAGATGTGCCCGGAGCCGGAGGTTCTTCGTCCTCTTAGCTATTTCTTCGACGTTCTTGAAGGCGTTCCAAGCCGCTCTCTTCCTCCTGCCCAGCTCGGGTGCCAGGTCATTTGTCATGTTGACCTCTCGACCTAGGTACACATAGCTGTTGCATTCGGAGATGGTCGTTCCATTGAGAGCGAATGGGGCGTCAGGAACAAGGCTGTTTCTCATAAACATTGTCTTCGTAAGATTCAGCTGTAGTCCTACCTTTCCACACTCACGGTCAAAGTCGGCCAGCATTTGTGCCGCTTGGCTGATGTTTGGTGTTATTAAAACAATGTCATCAGCAAAGCGGAGGTGGTGTAGTTGCCGACCATCTATCTTCACTCCCATTCCTTCCCATTCCAGTCGTCGCATGATGTTCTCGAGGGTGGCACTGAAGAGTTTCGGTGAAATGGTATCACCCTGCCGCACCCCTCTCTTGACATCAACGATCACTTCTTTGTAGAATGGTGAGATCCTGGTAGTGAATCCGCAATACAGCTCACGGAGGATCCTGATGTATTGGGCTTGAATGCCCTGATTGGCTAGGGCTTCAATGACCGCTTCCGTCTCAACAGAATCAAAGGCCTTCTTTAAATCAATGAACGTTAAGCAGAGCGGCATCTTGAACTCCCGAGAAACCTCAATGAGCTTGGTTACCGTGTGGATATGGTCGATTGTGCTGAATCCTTTGCGGAACCCTGCTTGCTCGCATGGTTGTCCTTCATCTAGTGTTCTGCCAATCCTATTCAGGATGACTCGAGTGAACAGCTTGTAGATGACAGACAATAGGCAGATCGGGCGATAGTTGCCAATGTCATGGATGTCTCCCTTCTTGAACAGTAGTATGGTCCTGCTGGTTTTCCATTGGGACGGAAACTTGCATTCAGACAGGTAGCGAGTGAAGAGCCGAGCCAGTGTATTGATGAGTACTGACGGCAGGTTCTTCAGGTGTTCAGGTCTGACCTTGTCTGGGCCGGGTGCTGTTTGCTTCTTTACCAACGAAATGGCGTGTCGGATTTCGGAAGGGAGAACGTTAGGAACGACATACCCATCCTGTGGAATTTGGTATGTCGGCAAGTGGACATGGCTATCGAAGAGATTTGAGTAGAAGTCATGGATAATCTTCTCCATTGCCGTTCTGGAGGATGTGATGGATCCATCAGGATGTCGGAGGGCAGTCATCTGGGTCTTATAGTTGGCGAAGGACAGGCGGGCCTTACGAATACTTTTCCCGGCTTCTGCCGCATCTATCAGTACTTCTGCTCTTCTCTCTTTGAGGTCTTCCTTGATCGCATCTCTGCACTGCTTTGCAAGCTCGGACGTTAGCTTGCGGTTGCCTGAGGCATGCGCCAAACCACGCTGGCGAATTAGCTCAAGAGTTTTCGAAGATAGGCGACTTTTTGTGGCTATCTCTCTCTTGGCGTTCCTCGCACATTCATGGAGGTGCTGAACCAGTCGATCGTATTCCTCGTCAATGTTGTCAACAATGGCATCTTCCCATGTTGCCGCAATAGTACCAAAGAGTTCCCAGTTGGTGGTCATTCTGGGAGTTCTCTTTTTGAACTTTGCAGCCCTTTCTCCCCGCTCTGTGAAGTAGAATTTTGCACGAAGGAGACGGTGGTCCGATCCCGTTCGAAATTTTGGGACAACAGCGACATCAGTCAGGCAAAACCGTCGATTGAATATGATGTGGTCTATTTCGTTGTGGAATCGTCCACCGGGAGACTCCCATGTCCATCGTTTAGATTCTGCCTTCTGGAACTGTGAGTTACCATGAATGGTCTTGGTCGACATGATGAACTCAGACAGTCTCTCACCCTGTTCGTTCCATTCTAGGCCATGGGTCCCGATGTGAAGTTCTTCAGCTGATCTTCTCGGTCCTATCTTGGCAGCACATATACGTTTTTATATATAAGGTAAATATTCTTTGAAACAGCAATATATTGCATATCATGATAAACTGTAACTTCTCTTGTCAAGTGTAATGAAATGGCACCATGGAAACACTGCTTTAAATATACAAAATTTCAATTAAAATGTAAATATCACACAAATAATTTCTTTGACGTTCAACTTGAAATACATATCCTGTATGTTATAAAATATATTGCTCCGAGTTTTATTTATAATTTCTCTTTGCATGTCTGTGAATAAGAGTTTAATTATCAGGAACAAAAGGTATAAAAGGGGCAGGGCTTCAACCTTTCTCTGGAATCCTACTTCAGGAGACCCTTCCCATGAACTTGGTGTTTCCCTGCCTTTCTTCCCCCTCCTTGCCTTTCCCTAAATAAAGCCTTTTACTGATTTTGGCCATTGGCTTTCAATTTTCATGACTTGAGGATAAGAGCCTGAATGTCTGTGGCTTTGTAATCCCATCAAGGGCCAAGACCCAGAGACTATAAAACCCAGCTCCCGGAAGAGAACAGCACAGAGTCTTTTGCCCCTGCGCCTGGCTGTCCTCGCCAGGGCCCCTTGGAGGGGAGCGGGTTGAGTTTCCCTCCCCGCCCCGACCAGGGCTCCGGCAGCCAAAGACCTCCAGAACCAGCCACCACCATGCTGAGACCACTCTCCACACGCATGAAGGTACCGGCAGAGGAACAAAGGCATGCGGGTCCCGGGGCTGAGATCTCCAAGCCGACTCGGATCGGGGCTAAGCATCCTCCACCCAGATCCTCCATATTCCAGTAGGACTGGGTCACACCCACCAACTAGCCCCTTGGCGCCGTGTAATCCCATCAACGGCCAAGACCCAGAGACTATAAAACCCATTTGCGGCCACACAACATCTGATTATCTCACTCTTACTTTGGACAAACTGGCAGGCTACTGAATGTAACCTGCCCACACGGCAGAGTCTGGCAAACTCCCCGTGGCAAACCCAATATGCCAAATACCAGTAACAATGATGGGTCTCATTCCCCTAACCCTGAAAGAGCCTTGAATATGGCACCTTTAAAAAAAATCTCAGGGCTAGGACTAAGGAGACGTTACTGGGGCCTGCTCGAGGCAATCGACGAACAACAGGATGGTCGTGATCATGATCGTCTGTGGCTGCTGCAATATTAGAATAGAGGGAAGGAAATTCGTGGTCAAAGAAACTGCATGAACAAATAGGAACAAGATGCTCTGGGTGAGGTGCTACTGGTTGGTGTCAGTGTAGGATGGCTGGAGTGAGGGGAAGTCTTCACAGATGAGTGCTAGTGAAGACACAGCACTCTCTTGGGTTCTCTCTTTCAGACGTGTGCTCATGCTTTTGATTTTGTTTTATTTTATCTAATTTTATTTTTATATTTTTGCTTTTTTGGGTCACACCCAGCGATCCACCGGGTTTACTCCTGGCTCTGCACTCAGGAATTACTCCTGGCGTTGCTCAGGGGACCATATGGGATGCTGGGAATTGAACCTGGCTCAGCTGCGTGCAAGGCAAATGCCCTACCCACTGTGCTATTGCTCCAACCCATCATGTCTTTGATTTTGAACAATATCACTTTATTCAGAAAGTGAGACAGGAGAGCCAGGAAATCAGTGAGGTGTCTTATTGAACAGTCTGGGATGAAGAGGCTTGATTGGGGGAAGAGGAATTGGAGCTAGAATTTTCATGTGTCTGCGTTTCCATGATAATTATTAAATTAAATTAAAAGTATGAAGGGGAAACCAGAGCATAAGCTAGTCACTGAAGCTCTGTGAGTTGTATTTTGCATAGTCAGTGAAAAAGTCTATCTTCATTCACGGAAAGTACCTCACTGGTGAGCATTGCAGAGACTAGATAGCCACACCCAAGAAACGACAGCCTACTTCATCAGGGTATCGGCAGCCCAAGGTGCAATCACAGAAACTGTCTGTAACAAATGGTGTTAGTGCTTGAGGTCAGAAAGAGAACTAATACTTCCTAAGGAAGACTTTAAATTTGCATGTGAAGGCGAGGTGAGTGACAGAGGCCAGAGATACTTTCTCAGAGGGAACATCACTTCTCTCACCCTAATACCTCAGTTCCTAATCTTAGTCAGAGAAACAGAACTGCCTTTTGTCTCAGGTTGGTTTGGAAGATCAAGCCAATTTAGTTTTTTGATAGCTATTGCTGTATTTTTTATCATCATCATCATCATCATCATCATCACCATCATCATCATCATCATTATCCTCCTCATCATCATCATCATCATTTTGGTCTGTGGTACTGGTTATTGGGACGGGGATAAAACTCAAGTCTTCCACATCTAGGCAGATGCTCTACCCTTGAACATCATCCTGGGGTCTAAAAGTCACTATTAGTGAGTCCTTTGGTTTTGACAAGGAACAAACTCATGAAAAGCAGAAGAGAGAAAAAGGAATTATTCAGAGACCGTACCTGGGAGGATGTATTAAAGAGGAAACATTGATAGATAAAGGCTTCCTAGAGATAGAAATGCAAATGAGTCACAAAAAATAGCATCTGTCCCTCTAGGGAGATGCTAGGGCCATAATCGCAATCCTACAACCCCACCCCACCCCCCACCCCATTTCAATTCCTCCTCACTCACTTCTCTTCACTGGTGAAATGATGGGGAAATTTGGGGGGCTAAAGTGCATCCTTCGTGATATGAGTAAAATATGAAAAAAGCACAGAGAGGAGATATGGGTTTGAGAGCAAAGGGAAATTGACTGAATGTGAAATCTTCGGTGACTATATTAACTTGGGAGTGTCCATGTTGAGCCTCCTGGTATTGACAGTTCTCAGAAAATGGTGTCAAAGTCCCTGTGCTCAGCAACCGGGAGGGTTGTGTCTGATTTCAGGGTCTCAGGGCTGGCTTGCCCCTGGCAGGCATGCCACACTTTTGACTGCTACAGCGATAGATTTCCTGTCAATAGGAAAAATTGCAGTGAAGTTAGAAGATTCTGGAAGTATCAATCATGCTAATTACTGCTTGATAGGATAACACATTAGCTAGCAAAGGGTATGTCATCATTTAAGTCAAAATATCTCCGCCTAGTGAAACAGGATGAGATCAGATACATTTTCACAATTGATTCTCCATCCGAGCCTGGTCTCTTTTCCATGTTAAATAAGCAGGGCCATTTTAAAATTCAAGATATTTCCTGAAATGGGTGGTGGGAGGGATACTGGGAACATTGGTGGTGGATAATGTGCTGGTGGAGGGATGGGTATTCGACCATTGTATGACTGAAATGTAATCACGAAAGTGTGTAAGTCTCTATTTCTATCTCATGGTGTTTCATTAAAAAAAATTTTTTTTAAAAAAAGAATATTTCCTGAAGTGTCTTCACCTGGACACTTAATTTTCTATTTCAACTCAGCAAAAAAAATTTTCTTTTCTGAAGCACAACTATGCCATCAGAATAGGGGGCTGGAGCAACAGCACAGTGGATAGGGTGTTTGCCTTGCATGTGGCTGACCTGGGTTCGATTCCCAGCATCCCATATGGTCTCCTGAGCACTGCCAGGAGTAATTCCTGAGTGCATGAGCCAGGAGTAACCCCTTTGCATAGCCGAGTATGACCCAAAAATAAATAAATAAATAAATAAATAAACAGAATAGAATGATACCCACTGACTGCAGAAGGGGAATACTATGAAAGTGTGTTTTTGCTAAAACACAATACCCAGTATAAATGGAATAGCATAAATAGTATGGTATAGCAAACATATCTGCTGACATGTCTGTACTAATGTTAACTTCTCAAGAAGAGCCTATTTCCTGAAAGCTATTCATAAAACAAACAATCAAAAAAAACCCCAATCAAAAAGCAACAGCCATGACATAAGCCATATAGAATTATTTTGACTTAGAAAAGAATATAACAAGTTTTGGGAAGTTTTGTCACAAATTGACAAAAGTCTGTTTCAGTGTTCTTCCAGTTCTGAGAAGCAGCAGCCATGAGCAAAATAAGAAGCACATAAGGGAGAATCTAAACGTCTACAAGGACTTCGTTGTGATATGCTAATCACAACTAGGCTTTAGAACCGTGCCTTTGGAGCTGGTGATGTGACTCAGTTGTAGATCATGTGCCACACATTTGTGAGGCCCTGGGTACAACCCCTGGCACAGAGAATGAACCCCGTCTTTGGTAGGCACATTGAGAAAAGTAGTGTTGCAGATTGGTCTATTTCTTCTTTTGTTCCTTTAGGATTCTCTAGACATTGACTAAAATCAGTGAACCCCCTGAAGAGTTTCCTTGTTCTCAGGATACAGAGGGAGGCCCTAGATATAGTGGGGACTAGATCTTGATTTCTTTCCATCTGAAAACTGCTGTTTGGAAGCCTGAAAGCCCTTAGTACCTGTTTGGTGGTGTCTGTGTATGGTTCTTGGTGTGGGCTAGTTGGGATAGAAACTACTTCATGGAATTATTTGGCAGTTTCAGACACCATTAATGATGTCAAGCACATCTAGCACATATGATGTCTGCACGGCAGAGCCTGGCAAGCTCCCTGGGGCGTATTCGAGATGCCAAAAAACAGTAACAATAATATGTCTCATTCTCCTGACCCTGAAAGAGCCTCTAATACGGCAGCATTGGGAAAGACGAGTAAGAAGAGGCTGCTAAAATCTCAGGGTGGGGATGAATGGAGATGTTACTGGTGCCTGCTCAAGTAAATCCATGAACAATGGGATCACAGTGATACAGTGATACAGCACATATAGATATCCTGAAAAGTACTTGACAGAAGTTGCTTGATATCTCCTCTAATGATAATATTCCTACCGCACAGCTGAAAAGACAGAGGCATTGGGATAGAAATTCACAATTCAAGGGTAGTCTTATGTCAAAGTCTGTACTCTTAATATCATTTTGCCTCTTGAGATCATGGTCAGGGCAGATAAGAAGATATGGTCTAATCAAGGGACATGAACCTGTCTGAACAACCTGTAGAACACAGACTCAGGGGCTCCTAGAAATTAGGGGACAGAGGTGATGCATAGGGAAATTCTCTCTGTTTAAGCAACATGGAAGCTCAGGCACTCTGGGGGTTTAGAAGCTGAAGGGAAGAAGATTCTGGAGTTTCATTTGTTTATAGCTCATCTGAACTGTTACCTAGTTTGCAGCTGTGATCAGTGTCAGAGTAAAAGTGGATTTTCCTGTGCTGGTGGGTTCTTGAGAATTGTGTGAAGATTTGCATATGAAACTCAAAAGGTTAAGAAGTTAGAGTTTATTGTACAATTTAAGTAGACAGGTCCAAATGTCCAGCAGGGTCTCTGCTTTACCCATGAATGATGTCACTTGTCTTGTCCTTGGTGCTGTCCCATCTTGGGTACGACATCCTAGTCCTGTCCTGTCCCTCTTGGTCTACTCAACTCCCGTGTACACTGGTCAGTTTCCATCCTGTTTTGCTCTCTATCCTGTGAAGGCTATCCTGGTCTGAAATCATGTCACTGGGCGTTTCCAGGACTGTATCCCAATGGTTCCCTGGCATCTTGTCCTGCTTTCATTAGTCTCCATCCTGCTGTCTTGTGCTTGTGGGTGAGACCCTGTGCTCTGTATCTGTTGCTGGACCTCTCTCAGCTGTTCCCCAGCAGTTGCAGTTCCTGTTGTCTGCCCTGACATTCCTTGTCTCGGTCCCTGCCACAGTGCATGTGGATGAGACCCCTGAGCTGAGTATCTGTCCCTGCCTGGACATCCAAGCCCTTCCTGAATCTGAACCTTTCTGAGCATCTGGGCCCTGCCTGTATTCTGCCCCTGCCTGGGTCTATGAGGTCTGCCAGTACTTGGCCACTTTTATGGGTGCATGAGCCCTACCTGATTGTGCAGCCCATATGGCCATATGTGAAGAGAGAAAAGAAGGCTGGGGGTTCTCCTTTTATCTGCTGTAATCTCCCACTCCCAGCCATCCCATTATCTATTTTGATTGACTACCTGTTTCACAGGCTGGAGTGATAGCACAGTGGGTAGGGCACAGCCTTGCATGTGGCTGACCTGCGTTCGATTCCTCTGTCTCTCTTGGAGAGCCTGGCAAGCTACCGAGAGTATCCAGCCCACACGGCAGAGCTTGGCAAACTCCCCGTGGCATATTTGATATGCCAAAAACAGTAACAACAAATCTCACAATGGAGATGTTACTGGTGCCCGCTCGAGCAAATTGATGAACAACCGGAAGACAGTGCTACAGTGCTACTTGTTTGATGGGTGATGTTTAAAGTGACTGACTAGATTCACCTGGTGCTCCACTTGTGCTGTATCAGTAGGTTCTGAGAATGATCCACGGAGAGATGATGCATTCAATTCACCCATTAATCCACTGATCCAAACATGAACTGTCCCTGTCCCTTTGCATCCATCTGTCACACAAAATGGAAATCACTGCACTTTTCTCTGAAGGGGACAAACATTCCCTGATCGTCAAGTCTGGGGACTGTGGCTTATTCCTGTGATCTTTCTGTCCAGGGGCCTAGAAACTCACAGACGTTTCTCCTCCCTCTCTCTGCTGTTCCAGGGAATATTCTCAGGAGTTCTAGGCCTGATGACCAGCACCGGTGGTGGGCCCCGGCAGAACTGTGAGAGGAGTGGGGGAGAATGCATACAAGATCCAGTAGTAGGTGCGGTCATCAAAAGAACTCTATAAATTTTTGATGTCAGGAGAATGTATAATTCCTCCTTCCAAACTTCCTCCCCTTTTTTGACTCTTGTAAAGCAAAATGTGTTCCTTAACTAAATGAAAGGAGTCTTGGGGTGAGGCATCTGTAAAATAAAATTTTCCTGGAACAGGCAGGCATCCCAATTGTCTCTCTGAGCTGTTCGCAATCATGGTTTCCAAGCAATAGAAAGTTCTTTGCCTCTGATTCTTCTCCAATATGTATTGGGGCTTAGTTGTGAGCGCTTGCCCACCTTCTGTTCCTCTTCCTCCCTCCCAGAGGCAGCTTTTCTGGGTCCCTTCCTCTGGCCAAATCCGAAAGGATCTGGTCTCTGGAACCCAGCACTGTCTGTGACATCCTGGCCTCCCTTTCCTTATCCCCTGTGCTCCCGGCCTGACAGTACCAGGGAGGGGCATCCTAATCCTAGGTGGTGCCTAGGGCAGAAGCACCAATTTCCCTCCCCTCCTCTTTTGTGGCATGCAGTCAAGTACAGGCTCTGCCACTTACCTCGCTGTGTTTACCAGTTGTGCAACCTCAGCCAAGTCCCTAATCTCTCAGAGGTACAATAACTGATCTTGCAGGGCTGATGGTGGAATTAAGCAAGATGATACATGCAATGGACCTGGCTCATCATGGATGCTCCGTGAATGATCGCTCTCTGACTTCAATTGGTTCTCTCCTTCCTTCCGGCCTTCCCTTTCATCTCCATGTACCAGAAAAGTCTCTCTGCAGTCCAAGTCATAATTTCTCTATTCCACCAGTGGTCACCACCTAGATAAGTTTTAGACGTGTGTCCTATAATCGCATCTTCTATTTAACTATCCCAGTATTTAAATAATTCAGAAGCCTGAAAGGATAGGAGAGGTAGTGGTCATAGAAACCCAGGCAGGCTGTAACTGTAGCTCTGAACGAGGCTGCCTGAGCTATGGTGCTTTGCAGAGGAACTGAGCCATGGCCACCAGCAGCAGAGCAAAGGGTAAAGGCTTCCCACTCTCTCCTCCTGCACCTGGCTCTCAAGGGGATCTCCCGCTGGCTGATGCCGACCTGAAACTGAAGGCACGTGTTCTTTGGGTGATAGAACCTAGAAATGGACTTGTGGATGGTAAGAGCTGCGCTTTAGATTCAAACAGAACTGGGCTCCAATTCCAACTTCACTATGAAGTAAATTAAGGTATAGGCGGAGATCTAAGATCTAACATCAAAATAACTGGATTTAACATAGAAAAGGTCTTCCTTCTTTCCATTCCTTCCTCTTTCCCCCCTCCCTCCCTCCCTCCTTCCCTCCCTCCCTCCCTCCCTTCTTTCTTCCTCCCTCCCTTCTTTCTTCCTCCCTCCCTCCTTCCTTCCCTTTGTTCCTTCCTCCCTTCTCCAACCTTCCCTCCCTCCCCAGACCCATGATAGGAGGTCCTAAAAAGAGGACAGCTATCCTACACTGCAAAGTTGTCAGGAACCATGTTTCTTCACTCTTGTTCTATTTCCATAGTAAGATGCTGTTGTCTGCAGGACTCGAAACATCTTCAGGCTTTATCAGACATTCCAAACAGACACAGGGGCTGGAGGTGCAGGTTGAGTTTCCTCTTTTCATGGCAAGTCCAGGAAGTTACTCATATAATAGCATGTCCCCTCATAGCCCATTGGTCAGGTCTTAGTCTCATGTTGCAAGGGAGGCTGGGAAATGTAGTCTTTATTCTAGCTAAACAGTTATGTACCCAGAAATTCAGAGCTGCTATCTCTGAGGGACCAGCTATGTACTATGGTTTAGTTGCTGAACTTCTGAGTCTCAGTTTCTGCCCCTCCAAAATAGAAATGATAAATGACTACCTCACAGAGTTAATGTGATGATTAAAGAAGAATGTATTTAAAGCACTTAGTAAGCACTCAATAAAGATAGTGATGATTAGTATTGGTTTACAGAGGCTGGCACTGGTTATGCTACCACCCACCTTGCTTGCTAGGATCTTGACCTTGCCACTCCTCTTTGGTGTAGATCCAAGTTTAAATCCTCTAAATGCCTTACTGGTTGGGGATTAGGAACCCCAAAATTACCTTGCAATAATGGAAAGCAGAAGGCCCCCTGCCATGTTACACTCAGGAGAAAAGGAACAGCCAGTGCCCATGGCCTCTTTTTTTCATTTTCCAGCTCCTGAAGGACCACAGCTAGGGGGTGGAAGCTGGAAGCAAGGAGTGAGGCTGGCTTCGTCTTTTGTTGCCCAGTCATGCCCACAGCTTACCTTTCATCTCGCAAACCCAACCATCCAGTTTCCAGCTGAAGTTTGCCAACTCCCCACACAGAGGTTTTGCTACTATTCCCCCACGCCCTGGCCCCGGGCCAGCCGACCACAGAGCCAGCCACATTGAGCTTAAAGTTAGCAATGAATTATGATTAGAAAATAATTTTTACAATCTCTCCATTTGCCTTCTGCTGGCTTAGTTTCACAAGGCTGCACAATAAGGTGCTGCGAAGATTAAACGCGAGGGAGAAGGTTCTTCTTTCCAGAAGGACTGCCCAGAAACGGGTTGGAGAAGGCTAATGTGTCTGCTCTAGAATGTGACTGATGCACTGAAAAGTCCTTGGAAATATCTAGAGTAAGAGAAGTTCCCCAAGCCTCTCTGAGGGGTGATTCGTACAGTGGCTTATAAAATACAAGCACTTTTGTTTTCAGGGAGCCACATTTTTGTGGAAAATCCTCAATTCAAAGTCAGCCATCAGTTGTGGCAGCCTAGCATAGTGCTGAATTCCCCTACCTCCCTGGGCTGTGTGACCAATCTTCTTTTGTGCCCCTCTAGCCCTCAGGGCAGGTCAGCCCTGGGCTCTGTGGTGATGCCTCCTGCAATGCAGGCTAGACTTTCTTTGCCTCCATTCCTCCTAATGGAAAGAATGATCTCCTTCAATTCATCACAGCACCTGGCTGCAGCAAAGACAAGGAACCCAAGGCAGTTGAAATGTGCATTTTATTTTCAGTCTATAGAGTTGAAAGTTCTCCTATACTGTAAATCGTCAAAGAATATATCATATGCAAGGGTTCCCTTGTTAATACACAGAGATGCTAAGGAGGATGTTATAAGTTAACAGCTTTTTCCAAACTTCCTTATCTTTCCTTTCTTCTTTTTATACTCCCCCTCCTTTCTTCCAGCTTTTCCTTCTTTTAATCAAAGCTTCCTTCCTTCCTTCCTTCCTTCCTTCCTCCCTCCCTCCCTCCCTCCCTCCCTTCCTTCCTTCCTTCTTTCCTTCCTCCCTCCCTCCCTCCCTCCCTCCCTTCCTTCCTTCCTTCCTTCCTTCCTTGCTCACTTCCTTGCTCCCTTCCTCCTCCCTCCCTTTCTATTTCTTAACTTTTTCTTTGCTTTTCTTCTATCTTTGGTTGTATGTAAATCTCCATGAAAGCAATAAACAGCCTAAAGATTTGGGGCGGTTAAGTGAATTCAGGTTTATGATTCACAGCTAATCACTAGTTTGTTCGCGCTACAGTAAACTTACTTGCTGCTTTCTGCCCAGTTGAGGGTACAAAAACTAATTCAATTCCTCACTCTGGTTATCCACAAGTCCCTCCTATCCCTTGATGTGCAGCGCTGACAGTGAAAACTTTAAATTTTCAGTTTGATTCAATGTCCCTCAATTCCATCTGGTAAAGAATTTGGCAACGTTAAACAGAGTCAGCCCTGGTTTATGCTGAGAATAAGGGCCATGTGTTGGAAAGGAATGGAAACTGCCCTTTTTTCTGCAGAGCTGATTCTCAACAACAGCACTGAAAGTCCCAATTTGTGAGGGCAAGGAAACCAGGGAAAAGACAGTGAAAATTCTCTTTCACTCCCAAATCCTTTCATCTTATTATGTTGATTCTTTGCTATTTAAACCTAAAGAAATAATGACTAAAATATAATAGTTATGTAGTACTATAAGCAGTTGCTAGGTGTGGTTTCAAAACAGCTTTTATTCCTAATTTATGTCCTTTGATAATAAAATAACACGACCCATCCAATAATTAGTAATGCTTTTCAACACTCACTCTCACAGAGGAATTGGCATAACTCTGCAAGTATGGTTATGTTTTGTATTAGTATTTGTACATAGATACAGGGAAGATATTATAGACTGGCAGAAATATTATACTTTACAACATAGAAACCAATAAAAGCCCAATTGGAAAGCTTCTCATTCTCTTGTTAGATTCAAAAACAAAAGCCCAGGGATGGACCATTTATTTTTAATGGCTTGCTTATTAAAGAAAAAATGCATTATATCTTCAAAGAAATAGAAAACAGAACATAAAGATTCTGAATGACTTGAAAGAAAAGCAAAACTTCTCATCTAAACTCAGAAAAATTGGTTTCAACTCTTCCCTTTTGATTCTAGAAAAAGAGAACGTTTTTCCATAGCGTGGGAAAATAAGCCATAATTATTATTCAAGAATGAGAAGAAACAATTCATTCAAATTGGTTTTAGTATCAAAAAGTTTGCAGGAAATATCCGTAATGTAAATTTATGAGCCAGAAGAAAAAATGCAAAATATGATGAGCCTAATTTTATATAAACTGGAAAGACATATATTAAAAAGATTAAAAATATATACTAAAGTGTTTGTTTTCTCTACATACCAAGATTGTTTTTTTGATTGTATTTTTTGGGGGGAGGGTTACTCTAGGGTTACTCAGTGGTGCTCAGGGGTTGCTCTTAGCTCTATACTCAGTAATTATTCCTGACAGTGCTTGAGAGATTGTACAGGATGCTGGGAATTGAACGTGGGTTGGCAGCATGCAAGGCAAGCCCTCTCCCTGATGTACTATTGCTTTGGCTCCTCTCTACATATCAAGATTGTTGACTGATGATATTTACCTTCTTTTGTATCCTGTTGTGTCTCTTTATATAGTGTTCCATTTCTACAATAGTCAAATTATATATATATATTTTTTTTAAAGAGAAAATGAAGTTCTTAAAAAAAGCATAAAAGTAATGCCAAACTTTCTCTACCAATGAAATATCACTGCACTGGCACTGTCAATGTCCTTCCATTGTTCATCGATTTGCTCAAGCAGGCTCAGTAACATCTCCATCGTGAGACTTGTTGTTACTTTGTTTGGAATATCAAATACGTCACGGGTAGCTTGCCAGGCTTTGCCATGCGGGTGAGATACTCTCGGTAGTTTGCCGGGGTCTCCAGGAGGGGCAGAGGAATTGAACCCGGCTCAGCTGGGCCGGCTGCGCAAGGCAAACGCCCTATCGCTGCGCTATCACTCCAACCAATGAAATGTAATAGGAAAAAATGAAGAAAAGAAAAGGGCGCTACTGGCAAAGAGACTGCCTTGTAGGTATGAGGCTGTGAGTTTGTTCCTCGGTACCACCCCACATGCCAAGTGTAATTCAGGCAGTGCTACCTTTTGAAATTCTTCTGCTGCAATAGAAATATATCATCTCAGGACCATCTCCCTGGAAGCAAGATGGCTCAGGGAGATGGCTCAAAGGCCTAGAAAGAATGAGCCCCAGGTATGATTCCTGGTACCGCACATTCACAGGAACACTGCAGGAAGTATCCCCCAAACAATAAAAAGGTGTGTGGTCTTTGGGGTACCATAACAAACTGTGTGCAACTCCTGTTTTTTAAAACAACAACGACAACAACAACAGCTATACATAGAAGAGTGTGTGTGTGTGTGTGTGTGTGTGAGAGAGAGAGAGAGAGAGAGAGAGAGAGAGAGAGAGAGAGAGAGAGAACGCCACTCTCAGCAGTGCTCATTCCTTACTCCTGGCTCTGCATTCAAAGATCACTCCTGGTGGGGCTCAGGGAACCAGATATGGTGCTGGTGACCCAGCCTGGGCTGGCTGTGTACAAGGCAAGTGCCCTACCTGCTATACTATCACTCCAGCCCATATATAAAAAACAATATATAGGAAATATAGAAAAAATGTTGCACTGGAGCAGTGGGACTTTGGGTTATTTTTTTCCCCTCTCAAGAGTTGGCGTATGGAGATGCCAAAAACAGTAACAAATCTCACAATTTGTTGTGAGACAATACTGGTGGCCACTTGAGAAAATCGATGAACAACTGGAGGACAGTGTTACAGTGCTACAGTGCTCAAGAGTTGGCAACTGGGTCTGAAGTGATAGCACAGCAGGTAGGGCGTTCGCCTTGCACACGGCCAACCTGGGTTCGATTCCCAGCATCCTATATGGTCCCCTGAGCACCCCCAGTAGTAATTCCTGAGTGAATGAGCCAGGAGTATCCCTGGGTATGACCCAAAAGGCAAAAAGGGTTGGTAATTTTTTTTACAAAGAGCCAGATAGTAACTTTTATGCGTTGTGACCACAAGGTCTGTGTGGCACTCACTCTACACCGTCACTGCAGGTGAATGCAGTCAGAGACATCATATAAATAAATGGGCATCGCCAGTTTTCAATAAAATGCCAACAAGATGGAAATTTAAGTGCATGTAATTCATGTATCATGAAAGGTTTTACTCATATCCTCCCCACTTCCTGGCAGTTTAAAAATATAAAAATCATTCATAGCTTGTTGGTTATATGAAAATATGTGATAGCTAGATTTGGCCTTCGTTAGGCCACCCTCACTCTAGAGGTTAGCATTTTTCACCCTGAGTCATCTCCCCCCCCCATACTCCAAGTGGATCACAGGTGAAAAATGCATAAATGGAGGGGAGGGGGCTGATCACAGCATAAGGCTAGGGGCCGGGGAACCACAGGAAAGAAACAAGGTTTGAAAGGGTCATCCACAATTGGAAAACGGTTGCAAAACACTGATCTAGCCTATGATTCCATACCACCCTATAAATAAACGTACTGATGCATTTAGTTGTCCAGTGTTCTTACATTAATAACTTAATTTACTTTTTATTTATTTATTTTTGGCATTAGGGCCACACCCAGTGATGCTCAGAGCATCTGGCTCTGCACTCAGGAATCACTCCTCGTGGGCTCGGGCGACCATATGGGATGCAGGGGATGGAACCTGGGTTCACCTCATGAAATCCCCCTACCTGCTGTCTGATCTCTCTATACCCATTTTCCTTCTCCCCCTCTCCCCAAGACTGTTTTGTCCAGGTTTAGCTTACCCTTCTCTTGTGATGGTGGTTTTTGCTACTTCAGAAAGAGCGTGGAGAAGAGCGAGGCCTGGAAATGGGATCTGGGACTCCTCCATGCAAACATGCACGTGTTCTATCACCCAGCTCCACATCTGCCCCAAAACAAACAAAAGGCCTTGAAAAAGAAAAAAAAAAGCTGTTTCCTTACTTCATTTAGCAGAGAACAGAAGAGAGAGAGAAAGAGAGAAAGAGAGAGAGAGAGAGAGAGAGAGAGAGAGAGAGAGAGAGAGAGAGAGAGAGAGAGTGTGTGTGTGTGTGTGTGTTGGGGCTTAGAATCCAACCTGAGAGAGGGTTAGTGCCATGAAGCCAGAAGCAGGGAAGATGGGGCCAGAACATGTGCTACAGAGAATGCAGCCCCCAGGCCTCTGCATCACACAGCCCCTACTGCATCCTGCAGAGGATGACATTCATAGGACGTGTGTCTGTGGGTAGCCCAGGGTCAGTGGAAAAGTACCGCCAATGGTTTTCATAACAACTTTATGGTTTCAGAGAGACTCCAAAACCAGCTAGCTCATCATAAGGGAGGGGCGGGGGGTCAGGGAGCTCCATCCAGGTGGGCTTTTTGGTGCTAAGGAATTTCCTTTACTTTGGGGCTGGGAGGAAGTGCTTCTTTAAGAGTCCACATTGAAAACAGAAGCAGGTTCATAGGTTTCCTATTTTATTAGGTCGGGAAGGTCCCGCTGGACACAGCCTTTTCCTTATAAGGATTGGAGTCAAAAGGCAGTTGCCTCTGATTCATTTGCTGGGGGTGGAGTCCCCTCCCCTCCCACCCCCGCTTTCACTACCCTGCCCCCTCTCCCCACCAGCCCCCAGGTCTGCAGAATGAGTCCTGGTGCAGTGTTTCTGCAGCCTGTCTCTTGACAGCTGTGGGCACCCATCGGTACCTGGAGCAGACACTGAGCTGGCCCTGCGTCTGTGCCGGCGGCTCCCTGGAGCACCAGAAACTTTCTCCTCCGGACAGAGCTGCCCCTTCACTCCCTATGCAACTGGCAAGATCTGCAGACCAGCAGCAGGCTTGGGTGCTGGGATCTGGGTGTGGGTGGAGAGGGTGCTTGGCCACCCAAGGGTTCCAGAGGCCTTCAACAGCTCCCTCTTGCCGGCTGCAGACCTGCACACTCCTCTCATCTGTGAAGGACACATCAGTGCCGGAGACTTCGTTTTTCTTTTTGAGAGCAAAGCATTTCCTTTTGTTTTATTGCACCTATCTCTGGAGTCACAAACTGGGAAAATTTAACTTATTTCACAGGAGTACAGTTTAAAAAAATAATTTTCCAGGGATATGGAAATTTTTAAATTTTCACTTAAAGTAAGCTACATGTATTATGTATATGCATATATATGCATATATGTAGCACTGTCTGTAGCACTGTCCTCCCGTTGTTCATCGATTTGCTCAAGATGGCACCAGTAATGTCTCCATTGTGAGACTTGTTACTGTTTTTGGCATATTGAGTACGCCACGGGGAGCTTGCCAGGCTCTGCTGTGGGGGATATGCATATACATATTAAATATATACATTATATTTACTATATATAGTATATTAAATATACACATTAAATATGTATAAACAGATATTTAAAATTTATATATATGCTTGAAATATTTATATATGCATTTCAAATTTATAAATATATGCTTGTTGGGGGGTGACACCCAGTGGTTTCAGGTTTTACTCTTGGTTCTGCACTCAGGGATCATTCCTGATGGACTTGGGGGGCCACATGGGATGCCGTGGATAAACCCAGGTCAGCTGCACGGAAGGCTGGCACCTTACTTTCCCTACTATCTCTCTCCGCACGGCAGAGCCTGGCAAGCTACCCGTGATGTATTCGATATGCCAAACACAGTAACAACAAACACAGTAGCAACAAAGTCTCCACTGGAGACATTACTGGGCCCCCTCGAGCAAATCGATGAACAACCGGAGGACAGTGGACAGTGGACTATCTCTCTAACTGCTATAGTTTATATTTGTTGTTGGGTTTTTGTTTTTTTGTTTTTTACTTATTTCATGCTTTCTGGGTTTCTTTATTAACTCCAGGAACTAGAACTGGAAAGAGGTGATGAAGGAGATGGATGGGAAAGCGTGGGAATGTTTATGGGAGGATAGTTACGGATAGAGAGGACTTGCAATCACTTAGGCATAGGTGAGAATCCTAGATTATGTCGGCACTGATTATCATAACAATCTTGGGGAAATTAGACACCCATTTTATTTATTATACTCATTTTTTTTAAATAAAGCCATCTACCCCCACATGCAGAAGATAGGCCCATTTTCATTATTACAATAAAAGTTCTGAGAAATGTTAATGGAATTCATGGCCCACTTCAATGGTCTGGAAGTTCTGCAGCTTTGGATTATTTTCATCATTTGGTCAGTGAATTTGAATGTCTGTAGAGTCCAGCTGTAGGACTCCAGATTCTGAAATGTGTTATGATCTCATGTCTGAAGGATTGATACGGGAGCACAGACCCGGGGATCGTGGACAGAAATAAGAACTGGCTAAAGCCCTGGGCTCAGCCTGCCATGCACTTCTGAATTTGCTCCTTCTCTGTGTCTAACGGGCTGCTGCTTAAGGCTGTCTGAGCATTACGAAAGTTACATTCATTTGCCAAAGTGAGTCAGAAAGAGTCTATGTGGCCTGACCCTTCCTTCCAGCGAGGGAAGAGGGGCGCCTAGGGAGCCGCTCTAGGGCAGGAGGTGTGGGAGTCTAAACCCAGGAGGTGGGTGGGACCTGGGGGGGAGACTGAAGGAAGGAGGAGGTCCTGTGGGATCCAGGTGAGTGCTGAGTGGTAATAACAACGGAGCAGAAAAACTGCAGATTGGAGCTGCAGTGTTCCTGGATCCCAGGGGGCTGACTGGGACTGTAGGCAACCTTAGGGCCTCTCGGAGGGGGTTGGGGAGGTTGGGGTCAGAGGGTAACAGTGACAAACTGACACACAAACAGACACACACACACACACACACACACACACACACACACACACACTCTGCAGCCTTTACTGCTGGGGGGTAAACTGCTCCTCAAGAATTTTTGTTTTCCCCAATCATGAACAATCTTGTAACTGTGTATCTCACTGTGATTACATTAAAATGATTTTTTTTTTTAAAAAAAAAGAATATTTGTTTTCCAGGGCAGGAAAGATAGCACAATAGGTAGCATGTTTGCCTTACTCACAACAGACCCAAATTCGATCCCGGCCACCTTATCCTGTCCTATGAGCCCTGCCAGGAGTGAGCCCCGGCTGCAAAGCCAGGAATAAGCCCTGAGCACAGCCAGGTGTGGCTCTAAAACAAAAAACCTAGAACAATTGTTTTCCAAGCCCTGGAGGTAGCTTGAAGTGCTGGAGAGCTCACTTTGAACGTGGGAAGCCTAGGCTGGCTCCCAGGTCCCCCGTGAGGTGCAACAAGCCAGGAGCACCTCTGAGTACCCTGGTGTGGCCCCAAACAAACAAAAGAAAAAATGGACAAAACAAAGACATGAATGTTTTGCAGCTTTCCAATAGCTGCATTGTATACCTAACTCTGAAATGATAAAATGGTCCTGAATTTCCATAGCAGAAGAGAGTCACTGGAACTTTATAGAAATACCAGTACCTGGTCCCATTCCACAACAGTGGAATGGGGTCTCGTGGGGTGGGGGATCAGAGACAGGGATTTGGTCATTTTCATAAGGGCCACACCTGGCAGTGCTTGTGAGTCCCTCAGGCCTCTCCGGGTGGAACTCAGTGCAGTGGTTGGTGACCTCAGGGCCTTAGGGATAATGGCAAATGCTCAGCCTGTCTGTACTCAGTGGCCACTGGGGCCTTGAGGTGTCAGGTCAAATTCCTGGCCTTGCACAAGTTCAGCATGTCCCGTTGGAACTATCTCCTCAGCTCCTCTGTTTCTTTAAACCTCTTTTCCCCCAGTATCCAGTGTGAGGAATCGCTGCCCTAAACACAATAAATTTAACTTTTGCAGGGGGCTGGGGGAGATGGAAGGGACAGTGTGAGCCACATCCAGCAGTGCTCAGGGGTTACTCCAGATTCTGCTCAGGAATGATCTCTGGCAGTGCTCAGGGTTCTAGCACTAGAACCTTGGATCATGGTTGGCACAGCTGCATGCAAACCAAATGTCCTGCCTCTTGTATTATCTCTCTGCCCCCAACTTAACTTATTTTTTTTCTTACATTAATTTCTTTGGTTTAATTTTGGGCTTACTCCTGACCTCTGTGCTCTGAAGTCACTCCTGCCAGGGCTCAGGGGATCGAATATGGTGTTTAGGATTGAACCCAGGATGAACAAGTGCAAGGCAATCCGCCCTCGCCCCTCCCAGCCTCGTGTACTATCACTTTGCCCCTCAATTTAACTTATTTTAACTAAACCGATCTTCATTTCAGTGGACCACTAAGACTCACGACATTTTTTGTTTTCTGTTTTTCCTGTTTAAATACTTCCTTCCTCTGAGGTTGCTGGCGCCATCCTATCTCACTGTCACTATCACTGTCCTTCCGTTGTTCATCGATTTTGCTCGAGTGGGCCCAGTAACATTGTGAGACTTGTTACTGTGTTTGGCATATCGAATACGTCATGGGGAGCTTAGCAGGCTTTGCCATGTAGGCGAGATACTCTCTGCAGCTTGCTGGGCTCTCCGAGAGGGGCGGAGGAATCGAACTCAGTTGGGCCACCTCGGCGGTGTGCAAGGCAAACACCCTACCTGCTGTGCTATCGCTCCAGCCCTTATCCTATCTCAAGGAGCAGTTTTTGTTTTGTTTGGAGGTCACATCCAGTTCAGAGCTCCCGGGACCAAGTAGTAGCAGAGACTGAACACAGACCTCCAGCATGCAGTCCCCGCCCTTACCCCCGAGCACTCTTACCTGTTCCAGCAGCTGTTCTCTCACTAACAGTGTGATGTGGGCCATTTGTTGTACTTCCTTGTACCTCTGTTCTTTTAGCTAGAGGCTGGAGTGATAGCATAGCAGTACGGTGTTCGCCTTACAAGCGGCCAACATGGCCGACCCGAGTTCGATTCCTCCGCCCCTCTCGGAGAGCCTGGCAAGCTACCGAGAGTATTCGATATGCCAGACACAGTAACAACAAAGTCTCCAATGGAGACGTTACTGGGCCCGCTCGAGCAAATCGACGATCAACGGGAGGGCCTTTACCTTTACCTTTAGTAAGAGAGGGACTGGGAGATGGTGTCTAGAGCACTTGCCTACAAATATGAGGTCACAAGTTTGATCCTTGGTGCCACCCACATGCTGAGCAAGATCCTGGCATCCCCGCTGTCTGTGAGCTGTGATACCAAAAGCAGTTTCCGGTCACACCGCAGCCCGGTGTGTTTGAGCACTGGGCCAGGAACAGAACCCCCAGGCAGTGCATGTAGGTGTGCAGCAATTTCCCGGGAGCAGTATAGTCAGAATATGTGCAAACCCCAAAACCAAAGACTCCTCCCACCTCACACCAACTCAGAGTGTGTGAACCCTGAGTCCCGATGGGTGACCTGTGGGAACACCACTACCAAGACTGTACACCACCACCAGCAGCTGGAAGGGGAGAGGGAAACAGAAACAAAGACAAGGACTAAATTGTCTCAGAAGACAGAAACATTAAAGTGCAAAAGCATGATAGCACTGTAGCATTGTCCTCCCGTTGTTCATGGATTTGCTCTAGCAGTCCTAGTAACGTCTGCATCGTGAGACTTGTTGTTACTGTGTTTGTCATGTTGAATAATACCCACTAAAATTATTCTGGATGTGCTGTCTGCCTTTATAGCATCACTTTACCATGTGTGCTCTTCATGTTTATCTTTGAAGCTTCTTCTGAACCACCTCCCTAAGCCTCTTGTCCTTTCTCTGTCCTGAGAAGCATTTGTTAGCCCATGGACAGATCTTGGTATTCCCAAGTGTGTATGAATCTTTGGTTTTGGGGGTGCTTAGGGGCTCCTGTGTGCAGACCATGTGCTGTGGTCCTCTGAGCTCTCTGCCTGGGCTCACTGCATGTTTTGTGTACTGTATTATGCCTGTCCTCAAACAATGCATTGCTTTGTTCTGGGGTTCTCCCACTAGATTGATATTGCTATCCTTATCTTTTTTTTCTGAATTTTTGCCTTTTAATTATTTAATCTCATGGTAGGGCGTTTGCCTTGCATGCGGCCAACCAGGGTTTGATTCCTCCATCCCTTGGAGAACCTGGCAAGCTACCAAGAGTATTCCGTCAAATTTTTTTTTGCAGAGCCTGGCAAACTACCTGTGGCATATTCAATATGTCAAAAACAATTACAACAAGTCTCACAATGGAGACATTACTGGTGCCCGCTCAAGCAAATGAATGAACAACAGGAGGACAGTGCTACAGTGCAACATGGTTGGAGATGAATCCATGTAGACGCTTGTGCCTTTGATTCTGTCTGTACAATGGCTATTCCAGGAAAACACTATTGGATCTAGTCTTGCTTATGAGGATGACTTACCTAGTTTGGAGCAGAGCATTTGTTTTATTTTATTTTATTTTATTTATTTTTCTTTTTGGGTCACACCTGGCGATGCACAGGCGTTACTCCTGGCTCATGCACTCAGGAATTACTCTCAGTGGTGCTTGGGGGACCATATGGGATGCTGGGAATCGAACCCAGGTCGACCGTGTGCAAGGCAAACACCCTACCTGCTGTGCTATCGCTCCAGCCCCATTTTATTTTAATTTTATTGAATCACCGTGAGATATAGTTACAAAGCTTTCATGGTAGAGTTTCAGTCATACAATGTTCCAACTCCCATCCCTCCCTCCACCAGTGTACATTCCTCACCATCAATATCCCCATATCCCTCCTGCCACCCCCCTACACCCTCCCGCCAGCCTGCCTCTTTCTCTCTCTCTCTCTCCATCCCTCCATACCCCCCCCCTCTCTCTTTCTTCACCCCTCCCCTCTCTTCTCTCTCCTTTTGGGCGTTATGTTTGAAACAGAACATTCCTAAGGGGTCCTCCAGCTTGAAACTTGTAGGATTTGGCATAAAAATAGTTGGATCTTTTTTTGTGTGTGTCTCTGAAGTTTTGTTTTGGTACCTTTGGCTTCTTCTCTTTTCACATATTCAGGGTTTTAAAAGGACTGTTGTGGGCGTGTCTGGGGCCTCAGTAGCTGAGCCTGGGTGAGGTGAGTTCAATCTCTGGGGGATTTGGGAGAGACTGACTCACCGTGGCTACAGCAAAGACGGAAGAGGGACCCTTTGTGGGGAGACCCTTCAGGTTTTGATTTGCATTCCAACTTGCTCTCTGGGACTGCTGTGATCTTGGTGAATCTTTCTGAACCAGAATTTCTTCTTCTAAAAACAAAATGGGAAATCAATTTCTACCAAGTGCAATTAGAATAAAAATGTAAACGGGGAGGAAATCAGGACCAGCATTCACGTTTCCTGTGTTCGCCAAGTATATTCGATACTTCCCCTCCACTTTGCAGAGAACTTTAAGCTGCTCTAAAAAGTAGACCTCATTAAAAAAAAAATAAGCAAGTATTCAAATTAGAAGTAAGACAATTAGGGCACAGCATCAGGATCAATGAACCCATCCTTATGAGACCCAGAGACAGAGTGGGGAATAGTTTTTGTTATTAACAGGGTGACTCAGGACAGTTGAAAGAATTGTTCTGCCAATGATATCTTCTGCCCTACTAACCAGTCCCCCAAAACCCAAAAAGCCTCAGTGACGTGGCAGGCAAATCAGAACCCCAAGAGCAGGACACAGCTCAGAAATGACCTGTACTTCTGCTGCTCCTGGCCCTAATTGCTCCATCCTGTCTGATGGGCTCCTTTTCTAGACAGCCTGAATGTCCACGTTTACGCCCGCGCCCCAGTCACTTCCTGGCTGGCTCCTTCCAGACAAGGGGCCTCTGTTCACCAAGGGACCAGGGAGGAAACAGCCTCGGACTGTCCCAGCTGGGGAGCAGGGAAGCCCAGCCCCGGGACAGGCTTCTCATACATAGTTCGGAGCGGTGGATGGGAAGCAAACCAATCTTGCTTATGATATCGCCGGCCTTTTCCCAAAGCAGCACGTTAGCCACCAGGTTCACAGGCTAGTGTTTGAGAGAGAAAGAAAGGGGGAAGGCCTGTGAGGAATTCCTTTTAAGTGGTTGAGCAGCCAAGGTGTGTCATTTCTAAATAAAGCGCGTTTGACCGCGGAGCTCTGTGCTGAGTGATGGCCGAGTATTGTACTGCTCTGCTTTCCTTCAGAGGCTGTGTTTATATTCTGCTGCAAGCCTTTACAAATACTATATATACATTTGAGAGCTTACTAGCTAACGTGGCTCCCCTTTAAAAATGAAAGGAAAAGAAAGGAAAAGAGAAAGGAAGGGAGAAAAAGAAGAGAAAAGAAAGAAAAATCAGTGTTTCTGCTTGCTGCAGAGTAAGTTAAGTGTAGTTTGGTGAGCTTGTGGCGGTGGCAGGTTTATGCGGCTTAAATGGATTTAGATCCTGCCTTAGAATTAGCGTGGGTCTGCCTTGGGATGGGGGCAGGGGTGTCAAATTGGGGCCTTTTGTGAGGGACCATCCTGAGAGGCATGGAGGGGCAGGAAGTGGAGAAATGACTAATATTACAGGATTGTAGGTGGCTATTGTCTCACACACAAATGGGCACAGCCAAACTCTTTTCCTCTGTTGAAGAGAAAGCTGGAGAGAGGCAGAGGAAGAGAGGAGAGAGAGAGAGAGAGAGAGAGAGAGAGAGAGAGAGAGAGAGAGAGAGAGAGAGAGAGAAGAGGGAGGGACAAGAGAGAGAGAAAGACAGTGAGCACATTCTGCGGACCAGTGAGACCAGCCCGCAGGCCAGTTAGGTCGACCACCCCTCACTTTCTTAATCCACTGACCCCTTGCCTGCCTTCTGACCCAGCAAAGGACTATAAAAGACAAGCACTGCCTTCTAGAACAGTCCGAGGCAAGAGCCCTGCCTAAGCAGAGGCCATTTTCCCGGCAGCTCTCACTAATCAGAAGTGATTGAGGCTCTGAGGGGCAGACCGACCTAGCCGGGTCCAGCCTCCATGCTAATGAAGAAAGCAGTGAGGTGGATAATTAAGGGCAGTGAGGTGGATAATTCCAAACTGATAATCCCAAGGTAATGAAATGCATTATGAGTTTTGGGGACAGAAGATTCCCTCTGCCCGCAGAGCTGTTTGATGATGAAATGAGCTTGCCTTTTCAGGAGCACAGACCCATTGACTTGGGGAGGAGCTGGCCAGGGGAGCGGGTCAGAGGAGAAACCCACCCTGGACTGAGGAATTCTCACAGACTGTAAATAGGAGGTTAGGGACCTGTATGCCCACCAAGGAGATGCTTGTGATAAGGTCCCCCCCACCCCCGCCTTGTATGTGATATGATTTTATTATCTTTTAAAAATAATTAATTAATATATTTTTGCTTTTTGGGTCATGCCCGGCGATGCACATGGGTTACTCCTGGCTCTGCACTCAGGAATTACCCCTGGCGGGGACCAAATGGGATGCTGGGAATAGAACCCGGGTCAGCTTCGTGCAAGCCAAACGCCCTACCCGCTGTGCTATTGCTCCAGCCCCTATGTGATATGATTTTAAATGAAAAAGTAAGGAAGCAAGCCAAGTGAATATTTTGGTCAACCACAGCAATATAGAAAACAAAACTCAAAATACCAAACAAAGCTTTATCTCAAGTTAAAGAAGAAAGGCTGGAAGGAAATGCACCAGGACATCAACAATGATTCCTTGCCCACGCAAGCGAGATGCATCCATTATTCTCTCTCTGATTATTTTTAAACTTTTCTTACACTGACTAGGATTTTTTTTTAAGTTTTTGGGCCACACCCAGTGGTGCTCAGGGTTTCTTCCTACCTCTGTGCTTGGGGATCACTCCTATTGCTCGCGGGACCATAGGAGGTCCTAGGGATTAAAGCAGAGCTGTCAAGGTGAGCATCTTACCTGTGTGCTATTGCTTTGGCCTCAACCTGGATTATTTTTTAATACTGGAAAAAGCCAACACATCTTTCTTTTTCTTTTTTCTTTTTTATTGGCTTTTTGGGTCATACCTGGCGATGCACAGGGGTTACTCCTGGCTTTGCACTCAGGAGTTACTCCTGGCACTGCTTAGGAGACCATATGAGATGCTGGGAATCAAACCTGGGTTGGCTGCGTGCAAGGCAAATGCCCTACCTGCTGTACTATCGCTCCAGCCCCCAGATTTTTCTTTTTTAAAGGAAGAGGTTGACTGGCAGGTCTCTCTCCCAGGATGAACGGTAAAGAGAATCTGTGATATAACACAGAACTGCTGTTAGTAACTGGGCATGGGGTCTCAGCAGGCCAAATATACCTGCGAAAGTTGCTAGAGGTCCCGGTAGCCCTTATTTGGGGAGAAAAATTTCCTGGCAGGTTTTCCCTGGTCTTGCTTCTCTGAGAGTCTAGGAGAAAGAGGCAGAGGCCGCCACTTCTTGACTTCCTGTTCTCCTTGGGGTCTAACCAACTTCTACCATATTTTGCAGCTTCCTGGACACTTTCTTACTTAATGGTCCTTTCCTATGTCTTCTAGTTTTTGAATCAACTCTGAAAATAATGCCATCCAATTAAACAGAGGGGTTGGGGAGAGAGCACAGAGGGTACCACCAGAAGTGTCCTTGTGTGCCAAGTGAGGTGGTTCCCCCAAGCCCAGAACCACGGGTGGGGCCCTCAAACAAAAATCTAAATGGACCCCATGTTTTATCAAGTCCTACGGCTAGTCAAAGCCCTAGGAGAAGATTTCAGAGAAGACGACTCATTGTGGGAGACTTGGTAATGGCATCTTTATTTCATCAAGAATTTTGAATAATAATTTTACCCTTCTACTTTCACCCTAATTCACCTTTAAATATTTGGGTTTTAAAATACAAAACTCCCAGGATCCCCCTAGATCTTTGCTCTCACATTTTGCTTTTGATACTTGTTCCTCCAGATGTTTATGGTGCTATTGGCCTTGACCTTGTTTCTGGCTCAGTGGGTGTTTAATTGTGCATTGCTAAAGAGTTAAGGTCCTTTGATGCTGACCCGGGTTTCATCCCTGACACTGCATATGGCCCCCTGAACACTGCCCGGAGTGACGATCCCTGAGAACTGCAGGCTGTGGTCTCAAAGCAGACTTAAGGTCTCACAACTTTATGAGCTGAGTTGCTAGCAGTGTTTATTGTAGTCTCTTTGTTATCATCCTGACTTACGGTTTGCTGCTGTTTTTGTTTTTTGTACCACACCTGGAGATGCTTAGGGGTAACTCCTGGCTTTGCTCAGGAATCACTTTTGGCAGTGCCCAAGAGACCATATGGGATCCCAGGCATCAAAACTCAGTCAGCTGCGTGCAAGGCAAGTACCCTACCTGCTGTACTATTGCTCTGGCCCCTGACTTAACGTCCTGTGCCAGCAGTCCAACAGGCAAATTTGTTGATGCAGAATCTTTTCACAATTCTCAATACGAGAACTCCAAAGATGAGTCCAGCAGTACTTTTAAAAGTACTTAAGAAGGGCCCACTCAGGATGGGAAATGCAGACTGAAAGTAGACTATAGACTGAACATGATGGCCACTTAATACTTCTACTGCAAACCACAACACCCAAAAGGAGAGAGAGAACAAAAGAGACTGCCCTGCAACAGAGGCGGGGTGGGGTAGAGGGGACAGAGCGGGGGTGGTGGGAGGGATGCTGGGACCATTGATGGTGGAAAATGGGCACTGGTGGAGGGATGGGTACTCGACCACTGTATGACTGAAACGCAAGCATGAAAGTTTGTAAGTCTGTAACTGTATCCCACGGTGATTCACTAATAAAAAAATTGAAAAAAAAAAGTACTTAAGAGAATGAAATGAAATGTGTGAAATGATTAGTACAGTGTTCGACAAGTTCACAGTGGAACTGTTGAGCATTGCAGTAGCCACTGGAATAGCTCAGGGAATACTCTGTGGGCCCTACAGTCCTTGGAGCAGGGGACAGTCCAGTTTCTTATGAAGTAATTAGACAATAACCAGAACGGAGATCTGTCCTGGTTTTATTTTTGAGAGATGATGATGGCTCAAAACCACATTTATCTCAAAGAGGTATAAAACTTTGGGTATGCACAATACAAGTTGGAAATTGGCATAAAATTTGGCATAGAAGCTTAAAAGGAGATTGCTGTTTTTAATGGGGTGGGAATTCTGCTTCCTGTCTTGCCACTATTCCCCAGGACAAAGTGAAGAGAGCATGAGAACCAGCCTCCAAGGACGTGAACCAGCCAGATCCACTTCTTTAGACTTATTAGGATGCATTCATGTACATAGAAATGCAATGAATTGTTAAAAGTTAAGTGCATGTGTTTTGCTTTGAAGAAAATTATTTGAGTACTGAAGACAATTCTTCTAGTGTCTCCAAAATTGGCTGTGGAAGTGAAAAGTGTCCATGCTCTATTATCATTGAGGTAGCATAGTTTACAAACTCTTCATGTTTATGCTTTAACACGCAGAATTACTGAATTCCTATGCTACCCCCACCTCACCATGCCTGTGTCCCTCCATCTCTGTTCCAATTGTTCCTTACATTGAAAATATTGATATAAATAAAGTGAATTGCCATTTTGGCAATAGCTAAAATTAAGTGTTTCACACTACACAGAAGATATGCCTAAGCAACCCGGCCTATTTGTATGGGTTCACGGTGTCTGTGCGGGACGCTGTAAGTCTTTGATTGTACACTCCATTTTCTAGACAAGTGCCCTAATGACATACACAAAGTTCTCTGTAGGAACTTGTATGCTTTGGGTTGATCTACAACCTACATTTCAAATATGTAAGATCAGGGTCAGGGGGTGGCTCCAGGGCTGTATGCATGCAGGAGGCCCAATTCCATCTCAAGTGGTCCTCCAGTACAGCTCTTAGACCCCCCCCCCCCCTGCTCCCAAGCCTTTCCTGCATGTCTTCCTCCACTTATGCTAGTTTCTGCCCTGGGAGGAAACTCCCTAGTACCTGTTCCCAAGCACTGCCCCACAGTAGGAATCAGGCAGGTAACATCCATGAAAAGCAGCCAGGTGCTAACAAGGAGGTGGGGGCGGGGGGCGGAGCAGAAAGAAGTTATGAAAAAAAAAAAAGGGAGAGAAACTCTGGAACAGTGACCAAAAGAAAACATAATGCAGCCATGCTGATCAGCTACAGGCTACGTCTCTCTGTCCCGTCTCATAAATGCAGTTCTTTTTTAAGATTTTTTTTTAATCACTGTGAGATAGACCCTTACAAAGCTTATCAGGTTTCAGTCATACCAACACCCATCCCCCACACAGTGTATGTATTCCCAGCACCAGTATCCCCAGTTCTTATTTCCCCCATCTCCCCATCCTGCGTCTGTGGCAGGTTCTCTCTCTCTCTGTCTCTGTCTCTGTCTCTATCTCTCTCTCTCACCTTGTGGGCATTGTGGTTTGCAATACAGATACTGAAAGGTTATCAGGACTATCCCTTTACCTACCTACCTGCCTTAACATTCAGTTCTTGTCCAGCATGATCATTTCCCTCATAAATGAAGTTCTGATGTGGCTTGTGAAGATTTGCTGCTGCAAGAACAGCAGCTTGGCAGCTGGCCTCAGTGGCTTACCTTTGTTCCAAGAAGACGGACAATGGCCACAGTACCTTATGGAGTATGCCATAGCCTTTATGTCTGTGTTTTCAATATCCCTTAATTCATGAAGTGAAATATTTCTGGCTGGGGGGGGGGACTCCTTAAGTGGTATTCAGGGCACTGCAGGGCCACCTCTGAGATATGCAGCCAATCCAGTTGATAGGTCAATGTGAGGGTTTGGGAGTGTGGTACTGCTCTAGTCTTGTGAGGTCAGAAACCACCAGGACCACCCCTGTGGGGCTTGGAGGGCCTCTGGGGCTGCACCCAGTGGTGCTGGGGAAGAATGTGGTGTCAGGCATTGAACTGGGATCAGCCACATATGCAAGGCTCATCCCAGTTTAATGCAAGGCATTAAACCCTGTCCTCTCTTCCGTTGTTGTATGTGGAAATCTTAACCTTCGAAGTGATGGCATTGGAGGGGGTGGGGGGGGAGAGCTTTGGGAGATGAAGTCATGAATGTGTTAATAAAGAGGAACCAGAGAGGGTCTGCTTCCTCCTCCCAGCTAGGAGCACAGTGAAAAGATGGGCGCCTCTGAGTCAGAAAGTGGCTCATACACTTCTGAATCTGCCAATATTTTGCTTTAGGACATTTAAGACTCCAGAACCGTGGAAAAATACAGTGTGTGTGTGTGTGTGTGTGTGTGTGTGTGTGTGTGTTGTTTGTTGGGGCCACACCCAGCGATGATCAGGAGGGGCTTTGGGACCCTCTGTGGTGCCAGGGAATCGATCCCATGTCAAGCCACATGCTAGGCAAGCTGTACTTACCTTGTACTTACCTGCTGTACTACCTTTCCGGCCTACAAGGTCAGTTCCTGTTATTTATAGCCGCTTGGTTTGTGGAGTTTTGTTATACCAGCTCAAGTCACTAAAATAGAAAGTGTTACTCTGTACTTGGTGACAGACTATCTCTAAAGATACCAAAGATAATAAAACACTTGATCTATTAATTTGAGTCAATAAAATAAAGTCAAAATACACGTGGGGTAAAGGGAAGAGGTCCATGGCAAGAGCCCCCTGCCTTGCTAGTAGCTGACCGTGAGTTCAATTCCCAGTGCTGCCCGCATGTGAGGGCAGAACCAGGAGTAACCCCTGTGTAAAGCCAGGTGTGACCCAAAAAGAAAAAAAAATGTTCTCTTTCTCTCTCTCTCTCTCTCTCTCTCTCTCTCTCTCCCTCCCCTCTCCTCCCTCTCTCTGACTCCCTTTTTCTCTCTTTCCCTCTCCTCCCTCCTTCCCTCTTCACCCCCCTTTCGCCATCCCCCACTCCCTCGTTTGCATTCAAAATTATTCTCAACATAGGGGATGCACAGGTTCAAACCTGGGTCCATGCCTTACCCACTGTACTAATACTCTACCCCACAATAGATATTTTTGATGCTGCTCACTGATCTCATTAATACTTCGTACCATTGTTTTTTCCTGTGCAGTTCATTGTTATACACAGGCAGGCAGTTCCAGACAACTTTTTCTGTAAGGCGACAGAGTATTGATTAGCCTGTGGGTTTATACTCCATCTAATCAGCTCTTACCCCAAAGCAGACTGGTTCTAAGACTAGAAGGGAAGTGCTTGGGTTTTGAATGTTTTATTGTCATTAATAAACAATGGTATGTGATTCCCAAATTGAGCTATCAGATAATGTGGCTTGAGCAGGGCTTTGAAAATGCAGATTTGTTTTCTATTTATTTATCCTTCCTGGGGCACAACAACAGACCATTGGCGGGTGGGAAACGGCGATGTCATCTCCCATATGTTACAAGCTCCTAGTCAGAGAGGACTGACAGGATTATTGCACCTTATAAAGATGATTGTTTATACACATATATGCATATATAAATGTGCATATATTATATAATCAATAATCATTATATATAAATTATATATATAATCAAAATGAGCTCAGTGCAGAGAAGGCTCCAAATTCTTTGCTTTTGTTGGTACTATCTTCTGTCCTTGAGAATTAACTAAGACACTTGGGTTTTCATCGGCAACATAATTCCCCAACTATCGTTTCCTTTGTGCCCCAGAAAAAGCCCAAATTATAGATATAGCTCATGGAATTAAAAATTCCTGCTAAAGCCAAACAACATAAGCCAGCTGTTTTATTTTGGAATGTTTTATTTTGGACCTTTTAACATTATTCATAATATCACATAACTTTGAACAGCTTTGGGAAATCAACTCCGAACTAGACAAGAGAAGTACTGTTTTAAGGGAAGAAGGCAGCAGAACATATTCTCAACAACAACAAAAAAGTCTCTCTGTTGGGGGACTATCTCTTTGAGCTATTCTTGAAAACAGAGATGAAAAAAATTAAAGCCAGCAAAATGGGGTAGGCAGGTGTGATCATAACTTCCTGTTCTTAGACAAGGATGGGATGCTTCATGCTGGGATCCTTCAGATGTTCTCCTGTAATTAAGCGGTCCTTGGTGGCAACATCCAGGAAGATCCTAGGAGGGGATGGGAGTAATCACATGCATATGTTCTCACACACATGCACACACCACAAAGGTCAAAGAACCTATTGGTCGAATTATCTAGGAGCATAATAAACCACATGAGAAGTTAGTGATAGAGCAAAATAAATCATGCCATTCTAGAAAAAAGCTCAGGAGTCAGTCACAATACTGGCAATGAAACTATTCAAGTTGGAAAGGATATCCATTGGCACCCACTGGAGACCAGCTTCAAAGGGAATATAGGGTCTGGTTTCATGTCCAGCAGAGAGGTAGTCTGACATCACAGCTTATATATTCTGTTTTTTTTTTTTTTCAGGAAAGTCTTACATATCCATGAGGGAGAACATTGAATATGCACAATGGAGGTACATACAATGAACAAGCATTGCATGTACAGAAAATAGCAAAGATATGTCATTAGGGTGATTTTTTTGGTTTGTTTATTTGTTTGATTTTGTCTGGTCAGGAGAATCAAGGAGGCTATAGGTTGAGAGGGCTCTACTGTGCATTCTCCACTGGTTAGTGCTATACTCCTATTGGGCCAGGGGCCGAAAGTTCCTACAAAAGCAGAAGTGTTCGGCTCTGGAACAATAGTGCAGTGGGTAGGATGTTTGCCTAGTGTGCGGCTGACTCAGGTTTGATCCCAGGCATCCCATATAGTCCCCTGAATGATCCCTGAGTGAGGATCCAGGAATCAGCTCTGAGCACTGCCAGGTGTGTTCCAAAAACAAAACAAAACAAAACAAAAAAATAAAAATAAAAGCAAAATGTTCTTAAGGTTCTACTTTGGCCCGATTAGAATCAATAGATATATAAATACAAATAAAATATAACCGTAATATAAAATATAATGGTTCAGCTTCTCCAAGAGAGAGGTTGTTACACCCTCCTACTGCAAGCATCAGGCCTGTCTATTTATTAACTCCTATGAATCCTTCTAAATGTGAGGGGTGGGGAAGGGGCAAAGTTGTAAAAATCTTTAGCAGCTGACATGACTGGTAGGACATCGCTGTCTCTCTGGGGAACAGTTTGAACTTTCTTAAAGCATGGTGGTCTGAGTCCACCATATTTTCCCCATATGGTTGACTTCTGCCACAGTAGGTATTCCAACAAATCCAGGCAGAAGATGCCAGTCTTGTTAAATACTAGTTCCAAATCTGTCATAGTGTCACTCCTGCTTTTCTGTGTTGATTATTGCTGAGGCACAGGCCAGCCTCTACTGAAGAGGGAAGAAAATGAATAGGAAGAGTGTCAAAGAATTTGTTGCCATTTTTCAAAATCCAACACTGTCATCAAATTGAGCTTCAAAGGCAAAAGAAGCACCAAAATAAAGTAGGAAGAAGCTAAGTGGGATGGTGACTTACCCTTCCCTTTGTACTGTGTGGTACAACATGTAATTGTTGCTTCAGTAATTGGAGAGGGAAACAGGAAGTTTGGAGATGCTGCGGAGAAAAATGGGGCCTACAGTGATGATTTAAATGCTTGTAAGCAAAGGGATTACAAGAAGTGGACGGCCTTGGCCTGAGAAGCAAGGAAGGCTAAAGAATTGCTGGATAATCATCTTCAGATACTTGAGAGCTATTATGAAACAGAGGCACGAAGCGCTGAGCTCAGAACAAGTAGGCTGTAAATATACTAAAGAATTCCCTTGCATGAAATGGGCATCTCTGGGATCTAAAAAGAAACCCCCCTTTCTCAAATCGTTTGAAAGAGAATACATGGCATATGCCAGAAAAGGAGTAAAGATTCATTGTCCTAAAGATAGATAGATCAGATCATCACTTTTGGGGGGTAGCAAAGTCCTGTTTTCAAGTGAGAGTTGAGGAGCTGTATTAATAGCACGGCGAGTAGGGAGTTTGCCTTGCACACGGATGACCCAGGTTCGATTCCCAGCATCCCATATGATCCCCTGACCACCGCCAGGACTAATTCCTGAGTGCATGTGCCAGGAGTAACCCCTGTGCATTGCCGGGTTTAACCCAAAAAGAAAAAAAAAGTTCAAGTGAGAGTTGACATGAAACAGATGGAGAAGAATGTGATGTTTGTGTTGACTTGGGGGCCTTGTTCTGTTCCTCTTCCCTTATCTATCCAGGTGGCCCCAAATGTGCTTATATGATGCCCTAGAGACCACTGGAGAGTAATTAAAACAGATAGTTAATTTTAAATTTTTTTTTTTTTTTTTGCTTTTTGGGTCACACCCGGCAATGCTCAGGGGTTACTCCTGGCTCATGCACTCAGGAATTACTCCTGGTGGTGCTCAGGGGACCATATGGGATGCTGGGAATCGAACCTGGGTCGGCCATGTTGGCTGCGTGCAAGGCAAACGCCCTACCTGCTGTGCTATTGCTCCAGCCCCACAGATAGTTAATTTAACAGATAGTTTTCCTTTCTGCAAAACTTAAGGGTGTTCGGAGATCTCTTTAAATCAAAATTAGGTTTAAAGGTTTTATGAAATGTCTGAATTCTTTCAGGGGCTGAAATGAGTGAGATGGTGGTGTTTCTGCACTTTCTTTTTCTCTTTTGGGTCGCACAAAATGGTGCTCAGGAGCAACTCCCAGCAACATCCCAGGGTCCTGCATACAAACCTGCACACTGACCCTTTGTCCCATGTTCCCAGGATGCAGATTCTATACTTCGGTGCATGTTGTCAAGTGGCACCTTTATATTCAACTTTAGTTGTGGCTTAGTGTACCCAAGTACAAGAAAAGTCATGGTTGAAGTTTTTCATTTGTTGGTAAATGTATTTCATTGGCTCGAATGACGAAATTCAAGTAAATGAAATTAACAGCTTTATTTTATTAATGGCTAATTTTATTGACTAATTAGACTAAATTAGGGATTTACTTTATTAGTTCAAAGAAGAGAAAATCTTTTTACCACCAAGGCTGTCATGGTAATGTTACTATCCTCATAGTTTTTTTTTTTTTTAATAATCTATTTACTTTGAAATTCTTCCTCCCCTCCCTCCCACAAAACAAAACAAAATCTAGTCTAGCGTCATGTTGATACATATTATTATGACTTTGAGTACTTGATAAAATGTATGCAACATTTTAAATGTATAGATTTCATAGTTGACACTAGTTTCTTGATGATAAATTGCACATGTGTCATATCTCTTTCCCTTATTCTGTAACCATATAATTGGTAGAAAATGTACTGGAAAACTATACAGAGCTACATTGAAAACAAGGTATAGTGAGATTATATTTGTTAAAAGCTATATTTTTACTAGAACCCTCAGAAAGCAAAATAACACAGAAAAGCAGAAAGTACAGAGATGGGAAAATCTTAGCTAACAAAAAATGACTACATTGTCAGAGCCAATAAAATTCAAAGTGAAAACTTTGTAAAAAATTAAATAACGTATTTTATGAGGAGAAAACTAACAGTTGATTAAAAATATATGTTATCTTGAACTTTTATGTACCTTTCCGATGCTGTGGTCTCTAGACTGTGTTTGAGACCATGTTTATTGCATGTAGCATTGTCTACAGCTGCAAAACACAAAATGACACAAATCAAAAAAGAACCTACAAGCCCAATAAATAGACTGTAAATTTAGCTCTTTCAAACTAAGCTGCAAAATGTGAACACGTGGAAATATTTTGCAACAGTTTCAAAGAATGATGTCAATTTATATATTCATATAGCTGACTTTGGAAAATATGTCACTGAGTGAAAAAAGCAACTTTGTGGGAAGATTTGGTCAATATAAAACCACTTACGTTCGCACACACAACAATGTGGCGAATGTTCTCTGGATTTAGAAGTCTTCATCTAAATAAGTGAAAAATCAAGAAAGAACACATCTAAGGACAGAGCTGTGGTTTCTTCTAGGGAGGGAGAAGAAGTGAATAAGGATGAGGTGTTTAGTCAGAAAGAACTTGAAACTATCTGAAATGTTTTTTTTTTTTGTAAGGAAAATTAGGGTTTTTTTTATTACTCATGTTACACTTTTAAAAGGATTCCATGATTTCAGAAAGTTCTAAAACTCAAATAGTTGATGTGTGAAGTTGGATAGATTTGGCAGCATATTAACAGAAAAACTTATCTTGCTCAATAAGAGAATTTATCCCACAGAACAGGGTGCCCAGCAGGGTCGAATTGTTTACAAAGTTCAACCAAATCTTTAAGAATCCAAGATTTTTTTCTGATTCTTGTCATTATTGTTGTGTCCTTGGGCAAAGGAGAGCAGGATAGCAGGAGTTGGTGTGCTTTTGTTGTGTTTATTTGTTTTTTTTTGAACCAAGGATCAGAGCCAGAGCTTCATATGTATAAGGAATGTCATCCGTATTAAGCATCCATATGTCCCCCCCACACCCACTCCTTTTCTCACATGTTTTGAAAAGTAGGTATTTCAAGCTCTCTTTGTATCTTCAAAGTTTTGTTATTCTTCAAGCTGATAGCAAGATGGTGTCAACAGTTTCAAGCATGTAACACCCAGACCAAAATAATAACAGCACTGATTCTGGGTCAGCATTGACATGGATTAAGTCATGTTTTGTCCTTCTATCTCCTTTTGTAAATGAGAAAAATAGAAAAAGTTAAGTGGTGCATTCAAATCCAGCTAGTCTAGCAACAGAAATATAGATGCTTCAGGTTTGAGTTCTACATAGAGAGAAAAACCTGCTTTTCTTTGAGAAGTTTCCCCCCTTATTATCTTTCTGTAGTTTTCTCTAAGGCATAAGAAAACTCTCTAGAACCTTTCCAACAGACAGTTCTTCACATATCATTGGTAGATGTCCATTTACCAATGGGTATTCTTATTCTAAATACAGCACCCCTGAAACTAGGAGTAGAGGTCAGCTTCCCCAGGTACACTGCTATGTGGGAAAGCGAATCTAGTCAAAACAAGTCAGGGCTCACCTTAGAAGGAAAAGGGAAAGGAATAAGATTGATCCTGAGAAGACAATCAACAGTAGCCAGTAATTCCTATTAGTCCTTTGTAGCTCAATGACTCATTCAACTGAAGCCTGCTCTGTTGAACACAGACACACACACACACACACACACACACAAACACACACACACACACAGACAAACACACACATACACTTAAGTGAAACTTTTCACAAAGCATTACTGGTTTGGACCTTGATAAAGGTCTAAGCTGGAGAGAGAAAGAGAGAGAGAGAGAGAGATCTGGTCAAGATATTCAGACATTGCCAACCTGTAGAAGGTAATGGTTTCATGGGGAAGGAGAGAATATTTATAGGAGGGAGCTTGATGCTACACAAAATTTAGTATTTCCTTCTTCCATGTGATTAGAAAAAAACATTTTCTTAAAAAATGGTAACTGTACTGTGCATATTTAATGGTTAATAGCCATGCACTTAATTTTTTAGTTATTATTTGCTATCTTCTAACTATATAGGTCAGTCATTTTTGATGTATCTTAAAACATTTTTTTTTCTTTTGTGGTGTCAGGGATAGAACCCAGGGCCTTACACTTGACAAAGCATGTGTTGAAATGCTGAGCTACATACCCAGACTAGAATTTTAAAACTTTATACATAGTCTATATTCTATGTAATATAGATTTTATTATATAGGCATATATACATATATACATACGTATACAAATATATCTATGTAACAATGTATTTTTTTGTAATACATTCTAGTATTCTTCATGAAGCATCTTATTCTTTACTAATCCTAGTGTTAAAGGGCCCAATAATTAAATCTTTGACAAAAATAGCCTAAATTTGCTTCTGGGATTGAACAAAACATCTCTATCATGTTGACATTTAATGGGGGTGGGGAGCAGGGTGGTATGTTTACCCTGTGGTGCTGGGGACCAACCAGGCCATCTGCTGGGGTTTGGGGACCTTCAGGGCTGCAACCATGGCTGCTTAGGGGCCCATGTGGTGCTGAGGATCCTTCCTGATTTGTTTTGGGGGCATGTGATGCAAGTGGCTTAACCCCTGTACCACCTCTCTGGTCCTGGCAGACTTATATTTTAGTTAGAGTCCACTGATCTCTTCTCTAATGCACTACTAGATTTTTTTCCTCTGTATTTCTTAGAGTTTCCTACATATAGATCAGTCTTTTTATTTTATTTTATTTTATTTTTGCTTTTTGGGGTCACACCCGGCAATGCACAGGGGTCACTCCTGGCTCTGCACTCAGGAATTACCCCTTGCAGTGCTCAGGGGACCACATGGGATGCTGGGAATTGTAGGCCACGTGCGTGCAAGCCAAACGCCCTACCCGCTGTGCTACCGCTCCAGCCCCCAGATCAGTCATTTTTAATGTACCTTAGAGAATTTTTTTCCCCCTTTTGCAGTGTCAGGGAGAGAACCCAGGGCTTTATACTTGCCAAAGCAAGTGTTGAAATACTGAGTTACGTTCCCCAGACCAGAATTTTAAAACATAAACTTTGCAATAATGGGATAAATATTCAAAAAGAGAAAATACACAGAATAATGCATGAGTGAAATAAAACCTTGGAAATGAACACAATTATTAGAAAAAATTTAAAATTACCATATTAAGTAGGAAACCAGTGACTTATATGTCACATTTAATTGTAGAAATGATAAGCTTAATTTTAAAAAGGTTAAGGCAATAAGTGCATGGTGCCTCAAGAATTCTTGATAAAGAATCATTATACGCCCATCAACTGTCATTGTTAACATTTAAAACATTATCCATCCTGGTATTCTTGTGATCCGGTATGATTAGGTAAAAACCACACCCGAATGAATGTAGGGGAAATATCCTCGAGCAGTTCAGATATATTGATATTATTTTTTCCATTGTTGTCATTACCCTCAAGATCAACAAGGCGCTTAGGGACACATTAAGCCACAGTTGTTGCAATTAATTGTACCTTGATGGCCTTAGGAGACAAGCCCCGCACTGGTGGTGGCCAGCTTAGTCCCAGGGAGTGACAGGTCCTAACAGGGACGCCTGGGTGAGTACTCCTTACATCCTTCTCACATACAATTTGCAGCTTGATTAGGTGGGGCTGGAGCCAAGCTGCCTGGGGGCAGCCGGAGCTGCTGCTGAGGCAGGGCTGGGCTGGGCGGGGCTGGGCCGAGCTGGGTGGAGTAGTGGTAGGCTTTTAAACGCGGGGTTTTCATTGGCTTGGCGGCTCCTTGCACTCAATGATTCTGGCTAGGTGACTCTGAGAAACATTAAACAGGCTGGGAAACACAAACAGGGCACCTGGCAATTAGCTATCATTTTGCAAGAGTGGCTCTGAGGAGCCTGCACAGGGCTCAGGAATAGACGGATCTGTTCGAGGGCCGAAAGCAGCTGCTCCTCCTGAGCCAGGGATGTGGCTCTGCTGCAAAGGGCCACCCTTGTCAGCCCCAGTCAACCCGGAGTCTGATCAACATCTTACTATCCATATGTGTCCTACAAAGGGTGTGTAATGTCTTGTGCTTTTAAAACCCACTTAAATGACTTGTTTTATGGTTAGCTCTGAAGCCAGCATTAGACTCTTAAATGTGATATGCAAAAAAATTGAGGCCGAATTCAATGTAATACGGCCATTTGATTATCTGCTTTATCTAAGTATATCCTCCCTGCCATTGTTCTGGCCTCTGTGGGAAAAATTAATTAGGGTGAATCCCTGCCAAGCTCATGCCCAGATGAGAAAAGAAGAGTTCATACTTGTATCACCTGCCTCTTGGTAAGTCTAAACCTTGTTGGCATGTAGCTAAGGACCTGGGGCATCTTAAGGAAGTCAGGGGAAGTGGGATGGAGCTGTTTGCAAGCAGCTTAGCCATGCCAGTGTGCCAAGTCCAGGTGGGGAAGGAGAGAGCTCCGGGCAGCTGGGTCTTACACAGGGTTTCTTTGTGCCCTTTCTTTCAGGATGGCGACTGTCTGCCTTGACTCTTGTTGATATGACACAGCCACTCAAGCTCTCGTGGAACCGGTCACTGCTCAAAATAAGCAAAAATAGAAGCCACTCTACTTTGGAAAGGGAGAGGCGCAGCGCCACTGGGGCTGGCCTCATGAAACTTCAGCCCCTCCCGAAGGCTCCCTGACGACTCAGAAGTGTCTTTAAGCTCCTCCAACATATAGATGGATCAACATGGAAAGTATCATGTTAAGTGAAAATGAGTCAGAAAGAGAGGGACCGACATAGAAAGTTTGCACTCATATGTGGAATATAAAGCAATAGAATGGGAGACTAACACCCAAGATTATTAAAGATAAGTACTGGGAGGATTACTCCACAGCTTAGAAGCCAGATGGACTCACACACTGGAAGAAAAGGCAGCTCAGTTAGAGAAGGGATCTCCAAGTAAATGGTGCTAGGAGGATCTGCTCAGGATGGGAGATGCACCCTGAAAGCAGAATATAGACCAAACATGATGGCCACTTAATCCCTCTACAATACCCAAAGGGAGAGAGAGAGCAAAAGGGAATGCCCTGGCACAGAGACGGGGTGGAGGGAGGGGGGACGAGCTGGGGGTGGTGGGAAGGATGTTCGGACCATTGGTGGTGGAAAATGGGCACTGGTGGAGGGATGGATACTCGACCATTGTATTTGTATGACTGAAATGCAAGCACAGAAGTTTGTAAGTCTGAAGTTGTACTTCATGGTGATTCACTAAAAAAAAAAAAGAAAGAAAAAAGAAAAAAAAAGAAATGTTTTTAAGCAAAACGGCCACAGAGGAGGACCCTAGAAAGCTGTAGGGTCACTCAACGGATTAGGCGTTCTGGGGGTGTATCACAGGGTCTCACGCACGCAAGGCAAGTGCTCTGTGGCTGGCTGTGCTCCCCATTTTTGCCCACTGATCTGGTAAACAGGGGGAGCAACCGGCGAGAAGGAAAGTGGTCAAAGGTTAAGGGATTATGAGTGGGATCTGGAGCCCCCAGGGTGGAGCTACTCAGAGGGTTTTCTTTTGGGGGTAGTGGGCTGGGGCTAAGAGGGATGAGTCATGAGTCAGAATTTGGCTGGACTGGCTCTGAGTCACTTATCTGCCATAGATAGCATGGGTGCCTGGGGATAGGGAAACCACAATCAGCAGAATTTCCAACTTTCAGCATCAGGGTGTTAACTGGCTGATTTTCCCTTGAGCACCAAATTAACTGTTCATTTGGATGTTTTCCTTTGGAAAATCTACTGTTTTAGCAGCCACCAAGGTACTATTTAGCAGGTGAGGTGCTATAAGAAACTGCCTATATTTATGTGTAAGCAGCTTTACAGTGCCTTTTAAAATAGTTCTCACCAAATCACTCAAGATCCTATCAACACTAAATATGTCATCCATATGAATAGACTTGGAGTCTCACCGTGAATAATGAGATTAGCAAGCATAATGTGTGGCTGCTTGGCACCTGGGGAGCCTCCTCAGCCTGACTGCTCAGGTCACTTCCTGGGAAGGAAGGCATAGGCATCCTCCAAAATGACCTTTGACTTGCCCCCAAATTTTCATAGGTGAGATCGATAGGTGAAGCTCTACCAAGAGGGAGAGTTGAAGAATTAATTTTTTTAAAGTTTTAATCCACACCTGGTGATGCTCAGTGTTACTCCTGGTTCTGCACTCAGGAATTACTTCTGATGGTGCTCAGGGGACCATATGGGATGCAGGGGATAGCACCCTGGTTGGTCCTATGCAAGGCAAACACACTATTTGCTGTATCTGCTCATGGCCCATGAAGGATTAAAAATTTTTATTGCACACACACACACACACACACACACACACACACACACACACACACTGAACTGAGGTGAACTACTATCCCTTGAGAAAAGACTCAGGAGCTGAATGACACAGTTTCTAAGAACTAGCCTATTCCTCTCTCTCTACAGCACAGAGTAAGTGGTTGTTCATGATGCTAGAACACAATCACAAACACTGTTTTCTTTAACATTTGGGCTCATTCTCATCAGTCAGCCATTCTGATTTAAGAGAAGGCAAATCCCTGTCCCCTCTAAACATCTGTCAAAACACACTTTACTAAGCAAATGACAACGAACACTCTAATCTCTTCCCATCTCTCTAGAATGGAAAGAGAATACAAGCTATAAAGATGGCCACATTTACAAGGACCAAATCCTATATGCTAACACAAATTATGTCTCATTAGTTTGGGTTACTCTTCTCGAGCCCCACCTACCTCCATTCCTTTCTCCTTGAAAATTCTGCTCACTTTATCACAATGAAAACTTAGGCTCTCATTATTATAGATTTAAAACAGCGATGACAAAATACTTAAAGCAGTAATAATGTGAGACAATAAAATGGTTCTTGCTTAGAGATTCTTCTCTGGGAGAAATAAACGTTACTGGTGTGTGCCTATTTTGTATGATTGGACACAGGTTTTTTTCCTCCTGTCATCTTCTTTCACCTCAAAGACATTTTGGTGAAAGCATCACCTTCTGGGTTTTCTGTTCTTTGTTTTTGTTTTTGGGTCACTCCTAGCTCTGCACTCAGGAATTACTCCCGGCAGTACTTGGGAAACCATTGGTTGCTGCGGCTCAAACCCATGTTGGCCACGTGAGTGGCAAGCACCCTATCCACTGTATTATCTCTCCAGTCCCCACCTTCAATATTTGAAGTTGACATCACCAAACACTCAAAGATGCAGAGTCTCTGCTGGGTACTCTAGAATCATTTCTTCACTTGATTTTAATCATCTCTCTGGGGACTGTAAGATGTATGATTATTTTTGCCATTTTATGGATGGACAAATAGAGGCACCAAGCTATGAGAAAATTTGCCCCGGTGAATTTGCCCAGAGTTGCTGTGTGGTGGCTGAGGCTTTCAGAGAATTAGCTGCGGCTCATTCATTATAGAGTTAGGTTTTGAACCTGTTCTATCTGCCTCCAGGCCTGTGTTCACTCTCAGGTGTTGTAAGATGCTGCCAGAGTGTCCACTGAGGATCATGAGATTAAGCTGAGAACTCAGAGAAAGCTGATGAAGAGCACGATTGGAAATTCTGATTTTTGTTCTCTATCTTTAATGGCCCCCATCCCCCAACTCAGAGGTTTTCATTAGACTGTGTACTTGGCAGGGTGTTGTACATAATACAAAGAAGAGGTATCTTGTTCAAAAATTATTTTAAACTTCAAAGTGGTCACCATGAAGTCTACTTACAGCTAGACTCGATCATGTGGGCTGGTTGTTCCTCCCAATGTTCTGTTTCTAATTCCCAGCTGGGAGGCCCTCCAGGAGAATGGAAGACCTCCCAGATGCAAGTGGGAACCTAGATGAGATTCAGATATTTCTGAGTTCTTATTGCTTGTAGTTCTTGTGGCTTACGTCTTGGCACCATGTTCATGCTGTCAGGGTCATGCTGGCAGCAAAGTGGTGCTATCCACATTTACAATTAAACAGGTAAAGTAAAGGCCCTCCCGTTGATCATCGATTTGCTCGAGCGGGCCCAGTAACATCTCCATTGGAGACTTTGTTGTTACTGTGTTTGGCATATCGAATACGTCATGGGGAACTTGCCGGGCTCTGCCGTGTGGACGAGATACTCTCGGTAGCTTGCCAGGCTCTTCCAGAGGGGCGGAGGAATCGAACTCGGGTCGGCCATGTTGGCTGCGTGCCATCGCTCCAGCCCACCAACCTTTGAAACTATTTTCACTATATCGCTCCAGCCCACCAACCTTTGAAATTATTACCTTTGAAACAGGTAATAATATTGTTTTTATTTGTTGTAAGTACATAGTTGATAATATCTAGGTCAGTGGATTTGGGAGAGAAAATGGAGTAACCTAATGCCTCCCCAATAATTCATACATGTATGTATGTAAGTATGTATAATTCATGTATACGTACTTGTTGCCACTGTATTTTGTTTATGCCCCCAAAGCTTGTGTGAATGAAGAAATAACATATTTGAGGCAATATCCAGGCTGCTGGTTCTTCTACAAGGACCTGAAGGTGGCTTTTGGCATGCAGAAGCGTTTTCACATGCAAAGCCAGAGGCAAGAGTTAGAGTTAGCCAAGGAAAGACTCTGGTCAGATAGACCTGGAATGAGAGTGGGTTTTACTTGACAGGTGATGCTCTGGGGCAGCTGGGCCAGAATCTTTCAGTGCAGGGCAAACTAGTCAGGGGAGGTTGCAGAAGGCTTGAAGAGACATGCATGAAGGCAGACACCACACAGTGTCAGGGTGGAGACCTCTACGGCCTGGAGAGATCAGGGCAAGACCTGGGTGGGGTTGGATGTGATGGCAAAGATCTGTGGGCCTCTAGCTAGTAATAATAGTTAATACTGATGAAGCTGTTATCTGTGCCAAGCACAGCTCTCAAAGCACTTACTAACTCAGTTGTTCTTAAACTTGAGCATGTATCAGAATCGTGGCTTATTAAAATACAAATGACAGGGTTCCATGCCCAGAATTTTTGTTTCAGTCGCGAATGTTCCATCTTTCTTCTTTCTAAAGTTTAGCCATTATTCCACATCCTGCTTGGGTTCCTCTGCTTTCACGATATCTTCCTGCTCATAACAACTCTGTTATTTCTCCCCTGACACTTTTGTCTTTGAGTGTGTTGGGTAAGGGCATGAACTAGATCTGGTTTGAATTCCAGACCTGTCTCTTACCAGCTCTGTTATTGTGATCCAACAGTTCAAATTTTCTCGTGGGTAAAATGGAACTTATAACCCATTTCATAAAATAAAACCACTTCATATAACACTTCACAAAAAGCACCCACTTCATAGAATTGTGAGGATTTAATGAGGGTATATAGAACTTATTTAGCATGAAAACAGGCTAAGAAATATTAAATATATATATACATATATACACATATATATGCATATATAATATGGTACATATAATATGATACATATCTAAGCATATACATCCAGAGACATGTATAAGTATGCATATAATTTTTAACTAAATGAAATTCTATTTTACTTCTTATTTACTTTTCCTCCCTTTTTTTCTCTCTCTGCCCTTACTTTATTCATCAACTTATTCATCAAATAGTTAATGAAGTCCTATGATAGGATCTGGAGGTGAGCAAAGCCAACCCTCATCTCCTCTCTGATGAAGCCTGCAGTGTGGTGGGAGGGCAGATGGATCTTTACCAGAAGGTGTGGATAATGGCAGGCAACCAATACGTGTGGTGGGAGATGGTAGCCAGGGGGCTCTATCAGGGTGAGGAATCATGGACAGTGACCAACAGTCTCATTATCCTCTAACCTAAATTGTGTGTGTAAGTATCTGGATACTTTGCTGTGTAAGTGTTCACTTACTTTGGTGCTTGGGAACCATGACAAGTCCCCAGACTTGGGTGACTCAGACAAGCTTGGGATTCTTCTTGGGGACCTGTCACCAGAGTTAGTTTCAAGCTTGCCTGAAGATTATTTCCCTTTTTTTCCCCTCTTTTCTTTTTGTTTTGAGTCAAAACTAGCAGTTTTCAAGGATTACTTCTAACTTAGAGCTTGAATATTATTTCCAGTGGTGCTTGGGAGTTTGAACCCAGGCCTCTGACATGCAAAGCATATGCTCTAGCCCTTTAAGCTAGCTCCTGGTCCTTGACAGTTATCTCTTTATTAATATATTTCCTTTCCTTGTCACAATTATCTTTTTATCCTGATTAATGACACTTGGATGCCCTGAAGGATAAGAGCTGCCCTTCCCCTATTTGAATCTCAACTATTATAACAATGCCCAGCATATAGCAATTGCTCAATAAAAATTGCTGTATTCAAATTAGTTGAACAAAGAAAAAATTCCCAAATAAAGGTCATTCTATCATCCAGAATGAAAAAAGTTTCTGGGAAAAAATTTAAACCCTCTGGCTGTCCTGATATCTTTATGACCCCTTGGGAGGGGAAAAAAATCCAACATGCATAATAATCCTTGCTCATATTTTTCTCAAACTCCAGGATTAATAAAAGAAAGAATATTTAGTTGGGGTTTTACTCCAAGGAATTCTTCTTAATTAAGTAGTGAGGCATTAATTTAAAACTTAATTAATCAAAATAAGCTGCTGCTGTTGTGCTTGCAGAAGAACTATCCCTTAGTCCTTTGTCTGGAATGTTAATCTCTGCACCAGGAGTCCTTCACGCTTTCTAGTTCAGGATTACCTTTTGCAGACTAACATGCAAAAATGGATTTGCCGCAGGATAAGTGAGGCTTACACTTGGAGATCCTCAAATGCATAGGACCTTCCAAGTTGTGGCAAACCTCAAAGTATGTTTGACCATATTAACTCCAGGGATCAAACTCAGGGCCTCATAATTGTAATGCATGCACTCCATCATTGAGATCCGTTCTTGGTAAACACACACACATACACACAATTTTCCTTGGTAAGATATTTTGGACTCTCTTTATTAAGCAGGTCACCTTAAGCTTTCAATCAATGAAACTTGGATTTTCCCTACTAAATTATCTCCTTGCATGGAGATAATCTCCTGGCAAGCTACCTGTGACATATTCGATATGACAGAAAAAGTAGCAATAACAGTCCTCATTCCCCTGACCCTGAAAGAGCCCCCAATGTGTCATTGGGCTATGCTAGCAAGCGACAGGGATGAATGGAGTTGTTACTGGCACCCGCTTGAGCAAATCGATGATCAATGGGATGACAAGTAACAAGTGACAAATTATCTCTTTAAAAAGGTCTAGGGTGTACAATGGAGCCCAGGTGGAATGGCATGAATAGTGAAGATGAAAATCATAATGGTATAGGTATGACCAAGGAGAGCAACTGGAAAGAAGAACTGTACATGAGCCAAAGAACTTGCTGGAGAATGATTCAAATCAAAATCAACAGAAAAGGGAGACCTGGGATGGAGCTCAGTAGTAGACTGCATATGAATCTTCAAGTATATGTAGCTCTGCCTCCCAGACATTCCTTAAAAAAGAGAAGAAAAGAAGAAGGGCACAGAGAGCTATTGACCTGGGAACAAACAATCCAAAAGCCTGGGCAAAGTGTCTAAAAGTCCATTTGCCAAGGGTGGGTGGCATCTACTATGCTCAGGGCCAGGGTTCATGAAGGGTTTCAGGAGCTCCATGGGTGTCCTGAAGTTGTAAGTAAATTATCCCTCTATATGCACTTTTTTCCTGGAAAGAAATTCTATTAACAAAATGGGAAACCATGAAATGGGCATGACAGAAAACGGACTCTCCAGATCATAGAATTCTAAGAAGTAGAACTTCTAGTGGTGGGAAGAAATCCAACCTAGAAGCAAAAATTCCCTGTGGAATAATCCTGGTTCAGTTTTCAGCGTCTTTGGATTGAGTCTATGACAGGGAGCAGGTGGAGAATGAGAGGTGTGGGCAGCCATTGTCTCTGGGATTCACGGAAGCAAACAGGGGTCAAACAAAACAAAGCTTTGAGCAACCTCCACACCTCTCGAGTTTGAGGAGGCTCACAACTCTCAAAAGAAGCGCAAGGGACAAAGTGAAATGCATTCCCAGAGTTTTTGTTGTTGTGATGTGAAGTGACCAAAGGCTATGAGATTCAGAATCTTAGGCAAATCTCCTCAAGTCATGGTTACTTCTTATGCATAAAAGCCAGAACTAGAAATGGAAAAGATGAACCGGGAGAATGTTTATTTAAAAAAATTGTATTTAAAAAAATTATAGGTACAAAATAGGCTGGAGCAATAGCACAGTGGTAGGGCGTTTGCCTTGCACGCAGCCAACATGGCTGACCCGAGTTCTATTTCTCCGCCCCTCTCAGAGAGCCCGGCAAGCTACCCAGAGTATCTCGCCGGCACAGCAGAGCCTGGCAAGCTCCCCGTGACGTATTCGATATGCCAGACACAGTAACAACAAAGTCTCCAATGGAGATGTTACTGGGCCCGCTCGAGCAAATCGATGAACAATGGGAGGGCCTTTACCTTTACCTTTACCTTATAGGTACAAAATAGTACCTGTGGCGTGGAGACTCATCTTAACTAAAAGTTAAACGTTGTAGATCTGGATACCCATAACAAAAATGAACTCTATGAAAACCCTTTTCAGAAATGTTTGATCTTAGACACAATTGGTGAATTTAGGAATTATGTCCAGGAATTATGGCAAAATGAATCACAAGATAAAGGCCAGACTGAAGAATGTTCCTTGCAAGGAACGAACCAGAGTGTGCTTTATTTATGGGGGTCAGGGAGTGGTGTTGGACCAGAACCAGATATATAGAGAGAAACCAGGTGCCTAATTCCCAGTTACACACCCACTTGTGCCAGGTGCAACTACATCCCTGCCTGTACCTGCAAGACTGAGGCTGATGGGCACAGCCTTTGGTCCCACCCCAGTTGTAAGCGTATGAGGCGCTTTCTGCCTAGGGCAAACATTTGGCTCTGTATCAAGCTCTTTTGCTGTATTTTCCTTCTCTACTGTGGTTGACCAGTTGACCAATATGGCAAGCTCCTTGACTCTTTGCCCTTTCCTGACCCTTGATCTTAGACTCCCCCCTTCCTCAATCCATGCTGAGCCCCAATGTTAGTCATCATTTCTCCTGTTCCAGTTTTTTGCACTCATCCTATAATCTTCCCGTTGCTTTTTTGCACTTACAAGAAATTTGGCAACTGCAATGCTTTTGCTCAGGTTAAGGGGTGGCGTTGTGTGTGTGTGTGTGTGTGTGTGTGTGTGTGTAAATAAAGCCTGACACTCAGTTAATATTAGAAAGAGAATGCTACCCTTCTTTTATTCTTCAGTAGTATCACTAACATATTGACTCAAAATTCAAGAAGTCATCAAGGGTATGTATTTTGTTACTCATTGCCCCATTTTTCTGACAAAAAAAAGGGGCATAAAGTCTTTATAATATTCTGAGGGCACATATTGTAAAGACCCATATCATTCATTATATCTTGTATGTTCCTGAAGAGTTATAACTTGTAGAAATAGAGTCTATTCTCTTCCTTTAGTATGGGGAATATGTGCTAAATTGGGCAAGGGTTAACCATTTCAGGAGATTATATCAAACTTGGGTTTAACTTTTAAACAAGAAGCTAGAGGGCATGTCTTAGCCGTCATGTCACATTGTGAATTTAGAGTTTGGGTGTGGAAGCTTTGCCTCCCTTCTTTATAACCTACACAGGTGTGCAGAGAACTTCAAAGCTAGTTATAGAAGGAGGCAACTGAGAATTACTTCTGGAAAAAGAAAAAGGCCACTGAACAAATGTTGAGAGAAGTGAACTAAATCCTCCTTGAACAAATGCCTTTACATTCATTTTATGACTCTAAAATCTTTCTCTTGTGTTCTTGCTCAAGAATGGGTATTTTCCCATTCCAAAGAAAGATTTCAGCCATGATAACCTTTATTTTTTTCTGAAAGTGATTCTAATAGAAAGTTTACCCATTCTGGCATAACATGAGCAGTGTTGTAGAATCCATAACGATCTTTTCAGCACTAAATATCTTCAGACATTGCATCTTTCTATTATTGTACGACCTATCAACTATAATTTCATCACGAATAATGGACAATGTAGTCACATTGACATTTTCTTCTCTTCTATAAAAGCAATTAAATTGATGAGCATGGTGTCTTTTTTTTCTTTAATGAGATGATGCTGCCTTAATTACCTAGTGTTCAAAGGGTACACACTCAAAGTTGTCTTTTCCATCAATGATATTGGGGCTTGATTGTCTTCACCACATGGGAAAAATTCTTCCTTCCAATTGTGGCCAATTAGTTATAAAAGTGAATACTTAAAAGCTCCAGAAATCACTTGGTAAATTTCACAGTGATAGTTTCTACCCCATTCCTTAGTGAAAAGATTTTTTTTCCCCCCAGTTTGTTAGCCTTTTAAATTTATTGACTTTCTGGAAATTTTCAGATTAAATCACCTGTCCTATTATTTTGCCACATCCAGTGGTAGTCAGGGCTTACTCTAGGGTCTGCATTCAGGGATCACTACTGGGCAGGCTCAGGGGACCATATGGGGTGCAGATGATCAAACTTGAGTCAGCCGCATCCAAGGGAAATGCTGTACTGTCTCTCCAGCTCCAGAAATATTTCTTTTTAAAAATTTATTTTTGGGGGGAGAAGGGCACCCAGTGTCTATACCTGACAGTACTTGAGGGACCACACAGCCCTAGGGATTGAATCCCAAGCTCCTATATTCAGAGTCTGCATTCCAGCTCTTTGAGTCATCTCCCTGGTGCCCCAGAAGGAATACTTCTTCCTCTCAGCTTCCTCTCCACCTGCTGTGAAGCCTGGGACTTGGATGTGGCTTTGGAAGGTCACCTGTGTCCATGTAGAGAAGGGCAGGGAAGGGGAAAAAGAACTTTAGAAGACATCTGAGAGCCTGAACAGACCATACACCTGCAGGACCACCTGCCTTGCTCCAGATTGGTGTAGGAGAAAAACACAGAACTGTTATCAGAACAATTGCATTTGTTATTGTTCTAGTACTAGTGACTGAACCAAGGGCATCATATGTGCTGAACCACAGAGTACAGCATCCTTCATCCCAACAATCATATTTTTATACATTTTCTTTATTTATTTTTGGGTTTTGGTTTATACTGGCAGTGCTTAAGGGCAAGGGGACTCTTGGCCTAGTGTTCAGGAGTTGCTTCCAAAACTCATCAGGAGACTTTGCTGTGTTTGGGATGAACTTAGGCACTCCAGTCCTTGAACTACCTCTCTGGTCCTTGATGGGTTTGTGTGAGAGCCACAGTTGATTTCCTGACCCAGCCTAGGACATGCGTTAAACAAGAGAAGATACTTTACCCTGGGCAAGTCAGCATTTATTCAGAATGGAGGGTTCCTATCTGTGGAATCACATGATAACAGCCACAAAGTCAAAGCAGAGGATTTGGAGGAGAACCACAAGAATGGAGAGGCATTCAAAGGCGAAGATGCCGGAGGACTGGTCTCAGAATCAGTGTGTTTTAAGATACCTCAAGAACTGGCCCACAGGAAAATGACTCATCTTGTTTTGCTTGGTTTTGTTGGATGACAGTAGGGCTTGAGATGATAACGCATTTTGTTAGGACAAGGAACATTCCGGGCTGTCAGAACTGCATGGGGATGAAAGAGGCTACTCTGAAAGCATTGAATTCCCCATCCATGGGGACATCTTGTGTATTTTGTTTGTATTCCCATTCTCACACACTCCCTTTCCTTCACTGTTGTTGCTATGACCAAGGATTAAACATCAGGTTGTGGGGCTCACACATTTGGCTCAGGTGCTCACCTGGGTTTTCCTTCCTTTAATTGCAGTGCTTGTATGTGTTCAATGGACTGAGTGAGGTGCGCACAGATGTGCTTACCAGAGGTCATAATTTTTGGCCTTGACTCTCACACATCTTTTTAGTTGCAGTGCTCATCATGGGTAAAATCCCTTTGTGGTATAAGAACACACCTGGTTGCTTTATGGTGTTTACATACCTGGTTACAGTGTGGCCAGAAATTGCTTGAAGCACCTGGGATCACCAGAGAGCTGCATGTTCAGTGCAGTGGGACTCTGGGAATTTGGACTCTTGACCATATACTTTCAAGGAGGCTATTCTAAGCCACTGTGCTAGTCTTTTGGACTCTCTGGTGCCTTTTTCCCTTTTCTTTCCTGCGATACTGGGGTTGAATGCAGGACCTCAGACTTGTAAAGTTGGCATGCATGTACTCTGTGTGCTAAGTCACATCCCTGGTCTCCTGGTGACATCTTAACAGAGCTTAGATGACCATGTGGCTGAATGCCTATGTGATGACTGTGTGTCATGTATGTGCGTTAATATTTTTAGAACAAAACTAGCAAAGATGTTTTTGTTTTTGTTTTTAAGTTTTCTATTTGACTAGAAAGGGAAGCTAACTCTCAGGCACATCAACATTTGCTAATTTTTACAGGGGAAGAACCCACATGAATTGCTGTTAAAGTTACTTTGCAAAATGACTTGCAAACTTTTGCTCCAGATTGGAAATTCTGTGAATCACCCAAATACCTGTGCTTTCTGAATCTTGCCTTGAATTCTGAGATGTCTGAAACAGACACCTTTCCTGAAGGTTAGTGAACCTTCTTTCAGGTGCCAAGAGATTGCAATCCTGTCACTGCCCATGACCTATCTGTCTTGGCCCCCGTGGAGAGCAGCTTCCTTCAGAGTGGAATAGAGCACGCATGATGGGCCCCCGCCCAGTTCTGGCCCTGAGAGATGACCCACATTCTTTGTTTTGTAGTTGCTCATTTTCAACACATGGAGTAACCTTGACAGTTGAGCGCTGAAGACGGCAGGGCCTCTCCATTAGACCCTGCCCCTTAACTTTGAATAGAGCCCACCACAATCTCAAACTGCTTTGGACAGTCTAAATGAAGGAGACATAAGCTTTCCCTACTTGAATTGTTTTATATTTTTGTGTCTATTGGTGATAGCGATTTGCCTATTGTCTTGAAGATTCTTTAGTCTGAATCTAAGGCTGAGAAGTGTCTGGCTGGATCCTAAGATGATGCCCATGTCACTGTGTGTGTCAACAATTCTGCTAGGTGAAACTTTTTGAAACTTGCAGATCTTTGATTTGTTTGGACTAAAAGTGGAATCTTAATAGAGCTCAACCTAAAATAATAGAACATAATCTGATTTCTTCTTCATCTCATTCCTTTGAGCCCAATTCATCTTTGCCGAGGTGACACAGGCATGGCCTTCTTAGCTCAAGGAAGTCATTTCAAATACAAACTGACTTCTCTTCAGGGAGGTTTTGTTAAATGGTGAACTATGCTTCACTCATTTGTGCTATCAAATCCATCAGTGGTTTTCTTTTTTACCTACTGTGAGTATAAATGTCAGAAAATTTTCATGGAAGAAAATCTAGGTTTCAAGGTAATTTTATACATGGGAAGTGTTAGCAATGCTCACATCACAGTCAGCAGGCACTCAAGGAATCTTTTTTTTTTTTTTTGGTGGAGGCTGGGGGACACTTCTAAACAGTGCTTAAGGGCCCCAGGGGCACTCCTGGCAATACATTCAGCAGGCTGAATGACTCAATATCAGGGCCTGGCAATGTGGTGCTGCTCAGGCCTGTTGGAGCTGGGAGAGAGGGGCAAAAGACCACCCGGGTTAGTGCTCAGGGGCCTCTGGGACTATAGCTGGTGATGCTCAGAGTGTCACATGGTTCAGTGCATGAACTTGAATCCTTGTGCATGAAAGGCATACATCCCTGACCCTTGAGCTAACTCCCCAGCCCTAAGGGGATGTTCTTTAGATAGGTCATAACTTCTCTACTCTACAAAACCAATATACTCCCATTTGATGCATGATAAATGCCACATGGCTTTGAATGATATGGTGATGTGGGTTTTTAATATTTTTTTAAAATGTTTTATATTAATTATAATTTTGTTTTGGGAAAACTTACTAAGAGTGGAAGTAAAAAAGTGTTTAATTGTAAGAAAGGAAATACTGGCTTTATGTTAGGAAATATATTACAGCTACTACTGATTAAGTGTCTAAATTAACAGGTAAAGGATTATAATAAAAATCTGTATTCTATTCCTATTTTGTTTTTGTTTTTCAGCCACACCTGATGGTGCTCAGGGCTTACTCCTGACTCTGAGCTCAGAGATCATTCCTGGCAGACTCGTCATATGGGGTGCTGGGAATTGAACCCAGGTCAGTTGTGTGCAAAGAAAATGCCCTATCTGCTGTGCTATACTCTGGCCCCCTCTATTCCTTCTTTTTTTTTTTTTTTGAGACATATCCATATTGTTTTCCACAAAAGTTGAACAAGTGGACATTCAGTGGTATGGACTTCTTAATACCTTATCCTATAGGCCACTTGCTCATATGTTCCCTGGTCATGCTGAAGTCAAGTCACTGATGAGTCAAGAACTACTGTCCTGAAAATGGCTTTTGAAGGAATTAGAATTCTCTTGGAATATAGTGAAACCCTCAAGGCAGTGGTGGGAAGAGTCAGGGAAGGTTTTCCTAGTATTACTAGCTGCTGGCTTACCATGTGGGGGCATCTACCTAGAATCACTGTATCACTGTCATCCTGTTGTTCATCGATTGCCTCGAGCAGGCACCAGTAATGTCTCCTTCATCCTAGCCCTGAGATTTTAGAAATGCCACATTCGAGGTTCTTTCAGGGTCAGGAGAATGAGACTCATCATTGTTACTGGATTTTGGCATATTGAATACGCCATGGGGAGTTTGCCAGACTCTGCTGTGCAGGCAGAATATTTTCGGTAGCCTGCCAGGTTCGCCAGAGTAAAAACTAGATAATAAGCTGTCTACCTAGAATACCAACATTTATTCTCTTTGATTTCCAACTTCTAAAACACAAATATAGGCTATAAAGTGAAGTTTGGGGTCAGAGAGGTAGCACAGGGGCTAAAGTGCTTTCCTTGAATATGATCAGTCCCTACACCACATATGGTCCCTGAGTACTGCCCAGAGTGATCCCTGAACAGAGTCAGAGTAATCCCTGACACCACTGGATATGGCCCCAAATTGCCTACCCCCTCTACAATAAAACAAACATGGAGCATTACAAAAGAAAAGACTAACATTTCATTCTGTTTTTAATTGCAAGTTAAAATATTGAGTGGCTTGATTTCACCAGAGTACAGTCATTTCTTGTCCCTCATTACCCAACTTTGTTGTACTACAATTGTTCACCATTAGCTCTTGAACAAGTCTGGTTGGCACATCCATCATCTGGGAACTGGCTGGGCAGAAAAGCATGGAGCTAAAGCAGATCAGGGACACAGGACTCTCATATTTCCAGTCAAGGTTGGACAGTTGTTCAGGGGGGTTCCAGGATGTGACTCAGAAGCAGAATGATGCTTCACTGGTGTGAGGCTTCAAACCTTTGGAATAAGAGAAGAATTAGGATTTCTATAATGCCTGCATGGTTGTCATATGTCAAGGTTTCATTTTTCCAGAAGTCAATGAGTACAAGAACAATGAGTACAAGGTGGGTCACAGACCAGAGAATTTTCCTTGCTCGTAGCTATGCTAGAGGAGGGAGTAGGATGCAATATAGCAGTCAAGATGAGTTCTCATAGCTAGTTTCCCAACTGGTGGTGTGGGCACGTTTGAAGTAAGCACAGTGATTTGAGGTGGTGTACAGATATACCCTTTTAAATGCCATTTTTGTGATATTTTATTGTGTATTATAATAAAAAGAAAGCAAACAAAGTCTCTTATCTGTGACTACATTACTATAAATGCTTAGAATGAACACAAGTTAAGATAGGCCTCGTAAAGTTAAATACTAGATTAAATAGAATATAGATACAAGGCAAGGAAGGTAGTTCAATGGACAGGAGCACATGCTTTTCATGCAGGAGGCCCTTGTTCTATCCCTGGCATCACATGATTGCCTGAGTACCATAGAGAGTGACCCCTGAGTACCAATGGGTACGGTCCAAACTCTTCCCCTTGCCAAAAAAAGAAACTGAAAAACCATAGACTAATAGGAACCAGATTAATCCCACCTGAAGCGGCTGAAAAATATTTATATGTGCAAATACAGTGCTGAGCGTACTGAACAGATGCCAAGTAATGAGGTTCATGATCCCCAAGGGAAAGGAAACCAATGAGGTGAGCCCTACAACTTCCTGAGATCTTACTCCTTGGAGAGAGAGAGAGAGAGAGAGAGAGAGAGAGAGAGAGAGAGAGAGAGAGAGAGAGAGAGAGATCGTGTATGTGCATGTGTGTGTATGCCCACCTGCCTACAAATACATATATGCACAGGAAGATAGAAGATACATGTACATATGTATGATAGATATTTGTTATTTGATTCATCTATACATCTATATTCTTATTGGTTCTGTTTCCCAATAATCCTATGAAGTTTTAACACAGTTCTTGAAGAAGCATTACTTTTCACAGTAAGGGAAAAAGAGACAAAAAGTCATTTGTTCATAGGTCCTACATTTCTGAGATGTAACTCTGAGCTCTAGGACTGAATCACTTTGCATTTCTTGGTTGTGGTGGGAGTAACACCTTGACACCAGCCTGACTGGAACCTGGCTCTGACCTGGATCCTTTCCCCTTGTCATGGAGCTCCTGGGAGAAGTTGGCATCTGCCCTGGAGCTGGCACCCCATTTCATTCCTTCCTTTATGAAATCAGGCGTGCATCTTCTCTTGGTAAACTTCAGCTTTCCCACACAATAAAGGAGAGCAAAATCTTCACTGACAGATACCACTTTTCACCATTCTCCTTAAGGTTAGAAGTCCAAGAACAAGGTGTCAACAGGGTTGGTTTCTCCTGACTCTAGGTTGTGCCCCTGCCCCCCCACCACACAGTACTTATTTACTCTCAGATGTCCACTGGACAAACTCAAGGCATATCAGCAAAGTAGCCATCATCTTGTCAAATCTCACTTCTTTCTATTGTAGTATCCTCCCCACTATTCCAGATGAACTTTGTTAGAGAACAAAGAGATTTCCCAACTCTACCAATGAAATTTTATAAAATCTGCATAAAACATGGCTTATTTTTATGTTTAAGCAGTCTCCTGCCCCCACGCCTGACTGTCCTCGCTCGCCGGGACCCCTTGGAGGGGAGTGGGTTGAGCTTTCCTCCCTGCCCCGACCAGGGCTCCGGCAGCCAAAGACCTCCAGGACCAGCCACCACCATGCTGAGACCACTCTCCGCACACATGAAGGTACTGGCAGAGGGACAAAGTCACGCGGGTTCCGGGGCCGAGATCTCCAAGCCGACTCGGATTTGGGCTGAGCATCCTCCACCCAGATCCTCCAAATTCCAGTAGGCGGGGGTCACACCCACCAACTGGCCCCCTGGCGCCGTGTAATCCCATCAACGGCCAAGACTCAGAGACTATAAAAACAGCTCCCGGAAGACATCCTATTATGACATCTTATTATTTCATTCCTACTTTGGACAAACTGGCAGGCTACCGAATGTAGCCTGCCCGCACGGCAGAGTCTGGCAAACTCCCCGTGGCGTACCCAATATGCCAAATACCAGTAACTATGATGGGTCTCATTCTCCTAAAAAGCCTTGAATATAATCTCAGGGCTAGGATGAGGGAGACATTACTGGGGCCTGCTCGAGGCAATCGACGAATAACAGGATGATTTGTGATTTGTGATTTTTATGTTATTTGAAAATATTTTATTAAGATTATAAAACCAAATTACTAAAGAGTAAAGCATTTTCAGATAGGATCATTTGAAATTATGGACACAAAGCATAAAAATGTATAGGGAAAAAATCATAGTCTGAACAGTTGTCTTTAGCCTTTTTCTTTTTCTTTTTTTAGTTTCAGACATTTTACGTGGAACATAGACTTCTGTCGTTGAACTTAGACCAAGAGTAAAAGGAACAAGTAGGAAATCAATGGGAATCACATCTTAGTAAAAGCTTTTCTAAAATAGTCCAAGAATCCATAACGGACTCATTCTGTATTGACTCTCTGAAAGTCGGCAGAAAGAACTGAAGCTTGTAACCCCGTGATTGATGCCTGCCATTAGCAGCATGTCCAATCCTTTCCTCCCTCCAAGGCTTAGACAAATTTTGCCTCATTCAACAAGCTCTCAATCACATTCATGAAGTCAGGACTTCAAATGGGGCATGATTATAACTTTAATAGCTATTCCAGGTAGGACTGATTCGCATGATGTGGGATCTTGGCAGCAGTTTAATTACTTTAGGGTAATGATGTGAATCTCAGCAAGGGGCCCTTTTTGGCATTGCTATTATGTGCAATAATTAATGTGATTAATGTGCTGCTTTATGAACTCTTTTATTCTCCCTGTACTAACATTAGGGGCTCTTCTTCTTAAACTATTGTTTGGGCAAAGTTTCCTTCTCGTTTTCATCTGTAGGGCAGGATATATTTCTGAGAACACACATGCTTTTGTTTATTGATTTTAAAAAATGCCTTCTGGAAGCTTCCTCTAGAAATAAAGCAAAGAGTGAACTTTTGGGGTCTCTTTACCATCTTTCTCTTGTCTCCTTTTTTCCTTGCATATGTATTATTTGTATTTGCTGCCTTTTCCACTTGGCGTGATTTGATGGCTCTTCAAAATTAATCCATATTTCTAAGCAATGATGCAAAGACTCTAGCTATCATAGTAACAGCTGAAGTTTCTTAATTGCTTTCTGTGTGGCAGGAATTGATGTACTTTACTTGCTTTATTTCATCTCTTCAAAATAACTGTATCATTTTTATTTTAATAATAAAAATGCAATCATTTATATGGATTAGGACTTTTTCACAAGGTAATTTAACTAGTAAGTGGTAACACAGGGATTGAACCTGGTATATGATCCCTATACACAGTGGAATTTTCCCCCACATTCTATTGAAACCCAGTTATTGTGAAAATAACTTACAATCTCTCTCTCTCCTCCCACCCCTCTCTCTCTTAAAATAAGCCATCCCTACAATCGATGTTCCGTAATTTATATACAGCGACGGTTTCCAAAGGGTTAGCGCCCTGTTGGAGACTCAGGGCACAAGTTACAGTTCTTGTCAGCAAGTAGTTATGTCCTCCTGGAGCAAATTATGATAGTATAAAATAACTACTATGGTGGGAAACCACAAAAAATGTCATTAAAATCACATTAATGTGGACAGCCAGAGGGATTTGATGTGTGCCTGAAAATTTCCAGATAATTCCACCCACTGGATTATTTCCAGTGAAAGTATAAGAGATATTACACTGATGGTACCCTCACTATTATCAAGCATTAGCCATTATGACTATCTACTGTGGTCAAATTGAAAAGCCAAAGGATTTTAGAATTATTTAGATCTGGTTTCAAATTTTTGCTGGCTCCCTTTCAGTTGTGTGACTGAGAGCAATTTACTCAAACTCTTAAACTGTGTTTCCTCACCTATAAAAAGAGAAGGTAACAAAGTCTACTTCTTCTGCTTCATTAGGCCAGGAGGCAGAAAACTTGCTTGTTCAGTTGTGAGGGGGTGACAATACCCAGCTGTGCTCAGGGACTTCTCTCCCTGTGCATAGGGATCCCTCCAAACAGTACTGAAGATAGAATCAGGGCTGGCCTATGCAAGGCAAACACCTTACCCCCTGTTTTAGCTTTCCTGTCAGGAACTTTTTTCTGGCCAGTAAATATTTTCAAAATATTTTCTGGCCAGAAAATATTTTAGGTTTGGTTGCTCATGCAGTCTCTGCTACAACTGAGATGTTGAACGGAAAAAGAAAAAGAAATCTAACGTATGAAGGTTTTTGATAAACTGTAGGTTCTCAGTAACTGCCTCCCTCCCTCCCTTAATGCCTCCCTTCCTCCCTGCCTCCCTCCCTCTCTCCCTCCCTCCCTCCCTCTCTCCCTTCCTCCCTCCCTCCCTCCCTCCCTCCCTCCCTTCCTTCCTTCCTTCCTTCCTTCCTTCCTTCCTTCCTTCCTTCCTTCCTGCCTGCAATTTATCCCACTAAACTATTGGGTCACAAAGATGCATACAAACACTCATTGTATCTATCTTTTAAGGTTCTCACCATCTTGCTTGGGTGAGACATGGGAAATCTAGAGAGCATACACCGACTTTAAGTGTCACATGTGAGAGAAACAGAATAAATCCTGAAGTTGTAAGAAGTGAGTAAAGGGAACAACTTCTGCAGGAGAGTCATCATTATGCCCAAGTGAAGAGAGAAAGGACTTTCTAGTAGGGAGTCTGGTGGAGGACGCTATATTTCAGAGGAAGTTGAATGAAACCGTTCATTTAAGATAGGAAGGAGTACATGAGAATAGCCAAATTTAGATAGGGAGGTTGGGGGTGGGGGGAGTTGAAGGTTGGGTTCTCAACCTTTAGATATTATTTAGATATTATTCTACAGATACCAATCAACTGGAGCGTTTAGAGGAGAAATAGTAGACATTTAGTAGATATTTATTGAATGAGTTCATTCATCTCAAGGATTCTCAAGATGGTAGAACAGAAAACGTGCTCTGGTGGGTGAGGCTTCAAACTAGGGCAGTAGCAGTTTGAGTTATCCAGAAAGGACATATAAGAAGGCCCCTGTGAAGGTAGAATTGGCATGACCTCATGTCTAAACTGCAGGAAAAAGGGAGACTAATTAAATGATGTTTAAATCTGGTTTCAGAGTCACTCGTAGAGGACAGGCTTGAATTTAGGGTCTCTGAGACATATTATGAAATTACATTTGGGCATTGGATCACAGTGATGGCTGCTGAGAATGGATGATGTCTTGATTCTGGAATCAATTTGAAGATCAAAATGAAGATTTGGTATCTGGGCAGAGAAAGAGATGGGAAACTCTCCTCAAAAACCCAAAAGCATCTCTGTTGTTCATCCTAAATATTGAGACTGATAGAAGCTCTGAGAGACTGGCAGGGCCTTGCAACATAAAAACAACCAAAAAACAAACAAAAATCTAAGAAAAAATATAAGAAAAAATAAAAGGTCCTAGATTTCTGTTGCCTAGAAACTTCTCCCATTCAGTCCTGAAGCAAGACATGTGTAAATTCCTGAATCATGAAATGTATCCTGATGCATGGACTAGTGCTATCCTGCTTCTCCTAAGGATGAGTTGGTCAACAATACTGTAGGTTTATGACAGTGGACCCCAAAGTCCCCTTGCCTGATATCACCGCTAGTTAACATTGTGGCACTTCATGTCAGCAGCAGCCTCCTAGCTGGTGCTTACCAAGTCTCTTATAGTATAATTTCCCCTTTTTTTGGTGGTGTTTTATTCATCGTAACATCTCAGCAGCCAAACCCCACTACGAATGTTCCCAGTAATGGGCCAGGTTGAGCATGACTTACTGGAAATGAAATGGAAAGAGACTAAGGACTTTCAAAGTGGAAAATCAATGATGGTCATTGTGAGACGTGCATCATTCAACCATAGCTAGACTATGGAAGAACAAGACCAAAGTGATGAAAGCTGTTAAAGGAATTCCTTCAGTGAAACCAAAGACACTGAAAAAAAAATCTGAGAAAGGCTTATCACAGAGATTGAGAAAGTTCTAAGGACCTAGATGGGTTCACACAATTACATAATCACTAATGATGAATTTCTCAGCATTTATGCTGGCTTTATGACATGTGACTATTTATACAATAAGTATCACTGGATTTAGTTCATAGTAGACATGGAAATATGTCTTTAATGATAACGACAAAATAAATCTAACACATTCTCAGCACTTTTCCAAATGGGAATAATTCAATCATTATCTAACAATTATCTACCTCCAGAATGGATCCAAATTTGCTGCTGTTAAATAAATAGAATTTTATGGCAAATTATGAGCCACTCTCAGTGGATCTCAAGATGATCTGTTTATCTTGTCTGACACCTGCTTTTCTTTTCTTGTTATAGCTGTGAGGAAGGGAATTCTCCTTGATTAGGATGAGAAATGCGGCAAAAGCAAGAGAAATTGATCCTTCTAGAATAGAGTTACCATTATAGTTTCTCTCAGTAAAATCTGAAAGTGTTCCCTAGACACCCACTCGGTATTCAACTTGCAGAAAGGTATTACTACCTGACATCAGAAACAGTTTTAGAGATGCTGTTGATTTTCTGCTTTCCTTGACCCATTTCTTGAAGTGGCTGAAATATGTTTAACTTACATTATCAGAGGACCAAACATAAAAGTTTTTCTTGGGAATCTATGACATGGAAGAATTGTAGAATTTTAAAAGTCTACCTTCAGAGATGACTGGATTTAAATTATTTAACTATTCATAGTTTTTGGGCCACCCTTGGGGGTGCTCGGAGCTTATCCTGACTCTGTGCTCAGTGGTACCTCCTGGCGGTTCTCCAGGGACCAGATTGGAGACTCTGAATGGGCAAAGCAAGCACTTCTCCTCTGGGCTATATCTTTTTGGCCCACAACATTTAACTTTTTTTAAGAGAGAAAACTCAAGCAGAGAGATAATACAGAAGTTAAGAAGCAGAGAGAGAGAGAGAGAGAGAGAGAGAGAGAGAGAGAGAGAAGAGAGGGAGAGAGCAAATAGAGAGAGAGTGGGGGGAGAGAGAAGAGAGAGACAGAGGTGGGAAAGAGACACAGAGACACACACAAGGGAAAGACGGGGCGGGGGGGAGAGAGACACACAGAGAGGGAGAGAGGGAGAGAGGGGAGAAAGAGATACACAGAGAGGGAAGAAGGACAGAGATAGAGACAGAGATAGAGAAAGAGACAGAGACAGACACACAGAGAGACAGAGACAGAGACAGAGAGGGACAGAGAGAGCCTGGGTAGGAGCTCAGACCCAAGGGCTGAGTAGGTGAAATGACTGCGGTGGCATCTGGCGGCCTAGGGCTCCCCGAGCGTTCCTTGGGCACATCTTGCCCGAGACTCATGTGGCCGGATTCTCGCCCCTGCCGTGGGGACGGACAAGGGAGATTTCAGGACACCCACCAGAAACACTCGCTGGTGGAGCTCTGTGACGAGAAGGAAGAGGGCAGGCCCGAGCCTAACCGACCTCTAAGCGCTCAAACCTGACCCAGGTGTGTCCAGCAAAGGCGCAAAGCCAAGAGGGCAGCGCAGCCCTGCACGGGGCACTCAGAGTGCGCATCCCGCAGAGAGCCCAGGTCAGCGTTTGCTCGAAGGGGCGGGCCCCATCATCCCGGGGGTGAGAGGCCGAGCGGGTGGGGACCCCGCCGCTTTGTCCTAGCGGCCTGCAGGCTTGGAATCCGGATGCCCAGAGGGGCCGGGCCTGCTGCAGGGGGCGGCGCTGAGGCCCAGCCCGGTCCCCTCCAGCACCCGCACCCCTCCAAATGGTCCCAGTCGGGCCCTCTCCCGACCTCATGTCCTCCCCGGAATAAGAGTGTCCCCACCCCTGCGGATTCTGGGGAACGTTTGCCAGAATCATTCTGCCTCCTGAAAAGGTGAATGCCCCGAGTTAACGCTTTAGAGTCCTTCTCCCAGCACGTGGATTCCTGAACAAATAGTTTGCAGCGAATCCTTGTGGGGTCACATTCTTAACCCTGTTGTTTCAGGTGTCCGAGAGCCCTGGGCTGACCCGCGGGTCAACACCCCCTGTTCCTTCGCTCACCGCCCACCCCACCTCCTATTTTTGTCCAGGCCTTTCCCTGTGGTCTGCCGCCCACCCCAGCCTCCTTCAACCTTTCTTTCTGGGGACACTGCTGCTGAAGGCTGCAAGCCCTGCCCTGGTGCCCTTGGCCTCTTCGTGGTTCATTTTTTCCCAGCCTGTCAGGCACCCTCGGCTCAGAGTGGTTATTTTCCATTTTTTTGAAATTCACAAACTCATATTGCAGCCTTGGAGATAGGAAGGAAGGAAGGAAGGAAGGAAGGAAGGAAGGAAGGAAGGAAGGAAGGAAGGAAGGAAGGAAGGAAGGAAGGAAGGAAGGAAGGAGAGAGAGAAAGAAAGAAAGAAAGAAAGAAAGAAAGAAAGAAAGAAAGAAAGAAAGAAAGAAAGAAAGAAAATGGGGCCCAGCCTTGCAAGTCTCACCCGGTTGCATCCCTGGCACCAAGTACGGCTTCCCCCAGTCTGCCAGAGTGATCCTGAGCACCCTCTGCTCTGGTCCAAAAAGAAAGAGAGAGGGAAAACAAAACACGGACAGCCATAAGGTTGTCCAGCGCACACTCACACAAAGAGTTAGAAAAATGTGCCGCAGACCCACCCACATTCTTAGAAGCACAGCATTGCAGTGATGAGAGAGCTCTAGCTATGCCCTTCGGCCAGGACTTCCGCATTAGCACCAGTGCCGGCTTTCCAGCTTCTTGCAAGCCCTTGGCTGGGGTTTTCTGTTTCTCTGGTCAGTGGGACAGACCAGAGAAAGAGTCCCTTTCCCAGCTGTTTCAGAACTGTGGATTTTGGAGATCCGGTCTTGTCGAGAGGTGGCATTATCAGAGAATGCAGTAATGCTCCATAACATTGCCAACATGGTCCAGTCAGGCAGAAAAGCTTTCAGTATAGTCAGGGTAAAGAAGGGATGACTGGCATTTGGATTCTGAAAAATTCTTTCTCTGATCTTCCCCCTCTCTTTTATCTGTCTTCTTGAGGTAAGGACTTGAGGATACCCATACGTGCAGAGAAGATCAAGGGAGGATATTGAGGGAGACCGGATGTGCCAGACAAGGAGAGGAGCATCATCTGGACACAACTTAAGCTTGACTCTGTTTCCAGAAGTTTGGAAAGCTATATCTTAATGCTATTACCTCCCAAAGGTAATAGCAGCGTTAGCAGATGGATACAACCCTCAATATTTCAAAATGTCCTTAGTCTAGAATGTAGGTGACTTTTCCAATTGATGAGAGAATGATCTCAGGGTAGGACGTGGTTGGCTGTCCCGATAGGGGTTAGTGGGCCTTTCACCCCTTATTTTAAAAATGTCTTTAATGAAATAACATTGGTACATAGGTATAGGGTATATAGTGTTATAATTTGACACTTATATATTCTACATTATCAACACTACCAAAATTCTAGTTTCTCTCTTCCACTGTATATTTGACCCATTTTGCATTTTTTTCCAATTTCTCTCCTTATGAAAACCACCATTTTGATCTTGTAACCTGAAAGGTCTTTGTCCTGGTTTGTTTGCCTTATTTATCTTCCACATAAGTGACGCTTAACTTTTCCTACCTGACTTATTTCACGTAACATAATAGCCTCCGAGTCCACCCTCGTCATGAAAGGCAAGATTTCATTTTTTTGTTATTGTTTTCTTTCTTTCTTTTTTTTTCAATAGTTGAATAGCAGGCTGGAGTGATAGCAAAATGGGTAGGGCAGGGCATTTGCCTTGCACACGGTCGGTCAACCTGGGTTCGATTCCTCCATCCTACTCAGTATCTCGCCTGCAGGGCAAAGCCTGGCAAGCTACCCATGACGTATTCGATATAACAAAAACAGTAACAAGTCTCACAATTTGTTGTGAGATGTTACTGGTGGCAGATCGATGAACAATGGGAGGACAGTGCTACAGTGCTAACAGTTGAATAGCAGCGCTGGGAGATGGGGCAGCAGATAAGGTAGTGCCTAGCATGCCCCTGACCTCCATTTGATTCCCAGTCCCACATGGCTCCCTCCAGCATCTGAGTGCAGACCTAGAGGCCCCTGAATATCTCTGGGGTGGGGTGATTTATACAGCATCACAACTCTCACTGAACCACCATTGGCTAAAAATCCTGGGTGGGGCTGCTGGATCTCCTACACACCTCATGGGAGGTGTCATTCCCCGACTCCTGGTCCCATAGCTGAGTAGAATGGACCACACCTTTTTCCTTTTCATCCATCAAAGTAGTTTGTTCCCAATTCTTGGTAATTGAAGATAACCATGCAATGAATGATTGTACATATACTTTTAAAATCAGTGCTTTCATAATCTTTAGAGAAATATCCAGTAGGAAAAACTGGATCATATGGTATTTCTAACAATTTTTTGTGTGTGTTGGGGGGCAGGGATCAGGAGGCATATATAGGGCTCAGGGCTTACAGTGAACTTTATGCTGAGGTGTCACTACTGGCCATGACTGGGGGACCATTGCCATGCCAGGGACTGAACTGAGATCTGTGACATGCAAGACATGTGACTTATCCCCTGTTTTATTCTTCCAACTGTATACTTAATATTTTTGAGGACCATCTATTCTGTTTTCCTTAGTAGTTGTACCAGTTTACGTTACTACAAACAGTGTATAAAAGTTCCCTTTTCTCTACCTCCTTGCCAAAATGTGTTATGTCTTATCTTTTTGATAAAACATATCTACTTGTGGGGCTGAAGCAATAGCACAGCGGGTAAGGCGTTTGCCTTGCACGCGGATGACCCAGGTTCGAGTCCCAGAATCCCATATGGTCCCCTGAGCACCGCCAGGAGTAATTCCTGAGTGCATGGGCCAGGAGTAACCCCTGTGCATTGCCAGGTATGACCCCAAAAGAAAAAAAATATCTATTTGCACAGGTGTGAGGTGATATTGCATAGTTGATTTGATTTGCATTTCTCTTTTAATAAAAGATGTTGTGCATTTTTTAAATGTTCCCCTTGGACAATTGTATGCCTTGCTTGGAGAATTGTTTATTCAGATCTTCTGCCTATTTTAAAACCAGATTGCTCTTAAGTTGTACTCATTATTTATTTTTATAGTAATCCTTTGTTGATATATGATTTGTTAATATCTTCTCTTATTCCATAGGTTCAGGCACTTAATTCTTATTTGTTCATCAGCAGTAAATATTCATTACATGTTTATTGGACTACTTTATGCCAGACACTGTTTGAGGTCAGTAAATAAAGACTCAGAAGTTGATATCTAATCTAGATTTTAGATGATAATTGCATTTCAAACTGGCAAGGAGTACATGAAGATGAGTTGTCTCTAAGACAATTTTCTCTCTCTGACCTAATGAGAACATTATCATGAAATCTTTCTTATTTGTTAGTAAACAGACTCTTAAAGTATGAGGTGGAACCCAGTGAGATTGTGTTTTTATATAGGTCAAAAGAAGTTGAACAAAAGGCAATGTAGTATATACCTTATTGTATCCTGGTGTTAGAAAACTGGAACATTATGAGTGAAAAAAATGAAATCCAAATGAAATTGTTCAGTTAATAATCATGCAGCCATATTAATTTCTAGTTTAACAAATGTTCATAGTTATATAAAACATTAACATTAAAAGGAAAGTGGGTAAAAATACTAACTATACAATGTTCGCAATGCTTTATAATTCTAAAATTATTCTTAAAGATTTGTTTTAGGAAACATTTTTTAATATTTTAATTGGAAATTTTATATGAATTAAATATAAAATTGTCTCAATTTTTTTCCCCTAATGTGTCTCAATTTTTTCCCCTACTGTGGGTCCCCTTTTCCTATCTTGTAACCATCCCATGCTTCACCACCCACCCTAATGACTGGCTTCCTAGTCTTCTATATGACAGCCTCCCAAAACCCCTCGTTTATGATTTTCACCTGTGGCCTCTTTCACCTGGAGGCCACCTGGTCCTCAGCTGAGAAATACTTGTTTAAATTAATAAAGTCCAGAGAACTTGGCTATCAAGCAGTCAGATTCGACTCTTCAGTTACATAGTAGTAGGATTTATGATAGAAATGCAAGTGTGTTTTCACTATGGATGTTTAAAAAAAATTTGATGAACTGTTTGTAACTTGGCAAGCCACTTTCTGGATGTCTAGTCTACCTAGGTAAGTGAGAGAGCTAAGTAAGCTGGCCTTTGAGGAGAAAGCCTATGGTCATTATGAAGAGATAGTTTTAAGTGACACTTTCCAGTGGAGCTTCTCGCTTCACTGATTGTGTATGTGTATTGTGTATGTGTTTCCAGTTTCTTGAGGATTCTATATTGTTGGAGTGATTGACCCTTCTTTGCAGTCAGTGGGCATTCGATGTGGTGTCAGTGTAGGTGGATGATCACTGTTAGCTTTCTCAGCTGAGGATTTGCCTACCAGGTCAGGAGAGGACAGGATAGTGTTCTCTCTCTCTCTCTCTCTCTCTTTCTCTCTCTCTCTCTCTCTCTCTCTCTCTCTCTCTCTCTCTCTCTCTCTCTCTCTCTCTCTCCTTGGAAGTACTCTGGATTCTCATGCAAAATGAGAGCCGGATTCCAATTTTACCTCTGGAACTAGAAAATGAATCTTTCATCAGACCAAAGACTACATTGCTTTGTTTGGCTGACAAAAATTTTGAGAATGAGTCACTCGATGTTTCTTTTCTTTTTTATTTTTTGGTTTTGAGCCATACCGAATCTTTCAGAATATACCACTTTAGGTAAGAACTCTTAGTGATTCACCATTGTATTTGTGGAGGCAGTTTACATTGTAGAATGGATTTCTTTCTGTGATTTGTAATAAAAATATTTGAAAGCCAACATTTTAAAACTTAAACTCAACAGTTTTGTGAGACATTTCATTTGTCATATTTGAATACTGTTTCAGTTTTGTTTTCCTTATATTACCTGGACATAATGGGCACTTGTTATATAAGATAAACACAGGATTTGTACAAATTTTTATAAAATGAATTCCCATGGATATTTGTAATAAAAGATTACTTCATCTAAATTTGAAAGAAGAGCTTAATCTTGGCCTTTCTAAAACTTTTGATCCTTCAGATTGTAGAATAATTGACATCCACCCTTCTAGAAATAGTGAGTTTTGTGGGTTTTTTTAAAATCTCGATTGTCACTGGAGATAAAAAGATTCAACTTCTGAATGTTCAACCCTAAAACAATTTCTTAACCTCATTGATTTAGGGTTTCTCAAGTTAAAAATTACTTGATCCTGATGATATGATTTTAAACTCCATGCATCAGCGGTAGGGCGTTTGCCTTGCACGCAGCCAACATGGCCAACCCGAGTTCGATTCCTCCGCCCCTCTCGGAGAGCCCAGCAAGCTACCGAGAGTATCTCGCCCGCACGGCAGAGCCTGGCAAGCTCCCCGTGACGTATTCGATATGCCAAACACAGTAACAGTTGTCACAATGGAGACGTTACTGGGCCTGCTCGAGCAAATCGACGAACAACGGAAGGGCCTTTACCTTTACCTTTACCTATCACTATCACTATCACCCCATTGTTCATCAATTTGCTCGAATGGGAGCCAGTAACATCTCCATTCATCTCTGTCCCATGCTAGTGTAGCCCGATGGCATATTGGGGGCTCTTTCATGGTTGGGGGAATGAGGATCATCATTGTTACTGTTTTCGGCATATCGAGTATGCCACGAGTAGCTTGCCAGGCTCAGCTGTGCGGGCAGTATACTCTCGGTACCTTGCTGGGCTCTCCGAGAAGGATGGAGGCTTTTGGGGTAGCTTCTAATCACCTTTACAGGTGTTCCCAGTCAGGCATATACGCAGGCAGGATACTCTCAGTAGCCTGCCCGGTTCTCAAAGAGTGAGAACTAGACAATAAGAGGTAGCATGTCCGCAAACGTGGCCACACGCTTCCGGGAGCTTGGTTTTATAGTCTCCGGATCTTGGCTATTGATGGGGCTACACGGCAGTTGGTGGGCACAACTGTCTAGCTACTGGAAGATGAGGGATTTCTATATAAATAAAAAGCAATAATTATCTAAAAATTACAGCTAATAAACAATAAAATGAGTGTCCTCAAACAGGCAATAATCCCAATAATTTATTAAATGTTTCCTATAAGAATGAGTTGATGTGAATAGATTATGAGAAAAGACAATTTCCTTATGATGTGAATGTCATTTTGTTCCCATTTCCCTGGTAGAGCAATTTATGGGAGTGCCTTGGAAGAAGCATCGGGTCATCCATGACTTCTTATGCTCCTGGTCTTGACTGGCAGTATGTGCAAATGAATAAGCTCCAAGGTTTGGGGTCTCTCTCGGGTCCAGGTCATCAAAGATTTTACTTTGCAATATGCATTATTGGCCCCGAGCAAGAATGTGACCTTATCTTATCCTGGAAAGCCTTGAAACCTCCCAGGTAGTTGGCCTGCATGTCAGTAAGTCTTTTTCTGTTTTCAGAACAACAACATTTTGTCCATATTGGTGATTTGCTCTAACAAGTCATTTTCTTTTTGATCACTTCTGCTAGAGTTTCCCAGCTACCCTCCACCAGGGATCATAGATTCACCACTCTCTCTTCTGAACAGCAGTTCTTTAATTACTCGAACCACCCAGAGCTGAGCAGTCTATTCAGCATGGTAGTAAGGTTTAGCCTTTTCTTCCAACATTGCACAAAGGGTTTTGGTTTGAGTTGGGATCAGGGTATGGAGAGGGAAGCGGTCTTCCATCCGGGTTCTTAGAAACATCTCCATGTTTGATTCAGGTCCTTCTCAAATTTTGGCTCATCTCCATGCTGTTAGTGAAACAAGCTTCCTGTTAGATTCTGTCACTTGGTTCTTATTTAAGATCATCACTGTGTTGGGATAGAGTATGCCCACCTACAGGGTAGCAACTATCTCTGCTTTCCCCTTTCTGTAACTCCTTTCTCACTTCTCAAAATGCTTTTCCAGGTCAATCGTGGACATGCCTTTCACCAGCAATATTAGTGGCAAACTTTGTCTACTGAGTGGCCATGGCAAACACAACATCGATGCAAAGGAAGATGATAAGAGAGACAGTAAGTCTGAGCCATCCAAGGCAGCTGCTGTCCAGGGCTGTAGCACTCGAGATATGCTGTCCCTAAGCTCTAGAAACATGGCACCACTGGGGTCTGTGAGGTCAGTCACTGATCAACAGTGCTATGTGGCATGTGCTTATGGGTACCAGGTACCAAAGCATCTTTTTTAATCTTATCCACGAAGTCACTTGACCCCTTGAGGCAGGAGATACTACCCATATGAAGAAACTCCTATTTCTGAAGGGTTAGTGAAGTCACAGGTTCACTGTATCAGCCATATGGGAGTTTGCTTCTCCTGCAGGATGGGAGACACGCTCCATCCTACAATCCAGAGGCTGCAAACTAACTAATTTAGCCTACCAGGCCCTCTTCAGAAAAAAAAAAAATCACTCAGCACCTCTACCTTCTTAAATCAAATAAACATAAAAGGGCCCCCAACTGCGTTTAAAGCTACTGCCATACCCCTACACTATTTAAGCACCCTCCCAGAGAATAAGATACATCACTTCAGGAAACCCTGCTGCAATCAATCACTAGAGTTTTTGGAGGGTGGCAATCAGTTGATTTTTCATTAGTACAAGAATGAATTGATGCGGTAACTTATGGGAAAAGGCAATTTCATGATGTGAATGTCATTTTGTTCTCATTTCCCTGTTAGAGCAATTTATGGGGTCATTGTTTCCTTGAAAAAAAAGGCTGTTTGCGATGAAAGATCAATGGCAATGTGGGACCAAACTGCTCTGTGACTCTGGGCCGCATACTTCCCACTGGAACCTTTTCCCTAAAGGCTACATGTGGCCACATTGCAAGTACAGGCAGGATACAAGGTCACTGTGTATCTTGTGGACACCTAAGCATAGCATTAAAATTATAGCTTGGGGCTGGAGTGATAGTACAGTGTGGTAGGGTGTTTGCCTTGCACCCATCCGAGCCGAGTTTGATATCCAGCATCCCATATGGTCCCTGAGCACCACCAGGAGTGACACTTGAGTCAGAGCCAGGAGCAATCCCTAAGTATTGTGGGGTGTGAATCAAAAAACCTATATATATATATATATACATATATATATATATTCTTGCCCTGTTGCTAACAATGCAAATAGATGGATATTAAACCATTCATTTCTATGTAAAATTCTTTTTCATTTCCTCTTGATTTTTTCATCTCCCTCTTGATTTTAAAAGCAATGGAACAATTTTCCTGAGCCCATAGTAGATAGAATCAAGACACTCTCCCCACAAATATGCCTCAATCCTCATGCCCAGAACCTGTGAAAAATTTACCTTCTACGGCCAAAGGAACTTGGCAGTTGGGTATAAGGGGGGTATCTCCTGGAGTATTCACTGAGCCCAGTCAACTCCCAAAGAACCTCAAAGAAGAATTGGAGAAGTGGGTGTGATGACTAAGACCTACTGGAAGCTGAGAGATACACTGGGAGAAGCAGCAGCATGTGGGGCAGGAAGCTCAGGAACTAGGCAGGAAGGAGCTGGTAAGGGGTAAATGCCCGACGGCCCCAAACCACTAGAAATAAAAGAATAAAGAAGGCAGTGTGAAAGCGAAAAGAGTTATTCACAGGAAAGAAGGAAAGAAGGGAGGAAAGAAGGAAAGGAAAGAGGGAAGATGGAAGGAAGGACGAAAGGATGGAAATGAGGGAGGGAAGGAGGGAAGGAAGGAAGGAAGAAGGAAGAGAGGAAGAACAGAGGGAGATAAGGTAGGAATCTGAGACGCAATGTGACTCAGGAGAAAATACAGTCGAAGGGGACAAAGAGCAAGTCAGTAACGTGCCTACAACTAAGTTTCTTCTCCTCCCAAAGCTGATATTGGGTCAAGAGCTGAGCTTGATAGAGAAGACAGCCACTGGGAACCCTTCCCCCAAACGCTACCCTTTGCCCTGGATGTACTGCTGCGTGGGGTAGAACAGGGGCAGCCTGGGATCAGAACTCCCCTTTGGGGATGGGGTGCTATCTCTCTATCTCCCTCTCTCCCTTGGCCCCTCCCCCCATATGGAGCTGCTGTTGCCTCCTGGGACCATGATGTGCACAGTGCCGGGTCTGTCTCAGACCTTTTCTGTAAATGCTTGAACCTATTCTCTCCAAGCGCCTAGGTCCAGTGCCCAAATGTGCACATGACTTCTGCATTTTCTAGGGTGTCGGTTAGCCTTTGTTTTTTTTATTTCTTATCTTTTCCATATCTATTGAGATACTGTGATTTACTATACTGTTAATGAGGGTTTCCGCATACATCATTCCAACACTGCACCCACCACCAGAGTACCCCCTTCTTTCCACCAAGGTCCTGAAGTCCCCTCCCTCTCACACGCTCCCAACTAAGTGCCAGTTACCCTTTGGCTTAATACCTGTGGTTCTTTGGTTTTAGGGGATCTTTTTACCTCTTAATATCCTTCATGAAGAACTTAGGACAAGAGCAGTTTTTCCTTTGCATACATGTGTGTGAATATGTATGTACGTACGTATGTATGTATGTATGTATGTATGCACATATATGTGCAGACATATATGTGTGTTAACTATGAAATATGATTAGTCGGAACCTATTGCATAGAGAAGTAATTTGTGTATATACCCTCACAATGCTTCCATATTCAAGCTTATGAAACCAGGAACAAAACAGTGAGAATGTTTTTCAATAATCCCAATTCCTTCTTCCATTTGAATTTTATTTTTAAAAAATTTATTTAGGGGTGCTATCGCACAGCGGTAGGGCATTTGCCTTACAAGCGGCCAACATGGCCAACCCGAGTTCGATTCCTCCGCCCCTCTCAGAGAGCCCGGCAAGCTACTGAGAGTATCTCGCCCGCACGGCAGAGCCTGGCAAGCTCCCCGTGACGTATTCGATATGCCAAACACAGTAACAAGACTCACGATGGAGACGTTACTGGGCCCACTCGAGCAAATCGATGAACAACGGGAGGACCGTGACCATTATTTAGGGGAGAAGGTGCCCCTGAGTGGTGCTCAGGGCCCTGGGGACCATATTCAGGCATTCTTGCCTTCTTGGCCAACTGAAAAAGTTGACGTGATGCTAGGACCCAAGGACTGCTTAACCCAGGAATGGCGCCAGGGTCCTGTGCAGGGAGAGTGTGCCCCCTAACTCTGTAACAAAGATGCAGTCTTTAAAGGAAGCTCCTACCCCCAGTGGAGCTTCCTTTAAAGAGTGTGTCTCATCATGAAGTGTGTTTGCTCTGTTTTTCCCTGCTCTAGATAGTACTGGGACTACACTTAAATGTGCCCTCTTGTGGTTTTAATTCTAGCCCTTGGGATTGACGTTTGCACACAAGCTTATTCATTTCAGTAGACTTTACCCAAAACTTTTAAAAAACACATTTGCCTCTGTGGCTTTTTACTTGCCTTCCTAGCTTGTGCCTGGTTGGTGAACATCAACCTCCCACCCTCACCCCCCGCCGCCTCATGTGGGTTTTTGGCTTGGCAGACTCTGTTCCTCCTTCCTTGGCTAACATGGGCCCGTCCCTCCTTTGTGGCTGTCCTGGAGGGATCACCGACATCTCTGTTTTAGTTTTTCCCACAGTTCACTTTTCCATCTTGGCTTAGGCCCTGAGATATCTTCCCTTGTGCTCCCAAATTGGCTAGTCATTCCTTAGGGAGGTGGGCACTGAACTTAGTCAGCTGGCCCTTCACGCCTGGGCATCAGGCTGGAGCAATTGCTCAAAGGGCTCATCCACGTGCTTTGCTCGTGGGAGGTCCTGGTTTGATGTCAGGCAACTCCCAAGCACCAAGCCAGGAATAGTCCCTGAGCACTGCAGGATGTGACCCAAAAAGCAAAACCTAACAAAAAGAGCTGAGGATGTGGCTCCGTGGTAGAGGGCAGACATTGCATGGGGGGAGATCTGGGATCAATCCCTGGCACCTCCAGACAAGCAAAGACCACCAACGCTATCTGCTGGGTAAGGAACAGGACAAAGGTCGATTGATCTCAATCTTAGCTGACCTTGCAAGTAAGAAGCTTTAAGTTCAAGCCCTCATGTTGCCCATAGGCACCAAGCATGATCCCTGCAGCGGTGCTGTCTGGGACCCCCCACCCCACCCCATAACAGATAGAGTGACCTGCAGCCAGGTGTGTGCAAGCACAACAAAAGTGTGTCACCACCAGTGAGCACTGCTGTCTAGCACGACATGTGTGCTTTCAGGGCAGCAGCAGAGGGGAGGGAAAGGGATGGTTTTTTTGTTTGTTTGTTTGTTTGTTTTTGCTTTTTGGGTCACACCCTGCAATGCACAGGGGTTACTCCTGGTTAATACACTCAGGAATTACTCCTGGCCATGCTTGGAGGACCATATGGGATGCTGGGAATTGAACCCAAGTCGGGCCGCATACAAGGCAAACACCTTACCCACTGTGCTATCACTCCAGCCCTGGGAAGGGATGTTTTAATCTCCATTTCTCCATTTGAATTGGAGGACAGAGAGTTAATATGTCTTAGTCTTTTCTTAGATAGTTTATTTATCCAGTACTTACATGGCGCCCAGCAACTCTAAGGTATCACTGCTCAGTGCTTTCCAAATAATTGCCCAATTCCACCCCCAGGACATCCAGCCTCAGCACTATCACTCCATGTATATTCTAACCGAGGAGATAGATGATGGGACAAAGAAAAACTCACTTGGACAAAGTCACAGGTTTGGTAAGCAGGAGGGGCAGGGTTCAAGCCATACTGTGAAGTCCCTCAGTTGGGAAGCCTTCACATTAGAAAAAAATGGGACATCGTTATTTCCTGCTCCAAGTCTTCCCAGGAACAAGCTTAGTGTCTCCAGGCTACATTTTATTTTGTATCTCTTTACACTAAACCTGATCCCTTTACTTTGTTCCAAGAACTTTAAAAAAAGTATGGTAACTACAGCAAGTGCAGAGTCCTGTGATTTGCTCAGATATGTTATTTGCACCTTCTCACCTTTTTTTGATGGTGGTGGGCACTTTTGTTTTGTTTTGTTTTGAGGGCCAAGTCAATGAGCTGAGGTCTTTGTTCTGCAGAGGCTGAGGGCACCTCGGGCCTCCCTCTACACGACTGGGACCTGCCCACACTTCCTGGTGGTAGGTTTTCTTGGCTTGATTTGTTTTCAGAGCCACACCCTTCTTGACAACAACCCCTCCAATGCCATTCATGAGGGGAAGGTGACCTTTACCCAGGAAAAGAGTTTTGATGAATGGCAGGAAGTAATACATATGCAGGGAAATGGTCTTTTGATCTTTCTTTCTCTCTTTCTCTTTCTTTCTTTCTTTCTTTCTTTCTTTCTTTCTTTCTTTCTTTCTTTCTTTCTCTTTCTTTCTCCTTCCTTCCTTCCTTCCTTCCTTCCTTCCTTCCTTCCTTCCTTCCTTCCTTCCTTCCTTCCTTCCTTTCTCCCCCTCGCCCTCCCCCTCCCTCCCCCTCCCTTATGGTCAAAAGTGTTTTGTAAAATGTTCCTAAAGGAGTATCCCAGAATGAATATACTATGTTTCCATGTAAATTCTCTTTCTCTTGATAATTTTTAGGGGCTTGGGGGGTGGGCACCCCAAACTCTACTTGAGGTTTACCCCTGACTGCTCAGGGGTTAATCCTGGTGCACTCAGGGGACCGCATATGGTGCTAAGGATTGAATCCAAGTCAGCGGCATGTAAGGAAAGGGCCTTACCTACTGTAAATTGTATCTCTATCTCTCCAGACTTATAAATTGTATTTTTTTTATTATGCATTGTGTTCCCAGAAAGCTTAGGGAACTTTGGCCAGACTACAAGCATGTTCTCTGCCTTCTGAACACTTAAACTACTAGGAGAAAAAGGACAATCTCTAAGATTCTAAAGGTACCAAGGGGTGGGGGTGGGGGGATGTCAAGCAAGAGCTTCTGCAAGGATTCAAGGGGGGGGTGAGTTGTAGTGAGTGTCTCTTCCCTTCTTGTCATTGGGTGCCTGCCTGAAAAGAAGTCAAAATGGAATTCCGAAGAGAGAGAGGTTGAGGCTAAGAAGAGAGGAAGTGAGGGTTGCTTTAGTCTCACAGTTTGGGAGAAGGCTCAGGTTGCCAATGGCTGATATTTTGCACTGGGGCAATGCTTTCCTGGTAGAGGTGAAGGACATATGTGGAGGCCCTGGAAGGGTTAGGGTAGCAAGATGGAGAGAATAGGAGTGAGGAAAATGGGTCCAGCATGGTAAACCAGATGGCTACTGGTCAAAATGGAACCATAGATGTATCTGCTTTGATAAGTCTAGTTGTTCTTAAAATAAGGAAATTGGGGCTTCTGATTCCTCTAGAAAAATCAGTAGGTCTACCCCGCTTCTCCTCCCTCAGCCTCATGCCTGACAGCCATCTGTTGGTAGCTCCTTCCTGTGTTGTTGCTGGGGTGTTTTATTCTCTGTTTAGAAGCTGAATGTGCACTTTGAGGAACATTTATGCTACCCTACCTGGGGGCAACCAAACCCCCTATTCCTAGGACACCGGCACAAGAGATCTAAGAAGTAACAAGGTTGGGTCAGATGCCTGCTCAGCCCTCACCTAGGCTGGGCTGACTCTGCCAAGTGTTCTGTGTTCTTTAAAGACAAACTTTAAAAAAAAAAAAAAAACCCGACTTCCTGAAGTGAGGAATAATTATTTTCACATGTGAACCCAGGAGCATGTAGGCAGTGAACCTGATAAATAAATGAAAAAATTGGGGAAAAAATTGGAAAAAAATTGCCTTACTGCCACAGTAATTGTTTTCAGGATCCCTTTCTGTTTTTCATGCATTTCCCAGTGAGACCATAAAACAAGTTCATCAAGAGAGAAGAAATAGCACCTGAACCTGCAAAAAATACACAGGGAAGCTCTCTACCTGCATTGTCCAATGTGAAGGGCACAAACTAGAGACACAAACTTATTTAAGCCGCAGTTCCTGTAGTGAAAACCAAAGGCTCCATCCCCAGTACCTTTCTGGTGGTAGAAAGGATGGTAGAATGGGTGGTAGAAAGGCCTGGCCATGGGGGTGAGGAAAGGAGAGTAATTTCCCCTAGATGTGTCCTTAGTCTTTTGTTGTTGCTGATTTGGGGCCACACCCAGAGGTGCTCAGGGCTTACTCCTGAATCTGTGCTCAGGGATCACTCGTGGTGGGTCCCGGCGACCATATGGTATCAGGTCCCAGGTCTTTCAGCATCTGTGAACTTCTGTTCTGTGGGTGGGTTTGGAGGGTTTTAATGAGAACAGTCTCCCTTTAGATAAACATAAAAATTTTATGTCCCTTTATTGAATCTTCAATGGTTCCTGCAAAAGCAATCTTCATCCTAAAACAGCAATAGAATTTGGAGCAATGCCATGCTTTGGTGAATCAACAGAAAGCATCACATTTGCACACACAATAGGGGCTAAGTCTAGTAATGAGCTCGAGGCCACTGCTGCTCAAATGATCGCGGGCATAAAAATCACTTTGGGGACTCATAAAACATGGATTTCTGGGTCTCTTCCCAAGAGCTTCTGCAGAAGCTTTGGAGAGGCTGGGAATGTAGATACACAGAACTGGGTGACTCAGAGTCCAGGAGTAGTTAAAGAAATCTTGGCCCTACATTTCTACAAGAGTAGAAACTACAAGTGTCTTTCTGGTTCACCCAGTGCACCCCGTGCAGAGCAGGGTACTGGGTAAATATTTGGGGACAGACTGACTTTTCCTCCACTCTCACACAGTGACAGTCGTCACAAGTAACAAAGTGTACCTTCATTCAACCGCTACAAATCCCTTCCTGCAACATCCAAGACCACGGCACACCACTACCTATCAACAATGAAAATTCTTAGCTGATCTGCTCACCTAGATGCTTAGCAGTCAAAATGTTTCCTGGGACATGGTAGCTACCCAACTGATGGTCCCCATATAGTGACACAGCTTGAATTTGTTTTTTTTTTTTTTTGGAAAGGAAATCACATGTTCTGAAAGGGCTGCTTTCCCTCCTCTTCTCCTCCCATCTCCCCCCACCAATTAGAATTGAAGTGCACATGTCCTCTCAGCTGTCTCCCTCTCCCCATCACAGGGGAAGGTTGTTGAGGGGTTTCAGAGAAGTGTCTCATCATCTCATTGAGGATCCTAAAAGGAATGACTCATCCTCTCACTTGGAGAGGGCAGAGCATGGGAATAACACCCTGGTCCCATCCCCAACTCTCTCCAACTCCCCGACAGTTTCCAGGCCAACACCGATGGCCTTCCCAGGATCACCCCCAGCACCTGCCCTTTCACACTCATTTCAAGAACTCATAGTTCTTGTCCATAATGATTATTTCTAGTTCTTGTCCATAATGATTATTTCACACTCATTGCAAGAGTTACTCACAATGGACATCACCAATGGACCATGGAATAACAGCCCAGCAAAGTGGGGCTGAGACATCCCAATAAGCAGACTATCTCCTTGTTCCCTCCATCCCCTTTTATATTGAATCACTGTGAGATACACATTTTTAAAGTTGTTCGTGATTGGGTTTTACTCATACACTGCTCCAAGACCCAACCTTTCACCTTCACCAGTGTCTATTTCTCTCCACCAGTGTTTCAAATTTCCTGCCTCTATGGCCGACACTTTTCCTCTCTCTCTCTCTCTCTCTCTCTCTCTCTCTCTCTCTCTCTCTCTCTCTCCACCCCACCCCCTCTTAGGCATCATGGTTTGCAATACAGGTATTGAAAGCTTATCATGTCTGTTCTTTACCTATTTTTAGCACACAGTTCTTGTCCATAATGATTATTTCTAGCTATCAGAGATACCTTCTCTGTCATAACTCTACTCCCCCCAACCCCCACTTGTGGCAAACTTTCAACCATGGATCAGTCATCCTGGCCCTTGTTTTTACTATATTTGGGTATTAGTCTCCAACTATGTTTTTTTTTAATATCCCATAAATGAGTGCGATCATTGTATGCCTGCCCCTCCCAATTCACTTCATTCAGCATGATACCCTCCATGTCCATCCATGTATAAGCAAATTTCATGACTTCATTTTTCCTGACAGCAGAGAAGTGTTCCATCGTGTAGATGTACTGTGGTTTCTTTATATAGTCATCTGTTCTTGGACACTTAGGTTGTTTCCAGATTCTAGTATTGTGAATAGTGCTGCAATGAGCATAAGAGTGCAGATGTCTTTTCTGCAGTGTGTTTTGGGGTCCTGGGGTATATTCCCAGGACTGGTATTGCTGGATCATATGGAAACTCAATTTCTAGTTTTTTTGAGGAATGCCCATATTATTTTTCAAAAAGGCTGGACCAGTTGGCATTCCCACTAACCATGAAAGACTCTCTCCTCGTTGGATCCACAGATGCACCCCATGCTCTGTGGTCAGTCCTGACAGATCTGCCTGTTGCCACTGACCCCCCCCCCCCCTTGGGAAGCAATTCTGGCTTCCTCCTCCATATACCCAATACTAGCATGGTGCTTGTGAAGGGTGGGGAAGGCCAAGGAGAGGGCCGTGTGCAGGCTGACTGGCAGGAAGAAGCAAGTGTGAGAGGGAGATTTAGCTGTTGTCCAACACTATCTCGTCTCTTGAGCTTAAAGAACACATCCTCAGAGTGGATATCTCCATCCTTCAGCTATGTTCGCCTCCTATTATGTCATCCCGGAACACCTTGTTCTTTTCTGTCATGGCACATCATGACTTCCAATGATATGCTTATTCGATCCCTTTCCTGCTTATCCCCCATCTGTCTAACTAGATGTGCTATATGCAGCTCAGGTGGGCTTTATGTTCCATCCAGGATTTTGAAACAATGCATGTGCATTGTCAGTATCTGTTTATCCACTGAATGGAAGAATGAATGAAAAACAATGCCATTCAATTCCTGACTATGATTCCAGACTCTTTCCCTGCACTTCTCTGCCAGGTCTCATAAGCGTGAGAACTGCTGTACTGGGTCTGAGTGATAGCTCCTGTGATTCCCTGGGGTCACATACCAACTGCTACAAATTGTGTGTGTACTAGTTGACATAGGCTTGTAAAATAAGACACAGTGGCACCACAGAGGTGTAGATGTCTCTCTCTCAATACCATATCTTTTTTTTTGGGGGGGGAGGTCACACCGAGCAGTGTTCAGGGGTTACTCTTGGCTCATGTACTCAGGAATTACTTCTGGCAGTGCTTGGGGCCTATATGGGATGCTGGAAATTGAACCCGGGTCAACCATGTGCAAGGCAAACTCCCTACCCACTGTGCTATTGATCCAGCCCCAATACCATATCTTTTAATGAATAAATCATAATGGTTCTCCTTTTGAGCATCTACTCTGGACCAAGTACAAATGGATATCCACTCTTTCTGGAGCTTGTTTGCCAATATTTGAAAGTATTATTTTATTTAAGCCTTTAAAAAAAAAAACCTCTGGGAGTTACTATTATTATCTTCACATGGCATCTGAGATGGAGTGCAAATCGGTTAGGTCTTCTGCCAAGCCACTTAAGTGAGAAGTGGTCAAACAGGATCACTTTCTCTGTCTGACCCCACATTCTGGGATCCATTCCTTAATACACTCAACCTAGTCTGCTGGGAGAGGAGGAAGGCATACAGTCATCCCCAGATAGACATGGAGCCCTGAGCTGAGGAAGGGAATGTTGAGATAAGGAAAGAAGGGCAAGACTGTAACTCTCTTGTATGGAAAGAAGTCTAGATGGTTAAATGATATACCCCAGTGGACTGAGTGATGTAGGAGTTGTTCCAGGGAGCAGATCCAGGCTTTCCCATGTTCCTCGCTCACATGTGGGTCTGCCTGAATGTGACCTCTCACTCTCACTCCGTGGACAGGCACTATAGAAGTAACATTGACCCTTACTCATCTTGTCCCTTATATCCTTCTTGAAAGGAGCACCCAGCAACAGCGAGTCTGGGCAATTCACTCTGCTTAGCAATGAAACCCTAAAATATAATTCTGGCTGCCTTTATTCTATAAAAAGTTTGTCATTGTGTCTCAATGAATGCTGCTATTATCCATGGATGTCTCCAAATATATAGCCGTATAGAAATCCTTATTTAGGGAAAACCATGAAGCTGAGACACCTTCTGTTAGTTATAGGGGACTATCAATCATTGCTTCACGACACTTTAGACATTCTAGGGATGGAAATCTTGCATAGCCTTTCTTCCACTCTTTCTTTCCTTCTTCTCTCCATTCTTCATCCCGTTCTTCTTTTCTTCATTTTTTTTGCAAATAAACCAGGAAAAATGAGATGTCATTAGCAGAATATTTTAACTTTGAACTGTCTCAAATTATTAAACATTTTCATGAAATTACTGATTCAATGATGGATTGATACAACATAGAGATTCATATTTTTCTAGTGTGTGACTTATCTAAGGGTCAAGGGAGAATTCTGATTGTGTCCTGAACTATTTCCAAGAATTTTCTATGTCCATCAGGTTGCTATAACAGAAGACTGGTGACTGAGGCTTTCCCATGTTCCTCAAGCATTAAATAATGAGCATTTATTTCTCACAATTCTGGACCTTGGGAAGTTCAATATCATGACACCAGCTAATCCAGCATCTAGTGACTATCCCCTTCCGTGTTCACAGAGGACTGTAATCTCCTATGACCTCACAGGGCAGACAGCTCTCAAGGTCTCTTGTATAAAGGCACTAAGCCCATTCACCAGGGTTCTACCCTCATGACTATTTATCACCTCCAAAGGCCCTGCCTCCAAAGACCATCAGATTGAGGATTAACTTCCACAGTATGAATTTGGGGGCACATACAAGCTTTTAATTCACAGCAGATTCCTTCTTAATAATTTAATTTGTCTTTGTTTTACTCAGAAAATTCAATTGTTGATCCCTGGCATGCCTGAGTGCAATGCATGTGGTTCTGTGGCCTAAAGATCCCTGGCACCACAACAGAGGGTGTGATGTTTAGTGTATGGTAGCCAAGGGTGTGTGAGCACCACAACGAAATGTCTGACCCCTGGCAAACACCAAAACCAAATGTGTGAGCACGACAACAAAGGGAAGAGACAGGGGTGAGAAGGGGGAGAGGCAGGGGACAGCACAAAACATACCATTGCTGTAAGATCTAGTAATCTACTTCTGGGTATATTTCCAACAGAACTGAAAATAGGGACTCTGACAAATATCCATACATCTTGTTCCTGGCAGCATTATTCACTGCAGCTAAAAGGGGAAGCATCCATTATTGATAGATGAACAAAAGGAGAAGAAAATTCTGACACACACAGGCTACGTGAATGGCAGGAAAATATAATCCTAAGAAACTTCAATCACAAGAACACAAAATAGGGACTGGTGTAATAGTATAGGTTGATAGCATATTTGCCTTATATGCAGTTAACCCTGGTTTGATCCCCAGCAACACAGATGCCCCAGACGGTCTCTGGATCATCAACAGGAATTACTCCTGAGCATAGAACCAAGAATAGCTCCTGAATACCACCAGATGTTGCCCATCACTCACCCCTTCCCCCTCCGAAAAAGAAAAAGAGAGAGAAAAAGCAAACAAAGAACACAAAGAACTATATGATCTCACACGTGGGAAGTTCCTAGAGCAGTCAAATTCAGAGACAGAAAATAGAGTGTTTTTCCCCCAGAGCTTGGATGGGTGGGGTGATAAAAGAGAGCTATTATTTAATGGGGACTGATATAAAAATGGGTGCAGCATTGTTTTGGGAGGGGAAATAGTAAAACAGTCTGGATATGGTTAATGGTGATAATTCCAACAAAGGAAATGACTTATGCCACTAAATTTATGCTTAAAAACAGTAAACTTGGGGCTAAAGACACAGGAAAGCAGGTAATTGTTTGCCTTGAGCGTAGCTAACTCTAGTTTGATCAGTTTGATCCCAGCATCAGCTATGGTACCTTGGACACCACCAGGAGTGATTCCTGAACACAGAGCCAAGAGGAAGTCCTGAGCACAGCTGGGTGTAGCCCCCAAACCAAACCCAAATCAAACAAACCAAACCAAACCCAAAACAAAGCAAAACAACAACAACAAAAAAATGGTGAATTTTGTTATGTGTATTCTACTGCAATAAAAAAATAAGAGTGAGCACTCCGTAAAAGGATCATCAAGGACAAAGAATAGAATTTAGAAAAACCCATAAAAGTGCAATAAAAAGTAGAAAAGAAAAGTGCATTTAAGGGTCATGAGATAGTTCAATGAGCTGAGTGCATGCTTTGCATATGGGAGGCCAAAGTTCTATTCCCAGTACCCCCTGTTTCCTCGAGCCCTGTCAGGAGCAGAAGACCCCTGAATAAGGAGCCAACAGGAAGTAGCAACCTAGTATTATGTCTGTGACCCTAAGCCAAAAGCAAACAAAATATCATATCACAGTTAAGTGGGAGAGTTAAATACATTACAGTATTTTGATATAATAAATAATGCAATATAATACATGTAAATAAAGGTAAAGGTAAAGGCCCTCCCGTTGATCGTCGATTTGCTCGAGCGGGCCCAGTAACATCTCCATTGGAGACTTTGTTGTTACTGTGTCTGGCATATCGAATACTCTCGGTAGCTTGCCGGGCTCTCCGAGAGGGGCGGAGGAATCGAACTCGGGTCGGCCATGTTGGCCGCGTGTAAGGCGAACGCCCTACCCGCTGTGCTATCGCTCCAGCCCTTTATATGTATTATGTATTGTGTAATACATAATATTATTTTATATTACATAATACATAATATTAATTTATATGTATTATGTATTATGTAATACATAATACATATAAATACTATAATACTAAATACTATAAGTACAATAAATGCATTCTTTTATTTTAGCATAAGAATTAGACTGGGCATATGACTCAATGGTAGAGCACTTTCCTTCTGTGGGTGAGTTCCTGGGTTTGATTCCTGGCAGTGTCAAAAATAAAATTAAATAAAGTCAAAGAATTTCCAGAGGTCCCTTCTTCATGTTGACTCATATTCTACAAAAAGTTACTGGTATCAGATAAGGAAGTAGTGTCTATGAAGTGTGCACTAAAGTACATGATTAGAAGTTGAACTACATATAGTTCATGTCCTGCATGTGCTCTTAAGGCCCCTTCTGATCTCAGAGACTCCATTATTTTGGATAATTTATTCAAGGCAGTGGATTGTGCAAATACTAGGGAAGTTGTGATTAGGGGAGAAAACCTAGGATTACATCAGAGCCTTCGTTCTGTCTGGACTGCAGCTCCTCTGCCTTTATACTATTAGGTTTGTTATCTATAAAACTGGATTAATAACTCTTACTCCCCCAATGATTGTAGGGATGCAGTGATATATATGAAAACATTTTTACCACTTCACAATGTTATTTCCTGCCCTCACGGCAGAGCCTGGCAAGCTACCTGTGGTGTATTCGATATGCCAAACACAGTGAAAACAAAGTCTCATGATGGAGACGTTACTGGGCCCGCTCAAGCAAATCGATGAACAACGGGAGGGCAGTGACAGTGGCACAATGTTATTTATTATATCTCACATGAAACTATTCATAATTTATTTTTATGAGTGTGGTTCTAGGGACTCAACCCAAGGTCTTGCACATGCAAGACCATAAATTCCCTATTGCTGGCTATTACCTCTCCAATCTAGATAAATTACTTTAAAGAGTTAGGACATATAATAGTATGTAGCAAGCTTTCTCAACTAACTTTCCTGAAGACAAAACATGTGTAAAAACCTAGAGACATATGGACAGCACCTAGCATTACACCCGGAAATCAAATCTCTCATTTAGCATTGGCAAAGTTTTCTGGCCCTATCCTTATATGCTGTAGGTATTCAATTGCTCTTCAAATTAGGTGGCCTAATTATATGTTTTGGTTTTTTAAGAAGAGCCAAAAGAAGCTTTTTTTCCTATACCATTTCAGAGTGAGGTACCAGCACAATATCCTGTCACCTTTGTTCTTCAAGTGTGATTTTTCACTGCACAGGGCATGATCCCACACAATCATAGTGCCTCCATAAAAATCAGAAAATTAGTATTGACACACACATTGCTATCATCTAGTCCTCAAACCTACTCCAGTTTCATCAGTTGTCTCCATAATGCCTTCTATAGAAAAATAATCCAATCCCTGTTCACATGTTGTATTTAATCAAATACATCTCTCTTCAGTATCTTAGAAGTAATATTTTATTGAACACAGTCACGTATACTCATTTACATGTTGTCTGTGTCTGCTTTGTAATACAACAGTGGAGTTGAATTGTTCTGACAGAGACCATATGGTTTTCAAAATCAAAAAAATTTATTACTGAGCCCTTTACTGAAAATATTGGCTGTTCTTTGTGTTAGACGGTAGTAGTAGAAGGCAAGAAAAACACATGAAAGGAATAAATATTGGAAGAAAAGGATATGGAAATTAATTTATTTTATTGCTTACATGGAAAGTCCAAACGAATCTCTAAAGTAACTACAAAGTAAGTAAATTTAGCAAAGTGGCAAGCTATAAGGTCTTTGTTTAAAAAAAAACTTTTGTTTTTATGTATTATCAACAAACAATTGGAAACTATTTTTAAAATGTCATTAAAATATCAGCACACATAATAAAATAATTTGAAATTCATAAAAGGCGTGAAAAAAATCATTGCTGAAAGAAATTAAAGATCTAAATAAAGACACTATATTCGCTAACTAAAAGACTCAGAATTATAAGATTCTAAGCTTCTCCCAACTGATTAAACATCGTCCTAGTAAGGGAGGCATTCCCAGCTCGTTCTTCACTCCCTACCGAGGTCACGCATTGCCCCCAACGTTTGGCTCTCCGGCATGGCTATGGCTCCAGAGCCACAGAAACCAGTCTCATAATTATCTGGGTCTTGGCATAAGTACCTCCAAGCTTAACAAGTAAAATATCAGAAATCCAAAATTGCGCAGCCGCTATGCCACTATTGCGGCAACGCGACATCATATGGTTCTCATAACTAACTGTAGAAAACAAATTATTTCACAATGACTTTTCAGCAATTCTGATTGTTGGGTGTAAACTCTAAACAATAATGGTGCATCTTTTGTCAAAATAATGAATGTAATCAAAGTAGATAGAGTGTTAAGTAGAATTCATCCGTCTCACAGACATTGGGAGAGGTGGGAGGTGGGTATATTGGGGTTCTTGGTGGTGAAAAATAAGTACTGGTGAAGGGAAAGGTGTTTGATCATTGTATGACCGAGACTTAAGCCTGAAAGCTTTGTAACTTTTCCCACAGTGATTCAATAAATAAATATTAAAAAAAATATAGTCCTTGTGAAAATAATAGCAAGATCACTTATCACTTAATCACTTAATCTCCGTTATTCATCGATTTACTCGAAGGGGTGCCAGTAACGTCTCCATTCATCCCGATTGCGTGCTAGCGTAGCCCAATGGTATCTGTTCATTCTAGGAACATGCAGAGCCTCAAACCGATCATTCAGGGTCTTGACGAAGAAGTCTGACCATCTTGTAGGTGGGCATCCACGTGATCTTTTGATGTCCCTTGGAATCCAATCAGTAATGGCTCTAGTCCAGCGGTTGTCTGTAAACCTCATTACGTGTCCAGCCCATCTGATTTTTGATGTCTTGGCAAATGAGACAGCGTCCCTGATTCTTGAGCATTGACGAAGATCAGAACTCCGGATTCTATCTCTCATTTGAGTGAATCGTGATATTCCAAGCATAGCTCTTTCGATTCCTCTTTGAGAGACCTGAAGACCTCCAGGCCCCAGCCAAGGCCATACTGAGGCCACTTTCCACACACTTGGATAAGCCTCAGGCATAACAGAACTGGCAGAGGAACCCAGGTGTGTGGGACCCGGGGCTGAGATCTCCAAGCCTACACGGTTTGGGACTGGACCTGTCAGTAGCTAGACAGTTACACCCTCCAACTGCCGTGTAACCCCAACAACGGCCAGGATCCAGAGATTATCACAACAAGCTCCCGGGAGAGCACAAGGCAGAGTCTCCTACCCTGTGCCTGACTATCCTCGCCAGGGCCCAACAGCTGAAGACCTCCAGGCCCCAGCCAAGGCCTTACTGGGGCCACTCTCCACACACTTGGATAAGCCTCAGGCATAACAGAACTGGCAGAGGAAACCAGGTGTGTGGGACCCGGGCTGAGATCTCCAAGCCTGCACGGTTTGGGACTGGACCTGTCAGTAGCTAGACAGTTACACCCTCCAACTGCCGTGTAACCCCAACAATGGCCAGGATCCAGAGATTATCACAACAAGCTCCTGGGAGCGACTATTTATTTACTTTTCTCTAAGTTTTCAGGGTACCTTTAAATATCCCACCCGCACTGCAGAGCCTGGCAAGCTATCCGTGGTCTATGCCAAATAGACCAAATTGATATGCCAAATCCAGTAATAAATGGATCTCATTCCCCTAACCCTGAATAGCAGGATATTTGTAATAAATCAGTAAGTTCGGATTCTAAGTTTTATATGAAAATTCAAAGGAGATAAACTAAACAAAATGATCTTACAAAAGAGAAGCTATGTTAGACAGTTTACACCCCATGTTCTCAAGATTATGGTCTCTCAATTGTAACCTCCCTATAAGATGATCTCTATGATCCCTCTTCCTGGTATCTCTTTGGATTTTCCCTTCCCATACTGTAATCCAAATTGACCCATATGACTAAGAGAATATAATAGAAGAGATGGTATGTTGAGGTTTATATGTGATACCTTTCATTTTGTCTTTCTCTTTGGTCACACTCCTTCTGAAGAAAGCCCCACACCATCATGAATGGTCCTAAGGAGGTTCTACAAGGGCAGGAGCTGAGCCCCTGACCAACAGGACCAACAGGACTGCAGCTGAGGCTGCAGTCAAAGCTTCCTAGAGAGATTAAAGCAAACCTCCGCCCTCAGTCCAGACTTTGAATCACCACAACCCTAGTCAGCAACTTGACTACAATCTCATGAAAGACCCTGGGATCCTACCATCCAGTGAGTTACCCTCAAATTCCTGAATCTCAGAAATAATTTTAGGATAGGCCCTCCCATTGATTGTCGATTTGCTCGAGCGGGCCCAGTAACGTCTCCATTGGAGACTTTGTTGTTACTGTGTCTGGCATATCGAATACTCTCGGTAGCTTGCCGGGCTCTCCGCGAGGGGCGGAGGAATCGAACCTGGGTCGGCCTTGTTGGCCGCTTGTAAGGCGAACGCCCTACCGCTGTGCTATCTCTCTTAAAATATTTTTTTCATTTTGGTTTTTTTTTTCTTGGTGGGGGGGTGCACATCCTGCTGTGCTCAGGGCTTATTCCTGGCTCTGTGCTCAGGGGACTATATGTGATGCCGGGGATTGAACCTGAGTTGGCTACATGCTAGGCAAGAGCTCTTCCCACTGTACAATCGCTCTAGCCTCTACAGACTTTTAACTTGCAGCAACCAAAATAGCATAGTATTGATGTAAAATTGACTAATATTAGATCAGTGGAAAGCAATAAGAAATCCAGAAATAGATCCAAACATAAGACCAATAATTTTGACAAAGGTGTCAATATAATTAAAATAAGATCACCATTCACAAAACAAATAAATAAGAGTCTCCTGCCCCCGTGTCTGGCTGTCCTCACCGGGGCCCCTTGGAGGGGGGCAGGTTGAGTTTCCCTCCCTGCCCCGCGCAGAACTCCAGCAGCCGAAGACCTCCAGAACCAGCCACAACCATGCTGAGACCACTCTCCACACACATGAAGGTACCGGCAGAGGAACACAGGCATGCGGGTTCAGGGGCTGAGATCTCCAAGCCTGCTCAGATCGGGGCTGAGCATCCTCCACCCAGATCCTCCATCTTCCAGTAGGCAGGGGTCACACTCACAGGCGCCATATAATCCCATCAATGGCCAAAACCCAGAGACTATAAAACCCAGCTCCCATAAGTGTGCAGCCCTGCTGCATTCGCGGCCCCGCAACATCTTATTATCTCATTCTTACTTTGGACAACCTGGCAAGCTACCAAATGTAACCTGTCCACATGGCAGAGTCTGGCAAACTCCCCGTGGTGTACCCAATATGCCAAATATCAGTAACAATGATGGGTCTCACTCTCCTAACCCTGAAAGAGCCTTGAATATGGCACTTTTTAAAATCTCAGGGCTAGGACAAAGGAGACGTTTGGTGCCTGCTTGAGGCAATCGACGAACAACAGGATGATCATGATCATGATCGTGAAGATCACCATTCACAAAACAAATAAATAAGCAAACAAACAAAGGTGCTGGAAGTCTCTTTGATATATTACACACCAAAAGATCACAGATCACAGATCACAGATCATCCTGTTATTCGTTGATTGCCTCAAGCAGGCCCCAGTAACGTCTCCTTCATCCTGGCCCTGAGGTTATATTCAAGGCTCTTTAGGAGAATGAGACCCATCATTGTTACTGGTATTTGGCATATTGGGTACGCCACGGGGAGTTTGCCAGACTCTGCCATGTGGGCAGGCTACACCAAAAGATAGATGTAGGAAATGTCCTAAAAAATAACACAGATTCTTGGACAGGACACTAACATAACTATGATGGCTAATTTTATTTGTCAACTTGATTGGACCTAAATGGGATTTATCTCTGAAATTCATGGTTGGTTTAATATTTGAAAAGCAATTAATGTAATATATGATGCCAGTAGATTAAAGGACACATAGTACACTGTAGCCTCAATAGGCAGAACAAGTATTTGATGAAATTTATTGCTCCTTCATGATAAAAACACTCATTAATTAGAAGTAAACTAGAACTTTCTCAACCTGATTTTTAAAATCCACATAACAGTGCAGCTACTTTCACAGTGGTGAAAGACAGATGCTGGTCCTCTCAGCTCAGAAACAGGACAGATACACCCTTGCATGCTTAGTGAATTCAGTATTTTGCTAGGGGGATAAACAGGGCAAATGATTCCTACTTGCAAGATACACTAATAAAATAAAAGTCATTGGATTGGAAAGGAAAAAGTAGAATTTTATCATCGACAGTTAGGGCCAAACAAATAAGAAAGATGTTAACAAAGAAACAGGAGAGAGTTATTCTCAGCACATTTGTTTAACAAAAGATTCATATAAAATAGAGAATTTCAACCACTTAGTCAAAGAGATAAAAGAGAGCACTAAAATCCAGGTAAAAGTCTAAAAAAGAAACTTTACAAGAGATAAACAAACAATAGAATACATCACCAAAAAAGTGCTGAATATGATCAATTACTCCGGAATATGCACATTAAACTCACAAAGAGCTATGATTTTACACTCATTAAAGTGGTTTTAGCCAACTGTTGGTGAGAATGTGAAGCAACTAGAAAGAAACAACATGTATGTTGGCTGGGGTATAGAATGTTACAGCAGTTTTGGCAAAAGTTGTGACAATTTTCTTCAGTACTAAACATAGTCCTTACTATGACCTATCGATTCTAGGTAATCATCAGTAATCATCATGGAAATGCAAATAAACCTGTCAGAATAGTTATTATCAAAAAGACCAGTGTGAGAGAGTTGGTGGAGAGAAGAGCAATCTTGTCGAAAGTGCAAATTGCTGCAGTTATGGAAAACAGTAGAGTAGCTCCTAAAAAAATTAAAAATAGAACCACCACCTAATACTGCAATTCCTCCTCTGGCGATGTGTTCAAAGAAAACAAAATCAAGATCTTGAAGAGATTTCTACCTACATTCCCATCTTTACTGTAGCCTTATTCGCAATAGCCAACATCTGGGAAACTAACTTATTGGTGGATGATCTAATTGGATAAAGAAAACTGTTCATTATACATTTACCATGGAATATTATTCAGTCATAAGAAAAAAGGAAATCCTATCACTTGTAATATGACCACAATATTGGGCAGCCGATAAAGACAAATAGTTTTTTGGAGTAACTTATGTATAAAATTTAAAACAGCTAAACCCAGAGAAATAATGTGGTTCCAAAGATTGAGGAGTGGGGAGAACAGGAGAACATGGGCCAAAGGACTTATATCTCTAGTCAGCATTGGGTCAGTACTGGGTTTCTTTTTTTTTTTTTCCAGTTAAATAAATAGATTTTAGTTGGAGGATTTTTAAGGTGTGGCGGGGGAGAGAGTGAGAGAGTAATGTACTCAAGAGAGAACACGGTCTTCTCCAAGGGTGGAGAGAGCCCCTACACACATCCTAGCATTAGACATAAAAGAATGAAAGTACACATCTCAAGAGGGAAGATGCAGGAGACACATGTGCTTGGGCATCACATGTGCTCGGCCATGTGGGCGCAAGCATCACATGGGTTCAGGCAGCATATGCGCCCTACTGGATTTCTAATACACAATGTGGTGATCCTAGATACTGAAACTGTCTTCTGTGCTTGAAAACTGCTAAGAGAGTATTTGTAAAGTATTCTCATCACACACACAAAAGATATATATGTGAGGGGGTGAAATGCTAATTAATCCACTATGGTGATCATTTCAAACTGTATATTTTAAATGTACACAGTGTTAATATGCTAGTTGTGTTTCACAAACTATATGTCATGCATATCATTTTATGTTTCATCTATTATGTCAACTACATAATATAAAAGGCCACAGAGATAGTGCAGTGGGTAAGGTTCTTACCTTGCATGTGGCCAACTGAGTTCGATCCCCCAGCACCACAATGGTCTCAAAGTTCCACCAGGAGTTATCCCTAAGCACTGCCAAGTGTGGCCCCAAACTACACATATACATATAATATAAACTTGAGAATACAACCTCACATATGTTCACAAAGATACATGTACATGTTTTACAAGTTATTAAAACAACATATCAAAACAAAAATTTTAAAACTTTACCGAACTAAGGAACAAGCCAAATGTCACTCAACATTGAAATGAATAAACAACATTACAGTATATATATATATATTTAGTTTTTATTTATAATTTTTTATTGAATTATCGTGAGAAATCCCATTACAAAGCTATTTATAATTGGGTTTCAATCATACAGTTTTCTAACACCCATCAACCCTCCAGCCTGCCTCTATGACAGGCACTTTTCCTTTCTCTCTCTCTCTCTCTCTCTCTCTCTCTCTCTCTCTCTCTCTCTCTCTCTCTCTCACTCCCCTCTCCCTCACTTCCCCTCCCTCTCCCTCTTCTTCCCTCTCTCTTTCTCTATCTCTCTCCTTTTGGACATTGTGGTTTGCAATACAGATACTGAAAGCTTATCATTACAGTATATTCTTATTTAAATAAATACTAATCATCTCTAACAAGAAGCACTCTATTGAGACACACAACAAAGTGGAAAGATCTCAAAAACATTATGGGCAGCAAAAAAAGAAAAATTGAGGCACAAAGGAACACATGCAGAAGAATTCCACTTTCATGAGCCCCACAGGGAGAACTAAGCTTTGGAGGGCAGAAATCAGTATAGCAGTTGCCTCGAGGTAAGGGGTCATTGATTAAAGCAGGCTAGAGAAAACTTCCTGTGGGATACAAATATTCTCTGCATTAACTAGAATTCAGACATTCATCAAAAACTCATCCAACAGGACACTTAGAATGGGAGCATTTTACTGCATGTACATAACCATACAACATAAATTTAAAAATTTCACATGGAGTAATGTACTTCGTAGGTCCTGGCTATTTATAGTGTTGTAAATATATTGGTTTGTACCAATTTTGAGAAGAACAAGATATCAGGGAAATGGGTGTGGCAGAGATTCTTAGAAGGGCAAAAAGGAGTAGAGAAGAGAGCCACTTACATGAAAAAGAAATACTGAAGTTGAATATTCACATATTGAGTCCCACTGTCTTAAACCACTTTCCCTTTTCTCTATGTCTTCTTCTCTTGATAGTATGATTTCACACTTATTAAGAGTGGGGAGGTGGGGCTGGAGAGATAGCAAGTCAGGCGTTTGCCTTGCACGTAGCTGACCTAGGTTCAATTCCCAGCATCCCACATGGTCCCCTGAGCACCGTCAGGAGTAACTCCTAAGTGCAGAGCCAGGAGTAAACCCTGTGCATCGCTGGGTGTGACCCAAAAAGAAAAAAAAAAAGAGTGGGGAGGGATCTTACAAGCCTTTGCCTTTCCCCAAGCCAGGATCTTACCTTATGCAGACAGAGCTGGATAACTAGCATAGAGAGAGCTTCTAAATCAGCCAGCTTAATGATTTAGAATAATTTCCAATGGATTTTACTTTTTTTCTGGAACAACTGCAAATTGCAGAAGACTCAAGATTGTCTCACCAGAGTCTAGTCTGGTGTCTGGCACCTAAAATCATATAGATGCGCTGCTTCACTGAACTCTGAGAGAGAGAGAGAGAGAGAGAGAGAGAGAGAGAGAGAGAGAGAGAGAGAGAGAGAGAGAGAGAGAGAGAATCCCCTCCTCAAAGCCCTATTGTCCTTCCCCTTCCCTAAATCCCCAGAGTCTCCCAGCAGTAGAAATCTATAAATATGCTTCTTGTTGTTTTACAACTGTTTGCATTTAAATTGGGCGTGTCACCTTCACATTTTATTAGCTATTCCTCATACCAGCCCTGTGAGGTGAGCGCTGTTATCTGCGTTTTACAGGCTGAGGGCACGGGGAGGTGAAGCAGCTTTGCATCAGTCACACAATGAGCTGCTACAAGACCGGGGGATTGGAGTTCATGCTCCCGCCTCCCAGGGCTGCCAGGCTAGGCCGCGGACCAGGTGGTTTTGAACCTGATAATGAAATGTGCATTTTTCCACACTAGACTTTGAAAATCGTATTAAAAGGCATTAACTCCAGAAGAGAGAGTTCGGATTGTAATTCTTTGGGCTGATTCTTTTTTGCCTTGAATTTTTTTTTCTTTTCCTAAAGACTTAACTGGGCTGCTTCGACCCCGGTCTAAGAAACCGAGGCCTGAGCCAGAGGTTCAGCCATTCTGCCCTGCTCAAGCTAGAGCCCGTGCATATAGCATAGCCTTTAAGCGATAGTTTAAATTGGTGTCAAAGAAGTTTATAAAGTTGAAAAGGGCCGATGGACCTTTTGTAATTAAGAAGAATGTGATGTCCTTGAACTGCCCTGAATGCTAAATGTATGTAAAATTTTGGACACATATGACTTTGTGTGTTTGTTTCCTGAGAAGGTCAGCTTTCAAGATTCTCCCTGAAAGGAGAGGATTTGGGAAATGGGAGCTCAGCAGGAAAGATGTGTCAGTCAGCCAGGTGCTAACAGAATTCTCTGTACAGAGTCCCAGTTCTTCGTTAAGATGGCCCACTGTTACCGTGGTTCCCGGAACACGCATCGTGTTTGCAAAATTGCACTCATAGGTTCTTTTACACACTGACCTGATTCTCAGTCACTAGTTGACCCAAAATGGCTGGGTTTTTTTTTTGGGGGGGGGGGGGGGAGGAGGAATGGGAGTTCTAGCATTTCCCAGAATCCCCAGCTCTGATAACTGGGTCCAAGGTAATCAACCACATTGCATCACCCACTCACTCCTGATGTGATAGAGGATGATTCAATTAAGACAAGTGGTTTTCAATTTTGGCTGCACTTTAGACTCACCCAGGGGAACTTTTATAAAACCCTCTCGCCCATTGCCAGGCTCGACCCTGCACCAATTAAATCCAAATCCCTGGAGAAAGGATTCAGTCAAGAGTTGTTCTTAAAGCTCCTCAAGTGATTCCAGTGTGCAGCCAGAATTGAAAACTGCTGAGAGAACAAAAGATCATGTTGATTAGACACCTATTATAAATTGAGGGCTTGACATCTGCTGGCCTGTTTACCCCTCCCTGACTCAGAGAAGTTATTTAACCTTTCTAAAATCACACAGCTAGAAAGTGTTCAAGTTCAGCCTTAAATTTAGGTCATTAAAACTCCCAAAACATTGCCTCATCATAGGAACAGATGGTTTTCTGAAAGCCATCTGTAAAGCTATGGTACACGGGCCCGAATAATCTCTGCCTCCATTTCTCAAGCTATTAACTTCTTTAGAATGTTCCACCATGGTTCATGAGCTTCCATAACATCAAGACTTTCAGCCGGGAGATTTCATGCTAACCCCAGCAACTATGTGCATCTAATGGCTTCCTTAGGCACTAATTACATTGCATGGCGATTGACTTGTTTGAAAATGATAGATATTAGAAAAGACAGTGGAATTCATAACTGAAAATAGGGCTTAGCTAGTATGTGCTCTAACTATAGCTATTTCCAGGTCTCATGCAACCATTACACCTGTCTCTTTCAAAATGACATACAGTGATTTTTCCCTTTGGCTGATGGAAAAGTTGACATCGGTGTCATTGCCTACTATGCAGTTGAAGCCTGATGCAAGCATCAAATCATCTGTTTCCATTTTCTTATTCTTTTTCTTTATAGAACTAGAACTGCACCTTGGCAATCTCCTTTCTTCTAGTCAGATCCTTAGGCTTATGGATAATTAAACATTTTTTTTTTCTGAATTTAGTGGTACCAAGTCAAGGAAGGCATGGATGCTGAAGGGGCTTCAAGACAAGCTGCCATCTCAAAACCACAGTTAGCATCTTCAATGATCAGGAAGATTATTACCCAGAATGTCTGTATAGGTTGACAGGTACTGAAGTATATGGCTGAAGTAACAGCAGTAGTGACAGTGGGGCAAAGTCCTAAGAGCTCATGAGTGTACCAGCCACCTAGTTCAAATTTTGTTTGACAAAAGCCACAAAGTGTGGCAATGAAGTAGCCAGGGCTCATTGGATCCAGAGCCTGTTTTGAACTAGAATAGAGCTCCCAGGATATTTCAAGGGGAACATAGGTGAAAGTTACATCAATGGGGGCCAAGTCTCATGGGACCAACTTGTAAAACAGGGGATCCATATGATGAAAAGACAGAAAGAAGGAGTCCCTGACTAGAAAATTGTTGATAAATCGTGCCCTGATTCTGTGAATCTAAGAAGAGGTTTTTCGGGTTTAGGTTTGGTTTTGTTAATTTTTTGGGGGGGTGCATGGGCTTTTTTCTTTCTTTTGCTTCGCTTCATTTTTCCAACTTATTGTAGGTCATTTATGACCAATGTTGTCTTTTTTAAAATTCTATCTATTTTACTTTTATTTCAGGAGTGTTTATTGAGGCACTGATTTATAGAGTTGTTCATAATAGACTTGCAGCATTCCAACGGCAATCCCATCACCAATATTTCCTTCCCTCCACCAGTATCCTCAGATTCTTTCTCACCCCCGCCCAGCACATACCGTTGGAAGACATATAACAAATTTATTTCATATTACTTGGTCCAATAAAACTTAAAGGAGTGTCAAATAGAATTATCAGAAAATAAATCAATACAAGTCAATTTGTGATGCATTGCTCTATATTTTTAAACTTTTTTAATCAGTAGAGGATAATTATTATATACTATTAGTGAGTGCCACATGATGGGAAGTTTCTGCTGTCCTTTAAAGGAGCTCTTTTAGTGCTGCTTGCAAAACTGGTTTCAAAGTTATGAATTCCCTAAACTGTTGCCTGTCCATGAAGCTTTGCCTAGTTTCTTCAAATCTGAATGATAATCTAACCACATAGTGTATTTCTGGTGAGGTGTTCATTTCATTGAGTTTTTGTACCATATCCTTCCATGTTCTTCTGGCTCTTACAATCTTATTTGGTAGATCTGCTATATATTTAACGATTTTTAGTTTTTGGGGTTTTTTTGTATATAAATTTCTTTTTTAATTTTCTCTTGTTGCATTCAATATTCTGTCCCTATCTTTGGACTTTGTCATTTTGAGTATAATTCATCTTTGAGTTTTCTTAATTGGGTCTATTTTCACTAGGATCCTTTGGACCTCTTGGACCTTGGTGCCTGTAATCTCAACTCTGGGATGTTCTTATTGATGAGAGCTTTAACTAAGGTTTCTTCATCACATTTGCTATCCTGTTCTTCAGGGACACTGATGATTCTTATATTGTTTCTCGTGAGCTCATCCCATAGTGTTTGTGTATGCGATTCATTTCTTTTTAGGCTATTTTCAACCTTTTTCTCTTTCCAAGCTGTTTCCTCCTTCTCATCTTGGAGCTCTCCAAACTTTTGCTCAGCTGCTCAGAGTTTCTATTGAAGCTTTAAATGTCACCTACCATGTTCTTCACTTCTGTCATTACTGACCATAGTTGTTTTTGCGTTTTGACTTTCATACTTCCTTGTGCCTTGCCATCTACCTGTGTTGTCTTTTCCTTGAACTCATTGAGCATCCTCATCATGTTGCCACTAAAGACATTGTCTGAAGATTAATAGGAGTTTTTTATGCCTTTGGCGATACTGCTTTCACTCATTGAGCTTGGTGGGCTTCTATGTGTTTTCCCCATTTGTTTTCTAGTGTTCTTGTGCTGGAGGTGAGTCTTTGTAGTTACTCACCCACCCCCATCCCCACTCCCCATTGCTGAATTCTGAGGGATTAAGCTGGAGATTACTCTCTGTCTTCTCTGTCTATCCTCACATAATGAAGTAAGAATAACTGTGAGCAGCACGCAATTTGTTAAGTAGTTGTCACATGGCCACATAAGCAGCCACATGCTTCAGGGCTGTGATGTGGAGGTTAATATAGTGCAGGGCCTTAATATAGTGTAGATCAAGTGTGGAAGTTGCTGAAACCCACCTGGTAGGCAGGGGCTCTGCCAAGCAAACCTCACTGGAATGGTGGAGCAACAAGCAAAAGGTCCCCAATGTTTTTCTTCGTTTTTGTTTTGGGACCACACCTGGCAGTTCTTAAGGCTTACTCCTGTCTCTTCACTCATAGATCACTCTTGGTGGGCTCTGGAAGCCATATGGGGTGCCGGGGACCGAACCCAGTTTGACTGCATGTAAGGCAATGTCCTACCCAATGTACTATTGCTCTGGTTCTCATTATCAATGTTTTAAGGGCTGAGTTGCCAATAGAATAAAGAAGTGGAAGTAGAATCTTCTGGATTGATGAATACATGGTGTTAATCGTAAACATGAAAACAAACTGGACTCATTTTTATAGAGAACTCACTCTGTTCCAAATGGCAGTCGTCTCTTTAGTCTGTGATCACAGTTAATTCTACAGCAGCCTCACTCTTTGGTTTCCAAACCTATCAATGGGCCCTTGTGGGATGATGAAGTTCTGCTCCTCCAAGGACAATAGAGAGCAAGTACGCTCTTTAAACATCCAGTCCACTCCTCCTTCCTTTGTGGTGGTTTCCTTGGCTCCTTCAGTCTCTCCTGGTCCTATTTGTTGGATTTATTGGGGTCGCCACTTAGAGATCCAAATGCCTTTTCAGCCTCCTGAATTTTGATGTTGGTTATGGTGCTCTTTAAAGGACCTCAAGTTCTCTCAGGTAGCCACTCCCTGAGCTACGGGGTCCCGTAAGAGGTCCCTCTGTGCATCTCTAGGCTTTATGACCTTGTCTTCCTGCCACCCAAAATGTCTTGGTTCTACACCAGTCCTTGGGGATGCTTTTCTCTTCCTAGAGCCTGTAAATACTTCCTTTTGTGAACTCTTGTAACTTCTGCCTTGGCGAGTCCTGTCTCTTTTTAGCCAGTTCAACTGATTGAGCTAGCACTTGAGAATTTAAACATTCCCACAACTTCCTTAAAAAATTAAACCAAAAACAAACCTTCATAACAGTGTTTGCTTTACAGTCAGGAAGACCAAGTTAGGAAGCCTAGTTTGATCGCTTCCTGATTGTGTAATCTTTGACAGGTTTCTTAGTTGTGGTTTGTTCATCCATAAAACAAGAGATAGCGGATTTTTTAGGATTAATGTAATAACCTCGGTCAACTACCTATCCTAGTATAGGACTCATATAAGCATTTAGTAGAATTGGAAATGGCAAATGATGTAAACAAACTCATCATCCATAACTGAATTATTATATCAATATATCTCTATATATCACATAGATACAAACCCTCATTTAAATATATAGTACAAACCCTCATTTAAATATATAGATATGTATATGTACAATGTCTATTGATTGAAGTACATTAAAAATATAATAATTTACAATGTTGGCAATGATTTGAGAAAAAGGTACACACTGAAAACAGTATATTTTTGGGTAAAACAAAAGGTCTGGAGCGATCTGTGTCTAAAAAATACTCATTCTCTTTCTCTCATGATTAGCAACAGATATATACATTTAACCTAAGGATATGATCTGGTAATGATGCATATACAAATATGTTCATTATACCATTGCTTACAACAGTTTAAATTTGGAAATAACAAATGTTCAATAGGAAGTGATTAAATATACTTTGGAATGTCTAGGCAATGACAGGATATTTGATTTAACTGATCTAGAAAGATAGCTATAGCACAATGGTTAGTTTTTGTTTCATATTTTATCTTGAAGGGAGTTTAAGGAGGCATGCCCAGTGATGCTCAGGGATTATTTCTGGCTCTGTTCTTACTTCCAGAGGCATTAGGAGACCACATGATGCCAGGGATTAAACTGAGATTAGTAGCATGGCAAGTACCTTAACCTCTACACTATCTCTCTGGTTCCAGATACTTGTGAGAAGGATTTAGCATGAAGGAGAATTTCTAGAGCATCATTCCCTCTTTTTGTAAATCCAGAAAAGGAAGAAAAAGGAAAGGCATGTATTTATATAGAGAGAAATATTAATTTTTATTATTTCTTGATGGTAAAATTATAGATTTTATTCCTCTTCTGCGCCCTGCCCCCAACCATGCTCACTCACTTTCCCCCTGTATATTTTCTAATTTTTCTACAATTAATATTGCATAAAACATAGTATAGATAGGATTGACATTGATGGCAAGTAGTCAAAAGCCTAACTAATGCAGTTAGTCAGCAGCGCTCCAGCCAGGCCAGGGCCAATGGCCAAAGTTTTCATGACTTTCCCTTTATGACCTCAACACGGCATCAAGCCTCCAATCATTGCAAACATATTTGGAAAAGCAATAGGGATAGAAAGGACCTGGACTTCTCCAGGAATAAGAGCTTTGCAGACACTCCATGCTGGGCTTAACGGTTTTGGTTTCGAGGCCATTCGAAATAGGCGGAAGATGGAGCTTGGAAAATGGGGTTAAGTCACTACCATGCAATGTCTACACCAACAACACACTGCTCTCTTCATTAAAAAAAAATAAAGATATCGAAATTCTAGACCATGCTCTTCTTTTCTTGGTGGCTCTAGGGCTTATCTCCCTTGGCCATCCTCCCTTCTGCTCAGGCTGCAACAGCCAGAAATCTTTTAGGAACCAAGACAAAGCGGTAAAGAAAGATGATGTCTAAGGGAGCCTTGGCCTCCTGGGCTGGCCAATGGGCTTATTTATCCCACCCCCTCTCCTGTGTCTCTGGTCTGAGTGTCTCTGCGAAGATACAACAGAGACTTGTGGCAGCACAGCTATGTGGGTATATAGTGTGCAGAACTGGCCCCTGGAGTTTTCTCATGCTTGCTTTGGTCTAACGGGGTCTTTCCAGGTAAGAACAGGCTGATATGGAGGGAATTACCTGGGTTCAAATTCCTGGCTGTGCCACATACCTGTTCTATGACTTTCAACCAGTTACTTAACTTCTCTGTTTCTGCTTCCTCAACTTGAAAATGGAAATGGTAACAGTCTACATTTCAGAGGTGGTTGTGAAAGATTAGATGAGTCAGATATTTAGGATGTGTCTTTTGTACGTTAAGTGCTATTGAAATGGTTGTTTCTAAAAGAACAAGGCAGGAGGAATGGGGAGAAAGTCACAAGCTATCTGGGACCTATTTGTATGAAGTCATATGTGACTTGACATAAATCTGATGCGTCTCAAGCTACAAAGGACAGGAGCATCTTTTGTCCCCTCCTGCTGGTCAGGCATCATAAGGATTGGAAAGAATTGTCTGCAGAAGCTAAGAGCCTGCAGCTCCAAGGTGGCTGGGTTTCTTCAGGGCTTTTTGCAGAGCAAGCAGCTCATATATATATATATATATATACATATATATATATATATATTTTAATTTTTATCGGTGAAACACCATGAGGTATGTTGTAGACTTAACAAATTTTTGTGCTTGGGTTTCAGTTGTACAATGATCAAGTACCCATCCCTCCACTAGTGCCCATTCTCCACCACCACTGATGCCAGATTTTTAAACCATTCTTGGCAGGTATTGTCACCAACCCCATGGAAAACTGAGTCTTAATGGGGTTAAGTAGCTTGACCACCATTATAAACCTGGCAGATCTGAAGCTGGGATACCAATCTGCAAGCTCCCATACAAGGGACCTCAGTGCCTGCGGATTCCAAACAAAAAATTAAGCTTCCCCAGAAACTTTTCTTTACAACATCCTGAAAGGTAAACCAATATACCAGCCTCCCACTCTGTATACTCACAGCATTTCTGTTTCAAAGGTTTGCCTAACAATTCTTCCATAGAGCTATTTATTTCTAGGCAAGTTTGGCAAGTTTGAATTTTCACCTAGTGGATATTCTTATCACATAGTGCATTTCTATATGGTAAGATATTGTTCAAAAAATAACTTCTAGGCTGGAAACTCAGTAGCCAGTACTAGCAATAAAAAATATTTTTAATTTTATTTTTTCCTGCCAAGTTCAAATATATTGTCTTGAAGCTTAGGCCATCTGAAATCATCAATAATTAACATCACAGATATCTTGCAGGTCCAAATTCCTCTGTGAGTAGCAACAGAATTCCTTCCTGGTCTCCTTTGCTCTGCTTTTTCCGCTGCTACCTTTGCAAGTGCCCAGCTTCAAAAGAGACACCGCCAGGCATTTATTGCATAATGGTTTTTATTTAGAACTCACTCAAGTTCAAGCTAAAAGTACAGGTTGGAGCCGCCTTCTCTGCTCTTTCCCTTTAAGAGAGAAAAGGACTAAACCCCACCCAACCTCACCCTTCACTTCTAAAGTCCTGGAGTCTGCAGTGCTGGAGATTGAGCCAAGATAAAAAGAACTGAAAACAAAAGCCTTTTTTCAAAAAAAACCTTTTGTTCCCCACCCTGAAAAAAGTGCCAACTTTGACTTCAGGGACCTGACCTGGGCTCCAAGAGAGCTGCCCTAGTCCCAGGAAGGCCACTCCTGTGAATGAGCCAGGAGAGACAGTTTACCCTTTCAGAAGCCCGGTGCGTGCTTCCAACAGCCTCATCTTCCTAACTGCCCACTCTTTCTCCCCATTTTGTGCTTTTGGTTTCTTAAGAGTTCTCATTCTGTGGCCAGGGGTAGGGGTGAGAAGGTGCAAACCGCCTCGAAGCAGCTGCAAGGAAGCTCTGAAGTGCCTATCTGGTGGGTAGGGCTGGTGTGGGCAGTAGAGACTGGGAGAGATTAGGTGAAACATTAACCACGGCCTTTTGGATTCAGTCCAGTGTCTTTCAATTATTTCTTTATGTGCTTTTGGTCCTGTGCTTATTTGGCATGGGACAGGCATCCATTAGACGATTTCACAATGATTTGCCATGTTACATTTCTAAACAGATGTGAACTCGTCACCAAAGGAAATTTATGTTTTACCATCTTTTCCTCCACCTCTCCCTGGGGAGCTTCAGGGAAAAGCACTCCAAGCAAATTCATCAAAATGACGAGGTAATGCTCTAAAAATAATAAACGTTATTATAGTCTGGATCTCTTTCAAGTTTGAGCTCATTTGGGGAGCTTGAAGATCCACACATCGAATCACATGTTTGTATTTTTTTTTTATGAGAGCAAAGCAGACGATTGCATAGGGACAGATACATTATTAAGACACATAAAGGCGATTACTCTCCTAACACCAGACTATATTTTAACTAAGGCCATTAAGCAACCTGGTCCAGGCTGGGGCAAAGGACCCGTGCCTTAATGATTTTCCTCACTTGCTTCCTTAAATCTGATAAAAAAAATCAGGATAGGTGATAAACTTTGGGATCTAAAATGAAGACAGAGCAGGAATGAAGTACAATCTTGGAATATAACAAAAAGGGAGAATATATGTTGCATCTCCCATTAGCTACGAATAAAAAATCTACTGTTTCTAAGGCAGATAAAATACAGGAATATTATGAAAATTGATTCCAAAAATTTAGTGGGTAATAATGAAGAAACAAGTCACTATTACTGTTATCAAGTTTTCAAAATACCTTTTCAAAAATTAATATAAAAATTATATGTATATAATTTTATATATATATATTGCATTTTGGGTCACACCCGGCAATGAACAGGTGTTACTCCTGGCTCTGCTCAAGGGACCATATGGATGCTGGGAATCGAACCTGGGTCAGCCATGTGCAAGGCAAACACCCTACCCGCTGTGCTATTGCTCCAGCCCCTCAAAAAATATTTTTAATTAAAATAAAATAAAACCTATGATATATCCTGGCTTCTCAAAGCCTCTTGCATGGTTGAAATGAGGTCAGATAAATCTTGGAGTGAAGTTGGGAAGAGATTTATATTGGAAAAAAAGGAAAAATGTGAGGGATCAGGGTAGGCCTCTGCTTTATTATTACATATTTTTTATTAAATAGAAGCAGTTCTCCGATCTTCAATTGGCCTCTTTCCCTAAGAGCTGTCCCAAATATCTGAGAGCAAGGTGTTTTCAAAAGATCTGAATCCAACCCACTCACAGTTCTCCATGATAATTTATCCATGACAGGCAAGGCCACTAAGCCAGAGTAACTGTGAGGAAAAAGTAAAATAAAATTGAAATGAAGCAGCCCTGCTTTTCCGTGCGTGGCCTTTACTTCTATATCAGAGCCCTGCTATTATTATTAGGCTACATCACAAGGGTATTTCCAACCTGAGACATCTCCTCCAGCCTCAGGACGCTTCTTAGATCCTTCCCGCATCTTCTTCTCCAAAAAGGGTTGACTGCAGCGTTGCTAATCCCAACTTACTTTAGCCCTCCTCCATTAATCACGGCTGGCAGGAGAGACTCGAGGGTCATGGGTAATTGAATTCCAGCCAATCTTCAAACCTAATTTAAGTCAACCCTTTGACCTCTTTCCCGACCAAATCTGCGGCTGGAGCTAGTAAATAAAAATTGCTTTTAAGTGAGAAGGAACATTTTTTGAGTGCCTACTGTGTGTGAGCTTTGTGAGAGAGGCTGCCATTATCTCTCTTCATTCTCCCATTCTGTCAACACTCCAATGGGAACCCAGGCAAGGAATTAGCCGATAGTGGAGATGAACGCGCAGGTCATTGTGAGGTCAGTCCTTTGGGGAATTGCAGACACCCTGGCTTCCTATCTCTGAAAGGAGATACATCTTTCACACGGACAGGAAGCCCGAAGCCCCTGGCACACGAGAAATAGGAACCTCCCTCTGCCAGAGCAGCCAGGTAGGATCTTCAGATTTCAAAGACTTTCGTTCCAGTGTGCGCAGCACTGCACTTGATGTGTAATGTCAGGTGCACTGTTGACTCTTGCTGGGTCTCAGCAAGCTTATCTGTGAGGAGAAGCAGGTTGTAAACATGGGGGTGGAGGGGCGGAGGCACAGACAGCCCTGCTGAGCAACACTTTTGTGAGGATGGAAGAGTAAAGAGCTGTGATGTGAAGGGGAGCTCCTGGTTCATTGTCAGTTGGTGAAGACTCTTCACACATATTTGTTGTTGCCAATTATTCCCTTATACCATTAATACTGACAGCTCACACTGAGGCTGTTTCAAGGCAAAAGTAGAGATCAAATGCCCACACAGACCTGTATATACCACTAGGATTTTTTTTTTTTTTGCTGGGGTTGGGGGCTAGGTGGGGAGGGATGGGGGATTTTGGACCATGCCCGTTGGACTTACTCTTGGCTCTGTTCTCAGGGGTCACTGTTGGCAGTGCTTGGGGAACCATATACAGTGCCAAGGAGTTAATCTGGGTTGGCAGCATGTAAGGGAAGCATGCTTAACCCCTGTACTCTCTCTCCACCCCATCGCTTATATTTTCAATACTGCAAGCTTAGATGAAATTTCTCTTGTCTTCAACTTCATTTCCTTGGTGAATCTCTGGGTTGCTATCACGTCTGCAGAGAATATACCTGATCTGATTTGGTGGACAACATGCTTTCTGGTCATTTCCAAGAAACCAGTTCACCTGTGACTTTCCATGCCTAACCATCTCCAACCAGAATAAGATCTCAAATCCATAACTCTAGTCTTGAACTGCTACTAATGGCAATGGTACATTCCTTTTAGGACCCTTGAGTCAAAGGGATGGTGAGATTTGCTCAGGAAAATAAAAGTGTTTGATGGTCAAGGAGATAATACAAGGGGTATTGTCCATGGAATATCGAGAGCCCTTACAAGACCCTGTGTTTATCTCAGGCACCCTTTTCTTCCCTCTCCCCCCACCCCCCACATACACCCTTGAAATACTGAATAACTTTCTTTCCTTAACTGTGACATGAGCTGAGGGCCCTGAGATGTTGTTGCAAACAGCCAGGGGTTTGATCTGAGCAGGAGCATGCCAGTGAGGCAGGGTAAAAGTACAAATACTAATGGAATTACCGGGTGAGGCCATGGAGCTGCACTAACAGATAATTACCCAGGCCTTGAAGATAAACACTGATACAGAGACCTCAATGTTTATTTTTCGTGCTGAAGCATCCTCTCCTTTTCTGTTTAACTTCATCAGCATCACTGCTAACTTTTCTTTCTTTCTTTCTTTCTTTCTTTCTTTCTTTCTTTCTTTCTTCCTTCCTTCCTTCCTTCCTTTCTTTTTGCTTTCTTTCTTTCTTTCTTTTATTTATTTATTTTTAAGATGTTATTGAATCACCATGAGATACAGTTATAAAGCTTTCATATTTGAGACTCAGCCATACAATGATTGAACACCCATCCTCCACCAGTGCACATTTTCTGCCACCAATGTCCCCAATATCTCCCCTCCACACACACCCCCAGTCCTTACCCTGCCTCTGTGAGGCCATTTCACTCAAGAGAAAGAAATGAAATAACCAGTACATCCCGGAAATTGTCAACAAAGTTCCAAGGACTGTGTGTTGGGATGGTGGAGTTGCTTCAGTCCAGGGCACACACATGTTGTTTGACCCCCTCTTTCTCTTTGTTGTGATACAAACTAGAGTCACATTGTCCTGTCCTGGCCCATTCCCTGAGTTAGGCCTTTGATCTAGGAGGCTCTATTTCATCTTTATGGGGAAGCCTCCTGTGAACTAAGCTTGAGACTGATTGCATTTCCAAGTTAGCAGAGGCATGAGAGCTTTAGCCCCGGCAGAGCAGTTCCAGCTGCTCCCAGAAAGTCACCAGAACAAGTCTCTTCTCCCATCTCCAGCCTTGTCTCCTGACTTGGGTGAGGAGCGCCGGCAGCCTTATTACCTCTGCAGCTGCCCTTGCTATCTTTATCGGGCAGGCTGCCAAATCTCCCATCCGGTCCTCCATCCAGTTCTGTATTCCTGTCTCAGTGAGAAAGTATTCACATTCGACCCTGTGTGGTCAAGACACAGCTTTGTAGCTCATCCCCAAGACCTTCACATTGGCCCACTTCCCATCTTCCTCAGTCAGTCTGCAAGCAATCACTGTCTCCGTCTGCCAGATCCCGCCCCCAACTTATTATTATGAAAATGACCTGCAGAAAACCTAAATGAGCCTTTCCTCTCACATCTATCTCGCCTCCACTGCATTCAGCAATTGTTAACATTTTGCTAGGGTTGATTTCCTAATAATCAATCTTTCTCTTTTCTTCCCAAAACATTGGAAAGTTCATTTCAGAAGTGACACTTGAGACTTCAATGCGTCATTCAGCAACCCTCTCTAAGAATATAGAGCATTTCCTACATAACCACTTTACCAGGCCAGACCTGGGGAAACCATTATTCCTGAATATTATCTTTTATCCAGACCATATTCAAATTTCTTAACCATTCCCCAGCTGTCTTTTATAGCTGTTTTTTTTTTTAAATCAGGCTTCATGCATTGTAGTAATGTCTCTTTAGAAACTTGTAATATAAACCAGACAGATCCTGCTCTACCTTGTTTGCTGTTTTGATATTTTTCCCCCCTCTACCATATTTAATTTGTGAAGACTCCCTCTTGTTCTTGGACAATTAGTAGAATTGTTTCCCATTCCTATGGGGCTTCATTGGTTCTCCATTGGTTCATAACGTTGCCAGTCATGATATGGGAGGGTCTTAAGAGGGGATGTAGGGATGTAGCTTGGGTATAAAGAGAGGAGGGATGGAACATAATGATGTTGGTGGTCTCCCACGGTTGGCTTATGTGAGGCAGGGAGGAGAGAGATGGTCACTTTCTACCGATCTGCCTCTGCCACCCTGAGACCCAGCTGGGAAGACAAGGTCTGATAAAGTCTGAGATGAGCCCCTGCTGGGCATGGGTCTGAGCCCTGCCAGCCCCACCAGGTGGCCATCAGGTCACCCCTGAAGTCCAGTTGGTCTTCTTGGGCACACGAGTTGTTTCCCTACCACCTGATTTCTCGGGGACTCAGGCTGGAGCAAGGATTTGCTCTTTGCAGGAAAGGAGACTTAGTCAGTACTAGACCTCACCCAGGGTTCTTGTCCTGCCTCACAAAAAAGAATTTCAGGAAGAGACGAGCAATGAAGTAAAATCAGATTTTATTGGAAGTTTTTTGGGTATAAGAGACACTTATACTCAAATGACCCAAGAGACACTTATACCCAAGAGACACTTATACCCAAGGTGAGAAGGGAAGGGAAACGAGAGAGAATAACGCTCTCAAGGGAGAATGCAGGCTTTTCCAAGGGAGGAGAGAGCCCTGACACACATCCCATCATTAGTTAGGAATGTACACAACTCAAGGGGGAGATGTGGGTGCCACATGTGCTCCTGTGCTACATGTGCTCAGCAAGGTGGGCATAAACAGCACATGGGCTCAGGCAGCATATGTGTGCCTCCCTTTGCTCAAGGTGGCTTTTATAGGGTTTTCCTAAGCTTCCCCCACATGGGGCTTTCTAGCTAGATAAGAGTTCTTTGCTAGAGTTGTTGCTAAAGGGGTAGAGTTGGGAGTGGTCTTCTTTGAAACTCCTTTTCTTGACCTTTGTTCCTGCTGAAACTTCTCTCTGGAGGGTGGGTCCAGCCGTCTCTGGTCTGGGCTAGTCCAGGTTCCTTTAGGCCCTTTCTGTAGGGAGGGGTCCAGTCTCCTCAGGGTCAGCTGCTGAAGAAGGTCTTATCAGGTCTTGGTTTTTGTAACCGCTGGGTGAGTCAGACTTAGGACTAGTGACTTTATTATCTTCCAGAAATTTCATTGCCATGATGTGTGTGTGTGTGTGTGTGTGTGTGTGTGTTGGAGGGGGGGGCTTAAATTACCTGCCTATATCAACAGGACTTGTGCATAACAAAAAACAAATGATTGCCACATTCAAGTAGCCCTACTATAAAAAAGGTGACAAATGGTAACAATGGATGGTGCAAACAGCTAGGTTCAAGATCCAGTTTTATACTTTAAAAAGTTTGTGGCCTTATGGAATACTATGCAGCTGTGAGAAGGAATGAAGTCATGAAATTTGCATATAAGTGGATTGACATGGACAGTATCATGATAAGTAAAATAAGTCAGAAAGAGAGGGACAGACATAGAGTGACTGCACTCATTTGTGGAATATAAAGTAACAGAAAGGGAGACTAACACCCAAGGATAGTAGTGATAAGGACCAGGAGGATTCCTCCACAGCTTGGAAGCCGGCCTCACATGCTGGGGGAAAAGGCAGCTGAGATAGAGAAGGGAACACTAAGCAAAGGATACTTGGAGGGCTCTCTCAGGATGGAAGATGTGTGGTGAAAGTAGACTATAGACTGAACATGATGGACACTTATTACCTGCATTGCAAACCATAACACCCAAAAGGAGAGAGAGAGAGCAAAAGGGGGGGTGGGGAGATGGGAGTGTGGGAAGGATACTGGGAACATTGGTGGTGGAGAATGGACACGGTGGAGGGATGGGTACTCGACCATTGTATGACTGAAGCATAATCACGAAAGTTTGTAAGTCTGTAATTGTGTCTCACAGTGTTTCATTAAAAAAATTTTTAAAAAAGTTTGTGGCCTTAAACAAGTCACTTAACCTCTCTCTAACTAAGTTTTGTCATTGATAAAACGGTGGCGGTAAAAAAATAATAGAATCTCATTTATAAAGTTGTGCTGAAATGGATAAGCACAAAGCAGTGAGAAGCCTGCTTGGACAGAATATCATCTGCCAATGGTAGCCATGATTGTTATTAATATTCTTCTCTCTCCTTTGCACTTCTTCTTCCTTTTCCCCCTCACATCCAGGAACTGAAGCATCTCACATTTCTAGCTTCCTGGTAAAGGTAAAGGTAAAGGCCCTCCCATTGATCGTCGATTTGCTCGAGCGGGCCCAGTAACGTCTCCATTGGAGACTTTGTTGTTACTATGTTTGGCATATCGAATACTCTCAGTAGCTTGCCAGGCTCTCCAAGAGGGGCAGAGGAATCGAACTCGGGTCGGCCGTGTTGGCCGCTTTTAAGGCGAACGCCCTACCGCTGTGCTATCGCTCCAGCCCTGGTATTTGTACCTATTGTCTTTACTTCCTGTTCCCTTTATTCTGAATGACCCTGGTGTACTTCTATTTTTGCCTTCAAACTTTTTCTTTCTCTAATCCCCTCTGTTGTATTTTTTTTCCCCAAGCAAATTCTTTTTAAATCATCTATGTGATTCTCCTTTCTTCTATTATCTTGTAGGTCTGGAATAAACTTCCTCCCTTTCTGTACTGAGGCATAACTTTATCCATTGATTTAAGATGCAGTTACATCTGTTGCTTTACTTCTGGAACTTTTTTTCCCCCCTTGCTTAAGTGAACTTAAGCATCTTTGTTCTCATTCATTGTGACAGTCAGTCAGTCGATCTACCCTTGTACTTCCAAGAGGAACTGGGTACCGGGTGAGACATGGGAGATGAGCAGTAAATAAAACATGTCCTCGCTATGGAAAAAAAATTCAGTCAGTCGTTTAAAGTGAACCTGAGCTCATTTAAGAATGGGTTGAACCAGGTGATTCTAAGACTTCCATGCACCTCACCACCTGTGTGAATTCTGTGAGAATAGTTGAGGAGAGATAATGGGTTTCTTTCTCCACAGGAGTATTCTCAACATTATCCTGAGAGTCCTACCATGAGAACATACTGAAGATAACTTCGAGTTGCTTCCTCTTTTCCTAAAAGTTCATTAAACATCTCTAGAATTATTTAAAGCCCTGGCAGTTACTGTTGTTTTTTTTTTTTTTCCCAAAAATGCCATGCATTCTATCAAAATAACTGCCATCTAGCACAACTTCTGCATCTGAAAAATAATGTCAGTGCTTATCTAATAAGGTGGTTAGAAGCATTGCCTGAATTAATCTTAGAAAAATGCTTAGGACACAGCAAAGATTACTGGTTTTGTTTTGTTTCTTAATTTTGGGGCCACACAGAGCTTGTTTATGGCTCACTGGCAGCATGCAAGGCAAGCTCCCACCTGCTATACTATTTCTTTAGCCCCAGAATTAGTTTTGGGGTAAATAAATAGTTTATTTACAGTTTTGATAGGTAAATAAAATTAATTGGGACTGGAGTGATAGCACAGCGAGTAGGGCATTTGTCTTGCACATGGCCCACCTGGGTTTGATTCCCATCATCCCATACGGTCCCCCGAGCACCACCAGGAGTAACTTCTCAGTGCAGAGCCAGGGTAACCCCAGTGCATCGCCGGGGGTGAACCAAAAAGCAATAAATAAATAAATAAATAAATAAATTTTACCAAGTGGTCCTAACTGAGTGGAGAGAGAGTAGGATTCAGAGCAGATAAACACTAGGGGTCGTGGAAGGGGGGAAAATGTGGTAAGCATGAGGCACCACTCACGTCACAAAGTAGCCAGGAAGTACTTGAAGAAATTGTGGAGAGGTCAGGGGAAAAGTCAAAGGTTAGCACGGACTGTTTTATAATTTGCTTAAATGTGGTCTCATGACTTCCTTTATCTGAGCTCCAGACTCTATAAAGAACTGACATCAGAACCAAGACATCCTTGTTCAGTGCTGTTAGTATGAGCACTCGTTAGGAGACATGATTCTCCATGGGTCCCTCAACTTCCACACATCTTTTCCCCCCCTAATTTGTACGATTTTTTTAAATTGAATTTTATTTTTCACATTATTTTATTACATTTTATTCGAACACCAATCCCACCACATCACACCTCCCTATCACCCCCACCCCAAAGCAGAACTGAAATAATTTATTTTGTATTTTCTGTTATGAATAAGCCACTGAAAATGATCCAAAAAAAGTTTCCTTAGAGGAAAGTGTGTGAAGATAATTGTACTTCACCCAGGAGCCATTAAGCCCTTCAATAAGAGATTACTAACATGTTGTTAAGGTTGAGCCTTATGTGTGTGTGTATATACACACACACACACACACACACACACACACACACACACTAGCACTAGCACTGTCCTCCTGTTGTTTATCGATTTGCTCGAGTGGACTCAGTAATGTCTCCATGGTGAGTCTTGTTGTTACTGTGTTTGGCGGATCGAATACGTCGTGTACGTCGTGGGTAGCTTGCCAGGCTTTGCCGTTCAGGCGAGATACTCTCGGTAGCTTCCCGGGCTCTCAGGAGGGGTGGAGGAATTGAACCCGGGATGGCCGAGTGCAAGGCAAATGCCCTACCCTATGTGAGTCTATACACACACACACACACACACACACTATGTATCTGTAAAAATATATTTCCCTCTAAGATTGGGAGCCTTTTACTTTAAACCCCATCAAATGGGATGCGCTATTCTTGGAATATTAGTGGTGTGAGGTGTTGTGAGGCTGAGAATGCTGCCACACAGTCCAAGAATAGGGCATTTGTTCATAGGTTCCATTCATGGGCGAGGGCAGAGCCAGTGAAGAGTGGCTGTGAGCATGGTGGCAGTTGAATTCTGGAGGTTTCTGGCTGCTGGGGCTGGCTCTGTTGGAGCAGAGAGGGGCCTCACCTGCCCCCCTCTGGGTGGACCTGAATTAAACAGCCTGGCATAAGGTCCAGCAGCATGGCTATGGCCTGTTGATTTATGCTCTCTTCCGAGTCACTCAAGTCATCCTGAATAGGATTGACAGAACACTAGATGAAGGACAACCATGTGAGCAAGCCGGGTTCCAAAAAGGACTCAGCATGATCGACCATATCCACACGATAACCAAGCTCATTGAGGTTTCTCAGAAGTTCAAGATGCCGCTCTGTCTAATGTTCATTGATTTAAAGAAGGCCTTTGATTCTGTTGAGACGGAAGCGGTCATCAAAGCCCTAGTCAAATAGGGAGTTCAAACTCAATACATCAGGATCCTCTGTGAGCTGTATTATGGATTCATTACCAGGATCTCACCATTCTATAAGGAAGTGATCATCCATGTCAGGAGAGAGGTTCGACAGAGTGATACTGTTTCACCAAAGCTCTTCAGTGCCACCCTAGAGAATGTCATGTGACGACTGGAATGGGAAGGAATGGGAGTGAAGATAGACGGTCAGCAACTACACCACCTCTGCTTCGCTAATGACATTGTTCTAATAACACTAAACATTAGCCAAGCAGCGCAAATCCTGGCCCACTTTGACCATGAGTGTGGAAAGGTCGGACTACAGCTGAATCTCACGAAGACAATGTTTATGAGAAACAGTCTCATTCCTGACGTTCCATTCTTCTCAACAGAACGAACATCACTGAATGCAACAGCTATGTGTACCTAGGTCGAGAAGTCAACATGACGAATGACCTGGCACGTGAGTTGTGCAGGAGGAAGAGAGCGACTTGGAACACCTTCAAGAACGTGGAAGAAATAGCTAAGAGGACAAAGAACCTCTGACTCCGGCACATCTCTTCAATTCCACTTTTCTTCCTGCATTAACATATGGCTCAGAGACCTGAGCCCTATGAAAACAGGATGAGAACGCTATTCGGGTCTCCCAAAGAGGAATTGAAAGAGCTATGCTTAGAATATCATGCTTCACTCAAGTGAGAGAAAGAATCTGGAGTTCCGACCTCCATCAATGATCAAGAATCAGGAACGCTGTCTCATTTGCCAAGGCGTCAAAAATCAGATGGGCTGGACACGTAATGTGATTTGGAGATGACCACTGGACTAGAACCATTACCGACTGGATTCCACATCAAAAGATCGTGTGGCCGCCCACCTATGAGATGGTCAGACTTCTTTGTTAAGACCTTGAATGATCGGTTTGAGGCTCTTCATGTTCCTGGAATGATCAGATGCCATTGGGCTACACTAGCACGCGACAGGGACAAATGGAAACGTTACTGGTGCCCACTCAAGCAAATCGATGAGTAACAGGATGTCAAGTGATGAAGTGATGAAGTGATCCGAGAGATTGATAATGAGTCTCTGGATCATGACCACTGAGATTAGATGGTGCTGGTCAGAGGTGGCTTGTGGGGGTGACTGCCAAGTTGCCAGAAACAGGGGGAGATGGGGAGAGATCTCCCATTCCCAGTTCCATTGAACCAACTTCCACACATCTTGTGAGCAGGAATACTGACTATGTGAATGTCTTTGGGGGGATGATTGTACAAGGAACAGCCTTGGAAGACAGAGATGATTTCTCTCTCTAGAGTAAAGGGAAGAATGCTCACTGCCATTGCAAACTACTCAAGTTCACTAGGCCAAGGTTCCTGAATGTAGAAAAATTCCAAGTCTGATTTCTGCACCAGTAAAACTAGTAATTGGAATGTTAGCCCATATGCTGACTCAGCACTAGAGCTGCTGCTATACCTGAAAGTGACCAGCCTTGCTCAGGTCTCATCCTGGGCCCAATGACTACAATCTGCGTTCTTTCTACTTTCCCAGTCCTGTCCTGGGGTTAGCAGTCGCAGGTGATTCTTTGAAGGTGGGCTGCCAAGTGTGACACAGAGTCTTGCTGATTGGGAGGAAAGCCTGTGAGGCAAAAGGCAGAACACCTATAGGCTAGCTCATGCTTCCTGGGCTGCCTAACACACAGGCCTTGTTCATTGGTGGGGAGCATAAACTTCTCAATGCCTCTGTCTTCAGCAGTTAGGCCATAGGACCCAAAGATGCATCCAGTCACTGGAACAGAAGCAGAAACAAAGCAAGGTTGTACTGACATGGAAGGGACATTGTGAGTCTTCCTTCTAATCCCTCAATCATTGTCTGGTGAGCCCTGGCCTCAAGACTACCCTGCATCTCAGTCTGTTTGGTGGCTGTAACAAAAGACCACATCCAGCGGGGATTTATAAACATCAGGAATCTCATTCTCATGGCTCTCTGGAGGCTGAGCTCTTAGATCAAAGAGCAAGAGACCTGTGTCTGCCTTATGAGCTTCTGCTGAGGCTGCGTTCTTTCTCAGAGAGGCTGTGGTACCCGTCAGGACACAAAGGCAGCTAAGGGTCCCTCCCTTCACAATCGATCCATCAATTCCCAAAAGCTCACCTCTAACATTACCACTTTGAGGATTCAGGATATTAATTTCTGGGGCGTGAACCCCTCAAGCATTCTGATTCTCTTCCTGATGATATGAGTTACATTTTTCTTTGAGACCTGGCATAGGCTAAGAGTCATCTGATTTTCTTATGACCTTGTGTTTCCTTATAGCGACTCAGAGGAGACCATCCAACTATCCTAGAGTGCCTCTGCTAATTCATCTTTCCCTTCCTCACTCAGACCATTTTAATGCCTAGAAATTATAACTCTTCTTTTCCCTTTTTCTAATTGGCTCCTTGTTCTTTCCTAGTTTGACCTTCAGGACTCATTTCACAAAGAGCAACAGATTGGATGTTGATCTCCTGCAAATGTGCCCACTTGTGATGGCAAATGATTGAAAAAGCGTGAGGGCTCCTGTCACAGTAGCCTCTTCCCCTTTTGACCTTGCAAAGCCCCCCTGTTCTATGACTTCCCGGTGATGGCCAGAGGCTTAATTATTGTCATTTTTGTCCTTTTCTTTCCTTTCTTATCCCTAATACTTTTGTGCCCTTGATCCTTAAATGAACTGAGGCCAAAAATTATATGTTCATAACAAGATTTTATTTTATTATTTTGTGGGGGGGGTTGGGGCCATATCCAGCTGTGCTTGGGGTTTGCTCCCAGCTCTGTGCTCAGGGATCACTCCTGGTGGGCTGGGGAGATCATATAAGGTGCTGAGAATTGAATCCAGGTTAGCAGTGTGCAAGGCAAATGCCCAATTAAAGGTGGTGAGCACTGCAGCAGAAACATGACGCCTGGTGAGCATTGTGATTGCAACACAATTAAAGTGGTACCTCCCATGGTGAACACTACAGCTAGCTGGCACGGGAGCACCACAAAGAATGCAATTGCAACACTAGTGAGCACCATAACCAAGTATAGTTGTGTCCCTCAGACACAACAACAGCAACAAGAAAGGGAAGAGAAGGAGAAACAGATAAAGCAGTACAAAAATACTTGGTCAGAAAAATAAGTGTCAAAGGTGTGTGTGTGTGTGTGTGTGTGTGTGTGTGTGTAATTACTATATTTAAAAGGACCACAAACAATCATTTAAAAACAACATGTATTTGGTAACTCATAGGGTATGTAGATCAGGAGACTGGCCATGTGGGGTTGAGAGGTAGGTAGGGCATTTGCCTTGCATGCAGTTGATCTAGATTTGATCCCCGGCATCCCATATGGTTCCCTGAGCACTACCAAGAGTAATTCCTGAGAATAGAGCAATGTTGGGTGTGACCCCAAAACAAAAACAAGAAAGAAAGAAAGAAAGAAAGAAAGAAAGAAAGAAAGAAAGAAAGAGAAAGAAAAGGAAAAAAGGAAACTGGCCACACATTATCTGGGTCTTCTAAAAGATTCCCACCAAGGTATCCACCAGGGCTTGGTTCTCATCTGGAAGCTCTACAGAAAAAAGGTGTGCTTCTAAGCTCAATGACTATTTTCTTAAAGTTGTTAAATTTGTAAAAATCAGCAAGGAGTGCCTGACTACAGTGCATATACTAACAAGACAGCCATCCTTAAGGTAATCATGGGAGTGACAGACCTTCTCTTAGTCTGGCTACCTGGTGTAATTTAATTATGAGATTGGTGTTCCACCACTTTGTCATGCTCTGTTAGTGAGAGACGAGTCACTGCGGGGGGGGGGGGGCGGTTTGGAAATTAAGCAAGGGCATGAAATCAGGAGTCAGAGATCCTGACAGTCACCTAAAGTTTGCGCATCATAGGAAGTAACAGTCTTCCAGTTCCACATGAGTGATTAAGGAAGCCAAAGACTTGGGAAATTATGAAATTTGAAACTCACTGACCTGAGAATATTCCTCCTATGTCTGTCATTTCAACTGGAGATCGGTAACTATGAGCATTCTACAAACAATATTTGGCCCAAGATAAATGTGGCATCTTCAAAGGTGGACCCTGGAGCACATGTTTTATGTTTTCCTGGAAATTCGGTTTGACATCCCTATGACTAAGTTATTTTCTCCCAATTTTGTCTTGTGGAATGAGGTGGCTTAGTCCCAAACCCATGTCAGGACGACCACAGCTGAGACATTTTCCATGTGAAATTGTGCTAGCTATTCTTATGTCTTTAATTACTATGTCTCCCCTAAGACCTAGCCAGGAGTCTCCACAGTCCTTTAAAAACTTTCAAAAAATACAAAAGGAGGCAGGCAGTTAAAAAATATTCTTAAAATAATTTTAAAGGAACATGAATCACGTTGTTAAAAATGAGCACAAAAGGAGTTCTCTGTTGAGGTCCACATTTTCCTCTTCCTTTTGAAACCTCCAAGGAGAGTTCATGAGCTGTATTTCATACTTACTGTTTTCTCCATTTAATTATTGCCTTAATAAAGCAGCTGTGAGACAACACTTTCATGGAAAAACATGGAGGCATTGAATGTACCTTCTTATCACTGTTTATAATGCACATCATTTGAGATTGTACCAAAAGTTCAGAAGGGGGAGGCAAGGAAGGGAAGACGATTCCTCTTAAAGTACTTGAACCTTGGTCTCTTCCTCCCATGGTGCCTTCTGAGACTTCAATTTACAAACCAACCAAGTGTATGCAGTAGCTCCTGGGGGAGAAAACCTTCTGCAGAAGGAGCCTTAGTGCCTGTGCTTCCATGGATGCCTCTGAGGCTCACGTGACCCCTTCCATGGGAACACAAGCTCATCAGTGCTGTGGGGACCTGGAGATGGAATAAAAGCGTGGCATGGTGGGCATGGAGAATCCACCTATCTCCCAGCCCCTGTTCTTGCCCCCTACCTCCAGCCTCTGATGAGGAAAGGGAAAAGCTTTACAGTCAGCATCACTAGAGAAAAGCTGGAGAAGGAGATTCCCTAGAGGGTAGGGGTGGTTGGAGCCCGGAACTGTGCTGTGGGAATGGAGCTCTTTCCTGACCTGGGAGATAAAAGAGGAACTGAGGAGAAAAACAGAAAGTTCTGGAATAAAAGGGGTGAGGGTGGGGTAAGGAAGTGGACAGTAGTGAAGCTAGAGAAAAGGGCTGGGCAAAACTTCTTGGCTTGTATTGGGATCTTGAAATATAAATATATATATATATATATATATATATATTACAAACACTGTCCTCCCATTCATTAATTTTGCTACAGTGGGCCCAGTAACGTCTCCATTTTGAGACTTGTTATTACTGTGTTTGGCATATTGAATATATCACGGGTAACTTGCCAGGCTTTGCCATGCAGGTGAGATACTCTCGGTAGCTTGCCGGGCTCTCCGAGAGGGGCGGAGGAATCGAACCCGGCTTGGCCTGGTTAGGCTGCACGCAAGGCAAACGCCCTACCACTGTGCTATCGCTATTATATTATATACTACAATATATAATATATATTATATTCTTATATATATTATATATAATGCACATCATCTCAAATGGTACCTCAAAGAAGGTAAATTCAATGCCCCTATGTTTTCATGAAAGTGTTGTCTCACGGCTGCTTTATTAAGGCAATAATGAAATGGAGAAAACAGTAAGCAGTGTTGGGGAAAATTAATTGCTCATGAAAACATGCACCCCATCTAGTCTGTGTTCACTTAAGGGTGACTGCAACTCTCCTCCCCAGAAACATGCTATCCTTCCAGGCAAGTGTGTCTTTTGTTGGGCGGGGGAAGGGAAGGGGACTTCCCAAGCGGTGGTAGGGGGGAACCAGGGACCATTACCCATCAGCCACTAACCCAATGACTATGCCAACTGGGTCTGTGGCTCACTGTTAGGACTCAAGAATGCAGTGTCAGATATCCCAGGACCACCCGTGGAGTGCTGGGGGGGGGGGGGGGCAGGTCCACTTCAGTAGTGCACAGGAAGCCATGTGGTGCAGGATCAAATCCCAGTACTAAGTTCTAGTTTCAAGCATGTATTATTATCACACCAGCATGTGCTTCATGAAGCTACCATAGCAGAGGGTGGCCTACAGAAATATGTCCTCACTGTTCATGGGTGCTTGCTCCCCTCCCCTCCCCTCCCTTCCTCCCCTCCCCTCCCCTTCCCTCCCCTCCCCTCCCCTCCCCTCCCCTCCCCTCCTCTCCTCTCCTCTCCTCTCCTCTCCTCTCCTCTCCTCTCCTCTCCTCTCCTCTTCTCTCCTCCACTCCCTTTCCTTCTGCCTTGTTCCCACCTCCTGCTTCTCCCATCTCTTCTTCCTCTTTTTTCTTAGTGAAGCACCATGAAATAGACCTTTACAAAGCTGTTCATGATTGAGTTTCAGTATCATTCAATGCTCAAACACCCTTCCCTCCACCCAGCACCAATGTCTCCAGTTTCTTTACCACCCAACCCCAATTCCCTGCACCCCAGCCTGCCTGTATGGCAGGCACCTCTCCTCTTCTCTTCTCTTCTCTTCTCTTCTCTTCTCTTCTCTTCTCTTCTCTTCTCTTCTCTTCTCTTCTCTTCTTTCTCTTCTCTTCTTTCTCTTCTCTTCCCTTCTCTTCTTTCTCCCTCTCTTTCTCTTTCATTTTAGGCATTATCTCTTCTTATTATAGCCGCCAGTCACTTTGGTTTAGGGAGGACTAGCCCATTGTCACCCCATCTTAATGAAACACATCTTCACAAACCCTAGTTCCAAATAAGATCCCATTATGAGTTTCCAGAAGAGGTAGGAATTTTGAGGAACACTACTCAACACAAGTCCAAAGCAGAGCGCACACACACGTGGGCACGCACACACACACACACACACACACACACACACTTCCTATTCAATTAAATTTAACCTTTAGGTTCCAGTGAGTTAGACTTGAAAAACAAAGCCAGTGAAATCAATCCTAGGGAAGAAATTAATCACAATCCTTGTACTACCTCTAACCTTGACCAAAGTATTAGATCTCACTTTTTGGCATAAACTATACCTTTCTGAAGATCTTGTTATCCAACCATCTCTTTCCTATACTTCTTTTATACACACACACACACACACACAGCAGAAGAAGCATGTCTCAGTGGATTTCTACACTTGCTACTTGCAAGCAATAGGGCAAACGTCTATTGCTCCCTCCATCAATGGCCTGCATCCAGCAGAGGTAGAATCTCTGATGTGCAAGTATCTCTGGGTTGGCCTGAAGCATCACTAAATTACTGGAAGATCAGAATCATGGGGCTACCTTTCTGCGGGGCGTAGGAGAGTGGAAAGGATACAGTGATATTGGGGTACTACTTCAGTAGATGATGCTCTACTTCTAACTTAGCAGGAGAAGTCTTACAAGAACCTCCTCCATCACATACCTGAAAATATCTTGGACTGTAATTTTGCTCAAACAGAGCATCCATGTGATTCAGGACAGGTAGAGACCAGTCTCAAGACTCCCCTAAAGGAGAGACTGCATTGTTACACTGGCTCACTTGACTTTCTGAACCACAGGAAAGGGCAGAGACTGTTGCCAGAATAAAGGTAGATAAACAAAGAAAAGAATGGGAAGAAAACAGAATCTTGAGAGAAAAACCCGTATCCCCAACACACTTCCAATATTACTGTTGGAAAACATGGTCCATAATAATGGAAATGGACTGGGGGAAAGTGTGGCGATAAAAAGATAAATCAGAAATTAAATCCTAGATCAGTATTCCTGAAGAAGTAGAATGTTCTTCAGTGAGAATCTATTCTATGTTTGTATTCTCTACAGTGATAGCCACTAGCCATGTGTGACTACTGAACACTCAAAATGTGACTCACCACTAAATTTCTAAATGTTAAAGTTAATTGAACTTAAAATAATTTAAAGTTAAATTTTAGCAACCACGTTTAAGTTAATAAGCCACGTTTATTATTAGATAATCCAACTCTACACCTTAATCTTTTATGTATTCTAAACACTTTTGGCAAATGGGTAAATTCCATAGACTCCTTCATAGATGAATGTGTTAATTTTTAGAATTAAAATTTTATGTACATTATTAATTAATAATTGATTTCAGAATATTATATTTTAAATTTAAAAGTAGTTTTTATAATTAAAATATAATCATGTTTAATGTTTATTGGGCAGGAGCCATAGCACAGCGGTAGGGCGTTTGCCTTGTGTGCAGCCAGCCCGGCTGAGCCGGGTTCAATTCCTCCACCCCTCTTGGAGAGCCTGGCAAGCTACCGAGAGTATTTCGCCCACAGAGCAAAGCCTGGCAAGCTATCCATGATGTATTCAATATGCCTAACACATAGCAAGTCCCATGATGGAGACGTTACTGGGCCTGCTTGAGCAAATCGATGAGCAGTGGGAGGAGAGTGACAGTGAGTGTTTATTATTTATTAATTAAAAAATTTGAAGTCTTTGCTTATTTATTTGAATTTTGGAGCCACACGCAACTGTGCTCAGGGCTTGCTCCAGCCCATGCTCACCATATGAGGTGTCAGGAATTCAATCAAGGTCAACTGCATGTAAGGCAAGAGCCTCATTTCCTGTACTATTGCTCTATTCCCTAATGGTATATTTTAAATACTTCTGGACTCATCCTTCACTCATCCATATCAAGCTGGCAGCTAGCCTCATCCTTTTTGTTATTATTTTTGGAAGTGCTAATGAACACAAGCAAGATTTTGAGACATATGCTTCAATGTTATGTGATATGAAATCATCTATGATTTATGCTGGTGATAAAGTCTCGTCTGTTGCTCCTGATACTGTAATTTGGGTTCAATTAGAAATTGGTGAAAATAGCTATATAAATTTTCCCTATTCAAGTTCACAGAAAATGAATTCTCTTGGCGGAGAAAAAGAAGAACATGAACTCAGGTTAAAAATCTTTTCCTCGATTTAAGTAAACAAGACAGAATGCTGAGTAAGGTCAATGAGGTATTCAAAAAACTTTAATAGAATGCCTACGCTGTGCCAGTCATGATTTAGATATTTGGTTGTGAATGTGATAAAGAGGGATTTTTCAAAAAGTTTATATTCAGCAGAGGAGAAAGACAATAAAGCAAAACCCAGATAATTCCAGATGCTACTAAATGTTGGAACTGGTGAGTCATCATTAAAGATGGAAGGGAATTTAGATTTTTTTCCTCAGTCCAGGGGCTAAGAAAACTGGGGAGCTGGGTGGAGGAGGCCCAGTCACGATATTAGCAGGCTTGGAGATCTTAGCCACGGGTCCCGCATATCTGGGTGGAAATAATTCTTTAGGCTCATACAAGTATCCATAAAGGTCTTGGGTCAAATCCAATGACATTATTTGCAAAGACCTATTGCCATATATTCTCCTAACTAACCTCACAACACAGCTTCCACTGGGACACTTGCCACTTAGCTTTTGGTAGGAGGTTCTCATTCTTACATTGGAAGATTTTCCGGCTTTGGGTCCTCCTTTTTCTCTGGATTTTCCAGGATGTGAGGTATCAGGTCTCTGACAATCACATAACTCACCCCAGACTTTGAGCGGGAAGCTAGAGGGGCAAAAGTGATAGAGGCCAACTTATTTCATATTGGAAAGAAAACTAAAGACACAATCATTTCTGAGTCCCAAGTGACAGGCATGTCCTGTGTCCTGGCAGTGGCAGCAACTGGCAGGGTCGGGGGGAGCAGAAGCATTTTCACCAACATGATCTAGAGAGTCCCCTAAAGCTTGCACATGAAAGTGCTGTGAGCTAAGTATTCTTTTTTTTTTAATTGATTCACCATGAGGTACAGTAACAAAACTTTCATGCTTGAGCTTCAATAATAGTCATTAAACACACATCCTTTCACCAGTGGACATTTTCCACCACCAAAATCCCCAGTATCCCCCCCCCCCCCACACACACACACCCGTTCCACACCTCCCCCTGCAGAGACTAGATTCAGGTCTCTGCACTATCACCCTGTCCCCCAGTGAACTTGAGGCTCTTTCAGTGAAAGGCACATGCTTGCTGTTTGGAAGGTAGAAAGATGGAGACTCTATTTCCATCTGGGCTTGCACCGGCAAGCATGGGCAAAAGTGAACAGTGACCTGGTTGGATTCCACATTCCACTGCCTGCTCACCAGTGCAAGAAGAGAGCAGATTCTTGACCTCTACCTTGTAGCTTCCATGGTTGGTCTTGAACCCTAAGGGCCAGGAGCTGTCCTTTGATATTTTTTACTCCCCTATTTCTTCCAAAAATGTTTGTAGACACCTATCTCATATTGCTTAAACTGCAACTGAACCTGATGTAGTTCCCAAGCATGAAGCCAGTCGCTGACTTTCCATGCTGATCCTCATCACACAATTGGGGTAAAACTTTCTGCACCAGGGAAACCACGCACTAACAGAGAAGGAAGTAAATCCCTAAGAGCAAGCTGAGTCTTCCAGTAAAAACCAGTAACGAAGGGCCAAGAGAAGAGCGCTTCCTGGACTCTCAAAGCCAGACGTGCCATTGCGATTTTTAACCTTTCCAGTAGTGAAGCTCAGTGCTAGCAAAAATCAGTATCTCTATCCTTTTGGCCAATGTCTATGAAGAGGCAAGGCATGAAATTGTACCACACAAAGATTGGGATGCCTCCTGGAGCTCTATATTTGCGAGATCTCTCACTAATAAAGCAGATGTGCAGGAACTCATCACTGTTGGCAGCTAGCCAAGTACCAGCTAACATCAGAGACACCCAAGGCAGAGAGACCAAGAAGATTTTGATGGACTCAGGAATTTCTTCTTCAGGAAAATGGAGAAAGGTGGTGAACTTTGGAAGGGAAGAGTTGCTTGGATTTGTAGACCAAAGCGAAAAGAATCTCAAACAAGATGTTACAAAAAAATAATTTTTTTGAGACCAAAACCAAAACTGTGATATGGCCTTAGCTTCAGAAATGCAAACATGGGATGGATATGAAGACCTACCTACAAATGCAGAGCTAGGAAACACAGACAAGGCTGTGAACTATTGGTTGAATGCTACACAATGGAAGGGGATTAATGTCATGCACAGGCACCTTCAATATTGAACTAAAATCACGAAGATGCCTAGTTCCTACTTCACAAGGCCGTTTCCATGTTCCAGGCAACAGCTGGTCCCACTTTAATGCTGTGGGCACAATGAGTTCTAGTGAGTCCTGTGTAATAGATGTATTCATATGCTCTATCCTTTTAAGAATCTTCTTAATTAGGGTGCTGTCCTTTTAAGCAAGCATTTATATCATTACTTTATTGCATTTGAATACAGTATTAGCGTCAATAGACTTAATATAATTTTATGGGTTTCAGTGCTTTACAATGAGAGGAATTTATTTTATCACTGGGAAGTAGTTGTTCCCATGGATATTTCAAAGTCTTTGGTACAAATGAATCTCTGCTGAGAGGGAAAAAAATTCCCTAAAGCTATAGTAGGTAAGGCTATTGACTTCATTCTAAGATCATCAATTTTCTTTTCTACAAAATGAGATTAATATCTTTCTTGCCAACCTCACAGAGCAATGGTGAGCACCCAATAAAATATGGTACAGAAAAGGGCTTTATAAAGCATCATGAGTTTTGTGCATTTCCAGGGCCATGATTGTCCCCCCTGAAGTCCTCCACTTGGAGTTGGTAAACCTAGACTTTCAGAATGGGTAAGAGAGAATGGAGAATGTCTGGGATGGTTAGAAAAGATGATGGGAAAGAAGCTAAGCTGACAATTACAGGCATCTCTGAAAAGAGGGGCAGAGTCAGATGAAGAGTTGATTGGGTGTTCTCTACCGATAACCCCTGAGCCTCTCATAGCTGTGCGTGCCTCCTCCCCATTATTCTAAGTGATTGTGCAGACCCCCCACATATCCAGCTTAATTCACAACCTCAGTTTTACTTATATCAGAGTTCAAGCAAATAATTCTTATTTAACCAAGTGAATGTACTAGGATATCCTCCTTGGCCTACAATACTGAGTTTTCGTTTATTGGGGTCAGATATCCTACTCCTCCTTTAAATGCTGAGAGAATGGAACTTGGCCAACACCAAGTAGCCACTCTGCATGCACCACAGTATATCCTCAGCAGTGTAATTTACAAATATGAGAATCGGGATTTATGAAGTAGTAATATAGACTTAATAACTTTTGAATAATACTCTACACCAGTATTCTGACATCAATCTATATCATTATTTCTTTATTATTATGCATCACAGAACCAAAAGAATATTACTTTTTTACTCATGAAATGAAATACATTGTGTTGTCATCAATACATTCAATACGAAAATTCAATTATTCCAAGCCTAGCTGTTATTCATTTTTTTTTCAAACTTATCAACATTCCCATGTGATCTCAAGTTTGGAGGCAGTGGTAGCAGAGTAAAAGGATTACTGTTCATGGAACCAAAAACCCTGAACCCACTGGTAGGATTGTGGCTCAGTGGTAGAGCACTGTTTTGCATGTGTGAGGTCCTGAGTTCTATTCGTGGCATCACATGGCACCAAACACCACTTGGTGTGACCCAAGTCCTCCCACCAACACTCTCCACCACACACATGCCACCCCGCCACCCCACACATAAAGAAATCTTAAGTCTGATTCTGAGTCTGAAACATAATATTTGATAGTTTGAGCAAGTTACCTTCTTCCTTTTGGTCTTGGTTTGCCAAGCTTTTAAATGAGGATGATTACATCTACCACAGGGCAAAGATCCAATGAGAAAATATGGATGAATGAGTTTTGAAAACAATCAGTGTGAGGCCCGTCCTCGTTATATTTTATATTCATAGACAGATGTTCACATTGATTGGTGTCTCATTGATAGCAAAGAATCTCAAACATACTCTTATCTCAGACACTGATTTGAAGACTATGTAGCTACAGATTCAGGAGATTGGAAGCTATCTTTCCCTCTTACCTTCCCTTGCCTTCTAACTAGTTTTAATAATTAATTTAATTGTGGCCACGCACTCTTGGCTGAACTCTCAATTAAAGATCAAAGCCCACAGTCTCGTTGCCAATTTTAAGTTCATCTAACTGTGATTGAAAAAAATGTATAAGCTTTCTATATACTCTCAATACCAGCCTGAAATTTTGAGCTATAGGAAGAGTCAAGGAAAATATACAATAATGCTGGGCCTCATTCTGAGTGAAGGAAGAGAGAGATACAAGGGTTCACACAAAATGTTAAGACCCAGTGATTGTTCACAGCAAAGTCTTACTGATTTAGGGGCTCCACGTGTCTTTTTATGCCTAAAACTAAATTCCAAGCTCATTCTTCCCTCTTTCCTTCCTTTCCTCCCTCCCTGCTTCCCTTCCTTCCTGCCCTCCTCCCTTCCTCTTTCTTCCCTCTTTTCCTTTCTTTTTTCCTCCCTCCCTCTCTCCCTCCCTCCCTCCCTCCCTCCCTCCTTCTCCTTCATCCCTCCCTCCCTCCTTCCCTCTCCTTCATCCCTCCCTCCCTCCCTCTCCTTCATCCCTCCCTCCCTCCCTCCCTCCTTCCCTCCCTCCTTCCTTTCTTCTTTCCTTCCTTTTCTTTCCCAAGTGGTTCTCAGGAGACTCCAAAGATTCCACCAATGATTCTTGGCCATCTTGGCTGCTGGGTCAGTGCAGGGATCAATGACTTGGTGACTCTCCAGCCCTGTAGTACCAAAGATCACTGGGTAATCCTTCTGGTCCCCAGTACTGCAGAGCCCAAGAAATATAGCACTCTCAGAAACATGCATTGAACTAGTTGGCTGAAATTGCCTGGAATAGCCCTGGACCTGCTGAGTATTGGTTAGAAGACCCCCATCCTCATCAAAAGAAACAAATGCATGGGCCTCCCTTCAAACTCTTTCACCCTGAGAAAGAATAAGAGATGGAGGGACAGAAGAGAAACCCCAAGAGTGTTATGCTAGTAGATGCCCTTCTGCATAAACAGAATCATTAACAACAGGAAAGAAATGTTCTCTTATAACAGATTAATCTTTTCTTCAGCCCGAAAGTAAATTCCGACAAGAGGCGTTAACTCTGAAATCCACAATATGGTGCAGTTGTGCCTTTTTTTAAGATGATGACTTGGATAAAAACATCCATATTTTAGGGATACTTATATATTGCAAAATATTTCACTGTCGTATATTTCATCTTCTTTTTTCACAGTGTTTTCTCCTCTGGGCAATATACCCTGCAAATTATAAAATCATTCATCAATCTGAGTCTAGTAAGACAATAGTTAAAGAGCAGTTGGAAATCGAGGGATTGGGCAATGGCTGGTTTCCAGATCAGAGAGTCAACACTATGAAACACATTACAGGATGGCATTTTAATTTTCCCATCGCAGTCTGGATAACTTCATAGTGTTCCTGATTCTCCTGGCAGAAGCCCTGTTGAATTCAGGAAAACCATATGAAACCCATCCTCGGGCGTGCCAAAATAAATTGTTCATCATATCATATGGGGGAGCAAAGAGTGCTCCATCAGAGTCAATTTTCTGTTTTGTAATGGTTCCCCTTGGCTTCATTTGGGATCTGCCAAGAGGAAGGGAAGCCTATATTGTACATGCCACATCTTGTTATCTGTCAGGGAGAGAGGACAGTGAGGAATGCCCCTGGGGTCAGGGTGAGGGTACTTCTAATGCTAGTCAGAGATGTCTCTTACACTACAATTTCAAATACAGATTTACACACAGAAAGAGTTTGGGATCCTCTGCTTGGTTCATTATAGCTTTGCAAGTAAGAGAATCTCATGGTGTTTCAATTTTCACAGAGTTGGAATGACGAACAGGATTTGTGCCTGCATGTTTTGAAAAATGACTTCTTTCAGTACAATGGAAAAAAACTCAAAAACCCAAAAACCTTCACTTCTTTCCACTCTCTTGTTCAATTTATTAAACCAGGCTCACATAGAACCAAAGTTATCAGCACTGTAGTCTGGTTTTGTTTTTTCTTCTCAACTGTAAGAGAAGGAAAGAAGCAAATGATAAATACAGCATAAGAGACTCATATTGTTTTTAGTGGAGCAAAAGCAAATTAGATCAGGATTTCTTAAACTGTTTTCACTTGTGACCCCTTTTCACCTAAGAGATAATTTTGTCATATTTATGTATTATTTAATTATAATTTAGGTTTCCATGTTTATAATAGTGCTAACATTTATGGTTTTGATGTACACCACTTCCTTACCCCACTAACACCAGAGTTCCCAGGACCTTCCACCAATGTCTCCTACTACTTCCTTTTCCCTTTATCTTTGCTTCCCAGTCCACACACAAGCCTTTTTCTTGGCATCCTCAGTTCTATATTCCAATCATCTCAGAAGTTTGTCTGCAACCCCTCGTATATAACATTTACCAATAATAATAAATTACAAATTTATTTTCAAGCAAAATTTTTTGTGACTCCCACATTCAATTCTATTGCACCATAGGCAATTGCCATCACAGGTTAAGAAACTAGGGAATAGACCAGTAGTGATCAAAGTCTGTCCTTTAGGTAGGTCCCATGATACACCAGCCTAGTCATAGAAGACCTTTTGGGGAAAATATTGAATTCCTTTGGGGTGGATCCGAACACCTATTGGAGTTACAAATGAGCATGCAACCAGGAATTGGGAGGCCTTTGCCTTTCTCAAGGTAAGAAAATGGGCAATGGTTCAAATAAGACAAGGGGGGTGGAGAGTTAGTGCAGGGGTTAAGGCACTTGTCTTGCACGTGGCTGAGCTCGGTTCCTTCCTGGCATTGTATGTATTCCCCAGAGCCCTCTCAGTAATGATCCCTGAGCCAGGAGAAAGTCCTGAGCAGTGCTGGGTGTGGTCCGAACCCAATGCCTCCTCCCACCTTTTTTCTTTAGAAAAAAAAATGAGAATTTCGTCCAGTCTCATATGCATAGACCAACAAATCCAGCAACCCTCTTTGGACCTTCATTTAACCAAAATACAATTGTTTGGTAAAATGAAACACAAAAATTGCTATGCTGTCATTCTTAAAGCATGCCAGTTCTGGTGGTTTTCATCATACCTACTTCTAGAACTAAAATTGATTTCAGTCTCAAATTCCAGTCACTAGCCTGCCTTTTCCATGACTCACTGTGATTTTATGCCTACTGATTTGTTCCAGTTTAGGCCTCACGCTGCTCTTCAAAATTCGGAGCTGCATCTTACCTGAGCAGGAATTTGAAGTCATGTCTAAAGCAGAATTGTCCCATTAGAAAATTGCTGATATTCTCCCTCAGTGTTCATTGGCATACCCGGGGGCTGGAGATGGGACATCTGGAGATGATTAGTGGTTGCTTGAGGAGAAATTTGTTTAGCAGAGTCTAAAGGAAAAAGCGTCCCAACAAGGAAATGTGGACAGAAACCACTTTGCTGAACTTTCACAATGAAAGTGTCTCTTATCTGAAATTTCAATACGTCAGCTCAAGATCTGTGTGTGTGTGTGTGTGTGTGTGTGTGAGTGTGTGTGTGTTTATGTTAGGTGCAAGGATAGGTGGAAAACTTGTTATAGAAAAGTTAAAAACACTAATAAAGACAATATAGAGATGTGCTGCTTTTTTTTTAATTAAAAAATTTTTAATAGTGAGACATCATGAGGTACAGTTGCAGACTTACACATTTTTGTGCTTGGGTTTCAATTATACAATGATGTGCTGCTTTTTATTATCAATATGTATTGGACAATTCTCCAAAATACCAGAGATAAAATACTTTTCCTCAAAATTACCTTTTATTAATCAAAGTTCTATTTTTTATTGCTACTGTTACTTTGAGTTCAGTGACATACAAGGAAGTCTCAAGTTAGCATATGCGGTTATTTGCCCTTTAATGCATGTTGATTCCTACATGGAAATTGATTTGTAAAATTCCTGGTGATCCTGTGGTCTCCACTACACCAGTTACTGTTAAATCTACTGTGAATCTTGGAAGAAACTTCCCAAGGATTTGAATCTGTGCTAAATCACTGAATGTAGCTCTTTCTCTGGCTCTTGTAGTCAAAGTTCATTAAAAGGAAAACTCTTACATTTGTATTTCTCTCCTGGCAATTATTATTCATTTTATTGCAGGACTATTCATGAAGATAATTCTGTCACATAAGGAAAAGTGTGAGACTGAGACTTTCTCTGGGTATCAAATACATCATTACCGCTGAGTTCTCGGCAAAATACTCAATGTCTCTTTTTTTCTAAAAGTACTAAGTGTGGTCAAGAGAAAACAAGGAGTTATTTGTGGATGAATGTATGAATGAAAAAGCCTGCTTTATTTGACAAAAATTGAGGTAGTTTTGAAGAAATGCCACTAAAAAAGAGCAAAATGCAAGTAGAACATTGAGACTATAGGAGATAAAATCAGAATAAGAACACAGATAAAAGCCAACAAGAAATGAAAATATGTACATACTATCTGTCTGCTATTACTGCTAAAATCAAACTTTGCCTTTGGTTCTGAGCTTCCTAGTAGCCAAAGAAAATTTGCCAGCTCCACCAGTTGCAATTACTCAACCAGCAGTGTTCCTTGAAGTCCTAAGCTTTATAAGGTCTGTGATACCAGTTAGGGATAATAACAGGTGAATTAATGAATAGTTACAATGCAATGTGATAAATGCTGCTATTGATTCAGACAGAACGGTTGACTAGTCACAGGGTTTGCACACCTGAAGGAACGAGAAGAAACTACAGGGCTTGCAAACAAAGGGTGTAGCTTGTGCAATGGTGCAGAAGAATAAAAGAGTTGAGGAGAATAAGGAGAGCAAGCACTTCAGGGTGTTGGATAAGAGTTAAGAATTCAGGATGCAGTAAGGCTGAAAAAGGAGGCAGCACCCAGCTTTTGAAGGACAACATCGAAAGGCAAACTTGGTTCTTGGGCCAAATCTGCACACACACCTTGCTTTTAAAAAATGAGATAAAACAATAAAGTTTTATTGGGCCACCAATGTAATCATTCCTTTACATATTGTTCATCAATTATGCTTTCTTATTGATTACTGTGGAAAAGTTAGTGGTGGACCTAGATCCCATGAACATTTTAACGTATTTACCATCTGACCCTTCACAAAAAAAGCTTGCCACCATCTGGTGTCCAACATGCTAAGATGTTTTCATTTTGTCCTGTAACTTAAAGGAAAACAGTGAAAGATATTTTCCAAAATTAGGAAAATTAGCAGTGTCATTTGCACACCATCAGTCCTAGATCTTTAGAGGTAAAAACAATTTGCTACGTCTTAGAACCCACACTCCTCAGGGGAGACACCGCCTGGCAGCCCATACAGGGTTGGGAGTGAGAAGAAACTGTACCAAATCTGCTTCAGGTCATGACATATTTAGCCACTGACTTCCCCAGTGGGGATTTTAGAACTTCTAAAATCCCAGATGCTCTAATTTGGAGCCAATTGCCTCCCAGGCTCAGCTGAGGTGATTTCCAGGCAACTAGGTGAAAAATGGGTCAAGAGTGAGGAGAGCAGCTGAGGCATTTTTATTTGCTTAAAACAATCTATCCACGTGGCCCCTCTCCCCAGCCCTGCTCCCTGTTTATAGGACAGGAAGCACAGTGGTTAGAACAAACTCTGGATCCAGTGGACAGTTCGCCACCAAGTGCCTTTGGAGACTAGGGGCCGTTTCCTCAACTACTGAGTATAGGAACAATAGGAAGAGCTCTATAATAAGGTTCTGACAAAGATGAATGAACTTCCTGCCATGCTCATGTTCTCATCAATGTCCACCATTCCCGTTACTAGAAGCATTTCAACAACAGCGAATCCTGACTTGAGACGGGTCATTATATCACCTTGTTTTCCATCCCATGTCAGCACAGATCCTGTACAACAGAAAGTGCAATGGCAGCTACAGAAACTAGGAAATGGCTGCAACCCCCCTCCCTACCCTTATGAGAATGGGAGAGATGACCAACATTTGACAATACATGATTAATTTGGGGGATCCAGGATTTGATAGCTATTGCATTTGTTTCCCAGAGTTTCTGTAAAAGCTACTCCACCCAGTCAGTTTAAAGCAATAGAAACATCTTTTTTTAAAATTTTTATTAGTGAAACACCATGAAGTACAGTTGTAGACTTACAAATTTTTGTGCTTGGGTTTCAGTTATACAATGATCAAGTACCCATCCCTCCACCAGTGCCCATTCTCCACCACCACTAATCCTGGTATCCCTCCCACCCCCATCCCCCCATCCCACCCTTCCTCTGTGGCAGGGCATTTCCTTTTGTTCTCTCTCTCCTTTTGGGTGCTGTGGTTTGCAAAAGAGGAATTGAGTGGCAGTCATATTCGGTCTATAGTCTACTTTCAGCATGCATCTCCCATCCTGGGCGGATCTTCCCAACACCCTTTATTTGGTGCTCCCTTCTCTATCTGAGCTGCCTTTACCCCTAGAGTATGTGGCTGGCCTCCAAGCAAGAAGTAAACCTCCTGGTACTTATCTCAGCTATTCTTGGGTGTTAGTCCCCTATTTTGTTACTTTATGTTCCCCAGATGAATGCAATCTTTCTATCTGTCCCTCTCTTTCTGACTCATTTTGTTTAGCATCTTAGAAACATCTTCTTGCAGAGTCCGGATGCCAGCAGTTGGAAACTTAGGGTTGTGTATGTGTAGGGGGCAGGCAGGAAGGGGTCCTACCCCCTCTAAAGGCTTGAAGGAAGAATACTCCTTTGCTTTCGGCATGTTCTGGTGGTGTCCAGCCATCTTTGACTTTTCTCAGCTTGCAGCTCTGTTACTCCCATCTTATCACCTGCTGTCTCAGTGGGTCTTTCCCTTCCTCCCCCACTCTGTGTATGTGTGTGTGTGTGTGTGTTTGTGTGTGTGTCTGTCTGTCTGTCTGTCTGTCTGTCTATCCTGAGAACACCAGTGTTCAGGTTCAGGCCTTACACTGGCCTAGAATGACCCCATCTCAACTTAATGAACTATGCATGCAGATAATGTAACAGTCTGAGACTCTGAGACTCTGGATGGTCAGGAATTTGAGGAGCCATGAACTCTATATTTATTCCCGCTGTCCCATTCATGGACTCAGGCCATGGATCTCTCTCTCTCTCTCTCTCTCTCTCTCTCTCTCTCTCTCTCTCTTTCTCTCTCTGTGTCTCTCTCTCAAAAAATAATGGGGATGGGGCATGTTTTTGTGCCGTACCCAGTGGTGCAGAGGGCTTATTCCTGGCTCTGCACTCAGGATAACTTCTGGCAGGCACTGGCACAACATGTGGTGGTAGGGACCAAACCTGAGTTGGCTGCATGCGGGGCAAGTGCCCTACCACTCCAGTCTCCTGCTACCAGTGCTCTGATCTTGGCAATCCTTGATGGCCCCCTTGCTCCTGGCCACATCTGCCAGCCTCACTTCCTTTGCCAGGAGAGACTCACAAGCTGAATTCTTCTTCAGTCTCACCTCTTCTTGGCAAAGGAGAAAAGGAGTGGATGATTCTTTGTGCTGGAGCTGTGCTCTGCCTTTTAGAGCACTTTCAATGAGAAAATACAGCATTTTCTCTTAGGCGATAGATTTCAGGTTGCAGACAGTCTTTTTGCAAGCTATATTTAAAAATGCCATCAGCTCACTGTTGGGGGATGCCTACACTGCTAATGAGACATCACACACGGTTTGGACTGTCATCAGAGCCACAGCAGGAACCCAGCTTTGTGGCAACTCGCTCCGGATAATACTGCCCGGGATATTTTTAAGAAATGAGTATCATTATCAAATGCAAACACTTTGTTTTGGACAGATTCACGAAATCAGTCCATTTATTATACAAAATTCTAACTTACATGCAAAGAATTTAGGTATAATATTTCATAGTGTGGGGACCAGAGGAAGTGTGCCATGGGTCAAGTGAATCTTTGCATGCAGAAGGCCTGGGCTCCATTCTCAGCACTGCATGGTCCGCCCAACCCAAGCACCACTGGGAATGACTCTGGGGAGAGAATTGTATGTAGTCACTGAGCACAGCTGGGTGGGTGCATTACAAAGCCAAAAGTTTAGAATGAAAGAAAGATTTATTAGTTTGGTTTCTTCTCAAATCAGAGCCTGGGACAAGATCTTGGGTCCCAGTCATACATTTTGGGGGTGACCCTGGGAAGCAGGAATGAGGCAGTTAGGAGCTCTAGTGAACTGGGGTTTTCTCCAATGTGACCTAAGTGAGGTGGTTTTGAGAGCTTCAATCCAAAGCCTCAGTTTAACCAAAGACGTGCTCTTGAACCCAGTGGGAACTTATCCAATGGGACTGCTAGAAATACTTATGTTCTAGATACCCCAATTGTAGAGCACATCATTTAAGCTTTGGGGAGGAGCAGAGAGGGTAAGACAGGTAAGGAAAAAGTATAACTCCAAATGGCGGCCCAAGTCTACCTGCATATGGATGTACTACAAATGTACTTATTATAAAAATGTGTATTTATTATATACATATACGCATGCACTAATGTGTGCGCACGTGTGCACGCGCGCGCACACACACACACACACACACACACACACACACACACACAGAGCTTCTGTGTTACAACCATTTGTTGGCACCTGGGAAGAAACTCACCATATTCCTCAATCAGATGGCTCTCCCTGAGGCTTCGAAGCCAGTTCTAGAGAACAAAGCATAAAAGGTGCTACAATTTGCTAATTAAGCCACAGCCTAGTGTGAACCACCAATGTTATGTGCTGATGTTAACAAGTTGAAAGAGATCAACTATATTTCTGCTTTTTTTTTCTTTGTCAATGAAGTTGTATTATTGGAGGGTCCTGCCTGTTTTCCTCAACATATTTTATGGAGGTAGGTTTGATAAAAGGCCTTTAATCCATTTTGAGTTGGCCTTTGTGTATAATGTGAGATAAGGTCTAAGTGTAATTTTTTGCATGCGGCTAACAAGTTTCCTCAACACTATTTGTTGAAAAGGCTCTTCTTGCTTACTTTATGCACTCCGACTTTTGTGGTAAATTAACTTTTTATATATCTAGGGTTTTTCTCTGGGCACTCAGTTCTAGTCTGCTGATCTGAGAGTCTGTCTTGGTTCCAATACCATAGCAAAGGTAAGAGTTTCTAGACCACTAAAGAAATAAGACCCAAAACAAATAAATCCTACCAATTGAAAGAAAATATTTGCACACCATATATCAGACAAAGGACTAGTACATAGATACATAAAGCACTCTAAAAGTTCAACATCACCAACACAAACACTTCATCGAAAAATTGGCTGAGAAAATAAACACTTTCTTAAAGAGCGCATAAAGATGAACAACCACCACATGAAAAATATGTTCATCATCACTGACTTCAAGGAAATGCAAATAAAATGACAATGAGATATCACCTCATACCAGCAAGAAGGGTCTATATGAAAAAAGATTGGAAACAAGTGCTGGGGAGATGTGCTGAAGAAAATGGAACTCTCATTCACTGTGGGTGGGACTGTTACATAGTCCAGCTTCTCTGGAAAATGGTTTGGAGATTTCTCAAAACATTACAAATGGAACTTCCACATGACCCTATGACTCCATTTCTGGGAATCTTCCCCAACAACACAAAACACAAAAACATTAATACGAAAACACCACAAACACATACATATATGTACATATATACATATATGTCTTTGTTCAACACAACATTATTTACCATAGCCCAGATCTGGAAGGCATCTAAATGCCCATCATCATATGAGGGGATAAAAAAATGTGGTATATAGATGCAATACAAAGCAATACTATTAATCTATGATAAAAGATGAAACCTTGTAGTTTGTTTGCAATCTGCCTGAAATTGGAGGGTATCATGATAAATAACATGATTTAGAAAGTAAAAGATAAATACAAGAAGAGTCCACCCATATACAAAGTATAAAAAAGCAAAGAAAGATATTAGATAATGCCCCAAAGCGAAAAAACCTGGAAAGATGATCAATAGAACTGGGAACTGAGGGAATTGTGGGGGAGAGAGAAGGGACTGTGGGGTAATGTTGGAAGGATCCTGAGACACTAGTGGATAGATTGATATAATAGCTCTGCAACTATAGAATAACAACTTCAATGTTATTGTAAACTATGATACCTCAATAAAAATTTCTAAAAGATACGGACTGTCAGCAAAAAGGAAGGCAGTCAGCATGTATCTCATAATGTGATACAAGTGCCTAGCACTCCTGTGACGTATTCTTGCAAAGCTATGAAATTGATGCTTATCAACTCCCTAGGTCTAACTTCCAATTTACAGGAATTGTAAATTACCGGTAACTCCCAAATACCAGGTCTAAAGAAATAAAGTAAATGATAGTATAAGGGGAAAAACCAGAAAATCTAAGAAAAAGGATGTACCATGGGACTGGAGCAATAGAACAGCGGTAGGGCGTTTGCCTTGCACGCAGCCAACATGGCCGACCCGAGTTCGATTCCTCCGCCCCTCTCAGAGAGCCCGGCAAGCTACCGAGAGTATTTGATATGCCAGACACAGTAACAACAAAGTCTCCAATGGAGACGTTACTGGGCCCGCTCGAGCAAATCGATGATCAACGATTAAAGCCTTTACCTTTACCTTTACCATGGGGCAAATAATCTAGTTTTTCTCATACACCAATAGCATGATGGGTAAAAAAGAGTGAAAGAAACTGAACAGAAAAGAGATGAAGATACAAGATAATCAGGTAAACATTTTAAAATTCCAGTTCAAGCAAGTCAACCACAGAATAGCATATTTGAGAAAACCAAGTCCCCAAATTTTCAAAGCACAGACGTTATGTTGGAGTTATGAAATGGTCAACTTCTTAGGGAAGAGGCTCTCTTATTATTCCTGTCCACCCTCCCTCCCCCTTGATGTCAGTTGATGTCCCACAGTGCCTATACAGAAGAGGAACCCAGCAAATGTTGATATGAAGTGATGATATTCAAATACAATTCTAGTGTTCTGGAAAGCTTGTGTCCTCCAAAATTGTCATTGGTACTTGCATCCACAGAGAATGTCTAGGGAGTGGATGCCCCTCGTCTAAAGGAGTAGAGGAAGGGGCCCCATTGAAGGCCACTGGTCCACAGCGCATTTTTGACAGCTTGAACATACAGTGTGGCTGCATCCATTACCACCTTCCCACCTCCTACTTTTGGAATGCTGACTTATAACATTGTTACCGACTTCATTGCCCTCATTCATTCATTTATTCATTCATCATCCATGACTCCTTTCATTATACCCATCTTCCACATGCAGTCCAGCAGCTGTCCTAGCTGAATCAGTGCAGAATTACATTGATGAAATTCAATGAGGTGTCTTTCATCACCACTGATGATATAGCCAGCATTCTTACAGGAATCAGATCTGTCAAGAGATATCATGATGTTACAATGTCTCTTTGATAGTCTTTGCCATCATCAAGAAGGGAGAAAGGGTTCAAAAAAATGACTTACACATTCTTCAATGGGTGGTCCTTTCAAATGCCATTAGCTTCTGGCAGTATTCATCTGTTTCAGCATTTGCTGGAAGAGAGAATGGCCTATTAGTCTATCTTGTCTCTGCTCCCTCTACCTTTCAAATCACATGGAGTGTTTTAGCAGGGAAAAAAGCCCCCATACTCCTTCCTATAAATTGTGTAATTGGAAAGCAATAAATTTTAGGGCCTAAACGGAACAGAATAAAGAAAGTGTCAAACAATGACTGACTCTAATTAATAACCATTTATGTTTCACATTTGGTAAAGTGCTTTGCAAATGCAAGCACCTTTTTGGTTTATAGCACATTCATTTTGAAAGTAGAGTATAATTTCATTTGTGAGAATGAAAATTAAATATGGCTTTTAATCAACCTTGAGCTATTTCATATTAGGAGCTGTTTAGCAATTGAGGAACTCTAAAAATTGTAGTAAGACTATGAAGGGTTCATAGTTATGGTAGTTGAAAAATCTAATCTTGCTATAGAAGCTTTTTCCTTATTTCTAATTAGTAAGAAATCAAACTTGGAGAACAAAAGAATACACACAGACAGTTTTGGAGAACTGCTATGGTATTTAAAATTTTTAAGTATTAGCACAATTTTTAAAAGTTATGTCTTTATTTATGGCTCTCTTTTTTCATAACTTATTGTTTAAGTAACAAAGCTGTTCTAATTTAGCCAGCTACACACTTTCCAGCTCCAGAAATTTTCTAAATACATTGCTAACATTAATGATTTTACATCGAGATGCTAAATATTTAGTATTTGTCATACCAGGGACAGATGTTGTTTTCTAAGTACCTTATCTCTCCACAACTTCAGACTAGCTTGGAGAAACCTTTGAAGTTTGTTTATTAGTGGTGTCTGATGTGGAGAAATTAGGAAGACATGTCAGACTGAGGCAGTAACATATGTAAAGGTCTTTGTAAGTTTTGATTTTAAAAGAGTTTTACAGTAAATATCAGACACCCACTTCGGAGTATGTAATATAATATATTTTATATATATTTGGTTTACTATGTAATTATCAATCTGTTCAACTTCTAGTCTTCTGTAAGTTCAGCTTATTGATTTTTAATTTATATTTTAGGGCCCCAGTCCTTGGGCTCAGGGTCTCTGTGCTCAGGAATTTCATACCAGTATAAGCCATCTCTCCAAGTCCCCGGTTTTATTTTTCAATAAAAATCTAAAAAACCTGCAAACATTAGTAACTCTTTTCTAAATACTTTAGCATGCATATAATTATCTAGAGTTCTATATCTATTTATAGTTCTTGGAGGTTTTGGGTGAAAGTTATGTGCATTGAAATATATAAACCTTAAGTATTTTACTTGTAAGTTTTCACAGACACCTCTATTTGTGTACCCAAATCATTATCAAAATATAAAACATTTGCAATATTCTAGAAAGTTCCCCCTTCTACTTTTCCAGTAATTCTTACCAGTTATAGAATTTTATTTAAATAGAACAATCTAGTGCATTATTTACTGTGTAAGGTTTCTTCATTCAGCTTTATCTTTTTATCTTTTTTTAAGGCTTATTCATATTTCTGCATCTTTGATAGTTTTTTTTATGTTGGAGTATTTCTATACTACCAGTATTTTCTGTTCTACTTTTTTTTTCTTTTTGAGTCACACCCAGTGATGCACATGGGTTTCTCCTGGCTCTGCACTCAGAAATTACTCCTGGCTGTGCTCAGGGGACCATATGGGATGCTGGGAATCAAACCCAGGACGGCCGTGTGCAAGGCAACCGCCCTATCTGCAGTGCCATCACTCCAGCCCCTTCTGTTCTAGTACTAATGGATATTTATATTTTTCCAGTTTGGGATTAAAGGTAAAGGCCCTCCCGTTGATCGTCGATTTGCTCGAGCGGGCCCAGTAACGTCTCCATTGGAGACTTTGTTGTTACTGTGTCTGGCATATCCAATACTCTCGGTAGCTTGCCGGGCTCTCCGAGAGGGGCGGAGGAATCGAACTCGGGTCGGCCATGTTGGCCGCTTGTAAGGCAAACGCCCTACCCGCTGTGCTATCGCTCCAGCCCCAGTTTGGGATTATTATGAATAAATTATGGATAATATTTTTGTTGTGTAATTGCTCAAGAAATGTGCTTATATTTATCTAGTCTTTTGAGATTCAGAGGGAAATATAGTTTTGTTCTTTAATACCTGGCATCCATGCAAGTCACAGAACTAAAAAATCTGTGAGAGGACCGTAGTGATAGTATAGCGGGTAAGGCGTTTGCCTAGTATGCGGCTGACCTGGGTTCGATCCCCAGCATCCCATATGGTCCCCCCAGCATCACCAGGAGTAATTCCTGAGTGCAGAGCCAGGAGTAACTACCCCTGAGTATTGCTGGGTATGACCCCCCCCCAAAAAAAAAACCCCTGAGATCTGCAGAATTTAAAGGGTCTTTTAGACAATCAGTGTGGTTGTAAGTCAGTAAAGTTGAGGTGATCTGTTATAGCAGTTAGAGAAAACTAAAAGAGAATGGGAAGAGGAGAAGCTGCTGTAACAAATATATGAAAGTATCTTTGGAATTGGGTAGCGGAAAGAGGCTGGAGAAAAATTGAGTTTCATGACAAAAACCTAGATCACTTTAACAGACTGTTAATAGAAATATGGGTATTAAAGATTCTACCAGTGAGGGTTCATAGGAAATGAGTATCGTGGTAGAGCAAATGTGAATTGCCTTGTGAATATTTAAATTGTCACAAAGAGATTGCTAGCCGAGATCTGGACTTTTATGGCACTTGTTGATGAAGACTCTGGAAAATGCATTATTTGAAACTAGAGGAAAGGGGATCTTTGTTACATCTGGCAGAAATTCCGTCCTACTCTTCTATGACAAACAGAACTAGTAATGGAGAAAATTCTATTTCACCTGAGAAGCTCTCCATGCAAGCATTGGAGGTGCAACTTGGTTTCCTTTTTATTAGTAAAATAATAGCACTGCGCTGTTGTATTGTCTTCCTGTTGTTCATCGATTTGTTCAAGTGGGCCCAATAACGTCTTCATTGTGAGACTTGTTGTTACTGTGTTTGGCATATCGAATATGTCACGGGAAGCTTGCCAGGCTTTTCCATGCGGGCGAGATACTCTCGGTAGCTTGCCGGGCTCTCTGAGAGGGGGTGAGGAATCGAATCCGGCTCTGCCGGGCCAGCTGCATACAAGGCAAATGTCCTACCACTGTGCTATTGCTCCAGTCAGTAAAATAATATGACTAGTAAAAAAATAATAAAAAGAGGATAAAGTGAGGGGTAAACTTTTAATAAAAATTTTTTAAAGAAAATATAATTTGGTGATTTGGGAACTTTTTGACCTACCCAGACTATAAGTGATGAGAGGGAAAGGCAGACAGAAAAGAGAGAGAGAGAGAGAGACAGACAGACAGACAGACAAACAGACAGACAGAGACAGATGGACAGAGAAAGGGAAAGAGAGAAACAGAGATGAACAGACAGAGACAGAGAAAAGGAAAGAGAAAGAGAGACAGAGAGAGACAAAGATTCACGATCAAGAAAGCAAGTTCTGGAGTTAAAATGGAGTGTGGAAGAATGGACCAAGACAACTTTTGCTAATGAAAAGAAGTCTGGGAGAGAGATGACTTCAAATCACATAAATGTTTAATTTATGTGAGACTAAGTGTGTGACTCACAAATTTCTTCAATCATATCACCAAAAGCCAAAAATAGGAATGGGTATTAGACAATATTGTGGAGGATGCTCTTTCCTTAATGGAGTTAATTCCTGTGACATGCAAAAGAGACCCACTAAGCTTTTAAGGAAGTCATATGAGCATGCACAGAAAACTATAGGACCCCGACAATTCTATATGCACGAAACAAACATGTGCTATGTTTTATGAAAAGAGTATGACTCAAAGTGTCAAGGTTGGTTCACAGAGGGCAGAGCCAAGGATAATTCTAAGACTTTGAAAGATAAAGCACTTTGCTCCATTGTGTTTCTAAATTGCTTCAAATCATTCCTTTCATTTTCTCTGTACCTGAAGTCAATAACATGGGGTATCCTGCCTGTTTTCTTCCAGTGTTATGGATTTGGTCTCACATCAAGGTCTTTAACCCATTTTTTTGTGTAAACATTTTTGTATGGTGTAAATTGGTAGTACAGTTTCTTTCTTTTAACTTGGATAATCAGTTTTTATCATACGTTGATGAGGTTTTCCTTTTTCCATTTTAGATTCTTGGCTCCTTTGTTATGAATTAACAGTTCATATTCCTAGGGACTACTTCTGGGCTATTGGTTCTTTTCCATTGGTCTGAATGTCTGCATTTATTTGAGTACCACAACGCTTTGATTACAGTAGTTTACATTATAGTTTAAAGTAGGAAATGTAATGTCTCCTATCTTCTTTTTTCCTTAATACTGCTTTAGCTATTCAGGAGTTTTATGCGTCCGTACAAATTTTAGCTGTATTTATTCTATGTTTTTGAATAATATTTTATTTTGATATGAATCACATTGAATCTTTATAGTACTCACTTTAACAATGCTAATTCTTTCCATCTATGACCACATAATTTTTTTCCATTTTCTTGTGTTATCTATTTCTTTAATAGTCACATACAGTTATTAAAATCTTTTACTACTATTATGTTTCTGTCCGTGTCTCTCATGGGTTACTCTTGATCCCTTCATTGACCTTCTATGGTTTACAAGAGACCTACTTGATCTGGTGATTCCAGCAGAGCAAACTAAAAGTGTTTACATGGTTATCCCTCCCTGTTCTTATTGTCCAGATGCAAATAACTGGCCAAATCAATTGGAACAAGAATTAACTTGCAAAGGAATTACTTTGAGTATAATTATTTGGTAGAATTAAGGTAAAATTTGAGAGAAAAATATGTTTTGCATCATTTTCATAGGCATCAGATTATATAGTTTTTTAAAAATTTTTGAGGTTTTGGTTTTTTATTTATGAATTATACTGGATTCCTAATTTTTCTTACATCTATTAGCTTCCCAACAACTGTATCCAGCTATTTTCTCTATCTCGTTGCCATGAGTTAGTACAAAAATAGGACTTTTTTTTTTCTGAAAGCATACAAGCCAGAGATGGTGAACTCCATAAAAAGATTCTCACTAAAATGACTGTATGCGGATACACCTTGGACCAGTGTTGTTTTCTGAATACCTGATGTTGTCAAAGACACAACACAGGAGAATCTGGCAGCTGAAAGTGCTTCCATCTCAATAGCTAACAAGTTTCTCCACAAGCTGGCTACAGAACTTCTTCTTGGAGTTTTGGTTCCCTTCCATCTTTAACCTTTGGTTTTCTTTCACTTACACTAATGCACTGTAGCACTGTCCTCTCGCTGTTTATCGACTTGCTCGAGTGGGCACCAGTAACATCTCCACTGTGAGACTTGTTACTGTTTTTGGCATATCGAGTACGCCACGGGGAGCTTGCCATGCTCTGCTGTGCGGGAGGGATACTCTCCGAAGCTTGCTGGGCTCTTCGAGAGGGACAGAGAAATCAAACCCGGGTCGGGCGCATGCAAGTCAAATGCCCTACCCGCTGTGCTATTGCTCCTGTCCTTACATAGAGATACCTCTTCATTATTTGTCTAATAAAATAGGTTTGATTTTGGAATCTATCTTCAGATCACTGTCAGACATTGGATACAACAATTTAATTAGACTGATTCTATTGTTAAGTGGGAGAGACAGATTCTATAACATAGTTAAACAAATCAACTTCTGGGATTGTGGAATTTCTTGAGAAGTTCCAAAAGTGAGACTGTAGAGGGGCAAAGATATAACACCCAGAATATGTCTTTGCAGAACGATGATTTAATGAGAGAGGGGTACGAAGGCTAGATAGAAATTGCCTTTGGAAAAAAAGCACGTGAAAAGGAAATACTGACTCTTAAGGGGTCCTCCACTGTAGCAGGGAAACCTGATCTCCTTATCTCCCTCTGTGGGAAAGGCAGAACCTGAAATTGCAGATCTTTGTTTACTTGCCTTTCCTGATAACGTTCCTAACTAACCTGTCTACTTCCCAAAGTCATTTTCTTAGCTGAGCAATTTAAGGATGGTGCCTGAAGTCATATGGGTGATTCACTCAGTTTTATACTCACAAATGTACACAGAAGTTTATATGGGATTAATAAGCTTCCTTTTTTTTACTTTTTCTCTTATCCATTTATATGATGCTTATTTGATTATTTGTCCAGCCTCTTAAGAATGCAGAGTGCTATGACTTGATTTCTTTATGCCTAAATGCACCCTTCTTCTGATGGAGAAGTTCTCTTCTATTTCCAATTTTCTGAGAATTTTATTCATGCATCAGTGTGATGTTTGTCAAATTATTTTTTCTGCACCTATTAAGGTTTTTTTTTCTCTTGCTAATAAAGTGAATTGCTTTGATTTTTAAATGCTAAATGAATCTTGCTTTGTTAGAATAAACTCTTACCTAGTTTGTGACAGCTCATTCTATTTGTCAACTCAACTAAACTAAAGGATGCCCAGAGAGAGGTAAATGTTATTTCTGCCTGTGTCAGTGAGATATTCCTGGAAGAGATTAGCATTTGAATTGATGATGGGCCTCTCCTATGTGGGTGGATATTGTGATTCTGTGATTTATAATTAGAAATATATATTTGGTCTCAGTCTCCTTTCTTGGAATAAATCCCCTAAAATCCTTGGAATTTCCACTGAGAAAGATAACTGTCTTTTGTTATGTTAATAAGGTGACATTTGAAACCCACCTAGAGATGGGAGTTGATTACCAGTAAACCAGCCCTTTGGTTGATTAGAAGATTAGGATTTTCGGTCCCACTTTAGACCTCTGAGGAGTGGAGAGGTTAACAGAGGTGGTTAAAACATCAATGATTTAACCAGTCGTGCCTATGCAATGTTGTCCTAGGGAAAGCACAACCAACTAGGAAAGGGGGCAATGAAATAATTTTCGTTGGGAGGGACGTCCACCTGCAAAAACTAGACAACAGCTTCAAACAAAGAGAAGGGTCTGGTTTCATGTGCAGCAGAGAGAAAGAGAGAGAGGGGAGAAAGAGGATAGAGGTAATAGCTTATATATACTCTAGACCTCAAAAAGGAAACTCATATATTCAAGAGGGAGAACTCATATATGCAAAATTAAAGAACATATAATAAATATACATCACATGTACAGAAAATGGTGAGAAATGTCATCAGAGCTGTATGTTTTACTCTGGTAATCAAGTCACAGGAGCTAGAAGTCAAGAAGGTTCTACTGCCCACCCAGAATCTGGGTTTTTTAAGCAGAAGTGTTCTTAAGGTTCTGCTTTGACCCCATTAGAGGCAACCTCTCCCCAGACAGGTTTTCATACCCTCCAAACTGCCCGTCTATTTTAGCACTTGGGCCCGTCTATTTTAGCACTTCCCAACTCCACAGAATCCTTCTAAATTTTCAAGGGACAGAAAGGAGAGAAGGGGTAAAGGTTTTTTGGTTTTTTTTTAAAAAAAGCAAAACAAAAGAAAAAAGTCCACAACCATCATAAAACTCCCAAAGCTCCCGGTGTGGTCAACACTCAGAGACCTGGACACCTCAACTCGTTCGCCATGTCGTTTCTTGTCCAGTTCTTCCAGCTGACTGCTTCTGAGTCATATCCTTTTATATAAACTGGCAATAATCGAGTCAATCAAATATATCTATGACTTCAGCGAGACACTTTAACAAGTGAATCAAACAAGATCAATAAAAGTGGAGCTTGTCAAGCTTGTCAAAAGCATAGATTAGCAACTGGCCTTTGAATTGGGAGAGGAGGAAGCAGCCTCCTATAACTAACCTTCATTTGTTAGATCTCATGCTGTCTTTAAGCAGAAGTGTGTTGAAAATGAGCTGAATTTTATTCAAGGACCTTCCCAGTTGGTATCTGAGAATGACTTAGGGGGGATTTATTTGATATCAAAATCACAGGCAAAATTTAATCTATTGAATGTGGAATATAAGAAAACTACAGTATAAGTGCCTTTTGCTCTCAGATCTTAAACTTATACCATCAACCTCTCAATTATAAGCCTTTGGATTCAAACTGATTGTAACCCTGACTTTCCTTATTCTCCAGTTTATAGAGGGTAGATTATGGGGTATCTCTGCCTCCATCATGACGTGACTTAATTCCCATAACATATATTTGAATTTGTCGTATTGGCTTTGTTTCTCTGAAGAACTTTCTTATGTGTAGATATACTGTATTAGTCCTTCTTACTGAATTGTCAGCATTTTGCTAAGAATGTTTCTGAAGTGAGTTGGTCAATTTTACCTTATTTCTAATGTTTATATCAGCTTTTGGTCTCATAAATAGTTTTTTGTTAAGAGTTGAGAACTGATGTTATTTCTTAAGTATTTGGCAGAATTCACCAGCAAAGTAGGGCGTTTGCCTTGCACGCAGCCAACATGACTGACCCGAGTTCGATTCCTCCGCCCCTCTCGGAGAGCCCGACAAGCTCCCGAGAGTATCTCGCCTGCACGGCACAGCCTGGCAAGCTCCCCGTGACGTATTCGATATGCCAGACACAGTAACAACAAAGTCTCCAATGGAGATGTTACTGGACCCGCTCGAGCAAATCGATATATATATATATATATATATATAGTATAAGGGAAAATTTAAGTTCTTTAACAGATACAGGGCACTCAGATTTTCTATTTTATCTTGTGTTGTTTGAAAAAACTATATCTCTAAAATCTCTTTATTTTAAATGCCAATTTATCACAAAATTTTTCCAATAATGTCCCATTTTCTTATTTTTATATCTGTAGATATTTGCTGATATGATTTTAAGTTTCTGATATTTATAGTTATATCCCTCTTTTGTTTTTGATTTACTTATTTATGGTTTTAACAATTATGTTGACTAAGAGAACAGCTGAGGCATAATTTGGAGAATTTGAGCTTATATGTGGTTTAGGAACCGATACATAGATTGCAGAGATGTCTTATTGGCTGGAGCCCATGTTTTTTGTCTGCAGGGGTCTCAGACTTGATCACTGGCTCTACATTGTCCTCTAAGCACTGCCAGGAGTGAGTGACCCCAGAGCAATGAGCTGGGAGGAACATCTGAATGTAGCTCCAAAATCAAATAACAACAAAAAAACTAGCATAGATTGCTTTTTAAAACATTAAGTACAGACTCATGTGTTCAAAACCTTTGGCTCTTTTTTAAATATTATTGCTATCACTTATTACTAGACTGATCAAGTTGAAGCTTAAACTGTGTGTGTGTGTGTGTGTATGTGTGTGTGTGTGTGTAAAACTCTCTCAAGAGTTTTACTTCCTGTCCTAAACTTTGTAAACTGCTGCTCAGCATTATTTGACCAGTTATTGTGGTGATTGTAAATTATCTCCAGAGAAAGTTTGACATGAAAGGGAGTGTTCCTTGATTGACTGACTGATTTCTGTGCCATTCTGATTTGCATAGTACTTTGCAATTCTTTGGGGTTAAGGGACATAGCCAAGGCTCTTTTCCATGTGTTTTTGAAAATTATCTAAGACAAAAAAATAAAAGACATTAAAATATAACCCCAAGCAAACAGGAAACTGACTTTTTCTTTCGGGAACTAAGTCAAAAGCCAACTTTTTGTGGTTTATGGGCAGGTTCCGCCCACAGAGTTCAGAAATTCATTTTACATTTGCAGTCTCTTATTTTCCTTTTTTCCCAAGTTCTACAGAGAGAGCCACCCCCCCCCTTTCACCTTGCACAAGCTTATTCCCAAGACACCTGCACAGGTTTTTGAATGCCTCTCAAACAAAGTTGCTTCCCCCCCACCCCCCCGCCCTTTCTTTCTAAGATGAAGACAATCTCATAGAAATACCAGACAGCCACATGGCTTTAGGCAACTATAAATAATTTCCCCATCCACAACCAAATACAAGGACCTGGTGTGCTGTTTATAGAGCCTATTAATCATTATTTAGTCAAGAGAAAAGTGAAGCAACGGACAAGCCTGGACAGAAGATGCGTCTTTGTGGAGACAATCTTTTGGCTTATTACATAGCTACCCATATATTATATAACCTTTATGGTTTAGGATAAAACTCTTGAGCTATCCCTCAAATTTATTGTGTTTTTTTAACTTTTTTTCAAAAAAAAGTAGCCTATGTAAGCAACTTTATTTGGAAGAAAAGAGATTTTAATGAGCATGTTCCTCAACTTGTCTTCCTCATTGCCCGTTTTATTATCATCTTAAAAAATTCCTATCCAGTGGCTGGGGAGATCGTACAGCAGGTAGGGCAAGCGCTGACCCTGGTTCAGTCCCCAGCACCACATGTTCTCCTGAGCACCACCAGCACGGCCGCTAGAGCACAGAGCTGGCTGTGCCCCAAACTGCCCTCAAGATCACAGTAACAAATAAATATGCCCAGTCAGGGACCAGAATATGGCTCAAGTGGCAGCACGTGTGAGGCCTCAAACCCAGAACCATGTGATCCCTGAGCCTTCTAGGTGGAGGCCCTACTCCGTAAACCCAAAATTCATATGCTTTCTTGCAGCCAGAACCCAGGTAGGTATGTTGCTTTGTTCTGTGCTTTTCATGAACTACCTTTTCTATACACATTTCATGTAATAATAACAATGACCCATTTGCCATATGGCTAAAAAACATTCTGTCCTGCTAAGATAATTGAGTATGTTTAGCTATCACCGAGGATCTAGATTATTTCTAATTTGGGATCTACTCAAAAAAACATTTAGCAAATGAGGTTTTTACTATCTAAATGATCTTCCTCCTTTTTAGGCAATTCCCTTTGTATAAATGATGAACAGTTCTAGGTATCATAAAAATGGGTTTTTTTAGAATAACACTTTATTCTGAATTAATTCTTTATAATTTAATTTTACTTCAAATATTTGAGCAATGATTTCTTCTTATGACTCTGCTCCTTACTGTGTTTGTTTCCCATTTCCCAACCCCCAGCCAATGGAATATTCCAGGATCATAAAATCAGAACAAAAACTTTGGAAATAACCCATCCAATAATATTTATTGCACCATACTATATAACAAAAGATATTAGGCTAATTTAAGGCCCTTTCCTACTTTTTTTCCCAGGGTCAGATCTATGATTTTATTTATTATTTTAAAAATGATTTTGTTGTAGTTTAGGCATGAATGTAATCACTGTCATTGTCACTGTTCTCCCGTTGTTCATCAATTTGCTCGAGCGGGCCCAGTAATGTCTCCATCATGAGACTTGTTACTGTGTTTGGCATATATAATACATCATGGGCAGCCTGCTAGGCTTTGCCATGCGGGCAAGATACTCTCGGTAGCTTGCCAGGCTCTCTGAGAGGGGCAGAGGAGTCGAACCCAAGTCACCCAGGTCAGCTGCATGCAAGGCAAACACCTTACCTGTTGTGCTATAGCTCCAGCCCATGAATGTAATAATAGTGTTAAATTATATGGTATTGATGCCCAAAGTTACTACCCATCACCAAAGTGCTCACAATCCTCCTCCATTGTCCCTCCTTCACCTCTGTGTTCTAGCCTGGTCTTCTATAAATGAGGAAAGTGATACTTAGAACAGAAACTCTGGAGCTGATACTAAGACTTGGGTTCTATATGATGTACGTCAACAATCACCCCATTCTATCATCTCAAAGGCCCCAGAAGAAAAAGATAGACACACTTTTCTTATCTATAATTTTGCTTGAAGATAAGACAGATAAACACAGAATATATCCAAGCTACACACTTGGTTAAGCCCAGATACAAATTTATTTCTTAACTTTAATTTTTGGAGGGACCTTCCAAGAAGTGCTCAAGAGGTCTGGAGGCCCCACCAGAGATTCTCAGCCAACTGGGCTCTTAGTGCAGTGAAATTGTACCAAGAAGGTCATGCTGCTCAAGTCCTCTAGTGCCAGGGTACCCGGACCACCCCGCCAATGCTAGGGTCTCTAGGTCTGCACCCAGCAGTTCTAAAGGCAGGAGATGACAGGGAGGAGTTTTCATGCAGTGCTGGAAATTGAACTCTTGTCAGCTGAATACTCAGCAGAAGCCTGAAACATTGTACTACCTCTAGGCTCCAAGGCCAGAAAGGTAAACTCATTTATGTACAGCAACCTAAACTGTATGCTTTTTTAAAATCTAGAATATAAATGCTTACTTGTCTCAGACTAGGACTTTATCATTTTAAAATACCCAATCATGAAAATCATCATTCCTAATAGATAACTGTGCAAAGGTAGCATTTAAAACTTTATTTCAAAAACTATTTGTTTTTGAAACAAATACCTTCCCTCTGTCAGCCCTCCCCCGGCACCAGACATTCAGCAGTAAGCAGAGTGAACACAGTACCTGCTTGGGGGCCAATAGATACTGAGTTAAAATAGCCACCCCATTAACAATCAAAGAAAAAAACAAAAGGGAAAGAGTAACACGATCCATTTACTATTATTAAATAGTCCTTAAAACAAAAAAGAGAACATGCTGAATGTTTGTAGCGTGAATGGAATCGATACTTTCACACACAGCAAGAGGAACTGTGGCATCAGAATCCCCTTCTGGGAAGAAGTTTTGCAATATACAGAATGTCTTAGCAATATCTTTTCTTTTTGTGTGTGTTGTAGGGGGATGTAGGGGAGTGTATGGGGAGCATTCCCTGCAGTGCTAGGACTCATTTCTGACTTTGTGTTCTCGGATCACCTCCTTTGGTGCTTGGGGGGCCATTTGCAGTGCTGGGTGTTGAACAGGGATTGGTCCTGTAAGGCAGGCCCCTTAACTCCTATACCATCTCTCTGGTCCCTAATCTGTCTTCATTTAAAGTCTCGCTTTTAGGGGCCCGAGAGGTCGTACAGTGGGTAGGGCTCTTGGATTGCATACAGCGGACCCAGGTGGATTGCATACAACGGACCCAGGTTTGATCCCTGGCACATCATATGGTCCCCTGAGCTGGAGTGATCCCTGAGTTCAGAGCTAAAATTAAAACCCTGAGCACAGATGGATGTGACAAAAATTTTAAAAGTCTCACTTTTCTAAATCTTTCCTGTGTGTGTGTGTGTGGCAGGGGCGGGTGGGGAGGTGGACAAAGTGGGAATATATGCATAGAGACGTTCATGTACTGGTTTTGGCATATCGAACACGCCACAAATAGCTTGCCAGGCTCTGCCGTGCAGGCGGGATATTCTCAGTAGCTTGCCAGACTCTCCGAGAGGGATAGAGGCTTTTAGGGCAGCCTCTAATTGCCCTTGTAGGTGTTCCCATGGTTCAAACCATATTTGAGCCCCAGCAAATATGGTGTGGTAATCTTGGAAGATGGGTATTATGTGTCGACCGCGTGGTCCAGAAAGCTTCCTGGAGTGTGGCGGCGGTGGCGGCTGGGTAGTGAAGGTAGTGGAGGTAGTGGAGGTCTGCTGATGAATATTTATCTGGTACCGGTAGGGTGGGTTTTCTGTGTGTAATCCCTGGGTCGCTGGAGATTGGTGGGAGCAGGCAGAGGATCTCTGTTCCTGGGGCCTGGTGAGCCTGGAGTCCAAGGTCACAGAGTTCCAGTTACCTGGTTCTGTGGGGCTTCACTCGTGCGTGAGTCTCGGCCTGAGCATCTGGAAAGCATCCTGGAACCAGTGGCAGCTGGGTAGTGGAGGTAGTGGAGGAAAAACCAGTAAATACAATGGGTTCACTCATCCCCCTGACCCTGAAAGAGCCACCAATACAGCAGCATTAAGAAGAATGAGGAAGAAGAGGCTGATAAAAATTTCAAGGCCAAACTAGGCTGCCAAAATGAAGAAGGACAAAAATGACTGTCTGTACTTTCAATGCACATACACTGGCATCGGATGCATCCACCAAGGACCTGATGGTACAAGTGCAAAAGATCAAGTATGACATAATTGGTCTGACCCAAACAATCACATCACGCTGTTTTTGACACTGGAGAAGAACTGTTCCTTGGAACATGCAACAAACGAGGCGTCGGTGGTGTCAGCATCCTTGTCAACACGAACTTGGCCACAAGCATGGATTCATTCGAATGCCTAACAACCTGATTTTTGTGCCAAGATAGGACCGAGAAGATCAGCCGAAGAACTCCACATCAGGATCCATGGCCTAGAATGGAACGAACAGGGTGAGAGACTATCTGAGTTCATCATGTTGACCAAGACCAACCATGGTAACTCACAGTTCCAGAAGGCCGAATCTAAACATTGGACATGTGAGTTTCCTGGTAGACGGTTCCACAATGAAATTTACCACATCATATTCAATCAACAGTTTTGCCTGACTGACGTTGCTGTTGTCCCAAAATTCCAAACAGGATCGGACCACTTCATGCAAAATTCTACTTCATGAAGTGGGGAGAAAGGGCTGCAAAGTTTAAGAAGAGAGTTCCTAGAACGACTACCAACTGGGAGCTCTTTGGCACTATTGTAGCAACATGGGAAGATGCCGTCATTGACAACATTGATGAAGAATACGACCAACTCATTCAGCACCTCCATGATTGTGCGAGGAACACCCAGAAAGAGATAGCCACAAAAAGATGCTTGTCTTTGAAAACTCTTGAGCTCATATGCCAACGTGGCTTGGCGCAAGCCTCAAGCAACCACAAGCAAACATCCAACCTCACAAAGCAGTGCAGAAAAGCGATAAAGGAAGTCCTCAAAGAGAGAAGAGCAGCAGTCTTGGCAGATGCGGCAGAAGCCAGGAAAAGCATTCGCAAAGCCCAACTGTCCTTCACCAACTACAAGACCAAGATGATTGCCCTCCAACTTCCTGATGGATCTATCACATCTTCCAGAAGGCAATGGAGAAGTTTATCCATGACTTCTACTCGGAACTCTTCGATAGCCAAGTCTACCTGCCCACATACCAAATTCTGCAGGATGGATATGTCATTCCCAACATTCTCCCTTCCGAAATCCGACACACCATTTCATCAGTAAAGAAGCGAACAGCACCCAACCCAGACAAGGTGAGACCCAAACACCTGGAGAACCTGCCATCAGTACTCATCAATACACTGGCTTGGCTCTTCACATGCTACCTATCTGAATACAAGGTTCCATCCCAGTGGAAAACCAGCAGGACTGTACTACTGTACAAGAAGGGAGACATCCATGACATTGGCAACTATCTCCAAATCTGCCTGCTGTCTGTCATCTACAAGCTGTTCAGTCAAGTCATCCTGAATAGGATTGGCAGAACACTAGATGAAAGACAACCATGTGAGCAAGCCAGATTCCAAAAAGGATTCAGCAAGATCGCCCATATCCACACGATAACCAAGCTCATTGAGTTCTCAGGAGTTCAAGATGCCACTCTGTCTAATGTTCATTGATTTAAAGGATTTAAAGAAGGCCTTTGATTCTGTTGAGACTGAAGCAGTCATCAAAGCTCTAGTCAAACAGGGCGTTAAAACTCAATATATCAGGATCCTCTATGAGCTGTATTATGGATTCACTACCAGGATCTCACCATTCTACAAGGAAGTAATCATCCATGTCAGGAGAGGGGTTCGGCGGGGTAATACCATTTCACTGAAACTCTTCAGTGCCACCCTCGAGAACATTATGCAACGATTGGAATGGGAAGGAATGAGAGTCAAGATAGACAGTCGGCAACTACACCACCTACACTTTGCTGGATAATATCGTTCTAATAATACCAAACATTAGCCAAGCAGCACAAATGCTGGCTGACTTCGACCATGACTGTGGAAAGGTCAGACTACAGCTGAATCTCACAAAGACAATGTGTATGAGAAACAGTCTCGTTCCTGATGTTCCATTCGCTCTCAATAGAACAAACATCTCCAAATGCAACAGTTATGTGTACCTAGGTCGAGAAGTCAACATGATGAATGTCCTGGCACCTGAGTTGCACAGGATGAAGAGAGCAGCTTGGAACGCCTTTCAAGAGCGTTGAAGAAATAGCTAAGAGGACGAAGAACCTCCAGCTCCAGGCACATGTCTTCGATTCCACTGTTCTTCCTGCATTAACATATGCCTCAGAGACTTGAGCCCTCTGAAAACAGGATGAAAACGCTATTTGGGTCTCCCAAGGAGGAATTGAAAGAGCTATGCTTGGAGTATCACAATTCACTCAAGTGAGAGAAAGAATCTGGGGTTCCAACCTCTATCAAGGATCAAGAATCAGGGACACTGTCTCATTTGCCAAGGCTTCAAAAATCAGATGGGCTGGACACATAATGAGATTTGGAGACGACTGCTGGACTAGAGCCATTACCAACTGGATTCCATGGGACGTCAAAAGATCATGTGGCCGCCCACCTACCAGATGGTCAGACTTCTTCATCAAGACCCTGAACGATTGGTTTGAGGCTGTTCGTGTTCCTAGAACGAGCAGACGCCATTGGGCTACACTAGCACGTGACAGGAAAGAAAGGAGATGTTACTGGTGCCCACTAGAGCAAATCAATGAGTAACTGGATGTCAAGTGATCAAGATATTGATTTTGAAATTCTTTATAATAGCTTTCTTTTCACTTTCTATAGAAGAATGACTGGCAATAGTGAAGAAAAATAAGATATGCATGCAGCAGGATAAAATGTAGGTTGTCAGAGATGATATTTATAGTATTTATGATTTCATAGAAGTCAAAGATAGTGTAAGATGTGATCACTTACATGGTGATCTCTAAGGAGAAATACCAAAATGATAATGAAATCATGGGTTGTTTTTGTCTATCTAAAACATTTTTTAATATTTTCAAATTAAAAAAAGATTTAATTTTGACAATTACGAAAAAATGTTCATCCTCTTTACCTTCTCTAATGTGTTTTTTCCAGATGTGTGTCTTCATGGTTACACAACAGGGAAATGTCAGTAGGAGGAAAAGCAGACCAGAGGCTGTGTGGGAAGCGTGTTTCCTTGGCTTGTCATCCTGTCTTCCCTTTAACTCTGAACAAGTCCCTTTCTTTCCTCTTCTTTTCATTCCTTCCTTTTCATGCTAGACTTACATATTATACGGCTCACAAAGGATGATTTACAAATTAATGTCAGATACAGACTGGGGAGATAGCTCTTGGGGTTGGAGCATATATTTTTCATGTAGGAGGCCTGAGTTTGATCCCCTGCACTGCATGATCTACTGAATAGCACCAGGAGTGAACCCTGAGCACTGAGCTGAGAGTAGCTCTTAGGCACTGTTGCATATGGCCTCCAAATCAGAATAAATGAATTACATTTAATGTCAGGTGAGCATTCTACTTTTTTGCCTCCCAGACTGAATCAGAACCCACATTTGTTATATAAGTTCTATGCTACATTTTGTTTTGGTTTCTGAGCTACGCTTCTGGTGGTGCCTACTGGTTACGCTGGGCTCATTGCTCAGAGTGGGATAGTCCAAGTGGGTGCTCAGGGGACCATGCAGGGCCAGGGGTTTCACCTGGGCCTTCTACATACAAAGCCTGTCCTCTCCTCCTTGTGCTCTGTCTCTGGCCTTCCTCTGTATCCTCTTAGGGGGTAACACATTCTAACGTACACGTGCGACTAGAATTACTCTCTCTTCTGGGTCCACCAGCACACAATCCCCTACAAATATATCACCCAAGGGCGGTAGCAATGGATCCATTGCAAAGAGTTTGAGTGAACCATCTAGAGGCAAAAGAGAGAATGTCCTGAGATTCTGCCTTCTCGCCACAACTGTTCCATGAATAGCCCGTGGATTTATCGAGACAGAACACTCTGTGCTTGCAGTGACAAGGTCAGCCCCAGGGTTAAATTTGGCCAGGTCAGGGGAGTGAGAAATGGGGTTGGGGCGGGTGGAGGGTCAGGGGGTGGAGGAGCGGGCTGCTGACCAGCTGTTCTCAGGGCCTTGAGACACTTCCGATGACCTGACCCTCCTCTCCTCCAGTTGCTCCTGCTTGTCTCCATGCCAGATGCCAGGCGGTTGCTAGGAACTCAGATTTAAATGAAACAGAACAGCGGGGTGAGCCCCAGCTACCCACAGAACTAGCACCAAGTCTCTTAGTCCTGGCTGATCCCATGGTCAGTCCTCAAAGATCCTCAGAAAACCACACTCAGATTTAAATGAAACAGAACAGCGGGGTGAGCCCCAGCTACCCACAGAACTAGCACCAAGTCTCTTAGTCCTGGTTGATCCCATGGTCAGTCCTCAAAGATCCTCAGAAAACCACATTATATTCAATACTGAGGTTTCCTTGGAAATAATACTAGAAAAACATGGCTATGACAATTGTATAGATATATAGGTATACATCTACACTTAATATATTCACTTGTATGTTATGATTATATTATACTTGTACAGAAAGATGCATGCAGTTATATTTTTTAAAATATTATATTCTATATTATATACTATAAGATAGAGCTGGAACGATAGCACAGCGGGTAGGGCATTTGCCTTGCACATGGCTGAATCGGGTTCGATTCTTCTGTTCCTTTCAGAGAGCCTGGCAAGCTACCAAGAGTATCCCATCCACATGGCAGAACCTGGCAAGCTCCCCAGGGTGTATTCAGTATGCCAAAAACAGTAACAACAAGTCTCACAACGGAGACATTACTGGTGCCCGCTCGAGCAAATTGATGAACCATGGGAGGACAGTGCTACAGTGCTGCATACTATAAGATGTTATATGGGGGTGGAGCGATAGCACAGCGAGTAGGGCGTTTGCCTTGCTGTCGACCCGCCTTTGATTCCCAGCATCCCATATCGTCCCCCAAGCACTGCCAGGAGTAATTCCTGAGTGCAGAGCCACGAGTAACCCCTGAGCATTGCTGGGTGTGACCCAATAGCTAAAAAAAAAAATGTTATAATAAAAAGTCTCCCAACTCTCAAGGTGACACTAGTCCAGCATGTCCAAACACTCCTTTGTGTGCATTTTGGTTTGGTTTTGGGACCACACCCAGCTCTGCTCAAGGTTTACTCACAGCTCTGTGCTCAGGGATCACTCCAGGCAGGGCTCAGGGGACCATATGGGGTGCCAGGGCTCGAACCCAGATCAGCAGCATGCAAGGCCAGCGCCCTACCCACTGTACAATCACTCTATGTCTGAATCCTTCTCTTGGAGTAGATCGCTGGCCACGCCAAAAGCTCAGCATCTCTAGTTCTGCTGAAATGTTTGCAGTCAATTCACACAGTAGCAGGGGTAGCGGGAGCAGTGCTGGGAGCAGGAACTCTGAGCCCGGGTTGGAGTGCTTGCCGGCGTTCATAGCACGTTGGGATGGATTCCTGGCTCCACATGACCTGCTAAGCAGCGTGAGAGCAGGTGACCTCCAGCACCACCAGCAAACACCATGCCCAGTATGCGACAGCTTTCAATCCCACGTGCCTGTCCTCTGCATTTCTGAAGGGTTTTTTTTGTTGTTGTTGCTTTTTGGGTCACACCCCGCGATACTCAAGGGTTACTCCTGGCTCTGCACTCAGAAATTACTCCTGGCAGTGCTCAGGGGACCATATGGGATGCTGGGAGTCGAACCTGGGTCAGCCGTGTGCAACGTGGGTCTGCTGCATGCAAGACAAACGCTCTACCCGCTGTGCTATTGCTCCAGTCCCGCATTTCTGAGTTTTAATCCTTGCAACCTCTTCTCGTCATTGCCTCAGCCAGGGGTCAGTAGCTGCTTCCTGCACCAACTGCCTTCTGTCCCCGCAACCCCAAATTCCCACCCACCTTTAGCTGCTCTGTGGCCCTTAAAGGGGACTGACTTTCCTCTCCTATGGAGACCTGGGTGAGGAATCTCCTGGGATAGACCGAGCTGCCCTGTAGTCTAAGGCAAAATGACCCCTGCTCTGGCCTCGCCCAGTCCTGGACTTGAATTCTGGTTTTAGGAATCTGCTAACCGGTAGACAGTGACTTTGCTTCTCCCACGCTTGGTTTTCTGGTCATCAAGATGGAGTTTCCAGCTGTCTTGAGGAATAGATTCATCTGTTAATTTTGGAATAGATGAATAGCCATGATGATGTATCATTTCTAAGGCTGAGGTCTAAGTTTTTCTCTATCTTCTTTTTTCCAGATCTTTACATATCTTATATGCTTAAGGAGGATTTATCCTATGACAGTGTGTCTGGAGGGGAGGGTTGGGAACTCTATATAACTGCAGCTCAGTGGAACAACAAACTTAATTTGAATCTAACATAAATAAGTATTTTGTGGTGAACAGGTTTTTCTCCCTTGAAGCAATGGGTTTTATTTTTATTTCTTCTATTAGGAAGAAAGGAATTTGGATCATACCTGGCAGTGCTCAGGGGCTACTCCAACTCTGTGCTCAGGAGTGACCCTGGCAAGTATCCAGGGGACCACATGTGGTACCGGGCATTCTAAGAGGATCAGCCACATGCAAGGCAAGCACCTTGCCTCCAGTACTATCTCTCTGGCCCTGAAGTTATAGTCATAAACATCCTTTTCAGATTATTTTAATCTTGGGAGCATGTCCCAAGCGGTGCTCAGGAAGCCAGAAGGCCACTCCTAGCGATATTGGACTAACCGGCCAGATGGTTCAATACTGGGGACTGGGGTCACAGTGCTTCTTGGGATCTGCTGTACCAGGGAGCACCAGGGTCACACCTGACAATGATGGGGATCAAACTTAGGTCACTGAATTATCTCTGACCATTGAGCAATCTCTCTGGCCCCTTAGTTGTTATTCAAAATGAAAAGCAATATTGGGGATCTGGAGCGATAGCATAGATGGTAGGACATTTGCCATCCCAGGTTCGATTCCCAGTATCCCACACGGTCCCCTGAGCACCGCCAGGAGTAATCCCTGAGTGCAGAGCCAGGAGTAACCCCTGTGCATCGCTGGATATGACCCAAAAAGACAAAAAAGGAAAAATAATATCAGTTCACCTGGTGAAAGGAAAAGAAGGCCTTCTCCTAACCAGGCAACCTCTCCAGGGTGGGCGAAATACGGAGCGGTGCTGCACTGTCTGCTCCAGAGAGAAGTGACCTCTGACTGGTTCTGCCCAGCAGACACTGTTGGTTTTTGTGAAACAGTGACCGTCAGAGAGAGGAAAGAGCGCCACTGCTCCAACAATCGGCGGCTTCACTTCTGAGGGTTGAATTCAGGACTAGAATGTAAACCTGCAAGCGAACAAGGTCCCAAAGGAGGGTTCCGGGCCCTCACAAGTCCAGGCAGATCAAAGCCGCTTCAACACCCAGGGAAGGACAAAGCGCCTTTCTTCGCAATTCCACAGAGAGTGGCTCTGGGCAGTGCAGCCGCCTCAGAGCCGGAAGGCCAGTGGGGCTGGGCTGAAAGAGGGATTCGTGCCCAAGTCTGGAAGGCAAATGAGCCACGCCAAGGCTTTCCTGGTCCACAGCGGACTAGGACTGTGGCGATGGGCTTATACCTAAACTGTCCTTCCCACCAAAGCCCAACTCTTTATCTCAGAAGAACTTCTACATCAGCTTCGACTTATTCCCTTTATTTAGGCACCACTGTGATCTATAACATTTTTACTGTCACTATCACTGTCCTCCCGTTGTTCATCAATAGCGGGCCCAGTAACGTCTCCATCATGAGACTTGTTGTTACTGTGTTTGGCATATTGAATATGTCACGGGTAGCTTGCCAGGCTTTGCTTTGCGGGCGAGATACTCTCGGTAGCTTGCTGGGCTCTCCAAGAGGGGCGGAGGAATCGAACCCAGCTCGGCTGGGCTGGTTGCGTGCAAGGCAAATGCCCTACCACTGTGCTATCGCTCCAGCCCTAATGTTTTTACTAACAGAATGTTCCAACTCCACGCATGGGATTCTAAATCTTATGTTTCTCAAGCCAGCCCCTGTAACAGGAGTGGAGTGTAGGGTGGGGATGGGGGATACTCCTGGGAGAACATCCCCAGCCCCACCCCGCCCCTCAGAGCAGCTGCCTCACCACTGCAGAGAAGTCGCTATCTTTGTGGGAGTGCAAGACTCCCACGACAAGACAGACAAGACAGACAAGACGCACATTTGCGAGAGAAGCCAGCGCTGGGCTGGATGGGCTCAGGAGACTCTTGTGCCTCTGTGCCCCTTTCTGCGGAGCCTTTTCTGAACGGGCTCTGTGCTCTAAAGCTAGAGACAGCGAGTCACATTCCAGAGTATGTGCAGACCTGGGAACGGTTCTGCTGGAGACATGTCCACACAATGAGAGCGAGAGAGAGAGAGAGAGAGCGAGAGAGAGCGAGCGAGAGAGAGAGAGAGAGAGAGAGAGAGAGAGAGAGAGAGAGAGAGAGAGAGAAGAAGGTGGGAAAGAGGCAAGAGGGCGGGGGAGGGAAGGGAGAGCAGGAGAGGGGAAAGAAGGAAATGGGGAAGGAAGGAGGAAAAAGAGGAAAAGAGGAAGGGAAGAAGGAAAGAAAAAGAAAGGGAAGGAAGAAGGGGAGAAAAAAGGGCTAGAGGAGGAGGAGATGGAAAGACATAAAGAGAGTGAACTGGAGAGAATGGGGGGGACAAGGGAAGAGGGAGAAGAAAAGAGAGAGAGAGAAAAAAGAGAGAAAAAAGAGACAAAGAGAGAACAAGTCTTTGTAGTTATGTGAAAGCTGGACTTTCGTGGTGATCATTGTTGCTACCTGAACCAAAATAATCTGTCCCTGGTTAATCATTCTCCAGGGGAGGTAGAGCTACTGCATCACCTGTCTGAAGCACCTGGGGAAGAGGAAGTCTGACTGAGCAGGGGGCTGGGGGCACTGGGAGAGGCAGTACACCAGGACCCCGGGCTTAGATGAACAGGTCAGCTGGCATCATTCAGAAGACCAGGGTCTGGGTGCAGAATAGCAGCGATGAGAAGCCCAGATCCTGCCTAAGTCATAACCCAGGACATCCTCAACAGCATGTTGTCAGTCAATTCAAGGACCAGTGATTGAGGCCAGGTAAGGCGAAGCAGCCTGTGTGTCCTCTATGGGAACCCGCACACCCTCTGTGAGCCAGGGCCTACCAGCTCCAGGTGAGGGCTAAGAGGCCTCTGGACACTTACTCTGGGTTCGCTTTAGCTGCTGTTCATTCCCTCGTGCTCTGGCTTTCTCTGTGGTTTCCTAGCCATGCTTCTCATGAAAACTGTACCTCTCGGCTGAATCGAGGTATAAGAGCAGCCCTGTATCTTATCTAAGACGACAGAGAGGAAAACACCCACTCAGGCAGGAGTGAAGGTACAGAACAAGTTCTCCACTCTCTATTGGGGCTCCCACAGACTTGGGAATCAGCTGAGCACTGGTCAGTTATGGATTAAATAACTAATAACTATTATATAAATTAATATAATTTATTATCAGAGCCTGGCAAGCTCCCTATGGCATATTCGATATGAGAGCCAAAAACAGTAACAAGAAGTCTCACAATGGAGACCTTACTGGTGCCCGCTCAAGCAAATCGATGAACAAGGGGAGGACAGTGCTACAGTGCTACATTATTATAGATCGAAACTGTTACAGCTATAAATCTACCGAAATATCCTCTGTCTAAAGACCCTCTTTCTTTTCTAATAATAGATTTTTATCTGGACATGTGACAGACTAAAATTAAAAGTTTAGAAAACATCTTTATCTAATTGTTTCATTTGATTAATGGCATTATAAGGTACACGTGGAAACAGGCAGTCAGGTCCTTAAGTTAAAAAGGGAAATGCCTTCTTCCCCTCTTGTTTTTTTTCTTTTTTTCTTTTCTTTTTTGTTTTTTGCTCATTAAACTGTGGACATGATGATAGCTAGAATTTGAGCAGCCCTATTGGTCCAGAAGACTTCCAACTAAAAATGGTAGAAGAACAAGAAAAAGGAGCCTGGATTGTAGAGAAGTTTGGGGGAATCCGCATTCATCCTTTAAAAAACCTAACTCTGGTTCACTATAAGAAAAAAATCAACTAAGGAATGAAAAAAAACTATTTTAAGGGAGTTTTCAGTTATTCATCATGGAAGGAAGAATCTAATGGGGGCTCTGTAACATGTTGCATGTTGGACATTATGTAGGTACAATGTTATTAAGGTTTCTCTGCATTTTTAGGACATACAACATGAAGGATCTCAAGAACACAACTTCAATCCGAGGGATCAAGTAGGTCGAGAACAAATGATTGGCCCATCACTTCCAGGCCTCAGCTCCACTCTTAGAGGGCCACATTAGTGGGATAGTAAATATAGTCTTTTCCAGTCGACTATGGGCCACCAGATCAGGAGGAAGTACTGAGCCTCCTGACCTCCTGTGATTTCCCCTGCTATGTATCTTTTGCAAGCAGCAAGGTGGTCTGAAGAAGAGGGAATAAAGCACCAAAAAACCCCTAAGAAATAGGCAAACCTCGAAGGGCAGGTTGACCCTCTGGCTCCTCTATCTCTTAGCTGTGTCTTTGGGCTTATTTAATCACCTCTGAGTCCCATCCACTCATGATAGAATAGAACATGGGCAGAGAAATACCCACAGGGTAAGACATAAACAAGGAGAGATCCGTGAAGGTCTAGACATAGTGTCTGACATGTATCTGGTCACTGTTTAGAAATGACTGTTGGCATCATTTGCCATTCCCACCCCGAGCCCTGGCTTCACCCAGATCTCTATATGCCCTGCCCCTAGATGAACTCTCCTTCCCCAGAGCTTGGCCTCCTCTCCCCAAATCTCCACCTACAGTAGCGTGACTGTTTTCCATCTCTGTAGCTTTCACAAAGAAGTTTAAGGCCTCCTTGAATTCCAGGCCTGGAATCTCTCTTCTTCTCCCCTAAACAGTGCCAGCATTTGATGTTCAACCACTCATGAACATTTACTGCCTTGTATTGATATTTAATCACCAAGGGCACGTCTAGTCTCGCCCACCGCGCTGTGTGCTCTCCCAGGGTGTGGCTCAAACCCTTCCCACCCTGAAATCCTTCCTGTCCTTAACTCTCAGTCCCTGCTGCACAAGGAAACCAAATCCCATTATCCAGACCCCCCCCCCCCTCTAATTAGTGTTTCAGAATTCTTTTTGAACCCACGTGCCTCATGCTTTCCTATGTTCTGCAGAGTTCAAAGCACTTGGACAATGGTGCATTCCTAGAATATCAGCCAGGGCTTGGTTAATTTCCTGCAGCATCAGACTTAGGGCCAGCAGCATAGCTTGTGTTCTTGACCTGGGTCAGTCTTTGGGCATAAAGGGAAAAGGCAAGGGAGGACTTAATGGAAGAGAAACCCTTTATTCCAACCAAGAAAAACAATTAAAAAAAATGCTTTCTGGATAGTAAATTGATACTACTCTTTGGAATCTGGGAGCACGTTTGTCTTTTGAAAGAGGACTGTTGCACTGTAATCCAAGACTCTTGTTTTGAATAGGGGAATGCACCTCATTTGTCTTTTTGAACAGATATGTTGGACTTGTTTTATAAGCATGTGCTTTATTTCCAGGCTGCCCTCCAAGGCTTCAAGGAAATGAACAGAACAGCAATTGCGTTGATCTGGTAGATGCTCGAGTGGGCGTTCTCCCTGGGGAGAAGATGCCTGATTCATGCAAGCTAGACAGAACCACAGCACTGCGTGAGTTCATTCCAAGTTGCATCATGAGTCGGAAACATTACAAAGGAAAATGTCAGTGCCATGGCTCTCACTCTGTAGGTAGTGGAGGAGTGTAGCTCTCTCTTGGGGCTGCTTATGAAAAAGATCAATTGGGGCCAGGGAGACAGTACAAAGGTGAAGGTGTTTGCCTTGCATGTGGCTGACCCCAGTGTGATTCCCGCCTGACTACCTGAGTCCCGCCAGGAGGGATCACTGAGAACAAAGCCAGGAGTAAGCCCTGAGTACCACTGGGCGTGACTCAGCTCCTTTCCTCCCCGATATACACATCCCCTAGTGTCTAACTCCCATCGCTCTACAGTGATTCTGTAACTTTTGGGGTGAACCCAAGGACATCTTTTCCCTCTAGAGTTTCAAGCCTTTTGCATGCAGGAGATGAGACACAGAGAGAAGTGCTCCCTGGCTGTGGAGCAGACAAGGGTATCTTATCAGTTGCCAGTGTCGCTGTGAGAGGGGCTTTGAGAAACACAGTGATCCCTACAGCAACTACTCCCATCCTCTTTCTTGTCATCTTTCTACTTCAATGTGGCAATCATAGAATGACGATGAGTTAATTATCTGAGTTGGAGTGTAGACAAAGCGGGAGTGCAAGGCATCATTTCGGAGCCGAGGCTCCTGTGGGTCCTGGCGGAGTGAGTGGTGGGCTCTGCTCAGAGTCTGCACGGAAAGGGAAGGGCAAACGTTGGTGTCGTGGGGAGGGCTGCGGGAGGGGTGGGGTGGGCGGAGGACCTGGAAGGACTCCCAGACTGGGAGGAGAGAAGGGCATCGGCTCCCAGTTGTGCTGGGAGAGTGACTCAGCAGCCCATGTGGCGGGAAGGGCCACAGGAATGCCTCCCTGGGCTGTGGTCCCTGCATTCCAGAGGGGCCGCAGAGCCTCCTGCAGGGGAGCCAGGCTGTGCCATCAGTTGCCTTGGCCAGAAAGGAGGGGACGGAGGGAGCTTTCGGTGAGACCACAGAGCACTGTTTACTCATTGGTGTTAGAAGCCTCTGCATGCCCCCTCGCCTCCATCTCCTCCTCCTCCTTGTCCTGCTCCTCCTTGTCCTCCTCCTCCTCCTCCTCTCCTCTTCCTCCTCGTGCTCCTCCTCCTGCTTCTCCTCATCCTCCTCTTCCTCCTGCTGCTCCTTCCCTCCTCCTCATCGTCCCTAAATCCAGTTGCTGAATGGGACCAGTTCTCTCTCTGTCATGTCTTCTACACATGCGCCATAGCCCTGACTTTGTCTCCCTACGGCCGCTTCCCATCTCCCCTCCCTGGCAGACCCCCAGCGTCTCTTACTTGGACGAGGCCGGTCCCTCCCCACAGCACGCTGTTCTCTGTCTCCCATCCCTCCCCCACTCTTCTCTCCAGAACTGAACCCCAAGCCATAGCCTTCCCTTATGTAAAAAGCTTCTCTGGGGGCCAGAACAATCTGAGGCCTTATTCAACCCCTTGAGGGATCTGACCTGGTAGCCCCCCTGACTCCCACCATGACCTGCTGAATTCCCCACTCTGGGGTCCCCTTGGAGCCTCCTCCACCTCCTGTCCCCAGCCCTCAGCCAGCCACAGTGTGTCTTGTGGAGCTCTCAGAGAGGACCCCACAAGGACAGCACATCCGTGCGCCTGGCAGACTGGCCTTGTTTGGCAGCACTTTGCAGACACTGTGTGCTTTTCCACCAGGGAAGGTTTGTGGTCACCTGGCGCAATAGGTCTACGGGTTCCAGTTTTCATCGTGTCTCTGTGCCTCTGAGCAATAGACCTTTTTTTTTAAATTAAAAAAACTTTTCAAAAAATTTTCTTGGTTTGGAGGCCACACCCAGTGGGCTTTTACTCTTGGCTCTGCACTCAGGGATTACTCCTGGTGGGCTCTGGGGATCAGAGGGGATGCCAGCATCTAAGTGGGTCAGCTGCGTGCAGGTCAACACCGGACACCCTGCACACCCCAGAGCCCACAATAGGGAATTTCTAAATGAAGGTCTGTACATTGTGTTTTCAGACACCACGCGACTGCACTTTATAGCCTCCAGTGAGGTGTAAAGGCAATTTTTACATGCATGAGAAACCAAAGACTTGTGGTGACTCACTTTATCGTGAGAGCCACTTTATTGAGATGCTGCAGAGCAGGGCCAGCCCATCCTGAGGTGCTGAACTTAGGGCCCGGATTCGGAAGCTTGCCTCCGACACACTGCTCATCGGGAGAGTCTAGACTCAATGCTGAGAGGCAGACGCCCGGCCGGAGAGCTGGATTCTTCTGAGTCCTTCTTTCTCCAGGTGAAATCTCATCTGACTTCCTCCATGCTCCAGAACGTTCTTCCACCCCTAACCATGGTGGTGCACATCCAGGTGGAACATGCAGGCTGCAAGAGGGAGATTTTCACCTCTGCTTCCTGTTGCAAAACACACGGGAGTCACTCAGTGGAGGGGGGCTAAGTATGCGGATTACCCGAGCTACAGTGTTTGCACATGTAAAATGAGAGTTCTCTGATGGGGTTTCGGGACATGGAAAATGAGAAATACTCCAGAAGATTATTTTGGTTTCCTGTAAGACACCAAGATCTAGGTATCACTTGTTATTAGATATACACAAATATCCATCTGTGGAGAAATATAAGTGCTACATGGTTTACCACTTCGATATTATGGGAAAATCCTATAAGGGATGGAGTTCAAAGCCATCCTGTCTTAGTGGACAGAGAATCGATACACACAATGGACTACAACTCAACTATAAGAAAACGTGAAATCTTGTGTTTGGCTACCTCATGGATAGAAATAAAGATTGTCATGCTAAGCAAAATCATTAGAAAGGGAAAGAGACATACTGAATGATCTCACTCATGTGTGGGATATAAAACAATAAGTCAAAGGAATAGATTGTGGCCAATGAAGACAAACCCTTAGATGCTGATGACAGAACTGAGCGTATCAAACAGGGATAGAGGCCAGGTCGGGGGACCGAGGGAGAGTGGTAGAAGGATATTGACACTTTAGTGATTGGTGTAACATTGTTTACCCCAAAGTAAAGGCATTAACACTATTGTATATCAGTTACCACAATAATTTTTTAATTGAAAAATATTAAAGGATCAGAGAGAGAGAGTACAGCAGGTAAGGTGCCTCTCTGGCATGAGGATGCCCCATGTTGGGTCCCCAGCATCACATGGTCTACTGCACACAGAGTAGGGAGTGGCCACTGAGCACTGCAGGGTATAGCCCCCAAGCCAAGAGAGAGAGAGAGAGAGAGAATAAAATAAAAACCAACTCTTAGCCCCAAGCATCACAAAATCACCTACTTTTAGGGGTGTCACTATTCTATCCATTTCTATACCGATTGTGTCTTTTTTCACCTAATTCCTAGCATGGGGGGGGTGCCCCAGAACCACGAGAAGACAGAGATAGGCACACCATAATTTTATAGGAAACTTTGGTGTACATTTTTCCCCTACTGATCTAGAAAAGAAACCCAAGAAGGACAACAAATAAAGCAAGAATAAATGAGTGAGTTTGCTTTAGCACACAGATTTCATGTGTCTTTGGAATGAAAACCCAAACATTGTTTTTTATAAATAATCCCTATTAAGAAGAGAAAAAAATCAATGACCATCTACAGACTAATCCAAAGAGTAAGCAAACTTGAAATGCTGCTGCTGGGGCTAGAGCCATAGTTCAGAGGGAGTGCATTTGCCTTGCACGCGGCCAACCCGGGTTCAATTCACAGCATTCCATTTGGTACCTTGAGCACCACCAGGAGTAATTCCTGAGTGCATGAGCCAGGAATAACCTCTGAGCATCACCAGGTATGACCCAAAAAGCAAAAATAAAAACAAAAGCAGAAAAAAAAGAAATGCTACTGTTTCTCTCTTCCACCAACCTTCCCAGACTCCCCAGGGGAGGACATTTTTCTTTCTCAGGGTAAGAAATTACAGTTTGGGCCTAGAGAAGGAAATGGGGGCAGGCGACACCCTGGAGGAAAAGTTGCCTGTCAGCACACACCGTCCTTCCGGATCCCGGGCATGCTTGGATGCTTCTCCCCAGTTACTCTGGTCTTAGGGTCAGGCAGTGCCAGAGGAATTCGTTGCTCCTCCCTCACACAGCAAAAGACCTGGTCGAGACACAGCCTGAGTTAGCAAGTTCTGGTAATCTGAGCTCCTTTGGGGGGCGCCTGGGGAGCGCAGCCAATGTGGCAGATGGGGGCCACTCTCATTCCCTTGCTAGCAACTCCACAAATTCCTGTCTTCTAAGGCAGGATGCAGGAAGGCAGGAAGCCCAGACCCCATTCTGGGCTGCATTGTCTGATTCTGTGGGTCTACACACACACACACACACACACACACACATGTACATACACACACGCACACACACACATACGGAGCCCAGACCCCATTCTGAGCTACATTGCCTGATCAGATGGGTTTTTATACACACACACACACACACACACACACACGAAGACCAGACCCCATTCTGCGCTACATTGCTTGATCTGGTGGGTCTACACACACACACACACACACACACACACACACACACACACGCACGCGCGCATACAGTTTCTCTGAGAATCCTTCCAGAGAGCCAGTGTGGAAACTTTCACTTTCTTTGACCCAGGGGCCTTGGGGACCTCCACATGACTATTTTCCCCCCATCCTTCAAGTCAGTAAGCATCAATCTTTACAGAAGAGCCAGGAGTTCTAAGCAACGGCCGGGAAATCCAGGCATCTACCAGGAGAAAGAAGAAATGAAAAAAAGAAAAAAAGAAAAAAACTTTCTTGACCAGGCCTGCTAAGGATCCAGGGCCTCAGACTTTTCCTGCCTGGCGTATCCCTCCTCTTGCGCACATGCGCCCCCTGCTGCCCAATGCTAAAAACACACCTCTTGGGCCCGGCCCAGGTCTGGTCTGGCCCGGGCAGAGCCTGGGCGGGGCGGGGCAGAGCCTGGGCGGGACTCAAGCTGCAACGAGGCGGCTCCCAGGGTGAAATAGTAACTCCGGACAGAGCTCTTTGCTCTGGCAAAAGAGCCCTATCTGAACTTTTTTTTTTTTTTTTTTTTTTTACATTTCAGGAATGAACGCTAATAAAACTAGACTGAATAAATAAATCTAGAGTTTTACCAAAGAGATCCATCAAAATGTAGATTCCCCGGGGCAAAGTGAAACAGATGGAAAAAACTGCAGATCGAGGTTCAAAAATCAGGGAGCCAGCTTCCGCTTTGGCTCCTTTTTGTGTTGCATGCGCTTGGATCCTTGACCCTTTGTAACCTCCATGCCTTTAACTGAGAAGGCAAGCCTGAATTTTGCTGATCCTCTAGGATTGTGAGAAGTAAATGTAAAACTGTAAAAGTCTAGCACGAGAAACCAATATCCACAGTATTGTAAATCACAAAATCTCAATAGTCTTTGGATTTTTTTTAAGTGTCCTCCCCATAAAGAACCAAATATGACAACCTCTCAGTATCTGTATTGCAAACCATAATAACCAAAAGTAGAGAGGGGGGGGGGCTGGAGGGGGGAATTGTCTGCCGTGGAGGTAGGGGGAGGGTGGGAAAGAGAGGATATACTGGGGCGATTGATGGTGGGGAACGTGCACTGGTGAATGTGCACTGATGGGTGTCTGTTCATTGTATGATGGAAACTCAAACATGAAAGCTTGTCACTGTATCTCATGGTGATTCAATTTTTTTTAAAAAAAGTTAAAAAATAATAATAAAATGTCTTCCCCAAAAGAAGGTAAATGTCTGAGAAAAGTGTTTCATAGTATAAAAATGGATGTCATTTCTTTCCAGACACACACACACACACACACACACACACACACACACACACCTCTTTCTATACATCATTCCCATATGGGACGCCCATATGGTAAATCATGGAGCACCTTAAATCCCTCCAAAAGGAAGTAGGGCAAGGAAAAAAAATAGTTGGGGGGTGGTGGGGGTTAGGGGACCGGGATGGGGGGTGGGGTGGGTAAGGAGAAAACAAGAAGAGAAAACCCACACCAGTCCTTGGACACACTTTCTCAAAGCGCAACTCCACTTGGAGCCTTGCCTGGTGGGCTGGACCCCGCCCCGCCGCCGGGTTAGGGGCTTTTCGGGGCGCTTAAGGAACTCTTTTGACCCAGAGCTGACCTCCCCTCTGGGAAGCGTCCCCGGGCACCTGAGGATCCTGCGGTGGGGAGGTTCCTGGCCCTGCCCGTGTCGGGTTCTCCGCCTTTTCCCCGGTGGCCAGAGGCGGGCGGGCGGGCGGCGCGGGGCCGGGGCGGGCCGGGGTGGGGAGGGCCGGGCCCCGCCTGGCCCGGGAGCCGCTGCAGCCGGCTGGGTTCCCGCCGCGCACCCCGCCTCTGTGGGCTGCTCCGGGCAGGGCCAGAGACGCAGCACAAAGGCGCTCCCACTCCTGGGGGCTGCCCTCCGATTTTCCTCCGTTCAGGAGACACAAAATCCTAGATATTTTCCTAAGGCACGGGGGAGGGAGGGGGGCGGGAAGGGCAGGGAGGGTGAAGGGGAAACATATGGGTGTGTCGAGATACATTGTATGGGTGTGTCAAGATACATTGTGCAGTTTAGTCTCTGTTCCCCTGTTTGGAACCCCGCTCAAAAGGCCCTTTTTCCAGTCTCTGCCTTTTGTAGTTCTGAGATAAGAAAGAAGGGCCTTGGAAGTCTGGAGAGCGCTGGTGAAATTAGAAGAGTTTTAAGTCACCAGATACCCTCTTCGCAGAGTTCCAAAGTTATTTTTCTGGACGGGGTGAAGAAACTCCCTCACAATCGCTATTAACAATTTACCTGAGGCAAATGAGAGAAAGTGAGGAGCCCCCACCCCCCTCAAGCCTTAGGTGGGATGCTGGTCAGTATAGACATTGCTGTAGACAGTGCCTTGGAGGCAAATACAAATACTCAAGAGGCTTTTCCATCTCAGGCCCGCCTTTGTTTTGTGATGACTGCAACTTCCAAAGGCCAGAGTCTCTACACAACCACGTCCCATGGCACGTGGTCCACTGAAAAACCAGTCAGGGTGTTGGTTAAGGTGCTTTTAACCCATTTCCACAGTACTGGGAACACAGTGAAGACGTTTATATATGTGTGTGAATGTATATATAAAGCATGTATATGTATTTTCTATATCAATTTCATGTATACGTGTACATATATATAATTATAATGCAGGGGGTCTCAAAATGCTTCCCACTTTGCAAAATACACCTAGGTAACACACTCACACCACGCCTATGGCTTTGCTGTGAAGATCAGAACGGGAATTCGGAGCGGGTACTACTGAGAACAGGATAAGGCAAACAGGTGGGAGACTTTTGCATGTGTTGCACTGAGCCCCTTCAAAAAAGACAGATTGACACGTGGCTGACTTGGGTTCAACCTCTGGTACCTTATAGGGTTCTCTGAGCCCTTCCAGGTGTGGTCCCTGAGCTCAGAGCCAGGCATCAGCCTGAGCACTGCTGGGTGTGGTCCCCAAACCAAAAACAAACAACAGCAACAAACCCCTAACCCTCCCCACCCCCCAAAAAAGACAGATTGGAGTCAGATGAAGGCCTGAGAGAAAGTACAGGGTTTAAGGAACTTAGTCTGTTGATAGCTCGTGCCACTTTTATTCCTGGCACTGCAAATGATCTCCCAAGGACTCCTGAAGTGATTCCTGAGCAAGGAGCAAAGTGGGTGTGGTCCACAAGACAAACAGTGGGTGGAGGAGATTTGGACACACACAGGGGCAGTTAGGGTGCTTTCCTTGCAGGTTCAGTCCCTGGCACCACTGGGCCTCCTGAGCATCCCCAGGGGTGGCCCTGAGGCCCCGGGTACTCCAGGGCTGAGCATTCAAACACCAACCCAGCCACGGGAGAATTGCAGAATGGACCCTGCCCAGCCCCCAGCACTGTTTTGGAGTTACTGGTCACCCCTCAAAAGTGAGATGGAATTAACTTGGGGTGACAGTGGTGACCAGAGGAGCAGAGAGGTAAAGCGAGGACCCCAAGGTCACTCAGCTGTTCCTTGTGAAGCCCGGGTAAGAGGCCCGACGGCTTGCGTTTCTACACCTCAGGCCCCTCTGGCATTATTGCTAACAAGTCACAAACTCAATAAGCAATATGCTTCCTTTTTTAAAATTTAAAGTACTTTTTATTTATTTATTTATTTATTTATTTTAGTGAGACATCATGAGGTACAGTTGTAGACTTACAAATTTTTGTGCTTGGGTTTCAATTATACAATGATCAAATACCCATCCCTCCACCGGTGCCCATTTCCCACCACCAAGGATCCCAGTATCCCTCCACTTCCCATCCCCCCTCATCCCACCCTGCCTCTGTGGCAGGTCACTCCCTTTGGTTCTTTCTCTCTTATTGGGTGTTGTGGTTTGCAAAAGAGGCAATGGGTGACAATCATGCTTGGTCTGTAGTCTACTTTCAGCATGCTTCTCCCATCCTGGGAGGATCCTCAAAAGTGAGATGGAATTAACTTGGGGTGGGATCCTCCCACCACCCTTTATTTGGTGTTCCCTTCTCTACCTGAGCTCCCTTTTCCCCTAGCATGTGTGGTTGGCCTCCAAGTCATTTTTCCTTCATTTTTGCTTTTTTGTTTGGAGCCACACCCAGAACAGAGCCAGTGCTTGCTTCCTCGTGGCTCTGTCTGTGCTCTGAGGTCACTCCTAGCAGGGCTCAGGAAACTCTATAAGGTTCCAGGCTTTGAACTGGGGTTTGACTGTGTACGAGACTAGTGCCTTACCCACTGTACTGCCTCACCTGTCCTAAGGGCTGGAGTGATAGCACAGCGGGTAGGGCGTTCGCCTTACACGCGGCCAACATGGCCGACCCGAGTTCAATTCCTCCGCCCCTCTCGGAGAGCCCGGCAAGCTACTGAGAGTATTCGATATGCCAGACACAGTAACAACAAAGTCTCCAATGGAGATGTTACTGGGCCCGCTCGAGCAAATCGACGATCAACGGGAGGGCCTTTACCTTTACCTCCTAAGGTACTTTTACTATAATTTTTATTTTTATTTTTATTATAATTTTAAAAGCAATTTTATAGGCAAAAATGGGACTCAGTGACTTTTTAATTTTTTTCCTTGAATTTTTATTAGTGAAACACCATGAGGTACAGTTGTAGACTAATTTTTGTGCTTGGGTTTCAGTTATATAATGATCAAATACCCATCCCTCCACCAGTGCCCATTCTCCACCACCACCAGTCCCAGTATCCCTCCCACCCCCCTTACCCCCATCCCACCCTACCACTGTGGCAGGGCATTCCCTTTTGTTTTCTCTCTCCTTTTGAGTGCTGTGGTTTGCAAAAGAGACATTGAGTGGCAATCTTGTTCGGACTATAGTCTACTCTCGTCACGCATTTCCCATCCTGAGCGGAACCTCCCAACACCCTTTATTTGGTGCTCCCTTCTCTCTCTGAGCTGCCTTTTCCCCTAGCATGTGCGGCTGTCCTCAAAGCCATGGAGTAATCCTCCTGGTACTTACCTCGGCTATTCTTGAGTGTTAGTCTCCTATTTTGTTACTTTATGTTCCCCAGATGAATGCACTCTTTCTATGTCTATCCCTCTCTTTCTGACTCATTTCACTTAGCATGATACTTTCCATGTAGTACCACTTGTATATGAATTTCATGACTTCATCTTTTCTAACAGCTACATAGTACTCCACTGTGTAGATGTACCAAAATTTCTTTAACCGGTCATCTGTTCTCGGGCACTCAGGTTTTTTCCAGATTCTAGCTATTGTAAACAGTGCTGCAACGAACAGACAACTGCAGATGTTTAATTTTTTTAATAAAAAGTTTTTATAGGGCCACTACTGGCAAAGATCGACTTGGTCACAGGCTAGCAGTGCTTGGGCATGTGATCCTAGGAATGGCCTCCGATGCTGGGGTAGGGGGCGGGCATGCAGTTCTTGCAGTCAAAATCGGGGCTTGCATGTGCTAGGCATGATCTCTCCCACTTGAGTCATCTCCCCAGCTTGACATCTTATTTTACATTTTTTAATATAATTTATTTATTTATTGAATCGCTGTGGGAAAAGTTACAAAGCTTTCAGGTTTAGGTCTCGGTCATGCAAATATCAAACACCTTTCCCTTTACCAATACTTATTTTTCACCATGAAGAACCCCAATAAACCCCCACCACCCCCCAATGCTTGTGAGGCAGACGAATTCTAGTTAACACTCTATCTACTTTGACTAGCTTCATTGTTTGGATAAAAGTTGCACCATTATTATTTAGACTTTACCCCCCCCCAAATCAGCCATGCTGAAAAAGCATTGTGAAATGATTTGCTTTCTACAGCTGGGTTCAAGAATTGAATGATGTCGCGGTTTTGGATTTCTGCTATTTTACTTATTAACCCTGGAAGTATTTCTACGGAGAGTCAGATAATTAAGAGATTGGTTTCTGTGCTCTGGAGCCATGGCTGTGCCGGAGAGCCGCTCGTGGGGGGCAACTGGTGACCTCGGTAGGGCGTGAAGGACGGACATCTTATTTTAATGATCACTTGTTGACATGATTCAAAAGTCAGACTCTAAAGCAGAGAAACCCTAAAAATCCTTACTGCCATGGCCCTCCCCTGCATCCCATTTCTCCAATTCCTTCTCTCTTATACTGGTTGACTGTGACCTTTCATTTTTATTCTACCCGTGTGCCTCTTTGTGAAAATGCAAACAAATACAATTTTGACAAACAAAATTATTTGTCATCGTGTTAAAAAAAAGAAGCACAATTATCGAGCAATGGTATTGGCTCTCCAAGAGGGGTAATGGATTGGCTACACCTGCCCATCCCTGTCCAGGAAACCCAGGGGTCAGAGGTGCTGGTGTGCAAACAGCCAACATGACCAGTGAGACCAAGCACAGGAGACTTCCACTGTACAGGTGTGCCTGAATGTCTAGGCACCTCATGGCACCAGAACCAGCCTTGGCCAAGGCAAATGGAGCAGGATCCTGGAACAACCACAGCCACAGCCTATTTCCCAGGAGAGAGCTGCCTGGCTGCAAAACCAACCCACCGTAAACGGCCAAGTTGGAACTGTGACTACTTCAAGGAGGGTGACTGGCACATCCTAGCTCAGCTCCGATGTGATTTCCAGGACAGAGTCTACTCACATCCTTCCCCTTGTTGCTGTTCACTGGAAGCCGATGATCAAAGGAAATCAACTGGCACACCACCTGCTCGGGCACCTGCTGAGAGATAAGAGACAGGATTGAGAGCGCAGGGGTTAGGGTACTGGCCTCGCATGCAGCTGGCCCGCGTTCCACCCTCAGTATCCCATATGGCACCCCATGCACTGACAAGAATGATTCCGGAGCACAGGAGTAACTCATGAGCATTGCCAAGTATGGCCCCAAAAGCAAATAAATAAACAAACAGGAGGAAGAGAGAGAGAGAGAGAGAGAGAGAGAGAGAGAGAGAGAGAGAGAGAGAGAAGAGAAAGGAGAGGATCAGGGCTGGAACGCAAGCTGCAGATGCAGGAAAAATCCCGGGTTCCATCCCAAATGGTTCCCTAGCTACTGCCCTGAGTATGGAACCAGAAGTAACCCCAGCGCACTGCTGGGTGTGGCCCCCCAAACCAAAAAAAGCGAAGGAAAAAGAAACAGGAGTGTATTGTGGGCAAGACCACCTGGCACACAGCTGCTCGGGCCCTGGGAGCGGCAGAGCTCAGACCCACATTCAGGGAGAAGGGGCCCCACCCCACCGGTTGTGGGTTCACATGCTGCCGCACCCCCAGCCCTCCAGGTTCCCCACCCCTTTGACAAGTATGTCCGGAGATGACAGCTGAGCGCTGTGTCACAGAATCCCCTGTTGTCCCTGAGATGGATGATTCATGCTGCCATAAGGAGAACTGCAGACTGGGGGGCTGGGGTGGGGGGCTTCAAGTGAAGGAAGGAGGCAAGGAAGTCTAGAGGGAGGAACACAGGGCGGGTGCTACCAGCACTATGGGGTGGGGTGGGGTGGGGTGGGGGTGTTCTAGGCTTTTCTCCTCGGCTGGCAGCTGCTCATCCTCTCCCCGTATCTCTTCGGCCATGTGTGTCCAAATATCCCCCGCCCACTTTTTGGCTTGTGGACCACACCCCACCCGCTGTGGTCTGTGCTCAGGAATCACTCCAGGAGGCGTTGGGAGATCATTTGAAGTGCCAGGAATCAAACTGGCATGAGCTATGAGCAGAATAAATTCCTTAAACCCTGTACTTTCTCTCAAGCCTTCATCTGACTCCAGTCTGTCTTTTCAGGGGGGTTTGTTGCTGTTGCTTGTTTTTGGTTTGGGGACCACACCCAGTAGTTCTCAGACTGACGCCTGCTTCTGCACTCAGGGACCACACCTGGAAGGGCTCAGAGAACCCTATAAGGTACCAGAGGTTGAACCCAAGTCAGCCACGTGTCAGTCTGTCTTTTTTGAAGGGACTCAATGCAACGCATGCAAAAATCTCCCACCTGTTTACCTTATCCTGTTTTTAGTAATGCCCACTCCGAATTCCCATTCTGATCTTCACAGCAAAGCCAGATAGTAGTATGAGTGTGTTACCTGGGTGTATTTTATATATATATATATATTTTTTTTTATATTAGTGAATCACCGTGAGGTACAGTTACATACCTACAAACTTTCGTGCTTGTGATTATGACCAGTCATACAACAATCGAGTACCCATCCCTCCACCAGTGCCCATTCTCCACCACCAATGATCCATTATTCCTGGGTGTATTTTGCAAAGTGGGAAGCATTTTGAGATCCCTTGCTTCATAACTTTATATATATACATACATAAAATTTATATAGAAAATACATATACATGCTTTATATATATCATTCATACATACATATGTATATGTATATGTATGTATGTATACACACATACACACACACACATATATATGTGCTAAATGAAATGAAATTCTCGTTAGGAAGAGGAGGGTCTCATCATTATCAACAAAGTCATTTTCTGCTTTTATGCCTCAATTTTTTTCCAAGACAACAACCAAAAATTCCCTCCAAGGATCAGGCTTGGAAGCCACTCCCACTTGCTTCCCTCTTCTGTCCCCTCCAGCCCCATCCCCCACTCTGACCACGGCCATGAAGATGCTGATGGCTGGCTCCTTTGACTCGAATGTAGGGCTGTTTTTTAGTAACTCCAGAAGATATACTCAAATTCACAGGTATTTCAGTCTCTGTAGCTGGGCCTTTGCAGTGGTCACCTCCATCTTTTTTTTTTTCCATTCACTCCAGGCCAATACTCTGACTTGAAATGCCTCGACAAAAACTTTGGACCCAGGACGTGGCATGAACGGGTGTGGCTGCTCCCGCCCCTGCCAGGCAGATTGAAACTGCCATGCTTGGTTCAAACATGCTCCAGGGATTCTTACCTGGAAATCCCTGCAAACAGAATTCCAATCCAGATCTTTCTCAACACCCAGAGGAGGGAGTGACAGGATCAAGGGCACTTCTCACTTCCCTTGGCTGCAATTCTAGGGTCTGTGGGTGGGGGGCACAGGGTGGGCCAGAGGGTACCCGGAGGAGTATGGGGTCTCACTCAGGAAGTTCGTCTGATGCCTTGGAGAATCCTGTGTACCAACACGTACTCATAGCCCCAAGGGGCGGTATTTGGAATTGGGTGGCTCCACCTCACCGCCCCCAGTCCATGGGTGTTAACCTAAATCCCTCACTGGATACCGACTAAGGACATGTTTTCCACAGAAAGACAGAAAGACCTGTTTTCTCGAGCTTTTGCCTTTTTTTAAATTTTCTCTTTTTGGGTCACACCCAGCGATGGTCAGGTGTTACTCATGGCTCTGTGCTCAGGAATGACTCCTGGCAGTGCTTGGGGGACCATATGGGATGCTGGGAATTGAACCCGGGTCACAAACGCCCTACCCACTGTGTTATCGCTCCAGCCCCCCCCACCCCAAGCTTTTGCCTTTATGATTCTGATTCCTTTGAGGGATCCCCTCATTCTTGTTTCTCACATGTCTTAGGTCCCATCCTTGTTTTCCATATTGCTGGGGCTCCATCCAATGCCTAGTAATGAGTCAGAACCAGAAGTTTTGTGACTTAAGCTGCCACTTTCAAGAGGAAAGCAATTCCCAGCTCCAGGCACCGAGCTCCGGGGACCCACCACCAGCTCCTGGGCTGCAGATGTGGAAGGGAGGAGTTGGGTGTAGCTGATTGGGTTGATTCATTTTTTTTTTTTTTTGGCAAGACTAGGGAGAAGCCAGCACGCTCTTAGCTGAACCTTCGTTTCTCCTTTTCCTGGGGCAGGCGTCCTCTTTCTTCACACACATGTGACACCTCAGGCTCTTCTTCCAGTCTCCACCTCATCATCTCCCACCTGATGCTCAGCTTTGCAGGGACTGAGCTCTAAGCTGCCTGGAGGGGAAGGAAAGAGCTGAAACCAAGAAGGTGTAACATGGGGATTTCCCGGGCACTACGATGGTGTTGAATGCACACACTGGACACCAGGGGGGCCCCCACTCCTAATGGGTGGACCCCAGGTCTGGGATACGCATTTAAAGGGGTGAGGTGGGGTGGATAGAAGTCAGCTATCCAAGTGCACTGGGCAGAAAGAGGGCGGTGATGAAGACAGGCCCAGTGGTCAACTTTGCTGAATTCCTCCTGTGTTTCATATGTGGTTCCACTGACCTCACACAATCCTCCAAGGGGGTGCAAGGTCCATGCTTGTGGCACCAAGGAGTTCCATAATTAATCCAGGGCACAGCCAGGACATGAATCAGCACAAGAGGCACTTTGAATTCCAGCTCTATATGGCCAAAACATGGATATTGAAGGCAGAATGCGGCTTAAGTGTACAAGTACATGCCTCATACCTGCAAGACCCCGAGTTCAATCCTCAGCATGACACAGTGCCTGAAACATAGCCAGAGGAGGCCCTAGTGGCTCCTAATACCAGCAGGTGTGGTCTCTCTCCCTCTTCCAGGGACAGGGAGCTTAAGGAGGTAATTATTGTCCTACTCATCCTTCCCCACCCCAAGTTTCTCGAATCCTTCCTAAAGCTTGGAGCTCTTGTTTCAGGTGGCAGGAAGGAAAGAGAAAAATAGCCCAGGGGTGAGTGAGCAGGTGAGGAACTCAGGGGTCAGTGCCACCCTGTCTTGACTCTGACACCACAGGTGATGCAAGGGGCGAAAGTCCCAGGCAACAGGAGGAGGGAGGGCTCAGAGAAAGTCAGTGGCCAGGAAAGAGATTGTGGAGCTCTAGAAAAAATGCAGAGGGTTGAGAGGTGATCAGAACTAAGTTACCATCTGATACACGTTAGCTAGACAGAAGAAACACTGAAATTCACTTGTGCGACACTCTATTATTTATTTATTTTTTTGGTTTTGGGGTCACACCCAGCGATGCTCAGGGGCTACTCCTGGCTCTGTACTCAGATATCACTCCTGGCAGTGCTTGGGGGACCATTTGGGATCAAACCCAGGTTGGCTACATGCAAGGCAAATAATCTCCCCACTGTACTACTGTTTAGCCCCCTCTTCTTATTAATAAGTGTGATCCACTCATCCGTAGTTGGGCATTTGGGTTGTTTCCGGATCTTGACTATTGTACTGAGTGCAGCAATGACCAGCAGTGTACATATATCCTTTCAAATAAATGTTTTTGTATTTGGGGGATAGATGCCAAGAAGTGGCATCATGGATCATGAGGTCTTTGGGTGAGGGAGGGAGGTACACTGGTAGGTCTTGTGCTGGAATTATGTGCATGAGAAATCATTATTAGTCATATTGTAAACCCCAACATTTCCATCATAAAAATGTTTTAAAAGAAAAAGTGTGAGCATGAAGTGGCACCCCAGTATGCAAGGCACTGTGCCAGACACTCTCATTACATCCCTCAAATTAGGAGGCAGCTGCTATTTTTGTCTTAGTGGAAAAATAGAATCAAATATTAATTGGCCATCTGAGTGATAAGTCTCAATGGTTTCCTCTCCAAAGCCTGCACTCTTTTCTACTCTTAACTTGTGGTGGAACATTTCAAACATACACCAAATTGGGAAAATCTTATAGCAAACACTCCCAAATCCACTAATCAGGGGCTAGAGGGATAAAGAGAGATTAAGTCGCTTCTTTGCATGAAACCAAGCACAGCCAGGAGTGATCCCTGAGCACAGAGCCACAAGTAAGCCCTGAACACCACTGGCTGTGGCCCAAAAATCAAAACCCAAATAAAAATCCAATCAAACAAATAACCCCCACTGACCAGTTACAATCATTATCAACATAGACTTTAGGGGTTGGGGGAGCGCAGGGTGGTTCAAAATCTAATCCTCATTCACTCTTCCATTGCCAGGTTATTATTGTTTTTGTTGTTGAGGGGCACACCCAGGGGTGCTCAGGGCTTATTTCTGCTTCTGTGCTCAGCCTGGAGGGCTCAAGGAACCATATGAGATGCTAAGGTTTGTACCTGATTTGGCCACGGGCAAGACAAGTGCCCTACCTGCTGTAAATTGGCCCCAGTGCCAGGTTATTTTTGAATTAAATCCCAAATTATTTCTGAATGTTCTTTTGTTATTCTCTGTGCATCCCTTTAATCAATATCCCCAATAAAGAACTTTCTTTATGTAACCATGATGTTGCTGTAAAGTTGAAAGAGCAATAATATCTTAGCATCATCAAATATCCTAACATCGTTCAAATACCTCAGATACTAACTATATTTAATGGCAACAAGCCAGCAAGCTGAAAGATGGTGGATTCATATCCCCAAAGCAACTATCTTTGATTTTCTCATATTTTGGATTTTACTGATAACATCTCTGTGGTGTCATTTGCCATGTTTCTCTGTCCCCTATAATCACCAAATTGGTAGCTAAATACAGTGGTTTAATGAGCTTCATATTTAGTTGTGTGATAAAGATATCAAGTTGAGCAGCACCCAAGCAAAGCTCTGCTTGTGTCCCCAGAAGACAAAGGATCTCCCCAAGTTTCACACATTTTGAATCAATTTACCTGAATGCAAGAGAGCCGTGTACACACTAATGCAAGAGAGCCATGTACACACTAACTAATGCAAGAGAGCCCTGTGCTCACCAACTAATGCAAAAAAGACAAGGAGCACTGAAGCTAGAGCTCAGAACACCTTTTCTTCTCACTGCTTTCCAATGTTAGTAACTATTAGCCAAGGGAGTGTGGAACAAGCCAACCATCATCTCTTGATTTATTCTTAATTGGAGGGAAAGAGGTGAGGGCAGCTAACAGGTCAACTAATGTAACCATATGGTTAGTCCCAGAAATTTCCTTGGCAGAACAGGAAAGGAATAGCTAATGAAGTTAATTCAGAAGTGAGTATGATTATTCCCTCCCTCCCTCCCTCCCTCCCTCCCTCCCTCCCTCCCTCCCTCCCTCCCTCCCTCCCTTTCTTCCTTCCTTCCTTCCTTCCTTCCTTCCTTCCTTTCCTCCTTCCCTTCCTCACTCCCTCCCTCCCTCCTTCCTTCCTTCTTTTCTTTCCCTTTCCTTTTCTTTTCTTTTTTCTTTTCCTTTCCTTTCTTCTATTTTCTTTTCTTTTCCTTTCTTTCCCTTTTCCCCCATCATTCCTGTAGGCAAATTTCAGGAACAAGACTCTATAAGACAAGTAAACAGAAATATTCCTATTGCAGGATAAAGAAACTCACCCTACATCAAAAATTGGGATAGAGAGGGAAGAAAAATGTCTCTTATGAACCCAAACATCATGAGCTCACATTTCTGAAACAATTGCGACTTGCCACACATTTTATACTCTTCTCATTGAATCCTCACTATCACCTGACAAGGAAGAAAACTGGTGAGCTGATTGCCTGAGTCTGCAGATGATGAGAGCATGAGAGCACACAGATATGCTAAGTTGAGAACAATTCTCGGCTACCTTTTTCTCCTTTAGTGTCTGTTTGTTAATCATTCCACTGCAAGGAGCTAAATTAAGACAGCGACTTGACACAAGCAGCAATGCAGGAGGCAGACATGTTAGCAGGGCTTAGGAGTGTCTCTGGCAATACACACTGGGGGGTCCCCAGCCTTTAGGGGGCAGTCCCCCTGCACTTGAACACAAACCTCTGAAACCTGTGGTGTGAAGCTCACCCATGGAGGGATGGGACAGTTTCACCAGGAGTGGACAGTGGAGACACAGCAGTTAAGCACCGGCCTGCTCCCTTTCCTTCAAATGCAAGGATCCTGAAGGACAGTCTGGTTCATGCCCCACAGGCACAAAGCATTGGCTGTGAAGTGGAAAGTGACGCCTTATCCGGGTGGAAGCACAGCACAGGCATGGCCCCCCGTGAGGTCTCTGATGCAACAGTGGACCAGATCTGCTCTGGGGAGGTCCGTGGAGGGTTAGGTTCCAGCCTTCCATCCCCAGCCCTGATACTCTGCAGCAGACAGGGAGGACAGCAGAGTGCCAACAAGTGCCAAACTCCAGCGTCACCCAGCAGGCTCTGCATGGGGCTGGCCTGCCCCTTCTGTGGTAAGCATCTTTTTGTGGATATTTCACATGACTGTAGTCTCATGTCAGCTCAGAAAGGGACAGAACCAGTGACTAGACTACTCAGAATGCTGACTTGCTCTCTGTCTTTCTGCCCCCATCCCCACCAATCTCCCCCACCCTCACGGGGCTGACTCACCAGGTCAGGCTGACATTCCTGTTGGTGGATCATTTGGAGACTGGGAGCATATTATTCGCTCTCTTTTCAATGGTACTAATCAGCTTCAGTGGTTTGCTTTGGCCGTGGGCGTTTGTAAAGAAGTATGAAAAAGGGTTGGCTTGTTGCCAGTATAACATTGGCCAAGCTTAAAAAACTCAAGGTAGGGGCTGGAGTGATAGGACAGTGGCGAGGGCATTTGCCTTGCACATGGCCAACCTGGGTTCGATTCCCAGCATCCCTGAGCTGGGATGGGATCCCCTGAGCACCACCAGGAGTGATTCCTGAGTGCAGAGCCAGGAATGGCCCCTGTGCACCGCCGGGTGTGACCCCCCCCAAAAAAACCCTCAAGGAAGTGATGAATCTATAAACCATGGAGAAGTCATTGGATCCTCACTTATATACTGCCGTTTTCCTTTTGGAAACTTCAAGAAAAGAAATAATGCTACACACAAGAGAAAAACGATCTTCTCTTTCCAATGGTGTCTGTGATTATCTGACTTATGATGGGGCTGCGGGGAGGGATTTGGGGATCACCTACTCCTAATGGGTGTGCATTCGTGTTGGAAAGTTATAGCACATAGCTTGAAACAACTTGACACCATTGTTAGAACTTGCTTGTGTTGAATTAGATGAAATTCCCTGTTATGAGAAAAATATCAGGAAACAATTACAAGCATGACCACAGCTGTGTCAGACATGCTTAGAAAATTTCAGAAAGTCCATATATTAAAGACTGGGTAGTGGAAGTAGTGTCGAGAGTGGAAGTCTGCCAGTGGGGTATTTATCTGGGTAGGGTGGGTCTCCTGTGCACAATTCGATCCCTGGGTGGTTGATGGAAGCAGACAGGGAAGGGTAGGGTGGGGCTCCTGATTAGAATCCCTTTGTCACCTGTGGTGGTGGGAGCAAGCAGAGAAGCTCTGTCCCTGGGTCCGCCGAGCCTGGAGTCCAAGGTCTCAGAGAATTCCGCTAATCTTGTTCTGTGGGTCTTCAGTCGTGCGTGGGTCTCGGCCGGAGCTGCCACGCGGGTCCAGAAAGCGTCCTGGAGTGTGGCGACGGCTGGGTAGTGGAAGTAGTGTCGACACTCCAGGACGCTTTCTGGACCCGCGCGGCCACAAGCAATGGGGTGGGCAAGGCAGAGGGTTGCATATCAGGTTGTGGTGCTTGCACCCCTGGCCATGGTTCTTAGCAAGATTTACACCCCCTTTACTGAAGTACTTGCACACACGCTCACTTTCAGTTGAGACACACACAAGTCACAGGTGTGGAGCTCGCCAGCTCTCACCATGGGGCTCACACACATGCTTGCCGAAGGTTGCATTTCCCGACCTTGCCACTTGCACCTCTTTTCAGTTGCACTGCTGACTGCACACTCCTTTTGTGGTGCTCACACACATCTGGCCAGGGTGCAGCCAGAAATTGCTTGCAGACAGCACAACTGCCAGGAAAAAACTCTGTGCATGTGGGACATCAGGGGGGTTGACTTGTGACCCCATGCTTGCAAGAGTGGGCCTCTAAGCCCCTGTCCGAGTCCTCTGGGCCCTCCTGCTCAGTTCAAACACTTCCTTCTCTGTCTTTTTTATTGCTTCTCCCCACCTAACCTGGCAGCATCAGTGTTGGGGTGGTTTGGTTTGTTTTATTTTGGTGTATCTCACCTTTATCAAATCCTTTTGCTGGTGGTGGTGGTGAAGTCAGGGGGTGCCCACCAGGTGGTACTCAGGGGTTACTCCTGCCTCTGCACTCAGGAATTACTCCTAGTTTTGCTCAGGGTGGACCTTATAGGATGCCAGGGATTGAACCCCAGTCGCCTTGTGCAAGGTAAATGCCCCACCCACTGTATTATCGCTCCGGCCCCATCTTTATCAAATCTTGTCAAAGCCACTGAGCTTTGTAAGAATATTCTTTCCACATTGCGTTTTCATCCACTTACATTGTCCCCCAGTTACTTGGCCTTTAACCCATCATTTGCCTAATGAAAATTATAAGCATCTGATAAAACAGGCATTAAAACCCCTGAGAATGTAACATGTATCAGCCACTTTTTAGTAAAATTGGGGAAAAAGAAGATGAAAGTTAAACAAATGAGCTCGTGGTAGATGATTTTCCAAAGATGATTGCTATCCGCTCTCTGCAAGGCATCTGTATTGACAACTTTAATGCCCCTCTGTTTAAGAGGGGTGAGGGGTTTCCTCTTCTTTGGTCCTGAGAATGTTTAGTGATAGAAGATAACCATGCATTCCTTTTTTAAAAAGCATGCAGTCTTCAGCTTAGTTACTAGCTGAATAAATAATAGTACTCTTACTTTTTTAAAAATGTACTCTTTCTTTAAAATTATGCTTTATTTTATTTGAGATTGGAGTACGGATGATACTCAGTGGTTTTCAGGGGTAATTCTTAGTTCTGTGCTCCTAGCGGATGCTCCCAGTGGTGTTTGGGAGACCCTGTGGTGCTGGGGAACAAACTGGGATCGGTCTCATGTGAGGCAAGTGCCTTCACTACTGTTGATCTCTCTGGTTCAAGAATAAGAATTCTTTTTTAAAAGAAAGGAAAAGGGGAAAGGAGAAACATTATCGCAGTGTTTTAATAAAAATTTAACAAAATAAAATAATATAAATTAAGCAATAGTTCATACCTCTGTAAGCCAGGAATTTGGAAATAGATTAGCTATACCATCTGGCATGGAACCTTTCCTAAGGTTGTATCCAGGACTGCCGGCACTAAGATATTACATGGATAGTCCATTTTCAAGATGACTCGTTCCAATAATAGGAAAAAGAGTGTCAATTGCTGGGTGAAAACCCCAGTGATTTGCCACATAACACAATTAATTGAGCATTGAGTCCTCCTGATTCAGAACTGAGACCAACATCCTCATAAGAGTGCCACTGGCTTCCCCAAAGTTCTTGATTAAGGACTTGTAGCTGAGGGCCAGAGAGATAGTAGAAGGGCTTTCCTCATGTGCAGCAGACCCTGGTTCTATCCTCAGCACTGTATATGGTCCCCCAAGAATGGCAAGGAGTCATCCCTGAGCACAGAGTCAGGAGTAATCCTGAGCACCATCAAGTGTGACCCCAAAACAAAAATAAAGAAAAATGGGGGGAATCAAAAATGAAACTAAGATTTATTTTATAATCTAATAATCCAAAGTCCCAAAGTCTTCCATATTCTATTGGTCACATAGAATAAATCCAATCCAGCATGGGATGGAGAGAGATCACATAAGGACATGGCTAGCAGGAAGTCAAGACCACTGGGGATATCTTGAAGACTGGCTACTATATTATGCACATTTATCTCCTTGAGTATATTAATTATGATGAACTATTACTCTTAAACTAAGACTTATTGGGTATCTTCCATATACACTGTTGATAACAGTGAAAGTACTACTCTCCAAAACCTAGCCCAAAGAGTCTATTCTCATAGAGAGACATACAACCACCAAGACAATTGTTAATATATGCAATGAAGGAATATCAAAGCACGTCAAGGGTGTTGGGACTACAAGTGGTGGGATTAAAAAAATAGAACTTTAAAGAGAATTAGGGAAACGTTCATGGAGAAGGTGAGATTTGACCAAAAACTGGAGGCAATGAGGATGTGGTATCTGGGGAAAAGATTTCTAGGATAACCATATAGAACATGCAAAGACATGGGGGTGGCAGCATCTTTAGGTTGTTGGGTTAAGAATAGGGTTTGGCAGTGCTGGCGTGGATGTGGGGGGAAAGGGACACTCTTTCACTGTTGGTGGGAATGACCACTTATCCAGCCTTTCTGGAAAACTATGCATAATCCTTCAAAAACTAGAAGTTGAGCTTCCATATGACTCTGCAATACCACTTCTGGGAATATATCCCGAGGATGCAAAAAAGCACAGTAGAAATAACATCCATACCTATATGTTCATTGCAGCACTGTTCACAATAGCCAAAATCTGGAAACAACCCAAGTGTCCTAGAACAGATGACTGATTAAAGAAACTTTGGTACATCTACACAATGGAATACTATGCAGCTGTCAGGAGAAATGAAGTCATGAACTTTTCTTATAAATGGATAGACATGGAGAGTATCATGCTAAGTGAAATGAGTCAGAAAGAAAGGGACAGACATAGAAAGTCTGAACTCATTTGTAGAGTATAAAACAACATAACATGAAGCTGACACCTAAGGATGGATGGATAGATAGATAGATAGATAGATAGATAGATAGATAGATAGATAGAACAGGTAGATTGCTCCATAGCTGGAAGCCTGCCTCATGAGCAAAGGGTAGAAGGCAGCTGGAATAGAGAAGAGATCACTAAGAAAGATAGCTGGAGGAATTTGTCGGGATGGGAGATGTGTGCAGAAAGTAGATGAAGGACCAAACAAGACCAAACAATACAGTGTCTGTATTGCAAATCATAATGCCCAAAAGTAGAGAGAGATTATGAGGAATCATGTTTGCCATGGAGGCAGGGGAAGGGTGGGAAAGGGGGGTATACAGGGGATATTTGTAGTGGGGAATGTGCATTGGTGGAGGGATGGGTGTTTGATCATTGTGTGATTGTAACCCAAACATGAAAGCTTGTAACTATATCACGGTGATACAATAAAAGTTTTTTAAAAAATAGGGTTTGGGGGGCTAGAGCAATAGCACAGTAGGTAGGGCGTTTGCCTTGCACGTGGCTGACCTGAGTTTGATTCCCAGCATCCTATATGGGCCCCTGAACACCGCCAGGTGTAATTCCTGAGTGCAGAGGCAGGAGTAACCCCTGTGCATCGCTGGGTGGGGCCCAAAGCAAAAAAATTAAAATAAATTAAAAATAAATAAATAATAAACAGATTAGGGTTTGGTTCTGGAGCAAAGTGAGCAGGCAGTGAGAGAATTAGGAATGAGGCTAGAGATTGGTGGGAGAAGAGGGCCTTAGAGTTACTTGAAGAGACTTTAGCTTTTGTGCTGAGTGATTTGAAAGGTTTTAAACAAATCAGTGGTTTAATTAGACTAAGAATCCTCTGACTGCTAGGCTCTGAGGCAACTAAGAGAGAGAAGAGACAGGGAGTCCTGCAATTAAGCCACAGCAATGATGGAGAGTGGTAGAGGGGACAGAGGTGATGTGGGCCATCAGTATCAAGTAGTTCATGCAGTTAATAGTTATGAGGCTTATTCCACTCATTGTCATTATGGACTTAGTGCATGAAAGTCTGCTTGCATTCTTCTGTATCACCAACTAAACCAAACAAGCAGTAGCAATACTATAGGGTGGAGACTAGATTAAATATAAAAGAAGGGTCAGTGGCAAACATGATTGCCACCCAATGTCTCTTCTGCAGACCACGGCACCCAAAGGGAGAAATAGAACAAAAGGGAGTGCCCTGCCACAGAGGCAGGGTGGGATGGGGGGTGGGGGGTGGGAGGGATACTGGGATTGGTGGGGGTGGGGAATGGGCAAAAGTAGAGATGGTGGTGGTGTGATGGGTACTCGATCATTGTATAACTGAAACCCATGCACAAGAACTTGTAAGTCTACAACTGTACCTCATGGTGTTTCACTAATAAAAAAAAAAGCAACCAATCTAAAAACACGTTTGTTTTATTAGGATGATTTGAGTATAAGTCATTTATTGCATATTTTAAATTTTTATTAAATACAGAGATTTACAAAATTCATATTACAGTTGCTTCAGGAATTCAATTTTCTAATTTTACTCTCAGTGTGATCTTCCCTTCACCAACGCCCCCAGTTTCTTACCCACTTCCCAAGCCTTCCCACTTATCAGGCACAAACAAATTTATCTCATATTGCTGTTTACAACAAAATGGCAAATGGAATTATCAGAAAATTAATTAATAAAAGTCAAATTATAATGATAAAAAAAAGACAGTGAGATTTGTGGGTGGAGTAGAAGAAAAAAAGTGAAAAAGGTCAGTTGTGAGTTTGCAGTTTGGTGTTGACCAAGAAGAACAAAGGAATTGCTTTCACTGAGATGGGGATAACAGGAGTAATAGACTGGGAGGAAACTGTAAATGAAGCTCTGTCTTGGCCAAATTCAGCTTGAGATGTCTATTAAATGATCAGGATATCGTCCATAGATGGGGCAGTTGAATATAGTTGAGAATTGGGGGGAGCAAGTGAAACTAGAGATGAAATCCAAAGATGCATCCAAATCATTCCAATACTAAGAGATTTAGCAGAAGAGGAGAAACAAACAAATAACTAGCCCATGTTTGTGCTGAGAGGGAGAAAAAGAACAAACCTAATACAATGTTCCAGAAGCAAAATGAAGGGAGGTGACAGTCTTGTCAAATGGTCCACTGACATGTCATGTCAAGTGGAAACTGACTGCTCTTCTTACCCCCAGAATAAGTGCGTAGCAAAATAATTGCTTGAATAATTGGAGAAAGGGGGATGGTTATGTTACTCTATGAATAAACTATGTTTATATTTCACTTAAATTCTATGTCTGGTTAAAAAGCAAATATAAGTAAATACTGCACACATCTCCAGACATATAATTATTTGTAAATACTTCCTCAGCCCAGTCAATGAACCTAAACCATAAGCTGAAAGGGTCTTTCTCAACTAGAAACCCCAGCCCAGCCTCATCATCTCCCATCCCTAAGGCGACTGCAATTTATAAGATCCTTGGAAAGAATAAAATAATTGTCCCAAGTGCACCATCAGGAAATGAACCAACAATGTACTGTCCATAGGAAATCAAGTTAAGAATGTGGCTAAGAAAGTTCAAGGCATCGTTTTGCTGGAATAGTTGGAGGGTCTTAAATCACCAACAAGGCACCTTAAGTGGCAGGCACAAGGGCAAGGAGACTTTCGTGAACCAAGTCCATAATGACAACACATGCAATAGACTCACATTATAACTATTAATAACCTAGAATAACTATTAACTTAGAATATGAGCCACTTGATACTGATTGCTTACAAAATATAACTACTAATTCATATGGTTAAATTCATAAGGTTAAAGGAACTGACATGGCTACAAAAGTTTTTCCCACTCAAGAGAAATATCATTCACTGATTTATGCAGTGGGAATTTAGCAACTGGCATCGCAGACGTGCAGCCAATCAAAAGAAATGATCAATAAAAGTGACTCCCCAACCGATTAAAACAATAGGGGGTTATTAGAAGTTTGTGTGCTCTACCTATTTGGGGACAATCTGGCTATGGCCTTCACTATCACTATAGAGAGAGCTTTCTGGAAACTTCTATGTCTAGTGCCTTAAAGGCATTTAGGATTCACCTCAAGAGGTGAGTCAGATTTTATTATAGTACGTCATTGTTTTTTTATTCTGTTAGACTGTCCCAACTTGATCATAAACCCAGTTCACAGAACTGGCTAGAAGCAGCCGAATTTCCTTCAAATCCACTCGAAGGACGGCTTGTGCTCAATGTCTCTGAATCTGGAAGAGAGATTTCAGCTATGAAAAGATTCTGACAGTCTGTCCTTTCTTGGACTCCCTTCGTCCCTACCTGACCAGAGGCAAAGAGAAAGGAAGTAAATTTGAGGGTTCAAATTGAGTGAAGAGCAGCAATAAACAAATATTCTAGGAGTAACTCACACAAATGGGAAGATAAAGTCATACAATTTGAAGTTGAGAACTATTGAATCTGTGCAGTCTACATTGAAAAAGGAATTAGAAAGAACATGAGTATTGACGGTGGCAGATGGGGCTGAACACTTAGCACTATACACACAGAGCCAATACAGAGAGTTCCTTAGGGATCTCCTCCAGAATACCAAGTGACTTTCGTTTCAATTCTTTTTTTTTTGGCGGGGGGGTAACACCCAGCGGTTCACAGGGGTTACTCCTGGCTTTGCGCTCAGGAATTACTCCTGACTGTGCTTGGGGGACCACATGGGATGCTGGGAATCAAACCCGGGTCAGCTGCTTGCATGGCAAATGCCCTACCCGCTCCATGTACTAATGTACTATTGCTCCAGCTCCTCATTTCAATTCTTATATGCTGCCTCCAGCCTCCATAGAATTTCATTATAAACTTGACATGAACCAACAATGCTTTTCAAACAGCTTATGGAAACAGAAAGCAAGGATGAAAACTTCTTAAGCAATTTTTTTCCCCAGGGAGCAACACTGTCGCTGTCACTGTCCTCCATTTGTTCATAGATTTGCTCGAGCAGGCACCAGTAATGTCTCCATTGTGAGACTTGTTACTGTTTTTGGCATATGGAATACATCACAGTTAGCTTGCCAGGCTTTGCTGTGCGTGTGGGATACTCTTGGTAGCTTGCTGGGCTCTCTGAGAGGGGTGGAGGAATCAAACCTGGGTTGGCTGCATGCAAGGCAAATGCCCTACCCACTGTGCTATTGCTCCAGCCCTTCAGAGTGCATAAAAGTATTAAATAACATCACTTCTTTACTTTAGCTATTATTATTATTATTATTACTATTATTATGATTAACCTGCAACATAAAGATGACTGCCCAAAAAATGGACCTGAAGGAAAATTACAGAAATGTCCCCTCCCCCACTCAGGATATCACATGATTAATATAGAAAACAAGATAAACTGCTTTTTTATTTAAGAGTTTGTCAGAGCAGCTCACAGAGTACACCAGGCAGGAGATGAATAGTAAAGTTCTGAGAGCGCTGTGATAACCCTATAGATGTGCCACAAATGGGTGGACCACAGCCCTCTTTATTTATAACTCCTTAACATTTAAATGTTAAACCATTACATCCAGTGAAATGGTATCTGGAGACATTTGGGAAGCCATTAGGTCATGTGAGTGAGTCCTGGTGGATAGCATTAATGCCCTGCTAGAGATCCCAATGCACTCCATTGTTCCTTGTTCTAAGTAAGGATGGAACAACAAGATACCCATCTATAATCCATTAAGTGAGCCCTCGGCACTTACCAGATCTCCTAGTACCCTGCTACTGGGCTCCCCAGACCCTCAAACTGTGAAAAATAAATGCTTTCCAAAAGATGTTCCGGCGATGCTCAGGGCTTTCTCCTGGCTCTGTGCTCAGTGTTCTCTTCTGGTAGAGCTTAGGAGAACATTTGCAGTGCCAAGGATTCAGCTGGGTCAGTCATGTGCAGGGCAAGTGCTTTAGCCCCTGTACCATCTCTCTGGTCTCAAGAAACTCCAGTTTTAAGAAAACTGGCTAGAGCGATAGCACAGTGGTAGGGCGTTTGCCTTGCATGTGGCCAGCCTGACTGAGCCGGGTTCAATTCCTCCGCCCCTCTCGGAGAGCCCGGCAAACTAACAAGAGTATCTCGCCTGAACAGCAAAGCTACTTGTGAAGTATTCAATATGCCAAACACAATAACAAGTCTCACGATGTAGACATTACTGTGCCTGCTCGAGCAAATTGATGAACAATGGGAGGACAGTGCTACAGTGCTATACCCTGATTCTGTATAAACTTAAAACCTTATGAAAGTGGTACATTAGGAATATAGAGTAGAGGCCTAAGAGAAAAATGTGGGGGGAGGGGGAGAGAGAGAGAGAGAGAGAGAGAGAGAGAGAGAGAGAGAGAGAGAGAGAGAGAAGAGTCTGTCATAGAGGCAGTCTGGTGGTAGGATGGGGTGTTAGGAGGGAAACTGATGAAGGGGTAGGTGTTGGAACATTCTTGGACTAAAACTCAATCATGAACAACTTTGTAACTGTGTAACAGTGTGTCAGGTAATTCAATTTTAAAAAATTAAACATCTAAAAAAAAAAGAGTAGAGGCCTGGGCTGAGCAATTGTATAGGGGACAGGGTACTTGCCTTGCATTCGGTTGACCCAGGTTCAATCCTTGGCACCACATTTGGTCCCCCAAACCCTACCAGGAGTGATATCTGATTACAGAATCATAAGTAAACCCTGAGAATCACTGGGTGTGGACTCAAAATAAAACAAACCAAAAATTGTAGAGATCTATAAAAGGCCTTTAAGAAGTTTTCAAAGGATTTTTTTAAATAAACAATTTAAATGCTGTAGCAAATCTGCAGAAATTTTGACACATTTTAAATATACATAAGTAAAACATTAACTCAACAGTAAAGACAAAATAAAGTAAATGCTGTCATATAATTGTTCACACAATAATTGTTTTTTAAAGCATTCCTGTATAAGGTACCAAAAGTAGCATGGTATATTTATATAGTAACAGGAAACAAGCTGAAAGTTATATGAAGGACAACTATAATCTGTCAATGTGTTGCCTTGACTATATGCTAGCACCTCATTGAAGGATAAAATAATAAACTCAAGAGCAAAGGCCTTTGGAAAACCAAGATCTAATCCAAATACCCCAGGCTTGCTGCTCCATGAGCCTCATGATGAGTTCTCTGGGCTGAATGGATTGTTGGAACAGAAAATTCAAGTGTGACCTCGAACAGTTCATTTATGGTCTATTACCTGCATTTCCAAACCCATAAAATGAGGAAAGATGATGACTAAGGTTCCTTCCAGCTCTATGCATCTATTGTATTTTCCTTTATTCTAGCATATTTACTCTCCGTTTCTATAGTACACCTCAGCTGCAAGAAGGGTAAGTTGCTAGAATTTCCTTGGCGCCAGTCGACTGTGTAAAAGCCGGCTTCTTCCATTTATTATGCTTCAATTCAGTCTCTTGCTCTGGCTTCTTTTCTTTACCAGGGGACCAGCTCTTTAATAAACATGTCACGAACTGTCCCCATAATTAACAACTAATTAAGAAGAAGGCCATGCTGCTAGGGGTTTGTGCTTTCCAAAAGAAATGAGCAGGAAACTTGCTTAGCTTTCCGTATTCACCAGGTCTTGCCATTGTCATTGTAATAAACTGGACATGGTGGTTCCTGTATAGTGTGAACAATCTCATTAGAATCTCTACTGAAATAATCAATTCCCTGGCAGAGGGCCAAACTAACCCTCAAGAACTGTCAATGAATCCCATGCTGCTTAGACGATGGTGTGGGAGGCGGAGGACAACCAACCAGAAGTGGCTTTGGTTTGGGCTATTTCATTCTCCGAGAAACACATGAGCATCAGATGGTGTCTGGGTGGTTGTCTCTATCACTCTTGCAGGCTGAAAATGTGGACAATGGGTTTCTTTGACTTTTAAATTTTCTTTTGTAGATACACCAGAACCCATGCCAAAGCCCCTGTTGGTGACTCCCTCCCCTCCTGAGGTGCTTCTCTTGTCCACTGTGTCTCCTGCTTTAAGATCGCTCAGGTTGCAAGCCTGATCTTCCATGGCCATGCTCACATGTTGACTGGTCACAGGTTGGGCAGCATCCCACCAAAACATACACCCTCCTGTGACCGAAGACACGCGGGAGCACAGCAACTTCACCAGCTGAAGTAATGAATATGCTCTGCTGAACAGAGTTTGGGATGTTGATGGACGGAATATGAATTAGCTGGAAGCAACAGAAGCCAGAGAAGATGCGAAGTTCCCACAGAGAACCACACTAAACTGGGTGGCAATAACTGTGATCCGGGGCTGGAGCCATAGCACAGTGGGCAGGGCATCTGCCTTGCACATGGCCAACCCGGATTCGATTCCCAGCATCCCATATGATCCCCTGAGCACCGCCAGGAGTAAATCCTGAGTGCAGAGCCAGGAGTAACCCCTGAGCATCACCAGGTGTGACCCAAAAAGAAAAAAATTGTGAGCCCAATAATGGTCTCTTGAGCTGCGCTATGTCTGGTGAGAGCTCCCTGGAAGCGCCATGGGTGAACAGGAGTGAACCTTTCCAGATGCTTCATGCTCATGGTAACCTATTCACACTGCTGCAGGCGTGACCACTGCAGGGAGAATCAGCGCCAAGGCAAACTTGGCTTTTCTGCAGTTTTGAGGATGAATCACTCTGAGTTTCAATTTTGTAATAATGATACTAAAAATAGGTTACACCTATACACAGAGATAAACTTCTTGGATTTGCTTTATTCTACTGAACATAGGGTGCTATTTGGAGAGAGAGGGAAAAAAGTTGTAGACTGTGTAATTTCTTTGGAACTGGTTGAGAAGCTCAAAAGAAGAATAACAATGAATGTGATTCTTAGCTTCTGAAAATTTTGAACATATTGCTGCTCGGGTCAACAGGGAGTCAATGGGCAGGTGTGGAATACAGCTGACTTTTCGTGTTAGGCTCTCTTCATTCTTATCTGTGGGGTTTGGAAAACTACACACCTTTTAAAGGAGGAAATTGTCTATGTCTGTTTATAAGAGCAGAAAGCTATGAAATAGTGTAACTGTACCTCCTGAAAACAATGAAATAAACAATTGTCCATCCATCTATAGGTTTCCACACATCACTTTCAAAAAGTAAAGTTAAGTTATAGGTACTGACCTGGGATGATTTACAAGCCATATTGTCAAAACAAAGATTATTGTTATTATTATAACTGATGAGGAGGATATATTCTCAACAGCTAATGCTGGGTAAAATAATCAGGAAAAGACAATGTTTTGGTGGGAAGGGGTATTAGGTAAGGCAGAGTGTTTCTTTTTTACTACATATTTTTGTGTTGTTGAATAGTTGTAGCAAGAACGTATTTTTATATTTCTTATTTAATGCAACAGTGTTTTAAAATTTATTTATACACAATCTCTCACCCAATTCTGCAATGGACATCGATTTGTCTCAAGATAGACTCAGGCTATCACAGCAGAAATTTAAAAGAAAAAACATACAACTTTCAACAATAAATTATTGTCCGTATATAATGACCGATATAATGGCCAAAATATAAAGATGATACAACAATATTGAAAGTGAGTTGAAATTCCTGTAACTCCAATGAATCAGCTTAGAGCTTGGAAAGCTCTACAATAGTTTTGTTCCCAATGTGGAGAAAATATCCCATCCACTTATGAGTCAGGTTCATAAGTGGATGGAATAAAAAATGGATGAGGACAAAAGAAGACATGTAGACCAGGATGAGGACTCGGTAGACTGAGCACAAGCTGTGACCCCAAGCGCAACAGCAGAAACAGTCCCTGGGGACCCACTAAGTGTGGCCCCAAAACAAAACAAACCAAACAAAAAAGAAAGAAGTCAGAGTCAACAGTTCAAAAAAAGAAAACTCAGGACAAGATAGCATACATTAGAAACATCCAGAGTATCTTGGCTCAAAGCATGGAGTGCATGCCTTGTATGCTGGAGCCTCTGTATTCCATTCCTGGCTTTGCATGGTCCCCTGAGCACTGCCAGAAGTGACCCCTGAGCTGGGAGAAGTCACCTGCATCCCTGACCAGCATTGTTGAATGTGGCCATAAAAGCCAAAACAAGAAATGTTCAAACCATTTTGGGAAACCAAGAGATGTAGCAGGAAACAATCCCTCCTGGCCCACTTCAGGAGGATTAGGCCTCCACCTTGGATTGTGTGTGGTAACACAGAACTGCTGAGAGTGACAGACAGCAGTTCATCACCATGAGTGTAAGACTCTGTATCACTCCTCAAGACCAGGGGTGCCTTGGGCCAGAGAGAGGACCTGGAGATTCTAGGCACCCAAGGGGCATGGCAGAGGTCTCAGTTGGAAGTAGGTGAAAGCGCCACCTTCACCCATCGTGTTCTGGGTTCTAGCAGAGGGGCCACCTCTACAGGACAGGAGGAAGAAGCCAGTAGAGTCCCACCCGGCTGCCCACAGTTAGGGGCTGTTAGAACTGCCATGAACAGACAGAGCCCTCCTCTCTCTGGAATGGTTTTTAGTCGCCATACAAAGCTCAGAATAGATGGAGTCAATGGAAAGAGGCCACTAAAACCAGAAGAGGTAAGGATTATACTTATTGGCAGATAAGAATTTTCCTAGATGCTATAAGGAATAAAATTTAAGCACTGCACTGCACTGTAGCACTGTCGTCCTGTTGTTCATCAATTTGCTCGAGCAGGCACCAGTAACGTCTCCATTGTGAGACTTGTTACTGGTTTTGGCATATCGAATACGCCATAGGGAGCTTTCCAGGCTCTGCCGTGCAGGCGTGATACTCTCAGTAGCTTGCCGGGCTCTCCAAGAGGGACGAAGGAATCGAACCTGGATCAATAGCGTGCAAGGCAAATGCCCTACTTGCTGTACTACCGCTCCAGCCCTAAAACTTAAGAAATACTTTTGAAAACAAATAGGGCTGGGGACATAGTTGAGGGGATTGGTGGTGTGCCTTGCCTAGGCTGGCCCAGGTTCAGGCCCCACTACCTCATGGTCCACTAGGCTCCAGCACTGACCTGCTTGTCCATTGGCCAAGTATCTTCTGCAGGGATCCCCAGTTCTTCAGAGCACTGGCTTAGGAGACCCCATTCCCACAATGAAAGTCTGCATTTTCTTTGCATATTCCATTTATAGTAAGAGAATTTTTGGTCCACTCCATATGTTTTTATAGCCATGCTTTGAAGTCTAGTCTAATTGGTAAACTTATTTATTTATTTTAAGCATTCATTATTCATTCACTTAGCATTCTGTGAATCTCTGTCTTGATATTCTAAAGTGATGTGTCAGAAAGATAGCACAGGGTTGAAGGCACTTGCCTTGCACGCTGACCCCAGTTTGACCCCTGGCACTGCATATAGTCCCTAGCCGTGAGTCCTGAGCATAGAGGCAGGAGTAAGTCCTCAGTACCATCCAGTGTGGCCCAAAACTCCTCCAGAATAAATAAATAAAATAAAATTTCTTATAATGCTTGTCTTTCAACTGTCTAGCTTTTTTTCCCCCCTCTTCTATTTGTATTTGTCTAAGAAGAGGTCATTTATCTTTATTGGAAAATTTCCTAGACAATAAGTAATAGAAACCTCAAATCTCATAAAACTTAATTCCATTCTCACAAACTCATAAAAATTGCTACAGTATACTACAAGTCTATTAAAAAAAAACTGGGCTGTCAGATAACTTGTAAAGGAAAAATATGCACATATGCTCCTATACATACAGATTTCTGATGATTTTTTTTATCAAAAATTTTGAGCTATAATAAAATTAATATGGTAGAGTTGAAGTTTAAAATATTTCTTTGAGGATCAGTGAGACAATGCAGGGGTCAGAGTGAATGCAAGAGATTCAGTCCCTAGCTCCCTACAAGCCAGGAGTAACCCCCAAGCACCATGGGGTGTGACCTACAAAGAAAAACAAAAACAAACTAAGACAAACAAAAACACTTCCTTAAGAGCAATAGATATTCTGCAAGGAAAACAGATAAGCATAAAAAGAAAGAAGAAACATAGCCCAAGAGCAATAAGACAGAGTCCTTGTTTCATGCCTGGGAATATGAAGTGGTTAAAAGGCTCTTGTCTCGAGTCATGAGACATGTTCAAACCTTTTTCCCTCTACCCATTAGAAGTACATTGAGCTAATCATTAGACCTCCCAAAGTTTCCATTTCCTCACCAGAAAAATAGAGATAAGAGCATGCAATCTACTGTCCCACGCAATTGTTACCACTGAGCCGAACACAAAAATCTGTGTGTGAACAGCGTTGAAGGGTGAGGTGCTGATGGACTTCATCATCCTCACCTGAGATACTGACTTCAGCCGATAGAGTGTCTGAGGGACCAGCCAGTGTGGGGCCTGGTGTGATGCCTTTACAACACCATGTTTTTCCCTTAAATGTTTGCAATTACTCTCTTGCACCAAACAATTTCAGAACCTGATAAGAAGGTGCCAATAGAATCAGTGAATCAATCCCATGACTAGTGGTGCCAGTTACTTCTGCTATTTTTCACCAGGTTGACTCATAAGTTGTTTTTATCGACCAACCGGAAGAGTCAGGAGGATGGAGTTAGTTTTACCCAATAGCTTGTTAGGTGCAAGGTCCTTAACAGATTTCATTTACCATTTACAGAAAGATGGCTGTCCTCTCTATGTTGTAGATGGGCTTCAAGACTCAGTTACGAACACTGGGATAGTGAGAATAGGTGCCACCATTTATGCCCAGATCATCTCTCTAACCACAAAACAACTCACTAGGCCAGGAAAATGGCTCAAGGGGCTCAACATATGTTTTGCATGCTGGAGGCCCAAGTTTGATCCCCAGCAATGCTCCCTTGAGCACTGCTAGGAGTGAGCCCGAAGCAGCACCTGAGCACCTCTAAGTGTGATCCACAAACCAAACAAAACAATTTGTATCTGCTCTGCCTGGGGCAAAGGAGTAAGAGGCATCACATTATTTGCCAAAAGCGAAGTGACAAAATCGAAAGATCTTAAACCAGTTTACATAATAGATTTGTATTTTGATGGCAAATCCTTACTTCCCAAATAAAGTTCTCTCCAAAGAATTTCATGAGAGTGGAGCCCCATCTTCAAAGGCCACTGAAATCAAATGGAAGTCAGAAAGAGTCAAATGAATAATGAATAAAGAATAAAACCAGTCGGCAGACATGATGGGAGGAAGCGTAGACTTTCTGCATTTGCTTTCACAGCAGTTTTGAGACAGGTAACTGGTGAGGTATGTGAGGTCATCAGAGGTAATAGTGGCCACGTCCATTATGGTCCTTCTTGGTTCCTGGCATGGAAAAAGATGATGATGTGAAGAGGAAGAAGGACTGGAAGAGATTGAAGAAGGAGGAGATGAGGATGAGAAAGGTAAAGATAAAGATGCGGGCGAGGAGGAGAAAGGAAAAGACCAACAGAACACAATGGAGTGGAATCTTTTCACATTTCCTCCAGTCCCCGGGAGCGTGTTGCGATCCTTCCTCACTTCCACCCTGCCCCTTCTACCCCGTCACCCTGTCTCTAGGTCTCTTTCTCTCCTTCACACTATGGATTCCAATTTAACTTGAGAAAGAACTGTAAGTAGAATACAGTGGGAAAGAATTTCTACTCCTGCCTCTCAAAATGCTTCTTTTTGGGGGAGGGGGAGGGGGTACATACTTGTCAGTGCTCAGGGCTTACTCCTGGCTCTGTGCTCAGGGATTACTCCTGACAGGGATCACTCAGGAGACTATATGAGGTGCTAAGGATCGAACCCAGGTCAACTGCATGCAAAGCAAGAGCCTTTCCCTCTGCATTCTCTCTCTAGCTCTCCAAATTAATTCTTATCTGTTACCATCTCAACAAAAACTTTATGGAACCCACACCCCCATGCTCTGTGGGAGAAAGAGAAACCTTCTGCTCCCTTAGCCCCGCTGGAAGTGGGACGGTGGCAGTGCTGGACAGGAGAGCATACGGCTCTAGTCTTTTCTCTCCTTTCTGTGTATGCTAGACTCAGAGATTTCACTGTGTCTCTATGCAGATGTGGGCAGTTCACCTTAATCAACATGTATCTACCTTTTCTCATTTCAAAAAAAAAAAGAAAAAATGGAATTCTAGAAGACGAGTTAAGATGTCTGGCTGGGCTCTGTGAGCATTTTGACAACTGGCTTCTCATTTGGCATGCTTATGTCTAACCAACAGGTGGCTGTTACAGATGACACTTTTAAACAAAATTCTCTCCTAACGATGACTTGAGCCTGACCTCTTCTTCCTGGGAGAATCAGCAGAACTTGTAGGATCTGATTCAGAATTGATTGACTTTCTCTATTGTAACTTTGTTCCTGTCTATTTTTAACATTTCTCCTTTTAGCCATCAGAAAGGAAAGAGGCTCAGGTTTTCAATATTAGAAGTTCAACTTAGGACCAGAGAGATCGGTAAGGTGCTTGCCTTGTACTCTGCTGACCAAAGTTCGATCCTGGCATCCCATCGGGTACCATAAGTACCCTAAGATAGTCAAATCCACTATAGCCATGATTTCTCATGGGGAAAAAGAGGGGGTGTTGTGCGATGAGGCTGGGGGCTTGACAGGTGCTAAGCTCGAGCACTGACGGAAGACTAGGGGAGTCTGGTAGGTGGGGGTGATATTTAAGATGAGAGCTGCAGGTTGGGGGGTATTAGAAGGCAAATCAGCAGGTTGGCAAGTTTCCAGGGAAGCTTGGCCTTGGTCCTGTACCAGGAAGACAAACTTGACAGAGAGGAAGAAAGAGGCAGAGACAGAGTCCAGTGAGTCAAATCCCAAACAGGAACCTAAGGCACAGGGTCTCTGGGGCAAGGGTGAGGAGCAATGGGAAGGAGTGAGGAGGGGAAAATCAAGGGGAAGGGGTCAGGGCAGAGCCCTCCCACACAACAACACGCCTCCTCCAGAATGATTCGTGTGCCTGTGTCTCGTTTGGGACTAATGATCAGCATGATGAGTTGGGAGAGATAGCACAGCAAGTGGGGCATCCCCAGCATCACCTATGTTCTCCTGAGCACCACCAGCAGTGATCCCTGAGCACAGAGCCAGGAGTAAGCTCTGAGCACGCTAGGTGTGGCCCCCAAACAACAACAACAACAACATCAACAATAACAAAATAAGAATAAAGATGAAACCACAACTCAGGAACTCACAGCAGTCCAAAGCAAAGGAGAGGGGCGAACCAATCCAGGGTACCCCACACACCTGGCCCAGTCCAATTTCATACTTGGTGGAAGCAGGATTTGAAGCCTGCTAACTGGCATTTCAAATAAGTATCCAGAGGTTACAGATGTTCCCAGTCTTGGAGGCATTTTGAGAGCCCTTGAGCGAACCAAGTTATATGCATGGAATTTCTTCTGCTAGGTGGGAAGGAGAGATTTTTGGAATAATCAAAGTTAGGGTCAGATTTTGAGGGATGATAGGAGTTTGTTAGTAAATTAAGAATAATTTAATTAAAAATAAGAAAAACGATTCTATTGTGAGGAAAAGCAAAAACAAAGATATCAGATGTGCTTAGAGTGTCTAAGAAGGAGCTGGAGCCATAGCACAGCGGGTAGGGCATTTGCCTTGCACACAGCCTACCCAGGTTCAATTCCCAGCATCCCATATGGTGCCCTGAGCACCACCAGGAGTGATTCCTGAGTGCATGATCCTGGAGTAACCTCTGAGTATCGCTAGGAGTGACCCAAAAAGCAAAAGAATAAAAAATTTAAAAAAGAGTGTCTAAGAAACCAAAGTGGGAAACCAAACTATGAACAAGGCAGGTGCCCAAGCAACCCCAACTTGGGGCAAAGGAGGAAGAGGCGTCACATCATTTGCCAAGAGGTGAGGTGACAAAATTGGAAGATCTTAAATCAGCACCTTTCCGAGTCTTAAACACAACCACAAGGGAAGCTGCTATCCTGAAGGAAACCTCTGACTGTGCTAACCTGACCTATAGGTGACCCTCTGTGTAGAGGGCCACATGCCCCTCACCGTTGCCCCAGGGAGGGGCGGGTCGTTCCTGCTCCATTGCTTAGGGAGTGATGCCGCTTACACTGTCAGAACAAGTTACAAGCCTCTTTCCTCTGGTTGGCTTCGCCAAGGCCTACGGAAGAAATCTCTACATTGACCAGGCACCCCGGATCTGCAAGTCTGGGAGAATTGAGGTCAGTTTCAGGACCCCTGATGTCAGGGAAGCAGCATTCTTAATGAGCGCCCTGAGGGCAGGTGGGGCTGGGAGGAGCCCTGAGGTCACTGTGGAGGCAGGGCGCCAAGGCTGCCAGCAAAGGCTTGAGAAAAAGGCCTTTGAAGTGTCCATTGCCAGGTTTTATGACCACACTGGGGCGGGAGTTGCACCTGCCCACTGCACTTTGCCCTCGGCTGGCATCGGGTGGTGGAATTCACACGCCTCGCATCTGACCAGAGATAAGTACAGGGATCAGAGAGCAACCTGGAGAGGGAATTGGCCTGACTCGGACCTTTTCATGGGGCTCCGTGGCCCCGAGCCACATGTCTCTCTGTTCTCCTGGCCTTTGTCCGCTGATGTGAAGCGAAGGGGCTGTGGTGGTACCAGGTGGGAGGAGAAATCTCCCTGGTTTCCACCAGGCCGCTGAGTCCAGAGGCCACTAGAAAAGCCTGCCGTGCCGGAGATTTGACAAAGAGCTGTTTGACTTGTGGTTTCAAGCAGTGGTTTCCAAACACCTGTGCGCAGAGCAACTGCCTCCGAGTCGGGTTCAGCTCAAGGCGCAGGTTCCTGATTCCGTAGGCCAGAGTGCAGACAAGTCACTGCGCAAGGCACCCATGGGCACTGCTGACCACCAGACTCTGAAAGCTCCTGCCTGGAGGACTGAAGGCAGAAGGGACCTTGAGTGAGGGGGTGATCTCCCCGGAATGGGCATCCATAACCTACTGCCCCAAGTCCTATCAGATACTCTCAGATAGCACCACCTGGCAGCAGAAAAAAGTCAAAGAGATAGAACAGGGGTGAAGGAATCTTCTTGCACATAGCTGATGTCAGCTCCATCCCCAGCACTGTGCAGGACCACCCAGAGTTGCCCTGAGCTCAGAGGTAGTAGGAAGCCCTGCATACCCTTGGGTGTGGCCCCGAAACAAAGAACCAAGACAAAACAAATGCAGAAGAGAAGGTCTCTGGAGGCAGCTTCTGCCTTTGTTGCTCTCTCTGTTGCTTTGTTTCGGTTTGGAGCCACAGATAGGGGTGCTCAAGGCTTACTCCTGGGCTCCTTGGTCAGGGATCATTCCTGATGGCTTAGGGTCTGAGTGATGCAGCGTGAATGTTTACCCACTGTGCGCGCTGTCTCTCTCTTTCTCTCTCTCCCTCTCTCTCTTCCTCTCTCTCTCTCCCTCTCTCTCTTTCTCTCTCTGACCCCTTCTGCCTTTACTTTGAGCCCTTCCCTTCCACAGTGGCTGTTGTGCTAACTACAGGGATATGTATGTTGGACTGTGGAGACCCCTGGCAGTGGAACTCAGCTGTGCTCACACATTCTGGCTGGAGTGCTCCCTAGGATGAGCGTGATACTCACACACATGTGCACAGGGGTTATGCTCCTGGCTGCATTGTTCACACATTGTTAAGTTGGGAAGCTCTCTGTTTTCATTTTTATTTTATTTTTAAATTTTTTTAAATTAAATCACCATGAGTTATAGTTACAAAGCTTTCCTGATCAGATTTCAGACATACAATGTTCCAACACCCATTCCCCAAACAGTGTACATTTCCCACCCCTAATATCCCCCCCATGTCCTATCTGCCACCACCCCATCCACACACACACACACACACACACACACACACACACACACACACACACACTTCCAGCCTGCCTCTGTGGCAGGCAGGCAGGTTTCTTCTCTCTCTCTCTCTCTCTCTCTCTGGTTTGCAATACAGATACTAAGAGGCTATTATGTTTGGTCCTTTACCGCCTTGCAGCATACATCTCCCATCCAGAGCGAACCCTCCAACCATCGTTGTCATTGTGGTCTCTTCTCTATCCCAACTGCCCTCTCCCCCAGTCCTTGATGCAGACTTCCAACCATGGACCATTTGTCCTGGCCCTTGTTTCTACTGTCCTTGGGTGTTAGTCTCATACTATGTTTGTTTGTTTGCCCGTTAGTTTTATCTGGGATGCCCTTTGGAGGGAAACACACACTTCGATTTTGGTGCTTGCATGCACCAGACTGTGTGTCAGAGATGACACGCTCTGCTGTGACATGAGGAGTCCCAGACAGCAGAGCCATGGGACCCTGGGGATCCGATTTATGGCCTCAAACTCATAAAAGACACAGTTCAGAATCTGAACCATCCTTCAGACCCCAGAATCTACATTTTTAATTTAATTTGGGGGGCTTGGTTTACACATGGCAGTGCTTAGGGCTTACTTCTGTCTCTGCACTCAGTGATCACTCCTGGTGGGGCTGGAGGGACCATATGAGGTACTGGGGATCAAAACAGGGTCAGCCACGTGTCAGGGAAGCACTCTGCCTGCTGGTCACTCTGGACCCAGAATTTATTTTGTTTTTCAATAAGTTGCCCAGGTGATGTCACGGGTCTCCATCCAACACCAAGGGCGGCTCTACAGCAGGGAGGCTTTCCAATGGTTTGTTGATTCAGTCTCCCAGAAGCCTGATTTTTGAGAATAAGGTTTCTATGGGCACTGCCATTTTTAGCTTGAAGTAGGACATTTGAATTGATCAAAATCTATTATCCAACCTCCTGAAGAGGCTATTTTTACAGCTAAGATTCTGTTCCCGGGCCATACTTCTGTTCACTTTGAACAAGAATGTGTGTGTGTGTGTGTGCGTGTGTGTGTATGCAAGTGTGCATGCGTGCGTGTGTATGTGTGCGTTTGTGTGCGTGCATGTGTGTGTGTGTGTATGTGTGTGTGTTCCTGGAATGCATTTCTGAAAGAGGAAATGTCTCAGGGCAAAGTGTGCTGTGGGTCAGAGTTCTCGCATGCCAGGTACACTGGAGATATTGCTAAGTGCAGGGTCTTGTTCAGTGGGGCCAGGAGGGGACTTTAGTGGCCTTCCCCAGTATGCTCCTGGCCATGCTGCTGTGGCAGTTTGCAGTCCACACTGCTGAGTCATAGCCAAGACCTAAGTCTCAACACTCCACTCAGTGAGCACAAGCTCCCTGAACCTCTAAGGTCTGGTTCCCCCACAGGTAAATAAACAGTGGCAACACCTATCTAGTGCGGCTGGGGTGGTCTTATATTTGTTTCTTACAACTGCTGTGGCACAAATCCACACAATTTAAATTTGCCTATATCAAATTTAAATTTGAGTTACAACAGATTTATTCTCCCTCCAGAAGTCAGAAGTCAAAAAATGAATCTATCAGGGGACCTGGGAGATAAGTCAAAGGGTCTAAGCACACACCTTGCATGCTCAAGACCATGAGTTCAATGCTCAGCACTGCACGGCACCACTAAGCATATCTGGGTCTAATCCTGGTGGCATCCTGGCACTGCTAAGTCTGAGCAGCACCACATTATTGGGGTCAAGCATTAAATCATCCATCCTCAATAATCAAGTGTCTCCAGGAATGGCTCTAGGTCACCTGAACATTGTTTAGGAGGCTGACCTAAAAGAAAATGGGTCTAGTGGGATAGAATAAAGTTGTGTATGAACTGTGCTTCCTCTACAAGCTTTGGGGTCGGGGGTGAGGTGGGGGGAATTGACTTCCTTGTCTTCAGCTTCTATAGAGTGCCTGGATCCCTTGGCTTGTAGCCCCAGCTCCCTTCCCTGAAATGGCAACCTAGTGCAATCATAGATTCTTCGTGGCCACACTTTTATCATCACTTTGCCTCTGACTCTGATTCCCTGCTTCCTCTGACAAGGACCCTTTGTGATACTTTTGCATGTACCAGGATGATTCAAGGCAATCTCCCCATCTCAAGATTCCTAGCTAGTCACATCAGCAAAGTGTCTATTACTGTATGACTTAACAGCATCACAGGGATTAGGAATGCCTTTAAGAGCCATGATGCTGCCTTTAAGTCACGTAAAGCAACATAAATGGTGGTAAGCCACCACTTAGCCACACATAAGCCTTTAATAAATGTTTACCTGCCAGCTTTCCTCCCTGGTCCAGAGCAGAGGTTCTAGAATTTCGCTTATATCACCGAGCCCCTCATCTGCTATAGCAGAGTCTGAGTCTGTAAGCTTGGGGAGAGGCTGCAGACATTTCTATCAATTCACCACATGACGTTGATGCTGCTGGGAGAACAGAACAGAAACTATTTGTTTCTCAAACCCATTGGTCTTCCAAGTGAAGCTAAACAGAGCTTGAAACCCGTGCCACCATCTGAGAAACTACCTAAGAATTCTAGGACTTTCTTTTTTTTTTCCTTTGCAAAGGTTCTATAGATTTACAAGAAGCCAAGTTCTCTTGTGGTTTAATAAATTATGAAGATATAGGTTCTGGATTTCATTGTCCTCATAGGACTTTAATACTGTCATGTGGCCCAGACCTGCAGTGGACAGAGAGGCTCTGTCGTAGGTTGAATTGTGTCCCACCAAACCCATCTGTTGAAATCCTAACCCCAGTACAGTATCTTCTTTGGAAATAAGATCATTGGAGATGAAATTGGATCATTGAACTCTAACCCAATGAAAAAAGATCTCTATGAAAAAGGGAAATTTGAGCACAGAGCCATGAACAGAGAAGGCAACATGAAGATCCATCTTCAAACCAAGACAAAGAACTACTGGGAGAAAATCCTGGAACCCTTTGTTCCTTGTGTCTTGAGAGAGGACATGAGCCTTGGTCTTAAACCTCCTGCCCCCAGAATGTCGGGACCACCAATTGCTGTTGTTGAAGTGGATTATACTTAGTTACAGAAGCCCTGTGAAGATTTTTTTCCAATTGGTTTGATATATATATATTATATATATATATATATACACACACACATATGTGTGTTTATTTATTTATTTATTATTAGTGAAACACCATGAGGTACAGTTGTAGACTTACAAACTTTAAGGCTTGGGTTTCAGTTATACAATGATTGAGTACCCATCCCTCCACCAGTGCCCATTCTCTACCACCAATGATCCTTGTAGCTCTCCCACCCCCATCCCCCATCCCTCCCACCCTACCCCGCCTCTGTGGAAGGGCATTCCCTTTTGCTCACTCTTTCCTTTAGGGTGTTGTAGTTTGCAATAGAGGTATTGAGTGACCATCGTGTTCGGTCTATAGTCTATTTTCAGTATGCTTCTTGCATCCTGAGCGAGTCCTCCAAACATTCTTTACTTAGTGTTCCCCCTTCCCTATCAGAGCTGCCTTTCCCCCCAGCACATGCTGCTGGCTTCTAAGCCCTGGAGCAGACCTCCTGGTATTTATCTTAACTATTCTTCGGTGTTCGATTCCTATTTTGTTACTTTCTATTCCCCAGATGAGTACAGTCTTTCTATGTCTGTCCCTCTATTTCTGGCTCATTTCACTTAGCATAATACTTTCCATATAGAACCACTTGTATGCAAATTTTATGACTTCATCTTTTCTAACAGTTGCATAGTATTGCATTGTGTAGATGTACCAACGTTTCTTTAGTCATCTGTTCTCTGGCACTTGGGTTTGTTTTTCCAAATTTTGGCTATTGTGAACAGTGCAGCAATGAAAATAGAAGTGCAGATGTCATTTCGACTGTACTTTTTTTGCCTCTTCGGGGTATATATTCCCAGGAGTGGTATTGCTGGGTCAAATGGGAGCTCAATTTCTAATTTTTTGAGAATTGTCCATAATGTTTTACAAAAGGCCTGAAGCAATCACATTCCCACCAGCAGTGAAGGAGGGTCCCTTTCTTGCCACATCCGTGCCAACTTCTGTTTCTTTTGTTCTTTTGAATATGGGCCAGTCTCTGTGGTGTAAGATGATATCTCATTGTTGTTTTGATCTGCTTCTACCTGATGATTAGTGATGTAGAGCATTTTCTCATGTGCCTTTTTGCCATTAGGATTTCTTCTTTTCGTCACCCCATTTATTGATGGGGTTGGATGCTTTCTTTTTGTGGAGTTCAACCAGTGCTTTGTATATCCTTGATATCAACCCCTTATCAGATGGGTATTGGGTGAATATCCTTTCCCATTCTGTAGACTGTCTTTGTATTATTATTATTGTCACTGTTTCTTTTGAGGTGCAGAAGTTTCTTAGTTTAAGATAGTCCCATTTATGTATCTCTGTTTTCACTTGCTTGGCCAGTAGTATGTCATCTTTGAAGATTGTTAGCTTGAATGTTGTGGAGGGTTTTGCCAACCTTGTCTTCAATGTACCTTATAGATTCCAGTCTGATGTTGAGATCTTTAATCCATTTTGATCTTACTTTTGTACATGGTGTTAGGTAGAAATCTGAGCCCATTTTTTTTTGCATGTAGCTGCCCAGTTTTGCCAGCAGAATTTGTTAAAGAGGCTTTCCTTGCTCCACTTCACATTTCTTGCTTCCTTATCAAAGATTAGATGATCATATGTTTGGAGGGAGATGTCAGTATATTCAACCCTATTCCATTGGTCTGTGGCTCTGCCTTTGTTCCAGTACCATGCTGTTTTAATTATTACTGCTTTGTAGCAGAGTTTGAGGTTGGGGAGGTTGATTCCTCCCATTTTGTTTTTCCCAAGAATTGCTTTAGCTATTCGTGAGGGCTTATTGTTCCATATGAATTTCAGGAGTGTTTGCTCCATTTCTTTGAAGAATGTCATGGGTATCATTATAGGGACACATTGAATTTGTACAGAGCTTTGGGAACTACAGCCATTTTCACAGTTTTAATTCTCCCAATCCATGAGCGGGCAATATCTTTCCATTTCCTCGTGTCCTCTTTTATTTCCTGAAGTAGAATTTTGTAGTTTTCTTTGTACAGGTCTTTTACATTCTTATTTAAGCTGATTCCTAGTTACTTGATTTTCTGGGGCACAATTGTGAATGGGATTGTTTTTTTCATGCCACTTTCTTCACTCTCATTATTTGTGTATAGGAAAGCCATGGACTTTTGGGTATTAATTTTATAGCCTGCAACTTTGCTATACAAGTCTATTGTTTCTGGGAGTTTCTTGGTAGAGGTTTTAAGATTCTCTAAGTATAGTATCATATCATCTGCGAATAGTGAGAGCTTGATTTCTTCCTTTCCTACCTGAATGCCCTTAATATCTTTTTCTTGCCTAATCGCTATTGCAAGTACTTCCAGTACTATATTGAACAGCAGTGGAGAGAGTGGGCATCTTGTCTCATCCCTGATCTTAGAGGGAAGGCTCTCAGTTTTTTCCCCATTGAGAATGATGCTTGCTGTAGGCTTGTGGTAGATGCCTTTAACTATATTGAGGAAAGTCCCTTCTAGATCCATTTTGGTGAGGGTTTTCATCATAAACGGGTGCTGGATCTTGTCAAATGCTTTCTCTGCATCTATTGATATGATCATATGGTTTTTATCTTTTCTTTTGTTGATATGATGGACTATGTTGATTGATTTCCAAATGTTAAACCATCCTTGCATCCCCAGAGTGAATCCCACTTGGTCATGGTATATGATCTTTTTGATGAGTTGTTGAATTCTATTTGCTAATATTTTGTTGAGAATCTTCGCATTATATTCATCCGGGATATCAGCCTGTAGTTTTCCTTTCTTGTGGTGTCTTTGTTTCCTTTTGGTATGGGCTTCATAGAAACTGTTTGGGAGAGTTTCTGTTTCTTCAGTTTCCTGGAAAAGCTTGAGAAGAACTGGCAATAGGTCCTCTTTAAATGTTTGGAAAAATTTGCTAGTGAATCCATCTGGACCTGGGTTTTTGTTTTTGGGAAGACTTTTGATTATAGTTTCAATTTCCTTGATATTATTAGGACTATTCAGGTACTCTAGATGTTATTGATTCAGCCTTGGGAGATTATAAGAATCCAGGAATTTAGCCATTTCTTCTAGGTTCTCTTGTTTCATGGCATACAGACTTTCAAAGTAGTCTCTGATGATCTTTTGAATTTCTTTGGTTTCTGTCGTGATATCCCCCTTCTCATTTCTGATTCAGTTTATTAAGGTTCTCTCTCTCTTTCTTTGTGAGTCTTGCTGGTGGTTTATCTATTTTGTTTATTTCTCAAAGAACCAGTTATTGGTTTCATTGATCTTTCAGATTGTTTTTTTTGGGTTTCCATGTCATTGATTTCTGCTCTAAGTTTTATGATCTCTTTCCTTCTGCCTGGCTTGGGCTCCTTTTGTTGGTCCTTTTCTAAGATCTGGAGCTGTGAAGTCAGGTTGTTTATGTGGGCCCTTTCGTCCTTCCTGAGAAATGCTTGCAGAGCTGTAAATTTTCCCCTTTCAGCTTTAGCTGAATCCCATAGGTTCTGGTAGCTCATGTCTTCATTCTCATTTGTTTCCAGGTATCTTTTGATTTCTTTCCTGATTTCTTTCCCAAACCACTCGTTGTTCAACATTGAGTTGTTTAATTTCCAGGTGTTGGATTTGGTTTTCTGCATCTGTACATGATTAACTTCTATCTTCAGCGCATAGTAGTCTGAGAAGATAGTTGATACAATGTCTATCTTCCTGATTCTGTTGAGATATACTTTGTGGCCTTGGGGATGGTCTATTCTGGAAAATGTTCCATGTGCACTGGAAAATAATGTGTTTCTTTTGGGGGGGTGTATAAAGTCCTGTATAGATCTATTAGCCCTCTGTCTTCTATTTCTTCATTCAGAGCCATTATTTCCTTGCTGACTTTTAATCTTGATCTATCTAGGGGTGATAAATGGTGTTGAAATCTCCAACTACTATTGTGTTGCTTGTAATGCCCTTCTTAAGGTCTGTTAGCAGTTGTTATAGGTATTTGGCTAGTCCCTCATTGGGTGTGTATACGTTTAGGAGTGTGATTTCTTCCTGCTGTACATATTCCTTGATTAATAAAAAAAATGGCCTTCACTGTCCCTTTTAATCTTTTTTAACATGAAATCTATGTTGTCCGATACTAGTAAGGCCACTCAAACTTTATTGAGGGGATTGTTTGCTTGCAGGGTTGTTTTTCATCCTTTGACTTTGAGTCTGTGTTTGTTCTGAGTGTTGATATGTGTTTCTTGTAGGCAGCAGAATGTTGGGTTCTGTTTCTGAATCCAATTTGCCACTCTGTGTCTCTGAATAGGTGAATTTAGACCACTGATGTTAAGAGATTATTGTCATGATGTTTTGTGTCATCTTTCTGTAAGGGTTTGTTGTGCTTGTAGGAGTTTTTTTTGTCTTACAGTAGCCCCTTTAGCCCTTCTTTTAGGTTTGGTTTTGAGTCTATGAAGTTCCTGAGCTGTTGTTTATCCAGAAAATAGTGTACCATTCCTTCAAGTTTGAGTGAGAGTTTATCCAGATGAAGTATTCTTGGTGAAGCATTCAATTCATTGAGTATTTTTTTTTTCACTATATCCCACCATTGCCTTCGGACTTGGAGGGTTTCCTCTGATAGGTCTGCTGTGAATCTAAGGGGTGATCCTTTGTATGTGATTTCCTTCTTTGACCTTGCTGCTTGCAGTATTGTGTCTCTATCCGTGGCATCCATCATTCTAACTATGATATGTCTTGGAGTGTTTTTGTTAGGGTCTCTTTTAACTGGCACCCTTCAGGCTCCTTGAATCTGGGTGCCTGCATTGTCCAGCTCTGGGAACTTTTCAGCAATGATTTGTTTAACCGTGGCTTTTTCATTGGGACTGTTTCCCTGACTTTCTGGTACTCCAATGATTCTAATGTTGTTCCTCTTGGAATCATCCCCTAGGACTCTGATTCACTCTAGAGCTATTTTGAGGTCTCTTGTCATTGTTTATTGTTGCCTGTAGGCTTCGTGCAGCTGATCTTCCAGCTCACTGATTCCGTCTTCAGCTGTGACCATTCTACTGCTGAGGGCACAGACTGAGTTTTTTATTTCATCTACTGAATCTTCTATTTATGACATTTCTGTGCGTAGCTTTCCAATTCCCGCTCTCATTTCTTCCTGTATTTTCTCGATGATTTCTTTCATGACCTCCTTTAATTTACTGGATATCTGTCTCACTGTTTCATTGAGCTCATTGAGCACCTTCATTACTTCATATCAGAATTCTTCCTCAGAGAGCTCCCTTAAGTCAGTAACACCTAATGAGGCTTCTGGACTCTTTTCATCATCTTCGCCTTGTGGTGGGGATTTGCATTGTTTCTTCATGTTGGTGTGGTGGTATGGAGACTGAGATGCCATACAAAGTTGCTGGGTATGAGTAATTTACCCAAAATCAGAGGCCCAAAATTAGGCCATGCCCACTACTGCCGAGGCCACGCCCCCTGCAATTACCTGGTGTGTGTGTGTGTGTGTTGGGGGAGGGGGTACAACCTGGGAGAAGAAGAAAACCAGACGCTGTTTGGGATGAACAGGAAGAGGCTCAGGGATGGTGGGCGGCCCAGAGTCCTAGAGGATGACTGGGGCGCATACGCAGAGAAAGCGAAGTCCCGGGTTCGAATAATGACTGACCTGGGAGGAGAAGAAAACCAGGGATGGTGTTTGGGACGAACAGGAAGAGGCCTCTGTGAAGATATAAAAATTAACATCAAAGTCATTTCTTTGTTTCATCACTACCTATGGGTACATCCTTGAGGATTGGACCCTGGGAGAGTCTGGAACAGAGGGGACCTGCCCTGTGAAATCACCAAACACCCAGTGTCCACCCTTCCGGCAAGGTCACCATGGTTTCCTGTGGAAATTGTGGCTTTGCTCCATGCATTGCTGTCACCAAACTACTAAAGGGTTGGGTCAGAATGGGTGCTGTTGAGTGCCATCAGCTCAAAGGCTCAGCTAGCTTTTGCATTCAAAAGGCACGCTGGCTCTAAGGAGCCAGAGAGAGGACAAGGTCCCATCGGGCAGGATAGAACGTGTTCTGAAAGAATAATGAAACAGGAAAGAGCCAGTTAAATAGTTTAGTTTGTGCCAACCTTAAGTCTTTGCCCAGCCTTTCTGCTTCAGCACAAGAGTGATTCTGGACAACACAAAAAACACACAGCATGTCTGTGTTCTAATAAAGCATCAGGGACTGGAGAGGTAGTGCAGTGGGCAGGGTGCTTACCTTACATGCCTGAGTTCAATCCTTGGCACCACATATGGTCCTCCGAGTACTCTCAGTAGTGATGCCTGAGCACCTTCAGATGTGACCCAAACACCCCCCTTACAAAAATAAAATAAAAGCAATAAATCATAAGTCACCTTCAAGCAGGCAGCAACAGCAAAAGTATAATCCATGAAAGAATAGTTCAGAAGGCAGGCTTTGTTAAATCAAAATCTTCTGCTTTATGAAAGACAGTATCAAAAGAATAATCAAGCCATAGACTGGGGGAAAGCAAAAGACACATCTGATAAAGGAGAGTTGTCTACAATATGCAAAGAACTTATAAAACTGAGCAATAAAAAGTAAAGTAAAGTAAAGGCCCTCCCGTTGATCATCGATTTGCTTGAGCGGGCCCAGTAACATCTCCATTGGAGACTCTGTTGTTACTGTGTTTGGCATATCGAATATGTCACGGGGAGCTTGCCAGGCTCTGCCGTGCGGGCAAGATACTCTCGGTAGCTTGCCGGGCTCTCCGAGAGCAATAAAAATACAACCCAATTTTTTGTTTTGTTCTTGGATCATTCCCAGCAATATTCAGGACTTACTCCTGATTCTGTGCTCAGGGATCACTCCCGGAGGACCAGAGGAGGGCTTGATGGACCATAAGGAATGCCAGGAATCAAATCCAGGTCAGCTGTGTGCAAGGCAAGCACCCTACCTGCTGTATTATGACTCTGGCCCCACATAATCCAACTTTTTTAATGGGGCCAGGAACGTGGCTCAGTGGCAAAACACTTGTCTTAATTATGTGCAACTCTAAGTTTGAATGCTAGCACCAAGAACAAAACATTTCAATTATTAAAATGATCAAAAACAGATACTGGTCAAAGAAGTTATATAGACAGGAAGTAAGCATATGGAAGGTTGTGCCACATCATGTGTTATTAGGGAATTACAAATTAAAACAACAAGCTCCCTCTACATATTAGTTTCAGTGGCCCAAATCCAAACCACCAAATCCTATCAGATGTTAAGAAAGATGCAAAGCAACAAGAACTCTCTTTATTGCTGGTGAGAATACAAAATGGTACAGCATTTTGAAAATCATTTGGTGGATTACTTACACTTACCCAAAGAAGCTGAAAAGCCATACACACAAAAAAACTTTACCTGCACTTATTTATAGCAGTTCTGTTCAATTGTTCAAAATACGAAAGCGAACTAAGAGGGTTTTCTAAAGGTACATGAAAAAACTAGGATAGAGCCAGACAATGAAATACAGTTTAGTGCGGTGGGGGGAAGGTATGGCTTGTTGAGCTGAGGAAATAGCTCATAATGTACATACTTTCCTTGCGAGAGACCTGAGTTCAAGCCCTAGTACCACATGGTCCCCTGAGCATTGCCAGAAGCAACTCCCAGCAATGTGATGGGAATAGTCCCTGAGCTAGTGTGTGTTCCCCAAAGACAAACAAGCAAAAGATCAGAATCATCAACTCATAAAAGAATGCAGGTAGTTTTATGTGTATATAACTCAGTAAAAAACAAACAAACAAACAAATAAAAGCTTAATTTAAAAAGCTACATATTGTATGAGTACAACCGTATGACACTCTGGGAAAAAAAAATCAAAATAAAGAGATAGTAAAAGTATTAGCGGTTACCAGAAGGTGAGAGGAGGAAAGGCTGAATGGGTGGAACACAGATGACTTTGAAAGCAGTACAAATTTTCTACTTGACACCACAATGACAAATGGGTGTTATTGTATACTATCCAAGTCCATAGGACATACAGTCACCAGTCACGAGGAGAAACCCTGCATACAAACTAAAGGTGGACTTTTGCTGAGAGTTATGTAGTAATCTGGGTTCACTGATTCTATCAAAATCTGCTTTGCTACAGGAGAAGATGGTGGGGGCAATTACACATTTGTGGGGAAAGGAGGTATACGAGAAATCTCTGTATGTTCTGCTCAACAAAAAGCCCTACATCTCCCAAACAAAAGCATAGTACTGTAGCATAGTACTCCCGTTGTTCATCTATTTGTTCGAGTGGGCACTAGTAACATCTCCATTGTGAGACTTGGTGTTACTGTTTTTGGCATATAGTATATGCCACGGGGAGCTTTCCAGGCTCAGCCGTTCGGGCGGGATACTCTTGGTAGCTTGCCGGGCTCTCCGAGAGGGAAGGAGGAATCGAACCCAGATCGGCCATGTGCAAGGCAAATGCCCTATTCACTGTGCTATCGCTTCAGCCCACCAAAATGTCGGGCACGGGTCGGCGGCTGGCTCGAGGTGGGATCCAGAGGCCTCTCCAAACAAAAGCATATATGTTAGAAAACAAAACCAGCTGGCAAGAACTGGTCTGTGAACCACAGTTTGCCACCCTTGCTTCATCATATCACAGAGCTGTGTGGCGGGGCTCCTGTGTTTGCTTTCAAATTCCCAGAGCCGCCTTCCACACCAGCCTGTGGCAACTGGAGTTGGTCCCAGTGTCAGAGTGGCCAGACAAGGGGGTGTTGTACAGCATCAGAAGCTCCTTGCCTCCTAGAAGCCAGGGTTCCAGAACTTTAGGGCAATGGGTAGGGCATTTGCCTTGAACGCAGCAGACCCAGGTTCGAGTCCCAGAATCTCATAAGGTCCCCCAAGCAACGCCAGGAGTAATTCCTGAGTGCAGAGCCAGGGGTAACCCCTGAACCCCTGATCATCGCCAGGTGTGACCCAAAAAGAAAAAAAACAAAACAGAACTTTAGGGCAAAATCTCAAATTCACCCTTTTGTCTGACGAAAAAAATCTCGGAGCTCCACTCCCAGGACTCCAGGTGTGGAGCACCAAGCCCAGGGCTGCCATGGCTGAGCTGAGCAAGGAATGTGTTAACAGCGCACCCCAACTGAAGTTTTAGCTCCAGTGCACCTTTAGAATAACAACCTGGGTGGGGATTAACATTCGAGAAAATAACCCCTGGGGAAAGTGTTCTGTAATAAAAGGATCCTATTTCCACCCCACCCTCCACCTTTTTTTTTTTTAAGTAAAGTCTGAAACCATATTAGAGGCTGTCAAGCTCTGAGTGAGTGATGAGTCAGACTTTTCACCAAACAAGTTTGCTCTGGTGCTACCTGACACCTGCACCAGTACCGGGCAGTGGGGTGGGGCTGGCCAGAGGCAGCAGGCGGAGTGCGGGAGGCCCAGCTCACAGAGGCCCGCATTCATCCCAAGGGAAGAGCCGCAGAGCCGCCCACAGCTTTGGCTCTTGGGGCTCTCTGTGTTCTTCTAAGCTCTGCCTTGAGCTTCATAATTGCTCACCCCCCTTAAAGGGACTGCTCCCCTTGGGAAGTGCTCAGTGCCCCCAGCCAGATTGGAGACAGGACCTAGCCCTGATGCCCCCCCACCCCCAACCCTTGAGATGCCTTGAGAGGTCTGGGATACCTGTGGGCAAATGAGGATTTACTGAACCCCCCAAAGCTCCTGTCGGCTAGAAGCCGTCCTCAACTATTAGAGCAGGCAGTGAAGGAAAGGGGGTACAGGTACTAGGATATTAAATCTTATTACATGTTCTCCTTAGTGTCACTCTAAAATACAGGCATTAATCTTTGCATTGTACAGTTAAAAAAGCTGAACCAGAGGCTCCTTAAAAAGTTAAAATGAAAATTCCATGGGATTCAGTTATTTCCTTGCTGGGCAGATATATATATGCCATGCTAATCTTCTCTGTATTGTTCCAATTTTAGTATATGTGCTACTGAAGCAAGCACACACACACACACACATATTATATGGGTATATGTATGTATGTGTGTGTAATTATATATACATATATACACATAAGCAATAGCACAGCGGGTAGGGCATTTGCCTTGCATGTGGCTGACCCAAGTTCTATTCCTCTGTCCCTTTTGGAGCGCCTGGAAAGCTACCAAGAGTATCTCGCCCCCACGGCAGAGCCTGGCAAACTCCCCGTGGCATATTCAATATGCCAAAAACAGTAACAACAAATCTCACGATGGAGACGATACAGGTGTCTGCTCGAGCAAATCGATGAACGATGAGAGGACAATGCTACAATGCTACAACATGCATATATAATTTATAAATTCTATACATATATAGAAATTATACACACATATACAAAAACTCATTTGAAGAGATAGTACTCCCGTATTTCTCATAGCTATATTTGCAATAATAAATAATCATCAACTGATGATCTGATTAAGAACTAATCATCAGCAGATGAGAGCACTCAGCTATCAGAGAAGATAAAGTCCGCACTTGCAGCAATGCCATGGATCAAGGTGGGGCATTAAGCATTGGTGAGATAAGCCAGACAAACACTGTATGATTTCACTCCGATGTGGTGAACCATTTGGCGTGTAGAGAAGCCAATTAAATGGCTGAACTAAATAACACAAACTTTTGGACTGTGAGATCAATTTGTGGTTTCCTGATGGGAAGAGGGAAGGTAGCTGGGAGAACTGAGTAAAAAAGGATCTGTTTGATGGTGAGAAATAAAATTATGCTTATAATGCTGATGTAATATATATGTATATATGAATATATATGCATATAAATAAATATATTCCACATTTTATATAGGCATATATTATATGTATACACACATATATACTGATCTTAATGATGCATATGTGAAACTAATTTAATGCTACAATGCAATGTTAATTCAATAAGAAAGAGTAAAAAGAACTAAGTTCTGCCTAATGGTGATTGTTCAGTGACTCAAGACCCCTCAGAGACGGACTAGAACTTCTCCCCTCTGTCTTCCAGGAAACTTCTTTCTCCTGCATCAGCTGGTTAACACTCCATTACAACTGATCTGGTGCAGCTCATAAAAACACAGATTTACTGTGGAGTTAGAGGGAACATGAATTTGCAGATATATTCTGGACTAACTCTGTATATAGATCCAAATCAAGCCTCTGAACTCATCTGACCCACTCATCTGTCTGTTCTCCTAGCTTGGACTCAAAGGAGTCCAAGAAGCAGTTCTCAGCCCCTCACGGACAACCCAGGTCATATTTGTTGAGGTATAGATGTCAAACTCTATCTCCCAGGTTCTTAAGTCAAAGAAAGCTCCAAATGCATTCTCTCTAGCATTTCTTTTGTTGTTGTTGTTGTGCTGTTTTAGGCCACACCCAGAAGCTTCCAGGGCTTACTCATGACTCTACGCTTAGAGATCACTCCTATTGGGGTTCAGGAGCCATAGGGGATGTCGGAGAGTGAACCTGGGTTGGCTGCTTGCAAGGCAAGCACCCTGTACTATTGCTCTGACCCCTAACATTTTGCTCTTGACAACTACTTGGGATTCATGGCCAGACAGAAATGCAGGATTGCTGAAATACCCGGCCTGAACTGAAGTCATACAAGAGGAACAGGAGAAATGCAGGAGCACAGAACAAGTGTGTAAAGCTCACCATCCTTTCACAAAAATCTGCAGATTGTTCGCACAACTTGACCCAATGCTCTGCCTATTTTTTCTTCTGTGTCCTTCACAGTGTGGTCTCCACTGCTCTCACCAAGACTGTGGTCTGTTTCCTGCTCCTTAAACCTGGGCTAACCTGGCAACTTCACATAGATGTGACAGGGCACCTGTTTCAAAGTCTTGCCCATTTTCTGCTGCCTCTGTTGGAATACTGTCCAGCCATCATGTGACAGACCGGGGCCAGCCTGCTGGAGATGAGATGCCACAGAGCACAGACCTGCTATCCTGACCAAGGCCATCTTCAAGAAGTTGTGCCCCCACCTCATCTAGCAGCTCCGTACAGAGACGTGGTTCAGGCCAGTCCATATTATAAGAACTGCTAGATGAAGCCAAGCCCTAAACGCTGACCCCAGAATCATGAATTCACCAAATGGTGGTTGTTTTAAGTCATGACATTTTCTACCAGAGCACTGGTCCTGCGCCCAATATTCTATTAAAAACAAAAATAAAATAAGAGAGAATTAAACCCGAGTTCGATTCCTCCGCCCCTCTCAGAGGAGCCTGGCAAGCTACCGAGAGTATTCGATATGCCAAACACAGTAACAACAAAGTCTCCAATGGAGACGTTACTGGGCCCGCTCGAGCAAATCGACGATCAACGGGAGGGCCTTTACCTTTACCTCGAGCAAGTTTCAAAAAGAAATCCATTGTCCTGGAATTGAATCATAAATATTAATATGACCTTTGAACTATTTTATTTTTAATTTAAAAATTGTTTCTTAGGCTTGCTTTTAAGCCCCTGCTCTCCCTTGAGAGCTTGTCTCATTTGCTTGTCTCTATGTCTATTTACTTGCATTTTTCCACACTGGAGAAAACTGTGTTCTCTCTTGAGCACTCTCCTTCCCTTCCCTCACATATTTCTAATAAGTTCATTCAACAAAAACTATCTTACTTCACACACACAATATTTTATATTTTTTATTTTATAAAATAGTTCATGGCTGGAGCGATAGCACAGCGATAGGGCATTTGCCTTGTGCGCAGCTAGCCTAGCCGAGCTGGGTTCAATTCCTCCACCCCTCTCAGAGAGCCCGGCAAGCTACAGAGAGTATCTCGCCCACACAGCAAAGCCTGGCAAGCGACCCGTGACGTATTCAATACGTCAAACACAGTAACAACAAGTCTCAAAATGGAGACTTTACTGGGCCCACTCGAGCAAATCAATGAACAACGGGAGGACAGTGTTTGTTTGAAAGTAGTTCACAATATTTGATTACATTTAATATTCAAACACCAATCCCACCACCATACACCTTCCCACCACCATATTTTGGGTGTTTCCATCCTGTACCCCAATCCCTGCCCCCAAGCAGAACTGAAATAATATAATATTTCCCTCTAAGGTTGATTGCCTCCTACTTTGAACTCCATCAAATGTGGAGTTCAAAGCAAGAGTTGGAGTATGGGTAGGGCATGTGGTATGAAGTGTCCAGGAATAGGTTCATTCATGGGTGAGGTTCAGCCAGTGTGTGTGGGTAGCGGCCATGAGCATGGCAGTGGTTGAGTTCTGGAGGTTTTTTGCTTCTGCAGCTGGGTCCCTTGGGGAGGAGAGGACTCTCACCCGCCTCTCTCTGGGGCGCCAGGAGTGAGACAGCCAGGTGCAGGGTCTGGCAGCATGGTTTTGGTGAGCATCCTGTTATGCTCCCTTCCGGGAGAGAAGGACATGTGATCTGACACACACAATTTCTTAAACTGACTGTTCAGATGTTATGAATTCCTTAAAATAGTAATTTCTCAGTAGCACTGAGCACCCTTTGAACGCAGATTGTGGTCTCTAAATGCTGCTTTGTACTAAAAGAACTCTTAGAAAACACGGCTAATTTTAGGTTTGAGATAAATCACAGTCACGGTCCTCCGGTTGTTCATCGACTTGCTTGAGCGGGCCCAGTAACGTCTCCGTTGTGAGACTTGTTACTGAGTTTGGCATATTGAATACGTCATGGGTAGTTTGCCAGGCTTTGCTGTGCGGGCGAGATACTCTCGGTAGCTTGCCGGGCACTCCGAGAGGGGCAAAGGAATCGAACCCAGCTCGGTTGGGCTGGCTGCGCACAAGGCAAACGCCCTATCGCTGTGTTATCGCTCCTAAACAGTTTCTCAAGACAGAAAAATATGTGCCATGTCACTAGACAGAAGACAATATATGGAGAATTCGCACTTGTTAAAGGCAAAACCTGAAGATCAGTAAGTAATTGCAAGTGCAAGAAACTAAATTAATTTTAGCTTGCAATCATAATAATTTTTGGAAATTAATTTTTTCTATAGCTAAGAGTAGGAAACCAGCTAAATTAAAAATAATCGGTAGTGCTCCTTGAGCCCAGAATAGAAGTAATCCCTTAGCACTATCGGGTATGCAAAAGGACTTTAGGGTATAAAGGGACTTTTCTAGTTGATAAAAAAAATTAATAAAATTATTTAAACTAACATATAAAAATAATTAAAATATAATTATGCTGCATCATCTATTAAATAAATTTGTCTAGGCAAAGTTATGTGGACAATGAGAGAGAACTCGACCTCATAAGTTTCTTTCTGAAAGTTTGCACCCTCAACCAGGAAGGACTCTTTTTAAAAGAATTAGATTTGGGGCTGGGGAGAGGGCATGCAATATAGGCAATTGCATGCATGACGGCCCTGGTTCAATTCCCAACACTATATGGTCTATTGAGCACCACTAGGAGAGATCTGGGAGTAGATCCTGAGCACCACCAGATGCAACCCACCTCCACCTCCCAACAGTGAAAGGTGAATCAAATAGAATCTCCTGCTCTAATTATTAATTTAGAGAAAATATGGGGAAATATCCAATGAGACAAATTGGGGCAATCAGAGAGCTAATCAGCAGGACTACTGATTTGGTAACTTAAACAGATAAAGTTGCAAAGAGAATAAGTAGAAAAGATGAAGGGTTAAATCTTTTCAGATGAAGGAAGGATCGGAGAGATAGTACAGCAGGCAGGGCACTTGCACATAGCACACCTGGGTTCAATATCCAGCATCCCATATAGTCCCCTGAGCCTTCCAGGAGTGATCTCTGAGCACAGCCAGGAGTAAATCCAGAGCACCACCAGATGTGACCCACCCGCCAAACCTCTCCCCCCCAAAAAAAATTAATATCAAGAGAGCTTTTAAAAACTTATGAAGTTCGGTAATAATAATTATAAAACTGAGGCCAGAATGCTAATACAGAGGTAGGGTGCTTGCCTTGAATGCAGCCAACCTGGATTTCATCCCCGGCATCTCATATGGTTCTCTGAGCACCACTAGGAGTGATTCCTGAATGCAGAGCCAGGAATATCCCCTAAGCATCGCTGGGTGTGACCGCCCCCTTTGAAAAATAAAGTCAAATAATTATGAAACAATTAGGAAAATGTGGATCCTGGACAATAAAGAATTATTATCAGATTAGCATTACCATTTAAAGAGAAGAGAAAGGCAAGTTGTTACTTATTGAGAACACAGTATGTATATGTTCAGTACCATGCAAATCACCTTTTCACATAGTGTTTAATTCTTTTTTTTATCTTTGATTTTTTAAAAATTTTTATTAGTGAAACACAATTAGGTACAGTTGTAGATTTACAAATTTTTGTGCTTGGGTTTCAATTATACATGTTTAATTCATATAGCAAACCCATACACAGGAAAACTCTGTTCAAATGATTGGTCCTATTTTAGTCTCCGAGACAGGAAATTCTTTTCTTAGGACCAGTCAGATATTCAGTCACCAAACTTTTGCTCACACTCATTTAACTTATTAGCTATGATAGCAAAGCTCTGACAAAAGCCGAAATGCTGAACAGTCATGGAAACATTTGGTAAATTATGGCAGAGTGTCTCAGGGAAATACTGTGGAATAATTATGAATACTTGGCAGCAATTTAGAAGTATGTTTATGATGAAGCAATCACAAAATTACACATGTTCTCTCATTTTAATTACACTTAAAAGATACATAGAACCAAATATTGAATGGAAACCTGTCAAATGAAAGACCCCTCCCTTAGGATGAGATCTGGGTACATTTTGGAGGAGGCCACACCAGGTACTGCTCAGGATTTGGACACCATATGTTAGAGGCAGGGAATGCCCTGTGCAAACAAGCACCTTAACCTCTGTTCTTGTGGGTTTCTCTTTGACCCCTGGAAAAATTTTATTTTATCTTTGTAGTTTATTCTTTAGTGTTACAATTACTGTGACAATTCAGAAACATACAGAAAATGTTTCCTGTCCCAGGTTTTACTTCTAGGGCTTTATTTTCTATTAAAGTAGACTGTTTTCCTACTTTCATAAATAATGTACAGTTAGGTCAGAGATGAAAGTAAGTTTCAGTGAGCCAAAAATCAAGGCTAAAAAAGCTCAACTCCTATAAACTCTAGACGAGGCCTTGAGAATTTATTCCCTTGACTTTCATTTCCCAGAGGTTGCCCACATCCTGTGACTTATGACTTTGTATTCCAGCTCCAAAGCCAGTGGCATTGGACTAGAGAGATAGTGTGGAAAGTATGGTGCTTGCCTTGCTAACAGCCAAACCCAGTTCAGTCCTTAACACCATACACGATCCACTGAGCCCTACCAGGAGGGACCCCTGATTACAGAACCAGGAGTATTCCCAGGATCATCTTACTGTGTCCTGAGACACCGCCCCTTAACCCCAGCCTACCCCTCCACACTAAATAAATAAATAAAACAGTCAGTAGTGCAAATTATAGCCCTTCGCTGCCATCATTGCCTCTCCTCTGATTTGGACCCTGCTGCCCCACCTCTTCCAATATTCTGTTGATCACACTGAGTCCACCTCGGTAGCACTGTCCTCCCACTGTTCATCAATTTGCTCAAGCGGGCACCAGAAACGTCTCCATTGTGAAACTTGTTGTTGCTGTTTTTGGCATTTTGAATACGCCATGGGGAGCTTGCCAGGCTCTGCCCTGTGGGCGGGTACTCTTGGTAGTTTGCCCGGCTCTCTGAGAGCAATGGAGGAAATGAACCCAGGTCTGCCTCATGCAAGGCAAATGCCCAACTTGCTTTGCTATCGCTCCAGCCCTCCACCTGGGTAAGTCCAGATAATCACCGCCCCCATCCCAGGTTCTATCCTTAGCATAGCCCAATCCATAAAATCCTTTTTGCCACAAGAAGCAATAGTATCATAGGGCCTGGTATTGGACATGGACATGTTGAACATTCACCAGCCCAGGGTAGCTCATTCCATCATATTCTGTGCTCCCAAGTTACAGGGTCTGATGTATTTTCGTGTGATGTCAACAAGGTCTTTAGTCTTTTGCTTGCATTTTTTTTGCCAGGGGTGGGGGTTGTTTTTCTTTCTTGCAGAAGGTAGAGGACATCCCAAGCAGTGCTCAGGGCTACTCTGGGTAGGGCTGGGGTACCATGTGGTGCCTGGAACCACACCCAGACTCTTGCATGCCAAGCCTGCGCTCTAGTCCTTTAAGTCATCTCTCCATCTGTCAACAGGTCTTAGCCAGGACCTTGGGCAAACACATGGTGGGGAAAGTGGACACTACAATAGGGTGGAAGACAGCTGCGTCTCACCCTGGGGTCACCTTCAGTGCCAATCCCTGTCTTGGGAAGCAGGAGAAGCCATGTGCTGGGAGGGGAGGTATCTGAAGAGGAGACTTACAGCTGGCAGGTGTGCGAGAGACCCGCCCAGGTCAGCTGAGGCTGAGCAATTAAAAGAAGGAGAACCTTCCTATAACTGCAGCTATTACAACATACTGGGTTCTTGGAGTGAGGGGTGAAAAAAACAGGAAGTAGGGTTTTTCTTGCAGTGACACAGCATTTGGCAGGAATATAAAGAAAGGCCCCAGGTGACCTGAAGCCTGGAATGGAGAAGACTGGGAGCTAGGTACTCCTCAGGGACAGTCAAACTATGGTCATGAGACAACTGAGAGAGAAAGAGAGAGAGATAGCCATCCCCCAATGGCACAGCAAGAATTTGGCTGTCTGAGAAGCCAATGCAATAATTCAACCCCATCTCCTCTCTTCCATGCACTGGAAGCCCTTGTATCTCAAATCCTCTGAGTATTCTTGGGATTACAAAGGGGTCTCTGACTTTCTTCATTCTCCTCATGGCATCTGTGATCTTGCTTCCTCTGTGTTGGTCTCACACATGAGCCATCTTGCTTGTGTCCCCAGGCCGGTCCTCATCTTGGATTATAGGGACTATCTCTTCTCTTAACACCACTCAAAAGAAACTGAGTGGTTTGCATCTCTGAAGAGAAGAGCAGCAAAACGAACCATCTTCAAGTTGGACAGTCAACCTTCCTAGTCTTGACACACTCCTAGCGTGGCCCTGGTATGTGTCTCAGTCTGCTCATCTTTCTCCTTCCTCATTCTTCTTCACCCCCATCACCACCCCGTGGCATCTTCTTAGCCTAAACTCCACGCCCTCGTGGTTTTATGCAAATGATTCATCTCTCCTTTCCTGGGTGCATCCACTTGCTGTACAACTAAGGGATCATGACCTTGCCCAACAAACTATAAACTATAGGTGTTTCAGAGGCTCACTCTTTTTTTCTTTTTGGGTCACACCAAGCGAAGCTCAGGGGTTACTCCTGGCTCTGAACTCAGGATTACTCCTGGTGGTGCTTGGGTGGCCATATGGGATGCCAAGGATCGAACCTGGGTCAGCCGTGTGCAAGGCAAATGCCCTACTCGCTGTATCATTGCTCCAGTCCCAAAGGCCTCACTCTTAACAGCAACAAAGAACCAGAAATAGACCTTGAAATGTGACTTTTCTAGCTCCTCCTAGTCCCTGAAAGGAAATGGGAGGAGCCCTATGAAGGAAGATTCCCTATCTGAATTTATTCAGCATCCCTTACCTGCTTTGGGTTTTAAATAGTGATTCTGCTCAAACTGTGCAAGTATACTCACCATCCAACAATAGAGCCAAATGTGGTGCAGGATTGTACCAGCATTGGCAATGTGCAAGGCAAATGCCTTACCCCTCTACTATCTCAGTGGCCTAGATGATTCCTTGACATCACACAAGTACTGAATGCCCATTGAGTTCAAGCATTGTATGTATGAGAACTGTATGTGGTGAGAGGACAAAAGAAACTAGTAGAAGTGTTGGTCCCTCTCTTGGAGAGCTAACACAGGAATAATGCAGTTGCCTTTCATGCTATTTAATCCTCAGAACACTTATGGCCCCTTGAGCGTTGCTAGGAATAATAATGCCTGAGCACAGAGTCAGGAGTAGCCCCTGAGCACAGCCAAATGTGACCCAACCTCCCCGCCCCTGGAAAAGAAAAAAGAGAAGTAAAATTTAAACTCTCAACATTTGAACCAAAACATACAGTGAGGGGGGCTGGGGAATATGGTTGGTGCAAACTGTGTAGCTACCTAATGAAGGTATAAATAAGAAGCTTTACATTTTGTTTAATGTCGAGGGTAGGTTTTTGCACATGTGTGAATGTAAGTGCATGCCTGCTTGCCTGTCTTTGTGCATGCAAAAAAAATATGGACAAATTTAGAAATGTCATAGAGTAAGGAAAAAAGTTTGGGTTTCAGAGCAAGCTCTGGGTTTATTAGCATGACCCTGGGTAAGTTATTTAATCTTTCTATACCTTCCTCCATCTGAAAACAAAACGAATTAAAACATGAAATTCAGAGAGACACAGTTCTCCTGAAGAGTCAGTGAACTCAGCAGAACAAAGGGGGCTCCAAGTTAGTATAAGTTCCCCCTCCTCCTTCTCTCTCGGAAGAGACTCAGATCTAGTAGTTTGCTTGTGAGGACTGTGTGCAGAAGGCAAGACTTTCAAAGAGGTTTTGCCAGTAAAAAAAGAGGCAACCTGCAGAATTTATCTCTTTGAGATGCTGCCAGAGAGGGTAGACGAGAGAACTAGAAAAACCTTCCAAGCGTGCACAGAAAGGTTATGCTATTCATTCTGTTGCCCTAGAACTAAACTGAAGCCAGTCCAGAGGGTGCTCCCTTGTCTAAAATGATTTCTAGAAATGTAGCTCCATGACACACCTGTGTGCCACCTTCTAGAGACACTCACCCTTGCTCTTCAGCTCTTGCATCCAAGGACTTCTCTTTGTTTCAGCACAGATTTTTCTGCAATTGCAGTCCTGTGGCTTCCCAGCCTCCACACAATTCTAATTCCCCAAGACAGTGTATGTTTTCTTCACGCCGAGCTCTGTTTAGAAAGCATTCTCCATTTCTGTGGAAGTCAGATTTTGTACCACCTTTCCCCAGACTTCGAGAAAGAATTATGTAGGTACCAGACTAAAAATAAACTCGGTATAGATTCGGTGGTGCCTTAATACCAGGGAAATGTTTAAAATCAGCTAAAGAACTGACTGCCTTATTTATAAGAGTTGGAAAACCTCCCAAGCCAGTGCGTGCATCTTCCACAACTGTGTGTGTGTGTGTGTGTGTGTGTGTGTGTGTGTGTGTACAGGACATTTGCAAACTATTTGCTTCCTGCAGGATGGAATCCTGAAACAGCCTGTGACTGCAAATACTGTCCTGCCCAGAGCTCCAAACATTGCTTCAAAAGAGGCAACAATTCATGCCCAAGCCACAGCATGGCTTACTTGGCAGCAAAGGACTGTGCCATTCTATAAGCTGGCAAGAGACGGAGAGAGGACTGGCCAAAAGGGCTTCCTTGTTTGTTTCCCAGGGCTGTGCCCTGTGGACCCTGGTAATAGGGGGCTGGGTGGAGTGCCTGGACTGAAGATGATAGGAAAGGTACCGCCCTAATTACTGTATTTTATTGGGATGATACTCAAGGTGCGGTTATGACCATCTGCTGAAGTTCATTCATGATCTCACAAATGGCAGGCTAGGGCTCTAAAGGGCAGTGGGAACATTCCAGACTGCCCCAAGACCTTGGCATGGATACCATTCAAAGGCAGGTTCTGATGGTCTTCTTCCATAAAGAGGCTGGTGGAAAATGGGCACCTCTGAGAGGCTAACATTCTCCAGCATAACCTACAAAGCCAGGCAGCAGGAAAGATGCAGGGAAGAATCTGTTCTCCGAATTCATTGTCATTGTCTATTGAATTGCTTGTATATTTTGCTGTTCTGTAAAAATGTTGCCATTTTTGTGCTCAGGGATTACTCCTGGTGGGCTCAAGGGACCATATGGGATGCTGGGGAATCCACCCCAGATTGGTCACATGCAAGGTAAGCACCCCACCCGCTGTGCTATTGCTCCAGCAAATGGGACCATTTCTGTGATCAGGAACGTGCAGGGGTGCTTGGAAATCACATGACAAGGACAACTAACTGTATGAGGAGGGTCCTGGGCAGCTTCTCCAAAGAGGTGATTTCACAGACAGGATCCAGGAAGGCACAAGTTCATCCAAAGACAAGAATGGCTACCCACCTCTTGCCCACTGGGATAATGCTTCTCAGACCTGAATGAGGATCCAGCATGAGGGAATCTAGTTCAAATGCAGCCTGACCCAGTAGTATGTGGGGGCGCTGGGTGTCTGCATTCCTAAAAAGATTCCAGCTAAGGTTCCCTGACCTTCTGACCTACTTAGCTCCTCTTGGTCTTCACACTTTCATCTGTAAAGTGAACTCTGATGGACCAGAGAGATGTTATGGAGTCATCTATAGCACCTTGTCAAAAACTGGTGATCAAACACTGGATCAGAAAGCTAGCTAGGGGGAAAAGACACTCACCTTGTGCACTCAACTGATGCTGGTTTAATCTCTGCCACTGCATATGGTCCTCCAAGTATCACCAGGGGTGTTCCCTGGCACACAGCCAGGAGTAATCCCTGAGTATTGCTGGGCGTGGCCCTCCCACTGAAAAGCCCAAATACTTAATAACTTATTTGTATATGTAATAGCTGTGTAGGATATTTGTATAATGTAGGTGTGTATGTAATGCTTTATATCCTGTCAGTACTTTCTTCACCTAGTTTAAAAAAAATTAAGTCTTTTCCTGCTTTAGGTTTTGTATTATTAGTAGCTAGATGACAAGTCCTAAAGTGACTGTATTTTACAACGAAACTGAAATATTTAAAATGCTAAAGTACTTCATTTCAGCCACACATTCAAAAGCTGTTGGTTCCTTTTCATTTTGGAGATTAACTGATTTACTGATAAGATGCAATAATCTTCAGCACAGGCAGGCCCTATGAAGGCTGATTTGATCCCTAAGTGACATGCATTTGCTATCATACAGCCTTCTTACTATAATTAGCTTTCAGGTTAAACAGCATATCATTCATCTCAAAATTGCAAAATTTATACTTGCAATTAAACAGATGCTAAATTTGGGAACTTCGTGACTAACCGTGAAATTCACTGATTGTACCCTGACACCTTAGATTTCCATGGCGTCTTGCTGAGAACCTGAGTCAGGGTAGGAAGGGAATTTGGGAGCAAGCACCTGGAGCTCAGAAGAGCCAGAATATGGGCTGGGTTTGTCTCCAATGTGAAAGTGAGCAAAGCACACACCGAGTAGAGGTTAAGTAGACTGAGTCTTTTTTTAATCTTCTTCTTTTTCTTTTGGGTCAAACCCAGTGGTGCTCAGGGCTTACTCTTCACTTTGCACTCAGGTTTCACTCCTTGCAAGGATCAGAAGAACAGAGGGAAGGGCTGGAGCAATAGCACAGCGGGTAAGGAATTTGCCTTGCACGTGGCCGACCCGAGTTCAATTCCCAGCATCCCATATGGTTCCCTGAGCACCGCCAGGGGTAATTCCTGAGTGCAGAACCAGGAGTAACCCCTGTGCATTGCTGGGTGTGACCCATGGAGTGCCAAGGATAGAAACTAGATCAGCCACGTGGAAGGCAAGCACCCTATCTGCTGTACTACCACTCTGGCCCTACAGTACTTCTTCTTAAAGGGGAGTTCTATATGGCATCGAAGGACTCATCATGCAAGACAAGGACCTGACCTGCCATACTATTTATCTGGCCCTGAGTGTTGCTATTGTTACCCTACCTCACCTATTCTTGGATCTCAAAGCCGTTTTGTTGTAGGAAGTTTATGAAGGTCTGACTGCAGAGCCAGAGAGGCTAAAGAGAAACATGATAGAACAATTACAATGCCCAATTTACCAGAGAGAATGAATAATCCTTAATGTGTCTGCATCTAACCACACAGCTTCACAAACAGCAAACAGTAACAGAAAAGAACGGAGAAAAGGATAAATTATTTTTAGAGATTTCAATACTTCCCTCCCAGTAATCAACAGAATAAGCAAACAGCAAATTTATAAGGCAAGAGAATAATGTTATTAGCCAGCTTGATTTGGTTTTTATAGAAGATTCCAAAATGCCAGAGTACACATTCTTTTCAAGTACACATGGGACATTCATCAAGGTAAAAATTATTCTTCGCCAGCGAATATTTTTCAACAACCATTTCATTGGAATCATACATAAGATTTCTAAAAGTACCACAGTATTAAATTCGAAGCCAAATCAGAAAAACAGCAAGAAAACTCCCAAACATTTGGAATTTAAGCTATACATTTCCAAATAACTCACGACTTTGAAGAGCTATAGTTGTTGATACAGAATGTACTGTCATCAAAATAGATAAATAGATCAATATAGTTGTAATGGTACCCAGAAACACACACACACACACACACACACACACACACACACAGAGGAAAGACTCTTTTCAATAAATGCGTACAAGTAATTCAGTTGAAGAGGGATCTTTTATTGAACAAATGCCTGGGTGTTGGCACACCCAGTGATTCATTTAAGATAAAGGACTACAAACTAAGTTCCAAACACAGATACTGGAATCTACAGCCATCCTAAGGAAACACTTCTATCTTTGAACATTTATTGTGTTGTTCTGTGTAGGGAATATTTATAAATATCATATTTATAAATATAAAGTATATTTTATAAATATTATTTATAATAATGTCACTGTCCTCCCGTTGTTCATCAATTTGCTCGAGCGGGCCCAGTAACATCTCCATTGTGACAGTTGTTACTGTGTTTGGCATATCGAATACATCATGGGTAGCTTGCCAGGCTTTGCCGAGCGGGCGAAATACTTTCGGTAGCTTGCCAGGCTCTCCAAGAGGGGCGGAGGAATTGAGCTCGGGTCAGCCATGTTGGCTGCGTGCAAGGCAAACACCCTACCCACTGTGCTATCGCTCCAGCCCAAAATAATTTATAAATATTATATTATAATATTAATATAAAATATTATTTAAAAAAATTAAAAGGCCCTCCCGTTGATCGTCGATTTGCTCGAGCGGGCCCAGTAACGTCTCCATTGGAGACTTTGTTGTTACTGTGTCTGGCATATCGAATACTCTCGGTAGCTTGCCGGGCTCTCCGAGAGGGGCGGAGGAATCGAACTCGGGTCGGCCATGTTGGCCGCTTGTAAGGCGAACGCCCTACCACGGTGCTATCGCTCCATTTCTAAATGTTATAGTATAATATTAATATGAATATTATATTATAATATTTATAAGTTATAAATATAACCCATCTTGGTTATATTTATAAGACCACGAGGAAGATAGTTATTATGTGAATTTATTTTCTTTTTTTATATAATTTATTTATTTATTGAATCACTGTGGGAAAAGTTACAAAGCTTTCAGGTTTAGGTCTCAGTCATGCAAATATCAAACACATTTCCCTTTACCAATACTTATTTTTTACCACAAACACCAATAAAACCCCACCTCCCACCCCTCCCAATGCCTGTGAGGCAGATGAATTCTAGTTAACACTCTATCTACTTTGACTAGATTCATTGTTTCGATAAAAGATGCACCACTATTATTTAGAGTTTACCCCCCGCCCCCCAAATCAGGCATGCTGAAAAAGCGTTGTGCAATGATTCGCTTTCTACAGCTGGGTTCAAGAATTAAATGTTGTCACGCGGCCGCGATAGCTAACCCATAACTTCTTTATTCCTCTTCTCCTCAAAATCTATTCCTTTTGAAAAAAAAAATAATCTGTTGGATGGGGAGGAAAGTACAAACTGTCTTTATACAAAAAAAGAAACTTCAAACTCTATCTCATACAATATGTAAGATTAGCTCAAAATTGATCATAGACCTAAATATCAAACTTAAAGTTATAAAAATTATGTTTTAAAAAAATCCCTCTTGAGGCTGGAGCGATAGCACAGCGGGTAGGGCGTTTGCCTTGCACGCGGCCGACCCGGGTTCGATTCCCAGCATCTCATATGGTCCCCTGAGCACTGCCAGGGGTAATTCCTGAGTGCAGAGCCAGGAATGACCCCTGTGCATTGCCGGGTGTGACCCAAAAAAGCAAAAATAAATAAATAAATATAAAAAATCCCTCTGAACATAGTAATGTTAGCAAACACTTCTTAGTTATAACAAAGGCATAATTTTTAACAGAAAAATGAAAAATTGGACTTCATCAAAATGTCAAATTTCTGCTCTTCAAAAAACATTATCATATTAAGAGAAGGAAAAGACAAATCAGACCGGGGCAAAAATATTTTTAAAATGCATAGTTATAAAAGATTTATATCTAGAATGTGTGGCTATTCTCAAAACTTTACCAAGAAAGAAAAGCCCAATTTTTAAAAAATAGACAATGATTTGAATTTTACCTAAAGGATCTATATATGGCAAATAAGCACACAAAAAATAGTGCTCAGCATCATTAGTTAACAGGGAAGTGAGAATTAAAATCATAACGAGATACACTTCACATCCCTTAGAATGGAAAAAGTAAAATAGCTCCGAAAGTAAGAGAAATGAGAATTAAAATCATAATGAGATGCCACTTCACATTCCTTAGAATGGAGAAAATAAAATAGATCTGAAAACAAAATGTCAAGTGCTGGGGAGGATTAAGAGGAAGCAGAACACTCACGCAGGAACGGAAAACGCTACAGCACCTTAGAAAAGAGTTTGACAGTTATTTTCTTTGTTTTGGTTTCTGGCTTGTACCTGATGGTTCTCATGGGCTACTTCCAGTGTGTTGCTCAGGGGTCACTCCTGCCAGTGTTCAGGTCATGCAGAGCATCAAATAAATAAGGCCTCTCTGGACCTCCCCTACTCAAAGGATGTGCTCCAAGCTGTGGAACTATGTCTCTGATCCTGTATGCGTAATTCTTCAAAACATTATTTTTATCTATCAGCCATTTGTCCTAGGAAGTTTACTCATAGTTTTTAAACCCACAGAAAAGAAAGAAGCGAGGAAAGCATCTGAATATTCACTAAGGCTCTATTTTTAATCATTTTCTCATAAGTCAGTTCCTAGTGCATGATTAAACAATTTGTGATACATCCATTCCACAGAGAACTCTTCACCTGCAAAGAGAGGGACTCCGGAAACGTTCACCGACATGCATAAGTCTTAAGTGCCGTATGCCGCCAAGGCCAGATTCAAGCATCACTACCTATTTTCCATTCATTCATGCAGCATATACACAATGTTTCCTGAATCCGTATGTTAGATCCCGGTCTCCAACGTGGTGGTATTTGGAGCTGGAACTGGAGGAGCCGATTGCATCCTGAGGCGGGCTCTCTCATGAATGAGATGAATGCCTTTATAAAGGAGACCCTGGGAACTCACTGTTTTTCCTTCCAAGGGAAGACTCAGCAAGATAAAGATCGTGGTAAACCCAGAAGCTGGTTATTACCAGACACAAAATATGTTGTGAGTTCCCTGTCTCTTCAACTGTGAAAAATAAATTTCTAAATTAAAAAATATATATTTTTGTTGGGGACAGTGGCTTTGGCCACACCCAGTGATGCTCAGGGGCTACTCCTGACTTTGTGCTCTGTGATCTTGGCAGTGTTTAGGGGACTCTATGTGACACCCTGGGATCAAAATAGGATCAGTCATGTGCAAGGCAAATGCCTTGACCCATGGACTATCTCTCAAACCCCTATTTCTGATCTTTTTAATTCTCCTATTTTGGTCATTGGGTTATTTGTTCTAACTGGCTTGAACAGACAGATAGGATATATAGGACAATCAGAACTAGACAAAATGTTACAGGGATAGAAAGCTTATTAGTGGTTGCTGGGATAGAACAGGGATTGACTCCAAAAGGTCGTGAAGGCATTCATATGAGCAATGGAAATGTTCTAGAAGCCTCTGTGGTAGTTCCCTGACCATAAGCTCTTGTCACTACTAATGGAAATAAAACAAAGGTGGATGGGGCAAGGCTGGAATTCAAACCCTGCTTCCCACACTCCAGATACCTGCACAGGCTCCTTGAATCTGTATGATGCCCACCTGGGGAACTTTCCCGAGAGCTATTCTCCTCTGTATCCTTCAGCATAACTATTCAAGAGCAACAGAGCACTGGGACCCCAGGATCAACTCTGCTCTGCACAGCTAAGCCTCCAGGACACATTTCCTCTGCCCTTTATCCTGGTTTCTCATCCATGAAACTTCTCACTGGACCTTCAACATCAAACTTAGTCCAGTCCTAAATGACCCATGTTCCCCAAGAAAAAAGTGGCCATTCAGTTCCAATCTGTCAAGTTTCAGAGTTGTAAGTGCTTTAGAAGGTATATCAGCCTTCGCAAAATCCTGTGAGGTAGTTAATTACTTCTATTTTACAATTTCAAGAAAATTCAGAAAGATTCGTTTATTTACCCTGTCCTAACATTGTCACAAAAGGTAGAGCAAACATGAGGCCAACTATTAGGCCACTATTTTTTCTGGGCATCTTTTATGTCCTCTTGGGGAAATTGGGAAAGTGATTTGTGTGGTCTAGCGGTTTTCACAGATTTCTAGGATAAGGGGGGAAATGCATCAGATCAAACAGAAAGAGACATCGATATATTGTGATCAACCCTGTGGACCTCATCTGCTGAACCCAGTTCCCTGTGAGTAAGAAATATTGATGCCGACACGCAACAATATCAAGTCCTCAGTGTGTGTGTTATAGTAAGTGTTCCACTCTGTTCTTAGTTCAGGTCTAAATATCCTGAGATATTATTTCTTCTCAACAACTAAAGGGTTGATCATAGTTAGCCACAGTTTATACATGAGGACCTGAACTCAGAGCACATGCTTTTTGTTTGTTTGGGGGTCACACCCTGCTATGCATGAGGACTACGCCCACCTCATTCTCAATGGCTACTCCCTGTGGTACCAAAGGAACATGCAGTGCCAGGATGGAACTTGGGGCTCACACATGCACAGATGCACTCAACCCTTCAGCCGTCTCCTGGAGCCCGGTGGTCTTCTGATCATCTAATGGTTAGTGTGCAACAAAACACACTCTGAGTTTTTTGGGTGTTTTTTTTTTTTTTTTTTTTTTTGCTTTTTGGGTCACACCCAGCGATGCACAGGGGTTACTCCTGGCTCTGCAGTCAGGAATCACCCCTGGCGGTGCTCAGGAGACCATATGGGATGCTGGGAATCGAACCCGGGTTGGCCGCGTGCAAGGCAAACGCCCTACCCACTGTGCTATTGCTCCAGCTCCCACATCTCTGAGTTTAAACCTTGGTTCCATGGCCCATGATCTCTGTACTCGTCTCAGCTAAATGTCTTTTTTAAGATAAAAAAAAAGTTCTACTTAACTGGAAAATAAAAACAATGAAGAAAGAGAAGGAGTGAAAAATAGGAGGGGGAAGAAAGGTGAGCAGGCCCATACAAATGAAAATAAAGATTCAGGGGAATAGCAGCAACTGATCAAAGGTGGACAGTGGTTGCTTACAAGTTTCGTGAAAAACTCCATGGAATAAAACAAAGAAGAAAGAGACAAAAGACTATAAGGCCCCAGTACCCCTTTTTCATGTCAGTACACATACACACACACACACACACACACACACACACACACATACACACAATCACACAAGACTGCTGAACTTCCTTCACATCCAAGTGTTCTGGCTTTTTTCACTTGTGTATTTATTTAGGTTAAGGTCGACTTTGAAGGAGGCATCAAGAGCATCTAGAGGGATGGAGGAGTCGGGAAAATAATTGTCCAAAAGAGAATTTAGCCATTAGACAAGAGCCAAAGCAAATAGCTATGATGTTCCCAGTTCCCCAGGAGGCCAACAAAGTCCTGGAGATGTTCTTACTTTCCTCCTTACCTCCCTCTTTCTCTCTGCAGGATGGTGGTCACAGTGCTCCAACCTTTTCCTGTCCTGCTGATACTGCATTGAGTGAGAAAGTCTCTTACGATCTATCTTCACCCTCAATGCATGGGTGAGTACCTCTTCTCCATCCCCGGGGATGTCTGACCAGTGTTAGACACAGTCTGGGGGTCGAGTAAAGAGAAGATGAAGATTAGGGAGCTCGAGTTCCAACCCAGAACTGTCACTGCAAGCTACTTTCCTGGTCACTCAGCCTCTGGAGACACAGACCCCTGCCCGGAATGGAAGTCCTGTCTTCTTCAAGGGGAAAAGAGGGGAAGAGCTGAGATTAGGCAGACTGCTTTCCACAAATGATTGGCAGCTCCAGAAGAGCTTTTGCTAAGGCTTGGCTGACTGAATGACTGATAACACCTAAGGCAACAAGGCTACCTGGGGTTTTTTTGTCGTTAAATCCATTAGAACCAAAGCTAAAGGATGATGGAGAAAGCCTTCAGGGGCAAATACTTTATCACAAACATCAAACTGGTTAAACACTGAGAGGTGGCCAAGAAGTTTCTTCTTGCCACCTCCTCTAATGTCACGCCTGCTGTCCCATTTAACATGAAGAGTCTATTGGAGTCTTGATGAAAGACTTGCAAGGAAGGTGAAGTCTTTATGTCTTACCTCAGAAAGTGCTCACACTACCTGATTTCCAGTGAGAGCTTTAGGGAATGGCTGACTTCTGAGGCCCAGTAAACCCACTCTCCTTCCTAGACTTTCCTACATTTGGGCTCCAGATGAAAGTATTTGGAGGCACCTCTGAGCAACACTGGTGGGCTTCAATGGGCCATATCTCAGGCCCAAGGAATTGCTGAGGAGAACCAAGGCCTGTTAACTGACTGGGTTCATGGAAAGAGCAAGCCCATTCTCTAGGGAAGATGGGCCAAGGTGTCGAATTAAATTAAAGGTGTTGTATTACATTTTGTAATTTTGGTTTTTTTTTTTAATTAAAATTGATCACTTGATCACTTGACTTCCCGTTAATCATCAATTTGCTCGAGCGGGTGCCAGTAACATCTCCATTCATCCCTGCCGTGTGCTAGTGTAGCCCAATGGCATCTGTTCGTTCTAGGAGCATGAAGAGCCTCAAACCAATCGTTCAGGGTCTTGACGAAGAAGTCTGACCATCTTGTAGGTGGGCGGCCACATGGTCTTTTGACGTCCCATGAAATCCAGTCGGTAATGGCTCTAGTCCAGCGGTCATCTCCAAATCTCATTACGTGTCCAGCCATCTGATTTTCGACGCCTTGGCAAACAAGACAGTGTCCCTTATTCTTGACCGTCGATGGAGGTCGGAACTCCAGATTCTTTCTCTCATTTGAGTGAAATGTGATACGCCAAGCATAGCTCTTTTGATTCCTAATTAAAATTTTAATTTTCAGGGGTGAAAGGGAGAGAGGGAGATAATGTAGCTGCTGTGTGGAGAATAGAATTGGAAGAGGCACTGAGGCAGGGAAGTGAAGTGAGAGCCAGGGACAGTTAGAAAGCTAGTGGAGTTAATTTTGTAAAAAATTTAACTCAAGAGTAAGGTTGAGGGAAGCAGACACTGGTGGAAGGGGTTGGGTTGGAATGTTGATGAATGAAATCCTACCATTAACATTATTATAAATCTGTGAAGAGCTGAGAACGGGGTGGAACTAAGTCAGCCTAAGGAACTGAGAAGTTTAACGCATATCTCAAAGATCTCAAGGAGCCCTGAGATCCTCTCCTCAGAAAATTCACTGAGGCAGAATTTCTGCTATATATTATTTCAATTTTGTGAAAAATTAACTCAAGACTAAGGTTAAGGAAAGCAGACACTCTGTGGAAGGGGTGGGGTTGGAATGTTGATGATTGGAATCCTACCATTAACATTATTATTAATCATGATGCTCAAATAACATTTAAAATTTTTAATTAATTAATTAAAAAGGAATAAGGCATGCATACCCACTTTTAACCTCTTACTCAGTATTCAATAATGCAATATTAGAGATCCTAGCCAAGTAAAAAGGAATAAAGAGAAAGAAAGGAGTGGAGGAGATGAAAGTAGAAAGGGGATAAAGAATGGAAAAGAAGTAAAATTTTTATTTGTTTGCAAAAAATATTACCCTCTATTTTAAAATAATTCCAAGGAACCTATTATTTTTAATCTCTAGAACTAATTGATGAGTTTAATAAGATCACAGGTTAAAAGGTCAACATTAGGGTCTAGAGATAAAATGCAGAAGGTAAGGCACTTGCCTTGCATTTACTGACCCTGGTTCAACACCCTAGCAACACATATGATCCCCTGGAGATTGACAGGCATGATCCCTGAGCACAAACTCAGAAGTAGTAAACCCTGAACATTGCCAAAAGCAAAAAAAATTTTTTTTAAAAATTGTGTTAAAGAAAAAGATCAATATTAAAATGGTATTTTCATATATAAGCAAAAGTTGGTAACTGATAAAACAATCAAGTTAAAGTAATATTAATATATTACATGTAAATCATTTTAACAAACTATATGCATCTAGTACAATGATAACTACCAGTATCCACTGAGTAAAATCAAAGGGAAAAAAAAAGAAACTAAACAGGGATATGCCAATACATGCCATGTGCATGAGTTGGAAAACTCCATAGTATCAGTCCTTCCAAATGGATATACAAATTCAACAAAGTTCCGTCACTAGTCTAGCACCATATTGGCAGCAATTAATAAGCAAATTCTACAATTTGTGTCAGAATACAAAAATCTACAGTAGCCAAAACAACTTTGAAAAAAGAACAAACTTGGAGGCTCACAATACAAGATTTTGAGATTTACTATAATGCTACAATAATAAGAAGATCCTGGTACTGGAATAAGAATAGGCATTTCAAGTTCACAGAATAGAGGGCGCATAAGTGGACTCACAGATATAGTGATTGATTTTCAACAATTGATTTTCTATGATAGAAAGAACATTGTTTTTAACACAAAGTGCTGAAACGGTTATGGGGGTGGGGAGAGATCCTTTACCTGTAACCACACTGCAACCCCCACTAAACTAGAAACAATAATGAATGTTTAAAAGTATGAAGCTTCTAGAAGAAAACCTGGGAGAAATTTTTGCCATCCTCCTCCTGTAAGTAAACATTTTTTAGCTAAAACATAAAAGTATGAATTGTCACTGTCACTGTCACTGTCCTCCCGTTGTTCATCAATTTGCTCGATCAGGCCCAGTAACATTGTGAGACTTGTTGTATGAATTATGAAAGAAAAAAAGAAATAAAACAGGGATCAAGGCACTAGCCTTGTATGTGGCAGACCCTTATTCGATCCCCAACACCATCAGTAGTGTTCCCTGAGCACAGAGCCAGGAGTAAGCCCTGAGCACTTCTGAGCATGACTCCAACCCCGTTCTACCTCCAAGGGAGAAAAAAATCCATAAATAAGACATCAAAATTAGAACCATGGCTTTTATCTTTGTCAGAATAAAAACTGTAACCCTGAAGGTCCTGTTCCTTCACACTCGCAGCCAATAATGCAGTGATGGATCAATAAAGCTTTATTGGCAGCAAGCCAGTAGGTTGGAGGAGTGCTGGTTCATGTCCTCAAAGCAACTCTCCTGTCAGCTCAGTCAAAAGAAGCCATTGTTATAGAGAAAGAGAGCAGGAAAGGGTGTTTTCAGAAAGGGTGGATTGTTGAAAAGTGGGCACCAGATTATTTGAGAAATTCCCTTCTGACTCAGTCTCTTGAGGCAGGTCCAGTCTTATATGCAAACCTAAACAAGTAAGGAAAGACAACGGTCCCAGCCCAAAGGAGTCTGCTAGAGGTTAAGATTCAGTTTCTTATTCTTTTGAGGGCAGTTTCCATTTTTGATTGGCTGCTATCTTCCTCGGTGAATTCTGGGTGTGTGGGGGCCATGGAGGGGACCCCTAGACCTTGAAAGGAGACTCCTTCCTGCCCAGCTTTGAGAGCATGAGGGCAAAGCCATTCGCAGAGAAGGAAGCCAGGGACAAGGAGGAAATATTTGCAAAACAAATCTCCTACAAAGGCCCTAAATACATAAGAATACATAAAGAATTCTGCAGCTAAATGGTAACAGAATAAACACCCAATTTATAAAACAGCAAAGGATTAAACACTCTACCATGAAGATAAGTAGAAAATGCCATGACTTTTTCAGTCCTGCTGATGGGTATATGTTCTCCAGAAACACACACACACACACACACACACACACACACACACACACACACACACCCCTACACCCCTACACCTCTCCTCTCCTCAGTTAAGAGTCCCTCTTCTATTCTTCCATTCCACTCAAAATTCTTCTTTGTGCCATATATTCCATTCTGTTTTCTCTTCATCTGAGAAACCACACAGTCCCAGCACCTAGTATAAGACCTGGGAGGTAGTAGGTCCTTCCTAAATTCTAGAAAGTAGAGAAAGAAAACATTTTTCCTTATTACCCAGAATGCAAATCACATCCTGGTTCTAGCAGTCCTTGAAAGTGAGCTCTCCTGGGAGAAATAGGAAACCTTGTCAATGAACCAGAACGTTGCAGATTTCTAACAAAGTCCTGTCCTCTCTGGGTCCTCTGCAGGCTGAAGGGCAGCCCTCAGTTATCCTGTTTTCAGGCTCACATTGTTTTCTATTGTTAGTAGCACTGAACTGCACTGTCCTCCCATTGTTCATCGATTTGCTTGAGCGGGCCCAGTAACATCTCCACTGCGAGACTTCTTGTTACTGTGTTTGACATATCGAGTGTGTCACAGGTAGATTGCCAGGCTTTGCCTTGCGGGCGAGATACTCTCGGTAGCTTGGTGGGCTCTCTGAGAGGGGCGGAGGAATTGAACACGGATCGGCCAGGTCGGCCGTGTGCAAGGCAAATGCCCTACCTGCTGTGCTATTACTCCAGCTATCGTTAGTAGCTATTAAAAAATAACATTTGGGTCTCAAAGAGAGTACAGCAGGTAGGGCACTTGCTTTGCAATTGACAGACCCGGGTTCAATCCCCAGCCCCCTATAATGTTCCCTGAGCCCACCAGGAGTAATTCCCGAGCACAGAGCCAGGAGTAAATTCTGAGCACTGCCGGTCGTGGCCCCAAAACAAAAACGAACAAACAAAATTAAACTTTAAAGAATGCAAGTGATAGTACAAGAGTTAAAGCACATGCCTTGCCTCCTGCCCACCCTGGTTCAATTCAGCTGGTTCTGGGAGCATCTCCAGGTTCAGACCTGGATGCTACCACCACAACCAAGGTGTCCCATGTGTCCCCAGCACTGCAGTCCCAAGCAACACCACAGCCTGAGCCCCTTGCATTGAACCACTGGCCCTGTTGGATCCCTGATCCCCCAAGAACTTTTTAGGCTTGGGAGGTCAAAAAAAAGAGGAAAGTAAAGAAGTAAGGAAGGGAAGGGGGAAGGAAGAAAAGGAAGAAAGAAGGATGGAAGGGAGAGAGAGAGGAAGGGAGGAAGGGAAGGAACGAAGGGAAGGAGGGAGGGAGGGAGGAAGGGAGGGAGGGAGGGAGGAAGGGAGGGAGGGAGGGAGGGAGGGAGGGAGGGAGGGAGGGAAAGGTTATGAAAAAGGATACTGAAAATTTCTTGGGATGAGTCATCAAATAGGTTTTCATTGTTGCAAATCACAGTCACAGTCACGGCCCTCCCCTTGTTCATCGATTTGCTCAAGCGGGCCCATTAACGTCTCCATTTTGAGACTTGTTGTTACTGTGTTTGGCACATTGAATACATCAGGGGCCTGTGCAGGTGAGATACTCTTGGTAGTTTGCCGGGCTCTCCAAGAGGGGCGGAAGAATTGTTGCAAATGAGATATAAAAAAAGACAGAAGGCAGAGACATCTTTAAGTATACCTGTTTTTTTATATATTCCAAGTAGGAAAACCATATTTTACTAGATAAGCAAAAACTTTTAACTTTCATACCATAAAATGTGTCTGCCACAATAATTGAGGCAGTGTGGGTAAGAAGAAAGATGAAATTAGTCTTAATACCATCTTTTTTAGATTTAATCACCCTTAATCATTTCACTGAGCTCTTTCTAGCTGTGTGTGTTTGTGTGTGTAATCAAAATGGGATTGAAGCATTGTAGAGCCTGTTTTTACCCTCTCTAAGCTGCACATTGAACATACTCTAGTGTCATTAAAATTCTTCTGTGACATCTCTTCGCATTCAGCAAAATTTCTTTCAACAATCTCCTACCAGTGGGCAGGGGTTGTTTCTAACTTGAGGTCATTATAATCAAGTCTACAGTGAACATCCTTGTCCTGATAACTCAGAGACTCATCTTGATTATTTCTTCAGGATAAATGCAAGCCTTGAAGGAGAGTTCTGGGTCAAAGAGCAAGCAAAACATTTAAAACAACCCCTTTATTCTTATTCACTAGAACCCATCTGTTACGTTGTGCAAGTTCCCAAGTTTCTGGTTAATTAGATGATTTCGTTATTGAACTCCTGGCTGCCATGCTACAAATCTGTCTATACTGTAAATGAGTTACTCATCAGAGAGGTTTCCTTCCCCAGCAGGCCGGCACCTCCACTGGTCTGTTTCTCTCCTAAGCTTGGTGTCTATGCCTTGTGCTCCCTTTTTTTTTTCTTTTTTGGGTCACAGCTGGCGATGCACAGAGATTACTCCTGGCTCTGCACTCAGGAATTACCTCTGGCGGTGCTCAGGGGACCATATGGGATGCTGGGAATCGAACCTGGGTCGGCCGCATGCAAGGCAAATGCCCTACCCTCTGTGCTATTGCTCCAGCCCCTGTGCTTCTTTTTTTTGGTGGTACTTTTTTTTCCCTTTCTGTCTCCTGTAGACGTGTGTGCCCTACATCCCTATATCTAGCTTGGTCCCATCCTATACGGGTTTTCTTTTTCTTTAGGTTTGGTTTCGGGGCCACACCCAAGGGTGCCCAGGAATTACTCTTGGAAGCTTTCAGGGGACCATATGTGGAGCTGGGTCTAGGTCTGAAGCATGCAAGGCAAGCTTGTAGAGAGACCCTTGTACTGTCTCTTGGCCACCCCCCTCCATCTTTCAAGGCCCATTTCATCAAAGTATCTCTATCTTAGAGATCATGAGCGCAGATGAATTAGGCACCACCTAAGCAGCCCGCGGGCCCCACCCAGGGCTACACCCAGTGTCAGTTTCAACCCTGTATTTCCTGACACTCCAGTACCTCCTAAGTTTTACCCAAATGGCTGCAGAAACTGGACTTTGGGACTGGACCACACGCTGCCTTCCATGATGACCTCACCTAGGCACTCGAAGACTCCACCTCCAATTTTATTTCCCCAACTTTTAAATAACTCCTGGAGCTAGGAACCCTCTAGGGCCTTCCAACCTCTAAGTCCCACCCTTCCTCAGCTTGTTCTGTCCTCGGGGTGGATGTGAGGGGCTGCCCCAACGGACTCCACAGCCCTCTGAGGGTTCAGCCCACAGGAGGCATTAGAGAAGGGTTCCACCAATAGGAGGAGCTGCAGAAAAGGGTTTGGCCCGCACCCAGTGCTGGAGAGACGGTAGGGTGGGAACAGGTCCTCGCTGGATTCTTGCCCTGACTGCTGGTGTCAATCCACTGAAGTTGGGGAACCCTCTTCATTGTTGGGGAACCCTCTTCCCACAGCTCTGCCTCATGGCCCTTCCCTCTTATCCTTTCACTCCTAGGGGTGCTAACAGCCCTGGGTGCCGACCCCAGTTTTTTCTATGACTTCCCTTCACCTTGCTCTGTATGAAATTCATCTCTATAGGTCCAAAGTGGGCTGGAGCGATAGCATAGCAGGTAGGGCGTTTGCTTTGCACGCGGCCGACCCGGGTTCGATTCCCAGCAACCCATATGGTCCCCTGAGCACTGCCAGGAGTAACTCCTGAGTGCAGAGCCAGGAGTAACCCCTGTGCATCGCCAGGTGTGGCCCAAAAAGAAAAAAAAAAGAAAAGAAAACAAAGTGAGAGCAGCAGCCCTTCTTCACTGGAGTCCCGACAGACATATACACAACAGGACCAGCCCTAGAATGACACCACTCGGGGGACTGGGGTGGAAGGGACCTGGGTGGGTCACCTCTGCTTTCTGCCTTCGTATGACAGTAACCCTCCCATCCCTTCTGAGTGGGGGAACCGCTCATCCTCCCCTCGGATTCGTGAATGTTCAGTCCTTTCAGAATTCACACTTTTTTTTTTGGTTCCTTTGTTTGGTTTCTTTTTCTTTTCTTTTTTTTGGGGGTGGGGGTTGTTTTTTTAAATAAGAAGAACTTTGAAATTCTCTCCACAAGAGCTATTTCAGATGTTCCGGCATTTTCCATGTCTTCATTTAACAAATATTTATGGAGCATCTCCTGTGTGCCAGACATAGAGTTAGACACCTAGCACATGCTGCATGAGCCAAGCAGACATGACTGGGGCTGCGAGGGTCAGTGGGGAAGCCAGAAACCCAGAATGTTCTGCAGAAGAGCTGCTCCCTTGCACAAACAAAGAGCGTCCATCCCAGATGTCCCCAATATTACAGCCAACCTTTCATGACACGCTGCAAGAACCTCAATCCAAGAAGGACTAGAAGATGGGAAGCAAAAAGAAACTTCTGGAAGGGAGAACACTGGGTTTCTTTGTCTGAGGTTTACCTGGAGTCAATCAAGGATCAAGGCCGGGGAGGCCAGGCCAGTGTTGTCACTTCCTGCCATCTGCCCTGCCTCTGTTGATCCCGTGACTATCACATTCTCATGCCTGACCCACCCCAGCCTATTGGGCAAGGAACGTGTGTCCCAAGATGCCTAAAGCAATCGCCCCAACCCCCTTCCTTCCCCCTGACGTGACCTCACTTCTCACCCATTGAGTCCAGAGGCTCAACCCTCTCCTTGATGGCTTTAACCTGCATCTCTGAGCTTGTGAAGTCAGTACTTCCTCTCCACCTCCCAGCCTCTGACACTTAGTTCTCGGGAGTCGGGCTCCACCCTCCTTTGCCTTCCCAGATCCCCACCTCCTGCAGGAGACATCCCTTCCCTTGAGTCTGATCTCCTGAAACTCAGCTCTCAGCATGGACTTCGGACCCTGCCTCCTCCACCTCCACTCCCGCGTCCCAGGGCTTCTCTGCCTTGAATCCTTTCTCTTCTTCACTTATCTCTAAGTTTTCTTGGACAGTAGAGATAGTAGAGGGGTAAGGGACTTGCCTGGCATGTGGTCGATTCAGGATCAACTCACAGCACCACCTGTGGTTCCTCAAGGCCCCTGCCAGGAGTGATCCATGAGCAAAGAGCCAAGAGTAAGCCCTGAACACTACTAGATGTGGCCCCAACTCTCTCTCTCTCTCTCTCTCTCTCTCTCTCTCTCTCTCTCTCTCTCACACACACACACACACACACACACACACACACACACACACACTGCCAAAAAAGCCCCAAACAGTACAGCGGATTGGGCTTTCCTTGCACGCGGCCGACCCGGGTTCGATTCCCAGCATTCCATGTGGTCCCCCGAGCACCGCCAGGAGTAATTTCTTAGTGCAGAGCCAGGAGTAACCCTTGTGCATCTCCAAGTGTGATCCCAAAAGCCAAAAAAAAAAAAGAATTTCCTACTTTGCAAAGTCTCTTCTGGGCGTTTTATGTCAGGATTTTTGTATGTCATTAAAGCTGATAACATTTGCAATCTGGTCCGTTTACAATCTTGATGATGGGGCTGAAGCGGGAGCTTTGTAGTAGAGCCGTGGCCAGCAGGCATGAGACTCTGGATTGGATCCTTAGCACTCCTAAAAGTGCTGAAGGGAAAAAGTGCCAGCCATAGAAGTGGGGGGGCAGGCCCCAGAGAGAAACTGGGGACATTTGATGGGAGGAAGTGGACACATGTGAAGGAACTGGTGTTGTTACACTGTATTCCTGAAACTTATGCATGAATAAGTTTCATGTAGCATTGTAATTCATGGTGATTCAATTTTTTAAAAAAGTTGAAAGCTATTTGAGGTGATAAAAAAATAAAAGCACAGGAAATATGCTTTTAGTAAACTACTGAGAATTTACTGAATAAAAATAAGTAAATAAGGGCTGGAGCAATAGCACAGCGAGTAGGGCCATTTGCCTTGCACACGGCCCACCCAGGTTTGATTCCCAGCATCCCACATGGTCCCCTGAGCACCACCAGGGGTAATTCCTGAGTGCAGAGCCAGGAGTAACCCGTGTGCATTGCCAGGTGTGACCCAAAAAGAAAAAAGAATGGTAAATAAAATAATGAGGGACCAGAGTGGTAGTACAAGAGGTAGGGCACTTTCCTGGCACACTCTGACCCTGGTTCAATCCCTGGTACCATATATGCACCCTTGAATCCCTCCAGAGGCTACTTCTGAGAACAAAATCAGGCACACCCCCTGAGCACAGCTGACTGCGGTCCACTCCTCCTCCAAAATACAATTTAATAATGACAATGATAAAAGTAATAGTTTCCAACTACTGTTTTATCTACATAATGGGCATTGTACTGAGCACTGCATACATGTTAGGTAAATCAGGAGCCCCGGACATAAACACTGTCCCTCTGCCAATCTCCAGTGGAGGAAACTGAGGCTGAGAGAGGGAGAGTGACTTCCCCAGGGTGCCCCAACCATTATTAGAGCCAGGGCTCCATCCTACACCAGATTGATCTCAAATTTCAACCTTTTGGCCTCCTCACTTGCACTGTGAGAGGAAGCCTGTTGGGATTTGTGTTGAAAAAGCAAACTTTTGCTGTAGCAAAAACAGCTCCCAGCTCCCAGCTTTGGAAGTCTAAGCTCCTTTAATGAGCTTGCCTCAGCAGGCACGCCCATCCTCTTTTCCTGGGCGGGGAAATCTTGCTCCTGAAACCTATTTACTCTCCACAAATACTGCAGGTCCCATGCTGGGCGTGGCCGTGGGTGGGGGCTGGCCAGATGACTCTTGACCCTTCCTCGGTCACCTGCTCTCCTAGGATGACTCTCCTGCAGACGCAATCTGGGATCAATCTCCAGCACCATACATGGTCCCCCAATCCCTTCTAAGAGTGATCCCTGAGCACAGAGCCAGGAGTAAGTGCTGAGCACTATTGGGAGTGGCTCAAAAACAAAAATGTAGCACTGTGGTAGCACTGTCCTCCTGTTCAGTTCATCGATTTGCTCGAGCAGCCACCAGTAACGTCTCCATTCGTCCCTGTTGTGTACTAACGTAGCCCAATGGCGTCTGCTCGCTCCAGGAACACGAAGTGAGACTTGTTACTGTTTTTTGGCATAGCAACTATGCCACAGGGAGCTTGCCAGGTTCTGCCGTGAGGGCGGAATATTCTCAATAGCTTGCCGGGCTCTTCAAGAGGGACTGAGGAATTGAACCCGGTCGGCCACATGCAAGGCAAAATGCCCTACCCACCATGCTATCGCTCCAGCCAATAAAAACAAAAATAAAAATAAAAAATAAATCAACGTATTGTCTCTCTTCCAGGAATTTATAATTTCAACAGTAGCATTATAGCACTGTAGCACTGTAGCACTGTCCTCCATTGTTCATCGATTTGCTCAAGCGGGCACCAGTAACATCTCACAACAAATTGTGAGACTTATTGTTACTGTTTTTGGTATATCGAATACGTCACGAGTAGCTTGCCAGGGTTTGCCGTGCGGGCAAGATACTCTTGGTAGCTTTCCGGGCTCTCTGAGAGGGGTGGAGGAATCGAACCCGGGTTGGCTGCATGCAAGGCAAATGCCCTACCCGCTGTGCTATCGCTCCAGCCAATAAAAACAAAAATAAAAATAAATCAAGGTACTGTCTCTCTTCCACGAATTTATACTTTCAACAGTAGCACTGTGGCACTGTCTTCCTATTGTTCATCGATTTGCTCAAGCGGCACCAGTAACATCTCATAACAAATTGTGAGAATTATTGTTACTGTTTTTGGTATATAGAATAAGTCACGGGTAGCTTGCCAGGCTTTGCCGTGCGGGCAAGATACTCTCGGTAGCTTGCCGGGCTCTCCGAGAGGGACGGAGAAATCAAACTCGGGTTGGCCGCGTGCAAGGCAAATGCCCTACCCGCTGTGCTATGGCTCCAGCCAATAAAAACAAAAATAAAAATAAATCAAGGTACTGTCTCTCTTCCAGGAATTTATACTTTCAACAGTAGAAAGAATAAAACAGCAGAAAGAAAGTCTAGGCATCCTGGCAGTAGAATAGATCATAATTTAGCAGATATTCATGGTTCATTCTCCCTCCCTGTTGCATGCCTCTTGGATTTGGGACTTAGCTTTGACCTTGAAATGTGGACAGAGCGATATCATGCAGAGCTGGAGAGATAGGACAGAGGTAGTGTGCTTGCTTTGTACGCATACAACCGAGGTTTGATCCCCAGCACCCCATAAGGTCCCCTGAGCCCTACCAAGAGTGAACCCTGAGCACAGAGCCAGGAATAAGCCCTGAATACCATTGGCTCCCAAACAAAAAACAAACAAAAAAGAAGTGATAACATGTTTCAAGGGAAGCCTTGAGAAGCATCACAAAATCCTGCCAAGTCTCTCGAACATCTGTCCTCAAATGAGGGAAATTTGCTGGCCAAGACGATGGTACTTTTCAGCCAGGATCTTCAAGCACATTTGGGGTACAGCCCTGAGTCGCAGTGCCAACACAGTCACTAAAAACCACATGAGCAATTTGTTATGCACAGAAACTGTAAGGTTGTTACAAAGCATTATCGCCACCAAAACTGACTCATCCAATTCAATACAGAGTTATACTCCAAACCTTCCCTCCAATGGTTTTTATTTATTTTTTTTTCGTACTTTGAGTTGAAATTGATATTACCTGTAAGTGTTGAAGTGCACTGATTAATCCAAGGCCCTACCCACCTGTAGGACTATATGTAGGCATGAAATGCTGTCTGAATGGAACACATGGATTGGTCTACCGGTCATATCAGAAACCTCAGGACTGGTGAGAAACTCATCAAGATGCGTGTATGCTTTGCACATCTGGGTTTGAACTCCAACAGTAACTTGATTCCCCACATGCCACCAGAAGGAGCCCTAAGCACAGAGCTGAGAGAGGGCTTTGAGCACTGCAGGGAGAGAGGGAGGGAGGGAGGGAGGGAGGGAGGGAGGGAGGGAAAGAGGAAGGGAGGGAGGGAGAGGAAGAGAAACAAAGAAAAAGAAGAGAGAAAAGAGAAAGAATAGAAAAAAGGAGGAAGGAAGGAAGGAAGGAAGGAAGGAAGGAAGGAAGGAAGGAAGGAAGAGAGGAAGGGAGGAGGGAGGGAGGGAGGAGGGAGGGAGGGAAGGAAAGAGGAAGGGAGGGAGGGAGAGGAAGAGAAACAAAGAAAAAGAGAGAAAGGAGAAAGAATAGAAAAAAGGAGGAAGGAAGGAAGGAAGGAAGGAAGGAAGGAAGGAAGGAAGGAAGGAAGGAAGAGAGGGAGGGAAGGAGGGAGGGAGGGAGGGAGGGACGGAGGGAGGGAAGATCCCAGACACTCGATATAGGTGGGGAGTAGAGGGGTGACTGGTTCTTCCACAAAGAATAGTATTGATCACTGCTCCCCACAGATACCGTCTTTTCTATTGCTCATGACCTATTTCTAAAGTTAACCTTAACCACATCAAGAGGAGGCTCTTGCTTAAAAATGGAATGCTGCAAAGTAGTTAGATGTTTATGCCCGAGAACAAAGAAAGTCTGGAAGATTGGAAATCTGGAACAGGGATTTCAAGGCCCTTCCAGTCACCATCTGGTGCACCGTAGGTGCTTAATCATGTTCTGTCCACTTCCTTTAGCTGAACAAATATTTACTGAACACATCCTGCGTGTGTGGCATAGAATACCAGGGGGAGAAGGCCTGGTTCCTCTCGCCAACTGGCTAGCTTGCCATCTCCTGGAAAGAATGAGTACTGACCTATCAGCAAAGATGTAAAGCATTCTGAGAGAAGAGTCCAAAATTTTCTAGGGGCGGGTTGAGAAATAAAGAAAGACAGAAAGGAAGGAAGGAAGGAAGGAAGGAAGGAAGGAAGGGAGGGAGGGAGGGAGGGAGGAAGAGAGAGAGAAAGAGAGAGAGAAAGAGAGAAAGAAAGAAAGAAAGAAAGAAAGAAAGAAAGAAAGAAAGAAAGAATTGCTTGCAAACAGAAGAGGCCAAGACAAGAGAACCGTTCAAACAGCAGGAACAGCTGGATGGAGCAGAACAGTGACTGTGAAGGAGATAATGGCAAGGTTTGGAACTAAGGTCCATGCTATGATCCACATCCAGCACCAAGCTGGTAACTCCACTGTCAAACCCAAGAATGAGTGAACCCTTCATTACAGCCATGGCATCCATTTGGCCACACCCTTCATTGGTGGCAGAGCTGGGGTTTGAGGGGAGAACTTCACCACCATGGCACTACCAAGTTGAACCTCCACAAAAACAATGAGCAATCAAGATGCCCTTGGAGCAGTGAGTAAGCGAGCGGGAGCGTCTGTGACGCCATCAGAGAGGTACCAGGACAGAAGCTGGCACTGCACAGTGGGGAAGGCAATGGAGGTCTCTGCACTGGGTGCCACAGGCAGGTGAAATGCTGAGTGTGGGGGGAGGTGTTGCTCAGGGCCTTGCAGCAGAGTATGCTGTCAAAGTTGGCCAGGTTGGGGGAGGAGGAGAAGGGGGAAGGGGGTGCGTCTCCCCTCCATCCCAACCCCCCCCCCCCCACCCCCAAGAAGCAGCCTCCTGGTCATTTGCTTAAGGCCCTGCGGGCCTTCACATCTCTCCCTCCCCCCACACCTCTTCCCCAGGCTGCACCTGGCCTCTGGGCTTACCTGCCCCGCCTAGTTACACCCAAGACTTCAATGGGCCAAAACTCATATCGCTATCAGGCAATTACAAAACAAAACCAAGTAATTCAAGTAGCTCCAGGTTCCTGGAGGGACTCCACGGAGCTCCTCTAGCGCCATCTGGACGCTTGGAAGTGATCTGCTGGCTGGTCCCCGGCCACCGGGGCCAGAGAGGAGCCCTCTGGACCTGGTTTCTGCTTTGTTTCCTGTGCTGAGTCCAGAGGTGGGCCCAATTCACTGTGAGCAGCAGCTGTTCCACAGCACCTGGGAATCTATTTCAGCAATCCTGCAATAGGAACTCTTCCAGCCTCCGGGGCAGGCATTACTACCCCATTTTACTAAGGAGGCTCGGGGTGAGCCTGAGAGAATTGAGAGAGCTCGCCGAAGATCCAGCAGAGGGGAAGAACAGTTGGGGCTGGGGGCAGGATGGGAGCCGAACCTGAGAGCAGGAAGCCTGCCAGGGTGTGTCGATCAGCCCTTGGGGGCAACCCTTCCTCGAAGGGTTGATGTGTAGAAACTCTGCAGGCTGGTGTTTGGATACTCAGGGCCTTTTGTGAGTTTCTTACAACTCTATTTGAAGCCGAATGTGACTCTTAGAGGGAACTTGGGTGGTGTGGCAGTTGGGACTTGTTGCGGAGGTGGGGGAGGGATGGGGGGGTTGTGTCCTTGCCAGGTCAGATGAGAGATTCCCCTAGAGAAGCACAGGTCCAAGGGATGCGGGGATGGGCAGCCGATAGAGGCCTCAGAAGGCCAACGGGGATTCCAAATGAAAAGCACCCGCCTCCCAGGCTCTCTGGAGTATGCGCCTGGTCCACTGTCAGTGGCGACTCTGATTTTGTCCTTGCCGAACAAATCCCACAACACTCCAAATTTTCCTAAGGGAGGTAAGATATGTGTGCTCCTATATCCATTGCGGTGCTTCAGACGAGAGTCAGGATATGGAAACAACCCAAATGTGTAACAACACACAAATGGGTAAAGAAATTTCAGTGTTGGGACCGGAACGATAGCACAGCGGGTAGGGCGTTTCCTTGCACGCGGCCGACCCGGGTTCGATCCCAAGCATCCCATATAGTCCCCCAAGCACCACCAGGAGTAATTCCTGAATGCAAAGCCAGGAGTAACCCCTGAGCATCTCTGGGTGTGACCCGAAAAGAAAAAAAAAAAGAAGAAATTACAGTGTTGATTCACAATGAAGTAGTTTTAAAACAGACATCCAAACAGCCATGGAGCTAGAAGGTTTCATGTCAAGCAAAATAAATCAGAGGAAGAAGTGAAAATGCCAGTGAGCTCTAAAGCACTAAACTAGCAATGGACTATATGAAACAAGGGAACAAGGACAAACCCTTGACCTTGGCTCCCAAAACTAATTATCAGTATGGACAGGGGTCAGGGAAAGAAGATAAAACATCAGGGCACAGGCGGAGGGTGAGGGGCACGTTGGTGCTGGTGCTGCTCTAAGGTGTATACATCAACACCATAATCTTTGACACTTTGGGGGTGTGTTGGCCCAGGAGAGAGACTGGCACCTGGGTCTGGAACAAGCAGGTTTCACAGTCCAGGGCCTGACACTCTCAGGCCTTCGAGACGGAGTAGGGGTGAGCTGCTGACCTGGGTCAGGAGGCCCAGAGAGCCTGTGGCTTCGGGCTCTTTCCTTAGACACGGGTAAGGCAAGAGGGGACCCGCCCTGCTGACACCAACCCCGACCAGCTGGTTTGTCAGGGTGAAATTATTTTTGTTTGCAACCGCACCCACGGCTCCACCCCAAGAAACAAGCAGGTAGCCGCCTCAGCCCTGCCTGAAACCCTGCCCAAAGGCTGGTGCTCAGAATGTGGGTCTAAAGCTGGGACCCTGCCATGGAAGCTTCTAGAGAAACCCAGGGACTCTCAGAGAAAGGCTGGTGGCCCTCAGGCCTATACGCACTTCCTTCTTTCCCAGATTAAGACCAGTTTGGGAACTAGTGAATGATTTACAACTAGACTATTGAGGGAGGGAAAGAAAAAAAAATCAAAAGAGCACATGAACTTTCTGGATAATTCATCCATAAAAAATTTAAAAAACTCATTTGAAATGCAGAATTCCAACAGGTTAAAAGATACATCCGGCAAAGGGTTAATAGCTGACTTGTGTGTGCATGGGAGACGGTGGCAGGGAGTGTTTGGGCCACACTGGGCTGTGTTCAGAGCTTATTTCTGGCTCCATGCTCAGGGCTCACTCCTGGGAGTGCTCAGGATACACTGAAAGTGGTGCCAGGGATCAACCTGGGTTCAACCAAATGCAAGGCAAGTTGCCTTAACCCCTGCACTATCTCTCCAGCCCTGTGGCCTTGGTTTCAGCCTTTGCCAACTTTCATACTTAAACTAGAGCAATTCGTCCCCGCAATGCATTAATGCCTATACACACCACCAGAGGCTCACACTTGGATGTGGTGTTTGGTGCAGGAGGTGGTGTAGGAGTCGGGGAAAGGGGGACGCAACACACCACACCCAGCAGTGTTCAGGACTCACTCCTAGCAGGGCTCATGGGACTACGTTGGGGTACTGAGGATTGAACCAGGGTCAGCCGCCTGCAAGGACCTGAACGTGACTAAATAAGACAAATTGCAACCCTATGTCACCCTGTTGAAGAAAGGCTGGCATTTGTTCAGACAGGCCTGGAGCCAGAGCCAGCACTCAGGTCAGCACAAGCAGCCTTCTCTCAGAATTCGAGAGAATTCTCCCTGCCAATACCCCGCCCCCCCCCCACACACTGCCCCTAAAGTAAATCAGGACTTTTAATTTGCAAGACTCTCATTTGCAAATAATCTTGTTCTAAGAACATGGGATAAATGTTAAGATGATTAATTTAGCCGGCACTGTGGAAAGAACTTTGTGTTGGTGAGTTTTGCTGAGTAAAACTGTTTTCAATTAACATCATTTTTCAACTACACTGATTTGGAGGCAGGCTTGGAATATTTATCTTTGTTTCCCAGCAGGAACTGCTGCTTGTGCTTATTTCACGAACAATTAATGAGTCCCAAATCAATGGACTAATATGAAATGGCAGGGGGACACATGGGGACCAGCAGGGTGATCTTGCTCTGTGCAATATGTCCCCAGTGTTGATATGACTGTCTCAACAACAACAACCAAAAAACATAATTCTGGAACTACAGGAGGGCATTCTCTCCATGCAGAAGTACAGACTGGAGTTAGCGATTCAGTTTGTGCTGTGACAGGGCTGGGCTGCTGCCTGGAGTTGTGCAGTGCACCACCTGTGCAACCATACAGTGCTGCTTGGGGTGTGGCCTCACAGATATCCTGGATATCTGGTAATCCTGGTCAGCACATGTCTTTGTCTCTGTTTGCTGGTGCTTCAGCCTTGTGAATATCACTGTGTCAATGTCCAAACACCTGCCCCTTTCACTGATTTCTGCTCATTTTTACCTTTGCCACTTGGATCTAGCATAAGAAAGAGTTCCCCTGAGAATTGGAGGTGGTGGGGTGGGAGAGCGAGGTGGTGGAGATCTAAACCACCAGAGTTTAATCTGGATTCAGCAACAGAATTCCCTTATTTGGATCTTGGTGTGCATCTACATGGTATTACCCAACCAGAAATTAAACCTCAAAAGTAAAGTAAAGTAAAGGCCCTCCCGTTGATCATCGATTTGCTCGAGCGGGCCCAGTAACGTCTCCATTGGAGACTTTGTTGTTACTGTGTCTGGCATATCGAATACGTCACGGGGAGCTTGCCAGGCTCTGACGTGCGGGCGAGATACTCTCCGTAGCTTGCCGGGCTCTCCGAGAGAGGCGGAGGAATCGAACTCAGGTCGGCCATGTTGGCTGCGTGCAAGGCAGACGCCCTACCCGCTCAAAGCTATGAGAAATAAATCCACAGAGGTACAGATTGGAGGAAGGCAATAAGGAAACCAAATCATGGGGGTGGAGTGATAGCACAGCAGGTAGGGTGTTTGCCTTGCACGAGGGTTCAATTCCCAGATTCTCATATGGTCCCTGGAGCACTGCCAGGAGTAATTCCTGAGTGCAGAGCCAGGAGTAATCCCTGTGCATCGCCGGGTGTGACCCAAAAAGCAAAATAAGGGGAAAAAAAGAAAAAAAGAGAAACTGAATCATTACTCTAGTAGATTCCCTACTACTTACTAGAAGAACCCCTTCCCCTCCCACATATCCATTCAGTTCCAGAAGTTTCTATGCAGGTGGCTTACTTTCTTCCCTGCCAGTCTGACTTTTATTTTTACCCAATCTTCTAAGTCAGGTATAATGTATCCAACATCCAAAACTGGGTTACTCTAATCTTCCATCCCATCTCCTTTGTCCTTGTAAATTTGTGGGGTCTGTGGTGTGGCTGAGGTGATGGTAGTTTGAAACACCTTTACACTCATTTCTGTTGGGCTTGGGAAAGTTAACTTCAATATGCTGACGTCAGAAATCATTCTGTCTGGAGGCTGAGTGCTACAGCCAAGATTTCCTCATAAGAAATTTAGCAGTTGGGGGATCAGAGAGGAAGTTTAATAGACTGGAGCCCTGGATTCTGTCCCTGGCACTGAGTGGTCCCCCAAATGCACTAGAAGTGAACCTCAAACACAGAATTGGGAGTAACCCCTAAAGCACCACCAAATATAGCCCAAACACCAAAAAAAGAAAAGTTCAGTAATTAGTTCTATTAAATAATATTTAAAGATATTAAAATTTTTTTATTATTTCTTGGTGCTGGAGCGGGTAGGGCATTTGCTTTGCACATGGCCAACCCAGATTTGATTCCTCTGTCCCTCTCGGAGAGCCCGGCAAGCTACCAAGAGTATCCCACCCGCACAGCAGAGCCTGGCAAGCTCCTCGTGGCGCATTCGATATGTCGAACACAGTAACAACAAGTCTCACAATGGGGACATTACTGGTGCCCGCTCGAGCAAATCTATGAACAATGGGAGGACAGTGCTATAGTGATATTATTTCTTGGCCAGAGAGATAATACTGGACGTGAAGGCACTTGCCTTGCATGCAATCCACCCAGACTCCACCCCCTTGAGCACCACCTGGAGTGATCCCTGAGCATAAAGCTAGGAGGAAGCCCTGAGCATTATTGGGCTTAAAATTAAATAGAAATTCTAAAATAATAACAGTAAAATAAATAATAATTACTGTTTCTGGCTGGGGAGACAACTCAATGGGATGTGCACAGGCTTTGCATGCAGGAAGCCCAGGTTTCATCCCTAACACCACATGATTCCCTGAGCACAGAGTTAAGAGTAACCCCTGAGCATAGCCAGGTGCGACCCAACCTTGCCCCCTGCCCCTCCCCCACAAAAAAAATTACTATTTCTGGGGCCAGAGAGATGACTCATAGGACTGGAACTCATATTTCACATGCAGGAGGCCTGGCTCAATGGTCACCGGAGCCAAGAGTAGCAGTCACTGGCTGTACCCTGCCCCCCACCCCCCACCCCGATAAATCAAACCCAGAAAGTGCTATTTTCTGCTGCTATTGTATTCTTTTAAAGAATAGGAGAGGGCTGGAGTGATAGCACAGCGAGCAGGGCGTTTGCTTTGCACACAGTCTACCCGGATTCAATTTCCAGCATCCCATATGGTCCCCCGAGCACCGCCAGGAGTAATTCCTGAGTGCAGAACCAGGAGTAATCCCTGTGCATTGCCGGTGTGACCCAAAAAAGCAAAACTAACAAACAAATAAATAAAAGGATAGGAGAGTCTCAGAAAACTTGAACTATAAAGCTCTGGCAGATACTGTGTTCGAAACTTGGTGAGAGTGCTGGGTCTTGTTTGCAGGGTTCTAGCCCAGAGAACAGGGTCATACTGGAGATGGTAGCCAACAGCAAGGACGTGTAGCGCTCTGTCTGAGCCCAGCAAAGGGACAGTTCCTCACCCGGCTCAGTGGGGAGTTGGAGCACAGTCAGAGGGGGTGAGAGGTGAGCAGCTGGTAGAGAGCATATGCTCCAAAGGTGTAGCAGAGGCGCTGGATGTGAAGTCTGAGAGAGTGACATGAGATGACAGATCTCTGATCTCCTGGAGCAGGACCAGGAGGAGCGAGGTCAGCCTGCTGGGGGCCAGGCCAAGAGTTGGTTGATAGACAAAATGAACTACTACACAGCTGTAGGGAATGGTGAAGCCGTGCAAGTTGCTGCAACATGGATGGAACTGGAAGATATTATGTTAAATGAAGTGAGCCAGAAGAAGATAAACACAGGATGATATCACGCATATGTGTTATTTAGAGTAACGAGGTGAGGAAATGCAATGGCTTACTTAAAGGGGAAGGAAGCATCTAGATGATGCTTGGTCCCAAAGTATAGGGTGGAGAAGGAAAGACAATGAATGGAGGGTGAGGGGAGAAGGGGCAGATGAGAAGCAACAGACCCAAGCATCCAGGTGCACCAGTGGTGTTAAGGAATGAACGAGCCAAATATTCAAACCAAAGGGTCAACAGTACTGAAATTATCTGACCCAAACTTTAATAATCAAACTTACAGGCTGGGATTTGTGGCTGGACAGGGAACCCGGGAACAAATGTTGGTGCAGGGAAGTTGATACTGGTGGCAGGATCAGTGATCAGTGATTTGTATATCAAACCCTGACTATGGATGACTTTGTAACTCATGGTGCTTTAATACAATAAAATTTGGTAATGGAAATTAAAAAAAGAGTTTGTTAGATTGCATTCATCTGCAGGATATCACTTAATCACTTAACTTCCCGTTAGTCGTCGATTTGCTCGAGCGGGCGCCAGTAACGTCTCCATTTGTCCCTGTCGCGTGCTAGTGTAGCCCAATGGCATCTCTTCGCTCCGGGAACATGGAGGGCCTCAAACCGATCGTTCATGACCTTGACAAAGAAGTCTGACCATCTGGTAGGTGGGCGGCCACGCGGTCTCTTGACATCCCGTGGAATCCAATCAGTAACAGCTCTAGTCCAACGGTCGTCTTTAAATCTCATTACATGACCAGCCCATCTGATTTTCGACACCTTGGCAAATGAGACAGCGTCCCTGATCCTTGATCGTCGACGGATGTCAGAACTCCGGATTCTTTCTCTCATTTGAGTGAAACGTGATATTCCAAGCATAGCTCTTTCTATTCTTCTTTGGGAGACCTGAATGGCGTTCTCATCTTGTTTGCGTAGGGCCCAGGTCTCTGAGGCATATGTTAATGCAGGAAGAACAGTGGAATCAAAGAGATGTGCCCGGAGCCGGAGGTTCTTCGTCCTCTTAGCTATTTCTTCGACGTTCTTGAAGGCGTTCCAAGCCGCTCTCTTCCTCCTGCGCAGCTCGGGTGCCAGGTCATTTGTCATGTTGACCTCTCGACCTAGGTACACATAGCTGTTGCATTCGGAGATGGTCGTTCCATTGAGAGCGAATGGGGCGTCAGGAACAAGGCTGTTTCTCATAAACATTGTCTTCGTAAGATTCAGCTGTAGTCCTACCTTTCCACACTCACGGTCAAAGTCGGCCAGCATTTGTGCCGCTTGGCTGATGTTTGGTGTTATTAAAACAATGTCATCAGCAAAGCGGAGGTGGTGTAGTTGCCGACCATCTATCTTCACTCCCATTCCTTCCCATTCCAGTCGTCGCATGATGTTCTCGAGGGTGGCACTGAAGAGTTTTGGTGAAATGGTATCACCCTGCCGCACCCCTCTCTTGACATCAACGATCACTTCTTTGTAGAATGGTGAGATCCTGGTAGTGAATCCGCAATACAGCTCACGGAGGATCCTGATGTATTGGGCTTGAATGCCCTGATTGGCTAGGGCTTCAATGACCGCTTCCGTCTCAACAGAATCAAAGGCCTTCTTTAAATCAATGAACGTTAAGCAGAGCGGCATCTTGAACTCCCGAGAAACCTCAATGAGTTTGGTTATCGTGTGGATATGGTCGATGGTGCTGAATCCTTTGCGGAACCCTGCTTGCTCACATGGTTGTCCTTCATCTAGTGTTCTGCCAATCCTATTCAGGATGACTCGAGTGAACAACTTGTAGATGACAGACAATAGGCAGATCGGGTGATAGTTGCCAATGTCATGGATGTCTCCCTTCTTGAACAGTAGTACGGTCCTGCTGGTTTTCCATTGAGATGGAACCTTGCATTCAGACAGGTAGCGAGTGAAGAGCCGAGCCAGTGTATTGATGAGTACTGACGGCAGGTTCTTCAGGTGTTCAGGTCTGACCTTGTCTGGGCCGGGTGCTGTTTGCTTCTTTACCGACGAAATGGCGTGTCGGATTTCGGAAGGGAGAACGTTGGGAACGACATACCCATCCTGTGGAATTTGGTATGTCGGCAAGTGGACATGGCTATCGAAGAGATTTGAGTAGAAGTCATGGATAATCTTCTCCATTGCCGTTCTGGAGGATGTGATGGATCCATCAGGACGTCGGAGGGCAGTCATCTTGGTCTTATAGTTGGCGAAGGACAGGCGGGCGTTACGAATACTTTTCCCGGCTTCTGCCGCATCTACCAGTACTTCTGCTCTTCTCTCTTTGATGTCTTCCTTGATCGCATCTCTGCACTGCTTTGCAAGCTCGGACGTTAGCTTGCGGTTGCCTGAGGCATGCGCCAAACCACGCTGGCGAATTAGCTCAAGAGTTTTCGAAGACAGGCGACTTTTTGTGGCTATCTCTCTCTTGGCGTTCCTCGCACATTCATGGAGGTGCTGAACCAGTCGATCGTATTCCTCGTCAATGTTGTCAACAATGGCATCTTCCCATGTTGCCGCAATAGTACCAAAGAATTCCCAGTTGGTGGTCGTTCTGGGAGTTCTCTTTTTGAACTTTGCAGCCCTTTCTCCCCGCTCTGTGAAGTAGAATTTTGCACGAAGGAGACGGTGGTCCGATCCCGTTCGAAATTTTGGGACAACAGCGACATCTGTCAGGCAAAACCGTCGATTGAATATGATGTGGTCTATTTCGTTGTGGAATCGTCCACCGGGAGACTCCCATGTCCATCGTTTAGATTCTGCCTTCTGGAACTGTGAGTTACCATGAATGGTCTTGGTCGACATGATGAACTCAGACAGTCTCTCACCCTGTTCGTTCCATTCTAGGCCATGGGTTCCGATGTGAAGTTCTTCAGCTGATCTTCTCGGTCCTATCTTGGCATTAAAATCACCCACAATGATCTTGTAGAAGGTGTGGTCTTCTTTATAGAATTTCTCTAGCTCCATGTAGAACTTCTCGATTTCTCTTTCATCATAATGAGATGTTGGTGCGTAGACAACGAAGATAGAAACTGCAGGCAGTGAGCCACATCTATTCAAATGTAAACGTCCGATTCGGGTTGTTAGGCATTCGAATGAATCAATGCTCTTGGCCAAGTTTGTGTTGATAAGGACACCGACGCCTCCAACACCTCTTTTATCGCATGTTCCGAGGAACAATTCTTCTCCAGTGTCGAAAACGGCATGGTGAGAGTCGTGTCTTCTTGTCTCGGTCAGACCAATGATGTCGTACTTGATCATTCGCGCTTGTACCATCAGGTCCTCGATGGATGCATCTGATGCTAGCGTACGTGCATTGAAAGTACAGACGATCATTTTTGTCTTCCTTCGTTGTGGCAGCCTAGGTCGGCCTTGAGATTTTGTCGGCCTCTCCTTTCTCATCCTTCTCAGTGCTGCCATGTCGGTGAAGCCTTCAGGGTCAGGTGAATGAGACCAGTTGTAGTTACTGGACACTACTTCCACTACCCAGCCGTCGCCACACTCCAGGACGCTTTCCGGACCCGCGCGGCAGCTCCGGCCGAGACCCACGCACAACTGAAGACCCACAGAACAAGGTAAGCGGAACTCTCTGAGACCTTGGACTCCAGGCTCGGCGGACCCAGGGACAGAGCTTCTCTGCTTGCTCCCACCACCACAGGTGACAAAGGGATTCTAATCAGGAGCCCCACCCTACCCTGCCCTGTCTGCTTCCATCAACCACCCAGGGATCGAATTGTGCACAGGAGACCCACCCTACCCAGATAAATACCCCACTGGCAGACTTCCACTCTCGACACTACTTCCACTACCCAGCCGTCGCCACACTCCAGGACGCTTTCCGGACACATCATAAGACACTAAATACCCGTCTTCTGGAATTGTCGTACCATATTTGATAGGGTTCAAATATGGTAACACCTACAAGGGGGATTAGAGGTCACCCCAAAAGCCTCTATACCTCTCGGAAAGACTGGCAAGCTACCGAGAGTATTCCGCCCGCACGGAAGAGCCTGGCAAGCTATCCGCTGTGTATTCGATATGCCAAAACCAGTAACTACAACTGGAGGATATAAAGTAACGAAATATGAGATTAATACCCAAGAATAGCTGAGATCAACACCAGGAGGATAACTCCATAGTTTAGAGGCCAGCCGGGTATTCTAGGGGAAAGGGCAGTTCAGATAGAAAAGGGAGCACCAAATGGAGGGTGTTTGGAGGATCCTCCCAGGAGGGGAAATGCATATTGAAAGTAGACTATGGACTGAACATGATTGCCACTCAATGCCTCTTTTGTAGACCACAACACTCAAAAGGAGAGAGAGAACAAAGGGGAATACCCTGCCACAGAGGCAGGGTGGGAGGGGGGGTGGGGGGGGGATATTATCCATGGTGGTGGGAAATGGGCACTGGTGGAGGGATGGGTATTTGATCATTGTATGACCGAAACCCAAGCACAAAGATTTGTAAATCTACAACTGTACCCCATGGTGCTTCACTAATAAAAAAAAAAAAAGAGTTTGTTTGGGGCCTATAAAACTGAATACAGTGATCACCATACAGTCATGGGAAGATGCTAGATGGGTAGCTGGATGGACAAACTGGTTTTCTGGTGAAAATCTTTTGCTTTCCTGGTGAAAAATCTATTGCTTCAGGTCTGGATGCAAGATGGGCATGCCATGCACTGTCCCCCCACTTCCTCCAGCTAGGGGCCCTGAGCTAAATGCAAGATCCCAGAGCTAAACTCTCCGGGGTGAGTGGCAAGCTTAGAATCAGTGTGTGTGTGTGTGTGTGTGTTTAGTTTTTGGACCATGTTCAACTGTGCTCAGGGTATACTCTTGGCTCTGCCCTCAGGAATCAGGGGACCCTATGTGCTGCTGGGAATGAACTGGGGTCAGACATATGCAAGGCAAGCACCTTACCCGCTATACTCTCTCTGGACTCATCGGTTGTTTTTGGTGTTAAGATTTATTATTTTAGGTCTCTATAGGACTCTGTGCCAGGCTATGGAGTGGGTGAGAACCCTCCCTACCCCAAAGGACCCAGCCCCGGCAGCCGACCTCCACTGCCCAACTATCGCCATGCTCCAGGCTGCCTTCCAGATGCTCAGGCCGAGCCTCACACATGAATGAAGTCCCACCGAACCCAGATAATGCAGAACTTTGTGACCTTGGACTCTGGACTCAAAGGGACCCAGAACAGAGATCCTCTGCCTACTTCCCCCAGTCTCAGGTGACTCAGGGATCACACCCTGCTGGCACCAGATAATCTCATCAGCCACCCTCTGGAACTCATGGATGCTCCTCCCAGACGGTAGTATAAAAGGAGGTCCCCAGAACCATGCCACCGGACTCCGTGCCAGGTTGTGGGGTGGGTGAGAGCCCTCCCCACCCCAAGGGACCCAGTCCTGGCAGCCGACCTCCAATGCCCAACCTCAGCCACACTCCAGGCCGTTTTCTGGACTGTGAGGCTGCAAAGCAGCCACATGACACATTATAAGACACTTCCTACCCATTTATGCCTCTTGGAGAGCCCAGCAAGCTACCGAGAGTATCTCTCCCACATGGACAGACCCTGGCAAGCTCCTCGTGGTGTTTTCAATATGCCAAATACAGTAACGACACTAGATCTCATTGCCCTGACCCTTAAAGAGCCTCCAATCATTGGGAAAAGATGAGTAAGAAGAGGCTGCTAAAATCTCAGGGCTGTAAGGAATAGAGATGTTACTGGCGCCTGCTCAAGTAAATCAAAGATCAACGGGATGACAGTGATGATGATGACAGGTCTCTATATATATTCACCTTTGCACAAAACCTACTGGACACGGAGAAAATTTCAAAAACACTGATTTCAAAGTAACATATAAAGGAAGGTACTAGAAAAATGGTGAGGTTGGGTGGGGGGTTGGGGGAGGCAAACTGAAAATTAAGGGCAAAAGGACTTTTGGGGTGTGGGGGAAGGCCGGAAGGCTCCTGGCTGGGGCACTGGGGAGAGACACCAGGGAAGGAACCCACACAAGCTGGGTACTACAGAGAGAAATGGGGGTCACAGAAGTGGCTCAGCAGTAGGGCATGTTCCTCACTGGCGGAAGGCTCTAAGTTCAATCCTAGCACAGCCAAAAGAGGAAAGACATAGCAAACAGAGAACCAGATATATATATATTTGGAGGAATTATCCAACTATTCCTGGCCTATTCAACTCTAGCATTCTTAACTGGAGGCTGGGGAATAAAAATGAGATTATTTGGAGATATTAACAAGTAACTAGTAGATAATAAATCCTGGAGATCTGATGCACAGTACACCAAATATATTTAATAATATATAATAATATATTACATAAAGGTCCAAAGCGATAGCACAGCAGTAGGGCATTTGCCTTGCACGCAGCCGGCCCAGCCGAGCCAGGTTCGATTCCTCCACCCCTCTCGAGAGCCCGGCAAGCTACCGAGAGTATCTTGCCCACACTGCAAAGCCTGGCAAGCTACCCGTGACATATTCAATATGCCAAACACAGTAACAAAAAGTCTGACAATGGAGACGTTACTGGGCCTGCTCAAGCAAATCGATGAACAACGGGAGGAGCGTGACCTTGACCATTACATAAAAGTATATAATTAATGTATTTTTGTTTGGTTGGTTTTGGCAGTGCTCAGGGCTTGCTGCTGGCTCTGCGCTCAGGAGTTACACCTGGCATTGCCCCAGGACTATTGGAAAGCCAGCAATCAAACCTGGGTCAGCAGCAGGCAAGGCAGGCACTCGATCTGCTATATTATCTCTCCAGCCCTGTGTAATGTATTTTTATATTTAACATATATATTGAAATATTGGTAACAATATAGCTTTATATTAGCTGTCTTGCTAATAGAGACTAGATCTTAACCTCACCACAAAAAAAAAAAAAAGAAATAGTTATACAACATGATAGTACATTGAATCACAGGTTCTACCCTGTAAGTTTTCACTGTGAAGTATGTATAGTTCTGAACTATATTCTGATGTATGTATAGTTCATTATTATGCATTCATGCTAGCAACAAACATAAACAAAATAGCAATACTTAAAACCGAAGGCATTAAAGGAGGAAAGTTCTTAAATCAAATCTACCCTTCTCTCTTTCTATACCCCCCTCATATGCCCAACCAAGTCTTACAACGAGAACAATGTATATAAAGTTTGTTTGGTTTTTTTTTTTCAAACCTAAGGAGTATAACCTAAATATACTATAACCCTTCTTCTTACCTGCCCAAAGCATTCTAAGCAGCTTTGTAAAATAGAATAAACAAGGAGCAGGGAGCAAGACTAGGATTAAGGTTTTTGCCTTGCACCTTGCCAAGCCCAGTTCCCATAGGTAACACCTATGGTCCCCAGCACCTCGAGGGATCACTCCTGAGTACTGAGTCACGAATAATCCCTGAGAACCACTGAGTTTGGACCAAACTTTGCCCCTCAATAAAAATAGCGCTGTCCTCCCATTGTTCATCGATTTGTTAGACCGGGCCCAGTAATGTCTCCATTGTGACAATTGTTACTGTGTTTGGCATATCGAATACGTCACGGGTAGCTTCCCAGGCTTTGCCGTGTGGGCGAAATACTCTTAGTAGCTTGCCAGGCTCTCCACGAGGGGTGAAGGAATCGAATTTGGTTCGGCCGGGTTGGCCGCGTGCAAGGCAAACGCCCTACCTGCTGTGCTATCACTCCAGCCCCCCCCCCATAAAAATAATAAATGTAAAAATAAAATTTAACCAATAATCAATGCACAGTTTCACAGAGATGCAACTAGTAGAAAAGGGGGCAGGGTTCAGGCGGAGGGTGGGGTGGTGGGGAAGTTGCTTAAATTTGATTTGACTCACTTGGCAAGAGTACCTGTACAAAGAGGGTCTCCCCCACCCCATAAACTTAAAAAATATTATCCACAATACTCGTCTTAAGAAAAGCAGCCACCTGGGGTCTCGGGTGAGACTTCAAGTGGAGTTTAGACCATCCAGAGTCCACTCCCAGGACACCTGGCTAATGGCTGGTGGCTTAATGCGTGGACCCAAGAACAGGCTGTACTCAGGAACCACATGTGGTTCTAGTGATTGAACTTGGGTCAATCACAGTATTTTTTTTTTTTTGCCTTTTTTGGGTCACGCCCAGCAATGCACAGGGGTTACTCCTGGCTCTGCACTCAGGAATTACCCCTGGTGGTGCTCAGGGGACCACATGGGATGCTGGGAATTGAACCCGGGTTGGCCACGTGCAAGGCAAGCACCCCACCCACTGTGCTATTGTTCCAGCCCCAGTCATGGCCATTTTTAAGGAGAAAGACTCAGTTTCATAGAAATACATTCCACCTCTGATGGCTCTGAAGCCAGTCTATGTTGGGCCAAGGGTCACCTCATCATAGGGACTTTGCCCGCAGTCTGGGAAACGCCCTGCTGAGCTGAGCTTCAGTCTAACAGGCCTGGAAGCAGAGGTGGGCAGGCAGCCTCAGCCCCCCCCATCCTCCTCAAAGTTCACAAGTCTCTCTCACCCCAAAGTGACAGAGTGGCCATTAGAACTCTGCCACCCCAATAAAGAGACCATCCGTTTATGTTTCTAATGGGTAACATGAGGTGTAATGCTCTGGGATACATGGGTTGATTCCGAAAGAAAATGCAAGCAATCACGCCATTAATCATTGACAGGAAATCTTGACTTCTAGCTCAGCTCTGTTCTTAGGCTTTCTTTGGAAGAGCAATAATAAAGGAGAGGAGGTTCCCAACTGAGTTCCCAGCAACTTTGTAATCAGTAAAAATTTCCAGGGTCAGATATTTAATGCTGGTCATTAAGCTTTATGGCTGACATAGGGTAGGGCCAGGAAACCTCCCTAAGCCCCCACAGTCAGCAGTGCTGTGAGGGGGGCTCGCCCTGCATCCAGGCGGCTGAGTCTAACCATCGCGTGCAAAGTTCACAGAAGTTCACCTTGAACTTGGCAGGCTGAGGCAAGGCATCTTGGCAACACCACGGGTTTGTGTTTCAACTCCCTAACTCTGCCCTTAGGATTCCATTCTCTACGAGAGGATGGCTTGGCAATGGGAAGGCCTCACCATGATTGATTTATTAGCTTCTATACCTTAGTTACAATTTTACAGGTTATTGTACCAGGGAAGGAAAAAACAGTTTCATGGAACTCAGTCAAATCGTGCATGGTTTGACATTTTCTGCCAACTTCTCCCTCTCCAATCATATTTTTTTTGGGAATCAGAATGTGGAACATTAGGAAGAGCCATTTTGGAGACATGGTTTGGGGGCAGGGGGTTTGGGAGAGGATTTTCTTGGAAAGTTTTAATCACCTTTGTTGTCCAGGCAGCAAAACACACAAGGGCCAGAGGGTGGATCAAAACACCGGAACCACATACTTTGCATGTGGGCGCCCAGGGTTTAATCCCAAGCACCGCATAGTCCCCCAGCACCACTAGAGTGAGTGCACCACACAGGGAAGGGATCTTGGAAAAGAAAAGGATGGAGGACGATGTGAGCGCAGTTGTGACCATGAACTCAGATCTAAGCTCAGATCCGAGTCAGTGAACACGGAGATTGGGCCTTGTGCCCAGCTGCCTGAGGGCACTTCTCGTCATTCCCAAGAGTCAATATCTGAGATTTACTGCCCCTTCATCTTGCTTACCTTTCTGGTCTTCCACTATGTCTTGTGCCCCCAATCCTTTCAACACTACCAACTCATGCACACACACATGCATATATACACACATGAATACAAACATGTACGCACACACTACACATATGAGTGAGTATGTATATCATAGTTACATATGCATGAATGCACAAATGTTCACTCGGACACATGTGTAAACAAGCATACATTGTGTACAAACACTATATACATGCATGAGTGCACATGAATTCACAAGTACACATCACATACATAAACACACATGCTCACTCTGTACACACAATCTATATGCATCAATGCACACATAAGCATGTGTGTACTCATGCACTCATACATACAAACGCACACACATGCATATATGTAAACACACCTGCATATAAACACACACTTTTTTGGTTTGTTTTGGTAGGTGGTGCTCAGGGCTTACTTCTGGCTCTGTGCTCAGGGATGACTCCCAGGAGGACCATACTAGGTGCTGGGAATTGAACCCATGTCAGCCATATACAAGGTAAGTGCCCTACCACTGTACTATCTCTCCAGCCTTCCCCACCAGACACATATACACTTTATTTAGAACATTTACAGAGAAACTCAAATGTGTCAGGTACTGAGCCCAAATCCTCCAAACAAGCCTGCCAGGCAGCTACTTTTTGGTCCTTTACTGAGATACAAATGACAACATATAGCATTATATTACTTTAATGCAGAATAATGATTTGACATGTGCCCATTTTACATTCAATTTTCTTAGCAATTATCAAATACATAGTACAGTATTGTATGGTTGTTGTTGTTGGGTTTTGTTTGTTTGTTTGTTTTGCTTTTTGGGTCACACCTGGCAATGAACGAAGGTTACTCCTGGCTCTGCACTCAGGAATTACTCCTGGTGGTGCTCGGGGGACCATATGGGATGCCTGGCATCAAAGCCGGGTTCACCGCATGCAAGGCAAACGCTCTACCTGCTGTGCTATTGCTCCAACCCCAATAGTACAGTATTGTAAACTGCAGTCATCATCCTGTACATTTCCAGAATTTCTTTATCTTGTAACTACATGTTCGGGATGATACTTTTAGAGCAGGGTTCCCTAATAATGCTCAGGAGTCTGGGGGCACTCCAGCGATACTAGGCTTGCTGAGGTGGAGGTCAGAGGCTCAAGCCCAGCTCCCCACGTTGCTCCACCTGAGCAGTGGTGGGTGTGGGGGGCCGGGGGGTGCAACATGAAGGGCCAGGTTCAAACTCTGGGCTCAAACAAGCAGGGCACGCGCTCTGGTCCTCTGAGCTAACCTACAACAGAACCCAGGTTCCCTGGCTTCTGAGTGAAGCCACCCTTCTCCACTCCCTCCTCCCATCTCCCTCAACTCTTCCTTTTTAAGTATGTTCTATTTCCTTGCTATTCATCCCTCCTGCTGGGATGGCTTTCCCATGCCTTCCAGGGAAATTCACCTCTCCCCCTCCTTCCTGCCCTTTGTATTTTGATTTAGCCTCCAGCAGGACACTTAATAAAATTAATTTTGTGTCAAACTTAATATGTTTCTACCTCCCTGCAGAGACCCAGAACAGACTAAGCTTAATGCATTTATGAGCTCCCGGTTGAGGCCTGCCACCAGGCTCCACCCGCAGCCAATGCTGAAAACTATTTACGGACTCCACTGAAGCAAAGAATTCCTGCACTTCCCAGTAGAGAACTCCGCTAACATCGGGCCTTTTTACAAGTGGAAAAAAGAAAAGAAAGAAAGAGAGCTAAAGAAATCTGATCAGAGCATACACAACACTGTGATTTTTTTTTTTTTTTGCTTTTTGGGTCACAGCTGGCAATGCACAGGGGTTACTCCTGGCTCATGCACTCAAGAATTACTCCTGGTAGTGCTCAGGGGACCATCTGGGATGCTGGGAATCGAACCCATGTCAACCGCATGCAAGGCAAATGCCCTACCCACTGTACTATCACTCCAGTCCCACAATACTGTTTTGTTCTCGACTTTTATTTTTTTGTGCTCTTTGGGTCACACCCAGCGATGCACAGGGGTTACTCCTGGCTCTTCACTCAGGAATTACTCCTGGCCGTGCTCGGGGGACCATATGGGATGCTGGGAATCGAACCTGGGTCGGCCGCGTGCAAGGCAAATGCCCTACCCGCTGTGCTATCACTCCAGCCCCTATTTTCGACTTTTTCCTTTTTCTTCCCTCCTCTCCCCTTTCCTTTCCTTCCTGGCAGTGCTAGAGAAGGAACTCAGGTTCTCACACATGCAGGGCAAGTGCCCTACCTGCTGCACCCCATCTGTCCTTGATAATCCTCCTTCCTCTCCCAAGAGCCAGTGCAGCAGCTATGCACCATGGGGGCCATCTCTGCCAGGGATGCAGGCAGAATGGGTCTGGAGGGACCCTCCAGGAGCCAGCAGCATACCCTTGTGTAGACAGATGACAATCTCCAGGAAGTCACCATGCCATGTCTTCTCTTTGTCTCTCTCTCTCTCCAACTCTTGCTGCTTGTTTTCTATGCTTGTATAATCCAGAACATCAGCAAAACTACCCCCAACTATTCCAACAATAATGGGACAGTACCAAGGGACAGTTTGCCATTCCAGGATCTTTATTTGGCCATTGTTGGTACAGAGAACCCATCTTTAAAATGACATTTGGGGGACTGGAGCAATAGCACAGTGGGTAGGGTGTTTGCCTTGCACGCGGCAGACCCAGGTTCGATTCCCAGCATCCCATATGGTCCCCTGAGCACTGCCAGGAGAAATTTCTGAGTGCATGAACCAGGAGTAACTCCTGTGCATCGCTGGGTGTGACCCAAAAAACAAAACAAAAAGAAAAGACATCTGGGGGCCAGAGACATAGCACAGGCTGAAGTCACTAGTCTTACATGCAGCTGACCCTGGTTTGAATCCCCAGCACTGTTCATTCTGCCAGCACTCACTCCTGATCACGGGACCAGGAATAACCCATGGGAATGGTTAGGTATGACCCAAACCCTTTTACAACCCCAAATGACATATTAGAAGAGGAGGTTGGGGGTAGGGAAGAAGCAAACTCATATCAGAAATCTATATACAAAAATATAAACAACCTGAGACTGAAATGTCCCAGGTGCTGCCCAGAGACGCAGGCAGGTGCATGCTTGTCAACGTGAAGATCATTACAAGCCAATCGACCAAAAGCTTGCATTCGGTAGACTGGGAACACCTGTAAAAGCAATTGGAGGTAGCCCCCAGAAGCCTTCATCCTTCTCGGAGAGCCCGGCAAGCTATCGAGGGTATCCCATCTGCACGGCAGAGCCTGGCAAGCTACTCGTGGCATATTCGATATGCCAAAAACAGTGACAATAACGGGCCTCATTCCCCTGACCCTGAAAGAGCCTCTAATATGGCAGCATTGGGAAAGACAAGCGATGAGAGGCTGCTAAAAGCTCAGGGCTGGGATGAATGGAGACGTTACTGGCTCCCACTCGAGTAAATTGATGAACAATGGGTACGACAGTGATACAGTGATATATGAAAAGCTTACAAACGCTGAAAGCAAAGTAGAGAAAGAGGCAATAACTAATTTATTTAAAAAGGCTTAAAGTAAACAGGATAGACTGGTGGAATTGGATTGTGTTTGAATCACTTTTTAACTATGAAACCATGCATGATTTAATTCCTCTATGTCTTTTGAGGAGTACCTTCCTCTAAACAGTAGGAAAAAAATACTATCTTCAATGTAATACACTTTATAGCATAAAATATATCATCACAGCTAAGTGCTAAGTAATATAACCTTCCCATGGAGGCTATTATAATTTTAACCAAAAATCATAGGAAAACAGTGTTAACGGAATCTGAGGCAAATAAAGAAAGGTCTCAGAGTTAGAAGCCAGCATCGAAATCTCAGTTCTTCTGCTCTGTGCTATGTGATCTTGGACCTGTCTTATCATCTCTCCAAGTTTTAATTTTCTTGTCTGCATTTGTACTTGACCCTCTCAGTCCTCTTTGCCCTATTTCTAGAGAAGGAAAAGACCCTTCTTTATAATTCTTTCACCTCTCCTTTCCCTTTTCCCTGAGCTCCAGGTCATTCTCTAGTGGCACTAGACCTCACAGATACGATGCAGGCACTGGATATAATGGCACTGACCCTTGCACAATTCTCCCCTTGTCAGTGCTCCCTGCAGCAGACTCATCAGCATTGCCAGAACTGGGCCCATGCAGTTCAAAAGCAAAGTCCCTTCACCTCACTATCCATTATCCCCGCTGGGGGTCCTCAGCCCTCACTCCTGTGGTTACAGGACCTCATTGCCATCTCCTGAGCCTAAAACCCTGCTGCCTAGCTAAAGAAGTTTCTCCTTACAGATTCGTAGTCTTCCATATCTCAAAGCCGTCTATTGCTCCCAGGGAGTACACAAAAGATCATCTTTCGAGTATGAGGAAATATTTCCACAACCTTTTCAGTTCATGTCACCATCCCTGCCAAGGGCCTCAACTGACTCCTCTCCCAGAGAGCCCCTCATGTCCTTTCAGAATCCAACAATTCCCTATTATGCACAAATGTGTTTATGTGAACTTAATGGTCAAAAGGTATGGCTAAGAGAGAGTTTCTTTGGCATCAAAACTTTTCATAACCTGGATCTCAGATGTACATGAGGTACAAGAAGAAGGAAGAAGAAGAGGATGAGATAGGAAAAAGGGGCGGGGGGAGAAGGAAAAAGGGCAGGGAAAGGCAAGGAAAGGAAATGGGAGGGGGTGATGTCAGAGAAACAGTACTGTGTGTAGGGCACTTGTCTTGCATGCAACCAACCTCAGTTGAAATCCCAGCACCAGGGATTTCACAAGGGTCACCCAAGCACTGCCAGGAGTGATCTTTGAGCACAGAGTCAGAAATAAGCCTGAGAATTGCCATGGTGTGCGCCAAAACAAAGAAACAACAACAACAAGAAAAATCAGAAAGAAATGAACTTTCAGGACAAATGCTTTTCACTCTTAAATATTATGACTACCTAATTATCATTCATGTGTGAATGTAAAGTACACTCATTTTCAGACAAAAAGAAAAGAAGATTTTAAAAAATGTACCTGACATGTACAAGCTTTGAGAAGATTAACTAAGATTGAATTCCAGAGAGTGAAATGCATGAAAAAAGTCTTTGGAGCTAGGGCAAGGTAAAAAGGTAAAAAGGTAAAGGCCCTCCCGTTGTTCATTGATTTGCTCGAGCGGGCCCAGTAACGTCTCCATTGGAGACTTTGTTGTTACTGTGTCTGGCATATCGAATACTCTCGGTAGCTTGCCGGGCTCTCCGAGAGGGGCGGAGGAATCGAACTCGGGTCGGCCATGTTGGCTGCATGCAAGGCAAATGCCCTACCGCTGTGCTATCAAGGTGGAGGTGCAGAAATGTGCTACGGCACTCTTAGAGTATGAATGGTGTGAGGTAGGAGTTGTTGTGCGTCTGCGAATGCGGCCCGGTGCCGTCCAGAAATACTTTCACTCATGGGTGAGGCTCAGCCCAAATGTGTGGAGAGTGGCCATGAGCATGGTGGCAGTTGAGTTCTGGAGGGGCTGGGTCCCTTGGAGCAGGGAGAGGTCTCACTCACCCTACTCCAGGGCACCCTGAATGAAAGAGCCTGGCGCAGGATCCGACGGCATGGTTATCAGTGCCTTACTATTGAGCCACATCCCTCGCCCCCAAGTAGCATATTTTTAAAAAATTAAATATAGTCGGGAAATGCAACAAAGAGGTATCACTTAACTCCCCTTTTATTTCAAAGGCTTTCAATTAAAAACCTCGAATAACTCTAAGATGAAGAATAAACTGTGGCCCCAGAGACGCTACTCTCCTCCCCTGCTGTTAGCAGAAAATGCAGTTTTCATTGCCTTTCCAAGGGCAATCTGGAGGGGTCTATTAAAAGGTAATAAAAATAAAAAATTCTTCTGCCCCTCAAAATCTACTCCTATGTATTACCACCAAAACACAAGATGGGTTTTCAAAGAATTTTCTAAGCCTTTTTACAGTCACAAACTTGGAAATAATGCCCCTAACTAGGGGAAGCTGTGCTACAGCCCATTGTTCATTGATTTACTTGAGCAGGCACCAGTAACGTCTCCATTGTGAGATTTGATGTTACTGTTTATGGCATATTGAATACACCATGGTGAACTTGCCAGGCTTTTCCGTGTGGGCAGGATACTCTTGATAGCTTGCTGATAGCTCGACTCTCCGAGAGGGGCAGAGGAATCAAACCTGGGTCGGCCACGTACAAGGCAAACGCCCTACCCGCTGTGCTAACACCACCCGCTGTGCTAACACCACCCGCTGTGCTACCGCTCCAGCCCTAGTTAGTTTTTTAACTAGGGGAATGGTTTAATAAATGACAGGTAGACACACAAAAGAAGACTCTGTAGACATTAAGAGACTGATTTCAAGCTCTACCAGCGGTATTTCCGTGAGGCATCAGTGAATGAAAATATGTGTACAAAGGGACAACTCCTGTAGAATAAGGAATTGTATGTCTTCTTTTGTATGATGCCATGAGCATGAAGAAATGGTGTCATCCGGGCTATGTTGCCAAGTCTCAGGTCTATGACTGATGAACAAGTTGTTCAAGCACCAAATAACAATGCAGGAAGGAGAAAGTTTAGCATATATTCATATGTCTGTGCATAAAGATGCTGATTTTTATTACTTAGGTGTTAAGTTGCAAATAAATTTTGAAAGGGCAGTTGATGACCATTGTTGTCTCTTCGTGAAGCATTCATCCCTGACTTCTGACCCAATCTGCTCCGGGAGGAATTCTACCTGAGTGTGTGAGGTAGCTCCCAACACTCCTCTGAGTCCTGGAAGCTTCTAGTGACAGAGAATTCTACCTGTATTACGTCCTTGTATTACGTCCCACTTCCTAAACTTACTTCCCTACCTCTCCAGAGCGAAGAAGGGCTGTAAACTCAGTCAATGGGATTGTGAGGAACCATTGAGATGGCAATAAAAGACTCTTTGTTGTTCTGAGGCGCCCTAAGTGTCTAAAGGCTGAAGGAAGAGACCCCATAAGGGCAGGTCATTTGTTTCATCTCTGCAGCTACTCCAAAGTGGGACTTCCCCGGGCCCCTTTGAAGTTTGTTATCTTTCTTCCAAACAAATATTTACAATTTCTCTAATTTCTCACTTGTGGCCATCTCCACACCCTGTTCCGACTTAGGCATTTTATAAAAACTGGGTTCCCAATTCAGGGGAATTTGGGTGCTTTTGACAGCTTAAATAATGGTACAGATTGAATTTCCTTCCTCTTTCTTACCACAGTTTGCTTCCTGGATCGCTGTGTTCGGGGCAATGTTTTCCTCTCCTTAAATCTTAAGTCACAGTCTCACGTGCTACTAAAATCTTTTTTAAAAATTAAATTTATTTTATTAAAGCCCATGATTTACAAAGCTATGCATAGTTGAGTTTTAGACATATAGCGAGTGTTTCAGCACCAACTCTTCCCATCACCATCGTTCCCTTCATATTCTCATTCCCATTCCAATTCCTCAATTAATATTCAGATATTCACAAATATCTCTGATATTTGTGAATTTCTCTCATCTTGGGCAAAGAGGAATCATGAGCCTTGGTTTCCTCATAGGTAAAGGAAATGTTTGTCTACGGAAGAATTTCCAGGGCAAGGTACCAAATGTTAACAAAGGGAGTTACTGACTATAAGCAGAGCCCTATGGTTTAGAAGGTATAGAAATGGTGGGTCCTGGGGCAATCTGGTGAGCAAAGACTAGTCAATTCAGCCTCCATGGGAATTGTAAGCTCTGTGTTGCTACGTACTCTGACTTTTCTTTCTTTCTTTTTAATTTTTAAGTACTCTGACTTTTCAACAGCACTGTAGCACTATCCTCCCATTGTTTATTGATTTCCTCAAGCGGGCACCAGTAATGTCTCCATTGTGAGACTTGTTACTGTTTTTGGCATATCTAATACGTCACGGGTAGCTTGCCAGGCTTTGCTGTGCGAGTGGAATACTCTCGGTAGTTTGCCGAGCTCTCTGAGAGGGGCAGAGGAATTGAACCCGGGTCAGCCGCGTGCAAAGCAAACTCCCTACCCGCTGTGCTATTGCTCCAGCCAAGTTTTCATTTGAGCATAAAAATATGGGTTTTATTTAAACTCTCCTGACATTTTCCTCTTGACTCAAAATTTCATATATCATGGTGAATCAGTATGAGTAGACACCCAGAATCTCCTTTATACTGACTATTGTATGATTCTAAGACTATGTCTGGTAATTCTGGAACTTTTGGAGACCTTTCCAAACTCTTGCCTTCACTTTTCCTGAGTATTCTTGGAGTTTTGTATGAGGACATCTCAGTCCCTGGGGCTTTACAACAGCTCTCAGCAGTGATGACTTCCTTTTGAGGCAAGACACATTTTGATGCTAGGATTTCCACACAGAGACAGAAAATCTTCTCATTCTGGTTTTGTGACTTAGAACATGCCAAAGGATGGGATGGTGCTGGTAAGTTCTAGCTCCCAGTCATCTTGTGCTTTACTTTTGCTTATTTATGATTTTTTTCTCTCCTTCCTTTTTCACATTACTGTTGTGATGACCAGGGATGGCTCTCATTTAGTGGTGCTACTTGTGTACAGTGGCACCCCCATATTGCAATGCTTGCTGGGTATGCTGTTGTGCTCCCACACACGCTCGCTGGGAGTCAGGCGCCTAACAATAGTACTCATGCATCTTTAGTGTCAGTGCTCAATGGGGGCCGCAAACTTAACTGGCTGTGATTGCAAACCCCGGCTGTGTGCCAGGCCAGATCACACACTTTGTTGTGGCACCAAGGTTCCCATTACCACTAGGACCACACCTAGCACGGGTGAGAGGCATCAATATCAAAATCAGGGCTTCAAACTTGGAAGACAGGTTTGTTGCCATGGAGTCATGCCCTAATCTCCTTCCTTCCACAAGTGCTTTTTCAGAAATGAAGCATCTTGAGTTCCCTTACTTAAAATGGGAGGACTTCTAGCTCCCTTGATGTTCCATCCACTTTCTTATGATGTTGATGTGCTTTCCTGAGGCTGTTCCTCACCAGTTTCTAATCCTATCCAAACTACACTAGCCCTTCTACTTGACTGGTAGGAGGAACACAACTAGTGTTGGGTAAGTCTGACTCGTCCCAGTTCTCAGGTGCCCACTCACATTCACTCCTGAGGCCACCAAAGGCCAATATCTCTTAACTCCATGTGTCCATTTCGGCCTTATTGTTTCTCATGTGACAACACTAACTACTCGCCTGGATACCAGAGCCCTCCTGAGGACACATGTAAAGAGATAATAGCATGAATAACAACCTTTAAACACAGAAATACTTGGGTTGGAAGTAATAACGGCCAAAGATTCCCTAGAGCTCATATTTATTGATTCTATGATGCCAGCTTGCATGGCAGAGCCTGGCAAGCTCCTCGTGGGGTATTCGATGTGCCAAAAACAGTAACAATAAGTCTCACTCCCCTGCCCCTGAAAGAGCCTCCAATAAGGCACCGTTGGGAAGGATGAGTAAGAAGAGGCTGCTAAAATCTCAGGGCTAGGATGAATGGAGACATTACTGGCACCGCTCGGGTAAATCTATGAACAATGGAATGACAGTGATACAGTGATGCAGTGATGATGCCAACTAAAGTGCCTACGTGCCTATATTCTCAGTTACTTCATAAGCAAAACAAACTCCATAATACATGCCTGTGATTGTTCTTTTCTATGTCAATCTAGATGAGGAGGGGGGATAGGCGAGATAGGTATGAATACCAGAGAGGTCACTTAATCACTTAATCACTTAACTTCCCGTTAGTCGTCGATTTGCTCGAGCGGGCGCCAGTAACGTCTCCATTTGTCCCTGTCGCGTGCTAGTGTAGCCCAATGGCATCTCTTCGCTCCGGGAACATGGAGGGCCTCAAACCTCTCGGAAAGACTGGCAAGCTACCGAGAGTATTCCGCCCGCACGGAAGAGCCTGGCAAGCTATCCGCTGTGTATTCGATATGCCAAAACCAGTAACTACAACCAGAGAGGTATTCAGACATTATTCTGATTCTTTCTGTGAGCATGTTTTTTTTGGAGGGCACTGACAATCCGATCAGCAGATTTTAAGTCAAGTAGAAGACTCCATAATTTAGGTGGGTCTGGTCTGGACATAACATTGATGACTATGAAGATCCGCCATGATTATAATGTTTCTTTTCACTGTATCTTACACTTTCTAATGTATGACAAGCTATTTAAACTCCAATTTCTTCCTCTAGTTATCCAAAAGAAATCTTGAAGCACCCCCAGACCCAATTCCCCTACTCCACACAGGAAGAATTCTTTCTTTTTGGGAGAAAAGCTGCTTCCATATGGAAGAAGAAAGTGTGTGGGGAAGAGGAGAAAAGTAGCCGTGGGGACAGTGGAAGGATCTGCAGGACTCTGGACTTGCATAACTAGAATGGATGAATTTGCTGGATGTAAATTATGTCTCGATGAAGCTCTTAAAAGAAGAAAAATGAGGATGAAGACAAGGAGAAAGAGGAAGAAGAAAGGAGAAGAAGACAAGGGGGGAAGTACTATGTCGTGAAACACAAACAAATTAGTACTGAGTGCCAAGAAGAGGCTGAACTTGCTTGCATATGAGAGAGGGAATATTAGCTAAAAGAATTGTTTTGAAGGATGGGTAGTGAACACTGAGTGACGAGTCCTATCTCTGCAACTGAAGATCACTAACATGAGAAGAAGCAACCTGAGTAACAGATAAGCAGTTTTGAATATTAGGTCAGAGGAAAAGTTTTAATGCCCATTAAAGTTCAAAAGGTTGGAAATGTCATGTATTGAGTCTATGGTCAGAACCCAACATTAAGCTCAGATGAGGAAACAGGTTCTGACCATTGTGTTTTGCTGGCCTCAAACACAATCGTTTGGATAAAATCCCAACTCAAAAGAAGCAATGAGGGAGGCCAGAGTGATAGCACAGTGGGTAGGGCATTTGCCTGGCACTTGGCCAACCTGAGTTCGATTCCCAGCATCCCATATGGTCCCGCGAGCACTGCCAGGAGTGATTCCTGAGTGCAGAGTCAGGAGTAATCCCTGTGCATTGCCGGGTGTGACCCAAAAAGGAAAAACAAAAGAAGAAAAGAAGAAGCAATGAATAAATTACTGTCCATTATTGTAAAAAATAATTGTATCAGCTTTATAATCTGGTGCTCCACCAGAGTTCAGTTCTTGCCTGAGGTCAGTAGTTGGTATTTGGATAGAGTTTAGAATATATTTTTTCCTTTTTTTTTCATGTAGGAGTACTGCTATTTATTCAGTCACTGATTAGCTGATTGAATTGGGCATGAGTTCCACCTTACTTTTTTTTCTTCATAATTTTATTTATTATTTTTTTCCTTCTTATATTTATTTATTGAATCACTGTGGAAAAAGTTACAAAACTTTCAGGTTTAAGTCTCAGTCATACAATGATCAAACACCTTTCCCTTCACCAGTACTCATTTTTCACCATCAAGAACTCCAATATACCCCCCTCCCACCCCTCCCAATGCCTGTGAGGCAGACGATTTCTACTTAACTCTTCTCTGCTTTGATTACATTCATTATTTCGACAAAAGATGCACCATTATTGTTTAGAATTTCCCCCTCAACAATCAGAATTGCTGAAAAGGCATTGTGAAATACTTTGTTTTCTATAGCTGGTTATGAGAATCATATAATGATTTTGGATTTCTGCAAAGAGCCAGATAATTACGAGATTGGTTTCTGTGCATCTGGTGTTATGGCCGTGCCGGAGAGCCACTCGTGGGGGGCAACTCGTGACCTAGTAGGGTGTGAAGGATGAGCCGGTACCGCCCCCCTTCCCATGAGACTGCAGTTGCCCCGTCACTGCCGGCTCATACCTGGCGTTCCAATAAGCTCTGAGGCAGTGGCCACTTTGTATGCGGTCCAGATGCATTTATGCCAAAAGCCGCTGGGTTTCGAGATTTGTTTCTGAGTCTCTAGGATCATGGCCGTTAATCAGCTTGATCAGGAGCCAGAGAGGCCATTTGTAGGTGGCGACTCAGGGTCTCCTTGGGATAGGGAGGAAAGGGCCGGTTCCACCCCCATCCCATGAGGCCCCACATGTCTCGTCACTGCAGGTCCAAACCTGACTGTCCAGTGGACTCTGGAGGATGGCGGTCACTGGGCCACCAGGGAGAACAGGCCAAGGCACGAAACCTATTCCCACCTGGAGTGGCCCAGAGCCAGTAACCTACTGCAGGAACAGGATGCATTTCTCCCAAAAGCCTTTGGGTTCCAAGATTCATTTCTGAGTCTCTGGGATCATGGCTATTAAGCAGTTCGATCAGGAACTAGAGAGGCCATGCCTTCAATTATACAGCTGAGCCAGAGGTGGTTTGTGGGTGTGTCTCCTGCATACTAACTTTTGGGCGTTTACTTTCTTGGTAAATTTTGCCCCAAGTTTTTGGGGTCTGGCCAAAGGCACAGCAGCAATTTTGGGGTATCTGAAAGTCTGAAGGCACCATCAGGCTGCTGATGCACTCGCCTCACAGGTATAGATTGACCTGCTGGTGGCTAGAATATATTTCTTTGAAAATACTTGAAGTGTTTTTACTTTTATGGTGTATAAAACTGTGTCTTGTTTAAAACAGGGGTTTATGGGACCACATGAGCAAACATGTACTGACGAATGCTTCAAAAACCCAGAGAAATACCTGGTACTGGAAAGGAGTAAAACAAACAGAAGAGAACACTAAAATCTAGATAAACAGTAGCTTCTTTATACGACCCAGCAGAGAGAGAGATTCAGAAGGATTGAACACAACTCTGAAAAAGAAATTTATAAGTATTTGCTCCCCACAATTTCCACAAATTGCATAACCCTGCCTTCCTTCCGGACCTACTACCAACACCCCACCCCACCCCCCGCCCCAAGAAGAAAAGAATGGAATAGCTTTTGTACTCTTGGGATAGAAAACAAGAAACAAAATATTGAGTCATGCAGAAACACAATTCTTAGTTTTTTGAGGAATGTCCATATTGTTTTCCCAAAAGGTTGAACCAGTTGACATTCCCAGTAGCTATGGATGAGGGTCGCTGTTCCCCCACCCCCATATCCAAGCCAATATTGGTTGTTTTTGTTGTTTGTGATGTGTGCCAGTCTCACTGGTGTGAGGTGATATCTCACTGTTGTTTTGTTTTGTATTTCCTTGATGATAAATGATACAGAGTAATTTTTCATGTACCTATTGACCATCTGTATTAAATAAATTTACTGGGGGAAAAAAGGACATCATGGCAGGGGCAAGGGATAAGACTGAGGAGAAATTACGTCAATGGTGGAAGGCGTAATGTTGAAACGTTGTACACAGAAATCCTACCATTGTGTTTAAATCACAACAGTGATTATAATTTTTTTAATTAAAAATAAAAAAGATGTGAAGGAATGGACTAGTGTTTAATTCTATCTACCTCCCTGACTAAATCATTCTAAAATGGATGGATTCCAACCTCTGCAAAGTCAAAAGCTTCTCACAAGATGACCCAGAACAAAGTTGGCTGACCATATATGGGCATTCTCTTTTCTCCTGAATTGGAGGGGTGGGGGAGATCTCGTTACTAAATCCTTACTGGTACCACATATTGTTCCCTGAGCCCTGCCAGGAGTGATCCTTGCCCACTGAGCCAGGAGTCAGCCCTGAGCACCGCTGGGTGTGGCCCAAAACACAAATAAACAGAAGTATAGATGGTGGAATCTGAAAACCCTGAATTTCAATGTGGGTCTGGGGAGAGCAATTACCTCCCTGCCCCAGAGTCAGTCAGAGGCTTAACCCAGCTTCTTCTCTTATTGAAGAAGGGCTTGTAGAGAGGTGCTTTGCAAGGGACGCCAATAATGAAATATGTTTATTATAACTTTTAAAAATATTGGTTCTCTCATGTTTGTTTTAAGCTGTTCTTCCTTTATTGAATTGTTCTCAAAGGTGCTCCCAAATGGTGTTCAGGAGGTTCAGGGGTCTTTAGCAGTGGTTCACAGCCAAGTCAGCTTGATGGCTAGACGTGAGAGTCGGAAGAGTTGCAGTTTCTAGGACCTACAGTGGCAGGTATTATCTGGGTCACCAGGGAAGTGCTTAGGGGACCATGTGGTGCCAGGGATTGAGCTGGGGTCATCTGCATTGCACTTTAACCCTGCACTGTCTCTCTGGCCCCTTCTCCGCCTTTATTTATGTTACCCATCAAGTTGATAAACCAGTCTCTGGTATCTTTATCCAAGTTGCATGAAGAATGGCATGAGAGGTATGGAAGAGTCAGGCAGAGGTGGGGGGTGGGGCAGGGAGGGAGTTAGCGCCCCCTTACAGAATCTGGCTAAGGGCAAAATTCTATTGTTCAACCCTAGCAGCCTCTCTGAAACTGTTACTAATCAGCATATATGATTAATAACAGCATCATTTTTATTTCAACAGCAAAAAACAAATCTAGGAGCTGGAGCAATAGCACTGAAGGTAGGGCGTTTGCCTTGCACGGCCAACCCAGATTCGATTCCCAGCATCCCATATGGTCCCCCAAGCACCTCCAGGCATAATTCCCGAGTGCAGAGCCAGGAGTAACTCCTGTGTATCGCCGGGTGTGACCCAATAAGCGAGAAAAAAGAAAAAGAACAAATCTACTTATAAATGAGTCTGCATTTCCAACCTCCCTCTAAAAGAGATCATGAAAGGATGCGTCAACCCCTCAGGATGGATCTGGAGCAGCACCCTCATGGCTTTCCCTTGATCAGCTCATCTCATTAGGAACAGAAACACACTGCAAAATCTGTTGTATTGTTTGTTGGGTGGTGTGCAGTTTGGCACACCTGTCAGTGCTTGGGGCTTAATCCAGGCTCTGTACTAAGGGTTCACATCCTGAGGGTGCTTAGTGCTGGAGATTGAACCTGGGTCCATCACGTGCAAGATAAGCTCTCTACTCACTGTACTATCTCTCTGGCCCCAAGTCAAGTGTACTATCACTCTGGCCCCCAAATTTCCCTTCTTGTTCTTTCTGTTCTTCACCCATAGAAATTATTTTATCTTCAATATTTTTTCATAAAGGATTTTTTTTCTTGGGGCTGGAGTGATAGCACAGTGGGCAGGGCATTTGCCTTGCACACGGCTGACCCGGGTTCGATTCCCAGCATCCCATATGGTCCCCTGAGCACCGCCAGGAGTAATTCCTGAGTGCAGAACCAGGAGTAAGCCCTGTACATCACCAGGTGTGACCCAAAAAGCAAAAAAAAAAAAAAAAATTTTTTCTTTTCCTCCCTTAACCACCTGCCACTCTTGGTAAAGATTTGTTTTAGAGTTTCTAATTTATTTATTATTTATTTGGGTGGGTAGTTAGGCCACACCCAGTGGTGATCAGAACTTACAAGCATCTTAACCTCTGTACATATTCTCTGGTACCCCAAGAGCTCTTCTCAATTTAGTCTTGCTCTAGAGTTCCTTCCTGTCAGCAGAACCTGAGGAGCCATGCCCACCTGCCCAGTGTCCACCCATTTCCCCTTCCCCCAGGTCCCAGGCTCAGCTTCATGTCTGGTCCATGTGTGAAGCCTGACGCCTCTGCAGTCCATAATCCCCTGGATTTATTTTTGCAATGCCAGTGATTGAACCCATGTCTCATGCATGCAAAGCATGTACTGTACTGCTGAACTAAGATCCAGCTCTGGTTCTTCAAGGATATTTTAACAGGGATCACAGCCAAGAGTGACTGGGACCCTGGGAACATTCCTCTCAATGCTCAAACCAGAGGTATAGGCCTAATGGTTCCGAACTTAGAGTGCTTCTGGGGACCACCAGGGCCATACTCAGAAGTGCTGAGTGTGGGATTCAGGTTTGTGGGGTGGATTAGTGACAGGTGGTGCCAGAACTCAAACTCAAGGTCTTGAACATGCCTAATTCAAGGCTAGGCATGTGTGCTACTTCTTGAGCCATCTCCCAGGCCCCAAGGACTTTTTCTTTATCACATCCTTCTTGCTCAGGGGCTATTCCTGGCTCTTTGCTCAGTACTAATCCTTGGTGATATTCAGGGAACCATATGTGTTGCCCAGAATTTGAATTTGGATTGGCTGCATGCAAGGCAAGTGCTTTAACTTTTGTACTATCTCTCGGAGCCCGAGTCTTTTTAAAGAGAGTGTAGGGAAATATGAGATTTACTCATTCATTTACTCATTCATTCATTCAATCCTACAAATTCAACTAAAAGATGTTGAGCAGCTATTCTATAACAGGCTCTTCTGGGGGGCTGAATTCATCTCTTTCCTCAGAGAGCTGACATGTCCACTAAACCAGGAAGAAGAGAGGATGACAATTGCAGATCGCGATTGGCTAAGAAGGAAATAAGGTGTAGGAAGAAAGACCCCTTCAAGGAACAGGAGCAGCCTGAGCTCAGAAAGGTTCTGGCAGGCCTGCAGGGCAGTAATGAGTCTGTCTGTAGATCAGGATCGATGGTGAATGAGGGGGGAGGCATGATAGGAAGTTGGTGGATGACTTATACAATTAGATATTCATCCCAATAGACTAATCGTGGTTGTTCAACACTTAATCACTTAACTTCCCGTTAGTCGTCAATTTGCTCGAGCAGGCGCCAGTAACGTCTCCATTCGTCCCTGTCGCGTGCTAGTGTAGCCCAATGGCATCTGTTCGCTCCGGGAACATGAAGGGCCTCAAACCAATCGTTCATGATATTGACGAAGAAGTCTGACCATCTGGTAGGTGGGCGGCCACGCGGTCTTTTGACATCCTGTGGAATCCAGTCGGTAACAGCTCTGGTCCAGCGGTCGTCTTCAAATCTCATTACGTGACCAGCCCATCTGATTTTCGACACCTTGGCAAATGAGACAGCGTCCCTGATTCTTGATTGTTGACGGATGTCAGAACTCCGGATTCTTTCTCTCATTTGAGTGAAACGTGATATTCCAAGCATAGCTCTTTCTATTCTTCTTTGGGAGAACTGAATAGCGTTCTCATCTTGTTTGCGTAGGGCCCAGGTCTCTGAGGCATATGTTAATGCAGGAAGAACAGTGGAATCAAAGAGATGTGCCCGGAGCCAGAGGTTCTTCGTCCTCTTAGCTATTTCTTCGACGTTCTTGAAGGCGTTCCAAGCTGCTCTCTTCCTCCTGCGCAGCTCGGGTGCCAGGTCATTTGTCATGTTGACCTCTCGACCTAGGTACACATAGCTGTTGCATTCGGAGATGGTCGTTCCATTGACAGCGAATGGGGCGTCAGGAACGAGGCTGTTTCTCATAAATATTGTCTTCGTAAGATTCAGCTGTAGTCCTACATTTCCACACTCACGGTCAAAGTCGGCCAGCATTTGTGCCGCTTGGCTGATGTTTGGTGTTATTAAAACAATGTCATCAGCAAAGCGGAGGTGGTGTAGTTGCCGACCATCTATCTTCACTCCCATTCCTTCCCATTCCAGTCGTCGCATGATGTTCTCGAGGGTGGCACTGAAGAGTTTCGGTGAAATGGTATCACCCTGCCGCACCCCTCTCTTGACATCAACGATAACTTCTTTGTAGAATGGTGAGATCCTGGTAGTGACTCCGCAATACAGCTCAGGGAGGAGCCTGATGTATTGGGCTTGAATGCCCTGATCGGCTAGGGCTTCAATGACCGCTTCCGTCTCAACAGAATCAAAGGCCTTCTTTAAATCAATGAACGTTAAACAGAGCGGCATCTTGAACTCCCGAGAAACCTCAATGAGCTTGGTTATCGTGTGGATATGGTCGATGGTGCTGAATCCTTTGCGGAACCTGGCTTGCTCGCATGGTTGTCCTTCATCTAGTGTTCTGCCAATCCTATTTAGGATGACTCGAGTGAACAACTTGTAGATGACAGACAATAGGCAGATCGGGCGATAATTGCCAATGTCATGAATGTCTCCCTTCTTGAACAGTAGCACGGTCCTGCTGGTTTTCCATTGGGATGGAACCTTGCATTCAGACAGGTAGCATGTGAAGAGCCGAGCCAGTGTATTGATGAGTACTGACAGTTAAGTTCTTCAGGTGTTCAGGTCTGACCTTGTCTGGGCCGGGTGCTGTTTGTTTCTTTACCGACGAAATGGCGTGTCGGATTTCAGAAGGGAGAACGTTGGGAACGACATATCCATCCTGTGGAATTTGGTATGTCGGCAAGTGGACGTGGCTATCAAAGAGATTTGAGTAGAAGTCATGGATAATCTTCTCCATTGTCGTTCTGGAGGATGTGATGGATCCATCAGGATGTCGGAGGGCAGTCATCTTGGTCTTGTAGTTGGCGAAGGACAGGCGGGCATTACGAATACTTTTCCCGGCTTCTGCCGCATCTACCAGTACTTCTGCTCTTCTCTCTTTGAGGTCTTCCTTGATCGCATCTCTGCACTGCTTTGCGAGCTCGGATGTTAGCTTGCAGTTGCCTGAGGCATGCGCCAAACCACGCTGGTGAATTAGCTCAAGAGTTTTCGAAGATAGGCGATTTTTTGTGGCTATGTCTCTCTTGGCGTTCCTCGCACATTCATGGTGGTGCTGAATCAGTCGATCGTATTCCTCGTCAATGTTGTCAACAATGCCATCTTCCCATGTTGCCGCAATAGTACCAAAGAGTTCCCAGTTGGTGGTCATTCTGGGAGTTCTCTTTTTAAACTTTGCAGCCCTTTCTCCCCGCTCTGTGAAGTAGAATTTTGCACGAAGGAGACAGTGGTCCGATCCCGTTCGAAATTTTGGGACAACAGCGACATCAGTCAGGCAAAACCGTTGATTGAATATGATGTGGTCTATTTCATTGTGGAATCGTCCACCGGGAGACTCCCATGTCCAATTGTTGTTCAACACAATGAACTTGAAATCTTCCTGCAAAGGGTGAGTCTGTGATCTGCTTGGGAGACTTATTTAAACACATGTTCTCAAAAAGGGAATGCCCTGCCACAGAGCCTGGGTGGGATGGGGGGATGGGGGGTGGGAAGGATACTGGAATTAGTGGTGGTGGAGAATGGGCACTGGTGGAGGGATGGGTACTCGATCATTGTATAACTGAAACCCAAGCACAAAAATTTGTAAGTCTACAACTGTACCTAATGGTGTTTCGCTAATAAAAATTTTAAACACACACACACACACACACACACACACACACACACACATATGTTCTCAGAGTGACTGCTTGCTCCAAGACTGGTGTGTGAAAAGAGATGGCAGACTAATCAGAGAAAAACGAGCCAGCAGGGCAGAAGGGGAAAGACCATCAATCACTGCTCAGATAGTGGGTTATTGGCTAGAGGAGAACCCAGGAAAGGAATCTGTGGGAGAGTATTTGGATGGGAAACATCGGGCATTAATGCTGGCCTATGGGTACCTTCAGACCCCACCCTGGAACATAAAAGCAAGAAAGAGGTAAACAAGTTGCACATATGTGTGTGTGCAGATGCGTTGTGTTTGTATATGTGCATGTGTATATTCAGGTATCCCTGTGTCTCTTGTGCCTGTGTTTGTATGTGCCCTCATGTGTACATGTACATGTGTGCTTTGTGTACATACAAGCCCTGTGCATACATGCATGCATGTACCTTTGTGTGTGTTTGTGTACATGTGCTTATGCATTTCCACGTGTATGCTTGTGTGCATGCCTGTGTGCTTATGAGTCTGTGCATGTGTGTGTATGAGAGAGGGAGGGTGGAGACAGGAGTCTTTACTCTTGCAAAGTAAATAAGAGCCTTAGCAGGTGGACTAGAGAAAGCAAAGTATAAACATTCTCCCACCCATGCCACAAGCCATCACATGACCCTTGGAAAGACAGGTGTGAGAGGGCACAGGTGCAAGGCCACCTGGCAGGGAGAGGTTGCACACAGGCGAGGCAAAGTCTGTGGGCAGGGGCCTCCCTAAGGCATCAGGCACCAATGCAGCTGCTGCGAAATCATCCATGAGGCTTTAGGGAATCAAGTCTAGGTCACTTGGACAAGACTATGGTTTTATTGTGATTAATCTATTTTTTGTTTTTGGAATCTACACTTAGCAGTTCTCAAGAGCTATTCCCAACTTGGTGTTTGAGGGTCACGCGTGGTGCTTGGAGGACCATGAGATGCTGGGGGTCAGACCTAGGCTTCCTACATACAGAGCTTGCATTCAGACACTTCATTAATTTGTATTTAACTAACACAAATTGCAATGCCGCATCAACAGTAAACCAAAATAAGACACTATTCATGCCCACAAGAAGCAGCTTTGATATATTCATTATGTACAGATGGTTAGAAGTTTGCCTTGCAAACCCAGGATCGTGCGGTCCCTGAGCCCCACCAAGGAGTGATCTCTGAGCACAGAGCCAGGAGTAAGCCCTGGGCAAAGCCAGGGGTGACTAACCCCCTCCAAGAAAGGTATATATATCAGAAGTCTTGAAATATTTGTGATACATATCTTCCATAGTCTCACTCAGTCAACTTTTTCATTTTTTGCCCCACCTCTCTTGGACTTGCTTATCTGTGTTACTAGCTTCACATGTCATCACAACCTTTTTGTCACTTTCTGTCACTGTACCCCACGTGCAACACAAATGCAGCACCTCCTACACTCACTCCTTCTACCATTTCTGCAGCTACCATTGTGAAGAAGCCCCACATTGTTCAAGGAAAATCATTCCCTTGTCCTTTCATAGTTTGGAAGCTTTGGTTTAGAGTCAGAAAGAAGTGACTCAGACCTTCACTTTGACTTTGGCCATCTGGTCAACCTGGGTTGAGTAGGCCCCTCTAAATGTCCTTCTCCTTGGTCATCATATGGGATACAGGTTCTCACCTCCCATAACAGCTATAGGAATTAAATCAAGTTGCTCAATATGAATTAAACCTAAAGGCGAGCACAGAGTTAGGAATCCATAAATAAAAACAATTTTATTCATCATGTTTTTTATTATCCCCTTCTGAAATGTTCCAGCAAGATCAGCACAGCACAGAGGAACTCTGAGGATTATAAGTTTCTTGCAAGTTTCTCAGTAAAGGACAAGATGATAGCAGTGGAGGGACCCTGCACTCGGACAGCCCCCTATATGTAACAACAATGTTCATACTGGACTTCACGAAGTTATAAATTTTTTAATAGAAGAGAAGCATAAATTCAGTGGTATAGGGTCTTTGGCACTTTGGCGATGGTGTAGGTATCGTAACTTTTTATACTAAAAACATGAACACTGACACTAGGAGAGGGACAGATATAGATTTTCTCTCTCATGTGTGGGTTATTAATAAACATATTGAGGCTGGAGAGATAGTACAGGAGTTAAGGCATTTGCCTTGCATTTGCTGACCCAGGCTTGATCCCCAGCACTGCCTATGGTCCTACCGGTATCACCAGGAATGATCCCTGAACATAGAGCCTAGAGTAAACCTTGAATGCTTCTGGGTGGGAAGGAAATAAAGAAGGAAGAAGGAAGGAAGGAAGGAAGGAAGGAAGGAAGGAAGGAAGGAAGGAAGGAAGGGAGGACGGAAGGGAGGGAGGGAAGGGAGGACGGAAGGGAGGGAGGGAAGGAGGGAGGGAGGGAGGGAGGGAGGGAGGGAGGGAGGGAAGGAGGGAGGGAGGGAGGGAGGGAGGGAGGGAGGGAGGGAGGGCGGAGGGGAGGAAGGAAGGAGATAAGGAAGGAAGGAGATAAGGAAGGAAATAAGGAGCAAATGGTCAAAGGCAACAGAACCTAAGAACTGGTCTACAGAACTGGATCTTACCATGGTGAGGAGACAGGATGGGGTAGGGGTGAAGAGGAACACAGTGTGATGTGGTATGATATACATGAAATATCATCATTGCTGGTATTATAAATCACAGTTCCTCAAATACAAAAAAAAGTTTAATTAAAAATAAAGTTCTTAATAAAAATGAAAAAGAAAAGACAGATTGCCACCCACTGGGGAGAAGAGCCAGAGGGTTTAAGGAAAGCCCTTCTCCCCAAATGAGCTGAAACAAAGCTGAGGCCCAGACCACACACTCTACTGCCCACTCCTGCACCTAATTTCCCTGCCCAGCGGGATTTGCCTGCCCAAAACCCATGCATAGCATTCTCTGGTCCCACACAATACCACCTTCTATAAAACCACTTTAGTCAACACTTGAGGGACACCAAAGCATTCATCAGTCCTCAAAGCAAAACATTAAGCAAAGCTTGCCTGGCCAGGCAAAAAATCCAACAACTGACACCTAGAAAAGCAGGTCCTTTAGTGTAGAAAACTCTCTCTGGCTCTCCTACACACGATGGATATGCCTGCTTATTAATATCCTTTTTCTACAGGCCACTAATGCAGAGAGGCCTGGAAGCTGAATTAAAGGGTAAATGCTCTTCATCAAGTAGACAAAGATACTTGATGTCTACTGAGAAGATCAGTTAGAAAGGCACATAAAAGAATCAATACGAGAGAGAGCATTTCTGCAGAAAAGGACAAAATGAGTCGGTCAAAAAGAAAAATGCTCTTCAACACATCAGTTCCTAAGCACTCCTTCATTTGACTACTTTTTATTGAGTGCAAAAAATAAGAGTCAGCGAAGGTACCACACAAATACGCTTGTACATGTGAGTAGACGTGGATGTATGTGTGTGTATATAAATTGTATATGTATATTTCTGTGTATGTGCAATGCATGTTATATATGTACATATAATTGTTTTGTAGTATGCATGTCATGCATGTACACATGTGCAGGCTGCATATATTGTACAAGTTTCTGTGTATATGTATATGCGTGTGTGTATGTGTGTGTATGTGTATTGTGCTAAAGAAGTGTATATAAGTATTGTATGTGTGTATATGAGTATAGGAATAAGCAATCACACCAAAGGAAGCAGTCAGGTAAATTATCATGGGGAAGCCAGTAGTCCAAATGTCTCCTTACTGTCCTCTGTAATATCACAACCAGTCCCAACCCCATACTTAAAATATCTTTTCCTGCTTTCCCAGAACAGTTTTCACATTGTAGCAAACCATCTTACTTATTTATTTCTTCTTCTATTTATTGCTGATCACCCCCAGTAGAATGTAATCTCTCTCCATAAGACAAGAGATAGATTTTTGTGTTTTCATAATCACAAGCAACTGTATTGATAAGAACCAGGCATGTAGGGGCACTCAGTAACTTTCCTTAAATGCAAAAGGGCGTCAGGGATGAAGCGAGAGCATTACCCACCATATATTTGCTCAGTAAGCAAGCGCTGAGTACTGGCTCTTAACCAAATGTTGGCTGGGCCATGGCAATGCAAGGAAAAGAAACTTTTCATCCCCAGTCCCCACTGGGGGCTGATAGCCTGTACAGAGGGCCAGCATTGCCCACTGAGATCAACAGTGTGAGCAGAGCTTCCTGAGTCAGGAGTCTGGGGCCAGGTCCCAAAGATGTAAACCGGGCTGGGAGGGCACTTGCAGGGGCTCACAGTGTCCCCAGACCTGGAGTGCAGGGTCCTGGCTGACAGCACCTTACAGCCTAGAGACAGGAGCTTCCTTGTTCGATAACCCCCTTGCAAACACATTGAAGACTGTGCGTGCAGCCAAGGCGTGTGACTTGTGCAGAAGTGGGGAGTGAGGCCCCAGAGTTCCCTTCCTTCTAGCACACCGGAAGGGGCTCAGGGAACCATACAGGGTGCAGGGGACAGAACCCAGCTGGTCACATACAAGGCAGGCGCCCTGCCCACTCTACTGTGTCTCCAGCCTCCCACCTCCTAGTTCCGAAATTTTTCACACGTTGCTTGATCTCCAGCTCCTGTGGCCCAAACTCACACACCCAGGTACTAACGGACACATACAGGCAATTCACAGCTTTGCATCTGTCACTCCCTGCCAGAGGAACCAGATGAGCGGACAGTCTGCCTTGCTCCCTGATGGCCGGGCCACCTTGAGAGGAAGAAGGACAACGTTCAAGCAGCGCAGGCGCCCCCTCCAAGAAAGCCCCTCCGCCTCCGTCTGGCCCGAGTAGAACCAGAGTCAGGATCGCAGATTGGGTCTTGCCTCTTGCTGGGCGCAGAGCCAGACACCAGGGAGAGTCGTCAAAGAGGAGAAGAGAGAACCTGGCGGCCGCTCAGGCCTGACCCCACAGAGGGAGAGAGGAGATGCAATAAAAATAAATGCTTACAGGCATAATTAGATTGCATGGGGCTCTGAGTGCTGGGGAAAAAAATAGCATATCAAAGCGATGGTTAGAAGCGGACTCTTTCCTATATATAGCAAATGCAATCATCCACTTCCCCAGCTCATCTGTCTGATGAGCGCCAGCTTCTAAAGGCCGGGTTTGGGGGAGCAGGAAAAGGGAGACAGGAAACAGGGAGAGCATTGGCATGCGGGAACCCCAGCTTTCGTCCCCAGCACCACATGGTCCCTTGGTCCCTCAAGCACCGCCAGGTATGATCCCTCAAAAAAAAAAAAAGAAAGAAAGATTGAAAGTGGTTTGTCCAAAGCTCACCTCACTAGCAGAAGCTCTGCTTGTCCTCCCAGAGGGACCAGCCATCCAGGTGACCCAACAGGGGGAGGGGGCATGTCAGGAAATCAGACCTCCTCGGCCCTCACTGCAGTACTCTAAGAGTAGGCAGGTGTGTGTGGTGGGGGGGGGGGGGGGAGGAAGGATGTGTTCCTGCAGGAGTGACCCCCCAAAGCCTGCCCCCAGTCCTTGCACATGTTCTGAGTTCCTAACACCTGTAAAACGTCTGACTCAAGGACAGGGAGAAATCCCCCAATCCCGTGGCCAGTCAGAAAGACCCCAAATATCCAGGGAGCTGTAGGGCCCGGGTCGGCGGGCTCTTGTGGGTGCCTTTCCCTGGAAGCGGTTTCCTTGCTGTCTCTTGAGCCCCCTCCTTCCCTCTTTGACGCCCCTACAAAGAGCCTTCAGGACCCCTAACAAGGGTGGATAGCCTCAAGTCCAGAGCAGGTGCCGGCAGAGGGGAGGGACCACCTCTGAGAAGATAGACGTGCCTGCTGGGCGCTGTCTGCCAGGCTCGGACAGACGACTCACCTGGGACCAAGCCTCTCTTCCCACGTCTCTTGGGCTGTGGGTTCTTCAGGGCCCAGCACAGGATCCGGCCCTCATGCCCCATCCCCTCCCCGCCACGGCCCCAAGAAGACATGTCCCAGGAGCACTATTGCAGCCTGGCCTGAAAATCTCCCCATTCTAAGCCGTAGCCTCAGAAAGTCCCTAAAAGCAAATTCCTGTTCCTCCTACCCGGCCACGATTCGAGGCTCAACACTGTGAGGAGCTGGTGGAGGATTCAAAGCCAGTGGCTTGGGGCTGGAGCGATAGCACAGCGGGTAGGACATTTGCCTTGAACGCGGCAGACCCGGGTTCGATCCCCAGCATCCCATATAGTCCCCCAAGCACCGCCAGGAGTAATTCCTGAGTGCAGAGCCAGGAATATCCCCTGTGCATTGCTGGGCGTGACCCAAAAAGCAAAAAATAAATTAAAACAAAACAAAACAAAGGCAGTGGCTCCCAGGAAGCCTGAGAACAGGGCTCACCTAGCAAGTCCTTGAAGGTGAGACACAGCCAACCCCCTACCTACCTGTCTGCCCCCATGTTACTGCTTTGGACCCTCTACTACACAGTGGTCCTTGGCCTGGGTACCTCTGTCCCCCCATCTCAAATCTGGAGGCTCAGCCCACCTGCCTGTAGGGCTAAACTCTACCTCTGGGGGACATGACAGCCAACCGAGCGTGCCCAATGGCTTGTCCAAAGCACCCGTTCCATGGCCCCATCGTGGCTGCCCAGGGCTGGGGAAGGACCCGAGAACTGACATTTCTGAGAACCTGAGAACAAGTTCCCAGGAGATGCCAACACTGCTGACCTAGGTGATACCGGGACTAGCTAGGGACAAGGATGGAAGCAGGAGAGCTCAGAGAGCCCCAGGACAAAGGTCAGGAGGCCAGGTCTGATCCTGTGAGAACCACCTTACCCCTCTGCCTGCCTCGCTGATTGCAAGGTCATAGAGGCCCTGAAGGTCAGTGACCGGCCTCACTGGGCCTTAATGAGAAGGCGGGGGGCGGGGGGGGGGGGTGAGTGCTCACTCTCCTCCCTCACTGGACAGGCATAGAACGGACAGACAGCCCCTGCTGGTGGGACTTGCCCAGTCAGGGGACCCAGCTCCCATAACTGCTTTCTTTCTTTTGTTGTTCTTGTTTTGGGGACACATACGGCAGTGCTCAGGGCTTGCTCCTGACTCTGTGCTCAGGAATTACTCCTGGAGGAACTAAGGGAATCATGTAGAGTGTTGGGGGATCAAGCCTGGGGAAGTGTGTGCAAGGCAACTACCTTCACTGTACTATCTCTCCATTTCTTCCTTTCTTCCTTCCTTTCTTCCTTCCTTCCTTCCTTTCTTTCTTTCTTTCTTTCTTTCCTTTCTTTCTTCCTTCCTCTCTTTCTTTCCTTTCCTTTCTTATCTTTCTCTCTTTCTTTATCCTCTCCTCTTTATTACTTTTTCTTTTCCTTCCTTCCCTCCCTCCCTCCCTCCCTTCCTTCCTTCCTTCCTTCCTTTCTTCCTTCCTTTCTTCCCTCCCTCCCTCCCTCCCTCCCTCCCTTCCTCCCTTCCTTCCCTTCCTTCTTGCCTTTCTTCTTTTCCTCTCTCCCTCCCTACATTTCTCTAATAAAATTGTTTGGGTTTAACCATTTCCATTTCACTTCTTGCTTTCAGCCTTCAGCCTGCGCACAGGAATGCAGGGAGCATGCTTTCTGCCTCCAGAAACTGCTTTCTAGAATGCTCAGTGCCACGCCTCCCCTAGCAAGAGCACCCCAATAAATCTCAGCAGTCCCCAAAAGCAGGTTCCGCACAAGGTGACACTTCAAATCCCAGCAGCAGGAATAGGTGCCTGAGATAAGAGGCACAGAGGCACGGGTGAACATGGAAGAAATAGGACACTCGGGCTGCGGACTGGATTGTGCTCAAGCATCGACTCTGAAGGGTGCTGGGCGGGGTGGGAGGAGCCGAAAGGGCTCCAAGAAAGGCTTCCTGCTTCATTCTGAAGGGTGTCAGGGTGGGTCTGCGCCAAGTCAGCCCTGTCTTGCCCTGCCCGGCCTGGACTTGCTCCTGCCTATTGGAGAGAGTAAACTTATCCCCGGGCAGCAGAGCCAGGCTGCACCCGCCCTCTTACCAGGGACAGGCCTCCTGCCTCGAGGAGCACCGCCTTCACCAAGGGCTGCAGGGACCCTGAGGTTTCAGTATGGGTGGCTGAAAGGGTCAACTCCTAACTCTCTTGTGTGCTCCCTTCCGTTTCTAGAAAGCCTGGAGATCAGGATCTGGAAAAGAGAGGCAGAGCCCGACACAATCCAAGGATCCAACCTTCTTTTGTCTTATCCCAGCAACTTCAGTTCCTCTAAGAGGAAATTCCTGTCTCTTGGTTAACTCCTACTCTAACTTCAAAACCCTACTGGGATGACCCCCTCAATACCTCATCTCTTCCACTCCCGCTTCACGACACTTGTGTACCAACGTCCCTCAGAAATAATTCTGAGGGACAGGAGGTAAAGGATTAACCTAGAAGGATTCCCCATCTGCTTTCTGCCCCCTTGCCAGCTACAAGGGGGCTTCTCACTTACTCTCCCCCTCTTTCCCCTCTCTACACATAGAGGCCTCCCTTGCACAATTCTTTTCCCTTCACAAATGTGGGAGAACTGGAGAGAGCAGCAAGGGAGATGTCTGGGTGTGATGGGTGGCGTGCAGTACAGAACCAGGAAGTGTCTTCCCAAGAGTAGAAGCGGACAAAATGCACAGGTCAGAGCAACCTTCTCATAGGGCGGTGGGTGGCGGTGGGCAGGGGTGCGGGTGGGGGTTTGAGAAATGAAGGGAAAAGGACAAAGTGGTCTCAGGGTTGAGGAAAGGGGAGAAAGCGGGAGAGGGTCCAGCATGTACCTCTGCACTGTTCATGTGGGTTCTACTTAGAGAATTTGAGAACAGAAATAAAGGACTTAAATTATTGAAATATGGGCCAGAAAGCCAGAACTGGGGTGAAGGTAATTGCTTGCACTAGGTCAACCCCAGCACCACATATGGTCCCCTGAGCGCTCTTAGGAGCAATCCCTGGGCACTGCCAGGAGTAAGCCCTGCACACAGCTGGGTGTGATCTGGTCCAAATAGAAGGAAGGAGGGAAGGAGGGAAGGAGGGAAAGAAGAAGAGAAAGAGGGAGGAAGGGAGGGAGGAACAGAGGAAGGGAGGAAGGAAGGGAGGAAGGAAAAAAGGGAGGAAGAAAGAAAGGGAGGAAGGGAGAAAGAGAGGAAGGGAGGAGAGAAGGAAGGGAGGAAAGGAGGAAGAAAGGAAGGAAGGAAGGAAGGAAGGAAGGAAGGAAGGAAGGGAGGGAGGGAGGGAGGGAGGGAGGAAGAAAGGAAGGAAGGAAGGAAGGAAGGAAGGAAGGAAGGAAGGAAGGAAGGAGGGAAGGAAGATGGGAGGGAGGGAAGGGAAGGAAAATGGGAGGGAGGGAGGGAGGGAGGGAGGAGGGAGAAATTCCATATCCCAGCCCAGCGTTGTGCCAGTGGTTCTCCATGACATGGTAAGTGAGCAGAGTGCCCATGTGTCCAGGATGCATCTGGTCTCCTACTAAAGATTGTCCTGTGTCTCTGGCGTTACCAGCCGGGTCCCCTCTCTGGGGGGGTGGGGACGCCTGTGTTCCCCACCCCCAGGTCACACGCTCAGCAGGACTCGGCTTCTGGGCTCCCTCCCTGGCCTGTGTCCACCAGAGCAGCCCTTCAGGCTGGTGGAACCCTAGATGGACCCAGGACAGCCGCGCAGAGAGAAAAAGAGAAGCTCCAGTGACCCTGACCCGGTCCCCACCCCCACCCCAGCTGATGCCGGCCTCCCCTTGACCGGGCCTCTGGGGTCCGGCTAATTAAAGGCACGGTTACTCACTTCATTCCCAGGCCGCTATTTAAGGAAGCGGAGTCATGCCCCGGCTCTGGGGCGCTGACCTGCGTGGGGGCGCACAAAGCCGGGGCTTGTCAGCCTCAGGACCTCTGGAAGGGCGCGGAGGGCGAGGAGGGGCGCACAGCGCACAGCTGCTGCAGCTGCTGCAGGGACCAGGGCCAGCCCCGCAACCTCGCCCTGTACCCCCGCCAGTCTCCGGGCACCCCCAGAGCACCCCCAGCTGGCTCAGAAAGAAACCTGGATTTCAAGTAGCTGCCCCCTGGAATCTTGAGGACTTTTCGGTTCTTTTCCTCTTTCTGTTTCTTTGTTAGACTTTTCCTTTCATCTTTTGCTTTTGGATTCGGGGCCACGCCCTGCAGTGCTCAGGGTTTACCCCTGGCTCTGTGCTCAGGGGTCACTCCTGGCTGGTTACCGGTGGCAGCTATCCACCCAGGTCTGCCCTGTGCAGGGTGAACAGCCTGCCTGCTGTGCTATGCAGCCGGCTCCTCTTTTTCCCTTTGGGTGGATTGAGGTGGGTGGGATCGCATGCGGAGGTGCTTGGGACTTAGTCCTGGCTCTGTGCTCAGTGGTCACTCCCTTTGGGGGTCCTGGGGACAACATGCTATGACTGGAATTGAATTTTTTTTATTTATTTGTTTTGTTTTGGTCTTTTAAATTTTTTTAATTTTTATTAATTTTTTTCCTTTTGGGTCCACCCAGCAATGCACAGGGGTTACTCCTGGCTCTGCACTCAGAAGTTACTCCTGGCAGTGCTCAGGTACCATATGGGATGCTGGGAATCGAACCCGGGTCAGCCGCGTGCAAGGCAAACGCCCTACCCGCTGTGCTATCACTCCAGTCCCTTGTTTTGCTTTTTGGATCATACCCAGCGATGCTCAGGGGTGACTCCTGTTCTGCACTCAGGAATCACTCCTGGCGGTGATCGGGGGACCATATGGGATGCCGGGGAATCGAACCCAGGCCGCATGCAAGGCAAATGCCCTACCCGCTGTACTATAGCTCTGCCCCCTGGAACTGAATTTAGGCCACTTCCAGCAAAGCACATACTCCAGTCCATTCAACTATGTCTCTGGCCCACTCTAAATTTTTTTTTCTTGGGGTGGAGGGCCATGTCCAGAGGTGTTGAGGGCTTCCTCCGGGCCCTGCGCTCTGGAATCACTCCTGGTCCGGCTCAGGCTTCCATATGAAGTGCCAGGATCAAACCTGAATGAGCCAGGCCAGGCCTGCGCACTGCTGCTCTGTTCTCTCCTGCTCCCTGTGTTCTGGTTTCCTGTCACTTCCTTTGTGTGACAGGTTTTCTTTATTTTTTTCCTTTCCTTTCACTGCACCCTGGCTACCATGACGAGAGAAGGGGGGACGCACACAGGAGCTGGGCGGGGGCAGGCAACAGGGGGCTCACACGTCTGTCTGCAGGCTTGGAGGCCAACCAGTGGAACTCTGAGACCACACAGAGCTCGCGGGCAGCATCAAGGCTGACCTGACCAGGAAGGCCCCTGCCTTCTTGCCTGTGCTGCAGTTACTGGGTGGGGTCTTGAAGCAGAGCTCAGCAATCTGGGGCCACTGCCAATGACTCTCGGCCAGCGGGGCTGGTGGCTCTACACTAAGGTCCAGAAGTGCTTGGCCTCTGCCGGGCTGGGGACCTCCAGGCCGAACCCACTGGTCAAGGAGCTCTGCAAGGCTGGGCTTGAACCACGGTAAGGCAGATATACCCTAACCCCACATGCCTTTATGTCCAAACCCTCAATCCCCTAACCTTTATCCACCCCCCCCCCACCCTTTATGCCCCAAATCCTCTATCCCCTAGAGCTTTATCCCAAACCCTTTATGCCTTAACTCTTTATCTCCTAACCCATTATTCCATAAACCTTTATCCCCTAACCCTATCTGCCCTAACCCCTTATCACCTAACCCTTTATACCCGATAGCCCTTTATGCCCCTAATGCTTTACCCTCTAAGACTTTATCTAAGACTTTATCTCCTAACTCTTTATCCCCCATCCCCTAATCCTTTATCATTGAACCATTTATGCCCTAACCCTTTATCCCTCTATCCCCTAACCCTTTATGCCCATTATAATCCTCTATTCCCTAACCCTTGATCCCCTAACCCTTGATCTCCTAACCCTTGATCTCCTAACCCATTTTCCCCTAACCCTTTATCCCCTAACCCTTTATGCCCCTCACTCCCTTTCCTTTAAGACAATAAAGTCAGAGAGCTACCACCACAGGCTGAGGTGCTTCCTTGGCATGCAGTTGAACCCTGCTTCATCCTCAGGACACCTTGTTTCCCCAAGCATTGCTGGAAGCAGCCCTGAGCACAGAGCCAGAAGTAGCTCCTGAGCACTGCTGGGTGTGGCCCCCAAAATTTTGTATCCTCCCAAAAGGCAACAAAGAGGACTCAGGGATAGAGCTCCAGTGGTCCAACAATGCACAGCACAGAAGGCCCTGCACCCGACCCCCTCACCCTGCACCCCAGTGTGGCCTTGGGAATGTCTGAGCATCCCTGGGAGAGGCCCGTGAAATGCCAGTGTGGCCCATATTTAAGGGGGAAAAAAAACCCTTTCTCTACGGGGCAACATCTCAAAGAATTGGCAGCATACTTTGCACGTGGGAGCCCCAGGCTTTATCTCCTGCACTGCATAGTTCCCTGAGCACCTTTTTTTGAGAATAGATGTGTTTATCATTACTTTCAGATCACAAGATAATATATGTCCAAAGATTCCACCAGAAAACTATTAGAAACAATAAACCAGTGCAATAAAACAAGAGGCTAGAGAACCAACATTGAAAATCTGATGCACTTCTATACGTAAGTATAAAAGTAGAAAAGAAACAAATATACTTTTATTTTTAAATAATTTGTTTTCTATTAGTGATTATGAAAACCATATGATGTCTGATATGGACTTTGGATTTCTAATATTTTACTAATTAAGTCTGGAGGGATTTCTGCCAAGAGCCGGATAATTACGAGATTGATTTCTGTGCGTCTGGTGTCATGGCCATGCCAGAGAGCTGCTCGTGGGGGGCAACTCATGGCCTCAGTTGAGTGTGAAGGATGAGATGGTTCCGCCCCCTTTCCCATGAGGCTGCAGTTGCCCCGTCACCACCGGCTCATACCTGGCTTTCCAATAAGCTCTGAGGTGGCCGCAGTACTGCCCGGGGGTGGGGGGCAGGCAAAAGAGACAGACATCCTTTCCCTCCCGGGGGGGCATGGTGCCAGAGTTTAACGCATAGTCCATTCACATTTCTGCCGCAAGTTGCTGGGCTCTGGATAAAGTCCGTATGCCTCTGGTGCCATGACCGTGCCATAGCCATACCAGAGAGCCGCTCATGGAGGGGGCAACTCAGTTCCCTGAGCACCTTTGGTTGTGACAAAACATATCTACAGAAACAACTGGATCCTGGGCTGGAGCCATAGTGAAACAGAATGAGCCTTGGCCTTGCACGCGGCCAGCCTAGATTCAATTCCCAACATCCCATATGGTCCCCTGAGCACCGCCAGGAGTGATTCCTAAGTACAGAACCAGGAGGAACCCCTGAGTGTCACCACAAACAAAAGCAAAGCAAAGAAACAAAACAAAGAAACCAGCCAGACCCCAGCTCCCAGCTCAGCAGAGCAGAAACCCCACAGGCTGGGACTTTGCCCTGGCCCTGGGCAGAAGGGTTTGGGGACTTAGAGGGAGCTCAGGAGACCTCAAGGTGTCTCAAGCCCTGTGGTGAGTGAGTGGCCCCTGGGGATGTCAAGGGTCATCCTCTGGGGTGCCCTGAGAGGAAGCCAAGTGGGACCGAGCTCATGGAGCTCCTGGTCTGACCAGCCCAGGAGTGGCGTCTCCCGCCCTCCTCTCTTGGGAAAGCGTCCTTGTTTGGAAAGGGGCGAGTGCAGATGTCAGGAGCTCTGTGGGGCCGTGGGGGCTGTCTTCAGAGGCTGGGCCTTAGAAGGGGAAATGTGGGCAGTCACTGCCACCCCAGGTCCCGGGAAATGCAGGCAGGGAGTGAGCAGGCGCCACGAGAAGCCCAGAAAGATCAACAATAGTCAGCAAGTCAGTAGAGAGACACAGCCCTGACCACCCACTGCCCACAGGAGGAACCAACCCAGCCTACACCCAGCCCACACCTGGACACCAACACAGGGACGTTCCTCCAACAGGGAGGTTCCTCCAAGAACCCAAACAGAAGTTCCAGCCACAGAAGTTCCCACTGGACGCAACACAACACACACACACACACACACACACACACACACACACACACACACACAGACACGGAGCTCATAATTCCTTCCGATGGGGAAAGCGTTAGAAACTCAGAGATGTCATCATTTTCTGTGCACTTCGCACAGCTGCAGGAAGTACCATGAATGTCTTGCAGGAGCCTTCACAATCTGCGGCAAACTAGCACACCAACAACTGTCCGTCTTTGTGTGAATTCCTGCCATCCCGGTGTGGTTTGGCTTGGCTGGCCTGGGAGAGGGGACAGCATGACATGGCTTGGCAACATCAACGCTTTTCTCTGTAGCCTCCACGGATCCTCTACCTCGAGGAGATTCAAACCGTGGCGTGTCCCTAGGACTCAGGAAATCCTTCGGATTAGGAGGAGGCGAGCAGGAGCAACATGAGAAGAACCTCTGGGCCCAGACAGAAGCATCTTTGGGGTCAGGGCCCTAAACTGAATCCGTACAGAGGAGGCTGGCGGTCAGGGTGGCTGAGCCTTGTTCACTTCCCCCCCACCCCCAGACTCCAGGTCCCTGGAGGGAGAGGAACTGTCCTCCCTCCTCCCCATTGGCCCCATCTTTGCAGCTGTCCCTCTGCCACGTCCGTCTTCCTCCCAGGTTCCCACACGGCACTGGGGTCCAGCTGAGAGCTCGTGGCCCCGAGCGCAGCAGGAGGGCAGGAAGTGAACGTGTCTACCAGGAGCCTGTGGCCGCTTTTCTAGGCTCATGCAAGCCAGATGCAAAGATAACAGAGACAGAGAATTAGGGCCAGGGAAAGAGGGAGGGGAGGTAGGCCTAGAAATTTCTTTTTTTCTCTTTGAAGATGGAGATTGAACCTCCTTTGCCCCTTTGACCTCTGGCAACGGACTCTCGCTGAGAAACACTCGGCTCCCTGCATGAGGAGCAAGAGGGCTGGGAAATTTCCGCCGAGACCCTCCCCCCCGCCCCCATCCCAGGGGCCAGGGAGACGGCTCGAGGCATCAGTGCATGCCTAGCACTTGCAAGGCCCAGCATCATGAGCACTACCGAGTCTAGCTTCCCAGTCACTAAAAGAGAATAAAGAAAAGACAAGAAAAGAAAACAGTATCTTCCACCCAGACAGTTCTTCCCAGGCACCCCTCTGACTCTAGTACTTTCCAGCAGGCGGACTGGGAGAGAGACCAACATATCCAAACAGGGGCCTAGAGAGCACTTGACGGGTGAGCAACTGCTCTACACACAAGAAGCTCTGGCTCAGTGGCCAGCACCACCAGGTCCCAGAGCTCAGCCAGGAACTGCCCTGAGTATAACCAGGGGCAGCTCCGATACTGACAGGCAAAATCAAACATGAAGAGCTGAGAGACAGTACAGGGGTGAAGATGTAGCTGCCCCTGGTGTGGTCCCTGGCCCCTCATGGCCACCTGAGCATCTCTAGCTGGGCACTGGAAGACCCCAAGTATGGCGCTGGGGATCCCCAGCACTTCAGGGCGCCAGGATCAACCAAATGACTTAGTTGGCCAAGTATGGTCAGATATGGCTCTGGGGTCTCCTGAGCACTGCTTGGGATCCCCAAACCCTCCTCACAAAAAGTTTTGTTTTGGACCCACAATCTAGTGATGCTCAGATTTTACTCCTGGCTCTGCACTCAGAAATTACTTTCTGATGGTGCTCAGGGGACCATCTGAGATGCCAGGGATCAAACCTGGATCAGCCACATGCAAGGCTACTATATCTCCAGCTCTGAAGAAGCTATTTTAAAATAAAACCTTGACTAAATAGAAGAGGGGCAGAGCAATAGTATAGTTTACCATGCATGCAGCCAACCCAAATATAATTCCCAGCATCCCCATGGTCCCCCGAGTACCACCAGGAGTAATTCCTGAGTACAAAGCCAGGAGTCAGCCCTGCGCATCACCAGGTGTGCCCCAAACTCCAAAACAAAAGAAAAGGAAAAAAGAAATAGAACAGGGATGAAGACACTTGCCTTTCATGCAGTGAACCCAGATTTGATCCCCAGCACCATAGATAGTTCCCTGAGCACTTGCCCAGAGTGATCCCTGAGCACAGAGCCAGGAGCAACCCTGAGCACTGCCAGGTGTAGCCTCAAACAAACAAAATTCAGACTTGAGACGGACCGATCATATGATCAGTTTCATTTTCTAGCCCTGGCAGGTACCTGCTGAGTAGCTGCCTGTCCCCTGGTTCCCTAGCAATGCCTCAGGCAGAGTCGGGCATGCCTGGGGCCATCCTATACAGAGCCCTATGGTCCCCGCGGCCACGGGAAAGTTTGTCTGTGAAAAGACTTTTCCTTGAAAGGCCTAGGGTCCCCGCTGCCAGTTATTGGGCACTGTGGGACCTCATTTCTTCATTTCAACAGGGGGCCAGAGAGACAGTCCAGGAGATAAGGCACTTGCTTTGCCTTCCTCTACAGATTCAGAATCAAAAGCCCAAAGACTGACCCTTCTTATTTCAGGGAATCAGTTGAAGGAGAATCCCTGTGCCAGACTTTACTTCCCATCAGTAAATATTTCTCAAACATCTCAACCCTGTACTAGCGTCAAAGATGAAGAAATGAGTGTGATACCACTGTTTTCCAGTCCAAAACATCTTCCCATATCCCTTTCCCTAAAATACAATGGCAACCCTGTATTTTTATTATTTTTTAATTTTTTTTTTGCTTTTGGGATCACAGCCCGGTGTTGCACAGGGGTTATTCCTGGCTCGTGCATGCAGGAATTACTCCTGGCTGTGCTCAGGGGACCATATGGGATGCTGAGAATCGAACCCAGGTCAGCCATGTGCAAGGCAAACTCCCTACCTGCTGTGCTATCGCTCCAGTCCCAACCCTGTATTTTATAATACAACTTTGCTTGTTTCCATTAAAATTTTAAAAATATCTATATGTAAAAGAAAAACATAACTTGTTTTTTTTTCTCTTTCTGAATCCCCTTCACCAACCTGACATTTAAGAGCAAATATAGGAGAACCTAAACCGGAAGTGATATTTTTATTCAAGATGACGAAATGAGCCAAACCAAACATAAACTTACTGAAATGCTTTAACAAGCTTTTAAGTCCTGGAGAAGAATTTGGTCAAGCTGAATGGAGGTGTCATAGGAATGTTGGAATAACCAGAAACTCAAGAAATAAACTGTAGCACTGCACTGTCCTCCCGTTGTTCATCGATTTGCTCCAGCAGGCACCAGAAATGTCTCCAATGTGAGACTTGTTGTTACTGTTTTTGGCATATCAAATATGCCACGGGCAGCTTGCCAGGCTCTGCCATGCGGGCGGGATACTCTCGGTAGCTTGCCGGGCTCTCCAAGAGGGACGGAGGAATCGAACCCGGGTTTGCCAAGAGATAAACTGTATTACAGGCAAATCGCCACTGTACGGTAGCTGGGGACACTCACTTGTCCATCCACCCTGGCTCCCAGCGACCTCCCAGAGCAGAGGCCGTGAGGCAACCTGGGGCTGCCCACCCGTGTCTGCCCAGTAGAGAGAAGCTGCGTGCGCTCAGAGCCAAATCTGTTCCCTCGGGAAGGCAGCACCTGCTTCTCAGCGTCTCTGGCAGCTGTCAGTGTGGTCCTGCTGTGGTACTTTCTTTCTTGTTCGAAGCTGCCCTTTGGACTTTTTTAATTTTTGTTTGCTCTGGGGCCACCGTAGGTGTCTGCGGTCAGGGCTTGTTCCTGGCAGTGTTCAGGAACCAGTGCTCAGTGCTCTGGGCCTCCTGCATGCACAGTGAGGACAGCAACTCGCTCAGGCATCTCCCTCTGGGCCCGAGCCTTGGAGAAGGGCAGCCACAGCAGTCAGGTAGAGAAGGGCATGGTCCTACCCCCTCCCTAGAGACAGGATACAGCCCCCGGGCACCGTCCTGACACAGGGCGACCCAGAATCAGGCTCTACTGTGTCTGAGCTAAGAAGGTGCTACAGGGCTGGAGCAATAATACAGTGGGTAGGGCATTTGCCTAGCACGCGGTCGACCCGGGTTCGATTCCCAGCATCCCATATGGTTCCCTGAGCACCACCAGGAGTAATTCCTGAGTGCAGAGCCAGGAGTTACCCCTGTGCATCGCCAGGTGTGACCCAAAATTTAAAAAAAAAAAAAGAAGGTGCTGCTTAGAGAATCACTTGGATATGTTCTCTAGAGAGATCTGAGTATGAACCTATTTATATAAACACACACATTTTCAAAATGTGCCACATCAGCCAGAGAGATAGTACAGGGGTTAAACACTTGCTTCGCATGTGGCTGGCTGGGGCTCAAATTCCGGCATCACACATGGGCTCTGAAGCACTCCTCAGTCCAGAGCCGGAAATAGCCCCTGAGCACCATGAGGTATGACCCCCCCCCCCCCCAAAGCCAAATCAACAATCAAATGACAACAAAATTTAGAGAGACTCAACCATGTAGCAACAAAAAATACAACCACAACATGCTCTCCTCTCAAAACAAGGAAATCTCAATGGAGGCCAACAATGTATCTAAATACATTAGATACATCCTAGAGGTTGCAAACAAAGGCTATGGGTGAAGGGACAGTCAGGAGTCAGATCTAAATGATACAGACAACTGGCCAGGAGCCCTGAGAAGCGAAGTCACTCCTAACCGTAACTGACTTCTCAGAAAGTGGGCTTCCTGGCGTCTCTAGGGGGTCTGCACCCACGCATCAGTATTTACAGAGCCTTCGCAGATGACGCCCGTGGCTAATGCCGCTGATGGATGAGGGTTCCAGACAGTGGGTGCAGGACTGAACAGAGACAGAAACCAAGGGGCAGGTTGTGACCCACACATCCAAGTGGACACTTTCCCACTCTTGTGCAGGTCCCTGGGGTTCAGACAGCTCCCAAATCAGATAGCTGAGGGGCCCAGGGGGGGAAGGTGGGGGTCAACAAGGACACGTGGGGCGGGGGGTATTTTCTAGCCTGACTTCCTGGTTCAAAAATCACAGCAGGGGCTAGAGCGATAGCACAGCGGGTAGGGCGTTTGCCTTGCACACGACCTACCTGAGTTCAATCCTTGGCATCCCATATGGTCCCCCAAGCACCGCCAGGAGTAATTCCTGAGTGCAGAGCCAGGAGTAACCCCTGAGCATTGCTGGGTATGACCCAAAAAGCAATAATAATAATCACAATCATCATCATCATCATCATCATCATCATCATCATCATCATCACACCAGTGCAACTCTAGGCCAGGTGGGAGAGCCTTTGGTGCAGCCTCTGGGCCTGGCTTCATCGTCCAGTGATCTCTCTGGGCCACCCCGAGGCCATCTCATGATTACGGAGCCACAGCACCCCACCCCTCATCCCTCATCCCTCTGGTTTAGCAGAGAGCATGGAGCCTCAGCTTCACCCACTTAATCCTCTGATAGCCAAGGGAAGGTGAAGTGGGGGTGAGGGAGGGGGGGTACGGAGGGGCACTTGGTCCGTGGCCCCAGATCTTGCCTCCAGGCTGTGCTCTGCAGAAACCCACCAACCCCACTTTCCTCTCCTGTTAGGCTGCATCTAAGAGCAAAGAGTGGGTTGACTTCATCTGGTTTCCCCCTGCTAAAGATCCGCTCCATCTCTTGTTAATCATTGGGTCCTACCTAGGTTTTCAGCTCTCCAGACCAGTATTTACCCTCATCAGCATGACCCCTGCTCAGGATTCTTTCTGGCCTCTCAGAACTAAAGCCTGCAAGGGCATTTGCCTTGTACCCAGCTGACCCGGGGTTCAATCCTGGGCATTCCATATTCCCCAAGCCCACGGAAAGATCCCTGAGTGCAGACCCAGGAGTAAGCCCTCAGCACTGCTGGGTGTGGCCTAGAAATCTGGAAAACAAAGCTCAAAAAACCCCAACCATCTACCAACTAGTTTCACTCCCTTTCTCGGATTTAAAAAAAAAAAAGAAAAAAAAATCCCATTTCCAGGCATACCTGGTTGGAGCAAGAGTGCCACCTGGTGGTGTATTTGGATCACTACCAACACTTATTCCCTGGCGAAGGAGGGCTGGCGGAAGCCCAGCGCTCTTCATAGCCAGGAACCAACCCCAGAGAGCAACAAAAAAGAACTCATCAGTGCCAGGGCATTAAAAGCCATTACCCAAACACAAGTTGGGGGCTTTAAGGGTACACTTCTGGGATCCAAAGCTCTTGCAGGATAGGATGGCACCCTGCCCACTCTTTATTTAAAGTGTGGAGATTGGGAACTTTAGTACAGCAGGTAAGGAGCTTGCCTTGCGCACGGCCAACCCAGGTTTGATCCAAGGCACAGAGCCGGGAGTGAGCCCTGAGCACGGAGTCAGGAGGAGGCCTATCACAAAACCAAAATTAAATAAGTAAATAAAATGAAGAAATTTTATTTTTCAGGAATTTTTGCACTCATTTTTAACTGTTTTGTTTTGTTTAGGGGCCACGGCTGCCAGTGCTCAGGGGTTACTCCTGGCTCTGCCCTCAGGGATCACTCCTGGCAGGGAGCATATGGGATGCCGAGGATCACACCTGAGTTGGCCCTGTGCAAGGCAAGGGCCCTGCCACCTACCTGCACTGTGGCTCCAGCCCATTTTGACTTTATAAAGTTGCAATCCAATATTTGTCTTGACTGAGTTTCTAGCACCTTTCCCTTGCTTTTTGTTTTTGTTTTTCTCATCATCAGGGATCAAACTCGGGGCCTCCCACATGCAATGCCCACACTCAGGCACTGCGCCGTACCCTGCCACAGACACACCTCATCAGCCTCCCCATAGCCAAGCCTCCTGAGGAATTCCAGTTTCTTTCAGCCTCGTCTATCCGCTGTGCTTGGTAGTCGCTCCCTCTCGCTGCCCACAGCTGTCCTCACCTTGGTCCCTCTGAGAAAGCCTCCCCCTGTCTCTCCTGCTCTGCTGGGTTCACCAGCACACATCCAAGCCAAGCCCCCAGACTGCTTGCACATCAGTGTACAAGGAAAGAGCTCTGCAGAGGGCCAGAGCCACCAGGACAGCAGGGAGGGAATTTGCTCTGCATGTCACCGATCTGGGTTATAGCCCTGACACCCTAGGTGGTCCCCGGAGCAATATCAGGAGTGATCCCTGAGTGCATAGCCAGGAGCACCATTGGGTGTGACCAGGAAGGAAGGAAGGAAGGAAGGAAGGAAGGAAGGAAGGAAGGAAGGAAGGAAGGAAGGAAGGAGGGAGGGAGGGAGGGAGGATGGAAGGAGGGAGGAGGGAAGGAAAGAAAGAAGGAAGGGAGGGAGGGAGGGAGGGGGGAGGGAGGGAGGGAGGAAGGAAGGAAGGAAGGGAGGGAGGGAGGGAGGGAAGCTGGACAAAGGGAGGGAGGGAGGGAGGGAGGAGAGAGGAGGGAGGAAGGAGGAAAGGAAGGAGGGAGGAGGGAGGAAGGAGGAAGGGAAAGAGGGGAGAATAGGGAGGGGAGGAGGAGGGGAGGAGAGGGAGGGGAGGAGGAAGGAAGGGGGGAGGAAGGGAGGGAGGGAGTTTTGACTGAAAGTTTTGCCCCTTGTGCCTCTTTTCCCAGACTTATTCCTCCCTGGGGCAGTTCCCTTGCCAAAAGAGAAGGCGGTTTCTGCTAAGGCCCAGCCAAGAGCCCTGGGCCACATCGAGCAAGGAGAGTGCAGGTCTGGTCAGTCTGACCTTACTTGGCACTGCACAGGATGAGCTCAAGGCCTGACTTGGGAGGTTTCTTCCTCCAGAGTCAGGAGACCAAGGCACCCCTCAGGCCAGGCCAGCACTGAGCGGTCTACACAAGCCCTGAGCCAGTCAGGCCCCTGGCCCTGAGGTGGGGTGGGGACTTCTTTACAGGCTGGAGGGAGAGAAATGTTCTAGAAAGTCCTGAAATTTCGTGTACAACTTTTTCAGGAGAGGATTTCTCCATTTACTTCCATGCTCCAAGGAAGCCTGTCTCCACCATGGGTGAGGATCATAAGTCTTTCTCTTTTGGGGGGTGTTGAGGGGGGTAGGAAGGGTGGATACCAGATGAGGCCCAAGGCTGACTCCTGGCTCTGCACTCAGGGATCACTTCTGGCAGGCTCAGGGACCGTATGGGGGGGGGGGGGGCGTGATCAAACTCAGACTTGCCAAATGCAAGTCATTTTGTGTCCACAGGTTTTTACCATGGGTCAAGCCGCAGGGGACTTATTCCCAGGCCTGAACTGGCTGAACAAACACTCGAGGCCTGCCTGGTGGTGGTGTGAATGATGGGGGGACATCCTGTTGCCAGCTCTCTGGGAGCTGGGAGCAGGAACCATTATTCCTACTGGCTTGGGTGGGGAGCTAAGCTGCCCATGGCTCCCTACCTTTTTTTTCCAACAACGCTCTTTGTGAGCTGGCCTGGGTTCTGGGAGGCCCGGCTGTGCCTCTGGCCCCCTTCACACCTCCTTCACTTTCTCAGCATTTCCTAGGAAGGGCGGCGCCTCTCACACCCCCTCAGCAGAGTTGTTTGCATCTGTCTGTCTGAAGCCCAGGAGGGCAGAGCCAGCTGGTACAAAACCAGGGCTGAGGGCTGGGGCCAGAGGGCAAGTGACAGCCGGGATGGCACTTGCTTTGCGTGTAACCAACCCACGGTCAATCTCCAGCATCGCACAGGGCCCCTTGAGCATGGCCAGATGTGACCCCTGGGCATAGAGTCAGGAGTCAGTAAGCGCCGAGTATGGCCGGGTGGGGTCCAACCAACATCCGCGGCTTGTCCACAGCTCTCCCAGGGGACACCTGAGTCTGCTGTGTTCTCCGCGGTCCCCCACGCGAGGACCCCCTGAGGCCCGGTTTGTCTCTCTCTAGCTCCTGAACCCACAGGGCTCCAAGACTCACTTCCTCCCTCCGGAACCGCTATCATCCGAAGCCAGATAACTTCTTAGCATGACTCAGGGTGGGAGGTGGGGGTGGGGTGCTCTGAGCTCTGAGGGTCCCAAATGCTTCCCAGGATGGGGGTGCTGAGGCCCGGGGGAGAGTGGCGGGCCAGCTGCCTCTGGAGACACCGGACAGAGGCCTCTGAGGAAACCAACACCCCACCCCCAGCCGCGCAGGCTCCTGAGTGCCCCCCCCCCCCCACGCAGGGAACATGTAAACAGCATGTGGGACTCTCCATGGGGCTCCAACGCCCGGCCTGGCTCCTTCTGGGCTGCGGCCTCGCCCGCCTGTCAGTGAGCTGAGAGCCTCTCCCCACGCCCCTCACGTGGCTTCCCAGGAAACCAGCTGCACATTTGCTCCCCATCCAGTCCCAGCAAAGAAATGATTTTGATTTTGTCTTCCTGTGGCTAAATCAGGAGCGTTCTAGCGGAGTTTTCCTGTGAGCCACCCTTGAAGCCTCCTCCATGCCCTCCTCAGAGGCAGAGGCCAACACAAAAGTTCCCAAGGAGCAGCGAGGAAACCCCCGGCTGGCAGCTGGAAGAAGGGAGATTTCAACTGTCTTCCCGGCTCCCCGTGCCCTGCCCCCTCCCCAGATGTCTGGGAGAAAGATGTCACTCCCCCTACTCCCAGGTCTTCTCTCCTCTCTGCGTCCCATCAATTCCACAGGCCTGCATCGGCCGGCTCTCTGTTCTTTCTCTGTCCCTATGAAGTATGTAATAAATACCGATTGATTGATTAACAATAACCTAGAAAGCCTAAAAATCAAGTTAAAGCCCGGGGCAGCATTTTTTATAAAAAATATAAATCAAGGCAACCTGGAGAGACAACACAGCAGATGGGGCACTTGCCTTACATCAGCTAACCAGGGTTCAGTATCCAGCCTCACACACGGTCTCCTCACCAGCACCAGGAGTGACCCCTACGGTAAGGAGTAAGCCCTGAGCATCACCAGGTGTGGGCTCCAAACCAAACGTGTGTGTGTGTGTGTGTGTGTGTGTCTCCACATGCTTAGACAAGCCTCACCCTTAAGGGAGCCAAAAGAGGAGCTCAGGTATGTGGGAACTTGTGGCTGAGATCTCTAAGCCTACTCGGATCGGAACTGGATCTCCTCCACCCAGATCCCCAGTTCTCCAGTAAGTAGCTTGGCAATCACACCCACAAACTGCCCCCTGGCTCCATGTAATCTCATCATCGGCCAAGATCCAGAGACCATAAAATAAAACACCCAGAAGAGAGTGATGCAGTATTTCTTGGAGTGTGCGGCCACATTTGCAGCCACGTGACATCTTATACTCTAGCCCACTGATGTACCCAAAGTAGCACACATTTCTTTGGTTTTGATATACTTGCTTGTATTCTTTTATACATAGGCCTAACTTGCTCCAGAATGAAATACAACAACCTTCATACACTTCCCTCTTATTGTGGTGGGAAGATGCTCACGGTGGGGTGGGTGTTTGAATAATATCTGTAATGAACTATTGTGAAGTACTTTATGAAAATAAAATGTACAAAAATCGCAAAAAAAGTGTGTGTGTGTGTGTGCGTGTGCGTGTGTGTGAGTGTGTAAACCAGGACACAGAGAAGAACATGAAGAAAGGTGTTTACCTTGCATCATGTCGCTGACCTTGCTTGATTCCTGGGACCCTATATAATCTGCCAAGCACCACCAGGAGTGACCCCTAAGCAGAGTCAGGAATAAGCCCTGAGCATCTCCAGATACAGTCCAACCCACCACCCATCTCAAATATATATATACACATACATATATCCTCCCTGCTACCTACCCTATAAAGTCAGGGTTTCTCTCTCTTTGCAGTTGAGGGAAGAGATGTGGTGGGGTCGGAGAGTATCTAACTCCCCAGAGCTGGATCAGAAGACCAGGACTGTCTGACTATCAGGCTCTTTCTCACACTGATGACAGATCCAGCATTTTGGCAAATGGCCCAGGGAAGCTTCAGTTCTAAGCGCTAAAGTAGAGACTTTAGGAACCAGAAACACCATGCGAGCACGGCCAGGCCAGAGGAGGAAGAGGCTCACCCACATGCAGTGCTGTCCATGGCTGTGCTGGGAGCACCCCGGGCCAAGTCCTCCTTCCTAAAATTCCGAGTTTCCAGCTTCACTCACTCCCCGGCTTTTCAGGTGAGTAGCAAGTGAATGAGTCCCAGGCCCCTCACACTGGTCAATCCTGAGCTGGACTCTTGGCACAGCACAGCTGGAGGAGGTGGCTATGGACACATATGAGCACACCTCTTCCCTGTACGTTTTCCAACGCTGGGCTACAGGGGATTGACTCAACATCCCCCTTAACACAGCGTTCCAGCAGCCACTCTACCAGCCTTGCCCAGAGAGGAAAACTGTCTCTCATTACGGGCATCACCTATGAGCAGTGGAATTTCATTTCCTTTTCATTTTATTTTATCCTTCTCTCCTGCCTTTCCAGGGTTTCTAGAATGGAGAGTAGGATGGACGGATGGGTAGGTGGTAGACGACTGGTGGATGGAAAGGTGGATGGAGGGGTGATGGGTGAGTGTCAGACAGATGGGTGGATGGAGGGATGGATGGATGGACGGCTGACAGACAGATGGATGACTAGATATAGAAAAACTGATTGATCACCCTACAAGGGAGTCTTGATTTACACAGCTCCTAATTCTACAGAATGTAGCCCACTTCTCTCACAAATCCTGCCCATAGCATGAGGCATATTTTGTGGCCTGTGTGACAGGAACTGACTAGAACCCCGGGTCATTTAGAGGCCATGTGAGATCCTCAATGTCAGCATTTGTCTCTCACTCGCTCTCGTTTCCTCCCCGCTAGCACATGCCTGGGCCTGAAAACACCCATTCAGCCCCTACTTCCGTCTTCTTTTTAAAGCTCCAGCTGACAAGGGTAATTTCTTCTCCTACTCACCATTTTCCCCCTTGTCTGTCTGTCTGTCTCTGTCTCTGTCTGTCTCTGCCTCTGTCTCTGCCTCTGTCTCTGTCTGCTCTGTCTGTCTGTCTGTCTGTCTGTCTGTCTCTCTCTCTCTCTCTCTCTCTTTCTCCATGAGGAAATACGGCTCTACTATGGGGTTACTAGAAATAGGCAAAGATTAAGACCTCTTCAATGCAGAGAGCATCAGCCTCCTTAGTCTGAGCATCCCCTACCCTGAGGCTCTGACTCATGCCCTGGCTGCAGCAGGGTTGGGGGCACGGGGCGGGGGGATGTTTCTCCAGGTCCTCTCAGAGCGCTGGTTTGCTTTCTTAAGCTGATCCAGTTATGGTCAGAGCAGAGTATTCTTTCCCTTTTAGCAAAACAGGCTCAAGTGTTCAAGAGGAAGGAAATGCTAAGAAATTTTTATCCGTGCAGGTTTAAAGAGGAATAAAATAGCTCTTACAAAGCAACATTTTTTGAGATTTGAGTACAAGTAAGACAAAGCATATGGATTATGCGCTGTGAAATATGCTTCTGTTTCTCCAGGAAGGAAAAGATACCGTGGGGAAAATATGGTTTATAACATGGTGTAGACTGGGAAAAAAGCTGGAGAACTTTCACAAAAAAAAGGGGGGGCGGAAGCAGGGATGGTGAAACTCTAGTTGTTAATATCCTGGCCTTCACTTTGGTGTGAGATTAGGTGGTAAAATGATTGTCTCCTTTGTTATTCCATGCTGGAAAAGGACACACTGCCTGGATACTTCTGAAGAGGAAAATGCCATGACCACCAGTGAGATAGGACAGCGGTAGGTCTCTTGCCTTGCATGTGGCCAACCCTCAATTCATCCCCTGCACCCCAGATGGTCCCCCGAGCCAATAGGAGTGAAACTCCCTAAATAGCAGAGCCAGAAGTAAGCTCTGAGCATAGCCAGAAGTGGCAAATAAATAACTAAATAAATAAATAAAAGGAGGGAGGATGCTATGCTGAGTTCTAGAAGGCGAGATTCTGCCTCATTCATTGTCTTTGTTTTGGTATTAGTCACGACACTAGTTCCGGTCCCCAGACTCAGACAGTGAAGGATACTGCCTGGGACACTGGCCCTGCTACCTAGGAGGCAAAGTGACTCGGACGTCTCCACATGCTGTGCCCTAGTCCTCATCCGGGAAATGGAGGCTCATAGTCCGCGCGGTGGGGCCAGAGAGGGAGTAGAGATGCATCGGGCATAACCCAGATACAAATCCTTGGCACGGCACACAATCCCTGAGCACAGAGCCAAGAAAAGCCTCTGAGCACTGTGGGGTGTGGCCCCCAAACCAAAATAGGAACAGGGCCAGGGAGACAGAAGAGGAGTCAGCAGCTCATACTCATCCACGTGGGACCCTGGTTTGATCCCCAGCACCGAATGCCTCCCCCAACACGCCTGAAGCCGCCAGATGCAATCAGGATGGTCCTGGTGTTTTAGTTTCCCCCAGACTCGGGATTACAACCCCCATAACTGGCCCCTAAGGGCCCCTAAGCACTGACTGCAAAGCCCCCTGCAAACGAGCACCAGCACACCTGTTCAGCACAGGTGCCAGGCTCTCTCGATATCCTTTGACTGGGCCATTTGCTGCCACCTGAAAGGCTTTCCCACGGGCAAATCCCACAGCTCAGATGCTCACTTCACTCCGAAGACTTTAGCCAGATGGGCAGAAGAGACAAAATGCAAGGGTAACCATTGCATCCCCTCTTCAGAAAATGGAAGAATTAGGAGAGAACACCGAGAGCAATTGCCTACCTACAAATGACATCACCTCGGTGAAATCTCCAGAAACACACACAAAAAAACAAGCGTGACTCAAGGGGAGAAAAACCACAGTGGGCCTAGGCCAGGCAGAACAACTAATCGGTCACCCAAACACTCTCCAGGAGAAAAGTCCAGATGCTGAGGCCTTCACACATAAGCCACAACAAACATTGTATTGTTGTCTTGGGCCACACCCAAAACTCAGGACTTCAGTTGCTCAGGGCTTACTTCAGGCTCTGCGCTGAGAAATCATTTCTTCATCTTCCTTTTCTTTTTTCCCTGTATTTTTTTTAGGGGTGGGGTGGGGAGTTGTGGTTTATACCTGGTGATGCTCAGTAATTATTCCCAGTGGTGCTCAGGGACTATATGGGATTCCAGGGCTGGAACTCAAGTTGGTTGCATGCAAGGCAAATGTCCTACCTGCTGTCCAATCCCTCTGGCCCTTTAAGAATCACTCCCAGTGGGCTCAGGGGACCATCTGAGATACCAGGGTGTCAAACCTGGGTCATCTGCCTGCAGGGCAAGTGCCCTAGCCAGGGTGCTATCTCCCTAGCCCCTGAGGCACTAAACATTTAAAGAGAAAGTACACCACTCTGCAAACTCTTCCAGCAAATAGGTGAGGAGGGAACATGCACAACTCATCCTGTGCACTAACTCATCCTGTGAAAGCGGCATTGCTCTGCACAGTAATTGAATCTCCTGAGCTCGTAGTAGAGTTCTACCACAGAACAGAGCACACATAGCCTTTTCCTTCATGGTGGCCATGGTCTTTTTAAACAGCTACCTTACATAACAACTGAGCTCATTGTCCTTGCCCTGAGCCCACATTTGCTGCAGTCTTCTCTGAACCTTTTCCAGCCCTGGTCTGACCAAAAGTCTAGGCAGAGAGAACACGCCTGACACAGATGTGGAACACTCAGGACCCAAATCTCTGTGTTCAGTGCAATGACAAATCAAAAATGGGGATCTTGGGGCTGGATCGACTGCACAGTGGGTAGGGGGTTTGCCTTGCACGTGGCTGACCTGGTTAGATTTTCAGCATCCAATATAGTCCCCTGAGCCTCCCCCAGGAGCACTTTCTGGGCGTAGATTCAGGAATAACCCTTGTGCATTACCGGGTGTGACCCAAAAAGCAAAAAAAAAGGGGGGGGTGGAGGGTCCCAGGCAATGGGCCCTGTCTTGGGGGGTGGGAAAGTGCTGCAGAAGTATGAGCAAACCATGACACAGAGCACCAGGGACTTGGTACCAAGTGGTGATGTTAGCACATCGTCCTTCAAATGAATAAATATTCTCATGGCAACCGGTTTACTTGTAAGAAATCATTCTTTGACATCCCACAAAGGAGCTGAGCTGCTATTCGAACTAACAAGTGTGAGGATGGATTTGTTTTCCTTCCTGATCTCCCTGGTAATATTGGGTGTGCAGAGTGGTCTGTATCATAGAAAATCAGAAGCCTGGAGGGACTTCTGGATCTAACTCTCTTATTTATCTGCAGGGCCTTACAGAAGTGACTTAACTTCTCTGAAGCTCATTTCCTCCTCTGAGACAATTCAGCTACCAGCTTCTGCCATTGATCAGGTTCTTCCCAAGGGCAAGGCACTAGACTGAAACCTAAAGTTGATTATGTAAGTTAATTTGTCTCAGAATGCTTTGAGGTTTTGTTCATCCTGGCCTTATAAATGAAGAATAGGGAACCATAGCAATACAGCAATACAGCAGTAGGGAACTAACCTTGCAGGTGGCCAGCCTGGGCTTGATCTCAACAGCACATATAGTCTCCCCAAAATCACTAGGAGCACAGAGCCATGAGAAAGCCCTGAGCACATGATCAGAGCCAACAAACAAGTGTAGAAAACGCAGGATGTTAACCCAAGTGGATCTGACTCCAAATCCCCTTCTAACACTTCATTCTACTACCTTTGTGCAGTTCCAACTCCCCCCGCCCCCCACCGACTCCCCCACTCCCCTGGCAGAGCAGGCAGGTTTGACTAAACATGACCCAAGCTTCAAAATCCTCCTTTACAATCATCAGTGACTCCAGCCTCCTCTTGGCACTTAACCACCATCCCCAAGTAATTCTACCTCAAGGTCTAAGGTGGCTGCTCACATCCAGCCATCACACTCATACTCACCATTCCATAAAATGGAAAGGAAGAGACCAACAACATAAAGGGGGGGGGGGGGGGAGAGGCATGTTTCCTACTGTTACAGATATTTCCTGAAAACTTCTGCCTCCACCTTTATTGACCTCATGAGCATACTCAACACTGGCCTAGGTGACTTTTGCAGGAAGTCATGTGCCTATAAAAATCATGGGGTTCTAATCTTAAAGAAAATTGGAAGGTTGGGCACTGAAGGACAATCTCTGGCACACTGGGTGATAGACACTGTAAGAGAGCCATTTCATTCATTGTCACTTAGTAGGCCCTTGCAGTAGAACGTTGTGATTTATTATGCTTGACCTCTCTCCGGCATCCAGTTGAACACAGAAAGAATAACCATAATTCAAAATCAGGCATGGAAAGGTCACGGATGCTCCCGTCACCCACCCTAGCAGAATCAGGGTGCACTCCATGACCCACGGATGATTCTATCACAGGTGGCCAGTTGGGAGCTATTTCTACTGCAGCAGTTAATGGAAATGCAGTTTTCATTACAGTTGGAAAATTGAAATTGCAGTCAGCCTCTGCGAGCTCCCTCTGACCAGGCCTTCATTTCTCATAAGAGTGTGTGTGTTGTTTTTATTCCCCACAAGATTAACCTTTATCATGATGGAGAAAGGGAGCTGAGTAATTGAACTCCCCAGAAAACCTCTACAATGCCATTTTAACCATCTTTCCCAACCTTTCTGATACCAGTTACCTGGACCCTTTTTGCTCAAGGAGAAGAGCTATTTTCAACTTGAGGGGGCAATGTTTTTGAGAAAGGCTTCATAGGACTGTCCACTGTGTGTGTGTGTGTGTGTGTGTGTGTGTACGGGGGGGGGGACAAGACACAAGTGCCAAGAAACCCTAATCATTAGAGGTCTGCAAATACAAGCGACATCTTCTTTTGGGTGGAGCGTATGACATGCAAACACGTGTTCCAGATTAGCTCTTGCGGGTGTTTTTGGAGGACCACAGCAGTGATGCTCAGGGCTTCCTCCTGGCTTTGCGCAGGAATCACTCCTGGTGGTGCTTGGGGGATCATACACAATGCAGGCGTCCTGCCAGGATACACACGCAAGGCCACAGCCTTCACCCCCGTGCAATCTCTCTGCCCATTTCTTGCTCTTGAATTGCTCTGCGACCGAGCCAGGCCTTTCCCCTGTTGACAGTGTCCTTAAGGAAAGATGAAGTTTCTCCCTTGGATACCTCTTCCTCTGCATTCCAGGTCCTTGTCCCTTAGCCTTCCTACTTCTCTCCCCCCCACCCCACCCCCCGTCCTTCTCTGGCTCTGCCTCCTCCCTTCTACCTTTTATTTTTGCACCACTCACTCAAGGAGGCAAGGAGCTAATTATATTTGTGGCCAATAACACCCGGGCTTGGCCCCTGTGTCAAGACATTCAAGCTCATAATTCTGCTGTGAAAGCAGAAAGCGCCCTCAGACATGTTCTGCTTGTCAGCAGCTGACAGCTTCAGGGTGGATCGCTTGCCTGTCTCTTCCTGTTATTGCTCATCAAGACCCGATGGCTCTTGGCTGCTGTCTTCTGAGCCCAGAATTGGACACTGTAAGCACAAGGCACCATTCCCACCACAGGGAACTCTGGGCAAATAAAATCAGGACAGAGGGAAAGTTTGCAAAGGCAGCCTCAAGGGTCTGTCTTGTCTTCTCCAAGACCCCCCAGACATGGAGCAGGGACAGAAAACCCACCCTAGCTGTACAGGAGAGCCAAGTTCCCTTTGTGTTAGATTGCTGACGTCACCCACTGTGATTGCCAAGCCCCTTGCTTCTCCACTCTCAGGTCCTCTCCTCTCAGGAGACAGCGCTCTTACCTGGTCAATCCATGGGCACTGGAGTCGGATGCATCTGTCTGTCTCTTTTTTTTTCCTCTTTTTTAATTTTTTAATTTTATTTTCATAAGGTTGTTCACATTAATTGATTACATTGAATATTTCAACACTAATCCCACCACCATTACACCTTCCCACCACTATTATTTCGAAGTTTCCCACCACGGTTCAAGCCTGCCTGCCACAGAAGACAGATTTTATATCATTTATTTCCTATTGCTTATTATGAATTATATCATGATGAGGAGTCGTGCGCTCCTGGAATTCTAGATATGTAAATGATCAGGGTCCAGAGACATCTCTGTAGGAAGCTAATCCATTTTGAGATTCATTTGGGAGTCTCTGGAGCAAGGTTGGTGGGTGCTTAAATATGGCCCGAGGCACTTGATGGGCATGTGACAGCCAGGTCCCTGAAGGGGCAGGGAGAGGGAATGGATAAGCATCTCCAGAGCTTCATCTGGAGTGGGCAGAGAGGGGACAGCCGCTCCATCAGAGGAGTCCCGGTGAGATCAGCTCGGCACGGGGTCCGGAGAGATCTCCGGCAAGTTGCTGTCGCCTGGGATTCACTGCTGCGTCTGTCTGTCTGTCTCTTGAAGGGAGCCCTACCCATCACGAAACTGGGACTGAAGGCTCTTGACACAGGCAGCCTGCTGGGTTCAACTCTCTCCTCAGGCCTGGACCTGCCCAGGCCCCACCCGAACCCTGGAGGCCTGTTCTTTGCATGGGCAGGTGTCGGGGCCACCTTAGACTGTGGAGAGCAAATCCCAAGAGAGTCCGACTCGTCTGCACTTTCCTCTTTGCATCTCTGCATCCAGTCACACCGCATAATACCCCTCACAACCCCAAATATGGAGTCGACCCCCTCAGACAGACAGAGGGCTCAGGAAGAAAAGGATCCAGAGTGACAGTTATGAGGTGTCTAAGAGGCCAGCGATGGCTGTCACTCTACAGCGGCAGTGGCTGAGGTCAAGGTCACACACAAACCCACGACAGACCAAACCTCCACCTCCTGGTTCACGGTTCTCCCAGATGAACCACTGGGCATCTGATGACATGTTGTGGTTCATTCCCAAACGCTCAACACAGGAGTTAGGTAGAATGAGGTAGGCAGAGACAGGGGACAAGGAGTTATTTATATTTGCAGCCACCTGTGCTTTTACTAACCTACCCAAAGGGTCAGCCGGGTGACCGAGGCTTTGGGGGAGGGGGAGGCAATGGAGGAGGTGGGGCTAGAGGACAGGTGGAGCATGGGTCAGCGTCATGTCCCCAGAAGGACAGAATACGACCGAGTCATCTCAGGTAAACTGGTCAGGACTGAGAACTCTGGGGCCTTCTCAGAATAGGAGTAGGCAGATGCCCCTCTCTGCCTGAAGGCACAGCAGCACAGCCACCCCCAAGGCCCTCCAACCTCGAAAAGGCCCAGCTCCCAAACTGAACCTCCACAAAGTGCTGAGCCTCCAAATTGTTTCAGATCTGTAGCTCCTCGACTGTGCAACACCTCCAAATTTCATAGTACTGTCAGCCCAGTAGGATCGCAGTAGATTTGATGGGAAAGTTATATAAAAGACAAAGTGGGGAAATAAAAAAAGACCACCAAGTGGGGCCGGAGGGAGAGCACAGCAGGTAGGGCATTTGCCTCATATTCAGTTGACCAGGCTTCAGTCCCCACCATCCCATATGGTTCCCTGAGCCCCGCCAGGGGTAATTCCTGAGTGCAGAGCCAGGAGTAACCCCTGAGCATGACTGTCGTGACTCCCCCCCCCCAAAAAAAAACCAGAAAAGAGAATACCACCAAGCTCAGTGAACCTAAACAATAATGCAAAAGGCTCACTAAGCTCTAACCGACACAGCAGATCCTCAGACAATGACTTAAGTAACATCATTATGAGATATAACAAAGATCCCAAATGGATTCTTATTGATCTAAGATATGATCATTCTATTTGCCTTTGTGTTGTAACAAAAACTATTAAGTAAGTTTTCTTGTGCCTGCAGGGGTCAGGCTGGGGAGGTGGCCGGGAAACCGGGGCCCTCGGTGGAGGGCAGGCACACTGGCGGTGGGATTGATGTTGGAACATTTAATGCCTGAAACAACTGCGCTATGGACAATTTGGCAACTCATGGGATTATAATTTAAAAAATTGAGAAAACAAAGAGCACAGGCTAGTGGTTGGGAGTGCAAACCAGGCACCAGCCCTCAGTGAGCTAGACCCCAGCTCTCACACTTCCTTAGCTTCTAAAACTTCCTGAAACTTTTTTATTCCTCCAGAAAAGGGGGGTATTAACATTCTCTAAGGTGAGGGTCACTAAGGACAGATCTGCCCCAGATGGCCACGACGAGGATTACCACGGGGAGGGGGACACAAGGAACAGCGAGAGACAGCCCTGGGACCCCTCCTTATTCTAGAGGGGTTTATAAGAGGGGGTGCCTCGTGGGGAAAGTTCCAGTTCCAGCCCTGACTGTGGTGGTGATGGGAGGCTGGAAGGCAAGAGGACCCCACCCTGGCTGTGACCACACCGCCCACACCCTGGCATGCCGCTCAGTCACGCCACTGCCCTCTGCGGTCACTCAGTGGCCCAGGTTCTTCCTGTGTTGTTTCTGTGCCATCTTCCTCAGGCTCTGGGCACACTGAGCCACCACCCCACACACTCCCACACACAGGGGAAGGCTGAGTGGATGATGCCAGAGAGACGCGCAGCCTGGGTTCTGCTTGCTGACTGGCAGACACATCATCATCACCGGACACGCGGAGTTGCCAGGCAGGCTGGCCAGGGCGTTGAGTGGGAGAGGAGCGGGAGACAGTGCATGTCCAAATACAGTTCTTCCCGCGGCTGGCTGTGTCAGGGGCCAGCCCCGGAAATGCTCCGACCTCTTTCCTGCCTTTTAAACCAGTTCTCAATGGCTGGCCAGGCTTGTACCCCATAGTATTCTCTGAGCCTTCCTGTTTGCAGGATGCTGTTGTGGGGGAGGGGGGGGGGTCTTACACCCACAACATTGACCACGCCAGACGAAGGCCCTCGCCCGCTGAGGCAGAGTCACCACGAGGCCACTGAAGACCCTTCCAAGGGATAGTACAGTGGGTAGAGCGCCTGGCTCGCACAAAGTCAGCCTGGGTACAATCCTTGGCACCCTCTATGGTGCCCCCAGCCCACGAGGCGTGATCCTTGAGTGCAGAGCCAGGAGGAAGCCCTGAGCACCACAAGGTGTGGCCCCAAAACCAACATCCAAAAAAACTGACCTAAGTTTTCATTTCATTTTAAACTTCCGTTTTTGTTTGTTTTTTTGTTTTGTTTTGTTTTTTTGTTTGTTTGTTTGTTTCTTAGGCTTTACCCAGTTGTCCTTAGGGCTTCCTCCTGGCTCTGTGCTCAGCGATCAGTCTTAGCGGGCTCAGGAGGAGGCTGTGCAGACCCTTGATTCTCACTAAAGTCACACAATCTTAGCATGAATGGAGGCCTCAGCGCTGAGACCAGACCGAGAGGTGGTCATCATCTGCTCCCTGACCAGAGCAGGAGGGAGCCCCACAGGAAAGGTGGCCTGTGTGGGGTGATGGGCAGGGATGAAGGCCCCGGAGAGACCACTGAAATGGGCTGGTTTTGTTACCTCTGGTCCCCTGAGAGGGGAGGGATCATATTAGTGACCCAGAGGGGCAGAGACCTTCCCGGGGGTCAAGGGAACCCCCAGAGCCAGGGGCCCAGCTGGCGGCCTCTGCAAGATTTCATTAGCTGCCAGGTGACCCTGCGGAGGCAGCTGCTGGCCTCAGGGGCCCCCAGCCACGCGAGGCCTCACTTATTCCCTTGCCTCACCCCTTCCTGGGCTGTGTTCCAGATGTGGCGGGAAACAGCAGCTAGCAAGAGCACGAGGCAAGCGGAGGGGGCAGAGAGGCCAGCCGGGCTGCTAGGGTGGGGCAGAGCTGGGCAGGCAGGGAGAGCAGCTTTCAGGGGAAGTGCACAAACAAACAAAAAACAAATGAAGGGGCTGGAGTGATAGCACAACGGGTAGGGCGTTTGCCTTGCCCATGGCCCAACCCCGGTTCATTTCCCAGCATCCCATATGGTCCCCTGAGCATGGCCAGGAGTAATTCCTGAGTGCATGAGCCAGGAGTAACTCCTGTGTATTGCTGGGTGTGACCCAAAAAGCAAAAACAAACAAAAAGGGGAAGTGCACAGCACAGTGGGGTGGGGAGTGGATCCGCAGTCCTGTGCTCCAAGCAGAGGCTCCTTCAGGCCACACAAAGGATTTGTTTCTCACAGCCTAAATGCGATGGTAAGTTCGTAGCCAAAGCCATCAATGAACATGGAGGAACCCTGTCACCATCCACTACAACAAAGAGAAATGGAGGTGAAGGTGAAACTCACAAAACGCCCTTCTGTCCCAACTGTTCTCAGGGGGCAGAGAGATGGTAAGCAGTTTGAAACTGACCCAGACAGATGGACACACAGCAGGCAAAAGGACAAAGTTGCTCTTTGTTCGTGATCCCTACTTCCTGTTTCCACACACTACATGACTTTCATGACTTTTTTTTTTTTTTTGGCTTTTTTGGGTCACACCCGGTGATGCACAGGAGTTACTTCCGGCTTTGTACTCAGGAATTATTCCTGGCCATGCTCCTCAGGGGACCATACGGGATGCTGGGAATCGAACCCAGGTCGGCCGTGTGCAAAGCAAACGCCCTACCTGCCATACTATCATTCCAGCCCCACGATATGACTTTTTTTTTTTTTTACAATATGACTTTTGAATGCTAATTTTAAATTTTGTTTGGGGGCCACTCCCAGTGGTGCTCAGGGCTCATCACTCCTGGCAATGCTCTGATTGAGGACAAGCTGGCTGAGGGCAAGGCAGGTGGGCAAGGGTCTCACCCCTACATTCCCTCCACCCCATCTCTCTCTCTCTCTCTTTCTCTCATGCCATGTGACTTTGAGTGGGCAGGCATGGCCAGTGAGTCTCACACAGGGGCAATCTTTCTAAATTACCGCTTTCCATCACTGAACCGCATGCCTCCCACTTTACAAATCCGCTCTGAAGGCAAATATAATTTGTGAGTCCTTCACCTGGCCCCTTTCTGATGGCGCATGGGATGATTTTATTGTCTTTGATCTTCTCACTCACTCCTCCAGCAATAGGCTGACCTTGACAAGAGCTCAAAATTGGGGTCACGGCACTAAAAGCCACAAGTTGCTCCCATACAGTCGTTTTCTCTTCCTCAAGACCCTCCCCACCCTCTCCGCGAGCAGCTGATGCAGATTTCATTTTGTTGCCTCCTTCACTCCTTCAGAGTGCGTGAGGCAAGCGCCCTCCCCGGTGTCCCAGTCTCTCAGGTGTGTTCCAGCCCCGAGCGTAAGAGGTAGACGGCACACACAGTCCCTGCTCTGCCTGTACTCTGTACTAGTCCATGGAATGACGTGATCAGAAGTGCTCAGGGTGACGCTGGCATTGAGTGAATTTCACAGATAAGCAGGCAAGAAGGTTCCTTTAGACGACTTCTGGTAGCTGGGGTGGAGGGGTGTGGGGCAAGGGAACGGAGCAAGTCCCTGGCATGGATCAAAAGTACTTAAGTATCATTGCTTTAAAAAAAAAAAAAGTAAGTGGGCTGGAGCGATAGCACAGCGGTTACGGCTGAGCCTGGAGCCTTGCAGGTGGCCGACCCAGGTTTCGAATCCCAGCATCCCATATGGTTCCCCGCACACCGCCAGGAGTAATTCCTGAGTGCAGAGTCAGGAGTAACCCCTATGCATTGCCCGGTGTGAAATAAAAAGCTAAAAAAAAAATTTAAAAAGTAAGAGCTGAAGAGATAACAGAGCAGGTAAAAGACATACCTTGCATAGGTGGGGAGGTGAGGGGTACTCCCTGAGCACAGAGCCAGGAGTAAGCCCTGGGGGGTGGCCCAAAAAACAGAGAGAGAGAGAGAGAGAGAGAGAGAGAGAGAGAGAGAGAGAGAGAAATTAAAAGCCCTTTATGTGTTACCATTGGGCTAATAACAAAAGCCCTCGAAGCTCTGCAGATGACCGGGATCTCCTAAAGCATTGCCCTCCCCTCCCGCCCCTCCCCTCCCTGGCGCCCCCCTCCCGCCTTTGTCCTTGCAGCTGGCCCGGAGGAGGCCCTGCGAGGTGAGAGCCTGGCCCTTGCTGTGCGCCAGGCACCGTGCCCAGCACTTTCCATGCCTGCTTCATGCCGCGCTTCCCCGAGCTCCAGCCCGGCTCTGCCAGGTCCATGCAGCGCCCTAGGAGGCCAGGGAGAGTGTGAGCCAGCAGACCGGGAGGCGCAGGCAGAGACCCGCTGACTGGTCTCCTCCGCTGGGGCCCCGGGTGGGGCTAGTCTCCATCCCGGGAAACAGCTTTCCTCCCACCCCAGGTCCCCGAAGTTCCCCCTCCCCGCCCCCCCCCCCCCCCCCCCGCACCGTCCCCATCCCCGTCCCCGCGGGAGCGCAGACCCGCCGCGGAAGGGCAGCTGGGCCTTGGCTGGGAGGGAGCGAGAAGCGGCAGCTGCCCCCGCGCTGGCGTCCAAAGGCGACACTGAATCAGCCTTCTGCCGCTGCGGGGTGGGGCCCCGCCCTGGCTCTCTCCCGGGCCCCACCCTGCCGTTATTTATAGTTTTAAAGACCAGATGCCACCTGCCATGGTAAACAGAGGCTGCACAAAAGAGCTCAGGGGTCCAGGGCCTCGCCCCTAGGGCCAGCAGCAAGCAGTGGCGGCCCAGATTCCGAGAGCGGAGGCAGGGGGGCTGCACGGACCCTTGTTCCCCTCCCTCTGACTTGGCTGTTGGCTGCCGCTGGATTGGCAGCAACCTTCAGCCTCATTGGATGTGGTTTTCCAGGAACGAGGAAGACTCAGGAAGCGTGGAGAACCAGCTGCTAGTGTTTACCCAAAGGCAGAGATGTTTCCAGAAGAGTCCCTCCCTCCACCCTTCTTCTCCCGGTAAACCACCCCCTCCCTACTGGGTATTCAGCAATTGCCAGCACCTGTTGGCATCCCCTTGGCATCCTGCTGCCCCCTCCTTGGGCTGGGAAATCCTGCTGGGCTGCCCAGCGGGTTATATATCTTCTCTCAAATTAAATGAAATCTGGGGGGCCCAGAGAAATAATAGTGTGGTTAGAGTGCTTGCCTTGCATGCAGCCAACCTAGGTTCAATCCCCGACATCTCCTACCAGACATCTCCTATGGTTTCCCGAAGATCAAAAATAAACAAATAAATGAATGAATGAAATCCTCCTTTCCATGCTCCCCTTTCCAGATGGTCTATTTTATTTGGGTTAGGGGAGGGGGGAGGAGGGCAGGGGCCACACCTGGCTGTACTCCCGGCTCTGCACTCAGGGATCACGTCCAGCAGGGTTCTGGGGACCATTTGTGGTGCCAGAGATGGAATCCAGGTCAAGGAAATTGCTTTATTTAACCCCTGTACAGTCACTCTGGCTCTTACTCTCCACTTTTTTTTTTTTTGCTAAAAAAAGTAAATAAAATCCAGTATGAAATCTGTGATGATTATGCAATAAAGTGGCAGATTTGATACCTGAAACACTGTTTCAGAAAGACATTTGCACTCCTATGTTTATTGCAACATTATTCACAGTAGTTAAAATCTGAAAAACGTAAGTGTCTGAGAAACAGAGGACTGGATAGAGAAATGATGGTACATACACACAGTGGAATACTTCTCAGCTTATAAGAAAAGACGAAATCACGCCACTTGCTATGATGTGGATGCATCTGAAGAGAATCATGCTGAGTGAAGTTCTTCAGCAGGAGGGGAACAGACATAGAACGAGCTCTCTCATGTGTGGGATATAAAGAAATAGAACAACACATGGCCAAAGGCGACAGAAAATGAGAACTGGTTTACAGAACTGAGCTCGCCACAGGAACTGGGGTTGGGGGGGAGGAATTGAGACAGTGATGGGGGTGTGGTGATGGAACAAGAGACGCAAGAAACCTTCTCCTTAGCAGTTATAAATCATGGTGCCTCAAATACATTTTTAAAAAATTAAACACAAAAGAACTGGTTTCTTTGGGGGCTCGGGGGACCTGAGCTCATAGTCAGCACTGCCCTTCCCCAGGGATGAACCTCACTTGCCCCCTCTTAAACCACAGGATTATGATCCCTATCTTGCACCGAAAGTGCTCGGAAACTTCTGGAAAACTTTGGAAGGAGTCAAGATGGGACCCTGGGAGTAATGCTGACCAGTCCTGAAGCAGGAGGGTGACCCTTAGATTTTGCCCTGGGGCTCCTCTCAGAGGTGGCTACGGGTTTCGAGTGTGACCCTGGAGCGGACCCAGGCCTGTGTGGCGGGCCTTGTTTCCCTAGGCCTTCCCTCTCCTCTGTGGACTCGGTTGTGACGCAGGCAGAGGGCAGGCTGGCAACTGGCCGGAGGACCTGGCCTCGGGAAAGTCAGACAAACGAACCCGTCTGCTCCAGGGAGATTTATGGGCACGGTCTGAACCAGACAACCAGTACAGGCCAATTCGGCTGCCCCAGAATAGGCCAGTGGGCAAGGTGTGGCTGCCCCAATATTGTCCGGGTTATAATTCAGGAGGTATTTTGACTCCCAGGAGGCATTCTGGGGGACTTGGAGGCTCATTTTTTTTTGGCTGGCGATGCACAGGGGTTACTCCTGTCTCTGCACTCAAAAATTACTCCTGGCTGTGCTCGGCGGACCATATGGGATGCTGGGAATCAAACCCGGGTCGGCCGCATGCAAGGCAAAGGCCCTATCACTGTGCTATCGCTCCAGCCCCATCTCCTGCCGATTCTCGCTCATTAGAATCATGACTTAGTGTGAGGGCCAGCATGCAATGCTAAGGATCATCTGGGCCAACCCGGTGTTGATCCAAGGACCATGTGGGACTAGGAATCTTGCTAGGAAACCTGGGGTGTACGTGGGGAATACTCACCCTAACCTTGCCATGCTATCTTCCCAGCCCCTGGGTTGTACTCCTGTCTGTTCAAAGAATGTTTCACGAACCTGCTGTGCCAGATGTCCTTCCCCAGTGAAACTGCCAGAAAACCAATTTGCTTTCTCCTCTGGTCTCCATAAACATCTCAAAAATCGAAACAAGATTCTTAGGACAGCTGACCTCTCCTGGCACAAAGGAAGCCATTTAACTTTAACCAGCTATGCAGAAAATCCGCCTCATGGACCAGGCCTGGACCTGCAGGACCCTCCTCTCCAGGGTGTGGGGCTTTGTAAGCCTGCACAGTGTAGACTGCTGGTCAGCACGACCCCAGCTGTCCGTCCTGGCTCCCTTACCTGCATTTTGTTTCTCTTAGCTTTTCACCAGGGCCTCTGGCCAAGTTCATCTTAGAACTTCAGTTGGAGGGTGGAGACCTTCTCAATGGGCTGAGAGCTGACTTTCATGCCCAAGGCCCAGGGTCGCCATCCAGCACCATGAGAATTGCTGGGCACAGAGGCAGGAGCAGCCCCCGAACACTGCCAGGGCTGACCCCCAAAACCAAGTCGAACTAAGGGGATTCTCTTCCTGCCCTGAGTGGTGGCCCACTCTCAGAGACCCACAATCCATCATGTCCAGACTACAGAGCTTCAGGGGTCGTGCTCAGCACAGATGGTTGGTTCCAGGCCTCCTGCTTCTGCTACCAAGCAGCCCCTGGCCCCAGGTCCTTTCCTTTGGTTTCCTATGACAAATCATCTTTTTGCTTTATAGGAGCATCCACCCAACGATGCTGGGAGGGCGGGGGGCGGAGGGGTTGCGACCCCGTCTGCTCAAGCCCACCCCAGCAGTGCTGGGGGCTACGAAGACCACACTGGGTGTAGAAATTGAGCTCCCATTTGACCCAGCAATACCACTCCTGGGAATATAACCTAGAGAGACAAAAAAAAAAAAAAGTATAGTCGAGGTGACATTTGCACTTGTTTGTTCACTGCAGCACTGTTTACAATAGCCAGAATCTGGAAAAAACCTGAGTGCCCGAGAACAGATGACTGGTTAAAGAAACTTTGGTATATCTACACAATGGAATAATATGTAGCTTAGAAAAGATGAAGTCATGAAATTTACATACAAGTGGTACTACATGGAAAGTATCATGCTAAGTGAAATGAGTCAGAAAGAGAGGGACAGACATAGAAAGATTGCATTCATCTGGGGAACATAAAGTAACAAAACAGGAGACTAATACCCAAGAATAACCGAGATAAGTACCAGGAGGATCACTCCATGGCTTGAAGGCCAGCCGCACATGCTAGGGAACTCAGATAGAGAAGGGAGCACCAAATAAAGGGTGTTGGGAGGATCTGCCCAGGGTGGGAGAAGCATGCTGAAAGTAGACTATAGACCGAACATGATTGCCACTCAATTCTTCTTTTGCACACCACAGCACCCCAAAGGAGAGAGAGAACAGAGGGGAATGCCCTGCCACAGAGGCAGGGTGGGATGGGGGGAGGGGGGGTGGGAAGGGTACTGAGATCCATGGTGGTGGAGAATGGGCACTGATGGAGGGATGGGGACTGGATCATTGTATAACTGAAACCCAAGCACAAAACTTTGTAAGTCTACAACTGTACCTCAAGGTGTTTCACTAACAAAAATTAAAAAAAAAAAAGTCCACACTGGGTGGGCCTCGGGGGTCACTGGATGGCTGGGGATCAAAATCAGGGCCCCCAGTGTGCAAGGCATGTGCTTTGCCTCTGGGGCTACATTGCTGCCCCAGAGGCCGGAAGTTTCCCACCGTGGTTGCAAGGGGCCACTCCTTGTCCCGGAGGCCCAGGCTGAGCAGTTTAGTTGTTGCCATCATTTCACTCTGTCCATGGAGATGCCATGCACTTTGGGAGATGCAACAGGAGGCAGGGACCCAGAGGGACCTAGAACACCTCCAGTGAGCCCAGCACTTTTGGACAGATCACCCAGAAGCTGATTTGCTGGGACATACCCTGGTTCTATGTTTAGCTCTTGGGGAAGCTCCATCCTTGAGCAACCGTGAAGGAAGTGAGAAAACCAACCAAGAGACTGTCTGGGAGAGGGTCATAGTGGTGGGAGGCAGGCGCCACAGACACCCAGAGAAGGGATGAGGGGGAGGTGGGACCTCAGGTCAGCGCAGGGGTAAGGGGAGGTGGGGGGAGGTGGCTGCAGAGAGCCTTTCAGCAGAGACCACAGCCTGGGGGCCGGAGAGAGGATGGTGCAGAGGGTGCTGACCTCACACATGTCTGACTTGGGTTCAATCCCCAGCGCCCCATATGGGGTCCTGAGTTTTGGTCCCCAAACAAAACTGCAAACTCTCCCCAGGATCCATTCTCATTTCTTGCTTTAATTAATCTTTGTTGGGGCTGGAGCAATAGCACAGCGGGTAGGGTGTTTGCCTTGCATGCGGCTGACCCTGGTTCAATTCCCAGCATCCCATATGGTCCCCTGAGCACCGCCAGGGGTAATTCCTGAGCGCAGAGCCAGGAGTAACCCCTGTGCATTGCTGGGTGTGACCCAAAAAGAAAGAAAAAAACTTTAATTAATCTTTGTTTGGGGGCCACACCTGGCAATGCACAGCCTTACTCCTGACACTGAGCTCAGTAATCACTGAGCTTGATGGGTGAGCTTGATGGACCATAGGAGTAATATGATGGGGACTGAACCCAGGCCAGCTATGTGCCAGGCAAGAGCCCTACCAACTGTATTCTCTCTCCAGCACCCATCTTATTTATTTTTCTTTATTTTGGTGCAATCCATACCCAGCAGAGCTCAGGACTTACTCCAGGTGATCCCAGCTTAGGGATCACCACTGGTTGGGCTCAGGGGTCATATACAGTACCTCAGAGTGAACTCAGGTCAGCTTTGAGGAAGGTGTTGCTTGACCTGAAGTACAATCTCTCTGGCACCACCAAGATTAACACTCAATACTTATTTGGTTGTTAATGAATCTTTTATAAGTCAAGTGTATTATGTAGACTGATTCAATTATTTTTTTTTGGCCACACCCAGCAGTGCTCAGGGCTTATGTTTGGCTCTGTGCTCACAGCTCACCCATGGAGGTACTCAGGGAAGCATATGGAATGCTGGGGATTGAACTGTGGTCAGTTGCCTGCAAAGCAAGACCATACCCAGTGCACTCTCTCTGGCCGCAGGCTATATCTGTTCTTGCTTTTCAAGTGTCTACTCCTATTGAAAACACAAATCATTCTCTCAGTGCCCCTGAAAGAAATACCATTGTCATTCCATTTTGGAAAGCCAGACTCCGCTTTGTGCTTCAGGGTCATGAGTTTACATTATAGTAAGGAAAACATGCTAGACCCCAGGGGCATGGACATAAACACCCAGACTTTTGACCACAGCTAACAAGGATGATTCAGGTAAATGGAACAAGATGTGTGAGCCACTGTGTTTTGCTTCTCTACCCTGCTCTTGCTTGCTCAAGGCCCGAGAACGCAAAAGGGGGCACCCAGACCTGCAGGCAGGCACCCAGGGTAGACAGGAGGGCATAGGGATTAAAAACCTCTCCCGGAGGGCGATCGGGGTTCCAAGTCTCTTAGGCTTGCGAACCCTCAGCGATGAATCCCTTGTATGAGCGCCCTCAGCGCGGAGTCCCTGGTATGAGTGTGTTTTGGTGCGTGCATAAAACCTTGAAATATTTGTTCTGTCTTGGGACTGCAGTGATAGCACAGCGGGTAGAGCGTTTGCTTTGCACATGGCCAACCCGGGTTCGATTCCCAGCTTCCCATATGGTCCCCCGAGCACTGCCAAGAGTAATTCCTGAGTGCAGAGCCAAGAGTAAACCCTGTGCATCTCCGGGTATGACCTAAAAAGCAATAAAATAAAATACCTGTCCTGTCTCTGTGTCAGTCAGCAGCTGAGAGTTCGCAAGCCTAAGAGGGTTTGCAGCCACTTAACCCCTGCTCCCTCCTCTTTGCACCACTGGGGTGCTGCTCCATCCCAGTGTTCTTCAGCCTTCACATTTGGGGGACTGTTACAACATCTGTGCAAGCCACATTTGATCTACAGGAGCACATCCCCAGCAGTAATGGTGACAGCACAGACCAGGGGCTCTCAGATGACAGCACGCCAGCACGCAGCTGAATCTCCCAGAAGGCTTGTGCTTAAAAAACAAACAAACACAAAGGAACAAAACAGGGATGGGCTCAGGGTGTAGCTCAGCCATACCACACTTGCCTTTTTCCTGAGAGGCCCCTAGTTTGATTACTGGCACGGCAGGTGTGGGGGGGAGGGGTTGTCAGTAATCTGACAGTGTTGTTCCCTTCTAGTTCCTGAATGAGTCACCTGGAGTGTGCTTTCTCCACGAGCCTTCGGGGAAACCTGTGCTCTCAGTCCTTCAGGAAACACCATGCCTTGTTCACATCTAGCCTGAACACTCTGCTCCCCCTGCTGCTGGGCCCAGTTTGTCCACGTTGGCCAGCATCCTGTTGCTTGTGACATTTGTGACCTCCCTGTGCCTGCGAGACATACACTCAGATCCGTGTCCCTGCTTCAGGTCCGGAAGCCTCAAGTGGGTGAAGGACCAAGTTGGGTCAGGCAAGCTTTCACTATCGCCCGGTCCCAGTGTGATAACAGCATGCTTCTTCACACTAAAAGCACAGCAAGCCTGAAACAAAGCCTGTGACAATGCCAGGTCAGCAGGAGAAATGGAGTTTGTCAGCCTGCGATGTGCTCAGCCCTGGGGGCCTGCGGCGGGGGGGGGGAGGGGAAGGCAGTCTCTCTGCAGGTGATTCTAGGTGCTCCCGGGACCGAGAACTACCTTGGAGAGGGTGCTGCGGCCTTTAACTGGTACACCAACCAGGTGCCAGGTGGCCTGTCCTGCTGAGCATGTCACTGTAACTCACCCAAGCTTTTGCAAGAGTTAAACAGCGCTGGGTGATACAGAGGCTAAGGTGCTTGCTTTGCACACAGACAACCTAAAGAACGCAGGAGATGTGACATAACTGGGAAAAAAGCCAGATGGGAGAGGATGGGAGAGAATAATGGGTCAGAACCAAGTTGGTGACTGATGAGTCCCTCACAGGATTAGTGGCCTTCAAGGTCAAGAGCATCAGAGCATTCAACTGGATTAAAAACAAACAAACAAACAAACAAATCTAGGCACGCAAATTGCCCACTCCCGACCCGGGGAGGTAGTGACGATAAATAACAATACAGGACTCTTTGGAGACCCTGTAGAGAAGGGACCTCCAAGTAAAGGATGCTTGGAGGGCCCACTCAGGATGGGAGATGTGTGCTGAAGGTACACTACAGACTGAACATGATGGCCACTTAATATCTGTACTGCAAACCACAACACCCAAAGGGTGAGAGAGAACAAAAGGGAATGCGCCTGCCACTGAGGTGGGGTGGGGTAGCGGGGAGATGAGGTTGGGGTGGTGGGAGGGATACTGGGATCATTGGTGGTAGAGAACGGGCACTGAAGGAGGGATGGGTACTCGATCACTGTATAACTGAAACGTAAGCACGAAAGTTTGTAAGTCTGTAACTACCTCACAGTGATGAATTAAAAAATAAAATAAATAAATAAATAAAAAATAAATGAATCTCTTCCTTGGGAGTCTCAGAGGAGCCCTCCTCATTGGTTTTGTTTTTGCCTTAAGAGACCCCAACAAAGCAGTGCTGGGAATTCCTCAAGTAACCGCAGCAGTGCGAGGAGTCAGGGGCCCAGGGCCACACCAGCAATGCTCAGGGCGTCCTGTGGTTCCTTGGATGGCAGCAGAGGCTACCTGCGTCTTCAATTCTGTCCCCAAGACCTCCAGCCTGGCCACAGGCTTCTCTGAGAAGAGCAGAGGATTATAGCAACTGGCCCAGAAACCATCGGGATCCAGCCTCCTTAAAAAAAAAAAAAAAGAAAAGATAATAATGGGCTGGAGTGATAGCACAGCAGGAAGGGTGTTTGCCTTGCATGTGGCCAACCTGGGTTCAATTCCCATATGGTCCCCCGAGTACCACCAGGAATAATTCCTGAGTGCAGGGCCAGGAGTAACTCCTGTGCATCACTGGGTGTGACCCAAAAAGCCAAAAAAAAAAAAAAGATAATAGGAGTATAAAATAATCACGGTCACGGTCCTCCCGTTGTTCATCGATTTGCTCGAGCGGGCCCAGTAACATCTCCATTGTGACACTTGTTACTGTGTTTGGCATATCGAATACGTCACGGGGAGCTTGCCAGGCTCTGCCGTGCGGGCGAGATACTCTCGGTAGCTTGCCGGGCTCTCCGAAAGGGGCGGAGGAATCAAACCCAGGTCGACCATATTGGCTGCATGCAAGGCAAATGCCCTACCCGCTGTGCTATCGCTCCAGCCCATAAAATAATAGTAATGATAATAATAACAGTGTGTTGGCTGGCTGGATCATTTCTCCAAGATTTTTGTTCCAGCCCTTCTCCTGCCAGACCGGCTCATCCCAAATGCCGACTATGCCAGCCATTGTCTCTCAGTGTCCTGCGACAACACTTGAGCCACCACAAAACCCCTTCCTTTCCTTTTACTTTCTCCTGCCTTGAAGTCACACTGCCCTTCCTTTTATTTTTTTTCAAATTTAATTTTAGTTTTATAAATTTGTTGATGACCTGAGTTCGATTCCTCCACCCCTCTTGGAGAGCCTGGCAAGCGACCAAGAGTATCTCGCCTGCACAGCAAAGCCTGGCAAGCTACCTGTGACGTATTCAATATGCCAAACACAGTAACAAGTCTCACAATGTTACTGGGCACACTCGAGCAAATCGATGAACAATGGGAGGACAGTGACAATGACAGTGATAATTTATTACATTTAATATTGCAACACCAATTTCGCTACTACTTCACCTTCCCATCACATTTCGAATGTTTCCACTCTGACCCCCAAATCCTGTCCCCAAAGTAGAACCCAAGTAATTTATTTTGTATTGCTTATTCTGAATAATCTGCAAAAACTGATTTAAAAAGTTTCCTTAGAGGAGAGTGTGTGAAGATTGTTGTATTTCACTAAGAGATACTTAAGATGTGTAAGAGATACATTAAGATGTATAAGAGATTAAGATTAAGATATATAAGTAGCACTCCACTGTCCTCCCGGTTATTCATCGATTGGGCACTAGTAACGTCTCCATTGTGAGACTTGTTGTTACTGGGTGTTTTCTGGTGCTCCTGCTGCAGCTGCTGCTGTTGCTGGCTTATTCAATCCCAGCATATGCCTAGGCACCCACTGGGGTCCCAGATCTGGAACTTGAAGGTGAACCTCTGTTATTGAGCTTTGCCTGTGCAGGGAGATGGCTTCGGACAAGTCATTAAAAGCATTTCCAAGATGCACCGAAGTCAATGGAGAGCAGTCACTGAGAATGGGGTGGGGAGACACAGGGGTGCAGGGGTAGTGTTCCCAGCTCTGCTGGTCTTGAAGATGAACTCTGAGGGTAGGAGGAAAGGAACCAGCTAGGAGCAGCTGGTGCGTGAGTGCACTCTGGGCAGAATGGCTGGAAACAACCAAGCACTTTCCAAAAGATGCCCAGCCAGAGGGAGAGAGGGAGAAAGAGAGAGAGAGAGAGAGAGAGAGAGAGAGAGAGAGAGAGAGAGAGAGAGAGAGAGAGAGAGAGTGCTCTTATGCTCTTGAGGGAAGAAACTAAGCTTATCCTTCCTAAGCCATTTAGCTGTACTGCAGCTTAGGTGCAAAGCTGATTGCCATGAATTACAAAGGAAGACAGATCCCACCAACTCTGGAACTGCAGTCAGAGCTGAGTCAGGCCGAAGCTATCGCAGTGCAACAGACCAACCACCCTGGAGCCAACGGGCTTCTACTGCCCACAACGGGCTACTTCCCTCTCTACACAGCTTCTCCAGGACCTCCTCAGAGAGTCAGTCTGCAGGGTGCCAGCACCTAGGGCGAGCCCTGATGGTGGCAAGAACCAGACGTCCCTGCCGTTGGAATTAGGAACACAGAAGTCTAGAAGAAAAGTCTAGAAGAGTAGGAAGGGGACAGACACCCCACAGGGGTCGGCATGGATCCAGATAGACAGTAAGAGGGAAACCAAAGCAGGAAATCTGGGATCTTATGGAGAGGGAAGGGGTCCTCCTCTGCACCTGGTCAGTTCCCCCAGGACAGATCTGATGGGGGGCAGGGAAATGGGGGCCCCATCTGCACCTGGCCTCCGCCTTGGCCAGTGCCTCCCAGCTCCTAAGGGACCACAGGGCCAGGGCGGGCAGTGAAGTGGACAACCAGGGTGGCACCCAGCAGGTGAGCTGTGGTCAGGGCTGCTCGCTCTTCTCTCTGGACACAGGAGCAGGGGTCCAAGTTGGGAATTCAAGAAGAAAGAACCTTGACAAAGCTTTTCAGTGGGGTGGGGGTGGGGGCCAGAAGTCATCTTTGGGACACAGCCGCGTGACTCAGGCCGCCTTGGAGCCGCTCTGAGAACGCAGAAACTTTCCACAAGAGGCGTCCATGGCTTTACAAGTCCTTGTTCCAAAAAAACAAAGAAAGGTTTTATCTTTAAATCTGAAGTTGTGACTAGTTTGCCTGGGTCTGCCCTGGTGAGAAGATGGAAATTTACTAGCCAGATGGCAACCTTTGCACGGTGGTGAAAGGGGTCTCTCGGGAACCTCAGGCACACAGCACGGGAGTCTACAGGCTCCTCCTCCAGGGAGACCTCCAGGCTTGGGAACCTGGGGAGAGCGAGCAGTAGGGCAGAGAGAGGGCAGGAGCATCTCCCTGGTGGTATCACGTTCTGAAAACTTCTTTCAAACCATGAAAAGGGGGGACTGGAGCGATAGCACAGCGGGTAGGGCATCTGCCTTGCTTGAGGCCGACCAGGGCTCAATTCCCAGCATCCGTATGGTCCCCTGAGCACCTCCAGGAGGACTTCCCGAGTGCAGAGCCAGGAATAACCCCTGAGCATCGCCGGGTGTGACCCAAAAAGAAAAGAAAAACACAAAAAGGGCCCAGAGCAATAGTACAGCATGTAGGGCATTTGCCTTACACATAGCAGGCAGGCATTCAATCCCAGCATCCCTGGTTCCCCAAGCTCCTCCAGTAATTCCTGAGTGTAGACCCAGGAGTAACCCCTGAGCAGCACTGGGTGTGACCCCAAAACCCAAAAATAATTTCATTAAAAAAAAACATAAAATACTCCAAGGTTCTGTTTGAAAACCCTGAATATAGCAACCTTTTATTATGAACACATGGAACATGGGACTTCTTGGCTCCCTCACCTGGGACCCACTTTTTGCGTCTCCTCTGCCTTTTCATTCATTCCCTTCCCTCTGGGGAGGAGAGAAGTCACCCCACACTTTGGTTCGCAGCTGAGAGCAGGGTCAGCTGCTGTATGTGGCACTGGTGAGGACCGAACCTGCCGTCTTGCATCTGTAAAGCAGGACTCTTGCCGCTGAGCCAGCAGCTTACAAGCTTTACGCATCGGACCGAGTGAAATGCCATGAGAAGCCAACTTCCCACAACAGGTACAGGTGTGTGGTTCTGTCAAAGGAAGAACACTGAAACTTAGGTTATTTAAAATTTACAGGATTGGAGCTAGAGCGAAAGCACAGTGGGTAGGGCGTTTGCCTTGCATGTGGCTCACCCAGGTTCGATCCCCAGCATCCCACAGAGTCCCTCGAGCACCACCAAGAGAAATTCCTGAGTGTAGAGCCAGGAATAACCCCTGTGCATTGCCAGGTGTGACCCAAAAAGCCAAAAAATTAAAAAAAATTCTGGGACTGGGGAGATTGCTCCAAAGCCTGGAGCACATGACCATTGAGGGTCCCCGTTCAAGCCCTAGCACCCCCGACCTTCCCGAACACCACAGAATGCAGTCTGCGGGGCGGGGTGTGGGGGCAACACACCGAGGATGCCCCTTCCCCCCAACAAACAGATCTGGGGGCAGAGAAAAATTAGACACATCTGGGCTGGAACAATAGCACAGCGGGTAGGGGGTTTGCCTTGCACGTGGCCAACCCGGGTTCAATCCCTAGCATCCCGTATGGTCTCCTGAGCACCTCCAGGAGGAATTCCTGAGTATAAAGCCAGGAGCAACCCCTGATCCCTGACGGGTGTGACCCCCCCCAAGAAAAGAGAGGCACATCTACTGGGAATGACCCCACAGCAGTGATGCGACCCATGTGTCTCTCCTTCCTGGGTGAGTCACAGGCTGAGGTTCCTGCCCACAATCCTGCCCTGTGCTGTTCACCCCTGGAAGGGCGCTTGATTGCTGCAGTTGGTCTAGGTTCCAGCCCTGGTACCCCCATATGGGTCCCGGAACCCTGCCAGGAGCAATCCCTGAGTGCAGAGCCAAGACTGTGACCACAAAACAAGCCAATAAGATACTGACAACTCTTCGCGGCTCTCCATGGTGGAGCAACTTGGGACCAAAGCCACCAGTGTTTGTCCCACTTTGCAGTGGCCGGAATGATCTCCAGAACGCAAACAGCCTTCTTTTGGGGGGTGGAGGGGGGAGAGATTGCTCAAAGGGTGGGAGTAACATGTAGGGCTCTGCGTGTAGAAGCTCTGGGTTTGAGCCTCCAGCAGGGCACGTCCCCCACCACCCCTACCCTGCAGGAACAGTGACCTGGAACACCAAAAGTGTGGTTAGCCTGAGGCAGCAACGGTTTTAAACTTTCATTTTTATTATAATTTTGGGTTTGAGGCCAGACCCAGTCAGTGGTGCTCAGGCAGGGGTGACTCACGGCATTCATTCGGGGCACCAGATGGAAGGATGGGGAGCATATGGGGGGAGCATATGGGGGTCAGAATGCAGGTCTAGGCCGAATTGATAGCACAGTGGGGAGGGCATTTGCCTTGCATGCAGCAGACCCTGATTCGATCCCTGGCATCCCATATGGTCCCCCGATCACCGCCAGGAATAATTCCTGAGTGCAGAGCCAGGAGTAACCCCTGAACATCCTGAGCATCACTGGGTGTGACCCACAAATCACAAATCATCCTGTTAATTGTCGATTGCCTCGAGCAGGCCTCAGTAACGTCTCCTTCATCCCAGCCCTGAGATTATATTCAAGGCTCTTTAGGAGAATGAGACCCATCATTGTTACTGGTATTTGGCATATTGGGTACGACACAGGGAGTTTGCCAGACTCTGCCATGTGGACAGGCTACATTCGGTAGCCTGCCAGTTTGTCCAAAGTAGGAATGAGATGTCATAATAGGGTGTGACCCAAAAACGAAAAAAGAAAAAGCAGGCCTAAACTTTTCAAAGACCCCACCTTTTGGCATCCCTGGAAATTCTCAAATGCCTTCACCCCTGTACTCCAGCCCCAGCAAAAAAATAGTAAAAAATAAAATAAAATAAAAAGGGGGAAAAAAGGGACAATCCTTCCTTCCTCTCAGGCTCACCCCTGCTCCCGTGCCTGTACTGGGATGTGCTGGGGACCCTGGGTGCAGGGAACCACACTGGCTCTGGGACGGCACAGAACCGGCTGGCGAGTGAGGTGCAGAGTCACAACTGTGCTCACCACACGCGCCCTCTCTTGCCTGGGACCCACTGCTGCTGCCCAGAGGTATCCTTTTGCGGTGCTGGTGCTGACTAGCCCTGGGCAGATGCTCTAGGCCACTGAGTCCCCCGGCCCTCAGTCTGAACTTTTCAGAGACACCCACCTTCCTGCACTCCCGAAAATCCTCAGCACCCTGAAACTTCTGCAGGACTCAGATGCCCAGGGGGCGATGGTACCCAGATGCCTTTTGGGGCAACTGGACATTTCCAAGGCCTGGTGTCCCTGCTTTGCATGCCAAAGGCCTCAGGTTGGGTCCCGCCAACCCCCACCTGGTCTCCTGTGCTCCCCCCCACCCAAGAGCGACCCCTGCACACAGAGCCAGGTGGACCCCCCAATGTGAAACAAAACAAAAGGATGTATCTCCGGGTTATACAGCAGCCACACCTAGGAATCTAAAACGAGCACCCCCCCACCCATAACCAGTTATCTACAAGGACTCTGATCAATACTTAGGAGACAAGCAAAATAATAATAAAAAAATAATAATACACGAAGACAAAAAAATTTTTTAAAAGGCAAACTTCATTAAATACCAGGCAGAGTGACCAAATTCAGGACGCCGAGTGCAAATCCCCCAATCCGGGGGGAATGAGCTTTCAGAAGGAGAGCTGTGTTGGGCCAGGCCGGGAGCTGGCCAGTGACAGCCGGGGTGGGCTTAGGTGTGGGGGTCTCGCACGCTTCTGCGACGGAGCGCGCCCCCTGCCAGCGGTCCCCCTGCACCGGCCCGACTTTCCTTGCAGGGCGTGTCGCCGCGTCCCTGCCGTCTACATCCTCCCATAGCTGAGCCAAGGACCTAGCGATGCGCAGGCCAGGCCGGAGGAGGCGCGCCCTCCGCGCGGGGCTGCCGTCAGTCCCCCGCCTGCCCCCGCAGCTGCTCCACCGTCCGTAGCAGGGCCGCGCGCTCCAGCTCCAGCGCCAGCGCCTCCTGCTTCAGCTTGCTCTCGCTGGCCTGCAGCTTCTGGACCGCCGCCTCCAGGCTCTGGATCCTGCTGTTGGCCACCTGCAAAGAAAGGCAGGAGATGCAGGAGATGCGGGAGATACGGGAGGGAGGGAGACGCAGGAGTGTCACAGCGCAGGGCGGGCAGGCGCACAGGAAGGCCACACCCCCCAGCTCCCCTGCAGGGCGCCAGCGCCCAGCGCGGGGGACAGGGTACTGTCCCGTGTCTTGGGGGGGTCGGTGAGGTTCTGCATGGGCGGCAGCTGAGCAGACCCTGCAGCTACACCTGGGAAATAAGCCGGGTTTATAAACCAGCTAGCTCCTCTGTCCCCTACACAAGGGCGCCCCACACGGCAGGCTGAGTCAGCCTGAGCCTCTTCGCAGTGTGAAAAGTGGGGTCTCCAGCAGGAGGGAAAGCCTTCGTGCACAGGCTGCCCCAGGAACACCCCAGGCAATGTCGGGGGAGGGGTGGGGATGGGTCTTTCCAGAAGAGTGCTACCCCTGGAATATTTCCTGAGCCGTGGCATGAAGCTGATGAACGCTCTTCATTCCACCCGGATGCAGGAGTCTGGGGAGCACTCGGGGGTCCTGTGCGTCCTGGACAGCAGACAAGGGCACTGGGAGGCAGCGTAAGGGGAGGAGGGGACCCTATAGGGTTGGGAGAGAGCTCAGGCTCCGAGCTGCACCCAGCTCCCCTCGACATGCCGGCCTCACCAGCAAGGAGCATGTTCTCCTCACCCACTTCTGCCCATCCTAGTCCAGATGGAAGCTTCCAGGAAGGGGGAGACTGGGCTCCTCACAAAATAACCCCCTCCTTTTTTTTTTGCAGGGGTTGTTTTGGGTCACAAGTACAGAGGGTAGGGCATTTGCCTTGCACGCATACAACCCGGGTTCGATTCCTCCACCCCTCTCGGAGAGCCCAGCAAGCTACCGAGAGTATCCCGCCTGCACGGCAGAGTCTGGCAAGCTCCCTGTGGCGTATCCAATGTGCCAAACACAGTAACAACAAATCTCACAATGGAGATGTTACTGGGCCCGCTCGAGCGAATCGATGAATAATGGGAGGACAGTGCAACAGTGCAGTGCTACCTGGCAATGCTCAGGGCCGACTCCTCGCTCTGCACTCAGGAGTCACTCCTGGCGGTATGAAGCCAGATGGCTCCAGGTTGAATATGCAAAGCACACACCCTACCCACTGTGCTCCCGCTCTGGCCACACCTGTGCTCCTAACCCAGGGCCTCCCGGATGAAGCTCCTGTGCTCCTTTCGAGTTGCTGGGTAGATTTCTGAGTCCCTTTTCCCCACCCCCAAGTCTCCATTAATAGATCTTGCTTGAGTCTTTGTTCCAGGAAGCCCGAGCCTTTGATGCCCTCGAGACCCAAAGCACACTAGCTAGCACTCAGCTCCCGGAAACCAGGGGCCTCCTCCAACGAGGCCAAGGCCAGCTGCGCCTCTCAGCAGCCTGATTGACCTGGGCAAAGGACGCCCCGCCTGCCTCCCTGGAAAGCCCTCGATACCCAGTCCAACTGGAGCGGGCAGACAAAGGCCCGCAGTGGTGGGAAAGCCGGGCCACCCAGGGCCTGGGGCGGGTCCCTAAGGGGCGGCACTGCCCCCCCCAGGAGCGGCCGGAAACAAGTGCTGTCATCCCACCTGCAGCTGCTCCAGGAGGTCCAGATTCTGCTTGCGCAAGCTGCTGTTGGCTTTCTCCAGCTTGCCCATTCTTTGGTTGTCGCTGAGCGGGGAGGAGTCGATCAGCTCTTCCTGAAGCACGTGGTACTCAACCTCATACGCTTGCAACTGCTTGGAGATGTCCATCTCGAACACCTGCCGATACATAGAACTCACCAGGGACAGGAAACTAGAAAACGGGCCAGCGGGAGGTAGAACAGGGCTTCCGGGGCTTGTCTTGCATGTGGCACTGCTCGGTCTGCTGAGCATCACCACCAGGTAGGGACCTCGAGGGCCCCTGAGCAACAGTGGGGTGGACCCAGTAATCCCCAGCACCTCAGCACCCTGCAGCACTACATCCTCGGACCCTTGCACTGAACCACCAGCCTAGTCGGCTGAGTATCACGGGGTACCCCCATCATCCACCAAAAGAAGAAAATGAAAACACACTCACATGGCCAATGAGCATCTCCTTCCAACACACACACACACACACACACATGAACACAGGTACACACACACGAACACACACACACAGGCTCACCCACACACACATACACATGAAAACACATGTATACATGCATGTGCAAACATGAGCACAGGCACACACATGAATACACACACAAAAATACGGGTACATGCATACGCACACACAAACAAGCACATGTGCATGCATGAACAGACACATGAGCACCCATGAGCACTCATAAACACATGAGTGTACACATGCACATGAACACATAAACAACAGGCACACATGTGCACACACAATGCTCAGTGAGCAGCCCCTAACGCCAGCACTGAGATCCCTGAGATCAACGAGAAGCTGCACGTTTCCTCGGAAGGACCGTAGGAGCACTTGGGAGCAGGAGATACCGGGGTAGCACTCACTTTTCCATGGCTCAGAGCTTCATTTTTGAGAAGCTTTAGCGACATTTATTTTTAGTGTGTATTTTCAGCACCTTTTTTTTATTCTCTCAGAAAGTTCTATGAGGTCAACTACCTCGACATGGGTCAGAGGCAGAGGCTGGGGTGGGGGGTGGGGAACCAATGCAAGACTCAGGAGCTGCCTCAGTTTCCTCACAGTTCCCCGGGGTCAGAGAGTGACCAGAGAGCACACTCACAACCCAGGCACTCGGGCTCTGCAGAAACGAGCCCCACAATCAACAAACGAGTGAACCCAATTTCAAGGAAGCATTCCAAGCAATGGAATTACTGTCAAATGCTTGAATATGTTTATGATATGTATTGTCAAACTGCTTCCCAAATGGGAACAATCACTGTACATACCATTAGCCAGCCATCCACACATGTGTGCATACGGTGTGCCTTTGGCACTGAAATTTTTCATTATGTTTATCTGGTAGGTAAAAGCATCACTTTACTCAAACCTAAATTATGCATAAAGTGAAATCCTTTCTCAGACATTTGTTTATAGACCCATCTCTGACACACATTGATGCTTGTGTGCCTGGCTCATCTGCTCTTGGAGACTTGGGGTTTGCTCTCTGCAGCCTGTGGACACTTTGTGTAACGAAGTCACTAACCCCGAGGTCTACAGAACCACACACTTACCCCCTTCCCAGCACCCTCCACTCCCTAACCCTGCCCCAAGCTGCCCCCGACTCTGCCCCAGTCTCTGTGGCGAACTAAGGGCTGAAGAGGGGAGCAGTGTGCCAGGGATTGGCAATATGGGGGCACAATGTCTGCAGTGAATTAAAAAAAAACACAATAAAACAACTAGGAGTTGGTCTGCTTTTCATTATCACCACATGCAAGCGATTGTAGACGAAGCCAGTGTGGTTCAAGATCCATGGCCTGGTTTCCTGGGATGTCACTGAGGGGTCTTTGAAAACACTGCCCACCCTCGGCAGTACACAGTACTCAAGCGGGGAAGTGGGTACGGCAGGGGAGGCGAGGAACCTCCCACGGTGGCAAGAGAGTCGCTCCCACCCCGTGACCCTGCATGTCCTCTGAGCAAAGCCGCCCCATAGGCGCCTGGTTTCCATCCTGCAGGCCAAGGGGGATTATCAGTGTGTTCACAGTGACGATCGGCCGTCGAGCGTCCCCAGCATTTGCGAGTGTGTGAACCGCCCAGGACCTTGCTAAAATGCAGATTCTGACTCAGCGGGCTGGGGTGGCTGTGGGGTCTGGGCTCACGTGTCCAGCAGAGCCCGAGGGTGGCCCCCAGAACCCTGCTGCACCTTACTCTGTCCTCCCTCACCCTCAGGAAAACCACCCCAACCAAAGGGGCAGACAAAATGGGCCCAGGGCCATGACTGAGAGGCCCCCAGTCCCACCCACATGACAGTGCGGGGGCTCAAGAAACCGCCCATCGGGCTGGAGCAATGGCACAGAAGGTAGGGCGTTTGCTTGTACGCAGCCAACCCGGGTTCGATTCCCAGCATCCCATATGTTCTCCCCCAGCACCGCCAGGAATAATTCCTGAGTGTAGAGCCAGGAGTAACCCCTGTGCAACGCTGGGTGTGAGCCAAAAGGCAAACAACAATAACAACAACAACAAAAAAAAACCCCACCCATCACTTCTGCCCAGGCACCGCCGAGGGTTCTCACATTTGGCCCCTCATGCTTCATCTCTGCAGGGGGTATGAACATCCTCTGCAGGGGAGGAGCCTAAAAGCTGGAGAGATACCGGGCAGAGCAAGGAAGACACTGGAACTGGCTCCCAGTGGCCGGCGAGGCTGTTGGCAGAGTGGTGATCTGGGCCACCTGAGCCATGTGTGCTCTTGTCCCCAGCGAATCGAGAGTCACTACACCACCCTATGGTCTGCAGCTGGAGGTGGCGCACCTGGGTTTTCTGCAGGTAAGGGTGATCCTAGTCACTATATTGTCCCCACCTGCATCTGCTCTTCCCACTGCAAAGGCAGAGACCTTCTGGTCACAGCCCCCAAGAGGAAAAAGATGCTCCTGTCTCCCCCGCATTGTAGACAGAGTGGTACCCAAACCCCGGGAAGCCCAGGGCATGCACAGTCGCTCCTGTCCACCCGCCTCGCACAAGTGTCCGCCCCCCACCCCCCTCGCCAGGACCCACACAACATGGGCAATCAGCCGATTACAGGAGACAGAGGTGGACCCTGGCCTCCGCCCCTCTGTGCAAAGTGCCAGGCATGGTTCCTCTGTCATGCCCAGAATCCCTGCCTGGGAGCAACAGGAAAATTACCTGGCCCCTAACTTGTTCCAGATTCTGGTTGATGAAGGATGCTCCGAGGGCCGGGGAAGATGGCACTGAGATAGGCCTTTGAGCACTGCTGCGTGTGATGCCCCAGACGACGGCCAAAGGCTCCCGTCACCCGCCTCCCTCACACCGTGCCTCTCCCACTCTTCCTACAATGTAAAACACACCTGAAGCAGACGAGAGAGGTGCTCAGCACCTTTCCTTTGCACAAAGGGACTTCAAAATTATTAAATCCTTATTGCTCTCCTGCAGCCCCGGCCTCCGCGCCCAGCGCCACCGACTGGACTAAGCAGGTCCCGCTGTTCGTTTCTACCCCATCGCTATGCGGGTACACGACACTGGACAGAGAACGGCAGGGCTGAGCGCGAGGCGACCCAGAGCCCTGGCAGCTGCCGGCTCTCGGGGTCCACGCAGGAACCCCTTCCAGATGGTTCTGAGCTCTCTGGCCATCTGGCCACTCCCAATGGGTTCCACCCTGTGCTGAGCAACCCTGTCCTTCACAGTCAACAACGATGACCAGATGGTTCCTTCAGACGGGCTCAAAACCAGCCCCTTCTCTTCAGCCCGGCACCTAACAGCTGGGCCCGCTGCACTCCCCGGCACTCAGTGACACTCTCACACTCATACTTTCACTCACATACTTACACTCTCACACATTCTCACATACCCTCACACACATTCACACACCCTCACAGACTCACTCACTACCACACACTCAGAAATTCTCACTCTCACAGTCACAGGCTCAGCAAACTCATACACACTCACACACTTTCACACACACACTGTCACTTATTTTCACACACACACATACTTGCTCACTCACACACTCTTGCACACCTCCCACTCTTTCACACGCCCTCACACACCTTCATATGCTCACATACTTTCCTAAACAACTGCACATACCCTCACACTTATACTCTGCCATGCACACTCACACATAGACACACAACTCACACACATACTTTTTCTTACGAATATTCATACATACACACATACACACATACAGAGCACAGACCAACCCCTCCACCATAGCTTTACCAACATTCACGTGTAGAAAATTCCAGTAATATTGTTCAGCAGAAAAATCAAATCAAAGCACTCATCTTCCTTTGATGAATAAATATATAAATGAAAAAACTTGGGCCAAGTCTCAGCCATGAGACCATGGTAGGCAGATGTACTGACTGCCACACCTACACATCCGCGGACACTTCCTGGACATTCAAACCCCAGCCCCACCCCCACAAACACACACCTACAGGCCTAGACCCAATGGCCACAGCCCTGGTCTTATATCCTACATACATCCACACAGACACAACCGGGCAGAACAACAGGCCTGCTTGTATAGGTGGTTTCTAGGGGGTTGCTTCCGGCCTTTGGAAGATGCCGAGTGACTCATACCTGGTTGATGGTCTTTTCCATCTGCACCAAGCCCAGGTTGGGGAGTGTGTTTTTAATAAAGTCCACAATGGTCTCCAGGTTTTCATGCTGCAGAATCAAGGGCTTGTGGCTTCCCAAGAGACTTAAAGCCACCTTAAATATGACCTCTGTGCCCTGAAGAAAGATCATGTCTGGGAAAACACAAAAATACATGAAGTTAATCCAAACCATTTTTTTTTTGAAAGGTGTGCAGGGGGCACACCCAGAGATGCTCGGGGCTTACCCTAGCTCTGTGCTCAGTTGGCAGTGCCTGGGAATGCAGAGGATTGAACCAGGTCAACCACATGCAAGGTAAGTACTACTTACTACATGTCATACTATCTCTCTGGCTCCCGCTATGTAATAATATAAAATTATCGGGGCTGGAGCGATAGCACAGCGGGTAGGGCGTTTGCCTTGCACGCGGCCAACCCAGGTTCTAATCCTAGCTTCCCATATGGTCCCCTGAGCACCGTCAGGAGTAACTCCTGAGTGCAGAGCCAGGAGTAACCCCTGTGCATTGCCGGGTGTGACCCAAAAAGCAAAAATAAATAAATAAATAAATAAAATTATATACATCCATGATATAACTAATACATACAGCAACTATAAATAGCATCCTCCACCCAGATCCTCCATCTTCCAGTAGGCAGGGGTCACACCCACCAACTGATCCCCAGCACCATGTAATCCCATCAACGGCCAAGACCCAGAGACTATAAAACCCAGCTCCCGGAAGAAAACAGAGCAGAGTCTCCTGCCCCCGCGCCTGGCTGTCCTCGCCGGGGCCCTTTGGAGGGAGGCAGGTTGAGTTTCCCTCCCTGCCCTGAGCAGAGTTCTGGCAGCCGAAGACCTCCAGAACCAGCCCCAAACATGCTGAGACCACTCTCCACACGCATGAAGGTACCGGCAGAGGAACAAAGGCATGTGGGTCCCGGGGCTGAGATCTCCAAGCCTGCTCGGATCGGGGCTGAGCATCTTCCACCCAGATCCTCCATCTTCCAGCAGACAGGGGTCACACCCACCAACTGACCCCCAGCGCCGTGTAATCTCATCAACGCCCAAGACCCAGAGACTATAAAACCCAGCTCCGGAAGCTGACATCTTATTATCTCATTCTTACTTTGGACAACCTGGCAGGCTACCGAATGTTACCTGCCCACACAGCAGAGTCTGGCAAACTCCCCGTGGCGTACCCAATATGCCAAATACCAGTAACAATGATGGGTCTCATTCCCCTAACCCTGAAAGAGCCTTGAATATGACACCTTTTAAAAAAATCTCAGGGCTAGGACTAAGAGACGTTACTGGGGCCTGCTTGAGGTAATCAATGACATCCATGATATAACTAATACAGCAACTATAAATAACGTACAGTGTTGTTATGCACATATAAATATTGTCACGGGTTAAGATAAATCCTCCAGCTCCAGGTACACATAACACTTAAAATGCTGCCCACCCCATCCTCACTGCACTTGACTCTAGCACTGTGACCCCAACTTCCACTCTGCCCCTTCTTCCCTTTCTCCCCTCCTTGTTCAAGCCCCCTAGAAACAGGTACAGGGATTTGTGGAGCAGGAAGTGGAAGGAAACGTCCTGTCAGCTGACAACGCCATGAGCAAATCACGGTGTGCCAAAGCCACACCCAAGGCACCTGCCCCTCTGCAGAAACTCAGACCTGGCGCCTGGGCTGGTCTGTCCGGGAAGGCCATCTGCATCCCCCTGCTGATACCGTGTTCCTGCGCAGGAACTTTTCTTTCAGTTTCTATTTGCTGCTGTTGTTCTCACCTCTGTGAGGAGGTGAACCTCTCCAGGTGACACCCACAGGCATGGATTTTGCTAGATTTTCCAGCACCCCCTTCATCGGCTGCTGTATCAAGTTACTTCTCCTGGCCGGTAAACAACCTGGTACTCCAGGTCTCTTGGAGACCCCCCCCCAAACCCGGATTACAGGTGGCTCACACTGGACTACCTCTCTCCTCGCCAGCACACCCTAGAGACGTTAGGGACGGAATCTGCATAAGGGAGGAAGCCAGACCCCATTTGAGATTCCCAATCCCCATCCCTAAGGGCATCTGTGTTCAGAAGATAAAGCAAGACAAAGTGGGTCCTTTCAGGGGCCTCTGCACACCCAAATAGGAAACTCTCAGAGGAGGCTCTGCTCCATCATCCTGGACATCGTCCAGGCAACGGTCAAGATGCGGTTGTCGAGGCTGAAGCAATAGCCCAGTGGGTAGGGCTTTTGCCTTGCACACAACGACCAGGGTTCGATTCCCAGCATCCCATAGGGTCTCCTGAGCACAGCCAGGAGCAATTCCTGAGTGCTGAGTCAGGAGTAACCACTGTGCATCGCCGGTTGTGAGCCCAAAAAGAAAAAAAAATGCGGCAGTCCCATGAAGCCCCCTCCAAGCAGCTGAACTGCAGGTCCAGGGACAGCATCATTTCGATGAGAAAAGAGCAACTCATGGGAACTGGATGTGGAACTGCATGCAGTTACTCAAGGACCTGCTTTCCACACCCCTTTCTCTTCAAGTCATGAATGTTTCAAAACAGGGGAGACTTGGAGCACTGGATTCAAAGTCACCCGCAAATTCATGGCTGAGCTCTGCGGACTGCGAGCTGAGAATCCTTTACTGAGGTATGAAACGGGGAATAGTCGAGAAAGGCCCATTTGTCTGGAGGGCTTAGAGGGAAGTGGGCGTCCAGCCAAGAGAGACTCTAGAGTGCACAGAGGAGGCTGGGGATTTAAGAAGCGGCTATTTACCAGAGCAGGCGCGGAAATCACGTGACCTACAGACTTGTGAGAGGGCAACTCTTTTAAAGAACCTCCTCATGGGCTGAAATACTGTACTGGAATAATGGAGTACTGTGGGTAGGGGGTTTGCCTTGCACATGGCCAGCCAACCTGGGTTCAATTTCCAGCATCCCATATGGTCCCCTGAGCACTGCCAGGAGTAACCCCTGAGCATCATCGGGTGTGACCCCAAAAGCAAAAAAAAAAAAAAACCTCCTCGTGTGGGGGGCTAAGCCCTGAAAGACAAAGCAAAAAAAAAAAAATACCTCCTCGTGTGGGGGGCTAAGCCCTGAAAGACAGAACGGGCTGTGCCAAGACACCCCGCAGGCTCTGCAAAACAACATCATCACGCAGTTGCCGCCTCGAACTCCTACCAGGTGATGAGCTGAGAAGGCCAGGCCTGTCCACGTAGGCCCCACTGCAGAGAAGGAGCAGAAACCAGGAGGACACACGGGCACACGGAGACCTACCTCCTACCCCACACGCATCCGCTTTGAGTTCAGGGAGTCAGAAAACTGAGAGGGCCAAGAGCGCAGGCTGGCCTCAGCGATCCGGACAGTGGCAGAACCCAGGCGGGGCCAGCCGCCCAGGAAAGCTCAGGAGCAGGCAGGGACAGGCTGGGCAGAGTCACCCACACATACACATGGCCGAAGACCAGGAGAGCCGAGATGAATGACAGGAGCTGCTGGGCCAAGGCAGGCCCAGCGACAAGATTTCAGAAGTTATACACTGGACTGGGCACTGTGGGACAGAATGAGTAACTTCATACGTGGGCAAAGGGAGGCCTGTACACTTGGGGAGGGCCCAGGACCCATGGACTTAACCTGAACAGTAAACGCTAAAAGCTTAACTAGCAGCAGCAAAGCTGAGAGCTGCCTTTCCAAAGCGGAGGAGTGTTAGGACTTCCCCTACAGCTGTAAGGCCCTTCATAGCTATCCTCAGGCCGCAGCTGACCCCGCGCTGACCCTGCCTGGATTCTTCCCAAGGTGTAACCTGATAGTTCAGCTGTCTCCAATCCAGGACCCTTGCAAAACTACAGTGTGTGTGTGTGTGTGTGTGTGTGTGTGTGTGTGTGTGATCTGATAGTTCAGCTGTCTCTAATCCAGGACCCTCGCAAAACTACTGAGGTGTGTGTGTGTGTGTGTGTGTGTGTGTGTGTGTGTGTGTGTGTGTGCGCGCGCGCGCGTGTGTGATCTGATAGTTTAGCTGTCTCCAACCTAGGACCCTTGCAAAACTACAGAGTGTGTGTGTGTGTGTGTGTGTATGTGTGTGTGATTTGATAGTTCAGCTGTTTCTAATCCAGGATCCTTGCAAAACTACTGAGGGTGTATGTGTGTGATCTGATAGTTCAGCTGTCTCCAATCTAGGACTCTTGCAAAACTATAAAGGGTGTGTGTGTGTGTGTGTGTGTGTGTGTGTGTGTGTGTGTGTGATCTGATGGTTCAGCTGACTCCAATCCAGGACACCTGCAAAACTACAGAATGTGTGTGTGTGCGTGTGTGTGTGTGGGTGTGTGCCTAATCTGATAGTTCAGCTGTCACCAATCCAAGACCCCTGCAAAACTACAGAGGGTGTGTTGGGGGGGGAGGGGGTTAACATTTCTTCTTTCAGAAGAGGAGAGGTCAGAGGCACCAGAAGTAACTGGCAAGAGCCAGAAGCCACACATAGAAATCTTTGCTTTTGACTAACTCTTGTTAGTAATTGAAGTACACAACTTAGAATTTGGAATCTTTTCATTACCTTCCCCCCACCCAAAAAAAAAAGTATAAAATTAAAGAGTGGCACTTTCACTAACAATTTGTTTAATCAGGAAGTAGATATTTTCTTTCAATGATTAATTAGAGTCAGGACATTATCAATTTGAAGAGGTTGTTTAGGTATTTCTAATTAAGGCAAATGGAGCTTCTTTAAAATATTCTTTGGTCAGAAAATAACAATAATGATAAGTAGTAGTAGTAGTAGCAGTAGTAGTGGGCTGGAACGATAGCACAGCGGGTAGGGCATCTGCCTTGCACGTGGTTGATCCTGCCGAACGGAGTTCGATTCCTCCGCCCCTCTCGGAGAGCCCGGCAAGCTACCGAGAGTACCCCGCCTGCACGGCAAAGCCTGGCAAGCTACCCATGACATATTCGATATGCCAAACACAGCAACAACAAGTCTCACAATGTTACTGGGCCCGCTTGAGAAAATCGATGAACAATGGGAGGACAGTGCTACACTAGTAGTAGTAGTAATCTAGTATTCTGGGGCAGAGAGAAGAAAAGATGACCCAATACCCAGTTTGATTATAAAAGCAAATATTAGCATTTCCCAGAATTTGGATATCACCACATCTCTGCGAGTGAGCATAGGCAGATGACTTTCAATATGCAATATCAGGGCTGGAGCGATAGCACAGCCGTAGGGCGTTTGCCTTACAAGCAGCCAACACGGCCCACCCGAGTTCGATTCCTCCGCCCCTCTCGGAGAGTCCGGCAAGCTACCGAGAGTATCTCTCGCATGGTAGAGCCTGGCAAGCTACCCGTGACGTACTCGATATGCCAAACACAGTAACAACAAGTCTCATGATGGAGACATTACTGGGCCTGCTCGAGCAAATCGATGAACAACGGAAGACCGTGACATTTAAGCAACGTTCTCACTCTAGAAACAAATGTAAGGGCCAGAGGGATAGCACAGCAGTAAGGCACTGGCCTTGCATGCAGATGACCCAGGTTCAGGGACCACAAAATTCTTCTGAGCACTGCCAGGAGTTGATCCCTGAGCTCAAAGCCAGGAGTAAGCACTGAGTACCCAGGTGTGTCCCCAAAACAAAAACAATAATAAAAATTAAACAAACCTAAATAATTACAATGAAGTTACAGATTTCGGGGTCCAGAGAGATAGTACAGCGGATAAGGCAATTGCCTTGCACATGGCTAAGTGGGTTCAATCCCTGGGACCCCATATGGTCTCCTGAGCCCTGCCAGGAGTGATCCCTGAGGACAGAGCCAGGGTAAACCCTGAGCACTTCAGGTGTGCCCCCCCGCACCCTCAAATACAGACTTAGAGCTGGGACACACGCTTTGCATATAGGATCCCTGGATTAGATCCCCAGCACCACACAGTCCCCTGAAAATCACCAGGAGTGACCCCCAGCACCAAGCCAGGAATAAATCCTGAGTGCCACCAAGTGGCCACTCTGCCCCTCCACCCCCCACAACAAGCAAAAAACACAGAAAAACATTATAAACCGCACGCCACCCCCACCCCACCCCCACCCTGTTGCTTCTGTGATGCTGATGTGATGACGGGTGGGGCAGGTGTTATCATACACCTGCCTTGGGCCTCTGCATCTGGCCGTGGGGCTCGGAAAATCATACTTCCTTCCGTGCCCACATGTTCACACCCTTCAGCAGCTTGCACACACCTGCTACCGTGTGTCTAGAAATCCTTTCTTTCTTTCTTTCTCTCTCTCTCTCTTTTTTTTTTTTTTTTTGCTTTTTGGGTCACACGCGGCAATGCACAGGGGTTACTCCTGGCTCTGCACTCAGTAGTTACTCCTGGCGGTGCTCAGGGGACCATATGGGATGCTGGGAATTGAACCTGGGTCGGCCGCGTGCAAGGCAAATCCCCTACCCGCTGTGCTATCGCTCCAGCCCCCAGAAATCCTTTCTATCTGCCCAGCATGCTGCTTAGTGTCTGGTAGGGCACCAGGGATTTAAGTCCAGGCAAAATGCTTGCTCCGCAGATGCGCTAGCCACTGAACCTCCTGGCCTCCCGGTCCCAGATGTTTAAGCAACTGGACACAAGACGACACTTTGAAAGCACTCAGCAGGTGGTGAGTATCAATCCTCCCATAACCCACTCTCTACCAGAGTGATCAAGTAACACAAACGCCCGATGGCAATAGAAATGAAGAACATGAGAGCAGGTCTTCAGCAGGAAGCTCGCAATGGAGGTGAGATGGGGAGGGGCAAGGAAGGGGGTACGTCAGGGAAGAGAGAACTACAGCAATGGGGGAGGGAAGTGGTCAGCCTCCCCTCCAGAGGAGGGTGCCAAAAGAAAATGTTTCACAGGAAACCCTATCAGTAACAGTACTGCAAGCTACAGTGTCCAAATATTTATTTAAAAGTGCCTGCGATAGGGGGCCGGAGCTGATAGGGTATTTGTCTTGCACCCGGTCGAACTGGGTTCAATTCCTGGCATCTCATATGGTCCCCTGAGCCATGGCAAAAGTAATTCCTCAGTGCGGAGCCAGAAGTAACCCCTGAGCATCACCAAGTGTGGCCTACAAAGATAAAAATTAAAAAAAAAAAGTGCTGCCTGCTATAGAGGCTGCTGGCGGGCGGGACACTGGCAGAGGAAATTGGGCACTGGTGACGGGCCCAGTATTGGAACACTTTGTGCCTGAAACCCAGCCATGCATAACTTTGTAATCCAAGGTGAACAAAAACGTTTAAAAAAATGAGATAGGGAATCCTTGTGAACATGATTTCATTTTATTGGTGGGATTTTGTTTGTTTGTTTCTTTTCCTTTCTGTTTTGTTTTGCTTTTGTAGGATCAGGAATGGTGCCCGGAGCATCACACATGCCAGGCAAGTGCAGGCCTGCGGTGCCACCTGCCAGCTCCTCCGAGCGGGCTGTGCTTGGGGCCTCCCCGGCCTGCACCAGGACCAAGCTGCCGTCCCCAAAGCCACAACGGCCTGGACACTTGGTAGGCGAATACAGAAACAGGAAGAGATGGGGTGTAACAAGGCAGCATTCACCTGGGGGGTAGCAGACAGTGGCATTCGGGGAGCTGAGAAGTGGGGGGCACTATGGGTCACCCCCACAGGCTCTTTCTGACTCTGTGCTCACCCAAGAAACCTTCTATGATACCAGGAATGGAACCTGGGACGAGGCCCCCGCGGCAACACTCACCCCCTGCACTGACCCTCTAGCCCCTCTGGGAAGATTTTGACTATGTTTGCTGGTTTTGTCTGTTTCATGGTGGATCCAGCCCAGAGCCCTCCACGGCGAGTGGGGAGCCGAAGAAGGGGAAGGAGGCAGGACGAGAAACACACGCCCAGGCCCGGTGGGTCCAGCGGCAGTGAAGCTGCACCAAGCAGGAGCATCGGGGCGCCCACCTGCCCGCCCGCCCACCCGTGCCGCCTACATAGATGCTGGTGCCACACCACAGAGGCCAGAGTCCCCCAAATTCTCAGATCCGGCAAGAGAGAAGGGAAGACGCCCGGAGCGTACAGGGCAAGGGTCGGGCTCACGCGCACCTGCCGCACTTACCAAACACCCGGGCCACGAAGCCCAGAGGGAACTGCGAGGCGAAGACGGTGAGGAACCAGGGCGCGGCGTACAGGCTGGGCCCAATCTCCTGCTCCTCCAGGTGCCCATGCAGGTCCCGGTGGTAGTCGTGCAGGAGCCGTGAGAGCTGGTACATCTGGATCTGGGGGCACACAGACACCCGCTGAGCCTGGCTATCGGCACCCCGCGCACCCAAAAGGGCTGCTGGCAGATGCCCCCGCGTGCCAAGCAGCGCCCTCCTGCTCCCGCCTACAGGAGCCTGGGGGGTCGGTCTCTCCCAGGGAAACCGTCCGCACATCCTCTTCAGAATCGCTGTCCCTGAACGCCCACTGGCAAGGGTAACGGGGATTTGGGGAGGACGGCGGCCTCTGCCGAGGAGCTGTAGGCAGGGGTTTTGGTTTCTTTTAGATTTTAGACCATGCCCGGCCACGCTCAGAGGTCACCCTGGCTCTGCACTGAGGAATTACTCCTTGCCCCATGCAAGGCAAGCGTCCACATCCTGTACTATCTTTCCGGCCAGTCAGGTACTGTCATGTGCACTCCTTAGCCCACGACCCCTGGGGTCACCCCCAAATGACTCAAGTAGGTAGGGCACTGGGGATTTCTCAAGGCTCCCAACAAAAAGTACAGGGCCTGGGTGAGTTAAAATGGGTATAAAATGGGGCCTGAGTGATGGGCACTTGCCTTGCATGTGGCCAGTCCTGGTTTGGTCCCAGGCAGGAGTGATCCCTAAGTGCAGTGCAGAGCCAGGGAGTGAGAGCCCTGAGCACTGACGTGGTCCCAAAATGAACAAACGTGACCCCCTTAGACACGAGGCCATTTGCAGCTCAAGCTGAGTGTGGCTCCAAAGTGCTCCCTCTGGAGAGTGACAGAGGGTGGCAGGGTTCCAGGAGGGACCGGTCGGGGGTCACTGTAGCGCTGTGACCCGAGTCCAACCCCCAACAAGAACCTTGAGAGGTCCACTTCCCGACCGCCATGCCGCAAGGCGGGAGTGCACCCCGCAGGAGGGGGGATCGTGGGTTGCCTGGCTCGTCACCTCACCCTCAGCTTTTCTGTAGCAGGAAGAATCAGTTGGCTGGGGTCTGGCACCCCTGAGGATGCTGGGCTCCAACCCTGAGTCATAGCAAAGTCACAAACTGCTCCCTGGGGTGGCAGCTGCCACATTTTAACTTGCTGTGAATGAAGCTGGGGCCACACCCATCCATGGGCCTGGCCGCTCCAAGAGAAGGGGTCCCCCAGGGGCTTCTGCCCGGTCCAGGCGGGCTCACTCTAGAGTGGGCAAAGGCCAGGTCACAAGGGCCTGACTAAGTGCAGAGACACACAGGCCCGACAGCAGTTGCAGAACTCGGCGGCCAACAGGCAGCACGAGAGCACGGGGCACCAAGTAGGCACCGGGCACTGCCTCTGCCTGCTCAGCCCACACCGCCCCGGGCTGCCTGGGCCCAGACGAACGGTTCTTCTGTCTCAGATAAGAGGAAGATGATGAAAGGAGCAGGCAAATGGCGCAGGAAACGGGATCACCATGGGAAGTGGGGTGAAAAGAAGAGAGAGTGTGTGTGCGCACACGCAGCAAATGGCTCGAAAAAGCGGGATCACCATGGGAAGTGAGTGAGGTGAAAGGAGAGGGTGTGTGTGTGTGTGTGTGTGTGTGTGTGTGTGTGTGTGCGCGCACTGACTGGGGGTAGAGAGGATGGAAGTGAGGCGCACGGACAGAGGAGCCTCTCCAGAAACCCCAATGACCAGGGATCAGGTGAGCTGGGGTGGGGTCCATGGTAGAGCCGACTATACCCGGTGGTCACCTATGGATGATTGGAGGTGTGGGGATTTTGTCTTGTTTTTGAGCCACACCTGGTGATGCTCAGGGCATCGATTATGCCCAGTGGGCTATGCAAGATGCTGGGATCTAAGCTGGGCTGGCTGCATGCGGGGCAAGGACCCTACTGCCTCTACCCCCTGTACCATCATTCCTCAAGGTGACTGATCGGAGGGAAAGTCAGAGGGAAGAGGCCCCCTGGGCTAAACCCCTGCTCTGCCACTTGCTTGCTGTGTGACCTGGGCAAATGGGGCAACCGCTCTGGGCCTCAGTTTCCCTGCCTGTTAGCTGAGTGATAATCAGTGTCTGCCCAGGAGTGAGGGAGGGCAGAGATGAAATATCAACAGAGGAGCCGGAGCGATAGCATAGCAGGTAGGGCGTTTGCCTTGCACGCAGCAGACCCAGGTTCGATTCCCAGCATCCCATATGGTCCCCTGAGCACCGCCAGGAGTAATTCCTGAGTGCATGAGCCAGGAGTAACCCCTGTGCATCACCAGGTGTGACCCAAAAAGAACAAATAAATAAATAAATGTCAACGGAACATCTGGCCTCCAATGCCCAGCAAGGTAAATGCTTTCAGCCCAGACAGGCGTGGGGGTGGAGGGCTGCAGGCAGCTTTCCTGCAGCCCCTCTGGGACACCAAGGCAGGCTCGCGGGCTACCTGCAGGATGATCATGTCCGGCCGGTACTGCTTCCGCAGGCCCATGTCGAACATCAGGAACTTGAGCATGTGGAAGGCCTCCTCCTCGCCCATGTGCAGCAGCAGGATGCCCGCGACGAAGCTGAGTCCCTGGCAATAGCCCACCTCCTGGTCCAGGAGCGAGTAGGCCTTCAGGATGTTGTAGAGCGACAGCTGCCCTGCTCCGAGCTGGGCCGAGAAGTAGGGGTGTGTGGGGAAGGTCCGGCCTGTGGACGCAAGAGGCGCACGTGCGGTCAGTGCAGGGCAGGAGTCGGACAGGTCAGACCTCAGGGCTGCACCTCTGCTTCTTCAGCAGACTGCCTCTGGTTCCCGGGACATGCACAAGCCCTTGAGACCAGACATGAAGACCCCTTCCTGGGGCTGCTGGGGGGCTGGGGAGTAGCTCTACCCCTGACACCCACCAGACAAGCATCCTAACCCCCCTTCTCAAGAGGAGTGGAGCGGGTCTGCACTGGCCCTCTGGTCCGACCTTAAGGGCTGGACAGCCAAGCAGAGTTACACACCATTCTCAGACCTGCTCCCTGCACTACACACACATGCACATACAAACACACATACACACAAACATACATATACACAAAACACACTCAGACACACACAGAAACACAAACACACACAAAACACAACACTGAAGAAGCACACGTATATAGACATGAAAACAAACACATACACAAAACACACATAAACACATGCACAAGCACACCTATATACACAGACATAAAACACACAAACACACATCTACACACAAACATATAGAAATAAACATATAGAATGTCCTGACTCCACGCCAGGATGTCTTCACCGGGGGAACTCAGAGGGGATGCGGGTTGAATTGTCCCAGCAGAACCCCGGCAGCCCAAAACCTCCAGCACCCAACCACCGCCATGCTCATAGCCGCTCTCCACAAACTGGGACGAGCCTCAGCTATGTGGGAACCTGCAGAAAAACCCAGATATGCGGGACCTTGGACTGAGATCTCTAAGCTCGCTAGGAACAGGCCTGGGCCTCCTCCCCACAGCTCCCAAGTTTTTCAGTAGCTTGGCAATCACACCCACAAACTGCCGCTGGTGCAATATAATCTCATCAACGGCCAAGATCCGGAGACTATGAAATAAAGCTCCGGAAGAGAGAACAGGACGTCTTGGAATGTGGCCGTGCGACCTCTTATACTCTAGCCCACTGATGTGCCAAAAGTAGCACATCTTTGCTTGGGTTTAATATATTGCAAGTAATCTCTTATACAAGGGCTTAAATGGCTCCGAGATGAAATACAACAATCTTCACACACTTTCCTCTTATGGGAAAGTGCACAGTGGTGGGATTGGTGTTTGAATATTATCTGTAATGAACTACTGTGAACAACTTTATAATAATAAAATAAAAAAAAAAGAAATAGCACTGTAGCACTGTCCTCCCATTGTTCATCGATTTGCTCGAGCGGGCATCAGTAACATCTACACTGTGAGACTTGTTGTTACTGTTTTTAGTATATCGAATACACCATGGGGAGCTTGTCGGGCTCTGTCGTGCGGGCGGGATACTCTCGGTAGCTTGCCGGGCTCTCTGAGAGGGACAGAGAAATAGAACCCGGGTTGTCCGTGTGCAAGGCAAATGCCCTACCCGCTGTGCTATCGCCAGCCCCCTCCCCAAAAGAAATAAACATACATATACACAGAGAAACATATACACAGACACACACACAAACGCACAAGTATACACACAGCACACGCACAAATACACACACACAGGCCTGGAATTCCTCCCACACGCGGCAGGCCTGCTCTGGGCCAGGGAGCAGGTGTTTCTTTTCTCTGGGGGTGTCACACCCAGCAGTGCTCAGGGCTCCCTCCTGGAGTGAACAGAGGGCCCTGCAGTGCTGGGTGGGACTCAAGGCCCTGCACACAAAGCCGGCCCCTGCCTGTTAAGTGTCTCTTGTCTCCACCCACACCCCATATGTTTTCTTTTATACAAGTTACTTTCCCAACACAGAATGTTCATTTATTTTTTGGTTTTGGGGTCACACCCGGAGAAGCTCAGGGGTTACTCCTGGCTCTGCACTCGGGTCACTCCTGGCGATGCCTGGGGGCCACATGGGATACTGAGGATTGAACCTGGGTCAGCTGCGTGCAAAGGAGAGGAATGATTATAAAACTAAGAATAAATTCACCTAGGGGCTATGGGCTATGAGCTATGAGGAACTGGTTGCACGTGGCGTGGCCCCGGGGTATAGGATGAACTCAGATTTCTGTGAGAGGAAATGAAGTCACCCTCCACTTTAAGCCAGTGTGTTTGTTTTTCAGCAGGGGCCACACCCAGTGGTAGTGTGTGTGTGTGTGGGGGGGGGGTGGTGTGTGCATGTGTGTGGTGTGTGTGGTGTGTGCTGTGGTGTGTGTTGTGAGAGGGTGTGTGTGTGGGGTGTATGTGTGGGGGGGTGGTGTGTGATGTGTGGTGTATTTGTGTGTGAGGTGTGTGTAGTGTGTGAGGTGTGTGTGGTTGTGGTCTGTGGGGGGGTTGAGGGGTGTGGGGTGTTTGTGGGATGTGTGTAGGGTGGGGGGGTTGTGGAATGTATGTGTGTGGTGTGTTGGTGTGTGTGTAGTGTGTGTCTATGGTATATGTGGTGTGTGTGGTATGTGTGAGGGGTGCAGGGGTTGCATGTGTGGGTGTGTTTGTGCAGTGTGTGTGCCGTGTGTGGAGTGTGTGTGGTGTGGTATGCGTGTGTGGTATGTATGCGTGTGTGTTTGTGTGGTGTGTGTGGCATGTGTGTGTGTATGGTGTGTGTATGTCTGGTGTGTGTGTGTGCGTGTGTGTATGTGTGTGTGCTGGCCATGCACAGTGATGAGGATGGAGCTCAGAACCTCCCCCGGGGTTAGCCCCCCCCCCCCCCCCCGCCACCTCTACTCTGGCCATCCTAACCACCCTAACCACCCGTCCAGGATCTGGGTCATGGCTGTCCTGGCCTGGCTGTCCTGATACTGCGAGGCCTCTGGGCACACCCTGTCCCCACAGCTCCCCTCTGGGCTCAGGACCTCTCTGAAGCTCAAGGGCATATTCAGAGTGAGGATGATAACCAGGATCCCACCACGTGGAAGGCACCAGATGTGAGGGCAGGCCCCGCTCCCACCTCCTGAACCCCCAGGATACAGCATGCAGCTGGCCTGACACGTGTGCAGAAAGCAAGGCCCTCAGAAGGGGTGCTGCAGAAGGGGACTGCTGCCGGGGGCCAAGGACAGATGGACACACAGTGTCAGGGGAGCGAGAGGGAAGACATGTGCTCTGGGCCTGGGCATCGCCTCCACAGCACAACATGAAACTAATTTCGGTCGTTTGGCAGGGGCGGTGAGGGGAGCAGACAGGGACGGGCACTCCCGGCAGTGCTCAAGGGACCACACAGTGCCAGGGAAGAACACGGAAAGCTCCCTCATGACACACGGCATGTGCCCAGGCCCACTGAGCCACGCCCCGGACCCTGTGCCACATTCTTAGAAAGCTGACACCCCAAACCATCAAGGCTAGCACTCAGAACACGAAGCACCGTTCCAACTGCAAAATCTACTATTCTCATTCCTTGGGTGGGAGGGAGGGGAGAGAAAAATCTTGCTGAAAAGTTGGTCAGGGCAACAGTTCATTTTGGAACGAAAAGTGAGAGGCAGAAAAGACAGAATCTGATCAACCAAGTGTTTTCTTTCTCTGGGGAGGGTCTGAAAGTCGCTTGTGAAGAACAACTGAGATCAGGGTGCGCCTGTACCTGGTACTCTGCAGCTGGGGTGGGTCGTGGGTTAGAGAGTGTGGACCAAGAGAAACCGAAAACTCAAAACGGGCACCCTCCTGGGGTCGGAGAGATAGTACTAAGGGGAGGGTAGTTGCTTTGCACATGCCAAAGTTCGATCCCCAACACCCCATGAGGATCCCTGAGCCCCACCAGGAGTGACTCCTGAGTTCAGAGCCAGAGTGTGGCCTGAGCATCACCAGGTGTGGCCCACCACCCAAAACAATAATCATAATAAATAAATAAATAAATAAACAAAGAAACAAACAGGCACCTTCCAGAGACCATGGGCAGAGTCAGGAGGAACTTCTGTGAGCCCCCAAATCCGAGTGAGCAGGGCCCAAATAGGACAGGCAGGGCACTTCAAGTCACGGGGGGTGTCCAGGCCACCCGGATGCGGAACAAGGCTGAGCAGCAGGGACCCCGCAGATGCCAGGTGGGGAGAGGAGAATTGCCCACTGTCCGTTACCCACTGAATCTCTTCGATGACCCAGAGGCACCAAGCAGGAGACAGACGGGGGGAAGCCTGGGTGGGAGGGGAGGGCACATGGCGGCCAGTGCTGACCGTCAGAAGAGGAGGTTGCGCTGGGCTTATGGGGGTACTGCAGGGGGAGGGCTGGGAGGGCACGCGGGCAGTGCAGCACTGCCAGGGATTAAGGCGGCTGCCTCAGTGCCAAGTGGGGCAAAGGCTGCCTGGAGCCCCGGGCAGAGGCCCCACAGCACAGCTGCTCAGCCTCCCTCTCCTTGTGACCATCTGCTCTGGCCGGAGGGGGGAAAAAAAGGGAAGATAGCTGAGCAGGAGGGTCAGAGGGTGAGCCCCTGGGGAGGGAGAAGGAGGATCGGGAGCGCATCCCCCCACCTCCGTGCTGGAAGGAGGGCGGGCTGTATGAAACTGCCAGCTCCCCCCGCCCAGGATCTGCACTTGGTTCTCACTGCATTTCACATGATGGGGACATGACGTCACTTCTCACTCACCACACTCACAAACACGGTTCCTGCCAATGTGCACAACCACTTGGGGTTAGTGGGGCAAACCGGCTCCAGCCTCATGCTCCCCAGGGGCAATCATGGCCGTTGGCTTCACCCCACGCCCCGGGAGCCACAGCCACGGGAGTGGGGGTGCTCTGGGCTCCCCGGGAGGTGTCCAGTCAGTTTCTGGGGGTATCAGCAGGTCAACCTGTACCTGCAGGGCAAGTGTGTCAGCTGCCAAATTACCTACTGCTATGCCTCTGGACAACTTGGGGCCAAATTTCCTGAGAAATTAAATGGCCAAAAGTTAGGAATGTGGGAGTCACACCCACAAAGCACCTCTGGCTCAGCTATACAAATTCAGTTTTTGGCCTTGCTATGGACACTCATAAATCAATCTCGAAAGAGATGAAAAGCCGCAGTTAATCTCAGACCCGAGCAAGGCGGAGCAGACTTGGGTAAACTGGACGGGGCAGGTTGGCCTGTGCCCGCCCAAGCGGAGCCCCAGCAGCTGCTCGCTTCCACAATCCAAAATCACTGCCACACCCCAGCCTGACTCCACCATCTCAGGACAGATCTCACCTAGATACAATCTGTTGAAAATTCGGGCCTGCAGGTTTTTTGACTGAAATCTCCCGGCTTTCTCAAGGGTCAAGATGGGCTATCTTACCCCACCTCCCTGTATTTCCGGAAGCCTCGGCAGTCACATCCCACACCCCAAAGCTTCCACCCAGTTAAAAAGCTACTCCAGCCCTACTGTCCTGATAAAAATACTGAATGCCCTGAACCATGACCTCTAAGCACCTGTAATGCAAACCATAATGCACAAAAGTAGAGGGAGGCTGGGGGTGAGGGGTGGGGTGTTGGGGGGTGGGAGGGAAATGGCGGACACTGGTGGAGGGATGGGTGTCGGATAATTATGACTAAAACCCAATTACGAACAGCTTTGTAAGAGTCTCCTGCCCCCGCGCCTGGCTGTCCTCACCAGGGTCCCTTGGAGGGGGGCGGGTTGAGTTTCCCTTCCCCTCCCACCCCTCCCAACCTCCCCCCTCGAGCAGAGCCCCAGCAGCCAAAGACCTCCAGAACCAGCCACAGCCATGCTGAGACTATTCTCCACACGTCTGGAAAAGCCTCATGCATGAAGGAACCAGTAGAGAAATCCAGGCATGCGGGTCCCGGGACTGAGATCTCTAAGCCTGCTCAGATCGGGACTGGGCCTTCTCCACCCAGATCCCCCATCTTCCAGTAGGTAGGTGTCACACCCACCAGCTGCCACCAGTGCCCAGGTTGGTCCCATCAACGGCCAAGACCCAGAGACTATAAAACCCAGCTCCCGGAAGTGTGCGGACGTATTTGCGGCCGCAGGACATCTTACTAACTCGTTCTTACTTTGGAGAACCTGGCAGGCTACCAAAAGTATCCTGCCCACACGGCAGAGTCTGGCAAACTTCCCGTGTCGTACTCAATATGCCAAATACCAGTAACAATGATGGGTCTCATTCTCCTAACCCTAAAAGAACATTGAATATGGCTCTTTTAAAATCTCAGTGCTAGGAAGAAGGAGACGTTACTGGTGCCTGCTAGAGGAAATCGATGAACAATAGGATGATCATGATCGTGATTGTAATAGTCTCATGGATATTTAATAAATTTTTTTTAAATAGTAGTGTAGTGTTCATGCCTGCTTTAGTCAGCTTAATCAGTGGCTGAATAAACAGCAGTACTTTTACATCTAAAAAATATATGGTCAGTCCCTGGGGTGGGGAGTATGGGGTGAGGGACAGGAGGCCGTGATCAGGAGCAGTGACATCCCAGTGCAGACCCTAAAGAACGGATTCAGGATGCCAGCCCCGAGGCCCCTGCTCACGTGACCCCCCTTCCCAGGATGGTCACAGGACAGGTGCAAGCAGGGAAAGAAGCCACATATCCCCTCCGCCCCTCAGGGCACTGACAAGTACAAAGGCTCTTTTATTAAAAATTGGTTTGAGGGGCTGGAGAGATAGCACAGTGAGTAGGGCGTTTGCCTTGCATGCAGCCGACCCGGGTTTGGTTCCCAGCATCCCATATGGTCCCCTGAGCACCGCCAGGAGTAACTCCTGAGTCAGGAGTAACCTCTGTGCATTGCCAGGTGTGACCCAAAAAGAAAAAATAAATTAATTAATTAGAAATTGGTTTGGGGGCCATACTCCTCAGTGCTGAGGGCTTACTGCTGACTGTGTTCGGGAATAACTCTGTCTCTGTCTCTCTCTCTCTGTGTGAGGTGTGTGTGTGTGTGTGTGTGTGTGTGTGTGTGTGTGTGGCACCCCCACAATGCTCAGGGGTTACTCCTGGCTCAGGGATCACTTTTGGCAGTGCTCGGGGGACCATATGGGATGCTTGGGAACAGAACCCACCTGTCAATAACCTGTAAGGCCAACGCCCACCCTGCTGTGCTGTCTGTCTCTCCGGCCACAGGGGTCACTTCTGATGGGCCTGGGGGGGCGACCCATGTAGTGCCAGGGACCAAACCCAGCTGGCTGCATGCAAGGCAAGTGCCACCCCCATCCTATCTCTTGGGCCCTCTGGAGGCTCTCTTGCACCCCCAGAGCCTGCCCCCCACCCCTTCCTTGGCTGCCCCTACACTGCATCCACTTTCCTGCCGTTTCCCCAATTCTCTAAGTCTCCACAGACACCCCTGCGGCTCTCCGGACTTTTCTAGCCAGCTGCCCCGTGAGAAGTGCTCAGGACTGGGGGATGCTTCCTGCGAGGAAGCCGGGCTCGGGAGCCGACACCCACGGTCCAGGCGGCTCACCCAGGTCGATGAGGATGGCGTGCTGCTGTGACGTGAGCTGCTTCAGGAGCTCCTTGTAGGGCGTGTCCTGAGGAGGCGGCTTGCTGGGGAAGTGCTGGTGAAGGTGGCGCTGCTCGGCCAGGAACTTCCAGATCTCCCCTCGGTGGTGGCGGGGCACACCTGCAGGACAGGGCAGGGTGGGGAAGTGGTGGAGCTGGAGAAGCCTTGGAGCAAAACGGCTGGGCTTCCCCCAGCCATTGGGGTCTCGGGCCACTAAGGACGGGCAATGGCAAGGCAGCAGCCCACCTTGAGCTGTCTGCCTGCCTGCCTCATCTCCTCCCTCCCTCCCTCCTTCCCTTCCTCCCTCCTCCCTTCCTTACCTCCTTCTTCCTCCTTCCTTCTCTCCCCCCCACCCCCGCCCTTCCTCCCTCACTCTGCCGGCCCCTCCCCCCCCTCTTCTTTCCCCTTCTACACTCCAGACAGGTTCTACTCAGCTCGGGACACAATGCACTGAAGGGGTGACAGGAGCCAGTCCACAATGTCAGGGCACACGGCTGGGGCGGCTGGGGCGATAGTACTGCAGGTGAGACACTTCCCTTGGACACGGCCGACTCCATCCCCAGCAACCCATCGTGGTCCCCCATACTCTGCCTTGAGTGATCTCTGCACACAGAGCCAGGAGTAACCCTGAAGCACTGCCGGATGTGTTTCCCGCCCCCCCACCCCCCAAATCAAAACAAAACAAAACAAAACCAGGAAAGCAAGAAAAAAGAAAAAAAAATCAAACAATGTCAGGGCAAGAAGAGCAGTGAGTGCGAGCACAGTGCCCATGGGGTCCGAGAGAGGCACAGATACCAAGGACATGAGCGCAGGGGTGGGGGTGGGGTTTCCCGGAGCCTTCTCTTGCTAAGCCTTGAGAGTGGAAGAGAGTGCACAACCCTGAGGGTTACAGAGCGTGCAGGGATCCTGTGTTCCAGCCCCAGCACCACATGTCCCCCCAAACACTATGGGAAATGATGCCATCAGGAGTGACCCCCCTAAAAAAAAACACTGAAACAATAGAGCTGAGGAGAGAGAAGAAGACAGGTACGGGGTGAGGGGTGGGGGGCTCGGCATGTCAGCAGAGGTGCTGTGAGCAGGGCTGGGTCAGCGAGGGCAGGCAGAGGGTTTCAGCAGCAGAGAGCAAATGGAGGACAAGAAGACTGCAAGCTGCTGGCGGCGGAGGCTGAGTCTTTAACTGGGGCCGGGTGACCGGATGTAAGGGTCGTTTTCAAATAAATCCCTTTGTGACTGACCACCACCACATGCTTGATTTGTACACCCATTTTAATATGGCCAGGATGGCACAAAAATTTACTGGGCAAAAAGGGGGTAAGTTCCCAGAGGAAAGAGCTGAAGGTGCTGGAGCGAGAGGCTGCAGGTGCCCAACTGGAGCAGAGGTTCCGGAATAGCATTGCCGGGTGTGACCAGCAGCGACAGTCGGGTACTGTCGGGCATGCAGCTGGCCTGGCGTTGGCTCAACACCCCATCTGGCCCCCAGAGCTCCACTAGAGGTGATCCCTGAGTGCGGAACCGGGAGAGAGCCCTGAGCACTGCCAGGTGTGGCCCCCTCCCAAACAACCCCCCTCCCCAAACAAAGAAAAAAAGGAAGGAAAAAGAAAATGACCCCAGAACCCTTTCAATCTGACTCACTTTTTGATTTGGGATGTCTCTTTCCCCTCGTAACTGGCTGTCGGGCAAACCCAGGGTCTCCCGCTCCTCTGCCACTGAGTCATACCCCTCACCCCTCAGGATGGATGTTTCCAAAGAGATTAATACATTTTTTAAAAATTCTCTCAAAAGAACTGTTAAAGTTTTTTTTTTGTTTTTGGTTTTTGGGTTTTTGGGTCACACGTGGCGATGCACAGGGGTTACTCTTGGCTCTGCACTCAGGAATTACCCCTGGCAGTGCTCAGGGGACCATATGGGATGCTGGGAATCGAACCCGGGTTGGCCGCATGCAAGGCAAACACCCTACCCGCTGTGCTATTACTCCAGTCCCCTAAAGTTTTATTTTTATTTTTGGGGTGCCATACCTGGCAATGCTCTGGGAACTTACTCCCAGCTGTGTACTCAGTTGCCCCTGGCGGTGCTCGGGGCACCACATGGAATGTGGGAATCAAGCAGGTCAGCGTCCTCCAGACGCCCTGCCCTCCCCACTATACTAAGGAAGGCTCCAGCCCTCGAGCTGTTACCTTGAATACTAAAGGTCACAGGCAGTGTCTAGGTTTTACAGAGTCCCCTGAAAGCCAATGCCGCCGAGTGGGGCACATCATGTGAGCAAAAGGGAGTTCTGAACAGGAACTGCTTCGTGTCTACTCATCCGTCTTCCCCTTGGGAGTGGTTTCTGCTCAAACCTGGGCCGTCATGGCCAGTATCTGTCTCTGTTCTGGCTCTTTTATCTTCACAACTGGCTATGACGAGAGTTAAGAGGACAATGCCCGCACAAGAGCCCCTGAGAATGGCCCCTGGGCTGAATCTGCCTTTTCTATCATTATGGTCTTTCTTTCCCTTCTACTCTGCTCAGAGATGTACCTTGAGTACATCTCTGATTTCTCTGATTTATACACACACACACACACACACACACACACACACGCACGCACGCACGCATGCATGCACGCACACGCACACACGCACACAAACATACTTCAAAACCCTGATTCCAAGTAAATGTGGCTCCAAACTGTCTGCTATCCTCCTTTATCTATCAGGATAAAAATAAACTTATCCTAAAAATGATTTATTGTGGGGCTTTTCACAAAAAATCCCCCCCCACCACCACCAAACTGAACATTTTCCCAAGTTATGAGATGGCCAATTTCTTCTCATCCCGAGATCATTCTCATGGCCATATCAGATCTTTTTTTATTTAATCTCACGGTGTCAAAAGTACCCCAGAGACAACAGGGTCATGCCCACCAGCCCTGACACGTGGCTCAGAAGGCATTTCTCCTGCACGGGGTCCACGTCATACACCCATCCCTCCCGCAACATGTATGCATCTACCTTTGTAATTAGTCCTGACATCAAAAGTAACTTTTAGGGGCTAGAGTGATAGTTCAGCAGGTAGGTCATTTGCCTTGCATGTGGCCGACCCGGATTCAATTCCCAGCATCCCATATTATCCCCTGAGCATCATCAGGAGTAATTCCTGAGTGCATGAGCCAAGAGAAACCCCCGTGCATTGCGGGGTATGACTCAAAAAAGAAAAAAGAAAAAAAATTTTAAAAAATTTAAATGTAGGGGGCTGGAATAGCACAGTGGGTAGAGCTTTTGCCTTGCACGCGGCCGACCTGTGTTCAATTCCCAGCATCCCATATGGTCCCCCAAGCACCGCCAGGAGTAATTCCTGAGTGCAAAGCCACGAGTAACCCCTCAGATCGCTGGGTGTGACCCAAAAAGAAAAAAAACTGTAAATGCAAAAGATGTGAACAAAGTGAAAAATCAATATCAGAGGGAACACATAATTTACCAGCCAAAGCAGGAACCTTTGGCAAATGGGAAAGAGGGCGCTACTCAAAAGGATGAGTTGGGTCTGGAAAACCGGACTCTGTGAACCTACAACCCCGCCATCCACCTCCTCCCCTCCCCCCCCTCCGCCCGTACAACCTCATCTGGACGCTCGTCTGCACGCGTGTGCAGAGCTGCACACAGCCGCCCATGAGACGGGCTCCCCTCCTCCTCCCAGGCCCCTAATGAGCTCACACCTCTGTCACGCTGGGGCATTTTCCAAGCACTATCACATGGCTGCAGGTTTCGGTTCTGTTTTGACAGTTCTTAAACCTTGCCACCTTCCTGCCACGGAATTCTGACTGACAGATTTCTAGAAGTTACTCTGAGTGGCACCACTGGGTTCAAGGGAAGCAGAATTCGCCCCTGAACCAACTGCAAACTCCTCCTGCGTGTCCACTCCTAGACAAGTGGGCCTCAGCGAATCAGGGCCCCCTGGACACCCTCAGTGGGACTCTTGAAACAAGGTTTCAACAGCATCCACAGCAACTTCCTATAAGTTTATAAAAACCATCACTGTCACTGAGCACATGGTCACTTGTGCGTAAGAGCGTCGTTTGATAACAGTTTAAAAATGAACACACCTGGGGCTTGTGTCCTGGGCCCATGTTCTCCCTTGCCCGGCTCTCGGTGTCACGTCTGTGCAGGCTTGCCGCTTTAAACCTGTGTTCTCTTTGAACATGTATCTTTCTAGGACTCTGCTTCCTTGCCTTTTAAACTCATGCTCTCTCTCTCAAACAAGTATTCCTCTTCTTCTCCGCCCCATGCACCCGTATCTTTCTAAGTTCCATTCAATAAAAACTCTTGCTTCACCCCCCCCCCAAAAAAAAAACCACCAAAAAACAAAAAAACACCTAAAAACACCAAGGGCCAGACAGTACAGCAGGGAAGGCACTTGCCTTGCACACTTCCAACCTGGGTTTGAGCCCAGTCATCACACATGGTCCCGAGCCCCTCTAGGAGTGATCCCTGAGCACAGAGCCAGGTGTCAGCCCTCAGTGACTGACTGCCAAGTACTTTATTTTGAGGTTTGGGTGTAGCCCCAAACCAGAGAAACGAAAGCAAGAAATAAATCATTATAATGCATGCTTTTCATCTCTGCCTTAGCAGTCTGTCAAATGTTTTGCCTATGTACCCTGCTCTGCAGGTGAGAGCTGAGGTTGAAACTACTACTTTAACTCAAACCACACTCTGAAGCACCTAGAATTCCACGGAACTCTATCCTCTCCCGAGCTGACACCAAATAATAATCCTGCTACTCTGTCCCACTTTGAACTTAGAAAGTTAGGGAAGCCCTTCCGTTCTGTTGCTAGGGGGGGCTCCTTAGGGGGTTAAGATGAGGGACCTCGGGGCTGGAGCAATAGCACAGCGGGTAGGGTGTTTGCCTTGCACGCGGCCGACCCAGGTTCGATTCCCAGCATCCCATATGGTCCCCCGAGCACTGCCAGGAGTGATTCCTGGTGCATGAACCAGGAGTAACTCCTGTGCATCGCCGGGTGTGACCAAAAAAGCAGAAACAAACAAACAAACAAAAAGATGAGGGACCTCATCATGCCCGCGACAGACTTCTCTGGGCAGAGAGCCAGAGTCGGGCGTGCAACAGGCCGGGGGTCAATCTCTGGCACTACACGGTGCCCCGGGCGGGAGCAGCCCCCAAACACTGTCAGTGTGGCCCCCAAAGCAAAGCCAAGTCCCCACTCCCACAGGGCTGAGCCCCCCTGCTTCTGCGTTAGAGCTCAGGTGTGGTTCTGACTGAATCTCATTTTCAGTTTTATGTTATTCCTCAGTGTGTGGGGCTTGGGGCTTCCAGCGTCAGCGTGGTCTATGGCTATTCCAGCCCTGAGCGCAGGGGTGACCTGGGACACTCCTTGGCAGTGCTTGAACCTCAGGGGTTTTTCGTTTGTTTTGTTTATTAATTTATTTTGAGGTTTCCCAGGGGGTGCTCAGGTCTTGCTGGCTCTGCACTCAGGGATCACTCCTGGTGGGGCTTGGGGGAGCATGTGGGGTGTGGCCATTGAAACCAGGTCAGCCGTGTACCAGGCAGGGGCCACATCCATTGTACTATGACTCCAGCCCTTGAATCTGTTTTAAATTCTGAGGGATGAGCTGGCCCACAGCATTGTTCAGAGTGATTCTTTTTTTTTGTTTGTTTGTTTTTCTTTTTGGGTGACATCCAGCAATGCACAGGGGTTATTCCTGGCTCTGAACTCAGAAATTACGCCTGGCGGTGCTCAGGGAACCACATGGGATGTTGAATACAAACCCGGGTTGGCCACGTGCAAGGCAAACATCCTACCCGCTGTGCTATCAGACCAGCCCGTTTGGAGTGATTCTACTTGTAGCAGAACACCCCAGAAAGCTACCAAGTATCGAACCCAGCACCCCTCCTCAAATTGTTCCCCAGTTTGCACGCTGTCAGCTACACCCTGGGTTTTCCTCGCCTTCTGTTTTCTCAGTGTCTCTATTACTTTGCCGATAAAAGCCGCATCACTTAACTAGGACACTGGGCGCCCGATCAGATACAAGCACCATAAAGTGGACAGAGCTTGCTACCACAGTCAGATTCTGTTTTTCTTTTTTCCTTTGGGTTTTGGAGCCACCCCCAGTGATACTCAGGGCTTACTCCTGGCTCTGCACTCCGAGTCTCTCTGGCATGCTTGGGGGACCCTATGGGAAGTCCAGGTTTGAACCAGCTGGCCACATGCAAGACAAGCACCCGATCCGCTCTCCTATCTCTCTGGCTCCAGGCTGCATTTCTCTGTTCGCACTTCTCTCCCCAGCCGCCAGGGCAGGGTAGGGGTAGGCCCCCTCCCCCGAGGGAGGTGTACCTTGTCCAACTGCCCAATGCACTTTTTCCATGTCAAATTTAATTTTCGCCCTTCCCGGCGTGCTGAGCATTCTCTCCCAAACAGTCGTGACGTCTTTGAGGCAGGGAGTGACTTCTTCGTAGTCCAGCTTGAGGCGCTTGTTCAACAAGTCATTCTTAGAAGCTGCAAGAGATCACGGAGGGAGAGGTTAGCCCACACTGCGGCCACATGAGGGACCCAGCACATCTCGTTCAGCTCAGTGGACCCCAGGTAGCCTCCTGTTACCCCATCTCCTCTCCCAGCCCCATTTTCCTGAGCTTGGGGGGGGGGGGAATCCTGAAAACAAAAACAACAAACAAACACGAAGAAACCACAACTCGGGGATTCTCGTGGCTGCTCTTAGTCTTTCTCATCCACAAAAGGTCTTCTTGGCTCTTGTGCTGAAACACACCCTCGGTGTCCAATGGGTACCACACCCCTGCTCCAGGGCAGGGGCTGTGTGCTGACCCTACCCTGCCGGCATGGTCAGGTCAGCGTTCAACAGGACCCATCCATGCTGACCCGGGGGCTCTCCAGGACAAGAGTCCTCCTGAGCTCCCCTCCCCCACCGAACCACTCCTGCCTCCTGGTGTTGGCGGAATCAAGACCCTCTTCCCATGGGGTCTCTCTCCCAGGGCTCAGGGAAGCTAGCCAGTCCACCAATCTCCCTCAGCTGCATGTAGAACAATTATAGCGGAATGACGAAACTGCAGGAGGCCCTCAGGGATCAGTCAAGGAAAAGCTGAACTCCACCGTCCTAAGATGGGTTTGAAAACGGAGCGCCCTGAAGCCTCAAAATCCTGTCAGAGCAGAGGGGTCGACAGCAGATGGTCCATGCCAGAGTCCTGCTGCTTACTGTCTTAGATGCAGAGCCGGGTCTTAGAAGTGGGGGGAGGGGTGTGTGTGGCTTCGTGATGATGATAAACAAACACAGCCTTGTCTTTTTTGGGGGGGGGGCTTTTTAGGTCATACCCGACGATGCACAGGGGTTACTCTTGGCTCATACACTCAGGAATTACTCCTGGCAGTGCTCGGGGGGACCATATGAAATGCTGGGAATCGAACCTGTCTCGGCCGCGTGCAAGGCAAACGCCCTACCCGCTATGCTATTGCTCCAGCTCCAAACACAGCCTTGTCTTAAGCACTTGAGGTGTTTGTCACGGTCCCTCTTCCTCCCAGATGCTGACGCTCTTTTTAGCGGAGCGACCCTGGTCCCTCCCACCACTGTCGGTTCCAGTTGTGTGCATCTTTGCTTCAACATCCGCAGGAGATCCCTCCTTTGGCTGCCACGCTCCCATCCCACATCACAAAGGTGCCCTTGGCTAGCTTTCTTTCCCCTCAGGCTCGCCACGTTGGCTGCTGTCGCTGTGTTCATTCTCTCTAACTTTACATCCTGATGGTCCTGAGACAGGTGGTCTGGGAGGAAAGACTGACTGGTGCAGGGGGGCATGGGTGGAGCAGTCAGGGACCCTCACCTCTGTGCCAAGCCTGTTCTTTTTTTTTTTTTGCTTTTTGGGTTTTTCCAGTATGGGGGTCACGGGCTGGAGTGATAGCACAGCAGGTAGGGCATCTGCCTTGCACACAGCCGACACGGGTTCGATTTCTCCATCCCTCTTGGGAGAGCGCGGCAAGCTACCGAGAGTATTTCACCCGCACGGCAAAGCCTGGCAAGCTCCCCGTGACGTATTCGATATGCCAAAAACAGTAACAAGTCTCACAACTTGTTGAGACTGTTACTGGTGCCCGCTCGAGTAAATCAATAAACAACAGGAGGACAGTGCACCAGTGCTACATTGCTACAGTGCTTTTTGGGTCACACCTGGCGATGCACTGGGGTTGCTCCTGGCTCATGCACTCAGGAATTACTCCTGGCAGTGCTCGGGGGACCATATGGGATGCTGGGAATCAAACCCAGGTCGGCCGCGTGCAAGGCAACGCCCTACCCGCTGTACTATCACACTCCAGCCCCCTCCTGCTATTTTTAAAATGCAACTTGCCGCTACTTCACTGAATTGCTCTTGTGAGCAAATTCCAGACCTGCTCAAAGTGATAATCAGGTTCCTCAATTCACGTGGCAAGATCATCATCAGAGCACTCAAAAGCAAGCTGGGTGAACTTTTCTTAGGGACCCTAGCAACCTGCTTGGAGTCAGACCACAGACCCAGTGTGGGCAACACCATGGCCCAGGGGTGCTTGGAGCCATCCAGGGAGGTACTTCTTGTTGTTTTCTGATTTTTCCAATAGTGCCGTGCTGAGTGCTTTTGAATAGTACAGTGGGTAGGGCATTTGCCTTGCACATGGCCAACCTGGATTTGATTCCTCCGCCCCTCTTGGAGAGCCTGGCAAGCTACCCCGAGGGTATCCCGCCCGCATGGCAGAGCCTAGCAAGCTCCCTGTGGTGTATTCAATATGCCAAAAATGGTAACAAGTCTCACAATTTGTTGAGACGTTACTGGTGCCCGCTCGAGCAAATCGATGAACAACGGGAGGACAGTGATACAGTGCTACAGTGCTCTGACAAGGGAGCGCCAGGCTCCAGTGGGGGCGCCGGCCTCTCCACACCCACCTTGCAGCTTCTGGTTCTCCTTCTCCATCCGCAGCAGCAGGATCTGCTGCAGGATTGCCTTTCGCCACAGCTCCCGGAGCTCGCGCGACGTCCTCCTCTTCTCCTCGGGGACAGGCCTGAAGGGTCCGTCCTCGCACACCGGCTCCAGGGGAGACCGTGGTGGGAGCTCACCCAGCTCTGAGTACTCTGGGGAAGGCAAAGGGATACTTTAGCAGGCTCATTCCGTCTGGCATTTAATGGACATCTCTCGTGGGAGCCGGCGTCACCTGGGAAGATCACCCTCCTGCATACATGGACGTGGGCTACCCCCAAGTTAAAGTGTCATGTGTTAACATGCACTGCAATTAACCAGGCCTGGGCCATAATTATCTGCCCCCATATGGACATACATACTTATAGGGGTTGCATTGGAAGGTGTGCGGGGTCGGGGCCAGGTGATGTCAAGGATCAAATGCCAGGGCCCTGCATGTGCCAGGCATGTGCCCGACTTCAGCTATCCCCCTGGAACCTTAAAGTGTATATACTTAGAGGGGAAAGGATCGGAGCCATACCCAGTGATGCTCAGGGATCACTCCTGGCAGTGCTTAGGGGACCATATGAAGTGCCAAGGATTGAATCACAGTCAGCTGTGGGCAAGACAGATGCAGAAACCCCTGGATGACTTCCCGGTCCTTGAGGTGGCTATTTTCATCTTTTGAGTTAAGGACTATTGCTGATAATCACAGCGAGCACTCACACAGTACCTTGCTATGGGTCAGACTGTGCCAACGGCGTTAATTAACCCGCAATTACTGTAAGACACAAGAACTGTGACTTTTACAGAAAACCAAACTGAAGCACGGGGAACCTCAGCAACTTGCTCAATACCCACAGCAAGAAAACTAAAACTGAGCGAGGACTGGGACCCAGGCTGCTTGGCTTTTCAAATGCCCACTCAATCTCTTTTTCAATCTGTCAAAGGCAACCATCCGTGGTCATAAGAACGCACACAGCATTTTCTTAGGAAATGCTCTGTGAGGGGCCCCAGGTCAACTTCTCATAGGACCACAGTGTGAGGGCGATGCTTCCTCTAGAAAACTCCAGTATGAATAGGAAAGAACCATACACCGAGACCAACAGAACAAAGAATCACGCAACACAAACCGGAAAAAGAAAAAGAAAGATGCAAACAGTGTGCTGAAGGCGAGGTCAGGACTCTGAACCCGTGGAGCTCATTTCAAGGGAACAGTGTCAGGAGGAACCACGTGTCTTTCAGCAGGAACAGAAAGGATCCCACGGGCTTCAGAGTCCCCAGGGTAAGAGTTTATTTTAGCGGGGAAGGCCCTTGCCTTGCATGCAGTCAACCCAGTTCCAATCCCTGGCACTGAATAGACATGGTCCCCTGTGCACCTCTAGGAATGATCCTGAACACAGAGCCAAGAGTCAACCCTGAGCACCCCTGGGTGCCCCCCTTCACACTCACACAAATGAAAGATCTTATTTTGCTCCTAGTGGTGCTCAGGAGCCTTGGTTCAGAACTGGGGTCCCCTCCAGAGATGCTCAGGGGTCAATTGAACTCAGGGCATGCCAAGTATACACCTCAGTCCCTTTGAGCCATCTCTCCTAGCCCAATTTATTTTATTTTATTTATTTATTTTGATGGCTTACTCCTGGCTCTGCGCTCTGGGATCACTCCTGATGGGGCTTGGAGGGCCTTCTGTGGGGCTGGGGCTGACCCCGGGTGGGCCGCGTGCAGTGCAAGCACATTCCCCTCCACACGATTCCTCTGGCCCAGGCCCCTACAAATTTTGTTTTGTTGTTTTTATAATTTTTTAGTTTTTTTAATGAATCGCTGTGAGGTACAGTTACAGACTTACAAACGTTCATACTAATGTTTCAGTCATACAGTAACCGAGTACTCATCCCTCCACCAGTGCCCATTCTCCACCACCAAAGTTCCCAGTATCCCTCCTGCCACCCCCCCACCACCACCCCACCTCTGTGGCACGTGCATTCCTTTTTATTCTCTCTCTTTCTCTCCTCTTGGGTGTTATGGTTTGCAATACAGGTACTAAGTGGCCATCATGTTTGGTCCATAGTCTACTTTCAGCACACATCTCTCCTCCTGAGCGATCCCTCCAAACATCCTTTACTTGGTGTTCCCTTCTCTTTCTTTTTCTTTTTTTTTTTTTTTGTTTTGCTTTTTGGGTCACACCCGGCAACTCACAGGGGTTTACTCCTGGTTCATGCACTCAGGAATTACTCTTGGCAGTGCTCGGAGGACCATATGGGATGCTGGGAATCGAACCTGGGTCAGCTGCGTGCAAGGCAAACGCCCTGCCCGCTGTGCTATTTCTTCAGCCCGTCCCTTCTCTTTCTGAGCTGCCTTTTCCCCCAGCATGTGAGGCCGCTTCCGAGTCATGGAGCAATCCTCCTGGTCCTTATCTCTACTATCCTCCCCTGACAAATTTTGACTTAGCAGTTCTGATCCTCCTCTTTTTTTTTTCAAGTCAATTTTATTTATTTTTTATTTATTTTTTGCTTTTTTGGGTCTCACCCGGCGATGCTCGGGTGGAGTGATAGCACAGCGGTAGGGCGTTCGCCTTACAAGCGGCCAACATGGCCGACCCGAGTTCGATTCCTCCGCCCCTCGATTCCTCCGCCCCTCTCGGAGAGCCCGGCAAGCTACTGAGAGTATTCGATATGCCAAACACAGTAACAACAAAATCTCCAATGGAGATGTTACTGGGCCCGCTCGAGCAAATCGACGATCAACGGGAGGGCCTTTACCTTTACCTTTTACCTTTACCCGGCGATGCTCAGGGGTTACTCCTGGCTTATGCACTCAGGAATTACTCCTGGCGGTGCTCGGGGGACCATATGAGATGCTGGGAATCGAACCTGGGTTGGCTGCGTGCAAGGCAAACACCCTACCCGCTGTGCTATCGCTCCAGGCCCCTGATCCTTCTCTTGTTTTCAGGGGCTGCCCTTGCCTCCAGCCGGCCATCCTCTGCTAAACTGTCACCAGCTAAGACTGGCCACCGTCCGCTTCCAGAGCATCCCCGGGAGCACCGGAACAGGCAAGTGCCCTCTGAGCACAGCCAAAGGTCCGAACCTCCCCCCCACCCCCCCACCCCCAGAGAATGGGCAAGTGACTGAAGGGGCCAGGTGAGAGCGCCCATCAGGAAAACCAGCAGTTGGACAGCAGATGAGCCAGTCTGATCACCGGAAAGAGAAGGTTCTGTGGCTATGATGACTGTGACTCCCACCCAGTCTTCCAGTCTGCCCGACCGGGGAGGATAGCACAGCTACTTCCAAAGCACCCACCTTGCTTGTGGGGCTCCCTGAGAACAGAAGACTTTCAATTCCAAACAGGCTATTTGGGTTTTCTGTTCTGTTGTGTCTTTGGGCCACACCCGGCGCGACTCGAGGCTTACTCCTGGCAGCCTTACACGCGTGAGGCTGTGCCCTCTCTCCGGCTCCCACTCAGGCTATTTATAGGAGCGGGACACACAGTGGAACTTCTGGTCTGCGGCCGGAGCTGGCCACCTCAGCAAGGAGACATCAGCTGTCAAGCACAGTCCGAGGGGGCCTGGACCGGAGGATGTTGGGTGAAGGGAGGCCTCGGGGAGCCTCATGGACAGTGGCACACCCCTGGGGATCTGGGCGAGGACGAGGCTCAGCACCCAGGTTCTCCACTACGGCCAGGAAGCTTTGAGCAGACTCCAGATGTCGGCCAGTTAAGACAGAGAAGGATTGATAGTATGGTAGTTGGAAATAGTCGCTTTGGACAAGAACTGAGTGCTGGAAGGAGGTAAAGGGAGATGCATGATAACCCCTCATTATCTGTATGGCGAACCATAATGCCCAAAGGCGGGGGGGGCGGGGTGAGGGGTGGGGGAGGAGAGGGAGAGAGAGTAAAGTGCCTGCCATGGTGGGGGCGGGGGGGGGGGGGCGAAGGGGCAGAGTAGGGGGACGGAAGGGAAACTGGGGTCACTGGTGCTTGGAAATGCACACTGGTGAAAGCACGGTTGTTGGAACACTGTATCACTGAAACCCAATCATGAACGGGTTTGTAACTGTATCTCATGGTGATTCAGTTTAAAAAAAATTTTTTTTTAAAGAAAGAAAGGCAAAGTCTGCCAGAGTCATCATCCTGGGGTCTAAGGAGCTCTGTGTGACCACTGGGCACTTGTGACAAACAGCACAACCTGGAGACACTGAAAAACACCCACGGCCACTTGTATGTCTTCTTTGAAGAAGCTCCTGTTCGTCTCTTCTCTCCCTCCCTCATTCTGCCTGCCACAGGGCAGGCTGGCTGGGGTTGGGGGGAAACTGGGGACAAGGGTGGAGGGTAGAGGGCACCATGAAGGAACTGGTGTCGGAACAACAGATGCAATTATAAATATTCTTGTAACTTTGTAATTCATGGTTGTAGGATGACATTGTTTTGTCCTTCCTCCACAAGGAGCTTAGGTTTATCAGGTTATACCCATCACAGTGCTCCTGAGGCACTTCCATTCCATTGTGTTTATCTGTAAATTCTTCCCTATGCTCCCATCCCCAACCCCCAACCAGTTAATCAGCTTTCCCCCTAATCAGACTCTGTTAACTTGTAAAGGTTAGATTCCTCAGAAATCTATGATTTTATATGTATGAGTGAAATATTGCCTTTCTCCTCTCCTTATGCCTCATGAACAGTTTACTTTAAAGCAATGCCCTTTTTGTATGGATACAGGAAGACTGTTAACATTATGCTTTGTAACTTAGGATTTAATTGGCTTTGAATATTATTCACTCCCGGGCATCTGCTTTCTCGACTTAAGCCTCAGTTGCCCTTAGTTCCTAACACCCCAAAAGCAGGGTCCCGACTGAATGGGACCCAGGGCAAGTGGTGAACTACCTGGCATCGAAATGGGCCAGGCCAAAGTGCCACGATTCTTAACTATAAGTTAAGAGTTTGATCATAGACAAATGCTGTCATGATCCAAAAGTAACGGCGAGACTAGGATCCTGCTAGGGGTGGGAAAGACTATCTGGCCCGAGCACTGTAGTCTGAGATCGAGATGGCCCTAGGAGAACAATTCTATAAGTTTAAGATATTTCTTACTGTATCCATACAAAATGATTTATATTATATATGCTTATATGCTTGCTGGACAAGGAGGGGAGAGACACACCCATGGGATTCCGCTCTAGGCTGGGTCGTCCTGCTGAGAGAGGATCTGTCCTAGGAGCGGCTTTTCCCGAGGGAAAGAGTTCTACCCCTATTGATTGTGACCACACCTATGTGTAATTATTACCCCAACCCCTCTTGCTTTGGGATTTAACTGTTCTGCAAGAGTGGGCTGGGGGATCAGAAGGAAGAAGCAGGGGATCGGAAGGAAGAGAAGGAGGATGAAGGGGGATGGAGAAGGAGAATGAAGTAGCATGGGGGAGGAAGAAGCAGAGGCAGAGGAAGAGAAGAGAGACTGGTGTGGATGGAGAGAGGATTGGAATAAACTGCGACTAAGACCAACCAGTCTGGCCCTCGTTCCTTCCTTTGCCTGCCCATCGCCATCGACCTCCCCGGGGTGGGGGAAGAAGGGTGAGACTACCAAACGCGGGCGGCGGGAGAGATAGAGCCACCGCCGCTACGTGTCGAGCCCCTTTATTGAGTTTACACATCTGGCGTTTGGAGAGAGAGAGAGAGAGAGAGAGAGAGAGAGAGAGAGAGAGAGAGAAGGAAAACAAAAACACCCTCACAGCAAGGCACGACTTAGCAAAACCCCAGAGAAAAGCAGAGATACTGAGAGGGCCAGGAGGATGCTGTCAGGGTGGACAGGCTGAGCGCTGGGTGTGGACAGGAGAGGACGGGCAAGAGGGACTTCCTGGCAAGGAGATCCCGGGTGCAAACTCCCAGCTGCGGGGAGAAACAAGACCAGGCTGAATGCGTGAGCTGGCGGCACCGCCCTGGCCGTGGGCTCTGGGCATCGCCTGCTGTCGGAGTGCTCGCTGGAAATGATGCAGCTCCACACTCTGTACGGTCTCGCCAGCGGGGTCACCCCTGCCAGTCCAGGGCTTCCTCCTTCCTTCTAACTCGAACTGGGAGGGATCCTGAAAGCGAGCTTTCAGCTGACTGTTTCCACAAGGCAGCCATTAGGAAGGAAGGGAAGGGTGGGGGAGGGCGGGGGGTAGGGGCAGGGGAAGAGAGGGGAGGGGAGGGGAGAGAAGAAAAGGGGAGGGGAGAAGAGAGGGGAGGGGAGGGAAGGGCAGAGGAGGGGGAGGAGAGGGAGGGGAGAGGGGAGGGAAAGAAGGGAAGGGGTGGAAGGGAAGGGGACAGAGGGAAGGGGAGGTCAGAGGAGGGGAGAGGAGGGGGGGAAGGAAGGGGAGGGAGGGCAGGGGAGGGAAGGGCAGCCTGGCTCAGTAGAGATTTCTGGCCACTGCGCCAGCCTTGCCCACCACCCTCCACACTCCTGCTCAGAGGGGAAGGGGGATCCCTCCTCGGCCGTACAGAGGCACAGGGCTCCTGGCACATTCTCTCTAACACAACCTCTAAATAATGCTAATGGTGGTACCTGGGAAGGTACAGGTCTGGGAGATGCAGGGCTGGCAGAGGTGTGGAGTGGGGGCACCGGGCAGGGAGGAAGTCCTGTCACTGAAGCACTGAAGGGCATTGTGAGGGGCTGCGTCAGCTTCCCCGAGGGGAGGGGCATTGGTCTCTAAAGCCACTGTGGCAAACACCTGCTGCTGATTCTAGTGCCCCCCTCCCCGCCTCCGCCTCGAATCCAAGTCCTAGATCTGAAGCCTCATCTCCCTCTGTCTCTCCAGCCCGGCCACAACGCCAGTCTCCTGGAAAGCTGCAAGAGCCCCGCAGCATCTCTGCAGCAGAAGTGCCCACGGTGGCACCTTCTCCAGCCCACCAGAGAACCCCACGCCCCCACTTCTGTGCAAAAAAAAAAAGAATCTTCTGAAGTCTAAGAGCTGTGGGCTGCAAATGGGTGCCGAGTCCAAAGACCATCACCAACGCTCCTACTTCAGAGAACGACCTTTATAATTTTCTTCCCGGTCACCCTGCACAGATTTTCATGGTTGTTGCGGTGAGGAGAGACTAACCGGCTCTCAAAATGATACATTTAGAAAACTGTTCTGATGCTTCCCTGGACTTTGATCTCAGTGTTTTACAAAGCGGAGAGCTGGCAAAGTCAGCCCGGGGCTGCCAGGCTGGAGCCACCCAGCTCCTGACCAGTGAGGACATGCAACAGGGCTGCCCTCAGAGCGATGCTTGCTTTATGACATAAACAAAACCCACGGACACCCTTCAACTAGGAGGAGTCTTCTAAAATTGGGATTGGAGCCACTGAGTGCCCAAAATGTGACCTGAACTAGCAAGAGTTAACGGTTGCTTCTAAGAAGACTTTGGGAGGGCCAAACATTGGGGAGGGCCCTGACCTTTCCGTCCCTTTAGCCAATCCTCATCCTCGGAGCTCTCTGGCCTCTCCAGGAGGGTGGCCTGGACCCCACAGAGAAGAGGGCAGGGCCCACGTTCAGGAGGCGTCCACTGACTCGCTGTGTGAGCACAGGGCCAGCAGCTGAAGGTTCCTGAGAGTGAGTGTCCTCTTAAACACTGTACTCGGGACACCAGCAAGCCCTACCCCGCCCACCTGGCTTTCCCCAAGACCCTTCAGATAAAATCTATAGATTTTATCCACATGAAAATATTTCAGGCTCCATCACTAAAGTAACAAACCTTGATGAGGGTACTTAGGACAAGTAACCCACAGGTGACTCCTGGCCAGAGTGGGTACTGGATCCTGGGGTGGACACCCAGGCTGTCTATTTCATGCCCCTGACCCAGAGCCTCCCAGCAAGCTCCAGAGATGGAGGAGTCTGCACCCACACCCCCCATTCACCCAAGCAGCTGCCTTGCACCAAGCAGAGGAACTGACAGCTTCAATGTCAATGATTAACTAGGAATAGCTCCTTCAACACTGATTTTCCACTGTTGACAGGTTAAAAAGAAAAAAAAGGCAGCAAACCAGGTAAAAATCTTGGCATTCGCCGGGGCTCCAGGATATCTGTAATGATGTGCCAAGAAGCACAATAAAGGGGAGGAAAGAAAACTAATTGCTCCCAACTATAAAAGTCCGCGAACAATCACATTCTTGGCGCGCGATATTTTATCTCGAGCCTGGCCTTTATTCAGCACAGAAACGCCAAGTTACACAAGAAAGTAAATCAGGAACAATCTCCACAGGCCGCGTGTCCTGGCAGCCACAGAGCGCCTTTCTTTTCTTCTTGGGCTTCCCTTGGTTTTACGGGCTCCCTGAAAACCCTGTCCTCCTGTCAGATGGGTTGCAAACAGACAGGAAAGACACAGCAGCCCGAACAAACTAACAAATGGGGTGGGGGAGGGAACAAAAACACAGCGGGAAGGAGGGGGGTGTGGTCAGCCCACTGCTCTGGGAAGGCAAAGCTTGGAGAGAGACCCAGGGAGCAACACCGCCACCAAGTGGTGACACCCTCTCCGGCCGCCCAGAGGGACAGCCAACGGGATTCTCCGGAGGAGGCTTGGGAAACTGAGCGAGCAAATCCTGCCCCATCCTCACGCGGGACAGATCCTGCTGGGAGCAGGGCAGGGTTCCGGGTCTATCTGAACCGCACGGTGATGATGGGAAAAAGTCTCCAAGCAAAAGGGCCTGAAGCTGACTTCGGGTACCTTTCTCGGCAGTTTTCCCTGTCCCTGTCGTTATGTCCCTCAGGTCAGCTGTGACCACTGCCTGATGTGCCGGAGATGCTCGAAAACACGGCCTGGCGGGACACATCTGCGGGCCCAGGTGACAGCCGCTCTGCTTCCCACACGCTTCAGTCTTTACAGGGAGATTCAGGTCGGAGGGCAGGCGGATGGCTCAGAGGGCAGGGGCACAGACCTGCATTCAAACCCACCCAACACTGCAAGGCTCCCTGAGCTCTGCCAGAAGTCATTCTGGCACCCACCACACACACCATCACCACCACACACACACATACACACACACCATCACCACCACACACACACACACACACACAATCATCACCACCACGACCACCACACACACACCTTCACAGTTACCACACACACCACCCACACCATCCACACATACACACACACCACCACCACCACCACCCACACACATACACACACACCACCATATACACTACCACCACTGCTGCTCCACACACACCCCACTACCACCGCACACCATCATTACCCTCACCCCCACACACCACACCACCACCACACACACACATACCACAGCACCATAACCCCCCACAACACACACACACACACACACACTCATACACACACACACACACACACAAGAACAGTGCTGGGTATACCCCAAGTCTACTCTCCTAAGGAAATCCCGATTATACCCCTGAGTTTTGCCACCATTATGCATGCCTGCTCTCTGCTCCAGCACTTTCCTCAAGCAAACTAGGCCTCTGGACCCAGTCACACTCCCAACACAAAGACCCTTTGAACTTCAGTTCAAGCAAAACTCTTTGCTTATACAATGGGTTTCAAATCAATCACCCGTATCTATTCCTCCTATCTCTCTCTCTCTCTCTCTCCCTCCCTTTCTCTCCGTCATTTTCTCTCTCTCTCTCTCTCCCCCCTCCCTACTTCTCTCTCTTTCTTTCTCTCTCTGCATGACACATGTAACACCTGAAAGCCTCCATTGTTGGTCATGTCTATAAAGGCACAATGTAATCTGAAACGCTGACCTGAAGGGTATTAAGATAACACTTTCCTGGCTCACATGGTAAATAAAGGCTCTCACACAGCCGCCGACTCCCACCCCACCCCAAATTTCGAAGTTGGGAGTTGACTTAAAAAAATTATTTCTTCATCATGGAGAATTCTCTTCTCTACCCTTATTGTGGAGTATTTTTTGCTACCAAACATGGAGAAAATGGAGAAAGAAGTGGAGTTTTAACCCTCTTTGCTGGCCTGGACAGTTAGGCCAATGCCCAAGGGTTGAAAAACTAACCCTCTGGATCTGAACCTTAACACCAAGGCCAAGGCATTTGCCCTGCAGTCAGCCCACTGGGGTCTGATCCCTGGCATCCTATATGATCCCCAAGCCCCTCCAGAAGTGATTCCTGAATGCAGTACCAGAAGTAACCCCTAAGTATCACCATGTGGCAACAACAACAACAACAACAACAACAACAACAACAACAACACACACACACACCAAACCCATAAAATTATCCCTTAAGACTCAACAAGAAAATACTGCTATAAGATTTGCACACCTTGTGTTACACCCAATTCAATGCCTGACACCACGCATGGACCCCTAAGTCCCACCAAGAGCGACCCCTGAGCATCCCCAAACCAACCAACCGACAAAAATCTAGGCCTCTCCATGCCCTGAGGTCAGTCTGGAAGAAGCGGAACAGTAGGGAGGAGGCCAGGCGTGCCCAGGGCGCCTTCTCTGGACACACGCCCAGACCTGTGTTTCCTTCCCCAGCCAGCCCGACTCTGCTTCCCCGGCCCACAGCCAGTCTCGGAAGGCCTGGAAGGTCTATGAGAGGCTGAGGCCAGGCAAGAACCCAGAGGAGACTGCCGCTTTGTAAAGCCCGGCACTGCTGGGCAGCTAAACCCTGGGCGCATCCAGGCCTCTCGGGCCTGTGCCTGCCTGTTCTGCAGATCCCCGAGGGTTTCATGCATCAGAGGGTGCCCTGGCTGGGGCTCCTCCCCAAGCGGGCAGTGACGGAAGGAGTAGCAACTGACTCAGGACGCAGCTGGAGACACTTGGTATGCTTGAAGTAGGGAGGTTTCCTGGGGCCAGAGAGATAGTACAGTGGGCAGGGCACTTGCCTTGCACATGGTCGACCAGGGTTTCATGCCCAGCCTCCTGTATCCTGCCCTGAGCCCAGCCATGAGTGATTAATGAGTGTAGAACCAAAAGAAGCCCCCGAGTATCACTGGGCATGTGGCCCAACAAACAAAACAACACACAAGTAAAATAAGAATAAAGGAAGGAGATTTTCAAGGGTCAGAGAGAAAGAGAGAGACAGAAACAGAGAGAGACAGACAGACAGACAGAAAGGACAGAGAGACAGAGAGAGAGAAGCCAGCCTGGTAGTGGCCACCTTGACCCTAAGGCTGAAGCTCAGGTAGCCTTTGGCCTCCTGTGCTGACCCCCCCACTGTCTTCAGGGGGTGCAGTATGAGCTCCCTTCTGCTTTTAACTGCATGCTCCACACAGACCTTAGACCTGTTCTGTTGTTTAAAGGAGGGCATGACCCTTATGTAATGCTTTTATTTTATTTTTTCTTTTTTGGGTCACATCTGGCGTTGCACACTGGCTCTGCACTCAAGAATTACTCCTGACAGTGGTCAGGAGACTATATGGAATGCTGGGAATCGAACCCGGGTCTGCCGCGTGCAAGGCAAACACCTTACCGGCTGTGCTATTGCTTCAGTCCCCTACGTTCCGCTTTTATCTGCATCCTCCACACAGATCTCAGACCTGTGTTGTTGTTTAAAGGAGGGCATGACCCCTACGAAATGCTTTTAGAAACTGTGTTGGTGTTACCTAAAAAGAGAACCAGGGAGCGAGGACCACGCAGTGGGAAGGGATGGGCGGCAGAGCTGGGCTCCACGCAGGGGGTCCTGAGGCGGCTTCACAGACCTCCATGGCCCAGCACACACCTGCCTTTCCCTGGGCACCTGGACATCCTGGTGACACGTTAGACCCACCTTCTCCCACCCAGTGTCCTGGGGTCACGGGGCAAGGGCGCCAGCTTACCTTCGTACCGACCTGGCGACTCGCTGGCCTTCTGCGGGGTGGCCACGCGCAGGAAGATCTGCTGCCGCCAGGATGGTCGCCGCGTCCTCACTGGGGTCCCACTGGCGTCACCTGGGTGGCTGGATTTGGAGTCAAAGTCCCTGCGATGGCAAGAAGGGATCTGTGACTAGAGCCCAACATCAAGGGGCATGGGCAACTTCATTTCTCTTTTCTTTCTTTCTTTCCTTTCTTTCTTTCTTTCTCTTTTTTTTTTAAAAGACAAAGTACTAATTATAAATCGTCTTTGCAAACCTAAGTAGGTACTCCTGGAAGGATTGCTGTCCTACGGAGCAGTTTCATGTTGCCAAGATAGTCCTCCCCCACTCCCTCCCTTTGTCCGTACTTCCATCCCTCCACCCTTCCCTCCATTATTCCTTTCTTCCTTCCTTTCACTCTCCCTTCCTCCCTCTTTCTCTCCCCCTTTCGTCCCTCCCTCCCTTCCTTCTTTCCTTCCTGTTGGGAGATAGGGATCTCTTCTTGCAGTGCTCGGGGAACAATATGGAGCGGCAAGGATCAAACCTGGGTTGGCTGTGTGCAAGGTGAGCGCCCTACCTGCTATCCTATCCCTCCAGCCCCCATCAATTTATTTCTAACAAGAAATACATGTCACAGATCGTCAGCTTCTCATCACTCTGCAGGCATCAATGGCATAAACCCTCCCACAGGGGGTGGTGTCCTCAGCCCTCAGGCTGAGAATCTTGAATGTATGACTAGCTGAGGATAGAGGTGTGTCTCCATACATGGTCACCAAAAGGAAAATAAATTGACTGACAAAAGAGTGAAGTTGAGATTGGGGGTGGAGTGAGTTCATAGGGCTGGAGCCCAGGTTTTGTATGTGGAAACCCTGGGTCTGCCAAGTACCACCGGGAACTGGGAATTGGGAACAGCCAGTGAGCACCTAAAACATCCCTAGCTAATCAATTAGAAATAAATAAAAGGTTAAGTTACACAGAACTCTCAGGGCAATAATACAGGCACCTCACTACTGTACTTTATATGTACATTGTCACTTGTGCTTTTAAAACTACAGAACAAAATCTACCTTCCAATCTACAAAAATACAGTCCAATCATTGTAATTTACACCTGGATCTATATTACAACCAAGGAGTACACACACACACACACACACACACACACACACGGGCTGCCATTCAGAGCACCACTATCACTCAGCAAGCTGGCTAAGATTTTCTTCAACCTTCTGAAGAACACAAGATATTTGCATGCTAGCTAGCCCCTAATGAGGAACAGATTGACTATGACTTAAAAAAAAATTTCAGAAAGAAAAGTTTAATAAAAGAGAGGCAAGAGATTCCATCAAAGCAGTGTTTTTCCAATGACAATGTCAGTCAAAATCCCCCATAACACCAGACAACAATTCCCCACTTCCACCCAGGCTCGATGCGTCTAAAATCCAACCCTACCTTTTGGGATGCATAAAGTCACAGGTGTTATTTTCATCTACAGGAGCCAGAAATTTTAAAAAATTTGGCACAGAGGAAGAAGAATGAAGTTTTTTCCGCAGGGCATTACGGTAGGAGATGCTAAGAGTTTGGTTGAAAAAAAGAGTTTAGGATAAAAAAATATATAGACACCAAGAAAAGGACAAAATGTCAGCTTCAACATAAGAGAAACACGTTTTGATCCAAGCGAAAGAAACCAAAGCAGGCTAAGAAATGAAAAATAGCTCACAAATGAGATACAAACTTTCATTTCCATATACAAAATGAACAGAACTGGTGGGTGCATGAAAAGACCCCAGAGTCTTCAGCAGTGTAAGATGACAGAATTCTAGAAACCCGCTGAGCAGCGCAGTGAGGACAAACAGCAACCTCGTGCCATGCTACATGCTCTAAACATGCAGCCACACCACATGAGCATTTGGGATCGGATTTTATTGACATCGGTTAGTACTTGTTCAACACTGAAATGTGTACTTCATTAAAACCACACGTGGCTATGGAAACCAGTGCTGTCGGTCAGGATTTACAGGTTGTGTGTGTATTCAGTTCATTGTACTCAATTATTGCACTCAAACTGGGGATTAAAAATTCATTTAAAGGTATTATTATTTGTACAACTGAATGCTTCCGTGTCTCTTCCAGGCATTATAAATCAATACCCAGAAAATCTTTACTTTCTTATATGAAGAATAAACTATGCAAGATTAAACAGATATGATATATCAACTTCTGTTTTGTTTTGTTTTCTTTTTGGGTCACACCCGGCAATGCTCAGGGGTAACTCCAGGCTCTGCACTCAGGAATTACTCCTTGCGGTGCTCAGGGGACCATATGGGATGCCGGGGATCGAACCTGGGTCAGCCAAATGCGAGGCAAACACCCTACCGGCTGTTCTATCACTCTGGTCCCCTCAACTGTTTTTTTTTCCATTTACTTATTAACTTTCAAGAATATTTTAGCTCCTTAATCTCAATAGAAACATTATTATTCTTAAAAAAAAATAATTCCAAATCCAAAACATAGGCACAGGCAGCTCACTCACATCAGGCGTTCTTACCAGAAGGGAATTCGAAAAGAACAGAACAGGGGACAAAGACAGTCAGCTTCTAAGATGTCATTTTGTTCCCAAGCAGAAACAGTCCTTTTCCTAAGCCATGAGGCGAGCCCGGCCGGGGGCACAGAGGGTGGTGCCCCGTGGCGGGCAGGGAGGGGTGGACAGCGGGCACACACAAGCCACGTGCCATCAAGAGCGCTGGAGGAGCTTGTTACATGCAGTGACAGACAGACAGGTGTGGCCGCTGGGTGGATGGGGTGGGGGGGGATAGTGGGGCCATGCCAGGGGGATGGAGGACAGGGCAGACCACACGACTCGGCTCACCTCTTGGGCACTGCATTCCCACCGGCTTCTCCACTGGAGGGGTGTTTTAGGTACTTAAAAAAGTTTGGTGAGGAGGCAGAGGGGCTGAGAGGGGATGGAGGAGCGGGGGCTGAAGGCTGAGCCGAGCAACTTTTGGTCTTGGCCTGGGGCAGAGGAGTCACACTAGAGAGAAGAAGGAGAGAGACAGAGATAGACAGACAGACAAAGAGCCAGGGGGGTCAGGGGGCACGCAGGAGGAAGCGAGAGAGTGGGGTGGGGTGAGTCTCGCTCTGGGAAGGGACAGCTCTGCACCGCCCCCTGCTTCTCAGCTCTCTGGGGCAACTCCAGGGCCAGGCCTGCAAGGAGCTGTTTGGGGGAGGGGCACACATGCTTAGGTTGGACTCCTGGCTCTGTGCTCAGGGATCACTCCTGGTGGGCTCGGGAGACCTCATGGGGTGGATTAAACCAGGGTTGGTCGCATACAAGGTGGGCTCCCTTCTTGCTGCTCTATCACCCCAGCTCTAACAACTGGCTACTCTTGATCCTCCCCTACCCCCACCCCCCCACCACCGGACCTCTCAGCAACCAACAGTACTTCTTCCTTCATGTGCTTTTTAAGAATGATGAAAAAAAAGAAAAAAAAATTTTTTTCAATATAAAAAAGCAAAAGCAAACAAAATAAAACAACAAAAGTTTGAAAAAGTTCTCTTTAAGGGGGCTGGAGTGATAGCACAGTGGGTAGGGCATTTGCCTTGCACGTGGCTGACCCAGGTTCGATTCCCAGCATCCCATATGGTCCCCTGAGCACCACCAGGAGTAATTCCTGAGTGCATGAGTCAGGAGTAACCCCTGTGCATTGCCGGGTGTGACCCAAAAAGCAGAAAAAAAATTCTCTTTAAGTGGTTGGAGAGACAGTACAGCAGTCTGCCTCGCATGTGGCCAACCCAGGTTTGATCCCCTGCATCACATATAATTCATGAGACTGCCAGGAGTAACCCCTGAACACGGCCAGGTGTGGCCCCCAAACAAACAAAGAAAATAAAGGGTCTCTCTCAACAGAGCAATGTATCTTACAAGGCAAATGTCAGTTCTCTCTCTCTCTCTCTCTCTCTCTCTCTCTGACCCCAAATAATGTCTTGAATTTCCACAGCTTATTTTCCTGGAGTTTCACAAGAGGGGCAGAAAGCAAAGCGGGCGTGCTGGAGAGGGAGGGAGGAGAGGGCCAGAGAGATGGTGCAATGGGCAGGTACAGACGGTTCTCCAGCCTCCTCCCCACCTGCGCACCCGGGGACGCTGCCTTCTCCTGGAGGACAGGAAACTCCCAGGCTTCTCGAGACCACTATCTCAGGCAAGAGAACTTCAGGATTTTCTGAAGTTAGGAAATTTTCCATTCTCACAATAAACATAGACGCCCAGGGGTGGGAACCCAGTGATGAGGCTGACTGGCAGTCGTAGGCAGGATGCTGCCGCTTCCAGAATGTTCTCCCTGTCACCATGTGCCTTCTGTGAGGGCCTCCTGCTTTGGGGACCAAAGGTGGTGTCCAGCCACATCCCCAAGCACCCAGAAAAGAGTAAAGGAGTAATAAGCTAAGAGATGAGCGGAAGGTGTGTGTGTGTGTGTGTGTGTGTGTGTGTGTGTGTGTCGTGTAGACAATTCCTCGTGAAAGCACCTCCCCCACACTCCACAGGCCACATCTCGTAGCCCTGAGCCACGGGGACAGCCCGAGCCCCTGTCCACAAGGCAAGGGGGTCTCACGAGAACCAAGTCCCGCACACAGCTGGCAGCACCCTGACAGGCTCTGACACCAAGGGCCTCGCAGACTAAAGAAAGAATGAATGCCGGCCACCAGATTGCTCAACCGTGTGGCAGAGCCCAGCCTCCACGGAATATTCTAGAACTTCCTCACAGACAGGGATTTGAGACGACACAGACTCCCGTTTGGTGACACAAGAGATGCCCCCGCCCAGTGGACAGAACAGAGCAAGAAGCAGAGTCAGGGATCCTTCCCTGAGGACCCACTCTGCAGCCCCACCCCGTCACCCCATCAGGGGCCTCCCTGTCGGCCCTGCACCACCCGGGCATGGGGACCCCTCGAGATCACCCCAGCAGGTGACCCGGACGTCAACAGGCGCCGCTGATTGCCCTTCCCCGCCCCCGCCCGGGCGAGTGACCCAATGCTCACCTGCGCTCATGCGGCGTTTCTGTGCTCACAGAGTGATAGCGCATGAGCTTCCTCTGCGACACCCCGGGGGAGCCCGGAGCCGGCTCGGGGGAGCCCTGACCGTCCACAGGGAAATGGCCCAGGGTGTTGGCACGCCTCCGGAAGGCCTGCTGGGGGGACAGCGGCGCGGGCTCCTCGGCCGAGGTGCTCTCCGAGTCGCTGGACAGGTCGTCCGAGGAGCCCAGAAGGCGGAAGGAGCTCTCGGAGGCGGCCGGGGCCTCCCGGTCCCACTGCTGCTGCTCCTGGGGAGGAGGCAGAAGGCTGTCAAAGTCCGGCCCACGGTCGACACCCCCCGAGAGGTCACCAGGCCCCTCCTGGACGCCCGCACGCAGGACCACGGCGCGGGGGCAGGACAGAAGCCTTGAGGCGTGATGACTTTTTTTGGGTCACACCTGGCGATGCTCAGGGGTAACTCCTGGCTCTGCACTGAAGAATTACCCCTGGCGGTGCTCAGGGAACCATACGGGATGCTGGGAATCGAACCCAGGTCGGCCGCATGCAAGGCAAATGCTCTACCCGCGATGCTATTGCTCCAGCCCCTGAAGTGATGACTCTCAGCGAGGCCGTCTGGCTCCTGCTTTTGGGAAGTGTCTTGTTTCTTTCCTTCCTCCTAAACTGGATTTCAGGACCGTGATTGACAGTATGACATTGGCAGGGATTCCCGCACGGAGGGTCCAGCACCAGAGCCTCCGCCTGCGCGGCAGGGCCGTCCCCCACGCCCCCTGCTAAAGGCAGCGCCCTGTGTTGTCACTAAGGGTCTTTCTAGCCCACAGCAGTGCGAGGTCACTCTGCATCTGTCCCCCTCCTCGGACCAGCTTCTGAAAAGGTCAGGGCAAGCTGTGTATAGTGTCTGCACTGTCTGGGAAAATCAAGTCCCCCGGGGAAAGGAATTTCAAAGAAGACTATCAACTGCTCCCAACAGACTCTTACATAGCTAGAGGCCCCACATGGGAGCAGGTTGGGGAGAACCCTATAAAAGCCCCCTAGAGCCACGGGAGGGCGTGCATATGCTGCCTGAGCCCATGTGCTGCTTGTGCCCACGTGGCCCAGCACATATGGAACCCGCATCTCCCCTCTTGAGATGTGCATTAATATCTAATGCTGGGGTGAAAGTAGGGGCTCGCTCCACCTTTGGAGAAGCCCGTGTTCTCTCTTGAGAGCATTATTCTCTCTCAGTTTCTCTCTCTCCTTCCCTTCCTCAAAGCCTCCAAATAAAATATTTTTACTTTGGGGATGAAGGGATAGTACAGCGGGTAGGGCATTTGCCTTGCACGCAGCCGACCCAGATTCAATCCCCAGCATCCGATATCGTCCCCCAAGCACCTCCAGGAGGAATTCCTGAGAGCAGAGTTAGGAGTAACCCCTGTACATTGCCGGGTGTGACCCAAAAGGCTAAAAAAAAAAAATGTTTTTCTTTCAAAAACTAAATTAAAAAAATCAAGTTCCCTGTCTCAACCAAGAGCGTTGAACATGGTATAGCCACATGCTCAGGCTCTCTTTGAATCTGATCCAATGTTGAGATTGAACTTAATTTACTTGAGGAGAAGTTGGGGGAGGAGGAAAAAGGAGGGGGTTCCCCAAGCAATGCTGAGGCGGGGGACCCAGGCCTTTCCTGACGATACTTGGGTCCAGCAGGTTGACCCCAGAGGTGGTGTTCATGGGTACAGGCAGTGCCAGGGACTGACTCTGGGCCTCCATGTGCCACGCATGTGCTTCTGCCCTGGCCGGAAGTTGGGATCTTGAGGTCAGATATATCCTAGGCCCAGAGTACCGCTCCCGAGCTAGCACATACCCCTCGCCTGCGGAAAAACCCTGGGTTCGTTCCCCAGCAGACCCCAGCCCCACCAGGTGTGGTCTCCTTAACAGTAAAGAAAAACAAAACAACCCCCCCCACCCCAGGGCTGGAGCAATAGCATAGAGGGTAGGGTGTTTGCCTTGCATGCGGCTGACCTGTGTTTGATTCCCAGCATCCCATATGCTCTCCCGAGCACCGCCAGGAGTAATTCCTGAGTGCAAAGCCAGGAATAGCCCCTGAGCATTGCTGGATGTGACCCAAAAAGCAAAAAAACAAACAAAAAACCCTAACTGTATCCTGTACTCTGGATACGTGGAACATCTTCCCCTCAACATTTATTGTGTGATTTAGGGTAAATCAATTTAACTTCCTCCTGCACCTCATCTAGAAAGGGTATCGGAGATTCATCTGACGGATACATTTCAAGGACCAGCAAGCGAACGGAGAGCGGTCTGTGCGCCGTGAGACACTGGGCCCGCAGGAGTGAACACTTTCTGGGTGCTCCGTGCATCTGCTGGGCGCCGAGGGCAGTGACAGCAGCCCTGCAGGGCGGGTCGCTGTTCCTGGGTAGGGCAGCTGCCTTTCTCCTCAGAGCAGGGAGCAGAGGAAGAGAGGGGGATATAACTCCAGTGGCAGCACCTGTGCTTCTGTGACGGAGGCCCGGCCTGTCCTGCTCCCGTCCTGGTCCTCTTGAGTCAGACACAGCGCCTGGCAGTACACACGACTGCAGGCACGAGCTGTGTGTCCCCTGTCCCCTCCATGGCCCCGGGAGAGAAAGCGGCTTACCCTGCTGGTACTGCTGGATGCGCTGAACGGGGAGCCATCGGGATCCCGGCTGGCCACGGGCTCCTGGGGGCCTCTTCCTTTGTTGCCCTGCGGACGGGAAAGACAGCGGGTCAGGGCCCAGAGCATCTGTAGTGGTGAGGGCAGAGAGCCGGGTCTTCCCTGATGAGCTCAGAAAAAATTCTTTAGGGGAGGCAACTGGAGCCACAGTACAGCGGGGAGGGCATTTGCCTTGCATGGGGCCGACCCAGGTTTGATCCCCGGCATGCCATATGGTCTCCCGAGCACTGCCAGGAGTAATTCCTGAGTGCAGAGCCAGGAGTAACCCCTGAGCATCACTAGGTGTGACCCAAAAAAGAAAAAAAAAAGGTGTGTTTTTTTCATTTAGTTTTGGTTCTTGATTTTTCTGATGGTAAGGTGCCTGTTTTATGGCCGCAGTGCTGCTACACGGGGCCCACCAGCTGACAACTGCATTTAAAGTACAGTTCGCAGGCCAGGGAGACCGGTCCACGGACTGATGTTCATGCTCTGCATGTACAGGCCTGGGTTCCACCCTAGCCACTGCATGGACCCTGAGCACTACCAGGGTGATCCTCAAGCACCAAGACAAGGAGTAACCTCTGAGAATTGCCAAGTACGGCCGAAAAAAAAAAAAAACCCAAATACAGAAAGAAAAGGAATTAAAGTACAATTCATGCAAGAAAATAGAGCAGAGGAGACTCAGAAATAAAGCTCTCGGAAGGGAGCAACATAGAACGCCAGAAAGATGCCTCCAGACCCTGTGCCAGGCTGTCCCATCCAAGGCAATGGGGGGGTGGAGGGGATTGTGAGTTCCTCTGCCCACCCCAACAGAGCCCCGACATCCGAAACCCTCCACAACTCAAATCACCGCCATGCTAACGGTCATTCTCCACAGGCTCAGATGAGCCTCATCCATGAGTCAATCTGCTGTATAACCATATTTTAAATTTTAGCATTCCTGGAATGACATCTTGTACTCTATGCCACTGACGTACCAAGAGCAGCACGCGACATTTGATGGGGTTTAAAGTAGAGGGGAGCCAATCTTATGAGAAAAAATATATATCTATAAGCACACAAGGGTCAACCTTTAACAACATGTTAGTAATCTCTTATATGAGGGCTTAATGGCTCCACGGTGAAATACAACAATCTTCACACACTTTCTTCTAAGAAAACTTTTTTGGATCATTTTTAGCCGATTATTCATAACAAGCAATACAAAAAAAATTATTTCAGTTCTGCTTTGGGGCACGGTTTGGGGTTCAGGGTGAAAACATTCAAAATACAGTGGTGGGAAGGTGTTAACGGTGGTGGGATTGATGTTCCAATATTAAATATAATGAATTATTGTGAACAACCTTATAAAATTCAATTAAAAAAAGAGAAAGCCGCCCTGACTTGACACACAGTCCCCTCAGCAACCCTGAGCATTGCTGGGGAGACCCCCAAGGAAGCCCCGAGCTCCTCTGGATGGGACCCTGGAGGCCCGAAGCTTTGCTGGGTGCTGACCCGGTGGTAGCCGGCAACACAGGGCTGAGCAGCACCCATCCTCTGGGTCCCAGCATTCAGCTGTCCAACCCAGCTGGCCAAAAACCACTGGAATTAGTCCCTGGGATCTCCTGAGAACCACTGGAGAGAATCTCAAAAAGAAAAGAGGAAAAAAGGTAAAATACGATTTTAAAATACAGTTCTAAAGCTAAGAATTCAGTAAAAAGCCTGTACACTTTGCGGTGAGTATCAATGGGATAAGAAGCAAACTATCAAATCTTATATTTGCTTTATCTTTGGGGGGAGCGGGGAGATTGTACCACACCGGTGCTCGACCATATGCAAGGCAAGCAGTATCTCAAACCCTGAACTGTCTCTCCAGCCCCACATCTAGTGTTCCCTTAAAGGTGATGTAACTTGGACAGTCAGCAGAGCCTGGCAAGCTCCCCACAGCGTATTCGATATGCCAAAAACAGTAACAATAACGGGTCTCATTCCCCTGACCCTGAAAGAGCCTCCAATATGGCAGTGTTGGGAAAGACGAGTGAGGAGAGGCTGCTAAAATCTCAGGGCTGGGACGAATGAGAGATTACTGGCGCCTGCTTGAGTAAATCAATGAACAATGGGACAACAGGTCAGCAGTGATACAGTGAACCTGAACGGGAGCGATAATACAGTGGGTAGGTATTGCCGGGCATGCAGTCAACCTGGGTTCAATCTCTGGCATCCCATATGGTCCCGAGTAACACCAGGAGTGATCCCTGAGTGCAGAGCCAGACATTAGCCCTGAGACTCTCTAGGTGTGGACCCCAAACAAACAAACAAACAAGGTGGTGTAACTTAAGTGTGGCGCAAGTGAGCACTTACCCGGGACAGAATGCTTTCTAAAGACTCTGTTAAGGATCTCTTCGCTTTGTTCTTCAGCATGTCCAGCCTGAATCGTGGGGCGCTCAAGGGCAGTTCATTGCCTGCATTCTCCATGACCATCCGGGAAGCCTGAAATGCCAGGGAATGGGTCATTGACTCCTTCCTCCCTAAATGTCCTTCCTTCCTTCCTTCCTTCCTTCTCTCCTTCCTTCCTTCCTTCTCTCCTTCCTTCCTTCCTTCCTTCCTTCCTTCCTTCCCTCCTTCCTTCCTTCTCTCCTTCCTTCCTTCCTTCCTTCCTTCCTTCCTTCCTTCCTTCCTTCCTTCCTCCCTCCCTCCCTCCCTCCCTCCCTCCCTTCCTTCCAGAATGAAGTCCTTCTCAGAGGTAACATTTCAGTTTCTGTCCATGCCTCATGCGCCTTCTCCTGGGTGTCACAGCTGCAAGTCTAGGAAAAAAACTTTGCCCAGTGAGTGGCTTTGCCGGCTCCGGATAGAGAAAAGGAGATGGGCCAAAAACCCCAGCAGTGAGCAAAGCAGCCTGGAACATGGCGGGCTCCACCACCAGAACAGCCCAGTGTGTGAGGGGCTTTCTCATACCCCAACACCCTCTCCCATACAACTGAAGCCAGCCTCAAGATCAAGTGGACAGCCAAGCTGTGACACTGGATGAGGCCACAGGGGCAGCTTCGTTATGAAATACCAGGATAGGAAAATCCAAGGAATTCCTCCCAAACGGAAGAATGAACTCTTTTGGGGGGGTGGGGGGAGCGTTTCCCAGAGCCAATCCTAAGGAGTTCAACAATTGAAGAATCTGCTTCCCACCCGCCCCCTCAACCCCCATTCCTGCTTCACTGCCCCTTCCACGGTCTTCTGCAGCCACACTCTCTCCCTTACCTGCCCTTAACTGGACACTTGCAAACACCACGGGCAGGGAGCATGGGGAGGCCCCTGGGGCTGGTCTGCCTCAGGTCAGATCCCTGGCACTGCACAGCCCTAAACACTGCCAGGTGTAACTTCCTAACATCAGAATGAATAATCCGGTAGTAGAAACCGAAAACAGGAAAAACAGTCTCAAAAACGTCACCTGGGCCCTACCCGCTGTGCTATCTCTCCAGTCTCTTGAACACACTTTATGGAGGGGCGGGAGATGCCGTTCAGCAGTGGGGCTCAAACCCAGTGTGATCAGGCCCTGGGTTCCATACCTGGCACAGCCATGACCACAAACCAAACAAAAACTACTTAAAACCCTTAATATAGGGGCTAAAGCAATAGCCCGGCGGGTAGAGCGTTTGCCTTGCATGCAGCCGACCCGGGTTCGATTCCCAGCATCCCATATGGTCCCCTGAGCACCACCAGGAGTAATTCCTGAGTGCATGAGCCAGGAGTAACCCCTGTGCATCACCAGGTGTGACCCAAAAAGGAAAAAAAAAACCTTAATATGATACATTCATGTGTTTTATATATATAATATTCGTCTCCAGTTTTGTTGGCATCGAAGTAATTTCTACTATTACAAAATGTGTATGTTTTGAAACTCTTATGAAGGAACTTAGAATGACAGAGTCCAAAGACAGAGGAAAATGGGTGGCCACAGCCACAGTGCAGTGGCTGGGCACTTGCCTCGCACTCGACCAACCATGGTAAGCCAGATGGACCCTGGAGCACTGCCAGGAGCGATTCCAGGGTACAGAGCCAGGAGTAACCCCTGAGCATCTCTGAGTGTGGCCCCCAAACAAAAACAATTAAAAATAATTTTTTTTAAAGACAGAGAAAAACAGTCTGTGCACCACACAGACCGCCTGGGAAGTTCTTCTGGGAGAGACCCGCAGGTCGGCACTGGCTACGGGGAGCTGAGACCTGGGAAAGCTACCTGCAGCTTGTGGTGTGGGGTGGGGGGGAGGGGGCAGCGGAAGGGTAGAAGCAACAGCAGTTGTGATTGTAACGAATAATTAATAACTAGCAGTAGTGGGACCGGAGCAATAGTCCAGCGGGTAGGGCATTTGCCTTGCACGCGGCCGACCCGGGTTCGATTCCCAGCATCCCATATGGTCCCCCGAGCACCGCCAGGAGTAATTCCTGAGTGCAGAGCCAGGAGTAACCCCTGAACATTGCCAGGTGTGACCCAAAAAGAAAAAAAAATTAACAGTAGTAACCCCAAATGTGCGAGACCCGGAGCTGAGATCTCCAAGGCTGCTTGGATCGGGACTGGGCCTTCTCCAAACAGATCCCCCATTTTCCAGTAGCTAGGCAGTTACACCCACCAACTGCCCCCGGTGCCATGTAATCCCATCAACGGCCAAGATCCAGAGACTATAAAACCAAGCTCCCAGCCTCACAACCTCTTATTGTCTGGTTCTCGCTCTCGGAGAACCCAGCAAGCAGCTCCCCATGGCGTTTTCGATATGCCAAAACCCAGTAACAATGATGGGTCTCATTCCCCTGACCCTAAAAGAGCCTCCAATGTGGCACTTGCTAAAATCTCAGGGCTAGGGTGAATGGAGACGTTGCTGGAGGAAATTGATGAACAATGGGATGACAATGACAGCGTGACACAGTGAAGCCCAGCAGCCCAGGCAGATGCTCCAATGCCCCCATCCTATCTAAAGATGCTCCAGTCCCTACCTGGTGCCCGGGGTCAGGCCCAGGTGGGCGGCCCAGAGAGGCAGGAGGCACGCGGATTCCCATCCTCTGTCCTCCATGGTACCTGCTTTCCCAGCTTGTTCAGAGCAATGGCTCCACCTCCACCCTCCCTCCCAGCCCAGAACCTTCTCGTACCTTCCCCATGCACACCGTCAGCAGTGCCCAATTGTCCCCCAACGTGCCCGGCAAACAGGAACGCGGGGCGCAAACTGGCTCTTAGAGCTTCGGAGGATCCGGAGGCGGGGGGCGCTGTGCTCTTCCCTCACACAGAGCATCCCGGTCCAGGGAGACCTACCTGCTTCACTTCCCCCAGGTGGACGTGCGCTTTCTGCTTCTCTTCATATAAGCATCTCAGGAAAGAAATAATCAGCTCGTTCTCACGCTGCTCATTTCTTGGTCTCAATTTCTTTTTTAAAAAGAAAAAAAGGTGTATCACATTAAATTTCTTTCTAATTGTCAAGCAAACTGACCCACCATCCTTTATAAAGGTTTGGCGCCATCCTCCCGTGCTTTGCCCAATTCTCTCACCAGGGGGCAGCAGTGACCTTAAAAGTGGAGATCTTATATTTTATTCCCTTTCTGTTTTTTAAAGTAAGATCGTTTTTAGTGAATGAAACTTGCTTAGAAAAACGTGAGAGAAAAAGGGGGAAATATGCATTCATGGGAGAACACAAGCTTCTCCGGAGTGGGAATAAGCAAGCATGAAAATAGAGAGTTGGGGTCCGAGGGAAAGTACAGCACACAGGGCATTTGCCTTGCACACAGTGGATCTGGGGACCATCCCTGGCACCCCATGCACCCTCCCGAGCACTGCCAGGAGTGATCAATGAGCACTGAGCCAAGAGGAAGTTCCGAGTACAGCAGGTGTAGCGAAAAATAAAAATTTTTTTTTATACCCATAGAGACAAACAAGCAAGGTACGTATTTGAGAGAACATGGCTTGAAGGGCAAGTCAAAATCGTGCGTTTAAAAAACACAAGCGCAATGGGGCTGGAGCGATAGCACAGCAGGTAGGGCGTTTGCCTTGCACGCAGCCAACATAACCAACACAGGTTCGATTCCCAGCACCCCATATGGTCCCCTGAGCACCGCCAGTAGCAATTCCTGAGTGCATGAGCCAGGAGTAACCCCTGAGCATCGCCGGGTGTGACCCAAAAAGCAAAAAAAAAATAAAATTAAATTAAAAAAATTAAAAAACACAAGCACGATGGGGCTGGAGTGACAGCACAGCAGGTAAGGCGTTTGCCTTGCAAGCGGTTGACCCGGGTTCGATTCCCAGCATCCCATATGGTCCCCCGAGCATGGCCAGGAGTAATTCCTGAGTGCATGAGCCAGGAGTAACCCCTGTGCATCATTGGGTGTGACCCAAAAAGGAAAATAAATAAATAAGAAAATAAAAACACAAGCACTGACAACGGAGACACTGGGTTGACTTTTTCTGACCTCTGTAATGTCCTTATCCCTAAAATACGTATTTTTATATCAGAGAACATCTTAGTCAAAATATCGAATATATGGTCTTCAACACAGAAAAGAACGACATGGGTGGGATCCCCAGAGCTCGGGATCCGTCTGGTGGAGCCAGCGCGGTCTCGGCTCTCAGGCAGGGCACCCAGCAGGCCCGTTCTGCGAGCAGCAGCAGGCGTGGACTTGCGCGCACCACTTCCGGGCACGAGCTTTGAGTTTTCTCCTTTTCCTTTTTGATTCTCTCCACGCCTTTGTATTCTTCAGGCAGGAGCAGTGACAAAGCAAACGGCTGAGAACTGTGACCCAGAGGAAGTGGATTCCTCTGAGTCACAGGGTCTGTCCAAACAAAGATCCCATACGAAAGCAGATAGAGTGTTAACTAGAATTCATCTGCCTCACAGGGACGGGGAGGGGTGGGGGGTGGGGTTTTATTGGGGTTCTTCATGGTAAAAAATAAGTATTGGTAAAGGGAAATGTGTTTGATATCTGCATGACTGAGACATAAACCTGAAAGCTTTGTAACCTTTCCCACAGTGATTCAATAAATAAATAAAATTAAAAAAAATTAAAAAAAAAAAAAACAAAGATCCCATACGAAATCCCACACCTCCTGCAGCCCCTCTTTCCCGGGTCTGGAGAGCGAGACTTTACAAGAATGCCTCGCCTGAGTCGTCTAAAATGCATCACATGTGAAGAAAATCTGAATTGTTCTGTAGATAAGCTGTGATGGTGATGATGATGTCAACCCCTCTTTCCCGACTCCAAACTTTTTTTTAAATTGTCATGGCTGTGGTTTATTGAGTTATTCACAGTTAAATTTTAGACATACAATGCTCACCACCAGTGTCAGCTTCCCCATTCCAGTGTCCCCAGGGTCCCTCCCAACTCCCCTCCCACCCCCCCCACCCCCAGCCAGCCTCCTTGGCAGACACATTGGTAAGTTTGGCTGTTGTAGGGTAAAGCTCCAGCTTCCAGCGCTGCAGGTTTTGTTTGACGGTTAGATAGTACCACTCTCCAAAACTCCAGGCTGCTCTTTGGAGCAGAGGAGCAGAGGGGGAGACTGACCCCTTCCGGGAACTGGTGTGAGAAGCTAAGTTAATGCTGAGTCAGACCTCCTAACACCTAACATTCCTATTCTTTAAAAACAAAGACTGCTTTGCAGCAGAAGCCTTGCCCTAAAAAAAAAGATGTGAGGCCCTAAATTCAATCTCCAGCATGAGAAAAGAAAAAAAAAAGATTGCTCTAAAAGGTAAGTTGTTCTGTGACTCAAGGGAATAACCACTGTCAACTGGCTGTTTTCTTTCTTTTCTTTTCTTTTCTTTTTTTTTTTTTTGCTTTTTTGGTCACACCCGGCGATGCACAGGAGTTGCTCCTGGCTCTGCACTGAGGAATTACTCCTGGCGGTGCTGGGGGACCATATGGGATGCTGGGAATCGAACCTGGATTGGTCGCGTGCAAGGCAAAGGCCCTACCTACTGTGCTACTATTCCAGCCCCTAAGGGGCTGTTTTCACTGAAAAACTTCTCTGATCTGAATTCTAAGCCAGGAGGAACTTCCATGTCATGAAATAAATGTTCCATGTTTGTGCAACTGGTGTGAGAAACTAAGTTACCCAAGTGTACTTGCTACAGAACGTTCCCATAAGCTCTCTAAACAGGCATACAGGAGTCATGGGCACAGCACTGCACGTCCCCAAATCCCAACCATGCCTGGTTATCCCCAGAGTCTTAAGGGGGGGTGGGGGGGAGGAAAAGTCCAGGGAGCAAAAAACTCACCCAAAATGCATAGCTCCACTGTATGGCAGAACCAGTGGTCTATTTCTTATTGGCAGCCTGCTCTGCCAATGCAATGCAGCAAAGGTTGAGTCAGAAGCAGGTGACCATAGAACCGGAGCAATAGTACAGCAGGTAGGCCATTTGCCTTGCATGCAGCTGACCCAGGTTCGATCTCCAGCATCCCATATGATTCCCCCATATGGTCCCCCAGTCACCATCAGGAGTAATTCCTGAGCACAGAGCCAGGAGTAACCCCTTGAGCACTGCTGAGTGTGGCTCAAAAACAAAAAACAAAAAAAATTTTAAGTGGATATCTACATAACAACATGCACAAAAATACTTGAGACTGCTTAATTCCTAACTGCCTCAACTCCGAAGCAACCCAGATGCCTTCCAATAAGTTCCTGGATGAACTTTGACTTACCCAAAAGTGGGACTCTCAGATCAAGAATGTTTGTACGGCACCAGAAAGTCACCAAGCCATGAGAATGCATGGAGAGGAGCAGAGAGACAGCACGGGGGGTTAAGGCACTTCCCTGGTGCACACACACGACACTAGTTTGATCCTGGGCACCCTACGTGATCCCCCGAGCACCACCAGGTGTGATTGCTGAGCTAACAGCCAGGCGCAGTCTAAAACTGCCCCTACTCCGCAAAAAAAGACAGGGACACTGTGAAAGGAAAACAACCCAGAGAAAAAGTCACACACTGTAAAATTGCAATTCTGTTGCATTTTTGAGAAGACAAAAGTACAGTCAGTAAACAGCCCATGGCGAGACAGGGAGGAGGCAGGGCAGACCAGAACAAGGCTTCTGTGCAAGGTGGCTGCCAGGACCTGTCAAGCCCACAAAACACACAGCACTGGGGAGCTGGAGCGATAGCACAGCGGGTAGGGCGTTTGCATTGCAGGCGGCCGACCCAGGTTCGATTCCCAGCATCCCATATGGTGCCCTGAGCACCGCCAGGAGTAATTCCTGAGTGCAGAGCCAGTAGTAACCCCTGTGCATTGCCGGGTGTGACCCCCCCCCCCCAAAAAAAAACGCACAGCACCAGCGGGGTCTGCAGCTCCCTACCACAGCTCTGGTATGCCCAAGAGAAGAGGGACAGGCAGGCAGGATTGTAGCTACTTTGCTCCTGATTTTTCTATAAAGCTGAAACTACTGGAAAGCTCTGCAGAGCTGGTGAGAGGCTCTGGGCCGGCTCCAGAAATCTGGGCCATCCTTTTGTTTTCTCTCTCCTGAATCTTTTTCGTCGGGGGGGGGGGGGGGGGGGGGGGGGGGGCGGGGGGGTGTCTCTCTCAAGAAAATGTAAATTTTGTGAGGGGGGGGCTGGAGCGATAGCACAGCAGGTAGGGTGTTTGCCTTGTACACGGCCAACCCGGGTTCGATTCCCAGCATCCCATATGGTCCCCTGAGCACTGACAGAGATAATGCCTAAGTGCAGAGCCAGGAGTAATCCCTGTGCATCACCAGGTGTGACCAAAAAAAGTAAAAAAAAAAAAAATTCTACAAGCAAAAAATATATATATAATAATGAAAAGGTCAACTCCTCTGCCTCTCTTTGCAGAGACTGAAGCCCTGGGCATCAGGATGTGGGCAGTTTCCCATGCAGGGACAGACGAAAGAGAAGCCCTCCGTGAGCCAGAGTCCGGCCTCCCACCTGCCACACCCACACTTTGCACTACAGACTATCTCCTCTCACTCTGAACACATGCTTGAGCTTGTGTGGCTTAAGCCACATCCCGGCCTTGGGGGCTGAAGGCAAGAAGGGTCTGCTCTCAAAAGGCAAACGCCTTGACCTCTGTACTGACTGTTTCTCGAACCTTGCACTGTTTCACCCCAAAAACACGCTTGCAAGGGAGAACTTCCCTTGAAGTATTGAGAAGCAAGCCCAGAGGTGACAGTCACTCCTACCCTGAGGTTAAAGCTGGAGGAGGAGGCAGTTGGTGTCCCCCCAGGTGTGGGAACAGCTTCACTGGCCTTATTTAAAAAAAAAAAAAAGTAGAGACTCACAAATGAATCTCGGAGCAGAGCAGCTCACTGGACCTTGTGCCAGGCTGATTTCACTGGGGCTGGAGCGATAGCATAGAGGGTAAGGCGTTTGCCTTGCATGCAGCCAACATGGCCGACCCGAGTTCGATTCCTCCGCCCCTCTCGGAGAGCCCGGCAAGCTACCGAGAGTATTCGATATGCCAGACACAGTAACAACAAAGTCTCCAATGGAGACGTTACTGGGCCCGCTCGAGCAAATCGACGATCAACGGGAGGGCCTTTACCTTTTACCTTTTACCTCGGAGAGGGGGCAGGTGTGTCCCTCCGTCTGCTCCAAATGGACCCCGGCAGCCACAAACCTCCAGAATCTAATCGCCACCACACTCACAGCCGACCTTCACAGGCTCATCCAGAGCCCCTCCACACAAGAGAATGAACCCGCTGAAAAACCCAGGTATGCGGGACCAGTGACTGAAAACCAGGCCTCAAGGAGCCAGGAATGGGCCGCCCCTCCCATCTCCCTGTCTGTCTGGGCTCTGGCTATCACGCACATGAACTCCCTCTGGGTAACATCCATGATCCAGAGACTCAGAGACGAATCTCGGAACCAAGCAGCTCGCCGCATAGATGTCTCCAGATCCCAATTATTTAAAATTTTAGAATTAGGGGCTGGAGCGATAGTACAGCTGGGAGGGCATTTGCTTTGCATTGCAGCCAACCCGGGTTCAATCCCCGGCGTCCCATATGGTCCCCCAAGCACTGCCAGGAGCACCTCCTGAGTGCTAAGCCAGGAGGAACCCCTGAGCATCACTGGGTGTGACCCCAAAAAAAGCAAAAATAAATAACTAAATAAAGCACCGTAGTACTGTAGCACTGTCCTCCCATTGTTCATCGATTTGCTCGAGCGGGCCCAGTAACATCTCCACTGTGAGACTTGTTACTGTTTTTGACATATCGAATATGCCACGGGGAGCTTGCCAGGCTCTGCCATGCGGGCGAGATACTCTGGTAGCTTGCCGGGCTATCTGAGAGGGGCACAGGAATCGAACCCAGGTCGGCCGCGTGCAAGGCGAATGCCCTACCCGCTGTGCCATCGCTCCAGCCCAAATAAGTAAATAAATTTTAGAATCCCAGGAGCGTGCGGCCACAACACATCTCATACAATTTCTATTTTGACTTTTTTATTGAATCACTGTGAGACAGACCTTTACAGACATCTCATACTATTCATAACAAGCAATTCAGAATAAATTATCTAGCATCTGCCTCCAACAACGGCCAGGATCCAGAGATCATCACACTCAGCTCCTGGGAGAGAACAAGACAGAGTCTCCTACCCTATGCCTGACTGTCTCCACCAGGGCCCAACAGCTGAAGACCACCGAGGCCCAGCCAAGGCCTTGCTGAGAGCACTCTCCACACACTTGGATGAGCCTCACGCATAAAAGAACTGACAGAGGAACCCAGGTGTGTGGGACCCGGGGCTGAGATCTCCAAGCCTGTACAGTTTGGGACTGGACCTGCCAGTAACTAGACAGTTACACCCACCAACTGCCGTGTAACTCCAACAACAGCCAGGATCCAGAGATCATCACACTCAGCTCCTGGGAGAGAACAAGACAGAGTCTCCTACCCTATGCCTGACTGTCTCCACCAGGGCCCAACAGCTGAAGACCACCGAGGCCCAGCCAAGGCCTTGCTGAGAGCACTCTCCACACACTTGGATGAGCCTCACGCATAAAAGAACTGACAGAGGAACCCAGGTGTGTGGGACCCGGGGCTGAGATCTCCAAGCCTGTACAGTTTGGGACTGGACCTGCCAGTAACTAGACAGTTACACCCACCAACTGCCGTGTAACTCCAACAACGGCCAGGATCCAGAGATTATCACACTCAGCTCCCGGAAGCGCGCGGTCGCATTCGCGGCCGCGTGACATCTTATCATCTCATTCCTAATTTGGTCAAATTGGCAAATGTAACATGCCCACACGGCAGAGTCTGGCAAACTCCCCGTGGTATACCCAATATGCCAAATACCAGTAACAATGATGGGTCTCATTCTCCTAACCCTGAAAAAGCCTTGAATATGGCACTTTAAAAAAAAAAAAATCTCAGGGCTAGGACGAAGAAGACGTTACTGGCACCTGCTCGAGGCAATCGACGAACAACAGGGTGGTCGTGATCGTGATCGTGATCTGCCTGTGGGGTAGCCTTGAGTGGTGGTGGGAAAATTCGAAATAATGGTATTGGGAAGGTGGAATGGTGGTGGGATTAGTGTTGAAATATTGCATGTAGTCAATTATTGTGAATAGCCTTGCATGCAGCCCGCCCGGCCGAGCCGGGTTCGATTCCTCGGCCCCTCTTGGAAAGCCTAGCAAGCTACCGAGAGTACTCAATATGCCAAACACAGTAACAAGAAGTCTCACAATGGAGACGTTTCTGGGCCCGCCTGAGCAAATCGATAAACAACGGGAGGACAGTGACAGTGAAACTTTAAAAACTTTTAAAAAATTGAAAGAAAAGAAGGAAATGAGACTCTAGGTATCATGTCATCTCTGGCTTGTAAACCATGACTAAACTGAGATTGTTTTCTAAGAGCTGGGTCCACTTAAAGGGACCCTTCCATATCAGAGTCCTCACATTATAAGTGTTTGAGGCATGTGCTTCAGTATAGGTGCTGGCACTCTGTCACAATAAACCAATGATGGCTTGACTAGAAGTAAAAAAAAAAAAATACTGTAAATAACCCTGGCGGGGGTGGGGGGGGGGAGGGAAACTGGGGACCTTGGTGGTGGGAAATGTGCACTAGTGGAGGGATGGTTGTTGGAACACTGTAGGATTGAAACCCAATTATAGATAATTTTTTTCTTTTTTGGCTTTTTGGGTCACACCTGCAATGCTCAGGGGTTACTCCAGGCTTTGCACTCAGGAATTAGTCCTGGCAGTTCTCAGGGAACCATATGGGATGCCAGGGTTCAAATCCAGATCAGCCTCGTGCAAAGCAAATGTGTTCCCCCACTGTACTATCACTCCAGCCCCACATAGACAACTCTGTAACTGTTTATGTCATGATGATTTCATTTTTTAAAAAAAGGAAAACTAAATAAATAAATAAATAAATAAATGATATGCCATAGCCATGCCGCCAGACCCCGCGCCAGGCTGTTTCATTTGGGGCATCCCGAAGGGGGTCAGGTGAGGCCCCTCCCGGCCCCAATGGAGCCAGCCCCAGCAGCCGAAAACCTCCAGAACTCAGTCATTGCCATGTATTTGCAGCTGCGCGATATCTCATACTTTACACCACAAAACACCATGAGTACCACACCACGGGCTGGAGCGATAGCACAACGGGTAAGGCGTTTGCCTTGCACACGGCTGACGCAGTCGGCCCAGGTTCGATTCCTCCGCCCCTCTCAGAGAGCCCGGCAAGCTACCGAGAGTTTCTCGCCCGCACGGCAGAGCCTGGCAAGCTACCCAGACATATTCAATATGCCAAACACAGTAACTAGTCTCACAATGTTACTGGGCCTGCTCAAGCAAATCGATGAGCAACAGGAGGATAGTGCTACAGTGCTACCACACCACATTTGATTGGGAAGGCAACCAATCTCAGGGGATAAGGGAGCAATATACTTATAGAGATACATATACAAGCACACAAGGCTCAACCTTTAACAACATGTTACTAATCTCTTATAGAAGGACTTAGTGGCTCTTGGGTGAAATACAGGAATCTTCACACACTTTTGCCTGAGAAACCTTTTTTGGATCATTTTTTAGCGGATTATTTCTAATAAGCAATACAAAATAAATTATTTCGGTTCTGCTCGGGGGAGTAGGGTTTGAGGTTTGGGATGGAATTATAATGGTAGGAAGGTGTCACGGCGGTGGGATCGGTGTTCGAATATTAAAGGTAGCCAAGTATTGTGAACAACTCTGTAAAAGTAAAATAAATAAATGAAAATAAATAACCCTTTGTTGCTACGCTGAAAGCTCGCACAGTACCTGAACCTCTTCAAAGATAGTTGCTTGCTCCTGGTTGCTGAGTGTGGTCAGGTGCTTCTGGAGTTCCAGCTTGGTTTTAGAAGCGTTCATTCCTGTGGGACAGACAGCCGGAGAGAGGTGAGAGCCAGGAGAGGAAGCCGCAGCTTCTCCTCACCCCTGCTAGGCCCATGGCCCGCAGAGTCACTCACATCAACAGCGATTGAGGACGGAGATGCGGCCAGCTGGACCCACCGAGTAAGCGGGTAGGTGGCAGCTGAGACCTCGGCTCTGTAGTTCACAGGGGGCCCCCCTTGAGCCTCTTTATCCCAGAGCACTGAGAAAGCAGCTTCCAGGAGGCCCGTCTTCTAGTTAAGGAAACAGGCCCAGGGACTGGAGCGACAGCACAGCGGGTAGGACGTTTGTCTTGCAAACGGCAGACCTGGGTTCGATTCCTGGTATCCCAAATGGTACCCCGAGCACTGCCAGGAGTTAATTCCTGATTGCATGAGCCTGGAGTAACCCTTGTGCATCACTGGGTGTGAACCAAAAAAGGAAAAAAAAAAGAAACAGGTCAAGCAGGATGACCCGTGCCCAAGGACTGCTCCCTGGAGCTCGGGCACAGAGGGTTTCGGGGGTGCTTCACATGCTTGACATGGCCCGTTCACACACTCACACCATCAGGATACTGGCTTGGGAAATGGGTTTGGGGAAAAGGTCCCATTAATGAGTGAGCTTGGCTTAATTCCCAGAAAGAGGAGCTTCTCCAGGGCCCTGTCCCCCAGCAAGGGCCAGGTTTCTAGCCAGGTCGATGGGAGCCGCTAACACCTTCCCTCTTACTGCTTGGGGCCCTGAAGACCCCGACGGAGGTCCTGAAGGAAAGGCAGATGGGAAAGGGCCCATCCAGTGCCTGCGGGGAGCTGGTGGATGGGGGCAGCTAGGGGTGAGACCCTGCTTGACCACCGGGAAACAAGTAAGAGCTGCCCTGTCACCTACTTGCCCTGGAGGGCCACAGCACCACTGAGACAAAAGGCCTGGGAGGGGCAGCCGTAGGCCCATGGGGCAGTGCCATTTGGGCACGGGACGCCTCTCCCAACACACCATCCCCCCTTTAAACATGATGCCCCACCCCAGGGCAGGGTCGGAGGCTTCCCCAATCCATCATCCTGGCTTTCTGCTCTGGCTGGATTTTATCAGTTAAAGAAGACACGTTAAACCATCATTCTCAAACTACAGCAGCAAAATCCCTACCCTGATTAAACTTTTCGGTTATAACTTTCTGAAAGCAAGATGGATCAAGGAAGATGCCTGCCTTGCACGCGGCTGACCTAGGTTCAGTCCCCAGCACCTCGGCCCCCAAAGGAGCCCACACCAGGAGTGATTCCTGAACACAGAGTCAGGAATAAGCATTGAAGCACAATTGACGGTGGCCCCAAAACAATTTTTTTAATATATATATTTTTAAATTGAACAAGTGTAAATCAGGAATCCTTCCAGTGCCTGCAGAAGACCATCTGCTTTCTCCTCAGGGCCAAAGTCACTGCTGACCTCTGAGCAGGCTCTTACAGGACATTTTCGTCATCATTTACGTGATCTTGACAACTTAGAGTGACTTGGCCCTTTCAGATAGGATCGGCAATTAAAGCACAACTTTCCTTGTTCCCAGGCATATTTCATATAATGTCAGCAAAGAATAACAACTGAAAAAAAAAGGAAAAACACCCAAAAAACAGTTAAAATTATTGAACAGGGCCAGATGATAATACAGCAGGGAGTGCACTTGCCTTGCACACAGCCAGCCTGGGTTCAATCCCTGGCATCCTATGTGGTACCCCAAGAACCGCCAGGGGTGATTCCTAAGTGAGTGCAGAGCCAGGACTAACTCCTGAGCATCACCAGGTGTGGTCCTCAAAAAGATAAACAAAAGAAAATTGGTGCTGGAGAGATAGCACTGCAGGTAGGTGTTTGCCTTGCATGCAGTAGACCTGGGTGTCGTCTCTGACATCCCATATGGTCCCCCAAGCACCATCAGGAGTAAATCCTGAGTGCTAGAGCCCAGCGTAACGCCTGTGCATCATCGTGAGGGTGACTCCAAAACCAAACAAACAAAAAAATTTATCATTTTCATTTATTTGATGTGTCCTCACCTTCCCTCAATGGCCTGCGGGTCACTCCTGGTGACGCTCAACACCACGGGGTCAAACTTGGGGTCTCATGCAAGTAAGACACATACTCCATTCTTTGAGCCATCTCCCAGTTCCTTGACTCATTTGATTCATTTATTGCTGCAGAGCCGAGGAAGGAATCCCACCCCTCCTCATGCAAGGCAAGTGCTGTACCAGTGAGCCAAACCCCCAGGCCCACCCTGATTCATTTGATTTTTTTTTTTTTTTGCTTGTTTTGTTTTTGGGCCACACCTGGCGTTGCCCAGGGATTACTCCTGGGTCTGTGCTCAGGAATTACTCCTGGCAGGGCTCAAGGGACTATATGGGAAGCCGGGGGTCAAATCCGGGCCAGCCGTGTGCCAGATCAGCACGCTTCCTGTTGTACTATCATGCCAGTCCGCCTTGACTCATCTTAAAGAGCACCAGGATACTCTGCAAAACAGCAACGAGGGTGGCCACTGCCTAGCCAGCCTCGTTTTTGAAAGGGAGACGTGCTTGCCCTGCAGGCTCATGACTGTGGCCTCAGAAGGGAGCGGGAGGCCGTGGACAAAGGGGCGTTCTCGTGCACTGTCTGCGGAGGGTCCGGCCACTTCTCAGACCACTAAACACAGGGCCATCACATGCCCTGGCCCTTGCACTTCTGGGTCTGCTGCCCGAGGAAGAGCAAGCAGCACCCTCAACATCCAGACAGTGGCCACCGGGCCTAGTCGCATCCTCCACAATGCTGAGAGGGGGAGGAGCAGCGAGAGTCCCAGATGCCGGGATGGGGTCCCTGGCGACTGGACAGAGGGGACTCCTCCCTAAAGGGAGTGACACTGTGACCCGGGCAAAAACACAAATGGACGAATGGAGAGGTGCTGGAAAGAAGGGCCTCGCTCACGCTGCCAGCCCCAGTCTGATCCCAACACCTCGCGGGGTCCCATGAGCCCCCACTGTGAGTGAGCCCCAAGCACTGCCAACGGCGACCCCAAGCCCCCAGGAGCCCTCCATGCGCAACAAAAGAAAATCAGGTCATAGGGTTCAGCAGGAGCGATAGCACAGCAGGTAGGGCGTTTGCCTTGCATGCAGCTGACCTGGGCAACCCGGGTTCGATTCCTCCGCCCCTCTTAGTAAGCCCGGCAAGTTATCGAGAGTATCTCACCCACACAGCAAAGCCTGGCAAGCTACCTGTGACATATTCGATATGAAAAACACAGTAACAAGTCTCACAATGGAGACATTACTGGGCCCACTCAAGCAAATTGATGAACAATGGGAGAACAGTGTTACAATGCAGTGCTACAGGGTGCGGCCTTCTCCCACAAACAGGCTTCTCAGACTAAGGGAAGGCTCATGGCCAACACCCTTTCTGGATTTCATCTTTCGGTTTTGAGGGCACTCTGGTGGTGCTCGGGGGCCGTTCCCAGCTCAAAGCCCCAAGGATCGAACCCAGGCCTCCCCCAGCCAGCTGCGCCATGTCTTGGACTATTTCTTGCCCCGGGTCCCACCTACAGCCAGCGATGGCCTGTCTCCTGCCCCTGGACAGCCCCCAGAGAATGCGCTGGTCATGGCACCCCGTGTCCTTCCACAGAAAAGCCGGACGGAAACGCTTCAGCTCTGTTCTCCCTGCATCTCTCTAGGCCGGAGACTCCCGGGTGGGATAGCGGGAATCTGCGATTGGGGCGGGGGGAGGGGGGGCAGAGGGCTGAGTCCTTCCTCTTCTGAAATGGGGGAGTAGGTTACGGCTTTGCATAGCAGGGTCCCAGGTTTGATCTCCAGAATCAACTGATGGCCATCAACTGATGGCCATCAATCCCTATCAACTGATGGCCCCAGACCCTAACCCAAGCAGGCTGAGGGCTCAAGAAAGGTGGCAAACCTCAGTCTTCCCATGAGAATGTCCCCCTACCTGGACAAGGAGCGTAGCGGGTCCGGGAACCTGGTTCCCATGACACCCAACCCCTGGTCCCCAGAGGGGACACAGGAGCCGGCCCACAGGGATCTCACCTCTGGTTCCGGAACACGGGGGAGAGGACAACACACCCATGGCAGGTTCCGAGGTCACTGACACGCCCTCCCCGTGGGTGTGCTCCCGAGCTGCTGGTGACACGGCCTCCCCGAAACCAGCCCCTCACTGCAGTGGCCCGATGCCCAGCACTCACCCTCGATGCGCTCACAGAGCCTGTGCAGGGCCTGAAGGGGGCAGGCATCACAGGGCTGCGTGGGCGCGCGGGCCGTCTGCTGCACGGCGGCCACTGTGAAGGCCTGCTTCAGCGTCATCATGATCTCGTCTACCTGTGCCAAAAGAGGGGGCCATGGGAGCCAGCGGGAAAGCATCCGTAGCTCTGACCCTGGAGGACTTTTCCTGGAGGACTTTCCCCAATGGCCAGTTCTGGGGCTGAGAAGCACTGCTTGGGTGTGTCTGGCTCTTACAGATCAGGCATCTGAAGTGATGCTCAAACAGCTGGACTGCAGGCTTTGTGACCATCATCATTCCCCCCAACATCCCCCCCCCACCACTACACACACACACACACACACACACACACACAGAGAAATCAGGCAAAAGTTCAGAAAGAATCTGGGGGGATTGGAGCGATAGCACAGCTTTTGCCTTACATGTGGCAGACCCAAGTTTGATTCCCAGCATCCCATGTGCTCCCCCGAGCACCACCAGGAGTAATTCCTGAGTGCATGAGCCAGGAGTAACCTCTGTGCATCACTGGGTATGGCCCAAAAAAGAAGGAAAAAAAATAATCTGGGGAGGCAGGGAGGTGGGAGAGGAGTCAATTCCTCGGGTCCAAGACCAAATGTCCAAAATGCTATACATAGAGATATTTTTGGTTTGGGGGCCACACCCAGAGGTACCCAGGGCTTACTCCTGGCTCTGTGCTCAAGGATCATGGCGGGGCTCGGGAGATCGTAGATGGCGCAAGGGATCAAATCCAAGTGGGTCACGTCCAAGACAAATGCTGTACTATTGCTCTGGTCCCCAAAATGCTATTCTTAAAAGGCTGGACCAGGGCAGGGCTCAGTGATGGAACTCCTGAATCCTTGCAGGAGTGAGGCCTGGTTTCACACCCCCAGCACAGAGGAAAAAAACTTTAAAAATACCAAGCCTGACGGCCAAAGTGAACAGGCTGCTTGAAGTTCACGAGAATGGAGGTGCTGGGATAGCTCAGAAAACTGGAGTACACACAGGAGCCCGGCAGAAACAGCATCCCTAGCACTGAGGCCAGGACACTCGCCAGCTCCACCAGGCATGGCCACCAAACAAAACTAAGAATAAAGAAAACTGAAAAAAATGCAAAAGCCTGGGAGAAAGCGCAGGGACCATGGCACAGGACCTAGTTTGATCCCCAGTACCATGTGGCACTCTGAGCATTGCACCAGCCCTGGAACACCCCATCACTGCAGAGTCCAAACAGCACAGCATCCCGGGATCCAAGCACTGAACTGCCTGTCTGCTTAGACAAGAATTGCCAGAACAGGTCTCTCCACCCGTTGAGCTCCCGCCCCATTTCCCCCCAAAATCTGAAGGGACACACTACAGTGGGTCAGGCATTTGCTTTGTGCGCAACTGACAGGTTCAAATCTCCAGGACCATATATGGTCCCCCCAGGACCCTCACCAGGTCCTGAGTATCACTGGGTGTAGCCCCCAAACCAAAGAAAGATGGAAAATGAATGCCTGAATGAGTTTCAAGTGATGAGTAGGCTAGTTATTAAATTGCCGTGAGCCAAGCAGCGCACGACTGAGGGTGAGTGGCTTTTGCTCAGGAGAGGAGATGTTCGATTTTGCAGGGATGCGGCCGCCCCTCTTACCAGAGCTTCGCTGGCGCACTGGAACACGTAGCAGACGAAGGGGAAGCCCCCACCTCCGGAAGACTCCCGGCAGATAAACCCAAAGTGGTCCACATGTCTGATGCCCTGTGGAGGTGGGAAGTACAGAAGTCCTGAGTGGCTGATGGTCACCACTGCATCTTCAGCATTGGCACAAGCTCCAAAGGTACCACACACCAAAAACCACCTCTCAGGCGGGGAGTGCCGGCTAGCCTCATCCCACCCGAGGGCCACGCAGAGCACCCTCGCCAGAGATGAAGGCTGAAAACGAGAGTTTTAAACACTCATTTTAGGACCAGGGGAAGTAACCTTCACACACACACACACCATTTCTTAGGTATAAAAAAGACTATTTTGGGACTGGAGCAATAGCACAGCAGGTAAAGCATTTGCCTTGCACATGGCCGACCCAGGTTCGATTCCCAGCATCCCATATGGTCCCCTGAGCACTGCCAGGAGTAATTCCTGAGTGCAGAGCCAGGAGTAACCCCTGTGCATCACCAGGTGTGACCCAAAAATCAAAAAGGAAAAAAAAGGTTCATAGCAAAGCTATGTGCGTGCTCCTAAAATAACAGACAAGAGGCTGGAGCAATAACACAGCGGGTAGGTTGTTTGCCTTGCGTGCCGCCAACCCGGGTTCGATTCCCAGCATCCCATATGGTCCCCTGAGCACCACCAGGAGTAATATTCCTGAGTGCATTAAGTGCATGAGCCAGGAATAACCCCTGTGCAACACCGGCATGACCCAAAAAGCAAAAAAAAAAAAAGAACAAAAAACCAGGTGGGGAAACACTGGCCTGAAGCATTGGTCAGGAAGGATCTGCACAAGTGCTGAGAGATAGCAAAGGGCTGGAGCAAATATTGTGCCTCCAGAAGCCCCTCATGTCTGAATCCCAGGCCTCCACAGTTCCCTGAGACCAAGCCAGGAGTCGTCTTCTGGGTGACCCCACCAACCCCACCCCCCAAATTAGATGTACAAAAAATAGTGCATAGAGATCCTTTTACACTTGAGCTATTAGGTGAGGTGAGGCCTATAGCACAATTTCCTAAAAGCTCTTTTGAATAAATGCTATCTCAACTTCTTGTGAAGGTCTCAAAGAGACAAGGTCACACAGATAAGCCCTTCACATTCATTCATCCATGTCTCTCAAAATCACCAGCATAGCAGAGAGATACAAGGGCTGACAGACTGACGCTTGCGTCATCGCGTATATTTATAAACAACAGCTGGAGGAAATTATAAACTGTCACATTTAAGAAAAAATAAAACATTAATACTCCATAGGAACAGCAGCCAATCAAGGTTAATAAAAAAATATTGTGTAATCTTACTTTCTGCTCAAATAGTTTTCAATAAATGGGTAAGGACTGATATGCCAGCATCTTGATCAATGTTCTTCAGGAGCAAATCAAAGATATGCTAGAGGTTACTTCTCAGGGAAATATGATTTGAAATAAAAAATAAAAGTTTCCTGAGCTGGAGTGACAGCACAGCAGGGAGGGCATTTGCCTTGCACGCTGCTGACCCGGGTTCGATTCCCAGCATTCCTTATGGTCCCTCGAGCGCTGCCAGGAGTAATTCCTGAGTGCTGAGCCAGGAGGAACCCCTGAGAATTGCCAGGTGTGATCCAAAAAGGAAAAAAAAAAGTTTCCTTTGTAAATTGTTCCAACTGCATTTTGGGTACAATCTTTATCACAATTTTTATCACAATCTTTATAAATTGTTCCAACTGCATTTTAGGTACAATCTTTATCACAATCTTTATCTTTTTGACTTTTTTTTTGTTTTTTCCCCTAAATGTTTCTTTTTTAATCCTAATGTAGACTCTAGACAATTATTATAATCGAAGAAACAATGAGGTCTTCATTTTGTTCTTATTAACTTTGGAAACATGGAAATGAGAAGTGAAACTTCAAAAGCAACAAACAATAATTTTAAATGACCTCAAGTCTGTTAGGAAGAGCCCGAGTAAAATTGGCAGAGCTCGTTATAATTGGCAGTCTCCAAAATCTCTCTAGGAAAGAATCCAGAAAATACCCATTAAGAACTCAAGTAGTCATTGATCCAGCATGATATAACATGACTTGTTTATACCTAGAAAATAACAATATATTATTTTAAAAACTGAAGCAGAAAAGCGGGAGAGAAAGCACAATGGGTAAGGCCCCTGCCGTGCCATGGTTGACTCGGGTTTGATCCCTAGCATCCCCTGGGGTCCCCAGACCATGTCAGGAGTAATGCCAGAGTACAAAGTCGGGAGCAATTCCTAAGCACTGCCAGGCATGTCCCCAAAAGGAAAAACAAACAAAACTGAAGTAGAGGGGCCAGAGCAGTGTAGTACAGTGGGTAGGGCATCTGCCTTGCATGTAGCCAGCCTGGCTTCAATCCCCGGTCCCCCAAGCCCCACCAAGAGCCCATCTCTGAGCACGGAACAAGGAGTAAGTCCTGAGCACTGCCGGTGTGGCCCAAATTCTCCCTCACACCACCAATAAAAACACCTCAGAAAGACACTGTATTTGATAAAAGATAAATTTTTTAAAAAATCACTATTATGCTTTAAGGAAGGAGAACTGATAAGCACTTCAGAAAAGTTATAAATTGTATAAAATGTAGATGAATAAACAGTTACACAGAAACAAATATGTACCTGGAAATCACAATAAATAATTGAAAAGGATCTATTTTCTCTAGAAGGATATTGTCTGTTAAGAGCAAAACTGATTTTTAAATTATTTGTGTGTGTGTGTGTTTGTGTGTATCAAAGCAAAGGAAAAACAAATATAAAATCCCAAATCCAATACTCAGAAATCACATTTCTTGGGACGCTTGCACGGCTCTTGAGTGTCAGGTATTAAATAAATCCTGCAACACTGCCAATGAATGAAAACTTCACTTCAAATTTCACTCCAAAATTTCAACTGTAACTGAGCAATAAACAACCCACGTTCACTTACCTGAGAACAAAAGGATATCTCCTTAAAATTCTTCTCCAGTGCTACTCTTTTGGTATCCGGACTGATGAGGTAAACTTCAGATTGGCCAATCTTAAAAGATAAACAATAACAACGAAAGCAACTAGCTTTTCACAAACTGAATTCAGGTTAATCACACAAACATTCCCGTCTGACGACCTGTGGAAATGATGAGTGAAAGGAGTACTCCTCTGTGAAGTTCTATCTCGCCCTGGAAAGTCACTTTGAGGGTTCCTTTACCCAGGGGGGTTCAGCTAACACAGGCTAACAACTAAAGGGAGAAGACAAAGACCCAGAAGTGAGTGACAGGGCCCGGAGCAGTGCACTGCCTCCATGGAGCCTGGGTCTCAGTCTTACGGAAGACAGAGCTCCACTTTTTTTTGGGGGGTGGGGGGAGGCAGGGTAGGGACACCTGCTCGGGGGCTACTCCTGGCTCTGCACTCAGGGATTACTCTTGGCAAGGCTCAGAAGGACCATGTGGGATGCTGGAGATTGAACTGGGTCAGGCACATGCAAGGCAAATGCCCTACCCGCTGTACTATCTCTCTGGCTCTGAGAACTGCACTTCAGAAAACTGCAGTTATTTTAGTGCTTTGTGAAGGGGCCACAAACAACGATGTTCAGGACTTAACTGCTGGTTCAGTGCTCAGGAATCACTCCCAGCAGTGGTTGGGGGACCATATTTGGTGTCAGGGACTGAACCCAAATCAGCCACATCTTTATCCACTGTACTCTCTGTCTGCCCGCCAGCAGTGGTCATTCTGAACTAAAAGGTCCTGGGGCTGGAGCGATAGCACAGCGGGTAGGGCATTTGCCTTGCACGCAGCCGACCAGGTTGGATTCCCAGCATCCCACGTGGTGCCCGGAGCACCACCAGGAGTAATTCCTGAGTGCAGAGCCAGGAGGAACCCCTGAGCATCGCTGGGTGTGACCCAAAAAGAAAAAAAAACACTAAACTAAAAGGTTCTTTAAATTCATGTTCAAACAAACCCACCTTTAGGACTCTACTCTAGAATAGGCAGAATCCATGGTCTTGCATTCAGGTGGCCTGGGGGATCCCTGGTACCATAGGGCCTGGGAAGTACCATATCCTGAGTCCTGCACAGGGACCCTCTGGCCCCATTGGCTGAGGATTGCCGGGAGTGGGGCCTGGGAACCCTGGTCACTTCTAGGAAGGGCTCCCAAATTAACAGCAATGCTCTGCCCTCCCCTGAACGCACACTTCGAGCAGGTACAGCCTTTTCCCAGTTACGACCTTAGCATCTACTAAGCAACCAACACAAGCCAGGCCAGGGAGAACAGAGCAAGGGGGAGCTCTCAGTTGGGGTCCTATCCCCGCAGCACTGCAGCACTGGGAGCAACCCCCAGACCAACCAGATGGAGTCCCCAAACAAAAAGAAACTAAAACGTGGGGGTCTGGAGCAATAGCACAGTGGGCAGGCCCAGGTTTGATCCCCAGCATCCCATATGGTCCCCCGAGCACTACCAGGAGTAATTCCTGGAGTGCATGAGCCAGGAATAACCCCTGTGCATCGCCGAGTGTGACCCAAAAAGCAAAGCAAAAAAAACCCCACTGAAAATAAATGCACTGAGCACCCTCCCCAATTCACTGAGAGTTAGGGGTTTTTTTGGGGGGTGGGGTTCTACTATTTTTCCATTACTGATCACAGATTAAAGGGCTCTGCTGGATGCAGATGCAGCCCTTCCCCTGGTCTTTCCCAAAGTGCAGGTCACCGCTCTCTGGGAGGGGGGGAGAGGAGGATGCAGGGCAGGGATGCAGGGGCTCTGTGATGCTTTACAGGGTAGCTGGGTGCAGCCAAGTGTGTGTGTGGGAAGGGAACGAGTGGAGCTTTCTGTGTGTTTGCTAGAAAAGGTAGATTCCCAGTGGTGTGCTGAGTAATTTTTTTTTCTTTCTAAAAAGTGTGAGGCGAGGGGCTGGAGCGATAGCACAGCGGGTAGGGTGTTTGCCTTGCATGCAGCCGACCAATTCCCAGCATCCCATATGATCCCCTGAGCACTGCCAGGACTGGCTCCTGAGTGAAGAGTCAGGAGTAACCCCTGTGCATCACAGGGTGTGACCCAAAAAAGCAAAAAAAAAAAAAACGTGAGGCGAAGGAAAGCCAAGTAGATTTGGGAATCTCTGGCTGCCGATGAACACAGCAGCCCCGGGTATCTGCTGACACCCAACCGTGTTCATCCCCTGCACACACCCACGACGAAGGAACCCAAGCAGCTCTTCTGCCTCCGTCTCTGCGGCTGGGTCAGGTGCAAAACAAGACTCTGCATTCGGGGATCAGATGTCCACCAGTCCTGAGACTGACACGGGAGCGGGAAGCCCCCCGGTACGTGTCCCAGAGGACAGAGGGGGCCATATCAGCACTGAGCCCCAGAACGACCCTCTCCCCCCAGCTCCTCCTTTCTGGCCTTCAAGCCTCATTGTCAGTTTAGCAACCACATAACATAACTAAATTAATAGTTCTTGGCTTTAATTACTGTTTACCATCGGCTCAACTCGTATTTCACTTTGGCATGAATTTCAAGAATCTTGGATTCTCCCGCATCCAATTATCCTGATGAGCCAATGTCTTCCAAAGGAATAAAAACTAAAAAGGAGGGAGTCTTCTTTCAAAGAGAGGTTGTGGGAAACGCATTCCTTGAAATCAATCAGCATTTTGGAAAAGCCCCCTTGGGGGCAGGGGCTGTCTCTTTTCCGCACACTCATGGTTCTTCCCACACTAAAAGGGACTGGGGAAGTAAAGCTCATATAAGATCTGAGATGGGGCCCTCTGTCTCCCAGTGGATTTTAAAGGCTGACCACCCAAGTCGGGATTTTTTTTTTTTTTTTTGCTTTTTCAGTCACATCCGGCGATGCACAGGGAATTACTCCTGGCGGTGCTCGGGGGACCATATGGGATGCTGGGAATCGAAACCGTGACAGTGGCGTGCAAGGCAAACGCCCTACCCGCTGTGCTATCACTCCAGCCCCCCAAGTCAGGATCTCATCCCTCATCCCGTAAAGAGAGTAATTGCATACGAAAGATACGTGTGGATTCAAAAGGAATCTACAGGGGCTGAGAGAGAGTACAGTGGGTAAGGTGTTTGCCTTGCATGTGCCCTGACGTGGGTTCGATCCCCGGCAATCCCATATGCCACCCCCCAATACCACAGAGAGTAATTCCTGAGTCCAGAACCAGGAGGAACCCCTGAGCATTGCCAGGGGTAACCCACCACCACCAACACTACCAAAAAAAAAAATTAAAAAATGAATGAAAATCCACCGAAGGCCCCAGCTCTGTGGGGCAGCTTTTCCGTTGAGTGCCCCTCTCAGCACCGAGGGTATTTACCGTGAAGAGCATAGTTCGATTCTCCTCCATGTCTGTGGGCTGCACGCTATGGTGCCCGCCGATGAGGTGGTTCTCAATGTCATTTTCTTCAAAGGAGCTGAAGAAACTGTGGCTGCGCAGGTTCCCGCCTTGGAACTCCTTCCGGAAGGCCAGAGAGCGCAGTCCGGGCTGCGAGAAGGACTTGCGCATGGGCCGCTGGGCCTGCTCCCCGTTGCCCACGGGCTGCAGCACCGAGCGGAACCTGTCCGCCAAGGAAAGCCCCCCTGCCACGGCCGGACCCATAGTGTCGGGGTTCTGAGGGGCCAGGTCCCGGGTCTCAGCCTTCCGGCCGCAGCTGACATGGTTAAACTTCTCGATGCACTCGTCGATCAGGGCCGGGGGGGCCTTCTTGTGGGCCACCGTCACACGGCCACAGAAGAGCACCTCGAACTTCTTGGCAAACGTGTCGTCGAATTCCGATGGGCAGTGGAGCTCCTCCTGGCGGGCGATCTTCCCGGCCTGCCGGATGGAGCTGATGATCTCGGGCACCTGCAGGAAAGAAAAGTTGTGTTCCGGGATTAGTGGCGGGCTCTCTTGGGCACACACCTGCAGGGAGCAAGCATTGCATGCCTGCCCATCACCCCATCAAAACCCTAGTCCAGGGCCAGAGCGACAGCACAGTGGGTGTGCCTTGCACGCGGCCGACCCGGGTTTGATTCCCAGCATCCCATATGGTCCCCTGAGCACTTCCAGGAGTAATTCCTGAATGCAGGGCCAGGAGTTATCCCTGAGTATCACTGGGTATGACCCCCCAAAAAAAATTTGGTCCTTGGGGGACCGTGACTACAGTGACAAGAGGAAAGTCCCGCTCACACGCTGGGGGACCTCAGGAACGCATTCACTTGTCCTCGACACACTGCAGGTTACTAGCCTGAGAAGGTCCCCGTACGAAGTGGCAGGGCATGATCCCTCCACCCACCCAACCCCCGTCCAAATCCAACCTCTGGGGCTGGAGCGATAGCACAGCGGGTAGGGCGTTTGCCTTGCACACAGCCAACCCAGGTTCAATCCCTGGCATCTTATATGGTCCCCAGAGCACCGCCAGGAGTAATTCCTGCGTGCATGAGCCAGGAGTAACCCCTGAGCATCGCTGGGTGTGACCCACAATGCAAAAAACAAACAAAAAACAAATCCAACCTCCTTCCAAAGAGGGGCTCATGGAACACAGCAGCTATTTCAGATTTCATGGGCCGGTGAGCTTTCACAAGTCTTTCCGAAGAAACGACTAGGCTAAGGAGCGCACGGCTGGAATGACCTGACCAAGCAGCTCACCCCCTTGACAAAGGGGGTCCGCCCGTGGCCACCGACAGTGCAGGGCTTGTGTCTCATCCTCTGAAGAGCTATGGGGCTCGAATCAAGGAGTAAGCGAGGCAGGACGCCAGCTGGTCATCACAGCGACAAGCAGGGCTTGCTTTCCCGGGGGAGGAAGGGATGCTCTGCAAAACCTTTGGGCTAAGCATCAAGACAAGATCAAGGGAAAGAAGCAGAGAGACTCCGGCCTTGATCACCGGATCCCGTGCCTCCCGCAGCTGGGCTCGCTCATTAGCTTTCACCAGGACCCTTCCCAGCAGCAGCAAAGAGAGAGATGAAGCCGCGGCAGGCGTGCGTGAGCAACTGCAGCCTGGACTTCTGACAAGATATGCAGGAGGAAGAGGAACTGGGCTTTTCGAGAAGGGCCCCTCTGTGGCACGGTGTGCCTAAGAAGAGAACCAACACTTCCTGGCTCCCGGAAGGGAAGTCACCAAAGACCCATTCCTTGCTACCCCAACGTCTTTTTTTGACCATATTCCACACAGCAGAGTGGCATCTAGGGGAGCTGGTGCACGCAACCCCCAAAGGTCTTCCTTTAATGAACACCTGGCCAGGAAGATCACGATGGGTTCCCAAGGTGCTTTATACCAAGAGTTGAGCGTTCGGGGCTGGAGCAATAGCACAGCGGGTAGGGTGTTTGCCTTGCACGTGGCTGACCCTGGTTCGATTCCCAGCATCCCATATGGTCCCCCGAGCACCACCTGGAGAGATTCCTAAGTGCAAAGCCAGGAGTAACCCCTGAGCATCACTGGGTGTGACCCAAAAAGAAAAAAAAAAAAGAGTTGAGCGGTCAAAGTGATTCTGGGGGGTGCGGAGAGATGGTCCAGAGCAGGGTGTTTGCTTTGCAGGCGGCCGACCCAGATTCAACCCCCAGTATCCCACAGGGCCCCCTGAGCATGGCCTGGACTAATTCCTGAGGGCAGAGCCAGTAAGCTGTGCCCCTACCAAAAAAAAAATACATTTTTAAATTTTTTTTTTAAGTGATTTCTGAAGCAGACCTAAACACTAAGTAACAACATTAGAGAAGCTGCAATTCCCCTGTGCCTGGTGCTGACCATTTGTCTGTGTTACAGCACGGTTCTCTACTGCCGAGAAATCATTACGGGTGAAGGGCTACAGCTCACTGAGCTGTGCCGAGGCTCTCTCTCTCTCTCTCTCTCTCTCTCTCTCTCTCTCTCTCTCTCTCTCGGAAGGAGGCGGCCCTGCTCCAGCTTCCCTGCTCCGCCCCAGAATCACACAGCCTCTTGGGTTTGGTTGGGGTTGTGTGTGTGTGTTTGGGGTTTGGGGCCACACCCGGTGGTGCTCAGGCTCACTCCTGGCGGGGCTTGGGGAACCACATGGGTGCCAGGAACCAAACGCTAATGCTGTGTTTTTTTTATTTTTTTAATTTTGGGTCACACCCGGCGATGCACAGGGGTTACTCCAGGCTCTGCACTTAGGAATTACTCCCGGCAGTGCTGGGGACCATATGGAATGCTGGGAATCGAACCCTACTCGCTGTGCTATTGTTCCAGCCACTAATGCTGTATTTTTCAAGTGTGGGGGGTGGAAGGTTGATTTATGCAAGTGAAGTCTGGGGCCCTTCTGTGGCAGCGTGTGAAATCCTCCTCTACCGGGGTCACTGAGAGTGCTACTAGATCTGTCTGAGGAGGGGGTGGCTGGACAGATCACTGGGGGAGCCTCAGCTGTGGCCATCTGGGCACCTAGGGAGGGACGCCCCACTGCACCAGGCCCCATCCCAGGCCTCCCCGACCCCAATGCGGGTCCCCGGAACGACTCACTCACTTAGTCTTGTCACCAAACTGGCCCCTGTGTCTCTAGTGCAGGAACTTGGAACTCGGTGGGAAGAGCCAGGCCATCGAGGGCAGGCCGGGGGTGCGTGCCCGAGTGTGCCTGGGAAGGGTGTGTGGATGCATGTGTGTCTGAGAAGGGTGTGTCTGGAAAGAGTGTGTGGGTGTGTATGTGTGCACCTTGGAAGGATGTGTGTGTGTGTGTGTGTGTGTGTGTGTGTGTGTGTGTGTCTGGGAAGAGTATGTATCTGGGTAGGGTATATGTATGTGTTTGGGAAGAGGTGTGTGTGTGTGTGTGTGTGTGTGTGTGTGTGTGTGTTCTGTGCATCCGGATAGGGTATGTGTATGTGTATAGGGAGGGTGCGTGTGTGTCTGGGCAGGGTGTGTGTGTGTATCTGGGTATGGTGTATGTGTGTGTTTGGGAAGAGGTATATATATCTAGGTAGGGTACACATGTGTGTCTGAGAAGGGTACGTGCATGTGTGTATGTGTGTGTGTTTGTCTGGGAAGGAGGGGTGTGTATCTGGAAAGGGTGTGTGTCCAGGAAGGGTGAGGTGTTCCTGGGAGAAGTGTGTGAGTGTGTGTGTGTGTGTGTGTGTGTGTGTGTGTGTGTGTTTGTCTGGGAAGGTGTGCATGTTTGCGTGTGTGTGTGTGTGTTTGTCTAGGAAGGGTGTGCATGTTTTGTGTATGTGAGAGAGAGAGAGAGAGTGTGTGTGTGTGTGTGTGTGTGTGTGTGCATCTGGGAAGGGTGTGCAAGTGAGTGTGAGTGTGTGAGTGCGTGTGTGTGTGCGTGTGTGTGTGTGTCGGGGCGGGTGCACGTGCCTGTGTGTAAGGCCAGGTGTGCTCTCCTGCTCTGGCTTCCCGGCAGCCATTCTGTAGAGCCGGCGTGAGCAACAGCAGCTTTGGGAAGAAGCTGCTCACTGAGCACAGGACTCGGAAGCAAAGGCGTCACGGAACCCAGGGTTGGCCCAGGAGACTAAGTGCAAGAGGCTGAGGTTGTGGGAGAGGAAAACAGCGGGGTGGCAAGCGGGGGAGAGGAAAGGGGTAACGGCAGGACCTGACGGAACCCCAGCTGTCCCTGAGGCAGAAACTGGGCCGGGAGAGGTGGGGCAGGAGGTCAGGGGAAGGACGGAGGCAGGGAGGCCCTCCATCAGGAGCGGGCCTCTGCAGCGCGAGACCCCAAGGTTCACCCCCCACACCACGGTCCCCGAGCACTGTTGGAGCAGTCCCGAGCCCCACAGGATATGGCTCAAAAATGCAAGGAGGGAAGACGGAAAATAAAGGAGGCAAGGAAGTGTTGTGTTGAGCTGGCTGAAGTCTGGAGTTGGGAAATGTGAAAATGAAGGACAGGGCTGCCAGTACACTACCCCCCAAGCCAGCGTGACTGAAAAGCTATCCTTGGGGGACACAGTCTACAGGCTGTCACACTATTTACTGCAAATATATCAATAAATGACTTACAGGATTTACTGCAAAGTCCCAGACCTACTGTTTACACACACCGATGGGCTCTGGGAATTTGGACCGGCAATCTATTTTTAGTTGCATCTTTGCAATCACAGAGACGTCATTGCTAATTACAGATAAACCAATCGCGTAAATCAAAATGAAAGCAAAGCCCAGAATCTGATGAGCATTTCACAGGTTCATAAATCCAGTAAGGGCGTTGAGATCATTTCCTTAAGAACCACAACAAAAATGTTAGATACTTGAAACGTGTCACACGTCATGGAAAAAAGGGTCACTGATTTTCTCTTCATCTATTTCAACTTTTATACCACAGCTAGACTCGAAATCTGTGTTTAGTTCACACATGAGGCTAGTTTTTCCTGAAACGCCCGTTTTCCCAGGAGACAGCTCAAAGGAGGGAGTTGTCGCACGCAGGAGAAGACTGGGGTCCGCCATCCCAGACACTGCACAGTCCCCAGAACCTCAGGGTGAGATTCCTGAGCACCGGGCTGGGAGTAACCCTCAAGCACGCCTGGTATATCTATACCCTATCAGCCCCCTCCTCAACATCATGGGATCAAATGCACTTAGTCTAACCCTGTGAACTTCCACAGAATTAATTGGATACTGCTTTATAAGTAGCCAGAAAGAATACTTTCTAAGAGACTTAGAAATATTTATCTCTGTCCATAATGGTCTTAAACATCTGGGCTGATTCTTTAAGGATCTGGTGGGAGGGGTTAAGGATTAAATTACATGGTGTAATTTTATTCACAAAAATTTAGGCCAAAGCTCCTGAAACAACACTTGAAGTAAAAAGTCATTTTACTTTTACATTGACACATTTGCTTTGTTGCCAACTAGCAACAAGTCAAGAGTAAATGAACCTAAAGAGTCTCCTATTTAAATTTTCAGTCCCTAACACCCATCCCATCCCAGGCCCATTTAACATCCAAGCATTTTAAAACCAAAAAAAAAAAAAAAAAAAAAAGGTGGGGGGAGGGAGCATAAAATGTTTTCTCCATGTGGGGTCTGGAGAGATAGTACAGAGGGTTGGGCGTTTGACGGCTGGCCCGGGTTCGATTCCCAGCATCCCATATGGTGCCCCGAGCACCGCCAGGAGTGATTCCTGAGTGCAGAGCTAGGAGTAAGCCCTGTGCATCGCCGGGTGTGACCCAAAAAAGCAAAAAAGAAATAAAATGTCAGACACTGTGAGAGCCCACCCACACCTGAGGCCGCCACGAGAAGCCACGGGGCATTGCTCTCCAGTTCCCTGGGCTTTGCTCGTTTTGTTGGTTTTGGGAGAACCACACCCAGCGGTGCTCAGGGGCTACTCCCAGCCCAGTGCTCGAGCACACAGAGCCTGTGCTCTTCCTTTCTTGGCCACCCCTCCTCCCCGCCCCGTTGTCATTGCTGTTGTTTGTATTTTAGTTTGGGGGCCCGCACCCAGGGGTGCTCAAGGCTCATTCCTGGCTCTGGGCTCGGGGATCCCTCCTGGCTGGGCCCGAGATGGTGCCAAGGATTGATGGGCGGTAGAGAGCACCAAGGCAAGCGCCTTGCCCCCTGGACCATCTCTCTGGCCCTCGACGGGAGAGAAAACAATGCCATGCTCCCCAGAGGGAGCACTCCTTCAGGCCTCTGCTCCCCAGCCCTGGGGCCGCCACTCCCCGCCCACACGGGAAGAAGTGCCTCCACAGCTCCACATCTGGGTTGAAGCGAGGGACAAGGTCAATCTTTATAGCCAAGATAAGTGGTCAGCACAGGGACAGCTGGCCCCTGCCTCTTACTCCCTCCCAGGGGCCCAAGCATGACCCTATCCTGGGGCCCCAAAGGAGCGAGCCATGCAGGGACGTCTTGCCTTGGTGTGAAAAGGTCAACTTCCAGACCCAGGAAGAAAAAAAATACATACCTCGCCATCTCCCAACTTCTCAAGGTTTGATCCCTGGCACCCTAAATGGTCCCCGGAGCCCACCAGGAGTGATCCCTGAGCAACATCACTGGGTGTGGCTCCCCCCAAATAATTTTTTTAATTTCTTTTTAAAAAGCCGTTTGCAGGGGAGAGGCATCTCGGCCTGCAAGAGCACCCCCACATATTCCTCCCAATTCCACCACCACCACCCTGCTCCCCTGCAGGGATCAGCTGCTCTCTAAGGCACCCAGGGCCGACAGACCCCAGACTCCGCTTAAAAACTCTTCTCGCAACCAGGGTTTCAAATGCATCCAAAATAGGACACCAAGAGATACGACAGAACTTCCCTAGACCAGAAGGAAATTCGCCAAGTAGGGCATTTGCCTTGCATGCGGCCAACCCGGGTTCTATTCCTCCGCCCCTCTTGGAGAGCCCAGCAAGCTACCAAGAGTGTCTCGCCTGCACAGCAAAGCCCAGCAAGCTACCCGTGACGTATTCGATATGCCAAACACAGTAACAAGTCTCACAATTTGTTGTGAGGCGTTACTGGTGCCCGCTCGAGCAAATCGATGAACGGGAAGACAGTGCTACAGTGCTACGAGTATCAAATCAAAGCACCCACAGCAGGATAGGGCCACAGCCCCTAAGTGTGCCAAGAAAGCACCATGGGCAACTCCGCCTTCCAGGACTCAGAGAACCTGCAGGCGGCCAGGAAGGTAGCACAGGGCCCCAAGGCCTCCTTTCAGGATGAGGTGACTGCTGAGGGGTCACAGTCCACCATGCCCTCCTGCTGATGAGGACACACGGGACATTTCCTTCTCAGTTGTGAAGACTCGAAACCCTGCAGCAGAGGCTGGAACGAGAGCACGGCGGCGGGTAGGGTGTTGGCCTTGCACACGGCCGACCCGGGTTTAATTCCCAGCATCCCGTATGGTCCCCTGAGCACCGCCAGGAGTAATTCCTGAGTGCATGAGCCAGGAGGAACCCCTGAGCATCGTCGGGTGTGTGACCCAAAAAGAAAAAAAAGAAAAGAAAAAAAAACCTCTGCAGTAGAAATGCCCCCCACCCCGCAGCCTGCAAACCCCCAAATGGAAGCAGAGATGGGCTTGGGGCTCCAGGAAGGCGGGGTGGTGGGGGGGGGAATCATAGGAACTGGGTCTCTGGCACAGGAGAGAGAGAGCCTCAGAGAGTCAGACCTGGGATGTCCATCACAGTCTGAGGACGTACGTGGCCCTGCCCCTCAGGGCTAGCATGATGGGGCTCTGAGGACGGACAGAGGTAGATACGAGATCCCATGGCTGGGAGGAAGAGCACCGGGTGGCAGCGTGAGGCCCTGGGGTCCGTCTGTCTCCAGCACCGCAAAGACAGAGGAAACCTGCCTCCACCTTTCAGGGCTTTCTAAACTGACTTTCTAATCTGACTGATGGATCCTCCCTCCCTCCCATGAGGAGGGTCGGTGGGTGGGGGAGGGGTTCGCAGCCCCCCTCCCTGCAGGCAGGCGCTGACTTCATCCTCACGAGACCAGCCATCTGACAATCAGGCACATTCCTCGAGAACCAGCCCCTCCCCCCACCCAAAGTAAGGCTGATGAGAGATAAAGACGGGTCCAGCCAAGAGCTGCTGCTGGGAAGGCTTCCAGGCAGCCGGCCCGAGCCGGGAGAGGGCCGGGCTGGCTACCGGCTACCAGCTACCCGCACCCGCTTCCACCCGCTCCTGTTCTCGCTCTCGCTCCCTGCTAAGCAGGAAAAGGATTCCACTGCTGAGCTCCTAAGCTCACAAATTCTTCGACGTGAGATCTCACTTGTGGGGTGGGGAAGGCTAACAGGAATACGGTGCCCCTGAGTCCTAGGGGACAAAAGGCACAAGCAAAGTAGTTTATCTGTTTCAGACCTTGCAGGGGGCCAGGCACTGCTGTTCGGTAAATATCTTAAGGAAGACCTCCCACAGTTCTGATTTCTCTCTCCTCATGACTCCCCCAAGGCCAACAGAGATTATTTCTGGGTTTTTATTTCGGTGTATATTTTTTTGGGGGGGGGGTCACATCCAGCAGTGATTAGCAGCTATTTTGGGCTTTGTGCTCAGAAAACAGTTTAAAACAATACAGACTGGAGCAACAGAAAAGGGGGTAGTGTGAGCCTTGCATGAGAATCACCCGGGTTTGATCCCCAACATCCCATTGAGCGCCCCCCTCACCCCCCAGCCCACTGAGGGTGATCCCTGACTGCAGAGCCAGGAGTAAGCCTTGGCAGCTGAAGGCCCCCATACAAACAAAAACCCTACAATAAAATCAGCAGTAAGCCCACCCAGGGGGGACCTGTCCATCGGGAAATCACTGCCAGAGTGACAGTTTCTGCAGGGCGGGCACCCTGCCCTGAGCAGTTATGGGCTCCCAAGCACACAGCGCTGAGAAGGGGCTATTCGTGGCCTGTGATCAGCGGGATTGCTTTTTTTGTTTTGTTTCCGGACCACATCCAGAGATGCTCAGGAATTACTCCTGGCGGCGCCCAGGGAACCATACAGAAGGCTGGGGATCGAACCCATGCTGGCTGCGTGCAAGATAAATGCCCTACCCACTGTACTATGGCTCCAGCCCGAAGTTGGATTTCTTTCTTTACAGTGTTTTCCAGTGTACAGGGTTGGTTTGGGCCTGACCTGACAGTGCTCAGGGATCACACCTGACTCTGAGCTCAGGGGACCATAGCAGGGATGGGGAGCGAACCCAGTACAGTCCTATGCAAGGCAAGCACCTACCCGCATATTACTGCAGCAGCCCCGAAGCTGGGTTTCTTGGCCTAGAATGTCTGGATGTACCCCAAGGACCCCAGATGGGGTGATCTAGCACACTGAGCTCGGGGGGGGGGGGGGATTCAGTCATCACCAGCACAGGGGGCAGAAACTAAAGAGCCGAAGGGCTCATGCCTCAGCAAGGCACTCTCCCCCTGCGGCTAGACAGGCACCGACTAGCCCTGCAGCCCCACTGGACGCTCGGGCGCAGTAAGAACCTTCCGGTGCTGCTCCCTACAGGGCGCTCCGAATGGCAGAGAAAACGCACAGCCCAGCAACATGGCTACTTGGGACTCGTGTTCACATCAACACGGTTCTGACCTAGCATATCAGCACATCATCACATGATGCCAGGTTAATGACCAACATACAGGAGGTCACAAATCCATCACTCTGATGTGGGCATTTGTATTATCTTTCTTTTTTTTTTGTGAGGGGGCTTTTTGGGTCACACCAAGTGATACTCAGAGGTTCCTCCTGGCTCTGCACTCAGGAATTACTCCTGGCGGTGCTCAGGGGATCATAATGGATGCCGGGGATCGAACCCAGGTCGGCCACATGCAAGGCAAGTACTCTCCCTGCTGTACTATCGTTCTGGCCCCTAGATTATATTCCTGATGCCAACATTTACAGTTGAAACCTGTTGTTTTTCTTGGAGGTGGGGGAAGGCGGGAATACCAGAAATCAAACCCAGAGTCTCCCTCATGTGAGGCCAGGGCTGAGACCACATGGCAGGCGGGGGGGGAGGGGGGGGAATCATCTTTTAGACTTGGAAGGGCTGGAGCAATAGCACAGCGGTAGGGCGTTTGCCTTGCACGCAGCCAACATGGCCAACCCGAGTTCGATTCCTCCGCCCCTCTAGGAGAGCCCGGCAAGCTACCGAGAGTATCTCGCCCGCACGGCAGAGCCTGGCAAGCTCCCCGTGACGTATTCGATATGCCAAACACAGTAACAACAAAGTCTCCAATGGAGACGTTACTGGGCCCGCTCGAGCAAATCGATGAACAACGGGAGGACCGTGACCGTGAGACTTGGAAACATCTTATCTTTTTTTTTGGGGGGGGGGGGGGCTTTTAGGATCACACCCGGCAATGTACAGGATTACTCCTGGCTCATGCACTCAGGAATTACTCCTGGCAGTGCTCGGGGGATCATATGGGATGCTAGGAATCAAACCCGGGTTGGCTGCATGCAAGGCAAATGCCCTACCCGCTGTGCTATCACTCCAGTCCCCCCAAATGTGTTATCTTTCTCAAAATCAAAGGCCACCAAAGAGAGCATCACTATGGCCTGGCAGGTCTGTCTGTGGGCAAACACCATTTCCAAATTGTGCCCTTGATTTCTCCCCGATGACAAACTTCCTCTGGGTCCACCCTGGGAAGAAAACTTCCCGCAAAGGACCACGTGGCCCATACAACGCCTAGAGTGGGCTGACGGTCATGCACTCCGCCAAACAACACACTTCCTGCCCACTTTTCAAGCTTTTCAAAACTGGAGACTCTACCTCATGGGCCAGCACACGGTTTCCTGGAGTTGAGACTCCCTGGAAGTTGGAGAAATTCCTCCCGGCACTTGGAGAAAGCAGAGGAACTTCAGAAATAGCTGCAGGGGCCCTTCCCAGCTCCCATATTTGGCAAAGGGAAACCAAGGCAGCCCTGAGCCCTGAGTGAGGTCACCAAGGCTGCCCATGACGGGCTCCATGCCCCCCCACTCCCACCATAATTCCCGTATCTGACGGCAATAGCTTGGCCCCTGAGCCACCCTCGGGCACCAAGCTGAAAGTAGCCTCAGAGAAAATATCTGGCGTGGCCTAAAACAGAGAACCAAAAGGGAACAGTACTTAGAAATCTCCTCTCCTCTCTTCTCCTCTCCTCCCCTCCCTTCCCCCTCCCCTCTCCTCCCCTCCCCCACTCTCTGTTTGTGTATGTGTCTGTCTGTCTCTCCATTTTTGTTTTAAGACGGCACCTAACACTGCTCAGGATCACTCCTGAGTCTGCACTCAGGACTAACTCCTGGCTCTGTGCTCGGGGATCACTCCTGGCTCTGTGCTCAGAGATCACTCCCGGCTCTGTGCTCAGGGCTGACTCCTGGCTCTGCACTCAGGGATCACTCCTGGCTTGTACTCAGGGCTGACTCCTGGCTCTGCTCAGGGCTGACTCTCACTCTGTGCTCAGGGATCACTCTTTTTTTTGGGGGGAGGGGATTTTTTTTTTTTAGTGAAATACCATGAGATACAGTTGTAGACTTACAAGTTTTTGTGCTTGGGTTTCAGTTATACAATGATTGAGTACCCATCCCATCACCAGTGCCCATTCTCCACCCCCACCAATCCCAGTATCCCTCCCACCTGAAAGTAGACTCTAGACCGAACATGATTGCCACCCAATGCCTCTTCTGCAAACCACAGCACCCAAAAGGAGAGAACCAAAGGGAGAGGCAGGGTGGGATCAGGGATCACTCTTGAAGGTACTCAGGACCTTATGGAGAACCAGGGATTGCACCCAGATCAATGGCTTGTAAGTCATGTGCGCAACCCCTGTACCCTCTCAGCTCCTGTGCTTTCTCTTACATAGATGAGTCCTCCACATTCTGGAGAACACTCAGAGGATGAACACATCCCTGCTGAGAAGCTCCGGGGTGACAAGTCCCCCTCTCACAGCTGGGCAGGGGCTCCATCCCGGGCCCCTCTCTCCCTTACAAAGGCAGACTGTCAATGCTGACAAGAGCAGACCTTAAGACCAATCCTGGCATCACTCAGCACAGCGTCCTCACTGAGCAGAAGAAGGACTGCAGTGGGTACCTGGCTGAGAGACAGAAATCAGGGCCCCCGGCATGCATGCAGCTGACTCCCGCCTGATCCCAGGCACCACGTCTGGGGGGGCCCAGCCAGTCCCCAGCACCAGGGACTGAGAGGCACTGCATTCTGGGCCTCATACTGAACACAGCCAGCTCAGAATCACTGAGTCTGCCCCCCCCCACACTGCCCCCCAAGTCTCCTGAGCACCACTTGAGAGCCCTTGGCTAAGCCAGGGGAAGAAACGAGACTGAGAGGGCCCGAGCAATAGTACAGGGGGGAGGGCGTTTGCCTTGCACATGGCCGACCTGGGTTCGATCCCCAGCATCCCATATGGTCCCCCGAGCACCACTGTTGTGATTCCTGAGTTTAGAGCTGGGAGTAATGCCTGAGTATCACCAGGTGTGACCCCAAAATCCAGATAAATAGAATCACTTTTTTAAAGAAAAGAAAAAAGACTGAATTCAGAGAACTGACCCCAGAAACTTAGTGGCAATGCCTGGCACAATGGGTCCGTCAACAGACATGTGCCCCAGAGGGGGTTAGAGGTCCACGTTCCCTGTATCCGCCCACCAGACACCGTGTCTGGACACTCAGGGGTCCTCCCTGTGACAGTTGCTCCCAGAGCACCCACCAGCCAAAGACCGACAGGAAACGCACGACCTGGCCCGAGCGGGTGACTGCTCCGGGCATGACCACCAGCTGGGGAGAATGGCTGCAGTGGGGAACCGAATTCACTAACCGAATAGTTCTCGAGGATGCAACAGGACTCCAAGTGCTCCAGGAAGAGCAGCAGGCGCTGGCGGCCGCCGCTCAGGTCAACAACGGCACCAAAATGAAGGTGAGGGCCTCTGGTCCCCTGGCCATGGGCCTGCCCTCCCCAGAGCTGTCTCACTTCCCGCCGGCCCTGACCTATCTCCCCTGTGCCCACCGATGCTCCTCTCCTCTCTCCCATTCTCATCCCCCACAAACCACCATCAGGGAAACCAGGGCTCTGGCTGTGACTGATTCCTTGGGCCAGCGACATCGGCTGCGAGGGCTGAGCACCAGCTCTGCATGAGGGAGGCCCTGGGTTCCATCCCCAGCCCCGCCTGGGCCCACAAGCTCCGCGGGGAGTGACCCCTGAGCACAGAACGGAGAGTAGCCCCCAAGCACTCCCAGGTGTGGTCCAAACCACAAACAAAAATAGCACTAGTTCCACTTTATTAGTCTCCATTGTACGCACCAATTTTGAAAACATTTCCCTAACATCTGCGCTCTTGTTTCATATCCTGCACGTGTTCTAATCCTTTCACGACAGACACAGCACGGGCAGAAGAGCTAAAACATAAAAAGCCAGACTGGTATAGGGATGGGTAAATGATCATTGTATAACTGTGATGCAAACATGAAAGTTCGTAAGTTTGTAACTACTTCACGGTGATTCACTAATAAAAAAATCTTTTAAAATTTTAAAAATAAAAAAATAAAGAAGAGCCAGATAATTTGTCTTTTTTTTTTTCTTTTTGGGTCACACCCGGTGATGCTCAGGGTTTACTCCTGGCTCTGCACTGAGGAATTACTCCTGGTGGTGCTCAGGGGATCATATGGGATGCTGGGAATCGAACCCGCGTCAGTTGCATGCAAGGCAGACGCTCTACCCGCTGTGCTATTGCTCCAGCCCCAGAGCCAGATAATTTTGCCTTAATTTTTTTTTTATTTGGGGCCACACACAGTGATTCTCAGAAACTACCCCTCTGGCCTGGGGCGCTACTCAGACTCCCTCCCAACAGTGCTCACAGGAACGTGAGGTTTGGGTAATGAAACCTGGGCCGGCCGCATCCTAAGCACAGACACGAGCCCTCTGAGCTGTCTCTCAGGACCTCAGGCTTCACCCATGACAGCACCAGAGCTACTCCCGGCCCAGTGCTATGCAGGCACACTTGGAAGTGCTGGGGCCTGAACCCAGGTCTCCCCAGAAATAACACGCACTGCAGCCATGAAGTATGCTCGAGGGCCCCAATCCTGCTTCTTGAAACTACTGTCGAGGACAGGGACGAGGGAACCCCAGCATCTCGTCCAGCAAGACTGGGATGCCAGCTGCTCCCAGGACCAGAGCTGGCCCTTCTCTGACTCCAGAAACACATCCAGGACCTGTGTCCGTGCTCTTGTGAGGAGTTTCCTTCTTGAAACCCCAATTTGGAGCCAAAGAGATAGGGTAGGGTCCTTGCTTTGCAGGCGGCAGACCAGGGTTCGATCCCCTGAGCACAGCCAGGTGCAGCCCCCAAATAAAACAAACAACAACAACAATAACAAAACAGAGAAAGGGACTGGAGTGATAGCACAGCGGGTAGGGCGTTTGCCTTGCATGGGGCCGACCCAGGTTCGATTCTCAGCATCCCATATGGTCCCCTGAGCACCGCTGCGGTAATTACTGAGTGCAGAGCCAGGAGTAACCCCTATATATTGCCGGGTGTGACCCAAAAAGCAAAATAAAATAAAAACAAATTTTAAAAAATAATATTTGAAAAAAAAAAAACCAAACCGGCTTTGCAAGCGACATTTGCCTGAGCAGTTTCTTCCCCAGCAGAGGAGAGCTACAGTCTACACGTGCACCCCATCTCCTGGGCCCGTGAGTTGGCAGGTCAGGGCGGACACGAGCAGGAGCCACATCACCACCCCCTGGCCTGGTGGCTTCTGTGCGCGGTTCACTTGGTGCTGCCTTCACGCGTCAGCGGATCCCCACCCACCCCGCCAGCTGTCCCCATCGGCTTCCTCTCAGACGCCAGGCTCCACGAGCACCTGCACCTACTTACAGGACTGACCAGAGGAAATAGAAGCCACAGTGAATTACGGGCACAGCCGTGTTGTACGTGGGCTGTGAAACGCGGTGTATTGTTTAGGGAGCTGTGCGTGACTTGACTTTTAGCCAAGTGCTTGAGTAACAAGAGGCCCAAACATCAACACAGGGACTCTCGGCGAGGCATGCAGATTCCAGCGGTCCAAGATCTGCCACCAGTGAGTTCCGCCATCCAGTGCGAACTCCTTCACTGCTCTGCGTGACCCTTTTCTCCTATGGAAGAGAGTCCGGAGTCACGGTAACAATCACACCAGTTACACCAGTGACAGTCTGTAGAGCTCCTTGGGGCTGCTGGATCATAACGAAGGGCTCGCTCCTAATTCTGAGGTTCCTTGAACCCGGGTAATTTGTTCCACTTGAGTTGACTTTCCTGGGAGTAGCACTGTCCTCCCGATGTTCATCGATTTGCTCGAGCGGGCCAAGTAACGTCTCCACCGTGAGACTCGTTGTTACTGTGTTTAGCATATCAAATACATCATGAGTAGCTTGCCAGGCTTTGCCTTGCGGGCTTGATACTCTCGGTAGCTTGCCAGGCTCTCCGAGAGTAGAAAAATATAAAATAAAATTCACTGCTCCCCTGCCCCCCGCGAGCGGCTCTCCGGCACGGCCACGACTCCAGAGCACAGAAACCAATCTCTTAACTATCTAACTTTTAATAGAAATACTTCCAGGGTTAATAAGTAAAATAGCAGAAATCCAAAACCGTGTGGCCGCGACATCATTTAATTCTTAAACCCAGCTGTAGAAAGCAAATCATTTCACAACGCTTTTTCAGCATGTCTGATTTGGGGGGGGGGGGTGGTCGTAAACTCTAAATAATAATGGTGCATCTTTTATCGAAACATGAATTTAGTCAAAGTAGATAGAGTGTTAACTAGAACTCATCTGCCTCACAGGAATTGGGAGGGGTGGGAGGTGGGGTTCTATTGGGGTGCGCGGTTAAAAATAAGTATTGGTAAAGGGAAATGTGTTTGATACTTACATGACTGAGACCTAAACCCGAAAGCTCTGTAACTTTTCCCACAGTGATTCAATAAAGAAATAAATTATAAAAAAAAAAAAATCACTGCTCCCGGGGCTAGAGAGAAAGTACAGTGGGTAGGGCACTTGTCTTGCATGCGGCAGACCCAGGTTCTGTCTCAGGTGCCCAGGTGATCTCCCGAGTCTACCAGGAGTGGTCCCTGAGTATCGCCAGGTGTGCCCCCCAAGCAAACAACAATTCACTGTTTTTGGGGGCTGGAGCAATAGCACAGCGGGTAGGGCATTTGCCTTGCACACAGCCAGCCCGGGTTCGATTCCCAGGATCATCCCATATGGTTTCCCGAGCACCGCCAGGAGTAATTCCTGAGTGCATGAACCAGGAATAACCCCTGTGCAAATCTAGGTGTGACCCAAAAAGCAAAAAAAAAAAAAAAAAGAATTCACTGGTCTGCGGCTGGCGAGTAAGAGGCTGAGCACATGCCTGATACACAGGTGGCCCGCTTCAATCCCCGGCACTACAGGGGCCTCAAGCACTGCACAAAGCAACCCCTGAGCACAGCTGGGTGTGGCCCCCAGAGTGAACTCCCCACCACTGGTCTCCAAAACCAGGCAAACGGAGTTGGTAGGTGAGCAACACTGAATAATTCCCAGACACTCAGGCAAACAAGCACCATTGCTCCTGACAAGCCTTTCTTTGCCAGGCCATCGTCCCTGGGGACCACCAGAAAGGAAAGAAGACGGGATGCACCTCGGGTGAGCACTGATGAGAAGAACGACGACACAGCTCCGGGAGTCTGCGGGAGAGGGGGGCTTGGATACCCGAAGCCCGCGTGTACCCTGTGCCCCCTCAATCCCACTCTGCTGTCCACTCTCGGCCTCGGTTCTGGCATCAGCCTGTGACTCAGCTTTCTCCGGAGCCCCGTTCCCTACTCCAGGAAGGCCCTGCCCTGTGGGTGGGTCCCACCCCTTGGACCACCTGCCACTTGGCCGCCCCCGGGCACGGCCTCACAAGGTGGTGGCCCAGAGCGAAGGAAATGCCTTCATGCCTTCTCTTTGCCATGGCCCCTGTCCTCCCGGTCACCAGCAGCACCAGACGGGAGATCAGGGTTCAGGGAGGGCGGCCCCGAGAACCAGGTCTGTCCGGGGAGCAAACTCCGACCTGCCTCCTTTCCGTCAGAGGCCCAGCGCTGGGCTCAAAGGTCTGCGAGCAGCTGGGGTTTCACAGCCCTGCGTGTCTATCTCTTGTCCCTGAGAGCTGCAGCCGGGTGACCATGGCTCTTGGCCAGCGGCGCTCCCGGGGTGGGGGGGCAGGGCAGGGGTCCTGGGGGCGCCTCACACACTCAGCCCCAACCACACATTTCTCAAATCCAAGGGACCATTTGGCTGATTCAAAGCCAGGAGAGACTCCCGGAAACATCTGAGCTGGATATTCTGAATGACCCACAGTGGGACGATTGGGGGGACGCTGGGCAGGTGTCAGTACGCAGTGGGGGGGTTCCCTAACAGGAAGGATCCCCAGGAGTCTGGGAAACAAACACAAGGGCAAATCTAGAAGCCAGGCCGGGGTGGGGGGGGGGCAGCGAGGTGGACTGGGCAGTCAGCAGGAAACCTCAAAGGTCAATAACTAAACCCGATCTACAGTGGACGAGACGGCGCCTGAGAGGCGTGAAGCGGCCAGCCCGGGACGGGCTGAACTGGATTCGGCTTGGAAGAAGCCGTTCACGCTCCATCCTGCACACCGAGCTCGGGCAGACCAGTGGCAGAGCCTGTGGTCGCAGCAGCCGGAGAGGGAAAGAACCGTGATCTGTCGTCCCTCACCAAGTCCCACCAACCATCGCCATCGGCAGGCCGGATCCACAAGGGCCGCCTATGTGCTCCCTACCTGCAGCCCATATGTCCCGGAGGCCAAAGCTCTCACACACGTCACCTGCTTCCCACGCCCACGCCCAGCGACCGCGTCAGGCACGGTGCCCTGCAGCCTCCATTCACCCATCAGGGCCCCTCTCTCCCCTCCAGCACGCCCGTCCCCATCCCCCCCCCCCTGCCTCCTCCAGGCCACTGCTGTTCTCTCTGCTCAGAACACGCTTCATGTCCTTCCTCCATCCACCTGACGCTCTCCACCCCAGCCTCGACCGCACACAGCCGCGTTTGCATTTCCTCCTGGCACCCTCGAGGCAGGGAAGAGAGTACAAATGGTTGGGTCACTGCACAGAGCCCCCCCAAACACCATCAGAAGTGATCCCTGAGCACAACCAGGTGCGCCCCCCTCCCCCAAAGAAAGAAATCGTCCTGTTTGCAAATTTCTTTGCTCTCTTTCCCGTCTAGAACTGAGTTCCACCAGACCAGGGGCTGGACTGGTCTGCTTCTGATCACTGCTAAACTTCCAGCTCCTAAAACAGTACCTGGCACCCAGTAACTACTCGATCAGTAACTGGTGAGTGAGCACATTTATGAATTGACCTCTTGAATGGACCTCTATTTTAAGTGAGGCCAATATATGGGGAAATATTTACATGAAATACCAAGGAGGGATTATTTTATGAAAGGATTCCTTCCCTAATCACTGGAGGGGATTTCCACGTAGTGTTCAGAAGACCTGGGGGTTCCTATGGTGATTCTCTGCCAACCGGGTTCTTGGGGTGCCAGGGATACCTGGTCCAACCCAGCAGCGTTCAGGGACCTCCTGGGCTGTACCCAGCAATGCTCAGAGGAATGGTACTATGGTTCGAGAACAGAACGCAGGTAGAATATATGCTAGGCGTGCGCCCGAACCACAGTACAAACTCCCGCCTCCCCTCACCCCAAAGCATTTTTTAAATACTTAGCTCTCTTACTAAAAGATAAACCTATTGTGCAAAGTGAACCAACTCCTTCGGTGCAGTAGTGGTGCCTGGTTCACAGGGGGAACCCAATGAATAAATAACAAGCACTGGAAAACCAACTTAATGCATGCCACAGACTCTAAGAAACCAATGTGGATTCGAAAACTCAACAGATTGGATCCTATTAATTCCACCTTTTCCCACTTTAATCTGACAAACTGACATCAGCATAGCTAAAGTCCACTGAGAAACCAGCAACAACCTCAGCCACCGCCCTTGTGGATAGGTGCAAATCCAGCTGCCCAGGGTCCCGCTGTCCTGCTGCAGTGACTGGCACTGACCAGCACTGACAGGTCCAAGGTGGAGCACAAACACTCAAAAGTGCCACATCCTTGGGGGTTTCTGCGGGGTTAGTCTGAAACTGCACCTCAGAAATACTTTACTACCTATGTGAAAATTCAAATGTCTTGAATCACCAGGGAAAGATTAATCAAGAAATCACAGTCTGCTAATCCTGGTCCAATTTCTTGTGATCCATTATGCACTGGTCTTATACTCCAGATCGTGGTTGAGTGACAATGCACATTTTTCCTTTTTGCAGTGCTGGGGATCAAACCCAGGGTCTCACACATGTGTCACTTGAGCCATACCCCCAGCCCCACATCCAATTTTTCTAAAATTCCAAGGAGGGATTATTATATGAAAGGATTCGCCTCCCCTCCCCTTCTCCCTAGTTTTTTTTTTACCACTTCCAGCAGTGTTCAGGAATCACTCCTGGCTTCAGGGGCAATATGGGATGCCAAGGATGGAACCAGGGTTGGCCACATGCAAGGCATGTGCCCTACATGCTGTCCTATTGCTCTGGCCCCTTAATCACATTTTTTAAAAGAAGTATTTCCAGTTAAAATTTCCCAATTTGGGGACTGGAGCCATAATAGAGTTGGTGGGGCATTTACCTTGCAGACAGTTAACCCGAGTTCGATCCCCAGCATCCCATATGGTCCCGTGAGCACTGCCAGGATTCCTGGGTGCAGAGCTAGGAGTAACCCCTGTGCATCACCGAATGTGACCCAAAAAGCAAAAAAGAAAAAAAATTCCCCATTTTTTGCTTTATTCCTACACCATGAAATCGCTCGCTCTTCAACATTGGTACAGTTATCAAGGCATCACCCAAGTCAAATAAATCATGCTTAGTCATACATCTGCATAAAAGACTCCCACCACCCTCTCTGCCGGCTCCCTGTCACTGTCAAGCTAGTTAACAAAGGTCAAACCATTTTTTTATGCATTTGCTTTATTTTTTATTTATTTTGCTTTTTTGTGTCACACCCAGCGATGTTCAGGGGTTCCTCTTGCTCTGCACTCAGGAGTAACTCCTGGCAGTGCTCGGGGGGACCATATGGGATGCTGGGAATTGAACCAGGGTCGGTCACATGCAAGGCAAACGCCCTACCCGCTGTGATATCCCTCTAGTCCCCGTCAAAATACTTTTGAAAAAGAAACAAACTTGCTATGAAAGGGTTTAAGGGAGGGGTATGAGCGCTAGTTTTCTCAACGGACTATAATCCACCAGCACTGAGTATCCGGGCACTGGGACTGCATACCATGTGCAGTCCGCGACATAAACTCAAGAGGCTCCATAGAACGCCACTGCTAATCTGTAAATCCAAAGCATTTCATATCCTGGAAGCCCTCACTGAAGAACGCTAGCCGTAAAAAGCTCTTAATTTCAGGGTACAACTTTAATACCTACCACCTAGGAAAAGGAAACCAGAAGCAGTCCTATTTTCCCTTCTTTGGTTTTGGAGGTGGGGAGGGGGCCTTGGGCCTTGGCCAGCATGGCTCTCAGGGGTGTGTGTTAATGAACCGCAGGCTGAGCAACCTCTCTGGCCCGGAGCACACGTCTAAAAAAATATGTTAAGGGGTGGTAGCGATGATAAAGCTGCTAGGGTGTTTTCCTTAGACCTGGCGGCTCCAGGTTGGACCCCCAGCATCCCTACATGGTAAGTGACCCCAGAGTGCAGAGCCAGGAATAAGCACCTGAACACCACCAGGTGTGGCCCCAAAAGAAAATTTAAATTATGTTAATGAAGGGAGGGTCTGAGAGAGAGTGAAAGTACCAGCCTTGCAAATGACTTGTTTGATCCCACCCATGCCCAGAGCGAGGAAGAGCCCTAAGCACTGCTGGTGGTGGCTGCCCCCATGGTATCTGTGAAATGTGCTCCAAAAACACTGTACAGGGGCTGGAGCAATAGCACAGCAGGTAGGGCGTTTGCCCTGCATGCCGCCAACCCGGGTTCAATTCCCAGCATCCCATATGGTCCACCAAGCACCGCCAGGAGTAATTCTTGAGCATATGAGTCATCAGTAACCCCTGTGCATCGCCAGGTGGGACCCCAAAAGTAAAAATAATAATAATAAAAATAAAAACACTCTACAGTTTTGTTTTGTTTTTTTGGTTTTGGCTTTTTGGGTCACACCTGGCAATGCTCAGAGTTACCTGGCTCTGCTCTCAGGAACCACTCCTGGTGGTGCTCGAGAGCCCTATGGGATGTCGGGTCAGCTGCGTGCAAGGCAAATGCCCTCCCACTATGCTATGGCTCTGGTCCTATAGTTTTGATGTTGTCTGAAACAATTTTGGAAGGGTTCCGTGTTTAAGGCAAATAGCAACACAGGTGCAGCTCATGAGCTTTACAGAGGCACTGTTCCGTCCTCCCCCATCCCCCACCCCCCCCCAGAGACAGAGCAGGACACCTGACCATCCTTCCTTCCCCATATGGCAAATCTGTTTTTGGAAACAGATTTTGGTCTGTGATCAAGCTCACCTCCACAAAGAAAGTAAGTCCATCTCCCTCCTCTAGAGAAAAGTACCTTATTAAACATGTCTTGGAAAAGAAAAAAACTTGAAAATAGTACTAACAGTAGCACTGTAGCACTGTCGTCCCATTGTTCATCAATTTGCTCAAGCGGGCACCAGTAACATCTCCACTGTGAGACTTGTTACTGTTTTTGTATATCGAATATGCCATGGGGATGGTTTTGGTTTTTTTTTAATTAACTTTCTTTTCTTTTCTTTTCTTTTTTTTTTTTTTTGGTTGGAGGGGGCACACTTGATGTTGCTCAGGGCTAATTCCTAGCTCTGTACTCAGGGATTACTCCCGGAGGGCGCAGGGGACAATATGGATGTCCCCTGCATGCAATATGGGGTACTGGGATTGAATCCCGGTCAGCCACATGCAAAGCACGTATCCTATCTGCTGTACTATCTCTCTGGCCCCTAAGACTGAATTCTTACACTGGGGAGATAGCTCAAGGAGCCGAAGATCAAGCTCTGCGTGTGGGAGCCCTCCCCCGAGTATGAAGTACAAGCATGCCAGCTGTGGCCTACCAAAATTCTACAAAATTCTACAAATTTGGGCCCTGGCACTTAGTGTTCAGGGACCCAGCAGCACCAGATAGAAATGGAGATTCCATACACAAGGTACGAGCTCCATTCCTTTGAGCTTCTTCCCAGACCTAAGACATGCCTCAGTGATTTTACTGTTTATTGGCTATACCCCACTGTGCTCAGAGCTTAATCCTGACTCTTGTGCTCAGGAATCACTCCTGACAGGGCTCGGGGGATCGGATGTGATACAGAGATTTAGTTCCCTCGTAATAATTTTGTTTTGTTTTGTTTTGTTTTGGGGGGCCCATACCTGGTGATGCTCAGGGTTACTCCTGGCTCTGTGCTCGGGGGACCATAGGGATCCATCAGGCCCTCTCAATGATTTTTGAACAAAGCAGGAGTTCTTCGTTGCTCCTTTTGACCTCATAGTATCAAAGTTAGACACCAGAACTTGACTTACTCTCAGTCTCTCAAGTGTGTAAAATGGAAGCAGACAAAATACTTTGTATTTATTTTCATCTACACAACACCTTTTGAAAATTGTAACATTACTTTCCAAAAGGCTGATTAGCCATCACTTCAGACCAGAAAATCTGGGCATTATCGCTTTTCATTCTTTGGAACAAAAACCACTTTAAAAGGGCAAGACTTTCTGTGGCCCCCACTTGGCCACCAGCTGTGTTTCAGGAAGTGGGGGTTCTGGTGAGAGTTCGGAAATGCAAGCTGGATCGCAGCGGTCAGCCTAACAACTATTATCTGTTTTCTGTGTCTCCATTTTATTAACACTTAAATGAGGCAGGCCTTATCTGACTCACAAAACAGGTTTGTTGTTTTTTTATTTTTTTAAACAAGAACACTTTCTTTTTTTTTTTTTTAAGTGTAGTCCAGAACTGGCCCATTATTGTTTGTGCAGGAATGCCTAACGGGTTCTTCCGAAAAAGCAGCTCATTCCTCAACCTGCCATCCCGGAAAGTGGGCCAGCCAGTCAAGTGGACAGCAGAGGAGGCGTGCGAGAATGATGCCCCACTGACCTATGGGGCCTTTAAAAGCTGGGGAGCAGCGTTATCACCCCAAATCTGGCACTGCCGAGGGTTTGGTTTTGTTTTTTTTTTTTTTGGGGGGGGGGGAAGATCCACTACACTCCCCAGCTGGTGGGAACGCTAGAAATCGTCTCCTACCCGCTTCGCTTCCGCGACCGCGAAGCCCTGCCTAGATCTCTGACCCCCAGGGGCACCCCCAAAGAGATCCCAGCGCTGAAAGAAGAAAACAGAAAAAAAAATTCTAAACTTTGAGGAAAGCAGCAAGCAGAAAGAACTTACTTAGCCAAGCAAAGGCAGATCTCAAACCTTCCTAAAACCCAGCTTTTTGAGTTTTATTTTTGACTCCGGGACTCCGAGCGCGCCGCATTCCACCGAGGGACCCCCCGACACCCCGGCGCAAACTTAGATCGGGGGACGACGGAGCCACGCGGGTGGGTCCCCACCGGCCGGCTTGGCCGCGCGGGGGGTCCGGCGAGGCGGAGGGGCGCCCCGGTCCTCGCCGCCCCGGCCCTGGAAAACGGGACGGGCACCCCCGGACCGAGAGCGCACCTGGTGGCCGGGCCCCGGGTCCCCCCACCTCCACCTCTCCCCGCGCGCGCCGCGCCCCCCGCGCGTTCCCCGACGGTTGCGCGCCGAGCGCCCGGTAACCGCCGCCTACCTTGGCCACCCAGCTGAACAATGGGGACATCGCGGGCCGGCCGGCGGCGCGTCCCGGCCCGCCGCTCCCGCTCAGTCCCGCCGCCAGCCCGGGAGGCGGCGGCGGGCGGCAGCCGGGGGCGGGCTCGGGGCGCGGCGGGGCGCGGGCATCGCTCCCCCGCGGCCGGCGCGGCTCCTCCCCGCTCGTCACTGCCCGCCGAGGTCGCGGCCGCGGGGCTGCCGGGACGAGGAAGGGAAGTGGGTGGGTGGGGAGAGCCGGTGGGGGGGGGGGGGCGCTGCGCGGAGCCCCGGGAGCGGCCCGAGCGCGGTCTACCCCGCCCAGCCGGCCCGCGCCCGCCGCGCGGCGGGAAGCGCAGCGCGCCCCGGGTCCTCTTCCTCCTCCTCCTCCTCCTCCTCCAGGCGGACCCCGGGCGAGCGGGGCGCGCCGCTCCCGGGCCTCGGGGTGAGCCGGGCAGGGAGCGCCGGAGGGAAGCTCCCGCTGGAGGCCTAGCGTGGGGGCGTCCCGCCAACTCTTGCCAGCCTCCCGCAGCCCCGGGCCATCCCTGAACAAAAGGCCCCTGAACAAAAGGGCCCGCGTTTCCTGGGACCTTCGCAATACCCGAGCCGGGGGTGGGGGGTGGGGGGTTCTTGGAGACGCAGGCACGCAGATTGGCTACCCCCCCTCCCCCCGGTGCCCTCCGGTCCCCGGACTCTGGGGAGTTACAAAGGTTGGTGGGCTGGATTTCAGACCAGGCTTCCACGTGCAAAAAAAAAAAAAAAAAAGCCTTTGTGGGGGGCCAAAGAGAGAGCGCAGTGGGTAGGGCGCTTGCACTGAGCCAAGGAGCCAAGTCTGGTCAGATCCTGGGCATCCCCTGTGGTCCCCCCACCGCTGCCAGGAGTAATCTGAGGGCAGAGCCGGGTGTGGCCCAAACACCGAAACGAAACAAAGGAGTGGTGACCTTCTACCTGGGTCATTTGTGAAGGACTCTAAGACTGTCTTGGGGAAGTGCTGGGGTTGGGGCGGGGGCGTGTTCCTCCTTCCCTAGCTGTCCTCTAGCTTACTGTTGCAATGATTAGGGGTCACGACGCGCCTGATTATGGTGTTGGAAACAGGACCTTGGTGCTGCGGGGGTCGCCCACGTGACAGCCTCGTCTCCACCCCACCCCACCCCCAACACACACACTTTCAGCTTTTGTGCCCGCGGAGGAGCTTGCTGGGGATGGTACCGTGGCCCTCACTGCTCCCACACACAGTGCTCGCAGCGCTTGCGGGGAACAGAAGGGGCGTGCGCGAGCCTGGCTGCCCTGAGCCTGAACCTGAGATGGACAATCTGCTGCCCAGCAACGAGTCCCGGACAACAGCCTGCCAGGGCCATGGATGCATGGAGTGCATGTAGGCATTGCTGAGCGTCCAACTTTCCAGCTTGACACAGGAGGGCAACTTTTGGCTACGCTTCCCAACACCACGTGTTCCCAAAGCATCTTAGGGGGCCAGCCCCGCCTGGGTATCCCCTGCATCTCCCAGCCCTAGTAGCCTGGCATCCTGGGGCCCTTGCATGGAACAGTGGTGGGTCCACTTGGCAGAGTATCGCTGCGAGGGGTGGGGGAGTAGGTTTCCGAAGCATTGCTTGGTACCTCCTCCAAAAAGAGCCCTTCCAGGTTCCACAGCCTTGCTACTCAAAAGTATGGTCCACAGTCCAGCAATCTCAGATCACCTGGGCATTTTGTAGAAATACTGGCCCTCGCTCTCCACACGCTCCGGTGGAGCTTCACAAATAAACCCTGGACCATGCAGCCGCATTTGCAGCTGCACACGTGAAATCTCATACCTCACACCACTCATACTCCAAGAGTAGCGGAAGACTCAACCTTTAACAACATATTAGTAATCTCGTCTAGAAGAGCTTAATGGCTCCTGGGTGAAATGCAACAATCTTCACATACTCTCCTCTAAGGGAAGTTTTCTGGAGCATTTTCAGCGGTTTATTCATAACAGACAATATAAAATAAATCGTTTTGGTTCTTCTTTGGGGCAGGGCTTGGGGTTTGGGACGGAAACATCTGAAATATGGTGGTGGGAAGGTGTCATGGTGGTGGGATTGGTGTTCAATATTAGATGTAATAAAATATTGTGAACTACATTCTAAAAATTAAATTTTTAAAAGAAGAATAGATACTTTACAGAACTAAAAAAAAAAAAAAAAAAGAAAGAAAAAAGAAATACTGGCCCTGCCCTACCCTGAGCAGATTGGACATTAGCATTATTTCACCGTGATTTCAGGTTGCTAGTATGCATATTAAGTTTGAGATACACTTTGCACCAGTATGTTCATTGCAGCACTGTTCACAATTGCCAGAATATGGAAACAGCCCAAGGGCCCGAGAACAGACAGCTGGTTTAAAGAAACATTGGTACATCTATACAATGGAATATTATGCAGCTTTTAGGAACGATGAAGTAATAAAACTTGCTTTTAAGTGGATGGTCATGGAGAGTATCATGCTAAGTGAAATGAGTCAGAAAGAGAGGGACAGAAATAGAATGACTGCACTCATTTGTGGAATACAAAATAGCATAATATGAGACTAACACCCAAAGACAGTAGAGACAGGGCCAGGGAGATTTCTCCACTGTTGGAAGCCTGCCTTATGAGCCGGGGGAGATTGTAGCTGGGATAAAGAAGGGATTGCTAGATCAATGATGGTTGGAGGGATGGCTCGTGATGGGAGATGTGTGCTGAAAGTAGACTGAGGACCAAACATGATGGCCTCTCAGTATCTGTATTGCAAATCATAATGCCCATAAGAGGAGGGAGGGAGGGAGGGAGGGAGGGAGAGAGAGAGAGAGAGAGAGAGAGGGAAACTCTGCCATAGAGGCAGGGGGAGGGGTAGGATGGGGGGGTAAGGAGACTGGGGATATTGGTGGTAGAAAATGTGCTCTGGTAGAAGGATGGGTGTTTGATCATTGTATGACTGAAGCTCAAACATGAAAGCTTTGTTAGTGTTAAAAAAAAGTTTGAGATGCACCAGGATGCAATTCATTCATGTTAATCTATCTTAAAAAATTAATTACTGGGGCCACTATAGCGATAGCACAGCAGGTAAGGCGCTTAGCTTGTATGTGGCCAACCCAGTTTCGATCCCCAGCATATGGTCCCCTGTTCCTCCCCAGGAGTGATCCTTGAGCCCAAATACCCCCTATTCTCCCCCAAAAAATATTACTGATGGAGCTGGAGAGATAGTACAATGGGTAGGGCACTTGCCTTGCATGTGTCTGACCTGGATCTGATCCCTTTCACCCCAGGAGTGATCCCTGACCACTGCCAAGTGTGGCTCAAAAAAAATTAATTAATTAATTAATTAATTAATTAATGACCAACAATCCTTTCAGAAAGTGGTTCAGCAACTGGACACTATAAGTAAGGCACGCCTTGAATGCAGCTGACCTGGTCCCCAGCACCCCTGAGGACCCCAGAACACCATCAGGATAAACACCTGATAACAGAGCCAGGAAAAAGCCCAAAATACAACCAGGTATGCCCCCCCCCCCAAAACTCTCTTCCCCCGCCAAAAAAAAAAATTGACTTAAGAATTACCTCTGTGATACACACTTGGACAAAGGGGAAGAAGGGAAAATATAAGACTGCATTACATTTAGGAGAATAAGAAGTATTTCCTGAAAAAAAAAAAGATATATGTATACACACACACACACACACACACACACATTCAGACCAAATCCTGAAACTGAAAAAAATGTTTATGACCTGCAGGTGACATAAACATAACAAAGAGCTAAAACCTGGTAGAGGGGGCTGGAGCGATAGCCAGCAGGAAGGGCATTTACCTTGCACGCAGCAGACCTGGGTTCGATCCCCAGCATCCCATATGGTCCCCCCCTGCACCGTCAGAAGTAATTCCTGAGTGCAGAGCCAGGAGTAACTCCTGAGCATTGCTGGCTGTGACCCAAAAAGCAAAGCAAAAAAAAACCTGGTAGAAAGTAAAGAACGTTTGGAGGACTCGCTTGGGATGGGGGATGCGTGCTGAAAGTAGACTATAGACCAAACATGATGGCCACTTAATAACTGTATCAAAAATCATAACACCTAAATGGAGAGAGAGAGTAAAAGGGAATAAGGAAATGTGTCTGCCACAGAGGCGGGGGGGGGGGGGGGGGGGGGGTTGGGGAGGGATACTGGGACCATTGGTGGTGGAGAATGGGCACTGGTGGAAGGATGGGTACTCGGTCATTGTATGATTGAAACGCAAGCACAAAAGTTTGTAAGTCTGTAACTGTACCTCACAATGATTTATTAAAAAATAAAATATAAAAATAATAAAAAAATTTTTTTAAAAATGGCGGGGAGAGACTAAAGCTCTCCTGACCCAGAAAGGTTTCCCTCTGCCTGATCCAGGAGTGGACAGACCAACTCCGAGCCTTCATAGCGAGTAACCCCCAAGAACTGTACACCTTACACTTAAGAAATATCCATGGTAGGGGCAGGAGAAACAGTTAGAGATGGGGGTTAGGCCCTTGCCTGGATCCTGACGACCCAGGTTCAAATCCCCAGCACCACATATGGTGTTCCCCTAAGCACACCAAGAGTCACTCCTGAGCACAGGGTCCTGAGCACCTCTGAGTACGCCCCCAAATCAAAATCATTAAAACTTGGAAGGTACTTTTTCATTTTATTTTGCCCTGCCGGGAACTGAGCCCAGCTCTCACCCTGCAGGCGGGTGTGGGCTTTCCCTTCAGCCACGGCTCTGGCCCTGGAGCCCCGTGAAATGTTTTAGTTCACTGCCAACCTGTGGCTTGCCCATCACACTGCACAAAGAAAGCCTCTGTAATAATCGGACTTTATTAAACATTAACATCAGCCAGGCTAACTAATGGCATACTCAAAACAATTTCCCTGAAAATGCCACACAACCTCTCAGCCGAAAACGTACCTTCCCCCCAAGAAGCTGTATGTAAGCCAAGATGCTCTCTCTCCCCCTTCCCTCTCTCTCCCCCTCCCTCCCTCTCCCTCTCTTACTCTTCCTCCTCTCTCCCCCTTCTCTCTCCTTTCCTTTGTTCTCCTCTCCTCTCCCCCCTCTCCCTCTCTCTCTCTGTCTCTCGCTCCCTCCCTCTCTCTTGCTCCCTCCCTCTTTCTCCCTCTTCTCTCCTCTCTCTCCCCCATTCTTTCTCTCCTTTCCTTTCCTCTCCTCTCTTCCTCACCTCTCTCCCACCCCCTCCTCTCCTACCTCCTCTTCTCTCTTCTCTCTCTCTCTCTTTCTCTCTCTCTCTATTTTGGCCACAGCCAAAGTGTCAGGCCTTACTCCTGGCCTCCTGGCTCTGTTGCTCAAGGATCACCCCTGATGAGGCTCAGGAAACAATTTGCGATGCTGGGAATAGAGCCTGACTTGACAGCATGCAGCACCCTACCCAAGGTACCTCTCAGGCCCGGGCAGCTGTAATTTTCAATAGCTACCAGGTGGTTCCCTTTCAGCCCAAGAGGAGAAACCTCCAGACAGAGTCGGTCATTGATGGATCTCAGACAATGCTTGGTCCCCAGCCCAGTCTGTCCATTAACTGCCGCATCTTGGAAGGGGCGGAGTGGAGGGCAAATGATTTTGCTGCTCTGGGGCACAATCAAATTCAGGGACCTAAAAGGGCAGGCGGGATGGATGAAGGGGTAATGAGGGCCAGGCGGGGGACATGGAGAATTCATCCTTGGTGATCAAAACACTACACTCAGCCGAGCACACTGTGTGGGCTGAATGGGGACATTATGGGTGCTGGCCCTTGGTTTACTTAAGGCTTGGAAGTGCGTCAATGTGACTGTGTGCATCATCTGTTACAAATCACATGTATTAAATGATATTGAATATTTTATGCTATCTACTTGTGTGTGTTCACAAAAAATGGGTGTGGACACACTCTCCGGGTTCGGTGGTCAGGCCACTTTCCCACCTCGGATGGCCAACGGTGATAGACAAAAGAAGGAGGAAACAGGGGCCAGTCTGGTTGGTGATCAATTGCCATTTATTCTAATCTAGTCTTCCTCTGCCTCTTCCAGTCTCACTCACTCCCATATTCCTTCTCACGCAGCCCAGCCTCACAACCTTAGTTATATAGAACAATCACCAAGTGTTAGGGGTACCAATTACACAATGGTCATCTTAAATTTACTTCTTTTGTTTGTTTGTTTGTTTGTTGGTTTTTGGGTGTCACACCTGGTGATGCACAGGGGTTATTCCTGGTTCTGCACCCAGAAATTACTCCTGGTGATGCTCGGGGGACCATATGGGATGCTGGGAATTGAACCTGGGTTGCCTCATGCAAGGCAAATGCCCTACCCGCTGTGTTATTGCTCCAGCCCCTTAAAGTTACTTCTTAATAATCTTTCCAGTCATTCTGTATGGACACAGTAAGAGAAATATTAAGCCTATAGGGTGGCTCTCCTTGGGACAGGAGATGCCAGATTATAGTCCTCAAACAGATTAATCTTTCCTAATCCCTGCAGGGTCCTTGTCCAGTTCCTTATTTTTAGGTCATGACAGAATTTGTCCATGACCATGCTCTTAACTTACTATAAGTTTTATGGCACTTGGCCTGTCCCATTTTGATGCCAGGGTAGCTCACAGCTTGCTTTGGTCCATCCAGTCCCTTCGTTGGGACCTCCTTTTGGGGTGCCAGGAACTAAGGGCAACTGAGACTTAAGTCAAGTATATATGACATATGTCCAGGAGTAAATATTATTGGGAGTCATTTAACTCCCAAGTAACAAAAGCATAGCATTAACTGTCTTCCTGTGTCTATACAAAAAGGACATTGCTCTATGCAAAGGCCAAAAGGGAAAGAGAAAAGCAATATTTCAATTACAAATACAAAATTCAGATCTCTGAAGAATCTGATTTTACAAGTCACAGGTTCTGGTTAGGGGAAAGGAGTGATTAACAGATAGGGACATAAAAGGAGAAGTTAAAGATAATTAAAGAAGTTAAAGGAGAAGTTAAAGATGAATACTGAGGAAATGGAAGTGCTTGGGAACACTGTGATGGTTAGTAAACCTAAACTCCTTGCTTCATTGGAGGAAAACAGGTGGAGGAGGAAGGAAAAAACTAATGCTATCCCACAATACTAAACTATATATTTCTATATGTATAGATATGTATTTCTATACCATATGCTGTGCTAAGTTTACACGAAATATATATAGTAATAATTTCTACACCATCCAAAATAAATACATATAATGACAGCGATGTTGACTGTCAGGATTGAGAGCCAATCCTATTATTCTGATAGCACAGCGGGTAGGGCGTTCGCCTTACACGCGGCCAACATGGCCGACCCGAGTTCGATTCCTCCGCCCCTCTCGGAGAGCCCGGCAAGCTACCGAGAGTATTCGATATGCCAGACACAGTAACAACAAAGTCTCCAATGGAGACGTTACTGGGCCCGCTTGAGCAAATCGATGATCAACGGGAGGGCCTTTACCTTTTGCCTTTACCTACTTAACAAAACAGTGGGTGGGAAAGAGAGTGATGTACACAGACAGGGAGATAGGGAATGACAGGCGATGGCAGTAAATTTTCTAGGAATAGCTCTGACATTGTGAAAGCCAACCTTGCAGAAAACAGGAACTAAGGCCTGATAAGACCCTCACCTGGCGCCAGCAACCGACCCTGAGGAGATCGGAACGCTCCCCATGAAGGAAATTCCTCCAACGCCCTCAGACCTCTCCCTTAATCCGATTAACTTTAGTGATTCAGCCCGGAGAAGACTTCAGAACAAGCCAGACCAAGACATCCCTATAAAAGCCACCTGAACAGAGGAAGGGCACACATACGCTGCCCAAGCCCATGTGCTGCTTGTACCCACGTGTTCAAGCACATATGTTGCCTGCATCTCCCCTCTTGAGATGTGTACATTCATGCTTTCCTGTCTAATGTCGGGATATTGTAGGGGCTCTCTCCGCCCTTGGAGAAGCTCGGGTTCTCTCTTCAAACATGTTACTCTCCACTCTTTCCCACTTTCTCTTCCTCCTTCCCTTCAAAACCTCCAAATAAAAACTGTAATTTCACTGCTCGTCTACTCCTGAAATTCCTTTCTGTGAGATGAGACAAGAACCCAGTAATCCTGGGTCCTGGGTGGCAGAGGTGGATCAGAGAAAGTGACCGTCTTTCTCCTCCACACTTCACATGAGCCACCTGTGGGGCCCACCAACATCAATAGTACAGAGGTTAGTACAGCTGTCTTACCCCTGATCAACTCCAGTTTGACCCCCAGCACTACATCTGATTCCCTGAGGCCCGCCAGGAGTGATCCCTGAGGAGAGTCAGGAATGAGCCCAGGGCACAGCCCAAATCCAGTCCCCGCAATGCCCAGAGAGCATGTTGCAGCCCCATCTTCAATCCCCCACATCTCTTAAGGGAGGGCCTCAAGATAGTACCAGAGGTTAAAGTGCTCGGTTGCCAGCAGCCCACCTGGGATCCAGTCCCAGCACCACATATGGTCCCTGGACACCAATCCTATGCAAAGGCCAGTGACGAAACCACCTGCCCTGAAAGTGAGGACAAAACCTTGGTATCTGGTGCTGCCCACATGTCCCAAGCATGGTCCTGGTTGCCCTGCGCTCAGGGACCTCAGCATTATAACAATATACAGATCCCTATGTTATAACAACATGCAGTTCCCAGCACATCACAGAACCCAGAGCATTCAAGGCCTGTGATCATGGTGGAACCCCCAGCCCACACCCTGATCGAGCTTGTGTGCAACCCCAGTCACTGCAACAGTCAACGGGGCTTGGGTGGGATTGCAGGGAATCTGTACTTCACAAAAACAAAGACGAAGAAACAAACGTTTGTTGGAGGAGAGTTAAGAGGCATTTGCAATAGACCTGTGCCAATAGGATCTACTGTAGACCCAGGACTGCCATCTTTCCATGGACTTCCAAGGGATGACTTAGCTCTGCACATGGGTATCCTGAGTTCGAACTCCACACCTTGTGCTGAGAACTACCCAGAGCTATCACAGAGCACTGAGCCAGGAGTAGCCCCCAAGTACCATTAAGTGTGGCCCAAACCTCCCCCAGCCAAAAACCTAAAGGGACGCATTAGTAATTTTATTTGGTTGTTTGTGGCCACACTCAATGATGCAGAGAGCTTACTCTTGATTCTGTGCTCAGGGAGGACTCAGGGGTCCATATGTGTTGGCAGAAATCTGGGGACAGTCAGATCAAGGCTAGCACCCTACCCACTGTACTACTTCTCTGTCCCCTTGATGGGATGCTTTAATGCCTCACCAGCTCAATTTTCTTTTCTTTTTTATTTTCTTTACTTCTTTCTTGTTTCTTTCTGTGTCTCTGTGTCTCTCTCTCTGTGTCTCTCTCTGTGTCTCTCTCTCTCTCTCTCTCTCTCTGCTTATATTTTGGCCCCATCTGCTATGTTCAGGCAAGCACCCTACTTGTTATACTATCACTCCGACCCCACACCAGCTCAATTTTCATGGGACATTACAGAGGATCCTAGGGAGAGGATTTTAGAGAATGATAGTTGAGGTTGTGCAACCATCCTTTGCCAACATAAAACTGTGTTAGGAGGGAAAAAATATTGTTGAGCAAATAAAAGAGGGGGATACCTAGAAACTGTCAGAGCTGCTCCCTACTAAGCCTGACCATGAGCCTCCAGCCCTGCCCAATGAACTCTGCAACTCCAGCTCTAAGAGGAGGAGGAGGAGGAGGAGGAGGAGGAAGGGGAGGAGGAGGAGGAAGGGGAGGAAGAGGAGGAGGAGAAGCACAGGAGGATGAAGAGGAGGAAAAACAGAAGGAGAAGCAGGAGGAGGAGGAGAAGGAGGAAAAGGAGGAGGAGGAGTGGGAGGAGGAGAAGCAGGAGGAGGAGCAGGAGGAGGAGGAGAAGGAAAAAGAGAAGGAGAAGCACCAGGAGGAAGAAGAGGAGAAGCAGGAGGAAGAGAAGGAAAAACAGGAGAAGCAGGAGGAGTAGGAAGAGAGGAGGAAGAGGAGGAGAAGGAGGAAGAGGAGGAGGAGGAGGAGGAGGAGGAGGAGAGGAGGAGGAGCAGGAGGAGGAGGAGCAGGAGGAGGAGGAGAGGAGGAGGCGGAGGAGGAGGAGGAGGAGGAGGAGGAGGAAGAGGATCTCACGAGCTCAGCCTGCTTGCACCAGAGCCGGGAAGACCCCACTGCCCAAGGAACTCAGCGCCAGAGCCGCCAGAGCCCGGCACCATGAAGCCACCATCACTTAGCACGTGTGGATTCCCCCACTCTGGCAAACACGGTGACTTCCACTCAACACCATTCTGCTTCTCTCTGGGGATAACTTCCGGTCCCTTCAGTTTAGGGCTCAGCTCTCTAGACTGCCCTCGCCCCACAAGACTTGCAAGGCAAGTGTGATCCCAGGCACTGGGGCCCTACCAGTCCAGACTCGTGCTTCTGAGGCGCCCACCTTCTCGGCCTGGACTCCTGCGCCAGCAGCCCTCAGAACGCTGGCATTTGGCTTACTGTAGGTCGGATTTTCTAGACAAGGCTCTCCTCGGAACAGCCAGGTGGAAGAGATGTGCGGGGCAGAGAGTGCAGAAAAGGCTCTGGTGCACTGGGTGTGATGCTCTCATCCCCATTTCCATGGAGACCCAACCAGAAGCTCTCTAAACCCCACCCGCTGGGTCCAAACAGGCTTTATCACATGGGGCAAGACTGATTCCATCACTGGTCATTGGCGACTGGACTCCAACTCCGGTCCTCCTCCCCTCCTCCCAAGATGGGAGAGTGGGAGTGAAAGTTCCAAATCCTTAATCACCAGGTTGGTTGCCCTGGCAACCCAGGGGCTTTCCAAAAAATCACCTCATTAGCACAACAAAGAATACCTTTATTGCCTTCCTAGCAGGAAATTCCAAGGATCTGGGAGCCGGAAGGGGGTTTGAGTAACTGATGGGAAATATATTCAGTGTGTGACTATTACATTTTGGCTGTTCGGTTTGTGATGCTGGGAATCGAACCCAGGGACTCACACAGACAAGGCCAGCGCTCCACCACAAGCTACAGCTCCACCCCAGTCTGTGAACATCCATCAGTACTTGCGAACAACATGTGTCCTCATAAGGGATCCCTAAGTGGGTCGGAGCTGACGTCTGACCCCCCCCAAGAGCTGAGACAGAAGCAAGGATGTTCTGGCAGATGAAACAGCTAAGCATGTTTCACGGAGGGGTTCCCGGAAGTGGGAGAGAGAACTGGCTGCAAAATGAAGACCCAGCTAGCAGGCAGGAAAACTCTGAGGTTTGCACAAATGGACAAGAAAACCATGCCTTTCAGGGGCATGGGGGCTGGTTTCCAGGTTCCTTGGTTTCCAGGTTCCTCTCTGGAAACCAAGCCTCACCTGGACACAGGAGCAACTGCAGTGAGAGAACTGCATCTTATTTTTATTTCATTTTTATTTTGTTTTCTATTTAGAGCCACTCTGAAATTGGGGATCATTCCTGGGGGTTCTCAGGGTGTCATAGGGAGTGCCAGGGATGAAACCCACATCTGCCAAGCTGCCACAAGTGCCCTAGGGACAGGGCTTTAGAAATGATAGTTGATGGTCTGCAGCATTCTCGGCCAACATTAAACTTTGTTTCTAGGAGGGGAAAAGATTGCTGATCAAATTCAGAAAAATTGATGGGGGGTGGGGAGTCCTCCATTTGGAAAAATTGCATAGCCATGGGGAAAATTACATACTAAAACTTCAATTGCATTATTCATAAAAAAGGTAAAGGTAAAGGCCCTCCTGTTGATCGTCGATTTGCTCAAGCGGGCCCAGTAACGTCTCCATTGGAGACTTTGTTGTTACTGTGTTTGGCATATCGAATATTCTCGGTAGCTTGTCGGGCTCTACCGAGAGGGGCGGAGGAATCGAACTCGGGTCGGCCATGTTGGCCGCTTGTAAGGCGAACGCCCTACCGCTGTGCTATCGCTCCAGCCATGCGAAGTCCAACCAAATGTGCACAAACTGATGGATGATAAACAAAAGGCGGCATGTCCCTACAACAAAGACAACACCTTTAGAAATGACAAATATTCACTCAAGAAAGGAACGTGTATTAGGGCCTGCCGCCCTAGGGCCGAGCCTTTGAAACTATGCCAACCCAAAGACTAGGAACGCCTGATTCCATTATACGAAACATTCTGGGGCTGGAGAGACAACATACAGGGTTAAGGCACTTGCCTAGCTCACAGCCAACCCGGTTTCAATCCCTGGCACCACATGTGGTCCCCTGAGCACTTTCAAGAATAAGCTCTGCATACATCCAGGTGTGGTTCAAACTCCCCCTTCTCCCCACCATGGAAAAAAAAAAGATGGCCTTCAGCAATGTGGGTGCATCAACTAATTTTTTGAGTAATCAACAGATTGATTTACATCAATGTAGGCGAATGAATCAATAGATTAAGGGTCCAAAGGGGACAGAAATATGCAAGAAGGGGCTAGATCCATAGCATAGCCAGTAGGGCATTTGCCTTGCATGTGGCCAACCCAGGTTTGATCCACGGCATCCCATATGGTCCCCTGAGTACTGCCAAGAGTGCAGAGCCAGTAGTAACCCCTGAGTATCGTGAGTGTGACCCAAAGAGAAAAAAAAGAAAAAGGAAGAAAGAAAGAAAGAAAGAAAGAAAGAAAGAAAGAAAGAGGGAGGGAGGGAGGGAGGGAGGGAGGGAGGGAGGGAGGGAGGGAGGGAAGGAGGGAGGAAGGAAGGAAGGAAGGAAGGAAGGAAGGAAGGAAGGAAGGAAGGAAGGAAAGAAGGAAGGAAGGAAGGAAGGAAGGGAGAGAGAAAGAAAGAAAGAAAGAAAGAAAGAAAGAAAGAAAGAAAGAAAGAGAGGCAAGAAGAGCAAATTCCATCTCTTCCACATCTTCCAGCTAGTACATTCATCTTCTGAACTCAGGCATCAACACTCCTGATTCCTGCTAAGGACAAACACCAGTGCCCCCACCCCCACCCCCACTTCTTCCTAGTTCTCAGACCTTCCGTGGGAATGGATTGGGCCTCTGGCTTTCCTGGTTCTCCAACACACATTGGCCAGGAGTTTCTCAGCCTCTATAACCACATGAGCCAACAAGAACCATAAATCTCTCCTGGCACGCGCCTCTCCACAGGCTCCTCGTTCTGCTCTATGGGACGGTCCTGCTTCGTGCAAGATGATAGGCTATAAGTAATTTACCACACAAATAAAACAGGAATAATGGGCTGGTGGCCTCAGGTTCAGGGCTGAGTTTATAGGCCAGCAGTTGGCATCAAAGGGAAGGTTGTGTGAGGACGAGAGAACTTAGAACTAATTCTGGGATGGGCGGGCCTCTGGGAGGTCACTCCATATTTTCCTTTCCTGTTTTACGAGTTACTATGTCTAGCAGCACGACATGGAGCCATTTGGTTTTATTTATTTATTTATTTATTTGGTCTTTTGTGTCACAGCCGGCCATGCACAGGGATTACTCCTGGCTCTGCACTCAGGAATTACTCCTGGCGGTGCTCGGCGGACCATATGGGATGCTGGGAATCGAACCCAGGTTGGCCACATGCAGGGCAAACACCCTAACACTGTGCTATTACTCCAGCCCACGGCGCCATTTGTTCCTTTAACTATCGTTCCAGGGATGACACACCATGGCATCAGGGATGAAAGCAACGCTAGGGTGGTGCTGGCATTAATCTCATGCCTTCAAGGCAGGTGATCTACCAACGGAACCTCATCCCTGAGCCCAAGATTTAGTTTATTAGCCAGAATGAGCGGCAAACAGATTAGATTATACTTTCAGTGTCTCCAAGTTCCTTCACTACATTTATCCAAAAGTCTCTGCAGCCTAACTAGAAATATTAGGGAAGACTTTAGTATCCGTACAAAAGAGAACCGTTGACTTCTAGAGGCTACTGAGCAGCATACATTTCACAATGTATACATTTCACAAAGAATACATATCAGGAGGTGGAGGGGGTGGTGGAGGTTGGGCAGAGACATAGTACAGCATGCCTTGACTGCAGCCCACTTGGGTTTGATTCCGAAGCACCACATATGGTCCCCTGAGCCCTGCCAGGAGTGCCCTGAGCACAGAGTCAGGAGTAAGACCTGAGCACAGTCAGGTGTGGTCCAAAATTAAAATTAGAAGAAGAAAATTAAAACAGAAAAGTACACTTGGTACCAATTTCACCAAGCTCAGGATGACTTCTCTCTCTCTCTCTCTCTCTCTCTCTCTCTCTCTCTCTCTCTCTCTCTCTCCCAACACACACACACTCCCCAACAAAATGGCATCACTTTATTAAAAAATAACAATCTAAAAAGTGACTTCAAACCAGTTACATTAATATGCTTTTCTGTTTAAACATCCATTTCCTTCTCAATGTTTTGCTTAATATGAGCAGTAATCATGTTCACTTTTTACTTGGTAAGACATCCCAAAAATAGAAACAGGATTTTTCTATTTTTAACTCAGTCTATAAAGTTTAAACAAATAATCTTCTCTCAAAAGTACAGGACACATATGTTTCAAATTCATGGAAAAACCCAGAGGCAATGACCTCATCAAAGTCAACACGGGAGCCAGAGAGACAGTTCAGAGAGCTGGAGGGGTTTTGCATGAACTTTGCCTGTAGGAGCCTTGGGCTCATCCCTGGCACCACATGGTCCCCAAGAACAGAGGCACAAATAGCCCTTGAGCTCCACAGAGTGTGATCCAATCCTTCTTCCTGGCCCTCAAATTAGACTGACAGATACAAATTCCTATTTCCTGATCGCTTTTTGGTTTTGGGCCACACCCAGTGATGCCCAGGGCTTACTCCTGGTTCTGTATGCAAGATTTACTCCTGGTGGTGCTCGGGGGACCACATGGGATGCTGGGGACCAAACCTGGGTTGGCCACATGCAAGGCAAATGCCATCCCCACAGTACAATCACTCCATCCCCAAATTCCTATTTCCTAATCAAATTCATTAGTGAATAAAACCAGGGATAGACCCCTCTCAACAGTCACAGGAAACAATTCACCATCTATCTGCTTGCCACCCTGTGCTTCATCAGAGGAGTGGCCGAGTCACACTGTGCACAGCTTGTGGTTGCTGAGTTCTCCAAAACTCAGAAAGTGCCCTCTGGTCCTCAGACACAGCTCGAGAGCCTGAATGTGGCACTACGGCCTTTGATGGTATCTGGATGGATTGGCTTCTCTTCTCTGTGTGCCGGCCTCTCCTCCATCATTCATATGCTCTTACAGGAGCCTGGGAGCTTCCCCTCATTGGGGGAGTGATGCTCTGGGTCAAGTGCAAAGAAATTTAGCTTTCAGAGGAGTTATATGTATCTAAAATGGTCTCAGAGACTAGTCTTGGGTAGGAAGCTTATGGGGTGGGGGTGGGGGTGGAGGGACAGGATGAAGGGGGATGAGGGACTCTGGGACGCTGGTGGAAGAAAGATGACACTGGTGGAGGATGGAGTGCTATAATGTTTTATGCATGAAACCCTACTCTTTTTTTGTTTTGTTTTTGTTTTGGGGTCACACCAAAACAAATGCATAGGGGTTACTCCTGGCTCATGCACTCAGGAATTACTTCTGGCGGTGCTCGGGGGACCATATGGGATGCTCAGGATTGAAACCTGGGTTGGTTGCTTGCAAGGCAAACGCCCTACCCGCTGCGCTGTGGCTCCAACCCTGAAACCTCACTCTTAACAGTATTGAAAATCATGGAGCTTAAAGTAATTAAATAGTAAATACAGTGACTTCAGGGTCAGAGAGAGTGTGCAGGGGCTATCTTGCATATGGTCAATCTGGGTTTGACCCCTGGCACCCCATAGGGCGCCCTGAGCCCTACCAAGAGTGATCCCTGAGCAAAAAGGCAGGAATAAGCCCTGAGCACTGCTGGGTGTGGCCACAAAATATCATGCCCCCAATTTTTTTTTAAATCATTTTACAAATTAGTCACAATATTTGATTACACATAATATTCAAACACCAATCCCACCACCATTATACCTTCCCACCACCAAATTCGAGATGTTTTCATTCCAAGCCCCAATCCCTGTCCCAAAACACAACCAAAAGAATATATTTTGTATCATCTATTATTAAGAACTACTGAACAAGCTTACAAGAAAGTGTTCATATAGGAAACAGTTTGAAGATTGTTCTATTTTGGCAGGAGCCATTAAGACACTGATAGGATATCACTAACATGGAGCACAGCGGTAGGGCGTTTGCCTTGCACGCAGCCAACATGGCTGACCCGAGTTCGATTCCTCCGCCCCTCTCGGAGAGCCCGGCAAGCTACCGAGAGGATCTCGCCCACACGGCAGAGCCTGGCAAGCTCCCCGTGACATATTCGATATGCCAAACACAGTAACAACAAAAGTCTCCAATGGAGATGTTACTGGGCCCGCTCGAGCAAATCGATGATCAACGGGAGGGCCTTTACCTTTACCTTTACCTAACATGTTGTTAATGTTTGGGTGATGTGAGCTTTATATCTGAAAATATGTATATATGCATATATATTATATATTTCCCTCTATGGTTTGTTGCCTACTGTCTGAACACCATCAAATGTGGTGTGGTAATTATGGAGAATGGGTAGGGAGTGTCTTATGATGTGTCCAGGAATATGTCCACTCATGTGTGAGGCTTGGCCCAAGCATGTGGGAGTGGTCTGGAGTGTGACGTCGGTTGGGTTGTGGAGGTAGGTCGGCTGCTGAGGCTGGGTCCCTTGGGGTGGGGCGGGCTCTCACCCACCCTCCTCTGAGGAGCTCCAAGTGAAAACAGCCTGGCACGGAGGTGCACCCATTTTTTTTTTAATTAAAAAAATTTTAAACTTGGGCCAGAGTGATAGTACAGCGGGTAGGGCATTTGCCTTGCACGTGGCCGACCCTGGTTCGATCCCTGCATCCCATATGGTCCGCTAGCATTTCCAGGAGTAATTCCCGAGTGCAGGGCCAGGAGCAATCCCTGAGCATCGCCAGGTGTGACCCAAAAAGCCACCAAAAAAAAAACCTTTTTTTTTAATTTTTAAGAAGTCCCACTCAAGGGTCCTCGGGGAAGCTCAGGGGTCTTGCCCTTGCCCGGCAGCTGTGAGACCTGGACTTGGATCCCTGGAACTGTCCCACATGCATGGGATCCCAGCAGCAGCACCCGAGAACCTCTGAGTACCATGACAGTCTGTGTGGTATCCGCACACTTCAAGTCCTGCAGCACAACTGCAGTGTGTGAGTGCGTGCTCAAGCCTGTGTAGTGTAACACAGCAACACAGCAACACAGGGAAGGAAGGAGGGGGGAACCAGGTGGGCCCAACAGTTTGTGCACCTTTGGGATTGACCCTCCCTCCCTGTCACCTTCCCTCTCTCCATCCCTCCCTCCTTCTCCCTCCCTCCCTCCCTCCCTCCCTCCCTCCCTTCCTTCCTTCCTTCCTTTCCTTTTCACTCTGTTTTTTTTTTTTTGTCTTTTTTGGGTCATACCAGGCAATGCTCAGGGGTTACTCCTGGCTCTGTACTCAGGAATTACTCCTGGCAATGCTCGGGGGGGCCATATGAGATGCCAGGGATTGAACCTGGGTTAGCTGCATGCAAGGCAAACACCCTACCTGCTGTATTATTATTGCTCAGATCTCTTTGTTGTTAATTTTTTTTTTCTTTTTTGGGTCACACCCAGCGATGCTCAGGGGTTCCTCCTGGCTTTGCACTCAGGAATTACTCCTAGCAGTGCTCAGGGGACCATATGGGATGCTGGGAATTGAACCCGGGTTGGCCGCCTGCAAGGCAAACGCCCTACCAGCTGTGCTATCCCTCCAGCCCCATTGCTCAGATCTCTTTAAAGGGGACCTTTTTCCTCTGCGGAAGGGACTGTCTCAGCCAGAGGCCAGTGGACCCACTGCATGGCCTCAGGCTGTCGGGATTGTAATCTGGACCTGCATCTACTCTCACAAGTCCAGCTTTGACCTCCCAGAACCCTGGCATCTCCCTCAGGAGGGCTTCCAAACAGGAGCTGTACCAATTGCCCCAACCATGGGTTTGTGTGTCAGTCTTCACGGTGGGGGAAACCATCTTACACATGTCCAGGTGGGAAAGGCGGAGGTGCCCAAGCTTCTGGAGCTTTGGGGGAACCCTGGAATGGGTTACCGTCCTCCAGGGAGCAGCTCATATGGATGAAAACCTGGGGTTCCGGGGTCGGGGCTACATGCCGGAGGGTGCAAGGCCCTGAGGTCAATCCCCAGTACTGCACGGAGCCCTGGGCACACTGGGTGATGCCCGGGCGGCCCCCAGCCAAGCTGGACCAGAGTGCACCGCATTGAGAACTGTGCTCTGAAGTCACCAGGTGTGCCTCCCCTCGCCCCCCCCCCCACATACACACACTCACTTGAGCACTTCTGAGACTCCTCAACCCCCCAAACAAAATCTGTCTACAACTCTACTGCCGCCTATCTGAGGGTTGGAAGAATGTCAGGAAGGAGGAAACATCCCCCGAGCTCTAGTGTAAGCATGGGTTGGTGGGTTACATGCACCTGGTGCTTGTTTGTCTGTTTTGGGGGGTCACACCCAGTGATGATCAGGGCTCACTCCTGGCTCTGTGCCCAGGGATCACTCACGGTGGGCTTGGGGGACCCTATGGGGTACCACGGATTGAAGCCAGGTGAGCGGCTTGCAAGGCTAGCATCCTGCCTTCTGTACCATCACTCTGGCCCCAGGTATTGCCTAGGTTAGCTGGTGAGTGCTCATGGCCATCCTGGTGTACACCTCGCAGACATGAAAACTGTCAAAGTGCCCGGATCTCTGCGTCTGCGTTTATATATTACACTCTAGTGCATGTGTTAGGAACATACAGATGCCATAGTGCCTGTCTCTGTGTGTTTATATAAGCCAGAGTGCATGTGCTATAGACATACAGTGCTCCAGTGTCTGTGTCTGCATTTACTTACTAAGTATATAGTGTGTATCTGTCTATTTATGTACTATAATACAGCACACAGATTATAAACATACATCTTGCTGTAGTATATATCTCTATCTGTATCTGTGTTCATTGATTGTGTTTTATCTTTTTTTTTTTTTTTTGCTTTTTGGGTCACACCCAGCAATGCACATAGGGGTTACTCCTGCCTCTGTACTCAGGAATTACTCCTGGCGGTGCTCAGGGGACCATATAGGATGCTGGGAATCGAACCCGGGTCGGCTGCATGCAAGGCAAACGCCCTACCCACTGTGCTATTGCTCCAGCCCTCATAGATTGTGTTTTATAGAAACACATATACTGTAGTGTCTACCCTGGTATCTACATTTATTTCTGTACTGTGCTTTAGTACATGTGTCAGAAACAGTGCAACAGTGTCTATGCCTCAGTGTCTAATTTATTTATGTACATGTGTATAGTGCATGTGTTTTACAGAGTGCTATGGTGCCTATTTCTCTTTTTTTTTAATCTACAGTCTCCTGCCCCCGCGCCTGGCTGTCCTCACGGGGGCCCCTTGGAGGGGGGAGGGTTGAATTTCTCTCCACCCCCCGCTCCGGGCAGAGCCCCAGCGGCTGAGAACCTCCGGAGCCAGCCACGGCCATGCTGGGACCACTCTCCACACATCCGGACGGGCCTCATGCATGAAAGAATTGGCAGAGGAACCCAGGCATGCGGGTCCCGGGGCTGAGGTCTCCAAGCCTACTTGGATTGGGACTGGGCCTTCTCCAGCCAGACCCCCCCCCCATCTTCCAGTAGGTAGGTGTCACACCCACCAGCTGCCGACAGTGCTAGGTTGGTCCCATCAACGGCCAAGACGCAGAGACTATAAAACCCAGCCCCTGGAAGCGTGCGGCCGCATTTGCGGCCGTGCAACATCTTATTATCTTTCCTTTGGAGAACCTGGCAGGCTACAAAGAGTATCCTGCCCGCACGGCAGAGTCTGGCAAACTTCCCGTGTCGTACTCAATATGCCAAATACCAGTAACACTGATGGGTCTAATCCTTCTAATCCTGAAAGAGCATTGAAATGGCTCCTTTAAAATCTCAGGGCTAGGGAGAAGGAGATGTTACTGGTGCCTGCTTGAGACAATCGACGAACAACAGGATGATCGTGATCGTGATCTACTATGCTACGGTGCATGTGTTATAGAGAGAGAGAGCTACAGCTTCTTAAAAATTTTTGTTTTTAATTTTTTTGGTTTCGGGGCCACACCCGGAGATGCTCAGGGGTTACTCCTGGTTCTGCACTCAGGAATTACTCCTGGGGGTGCTCAGGAAACCATACGGGATGTCGGGGATTGAACCTGGGTCTGCCACAAGCAAGGCAAACGCCCTCTGCATTGTAGTATGGCTCCGGCCCCCAGCCTGCAGCTTCTGTGTCTCTGTGTCTCCAGCACTATGTTTCCAGAGCACTTACTACACGATGACTTCCCAGTTGGTGGCTGCAGATCTGGTAGCTGCTGTGTGCAGAGCTGTGGATTTAAGCCCTGACTGATCCATTCAGTCACTTGTAAATACCCACCACACACACTTGCATGGCACTCCTAGGGGATGCTGCAGCTAATGAGACACCTGCCCCTAGAGGACCATGTAGGGTCCAGTGGGCCCACAGAGTAAGTAAACAGGAAATGTACCAGGGGGAGGGAAGCGCTTGAAGACAGATAGCCAGGGCCACAGCTGCGGGAGTGAGCCTCCGCCTCACCCAAAAGCCAAGCAGGAATGCGCTGGGGAGAGAATAGAGGACCCCGCCCCCCCCCCCCATAACACCATGGATTCTGATACAAGCCTTCTTACAGCATTTTTAGTTTCTTGTTTTTGGCCTTCCAACCAATCAGAGACTCAGAGTTTCCTCCCAGGGACTCTTGTCCGGCCAGATCAGCAGTTTAGTGGGAGGTCCCCAGGATGCAGTGCTGCTCCAGCCCCAAGGGGCCTGTACCGGAGCTTGGGGGGAGTCCAGAGCTGCCCCTATGGAGCTCAGGAGACCATCTGGTGCTGGGGATCGAACCAAGCTTGCGGGTATGTAAGTCAAGGCCCTCAGTCCCTGTAATGCTTCTCTGGCCCTCAAAGGATTTTTAAGTGATAAAACATTTCCTCAACATACACTGGTAGAGGAATGGGTGTTGGAACACTGTATGACTAAAACCCAATCTTGAACAGCTTTGTAATGGTCTATCTCAGTGATTCAATTAAAAAGCTAAAAAAAAGAAAAAAAAGACATTTCCTCAAAATTCAGTAGAGAGGGGCCAGTGATAGTACAGTGGGTAGGGCATTTGCCTTGCATGCAGCTGACATGGGTTCTATTCCCAGTGTCCTATGTGGTCCCCCAAGCACCGCCATGACTAATTCCTGAGGGCAGAGCCAGGAGTAACCCCTGAGCATTGTGGGGTGTGATCCAAAAAGCCAAAAAAAAAAAAAAAGTAGAGAGACCAAAGAGAGAGCAAGCACAGCCGACAGGGTGCTTGCCTTTGTATACAGCACACCAGGGTTTGAGCCCCAGCACGAATATGCTCCCCCAAGCCCCGCCAGGAGCAGAGCCAGGAGTAAGCCCTGAGCACAGCCTGATATGGCCATATTAACAAAAAAAAAAAGTAGCACTGTAGCACTGCACTGTCGTCCTGTTGTTCAACCATTGCTCAAGCAGGCACCAGTAACGTCTCCATTGTGAGACTTGTTACTGTTTTTGGCATATCGAATACGCCACGGGGAGCTTGCCAGGCTCTGCTGTGTGGATGGGACACTCTCAGTAGCTTGCCAGGCTCTCCAAGAGGGACAGAGGAATCGAACCCAGGTCAGCCACGTGCAAGGCAAATGCCCTACCCTCTGTGCTCCAGTCCAACAAAAAAAAGTAAATTGAATAATACAACAAGACTGTAGCTACCGTCACGGCCACTGTCACTGTCCTCCCGTTGTTCATCGATTTGCTCAAGCGGGCCCAGTAACATTTCCATTGTGACACTTGTTACCGTGTTTGGCATATCGAGTACGTCACAGGTAGCTTGCCAGGCTCTGCCGTGCGGGCGAGATACTCTCGGTAGCTTGCCGGGCTCTCTGAGAGGGGCGAAGGAATCGAACCTGGGTCAGCTAGGTTGGCTGCATGCAAGGCAAACGCCTTACCTGCAGAAAGATAGTACAGTGGGTAGGGTGCTTGCCTTGCGCATGGCTGACCCTGGATCAATCCCCTGTACTACATATGGTCCCCTCACCCTCACCAGGAGTGCTCTCTGAGCACAGAGTTAGGAGTAATCCCTGAGCACTTCCAGGCATGGCCTAAATAGCCATAAATAAATAAAATCAATCTAATAGATATGTATATTTATAAGGTTTGAGTTGGATTTTTTTTTATTGTTTTGGGAGGTTCTGGATTTGGGGGCTAAACCCAGCTGTGATCAGGGCTTAGTCATGCAGTGCTGGGATTGAACCAGAGTTAGTTGCACACAAGGCAAGCACCCTACCCACTACACTATCTCTCTGGCCCTGACTTTTCATTTGGGGGGCCACACACAGTGATGCTCAGGGGCTACTCCTGGTTCTGCACTCAGGAATTACTCTTTGCAGTGCTCTTTGCAGGTATGGGATCAACACTGGTCAATTACATGGAAGGCAAGAGCCCTACCTGCTGTACTATCACTCCAGTTCCCCAATTTTCTGTTTTTAAGAATTAAGACACTATTAATAAAGCTCTTCCTCCAACTGGGGTACATCTTTATCATCCTGAGCTGGGTATATTTTCATTCTGTGTAGCGCCCCTCACCCCAATCCTCGAAGTATGAATATACGAAAATATGGAGCAGCATTTGCGCTTTTAGATTTACTTTTCTTATACAGTTTCTTCATATATAGTCTTTGGCGAAAGCTGCGTGTGTGTGTGTGTGTGTGTGTGTGTTTCTGTCATATCAGCAATGGTTAGGGACCACTTCTGGCATGCCTCAAGGTGGGGAGGGGAGGGCAAAAGGGGTACTGGGGATTAAACCTGGGTCAGCTGTGTGAAGGCAAGCGCCCTACAAGCTAGAGTATCTCTGCAACCTGGAAATTGCCTTTGAATATTCAACAAGGTACCATTTTAATTAGTTTTCTGTTGTATCCTACTGGATGATTATTCCATAATCTAATGATTTGATGCTGTTTGGGGAGAACATGAAGACAGCCCTTACCCTTCTTATTTTTTTCATAGCAGTGACCCCCTTGTGCTCACTCCTTGTGCTGAGGTCTGAACTCACGCTACCTGTGCAGTGCAGTGTTTGGGTGAGGACAGCCCGACTTTCGCTCTCCCCCACATTTCTCTGCAGAACACCGTGTCCAGTGAGCCTGGAAGCATGATCCCACCTCACACCAAGTCTGACGTCATCAAACTGTTAAGTCGTGCATCTCTAATGACGATTAATATGTTATTTATTTATTTTCACCATCTCCTGGTGGCTAGCAAATTGCCCGTCTCTTCTTCCATCCCCTGGCTATTCAGGATTCCTCTTCTGTAAATTGCATTTTTCTATCAAGTTGCCTATTTTCTTCTTTTTTTTTAAAAAGAAAACAAGTGATCTGGGGACCTAGGGGAAGGTTTGGTGGCCAAAGGAAGATGGCTGCCTTGCAAGTGTGAGACCTTGAGCTCGATCCCTGAGACCATCCACAGGTGAAATCATGGCCCAGCTGCTTTGTGCTTTGGTCTAAAACAACCAGAGGCGTGTGTGTGTGTGTGTGTGTGTGTGTGCGTGCGTGTGTGTGTATGCATGCGTGTGTGTGTGTGTGTTCGCACAAGCATGCAAGCACCACAGCCAGGATACACCACCTGATAAGCACATTGTGTGAGCACCACAGAACACCCCAACCAGAATGTGCTAGAACACCACAATGAAGTGAGGGTGGCCCCTGGCAAGCACGGGAGCAAACACCACCACTGACGACACCCATGTTGTATTGTCATCAAAACAACAACAGCAATGAAGAGAAAGGTGGGGAAATGCCTGCTGTGGGGACCTGCACTTGGTATTCTGTACGTGAATGCTCTCCAAGTGTTTTTTGGCTTAATTATTTAGAAGCAATGTTGTTAAGTGAATCAATTAAAAGATCCATGTAGCCTACTAAATATGCATTGCTTAAACAAAATGATTTTTTCCAGACTTCATTTGCATTTTCTTAATGGTTTCATATCCCATGTCTTAAGGCAGCATGGCCAAAGAGGTGTTTGGGTTTTTTGTTTGTTTGCTTTTTTGGGGGGGGGAGTGCACACCCAACAATTCTCAGGGGTTACTCTTGGCTCTGCACTCAGGAATTACTCCTCCTGGTAATGCTCAGGGGACCATGTGGGATGCCGGGAATCAAACCTGGATTGGTGGTGTGCAAAGCAAGTGCCCTCCCTGCTGCACTATTTGCTCTGGTCCCGTCGCTGCCAAAGAGATATCTGAAACAAACAGTTCCTGATGGTTGCCTAAGAGACTCCAATGGGAGATGGTTCATTTCCGTCCAGAAGATGTAAAAGAGTCTCAGAAATGTTTCAAATACCACGCTACCCTTAGATCTTTTTGCTCAATTTGTCTAAATTTTGTTTGTTTGTTTTTGACCCACACCTGGTGGTTCTTGGGGGCCACTCCTGGCTCTAAGTTTGAGGGTCACTCAGTGATGCCTAGAGGACCATGTGATACTAGGGACCAGTCCCAGGCCACTTGCATACAAAAGCTTCAAGCTATCCCCACGGCCCTAATTTGAGTTACAATTTGGCTTTTTAACATTCTTTATAATTACCCTGGGGAAAAGTCCAGAATAAGATAAATGAATATTTGGCCAAGGAAAGAGCATTCAGGAATCCCAGGATCTTCCCTGCCACCACGTGGTCGCACAAGCACCACTGGGAGTGACCCCCAAGCACTGTCAGGTGTGACCCCAAAACAAAACACCAAAAAAGATAAATATACTAATACTCTACTAATACTCTCATAATGGAAATCCCAGGATACTAAAACTGGAATGTTACCATCAAGTGAAACCTAGATGATGCAAGTTCAGTCTGAAAGGTCGAGTAAGTCACTTATGTGTTCATTCGCTCATCCCACAACATGTATTCACGGAGCTCAAACTCTGCCAGACGTCACCTAGATGCTTACAGGAAGTTCGGACTAAACACAAAGCTGAGAGTTTTATATAAACTGACATAACAGATGTAATGGAAACATTTTCAATATTAAATTTGAAATTAAAAATTCAAATTTTTATGGGACTGGAGCGATAGCACAGCGGGTAGGGCATTTGCCTTGCATGCCGCCAACCCGAGTTCGGATTCCCAGCATCCCTTCGGGTCCCCTGAGCACCACCAGGAGTGATTCCTGAGTGCATGAGCCAAGAGTAATCCCTGTGCAACTCTGGGTGTGACCTAAAAACCAAAAAAATAAAGATTTAAATTTTTGTGTTTCTTAACATGCACGAGGGAGGAGATAATAAGACAAGCTGTGGACGCTGAATTGACAGCGGAAGGAGCAGAAGAGACAAGGACGACCTCTGGGTCTTAAAAACTGGGAATAAGGGACTGTCTGATACAAATATTTCTTGATTTATCATGATTGAGGTGGGGGGCCACACCCGCTGTGTGTGTTATGGACTGCTTCCCCCTCTGTGCTCAGGAGTGAGTCCTGGCTGTTTCAGGGGACAGCTGTGTCCCCTTCTCGGAGCTGGGATGGGTAGCATCTCCCCCTCACCTTGTACTTCCGGGAGTCCTGGCAGGCAGCCACGCCCCCATCCCACCAGCACCACCACCATGTAAGCTCATCTACCAACCCTGTTTCAGAGACTCAAATAAAGCTCAAAAGAGACCAACTAGCTGCAAAAATTCTCAGACATCCCTTCCCCACCAAGACCTGGGGGTGTTCTAGAAGGGGGTTGGGTTAGCACCCACCCAAACAAAGCCCCGGAAGCCGCTCTTACACCACAAAGTCATTTTCCACATCTGTACATTGGAAGGAACACCCATTTCCTGGGCATTTTGAGATGATTTAAAAAAAAAAAATCCACTTAGGTATAATACAAGCAAACGGATACATGAACAGCAGCTGCCCTGATGGCATTTCCTAGTTTATAATGAACTTTTGCATACACGGTTTCACTTCTTAATAGACTTCAGTGACTACTTTTTATCCCCTTTTCTGTGTGTGTGTGTGTGTGTGTGTGTGTGTGTGTGTGTGTGTGTGTGGTGGGGGTGGGGGACACACACTCAGTGGTGCTCAGGCTCTGCGTTTGGGGGCGTCACTCCAGGTGGTCCTTCGGGATCAAACTCAGCCTTCCACATACAAGCCGGGCCTTCTGCCCCTCTAGCCCACTTAGTGTATCTCTCTCTCCCCCTCTTCTGCTTTCCATGCAGAAAACACCCAAAGTTCTAACCACAAATGCCAGGTCATTTTCTCAGTAATGTACCTCTTTTGCTGACCCTGATCTACCAGTAGGAAGCACAGAGCAGTCAGTCAAGTTTCAGGGCCCTGTCTGGGCTCATCTGGGATGTCCCTGGTACGAGGGCACTAATGCTGTCTGCTGTGGTCACAGGCCACAAAGTGTTGTAATCACTGCAGGCTTGCAGCTACTCTAACCTTTTTCCTCCAAGGCTCCAGGCTGTCTCAGAGAGAGAGAGAAAGAGAGAGAGAGAGAGAGAGAGAGAGAGAGAGAGAAAATTATTTGCAGGGAGTCCTTTGGGTGCACAGATAATAGGATTGTTTTGTTTTTTTCAGCTCAAGCTGAAATCTTTGACCCTTGACCCGGAGTTACCTGAGAGTCTCTATTTGATTCCATTTGCACAACTTACTGCTATTTGCATAAGTCCCACCCCAGTAATTCACAGATGAATTAGTTTCCTGACCTGAGGCTGCTAGACACAGAGACTAGATTTGGTCTGTTAGAGCAGGTGACTAGTGTAACTGCTACCAGAGCTCAAGTACCATCACTACCAACTTGAATGTGGAAATATGTGAGGTGCTGGGAGTAGGGAGCAAGGAGACTGGCAAATTGGGCTCTGGGGCCACACCCAGCAGTACTTGCTCAGCACTCAGGAGTTGCTCCTGCAATGCTCAGGGGACCAGAGTTGGGGGGGGGATAAAACTCAGGCCTACCCCCAGGCAAAGCATGTGTTCCAGCACTCTCAGCTCTTTCTATAGCTTCTCCTTTTCCAATTTTCTTTCTTTCTCTCTTTCTTTCTCTCTCTCTTTCTTTTTCTTTCTTTCTTTCTTTCTCTTCCTTCCTTCCTTTCTTTCGTTTCCTTTCTTTTCTTTTCTTTTCTTTTTAATAGATATAATAGATAATCTTCAAATGGTTCTCTGAATTGGGATAGTTAAAATCAGAAGAAGAATGGTGACATAATGACCTAAAGAAGGGATAAATAAGACTAGTAAAGTCTAGATGTGTGAAGCACATGCAATCCATGAAAACTTCCTGGAGGAAATATCATTTAAGCTGGGAGAGGTGGAATGGTTTTTTTTTGTTTTTTTTTTTGTTTTTCTTTTTGGGTCACACACCCAGCAATACTCAGGGCTTACTCCTGGCTTTGCACTCAGGAATTACTCCTGGTGGTGCCTGGGGGGACTATATGGGATGCTGGGAAACGAACCAGGGTCGGCAGTGTGCAAGGCAAATGCCCTCCCCACTGTACTATCGCTCTGACCCCAAGAATGTTTTTCTTAAGTAATAAAGAAGCCTTTAAAAGAAACAGCAAATGAGCAAAAAAGAGAAAAGCTCAGTTAGATTGACAAAATAAATAGTCCCATTTTGTTAGAATTTAGGTTTACAAAATCTTGGAACTAGAGACAGAGATGAGACATCATCCGAGACCAGTTAGTCATGGCCCTCCACTGCCAGGCTCAGGAGTGCAGCCTCCATTGGTTGGGGAGGGGAGTTAAACACGCCAGGAAGTTCAGGGATAAAAAAGCCTGAAAATGGTTCAAAGGGCTGGAGAAAGCCTGTGCCTAGAGGGGCCCCAGAGTTGATTCCTGGCACCACATGGTCCCAAGCACCACAGGGAGTGACCCCCACCCCCAAGCTACAGTCAAGAGTAGACCCCAGCACTGCCTTGCTGCTTGGTCCAAAAACAAATCAACAACAACTAATTTTTTTTTTTTAAGGAGAGACTGATCAGAGAATGGTTTCCTAGGATATAAATCTGCTATGTTGATGTTCAGCACACAACTTCAACCTGAAAAACATGTTATTACGCTAAGCATATGTCTTTGAAAGTAAACTTGGTCACCACAAACGTATATGAGAAAAGGGAATATAAAAAACTAGCAGCCAATTCCACAAACGTAGCCCATCTGTTTCTTGGGTAGAGATCAGCAAAAACAGTATTTTAGAGAACAGACATCGCTACTTGAAATCAGATTTTCCACTATAGTTTTCCACCAGTGACTATTGATCTCATTTGTCTGGCATTTTCAATAAAATATCCTGTCTCCAGGCCTTCATAGAACACTATCATCTGCTGCATTATAATTGCAAGAAATAAAAATAAGGCACGGAGGAAGGGAAATGATATATAGCTCGTCAGGAAATGTAAATCAAATGTCAGATTTGACCTTTTTAAAAGTAATAATGATGAAAAAGAAAAACATGCAACAATCTGTTCTGAACTTTCAGGAGAAAGTGGCAGAAGGCTAAAAATGAATAACTTAAGAGGTGTGGAGTTTAGAAGGCCAGGTCGGGATCTCACCTCTTTTTCCTAAAATCGTCAGTCTGCTGGTAGGCAAAGTTCCTTCTTTTGTCCACTAATCAGTGGGCATTAAAGTGTTGTACTGCATATGAATCACATAGTGTCACCCTTTCTCTTCCTTTGCAGGAACAGACACGCTTATCACTGTGTTCATGGGCAGGACACAAACTCTAGATGCAGAGATTCTCCACCAGGAGATACATGGGTATCTAAGCACCCATGTGGTTAGCCTGCAGCTTTAGAAAAAGGGAGCGAGGCCATGGTGCAGACACCCACAAATCAGAACAGTCATGTTTTTTGGGGGGGTGGTAGGGATACACTCGGCTGTGCTCCTGGCAGGGCTCAGGGGATCAAATGGGATGCCGGAGATCAAACCTGGGTTGGCAGCATGGAGGCAAATGCCCTACCCACTGAGCTATCTTTCAGGCTCCCGAGTCATGATTTTTCTGGAACCCTAGGTCATGCATGGGGTCACTACTGGGGTGAGGGGAGGCGGTTCCTCCCTGTATTTTCTTCTCTTTGGATAAAATAATTAATGATCTCCCCCCTCACAGCCCCAGCCTACCATTTGAGTCAAGAGGGGAAGACCACCTGCCCCCTAGAATCCCGGCGGCCACCATCTTCCAGAACCCAATGAGAAGCCCAGGTATGCGGGAGCAGTAACAGCAAATGGCAGGTTTCATGGGATAGGGGAGGAGCCAGTCCCTCTTGTCCCCCTGCCCCAAGCGACCCTGAGATGATGCCCACCTACTGCTCCCAGCTACTTATTAAGCTCCTTAACAGTCATGATCCAGAGACACACAAACGAATCTTAGAACTGAGCAGCTCGCTGCAGAGATCTCTCCAGACCCTAATTATTACAATTTTAGAATTCCAGGAGTATGTGGTCACTCTCGTGGCCACTGCAATATTATATGCTATTCACAACAAGCAATACAAAACAAATTGTCTAGCATTGCCTTTTCAGCAAGTTTGAGTGGTGGTGGGAAAACTCCAAATAATAATAATGGTGGGACTGATGTCGAAATATTGAATGTAATCAAAGTAGAGAGAGAGAGTATTGTGGAAATTGTCTGCCACACAGGCAGGGGAAGGGCTGGGATGGGGGGATACTAGGGATTTTGGTGGCAGGAAATGTGCACTGGTGAAGGGATGGGTATTTGAGCACTGTATGACCAAAACTCAAACATGAAAGCTTTGTAACTGTATCTCACGGTGATTCAATAATTAAAAAAATATATAAAATTAAAAAATAATTTTAAAAAATGAGGGGAGACCTAGATTATGGTATGGGATAAAGCTATTGAGGAATTTTAGTGTATTTTTAAAATTTAGCATATATATTTTTAATTTGACATATATATTTTTTGAATTTCAGTTACATTTTAATACATTTAGTATTTAAAAATTTTAAAAAAAATTTTTTGCTTTGGGGATCACACCGGTGATGCTCAGGAGTTACTCCTGGCTCTGCACCCAGGAATTACTCCTGACGGGGTTCCAGGTGACATATGGGATGCCAGGGATTGAAGCTGGGCCAGCCACATGCAAGGCTAACGCCTTCCCCCCGTACTATCACTCTGGTCCCGTGATTTAGTGTTTTTAAAAATGCCACACCAAGTGGTGCTGAGAGTGCTGGGCATAGAAATCGAACCCAGAGCCTCACTCACGCTTATGCTCTCTACCACCTGAACCCCAAACCTGACCCAACTAGGAAGTTTTATCTTAGTTTTTGAGCCACACCTGGAGGTGCTCAGGAGCTACTCCTAGCAGTGCTCATGGGTCTGTATGTGGTGCTAAGGGTTGAACAGTATCACCCTGCGTGCAAGGCAAGTACCTTAACCCCTGCACTGTCTCTCCAGCCCAGCTTTTACAAGTTGGGGGATTTTATTTTATCTATTTATCTATATTCTGTAGTGCTGGGATTAGACCAAAGTCTCATAGATGCAAAGCACATAGATACAACCTATGTATGGTTTGGGGAGGTTTGGGGCCACATCCAGCAGTTCCTGGGGCTACTTCCTGCTCAGTGCTTGGGGGAGATGCTGGGACTGAACCTGGGTCTCCAGCATGCAATGCATGTGCTCCAACTCGTTAAGCATTTCTCTGGCTCCCATCAGGGAATTTCAACTGTGTAAAGAGCAAAACACAATGAGAAGAATCTATTGGTAATTTATTTTATTTTATTTTTTGCTTTTTGGGTCATACCCGGCGACGCTCAGGGGTTACTCCTGACTCTGCACTCAGGAATTACTCCTGGCGGTGCTCAGGGGACCATATGGGATGCTGGGAATTAAACCCAAGTCAGCTGCATGCAAGGCAAATGCCCTACCTGCTGTGATATCGCTCCAGCACTCTATTGGTAATTTATTCTTTATCTACAACTCCTTCCTAAGCACCTATTTGGGGCTGGAGACTAAACAGACAAGGAACTGGACAAACCTGAGTCCCTGCCCGCAGGAAGCTTACCTCCTCGGAATGAGAGAGAAGGACCATGATGGTAAGAAATATTTTGGTGTCCCAGTGTCTGAGCAGCCATCAGAAGCAGACTCAGCTGATGTCATTAGACAGCGGAAAGGTAAGCTTTGAACGAAGGTCCCTATAATTAGTTAACACCGGGGGTCTCCTCAAACTCTGGACCACTCACAGCAAATACAGGGCAGTGACTTCTGTGCCAATAATAACCATGGGCACTGCCTCCTCAGTGAGACTGAGGGTGGGGGTGGGGAGGGAGAGAGAGAGAGAAGGGAAGAGGTGCAGAAGTGTGGAGAAATCTCTCCACAGGCCTCGATGACTAAGCTTTTCACTTACTTAACGTTTCTTAAATTAATCAGAGTCTATCTTGCTTTTGTTTTATGATATTTTTGTTTGTTAGGCTTTTGTTGTTGTTGTTGTTGTTGTTGCTTTTTGGGTCACACCCAGTGATGCTCAGGGGTTACTCCTGGCTTGCACTCAGGAATTAATTACTCCTGGTGGTGCTTGGAGGAACATATGGGGTACTGGGGATTGAATCTGGGCTGGCTGTGTGCAAGGCAATCACCCTCCCTGATGTACTATCACTCCAGCCCCTACAATCTTTTTTTCTGGGGGGGGGGTTATTTCGGGGGACCACACCTAGCTGTGCTCAGGGCTTACTCCTGCTCAGGAATCACTTCTGGCAGTGCTAAGGGAACCACACAGGGTGCTGGGAAAGGCCCTCCCGTTGATCGCCGATTTGCTCGAGCGGGCCCAGTAACGTCTCCATTGGAGACTTTGTTGTTACTGTGTCTGGCATATCGAATACTCTCGGTAGCTTGCCGGGCTCTCCGAGAGGGGCGGAGGAATCGAATTCGGGTTGGCCATGTTGGCCGCTTGTAAGGCGAACGCCCTACCCGCTGTGCTATCGCTCCAGACCTGGGAATCAAACCCAAATCAGTCGAGTGCAATAGAAGTTCCTTATAACCCCTGTACTATCTTTCTAGACTGTCTCATTAATTAATTTTCAAGGTTTGGAGCCTCACTCAAAGGTACTCAGGGCTTACTCCTGGCTCCGTGCTCAAGGAAGTACTCTAGGGACCATATGGGGTGCCAGGGATCAAACCAGGATTGGCCACATTCAAGGCAAACGCCTACCCACTATACTATCACTCCAGCCCTCACAGACGTTTTTACAGGCAGCCATCTCTGGAGAGCCGGGAGAGTTCATCAGTCCCTCTCGGGGACTCACCTCTGAATCCACTTTCTTCCTCGCAGCCCCAGGCAGTGCCCAAGCAGAGTGCTCTGGGCAGCCTGCAGACCTGGGCACCCTGAGTCTGAGTCCATGCCGAGCGTTCCCATCTCTCACTGGGAAGACGCCTGTCTCTGTCTGTCTCCACATCTTCACACTCCAAGAAAGCCCCTGCCACAGTGTCCAGCCCCTCCCCGCCCCAGCCGCCCTCATTGTGGCGGTGACTCAGACCTCACACTCCCACTCTTTTCCTCTCAACTCACTGAACCCCAACTCTGTCTGTCTGAGGAACAGAGGCGCAGGCCAGAGCCACAGTACAGGAGATGGGGTGCTTCCCTTCACACGGCCCACTTGGGTCTGATTCCTGGCATCCTATTCACTTCCCCGGGCGCTGCCAGGAGTAATTCTTAAGTGCAGAACCACGAGAAAGCCCTGAGCACTGCAGGGTGTGGCTAAATACAGAAACAAACCAAAAAAGAAGAAACAGAGTCTGTGGACCTCAGGCTTTGACCCCCCGAGGGAAGCTGGAGAGTTGACACAGTTCACAGTCATTTCACCACCAACTGGATGAGCGGTCTGAGTAAGCCACGCTGTCACCAGCCCTCTCTCACCCCGCAGGTCTGCAAGGAAGGATGTGATGACCATAGAGAAGTCTGCCCGCAGAGACCCCGGGCTGCCCCTCCATGGGCCCCCACCCATAATTTGCCTCTGGGCACCATCTAAATGCACCAACAGCCAAGGCCTGCTGAGACTCCCAGTTGAATCCCAAAATGGATTAGTGCCTACAGAGATGTCTCTGGAACCCAACCATTTGCAATCTAGAAATTTACATTTACAATCGCAACCGTGCGAGCTCTCATGATATTCAAAATGAGCAATGGAAAATAAATTATCTAGCATCTGCTTCTGGCAGGTAGACTTGAATGGTGGTGGGAAATTTCGAGCTAAACATAATGCCCAAAACTAGAGAGTATTGGGGAAATTGTCTGCCATAGAGGCAGGGTGAGGACTGGGATGTGGGTGGTGGAAAATGTGCACTGGTGGAGGAAGGGGTGTTTCATCATTGTACGGCTGAATCTCAAACACGAAAGCTTTGTAGCACTGTAGCACTGTCGTCCAGTTGTTCATCGATTTGCTCAAGCGGGAACCAGTAGTATCTCCATTGTGAGACTTGTTACTGTTTTTGGCATAATGAATACGCCATGGGGAGCTTGCCACGCTCTGCCATGCGGGCGGGATACTCTCTCTCGGTAGCTTGCCAGGCTCTCCGAGAGGGACGGAGGAATTGAAGCAAACACCCTAACCCTTGTGCTATCGCTCCAGCCCCGAAAGCTTGTAACTCTAAAAAAAAAAAAAAAAAAAAAAAAAAGTCTGCTTTTGCTCCAATCCTGAAGCTCACTTGTACAAGGATACAACAGGTGACAAAGCAAAGAACCAGATCCCACCCACACAGGGAGCTTGATGGAATGATGGAATGAGCTATGATGGACAACAAGCTGACAGCACATCGGCTGACACAGACGCTCCCTCTAGAACCGCTTTCCTGGAATTCTGAGACGGGAAGCACCCTACCTCTCAGCCATTGGTAAGGAGGAGAGCAAAATATCTTTACGGCCTGAGCTGGACTTAAAAGTACGGATGAATCACTTGGAAATCTCGTCAGAGCGAGCAGTCTGATTGTGTAGGTGAACGGATGGCCTGAGAATGGATGAAAATGGGACTGGCAGGGGAGGAGCGGTGCGATGAGCACATCTGGAGGAGTAGGGGACGAGCCGCTACAAACCCAAATCTCATGACTCTCTACCTCTCCAGGGGGGTGCAAACTGCATGGGGGCTGGCTCCTGTCTCCTCCTGATACTGAGCTTGTGCAGATTTGAGTATTTTTTGACACATTAGCTTTGGTGGTAACCTACTGGGTTTGTGTGTGTGTGTGGGGGGGGGGGTGGTGGGAGGGTACTTCCAAGCAATGCTTGCAAGGTCTGGGGCCCCTCTTGGCAATTCTCTGGATCAGTACAGGGCCTGAGGGTGAAGGCTGGCTGGGTCTGTGCAGGGCCAGGGGTTCTCATGTGGAGCCAGGATGCGAATCAAGAGAGGGCTACATGCAAGGCATGCACCCCAAACCTGGCTTTGCCCTTCACTCAATACCTCCCCGTGCTCTTACCCCTAAATATATTCCTTTACTGTCTTGTATTCAAGATTCAGTCTTGACAGTGACCTGTTTAACAGTAAAATGATTTTTGAAAGACCTCACAAACCACTGTAAAATTATTAAATTTCCCAGATTGTCTATATTACATCATGCAACTGTGTCATGTTTCGATAACATGGGAATTGAAAAGTATATAGTGCTGGAGAAATAGTATAGTAGATAAGGAACTTGCCATGCATGTGGTCAACCCAGGGTTGACTCCTGGCACGGCATTTGATCTCCTGAGCACTGCCAGTGTGAGGGCAAAACTGATGCCATGACAAGCTGTAACAAACAGTAAGTCTCAACGAGGCCTCAGTTTCTGTTCCCCTAAAGCAGGACTTGCAGTTGCTGGTAAACTCCCAGTTGAGTAATTTGTTGAGATAAGGAATTGGGCAGTTGGGTCTGGCCGGTCATGAAGGATCACTGTGCCCTCCTTAGAAACTATTGCTAACCGTTGCCTAATTGCTGACCACCAGTGAACAGGGCCAATGCTAAAAATAACCCAATATATAGACTGTTCATAACTCTGAACCCTATATAAACTGCTTGTGATTTGAAGTTGGGGTCCTTGTCAAGACTCCACTGCGTTGGATGAGACTTGAACCCTAGCTCGAGCTAGCGCTGTTTCGGGTTAGTAATAAAGTTACTTTGCTTTTGCATTACCATGAGTAGAACTGGGTCTCTCCATGACTGGGGATCTGAAACATGGGCACAACACCAGGAGTGACCCCTGAGTGCAGAGCCTGGAGGAAGCCCTGAGCAGCGCCGAGTAAGGCCCTCCCCCAATGCCGCCCAAACAAACAAACAAACTATATAAATAAGGCGAGGAAGGTGTCTCAAAGGACTGGAGTGTACGCCTGGTGTGCATGAGACCCCAAGTTTGGTCCCTGGCACCATATGGCCAACAGCAGGCAGCAAACTTCAGTCTAAGAGTCCACCCCAGCCCAGTTCCGCCTTTGCTCGGATAATTTTATGGGCGTCCAGCCAGGCTAGTTCTGTTAGTGCCACTGCCCGCTGCCTCAGGGCTAGAGGACAGAGTTGCCCTCCTGGCCTGCACCCACCGCTGATGCTCCGTGTCCCTGACCCCTGAGAGAAAGTCAGCATAGCCCTAGGCAAAGCAGGAAAACCATCAGGACTCAGGCAAGAGGGAAGTGGAGAATCTCTTTCCCTTGGAGGGAAGGTCACTAGATCGGCCACTCTGCCTCGTTCCTATGGGTTCTGAGGCCTGGCAAAGTCTGCGCTGAGAAGCATAAGGACAGACCTGGTCAGTCAACCTGGACTCAACTTAGAGCCGGGTCAAGGTCTATGGGGCTGGATGGATAGCACAGTGGGTAGGGCACTTGCCTTGCACGTGGTTGACCCAGGGTCCTTCCCTGTCATCCCATCTGGTCCCCAGAACCCTGCCAGGAGTGATCCCTGAGTGGAGAACCAGGAGTAAGGCCTCAACACTGCCAGGTGTGGCCCCCAAATAAACAAACAATAACAAAAATGCTCAGCTGAATCCAAACTTATCGGACCTACCTCCTTCCTTTTTTTTTCTTCTTTTTTTCTTTTTTGGGTCACACGCAAAAAGAAAAAAAATGCACAGCAGTTACTCCTGGCTTTGCACTCAGGATTCATTCCTGGTGGTGCTCAGGGGATGCTGGGAATCAAACCCAGGTTGTCCACATGCAAGGTAAACGCCCTACCCTCTATGCTATCACTCTAGCCCCCTATCTTCTTCTTTATGGAAACAAAATCCCCCAGCCACCCCCGGAAACACCTCTCAGCTCTGAAGTCGGTGTGCCACCAGTGATTCACGCCTGAATGTGGTTTAGTGAACACAAATCACAGTGTGCCATGTTAAGCCAACACACAAAAACACCCTCCACCCTGCTTGCAGCCAAGATGATGCTCACCCCCCCCCCCCAGCCCCCACTTCTGGATGATTCCATCCCCCAGGGACAGTAGTATCTACATGGGGCAAGGGACTGGTCCCCCTCTGAGCACCACACCAGTTCCTCTCATTGCCACCGCTGTCCAGAAACCAGGCTACCATGATTGGGCCAGGGACAGCTCAAAGGGCTGAAGTTTGAGGTTCACTGCTGAGCCCCAGGTCCTGTCCCTGGCACCGTATGTCTCCTGAGCACTGCCATGAGCCACCCCCAGAATTAGCTCCTGAGCACTGACAAGTGTGTCATCCCCCCTCCCTCCCTCATACACATAGACACGAATTGGCAGTGACCAAAATATCTTGGGAAATACACACTGAGCATTTCCTCAAAATACTGGGAGACTCAAGAATAACATTGTCTATGTTTGTTTGCCAAAGAGGGTCTCATGCATGCAAAGCAGCTTTATCAATGTTCTTGCAAAGAATTTCATAAAACACTAATATGAGGGGCCAATATCAATGTGCCTGTAGCCTAAATCTAAATTTTTTGGGGGGGGGGCTACACTTGGTTTTGCTTAGTTCTTGCTCCTGGCTCTGTGCTCAGGGGTCACTCCTGGTGGTGCTTAGGGAACAATTTTTATTTTTAGGAAGAGTCACACCAGACAATGCTCAGGGGTTACTCCTGGCTCTGCAATTACTTATGTTGGTGCTTGGAGGACCATATGAGATGCCAGCGATCAAACCCGGGTCAGCCTTGTGCAAGACGAATGTCCTACCCGCTTTATTATCACTCCAGCCTCTGTGGAACAATTGTGGTGCCAAGAATCAAACCAGGTTTGGCCTCATTCAAGGCAAGCACTTGAACCCCTGTATTATATCTCGGGCCACAAGGAAGTCTAAATTCTTGCCCAGCAAGAAAATAAGTTCAAAAGAGTTTCCAGTCACAAAGTACTAAATTGGTGTTATTTACTAACAACAAACAAGACCAATAACAACAAAAGAACATTCTGGAAAAGCAACCTGAAGTTCCTTGAATAAACAGAGAGCCTTCTGCCTAGATGGCCCAGCCGTGGGCTGTGACTGACATCTCTGTCACATCATCATTGTTTACACAAAATTGCTGGAGAATAATAAACAACATGGTGCATAATTGTTTCCCAAACTGGAAACAATCCCAGCATCCACCAACTGATAATTGAATAAACAAAATGTGGTGGGCTCTGACTGCGCCATAAGGAGCCCCCTTGCAAGCATGAGGCCGCGAGCTTGGCCACGGTGTGCCCACGGGGCCTCTGCTGACCAGAGTGTGACCCGACACAGCCAGGGGTGCAGAGAACCGCACCAAAGCGGGCACTCCTACTGAGCATCCATAGCGAGCATATGGGTGGCCCAAGGCACCCAATCCCAGAAGCAACGGGAAGGGAAAGGAGAAGGACAGAGGGAGATGATGACGCACAGCCGAGCCTGGCGAATGTCATGACGGTGAACCTGACCAGGAGAAAAAGAAGTGTGGGGTGGGTTGACGTAAAGGAAGTTTCCAGAACAGGCGAGTCCAAAGAGATAGAAGGCAGGAGAGGGGCTGGCCAGAGCTGGGGCACAGAGAAGCAAGAGGTGGGGGGGAGCGATGGTTTAGGGGTTGTCCCCCACCCCCTCCCTTCCTGTTGTTGGTGCAGTGACCAGAGCACAGACACACCTGCCTATCACGCTCAAGCTGGTAGGGGCTGGTACATCGAGTGGAACTCGGGGGTTTGCGCCCCAGGGTACTTAGGGGACCACAAAGTGCCAGAATCAAACCCAGTCCTGCTGCGTGCAAAGCCTGTGCTTGGCCCTGTTGAGTGCTCTGTCTGTCTTTCTGTCTCTCTCTCTGTCTTTCTCTCTGTCTCTCAGCCTCTTTCCCACCCACTCCTTCCAGTGTTTATTTTTTCTTTATTTTTTTTTCTTAAAATGCATATTTTATTTTGGTAGTCAGTGACCATCAATCGAAGAAAGAGAAAGAAATTAATTTCATGGAGAATGACAAATCTATGGAGTGGTTTACAGGAAGTGAAAAATGAGATGATGCAACTAAACCAAGTTAAAATCCTATCTACAAATCTCAAATTAACTGCAAGACAAGTCTCAAGGGGGCAATAACAGTTTTGAAGTGTTACACAACTTTCTGTATCTTTCATACTTCATAATTATCTATAAAAGTTATAGATATATGAATAGCTAAAAATTCCAATCTATGAAAGTAACGATTTATAATTTAAAGCTCTATTTTGATACTCTTCCATCTTCAAGTCAGATTCTGTCATCTAAGGGTGGTGCTCTATTAAGCTGTGGTTTGAACTTCCTCAGTTGACAAAAAAAGCTGTAGGACCAATTTGCTAGTGTATAGCTCTAACAATACAGGGAACTGATCCGTATGGGAAATCATAATGTGATTCCTCTGCATGGTCATCTTCATGAAACCTCTCATCTTCAGTTTTCATAGAATTTGACTGTAGATCTATGTGGCTTTTAGGCACCACTTCTGGGGGTAAATTTCCATTTTTCTATTTAGCAAGGCAAACCAACCAATCTCTGACTATGGTTTCACTTATCTTTTCACATGAGAGATCAAGTTCACAGATTCGAATTCCATCTAAAAGCACTATAACCTGTGTGATGCCTTCAAAAGAGTGGAGAGTTTACATTTGTAAAATTATTACATTCACTGCGTCTCTTTCGAGTGGGCCCAGTAATGTCTCCATTGTGAGACTTCTTGTTACTGTGTTTGGCATATCGAATACGTCACGGGGAGCTTGCCAGATTTTGCTGTGCGGGTGAGATACTCTCGGTAGCTTTCCGGGCTCTCGGAGAGGGGCGGAGGAATTGAACTCAGGTCTGATGGCCCGCTAGAGCAAATTGATGAACAATGGGAGGACAGTGCTACAGTGCTACAGTGTCTCTTACCTGGGCCTGGAGCAATAGCACAGTGGCAGGGTGTTTGCCTTGCACGCAGCCACCTGGCCAGGCCGCATTCAATTCCTCCGCCGCTCTAGGAGAGCCCAGCAAGCTACCGAGAGTGTCTCTCCCGCAGGGCAAAGCCTGGCAAACTACCCAGGATGCATTCAATATGCCAAACACAATAACAAGTCTCACAATGGAGACGTTATTGGGCCCCCTCGAGCAAATCGATGAACAACAGGAGGACAGTGCTACAGTGTCCTAAATTGAAATGATATGAGTCAAATTAGGCGAAGAAGGATTAAAACTTCAAGTTGGGCGACATAATAAGCAATTTCATAAAATACTAAGTTAAAACACATACATGGACCATAATTCAACATCATTATTCACACTATACTCAGTGTTTATTTTTTCAAGTTGTGCTGCCTTCTGGGGCATTACATGGAGGACGAAGGGTCGCTCCCCTCCTTCAGTGCTGACGGCAAGCCCCGTAGGATGCACTTTCTCGCTAGGCACTCACACATCTTTCTCTTTTGTTGTGGGACTTGTCCAGGCCACCCCTTCAGTGGTGGTCTTCGCACCCACATGCCTGGGGACCAGGCAGACATCGCTTAAACTGACAGGCACAGATAGCAGAGCAGTTACTGGGACCCAGTCATCCCTGAGGTGTCCCAGGGATGGAACTTGCAGACTTCTGTGTGCAGGCGCCTTGCTCTAGCCACCGTGCCATCCCCCCGGACCCCTGATGTTCCTTGGGTGGGTGAGGGCAGGATGCACAATGGTTGCACAAGGCTGCGGGTCTATGAGAAATGACTGACGCTTGTCTACTTTCAAAAGGTGACTTCTGTTTTGCTTTGGACCACACCCGGCAGGGCACAGGGCTCCTGGCTCTGCACTTAGGGATCCCTCCTGATGATGCTCGAGGGATCTTATAAGATGGTGGGGATTGGACTGGAGTGATAGTACAGCGGGTAGGGCGTTTGCCTTGCATGCTGCCAACCCGGACGACCTGGGTTCGATTCCTTCGCCCCTCTCGGAGAGCCTGGCAAGCTACCAAGAGTATCTCGCCCGCACGGTAAAGCCTGGCAAGCTATCCGTGATGTAGTCAATATGCCAAACACAGTAACAACAAGTTTTACAATGGAAACCTTACTGGGCCCGCTCGAGCAAATCAATGAACAATGGGAGGCAGTGCTACTGTCTAACAGGCTGTTTTCTTTGAAGGCCTTTTTTTTTTTTTGGCCCCCAAATGATGGGTCTCATTCTCCTAACCCTGAAAGGGCCTTGAATATGGCACTTTAAAATCTCAAGGTTAGGACAAAGGAGACGTTACTGGGGCCTGCTCGAGGCAATCGAAAAACAACAGGATGATCATGATTTTTGCATTTACTGTTTTTTTAAAAATTTATATTTGTGCTATATAAAAGTACAGACTGTTATGTTTTGACATATGGAACAATCTGTGAAAACAACAGTTACCCTAACATTTCCATCACTCCCCAAACTTCCTGTGCCACTTGGCAACTCTTCCCTCCCTCCCTGCCCCCAAGTGTTCCATTTGTGCCTGAAGACTGACGACTCGTGTGCATTTGTGGGAGTCTGTGGGGGCTGACTTCACTCAGTAGAAGGGCAGAGGAATCCCACACTGCTACATGCACCCAGGGCCCTTTCCTCTTTATCTTGCTGCCGATATCATGGGTGCATCTGGATTTTCAGGTTTTTGTTTTTGCTTTTTTTTTTTTTTTTCTTTTTGGGTCACACCTAGTGTTGCACAGAGGTTACTCCTGGCTCATGCACTCAGGAATTACTCCTGGCAGTGCTTGGGGGACCATGTGGGATGCTGGGAATTGAACCCGGGTCAGGCCGTGTGCAAGGCAAACAAATGCCCTACCTGCTGTGTTATTGCTCCAGCCCCTAGATTTTCAGTTTTGAGACTGTTTCCCACTTTGGTTTAGTTGTTGGTTTGGGGGTCACACTCAGTGATGCTCAGCGCTTACTCCTGGCTGTACACTGAGGGGGACCAGATGGGATGTTGGGGATCAAACCCAGGTCGGCCACGTGCAAGGTAAGAGCCCTACCCACTGTAGTCTGGTGTCTAAAGGTTGGAGGAGCACTGGTGTGCAAGCATGCCCAGGGCAGGTATTCATTGCTCGCTGATCCCTGGGACGGAACTGAAACACTGCAAAGCCCCAAGGAGCGCCTGGTTCTTGCCCTGGAGGAGGGAGAGAGAGAGAGAGAAGCCTGGTTGTGGTCTCCCCACATGACCCCTGGACACCGGAGCCCCTCATCTCCCACACAGTTCCCACTGCCCTGCCCTATGGCAACCCCATTACCCCCTCTTCCTGCAGCTGGAGCCTCCTCATCTCTCCCTCGGGTGCCCCTGCCCCTTCAGTGCATGGACCATGTTCCAGCTTCTTCTGGGGGACATGACAGAACTGACCACTTCCTACTCAGACAAAACAAGATCTTGGGTTCATGGATGCATCAATATGCAGCTTTCCTACATGTCTAATCTCCCGATTATATATCAAGTCAAGACACCGAGAGCAAATCATGCTGGAATAAAAATAGGAGAGGCCTCGGGGATGGCTGAGTGGTCTAAAGCAGACTCCTGCCAGTAGAAAGCCACAAGTTTGATGACCAGTGCTGCATCAAACCCAGTGCTGCCCATATGTGCCAAGTGCAGTCCCAGGAACTCCCCAGGAGTACCACAGAACAGGTAATCTTTGGCACACAGCCAGATATGTGCAAGAACCACAACTGAAGTGTGTGACTTCAGGGCTAGGGCAATAGTACAGTGGGTAGGGCGCTTGCCTTGCATGTGGCCGACCCAGGTTCGATTCCCAGCATCCAATATGGTCCCCCAAGCACTTCCAGGAATAATTCCTGAGTGCAGAGCCAGGAGTAACCGTTGAACATTGCCAGGCGGACCCAGAAAAGAAAAAAAAAAGTGTGTGACTTCATGGGCATCTCAACTAAAGATACGCGAGCACTGTAGTGAGTAGAGTAGGTCTTGCCCCCTCTGTGAGCACTGTGAAAGCACCATCACAACTAAAGTGATGACCCCCGAGGTGCACCACATTCAAATGTGCGAGCTCAGGGCATGAAGGATAGTACAGTGGGTAGGGCACATGTCTTGCATGTGACTGGCATGGGTGGGGTCCCAGCACCTCAGAGCATCCTCAGAGTGTCACCAGGAGTGATTCCCTGAGCACAGACCCAGAGTAAGCCCTGAACACAGTCACATGTGGCTCAAAAAGCAAAAAAGCAAGAACAAAACGGGACCAAGTACCCAAAAGAAGAGAGAGAGAACAAGGGGGAATACCCTGCCACAGAGGCAGGATGGGACGGGGGGGGGGGGGGGGGGGGGGGGGGGGGGATGAGGGGTGGGAGGGAATGCTGGGACCCGTGGTGATGGATGACGGGCACTGGTGGAGGGATGGGCACTTGATCATTGTATAACTGAAACCCAAGCACAAAATTTGTAAGCTTATAACTGTACCTCATGGTGTTTCACTAATAAAAAAAGAAAAAAATATGTAAGGGCCAGATAGATAGAAAAAAAAAAAGTAATTGTGTGAGTGCCACACTCAAGCGTGCAAGGACCCTGGCCATTGTGCCACCGCGGGAAAGGAACTGGGAAACAAATTGTTTTGTTTGTTCTTGTTTTTCGTTTTGGTGCTCAGGACTGACTGGGGTTTGATCCCCGTCACCCCAGATGGTCCCCCAAGCCCTTCTGGGAGTGATATGAGTGCTGAGCCAGGAATAAGCCCTGAGCACATCTGGGTATGACCCCAAAACAAACAAACAAAATTTAAATATCAAAAATCATATTTTAAAAAGTAACATGGCCATTTTAGGGACAGAGAGATAGCTTACAGAGCTGAGCGTGCACACCGTGCATGCAGGAGGACTAGTTTTGATAACCAGCACCACATATGGTCACCCAAGAACCCTGAGCACAGAGTTGGGGTATCCCCTAAGCACTGCTGGGTGTGACCCCAAAACAAACAAAAAGTATACATACACATACCTATACATAAAATTAAGTATACTAAATTATATATATATATAAGTATATATAGTCTTTTCACAGCGGTAGGGCGTTCGCCTTACAAGCGGCCAACATGGCCGACCCGAGTTCGATTCCTCCGTCCCTCTCGGAGAGCCCAGCAAGCTACCTAGAGTATTCGATATGCCAGACACAGTAACAACAAAGTCTCCAATGGAGACATTACTGGGCCCGCTCGAGCAAATCGACGATCAACGGGAGGGCCTTTACCTTTACCTTATAGTCTTTTTAACTGGTGCCTTCTTTTAAAGAGCCAATGTTTCTTTGTATAAACAAAATATTGTGGCTTTCCATCATATTCATTATTGTTTTGCTATAATCACATGTTGTAAAATCATGTTTTTAAATTAAGGTCCTTCTCTGTTCCCAGCACTCAAAATATCCACATGTTTTCAAATGAATCACAGCTAACTTTTATTTTGGCTGTGATTTCAAAGCAATCTACATTAACAAATTTCAATCTGTCTCTGTTCGTTAGATTCTATCAAAAAGATGGAACATTCGCCCATTTCATAGAAGCGAAATTGTGCAGCTCTAGTTTAGGGTGAGAAAGTATGACATAAGGGCTTTGTAGGGCACTCCTGATGCCACATCTTAAATCTCATAATCTCTTCTCCCTTGTACGGAAATACTGTTGAACTGCTAGCTTGGTAAAGAGGGAACTTGGAACCAAGGATGCGATTGAAGTGGTAGAGTGCATGTGCATCACATGAGCTCAATCTCTGGCCCTGTGTGATTTGAAAAAAAAAAAACATTGACATGGCACATTAAACAGTTACATGAATGGGGACAAAGTGATAGTACAGTGGGGAGGGCATTTGCCTTGCTTGCAGCTGATCTGAATTCGATCCCCAGCATCTCATGAACACTTCCAGGAGTAATCCCTGAGCACAGCCAGCAATAACCCCTGAGTAAAGAGTCAAGGTATCCCCCAAGCACCACTGGGTGTAGCCCCAAAACCAAAAAATAGATATAAAACAACAATCCATCATCAAATTTTAAAATAAGAAAATTACATGAGCAACCTCTTTCTCTGTCATAAACTGGGCAAAGTCAAGCAACTTAAGCTACTAGCTTTCATATCTAGGTTCTTATTGGCTAACAACCTAATTTGAGCCAATCTCAAGTACTCATTTGGGCCACTTAATAAAAGACACACAGGGTCCCTCCTTGCTTTAATGTGTTATTCAGCTCCCTCCCTCTCCTTCTTCCCTCTTCCTCCCTCTCTTCCTCCTCTCTTCCTCCCTCCCTTTCCTCCCTTCCTTTCTTCCTACCTCTCACTCTCTCCCTTCCTCCCCCTCCCTCTTTCTCCCTCCCTTCCTCCTCTCCCTTTCTCTCTTCTCTCTTCTTTCTTCTCTCTCTTGTCTTCCTCTCCTCTCCTCTCCTCTCCTCTCCTCTCCTCTCCTCTCCTCTCCTCTCCTCTCCTCTCCTCTCCTCTCCTCTCCTCTCCTCTCCTCTCCTCTCCTCTCCTCTCCTCTCCTCTCCTCTCCTCTCCTCTCCTCTCTCCTGCCCATCCACTGGGGGGCATCTGAGTGCCGCTCCCAGCCAGCCAGCCAGAGAGCCAACAGAGAAAGCTCTAAGATCCTGACCCAGAATAACTTTCCTGGAGGTCATCTGAGGTTATGTTCACTCAAGCATGTGGTTCCTTCACAATCTCAGCAAAAGCTATTTAAAAGAATGATATTTTTGTGGGGGGTCACACCCGGCGATGCACAGGGGTTACTCCTGGCTTTACACTCAGGAATTCCTCCTGGCAGTGCTCAGGGGGCCATATGGGATGCTATCGAACCCGGGTCGGCCACGTGCAAGGCAAACGCCCTCCCTGCTGTACTATAGCTCCAGCCCCTTCACCATCTATTCTTAGCTGAGAAGTTCCTTAAGTAAACTTCTAAGACTAAGAACAGACATTTCTCCTACTTTAGACACATCTAAGACTCTTGGAGCTGATAACACTACCTACTAGCTGGAGGTGGATAGGGGTTGGGAAGCAGAGTGGATGGTGTTTGCTTCGTTGTGCTTTGAGTTCTTTTTACTCACATCTGCCAATGTTGAGGGCTTACTCCTTTGTCTGTGCTCTGAGATCACTGATAGTGTTCAAAGGACCATATGGGGTGCTGGGGACCAAACTCAGGTCTGCTGTGTCCAAGGCAAACACCTTAACCCCTAGATTGTCTCTGTAGCCCTGGGCTCACCTGGGAATTAATGGAATGTTTCTTGTTTCTGGATTTTGAGGACCAGTTTTTCCAGAGTGCACTTTAAGGACTGTCTGTGTTGCCCAGATTTGATGTGTGGTTTTAAGGAGGAGATTTCCCAACAGCTGGAAACCGGTCGCCTCTTCTGCCTGGGGACAAAGATTCCTTCTTTTCAGCTTTCAAGCAGAGGCAAGCCAATCCGCAGCCGTGGTCCAGCCAGCGAGGCCTTCCTGTCTGGGGCTTTCATCCTGAAGCGGGAGCCTGAACTCACGCTGGGTGAGCTGAACGGTAGCCCTGATGCCGCCCTGCTTCTCTCCCGGGATGCTCACTAGGATTGAGTCCCAGTTTGTTTTGTTTCAGTCATCCTATGTTTTTTTTTCTTTTGGGGTCACACCTAGTGATGCTCAGGGGTTACTCCTGGCTTTGCACTCAGGAATTACTCCTGGCAGTGCTTAGGGGACCATATGGGGTGCTGGGGACCCAGGTCAGCTGCATGCAAGGCAAATACCTTACCCACTGTGCTATTGCTCCAGTCCCCATCGCATCCGATGTTTCAGTCCAATCCCGCCACCACTGTCCTCCGCATCCCTCCACCAATGACCCTTGGTTCCCTCCTATCTCACAACCTTGACAGCTGAATTACTGTCACCTGGGTCCTATGCTTACTGTCACGTTGGCTCTGCTGGTTTAGATGTACACAGATAATTCACCTCAACACCATATACCCAAGGCCCCCGATCTTTGCCCTATGTTACCCCCAGACAGCTCTCTTCTTTCTTCCAAGGCTTTGCATACCTTCAATACCCTCCTTTCCCATGTCATGTTATTCTATATATATCACAGATTCTACTCTAGCTCGTATTTGTCCTTGGTCTTCTGATTTACTTCACTTAAAATGAGATCTCCCTATTACACAGAATTGCATGATTTCATCATTCTTTGTGGCTGCATGGTATTCCATTGTCTATTTATCTATCCACATCTTTACCACACCTTCATTATCCACTTATCTGTTGCTGGATACTTGGGTTGTTGGCATATCCTGGCTATTATACCAAGCATTGCAATCAACAACCTAAGTGTGCACATATCTTTTCTAATGGATGTTTTTGTGTCTCGGGCTAGAAACCAAGCAGTGGAATTGTTGGGTCATATAAGAACTCTATTTTTACTTTTCTGAGGAGCTCCACACTATTTTCCATGGTTCCCTGGTCTTTAGTATCTGTGAATTCTACAGCCTCCTACAGGCTTCCAGCGAACTCTTTTCCTGTGGTATCTGCCTGGTTGGTTCCTTACAAACTTGTGATTGATAAGAAACATGAATTTCTGAGACATATTTGGTCTCCATGCATCATGCCTGACTCATTGCTCTCTAAACCCTGGACTTAAGTGTTGAGATGTTAATGAGTTGACTTACAGACACTGCCTCAGGATAAGGCTTGGCTGCCAGGGAACCAACAGTCTGATGGGAAGGTTGGAACATCCGTGACCTCAGGGAGGGAAGAGGGACCAGAAATTCAGCTCCATTCATCCTAGAAAATGAGTCTACCAATCCTATCAAATGTAGTGAAGCCTCCATAAAAACCACAGGGGAGAAGGCTTCAGATCTTCTGGGCTAGTGAGTAAGATTTGGAGGAGAATGACACACTTGTGAGGCACTAAAGTTCCATGCTTTTCTCCACATTATGCCTCCATTTTTTTTCTGTATGCTTGTCATAAATCCTTAATATCCTTTGTAATATACCGATGTTCTGGTGAGGAAATGGGTTTCTTTTTTTTTTTAATTAATTTATTTATTGAATCACTGTGGGAAAAGTTACAAAGCTTTCAGGTTTAAGTCTCAGTCATGCAAATATCAAACACATTTACCTTTACCAATACTTATTTTTCACCACAAAGAACCCCAACAACCCCCCCAACCCTCCCCAATGCCTGTGAGGCAGGTGAATTCTAGTTAACACTCTATCTACTTTGATTAGATTCATTGTTTTGACAAAAGATGCACCATTATTATTTAGAGTTTACACCCCCAAATCAGACATGCTAAAAAGGCATTGTGAAATAATTTGTTTTCTACAGCTGGTCACAAAAATCAAATGATGTCACGTAGCGGCCGCGCGATTTTGGATTTCTGGTATTTTACTTATTAACCCTGGAAGTATTTCTGCTGACAGTCAGATAATTATGAGATTGGTTTCTGTGTTCTGGAGCCATGGCCATGCTGGAGAGCCGCTTGTGAGGGGCAACTCGTGACCTCGTAGGGCGTGAAGGACGAGCCGGGAACGCCCCCCTTCGGAAATGGGTTTCTTGAGGTCTTTATGCCATGCCAGCAAATCAACGACCTGGAAAGGGTAGCCTGGGAATCTCTGATATCTATGCAGTCTGGTCAGAAGCCCGGACAAGAAAATGGGCTTGAGGGTTGCCTCCCCGTCGTCAGGTACATTGTAGGAAAATCAGTGGCAAGCTGAACTTGTGGCCATGACTGTAAAGAAGGAGGGTCTCTGTGGACCACCATTTACCTGTGGGATCGCCAGGACTGAGTTGCATCCTCAAAGACCCTCTAGGGCCCAGGATTTGCTACCGGTGTGGTCCACACAATCACACTGGAATCGAGGTCTGGAAACACAGTGCAGTTCTTGTAGTCGAGAACTCTGACCTGCGAGTTTGTGCCTTCATTCACGTAATCAGTATAATACCTACTGTCTAGGCATAGAGATTCTGCAGAAATAAAAACTCCTTGGAGCTCTTGCTTCTTCATCACCACCTAGACCTTCCTGTACCTTTCTCCAGTAGTCTGACTCTAATATTGGAAGCTCTTCTCTGCCAGAACAGGAGAGAACCCTTACCTCTTAGGTAGGAGGGAGTCAGAGAAGCTCACTGGGAGAAAGGATGTTTAATTTAGCCAGCTGAAGGGACAAAAGACAGAGCATAACAGAAGGAAAAACACATAGTAGTCTAGAGAGTGTTCTAGAAGATTCTTGATCACTCTAGATAATCTGAGATATTCTAAAGAACACCATATATTCTAGAGAATATTCTAAAGATAGTCTTGTGATCACTTGAGTGAGAGTGCCCATGGAAAAGGGTTCGGTGCAGGGGGTGGGGTGGGAGGAGGACATGGAATGCAAGAAGCAAGACAATGGCGAGGATGAGACTTCAAGAGGCAGATGAAACTCTTATTAGCATCCCCAGACCTTATTCTCAGAACAATGAACAGCCATGAGAGAGCTCAAACAGAGGTAGCAGCAGAAGGGCGCTTCGTCAGATCTGCCGATCAAAACGCTCAGTCTAGCTGTGGGTGGAATGAAATGAAGAGAGGAAACACAGAGGCCCAGAGATGCTTGAGGAACCCGCCAAAGTTGTCCAGATTGGAGCATCGACTTCCCGAACGCACAGAGACAGGAAAGATGAAAAGAGCAAAAGGTGGTCCAGAGACTTGGCCCAGGGGTTAAGGCACTTGCCTTACATGCAGTCAAGCCCAGCCTCTGCCCTCAGCACTCCAAATGGTGAGTCCAGAGCCAGGAGTGAGCCCTGAGCTCAGCTGGGTATGACCCAAAACCCAAAACAACAAAACAAAGAGAAACCAATGTGCTGGACTCAGACCCCTCCTGTGTCTGGCGGCCGGGGCAGCTGGATGGCCTCTGTCTCTGCCATCACATTGGGAGCCCCTGCACTTATGCACTCCCCTCCTTCCAGCCTCCTGAGACGACTCCTCCTTCCCACCATGGGACAGAACTAGGAGTGTCACTCTAATTCAAAGCCTGTTGCATACTCAGTCAGTAACAGTTCCCTGGGTTCTGGCCCCGTTTCTAAAGCAGAGGTTCCTGTTCAGGTGGCTCATCCTTAGCTTCTGACCCTGTCCTGAAGGCTCCCAGGCACAGATGTCCAGCCCTGTGTCTTTTCCAGATTCCGAGGGGCTCTTCTTCCTCTGCCCTTCCTTCTTCTTCCACCTGCTGCAGAATTCAGACCCCTGAACGCCAAATGCCACCCACAGCGCTCCCCATCCGCTGTCCCAGCTGAACCAGGTCACTCTGGCATGTGCAAATGTCCTCTCTTACTCCAAAGACACACAGCACAAGCTTCTACTTCTCCTTAGCTGTAGGACAAGGCTGTCTTCAATGGGCTCCCCTCCTTCCAGCCTCCTGAGACGGCTCCTCCCTCCCACTGTGCGCCAGAACTAGGAGTGTCACTCTAATTCAAAGCCCGTTGCATACTCAGTCAGTGACAGTTCCCTGGGTTCCGGCCCCGTTTTCAAAGCAGAGGAGCCCAGATGATGATGATGATGATGATGAGCATAGAGATTCTTCCCTTTGTTTAAACTTCGTGGCTGTTCGCCATTTTTGCATGTTGTAAGCAAACAGCATTCACTGACAGCAAAGTCGCCAGCACCACACCCCTGTGATCAGACCGCAGCAGTGCCTCCGTCATTTTGAAAATGGCGAAGTGAAGATTTGAAAGTTTAGGGCTACATGGCCAATCCGGGTTCAATCCCCAGCACTCCATATGGTTCCCCGAGCATGGCCAGAAGTAATTCCTGAGTGCAGAGCAAGGGTGTGGCCCAAAAGCAAAAACAAAAGTTTATGGCTGAGAGGGCCAGAGAGATAGTAGACCAGGTAGGGCACTTGCCTTGCTTGTGACGGGCCCAGGTTCAACTCCTGGCACTACATAGGGTGCCCCAAGACCCCCCAGGAGCCATCTTTGAGCACAGAACCAGGAGTAAACCCTGAGCATCAACAGGAGTAAACCCAATATAAAACAAAACCAAAGCAAAGAAAAGCTGAGAACAGAAAAGCAAAGTTTAAGGCTGAGAAAAAAGCCAGTAGGTTTGATGTCTGCCTCACTTCTGAGTCCTAACTTTCCATCAATTCTGCAGCATGTATAGGAAATATACACAAGCGGGTGTATCCTCCCCCCCCCCCCCCGCCCTGTCCCTATCTCTCTATACATACACTCACACACACACACATCCTTAACATGTGTAAGGTAAGAGTTAGAGAGACAGTGTAGTGTTAAGACACTTGCTTTGCATATGATCATCTTTGGTTTGACACCTAGTGCCATATACAAATCACCTCAAGTGACCTCTGACCACAGATCCAGGAGTCGCCCACGAACACCACTAAGTGCGGCCTAAATGCCCCCTACAAAAAGTGTAAATAAAATATATTTATGTTTTAACCATCTAGTATTACATCTAGCATGATAAATATTTTATACATGTGTGTGCATGGGTATGCTAGCACATACTGGCAAATTATGAGCGCAGAGAGTATGTATATAAATAAATTCATGCATATACTTGTGTGTGAGAATATATATATGTATATATATATGTTTAGATGCATATATATATCTGTGTCTACCAGAGAGTGCCAGAGGTTTCCGATTTTATTTTAGAAAGTAGGGGCTGTACCATGTCTCACACATAGCATCACACAATATCCCAATAGAAATGTTCTTCTGTGGGGGGAAGCTCGATCACCCCCATTTGGAGTCCTCATGTCTGATCCCTGGCTCTGCACGCAGGGGTCACTCCTGACTGTAACTGGGGGACCATATGCGTAGTTGGGGAACTAACCAAGATTAGGCACATGCAAAGTGCCTTCAACGCTATACTGTCTCTCTGCTCCTCCAATAGAAGTCTGTCTGTTTGTTGACATCCAGCGCTGCCCAGGGCTTCCTTTCAGCTCTGTCCTCAGGGACTGCTCCTGGCAGGGCTCAGGGGACCTTATGCAAGGGATGAAATTGGGGTTAGCCTCAAGCAAGGCAAATTACCTGCTGTACTATCGCTCTGACCTCCAATAAAAGTTTTAAAATGCTTCTAAATCATGAAGGTTTACATTCATGAAATAAGTTCCTTTAAAACTTCTTTTATTATTATTTTTTAAAAATATATGTTACTGAGAAGTCCATTAGAAGTTGCACTTGTTAAGTCCTGGGCACTGGGCCCAGTTTTGCCACCACCCAGTCAATGCCTTCTCTGATGCCATATTCCCTCTGTTTGACCACAAGCCTTAATAGGGACATTCCTGCCCTCAAAGACTATCTCTCTGAAGAAATGAAATGCTGGGACCAGGAGATAGATCATGGTGGAGCACTTGCTCAGCACCTGTGAGTGGCTGGGTTCAATCCCTGACACTACAAACACAAAACAAAACAGCACTCACAAAACCCAAGAATACAAAATGTCAAATCAACAGCTTTAGGGCAGGGCAAAAGCCAGAGGCTATTTGGGGCTGAAGTACCTGCTTTCATGTGAGAGCTGGGCTGTTTCTATTCCCAGAAATCAGGAGGGAGAGACCCCACCATAACACATTGGGGTGTGGCCCCAAAACCAATCACTTTCTACTGAAAGCAGTGTGCTTGCCCATAGGATGACTAGCATTTACACTTTGATTTTCTATTGCCTTTTCCTCCTGGAAACCTTGTGCTACTGTTTACCCCAAGTGTCCATGAGAACAATAGTAAGAGTTGGTTTCACGGAACTTCTAATTTACTGAACCCGCTAAAACTGAACAATTATGAAACACCAGTGGTGATTCTTAGCAGCTTCTCACGTCAACTAGAAGCTCAGAAATGAAAAGAATCGGAGTATCTCTGGGTTTCTCGGGCGAGACAATGCATCCAGACGGTGCTGGTTCCAGAGGCCCGACAGAGCTATTTCCGTAAAGGGCGAACAGGAGAGGCCCTGCCTTGACACATCCTTCAGAAATGACTGAGAGTTAAGTTTCAGAGGCTGCACGGAAGATGCAGACCGTGGATGCTGGCAAAAGCCCATGAATGCAATCTTTAGTTGCCTTTGGGGAAAAAAACAATGACAGATTAGTTGAAGATTTTCTCACAGGATGCCAAATGTGTTAGTTAAAGTGCTACCAACCAAAGCTGATGGGGAGGGAGGGAATGGGATGGAACAGAGATGGGGCTCTTAGATCTAATGCACTATTTCAAAATTTATTTCTTGATCCTGTTCAGTGATCACCATTTGGGCAAAGTAAATGAACTTGGAGCACAAAGGAAAATGAAAGATACTTGGCAGGAAAAAATGAGTTTACAAAACATCTGGAGTGTCCCCATCAAGTATGAAAAGTTCTATAATGGTGGTGGCATAAAACAGGCTGAAAGAAATTGTAATGGCCATCATTGTTTTTATATAAGCCCAGTGTCAAAGTTTTCTATTGCATTCTTTCTCCAAGGAGAAGGGAGCGAGTACTCCACACACAATTCAGTATGGTTTTCTCTACCTGTGTTCTAGTAAATTTTTATCTTGAGAGTATACCTAATTCTTCACCTTTTCATTCGTTAGTTTTAAATAAATGTATTATTCACTTAAATCACTTAACTTCCCGTTAGTCATCGATTTGCTCGAGCGGGTGCCAGTAACGTCTCCATTTGTCCCTGTCGCGTGCTAGTGTAGCCCAATGGCATCTGTTCGCTCCGGGAACATGAAGGGCCTCAAACCGATCGTTCATGATCTTGATGAAGAAGTCTGACCATCTGGTAGGTGGGCGGCCACGCGGTCTTTTGACATCCCGTGGAATCCAGTCGGTAACAGCTCTAGTCCAGCGGTCGTCTTTAAATCTCATTAAGTGACCAGCCCATCTGATTTGTATTATTATTTGTATTATTATTATTATTATTATTTGCTTTTTGGGTGACACCCGCATTGCTCACAGGCTACTCCTGGTTCTTCACTCAGGAATTATTCTTCGGGGGTGGGGGGGCATATGGGATGCCGGGGATCAAACCCAGGTCGGCCATGTGCAAAGCAAATGCCCTACCTGCTGGATTATCGCTCTGCCCTGCTTACTATTTTAATATCTGTAAACAATTCCTTAAAAAAGATGTTTCTCATTTATTTTACTCACTTTCAAATCTTTAGATGATTATAACAAGTTAGTGTACAAATGTGACTTGTCCTTCTAGAAACTGTAACCAAAGAGTTCAATATTTTTTGGGGGGAGGGGCATATTTTAGGCCATATCTGGTGGTGGTCGGGGCTTATTTCTGGCTCTGTGCCCAAGGATCACTCTTGGCAGTGCTTGTGGGACTATATGCAGCAGCAGGGATCGAACCCAGGTTGGTGATGTGTAAGGCAAGCTCCCTACTTGCTGTACTATCTCCCCAGTGCCAGAATTCAGCATTTTAAGGAAAAGCTTAATAACAGAGTTTACCCAATTTTAGAAAGCTAATTACCCCAAAGCTCTATCTAGTTATCTTAAATTTTGGTATTTAGGATTCCACTTTATTTTAGGAACTGGAGAGATACAGCAGGTAAGGCGCTTTCCTTGCACACAGCTGACCAGGGTTCAATCTTTAGCACCTCTTATAGTTCCCTGAGCACCACCACCAGGGATGTTCACCAAGCATAGAATTAGGAGTTAGTATACCTAACTGGGTATACCTAAAACAAACCAAAAAAGATTCCATTTTGTTTTGAATTAGATATGATTTAATTTATTTTTCTTTTTGGGTCACACCCAGTGATGCACAGGGGTTACTTCTGGCTCTGCACTCAGGAATTACCCCTGGCGGTGCTCAGGAGACCATATGGGATGCTGGGAATAGAACCTGGATCGGCTGCGTACAAGGCAAACGCCCTACCCACTGTGCTATTGCTCCAGCCCCTAAAAAATAATTTTAAGTTATCTGAATTCCAACTATAAGCACAAATAGGAAGAAGCAACACACAAAGGAGTTCGTTAAGTTCATGAACATTTATGCTTTATTGTTGTTGCAAGTATTCATGCTCTACCAACACCAATATGGGCCTTTCATATTGATTATTTTATTTTATTTTATTTATTTTTCTGGTTTTGAGGCCACATCCAGAGATGCTCAGGGCTTACTCCTGGTTCTGTGCTCTGAGTTTGCTTCCAGCAGTTCTCAGGTGCTGGGAAAACCCAGCATCTGTTACATGCATGTCAGGCAAAGGCCTTAACTTTAACCCCTGAACTATCTTTTCAGCACCTCCACTTTCCAAAATTCTAAGTAAACAGATTATATAGCTTATGTTTCTTTGAATGGATTCCTTAGCATAATAAGTTGGAAGCCATCCTCTTGCTGTTATATAACAACAGGTCACTTCTTGTTATTGCAAAATAATGTTCCACTCTATGGATAGATATACCACCATTTATTTATCCCTGAAACTGTTAATAACACTGCCTCAATATTTAGCGACTGTTTTTGTTTGGGGCCACACTCAGTGGTACTCAGGGCTTACTCCTGGCTCTGTGCTCAGAGTTTTTCCAGAGAGATCTGGGCTTGGCTTAGGAACTGGAGACCGTAAAACAATCATTTGTCTGGTTACCCTACTCCTGGTGGGTCTCAGAGGACCATAGATGATATCAGGGGTCGAACCTGGGTTGGCCACATGCAAGGCAAAGGCCTTACCTGCTGCACTATCTCTCTAGTTCCATTTTACAACTTTTTATTATGAAAATAATGCATATTAGAAAAGGACATAAACAATTACTATTATATAAATATATATTATACAATTATATTCAAATAGAAAAATGATGAAATAAATGGCTGTCCTCATTCATGCCCTAAGACCCTCACACACACCTTCATAATTTGAGCCCCTTTGTTCCTTGAGAAGGTAGTGATTTCTGACTTCTCATGTGCTACCCTAAACAGTGTTATCAGTTGGCTTTTGACCTACTTTGAAATTCATATGAATGGAAATACAGAATGCATTTCCCTCAGTCAGGTTTTCTTTGATTATATTTTAAATTTCTTTTCTGTCTCCTAACCACCACCACCCCCTTTTTTAAAAAAATTGAATCACCATGTGATACAGTTACAAAGCTGTTCATGATTGGGTTTCAATCATACAACGTTCCATCACCCACCCCTCCACCAGTGTACATCTCCTTCCCTTTTTTATGTGTGCACATTCAGCTGTGCTCAGGGCTTACTCCTGGCTCTGTGTTTAGGAGTCACTCCTCGCAGTGCTCCAGAGATCATTTGAGGTGCTGGGGATCAAACTGGGATTGACTTGTACAAGGCAAGTGCCTTAAAGCGCTGGATTATTTCTACCACTCCAATATTATGACAAACTTAAAATCCTAACAGATACAAGGAAGGCAAGTCTCAGACTAGCAGTCGGAAGAGAACTGATTGCTTTACTGTGCCACGTTCCTAAGCCAAACCCAGATCTCTCTGGAAAAGCTCACAGTGCTTCAGAGAAGTCTGCCTCTAGGTCCTATAACCTTGAATTTCAACATGTTACTTGTCGAAAACAAAAACAGCTAGTGAAGTAGTTAAGATAGAGGAGGGTCCATTATGACAAAAGTGGTTGGAAATGATCACTCTGGACAAGAACTAAGTGCTAAAAGTAGGTAAGGGATATATATGATACCCTTTCAGCATCTGTATTGCAAACCATAATGCCTAAAATTAGAGAGAGGGAGAAGGAGAGAGAGAGAAGAGGTGCCTGCCATAGAAGGAGTGGGTGAGGGATGGTGGGGGGTTGGGTGAGAGAAACTGGGACATTAATGCTGGGAAATTACACTGGTGGAGGGATGGGTGTTGGGACATTGTATGACTGAAACCCAATCTTGAACAGCTTTGTAATGCTCTATCTCACAGTGATTCAATAAATTTTTTTAAAGGGAAATCAACGAACCATCATCTATTTCTCAACATTACAATGACATTCATTTCCAGTGCAGAAAAGTGTGGGATTGCTTCAGGTGGTTTTTTTTTTGGATTGAGCTCGGATTCTGGCCTCCTGTGGAATAGCTGGCACTCGTACCTCAGCCAAAAAGGCTCCTGGAAGGAAGCTGGCACAGGCTGGTTGTTTATTCTGCATAGACAAGCTGCAAACTCCAGATCTCATTTTTCAAAAGGAGAGGCATTGCGCGGGCTGGCTGCCGCACACCAGTGAGTAAGAGAGAATCAGAGCCAAAGGAGGGGCAGGAAGCAGAACTGAGACCTCCCGGAGGGGATGAGGAAGCAAACAGAAACAGCCGCAGCCGCAACCTTCAGAAGTCAAAGTACAGAAAGCTAAGCTTCTACTCTGGACACCTACTCTGACTCTGCTTGCAAACAGCTCCCACGGGAAAGGGAGCACTCCCCGGGTTATCCCATGAGCCCAAGTTTGAAAACTAAGCGAAGAGATCACCACTCTGTTGGAAAACCTGAAAACACTTGGCATTTATCAGTGTGGGAATTAATCAATAACCTTGACTGAAGCCTTCAAAAGGAAACACTACAAAAATGCTGACCTAGGGGCAGGAGCGATAGCACAGCGGGTAGGACATTTGACTTGTATGCGGCCGACCTGCATCCCTTATGGTACCCTGAGCACCGCCAGGAGGAATTCCTGAGTGCACGAGCCAGGAGTAACCCCTGTGCAATGCCCGGTGTGACACAAAAAGCAAAAAGCGAAAAAAGAGAAAAAAATTAAATTAAAAAAAAAAAAGCTGACCTAAATTCTGTCTCGCTTCCAAAGGAGAGTCTGAGTGCAATGGAATTTTCGTGCGATAACTAGCATCTGCATCCTGCCGTTTCCTCTGTGTGCCAGGCCCTAATCAAAGCACCTGACCCAGAAGAATTCTCTGAATCCTTCCCAAGCCAGGACTGGGGTGCCGCTACCACTCCCACTTCACATCGAGGAAACAAAGGCCAAGAAGAACTTCTGTATTCTCCCCCTAGTACATGCTCTAGTAAATGGCTCTAGAAAGCAGCTCTCAATCACACTCGCTGTAGAATGATCAAGACTTTTTGTTCGTTTGTTTGGGTGCCACAGGGCTTATTCCTGGCAGTGCTTGGGGGACCGTATGTGGTGCCAAAGATTGCGCCATAGTAGACCATGTGCAAGGCAAGCGCCTTAATCCCTGTACCATTTCTGGCTTCCACTACTTCTGTTTTGTTTAGTCTTGTTTTGTTTGGAGGCCATACCTAGCAATGCTCAGGGCTTACTCCTGGCTCTGTGCTCAGGGATCACTCCTGGGAGGGTTTGGGGGACCAAATTGGTACACTGGGGATAGAACCTGGGTTGAGTGCATGCAAACGCCTTACCTGCTGTATCATCTCTCTGTTCACACTCCTCCCCCATTCCTTTTTTGTCCCTATTTCAACCTACCCATATTTTTAAGGTTCATTAACCTTATAAAATGTAAGATTTTGTATTTAAGCAGCTCAGCTTCATCTTCTCTCACAAAATTATATTTTACTTGTATAATAGCACAAGGAGTGTTTGTAACATGAAACAGTTATCCATTCTGTGTAAGACAATGTAATGGTTGAGGTCACTTTTTGTAAAATATTACTGTCATAAAGCAAAACCCAGGGATACCAAGCACAACTGGCTCTTTTTGGATCTGAGCTCCCCAAAGAAAATACCAATGAAGCAGCAAGAGCTTTGAGAGAGACTCTGGAGAAAGAGCTTAAAAAAAGAGAAAAATGAGTGATCTTCCAAGTAGTCCTGCAACATACAAGAACTGAGACCCAGAGGAAGAAAGGGAATTTGTTTTAGCAGAAGTAGACTTCAGTTCATAGCTTTGATATGTGTGCCTGAGTATAACAGGAGTCTGTTGGGTCAAATTGCCACTAATAATCATAGAGCCAGAGACGGAGCACTTACAAACAGAACTACTACAAGCAATTTCGGCAGAACTTGGTGGAAAATTTAAGCTCCACATAGCAGTTTGGCGGTGCCACTGGCTGAGGAGAAGGTAAGATCTAGATAGCCTCCCATGAGGAACAGACCGGGATGGTAAGGGCTCAATTGATAAGGGGTAGAATGAATTGAGTACTACAACAACAGAGTTTATCAGACACTGAAGCTACATCACTTAGATCTGGAATATCTACAACCTCCTTATCCCCCAAGTGGGATAAACCCCCCAAAGCAAAGCCAGAACCATCACACAAAGCTTAACATGCTGTTCATTGAACAACGGTGCCATCAGGAAGCAGAGTGACCCAGTGGTGTGGGGTATGGGGAAGGATGAACTCTCCCTCCCTCCCTCCCTCCCTCTCTTCCCCTCCCTCCCTCCCTCCCTCCCTCCCTCCCTCCCTCCCTCCCTCTCTTCCCCTCCCTCCCTCCCTCCCTCCCTCCCTCCCTCCTTCCTTCCCTCCCTCCCTCCCTCCCTTCCCCTCCCTCCCTCCCTCCTTCCTTCCTTCCTTCCTTCCTTCCTTCCTTCCTTCCTTCCTTCCTTCTATTTCCTTCCTTTTTTAAATTTCTCACTGTGATTTATAAAACTGTTCATAGGAGGGTTACACAAAACATTTCAGCATCACACCCTCCATCATCAAAGTGTCCACTTCCCTCCAGCATTGTCCCAGTGTCCTGTCTCCTCCATCCCTCACTGTGGCCAGCTTCCTGCTGAAGAGCAATTCTCAGTTTCTGTTGCCTCTGGACATTCATGACTCCCCAACTATGATTCTTTATATCCACACATGAGAGAGATCAGTCAGTGTCTGTCCCTCCCCCTCTAACCAGTCAACACAATATCCTCCAGATCCAACTACATAGCAATCAATTGCATGGTTTCATATTTTATTACAGCCCAGTAGTGTTCCATTGTGTGTCTGTCCTATAGTTTCTCTATCCAACCATCTGTTCTTGGGCATTTAGGATGTTTCCAGATTTTTGGCTGTTGTGAACAGCACTACAATGAACACAGGAGTACAGATGCCTTTTCTAAATGGAGTTTTGGAACCCTTGGGGTAGATACCGAGAACTGGAATGAAATTAGGACAAAGGGGTCACAGGGCTATCTATGGCTGCTCTTGGGATATAACGGGGAAGCCTTAGGAAAGAGCCAAGGTAGCCGAGAGAGATAGAACATGGATTAAGGTGCTTGCTTTCCATCCCCGTGACCTGGTTTGATCTCAGCATCTCATATGGTCTCCCAGGTGTCCGGGAATCACTCATCCACACACAACACGATGCCTGATGTAGCCCAATCCCTCCTCACCACCTAAAGAAATGAAGCCAACCTGACCAAAGGGAGGAGCAACAGAGAGACTCCTCTGAAGTACGAAGGCCTGAAGGATTGGAACTGTGTTCTGAAGAATGTTGCTCTTATGTGAACTCTGCCCCTCATATTAGAGTTGAGTCAGAGAGCTGTGTTTACTGCAAGATGTCACGCCTTCCCAGGAGAGAGGTGGTGTCACAGCTGCCTCCCGTGGTTCCTTCCTCCCAAAGCACACACGTCCTTCCAACTAGTTTCAAGAGAGTGCAGACAGATTTGAGTGTCCTGATGATGGATAATGAGAGAGCCATTGTGGGCACCATCTGGCACATTCTGTAGAATAAAATGTCCTCCAAACAGAAAAACCAAGTTTGCAGTAACTGGATTGAGTCATTCAAATATGCTAGAGGGACGTGTGTGTGTGTGTGTGTGTGTGTGTCTGTGCCTGTGTGTCTGTGTGTGTCTCTGTGTGTGTGCACACGCGCTCATGCGTGCCAGAAACAGTTTTTCTCTTATGCTTTCACAGAGTAAACTGATACCAACCTCTTTTGGTGCTCTTAATTGTAGGACAATATGGTCTCTTATGCACTTATTTTAAACTTAAGTCTCTAAAAGGCTGGAGCGATAGCACAGTGGTAGGGCGTTCGCCTTACAAGCGGCCAACATGGCCGACCCGAGTTCGATTCCTCCGCCCCTCTCAGAGAGCCCGGCAAGCTACCGAGAGTATTCGATATGCCAGACACAGTAAGTCTCTAAAAAATAATGACGGGGCTGGAAAGACAGCCTGGCGGGCTGAATACATTCTTTGCATTGCAGGTGTCCTGGGTTTGATCCCCCCAGAAGTGACCTTGATAAGAAAAATATATAAATTGAAAAATTTGTTTATAAAATAAATTAATTAAAACAACAATCTCTGAAGAGCATGCATATAGGCTCGTTTTCTTGACTACATATCTACTTTTTTCTTTTTTGCTTTTTGGGTCACACCCAGAGATGCACAGGAGTTACTCCTGACTCTGCACTCAAAAATTACTCCTGGCAGTGCTCAGGGGACCATACGGAATGCTGGGGATCGAAACCTGTGTCAGCTGCATGCAAGGCAAATGCCCTACCTGCTGTGCTATCACTCCAGCCCCTGTATATCTAATTTTTACCTCCAATTTGTCTGCCATGGCTACACATCATTTTTATAATTGGAAGAAATATATATATTTAGATACATCTATTAATATATTTAGACATATGTCCATATTATTTTATAGTGCATACACCTATGTATTATACATGAATTACATATTAGATGTACATACTTGTATAATTAAAATACAAATATATATTTATATATAGTTCCTCTTAGCTTGTTTCCTTGTTGCCTCCACCAATAGTCAGGACTGTGTTCAAACAAGAAAGCAGCTGTACATGATCTGAGACCGGCCAAACCAGTCGCCAACGAGGCAAAATTGAGGCCTGGCCATGTAAATGGAGCAAAGATGCCACACGTGAGACATGGCAGGCACTTTGCATGGCAGGACACGCTGAGAGTGCTTCTTCTCCACACTCCAAAGAGCACCCTGGGAGGAATGTCGGGTACCTACACCTGCATGTTGTTGGAAACATTAGATCAAATACTGGGCATAAAATACACATAAAAAAGGGGGCAGAGGGGGCCCGGAAATGCAAGAGGCATAAGTTCGATCCCTGGGGCCCTTCATACATATGCAAGCACCACAACTAAAGCGGGTGACCCTTGGCAGATACCACAACCCAAGATGGGTAAATTGAAACCAGAATGATGGTCCTCCATAAGCACTACAACCAGGCATATGTGCAGCCCTCAGTGATGGAAATAATGACAACAGTGAACCAAGCACAAAGGGAAAGAAAGGCCAGAATAGAAGAGTGACTGGTCCAGTGATTCCATCTCTCAGAGTGTCCGAGAAGAACTGAAAGCAGGTTGCAGGCAGGCACCCGGGGCTCAATCCCCAGCACAGTCATATGGGCTCCCAAAGAACTGACTGATCTCTTCTCCCCCACCTTATTTAAACACCGTGATTTAAAGAGTCGCTCATGATGACTTGTTACAGGCATTCAATATTCCAACACCAATCCCACCACACTGCCACCTTCCCTCCACCACTGTCTCCGTTTTCCCAACCACCCCTCAAGCCTGCCCCCATAGCAGGACCAAAATAATCTATTTTTGCAGCTAGTTGATCTCATTTTTTTAAAAAAAATTTTATTTTTTAAGGAATCACTGTGAGGTACAATTACAAGCTTACAAACTTTCATGCTTACGTTTCAGTCATACAATGGTCAAGTACCCATCCCTCCACCAGTGCCCGTTCTCCACCACTGATATTCCCAGTATCCCTCCAATCACCCCCACCCCATCCCCCCACACAGCTCCCCACCCGTCTCTGTGGCAGGCACATTCCCTTTTACTCTCTCTCCTTTAGGGTGTTGTAGTCGGCAATGCAAGTATTGAATAGCCATCATGTTTGGTCTATAGTCTACTTTGGGCACGCATCGCTAGTTGATCTCTTTTTCTCCCCCCCTTTTTTTTTTTGTTTTTTGGGTCACACCTGGCAATGCACAGGGGTTACTCCTGACTCTGCACTCAAGAATTACTCCTGGCGGTGCTCAAGGGACCATATGGGATGCTGGGAATCGAACCCAGGTCGGCCACATGCAAGGCAAACGCCCTACCCACTGTACTATGGTTCCAGCCCCTAATTGATTTCTTTTGAGATTTATTGTGACTCTCTGAAAAGGGCCAGATGAGGTTGCATGGTGTCAGGGGTGGGGTGTGGGTGTGGCTTGGGGCTTCCAGAAATACAGGGAGGTCGGATGAGGATACCCATCCAACTCCAAAAAGGCCTGGAGTTTTCAGCCAAAAAAAACAAATAAACCCTGTGTACCTGTAATTTTCAGTAGACTAGGATCTCTGTGGAGCTTAGTCCTGAGGTGTGGAGTCCTGGTGTTGGCTTTGGGGCGTGACTGAAGCTGCAGGGGCTTTGGTAGGGGCCACACCGGTGCACCTCCTTCTGGAGATTGGCCCAGAGCTCTCAGCAGAGAATGTCTCCCAAATAGCTGGGAGTGACACCTAGGCACCAATTGGGAGTAGCCCCCAAGCACTGCGTGGTGTGGTCCCAAACAAAAATTGCAAGGGGATGAAGGACAGCACAAGGGATAAGGCACTGGCCTTGCATGCAGCTGTCCCCAGACTGATCTCTGGCACCACACAGGGTGCCCTGAACACCTTCAGGAGTTATTCCTGAGCACAGAGTTAGGAGGTCAAGCACTAAGTCCAGGCAGTCCTAGTGGGTGATGAGCTTCACAAACCCATCTCTACTCTCCACACTATGTCTGGGCCTGAGAGATCGGACAGGGGTTTGGGCATATGCCTTACACAAACACAGTTGACCCAGGTTCAATCCCCAGCACTGTGTGGGGTCCCCCGAGCATAGCCAGGCCTTCCCAGCCCCTCCCCGAAAGAAAACCAAACAAACAAGAAAAGAAATGATGCCCCGTGTCTTCACTAGAGGGACACTGGACACCTTCACGCTCCTTGTTCTGACTCTCCTCCAATTTCCCGCTTCTCCTCCCGCCCCATCTCCCCACCACCCTGCCCATCACTCTCCCATCTTTGCCTCCCGCACAGATGCTGTTGCGAAGTACCCGCAGGCCTGACAACTCCTGGGAGTTCATCCCATTCATTGTCCCTCAACTACTCCAGTACCCTGTGCCCAATCCCCACCTGCCACCACCCAGGGTCCACAAGCTACCCTCAATCTTCCTGCTGCCCATCTCAGGCTCTCACACAAGGTGAGCACGACTCCCTCGGCCTCTCCTCTTCTCTGCTGCTCCCACCTCTCTCTCGTGGCTTTGCATCCTGCTACTCACTCAGTCCAGCTGCAGCCTCACACTTCCTGGTCCAGAGGTCAGTTCACTGAGTGTTCTGGCAAGACTAACCCCCTAGCCGCCCCCACCCTCACCCCCCATATCTCTTGCCAGGCTGTCCTGAAGCATCTGGCAGTGGCTGTTCTCAGCTCCCACATCCCCTCAATGCTTCTGGACTTGAGGGGTCATAAGCACTGTAGGGGACGGGGGGAGTGGTGGGTTTAGTAGCCCCTGGCTTGCACCAAGCCTGTGGAGTCTATCCTCAGTGAACCAAACCGGTCCTCAGCAGCTGGAGCAAAGCGGAATTAGAACACTCTGCTAGTGATAAAAATAAATGAATTTCTCACAGTCCGTTTAGATTATTTAATGCAGTCTCTTGGCACAGATGGAGTGGAGAGAGGGGAAAGTCCGCGTGTCGGCAATGAGGCAGAAGATGCCGCAGCTTCTGAATGGATTGATGAGTCTGTAGCACTGTAGCGCTGTCCTCCTGTTGTTCATCGATTTGCTCGAGCAGGCCCGGTAACGTCTCCATCGTGAGACTTGTTGAAATATACACGCGAATTGGTGTTTTGTTGTGGTTTTGGCTTTTGTGGGCCATACCCGGTTGAGCTTAGGGCTTAGTCCTGGCTCTGCACTCAGGGATCATTCTTGGCGGTGCTTGCGGCATGATATGGGCTGTTGGGGGATTGAACCTGGAGCATGCAGGCAAATGCCCTACCCACTGTGCTCTCTTCAGTCCCACAAATACAATTTTGAATGAGTGATCATGTCATAAGTCCCTTCCTAGGCGAAGTTGTTCTTTTAATTCCCCCAGAACTGCAGATACTAATAAAATCAAAACCCAGAATCTTCAACTTCTTTAAGGGTATTTTTCTTTCTTTCTTTCAATCTTTCTTTCTTTCTTTCTTTCTCTTTCTTCTCTTCCTTCCTTCCTTCCTTCCTCTCTCCTTCCTTCCTTCCTTCCTTCCTTCCTTCCTTCCTTTCTTTCTTTCTTTCTCTTTCTTCCCTTCCTTCCTTCCTTCCTTCCTTCCTTCCTTCCTTCCTTCCTTCCTTCCTTCCTTCTTTCCTCTCTTTTTCTCTCTTTCTCTCTCTCTTTCTCTCTCCCTCCCTCCCTCCCTCCCTCCCTCCCTCCCTCCCTCCCTCCTTTCTTTCTTTCTTTCTTTCTTTCTTTCTTTCTTTCTTTCTTTCTTTCTTTCTTTCTTTCTTATTTTTGTGCCATATCTGGCGATGTTCTGGAGTTACTCCTGGTTCTGTGCTTAGGAATTACTCCTGGCGGTGCTTTAGCCCCCTTATGGGGTACCAGAGATCAAACTCAGATCAAATGCCAGGCAAGCACCCTAGCTACCGTACTGTATCTCCAGCCCCTCTTCTTTCTATCCTTTTCTTTTCAAAACACAATTTTCAGATTTAAAGTTGGGGGTGGCAGTTAGGTTTCAAGCTTGAATCTTGGAGTCAACTTCTTGCCATCTTGTCTCCTTGTTGGTGACATTTGTAGTAAAGAAAATACCATCTAGAACTTTAAATGAGAAACAGATCCAATAATTCTGCTGCATTATGCTAGATGACTTTTTAAAATGTTATACACACTGGAATATAACACAAAAATTTCATTCTGCTGCACATCTATAAAGATAATAGCATAATCTATAAAAATAATAATATCTTTCATAATAAATTAGATGAAGTGACCAGTTGTACATCTGCTTTTGGATATCAATCAAAAGACTGGCCAGTGAGCAATTACCCAAACATTCCATGAGGATATCAGTTTAAGAACAACAACAAAACTGAAATGATATCCTTCTCTTTCTCCCCCTCATTTTTCTCTTCCTCCTCCCCTCACTTAATTTTTTTGTTTTTGGGCTACACCCAGTGATACACAGGTGCTATTCCTTGTTCTGTGCTCAGTCAAAACAGCTAGAGAGATGTCTAGCTGTATTCAGGTGACCATAGACAGTGAACCTGGTTCATTCACTTTTTTAAAAAAATTTTGGGGGGGGTCTCACCCAGAGATGCTCAAGAGTTACTCCTGGTTCTGCACTCAGAAATTACTCCTGGCAGTGCTTGGGGACCATAAGGGATGCCGGGGATCGAACCTGAGTCACCTGCATGCAAGGCAAATGCCCTACCTGCTGTACTATCACTCCAGTCCTGGTTCATTCACTCTTGAGGCCAGCACGTAGTACCTCATTTACTATCTTTCTGAGTCCATATATCTTCTCTAGTATAATTTCATTTTCTTCATAAAGCTTAAATGCTATCTACAGCTTTCCCAGGTAAGACCATCTTTCTTTCTCTTCTTTTCATTGCATCAGAAAGAAGTACTCCTTTATCATCAGTCGTTCTGAGAAAATCCACATCATGGCAGAAGAAACACAAGAAGAAATTTTAGAAGCCCAAAAGTCATAAATCAAATTCCAAGAACAGCAGTTGCATGACGAGGACATTTATTCCCTTTACGTATACTTTGTTTCTGGTTGTTTTTTTAAAACTATGAATCCCAATAAGGCCTGCTGCAAAATGAAAATACAATCTTTGCCCAGGTTCGATTCTCAGCATCCCATATGGTCCCCCGAGCACCTCCAGGAGTGATTCCTGAGTGCATGAGCCAGGAGTAACCCATGTGCATTGCTGGGTGTGACCCAAAAAGAAAAAAGAAATCTAATTTCTGATCTGAAAGTTAGCTCTGTGGAAGTAGCATAGGGGAACTATGAGGTCTGAACAAAATCTGCCGCTAGGGGAACAGCTTCAAAATACTTGGACTCTTGGGCTGAAGAGATAGTACAGCAGGTTATGATACTTGTCTTGTATGCATCCAACCCTGATTCAATCCCTGGCACCTCATATGGTCCTTAGGAGGAGGAGAAAGAGAAGGAGGAGGAGGAGGGAGGAGGAGGAGGAAGGAGGAGGAGGGAGGAGGAGGAGGAGAAGAAAGAAGAAAGAAAAGGAAGAAGAGGAAGAAAAGGATGAAGAAGGAGGAGTAGGAGGAGGAGGAGAAAAAGAAGAAAGAAGAAGAAGAAGAAGGAGGAGGAGGAGGAGGAGGAAGAAGAAGAGGAGGAGGAGGAGGAGGAGGAAGAAGAAGAGGAGGAGGAGGAGGAGGAGGAAGAGGAGGAGAATTAGCAGCAGCAGTGGAAACCCCCACCTTCCAGCATCCACCCCAAACTCTTGAGGGTTTCTGGGGGTCCTCAGCTCCTGCTACTCCCTCTCCATTCATCCAGATCCCTGTACCCCAAGCTGTCCTCCCCGGCCAACCTCCTCTGTCTCAGGACTCACTGTACTCACAGCCACCACACAGCTCCTCCGACTTGATGCCTGTAAACCACACTGACAGGTGAATATGGCAGTCAGAGGTCTTGGGGACACTCACCAGGGGAATCCACGGTTGGAGGAAGAACACTCTTAATCTCCGCATCTCTCTCTCATTCTCTCTCTTGCTGTTTTGGTTTGTTTGTTGTTGTTGCTATTTGGTTTTTGTATCATCTCTCCAGGCCCCAGACAATCTCTTTCTCCCTTCTTCATCCATTATCCTAACAACAGCAAGACTCCGGCTCATGCTGGGCCAGTGTGGATCTGCTACACATTGTGAATCATGGGGTGCAGACATTTCTACAAGCTCAATGTTCCCTTTCTTTTGAATATCTGCCCAGACACACATGCTGGTGTATCTGTTTTCCATTTCCCAAGCAACTTCCACATTGCTTTCCACAATGGCCACATCCGTCTACATTGCCATCAGCAGCACACAAGGATTCACTCCTCTTCACGTCTCTGCCAACACTTGCTCTTTCTTATCCACTGAGGTCAGACATTCTAACAAGAATTAGAAGTTCCTTCACATATGGTCTCTGATGATCGGAAATGTAATACACCCGTGAAAAAATGTTTACTCAGATTCCCTGCCCATTTTTGATCAAAGAGTTTGCATTTCTTGCTATTAAGTTGAATGAGCTCTTTACATATATTGATTAACCTTTTAGTCACTACATAATTTACAAATATTATCTAATTCCGTTTCTGTTTCTTTTTGTGGATAACTTCCTTTATATACAGATGCCTTTTTTTCCTTTTTGGGTCACACCCGGCATTGTACAGGGGTTACCCCTGGTTCATGCACTCAGGAATTACTCCTGGTGGTGCTCGGGGGACCATATGGGATGCTGGAAATCGAACCCGAGTCGGCCATGTGCAAGGCAAACACTCTACCCGTTGTGCTATCGCTCCAGCCCTGATTTTTTTTTTAATTTTTTTTCGATAAAACAAAAAGCCTTTTGATTTAGTAGTCCCTCTTTTTGAAATGTTTGCCCCTTTTTTGGTTTGTTCTTTAGCCTCACCTGGTAGTGCTCAGGAATTACTCCTAGCAGTACTCAGAGGAATCAAATATGATGCTGGAGACTGAACTCAGTCAGCTGCATGCAAGGTAAGCATCCTACGCACTGTACTATTGCTCCAGCCTCTCTTTAGCCCCGTTTGATCTGCTTTTGTGATTCTAAACTCTTGAACAATCAAGACTGATACCAAACCGATTAAATATTTGGAACTCACTTTCAGCCCATTCTGGCCATACTACCTTTTCAGAATCCATCAAAACTGAACAGAGATGGTGCTGTCAGCTCAGTGATAGCTCTGTGAGTCTTGTGAAACTAAGCTTTCCCTTCTCCCTACTGTGGACAACCTCTCATACATTAGAATGGAGGCCATCTCTGCTACCTTGTAAAGTCCATCAATCTATGGGAATGTACAGACAGAGAAAATACTGAGTGTGAAAAAATAGTATAAATAAAACTATTAAATGATTACATATACATACACTTACTTTTAATCTGTACCTGTGAGGTGAGTGCATCAGCAGCCTGATGGTGCCTTCAGACTTTCAGATACCCCAAAATTGCTGCTGTGCCTTTGGCCAGACCCCAAAAACTTGGAGCCAAGTTTACTAAGAAAATAAATGGCCAAAAATTAGGTATGTGGGAGACACACCCACAAACCACCTCTGGCTCTGCTATATAATTGGAGGCAAGGCGTCTCTGGTTCCTGATCAAACTAATTAATAGCCATGATCCCAGAGACTCAGAAACAAATCTCAGAACCCAGCAGCTTTTGGCAGAAATGCGTCTGGTCCCTGCAGTAGGTTACCGGCACCGGGCCACTCCAGTGGGAATAGGTTTCATGCCTTGGCCTGTTCCCCCTGGCGGCTCGGTGGCCGCCATCCTCCAGAGGCCATTGGACAGTCAGGTTTGGGCTCACAGTGACGAGACAAGCAGGAGCTCGTGGGATGGGGATGGAACTGGCCCTTTACTCCCCACCCCAATGAGACTCCGAGTCGCTGCCGGCGAACGGCTGCTCTGGCTCCTGATCAAGCTGCTTAACGGCCAAGATCCCAGAGACTCAGGAACAAATCTCAGAACCCAGCAGGTTTTGGTAGAAATCCCTTCATATTTAATTGTTAAAATTTTGGAATTCCAAAATCGCATGGCCACTACTGTTGCCGTGTGACATCATATGCTCTTCGTAACCAGCAATAGAAAACAAATTGTCTACGGATGCCTTTTTGGCAGATATGAGTGTTGGGGTAAAATCCCAAATAATTATGGTGGGTCTGGTGTCGAAATATTGAATGTAATCAAAGTAGAAAGAGAGTAATGTGGAAATCATCTACCCCACAGGTAGGAGGAGGGTGAGGGATGGGGGGTATACTGGGGCTTTTGGTGGTGGAAAATGTGCACTGGTGAAGGGACGGATGTTTCATCATTGTGTGACCGAGACTTAAGCTTCGTAACTGCTCTCACAGTGATTCAATAAATAAATTTATAAAAAAGAAAAAAAAAGTAAAGTGGAGTTCCATGCTCAATTCAATCAGCCTAATCAATAGCTGAATAAATAGCAATACTCCTGCATTAAAATAAGAAAAAAAATCCACTTACTTTTATGTGATAAAAACAAAATATGGGGCTGGAAAGATAGTGCGGGTGGGGGGAATGGTAAGACATTTGCCTTGCACAAGGCATCCCTGGTTAGATCCCCAGCACCACATATGGTCCCCCAACAGGAGTGATTGCCAAGCAAAGGACCAGGAGTAAGCCCTGAGCACAGCTGGGTGAGACTCCACTAACCAAATTAATTAAATAAGCCAGGGAATGAGGTTGAAGTGATAGTATAGAGGGTAAGGCGTTTGCCCTGCATGCGGCTGACCCAAGTTTGATCCCCAGCATCCTATATTCCTGAGAGTAGGGCCAGGAGTAACCCCTGAGCATTGCCAGGTGTGACCCCAATTTTTAAAAAGTAAATTAAAAAAATGATAAACCAAGGAATGACTAATCTCAAAAGAGATGCCACGCCAATGAAACTCACAGGTACAATAGTCTTAAAACTCTGGGGCCTTCTGGTCAGCCGCCCCCTCCTCCCACCCCGTACTGCCAGAAGCAGCACCAGCCCCACCCACACCCTTCACTTTCCAGGATATAAATGGTCCAGCTTCACAGCTAACCTCAGAAGAGACTCCAAGCTGATGAAACTCCTATTCATGTATATCAGTCTTCAGACTCTGGGGCCTTTATGGGAGGAGGACAGACTGTGTCCCCACCCTGCTGAAACTCACACCCTACCCCACAGCCTCTGGCACATAAGCAGCTGACTTACTACTCATCTCAAGAGACCCCAAGCCAAAGAATAGTCCCAAAGAATAGTTCTACACAATTTTCATAAATTTCCTTTTACTTGACTAGTTCTTGATAATTGCATTTGCCATTTTGTTGCAACACTCAATACAAAATAAATTATTTTGTGCCTACAAAGGAGGCAGGCTTGGGGATGGGTGGGAAACTGGGGACAGTGGTAGGGGGAAGGTCACACTGGTGATGGGATTGGTGTTGGAACATTGCATACCTGAAACAACTTTATAAACCACAAAACACCACAAACCACGGTGTTTAAATAAAGTTAGAAAATAAATAAATGAACCGAGGATATTTACACCATTTAAAATCAGATATTAAGAGCAACATGCAGCAGAGATGCCCCCAGACTCTGGACCAGGCTGTCTTATCCGGGGTAACCTGGGGGGGGGGGCGCATAACTCCCCCTGCCCACCCCAGCTAGCCCCAGCAACTGAAAATCTCCAGAACTATTGCCACCATTCTCTCTCTCTTTCTCTTTCTCTCTCTTTTTTTTTTTTTTGGCTTTTCGGGTCACACCCAGTGATGCACAAGGGTTACTCCTGACTTTGCACTCAGGAATTACTTCTGGTCGTGCTTGGGGCACCATATGGGATGCTGGGAATTGAACCCAGGTTGGCCACATGCAAGGCAAGCGCCCTATCCACTGTGCTATTGCTCCAGCCCCAGTCGTTGCCATTCTCACGGCCAGTTTCCACAGGCTAGCACAAGTCTCATCCTGAATGAATCTGCTAAAAAACCCAGGTATGTGGGACTTGTGACTGAAATCTCCAGGCTCGAAAGAGTCAGGTATGGGAAACCTCAAACCCCACCCCTTCCCCATCTCCCTGTGCTTCCAATAGCTGGCAGTCATGCCCATGACTGCCTCTGGTGCCATATAAGCTCATAACAGTCATGATCCAGAGACTCAGAAATAAATCTCTCAGAAGAAAGCAACATGAGAGCAACACGCTGCAGGGATGCCCCTGGACCCCAAAGTCACCATCCAGATTTTAAAAAAATGAACCTGAGCTGTATCACAACATTTAAAATTTAAGAATTCCTGGAGTGTGTGTCCACGTGACATCTCATACTCTACACCATTGATGTACCGAGACAAGGGCCTAATGACTCCAGGGTGAAATACAGCAATATTCACACACTTTCCTCCATGGAAACTTTTTTGGAATCATTTTTAGGAGAATATTCATAACAAGCAATACAAAATAAATTACTTAGGTCCTGCTTTGGGGGCAGACTTTGGGGGGTCAGGGTGCAAATATCTGAAATGTGATGTAGGAAGGTGTAATAATGGTGGGATTGGTGTTGGAATATTAAATTGTAATAAATAATTGTGAACAACTTTACAAAAATAAAATTAAAAATAAATAAAGTTGGTTGTTAGTTTCTCTATAGGGGTAGAATAAAGGTCTAACTTTTCAACCTAACAAACATGCACTAAAATTTTTTTGAGATTCAAATAAATGACACTTGAATTGGAAAACGTTTTATTTTTTGCCCAAAGACGGACAAAAAATAGTGATCATGCTGGTCACAGCTGAAAGGACTCAATATACACACTCGGGTTTCTCAACAGTCAAGACCGCTCTGCATTCAGGAAGCTGTTCCCACAGCCATTCCTTGTTCCATGCCAAGGAAACTGGGTGTTCCTAAACACCAAGGGAGATAACACACATATCAAAGAGCTGAGAGCCAATGGGCCTTATCTTGTCTTATGAGCAAAGGCTCTAGGAGCAAGAGGAATGAAGGGAGAAGAGAGGTGCCTGACAATAAACCATGAATCAGCAGGAGAATGTGTCCCCATGAAGGAGGAAGAGAAAAACAAGGAAGCCAACCAAGATGGCAGCATGGGGGTGGGGTGGGGGAGTCCAGAGAAGACTGGTATAACACAATAGGGGAACAAAGAGAAACATCCCAATACAGACAGAATGAAAAGGAATCATTTATTCACTTATTCATCACTCCCTCAGCCCCTCATTCACTCACACACTTATTCATCCAATCTCTCACCCATCCACTCAATCACTCATTATTCACTCATTCATTCAGTCACTCGCTGATTCACTCATTTAATCAGTTCCTCATCCATTCATTTATTCACTCACACACTCATTTACTTACTCATTCACTCACTCAGTCCCTCACTCACACCTCACTCACTCCCTTACTCACATATCCACTCAATAATTCACTCACTCAATCTCTCATATATTCACTCATTCACTCATTCACCCACCCATTCATTCATTCATTCACTCATTCACTCCGGAAATCCCCTCTGTCCCAGTGCTACTCTAGAGGCTGAGGTCTGGCATAAATGAGAGACCAGGATCCTGTTCCCCTGAAGCATAGGCAGGAGGGGAGAGGCCACAGCAAGGAGCACATGGACTGGCATGACGTTTTCCGAGAATGGTAAACTGTGAGTGACGGGTGTGGAGGTTCTTTCCACTGACCAGAGGGTGTATGAACTGAGTTCTGAAAGATACAGGCCCAAGCTTCTTAAATTGTGGGTCGTGGCCCCAGAGGGGAATCACATGACTGAATGTTGGGGTCACAAAAAATCTGGCAACAGAAAAAGGCTTCTGCATGCACAATGACCAAAAATTAACTCAAAATCAACTATGTGTTGAAGCCAAGGTGTTTTCTTGGTAGTGCCCACTCATGTAACATTTCTGGGGCAAAAAGGGGTCACAAGTCAAGAAAGTCTGCGTCCTGGCTGAGGAAAGTGGCACGGGCAGGGCTGATGGCAGAGCCTTCAGCCAGAGGAGATCATTTGAGCTTTCTGCCTCAGGCAGAGGTGACAAGATAAAAGATCTATGTGGGGAGAAGCTCAGACACCAGGGTGGCAAACACCCAAATCACTCATGCCCTGGGGATTGGGCAATTCTCCTCCCACATCCCATGGAAGCTCTATGGGTCACTGAGTTCCTCTGGTAGACAAATGAATGGCAACACAAGGCATCACAGGAAGCAGTTTCATTTCACACACACCATAGCTTTAGACACAACAGTGGCCGTGTGAAACAGGAGGTCTTGGTCACTTGCACACTCCTCAGAGAGGAAATGAGAGAACAGGAGGAAGGAGAAACCTCCTTGAGGCAGGATGCCTGCAACTCTAGTGTTTACTATGCACTGTACCACTGTAGCACTGTCCTCCCATTGTTCATCAATTTGCTCAAGCAGGCATCAGTAATGTCTCCATTGTGAGACTTGTTACTGTTTTTGGCATATCAAATACGCCACGGGGAGCTTGCCAGGCTTTGCCGTGTGGGCAGGATACTCTCGGTAGCTTGCCGGGCTCTCCGAGAGAGACGGAAGAATCGAACCCAGGTCAGCCACATGCAAGGCAAATACTTTACCCCGCTGTGCTATCTCTCCAGCTCAACGTCCACTATAACTCTTTTAATTACTAGGTGCTCATCACTAATAACAAGTCTAAAATCCACCCACAGATTCCTAGAGCTCCTAGTTCTGCCCTCTGGCACTGTTCCTACTTTGTCCACTTTTGTTTTTCTTTTGGGACCACACCTGGCAGTGCCCAGGGCTTACTTCTGGCTTTGAGCTCAGGCATTACTCTTGGGGAGCCTTGGGAACCATAAGGGATGTCGGGATTAAAACCAGAATGGCCGCATGCAAGGCAAGCGCCTTAACTCTGTACTAGCTCTCCAGTCCCATGTCCACTTCTTTTGTTTGTTTGTTTGTTTGTTTGGGGGCTACTCCAAGTGGTGCTCAGAGAATTATTTGGGATCATAGGTGGAATCTGGGGCTCCTGCAGACAAAGCCTGTGCTCAGGCCCTATCAAGCCATCTCCCCACAGTAAGAAGCAAAGATTCCTCAATATGATCATAAAAAGGGCGGAATGTGAGAAGCAGAAGATTCCTCAGTGAGATGCTAGAAAAAGGGGAATGTGAGAAGCAGCTAGTCACCTCTTCTCACCCTGGTCGTAAAAGTTACAGGGGCCAGCTCTGGCCAAGAGGGATAAATGATTTAATTGAGCTAACTAGCTTACATCAACAGACCTAGAGAAGCTCCTGTAGGAACACAAGAAAGGAATTTCAAAGAAGACTGGCACCATTCCCAACCCCCCTGGTAACTGCCTTAGCAACGGACTTTTATCTAGGTAGAAGTCCATGTGGGGGCAGGTTGGAGGAACCCTATAAAGGCCACCTTGAACAAAGGAAAGGCATGCATATGCTGCCCGAGCCCAGGTGCTGCTTGCGCCCACATGGCCGAGCACATGTGCCCGAGCACGTGTTGTCCACATGTCCCCTCTTGAGATGTGTACTTTCACACTTTTGTGTGTAGCTGATAAGATGCTTTCTTGATGTATGGGAACTGGGAATGTCTTCTTAATTGGGAATGTTTACTTTCTTGATAATTTGTTTTTGTATGCCTTTGTTTGCTTTGGATTCTTTGTAAGTTACTTTTACCTTTGGAATTGTTTTTCTTCGAGCTCCGAACGGACTGCGAAGTCAGGACGCCTCAGCCCCAGCTAGCTGGTCAAATAAAACCTCGATGTACGGTTTGCATTCCCGTGCATTCCCGGACTCTTTGTCTCTCTGAATATTGAGGGGTGGTCTTCAGTCCTAACACCCACCTCTGTCCATGGCAGCCTTTTAAGGACCTGTAGGCACTCATGAGGCTGATTCCCATTCTACCCAATTGTCCTTCCATCACTTACAAATGTTACTCACCAAGACTGGAGCAGCATACAGAACTATTTAGTAGATAAAATGCTGCTCTACTTCGTGGGGTGGAAAAGGCAATTATGCGTTCTTTGATTTGGGACCCTGACACCCAACTGAATGTATGACACCTTGGAGTATTCAATGGAGTATTTAAATTCATGTAAACTCGGCATCATCTATCTATCTTTTCTTTCTTTCTTTCTTTCTTTCTTTCTTTCTTTCTTTCTTTTCCTTTTGAGGTCACACCCGGCATTGCACAGGGGTTACTCCTGGCTCATCCTGGTGGTGCTCGGGGGACCATAGGGGTTGCTGGGAATCGAACCCGGGCTGGTCACGTGCAAGGCAAACACCCTACCCGCTGTGCTATCGCTCCAGCCCTTGGCATCATTTTCAATACCTATATCAGCTGGGAGTTCTGGGTGCACAGCTGGAGCTGCAGCACCCAGGAATGTGCTCTTGCACAGCCAGCTGGCAGGAAGTCACATGTGCAGTCCTGGGTCAGACACAGAATCACACCTCAGAAGCCATTCCGAGTCCCCCTCTTGTCCTCTGGGTCCTTGAGCAGGTCTCTGGCAGCCCCAGGCCCTCACTCAGCGCCCAGTGTGGCCTGTTCTATTGGTTGGCTCAGGCTCCCAGCCAAGAGTTAATACCGTGGCTGCATGTGGATGCCAGAGGTAGGGAAATTCTTCATTTACTTTGGTTTTACGGGTGGTTTTGTTTGGGGGCCATGCTCAGCAGTGCTGGGAGACAGGGTTACTTCTGGCTCTAGTGTTCAGGGGTTTGCTTCTGACAGTGCTCAGAGGACCGTGCAATGCCAAGGATCACCACTACAATAACACCTTGCAAAGATTGCCATCCAGTTCTTTGAGCCGCCTCCCTGATCCTGGGAGAAGTACTTTACTTTACTTATTTATTTAGTTTTTGCTTTTTGGGTCACACTCAGGTGATACACAGGGGTTACTCCTGGCTTTACACTCAGGAATTACTCCTGGTAGTGCTCAGGGGACCATATGGGATGCTGGGACTTGAACTCCGGCATGCAAGGCACATGCCCTACCCGCTATGCTATCACTCCAGCCCCAGGAAAAGTATTTTAAAAAGACAGAAAGTAGAAACGGCAGGCCCCGAAAGTGGCTCCATGGTAGAGGCCCTCTCTCTGCAGGCATGAGGCCCAGACAGCTTCCTCCCACACCACCTCACACTGCTGCACAGGATCCCAGAGCTACCATAACTGTGATTTCCAACACTGCACTCTCCAGACACCACAATGACAGCAACAACAACGAAAGGAGGGGCCCAGAGACAGTGGCTCAGGGAAGGTGGTGATCTACAGGTGGTAACTCCAGTTCATTCCCTGACACTGCATATGCTGCCCCCACAACACTCCCCAGCAACACCAGGAGTGACCCCTGAGCACAGAGTCAGGAATAAGCTCTGAGCACTGCTGGGTGTAGCTAGCCCACCCCTTCATCCCCCCCGAAAAGAACAAGGAAAAAGGAGGAAAGAAGAAACGAGGAGGGTGATGGAGCAAGAGATTGTTTTTTTAAGATTGCAGTGTTTGTGTGTATGTGTGTGTGTGTGTGTATGTGTGTGTGTGTGTGTGTGTGTGAACCACATCAGGGGTGCTCTGGGTGATTCCTGGCAAAGAGCACAATTACAACCTTCAAAAAAAAATTCTAGCTAATTGCAATGGCAAGATACCCACTAGTTTGGGATATATAAACCCCTTGCTGTCTCCATCCTCCTCATCCCCTCCTTCCCTTCCTTTTCTTGTTAGGTGGGTTTTTTCTTTTCTTTTCTTTTCTTTTTTTTTCATGGTGCAGGGGGACCATGTCGTGGCAGGGATCAAATCCAGCCTTCAGCACATAAAGCATGCACACTGAGCCTTTGCGCCATCGCCCCAGCTTTTCAGGTGGTCATCTGGGATGTCATCTTTTCACAGAAGCTCTGAGCAAAATGTGATCATTGATCATGAGAAGGCAACACTTCAGGGCTGAATGTTCACTTTATTTCCAGAAACACTTCCTAGGGGGGGCTCATCTAGTCCAGTGCTGACTTGTAGGAAGAGGGTGTGAGCAACGCACGGAACTGAAGGTTTTCCCAAAGGCATGTTCAAGAGTGTGGAAGGCACCAGGAAAAAGCATTTTTAGCTTTTTAAAAATTCTGTTTAACCCAACCAAGCCAAAGTCTTATCTGCCCAACAGATTTGCAATTAATCCAGAAAAGGGTGAGGTGACTTTAAGCTCTGTTTCAAACCAAGTCTAAAATCCCCTGTGTTCTGACACACCAGTACTCATCAGCCAGGTGGCTGTGGGGATGGCTCTGGCCAGGGAAGTGTCAGGCTACAAATAAACGCTTTTATGCTGCAAGGAAACTTTAGATCCAAGATACTTGCAAAGGTGGTCTTTTTGAAAAAAAAATTAAAGTACTTGTTTGAAGACTGAGAACTCTGGGTTCAACGGGACCAGGAATGGAGATCCTTAGCCTGTATCCTCATCCCCCCTCCCCCGCACCCCTCCACCTCCCATCTCCAGCGACTCACTCCTGGCTGGCGCCAGATAATCTAACAGTAATCTCGCCATTGGCCACTATCCAGATTGCATGTCCTTCTCTCCCGAAAGGGAGCATAACATGACACTCGCCATAACCATGCTGTCAAACCCCGCGCCAGGCTGTTTCACTCGGGGCGCCCTAGAGAGGGGCGGGTGAGAGCCCTCCCGGCCCCAAGGGACCCAGCCCCACAGCGGAAAGTTCCCAGAACTCAACCACCGCCATGCACATGGCCACTCCCCACATGCTTGGGCCGAGCCTCACCCACCAGTGAACCTATTCTTGGACCCCGCGGCCGTGAGACACTTCATACCACACACTGTACCCATATTCCAAGAGTACTGCACCACATTTGATGGGTTTTAAAGTAAGAGGCAAACAATCTTAGAGGAAAAAATTTTTTAACATACATAAATATATATATATATATATACATATAAATGCTCAACTTCTAACAACATGTTAGTGATCTCTTATAGAAAGGGCTTAATGGCCCCTGGGTGAAATACAACAATCCTCACACTGTTTCCTCTAAGGACCCTTTTTTGTAGTATTTTCAGCAGTTTTTCATAACAAACAATACAAAATATATCATTTCGGTTCTACTTTGGGGCAGGGATTGGGGTTCGGGATGGAAACACCCGATATATGGTGGTGGGAGGGTGTAATAGTGGTGGGATTGGTGTTTGAATGTTAAATTTAATGAAATATTGTGAACTACTTTATAAAATAAAAAAAGTATGATTTTTTTAAAAGTACCATGATTTACAAAGTGATCCATAGTTGGGTTTAGTTAAGTTTTAGACATACAATATTGCAGCACCAATCCCACCACCAGTGTCAACTGCCACCTACACCCCCCACCACCGCCAATGTTCCCAGGTTCCCGCTCACGTCCACCCCACTCCAGCCTGTCCTCTTGACAGGCACTTTTCTCAGTTCAGTTGTTAACGTTTGTGTCTCTGGATTTCACTGTTGTTGACTCTGTGGATATTTGTAAGATTTATGCTTGGGGCAGATCTACATATATATGTATATATATATATATATATATATATATGTATGTATATATAACGGCCAAATTCAAAGCCTTCAGTGAAAAATTCAAAGTCATATAAGTGTAAGGTACTGAAAACAAACAAAAAGGATGACTTTTTTCAAAATCACCTGAGCACTAAGCAACGTTTCCAAAACCTTCAGATTCCTTTTCCAAAGTCGAAGCTAAATGCTGCAATTCATCCTGGGTCAACCCCAACCTTCCAACAAATACCGCGGAGTTCATGCAGTCTGGGCCAGTCTTTTTATAGATGAAAAGAATCCCTGCCCAGCCTTGCACACAGCGACCGCATGCATCAAGCGTGATAGCTGGTCAGGGCTAAGGGGTTGACCTGCACTATTCGTGCCCTGGCACATAGAGCTGAGAGCCGGACCCCAACCCCCGCCCCGCCCCCCACCACCACACACACAGAGCCAGACCAAAAGGATCAGGAATCCAAATCTGCCATAACTTCTACAACAAAGCCTCCTTCTAACCATTCCTGGAACAGAGACGAGCTGAGAAGTGATGAAGGCCAAATGCCGACAAGGCCACGGATGGGAATATCTGAAAAAGAAGGCTGTACCCTCAAAGTCGGGCTCAGTTATCATCTCAATCTTCACTCCAGCAAACAAAGTCATGAGTTGGCAAGTACAAAGTCAAGCTGGAGACTCTGTGGAAATCAGGTTCTACTGAAAATCTTGTGCATGTTTGAAGTCATTATCTTGAAATTCCAAGCTAACAGGAAGTTACTAAGACAAATTAGTAATTGGTGGGTAAAAACCCACCAACATAGCTACAGTCAGAAATGGCATTCCAAAAATGTTTTTTATTTAAATCATAAAACTCAGTCCCATAACTCTGACTTTGACTACAGGGGGTCTGAAGTACTATTCCTGCTAATCACAGGAAGACCACTTTATTATTATTATTATTAATTTGATTTATTAGTTTATTCTTTTTGGGTCACACCCGGCGATGGACAGGGGTTACTCTTGGCTCTTCACTCAGGAATTACTTCTGGTGGTGGTCGGGAGACCATATGGGATGCTGGGAATCGAACCTGGGTTGGCGGCATGCAAGGCAAGGGGGCTATCGCTCCAGCCCCCTTATTTACTTATTTTTAATAACCATGAGGTACACAGTTACAAAGATGTTCATGATTGGATTTCAGTCATACAATGTTCCAATAATCGTCCCTTCACCAGTGGACAGTTCCCACCACCAATGTCCTCAGTTTCCCTCCCAATATCCTCTCCAGCCTGACTGCCTCTATTGCAGACACTTTTCTTCTCTCTCTCCCTCTTTCCCTCTCTCTCTCTCTCCCTCCCTCTTTCTCTCTCTCTCTCTCTCTGTCTGTCTCTCTGTCTCTCTCTCTTTTCTTTTGGGAATTATGGTTTGCAATACAGGTACTGGCACGTTATCATGTATATCTCTTTACCTCCTTTCAGCACTCAGTTCTTGTCCAGAGTGATCATTTCCAACTATCATTGTTATACTGGTCCCTTCTCTGTCCTAACTGCTGTTCCCTAGCCATGGACCAGTCTCCTGGCCCTCATTTCTACTGTCCTTGGTTATTAGCTAAGACCACATTAGAGCATATTTCTGTTTCCTGAGAAAGGTTACCAAATCCAGAGGCCAAGTTGAATAATTCTGAATCAGTTACTGAGAAAGACTATGTCCACACAGGACTCAGGGAAGAGGCCACTGGTTCTTTACTGGAAATGTCGAAAGGAAACATCTATTGCTCCCAAGTCTACAAATAGCCTAAGCAGTCTTAACATTGTCAGGAAGGAAGTCCACAGGGTCTTGTCTCTGATATATGTCACCTTCAAGAAATGCAGTTTAGTTGCTAAAAATCACAGAAAAGAAAAACGCAGTGTCACAAAAGACAGTGACATTCTCTCAAAACCATCTTCCTCAGCAATGGAGTCAGGCCAGTCCTGTTCTGTGGGCAGCCATGGTTCTAAATCTCTCCTTCCCAATTCCTGACTCCTCCAAATCCCCCAGTCCCCAGCCCCATCTCCATTTCACCCTGTTTGTCTCCTTCCCTTCCTCCTCACTGCTAAGGTTTTAGCAATGTATCACTGTATCACTGTCTCACTGTCATTCTGTTCTTTGTCAATTTACTCAAGTGGGTGTCAGTAATATCTCTATTCCTCCCAACCCTGAGATTTTAGCAGCCTCTCCTTACTCATCTTTCCTAACAATTGGAGGCTCTTTCAGGGTCAGGGGAATGAGACCTGTTGTTGTTACTGTTTTTGGCATATCGAATACACCATGGGGAGTTTGCTAGGCTCTGCCCGTGCGGGTGGTAGCTTGCCAGGCTCTCTGAGATATTTCTCTCTATGATTTGTTCCCTAATGTTTTAACCCCATCAAATATGGTGTGGTAATCATGGAAAATGGGTAGGAAGTGTCTTATGATGTGTCCAGGAATATGTTCACTCATATGTGAAGCTCGACCTGAGCACTGGGAAGTGGCCTGGAGCGTGGCAGTGGCGGGCAGTGGATATGGAGATCAATTTAGCCTCTCTCCCAGTCAGAAATAGTGCTGCTTTTTTGAGAAGGCAAGCAACAAGAATCTAGCAACTTCTCTAAAAATGAAGAAGAAAAACCTGATTACCCTCACATTCATTCACATTCAAGATACCTGTTCATCTTATGAATCACCCGTTTTGTGCCCAGCTTGGACATCAAATCCAGAACATTCATATCCAACTAGCGTCAAGAGCAATGTTTGAGAACCAGGCTATATTTCCCTCGTGATATGTGAAGTCAGATATTAGATGGGGCAGAGAGATAATACAAAGAGTTAAAGTGGATGCCAGTTTGATCACTGGCAATGCATATGGTCCCCCAATCAATACCAGGGGTTGTTCTTAAGTACAACCCAGGAATAGAAGTTAAGCACCACTGAATTTCTGTGGCCCAAAAGCATCCACCTACATAGGGGAAAAAATAACCAAACCAAAACAGGAACATTTAGAGCAAAAAATACAACTATATTTTTTTGTATTTTTTATCTTTGACACCCTGGATCAAAACTCACTTTCTAATCCCTTGGCTACACAGCTACCTATATATCTCCATTTATTCCCATCACAAATAATCTATACTATTTCCCATTAAAACTCCTTATTTCCTTTTATAGCATTTGGCAAGAAGAGGGTCAGAAGCCCCAGCCCAATATCTCCACTACCTGCCATTCAATTCTAGAAAATCTCTTCCAAGGAAACAGAACTTTTTACTCCACTGAAGAAAAAAAAAAAGATAAACACTGAAACACTCCTGTAACTGAGTTAAGCCATTCTCAAATGAGTGGCAAATCAGATGCTCGTCTGAAGATGACCTGGACAAGAGAAGACTGGAGATTATTTTCTTATACTTTTTCTAGAGCTGGATGGATGGAACTCCTGAAGTTATGGGGCCAATACGTAGTCAGGTCACCAGACTCCCATCTATTCTAGGGTAGATTTATTCATTTCCTGTCAAGAACCCAACCCCAATCTATATGACCTCATGCTATTGTGTTAGTATGTTCTGAGGGATGTTCTTGGACGTTATGAGAAAATGCGACCTGATATAAAATAAGTCTGAGGATCAAATGCACAACTTACAACACGAGAGCAAAACAGAAGAAACAGAGTTTCTCTCAGTCCTTCTCAATGAACCCAATGAATCAATTTTTTTCCAAGCAATTAAGTCATGATATCAGAGTGCATTTAAAAGATCCACTCAAGGAGCTGGAGTGATAGCACAGCGGGTAGGGCATTTGCCTTGCATGCGACTGACTTGGGTTCGATTCCCAGCATCCCATATGGTCTCCTGAGCACCATCAGGAGTGATTCCTGAGTGCAGAGCCAGGAGTAACCCCTGAACATCTCCAGTTGTGACTCAGAAAAAGCAAATAAAATAAAATAAAAGATCCACTTAAATATGTTTTTAAATAGAACAAGGTTCAAAACAATGTGCTTTGAGGGCTGAAAGGATCATACAGTAGGTAAGTCTCTTGTTTTGCATGCAGCTGATTTGGGTTCAATCCCTGGCACCACATATGGTCCCCTGAGTACTGCCAGGAGTGATTCCTGAGTGCAGAGCCAGGAGTCAACCCTGAGCACTGCTGGGGCATTTTGGTGGTTGGCAAGGAGTGGTCACTTGTACCTCTAAAGCGGGCGAACATTTGCATTCCTGAAAAACTATTCTTATTGAGATAAATTAATAATTTAAAAATAAAAAGCATCTGGTAGCACTTGGGAGCAGGAGCGTGGTGCCCAGGATTGAACCTGGGTTGGGAGCAGGCACACATATACCCACTAACCACTATACCCTTTCCCTGCCCACCTCCCAACCCCAGTCCTGATTGTATCTCAGTTACCAAAGAGAAAGGAAAGGGAAGTGGGGGATGGACAGGGTTGAGTTCAACAGTGCAATGGCCCCAGAACTTTGGTGACAGGTGGGCAAAGGGCATGTCCCTATCAGGGTGTGAAGGTATCCTCTCGAAATGATAGCGTGAACCAATGACAACTCAACACAATTAGAATGAAAAAGCAAAGTGCTTTTCTTTCTTTTTTTTTTTTTTTTTGCTTTTTCGGTCACACCCAGCCGATGCTCAGGGATTACTCCTGGAGGTGCTTGGGGGACCTTATGGGATGCTGGGAATTGAACCAAGGTTGGCCGTGTGCAAGGCAAACACCCTACCAGCTGTGCTATTGCTCCAGCCCCGCAAAGTGCTTTTCAGAACAGACCAAAATATAAAATCAAGTTGTATTGTTTAGAGTTTCTGGGGATGGAACCCAAGATCTCACACATTCAAGGTCAGTCCTCCTTCCCCAACCTTCTAGAATCTTTTCTCTAAAAACAGCATGTCTTACTAGGAGCAGATTGCAGGCTAATTTCAAATCTCAGGTAGAAAAGAAAAGGGAAACCAAGACAAATGTCTTCAGCAGGGTGGAGAGTGGCCAAGATCCCGGTTGTCCTTGCACAACATTTTATAAACTGGACACTTAGCAGCATCAATAAACAGACTCTGGTGGTTGGGCAGATTCCAGGACAAAAAGGAAAAGATGAACAGGCTGTTCTCCACGGCCACACTGTATAAGGACTAGGTTTCTTTAGGGAGAGCTTGGCTTCCAAGAGTCTTCTAGAACTTATGCTTCTCACTCTTTCCCAAAATCTTGGACAGCCTCTGAGACAGGTTTCTGGCCGGTCTGTCAGCTTCCTGACAAGACTAGAGATTTATAGCTGCAGTTGGGCATTGGGGCTTCCAGTCATGCTGGAAGCTGAGCGTTGGTCTTACTCTATATTCTAAAATGCCCTGGTAGAAATAGGAATAATAGGAATCGGTCTTTCAGTGATTTTTGGCTGGTATGCAATTTTTACAAGCACAGATTGTCTGCACTCTGAGTCATAAATGGCTGTGCTCCTGCTTTATATAAGAGAAATCTGGAATCTGTATGCCCCAGTCAGGCAGATTGGAAAGAAATGGTGACCCAAACTGGACACAATTCTAGCTTTCTAAACCGTTGTTTATGTTTCTTTCCCTGGCACTGTTTCTCAGCAGAGAACGAGATACTCTAGGAGCATATTAATGCAGGTCACCGTTTCTCTGGTCTGTGTGTCACATCTGCTCAGTGGAGTAATTCTCTGGATTGGTGCCTCTTCTGAACAGTTGGACTAAGCATCAACTGTGTTTGCCAGAGGAGACATGGGCATTTACATGGGGTAAGAAAACATGGGGTCAGAAGCTGAGAACTACTGTTGAAGAAGAAACCCCAAGTCAGCAAATAAATTCACTTACTTAAGAATGTCTAGGAAGAAGAAGAAGAATCACATGAAAGGTGCCCATGCACCCTGTACACCTCCAAACACCACATCCTCAAGACCCAATATCAAGTCTCCTGGCCCACTTGGTGGTGTATTGCTAGAAGCATGCCTTAGGACCCCTGCCCAACTGCCCCCTAAAAGAAAAAGAATTCAGCTAGTCTCTCACCCCCAAGAACCCCAACCTATAAATTCCTCAGAGCCAGTTCAACAACTTTCCTAAAATATGGCACCTCAAATATCACTCAGTCTAAAAATTCTTCAGGGCAAGACAATCGGGCCTTGTTCGCTGCAGCCCTTCTCCAGCAAGGTGGTGGGGAGCTAACTCATTCCGAGTACTCTGTCTGGTGTATGGCCTTCCTGGGCTGGCAGTCCTTGTGCAATGATCTCCCCTGGGCACCTGCCACCTGGAGGGGTGTGTGCAAATCTTTAGACCCAGGTGCAGCAGATCCCAGTTAGGCATGTACAGAACAGTAGGCCACACACAGGTCCTGGAGCTGGTGCAGTGCTTTCCGAAATGGACCAGGGAACAATCAGAGTGAATGGGTGTTCTCGAATTCCATGCATGCATGCTTAAAGCCCCAACCAGGCTCTCTTTGGAGATCCAGATAAGACGCACTGTTCTGTGTGATCTCCCTTGTGCACAAGTTTGCAAGAGACACTGCCTGAATCTCTCACCAGCCTCCTGTTAATTTCTACTTACGCTGAGAACCAAAATAACCCAGGGTCTACCACACAGCACACTGGACTACATATAATCACAAGTTATTTTGAGGGTCCAGAGCGGTCGTAGAGCAGGTAGGGCACTTGCTTTGCACACAGTTGACCTGGGTTTGATTCCCAGCACCACATATGGTCCCCCAAGCCCACCAAGAGTGATTTTTGAGCACAGAGCCAGGAGTAAGCTCTGAGCTGTGTTGAGTGTGGTCCAAAACCAAACAACAAAACAAACCAAAAAATGTTATTTTTGTTATGCTTTGCCAAATCACTAGTACAACTTTTTTGGAGGGGTCAGGGGGCATGTCCGTTCCCAAGCAATGGTCAGGTGCCCTGGGGCCACACTTGGCCATGCTTGGCCCAGCAATGCTCAGGCCCAGCAATTCTTGGGCCCACCAGAGCAACCCCAGCAGTACTTAGGGACGAGGAGACCCCCAAGGGTCTCTGCATGTTAGACACACGCTCCAGCCCTTCGAGCCATCTCCCCCGCCCTAGGAGGTCCAAGGAAACTTTATTCCATGAAAACTGGCTGATGGCTTACTCATCTATGCTTATTAAGTTTCAGGTGCCATTCTAGCTACATTGGTCTTCTCAGCTATGGTCTAGGAGCTGGGCTGAAATCACACAGTGTTTTCAGATGAACAAGCTCAGTGTCACCTGAGGTCACCCAGATGGCAGAGACAGAACAGGAATCCAGGAGTCTGGGCCCTCTGATGGAGAGGCTGCCTTTTGGGTTTGTTTGAGGGCCATGCCCAGCTAAGCTCAAGGCTCATTCCAGCTCTGTGCTCAGGAATCTCTCCTGGTGGGCTCAGGGTGCAGGAACCGAACCCCGGCCAGCCACTTGCAAGGTAAGTGCCCCCTACCATACTCACTCCAGCCCACTTTGTCCCTTTGAGATATATGGATACTAACAAAAAATCCTTTACAAGAAGGAGTAATGCAAGTTTATGGGTGGTAAACGCCAGAGTAGCCTTTATTTCAAAAAGCCTCCCCACAAACCATTCTCTGTCTTCCCACATGCCCCAGCCTGAGATCATTTGGCTTTGACCTCTCAATCCTTCTTCCAGCCTCTACTGATACCTTCTGGCCAGTACCTGGAGCAGCCGTCAATGAGTGATGAATAGAAGAAGCAAGAAGTGAGCAGACAAAAGCGAATCTCCACTTAGTCACCAAATCTACTTTGTCACCAAGAAAGCTCATTTCCACACGAGACTCCCACATCCTGGAGTGTATAAAGACAACCCAGTGGTAACCAAGGAGAAGACATAAGCAGTGCTGTCTCTATTTCCTGACATTTGCCCCCTGGCCCGTCACTGGTGTCCTCACTCAAGGCCTGTATTACACAGGCACACAAACAAGTTAGGCGAGGGTCCAGAGAGCCCTTACTTCTTTAAGGGGGTGTCAGAGGGCTTTACCTGCCTGCATACTTTCTGGGGTGGCACAACTGCTGATTACATGGGACTTATTAAAAAGTACACATACACACATGTATTTGTTGTTTATGTCAGTTTTTAGTCACAGCTGGCTCTGCTCAGGGCTTACTCCTATCCCAGTGCTCTGGGATCCTTCCTGGCATACTCAGGGAACAATATGGGGTGCCAGGGATAGAACCCAAGTTGGTCGCAAGCAAGGCAAGTGCCCTACCTACTATAGTATCACTCTAACCCTCAGTTTCATTTTAATTTTGAAATTATAATATTATTTTTGAAATAATAAAATGCCTTCTTTTGTGGGAGCGAGGGACCATTGGGGCCACAGCTGGTAGTGCTCAGGGGCTAATCCTGGCTCTGTGCTCGGGAGTGACCTCTGACAGTGCTTGGGGAACCATATGCAGAACTGGAGATTCGAACCAAGGTTGGCTGCATACAAGGTTAAGGACTTCACCAAATTGCTGTACTATCTCTCTACCCCATAAACCCTGTTGCTTCTTAAATTACATGCCATGATCCCACATAGGATCAAGTAACCGAAAGTGGGTGGGCATTAAATGTGGGGGCAACAGTAAAAAGTTTCTGAAGGTTCAATGACCAAAAATTCATTAAAAAATTGCCTAAAACCAGAAGTGTTTCTGGCAATTTCCAGCCATCTTGCACTTCTTGGGCCAAATGGGATCATCAGTCACAGTCCTCCCATTGTTCATCGATTTTTGCTTGAGCCGGCCCAGTAACGTCTCCATCATGAGACTTGATGTTACTGTGTTTGGCATATCGAATACGTCATGGGGAGCTTGCCGGGCTTTGCCCTGCGGGCTCGATACTCTCTGTAGCTTGCCAGGCTCTCCGAGAGGGGCAGAGGAATCGAACTCGGGTCGGCCATGTTGGCTGCATGCAAGGCAAACGCCCTACCGCTGTGCTATCGCTCCAGCCCAATAAGTAGAAAAAAATTTAAGAAGCTCTGATTTAAATTAACCTTCCTAAAAAAGACAGGTGCCTTTAAGTGAGCTCTGCACAGGACTACAAAAATCACTACCAAAAACACGTACAAAGAAACAGGGAAAGAGAGGAACTAGTGAGAATTTTACCACGGTTCATATATATTTTTTCTCAATCCCATCATGAAAGAAAATAGTAACGGATTTGACATAAAATTGGCCCACTACAATTATTTAAAAAAAAAAAAAAGGAAAGTACCAAACTTTCTATTTCACTGACCTCAGAACCCATGGGGCTGGCTCAGTGCCTCCACATATATCTGCCTCTCAAACCTGAGGCCATGAATTCGATCCCCGACACCCCCATGAGCCGTGAGCTCCATCCTCACAACTCCACTTTTTTGAGATCCCCCTGCTGCATACAATTTCCAGTCACACTGAACCAAGATGTGTGTGTGTGTGCTAGCACCATGACCCAAGGGCCACGAACCCTATCGAAGCATCACAACTAAAGGAGACACGTGAGTTCTGTGGCCAGGAGCTCACCTGGGTGAGTACATGTGCAAGTGCCAATGACCAGAAGAACCAGACCACTCGACCCCTGGTGAGGACCACCCCCAAGGGTGCAAGCACCACAAACTAGGGTGGGATGCCGCCCACCCCAACATAGGGAGCACTGCACCACCATCAGGCCTGTGTGAGACTGCAGGTCAGCGATGGGCTGCCCCCATCTAGTACTTATTGCCCAAGTGCCATACCCAGAGCAGTGGGAACCTGTCAGAAATGCAGGCATGGGGGCTGGAAGGTAGCCCAGAGATGGGGGAGGGGGGTGCATGGCTTGCATTGCATGTGTACTGCACTGTAGCACTGTTCTCCTGTTGTTCATTGATTTGCTCGAGCGGGCACCAGTAATATCTCCATTGTGAGACTTGTTACTGTTTTTGGCATATTGAATACACCATGGGGAGCTTGTCAGGCTCTGCCATGCGGGTGGGATACTCTTGGTAGTTTGCTCTGCTCTCTGAGAGGGGCGGAGGAATCGAACCCAGGTCGCCCACGTATAATCCCCATCCCCACCTGAACCCCCTGAGTATCATCAGCTGCAGCTCTTGGGGTTCATCCCACACCTCCTGTTTCCTTTTCACACCCTCACCAGAAAACTCAGATGCGCATTTCTGTTTGAGAAGCGGAGCTCACCTCTTCTAGGAAATGAGTCCAACAACTCAGCGCTCAGTTCTAAGCTTAGACAGATTTCCTCGTGGACTGTTTTAGTTGAGAAACTCAAACTAAAACGAACCGTCTCTATCTGAGCTATCTACTGGGCTAATTCCTGTTAGCAAACGTTCTCCAAAACTGTCAACTATTCCACGTCCAAAGGGAGTAAGAGAATGTAGGCATCACTACAGCTCATCTCTTAGTCATTCCAGTCCTCTGCAAATAGAAGCCCAAGCCCCCTTCTCCAACAAAACAATCCAGGCCCTCCCTTCCTCTTGCAGATTCCCCCCAGTTCCACTTACTTTGGTCTGGTCGTCGGCTTTGAACACATAGCAGATACTCTGCCTACCGGCCGCGTCGTCCTTAATCAGACAGGCAAAGTAGCTGGGGTCATGACTGTTGTGAATCAGCTTGTGGACATGCTGAGGCTTACACTCGAAGACGCTGGAACAGAGCAGCGGGTCCCATTGCTGGCTTTTCCCGGGCTCAGGTTCACACTTCAGCCCGGAGGGGGCAACAGTAAGGCGGACTTGCTTGATGGCGGGCTCCTTGGTGGAGACGCTGAGTCCCCGCACCTCGGCCACCACCCAGGGCAGCATGGGCATGGTGGTGAGGGGGTGCACTGGCAGCGAGCCCACCAGCTGGAGGCCGAAGTCCACTGAAGCGTCAGTGGGAAACGCATGTCTGCGCGCGGTGAATGTGATGGGTTCCATCTTGGAAACTCAGCCGGCACAGGGCAGGGCTCTCTTTGCTCCTGATGCAGGTTCCTGGTGGGAGAAAAACAGATGCATTTGGATTTTTGTTTGCTTGCTTGCTTGGTTTCTGGGCCACCCCCAGCACTGCTCAGAGCTTACTTACTGCCCTAGCTCTGTGCTCAGTGATCACTCCTGACGAGGTTCATACCCAAGTCAGCAGATACCTTACCTGCTGTACTATCTCTCCGGCCCCCTGCATTTGGATTTAATGAGATGGTAGGGATAAAGACTTTACAAGACATGAGACAGTTCATGAGAACTCAGAAGTCTGAAAGCCAAACACAGGCAGAGGTAGATGGAGGTTCCTATAAAAAGCTTTCCCATAACTGCATTTCTTCTTTTTTTTCCCTTTTGGGTCACACCCAGCAATCCACAGGGGTTACTCCTGGCTCTGTATTCAGGAATTACTCCTGGCAGTGCTCAGGGATGCTGGGAATTGAACCCAGGTTGGCCGTGGCAAGGCAAATGCCCTACTTGCTGTGCTATTGCTCCAGCCCCCATAACTGCATCTCTGCAAACCTGGCACTGCTGTGGCTGTGACACTCAGGTGACAATGGTCCCCCTGGGACTCCCTGTTGAGCATAAGCCTCTCGGAACCAATGAAGGGAGCATGACCGGAAACACAAGTTCTGTCCTCAGACAGCAGCCGGGATCTTCTTTCACATAGAGTTTAAGGGAATTTCTTTTGCTTTTTAGCTCTTGGACCACACCCAGCTGGGCTCAGAGGTTACTTCAGAAGGTGTTCAGGGGGTCAGGTAGAGATCCATCCGGCGCAAACTCTAGCTCTCTAAGCCATCTCTCCTTAAGGAAATTTCTTAAAACAATTAATTCAGAGCTTGAGAGATATAGTATAGGGGTAGGAGACTTGCCTTGCATGCAGTTGATCCAAGTTTGATCCCCAGCACACCATATAGACCCTGAGCACCATCAGGAATGATCCCTGAGCACAGAGCCAGGAATAAGCCTTGAGCATTGCTGGGTGAGGCATCCCCCCACCCCACCCCCCCAAAAAAGATAATCAAATTCAAGGAACCCAATTATTTCACAATGGGGCATGTTGACCCTCACTCTACAGGAAGATGGTTTCTACTTCCTATAGCTGCTTGCTATTGAAAAGAAATATAAATGGGCCAGAAAAGAGTACAGTGGGTAGGGAGCTTTCCTTGCACATAAATGTCCCAGATTCAATCCCCAGCACCCTAAATGTTCCTCCAAGCCCTGCTAAGAGTGATTCCTGAGTAGAGTCAGGAGGAAGACCTGAGAACCCTCAGATGTGGCTTCTCCAACCCCCCAAAAGAAAAATTGTGCTAGGAAGATGGTTCAGCAGGCTGGAGTATATGTTTGGCAGGCAGGAGGATAGGTTGGAGCCCCAGCACTACATTTTACTCCAAGCACTGTCAGGAGAGTCCCAAGCACCAAGCCAAGCACCCACCACTGCCAGGTGTGGCCCCAAGCCCTTCCCGCAAAATAATAATAGATGTTCATACATTTAGAAATAAACCCACACTTTAGAGACACGTATTTAGAAAGCATATTTAGAGAGTATATTTTATAAAAGAGCATTCCCTATAAATAATAATCTCCCTCTCCTCTCCTCTTCTCTCCACTCCTCCCCTTCCTTCCTCTCCCTTTCATTTTCCCTTCCCTTCCCTCCTCTTCCCTCCCCTCCCTTCCCCTCCCATCCTCTCCCCTGTCCTCCCCTTCCTCCCCTCCCCTCCCCTCCCCTCCCCTTCCTCTCCTCTCCCTGCTCTCTTCTCTATTTCTCTCTCTCTCTGTATCCTACAGGTGAAAATGGCATTAAATATCTGGTTCATCTTCCACTCCTGTAACTGAATCTGTTTCAAGATCTAACCGTTGACAGCTGCTAATCCCAAGACATGTTTGACAACGTACTAGAATTATTACAAAGGATATTCCCAAGATCTATCAATCAATGCAGATGAGCCCTAATTAACATGGTGGCAATAAGCAGAAGCAATGCAGAACTTTTTCCCTGTGCTAGTAAGAGAACACATAAATAAAATCAATTCAAAATTAAAAAAATCAAAACTCTTAGATATTTCAATATTTGGCAAATAATTAGTCACTAAACCACTTCTGTCTTTTCACCAATTAATCTATTTGAATTCCTCAAGTTTTCACTTTTCAACCAGTGTGGAAAATTCTGAGATTTTCTGCAGAAATAATGTTGGACCTTGCTACTGTTTATAAATTTGCAGTGAGTAAGTTCTGCCTCTGACAGTAACAACTATTTATAAGTACCTTCAGAATCTACTGAGAGAAGATCATGGAAACTTGGACAGAGGAGACAAGTAACAGCTTGCATTTTTTTCCAATAAAAGCCCATGATGTGAGTGAGGTTTGTAGTAATAAAAAAAAAATTCCATGGAACAAACAAACATTTCAAACAGTACTAGTGAACCAATGGGTGGTGTTTTACACCATCTCAATCTACATCATTTGCAGGAAACCTCAGACCATCCTTTAAGCACCAGGAGAACCATCTTTCCCAAGAGACCTCTCATGTCCTGCCCCCAGAGTCAGAAATCCTACGAGTTGTTATTCCACCGAGCTTCTAATACCTTCTTGTGGGTACGATCATCTGCGTGGAAGCCTTATTCCTAACAAAGACCTTCTGTGTTCGACACAGCTCCTACCTACCACAGACCACAGTCTGTGCTCAAACACAGGTACTCTTTTATTAGGAGTTTCGATAATCTTGCTAGTGAATCCAGCTGTGCTTAACACCACTAGAAGCATGTTCATAGAGTCCTACAATTTTCGTTTCTTGAGGAACTACAATGTATAAATACAAATATATATGCACATGTGTACATGAATTTATATATATATACATATACATACACACACAAACATATATATGAGAATTGACTGAATATGATAATTCTCCATATCAAAATGAATAATGTTCACAATGGGCTGGAGCGATAGCACAGCACTAGGGTGTTTGCCTTGCGCGCAGCCAGCCCGGCCAAGCCGGGTTCAATTCCTCCACCTCTCTTGGAGAGCCCGGCAAGCTACCGAGAGTATCTCGCCCGCATGGCAGAGCCTGGCAAGCTACCCATGACGTATTCAATATGCCAAATACAGTAACAACAAGCCTCAAAATGGGCCTGCTCGAGCAAATTGATGAACAAGGAGAGGACAGTGACAGTGACAGTGAGGAACTACACTCCAGTGTTCTCAGGAGTGATTGCCCACTCTGTGCACAGGAGAGACCCCTGGTGGTGCTCAGGAATTTGGACTGGGGTCTGCTGCATGTAAGGCAAGTGCCCATCTCCTGTACACTCTCTGGCCCCTGAGTCCTGCCGCTTAAAGCCAAAAAGGTCCTTTTGAAAGAACCACCGAGACTCCATTTTGGAAAGCTAGATTCCACTTTGTGCTTAGGGTCATGAGCTTACAATCTTGTAAGAACGACATGCCAGATCGAAAGGGCATGAACATAAACGCCCTGACATCTGACCACAGGTAACAAGGATGATTCAGGTAAATGGAACAAGATGTGCGAGCCACTGTGTTTCGCTTCTGTACCCTCCCCTTGCTAGCTCAGGCTATGAGAACGCAGCTGGCAGGGGGCGCCCAGACATGCGCCTAGGGTAGGCAGGAAGGCACAGGACTTAAAAAACTCTCCCGGGTGGCTGGAGTGATAGCACAGAGGGTAGGGCGTTTGCTTTGCACGCGGCCGACCCGGGTTCGATTCCCAGCATCCCATATGTCCCCGGAGCATCACCAGGAGTGATTTCTGAGTGCTTGAGCCAGGAGTAACCCCTGAGCATCATCGGGTGTGACCCAAAATGAAAAAAAAAGTCTCTCGGATGGTGATTGGGATTTTGAGTTTCTTAGGCTTGCGAACCCTCCTTGATGAATCCCTTGTATCAGTGCCCTCACAACTGAGTCCCTGGTATGAGTGTGTTTTGGTATGTGAACAAAATTTTGAAATATCTGTGCTGTCCCTATGTGTCTCAGTTGGTGGCTGAGCTCAGGCTTGTGGTCATTTAACATTTGGACGTTCCACCGAGATCTCTGGCCACTTAACATTTGGGGGGTCCACCAAAGTCTCTGGCACTGGACACTAAGCCATTGAGAAATGTCGCCAAGTGAGAAAGCTGAATTCTTTTTTTTTCTTTGTTGGGTTACACCCAGGGATGCTCAGGGGTTACTCCTGGCTCTGCACTCAGCACTCCTGGTGGTGCTTGGGGGACCATATGGGATGCTGGGGATTGAACGCAGGTCGGCCTAGTGCAAGACAAACACCTTACCCACTGTACTACACCCCAGCCCCGGAAGCTGGATTCTGAAGAGATGAAGTGGCCTGTCTGAGTTTGGTGACAGAAGAGGAAGGATTGAAGTGCCCGATGCCCCTCTAGGATCCATCCAAGGCAGCAAACAACCTGTCCCTGGAGGCACTTTTGAGTATGAGGTTGAAAAAAATCAATTACTTGCCCAAATTTCAAGCATCTTCTCACCAGACAATAGAATATGAGTATCTCCAACTTTTGCTCAACCTCTAAAATCTGGAGAATCTCATGATCGTCCTGGGTTATACCAAATGTCCCCGATTATTGGCGGGGGAGGGAATCCAATGCTGATCTCAGCCTCCCTTCCGGAATATAAATGGGGCTGGGGTGCAGAACACAATGGTGAGTTTTGTTGACTGGGAAGTGATGGTGGGATTCAAGAGAACGTCATTAGGAACCCTCTCTCCTCTCAGCACCTCCACCCCCAGCTAACCCCAGGGAGGAGGACTCGGACTCGGTCCCCAGGAGCTGCTACACCACAGGGCCCATCTTCTCGGGACACTGGTGGAGGAGAGTAGGGAGAGAAAGGGCGGGAACAGGGCTGGGGCAGGGCATTGTCACAGCTCTGAACCAGGGTCCAGATCAGCAGGCGGGTGTGCAGCAGAACAAGGAGGGAGTCCTGCTAGCCCCCACGCACCCCTGAGAACCAATGCATGGGGGTCTGCTATCCCCTGAGAAGGGCGCGGGGCTGTGCAGAGCCACCACACAGTCACCACTGCTTCTCACTGACTCGTGCAGAAGGAACTCCAGCTCAGTGAGAAGATGTGTTCACTCCCTGAAGGGAATCCCCTCCCAGGCAGAGCAGTGTGGCTCCCCCAGGAATGGTCTACAGCGTCCCTGGAGGATCTCGGGAGCCACTGAGTTTGGTGACAGAATAGGAAGGATCCTCAGATAATATTCTGGGGCCAGAGGCAATTACCCTTCACATTATCCAACAGCAGGGGGGTGGAACTTAACACTTTTAATGGTTTCCTTCCTGCATTAGACAGAGCCGATACCAAACTCAACTTTAATTATTATTTTTTAAACTAAATTTTGTTTTTACAAAGTTGTTCACAATTGGGGCCTGAGCAATAGCACAGCAGGTAGGGCATTTGCCTTGCATGCAGCCAACCCAGGTTCAGTCCCCAGCATCCTACATGGTCCCCTAAGCACCACAAGGAGTAATTCCTGAGTGTAGAGCCAGCAGTAACCCTGAGCATCGCTGAGTGTGACCCAAAATGAAAAAAAAAAGTTGTTCACAATAATTTGTTATATTCCATATTCTAACACCAAACCCACCACCATTATACCTTGCCACCACTATTATTTCAAAATGTCCTAACCACCACCCAAGCCTGCCTCAATAGCAGACCTTCAATTATTTATTTATTTATTTTTTATTTTGTATTGCTTGTTGTGACTAATTCTCTAATAATGATCAAAAAAGGTTTCCTTAGGAGAAAGTATGTGAAGATTGTCACCCTGTAGCCACTGAGTTCGTATAAGAGATTACTAACATGTTCTTACAGGTTGAGCCTGTGTGCTAATATTTTGTGAATCGAGAGTGGTTACCTTCTATGTCACATCTTATCCAATGTACACTACTCCTGTACATCAGTGGCATAGCAAACTCAACTTTTAGAATGGCACTGTCCCTCTGTTTCTCTCTGATGCCGGGGATCTAGCCCACTACCCAACACTCACACCTTTGTATCTCCTTTGCTGGTTGCAAGGATTAGGGGGTGGAGTCTGGTCCTGGCTGATCTTCAAGGGGATGATGATAATCCCAAAGAAGTATGTTTTGGTCACCCTTGCTTTATCGAGTGTGGTGAGAGCAAATCTGAATCCAGACCTGTTTTGTGTGCAATCTCCTATTCGGTGCAATATTAAATATATTTTTAGAATATTCTGACAATATTTCAAGTCTAAAATATCTCTGAGGTTGATTAGATGGGTGCTTTTCTGTCTAATTTTTGCTTGCCTCTGGTGGTCCAATGCTAATGTCAAAGTTATACTTGAAAGACATGTGAAAATGAGGGCAAGCTAGAGGCACATGTCTTACACAGTTGTGTAAGGACCCACCCTGAATCTCTAGCACCGCATGGTCCCACCCCTGGGTATAGCCCTGATGGCCTCCTTCTGAGCACCACCAGGTAGATGTGACCCTGGCGACCCCCAGCGCTGAACTAAGTGCTGCTGGGAGTGGCCCAAGTGCTCCTGAGCACTGGCCCACAGAGAGTAAATATAAAAGGAGCAACATAGGGCTGGAATGATAGTACAGTGGGGAAAGCATTGGTCCTGCATGTGGCCCACCCGGGTTCCATCCCAGCCTCCCATGTGTTGGTCCCCTGAGCATTCCCAGTAATTCCTGAGTCCAGAGCCAGGAATAACCTGAGCATCACCGGGTATGATCAAAAGAGAGACAAAAAAAAGGAGTAAAAAGTAACAGAATATTATTAAATATAAGGGCTGGAGCGATAGCACAGCAGGTAGGGCGTTTGCCTTACAAGCGGCCAACATGGCCGACCCGAGTTCGATTCCTCCGCCCCTCTCGGAGAGCCCGGCAAGCTACCGAGAGTATTCGATATGCCAGACACAGTAACAACAAAGTCTCCAATGGAGACGTTACTGGGCCCGCTCGAGCAAATCGACGATCAACGGGAGGGCCTATAAGAGTAGCAACAGAGAATATTTATCAAGTTCTCTCTATTGACCAGGCACCAAGAACCTTACACATATAAATTCACTGGTTTGAAAGCACCCATTGATAATAAATGTGTACCCTCTTTGAAAGTTCAGATTCATTGCCATAGAGATGTGCTTAAATACGTACCCTAAGGAGACCGGAGAGACAGTACAGAGGGAAGGCACTTGCCTTGCACACAGCTGGCCCAGTTCAATCCCTGGTACTACATGTGGTCCCCAGAGCATGGCCAGGAGTGATCCCTGAACACAGAGTCTGGAGTAAGCCCTGGACACTGCTGGATGTGGGCCCCAAACCAATAAAAACAAAAGGAGCAAACAAAACCAAAATAAAAATAAATACATATTTAAAAAAAATTAAAAAATAAAAAAGTACATACTATAAAATAATTCTCCTTTCAGGAGAAAAATTGTTGCTGCTTGTCAGAGGGAAATAGGTTTAATCCAAGTAAAGGCCTCTTAGTTGCATGAAAACATATTTTCTACCATCTGCACAGCCTCACTAGAACCGGAGTTTCATCTTTATCTCTCAGAGCCCCTATACCATAAATCTTCCTCTAAACATTCAAAACCTGGAAACGGCATATGTTGCCTTTAGACCTAAGAGAATGTCCCCTGGACATCTCTGCTTGAGCATGTCAAAAATCTCGAAAATATACCCCTTTATGTATTTTGTGAATATTCTTTATTGGGGCCAGAGCGATAGTACAGTGAGTAGGGTGCTTGCTTGCATGCAAATGACTTGGGTTCCCAGCACCACACATGGTCCCTCAAGCCTCACCAGGAGTGAGCCCTGAGCACAAATGGTATGGCCCCCAAAAAGCAATAGCACTGTAGCACTGTCCTCCCATTATTCATCGATTTGCTCGAGCGGGCACTAGTAACGTCTCCATTGTGAGACTTGTTACTGTTTTTGGCATATCAAATACGCCATGGGGAGCTTGCCAGGCTCTGCCATGTGGGTGGGATACTCTTGGTAGCTTGCCGGGCTCTCCGAGCGGGACAGAGGAATCAAACCCAGGTCGGTTGCGTGCAAGGTTTAAGGTTCTTGCCTTTTATGGGGTCGACCCAGTTGAGCTCTGGCACCACATAAGGTTCCACCACCCTGAGTACCACCAGAAGTAACCCCCTGAGCACCGAGCCAGGAGTAAGTTCTGAAAACAACCAGGTGTGCCCCCCCACCCCATCAAAAAAGGATTCTTTGTTGGCACGCCTGTTGGAAAGGAGGAAATGAGAAGAGTTAGCCAGCGCAACGTGTGGTAAGGAGAACTGATCATGGAAATCCTGATTCTTGTGCCACCAGCTGGGGCAAACGCACACACCAGTCCTGAGAGCCCAGGGGGCGACTCGCAGGTGGCAGCTGGGGTGGCTCATTTCCTGGTAGTGCTGGAGCTGGGGTGGGGGGGGGGGGATTGCGCCGTGCCAAGGATTGAACCTAGGACCTCCTGCAGCCCTCTGAACCATCTGCCAGGCCCTCGGTGATATGACAGATTCTCCTGCTCTAAGTACCAAGAAAAGAGAAGGGCTGGGAGGACACATCAAGTACAGAACTCACACGGGAAGTAAACTTGAGAAGGGCAGCACAGGGAGCTGGGAAAAGGGCAGGACCAGCTATGCCAAGTCTCCCACATCTACACAGTCAGAAGCCCCGCTGAGAGACAGGGTAGGTCCTCCAGGGAGCCCAAAGTGGGAAGACAAGCTGCTGGGAGCATGAGAGGATTAGGGGGAGGAGGCGTCTGCAAGGCACAACCGAACACATGTTCAAAGCACGGGCCTCCTCAACCACAGTCATTGGAGGTGCTGAAGCGAGGGCAGGCCAAAGCTGTGTGCATTCTGGAAGATTCTAGAAGATGCACGCAGGGAAAGGAGGGGCCCCTCACCTGGCTAAGCACTGGACTGCCCCTTTGGTCTCTCTGGCCCGAGGTAAACAGGGAGGCAGAGACTGCCCACCCCTGGGCAATGAGGGGCAGGGATACTGCCTCCACGTGCTGCTTCTCACAGGGACGAAGACCCACCAGGTCACACAGGAGGAACGGTTGGATCCCAATGACTGCACCCCACACAAATGCCTCCAGGAAAGAGAAAACTGCAGGAGGTGGGGTACAGGGTAGTGACATCCGATATATGTGAGGCTCGAGCCGATCCCTACCTCAAACATATGGAGGGGATCTCCAGGATTCTCCGTAGGAAAGATGGTGAATGGTAGCAGAGTAGAAACGCCCATCAGCCAAATTCTACCCCCTTAGTAATAATCTGTTATGATGCCGCTGAATCCCCCTCCCCAGCCCGCCCTCCCTTCTTGGGATCCAAATCCACCTAAAGGCCCTTGTTCCTCATGACCACCCGACGGTCTCATTTACTCCTCGAGCCATGCCACCCCCTCTCAGATGTCCTTGTGCTCCATCAATCGGCTGAGGACACACCATCTGTTTACACTCCAGAAAAATGCCCCTGAATCATTTCACACGGTGCCCTTTAGCTCACAGCTGTGCCCACACGCCACAGCTCATGTTCTGTCAGTGCTCACCTGCGCTGAGTCTGGAGAGAAAGCACTCCCCTCCCTCCCCCCTTATTTTTAAAAGAGCCAAGGCCTGGATAACCTGGTGGAAATGTTCGACCCACCCAACCGAGGATTTGAGACTGTGATGATGCGGCATTCCCAACCGCTGGCAGACACCTGTTGGATAAAGTGTCTCCACTTTTCCAGGCTGGGTTCTAAATTTTCTGGGTACCCAGGAAGGAGCTGGGAAGGAGGCACACCTCCTCCACAATCAACTCCAGGAAAAGGGGCAGCACTCACTGCTTTGGGGGGTCCTTGCCCAAGAGGAATGGGAGAAAGGTGGGGTCCCAGGCTCCTATAGTAGCTCAGGCTGCATCTTTCCACTCCAGGAGTGGAGATAATCCAGCGGGGAGGGCACGCGGCCCAACAGGCTTCCAACCCCAGCATTTCATATGATACATCCCCCTCTCGCCAACCCCAGCCCTGTCAAGAGTGATCCCTGAATGCAGAGCCAGGAGTAAGCCTTGAACGCTGCTGGGTGTGGCCCCCCAATCAAAACCCAATATTTTCCCATTCCAGCCTCTGCCACATGGAGCTGGCTCCCGGACTCAATCAAACAACCAAGCCAGCAAGCAACCCCCCAGCCCCAGGTGGCCGTTCCTCCCATCAGCCCAGAGCCTGCCTGCTTTCCCAGGGGGGTTCTCTAGGCCTATGCTTTCAGCTTACACCTGAGCAGAAAGTTTAAAAGCTGACACTTGCAAAGTGAGCTGAATTTCGTGGGTGTGATCCATTCAAACCTGGTCATCTGCGACTCTTCTCAAATCTCAAAGTGGGGGCCAGGAAGGGGGGGAAGAGTAAGAGAGAGAGAGAGAGAGAGAGAGAGAGAGAGAGAGAGAGAGAGAGAGAGAGAGCAGCGCTGGGGGGGGGGGGGATACTTAGCCATCCATCTAGGGCACTCTGAAATTAAAACGGTTTGCTGCAAAGAACAATCATCACTTTCCATTTCTCTTCCCTTTTAAAGCAAACTGCTAGGAGATAAGCGATTGGAAATAAAAAATTCCAGAATGTCAAGAAAGCGTCCCTTTCTGGGTGGATTTCGGAGAAAATGACATTTGGCGAGAAAAGGCAGGAAAAGCATGCATGGTCAAGTGTGAGGGGGGTCCCCTCGTCACCGGGCGATCCGGAAGCTGCTAGAAGCCGGCCCGGGTTTCAAAATGACTAGTACAGGATGTGCCGACAGACGGAGCGGCGGCGCGCGCGGCTGGGTGGGACTTGCCAAAGTTCCTGCTGCAAAGTCCCCTGAACTTTCGCAGGGTGCCGGGGGGGTCAGGGACCGCGCTGCCCCCGCCCCCGGCCCGGTTGCCCTCCCCGCCCGCCGGCCCCGGGAGAAGCGTGCAGGGAGGATAGCGGGGCGCCGGGGAGCGGGGAGCGGGCGGGCGAGCGCCGGTGCCCGAGCGGGGAGGCGGCGGGAGGGAAGCCGGGGCCAGCTTTTGTGTCCCGGGAGCTGGCGATCGCGGCCCCCGAGACCCGCCAGTGGCTCCCCGACTCCCGCCCCCGCGACCCCACGCGCGCGGACCCCGCGGCGGCCGGGATGCTCGGGCCGGGGTCGCCGCCCCCGCCGAGGCTCCTACCTGCGCGCGCGGCGAGCTCGGGGCGCCGGGCCCGGCCGGCGGCGTCTGCGCGCGGCTCCGGTTTCCTCCTCGCGGGCCGGCGGGGCGCGGGGGAGGTGCGGAGGGCGGGCTCGGTCCCCGGGGCCCCCGCCGGCCTCGCTGCTGCAGTGCGGGGCCCCGCGGCCGCCCCATCCTTCGGCCTTCGGGGGCGGGGGGCGGGGGGCGCGGCCCGCGGCCTGCTCGGAGCAGGTGGCGGCGCAGCGCCGGGGAGGGAGGACACGCTGCCAACGCGCCCCGCTTCCCTGGGGGTTGAACACGGGCTGGCGCGGCGGGAGAATCCGGGAGTTGAGGAGGGGGGTCTCTGCCTGTTCAGCCCCCGGGAGCCCCCTTTCTCACCAGTCTGGCGAGATGCTTGCGGGGGCGGGGGCTGTGCTTCCCGCTTGCGCGCCCCCCGGGCTCGGGGTACGAGAAGCACAGCAGGACACCTGGGGAGATGCAAGACCAGGATGGCGGTGGCAGGGAGCAAGCAACCCCTCTCCAATCCCGGTTCCACCCAGTAATCACCCTGGCTGGACCAGGACCTGGGGTTGGGGGTGTGGGCGTGAGAGGCAGAGGAGGCTGGAGGGAGAAGGGGAAGGTGGAGAGGAGAAGAGGTTGGAGAAACCCCAGCAGGAAGTCCAGCAGAGTTTCAGGGATCCAGTCCGTTGGGCTCCTATTTTATTTTATTTTATTTTATTTTTTTCTTTTTGGGTGACACCCGGCAATACTTAGGGGTTACTCCTCGCTCATGCACACAGGAATTACTCCCGGTGGTGCTCAGGGGAACATATGGGAAGCTGGGAATTGAACCCAGGTTGGCTGAGTTCAAGGCAAACGCCCTACCCACTGTGCTATCGCTCCAGCCCCTGGGACCTTATTTTAGGGAGTCGGCTGAGATCCCGGGTTGGGGCTGTAGAGTTGCCCTTGAACCCAAACCTCAGCTATACACACACACACGTTTGGCCTCGGTGAGCTGCTGAAGGTCTCCACTCTCTCCTCGGACTAGTGCTGGGGGCTGGGAAGTAGGACAGTGGTGAGCAGGGTTCCGTGAGTGGGGTTCTATTTCCTGCACCAGAAGGCTCCCTGAGCATCTCCAGGCGTCGCTGTGGCAGCCCCCAGCACTGCTGCGGTGATCTGGGGATCCCCAACATGCAGGGTCCAAACCACCACATCCTGCATCTTCAGGTACTGGACCACTAGCCTGACCTCCACTAGGGATAAAAATAAGTAAGTGGAGTGTGCAGGAGGGAGAGGACGGACACCTGCAGAGGCATTGTAGGGGGTCACCCAGCGTGCACTTTCCAGGATCACAGTGAGGTTGGACTGGGAACCCTTGTCCCAGTGCAGGGCCTCAACCAACGGTCCCAGCTTGCGACTTAAGACCCCAGAGGTGGTTCAAGGTGTCCCCCTGCTTGGCCACCCTGTACCCTCCCCAGAAACTATGTATTCCTAGAAATGGACCCAGTTCTTGAGTCCTGTAGGAGGTTCCTGAACCCATTCACCTGGAGGCTCACATTCAGGGTGCTGGATTCAATCAGGACACAGCAGTTTTAGTTTCTAAATTGTAATACCACCCCGTACCAGGTTGAACCTCATGGAGCGGGGGGGGGGGGGGGGGGGGGGGGGGGGGGGGGGGGGGGGGGGCGGGGCAGGCGAGTCCCACCATCCACCTAACAGGGTCCTGGCAGCCAAAACCCTCCAGAACCCAATTGCCACCATGCTCAGGGCCTATTTTCACAGGCTCAGATAAGCCTCACCCACGAATAAATCTGTTGAAAAACTCAGGTATTGTATTGCAAATCATAGGAAATGCACAAAAAGAAAGGAGAGAGAGAGCAAGAAGGAAAGGTCCTCCTATAGAGGGAGTCTGGGGTGGAGGATGGGGTTTTGGAGGGCGATGGTAGGGAAACAGGGAACATTGGTGGTGGAAAATGCACACTGGTGGAGGGATGGGTGCTGGATCACTGGATGACTGAAACCCAATTATGAACAGCTAGGTAATGGTCTATCTCACGGACATTCAATTAAAAATTTGTTTAAAAAGTCATGTGGAGTTCATGCCCAATTCAACCAGCTTAATCAATAGCTAAATAAATAGCAGTACTCCTACATTTATAAAAAGAAAAACCTCAGGTATGTGGGTTTTGTGACTCAAATCTCCAGGCTCTCATGGAGTTAGGGATGGGCAATTTCCCCCATTCTCCTGTTCTTCCAGGAGGCTGGCAGTCATGCCTACAAACTGCCTCTGGTGCCACCGATGATCCTGAGACTCACAAAAAAATCTCGGAACAGATCAACAAGCTGTAGTGATGCCTCAGACCCCAAAGTCACCATCCAGTTAAAAATCTAACGTCAACTGTATCACCTTATTTAAAATTTTAGAATTTCTGGAGTGTGCAGCCATGACATCATCTCTTACTCTACACCACTGATGTACCAGGAGTAGTACACGTTGGATAGAATGTAAGGTAGAGGCAACCAATCTCAATTAAAAAAATATTAGCACACAAGTCAAAACCTGAAACAACAGCAGGTTAGTAATCTTATACAAGAGCTCAATGACTCCAGGGTGAGATACAACAGTCTTCTTCTAGAGAAAATCTTTTTGATCATCTTTAGAGAATTATTTATAACAAACAATACAAAGTAAATTATTTAGGGCCTGGTATTGGGGTAGGCTTGGGTGGTGGTTGGGAAAATTAGAAATGGTGATGGGAAGGTGTAATGGTGGTGGGATTAGTGTTGGAATACTGAATGCAATAAATTATTGTGAACAATCTTATAAAAATAAAGTAAAATTTAAAAACAACAAGAACAACCACCACCATACTCTCATACTAGCAAGAGTTGTTATTCCTTAATGGGCCAGTATCATGATTCTCTGGGGGCCATTTGTTGTAGGCACTTCACATTTATTATCTTTAATCCTCACAAAATGCCACAGACCCGAGAAGATGAGTTCCACTTGGCTGCTGAGAAAGCAAAGAGGCTCCAGTCTCTTGCAGGCCATGGAGCCCAGATTGTGAGGACCCAACCACCCACAGCTCCTTCTACCACTGTCTCCCTGGCCTCTTGTAGCAGCAATCTTGACACATGAGCTCATTCTTGGTTATATCACAGTTTTCTGTGTACTTCACCTCAAATATTTATTTTGGGGGAGTTTGGGAACATACCCAGTGGTACATAGGGGCTACTCCTGGTGTTTGGAGGACCACGGGATGCTGAGAATCAAACCTGGGGTTCCTGCATGCAAAGCCTTCATTCAATCAGCCTACTGAGCATCTCTCAACCCCCTTTTTACCCCTCATTTTCTCCCTCTATTCCTGCTATACCCACTGTCACCCCAACTCCCTTTATCCCAGAGTGCAGGAGAGTTTAGAGACAAGAGGCAGTTGGATAGGGTGCTAAGCAGGCCAGGAAGGTGGGAAGAAGGAAGCATAGGAGAACAGAGGCAACCCAAGGCCATGTCCCCCATACTATCACAGGCTGGGAACCATTCCTGGCTCCTCTCCATTGTAGAAACCCGGCAAGTCCCAGCTCATGAATTTTGTAAAACAACTAATTAAAAATAATCTATTTATTTTATATAGTCGTTCATGATGATTTGTTACATTCAGTATTCCAACACCAATCCCACCACGATTGCACTTTCCCATCACCATTATTTCAAATTTTCCCAACCACCCCTCCCTCAAGCCTTTCCCGATAGCAGGCCCTGAATAATTAATTAATTAGTGTTGCCATTATAAATAATTCACTAAACATAATCAAAAAATGTTTCCTTAGAAAAAAGTGTGCGAAAATTGTTCTATCTCACCAGGAAGCCCTTCAAGCCTTGTATAACAGAGTATTAACAGGTTGTTACAGGGTAAGCCTTGTGTGTTTATATTTTGTTAGTCGAGATTGGTTGCCTTCTGCTTTGCATTCATTCAGTGTGGTGTGCTACACCACTGATACCACTGTGGTTATCAGTGATGCAGAATTACGCTGTGTGCTCTAGGAGTTCAAAACTTTTGCATGGGTGATACAGATAGAGTTAAATTTTTAACTGGATGGTGACTTTGGGTGCTCCAAACCCAAAATTCCTGAGTGTATGAGCCTGGTGCGGGATCTGGAAACATCTCTGCAACTTTTTTTTAGTTTCTTTCGAGAGATTTATTTATGAGTTACTCAGAGATTTTTTGGGGGGTCACACCCAGTGATGCACAGGGGTCACTCCTGGTTCATGCACTCAGAAATTACTCCTGGCCGTTCTCGGGGGACCATATGGGATGCTGGTAATCGAACCCAGGTCGGCCATGTGCAAGGCAAACGCCCTACCTGCTGTGCTATCACTCTAGCCCAGCTCAGAGATTTCTAAGTGATACAGTTGCCCGTTTGCCCACACCCTCATCTAGGTGAGAGAAGAACCATGGCCTTGTGAGCAGCCATGATTTCTGCTTTGATGTGCTAGTCTTGAGGCCAGTTCATCCCCTGGGAATGACATGGAGGCCTTATAAAAACACAGGCCTGGAAACAGCTCCCTCTTGGTGCTGCCATAAACAGTTGTCTCAGAGTCGTCTGCATCAGCAGCACTAAAACATCCAAAAGGGAAACTTGGGGCTTGCTGGGATCCAGGGGAAGGACAGGATGAAGACTGGGCAGCAGGGATAAAACACCACACTGTCCCCACACAGCTAGGACAGGTGAGAGGCCCTCCAGGTGTGCCTGCAGGAGCCCTCGCCAGGCCTCATCCTGCAGAGCCCCGGAGGCATTCAAGGAATCTGTAGCCAGCTGCATTTTAATATTCATGGTATATATTTTTCCCAAGTATGTAATTAAAATTTCTGTTTAGATCAATGCAGTTCTCTTCATGCATCCTTTTCTAATGAAGAGCTTCTTACCCCTCACTTGGTAGCTTGTCCATTTTCTTTTTTTTTTTTTTTTTTTTTTTTTTTATTAGTGAAAAACCATGAGGTACAGTTATAGGCTTACAAATTTTGTGCTTGGGTTTCAGCTATACAATGATCAAGTCCCCATACCTCCACCAGTGCCCGTCATTTCAAACATCAGTTATTTGCTTTGGCAATCGAATCTCTGCGTGTGCCATATTTTTTCTTTATAACTATTTTTTCTTGCTGTATTCTAGCTTACAGTACTATGCTGCTCTATGCTTGTAGAGTTGCTACACCAATCCCTCCCCCAGCATTTCCATCTCCACCCATCACTGTCCTCACTCTCCTCACCTGCCCAGTTCAGTTGACCATATCACAGGATTTTTTGTCATCAAGATTGTCTAATTATAATTTATTTTTTTGCTTTTTGGGTCACACCTGGAAATGTACGGGGGTTTCTACTGGCTCTGCACTCAGGAGTTACTCCTGGCGGTGCTCAAGGGACCATATGGGATGCTTGGAATCAAACCCGGGTCGGCTGTGTGCAAGACAAATGCCCTACCCAATGTGCTATCTCTCCAGCCCCTAATTTCTTTATTTTTATTTATTTATTTATTTGCTTTTTTGAGGGGTCACACCCAACAATGCACAGGGGTTATTCCTGGCTCTGCACTCAGGAATTACTCCTGGCAGTGCTGGGGGACCATCTGGGGTGCTGGGAATCGAACCTGGGTTGGCCACATGCAAGGCAAACAGCCTACCCTCTGTGCTCTCGCTCTAGCCTTATTTTCTTTATTTTTATAAAAGTCACATTTGAGTGAGATCATCTGACATTTAGTTTTTACTTTCATTATTATTTTGGGGGGGTTGGGGACCATGGCTGGATATTCTCAGGGGCAATTACTGGCTCTGTGCTAGGAATGACCCCTGACATGCTGTGCCAGGAATTTGAGTCAGGAGTTGACTACTTGCAAGGCAAGAACATGTTCTATCTCTCCAACCCAATCATCTGGTATTTATCCTTTACTTTCTGATCATTTTAATTATCATGACACTCTTCAATTTTATCCAAGTTGCTACAAATCACAAACCTTCATCCTTTCTCAGAGCAGAACGGTGTTCCTTTATGTATCTATATACCTGTGAATGTGTATATGCACCTGGACTCAAATTAAAACAGGAGTGGGGTAAAAACACCCTGTGATCCAACTTCAGAATTCATAGTTCTACCTTGTGTGGCTGGGAAGCACAGGGAGAGCAGAGAGTGTCCCTTCTTGAGGCGTCGAGCCAGAATGCAGTGAGTGAAACCTGGAAGCGAATACATCAGCAACCATGACGGCTGCTGTGTGTGTCAGGGTACTTCCCTCTCCTCTGAAAACCTGCCGTGAGTCATTCTTTTGGGGCTTCCCCTATACACTCTTTCGTAATTTTGCTGCACAATTTGGCCTTCGCCAAAGGCCAGAAACATGTATATCAGCTTTAATAAGGCCACAGGGCCTGTAAAATTATGAGCCATTGGAATTGGTGGGAAGAGTCAGAGTAATGACAATGCTGGATGTCAAAAAAACATTGGAGGGGCTGGAGCAATAGCACAGCAGGTGGGGCATTTGCCTTTCACGTGGGAGACCTGGGTTTGATTCCCAGCATCCCATATGGTCCCCTGAGCACTGCCAGGAGTAATTCCTGAGTGTATGAGCCAAGAGTAACCACTGTGCAATTTCTGAGTGCAGAGCATCACTGGATGTCACCCTCTCCCCTCTGCCCCCCCCCAAAAAAAACAGGTGTGACCCAAAAAGCCAAAAAAATCGGCAAGAACCCCAGATTTGAGCCCTGGCACCACATTGTCTCACAGTGAGCTTTCTCTAAGCACCATGCAAGGAACAGCCCCTAAGCACTGCTGGACGTGCCCTCATCCCAATAAATGTGATGGGGCAAATGTGGATTTATTCCTGAACTTGTGGCTTCTTGAGTACCGTGTGCAAGATTTGCCTATGAAACTCAGAAGCTTAAGAAGTTAGAATTTAGGGACCAGAGAGATAGGACCGAGGGTAAAGTGCTTGTCTTGCATGCGCCCAACCTGGGTTCAATCATCAGTACCATATATGGTCCCCAAGCCCTGCTAGGAATGATCCCTGGGCACAGAGCCAGGAGGAAGCTCTGAGCACAGCTGAGTGTGGCCCCCTTGCCTTACAGAAAAAGCACTGCAGCACTGTAGCGCTGTCTTCCCGTTGTTCATCCATTTGCTTGAGCGGGCACCAGTCACGTCTCCATTGTGAGTCTTGTTACTGTTTTTGGCATATTGAATATGCCACAGTAGCTTGCCAGGCTCTGCCATGCAGGCCAGATACTCTCGGTAGCTTGCCAGGATCTCCAAGAGGCATGGAGGAATCGAACCCAGGTCGGCTGCATGCAAGGCAACCACTCCCTACCCACACTGTGCTCCAGCCCACAAAAAAAGAAGGTAAAGGGTTTTTTTGTACAGTTTAAAAACAGCATGGGTCTGAGTCCCTCCCCAGTGTCCAGGCCTCTCTTTTTATCCGTGCATGATGTCACTTATCCTGTCCCCCAATGCCTGATCCAGATTGTCATCACGGTCCTGTCCCCCAACATCTGCTCACCTTTGATGTGCAATGGCCTTGTCCCTGAGCTGTGCTCTATCCACTGTGCATGCTCTTGGTCTGGAATCTCGAGCTGGAACCCTGTCACCTGTGTCCCCCATGCTGGTGCTGCTGCTCTGAGATCTCACTGGGCCTCTGTAGCTGTGCCCAGCAACTCCCTGTCTCCTGGGCTTGCCTTGGTCTCTGACCATACATGTGCATGTGGCTCAGAAGCTCGGCTGTCCTGCAGTCCATTGGCAGAGTGAAGGGCTAAGAGGCACTGTCTTTTATCTCCCACTGTCTCCCCGCCCAGCCGTCCCATTACCTATTTTGACTGGGCACCTTTTTAGAGGATGAGATCTCATTTAAGATCTAAACTATAACCACCAAACTTTGAAACGTGTATGTCAAGGTGACTGTATTTACTTTCACTGTATTTACTGAATGAACATCTTCGAATGCAGCAGCTATGTGTATCTAGGTCAAGAACCCTACATGATGAATGACCTGGCACCTGAATTACCCATGAGGAAAAGAGTGGCATGGAACGCCTTCAAGAGCATCAAAGAAATAGCTGAGAGGACGAAGAACCTCTGGCTCCGGGCACATCTCTTAGATTCCACCGCTCTTCCTGCACTGACATATGCCTCAGAGACCTGGGCCCTATGAAAACAGAATGAGAACGCTATTTGGGTCTCTCAAAGAGGAATCAAAAGAGCTATGCTTGGAGTATCACGCTTTACTCAAGTGAGAGAAGGAATCCGGAGTTCCGACCTTCGTCAACGATCGTGAATCAGGGACTCTGTCTTGTTTGCCAAGACGTCGAAAATCAGATGGGCTGGATACGTAATGTGATTTGGAGACCACTGGACTAGAGCCATTACTAACTGGATTCCACAGGACATCAAAAGATCGCGTGGTTGCCCACCTACAAGATAGTCAGACTTCTTCATCAAGACTCTGAACAATCGGTTTGAGGCTCTTCATGTTTCTGGAGTGAGCAGACGCCACTGGGCTACACTAGCGTGCGACAGGGATGAATGGAGACATTACTGGCACCCACTTGAACACATTGATGAATAACGGGATGTCAAGTGATCAAGTGATGTCATGGTGACAATGGGAGCGCTGGTGGAGTGGAAGCTGGAACTGGTGATTGGGTTGATATTGGAATATTGGATGTCTAAGATTCAAGTGTCACTAACTTTATAAATCACAGTCCTTTTTGTTTTTGTTTTGGGGCCACACCCGGTGATGCTCGGGGTTACTTCTGGCTCTGCACTCAGGAATCTCTCCTGACAGTGCTTGGGGGAGCATATGGGATGCTGGAGATAGAACCAGGGTGGGCCAGGTGCAAGGCCAACACTGTGCCCACTATCCCTGGAGCAATAGTACAGTGGGTAGGACGTTTGCCTTGCACGTAGCCAACCTGGGTTAGATCCCCAGCATCCCATATGGTCCTCCCAGCACCGCCAGGAGTAATTTCTGAGTGCAGAGCATCACTGGATGTCACCCTCTCCCCTCTGCCCCCCCCCAAAAAAAACCCCAAAACACAGAAAAGCTCCACCAGAGCAGCAGGAGGCCGAAAGCTGAGGCTGCTCTACCTGCTGCCTCCTCAGGGACCCCCCATCTCACCCCCTCCCTCCAGGCTGGCCTCCTGGTGCTCTCCCTGAGACAGAGTATCCAAGCGTGTCCACATTCACTCACATAGAAACTTTGTGGCCTTATCGGCTGTCCAGAACTCTGAGCGCTGCTGGCGCTCCCCCAGCTCTGGCCTTGTCTCTGTGCTGCCCTTGTCTTGACCGGAAGTCTCTCCCCCTGGAGGTCCCCTCTCTGAGAACACTGTAGATGGCTGGACTTGGCACAACGATTTCTGCTTGCATGTAGGGAACAAGTCCTGGGGCACAACGGCAAGAAAGCGCCCAGGGAAGACCGCAGACAGGTTCCCACCCCCAACCCTCAGGTTTGGGGGTGGGGGGCAGGAAGTTACTGTCAGCCCTAAGAGTGACTTAACTCTAACCCCCTTCTGTAAGGGGTTCTGTAGAGTCCAGTGACTGTTGGTCGTTGCAGCTTCCTCTCCAGATAACTAACCTGCGGACTTTGAGGACTGGGGGATTCCTCTGAGGTTAAAGCCTGGTGGCGGTTTATTTGCTTATCACTTCCCTAAAGCCTGCCTCCGTTAGCTGGAACCACCAGACAGCAAGCACCGTCTCCTGCCTCATTGCTATGAACAACGAGACCGCCCTCAGGGGAGAAGGAACTCTCCCGCATAAACAGAGACCAAGCCTCAAGCCCTCTTATTCAGAGAAACCTGTCCCCTGTTCCCAGCTCTACCTCCTTAGGGTGGCTCTGAACAGCCTCTGGAATCAACTTTGCTCTTTTGTGTGGTTCCAGAGAGGGAATCCAGGGTCTCACACATTGGCATCTGTTCTACCACTGAGCCACCTTTCCGGCCCCAGCAAAGTTGTCTCTTGTTCAACTGTGAATTCATGTCACAGCTGTCATTATTTCAGTAGAAAAGTTATTTACATGTTCACATGACTTAAGAATCTAGACTCTAATTATGGCTCTGACACATTTTCACCTAATTTAAAAATTACCTTGTGGGCCTGTTGCAAAAACTTGTCATAAAGAAAGGGGCTGGAGCAATAGCACAGCGGGTAGGGCATTTGCCTTGCACGCGGCAGACCCGGGTTTAATTCTCAGCATCCCATATGGTCCCCCGAGCACTGCCAGGAGTAATTCCTGAGTGCATGAGCCAGGAGTAACCTCTGTGCATCGCTGGGTGTAATTCCCCCCCGCAAAGGAAAAAAAAGGAAAGGGAAGAGGGGCCAGGGAGATGGCTCAAAGGGCATTCCTTGCATGGGGAACCCCTTGGCATTGCATCATCCTCCAAGCACTGCCAAGCACTGCCAGGGCTAGCCCCCAAACCAAGCAGTGAGGATTAAGACTCTGCTGGATAGAACCTGAGGCAGTTAGCTGGAGGTGCTCTCATCATCGCTAATTTTCCTGGAGCCCCAGGTGGAGTCAGGTCCAAAGGCAAATCCAAACTCAGTGGGAAAGAGGAGTGCAACATTGAGAAACAGCAACAGCCTTAAGCAGGGGACGTGAGTATGTGTGTGTGGGAGTGGGGAGGGGGTGTGGACAGTGATCATTGATGATCACTGGGGTGGCTCACCTATCATGCCAACCCAAAGCATAATGATCGGCATCTAAACAGTCTACGCAGTCCTGCCTGAGTATCTTTCTGAATTGGAAATATAACTCTCCATGACAAGGAAAGGGACTGAAGCAAACCCCAGAGATTACCTTCCATGCCTGGGAGGGTGATCTTTCTGGTAAGGGAGGTCCTTGACGTTGCTTTCCGGAAGGCATGGGCATGTCACAGTGAGAGTGAACATTGTAAAGTGAGCCGAGAGCCCTGGGAGGCTTGAAACGCTGGGCAGTGGGACAGCGCAGGAGGGGGGTTGAGCTCCTGAGTCCCAGGTCTCAGGGGTAGGCTGACCAGCCACAGAGTGCTGTGTGAACCCCACGGCTGTATCCCTGCAGCCAAGCAGCAGCCTGTGAAGTGCCTGATCTCCTTTTATGGACAAAACAGTTAAACCTCTGGGCAAGGCCCTCTCCTCCTGCCACTCCTCCCCTTTCACTGAGCCATCGCTTGGGATCAGCAGCTCTCTGGCAGCCTGGACTCGGGATTCCTGAGCTGGTTTTGCAGGTTTGCACACCAGAGAGAAAGCTGAGCTCCTAAGAAAACCCATCACCTTTCCTTATAACTAAGCTTGCCTGGGGTCTATGAGAATCCTTTGTAAGTGGCCAGAGTCACGGAGAGCAGGGATTTTTCTCCATATTAGTGAAAGGACAAAACATCCACCCAACACTGGCCTGGAGTGATACCAGGTAGGGCACTTGTTTTGTATGTGGCCAACTTGGGTTCGATCCCCGGCATCCTGTATAGTCCCCTGAACACTGGCAGGAGTAATTCCTGAGTGCAGAGCCAGGAGTAACCCTGAGCATCACCGGGTGTGACCCAAAAAGCCAAAAAAAAAAAAAATCCAGCATTGCCAACTCTGTCTCCACCTCCCACACCTCCCTCTCATTTGCTCTAAAATGACATTATCATCATGACATTATTGTTTATAACATGTTGAAAACACAGTAGCTGGCTTCCCTTCTCTTGCCCTTGCCATCCTGTGGACCCTTCTCAACCCGGCAAACCTATTTTTAAAAAGGTTAGGGAGGAGACTAGAATGATAACACAGCAGGTAGGGCATTTGTCTTGCACGTAGCTAACCAGGGTTCAATTCCCAGCATTCCATATGGTCCCCCGAGCACCATCAGAAGTAATTCGTGAGTGCAGAGCCAGGAGTAACTCCTGTGCATCGCAGGGTGTGACACAAAAAAGGGGAAAAAAAAGGTTAGGGTGATGGATCATACTGAAGCACATATTATGCAGATGGGAGAACCAGGCTCAAACCCTGGCATCACATAATTCCCTCAGCACCACCGGATGTGGCCCGAGAACTGAAGGAGGAAAAAAATAAGAAAAGAGTTAAGCCAAGTCATTGCTGTGCTTAGATCCTTCCGTGGCCTCCTGGAGTCCTGAGAATAAAAGTCCAAGTCCTTAGGGTCAGAGGGATAGTAAAGGGGTTAAGGTACTTGCCTTACATACAGTAGACTCAGACCCTGGCAACGCATAGGATCCCTCAAGAACCACTAGGTGTCATGTCTGAATGCAGAGCCAGGAATAAATCCTGAGCACCACTGAGGATGACCCTAAATACAAGCCAAAACACAAAGTCCTGGGACTGGAGCGATAATACAGCAGGTAGGGTGTTTGCCTTGCACGAGGCCAACCCAGGTTGGATTCCCAGCATCCCATATGGTCCCCGAGCACCGCCAGGAGTGATTCCTGAGTGCAAAGCCAAGAATAACTCCTAGGCATCGGTGGTATGACCCAAAAAGAAAAAAAAAACAAAAATCATAAAGTCCCTACAGTGCCTTTCGGAGCAGGCCTTCCCTCCTGAGTGCCCAGATGTTACCTTTGTCTGTAACCTGCTCCTCACCTGTGCTTGCTCTGCTCCAGCCTCCTTGGCCTTGCTGCTCCTCATCAGCACCAGGCACAGCCAGCAGCTTCACTCCCATCCCAAGGCCTCCTGCATGCACTTAAGCCACTCCGGCTCTCTTCCAGCCCAATTTTCTTTTTTTGGACTTCGGCATGACTTCATTTGTCCAAACTGGGATACACACACACACACACATACACGCACACATACATACATACACACACACAAAGAGTTTTTTGTTGCTTCTACATGCATAAGACCTAGGTTTGGCCCCCAGCACTGCAAATACAATAAATGGCTTTATTAAAAGCTGCCAGAAAGGTCAGAAAGATAGTAGGGCAGGTATAGCGCTTGCCTTGCACACCCAGATTTGATCCCTGTCACTAAATATGGTCCCTTGAGCATGGAGCCAGGAGTAAACCCTCAGCACAGTTGGGTGTGACCAAAAAAAATGAAACAATTATAGTCAGAAAACAAGTCCCCTTCTTTCATCATCATCTTCAGTATCCTCGGCAAGTTATTGTATGGGTGTTTTTAATGGACATAGCACATCACACATCATTGAATCCTCTCCAACTTTTGATCATAGGAAAAAATATTATTTTTTCCTTTGCACTCATTAAATTCACAGAGATTTAGGCTTAGAGAGTTGAGTTTTCCTATGGAACAAAATTTCTGGAACCAAAATAGAAACTTTAACCTAGAGATGCTACTTATAAGCCTAATTCATATGTCTTCAGTGCCATTTAACTGGCTTTAGAAATTGGTTTTGAGGGTGGGTTTGTTTTGTTGGGAGGGAAGGAGTCCTTCCAAGAAGAGCTCAGGACATCCCAGTGGTAGGGATTACATGGACCATGTCAGGGGTGCTCTGGGGCCTCCAGGACCTTTCTGGGTAGTTCATCGGGGACTCTAGGGTGCTGGGAACGGAGCTGCATGTAATAGGCACCTTACTCCTTGTACTGTTTCTCTGGCCCCCAGAGTTGGCTTTTAGTAAAGCATTAGAAGATCCTGGTTATTCCTTGGCTCCGAGAATACCTCCCTTATATCATGAGCAATTGTGGGAGGGCTAAGCTGGGCCGCTCCGACTCCAGAACCCAGGGGAGCACTCACTGAATCAAAACCCCATTGGTCAGCATGCCATGAAGACATGTGCAGCCAATGTCTGCTTCTGCTCACATTTTCTGTTGCACAATATTTCACAGGGGCCAATCGAAGGAGCTTGCTTCAGGACTGAGTAATTTCCTTTAAAGCTGGGCTGAAGATTTTTGGCCCTCTTCTCATTTTCCTGTTGCTAAATATAAAACATGAGATGAAGAGCTCCTATTATTCAAAGGAAGGGAATGGGAGGCCTTAAATGGGAAGCCTAGGAACAAGATTGAGAGGTAAACTTCATATAGTTCCGAGCCTGTCGAGTAGGTGCCACAAGGCTCCACAGAGTCTGGTTATCATGAGACTTGTTGATTGCTTAATTCCTACCGATATGGCCTCAGCACCCAAAAGATGGAAAGAAATACAAGAAATTTCCTTCAGGACTGTCAAAAGTTCTTAGGCCTGAGGGACAGCGCAGCAAGTTGAGGGTGTTTGCCTTTCATGCAGCTGACTAAAGTTTGGTCTCTTGTTGGTCCCTTGACCCATCCAGGAATGATCTCTGAGCATAGAGCCAGAAGTAAGCTCTGAGCACCCATGGGTGTGAGCCAAACCAAACCAAAAATGTATATGGGCCAGGGTCTTAAAGGGCTGGTAGGTATGTTTGTAAGTAGGAGGTCTGGATTTGATGCCCAGCATCACATGCTTCTCAGAGCACCCTGGGTTAGGGTGGCCACCCCTGATCACTGCTGGGTATGATCCCTGAAACCAAACCAAAAAAAAAAAAATAGCATAGTCGAGTTAACTTTGTTCTTCAGTATTAAACAGAACTTATAAGTTCTGTTTACCATTGGTGGTAGGAACTTGTAAGTTCTGTTTAATAAGTAAGAAAGAGGAAGGAAGGGTATAAAAAGAAAACCCTGTTACTTTATTTATATCTACCTTATAATTCAGGTTACTCAACCTTAAGAAGGCTCCGCTCCCTCTTGGTGTCTTTCACTCATCTCTCATCTACTCCTGCTTCTACAAACTCTTAAATGGATCTTTATTAAACTCAGCTTAAACTGACTTGAGGCCAGCCCACATTGGCAATCCACGGAATTAAATAGCATTTGCCTGTTGCCTTGGGGTGGTTAACTTATGCAATGAAAGCTAAATAAATCTAAATAGATCTATTTTCTAAATCTATATTTCCTGACAATTTTTTCATATTCCACAAATACTACAAGATTAACACAAACTGTTTTAGAAAAACATCTACAGCTGTTGGAATAAATTGACAGAATAAAATCTCTAGTATCCAGTTCAGAGCTGTATATTCTTAGTCTTATTACCCAATACAGAACTTCAACATTTCAGTTAAACTTGGCATTTTAACAAAAGAAAAAGGAAAGAGAGAGAAAGAAGATAAGTGCCGACCATAGAGGGAGGCAGGGGTTGGAGGGAAGGGTTTTTGGGGATGGTGGGAGGGAAACGGGGGCATTGGTGGTAGGAAACGTACACTGGTGGAGGGATGGGTGCTGGATCACTGTATGACTAAAACCCAATCGTGAACAACTTTGTAATGTTCTATCTCGGATATTCAATTAAAAAATTTATAAAGGAAGTAATGTGGAGTTCATGCCCCCTTCTCAGCTTAATCCGTGCTGAATAAATAGCAGTACTCCGACATGTAATAAGTAAATAAATAAATAAACAAACTCGACATTTTACAGGACTGGAGAGATGACTCAATGGGTTGAGTGCCTGTTCTGCGTGCAGGAGGCCTGGGTTTGATTCCGAGCACTGCATGGTCCCCTGAACACTGCTGGAGTCAACCCTAGAGTACTTAGTCAGAAATAGACACTCTCAGCACTGCAGGTGTGCTCTTGCCCAAAAGAAAACCTAAACCTGAAAGATGGCGGCCGCATGGGAGCCTTGTGGAGAGCAGGTCTGAGCCAGGGGTGGGGGCGCGACTGAAACCTCATGGGACGGAGGGCATTCCGGCCTGTCCTTCACGCCCTACCGAGGTCACCAGTTGCCCCCCACGAGAGGCTCTCCAGCACGGCCCGGCCCCAGAAGCACAGAAACCATCTCTTAATTATCTGACTCTCAGTAGAAATACTTTACAGGGTTAATAAATAAAATAGCAGAAATCCAAAACTGTGCGGCCGCGATAGCAGCCGTGCAACATCATTTAATTCTTGAACCCAGCTGTAGAAAGCAAATCATTTCACAATGCTTTTCCAGCATGGCTGATTTTGGGGGGGGGGGTAAAGTCTAAATAATAATGGTGCAACTTTTATCAAAACAATGAAGCTAGTCAAAGTAGATAGTGTTAACTAGAATTCATCTGCCCCACAGGCATTGGGGGGGTGGGGGGTTTATTGGGGTTCTTCGTGGTGAAAAATAAGTATTGGTAAAGGGAAATGTGATTGATATTTGCATGACTGAGACCTAAACCTGAAAGCTTTGTAACTTTTCCCACAGCGATTCAATAAATAAATAAATTAAAAAAAAAAAAAAGAAAACCTAAACCTGGTAAATTATAAAATTATGCCTGCCCACAACAGGAATTCCCAATCATCACAACTCTTTTTTTTTTTGGTTGGGGATGGGGGTTGGGGGAGTGTCACATGCAGTGATGCTCAGGGGTCATTCCTGGTTCTACACTTAAGAATCAATCCTGGCGGTGCTCAGGAGACCATATGGGATTCTGGGGATTGAACCCTGGTCAAGTGCATACAAGGTAAGCACCTTCCCCGCTGCACTACGGCTCTAGCCCACAACTCACTTTTTATAACCAGCGACAGAGCTCAACAAGTCTGGGTCAAAGTCCTCTTAAATAAGAGCTACAGATAACTCCCTTAATTTGAAGCTCTCATTCCTGTCTCACTGGACATTCATCATTCCCTCAGATGATTTACCTGCTTCCTTATGGTTCTCAAAAAAGAATAGTACTTGGGGGGGGTGGAGCAATAGCACAGCGGGTAGGGTGTTTGCCTTGCATGCGACCGACCCGGGTTCGATTCCCAGCATCCCATATGGTCCCCTGAGCACTGCCAGGGGTAATTCCTGAGCGCAGAGCCAGGAGTAACCCCTGTGCATTGCCAGGTGTGACCAAAAAAGCCAAAAAAAAAAAAAAGAATAGTACTTGGGCTGGAGAAGTAGTGGGTAAGGCACTGGCCTTGCACATGGCTCACCTGGTTCAATTCCTGCATCTAATAGGTCCCCCAACATTACCAGGCATGACCTTTGAACCCACAGGGTGTGGCTCAGAAACAAAAACAAACAAAAAAGTAGAATTTACCTACAATCCTTTTTAATTTTTTCTTATTTTTATTAAGAACAGTGATTTACAAAGGTATTCATTATACAGTTATTTCAGGCATTTAGTGTTCCAACATAGTGTGATCTTCCCTCCAACAATGTCCCCAGTTTCCCACTCATCCCCAACCTGCCCCTTAAGCACATAACTAATTTGCTTTGTATTACTTGTTCCAACAAAACTTACATGGCAAACCAGAAAATAAATCAGTAAGAGCCAGTTTGTGATTGCTATATGATTTTAACCTACGTAAAGGTAAAGGTAAAGGCCCTCCCATTGTTCATCGATTTGCTCGAGCGGGCCCAGTAACATCTCCATTGGAGACTTTGTTGTTACTGTGTCTGGCATATCGAATACATCACGGGTGGCTTGCCAGGCTCTGCCGAGCGGGCGAGATACTCTCGGTAGCTTGCCGGGCTCTCCGAGAGGGGCGGAGGAATCGAACTCGGGTAGCACAGCGGTAGGGCGTTTGCCTTGCACGCAGCCAACATGGCCGACCTGAGTTCGATTCCTCCGCCCCTCTCGGAGAGCCCGGCAAGCTACCGAGAGTATCTCGCCCGCACGGCAGAGCCTGGCAAGCCACCCGTGATGTATTCGATATGCCAGACACAGTAACAACAAAGTCTCCAATGGAGACCTTACTGGGCCCGCTGGAGCAAATCGATGAACAACGGGAGGGCCTTAACCTATGTAACTGAGGAAAATAATTGTTACAATATAACAAACTGCTTATTCTCATTTACATAAGCAAGTTCTCAACTCTGGACTCCAAAGTACATTACATTAAATTTATTTATATTTGGATCTCATTATGGTAAAATAATGCCTTACCTGTCTTTAATAAAACTTTTAAAGAACTTCTGTGCTAATGTATATATATTTCTTTTTTGCTTTTTGGGCCACACCCGGTGATGCACAGGGGTTACTCCTGGCTCTTCACTCAGGAATTACCCCTGGCAGTGCTCAGGGGACCATATGGGATTCTGGGAACCAAACCCAGGTTGGCTGCGTGCAAGGCAAATGCCCTACCTGCTGTGCTATTGCTCCAGCCTCATAATATATATATATATATATATTTTATAAATTTTATTTTATTTTTGTAAAGCTGTTCACAATAATTGATTATATTTAATATTCAAACACCAATCCCACTATCATTACACCTTTCCACCACCATATTTCAAATGTTTCCATCCCCAACCCTAAACCATGCCCACAAAGCATAACCAAATTAATTATTTTGTATTGCTTGTTATGAATAATCCGCTAAAAATGATCTAAAAATTTTTCTCAGAGGAAAGCGTGTGAAGATTGTTGTATTTCACCCAGGAGTCATTAAGTCCTTCTGTATAAGAGATTAGAAACGTGCTGTTAAAGGTTGAACCTTGTGTGCTCATATATTATATATATCTGTATATATATATATATTTGCCCCTAAGATTGGTTGCCTTCTACTTTAAATGTGGTGTGCTACCTTTGGTATATCAGTGGTGTAAAGTATGAGATGTCCAGGAATAGATTCACTCATGGGTGAACCTCATTCAAACAAGTGGAGATCAACCATGGACATGGCAGCACTTGAATTCTGGAGGTTTTCAGCTTCTGGGGCTCAGTTAGGGTGGGGAGAGGAACTCACCCGTGCCCCTCCAAGTTGCCCTGAATGAAACAGCCTGGTGCTGGGTCTGGAGGCATCTCTATGTTGTACTATACTCTCTTCTGAGGGATTTGTTGTTGAGTCTCTGGTTCATGGCTGTTGATGAGATTATATGGCATCAGAGGCAGTTTGTAGGTGCAACTGCCAAGCTGCCAGAAACAGGAAGATGGGGGAAGTCACCCATTCCTGACTCCGTTGAGCCTGGAGTTTTCAGTCACAAGTTTTTGTACAAGTGTGTGAGGTTAGGCCGTAAGCATGGCCGTGTTTGAGTTCTGGAGGTTTTTGGCTGCCAGGGTTATTTTGGAGCATCAAATGAGGGGCCTCACCCACCTCACTTCAGGTTGCCCCTGATGAGACAACCTGGTGCAGGGTCGGGAGGCATCTCTATGGCATATCATCCTGTGCTCCACTAATATATTTTGCAGTTTACATGAAATAGGCAAGGCCTACTTATATAAACTTCCCCCCTACATTTTATATAAACACTGTGGTTTGCCAAGTTATTCATGATGATTTGTTACAGGCATTCAGTATTCTAACACCAATCCTACCACCATTATCACAGTCCTTCCACAATTGTCTCCAATTTTCCCAAATACTCACTATGCCTACCTCCGTAGCACACCCACAGTAATTCATTTTATATTGCTGGTTATCAATAAATTGAAAACAGAATGATCAAAAAATATTTCCTTAGAAGAAAATTAGTGTAAATTGTTGTATCTCACCATGGAGACATTAAGTCCTTGTTGAGGGATTACTGAGATGTTACAGGTTAAGCCTTCGTGTTAATGTTTGATTAGTCGAGATTGGTTGCCTTCTGTGTTATACCCCAACCAATCTGGAGTGCTACTACAGTGTTGTAGGGTTTGGAAATGTCTTGTGGCCTCAAAGGCCGCCATGTGCTCTAGGAAGTCCAAATTTTTAACTAGGTTGTACAGCTGGAATTAAATTTTTAACTGAGCATTGGCTTTGGGGTGTGAATGTGACTGCCAGGGCTTCCAGAAATACAGGGAGGTGTGGGGAGGTAGCCCATTCCTGCTCCAAGAAAGCTTGGAGATTTCAGTCCCAAAGACCCACATACATGAATTTTTTAGTAGGTTGATTTTTGGGTGAGACTTGGTCCCGAAACAATGGAGTCCCACTAGAGGCACTGCGGAGATTTTGCAGTGTCTTGCTTACAATCTGAATCAGTAAGTCTGATGCCACAATAAAGAGAAAATGCTTAGCAAAGAATCTATAATATCATTATCATTATTACTCAACATTGTGATTTCCTTCCTTTTCCCTCTTCTCGGATGATTAACAGATTTCTTTTTTCTTCCATGTCTCTATATGGAAACAGGGTGCTATCCCAATGGGCTATTTTCTACAAGGGAAAAACTAAAACCCCAGTTTTTTTTGGAAACACAAGACTTCAAGAATCCAGTAGTCATATCCTTTCAGAGCCTGTATAACAATGGTTGTAAGAAAAAAATCTTGAGATATTTTTTTTTCCTTTAAAAGGGTCAAGATTTTGCCAGCAAGGGCAGTAAAGTGAGATCTACTTTTAAGTTAAAATTGAACTGCCTTAAAAGTATCTCAAAATTCTTTCAAATCTTGTCTTCTCCAAAATGGAATTTTTAGGGAGCTAGTGGGGTGTAGAGGAAGATATGGGGACTGTAGGGGTGGGGGGAGGGGAACAGAACTCGCAACATGGGGCTGGGCAGGTATAGAGAAGACTTAGAAATGGATCTTCCGATGGCCATTAGTGCTCGATAAGATAGAATGTCATGGTTAAAATATACAATTGAATTTCAAAGAAGGAAAATAGCCCAGTATTAACATTTTGTCAAAAAGAAAAATCAGAAAGATCCACGGGCTTAGGGAGGTATGAGACCAGGTGTGACCTCTGGAAGTGGGAGTTGAAAATCTCACACGTATATACACACAAACTCACATGCACATGTGGGTGTGTGCATGTGCGTGCGCGCACACACACACACAACACACACACACCAATACAAGAGCTCTAGACATACTGCTGGCAGGGGGTGGGATGAGAGGTATTGTAGCAGAATTGGAATGTTTCTGATTTTTTTGTTTGTTTTTTTGGGTAACACCTGGCAATGCACAGGGGTTACTCCTGGCTCATGCACTCAAGAATCACGCCTGGCGGTGCTTGGGGGACCATATGGGATGCTGGGAATCGAACCCGTGTGCAAGGCAAATGCCCTACCTGCTGTGCTATTGCTCCAGCCCCTCTGATTTGATTTTGTTTCTCTTAAAAGTTCTACTGGATGATCTTTTCAGGCTTTCATTCTTATCCCAGGGATCCCATCTTATGGCCCGTGTCCAAGAAACCAAATAGGGGTTAAAGTATTTTCTTTGCATCCTATTGACCCAGGTTGATCCCAGGCACCACGGATGGTTCCCTGAGCACTGCCGTGAGTGATCCCTAAGCACACAGCCAGGAATATCCCCAGAGTACTTCTAGGATTCGCTCAACACAACCCCTGCCCCCCAAATAAAATCATTATTTCCTCCTTCTCCCCCATCCCTTTTTGCAACACTTGGGGGACTGCACAGAGTTGAATGCAGAGATGTGCCAGGGACCCCAAACAGCAGCACCTAGGGGATCACACTCAGTATGTAGGGGTGCCCTGGCTGGAGCTCACGTTGTGATGCCTGCACGGAGGACTCTGCCACCCCAGGCCCAGCCCAGTATGTGCTGCTGTTGGGTCTTGGGGTGCAAGCTACGTGCTCTAGCACAGCCGCACCCCCGGTTCCTGCTCCATAGTTCTCTTTCCCTTCAGAATGAAGATGTCTGTTGGTAATATGTCTGCTTCTTCTACGTACATGTGCATGGTATTTTCCCCCATTGGTTCCTTCTCTCTGCCACATTTACTCATTTTTAGAATAAACATTGTTTCATACTACAATTACTGTCCTTATTTATTTATTTATTTATTTATTTATTTATTTATTTTTAGTTTGTTCTATATCCAGTTGTGCTTAGGGTGTCAGTTCTGGTACTGCGTGGGGGCCATGCGGTGCCAGGGATTGAACCTGGGGCTCCTGCATGCAAAGTCTGTGCTCGAGCCCTTCAGCTACCCCTGAGCCCCTTCTTTCTCATTTTAAAAAATGTTATTTTATAATAGAATCAACATTACTGTTTTATACTTGTCCACTACCATGCCCACCACCAAAGGGCCAAGCTTCCACCATCACTGCAAGGTGCCTTCCTTCTGTGGACTGGATCTCAGTAGTTTCCTTTGAGGGGTTATCTAATCCCTTGCTTTGTTTATACTCTGACTATGAGCAATAGCACCTAGCTTTCTCCATTTCCTTTCTGACTCACTTCACTTGGTATGGCTTCTTCTATTTCCATCCAAGTTGCAGCAAAGTGCAAGATCTCATATTTTCTCAATGTATTTTACAGAAACAGGTTTGATATCAAGGTCTTTGTGTGTGTGTGTGTGTGTGTGTGTGTGTGTTTGGTTTGTTTTTTTTTTAGGCCACACCCAGAATTGCTCAGGGCTTTTTCCTGGCTCTGTGCTCAGGAATCACTCCTAATGGCTCACAAACCATGTGAGACATGCAGGGGATCCATTCTGAGTTGACCATGTGCAAAGCAAGTGCCCTACTCACTGCCCAGAAGAGTTCATCTTTAATGCATGTGTGTGGTGTGAGCCAGGACTGAGCAAATGCTTTTGTGCCTGGGATCCCCACACCACATGGCCCCTGAGCACCCTACTGGGAGTAGCTCCTGAGCACCCTTTTGGGAGTAGCCCCTGAGCACTGCCAAACGTGGTCCCAAAGCAAAAATTTTAAAAAGCTGACACAATTTCAAGTGCTACATGAACAACCCCCTCTGGGGCGCCAGGTCTTGAACCCAGGTCAGCCACACTACTGTACTATCTCTCTACCCTTACTAGAACTTTATTTATTTTCAAGGGCCACGACCAGAAATGTTCAGGGGTTACTCCTGGTTCTGCACTCACACATTACCCCGGTGGTTCTCAACGGTTCACAGGGGATGCTGCGGATCACACCCGGGCTGCATGCAAGGCAAGTGTCCTACCTGTTGTACAACGGCTCTGGAATTTTAAAAGTATACAAAGAAAATAAGCGGGATACTTCAATCCTCAGCAGCCCATATAGCCCCCAAGCTCTGCCAGGAGTGATCCCTGAGCTATGTTATTGTGCTCCCCTCACAATTTTCTAGATTCCAAAACGAACCCAGGATATAGCTGAATGGTAGAGCACCTGCCTTGCCTTGCTGCAGGAGACCTGAATTCTGATCCTGCCCCCACCGCCCACATGATTATTTAATTATTTAATTTTTTTTTTTTTGCTTTTTGGGTCACAGCCAGCGATATTCAGGGGTTACTCCTGGTTCATGCACTCAGGAATTAGTCCTGGAGGTGCTCAGGGGACCATATGAGATGCTGGGAATCGAACCCAGGTCAGCTGTGTGCAAGGCAAATGCCCTTCCCACTGTGCTATCGCTCCAGCCCCTACACACATGATTATTTTAAAAGAAAAAAAGCAGGTCCAGGGGACACTGGGAAGCCACTGAGGGGCCCGGGCAGATGTTTGGCTGGTGCAGGGGAGGCTGAAGTGAGGAAGGCTGGGGAAGAGCATGAGGACAGAGGATTGGGGGCCTCTTGGCCCTTAATATCACTTGAATGGTGGTTTCTGTGGCCAGCTACAGGATGGGTGGGGCCCACAGGACTCTTCCAGAATACACAGCACGTCTGGGTTATGCAGCAGACACCTTCTACCTGGAGCGATAGCACAGTGTGTAGGGCGTTTGCCTGGCACACAGCCAACATGGCTGACCCGAGCTCGATTCCTCCGCCCCTCTCGGAGAGCCTGGCAAGCTACCGAGAGTATCTCGCCCGCACGGCAGGGCCTGGCAAGCTCCCCATGACGTATTTGATATGCCAAACACAGTAACAACAAGTCTCAAAATGGAGATGTTACTGGGCCCGCTCGAGCAAATCGATGAACAATGGGAGGACAGTGACAGTGATATATATATATATATATATATATATATATATATATATATATATATTACTTTTTGGATCACACCTGGCAATGCTCAGGGCTTACTCCTGGCTCTGCACTCAGGCATTACTCCTGGCAGTGCTCGGGGGACCATATGGGATGCTGGGAATCAAACCTGGGTTGGCCACATGCAAGGCAAACGTTCTACCCGCTGGGCTATAACCCCAGCTCCCCTAGACAAATATTCTCGTAGCAAGAATGGATAAAGGGGTGGCGTGGGAAACATTAGCCTGCAAACAGCCTCCCAGAGTCACTGCTTTGAACAAAGCTTGGAAATCTGAAACTTTGTCTTAAAAAAAGATGAGAGGTGGAAGAGAGAATAGAAAGGTTAAAGCTTTGGCTTAGCATGTGGCTGTGGCCATGACCCCGGTTAGAATCCCAGCATTGCTCAGGGTTCACTAGCCAGGTGTGGCCCTGGAGTCCTGCCAGTGTGAACAACAATGACAAGAGGACAAGTCTGAAGGGGCCATTACGGGGTTGCTGCCCAGCTCCAACCCTTCACGGTGATCATCTGCATGTGTGCATGTCTCCTGTGAGGCTGAGATCAGGGCTGTGTTTACAGTCAGTACCCAGCAAAGGACGTGATTCATACCAGGACTCAAATACGACTCCATCGATGAACATAGAAATGACTGCATACTTGTACGCAACCAACCTGGGTTTGATTCCCGGCATCCCATATGCTCCCCTGAGCACTGCTAGTAGTAATTCTAGAGCCAGGGGTATCCCCTGAGTATCACCAAGTGTGATCAAAAAGCCAAAAAAAAAAAAAAAAAAGAAAAAAAGAGAAAGAAATGAATGAATGTACAGTAGCTGTGAGTATTCTGGTTGTTAGGATGTAGCAATCACACATACCCCATTCAGATATCATCCTTCAAAATGCCTTCGAAAGTTAAGACATCCACATTTGTTTTGTCAAGCCATTTATTTAAAAAAACAAACAAACAAACAAACCCGAGTTTCTGATGTCATCAAAGAAAACTTTTCCTCAATAACATGATGACTGAGTAAGTGAATGAGACACTCCCAGCATATCATAAAGGAGATAGGTACACCTTCTATTTCATAGAAAGGCACCAAGAAAAAACAGACAACCGCGCACCAGATCCAAAGGGCTTCCATTAAACGTTAATGGAATGCTGCATGGAGCAGAACAGGACCGAGCTCTGCTCACCACCTCACTCCCTTGCAGACCACACACCTGCCATCTGCGGGTCTGTGGTTTCACTTGGCTCATCCAGGTTCAGTCTCCAGGAGCCGTGAGGCTGCAAAGCTCAGCAGTGGGGGAATGTTCAGCTGCCCCTCTCCGCTCACAGACCCTCAGCTCTGGGTCTGAGCTTGGGCGAGCCTTCTGCGTAGGACAGCTGCCATAATTTATCGCTGTTGATGGGGCCCACAATGAATTGCCATGTAATCTAATGACCCGAAGCATAAACTATCTCCAGAGGCCATGATGTCATTTGAAATCCCTTCATTTCAGAATGACAAAGCAGTCACCCAAAGTCTATTGATTATATTAGGATTCATTCCTAGGGCAGGACAGTTGATGGATTTGCACAAGTGTCTCACAATATATACTTCCTGTGCTACAGCATCCCAAAGAGGTAGTTTTTACTGCTCGAGAAATTCTGTGTTTGTCCATTTATCAATCTCTCCCTGCACTCCCCTGGCACCAGACAGGTGCACATGCTGATTGCAATGTTGGCAACAGAGAAGGCCATGGGGCAGGGGTGGGGGGGGCAATGGGATAGAGCTATACCTTCCCCTCAATTTCCTGTGAACCTACAATAGCCCAGAAACAATAAAACAAACAAAAAACCTATTTAAAATAACAACAAAACTGAGACTGAGAAGCTACCTGATTCGACCAAGGTCACTGAGCTGATTTGGTAGAAAACCAAGAATCAGACCCGAGTTGTTTTCAGTGCCAGAGATGGAATCCAGGGACAGAATTCCCTAACACTCGAACATATAAAATACATGTTCCACTGCTGAACTGCCACCCCAGACCCTCTAGAGTCCAGGGCCCGCATGCTGCAAGCTTTATGCACCATATATCATGCTACCTTGCATCCCTTCCTAGTAAGGAGAGGTCAGGAAATATTTAGTAAGCACCTGTAGCAAACTACTTCCTAGAATTCCGAATAGGAAGAAGCTAGGGTAGAGATCTCTAAGTTTACATTTAGGGTTTTTTAATTGCAGGGGTGTGGGCAGTGAGAGCCACACCTGCTAGTGCTCAGGGGCCCTTCCTAACTCTGCGTCTCAGGAGTGATCCCTGGCCCTGCTGGAGGGACCATGTGTGGTGCCATAGATTCAAACTGGAGTTTGCCATATGCAAGGCAGGTGCATTTATTCGAGGATTATCTCTCTGGTCCTGGGTTCTATGGGTGCTGTTTTTTAATCTCTTCCCCAACACAAACACACACACACACACACACACTGCTGCGACACCTCTGTTAATGCCAAGCTCTCTCTCCAGTATCAGCTGCCCCTCACCCTGCAGGTATAGTGGCTCATCACTGCTCCCTTTAGGGGGGCAGAATGCACTATCCGTCACTCTCCTGAACTCCGAGTATTTGTGCATGGCCCTGCTGCAAAATTTGCAGGTGCAGAGACTCATTAACTATCTTGTTAGATTGTGACTTCCAGTGATGGACATCATCTGAGTGGCCAGGGGATGTCCTGGAAACACACGTGCGGGGGCCAGTGTGTGGGCTCAGGACCTTTGGAGCAAGTGTTTGGTTCTCACGGTTTCCCCAGATTAGTCTGAGACTAGGAAACACTGAAAAAAAAAATAAATAAATCTAGCTAATAGCATGACATAACTGGAAGAATACAAAAAACACCATAGACTTAAATATGAGACCTGAAAATGTTTCTTTTTTTACAAAACTATTTCAATAGCGTTGCAAGTTTCATTGTTTGGAACTGTTTTAAAAAACCATTTAGGTCACAAAAATAATTTCTTTTTAAAATAGAAAATGATATAGATATATAAAGCATATCAAAAACAGCTTGGGATCTGCAGAGATAGTACAATGGTTAAGGCACTTGCCTTGCATGTTGCTGACCTGATTCAATTCCTGGTACCATATATGGTCTCCCAAGCCTTGCCTGGAGTGATCCTTGAATGCAGATCCAGGAATAAGCCCTGAGCATTGCTGAGTGTGGGCCAAAACCAAAACCAAACAAGAAAAGGAAAAATAGAAATATAATCATAAGCCTTATAGGCGGGTGCTCTTACACAATAATCTAGTAATCCAGATTTTCTATTTCAACTACTATATCTGCATAAAAGGAATTAGAAAGTCTATGCCTGTGACTCATCCTAATCAATTCACATACATTACATATTTAAACTTAGTTATTTTTTTAAATCTTCATTTTTGCATTTGGATGGTGCCCAGGCTCAACTTTTTCAGAGAAATGTTTGTTAGTTTAGCCATCATTTTATTTGTCTTTAGGATCAAACAATGAGCAATGTAGGTCTATTTTAAAAATATAAATACTTGTGGAAATCGTTTAAATCATTTGGTCCTTAAACATATTGCTTGAACGAATCAGGTTCAGCTAATGTGAACTTCATTACACCAGAAGACGGGATATTTCACTCTGCCTTTGGCTGCAGGTTGTATTTCTGTGGCTGGAAAAAGTGTTCTTCAATAGCACTGACTAGTTCATTGAGCTCTTTCTTCAGCTGCTCGGGATCACTAAAAAGTAAAGGGACGAAATTCCAGATCAGTGGTCTATTGCAAAGCATGTTTTCAATTCATCCTACATCAATCAAGAAGTATGCATCTGTTGACCTGGACAAAAATAACCCAACAAAACCCAAGAGACAACATCCCTAATTTTCCCCCAAGAACTTCCTGGAGTCTCCACTCTTTAAACAAAACCAGCCCTCTGCGCTTCTTCTAAGAATTTCAAAGCACCCCGACGTGTCTGGCCTAGCCTAGTGTGCGATCTGCAGCATTTATTCCTTCATTATTGAGAGAAAAGGCTCCGGACTCCAGTTGTTATTAAACCCGCTGCACTTTGATGAGCGACATCAATGGCATCCCTGTAAGTCTTTGATCTCCAGGATACAAAGGTTCCTGATCCTGTGTGTTCTCAAACCAGTGCGTAGTCTGTCTGGAAGACCTTTAGAGATGGAGATGGGGAGCCCCCTAGTGGGCGTCCCACCCCAGAAATGCAGCATCCCCTGGGGTTTATCTTCAGTTATTGATAAACAACTAAAGCAGTCAACTAGAACCATCCCAGGGAAGAAATGGAGTGCACCCATTCACATGCAAACGAGTGGACAGGCGGCACTGAGGGGTGGTGGCCGTGGGACTCGGAGAAGCTCCGGCAAAGCCAGGGCTGTAAACCGGCCTTCCCCAGAGGGGGGCGCTGCACCTGGAGGGCACTGGAGAGAGGCACAGTACTAGTATGGCGCTACTGGGGGTAGACTTTCTGTTTGCCTGCTTAAAGAAGGTAAATTTCCCAGAAGTGCTGAGCAATTTTGTTGTTGTTATGAAAAGACGCAGGCTGGCCAAGCAAGTGTGGAAAACTTTGAACCAAAATGTCAAATATAAAACACCGAATTCTTTTTTTTTATTTGTTTTTTGTTTGTTTGTTTTTGCTTTTTGGGTCACACCCGGCGGTGCTCAGGGGTTACTCCTGGCTCATGCACTCAGCAATTACTCCTGGCGGTGCTCAGGGGACCATATGGGATGCTGGGAATCAAACCTGGCTTGGCCATGTTGGCTGCGTGCAAGGCAAACGCTCTACCCGCTGTGCTATCGCTCCAGCCCCAGCCCCCTATTTGGTTTTTTATTTTTGGGTCACACCCAGCATTGAACAGGGGTTACTCCTGGTTCTGCACTCAGGAATTTCTCCTGGCGGTGCTCAGGGGACCATATGGGATGCTGGGAATCGAACCCGGGTCAGCTGCGTATAAGGCAAATGCCCTACCCACTGTGCTATCGCTCCAGCCCCAAGACACCAAATTCTTAAGTTCAGAACTCTCAAGGCTTCATTCCACCAACAGCAGCAAGCAAATTGAATTGTTGAATTGTGAAAGAAATGGCAGGCCTTGTAATTAGCTGAGATAGTTTTTTTTTTTAACATTGTAACGGTGAAACAGTGTAACTAAAGCCATCCATTTTATGATGGGCATTAATTCTTGCCCCCCTCCCTCCCCACTAACCCGCTGTGTGCCCCTAGGCCAAGAGGCTTAGCCTCCCCAAAGCCCAGATTCCTCATCTGTCAAATTGGGATAACTCTTTTACCTTCTCCAGAGAGTTACTGTTTAGATTAGGGCAAATTATATAAAGCAATTAGCACAGAACCTGGCCCACAAACCTGAATTAATGTAGCTATAATGATAATTATTTTTATACTCTTTGGTAACACATAAAGTAATTATGCTTCATTGCTCATATGAATCACAGGTCTTTGTTTTTTTTCCCCCTTCTCCACAAAACGTGACAAAGAAAATAACAGTTATCAGAAGGCACATCACTAGTAACTTTTTTTTTAACACACTTAAATCTAAACTCACATATATGTGTATGTGCATATAACTATTTAGAGATATTTTACATCTATTATTTATCACATACATATGTAAAATACACATATATTATATCTATATTTAAACCAGCTGATTTTTCTCTATTAAAACTCTCGCTCCTGGGTAAGATAATTATATATGTATTTAAATTTGAGACAGTAAGGGAGTGTCCTTGTTCTTAAGAGAGGAAAAATAAATCTGTGACTTACTTTCAAATAGTTCAGGGTGGGGACGGAATACCCCATCGTTAACAGATACAGAGAGAGGGAACACTTCTTACAAAATCTCTCAAGGGCTGTGTTTTGGTGGGGGTAGGTGACCCAGCTCCCTGAGGCCTGGGTTTAGGAGCAAAATTCCAGTGGATATGGCCAGACTGTTTCTTTGTGTCTGTGCCTGCTTTTCTGCTGCCGCAGCAAAGCAGAATAGAGGTGACAGGGATCACATAACCCCACAAACACTCCAGCCCACACTCGTGAGCTCTTGAGGGAAATGGCAAGCCAACCCTGGGTCTAGGTGAAGAACACGTGGGTAGTCCTCCCTCGCTTTATTGTTCAACCAATCTCTGGTTTGACATTTTCCAAAATCCACAGTTGGGCAACCCTAAAGACATCTATGTTTGGGTGGGAACGTGGCTCGGTGGAAGGGCACAGTATGTGCTTTGTAGGTATAATCTCTGGATTCTATCCCAGCACCACCAAAACAGAACCTCAAAACCTAGAAACATTTACCCCAACCAAAGTGATTTGATGAGCAGGGTTGTATGCAAGTGAAGTGCTAATACTATTTCTCTGGCCTGAAAAAGATTCTTTCTTTCTTTCTTTCTTTCTTTCTTTCTTTCTTTCTTTCTTTCTTTCTTTCCTTCCTTTCTTTCTCTCTCTCTCTCTTTCTTTTCCTTCCTTCCTTCCTTCCTTCCTTCCTTCCTTCCTTCCTTCCTTCCTTCCTTCCTTCCTTCCTTCCCTCCTTCCTTAACTATCCCTGAAATTAACAATGAAATTTTCCCACTGAAAGTTAAGAAACAATTATGAAATTAATTAGGATCTCTACATTCTTGCCCCTGGATGCTTTAAGCAACCATTCACATCACAATATTTCTTTAAGTTCTGAAACAATATTCCCAATTAAAGTATCTATATGATCTCATTCTCCCATTTGTTTTTTGGGCACACCCTGTGATGCTTCAGAGCCACACTTGGCAGTGTCAGGGGACCTCTGCAGTGCTGGGATTTGAACCAGGGTTACAGCTGTATGCTGGGCAAGTGCCTTAATCTCTGTACAATCTCTCCGTTTCTTCTGGATCTCTTTTTGGGAGGATGGTGCTGAATCCAGGGCTTCATTCACAAGTCATGTACTCTCTAGCTAAGCCTCACTCCCAGTTCTGCTAAACTAGGTATCTGGACAGATGATATATGTTACTCAGCGAATGTGTCACCACAGTACTAACTAGGGAGTTAGGGAACAAATGTTGGGCCCACGGTGTCCGTACCTGTTTCCAGGGGGTGCACACAGCTCCGAATAGTACTTGATTTTGGGCTCTGTTCCACTGGTCCGAATGGTAGCCACACCTCCATTGGCAAAGGTGAAGGTGATCATTTGGCTGCTCTTACTAGTTGGAAGGATCTAGGAAGGAATTTACACATGACACTTTTAAATAGTAGTAAGATATTTCCCCCAAACTAACATTTCCCCTGGATAAGAAAGATTAAAAAAAAATTCAAAAACCAGTATTTAATATAGAAAAGGAAAATTAAAAAATTAATTGGAGGCCACACCACCTAGTTTAGGGCTTCCTCCTGGCTCTGTGCTCAGGGATCACTCCTGGTTGGCTTGGGGGACAATATGCAGTGTGGGGATAAACTAGGGTCAGCTGAAAGCAAGGTAAGTGCTCTACTGTCTCATACTATAGCTCCAGTTCCATACTAGTTGTCTTTTAAAAACATACGTGTACTGACAAAAGTAAAAAAATATAATGAGATAAAGGTCAAAGAACATGTCTAACATCTCTTACTCTCTTTCCCTTACCAGTGGTCTTAGCCATAATCTTCTGTCATCTTGGAGCCTTCTTGGATTCCAAGAGTGGGGGGGGGGGGGGAGTACAGGATGCAAATGGGGGTCTTACAGCATCAGTGCTTTCAGAGCAGAGGTAAGCAAACACGGTTCTAAGAGTCAGACCTTAACATCGGTATCCACTGGAAACTTGCTAGAACTGTAAGCTTTTGGTCTCCACTCAGATCTACCTAGTCATAAATATTACAGCCAGGCATCAGTTCCTGGTGTTTGTGTCAGGCTTTCAATGATTCTGAAGCTTGGACAAGTCTGAGAACAGCTGCCGAGAAAAAGCTACAGCCTGAGTCAGAAAATGCAGATTACACCGCACTATCAGCACTGTGTGACCTTCGGGAGATCCTGCACTTCGGGGATTTTCTGATTTGCTTTTTGTTTTCAGGACACACTTGGTTATACTTAGGGCTTACTCCTGGCTCTGTGCTCAGTGATCATATCTGGCAGGGCTTGGGGGAACCTAATGGGATGCCAGGGATAGAACCGAGATGAGCCACAAGCAAGGCAAGTGCCTTAACCGCTGTACCACCTCTGCAGTCCCCAGATCCTGCCCTTTGGAGCACTGGTTTCCTTATGCACTCAATAATGCTACTGGCTCTGGTGAATATAGTGAGAACTCTTGGTGCTGGATCAGGACCGTGAGCTTCTCTACTCCTCTGCCATCAGCTTCAACAAAGGGCATGCTTAATATGTCAAAGTACAACTGAAGTCAAATAGAAAACTTCATTCCAAGTAGATGGTACTTACTGCCTTCTTATTAGGTTGGCTATCATCATAGCCAGTTGTAAGGTCCCGAATGCCAGAAATTTTAAATTTTCCACAAGTTTTCGGATAATTATTCTTCCCATCATAATTTCTAAGGTTTTCAAACAACTTTTTAATGATGCTTTGATCGTGACAGATAAAATATGAAGCTTTGGTTATATGGTAGCCATACCTATCAATACAAATACATGCATAATAAGGCACAAAGAATTCTGTCTTTTGAACACAGCACATCAATTGGCCGTTATATTCTAAGCAAGTGAAGCAAATAACCATAACTCGCTTCAAAGGAATCATTTAGTATGAAAAAAGAGGAACAAGGAGGGAAAGTGGGGACATTGGTGGTGGGAAATGTACACTGGTGAAGGGACGGATGTTGGTACATTGTATGACTGAAATCCAATCACGAACAACTTTGTAACTGTGTATCTCACTGTGATTCAATTAAAAAATTAATAATTTTTTTAAAAGGTAGATGTCTAGGGGGCAAAAAATTTAAAAAAAAAGAGGAACAATAACCTATCCTGGGAATTGCTAAAGTAAACTGCTATCTGGCCTTAAGTATATATTGATGAGCAGTCATTTATAAGTCTAAGTTATAAGTTGGTTTTCTTGGTTTGTTTTGGGGCCACACCTGGCAGTGGTGGGTGTGGGGGGAGCAGGGTCAGGGCTTGAGAACTCTGTGGCACGAAGACTGAATCTGGGCCTCCGGCGTGCAATGCGTTTGCTCCAATCTGCTATCAGCTCAGCCCACACATGGGAGCTTTCCTGGGCCATAGTAAATTCACACCACCCATCACCTTGTGTATTGTGCTTGGTTGTTTTGCACTACTAAAGCTGAGTTGAATAATTGATAAAAAATGACTGACTAGATGTTTCATGAACACATTTCTTTTTTTTTGACACTACATATTTAAATTCACACTTTTAACTAACCATTTCTGTGATTAGGTCTCATTCATTAAGGAGTACGGCAATCATAAATATTATTAAGTAGTTAAGCATGAAAAGGTGATTTCTATCTCTAATTTATTTATTTTGGGGCCACACTAATGGTGCTCAGGGCTTATTCCTGGCAGGACTTAGGGGGCCATAGGGCGTGCCAGGGATTGAAGCTGGGTGACCCATGAAAAACACAAGTTCCCTACCTGTTGTTGCACCATCTCTCCGACCCCCAAAAGGTGGTTTTTAACTTTGTGTTTTTAAGAAATAGGCTTTATAGCTGAAGTAGGGGTATTAGAGAGAATATCAGTATCACACATACAAGTACATAATAAACCATTAAAAATGGATTAGAAAAAAAGGGGTCATTTCAATGAAGTCCACGGGGAACTTACTCCACATAGATGGCCTTTAGCTGCTGAGACAAACTCAGGTTCTTGGTGGAAAGAAAGCTGGCCAGCTCTGCGCTAATGACAGCCGCGCTGACTCCATCCTTGTCCAGAACAAAAGGGCAGCACATATATCCTGCAGAACAAGCCATCCCCTTAGGCTGGGCGCTCACAGCACACACCAGAGGCTCCCTTGTGTCTGGGTGGGGCCGCCTCCCTCCCATCACCCATGTCTGGGCAGAGCAGATCTTCCAGCAGCAGATGTTGAATAATGTGTAAGATTCTTCCTCTCCACACATCATGCCCATTCTCCAGGAACAGCCCAAATCCCACTTAATAACCCAAATCTTTTTTTTTTTCATTTTTCGCTTTTTGGGTCATACCCAACAATGCTCAGGGGTTACTCCTGGCTCTGCACTCAGGAATAACTCCTGGTGGTGCTCGGGGGACCATATGGGACGTTGGGATGCAGGGGCCAGACTCAGCAATGCTCAGGGCTTACTCCTGGCTTGGTGCTCAGGGATCACTCTCGGGAGGCTCAGGGAACCATATGGGATGCTAGGGATGTAACCCGGGTTGTCTGCGTGCAAGGGAGAGTCTATCATTCTGGTTCCTATTGTTATTATTGTTTTAAATTTTAGTCACCTTGATTTATAGTTCTACATTAAGGGTGTGGATTCATACATACAACATTCTAACACCAGACTCACCACTACGGCACCCATTTCCTATCACACACACACACACACACACACACACACACACACACACACCACACACACACCCCATACCCCTCATCATCCTACACCACTCCCCTCCCACCCTACTGTTCCCATGCCACCCCCTCCTTCTCACTGCTCTGATGAGCTGTTCTATAGACTGGCTCTTAGATTTTGGTGCTTTGGAATCTTTGAAGATTCTTCTGCTGTTCCCTTGCTAGGACTCCTCATATCCCACCCATGAGAGATCACTCTGCCTGTCCCTCTCCTGGCTGACTCCAGTTCTATCCACATGGCTGCAAAATGCCTCCATGTCTAGCCAAATAGTATTCTACCATGTCTAGGTACAAGAGTCTCTTTATTCAGCCACTTGTTCTTGGACATTCGGGTTGTTTCTAGATTTTGAATACCGTGGGGGGATTCCCTTTCCTGCATTCATGACCTGGCTATCAAGGCACTGTAGCACTGTACCACTGTCCTCCCATTGTTCATCGATTTGCTCGAGTGGGCCCAGTAACGTCTCCATTGTGAGACTTTGTTGTTACTGTGTTTGGCATATCGTATACGTCACGGGAACCTTGCCAGGCTTTGCCATGTGGGCGAGATACTCTCGGTAGCTTGCCGGGATCTCTGAGAGGGGTGGAGGAATTGAACCCGGGTCACCTGGGTTGGCCGCGTGCAAGGCAAACACTATCCACTGTGCTATCGCTCTAGCCCAGCTATCAAGGCAGGTTTTTTTATTTCTGAAACGAATCTGAGAGACTGGTTTGGGGGGACTTGGGGCTCTCTTTGTGCCAAGGAAGCCAGCAAGCCACATGGGGCTGTTTCACTGCTGATCCTTTGGGTTTGTGTTTCATGGCCACTCCCTGCTCAGAAAGTGCTCCTCTGGTCACTCCCAAAGGTGTTTAGAGCACCATAGGGTGCTAGGGATGGAACCAGGGCCTCCAACACGCAAAGCGTGTGCTCTAGCGACTGTCATCGCTACTGCCGATTTCCCATCTCTAGAATCCAAGTTCAAATCCAAATGTCTCCTGTTAATCTGCATGCTGTAAATGAAGAGTCTGTACTCATCCCCACACCTTCTTACCAATTGCCTCTTCAAATGCAAATAAGACATTTTTCCCCTGGTCCATGAGTTGTTTCGCTCGGTTTCCCATCCACTTAAAGCCAGTTAATGTTTCCTAGAGGAGGAATCGGGAAGAGAAAGAAATTTCTTAGGCCTGGGAAAGAGCAACTGAAAAGATCAATCACCCTCCCCACCCCCACCTCACCCCCAACATACAACACACACACACACACACACACCCCTTACCTCCTTCCCACCTCCTCACCTTGAAGTGAAAAGATCAATGACCCTCCCCAGCCTGCCTCCACCCCCAACACACACACACACACACACACACACACACACACACACACACACACACACCCCTCACCTCGAAGTGAAAGCCCTCCTTTAAGGCAATGGCCCGCAAGATTTTGGAGGAGACAGTGCTGGACAACATGTATACGTCTTTGAGGGCGCTGTGATCTTGGTTCTTTGCCTTCCAAGAAGTGAAAAGCCACCAGCCTAAGAGGGCCCCCAGCTCATTGCCTGAGAAGACCCTCCACTCTCCACTGCAAGGAAAAGCCGCCGATGAGTCACAGTCCTCCCTTCCCTCTCCCCTCCCCTTCGGCTACTTCTCTGTACAAAAACATTTCATTTTATTCTTATTTTGGTTTGGGGGACACATCTGGCAGTGCTGAGCTTACTCCTGGCTTTTAGGGAATCACTCCTGTTGGGGCTTGAGGTGCCGTATGTGGTTCTGGGAACTGAACCTGGGTCGGGCCTTGCAAAGCAAGAGCCTTCCCCTCTGTGCCATCTGTGATGACCCATTCTCTTCTTTCCTCCCACACATCGTCCCTCCCTTCCATTTTTGGGCCACATCTAGCAGTGCTCGGGATATCCCCAACTTGGTGCTCAGGGCTTGCTTCCAGCAGTGCCCAGAGGACCATGTGGTGCTGAGGACAGACCCTGGGCCCCCAGTGTTTTGCACTCCGGCCCCAAGAGCCCCTCTCCTGCCCTACTGTAGCAATCCTCGTTTAAATAACTGCCACCTGGCAAAATTTAACAGCTCCCATCTCTAGCCAGTTTGCCTATACACACCTGATCTTTGAAGAACAAGTGCACCAGCGATAATATAATGCTTTTTTCACTCATCTACATCAAAACTTTGCTTTTGATATTTATTTATTTGCGTTTTGGGTCACACCCAGCAATGCACAAGGGTTTCTCCTGGCTCATGCACTCAGGAATTACTCCTGGCGGTGCTCGAGGTAACCATATGGGATGCTGGGAATCAAACCCGGGTCGGCCACGTGCAAGGCAAATGCCCTACCCATTGTGCTACTGCTCCAGCCCCAATGCTTTTTTTTTTTAAATAGGGCTCCACTTGGCAATGCCGGGGTGCAGGAGGGCCAGGACCTCACCCATGCTAGGCATGTGCTCTACCACTTGAGCTAGCTCCACGCCCCACTGGTTTTAAGGTAACAGAAACAGAAATGGCAAGGGCCCGTGTTCACAGCAGTTTTTATATATCTCAGTCTCCGATCGGTTCAGTCATTCTCAGTTCGAGAGGCGGGAGCTTCTTGTTGCTTGAGATCTGGTCTGGGGGTCAGGCAGAGAGCACTGAGGGCCAGAACATGTGCTCTGCCTGCTGGAGCTGAGGGCCTGATTCCCAGCCACACTGGTTCCCCAGATCACTGAACTGGGAAGAGCCCCCAGCACCACCGGATGTGGCCCCACACCAAATCAACAAGAGGTCAGGCTTGGCCTGATACAGTCAGGCCATGGACAAACAGGGAGGGTTGTCTAGTTCAAGTGGCTAGAAGTTTACATTTCACATTTCGTCATGCATCACTTTGTGTAACTTTCTAAAAACAGACAGGACCAAACCTACCTGACTGTAATCTAAAAACCACGGCCTCCAAAACGTCGCATGTGCTGTTGGACATGCAAAACTGCTTGGACATTGCATAGCTCCCACACCCATACCCGCCCCTCCCACCTCCATCCATCTCTCCTGACACCTCTGTAAACGCCGTGATCACACCAACCTCGGGCACTGTCCATACCTGCCACATATCCCTCTGGGGGCTGCTCAATCCCCACACAACTCTTCCTTGAAGATCCATCTCTTAATCTTTGGTGAACCCTTGGCATAGACCAAAGTGCAGAACCAGCACCAAGCAAAGTAGTTTGTCCTCATCAGGCACTGAGTCCTTACTTAATAAAATCAGTGCCAGAGCCAGGGGGAATAATAAATCTTCATCTCAGCTCCAAACCCAAGGGCTAGGGGACCCTGCAGAACTGCCAAGCACGCGGCTCTCAGCTCAGCATCTCGCTCTGTTAAAGTATGTGACAGGATGTTCAGGGCAAGAGGGACCATTTGCAGAATAAATAGGAACTGTTTTCAGCAGGTCCAGAAGTACCTCACTGCTGACTATCTCCTCTCCTTTGTATATTCTGTTTCTGAGGTGATCCCAGGTCCTGTTACCTGTCTTGTTTTTCTGCCACAGCAAGTCTATCAGCATCTGGGTCATTTGCTAAAACGATTTTGGCCCCAATTTTGTCAGCCAAAGCAAAAGACAAAGTCTGGAAAAAAAAAAAAGATTAGGAAGCATAAGAATGATTTCAATTAAGAATCATGTTTTAAAGCAATTTTTAAAAACATTCATTCAGTTCGGGGGCCAGATACTGGGTTAGGTGCTTTCCTTGAATGAAGCCAAAAGTGGGTTCAAATTGGTGCTGGGAAAGTTACATTGGTGAAGGGACGGGTATTAGAACATCGTATAAGTGAAACCAAATGATAAACAACTTTGTGAGAGAGATATATATAAATTTATATATTTATATATAATTTATAATATAATATATTTATATATTTATATTTAATTTTTATATATATAAATATATAAATAAATATATATAAATTTTTTTACACTATAAATTTTTATATATAAATATATATAAATAAATATATATATAAATTTTTTTACACTAGCGTGCGATAGGGACGAATGGAGATATTACTGGCACCTGCTCGAGCAAATCGATGAGCAACAGAATGACAAAATATATATATATATATACACACAAAATCCACAAAAACAAAATTGGGTTTGATCCCCAGCTCTGCATATGGTCCCCCAAGCACCATCATACCTGAGTGATCCCTGAGAACAGAGCCACGAGTAACAGGAATAAACCCTGAGCACTGCTGGTGTGGCCCAAATCCCATCCACCACCACCACCACCACCTGCATCTAAAGAATATTTTGTGGGGCGAGGGATCAATGCCAGGTCTTGTGCTTAGACGTCAATCTGCATTCAAGGGTCTTCAAAGGCTGTGTTTTACTCTGGTCTAAGCAGTTCACATACTATCCCCTAAGCCAGAGAGACCATGGCAACACCCAGACAGCACCCACAGCAGGTGGCGGGGGCTTCCCACTCCCGACAGTATATGTGTGGGCTACTTCCTGCCTTCGCATGGGGTCAGCCCCATGAATAGGCCAAAGCAAACAGCCTGTCTCAATATCATTGTTACTCTAACCCTTAGAAGGGGGTCAGGAACCATATTTCAAACAGCACTTCTTCATACCAGAAAGAGGGCAATTTAGAAATCAAGTCCTGTGCTAAATCTCTATACCAGAGCTTCACAAACCTTTTTGTCTGAATGCTCCCTTTTCAGAAACAAACGATGGAGCCTCTCTAAAAATCTATGTTCTTTAAGCAAACAAATAAAAAGCCCAATAGGAGTGGCCCCCTGGATAGTTTCACATACAGCTCTATACCATTACTGCTTGTGTTGCTGTGGTCATCTTGTGGCATTAAGGAGGCACCATTCACTAAATTAAGCTTTAAAATCATTTACTTGAGGGGCAGCAGAGAGTGAATAGTGAGCAGGGCACTTGCCTTACAGGTAGCTAGCCTCGGTTACATGGGTTAGATTCCCAGCATCCCTTATGGTCCCCAGAGCCCTGCTACAAGTCATCCCTGAGCACAGAGCTAGGTGCGGTCTTTAAAAAAAAAATCATTTCAGTTCTAGTTCTCACCTTCTGGTGCTAAGACACTTAATTTGAAATTTTAGAAACAGGGGACCCAGAATTGCCACAGTGAAAGGTTTGGGGACAGCAAAGTAACACAGAAAAATCCGTTTTACTGATCCTAATAGGGTTTTTTTTTTTTTGGGGGGGGTCAGAGCTGGAACGATAGCACAGCGGGTAGTGCATTTGCCTTGCATGCGGCCAGCCTGGCTGAGCAGGGTTCGATTCCTCCACCCCTCTCGGAGAGCCCAGCAAGCTACTAAGAGTATCTTGCCTGCACAGAAAGCCTGGCAAGCTCCCTGTGATGTATTCGATATGCCAAACACAGTTACAAGTCTCACAATGTTACTGGACATGCTCGAGCAAATCAATGAACAATGAAAGGACAGTGCTACAGTGCTTTTTGGGTCACACCCGGTGATACACAGGGGTTACTCTTGGCTCTGCACTCAGGAATTACTCCTGACTGTGCTCAAGGGACCATATGGGATGCTGGGAACTGAACCTGGGTTGGCCGCATGCAAGGCAAACGTGCTACCCGCTGTACAATATGGCTCCAGACACTTGACCCTAATAGTTTTGACTGTAAAAGGTTGATAATGAAAATAATAATAATAATAATAATAATAATAATAATAATGTTACCAAGACGCCTTTCCCTTCTTCAGGATTTGGGTATTTCACTGTGGGGAACTCCGGGTCTGGGTCTTTCTGTTCGGACACAGGCGTGGGAGGAGCAAAGTCGAAAGCTTGGAAGGCCGACTGCACAAAGGTGTGGCCCACACCGTGGACTGCCGTGTGCACGAACTTCAACTGGGTCTCCTTGTTCACAGGCCTGTAACCGGACATGAGGCAGAGTGAGAAAGAGTCAGATGGAAGGTCTGCAAAATAGGAAGGAATCCAGCTCCCAGTAGAAGTAGCCAACTGCAAAGAGAATGGACACAGTACCCAGGTCCAGGTAAGCAGAGAAGAAGAAACAACCAAAATTAATACAGGGGTGAGGATGTGTGTGTCCACTGGGCATCACCAGGGGCCCTGGAGTCCTGAACACTTGGGGCCCGATAAGCACCCCCCACCCCAATACTAAAAGGTGCTGCTGCTGTGGCCAGGAGATACCCCAGGCACCCCCTTGGGAAGAAAAAGAAAAAAGGAGAAATACAACGTACACGCTCTTGCCAAAACACACTCACTTCCTCCGGTCTAAAGTTCTTTTTTTGTTTTTTGTTTCTGCTTTTTGGGTAACACCTAATGATGCACAGGGTTTACTCCTGGCTCATGCACTCAGGAATTACTCCTGGCAGTGCTCGGGGGACCATATGCGATGCTGGGAATCAAACCTGGGTCAGCTGCGTGCAAGGCAAATGCCCTACCTGCTTGCTTATCTCTCTAGCCCCTCAGTCTAAAGTTTTAATCTATAGTTACATCGAGCAAATATGGTGAGTTGGAGGCTTTGTTTTAGGACACAACTTCCACATCTAAAGTGAGATGAAGGGGACTGGAGAGATAGCACAGCAGGCGTTTGCCTTGCACGCGGCCAACCCAGGTTCGATTCCCAGCATCCCATATGGTCCCCTGAGCACTGCCAGGAGTAACTTCTGAGTACAGAGCCCGGAGTAACACCTGTGCATCACCGGCATCGCCAGGTGTGACCCAAAAAAGCAAAAAAAAAGTAAATAAATAAAAAAGAAATAAAGTGAGATGAAGGGCCAGAGTGATAGTACAGCAAGTAGGTTGTAATCTGCCTGGCACATGGCCGACCCAGACCTGATCCCCTGCATCCCATTTGGTTCTCTGAGCACCATGAGGAGTGATTTTTGAGTGCAGAGCCAGGAATAACCCTTAAGCATTGCCAGATGTGGTATCCCCCAAATAAAGTGCAATGAACAAATTCAGCTCAGGTTCTAAGGGGTATGCAGAGGGGCCTGACAAATACCAGGATGCAGCACGCTAGCCCCATGCCTCCTCCTGACAAGCCTCCAACATGAGCTTCCAAATGACCCTTTAATTCAATATGCTGCCACGTCCTACACAGGCGGGCAGAAAAGCTCAGTAGCAAACCTTTGGATCAAAGTAACCTCATCACAAGACACAAGACAAAATCACAATGACCACAAAAATTTAGTAGCAGTTGAAAGAAGGAAGGAAGGGAGGAAGGGAAGGAGGGATGAAGGGTTATTTTTAATTAGGAAATTAGAAATGGAATCAAAATAAGAAGGAAAAATTATAAAGGGTAATATAAGAATTTTTAAAATGCTGTTAAAACCTCCCTCTCTCCCTTCCTTCCTTCCTTCCCCAGGAGAAAAATCTCAACTGCAAAAAGTTTAAGTCAAAGTGTCCAAAGAAACAACAGAAGAAAATAATCTTTAAGTAAGTGAAAAGCTGTGAATCACTTCAGCTGGCTCACAATGAAAAAATATTGACTAACAATTTGTAAGAAAAGTTACTGGGAAGGACTGGAATGACAGTACAGCACCTGACCCAGGATTGATTCCTGGCCTCCCATATGGTCCCCTGAGCCCTGCCTAGAGTAATTCCTGAGTGCAGAGCCAGGAGTAACACCTGAGCATTACTGGGTATGATCCAAAAAAGCTGAAAAGGAAAAGTTACTGGGGCTGGAGCAATAGTACAGCAGGTCGGGTGCTTGCCTTTCATGCTGGCGATCCAGGTTCAATCCCCAGCATCCCATATGGTACCCCACGCCCGCCAGGAGTAATCCCTGAGTGCAGAGCCAGGAGTGACTTTTGAGTATTGCCAGGTGTGGCCCCCAAACAAAAGAAAAGTTACTTACTCCTACTCTGCTGCCTCAAGAATCAGACGAAGCACAGATAGAATAAACATGGACAGAAATGGGCAGAACCCATGAACCGACCCCCCCCCCCCCCCCCGCCCCCCGGAGGATTTACCTGTGAAAGCAGTATTTTTTCAGGTCTTCAAAGTAGTCTTTGTTGATGGACGCCCAGGGGTCATGAAGCAGTGGGCTGCTGTCAATGCAGGAACTGTCCCAGGCCTGGGGCCATGGCTCCAGGTTCCCCTCAATCGCTTGAGAGATCCCTTTGTCGTGAGGAGAGATGATCTGAGCCCCATTCTCCCAGTAGACCTGGGGACGGCAGAGAGGAAGCATGAATGATCCCAGGCTCCCTCTGCCTTACTCTGTAAAGGACTCGGATTCCTGGGAAAGGACATACGCGTGGAGGGAAAAGCCAAAATACCTTATAACCGTTGTCCTGCTTGGGGTTATGCGAGGCGGTAATCATGATGCCAGCACAGAGCTTCAACTTGGAGACCGTGTATGGCTGTGATCAGAGGCAAGAAGGAGAGCGTCAAGCAGAACAGACGAAGAGTCACTGGACACATCTACTGCATGTGGCCTGCCTGTACAGCTCGGTTCCCTGTCCCTAAACAGGCCATACAAATATCATCGTGGATCATTCAACGTGGGGCGCCATACCTTCCCTGTTCACCCTTGATACCTCTGAAACTAGGTTGCTGCTCAAAATTCTGAGAATTTTGTGTTCTAATAAGGACAGGACAGTGAGGATGCGTGTGTGTGTGTGTGTGTGTGTGTGTGTGTGTGTGTGTGTGATGTGTGATGCTGGAGATCAAACTTACAGCCTCATACATATGCAAGGCTTGGCCCCATCACTCAGCACATCCCTGGCCCCACTGTCTTCTCATTCTGTCTTCTGCCTAGCAGAGCTAGAAAACTCTCCAAATAAAGAATAGTCTCAGGGCTGGAGCGATAGCACAGTGGGTAGGGTGTTTGCCTTGTATGTGGCCGCCCAAATTGCAGCATCCCATATGGTCCCTCGAGCACTGCCAGGAGTAATTCCTGAGTACATGAGCCAGGAGTAGCCAACCCCTGAGCATCGCCGGGTGTGACCCAAAAAGCAAAAAAAAACAAAGAATGGTCTCATTCTCCATAGCACATTCCTTCAAAATTTTGCTTGGGATAGGGCTTAAAAATCCAGTATCAGGTCTGGAGCAATAGTACGGTGAGTAGGGTGCTTGCCTTGCATGAGGCCGACACAGGTTCTATCCCCAGCATCCCATATGGTCCCCGGAGCCCCATCAGCAGTGATCCCTGAGCAGAGCTGACTGTGGGCTCCCCCGACAAAAAAGACCAGTGTCTTCCTTCCCATTGCTTAATCTACTCCTCTTCCTTTTCTCATTTGCTTTTTCAAAATTTAAAATGCTATTGTGAGGTATGTGCTCCACCAATGAGCCACATCCCCAGGACTCCATCATCTTGATTTGCATTTTTAAATAAATGATTTTTAAAAAGGGAGTTTTCTTAGGTCTGTTTGTTCACTGACCTCCCACTCTGTCCTCTCTCTCACTTCTGCGGAGCTCCCGGCTCTCCAGGCTTCTACCCCTATGAGGGCTATGTCTCCCCATGGCTGTCTAGGAGATTCTCCACACACAAGCAATCCTCAGTTCTACCCAATGTCCCCCTCACCCCCGCAACAGCCCACTGTGCTCACTGGTCCACCTAGGAGTTATTCACATTCTGCAGGTGCCTGGAGCAAAGAAAATGACAACACCATATGAAAAATGAAACACTCATTCATATTTGGCATGAGAATAATAGCCCTAATATTTTTGTACCAGAGAAAACCAAGGGTGTCTGAGATTGTGGCAAGTTTTCTGCTAAACAATGAAACTGAAACGACACTTGTATTTGAGGCGAAGTTTCTTCCAGGAGTCGCTGTATCACTCAAGTGCACTATACGCAGAATCAGAGGCTGCTAGAATTACATCCCTTGAGTTTGGGCCTAAGTTACTTCGCTTGCATTTATATACTCTCATTTCCATCTGATATAAGCAACTGTGTATGAATCATGCTTGTGTGTGTGTGTGTGTGTGTGTGTATGTGTGTGTTTTGGTTTGGTTTCGTTTGGGGACCATACCCAGTTGTACTCAAGGGTTACTCCTGGCTCTGCACTCTGGAATTACTGATGGCAGCGCTCAAGGGACCACTGAGATGGAACGGATTGAGCCTGGGTTGGCCACATGCAAGGCAAGCACCCTCCCCACTATACCATCTCTCCAGCCCCACTTTCTAAAAACTGATTCTTAACATCTGGCCTCACTCTTACATGTCTCCTAGTTATAAGAGCTGGGGACAGAGGTGGCAGGGAAGAGCTACAAACCAAATAAAACAAAGGAAAGAAATTTGGCTAATTACCGAAAATATTCCTTGAATACAAACAAAGAATATTGCCTTTCAAAAATTGAAACTGAGGGGCAGAGATATAGTATAATAGGTAGGGTGCTTGCCTTGCAGGCGGCCGACTCAGGTAGGACCCCTGGTACCCCATATGGTTCCCTGAGCCATGCTATCCATGACCACAGAACCAGGAGTTCTTCTATCATCCAATTCCAACAGCACTGATCACTGTAAAATTCCGCCAGCGCTTGGGGCCAGAGAGATTGTACAGCGGGCTGGGTGCTTGCCTAGCACACAGATTCCAGGTTCCAATCCCTGGAACCCCGTACCGTCCCCTGAGCCCTGCCAGGAGGATTCCTGAGCACAGGGCCAGGAATGAGCCCTGAGAAGCACCAGGCATGGCCAAAAACCTAAACTAAACCCAAACTCCAGGCAGGTCTTATCCCTGACCCCACAAAAGGGAACTATAAAGGCAAAGGTTACTCACCACAAAGGGGGTTGGAGTTATGTCAGAAAAGAGGTAGACAGGCACGCCCTGAGTGATGAATGTGGTTGCGGCGAGTCGGGCAAACCTGGAGAGGCAGGGGGTCAGGGGAGAGCAGAGCAGAGCCGTCAGGATCAGGGAGGAGGGAAGGAAGGAGCATCTCCCTGCTTCTTGATCTGGAGCGGAGAGACCAGAGCAAGGATATGGCCATTTTGACAGCTACTCACGTTGGCAGAACACTAAAGCCGGAGTTGCTCCACCGTCCCACGGGTTTGTTTAACAGAACCGGGTCTACAGTCGAGAGAGCCGACAACTCACCCCAGTACAACGGCCAACCGGCAGCCGAACCAGATCTGTGCCCACACTTGGGGGACACCCAGTCTGTAGACAGCTTGGGTTGTGATGGGGGTGGGGTGCTGTTAGCAACCCAATGATTAGAGTCAGAAACAGCTCAGCACCCCCAGTGAAAAATTACCCAGTGGGTGTGATGTCAAGGCACAGAGATGAGCTGGTCTAATGCCATCATGTCCAGCACACACACCACGGAGCCTGGCACTGACTGGGCACACTGATAAGCATGTACACATGTGTCTATCCTGTGCCTCTCGGCTCCATGCAGCCCGTCAAAGGCTTCACTGTTTGGGGTTGGAGGGATAGCACAGCAGGTAGGGGGCATTTGTCTTGCACACGGCAGACCCGGGTTCGATACCCAGCATTCCATATGGTCACCCGAGCAATTCCTTAGTGCATGAGCCAGGAGTAACTCCTGTACATTGCTGGGTGTGACCCAAACACCCCCTCCCCCCAAAAAAGACTTCACTGTTTGACCCTTGACAGTTTTTTTTTCTCAACTTCTGGAGCAACTGACTTGGGGCAGGACATGAACCATGGCATCAAATCTTTCTTCCTACCTGCGGTAAAAAACCCACAAAAAATGGCACAATTCCTGTTTAATGAGCATATTATACATGCTAGGATTAAACCACCAGATCGATATTCATTCTCTCCCTAAACATGTCTCCAGCATCAGATTCACTGAACACTCTGCTGTGAGTTGCTTGGGCAGAAGAGATCTCTACACTACAGTTTGACTGCTGAAATTCCAAGGATCGATAGGAACACAAGAATGATCGAGAGCCCTCCCATGCCCTTATGCAGGAGAAAGTAATCAAAAAAATTTAAAAATTCAGCAAAAGAATTCCAATAAAAAGGGGACAGGGTGATAGCACAGTGGGCAGGGCTCTTGAATTGCATGCAGCCAACCGTGGTTCCATCCTTGACATCCTAAGTGCTCTTCCAAGCCTACCAGGAGTAATTTCCTGAGCATAGAGCCAGGAGTCAGTCCTGAGCATCACATGGTGTGGTCCAAAAACAAAATACAAAGCAACAAAAACAATAAAAATCTGAAGTAAATCCAAACTCCATTCACTCCAAGGCACAGCTGTTACTCCTGACCTCATAAAATATCTCTCAAGTGTTCAGTACCTTAATTTAGTAAAGAGACACTAAGGCATGGAGAGGATTCTATGTATTCTCTGAATCTCTGATGTTCTGAATGCTGCTGATGTCCCCCCCCCACCATATATTTAAAATCAGAAGATTAAATAACCAATAAATACTCCCTTGGGTAAAATTCTGGAACCGTGACAATTAGCAGCTCTTAAAGAAGGTGCCATTTGTCCATCACCATGCTTTAGTTTGGATTGCTTTCACACCTCAGTTGCAGTTCCTACGTGTCATACATGTTGCAAGTGATCTAGAACAATCCTTGGTTCCTCTCCATTTTATCCTATAAAGTTCTGAGAGCTGAACCACAAACCCACGTAGAATCAATAACATCTGAAACTTTTGGGGGGGGCCAAGGGTGCCACACACAGTGATGCTCAGGGGACCACCTGGCTCTCCACTCAGGAATTACTCCTGGTGGAGTTCAGGGTACCATATCGGGTGCTGGGGATACTACTTGGGCTGGCCATGTGCAAGGCCAGTGCCCTACCTGCTATACTGTCTCCCCAGCCTCAAACATCTGAAACTGTCACTGTCACTGTCCTCCTGTTGTTCATCGATTTGCTCGAGCGGGCCCAGTAACATTGTGAGACTTGTTACTGTGTTTGGCATATCGAATACATCATAGGTAGCTTGCCGGGCTTTGCCATATGGGCGAGATACTCTCGGAAGCTTGCCGGGCTCTCCAAGAGGGGCAGAGGAATCGAACTTGTGTCGGCTGCATTCAAGGCAGATGCCCTACCTGCTGTGCTATTGCTCCACCCCAAACATCTGAAAGTTTAAGGAAATTTTTTTTGTCTCCAAGGCATAAAGTTATGTTAACTGACATAACACATAAAGTTAAATTTATCGGTAAGTAAACAACAGGGAAAATACCACAGCCAAAGGATATGTGGACTAGAAGCAGATGGTCAACCTGAAATGAATTCATTTGCCAGCAGGCCCAGTCACCCACATGAATGACCTGTGCCTGCTTGAGAGCAGCCCCCGGGGGCTGCTGAAAGAGCTGAGAGTCTTAACTGATAACCGACCAACTCATGTTCTGGCTTGCAATCTGTCACACTGCTGTAAGCACAGCTTCTGTGCATCTCTCTAGAGGGCTTCAGTCTCCTGCTTTACTGGCAAAACAATCCTCTTTTGTTGAGCCTCACAGCTGAAGGCCAAATGGCTCCCACCACCCTGAGTTCAATGGAGGGGTGACGCCACCTTTAGATCTTGCTCTGGCCCTCCTTCCCTCCTCACAGACTCACATTTGTCCCTGTCAGTCTAAGAAGCTCCTGATGGGCAAAGATCAGGACACTATGAATGTATCTAGCACTGAGAATAAGACTCTTCATGAATTATAAATATTTGCATATTATTCGGATCTAAAAAACTACAAATACTTACACCCTGGATTGATTTTTTAAAAAATTCATCAGAGAAGGGGAGGTGTGAGTAAAGAAAGTTGCTTAAAATGATTAAAGTAGAAGGCTGGTCCTTTTGGAAAACAGTATGGACGATTCTCAAAAAATTAGAAATTGAGCTCCCACTTGACCTAGCTATACCACTCCTGGGAATATATCCTGGAGAGGCAAAAAAGTACAGTCAAAATGAAATCTGTACTACTATGTTCATTGCTGCACTGTTCACAATAGCCAAAATCTGGGAAAAACCCGAGTGCCCGAGAACAGATGACTGGTTAACGAAACTTTGGTATATCTACACAATGGAGTACTATGTAGCTGTTAGAAAAGATGAAGTCATGAAAGTTACATACAAGTGGTACTACATGGAAAGTATCATTCTAAGTGAATGAGTCAGAAAGAGAGGGACAGACATAGACAGACGGCATTCATCTGGGAAACATAAAGTAACAAAATAGGAGACTAACATCCAAGAGTGGCCAAGATTAGTACCAGGAATTTTGCTCCATGGCTTGGAGGCAGCCACACATGCTAGGGGAAAAGGAAGCTCAGATAGAGAAGGGAGCACCAAATAAAGGATGTTTGGAGGACTCACTCGGGATGCGAGATGCATGCTGAAAGTAGACTATAGACCAAACATGATTGCCACTCAATTCCTCTTTTGTAAACTACAACACCCAAAACGAGAGAGAGAACAAAAGGGAATGCCCTGCCACAGAGGCGGAGTGGGATGGCAGGGGTTGGGGAGGTGGAGGGATACTGGGATCATTGGTGGTGGAGAATAGGCACTAGTGGAGGGATGGGTACTGGATCACTGTATAGCTGAAACTCAAGCACAAAAATTTGTAAGTCTACAACTGTACCTCATGGTGTTTCACTTATAAAAATTTTTTAAAAATTAATAATAAAAAAACTTAAAAAAATAAATAAAAGTAGAGGGCTGGAGTGGTAGCACAGCGGGTAGGGCCTTTGCCTTGCACACAGCTGACCTGGGTTCACTTCCCAGCATCCCATATGGTCCCCTGAGCACCGCCAGGTGTGACCCAAAAAGGAAAAAAAAAAAGATTGAAAGTAGAGACTGATGGGCCAAGAGATAGTATAGGGATGAATATTCTATGCATGCGGCCGACCCTAGTTAGATCCCTGGCACCTCAAGTGTTTTCGGAAGAAAGCCAGAAGTGACCCCTAAGTTAAGAGTAATTGCTGAGCACAGCTGACTGTGACCCCTAAACAATCAAACTACAGGTTTTTTTTTTGGTAAATAAAGTTTCATTAGAACATCACCATGCCCTTAGTTATATATAATTTAGGGATGTTTTTATGCTAACATGTGCAACCACCACTCAACATGCAGAGTATATGATGTTTACTATTTGCCCTTTAAAGGAAAGTTTCTGGCTGGAGCACATTCTTTGCATGTGGGAGGGAGGCCTGGGATTAAGCCCTAGCACTGCATGCTCCACTGAGCACTGTCAGAAGCAATCACAAAGCACAAAGCCAGGAGAGAGGAGAAAAATGTTTGTCAGTCTCTCTATGGTTAAATTATAACTCCTCCACTATTATAATCTCAGGGCAGAGAGACAAAGGCTGATTCCTTACAGGCTGTTTTGTGGATCAAATGAGAGTAAGTGCACAGTTCGTCGTCGGCATGCAGGTGAATAGTGCTACTCTGCCACCATCACCAGCATCATCTACGTACAGTTCCATAAGATAGAGAGAGTGCTCTTGGTCTGGGAAGAGAGTAAGGATGCAGCTTAAAATGAGCATTCATGGGCTTAGGAATCTGGGGCCTGAGTAGGGAGCAAAAAGAATGTGGGAAGGAGAAACGGCAGCCACTAAAAAACTTTTTTCCCACTTAGGTCTTAAATTTTAAATTGTCTAATTTCATTTTCTTTGGCCAAATATAAAACAAGGATTATACAAAGTTGCTAACCGAAGGTGTCCATCATTCTACAGGGACGTAATATGGCTGGCTAATGTATTTGGTCAAACTGTAAAGTCCTGGGATGTGGCTTGGTGGTAGAGCGCTTGCCTTTTATCTGTGAGGCCCTGGGTTCGAACCCGGCACCACAGAAAAAGACAGAACAACAACAACAGAATGTTGTAGAAATGGTCATTAGAAATAAAAGCAGAGATCTCATGTTTCCAGTCCTGCTGAATCTGTGTCTTGGGTATATGGCTGTACCCCTCACTCCCATCACTGGCATAACAGGATCCCTGGTGCCTGTTCACCATTACTTCTCGTTCTCTTCTTTCCCCCTTGACTGCTTTCCTTCCCTGTCCGTCTCCTCTCTAAACACGAGATCTAAGCGGCAACCACTGAGATTTTGTAATGCACCTGTCAAGTTGTCAGGATGGGGGGGGGGGGGGGGGGAGGAATAGAGAGAATCTGGAAACACTGGTGGAGGGAAGCTGACACTAAGGGGGAAAATCAATGTTGAATTACTGTGCACCTAAAATGCAGCTCTCAGTAATTTTGTAAATCATGACTCTTGAATAAAAATTAAAAAAAAAGAAAAACAACGAAAAGAAGAGCCCCACCAATGCCGAGGAAACGGTTCAAAGGGCTAGAGCACACACCTTGCATCCAGGGCCCTGAGCTCAGTCCGGATCCTACCCGTGCAGCCCTGATGGGCCCTTTGCACCCCAGCCCCGCAGATCAAATAAGTCAAGGAAAGTCTAGAACCCACTCCAGAGTGTTCCCCTGAATGCTCAAATACCTTCTGCTGTTGCCTCCGCTTGAGGGATGGGCCCGAGCATCAAAGCTGATCACGACACCTCTTTGCTTCAGGTCACTGAACTGCTTTTCCAGGTATCTGCAAAATCCCTAGAAGTTCCCCATCGACCGAAACAAAAACAAAAACAAAACAAAACATAAAACAAAAACACACACAGGCACACACACATAATACATTTGTTTTAACATGTAATATTCACAGGCTACAAAAACTGACTAAATTTTTTCTGTTCTACAAGTGAACATTCATTCAGTAGAGAGGGGAAGAACCCCCCTGTGCTAAAACACTGTGGTGAAGGAGAAGCAAGACTGATTGTCTGTCTAGATGCTTCAGGCTCTATGCTGGAGTATCTTTAGCTCTTCATTCCAGTTCAACTTTGCCAAGAACCCCCACGTGGCAGATGGGAAAATTAAGGCTCAGTGACTTGCCCCCTTGTGGAAACAGAAGTTTCAGGGTCTGGGTTTGTCCGTGGGCCCTGGTCAGAGATGGTTCAGTGTAGTGAAAAGTATATGAAGGGGCTGGAGTGACAGTACACGTGCTTTGCACTCAGCTATTCTGGATTCGATCCCCGACATCCCATATGGTCCCCTGAGCCCACCAGGAGTGTTTCCTGAGTGCAGAGCTAGGAGTAAGCACTGAGCACAGCAAGGGGTGCCCCCCCAAAAAAGGAGGGGGTACCATGTCTGGCATACTTCAAGCAAGCATGCCCGAGCACTGCAGCCCACATGTGCACCCACACCCTCACCCCTACCTTCACCACCACAACAAAAAGGGGTGGAGAGGTAAGCACACAGGAAGCTGGGGCTGGGGCCCAGGGGTGGAGCACCTGCACGGCACGGGTGAGGACCGAGTATGACCCTGGCACGGTCCCCCAGGCCCCGCTGGGAGCCAGCCCCAAGTACCACACTGGAAACGCCTCCCAGGTTCACAGGGCATGCCCGAAAACTAAGAAAGAAGCAAAGCACACAGAACCTATGGGTTTGGATGCCTCCCTGCTGCCCCGTGGCAAAGCAGACCTCGCTTAGTGGTGCAGGGCCTCAGTTTCCCTCCTGTGAAAGAGGAGTAGCAACAAGTACCCACCTCGAGGGCCATTATGAGGGTTACAGGAGTGCAAATGTGTCCACTGCTGAGCAGCCCTGCTCCGGGAAACTCTAATGTGTCTGCTCTTAGGAGTGTTTTTATTGTTCTTTTCCCTCAAAACTAAAGAAGTGATCTTTAAGGAAAAGATCTCCCTTAACATTATTTCAAATGTTACAGACAGGAAAGCATTTTCAGACATTTCTGCCAGCTTCACCCTTAGCAGGTCAAAAAAACCTATTTGGTAAGATTTTGATAATGAGCAAATCTAAACCCATTTGTCTGAAACTGCTGTCTGCCAGGCAGAGGCCTTGCAAAGGACGTCTATCCATCAGTCTACAGCCGGGTACAGTTTTTCACGCAAATGGGGCCATGCTCACCCAGACGTGAAGGAACATAAAATGCACCCATTTTGGCAGGTGCAGTGACGTCACCTCAGTATGAAATAAGGAAGATTAAAAACCAGTGAACTTTGAATTTAATAGGTTGAGATTAGTGGATGAAATAGGTTTTATGACAGTTCAAAGAGAATTCTGGTTGATTGGGTAATAATGATAATTAATGATTACTACTTCACTCTGGAAGCCTTATGATAGACATAATTTCATTACTTAAAAAAATGTAGCTTTATTTGTATTATTTTTTGTTTTGAGGCCACATCTGGTAGTGCTCAGGGGGGGCAGGAAGTTTCAGGGATCGAACCTGGGACCCCTGCATGCAAAGTTGTGCTGTAATCCTGTGGGCTCCCTCCTTAGCCTGGAACTCTTCATTTTGATAAGAGTTTACTTGATAGCAGCGGGCAAAGCAAGTGCTGCCCTATCCGCTGGACTGTCACTCCAGCCCCTCCATGCACTTTTCATTTCTGACCAAGCCCAGGCTCAAATAAGTACTTTGCAGATGAGCAGTGCCAACATAGAATGCTCTTTTCTTTTCCATGAAAAAGAAAAAAAACTGTTACGTGGGCATAGTTTCTCAGCCTTCCTCCCCTCCTGCTGATCTCAGGAAGTCCATGACTTAACAGGAACTTAAGTCCCTGCCAGGGGTTTCCATGGAAACGGTCCTTAGTAGGGGTTTGCCAGGGAATGCCAACTCTGTCTTTTATGCTACCAGGTTCCTATACAATAACTGTAATCATAATTAGTCATTTTCCTGACTTTTCTCCCAGAATTAAAGCAATCTTCATTTTTGTTTCATTTTTTTGTTGGGGGGGGGGGGATGAGTAACACCTGGCCGGACTCAGGGCTTACTCCTGGCTCTGTGCTCAGGGATCATTCTTGGCAGGGCTCAGGGGACCAGATGTCGTGCCAGGGATCAAACCTGGGGGTAAAGCCAGGTGCGAGGTCAGTGCCTAACCCCTGTTCTATCTCTTTAGCCCCAAATCATTGTGCATATTTGGCAAATCTAAGTAGTAGAAGAAACAGAATAATCTGTTGCATTTTATTTCTTCTGTAAACAGAACTTTTGATCCTCCGCGGCAACTCTTTTTTGTTTTTGTCAGATGCTTCATGTTTGAATCCTTAAAGTCTGGGCCAGTGTTGAGAACAAAATTCAGAAATGAAGGCAAGGAAACTTGGCAACAATTTTCACCTAGATTAGCAACTCAAATAAAATGGAATTGGCTCTTGGTTATTCTGAAAGTTCAAAGAGCTTATCTCTGCTTGTACAACCCTATCAAAAACAACAAGATGATAAAAGTCAGCTGAGTTGGTGGATTTGCACCGGAAGGAAAGCTCCATGAGGGGCCGTTCGTTTTAGTCCGTTTAGTCACTACTGTACCTCTGCTGCGGACCCACTGCCAAGGGCCGTGCTCGGAAACAAGTTCCACCAACTGCAAGAACCTTACAGGAGGGAGGAAAAGAATGACTGGTTCCCTCTGGCCAACCCGGGACAGGGTACTAATTAGAATTAATGAGTCTGCCCAGGACAAACGGAGCCTGTGGTTATATTAATGAAAAACAAAAGAGGCCCTTGAAATGAATCTTAGACCTTAGTGTCCACTTTAGCAAACCCAAACCTAAGCCTGAGATGTTTTAAGCTAGCGGGCTACCAGAGAGATAGTACAGAGGATGAGGGCCTTCCCTAGCACAAAGACAACAAGAGCAAACCCTGGGCAAGGCAGGGTATGGCTCAAAAAACAAAACAAAGAAATGAAAGTTACCATTATTGAGTTACAAAATACCTGTAATCATAATTAGTCACTTCCCAGAATTAAAGCAATATTTATTTATGTTTTTGCTTTGTTTGGGGAGAGGTGACATCTGGGTGGGTGCAGGGATCATTCTTGGCAGGGCTCTAGATCATTAATAATACTAACTACACACACACAAACCACTGGGCAACCATGCTGCACTCATTAAAAACAGCCAGGATGTGGAGTCAACCCAGGTGCCCCCAAACAGATGCGTGGAGAATGCAGGTGTGTGGTGTGCAGCCGCAAAGCATGACAAATCCATGCAATTCACTGCCATGTGGGTGGCACCGGAGGTTTTCGTGTTAAGTGAAGTGAGTCAGAAGGATAACTTCAGAAGGAACAAAGACCAGATGGCCTCACTTAACTGGACAAGGGAATGGAAGGGGGCGAACCCTCAGCCCTAGATCAGAGAAGTGAGGACAGCGAAGGAATGAGACCGAGAAGGGAAGATGAGAGATAAGAGTGGCAGGGTAGGGGCCTCAGGGACACTGGTGGGGTAGCGGTGAGGTGTTTGTATGTCTTTAACCCAGAGGGCCTTGAGTACTGAACCAGGAGTCCCAACCTACAATAACCAAGCCTACACATGTGTTTGTCGGGGGCACAGGCACAGGGTGGGAGGGAACCTAAGGACCCTGCTGAAGGGAAGTTGACACTGGTGGTGGGTGGGATGGTGTTGGAACATTTGGAATACTGCATGCCTAAAATTTTATCATGAACAACTTTGTAAATCAATGTAACTCAATTAAATAAAGCCTAAGAACAGACATTCACAGACAACTAGGTCTCCCCAAATAAGTCACCCGCTGACACCACAGCCAATCAGACTACTTCCCTGCCCCTATCTCTTCTTTCTAGGTCTCTCCCCTGGATTCTACCAGGGAAGCGCTTCTAAGCACTGGTGGCTTGAGACAGCCTGATTCCAATAACTTGCGATCACGATCAGGACCATCCTGTTGTTCGTCAATTGCCTCGAGCAGGCCCTGGTAACGTCTCCTTCATCCTAGCCCTGAGATTTTTTAAAAAGTGCCATATTCAAGGCTCTTTCAGGGTTAGGAGAATGAGACCCATCATTGTTACTGGTTTTTGTCATATTGGGTATGCCACGAGGAGTTTACCAGACTCTGCTGTGTGGGCAGGTTATATTCAGTAGCCTGCCAGTTTGTCCAAAGTAAGAATAAGATAATAAGATGTCGCGCGGCCACATGTGCGATTCCAATAAATCTGTGTCTAATAAAAGTCTTTTAAAACTATCACTATACCTTGGTTTACCCTTGAACACTGGCAACATGTTTTTCATATAGCTAAGAATCCTAAGGTTACCTGTGTGGTCTGTATGATGGTCAAGTCGTTCATCTGCGAAATTCCTGGTCCCATAGCAGCTCGCAGGCCGGCTGTCCCAAACTCCATCCGAGTCCCAAAACATTTCTGGAGTTCTTCCTTGTTATCGTCAGCAATGAGCTGTTTCACTAACTCCGAGGTTAAAGGATTCTGCAAAATAGAAACATCCAATGCTGTGAGGTAAATGAGAGAATGAAAAAGCAGAAATATTTTTCTTTAAAAGCCACAATAATTCTAACCTACATTGTGTATGTTTAATACATAAATACACACACACACACACATACACACACACACATCTGGGTTACCTGTTGACCAATCAGATTTTCAGGTGCCTTGAAGAAAGGGCTTAGGTCTCAAACTGACAACAACAAATGTTTCCCACTCCCTCCACCCAAGTTTAAAACAGGGTGCTGAGTGAGTAAGAAAACAGACAACTTCACAGTCACACTCGATACCCAGGATTCTTGCGGTCTCGGTATCAATCTGACAATTGGCCTTTGATAGCAATAAAAGACAAATTGCCTGGGTGGAAGGAACAGGGTCAGCATGATAAGGCAGCCAAGAGGACAGCAAAGGTCACAAGGAGCTGATGGGCATGAGCAGAGCTGGTGAAGACAGGTCTGCAGAGAGCACAGGGAACACCTCCCAGCCCGGGAGCAGATCGCTGCAAAGCTCTGGGCAGGCAAGCAGTTACCCATTTGCTGCCTGTCTCAAAACCAGAGAACAAGCAGAGAGAAGGCAAGAGGAGTGGTAGACAGGACAAAGTAAAAAACAGAGGAACTGCCCCTACCTCCTCCACTTCAGGGGGTGTGGCCCTAGCTTCCCCAATCAGACAGAGAACACTGCAGGCAACTGGGAGTTAATTTCCTCCCTGGGGAACTGTAGGAAGTTAGGACTTCAAAGAACTCTACCCACTGCCATTTACTAAGTTGTCAGAGAGGGAAACATTCTCCTGCCCTACCCAATTTGAAGTGTGGGAAGGCTGGGGGCAGGGAGGAGGGTTAGGCACCTAAGGCCCTTGCATACACCTATGTAACCGTGGAATTTCTCTTATGAGGGTAGAGGGTGGGGAGAGGACCACCAGCACCCTTATGGGAGGGATCCAATTTTTTTTTCATTCATTCAACAGACAGTTTCAGTATCTGCTGTGAGTGCACGATCATCCCAGGATGTTAGACAGGGTTTAGATAATCTCCCAACTGCGGGGCGGTTCAGGATGAAAATAGAGACCCCCTCCACCCCGCTCCCCCCCACCCCATTTGTTAAACATTTCAAAGCAGAACAGCGGAGCATTAAACCAAGCGCCAGGCACCTCTCTGGTCCTGTGAAATCAGCCCCGGCCAGGGGGCAGACGTTAAAAGCAGCAAACCTGCAGACCAGTTCTGGTTGGAGCTTTTGGACAAATCGCTTTTGAACAGAGATGAAGGAAGGAAGAAAGGAAGAGAGAAATGACTTACTCTTGGGCGCTAGCGCAGCCTCTCCGGGTAAAGCCCATTTCAGTTCAAACCCGGAACACCCGGCAGGAAGAGGAGAAACGAGTTCAGCAGCAGCAGGGAGCAGAGGGAAGAAGGTTCTGGGGGAAACAAGGCAGAGGGCGCGGCCGAGAGGGGGGACCGGTGGGCGGCGGGCGGCTGGACTCGGAGGGGGCGCTGGGCCCCGCGTCCCCTCCTGGCACCCGGAGAGGGGGAGACGCGAAGCGACACCAGGGTGGTCGTCCTCCAGGGGCTTCTCACATCGCAGCCCAAGAGAGAAACTGGCAGGCCAGGAGGAGGGCAGCTAGTTCTGGTCCCCGCGCACCCGGGAGGGGTGGGTGGGCACGCCGCCCCGCAAAGACCCCCCGGGCGTCAAAGGCACGGCCGGGAAGCAAGCGGGGGTCTTGGTGGCAGGGGGCGCGCCGGCAGCCAGAGTGCCAGGCGGATGCCCGGGCGTGGCGCAGCCCCCGCGGCCCGATCGCCGGTTCCGACCCGGGGGGCCACCTTCCCATGCACAACTCGCAAACCTGCAAAACCTGCAGCCTCTCCCGGGCGGCCTCCGGCACGCACGACCCCGGAGGCGCGGGAGCGCGCAGCGCGGGAAGGGGGCGCGGCGCCTCGGTCGCCCTCACCTTGTCCCATCGAAGCCACCGGGTGACCTCCTGGTCCAGCCGGGGGTCCGTGCAGAGCCCGTCGCCGCCCGGAGCTGTCCCGTCCGCCGCCATCCCCGCCCGCAGTCCGGGTCCCCCCCACACGCAGGCGAGTTCGCCCTTCCGCTGGGGCGGGCGGCGCGGCGGCGGGGGCGGGGCCAGGCCGAGGCAGAGCCAATCCGCGCGCGAGGAGCGCGCCCGCGCCCCGCCTCTGGACACGCCCCCGCCCTTCCTCCCGCCGCCGCCTACGGGACTGGGGCGGAGCGCGCGCGCTCTGGAGGTAGAGGCGGGGCTGCTGGGTCGGCCTTGACCTCTGCAAAGTCCCAGGTCACAAGGCCTGTCAGGGCTCTCCTAAAGTGCTCCGAACCCTGGGCCTGAAAGATGCAGGTGCATTTCTGCAGGTCTAGTCTTGACAGAGAAGGGGCTGAGGATGGGGATCAATTGGGGAAGGAACATGTGCCAGGCGGGTGTTTGTTTGGTTCTGGGTTCCATCCCTGGCACTCTCTGCCCCCTCCTTAAGCTCCCGGGGGAGCGAGGAGAGGTGCTCCTGGTCGCCAGCACCCCCACCACCATCATTACCAAGAAAACTTTTGGACAAGAAGAATGAAATGGGAAGATTGAGATGAGTTGGTTGATCCTAGGACAAAGTGTGAGTTGGGAGAGAGCAGCACAGGGGTAGGGCGCTGTTGGCGCTTGCAGTGAACAGCACTGGGTCTAGTGAGTTGGATCCCCGCGGAGAAGAAGTGGCTATGCCAGTTCACACCCCATCTGGATGAACTGACACTGCATCTGTCGTCCCTCTCTGAGCGTGAAATGAAGCCTCTAGGCAGGAACAGGAGAGTCTAGCTTTGTGATCTTGGCATCCCTCAGCTGCCAAGGAGCTGCCTACAGGGAGGATGCACAGGTCAGAGCAAGCTTCATCCTAGCAGCATGATGGGTAAGAGCCCAAGCTGAAAGAACTCCAAATGCCCATCAGCAATATGCGGTCAGATGCACTTGACAACAGCATTAGATACAGCTCGCTTTCCCAGCAGGCTAGGACGGAAGCTGAGGGAGAGCAGGGATGAGACCATGACACTTGATCTCGCTCCTTCTTGAACATCTGTGACCTTGTACAGGTGTGCAGACCTTCTGCCCAAGTAGGAGTGGGTTGAAGGTAGGAGATAATCCCATCACTTCCTTTATAAGGAGTGCAGGTGGCACTCCCCAATGATCCAACAGGTGAGGAAGCAGGGTGGGAAGGGAGTATGTTCACGCTTTTATATTGTTGTTGTTTGTTTTTATTTTGTTGGGCAATCACAGTGCTGGCAGTGCTCATGGATTGCTCTCTCTCTCTCTTTTTTTTCTCCTTCTTTTTGGGCTGGAACGATAGCACAGCGGGTAGGGCATTTGCCTTGCACGCGGCCGACCCGGGTTGGATTCCCCCATCTCTCTCGGAGAGCCCGGTAAGCTACCGAGAGTATCTCGCCTGCACAGCAAAGCCTGGCAAGCTCCCCCTGACGTATTCGATATGTCAAACACAGTAAGAACAAGTCTCACAATGTACTGGGCCCACTGGAGCAAATCGATGGACAATAGGAGGACAGTGCTACAGTGCTTGCTTTTTGGGTCACACCCGGTAATGCACAGGGGTTATTCCTGGATCATGCACTCAGGAATTACTGCTGGCGGTGCTCGGGGGACCACATGGGATGCTGGGAATTGAAACTAGGTCGGCTGTGTGCAAGGCAAATGCCTTACCCACTGTGCTATCGCTCCAACCCCTCCGGGATTACTCTTGGTTCCCATAAGGGATCTGGGAATCATACCCAGGTCAGCAGCATCTGAGGTAAACACCCTGCTTGCTGTACTACTACTCAGACCCCACATTACTGTTTTTAGTTCAGGGATTATTGTTTTATGGTGATATCCAATCAGAACTATTTTAGCCTCCTTGTGACATTCGGGGACAAGTTTGTCAACATTTCTGTGTAAAAATAAGGAAAGGGTGCTGTAGGATGTGGAAACGGAGGCACTTTAAACAAGGAAGTTACTAAATAACAAATTTCTCCTCCCTGGAGGAGAATCTGGAAAGCAGAGAGAGCTCAGTTACTGTGCCCCCACCCCATTACTCCCTTTGCGGGGCCCACTGAAGCAGCCTTCTGGGAGGTTCCTGTACTAAGATGCCAGTCCAGCAGTTCTCTTGGGTTCTGAAGTCATTCTACAGTGATTCCCATAGTTGGTGCCAAGGTAGATGAACCGCAAGCCATGCAGGAGGGATTCTTTTGGAAAAATTTCTGACTTCCTGTTTTGTTGTTTGATGAAAGAGAGAGACAGAAAATTCCAGAACCCTTCTCCTAAATGCACAGCTGGTCTATGACAGAGCCAGGATCCCAGGTCAGCCTCCTGATTTTCTAACCCAGTATTCAATCACTTCTGCTCAGCCCATTCCTGCCCATGGCCCCAGGAGTCCCCTGCATGCTCTCACCTGTTTTCAGCGATAATAGTAGCTCCAGATTTAAAATAATAATAATAATTATTGTCTCCAACATCAATAATGTTAGGTGATGCTCAAAATAATTTGATATGGGGGCTGGAGAGATAATATAGTGAGTAGGACCCTTACCGTGCATGCTGCTGGCCCAGGTTTGATTACTGGCACTACCCCAGACCCACAAGGAGTGATTCCTTTTTTTAAGAATTTTTTTAATTAATTAATTTTTGGGTGGAGGGTCATACCCAGCAGTGCTCAGGGGTTTCTCCTGGCTCTGCACTGAAGAATTACTCCTGGTGGTGTTCAGGGCAAGGTGGGGTGCAGGGGATCGAACATGGTCCTACCTGCCCAAGGACTGATTCCTGAGTTCAGAGCCAGGAGTCAGTCCTGAGCACTGCTGCCAGGTGTGGTCCCCAAACAAACTGAATAAAAAAATCAATTGAATTGTTTGTTTGTGATTCCCAAACAGTTTCACAGGTAGATGAACCAGGTCCTGGTTGTGAAACCCTTAGCAATTCTCCCAATTCCTTTGCATTCCAGTCCAGTAGTGATTATTTAACTTCTAGATTGGGAAAATTAAAATTTGAAATAGCTCCTCATATGAATCTTCATCTACCATGACTACAGCATATCAATGAGTCATTCAACATCTACCATGAGTGCAGCAAATCATTCGACCAATTTGTAGTTTCCGCCGGTATTTCCTCACAATTGATTCACTGAAGGAAGAGGGTCATTTGACCTCTGGTGCTTTCTGTAACTCTGGATTTTCCTGATCCCATGGGAGTGTAGGGGAAGTGGGGTGTTAGCCTGTTGCTCTGTCTGAGAATTCTGCATCATTCACCCTTCATGCTCTCTCCATCACTGTTTGGAAAGTGGAACATTCAGTTCTGCTCTTAAGCCAGTACCTTAGAACCTCATTTTCAGTTTGGGGAACCAGCACTGGGAAACGAGGTGCACCTGACAAGTTGGTTCCATGCAATAGTTTTCTTGTTCATCAACATATTTTCTATTTTTATTAATTTTTTATTTCATAAAATATTTTGCCATATTTGATTACATTTACTATTCCAATACCACCATACACCTTCCCACCACCCTATTTTGGGTGTTTCCATCCCGAACCCTAATCCCTGCCCCAAAGCAGAACCGAAATAATATAATATTTCCCTCTAAAGTTGGTTGCCTCGTACTATGAATCCCATCAAATGTGGTGTGGTACTCTTGGAGTATGGGTAGGGTGTGTCCTGTGAAGTGTGGCGAGGTTCAGGAAAATTGGATGGGGAGGGGGTCTCACCCATCCCCCCTCTGAGGCACCCCTAGTGAAACAGCCTGATGCAGCGTTCATCGGCATGGTTATGGCGAGAAGGATGTGTGATCTGGATGGTGGCTGATGATGAGATTATCTGGTGCCAGCCGGGGTGGCTTATGGGCGTGACTGCTAAGTTGCTGGAGACAGCGTTGGTGGGAGGAGGGAGGGATACTGTCAGAGAATCTTCATTCCCGGTCCTGTTGAACCCAGAGTTCTTAATCTCAAAGTCTTGCATGCCTGGGTTTTTCTGGAGATTCACTCGGGGGTGAGGCTCGGCCCAAGCATCAAGATATTTTCAAGAAGATTTGTATTATTTTTGTTGTTGTTTTGATTTTTGTACCTGAGTACACCCAGTAATGCTCAGGGCTTACTCTTGGATCTGTGCTCAGAGATCACTCCAGTGGGTCTCAGGGGACCATATCACTGCTAGGAATGGAAACTGGGTTGACTTTGTGCAAGGCAAGCACCCTACCTGCTGTACTCACTGTACTGCTCACTCCTTACTGTACCATTTCCTTTTTTTTTTCAGTAGGGAATACAGTAAGCAATTCTGAGGGTCTAAAGGTCAATTCTTGGGCCCAGAAGTACCAAAGGCAGAAGGTTCAGCAAAGCCACTTCCTAAAGTGCTGGGGTTGGGGAGGGGGTGTGAGAGGGGCCCCTGAAGAACCTGGTGGACTGGCTGGACCACCAGGCATAAACTGTGGTTTTGAGTCTAGGGCCAGACCCCTTTAAGGGAAAGTGTGGAAGAGTACAGAGTGTTTTTATTATTAAGATCCAAAGTTCATCCGTGCATACATACATCTGTCCACAAAAATGGAAGGGAACATTATGACAGAAAGCAAAGCAGTGAATCCTTTGGCATACAGAAATGATAATTAAAAAATTCACTGACAACCTTTAATCATTGAGAAGCTCAGCTATACAATTACTTTAGCCTTCCATTTGAATAGGAGCCTGTCTTGAGCAAATTATAATTGTCAAACCACATTTTAACAAGATTTCATCAAGTCAAACCATGACATAGTATTTTCAGAATGCGATAATTACCGATTTCAAGAACCATGGATTTTTTTCTTTGTGCTTCTTTGCAGAACAGTGTTTGGGCATTGTTGGAGGGCTTTTTGAAAAGTGCCAGAGGGAACAGTTAGTAGTAAAATCTTTTCAATTATTTAAGGCCCACAGTGCCTGGAGTTGGTTGAGAAATAATTGGTTTTCTTTCCATTGAAAGGAAGTTAAGAGCCCTAATTGTCTCTTAACCCACAGATGAGCCAAATACAATGGGATGTGGTGGAGGGGTGGAGGAGGATGCTTACTCTGGAGACTTGAACCTTCATTTTATATGCAACAATGAGAAGGCCTCACTTTTTAAAAAATATATAAATTTATTTACTGAATCACGTGAGAGCAGCCACTAAGCTTTCAGGTTTAAGTCTCGGTTATGCAATGATGAAACACCTGTCCCTTCACCAGTGCACATTTTCCACCACCAAAAACCCCAGCATACCTCCCACTCCACACCCTCCCCCTACCTGTGGGTCAGAAGATTGACACATTACTCTCTCTCTACTTTGATTACATTCAATATTTCGACACCAGACCCACCATTATTATTTGGGATTTCCCCCCAACACTCAGACCTGCTGAAAAGGCAACGTTAGACAATTTGTTTTCTATTGCTGATTATGAATAGCATATGATGTCACATGGCCATGCGATTTTGGAATTCTGAAATTTTAATAACTAAGTCTGGAGGGATTTCTGCCAAAAACTGCTGGGTTTCGAGTTTTGCTTGTATGTCTCTGGGATCATGGCCATTAAGCAGCTTGATCAGTAGCTAGAGAGACCATTCGTGGGCAGCGACTTGGGATCTCCTTGGGGACGGGGAGGACAAGGGCCAGCTCCACCCCTATCCTGTGAGGCCCCATGTGTCTTGAAGGCCTGACTTTTTCTTTTCTTTTTGGGTCACACCCAGTAATGCATAGGGGTTACTCCTGGCTCTTCACTCAGGAAGTACTCCTGGTGGTGCTCGGGGGACCATATGGGATGCTGGGAATTGAACCCAGGTCGGCTGTGTGCAAGGCAAACACCTTACCAGCTGTGCTATTGCTCTAGCCCCGAAGGCCTAACTTTTGAAACCCATACATGTCTCTTTATTCCAGCCATTCTCAGGGGCTGGGAGAAAACTCAGGAGGTAGAGCTTGGGTTTTAGAATAACCAGGAGGCCCTGAGTTTGATCTCTGGACCTCATGGTCCTCCCAGGCACCTCCAACAGTAGGTCTGCTGTTTTTTTGAGTTCTGCTGAGTGTGGCCCCGGTACCCCAAAGCTCATCATTGCAGGGGATGCCCCTTACTTGAAAACTAAGTCTCTTGCAAGCGGATTATTAGTTAGGTTTGCATTTTTCTCCTTTTTGGACAGAGGCTCCCAAGCAGATGGCAGATGACTCCCAGCACCAGCGTGGCTGTGCAGGTCTGGTGCTCAGCGCCTGGGCCCCCCTGCGTGGTACTCAGGCCTAGCAGTGCCGGGTAACCCCAGGGTCACAAATACTCAAGTATTCAAGGCAGCTACTCTCTGCTGAGCCTAAGTCCAGGGTTTTGCAGGACCAGGTATTTCTCTCTTGGTCACACTCCCCAGCAGAGCTTTGGGTTCAGGGACTACCAGTTGCTGTTTGGGGCTTCTCATCCCCACAGCCCCAGGAGCACTTCTCCGTGATGGCAGTGGGTGGCAGAGCCAGCCAGAAGGTGGCCATGTCTGCTGAAATTCATGTTCAAGGGCCTATGGGCAGGACAGGGATTTGGGCACTTGCCTTTTTATGTGGCCGACCCTAGTATGTGGCACTACTATGTTCTCCCAAGCCCCACCAAGAGTCAGCCATGAGCATAGAGCCAGGAGTTAGCCCTGAGCTTCTTGACTAGGTGTGGTCCCCAAAGAAATAAAACAATAACCTCACGTTCAGAGAAGGGACCACTATGACAATGATAGTTGGAAATAATCACTCTGGACAGAAACAGTGCTGAAAAACGGTAAAAGAGCTTGCATGATAAGCATTTAATACCTGTGTTACAAAAGACAATGCCTAAAAGGAAAAGAGAGAGAGAGAGAGAGAGAGAGAGAGAGAGAGAGAGAGAGAGAGAGAGAAAATATCTGCCATAGAAGCAGACTGGTGTGTGTGTGTGTGTGTGTGTGTGTGTGTGTGTGGTGCCAGAGGTCAAGCCCAGGGTCACATATTTTCCAGTATTCAAGGCAGGTACTCTCTGCTGAGCCACAGCCCCACCCTTGGGACCATGGCTTCTGTCCTAACACTCCACTCAGAAAAGCTGGACCGTGGGCCCAGCCCAAGGCTAGCAGGATGGACAGTAACTCCTGAAAGGGGGGATTGTACTGCAGGGAGGTAGGTGGAATTTACAGAGAGAGACTCTCACAAGGAGAACAAGCAAAAAATGGGGTTGGAGGAAAGCCAACAGTGCTCTGTCTGGGAAAGTTTACAGATCATACATTGTGGTAGTTTTTGTTTGTTTGCTTTTGTAATGCAATTCCCTATCTGCTGTACTATCACTCCAGTCCCAGTTCTTAACTTGTTTTTTTTCTTAAATTCAACACAATACTATAATAGCATTTGCTGGATTTTTAGTAGATTGTGCCTCCTTAATTAATGGTTTGTGGGTTATCTATGTTGCATAACTTTACTTGGGGGCAGTACACACTTGGTTTCTTTATTTCTTTTTATTTATTTATTTTGGTTTTGGGGCAATAGAGGTATTTGCCTTGCACGCGGCTGACCCAGGTTTGATTCCTCCTCCCCTCTCGGAGAGCCTGTCAGGCTACCAAGAGTATCTCGCCTGCAGGACAAAGCCTGGCAAGCTACCCATGACGTATTCAATATGCCAAAAGTAGCAACAACAAGTCTCACAATTTGTTGTGAGATGTTACTGATGCCCGCTCAAACAAATCGATGAACAACAGGAGGACAGTGCTATATACAGTGCTATTTTGGTTTTGAGGCCACACCAGCAGTGCCTGAGCCTATTCCTGGCTCTAAACTCAGGAATCCTCATGGAGGGCTTGGAGGGCTCTATGGGGGCCTGGGGATTGAACCTGGCTTGGTCATGTGCAAAGCAAGCACCTTACCCATGGTACTAACTCTCTGCTCCCATCTCCTTTCTATCATTGCTCACCTAAGAAATATGAGTAAGAAAACAAAAGTATGAGTTAGGACCAGAGAAATAGTACACATGTTAAGGCACTAACTTACCTAGCTGTGACCCTGGTTTGAATTTCAGTATTATATACGGTTCCTGAACATTACAAACACAGAGCCTGGTGAAGTGGAGGAGGAGAAAGAGGAGGAAGAAGAGGAGGAGGAAGAGGAGGAGGAGGAGGAGACTTTTTTTTTTTGATGAACAAGAAAACAAAATCTTCCTCAAGATTTTGGACTTGAACTGGGTATGCTCAGGTCTAAAAAACAAAACAACAAGAAAAGAGCACAAATATGAAACTGTGACTCAGCTACATATCTTAAGGACTCACCTTAAGAGTCAGCAGAGTGAAATTTCAGAATGCCTTGTCCCAAAGAAGGAAACTGTTTAGAGAAAGATTTGGGATGTGAGTAACCAGGGATTCCACGTGGAAGATAAAAACACCAAACTTGTTAATGAGTACCCCAAAAAAACACTCATAGACCTTAAAAACAAATGAGTGGCAGGAGGGAAGTGAGATAGGCAAACTTGGTCAAAGGGAACATGGACAGTTGTCAGAGAAACTTTAGGCTCTCTCAGAGTCGGGATGGGCTACCTCTCACCATCTCCTTGTACTTCTGGGAGCCGGAGCAACCACTGCCCATGAACCTCCTCTGCTGCCATGTAAGCTCATCTACCGACTTTGTTCTAAAGCCTCATAAATAAATCTCATAAAGGTCAATGAACTGCAAAAATTTCTCAGACACAACCCAGTTAAAAACGTAACTCCAGCTGAACTGCCCAGTTTTAAAAAATTCCAGATTTTCTGGCTTATACGGTTGCATTCTCAGCTGCATGACATCTTCAAACTTTATAACACTAACAATCCAGTGGTAGCATACCAGATTTGATGTAACATGGAAACCAGCCATTTAAAATATTTTTCATAATGTCATTTACATTAATTGATTACATTCAATATTTAACACCAATCTCACTACCATTGCACCTTCCCACCACCATTATTTTGAATTTTCCCACCACCGTTCAAGTCTGCCTACCACAGGCAAATTCTAAATAATTTATTTTCTATTGCTTATTATTCGATATGCCAAATCCAGTAAAAAAAATGGATCTCATTCCCCTGACCCTGAATATGGCAGAGTCAAGAAGGATGTGGAAGGAGAGGCTGATAAAATCCCAAGGCAGAAATAGGCTGCCAAAACGAAGAAAGACAAAAATGATTGTCTCTACTTTCAATGCACCTACCCTGGCATCTGATGCATCCATCGAGGACCTGATGGTACAACCGTGAAAGATCAAGTACGACATCATTGGTCTGACCGAAACAAGAAGACATCAATCACATCACACCGTTTTCGACACTGGAGAAGAACTGTTCCTTGGAACATGTGACAAAAGAGGCGTCGGTGGTGTCGGTATCCTTGTCAACACAAACTTAGCCATGAGCATCGATTCATTCGAATGCCTAACAACCCAAATAGGACGATTACACGTGAATAGATGTGGCTCACTGCCAGCAGTTTCTATCTTTGTTGTCTATGTATCAACATTCAGTTATGGTGAAAGAGAAATTGAGAAGTTCTACATGGAGCTGGAGAAGTTCTATAAAGAAGATCACACCTTCTAGAAGATCATTGTCAGTGATTTTAATGACAAGATAGGACCAAGAAGATCAGCCGATGAACTCCACATTGGGACCCATGGCCTAGAATGGAACGAACAGGGTGATAGGCTGTCTGAGTTCATCATGTCATCCAAGACCTTCCATGGTAACTCACAGTTCCAAAAGGCTGAATCTAAACGTTGGACATGGGAGTCTCCTGGTGGACAGTTCCACAATGAAATAGACCACATCATATTTAATCGGCAGTTTTGCCTAACTGATGTTGCTGTTGTCCCAAAATTCCAAACGGGATTGGACCACCGTCTCTTTCGTGCAAAATTCTACCTCACAGAACGGGGAGAAAAGAATGCAAAGTTTAAGAAGAGAACTCCCAGAACGACCACCAACTGGGAGCTCTTTGGCTCTGTTGCGGCAACATGGGAAGATGCCATCATTAACAACATTGATGAGGAATACGATCAAATGATTCAGCACCTCCATGATTGTGCGAGGAATGCCAAGAAAGAGATAACCACAAAAAACTGCCTTTAATCGAACACTCTTGAACTTATTCGCCAACGTGGCTTGGCACATGCCTCAGGCAACCACAAGCGAACATCCGAGCTGGCAAAACAATGCAGAGAAGCCATCAAGGATGACCTCAAAGACAGGAGAACAGCGGTGCTGGTAGATGCGGCAGAAGCTGGGAAAAGCATTTGTAATGCCCGCCTGTCCTTCACCAACTACAAGACCAAGATGACTGCCCTCCGACATCCTGATGGATCTATCACATCTTCCAGAAGGGCAATGGAGAAGATTATTCATAACTTCTACTCAGATCTCTTTAATAGCCACATCCACTTGCCCACATACCACATTCCGCACGATGGGTATATCATTCCCAATGTTCTCCCTTCCAAAATTCAACACGCCATCTCATCGGTAAAGAAACAAAGAGCAGCACCTGGTCCAGAAAAGATCAGACCTGAACACCTGAAGAACTTACCATCAGTACTCATCAATACGCTGGCTTGGCTCTTCACACGCTACCTGTCTGAATGCAAGGTTCCATCCCAATGGAAAACCAGCAAGACTGTACTACTATACAAGAAGGGAGACATCCATGACATTGGCAACTATCGCCCAATCTGCCTATTGTCTGTCATTTACAAACTGTTCACTCAAGTCATCCTGAATAGGATTAGCAGAACACTAGACGAAGGACAACCATATGAACAAGCCGGGTTTCGAAAAGGATTCAGTATCATCGACCATATCCACACGATTACTAAGCTCATTGAAGTTTCTCAGGAGTTCAAGATGCCACTCTGTCTAACGTTCATTGATTTAAAGAAGGCCTTTGATTCTGTTGAGATGGAAGCAGTCATAGAAGCCCTAGCCAATCAAGGCGTACAAACTCAATACATCAGGATCCTCCATGAGCTCTATTATGGATTCACTACCAGGATCTCACCATTCTACAAAGAAGTAATCATCCATGTCAAGAGAGGGGTTCGGTAGGTGATACCATTTCACGAAACTCTTCAGCGCCACCCTCGAGAACATCATGCGATGATTGGAATGGGAAGAAATGGGAGGGAAGATAGATGGTTGGCAACTACACCACCTCTGCTTTGCTGATGATGCCATTCTAATAACAACAAACATTAGCCAAGCAGCACAAATGCTGACCGACTTCGACTGTGAGTGTGGAAAGGTCGAACTACAGCTGAATCTTATGAACACAATGTTTTTGAGAAACAGCCTCGTTCCTGACACTCCATTTGCTCTCAACGGAACCACCATCTCCGAATGCAACAGTTATATATATGTAGGTCGAGAAATCAACATGATGAATGACCTGGCACCTGAGTTACACAGGAGAAAAAGAGCAGCTTGGAATGCCTTCAAGAGCGTTGAAGAAATAACTAAGAGGACAAAGAACCTCCAGCTACGAGCAAATCTCTTCGATTCCACTGTTCTTCCTGCATTAACATATGCCTCAGAGACCTGGGCCCTACGAAAACTGGATGAGAACACTAGTTGGGTCTCTCAAAGAGGAATCGAAAGAGTTATGCTTGGAATATCACGCTTCACTCAAATGAGAGAAAGAATCTGGAGTTCTGATCTCTGTCAATGCTCAAGAATCAGGGATGCTGTCTCATTTGCCAAGGCATCAAAAATCAGATGGGCTGGACATGTAATGAGGTTTACAGACAACTGCTGGACTAGAGCCATTACTGACTGGATTCCACAGGACATCAAAAGATCGCGTGGATGCCCACCTACAAGATGGTCAGACTTCTTCGTCAAGACCCTGAATGATCGTTTTGAGGCTCTGCATGTTCCTAGAATGAACAGATGCCATTGGGCTACGCTAGCACGCAACAGGGATAAATGGAGACGTTACTGGCACCTGCTCGAGTAAATTGATGAATAACGGGGGAATCAAGTGATCAAGTGATTGCTTATTATGAATATCATGAGAGGTCGTGAGGTCACGAAAGCAGCTGTGCACTCCCAGAATTTTTTTTTTCTTTTTGGGTCACACCCGGTGATGCACAGGGGTTACTCCTGGCTCTGCACTCAGGAGTTACTCCTGACGGTGCTCAGGGGACCATATGAAATGCTGGGAATCGAACCTGGGTCAGTCACGTGCAAGGCAAACGCCCTACCTGCTGTGCTATCTCTCCAGCCCCCACTCCCGAAATTCTAAATATGTAAATGACTGGGGTCCAGATACATGTCTGTAGGAAGCTAATTTATTTTGAAATTTATTTGTGAGTCTCTGGATCAAGGTCGATGGTGCACTTAAATATGGCCCATTCATGGCTGTGACAGCCAGGACCCTGAAAGGGTGGAGAGACTGGAAGGGATAAACTGCCTCTGTTGCCATGTGTCCTGGCTTCTTCAGACCCTGTTCCTTCGTACCTGGGTTTTTCTTCTGAAAGTTTGATGCCAGCCAATTTTGATTAACAAAAAAACATTAACACAGGAAGTTTAACTTGTAACAGATTTTAGTAATCCCCAGACAAGGACTTCATGATGATATACAACATTTTTACTTATTTTATTCTAAGGAAATACTCTTTGATCATTTCATTAGCCATTTATTGATAACAAGCAATATAGAATAAATTAATATGAACCTACTATGGGGGCTGGAGCGATAGCACAATTGGTAGGCATTTGCCTTGCACATGACCGACTCAGGCTTGATTCCTCTGCTCCCCTTGCAGAGCCTGGCAAGCTACCGAGAGTATCTAACCTGCAGCAGAGCCTGGCAAGCTTCCTGTGGCATATCCGATATGCCAAAAACAGTAACAAGTCTCACAATGGAGACGTTACTGGTGCCCACTCTAGCAAATTGATGAACAATGGGGATGACAGTGCTACTATGGGGGCAGTCTTGAGGGGTCACTTGATCACTTGATCACTTGACTTCCCGTTAATCATCGATTTGCTCAAGCGGGTGCCAGTAACGTCTCCATTTATCCCTGTCGCATGCTAGTGTAGCCCAGTGGCGTCTGTTCGTTCTAGGAACATGAAGAGCCTCAAACTGATCGTTCAGGATCTTGATGAAGAAGTCTGACCATCTGGTAGATGGGAGGCCACGCAGTCTTTTGATGTCCCTTGGAATCCAGTCGGTAATGGCTCTAGTCCAACGGTTGTCTGTAAACCTCATTACGTGTCCAGCCCATCTGATTTTTGATACGTTGGCAAATGAGACAGCGTCCCTGATTCTTGAGCGTCGATGGAGGTCGGAACTCCGGATTCTTTCTCTCATTTGAGTGAAACGGGATACTCCAAGCATAGCTCTTTCAATTCCTCTTTGGGAGACGGGAATAGCGTTCTCATCCTGTTTGCATAGGGTCCAGGTCTCCGAGGAGTATGTTAATGCAGGAAGAACAGTAGAATTGAAGAGATGTGCCCAGGGCAAGAGGTTCTTCGTCCTCTTACCTATTTCTTCGACTTTCTTGAAGGCGTTTCAAGCCGCTCTCTTCTTCCTGTGCAACTCAGGTCATTCATCATGTTGACTTCTCGACCTAGGTACACTTAACTGTTGCATTCGGAGATGGTCATTTCATTGAGAGTGAATGGAGCGTCATGAACGAGGCTGTTTCTTATAAACATTGTTTTTGTAAGATTCAGCTGTAGTCCGACCTTTCCACACTCACGGTCGAAGTTGGCCAGCATTTGAGCCGCTTGGCCAATGTTTGATGTTATTAGAATAATGTGATCAGCAAAGCGGAGGTGGTGTAGTTGCCGACCATCTATCTTCACTCCCATTCCTTCCCATTCCAGTCGTCGCATGATGTTCTCGAGGGTGGCACTGAAGAGTTTCGGTGAAATGGTATCACCCTGCCAAACCTTTCCCAATCTTGACGGGTGCTTGGGAAAATGGAGACAATGGTGGAGGGAAGGTGACAGTGGTCATGAGCAACTTTGTAAACCACAGTGTTTAAATAAAGTGTGTGTGTGTGTGTGTGTGTGTGTGTGTGTGTGTGTGTGCAAATCCATAGAAAAGCAAAGGGTGTGTGAAGATACCTCAATGAGCAGGAGTACAGGCTTTGCATACAGGCACCGGTGCTTCATCTCTGGCACTGCATGGTCCCTTGAGCATCAGCAGGTGTGAGCCCCTGGGCACAGAACTGGGGAGTAGCCCTCCAAAACTGCTGGGTGTGATCCCTAAACAAAAACAACCAAACAAAAATGACTGGTCAAAGAGAGTGCACCGGGGCTAGAGTGATAGTATAGTGGGAAGGGTGTTTACCTTGCACAAGGTCTACCTGGGTTCGATTCCCAGCATCCCATATGGTCCCCCAAGCACCTCCAGGATTAATTCCTGAGTGCAAAGCCAGGAGTAACCCCTGAGCATCGCTGGCTGTGACCCAAAAAGCAAGCAAGCAAACAAACAAACAAACAAAAAACAGTGCCCCTGGTCGGAGTGCATGTGCTGCAAGCAGGAGGCATGGATTTGAATACTCAGCTTTTAGAAATAGCCTCTGATGATTGTATGAGTTCAGGTTTGCTGGAGCTCACCCTGTACATAATTTACCTCTCTAGAGCCTGGTGGCTCCAGATTTCTGCCTTCAAATAGGAGACATGAAGTAAACAGCGATGCCACAAACAACAAATAAACTAGAGCTGATTTTCATTCTGCCATTCTCTAAGCCTACATAGAGTTTTTAACATGTATTTACTTTTTAAGCCATGAAACACAGTAGACACACAGTGTAATATTTCAAGGTATGTGACACATCTTAGGAAATTTGAATAAATATCTTTATAAAGGAAAAATGTCTTTACCCTGGAAACTGTAAGATAAATCAAGAAAAAAGTCAAGAAAATAAATCAATAAAATCAAGAACTATACTTATTAGAGATAATCACAGATAATGATAGATGATAGTTTAGTTTTGTCATATAGAGAGGAAAAGAGCTAAAATATAACCTTTCCAGGGTGAGAGAGAGAGAGAGAGAGAGAGAGAGAGAGAGAGTGTGCAGGGATAAGACGCTTACCTTGCATCTGACCCCATTTTGATTCCCTGTACTGCATATGGTTCCCTAAACACTGTCAGGAGTGATTGCTGATCACAGAACCAGGAATAAGCCCCAAGCACTCCTCAGGTGTGACCCAACCCTCTGTGTCCCCACCCCACCCCATTCTACCCTTTCCAGTGGTCTGATATGCTGGATTTCCAGATAAACCATGTACTTAATCTCTTTTAAATTTCTCTCTCTTTTACTTCTCTAGAGACAGGAGAGTAAAAGCAGCTTAAAGTTCTGACACTCAACTGAATCTGCATATTTTTTTCCTTAGTACAATGTAATTGTCTGTATATAATCTATAATGTTTTCTCTTCGATTGTTCTTGGGTGTTTTTCCTTTATCCCCTGTCTGGCAGAATGCAGAGGAAGAACTAAGTTCTGTTAATGTACTTGCTATTTGAAGGTGTACTGCCTGAACTCTGGAAAGCATCCAGATCAGTCTTATTTGTTCAGATTTCAGGATAGATGCCCACACGTGTGGCAGTTGTGCAAGTTACACCTAATCCACTTTGCACCATCCCGGTTTAGGAGGAGGCTCCTCTGAGTGGAGGAGTTGGCACCCAGGTCTGGCTCAGGATACTGGGAGAGGAGACAGATGACTGGTTAAAGAAACTCTGGTACATCTACACAGTGGAATACTATGCAGCTGTTAGGAAAAATGAAGTCATGGAATTTGCTTATAAATGGATGGACATGGAGAGTTTCATGCTGAGTGAAATGGGTCAGAGGGAGAGGGGCAGATATAGAGTGACTGCACTCATTTGTGGGATATTACAAAAATAGTATGAGACTAATATCCAAGACTAGGTAAAACAGGGGCCCGGAGGACTGATCAATGGTTGGAAGCTTGCCACAAGTGTGTGTGTAAAGGGAAGTTAGGGAAGTTAGGATAGAGAAGGGACCAGTACGAAATGGGGACCAATAGAAATGATCACTCTGGACAAACACTGAGTGTTGGAAGTAGGTAAAAGGACATACATAACCTTTCAGTATCTGTATTGCAAACCACAATGCCATAAGGGGAGAGAACGAGAAAGAGGGACAGAGAGAGAGAGAGAGAGAGAGAGAGAGAGAGAGAGAGCCTGCCATTGAAGCAGACAGGCTAGGGAGGGTGACCGGAAGGAAACTGAGGACATAGGTAGTGGGAAATATACACTGGTAAAGGGACAGGTATTAGAACATTATGTAACTGAAACCCAATCATGGAAAAAAAATCTTTGGTTTTGAGGAGGTGGTTATTTTTTTTTATTTTGTTGTTGAGATACTTTTTTTTCAAAATTTTATTTTACTAAAGTACAGTAAATTACAAAGCTAAAAAAAAAAGGGACACTGGGTGATGTGATCTAGCAAATATCAACATTCCAAGATCTTGTTTACCAACAGGCTTAAGGCTTATATCAAGGTTCACCAAGATATCATCATAAAAATGACTATGAACAATATAATTCATCTGTAGATGCTTATGTTTCAATTTCATGTAATTTCACATGCTACAGAATATTTTTTTTCTTTCTTTTTTTCCCCCCAACCATTTGGAATGTAAAATTTATCTCTCACTTGTGGGCCACACAGTAGTAAGCAGGAGATCAAATTTATGTCTAATGATTAGTCATTCCTGGGACAGGAGAGATCAGACAGTGGGCAGAGCACTTGCCTTGCATGTGGTTGACCTGGGTTCAATCCCCCAGCACCCCGTATGTCCCCTGAACCCCACCAGAGTGATTCTGTGTAAAGTCAGGAGTCAGCCCTAAGCACCATGTGATGTGCAGCACACTATTACCTGTCTCCCCCTTCCTCCCAATAATTGGTCAATCCTGCCTTCGAGGAACAGTTGCACATGTGTAGTGAAGGTTCATGCTGGAAGATTGCAGCAGGGCTACCTGTAATAAGAGCAGATGAAAAGATCATTACAGGGCCTGAGAGTTAGTACAGTAGGTAGGGTGCTTACCTTGCACGTGAACAACTGAGGTTCAATCTCCAGCATCCCATATGGTCCCCCCAGCACTGCCAAGAGTAATTCCTGAGCACCACCAGGTGCGGCCCCCAAACAAACCAGAGAAAATTCATTACAGCCGCAGAGACAACAAGCAATCATTTGTTATATATTCAAAGCATGGAACACTTACAGCTCTCCAGATACATGAACTAAAACTGCACGTATCATAATGGATGTATGGATTCAAGATATTCAAAGAGCAAGATGCAGACAACTGGATACCCCGTGACCCATTATTCTGTGAAGAGTAAATAGAAGGTGAGGATGAAGAGTGGGAAGGCAGTCAAAATGAAAAGAGAGGCAAGGACATTTTAAGGCATTATTCAGGAAGGTGGGTCCTCTAGGGACAAAGAGAGATGGAGGTACATTGGAAGATTTTTTGAATTACTAGAATTTCTAATTTTTAGATTTTAATGCTGGGAATGCAATTTCTAGCATTAAAATCTAAAAAGCAAAAAATGCTTTTAGCTGAATATGTAAATAATATACCTTTGTGACTATCACTTAATCACTTAATCACTTAACTTCCCGTTAGTCGTCGATTTGCTCGAGCGGGCACCAGTAACGTCTCCATTTGTCCCTGTCGCGTGCTAGTGTAGCCCAATGGCATCTCTTCGCTCCGGGAACATGGAGGGCCTCAAACCGATCGTTCATGACCTTGACAAAGAAGTCTGACCATCTGGTAGGTGGGCGGCCACGCGGTCTCTTGACATCCCATGGAATCCAATCAGTAACAGCTCTAGTCCAACGGTCGTCTTTAAATCTCATTACGTGACCAGCCCATCTGATTTTCGACACCTTGGCAAATGAGACAGCGTCCCTGATCCTTGATCGTCGACGGATGTCAGAACTCCGGATTCGTTCTCTCATTTGAGTGAAACGTGATATTCCAAGCATAGCTCTTTCTATTCTTCTTTGGGAGACCTGAATGGTGTTCTCATCTTGTTTGCGTAGGGCCCAGGTCTCTGAGGCATATGTTAATGCAGGAAGAACAGTGGAATCAAAGAGATGTGCCCGGAGCCGGAGGTTCTTCGTCCTCTTAGCTATTTCTTTGACGTTCTTGAAGGCGTTCCAAGCCGCTCTCTTCCTCCTGCGCAGCTCGGGTGCCAGGTCATTTGTCATGTTGACCTCTCGACCTAGGTACACATAGCTGTTGCATTCGGAGATGGTCGTTCCATTGAGAGCGAATGGGGCGTCAGGAACAAGGCTGTTTCTCATAAACATTGTCTTCGTAAGATTCAGCTGTAGTCCTACCTTTCCACACTCACAGTCAAAGTCGGCCAGCATTTGTGCCGCTTGGCTGATGTTTGGTGTTATTAAAACAATGTCATCAGCAAAGCGGAGGTGGTGTAGTTGCCGACCATCTATCTTCACTCCCATTCCTTCCCATTCCAGTCGTCGCATGATGTTCTCGAGGGTGGCACTGAAGAGTTTCGGTGAAATGGTATCACCCTGCCGCACCCCTCTCTTGACATCAACGATCACTTCTTTGTAGAATGGTGAGATCCTGGTAGTGAATCCGCAATACAGCACACGGAGGATCCTGATATATTGGGCTTGAATGCGCTGATTGGCTAGGGCTTCAATGACCGCTTCCGTCTCAACAGAATCAAAGGCCTTCTTTAAATCAATGAACGTTAAGCAGAGCGGCATCTTGAACTCCCGAGAAACCTCAATGAGTTTGGTTATCGTGTGGATATGGTCGATGGTGCTGAATCCTTTGCGGAACCCTGCTTGCTCACATGGTTGTCCTTCATCTAGTGTTCTGCCAATCCTATTCAGGATGACTCGAGTGAACAACTTGTAGATGACAGACAATAGGCAGATCGGGCGATAGTTGCCAATGTCATGGATGTCTCCCTTCTTGAACAGTAGTACGGTCCTGCTGGTTTTCCATTGAGATGGAACCTTGCATTCAGACAGGTAGCGAGTGAAGAGCCGAGCCAGTGTATTGATGAGTACTGACGGCAGGTTCTTCAGGTGTTCAGGTCTGACCTTGTCTGGGCCGGGTGCTGTTTGCTTCTTTACTGACGAAATGGCGTGTCGGATTTCGGAAGGGAGAACGTTGGGAACGACATACCCATCCTGTGGAATTTGGTATGTCGGCAAGTGGACATGGCTATCGAAGAGATTTGAGTAGAAGTCATGGATAATCTTCTCCATTGCCGTTCTGGAGGATGTGATGGATCCATCAGGACGTCGGAGGGCAGTCATCTTGGTCTTATAGTTGGCGAAGGACAGGCGGGCCTTACGAAAACTTTTCCCGGCTTCTGCCGCATCTACCAGTACTTCTGCTCTTCTCTCTTTGAGGTCTTCCTTGATCGCATCTCTGCACTGCTTTGCAAGCTCGGACGTTAGCTTGCGGTTGCCTGAGGCATGCGCCAAACCACGCTGGCGAATTAGCTCAAGAGTTTTCGAAGATAGGCGACTTTTTGTGGCTATCTCTCTCTTGGCGTTCCTCGCACATTCATGGAGGTGCTGAACCAGTCGATCGTATTCCTCGTCAATGTTGTCAACAATGGCATCTTCCCATGTTGCCGCAATAGTACCAAAGAGTTCCCAGTTGGTGGTCGTTCTGGGAGTTCTCTTTTTGAACTTTGCAGCCCTTTCTCCCCGCTCTGTGAAGTAGAATTTTGCACGAAGGAGACGGTGGTCCGATCCCGTTCGAAATTTTGGGACAACAGCGACATCAGTCAGGCAAAACCGTCGATTGAATATGATGTGGTCTATTTCGTTGTGGAATCGTCCACCGGGAGACTCCCATGTCCATCGTTTAGATTCTGCCTTCTGGAACTGTGAGTTACCATGAATGGTCTTGGTCGACATGATGAACTCAGACAGTCTCTCACCCTGTTCGTTCCATTCTAGGCCATGGGTTCCGATGTGAAGTTCTTCAGCTGATCTTCTCGGTCCTATCTTGGCATTAAAATCACCCACAATGATCTTGTAGAAGGTGTGGTCTTCTTTATAGAACTTCTCTAGCTCCATGTAGAACTTCTCGATTTCTCTTTCATCATAATGAGATGTTGGTGCGTAGACAACGAAGATAGAAACTGCAGGCAGTGAGCCACATCTATTCAAATGTAAACGTCCGATTCGGGTTGTTAGGCATTCAAATGAATCAATGCTCTTGGCCAAGTTTGTGTTGACAAGGACACCGACGCCTCCAACACCTCTTTTATCGCATGTTCCGAGGAACAATTCTTCTCCAGTGTCGAAAACGGCATGGTGTGATTCGTGTCTTCTTGTCTCGGTCAGACCAATGATGTCGTACTTGACACTACACACTACTTTGTGACTATACAGTCTACAAAAATGTATTTGATTTTTATTTACAATTTTATATTATATTTACAATTTTATATTATATAAATATATATGGGCTAGAGCAATAGCACAGCGGGTAGGGCATTTGCCTTGCCTGTAGCCAACATGGCTGACCCGAGTTCGATTCCTCTGCTCCTCTCGGAGAGCCGGGCAAGCTACTGGGAGTATCTCGCCTGCACGGCAGAGCCTGGCAAGCTACCCATGATGTATTTGATATGCCAAACACAGTAACAACAAGTCTCATGATGGAGATGTTACTGGGCCCCGCTCGAGCAAATCGATGAACAACGGGAGGACCGTGACCGTGACCGTGATATATTATGTTTACAATTTTATATGGATCACACCTGAGAGTGCTCCCGTTAGTGCTCAGAGACCATCAGAACCTTAGGGTAGGGGTGGGAGGGGGTGGGGGGGGGACTTTGTTGTGTGTAGCAGGGTCACACAGTGCTGGGAATCAAACCCAAGGCATCACACTTGCAAGGCTTGCGCTTTACACCTGAGCGATATCCCTCACTCCATAGATGTTCTATTTTAAAAAAAGCATTGCTGCAGAAAAATTGAAGTCCACATAGTGTCTTATTTCCCAGATCTGTTTGCGTATTGGGGGAGCAGCCAGTGAGTCTTGAATTTGTGGGAATGAGCGCCCTCTTATGTCCAGTGTTGGTAATGATTTTGAACCGGAAGTGTGGACTTAGCTTTTAAAGGCCGGAAATGGGGCTTAGGGATAAAGGGCTATGACAATGTCGGCCTTACAAAGGCCTGAAAGGTGGCATCAGAGAGACAGTACCGTGGGTAAGGTGCATGCTTTACATGTGGCCAACCTGAATTTTGTCCCTCTACTTCGTGACTCTCTAAGTAATGCCTAGAGTGACCCCTGAGTACAGAGCCAGCACAGCCTGGGGTTGCCCCATCCCTTTCCTCGCTCCCCCAACCCCACCAAAATACCCTGTCACTGTCACTGTCACTGTCCTCCCATTGTTCATCGATTTGCTCGAGCGGGCCCAGTAACGTCTCCATTTTGTTGTTACTGTGTTTGGCATATTGAATATGTCACGGGTAGCTTGTCAGACTTTGCCGTGCGGGCGAGATACTCTCGGTAGCTTGCCGGGCTCTCCGAGAGGGGCAGAGGAATCGAACCAGGCTGGGCCGGGCTGGCTGCGCCCAAGGCAAACGCCCTACCACTGGGCTATCGCTCCAGCCCACCAAAATTCTCTAAAAAAAAAAAAAAAAAAATCCTAGAAATTCAGAATAATGTGACCAAGAGACATTTTGTGGCATTTTTTAATGTTTGTTTTTAAGCAATCCTATTTTATTTGAAATCACTAGGCAAGCATTTTAAAACATGTCGATTATATGGCTTATGCTTGGTTTTACAAATTCTCATTTCCTTCACATCCAAACACTCCTTTCTTAGAAAATTAGGCCATAGTTTCAGAACTGCTAACCATGAAATCACCTGGGGTTGTGCAGGGGGGTAGGGGGGAGCACCAAAATCTGGAAAGTAATTTATTTGTTTATCTATTTGTAGGGTGTTTGCCTTGCACACAGCCAACATGGCCGACCCGAGTTCGATTCCTCTGCCCCTCTCGGAGAGCCCGGCAAGCTACCGAGAGTATTTGATATGCCAGACACAGTAACAACAAAGTCTCCAATGAAGACATTACTGGGCCCACTCGAGCAAATCGCTGATCAACGGGAGGGCCTGGAGCAATCTATTTTTGTCATTGGCAACAGCTTATAGAATTTGACAAGGATTTAAGAATTCTGCTTCTGCCCACAGAGAAGATTTATTCAGTTCTGTTTTTAAAGGAATATAAAACTATTTTTTTTCCCCCTTTATTTTATTTTATTTTTTTTAAAGTTGTAGATTTACAATTTTTTGTGCTTTGGTTTCAATTATACAATGATCAGATACCCATCCCTCCACCAGTGCCCATTTTCCACCACCATGGATAATATCCCTCCCACCCCCATCCCCCCATCCCCCCGTCTCTGTGGCAGGGCAATCCCCTGTGTTCTCTCTCTCCTTTTGGGTGTTGTGGTCTGCAAAAGAGGCATTGAGTGGCAAACATGTTCAGTCCATAGTCTACTTTCGACATGCATCTCCCCTCCTGGGAGGATCCTCCAAACATCCTTTATTTGGTGCTCCCTTCTCTATCTGAATAGCCCTTTCCTCTAGGATACCCGGCTGGCCTCTAAGTTATGGAGAAATCCTCCTGGTGCTGATCTCAGCTATTCTTGGGTATTAATCTCATACTTTGTTACTTTATATCCCCCAGATGAATGCAATCTTTCTATGTCTATCCCTCTCTTTCTGACTCATTTCGCTTAGCATGATACTTTCCATATTGTACCACTTGTATGTAAATTTCATGACTTCATCTTTTCTAAGAGCTACATAGTACTCCATTGTGTAGATGTACCAAAGTTTCTTTAACCAGTCATCTGTTCTTGGGCATTCAGGTTTCTTCCAGTTTCTGGCTATTGTAAAGAGGGCTGCAATGAACAAACAAGTGCAGATGTCACTTCGACTATACATTTTTGCCTCTCTGGGATATATTCCCAGGAGTGGTATTGCTGGGTCAAATGGGAGCTCAATTTCTAAGGGAATATAAAACTATTTATTTACCACTGTTCACCAGTATTTACAATAAAGAAACAGATACAAGTGGTTAACATTTTGATTACTATGAAGTTATCCTTTTTCTGGACTTCTGCTGAACCAAGTACTGAAAAGACGAAGCCTACATATAAAAAACGAGTTAGAGCAAAGAAAAACTCAGGTAGAAGTTTAGATTATGTTTGTTCACCCATTTATTCCAGAAAGCCCCATGTTACCAACATCAAAACCGGTAGGTTTCCAGGAATAAAGATTTAGAAGTTCCATGATTTCAACCTTTTGTAAAGAAATGGTTTATTGTTGGAACATAGCTCTAAACAATTTAGGTTTAACACTGGTATGTCCATTCTCCTCTGCTACAAAGAGTTTAGGTTTATCGGGTGAAACCCATCACAGTGCTCTTGAAGTAACTCCATTCCTCTGTGCTTATTGGAATGTAGCTCTAAACATCTTAGGATAACATTGGCATGTCCTGTTTCCCTTGCCACAGGGAGCTTAGGTTTATCACAGTGCTCCTGAAGCACTTCCATTCCACTGTGTTCATCTGTAAACTCTTCTCTGTGCTCTCTTCCCCAACCAGTCTATCACATTTTGCCCCTGTTAACTTGTAAGGTCAGATTCCTCAGACATCTATAATTTTATATTTGTGAATGAAATATTGCTTTTCTCCTTCTCATATGTCCTTTTGCATAGTTTACTTTAAAGCAATGTCCTTTTTGTATAGACACAGGAAGACAGTTAATACTATGCTTTTGTAATTTGGGAGTTAACTGACTTCGAATAATATGCCCTCCCGGGCATCTTGACTTAAGCCTCAGTTGCCCTTAGTTCCTAGCACCCCAAAGTAGGGTCCCGATGAGGGACTGAATGGACCCAGGGAAAGCTGTGAGCTACCCTGGCATTGAAATGGGCCAGGCCAAAGCACTACTATAAGTTAAGAGCTTGATCATGGATAAATGCTGTCACAATCCAAAAAGTAACAATGAGATTAGGACCCTGATAGGGATAGGAAAGACTAATTTGGCCTGAGCACTGTAGTCTGAGATCAAGATGTCCCCGAGAGAGCAATTCTATAAGCTTAATGTATCTCTTACTATGTCCATACAAAATGATTAATATTACGAATGCTTATATGTTTGTTGGACTAAGGAAAAGAAAAATACACCCATATTTGCCTTTAGGTCAGTCATCTTGTTGGATAAGAATCTGTCCTGGAAGTAGCTTCCCCTGAGGAAAGGAAGGACCTTACCTCCACTGATTGTATGGTGACACCTATGTGTAACTGTTATCCCAACCCCTCATGAGGAAGATTTAATTAGGCAGGAAGAGTGGGCACGGGGAGGTAGAAGCAGGAGGAGAATCAGAACTGATTGGAGATGAAATTGGAATAAACTGCAGTTGAGACCAACCATCCTGGCCCTTGTTTCTTCCTTTGCCTGCCCATCACCATTGACCTCCCCAGGGTGGGGGAAGTGGCCTGAGATTACTGAACACGGAAGGCGAGAGAGATAAAGGGCAATGGCCCGTTTGTAAATACAGTTTATAAAAAAATTATGTGTTCACTAAGTCTTACTTGGTTAATTTAAACACCAGGGATTTAGTTTGCTCGTTTGGGTAGAGCTGAAATTTTCCTTTCAGAGAATTTTCAAATAAGTTCAGATTTATATGACTACAGAAAGAGATGATCAATTTTAGATATAGCTGCTTTTACATTGTCCAATCACAAAACAAATTACTTGGAAGGTTAAGATTTCAGAAAATATTTAGGCTGTCCAAAACAATGACATCCTAGAAACCTGGGTTAATTCATGGTTATAACAGGTTGCAATGTTCGGTGAGTGTTTATAAAAGAACAAAAACCATTTACGTAAGTATTTTACATATATAGATATAAAAAATAAAAAACAAGATAAGCAAATGGCCCTTAGACTTATAAGAATCAAACATAAATTTAAAATGAATAATGACTATGATGGACTGGAGGGATAGCACAGCAGGTAGGGCATTTGCCTTGCATGCGGCCCACCCCGGTTGATTTCTCCATCCCTCTCGAAGAGCCGGGCTAGCTACCAAGAGTATCCCGCCTGCACAGCAGAACCTGGCAAGCTCCCCGTGGCGTATTTGATATGCCAAAAACAGTAACAACAAGTCTCACAATGGAGACGTTACTGGTGCCTGCTCAGCAAATCCATGAACCACGGGAGGACAGAGCTACAGTGCAGTGCAATGACTACGAGAATTTCCCCCCAATAATCAGTAAAGATATTCTCTAATGCAGAGAAAATAGTATACCATGTCATTGATGTTCTTTCTGATAAAGAAAGCAAGTGCAGAGAGCTTTATTTGTTCAAAGTAACTGGTGCTATTAGATGCAACGCAAAACAAAACAAAACACACACACAGACCTCCAGATCCCCTACAAACTTCTTTTTTAAATTTTATTTTATTTTTATAAAGTTTTTCACAATAATTTATTACATTCAATATTCCAACACCAATTCCATCATGATTACAGCTTCCCACCACCATTATTTTGAATTTTACCACCACCACCCAAGCCTGCCCAAAAGCAGGTTATAAATAATTTATTTTGTTTTGCTTGTTATGACTACTCTGCTAAAAATGATCCCAAAAGTTTCCTTAGAGGAAAGTCTGTGAAGATTGTTGTATCTTACCCTGGAGCCATTAAGCCCTTGTATAAGAGCTTACTAACATGTTGTTATAGGATGAAACTTGTGTGTTAATATATATATATGTATATATATCATATATAGAGAGATCTGTTGTCTTCTACTTTATACCCCATCAAATGTGGTATGTTACTCTTGGTACATCAGTGGTGTGGAATATGAGATGTCATTCCAGGAATTCTAAAATTCTAAATAGGGTGATGCAACTGGAGTTTTTAACTGGATGGTGACTTTGGGGTCCAGAGACATCTTTGCAGTGTGTTGCTTTCTTCTGAGATTTATTTGTGAGTCTCTGGATCATGATCGTTAATGAGCTTATATGGTGCCCAGAGGCAGTTTGTGACTGCCAGCCTCCTGGAAGAACAGGAGATAGGAGGTTGCCCATTCTCAACTCCATGAAAGACTGGAGAATTTTGGTCACAAAACTCACATACCTGAGTTTTTCAGCAGATTCATTCTCATGCATGAGGCTTATCCTGAGCCTGTGGAGATAAGCCGTGAGTATGGTGGCAATTGGATTCTGGAGGTTTTCAGCTGCTGGGGCTGTTTGGATGGGTGGTGGGCCCCCCAAAGTACTTTAAAATGAACATAACAAACTTGATTTTCATTAAAATGTAGTTATTTCTTCACACTAGTAAATCAAAACCAAAACCTTGTGTGTGTGTGTGTGTGTGTGTGTGTATGTGTAGCAGCATGTAAAGTTACTGAGCTTCATCCCCTTGACAAGAATGCCAAGTTAGTTTCTCTTCATCAAAAGCAATTATAAACTGAGTATTCTTCATATTTGCCTCTTTTTCCAGCACCAAGTGGGCTTCATCTGAGTCTATCCCCTTCATGTGGGGCTTTGATCCTCCACTGCTGTCGTGGCACCATGATCTATCCAGGATCCAGACCTCTGGCAAAGCCTCTTGGCATTTGGGGTGTTTGTGTGTGTGTGTGTGTGTGAGTGACTGCCAGGGCTTCCAGAAGTGCTGGGAGATGTGGGAAGGTAGCCCATCTCCAACTCTGTGAAAGCCCGGAGATTTCAATCACAGAACCCACATAGCTGAGTTTTTCAACAGATTGATTTCTGAATGAGGCTTGTCCCGAGCAGTAGAGGCTGGCTGGGAGTTTGGCAATAATTGTGGAGTGTGGAGGTTTCCCGGGCTGCCAGGGATCTATCTGGGCAGGTGCTGGGCTCACCCATCCTGCTCCAGGGTACCCGGGACGATTTAGTCTTGTGCAGGCTTGAAGAATCTCTGCAACTTGCTGATCTCTTTCAAGATTTATTTATGAGTCTCTGGATCATGGCCAGTAAAAGAACTTTCATGGTGTCGACGTGGTTTGTGGGAACTCTTCGAGTTTTGAACGAAGGCGAGTCGCAGGTTGTTTTTGACCATCCTGGACTAGGCCTTCTGGTCGGGCCAGAGAAGCTGGGAGGCAGTGTTGTCTAGTGGAAAAAGCTCCCAGACGAGATCAAGAGCTCTGCTTCTTCACCACTTGGTGGCAGATGTTAGGCAAATATCTAAAGACATACGTGGGAGATGAGTAGCAGAGTTGCATTGTTGAGGGACTGTAAAGGATTGCACAGTCTTAGAACAAAATAGACCTTCAATTTTATGGGGGTACCGTGACAGCTTTATTTTATTTTTAAGACTCTTAAAATGTTTTAATTAATTAATTTATTCTTAAGACTGTGTTTATTGAGTTACTGAATTTACAATACTATTAATTATACATATCTTGCATACATTATTCCAACAACATAGCCATCACTAGAGAGCCCGCATTCCTCTGCCAGTGACCCAAGGACCCTTCCCAACTCCCCTTCCATGGGACCAGAGCAATAGTACAGTGGTTAAGGTGCTTCCCCTGCCAACCTGATTCAACCCCAGTATCCCATATGTCCCCTGAATACAGAGTCAGGAGTGTGCCCTCACCCCACCCCAAATAAAAAACCCAACTTCCCTCCTATGTAGACAAAAATCTCCATCGCCATTACTATTAAGTGTGTGTTTTATTAGCTGTGTATTTTTTTTTTTATTATTAGCTCTCTCCTGGACTCTATTTTGTATATTATTAGCTTTTTTTTTCTTATTAGTGTCTTTTCTGCTTATATGATTTTTTGTTTGTTTGGGGCCACACTCCACAGTTCTCAGGAGCCATATGCTTGGCGATGCACATGCATCATAAGTGGTGCCAGGATTTGAACCAACGTAATGCTTCAACTGCATGCTATGAAAGTACATTAACCTTGGTACTGTTTTTACCCTTTGGGTCACACCCGGCAATGCACAGGGGTTACTCCTGGCTCTGCACTCAGGAATTGCCCCTGGTGGTGCTCTAGGGACCATATGGGATGCTGGGAATCGAACCCGGGTTGGCTGCATGCAAGGCAAATGCCCTACCCGCTGTACTATCTCTCCAGCCCCAACCTTGGTACTCTTGCCCATAAGTTTTTTTCCCTAATTGCTAGTTATAGCCCTTAATCCTTGATTTTTTGCACTGTTTCTGGCAAAGCATCGATACCATTCAATATGTCTCTTTTTCTCATTTGTCCTTCCCTTCTAGAAAGAACTTTTTTAGTTTTTTTTTTTTTTTAAATAGCCTTAAACTTCTTTGTGCTTGCAGATTGAGTCTTGAAACAGAATACCCTTGGTCTTCAGAGGGTTTTCAGGTCCAAATGAGCGACATCCTTTTTCTATAATGTGCCATTGCTTTGCGCAAGAAAAAATGATTGAATTGGAAAGAATTTTCAGGAGTATTTTAAAAAGCTGACAATGGGCTGAGGATAAATCGTGATGCAATATATTTACTTGGATTTGTACTTTATATTCTATATCAAAGTAAGCTTCAGATGAAACAGTTAAATATTTAATACCAAATTATTAAAGAAAAAATCTTTGGGAAAAAGTGACATACCAAATTTAATACAGTTATGAAGAGAAAAACATCTTTGTTCTCTCTTAATGATAGCTCTGGTGAGAGATGCAAGGCAGAGGCTCAGATATGTGAAGTCAAACTAGAACTGTGTGCATGAAATGTGTTAAATGAATATTGGGGGCCGGAGAAATAGTACTGGGGTAAGGTGCTTTCCTTGCACGTGCTGACTTAATCCCTAGCACCCCATATGGTTCCCTGAGCCCTGCCAGGAAGTGATCCCCCAGCACAGAGCCAAAGAGTAAGCCCTGAGCAACACTGGGTTAGGCCTGACCTCTTCCCCATTCCTCCAACAAACAAAATAAAATAAATATTGATAGAAACCAACAGGATAAAGGAAGCACATGTAACAGCTGACAGCCCTTTACTTTTCAACCACAGCAAAGTCACAAATGCAAATATCATTGGTTAGGCTTGGCAATTAAATGTGGTCCAGAACAAGAGACTACATTGTTTTTTAGAAAAAGAGTCTGAATCAACAGGCAGGGAGAGGGGAGGTTGCAGGGGAGTAGTATAAAATTGAACAGCAAGAAAATCAACACGAATAACGATGCCTAACGATTCCAGGATTATACAGTCTCCCTAGGAAATAAGAGTTACTTTCCCTTACAGAAGGTTACATCTTTTTTCGGAAGGTCCCATTCCAATTTGTAGCTGGCTCTTTGAAAACTATTTGTCCCCTTTTACCCCTCATTCTATTTTGGAAATCTACCCTAAGGAAATAGAATAAACAACATCAGTTGTAGAAGTACAAATATAGCTGCTCCATTTATAATACAGAATAAATAAATAGAAAGAGGATTTCTTCCCACTAAAAAGAAGGGGACACACACGTTTGTTTGTATTGTGTGTATTTGTGTATGTGTTTGTGTGTTTGTGTGTGTGTGTGTGTGCATATCTACTCAAATTCACGTATATATGATGCGTGAACAGTGACATATTCTCTAGGCAGACAACACTGACGTGGCATGTGTAAACACAAGATTGGTTTAGGAAAATGCTTTAAAGTTTTAAAAAGAAGGGAACAAGAAAGTATTTATATTTGGATTCCAGATGTAACCATCCTACAAAAATTGTTGATTTAGCTGAGTTTATGTATCAGGATTTCCCCTTCCTGTGCAAAGCAGAGATTATAAATCCTTGGGAATGAAGAGCCGAGACCTGTTGGAAAGACAGCTTGAGAAGAAATTCTGATCATCAAAGCAAGCGCTGGCACTTAAGACATGAATGAATATTGACTAGGGTTTCTTTTTTTTTTTTCTTCGTAGAGTTTTCCTTATTTCTGATTTATTAAAAAAAAGGCAGGAAGTTGTCCCCAACACTTGTACCAATAACGACTTGGATTAGATTTTCTTTATGATTTCAAACTATGATAAAACAGTCTTTGATGACCAAAAGTGAAATCCAGATTCGTGAATTTAATGCTCATTAACTGCTTAGTTACATCCCTTTATTTATCTGGACATAAGCCACACAATTTTCATAGATCTGCTGTTGGGTGAAGAAGGTTGGGTTGGAGGGGAGTAGATTCCTTTCTAGGTTTATGCTTGTCTTCTTCCTGTGCTGCATCGAAGTTCCAACCTTTCTGAGACTCCCTTGTCAACTGGCTTCTTGATAAATTCAGCTCAAGGGAGGTAGGAAGGGAAGATTGGGGCAAGGAGAAGTAAGGCCAGAGTAGTTGTCTCTGGTCAGAGCCTCTTCATCCCTCTGCCCTCTCCCCCTTACCACTGTGGCGAATCCTGTGACAGTTGTATCCCCTTTATGGTGTCACCTCTTGTCCAAAGGCTCTTTTTTCCTCTTGACATCCCCCACTGGAAAGCTCCAGTTCTGGGGCTCTGATAGCACTGCCTTCACCTATGACCTATGACCTACACTATCACTCCTTCCTAGGGTGGTAGCAGCTTCCTGCATCTTTACTCTGCACCTGGTCTCACTGTCTTCTGTTTGGCTTCTTGATTGGTTTTATAAATTTATTTTTATTGAATTGTCCTTGTTTGAAAGATCCAGTGTACTTTCTGTCCTTCTGATGTGCCTAATATTCACAGTGGAAACTCCACATGGTGGCTGAATTCTCAAGTGGGCAGACTCAGTGATTGCCTGAACCACAGAACTCGTCTGCTGCCATGGGGAACTTTCTTTTACTCCCCCCCCGCCCCATTTGTACTGAGGCGCCATGATTTACAGTACTGTTAATGATAGTTTCAAGCAGAAAATGCTCCAACACTACACCCACTGCAGAGTGCCCACATTCCTCTACCAATGTACCCCTTTCACACCCACTCCCCTAGGTATGCTCAGTTCTGTAAACCAGTTTTCCAATTCTGTTTCTTTGACCATTTGTTGTTTCCTTACTGTGTATCTTTATATTCCACATCTGAGAGAGATTCTGTTTCTGTCCTTTCCTTCCAACAGACTTCACTCAGCATGATGCCATCGAGCCGTGAATGGAATGGTTCCATCCACGTAGCCATGAATGGAATGGTTCCATCTTTTCCTACAGTTGCATAGTATTCCATTGTGTATATAAACCACAACTTCTTGATCCACTCACCCATTATTGGACATTTGGATTATTTCCAGATTCTGGATATTGTGTTAATCATGGCGATGAATAGATGTATGCATCTATATTTTCCAAGAATGTTTTTGTGTTTGGGTGACAGATGCCAAGAGCTGAGAGTAGCTCCCAACACCACTGGGTGTGGTTTCACAACCCTCAAATTAATTTTTAGATAAAGATCATTTGGACATATTGTCATGAGTTGAACAAAAAAACATCTTGTCTCCCCAAGAAAAATCTTTCCTTTTCATTAAAATCCTTGATAATCTTGGCTAAAGTTCACATGACTAACATGTGACCAAAAAATCCTTCATCCATGACCTTCAATGCCACTGTCCATGTAGAAAATGTGAACAAGCTTAATGATTAGTGATGGTTGTTAAAAATTAAGGCTTTAAGAAATCTATTTGTGGGATTCTTAAGGCTGCACATATCTAAAAGTGGTTCTGAATAAATTCCTTTTTATAATATTTCCCTGCTAGTAAAGAAAGCAACTAATTAAAGTAGGAAAATGGAGTAAACCATATTTGTCTACTTTCCTTACAGGCAAATTCTTGATCCTTGAATTAAAAAAAATGTATCCTTAAAATTTTTTTGATTTAAAATATAGAATGGGCTCAGAAGTAGAGTGTGTGCTTCAAATGTGTGAGGTCCTTTTTTTGTTTTTTATTTATTTTTAAGTTTTTTTGATGCAAGATAGTTTTTATTAAAACTCATTTAGAGAGATATGAGATGAGAGAAGGGGAGAAGTGTGTGTTCAAGAGAGAACATAGTTGGGGTCAGAGATCTAGAACAGTGGATAAAGCACTTGCCTTACACATGGATGACCTGTGTTTGATCCCAGCATCCCATATGGTCCCTGGAGCACTGCCAGGAGTAATTCCTGAGTTCAGAGCTAGTAATTCCTGAGATCACTGTGTGTGACACTCCCCTACCCCCCAGCCAGAGAGAGAAAGAGAGAGAGAGAGAAAGAGAGAGAGAGAGAGAGTGAGAGAGAGAGAGAGAGAGAGAGAGAGAGAGAGAGAGAGAGAGAGAGAGAACACAGGCAATAGACAAAGAAATGTAGAGACAAGCAAGCGAGATGTGTGTTTAAGGGAGAGCATGGCTTGAAGAGCAAGCCTGGCCCCTCAGTTTAATCCCCAGCATCACCCCCCAAATACATGAAAACTTCAATTTCATTATACTTTATAATAAAATGACATGTGCTAGTCACATAGTGTAAACACTTATAACCTTCCAATAAATTTCTCGTTTACCAGTAAATTTGTATCCTGTCACTGTGTTAGAAGGACAATTCTCATACCTGGTAAGCTCTAGCTCTTGACTTGAATTAGATAAGCCAGCTGAGTTTTAAAAGCTGGGCTTGGGGCGAGGAGATGGCTCAAAGGGTTAGCATACATGCTTTGCCTGTGAGAGGTCTGGATTTGATCCCAGCACCTCATTGACCCCTAAGCAGAACGCAAGGAGCACTGCTGGGTGTGGACCCCAAACAACCCCAAAAGTCAAGTTTATTTATTTATTCATTTATTTATTTATTTATTTATTTTGTTTTTTTGCTTTTTGGGTCACACCTGGCAATGCACAGGGGTTACTCCTGGCTCTGTGCTCAAGAATTACCCCTGGCGGTGCTCAGGGGACCATATGGGATGCTGGGAATCAAACCCGGGTCCACCACGTGCAAGGCAAACACCCCACCCGCTGTGCTATTGCTCCGACCCCCAAGTCAAGTTTATTTTTTAAGTTAATATTTTTGTGTTCTAGGGACATCTGGAAACAAATCCCAACTGCTTTTGAGTGTACAAAGAAGTTGTAATATGCACAAAGAAATAGAACTCGGCTAAGAGAAATGATGAAATCTTGCAGTTTTCTGTGACCTGGGTGGAACTAGAGAGTGCCATGCAGAGTGAGGTGAAGCAGAGAGAGAACAAGTATAAAATGACCGCTTACCTGTGGAACATAACAAAATAAAGGCAGACAGGTGGCAAGGCAAAGAACCCTGAGATTGTGCCTACTGAATATGTCTGCCAAGCAGTGGGGCACGAAGGCCTGGGGACAGCGGTAGAAGGATGATTGGCAAATGGTCACGGTCACGGTCCTCCCGTTGTTCATCGATTTGTTCGAGCGGGTCCAGTAACGTCTCCATCATGAGACTTGTTGTTACTGTGTTTGGCATATCGAATACGTCACGGGTAGCTTGCCAGGCTCTGCCGAGAGGGCGAGATACTCCCAGTAGCTTGCCAGGCTCTCCGAGAGGGACAGAGTGGCTGTTTTAGCCACATGTCTAAAACATGAATGTTAATAGTACTGTAAATAGCAAACACTGTAAGCACTACCGTAAATACTACTGTAATACTGCCACACCTGGCAGTACTCAGGGCTTTCCCCTGGCAGTGCCGGGGGACTGAATGTGGTGCCAGGGATCCAGTTAAAATTGGCTAAATGCAAGGCCAGCATCTTGCCAACTGTACTATATCTCGGGCCCTGTAAATGTTTGTTTGTTTTTTACTTTTGTTTTTCTTTTTGGGTCACACCTGCACAGTGGTTACTCCTGGCTCTGCACTCAGGAGTTACTCCTGAGGGTGCTCAGGGAACCATATGGGATGCTGGGAATTGAACCCAGGTCAGCTGCATGCAAGGCAAACGCCCTACCCACTGTGCTATCTCTCCAGTCCCCGTTTTTTACTTTTTTTAACTGAATCATTGTGAGACAGGCCCTTACAAAGCTGTTCATAATTAGGTTTCAGTCAGTGTTTCAACACCCATTCCTCCACCAGTGTGCATTTCCCAGCACAAGTATTCCCATGAAATGGATTTTTAATGTAAATATAAGTCATTCACTTTTTTTTAAAAAAGAAAATCACATGTATTTGTTCAGTTAATATAGATGTTCGAACGAATGGGAGAACCCAAGACCCCCATTGTCCAGACACATAAGTGAGCTTCTCCACAGGGCACAGAACAACCGGCCTTTATCACTTCCCAGCTGGGGTGGCGCTGAGTGATGACGCAGCACTTGGGTCTGCTGGCTGGTCCTGTAGACCGAGCAGGGAGGTAACAGAGACTGTTAAGGCTCAAAAGTCCTCGTTCAGTTTCTTGCACAGAGTGGAGGGAGGAGAGAAGCAGCCAGAACTGGCACAAGCTCTTCTCTATGGTGGGTCCTCTAACTGATGTGGGCCAAACAATTATGCATGCCAATTAAAGTGTTTTAATGTAGTATTAATGTTAATGTCTTAGGTGTGCCATGCTACTTCCTCAAGTTTATAAGAGTCTTTCCTAGGTAAAGAGTCAGATTGTGATGGAGGGGGAAGTCCTGGATAAATGATTCTACTTTAGAAAGGATGTTAAGGAAATATTTTGTCTTAAAACTAAAATTAGGGCTGGAGAGATAGCACAGCGGGTGGGGCATTTGCCTTGCACGCGGCCAACCCGGGTTCAATTCCCAGCATCCAATATGGTTCCCCGAACACCACTAGGAGTAATTCCTGAATGGGGAGCCAGGAGTAACCCCTGTGCCTTGCCGGGTGTGACCCAAAAAGAAAAAAAAAACTAAAATTAAAAGTGCGCTAGAAAAGGAGATAGGCAAGAAAAATAGATATTAGCAAATTATTCTGAATAACCAGCTATGTTGCTGAATTCTAGATGTTACATTTATTATTGCACAGAAAAGGAAGTTATCACTGAAATGAAAAGATGATGTACCAAATAAGAGAAATGTATTTGCATATCCCTATGTATATCTGATAAAGGTCACTATGCTAAAGAACTCATAGGAAACAACCTCACTGAGAAACGGTCAGAGATGCTGAATAGATGTTTATCCCAAAGAGGACATCCAGATTGCCCAGGGGTGAGGAAATGAAATGTTGCTCATCATCTCTAATCATCAGGGAAGGGGAAACCCAGATCACAAGCAGGAACCACTTGTAGAGTAGACATCATCAAAAAGACATGAAGTGATCGGTGTTTGGGTCTTGTGGAGGCTGGAGCAGGTGAAGAGAGGGGACTTACCCCTGCCCTCTGTTGTCTAAGATGTAGATTGCGATGGTCACTCTGGAAAATAGCAAGGAGGCTCCTCAAGGAATTAAAAGTAGAAATATCATCTCATCCTGTGATTCCACTTTCGTGCACTCAGCTACAGAAAGTGCCAACACTCGCTTGAGAAGATATTTATGTATTTATATTCCCGAGTTCATTGCAATCTTGCTTATAATAATTAAACTATGGAAGTAACTTAAGAGTTTACCAGTGTATCAATGGGTCAAGAGTGGTATAAAACCAACATTCCTCAAGTTTTAAAAATATTTACTTCTGGGGGAAAATGGTGGTACACCTGTACAGTGGAATATTATTCAGTGACAAGAACAAAATGATGCCATTTGCAGTGACCTGAATGTACCTTGAGGTCATTGTTTTAATTGAGAGAAACCACACTGAGAAAGACAAATGCCATTTTAATACCATTTGTTCTCTCTTCTCTCTCACGGCTACCTCTAGCCTGGAGGGGCTGGGGTAGGGAGGGGAGTTGGTGGTACCAGGGGTTGGACAGGACCTGCTGCCTGCAGTTCATGTGCTCAGTCCAGTCCTATACACAGAATCTTAAAAATAAATAAAAAATCTAAAACCGAAAAAAAAAAAAGCCAACAAGCTGATGAACAGAGAATAGATTGCTGGTTTCCAGAATAAGAAGAGAGGATTGGGATGGATGAGAAGGCAGGTGACAGAAAGGTACAAACTTCCAGTTAACTATTTCATGGCTATAGAATGGACAGTGACTTAATAATACTAATAGTAGCTAATAATTCTGAATTGCATATGTGAAAGCAGCTCAAAGGGTTACTCTGGTACTTGAGGGGAGAGAGTTGCTTCCTGGAGGTGTTGTAGGGGTGGGTGGTGGGCAATGTGGTGCCAGAGACATAACCCAAACTACTCTCATTCAAAACTTGCACAACTCTAACCCTGGGAACTATATCCTCATCCCAAGAAAGAAAAAAAAAATTTTTTTGTTTTGTTCTTTTGCTTTTTGGGTCACACCTGGCAATGCACAGGGGTTACCTCCTGACTTTGCACTCAGGAATTACTCCTGGTGGTGCTCGGGGGACCATGTGGGATGCTGGGAATCGAACCTGGGTCAGCTGCGTGCAAGGCAAACGCCCTACCCGCTGTCCTATTGCTCCAGCCCCGAAAGAAAATGTTTAACTATGTATGGTGACAGAGGCTAACTAGAGTCCTTTGGTGATAATTTCAAAATGCACAGAAATATCATTCATTAGGCACTTGAAACAAAATGTTAATTATCTGTCAATTATATTGTACTCAAACATGATTGTTGAATTTTGACCCCATAGGTGTAGTCATCTTAACAGATAACAAGAGACAAAGCAAATTTTAAAAAGGCACACACCAATACATCTGAGAATTTAAGCCTGACCCTAAGATTTACGCATCCTTTGGGATTTCTTAACCTCAGTGTTATTTAATATTTGCAGCAGAATAACGTTTTGATCACTAGGGCTATCTTGTGAAGTGTAGAATATTAAACAGGTTCCAATTCTCTCCCAACTAAATGCTAGTAGCTTCCTTCCACCCGCTCAACCATGACACCTAAAAACCATCCACAGACATGAAAAAGTATCTCAGGGAGTGGGGAAGTGGGGAAAAAAAAACACCTCTGTTGAGATATAGCAAAGTGTTTTTATTTTCTCCCATAAAGTAAGTTCAGTGTAGGTTTAACAATGAATCACATATGTGGGGTCCAGTGTGGGTTGGACCCCAAGAGAAAGGAGGGTGGGGGCCCAGTTTTTAAAACATTCCTGTGAGAAATTATCTTTGCATACACTCCTAAGAGTCTCAATTATTTCTGTAGGGAACACGAAGAAATATATCTGCAAAAGACACCACCTGCCTTGAGCATTCTAAGCCAAGGCTTGGATGTTCTTGCCAATTGACCTCTGCTGACTGGAAGCAGGAACCAGCAGAGCCTGTTCTGGTTGCCTCCTCCTTCTGGAGCATTCAATGACTGATCAACTTCAGGATGGGGTCTTTGGGGAGGTCCGTTGAACACATGGCCTTTCCTCAGGGCTTATCACGTCAGTGGATGTGCAAGATCACGGGAAAGTACTTAGTGGAATGAGCCCCATGGAAATGACCTTTCCTGTTTGGAGAGAGCCAGCCGGATGGCTCAGCCTGTGATGGGAGGTGACGCCAGTCAGGTGTAGTCAGCTCAGGATTGATTCGCCATGCTGTGCTTGATACCGGTCTCCATGGCTGTAATCACTGGTATCTCTTTTAAAAAATACTGTCTATTTAATGTATGCAAGGCCTATTTTATCTGAACACTTAGCCTCAGAATCCCCTCTAGGGATACTGCCGACTTTGCTAGGAAGATTACTTGGAATGGAAGAAGAGAAATCTAGGGGTTATTTAGTCAATATTTATTTATTTTTATTAAAGCGCTGTGATTTACAGAGTTCTTCATAGTTGAGCTTTAGACATACAATATTGTAGCACCCATCCGACCACCAGGGTCAGCTTCCCTCTACCAATGTTCCCTGGTTTCCTCCATATCTGCCCCTCCCCCCCCCCCCCCCCCCCCCCCAGCCTGACATCTTGACAGGCACCTTTTTAAGTTTGATTGTTAAAGTTTGGATCTCTCGATTTCAGTGTTGTTGACTCTGTGGTTGGAATATTTGACTCTGTCACTCATGAACACCACCTTATACCACTGTATATATATACTGGAGATGGTATAGTAGTTAGGAACCATACTGGATTTAATTCCTGGTACCTCATGGTCCCCAAGCATCCCAGATATGGAGTGGGGGACCACAGCACAGATGGACTGTCCTGGGTGGCCTCAATACTGCAGGACCCAAGCAGTATCACATTTTCGGGCCTCAGCATTGAACCATCCTTCCAGTTGGTTTAGAATCACCATGAGGCCCCCCAGGTCACCAGAGCAATGTTTGGGAGCCCCTTTAGCTTGTTGCAATGTAGCTGCTGTTCCATTCTTAAAAAGCCATCCCACAGAATGGCTTTCCAGGAGAAATGACACAGCAATCAGAGAGATGAATGTCTTAGAAGGTGGTAAGAAATAGACACAGAAGCATTCATCTTGATTCCCTGGTCACTCCTAATGCAACAAAAGTCCTGCACTTTTGTTCCTGGGAGCTCTCATCTTACACACAGTGCTCTTTCAACCTCTGTTCTCAGTTGTCACTGCCCAAGTATAGAATGCCTTAAGATTGACATGCACATCGAAGGTCCACAGCATCTTTCTATTTGGGGTACAAGTTATTTAGAGTCAAATAGATATCAACTTAAGTTAGGACAAGTTATCTCTCTGTAGTAAGCAAGGGGAACATTAAAATGTGTGTGTGTGTGTGTGTGTGTGTGTACATAGTTTTTGTTTTTGTTTGAGGGCCAAACTCAGCTGTGTTCAGAGCTCACTCCTGGTGGTACTTAGGGACCATATGTGGTGCCGGGATCAAACCAGCGTTGACCATATGTAAGGCACTTCCTTTATCGTCTCTAGAATCTCTCCAGTTTTATGCTAATTATAGTAAAATAAACTTAAAACAACCATCATAACAGAAAATCTGTTCTAGGACATTTGGTCATCTTGGGAAAATGCTTAAAATATCTTGCTAAATGGAAAAAGTGCGTTCTCAAGCAGTATGTACAGAGAGACAGCGAGAGCGAGTGAGCGAGCAAGCGAGAGAGAGAGAGAGAGAGAGAGAGAAGAAAATTGAGGATTTAATCTCCTCTAAGTCTGGCTCCATATCATCTTGAATTCTCGCAATGACCCGTCTATTTAAGAAGTACCGAGGTCAAAGTAGTTTGATAGTGAAAGGCATCAGTAATGCCAGCAAGCAGGACTCCCCCACCCTCCTCCTCTGCTATTTTAAGACATTACGCTCTTTGTTCTTTGAGTATAGTTGGGTAGTTCTAGAACATCAGTGTGCAAACAAAGTACTTGGAAAGGATGTGCTTGCCAATCATGGGGTGAACCTGGGGCAAGGATGGAGAGGGGACCGTGTGGTGTTGGGCTTGGACTCAGGGTGTCACACATGCCAAGCATGATGCTCTGCCATTCAGGTTATCTCCCTGGTCCCAGTCATTTCTAGCTTTGTATTACTCACCCCCCCCCCTTTTAAAGCTGACTTTAGAATTAAACCATGAGTCACATCACCTTGCCATATTGACATTTAAAAAAAGTTCAAATTGGAATGGTGTATGCATGGTAAGTACAATTAACAGTACTGTAAACCCCAGCACCTCAATCAAATGTTAAAATTAAAATTTAAGAAATATTCAAGGGGTTGGAAAGATAGTAAAAGGGGGATGATGCTTATTTGCCTGGCATCCTGTGGATGTAGGTTCAATCCTGTCACCCCACATGGTCTCCCAAGCCTCTCCAGGAGTGACCTTTGAGCACAAAGCCAGGAATAACCCCTGAGCACAGCAAGGGGTGGTCCCAAAATAAATAAGTAAATGTCACTGTCACTGTCCTCCCGTTGTTCATCGATTTGCTCAAGTGGGCCCAGTAACGACTCCATTGTGGCAACTGTTACTGTATTTGGCATATCGAATACGCCATGGGTAGCTTGCCAGGCTCTGCTGTGCGGACGAGATACTCTCGGTAGCTTGCCAGGCTCTTGGAGAGGGGCAGAGGAATTGAAACTGGATCGGCCAGGTCGACCACATGCCAGGCAAATGCCCTACCTGCTGTGCTATAGCTCCAGCCCAAAATAATATATATACAAAATGAAAAGATTCAAATGGATGTGCTATATGTGAGAAAGTTGGTAGTGTCTATTTTTGGGAATGGCTTATGAGTAAAGCATTGACTTTGTTCTTATCTATATTATGTGTTTATGTTCTCTAATCTTCAGGGCTTTCCCAGCAAAAGCTGGTGTTCAGCTCTGCAATGTGCTGCTACTTGGGTCTAGTGGTGCTGGGGGTCAGGTGGGACCAGGGATCCAACCCTGAGCCTTGAGCCCCCCAGTCATGCTCCCCCACCCCCTGCAGTTACCCCTGTAGTTTTTTTTTTAATATTTCATTTACTTAAATTTCTTTCATGACGGACTGAGGGACAGCTCAGTGGTAGAATGAGTCCCTTGCAAGCATGAGGCCAGCAAGACTGAGAGTTTGTGTTTCTATTTTTGAATTTTAATATTTTTCTTTGTTTGGGGGGCACAGCCAGCAGTGCTCAGGGCTTACTTCTGACTCTGCACTCAGGGATCACTCCTGGCAATCTCGGGTGGCCCTATGGGGTGCTAGGGATTGAACATGGGTTGGGTGCATACCAGGCATGTACCCTGCCTGCAGTACTATCTCTCCTCCCCAAGGCTGAGAGTTTGATCCCAGAACTCCGAGTGTGATCCCCAGAGGCTCTGCTGTTTGGGATCTCAGATCCAAGGCACCTGTTACCTGCAGGCTTCTCTGCTGAAGAGCAAAAGCCTGGTGAGCGCCTGTGGAAGACCACAACCAAGTGTGTGTGTGTAACATCCGGTTGTTAAAACAAAGGGGAACAAGAAAAGAGGTTTTTAATTTTTTTCCATTCATTTATTTTTTGGGCTGGACTGATAGCACAGTGAGTAGGGTATTTGCCTTGCACATGGCCGACACAGCCGTCATGGCCAACCCGAGTTCGATTCCTCCACCCCTCTCGGAGAGCCTGGCAAGCTACCGAGAGTATCCCGCCCGCACTGCAAAGCCTGGCAAGCTACCTGTGACGTATTTGATATGCCAAACACAGTAACAAGTGTCACAATGGAGACATTACTGGGCCCACTTGAACAAATCGATGAACAACAGGAGGACAATGACAGTGACAGATTTATTTAGTATAGTTTTAGGGTCTAACCCAACTGTGCTTGGTCTTAGTCCTGACTCTGCACTCATGTTTCACTCCTGGAGGTGCTCAGAACCAGTGTGCCGGGAATCAAACCCAGGTCAGCTGCCATCTTTTATTGGTGTAGAATTAGTTTCTCATTCTATGTGAGCTGTGACCACCATTTCCACCTCCAAACTCCCAACCTACCCCACAAAGACCCCTCCTTATTTCCAGTGTCTCTCTTTTTACCAAAAAGCCTTATTACTAAACATAGACCACTTCAAAAGAAACGAGTGGTTAAAGGTTTAACAATACGGCTCGTTGCATTTGTTAGATAAACTTCCATGACCTTCATGGAAACCTTTGCAAAAACTGCCCGAGGATTCTGGAAGCTAATCCCATTCAGAGTCAGACTGGGGCTCTGGCAGTTGCAGTTTTTCACATGAAGACACGAAGCAGGAAGGTCTTTGCACACGATCATGTCCAGCAGGCCGGCAGTGCTGGGAGAATCAATCCTGCCGCATTAAGGGATGGATTAGTCAGCTCACTGATCATCCTGGGCCTCAATGCCAAGTTAGAAAGAAGTTCGCCAGCAACCTCCACTCCAGAACTTAGGTGATTTTCAACGTCACGACCAATTTGTGCACAGTCCTATATCTGCGTTCTGTTTGTTGTTCCTGTCACAGTGTCAGAATTCTACAGTTTCCCACGCTTAATTGATTTTTTAGAGAGAGATTACTTAGTGCAACTGGAAAATTTGATTTAGATGGAATGTGGGGGGGTGTATTTGATAAGACAAATTAGTAATGCTGCCTTTTAAAAAGTATTTGCAGGGGCTGAAGTGATAGCACAGCGGGTAGGGTGTTTGCCTTGCATGTGGCCAACCCGGGTTCGATTTCCAGCGTCCCATCTGGTCACCTGAGCACCGCCAGGAGTAATTCCTGAGTGCAGAGGCAGGAGTAAGCCCTTTACATTGACGGGTATAACCCAAAAAGGAAAAAAAAAAAATTTGCAAACTCAACCAGTTTCACTGTTCTGTGCTTAACAGGTTTTCCCAGGTTTTACAGAGCCGAGTCCCCAGACATTTTGGGTGTTGAGTCAAGGATGTCCTTTCTCTGTGCTCACCAAATCCTTTTGTCTCAGCGCAAGGGCTCCAGGAGGAAGGTGATATTTAGGAGGCTAAAGGAATGTATTCAAGGCATCCTTCCCCCCCAAGCCTTTACCTTTGCTGAGCTGTTTCCTTTGAGGTGGAGTCTCTTTGTCTAGTCAGAAAGAGAGCAGAGCAATGGGCCACCTAGAGGCCCCACCCTGGGAGCCGCTGTGTTTCCAGCTCAGCATCCTATTGTTCTTGATCCAGGTCGCCTTTGAAAATCTAGACGCAACCTCAAAAGAAGCTACACAGAAGGTTTCCAGATGCCATAGAAAAAGCAGGTCACTTATTTTTGTATCTCTTTTCCTCTGTCTCCTCTCCTTTGTATGTTCTCCCCAGGAGCCACCCCAAAGCTGTGGAGAGGAGCGAAACCTCCTCATCTTCAGTTCCTCTACTTGGGAAATGGTGGCTGGGCCAAGCTGCCCCTTTGTGCTTTCAGAGGAAGATTAAAAGCAAGGAAGATCATTCGGTAAGGTACAGACACATGAAAGGAGCCACAAAGCTGCCCACAGAGTTTTGATGGGATCTAAATGCATGAAAACCAGCGTGGATTTTCATTTCAATTTCTTCAGCCCCATGAATGCCTTCCCCTAGTGCAAACTGCCCTCTGAGTGGGAGATCACTGCAAATTGACAGAGGACTTCGCACCCCTGCCGTTCCTCCCCCAGCAGTGCTGAGACCACAGGAAGTATGTGTGTGCACATAGTTTGGGGGGGCAGGTCCCACGTGTGTTTGGTTGTGGCTCTCGCATAGTCGGCTACAGTCTCACCGAGGGCCGTGCGTGGTCCTGGCGGCAGACAGACTGGCTCCTTTTCCTCCAGGTGTGATAATCAGTGGGATGGGGTGTGTGTGTGGGGGGGGGGTGGGTCACACTTGCAGAGCTGGTGCTCTCACCCATGCAGAATCTCAGAGAGCAGAACTGCCAGGAACAAGACACACTGCTTTTAGGGTGGCACCCGGCACCCACTGTGAGGTGCAGACTCACACTTATAAGGCAAGTGCTTTATTTTATTTATGTATTTATTTTTAATGTAGGAGTACTGCTATTTATCCAGACACTAATTAGGCTGATTGAATTGGGCATGAACTCCACTAAGGCAAGCGCTTTATTCCCTGATCCATCTTCCCACACCCAACAAAGGAGGCTCAGTGGCGGGTGGAGTTACATCCTCTAGGAGTTACTCCAAAGGCAGTGAAGAACAGCCCTGCGGAGGCCCAAGAGATCACGCCGTGGGTGAGGTGCTGCCTTGCACAGGGTCAGTCTGGATTTGAGCCCCAGTGCCCTCATCGAGTCCACCAGGAGTAATTCCTGAGTGGAAAACCAGATGTAAACCCCGAGCACCAAAACCAAAACAAACACAACAAACAAAAAACATCCTAGCATTTCCATGACCTGACACTGCTGTCCTCCAATTCTTGGATCCCCAATGAGTTTCCGAGACTCTAAACATGATACTGCTATGTACCACCTGGACTCACATCTAAATTCACACGAGTTGCAACACAGGGGTCAACATGTTAAAAATTCACTAGGGGGGCTGGAGTGATAGTACAGCAAGTAGAGGGTTTGCCTTGCATTCGGCCGACTCAGGTCTGATTCCCAGCATCCCATATGGTCTCCCAAGCACCGCCAGGAGTAATTCCTGAGTGCAAAGTCAGGAATCCCCAGGTGTGACCCAAAAAGCAAAAACAAAAAAAGAAAAAAGCAACTCACTAGCTCACTAGGGAGGGTCTATGGGACATTCGTTGAGAAAGCCTAGAACAGGGTTTTTTTTTTTTATGGGGGGGGGGCTCTTTATTGTAAGTGCTCACTTCCTGCCTTTGGTCTCTCTCCAAAGGAGCTGAGCCACCTCCTAGGGGCACTGGAATGATGTGGAGGGCGGAAGGAGTTTTGGTGCAACTATCAGGGTGATTTCTGCTTAAAGCAAATTTACAGGGGGCACTGAGTAAATTTTTTTTTTCTGAAAAGGGGGCAGTGAGCCACGTAAATCTAAGTGATGCTTCACTTCCAGGTCGCTTCTGAATGAAAATGTGTGTGAATGGAAATCAGTTGCTGTTTATTTTGGCAGGGGAACCAGGACAGTGCAGAGTCACCTGAGTTGACTTCCTTTTCCTTGAGGGCAGGGAGCAGAGTCTGATTCCCAGGCTCACACGGAAGGGGTGTGTGTGTGTGTGTGTGTGAGAGAGAGAGAGAGAGAGAGAGTAACTACAACTACAGCCCAACTGCCCTGTGCTTCAGGTAAAGCCCTCTCCCCAGAGACTCCCCCAACCAGGAAGCCTACTAGCTATGTGGAGCCCTAACATGAGGGCTGGTGGTTACACACTTCAACCCACTCCCCACCCTAATGGCATAGTCAGATTATTTCCTAGTGCTCAGATGGCATCACCCATCCCTAGACTATTGTTATTTTACTCCTTTATTTTGTTAAGCAAACACGGCATCTATACCCTATGACTATATCATCTTTTACAAAAGATTGTGAAATTTTTTTTGTGGGGGGGGTCACACCTGGCGATACTCAGGGGTTGCTCTTGGCTCTGCACTCAGGAATTACTCCTGGAGGTGCTTGGGGGACTATATGGGATACTGGGAATCGAACCTGGGTCGGCCGTGTGCAAGGCAAACGCAATACCCACTGTACTATGGCTCCAACCCCCAAAATATTTTTGTATTATGATAATTATGTAGTATTTAATCTTTCTCTCTCTCTCTTTCTCTCTCTCTCTCTCTCTCTCTCTCTCTCTCTCTCTCTCTCTTTCTCTCCTTTCTTCTAAGTGAGAAGTAAATCGCTTAAGTCAGAGACCAGTTACAGTCTGGGTAATAGCTGGGGGGTGGTATTGGAGAGCCTCTGGTTAGAGCCTAACCCCATGGTCCCCCAATTAAACTGCCAGGTATGATCCAAAAACAAAATAAAAACAAAAATCAAAAGAAATTAACAAAGTAGAATGGCTAAATTTATCCTTCACTAACCCAATATAATTAGCCTCTATAACATTTCCCCAGGCACAAGCCCAAGTGTGTTGCCTCCAATAAAATAGGAGGCAAAGTTGCCCCTTATCTAGCTGGCCCTTCACTTTTAGTTTTACCTTTCCAGCCCTCCTTTCTGGTGACAGTGATGTCATTGTTTATAACCCAGCTGTTTCCAGGAATCCATTCTGTGATGTTAACAAGCTGAGTGGGAGACATTGTGTTTTATACACAAAAACTGACAAACTCTACTCTAAAATTCCACTTAACTTAATGAGGTGGCTTGATACATAATACACAAACATATTTTGGAAATTTAAGGCAATATATTGTTTCATGTAACTTATTAAGTGAATACCTTCCATTGCATGATTGCTTTCTTTTTCTTTACAGAGTGCTCTCTTCTCTGTCATATCTTGACTAAAATTTCTTTTAAAGAAAAGGGGAAGGATGCAGCAAGGCAGAAAGTTGAGAGATTAAGCATAAAGGAGAGAGAGCAGGAAGGTTCTCAGCCTAGAGCCTCACAGTCTGTGGAAGGCCTGTGGGGGCCCGAGTCAGTCAGCTGGCCGATGCCTGGAAGCCTGCTGGGGCTAAGGTCAGTCAGAACAGGGACCGGGGTAACCTCGAGTCTCTGAGCTGTGATGTTTCCTTTCTGGGATGAGCAAATACAATCTGTCCAGGCTCTATGGCTTTCCCAGAATTGAAAGAGAATTTTCGTTCAACTATTTTGAGTTCCGTGTTAGTCTGAACGACTTCCTGGAAAACTATGTTAAAGGATAACCTGTTTGCCGTATGGCTTGCTGGGAATAGGTTGGCACCTAGTGAGTGACTTGAGTGATGCCAGCGCCAACCCCCCACCCGATGTTTGCAAACACCCTTTACCTTGTGCCTGGGCAAGGTCATTGACCAGATGACCGACCTTCCTGCCTGCCTCCTTGTGGATGAATTGGTAAGAGGTGTGGACTAAGGTATGCAAAATTCCACCCAACCCTCTGTTAGAGAATTCTAAGACCCCAGTTAGGTGTGAATGCCACCATTTGGGCAATAGAGAACAAAGCAAATGACGACTGTAGTCAGTGAGCAAGCCTGAGTGTTTCCATCTCCTCACACACTCTTCACACCTCTCTCTCCCCTGGCTGTGTCTCTGCCCTTCCATCCTGGAAGATGTTCTCATGCTCTATGGGTTGGTCCTATTCTGGATGGAGCAGGGGGAAATATAGCCCAGGCCCTTGGGAGCACTCCTGGGGTTCCCCCCTGCCCAAGGACTCCTCTCTCCCTGGTGCAGAGTAAACAAAGGCCCGGGGAGGACTCTTCAAGGTCATCTGCAGGCCCTGGAGAAGGCTGGTTTCCAGGCAGATCACAGGGAACAGTGGCCAGACCCCAGAAACACAGGGACCACTGACACCGTCCTCCAAGGATTCATGGGCAATTGACACCACTTCTCAGGGACCCATGGACCATTGACACCACCCCGCAAGGACCCACGAACCATTCCCCCAGGGACTCATGGACCACTGACAACATCCCTCAGGAGCCCCCTCATGTTTCCATGTTCCACTGATGCCAGTCTGGATGGCCTTGAGACAGAACCCCCTGCTTTACCATCATTGTCACCTTCTCCTAACTCAGTTTCCCAAACAACCTTGTAGAAACCTGAACCTCAACCTGAGTGGTCAGGCTGTTAGTCCCAGGGAGAGTCTCTTCCCTTACATGAGCCCTTGTTTTCCAAGAACCTGAGCTTGGGTTCAGTAAAGTTGTGGGAAAGAGTGGTGATACTCACCTGATTCCTTCCCAGCTCATGTGAAGGAGCATTTTGTTCACATGCCTCAAGTGTGTCCAGCTCCTCTGGAAATCAGGGGAGGAGTAATCACATTTTCTAACCTCGAGGAACTCAGAGTTTGGTGACAAGACTCAAGAGTGACAGGGAGTGTGACATGGGAAGGAAGAGGACTTTGGCAGGAGTGGAGACTATTGGGGACCTTATTAATCTCTAAGTTGGCTTCTGCCAATGAAATCCTCGCTTCTCAGCATTGCTGGAAGAATGAGAAATTGCCCAGATGAGCTGCCCTGCACAACATCCAGAAAAAAATTAGGGTTCACCTGTGTTTGCCCTCGGAGAGCCCGGCAAGCTACCGAGAGTATTCGATATGCCAGACACAGTAACAACAAAGTCTCCAATGGAGACGTTACTGGGCCCGCTCGAGCAAATCGACGATCAACGGGAGGGCCTTTACCTTTACCTTTACCTGTGTTTGCCAATGTAACACAGGATGGGGTTTAAGATCATTGCGGGGAATATTTTCAGATGATCCCTGCTCGAGCTGAAGAGACAGCCTGAGAGTGGACTCGGGCTAGGCCAGAGTTGGAGGCAGAATGAAAAGTAACCAATATCTTTTATGCATGAAACCTGGGTTTGATCTAGGCACCATAAACCAACCAACCAAACAACCAACAAAAACCTTGCTGGCAGGAGGTGAAAGACTAGGGATGGGAGTGGAGAGATAGTACGGTGGGCAAGGCACTTGCCATGCATATGGTTGATCCAGGTTCTGCCCCCCAAACCACATGTGGTCCCAGACCCCACTTCCCAGCACCACAAGGAGTGATCCCTGAACACAGAGGCACGAGTTAGCCCTGAGCCCTGCTGGGTGTGACTCAAAGACAGTAACAACAGAGATGGATATGGGGGGTGGGAGGTGCTAAGAAGATTGAATAGTAGGGAATTCAGGAGAGAGAGAGAGAGAGAGAGAGAGAGAGAGAGAGAGAGAGAGAGAGAGAGAGAGGATCAGGACCAACTATGGTGGGATGGAGGAGAATTGGGTGAGCAGGCAATGACTGAGAATTTAGAGTTATGAAATATGAGAAGAATTCGGGGGGCCAAAAGGAACATAAAAATGTAGGCAGGCTCATTTGTGGTATACAGAAAAACATAGTATGAGACTAAAATCCAAGGACAGAAGAAACAGGGGCCAGGAAGACTGATCCTCAGTTGGAAGCTTGCCACAAGTGTGTGGGGGCAGAGAGCTGTTAGGATAGAGAACGGACCACTATGACTATAATATTTGGAATGATCACTGTGGACAAGAACTGAGTGCTGTAGTTAGGTAAAGGGAAATACATGATAACCTTTCAGTACCTGTATTGCAAACCACAGTGCCCAAAAGGGGAGAGAGAGAGAGAGAGAGAGAGAGAGAGAGAGAGAGAGACAGAGACAGAGACAGAGACAGAGACAGAGACAGAGAGACAGAGAGAGGAAAAGTGCCTGCCATAAAGGCAGGCTAAGGTGGGGGTGTGGGAGGGAAACTGGGGACATTGGTGCTGGGAAATGTACACTGGTGAAGGGACAGTTGTTGGAACATTGTATGACTGAAACCCAGTCATGGACAACTTTGTGACTGTATTTCATGGTGAATCAATAACTTTTTTTTTTAAGTTAGGAGGGGTTTGGAACTAGACACCTCACTTCCCCTTTTTATTTGGAGAGAGCAGTGAAAGAACGATCACTTGGAGGCTGGAGAGACAGCACAGGGCTCATGGCACCAGCCATTTGATTTCTAGCACTGCATAAGTTCCCTTAAGCAGTGCCAGGAGTGATCCCTGAGCCCAAACACTGCTCCTCCCACTAAAGGAAAAAAAGAATAAAGACATTGCTTTAAAATGTGACAGGCTGTTCAGGCCTGTTTGCTCATGACATTATAGATGGATGGAAGCACCGTGGTTTGGCACATTCACAGCTCACGTTATAGACACACAAAACCGAAGCCTTCGTGGCAATAAAGGTGATTTATGAGGGGGGGCTGGAAGGAAAGGCATTCTGGACTCATTTAAATGAATGGTTTTGGCAAGATGCTTTGCAAAAAACTCTGAGCCTTGGCTTTCTATATTATAAATAGGGAATTATTCAAAAAAATTTTTTTAAAAAGGAAGGGTTCAAGATGGCAAATTGGGACTGGGTTGGGGGTAAGGAAAGGGAACCTAGGGACATGGGTGCAGGGACGTTGATACTGGTGGCCGGGTCAGTGATGGAACAGTGTATGTCAAAAACCCAATTATGAATAACTCTGTAATTCTTAGTGCTTTAATGAAATAAAATTTTGAAAAAATTTATTTATTTATTTATTTATTTTGCTTTTTTGGGTCACACCCAGCGATGCACAGGAGTTACTCCTGGCTCTTCACTCAGGAATTACTCCTGGTGGTGCTCAGGGGACCATATGGGATGCTGGGAATCTGAACCCAAGTCGGCTGCGTGCAAGGCAAAGGCCCTGCCCGCTGTGCTATCGCTCCAGCCTGAAAAAAAATGTTTAAAGGAAGTGGCTTCTCTTAAATACATTAATGCTGCCTCTGCAAGTTAATTAAATCACATCCTAGTGTGAGCCACTGGTAGTACATGCTAGTAACAACTTAAAGGGTCAAATAGGATGTTGAATGCTGGGTGGGCGGGTCACTTAAAGAAGGCGTCAGGTCAGAGCTCTGGTTGAGAGCATGGGTTGAAACCTGGGCTTCTTGCACTTGGGCAAGTGACAGAATATTTATGGGAGACCAAAGCCCATGCCTGCATAAACTCACGGGGATGCTCAGCGTGAACCCAGTAGCCCTGTGTAAGTGGCTAGTGCGTGTTTGGTAAAGCAAACTATGGCCCCTCAGCCTGGGAAAATTCATATGAATTTTCTGTTGCTGCTGAACCACATAATCACTTAGGACTCGCAGTTACACACTTTCAGCTCAGCAGCTCAGAAGCCTGAAATCTGGGACCCTGGGTTAAAGTGTAGGTGTCTACCATGATGAACCTTCTGGAAGCTTCAGGAAAGACAGTTTCCTCTGCTCTTCCTGCGTCCAGAGTCAGACTCCATCCCGTGGGGGCCAGCTCCCTTCTCCCAGCTTCCAGGTCAGCTATTCTCTGCACTGCAGCCCTGCTATCATGATGGCAACATCTCCCTCTGACCCTACACTCAGGCCTCCCATGAGACCACACTGGATCATCGCTCCACCGCCAGCTCCTTGATGTGATGTCCTAGGGGAATGGCTGTTGTCAGAAAAGAACTTACTTTCCCGCTTCCGGGCATGAGAGCATGAAGATCTTGGGCCAGCAGCTCTGTGGGCGACTTTAGGTGAAGAAAAGGACTATCCCAGCAGGAAGAACTGAAAGTAGGGCAAGAAAACTTCAAGAGGTAACTCCAGAAGAGTCAGAATCATGGGGCCGGAGCAACAGTACAGCAGGGAGGCATTTGCCTTGCACGTGGTCAACCTGGGTTTGAGGTCCGGCATCCCAAATGGTCCCCAAGTCTGCCAGGAGTGATCCCTGAGTGCAGAGCCAGGGGTAAGCCCTGAGCACTGCTGGGTGTGACCCCCAAACAAACGAACAAACAAGAAGTAGAGTGAGTGAGACTCCTATGGACTCCTATGGGGTAAGAGATGAGATGTGAAAGCAGGGAGCGAGGCAGTGATCTCCACGACTCTACCCACTTCTTCCCTGCTGTCTCTCCTACTCAAGGGGCCTCTGTGCTCTTGTCCCTTCTCCCCTCTTCTTCTCTTTCTTCTCCAGATGGGGGGCTGTAGGACACAGACTGTTACAAATAAATGATTCATTTCATTTTGTTTTGGGTTGGGGAAAGTTCACACCTGGCAGTGCTCAGGGCTTATTCCTGGCTCTGTGCTCTGGGGACCATATATGTGGCACTGGGGATGGAGTCGGGGTCAGCTATATGCAATGCCAGTGCCTCACCTGCTGTCCCACCTCTCCAGTCCCAAGAATTGTTTTTTTTTCTTTTTAATTTTGTTTTTAATTGACTAACTTCTCTGCCAAACCTCACAGCATTGTCTCACCATGCACCCTCTTGACACCTGAAATATTTATTAGAACAGGGGAAAAGTCAGTTACCTTTGGGAATTTTTCTTATTTATTTATTTAATTTCTTAAAAATTTTTAAATTTTTGGGTCACACCACTGCACATCCCGATGCACAGGGATTGTTCCTGGCTCTGCACTCAGAATTACTTCTGGCAGTGCTCAGGGACCATATGAGGTGCTGGGGATCAAACCTGGGTTGGCCACTTGCAAGGCAAATGCCCTACCCACTGTACTATAGCTCCAGCCCCTCCTCAAATGGTTTTGATTAGCTTTTGATAGTACAACAGGAGAAAGATTTCTTTAAATTTTTTTTTCCCTTTTTGGGTTAGTTATACCCCAGCAATGCTCAGTGGTTATTCCTGGCTCTGCACTCAGGAATTACTCCTGGTGGTGTTTGGGGGACCAAATGGGAATGCCTGGGATTGAACCTGGGTCGGCTGCATGCAAGGCAAAGGCTCTTCCCAGTGTACTATCGCTCTGGCCCCACCTTTGAAAATTTTTCAAAACAGTGAGAGATGACCTTTCCAAAAAACAAGTGCCTCCCATCAAGACTGGCTTCTCTGTCTCTTTCTGCCCATCCTTTTGGGCTCAGCAAGCTTTCCTGACCATGGAGGATTGGTTTATGAACACCGTTGCCAGCCTCTCATTTATTTATTTATTTATTTGTTTGTTTATTTATTTATTTTTGTGTCACACCTGGCAATGCTCAGGGGTTACTTCTGGCTTTTGCACTTAGGAATCACTCCTGGCGGTGCTCAGGGGACCATATGGGATGCTGGGAATCGAATCCGGGTTGGCCGCGCACAAAACAAATGCCCTCCCCGCTGGACTATCACTCCAGCTTCCCACCCCCCCCCCCCCGCCCCCTAGCTTCTCTTTTGCATCTGGAGGACGGTGGCTGCAAATGCAAGCCTCTCATCCTGGTGTGGTCTTTGTGATATCTATCCTAAAGCAATCCCCAAGTTCACCAAGAATGGTCACAAAGTACCAGAGCTTCATTACAACTTTTGCCACCAAGGAAATTCCATAACATTTAGGGACTCTGTAAGACACTCCCTTGGTTTGTCACTCCAGAATCAATGGAGGGTGCGGGAGGGAAGGGAGTCAAGCGATTTGGTGCTTGCCTTGCACACGGCAGACCCTGTTTTGAATTCCTGGCACTGTATGGCTCCCCTAAGCACTTCCAGGGGTCACTCCTGAACCACAGAATCAGAAATAGCCCCTGAACACTGCCAAGTATGCTCCATTCCAGAAAAAAAAAAAAAGGAATCTAGGGATTTGGGAGTTCTGTGGGCAGGAGCCAGGCGCAGACAGCAAAGATATACATCATTTCCTATCATGCAACAGATGGGCATAGCGAGATCCAGAGAGTTGAAGCAGTTCTTCAAGTCCACCGAGAGGGAAGTGGCTGAGATGGCCTGGCCTGAGTCTCCAGCTGGCCACAGCAGAGTGCCCCGGTGTGCATTTCTCAGGGGCCCAACTTCTCATTTTGTGTTCCTTACTTTCCTTACTTTGAAGATTCGAACGGTCTGAATATTTGCTTGTTTCTTTTCTGATAAAACAACAGTAAAAGCCTATCACGGTAGAAATCTTCATTTCAAGTGTGGCAACGGATTTTGGCCCAGCCATGCCCCAAGAGCAACTCTGCTCCTGCCACACACAGCATGGCAGAGGCATGCGGCTCCTCCCTTTCTACCCAGGGGTGCTGGTGGGCAGCCAGCCCACGTCTCTGAACTTTGTTCACCACTATAGGTTTCTGGCCAAGAGAAGGGAAGGGAATGATAGTGCACACAAAGCCATATTTAGTAGGAGTGGGAGTCAAGCCATAACAACGGTAGCTGTCCTGGCATGCACTCCAGCAGATGCTACACCTAGCAGCAGGCCGGCCCAAGGGTTATTAGCCTGCGCTAATGGGAGGCAGCGCTGCCAACCAACTACACCTCACCGGGGGAGGGGGCGGGGTGGAGGAAGCACTGTGCTCTCTGGAAAGACGCAACCCTGGTCAGCATCAGGCTCCATGAGCCAATTAGGGAACAAAGCCCCTTCTTCTGCGTTGGCAATGTCCCAGGCCAAGGCAGAAGTCTGGTTGCGTTTTAATCCCCACTTGCCGCCAGGGGTCTGGGATGTACAGCAGAATGCGTGAGAGCAGAATTTCTGGGGTTGGGATTACAGCTCTACCTCCTACTGCTGGGCAACCAATTTAATCTCTCACCTACGGAGGTTCATGATCAGTGATTAAAACAATTACTGTGGAGAATTAGCAGTAATTGTTTCAAAAGTTCTCAGGAGGAGGCAATGACTGAACATGCATCCCAAGGGCGGGAGAGATAATACAGAAGTTAAGGCATTTGACTTGCCAGCGGCTGACTTTGGTTCAATCACTGGCACTGCCTATGGTCCCCTGAGCTCAGAGCCAGGAATGATCCTTGAGCACAGAGCAAGGAGTACTAGCCTCTGAGCACCACCAAGGGTGGCTCAAAGACCAAATCAATAATCAAACAAATTAAAATATGAACCCAGGTTCCTGGATTGTTCCTGGCCACATAGGTCAATGCCATGTGACTGTGAGCTGGCATTATTTCTAGCATAGCTGCTCTCAATTATTGGGAGGAAACAGTCCAGTTCTCTCTCTCTCTCTCTCTCTCTCTCTCTCTCTCTCTCTCTCTCTCTCATTTCAGCCTCAGCTCCCCAGGCCCCTTTTTACCCTCCTTTCCCTCTGTCATTCTAGAAATGTTCTCGCTCATGTCTCACCCTCGTGTACCCTCTGATGACATTCGTAAACTATGCAGGCACTAAACTTGCATCCCTGCACTGAGTCCACATCTGTGTTTGATCAAGAATTTAATCTGTCCCGAGTATGTTTGTGAGACTGAAAACTAAGCCATTCAAACAAAGAAAGCTAAAAGAGTCAAAGAAAGAAAAGCATGTGGTTTAAAGAAGACAGAAGCTCGTACTACCGGATTTGCACCAGTCCCAGTTCTGAAGAGTTGAGTGGACTCTGCCTTCAGCCTGTTTTCCCAGGAGGCTGCCTGTGCTTCCCTAGTTAAGGTTACTCATGAGCCAGTTGCATTGTCAAGCACAAGAATGAGAGACTCATTTCTAGTAGCACTGAACTGATTGTGGTATTAAGGCTTTACGGCATCTGGAACTTGTGAACAGGGCTTGTTGCTCTATTATACAGCTAATAAAACCTTCTTGTTGTAGTTGTTTATGTTTTTGGGACACTCTTAGTGGTGCTCAGAGCTTACCCCTGGTTCTTGCTCAGGGATCACTTGTAGTGGTACTCAGGGTACCGTATGTGGTGCCAGGGATTAAACCAGAGTCTACTGCATGAATGACAACTGTCTGTACAATCTCTCCAGCCTCAGCCAATCATATATTAATGGTGTTGGAACCTCCAAGCCTCATTCTTATTCTTTTTTCTTTTTCTTGGGCTCCCCAAACCAGCGATGTTCAGGGCTATTCCTGACTCTGAGCTTAGGAGTGTGCACTGAGAGTGCTCAGGGGACCATATTCCACATTGAGACGTGAACCAAAGTTGGATTGGACTGGGGGTGGGGGTCTGCTGCATGCAAGTCAAATGCCTAAACCCCTTTGCTATCTCCCCAGGTCATCCCCCTTCATCTTAATCATCAGTGCATTTCCCCGGTAGAAATGTACCACTCCACTGTTTTTCTGGTAACAGTGAAAGTGCTTACAATCCATATTGCCCCCCCCCCCCCCCCAAAACCTGATTAGGGAATGCTCTGCAGACATTTTCTTCTCTGTGCATCAGGGTGAACCATACTTGGGAGCCAGTTGGTGACAATGAGCAGAAAGGCAGGGATTGTGCATGTGGACTATTAAGAGTGGGGAATGGTGCGGACAGAATGAGCTGACTCTCCTTGAGAAGTGACCTCTGTGTCAATCACATACCCAGGCAGTGGAATGTGGGGCAACTAGAGACTCCACGTTTGCAAAGAGCCTTTATTTTACCATCTGTTTGCTCTTTCCCTCCCTCCCCCCACCACACCCTGGCCCGAGTTCTCTGACACATGAGTTATTTGTGTTGGGGGAGCTGGCTGTGCTGTCGTATTCATGCCCAGAGCACCAGGAAGGCGGGGTTCCTGCCCAGCATTTCAGCAGCCCCCAGCAGCTGCAGGGGCTGAAGCAACTCTCTCGGCTTCTCTGCAGCTGCATTCGGGTACTGGCTGGGGCCATTCTTTGTGACCTGTCCAGGCTGGAGCTGTCTTGGCTATCCCAGAGACAGATCAAACAATTAGGCAGCTCCGTGATCCCGGAAGCACGAGGAAATGGGTCTTCCCTTTGTACTTTACTCTTGCCTTGGATCATTCAATAGGTAAATGCTGAGTTCCTACTTAGCATGTGTCAGTGTCTTTGGCAGGGTAAAGGTTGAGCAGCTTTAACAAAGAGATGCAAGGTGCTAGTGAGAAGCCTTGCTTTTTCTAGCTGTGTAGATGGATGGGACAGCTAAGAACACTCATGGAGGAACCCTGTTAGTCCTGGGTCCCTGGGGAAGACAGCATTAGGGCTAGTGCTGTGTGTGGTTTGTGTATTTAAAGGCTGCCACCCTCCCTTCATCTATGAAAGGGAACCTGTTTTCCAGAGTGCTTACACCCCCACTTTGACACATTGTAAACATGGAGAATTTTAAAAAAGCCAGGGAAATGTTTATATGAAGTTTGTTTTGCTCTTGCTATCTTTGAGAAAGTTGAAAAATAAAAACATGTTTATGTCCCAAAGCAAGCAGTAGAAGCACGTGACAGGCATCGGAGAGAAAATGAGTGAGGAGTTAAGCGATGAGAACAAACCTGCAGTTACCCCCAAGTACCCAAAAGTTTTGCGCCAAGTCAAAGCCTGCCACCTTTGCTAATCGGGAGTGCTAATCTCATGCATTTCTTTGGATGTGCTGAACTAGGGATTGCAGACTGGCATCTGTTTCAGGAAAGATTGCAGCCTCCTGCATCAAAAGAAAGAAATCTTGTTAGCAGAGGTCACTGACATGCTATTGGTGGGTAGGAGAGTGGGGTGTGTCAGAAGCCAAGGAGACAAAGGCAGAATGGGAAGATGGTGAGGGTACTATCACTCAGCTCTCACCTCACCAATGCTCTCCCTGATTGCTTTGTTGGGGAAGACAAGTGGAAGTGTTGCTCTCTCTCTCTCTCTCTCTCTCTCTCTCTCTCTCTCTCTCTCTGTTTGTGTGTCTGAGAGAGTAGTTTATTTATTTATTTATCTATATATCAACTATGCTTTGACATCCCAAATATCTGTATTCTATTTTAGGAAGGGGCACAGGGGCATTCTTTCTAAGTTAATACTCAGAATAAGACAGTTCTCCTCTGTCTAGTGGAGACAGGAATGTGCCGTGGTGGCAGAGCACCTGCTTTGCATGCAGGAGGCCAAGAGTTAGATCTGAGCCTCACCCCACATCACTGGCTGCAATCACGAGGGATCCCTGTTATCATGGTAAGCGTGTGATCTGCACATTCCAGTTACAGCTGTACCAAACCCAAGTTGGGGTGCTGATCACTTAGAGATCAATGGCTTGAGGGAGAAAAGAGCTTATTTAGGGGCTAATAACCTGAGAAGATGGGCGACTCATGTTCCCTAACCAGCATCCTACTTCCTCTTAGGTTGGGGCGAGGGTTTCTGCTGGCTGGTTGGGAAAATGACTTGGAAATTTAAGAGGATTCTATCTTGAAGCCATCCAGGCTGGTGGCAGTGGTCTGTGGACCCCTGGGAAATGGTGTCAGTGGTCCATGAATCCCTGGAGCATGGCGTCAATGGTTTGCGGATCTATCAGTGGTCTGTGGTTCCCTGGAGGATGGTGTCTGTGGTCTGTGGATCCCTGGGGGATGGCATCAGTGGTCTGTGGATTCCTGGAGGTTGGAGTCAGTGGCTCTGGGTCCCTGGGGACTGGCCTCTGTTCCCTGACAAGCCAGGAAGCAAGCCTTCTTCAGGGCCTAGAGATGACCTTGAAGAGTCCTCCCCAGGCCTATGTGGACTCTGTGCCAGGGAGAGAGGAGTCCTTGGGCAGGAGGAGCCGCGGGAGTGCTCCCCAGGGCCTATGGTGTCTCTCCCCCTGCTTTATCCAGGACAGGACCAATCCACAGAGCACGAAAACATCTCCCACGATGGAGGAGCAGAGACCCAGCCAGGGGAGAGAGAGGTGAGAGAGGTGAGGAGCAAGATGGAGCCTCGGGCTTACTCACTTATACAACCAAGCATGTGAGCTCAGGCAGGTGTGTGACCATGGTGTGTGACCCCCACATATCTCGTCTACCACAAAGGGAAAGCGAAGGGGAGAAACTGAGACAAAGAAGGTCTAGCTTACAGGAAAAGGAAAAGGACAAAACCCCTTTTTGTCCTTTAATCGTGTTATAAATCATGGTACCTGAAAATAAATTTTTAAAAGAAGTCCCAAACAGCAGTTTCCTCAAAACTCGTATTTCTCAACCTTTTCCTGACTGTGACCCATTCTAACCTTGTTTCCTTCCTGTGCCCTGCTTGCCTGTCCCCCAACTTTGTCCTAGCAGTTAACCCTCATCTCCTGCATGGGCCCTTATTTATACAACTCTCACCATATGACCCCCAGTTAAGAAGTGGTACTCTGATAAGAAAGGGGAACTGTCGCCCTGAAATGATTAGTGGGGAAGGTCAGACCAAACTGCAAGGGATGCTGGGAAATGTGGCAACTAAAACTTTATTAGGTGAAATAAAGTGATGAGACAATTTCTAACCATGATATGGAGTTTCAGTGGGACATGAAGGTGTATTTTCTCATTTTCTCCCATCCCGTACTAGAAATATAGGTAACTTTTGTCTTTGTATTTTCTTTAGTTTTGCTTTGGGTCACACCCAGTGATGCTCAGAGATTACTCCTGACACTGCACTCAGGAATAACTCCTGACAGTGTTCAGGATGGAGTATGGGATCCATCAGGGGACAGTATGGGATGCTGGGGATTGAACCTGGGTTGGCCACATGCAAGGCAAATTCCCTAACCATGGTACTATCTCTTCAGCCACAAGTCTAGTTAACTTTAAAAAAATACTTTTGCCTGTATCTCTTTCCAAGGATGGAATTCAGGGATTTACACAGGAGAGGCAAGCCATCTGCCACTGAGCTACACCCTGGGGCTTAGATGTACTTCGATTAGAAATCTCCATTAGGCACATGACTGCTAACACAGTGAATCTCCATGATCCTCTCTCCCCTCTTCCCACCTCCTCCCCAGGAGTGATTGCCCCATCACTAAGCAAGACCCGTCCTGCCTTTTCCTTCTTCTGGGTCACTGATTTATGGTGCCTGGAATCAAACATCATTGCTGAGCATTACAAAAGTGTTAGTTGGCTGCCAGCACTGCCTACAGCAGCATGCCTGCAGTGAGTGCACTGTTCATAAAGTGACCAATCTCAGAAAACCCTCATGGCCAGCACAGACGGGACTCAGAGTTTCATCACAGCCGGAATGAAAGCCATCCTCTATCTGTGCCTCTGCTCCAGGCTTTAGGCTTGCTGCTCTAGCTACGTTTTCTTTTTATCTCTTAAACAATGTAACTAGGCAGATTCTGAGCTCAACTCCCTGAATCTTATGCTGGAAACAACCCAACATTAATAGTCATCTCAGATGAGTCACTCTTTGCTCCCTGGGGCTGGGGAGAGAATCTGTCGCATTGCCCTTTGAAGATACTGGAGAACTGTCTTGTGGAATGTTCCTTCCAGCCTGGCTTTACCTGCTGGTTTTCTCAGGGTTCCATTTGCCCCCTTTGCTGGGCCCCCAAATTCCCTGGCGGCTGCTCGGTAGGCCCAGAGGTCAGACGGTGTCCAGGCAGCATCTACTCAGTGTGAGTAGTGCCCAAGACATTCTGTGGCCTTCATGCTGCCTCTTGAGCGAAGTCATAGGATGCGTGGCTTCTGCTGAGACACTAAACACGCAGACATTGAACTGGGCAACTATAGACCCTGGGTTGAAATGCTTTCACTCTCCCCTCATCACAGTCGGAAACCAGTGGGCACAAAAGAGCTTCCTGCACATACATGTTCCTTTCAGATGGCTCCCAGCCAGCACTGGGCTCCATGGGGACTCCTCTAGCAGAGGGCCTTGATCTACCTGGAATTTAACTTGGGGGGTTTTATGCTTGGAAAGCTGTGCTTCACCCCCTTTCAACCATCACCCAGGCCCTATGGATATTTTATTTTCTTTCTAACTTGCACAATCTTTCTTTTTTTTTTTTTTAATAGGAGAGGTGGGAAGTCAAGGTCACTTCCTATGAGTCTTGGCTTGGTGATGCTTAGGGAGTACCAGAGTCATATCTGGTGGCGCTGTGGGGTAGGGGCAGGAGTGTGCCATGCAATGGCAGGGATTGAACTTAGGGTCACACACATGGTAGACTTGCGTCCTACCACTCAAGCTTCTCCCTGGAACCTTCTGCACAGTCTCTCATAGATTGATTTGGTCCTTCAAGACACCAGCCTTCAGGGCTGGAGCACAGCGGGTAGGGCATTAGCTTTATACACGGCTGACTTGGGTTCAATTCTCAGCATCCCATATGGTCCCCCGAGCACCTCCTGACTTGGATTCAATTCCCAGCATCCCATATGGTCCCCCGAGCACTGCCAGGAGTAATTCCTGAGTGCATGAACCAGGAGTAACACCTGTGCATTGCTGGGGTGTGACCCAAAAAACAATAAATAAATAAATAAAAGCCACCAGCCTTCTTTCTCTTGCATATCTGAGAGTAACTTCTGATGGCTTTATAACATTCCTTCTCAAGTATCTCCCACAAACTTGTATTTGCTGGTTTGCTTTGGTCTGGGAGCCACACTTAGCAGTGCTCAGGAGTGAGATGCATTTGTGAGATGCACTTGTGAGATGCACTAGGATGAGGAGATGCTCCAGGGCTCATGTGATGCAGGGGATAGAATCTGGCTTCCTGCACACAGAGCATGTGCTCAGCCAGCTGAGCTCCCTCTCTAACCACAAACTCTTATTTGGCTACATCTTGTGAATCCTAGGTTACCAGTGTCCATTTGGCGGTTCTTCAAAACACCAGCAAGGTCTTGCTCAATGCTGATGTGGAAGTTCTGCAAAGATGTGTAAACATTTCCTGTCAGGAACAGCTGAAAACACTTACCCTATGACTGTCCCAATGGCCAGCGGGATGAACTGACTTTGCTACAAAAAGCTTCTCTGTAGGGTTTTCAACCTGACTCACAAGCCAGGCTCCCAGTTAGCAAGTAAGTGCGCCATTGTATTCTGTAGACAGGACTTTAAACCTGATTCCAGATGAATTTGCACCCTGGTTTTAACTCCAGACCATTGGCCCTGAACCTATGAGAGGCAGGCCAAGATGAAGCTTACCCTGAAAGCTTACAAGGTGAGGCTAGTGAGCAACCCAGGTGGAAATAATGGAAAGCAGTTACCTCAAAACAAAACAAAACATTGGGGCTGGAGCAATAGCACAGCAGGTAGGGCATTTGCCTTGCACGCGGCAGACCCAGGTTCGATTCCCAGCATCCCATATGGTCCCCCGAGCGCACTGCCAGGAGAGATTTCTGAGTGCATGAACCAGGAGTAACTCCTGTGCATCGCTGGGTGTGACCCAAAAAAGCAAAAAACAAAAACAAAACATGGGGCTGGAGTGATAGTACAGTGGGTAGGGCGTTAGCTTTGCATGCAGCTGATCTGGGTTTAATCCCCAGCATCTCATATGGTCCCCCAAGCACCGCCAGGGGCAATTCCTGAGCACAGAGCCAGGAGTAATCTCTGGGCATTGCTGGGTGTGACCCAAAAAGAAAAAAAAAAAACCAAGAGGAGACTGGAGCAATAGTATAGAGGGGAGGGCATTTACTTTGCATGCTGCCAACCCAGGTTCGATCCTCAGTATCCCATATGATCCCCTGAGCACCACCTTGTGTGATGCCTGGGGGTAGAACCAGTGGTAATCCCTGACACTGACGGGTATGGCCCCAAAACCAAGGGTATGTGGCAGGAGTGAGGAAGAACAGGTGACTCTAATTTATCATTTTACGTTAGACTGCTCTGTGCCTTTCTCCAGATCAGAGAGTGCAGAACCACTTTGTGTTAGGATCATCTGGGAAGGCTTTAAAACTCCTGAGGTTACATTTGATATGAATGAAACAAAACAAAACAACCCAGTAAAGTCTGAGCATGGGAGCCAGGGATAGAAATAGTTTAAAGATACATGAGGAATTTCATAGTGTATATCTAGTAAGTCATTCTCAGTGTCTACCTAAGGAGCTTGGGGGACCATATGGTACTGGGGATCGAACACTGCTGCAAGGTAAACACTCTACCACTGTACTAAGGCTCTGGCCCTGCTGTTAAAGGTCTAAACTCCATCTCCTACCACTCTTCTCTTCTTTGTCAGGTAAGGTAACATTTTCCCAGGTTCTGGGCTTTGGAGACATAGACTTCTTTGTCTAGCTCAATACCTTTCCCCTCAAATCACAAGCAATATAACTGTAAGTTTGTGTCCATTAGTGTCTTACAAATAGGTAAGGATCGGGGCTGGAGTGATAAAACAGTGGGTAGGGAGTTTGCCTTGCACGGGCCGACCAGGGTTCGATGTCCTGCATCCCACATGGTCCCCTGAGCACCGCCAGGAGTAATTCTTGAGTGCAAAGCCAGGAGTAACCCCTGCACATCGCCGGGTGTGACCCAAAAAGAAAACAAACAAACAAACAAAAACCACATAAGTAAGGATCTTGCTAAGGTTTTGTTTGTTTGTTTGTTTTTGTTTTAGGGCCACACCTGGCAGTGCTTAGGCTTACCCTTGGTTCTGCTCTCAGGGATCACTCCTGGTGGGCTCTGGGGATGATGGCGAATACAAGGAATCTAACCCAGGTTGGCTACATGCAAGGCAAATGCCCTACCTGCTGTACTCCAGCCCTAGTTTTATTATTAACATGACACCAACTGAACGGGATGTATTTCAAGCCTTGTTTCATGATCTGTCCTACTAATAGATCCCTTTGCTGCTCTGTGGCAGGGACAGCTTAGACAGCTACATCAAATCTCCCATGATCCTCCTGCTTGGTCACTGATTGGCTTTGGGTGATCACCTGACCCAATGACATGGCATGTCAGCATCTCATTAGTATATTTCTAAAGAACTTAAGGCAAGAGGCTCAGAAAACTGCAGGTGGTGCTGTTCTCTGGAATAAAAAAAAAAAGCTTGTACAATTAGGTTTGGAATTGGCAATATGGTAATTCCAGGACACATACACATTATTAGTTTCAAAGCTTAAAAGGGGTCTTGACTTTGCATTATTCTAAGTTGTCCATCTTAAACTTGCCAAGTTACATTAAAAGTTCATATAGGGAAGGTAAGCATTAGCTAGTGAGGTTGGTTATTCTGAGTGTAGGGCAAATGTTTTAGAACACTCTTTCTTGTCTAGCTTCTCAGTTAGCTAAACCTTGAGCAAGGGCTGTGACCCTTAGGTCTTCAACTCTTTTAAGACAAAAGCAGTTTCAGCCAGACCCAAGGCTTGCAGATTGCAGAGATTCTAGCTATCCCCAGATGGCCTGGTGATGTGTCTCCCTTGGAAACTCCCCACTGAGCAAGCCAAGAATATCACTTTCTGCATATGTGATGTATGAAGAACAGTGTTAAGCCTCCCCGCACCCAGTACATGCCAACACCCTGACCCCACTTCCACATTTCAATAAAATATAAAATTTTCCTTGAGCTGGCTGTTAGGAAAGGTTGTGCCTTGAGAATGACCTCCCTACCTCCTTACCAGTTCAAGTGATAAATCTTTCTTTTCAGAGACTCTTTGGGTCTGTCCATAAGTGGATGCATTCCAGGTGGTAAACCTCTTGAGTTTAGTAACATAAAAACAAGTTAGAAGGATTTTGAGCTAAAATTAGCTGCAAAACTGGTTAATGGCTTTCAGTATCTGTATTGTAAACCACTATGCTCATATGCCCAAGAGGAGAGAGGGAGAGGGAGAGAGGGAGAGAGGGAGAGAAGGGGAGAGAGAGAGAGAGAGAGAGAGAGAGAGAGAGAGAGAGAGAGAGAGAGAGAAAAGAAAAGTGTTTGCCATAGAGGCAGTCTGTGGGGGTGGGGGGAGAGTTTGGGGGCTGATGAGGGAGGGAAACTGAGGACACTGGTGCTGGGTAATGTGCATTGGTGAAGGGATGGGTGTTGGAACACTGTGGTTGAAACCTAATCCTGAACAGCTTCGTTAGGGACTATCTCACAGTGATTCAATAAAAATAGTTTTTAAAAAATCTGGTTAACGGCAGCTAAATCAAAGAACATTCAATTTTATAGAACAAGATCTCTTGAGGTGACTAGAAGGTCTCTTCAGAGGCTCTTCAGAGGCTCCTGATGTCTTGCCCAGTGATAGAACAAGCGCTCAAGAGACAGGCTTCTTGGTTTCATGGGCTTCATGATCACAAAATGACATTTTGAGGCTTTCGGTTTTTTCCTCCCATACTGACTTCGTAAGCTGTAGTGAAAGTGGGTGTTGGGGCATGAAGGCCCCCCTCTCCTCAGAGTTCCACTCTTTTATCTGGGATGGGTTCTCCCCTAGCCAGCAACTCCTGCAACTGACCAGAACACATGTCTAGCTCCAGTTCACCACATAAAGGGGCATGGGGAAACAGGTTGGTTCCAAGCCGTGCCTTTCAACCTCCGTTCATGTGTGGACAGCACTGGCCCGAGGAGCAGTGGTTGAAAAGCACTGGCTGAAACCAAGCAAAAGGAACCTCCTTTGCTGGGAACAGAGGCCCCCTCCCCGGCATAAGTGGATTAATTGGTGCTGTTAGAGAAGAAATGAGGTGGGGGACTCCGCGTCAGGCAGCCAGTAAACTGTCCTGAGCCAGCAACGGAACCTCGCCAAGAAGGGGAAGCAGCAGAGAAGGGGACGCCAGAAAGTGCCACATTTGGCTTTTTATGAGAAAGGAGTGGCCGTTGTGCCTATTAGAGTAACTCTGACCCACGCAGCTGGACTCACACCCAAAACTCATTTTTCCTGTAATTTGAAGGAATCATTCATATTCTCTGAATTGGAACCTTACCTGGGACTCACAAGCAGGGTTTTTTTTTTTTTCTTTCTCTTTTGCCTTTTGGGTCACACCTGGCGATGTACAGGGTTTACTCCTGGCTCATGCACTTAGGAATTACTCCTGGCGGTGCTCAGGGGACCATATGGGATGCTGGGAATTGAACCTGGATCGGCTGTGTACAAGGCAAACGCCCTACCCACTGTGCTATTGCTCCACCCCCGAAAGCAGGTTTTTTTTTGTTGTTGTTGTTGTTTGTTTTTTCATGTGAAAATTACTGTTGCTGACAATGGGAAATGCCAGTTAACACCACAATTTTCTATTCGTATTCTTTTGTCGGGATGGGGGGGCCACACACAGATACTTTTGTTTGGGTGGGACTCAGATGTTTGGGGAACCCATGCAGTGACAGGTATTGAACCGGGGCCAGCCACATGCAAGGTAGTTTTTTTTTATAACCTGTGATATCTCTCTGGTCACAACACCAAAATTTCTGAGCACAAACAGATGAGAGCCATTTCTCTTTCTCCTTTCCATCCTACCCCAAGAAATTCAAACTAAACACAAAGTTCAACCCTAAATCGCCAGTTTCCTTCATAACCAATCCCCCATTTTAATGAATTGGATAATGAAAAATATATATAACAATAGCTACTTTTTCATAGAACGACTGTTTTGGGGGATTGCAAAATTTTGATGTCCTAAAGTGTTGCTTTAGGCTGCCTCTATATGGACTAAAGCAACATTTCTTGTGGGAGTTCTCAAGTCTTGTATGTCACCAGTGGAACCCAAGATAGCCTAAGAAGAGCCTAAGCACTGTCTCCATGCTTTGAGTGTGTATTCAGACCCATCAGCAGTAACCCTCCCAAAGTAGAGTTCTGATCAACTCTGACAATGAAATCATAGATAAAGCAAGTAAAATGATGCTTGATTTAGAGTGATTGTAGCTACTTTTCTTCATAGATATCAAATCTTTTGAAGTGGCAAGAGATAGTGTGTTAATATAAAGATGGTATAATGATGACAGAGCAGTGGAAAGAGGGTATAGGTGGGAGAATAAAAAAAGTAAAGTAAAAAGTAAAGGCCCTCCCGTTGATCATCGATTTGCTCGAGCGGGCCCAGTAACGTCTCCATTGGAGACTTTGTTGTTACTGTGTCTGGCATATCGAATACGTCACGGGGAGCTTGCCAGGCTCTGCCGTGCGGGCGAGATACTCTCGGTAGCTTGCCGGGCTCTCCGAGAGGGGCGGAGGAATCGAACTCTGGTCGGCCATGTTGGCTGCGTGCAAGGCAAACGCCCTACCCGCTGAGAATAAAATATTTTTTTTACTTCTTTTAAAAAATTGAATCGCAGTGAAGTACACAGTTATAGGATTGTTCATGGCTTGGTTTCAGTTATATAATGTTACAAAACCCATCCCTTCCCTTCACCACTGTATATTTCCTGCCACCAACTGTCCCCAGTTTTCCTCCCCTACCCTCTCCCAGAATATTTTTTTATTATTTTCTTCGATCTAGGTACAAAAAAAAAGGGCAAGAAGTATGCATGTTATTATGTTTAATCCTTAAATGTCCCCAGGTTCCCTCCCCTACCCTCCCCTGAAATAAAATATTTTTTATTATTTTCCTTTATCTATCTACAAAAAAGAAGTATACATATGTTATTATGTTTAATTCATAAGAATTCATAACCCATGTCATGAGGCAAGTATAATCACAGTTATTTGACCAACGTGGAAATTGAATCTCAGAAAGTTGGGCAAGAGAATTTGTGCAAGTCAGCGAGAAGTAAGGCTAACTCATGTATGTCTCACTTGAGCCATCCTTCTCTTAAGAACACATGCATTTTTTTTTTAATTTTTATTTATTTATTGAATCGCTGTGGGAAAGGTTACAAAGCTTTCAGGTTTATGTCTCAGTCATGCAAATATCAAACACATTTCCCTTTACCAATACTTATTTTTTACCATGAAGAACCCCAATAAAACCCCACCCCCCACCCCTCCCCGTCCCTGTGAGGCAAATGAATTCTAGTTAACACTCTATCTGCTTTGATTAGATTCATTGTTTCAATAAAAGATTCACCACTATTTTTTAGAGTTTGCCCCCCCCCCCCCCCCCAATCAGACATGCTGGAAAAGCATTGTGAAGTGATTTGCTTTCTACAGCTGGGTTCAAGAATTAAATGTTGGTTTTGGATTTCTGCTATTTTACCTATTGACCCTGGAGGTATTTCTACTGAAAGTCAGATAGTTAAGAAATTGGTTTCTGTGTTCTGGAGTCGTGGCCGTGCTGGAGAGCCGCTCGCGGGGGGCAACCGGTGGCCTCGGTAGGGCGTGAAGGGCGGAGCGAAACGCCCCCCTTGCCATGAGGTTTTAGTCGCTCCCACACTCCCGGCTCATACCTGCTGTCCACAAGGCTACCAAAACACATGCATTTTTTTAAAAATGTAGTCCCATTTGTTTATCTTTACTTCTACTTGCTTGGTTAGTGGTGTTTTATCTTTAAAGATGCCTTTAGCGTCAATATCATAGAGGGTTTTGCCAACATTTCCCTCCATGCACCTTATAGATTCAGGTCTGATATTGAGGTCTTTAATCCATTTTGATCTGAGTTTTGTGCCTGGCATTGGAGATCTGAATTTATTTTTTGGCATGTTCCTATCCTGTTTCCCAGCACCACTCATTAAAGATGCTTTCCTTGATCCACTTCACATTTCCTGCTCCTTTGTAAAGGATTAAATGGCCATATATTTGAGGCTATGTATCAGGATGTTCGACTCTATTCCTTTAAATCCATGCAGAAGAATCAAAAATAATTGATGTATATACTACACACACTAAGAGGGGGAGAGTCACTCCCTGCTCCTTAAGTGTAGGCTATAGGTAGTGGTTTCTTTTCAAAGAACAGAGCATAAACAGTGACTTGGGTAAGGAGTGGATTGTGGAGATATCTAGAATAGTAGGGAAATCTACCAAACAGTACATCAGCTAAAATGAAAATAAACAGTTAGAAATTATGTTGATAGTATCTACGTTTGATCTGATGTGATAAAATGACACTTAATTCTGTGTTCTGGTACCCAAAACCCAAAACTCCAGTCTACTAACAAATAGGACATCAGAAAGATCCCAATAAGACATTCTATAAATGACCAGTAGACCTGAAAAATTTTAAGGATATCAAAATTATGAAAGCCTGAGAAACTTGGATGTATTAGAAGACATAAGAACTAATGATATTCTAGATGGGCTTCTCAAATAAAAAGACTCCAACATTGTTCCCAAAATAAATAAATAAATAAATAAATGAACTAAGAAGCTTCTGCACCTCAAAAGAAATGGTGACCAAAAAACAGAGACAAGCCCATGGAATGGGAAAAATTATTTACCCAATATCCATTACATGAGGGGTTAATATTTAAGATTTATAAGGCACTGATAGAACTTTACAAGAAAAAAAATCCAACCTCACAAAAAAATGGGGAGAAGAAATGAACATAAACTTCTCAAAAAAGAAATACAAATGGCCAAAAGGCACATGAAAAACATGCTTTACATAGCTAATCATCAGGGAGATGCAAATCAAAACAACCATGAGATATCATCTCATACCACAGAGACTGGCACATATCAAAAAGAACAAGAACAACTAGAGCTGGTGTGGATATGGGGAGAAAGGGACTCTCATTTATCATTGTGGGAATGCCAATTTGTTCAGCCTTTTGGAAAACAATATGGGCATTCTTCAAAAAAAACTAGAAATTAAGCTTCCATATGACCCAGCAATACCACTTCTGGAAATATATCTTGGGGGCACAAAAACATAGATAGAGCAGAAATATCATCCACACTTCTATGTTATTTGCAGCATTATTCACAATAACCAGAATCTAGAACAACCTGAGTGCTCCAGAACAGAGAGGATAAAGGAACCATGGCACATCTACGCAGCTGATATGAAAAACCAAGTCATGAAGTCATCACTTATAAACCGATAGACATGGAGGGTGTCATGCTTAGTGAAATGAGTCAGAGAAGGAAAGGGACAGACATAGAATGACTACACTTGTTTGTGGACATAAACAAACATAGTATGAGACTAATATCCAAGAACAGTAGAAACATGGGTCAAGAGGATTGGTCCACTGTTGGAAACCTGTCTCAGGTGTTGGAGGAGATGGCAGGTGGGATAGAGAAGGGACCACTATGATAGTTGGAAATGATCGCTCTGGATAAGAACTGCGTGCTTAAAGTAGGTAGAGGAACAAACATGATAACCTCTCAGTATCTGCAATATAAACCATAATGCCCAAAAAAGTTGGGGGGAGGAAGAGGAGAGAGAGAGAGAGAGAAAGAGAGAGAGAGAGAGAGAGAGAGAGAGAGAGAGAGAGAGAGAAAGAGAGAGAGAGACAGAGACAGAGACAGAGACAGACAGAGACAGAGACAGAGACAGAGACAGAGACAGAGGCAAAGACAGGGAAAAGTGCCTGCTATAGAGGCAGCTGGTGGGAGTGAAAGGAAACAGGATACCGTTGATGGGAAATGAACACTGGTGGAGAGATGGGTGTTAGAACATTGTATGACTGAAACCAGAGCATGAACAGCTTTGTAACTGTGTGTTTTAATTAATCATGGTGATTTAATTAAAAAAAAAAAAAGAAGAACACATGCTTTTCTGGGTGACAGACTCATAGGGCAAAATCCTTGTAAGTGGATAAAGTTTAAGCTCTTCATAAAAAAGCCACCAAGCTTGAATGGAATTGGACAATGTCAAGCTGAGTGAGTCAGAAAGTAAAGGATAAATACCTGATGATGCGCATATGCAGAGTGTAAAATGACAAAGGAAAGGATTAGATAATCCCCAAGACAAATAAACTTGGAGACAAGATCCTTAGAACTGGTGCTGTGGGGATGAAAGGGAGGGACATGGGATATTGGTGGAAGGATTTTGAAACACTGCTAGCAGCTCTGCATCAGTAAAGCAACTTCAATAATATTGTAAATAGGATACCTCAATTAATAGTTAAAAACAACTACAAAAAAAATTTTTTTAATTGGATTACCCTTGCTATCGTGAGAAGCAAGTCTAGGATAGCTTGTGGGTCACTACTGACTATTGCTTGCCTGAGAGTTGCAAAGGTAGAAGATGTGATTTCTGTTCCAGAGAAGAAATTTCTCTTCTAGTAGAGAAACAGAGACACAGTCAAAGACTTTTCTTCAACAAGGTCATTGACACAATGGGTTGATTCAACTAAGAATAGATAGGCATTGTGGAAAAAGAAATTTTGACCTTGGAGAATTGGAGAAAGACTCCTGGACATATAACATTGGTTTGGGGAAAAGTGGGAGTCTGGCAGGGACAAGTTTATACAAGACATTCCAGGCATAGAGGGTGGCCATGACAGGCAGGGAGGGTTAAGAGAGCTCTGGGAATTATCAGCTGCTCAATATTGATGGCTCATGGAATTTAAAGGCAGGAGAGGCAGAAAACGAGTCTCTCGGGGAAAGCAAGAGCCTTCTGAAAGTTTATAGCTTTAATTTTTTAAGGATAACAGTAACTGTGTAGCAATGTGATATTATGAAATAAGAGATGAGTCACCAAATATGAAAGCATAGAGACTCAGAATAAAAAATATAAATCATAGCATTGCTTTATAACATCTTATAAGACTCAGATATATAACACCATACATTAATGTCACCACTGAAAATCTCATTTTATGTCACCATGACAGCATCCTTGACCAAACTGACAACCCCCCTTCTTCCTATCCCCTTTCTTCCCACGACTGCTCACTGATTTTATAGTCTAAAAATTTCCATTGTTTTTGTTTACTTCACCCATTTGCTTGTTTTCTCTGTGTGCTGCATGTGCGTTTTCATATTTGTCTTTCTCCATGTGACTTTAGCGTGCTATCCTCTAGGTCCACTCAGGTGGTTGTTGATGGCAAGAATTCATCTCTTTTTATGACTGAGTAGTATTTTATTCAATTATTTGTCTTTGGCATGCACTAGTGGTGCTGAGGGTTTATTTCTGGCTCTGTGTTCAGGGGTCACTCCTGGCTTTGCTGGGGTTCAAATCAGAGGTAGCTGCATGCAAGGCAAGTGCCTAATCCTCTGTATTATCTCTCCAGCCTCTTCAATTAATATTTGAAACCTCCTTGCCAATAGAAGATTGGAGATGATCTTAATGTCTGCTGGGAGAGGATTGGTGAAACACAATTTGTACATAGAAATGAACAGTGATAAGAAAAGTAGCTGGTAAAAGAGAATGAAGCAGATTTGTAGTGTCTTAAATCAGGTTTTCTAGAAAACAAAGCAAAGCAAAGCATTTACTGGGTACATGGAAGCCCAGACTGAGAAGCAAGTCAAGAAAATCTGGCACCATGTTGATGAGCTCTACAGTCTGGAAAGAGTGAAACTCGGCAGAAACACTCCACTTAGGAACCTCTCAGGAACACAGGCACTGAGAAGAGAAAGAATCGGGAACTGCTTCTTGCTTCCAATTTAGTTTAAGCACGCAGTGCCCAGCTATTCATCCAGTTCTAGGACCCCAGAGCCTGTGCTTTGTTATTATTATTATTATTTAAATTTTCTTTTATTTATTTTTTATTTTTATTTTTAAATTTTAAAAAAATTTTTATTGATTCACCGTGAGATACAGTAACAAAGCTTTCATGTTTGAGCTTTGATCATACAGTCATCAAATACCCATCCCTTCACCAGTGCACGTTTTCCACCACCAAAATCCCCAGTATCCCCCCCACCCCTCCCCATTCCACACCTCCCCCTGCCTGTGTGGCAGACAATTTGCACAATACTCTCTCTCTACTTAGTTGCCTTCGATATTTTGAGACCAGACCTACCACTGCTCACTGAACCTGCTGAAAAGGCAATGCTAGACAATGTGCTTTGTATTGCTTATTATAATGTCGTGTGGCCACGCGCTCTTGGAATTCTAAACTTTTAATAATTAGGATCTGAAGAGAGCGCTGCAGCAAGTTGCTCAGGTCTGAGATTCATTTGTGTGTCTCTGGATCATGACCATGTGGGAGCTTAAGTAGACTGTGGCTGGGTGTGGCGTCATCTCAGAGTCCCATCGGGGCAGGGGGAAGAAGGGCCCACTCCTTCCCTGTCCCGTGATAGAGCCTGTGCTTTATATTAGGTATTTCATCCAGGCCCTGAGTGAAGGAAAAACCTGGTACAGGAGGAGCACTGGCTGAGGGGGAAAGGAGGCTTTCGAGAGAATTTCAAAAGATATCTAATAATTTATTTTTATCAAGATACACACTGCCTGGTTATAACGTCTAGAAACATAGATATTAATCATATATTATATGTTGATAAACTATCTCCCCCCCCCATCTTTTTTTGTCATACTAGGGCTGGAGCGATAGCACAGCGGGTAAGGCATTTGCCTTGCACGCAGCCAAGATGGCCGACCCAAGTTCAATTCCTCTGCCCCTCTTGGAGAGCCCAGCAAGTTACCGAGAGTATCTCGCCCACACAGCAAAGCCTGGCAAGCTCCCCGTGAAGTATTCGATATGCCAAACACAATAACAAGTTTCACAATGTTACTGGGCCCGCTTGAGAAATTTGATGAACAATGGGAGGACAGTGACAGTGACAGTGACCCATGGTACTTAGGGGTTGCTCCCAGTGGTGCTCAAGGGAGCTCCAAGGTGCTGAGAATTGAACCCTGGCCCTGGCAAAGCATGTACTCTTTAGGATATTTTAAAAAATCAGATTCCTTACTGATAAGAGTAAGACTTGATGATCACTCTATTTTTGCATAAAACACATTCCAAAAATGTGCTCTGAGTGAACAGGTAAGATTCAGGCCAAGTCATGCAATATATTTAAATTGGGTAAAATAGGGACAATGGGGCTGGTGAGAGAGTAGGGTGAGTAAGATACTTGCTCTGTACATGGGCAGCCTGGGATTTCCTCAGGACCACATACGGTCTCCTGAGCCCTGCCAGGAGTGATACCTCAACACCACTAGTTGTGGATTTTAAACAAAAACTAAGTGTGTATAAATGTGCTTAGACTGCTGCATGAAGTTCCTGAGGAGGAGACACAGTTAGGAAGTGACCTTTAAACTTTTAAAAAAAATTAATCTGAAACCTGCATTTTATGGAAAAAACTTTTAATTTTTTTATTTTTGGGTCATACCTGGTGATGTACAGGGGTTACTCCTGGCTCCTGCACTCAGGAATTACTCCTGGCGGTGCTCAGGGGACCATATGGGATGCTGGGGAATTGAACCCTGGTTGGCCGTGTGCAAGGCAAATGCCCTACCCGCTATGCTTTTGCTCCAGTCCCGAAAAAAACTATTTTTAAATAGTGGGAAGATCAGACTAACTATGGTAAGGAAGACTTGGAAGAAAATCAGTTAACAAATGTAGATGACCTTCCAGATACCTGGGCACAGATACCAGAGTGACGCGGTAGCAGACCCCCCCTTGCTGGGACTGGTTCCAGTCTAAAGAAGGTACAATTAGACAAGGGATAAGGCAGTTAAGTGAAGAGAGTTCATTCTTGCTGAATACATAATTCTTGGTGCTGATGAAATTGTTTGAGCCAAGCCCTGCCATTGCGAGTCCAGTTTCTTTCTTTCTTTTCTTTTTCCATTGTGAAGTTGAGCTAGAACAAGGATTGGGAAGCTTTCTTTGTAAAGGACAGATAGCAAATATCTCAGACTTTGCCAGCCCAGACATTCTATGACAATCACTCAACCCTGCTATTGTAACACACAGAAGCAGCGGTACACAATCCACAGACGAACAAACTTATCTGGGATTCAATCAAGCAATTTCATGTGTTTGTTGAGGTGGAAGGATTTTTAGGGTGATTGGGGCCACATCCAATAGTTCCGGGGGCTACGACTAGCCTTTCTGCTTGGGAACCCTGTGTACCAGGGGTGGAACTGGGGTCAGCTGCATGCAAGGGAAGTGCCTTAGCCCCTAGACTGTCTCTCCAGCCTTCAGCTACATGCTGGAGAAGTAAAATCAGATAATGAACACAGTTTTGTTTGACTTTCCCCCATCTCTTTTCCCCGGGAAAACTTGAAAGGACTGTCTAGAACTAGGAAAAGTTCAAACAAACTGGCCTGAGATCTGCAGAAAGCTGCTTCCTGGTACAAGGAAGAGGCTTGTGACGGTCTTTTTGACTCTGATTGGACCAAAACAGAACCTGAGAACTCCTTTGTACTCACACAAGACCCGGGCTCCCCCATAGACACCAGCAGGAGGGGGCAGCTCAGTGGAGCCCACCACCTCCTCCACTCACCTCCTTGCTACTTGCACTAAAAAGCACACCTCTAGTGGCATTTCTCTGCCATTCTCTGAACATATCATGTCTGTGCTTGGTTTTTTCCTCAACTGTACATGCTCGGTATTCTCCCTCATGAATATTCACGATTTCCTGAAAAACCACTAGAATATGTATAGACTATTACATCACCCTAGCTCTGTTGGGCATGAAACCAGAAACACCCTCCCCCCCCCCCCCCCGCCCCCAACAACTCTCTCTTTGAAGCTGTTTTCCAGCCTGTGCTATTGAACATGTTTCCCAGCCTAAGTTGATTTCATGCCAGTGAAGCCCCTCTTTCGTTCTTGGTTGTCTGTGTTTTTTGGGCAGGAGGAATCTATTGGAGTTTCCACAGGATATTGAATGATATCATTTTTATGTTTCACAAAATATGATTCTTGCTGATTTTTGTCCCAGCTCTTGAAAAAACCATAAAATCCCTTCTTGGCTTTGCATGCTTTCCAATACATGGGGCAGGCCCTTTCTCCCCATAAGACCTGTGCTGTGCTCTTCTCTAAGTGAGAGAGTCGCTCCCAGATAAAAATCCCAACTTTGCTCCTGTAAAAATCAAAGCATCTCTCAAACTTAGTCATTATCACTAGGTACTGGCTCCACTGGTCTGCTGGGGCTTCCTGTTCTGCTTTTGATCACCTGATTTGCATTAGTTTTGCTTTAACTTTGCATGCTAACCTCCCCCTGTTTTTTTGTGGCCTACTGTGCTGATTTGAAATGGAATCTCACATGATAGTGAAGCTCTCTCTCTCTCTCTCTCTCTCTCTCTCTCTCTCTCTCTCTCTCTCTCTTTCTCTCTCTCTCTCTCACACACACACACACACAGATGTAATTCCTTTGTGACTTCTGGGTAATTTATTCAGGTCCTCCAAGCTCTTTCATGAGTGTCACACCATATGCCATAGGGAATAAAATTATGTGCTCCTCAGAGCTCTGATTGCCACCTGCCTGGGACTTCCTGGAGGGAGTCTTTGCCAGTGCGTCAGACATCTATCAAAAAAGCTTCTATCATAAAAGTTTGAAAACCCCCATTCTAAACAGTGTCTCTGAAATTAGATGCCCATTTTCAAGGTTTACATGCTTGAAGCCCATTAACACGAATCTTTGTTGTGAAACCCGAGTTGGAAATTATAAGAGAGCACTGTAATCCAGTGCCAAGGTAACACCCCATACCAGCACTGTCAACCCAGCACAATTTTCCATATGTAAATCTCGAAAATCTCCCATTTCCAGGACTCTGACGTAGAGGCAGATGCTTGGCCTTCTGCCTAACCCCGTTTCTGTCCTCCAACGTGCACAGAATTTTCCATCCTGGATTCTAGGAACTGTATCTGGCCATTTTGGTGGGTTTGGGAGATCTCTCCCTCTCTTCCCCCGCCCCCCCCCCCTTCTTTCTCTCTTTTTCTTTTTTGGTGACTTCAATATCTAACACAAGGTCTGGAACTGAGTAAGACTTCAGCAAATTTGTGTTGACTGGAACTGAGAGGCTGAGCTGCATCCTGTGACTTTCTAGATCTCATTTCTACCCAAGATCAAGGACAGAAGAAGTGTCACTCAATGTGGTCCTGGAGATTTATTGCATGGAAAAGCAATGGTTTATTCTGTGGTGGTGGCAGCACATTAGGAATGTACATAAATGCATATTTATCTCATGGAAATACTTGAGACACCTAGGAAACAGTTTAGATTTTCCGATGGCCTTTATTTCCAAGAGTCACGTATGGCTGTGAAGTTCCATAGATTCTGGATGAGAAAATCTTGTTTTTTGTTGTTGTTGTTATTTTCTTTTTGGGTCACACCCAGCGATGTTCAGTGGTTACTCTTGACTCTGCACTCAGGAATTACTCCTGATGGTGCTTGGAGGACCAAATGGGATGCTGGGGATTGAACCCGGGTTAGCCACGTGCAAGGCAAACGCCCTACCCACCATACTATATCTCCAGCCCCCAAGAAAACCTTGGATTTTATACCATCTTTTCACCAGCTTTCAAATCATTTTTCAAAAAATGGAGGTGGGGGGATATGGTGCCGCCAGCAGGTCAATCTGTACCTGTGAGGCGAGTGCACCAGCAGCCTGATGGCATCGTCAGGCCTTCTGATACCCCAAAATTGCTGTTGTGCCTTTGGCCAGACCCCAAAAACTTGGGGCAAAGTTTACCAAGAAAGTAAACGGCCAAAAGTTAGGTATGTGGGAAACATACCCACAAACTACCTCCGGTGCACTATATAATTGGAGGCATGGCCTCTCTGGTTCCTGATCGAACTGCTTAACAGCCATGATCCCAGAGGCTCAGAAACAAATCTCGGAACCCAAAAACTTTTGGCAGAAATGCATCCTGTTCCTGAAGTAGGTTACTGGGGCTGGGCCACTCCAGGTGGGAATAGGTTTCGTGCCATGGCCTGTTCCCCTTGGCGGCCTGGTGACTGTCATCCTCCAGAGGCCACAAGACAATCAGGTTTGGGCCTACAGTGATGAGACACACGGGGCCTCATCAGATGGAGGTGGAACCAGCCCTTTCCTTCCCATCCCAGCGAGACCTCTAGTCACCGCCTTACAAACAGCCTCTCTGGCTCCTGATCAAGCTAATTAATGGCCACAATCCCAGAGACTCAGAAACAAATCTCAAAACCCAGCAGCTTTTGGCAGAAATGCATCTGGACCGCATACATGGCCATAGCTCCAGAGGCAAAAAGACTTAATCCAGATTCTGACAGCTTGCGGCAGAAAAGTAAATGGGCCATGTGTTAAACTACAGCACAATGCCTCCCTGGGAGGGAAAGGGTGTTGCTCCCTTCCGCCTTCCTCCTCCCCCCGGCAGCAAGGTGGCTGCAGTCTCAGAGCTTATAGGAAAGCCAGGTATGAGCCGGTGGTGACGGGGCAACTGCAGTCTCATGGGAAAGGGGGCGGTACCGGCTCGTCCTTCACGCCCTACCGAGGTCCTGAGTTGCCCCCCACGAGCAGCTCTCTGGCACAGCCATAACACCAGACGTACAGAAACAATCTCTAAATTATCTTGCAGAAATCCAAAATCACGTGGTTGCAATAGCAGCTGGGCAACATTATATGATTCTCATAACCAGCTATAGAAAACAAAGTATTTCACAATGCCTTTTCAGCAATTCTGATTGTTGGGGGGGAAATTCTAAACAATAATGGTGCATCTTTTGTGGAAATGATGAATGTAATCAATGTAGAGAAGATTTAAGTAGAAATCATCTGCCTCACAGGCATCAGGTGGGGTGGGAGGGGGTATATTGAGGTTAATAAATAAAACTATGAAAAAAAAAGTAAGGTGGAGTTCATGCCCAATTCAATCAGCTAATCAGTGGCTGAATAAATAGCAGTACTCCTACATATTAAAAAAAATGGAGGTAGGCGATCAGATAGGAGAATTCTCAGTAGCAAATTTTAGGGAGAGACAAAAGTCCGTGGAACAAGCAAGAGTTGTTTGAAGAGCGGAAGACCATAAAGCAATCCAAGAATGTTTGAAGAAACTAGATAAATTCTGAAAAAGTAACCCTGTTGCCAGTGAAGATCCTATCTGGAGATCTCTGATGTCTAGGACTAGGAGAGGGACTGGAGAGACAAGTCTCCTGGACAGGTGCGCATGGAGACTGGGATTCACTCCCTGGCACCACGTGGTCTTCTGAGCACTAGTAGGAGTGACCCTGAGCTCTCAGAGTAGACCTCGAGCAGCACTGGGTCAAACCAAAATGATAATAATAAAATAAATAAATAAAAGCCTTTGCCTTGCAAGTTTGGGTCCTTGAGTTTGATGCCTGGTGTGACCTATATGCACCAAGCACGATCCTGGTAACTCTGCTGTCTGGGACACCAGTGCCATGACAGAATATGTGATATCTGAGTATCCACAGCCACGTGTATGCAAGCACCACCCCTAAAGATGTGTGAGCACTGTGACCCTGAGCATGAATCCCAGCAAGCACAGTGTGGGCATCACTGTGACACACAGTGAGCTCGGCAAACTGAGAGTTCCAGAACACCCCAACTCAATGCACGTGGCCTTCCAAAAGCATCAGTACGTAACTGCAACAAGTGTATGACCCCAGTGAACACTGCAACCCAGTGTGTGAGCACATAGCTGAGTGTGTTTGGGGACCCCACCCCCGCCAGGCCCCTATGCCATTGCAACAACAATGGCAACACAGGGAAGGGAAGGGAAGAGTGGGGGAACAAAGAACCAATCCAAAAGGAGTACCACAAACGCCCTCACCTCAGAGCATCCACCAGCCGTATCCTTTCAAGTTATCCTGTGCCCAGGCTCTGGTGGAATTTCACCCAGGATTGCCCTGATTGTGGCCCTGATTCATGATTTCCGCTCCTTGAACAAATTCTAGAGCTATATTTGTGCTAGAGCTTAGTTATTTCACTACAGTTAACCCTTCATCCTTGGTCTCACTTCAGTACTGATTAACCAAAAAGATCCCTGGGCCCTGCCTCTGCCTTTTGTCCCTCTGCCTGGGCTACTCACAGCATCCCTGCTGACACCTTCAGGAGCACTTTATTCTAGCCCCCTCGGGCAGTCCAATCCACAGAGGAAACGGAATCCCGAGAGAGCCTGCTTTGTATGTGGATCTGCTCTGCCTGTGTGCTCTGAGCTGTCCCAGGACCACCTGCTTCCACCTGAGGTCAATCCCCAGTTGCTCCCGGGCCCCCTTCCCTCCCGCACCCCTCAGCTATGCGGGAATGTGTTCTAAGGATTCTTCTTTCTTGAGCACTGTCAGAATTTTCCTCTCTCATGATCCTATCTGCATACAAACACATTTATTTTTTTAACCCTCTCTATTTGGGGGGGTGGGGGATTGAGGTGGGGAGAGCTTTTAAGTGGTGTTCAGGAAGCCTGGGGCCCCACCTGTGATTCTTGGCCACCTCAGCCAATGGTTCAATGCTAGGACTGGGCGCAGGGGCTTCCAGAATGGCACCCAGTGATGCTCTGGGGTCCATGTGGTGACAGGAATCAAACCCGGGTCTATTTCTAAAGATGCTATTTCTCATCTAGAACCCCCAAGCCCCTCCTAATCTCTCTTCCTCCACAGATCTCACTGCACTTTCTTCCTTCCCTACGAGGTACTGATCTTTGAAAGAGGTTTAGTATCCGAGCTCCTGGCTGACTCAGACTCCACTGGCATCAGGCTTCACCCTGCTGTGCGTTGCCATCAAATCTGCTCCACTAGGCCAGCTCTAGCACCTAACCAGGCTATGGCCAGGGGCAGATTCCAGTGCCGTCCCTCTGAAATCTCTCAGCCCTGCTTGATAGCTGTTTCTTTTCTTTCTTTTTTTTTTGCTTTTTGGGTCACACCCGGCGATGCACAGGGATTATTCCTGGCTCATACACTCAGGAATTAATCCTGGCAGTGCTCGGGGGACCATATGGGATGCTGGGAATCGAATCCGGGTTGGCTGTGTGCAAGGCAAACGCCCTACCCTCTGTGCTATCGCTCCAGCCCCGACAGCTATTTCTTAGTTCCTTCTTAAATCCAGTCTCCATATGAATTCTGGAGCACCCCTTGTCCCTACTCCCAGCCCCATCCGATCCCCCCGCTCACCCCAAGTCAGCCACACTACTTTCTGCCCTTCCTACAACAAGCCAGGGCTGCTGGCCTTGTCTCAGGGCCTTTAATCCAGGTTTCCTCAACCAAAAATGCTTTGCTCTAACTATGAATCTTGTTTTTGCTTTCCCTTCCTTTACATTCCTTAACTGGACCACTCTATTCCCCGCCCTAACCCTTGTCACTATCTTATCTGCCATATGATTTACTGATTTCTACTTTTATTACGATTTCACTCACCATTAATCTCACAATAGCAGGAATTTTGTGTGTACACATTTCTCATTCATAATTCTAGCCCCTAGCACATAGAAGTTGCTCAATAAACCTTTGCTAAATAAACACTATTAAATCCTGACCGGGGATATAGCTCAGTGGTAGCATGCAAGTTTCTCATGGATGCAATCCTGGGTTTGTTTCCTGGCACCAAAACAAAACGCACTGTTCCTGAAGTTTTTAAGTCTTACTTTGGGAATTAAACATTTGTATGTTATCACTTTATCTAAGGTGAGTAAAGACATGTGTATTTAGATATCTCCAGACTTGAGGAATGATTAGAGAACTGAGACCACATTAAGAATGCATTTATGGGGGCTGGAGAGATAGCACAGCAGGTAGGGCGATTGTCTTGCATGTAGACGACCCGAGTTCAAGTCCCAGTATCCCATATGGTCCCCCTGAGCACCGCCAGGAGTAATTCCTGAGTGCATGAGCCAGGAGTAACCCCTGTGCATTGTTAGGTGTGACCCAAAACAGAAAAAAAATGCATCTGTGAAGAAAAAAGAGAAAAGAACAAATCTATATATTTGCTCTCAGTGAAAGCTTAGTTAAGGCACCATAGTTAATAAAAATCAGCTCATGTTATCCACAATCACATTCTAAAGAAGGTATATTCCCATTTTTAGCAGTGAAACAGATTTTAGAATTGTTAATTGCCCTGGTAAGTTGGTGATAGGTGAACAGGGCTGATTCCTGACTCTGCATTCAGGGATCACTCCTGGCAGGGTTTAGGGACCATGTGGGATGCCTGGGATCAAACCTAGATCAGCCACGTGTAAAGCAAGTGCTCTACCCACTGTTCTATTTCTCCAGCCCCTCACTGCTTTATTCTTACAGACATTAAGACCACAGCTCACAGCCTTTTCTCTGTGTCTGAACCTAGGATTGGACCTGTGTCTGAACCTATGGTTTGGAATGCATTGGCATTTTTTGCCTTGCCTATAATAATCTTTCCTTATCCAAATTGCACTCATTAGTGGGACTTAATAATAATCTTTCCTTATCCAAATTGTGCTCATTAGTCAGGCTTAATATTAACAATAGCACCTTTTCTATCAAACCAAAGGTGATTTGTTTCTCCTCTAATCCCTGGGGCTGATTTATACTTTTCCTGTGGCATTCGCCTCGTACTCATTTGATTTACAGAGATTTGCATGAATATCATGTCTCCAGCAGGGACATATCTCTGTCCTTCCCATTCCACAGAGGATCAGAGACCGACTCTTCAGAGGGAACAAACCTGGACTCAAGCCGTGGCCTTCATTCACCTCTCAGTCACTCAATAAGTAAATAAGTAACAGTGAAGCACTAACATCCAGCAGGTCCTGACCTAGGCGTGGCAGATAGTGCAGTAGGCAAGAAAGACAGAGCACAGATGTTGCCGAGGGTCCAAGGTGACTTGCATGAAGTGAGGAGAAGAGAAGGAAACCTAAGCTTGTGAGTGACTGGGGAAACCTAGATCTCAGAAGAGTCTGCTGTGAGCCTGGCTCTTTGCAGGAAAGACCTTACTTAGCCTTTTGGGTCCTCTCCTTTCCATCGGAGAAAACAATTTCAGCAGGAAATGAGCAGTGAAGTAAGAGTTGGGAGCAGTCAATGGTCTTCTTTAACATCCCTTTCTATGCCTTTGTTCCTGCCAGAGCTTCTCTTGGATGGAGCGCCAGTCTTCTCTGGGCCTGCAGTTATGCCAGGAAGAGGTTTAATCAAGTCTTAGTTCCTGCGTCCATAAGATGGGCTCGGACAGCCTAGGAGCTGTTGGCTTTATTACTTCCCAGGAACTCACTGGGAGGGTCCCTTTTCCCATCTCCCTGCCTGCCTGTCTACTTCACTCTGCTCCAAATAGAAGTCCATTCTAGTGCATGGAGACAGACACAAAAATCAATGAGAAACACTGTAAGGAGACTTGAGAGGGAAATGGGAAGGGTGGAATGTTTAGATTTGGGCATTGAGTGGAGTCTTCCAGAAAGGATGCTTGAATGGAGTCGGGGGATCAAAAGGAAATCACGTCTCCAGTTTGTTTGCTATTGGACCCCACCCAGTGGTGTTTGGGAACTGCTCTCAGCAGTTCAGGGCTATCTCCACTAACTCTCTGGTCCAGGAAAAGCCTCTTGTAGAACTGCAGGCCAGAGAGTTCCAGATAAAAGGAACACAGAGACCTGGATGGGAGTCAGCCTGAGGAGCTCCCCAAGTAGGAAGGAACCACGTGGCTCACACTGGCTGAACAAAGGAAATGAGGAGGGAGACTCTGTCCACCATCTTTGATATTCGTCTTCAGATGACATTTCAAAGCACAGTCTCATATAAACATGCAATGACTGATAATCAGAAACAAATTCACTGGAGAATATGTTATATACCTTCCTGTTGTAAGAAATAAATCATAGCTTTATGGTTTGCAATACAGATACTGAGAGATTATGTTTGTTCCTTTATTTGTTCCTTTACCTATTTTCAGCTCACAATTCTTAATGCCTAAAAGTGGGGTGGGGGGAAGTGCCTGCCATAGAGACAGGCTGTGGAGAGGGTGGAGGCAGGAAACTAGGTAATTGGTAGTGGGAAACGTACACTGGCGAAGGGTTGGGTGTTGGAACACTGTATGAGTGAAACCCAACCATGAACAGTTTTGTAACTCTGTATCTCATGGTGATTCAATAAAACTTTAAAAAAATAAATATATCATTGCTTTAGAGACAGATGAACTGTATTTTGGAATATGGTATTAGTAATTATGTACTTACTGGATTACCTAAGCCAAGATCTTATCAATAATTTCACCATGATAAAATGTTCTCAGGCTGGATATAATTTAGCATATTTCCGTGTGGCACCCTGAGCTAATCCAGTTCCCAACTGACACTTCAGGTTGTATTAACTGCAGGGAGAGGAAGCAATAATTCAAATAACATGTAGAAGTGTGGCTTTGGACTTTTACTGATGAGTTTAATGTAGTAGATACACGTGTTGATTGCCAATGACGCACTCTTGACATTTACAGATGCCATACTGCAATGACACACCAATTAAAGTAAATTTCAAAAGAAAGATGAAGAACCCATTAAAAATAGTTTGTTGGTGTTAAATTTCCTTTATTGTGCTTCAGACCTCAGTGGTGCAGAATAGGACTTTTGAAATGTGTCAGACAGCTTTACCTGCAGCAGTGTTATGCTGTGACAGAGCAACTAATTGTCAGTCAGCTGGGATATCAGGCTTTGGGTCCCCCCAAAGTCAGCAACTGAGAGGGACATTGAGAGTCAGCAACTAATGAGGGACACAGACTCATTTCTTAGTGGACAAGAGTTCTCATTCTTGGCAAGAGTTAAGGTGAAGTACAGAGACGTCCAAGAGAACAAAGCTCTTAAGTTCATGCTGGGAGGATGTGGGGTCACCTCTCCTCTTGGCCTTGCTCTCCCTTCCAGTCCAACCCCTCCCCCCCACTTCCTTAAAGTGAGAAAGAGGACATTAGACTTCAGATTTAAAAGACATTGAGTATTTGCTCTGCCATCACCACTGCTTGCCATATGATCTTACAGTCAACCTGTGCCTCCCAAGTCTGTTATCTATGTAAGCCTATCCACCAGGATAGAAATGTGAGGCTTAGTAAACCCACACAGAGTATTGGTACAGGCAGCGTGTTAGGAAAGATGGGTTGGGCCAGCAGTCTATTCCCAAGTAGCAAACCACACCTTAGTTTAGAGTAAAACCACTGAGTTTCTTTCTTTCTTTCTTTCTTTCTTTCTTTCTTTCTTTCTTTCTTTCTTTCTTTCTCTCTCCCTCTCTCTTTTCTTTTCTTTTCTTTTCTTTTGATTGTTGTTAGGTTAATGAATGATGTGGACCAGAAATTTGAAAAAAGAACAGTTCTTCCCCACATTGTATTGGATTGCGTTGGAGTGAGGGGAATGTCAGCAGGTAGATTCAATGGCTGGGAGCTGGGTTAGCTGCGACTGGGGGAAATCTTTCAATATCAACTCCTGCTCGAGCGGGCCCAGTAACGTCTCCATTGGAGACTTTGTTGTTACTGTGTTTGGCATATTGAATACGTCACGGGGAGCTTGCCAGGCTCTGCCTTGCGGGCCAGATACTCTCGGTAGCTTGCCGGGCTCTCCGAAAGGGGCGGAGGAATCGAACTCGGGTCGGCCATGTTGGCTGCGTGCAAGGCAAACGCCCTACCGCTGTGCTATCGCTCCACTAATAAAAAATTTAAAAAAAAAAACAACAAAAATGACAGTGCTGTTAATTGCAATACAGATTCAGTGCAGTGCCCATCAAAATTTCCATGGCATTTTTAAGGGACAGGAAACAAAAACTGCTAAAAATTTACATGAAATAATAAAAACTCTCTGAATAGTCAAAGCATTCTGAGAAAAATAAGATGGCATTGTGGTTTTTATTTTCTTTAAATTGTACAATCAAGTGATAGTGATCAAAACAGTGGTATTGGAATTAAGACAAACTCACAGACCAATAGAATAGAATTAAAGAGCTCAAAGATAAGCTCTCAGATATATAAATAATTTATCTTCAAATTTATCTTCTCATTATGATGAAAGAGAAATCGAGAAGTTCTACATGGAGCTAGAGAAGTTCTATAAAGAAGACCACACCTTCTACAAGATCATCGTGGGTGATTTTAATGCCAAGATAGGACCGAGAAGATCAGCTGAAGAACTTCACATCGGGACCCATGGCCTAGAATGGAACGAACAGGGTGAGAGACTGTCAGAGTTCATCATGTCGACCAAGACCATCCATGGTAACTCACAGTTCCAGAAGGCAGAATCTAAACGATGGACGTGGGAGTCTCCCGGTGGACTATTCCACAACGAAATAGACCACATCATATTCAATCGACGGTTTTGCCTGACTGATGTCGCTGTTGTCCCAAAATTTCGAACGGGATCGGACCACCGTCTCCTTCGTGCAAAATTCTACTTCACAGAGCGGGGAGAAAGGGCTGCAAAGTTCAAAAAGTGAACACCCAGAATGACCACCAACTGGGAACTCTTTGGTACTATTGCGGCAACATGGGAAGATGCCATTGTTGACAACATTGACGAGGAATACGATCGACTGGTTCAGCACCTCCATGAATGTGCGAGGAACGGCAAGAGAGAGATAGCCACAAAAAGTCACCTATCTTCGAAAACTCTTGAGCTAATTCGCCAGCGTGGTTTGGCGCATGCCTCAGGCAACCGCAAGCTAACGTCCGAGCTTGCAAAGCAGTGCAGAGATGCGATCAAGGAAGACCTCAAAGAGAGAAGAGCAGAAGTACTGGTAGATGTGGCAGAAGCCGGGAAAAGTATTCGTAAGGCCCGCCTGTCCTTTGCCAACTATAAGACCAAGATGGCTGCCCTCCGACGTCCTGATGGATCCATCACATCCTCCAGAACGGCAATGGAGAAGATTATCCATGACTTCTACTCAAATCTCTTCGATAGCCATGTCCACTTGCCAACATACCAAATTCCACAGGATGGGTATGTTGTTCCCAACGTTCTCCCCTCCGAAATCCGACACGCCATTTCGACGGTAAAGAAACAAACAGCACCCGGCCCAGACAAGGTCAGACCTGAACACCTGAAGAACCTGCCGTCAGTACTCATCAATACACTGGCTCGGTTCTTCACTCACTACCTGTCTGAATGCAAGGTTCCGTCCCAATGGAAAACCAGCAGGACCGTACTACTGTTCAAGAAGGGAGACATCCATGACATTGGCAACTATCGCCCGATCTGCCTATTGTCTGTCATCTACAAGTTGTTCACTCGAGTCATCCTGAATAGGATTGGCAGAACATTAGATGAAGGACAACCATGCGAGCAAGCAGGGTTCCGCAAAGGATTCAGCACCATCGACCATATCCACACAATAACAAAGCTCATTGAGGTTTCTCGGGAGTTCAAGATGCCGCTCTGCTTAACGTTCATTGATTTAAAGAAGGCCTTTGATTCTGTTGAGACGGAAGCGGTCATTGAAGCCCTAGCCAATCAGGCATTCAAGCCCAATACATCAGGATCCTCCGTGAGCTCTATTGCGGATTCACTACCAGGATCTCACCATTCTACAAAGAAGTGATCGTTGATGTCAAGAGAGGGGTGCGGCAGGGTGATACCATTTCACCGAAACTCTTCAGTGCCACCCTCGAGAACATCATGCGACGACTGGAATGGGAAGGAATGGGAGTGAAGATAGATGGTCGGCAACTACACCACCTCCGCTTTGCTGATGACATTGTTTTAATAACACCAAACATCAGCCAAGCGGCACAAATGCTGGCCGACTTTGACCGTGAGTGTGGAAAGGTAGGACTACAGCTGAATCTTACGAAGACAATGTTTATGAGAAACAGCCTTGTTCCTGACGCCCCATTCGCTCTCAATGGAACGACCATCTCCAAATGCAACAGCTATGTCTACCTAGGTCGAGAGGTCAACATGACAAATGACCTGGCACCCGAGCTGCGCAGGAGGAAGAGAGCGGCTTGGAACGCCTTCAAGAACGTCGAAGAAATAGCTAAGAGGACGAAGAACCTCCGGCTCCGGGCACATCTCTTTGATTCCACTGTTCTTCCTGCATTAACATATGCCTCAGAGACCTGGGCCCTACGCAAACAAGATGAGAACGCCATTCAGGTCTCCCAAAGAAGAATAGAAAGAGCTATGCTTGGAATATCACGTTTCACTCAAATGAGAGAACGAATCCGGAGTTCTGACATCCGTCGACGATCAAGGATCAGGGACGCTGTCTCATTTGCCAAGGTGTTGAAAATCAGATGGGCTGGTCACGTAATGAGATTTAAAGACGACCGTTGGACTAGAGCTGTTACTGATTGGATTCCACGGGATGTCAAGAGACCGCGTGGCCGCCCACCTACCAGATGGTCAGACTTCTTTGTCAAGATCATGAACGATCGGTTTGAGGCCCTTCATGTTCCCGGAGCGAACAGATGCCATTGGGCTACACTAGCACGCGACAGGGACAAATGGAGACGTTACTGGCACCCGCTCGAGCAAATCGACGACTAACGGGAAGTTAAGTGATTAAGTGATCTTCAACAAAAAAACTAGATGCATAAAGGGTGCAATGAAGACCTTTTCAACAAATGGTGTTGGGAAAACCCTTTAGGCACATTAAAATGAAAAGAACCTGAATCTCTGTCTCACACCATACACAAAGGTTAATTCAAAATGGGTTAAAGACCTCGATCGTGGACATGAATCCATTAAAAAAGTCAAGGAAAACACAGAATTCTCCATGAGATGGCTTTAGAGGCTTCTTCAATAATCTGATGTCACTGGCTAAGAAAACAGAAGCAAATGCAAAGATTATATCAAATTAAAAGTTTCTGCATTTTTTTCTGTATGTGTTTCACCAGGGAAATAAAAACTGAAGGACACAGAGCTATCACCTCACATCTATGAGATGGGCATATATCACAAGGACTGGAAACAAGCAGTGCAGACGGGTGTTGGGGGAAAAAGGAACCCTCATTCATCTCAGGTGAGAACGTCTTCTGATTCAGCATGTATAGAAAACAGTATGGTCGCCCTCTCCTCTCTGGAAAGAAAGATGGTGGCCGCAGGGGAGCCTTGTGGACAGCAGGTTTGAGCCGGGGGGTCGGGGGCGGCAAGGACCTCATGGGAAGGGGGGCGTTTCGGTCCGTCCTTCACGCCCTACCAAGGTCACCAGTTGCCCCCCACGAGCGGCTCTCCGGCACGGCCACGACTCCAGAGCACAGAAACCAATCTCTTAACTATCTAACTTTTAATAGAAATACTTTCGGGGTTAATAAGTAAAATAGCAGAAATCCAAAACCGTGTGGCTGTGACATCATTTAATTCTTAAACCCAGCTGTAGAAAGCAAATCATTTCACAACGCTTTTTCAGCATGTCTGATTTGGGGGGGTGGTCGTAAACTCTAAATAATAATGGTGCATCTTTTATCGAAACATGAATTTAGTCAAAGTAGATAGAGTGTTAACTAGAACTCATCTGCCTCACAGGAATTGGTAGGGGTGGGAGGTGGGGTTCTATTGGGGTTCGCGGTTAAAAATAAGTATTGGTAAAGGGAAATGTGTTTGATATTTACATGACTGAGACCTAAACCTGAAAGCTCTGTAACTTTTCCCACAGTGATTCAATAAATAAATAAATTATAAAAAAAAAAAAAAGAAAACAGTATGGTGGCTTCTCCAAAATGTGAAAAAGAGCTTCTGCGTGACCTAGTAATCCTACTTTTTTGTATCATCTACCTCGAGAGCACAAAAACATGAGTTTGAAAAAATATTTGCACTTCTATGTTCATTGCAGAGTTATTCACAACAACCAAGATCTGGAAACAAACTAAGTGCCCGATAACAGATGAATGGATAAAGACACTGTGGTATATACACAATGGAACATGCTCAACTATAAGATGTAACCTTGCCTTTCATTATGACTTGGATGGAACTGGACAGAACCATGCTGAGCCAGTGAGTAAGAGGATAAAGGACAAACACTTTTTTTTTGCAGAGTCGAAAGAAACAAAATGCAGGCACAAACAACAGCCAATAATAACAGACCCCAGAGTCTGCCTTTTGAACTGAATGTGCCAGTTGTTTGGGGGTGGGGGGAGAGGGAATGAGAAGAACCCTAGAGATATTGATGGAGAGATATTGATACCCTGGTGGTAGATGTATTGTAGCAACATTGTATCTCTGAAACATTAATTTTAACAGCATTGTGTATAACTGGACTGGAGCATAGCACAGCGGTAGAGCATTTGCCTTGCACGCAGCCAACATGGCCCACCCGAGTTCGATTCCTCCGCCCCTCTCGGAGAGCCCGGCAAGCTACCGAGAGTATCTCGCCCGCACGGCAGAGCCTGGCAAGCTACCCGTGACGTACTCGATATGCCAAACACAGTAACAATAAGTCGCACGATGGAGACGTTACTGGGCCCGTGACCGTGTGTATAATATATAATAACATAATATTTATAGATATATAATGTATTACATAGATTATGTTACACCTAAATAATAAACACAAAACAAAGAATAAACGCACTGGGGACTGGCGCTTCCTTACCCATACTTCTTCACACCATGCAGATGGACGTTCTTAGAGTATAGCAGGTTCAAGGTAGTCAAACTTCTACTTGATAACTCAAATTCTTAATATGTCTGGGGCTGGAGAGATAGCGGAATGGGTTGGGCCTTTAACTTGCACACAGTCAACCTGGGTTCAATCCCCAACATCCCATATGGTCCCCTAAATACTACCAGAAGTAATTCTTGGGGAGCAGAGCCATGAGTAAACCCTAAGTAAGTATCACCAGGTGTGTCCCAAACTCCCCCCCCCCCCCCCGCCCCCAACTCTTGGTATGTCTTCAATAAATTGACAGGTCTGCAGAAAATTTCTGTTCAATCATTGAAGAGAGCAGTGTGTGAAGACTCTAACTCCTCACCCAAAGCCTGTCAGAACTCCAGAATTCAGGAAGGAGTAATAGAATAAATTGTCAGAAGTTTTGCAAACAGGCAATGTGTGAATTTGTAATTTAAAGAACTTTGGTCTGAGTCCCTAATGAATCTTGCCTCATAGCGACTCTTAGGAAGTTTGTTCCAGCTCTTTCCCTGCTTCTTCCTAATCCCTTGCTTCTGTCTCCCAGGGCACTCTGTCTTTCTTTATTCTACATGAGATGGTCCTTGGCAAGATCGTCCTCCTGTAGCATCTGGCTTTCTCATTGTCAAACCGTCTTGGTGATTGTTCTAGCTCCTTCTCTGCTATTAGTCTGGCGTGTATGTTCCTTCTTATTCACGTTAACAGGAAGCCAAGAAACATAGGTAAACTGAGAGAGATCCATGTGTGGATGCAAAGAATAAAGGCTGATAGCCTGAAGAGCCTTAAGGTAAAATTTTGTGTTTTATTCTTTTTAAAAATTTTTTAAATTTTATAAAGTAGGGCTGGAGTGATAGCACAGCAGTGGGGCGTTTGCCTTGTGCGCAGCCAGCCTGGCCGAGCCGGGTTCGATTCCTCTGCCCCTCTCGGAGAGCCTGGCAAGCTACCGAGAGTATTCAATATGCCAAACACAGTAACAAGAAGTCTCACAATGGAGATGTTACTGGGCCCACTCAAGCAAATCGATGAACAACGGGAAAACAGTGACAGACATAAAGTAGTTCATGATACTTGATTACATTTAACATTCAAACACAAATCCCACCACCATTACACCTTCCCACCACCATATTTCGATGTTCCCATTCCGAACCCCAACCCCTGCCCCAAAGCAGAACCGAAATAATATATTTTGTATTGTTTGTTATAAGAAAATGCTACAAAGAAGTATCCTTAGAGGAAACAGTGTGAAGATTATTGTATTCCACCCAGGGACCAAGAAGCCCTTCTATAAGAAATCACTAACATGTTGTTAAAGTTTGAAACTTGTGTGCTTATATATTTTTTTTTCTTTTTACAGATATATATATGTTACATATATATATGTTACATATATATATCTGTAAAAAAAATTCTCCAAGATTGGCTACCTCCTACTTTGAACCTCATCAAACGTGTTGTGGTACTCTTGGAGTATGGGTAGGGTGTGTGATATGAAGTGTCCAGGAATAGAAGCATTCATGGGTGAGGCTTGGGCCGAGCGAGTGCAGAGCAGTCATGAGCATGGTGGTGATTGAATCCTGGAGGTTTTTGGCTGCTGGGGCTGGGTCTCTTGGGAGAGGGAGGGGTCTCACCTGCCTCCCTCCAGTGCACCCCAAGTGAAACAGCCTGGTACGGGGTCCAGTGGCATGGTTATGGCAAGCATCATGTTATACTCCTTTCCGTGAGAGAAGAATATGTGATCTGGATGGTGGCCGATGATGAGATTATTTATTCTTAAAGCAAAAATAGCTTGAGAACTCCAGTGTGGTTAAAAGTAAAATATTCACTTCATATCTGCACACTCACCTATGTTTGTGCAGAGAGGTTCTTTAAAGAAGAATGTCATTCCCTCCACGAACATTTTTTCTGGCCCACATCAATGGCATGTGCCAGACGTACTTAGCCTTTAAAAAATATGTATGGATTTATGAATAGTTTATTAAAAGATCTAGAGCTCCACAGCCTTAAGACATTTCTTTTATTGTACTCAGTACGTGTCAAGGAGATGGTGGCTAAGGTCATGAGCATTTGACCTGCTGTGTCGGTTGGGCTCTCCTGCCTCTGCCCAGCTCTGTGTCAGATGACTTCCTATAGTTTGCCCAAGAGGATCAGGAGACTTGAGTGGGTGAATCTCTGCAAACCATCACCACATCTGAGGATGAACTCAGCCTCTGTGTAATCAGCATCTATCATCAGGAGACTAATTGGGTAATGGGGAGCCTCAGATTCTATGGGAACCTCAGCTTCTTAAGCTAACCCTTTGCTTGGCTTTTTTGGGGTGTTCTCTTGGCATGCCATGATTTTTAGCTCTCAGCTTGTTAAGCTCTTGCTGTTTGAGTCCTCTTGCTACTTCATCATTTTTAATGACAATTATAATTGAGCGTCATAAAACTCTCCTCCAAACCCCGTAGGCTTTTGGATACTGACTTTGTTTGAGGTGAGCCTTAGGAGATTTCTTGACTTTGGGAGTTGTTTTGGAATTTCTCTGGAAACCACACACTGAGTCAGAATCAAGCCATTTTAGAACAGCTCCTTAAATTAAATACGGCATGGTTGCCAATCCAGCCAAGGGCATGCTAAAGACACAAGACTTGATGGGCCCTTTGCCTAAATATAGGGATGGATTCTGCTGAGTGCATTCTGTAGGAGAGAAGCTGAACTGCTGGGAGTTTTTTATTAGTAGATGCATATATGTAGGAATGGGAAGGGAGAATTGATAAATGGTGAAAATAGAAAATACAGATCTGGTTAGGAAGAGATGGAAGAGTGGAGAGAGCACAGAGAGTTAATGCTGAAGTTAGTTACGATGGTTGGATGATGCAACCCTGCCTTAGTCACTCCAAAAAACTCTGACATCTACTTAATAATTTTTTTAAACAAAGTAACCTTTTCCGTTTCATTGAGTTTTAGATTTAGAAAAAAGTTGTAGAGAGTTCTCTCATAGCCTCCACATCAGTCCTTTTGTACTTCATCTTACACTAGTGCATTTAAACAATACACAATATTACTTATATAGATTTCCTTGCACTTTTACCCAATGTCCCTTTTTTCTGTTTCAGGGTCCTTTCCACTCCAGGACTCTTCATTCTAGTTGGTTGTCCTGGATCCTGAAGATCTCAGGGCTGAGACTGCTTCTCAGGCTTTCCTTGGTTTGGTTGACCTTCGTAGTTTTGAGCTACACTAGATGGAAATTTTAGAGAATGTTTCTCAAATGGAATTGGCCTGATTTTTTTGTTGCTGTTGTTATGATAAGACTCAGTTTTGCAAAGATATAGCATCTTATCATCTCATTAACCATGTAACTTTAACTTGAACTTGGCTATTATTTGTCAGTTTTTCCCCAATGCAAAGTTATTCTTACCCCCTTACAAACAGTACTCTTTGAGAGGGAGTGGCTGTGCACTCCCACACCTAAGGAGTGGGGACTTAGGGTCCATCTCCTTGAGGGATGAGTATTACATTGATGACTTGGGTCCTGAATATAGGCTTGTCTCTGGTCCTGTTTACTTATAGTCAATATATACTTTCGTCAATAAGAACCCAAGATAATTATTGTATACTGTGTGTGATAATTCAGTATTTGTTCAATTTGTTGCCCAAGTTGTTCCAGTGTTGTTTCTTGGGAGCTCTTCCTATTCGCTCCTGCATCCATTTGTTGTATTCTTCAATTATGGTTTTGCACTTTCTTCCTTTCTGGCATAAGAAGATGCTGCAGTGTAACAACAAGTCTCACAATGGAGACATTACTGGGCCCGCTCGAGAAAATCGATGAACAATGGGAGGACAGTGACAGTGACAGTGACAGTCCCCCTAGGAGCCATGCTTATATTGGGGATGGTGTTAGAAACAAGTTCTGCTTGTTAGGTATGCTATGAGGTATTATTGCTTCTAGGCTATCTCAACTGTCAGAGGAAGATGGTAAAAGTGTGTACCTTTACATGTATATATAATAAATAATATCATCTATAACAATTCTATATATATAACTGTTATGCCTATATCAGGCTCTATGTCAGCAACCCCTTGCTTATCTTTATAATTCCATACTAGCAGTGAGAACCAGGCTATCACTAATTTTTTCTCTTGCAATAGACATGTGTAGTGGGGTAACAGCTATAACTGGGAATTGTAATTTTTTCAGTTAGAGAACAGATCTTAGCTTGACCATTTCTTTCACCTTTCTCCTTACAGACTGCTCACAACTCAAGTTTCCTAGGTGAGCTTCTCCTCCAGTACCTGCCATGAAGCTGTCTCATATCTCTGAAATCCAGTTAAGGATTTTAATGATCCTAAGTGATTTTAAAACTTTTGGGGGGCCAGAAAGAGAGTACTGGCCTTAAGGCACTTGCCTTGCACACAGCAGACTCAAGTTTAATCCTTGGCGTCACCTATGGTTCCCTGAGCACTACCAGGAGTGATTCCTGAGCACAGAGCTCTGGGGACCATATGTGGTGGTGGAGATGGAGCCAGAATCAACTGTGTGCAAGATAAGTGCCTTAATTCCTGTACTATCTCTCCAGTTCTTTGTTATGATAAAAGAAAAAATCGTTGTTGCTGTTTTTGGGTCACACCTGGCTGTGGCTCTGCATTCAGGAATCACTCCTGGTGGTACTCAGGAAACCATTTGGGATGCCTGGGATCAAACCCGGGTCAGCCGTTTGCAAGGCTAGTGCCTTACCCACTATACTATCAATCTGGCCCCTAAAAATTTATTTTATTTTCTTTTCCTGTGGTGCTAGGAATTGAACCCAGGCCAGACTTATGTCCCTAATCCTTTGTTTTGCTTTTTAAAAGACTGAGTTCTCAGAGTGCTGTTTTTTGCTCTCTTCCCAGAGGTCATATGCTGGGGACTGTCAGATTCCCATTTAGGGCATAAGAATGGCACCAGCATTTGAACTCATGGCCTCACGCTTGCCTGGCAGCTACCTTAAGCCACTGAGCCATCTTCCGGTCCCACCTTTCAGTTTGAATCATCTGCAATTACAAGTCCTTGCAGGAAATTGTCTGATCTCCCTTAAGTTCCTCCCAGATGGGACTGGATTATGAGTTTTTAGTTCGTTCATTCCTTTGTTCTTCGGACCGTAAGCCTTAAAACTGGCTGGTGGTATCACCATGAATCAGACACAGGCCCACCCACCAGGAGTAGAGCCTTTTTTTAATTGTTCAGGGAACAAATCCAACAATGATGTGCAGTTGTTCTCACTGAGGCAGAATGCAGAGGTGAAGAGCAGGATTTGGAGCTTGGCTCTGCTACACAGCAGCGGTGCACAATCTTTTTTTTTTTTTTTTTTTTTTTTTTTTTTTTTTTATTTATTTATTGAATCACTGTGGGAAAGGTTACAAAGCTTTCAGGTTTATGTCTCAGTCATGCAAACATCAAACACATTTCCCTTTACCAATACCCACTCTTTCCCATGAAGAACCCCAATAAAACCCCACCCCCCACCCCTCCCCGTCCCTGTGAGGCAGATGAACTCCAGTTAACACTCTATCCGCTTTGATTAGATTGTTTCAATAAAAGATTCGCCACTATTATTTAGAGTTTACCCCCCCCCCCCCCCAAATCAGACATGCTGAAAAAGCATTGTGAAGTGATTTGCTTTCTACAGCTGGGTTCAAGAATTAAATGTTGGTTTTGGATTTCTGCTATTTTACCTATTGACCCTGGAAGTATTTCTACTGAAAGTCAGATAGTTAAGAAATTGGTTTCTGTGTTCTGGAGTCGTGGCCGTGCTGGAGAGCCGCTCGTGGGGGGCAACTGGTGGCCTCGGTAGGGCGTGAAGGGCGGAGCGAAACGCCCCCCTTCCCATGAGGTTTTAGTCGCCCCCACACTCCCGGCTCATACCTGCTGTCCACAAGGCTCCCATGTGGCCGCCATCTTTCTTTCCAGAGAGGAGAGGGCGAATGGGGCAACACCCTTTCCCCTCCGGCAGATTTGATGGGCTGGATCAACGCATAGTCCATTCACTTTTCTGCTCCAAGCTGCTGGGTTCTGCATTAAGTCCTTGTGCTTCTGGGGCCATGGCCGTGCTGGAGAGCCGCCCGCGGGGGGCGACTGGTGACCTCGGTAGGGCGTGAAGGACGGACCGGAACGCCCCTCGACCCATGAGGTTTTAGTCGCCCCCACTCCCCCGGCTCATACCTGCTGTCCACAAGGCTCCCATGTGGCCGCCATCTTTCTTTCCAGAGAGGAGAGGGCGAATGGGGCAACACCCTTTCCCCTCCGGCAGACTTGATGGCCTGGATCAATGCATAGTCCGTTCACTTTTCTGCTCCAAGCTGCTGGGTTCTGCATTAAGTCCTTGTGCTTCTGGGGCCGTGGCTGTGCTGGAGAGCCGCTCGTGGGGGGCAACTGGTGACCTCGGTAGGGCGTGAAGGACGGACCGGAACGCCCCCCTTCCCATGAAGTTTTAGTCGCCCCCACACCCCTGGCTCATACCTGCTGTCCACAAGGCTCCCATGTGGCCGCCATCTTTCTTTCCAGAGGGAGGAGGGCGGAAGGGAGCAACACCCTTTCCCCTCTGGGCAGAAATGATTGCCTGGATTAACGCATAGTCCTTTCACTTTTCTGCTCCAAGCTGCTGGGTTCTGCATTAAGCCCTTGTGCTTCTGGGGCTGTGGCCGTGCTGGAGAGCCGCTCGTGGGGGGCAACTGGTGACCTCGGTAGGGCGTGAAGGACGGACTGGAACGCCCCCCTTCCCATGAGGTTTTAGTCGCCCCCACACCCCCGGCTCATACCTGCTGTCCACAAGGCTCCCATGTGGCCGCCATCTTTCTTTCCAGAGAGGAGAGGGCGAATGGGGCAACACCCTTTCCCCTCCGGCAGACTTGATGGCCTGGGTCAATGCATAGTCCGTTCACTTTTCTGCTCCAAGCTGCTGGGTTCTGCATTAAGTCCTTGTGCTTCTGGGGCCGTGGCTGTGCTGGAGAGCCGCTCGTGGGGGGCAACTGGTGACCTCGGTAGGGCGTGAAGGACGGACCGGAACGCCCCCCTTCCCATGAAGTTTTAGTCGCCCCCACACCCCCGGCTCATACCTGCTGTCCACAAGGCTCCCATGTGGCCGCCATCTTTCTTTCCAGAGGGAGGAGGGCGGAAGGGAGCAACACCCTTTCCCCTCTGGGCAGAAATGATTGCCTGGATTAACGCATAGTCCTTTCACTTTTCTGCTCCAAGCTGCTGGGTTCTGCATTAAGCCCTTGGCGGTGCACAATCTTTGCCACGTGATCATTCCTTGCCATTTCTTGGCACTTTCATTTCCTTACCTGTAAAATAGGGATAAAATACTACTTTGTCACAACATTTGAATAATTAAAGTAATTTAGCCACATGAAAACTTTAGAACACAGTCATGCATACCTTATATGTAGGAGACTCCTAATTATTATTATTATTTTTAAAATTTTTATTAGTGAAACACCATGAGGTACAGTTGTAGACTTACAAGTTTTTGTGCTTGGGTTTCAGTTATACAATGATCGAGTACCCATCTCTCCACTAGTGCCCATTCTCCATCACCAATGATCCCAGTATCCCTCCCACCCCCCATCCCCCCATCCCATCTTGCCTCTGTGGCAGGGCATTCCCTTTTGTTCTCTCTCTCCTTTTGGGTCCTCAGGTTTGCAAAAGAGGCATTGAGTGGCAATCATGTTCGGTCTATAGTCTACTTGCAGCATGTATCTACCATCCTGGGAAGATCCTCCCAACACCCTTTTTTTTGGGGGGGGGGTCACACCCGGCAATGCACAGAGGTTACTCCTGGCTCATGCACTCAGGAATTGCTCCTGGCGGTGCTCGGGGGACCATATGCTGGGAATTGAACCTGGGTTGGCTGCGTGCAAGGCAAATGCCCTACCCGCTGTGCTATCGCTCCAGCCCCCCCAACACCCTTTATTTGTTGTTTCCTTCTCTATCTGAGCTGCCTTTTCCCCTAGAGTGTGCGGCTGGCCTTCAAGTCATGGAGTGAACCTTCTGGTACTTATCTCAACTATTCTTGGATGTTAGTCTCCTATTTTGTTACTTTATATTCCCCAGATGAACGCAATCTTTCTATGTCTGTCCCTCTCTTTCTGACTCATTTCACTTAGCATAATACTTTCCATGTAGTACCACTTGTATGTAAATTTTATGACTTCATCTTTTCTAACAGCTGCGTAGTATTCCATTATGTAGATGTACCAGAGTTTCTTTAACCAGTCATCTGTTCTTGGGTACTCGGGTTTTTTTTTTTTTTTTCAAATTTTGGCTATTGTGAACAGTGCAGGAATGAACATAGTAGTGCAGGTGTCATTTCAACTGTACTTTTTTGCCTCTCTGGAATATATTTCCAGGAGTGGTATTGCTGGATCAAATGGGAGCTCAATTTCTAATTTTTTGAGAATCATCCATACTGTTTTCCAAAAGGGCTGAACCAGTCAGCATTCCCACCAGCAGTGGCAGGTCCCTTTTTCACCATATCTGTCCCAACACTGGTTGCTTTTGTTCTTTTGGATGTGGGCCAGTCTCTGTGGTGTGAGATGATATCTCATTGTGGTTTTGATCTGCATCTCCCTGATGATTATCGATGTAGAGCACTTTCTCATGTGCCTTTTTGCCATTCGTATTTCTTCTTTGAGAAAGTTTCTGTTCATTTCATAGCCCCATTTTTTGATAGGGTTGGATGTTTTCTTCTTGTGGAGTTCAACCAATACTTTGTATATCCTTGATATCAGCCCCTTGTCAGATGAGTATTGGGCGAATATCCTTTCCCATTTTGTAGACTGTCTTTGTATTTTGGTCACTGTTTCTTTTGAGATGCAGAAGCTTCTTAGTTTAAGATAGTCCCATTTGTCTATCTCTGTTTTCACTTGTTTGGTCAGTGGCGTGACATCTTTGAAGATACTATTAGTTTCTATGTCATGGAGGGTTTTGCCAATCTTGTCTTCAGTGTACCTTATGGATTCCGGTCTGATGTTGAGGTCTTTAATCCATTTTGATGTTACTTTTGTACATGGTGTTAGGTAGAGATCTGAGCCCATTTTTTTGCATGTAGCCGTCCAGTTTTGCCAGCACAATTTGTTAAAGAGGCTTTCCTTGCTCCACTTCACATTTCTTGCTCCCTTATCAAAGATTAGATGATCATATGTTTGGGGGGGAGTTGTCTGTATATTCAACCCTGTTCCATTGGTCTGCGGCTCTGGCAGTTTCCTAATTATTATTATTACTATGCAATTACTCTGATTCAGGGTAAGTGCTTTATAGTCCTTATATAGTTCAGTACTAATGCAAACTTTCCATTTACAGATTGTCAAAGAGAGACTAGGGAGGTTAAGTGAATGGTCACGGGCAGTCCAGTGGCGGGGGAAGTCGGGGAGTCACAGAACCTTGCCATGGACTCTTCAGTACGAGGGTGTTTCATGTATCATGCAAATGAAGCTCTTCAATGCTGGCATTTCTACCAGAAAATAGCAGTGGCAGGCTCTCTCACAACTCTGACACAGCTGTCACCAAAACAAAGAACATTTGCACCATGAAGTAGAGTTGTAGACTCACAAATTTTTGTGCTTAGGTTTCGATTATACAATGATCAAATACCCTTCCCTCCACCAGTGCCCATTTTCCATCACCATGGATCCCAGTATCCCTCCCACCCCCATGTCCCCCAGCCCACCCTGCCTCTGTGGCAGGGCATTCCCTTTTGTTCTCTCTCTCCTTTTGGGTGTTGTGGTCTGCAAAAGAGGCATTGAGTGGCAATCATGTTTGGTCTATAGTCTACTTTCAACATGCATCTTCCATCCTGGGAGGATCCTCCAAACACCCTTTATTTGGTGCTCCCTTCTCTATCTGAGCTGCCTTTTCCCCTAGCATGTGTGGCTGGCCTCTAAGCCATGGAGTAATCCAACAAGGAACATTTTTAAGACCATGGATCTTATAATGCTCTCTGAATTTGGAGGGCTTTCCCAGTGACAAATAAATATGTATTTCCAATGGATTAAATTGGGAAACAGGCAGAAGATCTCTGTTTCCAGTCCCGTTGAGCCTGAGATCCAAGGTCACAAAGTTTCTGTGGGGTTTCACTCATGTGTGAGGCTCAGCCCGAGCATCAGGAGAGTGGCCTGGAGCATGGTGGCGGCTGGGTAGTGGAGGTCACTAACATTCCTGCACTAACATACGCCTCAGAGACCTGGGCCCTATGAAAACAGGATGAGAACGCTGTTCAGGCCTCCCAAAGAGGAATCGAAGAGCTATGCTTGGAGTATCACGCTTCACTCAAGTGAGAGAAGGAATCTGGAGTTCTGACCTCCGCCGACGATCGAGAATCAGGGATGCTGTCTCATTTGCCAAGGCATCGAAAATCAGATGGACCGGACATGTAATGCAATTTAGAGATGACTGTTAGACTAGAGCTGTTACTGACTGGATTCCATGGAACATCAAAAGGACGCATGGCCACCCACCTACGAGATGGTCACACTTCTTCCTCAAAACCCTGAACAAATGGTTTGAGGCTCTTCATGTTCCTGGAGCGAGCAGATGCCATTGGGCTACACTGGCACGCAACAGGGATGAATGGAGACATTACTGGTATCCGCTCAAGCAAATCGACGATCAACGGGATGACAAGTGATACAAATGAAGTGATTAATTGGGAAAATAAGGTATCACTGTCGCACTGTCCTCCCGTTGTTTGTCGATTTTCTCGAGCGGGCACCAGTAACATCTTCATTGTGAGACTTGTTGTTACTGTTTTTGGCGTATCAAATATGCCACAGTGAACTTTCCAGGCTCTGCCATGCGGGCAGGCTGCTCTCGGTAGCTTGCCAGGCTCTCCAAGAGGGGCGGAGGAATCAAATCAGGGGTTGGCCACATGCAAAGGAAACATCCTACCGCTGTGCTGTAGTGCTATGTAACTTTTTTGAGCACAATCTATGGTCAAGTCTGAAAGTTCTATACTTGTCTTAATGTCTTTGCTCATCATAATCACCTTGGCGGTAAGAATTATTTTTCTGTTTTCTAGGTGAGAAAACAGATGAATAAGAAGTGAAATGCCTTGCTTAGATCTGTGGCGTAAAGCAGGTCTGGACCTTCTTCTCAAAGCTCATGCTTTTATCTACTGCCTCATGGTTATAACACGTGAGATCCAAACATACAGAGCAGCCTGCTGCCAAGGGACTGACCTGACTGATGCACAAGACACATAGGGCAGGAATTTCGAACATACAAACACATATACTTAGTTTCATCTCAATTAAAGGGATAACGGAGGGCATGGGAGATAGAGCATGGCACTCGCCTTATCCACTTGATCCCCAACATCTTATATTGTCCCCCCCAAACACCACCCAGAGTAGCCCGAGTGCAGAGCCAGGAGTGAACCGTGAACACAGATGGCAGTGGCTCACCCCCAATGAAGAAAAGTGACTGAAGGAGATCCAAATGTCAATCAAGGAATTTACACGGATTGAAAGAAAAGGTTAAGTCTATAGAATTTAGCTCACATAGACATAGATGTATATGCACATATATATTTGTATATTTTATAACGTTTTGTATGTGTATTACATATGTATATATAACTTACACAGATATATAGCATAAACTACTATTATAAAATGGGCTAGAGCGAAAGCACAGCGGTAGGGCGTTTGCCTTGCACGCAGCCAACATGGCCGACCCGAGTTCGATTCCTCCGCCCCTCTCGGAGAGCCCGGCAAGCTACCGAGAGTATTCGATATGCCAGACACAGTAACAACAAAGTCTCCAATGGAGACGTTACTGGGCCTGCTCGAGCAAATCGACGATCAACGGGAGGGCCTTTACCTTTACCTTTACTATTATAAAATATCTTACAGAAAAATAATATAACAAATACAATTCAATAGAATTTCATTGTGTAATATATGTATCAAGCCTTTATAGAGAAATATTCTTACAGGGACTTAATATATTTTTGGAGTTACAGGAAAGAAAAACATTATAAATATTTACACTAATGTATTTACATTGATGATTATATTTGTTTAACATCCAGTGTATTATTTTAAATGTTTTTCTGCTTTTTATTAAAATTTTTTTATTATAACACCATGATTTACAAAAGTTTTTCATAATACAGTTGTTTTAGGCATTCAAAATTTCAATACCAGTCCCACCACCACTGTGACCTTCCCTCCATCAACATCCCCAGTTTTCCATCCATCTCCCAAGTCTGCCCCCTTAGCAGGCACAAACAAACTTACTTCACATTTCTTGTTACCAAAAAAAATAGCAAGTGGAATTATCAAAAAAATAGTTCAGGAGGCTGGTTTGAACTTGGCTGGCCAGATGTGGGCAGCGGGGAGATGCGGGGGATACTCCACCCTTTTGCAACTCCCGGATCCCGGGCAACTGCAGGTTCCAAGGCACTGTCTCGGCCGTCATCGAGCTCCTCTGTGGTCAGGGCAGGCTCCCTGGGGCGGGAGACGGTGACGTTGAACTGGTTGTCACCGCCGATGAGCTTCAGTAATTCCACCTTGTCGCTGTTGTCTCCCCTGAGCCACCAGGGCTTCCCCTTTGACCAGGAGGATGAGGAGGAGAATGAAAAAGACTTCAATCAGGATGCCCATCACTCAGAGGCCCAGGTGGAGAACTTGAGAGGCATGGATGTACAAGGGTGCGCCAGTAATATGCCTGGATCAGAAGATAACCAAGAGCAGAAAATTGCGCGCTTACAAGAAGCTAGCCTGACACCATGGGAACTGTGGTTTGTGGGCAAGGAAAAAGAAGAACGTGGCCGTCTGCAACAGAAAGCTCTAGAGCAATTTAATCAAGAGTTAGAAAAGAAAAAAGAAATGGAAGAACGTGAAAAAAGAAAGATAATTGCTGAAGAAAAACACAAGGAATGGGTTCAGAAAAAGAATAAGCAGGAAAGAAAAGAAAGGGAACAAAAAATTAATAAAGAAATGGAGGAAAAAGCAGGAGAAGAACTGAAGAAAGAACATTGCAAAAAAAAAGCAAAAGAGAAATATCAAGAGTGGCTAAAGAAAAAAAAGCTGAAGAATCTGAAAGGAAGACAAAAGAAAAGGAAAAACAATGGCAAGCCGAATTACAAGAAAAAAAGGAAATAGCAGAACAAAAGTTTAAGGAATGGTTGGAAAATGCTAAACCTTGTAAACCTTGTCCGGTTGTAAAGAGCTATGGTTATGCCAATGGAAAAGTCACAGATTTTCACAGTGGAAATTCTTATCCAGAGTCTGCCTTTTATAATCCAATTCCCTGGAAACCTATTCATATGCCTCCTCCCAAAGAAGCTAAGGATCTATCAGGAGAGAAGACTAAAAGGCCTGTGATAAGTCAGCCACATAGGTTATCACCTTTGGTAATTGCTAAAGCCAGAAACAGTCTTTGCCTTGGAACTCTGTATGGAATACAAAGATAGTAAACAAATACAGTACAAAAATAGTGGGAAGTTGCATGCTTTTAATTTAAAAACAGAAGTACTTTTTTACTGCTCGGAATCACTCAGAAATTCAACATTTAGCGTAATTAGTGACAACTTCAAATTTTGCATTTGTATATGGAGTCTTTATAGTAAAGTGAGGAACATATTTTCTATATTTTTATTTTTATAAATGTTTCAGTGTTGATCTTGGCATATTGCTATACAGTATAACTGGCTGTATATCTAACAATTGTGTTTTATTTAGCTTCTCTTAAAACTACCATAAAACCAATAAAACTAACAGTTTTTCCTACGTTCTTTCATAAAAAAAATAGTTCAAGAAAAGTCTATTTGTGCTCATTGTTGTATCTCAAAACGGTGTTATTAAAGTCATTGTCTGAGGGTCTACTTAACTGGTTGGTACTAGCTGAGCCTTTTCTTTTGCTGCATTCCCCCATTGATCTTGGGCTCCTATACAACTTTCCGATCAAATTTGCTGTGCCCCTGCTGGGCTGTCAGTTCTATAAAATTTGGAGGAGCTGTGGAGCTGGAATGATTTGGTGGCTTGGCAGCTTGATGAGGCTCAGCTCTGTGGAGCTGGGCCTTTCATATGCCAGAGGATATTGGGCCTGGGCTGGGGCTTCTGGCTTTCCAGCAGGGGGACAATCTGCCGGCCCCTTTGGAGAAGGCCTCGAAGTTCTCAGCCCAGAGGCTGATCCACCTGGAATGATTCAGCAGCGTGGCATTCTTCCCTGTGACTGTCATTCTCACAGAGGACAAAGGACAGCCAATCTTAAACTGTTGCTACATTTTCAGTTATCTTTTTGCAGTTAGTATAGGTATTGTATTTTTAATCATCTTCTTTATAAAATAAAACTAGAAAGAGCTGCTCAAAAAAATTTGGTGGAGGGCAAGGGGAGGGACCTGGAATAATAGTACAGCAAGCAGGACATTTGTCTTTTCCAAGGCCCAGAGGTTTCATTCTTAGAATCAGAAGATTCCATACTGAAAAGTCCACCTTCACTGAGAAGGTCATAAATGGGCCTTGTCTGCAAGTCTTTCCTAGGGCTATTTGCTTGCATTTATTAACACGGAGTCTTTGGTTTGAGGAGCTTCAGTGTCATTTGTTTAGATCTCTGAATCCTGGAGACATACTTCTGTCCATCTCCGATTGCTGTAAAGGACAAGAGATGGAAAGGATTTCAGGGTTTCAGCCTGTTTGATAGATGAAAATGTATGGCTCTGGGAATGCATGGGGCTAAGCAGAGTCCACAAGCTGGGAGGAGGCCCAGGAGGCCCCAGGTTCCAGCTGAATAAGCAGTTGTTTAGACACAGTGTCGGGGAGCACACCACTGTGAAGTGGTTACAGGGATCCAGCCAACCAACACGGACTGACACCTTCACAAGGAAACGTGAGACCGTTCACAGGGAAGTGGTGGGAGCTCAAAAACTAAAACTAGAAAGAGCTGCTCAAAAATATTTGGGGTGTGTGTGTGGCAGAGGGCAGGGGAACCTGGAGCAATAGTCCAGCAGGTAGGGCATTTGCCTTGCATGCAGCCGACCCAGGTTTGATCCCTGGGATCCTATATGGTCCCCAAAGCACCACCAGGAGTAATTCCTGAGCACAGAGCCAGAAGTAACCCTTGAGCATTGCTGGGTATGACCCAAAAACCAAAACAAGAAAAAAAAAATGGGGGTCTCTTGAGAGAGGATTACATTTGTTGGAGAACCCACCAAACTATTTGTGGCTGGGACTGGGGCAGCCAAAGATTTGCAATGTATGTAGGCTAACATAGCTAAGGAATAATCTCTCTCTTTAACAGATTGAGGTCTTTAAAAATTCTTGTGGTCTTAGCATTTAAATTACATCCAAGGGGCCTAGGGCTGGAGCACATACCTGGCAGGCCAAAGGCTTAATCACCAGGTTTAATCATCAGCACTGGGTGGTTCCCTGAGCACTACAGAGAGAGACTTCCACCCCTGACCCCAGCTCAGAGGTGGGAGTAGCCCCTGAGCACCACTGGGTGTGGTTCACAAGCAAAATAGATTCAAGCTGATTTCCATTAAGCAAGGAAACAGAATTATCCATTCAAATCCTTGACACTAGTGCTTTTTACTTGATGATCATTTTATTTGTTTTTACTTGTCAAGTCCTTGGAAAACCTTTATTTTATTTTATCTTTTATTAAGATTTGCCATGGAAAACTGGAATATAAGAAAGACCTCCACCTTATTATTTGAGAACATAATATTCAAACATTGACCCAGCTGATTTTGTACAGATTTCCTGTTCACCACAAAAGTTTGTTTGTTTGTTTGTTCGTTCTTTAAGTCTATAAACCTTTTACAGTGAATGGCTGCATTTCTATGAAATAGAATGCCTAGTAGGACCGTAGTTTATACAGACTTTGAAGGAGGCTCATTTTGTGTCTTAAATAATGCATCTGGGGCCATATAAGGATATTATCGGACTTTGCATGTGGAGGCCTTGCATTCAGTCCCTGGCACTGTATGTTCCTCCAGCACACGGGGAGCAATCACAGATTTATGAGTAGCAGCAAGTACTGCTGGGTGTGGCCACTCTACTTCTCCAAAATATTTTCTTATTAATAGCCCCGAGAAGCACTCACAACCAGATCTTCAGACACCTGCCAACCATAATTCTAAACTATCTGTATTTTCTGATTCAAGCAGAATTCACTCAGTAGCTCAGCGTTTTTTTCTTCATAGTTGATTGCATTCTATTCATAAGGCCTTATTCACGAAATAGTCACAAAGAGGAAGTGGGGGTGGAGAGGAACGTAAGATGTGGGGATGGTCCTGTTCTATCAGCTGTATCATCTGCTTGAGAACCCTGAATCAGAAGTTTCCTGGATGATATTTTGAGGATGCGAGTTTGAGAGAGCCTGATGACTGGAGAATTAGAGAAAACAATGTTGAGCTATAACAAAAGCAATAGACACACTGAGCTTATCTGTCCTAGAGTGATTTTCACAAATCCGTAGACATAGCAGTTCATCAGGCCTGATGGAAGCATCACAGCGCTGAATAATGACCTGATGATGCTCTCTCACAAAGTGGGTTTAATACATTACCTGTGCATTCCCGTTCAATTCTGTATTTCAACATGGAATGTGTGTTTATATGTCCTCCATAACACCATGGAGCCTCCAAATGTTTGAATCCTATTTCCAGGCTGTAGGATAACATCGCATGGCAGAGCCTGGCAAGCTCCCCGTGACGTATTCGATATGCCAAACACAGTAACAACAAAGTCTCCAATGGAGACGTTACTGGGCCAGCTCGAGCAAATCGACGATCAACGGGAGGGCTTTTACCTTTTACCTTTACCTTAGGATAACATTGGTCTGTCCTTTCTACCTTGCCACAGGGAGCTAAGATTTATTGGGTTGTTCCCACCACAGTGATTCCACTCCTCTGTGTTTATTTGTAACCTCTTTATTTGTGCTCCGTTGACTTGTAAATACTTTTCTCCTCTCCGTAAGTCCTTTGCATACTTAATTCAGAGCAATGTCCTTTTTGTTTTTTTGTTTTGTTTTGTTTTCATTTTTTCCTCACTTTATTTAAACACCGTGGATTACAAAGTTGTCCATGGTGATTTGTTACAGACATTCAATATTCCATCACCAATCCCACCATCACTTCACCTTCTCTCCACCATTGTCTCCATTTTCCCAACCACCTCTCAAGCTTACCCTTGTAGCAAGCCCACTATAATTAATTTTATATTGCTTGATGGGTCTCATTCTCCTAAAGAGCCTTGAATATAATCTCAGGGCTAGGATGAAGGAGACGTTACTGGGGCCTGCTCGAGGCAATCGACGAATAACAGGATGGTCGTGATTCGTGATTGATATTTCTTGTTACCACTAATTAGCTAAAGTGTAATATCCTTTTTGTATGAACATAGGAAGACTGCTAAAAAGACATGCTTTTGTAACTTGGGAGTTAATTGACTCTGAATGATATTTACCTCCTGGACATCTGTTCTCTCAGCCTAAGCCTCAGTTGCCCTTACTTCCTAGCACTCCAAAAGCAGGGTCCAGATGAGTGACTGGATGGACCTAGGGCAAGCTGTGAGCTATGTGTTACCCTGGCATTGAAATGGGCCTCGCCAAAGCCCCATAATACTTAACTATAAGTTAAGAGCATGGTCATGGACAAATTCTGTCATGATTCAAAAAGAAATAACTAGATTCGGGTCCTGCTAGGGTTAGGAAAGATTAATCTGGCCTGAGCACTGTAGTCTGAGTCTGTGGCAAGATGTTCCCAGGAGAACACCCTATAAGCTCAATGTATCTCTTACTATATAATATTATACAGTAATATACAGTTTTACAAAATACAAAATACAAAATATACAAAATAACTAATATTATGAAGTAGAATTAAGATGTTATATAGTAAGAGATACATTGAGCTTATAGGGTGTTCTCCTCGCCAAAGCCCCATAATACTTAACTATAAGTTAAGAGCATGGTCATGGACAAATTCTGTCATGATTCAAAAAGAAATAACTAGATTCGGGTCCTGCTAGGGTTAGGAAAGATTAATCTGGCCTGAGCACTGTAGTCTGAGTCTGTGGCAAGATGTTCCCAGGAGTGCGGAGAGATGAGCAGCAGAAACAGAAGCAGACGGGAATGAGGGCCAGTGTGAGACTAGAATGAGGAGCTCTGTGAGACTGAAACAGGCATGTGGGGAGAATGGAATAAACGGCAACTGATCAACAAACAGGGCTTGGCCCTTGTTTCCTCCTCAGTCCGTCCCATGACCTGGGCCGCCCCTGGAAGGGGTGTGGCCAGAGGCACCCAAGCCAGACAGTGAGAGGAAGAGCCTGGCCTTCCCTAGCTGCCTGGAGATTAAACAGCAGGCCACGATTCTCATAGAGTTTTGTTGTTGCTTAGGTTTGTTGATGACTTAGATCTGAATCTCATGTTTGAATTAATATAACCTACATCATATATCTCTGACCTGAACTAGACTCTTTACTCTGAGACCTTCTTCATGATATAAAATCCATGTCCAGTGAAGTACAATGACTTCTGACACTTCAGTATTAAAAGGATGAAATGGCAAGGCCAATTTAGCTTAGAAACTAGAGAGATGTTCACTATTAGAAGTCATTTGAGTTGTCTTTTTCTCCAATCTACCACCCTGGTTCAGCAGCGTTTCAAAACAAAACATCTTTTATCTCAGGATTAAGCTGAAACTTGCAGCAAAGGTTAATCTTTTGATAACAAAGTATGCTATGTACCCTGATCTTAATCATCTATTCTAGTAAATTTAAAAACACCTTCCTTTATTTCCTTTTAGTGCAAGAGCTCTGTGAAAAAACATTCTTCCTTTATATACTTATTACTGTTTTCTCCAAATTTTAATCTAGATTGTTTTCCATTCTGGGCTGGAGCGATAGCACAGCGGTAGGGCGTTTGCCTTATAAGCGGCCAACATAGCTGATCCGAGTTCGATTCCTCCGTCCCTCTCGGACAGCCTGGCAAGCTACTCGTGACGTATTTGATATGCCAAAACACAGTAACAACAAGTCTCATGATGGAGACGTTACTGGGCCCGCTTGAGCAAATCGATGAACAACGGGAGGACTGTTTTCCATTCTGTCTCTAGATGTTATCACCTCTGACATGTATTCTTGGCTTTGATTTTCCTTCAGTCGACTCTCCTGTAATTTAACTCTAGAAACTGCCTCTCAGGTATGTAATATTGAATATTTTGATGCTGTAACTATTCCAAGAAATAAAATTAGGGAAATATATGGTTAGGAAGAAAACAGATTAGAGAAACAAAACCAGATTCGGACAGTGAAGACTGGTTTTATCTCTACTCAGAATGAACTCTCTGATGAGAATGGAGAGTGGCCCAAGATGCTATTAGTGGTCGTGCTTTTTACCAAGTGACACTTTGCATTCTGCTACAGTCTTCTTTCCCATGCGGCACTCCTTTACTGAATGACTAGCACTGTCATGAATGAAGTTTTTTCAGAATGTGGGCAGTCATTGATTTTTGGCTCATGAATCATGTCTCCTCATTTCTTTTAGGCAACTGGACCTCCAATATATCATCAGAGAAGCTCAAAATACAACTCTGGATCACTATTGAACATGCATTTATTAATTTAACAAATATTTATTGAGAATCTCCATGTGCCAGTTAGGCGATACAATAATGAATCAAAAAGCATTATCAACTGAGTTCCTCAAGAAGCTTGTCTTTTCTATTTGACTGATCATTAATCAGATAATCAGACACAAAAGTAGTAGGTTTTCAGAGGTTAGTGTAGCTTCCCTAATAAAGAATTACTGAGATAAAACCTGAATAAAGTATGAATTCTGACGAGGTGAAGAGTATGGTAAAGAATATTCTAGATGAAGGCAACTGCATGCTTGAAGGTTGCATGACAAGAAAAATCAAGGTTGACTGCGTGTGGTTGGTGGCTGGGGAGTGGGACAGGATAAAGTTAATTTTATGAGGATATATAAGGCATGAAGGAGACTGTTGGATATCTTCAGAGTTCAGTCAAATATGAGAAAAGGGCAAATGAAGGTTTCAAGGATGAACAGAGAAGGATTATTTGGAGACATCAAAGTCCGCTCCATTAATATTTCATGCTGCTCTTACAAGTTCCTTTGACAGTATGATTTTTTTATTGCTCCCATCCTGAAAACTCAGGAAACTGAGTTTGTTAGAATTTAATAAACAGTCAACATTGTTGATCATCACATTGAGGTTGACTCTCTGGGAAGACAAACATGCCAGATAAATGATGCACTTTGCCAAGGACCCTGAGCCCATCCTCAGTCCAGACTAATCAGTTTCCTTTTGACCTTGAGGCCATAACTTCCATTCTGTTGTTGATGGTCCCTATAGCTTCCTTATGATCGGTGACAAAAAAAAAAACCTCTTAATCAGGGAGATTCACAGGTCCCTGAGACCCTGCAGTTATCTCGGGGCAATTAACTGGTCTTACTCCTTATCAAATGCAGCTTCTATTCAAGTGCTTTTGTTTGTTTAGTGAGTAAGGAAGCAGACACTGAATTGACAGATATTACATTTATTTTGGTCTTTTAATTCCCTCAGGCCCAACTCTGGGGTTGTTCAGACAGAGCTTGATTTGAGGTTTGCTCTTTGGGGGACCTCTGCTATTGACTCTCACTTGGCCTAAGGACAGGTTGGTCTGGGAGCTTTACCAAGTCTAGAGCTGAGAAGACAAATCAGCATGTTTTTCCCATCTTCGCAGCATTCAACAACTCAGAAAACTTCCAGAACTCTCAGGGAATTCACAGGGTCCCACTGGAAAGCATGAGGGGGTCTAAATTCTTAAACCTTGTACCAATTGAGTGGGACAAGGAACATCTGGGTTGCAAACAATGACTAAATATTTGCTCTATGTAGGCAATTTGGTCTATGATTAAGCAATTTGTCTGCGGTATAGCATGCAATAAAAGTGCATACATCTTTGTTGCACAGTACAACTCTCAATTAATTTTTATAACTAGCTCATGTGTATCCACCACCCAGGTCTTGAGGCAGCATGTATCCAACACCCAACAAGATGCCTTCACCTCACTTCCCAGACAACACCTGGGAACAGACAATAATTGCCCATATTTTGCATATATTTCATCTTTGCATAAATAGAAACACACTTTGTATATGAAAGTAAACTGTGTAGTTCATGGAGCAATTCATTTTTATTTCTTTACAGTTTCTCATTGTGTTCAGATTTGATTGCCCATAGTCCTATTGATAGATAGTTGAGTTATTTTGCATTTCAGGCTATTATTGGTAGTGTTTTCACCACCATCATATATCTTTGTTGATGGACATCTTTTAAATCTGTACTTAAAGGCCGAAGAATAGGATCATGAAAAAGGCATACATATGTTAGTAAATATTTCCAAGCCATTTTTTCCAAAATGATTATGTCAGTTTATGCATTGATAGTTGATAGCTAGTACAACTTGCTCCACATTATCAGTAGAGGTTATTATTAATGTTTAATTTCAGTCATTCCGAGGCATACAAGGTGTTACCTACTAGCATTAGTTTGCTTTACTAAATGACTAATTATAATTATGCTAAACCCTTTAAAAATATATGTATTGACTATTTGGGATTCCTATTTTTGGTGAGGTGTCTTTTGCCCATTTCTTAAATGTCTTTTTCTGACCAATTTGTTGAAATTCTGGATCGCTGCATTAATAACTCTCTAATATGCTATCCTCAAACTTATTGACACAAAACAACCATTTATACATTTACTATCCTGATTCTGAGTATGTACTGAACTCTGGTAGGCAGCTAGACTCACTCTGGTTTTTGTCTGTTTGTTTTTGGTAAGGTTGCACTTAGATAGTGACCCCAACTGGAATCATCTGAAATCTTATTTGTTTATTTATTTTGGCTTTTTGTGTCACACTCAACAATGCTCAGGACTTACTTGGCTCTGCATTCAGGAATTACTCCTGACGGTGTTCGGGGTCTAATCTGGGTTGGCTGCGTGCAAGGCAAATGCCCTACCTACTGTGCTATCACTCCAGCCCCTGCATTTCAAATCTTAAATCATCATATGTGCTTGGGCTCTAATAATTGGTGACTGGAACTGTGGGGGGATCCTTCAGAATTCTTTAGATGCTTCTCTCTCTCTCTCTCTCTCTCTCTCTCTCTCTCTCTCTTCCTCTCTCTGTCTCTGTCTCTGTCTCTGTCTCTGTCTCTCTCTCTCTCTCTTTCTCTCTGACTTCAGGGTAACTAGATTTTTTTCATGGAGGCCTAGGGCTCCAAAAGGAAAATGTCCCAGGAGAATAATCCAGATACTAGTGTAGTCACCTTTTATAGTCTAGTCACAGGAGTTGCCTCAGTGATATCATTCAGTATTACTGGAAACAGTTACAAAGACACACCTACTCTAAAACCAGAAAACTTAGACTCCACCTATTTTTCAAGAAAGTTTTTGTTGTGGTTACTTATAAAATTGCACGAGTTTCAGGTATGCAGCAATATAATTAAACATCGGTGCACCCTACATCTTGATCTCCTACGAAAGTCTGCTTCCTACCTCTTATTGAGGGTATGAAAATTATTTTGAAGTTCATGGGGAGCCCTCAGTGTTGTGGGGAAATCTGGAGGAGATAAATCTACCCTGTATGTCCTTTGGCCACAATTCACAGGCCTCTCATTTGCAAACTATACTTACTCTTTACAAATATTCCCCAATGTCTTTTTTCATTTTACCAATATCTAACCTGGGTCAGCAGGGTCTGCCATGTGCAAGGAAAATGCCCTACCCGCTGTGCTATCGCTCCAACCCCCTGTAGCACAGCGGTAGGGCATTTGCCTTGTGCGCAGCCAGCCCGGCTGAACTGGGTTTGATTCCTCTGCCCCTCTCGGAGAGCCTCACAAGCTACCGAGAGTATTTCGCCCACACGGCAAAGCCTGACAAGCTACCCATGACGTATTCGATATGCCAAACACAGTAACAATTGTCACAGTGGAGATGTTACTGGGCCTGCTCGAGCAAATCGATGAATAACGGGAGGACAGTGACAGTGACAGTGACCAATATCTAAAACTTGACACCCAAGAGCTCATAAGCTATAACAAATACAGCTACTTGAGGACCATGACTTCATATGAAAACCAGAGAACTAAAATTATCTTCTTACATATTCCCAACATACAGCAATGGAGCGATCATAGTTGAGTTGCAATAGGTTTTGTGCAAAGTGGGGACTAGAGAGGCACTGCAGATACCATGGTCTGAAACGCAGCTCACCCAGCTGGGCTTGTGCTGGTCTTGGTCCTTCCTCATCTGAATGTTATCCTGTGGCTAGAAAATAATTTGTTTCAGGCTCTGGACACTTGGTTCGTCAGTGTTTCTTAAAGTGGGTAAGACGGCCCCCAGGGGAATGCTCTGTTGAAACCATCTAGAGGGGTGGTTGTAGCGTTGGTGCAATTCAGAAAGAAGTGCCACATTTGTTTGCTTAAAGAAGGCAAGATTTCCAAGTTGGTGCTGAGTGATTTTCTTTTCCTGCAAAGGGGTCGGTAAGCCAAGTAAGTCTGGCCACCTCTGCTCCCTCTTCTAATAAAAGCAGCCACGTTTTCAACAGAATCATTTTCTCAGAGTTTCTTGTTTATAGTTGTTTTCGTGCCTCCAAATCTCTTTTCATTAAGTGCAATCTTGGCCTGTTTTAGTACAAACCATAAAGGTCAGTACGAACTGTAAAAAAACTGGGAGGTTTTAATGGGACTCTGGGGAGCGCTTAGAAGTTGTATGCATGCCTTGTATGCTGGAGGCTGCAAGTTTTTGTTTGGGGACCATACCTGAAGATGCTCAGGGATTTCTCCTGGATCTGTTCCCAGGGGCTACTCCTGATGGTGCTCAGGGTACCATAGGCAGTGCGGGGGATCTAATAGGGAACAGCTACATGCAGGCAAGTGTCCTTCTTAGCCCATGTACTGTCTCTCCATCCCCAAGGTTGTAAGTGTGAGTTCCAGCTTCACCCCTCATTGCTGAGTTACACCCCCAGTGTATGTGAGGTTTCTGATGTATCGCAACCAAGTGTATAACTCAAGTGTGTGTAAGGGCTGTAGGCAACCACACAGCAGCCACAAGCAAGGAAAGAGAAAGGGGAAGGAAAACCTTTATGAATTTATAAATCCATGTGGAATCCAAACATTACGCAAAGCCCCACATCCAAGTCATTTTGATCCAATCCCTTCTTCTTCTAGGCTTGCTAGAATGACACTGTTGACTCTAGGCTATGGGGCCAGGGAGAAAGTTCAAAGGGTAAGCACATGTTTTATGGGAGAGCCCTGGGTTCCATGCCCAGCCCTGCATGATCTCCTACAGTGACAGGAGTATCTCCGGAGTACTCTGCTAGACATGTCCCAAAAAACAACCCAAACCAAACAAACCCCAAAACCAACCGAAACCCCCAAACCAACCCAAAAACCAAACTCCCCACTTCCTGCCATGGTTTTTTTTTTTTTTTTTTGGTACAGTCTTTTTTGGTCCAAACCTGTTGGTGTTCAAGGCTTACTCCTGTCTCTGTGCTCAGGGATCATTCCTAGTGGTCCAGATGCAGTATCAGAGATCAAACCCAGTTTGGTCACATGCAAGGCAAGCACCTTACCTGTTCTATAATGTGTTTGATCCCCCCACCACCACCCCTTTTTCTGGCTTTTTTTGCTACACCCGACGATGCTCATGGGCCACTCCTGCTTGTGCACTCAGGAACTACTCTGGCACTACTCAAGGAACCATATGGGATGCTGGGGATCAAACCTGGTCAGGTGCGTGCTTAGCAGAAGCCCTACCAACTGTACTATTGCTTCGGCACCCCCCATCTCCTTTTTTAATTAAAAAATTTAAAAAGCATTTTTAGCCACACACCTGGCAGTGCTTGGGAGCTATTTCCAGCTCTGTGCTCAGGACTGCTCCTGGCAATGCTTAAGAGACCATGTGGTGCTGGGATCACATGCCAGGCATGTATATTATCTCTCTGGCCCTGCTGGTGTCTCCTTTTATAGAAGAAATAAAATGATCTCAGAGAAGTAGAATTCATGCTCCAGATCTGTTGTTTTTCTCTCCCTTCGCCCAGCCTCTTGACACCTTAACAAACACAGTTATTCCTGCTGCCCTGTTCCCATCAGTCCCATATCCCTGAGAGAATCTCAGCTGATTCTTCCTCTGGAACTCTCCCACTTTCTCTCTTTCTGTTTCTATGGAGCAGTAGCACTGCGCTGTCCTCCTGTGGTTCATCGATTTGCTCGAGCAGGCACCAGTAACGTCTCCATTGTGAGACTTGTTGTTACTGTTTTTGGCATATCAAATACATCACGGGGGGCTTGCCAGGCTCTGCTGTGCGGGTGGGATACTCTTGGTAGCTTGTTGGATTCCAAGAGGGACGGAGGAATCGAACCCGGGTCGGCTGTGTGCAAAGCAAACGCCCTACCCACTGTGCTAGTGCTCCAGCCCTGTGGAGCAGTATGAGGAGCAAACTCTCTGAGAAGCAAACTTTGCCAGGTTTCTCAGTCATCTTTATTTCTCTCTCTCTCTCTCTCTCTCTCTCTCTCTCTCTCTCTCTCTCCTTTTTCTTTTAGTTTTTGAACTGTGGTCAGGGCTTATTCCTGATTCTCTACTAAAGAACTACTCTTTGTGATGCTCAGGCCATCATATGCAGTGCCCAGAATGGAACCTAGGTAGGCTACATGCAAGATAAGCACCTTACCAACTGTAGAATCTCCCTGTCCAAAAGTGCAAGGCTCTTTGGTTTCTTTTGTTTGTTGTTGTTGTTTGTTTGTTTGGGGACCACACCCAGCTGTGCTCAGGGGCTATACCCAGCTCTGTGTTCTGGGATCATTGCTAGGAGTGCTTGGGGGACCATATGCTGGGGATGGTACTAGGGTTGCTGCAGTTACAACCACATGCTAGATCAGCACCTTAACCTTTGTATTATCTCTCAGGCCCTCTGACTAATCTGGCCAGAAGTCACAACAGAGATGGCAGGTCATTGATATATCTAGGTTCAAACTCAAGGGATTTTTGTTTTACTTTCTACTTTTACTGTTGTCTTGCTATTCTTTTATTTTCTTGAGTCTCCTGTCTGAAAAATAAGGTTAAGTGAAAGAGAATGTCATGATTCTATCCCAAATGACTCTAGGAGTCAGCCCTATTTTCAAGATGGAAAATAACTAGCTTCCCAATATTAAGCCCAACCGTGACGAGGTTTGTAAGATACAAAACATGGACAAAGCCACTTGTTCCATAGGGTTTGCCAGATTGTTGTGAGGATAAAAGGAGCTAATTCTAAGAGCAAGAATGACAATACTCCTTTTCTTGTATTAAGAGAAGTGAAGCCCTGCCAAGAAGCAAGCAAGGCAGCAGACAGAGTGGAGGACAGAGCCATTTGCTGTATTGGAGAAAAACCCAATCTTATCATCCCACATAAAACCCTACATTTTTATCTCAACTGTGTTACCAGGTCTTTGGAAGTCTGCCACCTCCTTGCAGTTCTTCCTTTCCTCACATGAACTGTTAGGTAATGTAAGAGACTCACTAGAAAATGAAAGGGCACCTCAGACCTGAGCTAATGCATTGAGTTAATAGCTTAGAACTGGGAAGATGGGTCAAAAGCCTTGAGCACATGCTTTGCATTCTGGAGACCTGAGTTCAGTTCTTGACACTGCATGGTGCCCCAACAACACACACCCTCATCCCACAAAAAGAAAGAAAGAAAGAAAGAAAGAAAGAAAGAAAGAAAAGAAAAGAAAAGAAAAGAAAAGGAAGAGCAAGGAAGTAATCACCCAGAGGGTTCTCTGGTGACTAAGAGGTAAAACATAGCATGGTGCCTTATAAGATCAACAGTCTTTGTCAACTCACAGACCTGAGTTAGGTATGGCATATGACAGAGCAACTGAGGATTATGTATTAAAAGCTGTATTATGGGTTGTAAAGATAGTAGGGCTTAAAGCACTTACTTTGCATGTAGCTACAGCATTTGGTAAGGGTTTGAATCCATCCTGGCACTACATATGGTTTCCCAGCAGGACTGGTATGACCCCTAAGCACAGAACCAGGTGTGGCCCCTGAACACTGTCAAGTGTGGCCCTCAGTAAAAAATAGACAAAATAAAACCACTTATTGGAGCTGGGGGACAGCTCAGAGAGCTGGAGCACATGCTTTCCGAGTGAAAGTCTCAGGGTCCATCTTTGGCACTGCCTGGTTCCCTGAGCACAACAGGGAGTAACCCCTGAATACCACCAGACATAAACTCAAAACAAAAAAAGAAAAGGCAAGAGTCTTGAGACAGAATACTCATAATGGAGAGCCTGAAACCATAAAGCAGGCAAAAGGCCTCTGGCCACTCAGCAGGATGGAGTTATTGTGCGTTCCTAGAATTTATTACCTCTTGGGACCAGAGCGATAGTATAGCAGGCAGGATACTTGTCTTGCATGCGGCTGAACAATTTGATCCCTGGCATCCTATATATGGTCCCCTGAGCACAGCAGGAGTGATTCCTGAGTTTAGACCAAACAATAATCTCTGAGACTGCTGGGTGTGCCCCCGCCCTAAAATTATGAAGGCCAGAGAGATTCTATAGTAAGTAGGGCACTTGTGCTGCACACAGTCAACCTGGGGTTGATCCCAGCAGCCCCAAATGGTTTCCCGAGCCCTGCCAGGAGTGATCCCTGGTCACAGAACCAGGAGTAAGTCTTGAGCACTGCTGGGGGATACCCAACAATAACAAAAATTTTCATGGTTTGTGGGAAAGATGTCTTGATATTTTCTATCGCAGTTTTCTTTTCTTTTGGAGGAGTTTGGGGGTCATACTTCTTGTGCTCAATGCCAGCTCCTATCTCTGTGCTCAGGGATCACTCTTCTCGGGTTAGTTGTGAACCATATGCAGTGCTGGGATCTAACCCAAGTGGGCCACGTGCAAGGCAAGTGCCTCAATCTTTGAATTACTCTCCAAACCCCTGACTCTTAACTAAGCTCTAAGGACCATGACAAGAGTGGCTGGAGGGGGAAAAAATGGGTCAAAATAGCCCTGGTGCAGGCATTTTACAAAGCATGTTTATCCAAGGAGTACATCCCTCCTCAGTCATTCGTCAATGAGGATGCTAAGAAACAGGCAGATGAAGAGAAATTCTACAGCAGCATGACAAGTGCCAAGGCAGTTCTCACCACTTCCAAGCAAGCAGATTCCTCCATCACAAAGAAACCAACTCAAAGGGGAATGAAAAGACTTGCCCACATGCAGTATAAGGTTTCTTCCATTGCTCCACAGGGAAAGCGTGGGATGAAAATGGGAACCAGGCAGCATGTTAGTTATGGGAGATGGGCACCACCAGATTGCCTTGGATTAATCTTGAACTTTTTTTTTCCTTTTGGGTCACATCCCACGATGCACAGGGGTTACTCCTGGCTCATGAACTCAGAAATTACTTCTGGCGGTGTTTAGAGGACCATATGGGATGCTGGGAATCAAACTCGGGCTGGCTGTGTGCAAGGCAAATGCTCTACCCTCTGTGCTATCACTCCAGCCTCCCCCCAACCCCTTTTTTAGAGGCAGGCTGAGAGGTGGTGATATGGGGGTGAGGTGGGAGGGAAACTGGGGACATTGGTGCTGGGAAATTACACTGGTGAAGATGGGCGTTGGAAAATTGTATGACTGAAACCCATTCGTGAACAAACTTGTAATACAATTGAATTTCATGGTGATTCAATTAAAAGGTAAAGGTAAAGGCCCTCAAAATTGATAACATTTAATAAAATTAGAAATAAGGGTTTTTTCTTCTTAATTTCTTCTTTTTTTCTGAAATAACAGTGTGTTAAAATGAAATATTTTCTACCAGTATGGAACTTACGGGCTGGAGCGATAGCACAGCAGATAGGGCATTTGCCTTGCACATGGCCAACCCGGCCAAGCTGAGTTTGATTCCTCCACCCCTCTCGGAGAGCCCAGCAAGCTACCAAGAGTATTTCGCCCGCACAGCAAAGCCTGGCAAGCTACCCCTCACGCATTCGATATGCCAAACACAATAACAATTGTCACAATGAAGATGTTACTGGGCCCACTCGAGCAAATCTATGAACAATGGAAGGACAGTGACAGTGACAGATGAAACTTACAACTGCTTATCTAAGTCTCCAGGACCTTCCCTAGCATCCAAAGACACTTAGGAATCCACAGTGCTTCTCCATCACTTCCTACACATGACTCAGTCGGCTTGACCAGTGTGAATGGGAAATGGGGCAGGAGGAGGAGGGAATCCTGCTCTGTAATCACTCAGTAGAGACTCAGAGAAGCTGCTCATTCTCCCAGTGTCCCCAGCTACATGTAGTAGAGATTGATTTGGAAGCACAATCATGGAGCCTCAGTCTCAGTTCCCCAGTTCCCATTCTGTGCGACTTGTGAAAGACAGCAAAGGTTTCAGGCAAAGACAGTCTTGGGTTCATGCCAATTACTAGCTGTTTCTGTGATAAGCTCCTACTTAAACCAATTGTTCTGAAGTCTGTGTCTGGGGGAATATTATGTTGGCATACACTTACATTTAGATTAAGTAAACTATGTGATTCGTATTCCACAGTATGTCTTAATCATACTTAAGTAGCTTGGGTATTGTTCTTGCTTGCTAATAGCTTAGGAAGGACCTAACAAATGTCTCATCAATTATGTGCTCAGGCTCGGGCAAGTCAATTGGTAATCACGTATCTTCTGAGCATGGGGAATTCTCTCTAGGATGCTTCAACTTCTGCAACTGACTAAGGGTTTCATAACTCTTGGCTAACTTTTCCAATTTGTGAAAAGTATTGCCAGAATCTTTTCAGAGTTATTGAATTTTCTTTACCTTGCTACTGACCTTCAGATCCACAGTTCCAAGAAAAATATTCAGTGCACAGGAAATATAGAATACATATCAATGAATTTATTTTGCTTTTGGGTAACATCCAAAAGCAGTAATCAGGGATCTAGGGGTGGAGGTCATACAGAGCTGGGGTTTGAACCCAGGTCAGCTGCATACAAGGTAATCATATTATCCTTCGTACTCTCTCTTGTCCCTGAATGATTTTTTTTTTTGAAAGAGAAAATAACTTTTAAATACTGCACTTATTCCTCATCGGATATATATTAATAGAAGTTCCTTATTAAAGTTGCATGCTTATAAAAGCAATATATTAGACAATAGATATGCAAAGTCATTGGCAATCACTATTCTTGGAACTAACAGTTAAGGATCATATCCTAATTGCTGAATATTCTGTGTACCCTTTTGCTAGACAGCATGGGTTTTGCTATGAGATAGATTTAACTTCGTGCCATTTGCTCACTGTACGTTTTGACCAAATGACCTCAGATTTCTCAGCCCACCCTTTGTCATCTTTAATTGTCAAATTCCATATTTCATTGAATCAAAATTGTCTTTATTTATCAGATACACCATTATTTTAGAAAGAAAGAAGAAACTTAGAAGAAAAATTATCATTTTCTTTTAAATCAGAATTAAAATAAAGATACCATGTGCACTACTTTTGGTCTATTTAACATCAAACTAGAGGACTAGCCAAGGCAATAAAATAAATAAGCTTTGAGGACTAGAAACATATACCTAATAATCTGTAGATGATATGAGTATTTGCATGCATATACAACACAAAATATATCACAAAGAACTCTATAGATATTAGTTTATTTCTATAGATGAGTAACAGTTTAAGAGCATGTTTTAGGCTGGGGTGATAGCTCAATAGGCTGAGGGACATGCTTTGCATGTGGCATCCGTGTGTTCAATACTTGACTCTGCTTGGTCCCTCAGGTGCTCAGCTGGGAGTAACTACCAAGGCTCTCAATGTGTGATCCCAAGCAAACAAAAATAATATTTGCAATAGACAACTATGAATAAATCTAACCAAGTTAGCCAGCTCTTTTTTTTTCCTTTTTTTTGGGGGGGGGTCACACCCGACGATGCACAGGGGTCACTCCTGGCTCTGCACCCAGGAATTACCCCTGGCAGTGCTCAGAGGACCATATGGGATACTGGGGACTGAACCCAGGTTGGTCATGTGCAAGGCAAATGCCCTACCCATTGTGATATTCCTCAGTCCCAAGTTAGCCAGCTCTTAAGGAAGAAAATTATTAAAGATTACTCAAAAAATATAAAAGTCAGCCTAGGTAAATGTAGTTATATCATGTTGATGTCAAAGAAGACACAGCATAGAAAAGATGTCATATTTTCTCTGATTTGATCTATGGGACAATACAGTTCACATTCAAAGCCCAACAGGCTTCTCTTAGTTCTTGGCAACCTGATTCGAAAACTTGAATAAAAAAAAAAATTGATTGCCAAGAACAGTCATAAAGAAGAACAAAGTGTATATATTTCCTAAAACAGGCATCTTATCTTTCTATAATGAGAGTGTGTTATTGACATATGGGTTGACAAAGAGGTTAGTGGAACATAACAGAAAGCACAAGCAGAGAACAAAGATGGAAACTTGACACATGACAGTCACAGCAATTGGGATCCGCAGGCAGAAGAGGGGACTACATTCCACAAAAGTGTCCAGATGTGGTGATTTTCCAAAATGGAAAGAGGGAAAGTTTACTACCTATTTCATAGCAGATTCAGAAATCAACTCCTGACATATTAAAAAAAGTCCCAAATGTAAAAAGCAATGTAAAAATATCAAGAAAAGATATAAGCATCCTTATGATCGAGGGTATAAAAGATGCTGTGAAATCAATATTTTTTAAAAAGTATATGCCTATACCCCCCAAAAAAGAAGGAGAAACTAATAAGAAATAGGAAGGGTAAAAATTGAAAGAGGAAATGGAAACATTCATCTACCTGACAAAGGACTAGCATTTCAATTAACCACCGATATCTTTTCTATATGCATTAAAAGAAATATCTTGGTATAAAAGGGGGTGAAAAACATGAAGAGAATTCTCATAAGAGGACCTGCAAATGACCAATAAGCATGTGAAAAGATGTTCACTCTGAAGACCAATCAAGGAAACCAAAATTCGTTATCTCTGTGGATTGAAAGCACCGATGGTCTCAGGATTCCAAGCCTCCTGGCCTCACAAGAAAGGACACACCATCATCCCTGAACAGAGCTGACCCTTCTCAGTGTCACACTCGCAAAACCTCTGCACACAGAGCAGGAACAAGCACTTATGTATTTCTGCTCTTTCTCTGGTTCCTTTGTCTTAGCCACGAGGACCAGTTTGGACAGTCTTGATGAAGAGACCCATGGTACCAAGGGGGAACCATGAGGAAACATGAGACCAGGCAACCTACTGCTTTCCGGACAGGCGTCTGTGGTCTTTGACTATGCCAATAAAAATGCTGTGCTATCACTCCAGCCCAGGTACACACATAATAGTTTATCATTGTATTTTACATACTATATAGCATGCAAAGAATCTACCAATCAAGATTCAAAGCTAATGCTTTGGAAATGTAACAAGAGCATGTATGGTAAGCCTGTCTCTAGTACAAAGCCCAAATCAGGATCCCAGGGCATCTCCTGATATTGTCCCTTTAGAGCTCCTTCTCCGCAGGAACAGATGACAGGTATATGTTCTGTTTCCAGCCATTTAAAAAAATTTATGGTTTCCAAAATATTGCATTTTGTTATTTTAAGCACATGCCCTTTCATTGTGATTCCATATGACATTTCTGAGCACATGAGCCACAAGCTGCTTCCTGTACTAGCACTGATGTGGAAAAGCAGATGGTTATTAATTACCTGGAAGGAGGAATGTAAAGAGACGTTGGGCATTAGACCCAGAAGGGCTGTCATTTTCTAAAGTGTCCATTATTTTCTCTGCCTTACAATAGGCTACTTATTTTTTGCTTCTTTATTTTAAGCTATCCTTACTTTTTTTTTTTCTTTTGGGGTCACACCTGGTGGTACACAGGGATTATCCTGGCTCATGCACTCAGGAATTACTTCTGACGATGCTCAGGGGACCATATGGGATTCTGGGAATCAAACCCGGGTCGACTGCATGCAAGGCAAACGCCTTACCTGCTGTGCTATTGTTCCAGTCCCCAACTACCCTTATTTTTAACTCAACTCATAATTGCTCTTTTGTTTTCTAGAGCATATTTTATTTTGAGTTTTTTGCTATTCTAGCAGAGGTTCCTCCCCTTTCACAAAAGTTCCTTAAATATTTCTGAAAGTGTTTGTTTAGTGATGCTAAATCCCAAACCTGGCTGCCTCCGAAATTTCACCCCAAAGCTTGCAGCACTGGGAATCCCAGACAGCAGAGTCTCCAGGTCTGTTTTCAACCTCAGCATAAGCAGTAGCCCTAGAAATTGAACTGGAGGTTTGATGCCTTCAAGGCAGGCATTTAAGTCAATGAGCTATCTTCCAGCCCAGGGATGAATTCCTTTAATTGTTCTTCATAAAAAACAAAACCACAAATTGGGCTGATTTTTGCTCTTCCTCTTCGAGAATGTGGAACACTTGGCAACACTTGAATAATTTATCTTTCAAATCTCTATGGTGTTATGAATCGTGTCATTTTTAACTATACCTCAAGCTACTTCTAAAAGTCTGAATAACATAATTTTTGTCACACTTAATTTCTTAAGAGTCCTTAGATGCTTTGTTATAATTAAAATTTTCTGTTTCTGAAATGCTGTAAGTTTTTAGGTTGCTGCCTATCATTTGTTCATTTTCATTTATCAAAAACCATTATTAAATTAAGTACAAGGCAGAGGAGAGGTACTATAGCTTTAAAATGTGAATTTCAAAGTCAGTAGAGAAAATGTGGATTTTTTTCATTTGAAATAAAATTTTAAAATATTACTTGGTAATTTCCAGGTTCAGTCCATTAATTTGGCTTTTTCCCCATCATTCTATCTAATCTGGTTACGTATACCAGCTACGTATTGCTATTTAAACGAGATTTGTCATGTTTTAAATGTTTAACAGCCACAAAGGGTTAGTGGGTATCTATTAATACAAATATGAAACGCTTTTTACCATCACCAAAAGTTCTTTGGGGTCAATACTGCCTTTGAAGGTCTAGTCAGAGAAAAAGAACTAGGAATCATTTTTCACAAACTGGATGAAGTGGGTTTTCCTTTCTTTCCCTCTGTCTAGAAGAATATTAAGAATCGCTAAACTTAACTTTCATAAATACATCCTTTTAAAAGTAGCTATTCAACAAATGGCTAATTAATAAAAAAGTTTTTTATGGCAGTTGTTATAGAGAAAAATGTTCACAGTAAAAGAATTGTTAATGATTTACAGTGACAAAGGGAAATATTTTTTTGGTTTGTTTTGGTTTTGTTTTTGGGCCACACCTGGGGTGTTCAGGGATCATTCCTGGTTGTGCTGGGGGACTATGTGTGGTGTGGGGATTCAACCTGGGTCAACCAGGTACAAGGGTGCAAGCAAGTGTCTTACCATTATACTATCTCTTTGTTCCAAGAGAATATTTTTAGAAACTAAAGACTTGAGAAAATTACTAATATTATTTTTTTCTTTTTAAATACTACCTATTAATGCAAGACGATACAATGAAAACTCAACATGCTTTCTCAGCAATTAGTCTATCTATAGTATTTTTGTTTGGTTTTGTTTTGTTTTTGGAACATACCCAGCTGTGCTCAGTGATCACTCCTAGTTGAGCTGAGGGGACCAGGTATCGTGCAGGGATTGAACATGGGTTGGGAGCATGTAGGAGAAGCACATTACGTGCTGTACTATCTCTTTGGTGCCCATAAAATATATTTTTAATACTTCTTTTATGTGTAAAAACTACCTGGTTTCTAGAGAAAAAGATCACTCGATAACTTGACATCCCATTACTCATCGATTTGCTTGAGTGGGCGCCAGTAACGTCTCCATTCGTCCCTGTGGCGTGCCAGTGTAGCCCAATGGCGTCTGCTCGTTCTAGGAACACGAACAGTCTCAAATCGATCATTCAGGGTCTTGATGAAGAAGTCTGACCATCTCATCGGTGGGCAGCCACGCGATCTTTTGACTACCCGTGGAATCCAGTAAGTAATGACTCTAGTCCAGCAGTCATCTCCAAATATCATTATGTGTACGGCCCATCTGATTTTCGATACCTTGGCAAATGAGACAGTGTCTCTGATTCTCGATCGTTGACAGAGGTCGGAACTCCGGATTCTTTTTCTCATTTGAGTGAAGCGTTATACTCCAAGCATAGCTCTTTCGATTCCTCTTTGGGAGACCCAAATAGCGTTCTCATCCTGTTTTTGTAAGGCCCAGGACTCTGAGGCGTATGTTAATGCAGGAAGAACAGTGGAATTGAAGAGATGTACCCAGAGCTGGAGGTTCTTCATCCTCTTAGCTATTTTTTCGATGCTCTTGAAGGGTTTCCACGCCGCTCTCATCCACCTGCGCAACTCAGGTGCCAGGTCATTTGTCATGTCGACTTCTCGACCTAGGTACACATAACTGTTGCATTCGGAGATGTTAGTTCCGTTGAGAACGAATGAAGCTTCAGGAATGAGACCGTTTCTCATAAACATTGTTTTCGTGAGATTCAGTTGCAGTCCGACCTTTCCACACTCACGGTCGAAGTCGGCCAGCATTTATGCTGCTTGGCTAATGTTTGGTCTTACTAGAACGATGTCATCAGCAAAGAGGAGGTGATGTAGTTGCTTACTGTCTATCTTCACTCCCATTCCAGTTGTCCCATGACATTCTCAAGTAAATACAATGGGTCTCATTCCCCTGACCCTGAAAGAGAAAAAGATACATTTTAAAAAATACAAATGCTTGAGTTTGGGGGCAGATAAATGCAAAGCACAGAGCGAATGATCAATGGACTCCTTCTCTGTTTCAGAGTATAATTGAAAGTTAAAAGCATTTTGATAGCAGTCTCCAGGTGTAGCCTCTGCTTTTAGTCTGCATTCGTTCTTGCTAGGAATCAGTATGATTTAGAAGATAGGTTTCTGGCTGGAGTTGTCGAGGAAGAAGATCTGAAAGCCAAGAGTAACATACCAGGCCATCTGTAGACTGCAATAAGGAAACAATTTCAAACACAAGAAATCAAAATTTCTCAGCATAAAAAGCAAGTTCATTCAAAAGTTCACCTTTCTCCAGTCAAAAAACAAATCCATTCATTAAAAAACATTTTTCTTTGCTAAATTTTGATGACTTAAAATAGATTATATTTTTTAAAATAGATTATAAATTTGACTTTTAAAATTTATTCCTTACTCTTGGTTTTGAGCTCAGGGACCCAGGGGGACTGATCATGACCATATGTGGTGCCATTGTTCAATCCCAGATCGGCTATGCGCAAGGCAGGCATTTTAAACCCTTCATTATCTCTCTGGCCCCAGGAACTGATTTTTTCCAGTGACATTTTCATCTTCTATTTTACTTCGTTACTGGCACAAAGGCTGCTTATCCTTTTTATTTTTGAACCACAGCTGCTGGTGCTCAGGGCTTACTCTTGGCTCTGTGCTCAAGGATCCCTCCTGATAGTGCTTGGGGGGAAAAATGTAGTACAGGGATCAAACCTTGCTCAGATACAAGCCTTACCCACTGCACTATCTCTCTGGCCCCTGCTTAACACTTTTGACAGTCCTCAACTGCAAGAGAGAGAGAGAGAGAGAATAAGAAAACAAAATGTATAAGAATATTCTTATACAAACATAAGAATACAATGTTTGCAAATGTCAATTTTGAATAAAAGCACTTTAAATCAGCAAAATGCAGGTATCAGGAATTTTGCAACTCATCTTATGATACTTCCACATTTGGAGTTATAATAAAGCTCATTAGAGAAAATGGCATCATTTGCCTATTCTATATTTTCCTAGAATTTTGCATAATGATCTTAGCTCAGACTGTCATTTCAATTCGCACGACTTCTCATAGAACTGCTGCATTTATTTACATCACAAGACAGTCTAAGTTATCATGTTAACATCTTTACTGAGTGCATAATAAGTAAATGGTGCCCTGCTTCAATACCAGCTACAATGATAGCTATAATCAGCTTCAGTGATTGTAAATGTCTATTATTTTCCAACATAAACACCGAGGGACACCAGGTGGGAACTGTTCTACTCCTGATCTCCTGGTAGAGAATGAACAGTTCAAAGCTCCTGTGTGTTTTGGTCCCTATGTCAGTACTGATGGGGATGGCACTCTGAAAGTTGTAGATATGTTCCCAGGATCCCTTGCTGGTCTTGAACCGTAGCACCACGTCATTGTTGTCCAATGGTTATAGCTCTTAGCTCCTGCCTACTCACCCAGACATTAATCCAAAGGAAGACCCAGAGAGCTGAGTTTAAGAGAGTCCTCATCTGGTGCCTTCACTAATTCTCTAAGAGACATTTCATGGAGGTCCAGTTATTCAGCTGGATTATTTTCTTTTTGCTGCTGCAAAAGGTCACTTCCAAACTAGTAATTACACCTACAAATGCATGATACAATATACGTTGTGTATTATACTAAATGTATGATATACACCACTTCTGTAGGGTACATTCTGAGAGTATGATACAGTTCAGTCAGGTATAATACATTTCTGCAAATAGGTCTTGCTTAAATCTTGGTCTCCTAAATGCCTCTCATCACCCCCATCCCTTCCATGGTCAGAAGACACCTTTGCCTCCCTTAATGTGAACCTCCTCAACTTTCTATTTCCCTACCTGCAAATATAGTCACATCAGTGCCATGCTTTTTCCTTTCCCTTTCAATTTCAGAGCATGAAATGACCCTTTGTCTCAGGCCAACAATTCTTAATTCTGTCTGAACCGTGTTTTCACATCTTCCTTTCTGTATATTTTTTCACTTGTCTCATAAAATCACTTGCATTTCATAAAACTTCTTGATTCCCAAGGCCATTCTCTTCCCACCCTTCCTCCTCCTCCTCTTTCTCTCTTTGATCTTATTCATTCTTTTGAAAAGAGAACTCTACTGCTAGTTTTATTTCATTCCTCTACTATCACTCCACTTTCTTCCTCCCCTTTAATGTATATTCATGAGACTCCTCAGTAATGTCCTTGTTACTCCTGACTTGCCAGATAATTTTTTCAGTTCCTATTAAAATTAATCTATATAGTTGACACCAATGATCACTTCTTTCTTCAGGAAACTTTTGCTTCTATTGGCTTTTATGATACTTCCATGTCAGAAACCACAAGTCAGTGTGAAGGGCATGGCCAGTGGCCTGTCTTAGGAGGTTCAGTTACATGCAAAGTCCCCAACTGGGCAAGACTGTATTGTACCAAGACAGGAGATCATGCAGAGTAAGGCCTTGGTGCATAGAACCAGGAAGACCTTGGTCAAGATAAATGGGGAATAGTAATGAGAATGAGGTGTGTGTATGTGTGTGTGTGTGTGTGTGTGTGTGTGTGTGTGTATAGGTTGGAGTGATAGCACAGCGGTACAGTGTTTGCCTTGCGTGCAGCCAGCCCAACCGAGCCGGGTTCGATTCCTCCACTCCTCTCAGAGAGCCAGGCAAGCTACCGAGAATATCCCACCCGCACGACAGAACCTGACTACCTCCCCATGACGTATTCAATACACCAAACACTGTAACAAGTCTCACAATGGAGACGTTACTGGTGCCTGCTTGAGCAGATTGATGAACAACACGAGGACAGTGCTACAGTACTATATATATATTATATTATTTAAAATCAAGATCAGTTGCCTTCTACCTTACACTCCATCAAATGTGGTGTGCTACTCTTGGTATATCAGTGGCATAAAGTATAAGATGTGTTGCAGCAACAAAAGTGGCAGTGGGCTCCAGAAATTCTAAGATTTTAGAATTTATAGAGTTGGAGTTAAATTTTTAACTGGATGGTGAGTTTGGGGTCCAGAGGCATCTTTGCAGCATATTACTCTCTTCCTAGATTTATTTGTGAATCTCTGGATCATGGCCATTAATGCATTTATATGGTGCCCAGAGGCTGTTCATGGGTATGACTGCCAGGGACCTGGAAGCAGAGGAGATGGGAGGAGGGGGCCCATTCTCAACTCCATGCAAGCCTGGAGATTTCAGTCACAAGTCCTACATTCCTGAGTTTTTCAGAGGATTCATTCTCACTCAAGGAGACCTTGGGACAAACCTGTGATAGTTGGTCCTGAGTATTCCGGAGATTGGGTTCTCTGTACCATAGTTTTTTTTTTTTTATCCCGTGATCTGTTTTTTGACACTTGGGTTATTTCCAGATTTTGGATATTGTGCATAGTGCTGCACTGAGTGCAGATGTCTTTTTCTGCATTATGTTTTTGAGCCCTTGGGATATATTCCAAGGAGTGGAATTGCTGGGTGATATGGAAGCTTAGTTTTCAGTTATTTTGAGGACTGTCCATATTATTTTCAAAAAAAGTCGGACCAATCAACATTCCGACCAGCAGTGAATAAAGGTCCCTTTCCTCTGCATCCACCCCAACTCTTGGTTACTATTGTTCCTTTTTGCTGTTTGCCTGTCTCTCTGATGTGAGGTGGTATCGCATTGTTGTTTTGATTTGCAATTCCCTGATTGGTGATGCAGAGCATTTTTCCATGTTCTTTTGGTCATTTTTATTTCCTCTCTGAGGAAGATTCTGTTCTCTCTTCTCCCCATTTTTTGATGGGGTTAGGTGTTTTTTTTCCTTGTAAATTTCCATCAGTGTTTTATAGATCTTGTATAGTAGCCATTATCAGATGAAGAGCCGGCAAATAGTTTCTCCCAGTCTGTGGGCTGTCTTTGTATTTTGGTCTCTGTCTCCTTTGAGGTACAGAGGTTTCTTAATTTATTGTAGTCCCATTTGTATATCTTTACTTTCATTCTCTAGGCAAGTCATATTATTTACTTAAAGATTCCTCTAACTTCAGTGTTGTGGAGAGTTCTACCTATATATTTCTTCTGTGTGTCTTTTAGTGGCACTGTCGTCCTGTTGTTCATCAGTTTGCTTGAGTGGGCACCAGTAACGTCTCCATTATGAAACTTGTTACTGTTTGTGTTTGTTTGTTTGTTTGTTTTTTGCTTTTTGGGTCACACCCAGTGGTGCTCAGGGGTTACTCCTGGCTTTGCACTCAGGAATTACTCCTGGAGGTGCTCAGGGGACCATATGGGATGCTGGGATTCGAACGCGGGTTGGCCGCGTGAAAGGCAAACGCCCTACCCGCTGTGCTATCGCTCCAGCCCCGTTGTTACTGTTTTTGGCATATTAAATATGCCACGTGGAGCTTGCCAGGCTTTGCTGTGTGGGTGGGATACTCTCGGTAGCTTGCCAGGTTCTCCAAGAGGGATGGAGGAATTGAACCCCAGTCGGCCGCGTGCAAGGCAAATGTTTTACTCGCTGTCCTATGTATCTTACAGATTAAAATCTGATATTGAGGGCTATCATTCGCTCATTTTTATTTTATTTTTGTGCATGGTATTTTTGTGCATGGTATTAGAAAAAGCCTGAGTTCTTCTTCTTCTTCTTCTTTTTTTTTTTTTTGCATGTGAACCACCAGTTTTCCCAACACCACTTGCTTAGAAGGCTTTTCTTGCTTAGTTCATATTTTTTGCTGCTTTATCATAGATTCGCTGTCCATATGTTTGAGTGTCTATCTCTGGATTTTCAATACTATCCTATTGATCTGAGTGTCCGTCTTTATTCCATGCTGTTTTAATTGCTACTGTTTTGTAGTTTGAAGTTGGGAAAAACAATGCTTTCTAGCTTCTTTTCCCCAAGGATTGCTTTAGCCTTTCAGGGGAAGGAAATATTGTTTCATATTATTTCAGGAATGTTTAATCTAGTTCTTTGAAAAATGCCACCATGGGTATTCTTATAGAGAGTGCATCAAATCTACAGAATTCTTTGGGGAGTATTGCCATTTTCACAATATTTATTGTTCCGATCTATGAGTAGGTGATATGTTTTCATTTCCTTGTATCCTCTTTTATTTACTTTAGTAATATTTTGTAGTTTTCTTGGTATAGGTCTTTTACCTCTTTTGTTAAGCCAATTCCTAGGTACTTGATTTTCCAGGCCACAGATGTGACTGGGATTTTTAAAAATTTTTTCTCTCTTTTATTTCATTATTTACATATAGAAAAACTATGGATTTTTGCATGTTGATTTTGTAGCCTGCTACTTGACTATACTACCCATCACTTTTTTAACCTGTGAGAGTACTTAACTCTTATAATACATTTTTATTTATTTATAATACATTATTAGAATAATTTATAATAGAGTATATTGAAACTTACATTTAAGCCTTTGTTGATTGTAATAAAAAGGGAGGTTGTCTAAAATAGATACCTCACTGTCACTGTCCTCCCATTGTTCATCGATTTGCTCGAGTGGGCCCAGTAACGTCCCAACTGTGACACTTGTTACTGTGTTTGACATATTGAATACGTCACGGGTAGCTTGCCAGGCTTTGCAGTGTGGGCGGGATACTCTCGGTAGCTTGCCGGGCTCTCCTAGAGGGGTGGAGGAATCGAACTCAGGTCAGCCATGTTGGCTGCTTGCAAGGCAAACGCTCTACCCACTGTGCTATCGCTTCAGCCCAATATAGATACCTCATGTCTAGTAATAAAATCTGTTCTCTGAAATGTTCATTTGTGAGTTTTATCAGTTCTGAACATGGGGGGTTCCCCACTATAATTCTTTCTTGTGCTTGACTGAAAATAGCCAGACCAATGTAAATATACCTGGATTTTGAGAACCTCGTAGCAGTGATCAGAGTCAGTGACCTGTAATCCTCAGGAGACTACTACCCCCAGGAGCACAGCCCAGTGTGGTGATCTGTGCATCATGAAAATCTCTGTTGACCTAACTTGCAAGTTCCTTTGACTTTTGCAGTACATACTAGCTAAATGAGCACAAATCTCTTGCAGTTTCCTGACTTATGATTAAAAAAAAATCTATCATTGAACAAAAGCAGTGACCATAAATTAAAATCTATGTTGGTGATAGTGTTATTGCTGATAATTTGTGGAAGTTCCTGAACATTTGAAGTTCTCTGTATTCTCACCTGTGACCCACAGTTGTTGCTGCCTGATTCCTTACTTCCACCTTCCCACAAGTATTCTTATCCCTGTGTGACCTGCACCAGACATTCTGTCATTGTCCATCTGCTTGACGCTCTTATCACCCTTGTATGAATTCTTGCATTTTCATCCAGGCTCCATTCAAACAACACCTTTACTATGAGTCTTGCTTGGAACTTCAAGTTGATTTTTGGTTTTCTTGGCATGCCTCTAGAGATTTTCAAGGGTGGAGCAATTTTGTCCCTCAGAGGAAACTAGCAATATCTGAAGATAGTTTGGGTTGGTACCACTTGACGGTGTGGTAGAGTACTTACTCCTAGCATTTAGTAGGCGGAGGCCAAGGATATGCTTCAACATACTACAGTGCTCAAGACAGTCACCAAAAAGAAATTGATCGGGCCCCGGTGTTGATGACTTTTAGAAAGCTCACAGTCTCTGCTGACTTTGGCATGACACATCCTGCCCTTTGATTGCCCATTATAGTGTGTCCTCTTAGGACTAGTTGAGAACCTTAAAGAGTCATTCCATTGCTCTTTCTCCCCCTCCACCTCCATTTTAAGGATAAGAAGATCGACCCAAGAGAAACTGCTCTAAGTCTGTGCATAAAATCACAGAATGAGGGAATTGCTGGCAGGAATTTGTCTTCTGCCTTCTGGGTCTTTGACCATGTCCTTTTCACTACGCTGTTGCTGCCTTTCTCCCAGGTAGGTTATTCTAGGACTGGGAATGTGGCTCAGTGGTAAAACTCAGGCCTCACGACACATTACAACACAACACATAGTTTCTAAAAGAAAGATGAAGATATTAAGATTAAATATTTGATTAATTGTATGGTGATTCTCCTCTCCAACTTCAACTTTCAGTCAGAACTAGGAATATATATATATATATATATATATACACACACACATATATATACATATACATATATATGTATATTCTGTGCCATAACACAATAACCCTAAATCTTGTCAAATTTTTGTATTCTCCTAAATAACTATTTGTTTATGGTCTGGGAGCATCTGGTGGTGCTCAGGGGTTATTCCTGGTTCTATGCTCAGAAGTGGCCCCGCCTGTGCTCAGAGGACCATATGTGATACCAGAGATTCAGACCATAGTTGTTATGACACAAAGCAAATGACTTACCTCAATACTATTCCTCTGGCCCCTAATGTATTTTTTTTTTTTAGATAACTTCAAGCTCTTCTCCTGGGCATGATCTCACAGAAGAACAGATTACTACATTTAAATCACAGAAAGAAAAAAATTCTACCAAGACCTTCTACGGAAGTCTTTTCAACATTAATTAAGCACCAGCCAACTGAGTCTTACTCATTTAAATAATGATGATGAAAATTACCACTGTAGCAGCAGAGGGGAAAACAGGAAAGGTTTCTACTGAGGGGAATGATTAACTGAATTCTTACGGAGAAACTGAAAAATAAAACAAAAAACTCTGCAAAACTCAGAAAGGACTATGTACTTTTTTGTTTGGTTTCTATGAATATTTTTTTGAGCCCATTCCCAGAAGTAAATTTTTCTCCTTGAAGAAATAAAACTTGTAAGCAATTGTTGCTACAGAGTTAAAAAAATGTTAGGTGAAGCACACAATGATAGAAGACTTTATACTGGACAAAGAATGCTGATTGGATAGTATTCTGCATTTCAGAAGCAGAAGTTCAAGTTCAGGCCTGGAACAAGCTGATCTTGGATTTGAGTCCTGGCAATACCACAGAACAGCTGGGGGAACTTGAGTTAATGCATTATCCCTCCCTTGCTTTGAAGTATGGATCAGAAATAATTACTTGTCAAAACACAGAACTATGAGTCTATATTTGATGAAGAAACATAGGAGAAACTTTAGCCATTGGACTAAGTCTAAGAGATGAATACACGTGCACTATCATTACAACTATCCTTTCAGTTTAAATTTTTTTTTTCTGAAAAACAGAGGGAAGATCATTTAGTCTTAGGAAGTCAATTTTATTGCTTCAGAAGAAATATGATATCCTCTTCACAGCACTGAAGGAATCTTTCAACACACCAGAGTCTTCACCTTTAAAATAATGGGGCAGGCTTTAAGGTGCTTGCCTTGCATGCTGCAGGCCCTAATTTCATTCCTGACACCATGTGGTTTCTGAACACAGCGGGGTGGGGTCCCAGAGCCCCTGAACATCACTGGTGAGGCACTGGACTTGCCTGAAATGCAGGCCCTGAGCACCACCATAATAACCTTGGTTCCTTGCATTGAACTACTGGCCTGAGAATTGCCTAGAGGGCCCTTGAACCTCCTGCACAGTGCTTGGGAGACCCTTTAAAATAAAATACAATAATAAGCAATGATTTTCAGATATGCCACAGTATGGCATACACTTGTAGATAGTGTTTCAAGGCTTTCAAAATTGGGTGGAAAATCTGTAGGGAGAAGCGCCTTGAAAATCATTGAAGCTATACTTCATTCTCCCTCTTCCTTCCCTTCCTCTCTTCCTGCTTCTTCCCTTCCTTCCTTCTTTTAACAGTGTGTGCAGATGTGTGTCTATGGAGAAACAGAGCAGTCAGATAGCTTTTAGTGGGTACAGATCTGTAATGGCTAGATGTTACAGAAAAGTCTGAGAAGGTAAATTTCAGAACTTTAGATTCCAACCCATGCTTGGTACTAAATTATAAGTTATTTGGCAGTCACTTAACTGTCAACTGTAAAATAAGGGTTTTAGTAGATGATTACGATTCCCTGCCTGCAGTTCCTATTTCCTGCCAGAAGCCAACTCCCAGTTCAGGGATGCTGTTAGATACAGTCTGTCTTTTAACAGTAAATTCAAAGTGTGAGAGGGAAACATTTTGTTTTCTTTTTTTTTTGGGGGGGGCACACTTGACTGTGTACTCGGGGCTTACTCCTGGCTCTGTACTCAAGGATGTCTCCTGATGATGCTCAGGGGACCTCTGGATGCAGGGGATTGAATTGGGGTTGGTTGCAGGCAAAGCAAGGCAAATATCTACTGTATTCTCTCCTCAGTCCAAAATTCCTATCTTTTTTTTTAAACAAAAAAGTATTAAAACTTTTTAACTTACCCTGCAAATTATGTGACTTTCTTGTTCTACTTACAATTATGGTTTAATATTTAGGTACTGGTACTTTCCTTCTCTTAGTTAGGAACCACGGTAGACTTTTTCCTCTGAGAAAAACATTCTTTTCTATGTTGGGATGTAGCTATTTGCACACCCATTTGCAGAAAGTGCCCAGACTCTGCACTGGACACAGCATCCTGACTTTACTATTCAAGGACGGAATCCATCTTCAGCTCAGCCACTTCTAGGGGTCCAGCATTGGCCCTGGGAATTTCCAACCCATTGCAAATGTTCTTTAGAATCTAGCAGTAGACTTGCTGTAAATATAAACATTTATTAACTAATACATTTTTTCTGAAAAAAAAAAAAAGACTTACAGGTTACTGGATGTCAGCAAGTCCTCTTTTGAAAATTACCAGGCCAAGGTGTCAGGCCCCACCAAGTCTGTCCTGCTGGTATTCTTAGCTTTTGCTCTGAACTTGAGCACCTTGTCCTAGGAGACACCCCAGATTAGGCTCCCAGTCCCACTGGTCAGTACTTGGGGTGATAATTCAACTCCAAACCCCACTTCTGCTTCCTGTGTGCTGTCAGCACGGATTCTAGCTCTTTGCCTGGTTTTCCTCCCGACTCTGTGAACTGGAGACACTCTTGCCTTCCTGAGTCTGTGTGAGGATAGAAGGTGATCATAAGTGCGTGGATGTTTGTAAAGCTACTTTGTGAAAAGTGTATGAGCACTCCAGTCAAGAGCGAAATAAATTAGGGACTGGGGATGTAGTTCAGGAGCACTTGTTCCCTGATGGTGGCAGGAACATATAGCCCCCCCCCCCCACCCCAGTGCATCTTAAAATGATTCCAGGGATAGAAAAAAACCTACATGATGTGTATCTTTTTCTTGGGGGTGTATACACATACATACAGGGTGTGACTTTGTCAAGCTACACCCAGGTGAAATGCCAGCTGCTTAGAGATGTCAGCAGAGGGGCTGGATTTCAATAGTGGGTAGGGGGCGGCCAACTCTGGCCTGATTCCCGGCACCCCATCTGGTCCCCTGGCCGTAAGAGCCAGGAGTAAGCACCCAAATTAAAAAAAAAATTTTTTTACGGCTTCAAAATTTATTACCAGTATTCAAAACAGAATGGCATTTCCACAAAAACAAACACGTAATCAATGGACGAGAAATAAACCCATGTGTATAGGGTCAACTAATTTATGGGAAAGAAGTCGAGAACTTACAATAAGTGAAGTGTAATATCTTCAATAAATAGCCTTGGGAAAATTGGAAAAACATGAAATTTTTTTTGGTGATTAAACTTTATTTATTTATTTTATTTATAGATTTATTTATTTATTTTTAATTTATTTGAAAATTTTTATTAGTGAAACACCATCGGGTACAGTTTGTAGACTTACAAATTACAAACAAAAATTTTTAAAGAGATGTTAATAGAAAAGGTGCCCTCGCCAAAGAGTGTGTGGCGGGCCCCTTCCAGAGTTTCTTCCCGCGCACTCCCTCTTCCCATGCCCGCAGGCCCCCCGGTGACACTGCCCGCGCCCTAGGGCTCCCGCCTTCTGCAAGCCACCCAGTGGAGCCGAGCGGGCAAAGGAAATGGGAGGGGGAAGAAGAGGCGGCTGGGGCGGGGCTCCGTGAGGGCGTGGCCGAGGGTGGGCGTGTCACGGGGGCGGGGCCTCGGTCGATTCCCGGCAGTTGAAACTGGTGGCGGGACTTGGAAAGGAAGTGGGAGCGGCGGGGGAGGCGGGGCCAGGCCTTGGTGGGCGGGGCCTACTTGGAGTGCGCGGCCGAGTGGGCGGTGCTGGCGGGCGGGGCAGGGTGGGCGGGGCCTGGCGGGGCGGGGCTGGGTTGGGCGCGCGCGGGGGGCCGAGCCGGGGCACTCTGCGCGCCCGCGGGCCCGGGAGCTGCACCGCCAGGCGGAGGCCGGGACGCCGCGCCCCGGCGCGGGGAGGAGGGCGAAGACACGCGGCGATGGCTCCGCGGGCACTGCGGGGCTCCGCCGTCCTCGCCGCTGCTGTCTTCGTGGGTGGCGCCGTGGCTTCGCCGTTGGTGGCGTCGGGTGAGTGGAACCGAGGGGTGAGGGGGGCGGTGGCAGCGTGGCGGCGCCCCCAGCCGCCCGGGTCTGGGCACCGCCGCGGGCTCCCCGCCCTCTCTTCCCGCCCGCGGGGCTCCCGCCGGCTCCTCCGGGCGCCCGGGGGCTTCCCGCCCCGCCTCAGAGCTGTCCCGCGTGCAGGGACCTGGGCTGTCCCTGCGTGCTGCGACGGGTGCGCTTCCGCACGAGCTCCTTGAGACCCCCGCACCCCGAACCCGCAGACCCTTTTTCTCGCCGCCCAGGTTCTCCCCAAAGCCCCGCCAGCGGATGATCGTGATCCCCCGGGGTCGGGGGGTGCCGAGCCCCCCCGCGTTCAGAACGCGGCTCCTGAAACCTCGGGGGTTACCAGTGCTTTCCAGGTGTCCGTGGACGGGGGGGTCTTTGGGACCGGTGGGGGGGTTTCAGATTGCTCCCCGCACACACCTGGGCATGAGTAAGTCAGGCTTGGAAAGGGGAAAGGCTCCCTTTGCAACTTCTTACACCTTCCCCTCCGCCCCGCCCTTCTTTGGGGCCCGATGCTTGTCACCACAAAAGGAACCTTCTGTGGTTAGAGCAGGAAGCCACTTTTTGAGACGATGTGGTCCCCAGATGATGAACTCGGAGCAGGAATGCGCCTGATTGAAACGGTAGAGGAGGTGTAACTTTTAAGGAAGTTCTCGTTTCGGGTTTGTTTTTTAAAGAGTAATAGAGGCACAAGAGATTCTTTAGCATCTCCTATTAATTGCCACCTTACTGCAATAGTTAAAACACACACACGCACACACACAACCCCTATACCTTCTTGGCCATTTGGGGTTACCACCGCCTGGAATCTTACGTCAGCAAGCGCTTCTTGCTCGCAACTCTTCCCATGTAGATAATAAGCTCCTGGAAACCTTCCAACGCCGCTGTCTCCTTTATAGAGACACGCTGCAGCTCTTCCCGCCCGCCCTTTGCAGCTTTTTTTTTTTTTTTTTTTTTTAGCATGGGGCCACACCCGGCAATGCTCAGGGTTTATTCTTGGCTCTGTCATCAGGGATCACTCCTGATGAGGCTTGGGGAGCCATATGGGGTGCTGTGGATCAAACTCTGGGGGGCTGCGTTTAAGGCAAGTACCTTAACTCCGTAGTATCTCTCCAATCCCTTGTTTGCAGCCTCTAAGGCAATGACTCAATGGGGGGGCGGGGGGGGGGGGGAATTTTTTCTTTTTTTTTTTTTTTTTTGTCCTTATTTTCATACAAACCAGACGCGGTGAGAAAGATGCGGGATGGGCCTCAGGTCTCCTGGGTCTTTATTAGCAGACCCGCATTTCCGTCAGTTCCTGGGGGAACAGCAGCTGTTTCTTTAGGGATTTATTTTAGTTTGCAGCCAGAGGCCTAAGACTGTATTGACAGATCTGGTCTAGGGTTTAGTTCTACACAGTGGAATAGGGTTCATTGCTCCAGGGCTTGGAGAAGTGAAATTGGGAGACAGGGAGCGCATGGTGTGTTGTCAGCCCCCTGCAGGAGAAATCCATCTGGAGCAAGTGTATGTTTGCTTACGTCTCCACAACACCCTGCTCTCTGGACTGGAATGGGACAGGAGGGATAGTCGACCCCTGGCATCTAATATGGTCCCCTGAGTGCAGAACCAGGAGTAACCCTGAGCAGTGATGGGTGTGGCCCCCAAACAAAAACAAAACATAAAAGGTTATATATTGCACAGTAACCTTTGGGTAAAGGTGCAATGAGGTGTTGAGAAAAGAAAGGAGACAGAGTATCAATGTGCCAAAGTGACCAGAGGCCTGTTTGGACAGCCAGCCACCATCCCCGTGGGCTGTGCTTAGGTTTGTCCAGGACGTCAGAAGAGAGGGGAAGTTGTGTTGAGCCCTACTATGTGCCAAGCTTTAAGTTGGACACTAACTTCCCATCATCATCTTATAAGAACATTTTGTTTTAGAGGCATTGAAATACAGGACACTTAACTGGTCTGACTTCAGTAGGGCATCAGTCAATATTCAGAGAAGGGCTCTGTGTGTGTCTGTGTGTGTGTGTCTGTGTGTGTGTGTGCACATGTGCGTGTGTGTGTGTGTGTCTGTATATGTCCATTTATCTTTCCATCTTTGCCTTTGATAACTCAGTCTGCTTGATTCCAAAGTTCATTCTCTTTCCTGATATCCTGCTGTTCTAGGAGAGAAACTGGAACAGAAATCAACCTCGGTAGTCTCAGAGATTCTCAGATTAGGAGTTTAGGACTTCACAAAACACCAGGCATGTGCTTATCAGGAGTCGGGAAGGAGAGAGAAGGGCAGATAAAGCTTCTCTGTGAGTCCTGGCGAATGTCCATCTCTTGCTACCTAGTCGAAGGAGCTCATTAAACTCCTGGCTCTTAGCAGCACCATTCGAAATGCTACACTACAAGCAGCAGATGGACAACTTTCCACATCGTGGCTTATTTATGCCCTTACGTTCTGTTTACTTAACATTTGGGTTTATTGGTTTCCCTCCTAGATGGTGGCTGTTGAGTAAGGAGCGGGTGAAAGGTTCAGGGGCTAGTGGCGCAGGCATTCTCCCTGGTCTCCGTGGCTCCCGGCCAGCTTTCTGACTCCTCAGTTAGATGCTTAGGATAAGCTTTATTAAATTCTGGGTTCTCCTTTGGCCATTTGTACATCTAGAGAGCCCACTGGGAGCTTGGAACTTCCATCCCTGGTTTTAAGGAGGAAATGAAAAACTTGAAAAGAGCTTGTTTCTTTTCTGTCTTCCCTACTCCAGATCCCCACAAATAATTAAATTTATTTTTTTTCTTTTTGGGTCATACCCAGCGATGCACAGGGGTTACTCCTGGCTCATGCACTCAGGAATCACTTCCGGCGGTGCTCAGGGGACCATATGGGATGCTGAGAATCAAACCCGGGTTGGCCCCCGTGCAAGGCAAATGCCCTACTCACTGTGTTATTGCTCCATCCCCAAAATACATTTTTTATGCTTTTTTTGGGGTCACGCCCAGCAATGCTCAGGAGTTATTCCTGGCGGTGCTTGGGGGACCATATGGGATGCTGGGGATTGAACCCAGGTTGGCTGCATGCAAGGCAGACGCCTTGTAATATCGCTTCGGCCCCTAAAATAATTTAAGAGTATCAGTTGTTGAATTTAAAATCAAGTTTAAGAGAAGTTAAGCCCCAGGTGATTTTAAAATTTTAAAAATTGACATTGCTATTTTGTTTTTAAGGATTATTTGCTCTGGGGCCAGAGATGTGGTACAAGGTTAATGCATTTTCCTTGGTATGACTTGTGTTTGAATCCCCAGCACAACATATGGTTCCCTGAGCACAGCCAGATATCATTCCTGAGCAGAGTTAGGAATAGATCCTGAACACCATTGGGTGCCCCCCCCCTCAGAAAAAAATTTAGCTCTGATGGTGATATTTATTGGGATAAAAGAAAGTTTAATTTAAAACTACCAAACATGATTTAGGTTATATTGGGTAAAATTATTATTGTTACAAATATTGTGTCGAGAATTGACCTCAATTCCTCCATATACAAGACAGGCCCTCTACCACTGAGTCACGTCCATGGCCCTGGGTAAAATGATGATGTCTCTAAAGATTTTAGGACAGTTACTTGAGTTATTGGTGAAAAGTTGGTGGGCTGATGGGAGTAGAATAATGAGGTTTGGGTGGCTAACAAGTACCGAAATTGGGATTTTGAATTCTGTGTTTCCATTAAGTGCCCAATATCTGGTGGGCAGTTCACCTTTATGGAGGGAAGAATGTTGTGCTTTTGAGATCAGTTGTGTGGCAGACTCTAGCTGAGGTAACTCATCTTATTTAATTCTTACAGAACTGTCAGTTTTATCATTTTACTCCTGTCTTTATAGGTGAGGAAGTGAATTTCTGAGAAGTCACTTTGAACAAATCATCCAAATTTTAGGTCAGCTTTTGACCTTGAGTCAGGTCAGTTCAATTTTGAAGCTTCTTAATAGTTTCTAAACCTTTGGTTTCCCCCCCTCCCCCCCTCAAATAAGAGGTTTCTTTTTAGCCCAAGATATTTTAGAAGATCATGATGCAGGGGGCCGCATAGCTAGTACAGCAGGTAACACATACAATGCCAATTGTGATTTGATCCCCTGCACCCCATATTGTCCATCTCTTGAGTGCTGCCTGGAGTAATCCCTGAGAGCAGAGCCAGGAGTCAGCCCCACACAGCCTTGGCCCCCAAGCAAAAACCAACAAAAAAGAATCACAACGTAATAGGGCATGATAGGGTAGAAAGAGCTCCAGGCTTTAAATCAGATCCCTGGTCTTAAAGTTCAAAGTCAAGATGAGACCCTGCCACTTTGGGGAGAGTGAGTCTCTGAATCCAGTTCCTCACCTGGAAAGTGGGCTGTGCCAACTCCTGGCTTGATTTGCCTATTGCTGCCAGTGAAATCAAATGAACTGTGTCCCTGAAAGGTCTTGGTAAATGGCAAAGTGGCATTTATCTTTTATCCTGTGTATCTTTTTAGTTTCTGTATTTCTTCCATCTCGCTGCCCCCAGGAATCTTGACCCACAGCAGACTTAATAAATAAAGACTACACGTGCTCTCAGGTCTTCATTTGGCAGATGCTGATGGCCTTGCAATGATAGACTTACTATAAATTTACAAAAACTCGGAGTGACATCTTTGATTTTGGGGTTTGCTGACTCTTACTGGGCACCTAAGAGCCAGGCCTTCTTTTCCTGCTTCCCAGAGCTCCGATTCAGTACTCCTGGTATTTTGGAGAAAATTTCCCCAAAGAATTCAAGTTTGAAATGAAGTGAATCACCTTTGATTTCCTTATTCCAAGGCATTTGCTACTATTTGCATATTTCGTTGTGGTTTTCTTTATATATATTTTCCACTTGGCTAGGATCATCTGTGAATGAAATTTTGTGTCCTGCTCTTTTCACTTAATGGTATATACCAGATTTCTCCATTTTCCAATATACTTGAAATATGCATGCTTAATATTCTATTACATGGATTTAGCTGTATATTTTTTCTCACGATGCCTTCCTTTTAGGAGAGTTCAGGTGATGCAAATTATTTTTATATGAAAGATAAACTCATTGCTTCAGTGAACGTGTATGTGTAAAAGCTTTGCCTATATTTCCATGTCTTCTATGGAGAACAGGTTGCTGGAAAGGTCATTTGGGGTCAGAGATACACACATTTTTGAGGGCATTTTGTTGATGCTCTGTAGGGAGTCACAGCTTAGATTGCCTCAGCTATGGTAGAAGAACTCACTTTCCACCCTATGGGCATTTTCTCTTTTAGGAAAAATCCTAATTGCTACTTTGTAAGACAAAAATTAGTACCTAAAAAAAAAAAGTCACCTCTTTGTTTTAATTTGTATGTCTTTGATTGCTGTTAGGTTGACCGTTTGTGTCTAATATTTGAGTGATTTGTTCATATCTGTGATTGTTGATGGGCAATTTCTGAAATCTTCGAAGCTTTGAATATGGAAAGTTATTTTTTTGAGACTTTGGGCATGGTCCACACGGTGTTAATTTCTAACCTGACCCAAGAAGAGATTTCATTTCTCTTGCTTTGTTTGAAAAGCAATTGTATTAATGAATTTGATTGCCAACAGTCATAGGCTGTGAGCTCAGTGCCTTGCACAGCCGTCCTGGAGTCCACTTGTGTGACCTCAGAAGCCCGTCTGACCTTCAGGTTTTTAGATGAGTGATTTGAGGCCTGTATTTGTATTTCTGTGACTCAACATACTTCTGTGGATGTTGGCAGCCAAAGATGAAACTGCTCAAACCAGTAAGCCATCCTATGTAGAGGGGATAATTCCCCAACAAGTGGCCCTGCAGAAAAAGAAATACTCCTTTGAGGATTTTGTATGAAGTCTAGTAAAATAACACTATTTGGAAAGGTGGAGGTTTTGTTCTGGGTGGCTTGAGGGAAGGTGCCCATTATAAGGGACACTTCATCACTTCATGAATGAACTGGGCCCATTTCTCCTGCTTTTGACTGCTGGCTATTGACACAGCTCTTTTTGTGAGGGAGAACAGAAATGCAATCAATCCACCTGTGAGGCTGAGGGGTGTGGGAAGGAGAGAGGGTGGCAGGTATCCCAGCAAACTCCTTGAGCCCACTCTCACTTTGAGGATCATTTTGCCCTATTTGTGGCACTGATATTTGTGGAACTGGTCTTCTGTTCTCCTTCACAACAACCCCTCCCCCCCCACCTCCGGGCCACTGCCTTCTTATCTTTGCTCATCCAGAGATCACAAAGAGCTGCCAGGTGACTTGGGTCCTCACCCACTTTATTTGCACACTCCTGTGTACACCTACATTCCAACTGTGAATGAAGTGCTTGTTATCCAGAGAGAAACAATCTTGAAAATGCTTCTCTGTTACGGAGAAGATGGAGCAGAGATAGAGCAAACCCAACCACATTCATGGGTTTGCTCTGACGATTGCCAGAGACAAAATGGGAGAATGCGTGGTACAGTGCTGGCTCCACAGAGAGTGCTGTAAAATTTACTATTGGTCCTTAGCCTAATACCAGCCTGTCACAAGCTGTCAGTGGGACAAAATGCGTAGCAGCTCCAGAATTGCCTTTCGGGTCAACTGCCATTGCTGGAAGAGTCCCCCATCATGTCCCATGTCTGGTCCTGGGATGCTGATGCTTCTGGAATAATGGGCAGGGGGCTTTGGGGATGGGATGTTGAGCAGGGAACCAAGCAAACCCCTCCTAGGCTTGGCTGGGAGTTTTCTTGGGAGGTTGGGGATATACGGAGCCATTAGCAAGCCATTTGTGAGGAAATAGAGACAAAAATCAAAGTGCCTTTAAAAGGGAAAGAACAGGAAAGAAACCACTACTATTACCTTTACAAGGGACTCACTGATTGGTTCACCTCCAGTAACCTCTGGATCCTCAAGTATAGTCGCAGAATTGTGAGTTTCCTCCCTGCACTTGATGTCATTATCACATTGTCAGGTTAGTTGGTTTTCCACCAAGGTTGGACTAATTATCCAAGGTTGGACCGGTCACAGTTCATCTCATTGCTCAGTGCTAAGCTTTTATTAAAGCTTATGATGAAAACCAGAATCTTATGATGAGAGTGTATAAGAAATATATACTTTAGGGCTGTGGATGTAATCTATCAGCAAAGCACATGCCTTGCATGTATGAGACCTGGGTTCTGTGCCTGGAACTGCCAAAAAAAAAAAAAGTGAAAGAAAGAACTAAAGGTAGAAATACTTAGTCTTTGTCAAATCTTTGTCCTTGGTTCCGGGCATAAAACCCTGCATATTCTTAGAATTCCCCAAATGCTAACCATATCTTGTCATTCATACGGACTCCTTTTTGAGCATATGTTAATAAAAGATAACTTAGGGTGGCTGATGCCTGAGAGGGCCCCTGACTGGTCCTCTTTGCCTTTCACCTGTTTTCCAGACCTTTAAGCCACTTACAACAAATCTTAATCTAGTCGATAAAATACTTTTTTGAGTTGCTCTCACAAGTGAGTATGCCGAGAAGCTGAAGCATGATCGAGTCATGGTAAGGAAGAAAAAAATTTTCTCATTGCAGGCATAGACCCAGGGAAGTGCTTGATGTCCTGGAACTGTGGCATGCTTGTATGTATGAACAAACAGGTGGGCTGTGTCCTCACAGGTCTGCCCTATGCAGATGAGGGCTGCAGTTGTGCAGTTCAGATTGGTGGAGAGCAAGTGCCGATCACTGGATAGCAAGGCGTGATTGGTCAGTTTCGATTCTGGGGTCTACAGCAGCCAGCTGCAGTCAGATGGATGCTGAGCACAAGCCAGAACTTGCATAGGTACCTGGTGATGCCTGGGGCAGACCCTCACTAAGACCCTGTAGGCTGTTTCAGTTATCCAGATAATTCCAGAATGTTTTCTGCTGTCCAGTGGCATCTGAACAGGGCTTTGGGTAGAAACACAAATGGCAAACTGAGCTCGTGTTTGGCCATTTCATAAATTTGAGCTCTGAACTCCTAGGATCTGAGTCTGTCTACATCAGGTAGATGGGGTGAGAATCGTCTTAATCAGGACCATATTGGGGGAGAAACACCACACCCAGACAAAGAACTATAATGGAAGGAGGAGCTGCTCCTTTGGTAGATGAGGAAACAGAGTTGGCTAGGCCAGCACTTAAATGGATTTTTTTCTCTATCTGGGACAGAAGTTTACTTGGCCAAACGCGTCTCATCCTTTTCAGGAAAACAAATCCAAACCCTCCCTTGGAAACCTCCTGGCTCCAAGGGGCAAGGCACTTCCTAATCACCCGAATCTACTATAGCTGCCCCTCTGATTTTCCTGGCTGCTGCCCTCTTTATTTGCTTGTTTGCGGTTTGTTTTTGTTTTGATACTTGTTTGGGACTGGAGCGATAGCACAGCGGTAGGGCGTTTGCCCTTGTGGCAGCCAGCCTGGCCAAGCCAGGTTCGATTCCTCCACCCTTCTCGGAGAGCCTGGCAAGCTACTGAGAGTATCTCACTCAAACAGCAAAGCCTGGTAAGCTACTCGTGACGTATTCAATATGCCAAACACAGTAACAGGTGTCACAATGGAGACATTATTGGGCCTACTCGAGCAAATCGATGAACAACGGGAGGACAGTGACTTGTTTTTGGGCCACACCTGGCAGTGCTCAGGGTTTACTCCTGACTCTGTGCTCAGGAATCACTTCTGGCAAGCTCAGGGATGCTATGAATGGAACCTGGGCCAGCCACACCCAACCCCCCTTCCCACTCTAGTATGACTTCGACCCAACCTCCATTTTTTATTTTATTTTTTTGCTTTGGGGTCACACCCAGTGATGCTCAGGGTGTGATACTCCTGGTTCTACTTTCAGGAATTGCTCCTGGCAGTGCTTGGGGGACCATATGGGATGCTGGGGATTCAATCCAATTGGCCGCGTGCAAGGCAAACCCTGTTCCCATTGTACTACGGCTCCACTTTTTAAAATCGAGGTGCTTTGTCTCACTTTGAGGTCAGGATGGTCCCCATAGTATTAAGTTTGCCCTTTCACGTTGGAGTGGCCACAGCTTGTCTGCTTTTGTCCAGCTTCTTTGCTCTTCATATGTACCTGGTCCTTTTGCTCCTGGGTCCTGGGTCCAGCTCTCTCGATTTTGGTAAGCAGGACCTGAGAAACCTGGCTTCGGTCTACTGACTTAGGAGACTAATCATGGGTTCTTGGTTGTGTAATTTTAGAGTCAGAGGGAACTTTGGGGGTCCTCTCGCAATTAACTCCCACTCTTTGCAGATAGGGAAACAGTTCTGAGAGGTTCTGTGACCAGCAGGAGTCAGGAAGAACTGGAACTGGCGGAGGAGCAGGACTATTAGATTTGATAAGAGAGGACAGTGTGTATGTGTGTGTGTATGTGTGTGTGTATATGTGTGTGTGTTTGTGTGTGGTGTCAGTGGTGTCAGTGCCCAAGGCATAGATCCAAGCACAGGAACTAGAATAGTATCTCAAATATTTGATGGAAGAAAGCCAGAATCAAGATGTACCAACTTTTTTTTTTTTTTTGCATGTCTTTTTATTTGGGGCTACACCTGGCAGTGTTCAGGGCTTACTCCTGGCAGTGCACTCAGGGATCACTCCTGGTGGGCCTTGGGAGACCATGGTGGGTTGGGTTTGTCTCTGGGTTACCAGTGTACAAGGCAGATGCCCCACCCTTTATACTGACTCTCTAGCCCAGGGCTTTGTGTTTACAATAAAGCAGAGGGTAGAGACATAGTCCTCTGGGTCAGGTGCCTACCTGGCATGCAGCAGACCCCACTGTAACCCTGAGCACCACATGTAGTCCCCGAGCATAGAGCTAGAAGCAGGCTCTGATTACCACTGGAGGTGACTTCATCCCTTTGTGTGTGTATATATATATATATATATAATTTGTTTTGGGGCCATACCTTGCGGTGCTCTGAGCTCAGGGATTATTCCTGTTGGTACTCAGGGGACAACATAGAGTGCCTAGGATTGAACATGGTTGGCTGCATGCAAAGTACACACCCTACCCACTGTACTATCATCTCTCCAGTCTCCCAACTGCCTCTTTAATGAATTAAATTAGAATAAAATGAATTAAATTAAAATAAAATGAAGCAGAGATTTACACTTTCCGTTACTTCCAAATGTTAGCTGTCTTCTTTCCAGGTAGTATTTTGTTGTGGTAGTGTTGTTTCCTGCCAGTTACTATGGGTTGTATTGCTCCAGAAACCTAAGGTGGAAAAATGTTGTCATGGAGGAAAAAAAGGAATGACAAAATAAAGTCCCCAAGTGCCACATTATCCAGAAGACTAGCATCGATACATTTGAAAGTGTTAGAGGTTTTCATTGCAGAAGTTTTCAGTACCCAATCCAGGGGCTGGGGAGATGGTTCAGAAGGCGGGGGGGTGGGGGGGTGGGCAGGCTTTGCAGGTGGAAATTCTGGGTCCAATCCCTGACCACCACCTGGTCTCCCAAGCACCCCTGGGCACAACAACCTCCCCTCAAGAAACCAAAACCCATCCAAACTCTTTCATGAGCTTTTTTTCTTTTTTTTTGGGGGGGGGGGGTGGGTCACACCCGGCCATGCACAAGGGTTACTACTGGCTCATGCACTCAGGAATTACTCCTGGTGGTGCTTGGGAGACCATATGGGATGCTGGGAATTGAATCCGGGTTGGTCGCGTGCAAGGCAAACACCCTACTCGCTCTCCTACCACTCCAGTTCCCATCATGAGCTTCTTTTCAAAAATGAATTCCATTCAGTTGTTTTCACAAGCCCCGCTTCCAGTGGTTATGGATAAATCATATTCCTAATTCTCTAGCACTCTTTCCTATGTAGCTTTGTTTCACAAATTAATCTGGGTTATCTATTTATTCTGCTAGTATTAGCAAAGGGTCTTGTTAGGAGCATGGCACTGGGGACAAAGCAGTGGGAACAACTTTGACTCCATCTGTGCCTCGGCAGAGCCAGGCAGTTGTGGGGAAGAGGAGTGAGAGCAGTCTTGGCTGGGAGTCCCGAGTTCCCCAGCACCTAACTTGAGGCTGAGGGTGGCATTGCCCCCTTCCAGGAAGAGTTGAGCAAGACTTTCTACAGACAGTGATGAATAGTTGGGGGGAAAAATGGCATTGCTGGGCTGGAGCGATAGCACAGCGGGTAGGGAGTTTTCCTTGCACGCGGCTGACCCAGGTTCGATCCCCAGCGTCCCATATGGTCCCCTGAGCACCACCGGGAGTAAATTCCTGAGTGCAGAGCCATGAGTAACCCCTGTACATCACCGGGTGTGACCCAAAAAAGAAAAAAAATAGGCATTGTTGGCCCTACCAAGAGATGAGAAAGAAGTGAAGCTACAGCAGTTTGCAGATGTGAGCGTGCCTGAGGGTGAATGATCTAGCGAGTGGGTGGAGCCTTCCCTTCTGGGAAGGGGCTGGTGCAGTTGCTGTTTCTGCCCCTCAGTGAACAGGGGAGACAGAGGGAGGAGAATGGTAGTTGAGTTGTAATTCTCTTCGCCTGGAAATTCTGCCCTTCTTCTAAACTGGAAGTTCATGCTACTTTCTTCTTTGGAGTCCCTGGAGCACTGTAAACCTTCTTCATAGTTTGGACTGGGGGACAGTATGGGGATTAAGATGCTCACCTTACTTCTGATCCCGGTTTGATCCTGGGCACTGCATATGACCCTGGACCACCTCAGGGTCACTCAGGCATGGAGCCAGGAAGAGCCCCTAAACTCCACCAGGTCTGGCCCCAAAACAAAACCAAAGTTTTTTATTTTGGGGGGGGGGGGGCGGGGAGGTGTGGGGTTGGGTCATACCTGGTGGTGCTCAGGAGTTATTCCTGGTTCTGTGCTCTTTGCTCAGGAATTACTCCTGGTGGGCTCAGGGAACTGTATAGGGTACCGATGGATCGAACCTGGGTTTACTGTGTGCAAGGCAAATGCTTGGCTTGCTGTCCTATCTCTCTGGCTGACTCCTAACATCTCTGTAATATTCTTTCTCATAACACGGTTGAAGGCCAGACCCAACTCTTGACAATGATGTCGTCTCTGAGTGTGGAACCCAAGCGGCAGGATTTTAAGTCTGTTTAGGTGATTCCCACGTATATTTGGCTTGTGGTTTTTGGCCTTTCTATACCTGCTCATCTGTGGGGTCCTAGGACCAGTGGTTGAAAACCACAGCCCTCGCCCACCCCTGGCCTATTCTCAGTTCTTTAAGTGGAGGTCAAGGATAACACTTCCCTGAACCTTTCCTAGGCATTTTCACTGATTTTATCACCTTCTGTGAATACACATGTCTGTTTCATGTTATTTAACATGTTGTTACATACAGTTTCTATGCTGCTTGTAATATCTAACTGGAACTTCTTGAGGTGCGTATATATATCATATATATATACATATACACACTCTGTGTACATATATACATATATGTATATATATGTATGCATGACACAGATATTTTTATGGTCAGATTTTAATTCTAGCAGCCTTTATGAGGAGCAGATTGCCGTGTTTTCTTTTTTTTTTTTTTTAGCAAATTTACAGAGATGAGGATTAACCATAAAGAAGAAGAGTGAAAAGTTTTTTGTTAATGTCACAGATGAGGAGAAGCCAAAGCTAGACAGATTTATATTTATTGTTCTAAAATGTCTTTTCATGTACTCTGTGTGTGCGTAAAAGGTATCAAGGAAGATTTTATATTTAAAAAAAAACCTTTTTTTTTAACACTTTAAAAATTGTTGGCCCATCCACTCAAAGAGAAAACCAGAACATTTTGTAAATTCACTGCAGATTTTGTTTTTGGTGAAAAAATTGGGTTATTGACGAAGGAATTTTTTTAGGACATGTTCGTCTGCTTTTCAAGTAAATATTTAAAGGAAATAATTCATTGTACCTCTCAGTAGGTTTATGAACAAGTTTTGATTACATTTTGGCCTGATTGTGATTTTGTGAGACAGTAAGGGAAAATTGATTTCATTTTCCTGAAATGTTCAAGCCATACCTCATTAATTCTGCTCTTTCCCTTCTTTATTGGCTTCATTATTTTAACCGAGTGGTGGTAGAGAATTTACAAAGAGCCAATACATAGTGTCACGCGGTTAGGGCTAAAACCAAACAAAAACTTCTTTTCAATATAGTACCACGCATGCCCAGCTTCTCTCCCCCGTGCGTCTAATATAAACATAATGCAGTTTCTGAGATTCCTGTACAGAGGGGAAATTTGAAGAATGCACTGGGCTTTTTTTTTTTTTTTGTCTCACAGTGTAAGTTGGGAACATGAATTTTCGAATGCTCCAGCAACCCTTCATAGCTGCTAGCCCCTCACACAATTGTGTGAATTATCCACATCATGAGAAAGGGCAGCCCGGAATTTCCTGGCATGCTGGAAGCTGCAGATGGCGAAGGAACAGGCATTGCTTCATTTTTCTTTGCCTGTTCCGCACTCTACACTTGTATGGCCTGAATGCTTTTGCTGCTTCCTCAGTCTTTCCATCCCCCCCCACCCCCTATTGCTATTAAAGGCAACACAGAAAACAATCACCCCTAGGGGTAAAAAGAAAAAGGTGTGGACAGTGCTGAGTCTGGGAGCTGGGTTTTGAAAGTACTGTGCATTTCCCAGGTCAATTGCTTCGTCTCTTGTCTTTTTTTTTTTTAAAGCATCCTTGCAGGGAAAACCTGGGGGCGTACCCTCCACACAATGGGAGTATACCTTACACATTGCTCTTTATATAGAACAGGCCTGTCTGCCTTTTTCTGCAGGCCTTTGTCGATGTTGTATAGGGATGTAAAATGAACCACCCGCTTGCCTAGCTTTCTGTTCTCTTCCAGCTTGTGATTGAGAAGGGGGAGATAAGCTTATGAATGCCAAATGGTTCTAGAATAATGGAGACTAAGTTTGCTGTCCTGGGAGAACTATGGACAGAGACTTCCTTCTGATAAGAGGCCTGGAAAAGGCCTGAATAGCTGAGAGCAAGGCTTGTGGGGTGGGCCTTGAAGGGTGTGATGCATCCCTGAAGTGAAGAGCAGAGGTAAGTGGGCCTGTGGGCCTGTGGGCCTCAGGGTCTAGTGAAATTTGAAACTGCCTGAGATGACCAAGCAACTGCTGGGGTTCCTGAAGCCTCTTTATTGCACAGGGCAGTGAGGATGGGCTGGAGTAGAACACAGGGCACCAGACTGGCACCCTGAAGCATTCTGCTGTGATGTCAGCTCCCCAGAATGAGCACAGTGAGACCTGAGTTGGGGGCACAGCTGTTGGGATGCTGTCCTGTGTCCCCCATGGGGGCAAAGGGAAGGCGAACAGGAAGGGATAGAACTATTTTGTTGTCTCCAGGTTGTAGATTTGGGAGTATTTAATCTGAATTTTGTAAGGAGGTGCAAATATTGTATATATTTAAATGCACTTATTAAACAAATATATACATCTATAGGTATATACATATAGACCTATACATATGTATAGGTTTGATATAATAACATGAGTTAGACACAAAAACTACTTTTCAGAGTTTCAGGAGAGCTGAGAAGATGGAATCATGCTATGAAGACAGTCTCAGGGGCCGGAGTGATAGTATAGTGGGTAGGGCATTTGCCTTGCATGCTGTCAACCTGGGTTCGATCCCTGACATCCCATGTGATTCCCTAAGTCTGCCAGGAGTGATTCCTGAGTGCAGAGCCAGGAGGAACTCCTGAGCACCAAAGAACCCAACCCCCTCCCCCCCACCAAAAAAAAAGAGAAAAGAAAAGAGACAGTCTTGATAGTTTGAAGTCTGAGTGTCCATTAATGGTAGGTGCTAGCTGGGGATGGATTTGTCTTAGAGGAAATCAGCTGAAACTATACAAACCATTTGATTTCTGAATGAACACCCCCCCCCCCCCCCCCATTGATTCACAATGAGCTGGAGCACAGCAGGTAGGGAGGGCATTTGCCTTGCGTGTGACTGACCGGGTCGACCCGAGTTCAGTTCCTCTGCTTTCGATTTTTCTGCCCCTCTTGGAGAGCCTGGCAAGCTACCGAGAGTATCTTGCATGCACGTCAAAGCCTGGCAAGCTACCTGTGACGTATTCAATATGCCAAACACACTAACAACAAATCTTACAATATTACTGGGCCCACTTGAGCAAATCAGTGAACAACGGGAGGACAGTGACAGTGACAGTGACAGTGATTCACGATATTTTGTAAAGCAAAACTCTTCATGAGTTTACAACATATCAGCATTTCAGAGTGTTATTGTCCTGACTTCTGCCACTGAAGTCCCAGTGCCCTGTCATTGTTAACCATTTCCTTCTGATGTCGGTGGGCCCCACGGGTGACTTATATGAAGCGGGGAGGAGAAAGACAGTCACTTTCTCCCCATCCGCTTCTGCCACTCGGGACCCAGGGTTGCTGGGTTCTTGTCTCGCCTCGCAGAAAGGAATTTCAGGAGTAGACAAGCAGTGAAGTAAATAGATTTTATTTGGAGGATTTTTAGGTATGGAGGGAGGGAGAGAGAGTGAGAGAGTAAAGTTAGACACGAAAGCATGAAAGTACACATCTCAAGAGGGGAGATGCGGGCGACACATGTGCTCGGGCACCACATGTGCTCGGCCACGTGGGCGCAAGCAGCACATGGGCTCGGGCAGCAAATGCGCGCGCTTCCTTTGTTCAAGGTGGCCTTTATAGGGTTCCTCCAACCTGCCCCCACGTGGGGCTTCTTCCCAGGTAAATGTCCCGTTGCTAAGGAGGTTGCCAGGGAGGATGGGAGTGGTGATGGTCTTCTTTGAAATTCCTTTCCTGGCCTTTTGTTCCTAGAGGAGCTTCTCTGGGTCTGTTGCTGGAGCCAGGTGAGGGTCTTATCAAGCCTTAGTTCCTGTTTTGCTATTTTCTGCAGGGCTGGCTTTTGTTGTTGCCCGGGAGGGGGCCCTCCCTGTCTACCTGCCTACATCACTTCCAGAAGACTAGTGCATCCCTCTGTGTGCAGGTGCCTGCCCTGTCTGCATCATTTCTCTTCTCTTTCCAGGTCAAGAGGGCGGGCTCGGCCCCGCCATGCTTGCTCATTACCTTTATTTATTTATTTTTAATTTATTTTTTATTTTTGGGTCACACCCGGCAATGCACAGGGGTTACTTCTGACTCTGCACTCAGGTGCTCAGGGGACCATGTGGGATGCTGGGAATCGAACCTGGGTTGGCCGCTTGCAAGGCAACCGCCTTACTTGCTGTGCTATTGCTTCAGCCCCTGACATTACCTTTAAATAAAACATGCCAGTCAGCCCCACGGTGATGTATGAAGCCTGGCTTAGCTGAGGGGCTGATTCCTAGTCCCACTATTTCTTACCATGTGAGCAGATAGATTTGGGAGAGGGAAACCCCTCTTGAGGATAATTTAATGTGCATCCGGGGTCTAGACAGTGATGCAGATAAGGTGGAAGTGGCCGTGCAGGTCTCTGTTCATGGTTCCCAGGTTCTTCAATATAGCACAGCAGGTAGGGCATTTGCCTTGCTGACCTGAGTTCGATTCCTTCACCCCTCTCGGAGAGCGTGGCTAGCTCCCTGTAACGCATTTGATATGCCAAACACAGTAACAAGTCTCACAATGTTACTGGGTCCGCTCGAGCAAATCGGTGAACAACGGGAGGACGGTGACAGTGACAGAGAATATCGAGTAATAAAGATGCTCAGATTTGGAAAGTAGAAAAGTTTATTGGAAAGTAGAAGAGAAAAGAAAAAGGAGCTCCCCAAGTGGAGAGGAACTTAGTACAGAACTAAGTTTAAAAAAAAAAGTAAGGGAGTTTTGTGTAAGCCTTTTTAAAGGTTTTTTGATCAATTGAATTTCTTATCCACTGACAAATGTTACAGAGGATGCAAGGAAGTTATAGGTAAAGGTTCTTCCTGTAGATCCTTCTATGTGAAAATTGGGATCTTCACGTCTCTTATCAATTGGAGAATGTTACAGAGGATGTGAGAAGTTATTGGTTTGTCTTTCTAGCCATTTGCTTCAGGCCTCGTGGGCTTCCTGTGGGCCTAAGCTGCAGGGCAGAATTTTATGGTCCTGGGGACTTCCTGGAATGGACATTGAAGATGAAGTCTGTGTTAGGTTCAGCGGGAGAGAGGAAGCATCTGGGAAGAGAAAACTGTGGCTTCCTCTCTCACTGGGGGAACTGAGGCTGCCTCCTTCCTTAGTAGGGAGAGTCGTGACTCAGAGTAGCCTTGGTGTTTCTCAGTCCCTGGGTGGGGTGGACCAGGACCCTCAGGGGCAACAGGAAATGGAGATGTAGGAAGGATGCCCAGGCCTGTAGCTTTCATGAGGGGAGCAGAATCAGTGCCTAAGGCCTGGAGGCCGGGAAGCCTGGGGCCAGCTGTGGGCGGTGGCGCTACCTCTCCTTCCAGGAACAGGGCCGGTCACAGGAAGCCACCCAAGGGAAATGCAGAATTTCCAGTGCTTTCCCCGCCAGGCCTGGTGATTCGGGCAGAGTTCCTGCAAAGGTAGGCGCCCGCCCGTTGTCCTCTGGGGCCAAAGGAACAGGAAAGCAAAGCTGAGTCAAAGGGGGTACCGGGGGCTGAAGCTGTGAGAAAGAGGGAATAGGGTGTGTGTGTGTGTGTGTGTGTGTGTGTGTGTGTGTGTGTGTGTGTGTGTGTGTCGGGAATAAAGATTGAGTCACAGAAAGACCATCGAAGGGAGTTGAAACAGCAGAACTAAGAAAAACGCTAGACACTGAGCAGCTGATTTTCTTTTTTCTAATTTTTTTTTATTTTAATTAACCATCGTTAGATAGATTTCAAATTTTCAAATAGAGTATAAATTACAAATTTTTGTGATTACGTTTCAGTCAGACGATGTTTAAGTACCCATCCCTCCACCAGTGCCCATTCTCCACCACCAATGTTCCCAATGTCCCTCCTGCCACCCCCACCCCTTCCCATCCCCTGCCTCTGTGGCAGACACGTTCCCTCTTACTCTCTCTCTCTCTCCCTTTTTGGGTGTTATGGTTTGCAACATAGGCACTAAGCAGCCATCGTGTTTGGTCTATAGCCTACTTTCAGCACACATCTCCCATCTTGTATGATCTCTCCAACCATAATTTTCCTAGTGGTCTCTTCATCCCACCTGCCTTTACCCCCAGCACATGAGATAGGCTTCCAAGCTGTAGAGCGATCCTCCTGGCTTTTATCTCTACTATCCTTAAGTGTTATTCTCCTATTATGTTATTTTAGATTCCACAAATGGGTGCAGTCCTTCTGTGTCTGTCCCACTCGTTCTGATTCATTTCACTTAGCATGTTACTCCATGTTGATGCACTTATATGCAAATTTCATGGTTTCATCTTTCCTAACAGATGCATAGTATTCCATTGTGTAGATGTACCAGTTTCTTTAGCCAGTCATCTGTTCTCAGGCACTCGGGTTTTGTTCAGATTTTGGCTATTGTAAATAGTGCTTGAGCAGCTGATTTTAAGGGGTAGAAATGAATGCTGAGGTTATTAGGAAATTCAGAGATTCAGTGGCAAGGGTTTGACACGAAGAAAAGATGAGGAGAAGTACCCTTACATGGATGCCATTTCGTGGAGTCAGATTTTGTCAGTCTGTTTCGTAGATGTGAAAACTAGAGCAAGTCACTTCCATCAGGCCCGCTGCTCGTAGGGAGTGAGATTCTGTCCTGTCCGACTCCAGAGCCCCTTCTGATCCCTGTGCTCCATCACCCCCATCTCCATAGCTCATTTCTGGTCGAGGTAGACACCTGAATAGACAGCCCGTGGGTCATGACATGCACTTGCACTGCCCCCCTTAGTCCATCATTGGGATGGAAAGGTACATTTAAACTACATCCTCTCCTGTATCTATTTTTTTTCTTTTTTCTTTTTTCCTTTTTGGGTCACACCCGGCAATCCACAGGCTCTGCACTCAAGAATTACTCCTGGCGGTGTTCAGGGGACCCTATGGGATGCTGGGAATTGAACCCGGGTTGGCTGCATGCAAGGCAAACGCCCTACCTGCTGTACTATCGCTCCAGCCCCCTCCTGTATCTGTATTTTAGCCATCAAGTAATTATCTCTGCTTAATTGGGCTACCACTAACTAGTAGCAAATCACAAACTTACTGTTCCTCTTGTTGAAGCCGTTGGTTCCTTCTCAGAAATCCCAAAGTCCCCTTTAAATCCTAAACTTCCCTTTGATTTTTGAAACAATAGAAGTGTTCTATATGTAGGTATCAGGTTTTCTGAATCCCTTTGTTCAAATGACCACAGTTGTTAGTGAAAATATTTAGTGAATAAACAGCAATATTTTGAGCCAATTTTTCCGCTCCAGGAGACACCAAAACTCCAGTCCTCTCTGAGTAATAAAAGTATAATTATTTTTACTTTCTTTTTATTGTTTTTTTTTGGTGAAACTTGAGAAATATTCTTTCATTTTTCTACATATTGGATTTTATAAAATGTCCTGATGGTAATCACTAGTTTTTTTTTTCACTACAGCCCGGCCGAGCCGGGTTCGATTCCTTCGCCCCTCTCGGAGAGCCTGGCAAGCTACCGAGAGTATTCAATATGCCAAACACAGTAACAAGAAGTCTCACAATGGAGACGTTACTGGGCCCGCTTGAGCAAAATCGATGAACAATGGGAGGACAGTGACAGTGACAGTGACAGATAAAAAGTCAGTAAGGGCGCTGGAGTGATAGTACAGTGGGTTGGGCGCTTCCCTTCCATGTGGGCAACATGGATTCTATCCCTGGCACCCCACATGGTCCTCTGAGCACCCCTAGGAGTGATCCCTGAACACAAAGCCAGGAGTAACTCTCAAGCACTGCTAGGTGTGGCCCAAAAAAAAAACCAAAAAAACAAAAAAGAAAGTCACTAAGGACCTCCCTATTAGTTTGGGCCATTGGATACTTATGTTGTACATTAAAGAATGCTCAATATTACTAATTTTATAATGTAATTTTATAATTACATACACCATGGTGCATGTGCACCCCAGACACAGAGTACTATACACAGTACACATGAGTATGCACCAGACTCACAAGTGCTGTACACAGTGCACACCAGTACACACCATGCACACACAGGGCTGTACACAGTGCATGTCAGTACACACAATACACACATAGTGCTGTAAACAGTGCATGTCAGTATATACCATACACACACACAGTACTGTACACAGTGCACATCAGTACACTACACACACAGAGTGCTGTATACAGTGCATGTCAGTACACCATAGTGCACCTTATACACCTGCAGAGTGCTGTACACAGTGCACCCCATGCACATGCAGAGTGCTATGTGTAGTGCACATCAGTACTCCGTAGTACACCATTATAAATGCACAGAACATTTGGGGCGCAGTATGTGTTATTATGAGTTGCGTTTTTGCAATAGCAAAGACCTCTTTTATTTTAACACCCAGTTCTCCATCACCAATGGGGTAACCTCCGGTTCAATTGTGACATCAGCTATGTGAAGTCAGTACAAATTCAGAGGGCGCTAAGCACTCAGTTCCCTTCCCCCCAAGATTGCCCAAATTTCAAGTTCTGGCTGCAAAGGGTGTCCCCAGGTTAACCAACTCTAAATTCATTGTTTCCCCACCTTGACTGTTTGCTGCAACTCACAGGATTCAGGAAAATAAATGCTTTTTGCCTATGCTTACAGCTTTACCAAATGGAAGTGATGCATCTAGTAAGGTATAAATCAAGGAGCAACTATCGAACTTCCATGTTCTCTCCCAGGGGGCTGCCCTCCTAACACATGCCAGGGCCTGCCCATTCAGAAGCTCCCTGTTTGTTTCAGACTTTCAGGAGCTCCCTCCTTATTTCAGAGTTCTTAATGACCAGTACACATTGGCCACAGTCTCCCAGCCCTCTCTCTTTCCTGAGACCGGACCTGGAGTTGTTAGCTCAGTGCTCTCAGCAAGTGGCTGGTCCCTCCTCACAGTAGCTAAGGCTGACCAAGTTATCTCATCAGCATGAACAGGTGATATCTTAAAGGGACCTTTTTGGTAAGTAACAAAAGACACTCCACTCAGGAAAGGTTAAGTGTTTGAAGCCAAAGACCAAATTAGGTGTACACACACACACACACACACACACACACACACGGTGCGGGGGGAGGAGGAGAGGGCTCTCGCTGACTCAGAGTCAGTAGCCTTTCCTTGTATATCAAGATGCAACACTGAACAGAATGTAAAAAGTGTTTTTGTGGTAGGGTTCACCACAGACACTCTCTTTCTCTCTTTCATGTGGGACAGCGGTGCTGTTGATGGTCATACCCGTTCTCGCAGAGATCACTGACCTTCACAGAGCACGAGTACCCAGCACTGGGGGAATCCTTTCATGCCTTTAGCAAAAATTTGGACGGTGTTCTCTTTCTTTTGTAGATGAGGACGCCAAAGCAAAGGGAAATAAATGGACGTTTCTGAGGTCTCAGAGCAGGGAAGGGTATTGCATGAATATAGCCAGGCCAAGGAAAATCTGCCTCTGACTTCCATTTTTCCTGGGGAGCAATTGTGCCGGGGTTGATGCTTTGAGCCACAGATTGCAGGACTAATAGTACAAGGAATGATAATGGACTCGGGTTTGATCCCGGCCACTGCATAACTCCCGAGCACTGTCTGGTGTGCCTCCCACCCCCGCCCGAGTCAGATGCTGGTCACTCCCAGATGACCTTGACTTTCACACTTTGTTCTTTAAAGTGTCCATTTCTAAGGTGGGTTCAGTAAAAACATCTTTCTCAAAGTTGTGACAATGAGAGAGACAGAGAGAGAGAGCGAGAGAGAGCCAGAGAGTGAGACAGAGCGAGAAGGGAGAGAGAGAGCCAGAGAGAGAGAGAGAGAGAGAGAGAGAGACAGACAGACAGATAGACAGAGCAAGAGAGCAAGCAAATCCCCAGGCACAAACTGAAGCACTCAGCTGAAGTTTGCAGCTGTTAGCAGCTGGAGGGAGAGTCTGACCCTCCCAGAAAGTGGAAATGTGAATTTGGTGGCCCCACTCCAAACCCCCTCCCCCGCCCCCTCGCTCTGGGAGACTCATTGCTCCTGGCTGGGATCTCCCCCCCTGTGTAAGCTCACCCAAAAGGGGCGCGCACCACCCACAGCGGCGGTGGCTCTATCTCTCCCGCCGCCCGCGTTCGGTAGTCTCACCCTTCTCCCACCCCGGAGAGGTCGATGGCGATGGTCAGGCAGAGGAAGGAACGAGGGCCAGGCTGGTAGGTATTAGTCATAGTTTATTCTGATTCTCTCCTCATCTGTCTCTGCTCCCTCTCTCCTTCTCTCTCTGTGCCCCATCTTCCTCCCCCAGCTACTTCATTCTCCTTCTCCATCCCCCTTCATCCTCCTCTTCCTTCTGATCCTCTCTGAACCTCTGCTTCTTCCTTCTGCCCCCTGCCCCACTCCTACAGTACAGTTAAATCCTCTCTCCATGAGGAATTGGGGGAACAATTACACGTAGGTGCGGTCACAATCAATAGGGGTGGAGATCAACAGGGGTAGAAATCTTGGCCTCAGGGAAGACTGCTCCTAGGACAGATCCTTCCTCAGCAGGAGGACCCACCCTAGAGCAGAATCCCATGGGTGTGCCTCTCCTCTCCTTGTTTGACAAGCATACAATAATATAATATAAATCATTTTGTATGGATACAGTAAGAAATATCTTAAACTTATAGAATTGCTCTCCTAAGGCCATCTCGATCTCAGACTACGGTGCTCAGGCCAAATAATCTTTCCCACCCCTAGCAGGATCCTCGTCTTGTCGTTACCTTTGGATCATGACAGCATTTGTCTGTGATCAAACTCTTAACTTATAGTTAAGAATCGTGGCACTTTGGCCTGGCCCATTTCGCTGCCAGGGTAGCTCACCGCTTGCCCTGGGTCCATTCAGTCCCTCGTCGGGACCCTGCTTTTGGGGTGTTAGTAACTAAGGGCAACTGAGGCTTAAGTCGAGAAAGCAGATGCCCGGGAGTGAATAATATTCAAGGCCAATCAAATCCTAAGTTACAAAGCATAATGTTAACGGTCTTTCTGTATCTATACAAAAAGGATATTACTTAAGGTAAACTATTCATAAGGCATAAGGAGAAGAGAAAGGCATTATTTCACTTATACATATAAAATCATAGATTTCTGGGAAACTGATCTTACAAATTAACAAAGTCTGATTAAGGGGAAAACTGATTAACTGGGTGGGAAGGAGAGTATAGGGAAGACTGTTTACAGATAAACACAATGGAAGTGGAAGTGCTTCAGGAGCACTGTGATGGGTGTAACCAGATTGATGGGTGTAACCAGATAAACCTAAGCTTCTTGTAGAGGGACAAAGCAATGTTACCCCCCCCCTTTCCTTTCTGAGCCATCTGAGCTTGTCTCCTGGGGCTCTGAGACCCCTTGTTCATGGTCATGGTGCCTTTATGCTGTTTTCTGCACAGTAGTGGGAACTGCTGTGCAGATTGTACCCAGGCCTGGCCTTCCGCACCCTCCATCTCTGTGAAACTCCAAATGGTCACTGTTCCTAAGCCAACCCCTGCACCCCACCCCCACCCCCACCCGCCGCCCAGCTGTTTCTGCTGGCAGCAGGCCCTATGACCCGTCCTCTCTCCATAGGCTGGTTTGGGTCTGGCTCTTGCCTTTTAGCTGCGTCCCAGAGTTCAAGCGATATTTCCTCTCGCCCGGGCCCTGGTAGGAGACGCAGCCCCTCGGGGAAGGCGGGCAGTGCTTGGGGTGGGCTGGCAGCCCCGATCCCCTCCTCTGCTCAGCTTGGAATCCCGGGAGGCCAGTGTCGAGTTGGCCTTGGTGCTTGTGTGGCCTCTGTGGAATCTCTGCTCGATGGAACTTCCTGTGGCTCCTGATGGTCATAGCCAGGCAGTGCTGAGGCCGACGCCGGGCCCAGTGCTCCCTGCTTCTCTGCAGCTCAGCTCTGCTGCTTTGGGTTTAGTGGGACTCAGCCGCAGTCTGGGGACGTTACATAGAATCATTTTTAAAGCAGTGTGTCTTAGCCACATCTGGAGCTTTTGGGGGCTGCTTCTAGCTGCTCAGTGCTTGGGGTTCTGGGAAGCCAACCAGACCTCCTGCAGCAGAGCCAGGCCCTCCAGGGCTTGCCCACAGAAGGGTCTTTGACCATAATATTTATTACTGTGTATCATTATCATCCTTCTACTTTATTATTACTATGATTATTTTTGCTTTTTTTCTTTTGCCTTTTGGGTCATACCTGATGATGCACAGGGGTCATTCCTGGCTCTGCACTCAGGAATTACTCCTGGTGCTGCTCGGGGGACCATATGGGATGCTGGGAATCAAAACCGGGTCAGCCGCATGCAAGGCAAACGCCCTACCCGCTGTGCTATCACTCCAGCCCCTTTATTAGCCCGGCAAGCTATCGAGAGTATCTCGCCTTTATGGCAAAGTCTGGCAAGCTACCCGTGGCGTATTCAATATGCCAAACATAGTAACAACAAGTCTCACGATGGAGACATTACTGGGCCCACTCGAACAAATCGATGGACAATGGGAGTGACAGTGACAGTACTTACTTTACTTAATTTACTTACTGGTAAAGTGGGTGTGCAAGCATGGGGAAACGCATTTTCTGTCTTGGGTTGGTATTTTTCCCCCCCTCCACCATTTCAGCCATCTGCTGGGGGAGGGGGTGCTTGGAACGTGTCCCCTTGACTGATACCATCTGTCTGGATACATGGCTTGTCTACCTCGGGAGGGAATCTATTTATGTTTTTAAAGCCGGTTGGAATTTGGCAACAGAGGAGGGTGTGAGTAAGCACATGGGACGTTCTGTCCCGCCGAATTGCTTCTTAGCCAAACTGCTCAAGTTACCGGGAAAGCGGACACCCGACCCGCTACCCTGAGCCCTTCTGAAGACACCCCCTGCCCCCTGTGCCTGGCAGCAGATGTTTTAGGGGCTCCCACTGTGTTCAGGGCGGTGGTCGGGATGAGAGGGACACAGCAGACCTCTTTCCTCTGGTCTTGGAGGAGCAGGTGAGTTGGAGCTGAATCGGGCTTTCTCTGCAAGCTCTGTGTCCTGCAAACTCTGGACTTGGCTGATGTGGCCAGTGCCGAGAGTTGATGCTGGGGCCTGCGAGACCCAGAGGCTCCTTCTGCCCTTGGCCTCTCTGCTCTCTCCTCAGACCACAATTCACTGGCACAGTAAACATTTCCCACACCCTCGCAGCTACTGCACTGGGATTAGAGGTGGCAGGTAAAACACCAAGATTCGCCGGAGAACATTTGATATAGTACCCCGTTTTCAAGTAATACCGGCAGAATTTTCTTTTCTTTTCTTTTTCTTTTTTTTTTTTTTTTGATTCCTCCATCCCTATCGGAGAGCCCTGCAAGCTACTGAGAGTATCCCGCTCGCACGGCAGAGCCTGGCAAGCTCCCCATGGCATATTCGATTTGCCAAAAACAGTAACAGTAAGTCTCACAATGGAGACATTACTGGTGCCTGCTCGAGCAAATCGATGAACAACGGGAGGACAGTGCTATCTTTTTTTTTTTTAAAGATTCACAGGAGGGGGGCCGGATCTATAGTACAGTGGGTAGGGCGTTTGCCTTGCACGTGGCTGACCAGGGTTCAATTCCCAGCATCCCCTCAGCATCGCCAGGAGTAAATCCTGAGTGCAAAGCCAGGAGTAACCCCTGAGCATTGCTGGGTGTGACCCAAAAAGGAAAAAAAGATTCACAGGATGTCATACCTCAATTTTTATATTTTAAAAAATTGATGTCAAATCTGAGATAGCCATGCATTAAAATATAGGTAATGACGTTAAAGTCATTTGGATAAAAACTTTCACATCTTGTCGTGTCTCCAGCCAGTGGGTATGATTGAAGATTTTCTTTTCTCCCCTGGCGACAGACCAGACTTAAAACCCCCAAGCAGGGGATTGGAGATAAGGTGCCTATGGGTTGGGGGGAGCAGGAGGGAAACTGGGACATTGGTGGGGGGAGACATACACTGGTGAAGGTGTTGCAACATTATATGACTAAAACCCAATCATGAACAGTGTAACTGTTGTTTGTAGCTGTGTATCTCACTGTGATTCAGTGAAAAAAAAATTAAAAAATCAAATTAAATTTTAAAAAGATAGTACCATGTGCGGGCTGGAGTAATAGCACAGTGGTAGGGCGTTTGCCTTGCACGCAGCCAGCCCAGCTGAGCCGGGTTCGATTCCTCTGCCCCTCTGGGAGAGCCCGGCAAGCTACCGAGAGTATCTCGCCCGCCTGGCAAAGCCTGGCAAGCTACCCGTGAAGTATTCAATATGCCAAACAACAGTAACAAGTCTCACAATGGAGACATTACTGGGCCTGCTCGAGCAAAATCGATGAACAATGGGAGGACAGTGCTACAGTATCAATTGATCCCCTAAGCATCACAGGGTGCACCCCCCCCCCCCCAAGGCCCCCAGGGTCACCATTGTTGAGTCAGGTGACCTGACAGGGTGCCCTGGTGGAGTAGAAACAGGAGAAGGGGGAGATCCCGTCTGTGTCAAATGACATCCGTCCCCCTTGCTTATACCCCGCACTGAGAACCTCCTCGTGGGCCTCATTCTTAGGGCTCCTGTTCTGCGCTCAGAGATACGGCTGTGGGTTTCCAGGCCATTCCCGGTGCTGAACTTGGAGCAGGCCAGGTGTGGGGAGAGGCCAGGCTCCCTGAGCCTTAGACATCTGAATACGACCCATTGTTGCAGGCGCTCTGGAAGACTCAGGAAGAGTCTAGAAACCGTGCTCTTAGGCTTCTCCAAACACTGGGATCCTAAAGTTTGTCCCCTCCTGGGGACAGCTGTGAATGTAGTCTTTGTTTGGACTTTTGGTACCCTGGGGCAGAAGTCGGTGATCGCTGAGGGAGTTTCTTGGCCTTGTAAGAGCTTCACATTGGAAACTGGACACGGGTGGAGAGAATGCTCGGGACTTTCTCGAACTCTCTCATGTTCATTTCTCATCATCTTTAGCTGAGACTGGAACCCGCGATGGCACGTATGTATGGTTTCTATTTTCCTTTCTAATTAGCTTTGCTTATGTTGAGGTCACCTGAGTCCCAGTTCTTTGTTCTGGTGGTAGCATGGGCTTCTAGAGTGATTTCAGTTCATTCCTGAACCGTTTGCCTGTCAAGAATGCCCAGTCAAATCCAGCTCTTTTATTTGGCACCCAATTTGAAGCCTCCTTTCTTCCTGGTCACATGAATCACTTCTCAGCTTCTCTGCTTAGGGACAGCCATGCTCCAGGCATTGCTTTTTGAGTAACTGAATTGGAAACATTTTTCTATTGAAAATAATTTGATTCCCACAAAGGGTATTTAGACACGTGATAAAATGAAACTTCAAGAAGTATATTTAAAAAAAAAAACCAGAAAAATAGAACCAATAATAATAATAATAAAATAGACTGCCAAATACCACTCGCTCAGAGTTATCATCTGGCCATCTTCCCTCCTTTGCCCTATTTCATCTGTCTACTTTTATTTCCTGAGTGATTTGAAATCCAATTGCAGACATTGTTACATCTCACCCCAAAATACCTCTGACGTAAACCTGCAGGATTAAGGACTTCCTTCTGACATAGCCACAATGCTGTTATCTACCTAAGAAAACAAATAATTAGTCTCCCGTGTTGTCTTACCTAGTTTCCTCAATTGTTCCCAAAATATCCTTTATTACGGGTTGATGGTTTTGCATTACTATGATATTGAACCGGTTTTTCATTATTACGGTTTTGAACTGGTTTTTCATTATTATGATTTTGAACCGGTTTTTCATTATTATGATTTTGAACTTTATTATTATAATTATTATTATTACTTGAACCAGACTCAGAAGTATGTGCACCACATCTGGTGGCGTTCATTCTAGCGAAAGCTGGACCACCTAGCTGGAGCCGTGTGGAGCCCTGCACAGAGGGCGGGGGTGGGGGGGTGGGGTGGGGGGAGGAGCATTTTGGATACCTGCAGTGCTGGATGACGCATCCCTTTTTTCTTGCCCCCCCCCCCCCCCACTGCTTTTAACACCTGCCTCCAGGTCCTGGGGCTTCTACTCTGACACCCTTCAAGATGGGGCCAGTCTCAGTGAGGTGTGAATTGGCCTCTCTGAGGAATTGGAAAAAAGGCAAAAAAAGAAAAAAAAAAGCTGCATTTTTTCCTAGGAATCCTCTTCGCCACTTGTTCCTGTAATCAGCATTCATAGCTGCCGTGGGTGGGTGGGTGGGTGGGTGCGTGCGTGCGTGCGTGCATGCGTGTGTGTGTGTGTGTGTGTGTGTGTGTGTGTGTGTGTCCGCCCGCATGTCCATTCAAGGACTTGGACAAAGGAAAGGTTACTGAGTGACTGGGTCTAGTGAGTAGCAGGGGTTTTTCCAGGATGACTGGACTCAGGGTGGGCTGGTTCTGTCTGTGTGCCCCTCCTGGTCCAATCTCAGCTGCAGGGAGGGTATGACTGCTTGGGTTTTCCGCAGGAAGTCGAGCTCTTTGTATATTCACTTCCCTGTCCGCACATTTGCTCATTCCCTTCCCTTGAAGCCTTTAAAAGTTTTTCTGGGCAAATGCGGGGTCTCAAGTAATAGACAGTGACAGGATGGGCTGAAAAGCCCTGTATAGCTCTGCCAACATCTGGGGGTGATTCCACGCCGAGCATGTGCCTGGGTTCTACCTCCCATAAGCCCGCAAAGGAAGTGGAAATCACTGGGAGAGATCTCGTTTTCTAGAATGTGCTTTGCTTTCTCCTTTTATTGGTTTAGGGAATTGGCGTCTAAAACCATGAAGACAGGAAGTCGTTTTTGCAGGAGCCAGTCTGTCGGCTCTACCCGAGGACGGGTGCCACATGCTTTGTGGACTGCTTCTAAGTGCTGTTGGCTGGCCTGGGGTTCCAGCCATGTGCTTCCTAGTTGTGTGACTTGGGCGTGCTAGTTGTGTGTACTAGCTGTGACTTTGTGTGTGCTAGTTGTGTGGCTTTGGGTGAGTGACAGATTCTTTGGAAGCTTGGGGACTTTCTGTCACTTGCCCCAACTCTCTCCTCTTAATGATAGTCCTCAGTTCAGTGTTGTGGTGCTCTGGAATGTTCTCTTGGCGTCTGTAGCCTGTCCCCTTTGGGGTGCAGTCACCTGCGAATGCGTATGCAGCCTATCAGATCTGGGAATGTTTTGCTACTGATGAGTTTGTCAGATTAGGTTTCATAGCGAAGTGCATTTGAGGAGCTTTTCGAGTTTTGTCCCGAGAGCACGGGAGGGCAGGCTTGTGTTTCTGTCTCCAGGAGCTTCAGTGCGTGGAGCTGTACAAGGTTGGGGGCATAGGAGATGCTGAGAACCGCAAGGTCCCAGCTTGTCTTTTCTGAGCCGAGCCAACTGAGGCAGAGAGGAGAAATGACTTTGTCAGATCACAAGGGTAGTGAGTAGAAAAGCTGCATGAAGGGAAAAACCTTTTGAAAAAGCCGTTTCTAGTGATCTTAAGTAACTGAGACCCCAGATAGACTACTCTAGGTTATTCCAATCAGAGTGTTTGTTTATTGAAAAAAAAAAAGGGTGTGTGTGTGTGTGTGTGTGTGTGTGTGTGTGTGCGCGCACATGCACGTATACATGTGCATGTGTGTGATTGTGTGTAAGCAATTGTGTGTGAGCATGCGTTTGCTCTGTGTGTGTGTGTGTGAGAAAGAGAGAGAGAGAGAGAGAGAGAGAGAGAGAGAGAGATTTTCCTACCCAGGCGGGGTGTGGGTTACATACCAGCCCTGGCCTTTCCCCCTTGTTGTGGCAGTCCTCTCTCCGGGGAGAGCCCACTGCTGGAACACAGTTTCCTGATGAAAGAGGCCTCGCTGTCAGTACCATCAGTACGTTCTGGGCATGAGTGCTTGGGAAAAGTCACTAGGTCTCCTTATCTGGACTCACTGATTCTGGCCGTCATCTGCCCCATGATTTTAATAACTCCCAGTGGGTTGAGGGCGAGCTGTTCCCCTGCCTTTCCCTTCCGCCTCCTCTGCCCCAGGTGCCCGTGGAAATCGAAGAGCTATGGAGAAATGAGACGATGGAGCGTGGGGATGGGCTGTTTCTCACGGTTCCTGCTACCCCTTCCTCTCTTTTTTGCTGTCTTTGATCTTTTTCTCTTTTTTCCCCCATTTTCTCTGTGTTTCTTGTTTTTGACCCTCTCCCAGCTATGCCCAAGGCCTTACTCCTGGCTCTGTACTCAGGGATGCTTCCGGGCACCATATGGGGTCCAGGGATTCAACCTGGGTTGGCTGCGTGCAAGCCAAGTGCCCTGCCCACTATTCTATCTCTCTGTCCTCCTTTTTTACCCCTTGTTTTAAATCTCACGTCTTTGTGACTTTCTGAACAGGTGAATACAACATACAGAGAAGTCCTCAACGAATTAACAAACCTGGTTGGGCCTAGCAAAATATCCAGTGTTTTTTTTTTTGTTGTTGTTGTTATTGTTGTTGCTTTTTTGCTTTTTGGGTCACACCCGGCGATGCACAGGGGTTACTCCTGGCTCTACACTCAGGAATTACCTCTGGCGGTGCTCAGGGGACCATATGGGATGCTGGGAATCGAACCTGGGTTGGCCATGTGCAAGGTAAATGCCCTACCCGCTGTGCTATTGCTCTAGCCCTCTAGTGGGTTTTGATCAGTGTTGGCTTTAGTTAGATGTTTCCTCAGGGAATCTTTTCTCAGTGCGGAAGGGAGAACTCCCTGACCCAGGGGCCCTTGTCATATTTAGGAGGAACTTGAGAAGAGGCGAAGGTTTTGTCTCTCAGGAGTCTGAGGGGGCCCCAGGTCGCATCCTGCTTGAAGTGGCCCAGGATTTGGGAGTGGGGAGGGTGGTGGGAGGGTGAGGATGTGCTTGGGTTTCACGGACAGTCAGTGGGGAACTGTTTTGACGCCTGCTGGAGAGCAAACCGTTCTCAAACCATGTTCTGCTTTTCACCACTCTCAGTGGTCTCTCATTGCTGTGTCAATAGTGAAATTATTGGCACTGAACATTGGAAAGCCTGAAGTCTAAGCTGTGACAGATGACCATAAACCAAGATTTTGCTTTTTTTTTGGGGTGGGAGGGTGGTGATGGGTGTTGGGGCCATACCCGGCAGTGCTCAGGCCTTACTCCTGGCTCAGCACTCAGGGCTCACACTCCTGGCGGTGCTTGGGGAGCCATGTGCAGTGCTAGGGGTCTAACTGGTGTCAGCCATGTGCACAATAAGCTCCTTAAGGCCCCTGTACTACCTCAGTGTTGTAGAACTGGAACCATAGCATCCAACAAGGCATCTCTGACTCCTCAATGATCAACAGCTTTTCCTCTGTATGTTTCTCTGGGCACCTGCACCTCCCGCTGCTTTGGTCTGTCTGGCAACAGTTTGTCGCGTGGGACTCAGAAACATTTGAATGTGATCAGTGCAACTGAGGAGTAAAATTTTATTTATTTTATTATTATTATTATTATTTTTGCTTTTTGGGTCACACCAACGATGCAGAGGGGTTACTCCTGGCTCTGCACTCAGGAATTACCCCTGGCGGTGCTCAGGGAACCATATGGGATACTGGGAATCGAACCTGGGTTGGCCATGTGCAAGGCAAACGCCCTACCCGCTGTGCTATTGCTCCAGCCCCCGAGGAGTAAAACTTTAATTTAATTTTATTATAAATTGGCATATACTTTAAATAGCACTTATGACTAGAGTCTAGTATATTGTCTAGACACTTGAGGGTGTATTCACAGAATCCCACACAGATGTCCATAGGCATTGGAAATATGTATTTTCATTTAAGGTTTAACAACAAGCCTTTGGCTGCACTCAGCAGTACGCAGGGCTTAGCAGGGCTTACTTTGGGCTCTGCTCTCAGGGATCACTCCTGGCAGGGCTTGGAGCACCATCTAGGGTGTCAGGAATCCAACCTGAGTTGGCCGCCGGCTAGGCAAGTGCCTTACCCGTTGTGCTATCTCTCTGACCCCAAATTCAAGCATTACTTTAATTGAAAACTTTTTATCAGCTTTTCTCCGTGTGCCTGTGTTCTCTCTTGAACACATCTATTTCTCTCCTCTCATATTTCTGTAAGTAAATGTCTTTCAGTAAAAATTATTTTGATTCACTAAAAAAGAAAAAGAATCTCTTATAACTCTAAATTGTCAGGTTATTTGTATGCATTTTGGGTTTTTGTTTGTTTGTTTGTTTTTTGGATCACACCCTGTGATGCACAGGGCTTACTCCTGACTTTGCACTCAGGAATTACTCCTGGCGGTGCTCCAGTGACCATATGGGATACTGGGAATCAAACCCAGGTTGGCCGTGTGCAAGGCAAACACCCTACCCACTGTGCAATCATTCCAGCCCCATAAGTATACATTTTATGTGCATATACCTAGATCCTTATTTTTAGAAATCAGAAAAATGTATAGACTGTATAAAGATGGGACATAGAAAACACGATAAAATATGAAGGCAGCTTTGTACAGACTTGAGATACTAGCAGTTTCGCTTCATGTTGAAAGATAGTTGGTATTTCTTTGGGAGGGGCAAACTTGGAGGTGCTGGGTACTACTCCCAGACGGGTGCTCCCAGGGCCCCATGCTGGCATGGAACCCGGGGCCTCAGTGCTTTGAGCTCTCTTTCGCCCAAGATTATGGATGTTTCCATGTGGTTTGTACCTTTGCTAGAAGGGATACCTGCCTTTGCTTCTCATCCCCTCTTTCCAACGTGCGTTCTTTATTCACCTGGAGACTCCTGAGAGAGTTTGTAACTAGGCGTCGCATTCTGGGTTTCCTAAGCCGTCTGTCTGGATCTCAGTGTGGGAAACCCCGTTTCATCACTCGAATTCTTAGCGTGAGATTTCACTGCAGTCTCCTCTGCTTCCTTGGCGCCTTCCCTCAGCTGATAGTTTCCCCCTCATTCTGTGCCTGTGCCCCAGCACGGGACTGATCTTCCTCCTCCGTTTCTGGCTCATTATTTGACCATGGACTCTCTTGTGTTCTAGACTCCCTGTCTTTCTCTGTCTCACGTCTGCCTAGGGGTGACTCGGTTCTTCCTGAGAGCTCCCTCTCTCCATGGCAACCTCTGCAGATATACCACCTGGCCCCGTCTGACATTTGTCCCCCTGGTTCTTTGGCTTATTTAAATTCTGCTTCCTCTCAAAGACGCCCCTTCCTCGCTGCTGTGAAGTCATTCTCACTGTCATTCCCTGCCATCCCCCATGTCTCTCTGCCACGTCATTTCTTCCCATCTCTAGAGATGTGCCCCCGGTGTGGACTTGTTCTCTTGATGGTTTCATGTTGCCTCGGCTGGTGCTGCCCAGATCTTGTCACGGGTCACTCTCCTTGTCCAACCCCAGCACAGAGCCCTTCATACAGGAAGAGATTATTTGCATCCGTGAGCAAACGAGCAAATGCACATACCCGCATTTTAATGTGTATGATTCCGAGCCAAAATTTTTGATGCCATTCTCGCATTTTCTCTTTTTCATACTCCAGACCAGTCAGTTTACTAAATTTCCATACACTCCAAGGAGAAACATGTTTGTCTTGTCTTGCCCAGTGATAGATCCCAAGTGTCCTTGCCACGGTGCCTGGCACCTAGGGGAGCATTTACTGTATTGCAGAAATGGTCTCATTTTTGGAGGGAGGTTAAGGGCTATCCCTGGCTCACTGCTCAGTGGTGATACTGGGGGTGCTCAGGGGACCATAGATGATGCCAGAGATGAACCTGAGTTGGCTGCATGCAAGGCCAGCTTGTTACCTCATATACTATCTCTCTTGCCCCTGCAGACGTAGCCTTGAATATTTCGCACATATTCAATTTATTTTATTTTCCTAATAATTTCACTTGGGTTTGTTTCACCAGAAAGTTAGGCATGGAGATGGGACATCATCATCCAGTATCACACAGCCATGAAGTGGCAGAGCCTGCACTTAAGCCCTAATCTTATGAGTCCATGCTCTTTAGCACTAAGCAGCCCTATCATCATCATCATCATCATCATCTTCTTCTTCTTCTTCTTCTTCTTCTTCTTCTTCTTCTTCTTCTTCTTCTTCTTCTTCTTCTTCTGCTTCTGCTTCTTCTGCTTCTCCTCCTCCTCCTCCTCCTCCCCTTCCTCCTCCTCCTCCTCCCCTTCCTCCCCTTCCTCCTCCTCCTCCTCCTCTTCCCCCTCCTCCTCCCCTTCCTCCTCCTCCTCCTCCTCTTCCCCCCCTCCTCCTCCCCTTCCTCCTCCTCCTCCTCCTCCTCCCCTTCTCCTCCTCCTCCCTTCTCCTCCTCCTCCCTTCTCCTCCTCCTCCTCCTCCTCCTCCTCCTCCTCCTTCTCCTTCTTGTTTCTTCTCCTCCTCCTCCTCCTCGTCCTCCTCCTTTTCCATCTGCTCCTCTTCTTCCTCCCCCTTTTTTTCCTCTTCTTCCTCTTCCTCCTTTTCCTTCTCTTCTTCCTCCTCCTTTTCTACCTCCTCCTCCTCTTTGTTCTCCTCCTCTTCTTCCTCCTTTTTTTGGGGAGGGTGTCACACGTGGCGATGCTCAGGGGTTCCTCCTGGCTCTGCACTCAGGAATCACTCTTGACAGTGCTCAGGCGACCACACGAGATGCCAGAGATCCAACCCAAGTGGGCCCCATGAAAGGCAATAATCTCACCCACTATCTCTCCAGCCCCCTGTCATAACCTCTTAATGCTTCTGTGCTGCCCTGTGTAGGACCCTTCCCCACAGCTCTCTGCAGCCTTGCCACTCTTTGTGGAGACTCTGAAATGAAGAAACAGAAGCTGACTTGGAAAAAAATGAGCCGGGGGTATAGTTCAGAGATGGCACACTTGCCTTGCACACGTGAGGCTCTGGGTTTGCTCCGCAGCACCAGTTTGCCTTGCACGCGGCTGACCCAGGTTCGATACCCAGCATCCCTTATGGTCCCCCGAGCACACAGGAGTAATTCTTGAGTACAGAGCCAGAAGTAACCCCTGTGCATTCCCGGGTATGACCTGAAAAGCAAAACACACACACACACACACACACACAAACAAAAACCAGAAAACACCACCGCCACCACCAAATCACAAAACTGGAAATGCATTTCTCTGGGGTGGGTGAGAAACAGAGACAGGACATAAACTGGGCCTTTCCTGCTGTGGGCCGGCTCTGCCCAGGGTGCAGCCTCCGGGGTCAGCTGATGGGACGTGCGGACGAGCTTCCCCCTCGGCTCTCAGGCGTCCCAGCCCCGACTCTAACCCAGCCCTGCCTGGTTCTTCCACAGACAACGGGGGCGGCCACACGCTGCAGTCCAGGACGGAGACCACGCCGTCCCCCACAAACAATGGGGGCCATCCCGAATACATTGCGTACGCGCTGGTGCCCGTGTTCTTCCTCATGGGTCTCTTCGGGGTTCTCATCTGCCACCTGCTCAAGAAGAAAGGCTACCGGTGCACCACAGAGGCCGAGCAGGACGTGGAGGAGGAGAAAGTGGAAAAGATTGGTAAGTGGTCGGGATGGCTTCAAGGGCCTGGGAGGGGCCGTGTAACTGGAGGAGTCATGGTGGGGGGATGCAGTTTCCATCTGAAAGAGGCAAAAGAACATCATGCGGGATGTGCTGAACCTTCCTCGCTCCCAGGCAAAGGGCATTTACTGCTGCTTGTCATCTGGGCAAGTCTTGTGTCCCTAGTTTTGAGGAGAAAGTGGAGGAAAATGTATTGGGAGGCTCCTTCTGGCTCAGGCCAGTGCATGGAGGATTGTATGCAGTGCCAGGGACCAAACCAGGCTCGGCTGTGCTCCCTGTCCCGTTTCTCAAGCTCTGGAAAAACATGCTTTAGCTCCTACCTGATGAAAACATAGATGAGGAGAGTCATCTCCAGCTGGTAGGATAATTCTGAAATTAAGATGCCTTTGGTGAGGGGCTGGAGAGAAAGCACAGGGGAAAGGGCCCTTATTTGCCTGAGACGGTTAGAATCCACAGCACTGTGGATGGTCCTCCGAGCACTGCGGGAGTGATCCCTGAGCACAGCACTGTAGCACTGTCCTCCCATTGTTCATCGATTTGCTCGAGCGGGCCCAATAACGTCTCCATTGTGAGACTTGTTACTGTATTTGACATATTGAATACAGGTAGCTTGCCAGGCTTTGCTGTGTGGGCGAGATACTCTCAGTAGCTTGCTGGGCTCTCTGAGAGGGGCGGAGGAATCGAACTTGGGTTGGCCAGGTCGGCCACATGCAAGGCAAATGCCCTGCCCGCTGTGCTATTGCTCCAGCCTGAGCACAGAGCCAGGAATAATCCCCGAGCACTGCCGGATATGGCCAAGGTCCCATACCTGCCACCTCGTAAAATGGATCTGGTGCTTAGCATGCAGAACCACTCAGTAAATATCAATCCTTACTCTGATTTTTAACAATAAACCTTTCTTTCCTTCCCTTTGTTGTTTTTTGTTGTAGCTCTCAAGGGTGCACGGGTGCTCACCCATGCTGGGGCCTTCTGGGGTTCCAAGGGCCTCTGGGATGACTTGGCTCCTGGGGCATTCGGGGGGAGTGGGGGGTGATGTGAGCCCTGAGCTCTTCTTACACTTTGATGGCACAGCCGACAGACTGTCCCATTACACAGCTTACAGTGGCTCTTCAAATTGGATTTAGTAAATAGAAAAAAAGAAAACAACTGCCACAGCATTGGAAATTAATTTACTTAACTGCTGAGAGCTGGCAAAATTTTAATTTGCACTCATGGGAAGAAAGTAGCACTTCCTCCACGAAGCCCCGATGGTGAGAGCGACACCTCGCAGCCCGGACACCAGCTGTTAATTCTTCATTCTTGCGATTGAGGCAAATCTGGCTGAATGCGCGCGTGTGGTGTCAGGGGTGGTACCCCGGTCCCCCATAGCTGAGGTGACCTGTGCAGCTCAGCCACATGTCTGGCCCCTTGAATGACATTTGGAGATGAGGGAAGGAAAAGTGAGATGGGTCTAAAACGTGTTTTGTAGTTTTACTTTTGTTGGGGGATGTCTATCTGTGAGCCTGGGGTTGATGGATGGGTTAAGTACTGACCCAGTGGGACCGGCCTGAGAGGATTAGGGACCCCAGGCCACACCTGGGGCCACACCGTTACTCTCAAGGAAGCGCTGAGACATCAGTTCTCTCTACCCAGGGCTTCCCCATCCTCTTAGAGGGGCAGTTCCTGCTCTGACTTTGACAAGAGGCGGGTGGTCAAAGGGCAGCTTTTGTTCAGCTTTTGTTGAGAGGTGACCTTCCTGGGAGGTGGCTACTGTAGGTGAGCAAGCTTCCTCATTCCTCACTGGTGATGGCTTCTTCCAGCCTTGCTGACCTTTGAGGCAGGGCTCGAGCCTGGCTGCAGTATGAATCATGTCCTTGCCAAGGACCCAACAAAAGCTGAGAGTCTGTTAGCGGAGAGCAGCGCCTCCTCCCCAGCCACCCTGTTGGGCACCTCAGAAGAAGCCTTCTGGGAGGAGAGGGCCCATGTCACTTGTGGGCATCACAGATGTCACACACCACCAAGTCTTCTCTGAGAAGTGGGGGGCCGGGGAGTGTCTGAACCTTTCCTCCTTCTTTTCTTTCTTTCTTTTAAAATTGGGCTGGAGCAGTAGCACAGCAGTAGGGCGTTTGTCTTGCAAGCCGCCTGCCCGGCCAAGCCGGGTTCGATTCCTCCGCCCCTCTCAGAGAGCCCTGCAAGCTACCAAGAGTATCTTGTCCACACAGCAAAGCCTGGCAAGCTACCTGTGACGTATTCGATATGCCAAACACAGTAACAAGTCTCATGATGGAGACGTTACTGGGCCCACTCGAGCAAATCGATGAACAATGGGAGGACAGCACTGCAGTGCTGTGCTTTTAAAGTTATTTTAAAAAATTATGAACTATTAAGGCAGTGATTTACATGGTTATCCATAGTTGGGCCTCAGGAGTAGAACGTTCCAACACCAGTCCCACCACCAGTGTCCACTTCCTCCACCAGTGTCCCCTGGTGCCTTGTGACTGACACTTTGAGGTTTGATTGCTGTAGCTTGAATCTCCTGTGGGCAGTGTTGTTGCCAGCTTGTGGGTCGCGTGGGGTTGTGGTATAGGCACATAGCACATGTGCTGTGTGGATCTATATAAACTGCAGAACTGACAATCTTCCTTTTTTTTTTCTTTTATTCCATCAAACTGCACATCTCGGTTCCTCAAGTGGAGGCTCGAGTTATGCTATTTGTTAGTTTGCTTTTTTAGCGAGAGGCTCCATGGCGGTGCTCAGGGCTTACTCCTGGCTCTGTGGTCAGGGTTCACTCTTTTTTTTTTCAATTTTTATATATTTTATTTTCATAAAAGTAGTTCACAGCAGTTCATTACAGATAATATTCAAACGTCAATCCCACTACAGAGCACCTCCCCACTACAATAAGAGGGAAGTGTGTGAAAGTTGTTGTCTTTCATTCTGGAGCTATTTGAGCCCGAATATAAGAGAATACAAGCAAGTATGTAAAACCAAACAAAAGTGTGCTACTTTTGGTAAGTGAGTTAAAGTAGAAGAGGTTGCGCGGCCGCAAATGCTTCAGGAAATTCTGCAATGCTCTCTTCCGGGAGCTTTAGCTTATATTCTCTGGGTCTTGGCTGTTGATGAGATTACATGGCTCAGGGGTGGGGGTGGGGTGGCAGTTGTGGGTATGACTGCCAGGGCTCACTCTTGTCCGCGCTCAAACAACCCTGTTTGAACCAGGATTAGCTGTGTCCAAAGCAAAGAACTTAACCCCTGTACTGTCTCTCAGGCTAATGAAACTTTCCAAGGACTGATGCCCTATACGAGTCTCTCAAGGTGGACGGAGTCTGGGCAAATAGGCAGATAGGCACCGTGAGTGTTTCCATCATTTGGAAGCATATTGAAATGATGGGAACACCTTAGAAGCATGGGCAGAAACTCAAGCCACGGGGAAAAGTATTTCATTATATCCTTTTATTTGGGGGCCATAAGCTCAGAGATCACTCCTGTTGGGCTCAGGGGATCATATGGGATGTTGGGGACTGAATCTGGGTCAGCAACATGCAAGGCACCCTACCCCCCTGCACTATCACCCTGGCCCAAATCATATTGTTCATTAATATAATATGACTCCAAGGGAAAGAGAAGAGAAGCGGAGGAAGCGTTGTGTCTCCTTCCATTCTTTTTTTTTTTTTTTTTTTTGGCTTTTTGGGTCATACCCGGCCATGCACGGGGGTTACTCCTGGCTCATGCACTCAGGAATTACACTCCTGGCGGTGCTCGGGGGACCATATGGGATGCTGGGAATTGAACCTGGGTCAGCTGTGTGCAAGGCAAACGTTCTCTCCCCTGTGCTATTGCTCCAGCCCCTCCTTCCATTCTTGCTCTTTCCCTGCACCCCAGAGCTTCAGGAGTAAGGTTGCTGACCGGTGTGGGGAGGTGAGACCCTGCTGATTCTTCCCTGCTGTCCCTCATGCCAGGTGTCGGGCAGTTAGTGCCCGAAGGAAGGAGGCCCAGGCTCATGGGCTGGTTGCTGCCGGGTGGTCTTAGGCAGGGACCCATCCTTTCCTCCCTTCTCTTTCAGAGCTCAACGACAGTGTCAACGAGAACAGTGACACCGTGGGGCAGATCGTCCACTACATCATGAAAAATGAAGGTACGGGTGATTGCCTCTCTGGGGACTGGACTGTCTTCCCACCTGGCCCGGTAAACCTTCCCTGGGCATCTGTATCAGCGTCGGCCTGCGGGGTCTCCTACATTCTCTCTGACCTTGGTGGGCCGCTTTGGGAGTTTCCAGCGCGGTTTCTACCTGTAGTGTCACACCGAAGTCAGGAGGGCCAAGCTGTTTCCGAGAGGAAGAAGGAGGTTTGTCATCAGGTCTCGTTCTTTCCTGCATTCCAGCACTGAGCCGTGTGTCCTTCCCGTCACTGCAGACTTTGCTGCGGGCTGTGTTAGTCTCAGGCGGGACCCCCAGTCCTGGGCACAGAAGAATACTGTAAAAGAAACCCACGTAGACAATTCCCCAAAGTGGGCTTCGCCCCAAGCTCGAGGCTTCCTTGAGTCCTGCATGGAGGATTTGCACAGGAAACCCAGATGCTTCAGTCATCCAGGCTTATTGTACAGGCTAAGTAGATGGTCCGGATTCCAGTCCCATGTCCAGGCTGGTCATCTCACCATTGTCCGATGCCATTTGTCCTATCCCTGATGCCTGGTCCAGGTGAAGTTATTCTGGTCCTGTCCATATCTGCCCACTCCTGCGTATGGAGGCCTTGGCCCTGTGCTGTTCTTCGACCACTGTGTGTGCTCCTGGTCTGGACCCCACGGCCGGACCCCGTCCCCTGTGTCCCCGTGCTGGGGCCACTGCTCTGGGACCTGCTGCTTGGCCTCTGTATCTGTGTCCAGCAGCTGCCTGTGCCCTGGGCTTGCTTTGCGTGTAGGAGAGAATTCCTGCTGTCCCAAGACAATTCCTGCTGTCCCGCCGTCCATCTGGGCAGAGGTGAGGGGTGGAGAGCACTTGGCTGGGGCTCCCTTTGATCACCTGCTCTCCCCCGCCCCCAGCTGTCTCCTTACCTATTTTGATGAGGTGACCTGCTGTTTTGTTTTGCTTTTTGTTTCTTGAAAAAAATCGAAATTGAATTTTATCAATGAGGTAATGTCAGTTCACAACACCGTACGCTTCATTTATTTTTTTTAAACTAGAATTGCTTTATTTCCACCCCCAAACTCTTTTTATTGAATCACAGTGAGATACACAGTCACATAGTTGTTCATGGTTGGGTTTCAGTCATAATACAGTGTCCCAACACCCGTCCTTCCACCAGTGTACATTTTCTACCACCAGTGTTCCCAGTTTACCCCCACCAGCACCCTGTCCCCAGCCTTCCTCTGTTGCAGACACTTTCCTGTCCTGTTTCTCTCTCCATCTCTCTCTGTCCATCTCTTTCTCTCCATCTCCATCTCTCCCTCTCCCCCTCCTTCTCTTCTCTTCTCTTCTCTTCTCTTCTCTTCTCTTCTCTTCTCTTCTCTTCTCTTCTCTTCTCTTCTCTTCTCTCCTCCCCTCTTCTTCTCTTCTCTTCTCTTCTCTTCTCTTCTCTTCTCTTCTCTTCTCTTCTCTTCTCTTCTCTTCTCTCCTCCCCTCTTCTTCTCTTCTCTTCTCTTCTCTTCTCTTCTCTTCTCTTCTCTTCTCTTCTCTTCTCTTCTCTTCTCTTCTCTTCTCTTCTCTTCTCTTCTCTTCTCTTCTCTTCTCTCCCTACTCCTTTTAGGTATTGTGGTTTACAATATAGGTGCTTAACTCATTTCAGCACTCAATTCTTGCTCAGAGTGATCATACAACTGTCATTGTCATAATGGTCCCTTCTCTGTCCTAACTGCTCTCTGCCCTCCAACCCCCCCATCTCCCCACACACACACACACAACTGTGGCAAGCCTCCAACTGTGGACCACTCCTCCTGGTCCTCGTTTCTACTGTGGGTGACCTTTCTGGCAGGCCAGAGCTAAATGACCAGTTACTTATCCAATTCCCTGGCCCCTCTCATCCACTCCAACGTAAGTGACTATTTGGAACATACAGTCCGTGGCTCAAGTCCATTCAGGAGGTCGCACCGCCATTTCCAGGGCTTCCTGTGTTGACCGTGACCGGCAACAGCAGACTGAAGTGATCCCAGGTGCCTCCCTTTGGTGCTGGTGGTTGGGGGAGGACTCATGCGCGCCAGGTATGGGCCCAAATCACCACTTGGTTGAGCTATCAGGGTCCCCTGCACATGTGAGCAGCACCAGGGATTCAACCCTTGACCTGATGATGGCACAGTAGGGGCTTGTCCTGAGCCACCTGGGGACCCTGGGTTTGTTTTGCACACACCTCACTGTCAGGATTTAAGGATGCTACCCTCTGGAATGGATTTTTTTTTTCTTTTTTGCTTTTTGGGTCACACCAGCGATGCACAGGGATTACTCCTGGCTCTGCACTCAAGAATTACTCCTGGCAGTGCTCAGGGGACCATATGGGATGCTGGGAATCAAACCCGGGTTGGCTGCGTGCAAGGCAAACACTCTACCCACTGTGCTATTGCTCCAGCCCTGGAACGGATTTAAACCCCGTCTTTTTATTTTTTTTAAATTAAAAAAAATTTTATTAGTGAAACACCATGAGGTACAGTTGTAGCTCAAATTTGTAGCTTAGAAATTTTTGTGCTTGGGTTTCAGTTATACAACGGTTGAGTACCCATCCATCCCTCCACCAGTGCCCATTCTCCACCACCACTAATCCCAGTATCCCTCCCACCCCCCATCCCCCCATCCTACCCTGCCTCTGTGGCAGGGCATTCCCTTTTGTTCTCTTTCTCTTTTTGGGTGCTGTGCTCTGCAAAAGAGGCATTGAGTGGCAATCATGTTTGGTCTATAGTCTACTTCAGCATGCTTCTCCCATCCTGGGCGGATCTTCCCAACACCCTTTATTCGGTGCTCCCTTCTCTATCTGAGCTGCCTTTACCCCTAGAGTGTGCGGCTGGCCTCCAAGCCATGGAGTAAACCTCTTGGTACTTATCTCGGCTATTCTTGGGTGTTAGTCTCCTATTTTATTACATTATGTTCCCCAGATGAATGCAATGTTTCTATGTCTGTCCCTTTCTTTCTTTTTGCGTAGCATGATACTTTCCATGTAGTACCACTTGTATGTAAATTTCATGACTTCATCTTTTCTAACAGCTACATAATACTCCACTGTGTAGATGTACCAAAATTTCTTTAACCGGTCATCTGTTCTCGGGCACTCAGGTTTTTTCCAGATTCTAGCTATTGTAAACAGTGCTGCAGTGAACAAACAAGTGCAGATGTCACTTCGACTATACCTTTTTCCCTGTCTGGGATATATTCCCAGGAGTGGTATTGCTGGGTCAAATGGGAGCGCAGTTTCTAATTTTTTGAGAATCATCCATACTGTTTTTCAAAAGGGCTGAACTAGTCGGCATTCCCACCAGCAGTGAAGGAGGGTCCCTTTCTCGCCATATCCGCGCCAACACCGCTTGTTTTTGTTCTTTTGGATGTGGGCCAGTCTCTATGATGTGAAATGTTATCTCATTGTGGTTTTGATATGCATCTCCCTGATGATTAATGAGGTAGAGCATTTTCTCATGTGCCTTTTAGCTATTCGGATTTCTTTGAGAAAGTTTCTGTTCATTTCGTCGCCCCATTTTTTTGATGGGTAAACCCCGTCTTTGTGAATGAAGGGTTCCTTTATCTGGGTTCATTTTTGATGACGGTGGGGGTTGTGTGTATTTTGGGGGCCACATCTGGTAGTTCTCAGAGGTTACTTCTGGTTCTTCATGCAGGGGTTAATTCTGGTAGTGCTTGGGGTACCACCCTATGGGATGCCGGAGGACCAAACTCAGGTCGGCTACGTGCAAGGCAAGTGCCCTCTCCACTGTCCTATCGCTCCGGCCCCAGGTATAGTTGGGTCTTGGTGCTCTAGGTGTGATCTCACTTCATCCCCAAAACATCCCTTTGAGTGTGCTATTATCATGCCCATTTTACAGATGGGGCAATGGAGGCTCCCTAGGGCTGACTTGGCAGTGTTGGCGAGCAGCCTGACTCTGGTCTCCTTCAGCCAGGCTGCTCAGCTGCTCCTCCTCTACAGCTGCCGCTTTCTGTGGCCACAGGATGTCAGACCACTAACCAGGTCTAACGGAAGGATGAAGGAGAACAACCGCAAATGACCTGCGTCCTTGGGTTTGGGTGCCCGTCTTCCAGAGGGGTGACGTGGGCAAGGGCGTGCTCAGACCCTGGGCCCTGCGTGTTTCTTTTGCATTAATACGCGCCTTTTCATACACACCAGAAATGTGCAAAGAGCATCTTGGCCTGCAGCAGCCTCAGCTGTTCGGCTTCACCGCCCTCCCATTGTTCCTCCAGTGCCTGGTGCCTGGTGCCTGTGGGGCCCCACCCCCACTCCGGGCGTGGCACGAGGGGAGCAGGGAGGCTTTGGGGACCGGGTCAGAGCTCGGAGAGCCAGAGCAGCTGCCCTGTGTGTGCGTGCTGTGTGGGGCTGGCGGGTGACAGCTGAGCACTGGAAAGAAGTCCGCTATGCAAACTTGAGCCGAAGCCAGGGCTTGGTCGCTTGCTGCGGGCCACGCCTGAGTGGCGGACTTTCCAGGACTCTCGGGCTTTGGGAACTGCTGCCAGGCGTTGCTGCTGAGGAACAGAAGCGACTTGCCTACCTCACCGCCCCTCAGGGTTTTGAAGTCATGAGTCTGACTTTGGGGGGTGGGCGTGGAGAGAGAGAGAGAAACACACTTTCCTATTTTCCTCTCCCGGGGAGCAGGCAGAGAGCCGGGCACCCTTGGAGAGCACCTTAAGTGAACCTCAGACAGTCTCCCAGCTGCCCGATGCGCCCCACCCAGCCCCGTGGGCACCCTGCTTGTAGATGAGAAAACAGCCCAGTGAGGAAGAAGCCCCCGGGTCCAGAGTCGAGTGTGGTAGCCGAATGCCAATCCGGCACCCCTTCTCACCACAGAGAAGTGTGTGGGCAACACTTGCTAACTTTCTCACCTCCACACACAAGAATAGGGGGCACTGTCCTCCCCTCCTCCTCCTTCTCCTCTTCCTCCTCTTCTTCTTCCTCCTCCTCTTCCTCTTCTTCTTTTTTCTCCTCTTTCCCCTCCCCCTGTTTTGGGGCCCTACCCGGCGGTTCTCCGGGCTGACTCCTGGCTTTGTGTCAGGGATCACTCCTGACAGTGCTCAGGGGACCACATGGGGTGCTGGTCATTGACCCTGGGTCGGCTGTGTTTGAGGTCGGCACCCTGCCTGCCGCATGTTCTCTTCTTTCTGAACAGTGGCCTTCTCCGGCCCGGAAGGCATCATTTCACGCCCACCTTGAGGGTCTGTTTGAGTGAGCCCTCTGATGCCCGCTTCTTCCCTTCGGCTCCCAGCGGTTTCTTCCGGGCTTCGCCTTGCTCAGTGGCTTCCCTGTCTCCTCTGATCTCCCCAGACACCCACTTCTACCTGTGGCCTCACTGGCTTCCCCTTTACTGATTGGCACCTCGAGGAGTGACCCTCCCCCACACCCAGCAATGCTGGGTGTGACCCCAATTACCGCCCCACCACCAGCACCAAAAAAATCAGACATTAGCAAATTGCAGCCGGCTCATTAGACATGGTTGATGTTAATTTAACCAAAAGAAAACAAGTCCTGAGTATACCATGATATAATTTTTTTAATTTATGCATTAAAGTATCGCAATTGAGTATGAGAAAAACTTAAAGGAATAACATGAAATCCAGTCTGTCCGTTCTCTTTTCCCCATGTTCATTTAGATTTTCTTTGGCTGTAGTCACATACATTAAAACATAATCATTAAAAAAAAAAACAACATAATCATGAAGGACCAGAGTGGGCAGGGCACTTGCCTTGCTCATGGCCAATCTGGGTTCAATCCCCAGCTCCCTATATGGTGCCCACATCCCCGCCAGAAATGATCCCTGAGCACAGAGCCAGGGAGTAAGCCCTGAGTATTACTGGGGGCGGCCCCCAAACAAAAATCAAACTCCCAAAAGAACCACAGTCACGGTATGTAGTCCTAACATAGAGCTTTGCCTCATTTTTTTTTTTTTTCGCTTTTTGGGTCACACCTGGCAATGCACAGAGGTTACTCCTGGCTCTGCACTCAGGAATTACTCCTGGCGGTGCTCAGGGGACAAGATGGGATGCTGGGAATCAAACCCGGGTCGGCCGTGTGCAAGGCCAATGCCCTACCCGCTGTACTATCGCTCCAAGTCCCTCAGCTTTGCCTCTTGAATTGGGCGGATGGGATCCTTTTTCATCTGCTCTAATGGTGGTGCTCTGGCATATGGCTTCTGTGTGGATCTTGAGGGTGGCAAATTCCTCGAGGTGTGCGTCTCTCCACGGGAGAGGTCTGCACCTGCCTGGCTTTCTTACTGGTCTCTCGGCCGCTGCCTCCCATTCGTTGGTCCGAGCAGTGCTGAGTTGGAGAGCGAGTGCTGGGATGGTTCCTGCGGCATCCTTGCCCTGTGTGGGAGCTCGAAAGTCCCCCGTGATTCCACCGCTGGGCTCCTTGGCCAGGTTCTTGCACCATCCGAAGAAGGAGCAGTCAGGAGGACTCTGATCGTTCCCCAGCACCCTGGAGTATGCATAGTGGCTGTTGTGGCATTCTTATCTCAGGGCCCGATTCATATTCTAACATAAAGGATTCCTTTATGAACTGCTATCATCACGGAGTAGGTTTCTGAAACTTGCCTTAACGATTGGGCAAACATTGTGGCGAACAATGAAGCCGTTCATCAGGGCTAGAGATTTGGACAGTGAGGGAAAGACGGGTGGAAAAAGACATGGGCCTTGTGTCTTGGCGCATCTCTCCCCATCCCACCCCCATCTCTATCTGGCTTCTCAGTCTCTGCATCTATGAAGTGGGAGTAATAGTCTTTGGCTGGGTTAGGGTTGTTGGTGCACAGCAGGCAACACAAATCAGCAGAAACCAAAATCAGGCTTCAGTGATGAGGTGCGGGGTGTCAGTAACCTGCCTGGGACCATTTACACTCTAAAGGAGGCCGTGGTGAGCGTGCCTTCCCCCTGGCAACTGTTTGAACTTCTGTTTGAACCGCTTCCCTTCGAACCGGGCCGTGAACTCTGTCTCGGTGCCTTTCACGGTAACCGTTTCCCCACTGCTCTGTTTACAGTTTGGACGTCTGGTAAATGACGGCCTAGTGTGACTGCAGCTGGAGATGATTGTGTGTTCACTTTCTCGCAGGGACAACGGCTCCTCTGAGTCCTGTTATTTGGCCGTGTTATGACTGTCATCGTCGTGGCGAGGGAACGGGAGGGCTGGGCCTAGACTCATCTGACGGATGGGTGCGTGGCCGCTGTGTGGGAGGAGGGCTTTCAGGGGGCTTCCGGAGTTTTTCTTAGGAAAAGCACTGTGTTTGGAAGTGCATTTAGGCAACTTCATGGTCTTGAAGGGCAAAAATATCTTTTCTGTGCCGAAGACTTCAAATAGAGGCAGGTAGGGTAGTTGGGGAGGGGGTGTTCCTCCCGAGGTGCTCAGGCTCATTTGAGGCAGTGGAGTGTTGCTCTGTGATTCTCGGCTTGTCCCCAACCTACCCCTCAGTGTCAAAGGTGAGGCTCTGGTTAAAAGTCAGAGGTCAGAGGTGAGGGACTGTCTCCAAGGCTGTACCCCGTGATGCTTGGGGCTATGTTGTATCAGGGATTGAACTGAGGTTGGCTGCATATAATTCCTGCATTATCTCTCTGGTCCTAAATTTAATTTTGAAAGATTGAGAAAAACTAACAAATTAATTATACTTATCCATTGGTGTTAGCAATTAAATTGTCACACTTAACCGACCACACTGAGAACATGGGTGTTGAAATGAGTTAATGTTCATCTCAGGGCAGATCATGTGAGGTGGTAAAGGCGAAATGTTTGTGTTGGTTCACACAGTAAATAGTGACTTTTTAAAATTCTTGCATCTCTTGAGCATTCTAACTAACTCAAGACTGAGAACCACACTTTGAAAATCAATGTGAAGTTGATAGCATTTGACTTTGCCCGTTAAATATGTAACAGCAACAGTCATTTCCCTCTCTTATTCTTGAGAGCTTGAGCACCCTACAGGTGGTCGAAGCACTCTTACATGTGTGTGTATATCTGTGTGCATGCATGTGGAGGGTATGTATCTATGTATATGCATGAGTGTGTATTTGTGCATGCATGATCTCTGTGATGTTTGTATCTGTGTGTGCATGCATGTGTGTATGTATCTCTGTGAGTGCATGAGTGCATATATCTCTGTACATGTAGGCCTGCAGTTGTTTCTTTGTGTACACGCATGTGTGCATGTGTGTATTTCTATTGTACATATATTTCCCTGTATACATGCATGAGTATCTGTGTGCATGCTCCTGTGTGCATTCATGCATCCATGTGTATCTGTTGCATGCAGATTTCTTGCATATTTCTGTCTGTTCATGCATCTCTCTGTCTCTGTCTCTCTCTCTCTTTCTCTCTCTTTCTTTCTCTGTGTGTGTGTGTTAGGGACCCAAGAAGAGTTTGGACTCAGTTTGCTCTTGTTGATAGCCTGATGTCCCCTCCTTCCATCTACTCAATTGAATTTTAAAAAATTTACATTAGAAGTCTAATTCAACATATATTGTTTTATGTGCGCATATTGCTTAACTTATGTGTGAAGAAATTTTAAGATGTCAGGCCGGAGTTAAGCCTTTGTACCATCTTGCTGGAGAGCTAAGCTGACTGGCCCACCAGGGGAGTAAGCCCTCCACCGCCCTGATGAAATATGGTGTAAACTGAGTACTTCACGGGTGAGCGGAGCTTAGGGCTGGTTATTTGGGGATAAACAGGTGATTGAAGTATAGGTCTTTGGGACATACAGTCTTCAGTCCATATTCAACAAGGTCAAAGGCAATATAGCATGGCATGTATGTGTCCCTGTGGCTTAAGGGAAGAAATGTCTCGATACAATGATTCAGAGCAAAGCTCGTTTCTTTGCCCAGATCTGTCCCTCACCCTGAATTCCTGCCTGTGGGGAGAGTCATGGGTGCCATGTTGTAGGGTTACCCGGGAAGAACTTTTCCTGCTCCGGGGCCCACGGCCTCATCTGTGCTGATTCTAGGTTACCTGTCTGACTAACTCCGCTTAATTTCTTTTCTTTTCTTTTTTTTTTTTTAGCCAATGCAGATGTCTTAAAGGCCATGGTGGCAGATAACAGCCTGTGTGACCCTGAAAGGTGGGTACTTCCTCCTGCCCCCATTCTCTACTGGATCTGGTTTCCCAACTTTGGCACGAATGACATTTGGGGCTGGAGAGAGAGCACAGCAGGTAGGGCGTTTGCCTTGCACGCGGACGACCCAGGTTTGTTTCCTCTGCCCCTCTCAGAGAGCCTGGCAAGCTACCAAGAGTATCTCACCCTCACGGCAAAGCCTGGCAAGCTCCCCGTGACATATTCGATATGCCAAACACAGTAACAACGAGTCTCACAATGGAGATGTTACATGTTACTGGGTCCGCTCGGGCAAATTGATGAACAACGGGGGGACAGTGACAGTGACATTTGGACCAGAGCGCCCTTTGCTGTGGAAGCTGTCCAAGCAGGGTGGGACGGTCCCCAGGTTTCCTGCCTCTGTGCCACAGCCCACGATGTCCCCACCCCAGGAGGAAGAAGAGCCCAGTCCCTGCTCTAGGGGACAGTGGTAGAATGAGTGACAGCATGGGGACTGGACCAATATGGCCTTCTCAGCCGCCTCTTCTTGTGCGAGTTAATGAGCTATTCTGAGCTCAGCCCCCCACAGCTGTTGGATGAGATGCCCGTAACACCGACCCCTTTGGGTTATTGTGAGGATGTGAAGTACCTCCATGATCCCCGATATGTGTGAGCATACACACACACACACACACATACACACACACACACACACACACACACACACACACACACACACAGAGCCTTGCAGGCTGCTCTCAGGTTGTTTCTTTTTTTTTTATATTGCCAGGCGAAGTGTGTGTTTGGTCACTGGGATGACAGCCCCAGCCCTCAGCTGTTGTGTGGTGACCACTCGTAGCTCCCAGTTGCCCCTCACTCGTCTCAGAGAGTTTCCTTTCTCTGCGGGCTCTCACTTCTAAGGCAAGGCGAGTGTTCGCCCAGGCCTGGGCTGGAACCAGGGGAGGATGGTCTGGGGCTGCTGGACCAAACTGTCTGGGAGGCCTTGCGATGGCCAGCAGGAGGCGCTATAGGAACAGGGCCGGTTTCTTTGCTTTCTGTGGTCATCCTTGCAGTATTTATATATAATTTTTTAACATACTCTTTACCAGTCCCACCACTGGGTCTGCCTCCCTCCACCAGGGGTAAGGGCCAGTTTTGCAGACCCAGTGCCCCAAGCCAGGCAGTGGACAGCAGGCAGAGCAGAGACAGAGATGCTCGTAGGCAGAGCCTGGACGGGATGGGTGGGGCACGGCTGGGAAGGTCTGGCATGGCCTGGAGTGCCCAGTGTGTGGACAGGACCAAGGAGGGCCACGAGGCCCCCAAAGACCAAGTGCCATGGCAAGGAGACCCCGAACACCTTAGGTAGGAGCACACATCTGCCAAACTGGAGGGTCTGCCGGGATGTGCCAGGGAGCTGTCCTCTGTCCCTTGACCCCAGGCACAGCAGCAGCGTGACTCGACCTGTCTCTGCTGAGTGATGAATGGCCATGGCTGACCTGACTCAGCCTCAGACAGCGCCTCAGCTTGACATGGGATTCCCCTCTGCCTCCAAAGGCCTCTGCGGGCGTTTCCGGCCCTCTAAAGGGCATCAGGAGACCGGTTGTGCCACCTCCTCACCGGCTGTGGCCACAGGGCAATGTGCCTTGGGGCTGTTGGGTGGCTGGGGACAGGCCCTTCGTGACTTGGAGTTCATTTCCAGCCCGTCATGGGCCACTGCCTGGCCAGCTGTGCTTTTTCTCTCTGCTTCCTTTTCCTGGGAACCAGGGCCCTCACCGAGGCCTCTGGAATAGCCCGCTTGGCCCCTTTCATTTGTGCTTTTTATAGCCTGGATCGGATCGTTTGACTGGTTTTCTTTCCGGTGATCAAAGTGACCTCAGAACTTTCTAGATTGCTGATCCATGTGTCCTTAGCTGTGTGACCTCAGGCAAGTGAGTAAGCTGTCTCTGAGCCCCAGGGGGGAGGAAGTGAGTACCCCCGTCTCAGGCTTTGTAACCCGGATAGCGGGGACTTAGAAGACTTTGCTGCTCCTGTTACTGCGTTTATCAGCATAAGCGCATAAGCGTTTCTCTGGAATGTCACTCTTGATATCTGGACTTCAAAGCTTTTTTCCTTTGCTCTGGTCATTACCTGGTCGTGTACATATTCTCTCTTCTGCTCCCCCGTCCCCCACGCACACACACATACACACACACACACACACACACACACACACACACACACACTCTTCCTTGATGGCTGTCACTGTCACTGCTGCTGCTGTGATACCTGGGCTTTGCATATTCAGTTACTGAAAGTAACTTACGTGGCCCTGGACACGTGGCCATGTGCGGTGGGTGCCTCGGATTGAATTTGATTCCCCACGTTTGCAAAGCAGGTGTTTTGCCGTTGAACTATAGCCCCTGGCCCCTGGATTGATGTCTTTCGTAGGTGCGGTTTTAGTTTCTGGTTTGGGGGGACCCCTATCCATAGTGCTCAGAGATCAGCACACTGTCCATCACTCCAGACCATTGAGTGATGTCCCAGCTCTAAGTAGCCAGGCTCCCCTGGTCATCTGATACTTGAGCGGGGTTTCAGGTTTCCTCTGCTTCAGAGCACTTTGATGCCAGCATTTCTCTGCTTAGAAATCCAGCGGGAGAGGGAAGCTTCTGCCCGCATGAGGAGGGAGAACAGTCATTTAGATGGCATTTGCCTTGCACATCTCCAACCCGGGTTCGATCCCCGGCACCCCATGTGGTCTTCCAAACCCACCAGGAGTGATCTCTGAGCTCAGAGCCAGGAGTAAGCCCTGAGCACTGCCGGGTGTGTTCCCAAAAACAAAATGGGAAAAATTAAAAAAAAAAAAAAAAGAAAAGAAACATCCAGTTTTAAACTGCACTGTGGCCTTAGAGTTGACTATTTCCCGCTGGTCAGCTCCTGTACTCCCTTTGCAGGGCTCAGCCTCGCCTGCAGGGGGCGCGCGCACGTGTGTGTGTGTGTGTGTGTGTGTGTGTGTGTGTGTGTGTGTGTGTGTAAGCGGGCTGCGGAAGAGCCTTTCTCTCTGTGGTCATTCGTGCCCAGGGAACAGCCTAGTAACCACACCTGCCTCTCCTCTCCCATAGCCCCGTGACGCCCAGCACTCCCGGCAGCCCGCCGGTGAGTCCCGGGCCCCTGTCGCCGGGGGCCACGCCGGGGAAGCATGTCTGCGGCCACCACCTGCACACGGTGGGCGGCGTGGTGGAGAGGGACGTGTGCAACCGGTGTCGGCACAAGCGCTGGCACTTCATCAGGCCTGTGTCCAGGTCCAGAGAGGCCCGCCCGCGGCGGCAAGGCGAGGTCACCGTGCTCTCGGTGGGCAGGTGAGTTCGGGGGCTTGGCTGGGGGGGGGGGGGGGGATGTTGGGGGTGGGGTCACCCGGTGTTAAAGAGAGGCCGTGTCCACCTAAATCGAAGATCAGTGTAGCTCTATGGGCTTAATATTGGAGTTTTGATTCGGGTTTGGGGTCACACTGGGGCTGTTCTGGCTCCGCGTACGAGGTCGCTCCGGATCGGGCTTCAGGGCACCGGGCCGGGCGGTGCTGGGGGTGGAAGCCGGACCTCTCGGGAGCGCAGCCTCTGTCCCACCAAGCTTCCTCTCCGGTTCTGACTCCTGCTTCCCCCTCCCCCGTCGCCCCCACTGCGGAGGGGAGTCTTGGGATGCGGTTGCTGGGTTAGCTGGTGGAGGTGTTCACGGAGGTGAGAGAACCGCCTGGGCCACAGAGGAAGAAAGATTGCAGGGGTTGAGGCTCAGGCCTTACCTGCAGCCCAGCCCTGGTTTGATCCCTGAGCACCACCAGGAGTGATCCCTGAGCAGAGAGACGAGAGAAAGCTCTGAGCATCGCAGCGTGTGGCCCCAATTCCCTGTACCCCTCCAAAAAAAGGGGGGGAATAAAAAGAAAAAGCACAGGAATTCCTGGACAGAAAAGAGGGCTTGACTGGCATGAAAACAACTGGAGATGGAAACAGCCATCCATTGGGAAGGATGGACAACAGCTTCAAAGAAAGGAAGTCATGGGGGGAGGGGGTCTGGTCTCATGGCCAGCCGAGGGGGCGGGGAGGGGGAGAGACACAGAGAGACAGAGAGAGCCTAGTTGTATACGAAAATACAACTAGATTATGTGATTATGTATAAGTGACACATTGTACGTAATCTAGTTTTCCAGGAGAGAGAGAGAGAGAGAAAGAGAGAGAGAGAGAGAACCAGCCTAGTTGTATACTAAAATACAACTGTCATGGTCACTGTCCTCCCATTGTTCATCGATTTGCTCGAGCGGGCCCAGTAACGTCTCTATCATGAAACTTGTTGTTACTGTGTTTGGCATATTGAATACGTCACGGGTAGCTTGCCAGGCTTTGCCGAGCGGGTGAGATACTCTTGGTAGCTTGGCGGGCTCTCGGAGAGGGGCGGAGGAATCGAACTTGGGTCAGCCATGTCAGACGCATGCAAGGCAAATGCCCTACCCACTGTGCTATCACCTTGTACATAATATAGTTGCTTTCCAGGAACCTCATAAGTGTTCATGTGGGAGACAGGAGCATGCACTGTTGAGGAACATACACTGAACATACAGCCCGTGTACAGAACATAGGGAGACACGTCCCCAGGGGTTTGTGTTTAGTCTGGTCACAGAGCAAGTAGGCTGGTATCGAGACGGGCTCTCCTGCACAGTGTCCATTGCCTGCCCTGTCCAGCAGGGCCTGGGCTCCTCAGAGCAGAAGTTATTCTCAGGATTCCGTGTCGGCCCCATCCCAGCCAATAGATGCAGCAAGGCGGCTTCTCCTGGGGATAGGTTGTCACTCTCAAGCCGCCAGCCTCGGGCCAGTCTGTTTCAGCTTTTCCTGACCCCGAGAGTCCCTGTAAGTCTTCAGGGGGAAGGAGAGGGGGCCAAGTTGCAAACAGACTCAATCACTTGACCACCCCCCTGCTCTGGGGGTCTGCTAGGGAGCTGGTAATGCCATCCAGCCTCTGGCCGGACCCTGCTGGCCAGCCCCGGCCATAGGTCTCCCCTCTGCTGCATCTTGGGCTCCCAACGCCACGTGGCCCCGAGCATCCACTCCCCGTGACTCTTGTGGGCCGTGCTCTCACCACGCCCACGCCCAGGCCAGTTTCTGGTGGTGAGAGTAGAGGGTCAGCACGTGTGTGCTAGGACCAGCGTTCAGGGTGGATGCTTCCCCTCGTCTTCTCCCTGGGCTGCCCTGTCCACTCTGGAAAAGGACCCTGACCTCAGGCACTGGTCTCTCAGGTGTCCTGTCACTGGCGCTTACAAGCCACTGTTTCTCTCAGTTTCCCCCTCTAGAAATGGCCCAACAGGCACTTTCTAACCATCTATTGTTCTGTAGACACACCCCCCCCCCCAACAGCAACTTCAGGAAGGGTGTGGGTCAGTTTGGGGGCACGGACCCACTCCAGAATGGTGGGCTGGGGACCAGGGCAGCTCAGCAGGAGGGCATGCGCCTTGGAGGTGTGAGACCCAGAGTTGGATCCTCAGAACTGCAGAACTGCAGAACAAACAAACAAAAGAAGACAAAGAAGCAGCAGTGTGGGCCATTGTGCTGGCCTTGGAGAGCAAAGCAGGGCCCAGGCTGTGGCCACACTGTTTTTTATTAAGAACAGAGTCATGGGAATTTGTGAATGCAGAATGCAAGGAGAAGCCCTCCCTCGTTCGGACAAAGGGTATTTTGTTTGCTTCAAAAAAATGCTGAGATGCCCGACTCACATCCACTTGGCTCTCCCGTGGCCCAGCCCGGCTGCCTTTGGAGGGTGTGTGACTGCGGGTGGGGGTGGGGGGACACGACACACTGGTCATGTGGCAGAGCCTTCGAAGAGAGACAGATGAGCCTTCAGCTTCTCCCCGTTCTTCTTCTCTCACGCCCTTAGCTTAGCCTTAGATCTCAGTTTGGGTTTGTTTGTTTGTGGAGACAAAGAGGGTGAATTTGCATTGGAGAGTTCAAAGGGAAATTATAGAGTAGAACTGGAGAGTTGATCCTGAATTCAGGGACTCTTGGGGGTGTACTGGGAAGACAGAAGTCTTTAACTTCTCCCCTGATCTTTTCTTTTGTTTTTGTTGCGACACCCTGCGAGATGCTCAGGGCTTTCTCCTGCCTCTGCAGGAAGGAGTCACTCCTGGCAGGCCCAGGGACCACCTGGGGTTCTGGGGGTGGAACCAAGGCAGCTGTTGCAAGGCAAATGCCCTCCCCACTGTACCATCGCTCCCGCCCGTAATTTCTCTCCTGATCTTTAAAGGTGACTGTCAGCCCTTCACTCTCCCCGGGAGCCCTGGCCTTGAGGCTTGTGGCCACACTCCTTTCGGTGTGATGCTTCACCTGGGCACACTCACCAGGGATCTCGCTTCCTGGGAACGGGCCCCCTCCTATCTTTTAGTTGCCGTGTTTTCTGGGCAGTTTGAGGCCAGTTTGGGCAGCCAGTGGAGCTGCCCGATCCCATTCAGCACATGGGGGTCCCCAGGGATTTGAACTCGGGGCCACATGCTTGCAAGGCAGGCCACAGCAGCCCCTGCACTCCTCTTGGGTAATTGTGAATGGAAATATTTTCTGACTTCCTTAAATCTTTCCTAAATGCCTAAATTTACTTGAAAAGAAAACAAAACAGGTTGAAAACTAGATGCAAGAACTCCAGACTCAAGCGTTGGTTTGTTTTGTTTCATGGTGGTGGGGGGAGGCATGTTACTCTCCCAGTGGTGCTCAGAGCTTAGTCCTGCTCTGGGGTCAGGGATCTCTCCTGTGGGGCGCTGGGGATCATAGTCTGTGTGGGGATCCGCTACATTGAAGGCAAGTGCCCGAAGCCCTGGACTGTCTCTCTAGCTTTGCAACCCATGCTTTGCCTGCTGGCAGCCTGGGTTCAATCCCAAGTGTCGCCAGGTGATACCTGTCCCCCTCACACACACACCCCCTCGAGGAGTATGGAGCTGGGTGCAGCTCTGAGCACCGCTGGGTCCAAAAACAGCAACAGCCAAGCTCAGTCGCTCGCCGCTGCTGCTCAGTGTGCGGCGGTCACCCTGGTTGTGTGTGCCGTGCGGGGGCCTGTGCTCGGCAGCTGTCTGTGGTTAAAACAGCCGAAGTTCAAGTCCATTATCACAAACCGCAGGTCTGAGGCTGGTTCATGTCTGTGTCCCCGTCTCCCCAAGGCCTTTTTCACGCTCTGTAAGACATCCAGCAGAGCCTTGATGACGGGCAGACTCGGCCGGGAACAGGGCGACAGGCGACAGCGGCTGGGTGGACTGTCCCTCACCCGGAGAGGGTGTTTTTCAATGCCCATGGAACTTTTTTGATTTTGGTTTGTGGCTTGGGGGCCATACCTGGCTGTTCTCAAGGTTTGCTCCTCCATTCTTTGCACTCAGGGATCACTCCTGGCAGGTTTGGGGGACCATACGGGGTGCCAGGGGTTGAACCCAGGTCGGCCACATGCAAGGCAAGTGCCCTCCCTGCTGTACTATTTCTCTAGCCCCCGGGCCCACTGAGTTGGGGGCTGAGTTTGCCTGGCGATCCCTAGACACATGGTGGGTGTCGCGTTTGCTGAGAATCCTTGTGTCCTGGCACGGCGTGACCTTCAGATCCTCCCTCTCTCCCCTGCCAGGTTCCGTGTCACCAAAGTGGAGCCCAAGGCCAGTCAGAAGGAGCGGAGAAGTCTGATGTCCGTCGCCGGGGCGGAGAGCATCAACGGGGAGGTGCCTGTGACACCTGTGAAGAGAGAGCGAAGTGGCACCGAGTAGCAGGTGAGGGGTGCCCTGAGGCATGGGGGGAGGGACACGCCAGCCTCTCTGGGCAGCATGTGGCAAGGACGTGGAATGCTGATTGCGGGACCCCGGGGGACTGGGCAAGGTTCCTCGTCTGCGGGGGGGCTTAGGCTGCACAGTAACGGGAGGCAGGACGACTTTGAGTGCCCTGGTGGGATGGTGGGGAGTGAGTCAAACTGGACATTCTGAGCCCACCTGTGGGGTTTGCTCCATGTTCCATGGGGGTCGCTCAATGTTGCTGTGTTATTGGCAACCATGGGTAGAAACGCACACTTTCCCAAGGCCAAAGCACCGTCAGTCTTGCAGTGTTGGCAGCTGGTGGATTTTCTTCAGAACTTTGTGCTGACCCAACCGAGAGTCAGTCACCTTGGGGCATTTCTAAACACTGCTGTCTTGTCGCCGTAACTTACCCAAGGCCGGAGCAAGCGGCCAGTGCTTTCTCCTCCCCTAAGCCGGAAGTCAGTTTGTTGGTTTTTAGATTGAATGAGGTTCTGTGATTTTATGATACTGTGAATTTCTCATGCACATTAAGTCCGCTTTTTTTGTTTTGTTTTGTTTTGTTTTGTATGTGCCACGGTTCTGAAATCAGCGCCTTCCGCGGAGAAATCATACTCGTTCCAACAGCTATTTTTTTTTTTTATTAGTGAAACAACATGAGGTGCAGTTGTAGACTTACAAACTTTCGTGCTTGGGTTTCAGTTATACAGTGATCGAGTACCCATCCCTCCACCACTGCCCATTCTCCACCACCAATGATCCTAGTAGCCCTTCCATCTCCCCACCCCATCCCCACCCCACCCCACCTCTGTGGCAGGGCATTCTCTTTTGCTCACTCTTTCCGTTAGGGTGTTGTAGTTTGCAATAGAGGTATTGAGTGGCCATCATGTTTGGTTTATAGTCTACGTTCAGCATGCATCTCGCATCCCAAGCAAGTCCTCCAAACATCCTTTATTTGGTGCTCCCTTCTCTATCTGAGCTGCCTTTTCCTCCAGCATGTGCTGCTGGCTTCCAAGCCATGGAGCAGACCTCCTAGTACTTATCTCAACTATTCTTGGGTGTTCGATTTCCATTCTGTTAATTTATATTCCCCAGATGAGTGGTCTTTCTATGGCTGTCCCTCTCTTTCTGGCTCATTTCACTTAGCATGATATTTTCCATGTAGAAGCACTTGTATGTAAATTTCATGACTTCATCTTTTCTAACAGCTGCATAATATTCCATTGTGTACCAAAGTTTCTTTAACCAGTCATCTGTTCTCGGGCGCTTGGGTTTTTTTTCCCCAAAATTTGACTATTGTGAACAGTACAGCAATGAACATAGACGTGCAGATGTCATTTCAACTGTACTTTTTTTTGCCTCTCCGGGATTTATTCCCAGGAGTGGATGCTGAGCAGTTTTAATTGTAGAAGGTAGCTCTTGGAAAAAAGACCCCCGGAGCCCGTGGTTGGTCACGTGCTGTTGGCTAAGCTGCATCAGCCCTTTCTTCCAAGCCCTCTCTTGGGGTTGGGTGGGGCACAGGTTCCAGAAGCTATGAGGCAACCTCAGAGCCTGGGCATGGGATTGAGGGGGAGTGGAGCAGGATGGTGTCAGCGGGGTGGTACCCCACCCACTCACACTGGGCCCTGGCAGGGTCTTCTGCTGTGCCTGGCTCCATGCGTGGCAAATGACATTTCCTCCAAAGGGCTCCGGGGTTTCGTGTTGGCACCTGAGAAGCACTCGTCATTATAAGCGGATTCACTTCCTGTCTCTGGCTGAGTGGGGGAGATACGTGGCTTTTGTCTACTCAGTTATTTGGTTTGGGGGTCTCTCTATCTCTCCTTCCCCCCGCCCCCCATGATGCTCAGTCCCAGCTCTGTGCTCAGGCCTTGCTCTTGGCTCTGCGGGGATGGGCAGTAGAGGAGACACCATGTGGGACCAGGGGTTGAACATTGACCTCCTTCGGCAGCGCATATGCTCAGCCCCCTGGGTGACTGTGTGGGTGGCACATGTCTGGTCTTTGCTCTGCTTGCTTTTGTTTGGGGCCATACCCAACGGTGCTTCTCCTGACTCAGCTCATAGATCACTCCTGGCAGACCGTATGCAGTGCCAGGGATGGAACCAGGGGCTGCCCCATGCAAGCCAGGCCTTACCTGCTGTACAGTATCATTGACCCTCGTTTTTGGTTTGTTTTGCTTTTTTTTTAGAGCCACACCCTGCAGTGTTTAGGGCTTTGGGCGATGCTCGGGGATCACTCCTGGCCGTGCTCAGTGGACGTTCTGTGGTGCCAGGGGCTGGCCTGGGTCAGCCACTCTCCAGTCGAGTGTACTTCCTGACAAAGGCCAACCGGCTTCCAACACTTGCACAGCACCAGTGCCCACCGCCCTGCCAGGCTGCTGTCTTCTGTCAGAACTGTCGCTGCAGTCTGTATTTGCCTTTTAAAATTTGTAGTAAAATTTGCCTGGTGGCATCCTTGGTCTGGGACATCACATAAATCTCAAGTGTTGGGCCTGTGGTTTGGCCTTTGTAGACCAGCATGGGGATCCCCAACCACCTTTCACCACATGCTTCTTTCTCTTCTCATTACACTCAACCCTCTTCCCTTCTAACTAGATACAAATCTACTTTTTTTTTTTTTTTTGGTGGGCTGGAGCAATCATACAGGATACAGGGGGTAGAGTGTTTTCCTTGCCTGTGGCCAACCCGGGTTCCATCCCCCTATGATGCCCTGAGCCCACCAGGAGTGATCCCTGAGTGCAGAGCCAGGAGTAAGCCCGGAGTACCGCCGGATGTGGCCCCCAAAACTCAAAATAAATGAATGAATACATAAAAGTGTTTTGTCGGCCCATTGGTGCCATTTCTATGACCCATGCTTGCTTTGCAGCCAGGCTGGCCAGGCCTTCCTTAGCTTAAGAATTTCGTCGCCGAAAGCCTCTCTGAGTCCCCCAACCCACTCATGGTTCCTAGTCTGACACCAAGGGTTTCCTTTACTCTGGTTGAGAATTTCTGCCAGGATGCAAGTGTTCTGTGTCTGTGCCCTCCAGTATGGCAGCCCCTAGCCTTCTACAGCTACGAACACATTCACTGGGACCAGTGCAATGTTCAGGAGTAGATTTTGAGTCTAGATTAATTGCAGTTATTAACCACGGTTGACTGGTGGCCGCCATATCTGACCCTGAGGTTCTTGATCATTGGTGTGGTGGTTCCCGTTCCTTGGTTGCAGGTTTTCCCCACCCTGAGTGTCTTAGGAAGATCTGGATGACTTTGTTGTCAGAGACCCAGGCTCAAGAATCAGTTCCTGTTTCCTGCAGTGTGAGCCTCAACATAGAGTTTATTCTTTGCCATCTGATGATTTCCTCATCTTTAATTCCGGAGTAATAGCCATCAACCTCGATACCCCACTTGTACCCCATGTTTAGGTCAAAGCTTCAAGCCCGGAGAATTGAAGCTCCTTGCTCTGAGTTTCCAGCAAGAACCCGATGAGTCTGTCCTGAAAAGGAGGCGGGAAAGTGCGTGTGTGATCGGGTCCAGCCAGGCCCTGATGTCTGCGTCTCCTGACAAGAAGCACGCTCTGAAAAATCCCGGGCTTTTGCAGACATTGAAAACGTTCCTCTGAGTACTGGTTGTTGGTGCCTCTGTTACCTGTGCTTCTCATCCTCAAAAGAGAGTGAGGGTTGGGATGTGAGTTTCCAAGTAGAGAAATCCTGTGATCTACCCCCCGGCGCCCCCCCCCCCCCCCCCCCCGGGGCCCAGGCCTCTGATTCTGGACCGATATGCGAATTTGTCCTAGAAGGAAGCTGGGAAGGCAGGAAGTTGGGTCTGACTCGCGCTGGTCTCCTGCTCTGCCTTAGCTTTGTGTTGCCCCCACCCCAACAGGTGTTTTGTTTTAAATTTGGATTTTGACTCAGTGCTTGCTTTTTATTATTATTATTATTATTATTATTATTATTATTATTATTGGGGCTGGAGCGATAGCACAGCAGTAGTGCGTTTGCCTTGCACGCAGCCAACATGGCCGACCCGAGTTCGATTCCTCCGCCCCTCTCGGAGAGCCCAGCAAGCTACCGAGAGTATCTCGCCCGCACGGCAGAGCCTGGCAAGCTCCCCGTGACGTATTCAATATGCCAAACACGGTAACAACAAGTCTCATGATGGAGACATTACTGGGCCCGCTCGAGCAAATCGATGAACAACGGGAGGACTGTGACTGTGACTGATTATTATTATTATTATTATTATTTCATTTTGTCTCACATCCAGTGATACACAGGGGTTACTCTGGCTTTACATTCAGGAATTACTCCTGGCAGTGCTCGAGGGACCATATGGGATGCTGGGAATCGAACCTGGGTCGGACGCATGCAACACTCCTCCCCGCTGGCCGATCGTTTCAGCCGTCAGTGCTTGTTTTCACTTGGCCCGTTTTATTTCCTTGAATAGGTTCAAATATACAAAAGCAAATATATATCTTCCCCCCTTTTTAAAAAAAAAATTAGATTGTTGGTACTGGGAAGTAGATTTAAGTTTTGTTTTGTTTGGGGGGCACACACTTAGCGGTGCCCAGGGCTTACTCCTGGCTCTGCATTCAGGACTCATTGTTGGTGGGCTCCGGGAACCATATGGAGATGAAGCCGGGGTTGGCCTCCTGCAAGGAAAGTGCCCTACTTGCTATGCTGTCACTCCTGCCCCAAAGACTTAAGTTTTTGAAATAGAAAGTTGTCAAGACTGTGGAAGAATTTCTCACTCTCTTACAAATAAAACATCTTGGGACCAGGGATGTGGTCAGGTGGCAGACTCCCTGAATGGGAACGCTGGCCCCTCCGGCTGGACCACTCCTCAGCAACCCTGGGTGTGGCCTTCAGAAGCAGAAAGCCTGTTGTTTGCTTCTGTCTTCTTTCCCTGGTTCTTTCCATCCTTCTTCCTTGGCTCGAGTTCTTCTTGGTGGTCATATCTATTGTCTTCTGCCTGATTTATTTTGGCAGTGCTGTGAAAATGGCTCCCCCCCATCCCCCAGGAAATGTGTTTTGATTTCTTCTTCGAAGAATAAGCTTTTGTTTTTCAAAGTTAAATAAATCAAATTCATGCCGGCCTCCACATGCCACCGCCTTGTCTTCACCATCACTGCTCTTTGGGTTTCCAAAATGATTCTGTAGCAGGCATTCACAGCACGTCTTTCTGGAGCTTTTTTTTAAAAAATTCCTTCTAAAAGAAAAGTGTGGTATGGAAAACACTGATCTGGTATTCTGCTGAATAGTGTTATTGCATTTACATTTACGATAGCATGCATCTTCTTTTTTTTTTTTTGGAGGGGGAGTTCATTAAAGTTTATATTTAATCTACTTTTCCACTTTTTAAAGAATTAATTCACTGAATCACTGTCACTGGCATTCTGTTGTTCATCGATTTGCTCGAGCGGGCGCCAGTAACACCTCCATTTTTCCCAGCCCTGAGATTTTAGCAGCCTCTCCTTACTCGTCTTTCCCAACACTGTCGTATTGGAGGCTCTTTCAGGGTCAAGGGAATGAGACCCGTTATTGTTACTGTTTTTGGCATATCGAATACACCACAGGGAGCTTGCCAGGCTCTGCCGTGCAGGCAAGATATTCTCAGTTGCTTGCCAGGCTCTCCAAGAGGCATGTATATCTGTACTTATATAGATACATATATTTCCCTCTATGATTTGTTGCTTACTGTCTGAACCCCATCAAATATGGTGTGGTAATAAAGAATTAAATTTTTTAATTGATTGACAGTGAGGCTCACAGTTACAAAGTTGTTCATGATTAGGTTTCAGCCTTAGAGTGTTGCAACTCTTGTCCCTTCACCAGCGTACATTTCCCTCTGCGGACATTGGTGGTAGCATCATTTTTCCTTTAAATTCTTTTATTAATGAGATCATTCATTTGGTGGCGCTGGTGAGGACTCCCAGGTGGTGATCAGGAGCCCATCTTGGGGGTTCTTGGCCAGAGGAGTTTGCAGTTCGATGCTGGCCGAGGATGGGAGTGTCGTTCAGGCCCTGTGGTGCTGGGGACCACACAGGGGCCACCATAGTGATACTCAGGGGCCACCAAGACTGCTCAACAGTGTAGTCCTTGCCTATGCAGCACATATCCCCCTGACCACTGAGCAATCTCCCTGGCCCCTTGAAACTGTTGTTATTGCTTTTGGTTTTGGGGTCACACCCTTCAGTGTTCAGGGCTTACCCCTGACTGCGTGCTCAGGAATCACACCTGGCAGGGCTCTGGGGGTTATATGTGGTGTGTGTGGGGGTGGGGTGAGGTGTAAAGCAAGTGCCCTACCTGCTCTAACTCCCTCTCCACCCCTCTAGGAATTTTCTTTGTCTTGTGTTTGTTCGGGGCCATTCCTGGTGGTGCTCACGTCTCACTCCTGGTTCTGTGTTCTGGGATTATTCCTGGCCGGCTCAGGGGATCAGGAGGTGTCAGGGATCTCCCTGGGTTTAGATGTTGTCATTGGCTCCAACTGGAGGTGGGCTGGGCATTTGGGAAGCTGTCTGTGGACCCCAACTCTCCGCATCCTGATGTGGGGTGAAGAGAGGCTGCTGCCGGGCGGCTTTCTGCGCTTGATCTTATTCCTGCTGGGTGCCCGGGCTCTGTCCCACCTTCACGGTCCCCTTACAGGTGTCGTGTTGGCAGTGCCAACCTTGAGGGGCGTCTTTGCTTCTCAGACAAGGGCAGAGCTTCCTGCTTGGGTTGGGTCCAGCTGCCAGCAGTGATGGTCTGGGTGCCAGGGCCGGGCCTGGCAGACCCCTGGCCCTTGTCCTCCAGGGGATGCTGATGGGCCGAGCTGTGGAGCTGGTGTATGTGACCCTCTTTGGGCACAGGTGAGGGTCTTCAGAGCCTTGGCGATGGGTTCCGGAACCTGAACTCAGACTTTCTGCACGTCAGTCCCTTCCCTGCCAAGGACCCTGCCGATGGCTCGCGTGTTGGAATCCAAGGCTCCCGTGGGGTTCCTGGCAGTGGGTGGTGAGGAAGAGGGAGAGAGCAGCGTCGGCTGGCACCTGGCGGGTGTGGGTGGCGCTCTGACTGTGGGGCTCTGTCTATCCTGGCAGCCTCTGTTTCCGGCTGAAGCCGAGGGCCACGAGTCATTGGCACGACGGTGTTCCTGCGTCTGCAGTGCTCGGCGGGCAGTGCCCTATAAATGTCAGCTCCTGTTACTCATCAGCTGCTTCCTTCCCTAACAAGTTTGCCCTTTGAGGTCTGAGTGTGTCTGATTGCTTAAAGGAGCCACATCCGTTTTTATTATTTTATTTTATTTTATTTTGGGGGGTGAGGAGGCTGGGGGTACATTCTGTAGTACTTTGGATTTTGCTCGTGACTCTGTGCTCAGGGATCACTCCTGGTAGGGCTCACAGGACCTTGTGGGATGCCAGGGGTTGAACCTGGGTCTGCCGTGTGCAAAGCAAGCACCCCAGCTGCAGTGCTGTCCCCCTGGTCCTTTGATTCACGGTCTTTATGCCAGCCCACATGTGGCTTCTCATGGCTGGAAGGAACCTTTTAGCCTCGACAGGCGGGACTAGTCCTGAGCCAGGGAGATGGCTCAACCGGCTGGAGCTCTTGTTTCGCATGTGAGAATTCCGGGTTCAGTCCCTGGCACTGATGCGTGATCTTCTTCACCAAGAGTAACCCCTGAGCACCTCAGATGTGTTGTCTCAAAACCAAAAGAAAAAAATAAAAAAAAAAGGACAACCGGTTTTTAAATGAATCTACTGGAGAGCAGAGAAAGAACGGAGAGAAAACTCATCGAGGGGAAATGCACTGGGTTGAGGAGACAGAAAGAAGGTTGCAGTTGGAAATTTACCAGTCAGGGCACGTGGGGTGTCTTCTTTTTTCCCTTTGATTGTCGTGAAATTGAGAGCAGCTTTTCAGGGTGAGCGCCACCTTGACGTGAGTGTGTGTGTGTGTGTGTGTGTGTGTGTGTGTGATTGTGTACGTGATTGTTTTAGAGTGTGTGAGAGAATGTGTATGTGTGTGAATGTGTCTGTGAGAGTGAGTATGTGTATGAGACTGTGTATGTGTGAGTATAGGTATGTGAGTGTATGTGCGTGTGTGTTTGAGTGTGTGTGTTTGTGTTTCAGTGTGTGTGTTTGAGTGTGTGTGTGTTTGTGTGTGTGTCTGTATGTGAGTGTGTGTGTGTGTGTGTGTGTGTGTGTGTGTGTGTGTGTGTGTGCGGGGGGGCTCTATGGGGACTGTAGGGCAGTGCTGGAATGCTTCCCCCTGAGTTTGTAAAAGATGAACTTTCCCCTTCTGATGCCAGTGTCTGGCTTTCCTAGCGCACACATGCCCCCATGGTTTGGGTCTCACTTCCTCCCCAGGGGTCTCAGCACCGCTTTTTCGGTGAGATACAGAAGGCAGCTGTGGAGAACAGCCCCCAGATTCTGGGTGCTGGTTTGGATCCAAGTAGCACATGGGGTAAGGGTTTCGAGCCTTGCAAGGCCCAGGGTAAGCCATGCTAGGGAGCCGAGTGTGGAAATGCCCCAAGAGTGGGGACCCAGCCTCAGTGCAGAGTGCTCGAGGTGGGGCAGGAGCCGAGAACAAGTCTGTCAGGCCACGGTGCTTGGGGGGCTCTGAATGGGACGTTCCTGCCGTGTCAGGATGCCAGCTCTGCTCTTCCCGCCATGGAACCCGGCTTTCTCAGACTCCGACTCCCTGTCCTGACCTTCCTATGATCCCGCTTACAAAAGTCTCTGGGGCTCAGGCAGCCAACAAGCAGGAAGACCTGGAAGACAGCTGGATGGCTGCTTTCTCCAGTTCCGTGCTGCAAGGCTGATGGGAGACATGCTTTTCTCTTTTCACCGTCTTCTCTCGCAGGGTCATCGCCACCCTCCTTCCTGTGCCCCTGCTCATGTTTTGGAGCCCCTGACTCCAGCACACGTGTGTCTTTCTGGTTCCGCTTTGTGGCATCACTCAGGGCAGATGCACTGTTCAAGCCCCATGAAGTCCTGGTCTGCTGAGCAGGGAATGAGTCCCATTGTGGCAATGACTTGGGCTCTTGCTGCTTTGTTCTGTTTCCTTTTTCATAATATTACTTTGTTACCTTTTTTTTTTTTTTTTGCCTAAGAGGATAAGGTTCTGTTAGGGCACAACTCTGGATCTCCGACCACAAGCAAGGGCCACACAGGAATGCAGTCAGAAAGCAGGTACTTTATTGAGCTGGCTAGCCAGGGTTCAGCCGTCAGGCAAGACCTCGAACTTCTTCAAAGGGGATCTTATATAGGCCTTCACTGGCCATTACAGCAGAGCCCGCACATTTCATGGGCGACTAGCGGGTATCTCGTAACTCAGACATTTGGTTATCTTCTGTGTTTACCTGGCTCCCTTTAATTTACAGCTCATGGCACCTGCATTCCGGTGGCAGTGGATAAGGGAAAAGTTACTAACAGAGGCACAGATAAGGAAGGGTCAACAAATGGAGACAGAATTTCATCCCAATTAGGAAGAGTCAACAAATGGTTTCACAGCTAAGGCTCTACTAGGGAGGGGGCAGGAAAGGAAGAGTTACTAATTAGCAGAGTTTAGCTCTGGAATTTTCCTTGGGGTCCCAAGGAACCTTACAGGTTCCATATACTGGCCTTTGACTTGGCGTATTTGTTCTCTCTCTCTCTCTCTCTCTCTCTCTCTCTCTCTCTCTCTCTCTCTCTCTCTCTCTCTCAACTACAACAAATCTTACAAAAGACAGAGTAACAGAGTAACAGGCAATGGTTTGCTGGATTAGACTGTGCATCCTGAAGGCTGAGTTGTGGATCAAGGTCAAGTGACACATCACTACCTGTTCATTGACTGTGTTTTTACTCTCGCTGTCCTTGCAAGTTGGTTTCCTTTCTGTCCGGTTGGCATGTAGAAACAAGCTCACTTCTGGCCCACTCGCCTGGTTTTTGTTTGTTTAGTGAAGCGGCATTTTTTTTTTATTGAATGAAATTTTCTTAAAGAGAGAAGGAAGAGGAATGAGTGTTGGAAGAACACAGGCTTGAGAGTGAGTCGTGGCTGGGTCTTGAACCCGAGTGTTCTGGCCTCCTTGGTGTCTCTGCTCTGACCTGCCCGGACAGCCCCAGAAAGCAAGTCTTGTCCAGGGGGTCGCCCGGTCTTCCAGGTAGGAGAGAAAAAGGCATGCAGACATTTGCAACTCTGTCATCGGGACAACTGGCCAGCAACAACACCTCTTTGGAATGGTCGGGCTCATAAGCACACAGGGGTCTGGAGATGGAGCCTGGGGCAAGAACAGCCTGTAGGAAATGACTCAAAACTCAGCCCTGCAGGCCCCGGAAGTGCTCAGCAAGTGCTCAGCGAGAATGTTTTTTCACTCTTCTCATTTCCCCGGGGAAATGCCAGCCTCCTCTGAAAGTGCAGGACTGACCCTGTAGGCGTGGCTGGGGAAGACTGTCACAGAGAAGGCACCTGCCTGTTTCAAGATGGAATGAATGTTCACAGAGCACCTCACAGAGCACCAGGGTCCCCTCAGCCCCCAGGTTCAAAGCCAACCAGCCCTCGAGGTTCACTTGGTGCTCAAATTTGATTCCTTTTTGGTTTGCAAAGCCTTGATAAGGACAGCTTTGGGCAGGTGGCAGGCACCAAGATGTCTTGAGACTATGTTTTAGAAGAACAGTTGGCAGGGGTGGGGGCGGGGGGATTGCATCTCCTTCTTGTGTTTAGTCCTCAGGAGGGTTGGCGGGTGGCACCTGGCCGTCACTTACCTGCTTCTGTTTTCTCTTGCAGGAGTGACTGTATCTGAAGACACCCCAGCCTCTGAAAACTTGAGAGATAGGAAGTTGCCTAGGGAATACTTCTCGCTACCTTTTGTACAGTTTCTCTCAGAGGCATCAGGCATGTGGACGAAGCCGAAAGGGAATGTCGTGGCTAAGCTGCGTGTAAAATTGCTCGGAAGCAGTTTTGTTCAAAGTTGCTGGGGAAAATGGGTTACTTTCCCAGGAACTGAAAAGCTCCTTTTTGATCTTCCCCATCACCCCTGGCCATGGCCCTTCCCCATCCCTCCCCACCCTCCGCTCCCGTCTTCCTTGGGCTTGGGTACACACTGCAATCTTTCCAGTACTCTCACTCTGCACAGTGGGACGATTCGTGTACAGTCTGAGTTAATGTGTGCGTGCGTGTGTGCGTGCTTGTATGCGTGTGTGTGTGTGCAACACTCACATTCCAGTTTGCTCCTGAGTGAAGGAATTCTCTTACAGTTGTGTGTGTCTGTGTGTGTGCGCGTGTGTGTGCGCGTGTGCGTGTTTGTGTGCGTGTGCATGTGTGTGTGTGTGTGTGTGTGTATGTGCAACTCTCACATTCCAGTTTGCTCCGGAGTGAAGGGATCCTCTTACGGTTTCGCTGTTACGAAGGACAAACCAGACTCGGATGGTGAAAGATTTGGTCTCCAGACTCTAGATTCCAAAGCCTGCTGTGGCCACGCTGTTCTTCGGCCGTTCGAATGCTGTTATCATTCTTACAAAACTCAGGCTAAGCGACTTAGTCATTGAGTAAAGGGGCGGGTGGTGGGGGCACAGCTTCAAGCCTCCTTCTCCACCCTACTTTCTTTCTTCTGCTGCCATGGTTTTAAGTGTCGGTCCACAGGCCAGCAGGGCAAGTGTTGTGGGCAGGTATAAAAAGGCTGAAAAACGCTTTCCTTGTGAAAGTCACTTCTAAAATGTTTTGACAACCCGGGGCCAGAACAGAACCCCAAATGCCCACTGCTGAGGCAAGATGGTCAGCGTGGCTTCTGCCACATTTCTCCTGGCATGCTACTGGCTACTTTTCCTTTTTTTTGAACTAACACTCATCACTTCCCACCCTTGGCGGTCTCTTTCCTGTGGGCCCAGAAAAACTACTTGTTGCTTCTTTTTTTTTTTTTTTTAAACTCAACAGTTTACACACCTCAAAGGACTCAGACGCCAAGATGGTAACGCATTTATGGTAGGCCACAGGGTCTGTCCACAGGGGGTCGTCCAGCCCCAAGAAATACTCCAGGTCCAGTGAGGTCCAGATGAGGCTGTGTGTTGGGCCTGGGGCATTTCTATCACATCGACAAAAAGCACTTTTTCTCATGTGACTTCCAAAAGACGATTTTCACAAACATGTCCTTCAGAGTATTTACTGTAAATATACTCATTCCATTCTGTCTGCCATCCAGTTAAAAATGTCTAACTTTTGAAATGAGCAGTAGGTGTGGCCTCATGTGAATTCTTACAGTGAATTGAAAGGTGTGTGGTGTGTGTATGTGTGTGTGTATATGTGTGTGTGTGTGTGTGTACACATAGGTACATCATATACATAGGAGACTAGAGGAAATCAGTGGGAAAATAAATTTGATTGAGGTCCAAAAAGTATCAATATAGAGATTTTTTGGGGTGTGTATTAGTGTAAATAACATATGCAGTCTAGCTGGTAGTTTTAGTAAAAAGAGAAAACAAAAAAAGCACCATTTTGGCCTGGGGTGGGGTGGTAGGACTTAAAAAATACGGCCTCAAAACGCTGAGGGCTGGACTGTAAGCTATTGTACAGCTTTAATTATTTTTAAACTTTATTCAGGTTAGAGCACTTTGTTTCAATAGCAATACAACAGGCAAAAGAATACGCAGTTATTTAAAATTGTATTTATATACCAAGAGTGCGTTTTAAATATTTTCTAATACTTGAGCAGTTTTTGTCTGGCTGGCTTCCGATACGCCAAAAGCTAAGCATCGAAAATTTTCAACACATAAGCTTTGTACTGGTTTATACTCTCCACTAAGAATCCGTAAGTGTTCCCAGAGCAGCTGATGTTTACACGCTCCGGACAGGTGGGGCCCGCACACGCTCACACCAACGCAAGACACTACCCGCGAGACGCAGACATGAGTTGGCTACCACCTTGATGTAAAAATTTGTAAAGGAAACCTTTTCAGCATTTTTTCAGTGTCAAATGTATTTTTAACTGTCTGGTTTGTACTTTTCCGACTTTTGTACTACCAAAGCAGAGTTAAAAATAAAAATGTTTCAGTATGGTCTGACATTTTTTTTTTTTTTAAATGGATGCAGTGGTTGGTATCCTGGTGAGACCATCCGTACTGGAATGCTCTAGCAGGCCGGCCTTAATAAGACCTTGGAAGGTATTACCTCATTAGAATGCACTTAATTTCTATGTCTGCCTTCTGGTTAAGACATCATTAGACTGATGTGCTGTCTTGGATTTGCCCTTCCCTAACCCCTGTAGTAACGTTACCTACCAGGTCCTGATCATTATATTCAAATACGCTTGGATACCTTCACCCCATTTCCCTTAATGTATTTACTGTTACTGTTCCATAACAGCAGAACCATGATGACCGGAGCGAGTTGGCACGGGCAAATCCTCCTCACCCAGAGGGTCAGCTGACTGTTCCCCTCGCGCGTCCTTTTCTTAGTTCTGGCATCTCCCAAGAGTCTTCTGGTGGGACTGGGCTCTCCCCCCACCCCTTGCCCTCATCTCCCCCTCTTCATAAGACACTGGCTGGTTTTTTATATCCGAGGTTTGTGTGTACTTGGCTTTGTCCTGGCAGAGGGACAAAGCCACGCGGGTTCCGGGGCCGAGATCTCCAAGCCTACTCGGACCGGGGCCGAGCATCCTCCACCCAGATCCTCCAAATTCCAGTAGGCGGGGGTCACACCCACCAATTGGCCCCCTGGCGGCGTGTAATCCCATCAGCGGCCAAGACTCAGAGACTATAAAAACCAGCTCCCGGAAGAGAACAGTGCAGTCTCCTGCCCCTGCACCTGGCTGTCCTCGCCGGGGCCCCTTGGAGGGGAGCGGGTTGAGCTTTCCTCCCCGCCCCGACCAGGGCTCCGGCAGCCGAAGACCTCCGGCGGCCACACGACATCTTATTATGACATCTCATTATCTCATTCCTACTTTGGACAAACTTGCAGGCTACTGAATGTAGCCTGCCCACACGGCAGAGTCTGGCAAACTCCCCATGGCGTACCCAATATGCCAAATACCAGTAACAATGATGGGTCTCATTCTCCTAAAGAGCCTTGAATATAATCCCAGGGCTAGGATGAAGGAGACGTTACTGGGGCCTGCTCGAGGCAATCGACGAATAACAGGATGATTTGTGATTTGTGTGATTTGTGTGTACTTGAATCACCTGGAAAGCTTTTTTTTTTTCTCTTCATTTTCTCTTTTTTTTTTTTTTTTTTTTGCGCCTTTTTTGGTCACACCCAGCAATGCACAGGGGTTACTCCTGGCTCTGTACTCAGGAATTACTCCTGGCGGTGCTCGGGGGATTGCATGGGAATCGAACCTGGGTCGGCTGCATGCAAGGCAAACGCCCTAACCGCTGTGCTATGCTCCAGCCCCTCACCTGGAAAGCTTTAAGAATTCCCAATGTCCTTGAGTGTGGGAGGGCCCAGGTTTGGCCCCAAGAACACTGAGCACTGTGGGGAGCAACCCTAAGGCCAGAGCTAGGTGCGACCTCCCCCCAGCCCCCCCCAATAGAATCATTGATCTCTAATACTCCTAACAATGGACTGCTGCTGGTCAGGCTACAGGAATGCCAGAAACATCAGAATCTTCCTTGAGGTCCACGCTCCCCACCCGCTACAAGACTTGTAGCTTCGTCAGGTGATTCCTGTGTGCCATCAGCTCCAAATCCCCCACTTCCCAGAAAGGGCTCAGCCCCGGGAGTTCCTGGCTGTCTCCCCCGATGGGGGCCCATGCAGATGATCTACTCCTTCCCGTGGTCTTCTGGTGAGGGTGGCAGAGAGTGTTGGAGGAGGGTTAATGTGGGGCTCACGGGTAAGGCTAGTGATGTCCAGCTCCCAGTGGTGGCCCTCAAGTCTCCCTCTGGCAAAGCTGCTGCTTAAAAAAAAAATAAAAATCATTAATAGAAGTATTTCAAATGAGAAAGGTATTTTCTTTTTTTCTTTGTTTGGTTTGGGGCCACACCTGGTGGTGCTCAGGAATCACGTCTGGTGGGCTCGAGGGACCCTATGGGTTGTGGGGATGGAATCCTCATCAGCTATGTGCAAGGCAAACACCTACTGTCTCTCCGGCCCCTCCAGAGAGAAACTGACGTTAGATAAATACCCAGTTCTGCTCCAATCCTCCTCGTCTATTAGTTTCATTTCTTAGGGGGTCCCTCCACACGCAGAAATTTGAGTCTCGTGCTGTTCAGAAGGCAGGAGCCTGAGAAGGAGTGAGTGACCGCTGAGCTGGTGCGCTTCCAAAAGCTCTGTGGCCCTCCCTGAGCTCTGGGGTGGGGCTGGGGAACCTGGGTTCCCTCCCCCAACAACCCCCTGTCCACCAGACACACACACACACACACACACACACACACACACACACACACACAAACATGCGCGCGCCTGAGCCTGTCTGCACCCTGCCTGTTTGCCCCTGCCCCCTGCATGCCCTCCTGCCCATTCCTCTTGTAAAGACACTTGCGTCCCTGTGTCTTTCTACCTTACCCTCCCTCCAGCAAGACGTTAAGATGTTGTCTTCGCTTGAACGTTTGCTATCGGGCTCACCCCAAGCCTGAACTCAACCTCACATTTTAGGGGACCCCATCCAAATGCCCGAATGCCCCCACTACTTCCCACCCATGCCCCTCCCTGCCCCCCACTGCGAGCAGATCCCGTGGCACTCACCTCATTGGTCAGCAGCTGCTTTGGGGGAGGTGTGCAGGTTCTGCTGGGGGCTCATCCATAGCCATAGCCCTTCTGACCTCCCCCTGCCTCTCCCTTCCTCTCTCCTTCCTCCCATCTTTCCTCTCCCACTTTTGTTTTTCCCTCTTGTGGACCCCTAAACTGCTCACCCCGCATCTTGTATTTCCCTGGGGCTTTATATGGGAGAGCTGGGTTTGGGCACATGGGGAGAGACGCCAGGAGGAAAGACAAGGGCCTTGCACCTGGGCACCACCAAGGGGCACTCCTGAGCACAGAGCCAGGCGTAGCCCCCGAACACACTTGCCCAAGTGTGGCCCCCAAAACCAAAATAAAAATACAAATAAAGGCTTCGAGGAGTGACCTGGGGTGTCCCAGCCCCTCGTGCCTCCATATATTTGGACACGCATTTCTTTATGTTTGTATCCAAAAGCCCTGCCTGCAGCCCTGCTCCCTCGGCTTCTTCCAAATTCCCTGCCTAACTTCTGACAGGTTTCATCTGGGGTGGGAAACCCTGACTTTTACTGACGCTGCACCCCTACGAGAAGCCAGTTTGCCATCATGCCTTTAGGCTTCAGGGAAGCCTGTTTGCCAAAGCAGCAGCTCCTCCAGGGAGTCTCCTTGCCTCCGTTCGGCACTGTTGGCATTCGGGTTTCCTTACCGTCCTGGTTGCAGTGTTTACAGTGCATATAAAGCCAGCTTTGCTTTGTGGTGCTTCACTAGACTTTGGATTTTTGTGGGGTTCTGTTTGGTGTATGTGTGTGTGTGTTGTTGTTGTTGTTGTTGTTGTTGGGGTGGACATCTGGCAGGGCTTGGGGGACCATGTGGTAACAGGGTTAAATCCAGGGCTCCGGCATGCAAAGCTTCAGCCTGTTGCCCTCTCCCAGAATCCTGATTTGTTGTGGCCTTAGAAACAGGATGGGTGATGCTAATGAAGGGAAGATCTTGAGGTAATCATTTTCAGCTCATGAAAACCAAGAGACCAAGGAGGTGGCAATATCCCTAATCCCTCACCTTCTGGTAGACCCGGGCAGGTGCTGCCCAAGGGTAAGTGGCTGGCTCAGGCTCCCTGCGGAAGGGGTAAGGCTGAGCCCCCTTACCCCTTACAGGGTGAGCGGCTGTGAGCAGCGCATGGAACGTGCTTAGTGGAGATACTGCAGTGGACTCCAGCTGCCGGGACATGAGGGGGCATGAGCCTGCCCTTCCTCCTGCAACCAACCCACCTTCATCTCCAGGCCTCCGCGAACTGGGAAGCGCAGACTGAGGCCCCATGGATTCAAGGCCATCATTAAGGGTCTGGCCATGGTCAGAGAGGGTTATGCTTAGCACCTGTGGAACCTGCTAGTTCCTGACGTCACTGATCCTCCCCAGCACCATCCCTCCCCAATCACCAGTCTGAACCTCTGTGGCACTGTAGCACTGCCCTCCTGTTCATCGATTTGCTCGAACGGGCACCAGTAATGTCTCCATTGTTGTTAACTTTTTTTGGCATATCGAATACGTCACGGGGGAGCTTGCCAGGCTCTGGCCTGTGGGCGGGATACTCTCGGTAGCTTGCCGGGCTCCCCTCTCCGAGAGGGACGGGGGAATCAAACCTGGGTCGGCCGCGTGCAAGGCAAACGCCCTACCCCCGCTGTGCTAACGCTCCAGCCCCCTGGACTTCTGCAAAACTCCAAACACCAGGTCACAGAGCTTTCCTTGGCGCCAGCACTGTGTTTTCCCAGCAGGGGTCGCTGTCCACCGGGTTTAGCTGTTGCCCAGATAGGCCCTTGGGCGGAGCGGGACAGCAGCCCCCTCTGCTGGCCCAAGAGGCAAACTGCAGAGAACGCGGCTTCTCAGTCATGGGGCCCGAAATTAACCTTTCCAGTCCCCTTTCCCCCTCCCCCGCAGAAAGCGCTGATGAATGAATCAATAAGCAAAAATCTACTTGCGTACCCTTCCCCACACCGCATCTTTCTGTGTGGCACCCACAAACCAAAATAACAACAATGATAGGATAAAATTTGATAAGAAAACAAAGATTCCAGTTTGGTGTCTTTCTCATCAGAAACTTCCAGATCCTTACCTGGGCGCTTTATGCCCACAGTTTGCTAGTTTGAACGTCGTTGGACGGATGGAGAAAATCCTACCAAATCCTGTCCTAGGAGCGACAGCACTTTGAGAAAGAAGCTGTGGTAAAATGCTAAAAATGATGTGAATCTAAATGATGTGAATCTAGATGCTAGTCATGAGAAGGAAAACAAACAAAATGTGAAGTCCCCTAGGGCTGCGTTCTTGCCTGGAGGTTGTTAATGAAAGGAAAGGGATTTTTTTGCTTGCAAATCGTCTGAGATAGTTAGAAGTGATCTAGAGTGCGGGAACATCTTAGCAAGATGCAGTTACCATGAAATGCTTCCATTAGTCATAAGCGGTCTTCAGTTCGCATCTGGGGCTGGCGAGACAGTTCAGGGACTGGGCCCAGGCCCTCCCTCGCGCCTTTGACCTGAATTGCAGGCCTGATAGTTTAGGCGTTCCAGGTGCTACCTGGGCAATGAACTCGGAGCCCACAATTAAAGCAGGTCCCAGCCTCATGTACTATCTCCCTGGCCCTTTCATTTTTCTCTTGTTTGGGCACCATGCCCAGGTGTGCTCATGGTGGTTGGTACTTGGAGGCCACCACGCTATGTCCAACCAGTGTCTGAGATGTGATCCAGGGGCTCAAGCCTGCAAAGGAGGTGCTCTGCCATGTAAGCCACATTCCTGGTCTCTTGGTGTAATTTCTTTTTCCAGTGGTGGTGGTGCTCCCAAGTGGTGCTCAGTACATCCAGAGGTCCTACTGGCCATTCTCGGGCAACTGGGCCAGTGATGCAATGCAAGGGCCCGAGGATATGACGCTGCCTGGCCTCTGCGCTGTAAAGAAGAGTGCCACTTCTTCCATTTATCTTTTAAAAAGTTTTTGAGCCACATCAGTGATGCTCTGGGCACTATATGGGATGATGGGGATCAAACCCAGGTTGACCACGTGCAAGGCAAGAGCCCCATCTGCTATACTATCACTCTGGCCCCTCCATTCTTTTTTGGTATTTGGACTACACCTGGCAGTGGTCTGGGTTTACTCCTGGTTCTGTGCTCAGGGATCACTGCTGATAATGCTTGGGGAACCATATGTGGGGTCTGGGTTTGAACCCAGGTCAGCCATGTACAAGGTAAGCATTTTTACCCATTTTACTATCTCTCTGGCCCAAGAAAGAGTACATCTTACAGATGTACGGGTGGGGGGGGGGGGCAAAAATCATGTGTTAGGGCCAGGGAGATAGTATGGTGCCTTGTATTGTAGCTGACCCTGCTTCTATCCCCACCCCTCACTGTCCTCCAAATTCAGTGGTCACACCTGAGTTCAGAGCAGGAGTAGCCTCTGAGCACTATAGGGTGTGCAGGTCCTTAAAAGAAAGAATAGAAACCATGTTTCATATGAAATAATCTCACCATGCGTTTGATGGCTTCACTGTGCTACAGTTTCCAATTGGAGGGTATAAAAACACTAAGGTGTGTTGCAGAAGCTCTCTCCCCTGTGCCCTGGAACACGGATTTGCACAGGCCCTCTGTGACCTGCCATGCCTGCACTATCACGACTCTCTCTCTGAAGAGACAAACAAAGAGAAAGGAAATGAGCGACTCGCTCAATCAAGGTCACATCGCTGGAAACCAAGACCTGGGCTGGTCAGATTTTGAGCTCGCATCAAGCACCACAGCTGCTTTCCCAGAGGGTCCCACCCTCCCTCAGCTGGTCTGCTGGGCCTCCTCCTCCTGGAGAGAGTCCAGAGGTCATGCACTGCCCTCCTCTGCTGGGGCTGACCATGACCCGCCAGCCTGGGGAGAGGAGACTCCCCACCCCCCTTCCCCCAGTGAAGACAGATACAGCTGTGAAGGGTGAATCAAAATCCAACATTTAATAAACACCCATGGACAGCTTGTGTAGACATTCTGAATCTCAGTGGCTTGAAATCCCAAACATGATGCGATCTATTTGAAGATTTGAACCAACCTCTCGAACCCCAAAAGGAGATTAAAAAGTAAGAATGTAAAAAAAAAAAAAAGAAAAAAGAAAAGTTAAGGTCAAGGTGTCTTAATATCACAGCTCAGTGACTGACCACACAGGAGAGAGCTGCCCAGCTTCACTTGAGGCCAGACAAGTGGTCGGGTCTTATTAGTTTCCTGGGTGGTTTGTCCCTGAAGGTGAAGCCATGCTTTGGTGGGGGTCGGGGGATGAGGGGTGAATTAGGCACTTCAAGTGGAAGGTGTCACCTTCTGCCCTGGATACAGTATTTGGTCTCAGATGCAAGAGATAGGATGGACAGTCGAAGGGAAGAGTCTGAGCTCTTGGGGACCCAGCCCTGGGTTGTACCAGCATGTTCTAGAACGGACCATCTCGGATTTCTTGTGGGAGGTGGGGGCTGGCACGCAGGCTGCGAGAAGTTCCAGAGTTGTGAACCACAGCTCTTCCCTCCAACCTGTTCAGGATGCTCTCGGATGCAACCTGGTCCAGGCACCCAAGGAAGAGGTCACCCAGCCTGCAAGATTAGCCCTCTGAGTTCTATGTCCAGGGCGCGCACACGCGTCCCGCACCCCGGGGCGGCAGCAGGGATCTCCAGAGTCTCTGCGCGCACACGCGACCCCCTACACCACCAGGGCTGGCAGCGGGAACCCCACGCATCCTCCCCAGGGTGGGCAGCGGGGACCCCCAGAGTCTCTGCGCGCGCACCCTCTGCCCCTACTCGGCCTCATCTACCTCCTCCCCAGCCGTGGCCGCTTCCAGGGCCGCCAGCGCTTCGGCCACGGCCGCGTCCTCATCGGCCTCGGGCGCGCTCGGGTCCCCGCTCGCCTGTGCCCACGTGTCCCCCAAGTCCACCAGGGGCGCCGCGGGAGGGGCGGGGTCCCCGTCCTTCCAGCAGAGGCTCAGGCCATCCGTGCTCAAAGCCTCGCAGGAGTCCCGGCGTGCCTGCGGGGTCTCGGCCGGTGGTCCCCCGGGCTCCATGGACGCGGGCTGCGGGTGCCCGTCCTCGGCCGGGCAGAGATGGTCCTTTTCTCCGGGCGCGGGGTAATCCGGGGCGGGCAGCGCGGGGCAGTCTCCGTTCAGGGTGTCGGGGCTCCCCTCCCAGGCCGCGGGTCCCGCGTCCTGCCCCCCGACATCCTGTCCTTCGAGGAAGGGTTGAGACGGGTGCACCCCGTTCTCCACACTGGCCCAGGAGCCCCGATCATCCTGGGGGCCCCCTACGTCCGCCGCAGGCTGCAGCGCTGGGGCGGGGCCCACGCCGTTGGAGGAGCCCCAGGTCTTGTCTGCGCCGTGTCCCTCGCCCGGGTCCCCTCGAGTGGGCGCAGCGGCCGCTCTGCTGGCCGTGCGCTTCAAGCCCTCACTCGGATGCTCGGTTTTCGGCACCAAGGCTTGGCTGCTCGTCCTGCCTTTGAACTTGACATTCTCGTCTTCTTCTAACTTGCAGCTGTTGACCTCGTTAATGTAGCCAGGGGAGGGCACTTGGACCGGATCAAAGAGATAGCTGCGGGGGGGAAGACGGAAGATTCAGATCCCCCATCCGTATCATCAGGGCTCGCTGCGGCTCGGCTCCCGTCTACTCTCCCTGTGACATACATTTCTTTTTCTTTTTTAAAAATTTTTATTAGTGACAAACCAAGAGGTATAGTTGTAGACTTATAAATTTTTGTGCTTGGGTTTCAATTATACAATGATTAAGTACCCATCCCTCCACCAGTGCCCATTTTCCACCACCACGGGTCCCAGTATCCCTCCCACCCCCCCTTTCCCCCCCATCCCACCCTGCCTCTGTGGCAGGGCATTCCCTTTTGTTCTCTCTCTCCTTTTGGGTGTTGTGGTTTGCAAAAGAGGCATTGAGTAGCAATCATGTTTGGTCTATAGTCTACTTTCAGCATGCTTCTCCCATCCTGGGAGGAGCCTCCCAACACCCTTTATTTGGTGCTCCCTTCTCTATTTGAGCTGCCTTTTCCCCTAGCATGTGTGGCTGGCCTCCAAGCCATGGAGCAAAATTCCTGGTACTAATCTCGGCCATTCTTGGGTGTTAGTCCCCTTTGTAGCTGTTAGAAAAGATGAAGTCATGAAATTTACATACAAGTGGCACTACATGGAAAGTATGTTAAGTGAAATGAGTCAGAAAGAGAGGCATAGACATAGAAAGATTGCATTTATCTGGGGAACATAAGGTGACATGCATTTCTGTGTGTCTTTGTGAAACAGAGATGGTTGGTATGAGGCATTCCTTCTGCCACGGGGAGCTTCAACAGAGACGCAAAAGGGGGCAGAGAAGAAAGCATAGTTTTTTTTGTTTGTTTGTTTTTCTTTGCTTTTTTGGGTCACACCCAGCAATGCTCGGGGGTTCCTCCTGGCTCTGCACTCAGGAATTACTCCTGGCAGTGCTCGGGAGACCATATGGGATGCTGGGAATCAAACCCAGGTTGCCTGCGTGCAAGGCAAATGCCCTCCCCTCTGTACTATCACTCCAGCCCCAGCATAGTTTTTCTTAAAAAGTGGTTCACTGAGAGACTAGGGATGTGGTACAGTAGTAGAGCTCTTGCCTTGATTGCCAGAGGCCCTGGGTTTGATCCCTGGCACCGTGTAGGGTGGGGGAAGTGGATAATGAAATTTAAAGGCACGAAGAAAAAAAAGGAAAAGAAATGCTTAATAAGCACAGAAATAAGTGATTAACTACGGATGGTACACGCCCTCCATGGACTGCTCTGGTCATTAAAGTGCTATGAAGTCTGGAATAGCATGACAGATGCTTCTCATCAATGTGGAGGTATGATTACGGCTGAATCAAACTCCTTTTCTGTAGCAGGAACTAGAGTAATAGAGTTGAATTTCATTGCTGCCTTTGGGGGTTGCGCCCGGCCCAGGGCCCCTCCCAGGGGATGCTCAGGGGATCAGACTCTCCCGGGGATCAAACCTCAGCTCCCACATCAGTGCCTGTGTCCAGCCCTGCTGAGCTGCATTTGGGAAGGGGGCAATATTACTAGGCTACCTCTCCCCACCACCTCCCTGGTTATTTTATGTTGAATTCCAGTTCCTGTGTCTTAACATTGTCATCAAATAGAACGTTGAAAAAAATTAAAAGACACAGATGTGACAGGGGCAATTTAGTCTCTGCGACGTCATTGAAGGCAGAAGCGGAGCCCCCTTCCCACCCCCCCCACCCCCCTTTCGCGTTGAAGCTCTCTGAAGAAAGGAGCTTAACATCTGACCCCAATCAAAAACTCTGAGCAAAAGACAGCATTCTCCCACAGGCTCTGGAGAGAGGGCAAAACAGAAGAAAGAAAAGCAAGAGAGAAAGAAGTAGCCAGGTGTGGCCTTCAAAGAACAGATGACTGGTTAAAGAAACTTTGGTACATCTACAAAATGGAGTACTATGTAGCTGTTAGAAAAGATGAAGTCATGAAATTTACATACAAGTGGTACTACCTGGAAAGTATCATGCTAAGCGAAATGAGTCAGAAAGAGAGGGACAGACATAGAAAGATTGCATTCATCTGGGGAACATAAAGTAACGAAATAGGAGACTAACACCCAAGAGTGGCCCAGATTAGTACCAGGAATTTTGCTCCATGGCTTGGAAGCCAGCCACATATGCTAGGGGAAAAGGCAGCTCAGATAGAGAAGGGAGCACCAAATAAAGGGTGTTGGGAGGATCCTCCCAGGATGGGAGAAGCATGCTGAAAGTGGACCATAGACCAAACATGATTGCCACTCAGTGCCTCTTTTGCAAACCACAGCACCCAAAAGGAGAGAGAGAACAGAGGGGAATGCCCTGCCACAGAGGCAGGGTGGGATGGGGGTATGGGGGGTGGGAGGGATACTGAGACCCGTGGTGGTGGAAAATGGGTACTGGTGAAGGGATGGGTACTTGATAATTGTATAAAAGAAACCCAAGCACAAAAATTTGTAAGTCTACAACTGTACCTCATGGTGTTTCACTAATAAAAATTTTTAAAAAAATAAAGATACAGGAAAGTCGCTCCAGGCTCGGAGTTTCTTGGACATGCTCCTCAGGTCCTAGAGGACCGTGTGGATGGACACAGGGACTTCGAATCTGCCACCCCACCCCACTCCCAATTCGTTGGCAGCTTGACTTACCTTTGTATCATCTTACAGCACCTGCACCCCATCTGGATTATTTTGTGTTAGCATCTGGAAGAGAAGGAGAGAGGAGTGAGTGCCATGTTGGGACTCTTTCTGGTTCTTTCCTGGACACCTGGTGGTGTTGAGGAACAGGGCAAGTGTAGGTGTGGCAGTACCATCCTATCTATCTGTGGAACCACCCATTCCCAGTTCTCAAACAAGACACGCAGCTGCCACACCCATCCTCCCTCCCCTGCTGGAGGAAAGCCCCTTATTTTGCAGGCAGCTGCTGGATTCTATTCCCTGGGGCCATCCGCAGGTGAGGACTGCCACCAGGCACTGTCCATCTCAGTGAACCTAGAGAAGTCGTCATCACCTCCAGAATTAAAAGGCAATGGGAAAGGGGATGGTGAAAAAATTGCGTTCCTTGGTCCAGACCCAAGTTGGTTATAGCCAGAGTCGCACAAGATTGAGCAGAACCATCTTAGTGCACCAACACCTGTGGTCCAGAGACACAGTAGCGAGTCCCGGAAGACACCACATCACTGGAGATCTCTCCGGGCCCCGTACCAAGCCAATTTCACTGGGGCACTTCAGATGGAGCGGGTGCACTCTCCCCACCGCTCTAGATGAAGCCCCCATGACCATGAGCTTCCTCAACCAAGGCCCTGGTCCAGGGATTCCCCATTGAATCCTAAAATGGATTAGTGCCCTACAGAGATGTCTCTGGACCCCAACCATGTACAATCTAGAATTCCAGAAGCGCACAGCCACAAAAGAGGCTGCGTGCCCTCTCATGTTCAAAGTGAGCAATAGAAATTAAATGATCCAGCGTGTGCCCCTGATAGGCAGGCTTGAATGATGGTGGAAAAATTCAAGCAACTATAATGCCCAAAAGTAGAGAGTGTATTGGAGAAATTGTCTGCCATAGAGGTAAAATAAATAAATAAATAAATAAATAGGGGGAAAAATAAATAGAGCAGAACTAAAACCGCCTGCTTTCTACCCTAAACCTCCTCTGGCCACTAAGCCTGGACTCCACCCTTCTGAAATTCAAGGACGCACCTTTTCAGGCTTCCCAGAGGCCAAGGGTGGCCAGGCAGAGGGGGATTGGGGGGTCTGTGCCCTCTCATTTCCCACCTACCCACTGACCATCCTTTCCCAGGTTGCATTTTTTTCCTTGCTAATTGTCATTGGAATCAAATCTTCTCTTTTCAGACTTCTAAACCTGACTGCATTGGCTCTGATCTTTCCTCTGAAAAATCCAAGGGTGATGTACAAGAGCCTTCAAATACTTTTCCACATCTAAAATCTACTTCCTGTGTGTTTATGTATTTTTCACTGCGGTCCAGGGGACGGAACTCAGGGCTTCACAGATGCAATGTGAGGGCTCGCCCAGGGAGTCATATCTCCACAGAAAATTTCCAGGGGGAAGGGAAAGAGAGGGAAAGAGAGGGGGGGGGGGATAGAAAGAGAAAGTGAGGAAGAGATGGAGAGACAGAGAGAGAGAGAGAGAGAGAGAGAGAGAGAGAGAGAGAGAGAGAGAGAGAGAGAGAGAAGGGGGAGGAAGATAGAGGAAAGAGGAAGCAAGGGAAAGGAAGAAGGTGGAGCGAGGTCTCCACTGAGAAATAAAACGTGAGCTAACCTCCTCAGGATAGCGGAAACATGGCTTCCCCAAGGCAATCATATTCTAATCTCTGGGACCTGTGAGTGCCTCTTTATAGAGCCAGCTTATTTTATTTTTATAGAACTGATCAGGGCTCTGAGATATGGAGGCTTGCCTGAATTACCACGTTCAGAATCTACATCTCACTGACTGTGTGATTTGCGGTTGGGGCGATTTCTTCTGTAAACAGGAATAATGATAAAATAATAATAAAATAATAAAACAATGATAAAATAATGATAAAATATGGCACTATTGGGGATGATGCTGGTTTCGTTTTTTCTTCTCAATACCAGATGAGGCAGGCAAGCAGTGAGGTAAGGAACCGACCCCTGGCAACAAGTTTGGGGCAGTCATACAACCGAGATAGGATTTAAAGAAATGAAGTTTCTTCGTGGTAGCCTTTGACACCCACAGAACTTGAATGAAGACTGGTCTCATGGGAATCGGGGTCTCCTAAGACTCTGAACGACCCTCACACCAGCTGAAAGAAGGCCGATCCCCTCAGGAGGGACGAAGCTTCTGCAGGAACAAAAGGCCATTCAAAGAACATGAACGAAGACCACCCAAAAGCCAAAGTCCTTTGCCCTTCGCCACACCTAGCAAGGGAATTTTACCTACACAATAAAAGCCCCAAGCCTGGGAAGTTTGGGAAAATCCATCAGTGAGCCAACTCAGCAAAAGGCAGAGACATATATTCCCGTTCTGGGGTCCAGCATGCAACCCGGGATGTGGGCTTTTTCTTTTCTCTTATGGGAGGGGGGGGGGTCCCTCTTCTCTTTCTCCTCTCTCCTATTTCCGAAATAAAACAATTCTACTTGTGCTCTACCACTATGTTTCCTTAACCCTGTCTAGATTCAGCATGTCACCAAGAAAAAGGGGGGGGGGGGTGAGCAAAGAGTGGGGATAACTCATTGGCATGATTGGTAAACATGAGGCTCCAGGCTTGATTCCCAGTGCTGGCTCATACGTGCCAATTGCAGTCCAGGTGGTGCTGCCATGAGGGGAACTCCCCTCCCCTGGCCCTACAGCAAAGTGTGATTCTCCAAGTGTGTGTGAGCCACGCAAGGAATGTGTACAAGGATCACTGTAGCTGGAACGTGTGAAGACACCTAAGAAGTGTGGTCCCTGGAGAGCACGCATATGGAAACCACAGCCAGGTGTGTCCAGCCCCTGGTTATCACATTCACAAAGAAGGGGGAGGGACGCAGCATCAGAAAATGGAAAGATGGACGCCCTGCATCCAGGAAGACGTCCTCGAGTTGTTGGCAGGCACACACACAAGAGCATTAACAACAGCAAGCGAACCCTTGGACTGCGTTCCTATTCACCATCGGACCTGTTGAAGGTAAAACTCCAAAGCAGCCAGTGTTCTCGAGAGACCCTTCAGCAGGTTTAGCCGGAAGACGCATCCCAAAGCACTCTCGTAAAACCAGAGGCTTTTGTTTCCAGCCTTCGCTCTGTGCTTAGGCACATTCTGTCCCCTCCCCAAATGATCTCCCCCCATCCATCAGAAACAGAAGGTACCATATGCACTGGCCCCCACCCCTCCTGCACCTCTGCCCTTCACCAACTCCTCCAGACAACTCCCCACCTCTCCCTTCCCAACCTGACTGAGGATCCCGCCTCTCTCCGCCCTTACAGGATTCACCTTTGGAATCTTAAAAAAGAAAAAAAAAAGGTCCAAAACAATAGTACAGCGGGTAGGGCATTTGCCTTGCACGTGCAAACCTGGGTTTGATCCCCAGCATCTCATATGGTCCCCCATCACCACTAAAGGTAATTACTGAGTGCAGAGCCAGGAGTAATCTCTGAGCATCACTGGGTGTGATCCAAAAAAAGAAAAAAAAAAGAGAGAGAGAGAAAGGAGAAAGAGGAAGGGATGGAGGGAGGGAGGCCATTAAGGAGAGAAGGAGGAAGAGAGAGGGTAGGAAAGAGAGAAGTGGGAGGATAAAAGACATTGAAACACAAATCAAAAGGAAATGTCAAAAGTGTTTTGAGTGCACATGGTGCCCGAGCTCATGTGCTGCTTGTGCCCACATGGCCGAGCACATGTGGTGCCCAACCACACGTGTCACCCACATCTCCCCTCTTGAGATGTGTACTTTCATGTCTAATGCTAGGATGTGTGTAGGGGTTCTTTCCACCCTTGGAGAAGCATGTGTTCTCTCTTGAGTGCATTTCTCTCTCTCTCTCTCTCTCTCTCTCTCTCTCTCTCTCTCTCTCTCTCTCTCTCTTCCCCTCCATACCTTAAAAATCCTCCAAATAAAACCTATTTGCTTAAAAAAAAAGTGTTTTGAAAGCTGGGCCCTAATAGCACCGTGGCAAAGTGATCACTGCAGACTTCAGAGGGCGTCCCCAATCACAAGGGCAGGTGTCGGCGAGGTCCCTGGCTGCTTTCCTCCTGAAGGCAAGGGTGTATGTAAGATGGAGCCACTGGCTGGCAGTGCCCTGGGGAGCCCTGCCCAGGTGGGGGCTGGTGTCTGCCCACCTGCTGTGGCTGCGGCTGTGAGACTCTAGACAGAGCCCGGCTGGGAAGCACCGCTGTCAGCTCAGGGGTCTGTGCCTGTCCGAAGCCATTGGTCATGATGGTCCCCCTTTCAACCTGTCCCCTCTCCCTTCACGGCTGAGTACCCACATTTCCTCCCACACTGGTTCCTCCGAGAGCACCATGCCCTTGGCCCTCCCTACTCCGACCCTGCCCTCGCTCCCACAGCCGCTCGCTTTCCAGTCCTCGAGACATTCCTTTTCTCAGGGAAACAGGTGCTAAGGTCCAAGGCTGTGCAGCCACAGTCTAAAAGCAAGTGGCCTAGCGTGCTCACACCCACCCCCAACTGCCAGCCCAGCAATGGTTCTTCTCACGCCAAGAAAAAATCCCACCTATTTCTCTCTTTCTTTTTTTTCTTTTTGGGTCACATCCAGCAATGCACAGGGGTTACTCCTAGCTCATGCACTCAGGAATTACTCCTGGCGGTGCTCGGGGGACCATATGGGATGCTGGGAATCAAACCCGGGTTGGCCGCGTGCAAGGCAAATGCCCTACTCGCTGTACTATAGCTCCAGCCCCCAACCCCCCATTTCTCTTGACCAAGCTGACATCCCCATCTACTGAGTGCTCTTAGTAAGGGGTCTCCCATTTCCTAGTGCAAAAAAAGTCTCTACTCAGCTGGAAATGGTAGGTGGGGTTGGTATGGGGACACAGATTTTCCTGAACAGAGTCCCAATCAGGCCTTTGGGCTGCTTTCTCTTTTGCTCCTCTGACAACAGCTAGCACACAGGGTCAGAGCTCAGTTGTCAGATGCCCTTTATTAATCGAAATTCGCTTTCGCTTTGGACGGAAAAAGTGAAGCAAAGGGCAAGTCCTTCGCAACCATCATCTGGTTTACACAGGGGAAAAGCAAACACCATTAGGATGGGGCGTCCTTGCGCCGCGGCCTCCTGCCTGTCTGCTCGGCGGCCCCGGCGCGGGGGTTGACTCTGCCCTGGGATTTGTGCTGACATTAAATAGTCCCATGTTTGAAGAGGGACACACAATTGTCCTGTCAGTTACCAGTCACGTCTCCGTGCTGGAAAACCCTGCTTCGCCAGGAGGGTTGGGGGGAGGCTGGGGAAATCAGGGAGATGGTGGTCTCGTGGGGGCGCAGGGTGAGCTGGGATTTTGTAAGCAGGCAATGAAAGTGACAGAGAAAGACAATTCTTCAGAAGGACAAGGGGTAACAGAGAAAGGCTCCGGCCACTGGGGGAGGGTGAGGAGGGGTTACCATGCTGCCCACAATGCCTCGGCACCCGCTGGCAGGGATCCTACTGGCCAGAGCTGGAAGCACTGGGCCCTCAAGTTAGATACCAGTATCAATGCTTGAGATCCAGCGAGAAGGATGAGGCCCACTTGGAGATAAATGAACTGAAAAGCTAGCTGCGCCTGACAGCAGAGGGCGAGCCAGTAAACAGACGGGGGACAATGGGGGTTTAATAAAAAAAAAAAAACACGCTCCCTCCCCATCATTTCACACGCGCCTTCACAATGGATTCCAGTGACAGCCATGAGTGAATACTGAGGCGAGGCTCGTGGGCGCAAGGTGGGGGCTGGAGAACCACTTTAAGCATCTCCTGGCAACAGAGGCAAAGGCTTGGAGCCATCTCGGGGCCATTTCTTGACCGTCCCCTTAGTGAGCACTGTTGTTGAGTGTGAAATGTTCGTGTCCTGGTACAAGGGACAACTCTGTGGACACCATCTTGCTCTCATAGCTGCAAAATAGCACCATGGCTGCAAATACCACGTGCGGAACTGAATTAAATGTGACGCAGACAGGGGGCAGGAGAATACAGTGGTTAGGGCCAGGGCACTGCACAGTCCCCTGGGCATTGCAGGATGTGGCCCTGTGAAGCACCGAGAGTCTGAGCAGATCCATGGACCCTCACCTTGAACTATCGAGTCAGGCTGACTGAGTATCTCTGGAGGGACCCCTGGGACCTGTGAGCACTGCTCAGGAGTCCCAAATAAATAAATAAATAAATAAAACACCTTCAGAGTCCAGGTGAGCATGGGCTGCTGCACGCCAGGGGGCTGCAAAGTTTCTGCAACACTGTCTGAGGCAGTGACAAGAAGCACAAGAGTAGAGGGCAGGCCCAAGTCTTCACTGTGGAGAAATCCTGCACCTAAGTCCAAGAATCAAAGGAAACTCAGCTCCGGTGGGCTCTGTGGGGGCCTGTGAGGTGCTGGGAGAGCCCAGCACTGCAGCCCTGGCCTTCCCGTCACGGAGCGTCAGAAAGGCAGTGGCTCAGTCACACCCAAACCCAGGGAGACTCTCAGAAAACCCAAATGTTACGACGCAGCCAGAGAGTTCGTTCAGGGGTACAGGGTTTGCCCTGCACACAGTTCATCCTGGTTCCATTCCCAAAGGGTCCCTGGAGCACTGCCAGGAGTCATACCTGAGCACAAAGTCAGGAGTGAGACCTGAGCATGACTGGGTGAGACCTCTCCCCAGAAAACAGAAACCAAAAGCCTTGATGTTACAATGGGGCTGGAGAGACAGTCAGGGATTAAAACTCTTGCCTTGCTCTTGGCTGGCATGGCTCCATCCTCAGCACCACGTGGACCTCTGACCAGAGACAGGTTGACTCTGGTTCCAGCCTCAGTATCACATGGCGCTGACAACCCCAACAGAGGTGTACTGGAGAAGGATTCCAGTTTGAAGGAGACGAAAGAGGCCCATGACCAAATGCACTGCCTGATCTTTGGGCTAAAACAGCCGATACTGACAGAACAGAAATCTGAGTAAGGCGTGTGGAATGGTGCCCTGTTCCATCCGTCTCCATGTCCTGCTTTCCCTCCTTGTCCTAGTATGCCCTTGCTTGCAAATACATGGGAAATATTTAGGAATAAAGGATCTGGTATTTGTAATGCATTAAACTGATACCGAAATAAAAAACTGTGATTGTCAAGACACAGAAGAATAAAGCAAGCATACTGAACATAGACAATTTGGGGAGAGTGGGGAGAGAAAGATTCTCTATATCTTTCTTGCAACTTCTCTGTGAAGTATGATTGAATGTTGAAAGAGAAAGTTTCAAGAAAAAGAGAGAAATAATGTCTGTCCTGGGCGGCCTCTTCTAGATCAGAATCTCATACAGGAAAGGATTGGTATTTGGCTGTTCTGGAATAGGAAACACAGAGAAAGGGCCAGGACAAGGGTGCATTAAACTCTCCCAGATTTTCTGGATCAGTGAGCATGCTGTCTTGGCCTCTACCTACTGCCTCAAGTATCAGTACCTGGAAAACAAGAGCTTGGTTGGTTCTTTACCTCTGATGGCCCCACCATGAGAAGGAACTTAGCAGGTCGACCAGTTGTCCCTTATAAATACCATCTCCTCCCAGGTGACCACCCAGAAATGGACAAGGGTGAGGCTGAGATATGATAAGTGACTCTGAGAGAGAGCCCAGCTCTTCTCACAATTGCACCACACACTACACGGTGATCCAAAATGAAAAGTCAAGGGTGGAAACCGAGAGGGAAGGGAGGGGGTGGGTTCCTGCTTTTCTACCGTGGGCGGAGGTGATGGGTAACAGCAGTGCCAGGGCCAGGCATTCCCTGATTTAGGGATTCTTCTATTCAAGGAGCACGTTTTGAGCAGCTGCTGGGACCTGAGCTAAGCTAAATTGTAAGGAAAAGCTAATAAAAGGAAACGCTTTCTCATTTCAGTCCTATTGTGCAAAACCACCTTGTCTATGTTTAGAAAACAGTGTGGGAATTCAGTAGGCCTGCCAATGGGTGCAGGAGACAAATACCGAGTGAGTTCCCTCTAACCCAGTGCCTGGGCTCAAGAAGAATCAACGAAAATACTCAGCAGTGTTGAAGCAAGGAGCAGGGGCTCTGTACAGGAGACCAACAGCTGCCTGTACAACCTCACAAACAGCTCCCAATGTGCCTGGAGTTTCAAGAAGAACAGGAAGAGAGCTGGGGAGATGACTCAAAGGGCTGGAGCACCCCCTTACTTCCCCCTCCCCACAAAAAAGAAATGAAACATTGACATGGTCTTTACATTTGTTCTTTTTTTTTGGTTGGTTTGTTTGTTTTTGCTTTTTGGGTCACACCTGGTGATGCACAGGGGTTACTCCTGGCTCATGCACTCAGGAATTACTTCTGGCAGTGCTCGGGGGATCATATAGGATGCTGGGAATTGAACCTGGGTCGGCCACGTGCATGGCAAATGCCCTACCTGCTGTGCTATTGCTCCAGCCCAGTTTTTAAATTCTTTGGGGGAAGAATTTCTGTCTTCCTCCCCGCCTTCTCCTCCTGTCATTTTGTTGTGATGGTCTCACACAGCTTGACTGTGGGGCTTGCCGGGCATCACTTGGCTTTGGTGTGGTGGTGCCACGCATGTTCCCAGGGCTGGCAAACTGGGGCCGAGTGCTCCCAGTGCTCGGGACACTGAAGAGCTGTCAGAGCTACACTCAGCACCGGGATCAAACTCACCACCTTACAACCAGGTCAATGTCAGGCCCCAAAGGAGCTATATTTTATAGAAAAGATAAAATGGCCATAAAAATGAAAAAAAAAGTAGTAATAAGCACTTGTCATTACAGGCTGTTGCTATAGTTCATGCTATTATTAGCACTTCCTGCTTGTAGACTGTATAATCCTTACATCTCATATACTATTTCTGCTTATTTTAACATAATCTGCTTTGGTAGAGGTTGGTGTACTCCGAGTGCAGTGTGCTGTATGATAAGAAGCAGTTTGTATGCTTCAGGCTCTGTTCATTGGTAGTATAGTAAATCATGGTGCCTCAAATAAAAATTTTGAAAAAGGAAAAAAAGGGGCTGGAGAGATAGTACAGGGGTCAGGGCTCTTACCTTGCACACAGACTCCTGAGTTTAATCCCCAGCACCTGAACCCTGTCAGGAGTGATCTCAGACCCAGGAGTAAGTCCTGAGCAACACCAGGTGTTGTACAGAACACACACACAAAACTAAAAAAGTGTGTGGTTTAGTTTTTTTTTCTCTTTTTGTGTCACACCCAGCAATGCTCAGAGGTTACTCCTGGCTTTGCACTCAGGATTACTCCTGACGGTGCTTGGGGGACCATATGGGATGCCGGGGATCAAACCCGGGTCAGCCACGTGCAAGGCAAACGCCCTACCCGCTGTGATATCGCTCCGGCCCCTGGTTTAGTTTTTCACGCAAAAAATTCCCTGTTGCAAATGGAAATAAAATAAAAGAATAAACCATACCCAATTCATTTTCCTTGATTTGGGGCTGTGGGAATTCACAGGTGTGGTTTCATCCGTTCACCAGCAGATGGCGAACAGAGCAGCAGTTTAATTTCAAGGGAGGGGACTTGCTAGGGGAAAGTTCAGAAGCCCGAGGCTTGGGGTGCGAAAACTGTGGGCGCTTCGTCCGCGCCATCGGAGTGGGTGACGAGTCAATATCCCAGGGGGTGCCGCCTCTAAGTCCCGGCGGCCACGGCACCGCCATCCGACAGGACCTCACTCTGGCGGGGCGCGAGGTGGTGCTGGGCTTGCAGGGGTGCGGGGGAGAGAGAGCTCTGCACGTACTGCTGCTGCTGCTGCTCGGGGCTTGCCAGCGCCGCGAGGAGATGGGGCAGGACCGACACCCTGACATCCCTCTGGCCCGGGCGTCCCTGGCAGGCAGGAGGAGGCCCGCCAGTGACTCAGAAAGAGCCGTCCCCCAGCTGAGCCCTGTCATTTGGCCGCAGTGCCGGGACTTGGAGGGGCTCCTGGTCACTGATGGACCCATAGACCATGTCACAGGAAACCAAAGCAAGCGCACTGTTGGAGACTCGCAGGTGGGCAAACTCTGAGAAAAAAAAATATTTTATATATATATATAAAAAATATGTATATATCTTCTCAGAAAAACAGCGCCAGGCTGTTTTCATTCGGGGCGCCCCTCCTGGCCCCAAGGGACGCAACCCCAGCAGCTGACTACTACCCAACCACTGCCACACTCCAGGCCGCTTTCTGGACATTATAAAACACTTTCTACCCCTTTTCCATAATTGCCACACCATATTTGCGGGGTTCAGACAGTAGTTGACAAATCACAGAGAGAAATATATAAATATATGCCTCTTGGAGAGCGGCAAGGTACCGAGAGTATCCTGCCCACATGGACAGAGCCTGGCAAGCTTCCCGGGGTGTATTCAATATGCCAAAACCAGTAATGAAAACAGGTCTCATTCCCCTGACCCTGAAAGAGCCTCCAATCATTGGGAAAAGATGAGTAAGAAGAGGCTGCTGAAATCTCAGGGCTGGGACGAATAGAGATGTTACTGGCACCCACTTGAGTAAATTGTAAATTGATGAACAATGGAATGACAGTGATACATATATATATTTATATGTATATATATATATGCACTTTTTGGGTCACACCTGGCAATACTCGGGAGTTACTCCTGGCTCTGCGCTCAAGAGTTACTCCTGGCTGTGGTGGGGGACCATATGGGATGCCAGGGATGGAACCTGGGTTTCCTGTGCACAAGGCAAATGCCCTAACTGCTGTTCTATCACTCTGGTTTTGATTTTGCTATATTTTGTTGTGGGGTTTGGGGGCTACCCCCAGCAGCTACTCAAGGGCTACTCCTAGCTTTGTGCTCATGGACCATTCTTGGCAGTGCTCATGGGATGTGCTGGGGATCGAATTGGGGTCAGCTACTTAGGGGGAAGTGCAACTCACCCACCGTCTCTGCCCCCATGCTTTCTGTCTGGCCCTGAGAAGACTTGAGCACCCTGAAATGAGAATGATTTGTTTTCACTGAACATAAACGTGTCCTGGGTCTTCTTCAGGAGGATGCTGTGGGCTTCCTCCGGGGAACTCTGCAGTACTCTGGTCACAGGACCAGCTCCCAGATCTCAGCTCAGCTTGCTAGGTGGGGAGACGCGGCTGACCCTAGGTGCAGAGAAACCCCAAGCACTGCTCCGTGCAGGGATCTGCCAAACAACACCCCACACTCCTGCTGCCACTATGAGACTGTGGTCACTTGTGTGTCCCATTCCCAGAAGGACTTAGTCAAAGACCCTGAAGGAATCCTAAAGGGGGTGGGGCAGAAAGGGAGGAAGGCCTGAAGAATTCAGTCCAGGAGGCCCTGGAAGTTTCTGTGCGAAGGTGCCAGCTGCAAGTCGGGGTACCCTGAGCTCAGCACGCAGCACTGCCCACATGGATGGGCTAAGCCATTTGGGATTGGTGGCACACAGGCAAATGCACCTTCTCTGGGGTACTGCAACCAAATGTGTGCAAACAACTCTGCAGCCATGGCGTGCAAACCTGGGCGAGCACAGCAACTTGTGAGCACTGCAGCCAAGTGTGCCAACCCAGGTGAGCACGTGTGCAAGGACCACAAGCAAGTGTGAGGCAGTTCTATTGCATAACGATGGAATAGGGGTGGGGAAGAGGGATAAACGGGAAAGACAGAGCAGGGCATGGAGGAAAGTCTGATCCCAGAGGGGAGGAGCGGGCTCTGGACCCAAGGTGGAAGGAGATGCTGCAGGAGCTGACCCAGACAAGCCACCTTCAGTTCTGCCCAGTTTGCCTGGGGAAAACAGGAAGTTTTTCCTCCCCAGGATTTTTACGAGCATCACGTAGCCTTAGCCTGGGATGGACTTGGCGAAGTGTGTTGGCAATAAACGGAGGCTGGGGCCAGGAATGTGGCTCAGTCATAGAGCAAATACCTAGTGAGTATGAGCCTGGGGGCCACCCCGGCTGTGTTAAAAAAATAAGAACCCCAAGTCTTTCTTTCAAAGAGATGGTCTAGAGCACATCCTTGTCAAATAGGAGGCCTGAATTCTACCCCTGGCTCCCTGGGGTCCTCTGAGCTCCTCCATTAGTGTCCCCCAGAGCCCTGATCAGGGAGCAGACCTGAGTTTCCGTATGCAGAGTATTTGTGGTGACTATAAAATACTGTGACTAACGGCCCAGTAGCACAGTGATAGGGCATTTGCCTTGCATGCAGCCAGCCCAGCCGACTGTGGTTTGAGTTCTCTGCCCCTCTCGGACAGCCCGGACAGCCCGGCAAGCTAGTGAGAGTATCTCGCCCACACGGCAAAGCCTCGTGATGTATTTGATATGCTAAACACAGTGATAACTCTCACAATGGAGATGTTACTGGGCCCGCTTGAGCAAATCAACAAACAACGGGAGGACAGTGCTACAAGCTACCAGTGACAAATGAGCACTGCCTGAAATGACTTGGATCTGCTGCCCGCCGGGCTGGAGGAACAGCACATGAGCTGCAACACCTGCAGTGCTGGCAGGAGGCCTGAGTTGGATCTCTTGGCACTGCACGGTCCCCAAGCACTGCCGGCAATGACCTCCGAGCACAGCGCTGGGTGTCCCCAACCCTCTGCCCAGGAAATCGGCATTGACTGACTTGTCATATCAAACATTCCCTAAGGCGGGGAGCACCCAAGCAGCCAAGGGGGGAATAGAAAAGCCTTGTGGGTGCTGGAGAGCAGATGGGGTGCTGGCAGAAGTCTCAGGCCCAGGGAGGAGGAGGAGCCATGCCTCATCACCATTGTCTTTTTTTTCCCCACCCAGCCATCGCCTTGACGAGCACCGCCTTCCTGCACAGGATGACTGTAGCATCCTCTCGCATCTGTGCCGCGTGGGAGTGTCTGACACCTTGGCCATGGGGGCTCTCGGGCACTGGAGAGAATCGTGGGCTCTCCCATCTCCTGAAGCCCATCAGAGATGCCCAATGCTTTTCCCAAATCCAGACATTAGGACAAACGTATTCAATGGCCCCGGGCTCCCTGGATGCCCAGAGTTAAGCTCTATGCCCACACGTGCCCTCTCCCCTCTCTGCCCATGCACTCTGCTCCTCTGAATCCATCTACTCATGGAACTTAAGTCTTAAAGACCTGTGTCCTTTTGGGATTTGGCCGTGGAGAGGGAACACCCATAATTCTCTGATCTGGCACACGTTTTCTCTGAGCAGACACTAGCACCGCTTATTCTGTGAGCTTTTGGATGCCACCTTCTTGCCAGTTTGAGACTTTTATTTTTGTGGGCAATGCTGTGACTTAGCAGGGCCCTGAGAACAGGGCAGAAGTGACACCTGCAGCCAGAAGGCTGGGATCTGCTGGGGAGAGCAAATTCGTTCAGGAGCATGTCACAGCACTGTGAAGGGACAGGCCATCTGTTCAATAAGGTGCCTTAAAGCAGAAGTACGTGGGGCTGGAGACTGCAAAGGGGCCCGGGCTATCGGCCAATTGTGCTCTGTGGGGAAGGCAGGGTCTGGAGAATGGGGAGAGCTAGTCTTGGGGGCTGGAGGTCTAATGAGGTTAAAAGGAAAGTCAAGTGGGCTGGAGTGATAGCACAGCAGGTAGGGCGTTTGCCTTGCACAAAGCCAACCCAGTTTGATTCCCAGCATCCCATGTGGTCTCCTGAGCACTGCCAGGAGTAATTCCTGAGTGCAGAGCCAGGAGTAACCCCTGTACATCACTGGGTGCAAAAAAGAAACAGAAAAAATATAATCAAAAGTCTGTTCCCTGGATTCCTTGCATATGAAACATTTGGAAAGCTAGAAACGGAGTTTGGACAAGTTCATTGTTAATGGCCTGGACCGGAATGTGGTCGAGGAGAGGCTGAAATGCAGGGGAAGAAAGAATAACTCTGGAGTGCGGAGCGTCACTCCAGGAAGACACGGACCAGCCACGATCAGCAGAGCCAGATGTGAGGGCCCCTCGGGAGAGGACAGACAAGACAATGACATGAGTCTCAAGGAAGGTCAGTCCCACACAGAGGAGAGAGTTTAGCTGTATGGAATCCACGGAGGGGAGCAAGAATGAAACTCGCATCTCTGATCAGCATCATGAGGGAGGGAGGAGCGAGGGGGGGGGAGGGGGTGTTCCCAGGGAGCATGACTGACAGAGGGCCAGGGGCCACACGGGAGTGTACGTGGAAGTGAGTTCAGATCAGGGGTCACGTGGGAGTGTACATGGAAATGAGCTCAGATCAGGGGTCACGTGGGAGTGTGTGTGGAAATGAGTTCAGATCAGGAGCCACGCAGGAGTGTGCACAGAAGTGAGCTCAGATCAGGGGCCATGCGGGAGTGTGCGTGGAAGTGAGCATTCAGGGACCACGTGGGCGTATGTGTGGAAGTGAGCTCAGGTCATGCACCACGCTGGTGTGTGTGTGTGTGTGTGTGTGTGTGTGTGTGTGTGTGTGTGGGCGGGGGGGGAGAGTTTGGGGGAGGCGGCAGGAAGGTAAGGGGGGGCAGGTCTGGATTCTAGCCCTGGCTCCCACTGCCGTCCACCAGGATGTCCTGCAGGCCTGGGCATCCCTCCAGATTTCTGACTGAGTAGCCTGGGGAGCGGCCCAAGTACCTGAGCTTCCCCCCTCAGGTTCCCAGGAGAAACTGAAGCTACTGGTTCTTGGAAAAATCTCAGTTTTGGAGGGCCGGCCTTTACTGGAGAAACCTCAGCCCGCCTCGGGGGACAGCTACTCTGAAAACATCTTTCCGTTGGCTTGCTCGGGTCAGGCTCCATCTCGCATGCCTGCAAACTGGTTCCCAAACAACAAACGTGAAAAGGAAATTACAGAATCCAATTCCGACCAGGAGAAGCCAGAAAGAAAAAAGCCTTCGGGGACTGCTCTGTCTGCCGACTTTCAAGTTTTAGGTAATGGCAGCTGCAGGAACCCAGGGCAGGAGGAAACTAGGAGAAAGCGCCGTAGCCCTGCCTCTCCAAGCCTCGGAGAGAACAGGCGGGAACTCACCTGGCGTGGAGCGTGTCCCTGCGGTCTCCGGAAGGTTAACTTCTCTTCCTGCAACAAGAAAAAGTGGGAAATTGAGGCCTGTGCTTACCTTCTTCAGTAGTCAAAACGTGGCTCAGAAGTGACAATCGTGGAGGGGAAATGAGTCTGTCATAGAGGCAGGCTGGCAGGCAGGAGGGACACTGGGGACAGTGGAACAAGGGATTGGTTTTGGAACACTGTATGCTTGAAACTCAACCATAAATATCTTTGTGATTTTGTAATTCATGGTGATTCCATAAAAAAGTCACTGTCACTCTCACTGTCCTCCCGTTGTTCATCGATTTGCTGGAGCGGGCTCAGTAATGTCTCCATTTTGGTACTTGTTGTTACTGTATTTGGCAACGTCTCCATTTTGAGACTTGTTGTTACGTCTCGGTAGCTTGCCAGGCTCTCTGAGAGGGACAGAGGAATCGAACCCGGCTTGGCTGGGCTGGCTGTGTGCAAGGCAAATGCCCTACCACTGTGCTATCGCTCCAGCTTTCTTTTCTTTTTTGCTTTTTGGGTCACACCCAGCGATGCTCAGGGGTTACTCCTTGTGGTGCTCAAGGGACCATATGGGATGCTGGGAATCGAACTTGGGTCGGTTGCGTGCAAGGCAAACGCATTACCCACTATACTATCACTCCACCCCCCAAAATAAACATTTTTTTGGTTTATTTTTGTATTAGGCCCACACCCAGTGGTGCTCAGAACTTACTCCTGGCTCTGTATGGGCTTGGGAGACAATATGGTGTGCCAGAGATGGAACCCAGGTGGGCTGTGTGCACGGCAAACACACTAACTGCTGTATTATCACTCTGACCTCCAAACTTCATGTTTTTAATAGCAACGCCTTTTCCCTTAACATTGATGGAATAATTCACTTTATAGGAACAGAATAAGACAACTCTTTAAAATCAAATTCATTGCTCAAATGCTACATATCTGTGTTTCATTATGGTAAACACAGAACGGGAAACATCAAAAATCATGCATGATTCGCCAAAATCTGGAAAAACCCCGAGTGTTCGAGAACAGATGACTGGTTACAGAAACTTTGGTACATCTACACAATGGAGTACTATGCAGCTGTTAGAAAAGATGAAGTCATGAAATTTACATACTACATGGAAAGTATGCTAAATGAAATGAGTCAGAAAGAGAGGGACAGACAGAGAAAGACTGCATTCATCTGAGGAATATAAAGTAACAAAATAGGAAACTAACACCCAAGAATAGCCGAGATAAGTACCAGGAGGTTCACTCCATGGCTTGGAGGCCAGCCGCACATGCTAGGGGAAAAGGCAGCTCAGATAGAGAAGGGAGCACCAAGTAAAGGGTGATGGGAGTATCCTCCCAGGATGGGAGTTGCATTCTGAAGGTAGACTATAGACTGAACATGATTGTCACTCAATGCCTCTTTTGCAAACCACAGCACCCAAAAGGAGAGAGGGAACAAAAGGGAATGCTCTGCCACAGAGGGAGGGCGAGATGGGGGTGAGCGGGGGTGGGAGGGATACTGGGACCATTGGTGGTGGAGAATGGGCACTGGTGGAGGGATGGGTACTCGATCATTGGATAACTGAAACCCAAGCACAAAAACTTTTAAGTCTACAACTGTACCTCATGGTGTTTCACTAATAAAAATTTTTAAAAAATCATGTATGATTCAACTCAAGGGCTGGAGAGACAGTTCAGAGCTAATAGCACTTGCCTTGTTTACATCTAATCCTGGCATCATGTATGGTCTGAGCCAAGACTTGCCCACCGCGCCCCCCAACTCCTCTCTCAGTCGTTTTGAACCAAGATCCAATTGACTGCTAAAATCTCCCCCTGGTCTCTGGCATTGATGAGAAATGACAGGGTCCTTGGGGTGTACCCACAGAGCCACAGACCGAGAGAACAAGGTGAACCAAACCGAGGCCTCACTTGCAAGGTGGTTGGCAGGTGGCAGGCCTCCCTCTGCAGCAGGCAGCTCAAACTGACGAGAGAGCTCTCCTCACCGAGGGATACAACCTTTGCAGAGAGAGTAAACTGGGACCCCGAGGGGAGAACAGTTTGAGAAGCTGCCTAAATACACATCGCCTAATATCCGTCGAGTCCTCGGGCACCCACTCCAGGCCTTCCACAGTGAGGCCCCGGCTTCCAGAACTAGCTCTGAATTGGACCCCTCCTGCTAGACCCTCTTGATTTTCGCTCTCTTCTAAGCAAGCTTATATTTTCCGGTTTCCAGGTAAGTCCCCAGGCCTCTATACATGCCATTTCCTCCAGGTGGCCTGCCTTGATGCCCACTTGGTAATTTGGGGGGAGGGAGGCTTGGGCATACATGAGGTATTCAGGGACTATGCCTGGCTCTTTGCTCAAGAATGGTGCACAGGGGCTCATCTGTGGTGTCAGCGGCCAGGCCATGGCAGCCCAAGTGTCCTGTCTCCCGCCCTCTCTCCAGTCCACCCCCAAACCTCCACACTGATTATTGCAAAAATTTCTAAAGATCATTTAAAACTCATTTGATGCTTAACTTCCTCCTTGAATTTTGTTCTTATCCAACTAATGGGAACAACGTCATTCTTTGAGTTTCTATAGAAACTTAAAATCTCTTAATCTCTTGGAATGTTTAGACATGAGGATAATAGCATAATAATCCACATGATATGTTACAATGTTCCCCTGATCAGTGTATAAATTCTTAGTAGAGAGCAGCTAAAGACCCATCGCTTTTTGTTTTGAGGAGTGCACACTAAGTGGTGATCAGGGCTTATTCCTGGCTCTGTGCTTAGGGATCACTCCTGGAGGTGCTTGGGGACCATATGGGATTCTGGGGATCAAACCTGGGTGGGCTTCATGCAAGCACCCTATTCATTGGACTATTGCTCTGGTCATTCCTCATTGTAAACCTACATGCTGTAGGTCATGTCACAGTGACTCTCTTAGAGTAGTTCACTGCCTACATTTCTTTTCAAAGTATACTGACAAGATCCAGCTCCAGCTGCATAGTGGGTAGGGTGTTTGCCTTGCATGTGACTGCCCTGGGTTCAATTCTTTCGTCCCTCTAGGAGAGCCCAGCAAGCTACCGAGAGTATCCCGCCCACAAGGCAGAGCATGGCAAGCTCCCTGTGATGTATTTGATACGCCAAGAACAATAACAACAAGTCTCACAATGGAGATGTTACTAGTGCCCGCTTGAGCAAACTGATAAACAACAAGAGGACAGAGTTACAGACAGTGCTACTGACAATGTCAGAAAGAGAGTACAGGGGGCAGGGCGCTTGCCTTGCAATGCTCTGATTCAATCCCTGGCACTACTTATAGTCTCCCTTGCGCTACCCGGGAGTCACTCCTGGTTGTGGTTCAGCATTCCCCACTCCCCCAAAAAATGTATAATTGGCAAGCTGATGGAGACCAGGAATCTGAGAATGCTCACAGTACACAAGCAGATATAGAATGGTGAAGAGAGAAGACAGATATCCTTGGAATAACTCAAGTGTCCCAACAAGAAAGACTGATAGATCAGAGAAAGAACTGGAGAGTTGAGCCAGCTGCAAGCTCAGCAAACACTCAAGCCCTGAACAATGGAACCATTTGTTACATCCTGAAAAACAGCTGAATATAGTTGGACCCTCACACCACAGATGGTCCCCTGAGCTCCGCCAAGTGTGGCCCAGAAAACAAAAAGAAAGAGAGAAGGAGAGAAAGAGTGAAAAAGAGAGGTAGGAAGAAAGGAAGGAAGGAAGAACGGACAGAAAGTAGGGAGGAAGGAAGAAAGGAAGGGAGGAAGGAAGAAACGAAGGAAGGAAGGAAGGAAGGAAGGAAGGAAGGAAGGAAGGGAGGGAGGGAGGGAGGGAGGGAGGGAGGAAGGTATGTTTAGACCCTGAGTGAGGACAATAACTTGATGCTGAGCACATGTGTGGCATACATGAAGTTCAGGGTTCCATCCCCAGCCACAAAAAATGTTGAGCAGTTTGGGATATTTGAAGCTTTGGAACCCAAAATAGTCACCTGTTTAAAATAATTATAAAGGGTAGAACTACATCATAGCAAAAAAGGGGGCTTTTTTGGAAGTTGGAATGGAGGTGAACCCACAACTGGTGGTGATCAGGAACTTCTCCTGGCTCAATGCTTGGGAACCACATGATGGAGATTAAAACTGGATTCAGTCCATTGAGCTATCTTTCAGCTCAATAACGAGATTTTTTTTTGATAAAGGAGATTCCATGTCCACTGATTTAGGAACATGAATTATGTCACATCCAGTCCCAAGAGCCCGGCAGGACCATGTGCAAGAAAGCATCACAGGATGAATAAAAGGTTACAGTCTAGTGAGGTGGACAAAATGTATTGAAAAGACAATTATGATTCACTAATACAACAGAGTGTGTAGGCAAATCATTATGGAAATGTGGGACCAGCAATCAACCCTCCAGAGTATTCAGTATTCCAGAGCTGAATAGTCTGGTTATTGAAATTCAAATTACTTAAAATTAATACACTAGAATTCAACTTCTTGGTTATCCAAGTTAGCCATATTCAAATACTTTAAAGCCACACATGACTTAGTGGCTACTCTTAAAAGATAAACTGGGGCATATCAAAATGATCTCAAGAGTTCAGGGCTGGACAGAATGTACAGGGGTTAAAGCATATGTATTGCATGTGACTGACTCTGGTTCAATCTCTGACACCATATATGGTCCTCTGAGCCCCCATCAAAGGGGATTCCTGAACATAGGGCCAAGAGTAAGCCCTGAGCACAGTCAGATATGGCCCACACCCATTCAAAGCCCTAAACAACTGCTCCCCCGCCTCCCCATAACAACAGTGAAAGAAGGGATTCGGTGGTGGATTGTGAAGAATTCATATAAGCAAAAATCCCTTTGACTTGGGTAGCACCAAACCGGAAGTGGTTATGAGCATGTTTCCAATAGGATCCTGGGGCAGATGTAGAGAAGAAGCATGGGAGCCAAAGAAAGGAAATGATTGGCTGGATGGAGCGAGACACTTGGGTGGCTGTGTGTGATTGGTTATTCTTTGAGTTTTGATCTGGCCAGTCTGAGGCATTGCATGCTTGGACTTCGATTTGCTTATGTAGACCACTATGATGTTCATCAGTCTAAGACCTCGTTGTTTAACTGAACCCCAGGGCACCTAGACCATGTAACTACAGGATATGTTACAGGATTATGCTTGTCTACAATGGTGTTTTTTTCTGGCATATTCAAGTACAGAACCAGCCACCACCATGCTGAGACCACTCTCCGCATACATGAAGGTACCGGCAGGGGAACAAAGGCACGCGGGTCCCGGGGCTGAGATCTCCAAGCCTACTCGGACCAGGGCTGAGCATCCTCCACCCAGATCCTCCAAATTCCATTCCAGTAGGAGGGGGTCACACCCACCAACTGGCCCCCTGGCGCCGTGTAATCCCATCAACGGCCAAGACTCAGAGACTATAAAACCCAGCTCCCGAAAGCGCGCGGCCGCATTTGCAGCTGTGTGACATCTTATCATCTCATTCCTACTTTGGACAAACTGGCAAGCTACCGAATGTAACCTGCCCACACGGCAGAGTCTGGCAAACTCCCTGTGGCGTACCCAATATGCCAAATACCAGTAACAATGAAGGGTCTCATTCTCCTAACTCTGAAAGAGCCTTGAATATGGCACTTTTTAAAAAAATCTCAGGGCTAGGACGAAGGAGATGTTACTGGGGCCTGCTCAAGGCAATCGACGAATAACAGGATGGTCGTGATCATGATCGTGATTCAAGTACACTGAACCCCTATGGAGTGACAAATATATTAGTCAATAAAACCTTGATATTTCACCAGCTGTCTGTCCCTAGGGTGTGATTTTCACTCTTTTAGAAATTTAGTTCACCCTGGAGCTAGGGATGGGTATTTCTTACACCCCCCCAAGCCTGTTCCAACACTCAGATCCATAAGGCGAATACTGTTGGTGACTAGAAGCTGGTGAGTCTTTGGGAAAACACATTTTCCTGCAGCAGAAAGAAGAATTTGAGAGAACCTAGAACTTCTGAGTCAAGTATCAGTCTCAAGACTTATTAGCTGTGTGACCTCAAACAAGTCTGACACTGGGCTTTTCTTTCAGATATGCAGCACATCAGAAACGCAGGATCAGAATATGCCAGTGGCAGAACCACAATAATGGCAGATTCCATCCTTCGCACTGTTCCTAACCTCCCAGTTCCCTTCCAAAAGCAGGTGGGAGAAGAGGGCTGGGTTGGCCTCCCCTCCTCCTAATTCTTAGCATCTCTAGTCCGATTTCCATTACATTTCAAGATGAATCTTTGATCAGAAAGTACCTTCAACAGGAGGCAGTGTGTGTTTGGGATGGGGGGAGCGGGGCTTCCTGTTCAAAGACAGGAATGGGAAGAGAGTAAAGAGCAAGAGTGCTGGCCGTTTCAGCTGAAGGCTGGGACACCTTTTTGGGCAGGAGCCATAGCACAGCGGGTGGGGCATTTGCCTTGCACGCAACTAACATGGCCGACCTGAGTTCGATTCCTCTGCCCCTCTTGGAGAGCCCGGCAAGCTACTGAGAGTATCTCACTCGCATGGCAAAGCCTGGCAAGCTACTCGTGACATATTTGATATGCCAAACACAGTAACAATTGTCACAATGGAGACATTATTGGGCCTGCTCGAGCAAATCGATGAACAACAAGAGGACAGTGACAGTGGGTCACACCCAGCTATGCTCAGGGGTTACTCCTGGTTTAGCAGTCCGAAATTACTCCTGGCGGTGCTTGGGGGACCATATGGGATGCTGGAGATTGAACTCAGGTCGTCCATGTGCAAGGCAAATGCCCTACCCGCTGTGCTCCTGGAACACCTTCTTATTGGGACACTTGAGTTGTTCCACGGATGTCTGTCTTCACTCCTCACCATTCCCAATCTGCTTGTATGTCTGTGAGCATTCTCAGACTCCTGGTCTCTATCAACCTGTCAATGGTACTTTTTTTTTTAACAACAATGAGAAGGAAGTGAAAGTTTGTGGGTGGTGGGGTGGGCCTGGGCAGGAGGGGAGGAGTTGGGAGCTGGGGAGAGCTGGGTGGGCTCATGGAGGGTCAAGAGTGGGCGTTGGTGTGAGGTTCAGGCAGTTGAGACTCCCTCAGAGCTTACTTCACAGAATGACAGTACATCTGTCACCTTCTTCTGCCACCATGAAGAGGGGGATGGGGAAGCAATGCTTTTTCCCAAGAAGAGTTCAATTGGAAACAGGAGAAGCCTGACTTGGCACTGGCACCTGGACCTGTTGCAAGCTTGAACTTTCCTTGTCATTTATAAATGCATTCCAATTTGTTGGTGGGGAGGTATGTGTTTCTTTGATGGGGCTCCTTGCAACCCCACCTGCAAGCAGGGGAACATATCTGAATGGGACGCGAAGGTTTCCAGTAAGGTACCTTTCTCTGAATCTGCTCTGTGCCATATTCCTTGGAGTCAGTTCTGCGGGGCCTGCCCTGCCTTCCAAGAGAAATTCCTGCCTCCCCACACAGGGGCCCTTTGTTGTCTGAGGTTAGAAGTTAACCCCTGGAGCACACCAGGAAGTATCTTTTCCTTGTGTGATAGAATGATCAAAGAGGAATGCCACTTAAACCAAGGAAAACAAAATCGCGATTTCTATCTAGAACTTTTGACCAAAAAAAAAAAAAAGAAAAGAAAAGAAAAGAAAAGAAAAGAGAGATCATAATTCCTGCAGAAAAGGATAATCCACATCAGGGAAAAATGGGAAAGTCTTGGGGTGACTTTGAGTGTGTGTGTGTGTGTGTGTGTGTGTGTGTGTGTGTGTGTGTTTATGGGCGACATCAGCAATGCTCAGGGCTTATTCCTGTCTCTGTGTTCATGGATCACTTTTGGCAGGACACTGGGGATCATATGTGGTACAAGGGATAGAACCATGTAAGGCAAACTTGAGCCTCCATCTTATAGGGATGAATTTTAAAGACTTGGTTATTGGGGTCAGGGTGATGTATAGTGGGTAGGGCACTTGACTCATGCGCCTGACCTGAGTTTGATCCCCGGCATCCCATGTGGCTCCCCCACCTGGAGCCATCCCTGAGTGTGGGGTCAGGAGTAAGCCCTGAACACTGCTGGATATGGCCTCCAAACAAACAAACAAACAAACAAACAAAAAAGGAAACATTTAATTCTTTGGCTATGCCAAATTCCAAGTGCTTTTTTATAAAATATGAAGATTTTTTCTTCTTTTACATCTGCTCTGTTCATAAATAGCTCTAAAGTGTTCTAAATTCTGAAAGACCCCATTTCTTGAGATATATGAGGCATATTTGTATATAGATATATAAGTTATACATATAAAATAGATATAATTGTAAGCATGCATGTACTTAGGCATGAGCATACAAAGTTTGGGGAGAGAGTGGAAAGACGTTACCTAATCTTGTGTTGGGTAGTAAACCTTTCACCTACACTCCATTAATCTTTCTCCCCATCAAGTGTACACAAAGAAGCCCAAGTCTTGTTCCCAACCCCCAGTGAGAATATAGTCTGACCTTTTCTAAATCACACAGTGACATTCATGTGTTTTCTCTTTCTGAAGCACAGTCTTCTCCAGAGGAGGGTCTTATGGCAATGCGTGTCTCAGCTGCAGGGACCCGGGAGCAGTGGCTGAGAGTCCTGCTGGAGTCTGACTGTGGTCTCTGCCCCTTCGACATTTCTTTTCTCACTTACAGAGTGCTCATTCTGTCTGAACCTCCTCATAGGAAACTTATCACGGGGTCCAAAGAGACAGCTCAACTGGCTGAGACTTGCTCTGAGCACACAGAAGCCCAGGTCCCATCCTGGCACCATGCCGTCTCCTAAGCGGTCCTCAAATGCAGAGCCAAGAGAAGTTCCTGAGTGCCGCCTGGTGTGGCTTCCCAATCAAACCAAGCGACAACCAAGCCAGTCCCAGACAAAAAGCCCCAATACTCCCACCAAAACGAAACAGCTTGGAGACATCTTAAAACACTGAGAATACAACGTCCATGTGTACCAGTGACCCAACTCCAAGAGCACAAAAACATGAAATCTTAAAGACATATGGGAACCTCACTGCTATTCACTGTAGCCAAGTGCTAGCAACAACCCAAGTGCCCGACACCAGATGAGTGAATAAAGAAGCTGTGATCTATATACACAATGGAATACAACTAAGCTATGTGAAAGGATGATGTCTTGCAGGTGGCCGCCACTGGGATGGAACCGGAGGGCATCATGCAACGTGAAGTGAGTCAGAAGGAGAAAGACAAATACCGGATGATCTTGCTTGTTAGAGGAATATAAAGAAACAAAGCCAGGGCATAGACAATGCCCAGTGGAAACAAACTCTGAGATTGTGGCCAACAAAACAGAGAACTGAGGCAGCTATGGGAGAGGTGGGGAGAAGAGACCTTGGAACAGTGGGGGAGTGATACGGCCACCTGTGGTGGGTGCAGTGCAGTTGTATTAAGCATAAATCAATAACACTAACTTATGCCTTTTAACTTACTGTCCTTTGTGGGCAGAGAATACAATCCAACTGTCTTAAGAGCTATAAACCACTCCCATAATCTTTTTGTTTTGCTTTGTTATATTTTGGACCACTCCCCATAGTGCTCAGGGCTTATTCCATCCTGTGCACTCAAGAGTGACTTTCGTTGGTGCTCAAGAGGCCATAAATGATGCCTGGGATTCAAATCAGGATGAGGACGATGCAAGGCAGGCACCTGAACCCCTATTTCTGGAGAAATATTACATCCTATAATATCTATTAAAAGAACAAGAGTCTCTATAGGTGAGATGATAGATCAAAGGACTGTAGTGCGTGCTTTAGACCCTGAGTGATCCCAGACACTCTGTAGCCCCTGAAGCACATGTGGAGATGCCTTCACACCCCCCCCCCCCACTTCAAGAGTCCATGTAACATTGCTGAAAAATGCATATTTCAGGAGAAAATGACCTGTGACCTGCTTTGGTTGGTCTGAAGACCTTTTAACAATATATTCTCTCACTGGTGGACTAATGAAAAAAAAATTAAGCGCCAAGAGAAGCTGGCATGCTTTTTAGTTTTGCATTTCTATCTACAGTATGAAAAGCTGTGCTCTTATTTCAACTCATTTGCCCTGGTGAAAAGCCCGAATTTTGCTCTGTATTTCTGTCAGGTGCAAAGTCTGTGGACTTGTTATAGGTCACACACAGTGCAGTGCTGGCAAATGTTTAACAACTGGTTTGACAGGAAAAAGTGCTTATTAGAAATAAAGAACAGGTCACATAGGGTTTCCAAATAAGAATACAATTAATAATACTTCCTTTTTTCTTGTTAATTCTATACAGACAATAGACCTTCACAGAATACTTTAATGCATCTGCTGAATTTGAATCTCCATTGCAGCCACGTTTACAACTACAAGTGCATTTGCCACGTAAATGTTTTTTATGAAAATTAACAAGGTTGGCAAAAGTGAAAAAGTGAAAACCTCTGTTAGTCTTTGACTCGCTTATTTGTGGCATGAGCCAATTCCTTGCATCAGGTAATGGTTTTTGAGTTCTGGCAGGAAAATTTCCTTAGGAATTTTCTGTAATATTCTCACCTAACAGCTACCCACTTGGCAATGTTTCATGTTCCATTTGCACAAACATTTTCTTCCACCGTATTTTTCAGTGTAGACAAGCAACAAACCACGAACTGGAGTCTAGATTTGTGGCTGATTTCAATGTGGAATCAATATAAAGCCACAACTGCACTCTGTCACTGCTTTTATCAACCACATTTATGAGAGATGTGAATGCCTCAAAGAATATGAGAGAGAGAGAGAGAGAGAGAAAGAGAGAGAGAGAGAGAAAGCATTTGCCATAGGGATAGGCTGAGGGGGGTGATGGGAGGGAACCAGGGGACACTGGTGATGAGAAATGTGCACTGGCGGAGGGATGCATGTTGGAACACTGTATGACTGAAACTTAATCATTACCAGTGTTGCAAGGGCCCGTCTCACACTAATTCAAATAAAAAATCTATTAAAAATCAAATTAAAAAAGGATACATTCTGTGTACTATTCGCCTAGTCTTCCATATCACTTATTTATGGACACTTTAGTTTTCAGTATCATCTAACAAAACTTCCCCAAGACCCCAAGCCCCGGCTGGCTACAGCACCTGGGTCAGGGTGCCAAGCCAGAGGGGGTCGGCAATTTTCCAGCCTCCTTCAGCCACACACCACGGATGTGCCCCAGAGAGCCTCCTGCAGGCTGCCCTGCTGCAGTTAATCAGTGTCCAGAGGCAGGTGTCTGGGTCTGGGTAGAGTATTAACGTTTAGTAACAGGGAATGACCAGCACAGTAGAGAGACTTTGAGGCCCTACTCAGTTTCTTCCCATAAAAAAAAAACACAGCTGTCCTCAGACTTCTTCTTTTTCTTCTTTTTTTTCTTTTCTGTTTTTGGGCCACACCCAGCAGTGCTTAGGACTTACTTCTGGCTCTGAGCACAGGGTTTACTCTTAGCGGTGCTCAGGGTACCATATGGGTGCCAGAGATTGAACCCTGGTCTGTGGATACAAGGTGAACGCCCTATCTGCTATCCGTCAGCACCCTCAGCTCTTCTAAGGAAAGGCTCACCTGAGCCAGGGTTGGGCCGCGGAGGCTGGATGCTGGTGAAACACTCTTTTACTTGCACACATGGGGCAGGCAGGAACACTTCATTTCTGTCTCCTTCCTTCCTTCCTTCCTTCCTTCCTTCCTTCCTTCCTTCCTTCCTTCCTTCCTTCCCTCCTTCCCTCCCTTCCTCCCTCCCTCCTTCCCTCCCTTCCTTCCTTCCTTCCTTCCTCCCTCCCTCCCTCCCTCCTTCCCTCCCTTTCTCCCTCCCTCTCTTCCTTCCTTCCTCCCTCCCTCCCTCCTTCCCTCCCTTCCTTCCTTCCTTCCTCACTCCCTCCCTCCCTCCCTTCATTCGTTCCCTCCTTCCCACCTTCCCTTCTTCTTTCCTTCCTTCCTTCCTCCCTCCCTTCTTTCCCACCTTCCCTCCTTCTTTCCTCCCTCCCTCCCTCCCTCCCTCCCTTTCCACCTTCCCTCATTCTTTCCTCCTTCCTTCCTTCCTTCCTTCCTTCCTTCCTTCCTTCCTTCCTTCCTTCCTTCCTTCCTTCCTTCCCACCTTCCCTCCTTCTTTCCTTTCTTTCTTCCTTCCATCCCCCTCCCCCTTAAATTCATTTTTGGCTTTGGTTTTTGCATGACACTTGGCTCAGGGCTTACTCCTTTCTCCGTGCTCAGGGTCACTCCTGGTGGGGATCAGGGGATCATATGTGGTGCTGGGGACTGAACTGGGGAGGCAAGTGCCTTAACCCTGTACTAACTGATCTCGAACAGTTGCTTTCTTTTCTTTTCTTTTCTTTTTTTCTTTTCTTTTTTCTTTTTAAACATAAAGCAATACAAAAATGTCCTGAGACCTCAGCTGTCTTGTATTATCTATACACTTGCAAATGCTGTTCTTTATTCTGAATTTCAGGGGCACAGTAGGCAAGCCTCCGGTAATCTCAGCAAACATGGGTTTCTTCTTTAAGCATAGAATGGACACCAGAAGTGAGTGTAAGCTTCCTTAAGAAGTAGGCCATGCGGCTGCAGAGACAATAACAGCGGAGAAGGCCTTGCCTTGCATACAGCTGACCTCGGTTTGATCTCAATACTGCATATGACTCCCCCGGCACCACCAGGAGTGACTCCCAAGCACCACTGGGAGTGAATTCTAAGCACAGAGCTGGAAGTATTCCCCAACACCACGGTCCCAACACCCCATCCTTCACTCTAGATCTGACAGATGTGACCCAAAGTAAAGCAAACAACTCAAGCTTGATTCTGGGTAGAAAAACAGTATGCCTCCTGCACAGCAAAGCCTGGCAAGCTCCCTGTGACATATTCGATATGCCAAAAACAGTAACTACAAGTCTCACAATGGAGACGTTACTGATGTCTGCTAGAGGAAATCAGTGAATTAACGGCGGGGGGGGGGGGGCGGGGGGGACAGTGCTACAGTGCGGTGCTACATAGAAAAGGAAACGATATGACAATAATAGCTGAAAATGATCATGTTGGACAAGAACTGAGTGTTAAAAGTAGGTAAAGGGATAGTCCTGATAACCTTTCAGTATCTGTATTGCAAACCACAATGCCCAAAAGGGGGGGGGGGGGGAGAGAGAGAGAGAGAGAGAGAGAGAGAGAGAGAGAGGAAAGTGCCTGCCATTGAGACAGGCTGTGGGGAGGTGGCAGAAGGGAAACTGGTGACATTGGTGATGGAATGTTCACTGCTAGATGGATGGGTGTTGGAACACTATCTGACTGAACTGACTGAAACCTATCATGAACAGCTTTGTAAGGGTCTATCTCACAGAGAGTCAATACAAAAAAATTTAAAAAATATATTGATAGGGCAGGAGTGGGTAGGGCTCTTTCCTTGCACATAGCTGACCCGTGTCCCCAGCATCCCATACAATCCCCTGAGCCCCCCACCCCCCACCACCAGGAGTGATCTCTGAGTGCAGAGTCAGGAGTCAGCCCTGAGCACAGCCAGGTATGGCTCAAAAACAAAAACTTTTTTTTTTTAACTATAAATCATGACACATCAAATGTGACTTGCCACACCTAAAATTTCAAACCATGAGCACTGGATCAGGTAATCTAAATGTGCAATTTGTAAAGTCATAATAAGATGTGTGTTCGCATGTATACTCAGACTTGCAAGGCTGGGATGAAGTGAGAAGCTTTTCTATGTGGGGGAGAAACAGTTAAGGACCAGAATTACTCAGGACAATTGTGACAGTGTGGTATTTTATATTTGCGTATACACTGTGATTCTACTTTTAAGCGAATCTGGAGGGAATGCAAAGTGGCTTTATGGGACCCATTTTTTCTAATTCACTCCAGAACCCTTTCTTCCTCTGATGACAGGAGGTGGCGGATTTCTGGCAAACATTGCTGTGAATTCAAATGGGCTTCTTTCTCTGGGAGCTTCCTGGAGACACTGGGTTGTTTGGCTTGTATTTTTCCCCCCAGAGCTTAAAAATATAATTAAAAAAATTAGGGAACACACATCTAGTACAGCTTGGGGTTCCTGCTGGGACACCAGGGCTCTCTGCCTGATAGTTCTGGGGGAGCAAACTCTGATTTACATATGCAAGGCATGCTCTACCCCATGATTCACCTTCCCTGACACCGGAAGCTTTTTTCTAACTCAGGACGCTTCCACCTCACAGTTCTTTCTTTGCCCCAGAGAGGGTGCTCCAGAAGTTTGCATCCTAAAGGCTAAATCCTGGCCTGTTCTTAGAACTTTACCCAGTTGTGCAATGATTAAAAATCCAACAGAAAGCCCAGCCCTGGGCATCTTGACTGGGGTGTGGCTGAAGTCTGGCTGCTGGCTGAAGGCTATTGCTTAACAAAAGCAAACACTTAGATGCACTAGCTGCTGTTATTATAAGGTAAACAGAAGGAATGGTACACCTTGCCTGGCTCAGGGGAAAAATGAAATCCCTTCAGTCAAAGTGTTTCAGGGTCAACCACAGTACTTTCCAACATCAGGATTCAAGTACTATCAGGAATGAGAACAAACCTAGTGTGGCTTTGACTCCTGGAGCTGATAGTCTGAAGTAACTAAAGTTGGTGGAAATGGGTAAACTCAACTTTAAAAATTCTGAAACGAAGGTGTGTGTGTGTGTGTGTGTGTGTGTGTGTGTGTGTGTGTGTGTGTGTGTTTTGTGTGATTTGGAGTGAGGTTGGGCCACGCTCAGCAGTATTCAGGCTCTGTGCTTAGGAGCAACTCCTGGCAGAGCTTGGAGGACCATAAATGATGTCAGGGATTCGAATGGGGTCAACAGAATGCAAAGCGAGTGCATTAACCTCGTACTATCCCTCCAGTCCCAGTCATTCATACTTGCTAGTGGTCCCCCGATAAAGCTTAATAGATGTTGGAACCATATATAACACTGTCTTGGCTCTATTCATCCAGTCATCCATACCATGCCACTCACTATAATCCCAAATTACTTTGAATTTGTTCAAGTGAACCACAGTTTTGTAACATCAAGTTCACAGAGACACTTTAGAATGTCAAAGCAAACAAGGAGTCTTAAGGCCTAAATATATTATAAAGTATCACCACAAACTTTAATAATTTAAAGTCTATGTCAACACCTATAGGTACCTCGTATTGTCCTAACCATTGTGGAAGGATAAAAATGTATATAACTCTCATTTTCTAAGATTTTGTAATCTGATTCAGAAGACAGAATACAAAGCAATTTGACAATAAACCATAAAGCAATAAGATATTAAACTCTAGGGTGAGAGCTGTTGGTCCTCCATTAAACTCTGCCTGCATCCACTCTTAGATGTTAGTAATTTATTTCACCATAAGCTCTATGATACAAATTTAAGTTTCAGGGCCAGAGAGAGCTCAATGTGTGGGTGTCCATGCCCTTTGTGGGGGTGGCCCAAGTTCCACGGCTGCCATCACATGTTCCCCCCCCACCGTGACCGGAGCAAACCCCAAGCACAGAGCCACCTCAGGCGCCCCCCAAAGTGAAAATAAACAAAAGTGAATAAAAGTATGTCTGAGGGGCTGGAGCGATAGCACAGCAGGTAGGGCATTTGCCTTGCACACGGCTGACTCGGGTTCAATTCCCAGCATCCCATATGGTCCCCTGAACACTGCTGGGAGTAATTCCTGAGAGCAGAGCCAGGAGTAACCCCTGTGCATCGCCGGGTGTGACCCAAAAAGCAGAAAAAAAAAAGTATGTTTGAGTTTATGAAGGCCTAGGGAAAGTTGGAACTTTATATACTTCAGAGCTGTTCAACAAGTATCTGATCAGGAAAATCATATATGGAAGTGATTACTAAATTTGACTGAAATAGTTCATTGATGAACAAATCAATGAATGACCGAAAAGGAATTTGCACTGGTCAAAGTTGTGATTTATTAATTAGGAAAATACATGTTAGGAAAAAAGATACTGCTTGTGGAATTCCAGGTACCAGGTGAGTTTCCCGTCCTGTTTCTGGAAGGATGAGGCATCCACGGAGTCCTGAGGCTTTGCCTGGGGTGGAGCTTTGCGGAGCGGTATCCCTGGGGCCTGGCTCTGGCTCTCAGGCTGCCCTTGGGATTAACAAACTCCCAGTGCTAACCTGCCTATCTTTTCTGCAGGGTGATAGCAGGAGAACCTAGTGGGAGAGCAGTTTAGGAACAAGCTGATATATTGCTTTGTGCCTGCTTGCTGGTTTAAAAATCTGTGCATCGGAGCAATAGGACTGAGGGTAAGGCTCTTGTCCTGCACACAAGTGACCTGAATTCAATCCCTGGCATCCCATATGGTCCCCTGAGCCCCACCAGGAGTGATTCTTGAGTGCAGAGCCAGGAGTAACCCCGAGCATCACCAGGTGTGGCCCCCAAACCAAACAATGTGGTTGACTCCAGCTTGAGTCCTGGCACCATATTTGGTCCCCTGAGCCCCTCCAAGGGTGATCTCTGAGCAAAGAGGCAGGAGTGAGTGCTGAGCACTGTTGCATGTGGCCCATAAACAAACAAAATCTCTGTATTGGGCCAGAGATAGTACAGGGATTAAGGCACTTTTTGTATATCCTACCAACCCACTTCAAATCCTCCAGTACTTGCAGGGTTAGTCCTAAACACAGAGTCAGAAATAGCCCTGGAGTATGACTAACCCACCTCCCCCCAATTAAAAAAAATTATGCATGAACAGATAGAGGATATGGTTCAAAACTGACTGTATGCCACATAGGCATGAAGTCCTGGGTGGCACCACTGTCACAAAGAATAAACAAATAAACGCCTAAAATATACGTATGGAAAATTTGGCTTGAGAATCAGTTTCACGACATCCAGGCCAGAATGATATTAGAGAGCAGCTAATTCTCACCCACCTTAAGCTTCCCTGTAGCTTCAGTGATCCACAGTTATCCAATTTAGTTTGATTTTTAGATGCTGGGAAGATCTATCTTAAAATTAGGTGCACATTTTGGTCTTTACTAATGGGTTTTGTGGCTTCCCAAAAATCATCTAGGTTGAATTTGATGTCCATTAAAAGGGGGAAAGCCATATTTACGTCCAGGGGTTTCTATAAAAATTTAAAGCAGTTCCCTCCACAGCCGCCCATTGGCTTGCTCCTTGTCAGTCTCTCCCTCAGCCCTGTTTCGCTGCTCTCCTCTTCCTGTTCCAGAAGAAACACACAAGACTGAAGCAAAGAGCTTCTTTCTTGCTGGGCTCCAACTTTACTTTCTTCGGAACGAAACACATTCCGTAATTGTAACCCTGGTGCCTGTACATACTCCATCTGAAATCTGGATGCCTGGAATCATCTGAGACTATAGAGTTCTTTGGTTTCCACCTTCTCTACTCTGTCCCAGAACCTCCCGCCTTCCTCACCCTCTTCTGGAACCCATTGCTCCCATTTGTACTAGTTCTACTCTTGGATTCTCCCTGGGATTGCCGCTTTATTTATTTTTATAAAGTTGTTAATGATTTCTTACATTCAATAGCTCAACACCAACCCCACCACCATTGTGGGATTGCCGCTTTGATTTCTACTCTCAACATTACCTCCATCATTCGCTTTATTGTTTCTATTTGTATTCTTACTTTTTGGGTCACACCCGGCAATGCACAGGGGTTACTCCTGGCTCTGCACTCAGGAATTACTCCTGGCGGTGCTCGGGGGACCATATGGGATGCTGGGAATCAAACCCAGTTGGCCATGTGCAAGGCAAATGTCCTACCCACTGTGCTATCACTCTAGCCCCTGCTTTATTATTTTTATTTATCTATTTTTATTGAATCAGTATGATATGTGGTTACAAAGCTGTTCATAATTGGGTTTCATGATTCCTTAGATGTTAGGGATTTAAGTACACATAAGAAGAGAATATTTAATCTCTATTTTATTCAGAACAAAATTTTTCTTCACTAAGCAGTGAGAGAAACTACCACAGAACAGCTATTAGGTGAAGCAGTCAGACTATCAGCTTCCCCCCATGATCTCTGCTTCCTGGCACCACATTCTCATGTAATTCTATTCCCACATTGAATAGCTGATCTGGGTGAGCAAGAAAATATGGCAAATGTGACGATGTGCTATTGTAGAGACTATTCTTCTAACTGAAGTAGGCAAACCACTAATGGATTGTTATTAGAACAATTTAGTAGGTAGTTATCAGCATTTACAATTATAGAGCAGTACAGATCAGAATGTACTGTAATAAAGAATAAGAGAATGTAGTACATTATAGTACCAGGTAAGCCTACAGAGGCGGACCTTACTGCCTACAGCTGATCATCATAACATCTCCCATTCTAAACACTGTTCTTGCAGTTTGACCCTGATACTACACCCGCTGAGTCCTTGTGGGTGGCAGTCTCTGATTGCCGCAGCCATTAGAATATGGCAAAAGATACACTGTGTGTTTTCTGAGCTTGGATCAGCCATCATCTCCTCTGGAACCCATGGCTCCCATTTGTACTAGTGCTACTCTTGGTATAGCACTCCTCCTCCTCCTCCTCCTATCTCTTCCTTCTCCTCCTCCTCCTATCTCTTCCTCCTCCTCCTCCTCTTCCTCCTCCTTCTCCTCCTCCTCCTTCTCCTTCTCCTCCATGCTTGTTCTTGAAATCAATCAGTCCCTGGGCAGGAACCTGGCTCATAACCTGGACTGAGCTTCCCAACTGTTGGCACCAAACCACTGGTACAACGAGGTGCCACTTTGGGAACGGGGCCTCTAGGCATCACCAAACTTGCTGAAACAGATACCAGACATCCCCGCTGACTCCTGAATGAAAGACTTGTGGCAATTTTACCAAGTTCGGGGGTGCTCAGTTATACAGTCTCAGAAGTCAGCTACATTTTGCTCTTGGTGTCTGTATGAACTGGCAGTGTTGTTAGAAGCAGGATTTTCTATTTTCCTGGTGAAAGTCAGAGTGAGAAGGCAGGAGGACCACTAACTCCTGACCCGGAAAATCTAATTTGCTACCAGGTAAAATCTGAAACTCAGATCTCTCCTAGTTAGAAACATTAGAAACATTCCACCTAATAAGATCTCATCGATTGTTAGTTACTAAATATATGCTCTGAGGGAAGTGGCTGGTGGGGGTGGGCTTCCAAGCAGTGCGTGGAACCCGGGGGTCACTCCTGATGATAGGCAGGCTGGTTCTGCTGGCCTGACCCTTCAGTGCTCAGCGGTGGCTGCCACAGGGGCCAAATGAACCTTATTAAAATAATCCTAGGCACCAATATATACTGATGTATTTGTTAAATAATAGAACTGGCAGAGAAAACCGTAACAGTATTCTGGTTTGGTTTGGTTTGGTTTGGGGAGCCACACCCAGCAGTGTCAGGGGTTGCTCCGGGCAGAGCCGAGAATGGAACCCAGGACTCCTGCAAACAAAGTTTGTGCCCAGCCTGGTGAGTGTCTCTCCAGTCCCAGTTGGTACTTGGAAGGTAGCTATGCCACCACTGTACCACCAATGCTGAGCAGTCTTTTGGGAGCTAGAAAGTGAGCAAGAGGCTGTGAAGCTGAGCCCAGAAAGACTGAACCATAGCACTGTAGCACTGTTCTCCCATTGTTCATCGATTTTGCTCGAGCGGGCACCAGTAACGTCTCCATTGTGAGACTTATTGTTACTGTTTTTGGCATACCGAATACGTCATGGGGAGCTTGCCAGGCTCTGCCGTGTATGTGGGATACTCTTGGTAGCTTGCCAGGCTCTCTGAGAGGGACGGAGGAATCGTACCTGGGTCGGCTGTGTGCAAGGCAAATGCCCTACCTGCTGTGCTGTTGCTCCAGCCCCATATTGCAGAAAAAAGTCTCTGAGCTGGGGTTGTGCACCAGGCCAGATGCAGGGAAGATTACTCCATAAAGGTAGAAGTATAAGCTACATCTACAGGCAGTTCAGCAAAATAAGCCAACCTCACCCTCGCTGGGAGCAAGGCACTGAGCCTCCAGGCAAGCGTTGTGGGGGGTAGGATTCGGGGGGAGTTCTTAGGGGGTCTGATCAGTGCATGAAGAACATGTTAAAGACAGTGATACTGAAAGCTCCCTAACAACGTGTTGGCCAGATCACCAGAGAGTAGTCACAGCTCGGAGCACTTCCTGTCCCCGGGGCCACAGTGAGGGTCAAGTCTGCACCTCTGATAAAGGAGCAGAAAATCAGGGCCCCCCAGTAACAGCAGACACCAGGAAAGGATCGAATGGGAAAAGGGAGCTTTAAGAACAATCATTAAAAAGAAAATCGCAGAGGTAAGAGAAAGGTATTGTGTTATAAAGAAAATGATGCTGTATAAAAAAAATGGCTTGAGGTGGGAAGACATTGTATTATAGGAAAATAAAGCTGTTTTTTAAAAAAAATGTGGTGGGGGAGATTAAGACAACCAAAAGGAGTCCTTAGAAATGGAAAACCTGATAGTAAAAATAAAAATCTCAGTGGAACAAGCCAATGCAAAATTGAAATTTGAGCCAAAAGACAGATAAATAATTCAAGATTAAAATAGATGAATAATCAATGAATTCCAGGAGATCTCAAAAGTAAAAACCAAACACTCAGAGGAGATGTTATTAACAAAATACTATCAAGAAAGTGCGCTGACACTGGGCAAGGTAGACTTTCAAGAGTTACTGGTTCACTGAGTGCTCTACAATAGATGGAAAGAAACCACATGGTGGATAGCACTGGGAAATTTCATCATATCCTCAGGATGTGGAGGATATCAAGAATCTACATATCCATAGGAAAGGGCTGACAAATGCCCCCAAAGAGTGTGAGAGTTGGTCTGCAGAATTGAATTTAACAAGGGATGGCGGTTGGTTGGGAGAGAGGGCATACAACAAATCTGACTTTGGTCTACTCTTGCTTTGGAAGCTACTGGAGGATGCGGTTTATGGAAATGAGAGCATAAAGGAACAGGGAGACATGGAGAAGAGAAACTCACACTGCACACAATTAAGAGGCAAAGGGACTCAGGGGCATGAACTGACAGGAAATGGTTCAAGTTAGGAGGGAATCATCGATAGTTGCAGGCTGGAAACCTCTGAGAGGGTCTGCTGCCAAAGCAGAAAAGACATACAGGGTTATAGTGCCACCCAGCAGGTCAACCTGTACCTGTAAGGCGAGTGTATCAGCAGCCTGATGGTGCCTTCAGGCTTCCTGATACCCCCAAATTGCTACTGTGCCTCTGGCCATACCCGAACAACTTGCGACCAAGTTTCCTGAGAAATTGAATGGCCAAAAGTTAGATATGTGGGAATCACACCTACAAACCACCTCTGGCTCAGCTATATAAGCTCATTTATCCGTCTTGCTTCAGAGACCCATAAATAAATAAATAAATCTCAAAAGAGAGAAAAAGCGGGTCATTTAAGTGCATTAACAGCCATTATTCAGAGACTCACAAATAAATCTTGGAGGAGAGCAGCATGCCACAGAGATGTCTCTCCACCTAGGCTGATTTTACCTGGGCACTTCGGGTGGGGGGGAAGGTATGTCCCTCCACCTGCCCCAGATAAACTCTGGCAGCCACAAACTTCCAGAACCCAACTGCCACCATCTCAAGGCTGACCTTCACAGCTTGTCCCGAGCCCCCATGCATGAGAAACCTGCTGAAAAGCCCAGGTATGCGGGACCAGTGACTAAAAACCCCAGGATTCATGAAGCCCGGGATGGGCAACATCCCCCCCACCTCCCCGCCCTTCTGGTTTCCTGGCTGTCATGACCAAGAACTGCTCCTGGGTGCCCTTTAAGCACATTAACGGCCATGATTCAGGGACTCACAAATGAATCTCGGAAGAGAGCAGCACACCACAGATATGCCTCCAGACCCCAAACATTTAAAACTTATAGAATTCCAGGAGCACTTGGCCACTTTTGTGGCTGTGTGATACCTCATACGAATCATGGCAAGCAATATGAACTAGGGTGGTGGAAAGATTCAAAGTAATGGTGGTGTGAAGGTGCAATGGTGGTGGGATTGGTGTTGAAACACTGAATGTAACAATTATTGTGAACAAAATAAAAGATTTTTTAAAAAAGTAATGTGGAGTTTATGCTTACTTCAATCAGCTTAATTAGTGGCTGAATAAATACCAGTACTCCCTACATTTAAAAGAAAAAGGAAATAAAAGGCACACACCTCATACAATGCCTGATGTGAAGCTGCTAGGAAGAAGGAAACATCAGGAGAGGATATTTATACAACGACAAATATTTCAGGGCTGAATAAAAGGATGGGTACATTAAACAGAAAGGAAAACCCACAAGGGCTGGAGAGCTAGCCCAACGGGCTGAGTATAGGCTCTGAATGTAGGAGGCCTGAGTTCAATCCCCAGTACCACATGGTCCCCTAAACAATTCAAGTAGCAACACACCCCTCCCCCAGCACAAAGAATACTGCCAATGTGACCCTCAAACCAAGTAAAACACCCAAAACCAACCAATCGCCCCCCCCCCCCCAATAAAAAACCCACCACACAAAATCTACCACAGAAGAAAAACAGACAAAAATATAAGCAAGTTTTTAATGGTATCTTCAAAGATGCCACGCCACTGGCCGAGCAAGTGAAAACAGAGATAGATAAATGGGACTATCTTAAACTAAGAAGCTTCTGCACCTCCAAAGAAACAGTGACCAAAATACAAAGACAGTCAACAGAATGGGAAAAGATATTCACCGAATACACATCTGACAAGGGGTTGATATCCAGGATATACAAAATACTGGTTAAACTCCACAAGAAGAAAACATCCAACCCCATCCAAAAATGGGGCAATGAAATGAACAGAAACTTTCTCAAAGAAGAAATCCAAATGGCAAAAAAGCACATGAGAAAATGCTCTACATCATTAATCATCAGGGAGATGCAGATCAAAACCACAATGAGATACCATCTCACACCTCAGAGACTGGCCCACATTCAAAAGAACAAAAGCAACCGATGCTGGCGTGGATGTGGCGAGAAAGGGACACTCCTTCACTGTTGGTGGGAATGTCCACTGGTTCAGCCCTTCTGGAAAACAGTATGGACGATTCTCAAAAAATTAGAAATTGAGCTCCCATTTGACCCAGCAATACCACTCCTGGGAATATATCCCAGAGAGGCAAAAATGTATAGTCGAAGTGACATCTGCACTTGTTTGTTCATTGCAGCACTCTTTACAATAGCCAGAAACTGGAAGAAACCTGAATGCCCAAGAACAGATGACTGGTTAAAGAAACTTTGGTACATCTACACAATGGAGTACTATGTAGCTCTTAGAAAAGATGAAGTCATGAAATTTACATACAAGTGGTACAATATGGAAAGTATCATGCTAAGCGAAATGAGTCAGAAAGAGAGGGATAGACATAGAAAGATTGCATTCATCTGGGGGATATAAAGTAACAAAGTATGAGATTAATACCCAAGAATAGCTGAGATCAGCACCAGGAGGATTACTCCATAACTTAGAGGCCAGCCGGGTATCCTAGAGGAAAGGGCTGTTCAGATAGAGAAGGGAGCACCAAATAAAGGATGTTTGGAGGATCCTCCCAGGAGGGGAGATGCATGTCGAAAGTAGACTATGGACTGAACATGTTTGCCACTCAATGCCTCTTTTGCAGACCACAACACCCAAAAGGAGAGAGAGAACACAGGGGATTGCCCTGCCACAGAGACAGGGGGGATGGGGGGATGGGGGTGGGAGGGATATTATCCATGGTGGTGGAAAATGGGCACTGGTGGAGGGATGGGTATCTGATCATTGTATAATTGAAACCAAAGCACAAAAAATTGTAAATCTACAACTTTAAAAAAAATAAAATAAAATAAAGGGAAAAAAAAAAGAAAAAAAAACCAAAAAAAAAAAACCAAAAAAAAAAAAATATAAGCAAGTTTTAAAAAATTAACTCGAGGAAGTAGTGTGTCTCCATTTCTAACTAGCATCTATAGTTATAATGTTAACTGTCAGTTTATTTTATTATTTATTATTATTATTATTATTATTTTGGTTTTGGGGTCACACTTGGCGATTCTCAGGGGTTACTCCTGACTCTGCACTTAGGAATTACTCCTCGCAGTGTTCGACCATATGGGATGCCAGGGATAGAGCCCAGGTTGGCATGCGCCTTCCCTTATCTCTCTTGCCCACAGTGAACTTTTTAAAAACAAAAGTAAGATATGGCCTGGGGAGATAATATAGCAGGTAAGGTGATTGCCTTGCACATGGCTGACCCAGGTTTGATTCCCAACATCCTAACCATATGCCAGGAGTGATGCCCGAGCACAGAGATAGAGAGCTCTGAACACATTTGTGTGTGATTCTAGTGGTTTTTTTTTCTGCTTTTTTTTTTGGGGGGGGGTCACACCTGGCAATGCTCAGGGATTACTCCTGGCTTTGCACTAAGGAGTCACCCCTGGTGGTGCTCAGGGGACCATATGGGATACTGGGAATCGAACCCGGGTAGGCTGCGTGCAAGGCAAACGCCCTACCCGCTGTGCTATCTCTCCAGCCTCTTGTGTATGATTCTAAAACAAACAAAAAGTCTCCAATGTGAACTAGAACTTCATTGTGAAGATGGGAATTGACTGTGCGTGGTGTGGACTACGAGAATAGAGTTATGTTTTCATCTTTCACCAGGGAAGTCAGTGTCCAGAACTGAAAAACCAGCAGGCAATAATTGCCTGTCGTTTGTCATTGGAGATAAACCTCCAGAAAAGTGTTGAAAGTGGTTTCATTAGGATAAGGTAATAAAGAGCTGCCAAGGGCATCTGCCCCTTACCTTAAGAAGTCACACAGAATTCACAGGTCCCTTAAGTGTTACTCAACTTCAGTGAAAAGCTCAAAGATTACTGAAAGTGTAATTTTAAACAGAGGGCTAAGATGTATGTAACTGTTTCTTCAAAATTGGGGTCGTAGGGCTGGTGCTGGGCCACACCTAGCAGTACTCAGGGGTTATTTCTGACTCTTTGCTCAGAAGTGACCCTTGTTGATGCTCAGGGGACCATGTGTGGTGCTGGGGATTTGAACCAGAGTTGCGGTCGCCTTAGTCACATGCAAGGCAAGTGACTTATCTCCATCTTTCCAGCCCCTGCATTTTCAAATGACCACCTACACGATTCTGGTAAATAATATAGCTGTTCACTTTCTTTAGTATGAACAGAGAGGAGAGAGGTCGGGACTCAATAATTTCTAGCATCCCTTAACTTCAAAATGTGCACGTTTTCTGTATTTCCCTGGCTTTGTGAACACACACACACACACACACACACACACACACACACCTGATTATCAACAATGGCATTTGGCTGATTATTTGGATCATTAAAATTAGTGCAGAAACCACATATATCTCCTGAGATACAAGCTGGTCCTGCTGAACGTCAGAAAGAATATGGTGAACAAGGTGAAATAAGGTGGTGGGATAGCCCACTGGTTTGCAGACAAACATCAACCCTGCCTTTCTGTTTTCCTTTGTCCACTGAAGGGAAGACTTGGGAAGAGATGAAAGTTCCCTGCTTTTAGACTCTGGCCTGTGACGCACAGTGTTGCTGACCTAAAAGTTAATATTTATCCATCTTAGTGAGTTGAACTCTGCTTGAAAACATGGTGGGGGAAAGGAAAGGAATGCACTATAAATGCTGGTGGAGATCTCTGCTGAAGTTAGTGGTGACTCTGGATGCACTGCAAAGTTACATTCTCTCCAGCACAGGCTCAGGAAGGAGTGACTAGTCCATGAACAATGCCAGCACTTATATGGGGAAGGGGTTTTGGAGCTTTGAGTTAAAAACGAAAATGAAGATTGTCCAGTTGATAGTATTTATTACTACCTACCCTTGTGTCTATAGGCTAATCCTATCATTTCTCTCTTCACTGGGTTATTTGTCCATAAACTGAGGACAAATTACCTATTCCATGCTTTCTATATTCTTACTGGAAGAATTATATGTACGAACAGTTGGAGAGTACTAGGAGTTGTGTCCTGATAGCTTTTCTACAAATAGATGCATGCAAGGCTGGAGAGATTGCCCAACAGAGACCTAGGTGAGATCTCTGGCACTGTATGGTTCCCTGGGCATTGCCAGGAGCAATCTCTGAGCACAGCTAGGAGTAGCCAACCAGCACCACCATAAACAGCCCCCAAACGCAAACAACAACAATCAAATACGAAGAACAAAATTGGTTTGCAGGATCCTTAGGCTCTGTCTTTGTCTCTGTCTCTGTCTCTCTGTCTCCCTCCCTCATATATGCAACCTGGTGGTATTCAGAATAATAGACAATCTAAGAGAAGAGAATTTCCCATGACAAATAAAGACAAGTCAATCTTAAAAAGTCAAGGAACATATTGTTCATTGACTATCGCGTCCTGTTTGGTAAAATCTCAGGTTACCTTCACTTGACTAACATTTTGGACCTGACACCAAAGCAGTCCTTCGGTTGGCAGATGCGTTTGGCACTCTTGGAGAAGCTGGAGAAACTCTGTGTTAATGCCAAGTCGGGGAGCTCAGTGATTGGGTTTAGGAACACTCTTTCCTTCTTTTCTGTTATTCCAAGTCTTCAACAATATCTGGCACATAGAGAAAGTGCTTCATACATGCTTGTCAAATTAAAAGTGGGAGAATAATTGAGGCGTCACCTCTCACAGACAAAAGCTACACATGCAAATCTCAGGTCACACACAGTTCTCATCTAAGAATACACTCTCATTTTCCCCAATCTTCTGCTTATATAAAATTGTAGGATCACTGTCACTGTCCTCCCATTGTTCATCAATTTGCTCGAGCGGGCCCAGTAACATCTCCATTTTGAGATTTTTTTTGTTACTGTGTTTGGCATATTGAATATACTTTTGGTAGCTTGCCGGGATCTCTGAGAGGGGCAGAGAGTAAACCACTTTAAGTGGAATGTTATTATATTAAAAACTTACTCGGATTGGAGTCGAGCATCCTCCACCCAGATCCTCCAAATTCCAGTAGGCGGCGGTCACACCCACCACCTGGCCCCCTGGCACAGTGTAATCCCATCAACGGCCAAGACTCAGGGACTATAAAATCCAGCTCCCGGAATCGCGCGGCCGCATCTGCGGCCGCGCGACATCTTATCAGGACATCTTTTTATGACATCTTATCCTACTTTGGACAAACTTGCAGGCTATTGAATGTAGCCTGCCCACAGGGCAGAGTCTGGCAAACTCCCCATGGCGTACCAAATATGCCAAATACCAGTAACAATGATGGGTCTCATTCTCCTAAAGAGCCTTGAATATAATTTCAGGGCTAGGATGAAAGAGATGTTACTGGGGCCTGCTCGACGTTATTATATTATAAAATGTGTAATTTTAATTTTAAAATTTGATAGGGTCAGAGACAGAGGACAGGGGTAAAGTTGGATAGGGTGAGAGACAGGATACAGGGATCAGACACTTGTCTTTGTACACAGCTGCTTCATTCCAACCCTGGTTTGATCTCCAGCAGCACATGATCCCCTGAGCACCACCAGAGGTGACTCCTGGGCACAGAGCCAGGAATAGCCCCAGAGTACTGTTGGGCATGGCCCAACCCTTTTTCTCCCCAGATTAATAACAATTTGATAAAGAAGACCTAGAATCCCAGGGCAGGGAATTCTTTAGATGTGAATGATTAGTTGTCTCCCCAAACTAACAGAATGTTAATTTCTAATCAAATTCCTGGTTTAAAATTCTAACTCTCCTTTTGTTGGTTGCTTTTTCACTCTGCTGATTGCTTCCTTTTCTCTTAAAGAAACGGTCTATTTATTTGTTTGTTTGTAGGTCAATGGGGGACGCGTGGGAGAGACTCCGGGGTAGCTCTGGCAGCTCACGAAACCATATGGTGCTGGGAATGAATCTGGGCCTCTCAGAGTGCACGTGCTTAGCCCATTGAGCTATCTCTCTGGCCCTTGTAAAAAAACCTTTTTATCTCCACACATTTCAGCTGCATGCTGTACTCCTCCTTTTGTTACTTGTGTCCAATTAAATTTCATATCATGTCAAATGTAATAAATTATTGCCAAGGTCAATATTGTGAGGTTTCATCACTTTTATGTTTTCTTTTTGGACTTTTTAGTTTCAGACTTATGTTTACATTAGTTCCTTTTGAATTAATATTTGTGCATGGCATATGGGTATAGTTTCATTATCAAGCGTATCGATATTCAGTTTTGCTAATCCTGTTTGTACTAGCACCCTTGCCCAAGATCAGTTGAGTTTATGGTATAGACTGAATGTCTATGTGCCTTTAAAACTCATGCTGAGGGCTGGAGCGATAGCAGGTAGGGCGTTTACCTGGCGCAAGGCTGGCCCAGGTTCGATTCCCAACATCTCATATGGTTCCCCTTGCACCGCCAGGAGTAATTCCTGAGTGCAGAGCCAGGAGTAACCCCTGTGCATCACCGGGTGTGACCCAAAAAGCAAAAACAAACAAACAAACAAAAAACCCAAGAAAACTCATGTTGAGTAGAGAAAGAGAGTAAGAGGGAAACTGTCTGCCAGAGAGGCAGGGGGAAGAGTGGGATGGGGGAGGGGGGAGAAACACTGGGGACATTGATGATGGAGAATGTGCACTGGTGGAGGAATGGGTGTTTGCTCATTGTATGACTGAAACTCAAACATGAAAGTTTTGTAACTGTAGTTCACGGTGATTAAAAAAAAAAAACCCTAAACACCTCATGTTGAAATCTCACTATCAATGCTATGGTTTCTGAGGGTGGGGTCTTTGGGAGGTGATTAGGTTTAATGAATGGCATTAGGAGGGTGCTCTTATGAAACAGACTGGGCGTGTTCTGTGACCCTCTTGTTAGATGAGGGTTCAGTGAGAAGACAACTGTCTATGAACTACCAAGCACTGAATTTGCTAACTCTGATCTCAGACCTTGAGTCTCCAGAGCTGTGATAAATAAATTTCTCATTTTTATAAGTATACTATAAGAAAATATAGTATTTCATTAGAGTAGTCAGGATGGACAAAGTCTCTGGACAAAGACAAAGACCAAGATGGACAAAGCCTCAGCGATGAACCACGGAGTTATAGGACAGAATTCATTTCTGGGATCTCTATTCTATTCTGCATCCTCTACATCCGTTTTCATGTCAACACCACACTATTTTAATGACCATAGATTTGTAACACATTTGGAAACTGAGATACTTCTTTCTCTAGATGATATTAGCTTTTTATTGATCATTTTATTTCTGTTTAAAAATGCCAGTTTTAAGTGGAAGTGATTATACAGAAAATAGGGTGCTTGCCTGATCTGGGTTCAATCTTTGGAACCCCATATGGTCCCCTGAGTCTCATGAAGAGTGATCCCTGATCACAAAGCTAGGGGTAAGCTCTGAGTACTGCTGGGGGTGGCCCCCAAATGAAACAAAAATGCCAGTGAGGTGTTGACAGATATTATATCTGTAGATGGGCTGCCATAATAAGGACACTGTTTTACAGTATTACATCTTCCAAACACGAAATAGCCTTCCATTTATTTTTGTCTTTTCTTTCATTCATCTTTATAGTCTACAGTGCTATATGCTGAATCTCTCTTCCACTGTCCTCTCTTACTGCTTTCTTAATGCCTCTGGTTGTTTCTTTAATCTCAGATTTGTGATTTTAGTTTTATTTATTTATTTATTTATTTATTGCATTTTACAAGGTATATAGTGCATTAAAAAAATTCTCCTTATGAGAAAACAAATACATTACGTGTCTCTCTTTAGCAACTGTTATTAGGGAGTTGTGGAGGTTATGAAGTTCATATCTGATGTGCAATAATCCCAGCTCCACCTCCAGTAGGCACTGCATGGTCCCCGGTGCAACCTTGACCACTTCAGGGACCACTCTGAGACCTCAAGATTGCATCACCGGTGCAACCTTGAGGTCTCAGAGTGGTCCCTGGAGTGGCCCTGGTGGTCCTCAGCACCACAGGACCTGAGCAGCACCACATCTTCAGACTGCTGCATTGAACCACCAGTGCTGTTGGCCAAGAATTGCCTGGAGGCGCCTCAGGGTCACCTGAGCACTGCTTGGGAGGACCTTCTCAAAATATTTTTATCAGGCTGGTCTGGAAAATTGGCTCAGAGGGCTAAGCATATGCTTTTCCTGCCAGAGGCCTGAATTCAATCATCAGCACTGTCTGCATCCCCCCCACCCCATCACCCACTGAGCACAGAGAGCTGGACTCACCTGTGAACATCACCAGCTATGGCCCCCAAACCATAAACAAATAAAAACTGTTCTTTATATAAAGTAGTGCCCAAATAAATTGTTTTTTTCTGTTGCTGGCTGTGAAACCATACTTGGCAGTATTCAGGCTTACTCCTGGCTCTGTGCTCAGGGATCACTCCTGATAATGCTCAGGGGCCCATATGGGGTGCTGGGGATTGAACCAGAATCAGTTACATGCAAATCAGTGCCTTAAACCCTGTACTATCTCTCTTAGACCCTCTCTGCTTTTTTTTTTCTCTATTTTTACACACTTGTAGCTTGGTTCAGAAATAAATATGCAAGATCCTTAGTTTTGGAAAAAAATTTTTTTTAAAAATAAAAAGAAGTAAATGTGGGACATGTCAGAAGCAGGGAAAGGTTCTCGGGGAGAAAGGAATGGTCAGCACAGTGACTGGAGGGATAAGTAACCCAAAGACAACAAATGCCTCTCTCGTTTGAGTCTGGGAAGGTAAACAGTGACCTGACAAGGCAGACTGTGTGCGGAACTCATCAGTGGGAGGAGGTAAGGAGGGTGAAACACTGAGGATCCTTAGAAGAAAACTGTTTGCGTTGAAGTGAGAGAAGAGCAGTTGGAGGGCTGAGTTGTTATAAGGCAGTTGGGGGAAAGTGAGAGGCTGAAAGAAGGGGAACGAGATAGAGCGATCTGAACAAGGTCTGACAACGGAACAAGGGGTGGCCAAACATGGGAAGATCCTTAGATGAGGAATAAGCCGTGTTGTGTTCAGTGTCTTCATGTTCTGCAGGGTCCAGAAAGGAAGAATGTGTTATCGGTTTCTCATGGAAGGGTCCCATACTGGATTTACCCCGACCATCCGAAGGCAGACGAGACGGGAGGGAGGGATAGCTGGACTCAGGCGGTTCCTGCTTTTTCTGCCTCAGAGAGCACCCTGGATTTTTTTCTCAAGCAGTGCTCAGTATCCAGATGCCTTGCAGATGCCAAGGGGACAGAAGTGAGGGCGTTTTTGGTGTTCTGTGCCTAGGTGGGAGAGATCTGCAGTCTAGGGTCATCTGGGGCCATTGCTGGTAGCAGAGAACCAGCTAAAAACCAGCAGGGTTCAGCTCCCAGCTCATATCCCCTTTCTGGCTACGGAAGACAGGGCCGCTGTCTGCAAAGTCTGGTTCTGGTTTGGTGTTTGGCTACCCTGAGACTGTGAGGGGCATTGGAAGCATTTAGGGCCCTGTCTGGATGACACTACCCTTGAAACAGCTCCTGTAAGTAACCCTGACCCAGAGAAACCTCTATCTCCGATCAATAGGGAAGGAAGAGAAGATGGGCACAGAGGGAGATAGAGAGATAGAAAGAAGTGTTTTTGGTGATTGCAATCTTTTCAAAGGCAGGGTTTTATTTTGTTCTGTTTGGTTTTTTGCTGCTTGCCCATGACCCTGGCTCAAATGCCAACACTGCAGAGCCACCGGGGGCCCGTAGGAAAGATTCAGGGCAGCTATAAACTTAAATGAGAACAAGTCACATATTCATTTAAAGTCACAGTCATGGTCACGGTCCTCCCATTGTTCATCAATTTGCTCGAGCGGGCCCAGTAAAGTCTCCATCGTGAGACTTGTTACTGTGTTTGGCATATTGAATATGTCACGGGTAGCTTGCCAGGCTTTGCTGTGTGGGCTAACATCTAATTGCTCGAGCGGGCCCAGTAATGTCTCCATTGGAGACTTTGTTGTTACTGTGTCTGGCATATCTAATACTCTCGGTAGCTTAACATCTAATTAACACGTAGCATTTGGGGGCTCAGTTCTGAATGGGGGCCTCCAACTATAGCAATGTTAGTTGTTCCTGTGTCTCTGTGTCTAAGAGGAAAGCAAAGGTATTTTCATATTCGAGTCCCTGCTGCAGATCTCGCACTATTCTCATAATCATGGGCTGGGGAGATAGCTCCGATGGCTGGAGCATGGGCTTTGTATGTAGGAGGTCTGGGCTTTGGTGTCAGCACCACACCATCTCCGAGCAGCAGGAGTGACTCCTGACACAGAGCTGAGAATAACACTGAGTACCACCAGGTATGATCCCCACATCAAACCAAAATAAGAATGTTCTCATAACCATGAGATTTACTAGCATGGATTAGAGATCTCATTCTTCAATGCATTTATAAGGAAACATACATTATAATTTAAAATGAAGAGCTAGGAGCCAAAGAGATAGTACAGAGAGTAGGACATTTGTCTGGCATGTGGCCGACCCAAGTTCACTCACCAGCATTTCATTTGGTCCCCGGAGCACTGCCAGTTTCCTTGAGTGCAAAGCCAGGAGTAAGCCCTGATTGTGCCCCCCTCTCCCCAAAGAAAAGGAAAAGAAAAAAGAAAAGAAAAAAAATGACAGCTGTATTTGTTGATATTATTTTATGCATTTGTGAGTGTTTTTCTGAGGGCTGGAGAGAGCTCAAAGTCCGAGTGCAGGCTTTGCATGCAGGAGGCCTGGGTTTAATTCCAGGCACTGCATGGTCCTGTGATTACCACTGGGGGTGCGTGACCCTGAGCACAACCAGGTGGGACCCAGTCACACCACCTGCAAGTATTTTTCTGAGCAAGGATCCCTTTCTCAGAAATGCTTCAACAGGCTAACAAAGCATAAAGCACCGTAGTAACCTTGGCATGAAACACACCGAGGAGCTTGGTCCAGGGCAAGCGGAATAGGTCAAGGGCTGGGACACAGGCTTTGCCTTTAGGAGGTTCAATCCCTGGAGAAATGCATGAGCTTCTAAGCACTGCTGGGTGTGGCAGGAAACTGCAAACCATAATGCCCCAAAATTGGCAGGGTGGGGGGGAGGGAGAGAGAGGGAGGGAGAGAGAGGGAGAGAAAGGGAGAGAGAAAGAGAGAAGAGGGAGAGAGATGAGGGAGGGAGAGAGACAGAAAGGGAGAGAAAGGGAGAGAGAGGGAGAGAGTGAGGGAGAGAGGGGCAGAGAGAGGGAGGGAGGGTGAGAGAGAGAAAGGGAGAAAGAGGGAGAGAGGGAGAGAGAGAGAGAGAGAAGGAAAGTGCCTGTTATAGAGACAGGCTGGGGGAAGGGTGGTGGGAGGGAACTGGGGACGCTGGTGGTGGAATGTGCACTGGTGGAAGGGTGGGTGTTGGAGCACTGTAGGACTGAAACCTGATGATGATCAGCTCTGTAACTCCGTATCTCATGGTGACTCAATAAAAAATAAAAATTAAAAAAACAAATAAAGTTTTCAAAAAATTCAGAAGTTCGTTCTGTGTCTCTGTTTCTTCCCTGTGGAGCACATTGCTAAACAGCACCACTGCCGGCCATTTTTCACTCTAGGATGTGCCACAGTCTTAGCCTCACTGTAAACAAATCCCATTCTTTGGAAGTATGTGAAAACCAGAGACTTGTCACCTGCAGAACAAAGTGACCCCGGAAAGAAATACCGCTGGGAAGAAATGGGCAGAGAGAGACAGCACAGGGCGAAAGGCACTTGCCTTGTTGGTTCAGTTCCTGGCACCGCATATGGTCCCCTGAGCCCTGCCAGGAGTGGTCTCAGAGCACAGAGCTAGGAGCAGACCCGACCACTATTGTGTGGAGCCCAAACACCATCCACCCCCACCACAAAAAAAAAGCCCAAAAAACATTAAAAGTAAAGGATCAGAGGTGACTGGGTCTGGACCTGATTTAAAGAGAGACATTAAAAGAGCGAACAGCTAAATATTTAAAACAACTACTTACAGATTTTAAGGAGGACATTGCTAGCAACACTATAGTAGTTGGAGACTTTAACATCACCTTATCACCTCTGGATAGATCAACAAGAACAAAACTCAGCAAGGAAACATTGGCTTTGAAAGAAGAAATAGAAGAGAAAGGGCTTAAAGATCTGTACAGGGCTTTACACCCCCAAAAGAAAGAATACACATTCTTCTCCAGTGCGCACAGAACATTTTCCAAAATAGACCATGTGCTAGGACACAAAACATACCTCAATAGAATCAGGAAGATAGAAATAGTATCAACAATCTTTTCAGACCATGACCCAGCAATACCACTCCTGGGAATATATCCCAGAGAGGCAAAAAAAAGTATAGTTGAAGTGACATCTGTACTTGTTTGTTCATTGCAGCACTCTTTACAATAGCTAGAATCTGGAAAAAACCTGAGTGCCCGAGAACAGATGACTGGTTAAAGAAACTTTGGTACATTTACACAATGGAGTACTATGTAGCTGTTAGAAAAGATGAAGTCATGAAATTCATATACAAGTGGTACTACATGGAAAGTATCATGCTAAGCGAAATGAGTCAGAAAGAGAGGGACAGACATAGAAAGACTGCATTCATCTGGGGAACATAAAGTAACAAAATAGGAGACTAACACCCAAGAATAACCGAGATAAGTACCAGGAGGATTACTCCATGGCTTTGAGGCCAGCTGCACACGCTAGGGGAGAAGGCTGCTCAGATAGAGAAGGGAGCACCAAATAAAGGGTGTTGGGAGGTTCCTCTCACGATGGGAGATGCGTGATGAGAGTAGACTATAGACAAAACATGATTGCCACTCAATGACTCTTTTGCAAACCACAGCACTCAAAAGGAGAGAGATAACAAAAGGGAATGCCCTGCCACAGAGGTAGGGTGGGATGGGGGGATGGGGAGGTGGGAGGGATACTGGGATCAGTGGTGGTGGAGAATGGGCATTGATGGAGGGATGGGTACTCGATCATTGTATAACTGAAACCCAAGCACAAAAAATTTGTAAGTCTACAACTGTACCTTATGGTGTTTCACTAATAAAAAAAAAAATTTTTTTTTTTAAAAAGAGGGGCAGTGGTCAATGGAGAGATATGCTTCTCTAAGCCCAAGGAGAAAATAGCTGAAGTGGACCAGGACGCAGTGGCCACAGCAAAGAGCAGAGGGGTTCCTTTTCTCTGTTGGTTTTCTTTCCACTCAGAACATATTGAGAATAACATCCCAGGGGCAGCCAGGCCCCCATGTGCAGCCTCTGTGGCGGGAGCTGCCTTACCCAGGATGAAAAGAGACGACCCCCCCCCCCCACCACCACACACACACCAGCGCTCAAGCCAACTAGTCTTCACACACCTCTCATTCGTCTTTAAATGGAAGGGTACAAAATACCTTAGCAACAAAAATGAACGCTACTTTGCCCATAATCTACTATTCCACAATAAAAAACAGTTCAGCCTGTAGGCATGAATGTGTATGAAGGATAAGGCAGAGCCTGAAGAAGCAGAGACTGGACTCGAGAGAAATGAAAAATATTGTCACATAGAGACTTTTTGTTTTGCTTTTTTCCTCTAAATTAACTTTTTTATGATTTAAGATGAACATTTATTAGTTACTATTTTTAAGTTAATAATGACTTTAAATGGAGGCACTTGTGTTTTTTTGGGTTTTTTTTTTGCCTTTTTTTTTTTTTTTTTTTGCTTTTTGGGTCACACCCAGTGAGCCTCAGGGGTTACTCCTGACTCTACACTCAGGAAATACTCCTGGCGGTGCTAGGGGAACTGTATGGGATGCTGGGTCAAATGCCCAACCCGCTGTACTACACCTCCAGCCTGGAGGCACTTGTCAATGAAGTTGTTCATGACAGAGTTTCAGGCATACAAGGTTCCAACACCAAACCCACCACCAGTAACTTCCTCCTATGAGGCTCCCTTCACACACTCAGCCTACTTCCTTGACAGGTCCATTTTTGAGTTTGGTTGTTGAAGCGTGGGTCTCATGCTATGGTGCGCTGGATACACTCAGACACCATACCTCTAACCACCCGTGTGCCCTAGGTCCCTGTGCCCTGCCCCATCACAGAAAGTCTTTTGCAAGCCTGTCAACAACAGCTTTATTCATAATAGCCCCAGGTTGGAAATCATCCAAACACTTATCAACCACATAACACACAGAAGCATAGTCACACAATGAAACATGACTGAGCAATAAAAAACAAATTAACTATAGATATACACAGCAACACGGATGGGACTCAAAAACATGCTGAGTAAAGGCAGGATTGCACAAAAGAGATCTTACTTGCAGGCTGTATGAGTCATTTTTTTTTAGGTTTTGAACAAATGAAATTAATCTCTGCTGATAAACATTTCAATGGAATAAAGACTGACTCCACCGGGTGGGGATGAGGCTTGGCTGGGAAGTGGTTGAGGGAATTCACCCAGGGTGGGGGGAATGATAATGTTATCGAAACATCCTGATGGGGCCCTTGGGCTACTTGGTGGTATGCGGTTCCTGAATGTTACCAATACTTAGGTCCGTGCATTTCACTGCATGGAATTATACCAGAGGAAGCGGGGGGGGGGGGGGGGGGGAGGGAAAGAACTATAAGAAAAAGTTAACTTGTAGTAAAGGAAATCATTATTTAGTGAAATGAATTGATGTCTACAGGACTAACAGAATTAAAAAAATCAACAGCTCAATGGATAGTTAGGTATGCAATACAGACAAGATACTCACTGTAGATTCTGAACTGTGAGTGGGATTGCTGTGCAGTTCTTTCAACTTTCCTGCTCCTCGGACATGTCTCGTTCTAAACAATGTGAGTGTGGAATGAATCTCTTTGTCTTAACAAAACAGTTCGCTCAACTCTGGGCAAAGTAAGTGCCTTCTAAACAAGCAAGTGCATTGTACGGTTTTTGCCCTATTATAATAAGTGGATCTAAAAATGTCACACAGATCATCTCCCTGTGCCAATGATCAACTGTCTATCTCACCACCATCTCCATTACCATTTCTGGAACACTCAGGCTGTCGCAGGTCACCACACTAACCACAGGTGCTATCAACACATGGGGGAACTGAACAAGTGAACGACTCTCTCTTAAGGGGAGGGGGGCTCTGGAGTGGGTGCGGCCACCATCATCAGTGCTCAGGAGATACTCCTGACTCTGTGCAGTGACCCCTTGGGGATCATGCATTGACACTAGGAATCGAACCAGCATCAGCTCCATTGCAAACACCTTAGCCGCTGTACTATCTCTCCAGCCCCTCTGGTTTGGTTCATTTTGGGGGCCAAACACAGCAGTGCTGGGGGACCTTGCGAGGCTCCCACATGCAAAGCATGTCCTCCAGCCTGTTTGTATCTCTCTGACCCCTAATGACTTCACTTTTTGTTTAAGGAGCCACTCTCGACAGGGTCATACATACTTTTAGTACTTCAGGACAGGGAGGAGAATACAATGTGCCAGCAGAAGACAATATCTAGGATGATGGATTGTTATTCTGTTAAAAAAAAAAAAACGTGAGGGGGCGGGAGCTGGGGCAGACTGTACTATTGTGAAAGTCCTTGAGTGTGTGGAGAGAGCACAAGTGGAAGGAAAACATGCTTCAGAAAACAGGGACATGAGCACACCAGAGGGAGAAGGCACTAGAATGCCATCTCTGCACCTGTTCCCCTCGCTGCTTTCCCTTGGGCCCACACCATCCGATACAGTCACCACGTGCAGGGGTGTGCCCAAGCCCGCCCAGATCCGGCACCCCCCAGCCCCTTTGCGGCTTTCCTTTCCTTTGACAAGGGTCTGGTAAGTGAGACGCGGGTTCTTCCTTGTTTGGTCTGTTTCTCCCTTGGCAGAATGATTCAGTGTCCCTGAACGTCAATAAGGAGTTTCAGTGAAGCTTTCGGGGCTCCATTTCCTTAACGCCTGCCTGGTGGCATGCCTGGAATTGGCTGGGCTTTGTGTGAAACCAGCAGACAGACAGTGTCAGTCCCGGGTGGCCCAGAGTGAAGGGTCAAGCGTAGCCCTGCAGAGCAGCAGGCCCGGCCACCACAGTCTCACCCACACAGCGCCACTGCCCATGTGTGGCGGCTGCAGAAGCAGATTTGAACGGCAGGGGTGGGGGGGGGGGTGGAGAGGGCAGCAGTGTTAGCACTAGAAAGATCTATGAGTTAGGTAAATACCTGCTTGGCAAAAGAGAAGGCATGGAACCAGCTCTGAGCAAAGACACATGAGTCTCCGACTGACTTTATTCAGAGGCAAGTAGGGATAGAGGCCATGATTCAAAGTTGACTCATGAAACAGTGCTCAGGGACAGACAGAGCAGACCACACTGGCTCAGTCATGGTAACCCAGGGGATACCAGCCTGCTTTTTTTTTGCAAGGACCTTAGGGGCTCGCTCCTGGCAGTAGTGAGTGTGATGGTTTTTGTTTTGGAAAACATGTTCTTTGAGAGAAGCCCACACTGGGATGTGCACACCAAGTCCCTTCTGTCCGTTGTGCTGGCATCAAACCATGGCAGCATTTCATAGAACGGCTCAATTCATGACATCCAGGTTTCAGGAAGCTGCAGGCTTGGAAACTGAACAGGACTGAGAGGAAAAACAATCCTGGCTCGTTCCTGAATGGAAACTGCATCGAATCATCAGCCGAGCGGGCAGGTTTCATGGGTTTGTGATTCACTTGGAGCTTAGTTAAAAAGAGAATATGATGCCATTTACAAGGTTGGTTGTAATGGAGAGATGGCACAGGGGCCAAGGGGCTTGCTTTGCATGTGGCCAAGGACCCCTGTCGGATCTCCAGCATTGCAAATTGTTCCCTGAGCACTGCCCGGGGTCACCTGTGACCACAGAGCCAGGAATAGCCTCCGAATATGGGCCCCAAAAGGAAAAAAAAAAAACAAGGTAAAGAAAAGATCACGATATACATATAGGCCAAGGGAGGAAGATCTGCAGAGGTAATGGGGGGCCCAGCCTAGAGCTGGAAGAAAATGAATTTCCTTTTTTGTTTTGTTTTGTTTTCGGGGCTATACCCAGCAATGCTCAGGGCTTACTCCTGGTTTTGCACTCCGAATTCCTCCTGGGGGTTCTCAGGGAACCAGATGGTATGCTGGGGATTGAACTGTGTGCAAAGCAAGTGCCCAACCCATTGTACTCAGACCCAGAGAAAATGAATTTCTGTGGCTAAAGGCCCCTGACAGAGGTATTGGGTTAGGTCCTCATAGCCATGGTGAAGCACACTGGGAACTGGGCAGAGTCTCAGGGCATGTTATCATCACATGTTATCAGCCTGATCATGCCACGTGAGTGTCAGCCTCAATTCCTCTCTCACCACTGTCTACTTCCACCTTCTTGCCTGATCCCGATGACTATCTTCTCAGTGCTTCTTGAAGTCATCCACTGTATCTACTTCTTCACGGTGAGCTCCACCCCCACCCACACTGCCCGATAATTTTCCCTTCTCAGTATTTCTTGAATGAGATGGTTGCTCTCAGCTGGGTCGCCATTGAAGCCTAAAGAGAATTGCCAGTGTCTCTGGTGCCATCCACAGCAAACCATACCACTGGGCACTGCTCACAGCCCTGAGATGTTTCCAGTCTGTGTCTCCACACACAGCTGAAGACACTTTGCCACAGGTTGTGTGATGCCAGAACTCAAACTTTACTTTATGTTTGGTTTTTGGGGCTACAGCCAGCTGTACTCAGGATTTGCTACTGGCTCTGCACTCAGGGATCACTCCTGGCAGGCTGGGGGACCATATGGGGTGCTGGGGATCAAACCTGAGTCTGCCACACACAAAGCAAGCTTCCTACCCACGATTCTATCTTTCCAACTCCCAGCACCTGAATTTTAAGGATGCTTTAAAAGATGCCTTCCTTTGGCTACACAAATTTTGTATCCATCGCTCTTTAAGGGTCTGACCTTCCAGGGATTCCCTGATGTTTTGCTCAGCTGCCTGGGGGTCTTGGATCAGACCGAGTTAATACCCCACTCTTGCTCAGTTTCCCCAACTGGGTTCCCTTCCTCTGTGACTGATTCAAGGAGCACCTGTTACTGCTTCAAATACACATTCATTTCCCCAGTTGTCTGGTCCCTGGATTCCCACTGCCAGACTGAGATCCCTGTTCAGAGAATGTCTCTGGGAACTCACTAAGGGTTTGGGGTGGACATATGTGAGCCATCCTGAGAAGATTCTTTACGAAGCAAGAAAGTGGTTTCCCAGGGCTCATGGAGAGAGGTCTCTGGGCTTTCAATATGTGCAGTGACTTCCTGACATTTAATTTCCATTGAAATTAAGACCAGAGGAGAAAGCTGATTTGGGGAAAGGAGATGATAACAGGGTTTGAATTTTGGAAATATAAGTGAGCGGTGAAAATTTTAAAATTTTTGGACATTTTCAAAACTACGGAAGGAGCAAAAGCCTCCTTGTGCCCATGAGCCGCCCGAAGGAGCGCCTGGGTATTCGGATCGTGTCCTGGAAACCTGCTGCTCTGCTCTCCCAGGGAGGCTACAACCCTGACGATGCCCTTCTGGAGACTGGGACATGACGTGGCTGAACTGCATGTGCACATCCTCTTAAGGACCAGCCATGCACGTGGGGCCATCATCAACCAAGTCATATTTTGTGGAATAGAGAAGGAGAACAATGGGCAAGGCACTTGCCTGGCATGCCGCTGACCCCGGTTTGATACCTGGCAAAACACAGAGTCCCCTGGGCACTGCCAGGAGTGATCACTGAGAACTAGAACCAAAGAAAAAGAGAAATATTTTGGACTCAATCTTAGGTATTGGGGGAAATAGAAAAGACCTTTGTGGACATACTTTAAAAATTTATACCCCCCAAAAAATTGGCAAAATTTTTACCGAATCCCAACCTCCTGCAATTTGTATATATTAGTATATATTAGTTTGACAGTCAGGAACGAACACACACACACACACACACACACACACACACATTCTCTCTCTTTCTCTCTCTCTCTCTCTCTCTCTCTCTCTCTCTCTCTCTCTCTCTCTCTGTATTAAACAAAAACCAGAGCTAAATCTTCTCATGTTCATGGATGGGAGAATGGCTGCTTTGAAGAACCGCAAAGGGAAGCTAGAGGCTGGTCAGAGCCGAGGGCCTTGGGAACACAACTGTGATGAATGATTAGCAGACGTCTGATGAAACCTTATCGAAACACCTTTAAGCGTCAAAGATTGCTGGTGTTCCTTGGACGGCTGTCACTTTATTAGGTCTGACAGGTTTATTGAGACGGAGCCCACACCCTCATCTGGCAGTCCTCCACATCCGGAGCACCACGGAATGGGCCTCAGGTGCTCACCTGCCAAAGGTGAGACCCTGGCAAGATGCTCAAAGGAGACCTGGCACTTTGCCAATTGCTCCTCCCTGGGCACTCTCCCATCTACATCTCTGACACTGGTCTAATCTCTTCTGGATGCTTCCTCTCCAGGGCAGCGCACTCCATGTGGCCTTCGTGTCTGGCTCTTTCCAATCATTCATGTTCCCAGGGTTCTTCCACACTGCAGCAGGCATTGCTGCTGCATTTCCTTCTTATTTTTTTCTTTGGCTTTGTTTTATTTGGGGGCCATGTCTGCCAGTGCTCATGGGTTATGCCTGGCTTTGCACTCAGGAATTATTCCTGGTGGTGTTTAGGGGACCATATGGGAGGATAGGGATCGAACCTGCATCTCTTGAATACAAGGCGAATGCCCTACTCAATGTATTATTGCTCCAGCCAAATTTAGGTTGTTCGTCTGTTTTTGGTTTTGTGCTGCATTTCTTCCTACGGCCATAGCACAGAATACTGCAAGGGTTCCATTTTATTAATCCCATTAGTCATGGGGATTTGGGGCGTTACTGCTTTGGGTTCATTTGAAATAAAGCTTCGGTGAACATTTGTCTGGGCAAATATCCTCGTTTTAGCATTTGTTTTGTGTTGGTGCGGGAGGGTACACCTGGCTGTGCTCAGGGGATCATGTGTGTGTTGGGCTTCAAACAAGAGCTGACCATATGCAAGGCAAATGCCTTACCCCACTGTACTGTCTTTCTGACCCCAATGTTCTCTATTAGGAGGTACAAACATTGGTATAAGATACTAGGGAGTGCAGGAATTCTATATTTGCCCTTAAAAGGAATAAAAAGCCAGCCTTTTTTCCCTCCAAAGTAGAGGCACCATCCTACTTCACAACCAGAAGAGTATTTATTTTAAATAATTTTTATTGAGGTGCTGTTAATCATACTTTTCTTGCATAATTAGTACAATACCATAACCCATTACTAGAGAACCCACTTCCTGCCACCTATGTCTGGAGGGCCCACCCCCTAGGTAAGCTCAGGTCTATGGACAAAATCTTCAGTTTCCATGACTTTGGCTATTTGATGTTGCCTTATGATGTTTCTCTTAAAAAAAAAAATCTCACTTATGGGAGATCTCTCTCTCTCTCTCTCTCTCTCTCTCTCTCTCTCTGATTGTTGGAGGTATGGCACCTACAAACATACAGATAAGCAGAACTAATCTCCTAGAATTCTTCAAAATTGTACATCAATGATAAATTGATAAAGGGTGATTTTTTCAAAAAGTGTCTTTCTTTTCTTAGAGAATATGCTTTAAAATAAAATTGTGCGTAATTTCATGTTAATACACTTTAAAATTTACATAAAATAGGTACATCCAAAAAGTGTGTAATTTAGTAAAAGTGAGATTTCACTCTTTGAGTAAGAAAATTTTAAGGGGAAAATCTGAACAGGCCAATAGAAGTATAAACGTGTTTTAGCTTAAGAAAGGGAATATGTGCTCTATATTATACTGCAGATACTGCTTATATGTCTGTGCCTTCCACTGTTTACATTTGTCTATATTTAACGACACAGAGGAAGAGAATAGCTTGGGTGCTCGTCTCCTCAGTGGTATCTGCCTTGCAACCATGAGTTTGATCCCCAGCGCTGGCCCCATGCCAGAGTGTAAGAGCCACAAGCAAGCGTGTGTGGGCACTGCAACACAGCCTGTGACCCCCAGAGGCCCTGCAGTGACAAGGTGTCAATTTATATAATGCTGTGAAAATAAAACGGAAGGTTCTTCAGAAACTTCCAAAATCCTAAGAAATGCATGATTAGGCATGGGGCAGAGTTAATTCAGGAATGAGAACAGATTAGAATGCTCATTCTTTTCAAAAATGTTTATTTTAAGCAAAAGATCCCCCTTATCTTTAACCTGTACTACGAAGCAGCCAAAAGTATACAAAGCGATTAATCATTCCTGGGGGTGCTGGGGTGAGGCGATGGGTGGAGTGGATGTGGATAAGAGAACAGTTCAGCTGGACCGCTCTGGTAAATTTTGCATTAGGGCTGAAGTACTCAGCAGGGGAGAAAAAGGAGCATTGTTTCCATGTGCTCTACAGAAGAGGGGGAAGGAGGAAGTGTCAGAAGGCTGATTTCTTAAGTTTACTTCATATAAAGCACTCTTGTGGCTGACTTTCCTCTAAACCCAGCAGTGCGCAGTTTGACTGAAATGCATCCTTCTCTGTCGACAGCCCAGGGATATACTCCAGAACAATTTTTTTCTAGACCAGCAGAAGGTCAAACAGGAAGGTTAAGAGAATCGGCTCTTTGGATGCATTTTCAACAAACACCAGTGTTATTGGTGGAAATGCTAAGGCTTTGGTATCATGATTTGTCTAAAAAGATGAAATGAGCTCCTTCATAAGGAAATTAAAAAGAACGACTCTCTCTCTCTCTCTCTCTCTCTCTCTCTCTCTCTCTCTCTCTCTCTCTCAAGCCAATCTGTGTTTTCATGCAAAACTGGATTTTCAGAGTCACATCAGAAAAGCCATTGGTAACAGTAAGTCAGAGGATCCGAAATTCAAATGAAAGTAACTGTTCTTCAGTGAGCTGCACCTGTTGGCCAGGTGCTAGGACTAAGTGCTCAGTGCTGAGTATGTGGGCAGAGCAGTGCATGCTGAGTACCGGGTTCGGACCCTGATGGAGTCCCCTTGAACCTATTAAGTTTGTTCTTTTGAACTTTCGTCCTTGCTCACCTCTCTCTGAGCCCAGCCCTCGAGGTTAGATATTGTGTATAAACTGCTAAGAGCATTTGGCACACAGTAGGTGCTCAGTAAATGCTATCTGTTCCTGCTCTTTGGAAAGGAGTCTTTATCAACTTGATGGACTCTTCCCCTCACCCACCCTCAAATATGTTCTCTTGTCACCTCAGATTCTATCGGAACTTTCTATTCGTAGACTGTCTGTGCACCCAAGCCTTGTGGGAGGGTCTTTAGAGGAGGATGTCAGCTGAGCATGGTTCAGTCTTAGCTGGCTGAGGTTTAAAGGGGGAGGGGATATGCAGCTGGTCCCACACAGGCAGGTTTCCAATAGTTCTTTGAGGAGTGTGGGGAGCAGGGGGAGCCAAGTGTTTGGGTCCCAGGAATTAGGAGCCGGGCACACACCTTGACACTGTCAGTTCTGGGCTGGGGGGCTCGTAAGCTTGAAACAACAGAGGTGAGAAGGAGGCAGGGCTGCCCAATGCTGGGGAATGAGAAGAAATAAGAGATTTTACAGGAAGGGGGGGGTGTCATTTTGGACTCCTGCAACCCACCCACCCCACCCCAAGACAGTCTAGGTAGCTACTTGGGGTTTTAAATGAACACTTATTAAAAAGATCAAATTCAAGATTGTATTTTCTTTTAATCTGAGGTCAACTACTGATCTTATATTCTATTTATTTCTCAAAGCTTTGTTAATCATAGATGAGTCGTGATCATCTCCCCCCAGAAGCACACCACACACATTTAGTTAATTAAACAATATTTGTAAATAGGGCATTTGTGGAGATGGAGAGATAGTATAGGGGTAAGGCATTTGTCAAGCCCTGCTCACCTGAGCACCACCAGGAGTGATCCCTGAGCACAGAGTTAGGAGCAGTTCCTGAGTACCACCCTCTGGGTGTGGCTCAACCACAACCCCCCCCCCATACCCTCATAAATTTGGTGAAACTTTGTTTCTCTTAAGATGTTGATACTCGTGCATACCACTGGTGACTCACTTGAATATGGTCTATATAACATAAATTGCAGCTCTGGAGTCAACATGTTAAACATTTCAATCTATTACGAAACAGCAAAATTATCTTAAGCTTCCACATAAAGACCTAAAGTATCAATCAACTGTCCAATGACATATTTAAAATTGACATCATCAGGATATTATTCATGCTGGTTTACAAATCTTCTTAAATATTATATAAAGACTGTAGGTGTCCAAATATGGAATATTTCAAACTTTTCCCACAAACTCATCTAAAATGTAAATACTCAAGATTTATTTGGCCCACTGTGTCTATTAGTTCTAACCCTTCCAGAGTTAAAATACTATCTTGTAAGGAAATAGTTTGCTTTAACACTTAAGCCACAGCATACAAAGTATTTGGCCCCCTCATCTACTCCCCAAGGTTCAAATGACCAATTACTTAATTCTCAAGTTCTCTGATTCATCAGCTTCCCACAGAGGCCCCCTAACCAGTAGTCCAGAATCTAGGAATTCCATCTGTTCCGAATTCCTTACCCACCTTTCCTTGAAAATAAAGTCTTCGCTGCAAGGTAACCCTGAGACCTGCAGGAAGTCCCCAGCAGCCAACGGCCAGGTGAGATGAGCCTTGCGACAGCTGATGCATCAAGACCGACAGGACAGGGAGGCAAAAGAACCAGTAGGAAAAAGCGTCCTAGTGTAATTGAGAAAGTGCAATCAGAGACTGAACCTCACAGCGGCAGGCCTCCTCAGTGTCAGCAGTCTAAGAACAGTAGACAAAGAAGTGCTGGTCATATTTTATAATCACACTGAATTGGATAAATGGCCACAAGAGGAAACGGCGAGAAAACAAAGAGCTATATATTAAGAGCAAATTGGAAGTGAGAGATCAGGGAGCGCATTTAGAGCTAGCAATCCCTCAAGGATACATGAGGACTTTAATGACTTAATAGCATGGGGACGAAGGTAGGAAGTGGTGGTAGGGGAGAGAAAGAGAGAAAAGAGAGAGAGTGAGAGGGAGGAGAGAGAGAAAGAGAGAGAGGAGAGAGAGGGAGGGGGGGGGAGGGGTGTGGAGGGAGGGAGGGAGAGAGAGAGAGAGAGAGAGAAAGAGAGAGAGAGAGAGAGGTATATGATGACCCATTAAGCAGTGAGATGATCCAGTAATCACACTGTGGCCAGAATGTGTATAAGCACAACTAAAAAGTATCACCACTGGTGATCACAAGTGCAAGCACATGGAAAAAATGGGTGTGAGTTCTGGGAAGTACCACAGCTGTTGTGATCACAACCAGATAGATGTGAGTCCTCTGATGAGCAACACAATCAGACATATGTGTGTGTGACCTGGGGTCAGGTTATCCAAATAACAACCCCCTCACCCTAAAAAACAAGTGGGGGAGAATGAAGTTCAAGGAACAGATACTTGTTCTGTGTTTTATTTGGATTTAAAAAAATGGGGTTGTGTATACATGCACACAAATGCTCAGGAGCTACTCCTGTCTCTGTGCTCAGGAGGACCCCCTTGGTGCTTGGGGGATGATCTTTGGTGCTGGGGTCAGCTGTATGCAAGGCAAGTGCCTTAACCTCTGTGCTATCTCTTTAGTTACTTAAAAGCAATAATTTGGCAGGGGTGGGGGGTGGGGAAGAGAGAGAAAGTGTTTCCTAAGGAAACACTGATTCCCCCTCCTTTTTTTTTTTTTTTTTTTTTTTTTTTTTGCTCTTTGGGTCACACTGGCATTGTACAGGGGTTACTCCTGGCTCATGCACTCAGAAATTACTCCTGGCGGTGCTCGGGGGACCATATGGGATGCTGGGAACTGAACCTGGGTTGACCTCATGCAAGGCAAATACCCTACCCGCTGTGCTATCGCTCCAGCCCCCCATGCCCTTTTTTGGAAGAAGAGTTTGAGGATTCAGCCCAGGGCCTGACTTTGCTGCAGGAGTACCTTCGAGGGGCTAGAAGCAAGGTAGGCCCCATGGAAAGTTTGACCTTGACCAGGATCCAGATGACCTTCTCCTCTGAGAATGGAGGGAATGAGGAAAAGCTTGATGCGAAGGCAGATAACCTCAAGCGGCAGGGGGGCAGGAAGTGGTGTGGCTCCAGTCAACTGCCTGGATCTGGTCAGCCCCGGCCAGCCTGGCAGGGATGCTGCCTAGGGCTTCTGGGAAGTTCCTGACTCAGGCTGCTGTGTGGACATCGCCCAGCACGGCCCAGAGGGAGGCAAGTTTCCTGGCTGGGCTGCAGTTCCTATGAACCATGAGCAAGGGAGAAATGCAAGGCATGCCTCCTCTTTGCCTCTCGGCTGCCAAAGGTGACGCTGAACCACAAGCATCTTGGTCACCCCAAGAGTTATCCCCACCCACCGCCACTCTTGAATGAAAAATGTCCCCACCTCTTTCCCTGGCTACTTTTTCCTCATTCTTCTGGCTCTTGGGAAACTTTTTTTCTGCCCTCTCTTCCCCTCCGCATGCCAATCAGATCCCACCAAGGCTTGAGGGGCCTTGCATGCTGTTCCTCTGGGGCACTGTCACCTGAAGTCCAAGTTTTCTTTTCTTTTCTTTTCTTTTCTTTTCTTTTCTTTTCTTTTCTCTTTTCTTCTCTTTTTTCTTTACTTTTTTTTTTTTTGAGTATCACTGTGAGATACAGTTACAAAGCTTTCATGTTTGAGTTTCAATCATACAATGATTGAACACTCATCCCTCCACCAGTGCACATCTCCCACCACAATGTCTCCAGTAGCCACCGCCCCCCGCCCCTGCCATTATAACCCTCCCCCTGCCTCCATGGCAGACAGTATTCCCCATACTTTCTCTCTACTTTTGGGCATTATGGTTTGCAATACAGATACTGAGAGGATATCACGCTTGGTCCTTAACCTACTTTCAGCACACATCTCCCGTGCCGAACGATCCTTCCAACTATCATTGACTTAGTGATCCCTTCTCTATTCTAGCTGCCTTCTCCCTCCAGTTCATGAGGCAGGCTTCCAACTATGGAGCAATATTCTAGCTAGTTTTATTTTCTGTGATTAGTGAATGTGCCTCTTTGCCAGGAGATATGAAAATCCCATGAGCTCCCATGGGTTCTACTGCATGTACCTATGAAGGAGTGAATATCCCTAGTGGGAACACCAGGCTCTGGAAACCTGTTTGTAAATTAACATTTTTTATTTATTTTTTGGTTCACACCTAGTAGTGCTCAGGGATCCCTCCTGGCTGTGTTCAGGTGACCATATGGTGGGACCAGGATGGAACCATATGGTTAGCCGTGTGCAAGGCAAGCACCTTACCTCTGTATTATCTCTCCTGTAAATTTAAAGTTCTACCTTGATGTCAAATGACCGTTGTGAGGTCCCCAGGGAGGCTGACCTCCGCCTTCTCTGTTGGTTGGGTACCTAAATATTCAATATGTATTTATTGAATGCAGTGAAATATCTCAATTTAAATTAGACCTTTCATTCCCTTAAGGTAAAACCAAACCAAATCTTGTCTCCAAGCCAGGAAAAATGATTTCAAGATATTACCAAAACATAAAAGCAGAAGTCAATTTAAACGTACTCAAGCGATGTTATCTAGGATCAAAGAACACAGATCATTTGTCCTTTATTAATCACTGAGTTAACATGAAGATATGAATCACATAACTAAGGGAGCTCACGATATCCTCAGTAACTACCCAGTGCTTCACTCCTGAGGTGTCACACTGAAGTGTCTCAGCTATTCTCTCTTAGACCAGACTCTGAGAACATGAATTCAGCCCTTCATAATACAGAAATTCACGCATGTGCCAACATCAAAAGACAAGGAAGGCACTGCAGTGTCCTGCCTACCACCTTCCTTTCTCAGAGAAGGAAATGCAGGAATATGTGCAAGAAGATTAGTCCCATCCACTAGGCAAATAGTTCTCTATGTCCCACCTAAAGCAAACACGTGAAAACAGAAACTTCAAGGCCCATTATAAAATCTCTCCAGATTTAAAGACACAGCATCTCTTTTTTTTTTCCCCTGCTGCCCCCATCCTTGTCTCAGAAACTAACTCCCGATCAGTGCCAACTGAGAACTTGTAGGGGCCAGAATGATGTTACAGGGTAGGGTGCTTGCCTTGCATGAGGCCAACCCGGGTTCTATCCTCTGCATCCCACACGGTCCCGTGTTCACTGCTGGGGGTGATTCCTGAGTGCAGAGTCAGGAGTAACCCCTGAACATCGCCGGTACGGCCCTCAAACCAAAAACCAACTTAGAAGTTCTAGTAGCAAAACATTTGTTCTTTTCATGAAGCAACAAATTTTATTTCACGTCTTTACTATTAAATCTTTAGGAAGAAAAAAACTGGATAGAAGGCTCTTACGAGTATCACAAAACATGGGGGTCAAAAAGACAGTGCAGTGGGTAAGGCGAAACTGGGTTCAAACCCATCCCAGGCATTCCATAGGGCTCCCCAAGTGTACCAGGAGTGCTCCTTGAGTGCAGAATCATCTCTGAGCACCAGTGGGTGTGGCCTCCAAACAAATAAGAAAAACATTGTGGTGGAGGTGGAGACAGAGCTCAAGAGGCTGAGCATATACGCATGTGGGAGGGGCCTGGGTTTGTTCCCCAATACCACTCTGTGTGCTGCCAAGACTGACCTCCAGTACCAAGCAGGAAGTAGTCTCTGAGCACCTCCAGGCAGAGAGAGAGAGAGAGAGAGAGAGACAGAGAGAGACAGAGACAGAGAAAGGGAGCGAGAGAGGGAATTAGCAGGAGGGAGAAAGGAGAAGGGAGGGAAAGGGAGAGAGAGGGGATATAAGAGAGAGGGAGGAAGAGAGAGAGGGAAGAGGAGAGAGGGAAGAGGGAGAGAGAGGGAGAGAGAAGGAGAGAAGGAGGGAGGGAGAGGGAGAAGGAGAGAAGGAAAGAGAGAGGGAGAGAGAATGAGAGAGAAAGATCACAGAATTGACCTGATCCAGACCGTAATTATACCCACAGACCCTTCCATTCTAATTATCACATGGAAAAAATAACTTAAGGAGCTCAAATGCATCTTTTTAAATAAGATCGTTTATATACACAGTTTCTATTAAAAAAGTGAAATGGTACATTAAATATTTTATTAAAATTCAACATTTTGACAACCAGAAAATCGGGTAAGGTCCCCTGGGGAGAGCTAGGGCAAAGCCCCTGCCTTGCATGCAGAAGGCTGAGTCCCGCGCACACGCTGCCATGGCTGAGGACGACCTCTGTGTGCTCTGAGCACTACCCCAGCAGCATTATGTGAACTTCGATGCAGTAGGACCAAAAGGGTATGAGCGCTGAAGTGTGCAGGAGCATCATGACCAAGGAGTGCACCCCCCGAAGAGTCTGTAAGCAAGTACTGCAGCCAAACGAGGACAAATTCTAGTCAACCTAACTGGGCAGGGGTGGGCAGGGGAGAAGAAGGGAGGAACAAGAGAAGGGGAAGGAAGGGAGGAGCAAGGAAGGGAAGGTAGTTGAGAAGGGAAAATAGATTAAAAAAAAAAAGAGGGCCAGGGGCCAGAGCAATAGTTCAGCGGGTAGGGCATTTGCCTTGCTTGTGACCAACCTCGGTACAACTCCTGGTATCCCATATGGTCCCCTGAGCACCACCAGGAGTAATTCCTGAGTACAGAGCCAGGAATAATTGCTCCACTACAACAGGGAGAGGGAGAGGGAGAGGGAAAGGCGGAGGGGGAAGGGGAGAGGGAGAGGGAGGGGGAGGAAGGGCAGGCCAGGAGAGAGCTTCATGGGCTGGGACACATGCTTCATACATGGGGACCAGGTTTGTTCCCCTGCACCAGGGCGCGGCCCTGAGAGGAAACCAAGCAAAGAGCTCACCATCCCTAATCAAACCAGCCAGACCACCTGCTATTTTGTTCAAATTCGTCCGTCACACCTTTGCTTCCAAGCTTCAAATTCCAGCTGGTTTCAGGCTGTGGTCACCAGACTTATAAAACACACTGACTGAGACGAAACTGAGCAGTGTCTCTTTGGATCAAACAGAAAGGTGGTACTGAAGTACACTAAAGCGACTTGAATGCAAACTCCCATGATCATGATATTTCTGATACTTATTATTATTGTTGTGAGCAGTAGTATTTGTTGCTGGGCCATCCCCAGTGGTGCTCCTGGATCACTCCTGGCAGGGCTCAGGGGACCATATGTGGAGTTAGGGACTGAACCTGGGTCATTTACATTCAAGGCAAGCACCCTACTGGCTGTACTATCCCTCCCGTCCTGTTTTATTATTACTTGGATCAGAAGGCAATGCAAAGAAAGAAGACATGTGGGATGTAAGATATCAAAGTCCTGGCATACAGTCTTTGGTGGCATATAAGGTCTCCCCCAAAAGCCGGGAAATGGTACTAAAGTTTTCCTCCAGAGAGACTAGGATGAGTGTATCATTTATGCCTAAACTGACTTCATGTTCTAATTATTCTCCACTGCTGGTACTCTCCTGGGGGAGAGTTCTGACAGAGGTCATAGTGAGAGCTACAGTGAGATCTCGTTACTCTTGTCGCAATCTCTGTTTCCTTGTGCAGCATTTCTCCTCCAGCAGAGAATGTGAGCTGAGGCAGTGAGATGGGGTCTTTCCATCCTTCCCAACCATTCCTTGAAAGCAGTCCTCAGTGCTCGCAGTCCCCTCCTCCCAGGAGAAAGCCATCACCAGCCCTCTGCAAGTTCTTGGGGCAATGTGCTCTTGGGGGTTGCTCTTTTGGTAGAGGGGAAGTTTGCTACTGGGATTCAGAGTCAAGTTATTAAACTTTAGATTTCCTGTTGAGGTTATCACCTCCCTTAACTACCAGAATGATCCAGTTTTAAACACAGTAACTGCACCTCCCAGAGTGTCTCCAGTTCAGGATAAAAATGCCACTGAAAGTAGAGGAGGTAAGGCAGGAGCCTGCATGCGGTGGAGCCTGGTTTGATGTCCAGCAGCAATGTGGTCTTCCCAGCACCCCCAGAAGTGATCCCTGAGTACAGAGCCAGGGATCGCCCATAAGCACTGCCAGGTGTGGCCCAACAATGCAAGTTACGGGGTCGGAGCGATAGTGCAGCGGGTAGGGCGTTTGCTTTGCACGTGGCCGACCTGGGTTCAATTCCAAGCGCCCTATATGGTCTCCCGAGCACCGCCAGGAGTAACTTCTGAGTGCAAAGCCAGGAGTAATCCCTGTGCATTGCCAAGTGTGACTCAAAAAGCTAAAAAAGAAAAAAAAACCCAAAACAAAGAAACAGTGCAAGTTACCGAGAACGGCAATGCTGAACCTTCAGGGTTGATTGACTTCAAGTCATCATGTCCAGCCAGCATTTTGTGCATTTTACTAGAAAATTGGACAAATACATTTCATCCCAGCTTGCTACCAGAGAGGTGTTTGCCTGGCCTGGGGGTAGCTGGTAGTTGAGAAGAAGAATGAGGAAGAGGATATTTCCCTGTCTGTCTCACAGTGAAGAGATGGAGACACGGTGACCTCAATCACCCTCCACTGATCCCCTAGCGCTCCACAGTTCTGTCATCTTGGAATTTTCTAAAACATGTTATACTATGGTTCCTTTATATGTCTGGCTGTCACATCTGCAAGAGTGGTCTACTAGCCAAGTCCACCTACATATCTCACCTACATAAGCCCACCACTGTATCTCAGCTGCCCGGGACAGGGCTATGCTCATGGAGAGGCACATGTGTGCACTTCAGGAGAGCACATGGCAGCTGACTGAAAGATACTCATGCAGACCAAGGCGGATAATACTTATGAAGACTTTCATTTTTTTTTTTTTTGACTCACCAGGCTGTATTCAGGGCCTATTCCTGGCTCTGCACTCAGGAATCACTCCTGATGGGCTGGTGGGACCATTTGGGGTGCCCAGCGATCAAAGCTGGGTCAGCTGCTTGTGAGACAAACAACTTACTCACTGGGTTATCACTCCAGTCCCTATTGATGAGATATTCAATCTGACCTTAGTTTCACTGTGTCCAATACCACCAGCGAGGCAGGTGACAGGTCTATGAGAGCTGCCATACTGAACAGTTTGCATTTCTCCAGATTTTTCAGAAACAATGTGGATGAGCATTGTCCAGACACCTTAAATATTTAAAACATTGGGAACTCCGGTAAGATTAGCTGTTGTAGAAAAACTAGTCTGAAAATAATTGGAAAATAAACTTGATATAAAAATATGTAGGGCTGTAGAGAGTTGACAAAGATGATTATTTGAAAAGCAAACACTAAAGATACAAACTGCTGTGTTGAAGTGAATGAAAGAAATACCAGAAACGGCCTCAATACACTGGCAAAATGGGAGCAGAACAGTTTCTGAAAGGCAATTGTGCATTTAGGTGAAGACACTAGCTGCCCAGTGTCGAAAAAACTACACTGGTTAGTTCCAGGGGAGAAGAGGACAGTGTGGTAAAGGTGGGAACGACAAAAGACTGAGCTCTGCACATTGGGCACAGCACCCAGACCCCTGAGACCAGACAGCTTTGCTCCATCCAATTGCGGAGACAGAAGCTTCTCTTCTCAGTGTCACCAACAGGTGCTGACGGCTGTTCTGATAATCTGAGTTCATGAGGATAAGATACACCCCCAAACACAGCCTGTAACAGGGCCTTTGGGAGTTGTGTAGAGTGAGTTCTGAACAGACCCATTCTGAAGAGAGCTGTGGGAAATCCTGTACATTACCAAGGATCAATCCATGCAACCTTGGACAGGATGTCATTTCCTCAGGAAGCAGAGAACCCATGGTCATAGCAGGGCACAGCACAGCTGCCCCTCCTCTAGGACAAGAGAGAGTGAGAGTGGGAGAGAGCAAGAGAGAGAAGTGAGAAGAGGAGGCAGAGGAAAGAGAATGAGAGAGAGAATAAGAGATAGGGAGAATGCAAGAGAGGAGATAAAGCAAGAGTGTGCAAGAAAGAATGAAAGTGTGTGAGTGTGTGTGTGTGTGTGTGTGTGTGTGTGTGTGTATGAGGGGGGAGAGAGCGAGAGAGAACAGAAGCTAAGCACAGGAATTGGTGTCCTCCCTGAATTATCTTGGTTTTGGTTTTATTGTTTGTTTGTCAGCCATACCCGGGAGTACTCTGGAATTACTTTATTCTCCTTTAATGATCTACTCTCGCTTTGTGGATCTGAAGCCTGGCTCATCTCTTGATGCTTTACTGAATATTTCACAGTGTTTCGAGCTGGACAATGACTCTCTGAGCCTTAGCATGTAATTTATTGGAGGAGAGAGATGGGTTTATTTATTTGATAGTCCAATGCAAGAATCTGTTACTCATTGACACAGCACGTGCTATGAGAGATAGAGTTTCTGCGGGAGTCAAAACTCTAGACGGGGAGCTGGAATCCCGTGAGGTTTGCTCTCAGTCCTGTACTTTAGGGCGAGCTGACTTTCATCAAGCATTAACCCATCTGGACCTCAGCTTTCTTATCTGTGAAGTCAAGGAACGGAGACTAGTGACTTCTAAGGCACTGAGAGCATCCTGGAGTGAATGGGGTCTGTGTGTTCAGGAGACGAGTGACTGGTGATAGAAGGATCCCAAGTGTTTGAGAGGGAGGCAGGGTAGTGCTCTCTTTTGGTGAAAAGTTTAACTTCTCAGCTGCAAAGGATTCACAGCCAAGAAATGTGAAATTCAGGGGCTGGAGAGATAGCACAGCAGGTAGGGCGTTTGCCTTGCACGAGGCCAACCCAGGTCCGATTCCCAGCATCCCATATGGTCTCCTGAGCACCACCAGGAGCAACTCCTGAGTGCAGAGCCAGGAGTAACCCCTCTGCATCGCCAGGTGTGACCTCCCCAACCACAAAAAAAAGAAGTGTGAAATACAGAATCAAAAAATTCTCCACAGATTAATCAACTACTGCTAACTACTTGAAATATTTCTTTCAAATATTTTAATTGGAAGTGTAATCATAATTGTAACCATTGGTAAGTTGGGCACTGATTATGATAATTGTATCAAAAAGAATTATAGACATTAATGTTTATTCGAATTAACAGACATTAATATCTGTATTAAACTTACAAAGTTTGCATTATTAACTTTGTATTAAAGTGGAACACAAAGGGTTCAGAGGGATAGCAGAGTCGATAAGGTGTCTGCCTTGTGTGGGGCCAACCTGGGCTTGATTTCCAGCATCCCATATGGTCCCCTGAGCACCACCAGGAGTAATTCCTGAGTGCAGAGTTAGGAGTAACCTCTGAGCATCGCTGGGTGTGACCCATCCCCCCTAAAATAAGTAAAGTGGAACAAAAAATATACTTATTCAACAAAATTTAAAATGGAAAAACTTAAGATTATATTGGACATATTTCCAGTCATTACATCCACAACTCACTACTTTTCATCAGTGCAGTGCTGCAGAGTGCCTATAAATTGTGCTTTTTTAAATCAAGTTATACCAACAACATATAAATTGTTTCTTTTTTGATCACAATCAACAAAATTCCTGTATACCTAGGTCCCAAAATTTCTTTATTAAAATGTTATTCTTAAATTTGGGGGTTACATTCAGAGATACTCAGTATACTCCTGGCTCTGTGTTCAGGATGATTCTGGGACCAGAACCATGATCTCTCTCATCCAAAGTAGGTGCTCAGCCTTTGTGCCATCTCAATTACTCTGTACATCGGTTTTATGTAAGATGTGTGAACTGGCTGGGAATGACAGAGACATGCTTGCAGCAGCAAGGCACAGGGCAGGTCCCCCAATAACCTGCCTCCTTCCCAAGAGTTCTCAGTGCCTGTTTGTAAAACACACCTTGGCCTGGACTCATGGGTGTCTTTAGGATAACAATGTGTTTGTCCTTTCAGCCTTGCTGCAGGGAACTTAGCTTACCTTAAAGCAATGCCCTTTCTGTATGGATACAGGAAGACAGTTAATATTATGCTTTGTAACTTGGGAGTTGATTGACTCCAATAATATTTACTCCTGGGCATCTGCTCTTGACTCAGTTGCCCTTAGTCCCTAGCACCCCAAAAGCAGGGTCCTGACGAGGGACTGAATGGACCCAGGGCAAGCTGTGAGCTACTCTGGCATCAAAATTGGCCAGGCCAAAGCACCACAATACTCTACTATAAGTTGAGAGCATGATCATAGACAAATGCTGTCATGATCCAAAAGTAACTACGAGACTAGGACCCTGCCGGGGTTAGGAAGACTAACTTGGCCTGAGGACTGTGATAAGACATCCTCAGGAAGAACCTAACTTTAAGTTGATATATCTCTTACTGTGCTCATACAGAATGACATTGCTAGAAATATTTGAAGTAGATTTACTACAACTATTTAAGTGGATTACTAGCTGGGAAAGAAAAAAGCGACACACCCTGAATGGGATCACCTTTAAGCATATCCTAGTAATCCAGAGTAATCTCTTTAGATGAGATTTTATCTTTGAGTTAATCTCCTGGAGGAGTGGTCTTACCTCTCTGTTGATTTGTTAATGTTCAACCCACCTTTGTGTCACCACCCTATGTGATTGCTATATAAACTAAGACTGTAAGAGCTGAGAGGGCCAGAGTCAGAATCCAGGGGCAGAGTCAGAATCCACGGGGAGAGAGTCAGAATCCAGAGCGAAGGGCTACAGAGAGAGAAGCAGAAGAGCTCCAGAGAGAGACATTGAAAGAGACCAGAGGAGAGACTACAAAGACAGAGTCAGAAATAAAGAGACAGACAGAATAGAGCACAGCAGCACACACAGAAACAAAGCACAAAGGAGGAGCCATCCCAATCTGGTCCATACACAGCAGCTCGAGAGCACCAAACATGGGTGGCGAGAGAGAGCTGCCCCGAGAGCCTGCCAACAACACACATCATCATCTTCACATCCCTCCCCCGCGTGCGTAAGATACATTTTTTTTTATAGGTGTCTTACAGTTGACACTAGCTCAGCCTGCCAAGAGGAGTGCCGCCTTAGCCTCACACCAACTTTTTATGAAAATTAGGGCCAGAGAAATGAAAATTAACAGAAAGGACTCCACCTAGCCGAGGAAACAGGCTGCACAGGTGTCTTCATCCTTGCTTGCTAGTCAATTTTGGGAGGTGGGGCTGAGCCTGAGACGTGCAAGGAGAACCTTTACTTCTCACCACTAAACATTAGACCTTCCAACATCTACTACCATACCCCCCACCCCGCTGCCCCCCACGGCAGATCCCTAATGAGCACCTAACTGAGAAAGAAATCATATGCTTGCCAGCGGCACAGGTAACTTCTACCAACCTGTCCTGGTGCTCCTCATCCCTGAACTCTGTCACCTTGGCACCTGGGGCATCTTCATCCTTATTATTATTATTATTTTATTTTTTAATTGAATCACCAAGATCACAGAGTTTTCCATGATTATCTTTCAGGTGTACAATGTTGCAATGCCGAGCCCTCCACCAGTGTCCCGTTTCCTTCCTGCCCCTTCCCTCTATCACAGTCAGAGAGGTCCCTTCCCTGACCTATCCTCCTCCTCCCCTCCCCCCCCGCCCCGACTGCGCCAAGCTCCTGCTAAGGACTAGTTTTCCTGCTCTTCATGTATGTTGCCATCAGGCGTTAGTTACTCTCCAACGATGCTTCTTTATATCCTGCATTTCGAGTCTGTCCGGTGCGTCCTACCTTCTGTCTGGTTGGATCCCCCTGTTCTCTGGTTCTGTTGGACACACCTCCTGTGGGAAGTGCTTCTACTCTTCTACCAAGTCCGCTTGGCACTTGGGCACCTGGACTTCCCCCCCCCCCCCCCCCCCGTAACCCTGGCCTGCCTATAAGGGACAGTCTACAGGGTCCAGATTGTACCCAACCCCTCTGAGCTGGTCTCCAAGTCTGTTTGGTTTCTGTTTGTCTCCCCTACCACTCAAATACATCTCCAAGGACATTTGCTCAGCAGAAGAACATCCCAATATGAGTCTACCCAGAAAAACAATAACAAAATCCTTTTACTGCCAATCAGTTATATGAGTGAAAACACTGTACATTTAAAAAAATCCAGGGCAGAGAGAAAAGTACAGTAGGGAGGGTGCTTGTCTTGCACATGGCCAACCTGGGTTCAATCCCCAGCAGCTCATATGGTTCTCTAAGGCCCTGAGCAGAGAGTCAGGAGTAAGCCCTATGCATTGCTGGGCATGGCCTCAACACCACCATCCCCCAATATTTTTTCTTAAAATATAATCTATCTGGGCTGTAGTGATAGCACAGTGGGTAGGGCATTTGCCTTGCATGCGGCTGATACGGCCGACCTGAGTTCGATTCCTCCACCCCTCTCAGAGAGCCTGGCAAGCTACTGAGAGTATCTCGCCCGCATGGCAAAGCCTGGCAAGCTACCCATATTCGATATGCCAAACACAGTAACAAGTCTCACAATGTTACAGGGCCCGCTCGAGCAAATCGGTGAACAGCAGGAGGACAGTGACAGTGACAGTGATAATCCATATATATTTTTAAGGTAAAGGATGAAGACAATAAAAAGTATGATGGGGGAGGTTATGACCTTCTTTTTAATTTTTTATAAGATTATGGTACCAGGACTTAACCCAAGGCCTCACACAAGCAAGGCAAGTGTTGTACTGCTGAGCAACCCTGACCCAATAGTCCTCTTTCAAATACTATAAATGTCACCGAAATTGCTCTGGAAGTCTTTCATGGAAGTGAGGAGCAGAAAGCTTCACCTCCTTCATCATTCCTTTCTGTGCTGTTTGCAGCTGCCATTTGGTTTCAACACTCACAAAGGGATCATTTTGCAGGTAAATAACTTTTGCTTGCTCAAAGAAATTTATTTTCACTTTCTTTCCTCAAGCTATGTCCTCACAGCCCACAGATACAAATATGGAACTGTGACTTTATGAACCCCAAGGACCTTCACATGCTTGAGATACAGGTTGCATGGGGAAGCACCTCTGAACAGATGTTTAAGACAATTCTATGGGCCAGAGAGGTAGTGCAGGAGGTAAGGCGCTTGCTTTGCAGGCAACTGCTTGGCTGACCCTGGTTCCATCTTAGCACTGCATGTGGCACTGAGCATCACCGGGGATCATTCCAGAGCAGAGTCAGGAGGAACCCCTAAACTTCACCAGGCTTTGCCCAAACACCCCTGCCCTCTAAAGAGAAGGCAATTATAGTAAGGAAAGTTATATATACATGTCGAAACCTGGGGAAATCTTAGGTGTTCAATTTGAAGTTTACCCTCATTTCATCTTATCTTTTTCTTTTGTTTTGCTTTGTTTTGGGGCCACATGGTGTTGGGGATGGAACCTGGACCTCTGGCAAGCTCTGTATGCACTCAGGTCCTTGACTTATCTCTTTGGCTTCTATTTAAGCCATAAAGATTAGGTGGATGTGAAGAGAAGTATGTTACCTAAACGTCTCTCCCTCTCCATCCCCTGACTCCCATTCTGTCCACCTTGTACTCCAAACCACTCATTTGATATTCAAGAAAACTGGTGGCCATGGGAATCAGATTTATTCAACACATGCTCTGAAGAGCAGACATAAGTGCAGGGAAGTGTTGAGTCCCCCTGTTTCACAGAGAAAGAAGGTGAAGCCTGGAAACTTGTGGTCCCACCCAACGGAGATTCAACCCCAAGGAGGCTCAGCTCCAGTCAGTCTCTTCTGGAGGGCCCAGCCTGATTCTCAGCGGAGGATTCCCCCCTCTTAAGACTCCCTGAAAAGCTCAATGGAAGAGCCGGGAAGACAGCTCAAAGGGCCCAAGTACATGGTTGGCAAGTGGGAGTCCTGGTTTGATCCCGGGGCACTACACAGACCCTGGAATACGGCCAGAAGTTACCCCTGAGCACCAAGCCAGGAGTAGACTCCCAAGCACTGAAAAAATAAAAATATAAATAAACCAATAGGCACACAGGGCAAAGAACTTATGAGGGAAGACCTCCATCCCCATTTTCTTTCCAAAGGGCATACAGAAACTCAACGATGGCAAAATAAACAGAATTGAGTCAAGAGATTTCATGAGACCAAGCGATGCTGTCACTGACCTGTGAGGCTGATGCTGAAGCTTTCTGGCTGAGGGTGTGCATGCACGTTCATGGGGCTGTCTCACTTGCCACTAGGGGCCTTGTAAAGTGCTGACAGGTCAAATCCTTGTGTTCCCGCCTTTGCTTTGTCTGATGAACTCTCCTGGGGCAACTGCCCAGCCAAGCTTGCAATTTTGGCCATTGTACTTTCTTGAAGCTGATTTTATTGATTATTTTTATAACATAAAAGTCACACTCCTTTTGCCCCCCTTTTTTCCTGCTTTTTTGGGTCCCATCTGGTGATGCTCAAAGGTTACTCCTGAGTCTACACTCAGGAATCACTCCTGACGGTGCTCAGGGGACCATATCGGATGCCAGGGATCAAACTCAGGTGGGCAAGGTAAACGTCCTCCCCACTGTACACTTTCTCCAGCCCCTCCTCTTGCCTTTGGTATCTTTGAATCTAGGTAGGGAGTTGAGAAAGGCAGCCCACAGCTCCGGGGCTCACTCCGCACCACTGGGCCGTGACTGATCTCTCTTCTATTTCCAGGCTCAGCTCCCCAAGCCCTGTCCGAAGCTGCCGACCCAGGAAACACGGGCCTTTTAGGTTTACACAGAGAAAGCTTTGCGTCAGCAATATAGACGGCCTCGTTAATGGAAGACAAACCTTCCCTCCCCCTCCTCACCCCCAAGGGTCTTGTAGGGTGGGTCTTTGCTGGGGCTGCAGGATCGCTTTGAAGCTTTTTATTATGTCCACTCCAGGAACACTTGGCTTCCCTTACCAAAGTGAAATCCCTGTGAGGATCATAAAACCTGTCCTGTCAAGTTCCAAGAGAAGGCAGAGAAACTGCACCTGCTAAACACAATCTGACTGTCTCTCTGTGGACTGCTTTATGATTCTCTTTAGGAGTGATGCTAGCTGCAAAGGCGTTTAGTTACACGCCAGTCAGCTGGTCGACCAGGATTCAAACTCAGATTCTTGGGACCAGTGGTGGGGAAAAGAGAATGATTTCTACAGCTGTGAAGGTGAAGAGAAAAACTATTATTTACAACAGTGTTTTGTAACCCCCATCTGCTTCAAACCCACCTCCAGGCTTGTTAAGTCACTGTACCTTTTTCAAGCACCAGCAGGAAATTTTCTCACATTGATCCGCGGTCCAACAGTTGACAATATCCCTCATCCAGACTTTATTTTTTAATGAATGAATGAATGAATGATCTAATTTGGTTTTGGGGCTACATCCAGTGATGCTCAGGGAGGGCCTACTCCTGGTTCTGCACTCTCTGTGGTGCTTGGGAGACCTTATGGGATACTGGCCATATGGGGATCAAGCCTGGTTGGTCACATGCAAAGCAAGTGCCCTACTGCACTGTCTCCCCTGTCCCCCATGTCTAGATCTTACCACAGGAACTCTAGGACCCAGGAAGACTGACTCAGAAGAGAACCTGCTTGCAAGTTTGAGAGTGGGGAGACAGCGAGATGGAACCCCAGGACCATGCCACAGGCATATGGGCACAGACCAAGTGTATGCAGCCTCTGGCCACTGCCGAACAACAACTGCGAATAAGGGCTGAGGAAAATGAGAAACACAAACGTGAGCCCTCTCAGCCTCTTCAACTTACTCCCTGGGGGCCGGGGAACCAGACCAGAGCAAAACAAAATGCTTTGAAGCACTTGCAAGGGCTGAGGTTCCTAGTTTTGCCTCTGACTTGTGGCTGGCCTCGAATCCATCCCTATCTCCCTCCCAGCTTCAGAAAACAAATCCTGTGGACCAGGGAAGGCCCTTCCGGATTCTATAATCTCAGGAAAACTTTGTTTGATTTGGGGTCATACCTGCTGGTACTTGAGGAGGGGGGCAGGTTGTTCCTAGGGGTGCTCAGGTGGTCATGTGGGGCCAGGGACAGATCTGGGCTTTCTGAGTGCAAAGCCTGTGCAGAAGCGCTTTGAGTTCTCTCCCAGCCCCAACTGATAAACATTTAAAAATCTCGCCAAGCATTACAACTCTTTTAGAATTTGTCCAGCAGGTTTTCTGTTCACTACTATATGGCATCCTCATATCCCACCCTGCCAAAAAAGTCTCATTGTAGTTGTGTAAGTAGCTGTTCTGTTCATTTGAAAACTTTCGGAATAACTCTTGCTTGCATTTCGGGGGTGGGGAGAGCACATCCAGAGGAGTGTCTGGGGGCTACTACTTATGGTGCTCCAGAGACCGTGGGTGCCTAAGATGGAATCCGAGACACCACCAACACAAAGCATGCACTCCAGCCCTTTGGGCCATCTCGCCAGCCCTCAAAATATGCTTTATTGGTCAAAGCATCAAGGGGGAAAGACTGAAAAAAAAAAACAACAACTTGTTTTAATTATAAAATGAGGCTTGCTCCCATGGGGATCAGATTCAATAAGAAAATCACGTGATGGGGAAACTAGTTTTCACGGGACACTTTCAAGTTTCCATAAAACAAGCACTTCAACAACTTCCCTACTGACTTCCAAGCATCTGGGTTTGGCACAATGGACATGTACACAAACAACAAAGCCCATATCCCAGACTGGTCACTTGGATCATGCCCCCTCGCCACCCCTCTCTTCTAGCCCCACATCCAACTCTAAGACCTGCAGAGCATCCTGGGGAACAAAGTGCAGACAGGACAGGAGTTGGTGACCTGATGCAGTGGCCTCCTGGAAAGGTGCCTGCTATTCCTGCCTGTGCAGGTGGCAGGCACAGTGGCTGGAAAGGGGCCGGAATCAAGCTATATGAAAAACTGTCGCATGATATTGGCCAGCCGAGAAATCTTCCTATGATATATTTACTTCAGGGTCAGGTGAATGAGACCAGTTGTAGTTACTACATCTGTCGACGATCAAGGATCAGGGACGCTGTCTCATTTGCCAAGGTGTCGAAAATCAGATGGGCTGGTCACGTAATGAGATTTAAAGACGACCGTTGGACTAGAGCTGTTACTGATTGGATTCCACGGGATGTCAAAAGACCGCGTGGCCGCCCACCTACCAGATGGTCAGACTTCTTCGTCAAGATCATGAACGATCGGTTTGAGGCCCTTCATGTTCCCGGAGCGAACAGATGCCATTGGGCTATACTAGCACGCGACAGGGACAAATGGAGACGTTACTGGCGCCCGCTCGAGCAAATCGACGACTAACGGGAAGTTAAGTGATTAAGTGATTAAGTGATATATTTACTACGGCAGGGGTGTGTTATTGTGGCCACTCCCAGCAGTGCTCAGGGGCTATTCCTGGCTTGGGGGAACGTTGGCAGTGTTGGGGATGGAAGCATGCAAGGCCTGGAGCCCTGTACTATCTCTCTGGTCTCTGATATATCAATTTACATGGGCATCCAGATTTGTTTTGGGGTCATATGCTGCAGTGCTCAGGGGCTACTTTCAGTTCGGTGCTCAGGGAATCAAGCCTGGTGGTGCTTGGTGGACCAGGCAGCACTGGGAGGGGTGGAGTCAAACCTGTGTCTCCCACATGCAAAGCATGCACTCTGGCCCTTTGAGCCATCTCTCCAGCTCCCAGATTTGGAATTTTGAGGTTGGAATTATCTCTTGGCCAAAGTTGACAAACCGCTACCATCCAATAGTAAGTCTGACCTTAAAACTGAACTGCGAAGGGGCTGGAGCAATAGCACAGTGGGTAGGGCGTTTGCCTTGCACACAGCTGACCCAATCTGGGTCGATTCGATTGGGATGTTCGATTCCCGACATCCCATATGGTCCCCCAAGCACCGCGAGGAGTAATTCCTGAGCGCAGTCAGGAGGAACCCCTGAGCATTGCCAGGTGTGACCCAAAAAGCCAAATAAATAAGTAAATAAACAAAAGCAAAAAACTAAACTGCGAAGCCCCCACTGCACACACCTCTTCTCTGGTAGCCAGGAACGTGGTCCTCCAATCCCAGCCTCCAGTCTGCAGGGCGAGTCAGAACTTGGCTCTCTATAATCCTCCACACTTCCGCTCCCTCTGCCCTCGGAATCCACGCTGGCATGGATTTATGGATCCAGTGCATGGGGGCAGGCTCTCAAATGTCTGGGACTGCATCCTTCTTCTCCATTTAGTCCCAGCTCTCCTCACAACATGCCTTGACGGTGAATGGCCTGACCACTGCCCTGGGAGCGGCCCCTCTGCAGGCCACTTGCTGCGCAGGCTGAGAACACCTGCTCCTTAAAATGCAGCTTCAGCAGGATCCACTTGGACTCGCTTCCCTCCACTCCCTAAATGGCCCCTCCCAAGCCCTGTCCTCCAACATGCAGAGCAAGCGCTGCACTGCTGTGACGTCACCTACCGCCTAACCTTGTCTGTAGAGTCCAGCTTCAGTGTTCAGTGCTTTGCTCCTCTCCTCTCTCTCTCTCTCTCTCTCTCTCTCTCTCTCTCTCTCTCTGCTTGGAACATTCTTCCATCATTTTTATTTTTTAAAGTTGTATTTATTTATTTATTTTTAGAGTTTTAAAGTTGTTTGTGATTGGGTTTCAGTCATACAATGGTCCAACAGCTGTCCCTTCACCAGTGTATATTTCCTACCACCAATGTCTCCAGTTTTACTCTTACTCACCTATTTCCTGCCTGACTCAATTGTAGGCACTTCTCTCTCTCTCTCTCTCTCTCTTTCTCTCTCTCTCTCTCTCCACATGCCCCCCAAACCCTTTAGGCATTATGGTTTGCAATACAGATACTGACAGGTTATCATATCATATCTATCTATCTATCATCTATCATCTATCTATCTATCTATCTATCTATCTATCTATCTATCTATATTTCCCTTTACCTACTTTCAGCTCTCAGTTCTTGCGATCACTTCCAACCATCAATGTCATACTGGTGCCTTCTCTGTCCTAGCCACCCTCTGCCCCTCATACACTTGTGGCAAGCTTCCCACCTCGACCAATCCTCCTGGCCCCTGTTTCTTCCATCCTTGGATATTTAGTTCTTTGCTCCTTTTTGTGGGGAGGGCTGTGGTGCGCAGACCTGGCAGTACTCAGGTGGCCATGTGGTATCAGGAATGGACCCAGGAGTTCCCAAAACAAAGCCTCGGGATCACCTCCTTGTGTTACGGGCTTTCCTTAATACAAGGCATTTCCTCTAGCCTTAGGTGCTTCTCATGCTCCACTCTGCTTCTCACTCCTCTTGGAATCTTCTTTAAATTCAGAATCTGGGTTCGAGAGGTGGATTAAGGAGCTGAGCACATGCTCAGCCTGCACACAAATTCCTGTGTGCCAGGAATTCAACTAGGAGGCTCTTTTGGATTCCTGGCACCATGTGGTCCCCAAGCATCCAGCCAGAAGCAGGGCCCAAACACTGCTGGATGTGGCCCCCAAACCAAAAGTTAAATTAAAAAAATGCAGATTATGATAGGAGGATATGAGGTGTGTTTTTCACCACCTTGTAGACCTGGTAGACCACAGCACTCCCGGAGGGGTAAAGCCTGTTGGTGGGAAAATGTGACAGGGGCTGGTTGAATGGACAGGGAGACCCAGGTTTGCATGCCTTCTTGGTCAGGTGAGGCTGTGTGACCTTCTTACACCAATGACAGATTTTTTTCAGATGTACCAGTCATTGGTCTTTCACCTCTGTCTTTTCCTTGGTTCTCCTAAGTTCATTTTCTTCTTTTTTGGAGGGCTGAGGGTGACTACCACCCAACAATGCTCAGGGTCTGTGCTCAGGGATCAGTTCTGGTGGGGCTTGCAGGGACCATATGGGGAGTTGGGATCAAACCCACGTTGGCGTGTGCAAAGCAAGTGGCCTGTTTGCTGTATTATCACTCAAGCCTTAAGCTCATCTTCTTGTCCCCTACAACATTTCTCTGATACCACGACCAGCCTGTTGGCTTCACTCTTGACTAAAATTACCGCTTGAATAATTTGTGTGCACAAGAATACATATACATAAATCAGAAATTTGGGTGGGGGGGAGCCATACTCAACAGTGCTCAGAGGTTAGTCCTGCCTCAGTACTCAGGGATCTCTCCTGGCAGTGCTCAGGCGATCATGACGCTGGGGACCCAACCAGAGTCGGCTGCATGCCAGGCACGTACACTGTCCCCCGTACTATCCCTCTGGCCCTTGGAACTTTTTCTTTTCCGAGAACACAGTCTTACCTGATTCTATTTCTTTTTTCCACATGAATTCTGCAAAGGTCTGAAGTTCAGTTTCATTTGCACAAAGCGAAGCTGCCCGATACTGGACAAGTCCAGACCTCCCTCTGGGCAGAGGCAGAGCTCAGCGGGATGCCAGTCTCCCGGCTGTGTGCCCGCCTCACTCATACTGCGCAGGTCTGCCTGTCAAATAGGTATCCCGCCTTTGCCACAGTGCTCTGAGAACTCAGCCAGCCTCAATTCTGGGAAGTCTCTGCCCCTGTGCCCATAGGCCCCCATCCTCTACAGCCCACTCCTGTCTCTGAAGGGAATCTACAAGGCATCCCCACAGCTCCTCTCCTAGAATCGGGGCTGCCCTTTTGACTTGTTTATTTTGGGGTGGGGGGAACCTGGCAGTTCTTGGGGCTGACTTCTGGCTCTATGCTCAGAGATCATACCTGGTGGGGCTCAGGGGACCATATGGTACCAGAAATCAAACCTGAGTTGGCTGTGTGCTCTACCCACTACACTCTCTAGCCCCGGAATTACTCTTAAGATAGATAGGGTGAGGCACCATGTGTCTGTCCAAGCCCTTGCCTTTGGGGGCTGATTTCCTGGGCTCAATTGCAGCCACAGAAGCCCAGGCAAACCTTCCCAGTAAGGGGGGCAGGAAGCCCAAACACCTTCAGGTTGACTCAGCTGTGAGTAGCCAGTGTTCAGAGGCAGTAATGGTGTCAATCAAGGATAAGCTCTGTCAGGTGTGGCTATTAGAATTTTTTTTTTTTTAGAATATTTTTGGAAGGGCTGGAGCACAGCGGGTAGGATGTTTGGCTTGCACACGGCCAACCCAGGTTCGATTCCCAGCATTCCATCCAAGTACAGCCAGGAGTAATTCCTGAGTGCATGAGCCAGGAGTCACCCCTGAGCATCGCCGGGTGTGACCCAAAAAGCAAAAAGCAAAAAAAAAAAAAAAAGAATATCTTTTGGGAAAATTACTTGAAAAAATAATTTTTCCCGATGTTATTAAAACATGTAATTTCTGGCTAGTAAACTATTGGGATCTGAGATTTTTTTTACTCTGTTCCCAGTAACTTTCCAGTGAATCTGGAGCCCATCATTTAATCATCACAGTTTTCTTATCTGTAAATTAAGGTGGGTCGACCGAAGGACTTCTCAGGTTCTTTTCCGGCTCTGAAAATACTGGGGGGCGGGGGTGGAGTGACAGTACAGCTGGTAGGGTGCTTGCCTTACATGTGGCTGAGCTGGGTTTGATCTTTGGCATCCCATATGGTTTCCTAAGTACCCCCAGGAGTAATTTCTGATTGTAGAGCCAGGAGTGTGGGTGTATGGGGGGGTACATTTCTCAAAAATCGGAGTGCCTCCACAACATCGCTAGCTGTTTCAGTTATCTGCAATCAACCTGCAGTTAAAAGTATTATCTTGGGCAGTATAATGGAGGTGGGGGTGGGGAAGCACATACAAATAACTTAAATAGCAAGATTTGGGGGGGGGGCATAGATTAATTTTTTTTAAAAAATACGTATCCAGTATCATACTCAAACTATTAATTTTAGAAATCAAACACAGGTGCAAAAACCAAACTATTAAAATCTTTGTTGAATGCTTCACCCTATTCACAATAATAGGAATAAAGCAACCTCTCACACAATTCCTCACAAGACTGAGATGTTTTTCGCCCAAGCATATATGAGCATTGTTTAAAATATGCTTCTTGGTAGCACTCAGCCCTGCCACCATTTCTTCTAACTTTACAGCATATTAACTGTTACATTTTCATGGTGTCGTTAATCCATTGCTGTACTAAATTTGTGAAATAAACTTTATCACAGATACGCATGCCTAAAAAAGTCATAGTTATGTAGAGTTGGGTATTAGTTCTGGTTTCAGATCAACTTTGGGATTCTCATGAATTCAGGGAATATGCATATTTAATTCCATGTTAACAAATGGCTCTGAAGCCCATTTGTCTCTGCTGCAGACTTAGGGGTTAATCACAAACAACCTTCACAGCACTGCCATCCCTGTGTGCCAGCTGGCTGTGCCCACATTCATACTGACTGCAACACCCATTCACTGAACTGGTAAGCTGGATGTCTTTGCTCTGGATCAGGAACCCAAAGAGTCGAATTCAGTCAAACTCAAGAGAAAACATGTGATTGGGGTCCTAAGGAGAATCAAATTCTAGGCAGCTTTTTGGTCTGTTTGTCTTTAGTGTTTGAACCACACCTGGGCGTGCTCATTGTACTTAGGGATTTCTCCTGGTCTTGCTCAAGGGACAATGAAGTGCCAGGGATCAAACCCAGTCTCAAGCATGCAAAGCATGTGCACAGCCCTTCAAATTCTCCAGCCCTTTCATAATAGTGCAAACATAAAACCCTTTAATTTTAATGTTTTATTGGGTGGGGGAACACTTGGCAGTGCTCAGGAGGCCATGTGGTGCTGGGGGTCAAACTCTGGGCTCTCACATGCAAAACAGGTGCTTCAGTATTTGGAACATCTCCTTGGTTTGCAGGGATTGACTATTTGCTGGTGCAAGTGGATTTCTTGATTCATTTCTAGGTTGCAACATAAATCCTAGAGAGCTGAGGGGATTGTTCTCTGATTACCAAACAAGGGGAATATTGCTGGCCATTTTTCTTGGAGGAACTCCCCAACAGGGTGCCCCAGGAGTCACACCAGCAATATTCAGAAGATAGTGTCAGTCTGAAGGCAGGGATGTAGTGTTGTTCAGGCCAGCAGTGCTGGGAGTAACTAAGGTCACCAACACCAATGGTTGGGACATCAAATTTGGGGTTCCCTGGCATGCAGAGCATTTATACCAGCCCTTTGAGTCATCTCTTAGGTCACAGGGAAACTGTTTTATAACCTCAAAGTGTGAATCACTTTGGATTTACCACACCTAAGTAGCCCACAGTAAGTGCTCGGTGATGCAATGAGTGTGAGTGGAGATTTAACACCCCAAACAAAAAAGGGTCAAAACTTTCTGGGAGCAAAGACTGTGAGACTAGGAAATGTGCACTAAAAATACTGCCCCAAATGGTGCCTATGAGATACTGACACATGGCAGTGACAGGACCTTGGTGCCTTTTCTGCTCTCTAAAAAGTGACTTCCCCTTCCCCACCAGCCCAGCACGCATGCTAACACTCACACAAACGTGATACTATCCTCACACTCACCTACTGCAGGCCACATGGTGGCCAACTTCAATTTTTTTTTTTTTAAAGACTGTTCTACGGTCTACGTCCATGACTATTACACAATCAAAAGTCTTGGTAATTTTATTCCTAGAAGGAGTAAAGCTCTATCAGGGAATGGTAAGAGAGTGACAATTTCTCTTTATTCTGTCTTTAGCAGTATATATTCAAGCCCACAGAAAGAAGCATAGGGGTTTTGAAAACATGAAACATATTTGGATCATGCTTAATCAGAACACTTTTCTGTGGCTGAAGCCAATGATGTGGGACGCTAGGATAACCTAGCAGGGAAGTATAGCAATGAAATAGAGAGTGTTTACTTCCTGGAAATTGTGTGTGGTGCTGGGGGTAGAACCCAGAGTCTCATATGTGAGAGTCAAGCACGCTATTTGCCCTACTATTTCTCCAGCCCTCCAGAAAACTTTCTCAAGTTCACATCTTATCTGAGAATCCTCCATGAACTTCAATGAAGACTGAGACCGGTGTGTAAGGGGCTGTATCCCCAGTGCCTCGCTGGCGTCTCCGGCTATCTCGAAGGTCAGCTCAGGCTTGTATTTAACTGCCAAGTGCCACCTGCTCACTGATGAGAGTAGAAGCCCATGCTCACGCTCAAAGAGATCAGATCTACCCTTCATCTACCATCCGTCACTGCAGCCTGGAAACATCTTCTGATGCTCTATGACACTGAGTTCTTTTCCTGAGTTCTTTTTATTTTTTTTTAATTTTTTTTCTCTTAAGTTCTTTATTTTTTTAAAATTTTTATTAGTGAAACACCATGAGGTACAGTTGTAGATTTACAAATTTTTGTGCTTGGGTTTCAATTATACAATGATCAAACACCCATCCCTCCGTAAGGATGCAGGCTTATCTGGTGAGTCTGTCTTAACTATATTCAAGGGGAGTATCACTTGAGTCATCTCGAGTCCTTCCATTGTTTTTATTTGGGAGTCACACTTGGCCATGCTCAGGGCTTACTCCATGTTTTATGCTTCTGGTAGTTTTCGGGGGGGGGCATATGCTGTGCTGGGACTCAAACCCAGGTCAGTCATGTGCAAGGCAAGCACCCTATTTGTACTATACTCCAGTATATACAACTATAGTTGTACTATACTCCAGCACTGCCCCGGAGTCCTTCTGAAGAACCCCAAAATCAGGGGAGCCTTTAGATTCTTAAAAAGGCTGAAAGGAGTCATCAAACTTCATTTTTATTTTATTCTCATGCAGGTAGTAGCCAGGCTAGGACCAGCCATGACTGGGCATCTGGTGTGCTCTACAGGTGCGAGGTGGGTTTGAGACTCTTCCACGTATTGTGGTGATGAGCTGCTGGAGCAGTAAGTCAGGGAACGTGGTGACTGCACAGCCCTGGCTGGGGCTGCCTTTGGAACAGCCTGTGGCTTCCAAGCTCAGGTGGGAAGTCGTGGGAATTCTTCCAGTTTTAGGGATAAGGGAGCATATTTAGTTGCTATGCAAGTTAAAAAAAAAAAACCTCCAGATAAGTGAAAGCTCTTAAAACATAAGATTGGTCACTTTTATCTTGGGAAGGCTTTAGGTATCTAGATCTTAAGAACCCTCAAGAACCAGGTGCCAGGAGGTAGGTAAGGGCTTATCACTGAGAAACTGAAGGAAGAGAGTGGACCACATTAGCCTTCTTTATCAGGAAACTGATTTGTCCTTTTGCTCCCTGGATCCTCTGAGAGCCAGGCGGCTTCCTAGCACAGTATTCATACTTAGAGAAATATAAACATCAGACCTCTGGAGAGATAGTCTAGAGGGCAAGGCTCTTGCATGCAGCCAACTGCGGTTCAATCCCTGGTACCCTATATGGTCCCCCTGAGCATTGCCAAGGAGTTATCCCTGAGTGCAGAGCTGGGAGTAAGCCCTGAGCACTGCCAAGTGTGGCCCCCCACACCCAAACAAACCAAAACCCCCAACAGAACTCCATTTAGAGCTTCAAAGATTGTGTTGGCGATCAGGATGTTCTATAAGCGCTGGCGTTTGGACCCCCAGAGGCTAACCACTCGCCCGTGCTCCAAAGTGGGGTGAAAGGCAGGACTCAGCAGCAAGTGCAGAACCAACCCTCAGCAGCCTCCTCTTACCAGCTGTTGTCTCCTCCAGCTCCCAAACGTTTTTCCAGCTTTCACTCCTCAGACCAGCACAGGTCCAGTCACCCAGGACATCTACCAGCCCAGGAAGAAGATGAAGCACCCCTACCCACCTCACTTCTCTCCTAAACCACCACCAGAAAAGTTCATTCTTCTCTAACGTTCCTGGAACCCCGACCTCCTCCAAATCACTGGGCAAATATCAACACCGGTGGAAAATAAAATGTCAACTGAGTTACTCACGGGAAGCTTTGTTTTTCAGGCTGAGAGCTGGAGGGGTGGGGGGAGGGGGGCCCTATTGACTTCTGCCTTCTATTACCGAAAAACAATTCTTTGGTAGATGGTCTGCAATAATTAATAATAATAACAACAACAATAATAATAATAAAAATCTCACCCCCCCCCCCCCGGGGTTGCTAAGGTCGGAGGCCTGAGAGATGCTTGCCTAATTATTAAGCAGACAGCCAAATTTGTGCCCATTGAACTGTCTGCACCCGGCACCCTCCACCACGCCCAGCAGCTCCCCTTCCTGCACTCCTCACTCCCCCTCTCCGGCACCCCGGGGAGAAGAGGAATCCTGGGACCCCAAAGGACATTTCAGAGAAACTGGGGCGGTCGCATTCCATCTCTCTTATTATTTAAACAAACAACACTCAAGATTCTTAAAAGCGGGCAAAGGGGAAGAAGGGGGGAGGGCGGAGTCCGAGAAATCAAACTCCGACAGTTTATTTTTTTTTTCCCCTCCCAATTCAAGACTTCACGCAACCGCTGGAAAGTTCACTTAGTGACAAAAGCGCTTCACCAAACGGTCTTCCGTGGGGCAGGGATTTGGCGCAAGTCCCACCCCACCTTGCCCAGCTCCCGGACACCCCTTCCCGAAGGCGCCTGGGAATCGGCTGACCGTCCCCAAGAGGATCAACACCTGCTGCGGGTGTCATCACCTGTCCCCCACCCCCACCCCCACCCCCGCCCCGCGGGCGACAGGGGCATGAAGTTCGAGAAAGGAGCTGCCGGGAAGTCGGGGGACCACCGCGGCCGAGCGCGTCCCGCGGGGCCGGGAGCCGCGTCCTACCTGGGACGGGGCGGCGGCGAGGGCGGCGGGCTCGGGGCGCCCATGGCTCGGGCCGTGCGGAGACTCGCCCGCCGCGCCGCGCCGCGCCCGGACCCGAGGCCCGCAGCGGCCGCCCCGCGCCCTCATTGGGTCCGCGAGTCACGTGCCCGGCCCGCCCTCCGGCCGCCCGCCACGCGTAACCCTTTACCTGCGCGCGGGGGGTCCCCGCTGCATCCGGGAGCACCCCAGGAGTCTGGCGGTGCGACCTTCGCGCGTCCCGGATCCCTGAGCGCGCAGAGCCCGGCGCGGCCTCTCGGAGCAGCCTCCGTGCAGGTGGCACGACGCCTCCCGGAGCCGTGCGGGGGAACTTTGGGGCGGCTTTTCTTTTTCTTTTCTCTTTTCTTTTCTTTCGTCTTATTGCAGGGGAAAGGGCGTGGGGGGGGGGGCGAATTACCTGCAACTCAGGGTTTAGTTAAAGTCAGTGCATCTCCCAAGTCCTCACCCTACTGGCGCAAAGACTGGTGGAGGGATGGGTATTGGATTATTGTATAACTGAAACCCAAGCACAAAAATTTGTAAACCTACAACTGTACCTCATGGTGTTTCACTAGCAAAAATCTAAAAAATTAAAAATTAAAAAAAGACCTGGACCCCTCGCCCGCCTATATTCGCGCCTTTGTTTCTACCTTAGTTGTGGTGTACGCGCGACCTCCTGTTTTCAAGCGAGCCCGTGTGCGAAACTGCGCAGGAGTTACGGGGTGGGAAATTTGGGGGACAGGGGAGTGGGGGGAGGAACCTGCACGCGTCTCCCGCGCCCCGAGGGACGGCAGAGCCCGGAGAACGCACGCTTCCGTGCACACCACGGCCGTCCTGGATGCGCTCTGCTGAGCTCCGCGCCCGCCTATTTGCAATGCATGCACCTGAGCGGGATGCTGGCGGGGGGCGCGGGAGGAGGGCCGGCGGCAATCGCCGTCAGTATTACTGAAGCTTTGGAAATTCTGTTCACTCTGAACCCAAGTCCAGGGCCGGGCTTGATGACACATGTTAAACAGCTGCGCCACCTAGAGACCTTTTGGTCGCCTCCAGCACTCTAGGGTGAAAGACCCGCTGCTGGCAGAAGCCCTGGATGGAGTTAAAGATGTTGGAGATATACCCTCCTATCCCCCCTTTCTGACTCTCCCCTGCCTCCATGGCAGACAATATTCCCCATAGTCTCTTTCTACTTATGGGCTTTTGTCATTGTGTGATTGTAACCCAAACATGAAAGCTTGTAACTATTTCTAGGTGATTCAATAAAAAAAAAAAAAGATGTTGGAGGGAGAGCCCAGTGTCTAGGGAGGACGGAGAAGGAAAGAAATCGAGGGGGTAAGTGAGAGGAGGAGGAAGGGAAATAACTGGGGAGCAGGGGTCAGGGGCCGCCCAGCTACTTTGTTAATGTGGGGGATGGTATGTAAAGGACATACACAAAGCACAGTCAAAAACAATGAAAACAGGAGATTCAAACTACAGCAGCCAAACTTGAAAGTATCCTGGACAAGAAGGCAGGCTGTCTTAGGAACACAGGTGGAGGGAAGTAGGCACTGGTGGTGGGGTTGATGCTGGAACACTGTGTTTCCACAACTCGATTCCCAGTAACTTAGACAATCACAGTTCTTTAGGATAATTCAGGAAGAGATCATGGAGAGTTGGAGGGTAAGTGGTACAAGTGGTAAGGGGCTCACCTTGCATGCTGCGGATCCAGGTTTGGTCCTGGGCACCACATGAGCCCTGCTAGGTGTGACCCTGAGCTCCAGAGCTAGAGTGAAGTCGGGAGAACAGATGGTGCAGCCCCCAAACCAAAGACTAAAGGATGGACACATGTGTGCCTTTGGATTCTAGTGGGTTCACCTTCCTGATTCCATCGTCATTATAGGACATTTTCCATGCTTTGGGACAGGGCCAGGGTGCACAGTGAGGGGGAGACTTTTTTTTATTTTTTTGAAATGACTCTTCTTGTCTCATTCTACACATTTCAAATGATAGCTTTGGGGTTTGGGGTGACTCAGAGGTTGAATGTCTGCCTTGCAGGTGTGAAGTCAGAGTTGGGTCCCTGCCACCACACAACGTGATAAGTGAAAATGCTGTGGCACTACTACCCGGGGTCTCCCCAGCAACCACGAAGAATATGCTGCAAACTCTTTACAATAGCCAGAATCTGGAAAAAAAAACCTGAGTGCCTGAGAACAGATAACTGGTTAAAGAAACTTTGGTACATCCACACAATGGAGTACTATGTAGCTGTTAGAAAAGATGAAGACATGAAATTTACATACAAGTGGTACTACATGGAAAGTATCATGTTAAGTGAAATGAGTCAGAAAGAGAGGGATAGACATAGAAATATTGCATTCATCTGGGTGACATAAAGTAACAAAATAGGAGACTAACACCCAAGAGTGGCCAGGATTAGTACCAGGAGTTTTGCTCCATGGCTTGGAGGCCAGCCACACATTCTAGGGGAAAAGGGAGCTCAGATAGAGAAGGGAGCACCAAATAAAGGGTGTTGGGAGGATCCTCCCAGGATGGGAGAAGCATGCTGAAAGTAGAGTATGGACCAAACATGATTGCCACTCAGTGCCTCTTTTGCAAACCACAGCACCCAAAAGGAGAGAGAGAACAAAAGGGAATACCCTGCCACAGAGGCAGGGTGGGATGGGGGGATGGGGGATGGGAGGGATACTGGGACCCATGGTGGTGGGAAATGGGCATTGGTGGAGAGATGGGTTTTTGATCATTGTACAATTGAAACCCAAGCACAAAAATTTGTAAGTCTACAACTGTACCTCATGGTGTTTCACTAATAAAAATTAAAAAAATAAAGAATGTGCTGCAAACAAGGCTATCTGGTGTGAGTTGTTCCTGGTCCCAGAACACCAAAGGGAAAGGGGAAGTAAGATTTATGGGTGGAGTTACATGTTGCTTTTCATTATTTTTAATGGAGCCCTTTGCCACAATGAGGTAACTTTAGGTACAGTATCTAGCCATGGGTCCTTGCTAATAGTCAGTCAGGCTATTCTGACTGACTCTTCAGTTCTTACATTTTTGTTTTGGGGTCATGCCAGGCAGTGTTCCTGCCTCTGTGCTCAGGGATCACTCCTGGTGGTGCCCGGAGACTATATGTGATGCCAGAGATTGAACATGGGCCAGCTGTGTGCATGCAAGTGCCTTAATCCCTGTATTATCTCTTCAGTCCCTGTCTTGATTTTTAAGGTGTGGTTCCCACACTCACCAGACTGGTATTATGTGTGGGAATTTAGTAAAAATACAAGTTCATGGATCCTTCCCTGGACAGATGGACTGGGAAATCAGAGTGTGCAAAGAAGAAATCTGAATGTGCAATTTAAAAATGTTTTTCATTTCATGCTTGGTTGTACCAAGCTGAAATTGGGGTTCCTGTATGTGAACACGCACTCCAATGCCTTTAGGTCTCTCTCCAGCCCCCCAAAATGTATTTTAACCAGTGATGCACAATTCAGCCTGAGAAATTCTGCTCTCTGCTCAAGCAGCAGCTTACTATGACCCTCATTTGCTAAAGGCGGGGCTTCTGTAAAGCCAGAGGGGATGGGATGGCAACTCTGAATCACAACCTGTGTTGATACCCTAAAAATGAGTGCCTGGTATATTAGCAACTAGCCATCCAAGCCGGCCTTCAGTCTGACTTAGTTATATCTCCTTTACATTGTAGGAGGGACTTAGTAATTAGTAAATCATTCCAGGGAAATGTATCATACCTGGAACCCAGCAGACATGCTCTGCCCTAGGATGAGAGATATTTAAACAAAAAATTCTGTGTGTGAAATACATTTATGGAGCATTAATTTCTATTTATCTCCTCTGAAAACTAAAGATAAGTTAGTTTTATCTATAGGAGTTAGATTATAGGCAGAGAAGGAATTACCCCAGGAAAGGTGATAAATATTTTTCAGTGGGGTCAATTTTAAGCAGAAGTTCATCTTAGTCACATGAAGATAAAGGGAGTAGTGTATTGATACCTTACTCATTTTTTTCTGTAACATTTTAGTTTTAAGTTCCCCTAAGAATGATTGTTTCATTAAATTAGAGGTAAGCTCTTCTTTGCTTCCATTAAAAAATATTAGGTGTGTGGAGCTGGAGCTATAGTATAGTGGGTAGGGCATTCGCCTTGCATACAGTTGACCTGGTTTTGATATTGGCATTCCTTATTCCAAGCACCTCCAGGAGTAATTCCTGAGTGCAGAGCAAGGAGTGACTGCTGAGCATTTCCAGATACGGTCCCAAAACAATTTAAAAAGATTAAATGTGGGGCTGGCAAGTGTTTGCCTTGCACAAGGCGGACCCAGGTTCGATTCCCAGCATCCCACATGGTCCACTGAGCACTGCTAGGAGTGATCCTGAGTGCATGAACCAGGAGTAACTCCTGTGCATTGCCGGGTGTGACCCAAAAAGAAAAAAAAAAGATTAAACGTGTGTATGTGTGCTCTAAATCCAAGAAGGCAGAAAATAAAAAAAAAAAACAGAGAGCAGATAAGTTGGTCTTCTCTCTCTAGGGGGAAAATTTAAGTGGGGAATCTCCTCCCCGTCAGCCTCCTTTTATTTTGTTCCAGCCCAAAGGGAAGGATCATCCTCATATATACACAGAAAACTCACTTCCTGTATGTTTTCTTGTCGTGCCTGTAAACTACGAGAGAGCACTGGCTGTTTTATTTGCCTTTGTAATCTTGGCAAGATGCATGACCAAGTAAATATTTTCTGAAGTGGAATACACTATATCCACTATACTGAAAATTCTAGTGCATTTCCAAGAGCTTGAGTGATCCTTATGTCTAGCCAGACCTTTTAATGTTCCAATTAGAAAGTGTCTTAGGAAGCCATTATCAGTAAATGCCTATTGGATACTTGGTGTTGAATTTGTATGAGCTTTGAGAAAGTTACCGAGACAGGCATTGTTATTATGTTGAGAGCCTCTTCAGCCGCTTCCTTAGATTTCTATTTCTACATTGCTTCATGTGTAAACCTGGCCTGCTGCGAGCTCATAAAACTGTTATGAGCATTTTATGACTAATGTGTAATCTCCAAAAATAGTGCCTAGTGTATAGTATAGTGTACAGTGCTGAGTAAGTACGGACAATAATTATTACTGAAATCTTCTGCTGCAGCCAGGAGAAAAACAAACATCACACAAAACTAGTTTATCTTTTATTCATACAAACAATACATACACAAGACTATACATTGCTTAAGACTGCAATCATTTTCTAGTGTAACAACTCTGTAACAAAATTTAACTAAATGTAACATTTATGAAAATATAAATCTCTGATTGGGTAGTTCTCCCCAACAATACAAAGTTTACATAAAAACATTCAATATGAGCTATCAGTTGCAAACAAGTTAGGAAAAAATCATTCAAGTCACTTGTTAAACTCTATTGACTTTTACAGAGAACATTCACAAACTACATTTAAGCCATCTAGGCATTTAATTTTTAGGAACGTGTGGCATGAAGTTCTCACTGATAAGGACAACAAATAAGAGGAATGAGAATGCATTTACCTCTGAAAAAGCTCAAAAAGGAAAAGAAAAGCAATGACACAATCGACTAAGGGTATAGTTGGCTGGGAGGAAGTTCCTAGGGGGCTGGGGGATGTATTTCACTGTGCAGAGGGGGGTTTAGTGTCGAATCACATCTTGGAATGCTTACAATCTGCTTACAAATAGCTGTCAAACTGCTTCCTAAAATGAAATCTAATGGGCTCTGATTCCCTATGGGTTAGATCGCTTCTAGATCAAGTTGTTTTTCCTGAGCGTCAACACTCAAGATGTTCTATTTGTCCTCCTATTGCTCCCAAATCTCTCTCTGAGGGCCAGCGCAGACATGACCACTGCCTTATTCTGCAGGTTACAAAAACAACGCATGGGAGAGATGAGAGATCCGTCGGCATATCTGTGGTGAGTTTGCGGCAGAGCTGGACAGGAAGCTGGTCAGCTGCTTGCTCACTGTCCTACCTACTACTCAGGCCACTGGGGCCACTTTCAAACCAAACCAGCTCCCACCCACATCCTTTGGAAAAGTCATCCAAGGGTGTGGCACACGGAGGATCTGGAGGGAAGGAAATCTCTTTCCCCTCTTGGGATGGCATCTTTTTGAGTAGTTTTTGAAAAAACAAAACCATAATGATTATCATTTTGTAGCATCTGCTTTGAAATAGCTAAAACTGTCAAGGGCTCTGCAGAATCTTTCAGCAGAAGTGTGAAAGAGAAGCATACACAGTGTGTCGAAGTAAGAAAGTGGTTACAAACAGGGACAGTATAGAACCTTTGGACACCCCTAAGATTTGTAGAATATTTTAGCACAAAGACAGGCATATTCAGTTTGTCCCCGAGTATTTGGTCATCTCTCTGCGTTTTGCACAGGAAAGAGGAGAAATGAGAGTAAGGCAAATGTCATCAGTATTTCACAGATGGCATGTCGAGAGTGCTCTCTTTCTATTAAGATTGCAGGGGTTTGAGAAAAAATTCGTGTGTCCATCCAGCTGACCCAGTAGCACAGACCTGCTAGGACAACGGGGGAAATGAACAGGTGGTTTGGCCATATCTGGAATGCCCTTTCTGCAATGCTTTACAACCAGCACAAACAGTTATTTCAGAAAAGACACGAGAAGATGGTGGTTTCTTGTTAAATTAAGTATTCATTTGCAGCCCAGGAAATAGCTTAAAAACCCTATATTCCATTATATAGAAGCCCTCACATGCAACAGCCATGGCTGAATGGTGTACTGTGTGTTTGTAGCCCTATGGTGGCGAGGGTAGGTTCTCGGCCCAGTCCCATCCAAGGCCTCACTCACTATCTTTTTCTCTTGAGACATGGGGGAAGACATCTGGACAGGCTTTGTTACATTATTTTGCACCTTTAGACCTTCCATGTGTGGACTGGGTTTACACAGTTGTCAGGATTGTAAAATGTAAAGAGAGATTAAGGCTGTTTATTTAGAGCCACTCAATCGTCTGATGTCAAACAGCAAGCTGGGTTTGTGATTTCTGAGTCACTCAATCCGGTCCAAACGGTCTACATCTAATGCTCATGCCTCTCTCGCCTGAACCAGAGTGCTGAGTTGCATTGTTCCTTCCCACACAGATCACTTAAAAACTACCCTCTACCTGTACGGTGATGTCGCCACTGAAGTACAATTTGGAAACATCATCTCTCAGGACTTCATAATTTGCCAAAAGTCCAAATAAAAACCAATTTCACCTTTTCTCTATATTCCACGAGCACAGAAATAATTAACACAGGAACTCCAGCCTCCCGTCCTGCCTTTTAGGAAATGAGTAGTTTGTCATTTGGGATATAGAAGAGAATATATATATATATAAATATATACACACAACACATATAATGCATATATGTATATATATTTGTCCCACACACCACATCTTTTCACTGAGCAGGATAAACCTTTTGCTAGTTATCAGGGGCATAGCTGTGGCTCCTGGACTCCAGGACTGAGCACATCCGGTCATAGCAGGAATTGTGTTTTTTGGAGGGTGTGGCTTCACTAGCCTCCGAGGAGTCGCTGACTGTGATGGGACTGTCTCTTGCAAAGACTTCGGTAGACTCTCTCCATAAGCAATCCACAGACACTTTGAAACAGTAACTGTTCGACTTTGGTCTGGATGTCTGTGTTGCATTGTTGAAGATTTGTCTGCTATTGGAAGTGGCAATTTTAATTTTCAAGGCAGCATCTACACGGTCCACCACGGTGTAGATTCCAATACTTCCGTCATCAAAGCCGACGATGATGTTCAGGTGTCTCTGAGAGAGAGCAAGGAATGTGGGTGTTTTGTAAAGGGAACAAGCACCAATATTTTTCCCATCGGCCAGTCTCATTACAATTAAGCTGGATATGGCTCCATTTTCATCCTCTTCCTCCCCATTCCGGAAACAAATGTATACCAGGTAGCGACCATCCCGAGACAATTTCTGCCGCCAAATGATGCCGGAGGCATGCACCACCCGGAGTTTACCACTGTACAGATCCAGCACGTTGATGTTCTCATCGCCCCTGGCGATGATGCCGAGCTTCCCATTGGGAGAAATCTCAAAATCCTCCAGATTTTTCAGGAAGTTGTTTGGAAGTTGCACCCGGCGACAGATCACCTCCTCTGTCAAACTCCAGATATTCACTGTCTCAGCTGAGGTGATGAAGACAATGATGTCCGGACAATCAGGGATCAGTTTAAAGTTCACGATGGTGGTGCCATCTTCACAGCAGAATTTCTTGGTGATGCTTCCTGTCCAGAGACTGACGGCCAGGACTTTGCTTTTGGTCATCCCCACCACAAAGGTGTTGGCAGAGGTGATGAAGGCATTCTGCAGGGTGGTGAGGATGTTGCACACCCGGTGGCCGGTGGCCAGCCGCCAAACCCTGGAGGCGTGCTCTTCGCAGAGGGAGACCACAAACTGGTCATTGTGTGTGATCAGCAGCTGAGAGATCCTCTGCCCATTGATGCGGAAGAGGTTTTCGCCGCTGCTGGTGTGCCAGACATATTGGCTGCTTTTGTCATCTGATGTCACCATCAAGTCTCCTGAGGATGTCAGCACGCAGTGTTCCACGATGCCCTCATGCTTGAACACTGCTTCAATGAACCCGCTGCTGAAGTTCCACTTGTGAACACAGTCGGAGCCATCGAGTGAGTAAATGATTTCGCCTCTGGTGGGCAGCACCAGACTCTGGATGGGTTTGCCGGTCTTATCGATGTTGGACATGGCTGTGATGATATCAATGTCCCAGATGGAAAGGACCCCACTGGTGGATAAAGAGAGGAGCATATTGTGGTGGCTCGATTTCACCAACTTGACGATGGAACCTGAGACTTCCTGTAAACTGGCCATACACTGCCCTGTGTCCCGTCTCCAGAAAAACACGGCTGAAGTATTCTCCATGGTGGCGATGATGCAGTCTCCGTTTTTGGACAGCACGGCAGAAATGAAGCGTTCGTTGTGTTTAGCTCGGAACTTTTCAGCCACTTTCCACATGCCAGTATCCAGGAGCTCCAGGCCTAGGGCTTTGCAGATCAGAATGGCGCTCTGGTCCTCTGAGAGCTCGATGCTGACCACCTCGCTGTCTTCTCTCCGGCAGTCAAAATCATCCGTGAGCTGTGGGTTGGCCATGTCCTCGGTGTTCCAGACAGACAGACTTCCCTCACTGTCCACCATCACCATCTCCTGAGCCGTGTCTAAGATCAGCAGGAACTTCACGAACCCCCCTGAGAATTCAGAGGTCACAGTACAGAGTTTTTCTCCACTGCCCAAGTGGAATATGGTAGTGGTGTTCAGGTACTGACCGCAGAAAGCATACACGCCGTCCAGCGAGCACTGGACACAGGTCACCTCGTACCAGCAGTGAAACTGGTACAGGGGCCATCCATAGAGCAGATCAATGACTGTGACATCTTTGCTGGCTTCGAGCCAGGCCAGGGCATGGGTGACAGAGAGCGTGAAGCCATTGATGTAGCTAGAGCCGCCACCATGCTTGGTCCCCTTGATTTCCACTTCAGACAGGAGACAGGAATTCACGTTGTCATAAATCAGCAAAGTGTTGTTAGTGGTGGCCACCACCAGATACTTTTCATCCCCGGTCAGTTTCATGCCCAGGATGACCGACTGGGCAGTGGTGATTTGTCTGAGAAGCTGGCGCGTCTCCACATCCCAGGTGCTGATAGAACCATTTTCTAAAGCGGTGAGGACGGTGCTGGGGTTGCAGGTGGGCAGGATCTCGGTGACATGCAGGTGGCTGGAAGATAAGGGAAGACGCTCGGGGTTGTAGGTCACGTCCATGGAAGAATGCAGCGGCACAATGGAGCAATACTTGGGCCCATCTTTGTCACATTCGAGAAGGAGATGTCTCAGCTTGGGCAGGGAGCTCACAACAGGCAGCAGCCTTTGCTGCAGCTCGGCTGAGAGGGAGCCGGGGAAGGCGATGACCTTGTTCTTGATGCTGCGCAGGGTGCTGCCGAGGAACTTGAGCTCCTTCTCTTGCGAGTAGTTGTAGGCCAGCTCGATGTCTGAGATGACTTTGTCGAACTGGCCGATTTTGATCATGGTGTAGAGCCAGCTGAAGTTCATGATGATGCCGTACAGCAGGTCATCTGTCTTCCCACACCGCGTCAGGTGGTGCAGGAGCTCCGACATTTTCCGGTGGTTGACGAAGAAGATGTCCGGCTCCAGGGGGTTGCACTGGAACACCCAGGGCTGGTCTGGAGCCTGCCTGTCGAAAGAAGCCTGTTCCAGGAAGTGCTTTTCCTCCTCCAGCAGGCTGCGGTTCTCCAAGTCAAGACAGCCGTTCAAGTAGGGATCTTCGAGGCAGAAAGCTTTCCTCCGGCCCCCGGCCCAGACGCCCAAGAAGTAATCGGCCAGGATGGTGTGCATTTCCCGAAGGGCTTTGTCCCCCTGCAGATACAGCTTCTGGGCTATGAGATGCAGGTGTCTATTGGCCCAGACCAGCAATGTCACGTTCTTTATGTGTCTCTCTATTAAGTAGCCACTCAGCCCCTCCTTGAGCCTGGCAATGTACAGGTAAGGGACTCGCAGGGGGTTGCTGGGCCTGGCATTCTCGTTGAGCTCATTCATCACACTGTTGTCCAGAGCCAGCACATCCTCCAGTTCCATTTCACTCAAGCCCATTTTGGCCATGGTGATGTAGCCGAGAGCCCTAGAGACCAGCTTCGGACCACACTTCTTCTCCAGGGACCCGAAGAGCTGCTCGATGCTGTCATGCACGGTGACGCAGAGGGACGATTCGTTGACGTCCTTGTGCGATCGCCAGTGTCTCACCTCTCGGAAGGTCAGGTTCACGAACATGGGCAGCGTGCACTTGGAGAAGGCATTGTTCACATAGATCTGCTGGCCCGAGGTCACCTTCCGCTTCACCCGCAGCAGCTGGTGTTTGAGGACCTGACTGCACATCTTCCGGTCTCGGGGAACCAGCTCAATGTAGTTGTCCTCTTCGTGGATAAGGCACCGGAGTTTCTGCAGGATCCCGTACTTGTTGGGTAGTGTGGAGAGGACGATCCGGACGAAGCGGGGCAGGTGGGCGGGGAGCCACCAAAGCTTCCTGCCCTCGTCGCTGTCTGACAGCTGCTCCAGGGAGTCGAATATTATCACCAGTGGCCTCTGCAGGGAAGACTCATTCAGGAGGTTTATGAACAAGTCCCGCAGGTCGTGGATCTTCTTGGGGTAGCTCTGAACCAGGCACCGATAGTTCACTGCCAACTGTTCACAAACGCTTAGGAGGAGAGGCCTGAGGTCCGTACTCATGTCTGTGGTTCCGAGAAATCTCACAACTACGACAGGGTCAGATTCAGGTCCCGTGTCTTCCTGTAGCCAGCCATACGCCTAAAACATAGAGGTGGAATTTAGAATGGTTTTGTATGTCTATATATAGTCAGACAATCACACAGTTGCATCCAACAGCTTTTCAGCTCTTCCGAGGTAAGACTTTGGATAACCCTGGCACTGAAGAAACTAGCTGACATTCAAGAAAGAGAAAAACCTTCTGGGAAGATCAAATGGCTCAGGCACATTGCAAGGAGATTGTCAGATCACCACACTAAAAAGTGACAGTGGCAGTAATATCCATGTATCATTTTGCCATAAAGCAACATTTAGCTTAATTTTTTTCTTTCACTTTGGATGATATCAAGTGTGTGCCCAGGGATTACTTTTAGCTCTGTGCTCAGAGGTGGAACCAGGGTTGGCTGCACACAAAACAAGAGCCATAACCCTTGTACTAGCTCTCTGGCCCTAATGTTTACCTTTCAGCTTTTAGGTTAGAAGCCACAAAGTATTAAAGATAAATTGTAAATCTGAGTACCTACTAAGGCCATTGCTTAATTCCTGTTTCCTGGGACCTAGTAGATGCTTAGTATTTGCTTAAGGCATAGATTAAATAATGACTTATACATTATCTCAAGTCAATTGCTTTCACTGAGGTCACTTAAGGGCGTATATGTTTGACCAAATTTCAAGTTAATCAGAATTCAGTAATAAATGCTCAGGATTGAAGTGATACTGAGTATAGAGTATAATCTATGATTAAGAGACTTTTTTTGTTTTTTGGGGGGGCCACACCTGGTAATACTTAGGAGTTACACCTAGTTGTGCACTCAGGAATCACTCCTAGCAATGCTCTGAGGACCAAATGGGATGCCAGGGATCGAACCCAGGTCAGCCTGCAGGCAAGAGTCCTACCCACTGCTGGCAAGCTAGCTAGGCAAGTGCTCGACTATCTGTCCTATCTCTCTGCCCCCTTAAGAGATTCTTTCTGGTTAAAGGGTCCTCACTGTGATTATTATTTATCTTGTCATAAAAAACTACAGAATGCTGGTTAAAAGAGATTTTGTTATTTTGTGTTGATAACACATTTCTGGCTACATATAAACAGGCACTCATCACTTCTCACGGTATCTCTCACAGGGCAGGTGGGATTCTAGGATCATTTAATAAAAGAGGAAACTGAGCCACAGGCTGGGTAAATGACTTGCTAGGAGACAGATTGTTACTGGGAGATGACGTTATTTCTTACTTTCATTCTAGTGCATTCTCTGTCTCATTCTCTCTGTAATTGTGGAGATAAAGAGAAGGGCTGCCAAATTTAGTATTTTCTTGTCTGGAAAGGTACAGGCAGGTAGGGAGATGATCAAAGTGTATTTTAGAAGGGTAAAGTTCTTTGAGTAATCTCTGTAATTCACCAAGGAAATGCCTAAAAACACAGAATGTATAATTTTGTACATTTGTAGTTAAATTTAAGTTTTCTCCAAAAGATCGTCAAGTGAAGTTTAGGAAACTTCATTTAATTGCTGTCAGAATGAATATTAAGGCACATGAGTGTTGTTGAGCACCAACATTTGAGGCTTCTTTGGAGGAGATTGTCCTGCGCTGTCATTCTAAAACTGCCCTTTGGTGGTCACTGAAATGGGACAAACAACTAGTCAGTTCTCTGCAGCTGCTGCAGCTGGCTTCTGGTGAGTGTGTGCATGGTTCTCTGGCCATCCCCATCAGTGTCACAAGAGCACACACATGGTTGCGGGCAAAGACATTCCTAGGAGCACAGGCGGGGGTGGAGTGGAGTGGGGTTTAAAGTGAGGACTCTTGGGGTGCCATGATACTGCACTGTGAATAGGCACACTCGGGTGCCATGACCAAAGAGTTATAAGAGTGCCAGATAAGAAAGCCAGTGGTGTTTCTCTAACTGAGTATCCCAACTCTATGCTGAAACAGGTTTGGAGGCCAAGAGGGGGAAAGAGAGACGAGGGTGTATGGCTGTGTCTCTCAGTGCTCCATTCCCAGGGATGGGGCTGATAGATGCTCATCCCCACTTCTAACCCAGGGAACAAGTTCACTATGAACCATCCCTTGCAGCCTGTGGGGTATGCCACTTGATAGCTGATGGTCCCTGTGAGATAGAGTGATGGGATGAGTGTATCTGGGAAAGGGTGGTGAGTAGCCATCATGGAACTGGCTGTGCAGCCAGAATTCTCAGCCAAACAGCCAAACAATACCCAGCTGTTTCCCATGTACTAGAGATGGGCCACAGGCAGGAATTGGCTCACTCAGTTTTAATTGGTGTCATTCCTTCCCAGATCTTGTTCAAGGAGTTTACTGGATTCGGGAGGGGGTTTTGTCAGCAACATACATAAAATGAATGGCTGCATGTGTAGGGGTCAAAGCGTGATTATGGAGGAAGATGATGGTCCATGTCTGGGGAACAGTAGGGGAATGACCACCAGGAAAGCAGCGACAGGTCTCAGGGGAGAGAGCGGGGGTGGGGTGGGAGGTAGTTTAAGCCAGTCAAAAAAGTTAAGAGTGAAGAGTCCAGTTCAGAAAAATTCAGTACTGGAAGGAAAATGGGTAGCAACCTGGCATTCCTAACCTCCTTAAAATGCAGCCCTATGGGTTTTCTGGTGCTGTGTGGAGACAGAGATGGGTCGGCTGTGCCTGTGTTCCCCACACCAGATGCTTATGGTAGTCTCAGCGGGAGTAAAGCAATGCAGACAGACACTGCATCATCACTGTAGACACTTCATCATCATCGCAGCCAAGCTGAGAGAGCAGGAGATCAGGAAGGGCTTGTCTCTGCCCTCCAACAGGGCGAGAAGGGGTGAGAAAAGCTGTGGGTCAGCCCTTGTTTTCAGCCAAGTGGACACTGGCTCCGCCCAACCCCTAGGATGAATGTGGAGGATGGAAAGAAAAGAGAAAATTGGTCTCTACTTGCCCCCTGGAATCTTATTCTGTTACAACAGCAAAAGAGGAAGCTGGAAGTAGCCATTATACACAGACTCATTTGCCAAGGAAACACAGAAAGTGAATCTCAACAATTTATTCTTTTCCCAGTGTTAAAGGTTTCACAAGTAAGCGAAAAGAACAAGCTCATACCTTCTTGGCTACTTCAGCCAGCAGAAGGGTCTTTCCAGTGCAAGGCCCACCATATATAATAAGAGGATTGATGTGCCCGATTTTGCTTGGAAGAAGGTACTTATGCACGATATTTAGAGATTCGCATTTATACTCATAGAAGGAGGCATAGGTCTTACACAAGGAGGAATGCTGGAGAATTTCATCATAGAGAGTATCAGTTTCTGTGTCAAAGTTTTGTTGTACCGTTGCCTGGATGATATCGATCATGTCCTCATAAAATTGCTTACCAAGCCCTTCTATGTAATGATTTTCTATTTCTTGGGAATAGCCGAGTTTCATGTCACAATGAGTAACAGAGGTGTAGACTCGCAAATTAGAGGACGCAACGATAGTAGGAATAAATTCATCCCTGAGTTTTATCAGCTTCTCTTGGGCTTCTGGGTCCCGGATAATCCTCGGATCTGTTCCTGTGATATCCATGTATTTTCCCATTTCTGGAATTTTCACAAAGCGCTCAATGTTTGCGATTTTCCTAATGTAGCACACACACTTCTTCAGGAATGCGGGCGTTTGCTTTCCAAGAGCAAAGTCAAATTCATCCTCTATAGCTGAAAGACAATGAGACGAGTTTATTGGCTGGAACAAAGGAGTCACTGCCACTGCTGCACTTAGCCCTCTGTCACTAGGGGTTGATTATTTCACTTAGAGTGTGCAGGGAATACAGACGAATCTCTATTTCCTGTTTGTCTTTTCATAAGCATCCTGGAACTCAGAGAATATGGTTTTTACCTCTTTGGGGAAGGGTAGTTGGGCCACACCTGTTTGTTCTCAGGACCTACTCTGGCTCTGTGCTCAGGGGTCAGTCCTGGTGAATCATATGCAGAGTTAAGGCTCACAAACAGTGGTAGTACCCTTGTCTTGCATGAAGACAACCCAGGCTCAAATCCCCAGCACCACATATGTTCCCATGAGTATTGCCAGGGATCATTCCAAAGCACAGAGCCAGGAGATGTCCCTGAGCACCACCAGTTGTGGCCTTCAAACCCAAGCACACAAACGAAGAATGTTTCAATTTAAGAATGTTTCAATTCGATTACCTTATGACTGAAACTCAGACATGGAAGCTTTGAAACTGTATTTCACAGTTATTTAATTGAAACAACAACAACAACAACAAAAAAGAGAATGTTTCAACATGATGGCCTCTCAGTATCTGTATTGTAAACCAAATGTCCCAAAGTAGAGACAGCATAAGAAAGAAACTGCCTACCATAGAGGCAGGGGATGGGTTGGAGTGAGGGTGGAGGGAGGGATACTGGGGATATTATTGGTGGTGGGAAAGCCGCACTGGTGGAGGGATGGGTGTTCCGTCCTTGTATGACTGAAACTCAATCATGAAAGCTTTGTAACTATCTCACGGTGATTCAGTAAAATAATTAAAAGAATAATAAAAGAATGTTTCAAGATCCGTGAAAAAGAACAGTGAAGTGCTTCCAGAGAAGACAATCTGGTGGTAGAATATTGTATGCCTGGACTTTTATTATTAATAGCATTGCAAATTGTGCTGCCTAAATAATTTTTTTTTGCTTTTTGGGTCACACCTGGCAATGCACAGGGGTTACTCCTGGCTCTGCACTCAGGAATTACCCCTGGCGGTACTCAGGGGACCATATGGAATGCTGGGAATTGAATCCGGGTCTGCCACGTGCAAGGCAAATGCCCTACCTGCTGTGCTATTGCTCCAGCCCCTGCCTAAATAAATTTTTTTTAAAAAGTGATAGAAAATAATTTTTTGACTTGGAGAGGTCAGGAAAGGCCTCTCTAAGGAGGTTATTTCAGGCTGGACACATGGACTAGGGGAAGAGTTGGGGCTCGGCGCATGTAGGACTAGGCTGGCCCTAAACTGAAAACTTTTTATTTATTTTTTGCTTTTTGGGTCACACCCAGCAATTCACAGGGGTGACTTCTGGCTCATGTACTCAGGAATTACTCCTGGTGGTGCTCAGAGGACCATATGGATTACTGGAAATCAAACCTGGGTCAGCCACGTACAAGGCAAACACCCTACCCACTATGCTATCGCTCCAGCCCCAAACTAAAAACTCTTTTATGTGCTGGCCACAGCTCCAACATCAAACATCATCTAGAACACACGTGGATTCTCTAAGGAAATATTAAGGCAGGTGGGAATTTATAGGAAGATGGTGCTTCTCAGCGGCAGGCTCTGGACACCATTTTGTTTCAAATCAAATTGTATGACCCAAGGAGGATTACTAATGTTGTCGAGTCTTTCTCTTCAGTAGGTTTTTACAAATGGTTTTTGGCAGGCGGATTGAGGAGGCAAGTGACCCAGCTGGGATACTTGTCATCTGAGATAGCTCCATGGTGTGGAGTGCTTGAATTGCAAATGTAAGGTCATGAGCCCTCACCCTGGTGCCACCACATGTGTAAGCCTGGAACCCTACAGTTTGAATCTGATGGTTTCTGCTAGTTATGGTCCAATAGTGCCTTAAGTGATTTCTGGTCACATTACTGCCAGATGTGTGTGAGGGCACTAAAGAGGTTCAGTTTCCAGTGAGCCCCGCTAAATAGATTGGTACCATGGCCAGGAAATGTGACTCGTGGGCAGCATGTATGTTAGCAATTTCCAGTGATCACTACAGTGTGTGTGTGTGTGTGTGTGTGTGTGTGTGTGTGTACCACAACTAAAAAGGGTAAAACCATGTCTACTCTCATTAACATTCATGCAAGCACCACAACTCAGAGTATGGCATTTGGTGAAGACAGCAGCCGAGTCTGTAAGCACAGCACTAGCGTGTGCAGTTGCTGTGAACATTCAAGACCTGTGGAGAGCAACACCCCTAAACATGTGAGCACCCAGCCAGATAAGTGTCACCCTCATCATCACAGCAATACCACCACTAAAAAAAGAAGAACAGTGAAGGCAGGGGGGAGTGGGAAAAGCCAGAAAAAAGAAACTTAGGCAACAAAAGTCTATCTTTATGGAAGGGTAAGAACTTGCTATCATGTAGACCAGGAAGACAGAAGCCTTGACACTGCGCTCCTGCTGACAGCAGCCCTTGGTTCTTTTCTTCTCTAATCATCTGTGCACAATTCTAGGAAGAGTTTAGTGTCACTGCCGAGTATCGTGAAGGGAAAGGGAGACTCAAGCTGCAGAAGAGTTTTCATCCTGGGTGAAAAAGTCATAGCTCTGCCATTGCTTGCACACCAGGAAATACTGTCACTGCCTCTATGGAACGAGTGTGTCACTGGGAAGTGCTAGGTTAAAAGACATATACCAGTCAAGCTGGTGGAGTCCCAGAAGCATGGTTTCAGGGAAAATGAAGTTGTGTACAGAGAGCCTGGCTCTGGGACTGATGTCCTATAGACACAGCTATCAATGCACTATGTGAGACAAAGTCAATTCAACAGAGTTATTTTTAGAAGCAAATTACATTGTAATGATTTATTAGAGTACAAAAGTGCAGAGAGTGGGCTACAGAGGTTAAAACATTTGCGTTGCATGCAGCTGATGCTGGTTCAGTCCCCAGCATCACATATGGTCCACCCAAGCACTCCAGGAGATCCCTAAGTATAGAGCCAGGAGTAAGCCCCTAGACAACTATATATGGCTTCCAAATCCCCCAAAGAAAACAAAATTCAGAGAAAGAATAATCGTTCTCTCTCTCTGCATTTTCCTTAATATCATTAATGTTGAACTTGTCAATAATTCACAATGAAGCACATGATGAAGAGAGCATTGCTCTAGAGCAAATATATTGGCAGAACTCAACAAATGAATGCCTAGATTTGGTGAAAACTCCTGTAGGTACCAGAATGAAAGCTGGGGTGTGAGAAATGGATAGTTGGGTTTTCTGGAGGGTGGGATGGGGCTGGAATGTTGGTGGTGGGGCAGTGAATATTCTACACAGAGAGATGTGAAGCTATAGCACTGAAATTCTAGAGTTTTATAAACCAACAAGTCATTTAAAAATTATGAAATTTCCAATTCTGGCATATGTAATTCATGAAGCATTACTGCCTCTGCTCTCTCCAGACCAGACAGTGCTCAAGAGACCAAATGATGTTGGGATTTGAAGTCAGTGTTTCTGCATGCAAAGCATTATTCCAGCCTTTTGAGCATCTTTTATGATGCTTGAAAAACAAATTTCTTACGATGAACAAATTTCTTATGATGGCTTGTGCCCAGCTCCTAACCTTATTTCTCTCCCTGGGCCTGGCTACTTTACTTTCTTTCTTCTCCTGACACTTAATAAGCTCATTTCTGTCTTAGGGATTGTTCATCTGTTCACCTCTTTGCATGAATTCTCTGCACTGTCAGCTTGGAGTCGTTCTATTACCTCAAATAGCTGTATCTTCTTGGGCTCAGAATTAACTATGCAAAGAACTTAAGGAGAAGAGAAAAACAATATTTACAAGTCAATAGAGCACAAAGAAAGAAGTTACAAATAAACACCAAGGAATGGGAGCACTGTGATGGGAGTAACCCAATAAACCTAAGCTCCCTGTGGCAAGGCAAAAAGGACAAACCAATGTTATCCTGCACATATTTAGATGTGTTGGGAAACAAGATGAAGAATTCTTCTCTTCACTGATTTTGGTGCAACGGTTGGAAGTGGCATTTATGCTCGTTGTAGGTCAGACATCTTCCATCTGGTTGCCATGGTCACACAATCGACCACTGAGCTTACCGAGGTTGCCCCTTTAATTATGGACCTTGTGCCTGTGCTCTTTGAGTGTTTCACACCTTTAGTTTAGGTGCTTACACACATTCGACTCCTCCCAAAATCACAGATCGTATTGCAGTACTAGAGGTCCCAGACAGCAAATTCCCCTAGCCTTGCTCAGTATATGTAGGCGACTCAGGACATCACTCTTGAGGCCTCACTCCTGCAAGGCAGGCACTTTACCCTGAGCCCAAGAAGATACAGCTGTTTGAGGTAATAGAACGACTCCAAGCTGACAGTGCAGAGAATTCATGCAAAGAGGTGAACAGATGAACAATGTCCTTCTTGTATGGACACAAGAAGACAGTTAATTCTATGCTTTTGTAACTTGGGAGTTAATGGACTCTCAATAATATATATCCCGGACATCTGTTCTTTCAACCTAAGCCTCAGTTGCCCTTCTTTACTTCCTAGCACCACAAAAGCAGGGTCCCGATGAGGGACTGGATGGACCAGGGTAAGCGGTGAGCTATGTGCTACCCTGGCATCGAAATGGGCCTGGCCAAAGTGCCATAATGCTTAACTATAAGTTAAGAGCTTGGTCATAGACAAATGCTGTCATGATCCAAAAAGTAATAGCTAGGTTTGGACCCTGCTAGGGTTAGGAAAGATTAACCTGGCCTGAGAACTGTAGTCTGAGTCTGTGGTGAGATGTTTCCCAGAGAGCCACCCTACTAGCTCAATGTATCTCTTACTGTGTCCATACAAAATAACTAATATTAAGAAGTAGAATTGAGATGTTAATCAAGATGTTATTTAAGTTATTGGACTAAGGAGAGGAGGAATGGCCCCTAGGTGGTGTTTCTGCTCTTGAGCCTGATGGGCAGCCAGGAAGGGCTTTCTTATGTTAATTTTGCTACCTGACTGGGTGTAGTGTCTACTCCCAATGCTGGGGTGTTGAAGAGATGAGAGAGAGAGAGCAGGGCAGCTATATGGAGAGCGGAGAGACTAGCAAGGGGGACAGAGGGAGAAGAATGTAGAAGAAGAATACAGGAGTGGAGAGAGACAAGGCTGTGAGATGGAGCATGGAGAGATGAGTAGGAGAGACAGGAGGAGACAGGAATGAGGGTTAGTATGAGACTGGAATGGGAGGCTCAGAGAGACTGGAGCAGGTGCGTGGGGAGAGTAGAATAACAGCAACTGACCACCAACCAGCTTGGCCCTCCTTTCCTCCTTCTTCTGCCCCATGACACAGGCTGCCCAGCTAGGCGAGCGGCCTGAGCCCACCGAACTTGGACAGCGAGAGGGAGAGCCATTGGGGCTCTCTCTAGCCGCCCTGGAGTTTATACAAATATGGACTCCTAGCTCTTTCATCAGTGCCTGTTGTCTTAGGTCATAGGCTTGTTTTACCTATGACCCTTTATCCTTTCTGGAGTGACCTTTTTTTTCCATTTGATGACCTGCCTAGCTTTTATTTTCCCCACTACAAAAAGTGTCCCAAGACAGCTGAGACTGCCTCTTACTGATTTGATTTCCAGTGTCTGGCACGTAGTATGTCCTCTGTAAATTTTGCTAATCGAATGAATAAATAATGGACAGCCCAAACTGAGAGACAATGGCAGAGTCTGCTTTATTGCCATCTATTTTTTTTTTAAAAATTTAACATTTTCTGCTGAACTTCCCAGCTGAGTGAGCACTTCACGTTAAAACAACAGAATATTTGCTTTCCCTGAAGATGTAAACATTTACAAAAAAATAAATTTTATGAGAGATGGTAAATGGAATGAAAGATGTAAAACTCTACAAAGAAAGCAATGGGGGCATCTAATGTTCATCGATTCTGTAATTTACTGAGGATAAGTACCATTACCTGAAAACAGGTACCTCTTAGCTTGGCTGTGTTTCATTTTTCCCTTTTCATGCAACAGCTTCACAGCAGCCTTAAATATCGTCTTGAGTTCCTCAGAGATCTCTTGCCAGGTCTTCTCATTCTCGGCATTGGCAGAAGGTGGCATCTACAAGGCGTGACAATAAGACAGTGTTAATATCATCACCAGAGAAACCCCCAATCTTTCAGAACAACAGAGCTATTGAATTAATTAATCTAATTTTGATTTGTTGGGCCACACTGGTGGTGCTCAAGGTTTACCCTGGCTCTGCCCTCAGGAATCACTCGTGGTGGTGATCAGAGAATTGGAGATCAAACTGGGCGCAGCTGCGTGCAAGGCGCATGCCCTACCCACTGCTGTGTCGCTCTGGGTTCAGTTTTATTTTATTTATAAATGATTAAAAAAATTAGTTACTATGATTTATAATTCTGTTCATGGATTCAGCTGCATGCATACTGTTCTAACACCACATCCTCCAGAGCAGTGTCTCTTCCCTTCACCATTGTCCCAGTGTCCCCATCATTCTACTGCACCCCTGAGAGAACTACTGATATTTGAATGTCTCTTGAATTCCAATCCTATTGTTAATGCCTAACAGACAGATTCTCATTTAAATTCTACTAACCTGGAGAGCTAGAAATGGTCTCTATCCTATATGTAAATTTGTAAATCCAAACAGGATTTCTTTGTTGTTGTTTTTCTTACTATACCGGTTTATTTCCCCTTGAAGGTTTGATAACACAGGTCATGGCAAAATCATCTCTTCAGTGCCTTCTCAAGAGAGAGTTACAGGGAGGCTCTCACACATTACTATTTGTCTTTAGCTGTTTCTTCTTCCCTTGCTTCTCCAAATTCAATGCCAGAACTGCCTACTGAGATAATAGTATTTATATTCTTGGTGAAAATTATATGCACACATTATTTATTTACCACCACATACATGCTGAAATATCACGTGGGGTTTAGTGAATAATTTCGAATTCCCCAGTGGATAATTAAAACAAATGAGCTGATAGTCATGAAGGAAGGAGACATCGGAGCCAATTAAAATAGTAATATATAAGCAGTGCTTGTGATCCACCAGGAGAAGAAATGCTACAGAAAAACGGGTGAAATAAGACTATTTTCAAGTATTTTGAGTTTATATACCTACCAGACCTTCACTAATGGAACTTTCAAAAGAGACTTTTGAGGATAAAGGAAATTGTGCAGAAGCAAAGTCTGAGATGCTTCCTCCAAAATGAGTCAAATGGGAAGGATTTTATTTTTTAAAAGAGAATGAAGGGCTGGGGAAAAATCATGTGCTTTTGCGATGGAAGAGTCTAGTCCTAGGTAATATAAATAGCTTCAAGTACTAGATGGGGGCCCAGGATGGCTCATAGGAGGTGAGGGGCTGCAAGTTTGATCCCTGATGCTACCCACATGTGCTGATTAAGGTTGTTGGGGCTCTGTCTTTGGGATGCCCAGTGGGGAGTGGGACCTGTCCTTTTCCAGTACACAGCAGCCAGGAGTGTGTGAGCACAATGAAAGCAGCGTGCTCCCAACTGAGCACTGCAACTAAAAACTGAGAGTACCATAGCCGGGTGTGCAAGCTGCACGAGCATAGGTGTGAGCACCACATGGAAAGTGTAAGTGCCACAACCAAGTTATGTGTGACACTCTGAAAATGAGAGGGAAAATGGAAACATTAAAAACAATACAGGGCTGGAGCGATAGCACAGCAGGCAAGGCATTTGCCTTATACGTGGCTGACCCGAGTTCAATTTCCAGCATCCCATATGGTCTCCCGATCACTGCCAGGAGTAATGCCTGAATGCAGAGCCAGGAGGAACCCCTATGTATCTCCGGGTGTGGTGACCCAAAAAGCAAAAAAACCCCACAAAAAACCCCAATACAGACACATACTTTATTGCCTGAAGTATGCAATAGTACACATGCATACTATAGGAGAATGGGGGGTGTGTGTGTGTGTGTGTGTGTGTGTGTGTGTGTGTGTGTGTGTGTTATGTCGGTGGGGTCGGGGCTGTACCACACTCATCAGTGCTTTGGAATCTTTCCCTGTAGGGTATGAGCTCTAGCGCCCACCCCAAATAAAAATTTACCGCGTTTTTATTGCTTTTCAGCATTTCTGACTTGGGTCTGAGGTAATAAACTGCCGGCACCGAGTTCTCATCACGACAGTACCACTCTTCCAGTAACTTGGTCTCCAGCTTGGCCTCCACAGCAGCGTCCAAAATCATTTCAAACTCTGAGGCTTCCACTTCTCCAGGGATTCGGATGTTCCCATATTTTTCACCTAGGAGTCCCTGTGTATTCACAAGAAAGTTCAGGTTAGTGGGTCGCCAGGTAAATTCAGTTTAGAATTCTTATCATGTGGCCATTCAGTTACTAGGGCTCACAAACAAGAGTCACAGTTTGATCAATTTTCTCTTTTAATTACAGTGGATACTCTCCTCTATGATTAATTGCCCAAGGCAAATTAGAACAATCTCACTGTAATGGCAATAAATTCACACAGGGAGAACTGATGTTGCTTATCTCATCAGATAAATTCAAATGTTGTGGCAAATTAACTTTCCAAAGTTTACACAATACCATAAGTATTGGTGTGCTTTGAATTATTTTGCTTGTTCATGAGAAAGGAAAAATAAGAAGGAAAAATAACATACTAGGCTGAATGTAATAGCACACATGCTAACTATCCAAGAGAAGGGTGGCTTTGTAAAGGACTTAGGAATAACTCTAACCCAGGCATGTACACAGTGACAAACAAATTGTGACAGAACCATCAACTCACTGTACTAGAAAACCTTTCTAGTACAAGTTAAACAAGCTATTATTCTCTCCCATAAGATTGTGAATGAAAAACACATGCACCAGGTGAAGTTGTGAGGAAGTATCTTCATATCTAGAACCAATGGATGTGTAAATAAATTGAATATTTTTTACTTTTTAGAAGGATATCCTGACAATTATGCACCAAAAGTCATAGATATGTGTACATACATATACGTGTATATATGTATATATGTATATACATATATATAGTTTTTACTTGTAAATTTTTCTTCTGAGAATTTTTCTTTAGAAAACAACTAAGGGTGTAATTAAAGACTTACTAGAATATTTATGCTGAACCCATTTTACAGGAAAAGAGTTGTATAACAACTTAAGTGTCCAGCAGCAGATGGGCACTTTGAAATATATTCTAGTCCCAACTATGCAAAGCAGGCACCAAAAATATCATAGAACTCTATTGACATAGAAAGATGTTTATAATCAACTGTTGTGTGAGAAGATGGGTCACATTATTAGTACGTGCACATAATTCTGATGTTTCATATGTGTGTGCATTATGAATACATGGGAGACTATTGTGTCTCTGTGTATACACTATCATCCATATCACAGGAAAAAAATTTTATAAGAATACACAAGATTATCTGTGGCTATCTTTGAGTGGGTGTTTCTTAATTTCCTCCAGATGTCTTGTATATTTATTGTTTTTTTAAATTAGGAGCCGTTTCACGGCACTTAACTATTATGTCATCTTGAGAAAATCATCAGGTGTATGACGTAAGTGGTGCCTTGATCCATGGTGAACCTTAACCATGAAGGATGCACTGAATGTTGGCTTATGTCTAAGGTTTTCAAGGTACCTCCCTGGCCACCGGGAATTTGTGAGGCATAGAACCTCCCCTTTGCTAAGGCATCAGGAACTGTGCGGAGATTGCTTTTAGCAATGAAAGTCTTAGCTTATGTAGCACCTAGCACATTTAAATGGCTCTGCAACATCTTATCTGGTAGAAACAAAGGAGGAACATAAAAGGAACTCTGAGATATCAGTCACGTGGAAGGACAGAATGGGCTACGCTAGAGTGTGAGAGTCTGTAGGGATAGTGACAAAGGAGCATCTACCTACTGCCTGTTCCCTGTTGTACCTCGCTTGAGCCCCCTGGCCTTGTACACTCAGTGGAAAGGGAAGTGTGGCTGGACTTCCTTGCACACGCTATCCCTCTTGCCCCCACCCTCAGCCCCTGCTGCATTTTAGCATTCCTTGCAACTCAGACAGGTGAGAGAGTAAATGCCCTGGGTAGATCTGTGTCCAAAATAAATTAATGAGCCAAATGACCATGATACTTCTGTGTATCTACCCTAACGGTCAAAACGCAATTTAAAAAAACATCTTCACTCCTATAATTTATTGCAGTACTATTCAGAATAGTCAAAATGTAGAACCAACCCAGGTGTTGAAGATCAGATGACTGGATAATGAAACTGGTATGGAATCCAACAATGGAATCCAACTCAGCTGTAAAAAAAATAAGAAATCTGCTGCCACCTGGGTAGACCCGGAGAGTGGCCTGATGAGTGAAGTCAGAAGGTGAGGAACCGGTGCAGAATGGTCTCTCTCATATGCAAGATGTGGAGAAACAGAACAGGGGAATAACAAATGCTCAAAACAACAGAAACTAAGAACTTGTCTTTAGCAGGAAGCTTGCCATGGGGTGGGTAGGACTTGGGGAGGGACACTTGGGCAGTGGTGGAGGGAAGCAGGCACCTGGGAAAACAGGGTGATGCTGGAATAGGTCAGGGATGAAATATGATTAATAACAGTTTATAAACCATAGAGCTCAAACTAAAGAATTAAAAAGACAACCAACCATTGTTGAATCAATAAACAATCAAATGGGGATAAAAATATCCTTGGGGTTTATTCTATAGTTCCTAGAAGTTTAGTGTATTTGAAACCATTTCTCTTAACACATCTGACAACATTCTGGGAAGGTGCCAATTTTTAAAAATTATGATTTTTTTGGTGGAGGTGGGACCATACTAATCACTTGCCCAGGGGTGATTCTTGACTCTATGGCTCAGTAGTAACACCTGGAGGTGCTCAGGGGACCATACAGGATTCCAGAGATGGAACACAGTTGATCTCATGCAAGGGAAGCACCTACAGCCCCGTACTAGCTCCCCAGCCCTTAGAAGGTACCAGCTGTGCCAAATACCTCTATTTTTAAAAATTTTATTGGATTACCATGTGACACAGTGACAAACTTTCGTGATTATGTTTCAGTCATACAATGATTGAGCACCCATCCCTCCACCAGTGCACATTTTCCACCACAATGTTCTCAGTATCCCTCCCGCAATCCTACCCCCTACCTCTGTAACAGGTACATTTCTTCTTACTCTCACTCTAATATTGGGCATTATGATTTGCAGTACAGATACTAAAGAGGCCATCATGTTTGGTCTTTAGTCTACTTTCAGCACACATCTCCCATCCCGAGTGATGCCTCCAACCATCATTTACTTAGCGGTTGCATCTCGATCCCCACTGCCTTTTCCTCCAGCATGTGAGGCAGGCTTCCAAACAGTGGAATGCTCCTCCTGGCCCTTGTCTCTACTGTCCTTAGGTGTTAGGTGTTAGTCTCATATTATGCTACTTTATATTTCACAAATGAGTGGTCATTCTATGTCTGTCCATCTCTTTCTGACTCATTTCACTTAGCATGAAGCTCTCCATGTCCATTCATTTAAATGAAAATTTCATGATATCATCTGTTCTAATAGCTGCATAGTACCTCACTGTGTAGATGTACCGAAGTTTCTTTAACCAGTCATCTGTTCTTGGATACTTGGGTTGTTTCCAGATTCTGGCTGTTTTGTGAATAATACTGCAATGAACATACAAGTGCAGATGTCATTTCTACTGTGTGTTTTTGCATCTCCAGGATATATTACCAGGAATGGTATTGCTGGGTCATATGGGAGCTAAATTTCTAGTGTTTGGAGGAATGTCCATATTGTTTTCCAAAAAAGCTTGAGCAATAGGCATTCCTGCCAGCAATGAATGAGAGTTCCTTCCTCCCCACATCAGCGCAAGCAAACTCTGGTTGTTCTTGTTCTTATTGATGTGTGTCAGTTTTCTGTGGTGAATACAATGTATACCTCATTGTTGTTTTGATTTGCATCTCCCTGATGATTAGCAATGTGGAGCATTTTTTCATATGCCGTTTGGTCATTTGAATTTCTTTTTTGAGGAAGCTTCTGTTCATTTCTTCTTCCCATTTTTTGATGGGGTTGGAGGTTTTTTTTTCTTGCACAATTCTACTAGTTTCTTGTATATCCTGGATATAATACCTTATCAGATGGGTATTGGGTAAATATTCTTTCCCATTCCCTGTGTTTTAGTCACTGTTTCTTTTGAGGTGCAGAAGTTTATATTTGTTTATATTTGTTTCCACTTGCTTGGTCAGTGGTGTTTCATCCTTGAAGATGCCTTTAGCTTCAATATCATAGAGGGTTCTGCCCACATTTTTCTTCATGTACCTTATGGATTCAGGTATGGTATTGAGGTCTTTAATCCATTTGGATCTGACTTTTGTGCTTGGTGTTAGACAGAGGTCTGAGTTCACTCTTTTGCATGTAGCTGTCCAGATTTCCCAGCGCCACTTGTTGAAGAGGCTTCCTTGCTCCACTTCACGTTTCTTCCTCCTTTATCAAAGATTAAGTGACCATATACTTGAGAGGTTGTGTCAGAATTTTCAACTCTGCTCCATTGGTCTGCAGGTCTGTTTCTATTCCAAAAATAATGCTGTTTTAATTACTACTGCCTTGTAGTACAGTTTGAGATTGGGGAAGGTGAGACCACCCATCTTCTTTTCCCCAAGGATTGCTTTGACTATTCATAGGGGTTTATTACTTCATATGAATATCAGGAGTATTTTGTCTATTTCTTTGAAAAATGTCATGGGTATCCTTATAGGGATTCCATTGAATCTGTACAATGCTTTGGGGAGCATTGCCATTTTGATGATGTTAATCCTCCCTATCCATGAGCAGGGATGTGTCTCCATTTCCTAGTGTCTTCTTTTATTTCTTGAAGTAGTGTTTTGTAGTTTTCTTTGTAAGTTAAGTTGACTCCAAGGTACTTGATTTTCTGAGGCACTATTGGGAATGGGATTTTTTTTTATGTAGGAGTACTGCTATTTATTCAGCCACTGATTAGCTGATTGAATTGTGCATGAACTCCACCTTACTTTTTTTCATTTTTTTTTATAATTTTATTTATTGAATCACCGTGAGAACAGTTACAGAGCTTTCGGGTTTAAGTCTTGGTCATACAATGAAATACCCGTACCTTCACCAGTGCCATGGGAATGGGATTTTTTAAAAAATATCTCTTCGTTTTCATCATTTGTATATAGAAAAGCCATGGACTTTTGGGTATTGGTTTTGTAACCTGCCACTCTACTATATAAACTTATTGTTTCTAGGAGCTTTTCTATAGAGCCTTTAGGGTTCTCAAAGTATAGTATCATGTCATCTGCGAATAGTGATACCTTGACTTCTTCCTTTCCTATCTGGATGCCCTGGATATCCTTTTCTTGCCTAAGTGCTATGACAAGTACTTCCAGTACTATATTCAATAGGAATGGTGAGAGTAGGCAACCTTGTCTTGTTCTCGATCATAGAGGGAAGGAAGGCCCTTAGGTTTTCCCCATTGAGAATAATGCTTGCTGTGGGCTTGTGGTAGATGGCTTTGGCTACATTGAGGAAAGTTCCTTCGACTCCCATTTTGCTGAGAGTTTTTATCATAAAACGGTGCTGGATCTTATCAAGTGCCTTCTCTGAATCTACTGATATGATTATATGGTTTTTATTTTTCCTTTTATTGATATGGTGTATTATGTTGATTGACTTGCGAATGTTAAACCATTCTTGCATCCCAGGCATGAATCCTACTTGGTCGTGGTGTATGATCTTCTGGATGAGTTGTTGGATTCTATTTGCTAGTATTTTGTTGAGGATCTTGAGTCTGTATTCATCAGGGATATTGGCCTTTAATTCTCTTTTTTTTGTGGTGTTGCTGACTGCTTTTGGTATGAGAGTAATATTTGTTTCATAGAAACTGTTTGAAAATGTTTCTGTTTCTTGGAAAAACTTGAACAGGATTGGGAGTAGGTCCTCTTTGGAGGTTTGGAAGAATTTACTAGTGAATCCCTCTGTGCCAGGGCTTTTGTTTTTGGGGAGACTTTTGATTACTTTTTCAATTTCCTTGATTGGTAATAAATTTTTTCAGGTATTCCAAGTCTTCTTGGATCAGCTTTGGGAGATTGTAGGAGTCCAGGAATTTATCCATTTCTTTGAGGTTGTCTAGTGTTGTGGCATAAAGCTTGTCAAAGTAATCTCTGATTGTCCTTTGAATTTCTATGGGTTCTATTGTGATGTCTCCCTTTTCATTTCTGATTCTGTTTATTACAGGGTCTCTCTTTTTCTATGTGAGTCTTGCTAGTGGTTTATCAATTTGTTATTTTCTCAAAGAACCAGCTCTTGGTTTCAGTGATATTTTGGACTTTTTTTTTTTTTTAATTTTAGTTTCCACATCATTAATTTCTGTTCTACGTTTTATTATTTCTTTCTTCCTGTCTGGTTTGGGCTCCTTTTGTTGGTCATTCTCCAAGATCTTAAACTGTGGAGTTAAATTACTTATGTGTTTTTACTTACTTACTCTTCTGTGTTGTTACTTACTTCCTGAGGAATGCTTGTAGAGCTATAAACTTTCCTCTTAACACTGCTGTTGCTGTGTCCCAGAGGTTTTGGAAACTTGTGTCTTCATCCTCATTGTTCCCAGGAATCTTCTGATTTCCTCTTTGATTTCCTTCCTAACTCACTTGTTTTTCAGTAGTGAGCCGTTCAATTTCCAGATATTTGGTTTGAGTTTCTGTTTCTGAGTGTGATTCACTTCAATTTTCAGTGTATCATAGTCTGAAAAGATCGCTGATACAATTTCTATCCTCTTAATTTTATGGAGGTATGTTTTGTGGCCCAGAGTTTGGTCTATCTTGGAGAATGTCCCATGTGCACTTGAGAAGAATGTTTACTCAACTTTTTGGGGATGAAATGTCCTATATATAGATTAGTAGATGCATATATATCTATATATATCTGTGCATATATAAATCTACTAAACCCTTGTCTTCCATTTATTCCCTCAGATAAAATATGTCCTTGTTGAGCTTAAGTCTGATTGTTCTATCATAAAGTGGTGTTGAAATCTCCAACTATTATTGTGTTGTTATCAATGTCTTTCTTCAAGTCATTTTTTACAAATATAAATACAAGTACAAAAAACCAGTATTTTGCTGGTTCCTCATTAGGTAAATATACAATTAGGAGTGTGAGCTCTTCCTGGTGTACAGATCTTTTGATCATCAAGAAATGACCTTCACTGACTCTTGTAACCTTCTTCAGTATAAAGTCTATGTGGTATGATATTAGTATGGACACTCCAGCTTTTTTGAGGGAGTTGTTTTCTTGTAGAATTGTTTTCCATTCTTTCAATTTGAATTTGTCTTTGCTCTGACTGTTAAGATGTGTTTCTTGCAGGCAGCAGAATGTTGGGTTCAATTTTTGGATCCATCACGTCACTGTTTTTTTTTTTTTAGATTTTTATTAGTGAAACACCATGAAGTACAGTTGTAGATTTACAAATTTTTATGCTTGGGTTTCAGTTATACAGTGATTGAGTACCCATCCCCCCACAATAGAGTACTATGTAGCTGTTAGAAAAGATGAAGTCACGAAATTTATATACAAGTAGTACCACATGGAAAGTATCATGCTAAGCGAAATGAATCAGAAAGAGAGGGACAGACATAGAAAGATTGCATTCATCTGGGGAACATAAAGTAACAAAATAGGAGACAAACACCCAAGAATGACAGAGGTAAGTACCAGGAGGTTTACTCCATGGCTTGGAGGTCAGCCACACACGCTAGGGGCAGCTCACTCTGTGTTTTAATTGGTGCATTTAGTCCATTGACATTGAGAGAGATTATTGTTATGGGGTTTTGTACCATCTTTCTGCCCAAGTTTGGTGTATTTGAGAGGCTTTTCTTGTATTAAAGTAGCCCATGGCAAAGAATATTTACCCAATACCCATCTCATAAGGGGTTAATATCCAGGATATCCAAGACACTAGTAGAACTGTACAAGAAAAAAACCTCCAATCCCATCAAAAAATGGGGCAAAAAATGAACAGAAGCTTCCTCAAAAAAAGAAATACAAATGGCCAAAAGCCACATGATAAAATGTTCTACATTGCTAATCACCAAGGAGATGCAAATCAAAACAATGAGATATCATCTCACACCACAGAGACTGGCACATATCAAAAGAACAAGAACAAACAGTACTGGCACGGATGTGGGGAGAAAGGGACGCACTTTCATTGTTGGTGGGAATGCCGATTGGTCCAGCCTTTTTGGACATTCCTCCAAAAACTAGAAATTGAGCTTCCATATGACCCGGCAATATCACTCCTGGGAATATATCCTGAGGGTGCCAAAAAGCACAGTAGAAATGACATCTGCACTCCTATGTTCATTGCAGCACTATTCACAATAGCCAGAATCTGGAAACAACCTGAGTGCCTGAGAACACATGACTGGTTAAAGAACTTAGGTACATCTACACAATGGAATACTATGCAGCTGTTAAGAAAGATGAAGTCACGAAATTTGCTTATAAGTGGATGGTCATGGAGAGTATCATGCTAAGTGAAATGAGTCATAAAGAGAAGGATAGACATAGAATGACTGCACTTATTTGTGGAATATAACATAATATGAGTCTGACTATCGAGGACAGTAGAGACAAGGGCCAGGAATATTGTTCCATGATCGGAAGCCTGGTTTATGAGCTGGGGTAGAAAGTATCTGGAATAAAGAAGGCATCACTAAGTCAACAATGGTTGGAGGTATCATTCGGTATGGGAGATTTGTGCTGAGAGTAGATAAAGGACCAAATGTGATAGTCTCTCAGTATCATAATGCCCAAAAGTTGAGCAAGAGTATGGAGGAAATTGTCTACAATAGAGGCAGGGGGAGAGTTGGGATGGGTAGAGGGGATATTGGAGACATTGGTGGTAAAAAATCTTCACCGATGGAGGGATGGTTGTTCAATCATTGTATGACTAAAACTCAAACATGAAAGCTGTGTAACTGTATCTCACGGTGATTCAATAAAAAACAAATTAAAAAAATGAGGGGTGCAGACAAAGTGCATTCGTGGTTTTGTGGTTAGAGGTTTAAAAGGTATGCTGGATGTGTAGATCAAGGGGTGGGGGTTGGGTGATGCTAGGGGTTCACACACCTGATGGAGCACTTAAGTTCGGAGTTTTGGGGGTGGCTGGCAGTGGGGATGCAGGCCCTGGCGAGATGCTGGGAGGAGCTTGCCTTTCGGTAGAGGGCTGGGATGCAGGTGGGGAGGATGGGTAACTAGCCAGGGCAATTTACACACCTGATGAAGAACTTAGTTTTGGTGCTTTGGGGGCTGTGGCTGGCAGCGGTCAGATACCATTATTTGAGCCACTGTCTTTCAGCAGATTCTATCTGAGCACCTTGCAGGTTAGGACAAATCTTCTCTACTTCCTTCCAACATGCTCTAGATCCTATAGTTGGCTTGCTGCAGGCTCTACAGCTCAGTGAGTCCCCGTTCCCAGCTCAGGTCTCCTCGGTACTATCCTCTAAGATCATGCGCACCCTGTTGGTTTTCTTTGGGTGCACAAGTCCTTTTGGAAAGGCCTGAGTGTCGGGTTTCCCAAGGACTGACTCTGAAATAAGGGGAGTGAGTCCTTGGGAAACCTGACTCACTTCTTTTATTTGCTTTTGGAAACCGCATTGGCAATGCTCAACACTTGTTCTAAGTGTAGGGATCACCCCAGTCATACTTGTGGTGCCAGGGATTGAATCCAGGTCAGCTGCAATGTGAGCAAGGTAGGGGCCCTATCCGCTGCACTATCTCTCTGGTGATTTGTATGTTCTGAGAATCCTTTCTGGGAAATAGGGCCCCCCAAACAGTGCGTAGGAAGTCTGGGGACCACACCTGGTGAGAGTTGGCTTATTGTATGGGTCAGAAGTTTCAATGATCCGACAAGTGATATAGTGTGCTCGGGCTCAGTACTCTTGGGAGTCATCAAGGCCACACTGGTGGTGCTTGAGTGTCTCCAGTGTTTTACCAGCAGTGCTGAGATGGAACCAAAGGTCTTCTGCATGGCAAGCATGTGCCCTGGCCTTTTGGAACTCTCTCCTCAGCCCCAATTTGAGCATTCTTGATAACAGGCTGGCTGCAACAAAATCATTATATTGTTTCTCACATGTATTTACTATTTATTGTTTTGAGGCCACACCTGGCAGTGCTCAGAGATTACTTCTGGCTCTGTGCTCAGGGGTCACTCCTGGTGGGGCTTGAGGGACCATATGCGGTGCCAGGGATTGAACCAGGGTTGGCACGGGAAGTGCAATTCTGTACTATCTCTCCTGCTCTCAGAGATGATTGATCTTTTTAGGTAGCCCTCTTACTTGTGATTCCGCTTTTTTCTTGGCTAACTCTGAGTAAGGGGTCAGAATTCTGACAAGTTTGTAGAGATGAATAGAGATCTCAGTAGGGGTGTGATCATGGAATGAGGTTTCAGTTTGGGGCTGAGCCATCCAGCAAACCCACACAGGGTAAGGTAAGGAATAAGAGGACTTCTCTAGTAGCTACTGGAGGAACCCTAAATGCCAACCAATAGGGATTGGCCACCTGTGGCAATCTTGTGGACAGGCAGAACCATAAATTTGGAAGTTAGTTATTTATTGACAGTTCTCCCACCAGTAGCCAGTGAAGTGCAGGAATGCCATGGGCCAACTGCCAAGATCTTGGGCAAGATTATATGATTTGTGATGTGGGAACAAGGATTAAATAGTAAAACAATGTTCTGTACCAGGATGGGACCACTGATAATTTCACTAGCAGTGAAATTTCACTAACAACCAAAAATCTGTTGCTTTATGAATCTTCTTCCTGCAGTGAATAGGTTGGTTTCAGCATCTCCTACTGAGTGAAATCTCTGCATCAGTTTCGAGAATGTGTTCTACAGACTACCTGCATCCCGATCATCCAGGGTGATTGCTTCCATGCAGTTTCTAAAATCCTTTTCAGCTGAGCCAGGGAGATAGTACACAGAGGTTTAGGTGCTTGCTTTGAACGCGGTTGACTATGATTCAAATGTTGGCACTCATTACATAAGATCCACAGAATGCAGCCACGAGTGAACCCTGAGCACTGCCAGGTATGTCCCCCAAAGCCACAAAAACCAAACCCAAATCCCGTTTCAGACCAAAAGTTGGGATCCCAAGAAATTGCACTTTAAAAAAAAACTTGTAAGTGGGCCTAGAATTTGAGAACCACAGCAATGGGAAAAGAATATCCAGTCTCATGAATAATGGCTAGCAGATTCTAAAGGGCAGGATGGGAAACACAGGGGATCATTACACAAATCGAAGGCTATTTAAAAATAATTATTTGAGTTGAACAGCTGGCACCAAATACTATAATTATTTGATCAATACAGTAAGGCAAAATGTTCCTCTGAGTAGATTATTAAAGAAGAGAAAATATCCTGATTCAATTCAAATAAATATATATTGAGCGCCTACTATATATAAAGTGGTAATAGAAAACTTCAGAAAAGTAATAATGTGCTCTAGGCTTAAAGTTACTTATTGGATTGTTCTCCCTAAGTCTTTTCCTTCCCTCTATTGATTCCTCTTTTAGGTGGAAAGCTCATAAATCATGAAGTAGTTACTTTTCAGGAGTCCAAGACAGGATCTTGCCTCAGTGTTATCTTGCCTTTTGAGAAATAGTGAAAAAAAAAAAAGGCGAAACATCGCAAGAGAAGTTTGCTACCACGTTTTCCAGGAAGATTTAATAGGATTTTCTAGGCACTCATAGTTCAAAGGTAACGTATAAATTGTGTTACTATGGTATCTGAGAGAGAGGTGTGGGGTGGGGTGGGGTGGGGGAATGGACAGGGAGACAGGGACTGAGACAGAGAGACAGAGAGACAGAGAGAATGGGAACATTGAGGATACTGAGAGTCAATTCAGCATAGATGCAAAGTCTAGTTCCAGTGGTCAGTGGTCAGAGAAGGGACAGAGCTGCACAATGTTCAGCCTTTTGTGTATACGTGTAGGGCATACCATGCAATACTCAGGGGTCACTCCTGGCTCTGCACTCTCCTGGGATACTTGAGGGACTATATAGGATGCTGGGGATACAACCCTGTCGGCTGCATGCAAGGCAAGTACCCTACCTGTATTTTATTTTATTTTAAATTTTTATTAGTGAAACACAATGAGGTACAGTTGTAGACTTATAAATTTTTGTGCTTGGGTTTCAGTTATACATTGATCCAGTGCCCATCCCTCCACCTGTATTTTAAACCTGACAGTTTAAAATACATTTAAACTCTCCCATCCTTAGGCATGGAACAAAGGTAACATTAATTAGGCAGGATAAAACAAGCCTGTTGAGTGCTCAAACATTATCTGGGAATTAGTCCAAATGATCGAAAAGGCCAAGAAAAAAATATCTATTTGTGTATGGTGCTGGCGATCCTGGCCCTGTTCTAATATTGTTAAATGTGGTTTCTGTATATACAAGTTTAGCATAAAAAATACTACAACATACACTGAAACTAGATAGTATTTTTACAACACAGCAAACATATTAAGTGCTGCTGAATTGTTCATGCAATGGTTAATTTTATATTACATGAATTTCTCTTTGGATTGAAAAAAACAAAATCCAAAATACACTCTACTACAGAGTTCTTTAAAACTGGATATTGAAGGGGGCTATATTTTGCGTCTTGCTTTCCTTCTTTTTATGCTGATACAGTCCCATCTCAGCCAGACCTTCAAAGGCTCAGACAACACTTTCTTTTCCCTTAGTCACTTTTTTTTTTAAATCAGGTGAACACTGATTCTTCCCTTTCCCTTTTGCTCTGTGTGTGCAATTCTTGCTGCCTGGGCTTGTGACTGAGAATCTGGAGGTATGACCCAGAGGGTTTGCAGTTTCCACTGAGGCAAACAGGACAGAGGGATTGAAGTATTCCCAAAGTGTTGGTGAATCTGGTACATTGTGGGTTAGCAGGAAATGGGTGAGGATAAAGTCTTTGGTGGGGGGCTAAGCATGTGATACTCTGTAGAGAGGTAGACAAGAGCTCCCAATGTCCCTCTTAGTAAGGCATCACCCCGAGGGGCAGTTAAAAAGGAAAAGTGAGCTTGTTTGCATCCCCTGGTCTCCTGATGCGCTAAGAAGAGCAAGCTGAAGTACTTGTCCTGGTTATTTGTTTGTTTGATTTATCTTTTGTTTTGGGGTCACGTCCAGTGGTGTTCAGAGCTTTCTCTTAGCTCTAGGCCAATTCCTTATAATATGTAGCATTGGCAGTTGTATATCTAGTCTCCAATTGGTTCTGTTTCTCTGCAGAACTGTGACAAATACAAGGAATGATGAACTAAAATGAAAAAATAATATTGACAAAGGACTAAAAAAAGTTCATTAAATTAAATAATGTTCACACTAAAGATAGCCTAGAAACTATCTTTAAGAAGGTCTTTGACACCAACAGAAATAAAGATTATTATTATTATTATTATTATTATTATTAGCTTTTTGGGTCACACCTGGAGATGCACAGGGGTTACTCCTGGCTCTGCACTCAGGAATTACTCCTGGAGGTGCTAAGGGGACCATATGGATGCTGGGAATCGAACCTGTGTCGGCCACATGCAAGGCAAACGCCCTACTCGCTGTACTATCTCTCTAGCACCCCTAAAGTTATTATTTTTAGAAAACTGTTTATGTCCCATCATTAGAGAAATAAAGGCATGTAGAGCTGCCGAAGAATGAAGTTAGCAGACATATTTAGCAAACGAAGTTTAGTATTTTTTATTCACAGCATCTAATTACCCGGGTACCCATGAAGACATTGATAATATATAATAATTAATATTCACCGTGATCTGTCTATAGGCAAAATATCCAATTCACATAATTTGTATGTCATGAGTATTTATTTCACAAACCACAAAAATAGGTTTTTGAAATAGGGTGTAATGACAGAGAGATACATTCATGTAACAAATAATCCACAGGTAAAGAACATGTGAAGGGTGAAAAAGGCAAATTGTTAGAAGTGAGCTTAACAAATTACACAGTTTGAGTCTTAGCTTTAGTATATGTAAAAGGCAACAATAATAGCTTGGCCTTGTGTATTTCAATTGTTCAGACATCTCCTTCGGTTTGTGGTAAGGATCACGTGGGACTAGGAATGGCAAGCACTTGGCAATATGCGGGTAGCACTCCTTTCCTTAACCATAGTTTACAGAGAAACTTTGAAAATTAAATATGAACACACATTATAGGAATTAATACTGAGAAATACAGTTGGATAGAGAAATATATTATTCCCTTATCATATTCAATGAGTGGGAAAAAAAAGCTAGAAAGGAGGTAAACAGTTTCTGACTAGTGGTAGGTAGGTGAGATGGTTAGACAGGGCAAGCTTCTCAGTTCTCCAAGAGTAGAGAAAAGAGGATAAAATTAATTATGGGTACTGACTGCTCCAGCTAGCTGGCCCCACAGCAATAGATGTACAGAGTCAACCTTTACCGAGAACGCAGGCAACACTCCAGTGGCAGCTGACAAACCATGTATAAAAATAAGTTTGCAAAAGAAAAAAAAATGGCTCTGTTTGCTGCAGGAACTGAATTACTGAAGTCTAACTCTCCTAAAAAAGACCAGCACTGCTTTGGACTGAATAATGCCCCCCCCCCCCAAGTTCATATTCTGAATACAATATGATTGAGTGGGGATAGGGCCATATGTACCTCCAGTGGCTACTACTTGGATGTGGCTTAATTAACACAAACTGTAGTGTCAACATCGATGTGTTAAGGATGTGATTAGGTAATCAAGGTGGGACCTTCATCTGGTGCCTTAGATGGGAAATGAACAGTTACTAGGACACTTGCTCCATGTCCTTCAAGGACACAGCAAAAAAGGTGGCTGCCTTTTCATCTGAGCCATCTACACTTGTATTTTGATTTAGGACTCCCAGACTCCAAAACTGGGAGAATATTTATGTTGTCTAAGCCAAGAATTCTTAAACTTTTTTTTACTCAACACCCCCTTTTTCCCAAGAAATTCTCATGCAATTCTGGGTCTATAATATGTATACAAACAAAACACGTAATGATAAATTGAAATTTTAGACAAAAAACTCCTCAAAACTTCTCATGACCCCCATATGGCACCATGACCCAATGTTCTGTCATGGAGTTGTGGGGATTTGGGGGTGACGAGCTCTGTGCTATCCTCAATTACCTTCTGCATCTCTCTGGCTGTTTTTGAGTTTGATCCTTTTAGATTAAACCATGATTTTAAAAGATGTATTTGAGTTATTCCATGGAGCCCCTCAATTTTTAGCCAGGAGCTCAGAAGCTCAGATTAATGACCTGATATCAAAGGAATAGGTGGGGTACCCTTATCCCACTGAATCCAGTGCTCTTTGTGGGTCTTAGCATTAAGTTGATCTATAGACACCCAGTTAATGGACACCACCGAGGTTTGATGGTGCTGGAGGAAATCCTCCCTGCATCTAGGAACCTTCCCCAAAGTTTAGAACATATTGAACACACAACCATTAATCTGTAGGGTCAGAACAAAGGGAACAACAACGGTGAAGGGATGGCAGAGTTCTAAGGAGTGGGAGATTTTGGAGTTTGCAGCTAATTTTTATCAGTTCCCAATTACTAATTATCACCCTAACCCTGGAGTGAGAAATGTATAAGTGCAACTGGAATTCTAAAATATTAGAGTTAAGAAAGTGAATACAAAAGAGTTTTTTTTTGAAGGGCAGGAGTAGTGAGAAAATTTTGCATGTATTAGAAGTTAGATGCTTTTACTCAGATGTACTATGCATGAAGCTGTTCGTAAGAGAGGACTGGAGGGATTCAGTTGAGAACAAGAGGCCTGGATGACCTCATGCAGACAACATATTTGCCTGATAGGGTGGCCAACCATTCCCGATGCACAAGACTGGCCTCATGTGAGGACTGAAAGTTGCTGAACCCTTTTCAGTTCTGAGCAAGCTGAGATAGATGGTGAGGCTATCAAGACAATCATGCTTCCTGCTTATTCTGAGTTTTCATTTAAGGGAGCAATCAGATAACTGGGCAGATGAGAGAGCTCAAGGGAGAATCAGAGTGAAAGGAGAGCAGAGCCACAAAACCCTCTGTGGCAGGAAGAAGCAGGAAGAGGAAGAGCGGAATGATGTCACAGAAACCCAGGAAGAATTATATGATAATATTTAAAAGTTTTATAGAGTGCTCTTAGAGTCCAAGGGAAAAATGGACAAGATCTGGAACAGATAATTCACAAAAGAAAGACAAATGCTAGTCAGTATTTGAGAGAGATAAGGCACAACTCCAGCACTACTTATAATCATACAACTGCAAATGAAAACATGGTGATAAAAATCTTTGCTTATCAGACTGACAGAGGAAAATAAAACCAAGTGGTGTGTTGGCAGCAGGAAATGGGTTTCTAAAACACAGATACCAATAAGATGGGTTAACCTTTGTGAGAATGCCAGTTGACCAGAAGTATATAATTCTACTGTGAGAAATCCACTCTACTCCTTGGACAAAAATTGGTACAAATTGGACAAATCAGCACAACAACATTTAGCTTTAATTCTGGCCTTATTTCTAAGAGATTTTTAATCTCCTTGTGTTATAAGCAGTTAAATGAGAGTAAAATTGCCCATCATGATTACTAGTGCATGGGGGACCATTACTAAATTTTTTTGGGGGGGAAAGACAAAATTCTCTAATTTCTGTTTCCAATGGAGATATTACTGGGCCCGCTTGAGCAAATCGATGAACAATGGGAGGACAGTGACAGTGACAGTGAATTCTGTTTCCAAAAAAAAAAAAAAGATAGTAAAAAGAGAAAACAAGAAACACAAGCAACTATGTACCCAGAGCCCCTAGTTACAAGTTCAAGTGGTCATATTTTCAAGAGAGTTTTTCCTTTTATTAATTTAGCAGACTACTCTTTACACTTTTCAATATTACAGAAAAATTAAGCAGATATACTGAAAAATCCCATATACTACCTTCCCCCATTTATTTCTATTTTAACATCTTATATTCATATGGTACCTTAGTTATAATTTTGAGCCAGTACTGATACATTGTTGTCAATATAAAATTTATAATTTAAAGTTCAGGGTTTATTCAGCAGCTGCCCTTAGTTGCTTTTGTCTTGTGGCCACATCCAGCTGCACTCAGGTCTTATCTGTAGTTCTGTGCACAGTTATCACTCCTGTCAGAACTCAGGGATCATTTGTGATGCTGGGGGGTTGAACCAAAGCAAAGGAGGTCTGCTCTGTGTAAGGCAAGTGCCACTGTATTCTCACTCTGGCCCCTGTCTTCAGTTTTTTTTATTGAATACATCTCTTTAGTTCTAGAATCTCATCTAGGATAACACATGGGATCTTATTGGCTGGGATATTTTCTCAGCTCTTCTGTATTTTTGGGGACCTGACCATTTTGAGGATTTTATAAGGTAGCCCTCTACTGGAAATTGCCTGATTGTTTTTCTTGTAATGAGTTTGAAGTTAGGAATAGTTATTTATTTTAAGATTTATGAATCACACCCAGTAACTGTGCTCAGGAGTGATCCTTGACAGTGTCCAGGGGACCATACGCAATGCTGTGGATTCAAGCCTCTCCAACATATTTTTTTTAAATAAAAGAAGTCAAACATAGGAGATAAAGTTGAACTCCCCACTATCAAATCCAGGCAGATGCCTCCCCCTTCCAGAATTAAAATTCTTATATATATATATTTTTTTACCAGTTTTTATGTTTTAGATATATGAAGGTGCACATAGATATTCTATTTTAAGAGGTATGTTAATTGTATGTAGAATATAATCTGTGTCTTTTAAAAATTCTGGTGTATTTTTGTGATAATTCTATGTTGATAAATTTAGATTTAGTTTATTTCTTTGTTGGATGTAATATCTTATAAGACCATTATATATTTTCTTTATCATTTTTCTTACTAAACAATCAATTTATCCAATTAATTTTTCTGTTATTTTAAGGTCATATCCAGCTAACTCAGGTGTTACTTATGGTTATGTGCTCAGGGATCACTCTTGGCAAGGCTCAGGGAACATAGGAGGTGCCAAAGATGGAACAAGGGTCAGCTGTTTGCAAGTCAAGCACCCTATCCACTGTACTATCTCTCTGGAGCTATTTTCTGCTTTTAAAAAAATAGCATATTAAACACCCATCAATAAGTGAGCAAGTAATTATGACATTATGGCAGTAAAAGTGGGTGGCATAAATTTATTATTATTATTTGTTTATTTTGAGCCAAAGTCAGTTACTCAGGGGGTCACTCCTGCTGGGTGCTCAGGGGACCATGTGATGCTAGGGATCAAATTTAGGCCTCCTGCAAGCAAAGCACGTGCTTCAGAAGGCTAAGCTACCTCTTCGATCATGATCACCATCACAATCATCTTGTTGTTCGTCAATTGCCTCGAGCAGGCCCCAGTAACATCTCCTTTGTCCTAACCCTGAGATTTAAAAAAGTGCCATGTTCAAAGCTCTGTCAGGGTTAGGAGAATGAGACCCATCATTGTTACTGGTATTTGGCATATTGGGTACTCCACGGGGAGTTTGCCAGACTCTGCTCTGTGGGAAGGTAACATTTGGTAGCCTACCAGTTTGTCTAAAGTAAGAATGAGATGATAAGATATGGCGCGGCTGCAAATGTGGCCTCGCAGTTCCGGAAGCTGGGTTTTATAGTCTCTGAGTCTTGGCCGTTGATGGGATTACATGGCGCCAGGGGGTCAGTTGGTGGGTGTGACCCCTGTCTGCTGGAAGATGGAGGGTCTGGGTGGAGGATGCTCAGCCCCGATCCGAGCAGGCTTGGAGATCTCAGCCCCGGGACCCGCATGCCTTTGTTCCTCTGCTGGTACTTTCATGCATGTTGAGAGTGGTCTCAGCATGATTGTGGCTGGTTCTGGAGGTCTCTGGCTGCTGGAGCTCTGCTCGGGGGGGGGGAGGGAAACTCAACCCGCCCCCCTTGAAGGGGCCCCGGCGAGGACAGCCAGGTGCGGGGGCAGGAGACTCTGCGCTGTTCTCTTTTGGGAGCTGGGTTTTATAGTCTCTGGGTCTTGGCCATTGATGGGATTACACGGCACCAGGGGGCCAGTTGGTGCTACCTCTCCAGGTCTGGATTTATAATTAGCGTGTAGAAAAAGGCCATGTTCAGACCCGATTCCTAGCCTCATACTTCAACATGTACTTGTGGTCCAGTTTTTGTGCCCAGGGAGCTTTGTGCTGACACGGTCCAGCTGATTGGGTCCATGGATACCTAGCCCACTGCAGACTCTCCCTGCCCATCCTGCTGCCCTGCAGGGCTCAGTTCTAGCCAGTGGGGCTCAGGGTTCTTTCAGAACCAACCATTTGTGCTCAAGTCCTGCCGAGGCTTTTCAGTGCTGTTTTGAAAGTCTTACAAAAAAGTCAAGTCATGTCTGTCAACTGCTGGTCCACAGGCTCAAGAATCATTTCTTTTGCTTGAACCAGGGACAGAACACACAGGCCAAAGAGCAATGCCATGGGCCTGGGAACTGGGAGGAAGGAATGAGCACTAAACTGCGCACCACAAAGTCTGTTGCAACTTACTCTGTCCCTTCCTGCGCCCATCTGCTTCACCCTTTACTTTGGATCTCACAGGTCTGCATCCCGTCACAGGTGTTGCAGATGGAAGAGACCAACCGTGTCCCAACAGTCTGTCTCCTTAGATGGTCTGAAGCTGCCCAGAACTGAAAACTGTGTTTAATCACTGATGATCTCATCCTCTAGAAGGGTGTTTCTCATTTTTGTTCACCCCATGAACCCTTCGGATTGCCCTTCCTGTGCCCTGGTCTCTCTAGCCCCCTAGTCTCCTGTGGTGATGTCCCCATTGATGCTATTCTAACCCTAGTGGAGAAATGCTGATATATGAACAAAGAAACTCAGCAGCAGAACAAAGGCTCCCTTATGCCTGGCTGGAGGACTGAGGTCGGGTGGGTGGTTTGAGGTGCAGTGGACTTCAAGGCAGGGTGAGTGACACTTTGCTGCTGGCTATGGGATAATGACATACATACATACATATATATATGTGATATCATACACACCAATCTATTTTTTATTGGTTTAGGTTCAGTGATTCATAATATTGCTGAAATCTTCCTGTGTGCCTAATGCCAACATTTTAAGCTGCATGAACCTCTACTCCTGAAACAGTGTTGTAAAAATCAATGTGACTGCAATAAAAAATTGCGCTCACATGGTTTTCATGAAAAGGAACAGACATCTGAACATGGCTGCTTTTCCTGATGGTCCTCTGAGCACTGAGCTAGGAGAAGCATACTCCAGGGCATCAGAAGACGCTGTGCTTTCCTCTGCATCCATCATGAGTCAGGTGTGCCCGATGATCCAATGTGAGTCCTGTGAAACCGATCAGTGCTTGGGAGGCATTGGTCTGATATTGACACTTTACTAACTTGTAATTGCTGCCTCCACTTTGGGGCGAGAAGATGATTTCTAGTATTCTATATTCTGCAGTCATTAATAATTTTGGCCTTCGTTTCTCATTTGGGACCATGGTAACCTCCCTGGAACATTGGCAATATAAAATGAGCATGAATCTGCATGCTTTTTGTTGACAAATTAAAGAAGTATCTTTAGAACCAGAGAGATAGTACATGGGATAAAGCATTTGCCTTGTATCTTATTGACCCATGTTCAAACTCCCAGCACCACATAAAGTTCCTCGAGCATGTCCAGGAATTACTCCTGAGCACAGAACCAGGAATAGGCCCTGTGCACTGCTAGGAGTGACCCCAAACTCTACCTCTTCACCCTGTCAAAAAATATTAAGAGGATCTTTATCTTTTCAAGAACCCTTAGCAATATTCATAGGCCCTATAGTCAATACTGCATGACTGCATTTGCTTAAAAAAGAGTCACTGAATTGGTGAAGATATGGCAGCCTGGCAGCACTGAAGCTGGGTTCTGCTCTGAACTAATTAGGATCCACAGGGACCCAGTTAAGTTAAACAGGAACTGCTCATTTGTGCTCTCTCCCAATGCTCGGACTCTTTGGCTCCATTAGTACAGTTATAACAGACTTTTTACCTGCCTGATACGAATCTGGAAATGTTCTGAAATAATCTATGTTGGAGAGTTTTGGATGAAATTATAAAAACATGTCTCTTTAACCTATTGAAATACAATCATATTTTCAACACATTTTTTGGGGAGACCTATAGTAAGAAGTTCAATTATACAGAGACTGTTCAAACATACAGATACACACACACAGACACACACAGACACACACAGACACACACACACCTCCATTTCTTGGAAATGGAAAATTAGAAAGTTTGGGACTAGATTGAGTAATGCAATACAACCATTACAGCTGTATTATGTACAACTCAATTTTGAAGTTTTCTACTTAGTTCCTTTTGTCCTATTCTATTCCATTCCACTAAAAGCTTCTGTGGCAATCCATTTCTAGACAGCAATACATGATTTCAAAGATGTGTAATCATTATTATTTTGAGTTTTATTTTTTATCTGGGGTATACCTAGTGGTGTTCAGATTTATTCCTGGCTCTGTGCTTGGAGATCACTTCTGGTGGTGCTCAGGAGATTAGATGCATTTGGCAGCGATCACACCCAAGTTGGCTGCATGCAAAGCAAGTGCCTTATCCACTCTGCCATCTCTGCTGCCTAGATATGTAATCTTTCAAAGAAAAACCGCTATGACATAGTTCTAAAATGAACTTGATAAGATGGTGTCATTCTTATTCTTAATTGTATGGAAGAGATTCATGATCTCAGTCACACACAACTAACTGGCAAGCAACAACTAACTGCATCCAACTCAGAGGGTGTGTGGCAGGTAAAAGAACGTCTAAGAAGGGTTCACAGTAAGGCTTCCCATGAAGGGGAAGAAGGCATGCAATCACCGAAGTCAAGACGGAGGTGCAGGAAGTGAAAGACTGCTCTCAGGTTTCTCAAGGTTTCAGACTAGATGAGGAAAGGAGAGGTGTGGGGCAGGTCAGCAGAAAGAGCACAGGAGCCTACTCAGTCAGCCTCATCCAACTCAGAAGCTGCCGAGCAACAGAAGGTTGACTGTGATGAGGAAGGAAGAAAATCTGAACTGGTCCCTGTGGCACTGATTGAAGAAACAGTCTGGGGTGCAGGGGGAAGGTTTTCCCAGATAGACTGAGCAGCCAAGCAAGCGTGTGTGTTCATGAATTGCAGCCCTCTCAAGAGGCGATGAGATAGCTGAAAAAAACGACCACAGAGATTTTGTTTTTAATCAACAACAGTGCTCGCCCTGCTATTCTCTTTCAAGGTTGATAAGGTTTAATTAACCTGCTCACACAAGTATGTGCCAGTGCAAGAATCTGAGCTCAGGTGAAGCTACAGAGCTACAAAGCTCACAGCATTTACGATTTGCCCTGTGGCATGAGGGAACGGAGCCTGTGTAAGCAGCATGACCTATTTTACCAGTTATAGAATTGGGGTGATGATTAGGGGCTGGCTGGAGAGGAATGTGAGGGATTGATATTCATGCCTCTGATTTTGAGGACTTGATCATCTAAAGGATGGATTTGGTGACTGAGAAGGAATGGCTAGAATGTGTCAGTATAAAGTTATCTGGGTATTCACAGAGATAGTTCCACTAACCTTTATTCTGCCAGAAATTTCTGACCAGGAGTATAAGGGACAATTTCACAAATCACATGAGTCTTGAAGACTCACCTTTATGTCACAGGCCAGAAAAACATCTGTATCTCCTGTATCTGTCGAGGGCAGTGTTTTATAAATGTTTGCCCATCTTGAAAGGTATGTACTGGAAAAGCAAGTGGATTGTGGATAAAAAGACACTTTCTAGTTTTATTTCAGCGATGATCTGGATTTTGAATTGGTTTTGAAGTTGTCTCACCTTTACAGAAGTCATCCCTACTGGAGAAAATGAATTTGCCTGATGAAAGTCTCCTAAAATTCTGTATTACTGTTGGGGTTTACTTAGTACTGCAAAATCCACGTGTGTGTCTGATTCTGTGATTCTGGTGTTAGTTTAGGAGTCATGTTCTCTCTCCATTGAAGTGAGATTACTCATTTAAGCACCTACTAATCATACCTTGACATAAAAGTATAAAAGCACATAAAAGTATGTGCCTTTTACTGTGCCTTAGTCTCAGCTAGTATAACTTTTTATAAACTCACGTATTTTCTTGTCATTGATATATTTCCTTCCCTACTCTAAGCAACAAGAATGCAGAGTCCTTATCAGTCATGACTTCTCACTGCTTTTTCATGCCTAGAACACGATTCTCATAAAGTAAAGATTCAATAAGTATCATGGGATGAAAGAGCAGCAGTGAATGGGAAAGGTGTGCTATGGGCTTGTCAATATTCCTAATACTTTTTTTTTTGCTTTTTTTTCGGTGAGGGGGAAGCGCCACACCTGGCTCTGCTCTCAGGAATTACTCCTGGCCGTGCTCTGGGGACCATATGAGGTGCTGGGGATGGAACCCAGGTCAGCCGTGTGCAAGGCAAATACCCTTCCCGCTGTACTACAGATCCAGCCCCAATTTCGCATACTGTTGCTTCCAGTTGACTTAGTTCTTGGTGATTCCATGGGAAAATCAGAAGTGAATATCCTGATACTTCCCCTTCCCTGTGACCCCAGGAGCTCAATTACTTGAGTTGGGGCCTTTAGGCTATCAGGAATTCCTCAGTGTGTAAAATACAGTTATGTGTACTATAAAAAAGGTTCATCAAAATTAATAACTAGTAGATTTTGCAAAACAAAAACTAAAAATTATAAATTGGAGATACAAATAGAAGAGACTTGAATCTGTAATGTAATACCAACTATTCATTTTAGAGATGAAGAAGATCAATCTTTCCAAAAGATGAACTGACATGTCAAAATCTATGCCACTAGGTGAATGAAGAACCAAAATCTGAATTATAAGTTCTACTTTCAGGGCTGGTGGGATAGTCCAGCAGGTAGGATGCTTGCTTGCCGGTGGCCAACTTGGGTTCTACCCCTAGTAGCCCATATGGTCCTCAGAGCACTTCCAGGAGTGATCTCTGAGCTTAGATCCAGGAGTAAGCCCCAAGGATTGTGGGTGTGATTGAAACTTCCCTCCCACAACCCCTCCCCATAAAATTCTAATTCTAATCTTCATTTTCCACTTGACACAGATTCTATGACACTTTCTTCAAATAAAAACTTAATCAAGAGGTGGTGAAGTATATCACATTTGGGTAATATCACTTGATCACTTGATCACTTGATCCCCTGTTATTCATCAATATACTCGAGCGGGTGCCAGTAATGTCTCCATTCATCCCTGTTGCATGCTAGTGTAGCCCAATGGCATCTGTTCGTTCTAGGAACATGCAGAGCCTCAAACCGATCATTCAGAGTCTTGACGAAGAAGTCTGACCATCTTGTAGGTGGGCGTCCACGCAATCTTTTGACATCCCGTGGAATCCAGTCAGTAATGGCTCTAGTCCAGTGGTTGTCTGTAAACCTCATTACGTGTCCAGCCCATCTGATTTTTGATGTCTTGGCAAATGAGACAGCGTCCCTTATTCTTGAGCGTTGACGGAGATCAGAACTCCGGATTCTATCTCTCATTTGAGTGAATCGTGATATTCCAAGCATAGCTCTTTCGATTCCTCTTTGAGAGACCCGAATAGCATTCTCATCCTGTTTTCGTAGGGCCCAGGTCTCTGAGGCATATGTTAATGCAGGAAGAACAGTGGAATCAAAGAGATGTGCTCGTAGCTGGATATTTTGGGTAATATCACAAAAGAAGAAAATGTCTGATAAAAATGATCTAATTAGAGGCTGGAGTTATAAGCGGGTAGGGCGTTTGTCTTGCACGCGGCCCACCCAGGTTCAATTCCCAGCATCCCATATGGTCCCCTGAGCAATGCCAGTAGTAATTTCTGAGTGCAAAGTCAGGAGTAACCCCTGTGCATCACCGGGTGTGATCCAAAAACAAATAAAAATGGACTAACTTTTTCTTCTATAGTACATCTGTGATTATGTACTTGGCGAATATCACACAAGTTAGTTCTGTGCTTAGACACCTAATTTTGGTAAATCTCCATGTTTATCACTGGGAAAGATGAATGAAAGAAAGAAAGAAAGAAAGAAAGAAAGAAAGGAAGGAAGAAAAAGAAAATAAAAGGATATTGTCCCTAATCTCAAGCACAAACACTTAATCACAATGAAAAGTAAAGTGTCACTAATCTGAAATGGAAGTTCTGTGAAGATAAGAATTTCCAGAAGCAGAGGAAAGACACCACAGATCAGGAAAGGGCCAGAGAATGGAGTTTGGGATGGATGCTTTGAGAAGAGCAGTCACTTAGGAGGGGCGGGGAATGAGAGAAAGGTAAAAGCCTTGAGGGGAACTGTAGAGAACCTTTGAGACTCTTTTTTTTGCTTTTTGCTTTTTGGGTCACACCCAACGATGCTCAGGGATTGCTCCTGGCTCTGCACTTAGAAATTACTCCTGGCAATGCTTGGGGGACCATATGGGATGACAGGGATCGAACCCGGGTTGACCACATGCAAGGCAAATGCCCTCCCCGAGGTATTATTACTCTGGCACCACCTTTGAGAGTCTTAGAAAAAAATTTTCTCCTCATTCTTCTTGAATGATATGATAATGTCCCTGACATTACTTTGACAGACTAATTCTGGTTTAAAATGTGGAAGAGAAGGAATGGGTGGGACTGGTTAATAGTCTAGGTGAGAGAAGTGTCTGAATCAAGATGGTGCCCAGTGTCATGGGGTAGAGGAGACAGGAGAGAGATCAGGTTCAGAAAGAAACATGAACTGTCAGGTAGAAACTGAAGATATGTGTGGAGAAGACACATCCTGAGGCTGCAGCACTGTCTTTGGAGAGGAAGGACCTCTTCTTGGGAGACAACTGGTGAATTGGGTGGGGATAGGAGGTGAGGGTATATTCAGAGGCGGAGGTGAGAAAGTGAAAAAAGTGAACTAAGGGAGTCCACAGTAGATTTGGAGGATTCTCAATAAAAAGGAAAATGAAGAAGAGAAAAAGAACACACAGTGTTAAAAAGAATACACTACGCACTGGATGGGACTTTCTAGGCGATGTGGCCCATAGCTTAATGAGTGGTTCAATCCATACTTGTATGCATATGTAGCTGGGCTGGAGCGATAGCACAGCCGGTAGGGCATTTGCCTTGCAAACGGCCAACATGGCTGACCCAATTTCGATTCCTTTGCCCCTCTCGGAGAGCCCAGCAAGCTGCCGAGAGTATCTCTCCCGCTCGGCAAAGTCTGGCAAGCTCCCCATGACGTACTCCATATGCCAAACACAGTAACAACAAAGTCTCATGATGGAGATGTCACTGGGCCCGCTAGAGAAAATCGATGAACAATGGGAGAACAGTGATATGTAGCTGAAAAAAAAATACCAACATACATTAAGCATGTAGTATTGCTCATATATGCTGGTTACAAAATGATGTTATTCTCAATGTTCTGCTCATTGTTATTCTAACATGAGAAAATTATGTTATTCTCCTCACGTGCTCTGCTGAGTTCCTTTTACAATATGATTCACTGGCTTGTGAGATAGTACCATGGGCTTAGGCACTTGCCTTGTGTATGGTTGCTTTACCCATGACCCTGGTTCTGTCTCCAGCACTGAATATGGTCCCCCAAAGACCTGCCAGCAATGATCCCTGAGCCCAGAGCCAGGAGAAGCCCTGAGCAAAACTGGGTGTGGCCCCCAAATAAAACAAAACTCACACAAAAAATGACTTGAAACATCAATAAGAGCACACATCCCTGAATCCTTAATAAACTTTCTTGCCAGATTCCTATTTAAGTTCACTTTTAAGCATAGCAGTGCAAAAAATATATATGTGTGCATGCATATATCTATATCTATATCTATATACTTATTTTTAAAAAGGGAAAGGCGATCTGATTTCCAAAGCTCATTTCAAGAAATGCCCATTGATTGAGGTGAAATATGTACACTTCCCATTTTGTTTATAATGCATTAATAGTCACAATAAAAGCAAAGCACTGCCTCTGGGTTTCCATAAAATGTCTATTTGTCAGCACCTGGCACACAAGGCAATCCGTCACAAAGCTGAAATGAGGATTTGCAGTAGCTTTCTAAACCTTGGCAAGAATTGGGGCTATCACTGTTTTAAAAATGGCCCTTCCAGGTGAATTGATGATGTCTCTGGTGACGGGAAATACAGGCCATCACTCCACTTTCCTGACAAGGTCTGGGTCATTCCTTTCCACTGCGGTTTGGTAACTAGCCAGAGGCAAATGGAAAAATCCATGAGTAAGGCAGATGGCCCCCCCCCCCCAAACAAGAGTTTGGGAAGGGGTTTCTCTTTGTTTTTCTCCCATGAAGAACTTAGGGGAAGATACTGGACTGTCTACACTGGAGACGCTGGACTGTGCTACTGCATTACTGAAAAATTCGAGGACAGACAAAAATATCTTTGGATACGAACACCAGGAACATTAGAGAGGACAGGATGGTCCCCCGTGATGAGGGCTGAGAACACAGCAACTTCCCCCGGTGGGGGCCTGTGGTGAGACGGATAGAGAGGTAGGTTCAGCTTTGGTTATTTACCTGGTATTCACTGAGGTGGGAAACAGGAGGGGCAGAAAGTTTAAGAAGGCAGCCCTACGCTGCTCTGGTCTTATAACTTGAGTGTGTGTCAGAATTAGGCAGTGGGCTGCATCAGATTGCAGACCCCACCCCAGAGCGGCTGATTTGGTGGGTCCTATGTCGGGTGAGGGGAATATGCATCTGTTGGAGTTTTCTGAGTGACCACATCTGGTGGTGCTTCAGGGGCACATCCAAGTTCTATGTTTGAGGGTCACTCCCTATGGTGCTGGGGATTGAACCTGGGTCTCCTGCATGCAAAGTTCGTGCTCATCCCTTAGGGACTATCTTCCCAGACCCAGAACCTGCACTTCTGAGCAAGTCCGAGGAGACAGAGATCCCCTAATGGGGAATCTGTATCCTAAATGGGACTTTATCCTAAGAAGTAGCAGAAAACTTCCGATTTTAGGTCAAAGTATAGACCTTATGGAAAGGTGAAGGGAATTATAATTATTTCTGGAGAAAAAGGATGAAGAGGGCAAAGTTGTTTGTGGTCTGAAGGACTAGAGCAGAATTGTCAGCAGGAAGACTTGGAGAGAGTGATCTTGGGAGGCACTGAAGGGGAGCTCAGGTTAGGGAGACAGTTTGCCGCCAATGTTAAATTTGGATGCTCCAAGTGAGAGTTTTAAAAGGAAACTTCTTTATCATTTTAATTCAAATGCAGTGGCTAAGATCAGTAGTTCTGAGATGGACACTTGAAAGAAGCAGAAAATAGTATTAAAAGCACTTAGGTGAACCAAGATGTTTGTAATAATAATAATTAAAAAAAATTTGGCAGAAGGAGTTCCTGTTGGCTGAAACCTCATTTCTTTTCCTGTATTCCTGGAGCCAGATGTCAGACAGCAAGTCTCAGAGCCAGAACCTCCCAGTTAAATGAAAATGTGATCGACTTTGCCTATGAGAGAAACTAGCTGATTTTTTTCTTTAGGGGAATAGGTAAGAAAATCACAGGCATCAACTTCTCATTGGCTTTCAAATGTGAAGGAACTTGTCTTAAAATTGCAACGGGGGGGGGGGAGGGCTGGAGTGATAACACAGTGGGTAGGGCATTTGCCTTGCATGCGGCTGACCCAGGTTCGATTTCCAGCATTCCACATGGTCCTCCGAGCACTGTCAGGAGTAATTCCTGCGTGCAAAGCTAGGAATAACCCCTGGGAATCGCTGGGTATGACCCAAAGAGCAAAAAAAAAAAAAAAAAAAAATGCAAGGGAGCTGCCCAGAGGTCAGGGGTATGTTCTTGGATTCAGGTACTGATTCAGGTACTGAATCCCACCCCCTTCCCTGCTCAGTACAACCTGGTGGTTCCCAGACCCTTTGGGCTCTAGTAGCACTGCATAGCAAGGGCCAGTCCCTGGACTCCCAGCCTGAGTGGCTATCACCTGACTGGCCCCTGAATCCCCTCGAGCACGATTTGGGAGCATCCTTCACCTCCTCCCAAATGCAGTCGAACACATAAGTGCTCTTTTTAAAGGCAGGGCAAGGATAAGTTTTTTTGCACAATTTCAGATTATAAAACCTATCCATTTCTCCACAAACTGCAGGGCTTCCTCTTACACGTGAGAAAGAGATCAAATCGACCCCGTTCCTCTTTCTGTCACGGGAGTCTTTGGGCTCAGCTTCCTGCAGGAGTCTGGAACTTCCCCTGAAGATCTTTCCTGAGGCAGGTGCCTCTTCTTACCCCACTATTTCTTGGCTGGTAACATTTTGGTTTCTTTTAATGGAAAAAAAATTAAAAGCAAAATGAAAACTGTTTTTTTCCCTTTCCTTTCTTCTTCTTTTTTTTTGGGGGGGGGAGAGGGGTACACATCTATCAGTGCTCAGGGTTTACTCCTGGCTCTGAGCTCAAGGATCCTGGAACCATATGGGGTGCTGGGGACCAAGCCCCAATAAAACTGCATGCACAATATCTTAACTCTGTACCATCTTTCCTCTTTTTATTGTTTTTCTTAACTGGAGATTCTGGCAAAACATTTTTTTTTGTTTGGTAAAAAACATGAGTACATAATATATGTAAGAATATATAATCTGGGGCTGAGAGCAATAGCACAGCAGGTAGGGCTTTTGCCTTGCATGCGGTCGACCAGGGTTTGATTCCCAGCATTCCATTTGTTCCCCCAAGCATTGCCAGGAGTAATCGCTGAGTGCGTAAAACAGTAATCCCTGTGCGTCACTGGGTGGGACCCAAAAAGAAAAAAAAGAATATATAATCCTATTTACCAAGAGACAAATATTTGTAAAATGCATAAAATTCATAGTTAACAAGGCTGACTTTCAGGCAGGAGATTTTTTTAGAGGTTGGAACGTTGCAGTAAAGGGTGCTTGCCTGCCAGTGGTGGGTCTAGGCCTGGCACCGTACCTGGCACATGGTCTCCTGCTTCCACCTGAGTACAGAACCGGAAGTAAGGCCTGAACATAGCTGGGGGTGGCTCATAAACAATAACAACATTTTTTTTTTTTTGGCAAGGTGGGAGATTACCAAGTGGCGCTCAGGAGGCTTAGAGACCCCTGGTGATTTTTGACCAATCAGGTCAGTAGTTCACCAGGCAACCACAGAAGTGCTCAGGGGACCATGTCGTGTCAAAGATAAAAACAGGGTCAGTTGCATGCAAGGGGTTAAGTGTCTTAAGCCCTGTACTATGTGAAGAACATAGAACTCAAGCCAGATTGCTTGGATGAGACCCGGGCCTGCCCCGTTGACAATGCACTCTAAGCTGTCCTCTTTAAGTTCTAGAGGTCTCAGATCTCATCTGCAAAATGGCCTTGATTACGCAGCATTTCCCAAAGCTCTCTCTCTCTCAAGCAGTGCTCCAGGAACCCAGGGTCGCTTCCCCAGACCTGGCCTGACTGTGCAGGCTTGAGGACTCTGACCTCTCTGCCCCTGAGCAGTCCTTTCTCACTGCTCTGGCACAGTGGTCCTGGGGTTACCATGGTCCCACCTGGAGGTGCATCTGGAAAGCTAAGTTGATGATGACAGGTCAGTTCTTCACTATGGGGGTATATGTGGTGGTGGTGGTGGGGGCACATTATGAAAACTCATAACTACATGGCCTAATACTAGGATGTACCAGAGGGACTCAGACTGGGGAGACCTATGGAGACCATGTGATGTGATGGAGCAGATCAAACTCGGAGTGTCTGCATGTAAGACATGTGCTCCAGTTATCTGGGCTCTTTCCCTGCCCTGAACCAGACACAGGACCATTTGAGCCGGTCTGTGTATGTGTGTGTGTGTGTGTGTGTGTGTGTGTGTGTGTGTGTGTAGTGCATGGAGAATGAACTCAGGGCTGGACACATGCCTGACACCAGAGTCATGTACCAGACTTTTTATTTATTTATTTATTTATTGCCTTTAGTGGTCTTTAGCAGGGCTGGAGTGACAGCACAGTGAGTAAGGCATTTGCCTTACACACTGCCGACCCGAGTTCGATTCCTCCACCCCTCTCGGAGAGCCCAGCGAGCTACGGAGAGTGTCTTGCCCACAAGGCAAAGCCTGGCAAGCTACCCGTGATGTATTTGATATGCCAAAAACAGTAACAGCAAGTCTCAAAATTTGTTGTGAGACATTACTGTTGCCCGCTCAAGCAAATTGATGAACAACAGGACAGTGACAGTGACAGTGGTCTTTAGTTAGCGTAACAGTCTTTGCAACCAAATATTCTTTTTCTATTATTTTTAAAAAAGCTTATAAACACCATTACTCTAAATTCAGCTGGTGTACACTAAAAAAATATAATGGAAATACATGTTCTTATAGCATTTCCACAGGAAATATTCATATTTCTCATGACACTCTAAATCATGTAGCAGCTACATTTAACTAAAAGACAGGTATTGTTTATTGCACATTTCAGAGTTGTAAGGAGGCTCCAGCTTACAAGATAATTTTTATTAAGAGGAGAAATTGTATTTTTGAATTGCTTGGCTCAAAAATGCACTCTGCCAGAGCAGCTTATTTTGAAAAACCTTTTAAATCACCCTGCGGATTTGTTGAAGGGGGGGGGGGGGCTCGGAGGGTTGGGGGGGTTGCCCAGTTGGCTTTTTTGTGGACGGACCAGCTGTCAGAAGTCACAGTTTTAAGGGCTCTGTCTCAGAGCCTTGGAGCATGCCAGACTTTTTAAAGACTCTTGTGCGGGTTAGTGCTTTGAGTTAACGTATTCTGAACAAGCCTAAGCCAGCACAGCAGTGAGTGGGGAGGGCTGGAGAGAACATAGTGGGTAAAGCACTTGCCTTGCATGCAGCTGATAAGGTTTAATCTCCGCCACCAAATATAGTCCCCAGAGCACCAGCAGGAGTGAATCCTGAGTAGAGCCAGGAGTAAGCCCCAGCATAAACTCCCACTTCCAACCAACCGACAAACCAACCCAAACCAGTAATAAGACTGTGTCTCCTGCTCAGGGCTGTAGTGAAATCGCTCCACACAGACCCGTTTCAAGGACACACAGTCTCTGCATTTAACATGGGTGTACTTGGCATCTTTGCTCCTACTAAATGAGAACTTTGGGGAGACCTTTCTCCAGTCCTGCTGTGGCCAGCACAGAACCCAGAAGCAGTGAAGAGGGAGTGACAGAAAGCTATGAACTCAGAGAGAGGGAGAGCGCTTATACCCAGGGAAACGGGTTACCAGGGGCAAGTATTTGGCAAAAAGCTCGGAAGAAATGCAAATTCCTTGAACAACATCTAATGAAAATAATCTGCACTGACAGGGAACTTGAAGTGAGTTTGAAGCCAACCCAAGAATGTTGGGGAATTGGAAAAAAGGGCTCTGGGTTCAGCCCCATTCCAGCAGGGATCTCTTATGGTATGGACAATAACTACAAGAGGATAGTTGAATTTGGGTGGCATGTCAAGGAAGTTGGAGTTGACTATGATTTAAGTCTTTTGTGGGATGGAAACTCACAATTGGATGGCTAGTTGATAGGACCTTATAAAATTATGTGACAGGCAATCACAAACTGTTCATTTCATGATACTTGCTGGCATTTTCAGTTAATCCTTTTGATTTCTTCATAATGTTCTGAGTTGGAGAGTCATTCCAAGTTAGTGTGAACCGATGTTCCATGTAAAGAGAATCTCCTGATATTGGAGATATGATCATAGCATCCTGAATGAGAAAAAGTTAGACATGGCTCTTTGTGTAGTGGATACACAAGGGCACATAGGATGGCAGCACATTCCCAGGGAAAAAAGCAGCTGGAGTGTGTGTAGTGTGTGCATGTGCCCTTATCTATTTCTGTTTTTAACAACCAGAAGAGGAGATTGTGGAGCTGAAAGTCCTCAGTCTGCAGGGCAGGGCTTTGGGCCGGAGATCCAGAGAGCTGCTACCATTCCAGCTTGAGTCCAAGGGATCTTGTAGGGCCCAGGGATTGCTCAGAAGTAGAGTCTCCTAGCATGAATGAAGCTGTGTGTTTTAAGCCTTGGCACTGGCCCACATCCCTGCCCAGTGTGATTATCAGCTCTGCTGGTTTTGCTACCAGCCATGCAATACCCAACCAACTTGCAACACTGCAACCAAATGTGCATGAACCCTGGTCCATAGGAATGACAGCAGAGGGAAGGCAGGACACCAAAACATAACTTCAATACAAAGAATAAAGGTAGAGATCCACCTTCCTTGGAAGATCTTAGTCCTTTGGGCTTAATCTTTGACTTAGAAAAGACTGCCATGCTCTACGAGGATAATCTATTTTATGTAGAGTCTCTTGATTTAGGTATAATATCCTCTAAAATATGCCCATAATGACATATAGGCAGGTGTCTGTCCAAAAACCTGAGTATTGAGACCTGGTCAATTTGACATATAAAATGAATGATTACAAGGGTATGCCCTGAAATCTCAGCATTTTTAGTGAAACCAAAAGTGAAGGCAAGAGGCTACTATGACAATGTGAACAGGAGTCCAGGAGCACCCGCTGTGCTGCCTTGAAACAGGTCACTGTGTTTGACACCTACAGTCCCATCACATCCTCCTCCAGAAGATTAGAGACAGGAGAGAGATTCACTGGGAGAAACAGACTTCACAGAATCTGCTTTGGGAAATTACCTACTGCAGAACCAACACCCCAGTGAGGGATATTCTATCTGTAGGGACTTGGGACACCAAGTCCTTGACTTCACTTTCTGACCGAGTGTGTTAAAGAAACTCATAATGTCTCTCCAGGGAACATGGTTCAGGAGACATCCTCTGGGAGAATCATCGAGAGAACCTGAGATGTTGTCAGGAACGTGGAGAATTTCCAGATGCAGAAATGGGCTCCCATTTCTCTCCTAAGAAGACATGAACCTCAGGACCTGAAGAAGAGCTAGGCCTATTCATCCAGAGACAGGCATGCTGAGGTAGGAGTGTTTGGGTTTTCCAGGAACAGTCCCAACAGTCAGGCACTGGACTCCTGATGGAGCTTCAGTGAAGAGGAGTGCTTTCTCAGAAAGAGTAAGTCTGGTTGGAGGAGGGGAAAGTCCCCAAAGGACAGTCAGATGCTATCAGCTCTGCCAGGCAGTGTTTCCATGGAAGACCTTCTCACAATGTGCTCCCTGGAGAGAGTCAGCCTTTGGACACCAGCCACAAGGAAGTCCAAGACGGCAGATAGGTTGAACCTGCCTCTCTTAGTTTCGGTTTCTTTCCCTCCATCCCCATGGATTGACTGGAAGAATCCAGAAGCAGCAATCTGAGGACAGAGGGCTGCGTGTGGGATGGACCACGAAAGACAAAATTGCTAGAACTGACCAGATCACATTCTCCATGCAGACCCAAGTGCCTGAGCCAAGAAGAGGCAAAGGAAGAGGACGTTTGAGTTTTCACTCACCTGGACATGTTAATACTTGAGATTAAGCTTTGATAGTGTTTGGCAGTGATGGTGTTTGGTAGTAATAGGATGGGGAAGATATTTAGCAAAGCATGCTGGGAAGAAATGATGCAAGAAAAAAAAATAACACATTTCCTGAGGTATCTCCAGTTGAATGGTTCAGTGTCTCAAGGACACTTTTTTGTTTGTTGTTTGGATTTTGGGCCACACCTGGCTGTGCTTAGGGCTTACTCCTGACTGTGCTCAGGGCTTACTCCTGACTCTGTGCTCAGGGCTTACTCCTGACTCAGTGCTCGGGAATCACTCCTAGTGGTGCTTGGGGGACCATATGCATGGTTCTGAGGGTTAAATTAAGTTAGGCTGCTGCAAGGTAAAAACTGAGTTAGGTGCCTGTATTATCTCTCCAATCCTGGGTCACTCTTTTTCTTTCCTTTCCTTTTTTTTTTTTTTCAGAAAATGAAAAAGACTCGGGACCATGCGAGTCTCGTAGGTCACTCTGGCAGGATCTGTCACATATTTCAGAGTGCTTTGCCCTCCTTCTGTGTTAGGGGACTCCGCTGGTCAACTGAGAGCCAGGAGAAGAGCACATCTGGGTCAACAAAGAAAACAAAGGTTGTTTCTAAGAAGACAGGAGCATAAGTCAGGTTGTACAGTTTTCAGCTCATCAAGCCACGCAGGGACACAAGGATAAAGAGCAAATTCCTGCATGCAGGTTTCTCTTCAGCCCTTTGCAACCTTCTGCTCCTCAGGGTTTGGACCAGCTTCTAGTGCGGAAACGAGCAAAGGGGTCGTGAGGACTGCAGAACACCAGCACTCTGGCTAATGTGTAAGCCCTTTCATAGTTTAATGGGGACAGCATGCCCCTCTCCCATCGCCATCCTCACGGAGGAACTGTTTCAGTAAGCACTTAATTGCCTGTTCCTGGGGACTATTTTGTGGCATGTATAACCCAGCAAGGGACAGAGTAGGCCCAGAAATAGGCATTTAAGTGCTTACTGAGATGACTCATTTCCAGCTTGTAGGAACTTGCAACTCGACTTTCTCTCCACATTGTGTTCTGAGTCTTCCTGGGGTGAACCAATCCTATTCTCTTCCCTGCAAAGCCTGGTCTCCTCTGCCATGCACACTGGACTTCTTATTTATTCAGGTGAAAACAGAACCTACGTTTGAAATTTATTTATTTAGGTGAAAACAGTACCTATGTTTCCATAGGAGAAAAGTACTGGCTCCAGAAGGAAAATTCTGACAAAGAAAGAAAGCATGCTAAACAGAAAAGCAGGAAAGTCACAAGAGTGCCTACCATGACTGTGGAACGGGCACTCAGGTGAACGGCTGCAAAGCCTTCCATTTATTCACATCAAATGCCTCTCTTCTTCCACACTAGGATTGCACTTTCTAAGAAGATGCTCGCAAAGAGTTAGCCTCCCATTTGGAGGGTCATGGTTTTGTGATGCTTTACTCAAGTTGAGAATTATTTTAGAAAGATTAATCTTGGCATCCAGCCTAGGAACTAAGGGAACCAGACTCATTGAAAGTGACACAATGCATGGCTTTGTGTCTTTAGAAGAAAGTTCTGATGGGAGAGAGGGATGATGACTGAGAGGAAAACCATGTGGGGGAAGAAGAACCACAAAGCCCAAATTACCCCAAGAGTAATGAAGAGCGCAGCTGAGGGGGTTAGGAGCCAGTAGCCACAAATTCACAGCTGCAGAGTTGCTAAGAGGGGTGTAGCTTTCCTTCACATCAACAATAACACCGAAAAAGAGGTCCCGACAAAGAGACACTAAGCTTCATTAAGTCTGCGGCCCTATTTGCATCCATTTTGCATTAAAAAACATGCCTGAGGGGGAGTGATAGTACAGCAGGTAGGGCATTTGCTTTGCATGCAGCTGACCTGGGTTCGATCCCCAGCATCCCATATGGTCCTCCAAAAGCACCACTAGGAGTAATTCCTGAGTGCAGAGCCAGGAGCAACCCCTGAGTATCACTGAGTGTTACCCCCAAAAAAAGCAATATATATATATGTATATTGCAATATATATAAAAAGCAATATATATATATATATATATATGCCTGAACTACGTTAAGAACATTTCACAATATACTTGTATTAGGGCATTATTACATTTCTTTACCATAGTTGGACTTATTTTTTTTCTTCCTCTTGACAACATAGAGATGAAGGAATAATAAAATGTTTTGATAAAAAAAATAAACAAAAATAACTACAGCTCCTGGGAGAACCTCTTCCAAAATGTTGCTGAGGGTTAATTGCTTCCTTCCTAAATTAGGTAATGTAGATGACAGTGACAGGGAAATGGGATGAGAAACAGTTCAACAAGCACAGTAGCACTGTCCTCCCGTTGTTCATCGATTCAACAAAGTGATGGTTTTTCATGGCATAAAAGACGGCTTCTCTGAATCCCATCTTTGAATTAGATTATAATCAAGGTCCGCATTTTTTTTTTCCCGGATGTTTCCTACTAGCCTCAAGTGGCGTCTTTGTTTTCTCAAAAGAGAAAAAAAATGACCCAACATTCATGGCTTGGCCTTCCTGCCTGCTGTGTGCCACTTCCTGTGGCTCAGTGGGTGGAAGCCAAAACTTTAGGAGAGGGGCACCAAACGATGGCATAGCCTCTCCTGGCCGGAAAAGGCTGTCAGACTGAGCTTGGGGTCAGGAGGCAGCACTGAGTGTGAATGGGAGAATCCCTGGGCACTTGGCCAATCTCTAAGCTAGCTGGGCTTGGGGATCACGGGAGATCTGGAAAGGTCAGCCAACTTGGACTCGTAGAAACTATGTGAGGGCTAATGAACTGCCACCTGCCAAGTCTGCCTGGTCCCACAGAGGAGCTTGTGGATTGTGCTGCTGAGTGTAAGGCTGGGAGTGGGGCCAGCTATCAGCCAAAATTTTATTTGAGGTGTATCTATCCTCACTGTGGGGGACACTGCTGGTTCCCCTCAAGCCCCTGTGGGTCATGGTCCAAGACTTATTCATGGTGCTTACAAAGCTCTTATATCATCCACATCTAAGGTATCCAGGGGGGAAGGCACAGTGGTGTCAACCTGGGGTTGTCGGGTATGGTCAGCGTTGCTACTGCCATCAAACGTAAAGCTGACCTGGAAGACTGCTAATACCTTGCAATGCACACAAACAGCAATCCCTCATCCCCCACCCCAAAACTACTAGTCCAGACAAGTTCTGGGGACCCTGATTTAATGGTGCCATGATTGATGCTCTTTGGTCTACTGCTTGCCTATATGTGTTATATAGCTTTTTTTTTTTTTATCAAGCCCAAGTCTATGTGATAAACTCTTAAAACATTGAAACAGGGAGAAGAGACACAGTGACAGTGATAGAGGGATATTGTCACTTTGGTGGCGGTGGGTGGAATTCAGTAATACTATATGCCTGAAACATCAGTATTAATAGTGTTGTTTTTAAGTTCTGAGCCAGGGGACCATATGGGATTCTGGGAATTGAACCTGGGTCAGCCGCATGTGAGGCAAGTGCTCCACTTGCTGTACCATCACTCTGGCCCCCAAAAGATTTTTTTAATTGTAAATTTAAATAAGATTATTAACTTTATTTCAGTCTTTATTTAATCTTTACCTAAGTTACAATATATGTTTGTAACTTCTGGAGAAGGTGGCAATACATAAATAACAAATTGACCTAAAAATCAAGACAGAGGGGGCTGGAGAGATAGTAAGGTTGGTCAGGTGCTTGCCTTGCACATGGACAAACAGGGTTTAATCTCTGGCACTGCATACAGTTCCTGAAGCACTACCTGGAATGATTCCTAAACACAGAGCCAAGAGCAAGCCTTGAGGACCGCTGGATGTGGCCCTCAAATAAAACAAAATCAAATCAAAACAAAACAAATGGATTAAGAGGCTATTTTTGCCTCCATATTTTAATTCAGTCTAGGAATTTTTTTTAAAAAATCATAGGTATATGTACATATCACACTGTTTCATTACCATTGCGTAAACTTGACAAATTTCTTGAGTGAGAGCTAGTGGCACATAGACAGGAGTTTTGTGAGGGGATCATCCCTGGGGTGCTCTCAGTTGCCTCCTGCGGAAGGAGGAGAGATGGGGAGACCAGCTACACTCCATTAGGGTGCTGACATTTTTAAATGGACACTTGCTAACACATCTCCTCACTCAATACTTCTCTTTCCGTCTCTCACATCTAGCAAAGAACCTTTCCCAAGATTCTCCTTTTTTATTTTTGAATTATTATTTTTGTTGTTTTTTGAGCTATGCCTGTGGTACTCAGGGATTGCTGTTGGCTCCACAGTTGGGGGTCACTCTTGGCAGTGCTCAGGTAACCATATGTGATATGGGGGATGAGTCAGGGTCACCCACATGCAAGGCAAATGCTTTAAGCCTTCTGCTATCTCTATAGTTCCTCTCTCTTTTCGATACAAAGGATATTTTTCCCCTCTTGTATCTTTTTTGGGGGTGGGGAATAAACCTGTTGGTATTTAGGGGTGACTCCTGGCTCTGTACTTAGGAATTGCTCCTAGCAGGGCACAGGGGACCATATGGGATTCTGGGGGTTGAACCTGGGCCAGCCGCATGGGAGGCAGGTGTCCTACCTGCAGTACTATAACTCTGGCCCCCCAAAATTTTTTTAATTGCAAATTTAAATAATATTGTTAACTTTGGAGAGCCCGGCAACTACCGAGAGTATTCGATATGCCAGACACAGTAACAACAAAATCTCCAAGGGAGACGTTACTGGGCCCGCTCGAGCAAATCGACGATCAACGGGAGGGCCTTTACCTAACTTTGGGCTGGAGTGAGAGCACAGTGGGCAGGGTGCTTGCCTTGCACACAGCCAATATGGCCAACCCAAGTTCAATTCCTCCATCCCTCTCAGAGAGCCCGGCAAGCTACCGAGAGTATCTCACCCTCACGGCAGAGCCTGGCAAGCTACCAGTAACGTATTTGATATACCAAACACAATAACAACAAGTCTCACGATGGAGATGTTACTGGGCCCGCTCGAGCAAATTGATGAACAACGGGAGGACAGGACAGTGTTAACTTTATTTCAGTCATCACTTAATCTGAACCCCTTCTTCTCTCCCCCACTTAACACCTCACCTTCTAAAAGTCTCCTGATCCCCAGCACATCCCAGTTCTAGTTTTTGTCTATTACCTGATTAGCTGACTGTGGCCTCTTTATAAAGAATAAACATGCTTGTCTTATGCCGCTGTTTTATGTCCTTTTGACCTAAAAAGATAGATTGAGGTCTCTCCAGAGATGAGAGAATTTTTGAATGTGAATTCCAGGACCTGTAATTCATCACCAAGCTTTGCCTGTTGTGGAGCTTTTGATGGTCCCAAGGCTTTTCTGGCTCTCTGTAATGGACAAAACACCTCTAACCATACACAGTTTCCAAGAGGGATCAAGCAATGAGATAAAATAAGCTAACTGTATTCATAAAAGAAGGAGGAAAACGTCCTTCTCCCCACAATGATGCTAGCGAAAACAAAAAAATCAATCACAGATTGTGTTGATGTGACAGAATCTATTTGAGTTAACTCAGTTAACACAAGTTTAACAGCTAATGTCCACATTTTATTGAAATATAAAAATCAATTTATAATTTAGAAAACAGATAGACCAGTTAGCCATTATCTAGTCTATAATTTAGCTCATTTCTTTGGATTGAGTTTTCTAGGGGGGCTAGAAAGACAGCTCATTGGATTGAGCTGAGACTCAGGTTCCATCCCTTGTCTCTGAGTTCCTCTGGGTGTGGTACCCAAACCGCTTTCTCTCTATTAAAAGTTTTTCAAACATGAGGCAGTTGTTATGGTTCATCAGTAGAGCACATGCCTTCTCCTTGTGAGGCCGTGGGTTCAATCCTGGCACCATCAGAAAAAAAGCCCTTAAAACAATTAAATGATTAAATGCCACTGACTAAGCAAACAGAAGCTAAGATAAACAAATGGAACTTCATAAAATAAAGAAGCTTTTACATCATAAAAGAAATGGTGATCAAAATACAAGGATATATCACAGAATGGGAGAGAATATTTGCCCACCACTTACCTAATAGAGAGTTAATGTCAAGATACACAAAGCACTTGTAATATTTAACAAGAAAATATCAAACATCCCCCAAAATGAGAAGAGATGAACAGATACTTCTTCAAAGAAGACATGCAGATGGCCAATAGGTATATAAAAAATGTTCTGCATCACTGATCAGCAGGGTATCGCAAATTAAAACAATAGTAAGATAGCATCACACACTACAGGTACACACTACAAACAGAACAACCAGTGTTGGCATGGATGTGGAGGAAAAAGGGACCCTCATTCACTGCAGCTGGGAATGCTGACTGGTTCAATCTTTTTTTTTTTTTTTTTTTGCATCACATCCAGGGGTTACTCCTGGCTTACACACTCAGGAATTACTCCTGGCAATGCTCAGGAGACCATATGGGATGCTGGAAATTGAATCCGGGTAGGCTGTGTGCAAGGCAAATACCCTACCTGCTGTGCTATCACTCCAGCCCCTGGTTCAATCATTCTGTTTTTATTTTTATTTTTTTTACATTTTTAAATTATTTTTATTAGTGGAACACCATGAGGTACAGTTGTAGATTTACAAAGTTTTGTGCTTGGGTTTCGATTATACAATGATCAAGTACCCATCCCTCCACCAGTGCCCATGGTTCAATCATTTTGAAGAACAATATGGATAGTCCTCAAAAGTCTAAGAATTTGAGCTTCCATATGATCCACAATCCCACTTCTTGGAATCTACCCCAAAGTTCCCAAAACACTATTCAGAAAAGACACCTGCACTTCTGTGTCCATTGTAGCACTGCTTACAATAGCCCAAATCTGGAAACAACTCAAGTATCCAGGAACATTGGACAGGACAGAGAAAATATGGTATACATACACAATGGGATATTTCTCAGCTATAGGAAAAGATGAAATCATCCAATACGCAGCTACACGGATGAAACGTTGAGTGAAGTCAGATGGAAGGAAAGGGACAAATGCAGAACAACCTCTCATCTGTGGGATATAAAGAAACAGAGTAGGGGAAAACCAAATAGCCAGAGGCAACAGGACCTGGGACCTGGTCTACAGAATTGCGCTTATTGTTTCAGGGAGACAGTGGGGAGATGGTGAGAGGGTTTTGTGGAGAAGCCTGATGCCATGATGGAGGAACGCAGACAGAAGAGAGGTGTGAGGCTGGGATATTGTATGCAGGCAACCCTTCATAATTGTATTATAAATCAAGGGTATAAAACAAAGCAAAACAAAAAATTAAATAAAAAATGCAATAATTTAAAGGTGGCGCATGCTAGATCACCCGTGGTCCCAAAGTACAGGGAGGAGAAGGAAAGACTGGGGCACGGGCGGGGGGAGGAGGCAGATGAGAAGCAACAGGTGGCCAGGCTCAATGTATATCAGTGAGGTTAAGGAACGATAGCACTGTAGCACTGTCATCCCATTGTTCATCGATTTGCTCGAGTGGGCACCAGTAATGTCTCCATTGTGAGACTTGTTACTGTTTTTGGCATATGGAATACGCCACAGGGAGCTTGCCAGGCTCTGCCGTGTGGGCAGGATACTCTTGATAGCTTGCTGGGCTCTCCGAGAGGGACGGAGGAATCAAACCTGGATCAACCACATTACCCGCCGTGCTATCGCTCCAGCCTGTTAAGAAATGATAGAGCTAAATATCCAAACCACAGAGCCAAACACACTAAAATCGTGAGACCCAAACTTTAATACCCAAACTTAAAAGATGATTGTCAAGACAGCAGGTCAGGGTTGGGCAGAAGGGGAAGGAGAGGGACCCTGAAGACACTGGTGGAGGGAAGCTGACACTGGTGGTGGCATTGGTGATGGAACACTGTATGTCTAAAACTCAACTCTGAATAACTTTGTAACTCATGGAGTTTTAATAAAATAAATCATTTTTTCTTTTTTGGGGGTCACACCCAGCGATGCACAGGGGTTACTCTTGGCTCATACACTCAGGAATTACTCCTGGCAGTGCTTGGGGGACCATATGGGATGCTGGGAATCGAACCTGGGTCGGCCACGTGCAAGGCAAACACCCTACCCACTGTGCTATCACTCCAGCTCCAATAAAATAAAATTTAAAAAAGAAGAAAAAAGAGTGGAAAAATTTGAGTTTTGGGTCAGAAAGAGAGCTCACAAAAAAAAAAAAAAGAGAAAGAAACAAAACATATCCTAAGCTTTGGACAGGTTCTCTAATATTTATCATATCCTTCCTGAAGTTTCCGTATTTACCACTGAGTCACTTTGGGCAATTATTTAAACTCTGGGTCCCAACACTAAGGTACAACACTAAGGTCCGGCCCTGGACGTGGGCTCTCACAAACTCTAACCTTCTAGGGATCTTGGCTGGTGCGTCCTCCTTGGCCTCTGGGGAAGTCATCTCAGTACCTTGAAATGTCCCGAGGTACCATCCAAGCTGGTGACATCCAAACAAGTAGGAATTGTCGAAAGTGGGACAAAGCAAGAGTCTTTCTTCCTCCTCCCTGCTTAAATATTCTTTAAGCTCCCAGATCATCCCAGTGTTCTGTTAAGTGAAACCTGGTTTCCTAGTCCTTCTGTTAAAAAAAAAAAAATCACTGGTGGAGGGAAGTTGACACTGGTGGTGGGGATTGATGCTGGAAAATAGTATGCCTAAAACTCAGCTATGGGCTGGAGCGATAGCACAGAGGGTGGGGCATTTGCCTTGCAAGCAGCCAACACAGCCGACCCGAGTTCGATTCCTCCGCCCCTCTCAGAGAGCCCAGCAAGCTACCGAGAGTATCTCGCCCGCACGGCAAAGCCTGGCAAGCTACCTGTGACGTATTTGATATGCCAAACACAGTAACAGTTGTCACAATGGAGACGTTACTGGGCCTGCTCGAGCAAATTGATGAACAACGGGAGGACAATGACAGTGACAGTGACAGTGACAAAACTCAGCTATGAATAATTTTGTAAATCCTAGTGTCTTGATAAAAACGAAAACAAAAACCCTACTGTCACAAAAGCACTCCACATTCCATTTCATACTAATCTTCAAGAAAAGAACTCAGTGGGATGTATCTGTTACATTTCATAGACAAATCTATTCTCATAACTCTCTTATTTTCTGTAAAAAAATTTATTTTTGTTAACAACCGAGATGCCCTGTCACAGGCTACATCTTACATTGTAGCCACTAGATGGAGCCCTGGAGCTTGAAAGATGAACAGCTCGGGTCTGGATTCTCAACTCCGCAAGGCAAATTTAAAATAAACATGCATAATTAGATATTAATTTTACACCCAGTAACAAAGTTATTTATTTGATAAGAAAATGATTGTGATGTTGGTAAAATGAGCTAGTAGAGAGGAGAGAGCAGAGTTTGAAACACAGTCACAAACTTAACGAAGATAAGTGGAACTCAAGTCCCAACGTGTTGGACTCTTGCTTCTAGAGGAAATGTGGCAGATTTCAGGTCCTTATTGTTGATGCGGATTAAGTTTGCATAGAACAGGAACACACTGATTTTTCTCCCCCTATGCATCTAGCATCTAATCTTTAAAGCCACATGCACTTAGGACCTGGGATGTAGCTTAGCTATAAGCATATCCCTTGCATGAGGAAGGTTTCCTGGGTTCCATTCCTGGCACCACCTGCCCCCACAAGCATGACTGCATAAAGTCTTAGTTCTTGGAACACTGCAGAGTGTGGTCGCTAGAACTAATGAAACTAAAGTAAAATGGGGAAAACAATTTTGTTTCAGTTGTCGAGTTGCTTGAACTCATAATTAATGGGGCTACATTTACTGATCTGGAAGAGATGGGAGAGGGAAGTTTAGGATGATAATAAACAACTGAGCTTAAGATGTACTAAGCATACAGTGTGAATGAGATAAAGCTGGTGGAGATAGTCAGCTCAGGCTTGGAGCAGACTACGGAGCTGGAGCTGACAGCTGGGGCCAGTAACCCTCAGAGATACCAAGAGTTACATGAGGCCAGAGGCATCTCCCTAGAGCCTGCACATGGGAGGACTTCGCTGGACACTGAGGTCCAACCCTGGACACGGAGGACCAAGCCCAGACACACCCTGCCAGTTAGGGTTTGGTTTAAATAGGTGGCTAGAGAGTAAGAGAAAGGAAACTGCATATCTGACTCCTATTTTCTAGCTAAGAAAATTCATTTGTGTTTTCATCTCAATGCATTTTTGTTTGGAATTCATATTTTACCTTTGTTTTTCCATTAATTATATTATGTTTTTTACATCGAAAGTAAATATTAACATTTGTAATGATAATATAACATTTTCCCCCTAAAGTGGAGTCCTCTCAATTACTGAAAATGCAAGCCCAGCAAATAGGAAGGAAGCTAATGATAATTTATTTCATGAAAAACATAATATTAAAATGCCAATCTTATTTTCTTAGGAACCTGATCGCCAGAAGACATCGGGGAAAGATATACATTATCTTTCCAGCAGCTTCACATGCACACACTAACCCTCTAATCCCCAATTAAAACCACAGTTATGTATGCTTGGTCTAAAATATAAAATTAAACAGATTTTTTTTTATGATCACAGGCACAATAATTACTCAGTTTTGGCAGGGGTACACTGTAGTTTATTTCCATGTACACTTAGGATTGCTTTTCTTATTTCTCTACACAACATTAATACTGCCGAGCTACAGAAATCCCTGGAAAGCTCCTATACGCTGAAATAACAGAACTCAATATGAGAAACAAGTGCGAGATAAATCTCACAAAATCCCTAAATATCCAACACAGAGGGAAGAATTAATGCAGTTGAGCTCTCAAGTGACATCCTCAAGCAGCTGCCTCTTGTGGAGGGGGGCAGGGCATGCTTTCAGGGATTTGAAAACTTCATTTAATCCCTCCATTAAGGATTTCTTCGGATCATTCAGTTCTGACAAAGAACAGTCAAATAATGAAAAGCTTCTTTGTCAGAGCAAACATCGACACCAGACCCGAGTCAATGAATAATCTCAATAATCTCGGCAGTTTCTGGTCTGGAGTGTGCATTTGGTAAATATTATTGTTCTTGTTAATACCAGAAACTCCCTCATCAGTTCATGTTTATCATATAAACAAGGGTCTGGGGATGCATATTATCATATGACAATTTATAACCTATGTTGTATGTTGGTGTTTTTTATTTTGGTGTTGGAGATCAAGCCCAGGACCTCAGGCACTTGAGGTATATATCGGCTATGCCACCAAGCCACATCACTACGGTTTGATGTGGCTGGATTTTTACCACTAGTTTCCCCCCTCATCCCCCCAACCCCTGTATAATGAAGGTACCACGGAAGGGTGAACAAAATGGAGCTGTTTATAAAAGATAAGTCTTGGCTACTGAGAGCTTACACATTTCCCACCATTTAGCAATACGTTTACCATCCCTGTGTAATAAAATATAAAGATATATTCTTATACACCAGATTTTTTTGTCTATAAATAAAAGGGGGAGATTCTCAAATTCAGCACATAAGAATTAGTCCTGTGTCTGCTGCACAAGGGAAGAGATCAAGCTAAGGACAAGTTAACATGGCTGGAAATTCGCCTGACCTTTCCTTAAAGACAAGATGACGTTCTGCAAAGGAAGATGACAGAGAAGGGCTCCTCCTTCAAACAGCCTCACAAGGAGTGAAGACATACTTAAAGAGAACATGGCAGAGGAAATGGTTCTCAGCAGGCTCCTCGGACATCAAGAGTAGTTTTAGGTCAGGAATTTGAGGACAACGCTCCATTTGGAACAGATTCGTTGATTCAGTGAAGATCTTGCCTTACATTTCACAGATGCACGCAACGCCACCATGAGACGGAAACAGCCATCCGTCAAGGGCTTCTACGGAAGCTATGATGATGTCACTGATATCCACAGTTCAAGGCTATGCTGGGTCGGTGGGAGGAGGGGTTCTATATCAGGGGTGGGGAGAGAGCTCAGAGAGAAAGCAAGGAGTCAGGAAAGGCATGGAAGAGCACCTTTTCCCACATTCATATGCCTGGTGGAAGACACAAGCAACTTTCAAGTAAAGTGTGATGTTGGAACTGTCAGCAGTCCAAGTATCTTCATTTGCACAGCAGGAATGTCTCAACAGAAAGATAGTACACAGCAGAAGAGACAGAACATCTAGGGAGGAAGGGTCTCCTGATGGGAAAGGAGCTGCCAAATGAATCTCTCTCTTTTTTTTTTTGTTTTGCTTTTTGGGTGGGTCATACCCGACAATACACAGGGGTTACTCCTGGCTTTGCACTTAGCAATTACTCCTGGTGGTGCTCCGGGGACCATATGGGATGCTGGAAATTGAACCCGGGTAGGTCGCATGCAAGGGAAATGCCCTACCCACTGTACTATCACTCCAGCCCCCAAGTGAATCTCTTGGTGGGAATTTCCTTTCAAATGAATCTAGGCTCACATGTGATCATCAATGGAATACACACAAAGACCAACAGGCATCTGGGCAAGGTGGAAACCAGCATTTCTGCCTACTCTCTTTCACTTGCTAGCCCTGAATGTCTGCCACACTATCTGACCACAAAGAGCTAGATTTGAGGAATATACAGGTGCCTGCACTAAGTTCTAGGACCTGGGGTTGGCGTGTTTTTGACAGCAGTGGGAGAAGGGCCAGGTCCATGATGATGAGATGCTGTTTATTATCTCTTTTGAGATAATAAATAAGTAATTTATTTCTGGTAACATCCATCCAGAGGAGCTCAAACTTGTCCTAGGAATCTCTCTGAGGGAGTGTAAAGCGAATAAAATGGCTAAGGTCAATTTGAGTTCTTAATTTAAAATTTTTTCATCGAACAAAATGAAGAGAATTTTCTATTGTTTTGAATTTTGACTTAATTACTTTGAACTTTCATTTTCTGAATGGTGATCTCTTAACTTTAATATCTCCTTGTGTAACTAATAATGGGATGAGATTTAATCTCAGATATAAAAAAATGTTTTTTTATTATCAGCATTTCATGATTGGAATGGCTATAATTTTAATGATTGCAGAAACTGTGAAGGGCTATGTGGGACAGTGGGACAGCACATAATTTGGGAAGGGAAATGGAATGCAGATGAAATTTTAGATTTAGACACAGAATACCACAGCCTTGGTATTAATAGTGGTACATTTATAACTTGTTCTAGGATTTTCTAGAGACAAAATGCTCCAAAGTGACGGTCTAAGGAAAAAATGAAAAAGCTGTTTCTGGGTCAAAAGCTGTTTCATGGTGGGGTGGGGGCACAGAACTCACACACCTGGAGGTTGAGAGAAGGTAAATCCAGAAACTCTCCTGGGCATCCTACTTTGTACTTGGGTGCTCCTTTGGAGGAGGTACCCTTGCATTTTCTGCCTCTGCTCAGAAAAGGAAGTCACTCACTCAGTGGTGAAGTGGGAGGAAAGAGAGAATTCAGGGAACGCCCCTTCTCCACTGGGATCTCTGTGGCTGCAGAAAGTCTGCCTCATGAAAGATTTCACCATTTTGCTTGGCATCACATCTCAACCAGCTTGATCAGGGAAATGGCAATATTTAAATATCCATCACTTGATCACTTGACATCCCGTTATTCATTGATTTGCTTGAGCAGGCGCCAGTAACGTCACATGCTAGTGTAGCCCAATGGCGTCTGCTCAGTCTAGGAACACAAAGAACCTCAAATCGATCGTTCAGGGTCTTGACAAAGAAGTCTGACCATCTCCTAGGTGGGCGGCCACACGATCTTTTGATGTCCTGTGGAATCCATTCGGTAATGGCTCTAGTCCAGTGGTCATCTCTCAATCTCATTATATGGCCAGCCCATCTGATTTTCGACACCTTGGCAAACGAGACAGTGTTGCTGATTCTTCATCGTCAACGGATGTTGGAACTCTGGATTCATTCTCTCACTTGAGTGACACTCCAAGCAGAGCTCTTTCAATTCCTCTTTGGGAGACTCAAATAGCATTCTCATTTTTTCTTTTTAGGGCCCAGGTCTCTGAGGCATATGTTAATGCAGGAAGAGCAGTGGAATCGAAGACATGTGCCTGGAGTCGGAGGTTCTTCATCCTCTTAGCTATTTCTTCGATGCTCTTGAAGGCGTTCCAAGCTGCTCTCTTTCCCCTGCGCAACTCAGGTGCCAGGTCATTCATCATATTGACTTCTCAACCTAGGTACACTAACTATTGCATTCAGAGATGTTCATTCCATTGAAAGTGAATGGAACGTCAGGAACAAGACCACTTTTCATAAATATTGTCTTTGTGAGATTCAGCTGTAGTCCGACCTTTCCAAACTCAAGGTAAAAGTAGGCCAGCATTTGTGCTGCTTGGCTAATGCTTAGTGTTATCATGTCATCAGCAAAGTGGAGGTGGTGTAGTTTCTGACCATCTATCTTCATTCCCATTCCTTCCTATTCCAGATGTCGCATGACATTCTCAAGAGTGGCGCTGAAAAGTTTCGGTGAAATAGTATTACCCTGCTGAACCCCTCTCTTGACATGGATGATCACTTACTTGTAGAATGGTCAGATCCTGGTAGTGAATCTGTAATATATCATGAAGAATCCTGAATCTTGAGTTTGGGTAGGGCTTCGTTGACCGCTTCCATCTCAACAGAATCAAAGGCCTTCTTTAAATCAATGAACATTAGACAGAGCGGCATCTTGAACTCCCAAGAAACTTCAGTGAGCTTGGTTATCATGTGAATATGGTCAATCGTGCTGAATCCTTTGCAGAACCCGGCTTGCTCGCATGGTTGTTCTTCATCTAGTGTTCTGCCAATCCTATTCAGGATGACTTGAGTGAAGAGCTTGTAGACGACAGACAAAAGGCAGATCAGGCGATAGTTGCCAATGTCGTGGATGTCTCCCTTCTTGTACAGTAGTACAATCCTACTGTTTTTCCAATGGGATGGAACTTTGCATTCAGACAGGTAGCGTGTGAAGAGCTGAGCCAGTGTATTGATGAGTACTGACGGCAGGCTCTTCAGGTGTTTGGGTCTGACCTTGTTTGGGATGGGTGCTGTTCCTTCTTTATAGATGAAATGGCATGTCAGATATTGAAAGGGAGAAAATTGGGAACGACACATCCATCCTGAAGAATTCGGTATGTGGGCAGGTGGACATGGCTATCGAAGAGATGCGAGTAGAAGTCATGGATAATCTTCTCCATTGCCTTTCTGGAAGATGTGATAGATCCATCAGGACATTGGCGGGCAGTCATCTTGGTCTTGTAGTTGCCAAAGGACAGGTGGGTGTTGCAAATGCTTTTCTTGGCTTCTGCTACATCTGCCTGCGCTGCTGCTCTTCTCTCTTTGAGATCTTCCTTTATAGCTTCTCTGCACTGCTTTGCGAGCTTGGACGTTTGCTTGCAGTTGCCTGAGGCTTGCGCCAAGCCATGTTGGCGAATGAGCTCAAGAGTTTTCAAAGAAAGGTGTCTTTTTGTGGCTATCACTCTCTCGGCATTCCTCACACAATCATGGAGGTGCTGAACCAGTCGATCGTATTCCTCATGTATGTTGTCAAGGACAGCATCTTCCCATGTTACCGCAAAAGTGCCAAAGAGCTCCCAGTTGGTGATTGTTCTGGGAGTTCTCTTAAATTCTGCAGCCCTTTCTCCCTGCTCCGTGAAGCAGAATTTTGCACGAAGGAGACGGTGGTCCGATCCCATTTGGAATTTTGGGACAACAGCGACATCAGTCAGGCAAAACCATCGATTGAATATGATGTGGTCTATTTCATTGTGGAACCGTTCGCCGGGGAGACTCTCATGTCCAATGTTTAGATTCGGCCTTCTGGAACTGTGAATTACCATGGATGGTCTTTGTCGACGTGTTGAACTCAGAGACCTCTCACCCTGTTCGTTCCATTCTAGGCCATGGGTTCCAATGTGGAGTTCTTCGGCTGATCTTCTTGGTCCTATCTTGGCATTAAAATCACTGACAATGATGTTGTAGAAGATGTGGTCTTTTTTATAGAACTTCTCCAGCTCCATGTAGAACTTCTCAATTTCTCCTTCATCATAATTGGATGTTGGTGTGTAGACAACGAAGATAGAAACTGCTGGCAGTAAGCCACATCTATTCAAGTGTAATTGTCAGATTCGGGTTGTTAAGCATTTGAATGAATCAGTGCTCATGGCCAAGTTCGTGTTGACAAGGACACCAACACCACCAACGCCTCTTTTGTTGCATGTTCCAAGGAACAGTTCTTCTCCAGTGTCAAAAATGGTGTGATGTGATTGATGCCTTCTTGTCTTGGTCAGACCAATGATGTTGTACTTGATCTTCCACGCTTGCACCATCAGGTCCTCGATGGATGAATCTGATGCCAGCATACGTGCATTGAAAATACAGAAGTCATTTTTGTCCTTCATTTTGGCAGCCTAGTTCGGCCTTGAGATTTTATCAGCCCCTCCTTCCTCATCCTTATTAACAATGCCGTATTGGTGGCTCTTTCAGGGTCAGGATAATGAGACCCATTGTATTTACTGGTTTTGGCATATCGAATATGCCACGGATAGCTTGCTACGCTCTGCCGTGCGGGTGGGATATTCTCGGTAGCTTGCCAGGCTCTCTGAGAGGAACAAAGGTTTTAGTGCAGCCTCTAATCACCCTTACAGGTGTTCCCATGGTTCATATTATATTTGAACCCTATAAAATATGGTGCAGTAATCTTGGAAGATGGGTATTAAGTGTCTTATGATGTGTCCGGAAAGCGTCCTGGAGCATGGTGGTGGCTGTATAATGGAGGTAGTGGAGATCTGCAGATGAGGTATTTACCTGGTACCGATAGGGTGGGTCTACTTTGTGTAATCCCTGGGTCATTGGAGGTGGTGGAAGCAGACAGGACAGGGTAGGGTGGAGCTTCTGGTTTTAATTCCTTGGTGTTGGAGATTGGTGGGAGCAGGCGGAGTTTCTCTGTTCCTGGTTCCCCTTGAGCCTGGAGTCCAAGGTCACAAACATCCATCAGAAACAAAATGTCCAGAGAACTGTGAACTGAGGGTGTCTGAGGCTGGGGGTGGCACTTGGGGACTATGGTGGAGGATCCTGGCACTTTGCTGGAGGGTTGGGTGTGGTAGCACTGCCAGAATAAAATGATTATATTGGTACTATTGCACTGAATAGATAAGGAATCACCAAAACCTACCAGGAAACACACTTTTGCCAAATCAACACCCACCGCCTCCTCCATGGCTGCCAGCCCCATCGTTCTACCTAAATTTCGATTTGATTCCTGCAACCACCTCTGCACGGGGTCTGAATGGATGCATTAGGGCATTCCCTCATCTGCTGGCCCTCACATGGGCCTCCATCTTGCCTGAGGGGATTGTCTGTTAGGAGATGATTGTGATAGGGATGAGAGATAATACAGGGATAAAGCCTTGTGTAAGGCTGACCCTGGTTTGATCTCTGGCACTGCATATGGCTTATGAGGACTACCGGGAGTGATCCCTGAGAACTGCCTGGTGTGGCTTCCAAATTACACTGTGAGAATAAACTTATTACGGAGTAAGGTCCTAAATCCCATGTATCAAATGTTCATATGAGCCTCCCTTCCTTTCCTTTAAATCTCCCAGCCTACTTCCCTTCTGGAGGCCTCCAAGGCTTTGTTTTCAGTCCCTCTCCCCCTGCCTGTTTTTTGTTTTGTTTTATTTTGTTTTTGGGTCACACATGGTGGTGCTCAGGGCTTATTCCTGGTTCTGTGCTCAGGGATCACTCATGGAGGTGCCTATGGGACTATCTGGGGACTGAGAATTGAGCCTGGGTTGGCTCATATGACATTTCACCACAATGAAAAAGAAACTTGTATGTAATTTGTAAGGTGGGAATAATGTAGTACCCACTTCATAAAAGTTTTGGTGAAAACAAAACGAGGTAACGCAGGCTACTTATACAACTCCACTTTTTCCTTCTGTTCCTTAGCAGAGTTCCTAATAATAACCGTAACTTCTAATGCATACTATGGTAAGGCCCTGTGCTAAGAAACAGTCTGACTTCATATCACAAAAACCATGTGGAAGGTGCAAATATCATTCTAATTTTATAAATGAGGTAACTGAAACCTAGAAAGCTTATAAAACTGGCTCATGGTTACATGTTTAAATTTAAATAAATTTAAACTTCAACAGCCTGAATTCTGAGTCCAGACCTCTAAATAATATGCCAAAATAACACTTGCTATTTGTGTGCTTTCCCCCTTCTTTTAAAAACAGAGGTAATGTTGGTTTACAATACTATGTTTTAGTGCTACAGTATCATGTCCTTTCCAAGCATAATTACCACCATCCAAGTACTAATGTCCCTCCACCAGTGTCTACGGGCCCCCTCTTGTTCATTCTTTTTGTGTGTGTGTGTGGGGGGGGCATATCTTGGTTCTGTTCTTAAGGAAACATGGTGTTGGAGGTAGAACTGGGATCAGTCCCAGGCATGGCAGATGCCTTAACCTTTGTTTTCAATCCCCATCCTACCCGTCTTCTGGAGACCTCCAAGGGACTGTTTTCAGCTCTGCCCTTTGATCTTTTTTTTAAAAAAATTTATTTTGATTTTTGGGTCACACCTGGTGATGTTCAGAGCTTATTCCTGGCTCTGCACTCGGGGATCACTCCGGGAGGTGCTCATATGGGAGCTGGGAATTGAAGCTGGGTTGGCCAGTTGCAGTGCAGAGCTCAACCTGCTGCACTATCATTCCAGCCCTCCCCCGCTCCACTGCTTCGCTTCTCCGTAGAAGACGTATGAGTGAGATAGTATCTTGTCTCTCTCCTGATTTACTTGCTTTTAGCATGACCTCCTCCAGTTTCAAGTGCGTTTTGACAAAGTGCAAGCCTTCCATTTTTCTTACAGCTGAGAAGTATTCCATATTGTACCTGTGCCATATCTTTACCCACTCTTCTGACATTAGGGTTGTGGGTGTTTCAATATTTTGGATATTGTAAGTAGCAGTAAAATGAACTCAAGTGTGAATTTGAGCGAGCAGTTTTGCATTCTTTGGATAGATACTTAGGAGAAAAGTTACTGGTCATAAAGTAGATTATTTATAATATTTGGAGAAATCTCCATAGAAGCTGGACCCATTTACTTTTCCAGCAACAGAAATCAGGGGTTCTTTTCTTTCACACCCTCACCACTTTTGGACATTTTGAAATAGGCCATTCTCACTGGTAGGAGGTGATATGGCCCTTCTGTTTGGGTTGCATTTTCTTGATAATAAGCATTTTAAAAAAAATTGTGTCTAACTGCCATCTGTATAACTTCTTTGGTCATACTCAGCACTCCTCTCCACTTTTTCAAAACGGAGTTGCTTTTGTTGTTGCTGATTTTTGTGCATTCTTTGTATATCCTGAATATTAATCTTTTGTCAGATGTAAAGAATGTGAACATTTTCTCCCATATAGTAGGATGTCTTGTTTCAATACTAGCTTTTGTAGTATAGAAGTTTTCCAATTTGATGCAATACTATTTGTTTATTTTTCCCTTAATTTCCTTTATTATTGAAGTTGAACTCCCAAGGCATAATTGAATTCATAGTGAGTTTTGCCTATTTTTTCCTTCATTGAATTTTATCATTTTTTTTGTTTTTGCTTTTTTGAGTTACACCTGGCGCACAGGTGTTACTCCTGGATTTCCACTCAGGAATTACCCCCGGCGGTGCTCAGGGGACCATATGGGATGCTGGGAATCGAACCCGGGTTGGCCGCGTGCAAGGCAAATGCCCTACCCACTGTGCTATTGCTCCAGCCCCTGCATTTTATCATTTTTTGATATTCAAATATTTTTATCATTCTTTTTTGGTGGACCATAGCTCAGTGATGCTTCTACTCCTTTTCCCAATTTGAATCCCTTTTACTTCTTTTTTCTTGTCCAGTTGAATTGGCTAGACTTCCAGTGCCATGTTGATTAATAGTGGTGAAGACAGACGTGCATGTGTTGTGCCTAATCCATGAGAAAAGCTTTCTGTTAAAAGGACTTCAAAGCAACAGTTCTAGAAATGTTCCCTGGAACAAGGAGTTCAGTTGAACAGACATTCAAGAACACAGACCATATGATAAAAAACACAACAAATGTCCAAATAAAAATCACACAGCTAAGGGCTAAAATAGTGGAAATGAAAAAATATCAGAGGCTCAACAGCACAATGAAAGCAGAAAATTATGAGAAGATAAGGCAGTTGAAGCCATCCAACAAGATGAGCAGAAAGAAAAATACAAAAATATAGAATGAAGAGACTGGGACACCATCAAGAGGATTAAGATTTGCATTGCAGAGGGCCCAGGGGCTTTGGTGTTGGATAAGGAGTACTACTAAGGCTTTCTGACTGATCCTTCAGGATTCACAGTCTCTGTCTTATTACTATGCTTGCTCCTCTGGAAGGCCTGGAAACCGATCTAGAGTAGCATTTCTCAACCATTTTCTGATTGTGACTTCTTTTTTTTTTTGTTTGCTTGTATTTTTGGTCACACCTGGGAGTGCTCAGGGCTTGTGTACTCCTGGCTCTAAACTCAGGGATCACTACTGGTGGTGCTCAGGGGGCCATATGGGGTGCTGGGAATCCAACTTGGGTCGACTGTGTGCAAGGCAAACACCTACCCCCTATACTAACACTTGGACTCTTGACTGTGTCTTCTTCTGGCCTTATTTAGTTCCTGTGTCCCCCTGCCCTACCTAGCTTTGTGCCATCTTTCCCACTGTGGCATCCTTAGAATATCCTGTGGGCTGACAGGAATGGTCCCAGTTGAGAAATGGCAGTCCAGTTTGCTGTTGTCAGTACTGGCACTGGACAAGGTGCCCAAGTAGGTACAGGCAGCAGCAGCATTTGTGGGTCCTCACATCTGCTCTTACTGTTTACCATGTGGTTAGCACAGATTAGGAACTTTATTTCATACAATTTTTCAACCCTTTATAGGAGAGAAAATGATAGTCAAACAGATGTGGTTCTGAATTCTAGTGCAATAATCCTATAACCTTGGGAAAGCCAGCTAATTTCTTATGTCTCAATACTTCGTCTGGGGATAGTTCCCACAGCACAGAGGTCCACTGTTAAAGACCCCATGAGAGATGACTTAGCAACTGCCCTACCTGAAGCAATGGACTAAATGAATCAGTTCTTATTTCCATTTGACAAATAGGCTCAAAAAGAAAAATGAAAACCAAAGTCAAATCTTGACTTAGAAAATGAAAAACAACTTGCTTCCCCCATATGTTATTCCTTTTTTCAGTCCTTTTTGGTATCTTCAGGACTAATTTCCCTCATGCACTAGCTTCTTAAACTGTGGGTCAAGACCCCATGTAGGGTCAGGTTACTGAAAGGGGTCTCCAGCAATGCACTTCTCAGTCACAAGAGGACAATGTTTAAGAAACTCTATCCTAGTTGCTTAGTTCTTCCGGAAATGAGGCTACTATGCAATGACCTCACCATGGCATTGTTTACATCTGTGGTTTCTAGGAAAACCAATATTCACTAGATCCACAAATCTGCCCCACAAATCCATATTAAGTGGAACAACATACTAAGATTCTTGAACTCAAAATGCTCTTGACTGTTCTTCACCTCTAGAAGGTACCATAGAATGAACCGATGGGCTCCCACTGTGTTCCACTGAGCTGTTAGGAATCTTTCAGTAGACAGGAAAGGGTCTGGAGTCAAAGAGAAGTCCTAGAACCCTGTCTACACTCCTCATCTGAGGGAGTTCTGCTTCTAGAGAGTTCTAGTTATCTTAGAGTTTAGGTTTCCAGATAGTGAAAATGTTTCCTGACAAAAACAAAACAAAACATAACAAAACCCAAAACACCTAACAAACACTCTCGGTGTGAGAGAAAAAAAAACCACCTGGCTCATTTCGCTTAACATGATACTTTCCATGTAGTACCACTTGTATGTAAATTTCATAACTTCATCTTTTCTAACAGCTACATAGTACTCCATTGTGTAAATGTACCAAAGTTTCTTTAACCAGTCATCTGCTCTTGGGCACTCAGGTTTTTTCCAGATTCTGGCTATTGTAAAGAGTGCTGCAATGAACAAACAATTGCAGATGTCACTTCGACTATACCTTTTTGCCTCTCTGGGATATATTCCCAGGAGTGCTATAGCTGGGTAAAATGGCAGATCAAATTCTAATTTTTTGAGAATCGTCCATACTGTTTTCCAAAAGGGTTGGACCAGCCGGCATTCCCACCAGCAGTGAAGGAGGGTCCCTTTCTCGCCACATCCGCGCCAGCATTGGTTGCTTTTGTTCTTGTGGATGTGGGCCAGTCTCTGTGGTGTGAAATGATATCTCATTGTGGTTTTGATCTGCATCTCTCTGATGATTAGTGATGTAGAGCATTTTCTCATGTGCCTTTTTGCCATTCGAATTTCTTCTTTGTGAAAGTTTCTGTTCATTTCCTCGCCCCATTTTTTGATGGGGTTGGGTGATTTCTTCTTGTGTAGTTTAACCAGTACCTTGTGTATCCTTGATATCAACCCCTTATCGGATGTGTATTTGGTGAATATCCTTTCCCATTCTGTAGGCTCTCTTTGTATTTTGGTCACTGTTTCTTTTGAGGTGCAGAAGCTTCTAGTTTAAGATAGTCCCATTTGTCTATCTCTGTTTTCACTTGCTTGGCCAGTGGCGTGACATCTTTGAAGATACCATTAGCTTCAATATCATGGAGAGTTTTGCCGACTTTTTCTTCAATAAACATTATGGATTCTGGTCTGATGTTGAGGTCATAAATCCATTTTGATCTTACTTTTGTGCATGGTGTTACTACATGGAAAGTATCATGTTAAGTGAAATGAGCCAGAAAGAGCGGGATAGACACAGAAAGATTGCATTCATCTGGGGAACATAAAGCAACATAAAGGGAGACTAACACCCAGGAATGGCTGAGATTAGTACCAGGAATTTTGCTCCATGACTGGAAGGCCAGCCACACGTGCTAGGTGAAAAGGAAGATCAGATAGAGAAGAGAGCACCAAATAAAGGGTGTTGTGAGGACCCTCCCAGGGTGGGAGAAGCATGCTAAAAGTAGTCTATAGACCAAACATGATTGCCACTCAATGCCTCTCTTGCAAAACACAGTACCCAAAAGAAGAGAGAGAGAACAAGGGGTAATACCCTGCCACAGAGGCAGGATGGGACGGGGGGAATGGGGTGTGGGGGGGATGCTGGGACCCGTGGTAATGGATGACGGGCACTGGTGGAGCGATGGGCACTTGATCATGGTATAACTGAAACCCAAGCACAAAATTTGTAAGTCTATAACTGTACCTCATGGTGTTTCACTAATAAAAAAAAAAAAGAAAAATCTGGAGTTCTAGGGCTTGACAACTTCATTTTTACCACTATGTGGATTCGGGTAATTCTATGTCCTCACGTTTTTCAGTAGAAATCACACCTAGGAAGTCAGACATGTTAGACATGGATTCTATCACTGAGTTCCACCTCAAATTCCTGCTTTATTTTTTAAATTTTTAAATTTTTAAATTTTATTTATTTATTTATTTATTTGCTTTTTGGGTGACACCCGGCAATGCACAGGGTTTACTCCTGGCTCATGTACTCAGGAATTACTCCTGGAGGTGCTTGGGGGACCATATGGGATGCTGGGAATCGAACTCGGGTCGGCCGTGTGCAAGGCAAACACCCTAGCCCACTGTGCTATCACTCCAGTCCCTCAAATTCCTGCTTTAAAGTCCTATGTCTCAGTTCACTCAAGTGAAGACAAAGAATAATAAAATCTTCATATGACCTTTGGTTATTTTATTTTTTAGTGGGGAGGAACCACACCTGGCAGTGATCAGTGCTTACTCCCAGCTTTGTGCTCAGGGATCGATCATTCCTAGCAGTGCCTGGAGGACCAGATAGTGTGTCTGGATTGAATGTGGGTTGACAGCATACAAGACAAGTACCTTATCTAGCCTGGGAATATGTAAGAAGACTGAAATACAGTAATTTATGGAACACAGATGGGTAACACAAGAGAGAATGTGCAATTTAGAAGCAATGCTAAAGAGGTCCAGGGGCCCCAATGTCTATTCTTGGCCAGCTAGGTCATTGCTTCAGTTGCAAGGACCCAAGGATGTGATGCTGCTCTGGTCCTAAGATACTGGGGATACATGTTCTCTACCCATGTGGTGCTGGGACCTCTAGAGAAGCCCCTGGCATGTTCCAGGTAAAACAACAGGAGCTGAAGTGCGGAGTGCCCTTTCACTTTGAATTTTTGCCCATGGTACAGGTAGCCAGTTAGAATGTATAATGTGATGGCTGGGAGTGGGATTCGACAGCAGATAAAAGGGGGGTGGCATTCGGCAGCAGATAAAAGGAAGCCCCCCCAGCCCTAGCAATCTCTCTCTCTTAAGCTCTGGATTTATTCCTCTCTCGGGTGGGCTGTGCCCACCAGAAACAGGGCCTAGTATAGGCAGGCCACATAGGCCCAAATAGGGGTGGAAAACAAGGCCCAGGGGTCTCGCACACGAGGCCATGACTAGAGACTGGGGAAAGCGTACACAGGACAGAGAGAGCCAAGCAGGGACAGGCCAGGGAAGTCTTTCACGTAGACATTTGTCTTTATCTGTACAATAAACTTTACTTTTCATCTACTGAGTTTTGTATTTCATTTTCATTTCATTTCATCATCCTGTTATTCGTGGATTGCCTCGAGCAGGCCCCAGTAATGTCTCTTTCATCCTAGCCCTGAGATTATATTCAAGGCTCTTTAGGAGAAAGAGACCCATCATTGTTACTGGTATTTGGCATATTTGGTAGGCCACGGGGAGTTTGCCAGACTCTGCCCTGTGGGCAGGCTACATTCAATAGCCTGCAAGTTTGTCCAAAGTAGGAATGAGACAATAAGATGTCATAAAAAAAGTTCTGATAAGATGTCGCGCGGCCGCAAATGTGGCCGCGTGGTTCCGGGATCTGGATTTTATAGTCTCTGAGTCTTGGCCGCTGATGGGATTACACGGCGCCAGGGGGCCAGGTGGTGGGTGTGACCCCCGCCTACTGGAATTTGGAGGATCTGGGTGGAAGATGCTCAACTCCAATCCGAGTAGGCTTGGAGGTCTCAGCCCCGGAACCCATGTGGCTTGGTCCCTCTGCCAGTATCTTCATGTGTGCGGAGAGTGGTCTCAGCATGGTGGTGGCTGGTCCTGGAGGTCTTCGGCTGCCGGAGCCCCGGTCGGGGCGGGGAGGAAAGCTCAACCCGCTCCCCTCCAAGGGGCCCCGGGAAGGAACACCCAGGCGCGGGGGCAGAAGACTGCCCTGTTCTCGTCCGGGATCTGGATTTTATAGTCTCCGAGTCTTGGCCGCTGATGGGATTACACGGCGCCAGGGGGCCAGGTGGTGGGTGTGACCCCCGCCTACTGGAATTTGGAGGATCTGGGTGGAAGATGCTCGACCCCAATCCGAATAGTTGGAGTTTTGTATGAAATCTTTTTTTTCTTTTTTCTTTTTTTGCTTTTTGGGTCACACCTGGTGATGCACAGGGGTTATTCCTGGCTCTGCACTCAGGAGTTACTCCCGGTGGTGCTCAGGGGACCATATGGGATGCTGGGAATCGAACCTGGGTTGGCTGCATGCAAGGCAAACGCTCTACCCACTGTGCTATCTCTCCAGGCCCTTGTATGAAATCTTTCATACAATTTTCAAGAACCTATGAGCACAGGAAAATCTGCTTTTGTGCAAACACAGGGCCCATGTAGTGCTGGGAGCCGAACCTGGGTCAGTAGCATGATAGGCAAGTACCCTAATTGTCATACTATCTTTTGGCATCCTGAGTCCTTTTCTTACTGGGTGACTCCGGGCAATTCATATAAACTCTTTGTGCCTCATTTTCTTCTATAAAGTGGAGATGACAAGAGTCAATTCTTCGCCATACTGCTGGAAGGCCTCCGTGGTTTGAAAAGATGGAAACACTGTTCCATGATAATTAGATTTATTCTCATTCTTCTACTTCTGTTTGCTAGGCGTATCACAATTTTTCTTGTAATAACCCTGTTCACAGACCAGAAAATTCTGTCCTTTGGTGAACCTTAACTACAACAACATGTCGGGCCGATTCATGAACCCTGTCATCTGGTTTTTCCACCCACTTACCCAGACAACTGGAGTGAAAAGATTTTTGGTGGGGAGGCGGGGCATGGAGGCGTTCAAATTATGCAGCATTTCCCCAAGCTTTAGCTTTTCTTCTTACAATTACTTTGAAAGCTGAGTTGTAAAATGTGAACTGAAACTATCTGGCCAGCTTTATAACTTCAACACCAAAGAAATCCAATGATGCCATTCATTTTATGGTTTCTAATTGTAAAACTGTAAAAACAAATGCCCATTCTTTCAGCAGTTTCAAGCAACAAAAAGTCCTTGGGATTTTCGGCACACACTCTGTTCCTTAAAGAGCCCAGTATTAGAGAAAGTCATTTAAAAAAATTATAAAATTACATTGAGAAAGGACATGGGGGAGGTCTATTGAAAGCACTTTTACAACAGTCACTGAATTATAAGTCCTTCTGATTCAAAGGTCACACTAATGAAAAAGAATCCAGGGAAATAAAGCAGCAATACCAGGGCTGGCAGAAAGATAATTGCACAGCAGCCCATGGAATTACCTGAAGAAGTTGGCAAAGAAGTTTAAGTCTGGCCAGAAAAGACCTTGATGGAACAGGGATCATGAAGTTCTTGCCTCACTTTCTTCCTACTGTGGACAGTCATTCATTCATTTGCTTTCTCAAAAGAATTAAAGGGGCTAATCTCAGCCACTCTTGGATATTAGTCTCCTATTTTGTTACTTTATGTTCGCCAGATGAATGCAATCTTTTTATGTCTATCCCTGTCTTTCTGACTCATTTTGCTTAACATGATACTTTCCATGTAGTACCACTTGTACGTAAATTTCATACAGGAATTTTGCTCCATGGCTTGGAGGCCAGCCACACATGCTAGGGGAAAAGGGCGCTCAGATAGAGAAGGGAGCACCAAATAAAGGGTGTTGGGAGGATCCTCCCAGAATGGGAGAAGCATGCTGAAAGTAGACTATAGAACAAACATGAGTGCCACTCAATGCCTCTTTTGCAAACCACAACACCCAGAAGAAGAGAGAGAACAAAAGGGAATGCCCTGCCACAGAGGCAGGGTGGGATGGGGGTATGAGGGGGTGGGAGGGATACTGGGACCTGTGGTGATGGAAAATGTGCACTGGTGGAGGGATGGGTACTTGATCATTGTATAACTGCACAAAATTGTATAAAAGCACAAAAATTTGTAAGTCTACAACTGTATCTCATGGTGTTTCACTAATAAAAAATAAAAAAAAGTACTTCAAATTGGGGGAAAAAAAGAATTAGAGGGGCAATGGATTTTATGGAAGATAAAGAAGTGAAGAATAATCAATCCCAGAAACAAACTTTGCGAGTTCACAAGCACTGAGCACTGAGTCTGCCCTTATATAGAATGAAAAATAAGATTGAACTGGGGTAAGGATCAGTGTTAGAAATTTTTTTTTGTCTTGGCTATATATCAATACATTACACACACACACACGTATATGAGATAATGACACACTAAAAAGATGAATTACTAGTAATACTTTTCTTCTATGGGTGAATTCAAGACTCATTATTTAAGAGGACTTTGTAGGCTGAAATAAACACATCTTACTTCAGTGGGAACAAAATCTGAGCGAAAAAAATTCAGAAGTGACACTACGGAGTGGTCACACATAAATCACCTACATTCATGTCCTGCACTGTCCCCTATATTCCCTGTGTCCTGCTGAGACCAAGAACCCTCTTTTATCTTTGTTGCTTTATCTATACAACAACTTCCCACAAAATGTTCACAAGAGTAAATGAATTAATCCAAAGAAAGTACCACAATACAATCAAATTAAGTGTACTACTAATGGTATACAGGACCCTTAATTATACAAACTGAACAAGACAAATATATATTTAAAATAAAGCAAATGAATCAAAGAAATGTGTTTAGTCTTAATGATAATGCTGAAGTAGAGATTGTGACAGCAGTAAGGAAATTAGATTCTAATTAAAAAGTTATTCAAACATATAATTATTCAGATATATTTTAATTTTGCCTGACAATGTCTCAAAAGGGATATATATTTGAACATACTGTATGAATTGTGGTAATATCACTTACCTTATTAAATTACATGTTATCTAAGGAAAGAAAAACGACTTTTGGTTGCCTACTCCACTCTTTTCTCACATGTTAGAAATTGCTATGAATACAGTTATGTCTTATTTTAGGTAACTGTAAAAAAGAATTCAAAATGTAGATCATTATAAAAATTCATTTCTCTGCATTAGAAAAACTTGTAAGGAAAAATCCTGTACTACAGGAAAAAGTAGAATATCGAATCCGAATATATACTTTAATATTTCTCTAGAATAATAAAACTAGAGGGCAACTTTAGCTGATTTATCTGCAATGTCAAAACAAGCACTGGTGAAAGAGTGGGTGCCCTCGAGTGAAATGAGCCAGTTGCTGTCAGCCACAATTATCAATTATACCTAGGAAAGTGAGAAAAGGCGAGCCTCTTGCCTCCTTAATTTCCTGAGAAACCTCAGCAGATTCAATTAGGATCAAAGCAGAAATTATTCTCACAGCACTGATAAAAACGGAATGGAACAGCTTTCCATCCTGAACTTTATTAAAGAAACTGTTTAACCATCTATTTTGACTACCTCTTAAGAGGAAATTAAAAAAAAAGAAAACAAAGTGTTTGTAATTAATAGGAAAGTAAAAGTGATGTGGTACCTGGTAGGGGGTATCTAGTCACCCAGCTTGCACTAACTACAGAAGGTTCCAGAGCTAGAGAGGACACCCAGCACCTTAATGTGATCTACAGGTTTGTGTATGTCAAAGAACATATTATAAAACAAGTTAAAACAATTTTTCTGCAGAATATTGTAGCACTTAAGCTTTGGTTTTATTATTCCTCTTTGCCTGAAGAAGTATAGAGATTGAGAAGTAAGATTCTCTTTACACTTACCTCATTTGCAACATTTTAGAAAAAGGTTCAATCTAATGCTTCAATGAGACTAAGGGGGATTAAGATACAACTACTTCCCTTGTTGGTTAATCAAGGTCATTTCCATACTTATAATCGATTCAGGTTGGACACTCATTAATACCTCTTTTCACAAGGACATAATTCAAAGCCCCTTCTAAATGCTTACTCAGTTCTTTTTATAGTGTTTCCATCTGGGGGCAAGGAAATAATTTTGTATTTAAGTGAAAGCTCTATGGCCAAGTTCATTAAGTGACATAAGTTAGACTTAAGAATGTTGGTGGAAAATGATTATTCAGTACTGGTTCTAAAAACACTAATATTATTGATACATTAGGAAAATTTGCAGCATTCACTGGTAACAAAGCGGTTTTTTTAAAATTTTTTTTTGCAACAGACAATGTGCAAAGGCTTAAATCCGGTTAGAAATTAGTGGACATTTCTGCCATGCATTAAAATTAAATACTTAAAATAACTAACTCTTTCACAATCAGAGATATCAGGTGTGACTAAATGAAAATGCTGAGATATTTAAAATTCCTTCAAGTCACTTAGCTCTGATCTGGAGAATAGTTGTGAAGAGGTTTTCACAACTTGTCAGAGCCTGGCAGGAAATAATAGTCCTTCAGCTAGGTAGAAATGATAACCTGATAACGAGATCTGCACATTCTCTGCATTATAGGTACTAAAGAAGCGTAAGAAAGAAAAGAAAGCTGGAGGACTCTCCTGGTACTTTGTAGCTACCATGGACAGTTGAGAACACAGAAGGGATCATAAGACAGGACCACACAAGGTTGTCTCATACCTGTGCATTCTTCCAAGCCAGGATACCTCTTTGACCTCTACCCTCAGTATTTTCTCTGTTTGAGCCATGAGACACACGATTGTTGCTTCCCTAATACTGTGAAGAAAAGTCAGAACCACTGAGAGGTAGTCACAGAATTTTAAGGACCCACACTGATTTGACAACTCAGATTGCTCTTGGTTATCCACTCACCAATCTGGCCCAGACAGAAAGGCACCAGGAAGAAAAGAATGACCGTGAGCAATGAAGGCAACAATCTTTTATTGTTGGTTCATGGCCTTTAATATATTTTGGATTGTAGGTTACTCTATAAATGTGTGGATATTAAAAAAAATTAATTAAAGAGCTATGATTTACAAAATTACTGATAGCTGAGTTTTAGACATATACTATTTTAACACCAATCCCACCACCAGGGTTAACTTCTCGTGTGGATATTTAAGCACCCATGGTGGGTGAGCAGAAGAGAGCTAACACCTTGGGTATTAGCATCATCACTTGGGCCTCTCTTTCCACCTTCACCTTTAAATACTGAAATATCAATCTATTTCTTGAGCATTTCTTAAATCTACACCTGTCTTCCATTTTACCTTTCACCACACCAGTTTACCTTTCACCTATATCATGATGTTAGTTTGGCTCCTTGATTGGTTTCCTTGCCTCCACTTTCACTTACTGCTGGATTTACGCCCTCGATCCCGATGTCCTCCTCACTGCTCCATGTGAAAACTTAGCCATAAGTACTCAAATGGCAGTGCTTGCCCTCTAGTTCTCAGTCACCAAGCCCGTAGTCTGACTCCATGCAGGAACCGCTCACTTCCGGCAATGAAGCATCCACCAATTCCCTACCCTAGGTGGAGAGATGGAAAATTCTCTGTTCCTCAGCTTCAGAGCAGCCATCACTTTTTTTCTTTTTTCCTTTTTGGGTCATACCCGGTGATACACAGGGGTTACTCCTGGCTTTGCACTCAGGAATTACTCCTGGCAGTGCTCGGCAGACCATACGGGATGCCAGGGATCGAACCGGGTCAGCTGCATGCAAGGCAAAAAGCCCTACCTGCTGGGCTATTGCTCCGGCCCCACAGCCATCACTTTTGCTGGAAGTATCTTCTGAAGGTAGAGTCAGAATAAATCCCTTCCTGCCCTTGATTCACACACATTCCCTTGTGTAACATGCACATTGCCTTGTGTAACATACATTCTCTCATTGATCAAGCCAATGGCAGACACATCTCTCTGCACTGAGAGGTAGATAGGAACACAGAACCTGTGCTATTTGTGTATCTCTAAGCACAGGGGACTTAGCTACAGATGATCAGAACTACACAGGTCAGCGGTTTATTTTTCTGATAGTGTAAATAATCTCATAGAGACCTTAGGGTGATATGCTATAGCAGACCTTGCCTTTATCTGAGGAATTGTAAGGGGAAGGAACCTAAGAAATATTTATTTTCACGATTTGCACATATGGCATTTTCAAGCACAGGCTTTGGCACCTTCTCTGTCCAGGGAAATTCAATGATAAAGCTCAAGCGTACTATAGAATTTAATGGTTGGCTTAAGCATTCTTAATAAAGCCCCAAACAACACAGCTTCATTCCCCACCAGAGAATGCACTGCACACTACACCACTGATTGTTTGATCTGTTTCATTCAACTGTTTGAGAATGAATTCCGTGAACCAGAGCTAGATGTTTTGGTACAATTCCTGTACTTTTGCAGTTGAAGAAAAATAGACCAGGAGAAAGGCTCGTGGGTTCTGGGAAACAATTTGATCTCTAGTGAAACCATCTGGGGACTTATAGGAAGAATACTGGCTTTGGAGTGGAAGACACCAAAGTTGCAATCCTGTCTGTATTTCTCACTAGATGGGGGACTTAGAGTAAACTGCAGAAATCATTTCAGTTTTAGTTTTCTCTTGAACAGACATGGAAGACTAATGCCCAAGGACAGTAGAAGTGAGGGCGTGCAAGAGCAAGAGCGAGAGAGAGCAAGCAAGAACAAGTGAGCGAGCAAGCGAGAGGAGAGTGAGAGAAAGATAGATAGATAGATAGATAGATAGATAGATAGACAGACAGACAGATAGAGAAAGTGTCAAAGTGTCTGCAGGTTGGGGGTGGGTGGAAAGGAAACTGGGTACTTTGGTGGTGGGAAATGTATAATGGTGAAGGAATGGTTCTTGTTGAAGCTCTGTATGACTGGAACCCAGTCATGAATAACTTTGTAACTGTGTGCCTCACAGTGATTTAATTAAAATAATTTTGTTACCAATTTTTCCCCTTAGAGACAAAATAATACCGAGAATCCCTGACAATGTTTTACAACTTTATTCTAATGATATTCTTTTCTTCTAATTTTTCTTGACTTACTTTTCTTTTCTTTTTCTACTCTTTTGAGATAAAAAGAAAAGCCAAATATTTAATTTTTGAATTCTCAAAATTTTAATTTTGAGGAAATGGATCATTTCTTTTCTTTTTTGCTTTTTTGGGTCACACACGGCAATACACAAGGGTTACTCCTGGCTCATGCATCCAGGAGTTACTCCTGGCGGTGCTCGGGGTACCGTATGGGATGCTGTGAATCTAATCTGGGTTGGTCACATGCAAGGCAAGCGCCCTACCTGCTGCGCTATGTGCTATCGCTCCAGCCCCCGGAAATGCATCATTTTAATTTAAAACCAAAATTATGCATTTCCTTCTCTTTTTCTCTAAGAATTGCCTTAGTTCAATTCTAAATATTTTGATAAGCTTTATTTTCAGGGTAGTACCTTTCGAATGTTTTAAAATTTTTCTTGAAATAGGTTTCTTGGATTCATGGTTTATTTAGAATTATTTTGCTTGACAGATACAGATCTGAGACTTTGTAGTTATCTATCACTGCTTTTTTAAATTTTTAATTCCTGAAGTTAGAACACCATATATTTAGTAAGATTTCAGCTGTTTAAAATTTGCTGAGATTATATTATTATCCACTCCATGGATGGGACATATTTTATACTTTGTAAAATGTTCTTTGTGTAATCAAAAATTATATGTTTTTTCAATAAATCTATATATATATTCTGTAGTTACTGTTTGTAGCTCTCTATAAATATCAATTAGATCACCATCCATAAAACACATTATAAATATTGTCTATAAACTTTTTGATTTGCATTCTGTTTATATACTCATAATTAAACACTGTCACTGTCACTGTCCTCCCGTTGTTCATCGATTTGCTCGAGCGGGCCCAGTAACGTCTCCATTGTGAGACTTGTTACTGTGTTTGGCTTATTGAATACTCTGGGTAGCTTGCCAGGCTCTCCGAGAGGGGTAGAGGAATCGAACCCGGCTCAGCCAGGCTGGCTGCGCACAAGGCGAACGCCCTACCACTGTGCTATCACTCCAGCTCATAATTAAAAGAAGCTGATATTCTAAAATAGGGTGTGGTATTAGAATAATAATATTCTAATATATTCTAATAATGCATGAAACTCTGTCATTGATCGCATTGTAAATCATGCATCTCAATAAAAATTGGAAGAAAAAAAGAAATTTTGTTAAAAACCTGAAATATGGTGTGGATTTATCTATATTTCTTTAATTCTGTCAAGTTTTGATTCACAAATCTTGAAACTATGAAGCTAGATGCTCACAAAATGTAAGAGGTTTACACCTTCCTATTCACCATTATGAAATGTCCCATTCGTCTTTTGAACATGAAGCTTCCAATGTGATAGAGCTATCTTTTGGCACAAGGGCAGCTTATAGCTGAACCTGCATTTGAATGGAAGTGTTTGGTCTATTTAAATTTAATGAAATAGTTGGGTTTTTGTCTATAATCTTTTATTTGTCCATAACTATGTGGTCCTTAGTCCTCTTAAGGCATTATTTTATTATTCAATTTTATCTCACGAGATTTTCCTTGTTTTATAATTCTCTGTAGTAGACTTCCCTCCCTTATATCTGGGGATATTAAAATATTATTATATGTAATATAATACAATAAAATCTGTCTTATATTTAAACTTAGATTTGTACTTCTATTATCTCCTAAATAAATAAGACAACCTTTAAAAAGGTTACTATCATACCACCTTTGTCCATTTGTCCTTTGAACTACTCTGACTTCATTTCATCTTTACTTGTTGCCAACCACACAAGGTGTTAGCACTGTTAACATAGATTAGATTCTTTCAAGTTAGTTTTTTCAAATGCTCCTAAAACTTCTTACCATTTTGAACTCCTATCTGTGTTCATTTTCCTTAAGGCTGGGGGTGCTGTTGGGGAGGAACTTTTAGTTTTTCTTATAATTCAAGTTTACTGTGAAAATACGTCTGCATTTCATGTTAGCTTTTGGAGATACTTATACTAAGTATAACATTCAGGATTGGCCATTTTATTTTTTTAGGTCTCTAAAAATATTATCCTACTGTTTTTTTGACTTCTACAAAATATCTCTGGGTGAAATCCGACATTATTCACACTCTTCCTGTAAGGAAACTTTTCTGTAGCATTTTCAGTGGTTTTTCATAACAAACAATACAAAATATATTATTCTGGTTCTGCTTTGGGGAAGGGGTGGGGTTTGGATGGACACATGCAAAATATGATGGTGGGAAGGTGTAATGGTGCTGGGATTGGTGCGTGAATATAATATGTAATATAACAAATGTAAATGTAATCAAATATTGTGAACTACTTTACAAAATATATTTTTTAAAAAGGTTTACAGACAAGTTTCTTTATTGTTTTTCTAAAGGCAGCGGATTTTACTTATCCATTTTATGAATTTTTCCTTTTTTTTCCTTTTGCTTTTTGGGTCACACCTGGTGATGCACAGGGGATACTCCTGGCTCTGCACTCAGGAGTTACTCATGGTGTTGCTCAGGGGACCATATGGGATTCTGGAAATCAAACCCTGGGTCAGCCGTGTGCAAGGCAAATGCCCTACCCCCTGTGCCACTTCTCCAGCCTCTGAATTTTTTCCTTTTAATGTTTGTTTTTTCTGAAGTTTTGCTATGAAGTGCTCAGGGTGCAATGCTTTAGCTTGGAGAAAAATGTTAAATCTTGGATCTGAGTGGGCTGATGTCTTTCAATGGTGTTGGAATGAATTCTCATTTGTCATTTCTCTCCCAGACTCCTTCTCTGTCTCTTTCACTGGTACTCCACGTACACTTTCTGGGTCTGGTGATGCCTCACATGTCTCTTTGACTTTTTATTATTTTTCCTAATTATTTTTAAAAATCTGTTCTTCAATATGGTTATTTTCTGATTGTGTTCACCAATTCAATCTTATACTGTGTTCAGACTACTATTAAGTTTATGAAATAAACTTTGAATTTTAGATACCATGTCTTTCAGTTCTAAAATATGCATTTGATTTGTTTTAATTTGTTTTACAGATAAATCTTATCTATTCCGCTAACTTTTTTCCATTTTTGTGATTATACTCATACTAATTATTAGGTGTACATACTAGTAATTAGTTATATATATACCACTTCATATTAGTTGTACATATATATAGTTATTAGTTGTATAGACCACAATGTTCTAGGTGTTTCAAATGAATACTCTGGTCTTGTTTTTTTCTTTTTGGGTCACACCCCAAAATGCAAAGGGGTTACTCCTGGCTCATGCACTTAGGAATTACTCCTGGTGGTGCTCAGGGGACCATATGGGATGCTGGGAATCGAACCTAGGTTGGCCATGTGCAAGGCAAACGCCCTACCCACTGTGCTATCGCTCCAGCCCTGAAAACTCTGGTCTTGAATTTACTTATCTAACATAACGGTTAACATGTCTGAGGATCTGAAGACAATATTTTAACTTTTTATTCAACAATGACAGATTTTCTTGCCCAAAACTTTACTTAGGGGAAGTAAGATGTCATACTATGCAGCCTGCAGGGGTCATCATGACTTCTAGAAATATCACAAGGTAGTACTGGGCAAGGAAACTGGAGAGTAAAAGCAACAAAAATACTCTTGTAGTTGCCATAGTTACAACAGGAAAGACTATATGCTGTGAATTAAATCTTGCGTGATTTAGGCTTGCTGGGGTGAGTAAGTCACCTCTATCTGCAGGCTGCATGAGTTTCAACGGAGCTGGGAGCAGGAGCGCTGCAATTTTGGCTCAATAAAGCTATTACTGAAATGCTATCAGTTAACCTTTATTCTCAGAATCTGCACCAAATTGCAAGGTCTTTAAATTACTCACTTCCCGACTAGATAGTGTTGAGATTAATAGCCAGCACAAAATTTTGTTAGTTTGGAGAAATAATCCTCCTGGGAAGTGGTGGTTATTAGAGGGGGGACATACATCTCTTATTCCTGCATTAGGATTTGAGTATCATGGCAAATGAGTGGCGCAGACTCACAGTGCGTTCTGCCTACCAAAGCGCTTTCCTTGCCTGATGTCTTCCAGTGTTTGAATTTCAGTGGAAGCATAATGCTGCTAGAGTGATCTTAGTCTCCATTTAGATAACTTTATCGTAATTTGATGACAATGCATTCTTTTCCGGTGGAGCCAGGTGATATCAACTTTAGGCAGCTTTGACAGCTCTCCATGAACAAGAAAACCGACTGTGGGTTAGTCTATAGAAGAAATTTTGAAGGGCCCTATAATTCATTCCAACCTCAGGAATAGTAGATCACTATTATTATCTCCACTGTACCGATAAGGAAACTTAGGTTTAGAACAGGCATATCACCCCTCCAAAGTGGCATAGCTAAGAAAACGTCAGTCAGAATTCTAGGTTATGTTAAACCTAAACTTGAGAGAAAGCTATATCCTTCAACTTGATCTGGCACCAGTCTGTCAGGCAATTTTCTCCTATGGATCTAATTCTATTCTCTCAGGATACCTCTTCCCCCTTTTTTAATTAAGCAAGATAGGTTTTATTTAAGTTTATTTAGAATGATGTGAAGGGAGAGAGAGAGTAGTACATGTTTGAGAGAGAACACAGGCTTCTCTAGAGTGAAAACAGGCAGGGTTATCTCTAGACAAGCAACATACATATTCAAGGGAGAACATGGGCTTGAAAAGCAAGCTCCCATGATAGAAGTCCTAAATCCTAACTACTAGTTGTTTGGACAGTTCATTCTCCATGCATGCAGGCTGGCTTTGTGTGTTGGGTTCAGACCACTGGGCATGATTTCTACATGCCTATTCATCAAAATTCCAAAACAATATGTTTTTCTTATTAGGTTTATAGAAATACTAATGGGTATCTTTTCTCTGTCCTCTAGCTTACACTCAGTTGCCAAGGTAGGTCTTCAAATGAGCCAGATCTCTTTAGTTCTCTGTTCAAAATATTTAGTTTCTCTTGTCAAAGTGAAAGTGTAAGTTTTGTACATGCAAGTGGTGGAAGCTGGGGAAGTGGCCTCCACTCCCATAGCCTCATGACCATTCCTATTTTTTAATAATGTAGCAGTACTGCTATTTATTCAGCCATTGATGAAGCTGATTGAATTGGGCATGAACTCCACATTACTTTTTTCTATTCAGAATGTTAATTTTATTTAATTATTTTATTGTTTTTATTCACCCTTTTTATTGATTCACCATGAGACACAATCATCAAACACCCATCCCTTCACCAGTGCACGTTTTCCACCACCCAAATCCCCAGTATTTTCTACACCCAGAACCCTGCCCCGTTCCAACCCTTCCCCTGCCCCATATACTCCCATATACTTCCCCCCCCCCCCATATACTCTGCTTTGGTTACATTTGATATTTCGACACGAGTCCCACCACCACTCAAACCTGCCAAAAAGGTAATGCTAGACAATTTGTTTTGTATTGCTTATGGATAGAATATACAATGTCCAGGACATTCTGCGGCGCTCTCTTATGGGAGTTTTACTTTAGAGTCTCTGGGTCTAAGGCCACTGATGGGATTGCATGGCAGCAGGGGCAGTTTGTGGGTGTGACTGCCAAACTACTGGAAAACTGGGGACCTGAGGGAAGGAGACCCAGTCCAGGTCCAAGTGACGCCTGTTCCTATTGAATTCAGGAATGTCTGCCACCCTGCTGTTTCCAGCATATCTAGCTGCTCTCTCTGAAAGGTTGTGATCATCAGGAAGTTTCACTTTGTTCTTTCCCATCTTTCTTTCCATCTTCTGTCTGAGCTTAGCTTATCAGTAAGACTCCCTCCAACTACTCTACTGAACACAACAAATCTATTCCCTTGCAGTATCCCTTCCTCCTTCTTCCTGTTTATATTTTTCTCCTTAGCACTTTTTGTAATATTATTTCAGTGATTTTTTAAATTTCTGCCTGCTCTTTTCCCTAATCTTCTTAGTTACAATCTAAGGAAATTCCGTTGCTGTGGGCCAATTTCTTATGATTGAATCTAATCACCAACCTTCTGCACTGAAAGCAGATCCTGGCTCAGAGTAGCATTTAATAAGTAGCTGGCGACTTAAATGAATACTATGTCCACATGTAATATAAAAAAAAGAGTGCTTTTGGCAGCTTGCGACAGAAAAATGAATGGTCCATGCGTTTAACTATGGCACCATGCCTCCCCGGGAGGGAAAGGGTGTTGATCCCTTCCATCTTCCCCCACCCCTCCCCGCAGCAAGGTGACCGCCGCCTCAGAGCTTATAGGAAAGCCAGGTATGAGCCGGCGGTGACAGGGCAACTGCAGTCTCATGGGAAGGGGGGCGGTACTGGCTCGTCCTTCATGCCCTACTGAGGTCATGAGTTTCCCCCCACGAGTAGCTCTCCGGCACAGCCATAACACCAGACACACAGAAACAAATCTCATAGTTATCTCTTTGGAGAAATCCAAAATCACGTGGCCACTCTTGTGGCTGCGTGACATTATATGATTCTCACAACCAGCTATAGAAAACAAAGTATTTCACAATGCCTTTTCAGCAATTCTGATTGTTGGGGGGAAAATTCTAAATAACAATGGTGCATCTTTTGTCTAAATAATGAATGTATTCAATGTAGAGAAGAGTTAAGTAGAAATCATCTGCCTCACAGGCATTGAGAGGGTTGGGAGGGGGAGTATATTGGGGTTTTTGGTGGTGAAAAATGAGTACTGGTGAAGGGAGAGGTGTTTGATCATTGTATGACCAAGACTTAAACCTGAAAGCTTTCTAACTTTTCCCATAGTGAATCAATAAATAAATATAAGGGGAAAAAAAGAGTGCCCTATGCACTTTATTATCCTCTATAGAAACTCTACTATCAACTTTTCAGAATTCTGATGGCATCTGTTGTTTCCTTAAATCATCTATAAGATAAAGAATATTGATTGGTATGTAAGCAGATGGGGCTGGAGTGATAGCACAGCGGGTAGGGCGTTTGCCTTGCACACGACCGACTCAGCTGACCTGAGTTCGATTCCTCCACCCCTCTTGGAGAGCCCGGTAAGCTACCGAGGTATCTCGCCCATACAGCAAAGCCTGGTAAGCTACCCATGATGTATTCGATATGCCAAACACAGTAACAAGTGTCATAATGGAGATGTTATTGGGCCCGCTCGAGCAAACTGATGAACAACGGGAGGACAGTGACAGTGATAGTGATGTAAGCAGATATTAAACATTCTTGTCACAAGCAAGGAAATCAACAATCCAACTCAACCCTTGGATCATGACCCATGAACTGGGGTTCTTGGTGAACTGAGGATGTGAAGTGGGAGAAAAGGGTGAGGCGGGCCAAAGGCTGGGATAGAAGGATGCTGTGCCTGAGTGGGGAGCGGGCATGAGAGCTGGCACATAAGTGAAGAAGTGAGAACTTGACCTTATGTAATGGACACAGTGTTATATTCCAAGCTTTGCCTCTAGACTGAACCTAGCTATTAACTGTATTTTCTTCATTGAATTAACCAACTTTACAACTTCTCTTGGTGAAATGGGTCACTTCCCCATCGATGGGCAGGATCTGTTTGCAGTACAAATATGCCTCCTCTTTCTTAGGGCAGCAATTCTGAACAATTCCCTGCCACAGACTGACCACTGGTTTCACACAGAGGAGTTGTTGCTCTTTGTAAAATAATGATGAGCTAACAAGAACCTTTCACTTGATAAATTTGTAATTTGTAGCTTAAAAAATGTAGCTTATACAGAACACGTAGTCAAAAATCATCTCTGTCAAAACAACTTTTTCCCTGTGATTCTGTTTCTATGGATGAATCTGACATGGTTTACTTGGTTTACTTCAACAACGGTGCTTTACCAAAGGCCCAACATTCTAATATTGAGAAATAGAGACAGTATAACCGAGCACATCGCAGAACTGAAGAAAAACTAAAATAACTAGTGTAAGACCACACAATCCTTACCACTCATCACAGGATGCAGCAGAAACTGTCAAATCCGAGTCATCCCTCTGATTACCATTTCAAATTATTCACTGTTAATTTGCAGTGAAAGCTATGAGTTTTGTTCTCATGCCCTGAGGACTGGGCCGGGCCTGGCAGTTTAAATTTTATAAACAGATATAGAAAAAGGAAGTACTTTTCTCATTTTAAAAAGCCCCTTAAGCATCACAAATCAGCAAGAATTCTCACATTCATTTACAACTTTAAAGAAAGCATTAGTTTTTTATACCCACAACAAAACATGGACCTGCAGAAGTTTTCAAACAATCCTCCAGCATCTTCATGCGGGTCTTCTGCAGCTCTGGGCTGTCCCATTCATCTTCATCAACGCCCCAGTACAGATCTATGACCTGCAGAATGAACAGAGGAGACGGCTTTAATTCACCCCTGGGAGATTTAATTTGTCTGGGGACTCTGTTCTTGTTCCCAATGTCAAGTTAATGTGCCCCAACCGTACTCTTTGTAGGATGATTTTCTTAGAAAAGGGAAATGATGCTTAAGGGTCATCCTAAAGACACATCCTCTATGTATCCCGTGGTGGGATGGAGAAAAACACTATATTTTATTTCTTTTGTTCGTCACTATGCTGTTGACATGGGTCCAAAGAAAATGCAAAGCTAAATGTCTCTCGAGGCTTTGCAGTGATGGCTTTCATTATATTGCAAGGGTAAAAGGTTTCTGTTTATTTTTTTAAATGAAAGCAGTGAGGGCAAGGTTACCACCATATTCTTTGAGACAATTAATCGCCATTTTCATATCTCATATGAAGGCATAGAAGATTATTCACTATGGCTAAACATACACTGACCTACAATTAAATATCTTTATTATTTTTTAAGAGTCCAACCCCCTTCTTATGATTATGCATTATCCCGCAGTGATAGACATTTTATTTATGTCTGTTTTGTCAGTAAGCAGTTTGGCTTTCATCAACATATATCTGAAAAAGAGGTACTGGAAACTCGCGTGAGGTATGAAAAGTGAGGATAATGGGACCCTTTGTCTCCATACTTCAAAGACGATGAGGGAAGATTCCCAGCCTGTAAGAACTTCATTCCACAAGTACAGCTTTGAAAGATTTGCTAGGCACAGCAGCATGCTGGGGAGTTTCATTCTTTTTACTCCTTTGCTGTCTGCATAAGGTAAATGCTTCCAATTGTAGCTTTGAAGATTTCTTCTTCTTTTTTTTTTGATCCCAAAAAGAACCCTTTTCTCCTTACTGGCTGTCTTTTTGGTGTTCAGGGAAAGATTTGCATCTAACAGGGCTTGGCCATGGTGTGCCCTGCAGATCCCAGGACCCTGGGTTTTCAGAGGGCTGATAGTAGACAACTTTTTATTCCAACATATTTGAATAGGATGGAGAGATAATACAGGAGGTAAGGTGCTTGCTTAGCATTAGCCAACACTCCACACTCAATTTCTTTTTGCAAGTTTGGCAATGTTTTACAGGTGATATTGGGAATAATGATACAATTGTATAAATACTGAAAGTGAATCACAGAATTCTATGTATCTGGTGGGAGAGGGATTGGGCCATACCCAGGGGGTTTCCAGGGCTTGTTTCTTGCTCTGTGTTCAGGGATCACTCCTGATCCTGATATGTCCTGTGTGCTTGGGGGAGCCATATGTGGTGCCCAAGTGGTTGTGAGCAAGGCAAGTGTCTTAACTCCTGTGTTATCTTTCTGGCCCAATTGTACATTTTAAATGGGTGAATTCTAGTATGTAGTAAATTTTAGTGTGGTATGTGCCCTGAATTGTGTTGATATAGTTGTTAGAAATTACACTATAAGTCCCTGGGGAATTGCTCAGAGGCTAAAAGTCAGGTCCTGAATTTGATCACCAGTGCTGCCCACATGCATCAAGGGTGGCCTTGTCAACTCCACTCTTTAGAACCCTTAGCCCTGCAAAAGCTGGTGCAATCGTGCATAGCCAAGTGTGTGTGAGCATTACAACAAAGGATGTGTAAACACGGTGTCCAGGGGTTTTACCCTCAGTGAGCATGTGAGTACCAAAACTGCCTATAAACACAATGAAATGATAGCAACCCCCATATCTATTATGATTTTTGGTAGGTCTGATATCCCCTACACACAGCAGAATTAGAGAAAGAATAGTATGTCTAAATCAGAGAGGTCTGTGACAGTGGCTTGCCTTGCACACGGTTGACCTGGTTCAATCCCTCGCACCATGTATGATTTCCTGAGCACAGCCAGGAGTGATTCCTGAGCACAAAGCCAGGAGTAAGTACTGAGCACCACCATGTGTGGCCCAAAGAACAAAAAAACAAACAAACAAATCAGCAATCTAAATACATATTTAAATCTCTCTGATCCTTTATATATGTATATATATGTGCACATATATACATATATATTCTCACACATATATTACAATGGTCAAAGAAAAGTCATAACAAAGCTTTCAATTATTATATTTAAGTAGAAATGCAAGTGTCCTTTGATTTATCTGCTGCTACTCTGGTCTTACATGTTATTGCCCTAAATTTTGGCCAGAACTGCCCTCTCTCAGGCTTTCATTAACTTCTCATTTCTCACTATGTCTTCTTTCCTAGCAGCTTTGTTTAAATATGCTTTGACTTGCAGCTTTTTTCCTTGAACTGTTTTTTCTCAACAGTCTTAATGGGCAAAAATGATGAAAAAAAAGATAAAAACCAAGCAACCATGAAGACAGGAAGGAAATAAGTAAAATGAAGTTTCTAATTTATGCTACATGAAACATTCTTTGGGGCCAAGAGACATGCTATATATCTGCATGATCAATAACTGGCAAAAGGCAGTTGGAAGCCAAATAGCTCAACAAGACAAGATTTATTATATACTTAAAAAATTAAGTTTCACTTTTAACCTAATGTCCAAAGCACTGCAGACACTGGGATCTAATTTCCTATTTATTGGAATACTAACTTGTTGACAGCACATTTTATGTGCCTTTCCTTATTTCACCATTAGGCATAAAAGCTCAGCAAAGTAATTTGATTTTATCTCTTTTTATTTAAAACCATATTACTTGTTTTAAAAATATTCTTAGGGAAGCTAATTTATCAGGCTTATTATAATGCACTGAATTGGTCTACAAACAAAAATGGCAGAAAATAAAAGCCCTAAAAAATTTACCCCTTGAAACCAGACAATAATTTAAATACCAAGATTACCTAAAAAACAATAAAGCAATCTGTGAGGAACAAATAATAACCTCATTCTTTACCCAAAAAGGGGGAACATTTGAATTTGAGATGGTTTAACAACACCATTTCTTCAGAATGAGCCTTTTGATTTGTATATTTTATGAAATATTTTCCTTTTCAATTTTCTTAGGCCATTAAACTCTGCATTACCAAGGAGCAGCTTCTGACTCAGTGTTTGGACAAACTGTACAGAAATGAAGATACTCCTCAAAGTTACTACACCAGGATGCCAACAATGCTTCTTTGCTCAGGGTCTTTCCTCTCTAGGAATTGACACTTCCATTGAAAAAAGGGCTATCACTTTATAGCTGGAGTTAATTTTCATTAAAAAATGACATTTCTATGGCCTTCCTAGCCTTTGCACTTATAAGAAAGGGCTTTAAGGTGACTGTAAGTTGGCTATAAAAAAAGGAGGGGCTGTAGCGATAGCACAGTGGTTAGGGTGTTTGCCTTGCATGTGGTGGACCCGGGTTCAATTCCCGGTATCCCATATGGTCCCCCGATCATCACCAGGAGTAATTCCTGATTTCAGAGCGTGACCCCAAAAAGATCTTCTCTCTCTCCTTTTGGGTACTGCAGTTTGCACAAGAGGCACTGAGTGGCAATCATGTTCAGTCTATAGTCTACTTTCAGCATGCATCTCCCATCCTGGGAGGATCCTCCAAACACCCTTTATTTGGTGCTCCCTTCGTAACCAGAGGGTTTTGAACTGTCACCTTGCTTCTATCTTAGTGTCTCTAAGCTAGTTGCTCTACTCTAGGTACATGGAGATTTTTAACACATAAATTGGAGAGGGTCTTGGGGAGAAGAGATAGTTCAAATGACAGAGGACCTGCCCAGCCTGAGTGAGACCCTGAGTTTGAGCCATAGCACCACATTGCCCAGCATGAACCCTCAGGCCCACACCACTAGCTTGAGCACTGCTGGTACTGACCCTTGAAAGAACATTAAAATAAAAACATGAATCTTATCAGTATCACTAAGGTTTCCTTTTAGTCTGCTAGGCACTGTCCAGAGTAATTTACTCCATAAACTTAATGAAGTAGAAAGTATCCCTATTTTGTGAATGAAAGCTGAAACGTAAAAACATGAAGTCATGGGAACAAGGTGAACAAGGAGCAAGAAGTGGGTTTCAGAGCGGAATTTGTAATACTGCTTTCTGTGCTTCAGATTACCCTGAAGAGAGTCCTCCATGGTCTGAATTAGGAGATCCTGCATTATCTGATGGTTCCTGCCAAATTCCCCATATCATGTTCTCTCTCATTGTTCACGTAACAAATATCCATTTGTCTTTAGATAACAATATATTCTTCACATGCTTATATATATGACATCATGAAGCATATGTATATTTACACCATATATTATATAGCTTTGCATACCATTTTTTTCTTTCTCTGGTGCCTGCCATCAAACCCAGATTGTCTGCAACCAAGGCATGTGCTGTGCTGCTGAACAATATTCTTTTGTTTTTCAATTTATTTTTTTATTATAACAAGCTAGGAAATTTACCTAGACTTCTATTTCCCAGAGTTGTTAGAAGATCTAAATAACAATAGAAATCATTATGAAAATATATTGGAAAATACAAGCGCTGACGAAAAAGAGGAATCCAGGTGGTGGACATGAAGGGGTCAGAGGGAGCGACTGGAAGCACCTGGGATGCACAGACATTGCTTCTCAGGGGCACTGTGGAAGAACCTCTGCTGCGCTGCCAAGACCCTGGGAAGGGTTCCGGGGCTGCCTTTGTACTTTCTAGTACTTTCCTCTACTTCCTAACTCAGGAGGCCCAGGAACTACCAATTCGGAAGTTCAATAATCAAAAAGAAGTAATTTTTAATAGCAAAAGACAGATAATATAAATTTGATATGGGGTCACTTCATTCTTGTTTAAATCAAAAAGTCTTGGAATGGTCAGAGAGGATGGAGAGGGAGGGCAGATGGACACCTCAGATACACCACGAATGGAAAAATAAAGCATTTTCTAGATTGAGAACTGTCATTAATGCATTCTATTTTGATGATGGAAAATCAAAAATACCTCTACTATAATACAATATTAATAGAAACTGGCCATGTGCTGAGGTCATTTTGGTGAGCTACCATCACTTAAAGAAAAAGTAATTTCTTGATTCAATTAGTGACACCTTAAAAAGATTGTCTCGGGAGCACATATGAGGATGATGCTTTTGGAAACAGCCACTCAGCTGCCTGGTGATCGGTCTCCCCTAGAAAGCCATCAGGGTGCCTTTCCTGAGGGAGACATTCTCGCGAGTGTGGCACTCCATCCCACAAGGTGAGCCTCTCTTCCTCATAGCAGAGCACTTCATACACGTTTGAGAGACTATATCATTCATGGCTTTCTCCTCCTTCTGCAAAAACACAGGCAAACTTTCGAGACCAAAGCTGACGTCTCTGAAGGCATGCAACAAGAATATTCCTACAATGATTGTAAAGAAGCCACTTAGGGTACCGATGACATCATCGGTGGGCATGTCCTGCTACTCCTTAAAAAGAATGGCTGGAGATAAGTACCAGGAGGTTCACTCCATGGCTTGGAGGCCAGCTGCACATGCTAAGCGAGAAGGCAGCTCAGATAGAGAGAGGGGAGCACCAAGTAAAGGTTGTTGGGAGGGCCCTCCCAGGATGAGAGATGCACGATGAAAGTAGATTATAGATCAAACATGATAGCCACTCAATGCCTCTTTTGCAAAGCACATCACCCAAAAGGACAGAGAGAACAAAAGGGAAAGCCCTGCCACAGGGGTGGGGTGGGATGGGGGTGGAGTGGGGGGTGGGAGAGATGCTGGGAGCATTGGAGGTGGGGAATGGGTACCGGTGGAGGGATGGGTACTCAATCATTGTATAACTGAAACCCAAGCACAAAAATTTGTAAGGTCAACAACTGTACCACATGGAGTTTCACTAATAAAAAATTAAAAAAAAAAAAAGAATGGCTGAACAAGTCAGGACAGAGGTGGTGAAGAAGGCGTAGTAGATGGGCGTCATGATGGACGTGTTGAAGATGTCCAGGGCCCTGTTCAGGTAGTTGATCTGTGTGCTGACACAGGCGATGAGACTCAGTCGCAGGACCCAGGTCAGCAGGTGGCGCAGCACAGGCTTCTTGGGGGAACAGTTCTCTTTTTTAAAATTTTTTAAAAAAATTTTTATTAGTGAGACACCATGAGGTACAGTTGTAGACTTACAAATTTTGTGCTTGGTTTTCAATTATACAATGATCAAATACCCATCCCTTCACCAGTGCCCATTTCCCAACACCATGGATCCCAGTATCCCTCCCATCCTTCAAGTGCCCCATCCTACCCTGCCTCTGTGGCAGGGCATTCCCCTTTGTTCTCTCTCTCCTTTTGGGTGTTGTGATTTGCAAAGGAGTCAAGCCTGATTTTCAGGGAGAAACGCTGGATGATTCACTTTCCATTGATCACTTTGCATATAAGGAAATGTCGCGCGAAACAATTCTTTGATGGTGATGCCCAGACCCTTCACGCAGAAGACCGAGAAGGCTCCGATCACAGAGCATATGGTGATGTACACAAGAATGTTGCTCTGACCATGGTGTGGCTCCACCACAAAGATTAGTATCAAAGATACAATGATCGTTAAGTGTTGCAAAAACTACAAAACCTGGATCCCCTACCTTGTGAGACATTTCATCTAAGGTCTCAATCTCTTCTTCCTTTGGAGCATGAATGACCATAACAGTCCGTAGGATACTTAGCAGACATCCAATTTTCCCATGAAGATTAAGTCTTCCACTCAGGAAGTATGAAGAAAGTATGGCACTTACCAGAACGCTGAGTGCTCCTAAGGGTGTCCCGAGGGTGGCTGGGGCAAAGGCATATGCGGCGAAGTTGGCCACCTCGCCTGCTCCCATTGACAGCAGTCCAGCCCACCATAGATATTCTTTAAGATATGCATGGCTGCCTTGACCTGCTCTCAAGGAACCTTTCCTGGCAAGTTGCAGGAGGCCTTTTTTTTTTTTCCAAAATGAAGCTCCCCCCAATGAATATGCTGGAGCTCATAGCCAATCCAAGACCAATATAAAAGTTATATTTTTCCATGCCCCTGGTTCATTTCGTTACTTAAGAAGGTCCCGTGAACCTCACTGATCACAGAACAGAAAACAAATGGCCAGTGCTGGGGGCAGAAGATTGCCGTTGTCAAACAGTTTGGAGATCTGACCTCAGTTGTCTGTCCGAAGGTGCGGATTGTCTTGCTGACTCAGACGTGACACAGCTGGGAACCAGGTGCGTCTGATGTGGTCGATCAAACAGGGTGCAGGGGCAGGAAGTGGCCAGAGATAAGTGATCTTCTCATTCCCTCATGTGCACGACCCTTCTTTCTCCTCCAAGCCCTTCAGAGAAGCTCTGGCAGAGTTTGGGCCTCCCCTCCCTAGGGCAAGTGCTCCACCTTGTCCATGGAGGTCAGCTGGAGGCTGCCGCTGCAGGGACACGGGCCACCCTGCTGAGCAGTATTCTTGTCTACATTTACATATCTAGATAAACTTTCATGGATATGTAAACGCAAGAGCTTATTTGGTGCGGTGATTAAAAACATGAACTCTATAGTCACAGTGCCTGGGCTCAACTCCTGACTCTGGCTTATTAGCGACAGAAGGTCAACACTGACATCTGTGTTACTGAGTGTCCTCATCCAATAAAATGAAAAAAAGATAAAGTTTCCCTCCTAAACACCTAGCAAAGATCAAATCAGATAATGCACGCACAGCACTTAGACTATGTGCCTGGCAGCTAGTGAGCACTAGAGAACGTCAAAGTTCTTGTCCAGATCTACCTGTGAAAATATAATTCCTCTTTTAAACAAGGTCACCTCCATTCTCCATTCTTCAGTCTTGACCTCAGTCATCAGTTCCTCAGCAGGACTTCCAGTTGCTTCCAGCTGCCACAAGGTCCCCCACTGTGCATCCTTTTATTCCTTTGTGGCAAACATCTCAGTAGTCACACATGTCTCCATCTTTTGAGGTTATGCTCTTAGTGAGGCCAGGGACTATGTTTCCAACACTAGTGTCTGCTGTTTCATCAACTCTGTATGGATCAGAGACTTAAAGCAGGCCAATGAACAATTGAATGAAATCTGGAGGGACCAAGTACTTTAACTTGCCCCTAGAGTTTTGGGGTAGACATCAATGAGGAAGTGGGACAGGATTCTGGGCTGGAAGTACACATGCATACAAGTCTGCCCTTCAGAGTGAGCAAGAGAGCCACAATGTGAGGCTAAAAATGTGATAAGACCTGCTCCCACAGAGACAGAATGGAAGCATCAAATATGTTGGGAGCTAAAAGGAAACACAGATAAGATAGAAGTCTTTCTAGATTGAAGAAAAACATTTTAAGTTACCCTTTCAACGGTTCATAGCTGTTAACAAAGGAGCCTTCTTAAATGAATGCTATTTTTTTTTTAGATCACACCTGATGATGCACAGGGGTTACTCCTGGCTCTGCACTTAGGAATTACTCCTGGCAGTGCTCGGGGGAACATCTGGGATGCCGGGAATCGAACCCAGGTTGGCCGTGTGCAAGGCAAACGCCCTATCTGCTGTGCTATTGCTCCAACCCCAATGGATGCTATATTTACAGTGTAGACTTGTAAAAGGTCCCTCATATTCCCAAGGAACAGAAGAGAGTTGGGAAGAAAGAACTCCTTCATATTCAGAATGGGTTGGAGCGATAGCACAGAGGGTAGGGCATTTGCCTTGCACGCGGCCAACTTGGCCGACCCAGATTCGATTCCTCCACCCCTTCTGGAGAGCCCGGCAAGCTACTGAGAGTATTTCGCCCGCATGGCAAAGCCTGGCAAGCTACCTGTGACGTATTCTATATGCTAAACACAGTAACAAGTGTCACAATGGAGATGTTACTGGGCCCACTTGAGTAAATTGATGAACAATGGGAGGACAGTGACAGTGACAGAGATAGACCCTGCAGAGCTGACTCTACCCAGATGGGAGACTTTAATGTCACTTGGCAAGTGGGGATCACTTATTTTGTTTATGGTAGGACTGATCCTCTGGGGTGATTCCCAGTGTTGGGTAATGAGAGAGGCACAATTTAGCAGACTTAAATGTTCTGTAAAGAGGAGTTCCTCCAGTAAAGTTTCAAACGCCCATAATGCCATGGCTCCATCTGTAGAAGAAATATTGAGTTAAAGGTTGTTCACACAAAATAAAGGAAGTACTATGACACAGTGTTGGGAAATCAGGGCTGAGAATTCCGGAAGTGCCATCAATTACATGCTGCAGAGCAGTGAGCCAACCATTATAATAAAATGAGCAATGTGTGGACATTATGACACTGTGCTTTTTTCCCCATTTGTCATCTATGGTCATAATCTGTCCCTATTCATAAATGGCTCATGAGTGAGAGAAGGATGGTGGAAGATGCTTATAATACTTTTAGGGAATATACACTTGGTCAGACACTGCCAGACTTTGACAGTCAGCACCAGAACAAGGGTATTGGCCCCAGTGAAATGATGTGGGGTGCAATGCGCAGATATCCCTTTCACTTCAGAAAGAAGCCACCATTTGGTGGCTTTAAGATGGAGAAGGTGTGAGGAGCTGACTCCAGAGGAAACCCCCAGGGCCTCACAACACATCCCGCCAATCATAAAGGCAGTGATGCCGTCTGGTAATAGCAGGGAGTTGGGAGGCAAACTCTGCACAGAGGAGACTGCACAAGGGTCCAGGGGCACAGACAGAGGCAGTGGAGAGAGAATGAATGATATGGGAGAAAAATTGAAAGTGTGTAACAGCCAGTCACTATGACACTCTGGAGCTCCTCGATGAGGTCATTATTAGCCAGGTCAAGCTGCTGTCAGACTCATATGATTCATCTAACCTTCACAATTGAAAATGAGGGTATTACATCTTCATTTAGTCTAGAACCAGCTGAGCCTCCTGCCTGATCTTCATTGTGTAGCCTTCCTCCTCTACCTCTTGGTCTGACCTAGTGTTGACAGGGACTTGTCATTGGTGCTTATTCTCTCGGGAATAAGAAGCTCCAGCTCTTCAAAGGACTGACTTCCCCAAGGCTCTGCTTCTTTCTCTCAGATGTTGTCTGTGTGGTCTCCTATCTGAAGGGGGAAAGGCAGCTCTTGGACCAGACTGAGGTGATGTTCTCATCGGCCTGCTGGCTTGTTTGTCATGGTGGAGTCTGTGCAGGTGTGCCTGGAGGAGGACTTTTCCCTCTCACTTGGTCAAAGCCTATGCCTGCAACCTTCCCCGCTGTGAATAAAGACTGCAACTCAGAGCACCCCCTGTGTCATCCAGAGATCCACCCAAGTCTATTCTTTTCTTTTTTTTTTTTTGCATTTTGGGTGACACCCAGAGATGCACAGGGGTTATTCCTGGCTCTGCACTCAGAAGTTACTCCTGGCGGTGCTCAGGGGACCATATGGGATGCCGGGAATTGAACCTGGGTCAGCCGTGTGCAAGGCAAATGCCCTACCCGCTGTGCTATCTCTCTAGTCCCCCAAGGCTTTTCTGTGGTCACTTCATCCTAACACGGGAACCAAGAATGAAGATCTGCCCTTTGGACTCTGTGTAGCATTATTGGAAGCAAATAGATCATATAATACAATATTCCAGCTGGCAGTTCCACAGAATCACTGAGTTTCCAACACACCTTGAATCCTGTTACCTATCTTTTTTTAAATTTATTTTTTATTTTTATTTATTGATTTTAATTTTTATTAGTGAGATACCATGAGGTACAGTTGTAGACTTACAAATTTTTGTGCGTGGGTTTCAATTATACAATGATCAAATACCCATGCCTCCACCAGTGCCCATTTCCCACCACCACGGATCCCAGTATCCCTCCCACCCCCCCATCCCCCCAAACCACCCTGCCTCTTTGGCAGGGCATTCTCTTTTATTCTCCCTCTCCTTTTGGGTGTTGTAGTTTGCAAAAGAGGCACTGAGTGGCAATCATGTTTGGTCTATAATTTACTTTCAGCATGCTTCTCCCATCCTGGGAGGATCCTCCCAACACCCTTTATTTGGTGCTCCCTTCTCTATCTGAGCTTCCTTTTCCCCTAGCATGTGTGGCTGGCCTCCAAGCCATGGAGCAAAATTCCTGGTACTTATCTCAGCCGGGCTGGAATGATAGCACAGCAGTAGGGTGTTTGCCTTGCATGCAGCCAGCCTGGCTGAGCCGGGTTCGATTCCTCCGCCCCTCTCGGAGAGCCTGGCAAGCTACCGAGAGTATCTCGCCCGCACTGCAGAGCCTGGCAAGCTCCCCTTGACGTATTCAATATGCCAAATACAGTAACAAGTCTCAAAAAAATGGAGACGTTACTGGACCGCTCGAGCAAATCGACGAACAACGAGAGGAGACAGTGTTTGAGTACCGTTCCAATCTCGGCCATTCTTGGGTGTTAGTCTCCTATTTTGTTACTTTATGTTCCCCAGATGAATGCAATCTTTCTATGTCTATCCCTCTCTTTCTGACTCATTTCGCTTAGCATGATACTTTCCATGTAGTACCACTTGTATGTAAATTTCATGACTTTGTCGTTTCTAACAGATCCATTGTGTAAATGTACCAAAGTTTCTTTAACCAGTCATCTGTTCTTGGACACTCAGGATTTTTCCAGATTCTGGCTATTATAGAGTGCTGCAATGAACAAACAAGTGCAAATGTCACTTCGACTATACTTTTTTGCCTCTCTTGGATATATTCCCAGCAGTGGTATTGCTGGGTCAAATGGGAGCTCAATTTCTAATTTTTTGAGAATCGTCCATACTGTTTTCCAAAAGGGCTGAACCAGTCGGCATTCCCACGAGCAGTGAAGGAGGGTCCCTTTCTTGCCACATCCACACCAGCACCGGTTGCTTTTGTTCTTGTGGATGTGGGCCAGTCTCTGTGGTGTGATATGATATCTCATTGTGGTTTTGATCTGCATCTTCCTGATGATTAATGATGTGGAGCATTTTCTCATGTTCCTTTTAGCCATTTGGAGCTCTTCTTTGAGAAAGTTTCTATTCATTTCATAGCCCCATTTTTTGATGGGATTGGATGTTTTCTTCTTGTGGAGTTCAACCAGTACTTTGCATATCCTTAATATCAACCCCTCTTCGGATGTGTATTCGGCGAATATCCTTTCCCATTCGGTAGACTGTCTTTGTATTTTGGTCACTATTTCTTTGGAGGTGCAGAAGTGTTTTAGTTTAAGATAGTCCCATTTGTCTATCTCTGTTTTCACTTGCTTGGCCAGTGGCGTGACATCTTTGAAGATACCATTAGCTTCAATGTCATGGAGGGTTTTGCCAACTTTTTCTTCAATGTACCTTATGGATTGCGGTCTGATGTTGAGGTCTTTAATCCACTCTGATCTTACTTTTGTACATGGCGTTAGGCAGAGATCTGAGCCCTCTTTTTTGCATGTAGCCGTCCAGTTTTGCCAGCACAATTTGTTAAAGAGGCTTTCCTTGCTCCACTTCACTTTTCTTGCCCCCTTATCAAAGATTAGATGATCATATGCTTGGGGGGGAGATGTCAGTATATTCAACCCTGTTCCATTGGTCTGCAGCTCTGCCTTTGTTCCAGTACCATGTTGTTTTAATTATTACTGATTTGTAGTAGAGTTTGAAGTTAGGGAGGTTGATTCCTCCCATTTTCTTTTTACCAATAATTGCTTTAGCTATTCGTGGGGGCTTACTGTTCCATATAAATTTCAGGAGTGTTTGCTCTATTTCTTTGTAGAATGTCATGGGTATCCTAATAGGGATCACGTTGAATTTGTACAATGCTTTGGGAAGTATTGCCATTTTGACAATGTTAATTCTCCCGATCCATGAATAGGAGATATTTTTCCATTTCCTCATGTCCTCTTTTATTTCCTGAAATAGCGTTTTGTAGTTTTCTTTGTACAGGTCCTTTACTTCCTTAGTTAAGCTGATTTCTATGTACTTGATTTTCTGGGGCACAATTGTGAATGGGATTGTTTTCTTCATGTCACTTTCTTCTCTTTCACTATTTGCATATAGGAAAGCCTGTTACTATCTTGCAGAGAGACGGAACAGGGCTGGGTAGCTCTTGGAAGTTCTGCTCTGAGCCTCCCTTATTGCATTTAACTGTGAGGGTGGATCCTTTAAGACTGGGCACTATGAGGGCTTCTCATTCAGTATGTGCAATAATTAAGTTTGTCTTAAGATCACAGGCAAGGAACTGGAGAGAAAGACTGAGGGTAAGGCGCTTGCCTTAAATCTCACCTACACTTATTCAATCCAGGGTAGCACAAATGGTTGGTACCTGGAGTACTGTCAGAGATATTCTGGAGTACACAAGGCAGGAGTAGCTCTGAACGCTGCTGGATATGACCCAAGCCCCTAAACGTTTTCAGCACCATATTTTTCTATTTGAGAAAAGAGAACCATATCTTTATATTTGTATTATTTATTGTACAAGAGTTTTTTATTCTTAAACATTCCCCCATTCTTTATTGATTGAGGTTCTTAGGTTTACTGTCACTATAGAACCACCTCTATATATGTACTTGAATTCCAGTTAAGTGTTTAAGTCATAGAGCAAATACAGCCCTGACTAATTTATTTCATTCTAAATACAACCTCAAATGTGTCAGCTGTCACCACCACCAGTTTGGACACCAATTGCAAGCCCAGCAGGTCAAATCTGTGTCCGTAGAGAGCTGGGACTCCATTCCACTATTCTGTTCACTGCTTTTCCTGGTGCTGTCCAGCATTAAGGCAGCAATGTACCTGTTAAGTGAGATCTTTGCCATCCAGGTTTTCTATGGACTTTTCCCTGAACAGTTCCCACTGGCTTCATTTATCTTCTGTATAAATATTTTAGACTTAGAGAATATGGTTTCCTTTTTCTCCAAGTGTTAATACAATACCACATTTTATGGGAGCTAATCTGTAGCTCAATGACTTTCTTGTTCTACTGACAAAAATGATGCAAGCCCAAACTAACACAAAGATGATATTAAGAGGCTTGAACACAATGAAAGGGGGCGGGGGAGAAGAGAAGTGAGGGGCAGGCTAAAAACTTCGAATATTGGTGTTGGGAAATGTATACTGGTGAAGGGTATTGGAATATCGTATGACTGAAATGCAATTATAAACGACTCTGTAACTGCACATCTCATGGTGAGTCAATTGAAAGAATCTTGAACACATTTCCTTCTGTTTTGTAACATTTCCAAAACCATGGTCTCACTCATTAAGAATCTTAACAGATTAGAAATTTTCTAACAATTGAGATCTTATGATCAATAGAACCAGATTCCTCAGAAAAGGTAGCACTGAATTTTTTTTGGGTCACACAGGGGTTAGTTCTGGCTTATGCACTCAAGAATTACTTCTGGTGATGCTTGGGGGACCATATGGGATGCTGGGAATCCAACCCGGGTCAGACACATGCAAGGCAAACACCCTACCTGCTGTGCGATTGCTCTAGCTCCAGTACTGAATTCTTATCAAAATTTTTAATTTAGTTTCAAAATCTGTCAAGTAAATGGTGATTTAGGAGTAATGATTCAATATGCATTTTGTGATACTCTGCTGCTGACAGACCCTATGAACTGAGAGTGAAGTCATCAAAATTTTATAAATGCATAAAAATATTAATGTATACATTGGAAGGCATCATGAAACATACTAAATTAAAATATATATCTGGAAGAAATGGAGTGAGAGATGCAATTTTTTTTTCACTGAGTGAATTTTGGACTCTTAGAGCACAAAACTCGGATATATAGCCATCACAATGTGAGTAGGAAATTAAGGTAACATGCATGTTAATATTTAAGATTTCCCTTGTAGGGTCAAAGAGATAGTACAGGAGGTATGATGCTTGAAACCGCATTCAATCTCCAGCATTGCCAGTGGTCACTGATGAGTATAGAACCAAAAATACTCAACCGAGGTGTGATGTAACCCACTCACTCCTAATTAAAGATTTCCATTGTAGATGAAATTACATTGTACAAGATCTAAGTAATATCTTGTGGGAATCAATTACTTTTTCACCATATCACACCATAGTAGAGAGTGCCATCAAAAGATGCAAGATATACTCCAGGTTTCAAGTGCTTTTCTACGAGGTGACAAAAATCAATGGATGCTACCAACACCAGTGCATGCCTGAAGTTCAACAGTGACAGACACATTTACCCTCTCTTGAAAGGCTAGTGCAATTTGCTTATTTTTGGTAAAAGGCAAATCCTTAAAATGCTCAGGTAAGAGCACTACTTATTTTACCTATTTTTGGTAAAAGGTAAATTACTAAAATGCTCAGGTAAGAGAAGATATTACAGTGTGATATAAACTAAAAAGCAAGGGGAAAAGGCAAGATTGGCAAGGTTGCTGAAAAGTAATAGTGTGGAAAAATGGGTCCTAACTTTTAGCTGCAAACATTTTTATATATTAGAAAACATCTGCAAACATGGCTAGACATTATAAGGCATCCATAAGAAATTTCTATATAACAGAATGCTTCTGTACACTAGAAACCACAGCTTAAAAGTATATAATCAGCAGCCTTCAGTTTTATAATAGAGAGTGCCATCAGAAGAAGAAAATAAACATGATTTAAAGAAAATTTGTGCTCAGACCTGGCAGAGTCCAAGAATCAGAACATTAAACTGCTAATCATCAAAAGAAATAAGCCAAACATTTTGTTCCATTCCCAATGTTCCTTTTTTGCCTTCAAGAAATGAAACTTTTCATGGCTTAAAACCTGTCTTCTAACACCCAAACCACGACAAGAAACAAATGCAAGCATTCTAAAAAATGTAATTGACATAATTAAAAATGAGATTATTATCAGAGTTACCTGAAATTCCAGTCCATAGTTTTCTCTGCAGAATTCTCTCAACTTAGGATACACATTTTCTTTTAATGCCTGTCTTTCGGCTCCTGTGTCTGCGGTAGAAAAATAAACACATAAAAGTGAGTTATATCCATATATATGTATTTCTGAGCAAAACTAAAAGCTCACAAACAGTGACATTAATATAATAAAGGTGGAGTGTTTTTCTGTGAAATGATGGGCTATCTGACTACTGGGAGACCGGTCTATCACAGAGCAGGGGAGCAGAGATGTACCCCCCATCTGCCGTGGTCAAGAGTTCAACATAGTGTAGGGGTGCCCTGACCTTCTTCTGCACCATCAGTTGGTGGTGAGCTGCGTGAGCTGGTAGCATTAAGTGTCTGTCCACGCCCATTCTCACAAAAAGCTCCTGAACAGCCATGCTCTGGTAGAGGCAAAAAATAGTGTAGGACAGTCAGGGGGTCAGGCCCAAAATGTATGAAACATTTAAACACACACACACACATGTGCACACATGCGCACGCACATACACACACACACACCTACTAATTTATTGATTTAAAAAAACCCCAACAAATCCCAGCTCTATCCTTGTTTCCTGGAGTACTTAGAAATTATATAAAATTATTTTTTTTATGATGGCACTTTAAAAATTCAGTTTTGGATCCAGGAAGTCAGGGTAGCAGTTAATTAAGAGAAACAAACCATGGAAGCAAACATCCAGATGAGCAGATGCCAGAACTGAGAACTTCCTGATTGGCTCGTCCACCACAGTCACATTCTCTACTCTGGGCATAGAGACTTCCTGTTATATCACAGAGGGGAGCTAGTTTACATGTGTCACTCCATGGAAAAAACTTCTAGATAAAATACATTTTAGGATTCAAGCCATAGGGAAGTGCAACAAGAAATAGTGAGCCTGCAAGCAGAAGGAGCACATGACAGAGACGCATCTATTTATGCAGGATATCTGGTACAGAAGAATCCACAGCCAGTGGGGCTGGAAGCTTCTTCACATCCATGATGACTCCCTAATACATCCAGAAAGAGAAGCTGCTCCTTGTCCAACTAACTCCCATGAAGGCTGAGAGAGAGTATTTTTAAATTTGGTTAATGTGTAATCTCATGAAAAGAGCCATTTGGTCAATATAGCAAAATCCCAGTCTAACTTGGAAATATTTGCACACCACATTTCTAACTTGGGAAGTGATGCAGCAGACGTTCCTCCTTATTCTGCAGTACATCTGTGCACACAAACCCAACATATGCATATTGACCTACTCTATTTTTCTTGTCTTCTCCAGCCCACTTGCAGATGCAAATTAACAAACCTGAGATTCTGAAATGCTGCTGTGCGCTGGCAGTGACAGCCACCAGCGTTCATATGGGAATGAAAGCGTACAAGGAGCTGAATTACCCTGGGATTCCAGTGAATAGCATCCCTTACCTTGGATTCCACACAGAGTAAAGATCAATAGGATAGGGCAGCACCAAGCACACAGTTTCACATCTAAGGATGATGGTGGAGATAATATATGAAGGTTTTATATGATTTATACAATTCTGGGATCATATTCACATCTTTCCTTACCCAATGAAAGGCCCCAAACATTAATTTCACAATAGAACTGTGAAATAGAAATATAATGGATTATTATACAGCTTTAAGAAAAGATGAAGTCTTGCAGTTTATTGCAACATGGATGGAATTGAAGGGGGTCATGTTAATTGAAATAAACCAGAAGGAGGAGAATAAATACTGCTCAATATCACTCATCCATCATGCATAGAGAAATAAAGGAATACACAGTATCTGACCACAATAAGTCCTTGGCCTGAGATTGCAAAACTGAGATTACCAAACAGTGGAGGGAGATATTGGGGAGTAGGAGGAGATTAAGTGAACAAGAGAAGGCATAAGATAAGGACTGTGGTGAGGGTTCTTGGGTACTTCTATGGAAGTGAAAGTGCAGTAATTTTCCACATTAAAACCATGAAAATTAACAGAATTGTAACTATGTTTTCAAAATAAAAGAGAAGATAATATTCCCTGGAATCACATGGCCTACTGAGTAATTCTGGGTCTATTCTTAATGACCCCTAGAACCACTGGGGAGGTTCCCAAAGAAACAAAATTCATAAATACTTGCACACCACATTTCTAAGGAATCAATTGGTCGAAAAATTTCCTCATTATTCAGAATGATGAGGAAAAAGAATTAAACAAAAACAATAGTTATAGTTTTAAATAACTGTATTTTAAATGGTAATAAATAAGCACTGTAGCAGTGTTGTCTCGTTGTTCATCGATTTGCTCGAGCAGGCACCAGTAACGTCTCCATTGTGAGACTTGTTGTTACTGCATATTGTTGCCAAAGAATATTGAATACACCACAGGGAGCTTGCAAGGCTCTGCTGTGCAGGTGGGATACTCTCGGTAGCTTGGCGGGCACTCCAAGAGAGATGGAGGAATGGAACCCAGGTCGGCCTCATGCAAGGCAAATGCCCTATCAACTGTGCTATTGCTCCAACCCCGGTATTAAATAAAAGATGAAGAATTATTAAATGATATATGGTGTAGGAGGAATTGTTTCTGAAAAATGTTTTTGTGACTTATTACATACCAAGCCCTGAATATCTAGTAAGAATAAAAAGATATGAATATAGTATCTAATAACTAGCAGTTACTGATTGATTATTGTAGTCTAGTAGTGTACTAAGGATTTCTATGTATACTTTCTTAGTCACTACAACAAGATATCTATGAATATACCTGAAAGCACATTATGAAATGTGAAACTGAAATGTAGAGGAACTAAGAAACTTTCTCAAAGTCACACAGATACTAAGATAAAGAACGTGGATTTAAATCCAAAGAAGTACATGGAAAATATGCAACTATGCTAAATGACCACTGAAATAACTACATGTAAAAATAGGCATAATGACACCCTAATATTCATGAACTAAAGTATCTGAGTCATCCTTGATGGGTTCTTCCATTCACAAGTTCTCTTGCCACATCCCCAAATAAATCTTGAGTGAGTCTTTTTAAAAATATATTTTATTTAGGCACAGTCATTTACAAAATGATTAACAATAGCATTACACCCTAATGATCCCCAACCCTTACCTAACCAGCAGTATCTATATCCATCTACTAATGACCCCAGGTTCTTTCTCACTACATCCCAACCTGTCACCTCTACAGATTTTATTTTATTTTTACCTTTCTTTATTTTTATTATTTTCATAAAGTTGTTCACAATAATGGATTATATTCGATATTTCTTTTTTATTTTTATTTATTTATTTATTTATTCATATTCGATATTTCGACACCAGTCCCACCACTATCACACCTTTCCACCCCCATAACTTTGAATTTCCCACTACTGCTCAAATCTGCTGAACAGGCAGATGCTAGATAATTTATTTGTATTGCCTGCTATGAATAACATAGGATGTTGTGCAGCTGCTCTTGTGGCCCAACACTCTTAGAAATCTAAAACTTTAGATATTTAGGGTCTGGAGAAATCTCTGCAGCTAACTGCTCGGTTCTGAGATTCTTTAGTGTGTTTCTGGATCATGGTTGTTAATGAACTTAAATAGTCATTGGATGGCAGCTCGTGGGCATGACATCCAGGGTCCCATGGGGGATGGGAGATAGGAAGGGCCAGTCCATCTCCTATCCCATGAGGCCTGAAATTTGCTGTCACGAATCCTGAGTACACTGGCCTTCCGTTGGGTTCTAGAAGATGGCGGCTGCTGGGACTGCTAGGGGTCAGATGGAAGGACAATACCTATTCCCATTTGAGGCACCCTGGTGAAATTGGCCTGGAGCAAAGTCTGGAGGTATCTCTGCAGCAAGCAGATTCTTTTGTGTGTCTCTGGATCGTGGCCATTGGTGAGCTTAAATAGTCACCAGAGGCAGCTTGTGGGTATGACATCCAGGGTCCCAAGGAGGTGGGGAGATGGGAAGGGCCAGCCCATCCCCTATCCTCTGAGGCCTGAAGTTTGTACTTTAGAATGTATCTGTACAAACTTGCAATAGTGTTGGCTTTGGCAGTTTAGACTCATACACATACCATGACCCTACATGTTTTCAAGTATGCCACCTGCAGATTACCTCTTCTTCCTTCCTCTGCTCTTTTCCTCCCTCGCATTTGTTTTTGTAATCTAAGGCCAAGGGTTTTCCCATCTTTGATACTTGTTATTCTATGTACCATGGAGTACCGAAAATTAAATATCTGTATTTTGATTCTCGCTTGAAAATTTCTAGCTCCAAGTCATTGTAAATTGTATGCTTTCATCATTTCTTGTGACTGCACAGTATGCTGTTGTGTGTACTTATTACAACTTTCTCTACTCATCTGTCATTGGACATCTGGGTTGTTTCCATATACTGGCTATTGTACTAAGCACCGCAATGAGTGTAGGTGTGCACGGTTCTTTTCAAATACCTGTTTTCATATCTTGAGGGGGGTGCAGATATCAATTAAGTGGAATTTCTGGGTCAAATGGGAGCTCCAGAGAGTCTTACTTTTTTGAGGAAGATCTATACTTGTTTTCATGCAGGGTGAACCAGAGAATACAAGAGATTTCCCTTCTCATGACATCACTTTCAACAAAGATTGTTTCTAGTCTTCTTGAAAAGTGTCACTGAATGAATCTAATTTAGTTGAATTTCAGCTATTGTGTGCAAATCAAATCACCTTTCATCTGTTTCCAACCCTGGTGCCCCTCAGTCCATTCCCTAGAGAGCAATCAGACTAGATTTTAAATATCTGCAAGTCAGATCACATCTTTCTTGTTTAAACTCTCCCACACTTCTTGACTAGAACTGAGATGAAATCCACATTCCTTACCTTCTCTTTCTTTTCCCTATGCCTGTCTTGTCACCCAGCACTGGTCTTCATTTGGTTTTGAATTCCATTCATAGTCATGAGCTTTGCTCTATCTGTGACTTCTTCCTAGAGTTCTTGGTCCTTTTTCATTTATGACACTGAGGCATCTCTGTCATTCCAGGGTTGGGTCTACTCTCAGCCCTGCATCTCCTGAAGCCACCAAACTTTCTTGAGCTATGAGTTTTGTATATTCATGCCTCCATGATTGATCTTTTTGACTATCTTCCCAACAAAAGGGTATACTTAAAGCTCTGGAATCCTATTGTCTGTTGCATACTCAAAGATTAGAGTCTGGCTCAATCTAGCAAGGAGTGAATGAAAAAATATTCACATACACCAGTGACAAGAGTGAACTGACAGGCAATTCTTCTCTGTAATTACCTGCAGACACAGAAGGCCACTGAACGAATATAGAATCAAAAGAATGTGGGGTTCTGGAAAACAAATAACACAGTGTAGAGATTCAGTGTTGTGAAGTTAGTGATTGAACTCAAATGCTGATTTCTGGTTTTTGCATTTATGGCAAACTATTAAAATTCATTTTGCCAAGTTATGTTGAACCTTCCTAAAAACGCCATGGAAGCCTATGTATAGATACCGCAGGCATTTGGGGCTATCACACTACTAAAATGATTCAGATGTTCCTATATTTGTATTAAAATATGATTGGCTCTGAAAATTGAAAGAGAATTAAGATAAAATGGCTTAATCAGGATTGGTGGCAGATAAGTTGGCTTAATTAAATTGAAGAACTTGATTCATATTGACAATAAATCCAGATGGTTGGCAATTGTAAATCATTAGAATGTCAGGGACAGGAAAAATTAAGTCACAGAATGCTACACATAAAAACGGACCTCTTAAAAAGTGTACAGCAGAGACAAAGTATATAGTCATTAATTCTCTACTTCTACTCACTGCTCCCATCTGTAGCTATCTAGCATCTTAATGCTTTGAAAGGTGCAGTACAACACTTTGGCAGCACTATTAGGTTTTAAAGCAGCTGCTTTCTAAATAATTCCTTGAGGATTTCAGAGTTAATGAAGGTGTTTATGCGGTGCCTGCATTACCAACAGGAAGAACATTTGTCAAGGGAGAACTATTCATCAATACCATTATCCTTAAAAAAAGTCTTAATTTTACTTCAAAAAGTTTTTTAGATTAATTTTAATTTTTTTTTTTTTTACAAATTAAAGAGGGTCAGAAAGGGCATCATAGATTAGAAAATATTACTGTCCTGCATGTCTCTAAACTCAATGCCATGGATATCAGATTAAGTCATTTTCCTCTTGGCAACTCAGAACATTTATATAGGATCCCCAAAACATTCTCACCCCAAGTCGTCACTCCATTCTGGTCTCCCAGGTTTCTGGAGGTTTTCTCTTGCCCGGATTCTCCTTCTTTACTTGTTAGCCAGTCATTCATCTGTGCATCCTGTCTGGATTTTATTGTTTGGGTTGACTGCCTGTTGAATGACCTTCCAGAACATTCTACTTTCCATGCCCTCAAAGTCCTCTGTGCCCTACCATTGCACTCACTCTCTCTAATTTGAAAGCCACCAAATCCTGTCATTTTTGTAATAAAATGTTTGTTCGGGTGTTCTATGTTTTTCACTTAGACTCTCAATCCTGCACATCCAATAGTGACCTGCCTGGCTAACAGTTGTATCTGTAACTCGTTAACAGGCTTCTAAAAAATGTTTTTATTTTTTGATTTCTTTGCCATGAATTAAATTATTGCCATTATTGTTTCAGGCATATAGTGTTTCTATACCATGCCCACCATCAGAGTGTTAGCCTCCTCCATGGTGTCTAAAGTACCCTCTCAGCCCCCAAAGCCCCACTTTATAAATCCAGATCACAAGCCATCATTATTGGCCATTCTTTTATTCCATTATTTATTTATTTATTTAGGATTTTGTTTTTTGCCCTGAGAGCAGAATATTCTTGGGAGCTTGCCGGGCTCTCTGAGAGGGGTGGAGGAATCAAACCCGGAAGGCAAGCTACCCATGACGTATTCGATATGCCAAAAACAGTAACAACAAATCTCACAATGGAGATGTTACTGGTGACTGCTGCAGCAAATCAATGAACAATGGGAGGACAATGCTACATTTGTCTTTTGGGGTCACACCTGATGGCGCTTAAGGCTTACTCCTGGCTCTGCAGAAAAGGATTATCTGGCAGTTCTTAGGGGATTATATGTGATGTCAGGGATAGAATCTGGGGTCAGCCACATATAAGGCAAGAACCTGTACTAGTTCTCTAGCCCTTCCATTCCCTTATGTTTCTTTACATACCATAGATAAGAAAGATCATTTGGTATTTGTCTTTCATCATAGTTTTTTTTTGTGGGTCATATCCAGCAATGCACAGGGGTTACTCCTGGCTCTGCACTCAGGAATTACTCCTGGCGGCGCTCAGGGGACTATATGGGATGCTGGGAATCAAAGCGGGTTGGCCACATGCAAGGCAAACGCCCTACCCACTGTGCTATTGCTCCACTCCCCTCATCATAGTTTTATGCTCTGCAAAGCTGAAGATAGAAATCCCAAGACAAAATAAACTTAAGATCCAATTTTATTATTAAGACCATGGATTGTGAGTGGTGATCAAGATGATAAAAACCAGAATGTTCAGCTGATGTAAATCCCTCTTTTAGCAACATTTTGTTTTCCACTCTTCATCATGTCCTCTCCAAAGTATGCATTTTTAGGTCTCACTTGAACCCAAGTCTCATCTTTATACATTTTAAGAGGCTTTTCTTATTTTGCAAACTCAGTTCCAAGCTCAGAACTCCTTATTTATTGAAATTCCTTCACCTGGCAAACTCCTACTCTTCTTAGTCCCAATCAAAGGCAGCCTACTGTTTAAACAAACTTCTGTATTTCAGAGACAAGTATGCACACCCCAGGACACCTCAGAACACTTCATTAACTTCTATGCAATATCATGTCTTATATTTTATTTTTAGGTAGTCTACCTATTAAGTTGTAATTCATGCAATATGGAAACTTTCTGCATGGCAGAGTCTGGCAGGCTACCTGTGGCATATTCAATATGCCAAAAATGGTAACAATAACGGGCCTCATTCCCCTGACCCTGAAAGAGCCTCCAATACGGCAGTGTTGGGAAGGATGAATAAGGAGAGACTGCTAAAATCTCAGGACTGGGACATTACTGGCACCCGCTTGAGCAAATCAATGAACAACCAGATGACAGTGATACAGTGATGGAAACTTTCTAACGCCATCTCTCTATTATCATAAAAACTACAGCAGATCACAAGACTGAGTTTTCCACATATGAATAAACAAAAGGATGTTATTGCAATGTTAAATGGAATTATTTTGTCTACATATAGCTAGCAATAAATCAAAACCCAAAGCAATTTTCAAGTAATAGTTTTTGAACCACTGTTGACAGCACTATTAGTCATGTGAGAGTATGAGCTAACGTTGCATAATCTAAGAATGAGTATCGAAGTGAGGAGCAGAGCATATCCTCTCTCCCAAGAATGAGAACAAAACCCAACAAACTGTCAAAATAAACCCTTAAAGCTTTGTAAACTAACCAAATGCCAGAGGTATAAACCAAATTTAAAATCAATTATGCATGAAAAACAAGTGAACTCTGGCTATTTATAGGATTCTTATTTGAGGTGCCCCCCTCCCCTTTTCCCCCTCCCCCACTGCGCAAACCCTCAACTAACTACAGATCTCCCCACTCACACTCTCCACTGGTCAGGTCAATAAAGGTCAAGCAGTGAAGATGAACATCACTGCCAGAGAAGATTCAATGGTTTCAGAACTGAGAGTGGAAGACTAAGACAGAAAGTCAGTTTCTGTCTTAGAGGAGACAAATAGACACTTCTGGTGACTCAGTGAGACTGTGGCTTCATAAGAGCAAGGACACCAATAGTCACAGAGAGTCTTGATGAACTGTAAATCCTGCCTGGTTGGAAGACACACAAGTACAAGAGGAGCTGAAAGTCTAGCTGGGCCTTCCTGGCTGGCCCTGAGTGTGTGCAGAGGAAGAAGAATGGGAGACGCATGAGAAACCATTATTAATAGTATCATCACTGTATCACCGTATCACTGTCATCCAGTTGTTCATCAGTTTGCTCGAGTGGGCACCAGTAACATCTCCATTCGTCCCAGCCCTGAGATTTTAGCAGCCTCTCCTTACTCGTCCTTCCCAACGGCATCATATTGGAGGCTCTTTCAGGGTCAGAGGAACGAGACCCATGATTGTTACTATTTTTGACATTGAATATGCCACAAGGAGCTTGCCAGGCTCTGGCATGTGGGCAGGATACTCTGCCATGAAATAGTATCATAAGCCCCAGAATCTCAATCAATAATTTTTAAAAAAACTGAAAATTTTCTAATTTCCTTGTGTCTTTCAGGAGAATAATATTGTTTCAATCATAATCTTTGCTGTCAGTTTGTTAAAAATATGAGGGCAGGTATCATTGCAAATTCTTAATAAGTCTGGAATTACCATCACTTCTTGTCATTGAGTATTCTGTCCTATGAAGTTGCTGTGGACACTGAACTAGTGAATATTGAAAAGCTGCTCCTAAGACAAAGTACATGGTCAGGTCCCTGCTAGCTTCTGTTTCCAACACTGTCAACAACCAATCCATCATAACTTTGTTCTATATAAGCTTCTGTTTAAGTTATTGTTGGTTTATTAATACTGGCCAACAGCACTATAATTGTGCCTGAATAAAGATTAGTAGTACACTGGTGTTTCTAAGTCTTTTTTTCTGTGCTTAGGGACACAACATGGCACTTTATCACAATACTTTGGGGTCACTTTTATTTTTAATCCACCACTGTCCTCCTGTTCATCAATTTGCTCAAGTGGGCCCAGAAACGTCTTCATTGTGAGACTTGTTGTTATTCTTTTTGGCATACCAAATATGACACAGGTAGCTTGCCAGGCTTTGGCGTGTGGACGAGATACTCTTGGTAGCTTTACAGGCCCTCCAAGAGGGGCGGAGGAATCGAACCTGGGTTGGCTGGGTTGGCCGCGTGCAAGGCAAACGCCCTACCACTGTGCTATCACTCCAGCCCTACCGAAAACTGAAAATACAACATAAAAAGCATGACACTAAAATAGACTTCAAACTCAGTTTTATACAGATGGGAAAGTCATGTTTCCCCTGCTCTAAGATGCCCACGAAGACAGTGAAAGCATGAGAGGCAGAGTGAGTCCTGCTTAGTATCATTGACCGGTCTTAGAGGCAGACTCTAGGCAAATAAGGTACAACCCAATCAGACCCCGCAAGAACACAAGCCAGAGTTTCTTTTTTGTGTCATCCATGGTATAATAAAGTGACAGTGATGAAACCATGTCATGTGAGCACCTGCTGTATGGATTTTGGAGTAACAAACTTATCAACAAGAAGGATGAATCCAAAAACATAACCTGTGAGAAATGATGCGGGGGCCTCAACGTGAAAGTTAAAAAAATAAACTTCCAAACTGGAAGCCTAAAATATGATAGTGTAACAAAATGAATGATGGATTGTGGGTAAGGAAATAGTGAGGTGATTTCATATGAGACATCAGATATTTGAAGCACTGTTCCAAACATATCTTGGACATTCTTGGAAATTTAAGAGCCATGTAACATAGTAGGTGAAGTTGGTGGAATTATCGATAGCACCTTAGCAATACTGTCATAAGAAGAACAAAAGCAGAGTCAGATTTGCGTCTAATCTGTAACAAAAATGAGGATTAAAAAATTATGAGGGTATTTGTTGCATATCACAGTCAGGGATAGGGGGCAACAGGATGGGGGACACTGGGATAGTGAAAGAACACAGCTGAGTGTGTGGCGTTTGGAATGTTTTATGCATGAAACCCTGCTATGATGATGATGATGATGATGATGATGATGATGATGATGATGATTTTGATTTTGATGATGATGATTTAATCATAGTGCCAAAAATAAATTTTTAAATATGAATTAACATCATTCTTGGGCCCAGTTAGGTATAGACTAAAGTTAAACATTAACAACAACTCTCAAAGTATTGTATCAGGATTCTCCAATGGTGTGCAGATGTCCTTGGGGAAGTGAGAACTATTGGTAAAGCACAAAATTGGAAATAGGGGGGGCCAGAGAGAGAGCACAGTGAGTAAGGTGCTTCTCTTGTACAAGGTCAACCTGGGTTCCCATCATCCCATAAGGTTCCCAGAGTGCTGTTAGGAGTGATTTCTGAGTGCAGAGACAGAAATAACCACCCCCACCCCCCCAGCATTGCCGGTGTTAAATTACCACCATCACCCCCTGCCCACTAATAATTTAAAACAGCCTTCTATTTCAAAAAAGAGGGCCAGAAACAAAAGCAGGTAATGATGTGTTGAAAAAGGAATCCTCATTCACTGCTGAAAGGAATGTCAATTGGTCCAGTCTCTATAGAAAACAGTATGGAAGCTTCCCCAAATACTCAGCAATTCTACACCTAGGTAGTAATTCATCCAGCATGAAAACACTAATTCAAAACCAAGATACATATCTATGTTCATTGTTCATTGCAGTACTACTTACAATAACTAAGATACTGAAACAACTTAAGCGCCCAACAACAGATGAGTGGATAAAGATGTATGGTGTGTTTATATAATTTGTAGTGGAATGCTACTCAGCTCCAAAGCAAGGTAAAATCTTGCCTTTTGATATAACATGGATGAAGCTGGAAGGGTTCAGGTTAAGTAAAAGTAGTTTGATTTTCTGAAGTTTAAAATCTCTTTAAAATTTACACAATATCTCAAGCTTAAGATATGTTCAATGCTAACCAATAATATGGTTTGCAACAGTTATAGGAATAACAAGAGGTCAAGGTTCATTCCACATCAATAAGAAAGCACTTAAGACACTTAGCATTGTTAGCAAAAGCAAATATTCATCTTCCTATAATTTTTTTCATTACATATTGTCAATACAATTCTCTAAATAAACATGCAATTGGACATCTGATCACAAAATAAACTCTACAAATCGCAAGAGATATATTTTGTACAGGGAATTAATATAATGCACACAGCTAGAGAGGAATATAATTAATCCATTTTAACGTCTGAAATACTAAAATGATAAAATATTCATATGGCAGAGCTGTTTTTAATTAACAATTGGCAAGTTAGAAGATTATATTTAAGTTCACATAATTGTTCATAAGGAAATGAGACATTGACTAGTTAAATAGTTTCCATGACTTTTCTAGAACAAACAAATTTGTTAGGTATCATAAATGAGTTTAATTTTTGGCAAATACGCATTTTACACTTGCATGTGCACAGAACCATCCTATGGAAGCATGGAAAATATAATAAATTTTATCCCCATCCTTGCAGTTAGGAAAGATAGCATGTAATTAGTAGATATTGATACAAATGCCTAAAAACTAAGACAGCATTGTGGTATTAAATGCTACAAATAACCCCATCTATCATTTCAGAGGGTCAAGGCAGAGAAAGATACTTTATTGAATTCCATGTTAAAATTAAAGACAATAATTCAAAACAGCCTTCTATTTTAAAGAGCTATCTCTCCAGCCTGGGTCCAAGAATCAGATGGAAAATTTAAATCACTAAGACAAAAACAAAACAAAACTCTCTCTCCCTCTCTCTGATACCTCACTCCCCTTAACTTCAGCTTTTGATGTTGATGATAGAGGCTGGGGAGATGGCTCAAAGTATTGGAGTGAATGTTTTATTGTGGGGCCTTAGGTTTCATACTCAACATTACATGGTCTCTTGAGCACCAGGGGTGTGGCTCAAACAACCAAACCAAACAGGAAACAAACAGAAGGTGATGTTAATATTAACTCCAGTGCTACCCCACTGGTTGGGTACTGACCAATTGATTACATATTCCAAAAGAGACTTAATATACTTAAGGCACAGACATCTTAGATAATGTGGTATGGCTCTCCCTGTATGTCAGGAAACCTTGGGGTCTTGCTACCTGTTTGTCTTGAAGGATCTGAGCCAGGTGAGACTCAGAAGTCCCATTTCTTTGCAAGGGAGCACCTGGGACTTATGCTGGCATCTTCAAGGGGAAAAGTTATCAAATGTCATAATGAACATCCAGTGCCCAAATATACTTTGAAATACTTAAGAAAACCATTAAGTCTGGATTTCAACAGCTTTGTTAAGCTAATGCTGTGTGATTCTGCTTGGATATGAATGTAAAGTGATCTTAAACTAGAACTCTAGCTCGAGGGAGTCAGTTGATACCAAATGTTTCTCACGTTGCCAAGAAACAAACTAAAGAAACTTAATTGAGAAAAGGAGGTGAGCTACAACAGAGATATATGATGGATGTGCATTGATTTGTATGCTTGGAGGTAAGTTTGAATACCTCGATCATTATAAATTTATGAATGTATATATCCATCTTGTTTCATCGCTAAAGAAAAAAGCTCTTTGTCCTATCACAACATAAGAAGGACATAATTATGGGTTTTCACAAAGAAAATGGTAAAACATAAAAAGTTTCAGTAGGAGTTACTTTTTCACATTAATGCATTTATGATTATGATTATTACAAGGGTGAACTAAAGACCACTCACAGCTAAAGGTTATAACTATTTCCTTTCCATCCATTAAAGGATGTTTTCACTTTACTTTCCCCCCAAGTATCAATATTGAATGTTATGAAAATACTTTTAGCATTTGCTTTCAAATAAAATATTCAGCACTGAATGCTTCCATGGAACATTTTCCCTTAAAATCCATCATAGGAAAGTAAATACCTTCACAGAGTTCACTAGACTGATATAATTAAAGTTAAATTTATAAAAATGTAACAGAGGTTTTACAGCAATAGCATACAACTCAGTGCACTAGCTGAATTAATCTGATTTTTCCCCTATATTCTATTATTTGGAATAAACAATTTTTGTAAACTCTTCATGACAATCCTTACATTGATTATGGTTTTATTACGGCAAGGAAATCAAAGTAATCAAAAGTAAGAAGTCTGGTAACTTGAATTATTTCTAAATTGTTGAATTAATTGACTCTCAAAGAAGAAGGCCTGCCATGAGTTCAGTTATCACTGCAACACACACCCAGGGCTAATATGGGGTCTTTAAAGAAGGCTAAATTTGGGTCTTCAGTTAAAGGATCTCTGCTATCCACTCTGGGTTTGTTTTCGGATTCTCAACTATACAGAGCTGCATTTTAGGTTGCGTAGTTAACTGAAAACCTTGTCTCACTTCCGAACTCTAGGACTCTTTTCCTCATAGAGCTGTCTCCTTCTTTTTTAAGACTTAAAATTTAATAAATTTTAAAAATTTAACTAAATAACTGATTTACAAATTTATTTATAGTTGAGTTTTAGGTATATGATATTTCAACACCAATCCCCCCACCACTGGCAACTCTTCCTTCCACCAGTGTCTTCATAGTCCGTCTCCCACCCCCTCAACCCCAACCCTTGTCCCATCCCCCACTCGTCAACTTGACAGGCATATTACAGAGATCCAGTGGTTGCAGCTTAGATCTCATGTTTTCAGTGTTGTTGAGTCTGTGTTTTGCGTATATGGTTATACCATCCCTCCATATTACCGGAATAATTGAAGCCCCAACCCTTGTTCACCCGTTCCTTCCCATTCTCTTCTTCTTCCCTCAATTTCTTTTCTTCTCTGTCCTTATCCTTTCTAAGAATTGGGGTCAAGGGAGGTCCCAGCAATTCCACTTTTGGGAATCTACCCTCAGGCATAAATACACACATTCAGAAAGACATATACACACCAATATTCACTGCTGCACTCAGTACAATAGTTGTGACCTGGAATCAACCTAAGTGTTCAGAAGAATGGATTATAAAGATGTAGTATATATACACAACAGAGCTGTTTCTTTTAAAGAAATTGTTTTACATGAAAAATTACATAAAAAGAATGGTGGAGGGTCTTGGTCACTTTGGTGCTGTTGAAGGTGTAGCAACTTTGTGCATGAACAACAAACATTAACACTATTGTTATATCATCTAAAATACTGTCACTGTCACTGTCCTCCCATTGTTCATTGATTTGCTCGAGCGGGTCCAGTAACGTCTCCATTTTGAGACTTCTTGTTACTGTGTTTGGCATATCGAATACGTCACAGGTAGATTGCCAGGTTTTGCCCTGCAGGCGAAATACTCTCAGTAGCTTGCCGGACTCTCTGAGAGGGGCGGAGGAATCAAACCTGGCTCAACCAGGCTGGCTGCATCAAGACAAATGCCCTACTGCTGTGCTATCACTCTTGCCCATCTAAAATACAATATAAGAAAAATTAAAAATTTTTTTTATTAATTTTTATTAGTGAAACACCATGAGGTACAGTAGTAGACTTACAAATTTTTGTGCTTGGGTATCGATTATACAATGATCAAATACCCATCCCTCCACCAGTGCCCATTTTCCACCACCATGGATCCCAGTATCCCTCCCACCCCCATCCCCCCCATCCCACCATTCCTCTGTGGCAGGGCATTCCCTTTTGTTCTCTCTCTCGCTTTGGGTGTTGTGGTCTGCAAAAGAGGCATTGAGTGGCAATCATGTTTGGTCCATAGTCTACTTTCAACATGTATCTCCCATCCTGGGAGGATCCTCCAAACACCCTGTATTTGGTGCTCTCTTCTCTATTTGAGCTGCTCTTTCCCCTAGACTGCCCGGCTGGCCTCCAAGCCATGGAGTAATCCTCCTGGTACTGATCTCGGCTATTCTTGGGTATTAATCTCCTATTTTGTTACTTTATGTCCCCCAGATGAATGCAATCTTTCTGTGTCTATCCCGCTCTTTCTGACTCATTTCGCTTAGCATGATACTTTCCATATTGTACCGCTTGTATGTAAATTTCATGACTTCATCTTTTCTAACAGCTACATAGTACTCCATTGTGTAGATGTACCAAAGTTTCTTTAACCAGTCATCTGTTCTTGGGCACTCAGGTTTTTTCCAGATTCTGGCTATTGTAAAGAGTGCTGCAATGAACAAACAAGTGCAAATGTCACTTCGACTATACTTTTTTGCCTCTCTGGGATATATTCCCAGGAGTGGTATTGCTGGGTCAAATGGGAGCTCAATTTCTGATTTTTTGAGAATCCTTCATACTGTTTTCCAAAAGGGCTGAACCAGTCGGCATTCCCACCAGTAGTGAAGGAGGGTCCCTTTCTCGCCACATCCACGCCAGCATTGGTTGCTTTTGTTCTTGTGGATGTGGGCCAGTCTCTGTGGTGTGAAATGATATCTCATTGTGGTTTTGATCTGCATCTTCCTGATGATTAATGATGTGGAGCATTTTCTCATGTTCCTTTTAGCCATTTGGAGCTCTTCTTTGAGAAAGTTTCTATTCATTTCATCGCCCCATTTTTTGATGGGATTGGATGTTTTCTTCTTGTGGAGTTCAACCAGTATTTTGTATATCCTTGATATCAACCCCTTGTCGGATGTGTATTCGGCGAATATCCTTTCCCATTCGGTAGACTGTCTTTGTATTTTGGTCACTATTTCTTTGGAGGTGCAGAAGTGTTTTAGTTTAAGATAGTCCCATTTGTCTATCTCTGTTTTCACTTGCTTGGCCAGTGGCGTGACATCTTTGAAGATACCATTAGCTTCAATGTCATGGAAGGTTTTACCAACTTTGTCTTCAATGTACCTTATGGATTGCGGTCTGATGTTGTGGTCTTTAATCCATTTTGATCTTACTTTTGTACATGGTGTTAGGCAGAGTTCTGAGCCCATTTTTTTGCATGTAGCCATCGAGTTTTGCCAGTACCATTTGTTAAAGAGGCTTTCCTTACTCCACTTTACATTTCTTGCTCCTTTATGAAAGATTACGTGATCATATGATTGAGGGAAAATGTCAGTATATTCAACCATTGGTCTGCAGCTCTGCTTTTGTTCCAGTACCATGCTGTTTTAATTATTACTGCTTTGTAGTAGAGTTTGAAGTTAGGGAGGTTGATTTCTCCCATTTTCTTTTTCCCAATAATTGCTTTAGCTGTTTGTGGGGGCTTATTGTTCCATATGAATTTCAGGAGTGTTTGCTCCATTTCTTTGAAGAATGTCATGGGTATCTTATAGGGATTGCATTGAATTTGTACAATGCTTTGGGAAGTATTGCCATTTTGACAATGTTAATTCTCCTGACCCATGAGCAGGGTATATCTTTCCATTTTCTCATGTCCTCTTTTATTTCCTGAAGTAGCGTTTTGTAGTTTTCTTTGTACAAGTCCTTTACTTCCTTAGTTAAGTTGATTCCCAGGTACTTGATTTTCTGGGGCACAATTGTGAACGGGATTGTTTTTTTTCATGTCATTCTTCCTTCTCTCTCACAAAAATTTAAAAATTATTAAAAGTAAAATTGGCTAATAATGTTATATAGGGCCTCAGATTAACAGCATTATAATAATCTTCACCAAAAATCCAGTTTCTTTCTATATACAATGCAATTAAGTACCTCCATCCAATTTGTCTAGCCATCTTCCTTTATTTCTCACTGATGTTTACCATTTTGTTCTCATAATTTCATAATGAGTTCTCTTCTTTTTTATAAATTACAAAAAAGACTTAGTGAAATTGCAGATGAATATCCAGATGGAGAGGACACACAGAGTAAGGTATGGGGGAAGGATGCAGCAATTTGATTTTATATATATTTATTTATATATGTTTATATATTTAAAATTATATAATATATAATTATATGAATATATATAAATATATAGTTATATATTTAAAAATTTATTTTAAGCACCATGATTTACAACACTATTAATGGTAGAGTTTCATGCATAAAATCTTCCAGCACCACACCCTCCATCTATGTCTACCTCCCTTCATCACTGTTCCAGTGTTTTCTCCCCCACCCCCTGATGAGCTTCCTACTGAGGACCAGTGATCAGTTGCTATTTTCTGAACATTTATTTCCAAACTATGTTTCTTTATATGTCATGTATGACGGAGATCATTCCGTATTGGTCCCTCTCCTTCTGACTACACCCAGTATACTACTCTCCTGATCCATTCATGAAGCAGTTAAATTGCAGTTTTCTCTTTTCTTATAGCTAACTAATGTTCCATTGTGTATTCCAAGTACAGATGACAAGCTAAAAAGACTATGGTATATATTCATATAGCACATGTTCGATCTCATTTATTCACTTAAAAGTCTCAGGTGTAAATCTGTATAGTGAACTATCCACATATATGACATTATGATCACCAAGAGTATAATTTCCATCCACATCATATGACATATCCACTTTACTGGCCTCTCATCTTTTCTCAACCGCCTCTGCCCAGTCCTTCTTCTCTGTTGTCAGATTCAAGTTTTTGTTTTTCTTTTGTTTGTACATTTGCATTTTTAAAAATCCACACAAGTGAACTCACATTATAATTATCTTTCTCACTTACCATAACCTCCAAAAACCCATTTCTACTGTAGAAAATGACCAAAATTTCATCTATAAAAAAGAATACTTGAGTATTATCATACTGTGTAAATATACCATATCATTTTGATCCACACATCCCTGAGTGGGCACTTGCTTATTTCCACATCTAGCTATTATTGTAAATAATACTACAATGAAATAGAGGTTCATATAGCACTGTAGCACTGTCCTCCCGCTGTTCATCAATTTGCTTGAGCGGGCACCAGTAACGTTTCCACTGTGAGACTTTTACTGTTTTTGGCATATCGAATACGTCATGGGGAGCTCGCCAGGCTCTGCCGTGTGGGTGAGATACTCTTGGTAGCTTACTAGGCTCTTCGAGAGGGTCAGAGGAATTGAACCCGGGTTGGCCGTATGCAAGGCAACACCCTACCCGCGGTGCTATCATTCCAGCCCAGAGGTGCATATATCTTTTTAAATTAGTATTTTCACACTTTTGTATAGATAAACATAGATGGAATAATTGAATCAGATCGCTATCCTATTTTCAGGTGTTTTTTTTATTTTTGAGAAATTTCCACCCTGCTTCCCATAGCGGTTGCCCCAATTTACCTTCCTTCCCAGACTGTATTCGAGTTCCCTTTCTCCACATCTTACCAACACTTGTTTTACTGATGGCAGCCAGTCTAACTGACATGAGCTAATATTTCATTGTTGTTTTCATTTGCATGTACTTAAGAGTTAGTAACGAAAATCAGAATTGCTTCTTTTGGAAACACAATGCAATCCATTCTGGAAACTCAAAGCTAACCCAATAAATCAGATATTATCCTGGGTGTGAAAAGTGAAAGTGATGATGGCCCAACATGCCAAAGACTTTCTTTCTCATGATACATGTAAGAGTTGACAGTACCTAAAGTGTAAGAGTCAAAGTTCCTCAGCCTTCACCTTTTGTTGCTTTCCTCCTTGATTTCTGCTCTCTAGTATCTTTTCCCAATATGCCATGTATTACTTCCAGCGGTTCTACGTGACAGTAATCCAGCTCCTGCCTGTCCCTTTCCCCTAACTTATTCCTTCCTGTCCTTTTATTATAAACTTTAATTTCTATTAGGAAATCTTTCTGGCTAGCTGTATCCTCTCACAGGGCTCATGCCTGTTGGCCATACACTCCATGGATGCTCCGCACGTGACTGTGACACCTAGCACACTTATAGTCACTATGGATTGCCATTATCCTTAGGTTGAAGTTTGCGGGATTGGAACCATACACACTTCATGTTCAGAGTTACATAACTACTACATGACATGTATGAGAGGCTCAACAAGTATTTTTTAAACACAGTAAATGAATGTTACAGTGACATATAGCTATGTGTCAATTTCCCAGGTCATAAGCTCTACATGTCTTCTTTATCTTGCTATCCTCCATCTAGTTCAGAACCAGATGCACAGTAAACCTTTAATAAAGGCTGGCTTCACTTTGGGCTGTGCACCTAAAGAATAACAAAACAGTAATTTCAAGAGATGTCGACATTGTCATTTCTTTACAGCGTTACTCACAACAGCCAAGATTTGAAAACCACCTAGGTGTCCGCTGAAAGGTAATCAATAAAGTCATGATACATACACAATGGAATGTTGCTCATCTATACAAAGGATGAAATTCTTTCATTTGCAACAACATAGATGGACATAGAGGGTATTGTTCTTAGTAAAATAGAGAACAGAGAGACAAACACAACATGATTTCACCCACATGGGGCATATAAAGAAGTAAAATGAATGAACTAAATAAAACAAACTTTCAGGCTATAAAATAAATTAGTGGTTACCAGAAAGGGAGAGGGGGAAATTAAATCAGGTAAAAGGTGTAAACTGTATGCTGAAGGACTGAAATGACTTTTAGGGTGTGAACTTAGCATGGTAATTACAAATGCTAATATAAAATGAGGTGCATACTTTACAGAATGTAAAGTACAGAATGCAAGCTACAGAATGTCAAAATAAAATGATTAAATTAAAATGATTTCAAAATGCTGGTTGAATTTAATTCTGAAATATATATGCCTGCAATAGCTTCCTTTCCCCTTATGTTACCCATAAGAAAGGAATTAGAAGATTCTTTGAGACAATTATGGAGAAGGGCAAGTAAGGTATCAGAAGAGGAAGAAATAACCTCAGAGGTGCCAGAGATAGTATAGCAGGTAGGGCCTTGCGATACCTGGAATCCCACACGGCTCCCAGAGCATCACCAAGAGTGATCCCTGAGCACAAAATGAGGAATAACTCCTGAGAACAGCTAGATGTATGTACAAAATGAGAGAGATAGAGAGAAATAATTTCAGAAAATTACAATAATATTAACATTGAATGTGGTGTACTTATTCAACTCTCAGCAACCCTCAGGCCGGTCTGGAATGCTTGGTAAAATTCAACCAATGCTAATAACTGGTTCCAAAAATAATCTATGGCGGAAAAAAATAACAGTGGTGAATGTCTATGGGGTGGGCAAGTGTGTTGACCAGAAAGGGACTTAAGGGAATTTCTAGGGCCAAGAAAATACTATTTAGCTTATGGGTTATTATAGACATTTATTAAAACTGTTTCACTGGTACATTTAAGATATATGCATATCTCACCAAAAGCAAATTTACCTAAAAAGTACAAATAAAAGGTGTCAACAAACATACTGAAATCTACTTACAAGATGTGTTCAGAATGGAATTTACCAAGGTTCACAACATACTCTGAAATGCCCATGTTAGAAAAGAAGACTGATAGAGAAATGAACATCAGGAGACAAGTACATAAAATGTTCATTGTAAAATAAATGGTGGGAAGAAGATTGTTCACAGTACGAGTCTATAAACATTCCTACATTTGAAAATTTTCACTAAAATTGTTGGAAGAAATGGTTGCTTGGAGTCCCTTAGATGCAGGTACCCATATGTTAAATATTGATTTGCCCCAGTGGAGTCCTTTAGTTAGGCAAAGTCAGGAACTAAGATTGTACATGAAAAATACGGATGGAATTTTAAGGAATGACTGCACTCATTTGTGGAATATAAAATAACATAATATGAGACTGTACAAGGACAGTAAAGACTGTACATTAGAGACTGTAGAGGCCGTAGAGGCAGTAGATACTGTAGAAGGACAGTAGAAACAAGGGCCAGGAGTATCACTCTGCGGTTTGGAAGTCTGCCTCATGTGCTGGGGAAATGGCAGTTGGGATGCAGAAGGGATCACTAAGTAAATGATGGTTGGAGCGATCGCTGGGGACAGGAGATGTATGCTGAAAGTAGAATAAGGAACAAACATGATGGCCTCTCAGTATCCTTATTGCAAATTATAATGCCCCAAAGTAGAGAGAGTAAGAAGGAACATGCCTGCCACAGAGGCAGGGGGTGGGATGGAGTGGGGTAACTGGAGGGATACTGGGAACATTGATGCTGGAAAATGTGCACTGGTGGAGGGATGGGTGTTCAATCATTGTATGACTCAAGGTCAATCATGAAAGCTTTAGAACTGTATCTCACGGTAATTCAATAAATTTTTTTTAAATTGTCCTCTATGTGAAAAAATATGCTGGAAAAATTAAGTAAATTGGCCTAATTTATTACAATGACAATACTAGTTTTTCAATTTCTGACATAAATTATTATTTTGATTAACCCATTTATTAGTATAGCTTGTGAATAATGATGCTTCTGTGCAAATATGTAGTTTAAACACATTGAAAATGAGAATTGCTCCGATTAACTCATAAAACAACAGACGTTATGTGGAAGTTTCCAATTTTTATTGCCCAAAATGAGATTATTAGTTGAGGCAGTGCAGTTGGGATACACCAGTCACATTTGAGGTATTTGTTTTAAAACCTATCAATATAATGACTGCACTCATTTGTGGAATATAAAATAACATCTAAATATAAAACAGCATCTAAGTTGAACCTTGAATTCTAGATTAAGAGATTTATTATGAACAGTCATTGGAAATTTCAGCGATTAAAAAGAAAAAAACAAAGCTAAAATATGGAATGTCAACCATGTGTGGACTGAATAAAAACACAATCTAAAAATCAGTACCTAATAATTCAGCACAAATTTATGACCTTTTTTCTAGAGCCCAGTTTTGTTTAAATAACTATGTTTCATTTTTTATGATCATATCTACTCCTTTCTCTACCTAAAACAATTTGCTTCCGTGAACAGATAATAACTGACCAACTATCACTGATACTTCTCTACAATTTATATGGTAAAACGAGAAGCCTACAGCACCTTCCACTGTCTGACAAATCCTTTGCCTGTGAACTCTGCCAGAGGAGGCAGAAAATTTAAACCTGAATTCTCTCCCAGATTATAACTAGTATAACTCCCCCCCGCCCGCCATGGAAATAATGTGAGGTACTAATTAAATTCCTACCCATGCCATCTTGAAATATTCATACATAAATTAGTTTGGAAATTAGAAATGCTATAAATAACATGTTTAATCTGATGACTTGGCTATTGCAATAAATTTAACAACAGTTTCTCCCTCTTGCTATATTCATTTTCACCTTGGGGTTAAGTGAGACTGGCTAAAGAGATCTTGGAACAGGAGGCATTTGCTGTAGACTAACCTGTGAAATTAATTTTCCTTTCACTGGATTTATTCCTGTTGACACAAAGGATCCAGATAGAAGGTTACGCACTAGAAATATCCCATCCTCTTTATGCTGACTTTTAAAATTTTTACTGGCTTTAACCTAAACAAATCTTTGCGAATGCAAGCAGTTAAGACTCATACTCCACTAATGTATATTGAGTTCCTCAGCACCTGCTTCAGACATGCATCACACTGACATGCATCACCTTAACTCTCACCAGAACATGATCTCTGTACTATACCTAAGGAAACTCAAAGTGCCTAAGGAACTTACCCAAATGCACATCAATTTGTACTGGAAAATTCATGGTCTAAGCCTGGGTCATACATTGCAGAATCCAGTCGAGAGGTATGGGGCGATAGAAAGCCCCATAGCACTGAATTCAACTTCCTTATCCTTAACCCCATGCATTTGTGTTTATACTAATACACTTTAATGCAAATTGGACTCTTTCTAACTAATATCTAATGGGGTGTCAAATAAAGGAATGAGTGCATTCCAGGAAACAAGCAGCTTGGCAAGAAGTAAATGCAGCACTTCTCGAAGCACCCTTGGACACTAGGGGGAACTCAGCCCAATAAACACCAGGAGACTTGGGAATTTTGTCATCACCTCTATTACTAACAAGAAGGCAGTGGAAAGTGGAGTCTCTAAAGCAGATGATAAACACAACACAACACACAAATTAGCTTAGGCATATCAGAAAGTGAAATTTTCTTTCACGGATGGTAATGTAAGTTCATCTGAAAATGACCATGGTGCATTAAATAACAGTCTATTGATGTTGTATTCTATTGAAGCATTCAACTAAATACAGGAAACTGCTCTGCACAGATTTCTATTGCCAGTACCTTTAAATAGTCTGTCTGTGCACATACGACCTTGGGTTAGTCCGGTGTTTGCAACGGCAAGTGTGCAGGCCAGTGCAAGGGGGCATAGGGCTAGAAAGGTTGCTGAGCTAGTTAATGTCAAAATTCTTCTTCTTTTTTTTGATTTTTGGGTCACATCTGGTGATATGCAGGGGTTACTCCTGACTCTGCAACTCAGGAAATACCCCTGGTGGTGCTCAAGGGACCATATGGGATGCTGGGAATCAAACGCCCTACCTGCTGTGCTACTGCTCCAGACTCGATGTCAAAATTCTAACTCCATGCCTCTCCTAAAGTCTCATATTTATCCTGATGAGTCTTCAAAAATATTGGTGTGAAATTCAGTATAGGTTTGACATTGAAGTAATGCTCTCCTCTCGAAGTAATTTTTTTAATTGCTATCCTTTGAATGACATGATGATATAACTAACACACTATCACATTTTCTGAACATCAGAGAGAAAGTGTTTTGCACATATAGTCTTTGGTTAAAAAAATCAAGACACTGTAAACTTTCGAATAAAGCTTTCAACAGCTTGATGCAGAATTAGAAAATAGGCTGACATATTAAGATCCCAAATACAGTAAAAATATCTTATTAACTGAAGATAATGTAGAAAACACTATCTAATCCCAATGAAGTCAAAACGTATGTGCTCCTTTAAATAAAATAAATTAGAATAAAAGAGTACATTTATGAGGACAGTCATTTGTTAATGAAAATGAGTGTGGAAGAACCATTCCTAATCTTTTTAATATATTCCTGGGTATTTGTAAGAGTTATAAATCAAAGTAGCTTTATTGTTCTTTTCTATCACTGTCACTGTCACTGTCCTCCCGTTGTTCGTCGATTAGCTTGAGCAGACTCAGTAACGTCTCCATTGTGAGACTTGTTGTTGCTGTGTTTGGCATATCGCATACGTCACGGGTAGCTTGCCAGGCTTTGCCATGTAGGCGAGATACTCTTGGTAGCTTGCCGGGCTCTCTGAGAGGAGCAGAGGAATTGAACTCTGGTCGACCGGGTCGACCGTGTGCAAGGCCAACGCCCTATTCACTGTGCTATCGCTCCAGCCCGTTATTTTCTATACTACAATAAATATGATATTGTAAATTATCAGAATCTTGGAGATGAGCCAATAAAGTTACTTTTTTAAAACACAGGAGTCTAAACATAATTATTTAGAAATTTGTTTTGGCAGCTCTGTTGATTTCATCTAAGAATTCCAGAGCTATGGGGAAGAAATCACTAAATATTATTGAATTAAGGAACACATACCAGAAATTATTAAAAAGACACAGACACACAAGGGCTAAAGAGATAGCACAGGAGTAAGGCATCTGCCTTGCATTAGCCGACCCTGGTATGATCCCTGATATTGAATACAGTCCCCTGAGCACTGTCAAGAGTGATTTCCATGCATAGTCAGGAGTAAGCCTTGAGAACTGCCATGGATGGCACCTCAAAGAAAATAAAACCCACAAAACTCGTCCACTTTCTTTAAAAAATTACACAATGTGCTATAAAGTTGGCCACAAAAAGAGAAGCAATAAGTCAATTCAGAGTCTGCCAATAATTGATATGCTTGACACTGGCCCTATGTTTCTCCCTGACAAAGTACATGAAGGTGAGTGAGCTGTGGAGGAAGAATCCATTAAATTATGTGGTATGCAGAATCAATTATAGTTCAAATGTATTTTTATTGACATCAGTTCTTTCCAGATGGAAGTAAATATCTAACTGGAATCAGCAGAGAGCAGAACTTTACCCGCTAAACCACCACTGAGTGGGACATTCCCCAAATCTCAGGTGGTGGCCACTGAAAGGACACAGGAGAGCATCCAGCTACCAAGGCCCCAAAGTCGGTCAACCACAAGTACTAAGTATTACAGAGCACCTGGTACTCACTTGGGCTGGACAGAGAAAAATATGAAAGATACGTGTCCTTTATCAATATTTCATTTTACTCAGCCAACCTGAACTATGTCTTCTTTCATTCTGTACTTTTAAGAAGCTAATGCTGAGGAAGTTTCATGTAAGTGGGATGTGGTGATAGTACAGTCAGACAGCTGGGGCCACTCTGGTATATGGAGATACATGAAGACTGGAGCCTATGAGGGCATCCAGGGGGGCAGTGAGGGAGACCAGGAATGTAGGAATGTAGGGTCCCTTAAGTTAGGCAGATGGAATATCCTGAGTTTTGGACTGGAGGTGCCATACTTATTTATTTTAAAGCAACACGAATGACCTTGTATAATGGCATTGGCAACACAATTTTGAAAGGAACTTAATTAAAATATTGGCAGTGGTTTTCAATTTCATAAACTGTACATAGTAATTAGGCCAAGAACATCCCCTCTATTTAAAGACTGTGAAAACAGAAGCCCCAAGAGCCATGGAATCATTCCCCAGAGCCCACTTTTGTACACTACTATGAGCATGTAGAAAGATCCAGAACATGCCCTGGATTTCACTGCATCATTATTGAAGACTTATGTCTTTTTTTTTTTTTTTTTTGCAAAAATGTTGAAACGGAGTCAATATCTGAAGCTTTTAAAGAAACTTTGCTGGATCCACGGAAATAGTACAAGGGTTCGGGAAAAATGCTTTGCATGAGCCCAACTGGATTTGATCCATGTTTCACTGCCAGATGTATCCCTGGAGGGCCCTCTCCCTCCATCACTGCTGGTTGTGACCCTGAATTCCCAGGGTAGACTAAAGGGGAGGGGCCCAGGAGTCCCCAGTAGGGCCTGAGCAAGGATGCATTCTGAGACAAGAGCACTCAACCTCAGAAAGACAGTGGCCCTGGGCATTCTGAGCCCCACTCTGGAGGTTCTGCCCCCACCTCAAACTGTGCTGCTGTTATGTAAAAATCAACCAATTCAACAGAAAATGAATGAATTTCAAATCTCAAGAAGCACTGACGGTCATTATGTTTTGTATTGGATGCGTAAGTTTATGGCAATGTATATTCTCTCATTTAAAGACTTTGATGTTATAGTTTAAGAAATGTCTTAAGTTAAAATTATTACTTTACTATCTACAATTATGAGATGATAGATTAAATATCAATTTTTTCTGGATTCAAAAAACAGGCTGCAATGATCATGTGGGGCTGAGCCATAGGAATTATCCTAGAGGTCCATTACCTTATACTGCTCAGAGCTTATTGAAATATCAAAAGATATCTTGGTCAAATTATGTGACTCTCACCAGCACATGTGCACTTCAGTATTGTTCACATTAATGAAGGTTGCAATTCTTTAGAAAACTACTTAAATCGTGGTATATAATAAGCACTGCTGTTATCTTAAGTATCAAATCACCACTACAATACAAAGTATTTGAAAAAATGTAATACTCCTAAGCTCAAAAAACATTAGGGTTTCAACAAACTACTGTTAACACAATTCTGCATTTATACTGAGTAAAATACTGACATTACATTACCATAAGAAAGAGCTAAAACCTTCCAATGCCACTAAGAAATCTTAGATGATATATACATACTCACTGAAGTAAAAAATTAAACAAACACAGGAAAGAACATAAGTGCTATTCCTTTAGATATTTAGATATACAAAGCCTGGCAAGCTACCTGTGACATATTCAATATCCCAAACACAGTAATATGTGTCACAATGGAGACGTAACTGGGCCCACTAGAGCAAATCGATGAACAACGGGAGAGACAGTGACAGACTTTGCCAAAAAAACAAAAATAAGTGGATCAGTCCTCATAGAAAATTTTCCCTAAGTCCATATATATTAAGCCAAAATGCCCCTCCATAATTGGATAAAAGATTACTGTATGCTAAAAAATTGCCGATCTGAGCTCTGATAATGTACATGCTTTCAGTGGAAGACTTTTTTGTGGGTTGGATTTGCGTTCAGAAGATTATTCTACAATGACCTCAAAGGATCACAGTCAGAAATTTGGAGTTTCAGAGTCAGAGAGAACCCAGCACCAGCACCCTGCCTCCAGCACCCACCGTCTTAGTCATGTTCCCAAATCTGAGTTTCAGTTTCCTCATCAGTAAAATAGGACTGCTTTACTGTAGCAGTAGTTCCCAAATAACGTGTACATAATTTAGTAATCAAGCACAACTCTGGGTGTTAATTAAATGGGGTCTATTATAATAACATTACTGACATTTGTTATTAACTTCTCACAACACTGAAAGGAAAAATGATGAGGCAACAGTTACAGCTATGGAACCTAGAGCACAAAGATTTTAAATAATTTATCGAAGAGTACTCCTGGTGCAATTTTACTTGCAATATTCAGCTATAGAAGCAGAACCCAGGGGAGGAGAAGCTGATGTCACAAAGCAAAATCAAAAGTCGAGATATATCATGCCTAGCATAGTAGTTGAAGTCAAATTCCCATGACTATGAATGATGGGGATGCACTGAATATTTCTGCAAGTCAAATTGTGCAATGATTCAGCAAGGCTAATGGATCTGAGTTACTAAATAACTGATGCTCAACAGTGAGGAGGCTTACTATTTTTATAGCTCCAAACTGCATCCACTATGCAAGAAATTGTACCTAGGAAGACTAAAAGTCTTCACATGCTTTCTGAAGTACCTGTTATTTCAAGGTTAGGAAACAAAGCTGACACAGGTGAGAAAAATCATGGTTACTTTAGAATTATTTTTCTACTTTGGGAAATAAAGTATGGCTCCCAGATATACAGTGGGTAGGCACTGGTCTTGCACGTGGCCAACCCAGGTATAATCCTTAGCACATCATGGGTTCCCCTGAGTCTGTCAGTAGTGAACCTTTGTGCACTTAGGACTAAGCCCTGAGCACTACCTGGAATGCGCTCCCCCCCCCAAAGTTAAACAGTGCAACATAAGCAGCTTATAAGCAGTATTTTCCCCAGGAAGTCAATTTATATAAGCAAGAATTTTAAAAATCAGTCTGGGTAGTAGATTATATACCCTATGTGTAAGGTCTCTCTGGGAAGAACTAAAACTACTACAAAATCTATGCTAATCATTTTATTTTGTTAAAAATATTCTCTTAGTGCCTTTCAAACCTGTGACAAAGACAGTATTATTACCTACAGTCTGCACTTTTGTACATGATTTCACCATGATTATTTTAATTGCTGTGCCAGGGATCAAGCCCAGGGCATCACCATGCTCTAACTATTGAGCAACATCCCTGGTCCCTGCGAGCAAACATTTTTTTGTGAAGCAAGATAGTTTTTATTGAAAGTTATCTAGAAAAAGTGTGAAAGGGGAGAGAAAGAAATAAATACATGTTTGGGACTTACCACAGGATTCTACAGAGTGGAAATAAGCAAGCAAAGAAACATAGAGAGAAGCGAGAAAAAGACATGTTTCACGGAGAGCACAGGCTGGGAGAGCAAGACCCTGCCAGCCATTTAAAATGACAGAGAAACTTGTAGTCTTAATGACTGAAGGGCTACGCAGAGCCGTCTGAAATACTGTCTCAGTAGCAGCAATATACTCACCACTGTGAAAAGACATCTTCCTGACAGTGTACATATGAAAAAGAAATCTATCTCTCTAAGTAGTCAAATGTAGAAACATTAGTAAGGTAAGGCTACCAGAATTTTGATTTAGTTGCTAGAATGTTAGTGTTTTTGTGTAAATGAGAATGTTATGACTTTATATCTCAAAGAAAGCTCAAGATAAAAAATACTTTATAAGTACCACTGAAAGACAGGAGCTTAGGCAGTGCTATGGCAGGCTTGATGAGAGACTAGAAAGGAGGTAGGCCTGAGTTTCAGTTCCCTAAAATCTAGGTTACGGTTTCCTTGAAATGATGTAGCAATGGTAAGGTTAGTAACTAGCAGAAAGGTCACCACTATGCCCGCCATGTAACCTCAGCCTTGACTGAATCAGAAAGGAACTAATAACAGGAAAATCCCCTAGATCATTGCCAATGGAAAGCCCCCACTGTATACTGCTGGAAGATAAATACTCTGCGCTTTTGTGGCTCGGGGCCTCTCCGTTGGAGGAAGCCACTGTGTCAGTGAGTTGGATGGAGGCCCTAGCTTGACCAGCCAAGCCAGCCAATAAAGATCCTCTCACACTTGCATCGGAGTAGGCTCCATGGAGGTCTTTCAGAAACAGTCATGGGCTGATACCAGGATGTTCAAAATATTAGTGAACAAATGGAATAAAACAAATATTGGAAATGGAAGTTTTCATACCGATCTATTTTATAAGCAGTGATGATCTCATTGTGTCGTTATACACATAGTACTCGTAAAGTTATGTGTGAGACAAGATAAGAATGAGGACTGAACTTTTAATTACTTTATAGTTAACAATGGTGTGACTAATGGTCGTTTAAGGTCCCATTGGGTTGAACAAACACAGAGCAGTTCTGAACAATGTCACAAATTGGTGTATTTTTTTCCTCCATTAAAAATATAACTTTTGGCAGAAATGTGAATGGACTATGCAATAAGCTATGGCTCCATGCCCCTCCCCGCCCCCAGTAGGGAAAGGGTCTCTATCCCTGTCTCTTCCACCTTTCCCCCCTCCCCCCACCCTGCGGCACTGTAGCCGCCACCTCAGAGTCTTTTGGACAGCCAGGTATGAGCAGCAGTGATAGGGCAACTGCAGCTTCATGGGATGGGGGGGTGGGGGGCGCGGAACAAGCACGTCCTTTCTGCCCTGCTGAGACCATGAGTTTCACCCTCCGAGTGGCTCTCCAACATGGCCATGGCCCCAGAGGCACACAAAACAATCTTGGAACTATGCGGTTTTTGGCAGAAATTCCTCCAGATTTAATTAGTAGAATATCAGAAATCCAGAAATCGCTCAGCCGCTACTGCTATACACTCTTCATAACTAGCAATAGAAAACAAATTATTTCATGATGCCTTTTCAGCAGGTCTGATTGTTGGAGGAAAATTCCAAATAATAATGGTGCATCTTTTGTCGAAATAATGAATGCAATCAAAGTGGAGAGAGTTAAGTGTAAATCATCTGTCTCACAGGCAGGGGGAGGGCTGAGATGGGGGGTATATTGGGGTTCTTGGTGGTGGAAAATATGCACTGGTGAAGGGATGGGTGTTTGATCATTGTATGACAGAGACCTAAACCTGAAAGCTTTGTATCTGCTCTCATAGTAATTCAATAAATAAATTTAAAAAAATACAGCTGGAAAAGAGAAGGGATCACTAAGACAATGATGGTTGGAGGAATTGTTTGGGATGAAAGATGTGCGTTGAAAGTAGAGACCAAACATGATAACCTCTCAGTATCTGTATTGCAAACCATAATGCACAAAAGCAGAGAGAGAGTATGGGGGACCTGTCTTCCATGGAGGCAGGAGAAGGGTTGCAAAGGCGGGGGTAAACTGGGGGACATTTGTGGTGGAGAATGTATACTAGTGGAGGCATGGGTGTTTGATTACTGTATGACTGAAACTCAAACATAAAAACTTTAACAGTATCTCATAGTGATTCAATAAAAAATACTTCCCTCTGGGGCTCGAGCAAAAGTACAGTGGGCAGGACGTTTGCTTGCCCACCGGAGTTAGATCCCCGGTATCCCATATGGTCCCCCAAGCACCACAAGTGCTTGGCTCACGGCTGACTTTCACAGGCTCGTCCTCAGCCTCCCAATCATGAGAATGGATCTGCTGAAAAACCCAGATATGTGGAACTTGTGACTTCAGGCTTCAAGGAGTTGGGAATGGACCCCTTCACCCATCTCCGGACCCTTCTGGTTTCCTGGCAGTAAAGTCCATCAACTGCCTCTAGGCACCATTTAAGCGCATCAATGTCCACGATCCAGAGACTCACAAATGAAACTCAAAAGAGAGCATCATGCCACAGGGATGCCTCTGGACCCATTTTTTTTAAATTTTAGAATTCCAGGAGTGCGTGGCCGTGAAAGTGACTGCACGACACCCTATACTATCCATAAGCATTACAAAATACATATTAAGCATCTGTCAAGGGGGCAGGCTTAAGTGGTTGTGGGAAAATTCAAAATAATGGTGGTCTTTCTTTCTTTCTTTCTTTCTTTCTTTCTTTCTTTCTTTCTTTCTTTCTTTCTTTCTTTCTCTCCCTCCCTCCCTCCCTCCCTCCCTCCCTTCCTTCTTTCCCCTTCAGAGTTGGGAATGGAGTGGGAAGACATTGGAATGATTAAAATCTGCGGAGGGAGGGGGGTAGTTTAACAGTGTTTCCTCAAGCAGTCAAGTCCATTTCTGGCAGGACTGGGTGGCATTGGGGGCCACTGGAACAAAGGCAGGGTGTACTAACGTGTGCAATTATGGTGAGCTTTCTGTTTGCTTGCTAAAAGAAGTCAGATGGGAAAGGGCCTAGATTGAGGGATTATTTTTTCTGAAAATAAGGGGTGGTAGGCCAAAAATATTGGGTACCTCAGGACTAGAGCAATATGAACTAGCTCAAATCTCACCACTGGCTTCTGTATGACCTTGGGCGTATTGCTGAAACCCTATGTGCTTGGCACTCTCCTACGGAAATGACGTAAGGAGCGAGTCCGAACAGGTTTCTAGAAAGCGTCACACCAAATGGGCCCTCCTCTTTCCCATATCTGCAGCCTTCTCCTCCTCCATGTGTCCAGACAGTTTCAGAATGCCCATCTCTCCTGCCCTCTGGGCTCCAAGTGAGTCTTCATTTTGCTAACTTAATACTCTCTTTTCACAGAAAGGCCTTAGTCCAGAAGTGCATGTCAAAGACTGGAGAAAGTTCTCTGCTCAGCTCCTTCTCTGGCCTCAGAAACACCCTGTTGAGACTCAAAAGACAGGGGTCCACAGAGGGCGCCCAGGGGACACCATCTGCGGTGCTGACCCGAGTGAAAAGAGCACCTTCCTGAAGATTGGATGGAAGACCTATAATCCTCTGCCCTTCTCCCTATAGCCTTTAGCTTCAGAGGTTTGGAACCAGCAGAGCTTCAGAACCCAAGAGCACATGTCAGCTTGTGTCCACTGTCCTTCAAAGCCACTCCTGACCCTTCTCTTCTCCCTGCCCCGCACCAGGAGGAGGCCCTGGGCACACTTGGCAAACCCTGCCTTCCAGTTTCCTGCAGTGTGTGGACATGGGGGACTAGAGCACCTAGGGAAGTCAGGGTCTTCATTCCCTTCACTGGAAGGCCGAGGTGCTCCCTTGGAGTTTGAAAGTACTCAGCTCTCCTGGGTCCTTTCAAACTGGGCAGCAACTGCTCTGTTACTATTACTCCAGGGGGCTACACTGTCCCCTCTGTTGTACTTCACTACTCCTTGTTGAGATGCTTCAGACAGTTCTGTTTGAGGGTTAGTGTTTCTGTTTGGAGGTGGGTAGAGCCAGGACTTGATAGAGAAGAGTTGATCTGATACAATGCTTGAGTCTGTGCTCACTCTGCAGCCGGACAACAGCTACTTGCCCTCTTTTATGTCTAGTTGAGACCCAAATGCTACCCCTTCTCTGCCCCAGCCATTTCTATAAATCTCCCTGTGGATTTTGAAATAATAAACACTTTTCTCTTTATTCTCATCATTAAGGGAATTCTTTGATGAGAAAGTATCTCTGTTATAGTTTAGGAATCATTTCTACTTAAAAAATTTTGGGGGGGGGAGGCAAGCCTTTGGGATCACACTGTCAGTGCTTAGGGCTCTGTGCTCAGAGATCACTCCTCATGGGGTTTGGAGGATTATAGGTGGTGCTAGGAATTGAACCTAGGTTGACCATGTGCAAGACAAGCACCTTATCCACTGGATTATCTCTCAGCCCCCTTTTCACTTTTTCATTATTATAATTTCTTGTTCTAATTTTTAAAATTCTATTTGCAGCATCATTTCACTTGATTATACTCTTCTGTGCATGCTAAAAATTTGTTGTAGATAATATAATCAGAATACAAAGTAGAAAAATGTCAACCTTTTTGCTGTGACTGAATTTTTTAGCAAAAAAGTTTTAAAAAGCTTACACAACAAGCAACATAATGAAATATAAATTATTTTGAGACTCTAGACATGAGAGGATTACTTTTACTTCTCATTATCTTGCTACCTCGTCCAGATGTTTTAGCAATTTTAAAATACATTTGAGAATACACAACTGACAGTGACTTACAATGAACTCTGACTCTACAGATGATTCCAGAAGATTACACAATGGATTAGAAAAAATCAACAGCAAATCACTATGCTAATTTTATTCTGCAGCTATAGTCCTATACATAAGATTTTTGTTGTTTGTAAGTCAACCTTTTATATTTGGTGAGAAGGATCTTTTACTAAAGCTTTTTTTAATCTTTCTGTTTATTTTGGCTTCCAAAGGGGACGATATCCAAAACAAAGGCAAACAATTGAAACAGGAAGCCAGAAACCTGTAAAAGTTAGATAATAAAGTTCCAAGTAGACTATAGACCAAACATGATTGCCACTCATTGCCTCTTTTGCAAACCACAACACCCAATAGGAGAGAGAGAACAAAAGGGAATGCCCTACCACAGAGGCAGGGTGGGATGGGGGCGATGGGGGGTGGGAGGGATACTGGGACCCGTGGTGGTGGGAAATGAGCACTGGTGGAGTGATGGATGGGTATTTGATTATTGTATAATTGAAACCCAAGCACAAAAATTTGTAAGTCTACAACTGTACCTCATGGTGTCTCACTAATAAAAATTAAAAAAAAAAAATAAAGTTCCCAGACACAAATAGAACCTTCAACCCCCCAAAGCCTACTGCTGAGTTCTACATCTCTATTTATTAATATGAGTTAATATTAACTTCATTTATTTGTTCATATTATTTTCACCCTCCTTTGCAGTCTGTCTTTACTATGGTATTTTATTTGATGTTCTACAAAAGTATCCAGTTTAATGGGGGGTAAATGCCAATAATTAAGTCCATAGAGCTTTCCCTAGCTTGTCCTAATGTTTATTTTGTTTTATTTTCCCTTGGAGGTTTGCAGGGCGGGTCTCAGTGCTTGGGAGGCCTGGTGTTCTCAACCACCGGGTCAGTTGTTCAGTGTAAGGTCCTGAGAATGTGGTGCTACTCGGGACCTGCTGTGCTAGAGATGACCTGGACTTCAGTGATACTCAGTAGAGTCAGCCTCATGTAACACATGTGTGCTAAGCCCTGCATCATCTTTCCAGCTCCTAATACTTAGAATTTACAATGTAGACAAAATTGATGTTGAAGAGACTGAGCCACACAATGAGCAATGGCAATGCCATGAGAGGCAGCAAAAAGAAGAAAAATCAGCTAGGTCTCAGGTTGGGTTCTGGAACTGAAAGAGTTTCTATTTCCGGGAAACAAAACAATGTGAAACTCGCTAACCAGAAAGTCCTTGGGCCCAGCAAGTGGGCTCAACCAATCACCATGTGCGATTTTAGCAATGCTAGTACCAGTCTTTTGTTAAAGCAAAGAATGGGTAGCTTGTTTAACTACATACAATAAAATGTTAACTAAAATTAGAGTCTGGGTCCTTGTCCTGAGGCTGCTGTATTGGTGGGGACTTGGGCCCTAGCTCGAGCTAGCAATAAAATTCCTTGACTTTGCATCACGAGAGTGGTTTTTTTCCTTATCCTGATTCCTGGCACAACAATATCAGGATAAGTAAAGAGACCATGAGAGAATATATACTAGGCTATGAATGCTTAATACTAGAAAAATGGCTTAAACATCAATCTTCTTCAATATGTTTCCTGAAGAAGATTTTTTTAAAAGAATAAATTAAGTCCTAGGTAAATACTATATAGGAAACAAGGCAGAAAACAATGAAATAGAAAGCAAACAGAGATAGTAAAAAATATGATTAAACAAAAAGATGAATAATATTGAAATATAATACAAGAATGATTAATATAATCAAAATTGATTTTAAAAATGCAGAAACATCTCAGTGACCAGTATCAGGAATAAAGCAGAAATCACTAGGAAAACTAGAGATTTCATTAAAATAAAAAAAATCCAACAGTTTTATACTAATAAATTTCACTAACATTAATGGATAGATAAATTTACTGAAAACTTCAGTCCACCAGAACCAATACAAGAAAATCTGAATTTCCAGTGTCTATTAAGAAACCGGACTTGAGATATCACTGGTGACAGAGGAGGTTCCTTTCCGCATTCCCAGAGTAACAGCTAAGAAAGAGCCAGGTAGAAACACCACAGAGAGAATTATGGTGCAAAGTAATAGTGCCCCTCACCCGGAGACCACACAGACAGGAGCTGCTGGAAGGTGTACATGGAAGGAGGGTGGAGAGAAATTGGTGGCAATTGGCAGCACTTGGGGATCAGGAGATATATGGGGGGCTCTGGGGAGAGGACAAAAGAGTGAGTGAAGAAACACACACCCTTGGCTGTCTGAAGTTCTCAATGGAAAAGCTGGGGTCCTCCACACAGTTGTGAGGAAATGAGAGAGTTCTCAGACGCTCTACTTCTGGGGATCCCATTCCTCATGGCAGACCGGGTGCAGTGACATCCTTAAGATTGGTGACTGAAGAAAATGTAGACAATACCCTTCTGGACTCAGAGAAGTGTTAGGAGACATGACTTCAATTGTCAGATAACCAAAGTTAAAATCAAACTGATGGTTCAGCGGCAAACTCAAAACCTTCTGCATAACGAAGGAAACTGGCATCCAAATACAAAGCAACCAATTTGGGGGTGAGGGAGACATTTCCACATTTCATTCCTTGCCCAAGACAAAATATATAGAGAATTCATGAAAGTAAACAACACAAAAATAAATGATTGAAAAATGAGCAGGGGACACAAGAAACAAGAGAGGAAGAGGGTGGAGAGAAGGAAATCCTGCAGGAACACTGATGTAAACAGTGGAGCAGCCAATGACAAAAGCAATATGGGGAGTTCTCAAAATTTTCCAGAAATTTTATTATGATTCAATTATTCCATTTCTGGAACAAACGTTTACCCCCAATACAAAAAAACATTAACCTGAAGAAGTATATGCAGTCCCATGCTTACTGCAGCATTATTTAGAAACTATCTAATGGACTTTCGGGGTGGCTGGATAAAGGTGCGAAATACATACATTTCACTCATCTGTGATATATATATAAAACCTAATAAATGGAGCAACCAAGTAACATAAACTTTGAAACTTTAAGACAAAACGATGGTTTCCAGAAAGGAAGGAGGGAGAGGAGTGAATAAATCAGATAAAAATGGTTGAATGGGGTTATAAATAGAATTAAAATGTTAGCGGTGAATTTAATGCAGTGCATATGCAAGGTGAGTTTTTTTTTAATTTATTTATTGAATCGCTGTGGGAAAAGTTACAAAGCTTTCAGGTTTAGATCTCGGTCATGCAAATATCAATCACATTTCCCTTTACCAATACTTATTTTTCACCACGAAGAACCCCAATAACCCCCTCCCCCCATGTCTGTGGGGCAGATGAATTCTAGTTAACACTCTGTCTGCTTTGACTAGCTTCATTGTTTTGATAAAAGTTGATCCATTATTATTTAGACTTTACCCCCACCTCCCGATCAGCCATGCTGAAAAAGCATTGTGAAATGATTTGCTTTCTACAGCTGGGTTCAAGAATTAAATGATGTTGCGCGGCCGCAATAGCAGCCATGCGGTTTTGGATTTCTGCTATTTTATTTATTAACCCTGCAAGTATTTCTACTGAGAGTCAGATAATTAAGAGATTGGTTTCTGTGCTTCTGGGGCCGTGGCCATGCCGGAGAGCCACTCGTGGGGGGCAACTGGTGACCTCGGTAGGGCATGAAGGACGGGCCGGAACACCCCCCCCCCCGCCCTTCCCCGCCCACCCCCCCCATCCCATGAGGTATCCATCGCACCCCCACCCCCGGCTCAGACCTGCTCTCCACAAGGCTCCTATGCGGCCGCAATCTTTCTTTCCAGAGAGGAGAGGGCGAATGGGGCAACACCCTTTCCCCTCCGGGCAGGCAAGATGGCGCGGATTAATGCATAGTCTGTTCGCTTTTCTGCTCCAAGCTACTGGTTTTCTATATTAAGTCCTTGTGCTTCTGGGGCTGTGGCCATGCTGGAGAGCCGCTCGTGGGGGGCAACTGGTGACCTCGGTAGGGCGTGAAGCAAGGTGAGTTTTTTTCTTTTATTTTTTGGGGAGAAGGGGTTTGAGCTGCACTTGTTTGTGCTCCCAGCTCTGTCCTGGGGACCATGTGGTGCCAGGATTTGGGTGACCACATTAAAGATAAACCCCTGTACTATTTTTCTGGCTGGCACATGTTAATTTTTAATGATGTATACTGAAACTTCTATGTTATAATGGAATACTACTTCAATAAATCTAAATTAAATTTTTATTAATATGTAATGAATTATTATATGTCTCCTTAAAATACTGACCCAAATGGTTAACATGGTATACTGTCATTCATTTAATAAAGACAAATATCAATCATATGCAAATTATATTAAAAATAGTGACGGTGGAAACCCATCTTAACATTGTAAGAAGCCAACACCATCAAGGTCCAAGACAAGAAATGAAAACAACACTACAAATCAATATCCTTCATAAACACAAATGAGTGCCTTTAAAATATTAGCAAATCAAATTCAGCATCCATAAAAAAGGTAATACATCATAACCCAATTAGATTTATCTCAGGAAGGAAAGATTGGCATAACATTTGAAAATAAACAATATAATTCACCACAGGAGCAATTAAGGAAGGAAAGTGCTCATATAAATCATTTCAAATAAGTCAGAAAAAACCCTTTGATAAAACTCTAACCTACTCCTAAGAGAATCACTTAGAAATCATGAACAACCTGGGACTGTCTCAGTATAAGGGCAACTATAAAATGTCTACATCTAACATATTTTAGGGTGAGATACTGTAAAACTTTCTCCCTAGATATAGAACAAGGAAAAATTACTGATCTTCTCACCTCTGTGTCACAACTTAGTCTGGAATGTAATACACCAGTGCACGAAGGAAAGAACTTGGGGAAAAAACCCCGTAAAGACACAATAGCAGAAGTCTAACTATTTACTTCCAGATAACATAATTACCTAGAACATAAAAAGAAAGTTTTAAAAACTATTCAAATTCCTAAGTGAACTTAGCAAAACAACAGGGAATAGAAGATCAACAGAAAAAAAGTCAATTGCGTTTTCATAGACTGGCAGTAAACAATTAGAAAAGTATACAGTGTAATTCCACTAACAAAAACATACAAATTGCAAAATACTTAGGACACAGTTTTAAAAAGATGTACAAGGCCTCTTCACTGACATTTATAATAAACTTTGAAGTATTCATATTCATGGACTGACAGATCCAGTAGTACCGAGATGAAAATGATCTTCAATTTATTTCACACTACCACTTCACACCAGCAAGAAGGGCTTCCATTGTAATCAGCAACAGTAATTGTGGAGAAGTGTTGAAAAAAGGACAACTCCTGTTCACTGCTGGTGCAGCCACTTTGGAAAACACTATGGTGCCTTTAAGCAGTTAGAGAAAAGAGCTACCATAGGATGCAGCAATATAACTTTGGGACCTATCTGAAGAATACGAAAAACATTGACATAAAAAGTTGACCCTCCCCAATGTTTCACTGCAGCAATATAGACAATAGCCAAAATACAGAAGCAAACAAAGTTTCCATCAATATATGACTAGGTAAAGAAGACACGGTATATTTATACAATGGTGTATACTTCGGGTCTAAGAAAATGAAATTTTGCCATTCAGAGCACATGGAAGGAGCTTGAGGGAATTAGGTGTATTGATATTAGAAATAAAAAGACAAGTACTGGATCAAGTATACTGCATGCATCTGGCATGCAATATAATGCAGAAAAATGGTGAACAGACAAACCAGAGGAGAATGACAAAGCTGGGGGCAGAGAAGAGAGAGTAAGAGCTGGACCACATGGGGCTAGAGGGATAGCACAGCGGGTAGGGCATTTGCCTTGCACACGGCCGGCACGGGTTCGATTCTTAGCATCCCATATGATCACATGAGCACCACCAGGAGTAATTCCTGAATGCAGAGGCAGGAGTAACCCCTGTGCAACAACGGGTGTGACCCAAAAAACAACAAACAAACAAACAAAAAGAGCTGGAGCACATATAAGACATTCACTAGGTCTGAATTTGCATTTCTCTCTCTGGTCCCCAAACAGCGTGGACATGACTGGGAGATCATGAGAGTGATTCCAGGGCTCCTTGAGCACTTCTTGGAAGTCCAGCCCCACTCTCCCCACAAGAAACAAAACCAGTGAATATCGGTTATAGAATGAAGGAAACCTGAGTTGAAGTGTTAGGGGCGAAATGGTGGCAGTGGTGAATCTTTATAAAAAATAAGTGGGCATATTAAAGTTCTATGTTTATGATGATCAACCCACAATAAGTAAAATATGAAGTCCCAGACTTTTTTTCCTTTATTGGATTTTGGGTCCTACCTGGAAATGTTTGAGGGCTCCCACCCACCTCACTGCTTGGAGGTAACTCCTTGGTGGTGCTCTGGGGTCTCCATGGTGATCAGGATGAACCGGAGCCTCACACATGCAAGACCAGTGCTCTACTATCGAGTTACACCCTTCCCCTCAACAAGTCTTTGTTTACTTTTTTATTAGAAGACTGATTCAAACATTTATATGGTAATTAGAATGATATGAAATAGGCAAGAGAATCCCCAACTAGATAAAATTAGTTGGAGAACTTACACCACCTGATTTCAAGACTTAATTTGACCTATATTAACCAGGTAAGTATGGATAAAAGAGACCAACAGGAGAGAAAATTGTTTGGAAACAAATCCGTACACATAGCACCAACTGAGTTTCAACACAGCTGTCAAAGCAATTAAATGGAGGAAAAGAAAGTCTTTCAAGAAACCATCACAGGTCAACTAGATAATGGTTGGGAATGAATCCCAAGCCTTAGCTCATACTCTCTATAAAAACCAACTCAAATAAGCTCGAGTTTTTATGAGAAAAGTTTATAACAAGTGCACTGTGAAACAGGACAAGATTTTTTTGGACACAAAAAGCACTACTATAAAAAACTGATAGAAGAGACTGTACCAAAATTTAAAACTGCCCATCAAAAGAAATTGAAAAAAAAAGGGCAAAAAAAATTTAAAAACATATCGACAGACTTGTAGAATGTTACTGATAAAACTCCAAAAACTTTCTGCTGAGTGATGATAGAAACCTGAATTTCAAAATTTCATTGGTGGTGATGGGTACCACAAGAAGTTCTTAAGGAGGGTGGAGATTGAAAAGTAGGAGTGCAGAAAGTTTCTGCGGGAGACCTCTGTGTTCTTCAGAGTGTTGTTACCCAAATGGATACATTGTCCAAATTCAAACTGTGCATGCAAACTTTCTGCATCTTCTGTATATAAACTCATACAAAAACGGTTAGCAGTAAGATTTTACTTCCATATTCTAGACATCAGTCTCATGTAACTCTTTTAGAACAAGTGCAAAGCACTGCTGAGAGCAGTATGAGAGAAGATAGGTATGGGCTTATTCCTATATCAAACCAAACTATGGCTAGCATCAATAGTCTCAAAATCCCACAATTCCACTTAAACTTACAGATTACTGTAAGACAATGATGTATTTGTTACCCAACCCCCAATACAGACCACGTTTGTCAACTCCTATGAAACTGTCAATGTACACATCTATACAATATTAATAAAAAGCAATTCCTCAAGCATTAAAGGTACTCCAGATATAGAGTTTGCCCTAGCTGACCTTACTTGACAAATACAGACTTTTCTTTGATCAACTAAAGAAAATGATTCCTGATGATTTGTTCTCATTTTTCAACCCACATTTCATAACATGGACACCAATGGCTAAGTTAGGTGTCTGAAAGAACTCTGGCCTAAATATACTTTCTGTGTATTTAGTAATTTAGTAATTATATTAGATTTACTGTACTGTACCATCCTGTGACAGTCTACCTATCTCCTACTTTCCTCACTTCCTCAAACCACCATGAATATGGAGCTGCCAAAATGATATTCGTAAAATCATTCTTCCACATGCTATGGTCTTCTCCTCCCACAGAAACATTACTAAGAGCTTTAAAAAACTTTTAGTAATTACAAAACAAATCAGTAATGCCAGTAATGTCAGTAAAATCAGTAATGTCAGTTAGTTGTATTGCTACATAAAATGTAATAGTTTGACCTATATTTATACTTGACTTATCAACATTCAAGTTAATTTTCTAATGCTGCATATTTATAATGTGCCATTCTGTCCAGGCACTGTCCAAGGTAGTAACAATCAAGAGATGAATATAACAGAGCCTTAACTATTTCTTAACCAGTTAATAAAAAATTCTGGAGAAAAATATGTAAGTTAAAAAAATAAAGCATTAAAATGAAAGGACAGTAATGAAAAATCAATATTTGGCAAAGATTTCCATAGTAGTTAATTTGGAATTTCTTCCTATAGAAATTAGTCCTTGAGAGCCTACCACAGAGGTGAGGATGGGATGGGGTGGGGGTGGTGTGAGGGATCTGGGAACATTAGTGGTAGAAAATGTGTACTGGTGGAGGGACAGGTGTTCAATCATTGTATGACTGAAACTCAATCATGAAAGCTTTGCAACTGTATCTCACGGTGATTCAATAAAATAATTTTTTATTAAAAAATTTTTTAACAGTGAGACATCATGAGGTACAGTTGCAGACTTACACATTTTTGTGCTTGGGTATCAATTATACAATGATCAAATACCCATCCCTCCACCAGTGCCCATTTCCCACCACCACGGATCCCAGTATCCCTCCTACCCCCCCATCCCCCCCCATCCCACCCTGCCTCTGTGGCAGGGCATTCCCTTTTGTTCTCTCTCTCTTTCAATAAAACAATTTTTTTAAAAAAGAAATTAGACCTTGAAAGTAGAACATAAGACTTCATTTGGGGGGCTTATCAGGATAGGGGCAGGCAAAAAATGGACAGAAAAGAAAGATTGTTACTTCTAAAGAAAAAAATGATCTTTGTACTGAGGAGTCTTTTGGGAGATAAAAGAGGCCATAGCAGCAGTTTGGTAAATCAAATTAAGAAAAGGATACAAAAATCCATTTAGAAGTACGAAAATGCCCAATGCAAAGTATGGGAGAGGAGAACAGTATGGAGGAAATAAGCAAAATAATAAATTTCAAGTTTCCTGATTCTCTCATTATCTCCATTCTTTAATTTTGAGAATTTAAAAAATTAAGATCTTGTATTTTTTTCACTTAAAAATTTGTATTTGGTTATTTAAAACCAATCTTATTCATTTAAATCAGGACTAAGAGATAATACAAGAATCTCAATCATTTTATTACTTCAAATTTACAATCTCTTATGTCCAAGGATTTATAGATTGTAGCCAGATGCATCCTTGGGGGTAAGTCCTCATTTCAAAGATCAGGCATGGTCTTATCATCCTGGGTGTCACATTTCCTGGAGAAGATGCTTATCATAAACCACAGAGAGCTCTTGAGTGTCTGCATGGAGGCTGAACATACTTTTTTTTGTTCTCATGCCTAAATTCTGAATGTTTTAGGTTCTGATGGGAGTTAATATGTCCAGCAATGGCATTGCTTTCCTCCTATTTTTCCCAAGTATTCTCTGGAATGATGGGTCTCATTCTCCTAAGCCTGAAAGAGCCTTGAATATGGCACTTTTTAAAAATCTCAGGGCTTGGACAAAGAAGACGTTACTGGGGCCTGCTCGAGGCAATCGACAGAACAACAGGATGGTCGTGATCGTGATCGTGATTCTTCCCCCACATATCCCGGTCTCCCTGTTGAAATGGTGGTTCCTTAGAATGAGTAACTCTTTACAGTGCACAAATATGACCACAGTCAATGTCCACTGTTGCTATCTAACTGGCTCAGTGAACTGCAATCTTTAGGAAAACTGCTATTCTACAAATAATTTCTAATGAATGAGAACATAAAATATTTATGATTTATGGCAAGTGTTAAAGAAAGGGCCCCAGAATTTGGAGACCTTTTCAACTCCAAATATAGTTTTTATTTCTGCTCTCCTGTAACATATCTTCTGTCCCAATTCACACTCTTCTCTTTTTTTCTACTTTAAACTCTATTCATCTTTCAAGTTCCAGCTTTAAGTAATGACTTTATCTCAAGTCACTGAACTCTGTAGTGCACTTGATTTCTCTGAATTTTTAGCACTTACTTTAATTAACCTTGAGCTGCCTCAAGCTATGTCTTCTTCTAAAGTGTTATTTTCAACCCAATTTAACACATTTACTGTACAGTTACTATCAGTATTACACAGCATTGGGCGCAAGGTGGGAGGGTGGGGTGAAAATGAGAAAAACATAGCACTTCCCTTAAGGACTAAGAATGTTAGTACAATAACCAAAAGCAACATAGGATCATACGGTGAAAGAAACAGAAGGTAAAGATGATATCATTAACAATAAAATAGTATAACCATGGGAGTTTACGCAGAAGAGTATAAATAAAATATAATGAGGTCTGAGAAGAAGTCACACCATAATAATGACGACAACAAGCACTTTTTTCCTAACACCTCTTCTCTTCCTTTCCTCTTTTAAAAGATTCTCACTTTCCAGCATTAAGACATAACCATCTGACCACAGTGACTGGTCTATTGGTTGGACATGTGACCTAAGTCAAACCAATCAGAGTTCTTCCCTTGGAAATCTCACCATTTTAGTTAAGGAAAAAGATCCTCCTTTTTTTTTCTGCTTAAAAATTGTGAAGTGGAGAGTTTGTGGCTATGTTCACTTCTACTAAATTTAGATCTATAAAATTAACTCTCTTATCTGAGCAAATTTAGTAGCAATGTAGAGAGAAGCAAAAGTAAGCAGATTGTCCTTGTCTTGTTCAAATTCATGCTACTATGAACTAATTATTTGTCTTTCCCGCCAATTTATAGATCGAAGACCTAATCCCCAGTGAGCAGGTATTTGGGGTTGTCTTATGGAAGTAATTCAGTTTAGATAGGAGCATAAGAGTGGAGACCCATGTTGGGATTAGACCAAAACCCTCTCTCCTCCATGTGTGAGCAGGAAGTATTCCTGACACAAGTCAGGAAGAAGGGGCTGGAGAGATAGTTCAAGGGTTAGGCCTCTCACCCAGCTTCCTAGTTCCCCAACCACTGCCAATTGCTCCCTGACACAAAGTTAGAAATAAGTGCTGAGCACTGCTGGGGGTATCCCACCACCACCCCAAATAAGTCAGGGAGAGGATCCTCACCATGAACTGGCTGAATCTCACAGCACCTTAATCTTAGACTTGCCAGTCTCCAGAATTATGAAAAATTAATACTGGCGAGCCAGAGCGATAGCACAGCTGGTAGGGTGTTTGCCTTGCATGCAGCCAACCTGGGTTTGAATCCTCCGCCCCTCTCAGAGAGTCCCGCAATCTACCGAGAGTATTCTGCCCGCACAGCAAAGCCTGGCAAGCTCCCTGTGATGTACTGGATATGCCAAAAACAGTTAACAACAAGTCTCACGATGGAGACATCACTGGTGCCCGCTTGAGCAAATCGATGAACAACGAGAAGACAGTGCTACAGTGCTAATACTGGCGAAGCACTCCTAATCCGGGGTATTTTGTGATAGTAGCTTGAGCTGGCTGGAGCAATAGCACAGTGGGTAGGGTGTTTGCTGTGCATGCGGCTGATCTGGGTTTGATTTCTCCGCCCCTCTCAGAGAGCCCAGCAAACAACCGAGAATATCTCGCTGGCATGGCGGAGTCTGGCAAGCTACCCATGATATATTCGAAATACCAAACACAGTAACAAGTCTCACAATGTTACTGGGCCCACTTGAGCAAATCAATGAACAAGGGAAGACAGAGCTACAGTGCTACAGCTTGAGCTAAGACATGGATCCTGGAAGTGTCGGAGTTCAGACCCACCCTTATACAATCTGATATCTTGACTTTATGTGATACTTTGAAGTCTCTTGTTCTTGGTAAAATGAGTCTGACCTAAATCTTTGTCACCATCAAACAATATGCCCTGGATAATTTGGAAGAAAATCAGAGATACAGGATAAAGAATGCAGCATTTAAAAGTGGTCTTAAGGGCAGGGTAGGCTTATGAAAAGTGATGAGGAAATAGAAGTATCCATAAAGTCATAGGGGAAGAAGGGCAGGACAACCAGGTTCATGGGAAGTGTGAGGGGAGGAATCGCAATCCTGAAGCTAAGGCTGCAAAGACATCCTGTACTTGAAGTTGAAGGCTAAGCACTCGCCCTTCCCCCTACCGCTCCATACATCCCACCCCAATTTCCATGCCCCAAGCCCTAGAATCTATGAGTATTATCTTACACAGCAAAGGAGACTTGCAAAATGTGATGAAACTAAGAACCCTGAAAGGGAACATTACTCTGGATTATCTGGTAGAGTCAACATCATTATAAGCAACCAAGTGAGGGGAAGAAATGTACTACGGATGCCCAATCAGAGAAGAAGTAACCATCGGAGAAGAGATTCCAGAGAGATCTGGGAGAGAAGATGCTGCACTGCTGGCTTTGAAGATAATGCGGTCATCAATCTAGGAATGCAGGGAGATTCCAAGAGCTGAAAAACTCAAAGCAAAAGGCTCTGCCCTAGATCTTCCAGGGGGAACATAGGCCTGTCAGCATGGTGCCCTTCCACCCTGTGAAACTGAATTTAGAGATCTGATCACAACTTTCAGATATTAAAGTTGGGTTGTCTTAAAGTCATTCCATTTGTGGCGACTTGTGACAGAAGCAATAAAAAACTAATATGAATGGTTTCTGGTAGACTGCTTTCTCACTTTTCAGGCGTCATTGGTTAGACGTTAGCATTTCAGTTAGATGGTAGTAGCTATCGTGTAAGTGCCTGGAAGTAATTCCTCAAATCCTAGTGTGTCTTTACATAGAGATTGTGCGAGTAGGAGCAAGAAACCCTTGAAGTCTGTGTAGGTCAGTGCACTCACCCTATTAAAGGTATATCATTCTATATCTAGATTTTATGACCCTATTTTCCTATTTAGGAAATTTTAACCTTGTCATCACTATAAAAAAAAAGTCTTTCTTCTTTTCCTTCTGTCTCTCACTGGTTTTGAATGAGTAGCTATAGATTTGCTTCTATTTGACATTAATATTGTTGAAAATCACATTAGTGTGGGCATTTAAGAGCAAAGGTACTTTCTAGTCTGTTGCATCCTATAGACCCTGTAGCCTATGTTGATAATATAGCTTATGGCAGAAACATTATGCCCCAAATAATATTCTTCATTTTATATTGTATTTGCAGATATTATTTTGATTAGAAAATGGCAATAAATAGCCACATTATGTTTTAAGTATTTTAAAAATATGATCTCCATTTTATGGAACTCATGGGAAGTGAAACATTTGCACACAGAATATAAACATAATGAAAATGTGTTTGCTTCTGATTTTATTTCCTATCAAGACTTATTTTTCCATAGCTTTGAATCCTTAAATGTGTCTAGTTGTATATTAAGGGCATTTCTTTTGTGGGACGGAGAATTTCATAGTTCTATAACCTCAACAGCTTTCAAATACAAATTGAAATATCGGCTTGACACATGGACTCATTCAGATATAAATAAACTCAACTTCTCTGGGCAAAAAAAAAAAATCTGAAAAACACCCAAGTTTGATGGCTGCACAACAAAATTAATTATTCAGGAAAGGGTCAGTTGTTATTAAAAAAAAACAATAAAATGACTCCAGAATGAGGATGGAACAAGAACTATCATTTTATTTAAGGGAAATATCTACAAAAATGACATATCCACCAACAGCAGCTAGTTCTTTTGAAATGCTAGTGCCACATGAGGTTTATGTGAGCTAGCTACCCTTCAGCAAACCACTCAAAGTCTCTTTGTCTTCCTGTTACATAGGAAGATACTAATAAAAAATAATCACCTATCACATTAGAATTCAGCTAAGAACTGAACTAAGTTCAGAGTTATTTGTTATTTGTTGGAATTGGAAGTGGACAGATAGGTTGAACTTGTCAAGATCTTCAAATGACTTGCTTAATCAGAAACAAATTAGTGGGCTATTATCTGTTCTGCTCCACTCTGACATCTCCAACTTAATAACCATCACCAAACAATCGCAGGGCTCTCTTTAACTGCCATCTTGTTCCAATAATAGTCAAAAATATTTATTAATCTCATTGCTTCAGTAACTCACTAATCACTCCTGGAAAAGGCCTCCTTTGAATGCTTCCAATAACATTCCAAAACCCTATTGTTAAAATGATTTGCTTTTTCAGTTTACTTTTTTAATTAAATGTTTGTTGATTTGCCACTGGTCTGCACTTCTCTATGTGTATAAGCCTCATTCTTTCCACCAAAGTTCTCGTTTTAGAATAATTTCTTTTCCCTATCCTCTCATCTTTAATTTGGGGCTCGATTCAAGTTGATAGGGAACTTGAATGTTCTGTCTTCACTCAATTTGGTATCCTTGGTGGACTCCTTCCTTCCCCCTACTTTTATTCTCTCTTTCCCTCCATGCATTTTTCTTCCCTTGATCTGTCTTCCTCTTCTTTCCTCCTCCTCTCATGCCTTTAATTCTACTTCCATTTGAATTATCACATCAAACATTATGTATGTATCTATTATCCCAAGTGCAGTCCTGCTGCTTTCTGTGACTCCTCATAAGAACTCTACAAGTCAAACAGAACCTCATCTCTAAGATGGGGAGATTAAGGTTCATGGATAGAAGAAAAAACACACCACTATTAAGTGGTGGAACCCAGACCCGGTACTTTCTGATTTCAGTGCTCAAGATCACACATTTCTTTGCTGTAGGCACGCTAGAAGCTTGCACACCTCATGCTCCTCCCTCACCTTCCAGACCAGACAGGGCAAGGGAAGTGGTGGAGAGCTGCAGCTGTGCTAGTGTCTAATTGAATGGATGTTTAGCTATGAAAGAAAATGGCCAGGAGGGGACTCTGATATCCTTGGGGGATGATCTGCTACCAAACACAGGGCTTATTGATTTTCCTGGAACATGGGCTGCAACTGAAGGTTCAAACTGTGAAGAATGTCTTGGGACCTTCGTAGCTATGAAGTCTATGCCATATAGCTCTGGTGGCCACAGAGAGGGACACATCACGGCAGCCACCCAGCCACAAGCTGCCCCAGGCAACAACCACTTAGCCCTCCCATGAGACCCATATCAGGCCTCTGGCTGCTGCTAACCTCTCTGCAAGCAGACACAGCCAGATCAGGGGAACCCGCTCCATGGATAATGGGTTCCCTATGATCGCCCTAGTGTGCAAAAAATTTTACCAGCCTCCCTCATAGCTTCATAAGAAGGATGTGGCATGAAATCTACTTGGAACTATACTAAGAAATAGCCTGAGTCCTTTTCTAGCACCCCAAGCCCCAAATGGATCTCCCTCCCCAGCTTCAAGAGAACTTTTTATCTCACCCAGTCTCCGGCTAGTATCTGGATTATCTCTTCCTGTGACATGAATCTCACTCCCCGGGTTTGGGGAACTTTGTCATGTGCTACTTCTAAAGAACCTGTGACTTGGATATTTGGTTCTGTCATTCCTTAACACCACCAGGGTACCTGAATCCGCTTATCCCCAGCCCTATTGCTTCTCATCTCTCTCTTCTCCCCTTTCCCTTCACTTTCTTTCTTTCTTTCTCCTCCCTATATTCTAGGGCCCAGAGTTGTGTGTGTGTGTGTGTGTGTGTGTGTGTGTGTGTGTGTGTGTAAACACACTATATCTTCATGATCCACTGATCTGTTGTTGGACACTTAGGTTTATTCCAAATCATAGCTACTGTACTGAGTGCTGCCATGAATAGTATTTCCTTTTAACTCACATTGCTTTAATAAAATAAAATGTGGAGAAAAAAATTAAATACCCTATGGCCCCGGCTCTCTTCCTTTTGATTTTCATTCATGAGGATGAGGGTAGCAGGGGCTGCGAACTGGGATCCTCATCACTCTCTCTTACTAAGACACTGAAAGCTGATGATGAGTCTCCCTCCCCTGAGAGGGAAAAAACTTAAGCAGATAAGATGTGGCCAGACAAACTTTACCAGAACACACATATCCAAGGAAGCACCAGACCACCTCCTATTAAACAATGTTGGAGACATGGTAGATTGGTGCCTTCTGGGTGGGGTATTACATTTGGTGATGATTGCCTTGTCCTTACCTACTCTCTACCATACTGATTCAATGGTCCACAGACATCTAAGTCTTGCCTGCCACAGGGCCTTTGCACTTCTTGGAGCTTTGCTGAAATTCCCTTTTGGCAGAGTTGCATGGCTCTTTTCCTCACTCCATTTACATCTCAGCTCAGATATCATCTCACCCAAATGGCCTCTCTGACAACTTATTACTGGTGGGAGAGAAACTGCTCATTATTCTCCGAGCCAAGCTTCATCTCCTTCAAAGTATGGAGCATCACTTCCACAAAGTTCACATATTTTATTTTACTGGCATGGTAACGCATGGTAACATTTTTGTCCCAGCAGAAAGCAATAACCCCAAGAAGGAAGGGTAGTGTTAGTTATATTTTTTCACTTAACTATGTTAAACTATATTCACAGGGTTCAGTATGGTGCCCAGAATGTGGAAAACCCTCTATAAATAAATGCTGTAAATTTCTGGGTAAATAAATGGAGCCTGATTTTCTATAGGTGATAGTGGGGTACCCTAGTAGATAAGTGGGGCACCCCTGGAGATCCTTGGTCTACAAAGGGTCAGAAAGGTGAAAGCTCAGGTGTGATCTTAGATCCATAGTTAGCATTAAAATGTGGTGCTACCCCTCTGATGCTCTGTGGTACCAACATTTGAACTCAGGGCATCACATGTAATTCTGGCCCTCTGAGCTATCTCCCTGTCCCCTGGTCCACCTTTAAAGGTAATATGCTTAGCATGTGTGATCTCTTGTAGTTTTAAACTTAACTCCAAGGAAAGTACTACAAATGCTTTTTGGTTTGTTTTTGAATTCCAAAATTCCAAACGTCCAATTCGGGTTGTTAGGCATTTGAATGAATCAATGCTCATGGCCCCTGGTAATACTCAGGGGCTACTCCTGATTCTGCACTAAGGAATCACTCCTGACAGGCTCAGGGACCATATTGGATGCCAGGGATTGAACCTGTCTCAGCCACATGCAAAGCAAGCATCCTATCGACTGTACTGTCACCCCAGCCCCCTACTAAAGCTTTTTTTAAATGTTCATGATAACTATAATCTCTTAAGATATTAAACTTGTAGACAGTTGAAGTAAACATTCTGGATTAATATAAACAAGCAGAAGACAAATATTTTTTGACAATATCATTATGTCACACTTCTTTCTCTCCTAGTGAATTAACAATAGAGGTCCCATTAGCAGATGAGTATTTTTTATTTTAATGGCTGGCAGTTACTGAAACCAGTTACAAGACCAAGATATTCCTTCATTACCCTCTGAGATTCCAGCAGAGCCCAGAAGGAGAAAAGAAATCTAGTAAAGAAAATGGGAAGAATTCTAGTTAGCTTTTAAAAATATATATACACTTATGTATATATTTGGATACACACATCACATATACATGTGTGTATCGCTGGAGCGATAGCACAGCGGTAGGGCGTTCGCCTTACAAGCGGCCAACATGGCCGACCCGAGTTCGATTCCTCCGCCCCTCTCGGAGAGCCCGGCAAGCTACCGAGAGTATTCCATATGCCAGACACAGTAACAACAAAGTCTCCAATGGAGACGTTACTGGGCCCGCTCGAGCAAATCGACGATCAACGGGAGGGCCTTTACCTATATACATGTATAACATATAGGTGCATATATACATTATGTAAACGTCCAATTCGGGTTGTTAGGCACTTGAATGAATCAATGCTCATGGCCAAGTTTGTGTTGACAAGGACACCGACGCCTCCAACACCTCTTTTATCGCATGTTCCGAGGATCAATTCTTCTCCAGTGTTGAAAACGGCATGATGAGATTGGTGCCTTCGTGTCTCGGTCAGACCAATGATGTCGTACTTGATCTTGTGCGCTTGTACCATCAGGTCCTCGATGGATGCATCTGATGCTAGCGTACGTGCATTGAAAGTACAGACGACCATTTTTGTCTTTCTTCGTTGTGGCAGCCTAGTTCGGCCTTGAGATTTTATCGACCTCTCCTTTCTCATCCTTCTCAGTGCTGCCATATTGGTGAAGCCTTCAGGATCAGGTGAATGAGACCCATTGTAATTACTGGTTTTGGCATATCGAATACACAACGGATAGCTTGTGAGGCTCTGCTGTGTGGGCGCAATACTCTCAGTAGCTTGCCAGGCTTTCTGAGAGGGATAGAGGCTCGCTGCCGGCAGTTTCTATCTTCCTTGTCTACGCACCAACATCTAATTATGATGAAGGAGAAATTGAGAAGTTCTACATGGAGCTGGAGAAGTACTATAAAGAAAACCACACCTTCTACAAGATCATTGTGGGTGATTTTAATGCCAAGATAAGACCCAGAAGATCAGCTGAAGAACTTCACATTGGGACCCATGGCCTAGAATGGAACGAACAGGGTGAGAGACTGAGTTCATCATGTCGACCAAGACCATCCATGGTAACTCAAGATTCCAGAAGGCCGAATCTAAATGTTGGACATGGGAGTCTCCCGGTGGACAATTCCACAACGAAATAGACCACATCATATTCAATCGATGGTTTTGCCTGACCAATGTCGCTGTTGTCTCAAAATTCCAAACGGGATCGGACCACCGTCTCTTTTGTGCAAAATTCTACTTCACAGAGCGGGGAGAAAGGACTGCAAAGTTTAAAAAGAGAACTCCCAGAACGACCACCAACTGGGAGCTCTTTGGCACTATTGCGGCAACATGGCAAGATGCCACTGTTGACAACATTGACGAGGAATACGATCGACTGGTTCAGCACCTCCATTAATGTGCGAGGAACGCCAAGAGAGAGATAGCCACAAAAAATCGCCTATCTTCGAAAACTCTTGAGCTAATTCGCCAGCGTGGTTTGGCGCATGCCTCAGGCAACCGCAAGCTAACGTCCGAGCTCGCAAAGCAGTGCAGAGATGTGATCAAGGAAGACCTCAAAGAGAGAAGAGCAGAAGTACTGGTAGATGCAGCAGAAGCCAGGAAAAGCATTCGGAATGCCCGCCTGTCCTTCACGAACTACAAGACCAAGATGACTGCCCTCCGACGTCCTGATGGATCCATCACATCCTCCAGAACGGCAATGGAGAAGATTATCCATGACTTCTACTCAAATCTCTTAGATAGCCATGTCCACTTGCCGACATACCAAATTCCACAGGATGGATATGTCGTTCCCAACGTTCTCCCTTCCGAAATTCGACACGCCATTTCGTCGGTAAAGAAACAAACAGCACCCGGCCCAGACAAGGTCAGACCTGAACACCTTAAGAACCTGCCATCAGTACTCATCAATACACTGGCTCGGCTCTTCACTCGCTACCTGTCTGAATGCAAGGTTCCGTCCCAATGGAAAACCAGCAGGACCGTACTACTGTTCAAGAAGGGAGACATCCATGATATTGGCAACTATCGCCTGATCTGCCTATTGTCTGTCATCTACAAGTTGTTCACTCGAGTCATCCTAAATAGGATTGGCAGAACACTAGATGAAGGACAACCATGCGAGCAAGCCGGGTTCCGCAAAGGATTCAGCACCATCGACCATATCCACACGATAACCAAGCTCATTGAGGTTTCTCACGAGTTCAAGATGCTGCTCTGTCTAACGTTCATTGATTTAAAGAAGGCCTTTGATTCTGTTGAGATGGAAGCTGTCATAGAAGCCCTAGTCAATCAGGACGTACAAACTCAATACATCAAGATGCTCCGTGAGCTGTATTACGGATTCACTATCAGGATCTTACCATTCTACAAAGAAGTAATCATTGATGTCAAGAGAGGGGTTTGGCAAGGTGATCCCATTTCACCAAAACTCTTCAGTGCCACTCTCGAGAACATCATGCGATGACTGAAATGGGAAGGAATGGGAGTGAAGATAGATGGTTGGCAACTACACCACCTCCACTTTGCTGATGACATTGTTTTAATAACACCAAACATTAGCCAAGCAGCACAAATGCTGGCCAACTTCGACCGTGAGTGTGGAAAGGTCGAACTACATCTGAATCTTATGAAGACAATGTTTATGAGAAACAGCCTCGTTCCTGACGCCCCATTCGCTCTCAATGGAACAACCATCTCCGAATGCAACAGCTATGTGTACCTAGGTCGAGAGGTCAACATGACAAATGTCCTGGCACCCTAGCTGCGCAGGAGGAAGAGAGCGGCTTGGAACGCCTTCAAAAGCGTCGAAGAAATAGCTAAGAGGACAAAGAACCTCCAGCTCCTGGCATATCTCTTTGATTCCACTGTTCTTCCTGCATTAACATACGCCTCAGAGACCTGGGCCCTACGCAAACAGGATGAGAATGCTATTCGGGTCTCCCAAAGAGGAATTGAAAGAGCTATGCTTGGAATATCATATTTCACTCAAATGAGAGAAAGAATCTGGAGTTCTTACCTCTGTCAATGATCAAAAATCAGGGACGCTGTCTTGTTTGCTAAGGCATCAAAAATCAGATGGGCTGGTCACGTAATGAGATTTAAAGACAACCGCTGGACTAGAGCTGTTACCAACTGGATTCCACGGGATGTCAAAAGACCGCGTGGCTGCCCACCTACCAGAGGGTCAGACTTCTTCATCAAGATCACGAACGATCGGTTTGAGGCTCTTTGTGTTCCTAGAGTGAACAGACGCCATTGGGCTACACTAGCACGCGACAGGGACAAATGGAGATGTTACTGGCGCCCGCTCGAGCAAATTGACGATTAATGGGAAGTCAAGTGATCAAGTGATCATACATATATGTATATTTAGGCATATATACATAGCATATATGGGTATATATAGGTAGTAAGAAGAATGGAAAGAACCCTAGTTAGCATTAAAAATATATATTTGTATATACACAAAATATAAATGTATATATACAAATATATGTTTATATATGCCTATATATAAAAATATGTACCTATAGGTTATACACATATGCTTATGCATATATATGTATATATAGGTAACATAGTGATACTGTGTTAAAATTTACAGTATTGTGACACTGATTACTGCACCACAAGGTTTCCAAGACCCTCCATCCTTGTTTCTGACACCTCTAGTCTGATCTTAACTGCCTCCGACTCCTCCCTGCACTGCGTGGTGGTCAGTTTTGCTAATGCTGGTCAGAATTTATCACTATTCAGCCAGAGGAAAAGCATGTCACAAGCTTTAGCTAATGGAGCTATTAATGATAGTTTCAATTTTATAGATAAGCAAGTGGTGCCAGAGAGAAAAGAAGTAACTAGATTAAAGTCATAGATTCCAGAAAGGGCACAGAGCACATCACAAATCCAAGAGTGTGTGATCCAGATTTTGCACCATTAGCTCTGGTCCTCACTTGTCCCTGTACATTTCCTGTGAAGACGAATAATGGTATGACCACTCAGTACAGGGCAGGGTCTCCTTAGATAGGGCCACTTATTCAACTACTAACTCCCACAAAGTCTCACTGGTAGGTTGGGAGATGACTCAATGGCTAACATGTGTAATTGGTGAGCAGAGGGCTGCAGGATTGTGAAACATGAGGCAGAGTTGGTTCAGGCAGTAGCAGGATTCTCAAGAATCCTGGAAGGTGGGTGGGAGGAAGACTGCCTCCACCCTATCTCCTAATCTTGGCTTTCCTTTTTTCTCAAGGTGTCTATCAACTCAACAAAATATTTCATGAGTAACTAGTTTCGTTGAATACTAAATATTATTTGGTCTAGACTAGCGTTATGTGGCTATTAATACTGGCTTCATAGTCAGTGTAAGTTTCTGGCCAGGTTTTAAGAACATGCTGTTTCTGTGGCAGGTTACTTGTATAGAAATGACGCGGGAATGGATTTTTCAGAGCTCCTTAGACAGCTGAGGTGTTTTCTGATGACTTTGTTTAGACAGACGGGAAGGCTGAGACTTGGCGGTTCAGGCCACACAGCTGGTAAACAATGGTCAGTGCTCAATCAATAATTCTGGTGTCTGGACCCTTCCAGCCCCCTTGCTAACACACCCATTTGGCTGCCCTGAGCATGGGTCTCCTTTGCTCACATTTATAATAGCAAGAGTGAAATCCTTTATTCTCTGCGCACTTTAGATTGCAATTTTCTGAAAGGAAAAGGGTAAGGGAAAAAAAAAGAAAAGATTATAGGTATAGAAGACAAAGAATGAGTTTCAAATATTTTTTAAAATCTCAGTCCAAGAATCAAAGCACGTGGCTAAGTCCTATTTTCTTTTTCTTTGGGGACTTAGGAGAGGGACATGTGTGGTGGCAGGCTATGGCCTTCCTGTGTCTAGCTGATATTCTGGAGATGCCAGTACTGCCTAAATTGTTAACTACTTAAAATAAAATTATTTAGAATTTGGTTTTTTTGAAAAATATAGAATTATGGTTTATAATAGTGTTACTATTAATTTTCAGGAATACAATGTTGCTATGACACATTTTCCATCAGAAGACCGGCATCCCTCCACCACTGCCTCTAGGCCCCTTAGCAAACTCAGTTTGCTAGGAAAATTCTCAGGCCATTGTTCACTTCCTGACAGTGGTTTTTCACACTCCACCTCTGAATAAGACAGTTTCGTATTTGCTCTCTCCCTCTCACTCACTTCTCTCAGCATAGCACCTAGTTCCATCCAAATTGCTTCAGACCACAAGATTTCACCTTTTATTCTAGCTAAACAGAATTCCATGGATATAAAAACAATAATATACTATCAACTCATTGGGTCTTGGGTAGTTGGGTTGTTTCCAAGTCTTGCTTATTATGAACTGCAGTCAATGAATGGAGGCGTGTACATATACTTTTCAAGTTCATGTTTCAGTACTCTTGGGGTAGATGCCAAAAGTGTAGTTGCTGGATTATGTGGAAGCTCTATTTTTGATTTTTTGAGGAGTTTCCTCCATGCTGTTTTTCATGGAGGCTGAACCTAATGACAATCCCATCAATAGTGGAAGCAGAGGATCTCTTTATCAGCACATCTGCAACAACACAGGTTGTTTCTGGTCTCTGATATTTATGTGGATGTGAAGTGATACCCTGTTGTAATTTTGATTTACACTTCTCTGGCAAGTGATGAAAAACACGTTTTCTATATCTATTAACCATGTATATGTTTTCTTTGAAGAAGTGTCTGCTCGGCAATTTTCCCTATTTTCTGTTGTTTTTTGAGTGCTTTACAAATCTTGGGTATTAATCTTCTGTTAGATGTTTGGTAAGTGCATATCTTCTCCCATTCACTAGGGTGTTTTGTCTTAGTCACCATGTTTTTGCTTAGTGCAGACTTCTTGCTTTGATGTATCCCATTTATTTATTTTTGCTTCTGTTTTGTTAGCCAGAGGCACTGAATCACTGAAGATGCCTCTGAAGTTGATGTCACAGGGAGTTCTCTGTTTTCTTCATTGTATATTGTGGATTTAAATCTAATACCTTGAGGCTTTAAATGGGTTCAAAATGATTTTAAAGCCTCTAATAATCTGAGGCTTTAAATTCATTTTGAACTATAATTTATGAGAGAGGAGTGTGGTTGGTCCATACACAGTCAAACCAGAGTCAGGAGGAGGATGCAAGGCAAATGCCTTAACTCCTGTACTATCTCCCAGATTCTATGATGGGAATTTTTTGAGAACATGTTGTCTTCCAGGTATTGTTTTAGGAGCACATGCTTGAGTTTGTCACATTATCTCATGAGGTAATGATTCTTATGCCAAGCTTTTAGATGGCACAATGAAGTTTGAAGTGATTAAATAGCTTACCTCAGAAGATCACAAATTTTAGCACTCAAATCCAAATAGAAACCCTAAATTCTTTCCTGGTAGCCTGGAGAGACTACAGTGCATATTCTAGTTTACTATTTTTTTAATCTATGCCGCATAACAAATTAAAATCGTTGGCTCAAAACAATAACAAGCATTCATTTTCCTTTCAGTTTGCAAGTATGGGTAGAGTTGAGTGGGGAAGGACGGTTTCTGCTCCACAAAGCCACAGTTAGTTAGTCAGTTCCAGGACCTCCCCCTCTCAGACATTTATCCTCCTTGCTAGAAGACTGGTGCTGGCTGCCGGCTTCCGTCACAGGGTCTCACTATGGGCGATCTGTATATGTATCATAGAGACAGCAAACTTCTTAAAAGCCTAGTCCCAGAAACTGGGGCTCTACCATTTTCTCTCCATTTTATTGGCCAAAACAGGTGTTATGACCAGAATTAAGAAAAATGTAGATGCCGCATCTCCATGGGAAGTGTGCTGAAACACTGTGTGTGTGTGTATATGTGTATGTGGTTGTGTGTTGGGGGAAGAATAAACCCCCTACCTTATACAATTTTCAATTCAGCAGTGAATTCATTAAATTGTGAAATTCCTATTTGTGAATGTTCTCACCAACACATCCCCCAAGATCTGTAGCTTCTTCACAAAGGTGAGAGTTTTAATCTTTTGTCTTTTTTTCCTACATAGTCTCCTTATTGTTACTGTAACCGTTTTAACTATTTATATTTAAGCACCACATTATGGTTCCCTGAGCACCACCGGGAGGAATCCCTGAGGACAGAGCCAGGAGTAAGCAGACCCTGAGCACCACCAGGTATAGTCCCAATCACCCCCACCCAAGAAACTTCTTTATCCCCACACGAAAAAGGTCTTTTAACCTTCAAGTATTCTGTCTGGCATTCTCAGCCATTATTTTCTTCATTTTTCAACGTTTGATGTATTTGGCCAATTTTATCATTTTTCACTACACAGTAGCCTCAGCAGTTGGTTATGTTTCATTTTAATTAGAGAATTTTTCTAGAATATTGTCAGCCGAATGACATCTGCTACAGACACTCTTACAAACTAACAGGAAAGCAGGTTCTATACCATAGAAGTAGATTTTCAGTCTATTTAACAGTTTCAACACATTTTCCCCTGTCCCGGAAAGTGATAATTATACCAGTTCTGTCATTTGGGCAAAAAAATTTCGTGGGTGAATTCTGACTATTTCTGGCTTGTCCTACTTTAGCCAAGTAAAACCAATCAAAAGTCTCCCCTCTGGCCTGACATTGACCTCCTTCATTCCTTTACCCCAATAGTAATAGCTTGCAAAGACACTACTAACATCAGAACACTTGGTTCATTCCTTGTCCACTTCAGACAGGACTAATCCATCTCTGCTCTCCCGTCCACTGAGTCTGGATGTAACCCCAAGCTTTTGTGGCTGAAACATTTGTCAGTGAGACTGGATTGATTTCTAGGATATGGACTATTCCTTCCCTCTCGAGTACAGGTCATCTTCTTCCTCCGGGATAAGCGATTTTTCTAATTTTTCAAATGTGGTTCGACATACCTTCTTTTTCTTTTTGGTTTGTTTATATTTGGTGCTACACCCAGTGGTCCTCAGGAGTTTCTCCTGGCCTGTGCTCAGGGGTCACTCCTTGCAGAACACAAGGGGCCATATGTGGTGCCAGGGAGTGGAACCCAGGTCAGCTGCACGCAAGGGCCTTGCTGTACTCTCCAGTTTCCCAACTCCTTATTTTTATTTTCTAACCCTGCCTGCTGCTCAGCGCCTGCATCTATTCTGATAGACCCAGAGTCATGCTTCGTGACTTCTACTGTGTGGCAATTCCTAGCTCCTGGGTTCAAGAGAGACTTATCCAGGAAATGTTCCATATAATTGGCATCCAAAAATTCAGGGATTCAGAGTCAGGTCCCTCGGGCAGGAGTTATGGTTGTGGTCTTGTGTTTGGTCCTGAGAGAAGCCCTGGACTCTATCCCAGGACTTTGGTCTGATCTTCTGTCTAGGCCAGGGTCCTGCTTTTGCCTGTTATTTTCTGCTTTCCTGAACACTCCATCCCTAACACAGGATGAAATTCACTTTCCCAAACTCTCACTTCACATTCAGACTTTGACTGTCCAAACTCCTCCAACTGTTACATAAGGAAATGAAACACCTTATAGTATATGTTCCGTTCACCCACTGTATGACCCTTTATGTCAAACTCTGACACCAAATGCTTTCGATTCCAAAACTGTTCCTCTCTTGGTTCTAGATTTGACCCCATTACTTACCTTTGTGCCAGTTTCCTACCACTCACTCCAGTATTTTAGGAGTCTTCCCCTGAACGACTCCCTCCCCTTCCCCCCCCTCCCCCGCCAAGACACACACACACACACACACACACACACACACACACACACACACACACACTTGAAGCATTTTGGTCTTGCCCTCTTCACTAAATTTGAGCAGCTCATGCTCTGCTAGGATATCAGAAAAGTCGATTTGAGTCCAATTATTCCACTTGGCTTCTACCTCCATCCTCTCTCACATCCGCAGTGCTTGCACTGTTGGCAGCTGTGTTTGTCCTGGGTCCTAGACGATGACTCTAAAGAATACAGACCAGCAGCATACACCTTCCTTCCTTTGTAATGCTCCACACCAACTAGTTTGGAGTCTGGCTATACACAACGGACATCTAATAAATATTGCAACTGATGCTTAGAATAAAATCTGGAAGAAATACATCCAGTGGCAAGAGTCTCTAAATGACACTGTACATAATGGAACAGATTAAGCATTATGAAGGATCCCCTTTCAATTCTGTGGTTTCATATGAGTCAGATTCTGTAATCACTCTTGGAATAAGACACCTGGCATCTGGGTTTTGCTCTGTATTTTGTATCTACCCATGTCAAAGGATTCAAAATATTTTGGATTGAAAATGAGATTTCAAGGAAGTATTTTATTAGAAGGGAAATTATTTCTTTTGAATTGCATCCAAAGCTGCAGGTTGGGATTTTTTTAAACTTTATTATTACCTTTCAATCACATAACTCTTTTTTTATAATTGTACACTAGCCAACATAATTTAATTTGTAAAATAAATTGTTTTATTAAATTATAAAATACACTGTAGACTAAAACTTCAAAGAAGCAATATAAAGGTTTCTAAGAATCACTAGATTTCTTTTGGTTTTATTAAATGTAACTCATATCTACTTTCAAGGTCCTCCTACATATTTTACATTTAAGTCATACAATGATTAAAATGAAAAGCTGAAAGCATTTTTAAAGCCAAGAATACCTTTTAAAAGAGCTTGCTTTCTCAAGCAAGATTCGTCTGTAGATGAGTTCCTGGTCCACTGCAAAGTTGCGCCATTTGACATTTTTTAAGATGTTTATGAGCTTGTATTTCTCGTTCCTAATTGTCTATTGCTATAAAGGGGGCCTTTTCTGGGATTGATACCCTTCGAAGGCCCACCACAATCAGCAGATGGTCAGGAGTGGTCAATTCTGCCACAGAGTATCTGTGAAAATGGCGATATATATCTTTTCTGCAGACCTTTTGGTCTTTTTTTTACTCAGTTTAAAATTTGGAAAGTTCTAGAAGACTGCTAAAGTCACTATTAGACCTCTACAAGTCCTTACCATCTTTCTCATGACAACTAACTCTATTAACACTTGTTAAGCATTTGTTTTGTTTCAGTCTATCTACCTCATCTACTGACTTTTGGTGAATTCTTTAATCCATTTAAGAAAACAGGTTAAAGAAACTGCCCAGATCACTGGGGACCTGGGGTTCTATTCCAGTAAGTCGTTTACTCCTCTGCCTGCATGCAAGTGCTCTGGCTCAAATCAGATGAGTCTATTCCTCTTCCTTTTTTATCTAGACAAGCTCTCTAATGAGAACAGACAAGATTCAAAAGAAGTGATATTTGGGGACTTCCTAGCTGAGGCTCTTTAGGGGCCTGACAGCTGCATTTCCTTCCACCTTTAAGGAAGTGTGAGCCAGATTCCTGAATAATGAGAGAAGTGAAAGACTGTGAGTCCTAAGTAGCTCATTGACCAGCCAGTCCTCCCTGAGTGAAGCCTTACCTTCCAGCTAGCTCAGGTCAGGTTTTGCTGAATCCATTCAAGTGAGTCGGTCAGGAGGTCGGGAGGGGGTGGGGGGCATGGGGCATGAAGGGATGGTCATAGTGGGCAAAGGTTGAGGAACACTGGCTTAGCCAAAGATCTGCATCCAAAAACATCACCTCCCCTAGGGCAAGCCTGGCCTGACTTTCCAGCACAGAACTATGAGAGACTTTAACCCACTGTATTTTGTAGTGGTTTTAATACACAGCAAGAAACAAACTGAAATAGAAATAGATATACAAATTTTACTATTTAAAATGGTAAATGGTAGGCTAGAGAGACAGGATAGGGCTGGGACCCTTGCCTTGCGTGTGGCTGACGCTGGTTCTAATCCCGGCACTGCATATGGTTCCCTAAACACTACCAGGCATGACCCATGAGCACAGAACCAGGAGTAAGTGCCAAGTACAGTAAGGTGTGAACTCAGCCCCCTCCCTACAAATTATAATGATAATAAGTAAAATGGCAAATGGTGTTATTGCCACAGTTAACATGTTTTTATGAAAATTTTTCTTATTTATCTCTTAATTATGTGGAACCCATACCCAGGGGTGTTGAAAAGTAATCAGGGCCACATCTGGCAGTGCTGATGTGTGTGTGTGTCTGCACACGTGTGCTCATGTGTGTGTGTATGTGTGTGTGTGTCCATGCCATAGGGGGATCTAACCAATGCCTCTGGCATAAAGTGTTGCCACCTAAGCTACTTCCCTGCCCCCATTAACAATATTTAACAATACCTGTCGATGACTTGTTAAACCATAAAATCAAATTCAATTTACATACAAGTGAACATAGATGGTCTAAGTCAGGGATTTTCAATCTGACACTTGCATACTGAAAAAATAGGAGAGCTATTTCATTTAATGCTCAGACAGAAATAAAACCATTACTTATAGTAAGAACATGTGTATGTATATGCATATATATTTATGAGAGTGCTGCTACATGATCCAAGTTATTATGTGCTAAGCAATAATAAATTTTTCATGGGTCAGCACAAAATTCCTGTGAACCATAAGTTAAAAACCTCTGATCTAGGTCCTGCTTTCTTTTAAAGGTCATTCTAGTTACTCAATATATTACAGCTAGAATAACAAAATGGAATAACAGAATGAGGAAATGCAAGATATTAAAGGGAAGACAACTTGATCACTCATTTTTTTTTCTTTTTGGGTAACACCTGGCAATGCACAGGGGTTCCTCCTGGCTCTACACTCAGGAATTACTCCTGGCCGTGCCCAGGGGACTATACGGGATGCTGGGACTGAACCTGGTCACGTGCAAGGCAAACACCCTACCCACTGTGCTATCACTCCAGCCCCAACTTGATCACTCTTCACCCTAAAATATAGGATAAAGGATATAGAAAACAAAGAAACTGAAGCAGCGGTAGCAAGAGGAATTAGATGGGAAATGACAGGGCGGGGTCAAGGGCCTCAGTACTTTGTCAGGGGAGAGAAGTGATATAGCTCTGTATCCAAAACACAGTGTCAACAACACAAAAGCAGGATCCAACCGCATTGTCAAAATTTAAAAAGGCGCCAGTCAGGAGACAGGCAGGGCGGGGCAGGGGCGGGGACACCTGGGACATGGGTGGAGGGAAGTTGACACAATGGTGGGACTGGAGCTGAAACACATTATGCCTAAAGCTCAACTATAAATAACTGTAAATTGTGATGTCTTAATAAATAAAAATAGTAAAGGTCATTCTACATGAGCGACTCTCAAGGGACAGATGGTATCAGTCCACATCCCCATTTCTCTATTCAACAGGATAAAAGTTCTTTGTGGAATAATCAGGATTCTCTCTATTCCTTGCAGGTCACACTAGGTGAGCATCACTCCGAGTCTTGTGAACGGTCCCTACTCACCTGCTGCCTTCATTCACTCATTCTCCTGAGCACTCCAAAGTCCTTCCTCCAAGGACCCACACTGGTTCTCCTCCTCAGTGCCCACTTAATGCTCTGCTCATCCCTTGTGACATGAGCACAGACTATTCATGAGCCTCCCCTCAAGATTGTCTTTGCTCCGCTTTGTGTCTGCTCTATTCTAAATGAAGCGCAGTACTCCGTATGGCACTGATACTTTGGGGAGTGCTTTGTGGCTGGAGTCAAGGGACGTGCCAGCTTCCCAGGGACACCATCCTATTTTCTCAGTGGTGAACATCCCTTGCTGCACTTCCATTCATTCTCTCACGGGGTGTACGGGCTGGAAGCCTTCGCGGCTTTTACTTCTCGCTGAGTCTGATTTCAGTTCAGCCAGAGCAGGCTACGGCTCTGGTTCAGGAGCAGAACACTAGCCTTGTGACAAGCTGGGTTTGATTCCTGGCACTGCCTTTAGCTCTGCTAGAATGCATACTTGCCTTTGAGCTAGAGCTGTCATGGAAGCTGGGGGACAAGCTCTTTCGCCACCAGTGTGGCCCACTGTGGTGGCAGAGGCAGTCTGGAGATGCTAGCCAGCTCCTCACCTGGGTTTCTCAGCACTGTGATGCTGGCCACGGCTTCCATGCCTGTCCACCTCCGAGTGAGTGCTTTGACAAGGAGGCAGGAAGGTAGAGTGGAGTTCCTGCCTTTCACTTCTCCAGTTCTTAGTGATGACGGGCGGAATATCTAGTTCTTCTGAAGTGTCTGGAGTTGGTGTTTGTTTCTAGTTTTCAACCCTTTCACACCTATGGACTGGCCCTGGTGTGAATGAATGACAACTGTGACAGAACTGTGGTTTTCAACTGTGATGTCCACATCACTGTCAGATGAAGCCTCCGTGGGTGGCAGGAAATCTTTATTTCTCTTTGCAACCCCAAATCGGCAGAGTGTAGATCGGCATTTCTCAGCCAAGGCCATATACCCGGCTGTGGGTACTCAGGATGTTCCAAAAGAACCACGGAAGAAAAACAGCTGAAGTGGCGAGGGGAGTCATTCATGAGACCAGGAGGCCAACTGGTGAGGGAAGGAGGGCCACAGGAAGGGAACAAGGCTGGAAGGAGGATGTGGTTGGAGTATGGCCGAGGAACACTGTCCAGACGACCGGGGGAAAAAAGGTCACGAATAGCACATACTTACTCTATCTTTTCTGAGCGCCCAGCACTGTTCTGAGCATCTTCCCCTATTCTCTGATTCAAGCTTCTCAATTACTCTGCAAGACAGGTACCATCACTGGACTCATTGACAGATGTCCAAACTGAGAACAGAGAAGTGAAGTGCTCTGCTCCTGAAATCGCAGCATCCAATGATGGATAGAAAATCAGAACCCAGACAGACTCACACTCATGAATCTGTCTTCTGATTCTCTCTCCTGGCTGAACAATGCTTGCTGAAGAAGTTTATGAAACAAGCAGTAACATTTTTAGCTCATTTATTACTCAAGAGCCTTGTGATACTCTTTTTGTCCTTTTTGGGTCACACCCGGCAATGCACAGGGGTTAGTCCTGGCTCATGCACTCAGAAATTGCTCCTGGCGGTGCTCAAGGGACCATATGGGATGCTTGCTGGGAATCGAATCCGGGTCAGCCGCATGCAAGGCAAACATCCTACCCACTGTGCTATCGCTCTAGCCCCTTGTGCTGTTCTTAAAACAACAATTAAAAACATTCTCCTTTCAAAAATCTAAACTCTGGGGGCCAGAGAGATACTATAGCAGTAAGGTACTTGCCTTGTAGGTAGCGGACCAGGGTTCAAACGCTGGCACTTCAAATGCCCCCCCCCCCCACAATATTCCTGGAGCATCAAAAGAGCTAAATGAGGCATGAAGCACTAGAGAGAGTCTAGGAGGTAAGTTTTTGCCAAGAGCTAACAATGTGCTTGAGCACCACCCAGTGTGGCCATAACCCCCCCCGCCCCCCCCGCAACAGCTGTGTATGTGCACAGGAGCCCATGGACATGCTCTCCCATTACTATGGAATGTACAGGACATAAGAAGGACATGATGATGAACAGCCACAGGTTCCCAGAGAATTTAATATTGCACAACTTCCTGCCCTTCTTTCTGGGGGTACAAGCTGAGCCCTGCAGAAACTGCTGCCGCAGCTGCAGGAAAAATATTTCTCCTCATTTGGCTTCTGGCAAAAGGAAGGCGAGGAAGCTTCCTTAGCAAGACTCTGAAGACACAGGAGAGTTGGGGAAGGGGCAGAGAGATGCAAAGTGGAAAAATCGAAGTCAGGATGGACTAAGCCCGTGCTCAAAGGGTCACAGAGGCACCACCCCAGAGCCAGCCCTCAGGGAACGTGCTCTGCTCCACTCAGACTGTCTCTGGTCACAGGAGCTGTGTGGGTGCAGGGGTGCTGCTGTCCTTCACTGACTCCTCCAGGGACATGGGATAGATGGCATTCAGAGGGAAAATTTTGAGCACAGAAACCCAGTACCGTCTTCCCTCCTGTAAGTACATCTGTCGTTCTCTGTTCCACCTTGATTATACTTTAGTGTCAACTCCTGGTCCAGAGAGACAATACAGAGGTTATGCATGTAGAGCCTGTGGGTAACTCTGGTTTGATGCTCAGATGATCCTCCAAGCATCGCCAGGACAAGAGCACAGGACCCAAGCATCCCTGAGCAACATCACACCCCTCACTTCTGAAGACAGCATTAAACCTGTCCCCTGGTGGAGTGGGGAGTGCAGGGATGGGACCCATTTTTGGCAGACAGTCACTAAGAAGGTAAATCTTTGGAGCAGGGTGACAGAGGCTGGAGCAGGAAAAACCCAGCTTTGCAAAATGACCCTGAAGTGAAATCTCACAAGGGGGAGTAACTGGGCAGAGATCGTTAAATGGCTGCCTGCGTCTTTAACCTGACCTGGAGCCTCACTCGACCCTCTAGTCATGTAGGCTTAAAATGCAGAAACCATCACCTATGCCATAAGCAAGTCATTCTAACAGCAGCATATAGTCTTGAAGGAGGTTGGACCAGAGACAAAGCAGAGAGGAAAAGGTAATAGGCCAACAGTGCTAAGCTCTATGTTATTGGACTTCCTGTAAGCCAAGACTCTCAATTCTTGGGAAAAAGAAAATGGGAGGAATCAACCTCCCGAACTTCAAACTCTACTACAAAGCAGTAATAATTAAAACAGCATGGTACTGGAACAAAGGCAGAACTGCAGACCAATGGAACAGGGTTGAATACACTGACATCTCCCCTCAATCATATGATCATCTAATCTTTGATAAAGGTGCAAGTAATGTGAAGTGGAGTAAGGAAAGCCTCTTTAATAAATTGTGTTGGCATCATTGGACAGCTACATGCAAAAAAATAGGCTCAGAACTCTGCCTAACACCATGTACAAAAGTAAGATCAAAATGGATTAAAGACCTCAACATCAGACCAGAAACCATAAGGTACATTGAAGATAAAGTTGGCAAAACTCTCCATGATATTGAAGCTAATGGTATCTTCAAAGATGCCACGCCACTGGCCAAGCAAGTGAAAACAGAGATAGATAAATGGGACTATCTTAAACTAAGAAGCTTCTGCACCTCCAAAGAAACAGTGGCCAAAATACAAAGACAGTCTACAGAATGGGAAAGGATATTCGCCGAATACACATCTGACAAGGGGTTGATATCCAGGATATACAAAATACTGGTTAAACTCCACAAGAAGAAAACATCCAACCCCATCAAAAAATGGGGCAATGAAATGAACAGAAACTTTCTCAAAGAAGAAATCCGAATGGCAAAAAAGCACATGAGAAAATGCTCTACATCATTAATCATCAGGGAGATGCAGATCAAAACCACAATGAGATACCATCTCACACCTCAGAGACTGACCCACATTCAAAAGAACAAAAGCAACCAATGCTGGCGTGGATGCAGCGAGAAAGGGACACTCCTTCACTGTTGGTGGGAATGTCGACTGGTTCAGCCCTTCTGGACAACAGTATGGACGATTCTCAAAAAATTAGAAATTCAGCTCCCATTTGACCCAGCAATACCACTCCTGGGAATATATCCCAGAGAGGCAAAAATGTATAGTCGAAGTGACATCTGCACTTGTTTGTTCATTGCAGCACTCTTTACAATAGCCAGAAACTGGAAGAAACCTGAATGCCGAAGAACAGATGACTGGTTAAAGAAACTTTGGTACATCTACACAATGGAGTACTATGTAGCTCTTAGAAAAGATGAAGTCATGAAATTTACATACAAGTGGTACAATATGGAAAGTATCATGCTAAGCGAAATGAGTCAGAAAGAGAGGGATAGACATAGAAAGATTGCATTCATCTGGGGGATATAAAGTAACAAAGTATGAGATTAATACCCAAGAATAGCTGAGATCAGCACCAGGAGGATTACTCCATATCTTAGAGGCCAGCCGGGTATCCTAGAGGAAAGGGCAGTTCAGATAGAGAAGGGAGCACCAAATAAAGGATGTTTGGAGGATCCTCCCAGGAGGGCAGATGCATGTCGAAAGTAGACTATGGACTGAACATGTTTGCCACTCAATGCCTCTTTTGCAGACCACAACACCCAAATGGAGAGAGAGAACACAGGGGATTGCCCTGCCACAGAGACAGGGGGGGATGGGGGGATGGGGGTGGGAGGGATATTATCCATGGTGGTGAAAAACGGGCACTGGTGGAGGGATGGGTATCTGATCATTGTATAATTGAAACCCAAGCACAAAAAATTGTAAATCTACAACTGTAAAAAAAATAAATAAAGAAAAAAAAGAAAAAAAACAATCATGAATAATTGTAATTCATAATGATTCATTCAATTAAAAATAAATTTAAAATAAAAAAAGAATATGTGTATTTCAGGGGATTGCCCTGCCACAGAGGCGGGGGGGATGGAGGGATGGGGGTGGGGGGATATTATCCATGGTGGTGGAAAATGGGGACTGGTGGAGGGATGGGTATCTGATAATTGTATAATCGAAACCCAAGCACAAAATAATTGTAAATCTACAACTGTACCTCATGGTGTTTCACTAATAAAAAAAATTAAAAAAAGAATATGTGTATTTGTCAATAAAGTTGAGCTGTGATCACTGAATTGGCTCTCAGAGGTGTTTCTCTGCATACCCACCCTCCTTTGCCACACAAACAGGTTCCTGCCCAGACCCGGTGAGCAACGTGTCCAGGCATATTAGGGATAACAGTTCCTCAACATAGGTCTGTGCAATTCTAAGCTTTGGGTGAGACCCAACTGTCTATAAAGTTAAAAAGACACATTCCTTATAAAATATCATAATATGAGATTAACGCCCAAGAATGGTAGAGACAAGGGCCAGGAAGATTGCTCCACAGTTGGAAGCCTGCCTCATGAGCAGGAAAAAAAGGCAGCTGGGATAGAGGAGGGATCACTAAGTCAATGACGGATGGAGGGTTCACTCAGGATGGGAGATGTGTGCTGAAAGTAGATAAAGGACCAAACATGATGGCCTCTCAGTATCTGTACTGCACACCATAATACTCATAAGTAGAGAGAGAGAAAGAGGAAAACTGTCTGCCATAGAGGCAGGAGGAGGGGTGGGATGGGGGAAGGGATATTGGGAGCATTGGTGGTGGAAAATGTACACTGGGTGGTCGATCATTATATGACTGAAACTCAAATGTGAAAGTTTTGTAACTGTAGCTCACAGCGATTCAATTAAAAAAAATTTAAAAAAAAGAAACGAACCCAAAAAACCCAAAAAACAAAAGACACATTCCTGAGACTGGAGTGATACTACAGTAGTAGATGTTTGCCCTGCACATGGCTGACCCAGGTTCAGTCCCCAGCTACCTATATGACCCAGAACATCATTGGGTATGGCCCCCAAATAAAGTTCCTTAGTCTTTACTTGCCAACCCCAGAATCGCCAAAGTTCTGAACACAAAAATCTTTCCATTTCATCAGCAAACCAGAATGCCTCAAGTCCCCAGTGGCCAAGCCTGAGCTTCAGCGACTTAAAGTGCATTCCTGTTCTTAGTACTCCGCTTGCAGCTTTGTATCTGATGTGGTTGCCAGAACCTGTGTGGGTCCGTTTAAATGTATACTCATTAGAATCAACCACTCAAAATGCATCCGTAGTCAGTGGAGTCACATTTCACAAATTCAACTGTTGTAGGTGACTAGAACTCTCACACAAAAAAAACATAGATCAACCCAGAAAAGACCTCTCGACCTTAGGGAACACCCTCTCCCACCATCCTCAGTCCTGACTTTTCGGGAAATTCCAGTGCACAGTTGGGAGTGGAGTTGAGTTTCTTGATAGACATATTTGATGCACAGCTACTGATCCAGGTGCCTGAGACAGAGCAGATAGTATCTGCTTCACTTCCCCTCTCTACATTGAAGAAGTCTGCAACTGCTGCATCCCATTCTGAAGGGGTGCATAAAAGAGAGGATGAGGTTTTCTGTCTTCCATCAGGCATCAAAGTGGTATTGCAGAACCCCTACTGATCTCAGTCTTACCTGGAATGGAATAAATGCTATTTGTATGTGGAAGCCTTAATTCCATGATGTAATAGCTTTGGGGGTGAGGCCTTTGAAAAATAGTTACATTTAGATGAGGTCATGTGGTTGGTGCCCCACAACTGAATTGGGTTTTTACCCTTTTAAAAAAGGGAGGAAGAGGTGATATCAGAGGTTTGGGCATGTGCCTAGCATGCATCAGACGCAGATTTGATTCCTGTCACCACAGGATCCCCATACTCCAAGCATTGCTACCACTCAGCACCATAGGGTGGTTTGGGTGATCCGCAGTACCATAGGGTCTGAGTAGCACCATCTCCTTGATTTTTTTTTTGGTGGGGGGGGGCACTCAGCAATGCTCAGATGTTATTCCTGGCTCTGCACTCAGGAATTACTCCTGGTGGTGTTCAGGGGATCATAGGCGGATGCTGAGGATCCAACCTGGGTTGGCGAAATGGAAAGCAAGCACCCTATCTGCAGTAGCTCTGGCCCCAGAACCTTCTCCTTGAACCCATGCATTCAATCACCAGATGGGTTGGATGAGAATTTTTAGTAGGGCATTGCTTGGGAGCTCTCTCCCCACCCTTGCAAAAAAAAAATAAATAAAAAAGGAAAGAAGAGGCAGAGATAAATGAGTTTTCTCCTTACTATGGAAGGATGTGGTTCTTACCCAAAACCACAGGGCAGAGAGTGGAATGACAAGCTCCAAGCCAATGAGGTTGGAAAATGAGGAAAAGTTAAAAGAGTCTTCTCATGTTTTCAGTGGGAGCACGACCCATCTACCCTTCGTTGGATGAAAGAACCTCGGGACTAAAGATTTCTCTAGTTTAAAGCTCAATCTATGGTGATTAGTTATAGCAACTCTTAGAAAAGGAAGATTTTGGCATCAAAAAGTGGGGTGCTATCTTAACTGACGTCCAAAGAGGTGGAAGCAACCGTGAAACTGCATAGTGGGCTAAAGGTCAGAAGCATTCTGAGGGCTGGGCTAGGAAAAAACAGTATTTCCTTAGGGAAACTGTGTAGGGTAATGCTGGTGCATGCTCAATAAGCAGTGAGGTACTGGGCGGGGGGAGCATTTGCATTCTCTCTGAGAATACATAAATGGTCACAAACAGAACTCAGTCGATAAAAGCAATTCTGGTGAAGAATCAGATAGAAATGAGGTCCATTCTAGGACAATAAGGGGTAGGGAATTGCTGTCATGATCAGCGACAGCTAACAATCTGGCTAACCTGTGTTTGGGTGTATGGTAGAAAGTAGAAGCAATGAAACTGGAGATGCAGCTGAGAAGCTTCTCTGCCCAAACCCCTTCCCTTTTTTTGCAGCTGCTACTCGGCCGCAGTGCTGGCCTGGGGTTGCACATTTCAGCTGGGGTGCTCATGCTGTGCTCCGGGTGCAGTGCTCTCTGATTGTCACTGTGGCATTCACACATGTTTGTGCCTAGGGTTCCTTTGCTCTCTCTGGAGTCTCCCCCACTGGCTGTAGCTGCACTGCCTGTACACACACTGTAAGCAGGGCTCTCACATGCTCTTTGGGCTCTGAAGCTCCCAGGTATTAGGGTCCCCACAATGCTTCATGACGTGTGTGGGTGGCACTGAGGCTCACACTCAAAGTCTTCCACGAGTTAGGCAGGCATATCAGCCCTGGGTGAGGTTTCTAAGAAAAGTGCTATGGGACTAGAAGGTTCCTCCTGATTGCTTACTATGATATGGAGGAGAGAAGAGAATTAAGGAAGGAAATTTGTAGAGCAAAAAGGAATCATGAAAACTCTTTGCCTATCCAACTGGCAGAGGTTAGGTTTGTTCTGAAGAGATGGCAGGGGCACAGCTGAACTAACTTTTTTGGGGGAGGTGCAGTGGAGGGTGTGGAGTCACACCCAACAGTGCTCAAGGATTACTCCTGGCTGTGTGCTCATGCACGGAAAGCTCCATATGCACTGTAGTATCTCAAGTTCAGCTTATTTGATAAGGAAATCAGTGAGTGAAACCATGAAACATTACAGTAGAAACAATGCCAATTTGGTTTTTGTTTTCTTTTGTTTGGAGGATGCTATCTGGTGATACTCAGGACTTACTCCTGGCTCTGTGCTCAGGGATCATTCCTGGTGGTGTTTGGGGGACCAGATATGGTGATAGGGATTCAACCAGGGGCAGTTACATGCACGGCTGATGCTTTACCTGCTGTACTGTCTTTCTGACCCAACATAGTTAACTTGAACTTGTGGAGATGGAAACAGGAAGAAATAAAGGAGGCAGTCAGACCAGGACAGGACCACAGGGCTATGGGACTGAGAATGTGTGCTAGTATTCCAGACAAGGCAAGAATGAGATTTGGAAAGCATTGCGTCACTCTTCCCTGATTTCAAGGGGCAAAGGTGCTGGGTTGGCCACTGCCCCAAATCATGGAACTGTTAACCCTTGAGGATTCCATAAGCAGAATGTCAAACCAAGAACAAATACTCTAAAATTTGACATTCCCAAACCTATTTTATCTCTCTCCTCTTTTCCAGAGAAAAACAAAAACAAAGAGAAAAACAAGCACTCAATGACCCTAGAAATCTACCTCATTTAACTCAAAAATAGAAAGCGCTCCATGCTCCTATGACCTCTCATCATCATTCTGGCATGGAGAGAGGTTTGGTATCATCCACTCTGGGCAAATGCAACTCTGTTCATAGCTAAAGATGACCAGTGCCGGGAGTGCATCATATTCGAAGTCTTACCCATATCTGATTTACGTGGCATTTTGATGTAACCCATAGAGCTGATCCTGGAACCAAAGGAAGAATTTTAGAGCTACTGTGATGGATGCATTCTGTATGTGAAAGAATAGGCATTTGAGGTAGCAGGGGCATGATTTTATGGACTGTATCTCCTGAATTCATATGCTGAAGCTCAGAGTGATTATATTTGAAGCTGAGGACTTGGTAGGTGATTAAGTTCCAGTGAGGTCCCTAAGATAAGGCTCCTGTCATGGAATGAGTTTCCTTTGAAGAAGAATCATTACAGTACAGATCTTACACAGGCTCTCTCTTTCCATGCATATGATAAGAATTGGCATATGATAGTTAGGAAGAGTGCCTTTAACAGGAAACGAACCTGTGAGCACCTTTCCAGCTTCCAGAATGGGAGAAAGAGATCGGTTATAGCACTATGACAAACCAATCTGTTACCATCCTCTAAACTGGTTATGAACTGAAGGGGCTAGAGACATAGTTTAGGGGTTAAGGCACTTGCCTTACATGTGGCTGACCCTGGTTTTATTCCCAGCACTACATACAGTCTTCTGGACACCACAAGGAATCACTCCTGAGCCCATAGCTAGTAATAGACCCTAAGCATCATTCTGCCACAATAAAAAAAAATAATTGAGGCAGAGATAGTACTTAATAGACCCCCTGAATTTTCAGTTATAGGAAGAGAACTGTGCGGGAGACTCTCCTGTATACAATCAAAGACAAGTCATACTAGTCACAGTGGAGGATTTTATATGTGTTAGAGTTTCACTGTTCCAAGGAGGAGTAAGTGCCACCCTGGCAGAGAGACAGTGGCTAAATGACTAGGAAACTGCCAAGGACCCATAATGAAGCCCCAGATGGGATTGCTACATTGGGTGGGAGGTGGGATTAGATGGAGTCCAAGACCCACCCCTGAGAGCCAGTTGCCTTTACCACGCTGCTCTATCTGCAGTGACTTTTACACAGTGGGCAGTGTGGGATGGACATGTGCTTCTGCGCCTCCGTGAGTTTTCAGAATATGGGGACCAGGGGGAGAGCTAGAGGCAGAAATAGAGGCAGAGCACTTGCCTTTTATGTGTGAGGCCCTGGGACTGATCCCTTGTATTGAAAGAAGGGAAAGACAGCCCTCTCCACCCATACCCCAGACATTCTGGTATCTCCTTGAAAGTCCATAGGCCACCTCCTGCTGGGGCTGAGGGGGTGGTCTGCTGTTCTATGCCTGCCACGTGGCCTCTGGCTGCCAGGTTCCAAAAGCAGGGGTAGCAATAATCTATGTTCCGCTCACTTTCTTGTCAGTATGGGTATAAGATATGCCACCAAGATGTGTGTCGTGAGCCTAACCTGGGCCAAGAAGCACAAAAAGAATAAAAAGAGGTTTGAGTCCCCTGTTCAAAACGTCATTTCATTTTGCTGGGCGAGCTCAGAAAGCAGACAAGGCCTCAGTTTTCTCATCTGTACAATAGGAAGCACAGCCCTGGGGTTCACCATCCTGACAAGTCTGAGAATGAAAATACTAAATGTGCTATTATATAGGAAAGTACAGGTTGTCATTCTCAAGAGGAGTAAGTTCATGCCAACCTTGTAAAGCATTACCTCCCTGAAGCTGTAAATGAAGAAAGAGTCCTTGCTGAATTCTGAAAGGTATTGCCATGAGTTCAACACAAAGCAGATTTTATTTATAAGCCGGATTTTCCACTTGTAGAAAGGAAGCATGAGATCATGTTCTTTGTCTCAATTTGACAACAGAGAGGCTCTTGAGTATTAGCCAAAAATGTAATATTGGATCGTACTAAGACATAACCATTTGCTTCCTGAAAGGCTTCCATAAAGATCTTATGGTAAAATGCAGCCTGAGGCAGAGCATTTACAAGACTGCCAGCTTCAAAGCCATTGTCTTTTCCAGTTGAGATACCCTTTGCTCTTCAGTTTGGATGAAAGTTGAATTCGAGCTCTATTTGCAACTTCTCAGGTAAGCGTTGAATTTCAATGTGCAAGCTGCCTCTCTCAGAGAGCAGGAGGCTAGAGCAGCAATTTCTCCTGCTTGACTAGCTAAGATTCACAAGTGCTGAAACTCCCTTTCCCACCCCACTCCTTAAAACCCCCAAGAAACAAGAGAATCTGTAGAAGCATATGACTGGCGTAAGGAGAATGACACAAAGCTTTAATATTAATTCAATATTAAGTGAACTAGATACAAATTCATTAATGACCTTTACTTGGTAATTACATATTAAAAAACTATGAATATTATATTAACACAAGTTACATGTACTTTAGAAGCAACTTGTTTAAAAACCAGTAATGTGGCTGGAGTTATAATAGATTTAAACAGTACATTTTAAAAACATGTATGAGACTTGAAAAGTGTTAAGAGGAAACAATTTCTGACAATTTCCTCAAACATTTAAAAATGCTTTATCAATATTATTTCAAATACCGAAAACAAATCGCAGATTTCCTTAAAAAGGTTGTGTAGTGCCAAGTTTTTTTTTTTTTAAATCCAGATTCAAGTAAAAATCCTGGAAGACATATTCGAGATAAGAGGATTTTCAAAGTTTCCTAAAAGCTTTCTTGGTTATTAAATTCGGCTAAAGTGAGTAGAAAAATGACAGAAGGCCACCCACCAGTCCTGAAACCAGAACAGTTGCCCTTTTGAAATTCTGCTTATAATCAGTCCCCTTGTCATAATACTCCACTTTCCCTGCTGAAATTTCTGCTTCTACTTTGAAAAAAATGTTTGAGAAAGCCTATTTTTGTTGGTTCTCTCTTTCTCACAAGCAACCAGAGCTTCAGGTTTTCAAATAACGATTCTCCTTTTTTCCCCTTTGGTCGGATCAGACCACAGCTTTGTCACAGCGCAGGAAAAAAAAAAAAAGGCTTGGATCTTGCATTTCTATTTCTGTCTGTGAACTTGTCCTACCTTCCTAAAAGGGCCAAAGCTGTCGTTTTACCAAGTTCTGATGCTTCCTCCTTTTTTCTTCACTAACTAGGAATCAAAGTTAACATGACTGAGAGTTGAAAGGCTGAGCAAAAAAAAAGGAAGGGATTCCCCACCTGGCGTTCAGCGGAGAATGCAAGAAATCAACAAGTTTTCAGCTGTCGCCTTCCAGGTGCAGAGTCTGGAGCGTGCACGCGACGCTGTAAACCAGACTCTCCTGGGGTTCAGGCCAGGGAACCCCGCAAGTGGAGACGGTTCCTCCCGAACGCTCCATCCTGCCAGCACCGCCCAGCCCAGCAGAGCGCCCGGTGCTTCTCCTGATTCTACAGCGCGCACATCGCTCCGACCTCTGCGGACTTTGGGTTTGCAAGGGGGCTTCCCCGCCACGCAAGGCACCTGTACCATCGCCCCCCACAAAAGGCAATTCCGCGCCTCTCACACCCCCCCCCCCCCACTCCCGGGGCCTGAACAAGTGGCAAAGCAAGGGGCATCCTATGAGAGAACCCACCACAGGCTCACGGGCTCCGGATAGCGAGATTGGTCTGCGACTACCTGGGGAGGGGGGAAAGAAACGCTTCCAAGAAAGAGGAAAACGGGGAGGAGGTGAAGGGAGTGGTGGCAGCCGCCGAAAGGAGCTTCCAGAAGCGTCTCCGGCTTCGCACGTTTCCCGGCTCGGCCCGGAGGGGGAGTAACCCCCGAGCGAGCCAGAACGGGGGTGTCCGAAGGGGAGTTCGCCGGCGCCCGGGGCAAGAGGAGACAGGGAGGTTCACGCGGAATTCCCACGCGCTCGGGACAGCCCGGGCTGGAGCTGGAGGAAGGGGACGCGGGGGGCCGCGCCCGCGGGCGGACAGACCCGAGCCGCACGGGCCGAGCGGGAGCCACTCACCTTCGGGGTTGGCGCTGATGAAGACCCGCACGCTGCGGCCGGCGGGCACCAGGTGGGCAGGCAGGGCGCTGAGGTTCCCGGAGAAAGCCGCCCTGCGGAGCGCAGAGTCCCGGGCGCAGGGCGGCTTGGTGCCCGCACCGGCTGGCCACATCGCCCTGCGGGAGGAACGGTCTCCGCCGTCTCGGGCCCGGGGAGTGGCTCTCCTCGGCTGGCGGCTCGCTCGGGGCCAGCAGGCGGCGGCGGCTCAGAGTCGCACAGAGCCCGGGGCGCGGCGGGCGAGTTGCGGAGCGCACGCCACCGACCGGCGGGGAGCGGCCATACGGACCTCCCGGGCTCTGGTCGCCGCCGCCTCTCCAAATCCTCCTCCTCCTCTTCCTCCTCCTCCTCCTCCTCTTCCTCCTCCTCCTCCTCCGGTCCGCCTAGGGACGTCCCCGGGGGCTCTGCGCGGCTGCCGAGCGGAGCGGAGGTCAGCGTGGCGCTTGCTACGCGCGCGGCGCCCCTTTGCGCCGGGAAGCGCCCGCGCCCGCTTGCCCAGCCCTGGGCAGCTCCCGCCCGCGCTCCCCGCCCGCGCCCGTTGCGGGAGGAGGGGACGGCGCGTCCGATCCCGGAGACCTGGCAAACTTTTTTCGGCGAAAGGCCTGCGAGACTTTCCCGACACCCGACTCCGGGCGCGACTCAGGGAAATACCCGCTGTCGAACGTGAGAGCAGCGGGGGGCTGGAAGGGGGGACTTGGGCCGGTGGCCGGGGTTCGGCTGCCCCAGGGCGCGATCTGAGCTTCTTTGAGGTGTTGCCGCTTCTCCGGTGGAGGATGATTCAAGAATCTAGCCCCGGGATCCTGCGATCCCCCTCAAAATGATTAGAGGTCAAGCCAGCCCCGAGCATCTCCCCGGAGCGCACGCGTGCCAGCGTCTGCGCGTTCTGGCCCGAGTGCCGGGAATCTGGCCTCCAGGTTCCACGTAAGCAACCGAGGTGAGGTCGGACCCGAGGGTCTGCACAGTCAAACCTCTGCACTCCCGCGGGCTTCTTGGAAGGAGAGTCTCTGTAGCCCATCTGTCCTGGCGCAGGTGGCTGCGCCTGCCTCGCCGCTGCCAGTGCGCAGCACAGCTGGGTGGGGGGTGCGGTATAGGGAAACTGCGCTCCGCAAGCTTTCCCAGCCGTCGCGTGGTAGTGGAACCTTTCCAGGAGCGGTTTTCCGCGGGGAGCCCTTCCGAAGTGTTCAAGACGCTTCAGGGGCTCCCTCTTGCTCCTACTTTCGCCAGTTCCGCCAGCTGGTCAGCTCGGGGCCCCGCCCGATTGGAGGATGTGCCGGACTTGGTGCAGTCAAGATGCGCTCCCCACTTCATCTGAAGGGTGCTTGCTACACGACAACCCGCAAAGCGCAGGGACCACGGGTTGGGTTGGAGCAGGGTGCGAGATACCAGTTGGAGTGTGGCCACTTTTCCAAGTTAGTGGAAGGCGTGTCAACGTAACTCTGATTTCAACGTGGCCGAGGCCTACCACTTAGGTCCTACCTGGGCTCTGAGCAGCCAGGTGGGCAGTGGGAGGGGTCTGCGACACGTGCGTGGTGATATGCAGACACAGAAGGAACCAACCACAAAATTGCAACCTGCGGGGCCACACTTTCCATCCAAGTCTGCTATCAAGAATGCATATCCCAGAACGGGGACTTCTCAAGGACACGTGATGGTGTTGGGACCGGGGGTGGACAAGGAAGGAAAGAGGGCATGTTTGATTTCTGAACAGTTTGAACTTCAGGGCGTGACTTTTTTTGTTTTAAAGGAATAGTCGCTTTTCCCAAGTTTTGACACGGGGATGGGGGGGGGGGGACTTGAGGGGGAGCAATTCTACTATAGTTTTATCACAGGGTCTCCCCTCAGGGCAGCTCCTACTTTAGCCTGGCCTGCACTTCCGAGGCCCGGCTGGTGGCAGTGACGCACTGTAGCCGCTGTTCATTTTCCTCCCCATCCCTGCACTGAGAGTGGAGTAAGCTCAGGAGGGCCCCACTGAGTCTAGGTTTTAAAGACTGCCAGTTCCACTACTGAAACGCAGGAAGCAGATTGCAGTTTTTATTTTGTGATCATCTGATGAGCCCATAAAGAAATCCGGAATCTATTCAGCTATTTGTTCGATTGATTCCATCTAGCCCAAGGCCTTTCCTTTCTAGCTTCATAATTCCCTGGTGGGAACTTCTCTAGCAGGAAGCAGGTGTCTGGGAAGGTCCTGATAACCAGAAGATGTGGATGGAGGGTTCTGGAAAACATTCTGCATTCAGGTAAAGAATGCACAAGATTAGAGTCACATCCTTTCTAAATATACAGTGTTTTTATTACCAGAGCAAACCCATTCTCCACCCCACCCTGCACCCCACCCCACACACTCTTTTCTGGCCCCAGCATGGTTTATAAAACTCCAGAGGAGTTGCTTGAATATCAAGGACCTTGATTTCTCTTACTTCCGTGCATTTGATGATTTCTCTCCTTAAAAATCAGATTTCTATTTGTGCCTCCTGACCTTTGCTTCTGATCTTAATGCGATGCACTTTCTTAGACTGACTTTGGGATTTTGGCAGCCTCCGTAACCTAATTAACTGTTCTAGACGAACAGTCGAAGTTTAACATCTGCCACTGTCACTGCAGACCAAGGGATGCAGAGGAGAAAGAATCTTACTTGATCCGTGTGTTCATGCCTATAAAAGCTCCCTGCTGAGGCAGCTTTGCTGCAGGTAGAGCAGATTGCTTTCTCTTGGAGGTTTCCAGCTAAGGATACCTAGTCTGGCCATCTGCATGTACACACACACACACACACACACACACACACACACACGCACATGCACGCACGCGCGCGCACACACACACATTCTTCTACCTTCTTCAATTCTGTATTTTTCTAGAAATGGATGCATTGAAACCAGAGATTCATTCATTAGCATGCAGATGGCATAAAGGAAAAGTCACACATGGCACTAACATTTTGTTGTGAATTAACTAGATTTATTTCCCAACCTGAGGAATTGTTGGCTATACAAGGGGGAGGGGGAGAGGGGGAAAGAGAGGGAGCTGGAAATGGAGAAACAGGGAGGGAGAAAGAGAGAGAGAGAGAGAGAGAGAGAGAGAGAGAGAGAGAGAGAGAGAACATGCACCACTGAAAGGAGGGGAAGGTATACTCATGGAAAGCTGGCTCTACACATGATGTTTGTAGGCTGCCTTATTTGCAGTGTCTGAAACACTTGACAAACATGTTCTCTTTGGCAAATATCAAGTGTGTTTTCATTACTCCCATTTTACATAAGAAAGCCAAGGCTCAAAATAGAGCAATGTCTGGTCTAAGGTCATCGCACCAGGTAATAGAACTAGCATTCAGGACCCTTTGCTCCTGGCTGTGCTCACTGTGTCCTCTACCTATGCCCAGCTCTGAGTTACTAGGAAATAGGTATGAGGTGGCCTGTGTTCAGAGATATGGAAGGCTCGTCATCACCTTTGCTTTCTGATTAGAAAAGACAGTCCTAAGTCCATGTAAGATCACATAAGACTTGAGTCTTCTACTTGTAGAAAGCTAATTGGATGACAATGACTTTCTTGCTTTTTTGGGGTCCTGTTCTGTCCTCATGAATGTTGGCAAGGTTGAATATTCTTGAAATTGACTGAAAAAAACTTAAATACCTAGAAATAGAAAACCAAAAAGTACATAAAATATGGCTCTGGATCCAAGCTTGTGATCTGGAATGAGCATTTGCCCCTTCCTCTCCTCCTCACCCAGTCTGAAGGCCAGAGGTTCACCAAGAAGGGTTCTGTATAAAATCAAGGCCCTAGTCCTCAATCAAACAGAGCTGCTCAAAAGTAACTCATTTTGAAAGAAGAAAAGTGCTTGCCATAGAGGAAGGCTAGAGGGGTGGGAAGGGAGGACAGGAGGGAAACTGGACATTCTGTGGTGGGAAATGTATACTGGTGAAGGGATGGGTGGTGGAACATTGTATGACTGAAACAGGATCAAGAACAACTTTGTAACTGTGTCTCTCACAGTGACTCAATTACAAAAAACCAAAACCAAAACCAAAACCAAAACCAAAAAAATACCCTCATTCTGAGGTTACCCTACCTACACACAAAGCTCAGAGAAACTTTGTGCTTTTCACATTCACACTCCCTTAATATGCAGATGATGTTTCTGATGCAGAGTAACTTAAAAAATAATTTTATAAAAAATGGAAAAAAGGTAACTGATTATTTCTAACACTTTTAGCAGTGTTAGAAATGCTAAGCATTGTACTAGACAATAGTTTTCTCATTGAGTTCTGAGGTCTGAGCCTAATCACTTATTTATCCCCTTGTCCATATTGAGCGTGCTGACTTTTATCTACCTTTTGGATGCATGCATTTTATCTTTTGTGAAGTCTGTACGCAATGTGCATTCCAATGCTTATGTGACACAAAGCTCATCTACTTCCTTTTCCTGCTTAGGGGATGGCAATGGTGATCATGAAGCACATAATGAGGGCCCCTGAGATGCTCACCCAGCAGAGTAAAGATCCACTACCTCACCTGTAAGAGCATGTATGTATTCTCACTTTTGTGTGCATCAGTTATTGTGGTTCAAGAACTTTGGGACCCATGTTCTGTATTTTTCCTAGTATGAATAGAAAGTGATTTAGAACCAATTTTAGAAAGAACACACCAATATTCCACAGTACTCTATTTCAGTAAATCTTGTCAGTCAAGCTAATGATGTGTTTTCACGTTTCCAAAACTTAAAGTAGATAATAAGACTTATTAGTTCTTTAACGTTCATAGTGGCTCTCCATTTTGAGGGAAGTTTGAATCTGCTTTGCTAACATGAGAGGTAGAATATGCAGTGTATCTCAGCTATGGTTCAGTTTCCCAAAATTCCAGCTCAGTATATAAGTGAGACAATCAAGAACCCACTTACTTGTTTACAAAATGGAAAATTTCCATTTATGTGAGAATTTGTCAGCATAACAATTTGCCAACAGAGGTCGTTGATTTATAGGTGTCTGCAGCATGATAGAATTCACAGCAGCTGGGTTTTAAATAAAGTTACACCTTTCTGAAATCGCTATCTGATGTTTTCATGACTCAGAAATTCTAACTTTATATCCACCCCCTACCAAATCTGTTTGATATATTTTGATCAATCTGCCTCTTACAGTCTTCTAAACATTGTTAGAAGAGCATTATGCATTCCACACAAAGTAGAGCAAAATTTAAAAAATAAAATTATAATTCTTGATATTTCTAAATTAAGATTTATTTTCACTTTATGATGGACAAGTTGTTTTCCCCATTGTGGTATTAGTTTTATAGATAGTGCCTTTGAACACCCTCTTCTCACTTATCCCATCATCCAACACCTTCTTGGAGAATTGCTTTCTATGATGTACTTGGTATGGGAGGGCAGAATCCCTCCCAAGAAGTGCTTAGGGTGTCTTAGAAACCATTTCCGACTTCCAGAAATATTCAGCCAATTTGGATGAATGGCTCAGTGCTTGGGTTCTCATGCATAGAGGTGCTCAGAGGCCACCAGAATTATACCTGGCAGTGCTCAGGGAGTCATGTGGTGCCAGGGTTTAAACCTGGGCCCTGACCACTAAGTTATCTCCCTGGCCCCTTACAATGCAGTTTAATACATGATAGCTCATCTTTATTTCAATCCTGTGAAGTAAGCCCTACATTTACCATATTTTCCATTTTTTATATGAAAAATCAGACCCAAAGACTTTAGCGGCATGTGCATGATCAAGCGTTTTAGATCCTATATGTAATTCACCTTGCCTAACATCCTGTCATTATTTTTAAGGTGAGATGAAAAGTATGTTCAGTGAATTGGGCATATAGGTTTTGTAAAACATCAGTGACCATGTAATAATACGTAACCTATGATTTGGGTTTAAATATTTAGTTTTTATTTTGTTTTGATTTTAAATGTAGGAGTACTGCTATTTATTCAGCCACTGATTAAGCCGACTGAAGTAGGCATGAACTCCACATTACTATTTTTAAAAAATTTTAAATTCCATTTTCATCAAGTTTTTCACAGTCATTGTTTACACTCAATATTTCAACACCAATCCCACGACCATTACACCATCCCACCACCATTATTTCTAATTTTTCCACCACCACTCAAGTCTGCCCCATAGACAGATGCTAAATAATTTATTTTGCATTGTTTGTTATGAATAGTATGAGATGTCATGTGGCCACTTTTGCAGCAGCATGTTCCTGGAATTCTAAAATTCTTTAAATATTTGGGGTACGGAGGTATCTCTGTGGTGTACTGCTCTCTTTCGAGAGATTCATTTGTGAGTCTCTGAATCATGTCCATTAATGTCCTTAAAAGGTGCCCAGAGGCAGTCCTTGGGCATGCCTGCCAGGAAACCAGAAAGACAGGGAGATGAGAGAAGATCACCCATCTCCAACTTGGTGAAGCCTGGAGATTTCAGTCACTAATTCCGCTTACATGTGTTTTTCAGCAGATTCATTTTATGCATGGGGGGGACTTGGGACGAGCCTGTGAAGGTGTGCCGTGAGCGTGGCAGTGATTGGGTTCTGGAGGTTTGCAGCTGCCAGGGTTCATTTGGGGCAGGCGGAGGGACACACCTGTACCCCTCCAAGGTGCCCAGGTGAAACTAGCCTAGTGTGGGGTGGGGAGAGATCTCTGCTGCGTGCTACTCTCTTCTGAGATTCATTTATGAGTCTCTGAATCATGGCCATGAGTGCACTTAAATGGTCTGTATTTGATCTCTTTCAAGATTTGCTTATGGGTCTTTGAAGCAAGGCTGATATATGAGCTTATCTAGCTGAGCCAGAGATGGTTTGTGGGTGTGACTCCCACATACCTAACTTTTGGCTTTTAATTTCTCAGGAAACTTGGTCCCAAGTTGTTGGGGGTCTGGTCAACACAGGCACAGTAGCAATTTTGGAGTATCAGGAAGCCTGAAGGCACCATGAGATTGCTGCTGCACACGCCTAGCAGGTACAGGTTAACCATATCCCCGGATGTTTAGTTTTGATACTGGCTCTGCAGGTATACTTTTGTGATCTTGATTTCAGTTCTTTGGATAAAGCTCAGCAGGAGATTGTGGATTCCCCTGGTAGGTGTACTGGTAAGTTTATTCTTTTGTTGTACAGGGTTGTACTAATGTGTTTTCTCACCAGTGGTGTATAAGGATTCTCAACACATCTTTGCTTGTATTTCTTAAAATAATAACCCCATAATCGGTATGAGGTAAAAATATATCATTATGGTATCGATTTGTATTATCCTGATGATTGGCAATGTTGGATATATTTTCCCATACCTCTTGACTATTTTTATCCTTGGAAAATATCTATTTAAGATCTTTATCCATGTTTTAAAGAGGTACTTACCTTTTCTGCTATTATGTGTATAAGCTTATTTATATTTTAAATTTTAATTTCTTATCAGATATATGGTTTACATGTTTTCTCTCATTCTGTAGGTGTATTTACTATTAATCCCTTTGCTCTGCAGAAGTCTTTTAGTTTGATGTAATCTACTTGTCTTGTTTAACTATTGTTTCCTGTACTTTAGTGTCAATATTTAAAAGTTTATTACCAAGACTAATAGAAAATAAATTTAAAAATTTATATAGAGACACACATAAAAGTCTCCAGAGAGCTAAGGAAATTTTGTGCAGGAAAAACAAATTTTTTTTTACTTTTTTTTTTTTTTGCTTTTTGGGTCATACCCAGCGATTTACAGGGGTCACTCCTGGCTCATGCACTCAGGTACTACTCCTGCGGTGCTCGAGGGATCATATTGGATGCTGGGAATCAAACCCGCGTTGACTGCATGCAAGGTAAATGCCCTACCTGCTGTGCCATTGCTCCAGTCCCAGGAAAAGCAAATTTTTTTTTTTTAGTTTTTTTTTTTTCCCTTTATTGTATTTTATTTTTTTTTAAAGTTGTAGATTTACAATTTTTTGTGCTTTGGTTTCAATTATACAATGATCAGATACCCATCCCTCCACCAGTGCCCATTTTCCACCACCATGGATAATATCCCTCCCACCCCCATCCCCCCATCCCCCCTGTCTCTGTGGCAGGGCAATCCCCTGTGTTCTCTCTCTCCTTTTGGGTGTTGTGGTCTGCAAAAGAGGCATTGAGTGGCAAACATGTTCAGTCCATAGTCTACTTTCGACATGCATCTCCCCTCCTGGGAGGATCCTCCAAACATCCTTTATTTGGTGCTCCCTTCTCTATCTGAACTGCCCTTTCCTCTAGGATACCCGGCTGGCCTCTAAGTTATGGAGTAATCCTCCTGGTGCTGATCTCAGCTATTCTTGGGTATTAATCTCTTACTTTGTTACTTTATATCCCCCAGATGAATGCAATCTTTCTATGTCTATCCCTCTCTTTCTGACTCATTTCGCTTAGCATGATACTTTCCATATTGTACCACTTGTATGTAAATTTCATGACTTCATCTTTTCTAAGAGCTACATAGTACTCCATTGTGTAGATGTACCAAAGTTTCTTTAACCAGTCATCTGTTCTTGGGCACTCAGGTTTCTTCCAGTTTCTGGCTATTGTAAAGAGTGCTGCAATGAACAAACATGTACAGATGTCACTTCGACTATACATTTTTGCCTCTCTGGGATATATTCCCAGGAGTGGTATTGCTGGGTCAAATGGGAGCTCAATTTCTAATTTTTTGAGAATCGTCCATACTGTTTTCCAGAAGGGCTGAACCAGTGGACATTCCCACCAACAGTGAAAGAGTGTCCCTTTCTCGCCACATCCACGCCAGCATCGGTTGCTTTTGTTCTTTTGAATGTGGGCTAGTCTCTGAGGTGTGAGATGGTATCTCATTGTGGTTTTGATCTGCATCTCCCTGATGATTAATGATGTAGAGCATTTTCTCATGTGCTTTTTTGCCATTCGGATTTCTTCTTTGAGAAAGTTTCTGTTCATTTCATTGCCCCATTTTTGGATGGGGTTGGATGTTTTCTTCTTGTGGAGTTTAACCAGTATTTTGTATATCCTGGATATCAACCCCTTATCAGATGTGTATTCGGCGAATATCCTTTCCCATTCTGTAGACTGTCTTTGTATTTTGGTCACTGTTTCTTTGGAGGTGCAGAAGCTTCTTAGTTTAAGATAGTCCCATTTATCTATCTCTGTTTTCACTTGCTCGGCCAGTGGCGTGGCATCTTTGAAGATACCATTAGCTTCAATGTCATGGAGGGTTTTGCCAACTTTATCTTCAATGTACCTTATGGTTTCTGGTCTGATGTTGAGGTCTTTAATCCATTTTGATCTTACTTTTGTACATGGTGTTAGGCAGAGTTCTGAGCCTATTTTTTTGCATGTAGCCGTCCAGTGATGCCAACACAATTTATTAAAGAGGCTTTCCTTACTCCACTTCACATTACTTGCACCTTTATCAAAGATTAGATGAGCATATGATTGAGGAGAGATGTCAGTGTATTCAACCCTGTTCCATTGGTCTGCAGTTCTGCCTTTGTTCCAGTACCATGCTGTTTTAATTATTACTGCTTTGTAGTACAGTTTGAAGTTCGGGAGGTTGATTCCTCCCATTTTCTTTTTCCCAAGAATTGCTTTAGCTATTCGTGGGGGCTTATTGTTCCATATAAATTTCAGGAGTGTTTGCTCCATTTCTTTGAAGAATGTCATGGGTATCCTTATAGGGATTGCATTGAATTTATACAATGCTTTTGGTAGTATAAAGCAAATTTTTTTACATCACATTTTTTGCCATTAAATTCCATTGCAAAACTACAGCCATCAGAGCAGTACAGACCTAGCATACCAACAGCTACATAAACAGATGAAATTGAAAAGAAAAAATAGAAAAAATAAAGCCATACATAGACGATAAAGTAATTTTCAACAAGATTTCAGAGAATACTGAATGGGGAAAGAATAGTTTCTTTAATAAATGTTGCTGACAAACTAGATATCCATAGACTATCCACTAGATAGTCAATGGAAATATATGTGTTCTTTTCTTTCATTATACACAGGGCTGGAGCGATAGCACAGCGGGTAGGGCGTCTGCCTTGCATGCAGCCAACATGGCCGACCCGAGTTCGATTCCTCCGCCCCTCTCGGAGAGCCCGGCAAGCTACCGAGAGTCTTCAATATGCCAGACACAGTAACAACAAAGTCTCCAATGGAGACGTTACTGGGCCCGCTCGAGCAAATCGACGATCAACGAGAGGGCCTTTATTTTTTTATTATACACAGAAGACTGACCCCCCCCCCCCGAAATCAATATAAAACTTAGATATGTCTGAAACTATAAAACTACAAGAATAAAATATAGAGGATGGGAGAAGTGACTTTTAAAAAGTGATTTAAACCTACTCACTAGTTATGAGATACTAAGAGGAGTAAAACAAAACAGACAGTGGTGTATCAAAATAGACTCTTGCCATAATCTCTAAGTCATTCTGTCAATAATGAGATGATAGTAAATGTTACTGACCATGATCTAACATATAGCTGAAATTTTAAATCAGGTAACTTTCTTTAGAAATGATTCTTTTAGTGGTGACATGACATGTACAAATGTGTACCTGTATAGTTATATATTATGTGTATGAAAATATGTTTTATTATGATGCAGTGTTAATAAAAGGTTTTACAAGACTTAAAAATCATTTGATAAACAAACAAACATATTAGAAAATTATCTACCTTCCCTACATAGAGTTCTCGACTGAAAATAATAGAAACTAGTGCTGGCTGACTTAAGTGTATAAGTAATTCACTGGAAAATGATTCAATAGCAGCCATATTATTGGGTGGCCTGGAGTGTTATGCCAGGGAAACAGGATAGCACAGAAGAGGTAAGCCAAGTGGATCCACACCTGAAGTGTCACAGGAACAGACATCAAGGAGAGCATTGGCAGTGCTGCTGCTCAAGAATGAACATCGCAGAACACCCCTGCTGCTGCCATTGTTGGGTGCCACTGCAGACAAAACTGCCACAGTGCACTAAACATTTCCGTCACTATCCTCCTAATTGTTCCCTGCACCGGGATTCTGCAGCCCAGGGAGAGTGTCCTGCATCTACACCCATACTATACCACATCCTCAAATATTGGCTAGAGCGTAGATCACCATACCCTTACAAGCCTCCTCCAGCCAAAGTCAAAGAGCAATTCCTCTGCTCTTATGGAGTTCAGAAAATTTAGATAAAGTTGTCCAAGAGATTGAAAGAATTTTGTTTTGTTTTTGTGCCACACCTAACAGTGCTCAGGGGATACTCTTCAATCAGTGCCCATAGATTGCTTTTGTCAGTGTTTGGGGAACCAGGGAGTACTGGGGATGAAATCTTGGCCTTCTTCACTCAAAGGATGGGCATTAGCCTTTTGAGCTATCTCTTGGCTTCAAGATTGAGTGATTTTGACATTCATAGCAATACAGTTAGAATAGTGATACTATAATTCTCCATGGCTCAAATGTCTAGCAAAGTTCTCTTATTCTATTGATCAAGAATAAGAATGTGAGATCAAAAAGATCCTCAAAGAGAGTTAGATTCACTGGTGAAGCATGAGGCGTTGGAGTTATGTACCTGAGAAATCACTATTAATCATATGGAAAACTATAGAATCTCAATGAAATATTGTTTGACAAAAGATGCTCCAAACAGCTGTATTCTGTGTTAAAGTGTTCATACACTGATACTCACTCCTTTGACACATGGGCATCCCTCTCTTGACTCAGAGGAGATCTCCAGAGGCTTTCTGTCAGGATCGTTTCACACTTAATGCAGACAGAATTCTAACATCTGGGCTTTCCAAGTTGGCAAAACCATCACATATTAGAGATGATGAACTAGAAGAGAAAGAACTTCTTTGTAGAAATGAGAAATTATTGCTGACTACAGAGACAAAAAAAAAAAGATATAGCAGTAGATGTGTATGAGTCTCTTCCCCCACCCCTACACACACACACACACACACACACACACACACACACACACACACCCCACCCAGACACCTAAGAGTCACTTGATTTTGCACAATAAGACTCTGTGCATCTCAAAGTGGGACCGATCAAGGCTTTCAAATTCAGACAAACTAACTCCCAGGATTTTCTAAGTAATTGAGACCAGTTTTTAGTAACAGTTCAGAGATTTCATACATGGACAACCGGTGCTTGAGATGTCAACTATTAAATGTCAAAGGAGTAGCTGGGGATTATTTTAACTCTATGAAGACTATTTTAGGGTTATTTTATGTAAGCACCTGAACTTGTAGTGGTGGTGGTCAGAGTAGAACAGGAAGAAGTGAAAGAGCAAGAGAAGGAGGAGGAATCATAACAATAATAATAACAGTAATAAAGTTGACCTTTAATTGAACTAGATACAGTACTTTGAGACTTATAGACAGCAACATATTAAGGAATTAGTCGTCATAACTTGGGAGAATACTATTCCCATTTTTTTCATAGGAGGAGACTAAGGCAAAGTGACATCACGAGGAGCTGGAGTGATAGCACAGAGGGTAGGGCGTTTGCCTTATACACGACTGACCTGGGTTCGATTCTCAGCATCCCATATTGTCCCCTGAGCACCACCAGGAGAAATTCCTGAGTGCATGAACCAGGAGTAACCCCTGTGCATTGCCAGGTGTGACCCAAAAAGCAAAAACAAAAAAAGTGACATCACGATACTTCCTTAGATCTAGATCAGACATACTATGTTGGGGCCTGAACTTTCATGCAGGTACTCTGAGTCCAGAATATAAGTTTAAACAATTGTATACCACATTCCTGCAACCTAAATAGCATCCCAATAGTCACCCAGGCTAAGAAATAGCTCAAGACAAGGAAACTAAGAGGAAAATCAAGTGACAACACTTGTTGTCAAAGGGAAGCAATATTCAAAGAATATCTGCTTTGTGCACATTCACTTCCTTCATTCCTCATGTGTCATATGATGTTATTACTCATTTTATGAATTAACAATCTTCAATTTAAAGAGTTTTTACAAATATACTGTCCCAACAATGCTTAAAAGTAGTGAAGTTAGAGTTCAATCTCTGTGCCTGACCCCTGAAGTTAAAGGTAGTGTTGTCCCACCCAGTGTACAAATGTCCATTGAAAAAAAGAGCCAATAGACATGTGTTTATACTCATGCTAATCCATTGTATTTACTGTTAAATTGGTCATCAGAGATTTTAAGCATATCTATATTGCTAATTCAAATCCAGTTCTTAGGAAAATCATCTAATGCTGGACACCAATTAGATAGAAGTGACTATATGGAGGAGCAAAGTTATAATAAATAAAATTCACCATTGTTGATTCAACAGTAGATTGTAATAGTCAAATGTCAAAAACTTTATGATTTTTGTTATTTCTATTTTATATCCAAAGAGTGATATAGCAAACCAGTCCAAACCAGCTAACCAATCAATAAAAAACACTTGAGATTCTTCACCTCTTGCTGGTGTGTAGTTTGGAGCAGAGTTTGAATAAGAGATGAGGACATAGTCTAATTGAGATGAGAGAATATAGGTAAGAAAGAAGCTAGAGCAAAATAATGTGAGAAATTATCAACAAGTATATTAACATTGAAAATTGGAATGGAAAAACCCTAGTGTTCAAGGTCAAATTGAGCCAGGAATGAAGCATACTATTAGTCATGGTCAGTGATAGTAAATGCTTGTGCTTGGTGTTTGAGGTGCTACAGAAGCCTGGGTAGTCTTTTTTCCTTGAAAAATTCATTCATCTGGGGGATATAAAGTAACGAAATAGGAGACTAACACCCAAGAATAGCCAATATAAGTACCAGGAGGTTCTTTCTATGGCTTGGAGGCCAGCCGCACATGCTAGGGGAAAAGGCAGCTCAGATAGAGAAGGGAGCACCAAATAAAGGGTGTTGGGAGGATCCTCCCAGGATGAGAGATGCATGCTGAAAGTAGACTATAGACTGAACATAATTGCCACTCAATGCCTCTTTTGCAAACCACAGAACCCAAAAGGAGAGAGAAAACAAAAGGGAATGCCCTGCCACAGGGGTGGGGTGGGATGGGGGGATGGGGAGTGGGAGGGATACTGGGAGCATTGGAGGTGGAGAATGGGCACTGGTGGAGGGATGGGTATTTGATCATTGTATAACTGAAACCCAAGCACAAAAATTTGTACATCTACAACTGTATCTCATGGTGTTTCACTAATAAAAATATTAAAAGAAAAAGAAAAAGTCCTAGAAATTTCTTATTTATGCAGAAAGTGTCAAGCCAGAGAAGTTAGGGAAAGGCCTATAAAACCCCCTTTGCAAAAAGCAATCTGAGCAGAGTTACCCACATCGCTCTACTCTGAGCATGCAACTTTCCCCTTTAGTTTATGGATGTACACCATGTCAGGGGCCAGTCCTTGTCTCAAAGTGAGGTGCATAATTTCCCATCTCCCTCTTTTGTCTTCTGGGTTAGACCTGTAGTGCTTAAGGACAATATGTGTTGTTAGGGATGGAACTCAAGTAGGCCACCTGCAAAACAAGTGCTTTAACCACAGTGCTGTGTTTTCAGCCCTATATCGCCTATCTCACAGGGTCCTCTCTGCTTGCTCTTTCTTCTCCCTGGAGAAGTCCACTTTCTCTATTGTAACACCTTTCTTTTTCCTCACTTCCCTTTTTGAAATTTCTTTGCTTCACTATTGATCTTCTCCTTCTTGTAGGGGTCAAGACTGACTTTTCCTTTTCCTGCAAAGTACACAACCTTACCTTAGCCTGAGAACCAGGGTACCCCTAACGTTCAGGTGGAAAATACCAGATCCAACTCTTCATAGCTCAAGTGTGTCTCAGGAACTCCTGATAGTTGATTTCACAGGCTCACAGAAGCAGATTGTCTGTCCTGTGCCACGACTCATGCCAACTTCATGAGTTCTAAACTTCCTTAGCACTCACTGGCAAGCTCATGATGGGTCAAACAGGAGGACAGTACTGCTCTGTCTATTGTGGCCACTACTCCCTACTCTGTGGCACCGTACACAGCCACATTTATAACTGTATGACCCAATGATTCCATTCCTAGAGGAATTCCAAATAAAACAAAAATATGCATCTGCACAGAATTTCTACATGAATATTTGTAAAAGCATTATTCATTATACCCAAAATTGTAAACCCTCATGCACACCACATAAAGAATGGATAAACAAAATGTGGTGCACACATATGATATATTCAGTAACAAAAAGAGATACATTACTGAGAAATGCTGCCATGTGGGAGCCTCCACTACACTAGGCTTGGTGAAAGAAACCTGTCAGAAAGACTGCATATTGTAGAAGTGACCCTATGGGAAATGCTCTGAATATGGAAACTAACAGAGACAGAAGAGTCAGAGACAGAAGTAGTTCTTCCTTAAGACTGGGAGGATGAGGGAGAAATAGGGAATAATGGGAAAATGAAAATGCTCTAAAATTAGAAATTTACACAAAATTTCTGGTGTTTGGTGGAGGAGGTTGTCACTTGCAAACCCGGGGTGCCAGTGTTGCCTGTAGTGCCAAGTATGCACACAATGATTGAGCTATCTCTCCAGTACCAAGCATCACTTTAAACAGGAGATTCTGTGGTATTGCAGATGACTTAGATGAAGTGGGGAGCGAGGGAGGTTGGAGCTTTAAGAGGTGGAAAGTGTTACCCCTTTTCTGTTTAATCCATTTCTGTCACTGGGGAAACTCATAGTGACTCTAGTTGGTAAATTCGCAGTGGCCACCGGCCTGATGTGGACACTTGTCTCCAGTGGGTTACAAGTGTATATAGTGTATATGGCTACACTGAAATGCACCAAAAAATCCACAAAATTGCATATAAATCCCACTTGATAATCCCATTTCTGTCCCAAATCTTGGAGGGACACAATATTAGACAAGATTAATGAGGTTAAGGAGGCAATTTATATAAAGTGCCTTCTCTTGCGTGTGACTTATGTCAAGTAGAGAGAGGAAAGGCAGTAGCTTTGAGAGGGAACTCTACTACCTTCCTTTTTTCCCACCTTGATCACCTAAGGAAGGATCCTCTGGAAGGATCAAGACTGATAAGATCTGTCATGAGCACCTCCATGGCATGATCACTTGTATCTCACCAGCTCCACTAGGTATTCATCAGACTGTTTCTGAGTTCCCTTTGATCTCCATGGTACAGGAATTAATCCTTGCCATCCATTTTATAAAGGAACTGTGGTGTTTGGCTTGAGTGAGAGATTTATTCTTTGCAGGAAAAGAAAGTCAGTTCTACCTAACCTCTGACTAGGCTGGCCCATCACCTGCCCTTAGAAAATAACTTCAGGAAGAAGATAAATAGTGAATTAAGATGTCTATTTGGAAAATAGAAGGGAGAGAAAGAGATTTATATTCTCAAGACAATGTGGGCTTCTTCAGAGTGGCGAAAGCCAAGTAAACCTTCAAGCAGAGATATAGGTGACTCCCAGAATGAGGAAATATGTTGGAAGTACACATCTTAGGCACAGATGTGGGTAGCCCCCAGAATGGGGAACTGTGCACCTTTGCTTCTGCCAAGTTAATTTTTATGAGGTTTTGCCAAACTATCCCCCAAAGTCTGTTGCTATGGTGTTGCCATGGGGGTGAGCTTGGAACTGATGTTGGTTTTTCGTTGATATTCTTAGCATGGTCTTTGTTCCAGAGTTGTGCCTCTCCTCCCAGGGGTGTTCAGCAGATGCTCTGGGCCTGGAATTCCGCATCTTAAAATTTCTGTATTTTCTTGGCTTCTCAGATGATTCCTGTGTTTCAAAAGGCCTTGTTGCCTTTGTGCTGGTTTTGCTAGAGACAGTGACTTTCCCAGCCCAAATTACCACAGGTTCCTATTTTCTTGCTTGCAGTATCACTCATTTTCCATCACCAGTGAAGATTTGGAGAGGGGCTCTATAGTGAAAATTTAGACTTTAGCTGGTGGACCCTGTATTTTATATATTCCTCTGGTCACTGTAGTCACCGAGGATAAGATGAATGAAATGTTTCTCAGGCCTTAAAACTTACACCTGCCATTCATACAGCTCACTTCAGCTCATATTTCACTGACTAAATTGCATGGGCATACCAAAGTTCAGAAGGATTATTAATTTCATCTCAACCATATGCCTCAGTCAAGAGAACTGGGATATTTTGGGAGAGCCCTAATGAAACACCACATTAGCCCTATCTTCTTTTATCAGGTTTTAATTCCTAAGAACACTAGCTCCATATCTCCTCATTCTCATAGAAAACCAAGCTGAATTCTTTTATTTTTCTTTTTGAAGAAAGTGGAGGTATTTACACAAGTAAGATGAAAACGAAAATGACCCAAACACACCAGCCTAGCTCTGTGATTTCTTTGCAGCCCATGTTTCATAATTTCATGCCAGTTGAATAACTGAACATGAAACGATTAGGCAACAGGGCAGAGTGGTGAAGAGTTAAGAGCTCTGTGTGTGAATTACGGATGACTACAGAGAGAGTTCAGAGAAGAGGAGATCAAGGCAAGCTGAAGAGGCAGTGGCTCTGTAATCGGTGCTGCCAGCCTTTATCTCTTGTATCAGTACAGATGGATCACTAGGAGCTGCTGCAGTGACCCAGATGGATGATGTTATCTGTGTCATGGTTTGTTTTCTTCCCCAATATGGCATGGGCAGAGTCCTGCCAGCTTAATGAGGACAAAAAAGAACAAGATCTAGGATCATTTAACATTTGCAAATCAAGATTGTAAAAATGTAGCCCTGAAACACCTTCATGCTTTGTGATAAAAGAAGCTATGAGTATTGTGTACAAACCCTATTAGAGATCAAAATAGTGCTTCATGGATCTGGCATTGTATGTCAAACCTGGAGGTCAACGTTGTTCTCTGCTGAATTTTAAGTTTTCACAGAAATGTTTTTATGAAGCCACCTTATTTCTGGAAATGCATTAGGCAGGACCATTATACATGAATCTGAGTCATTTTTATATTATGAAGAGGTTCTTCCATTAAGAGGAACGCTGAGAGTGTTTTCAAGGCATTGCTAATTCCTTAATCACAGTGGATTTTCAAGCCAAAGTTTGCTGGTAAAAATAAAAAAACTTTATTTCCTTCACATGGCTATTAGATATATGTCTTCATTAGTTTCTGTGGGTCAGAAAATGATCTTTTCCCTCAACACAACTTGTTTGGGCTTCCATTTTCAGTATAGTTATTAAATGAACTAGACATTTTCCTCTAGATGATGTGCAAAAGCAAAAATAGAAGAATTAGCCTACTCTTCAAAAATGTTCAAGGGCTGGAGACATAGTACAACATGGGTTCAATTCCCAGCACCTCATATAGTGATCCCTGAGCACAGAGTTGGGAGTAACCCCAGAACACCAATGGTGTGGTACAAACAAACCCCCAAATGTTCAATTGTTCCTTATCTTTTAAATTTTCCATTTAAAAATATTTGGTTAAAATATTCATTACTTTCACCCACCAGAAGGGATCAGTAAAAATATCAGTTAAAGAGTCAAAAAATAAATAAATAAAATAAACTACTTCCCATTAACTCATGTAAGTCTTAATTTAATCTATTTTAACATGAGAAAAAAATAACTAAGGATGTTGGAACATATTTTAATTTTTGAAAAATAGTCTATGATGAGGAAAAGAATAAGGGGACTATGACTCACTTGAAAATAGGGCTAGTGAATAAGCTGTAAAGTAGAATTTATACACACTAGCTGAATAGTTATGGCTTTCAGAAGGATATAGAATGTGGAGGAAAGTAAAACCATTTCCCAAACAAAACCATTTATCTTAATTTTTTTTTGTTGGAATTATATAGCATGTAGCACAGAGATGTTTGCTGCTTCTATAATGAATTGCTTATATCCTGCAAGTGATCTTGGACGATGTTCAAAATAGCAGATTGACTGTTACACCTATCATACCTGCAGTAAGACCAAGAAAGTCATTTGTGAAGTAAAATAATTTTTAGTACTTTTTCTAAGGGAACCACACCCATTGTTAATTCTGAAAAAAAAAGGGTGATGGTAGCATCGTAGAGTTGCAAAGATGATGATAAATAATATACCGGTAATATTCATATGTGATTTACTATGTGTACTTATGTATTGTTTCACACTTAATCATTTATTTCTTATCCATTTTCTTGCTCATCAGAGATGAAATGCAATGTCAATCAAGAGATACTTTGCACCTATTAAATAAACAGGCTTTTTTCAGCAAGAATTTATTGGGGCTGGAGCAAAATCACAGCAGGTAGGGCATTTGCCTTGCACGCGGCCAACCCAGGTTCGATTCCCAGCATCCCATATGGTCCCCCGAGCACTGCCAGGAGTAATTCCTGAATGCATGAACCAGGAGTAACTCCTGTGCATTGCCGGGTGTTATCCAAAAAGCAGAAAAAAAAAGAATTCATTGAGCATGTACTACCCCCTCTCTTTTTACTGAGAAAGATGGACAGAGGGAAGTATCAAATGACATTAAAATTTATTGCTAAAAAAAGAAGGAACAGCAACTGATACTTACTTTATCACTCATTGTTTTCCAGTCCCCTTACTCCCATATGGCTCAGTGATGTGAGAATTATAGTAAGTGAAGAAAGATCTCCATCTGCTAAAAATGTAGGATAAAGTACTTAATTTGGTGAGCAACTACACAGAGCACCAAGAAATTTTTCACAATGGAAATGACTAAACCGGATCCCATTTAAAAGTGCAGTTGATACAAATTTCTGAAAGATCTGTACTAAACAGATAGACATGGCTACAACTATTTCTAAGACTCTACTTCTCTTCTTTGTTCTCTAGTGAGATGAAATACACTAGGCAACTAATAGGACACCCATAAATTAGGAAGACAGCTTGACATGTATGCTAAGTAAATTATATGGTACATATTTTTGGTTATGTCACTCATCTTCAGTCTCTTGCTTTCCCAATGTGACTTTCTTTCACAAGGTTTTAGGATTAACTCTGACTGCCATGTTCATATAACATTAACACATCACCTACCTTATTTTCTCTCTTTTATCTTGATTTATCATTGGTTTGCAATACTATAGAATTTCAGTGATACAGCTTAACACCTCTTTATGTGTAAGCACATCTCCAGTTGATTGGCTTAAGAGGGAACTTGCCAAAAGTCTTTCTCCTAGAATTTGAGTTGCTATACATGAAGCAAGAAAAATCCAAGGAGCATCAATATCTCTTGAGATCAGAGAAGCAGTAGAAGCTGGTCCTGACCAGTGTTACTGAACAGGGATAGAGGAGGGCCCAGATGGTCCCATGTGAGTCCCTAGAATATTCCAAAGGGTTCAGAGATGAAAATTATATAAGTGGGGGCTCATGGAATGAGACTCAGGGACCATTTGGACAGGGGTGTCACAAGAAAGGAGCAAGTTGGGAAGAGAGCTATGTTTGAAAAAGTGTTGAGAAACACTGATCTAGACAGGTGTAGTTAGGCTAAGAATAGGAGTAAGTATGAGAAGCACAGAAATATCAGAAAGCAACAGAAAAAGTGAGTGGGGGCAGAGAGAGAGGGAAGAAATGCAGAAGACACATAGACAAGCTACAAAACAGAGAGAAAGGTGAAGAGAAAGCTTGATCCCTAAGTCACGTTAACTCTTGGGGTCCACTTGCATCCCAGCCTTTTGAATCTATAGAAAATTATCTTCCTCTATAATGAAGTCTCTATCTGTCCAAGGACCTCAAGTGGTTTTTGTTATTTGAAATAAAAGCAATGCTGTATTTCCAAGCACAATATATATGGCTGTTTCTGGGCTTCATTGCCCTTTTGTCTCTCTTCCTTAATTCATCAGAGAGTCTCTGTTCCTCTCTACAATACCCAAGCAGAAGAGATGATTCAAAGTGACCATTCTACTTAAGTGAAAGATCAGATGCTCACTCAAGAACCCAGTTCTCCTCTTCCCACTTGAAGTGAAGGGAAAGATGGAAAGGCTGGAACTTTTCTAACAATGGGCGATAAAGGTTTATGAGGCACAGGGGTGAAAACTTTGAGTCAGGACAACTATCACTGTCTTTTAATTGCCATCCAAAAGCCCTGGGTGCTGATAAGTTCTCTGATTAAATAACAGAAGATTTGATTTTATATTGGGGCTTAGGCTGCAATTGACTCAACACAACTCCAAAGGGTTATAACTAATACATACTGAATCTTTTGCAATAGCATGACTATTTTTCCATTCAGAGAGTAAAATACCAGTTTAAATAGCTATTTTACATAATTAAAAGCAAGTGCATGACTGAATACTATTATTCATTTTGTTATAATATTCATGTCGAAGTTTATAACATAGGGATTCTCAGTGAATGCCTATCTCTAATGAATGAGATGCTCATTTGAAGGTGTGCAATGGGAAAAGGCTCCTTGGTTCAATATTATAACCAAAAACTTATAACTCAGATACAAAAAAAAGCACGTAACCCAGATATCACAGAGATAATTCAAGCCCAAGTGCACCCTGTGTCCACTGACTTCTCTGAGAACTATAGTTCTTGGGACTCTACAGTAACAAAATCCTTAAGAGGCTTAAGGTTGTTTTACTAATCCTGATTCCTTGTATCTCTAAGAAGCAGTTCCTTGATGAGACACATAGCTAGTATGTCCAGTTTTTTTCTGCTTATCTCTGCTGTGCTCACCCAGGAAAAAAAGTGACAGCTCTGGCTTGACAGCAAGTCAACCAGCTTTTTCACTTACACTCTCTCCACAACCACTCTTGTCACATCTTTGTCCACTTGACTTCCAGCCTGTCTGACATCTCCAGTCATTCTTCCTCCTGTTCCCACTCAATTTTCACAGCCCCACACACTGGGATCGTGTGCTCAAATCCCAGGCTACTGATATCCTGCCTACACTAGCCATGGAGGATACCATCTGCTTCAAGGGGAGTAGGAGTTCCCATCTGCTCAAACACAAGACAGGGAACTCAGTCTATGAGCAAGTGGGGGCAAAGGAAAGCCTAAAATTATGCAGAGTATAAAACTATTGGCGCCAGAAGCTTAGAAATTGGGAATACAGAGTCAAGGTTAATTTCCAGGTATTGCACTATTGGGTATAGTGAGATACACATTCACCTAATTTTTTTAATAATCTGAAAATGAATGGTCTCATAAATTGTTCCATAAAATAATATAGGTATTGATTTAAAAATATAGTTTCAAAATATGCTATGCTATAGAATTGTCAAAAGGGTATCTGATAAATTTCAGGAAGGTTTCTGAGAAAGTACTATTTGAACTAAAAACTGAGTGATGATAAAGGACCCACACATGCAATGACTTGGGGAAGAAACATTCCATGTAGAGAAAAACACAAGTGAAGGGGCTCTGAATTAAGATGAACCTGCCTATATTCCAAGAGTAGCAGAGCTGATGCTCAGTGGGCCTTGATGGCTTGAAGGGAATCTAGCCCAGCTTCTAGAAGGTGGTTCTGGCTAGAAAGATAGGCTGAGACCACCATTGGAAGATCTATTTCTAGCAGAAATACCCGTCTAACAGAAAACCCAATTGGGTGGAAATGAGTTTACTGAAGAGGGTGAAGAGTCAGAGAGACTCCGCTTGAGTGGGAGGGTTTAACTAGAAGTTCTAAATAATTTAATTAAAGGCAATTCACTAATAAGTTCAAGAGCATGTGGCAAATGTCAGAGAGAGCATGGTGGCATGGACATTCAGTAGTTCCTCCTGCCACTCTGATTCTCCCAGATTTATAATGTTGATTGACACTCCAGCTTAGACAGTCAGGCACAGACCCTGGGGAAGTACCTGAAGATTCTCTGAAAAGCCTGTATGTCCTTTTAGAAAGTATTGGAAACTAATTTATTTTTTATGTTTATTTCTTTGCAGTTGTGGCATTCATCTGGGGTCTCAGCATCTGCAAGAAGAGATTGACAAGTACTAAATACAGAAGTAGGCGATGCAGAAGCACAGAGAACTTTTGGCACAGGCAACCCCAGAGGGATATGACTTTCAGAGCCCGCAGAAGAGAAGGCTCTGGAAGTTGCTTCCTGGGTGAAGCCTGCTGTATCCTAGTTGTGCTGGGTTTCTGATATGGATGTCCTTGTTAAGTAAGCATTCTATTGGCCCTAGAGTCTCCTGACCTGGTTCTCCATTCTCCCAGAGATGCTAGAAACTGCATAGTGTCTCTGTAGTATATTCTCTTCCATGGAATCAGTGGGTTGTTTTGATTTTTTAAATTTATATTTGTTTAGGGGCTTTAGCTGATGGTGCTTAGGGTTTGCTCCTAGAGATTGCTCCTGAAAGTGCTTGGTATCATATGTGTTACCAGGATTCCAACTGGGGTCAACCATATGTAGGCAAATATTTTACCCCATACTATATCTATGGCTGACCCGAGTTCAACCCCTCCGCTCCTCTCGGAGAGCCCGGCAAGCTACCGAGAGTATCTCGCCCGCACGGCAAAGCCTGGCAAGCTACCCATAGCGTATTTGACATGCCAAACACAGTAACAAGTGTCACAATGGAGACGTTACTGGGCCTGCTTGAGAAAATTGATGAGCAACAGGAGGACAGTAACAGTGACAGTGACTATATCTATGGCTTATTTCTTTTCATTTTGGGGGAATGGACCACATCCAGCAGTGCTCAGAGATAACTTTTAGGTTTGAGAATGGATTACTATGGTGAACACCCAGTCAGTTGTGTGTAAGGCATGTACCTTATCCACTGTATTTTCCAGTTCCTCAGTATTTTTTTTAATTGACTACTTAGTGATTATAAAATTCAACTGGTAGTCTTGTGAGGAATTCTAGTGACTAATGAGAGCAAATATGCCACAATGTCCTTATTTCTAGGGTCTAGGACAATTGTTACCAATAAATTATAAGGAAATAATAGAGCAAAAAATGGGGGAATTGCAACAAGATTTATGCTTTCAAATATTAGTTTTAATTATTTATTATTTCTAAATAGATTTCTCTCAAGAGGAAATTGAAAGGGGGTTGTCTAATAAATCTGAATCATAAATGATGGTTACATATTTCTGATGAGTTACTTTCTCCTTGGAGTCATTGGTCACCCTAAGTTTTAGCTCACATTTCAGAAAAGTATTTCTCTTTAGTCACACCACACACACAAAAAGAAGCGTGTTTCTTACCCATCATCATTGGCCAAAGTGATCATTTTACTGTCATTTTGAGAGCTTCACAAGCAATAATCAGTGGGCTTAGAGGTCACTCTTAGTGATGCTTGGCCTTCTGGGGTGGATAGTTTAATGCTCATGTCCAGGATGCTGAACACCACTAAGGCTATCCTGTTAACGCTTCGGTGTGTTCAAGATTAAACCTAAGGGTATTTGGGGTGATGGAACTTGGGTTCTTATGCATGCAAGATATACCCTCTAATCCTTTGAACTACCCAGTACCCTTATGCCATTTTAAAGTTGTGTACATTAAAAAATGCCTTATATAAAGTATTTAAAATATTTATCAATGAAAAATATTTATTTTACATGCCTGGCTGGAGTGATAGCACAGTGGGTAGGGTGTTTGCCTTGCATACAGCCAATATGGGTTCAATTTCTCTGTCCCTCTCAGAGAGCCTGGCAAGCTACTCAGAGAAAAGAATGGGGGAGGTGGGAGAGTGTGCTTTGTTTGCATGTGAATAGTTTAATGTTAGATCCTTAATACTATGTCTCCAAAGTGTGCTTCCCTTCTATTTCTAACATACTTGTCAACAACTTTGCTTATTAAGTGCTTTTTAACAAATGGATCATAGACATACTATAGATTCAATGTCTGTGTGCTCCAATTTAAATGTTAAGACCTCCAGGAAAATGAACAACCACATGCAAAAACTAAAGTAAAGTTATATAATTACTTAATACTATATATCAAAATGAATTAAAAACAGATTAAGGACTTAGATATTAAGCCTGAAACCATAAAATACATTTAAGTAAACAGAGAAGATAGACTCTAGGACCTCACATCAGAGATGAATTTGGAGACTGAACTCTTTTGGCAAGGGAAACAGAAGCAAAAATAAACAAATGGGACTATGTCTAATCATATAGCTTTTATAAAGTTCAACAAATTTCCAAACTGGGAATGGAGAGATGGTATAGTGGATAAGACATTTGCCTTGCATGCAGCCAACCCAGGTTCAATCCCTTGAATCCTATCTCTCCTGGCAGCCAGGAGAGATTGCTGAGTGCAGATCTGGAAGTAACCACTGAGCATCATAGGGTGTGGCCCAACCTCCCCTCTCCCCCCACCAAATAAAAAAGAAGCTACCAGACAACTTAGAAATTGGGAGACAAATTTTTGCATTGTATATATGATAAAGTTTTTATCCAAAATATATAGAGAACTCATAAAATTCAACAATCAATATGCAAGCAACCTTTTCTGTTTGTTTTTTAGTGGGAAAAAAAAGCACCCACTTTCCTAAAGAAAACATGCAATGGTGCATAGACTCATTAACAACAAACATGCAAAACCTGAACACTACTTATCTTTGGGGAAGTGCCAATGAAAATCACAATGAGACATCACCTCACAGCAGGAGAATGGCCATGCAAAAAGATTGGAAACAAAGAGGTGTGGAGATAAAGAAATCTGGGATACTGTTGGTGGGAATATAAATCAGCACAGCCTCTAGGGAAATCACAGAGGTTCTTGAAAAAATAAAATGAAATGTCCATATGAATCAGCAATATCTATCATGGGCATATAACAAAAGGTGATGAAAACAATCATTTGAATGATACTTTCACCAATATATAAACCCACCTATAAGCTGCTCATTGAAAGGTGAGCGGATAAAGTAGCTGAGGTGGTTGTGTTAAATAAAGTAATCTAGGAAGTGCATCACATTTCCTAGATGGTTATGCACTGAGAAGTGGATGATGAATAACTGTAGCAAATGAATTGAAAAAAAAAAAAGTACTACTAGACATGGTATGAACTATGGTAGTTACCAGAGGGAGAGGAAAGCAAGTTGGACCATAAGCAGGGGCATCTCTTTGGTGGAACTTTGTTGGTGAGTGTGGCAGTATGTACACATTATACACAGCAGAGGTATGAAACTAAAACCCTTGGAATTCCATAATATTTTAAACAATGACAAAAAGAAGTAAAGAAAAAAATTGGAGGGGAGATTGGTGAGTAGGTGATAAAGAGTGGAGCCTCTGAGTTGAGTTTGCACCTTATTAAAGAGGCGCCCAAAGATCCCTGTCCTTGTGCCATGTGAGGACACAGTGAGTAGATGATTATATACGAAGCAGGAGGTGGGCTTTCACTAGACACTCCAGCTAGACTGCTTCTCTGTTGAACTTCTTAGCCCCCAGAACAGTGAGAAATACATTCCTGTCCATTACAAGTCACTGGTTGGTGGTACTTTTTGTGAAACATCTCAAATGGACTAAAACTGAAGAATATGAGCAAGTATTTTAGATGTTGAAATGCTGGGTTAGGTGAGACTTTATGAAGGCAGTGCCCTCGTAAATCTCAAAAGATAAAGGCTTCAACGGAAGGAAGGAATAAGTAGGAAAGATGAGTGAACTGTTGTGGGAACATTATAGATGTGTGAAGGGATTTTTGTTGTTGTTGTAGAGCAAAAAGAGTAAAGATAAAAGGAACCAATCACAGAAGCTATGTTCCTCTGGTCTTCCTACCACTCATACCAGAGGGCGGATTCTCCAGCTACCTGCAAATCACTGTGCTTTGTGAGGGGCTTGGACTTTATGGTGAATACAAGTAGAAGTCACTGAAAGTTTTCACTGAATCATTTTCACATTTGGAAAGTTTTATTTAACAAACAATAATTGAGTTTTTCCTATTTATTTATTTATTTATTTATTTTGCATTTACAACTTGCTTTCCCTGACTTTTCCACAGTCTGCTATTCCTCCTCAATCTGTAATCTGCATTTCAGCCAAGATGGACTTTTTGACTTAATTCCCTGGGAACAATCTGCTGCTGTCCACTTTTGCTGATATATTGCTATTACACATACATTTTGTAATTTTTTTCCTGCAAATTGGTCAATTCCTTGAAAATGAATCCTGTAGAAACACTTCAGGATAGTCCTATACAATAAAGGCATTCTGGATAAATGTTCTTGACAAATTTCTGGACTCATGGATGGTTACAACCGTGAGTCAGACACTTTTAGCTCAGAAAGATAGGACAGCGGGAAGTAGCACATAATTCTCTTTCTGCTCTGCAGACCATCAGATAAGACACACGAAGATAAGAATACCCAATGTGGCTTGGAGTGCTGATGAGATGGTGTGGCCTACTGTGCTATAAATTTTAGCTGAAGTTTAGAAAGGTTTTGATGTCAGATAAACTTTCTAAACACAATTTACACTTGGGCCCGTTTCCCCTCTTAATCTTCACTTCTATGCTGACAGCAAAGATTCTTTCCATACCAACAGTGGCTGCATAAAAAAAACAATCAGCAGAGATGTGAAGACCTGCAACAGTCACTTATTTTATTGACGTTTAATTTAGGTATCAAGTAATACAAATAATTTCCTTTTCCAAGTTATATTAGTGCAAAACCTAGAATATACAAGTATCACTGAAATAAACTTGAGCTATAGTCATTGATTTTTATCTTGTCATCTGAAACAAGGCTGGAAACAAATCTCAATCTGATAGTGTTTGAAAGAGTAATACTTATATGGAATGTAATTTACTATGAATGGTCACATTTATTCATTATTTTGTATCTTGCAATTAGGGTTCGTGTTCTCATTTTTAGGGCTGGAGCGATAGCACAGCGGTAGGGCGTTTGCCTTGCACGCAGCCAACATGCCCGACCCGGGTTCGATTCCTCCGCCCCTCTCGGAGAGCCTGAGAGTATCTCGCCCGCACGGCAGAACCTGGCAAGCTCTCCGTGACGTATTCGATATGCCAAACACAGTAACAGTTCTCATTTTTATAGGTGGAAAAAATAAGCTCATACAGATTACATGATTTATTCATGATAACCCAGTTTTTTATTTGGGGTAGAATCAGTACTTATTATTTCTATATTCTTATATTCATCAATATATGGTTTATTTAATCAGTGAGAAATAGCTTTTAAAGCAACATTGTGGACTTATTTACAGAAAAAATAGTTGGTCTCTGCTTTGTGAAAAATAACACTCTATTAGAGGTTCAAATGGGAAAGGAAGCATGAGTGGAAGAGACAAATGGAAGAAAATCGATGGTGCTTTCGGTTGCAGGTGGTTGGCTGGTCTTTCCCACTTGACTTTGCTCTAGAACATTGTGAGCAGGGGTCAGCTGCATGTACATCATTCTCTTTCTGAATATATCAACTAAATTGATTAGCTTATGTTTTTCATCTATAAGCCAATATATTGAGCACCAAAAGTGTTGTTTGCTGTTATAGTTATTTTATAGAGATGGTGATGGATATAACCAAAATCAATTGGAATGGTTCTAGAATCACCCTTCAGTAAAGCATGTAACCCCAGAACAACTCCAAGTCTCTAGAGAAACCACTGACAGCATAGGAAAGAGTAATCCAAGAGGTATATACAGACTCCTGCCTCTGCAATTCCCATTCATCCCTTATTTGATTTATACTATTATGAATGAAAGCATGGTCACTTTTACAGACATGCCGAAAATAAATTTTCTCCTCAATAAAAGAACAAAAATTGAAGCAAAATATCAGGCACTTGATAACAAGACTGCTCAGTTATAGTTGTTGGTAGCCTGTTTATTTTTCACTTTAACTGCTGTCTCTAATTAATGAACTCAACTTTTCTGATTATGCCTCCTCAACTGAAAAATAGGATAACATATCTTCAGTACAATACAGAAGGCTTAGAGCAGAGAATTAGAGAACCTTCCACACCATCTCTCTTTGCTGTCTCAGCTGTCACACTAAAGGCTCAATAGAAACATGAATGACAAGCTTGGGACAGAAAGGAGCTCCAGCCTCTTGAATAGTAATTTCCCGAGCTTTAATTTTCTTGGTATCAGAATGAATATGTGGCAGTAAGGACTTATATCTGATTAAAAGAACTGATTTTAGTTCTTTTTTAGTACTTTTTCCCAAAAAAAAAGTAGGAGTACTGCTGTTTATTCAGCCATTGATTAAGCAGATTGAATGGGGCATGAATGCCACATTAGTTTTTTAAGTTGAATATCAGTGAGATAGACCCTTAAAAAGCTGTTTATAATTGGATTTCAGTAATAAAATGATCCAGCACCATCCATTTCCCTCTAGCAATGTCCCCTGTTTTTCTACCACCATCCCCCAATACCCCAACTCCCTACCCCAAGCCTTCATTTATGGGAAGCACTTTCTTTCTTGGTCTCTCTCCTTTTCTTTTGTGCATTATGGTTTGCAATACACGTTCTAAGACATCATGGTGTTTGTTCAGGACATTCGGTATTTTTATCAGGATGGTAAGGCTGAAATAGCTTTTCAATGGGTTGGCCAATCTGGGGTGTGGATATGACTGCTGAGGCTTCTGGAAGTACAGGGAGGTGGGGGAAGGTAGCCCATCCTGATTCCCAAGAAAGCCTGGAGATTTAAGTCACAAAACCCGCATGCCTGAATTTTCAGCAGATTATATCTTGGTGAGGTCAGTCCTGAGATGGTGGAGTCAGGTCGGGGGTATAGAGGTAATATTGTATTGTGGAAGCAAGTAGTGGCTGCTGGGGACTCTGCTTGGGTGGGTACCAGGATGACCCACCCCTCTCTGATTTACCTTTGTTCTGTTCAGTTATGCATGGGTCAGGGATTGACTGAGGCTTTTGATCTCTTTCGAGATTTATTTATGGATCTCTGAAGCAATGCCCATAGTATAGCTTACATAGTATAGCCGTGCATAGCTTACATACCAACTGGAGTTTGTTTGTGAGGGTGACTGCCAGTGCTCCTAAAAAAATTGGGAAGTGGGGAGGGGTGAGGTAGCCCAACCCAGCTCTGAAAAAACCTGGAGATTTCAGTCACAAAGCCCACATACCCGAATTTTCAGCAGATTATATCTTGGTGAGGTAGGTCCTGAGATGGTGGAGTCAGACCGGGGGTATGGTGGTTATTTTGGATTGTGGAAGCAAGTGGCTGCCAGGAGCTCTGCTTGGGCAGACCCCTGACCAAGCTTCCCCCTCTGATTTACCCCAGTCTGTACAGCCATGCACGGGTCCAGGATTAACTATGGTTTTTGATATCTATCAAAATGTATGGGTCTCTGAAATAAGACCAGTAAATGAGCTTGTATAGCTGAGCAGGAGGTTGTTTGTGGGCATGGCTCCCACATACCTAACTTTTGGCCATTGAATTTATTGGCAAACTTGGCCCCAAGTTGTTTGGTCTGGCCAAAGGCACAGTGGAAATTTTGGGATAAAATCACACCATACCCCTGTGATTTTAGTTCTTAAAATGTATTAGCTTTATGATGTTGGATTTGTGTGCAATGACAATCTTCTATAACCCCTTAAATGCTGAGGTACATCACCAGAGGTTTTTTCAAACATGCATAGAAAGATAAAATTGGTCCACATACACACATACAAGCAAGTCTTTTTTAAGTGTACAAATGATTAAAAACTCAATTGTCAGTTTTCATGCATAAACCTTAGAAAATGTAGTTTTTCTTGATTTGGAAATTATTAACATCACTAGGAGTTCATGTTTGCATGGTTATTTCCTAAAATCAGTTATTTTAATTAGGCTGTATTTACACACTCAGTATTGCATATTTAGAACATATAGATATTCTGCATCAATATCATATGTTTCTTCTCACAACAGTTGCTCATGACAAATATAACATGTTCATTACAGTTTTCTCCTATTGATAATAGAAAGAAGCATTATATGTTTGGAAATGAATATCTCTCTGCCCACCTCCACCTCCCCAGATTACAATGACAAGAAAATGATTAATTAATGTGTTCCACATTACTGTCAGCAGGAGTTCAATATTGGTGTGGGGGAAATCTAAATTATGTAAGGGAAGAGGTAACTCTGTTAAATTAGTTAAAACAGAGAAGTTTGAGTCCTAGATGTTATTCCCAGTTTAAAAGATTGTTTACACAGTTCAGGGGGTGGTTTGCTATCCTAATTGGTAAGTAAGCTTATGGATCAAAATCATTGTACAAAAGAACAGGATTGGGAGGAAAAGGATATTTTTCTCATTACCAGATCCTTCCATGGTCACAGTTATAACAGAGCTTTACCTAATGGGTGATAAATGACCACTTTCTGGATAGGCAACATATCTCATTTATCATTGGCTTGGAAAGAGAATGCTACTGGAATCTGAATCCAAACTGTTGAATAGTCTTTATTTTGGATTTGCTTGGACTTGCCACACTTGTGTAGTATGACTGTAGTACTTGGATAATGGTGAAAAAACATGTGAGAAAGAAAAGCACTTCACAAACCGGCTCTAGTGGTTTAACAGAGTCAATCTGTGCAAGTGGGATGAGACACAAACTAGATGAAACCACAGTTCCAAAGGAATAAAAAAAGGCAGATGGATCTCCAAATTCGGCGCCATAAAGAAAATGAGCTGTAGTAATGGGGGAGATGGACCTTGACAATCCCAGTGAAGAACCTGCTTACCCACAGCCAGGAAAAATACTGATTTCGCATTTTAGGTCTTCTTAGCCACTGGAACATGTGGACTTTGTCTTCAACATTATAAAACATGAAAGATATGGTTTCTCTCCCACGCTTTCTCCCCTTCCCCCATCCAACATACACACACACACACACACACACACACACAAAGACTATAATGTAAGAAAAGAAAAATGATTGGTGCTGAACTAAAATGAGATAAAAAGCGAATCTGATATCATAAAGGTCAGCAAAATTATGGATGCTTCTTTGGAAACAGATCTTTAAATAGTAGCCCTCAGTTTTGTTATTTCTATCAGCTAGAGATTACATTTAGCGATTTTAGGAAAATCAGTAGCTTTAACTTACTTTAAATTAATTACAAATAAAACTTTAATTGAAAATACAACAAAAAATTTAAAGAACAATTTTTAAAATTAAAAATGTATTTATTCAAGGGGCGGTATGATGCCACCAACAGGTCAACCTGCACCTGCGGGTTGAGTGTATCAGCAACCTGATGGTGCCTTCAGGATTCCTGACACCCCAAAATTGCCTCTGTGCTTTTGGTTTGACCCCAACAACTTGGGACGAAGTTTACCAAGAAGTTAAAGGGCCAAAACTTAGGGATGTGGAAGCCATGCCCTCAAATCACCTCTGGCTCAGCTACATGAGCTCATTTATTGGTCTTATTACAGAGACCCATAGATAAATCTCGAAAGAGACCAAAAGCCAAGGTTAATCTTGGACCCATGCATGGATGAACGGACTGGGTAAATCGGAGGGGGGTGGGTTGGCGTGTGCCTGCCTAAGCAGAGGCCCCAGCAGTCGCTTGCTTCCACAATCCAAAATCATTGCCATACCCCTGGTCTGACTCCACCATCTCAGGATAGACCTCATCAAGATATAATCTGCTGAAAATTTGGGTATGCGGGTCTTGTGACTGAAATATCCAGGGTTTCATGGAGTTGAGGTGTGCTACCTCCCCACACTTCCCAATACACATGGGAGCACTGGCAGTCATCCCCACGAACCAACTTTAGCGCCATCCTGTAAACTCTATTACTGGCCGTGCTTCAGAAACCCATAAATAAATCTCAAAAGAGATCAAATGCCAGAGATGCAGTAGTGAGTTCTGGAAGACAGCACAGAGCCGGAGATCTCTTTGGACCCCATACCAAGCGAATTTCACCAGGGCATCCCAGATGGAGCAGGTGCAGTGTCCCTGCCTACTCCAGGTGGAATCCTGATGATCAAGAGCTTCCACAAGCAAGGCCCAGGTATGTGGGTTCCAGGATTAAATCGCCATGCTGCACCATGGCACAGGTGCCTGGCTGTCCCTCCCCAACTCCTTGCCTGCTCTGTCAGCCCACAATGTGCCTCTGAGTGCCACCTTTGAGCACCAACAGCCTTGGTCCAGACACACCCAATCGAATCCCAAAATGGATTAGTGCCCTACAGAAATGTCTGTGGAACCCAACCATGATCTAGCATCTGCCCCTGGCAGGCAGACTTGAATGGGTCGGAAAATTCAAGCAAAACATAATGCTCCATAGTAGAGAGGAGTATTGAGGAAATTTACTGCCATGGAGGCAGGGTGTGGTCTGGGATGGGGGGCAGGGAGAGGATATACTGGGCACACTGGTGGTTGAAAGTGCACTGGTAGAGGGATGGGTGTTCGATCATTGTACAGCTGAATCTCGAACATGAAAGCTTTGTAACTGTATCTCACGGTGATTCAATTTAAAAAAAGTAATGTGTTCATGCCCCATTCAATCAGCTTAATCAATGGCTAAATAAATAGCAGTACTTCTACATTTAAAACTATGTATTTATTCAAAACTTCATACGTTTTACTGTTGCACTGTCCTCCTGTTGTTCATCGGTTTGCTCGAGCATGCACCAGTAACTTCTCCATTGTGAGATTTGTTGTTACTGCTTTTGGTATATCAAATATGCCACGGGGAGCTTGCCAGGCTCTGCCGTGAGGGAGGGATACTCTCGGTAGCTTGCTGGGCTCACTGAGAGGGTGGAAGAATCAAACCTGGGTCAGCCACATGCAAGGCAAACACGCTACCCGCTGTGCTATCGCTCCAGTTCTATGTTTTACTAAACCTTAAAATAATAGTTTTAGTTATTTACATTTTTTTAATGTATTTATTTGGGAGTCCTATCAAGTGATGTTTAGGACACCTAGAGGTCAGTGTCAGCAATACTCAGCCAACTGGAGAATTTAATGTGAGGGTCTGTGGATGGAGTCGTGCTCAGTTCTGCAGTGCTGGGGTTCACCAAGGCCACCCCAGTGATGCTCAGGGGACCATGCAGTACCAAGGATCAAATGGGATCAGAAGCACCTCTCTGTATCTCTCCAGCCCCAAGATAGATTTTTTTCAAGTTGCTTTGAGATTGAGATCAAGAAAGAATCTGGCATGCTATTGTAAAACCAAGAACCCATTTTAAAGTGCAAGGACCAACTAAAATATTTAATAAGAGAATATATTTTAGGTATATTTGTATTTAAAATATATCTTGTATTTAAAAATCTGATCAAGCAAATCCAAAGGAGCAACTTCTAAAAATGTGAAATACGCACACTGCGTGGTTTGAAATGTGTCCTTTTATTTTTACTCTAATATCAAGAGATTCTGAAGTTCCAATACAGTTTAAATACATACAGGCTGGCATTTATAAATATAAACTATAATGACAGATATTTAATCTAGACTGAAACCTTACCATTTTTGTCTATTATTAATATATTTTACATACAACATTTTTAGATGTTCTCACTTTGCTTTCTTACTGCAGAACTAGCTGAAAACCATATCTAATATGTTTTAAAACAGGTGGTTTATCACTATGCCCCAGCACATCTTTAAATGATGAGCAATTCTCTATGAAGACATTAGATCAGAAATGTCCTAGAAAGGATGTTGTAAACATGATTTCCCAGGGTTTTTTAGATTATTATATTCAGTTTACCTACAGAACACAAAAGCATGCAAAGCACCCCTTCCCCATTCAAGGCAAATAATATTTAAGTGAAAAACTGTTGATGTGTAAATTATTCTCGAAGCTGGATTTATCACACTCAATTATTTTCAAAGCAGTCATAGATTGAGAAGGGTGGAATAGAATTGGCTTTCTGACTACTCTAAATATTTAACTTTTAATTGGATGTAAAATTCAATATTTTCCCTATAATGCAGAATTCTCACGTTATATGATAAATTTTAAATATAAACCATTGTTTTGATCAATATTGCTCTGTCTATTGCTGTCAAACCACTTACTGAAAGCTCTAGTGTTTCCAGAATTCTACTCAACACCATTATAAAGTTTCTCTTTCTTAGTAGCTAAATATATCCTCCCTCTGTAGTTCATATTGTAATAAATGGGAAAGGTTTGGGGGGCAAAATGGCTGGATCCATTTTTTCCCATGAAATTTATGATAAGACACCTGAGAAAATTTCCTCATCTTGAGGAGCCCTCTTAGTGAAAAGGTGAATCAGTACAAACACTTGGAAAAGCAATTTGGTATTATCTCTTAAAATTGAAAATTTGCATTCTCTGGAACCCAGAGTGAGGTAAGTGATGCATAGCTGAATGATGCACAAGAAGGTGCAGACATTTCACCCATGTCATCAGATATGCATCTAGAGATAAGATGAACAAATTCATTCAATATTTTTTCTACCACTTTCTCCTCCAGTGTTAAATAGCACTGTAGCACTCTCCTCCCATTGTTCCTCGATTTGCTCGAGTGGGCACCAGTAACATCTCCATTGTGAGACTTGCTGTTACTGTTTTTGGCATATTGAATACACCACGGGGAGCTTGCCGGGCTCTGCAGTGCGGGTGGGATACTTTCAGATTGCCAGGCAATCTGAGAAAGATGGAGGAATGGAATTCAGGTCGGCTGCGTGTGAGGCAAATGCCCTACCCGCTGTGCTATTGCTCCACCCCAGTGTTAAATATCCCTAATTAATCCTAACAGTCTTTCCTATTGAGTCCAGGATTAGCCTCCAAACTCTTTTGCATCTTTGGTCAATAAACAATCTCATTTATTACATAAAAATTTTAAAAGACATTTTTCTGCCATTTTTGGCTTTAGAACAGGTGGGCCATCAGGACTGTGTACTTTGGGATAACTTTGAATACAAATGATTAAACTTATTTCCTTCTTCTCTTATGGTATAATCTCATTCTAAAAAGCAGGATAGCTTCACTAGCATGTACTAATTTTAATTTCCCTATACTTTTAAGAAGTGAGTACTATAATGGTTTTAGGATGAAAAATTATGCTCTTATAACTTAAATATTTTTAATATTTTGTCTAAATGCCCAGATTTATTTTGCTTTTATAACTCATATTGATTCATTACATAGTGTGACTTTTTACTATCATTCCGTTGTTTTGTGACATTTTCTTTCAAATTATTGATATTGTTTTTCCTGAGAATTGCTTTAGCCTTTTTTATAATGAAAGTTGGTTAAAAAGAAAAGTTTAATAGGACATAAAGATAGGTTTTACCATAGTAACATAGTAACATTTTGTGGATCTGCACAGATTCTAAAAATGGGAGGAGAAATTGTCAAGTGCATAATTTCCCTCTTCCCAAACATTGATATATTGTCTTGAGCCACAAGATATATTGCTGTTCTTTCTAGCAAATAGGTTTAGAAAGGGAAGCACTGAGTCACTGAGCAATAATTCTAAATTACTAGGGAAAGGGAACCAAAAATAATGGCTTCACATATAAAATGAGAATTTTCAATGTATCCTGTGGCTAATGGTCTCTTTGGATTTAAGAGGCCATGGTTAATGAAGGGTTCCTATAGACCAGTGTAAGTGGCTGAGGGTCAGTTGTGTATTCAAAAAACAAATACAAAAGCCCAGGCTCTCTCCTCCCACCCACCTCCGCCTGCATTTGGTGGTCTTGCTCCGCTTCCCCCACTGAGGACGGCTGATGGCAATGGTCGGATGAAGGAGGAAACAAAGGCCAGGCTGGTTGGTGATCAGTTGCAGTTTATTCCCATCTCATCTTCATTTTCTCCTGATTCTCCTTCTCCTGATTCCCCTTCATTCCCCCTGATCCTGTGGATCCTGTTTCATCATTCTTCCCTCTGATTCTCCTCTTGCCCACTCTTACAGCCTTAGTTATCTCCCAAATCATGAGGGGGTTGGGATAGCAATTACACATAGGTGAGGACATATAATCAATGGATGTAAGGTTCCTGTCTCAGGGGAAGCTTCTTCCAGGACAAAGTTTTATTCAGTAAGATGAACCGTTTAAGGGGAAAATACCACCTATGGGTGCTTTTCTCCTTTCCTTAGTCCAACAACCATTTAAACATTCATCTTAATTCTACTTCTTAATAATATTAATAATTTTGTATGTACACAGTAATTAAGCTTACAGGATGGCTCTCCTGGGGGCATCTTGCTATAGATCTCTGACTACAGTGCTCAGGCCAGATTAGTCTTTCCTAATCCTCGCAGGGTTCTAATTCAGTTGTTACTGTTTGGATCATGACAAAATTTGTCCATGACCATGCTCTTAACTTATAAAGTATTATGGTGATTGGCCTGGTCCATTTTGATGCCAGGGTAACTTACAGCTTGCCCTGGGTCCATCCAGTCCCTCGTCAGGACCCTGCTTTGGGGGTGCTAGGAACTAAGGGCAAATGAGGCTTAAGTTGAGGAAACAGATGCCCAGGAGTGAATTATTATTCGGAGTCAGTTAACTCCCAAGTTACAAAAGCATAGCATTAAATGTCTTCCTGTTCCTATACAAAAAGGACATTGTTCTGAAGTAAATTATGCAAAAGGACATAAGAGGAGTGAAAAAAGCAATATTTACAAAATCAGAGATTTCTGAGGAATTTGGCTTTACAAGTCACAGGTACTGCTTAGGGGAAAATGGTGATTAACTGGTTGGAGAAGAGAGCTGAAGAAAGAGGTTCCACATAAACACAGAGGAATGGGAGTGCCTCTGGAGCATTGTGATGAGTATTATTCCCTAAACCTAAACTCCCTGCAGCCAGGGAGAAAGGACAAACCAATGTTATCCTACAGTCAGTTTAAAGATACTTCCCAGAAGAAGGAAAGGGAATCCTTACACCTTTTGATTAACTTTTTCAGTAAGTTAACCCCCTGAAACTTTTAATTAGAATCATTAAGTTTAATGCTTGGGAGAGTAATTGGATTAAAGCAATACTTTTGGAGCCAGAGGCCATTACTGTTTTGTCCCAAGAATAATTCTGGGCAGTGCTTGTTTTAAGTAGAGGCCTGGTCCAAGCCCTGAGTGAATGTACTAAGGTAGTCAGCACAGGGTCCAATTAGAATGAACTTCCCTTTGAGGCACCCATGCTTTTAGGAAATTATACCATCCTCTCCAATTCTACTTCTCTTCTAGTGATGGATAGAACATTTGGCAATGAGGTTCACAAATTTCAAAACACTCTCCAGAATGCCTAAAGGCTACTCAGAGTATTTCCTTAATATACAAATTACTGAGGAAGCACTGTTGTCCTTATTTTCAGATGAAGAAAGCAATATCGCTAGAGCTGAAAGCCAAATACAGTAAATAATACCTCACTGTAAAGGATCACAGCTGTCCTGCTGATCTCCTAGGATCATATTAAGGATCAAAGGAATGGCACAGTACAAGAACTTTGAAAATTTTAGGCTTTCGTCTGAGCTTACAGTATCATGATCATCATAATTAGTATCAATATTGCCCTCAGTCATAATCATCAGTGGGTCACTTTAAAAGAATCATTAGCAAAATAATCACTGATAATAAATATCAGCATCAAAATGACTTTGCTTGACTTTCACATAGTTTTCTCCAAGACAATTTTAATTATAAAAAAGAATTATTTTCTCTTAGACTATGACAACAGAACTGAGGTTACCTAGGGTAGGAAGACGGTAAGGGGCAAAGTAGGATAGGGGTGTGAAAAACATAAACACTGGTATAGAAGATAAAATTAAAGTGAAAGTCACTGTCTTCTCAAAACGTCAACAATATGGTTTCATTTAACCTGAGAAGGAGAAAAATAGATGAAAATGCAATTCAGTAATTAGTTTTTTGTTACATAGACTACTAAGAAGAAAGCAAGAGTGGTGGGAATTCAAGGACAAAATATGCTTATCACCAGCATATCAACCCAACTACAAGCAACATATTTTATTTTTTATTTTTTTATTAGTGAAACACCATAAGGTACAGTTATATACCTACAAATTTTTGTGCTTGGGTTTCAGTTATACAATGATAAGTTATACAATGATACCCATCCCTCCACCAGCACCCTACCTCCAATGTCTTTCTAGGTTTTCAAAATTCATATGGGACCTAACTATTTCCAACATACATATTGTTAGGGTGGTAAATAGAAAATAGTAGATGTCAGGTAATGAGACCATGAGACAGCATGGAACAAAGGTGCCAGGGAAAGGTCCCAAACCAAGCACCAGTCCAAATTCAGTGGCAAAGAAGCTTCAATAGACTTTTATGACACCTGACAAGGTCTCTTTTGTGTAGTCAGGGACTACTGAGTGATTCTAGTTCATTACACGATCACTACAATCCTTTAATATAGCAGAATCATGCCTACCAGTCTCATGACAGTTAGAGTTGCCATGGAAACCCATGGAAATAGTCAGATAGGTTCAGGACCTCTCATGCCAAAATACCCTCACACTTTTGGGGAAGAGAGTGGAAAGGAATAGAAAAGATGAGAAATCTGGAACCATTAAAAAAAAAGTGAAACAAAAGACAGCCTTGGTGTTCCCTTTTGGACCCCCTCTTCCTGTGCTTGCAGATTGCTTTTGCTACTTCCTATTTTCTTAAATTACTGCTTCAGTTTAGCCACAGTATGGTGGCTGCCTCCTTTTCTTCCTTAAATAAACACCTGGTTTAAATATTTAGTGCCCTCCATGAACTCTTTCTTCGGAAAACACCAGAATCAGGGATGGGGCATTATATATCTATGTGTGTATCTATGCCCAGTCCCCGCCATGTTTTATTTATACAAATATAGATTTTATTTCTAATTCACCAACATTAAACCACAACCTTTGTAAGTCTCATTATATATGATAATTAGAATCCATATTTCTAACAGCTTTCTAATAGTTCATATATATTATTTACAACAGTCATATTAGTAAGACCTAGTTTTCACAATTTCTTATGATTCTGTGATTTACAAAATTCTTTTTCTATAATCTGTCATTTGAACTTTTTAGGAGATAGCACCAAACTTTTCACAGTAGCAACTTGTGGTTCCAGATTTATTCCAACAAATATTCTCCCAAAATATTGGCATTGATCATTAGAAATAATGGTTTTACCAAACACTTGTTAGAATGGTAACATTATTTTAATATTTTACTACTCAATAGATGTGTCTTCCCCCAGACGTTCCACTAGCATCTCCAGTTCATCTTGCTTTCACCAACCTCCGGCGACCCAGGGATTACACACAGAAGACCCACCCTACCAGTAGCAGATAAATATCTCATCGGAAGACCTCCACTACTTCCACTACCTCCACTACCCAGCTGCCCTGACCCCGAAAGAGCCACTAATATGGCAGTGTTAAGAAGGATGAGGAAAAGAGGGTGATAAAATCTCAAGGCTGAACTAGGCTGCCAAAGCAAAGAAGGACAAAAATGACTGTCTGTATTTTCAATGCAAATACGCTGGCATTGGATGCAACCTTCGAGGACCTGATGGTGCAAGCACGAAAGATCAAGTACTACATCATTGGTCTGACCAAGATGAGAAGGCATCAATCACATCATGCTGTTTTCGACATTGGAGAAGAACGGTTTCTCAGAACATAAGACAAAAGAGGCGTCAGTGGTGTCGGTGTCCTTGTCAACACAAACTTGGCCATGAGCATTGATTCATTCGAATGCCTAACAACCCGAATCAGATGATTACACTTGAATAGATGTGACTCATTGCCTGCAGTTTCTATCTTCGTTGTCTACGCACCAACATCTCATTATGATGAAAGAGAAATCGAGAAGTTCTACATGGAGCTAGAGAAGTTCTATAAAGAAGACCACACCTTCTACAAGATCATTGTGGGTGATTTGAATGCCAAGATAGGACTGAGAAGATCAGCTGAAGAACTTCACATCGGGACCCATGGCCTAGAATGGAATGAACAGGGTGAGAGACTGTCTGAGTTCATCATGTCGACCAAGACCATCCATGGTAACTCACAGTTCCAGAACGCCAAATCTAAACATTGGACATGGGAGTCTCCTGGTGGACGGTTCCACAACAAAATTGACCACATCATATTCAATAGACGATTTTGCCTGACTGATGGCACTATTTCAAAGTTTAAGAAGAGAACTCCCAGAACGACCATCAACTGGGAGCTCTTTGGCACTATTGTGGCAACATGGGAAGGTGCCATCATTGACAACATTGATGAGGAATATGATCGACTGGTTCAGCACCTCCATGATTGTGTGAGGAATGCCGAGAGAGATAGCCACAAAAAGATGCCTGTCTTTGAAAACTCTTGAGCTCATTAGCCAATGTGGCTTGGTGCAAGCCTCAGGCAACTGCAAGTGAACGTCCAAGCTCGCAAAGCAGTGCAGAGAAGCGATCAAGGAAGACCTCAAAGAGAGAAGAGCAGCAGTGTTGTCCCATGCAGCAGAAGTCGGGAAAAGCATTTGCAATGCCCGCCTGTCCTTTGCCAACTACAAAACCAAGATGATTGCCCTCCAAAGTCCTGATGGATCTATCACATCTTCCAGAAAGGAAATGGAAAAGATTATCCATGACTTCTACTCAGATCTCTTTGATAGCCACGTCCACTTGCCCACATACCAAATCGCACAAGATGGATATGTTGTTCCCAACATTCTCCCTTCCGAAATTCGACAAGCCATTTTGTTGGTAAAGAAGTGAACAGCACCTGACCCACACAAGGTCAGACCTGAACACATGAAGAACCTGCCATCAGTACTCATCAATACACTGGCTTGGCTCTTCACAAACTACCTGTCTGAATGCAAGGTTCCATTCCAATGGAGAAACTGCAGAATTATTATACTGTACAAGAAAGGAGACATCCACGACATTGGCAACTATTGCCCAATCTGTCTGTTGTCTGTTGTCTACACGCTGTTCACTCGCGTCATCCTGAATAGGATTGGCCGAACACTAGATGAAGGACAACCATGCAAGCAATCCGGGTTCCAAAAAGGATTCATCACAATCAACCATATCCACATGCTAACCAAGCTCATTGAGGTTTCTCAGGAATTCAAGATGCTGCTCTGTCTAATGTTCATTGATTTAAAGAAGGCCTTTGATTCTGTTGAGACTGAAGCGGTCATTGAAACCCTAGCCAAACATGACGTTCAAACTCAATACATCAGAATCCTCCTTGAGCTGTATGACGGATTCACTACCAGGATCTCACCATTCTACAAGGAAGTGATCATCCATGTGAAGAGAGGGGTTCAGCAGGGTAATACCATTTCGCCAAAACTCTTCAGTGTCACCCTCAAGAATGTCATGTGATGACTGGAATGGGAAGGAATGGGAGTGAAGATAGAAGGTCGGCAACTACACCACATCTGCTTCACTGATGACATCGTTCTAATAACACCAAATATTAGCCAAGTGGCACAAATGCTGGTCGACTTCGACCATAAGTGTGGAAAGGTCGCACTACAGCTGAATCATACAATATTTATGAGAAATGGTCTCGTTTCTGACGTATATTCACTCTCAATGGAATGAACATCTTCGAATGCAACAGTTATGTGTACCTAGGTCGAGAAGTCAACATGACGAATGATCTGGCACCTGAGTTGTACAGAAGTAAGAGAGTGGCTTAGAATTCATTCAAGAGCGCCAAAGAAATAACTAAGAGGACCTAGAACCTCCGGCTCTAGGCACATCTCTCTCTTCGATTCCACTACTCAAGAAGGTAAAAATGGTGTCTCTTTATTCTCAGGTATATTTCCTTATAATTTGTGAAAATAAATAATTTCCACCTGCTTGATTACATCTATTTGTACTGTGAGATTTTAAAAATAGGTCCCATTACAGAGCCTGGGGAATCACAAGGTTATAGTGAGAGAATTCAGGGCCTTACAAATGTTGGGTGTATTTTCTATCATTAGAATTATTTTCCCAGTCATTGTATTTGCTCCTTCAAATACATTGCCACATAATGCACATATATATGACATTGTGTGAGCTTACTTGTACAATGTGTTGGTTTCATAGACATATATTACAATTTATTACCAACTTAGGGTTTGCTAACATCTCTAGCATGTCCAGTAATTATCCTTTTTTTGTAATAAGAACATTATATAAGTTCTTCCATCATATTTAATCTGTTGATATCTTATTCCTTGTAGAGTTTCCTTAATAATATATACTATTGTTTTAAAATGTTTATGATCAAGAAGATACGGTCTTTTATTATATTATTTAATTCTTAATGTACTTTTATAAGACTAACAAGACTGTTATCATCGTGGATAGTGAGATATTATTATTTACTGACCTGTATGGGTTTGGGATCTAGTAATATTACTTTCTCCATTTAAATATTAGATAGAGCCAGAGAGATAGCTCAAAAGGCTTAGTACAAGCGTTGCATGTGGGAGACCTGGGTTCAAGTCCTTGTATAAGGTTCCCTGAACAATGCTAAGAACTACTCTATGTAGGCCCTGAGCACTGCTAGACATGGCTTTCAAATCACTGTCACTATCACTGCCCTCCCGTTGTTCATTGATTTGCTAGAGCAGGCCCAGTAACATTGTGAGATTTGTTACTGTGTTTGGCATATTGAATACACCATGGTTAGCTTGCCAGCCTCTGCAGTGCAGGCGAGATACTCTCGGTAGCTTGCCGGGCTCTCCTAGAGGGGTGGAGGAATTGAACTCCCGTTGGCCGTGTCCTCCACATGCAAGGCAAACGCCTTACCGGCTGTGTTATCTGTCACCCCATTGATCGCCAGGGTTGATTCCGCTGATCTGGCTAGCTAGGCGGGTGTCCCCTTCCTCCCTCACCGCTCCATGTGTGTCCCTCCCAAAGCTGCGTGCTCGGCCAAAGAGGATGGCCTTCCCTGAATAGAGATGGACTGGTCTTCGGTCGAGGGTATACAAGTATCTGCGCTCCCCTGCTGGAACCTTCAAACAAGCTCTCAAGGCTTTCGAATCAATCCATAAAAATTAAGATAATAGTATCTCCTTCACAAGTTTGCCACTGTCACTGTCCTCCTGTTGTTCATCGATTTACTTGAGTGGGCCCAGTAATGTCTCCATTGTGAGACTTGTTACTGTATTTGGCATATCAAATATGTCACAGGTAGCTTGCCAAGCTTTGCCATGCGGGCGAGATACTCTCAGTAGCTTTCTAGGCTCTCTGAGAGGGACGGAGGAATTGATAGCACAGTGGGTAGGGCATTTACCTTGCTTGCAACTGACCAGGCCGACTCGAGTTCGATTCTTGCACCCCTCTTGGAGAGCCTAGGAAGCTACTGAGAGAATATCGCCCTCAAGGCAAAGCCTGGCAAGCTACCTATGACTTATTTGATATGCCAAATACAGTAACAAGAAGTATCGCAATGTTACTGGGCCCGCTCGAGCAAATCGATGATTAATGGGAGGACAGTGACAATGGCAGTTCAGAAGTTTATATACTTATATAAATAACCTGATATTGAGCATGACAATAATTTCTATTTTAATACACACAGAGCCTAAATCTCTCAATGGAAATTTGAGCCTAAAGAGGGCATGATCGCTGTGTTGGACGTAAACTGTGTTTTTATGGTTTGATAAGTCAATAATGATAATGATGGTTCAGTAGTCAGTATTTCTGACCCACCACCATTCATGATCTGAGTTCCCCTTCCAGGACATCAAGTGATCCATGATTGACATAGCGGTTTTTACATGATTTGCAGAAATGTCAGCAGAACACTATGAAAGATCAATCCTCAATATTAAGCACCCTTTCCCTGACTGAATTTTCTAAATCATTGATAATAACTCTCTCTTAGCTATGCTAACAAACTATGATACCAATGTAGCACATAATTTTATTATTATTATTATTGCTGTTGTCATTGTCTGGGTCACACCCAGTGGTGTTCAGGCCTTACTCCTGGCTCTGCGTCAAGGAATCACTCCTGGTGAGCTCAGGGAAACATATGGGATGTGGCGGATTGAACCTACATTGACTGCATGCACAGCAAGTAATCTACCACTGTACCATCACTGCACATCCTTTTATTTTTGACCTTGAACTAATGGGACATTATTTAATAGCCCTTTTCAAAAAGGGCTGTGTTGCCCTGAATATTGTAGATCCTGACCTTGTATAGGAATGGACTGATTTAATGTTTTCATGATGAATCTTCTGTTTTAACCCCAGTAAAGTTTTATAAATCTAAAGATGATCGGTTTCAAATATCAAATCTTTAAAAATGTGAGAATACTCGTTTGAAATATATGTGCCAGGAGCTTGCTGATTATCAATATAGATGCTGCATGTTGGAATTGCAACACATTATATATACATAAGGCAGTATCTTACATTTTTGCCTTTTCTTTATCTTCTATAGAGAAACTTCTTAACTAAATTATAATTCCTCTAAGTCTGGGGATTACAGCAGCCACCCACTGGGGAGACTCAGATAGTGGCAAACAATGTTAGACACGCATTTGAGCATTCAAGGAGAAGAAAGTCTTGTTTTTATATATTCACTGCCTTTTGGACAGTGTGACCAAGGTAAGTTATTCAAGTGTTCTAAATTTTCTGTCTAAGGTTATTTGTTAAATGATTGTATTATTAAACTCAGGATTTCTATAAAGATTTATTTGATAAAAGTAAAGATGGGAGCCACTTAATAAACATTAGATTTCTTCTTCATTCTTTTTAGAAACTTATCGGGAGGGGAGCACCCAATAATTCTTTTTACCTGGATTACTGCATCTAAATATAGTTCATTAACCATTCACTTATCACTTAATCACTTAACTTCCCGTTAGTCGTCGATTTGCTCGAGCGGGCGCCAGTAATGTCTCCATTTGTCCCTGTCGCGTGCTAGTGTAGCCCAATGGCATCTCTTCGCTCCGGGAACATGGAGGGCCTCGAACCGATCGTTCATGATATTGACAAAGAAGTCTGACCATCTGGTAGGTGGGCGGCCACACGGTCTCTTGACATCCCGTGGAATCCAATCAGTAACAGCTCTAGTCCAACGGTCGTCTTTAAATCTCATTACGTGACCAGCCCATCTGATTTTCGACACCTTGGCATATGAGACAGCGTCCCTGATCCTTGATCGTCGACGGATGTCAGAACTCCGGATTCGTTCTCTCATTTGAGTGAAACGTGATATTCCAAGCATAGCTCTTTCTATTCTTCTTTGGGAGACCTGAATGGCGTTCTCATCTTGTTTGCGTAGGGCCCAGGTCTCTGAGGCATATGTTAATGCAGGAAGAACAGTGGAATCAAAGAGATGTGCCCGGAGCCGGAGGTTCTTCGTCCTCTTAGCTATTTCTTTGACGTTCTTGAAGGCGTTCCAAGCCGCTCTCTTCCTCCTGCACAGCTCGGGTGCCAGGTCATTTCTCATGTTGACCTCTCGACCTAGGTACACATAGCTGTTGCATTCGGAGATGGTCATTCCATTGAGAGCGAATGGGGCGTCAGGAATAAGGCTGTTTCTCATAAACATTGTCTTCGTAAGATTCAGCTGTAGTCCTACCTTTCCACACTCATGGTCAAAGTCGGCCAGCATTTGTGCCGCTTGGCTGATGTTTGGTGTTATTAAAACAATGTCATCAGCAAAGCGGAGGTGGTGTAGTTGCCGACCATCTATCTTCACTCCCATTCCTTCCCATTCCAGTCGTCGCATGATGTTCTCGAGGGTGGCACTGAAGAGTTTTGGTGAAATGGTATCACCCTGCCGCACCCCTCTCTTGACATCAACGATCACTTCTTTGTAGAATGGTGAGATCCTGGTAGTGAATACGCAATACAGCTCACGGAGGATCCTGATGGATTGGGCTTGAATGCCCTGATTGGCTAGGGCTTCAATGACCGCTTCCGTCTCAACAGAATCAAAGGCCTTCTTTAAATCAATGAACGTTAAGCAGAGCGGCATCTTGAACTCCCGAGAAACCTCAATGAGCTTGGTTATCGTGTGGATATGGTCAATGGTGCTGAATCCTTTGCGGAACCCTGCTTGCTCGCATGGTTGTCCTTCATCTAGTGTTCTGCTTGTAGATGACAGACAATAGGCAGATCGGGCGATAGTTGCCAATGTCATGGATGTCTCCCTTCTTGAACAGTAGTATGGTCCTGCTGGTTTTCCATTGGGACGGAACCTTGCATTCAGACAGGTAGCGAGTGAAGAGCCGAGCCAGTGTATTGATGAGTACTGACGGCAGGTTCTTCAGGTGTTCAGGTCTGACCTTGTCTGGGCCGGGTGCAGTTTGCTTCTTTACCAACGAAATGGCGTGTCGGATTTCGGAAGGGAGAACGTTAGGAACGACATACCCATCCTGTGGAATTTGGTATGTCGGCAAGTGGACATGGCTATCGAAGAGATTTGAGTAGAAGTCATGGATAATCTTCTCCATTGCCGTTCTGGAGGATGTGATGGATCCATCAGGACGTCGGAGGGCAGTCATCTTGGTCTTATAGTTGGCGAAGGACAGGCGGGCCTTACGAATACTTTTCCCGACTTCTGCCGCATCTACCAGTACTTCTGCTCTTCTCTCTTTGAGGTCTTCCTTGATCGCATCTCTGCACTGCTTTGCAAGCTCGGGCGTTAGCTTGCGGTTGCCTGAGGCATGCGCCAAACCACGCTGGCGAATTAGCTCAAGAGTTTTCGAAGATAGGCGACTTTTTGTGGCTATCTCTCTCTTGGCGTTCCTCGCACATTCATGGAGGTGCTGAACCAGTCGATCGTATTCCTCGTCAATGTTGTCAACAATGGCATCTTCCCATGTTGCTGCAATAGTACCAAAGAGTTCCCAGTTGGTGGTCATTCTGGGAGTTCTCTTTTTGAACTTTGCAGCCCTTTCTCCCCGCTCTGTGAAGTAGAATTTTGCACGAAGGAGACGGTGGTCCGATCCCGTTCGAAATTTTGGGACAACAGCGACAACAGTCAGGCAAAACCGTCGATTGAATATGATGTGGTCTATTTCGTTGTGGAATCGTCCACCAGGAGACTCCCATGTCCATCGTTTAGATTCTGCCTTCTGGAACTGTGAGTTACCATGAATGGTCTTGGTCGACATGATGAATTCAGACAGTCTCTCACCCTGTTCGTTCCATTCTAGGCCATGGGTCCCGATGTGAAGTTCTTCAGCTGATCTTCTCGGTCCTATCTTGGCATTAAAATCACCCACAATGATCTTGTAGAAGGTGTGGTCTTCTTTATAGAACTTCTCTAGCTCCATGTAGAACTTCTCGATTTCTCTTTCATCATAATGAGATGTTGGTGCGTAGACAATGAAGACAGAAACTGCAGGCAGTGAGCCACATATATTCAAATGTAAACGTCCGATTCGGGTTGTTAGGCATTCGAATGAATCAATGCTCTTGGCCAAGTTTGTGTTGACAAGGACACCGACGCCTCCAACACCTCTTTTATCGCATGTTCCGAGGAACAATTCTTCTCCAGTGTCGAAAACGGCATGGTGAGATTCGTGCCTTCTTGTCTCGGTCAGACCAATGATGTCGTACTTGATCATTCGCGCTTGTACCATCAGGTCCTCGATGGATGCATCTGATGCTAGCGTACGTGCATTGAAAGTACAGACGATCATTTTTGTCTTCCTTCATTGTGGCAGCCTAGGTCGGCCTTGAGATTTTGTCGGCCTCTCCTTTCTCATCCTTCTCAGTGCTGCCATGTCGGTGAAGCCTTCAGGGTCAGGTGAATGAGACCAGTTGTAGTTACTGGTTTTGGCATATCGAATACATAGCGGATAGCTTGCCAGGCTCTTCCGTGCGGGCGGAATACTCTCGGTAGCTTGCCAGTGGAAGATAAGTGGAACTCTCTGAGACCTTGGACTCCAGGCTCGGCGGACCCAGGGACAGAGCTTCTCTGCTTGCTCCCACCACCACAGGTGACAAAGGGATTCTAATCAGGAGCCCCACCCTACCCTGCCCTGTCTGCTTCCATCAACCACCCAGGGATCGAATTGTGCACAGGAGACCCACCCTACCCAGATAAATACCCCACTGGCAGATTTCCACTCTCGACACTACTTCCACTACCCAGCCGTCGCCACACTCCAGGACGCTTTCCGGACCCGCGCGACCGCATCATAAGACACTAAATACCCATCTTCTGGAATTGTCGTACCATATTTGATAGGGTTCAAATATGGTAACACCTACAAGGGTGATTAGAGGTCACCCCAAAAGCCTCTATACCTCTCGGAAAGACTGGCAAGCTACCGAGAGTATTCCGCCCGCACGGAAGAGCCTGGCAAGCTATCCGCTGTGTATTAACCATTCACTAGGATCAAATTACTGACTTCTCAGTTATATACTGAATTGATGCAATTCCTGTGAGTTGCATGTGTCACAATAGAGTTTAGATTTAATGTGTCACAATAGACTTTATCCTTTGATTTCACAGATATTAAAGGGCATTTTATCTGTTAGGCCTAAAGTGTTCCTTTGTAATTAAAATAAAATATGGTCACTATCAGACCCTGACCCCAACCTGATATCTTGTTTGTAGACATTAAAGGCGAGAGCTCCTTAGCTCATTGCAAATTCCATGAGTCATCTGGTAAATTCCTTTATTGATAATACTAAATTACCCTGCATAATGAAGCATCGGTTCAGAATAAGAATAAGATTCTGACAGGGTCTGGACAATTGACCAGCACTCCACGTCTAGACAGAGCCTGCTGAGAAGTATTAATAGACAGTGATCCAAAACTTCCCTGAAACCTAATTCGTCAATCCTGATTTTTACATGACATCATCCAGTTCTTCCTTCTTAGGTGTCATCTTTCCACTGGGGATCCCTGGCCCCCCTCTATTGTTTGTTCTTCCCTAAAACACTTAAAATCTGACTTACTGATATAAGACATCTTTTTTAAAAAATCTAATTCTTGTGATAGTATTGTGTCTGAAATCCTTTTGGCCTGAAATTTTTAATGTTTGAGGCAAACCATGTCAGTGTTCGTGATTGATGCTGAGTTTCTATTATCTTAGAATACCGCTGTGGCACTGTGTGGGTGGAGAGAGTTCTGTTCCTGACATCTTGGAACTGAAGACACACAGTTGACAGTTTAGGTTTGACTTTATAAAAGACTTAGTAATGCATTGAATTATTTTCTGTTTCCCAGCCAGGGGTCCTCAACTGTTAGGATGCTATAGTAGTATTACAGGAGCAAAGTTTGCAAGTATATTTTTTGTTATCTGTGCAAAGAGAACCTGCCACATATTAAACGTTGGATAAATTGTTGTTGAAGGAACGAGGTGTAAATATAAAAGGCATTGATTTAGGAGCTGGAAAGAGAGTGCAGGGGTTAAGGCCCTTGTCCTGAATGCAGCAGTGGATGAGCCTGGTTTAATCCCTGACACTGCATATGGTTCCCTGAGTACACAGTCGGGAGAGATCCCTAAGCACAGCCAATATAACACAAATAATGAGAGAGAGAGAGAGAGAGAGAGAGAGAGAGAGAGAGAGAAGAGAGAGAGAGAGAGAGAGAGAGAGAGAGAGAGAGAGAGAGAGAGAGAGAGAGAGAGAGGTGAGGCTTCTGGGAACCATATGAAGCGAAAGGGATTCCACTGAGACTGGCTGCATGCTAGGCAAGTAGAATTCATCCCTATACTTATTATCACTCAAGCACAGAAGAAGGTGGTGACATACAGAAGAGGGTGGTGACGCTTCCTTAATGATTTATTTATCCCATTCTCATTTATTCTTATTTCGTTAGTTATTTTGCTTACTTGGAAATATTATTTAAAAATGTGTGTAAAGAAGGGGAAAGAAAGGACACAGGACTATTCCTTGGGGCACAGTGTTTGAAGGATGAAGACTTCTTTGGATGATATGGAAGAGAAAAATAGGAGTGAAGGGCCCTAGCAAGGGCTAATCTCAGGGGATGTAAAAAGTCAGTGGAGTTGCTGCTTCTGGTTTCTTATTTTCAATACCAACTAGTTATAATTGCCCCTCCTCTATCTCTCTGTTTTGGGGTCACATCTGAAAGGAGCTACTCTCAGCTTTATCTGGCTCCTTCCTCCCTCTCCCTCCCAAAGCACAAAAATTTGTAAGTCTACAACTGTACCTCATGGTGTTTCACTAATAAAAATTAAAAAAAAAGATTCAGCTCTCTTCCCTTAAGATATATTTGACAATTTTTTTTATTCTCATAAGATTCAGTTGCTTACAAAGACAAAAAGAATATGGTTTGTGCTTTCAAAGCACTGATGGGGCACTTTTTTAAAAAAGATAAATAGGTTATATTTTTAACATACAAAATTTCAAACTTCTGCTCATTTATAGACTTTTTTTTTAGACTTACAAATTTTAGTGCTTGGGTTTCAGTTATACAATGATCAAGTACCCATCCCTCCACCAGCGTCCATCCTCCACCACCATGGGTCCCAGCATCCCTCCCACCCCCCATCCCACCCTGCCTCTGTGGCAGGGCATTCCCCCTTGTTCTCTCTCTCTCTCTCTCTCTCTCTCTCTCTCTGTCCTTTTGGTTTGCAAGAGAGGCATTGAGTGGCAATCATGTTCGGTCTATAGTCTACTTTCAGCATGCTTCTCCCACCCTGGAAGGACCCTCCCAACACCCTTTATTTGGTACTCTCTTCTCCATCTGAGCTTCCTTTTCCCCTAGCACGTGTGGCTGGTCTCCAAGTCATGGAGCAAAATTCCTGGTACTAATTTCGGCCACTACTGGGTGTTAGTCTCCCATTTTGTTGCTTTCTGTTCCCCAGATGAATGCAATCTTTCTGTGTCTATCCCGCTCTTTCTGACTCATTTCGCTTAACATGATACTTTCCATGTAGTACCACTTGTATGTGAATTTCATGACTTCACCTTTTCTAACAGCTACATAGTACTCCATTGTGTAGATGTACCAAAGTTTCTTTAACCAGTCATCTGTTTTCGGACATTCAGGTTTTTTTCAGATTCTGGCTATTGTAAAGAGTGCTGCAATGAACAAACAAGTGCAGATGTCACTTTGACTATACTTTTTTGCCTCTCTGGGATATATTCCCAGGAGTGGTATTGCTGGGTCAAATGGGAGATCAAATTCTAATCTTTTGAGAATTGTCCATACTGGTTTCCAAAAGTATAGAAACCACTCGGCATTCCCACCAGCAGTGAAGGAGGGTCCCTTTCTCACGACGCCAGCAATGGTTACTTTTGTTCTTTTGGATGTGGGCCAGTCTCTGTGGGGTGAAATGATATCTCATTGTTGTTTTGATCTGCATCTCCCTGATGATTAGTGATGTAGAGCATTTTCTCATGTGCCTTTTAGCCATTCGGATTTCTTCTTTGCAAAAGTTTCTCTTCATTTTCTCACCCCATTTTTTGATGGGGTTGGGTGTTTTCTTTTTGTGGAGTTCAACCAGTACCTTGTATATCCTTGGTATCAACCCCTTGTCGGATGTGTATTTGGCGAATATCCTTTCCCATTCTGTAGACTGTCTTTGTATTTTGGTCACTGTTTCTTTGGAGGTGCAGAAGCTTCTTAGTTTAAGATAGTCCCATTTGTCTATCTCTGTTTTCACTTGCTTGGCCAGTGGCGTGACATCTTTGAAGATACCATTAGCTTCAATGTCATGGAGGGTTTTGCCAACTTTGTCTTCAATGAACTTTATGGATTCCGGTCTGATGTTGAGGTCATAAATCCAGTTCTATCTTACTTTTGTGCATGGTGTTAGGCAGAGATCTGAGCCCACTTTTTTGCATGTAGCCATCCAGTTTTGCCAGCACAGCTGGCAAAAGAGGTTTTCCCTGCTCCATTTCACTAGGCTTACTGAATTTTCCCTTGTTCAACTTACCTACATTCACCACTACCAATATTATGGAAAACACAGTGTTCCACAAACCTGAGAGCTGCAAGTGGAGTGACTTCTAAGTATTCCAGGGAGAAATATGAGGCTTCCTGCAAATGGAATAATTACTTCTAAAAGCATCGTTGCCTCATCGGGTAACCTTAGTTAGAAACATCAGTGAGACATAGTTTTGCATCCATGCCAAGAAAGTGGTGATCTGATTCAATTGACATGATTTGAATGAATGGAATATTTTAGGTATGAATGATAAAGAACTTTAATATATTCTTGACTCACCATATATGGTTTTGTTCTGTGAAGCAGATTGCAGGGGATAGTGAGGGCTCATTAGTCTGAGACAGAAGATGTGGGCTCAGTCTCGGTGATGTTACTCATTCTGTGAGTGTGGCAGGCACTTTTGGCTTCCATCCGAGTCTATTACTCACAACCCTAATTTCTCTTGGGGAAATTCAAAGTCCCTTTGTTCTCAGGCATGTGGTTTAGTTGATTAATCTTAGTCAGCCTCCATGGCAGTGGAGGAAAGACTAAATGAGTTAGTACATGAAAAACACAACAATGCCTGTTGAAAGTAAATAAGATTATTTTCCATAAACTTATACTTTCTTTGTTTATGAACAATTTCTATAAGAATTTGCAACAGTACAAACCATTGCAATGAATTGCATTCTGTTAGCTCGTTTTAAACTCCATATCCTCTTCTTTCATTTCTGAACTCATTCAACCAACTAGTCAATCAGTTTTTATGAAGTAACTGCTACATGAACTGCATTAGTTACAATGGTGTATAAAGGCAAGGAGAACATGCTTTATATTTTCATGGATCTTTCAAAATACTTGCCTTCCTTAGAGGTTTTTCTTCTCTCAGATAAATTGTCTGATGCTAGGGCTATTGGAATTGGTGCAAATGAATAAAATATGTATAGTTGCAGTGGGAAAAGTCCATGTTTTTCCCATTCATGATTTAATTGTATGTATCCAGAAGTTTTGATGAGTGATACAGTCTGCATTTTCCCCCTGTATTCCAGTATCTAGGGAGAGAAGAGGAAGTGGAAGGGAGGAATAATATATGGATTCAGTTACTGAGGTTTCCTTTGAAGTTGGAGGTACCAACTAAAGAACACTTAGGTGATGTAATTGAAAATGTTGGTGATCCTTATATGGCTCTACCTGTAGGACCCTTTCGAGAAAAAATTATGATTCTTAATTAAAGTTGCACTTTTAAGAGGAACAGACTTTTTAAGAGGTTCTGTTAAGTACAGCGGGTAAGGCACATGCCTAATACTCATTTGACTCCGGATCAATTCCAGGTACCACATATGATCCTCCAAACCTGACCTACAGTGATTCCTGAGGACAGAGCCAAGAATAACCATGGGCACAGTCAAGTTTGACCCTCAAATAAAAACAACAATAAAAAGGGAACCACACTTTTGAACTTAAGTGCATTTTACAAGTGAAGGTTGTATCTAATCTTCTAGTTCCTTTAATCCCGTGTTTCTAGCTCCACATTACTCTGTATAGTTTATTGTTGGTGGGGGTGGTGGAAACTAGTGTAATAGTCAAATCATATTCTCTTTAGTATTGCTGCACTATTTAAAAAATTATTTAAAAGTTATGAAGCTTGGATAATCTTAGAGGCTTTCAATTCTGGTAATACATAAAATAAATATTTCTCTCCTTTGTCTAGAATAAACTCTCCATCCTTTTTCCTATCAAGAGCTTTTGGGAATTTATCCTTCTAACCAAAAACCCCCCAGAAATGGAATATGTCTTGAGGTAAAATAGTTTAGGTCAGAATGCAAACGGTTTGCAAATGTGCACCCAGCAAAGAATAGAATAACAAGAAAGAATAGCATAGGTGACAAGTATCTGCTACTGCAAATGTATGGCCAGGCAAGCATAGAATAAGACTATTTAGGGTCTTGCAGATGTAGGGCAGCATGGTTGAAAATAGAATAGGAATCTGTCACAGACTTTATTTTTTAAAAGTTGTGTCTGATAGGCTATGTGAAAGACCTCTTTACCAATTGAATGCTGATGTGCTTACTGTGTTTAATGTCTCTCTGAACTTAAAGGCCCACCTACTGGGACACTGGTCAGGGTGGGGGAGCAGTATTGCATTGAATAAGAGGCCAGGCTGTGAGACCACTGATTGCTACCCAGGGAACCTAAATCTTGGACAGTCTTTGTGTGCTTTTTTAGTCTTCTTATACGTTTGTCTCATTCTCTGTGACTGACCCCTGCTGGACAGTGCCAATCTTATTGGCATTAGATTTTACCAATCCCTTAGTACCAAGTTTACATCTCCTGTTGTTTACATCTCCATTTTTTCCCCATTCACTCTGCTCTTTCTACTATGAATATGTAAATATGTGTATATTTTGACATAGCATATAATTTCTTATTCAAAGTATCTTTATCTTCTTTATTGTTATATTTAAATCTTGGTCCTGTGAGCTATTTGCTCTTTAAGAATAATCTGAATTTAAAAACTGCTTAGCACTGTAGCACTGTCCTCCCATTGTTCATCGATTTACTTGAGCGGGTCCAGTAATGTCTCCATTGTGAGACTTGTTACTGTGTTTGACATATAAAATATGTCACGGGTAGCTTGCCAGGCTTTGCCATGCGGGCAAGATACTCTTGGTAGCATGCCAGGCTCTCCAAAGGGGGCAGAGGAATCGAACTTGGGTCAGCCAGGTCAGCCAGCTGCATGCAAGGCAATCACCTTACCTGCTGTGCTATCGCTCCAGGAACTACGTAAAATACACTAATATTCTTCATAATCACATAGTGACAGAAATATAGATTGGTTATTCCCGAACCCATTTTTCTATTCTTCTCTTTCTCCAATTTAGAGAGTACAAAGATAAATTCTATTACCAGATTGCTTTACAAAGTAGAGCACAAATTTCTTGCCAATAAAATGGAGACACAAATCTCAGGGGAAGGATTCTCCTCCCAGAGGAAGAGATAAGCCTTGATTGTTCCTTCTGATTGAAACATGGACTTGATGCCTTGAGGAGCAAAATCCATATGGTATTATGAGATCTAGTACCCCAACCAGAGATGGAAGGAAATTGTTTCATGGGAAATAACATTGAACTATTCTACCTGTCTTGGTTTGAATTCTATAAAACAGGTGTTACAAAAAACTTCTTATTTGCTTTATTTGTTGAAATAAAGTTTTCTACTCTTTTCCACCAAAGAACCAACATAAGGGATAGCCCATGTTGCAATAGGGTGGACTGATTTTTGTTACATCTAATTATTGACAATATAGAAACCTCAATGATGTAGGCAGGCATGTAGGAAGGAAAGGCTCCCTCCCTCAAGGCAATGGAATGAATTTCCTGGGAAATAATAACATCAATAGCCCTGAAGTTGCAAAAAGCCAACTTTACTGAAAACAGGAACTGAGACTTGATTAAGATTCACCTAGCCAGCAACAGATGCAGAGAAGGCTGGATACCCCTCCAACAGCACTAACAGAAGCAAAAGGCCAAGGAAGGAATTTCTAAGAAGACCATCAACCACTCTGAATTCTACCCACCATTGGCAACCTCCCTAGCAACAGCCTTTTAACCTCGGTAGAAATCCCATGGGGGAACAGTTTGGAAAAACCTGAACAAAGAAAGGGTGTGAATATGCTGCCTGAGCCCTTGTGCTGCTTGTGCCCATGTGGCCAAGCACATGTGGCGCCCTAGCACATGTCTTATCTCCTCTCTTGAGGGATGTACTTTCATGCATTCATATCAAATGTTGGGATATGTGTAAGGGCTCTCTTCACCCTTGGAGAAGCCCGCCCACTCTCTTGAGCATGTTACTCTCCACTCTCCCTCTCACTTTTTCTCATCTTTTCCTCCTTCCCTTCAAAAACCTTCAAATACTGTTTTTGCTTTACTGCTCATCTACTCCTGAATTTCTTTTCTGCAAGAACCCCAAAGAGGGTCCTGGGTGGCAGAGGTGGATTGGGAGGTAGTGACTTTCTATCTCCTCCCAGCCTCACGTGGCCACCCAGGGGGCTCACCAATAATGACACAAAAGGGGAGTTTATTTCCTGCATGCTTCATTGCTGTTGTGGTTTCAGATGACTCACTGGGGAGTTGATATCCATCCATGAGCTTAGCTCAGCATTCTGGGCTACTAAACCCTTATGACAAGTCCACACCAACTCTGTGTCCACCATCACTGCGATAGGAAGATGTAGAGTTTGAGATTCCATCAGGAAAAATTAAATACTCTGAGAACACGTAATGTTTGCATGCTTTTCATTGGTAAATCCAAATACATGGCAGAGGGTAACCCCAGGCATGTAGAGATCAATACCCTTGCACAGCTGGAAAGAGGAGCCTGGAAATCTGAGTGAGATATAGGAATATCTACCGGAATCATCATTGATAGTGGAAAGCTAATGGGATATTATTGAAAAAAAAACTGGACAAAATAAAAAGTAGAATCTTCCTGTTTTACTAGAATAAATGATGCTATCCTCTGGTCTTTCTTACATGTTATTGTTTTAGAGTGGAGCTTTGCTAGTAATTGGCATGAAAGCAGGTGAGACGGGCACAAGAATTACACAACACATGGCACTGGGAGACATTTTCATTAGCCACTGGTGATTTTCCATGCACTCTCTGATATTTCTTCTGCAGACTCCAAATCTGCTGTGATTTCACAGATGAAACAGGACGAAATGCTGCTGATCTGTAATTGCTCAGGACGCTTTCCAGCTGCCCTCCCAGCAGGTCCTTCTGTGGAACTTGTTTTCTCGTCATTGTAACTCCAGTAATGTGATTTTTATAAGTCTCTTGGAATTTGGTAAATAGAATGGAGTTGAACTATGACTCAGAACACTGGGCTTTCAGGTGAACTCAATGTACTATAGAGGGGATATGGCTCAGGTTGTAAAAGTAACAGCCATTAAAACTTACTTTTCTACAAATAGGGCTCCATTTGTCCTTTGGATATTCAGAGAATGTTACAAGGAAATGAAGAAATATTAGGGGTAGGGGAATTAAAGACCCCATATGACTAGATTGGGATTAGGACACACCTGATGATACTCAGGTCTGATTCTTGCCTTTTTTTTTTCTTGGCTGGGAAGGAGTGCCATTCCCAGCAGTACTTAGGACTTGGTCCTGGTTCTAGCTCTTAGTCTTATATTTTCCAGTTTCCTGGTCTGGAAAGAACAAACAGAGATGGCTTAGTAAGTCTTATAATATATATAAGCACAGTAAAGGACTTTAACTGCTGTACTATTGTTCTGATCCCACGACTCTTGGCTTTTGGCAGTACTTGAGGGCCATTTGCAATACTGGGGATTGAAGCAGTGCTGGATGCATGCAAGGCAACTGCCTTAACTCTTGTGCTATTTCTCTGCCATTACTTAGTCCTTGATAATCTTTTGTGTTTCTCACTTTAGGCTTCTAGTCCCATCTTGGCACTTTCTAGTTGGGTAACTCAGTCACTTTTTCTCCTTAAACCTCCGTTTCCCTCATCTGTTTAATGGAGATGACATCATTTCTCATGAAACTTCTGTGCGAACAGAATTCAAAGTCTGTTTCCTTTATTTTTTATTGATCCCCCTGCTCCCCAAGTGTTTATTATTTCTCATTAAATAGTAAATAATTGCACACAATATGGTTTAGATTTTTCAGGATCAGAATAATTCTATTAAGCTCTTTAAAATTCTTTAAAAATTTTAAATCCTTTTTTTGCCTATTGAAGAAGCAATAGTTTACAAGATTGTAAATATTTCTTAAAGTTTTAGGCTGTACAAGAAAGAAATTTGAAAAAAATTACTCTTCCATTAACAACGTTTGCTCCATAATACCCATATTTGTTGATTCTAATTCTTGAAGTGGGGGTATAGGGCAGTTTCTCTCACCTATAGTGCAAAGAGCATTAGGGTGGTACTAGTAGACCAGCTTGTTATCTTTGACATGCAGGCCCTCGATTTCTTATTATCCAGAGAGTCATGAAAGGCTATTAGTTTAAATTTAATTTTGCACCAGAGAACACTCAATGCTGGCAAGCTTTCTGAGGAAGCTCTTAATCATGATTAAATATTCACTGAGGGACATGTCTGGCCTCTAGAAGTAATTCATACTCAGTAGTCCAGAAAGAAGAACCCCTAGTCAGATAAATAAAAGTATCTTTCAAACAGAAACAAAATGAATGACTGCTTGAAGCCAAATACCTGTGGTTCATAATTATATCTCATAATGAATCTTTAACCTTAGCACTATTACAGTCTTGCTTAGTGAAGAAAGAAAATGTTTATTAATTTTAGGCTAGATGAAAAACTTGATAGATTTTATTATCATGCCCAAGAGAGCATTGTTTGAAGAAAAATTGGTTTTGGTAAATTAAATGCATATCTTGATTTCAATGCTATGCCGCTCATGTTCACTGTATCATTTTTGGAACTGCAGTCAAGTTGTAAGAGTTATGAGTAAGCCAAAAAATTTTAAAGAGCGTATAATTATAGGTAGCATGATTTATACTAAAGGAGTGGAAAATAAGAAAAATAAGGATGACTTAATTACTTTTCCAACTATATAAAAATATATGCTCAAAAGTGGTCCAGAGTTTATTGGTTCCATAAACTAGCAGGATTTATATGTGGGATGAAGGACTGTGATCACACATATGCCTTATTTTGTAGAATGAACTGTAGCAATAATAGCAGCAGTGAAGTAAACTATAAATATCTAAATATTAGAGTAATCAAAAACCTTACTGTGGCAACAACCAAACAGATTCTCCTAAACAATTAATCTTCATACATGTAAAAAGGAGACAGTTGTATCTTAGGCACCAACTGATAATTTATGACAACTCTCCATTTTTTGTTTTCTTTTAGATGTAAATAATACCTTTATGATTTTTACTATTCATATTGCTCTCAAAGACTAGGCAAAGACAAAATTCCAGAAGCTGGTACATAATGGTTGAAATTGTTGGTATGTTGGCAAATGTTTAACAACAAACTCAAAAAAAAATAAAGAAATTCTGCACTGACTGATCGCTAAGGTAAAAACTGCCCACATATGGGGCTGGAGCGATAGTACAGAGGGTAGGGCATTTGCCTTGCATGCAGCCGGCCCGGGTTCGATTCCCAGCATCCCATATGGTCCCTGGAGCACCGCCAGAAGTGATTCCTGAGTGCAGAGCAGGAGTAATCCTTGAGCATCACTGGGTGTGACCCAAAAAGCAAAAAATTTTTTTTTAAATAAATAAAATCAAATATTTTAAAAAACAAACCAGAAAACTAAAAAAATGCCCACATATCTAATTTTGAGCTATTAGTGTGATATCACTAATGCCAGTGTGAAAAGATGGGCACAATCTTTTCTATAATCTTATTTAAACTTACAGTTTGTGTGTATGTATATATAGATCTACAGTCTATATCGTATATATTTTTATATATGTATATTAAATTAAACATTTTAAAATGAATTTTTTATTAATTAAAAATTAAAACATTTAAAAGTGTGTTGGGGTTTGCTTTTTGCTCCTGCGTTTGTTCAGCTAAAAATACACATTCTGGCATTCCGGAGTGCTCTGTAAAAGAATGTATAGTCAGCAGATGTTGTACAAGGTGTCTAACTCTCTCTAAATCTCCATCATACTATGTTCAACAATTCTGTTAATTCTTCTATATTCTTATCGAATTCTTTGCTAATTTTGCTCTTCAGAGATATTTGCCCAAAATTTATATTATTACTTTTTAAAATTTATATATACCTATATTTGCCAATAAGATCTCCAAGCCTGCTCGGATTGGGGCTGAGCATCCTCCACCCAGATCCTCCACCTTCCAGTAGGCAGGAGTGACACCCACAAACTGTCCCCCCCCTCCCCCGGCGCTGTGTAATCCCATCAACAGTCAAGACCCAGAGACAATAAAACCCAGCTCCCAGACATCTTATTATCTCATTCTTACTTTGGACAACCTGGCAGGCTACAGAATGTAACCTGCCCACATGGCAGAGTCTGGCAAACTCCCTGTAGCGTACCCAATATGCCAAATACCAGTAACAATGATGGGTCTAATTCTCCTAACCGTGAAAGAGCCTTAAATATGGCACTTTTTAAAATCTCAGGGCTAGGACGAAGGAGACGTTACTGGTGACTGCTCGAGGCAATAGACAAACAACAGGATGATCGTGATCGTGATTGTGATATTTGCCAAAATTTTATATTATTACTGTTTGTTATTTATATATACATATATGTATATATAAATAAAATAAATGTTACTAAATTATTTTTTAAAAAAACCGTGTTGGTAAGTTGGGCTTTGGATAACTATGAAGGGTTCATTTTTTATCTCTAGAAATGATATACATCTTAAATTATATTTTATTACTTTTTTATTTATTTTGGAGTTTGGGGCCCACATCTGGCAATCATTCTCACTCACATACAAAGAGAAAATACAAAACCACTATAATACCACTATAATAGTCATTAGTCTTATTTTTTCTAAGGTTGTAGTTGATATTTTAGCTTATTTTTTAAATACCCATTATTACATGCTTTCATAGTCCTCAGGCATAATTTCATTCCTGGAGCTTTGGTCAAAATTTCCTTCCGGAGGAAGAAATCAAGCTCTCACTATTCGCAGATGATATGATACTATACTTAGAGAACCCAATAACCTCCACCAAAAAACTCCTAGAAACAATAGACTCGTATAGTAAAGTTGCAGGCTATAAAATCAATACCCAAAAGTCCATGGCTTTCCTATATGCAAACAGTGAGAGAGAAGAAACCAACATGAAAAAAACAATCCCGTTCACAATTGTGCCCCAGAAAATCAAGTACCTAGGAATCAGCTTAACTAAGGAAGTAAAGGACCTGTACAAAGAAAACTACAAAACGCTACTTCAGGAAATAAAAGAGGACATGAGGAAATGGAAAGATATCCCTTGCTCATGGGTCAGGAGACTTAACATTGTCAAAATGGCAATACTACCGAAAGCATTGTATAAATTCAATGCAATTCCTATAAGGATACCCATGTCATTCTTCAAAGAAATGGAGCAAACACTCCTGAAATTTATATGGAACAATAAGCCCCCACGAATAGCTAAAGCAATTCTTGGGAAAAAGAAAATGGGAGGAATCAACCTCCCGAACTTCAAACTGTACTACAAAGCAGTAATAATTAAAACAGCATGGTACTGGAACAAAGGCAGAACTGCAGACCAATGGAACAGGGTTGAATACACTGACATCTCCCCTCAATCATATGATCATCTGATCTTTGATAAAGGCGCAAATAATGTGAAGTGGAGTAAGGAAAGCCTCTTTAACAAATTGTGCTGGCATCACTGGACGGCTGCATGCAAAAAAATGGGCTCAGAACTCTGCCTAACACCATGTACAAAAGTAAGATCAAAATGGATTAAAGACCTCAACATCAGACCAGAAACCATAAGGTACATTGAAGACAAAGTTGGCAAAACCCTCCATGACATTGAAGCTAATGGTATCTTCAAAGATGCCACGCCACTGACTGAGCAAGTGAAAACAGAGATAGATAAATGGGACTATCTTAAACTAAGAAGCTTCTGCACCTCCAAAGAAACAGTGACCAAAATACAAAGACAGTCTACAGAATGGGAAAGGATATTCGCCGAATACACATCTGACAAGGGGTTGATATCAAGGATATACAAAATACTGGTTAAACTCCACAAGAAGAAAACATCTAACCCCATCCAAAAATGGGGCAATGAAATGAACAGAAACTTTCTCAAAGAAGAAATCCGAATGGCAAAAAAGCACATGAGAAAATGCTCTACATCATTAATCATCAGGGAGATGCAGATCAAAACCACAATGAGATACCATCTCACACCTCAGAGACTGGCCCACATTCAAAAGAACAAAAGCAACCAATGCTGGCGTGGATGTGGCGAGAAAGGGACACTCCTTCACTGTTGGTGGGAATGTCGACTGATTCAGCCCTTCTGGAAAACAGTATGGTCGATTCTCAAAAAATTAGAAATTGAGCTCCCATTTGACCCAGCAATATCACTCCTGGGAATATATCCCAGAGAGGCAAAAATGTATAGTCGAAGTGACATCTGCACTTGTTTGTTCATTGCAGCACTCTTTACAATAGCCAGAAACTGGAAGAAACCTGAGTGCCCAAGAACAGATGACTGGTTAAAGAAACTTTGGTACATCTACACAATGGAGTACTATGTAGATGTTAGAAAAGATGAAGTCATGAAATTTACATACAAGTGGTACAACATGGAAAGTATGCTAAGCGAAATGAGTCAGAAAGAGAGGGATAGACAGAGAAAGATTGCATTCATCTGGGGGATATAAAGTAACAAAATATGATATTAATACCCAAGAATAGCTGAGATCAGCACCAGGAGGATTACTCCATAGCTTAGTGGCCAGCCGGGTATTCTAGAGGAAAGGGCAGCTCAGATAGAGAAGGGAACACCAAATAAAAGGTGTTTGGAGGATCCTCCCAGGAGGGGAGATGCATATCGAAAGTAGACTATGGACTGAACATGTTTGCCACTCAATGCCTCTTTTGCAGACCACAACACCCAAAAGGAGAGAGAGAACACAGGGGATTGCCCTGCCACAGAGACAGGGGGGATGGGGGGATGGGGGTGGGAGGGATATTATCCATGGTGGTGGAAAATGGGCACTGGTTGAGGGATGGGTATCTGATTATTGTATAATCGAAACCCAAGCACAAAAAATTGTAAATCTACAACTGTACCTCATGGTGTTTCACTAATAAAATTTTTTTTAAAAAATTAAAAAAATTTAAAAAATAAAAAAAATTAAAGAAAATAATAAAAAAAATTTCCTTTCTGAAAGGAGTCAATCCATAATTGTTCTGACACTGTTGGATGCTGTAATTTTTCAGAATTTCAACTATTAGATAGAGATGTTTTGTGAAGTTTTCTGAAAACTGGTAGTTCCAAGACATTGTCTTTCTTGCTCCACTCCCCCTCCCCAACTTTTTTGTAGGAATAACTGGATTTCTCCTTGAAAATGATACCAAATTCCTTTATTTGTCATAATACCCTTTTCTTGCCTTGGGGGGTCTGGGTTATAAAGAGCCCCAAAGGCTGGGAGACCTATTCCTCTTCTAATTCATTCTATGACTTCAAGAGATTGCATATCTGACGGAAGTGTCCTGGCAGGGTAGGCAAACCTAAATCCAGAATATAGGAGAATGCGTGTCTGCCCCCTCCAAGACAGAAGCAGGAAGATGTCATTAATTGGCTACCAAGATTACTGGAGATTTAAACTCTATCCCTGCTACCATGACGACAGCTCCCCTGGCCATCAAGGAAGCTGTGTCTTGAGAAAAAAAGCTGACAGAAATGCAAAGACCGCATCATTTTGTCTACCTGCCTGAAGGTCTGCTCCTCAAGGGAAACTTATAGCCAGATATTCATATAAGACTCAAATATCTTTGTAGCCCATTCTAACTGGTTTATCTTCACTGCTTTCTCAGAGTTCTTTGGCACTGATTTTCCAGTCTTGTTCCTTCCAAGTTTGTAACAAAAAGAACTACAGTCAACTAACCAGAAATAAATGTAAATGTGTGCCGTTGACTCTATCTCTAGATAAAAGTAGAAAAATAAGACATGAACGTTCACAAAGTAAAGCTTCAAGTTCGGTTCAATGGGTAAGAGATTCCTTTGTCTGTGTTGGATTGAGATGAGCTACAGATTTGCAGTTGTCTGCTTACTGGTAGTAAATTTATCCCCCTGGGTCTCCTTGTCACTTTTCAGGATAGCCATATGCATGAAAATTAAGCAAGGACCCAAGGAACAAACTAGAAAGGGAGATGGGGAAAGTTGCCATTATTGGTAAAGCTCAGTTGTCTTTGATCTGCTGTTAGACCTACTCAGTCATAGTTACATTATTGAGTTTTATGCAACTGTTTTTCAATGTCCTGCTGATTTCCTGTTTTCTATTCTCTACCAAGTTTTTATACTTTTTATTTCTCATGTTTGTTGGGTGTTTGTGTTTCAAGTCTATGTCTGATAATTCTTAATACCTTCTTGAATCTAATTTTAGTGTCTAACAGAACCATGGTTATTTATGCAGATATTCCTGGATTTCTGCCTAACATTACATTTGAAGAATAATTTATAGAATTCATTTTGCATCTGACCTAATGCAATCGTCTACTAAAAAGAATTTACTTTTACTTTTTTCAGTGCCTAGAAAACCATCAGCCTGGAATTAATTCAATTTTAGTGATTTGGAAATTCAATCCAAATCAGCTAGGCCAGGAGGCTGACTCAAATCTAGTGTTCAAACCATGTAAGCAGTGTGTTACATACATCTGTTTTGAGTTTGTTTTCTAAAATGCAAACATTCAGAATCTGAAACAAAGGAATGAGTTGGAGTGGGGGGTTTCATCTGCTCCCCAGTCTGTGCCTGACTTCCTGTCATAATTGTGGGTATTGAGACAATCCAAGTGCTTTAGTCAGGCTCTGGGTGATGGTCACCTCCTCCAGATCTGCTATCCAGCTATTCTGTCCTTATCCTTCAGAACAATTACCTAGCCCTTTTCTAATTAGCCCCAAGAACTAATCCCTTACAAAGAGTATCAGTGGCCTTCCTTTTCCTCTTGTTAGGCTTGGATAATGGGTATTACCATTAAGAGTCAGGAGTCCGGAGGGAACATGAGGTGAGGACGTGATGTAACCTGTCAGCTTCTTCCCTACTGCTGCATTCTACAAAAGCCCCCAATTCTTGCTTTTCTTTTTCTATTTTGTTTCTCCTTCCCATTCTTATTCCACTTCCCCTCTACACACCTTTCCTCTCCCCTCCCCTCCCGTCCCCTCCCCTTCCTTCCCCTCCCCTCCTCTCTCCTCCCCTCCCCTCCCCTTCCCTCCCCTCCCTTTCCCTCCACTCCCCTCCCTTTCTCTCCCCTCACCTCCCCTTCCCTCCCTTTCCCTTCCCTTCCCTTCCCTTCCCTTCCCTTCCCTTCCCTTCCCTCCCCTCCCCTCCCCTCCCCTCCCCTCCCCTCCCCTCCCCTCCCCTCCCCTCCCCTCCCCTTCCTTCCTTCCTTCCTTCCTTCCTTTCTTTCTTTCTTTCTTTCTTTCTTTCTTTCTTTCTTTCTTTCTTTCTTTCTTTCTTTCTTTCTTTCTTTCCCACAGCTGTTGTTACTCAGAGCATACTCCTGACTCTGTGTTCAGGGATCACTCCTGGCAGGGTTGGGGGACCACACTTGGGTCTTTAGCCCCTATATGCTGCAATATCTCTCTGCAAGGCAGCCCTTTTCTACAGCTCTCTTTTAGGTTTTGTAACTAATCTCTTTGCCTGATTTTAAGGGGTAGAGTCAGGCAATATTAACCCAATAACCTGCTCTTAGTCCAGAAGTGTTTCCCCATCTCTCACTTATTTCCTGTCATGCTACCCTCACTTTGATCAATTGCAATTGCACCATCAATCACTTCTCTGTCATACATGGGAGAGTTACATATATTTTGCTGGTTAATTTTTGACACATACCCCAAGTGCTAAACTCCTATGATGGGACTTCCATCTTTTTATGGTAGCATTTGTGGCTGCAGAATTTTCTAGTCTGAATTTTTCTGTTTTTTTTTTTTCCTTTCTGTTTTTCTAGTTATTCTTAGGGTGGGAACTAACAAAACTGCTACTGCTTAACAAACGTTTTATTTTATTTTTTAAGTTTTAGTGCCACACTTGGCAATGCTCATGGGCTCTGCACTCAGGAATCACTCCTGAGTGTTTTCTGTTATTGAAGGAAAAATTCCTCTTACTCTTGCTTTTTAAAAAGTTTATCATTGCTTTTTTTTGGAGGGGGGATCATGCCCGGCAATACAGGGGTTACTCCTGGCTCATGCATTCAAGAATTACTCCTGGGGGTGCTCAGGGGACCATATGGGAGGCTTGGAATCGAACCCAGGTAGACTGAGGTGGTATAGCTGCCCACCGTCTATCTTCACTCCCATTCCTTCCCATTCCAGTCATCGCATGATATTCTCGAGGGTGGCACTGAAGAGTTTTTGGTGAAATGGTATCGTCCTGCTGAACCCCTCTCTTTATGTCGATGATCACTTCCTTTTAGAATGGTGAGATCCTGGTAGTGAATCCGTAATACAGCTCATGGAGGATCCTGTTGTATTGAGTTTGAATGCCCTGTTTGGTTAGGGCTTCGATGACCGCTTCAGTCTCAACAAAATCAAAGGCTTTCTTTAAATCAATGAACGTTAGACAGAGCAGTGTCTTGAACTCCTGAGAAACCTCAATGAGCTTGGTCACCATGTGGATATGGTCAATCAGGCTGAATCCTTTTCGGAACCTGTCTTGCTCGCATTGGTTGTCCTTGGATGACTCGAGTGAACAACTTGTAGATGACAAACAACAGGCAGATTGGGCAATAGTTGCCAATGTCATGGATGCCTCCCTTCTTGTACAGTAGAATGGCCCTGCTAGTTTTCTATTGGGATGGAACCTTGCATTCAGACAGGTAACGTGTGAAGAGCTGAGTCAGTGTATTGATGAGTACTGATGGTATTCTTCAGGTGTTCAGGTCTGACCTTGTCTGGGCCGGGTGCTGTTCATTTCTTTACCGATGAAATGACGTGTTGGATTTTGGAAGGGAGAATATTGGTAATGACATAACCATCCTGCAGAATTTGGACAGGTGGACATGGCTATTAAATGACATAACCATCCTGTGGCATATAGGCAGATAGACATGGCTATCGAAGATATCTGAGTAGAAGTCATGGACAATCTTCTCCATTGCCCTTCTGGAAGATGTGATAGATTCATCAGGACATAAGAGGGAAGTCATCATGGTCTTGTAGTTGGCGAAGGACAGGCGGGCATTGCAAATGTCTTTCTCAGCTTCTGCCGCATCTGCTAGCACTGCTGCTCTTCTCTCTTTGAGGTCTTCCATTATTGCTTCTTTGCACTACTTTGTGAGCTCAGATGTTCGCTTGTGGTTTCTTGAAGCTCTCACCAAGCCATGTTGGTGAATGAGCTCCAGAGTTTCTGAAGACAGGTGTCTTTTTGTTGCTTTCTCTCTCTTGGCATTCCTCGCACAATCATGGAGGTGCTGAACCAGTCAATCATATTCTTCATTGATGTTGTCAATGACACATCTTCCTATGTTCCTGCAATAGTGCCAAAGAGCTCCCTGTTGGTGGTTGTTCTGGGAGTTCTCTTCTTAAACTTTGCAGCCCATTCTCCCTGCTCCCTGAAGTAGAATTTTGCACAAAGGAGATGGTGGTCTGATCCCATTTGGAATTTGGGGACAACAGTGATATTGGTCAGGCAAAATTGTCGATTGAATGTGATGTGGTCAATTTCATTGTGGAACTGTTCCACTGGGGACTCCCATGTACAATGTTTAGATTCGGCGTTCTGGAACTGTGAGTTACCATAAATGGTCTTTGTCGACATTATGAACTCAGACAGTCTCTCACCCTGTTCATTACATTCTAGGCCATGAGTCCCAATGTGGAGTTCTTTGGCCGATCTTCTCGGTCCTATCCTGGCATTAAAATCACTGACAATGATCTTGTAAAATGTGTGGTATTCTTTATAGAACTTCTCCAGCTCCATGTAGAACTTCTCAATTTCTTCTTCATTATAGTTGGATGTTGGTGTGTAGACAACGAAGATAGAAACTGCTGGTAGTGAGCCACATCTATTCAGTGTAATCCCCCAATTCGGATTGTTAGGCATTCAAATGAATAAATGCTCATGGCCAAGTTTATATTGACAAGGACACCGACACCACCAATGCCTCTTTTGTCGAATGTTCTGAAGAACAGCTCTTTTCCAGTGTTGAAATGGCATGATGTGATTGGTGCCTTCTCGTCTCAGTCAGACCAATGATGTGCTTGCACCATCAGGTCCTCAATGAATCCTTCAATGCCAGCAGATATGTGTTGAAAGTACAGACAGTCATTTTAGTCCTTCATTTTGGCAGCCCAGTTCAGCCCTGAGATTTTAGCAGCCTCTTCTTCCTCATCCTTGTTTTTACTGATTTTGGCATATTGAATATGGCACAGATAGCTTGCCAGGCTCTGCCATGCAGGCAGGATACTCTCAGTATCTTGCCAGGCTCTTCAAGAGGGATAGAGGCTTTTAGGGTGACCTCTAATTGCCCTTGCAGGTATTCCCATGGTTCACGCCATATTTGAACCCTATCAAATATGATGCTGTGATAATGGAAGAAGGTATTAAGTGTCTTATGATGTGTCACGCGGCCTGGAGAATGGTGGCAGCTGAGTAGTGGAGGTAGTGGAGGTTGTCCGATGAGGTATTTACCTGATACCAGCAGAGTGGGTCTTCTGGGTGTGATCCCTGGGTCGCCGGAGATTGGTGGAAGAAGGCAAAGAATCTCTGTTTCCAGGTCCCATTGAGCCTGAAGTCCAAGGTCACAAAGTTCTGCTTTACCTGGTTCTGTGGGGCTTCACTCATGCATGAGGCTCGGCCTGAGTGGTCCGGAAAGAGGCCTGATCAGGTTGGATTTATAATTTCTAAATTATGGCATCTCATAAATCAAGAGGAACACACTGGAACTAAATTATCTTGATATATGAAAACTAGCATATGTAAAGGAATTGATGATACTTCCACAGAAGATTCACCAAATGATAAATTTGTTTTTATTTTTTAAAAATGTAGTGTGATTTAGGTAAAAAGGTTATGCTGTTAATGTTTGTGACTTCTGGGTTTACAATTACCACAACTCATCACCACCAAAGTTCCTCAGATCCTCCATTATGTGATAAATTTAAAATAACTAATTTATTCAATAATATATAAAAAACATTTATAGAAACTTTTTAAAAAAACAATAGTTTATTTGATTTATAAAAGTACGTTTATCACTAGAGATTGAGCTTCCATATAACACCACAATACCACTCTGGGAATATATCCCAAGGGTGCAAAAAAGCACAATAGATATGACATCTGCACCTATATGTTCATTACATCACTGTTCACAATTATCAGAATCTGGAAACAACACTAGTGCCTGAGAACAGACGACCAGTTAAAGAAACTCTGGTATATCTATACAGTGGAATACTATGCAGCTGTTAGGAGAGATTAATTCATGAAATTTACTTATAAGTGGATGGACATAGGGAGTATGATGCTAAATGAAATAAGTCAGAAAGAGAGGGACAGACATAGAAAGACTGCACTCATTTGCGGAATATAAAATAACATAATATGAGACTGAAACCCAAGGACAGTAGACACAAGGCCAGAAATGTTGCTCCATAGTTGGAAGCCTGTCTCATGAGTTGGGGGAGAAGGCAGCTGGAATAGAGAAGGGATTACTAAGACAATGATGATTGGAGGAATCAATCGAGATGGGAGATGTGTGCTGAAAGTAGATAAAGGATCAAACGTGATAACCTCTCAGCATCTGTATTGCAAACCATAATGCCCCAAAGTAGAGAGAGAGTATGGGGGAAATTGTCTGCCATGGAGGCAGGGGGAGGATTGGAAAGGGGGTATATACTGGGGACATTGGTGGTGCACTGGTGGAGGGGTGGGTGTTTGCTCATTGTATGACTGAAACTAAAACATGAAAGCTTGTAATTATATCTTATGGTGATTCAATAAAAAAAGAATAAAGTTTAATTTTTAAAAAAAGTACGTTTATACTGCTGATCAGAAGAAACTCCCTTAAGAAAAGCAGTGACCTGTGAAATGATACTAAACAATAAAGTCACTCTTTCGATAACTTGCCTCTTATTTAATAACATCAAACTGTTTTCCTCCCTGAGGAAACAATGAAATAAATTACAATGGTTTTTCATATTTCTAGAAGTTTTTGCTGAGAAGCTAATATATACAACACTCTAAGGAGTCCAAAAAAGCACAATGGTAATTTAACCTTGAATAATTTCTAAAAATGGCAGGTGGTAAATCTCAGGAAATGATTATGTTGTAGGTATTCTGAGTTGTCTTTTGAAAGGAGAGACATATAACATTTTGACGGGTCTTGGGTTGGTCCTAAGCTTTTTTTCATAGCTTACATTCAGATGGCATAAGGAATGTATACTAAACCATTAGTAGTATAACATCCCTTCTAAGATTAGTTACCAGTGAAAATTGCTTGTGAGCCAATGAAATAAAGTCAGTTTAAAATGTAGATTTAAAATGAATATGCAATCAACATAATTTGAGGATATATTAAAGTATGGAATGATTTCTAATCAATATAACAAAGCTTCCCTTTTATTCATACTTTTTTGTCTTGATCATTCTGTGAATTCTCATGTTATTAATAAGGAGGCAAAATTGAATGAAAATACATTGAAACAGAAGTGACATAATGATAAAATCAAATTACTACCCCAAACATCTTTTATGAAATAATACAAATGACATGAGATGGGAAGAAAATGAAAGTTGGCTAAAATCCCTGACTTATTCATTCACAAATATAATAAAAATTGCTATTTCATTTTTGATTATGCTAATTTTAGAATATCATATAAAAGAAGTTGGGGAATGTTTAAAGGTAAAAAAATTGTGAGCACAAAATAAGCATGTATAACTTTTAAATAATTAGAGAAGATAAAGATATTTTATAGCAACAAAAGAATAGCAAGGAAATGGAAAATCAAAAACTTGGAAAATATCATAAGCTCAAATATTTAGTATATGGCAGTAGTGATTACTCTATTAAATGGCTAACACTGCCAACCTCAAGTCAGAGAGATTGCACAGGGATTAGGGTTTTTTCTTGCATTGGCTGACCCAGGTTCCATCCCAAGCACAGCCTGTTACCCCAGCACTACTAGGAGAGACCTGGACCACAGAGTGAGGAGTAACCTCCACCCCCATCACCACATACGGAGTATCAGCCAATCCATCTCCCACAGCAAAAACCATATTCTTAGCCTCACTAGCCTGAAAATTTCAGCATAATAAGATTGTCACCTGTAATTTAAAAATTAAGTTTTAACTTGGTTTCAAGATAGGAAAGGATATGCTATTCATAAACATATTATTAAATTGGTGTATGTGGAAACAATGTATTTTATATTAAATAATTTTATACATTACATTCATAAAAACTCAAAATTATAAGCGAATTACAAACTGGAATGCCTATAAAAATTATGAAATCTGCAATATCTAATATCTAAAATTCTTGCAAATTATTGTTTATAAAATGTCCATTAAAATGAGCAAGATGTTATAACTAAAATATCATTAGTGACTACTTATAAGAAAATATTCAGTTGACTGCCAACCAGGCAAAAAATTTGTGAATAGCCTAAAGGTTTTCATTTATCAAATTGACAATGTTTAAAAATTGGTATTTGTTATTGCTGAAAATCATCTCCTAGGACTAATACTATTCCATGCTGATTGAAATGTTAACTTGTACTTGGCTTTTGAAATGCAATTTTTTCTATTAAGAAAAAGAAGAGTAGGTTTTATTTTCTTCCAGTTATTTTAATTCCAGGAATCAAATGAACTAGTACAGAGCTGTTTACAGGTTAAATTCACTAAGTTACAATTAGGAAATTCATTTTTGTGCATTGTAGGCAAAATTGGGCATGTTCTAAGTCTTAATATTAGGATATTATAGTTTATATTATAGCTTATAAAATATCTTATAAAGCAGTGGTCTTTAGTCAGTTGTCCCATTCCTAGGGCAAAGTGACAGCTGTAGAAAGGTTGAAAACCACCAATTTACAAACCACCAATTTGATTAGAACTGCCAGATGATTTTTATTTTCTGTGGTGCCAGGGATCAAACTCCAAACCTCTCACATGTGAAGCTTTACCAGTGATCCCATTCTCAGTTCTGGTTCAATTATGTTTTTGATTTGATGCCAGAATATTCCCTTCCCACTCTAGAACACCTAGAAGTTTTGGAATGCTGTGCCATGATGGTCATTTTAGGCGAATTCTGATTGCTAAAATCAGAGTAGTGCAGGCTATGAGTCTTAAAGATATTTTTGAGGTTCGAAGCAAGTATTAAAGTTCAGATTATTTTGATGATGTGTTATGAATCATCAGAGGCAAAACTGATTGAGTGGAAAGGACAACACCACCTGCTTTACTGGAATATCATTGAATATCTCACCAGATTGTTCTGGAGAGGAGCTTTATCAAAAACACAACAATCATCAGGTGATTGCATTCAGTTGAAATAAAAATAAGAATTTTTTCAAACACAATTTTCCCTCCAGTATCATTTTACATTGATTAGGTGATGCTGAAAGAGTAAAAGATCAGTCTGAGAGAAATTTTTCCTAATTCTAATTGTGTGATTTTACTATGGGAAACTCAAATTTCAAAGCCCCAAATCTTGGGCAAAATCAAAATAATTCCTACTTTACTGTCCCTTTCTCCTTTACTTTATTTATTCCACTTCTCATTTGGATTTGGATTTGAGAAGGATGGTTCCACAGGTTGGAGAAATTATAGTCATTCTCAAAGGCTAAAAGCTGCAGTTGCTTCCTTGCTTTATACCCTCGGGGGAGACAAAGCTTTTGCTCTACAGCAATTTGAAATCACTGCTCTATGTGTCAGAGCTGAGCTGTTGACTCTTTTGCTAGACCATGAGTAGTGACAAGCGTAATCCTGAGAGCTCAATCCACTGGCAGGGATAAGTAGATTCTTCCTAAGTGGTGGACTTTGTTTCGTTGGTGATGTCCATGCTTTTGAAATAATTTAGACTCTCCCTTTTATTTCACTTATGGAAAACATTTGAGAAATTGAAGAAGGAGAAGATCTAACAGCTTGGCACTTTGCATTCTAATCCCTCGAGGTACTAAATATGACTTGGAAACATCTCAGTGTCTCTTATTTAAGAAAACCAGTACTGGTAAGTCAAACAAAACACACATTAAGGTTTAAAAGTATATGGGAATTGTTGGTTTGGATGGATACTTAATTCTTACATTTTGGAGAAATTTCCACATGATTTTCCATAGGGATTGAGTCAAACAACAGTCCTACCAGCAGTGTATGAAAGTTCCTTTTTCACCACATCCCTACCAATACAGATATTTCTAATTTTTATCTTTATTTTTGAATATTTTAGGCTTGCAAAACCAGGAATTTTTGCAATGTAATACATGATTTATAGTCCATGGTTTACAAGAGACAGGAGTAAACCTTGGGTAAAAGCTGGGTATCACCCCAAAACCACACACACACACAGACACACAGACACACAGACACAGACACATAGACACACACAAACTCAATTAAAAAAAATCATTTGAAAGGATTTATGCACACCATTATTCTTTGTGGTGAGCCATAGCAGGTAGGACATTTGCCTTGCACATGACTGACCCGGGTTTGATTCCTCCGCCCCCTCAGAGAGCCCGGCAAGCTACCGAGAGTATTCTGCCTGCACAGCAAAGCCTGGCAAGCTATCCGTGGCATATTCAATATGCCAAAAAACAGTAACAACAAGTATCACAATGGAGACATTACTAGTGCCTGCTCGAGCAAATCGATAAACCATGGGAGGACAGTGCTACAGTGCTACTATTATTCTTTGCAGCACTCAGTAAAATATGACATGGAAGCAACCCAGTTGTCCAAGGAGAGATGAGTGGATAATGAAGTTATTTTATACACACACACACACACACACACGAATATTATGTAGCTGCAAAGAATGATCAAATGATACAATCACCTGTAACTTGGATGGAACTGGAGAATATCTGTGAAGTAAATTAAAAGGAGAACAAGTACTGGTTCATGTTACTTGTTTGTGATATGTAAAACAAGAAGACAAGAGAATGCAAGGTATCAAAGTTGGGCAACTTTTGGCACTTGAAATGAAAAGAAATAAAAAGACCAGAGAAAGAATAAAGGGGAAAGTAAGAAGAAGTGGAGTCTCTGGAAAGAAAGATGGCGGCTGCACGGGAGCCTTGTGGACAGCAGGTTTGAGCCGGGGGTGGGGGCGGCAGGGACCTCATGGGAAGGGGGCGTTCTGGGCCACCCTTCACGCCCGACCGAGGTCGCCAGCTGCCCCCCACGAGCGGCTCTCCGGCACGGCCAGGGCCCCGGAAGCACAAGGACTTAGCACAGAAAGCCACCCACTTGGAGCAGAAAAGCAAATGGACTATGTGTTAAACCGCGCCAGCATGCCTGTCCGGAGGGGAAAGGGTGTTTCCCCATTCGTCCAATCCTCTCTGGAAAGAAAGATGGCGGCCGCACGGGAGCCTTGTGGACAGCAGGTTTGAGCCGGGGGTGGGAGCGGCAGGGACCTCACGGGAAGGGGGGCATTCTGGGCCGTCCTTCACGCCCGACCGAGGTCACCAGCTGCCCCCCACAAGCGGCTATCCGGCACGGCCACGACTCCAGAGCACAGAAACCAATCTCTTAACTATCTAACTTTTAATAGAAATACTTCCAGGGTTAATAAGTAAAATAGCAGAAATCCAAAACCGCGCGGCCGCAATCGTGGCCGCGCGACATCATTTTATTCTTAAACCCAGCTGTAGAAAGCAAATCATTTCACAACGCTGTTTTAGCATGTCTGATTGGGGGGGGGTCGTAAACTCTAAACAATAATTGTGCATCCTCTATCGAAACAATGTATCTAGTCAAAGTAGATAGAGTATTAACTAGAACTCATCTGCCTCACAGGAATTGGGAGGGGGGGGAGGTGGGGTTCTATTGGGGTTTGCGGTTAAAAATAAGTATTGGTAAAGGGAAATGTGTTTGATATTTACATGACTGAGACTTAAACCCGAAAGCTCTGTAACTTTTCCCACAGTGATTCAATAAAGAAATAAATTAAAAAAAAAAAAAGAAGAAGTGGAGAGGAGGTAGAAGTCAGGAGATTTGGAAGCATTGATGTAGAGGTGTGGTATGTTTTGTGTATGTGTTTGTGTGTGTGTGTGTGTGCGTGTGTGTGTGTGTGTGTGTGTGTGTGTGTGCGTGCCAGAACCAACAATACTGCAATCACAGAACCCAAAGATCCAAAGTACACTAATAAAACTGAAAAAATGTGGATGTTAAAAAGGACTCAGGATGGGGGTGGGGGTGGGTGGAAAATTTGGAGCATTGTGGAGGGATATTGACTTTGGTTGGTGGGATTGGTTTTGGAACACTTTTCCAGAATCACTATTATACAAATTACAGTGTCTCGATTGAAAACTATCATTTAAAGGGTTAGGAAGATAGGACAGCAGATAAGTAGAACGTGTAAAGTAGCTGCCTTGCATGCAACTGATTCAGGTTCAATTCCTGGCAAGCACTCTCAGTAGTAACCCCTGAACACTGAGCCCAGAGTGAATCCTGAAAGTAAGCCACACGGGTGTGGTTCAAAAAGATAGCAAAAAATTTTCAAATATATTATTGAAAAAAAGTATGTGGGGATTCCTTTGTTAACTTTACTTTTCAATAGTAGCATGAGTTTTTTTTTTTTTAGCGAATCTTAGTTGTTAGCTGAGTTTCTGGTACAAAATTTCTCTTACAGTCTTTCTCCTCTAGAAGGGCACTAGGTTGTCCATAGGGAAAATAAAGAACATTTATATAGTTGTCTGTGCCTTTTTGGAATATAATTCACCTAGAAATACAATATAAAACATCCTGACAGGTATTTATTACTTGCATGAAAAGGACATGCATTATTGAAACATTAAGTCCACATAATTACCTATTATTTTATAGTTTTATATGCACACTTACATAAATTCTGTAACATAAAAGTAACAAAATTAGAAATACGTTTTTTTTATCACTTAAAGAAATTTGTAGTGAGGCTAGATTTGTGGGGAATTTGAGGTTAGTGACTAAGCCCACAATATTCATTTTCATCAGGCTTCTGCTGACTGTCTTTCATAGAGATTTAATGATTATTTTTCTCCCATAGGTAAGAGGAAGCACAAAGCACTGCAGAAAGTTTCACAACACAAGACATTGTGGCCATTCTCTCCCAGTAAGCTACTGAATAAAGAATGCTATTTTGATAAAGAAGCGAGAGAACATTTTATAAAATTCCTTGAAGGGCGATTTTATTTCATACACTTACTGCTTTTATTGTAAAACAGATCCTCTGTTTGATTAGATGCAATTTAGTCTTGCATAAAGTCTGATTTTACAACCACAGGAGTCATAGTTCAAAAATAAGAAATAGAGAGAGATGATAACTATGGACATCATGGTAGACTCATTTTATTTCTGTAAGAACAGTGAGTAATGAACAAGTCACAGTTACAATGAAATGAATGAATTCATCGACTATCATTTGCATGACTTAAACTGGCACAGAAGAAAAGGACCTTGACAGGGAACAAAGACCACCTTAGAGGGTAGTTCTATACGCACAGCAGAATGGTTAATTAGTCTAATAATTTTAAAAGATAATGAAAGAACTCTGACATAGGAAATCACTATATTTGGGAAAATGATTTTCTATTCCTTCTGAATTTTTTTCCCCACTTAAAATCTTAATTTTCTTCATCTTTTTATGAGTTTTTGCTAGTTATTACTTTCAGTAAGATGATTCTATAGCTGAATAAACACCTTCTTCTTACAAGAAAATGGAACTAAATCACTCAAAAAACTAGAAACCGATGACTGCTCATTACATATATCCTGGTTTGCTGACCAATTTATCAGAGTTGATTGGACCCAAATGGATATTAATGAATATTAATCTCAAACACTTGACCATTTGTTCAAATCATTAAAAACATTTATAATATATATAAAATTGGTTAATTTATAAGATAGATAAATACATATATAGACACATATAGACACATATATTATATATAAACGTGTTTAAGATTCTGGTATTTAGGAATGAACACAACACTTGGAAAGTGTTTTCTGGGCCAGAAATAGTATAGTGAGAAAGGCATTTGCCTTGAATGTGGCCAGCCTGGATTGATCCCTGGCACCACATATGGTCCCCTGAGCATCTCCAAGAGTGATCACTGAGTATAAGTGTTTGCACAAAAAAGGATTTTCCTGCACTGGTGGATATTTCAGAATTGTATAAAAGATTTGCACGTGAAACTTCAAAGATAATTTATTGTACAGTTTAGATGGGTTTGGGTCCCTCTCCAAATGTCCAGGCCTCTCCTATACCTTGGAATAATATCATCAATCCTGTCCCTGATGTGAATGATCCTGCTCCGTCCAGTGAATGATCTCCCTGTCCTGTTTCCTATACCTCCCTCTATCCCATGGATGCTCTCCTCAGTCTCCAATCACAGTCTTGTGTACAAGGGTGAGGTCCCTGGGATCTGTCCCCATTGCTGGACCTTCCACCTATACTGCAGCAACTCCTGCCATCCTGTCCTGTCTTTCCTGGTCTCAGCCATGGCCACGTGTGAGTGAGTGAGACTCCTGTGATGAGCAACTTGTCACTATCTGGGCATTCAAACTTACCTGAATACGTGCTTTTCTGGATGTCTGAGCCCTGCCAATATTCTGCACTAGTCTGGGCCTACAAGGCTGGCCTGTACCTGGTCATTTGTCTGGAGAGCGGGGGGTGGGGGGGGGGGGGTGGGAATGGAGGTGGGAGGAGGGGGTGGTCTACCTAATCCTGTAGTCTGCTGGTGAGTGAGTTTAGAAAGAGTGTTGGGGTGGGGGGAGTGGAGAGAGAGAGCAAGATGGGGCTGGGGGCTTTCTTTTATCTGCTGTCATATCCCACCACCAGCCACCCCATTATCTGATAGGCTACCTTTTCTCTGAGTGAGATTCAGTGACCACTAAATTTACCTGGTTCTCCATCTTTCCACCTTCATCGAATCATAAGCTTTGATCACTGCTACGGAAGCCCTCCCTCAAAAAAAAAAGTTTTTATAGATATGGCCCTAGAAGCCCAAAGCACTAATGAAAACCTGGGTAGTTCCTGGTATTAAAAGGTCCAAGCAACATTATATTCTTAGGTCCATAAAGAACACAGTATTCCAGAGAATAGCTGGGAGGGACCTCTTGAGCACCCTCTGGGAGGCCCCTAAACTCAAGAAAAAAGTATTTTCATATGAGATTATAGTCTTCATTCTCTCATTGTGATTAACATTTTTATCCACTCATTGATATGCTAGATATACATGTGAAACAAGACAATAGAGATGATTCATAACCTTGTGCTAGAATATTTGTGAACTGATCTGTTACTTTTAAAACAGTTTATTTTTTTAGACGAGGGTGTCAATTAAACAGCATTGGTCAATAATAAGAGGTCAAAGTTTAGGGTTCAGGCTACTAACATTCAAATCAAAACTCACTTCTTAATAGCAGAGTGATTTTTGTGCAGTTAACTTAAATTTCCTGTATCTAAATACCTAATTGTAAAATAAGGATGATAATAAATAAATTTGCCTGGGTGGAAGTGTTCTGTGAGGGTTTAAAATAGGCTCAATAAATGTTAGCAGATATTATGACAACTGATCTGCCCACGTGTGGAGGTGTAAGAATCAAATGAGATTGAATATGAATCTCCAGGGAGACAGCAATGCATTAGACACATGGTATTCATTTTACTCATTCAATTGCAGTTATTTTATGTGTGCCATATCCAGTACAGGGATGCAGAGGATGGGATGACACCTACACTTCAAAAACTCACAGTCTACCGGAGGTATATTCTTGCTCCCTTTTTATTTCTCTTTGTGTGATGTTTCTTGATGCTACTGTTTAAAGAACAGTAGATTTTATTATATGAATTAAAGAGATATATGGAAGTTTCCATTGTAGTTAAGGAGTACAACATGTGTAGAAATTGCACCGTGGATTCCATTATAGAGGCATTTTGAAAGACTTGCTTTACAGTGACAGGGTTTCATAATAGAAAAAGGTTATTTCAGTCAGGCCTTAATGTTTATGGTATTTTACATTTTGGTAGGGCATTTGCCTTGCGCGGGGCCTGGCCCGGCCAAGCCGGGTTCGATTCCTCCACCCCTCTCGGAGAGGCTGGCAAGCTACCGAGAGTATCTTGCTCACACGGCAAAGCCTGGGAAGCATCCCGTGATGTACTCGATATGCCAAACACAGTAACAAGAAGTCTCACAACGGAGATGTTACAGGGCCCGCTCGAGAAAATTGATGAACAATGGGAGGACAGTGCTACAGTGCTACATTTTATTTTCTAGTCTAGGGAGACTCAGATCTGAGTGGTAGAAGAAGGATCATGATCATCCAAAGTACCCGTCATTCATTAACTCTTGATCAAAAAAGCTGAAGTTAAGTTAAGCTAAGTCCTCACTGACTGTTCAACTATATGAGCCATAGAACTCAATGGTCTATTATCTTATTGCTGCTATGTTAGCTTCTCCTGTTATAATGATTACCTACTCTTGACTCAGAAGGGCAAGTGCAATACCTGGCTTCTGATGTGTCAGAATACCATTATCAGTATTGATTCATTGAGAGCAAGGGCCCTGTTCCATAGCAATCTCTCTTACCACTGACTTTGGCTGTGGAGGATACTCATGACTAAGATTTTGAACAATGCTATTGTCCCCTTCACTAATGTATTCTTTCTTGATTAATGGAACAATGATTATCTCTCTGCCTCTGTCTCCTCTTTCTCTCTTTTAATTTTTTTTTTTTTTGCTTTTTGGGTCACACACGGCAATGTACAGAGGTCGCTCTGGCTTTGCACTCAGGAATTACTCCTGGAGGTTCTCGGGGGACCATATAGGATTCTGGGAATTAAACCTGGGTCAGCCGCATGCAAGGCAAATGCCCTTCCAGCTGTACTATCACTCCAGGCTCTCTCTCCTTCTCTTTCTATTAGGATAATTTACTTGGTAATTTTCTGGTCTCACATGCTATGGTTGCCCAGTGCTCTGAGCTCACTCATTCCTTTTGCTAATACTCTTCCAAGACAGCCTTCATACCTTTATGTTATTTATTGTAGGTCTACAACATATTCAATATCAAAGTATCCACTCCAGCCATGTTAAGAGATCATTGTGTCACTACCCTGCCATTTGTGAATTATATCAGTGGTTCTCAAAATCAAGTCCACATCAGAATGTCCTGGAAAGGGGTCCAAAAATTGAGTACGTATTAGAATTTCTTAGGCTTGTCAGAATTCAAGTGGTAGACGACTAGTCCAGAATTAATGACTAGTAGATCTTGGCCATACAAAAACTAGATATTCTTAACAAATGTTCATGTGATGTTGCTGCTGATCCAGGGATAATACTCTGAGGTCTATTCAAGAAGAACATAAGGCAAAGTTATCACACAGTCTTATATTCTTTGTTATTCAAGCTCTTATATTCTTAATGTTTAACTCTTTCTTTATGTTGTTAGGGTCTGAGCTCAGGACAGCCTCACCTGTCTAGGAAAACTCTGAGAGACCAAGTCCATGCAAAAGCAAGAGGTTTATTCAAGCATGCTCGGGCTCACAGCATGACCGCAAACCGTCAGTGACTGAGAACCCCAAGTCTCTTCAAAGGGGGCTTTTTATAGGGCATCTTCCTGCGCATTTCAGAAAGCCCGCGCACAAATCACCCAATACATTTGAATTATCACATTAGATGCTGCACGCAGGCAGCCAATCATTTTGCAACAAGCCATCAGCACCAGCCACTCTTTTCTGTACCTGTCACCAGGCCCTCCCAACGGGCAGTCAATTAGGCCTTTTCTGGCCTTATGGCCCTATTAGGTGAATTCCAGGGCAAGAAAATACCTCATTAGGCCTTCTCCGACCTTGTGGCCTTATCCGGTGAATTCCAGATGCAAGGAGGAGATGGGGGTACTTGGTGTTGCTAGCCTGTTGTAGCTGCAGGACGGGATATGGGCTGGGATTTGCTTTGCTAGGGCCCAATTGTCATGGAGCTATCTTTCAATGTGTTTTACATTGTTGGTGACAAAGGTGAGCAACATTTGATGAATGAGAACGTATGATGAACATGTTTTGGCTCATGGTGTTGTCTGGTTATTTACAACAACACTACACTGATACAGAACAATGACTTTGATATAATGATATTTTCCCCCTCTGTTATTCCAACAATCACTCAACTTTTATTTTTGCTTTTTTTTTGTCTTTTTGGGTCACACCAAAAAGCTTAGGGTAAGTGCTGACTCTGCGCTCAGGAATTACTCCTGGCGGTACTCGGGGGACCATATGGGATGCTGGGAATCGAACCCAAGTCGGCCACGTGCAAGGCAACGCCCTACCCACTGTGCTATTGCTCCAGCCCCACAAATTTTATTTTTAAATGAAGTAGATGAAAAACTGTGGTGAATGTTGTCCATTTTAGAGAAGCTGTAGGCCTGTCCTGATTCACACTAAGTGCTTTCCACATTTCAGGGAAAACTAGGCTTTCAGTTTTGAGTCACTCATGTTTCAAAAGTATAAACCAGAAAATAACCATTTCCCAAAGAAAAGGTTTGTTATATATTGAATTTTAAATAGTGTGTCTCAGTCAGTAATTATAAATTCCAGTATAATATAATGAGTCAGGAAGAATCCTCATGAAGACTGACAGTGAGAAATTTGCTGTTCAATTAATATTCAGATTTGCTGCTCACCCCCAGCTTACCACTCCCTTCTCTGAGACTGCTTGGCCAGGTACAGGCTGCTGAGGATCAATTGTTGTGAATTTCAGATGTTCAGCAAGCTGACAGATGCTGCTTAGATGTTTCCAAGGAAACAGCTTTGCTTATCAGCAGTTGTCTCCACAAAAGGACCAACTTTAAATACACCATTTCCTGGGAACAGAGGCAATCAGCTAGAATACTTGTACCACTGAAAAGCCCACAAGCCTTATTTAAACTATGCTGGAGACAAAAATAAATAGAGCTCACAGGCTTCTTAATTTGAAAGATAAGTCCAGTGAAAGATTTATATTCCTGCAACTTTGATTTAAATGCAGGTCTTGCACAGAAAGCTCTTAAAATAATGAACAGTCTAGTTTAGCCATACACTATTTGAACTTCACTGATTCCTCCTGCATCTTGGCGTTGGTTCAGCTAGACTATTGAATCATTTGACACTTGATGACATTATATTTCAATCTAAAGCTGATCCCACATGTAAATATGTTGTAACTTTATAGCAAACTTGAGAAATTTAGACCATGATTCCTAGAATTGTGAATCTTAGTAATTTTGGTTCCCGTACAATTTTTTAAATTGTCCATATGGAAGAAATAATACTGTTCTTAGACATCCACTAACTGAATGAAGTGTGTTTCTCTAACTTACAGGGACAATGTGGTAATGGTCTTGCTAGTCTTCAAAAAGCACACTCACCAGGTAACAGCAATTTCTAATGGCTCCAACAGGGTCGCACAAGTGAGCTGGTTCTCTTTAAATCCACAATGGCTGTGTGCACAGATATCCCCCGTAGAGCAGAGAAGAACTGTGCAGAAAATGCATCTCAGCTGATTATTGATTGTTTAACCTTTGAAGTAACCACTTGTCTTAGAGCTTTGAAAATTTCTTTCCTTTTTGTTTTGCCAGGGAACGCAAAATAAAAGGGCAGGGAAACAAACGGAAGTGGTTTTGCAAGATTTTAGACCATTTTAGGTTCACTTTCTCATGTTGACATAATGCTTTTAATTAGATATTAGAGCCATTTGTGTCATATCAAGAGAAAAATGTATTTTTATACTTAGGTTGATGGAATGTTCTCCAATGATGCTTAAGATGGGGGCCACTCTCAGAGAATTTGGTTCCTGGGATGGTGATTTAATGTGAGGACTTGAAGGTGTAGTGCCAGAGATTTTCAGGGGAACTCTGATAGTGTTCGGAGGCCTCTGGTGTGATGTCCTAAGAGGAGATGGTCAGGAGTTGCCGTGGCTACCTCCAGAAATTACTGGGGGACATTGTGGTGAGATCTTACTGCACTGATATTGGCCAAATGAAATACATATGCCTTAACTCTTGTACTATTTCTCCAGTCCTCTCAATAATTTTTAAGATCTATCAAATAATTGTTACTGTGTCTGGCATATCGAATACTCTCGGTAGCTTGCCGGCCTCTCCGAGAAGGGCGGAGGAATCGAACTCGGGTCGGCCATGTTGGCTGAGTGCAAGGCAGACACCCTACCCGCCTTTCAATATATAAAGTAAAGGCCCTCCCGTTGATCATCGATTTGCTCGAGCGGGCCCAGTAACGTCTCCATTGGAGACTTTGTTGTTACTGTGTCTGGCATATCGAATACTCTTGGTAGCTTGCCGGGCTCTCCGAGAGGGGCAGAGGAATTGAACTCGGGTCGGCCATGTTGGCTGCGTGCAAGGCAAACGCCCTACCGCTGTGCTATCGCTCCAGCCCTGAGCAATAAATAGAAAGAGCAATACACAGAAATTTTCTCAACCAAAATATATACAGCTTGGTTCAGAGAAAAGTATTATGGATGTGCGTGTGCATGTGTGTGTGTGTGTGTGTGTGTGTGTGTGTGTGTATGAAGCAAGATAGTTTTCATCAATAAAAGAAAGATGCAAAGTGGGGATACATGTTCAAGAAAGAAGGGAAGCTTGGAACAGCAAGCAAGGAGAGACATAGAAAACAGATGTTTGTCCTTCTCTTTTTGACTTATTTCACTTAGCGTGGAACTCTCCATGACCAACCACTTATAAATAAATTTCATGACTTCATCTTTTCTAAGAGCTGCATAGTATTCCGTTGTATAGATGTACCAAAGTTTCTTTAAACAGTCGTCTGTTCTCAGGCACTTGGGGTGTTTCCAGATTCTGGCTATTGTGAATAGTGCTATAATGAACATATTGGTGCAGATGTCATTTCTATTGTGATTTTCTGAATCCTTGGGATATATTCCCAGAAGAGGTATTGTAGGGTCATTTGGAAGCTCAATTTCTAGTTTTTGAAGGAATGTTCATATTGCTTTCCAAAGAGGCTGGAACAGTCAGCATTCCCACCAACAGTGAAAGAGCTTCTCTTCCTCCCCACATCCACACCAGCACTGGTTGTTTTCGTTCTTTTGTGTGCTAGTCTCTGTGGTGTGAGATGATATCTCATTGTTGTTTCAATTTGCATCTTCCTGATGATTAGTGATGTAGAGCATAGAATGACTACACTCATTTGTGGAATATAAAATATCCTAATATGAGACTAACAACCAAGGATGGTATTGACAGGTCCAGGAAGATTGCTCCACGTTTGGAAGCCTGCCTTATGAGCTGGGAGAAAGCAGCTGAGAAAGAGAAGGGATCACTAAGTCAGTGATGCTTGGAGGGATCACTCGGGATGGGAGATGTGTGCTGAAAGTAGATAAAGGACCAAACATGATGCCTCTCATTTATCTGTATTGCAAACCATAATGTCCATAAGTAGACAGAGAGTGAAAGGGAAACTGTCTGCCAGAGGAAGGGATGGGATGGGTAAGAGTAGGGATACTGGGGACATTGGTGGTGGAAAATGTGCACAGGTGGAGGGATCATTGTAGGACTGAAACTCAAACAAGAAAGGTTTGTAAGTGTAGCTCACAGTGATTCAATAAAAAAAATACATTGTGAAGTTAACATAGATATAATCAAATAGACATTACATTTTTATATAAACTGCATTCTATAATTGTCTTGGTTCTGCCTGTCAAGTGTTTACTTTAACAAATCACAATATTATAACAAAAAAGAAAAGAAAAGAAAAGAAAAGAGATGTTCAAGGGAGAACAGCGACTTAAAGAGCCAGCCCTGAATGGCTTTGGGAGGAGGTTTTATGCAATTGATCCAAAAGATTTTTTCTTGGAGTTCTCTGCATATATATAAATTAATCCAGGTATTGTTGCAAAAAATACTTTAAACTGTTGATGATCTGTTTATAGTCTAATCTCTTGCACTGTTGATGGTTCTTTCTATAATCTCATAGATTCCTCTGCAACTTCTTTTCTGAGGCCCACTCTTCTCTGGCTGGTGCCTAGGATTTCTGCTTCTGGGTGTTGTCTCCTTTTTCCCTCTCCAAAGAGCTCAGTATGGGCTGGAGCGATAGCACAGCGGTAGGGCATTTGCCTTGCACGGAGCCCATATGGCCGACCCGAGTTCAATTCCTCTGCCCCTCTCGGAGAGCTCAGCAAGGTACCGAGAGTATCTCGCCCGCACGGCAGAGCCTGGCAAGCTACCCATGACGTATTCGATATGCCAAACACAGTAACAACAAAGTCTCCAATGGAGACGTTACTGGGCCCGCTGAGCAAATCGATGAATAATGGGAGGTGACCAAAGAGCTCAGAATTTGTGTTTCAAAGGAATGTGGTATTCATGCCTTTGGGCTACTTCACTGGAGGCAATCCTTTCTTAAATTGTATTGTTTCCCAAAAGTACATTAGCATCCCCCACCCTCCACCTATTAGCCTGAATTATCCACCCTCCTCCACCTAGAAATTTCATCCTTTTAAATCTTCAAGGGGTACTTGCCTTGTGTTCAGCTAAGCGCAGAGAAAGATTTTAATAAGTACTGCAGTCTACAAGTTTGTCATAGTAAATTAAAAAAAAATTAGCAATTATTTTTCAAATGGAAGAAATAAAGGTTTTCAACATGGGACTAAATAGATTAAACATAATAATGTTGTTAAATTGTACATTCTGCCTCTACAGATTTTAATAATAACTTTTTTGCATTTGACTCAAAATGGGTACATTGCATCCTATTGTGAGTAAAGTGAGAAACACTTTCTGCTCATCTTGACACCTCTAGTATATTTCTAAATGTTTCAAGGCAATAATGTCTACATAAATCAGATAGGAAGTCTTTCTTTTCTGTAGTAGAGTCTGTCCCTAATATAGATGTGAGATCTCAGGGAAATTAAGTACAAAGGTTAACCTACAGAAGCAGTTCGTGGCCTGCAAACCTCTGGGCAACCCTAAAGACTGGCTCTCTGAATGAAAAACTGGAAAACATCTCTTCTATAGGAAATAAGCAACTTCCAGATCTGTGACCATCACCTGGGACCAGCTCTCAGCATTAAGAAAAAGCCGAGGAAACCAGCATCTCTCCCCTACCTGGTTGGGATCAGGATGGACTTCTCCATGCCAGGTCCCTACCAGAGAAAGGCCCAAGGCCACCTCTAGCTTACTGTGCTGACCTGATTTTCGCATCGATGCATTGGCCAAGCCTGGGTAACTGGGACATGATTAGTAAAATATTATAGTCTTAAAGATCGCTTCTTGAAAAGAGAGAGACACAAGCTGGGCCTTGAAAAAAGAGCATATTTTAAAACATATGTTTAATAATGGGGCTGGAGCAGTAGCACAGTGGGTAGGGTGTTGGCGTTGCACACGGCCAACATGGCCAACCCGAGTACTAGAAATATATTCAAAAGAATTCATTGGAAAAGAAGATGAAGGTATGTGGATTTTTTGATTCTTGACATTTGTATCCATTTCAGTGAGACTTGATAGGGGATTTACAGCCATAAAATTATGATATTCAATAGACATATTAGGATTCATTAAAATGTACTAGCGGCCACAGAGTTATGTATTTTGTAAAAAAATCATAAAAATTGTAAAAAACTACAAAAAGCTATGTCTTTACTAGTACGTACATGGTCATCAAAAGCTTTATTCTTTTCTTTAGATAATAGCAATTACTATTATTACTGTTACTGCTGTTGCACTATTTTCTTGTCTTCATTATTGTAAAGCATTTTGCATCAAAAATACATACATTTTTCTCTCTTCCTTTTCCTTTGCTGTTGTTATTACTGCAATTGATCAAGGCCTCAAACATGCTTGGTTGTGATACTTGCTCGCTTGCTGGGGGTTGCTAACTGGATTGCAGAATTTATGCTCAGTCACAGTACCAGGGGTCACATGCTTCGGCTGCAGTGTTTGGATACATGCTAGCTGGGAATCACACTCACTCAGCCACAGTGCTTGTACACTTTCTCTTTGCAATGCTCACTGGGGGTTGTATGCTCATGAATGTGCTCACTGACATCATACTCCTGCCCACTATAGATTATAGTTTATTATACATATACATAGATTATGTATACTTGTGTATTACATAATAGATATCTGGGTGTTGGAGATCTCATGTTTTCTTGTGGCAGTTCATGAGTTCGGGGCTGGTTTCTAGAAAACAGAGCTATTGGGACCATACTAAATACAGGTTTCAGTACAGGGATTAAACTCATGTCTCACATGGCAAAGCAGACACTTTTAGCCACTGAACCATCCTCTGGGACCTCATACTACTATTTTGTGAAGTCTCACAATCACTCCAAGCTGCATATTATTTTATAGATTAGTAATTTGAAAAGTGAAGCAACTTGTCTAAATTAACATGCTTTTTTACCCCCTTGTATAAGGGGAAGATTCAGGATTGTTCATTAGATAGATAGATAGATAGATAGATATGATCAACCTCATAAGTTAATAGTGTTCTTTTCCAAAGAATTTTTACTTTCATTTTATCATTCAATTATTGCAGAATCCTGGTTGATAGGATTCTACAAAAACAGCAGTGCTTCTTTATAGAAAGTGAATGAGCAAAGGCTGGTGACTATTCATTAGGGATAGTATAGAAGGAATTCCCAATTAAGTGGAACTTTTTATACTGTTAGGTCAACACCAATGTTCCTTTACTCATGAGATGCTATGGTTTTCTTTTCCAGGAATTTTTAAAGAGAATGAGAGTATCTTTTATTCTTGTCTAAGAAAATTAATGTCTTAAATTTACAAAGTCTAGTTGCCCCAAAAGCAGTATTTAAATAGTTTGAGTTGATATACTCAGGGAACTGTCAGATCTAGTTACAAAAAATATGTGATGCATTACATTTAATCAAAGGTGATATATCAGAGCTTCTGCCTGGGGAGTTCGCTAATGATGCTGCGTTATTTTTTTTCTCTTTGAAACCGTCTAACAAATTTTGTGATCATAGTGTTACTTTTGCCTTAGTCTTGCAAAATAAATGATTTGCACATTTGCTTTTCCTTATGAACAAAATATGAAAACACTGAGGATATGAATGGCATCAAGACTCAGAATGAATTTATACAGAGAAGAGTCAAGATTAGGGAACAACAGATATCTTGAAGAACACGCTAAAAATTGCAAATATTTTATTATATATTAACAAATATATATTAGGTTGCTAAACCAAAACTATATGTATGTGTAAGGAACTATTTTTCTTTTTAGGATAAAGTGGCACAATGTCCCTTCCTGACACATTTAAAATGAAATCTTCTGAAGTCAGTTTGATAGTGAATGATCCTAAAGATCCTACTTCATTACATTGAAAACTACAGAATGTATTATTCTTTCACTTTCATTTTATGTATTTGGGTGTCCTTGTACACATGGTTTTTGAAAAATATCTTAATGGCTTATATACCAAAAGGAAGGACAATAAGCATAAGAAAAACTGTCACTGTGACTGTAACACTGTTCTGTTGTTCATCAATTTGCTCTAGCGGGCCCAGTAATGTCTCCATTGTGACACTTGTTACTGTGTTTGGCATATCGAATACATCATGGGTAGCTTGCCAGGCTTTGCCATGTGGGCAGGATACTCTTGGTAGCTTGCCGGGTGGGGGGCTAGAGTGATAGCACAGCAGGTAGGGCATTTGCCTTGCACACGGCTGACTCAGGTTCAATTCCCAGCATCCCATATAGTCCTATGAGCACTGCGGGAGTAATTCCTGAGTGCACGAGACAGGAGTAACCCTTGTGGAATGCTGGGTGTGACCCAAAAAGAAAAAAAGCAGAAAAGGGGGATTATCAGTATTAAAAGACAAAATACAAGTTAATAGTCTTTGTACAAGCACATTGATGTCTTTGTACAATAGTCTTTGTACAAGCACATTCTCTTAAGAGAATAATAGAATGTTAGTAAGCTTGCAATGGCTGTACAAAGAAATATTTCTCCATGAGAGGACAAATGCTCAGATTTCCTTTTTTATTTAGGTCAATTGTGTACCGCAGTTACACTGACCTGTCTCACACCTATCTTCCATATAAGTTGTGCTTGGTGAGTTTACACTTCAGAGAGAGGCACTGCCTTAGTGGTACTGCCTTAATGCAAACACAGAAAGCTTTTAGATGGGTAGTAATCATTGTCATTGATTTAGTCACTTCATCTTTTAGAAGTTTTGTAACCCATTATTGAAGATGACGGTCTTCAACATTTGCAATGGATGGAATGTTCACATTACAGAAATTGTCAAATGATATAAAACTAAGCTTTTGTTGTTAGTCAGTGAACACATTTATTAAATTATTTTTCAAAAATTATGGAAGGTAGAGAAAAGTTAAGGGCATGGAATTGCAGGGAAATCTTAAAAATTAGAAACGTGCAGAGAATGAAGGAACTAAATGGTAAATACACCAGTAACTTCAAAGAACCTGCAGTCTTCAATTTTGTCACTGTATTGATGATTCTAATAGACCAATTTTAATCAGGCACATTGGAACAGGCAGTTTGAACCTGAATCACTGCCCTGGTGTTCACCAATGGGGTGGATTATTTAACCTTTAGAATAAAAGTTGGGTTTTTGTTGTTGTGGTGGTGGTGGTTATATAAGAGATAGATTCACAGGATAGTTTGAGCTACTGCTTCCTTCTTTGAGATTTCTAAGTACAGTAGCCTAATGACATGTTCAATGCTGGGCCTAAAAAATTCCACTCGCTTTAAGATGATTATATTTTTGAGCCTCAAAATCTCTGAAGCTCATTATTGAGTTAATGACTGGGTTGATGAGAGCATGCGCAGGCCCTAATTAATTCTCAAGGTGTTTGTAAAGATTAAATGAGATCTTGTATTAATAGAACTTTGTAGCTTCTACCAGGTTATACAAATGCAAGGTCAAATTAATACAAATTTGTGTTTGGGAGTTACGAAAAAATTGTGAATTGGGCATTTTGATAGGGGAAATTTAAGAGCAGTGATTTCTATAGTTCTGTATTGGTTACTATAACTATTTTGTTTTTTTTTCAAATGGTAAAGTATGTATTTTTATTTTATTTTTATTTTTAAGAGTTTTCTAATTGAATCACTGTGAGTTAAACCCTTACAAAGCTGTTAATGATTTGATTTCAGTCGAATAGCATTCCAACACCTATCCCTCCACCAGCGTACATTTCCCAGCACCAGTATCCCCTAGTTCCCTCCTGCCATCAACCCCCACCCCTCCTCAGCCTGCCTCCTGTAAGGCAGGTTCTTTTCTTCTCTCTCTCTCTCTCTCTCTCTCTCTCTCTCTCTCTCTCTCTCTCTCTCTCCCTCTCTCTCCTTTTGGGCATTGTGGTTTGCAATACAGACACTGAGACTTATCATGTTTGCTCCTTTATACCTACTTTCAGCATTCAGTTCTTATCCAGAGAAATGATTTCCAACTATCATTGTTATTTATAGTGGTCCCTTCTTTTTCCTAACTCCCTTCTCCCCCAGCACTCGAGGCAGGCTTCCAACTTGAACCAATCCTCCTGCCCCTTGTTTCTACTGTCCTTGACTATTAGTCTCATATTATTTTTTTAAATATCTCATATTAAAAAATCTGTCCTTGCTGGGGCCCCTTGGAGGGGATGGGTTGAGTTTCCCTGCCTGCCCCTAGCAGAGCCCCAGCATCCGAAGACCTCCAGAACCAGCCACAACAATGCTGACACCACTCTCCACACGTATGAAGGTACCGCAGAGGAACAAAGGCATGCAAGTCCTGGGGCTGAGATCTCCAAGCCTGCTCGGATTGGGGCTGAGCATCCTCCATCCAGATCCTCCATCTTCCAGTAGGCAGGGGTCACACCCACCAACTGCCCCCGGTGCCTTGTAATCCCATCAATGGCCAAGACCCAGAGACTATAAAACCCAGCTCCCGGAAGCGATATCTTTTTATCTCATTCTTACTTTGGACAACCTGGCAGGCTACTGAATGTAAACTGCCCACACGGCAGAGTCTGGCAAACTCCCCGTGGCGTACTCAATATGCCAAATACCAGTAACAATGATGGGTCTCATTCTCCTAACCGTGAAAGAGCCTTGAATATGGCACTTTTTAAAATCTCAGGGCTAGGGCAAAGGAGATATTACTGGTGCCTGCTCGAGGCAATCGACAAACAACAGGATGATCGTGATTGTGATATCTCATAAATGAGTGCAATCAGTCTATATCTGTCCCTCTCCTTCTGGCTCTTTTCATTGAGCATGACACTCTCCATGTCCATCCATTTATAAGCAAATTACATGACTTCATTTTCTCTAATACTGTAATAATCCATTGTGTAGATAAACCACAGTTTCTTTTTCCAGTTTTTTGTTCTTGGGTACTCGAATTATTTCCAGATTCTGGCTATTGTGAATAGAGCTGTAATGAACATAGAAGTGCGGATGGTATTTCTGCTGTGTGTATTTGGGCCCACGGGGTATATTGCCAGAAGTGGTACTGCCGGGTCAAATGGGAGTTCAATTTCTAGTCTTTTGAGGAATGTTCATGTTGCTTTTCAAAAAGGCTGCACGAGTCGTCATTCCCATCAGCAATGAAGGAGAGTCCCTTTCTTTCCACATCTGCAGCAGCACCGGTTGTTTTTGTTCTTTTTGATGTGTGCCAGTCTCTGTGGTATGAGCTAAAAAGATGCTGTTCATCACTAATCATCAGGGAGATATCTATTATTTTCATGTTGAAATAGGTATTCAGATTGTAGGGCCCTTAGCAATAAATTTCAAGAAGCTATAAAAAACAAGATGTGATCTGAAAAGGAGTTCCTGCCCTCAGCCCCCAGTCCCAGACAAGGCTGCCTGGGGAAGGCCTGTGTTATCAGCTTCAGGAAAAAAACTCCTGCTACTCCATTGCAGAGACATCTGTTTTTCCCACCCCGGTACATGACAAATTCTCCTTACAGGGCCTTTTCATCATTCTTTAATAAAATTATCTGCTCTACTGTCTTTTTCTGAAATCCCTTTCTGCAAGAAAAGACAACAGAGGGAAGAATCAGGGTGGAGATAAGGATTGACTTTCACTGCAAAGACCTTGCCCTTGAGCCAGCTGAGAACCCCAGTTTATTCAAAACCCCTGGGGGGCAGAGACCAGTTCTCACACTTCCCAGATCAAGTGGGTCTCTGGGACAGCTTCACAGCTGAATGAAGTTGACTTTAAGGAAGTTTCCTTGAAGGAAGTTTTGCAGACTTTTATGAGTTCTGATCTCTGCAGCCATGTGCAAGGTCAAACTTTTTACTGTGGCTACCTCCTCCTGCTCTGTGGATCTGGATACAAAACCCACCCCTCCAGCACTAATAGCTTTCTATGTTTGCAATAAATGGGGAAAGAAATTTGATATAGTTAATATAGCAAAATTATAGAGAAATTTCTCCCACATTGAAAATAAACTCATTGATATTTATATTCATATACGTTGGACTGGAACAGTAGCACAGCCGGTAGGGCATTTGCCTTGCCCGTGGCCAACTCCGGGTTCAATTACTTCGTCCCTCTCAGAGAGCCCTGCAAGCTTCTGAGAGTATCCCACCTGCACGGCAGAGCCTGGCAAGCTCCCCATGGCGTATTTGATATGCCAAAAACAGTAAGAACAAGTCTCACAATGGAGACGTTACTGGTGCAACTTGAGCAAATTGATGAACAATGGGAGGACAGTGCTACAGTGCTATTCATATACATTATGAGAATTTATTATATTTTTAAATCAACTTCTCTATTAGTTCTTTCGATAAGTAAGTAAGCCTTACCATTCCTGACTTATGAATATTAGGAAGGCAGTTTTCATGTTCAAGGGGCTCACAGTCAGGAGAAAATGAAGATCAAAAGACAGTGAAAAAAGGAAGAATGATATTCAATTGGAAAAGTAATTCTATCAACTCTTGGGGTTTATTATACTCCCTTTTCCCCCAATAAAATACAGTATGGTTTCTAAAAAAATATGCAGTTTTTTGGAGCAAGATGGTCAGGTAATTGGTGTTTGAGTGAACTTATGACACAGAATAATTATATATTAGTAGTAGTAACACTTTGTGCTACAAATAATCCTGTTTAAATGCAAATAGGAAGTATCCTTTTATTCAAAGACTTAACTGATGAGTCTTCTTCTCAATCATAACAACTAACTGGATGATAAAGACCCTCCCAGTTTAGCCAATCAATCAGCACTTGAGTAAATTCATTTGAAAGAATATTTTTAAAAGTTTATAATTTTCTCATCCATAAAATTGTAAGAACTGGATATCTACAGCCATAAAAGAAAACTTTTTTTTTCTTTTTGGGTCACACCCAGCGATGTACAGGGGTTACTCCTGGCTCATGCACTCAGGTATTACTCCTGGTGGTGCTTGGGGGACCATGTGGGATGCTGGGAATTGAACCCAGGTCTGCTGCATGCAAGGCAAACGCCCTACCTGCTGTGCTATTAGTCCAGCACCCATAGAATAAAACTTAAAACACACATAAATTAATACTGCAAATCCATAAACAAGACTGAAGCTTAAATCTATATTGATCATATTTTTATTTTCTGTATCTTGATAACTTGGGAATCTCACTGATGAGAAAAGGGCTTGCCTTCTCAAGGCTAGCTAGTTCTTTAGAGAAAATACATGATTTGTCTGGCTGCTGAGTTTCATAGGCAAGTCAACCAATCTGGATATCATCCCCAGAACTTCCTCTTCTATCCAGTTCCAACACTCTCAGGAGACAATATTCTGCTGATTATTCTAGGTCAGATACCAGACAACTGGGGACTGACCATCTTGATACCCAGTTAAGAAATCATTCAAGCTTGTCAAATTAAACCATTTAGCTTGTCATTTTATTCCTTTTTACAAACCTTTGCTAATACTTTCTCTTCACTTCTACCTCTTTTTTTCTTTTCTTTTTCTTTTGAGTCACACCCGGCGATGCTCAGGGGTTACTTCTGGATTTGCACTCAGGAATCACTCCTGGCGGTGCTTGGGGGACCATATGGGATGCTGGGAATCGAACCCCGGTCGGCCGCGTGCAAGGAAAACCCCCTACCCGCTGTGCTATCGCTCCAGCCCCTCTCTTTCTTAATTGAACCCCAGGACTCCCCTACAGGGCACAGTGTACTTCTTTCTCTTGGTAACGGTGAACAACAAAGTATTATTTTAATGTTTATTTTTAATGTTTATTTTTCTATATATTTTATAATAGATATAGTATGATATTGTGGCATTGCACATATTAATCTTTTAAAATTTTTCTTATTTTTAATTTTAGTAACCTTGATTTACAGCATTGTTAATGAGAGGGCTTCATACAGACAATATTCAACCCTGCTCTGGAGCAGTCACCCCTAACCTTATCTCCATATTAAGCTCAGTTCTGTAAAAAAGTGCTCAGCCTCCATAGTCTCTGACCACTTATTATCTTCTTCCTATATCTTTATATCCAGATATAATAAAAGTCATTCTGTACCTGTCCCTCTTCTAACCTAACTCATGTGATTGCTTCCACATCTGTCTATGTAGCAACAAATAGCAGATTTTGTAGTTTCTTGTGGTCAAGTAGTCTATTTCATATCATATGCACCACACCTTCATTATCCACTCATCCATAATGTGATAGGTTGATTTCATATCCTAGTGATTATGTTAAGTGCTATAATAAATAATGGTGTGCATAAGTCTTTTGGAATGAATGTTTTTGTATACTGAGAGTAGATACCAAGAAGTGGAATTGTTAGGTGGCATGGCAGCCCTATTTTAACTTTCCTGAGGAATATCCATACTATTTTCCATCGGGGTTGAACCGGACAACATTCCTATCACTGGTAAATGAGAATTTCTTTTTCATCATCAAATCCCTGTCAACACAGATTGCTTCCATTTTTTTAAAGACCTATATTGCCATAATCACTAGTGTAAGATGATGAATCATAGTTGTCATGATTTGGATTTCCATGGTAATAAGCATGTATTTCATATGTATGTTGGCCATCAGTCTGTCTTTTTTTGGAGAAGTGTCTTCATTTCATTTCTCCATATCTTACAGTGTTTTTGTATTTTTTGCTTGATCATTGTGAGTACTTACTAGATGTTGGATATTGGCCCGTTATCTGATATGTTGAGTGTGAATATTCTCTCTCATACAGTTGAGTATCATTTAACTTTAGCCCTTGTTTCTTTAGCCATGCAGAAACTCTCAGTTGGTAGTTGTTTCCTGAATGTTCCCCTTACCATACCTGAATAATAAAAAAAAAATCTGGCATATTTTACTTTGTTTGAAATCCTTTCATATCTCCTTTATTTTCTTAATTTTCTCTAAAATAATTTTAATTATATTAAAATAAAATTTAAATTTATAATATTATAATTTAATTTATAACAATATAATTTTAATTATATAATTGAGGAAACACAGTAATGTGATATACAATGACTGTACATTTGGTGAACAAAAATTACATCTCCACAACCACCAAAGCTCAGAATTTTCCATCACTGCCCCTCAGGTCTAGTCCATTCCTTCTCCCACTCACCTGCTTGAAGACATAGAGTCCTTTGAGGAACCTTACTGTTCTTTTTCATTGTCTGCTATCCCTTCCCTTATGTCAGAGTTTAAAACCAAGTCCCATGAATTCAGAAGCAGTCTTAGGAGGAAATCAGAAGCTAGAATGAGTTAGAAATAGCTTTGGTGAAGTAAAGGAGATAGGGAGTGATCAATCTAATAGGAGCTGTCTGATAACAGAATGGAGGTGACAAAGAAAAAAGATACATGTGGATGATAAATAAACATCAAAATGAAAGCCCAGTCTACTCAGGCATCCATGGCTGCTATCTGATAGTTGAAAAAATCTCCAGCCTGCATGTTGCTCAGTCAAATCCTAAAGAAAGTACATTTTTTTTTCTGATCAGCTATTTTTTAATCCAGAAGGAATTAACTGATAATACAGATTCATCATGAAAAAGTTGATAGCAGACAACCAGTATGGACAATGTACAGCTGTTTTGTGGAGTGTAGCCATTAAGACCGAAGTCCCATCTCCTGTATGTGTATGCTTAACCTCCCATGTAATTCTGTAACATTGTTCTAATAGCATGGCCAGTATAACTGCTTTCTATTTGAGACCCTTATGTGATGCAATAAAACAATTATTTCTTCTCTACTTATGGAGATGATAAGCTACAGAAAAATTAAATAGCTATGAACCTTCGTGTTTGTATTTCACTTCTCCTAATCCCCTAATCTTCTAATCACTATTTTCTTCTGTCCCAAGTTATTGATGACTTAAACAGTTTGCAATTTATTTGCCTTATATTTAATATTAAAATATTTGTATAGTTTACCTCACTTGTTAACAAGGTAGAGGATACACAGGGCTGCTCAGGAAAATTAAAGGACATCTTCTCTTTTTCTGTACTTCTATTATGCACTCTTTAACTGTAAGATTTTGTCCTCTGAGTCGTTGTACTGCTGGTTTTGAGAAAAGGTTGTGCTTTTGGATTCTCTTCTACATTGTAAAAAGCAAGGACACTTACAAGGGGAAAAGAAGTCAAATGACCTATTCTGGAGAGATTTTGGTTCTACAGTCATGAAACTATAATCTTTCCATGGACTACTGCATTTTTCACACAGGCAGAAGTATATTGTCTGTACCTCAGGAAAGGAAGCCCAGAAAATAAAACATTTTTAGCTGATGACATTGCTCCTACAATTAAAATGGGAGCTTTGTAAAAGGGCAGAGATAATTTTTAAATTTGCAGAGACATTAAAATGGGTAGAGACAGTAAAAGTTTATTCAATAAAACATAGTGATATTTGACTTTGGTTTTCAGACCATAGGACATTGTTTTATTTCAAATTGACTTCATAATAGTCAACTCATTTTTTTTCTGTTTGTTTGTTTGGCTTTTTGGGTTATACCCAGCAATACTCAAGGGCTACTTCTGGCTCTGCACTCAGGAATTACTCCAGGTGGTGCTGGGGGGACCATATGGGATGCCAGGAATTGAACCTGGGTTAGCTGCAAACACCTTAATCTACTGTACTATAACTCTGGCCTCTCAACCAAAGTATAATGGAAAATCTTTAGTTGCTACAATATTTAATATAATTTAGAGATCAAAATTATATATAATTCCAGAAAAAAATGAAAATGAGGTAGGCTGTGAAGGGGGAGGACTTGTAAGGAAAGTTTTACAAAGATATAAAACCAACAGATGTTTGGAGAGACCAGGAATGATCATCTGTATGAGAGTTATCCTCTGGTTTGCCCAAAGCTCAAGAATCAACCTAAGTCAAGATTCCCAATGGAGACTGTTCACAAACAGGAACAAAACCTCTGAAAAGAACAGATTATATTTCAGAGTCCTTCTCCTTGGCAACACCATAGCAACAATTCTTACATGCACAGGGAGCCCAAGGAAAGGTAGCATGGAAAAGAACTTATATAATAAACTCTTTTTTTGTTATGCTTTTTGGGTCACACCCGATGATGCATAGGGGTTACTCCTGGCTCTGCACTCAGGAATTACTCCTGGCGGTGTTTGGGGGACCATATGGGATGCTTAGAATTGAACCCTGTTGGCTGCGTGCAAGGCAAACGCCCTACCCATTGCGCTATCGCTACAGCCCCAATAATGAACTTTCTAGAACAACTGTATAAACTCTCTTCTGAAGTTGTATGCACTTTTCTTTTGGGTGTACAATCCCTTTAACTTTACATGACTCTTGATGACTCTTTTTGAAGAAGCTTATGTTCTCCTTCAATACAGTGATCTTAAACAAAAACTTTTGTTCCCTTCATAAAACAGCATTATTTGTTTCCTCCTAAAATTTTTTGTTGAAATGAAAGATAAAATCCCTGGCCTTGAGTCCTGTGTCCTGTCAGATTGACATTTCTGGGACACATCATCAAGTTGTCTTTGAAGAGGGTGGGTGGCATTGGAAGGAGAACTATGTATAGGAAAAGAGATTGGGGTATTTGTTTCTCTGTTTTCTTTTCTGTCCAGTCATATATACCAAGATGCTTCCTTACTCATTCATAGCTTTGGCCATATTTTGGTAAGCACTTGTTAGTCTTTTCCCACTTCCTCTTCAGGATTTCGAGAGAGATAGCGATCATGCAACATACCGTACTTTTCTTTAGTTTAGGATGTATCATCATCCTTTCACTTTAGCACTATATATAGACTTGCAAGCTCTGAATACCTGAGTTTCCCATTCGAAGTATGGCATTGGATTCTTTCTCTTACTCTAATAGAAGGAGAACCTTGTTTTGCCAATATTGTGTGTCCAAGGCATACTTTAGTCCATTCTTCATAAAGATACATGGTAAATAAATCTTTCTGAGCTTCCCTATGTTTTTTCTCTCTAACGAGGGAAATAAGAAAAAGTCAGCGTATGACATTGCCTTGCATTTTATTTGCTCTTGTTCTGGGAATAGCCTAACCAGAACACCACAGCCCATATAGTTTCTTCCTTTCTTCCTTTCCAGTGGAAGTGTTCTGGAGCAGGAATTCTTTGCCCTCTTAATGCCAGTGAGTGGATAGGAGTAAATTTTAGGAACCAATCTCGTTTCTTATATCCAAGCTCTCTCCTCTGTGTTACATTTATTAGTAATCAGATCAATATTTCATATCTCTTTTTTTCTTTGTAATTCTCAATCTGTTCAGAATCTGGAGAGATGAAAAAAGTAATTGATTTGACACTTCTATACCCTCAATAAACTCGGCAAGCTACCGAGAGTATCTCGCCCGCACGACAGAGCCTGGCAAGCTCCCCGTGACGTATTCGATATGCCAGACACAGTAACAACAAAGTCTCCAATGGAGACGTTACTGAGCCCGCTCAAGCAAATTGATGAACAATGGGAGGGCCTTTACCTTTACCTTTACCTTATATGGGGAAGCAAATAGTGAGATATTGGTGCTTTATTTCTTGCCACAAAACTTCAAGGTTTACACAAATCTACTTTGTTGGCAGTTACATTGTGGGACCTAACATGATCAGAAATCCAAATCACCACTTCAGACATTATCACTTCACTTTCACATTTTAAGTGCTGAGGTTATTAATAACAACATTAAGAATAAAAGGAGATTTAAGACATACTTCTTATTTAGAAGATTATTAAGTGCTTCTCTTTCATCAGGCAAGTTGGTTTTGACTAATTAAATCTGTCATTTTGAGCAAGCAAAGTAACCTCTCTGGACATGAGTTTATTATCAGCCAAGACATTTATATTTAGGAGGACATTTTATTCAGCAAAGATCAGATATGAATACTATATATGTAAGAAATTCAACCAGTATTTTAATACATATGTATACTATATACATATATTATATTTATATAATTGTATTTGTTGAGTGTTAGGATATTTATTTACCCAATTCAACAATAACCATTTTAAGCCCTTACTAAACAGTACAGTTGTATCTTTGTATCAGTCTTAGCATCCAATTATTTTAATATTTTTATTTTTGTTGTGAAATAAACATAAATTTCTGATTTCTTGTAAATTGTTGTAGATGGATAAGGTTTTTTAAAATACAGTTTGAGGTAAGGTTGGTTTACAAGGTAGTATATGTTTGAAGAGTACAGTTTTTACCTCTTCAAATGTATGTTGCAACATCACCTCCACCATCAAAGTAATTATATCTTTTACATTGTACAAAGAAATCTCTCCATCCTTTTATCTTATTTCCTTTCTCCTCTTTGGTAACCTCATTTTTTGCAATAAGAGTTCAAGTACTTATTTTTCATTTGGCTTTGTCTATTCCCTTGTTTTGTTTTTTAATTCTCCACACTTTAATGAGATCATCAGGTATTGTCTTTCTCCTTCTGACTTACATTGCTTAGCATGATTCTTTCTTTCTTTCTTTCTTTCTTTCTTTCTTTCTTTCTTTCTTTCTTTCTTTCTTTCTCACAAATGTTAAAACATACACATGCTCTCATAATATACCATAAATCACATGAGTTTTGTACAGAATTCAGCCGAAGAGAAGAACAACATGGAGGGCGGGATCCACAGATCCCGAAGGAAAAAAAAAAAAAACCAGGTTCCAAAAAGAGCTGAGATCATCGGGAAGCCCCAGATGGGGTAGGTACCGCATCCCGCCTCCCCCAGATGGAACCCCGGTGACCAGAAGCCTCTAAATCACATGAGTTTATCCAAAGGACTCCAGAGTGAATAAAATGCTTATGTTCCATCAGGACAACTTTTTTTTACTTGTTTTTTTTTTTACCAGAGTGAATAGGAGCATCAACTCACTTGACAGTTCTCTTCTTCCCAGGAAACCGAAGAAATGGTGCATTAAACCAGAATGAGGAGAAACAGTGCTAGCTTTACCTCTAGATCACACAGAGTTTAAAAACACATTGATTAGATAAGGTTGGTTTTCTTGAACTGTGTAATTAATTTCACAAATTTTCATGAGAAATAAAAGATTAGTTACCATCTGGCTAAGTCACTGGCTCTTTTTGTTTTTTTTTTTGCATTTAGGGCAATTTCTAGTTCTGACTCCTCTCCCACAACTGATAGTGAAGCTGATATGAAATACCAATGTAGGGAGCAGGGTCAGAAGCCACCTGTGGAGATCCAGTTCAGTCTGGCACCTATGGTATCCAAACTTGATTGGCCAAATTTTGTTCAGAGTGACTTTGGGAGTCCTTCACCGAAAGATAACCCCAAATGGAGAAAACATCTGGATGTACAGCAGTTACTCCTGGCTCTGCACTCAGGAATTATACCTGGCCATGCTCAGGGGACCATATGGGATGCTGGGAATCAAACTCGGATTGGCCTCATGCAAGGCAAATGCCCTACCCGCTGTGCTATCGCTCCAGCCCCCCCCCCCCCCATCTGGATATTTCTTTATATTCTCTTGGTATTTTTCTTTTTAAGCCAAAACATATATAAAATCATGTAATAAGTTAATCTGTTTAAATTCCATCTTTGTTATTTATTAGTTGTAGGATATTAGAGTAGCTGAAAGCATATAACTTATGAGAAAAAAGTGCTGGATGATAATAATAAGGTCTTTGGAAGGCTTCACAGTGCTAAAGTAATATAATAAGAAGTACTTTGTATTGACCAATACTTTTAAAATTTCTCTGTATGATTATTTAGCATGAAAATAATATGGTGAATAGCAGCTATTTTTAAGACATACAGAAATAGAATATAGAATATCTACATGCAGGTCATATCAGTGAAAGTCTGCATAGGCTAGTGTAATTTTTGTTCCAGCTTCTCATACTTGTATCTATACATGTACATACTGGGTCTCCATGAAAAAATTATTTTTACTGTGGATTACAGTAAAAGAGTTAAAAAGCAGTAGTTTAGGGTAAAGTATACATTAACTAAATATTAGCTTTCATGCCCTTTTAATTTTATCTTTTACCAGCCCTGTAAACTGTAATTCTGACTCAATAAATATATGAACACTTGGAATGTAAGAAAATACATTATAACCTATAGAGAAGTGACGAATATATAGTGTTTTAGGCACTATCAGTAGTCTCAGTTCATGTGGAGTATAAATGAAACCTCACCAATTATACTTTATGTCACAGATGGTCATATACACTTGCAAATAATGATAAACTTAATGTTATAGTCTTATAAAACTAAATCTTATAGTCTAGCTCTCCTTCTTGGAGAATCCTGCAAGCTACCAAGAGTATCCTGCCTGTATGACAGAGCCTGGCAAGCTCCCGTGGTGTATTCGATATGCCAATAACAGTAACAATGATGTGTCTCATTCCCCTGACCATGAAAGAGCCTCCAATGAGGCACCGTTGGGAAGGACAAGTAAGGAGAGGCTGCTAAAATCTCAGGGCTAGGATGAATGCAGATGTTACTGGTGCCTGCCTGAGCAAATAGATGAATGATGGGATGACGGTGATACAGCGATACAGTGAGTCTGCATGGCCACATGCACTTTCAAATAATGATAAAAATGATACCTCATTTCTATGAGACAAATATGCATTATATATTTATTCTATATTTAATTTTCAAACCTAATAGTAGACTTTACCTTAGTCATTTATACTTCTCTAAATCTAAAGGTTTTTTTTCTTTTGCATGTAAAATATGTTTTATTGTTCTTTAAAAGGGTTTGGGGTTTGGTTTTAAATCAGGCTGCACACCTTTCATCAGTCTGACATCTGTCACCATGTCAAACTAGCTTCAGCTAGCAATACTTCATTATATCCAAAAGAAAAAGAACTTTTAATTTTGAGAAAAAAATCCAGTTCTTAGAATAATTATTAACATTAGTCTGCAATTTAAAACAAAATGAGGGCTAATGGTTCATGTTGCTTTATACAACCTTCTCATAAAGAACCAGGATCTGAATGTAAAGGTTTTTAAGGCTCATTTGGGGAAAATATTTTTTGTTGACCATTGAATGAGTTAATATGCACACAGAATGGAGTATATGATAAACAGTCCTCAGAAGTAGTTACTGTCTCAGATGAGGGGTGTCTGAGATGAAGAGGCATTGAAACATCATCTCAGGAACATTGCTGTCCAGCAAACTAGGAGGACACATCTAGAAAGATCAAGAGCTCTGGCGAGTGGCTCCTATGGAGACTTCATGGGTATCTCTGATGCTGTGATGAACATTTAGATTATCCTGAACTAGAGGGAGGGAAGCAGATGTCTTCTACCTATGTGCAAAATTGAGATAATCTCTAGAGTAAGGTAACAAACTCCCTTTGCCACAGGTCAAGGAAAATTCTTTCTTTGATTCAGTGGAATTGTTACCCTCCCAGCAGTTGCAAAGTGAACAAGGTCATTTCTGAGGGATCCAGGTAATACACCAAAGATCCCACCACATATACAGAGGTGTACAATGAAGTGCTTGCATACACTTGCTATATTCAGAGGTCATCTTTCTGGTATCAATGCTTCAAGATTTCTGGGCCTCTTTACCATAGCAAACAAGCAAAAGGGAGGGTAACAGGATAAACTCTAGTTCTTACAGCTGTAGCTGTGAGTTCTGGTCTCAAGGTCAGAACTGATACCCCTTATAACCTACCTCTGTTCCACACTCTAGAGAGCCTCACTCTTCTGACTTGGTTCATGGCATACCCAATGGGTCTCAGGTTCATTTTAGATTATGACTCCTGTCTTTGTACATGGAGCATCAAAATAGGTTTGGGAAGTGCCAAGAAACATCCACCATGGCCATCAGGTGTTAATGTATCTTTCTCTGGGTGACAGCTCTCCGCTGAGGGTCAAGATGCCCGTGCTCGAAAACAGGACTGCTTTTCTTGTCTGCTGGTTTCCTGGTATGAACAGCTTGAGATTTAGTAGGAGTGGTAGCCAAGAATTTAATAAGACCCTTACTCTCCTCTCTAATGGGAACATTCTCTTCTAAAAACTAGGACCTTATACCCACACGGCTTAATGATATAGAAATGGGAAGCACAGATTCTCCCCTGGAGCTAGCTTCTTTAGGTGCACAGAGACTAATGTTGAGGGATAGGAAGAACACATCCTTCAAATGGGTGTTTGGGAATGACAGTGCGTGAGGCCATTTTTGTTTCTACCCCTTTAGTTCCTAGTGGCATATATTCTACCAACACTTTCATTCCAATACAGTCTTCAAATGGTCATATTACTGTTTATCAGTTACCTTGGAATGTATTGGAACCAGTGCATCATTATATTTTTGCAACATTTCCTGCTAAACAGTAAACTGTTCAATGGATTCTTTTGAAATGTAAATGGGATTCAAAGTCAATGGACCAAATGTTTACTATTAGAACATGGGATTAAGGCCATGTGAGTTTGCAGTGGTCACTGGGCACCTCAGTTGAGGGTTTGCCTAAGAATATAGCCAGTACAGAGAAGAGCAAGTCAGAAAAAGGAGAGAGAACATTGCTGATGACATTGATCACCTTTTCAATAATCTGAAATAAGATTTTCACCAAATTTCTAAGTGAGCTTAAATACCACCACCACTGCTGCTGCTACTACTCATTCTCCTTTTCATCCTCCACATACTCCTCTTCCTCCTTCTTCTTCATTTTTTTCAAATATTCCCTGATAAGGTAAAGGCCCTCCCGTTGATTGTCGATTTGCTCGAGCAATTCCCTGATAAATTAAGAAAGTTAAAAAGTGTCTTAACTAAGCAACAGTTTTGTCTTTCACAAGTGTTTATACCTTTTATCATTTTTTCAAACTTATTTTATATTCATAAAGTTGTTCACAATAATTCATTACATTCAATGTTCAAACACCAACCCTGCCACCATTGCACCTTCCTTCCAAATGTTTCAAATGTTTTCACCCCAAATCCCAAATGTGCCCATAAACGCAGACCCAAAACCATTAATTTTGTATTGCTTGTTATGAATAATCTGCCAAAGATGTTCCAATAAAATTTCCTTAGAGCAAGATTGTGTGAAGATTGCTGTATTTCATCCTGGAGCCATTAAGCCCTTTTGTAAGAGGTTACTAACACGTTTGTTAAAGCCAGTCAAATGGAGTGTGCTACTCTTGATACAATAGTGGTGTAGACTATGAGAGGTCAGGTGGCCACGAATATTTATGTTCACCGCAGAAATTCTAAAATGTAGAATACAATTATAGAGCAGATTCACTCATGGATGAGGCCTAGGCTGCCCCAGTGAAAAGCGGCCTGGTGAGGGGTCAGGCTATTCTATTTCGCTTTTTTCTGGAGCTTTATTTCTGAGACTTTGAATCATGGCTATTGATGAGATTATATGGTGCTAGGGGCAGTTTGTGGGTGTGAATGCCAAGCTACCGATAAACTAGGGAGATATGGGGAAGAGACCCATTCCTGTTCCAAGTGAGCTTGGATATTTCAGTTATGGATCCCTCATACCTGGGTTTTTCTGCAGATTTTCTCATGAAAGAAGCTCATCCAAGCCTGTGGAGAGTGACCATGAGCATAGCATCGACTGGTTTTTGGTTGCCGGGGGGTGGGGAGGAAAACTCAATCTGATCCCCTCTGAGTTGCCCTGGTGAAGACGTATACCTTCATTCTTTTACAAAGTTACTACCATGTGTCAGAAATTAATTTCTGTAAGTTATTTGGTACCCACAGGGTGATTCTGAATATCTTGATTTGATACAGGCAGTGATAATTTAGTAGTTGAAATCTCAGAAACTGAAATTTCCCTGTTCTTATGGACATCGCAGTATTTCACAGTGGGCATATCACACATCATGTTCTATGGCAGACAGGAGGCTGGGGTACAGAGAGAACCCCTTTAGTACTTATTATGTTTCAAGTACTGTTGTAAGAGCTCTTGTAATTATCAAAATTCATTCTCATGGCGACCTATGAGATTCGTATTAGTTTTCTCATTTTGATTTTGAGGAGACAGGATAAGAGAAGCAATATAACGTGGATTAGATTATTAACTCATAACCTTCCTATAACTCTTCCTATAACTCAGTTAGTTCAGTCAGTAACTAGAAGATCCATAGATTTAAAACGGGACACTGCTTGTATTGGCTGCAGGAATCTCCATGTAAGCGCTCAAAGCTGTCAGCAGGAATCAGAAAAGCCTTCTTCAGTCTGTGAGCTAACCCCCTTGTCTTCTTTTCACATTATTACAGCATGTATTGATGCAGTAATCAAGTATTTTACCCTTTATGTTTATGGAACTATAGTAGTCCCATGCATAAACATTTTTTATCTGTTCTTCAGACATACACAGATTTTTTATATAAAAGAAATTAGCTCATATTTGCTATTAGAATATTTCCCCTGACATATTTCTGTAAAGTCATTATACATATAATCCTACCCCTGTACTTGGTCTGGGGTCTTTTCAGCAAACAAGGAAGGTCTCTGGGCTCAGAGTCTCTACCCTTGAGCTCCCGTAGGTTCTGCTGCCAAGTCATGCCACAGTCCCATGTGAGTTTTGAGTCTAGTATATTTTCTTCAAAACACATTTTTTTAAGTATTTCTTGATAATCATGGACAATCTCAGCTCAGAGCTAACTCCCCACATACCAGTTTCTAATTGTATGTGCCAGGTTATTTTTAAAAATATTTTTGAGCCCTTGATTGAAAGTATTTAGAGAACTTTCTAGGGACCTAGTAAGCCCAGGACAAAATAGACCCATGGAGCCTTTCATTCTAAGTTCCGCATTCATATCTAGTCTAGGTCAAGAATGAGTGACAGCAACATCTTTAGCACCCCTTGGGAGAGGGACTAATTCCATTTCCAGATCTTGTCAATTTGATCTTGTCTTTTGGGACTTTCAGAAAAAAGTCTCAGAGAGCTTTGCTTGGGCGGCTCCAAGATCTTGTGTTAAAATCAAAGCCATCTAAAGTTTATTCCTGGCTCTGCCACATGCTTGGTGACCTGAGATAGAATACTTTATTACTGTTTGTCTTGGTTTCCTCATCTATATAATTGGATAATAGCACAGGTCCTATAAGGATTGCTATGAGAAGTTAGACACATATGCATGAGTGTGTGCTCATGCTTGCATGCACATGCACACACACACACACACACACTTCATAATGTGCCAAGCACTGTTTTAAATACTTTATAGATATGAAATTCTCTAATGATTCATTGTAACCCAGTGCAGGGGGATTTTAATATTATGCCCATTTTACACATGAGAAAATCAGGCTCAGAAAGATTAAGTGACTTGCACAATGTCATACAGCTAAGAAATGGTAGAAATAATTTTTAAAAAAAGTCTCATACCCTATGGCTTCTATAGACTACATGCTTGTGTCTCAGAATTCCCACATTAAATTCTCATGACACTTGGAATTAAGGATCTGGGGAGGGGCTTCTGGTCATAAGGGTGGATGTGCTGAATGAAACTGATGCCCTCATGAATAGGATTGGCACCCTGAGAGCTTGCTCCTCCCTCCCTCCCTCCCTCCCTCCTTCCCTCCCTCCCTCCCTCCCTTTCTTCCTTCCTTCCTTTCTTCCTTCCTTCCATCCTTCCTCCGACAGGGATGGAGGAATTGAATCCAGGTTGGCCGTGCTTCTTACTGTATATTCGTTTATATACAAATGAATTATATTTATTTATAGACAAAACCACAATACTTTACAGAGATTTATTTTTTTTCAAGTTTTGGGCTATACCTGACTGTGCTCAGGGACTACTCTTATCTCTTTGCTCATGGATCATTTCTGGTGGTGTTGAGGGACCATATGTGGTGCTAGGCATTGAATGGGGGTCAACTGCATGCAAGGCAAGTATCTTAATCCCTGTACCAGCACTCTGGCACCAAGATTTCTTAAGAAGTTACTATAATTATCTAGGATAAAATTTCTTGTAAATGTGCAAGATGATATGCCTGCATATTTAATATATATAATATAGAATATATGACTTATATTAAACTTACAGTTTTAACATATAATACAGTAGCACTGCACTGTCGCATTGTAGCACTGTTGTCCCTTTGTTCATCGATTTGCTTGAGCGAGCACTAGTAGCATCTCCATTGTGAGACTTGTTGTTACTGTTTTTGGCATATCAAATATGCTATGGGGAGCTTGCCAAGCTCTGCTGTGCGGGCAGGATACTCTTGGTAGCTTGCTGGGCTTTCCGAGAGAGATGGAGGAATTGAAACTGGATCAGCCCCTTGCAAGGCAAATGCTCTACTGACTGTGCTATCGTTTCAGCCCCATAATATAGTATATTATAAAATATATTATAATTTATATTATAATACTCATATATATATTCTCTGTTTGGGACCTCATAGAGACATAATACATAAGACATGGTGCAGTTAATTATAGCTTCAGGCATAATACTTTTCAGATCACTAATTAGAAAATTCTACTGTTGAGTAACTTTTAATGGAGTTTTTTGCAATAGCTCAGCAAAACCATGTTATACTGAAAAAAAAAACACAATAGTGTCTCAAGAGATGTTTCATTGTAGACTAGCAAGAAATAATATTTAGGAATATGCTGTGGTTTTTAAACATCCCCCCAAAAAGTACCTTCTAGTCCTAACTCTGATTCCTGTGAGGATGAACTTTGAAGCAAGGCCTTTGAAAAAGAAATTAAGACGCAAGTTATGATGTACTTATACTGGATGTGGGGCCCTAAATCCAACCACTGGTGATCCTATGAGACACATATAGGCACACAGAGGGAATAGAGCTATGTAGATAAGGAGGCCGAGACTAGAGTTATGGTACATAGCTAAGGAGTAGCAAGGATTGTCAACACAAGAAGCTATGAAGATAGCAATTTTCACAGAGCCTTCGGAGTGAGACTGACCCTGTGCTGCATTGATTTCAGATTTATGGCCTCCAGAACAGTGAGGTAATAAATTTCCACTGTGTAAGCCAGTTTGTGATAATTTGATAACAATGCTATAGGAAACAAATACAAGTTTCAATTTTTCTTTGATGCCTGTCAAGGAGGTCATAGGTCTGACCTGCCAATTTTTCTAGATCTGTTATAGGACTTTGATATTCTTTTTAAAAAGTTTTCTCCTCAGATCTGAGAAATGAAACTTTTTCCTTTCCTTCTTAGGTAGGGCCTTTATCTAAATCTATTAATATAAAAATCACTCTGTAGGCGTGTGCCTATTCTTCCTGACTCAAGCAAATTTTATTTTTGTTTTAGTTTCTATAGTGGGTTACAAGCTGAGGGCAGAAGTAAGCATGGATGGATTGGGCAGGAAGTGGAAAGAAGCCTTGGTTGGGGGGATTACTGTTAAGATAAATTCCTTCCTTCCTTCCTTCCTTCCTTCCTTCCTTCCTTCCTTCCTTCCTTCCTTCCTTCCCTCCCTCCCTCCCTCCTTCCTCCCTCCCTCCCTCCCTCCCTTCCTCCCTCCCTCCCTCCCTCCCCCTTCCTCACTCTCCCCCTCCTCCCCCTCCCTCCCTCGCTTCTCCTTCCTTCCTTCCTTCCTTCCTTCCTTCCTTCCTTCCTTCCTTCCTTCCTTCCTTCCTTCCTTCCTTCCCCTCATTCATTCCTCCCCTCACTTCTCCATTACCTTTTTCCTCCCTTCTTTCATTTCCCCTTTATTTTTATGCTGATCACCCATATATTGATCACATAATATGGACTGCACTCTAATTCAATAATGTTCTGTAATTCTCACTTCCTTGGAACTCAGCCTATTAGACATACTGAAATGTAGAAATAATGCATCCATTACTTAAAAGAAGACTGATTCTGTTCATGGAAATCAGTGATGGTGAGGAAGTGTGTTCAACATAAAAAATACTGGAGGCAAAACACATTTCTAAGTAATGTATGAAAGGAACTGTGCATGGTTGGGGTATATTATGGGAATGCTGAGAGATGGTGAGAGTGAGAGCTTTGAAGGGAATTTAAATTGCATGAAGAAGAATATGTAATTCATTATCTTTACCAACTAGATGCTGTGGAAAATTTTAAAAATCTTAAATTAAGAAATGATCTTTAGTCTGCCTTTCTAAGGACTCTCTACATAACTTAACATCTGGTTGGGCTGGAATGTCACAAAGACAGAGACCATGTCCATCTGATTCTTGGATCCTGACACAGAATTGGTCTGAATAAGAATCAGAGAAGCCTGTGAGTCTTATTCTCAACATCAGTTTTCCTATTTTTCCTATATTTATATTTCCTATATCCCTTAAGCTGTGATTATGTTCAGAGCCCCTGTCCTTGTTGGATAGGAAGAAAACCAAGAAGCAATTTTATTTTTTTGCATCAACTTTTATGTGCTTCGTGATCATCAATGAGTTGTCCTCATTAAATCTATAACAATTTATATTTTTAAAATTACTGTTTTCCACAAATCTCATTTTCCAACTATTTAATCATGTTCACAGTTGCCCTGAATTTTCTTTCTTTAGACCTTTTGGTTGCTAATTTCCTTTTTAAGAAAGAAGCCAACTTCTGTTTCCTTGGCCAAAGCTCCTGGTGTCTAATTTTTTATTACAGCGGCTACTTGAACTTTGTGCTCAAGGGTACAGAAGCTGGTCAAATTATTTTGGGGTTGAGACAGGGTGCTACGAGTCAGCTTACAGGAAATGATCCATATCTAATATTAGAATAATGCTCTAATTCTAGTCAAATAAATTAATGAGACTAATTTGAGAAATATTTACATTCTGTAAAGTAGATGATAATAAATAATTATGATTTTTTGAACTTGTTGAGAACCAATGTGTTTTTTAAGAGAAAAATAGGATATATGTATTTAAAGTATACCTTGTATATTATATTTCCTTCTATTCACAAAGCAATTTCAAGAAGTAGATATTTGTCTTTGTATCATACATGAGAAGGTTAAAGTTAGTGATTGACTGGATTACAATCTGAACTTCTCTCTATCCTACTAAAAGGAGAGGTTCTTTTGTCCATTAGCCTGAAATCAAGCAGAAAACAGAATAAATAGCCCACAGTGAAGGGCTAGTTCTAAAATTAATCATCACTATATATTGAGCATATTTTTTCTGGCATAAAACTCTTTGGGATAAATTTCACACAATTATCCAGTAATGTACTCCATGCCAGGCTGTGGTGCGGGTCAGAGGCCTCCCCACCCCAAGGGACCCAACCCCGGCAGGTTCTATTTCTGGAACCTCATATGGTTCCGTAATTACCACCAGGAGTAATTTCTGAGTGCAGAACCAGGAGTAACCCCTAAAATTTATCAGGTGTGACCCAAAGACTAAAAATACTATAATGTTAAGCCTCTGGTACAACTTGGTGAGTTTTTTGAGATTTATCGAACATGTCTTTTTTCTCCCAAGTTATTAAATTAAACATTATCTTGAATTTATATTTGGACATATATAATGTGGCACTGCAAAGTCAGTTACACAGTGTGTATTAACTAATTTTAAAGTTCTTTTCCTTTGCTTGAAGCACTAAATTTTCATTGCAAATATAATAAAATTATAAGAGCTAGGTGAACACAATGAATTCCAGAACCATCTGCTGAAAAGAATATTGATATATTTTTGTACCTTTATCAAAAATGTGGAAAAGACATTTTCACCTTTATGTTCCTTGTAGCACTATCCACAATAATTAAAATCTAGAAACAACCGAAGTACCCAAGAATAGATGACCAGATAAAGAAACTATAGTACATATGGACAGTGGAATATTACTTGGCCATAAGAAAAGATAATGTCATGAAATTTGCTACTACTTGAAAAGACCTCGAGAGTATCATGATGAGTGAAGTTAGAGAGAGAGAGAGAGAGAGAGAGCAACACAGAATGATCTCTCTCATATGCAGGATATAAAGAAACACAAGGGTGGAATAATGAATATACAAAGACAATGTAAACAAAAGGCCTGAGAACTAGTATTCAGCAGGAAACATGCCACTTGAGATCCGGGGGATTGAACATGGAGGAGGTAATGTCTGTGGTGGAGGGAAGAGGTGGTACTGAAGGGTGGCAAAAGTGTTATGCATGAAACTCTATCAGCAACACTACTGTAAACCACATTACAAGAATGTATGTATGCCTAAAACAGAGCCTCCTACAGAAGTACACTGGTGCGTGGGAGGGAAATGGGGTTATGGGGGAACACGGGTGGAAGAAAGAGATCAGTGTTGAACATTTTATGCCTGAAACTTATTAAGAATAACTTTATAATTTCACTGTCTGTTCTGTTCCATTTAGCATGTATTTCTACTTTCACAAGTTCAGTGATTGATGTAACTTTCTACAAAATCTTGAAGTTGATGCTTTGAGTTCTTCAGCTTTGTTCTTTCACAACATTTTTTATTTTAAAGCTATTTCCTGTGCTTGGGAATGAAGGGATACTGTGACTGGGGAGGTGTTCACCTTTCTCACAGCTGAACTGGGTGGAATTACCTGTACCACATATGGTCCCCCAAGTTCTAATGGGAGTGATTCCTGAGCACAGGGCCATGAATAATCCCCGAGAAGAGCTCATATAAGATGAAACTTCATGGTATTTTCTCATAATAAAAGTTTAAGCAGAAAAATAATAAAACTGTAATGATTAATGTTTGGTGTTGGATGGATTTGTTGATATAAGGATGGAGGGGCTAAGGAAATTTCTATGTGGTGACTTGTTTTTCCTTTGAAAACATAATCATGATGATGATGATAATAATAAACTTTTGGCAGTTTATTGACAGGAAGAATTATTTTTAAAGCAAGCGCTACCGAGAGTATTCGATATGCCAGACACAGTAACAACAAAGTCTCCAATGGAGACGTTACTGGGCCCGCTCGAGCAAATCGACGATACCTTTTACCTCTTAATGAGGGGGTTGAACCCTGCACACGACCAAACTGGTTCAATCCCTGGCATCCCATAGGGTCCCCTGAGCCTCACCAGGCGTAATTCAGAGCCAGAAGTGGCCCCTCAATATTGCTGTATGTGACCTTAAAAAGGAAAAGAGGAGTAAAAACAAAGAATTAAAAAATAAATACTTTTTTTTATGAGAACTGGTATTCAGTAGTATTAGATATTAACCCTAAGTGTTTTAGGCGTCATCAGTGAATTGCCCTTTTTCCTCTCCTCAGAGAAGCTTACAGTGCTCTTATAGCACCCTATTTCCCTCAGTTCATCGTTAGCCTTTCCTTTGTGCTTTAACTCTCATTGTTACATTCCCCAAGTCAGTCAAAACTTCTCGTTGTACTCAATTTTGTATTTTCAGTAAATTACTTGCTTTTCTGTTTCCCCTATAGACTTTTCATATTTTACCATAGAGAAGTGTTCTTTGCTTAAGCACAGAAAAACTGTTCATACTATGCCTCTAGTATTTGGGAGTTGACTGACTCTGAAATATATCTGCTCCTGGGCATCTGTCATAATTACTTGACTCAGACTTCAGTTGCCATAATTCCTAACATCCTCCAAAAAGGGGATACTGCTGTGGGTCTTGGATGGACCAGGAGATAGTGGCACAGATATCAGCATCAAAATGGACCATGCTAGGAAGCATAAAAACACAGTCTTGATAAAGTTGTTATGACTTAAAAGACAGGACTCCCAGGGGGAAAGAAAAACTGTACTGGCCTGAGGACTTAGACTGGGATTTGCAGTAAAAAAAAAATTGCTTGCTCTCAGAGCCAAAGAAAACTAAATTTTACAATCTATATCTTTTACTGTGATTATCCAAATGACTGAAAGTATTAAAAAGAAGCAAACTTAATTGTTTACTATGTACAACTAAAGGGAAAGAAAAAAACAACATAGATATCTCTTGGAGACAGAGTGTCTCTTTGAGTTAATGCCTCCAAGAGAATTGTCTCTGTTTAAATGCTTTACCTCTGTAAATGGTCAATCACACCTACGTGCAGTCCTATACCGTGGACCCCTCCAGAAGTTCTATAAGTATGCCAACAGCTCTGCATTAAACAGGCCATTTTGATCATCAGTTAGTGGTCCCCCATCTCTTTGTTCCTCTGCTGGGGAGTCCAGGGAGGCCCACATTTTGAACTCACAAGTAGGAAACATGCCACTCGAGAGGGCTGGGGTTTGATACCTGTGGTGGAAAGAAGCGTTCAATTAGGAGTAGATGGTGCTGAAAGATGGTAAAGAGTCACATATGAAATCCTATCAAGCAGACAGTTGGGTGTGAGACAAGTGGAGATGGGAGGACATTGATGGAGAGAAGTGGACACTGACGAAAGGATTGGTGTTGAAACATTGAATGCCTGAACCCAATCATAACTAACTTTGTAACTTCATAGTGACTAAATTAAATAATATGTATTCTGTATACTGATTCATTTACTACTTACTATAACCTTATAAGGTAAAGGCCCTCCCGTTGATCATTGATTTGCTCGGGCGGGCCCAGTAACGTCTCCATTGGAGACTTTCTTGTTACTGTGTCTGACATATCGAATACTTCACGGGGAGCTTGCCAGGCTCTGCCATGCGGGCGAGATACTCTCGGTAGCTTGCCGGGCTCTCCGAGAGGGGCGGAGGAATCGAACTCGGGTCGGCCATGTTGGCTGTGTGCAAGGCAAATGCCCTACCGCTGTGCTATCGCTCTAGCCCATAACCTTGTAAGGCAGGAACTATTACTATTGTCTCCATTTTATCAGTAAGAGACCAAGGCACAGAACTTACTTAAGAAATATTAGATTGCAGTTATATTTAGACAGATAGCTGCAACCTGAATACAAACGCAGAAAGTTTTGTCTTTGAACCCATGATCTTAACTATAAGCCATATTTTACTATGACCATTTACTGAGGATAAAAAAGGCCATGCGACAATGTAGCCATCTGAGGAGTGTGAAGGGCAGAATGAGTCTGCAGAAGCTGATTGGAATGTACTGGTTGGAATAATGTGATAAAATCATAAGGGATGTGGATAGCTCAGTTGAGACTGAGAATTGCACATTGAAAGTGCTATCAATCAGCTTAGCAATGGATCTCAGCAAGTAGAATGCAGACACTGAAGAGACAGACTCTTGGGTTATCTAAGGTTAGCACTTAGCATGTGTAGCAGAAGGACAAAGAAACAATGGAGAGTTAGGATGCTGCAATATTCTGCAGAGAAAGAAGTTTTGAGATATACATTTTGCTTATTTAAAAGCTTTCTTTCTATATTAGTTTTTGTTTCCTTTGATTTTTTTTCTGGCAAAACAATGCCAGGATAGAGCAATTGAAAAATTAGCATATTCTAGCCTCTGCTATATCTAGGTATTTTGAATGAGGACTTCATTGTTCATGAATATCACCAGATATTTTCTCTAGAATCAATTAATACAATAATCAATAGCTTAATTCCTCCCTTACTCTTTACTCCATCTCAATTAAATACGTAGTACTGATTTCTTTTAGATTTCTTTTATGTGAGTTATGTCACTTCAGATTAGAAATGTTTTTTATGTTAGTTGTGTCACTGAAGATTAAAAATGTGTATGTGTGTGGGTGTGTGTGTTCTGGGGGTCCACATCTGATACTGCTCAGAGCGTATTCCTGGCTTTGTATTCAGAATCACTCCCAGAAGTCTCAGAGGAACATATTTGATGCCCAGATTGAACCAGATCGGCTGAGTGCAAGGCAAGTGCCCTCCACACTGTACTATCTTTTTAGCCACCAGATTAAAAAAAATATTAACATTCTCATATAATGAGTAGGACATAAACTTGCACCTTAGATTTTTTTCTGAGGAAAATTTAAAAAGTAAAGTTAGAGGCCAGAGTGATAGTACAGTGGGTAGAGTGTTTGTCTTGCATGTGGCTGACCCGGGTTCAAACCCGGGTATCCTATGTGGTCCTCTGAGCACTGCCAGGAGTAATTCCTGAGGGCAGAGCAGGAGTAACCCCTGAACATTACGAACTGTGACCCAAAAAGCAAAAAATAAATTAGAAAATTAAAGTTAATTAGAAAATTATGTACCCAACCAGCAAAGATGTAATTATTATTATTATTATTATTATTATTATTATTATTTAGGTAATTAGGGCTGGAGCGATAGCACAGCGGGTAGGGCATCTGCCTTGCACGCAGCTAACATGGCCGACCCGAGTTCGATTCCTCCGCCCCTCTCGGAGAGCCTGGCAAGCTACCGAGAGTATTCGATATGCCAGACACAGTAACAACAAAGTCTCCAATGGAGATGTTACTGGGCCCGCTCGAGCAAATCGATGATCAACGGGAGGGCCTTTACTTTTACTTTACTTAGGTCCAAATAGTCCCCATGTTTGATTAGAGATTAGAAAACTATTAAGACACTATGAAAACTCTTACTTCTATGATGATTCTGATAGAAGTTGTGCACTGGATGCTGGATCAGCAAATTTAACAAAAACTGCAGCAATGAAGTGAATCATCAGAAGTGATTTTACTTGAACTTAGAAATTGCAATATGTGAACATTAAATCCAAAAGGTACTACAGATTGTTGGAAATACAGAATCCTGGTTCCTATTCAAAATCCAGTAAATCATCAATTCAGTAAAAATTCTAGTGAATGTACATATAAAATACAGCATGAGAAGTACTGTCTAGGTCATCATAGGAATAGAATATTCTGATGGATTCAAAAGCAAATAATGAAAATAGATATTCTGAGATAGCATTTGATGCTCTTTGTGTTTTGGGTCTAGATGTGTGAGCTCTAATTATTTTTATAAGATCTAGTTCAAAAAATATGGGAATAAAGAGTAGGATTTCATTTAATTTTAAACTTAATTCAAAATTCTGATAACTATTTTCTCTGATCTTTGTTGTCATGCTATGACTTTCCTTATTCCTTCTGTGATTTTTCCTGCCCTTTAGTGTTAATTCCCTGATTTGAAAAACTAAAGTTTATAAGCATGCAGCAGCCAATTATTTGTTGAGTAGAAAGAATTAATCAAAAAGACATTTAAAGTAGGCAGAAATTACTTGATTTAAGAAATTCTTTAAGTAATCGTATGGGGTCTGAATATTGGAGATGGTTAGCAGGTTTTTGTATATGGCACAATGAAATGTTGAATTATGAATGTATTTAACTTTCATATTAGGCATGTTTGAATCAAAGGAGTGAAACTGAGTCAGCAATTTTTTGTATATGGCACAATGAAATGTTGAATTATGAATGTATTTAACTTTCATATTAGGCATGTTTGAGTCAAAGGAGTGAAACTGAGTCATTAGATTGTTTGTTCTAGAGTAATGAAGGATCATGGTATTTGCCCTGTTTGTGTCTTCCGAACAGGCCATTTTGATGCTCTCATTGCTTCTGAGTTTTCTTCACTATGTTTTTTTCCCAGAAACATAAAATAAGGTATATTATCAAAAGACAGTGTTATTTAATATATGGAATGACAATCAAACCAAGGTGTTCTGATCAATGACTTTTATTGAGAGTACTTTTCTTTCTGTGCTTTCTTCTTGGAAGAAAAATAATGAATGAGAGGCCAGCGCCCCAGGGCAGACAATGGAAGGCCTCCAAATAGACCAGCAAAGGCAGTTTCTATCTCTTCCTTCTTGTCTTCAGGATTTAGGTAGATGCTTTTAGATAGACAATGCCCTTTGGAGAAAACGAGAGAATGCTTTATTGCTCAATTATTCTGGATATTAAAGCTATTTGTCAGTTGTCATGATTTTGAATTAATGTTAGACATTTAGAGAATGACTTAAAGCTAGGTGCAAAGTGAATATAAAAATAAATAGAACGTTCATATCACTGACCTAGCAAGGACAAATCCTCCACTCTAATAATAGTAATGCTTCTTGAGGGCCATAACATGCTTTGTCTCATTTACTACTCCATGAATTCCTATGAGCATGTATTTTTATAAATACTCCCTTTTCAGATGAAGAAATTGGGATCAGAGAGAGTAGCCTCAAGGTCACATAGTAGGTGATCAATGACATAGTTGGGATAAGATCCTCATAGTCTGTCTTCTTCCCCTACAGCATACAGTTCCAAGAGACTGAAAATGAAGGCAGTGGTGATTTTTCAATCCTTTGGATTCATATCCTTCCATGTAGCACTGTAGCACTGCCCTCCCATTGTTCATTGATTTGCTCCAGCAGGCACCAGTAATGTCTCCATTGTGAGGCTTGTTATTGTTTTTGGCATATTGAATATGCCATGGGGAGCTTGCCAGACTCTGCCATGTGGACAGGATACTCTCAGTTGCTTGCAGGGCTCTCTGAGAGGGACAGAGGAATCGAACTCAGATTGGTCGCAAGCAAAGCAAACGCCCTACCTGATATGGTATCACTCTGCCCATATCATTCCATAAACCCTTTAATACATTAGTAAAATTTCAAAGCCACATTCCTCTCAATAACCAAATAAATTTTGGAATGTATTCACAATTATGAGCAGAAGTATTCTCTTTATGATGACTCACAGACAATATCTTGATCTGGTGTGAAGAATCTTTAAAAGAGACTTCTAATGAATCTCTGTCTTAAAAACCATAAAACTAAGGAACTATAGTCATAGTACAGTAGGAAGGTTGTCGGCCTTGCATTTGGCCAACCTGAGTCTGATGCCCAGCACTCCATAAGGTCCCTGGACCCTGCCAGGAGTGACCCCTGAATGCAGAGCTAGGAGTCAGCCCTGAACATTAAGTGATGTGGCCCCAAGCCCCCAAAATAAAATAAAATAAAATAAAATAAAAATCAGAGCTGGAGCGATAGCACAGTGGTAGGGCATTTGCCTTGCACACAGCCAACATGGCCAACCCGAGTTCGATTCCTCCGTCCCTCTTGGAGAGCCCGGCAAGCTACCGAGAGTATTCGATATGCCAGACACAGTAACAACAAAGTCTCCAATGGAGACGTTACTGGGCCCGCTCGAGCAAATTGATGAACAACGGGAGGGCCTTTACTTTACTTAAACTGAGAAAAGCAAAAGGACACCCTATGGAAATGCCCTTTTTAAAATTCTCTCTAGAGGGCTCGCTAAATCAACTTTCTTCACCTATAAAATCCGCAAGCTGTTCATTATTTTGGTATATTAGGCATCTTACTTAATTGCTATCCCCCCCTTTTTTGTTGAGATCTTGCTTCAGAAATTATTCTCTTTCTACCCAATCCTTATCTTCATCTTTTACCTAGTCATACTTATCAAAGACATTAAATTTTTAACATGCCATATCTGTCTGATCTTAAACAAGGATGGTAAGGAACCATCCATATATTCTGGAGCTACAGTCCTTTCCCTTTCTAGTGAGGCATTTCAGAAGAGTTGTTAGAAAGTTACAATGTTTATTCTTCACCACTTCAATCTCTCCCTACTACCTTACCAAACTTGCATTTTTATTATTATTATTTTTTTTACTGATCTCACCATAAACTAGAAATGATAGGATTAAGATCCTGAAATGCAAACAAATGTTTCCAAGATCACAAGGCAAAAGGTAGGAGTAATACAACTTGATGGGCATTTTAGAAAATCTTTCAGGCTAATTGCATTTCTGCTTTTCTAGAGTCTTGAATGTGTGTGTGCAAGTGTGCACAATTAAACAATTATGTAGCTTCCTTGAATATTCTGTAGTTATCAGTGATACTTTCAATTTTACTATTTTTTTACTTTTTATTTATTTATTATTTTTTTTTTATTCAGTATTCTTTAATACTGAATGGGCTGGAGCGATAGCACAGCGGGTAGGGCGTTCGCCTTACAAGCGGCCAACATGGCCGACCCGAGTTCGATTCCTCCTCCCCTCTCGAAGTGCCCGGCAAGCTACCGAGAGTATTCGATATGCCAGACACAGTAACAACAAAGTCTCCAATGGAGACGTTACTGGGCCCGCTCGAGCAAATCGATGATCAACAGGAGGGCCTTTACCTTTTTTTTACCTTATTATTTGTTTTTTTATTCAGTATTCTTTAATACTTTTTTAAAAATTTTTAATAGTGAGACATCATGAGGTACAGTTGCAGACTTACACAGTTTTGTGTTTGGGTTTCAATTATACAATGATCAAACACCCATCCCTCCACCAGTGCCCATTTCCCACCACCACGGATCCCAGTATCCCTCTCACCCCCCATCCCCCCATCCCACCCTGCCTCTGTAGCAGGGAATTCCCTTTTGTTCTCTCTCTCTTATTGGGTGTTGTGGTTTGCAAAAGAGGCAATGGGTGATAATCATGACCAAACTTGCATTTATCCTCTTCAAACTTACTTGGAAAAATATTTCTAGTCTGCTCAGACTCAAGGAAGGATTTTCTATGACTGATTCTTCCATGAGAAACTTTCTTCCCTTTAAAAAATGATGCATGCTTGTTCCTGGGCTTCCTCCACTGTCAGCAACTGCTTGGCACATTCTTCAAATCCTTTTCTGCCTGCTTCTACCAGCACCTAACCCCCCCCGCCCCCCCCCCCCCCCCCCACTGCAAACCCCAGTCCCTGCTCCTGCCATCTCCCTCCACTCCCAGTATTGCTCGGGGCTCTAGTATCATCTCTTTCACTTTTTTAAAACAATCAATTTTACTTATACTTCTGGATTAAATTATAACCTACATGCCAATAACATCAATTGCAAGAGCATTTGTTAAATAATGACAGTATATGTCAAGCTCTATACTGCTGAGTGCTCTATGGGATATATTTAGTTCATGCCCCTTAACAGATCTTAAATGTTTAACTTTACCCTGTGCTTTCTCCTAAATTCCAGAATTATCTACATTTATGATGGAAATGTATGCATGTATCTCCAAAGCTCAACATGATTTTTTTCTTCCCACTCTACCCCTCTCTGCTTTCTCCCAAATTCTAGAATTATCTACATTTATGATGGAAATGTATGCATGTAGCTCCAATGCTCAACATGGAATTTTTTCTTCCTCCCCACCCTACTCGATCCAAAATCCGCTGTTTCAACATTTTTCCTTATCGCAGTTTACTATATCACCAATCATTAAGTGTTCAAGCCAAAAACTCAAACTTTTTTTGATTCTTATGTCTGCCCAGTCTAATAACTTAAGTACAATAAGTTTTCTCACAAACATATATCTAATATTCCAATTCTCTTCATTTCTATTACCTTCAGTCTTATCTAGAGTGTCTCAGTCTCAGCACCACTGTCATGTTGAATGAGATGATTCTTTGTTCCTGGTAGTTGTTCTGTACATTGTAGATGTTATAGTAACATCTCTGTCCTCTACCACTAACTATCTAAAACTTCTCCATAGAGTTGTGATAAGCAGATGCATTCTGACGTGTTCATATGTTTATTGCTTCACATGTTGTGACAAGCAATAATGTCCCTTTGGTATTAATCTCAGTCGATATTATCTCCCCTTTTATTTATTACAACATAACTAATTTGTCTTACATGCCAAAAGATATGAATCTGATTTTGTCGTATAACACCTTCAAAACATCATTTAACTTCTGTGTGCCTTTAAGATAATATTCAAACGTCTTAAACACATTCCCAGTTTTTTTTATAACTTAAATGAGGGGTACCTTACATACAAAAGACTAGACTAGACAATGCATATAATCTGATTAATTTCAACATGCATATCTGTAAAACTTCCCCACGATCAAGGTTAAAAACTTATTTATTATCTCCAGAAATTCCATTGCACCTTCCCATTCTTTATTTTGCTAAGCACACTTAACATAGGATTTTCTCTTAATTTTACAAAAGGACACACACAAATAGATAAAGACGAATGAAAACAAATCCTTACAATCTGGTAAAGAATGTGGTTAGCAGGATGGGTCTGAAAGAGAAGGTTTCTATGGACAGTGATGAAAATGTATTGGCACTTTGGTAGTGGATGGTGTAGTAAAACAAATTTAAAAACATTACACTGCTGTAAACCAACGTTATTTGAACTAAATTTTTTTTTGCATAAATTATTGTTAACCAGAAACACTGTGTTATACAGTCCTCTAGGAAGAATTCATCTTGTACTGCTGAAACTTTATACCCCTTGTATAACTTTTCATTTTCTTGTATTTCTAATATTTGCAATCATCAGGATAGACTCTGTCCACTAGTTTGACTATTTTATGTAACTTGCACAGGACTCATGAAAAGTTTGTCCTTTCATGACTGACTTATTTCACGTAATGTCCTCTGGGTTATCCTCTGGGTTATTCATATTATTACCAATTTTAAATTATTAGATATATTACCATATATCTAATATTCCAATTCTCTTCATTTCCATTACCTTCAGTCTTATCTAGAGTGTCTCAGTCTCAGCACCACTGTCATGTTGAATGAGATGATTCTTTGTTCCTGGTAGTTGTGGTTAGCACACAATTGGTAGTTGTTATTACCAATGATAGGATTTTTTTAACCTTTTTTTTTCTTTTTGGATCATACCCGGTGATGCACAGGGGTTAGTCCTGGCTCGTGCACTCAGCACTCAGGAAATACTCCTTGTGGTGCTGGAGTATGAACCAGATGCTGGTTCATATGAGATGCTGGGAATTGAACTCGGGTCAGCTGCGTGCAAGGCAAATGCCCTACCTGCTGTGCTATCATTCCAGCCCCCATGGATTTTTATCCTGGAGTGGCACCCAGCAGTGCTTGGGAGCTCCTCCCAGAGCTGCGTTGCTCTTGGACATGTTGGGTTGAGGGTTAGGGGGTGGACACCATTCTCAGATTGCTACATGAAGAGCATGTGCTCTAGCCATTTTATCCACATTCCCAGGCCCTGCATGTCCATTCTTTTAAAGACTAAATAGTATTAATTGCAGATATGTGTCAATTTTTAGACTCATTCATTGATGAGCACTTATTTTGTTTCCATACCTAAGGATTTTTTTTTATTTTTGTATCCTAGAAATATTTCTGTATTTCAAACATATTTTAATATGTTTGACATTTCTGTACCATATTGTGAGCAATGCTGCAAAAAAACATGGGCATGTAGATATCACTTTGAGACAGTACTTTTATTTCCTTTGGATATATACCCAGAAATGGGATTACTGGATCAGATGGTAGTACTATTTTTAATTTCTTCAGAAATTTCCATACTGTTTTATATAACAGCTGTACCATTTACATTACACCAAGAGTGTAAGAGGGTTCCAGTTTCCACACATTCTTGACAAATCTTTTTAGATTATTTTTCCCCAGAGACTAGCCATCCTAAAAGGTGTGAAATAATGTTTAATTGTGGTTTTGATTTCCATTTCCTACTTACTTAATCAGTGATGCTGAGCCCCTTTTCACAGGTATGTTGGTCATGTTCTTCGTCCATTTTTTAAATCGAGTTATATATGTTTTGCTGTTTGACAGTTTTTGATATTTTGCCATGATCTTTATGAATTTCTTAAATATTTTGAATATATTTTACTTATTATATATGTTCTGCAAATTTCTTTCTTATAGCCACTTTCCCACACTAAACCCCATAGAATTGGTTACCTTTGACCTCCATCCAGAGGGAGTTGCAGCAGAGAATGAGACAAACATATGAGGAGACAAACAAACACATGTGAGCTGTTGAAGCTTTAGGGTAATCTGGGTAGTCATGAATGAGCACACAGGTTGGCCATTTATTCAGCACGATACGTGAGTTATTATTTAAATGGACAGAGACATTAAGAACAATTAGTCAGCACATCAAAATTCAATGGGTACATTAAGAGCAGAGACTGGGATATTTTATGCAGATAAACATCAGGCACCCCTAAAGTACAGAGGGAAGAAAGATGTGAGAATTTCCTATTCTGTTTTTGCCTGTGTTGCCTTCTCTCTAAAAGACCAGAAACTGTTCTTTTCTGGGCAAGTTTTTCTGCTCCTTTATATTCTAAGACCAACACTGTCTTGCCAGGGGACCATCCCAATCTTGAGATTGGGTTTTTGTTTAGAGGGATGATCTCCCACACTTTCTATAGGTTACCTTTTGTGTTACATCCTTTGTTACAAATACTACTGCACATCCTCAAGTGAATGAGGAGAAGACAATAGTGAGATAAGTGTTCTTGTTTATGTAATTTTTTTGTTTTCCAGAAGTCAGTAGACACCCAGATGAAGTGTCAGATCCTGTTTGTTTTAAGTATCCTTTGGTGATTACAGCCATTAAAAATAGTCATGACAAGAAGGCTTTTGGAATAGACTTGAGTATCAGAGTAAAGATGAGAACGGTAATAATGGAAATAATTAAGCTATAAAGAGGAATAATGAGCCTTCGAGAATTTTCATATTTCAAGCATTTCATAGAATTTCTCCCAAAGAAATCTAGAACCTTATTGAATGCAAGCAAATAACTTATTGTTTCCAAACACTGACAGACCCACAATTGAACTAGAAATCCAGTGAACATTGATGGACTCCCTTTCTTGGTAAATTGACCAAAAAAATATAATCAGTAATGAAAAAACTGATTTTATTTATAGGATGGTCCTACTAGACAGTTTTATTTATTTATTTATTTTTGCTTTTTTGGTCACACCCCGTGATGCACAGAGGTTACTCCTGGCTCTGCACTCAGGAATTACCCCTAGCAGTGCTCAGGGGACCATATGGGATGCTGGGAATCGAACTCAGGTTGACCACGGGCAAGACAAACGCCCTACCCGCTGTGCTATCACTTCAACCCCATTAGAAAATCTAAAAATTTAAAAATTTGTTAAAAAAATATTTTATTTATTTTTAAATAGAACCAGAAATATTCCCTTATTTTTTAAAATTTTACTGAAAGACTGGAAGTTGTGGTAAGATGGGAGGAGAAGGATTTACATAAATAGGCCTTACCTATTTCATGTAAACTCCATAATACACTAGCACAGATTTTTTTGAAAAGTTTTATTAATGACAGGTAAGGTATGAGTACCATAATGATATCCAAATATAAAATAAAATTTAGTGCAATATATCTTAGATTCCAGAAATCTTGCTTATGTAAATGAGGAGCATTTTATTGAATTGTATTACAGGGTTTTATTTTCCTTGTTTACATAGGTAAAATCATATAGTAGCTGCAAATTGGCTCTTACTGATTTATTTTCTGTTCTTTCTATTGGCCATTTCTTAGTTTTGTTGGAGCAAATAATATAAAGTAGATTTATATTATAATTTTTTTTTCTTTAGAGAAGTAAGCCTTTATTTCTGTTTCACAAATGAAGCTGGCTTCTTTTGGTTGCTTTTGGTGATTAGTCAAAGAGACCAAATCCCAAGTCCTCGTCCGACTCCTCCGACTCCTCCTTGGCTGCAGCCTTGGCGGGGGCTGCGGCTGCAGCAGGAGCAGCAGTGGTGGCCGCAGCCACGGGGGCAGCGGTCACAAAGGCAGATGGATCAGCCAGGAAGGCCTTGACCTTTTCAGCAAGGGGGAAGGAGTGCTCAGTCTCCACAGACAAAGCCAGGACACGCTTGTACCCATTGATGATGGAATGAGGCACTGAGGCAACAGTTGGGTAACCAATCTGCAGACAGACACTGGCCACATTCCGGACTCCCTCCAGGAAGCGGGAGTGCAGAGTCTGCTCTGTGATGTCCAGCACTTCGGGGTTGTAGATGCTGCCATTGTCAAACACCTGCTGGATGATGAGCCCGAAGGAGAAGGGCGAGATGTTGAGCATGTTCAGCAGCGTGGCTTCGCTGGCGCCCACCTTGTCTCCGGTCTTGATCAGCTGCACGTCACTCAGGATTTCAATGGTGCCCCTGGAGATTTTGGTGGTGATGCCCAAAGCCTGGAAGAAGGAGGTCTTCTCAGGCCCCAGACCTGTATTTTGGGCTGGCACAGTGACCTCACAGGGGGCAATGGCTCCCGCACGGGCAGCAGCTGGCACCTTATTGGCCAGCAGCATGTCCCTGATCTCAGTAAGGTCCTCCTTGGTGAACACAAAGCCCACATTTCCACGGATATGCGGCAGCAACTTCTCCAGCGCGGGGCTGTTCTCCAGGTGCCCGCGGATGGCCTTGCGCATCATGGTGTTCTTGCCCATCAGCACCACCGCTTTCCCCCGGAGGGACATGCGGATCTGCTGCATCTGCCTGGAGCCCACATTGATAAAGCATTTGGGGTAATCATCCAGAAGTTGGAGCCCACGATCATCCATCTGCCTGGAGCCCACGATGAAGCATTTGGGGTAATCATCCAGAAGTTGGATGATCTTTAGGAAGTAGCTGGATTTCCAGGTCGCCCTGTCTTCCCTGGGCATCAAGGCGGTGCATCAAGGATTGCCACACGGGGTTTAAAGACGATGTCGCGCTCACGAGGATGCCCGGCGAGAGCTATATTATAATTTTGTTATAAAATAAATTTGTTATTTGCCTAAGAGGGCAGATTGGGGATGGGAAGGAAAATGGGAACATTGGTGAAGGGAAGGTCACACTGGTGGTATTGGAACTATAAATGTCTGATTTACAAAGTTGTATAATGAACAACTTTGTAAATCAGTGTTTTTAATAAAAATAAAATTTAAAAAAAAGATGGGAGCAGTTGAAATTAATTATACAGAGACACATTTGGAGAGGAAGAAGTGGGAAAATTATGCAGGGGGCATATGGGCTTTGATAACACCGTCAGTCAACTTCCCCCCACTTCTCAAGCGTCAGACCCACCTTATATTTGGGAACAACAGAAATCCGACTGTTTAGTGCATGGAAATGAATGTTTGAATGCAATGCATCAGACAGCAGAGGCTGCTTTTTGGAGCAATGCTGATTTATTTTAGAAATGTTGAGCTCAGGGGAAACCCATAATTTTCTAAGGGAGAGATTTTGCAATCATCTTTAAATTTTTAGATGCTAATTCCTATCTTATTTCTATAACCACCTGATCTAGAGCATGTTTAGTGAAAATACAAGATGATGGCTGTCATATCTCAAGTGAGCTCAATTTTATCTACACTGAAAATCACTGTGAAATAATCTCTAATTATAAAGCTGGGAAACAACATCTTAGCTCATGTGATTGAAGGCGGAGGCCCCCAGTGCTTGCCACTAGAACTGTCTTGAAAATTACTCACATCTGCTAAAGGGGGAAAAAATTGAGTTTCTGTGTCAGGGTTTAAAATTTCTAAATATTTTGCAGTCATGCTGAAGTCTGGCCCGAAGATTTATTTTCTTGTGTCAGGCATTAAAAATATCTAATTTTGCAAAAAATAGCTCCAATTTGTGCAACTGCAAATGGAGAAATTATATCACGTTCCATACTAATTTTGCAAATAATAAATGAATGCAATGTGCCAGGTGTTATATTAAGTTTCTCATGTTATTTTCCTTATGTTTACTTCGTGGTCAAGATAAGGCTAAAGTGACAAGGTTCTACCTGGGATAACCTCAACTAAGTAATCTCCAAAAGATTAAAAAAGTATGCTTCGGGGGGATGAGGGTTGGGGGGGGGATGCTGGGACCCGTGGGGATGGATGACGGGCACTGGTGGAGGGATGGGCACTTGATCATTGTATAACTGAAACCCAAGCACAAAATTTGTAAGCCTATAACTGTACCTCATGGTTTTTCACTAATAAAAAAAGAAAAAAAAAGTATACTTCATATCTTCAGAAAAAAACATAAAAGCAGATAAAGGAAAGACTATAATTTTTTTTTGTCTTTTTGGATAACACCTGGCAATATTCAGGGGTTATACCTGGCTCTGCACTCAGGAATTACTCCTGACCATATGGGATGCTAGGGTTAGAATTCGGGTTGGACACATTCAAGGCAAATACCCTACCTGCTATACTATTGCTCCAACTTCTAATAAAATGTTTTTATCAAATGGAGAGGTCGGATTTTTATGAACTGGTAATACGGTAATATTAATGATTTGTGTAAGATTAAATACAAACTGTTTTTATTCTAAATAAAATTGTTAGTCTATGTATGCTATACATGATCATGTATTATCAGGAAGACTTCTATATATATCTGAATTAATAAACTCATTCCTTACATTTTTCTCTTTCTTCTTTCTCAATTCAATAGAAAATTTCAAGACCATAATTAATAGAAGTAAGAAATAGCCAAACAAAAAACAAAACAAAACAAAAAATGGAAACTTCCTGAAAATGTCACAAATAATCTAAAGGTTGGACATGGGAGTCTCCAAGTGGATGGTTCCACAACGTAATTGACGACATAAAATTCAAGCAGCAGTTTTGCCAGACCAATGTCACTGTTGTCCCAAAATTCCAAACAGGATCTGACCACCATCTCCGTACAAAATTCTACTTCACAGAGCAGGGAGAAAGGGCTGCAAAGTTTAAGTAAAGAGAACTCCCAGAATGACCACGAACTGGGAGCTCTTTGGCACTATTGCTGCAATATAGGAAGATGCTGTCATTGACAACATTGACAAGGAATATGATCGACTGGTTCAGCACCTCCATGATTGTGTGTGGAACGCCAAGAGAGAGTTAGCCACAAAAAAATGCCTGTCTTTGAAAACTCTTGAACTTATTCTCCAACGTGGTTCGGCAAATGCCTCGGGCAAATGCCAGCGAATGTCCAAGCCCTCAAAGTAGTGCAGAGATGCAATAAAGGAAGACCTCAAAGAGAGAAGAGCAGCAGTGCTGGCAGATGTGGCAGAAGCTGGAAAAAACATTCGCAACACCCGCCTGTCCTTCGTCAACTACAAAACCAAGATTACTGCCCTGCAATGTCCTGATGGATCCCTCATATCTTCCAGAAGGGCAATGGAGAAGATTATCCATGACTTCTACTCAGATCTCTTCGATAGCCACGTCCACCTGCCCACATACCAAATTCCACAGGATGGATATGTCGTTCCCAACATTCTCCCTTCAGAAATCCGACATGCCATTTTGTCAGTAAAGAAATGAACAGCACCTGGCCCAGACAAGGTCAGACCTGAACACCTGAAGAACCTGCTGTCAGTACTCATCAGTACTCTGGCTCGGCTCTTCACGTGCTACCTGTCTGAATGCAAGGTTCCTTCCCAATGGAAAACCAGCAGGACTGTACTACTGTACACTTCTTGTACATCCACGACATTGGCAACTATCGCCCGATCTGCCTGTTGTCTGTCATCTAAAAGCTGTTCACTCGAGTCATCCTGAATAGGATTGGCAAAACACTAGATGAAGGAAAACTATGCAAGCAAGCTGGGTCCAACAAAGGGTTCAGCACCATCGACCATATCCACACGATGACCAAGCTCATTGAGGTTTCTCAGGAGTTCAAGATGCCACTCTGTCTAACGTTCATTGATTTAAAGAGGACCTTTGATTCTGTTGAGATGGAAGCGGTCATTGAAGCCCTAGCCAATCAGGGCATTCATATTCAATATATTAGGATCCTCTGTGAGCTGTATTATGGGTTCACTACCAGGATCTCACCATTCTACAAGGAAGTGATCATCGATATCAAGAAAGGGGTTCAGCAGGGTGATACCATTTCACCGAAACTCTTCAGTGCCACCCTCGAGAACATCATGCATTGACTGGAATGGCAAGGAATGGGAGTGAAGATAGATGGTCAGCAACTACACCACCTCCACTTTGCTAATGACATCGTTCTAATAACACCAAACATCAGCCAAGTGGCACAAATGCTGGCCAGCTTTGACCGTGAGTATGGAAAGGTCAGACTGCAGCTGAATCTCACGAAGTCGGTGTTTATGAGAAACAGTCTTGTTCCTGACATTTCATTCACTCTCAACGGAACAACCATCTCCAAATGCAACAGTTATGTGTACCTAGGTCATCAACATGATGAATAACCTGGCACCTGAGTTGCGCAGGAGGAAGAGCGGCTTGGAATACCTTCAACAGTGTCGAAGAAAGAGCTAAGAGGATGAAGAACCTCCAGCCCTGGCACATCTCTTTGATTCCACTGTTCTTCCTGCATTAACACATGCCTCAGAGACCTGGGCCCTATGAAAACAGTATGAGAACGCTATTCGGGTCTCCCAAAGAGGAATCGAAAGAGCTGTGCTTGGTGTATCACGTTTCACTCAAATGAGAGAAAGAATTTGGAGTTCCAACCTCTGTTGACAGTCAAGAATCAGGGATGCTGTCTCATTTGCCAAGTCATCTAAAATCAGATGGGCTGGACACATAATGCCATTTTGAGATGACAGCTGGACTAGAGCCATTACTCACTGGATTCCACGGGATGTCAAAAGAGCGCATGGCCGCCTACCTACAAGATGGTCAGATTTCCTCGTCAAGACCTTGAACAATCGATTTGAGGCTCTTTGTGTTCCTAGAATAAACAGACGCCATTGGGCTACACTAGCATGCGACAGGGACGAATGGAGATGTTACTGGCACCCGCTCAAGCAAATCAATGATTAATGAGAAGTCAAGTGATCAAGTAATATTTTATAGTCCTTTAAAAATATTATTTCTTGGGGACTAGAGACATAGTCCAATGTATGGAGCACATGCTTTGGATACCAGCAACCTGGGGTCAATCCCTAGTACCCCATTTATTTCTCAGAGCCACCAGAAATGATCTGTAAATGCAGATCCAGTAGTAAACCCTAAACACTGATGAATTTGGTCCAAAAATATTTCTCATATTTTAAAATCTGTATTTTCTCCCACGTTTTTGACACCATTCTTGAAAATAATTGTTTTCTATAGGCATCACTTTACCACCTCCAAACTGAAGGACAAATGCTTACCTACAACCATGCAGACAATTCTTTCTGGATTGTCTTTGTCATTCAAAATGCATAAAATTTTGCCCTGGAATTTATATTAAACTTACCAGTTATCTCAAACCAATTTTTTATTTGTCTTTTGTTTAGTGATACACTGAATGAAAAGATTGCCATAGTTTAACATTCCCATTCAGGTTGATAAAATATACTGACTGTAAACTTCAAAATTCTGAAACAGTTTAGTTCTCATTATATAAAAGCGCATTTGATCACACTTACTTCTATGTGGTAGAAAATTAAACAAACTCATAAGGTTTTATTTTACTTTTGAACTGCTATAACAGGCATTGATAGGACATTGGTTAGTAACAAGAAGTCAAAATACAGTTGATGAAGGAAAAATTAAACCACAACCAAGACAAAAAAATTCTATGATAAACATGCTTTTCTTATTTCAGTTTTTCAGGTATATCTTTAAAGCTATTTTGAATAGCCACAAGGCACATGAAAAAATGCTCTACATTGCTAATCATCAGGGAGATGCAAATTACACAGCAATCATGTTATCTCATGACATAGAGACTGGCACACATCTAAAAGAAAACAACCAGTGCTGGCATGGATGTGAGGAGAAAGGGACTCTCATTCATTGTTGGTGGGAATGCAGACTGGTTCAATCTTTTTGAAAACCAATATGGGCATTCTTCAAAAACCTAGAAATTGAGCTCCCATAGGACCCGGCAATGCCACTTGTGGGAATATACCCCAGGGGTGAAAGAACACACAGCAGAAATCCCATCCACACTTCTATGTTCATTGCAGCACTATTCACGATAGCCAGAAACTGAAAATAATTCAAGTACCCAAGAACAAAGACTGGATTAAGAAGCTATGGTTTATGTACACAATGGATTATTGCACAGCACCAGAAAAAAATGAAGCAATGAAATTTGCTTATAAATGGATTCATATGGAGAGTGCATGCTGACTGAAATAAGCCAGAAGGAGAGGGACAGAGATAGAATGACTACACTAATTTGTGGGATATTTAAAAAATAGCCTGAGACTTATATCCAAGGACAGAAGCAACAAGGGGCAGGATGATTGGTCCAAGGTGGAAGCCTCCCTCAAGGGCTGGGGGAGAAGGCATTTGAAAGAGAGAAGTTACTGTTATGACAATGATAATTGGAAATGATCTCTCTGGGTAAATCTGAGTGCTGAAAGTAAGTAAAGGAGCAAACATAATAAGTTCTCAGTACCTGTATTGAAAACCATAATGCCCAAAAGGAGAGAGAGAGAAAGAAGAAAAGTGCCCGCCATAAAGGAGCAGTCTTGAGGAGGAGAAGGATGATCACAGGAGGAAGGCTGGGAACATTGGTGATGGAAAATGCGTACTGGTGGAGTGATAGGTGTTGAAACATTTATGACTGAAACCCAACCATGAACAGCTTTGTAACTGTATCTCACGGTGATTAAATAAAAAAAATTTAAAAACGTGTCAAATCAATCCCATCAATAATTCAACTAAATACTTGTTATTCTGTCCACTGATGAATCACGTTGATATTATCTGAGATACACAGGACTATACTCACTTTCAATGTCTCTTCAATAAAAGAATGTCAGATCTTTTGTACTAAGAAAATTCTATGACTGAAACTTGATAAATTTTGTGCATTTCTTGATGAAAAATTATTTTCTTTCACTGTAATTCAGTGTTCTTTTGTTTAAAAGGTTGATTACACCCTACAGATTTTGAACTGAATGCTATATAATTTTAAAATGATATATTTACTAGTCTGTAAGGGTGCATCCAAGGACTAAAAAAATTTTTTTGTTATCATTCTAGTGAAGACTGCCTTTAAGAAGCTACCTTTATGTAAATTTCATGACTTCATCTTTTCTAACAGCTACATAGTACTCCATGGTGTAGATGGAAAGTATCATGTTAAGAGAAATGAGTCAGAAAGAGAGGGATAGACATAGAAAGATTGCATTCATCTGGGGAACATAAAGTAACAAAATAGGAGACTAACACCCAAGATTAGTACCAGGAGGTTTGCTCCATGGCATGGAGGCCAGCCACACATGCTAGGGGAAAAGAGAGCTCAGATAGAGAAGGGAGCACCAAATAAAGGGTGTTGGGAGGATCCTCCCAGGATGGGAGATACATGCTGAAAATAGACTATAGACCAAACATGATTGCCACTCAATGCCTCTTTTGCAAACCACAACGCCCAAAAGGAGAGAGAGAACAAAAGGGAATGCCATGCCACAGAGGCAGGGTGGGATGGGGGGGTGGGAGGTGGGAGGGATACTGGGACCCATGGTGGTGGAAAATGGGCACTCGTGGAGGGATGGGTATTTGACCATTGTATAATTGAAATCCAAGCACAAAACTTGTAAGTCTACAACTGTAACTCATGGTGTTTCACTAATAAAAATTAAAAAAAAAGCAAATAAATAAATAAATAAATAAATAAAAGAAGCTACCTTTACTGATAACCAAATTCCAATGTATAGTTTCATGGAGCTGCATAGTCAGAAATGTGTTTCATCATTTGTCTTCCATTTCAACTTATTTTGTTAGTGTAAACTCTAGGTTATGCAACTGTAAAAAATATTTAATTATAGACACATTTTTATTGAAAATGACAGGTTCTGATACATATTTTGTCAAGTTGCCTGCTGCACAAAAAATGAAGATTGAAAATAATTTTCAAGTTCTGGTATTTAATAAAAAATGTCCATCGTTTTCACTTAGAAAAGCAGATCTTTAAACATTCTAAGACAGAGATGCTATGGTATTTTCAAATGCTGGTCAGCCATTGATTTATTCAGTACCCAATGTGTGCATGTTTACTAAATTCTAATATTTTCAGCTAACTAGGAATAAAACAACGTTTGATTTCTTTATCATAGTCACTTAAACTTTGTTGTTTTGGGTGTTTTATAGATAACTAATCTAAAACTAGAAGTTAAGTCTTTTAACCCCCAAATTACTTGACTTATGTAAATATTGTTATTGTTTTATTTGCTCCATGTCCAAAGCAGGTTTGTGAACAAGTTTTGCTACGTGAAACTTTTTATAAATACTTAAAAATCATCAAACTGATAAGAGTTAAAACACAAAATATAAAATAAACTCATATAACTCAATAGTAAGAAAATATTTGATGCATTTAAAAGTGGGTAGAGGAACTGAATACCTTTATTCAAAGAAAGCATATCAATTACTAACAGGTATCAGCAAAAGTGCTCTTAGAATCACTAATTATTAGAGAAATGCCAATCAAAACTCATATAACCTTACAGCTGTAAGGACAGGTAATATAAATAATATGAGAGGCATGACTTTTTGCTTGATTTGCTAAATACATGGTAAGAATAAGAGTTACTGTGTTTCCAGTGAAAAATAAATTACAAAAATGGTAAAAAAATGTGAAATTTTCTTCGGGAAAAAGGACATCATTATACAGTGAAATGGGAGTTAAATTGGTTTAGTTAGTATATACCAACTGAATGGAGGTTACTAAAAATTAAATATCCATATGATTCAATAATTCTTCTTTGAATATGTATTCCAAGGAAATAAAATTGAACCAATATGAACCTCTGCTCATTGAAGCATTAATTACAGTGGCAAATACATTGAAACTGCATATCCATCAATGGATCAACAGATAAGGAGACTTTATAATCTATACATACATATTATGTACATGTGATGAAATATTTATGCATGAAGAAGAAGAAACACTTGTTTTTTACAACATGGATATTCCTTCAGTGTACTATAATAAGTGAAATAATTCAGAGAGTAAGACAAAAAACTTCTAATTTCAATTTATATGTGAAACCTAAGTAAATTAAAAGGAAGATGAGAGTAGAATGATAGTTTCCATGGGATGGGGTGGGTGGGTTGAGGGAAATGAAAGATGTTGGGGTGGTCAAAGATATAAGCTTCCAGTTATGAGATGAAAAAGATCTGAGAATCTAAAGCTCAACATAGTGACTATAATAAATAATACCGATATTTTCTACTTCTGACTTAAGTGACTAAATAAAAAATGTTTTCTTATACATACACACAATATTGCGTAAGGTGGTGAAGATGTTAACTAGTGTTACTGTGTAAATTTTTCACCACCAATATATGTATCAGTCTTCACTTTGTATACATTAAACTTATGCAATATTAGACATAAAGGTTATCTCAATAAAACAAAAAAAATTTTAAATAGTACTGTATCTCAGACTGTGCTCTAGAGCTATATGTACATTTTATCACATCACCAGGTCATTCATAAGTTTGAGAAGTACTAATGCATATTATACCAGATATAAATTATCATTTGATATAAATTATCATTTTGATACTAGAGGAAAGAGCTATTAAATATAATAAATATTACATGATTTAAAAAAGCAAATAAAGATAAATTTATTTATTATTATCCACTACTAGTTTATAAAAAAGATGGACATTTTAGCTTTGTTTGTTGGTAAGCAGCATTTACATGACAACAAAATTACTCATGGTTAAGAAATATAACACAAGATACTTATATATAATTCTAAATCATTGGCTTGGATTGTTCTTATTTTCTGCATAAAATCATTTTTGGAGGTTGGCATATAAAATATACTATTTTGATACCTATTATAAGGAAATATATTCTTTGCAGCTATAATGGTAGTTCCTATCACCATTTCTGGAGAATCTAGTTATGGTTGATGCCTTTATCCAAATTTTATAGGTGAAGAAAATAAATCAAAGAAGTGACATACTTACCCAACATAGGGTGATATGCTTTTTGAGTCTTTTCATTTATGAAAGGAATAGGATGAGCTTCTTGGACAGAGTTGTTTCAGTGTTCCTTTCATGGGGTCAAGTGGAGAGGATTAAAAAAAGTAACAGGATTTAAAGCCCACAAAGCATGAAGAAGAGATTGTGCCTTGAAATAGAAATTCTGATTTTTAAGATACTAGAAAAGAAAGAGCATAATAAATATCTTAACTGGATCAAGATCATAAACTAAAACACTTTGGTTTTTTTCAATTATTCTTACTGAATCATGAAAACAGTATTTGTATTTGCTTGTGGTGATAGTATGACTTTATATAGAAATGTGTATTGAGGACCCAGAGTCATAGTACAGTATGTAGCATGCTTGCCTTGCACAAGACTGACTCAGATTTGATCTCTGATACTCCACACTGTATCCTGAACCTAATCAGAAATAATCTCTGAGCCTATACTAAGCCCTGAACATTCCTAGGTGTATCCCCAAAACCAAAAATATAATGTCTATTGAGAAATCTGTGCTCACCTGTATGAAGGCCTAGACTATTTGAGTAAGAATATTGGATAAGAGTGGGCATGACATTTTCTTTTTAGGTACTTTAATTTATTCAAACTGTTCTTTAAATTGAGCCCTAATTAAGTAGAGATAAATGATTGTAAAGTATTTTAAAATAATATTTAAAATTAATATGAACAATATTTATTTTTTGTTGTGGTAGTGGTGGTTAGATATACCACCCGTAAAAAGTCCTTCTATTCAGATTAAGATCTCAGACACTTTTCTAACAACACACACAAAAGTCAAATCAAAATGGACCTGATATCAGACTAAAACAGAGGCCAAATCCTTCATGATATCGAACCTGGAGACATCTTCAATGCTTCAAGTGCCATGGACCAAGAAAATAAAAGAAAAGTTAAACAATCATGACTATATCAAATTAAGAAGCTTCTATACTGCAAAAGAAATGAGGAGCGGAATTAAAACACACCCCAGAGACTAGGAGAAAAATATTTGCTTACTTATCATCTAACAAAGGGTTATATCCAAGATACATAAGGCACTCTAAAACTACAAAAGATGGACAGCCACAACCATCAAAAGAGGGGAAGATATGAACAGAAACTTGCTCAAAGCTATACAGATAGCCAAAGCACACATTAAAAAAAAGTCAAAAAAAGTCAGTATCATTCAACATCACGAAAATGAAAATAAAAACAATTAGATATTATTTCATTCCAGTATACTGGCACACATCACAAAGATTAAAAGCAATCAGTATTGGTGGGGAAGTGGGGGAAAAAGGAAGTCTTATCCATTGCTGCTGGGAATGTTCACTGGTCTATCCCTTTTAGAAAACAATATGGTCACTTCTCAAGAAACTAGGAATTGATCTTCCATATAACCCAACAATTCCACTCTTTAGCATTTACCCCGAGCATCCAAAAATTTTCTTCAAAAAAGACATTTTAATTTTTATGTTCATTGCAGCACTATTCACAGTAGCCAAAATCTGGAAATAAACCAAGGCTACAAGAACGGATGACTGGCTAAAGAGACTTGTGGTACATTTACACTTTAGAACATTATTAAGCTATAAAAAAGATAAAATCATGCAGTTTGCTGCTGCACGGATGGATCTAAAGCATATCATGTTGAGTAAAGTTAGTCAGAAAGAGAGACAGACACAGAATAATTTTCCTCATATGTGGTATGTGGAGATAACAAAGTAAACAAACAACAAATACTCAAAGGCAACAGAACTGAGAACTGGCCTTTAGTAGGAAGCATATTGATAGATGGGTGTGTGGGGATTGGGTGGGGGACACTGGGATATGATGGATGAAAGCTGACACTGGGAGAAGGTGGAGTGCTTTTTTTATTTTTTATTTTTTTTTGCAAAACATAAACACTGTAAAACACTGTCCTCCTGTTGTTCATCGATTTGCTCGAGTGGGCCCAGTAATGTCTCCATCAAGAGACTTGTTGTTACTGTGTTCAGCATATTGAATACATCATGGGTAGCTTGTGAGGCTTTGCCGTGGGGGTGAGATACTCTCAGTAGCTTGCTAGACTCTCCGAGAGGAGCGGAAGAATCGAACCTGGCCCGGCCAGGCTGGCTGCGCGCAAGGCAAATGCCCTACCGCTGCGCTATTGCTCTGTATGTGTTAATATTGAAAATTACAATGCCTAAAATAAAATTTAAAACAATTTAGATTAGTCAAGAAGGACTTTCCTGAGAAAAAATATATAGCTACACATATTTGCCTGGTAGCACTGTAGCACTATTCTCCCATTGTCCATCCCATTGATTTGCTTGAGCAGGCACTAGTAACGTCTCACAACAAATTGTGAGACTCGTTGTTATTGTTTTTGGAATATCGAATACATCATGGGTAGCTTGCCAGGCTCTGCTGTGCAGGCGGGATATTCTCGGTAGCTTGCCAGGCTCTCCGAGAGGGGTGGAGGAATCGAACCCAGGTCGGCTGCATGCAATGCAAACACCCTATCCGCTGTGCTATTGCTCCAGCCCATTTGCCTGGTAAAGCCATATATATAACACAAAGCCTTATAAATATCACTAAAACTTTAACCTATTCTCTTTATTCTTCCATGTTCCTGGTATGTATTATGACCAACAGTAATCATTAAAATGAGAATTACATCTGGGGTGTTTTCAACTAGTAAGATCTTTTTAAACACACACACACACACACACACACACACACACACACACACACACACACACATATATATATATATATTACAGAGAAAAATGTCAATGCTGGCTTGTTTAAGGATATCAGAAGCCTTCAATAAACCTTAGAAAAAATAATGATTTCTCCATTTTCTAACTAAATATGTATCAATGCACTCCTTATCTCTTGTTTATCTATTCATAAATTCTAATGAAAGTTTTTTCCAAGACTACATTCTCTCTTGAACATGAGTTGTATTCGCCTCTTTCCTTTGCTTTACCCCTTGGGAGAATCCATGCTCTCTCTCTCTCTCTCTCTCTCTCTCTCTCTCTCTCTCTCTCTCTCTCTCTCTCCTTATATCTCAAGTATTTTTTTCAATAAAAATTAACTTGCTTCACAAAATAACATAAATATTTTACATCTTTGTAAGTTTATTTTTAGTTTTGGTTTTGAGGTACACATTGTGAGTCTCAGGAACTATTCCTGACTCTGTGCTTAAAGATCATTCCTAGCAGTGCTCAGAGAACTCTAGACAATATCAAGAATTTAACTGGAGTTAGCTGTGTGCAAGTCTATTGTCTTAACCTCTGTACTATTTCTCCGCCCTTGTTCATACTTTATTTAACGATTTTTATGACATGAAGTATGTGTGAACTCAGACTCCATTCATCTTGTGCAACACAATCATTATGTGAAAAGAATATTCAAATTGAGATGCTCTTTGCACTCCTTTGTTCATTGTGGCAGTATTCATAATGCCCAAGATTTGGAAACAACACAAATGAACAACAACAGATAAGTGTATGCAAGATGTTGTGTGTGCATATGTGCATGTGTGTCTATGTATATATGTGTATAGATGATATATACATAGATATAACTATAATATAAGTATATATAATTATAATGTAATATAATTATAAATATAATATAGATATAAGGAAAAAATTAGCCGCTATTTGGATGGAAGTAGAGAGTGTCATGTCAAATGAAACTAGCCAAAAGGCAAAAACCAAAACCAGAATGATTTCTCTCATATGTAAAATGAAAAGAAACAGTAAGGGAGTAACAAATAGCCAATGGCAGAGAACCTGAGAGTTGACCAATAGAGTTGAGTTTGTCAAAGTAGTGGGATTAAGGGTGGTGAGAGGGAATCTTGAGACACTGATGGTAGGTGTGGACTTTGATCATTGTTTGCCTCGGTCATGGTCACGGTCCTCCCGTTGTTCATCGATTTGCTCGAACAGGCCCAGTAACGTCTCCATTGGAGACTTTGTTGTTACTGTATTTGGCTTATCGAACACGTCACGGGGAGCTTGCCAGGCTCTGCCGTGCGGGCGAGATACTCTCGGTAGCTTGCCGGGCTCTCCGAGAGGGGTGGAGGAATCGAACTCGGGTTGGCCATGTTGGCTGCATGCAAGGCAAACGCCCTGACGCTGTGCTAGTTTGCCTAAAACTTATTAATGGTGTTGTAAATCATGACGCTTAAATAAAAAAAATTTAAATAAATTAATAAAATAGTACTTAAATGCCTTCTTTCTATTCCCATCGATAGATAGGTACCTTTAACTTCCTTCTTTAGAAGATCAAAGCCTACTATATAAATTAAGTCATAGAGAAATAAGTCATCTTGTTAAAGTACCTAATAAAAACTGAAATTGAATTTAATCAATGCCCCTTATATGAATCTCTCTGTGGTTTCATTTCCAGCATTAGTAAGAAAAGACTATTAAAAAAGAAATGAAAATTCTGCACTTAATCTTCCACTGCTAAATTTAAGAAGCTTTGCACAGCATGAAAATGTGCCTATATATTCTTATGATATTTTCAGTGTAAAACAAACCATCTGTCCATCTTGTCTCCCAGTTCTCCCTACCCTCATAGCTCTTTCTTTTCATTTTAAATGAATATCTGGTTTAAGAAAAAAAATATACAGGTGATTCATTTTTAACTAAATACTATATTATTTACTTATTAAAAATATGTTTCTGTGTATGTATCATTATGTTAACATGGGTACATAGAAAAAAACATGTGACTAATATTCAGTATGTTATTTAACCAGTAAGGAGTGGGATGAGTTTGGGTAGGAAGACAGACTTTCATGTACGCATGGTCTATTTTTCATATGATATTCCAGGCATATCTATGTTTAATTTCTGGAACATTTTACAAAATTAAATGCATGTCCAAGATACTGATTGTCACTGATAGGGAATTATGGGACAAGTGTGAAATTGCAACATATGAATCACTGCTGTTCTACCATTTCAAGTATTTAAGTAAAACATTGTATGTTTCAATAAGTGGAGGCGGGGGTAAGCATCATTAAACATTAGAGAATTTAAATAAACAGTCAACTACTTTGGTAAGAAGAATCAACTGATTATTATACAGATAACCTATAGCAAGAGTTAGAGTAATAGGGGATCAAAATGTTAAATTTATCTAGTTGAACTGTTCCCACCCCCCCCCCCCAAAAACTTCAAGAAAGAACATATTAAAAGATCAGTGGAAAAGGAAAGTTTTCACTCGGGTTTAGGCTATCATGTTCAGGTCTGAGCTCCAAAAATCATAGAAATTCAAGCAGTATTATTTGATGTAATTAAAACTTCAGGATGAGGGAAAGTTTCAAAGATGTCTACATAGAAAAATTTGCAACAACACCTAGTTTGATAAAAGGCAAAAATCTTTACTTAATAAGAATAAACTTTGTCCAGTAAACCATACAATTTTATAAAGAAAAGTACTATAACCTTATTTATTTATTAGCAAAAAAGAAATACATTAATAAAGAAGTGCTTTCAAAGTAATTTTTTAACATAAGAATTTAATTTGCGTCCATCTCAGAAATAAAATAGCAAGGATCAGACACTTCAACAAATCCTTGTAACCTAGTTAATTTTTCAGTTCCTCCTACCATGTGATGCTGAAATCTCATAGGGAGAACTGTGCTACTTTTTAATAAAAACTATCTGGACAGCAGGTAACTGGAGCATTAACCTGTTTGGGAGAAAAATAAATTTGCTGATACTTGCATGTCTGTGAAAATTTAATGGCCAGAAAAAAAGTCAAGTGGTACTTCTAAATTTAGAGAATGAGGGAATATTAAGTAGGAACTCAAGTAGAAGAAAGATTTGTGTAAAATTCTATTTGTATTTATATATGAATTTATAAGGAAACATTCAAGATGCTACACTATTGGAACAAATAAAAGGACTCTGGGCAGTTTAGAAACATTGATATGATTTAAATACATTTAGAATTATGTAAACTCCAGAAAGTCTCTCAATTAAATTCTCTATGTGATTCAATGTAAAATTTTATTATTGTCATTAAACTGCGATCTGATACTTCTGGGGACATGGTGAAGTAACACTGCAAGTATAAAATAGTAGTATTGGTAAAATTATAAATATAAATAATCCCCAAATTTTTTTAGAAAAAGAAGCATTATTGAAAGGATCATGACCCTTTCTCAACTGCACTAAGTTATTCAATTATAAAGGCAAAATATGCTCATATAGGATATTTATAAATAAAATATAAAGTTTAACCTGCTCACTACCATGGTCTGAAGTATACAACTCTTATTAGTCATACTTTTTGAAAAAATTATTTTTCTCTATTTACTTTAATCTTTTTCCCATGACACATTGCATTTTTAATGGAAAACAGTTTACTATCTCACTTTGTTGAAATCTTGGGAGTGGAGTTCCTCTGTCAAAGGATACAGAGGCCTTAAGACTCTTGACTAAACTGATATTAAGTAAGGTACTTCACCTCATATATTGTTGCCAGCATTAAGTATATGCATTTTAATATTATAACCAACTTACTTGTAAAAAATGAAATGTTATTTTCAACATTTCAACATTTTCTTAATTTAAACAATCAGTGGTCACTGAAAAGCCTCTTTATACAACTGACTCTTGAAGATCCAACTTTAGCACATGAAGCTGAAAGTATCTGCCGTGAAGGATCAAGGTGGAAGAAAGCAGACACCAGGCCAGAGTGCGAGACATGCTTGATGAGCACAAGATAGACCCCAAGAGAAACGTGCAAAAAAGAAATAAAGATGTGGGGTTGATTGGAGCAATAGCACAGTGAGTAGGGCACTTGTGTCTAACCCAGGTTCAATTCCCAACATCCCAAATGGTCCCCTGAGCACCCCAGGGGTAATTCCTGAGTGCAGAGCCAGTAGTAACCCCTGTGCATTACCAGATGTAAAAAGCAAAAAAAAAAAAAGCAAAAAATAAATAAAGATGTATTTCATTTTTCTTGCAGGAAAACACCCCCAAATTCTCTATTTTTTCTTTGGGGCATGAAGAGAAACCCTTTCATTTGAATACAACTCTCTATAAAAGAAAGTTTTTTTCATTTTATACATAAAGAAACATAGTTTTTAAGGTATTTGTATTTATAAATATTGTTACTATTATGATTTAGGCATAAGATGCTACTGCATCACACCTACCATCAAAATGTAAATGTTCCTCCAACATTGTTTTCGGGTCCCTTCTTGTCTGCCCTTATCTTTCCCACACCCCACCTCATTTCACTATCTATTGGTAGACACAAGTCTGTTGTTGGTCTAAAGATTTGCTTAGAGTGTCCATTGTCCAGTCCCTGGCTTTGTTTCTTTATATTCCACACATGAGCAAGGTTATCTGACAGTTGCCTTTGGTCTTCTGACCTATTTTGCTTAACATAATTTAACACAACTTATCTATGTTGTGGCAAAACATACGATTTCATCTTTTCTTACAGCTGAGTAGTACTCAATTGTGTATGCATAAGATGATCTCAATCTACTCATCTGTTTTGGGGCACTTGGCTTGTTTCCAAGCCTTACTATGATAAATAGCACTGCAAGGAACATAAGTGTGTGTGTAGCTTCCTGAATTAGTGTTTTGTGTACTTGGTGTAGCTTAGTAGAAGTGGGATCCCTGGATCATGGAATTTTTATTTTTAATGCTTATGAGAAGTCCCTGTCCTGCTTTCCTTGGAAACTGAACCATATGACATTCTCACCAACAGTGAATGATGGATCCTCCTTCACTGCATCCCAACCTGCACTGGTTGTATCTGGCCTCAGCCGCCCCCATTATGTTATGTATCATCCTCCTACATAGCTTCTTTGCATTTCCCAAGCTTTTATTTTTGTATATATGTTAAAATATGTATGACTTGTTATGTGAGGCTTTGGCTTCATTAAGAAAACCATTTGAGTTTCTATGGTTCGGATATTCAGGACATTAAGTGATCTTAAAATTTGGTGGTACACAGACCATGCAGTTCAAACTGCTCAAGTTTTAGATGAGGAAACTGAAGCTAAGAGAAAGGGGCTTCAGTTACTTGTAGCATAGCAGATTCTAGAATCTCCCACATCCGTATATTTTCTCCAGTGACCTTCTTTCATATCACACAATGTCTCTGTTGATTTTCTGGATCAATAAAATTTGAGATTTCAAGTATAAATCATGTACAATAATTTAAAATTTGTGGCTTGGTAATTGTGTTGGTTCAATTCATTTAGAGATACTCTTCCCTGTTTCTTTTAGGAAGGGAAAAGAAGGGAATAGTGAACATTTGTACACTCATTTTACATCCACTATGGCTTGTGCCATGCAACCCTCACAACATGTAACAATTATAATCTGTCATCATTCTTCCTTTGGCCAATCTTCTCGGTCCTATCTTGGCATTAAAATCACCGACAATGATCTTGTAGAAGGTGTGGTCTTCTTTATAGAACTTCTCCAGCTCCATGTAGAACTTTTCAATTACTTCTTTATCGTAATTGGATGTTGGTGCATAGACAACGAAGATAGAAACTGCCGGCAGTGAGCCACATCTATTCAAGTGTAATCATCCGATTTGGGTTGTTAGGCATTCGAATGAATCAATGCTCATGGCCAAGTTTGTGTTGACAAGGACACCAGCACCACCAACGCCTCTTCTGTCACAGGTTCCGAGGAACAGTTCATCTCCAGCGTTGAAAATGGCGTGATGTGATCATCAGAGTCAGGGAACCACCTCTGGCTCTGCCATGAAAGCTCATCTAAACTGGTTTGCTCCAGAGACTCATAAGTCTTGAAAGAGATCATCAAGCTGAAAAAAAAAACAAACAACAACAAAAAAACCCTTTTGGACACTTGCACATGGGTGAGATATCTGGGGTATCCCAGAGAGGGGTGGGTCAGCCTAGTGCCTGTCCAAAGAGATCCCCAGCAGCTGCTCTCTCCTACACTTCAAAATCAATGCCATGCCCCGGATCATACTCCACCATCTCAGGACAGACCTCATTGGGAAATTAAATTGCCAAAAATTCAGGTATGCGGTTTCTGTGACTTTGAAGTCTCTAGGCTTTCTTGGAGTTGACATGGGCTACCTCCCCGCATCTCCCTGTACTTTCAGAAACCCTGACGGTCATGTCCACACCCCAAAGTTACCACCCCATTAAAAATTCTGGACTTCCTGGAGCATGCAGTTGCTTTCATCACCACATGACATCTCAAACTCTACAACACCAATAAACTAGTAATGGCATAGCAGATTGGATGGGATGTAATATAGAATGCAACCAATCTCAATTAACAAAACAAAATCAGAAGGCTGAAGCTGCAAGAACATATTACTAATCTCTCTTATAAGGACTTAATATCACCCTAGTGAGATACAACAACTTACATTAATTTTATTCTAAGGAGACATATTTCGATCTTTCTGTTAGCAAAACATTGTTAACAAGCAATATAAAATATATTAGTGAAGGCCTGCTTTAAGGTCAGACTTAAGGGGTGTTTGAGATAAAAGGAGGCAATAGTACAGGGAAGCTGTCATGATGGTGGGATTGGTAATGGGATATTGAATGCCTGAAACAAATAATCTTCAACAACCTTGCAAACCTCAGTGTTTATATATAGTGTAGGGGAAAACTGTACATATGTAGGCCTTACTTATTTCCAGTAAAATCCACAAAACACTAAGACAGAATTGCTTTAATAGTTTTATTAATGACAAATAAGATATGATTATTTGAGCTCTCATTATTATATAATGAGATTCATGTAAAAATAAAATTTAATGTAATATGCCTAAGATTCCAGAGTTGAAAACTTACATATGTAAATGAGCATAGGTATTGGATTATGTTGTAATAGATGTTTTTAATTTTCTTATTTACAAAGGTCAAAATTATATAGTAATCACAAATTGGCTCTAAATGATTTATTTTCTGTTCATTCTATTTGCAATTTCTTAGACTTTTGTTGGAATAAGCAATATAAAGTAAATTTGTTATGTGCCTGGGGGGTAGGCTGGGATTGGTGGAGGTACAATCATACTGGTGGTGTTGGAACACTAAAAATTTGAAGCAACTGTATAATGAACAACATCGTAAGTCATGTTTTTTTAATAAAAATTAATTTAAAAATTTTTGAAAAGACTCAAATTATTTGGATTCAAGTCTGCCCAATAACTTAAAGATATATTGTCTTCAGAACAATATATAGACTCACTATATATTTGGGTTGTTTTGAGGGTGAAATGAAATTGTATATGCAAACTTAGCTTGAGGCCTAACTTTGAAAACATGACAATAGCTATTATATATAAAATATTCTCTATGATCCCATTTGTTTAGGGAATTTATATGCATTATCCCAACATTAATTTCTGTGTCATTCTTTCAGAGAACCTTTTTTAAGATTGGGTGGAGTGTTTCTCCAATAAGGTCATATTAGAAACCTGTCAAAGAACATATGCATTGTATTAAAACATCATCTGTTGTCTTTGGTATAATTTCTTTGGAGTTTCAATATAATTTCTTTGGAGTTAATGATTGTGTCTTTCTTGATTACCATTTACTATACCTTATGAGAGCTGGAGTGATAGCACAGCGGGTAGGGAGTTTGCCTTGTACTTAGCCAACCCAGGTTCGATTCCTCCATCCCTCTCAGAGAGTCAGGCAAGCTACCTAGAGTATCCCACCCACATGACAGAACCTGGAAAGCTCCCTGTGGCATATTCAATATGCCAAAAACAGTAACAACAAGTCTCACAATGGAGATGTTACTGGTGCCCACCCAAGCAAATCGATGACCAAGGTGAGGACAGTGATACAACTTAATCCCTTATGAAATGCATGTTTATACATGGAGTAGCACGTTTCTGGACAAAGAATAGAATTGTATTTATGTTTTAGCAGCAAGTTTAGGAGGCAGATATTCCCTCCGAAGGAAACTAATGGCATTAGAGCAACAGGAAAGCTATTTTGGGTCTTCCACTTCCTGAAAGTCACAGCTGTTCGGCTGGGTTAAACTGTCCTATTGTGAGTCACAGAGTTTTGTTGCTAGTGAATTAATTGATAATAGCTGTGCAATTGTTAGGTCTGGTGAAAAGAATTTTAGGGAGGAAAGCATTTAAGTGAAAAATGATTCCAGCGGTAAACAGTGATGTAGAATAGTGATAAACAAAATGACTTTTCCAGTATGGTGACCAATAAACGGGAAGTTAGCTGAAGGTGCCATGGTGATCTCTATTCCTGCAGGGAAATCCCTGTAGATTCTCTCTGGTTCTTGGAGAAGGTACCTCCATTTTCCAATTTAATATTTGGATCCAGTCACTACTTTGAAAAGTATTATTTTCAATTTCTATTCTGTTATAATAAATCATCTAAGACTGGCTGTCTAAGTGTCACACATTTATTATCTTATAGTTCTATAGGTCAAAATTCCAACTTGCTTCTCACCAAGCTAAAATTCAGTACCGTATTTTTTTTTTGAATTTTGCTTTTTGGGTCACATCCAGTGATGCACAAGGGTTATTCTCAGCTCTGCATTCAGGAATTACTCCTGGTGGTGTCCAGGGGACCACATGGGATGCTGGGGATCGAGCCCGGGTCAACCACATGCAAGGCAGACACCCTACCTGCCGTACTTTAGCTCCAGCCCCAGTTCTGTATTTCTTTATGGAATCTCTAGCAGAGAATCCGTTCAGTTCCCTTTCCCTACTTCGGGCATCTCTCTGCATTCATTAGTGCATGCTCTCCTTCTGCCACCCTCAAAGTCAGTATATACAGTTTGGAGTCTTTTTTTCTTATTTATGGGTCTCTGCACCCTGGAAAGTTTCTCCACATTTAACGTTTCATGTGGTTGTATTGAACATACATGTGTACTTAAGGGCAACCACATTATTTCAAGATTCTTAACTGCAACCACACTTGCAAAATCACTTTAGCTACATATTTGCTAGTTTAAGTAATGATATCTTTTTGCTGAATGCCACTTAGACTGTTGCAAAATAAACTATAAGAGTGCCTTCTTCAGCTTGACTAAGTTGCAGGTATTGGGGTGCAATGCTTATATTATTGCTGGGGCTGTTTTCATAAAAAAAACTATTTGCCGTGATAACAATATGAGGAGAGGGTTTGAAGATTCTCTATATCCGATTGAACATCAGATAAAGGAAAACCCTTCAATGCTCCACTGTGGAAATTGCCTTTTTGATTTGCATTTACTAACACCTTACGGTGCAGTCTTAGATGCATTCCATGTTAATTATTTACAGATTCCTTACTTCAAGCTTGTTTTCTTACTAAAATTTATTTGTGGACCCCAGATCAATATTCCCAGGACTTTTAGAATTGTTAGAAGATATTCAGTAATGAAAAATATGAGTTGTCTGACATATGTTCTCAGTTAAGATTGAATAAGGTAACACTCAGCCTTCTTGATTCAATACTGACAGCCAGTGTCCTTTCCATATATCTTTTCTCCTTGGTGTCATATTTTACACATTTTGTTGGTCTATTTTGTTGGCGAGCTTGCTCTTTAAATGCCCTCCAAGTGTGCTTAAGTGTTATCTAGTGTCTACTTGAAACAAGAATGTGAGGTGCCTTACCCACTGGGTACATTCTGTTCAGACATAAGCTATAGTGCTGGTGCTTGTGAATTCAATGCTATTGAATATACAGAACATATTAAATTAAGGCAAGATTATGTGCTCATCATTTGATGACAGTGATATGACCAGGAACTTGGTCTTATTTCACCTAGAAACAATAGTTTAGCATTTGCTAGTTCAATGATTCTGGTGATGTTGAAGAATATATTTACCATGGATACTGAGAATGAACCACTGTCACTGCCACTGTCCTCTCGTTGTTCATTGATTTGCTCAAGCGGGCCCAGTAACGTCTCCATTGTGACAACTGTTACTGTTTTTGGCATATCGAATACGTCACGGGTAACTTGCCAGGCTTTGCCGTGCAGGCGAGATAACTCTCGGTAGCTTGCCAGGCTCTCCGAAAGGGGCAGAGGAATCGAACTCGGGTCAGCCATGTTTGCCGCTTGCAAGGCAAATGCCCTACCCGCTGTGCTATCATTCCAACCCGAGAATGAACCAATATAAATATATGTTTTGTCATACTTGTAAATTACTTATGTGTGAGCTTTATTGTTCTGCCCTTTCCCAGAGATACTGGTGACCTGAAAATTGTTAAGGAGCCTTGAAGAAAGAGAAAAGAAAATTCACTTTTTATTGATACTCTACTTTACTTTACTTACTTTACTACTTTATTTCATATCCTGCTCCAGCCTGGTTTCTTATCAAAGGAGTGAAATAATTATTGATCCATATTTGCTTTTTATGCCCCAGTAAAAAGAACACAAAACGTGAAAGTGCTGCCCTGGAAAGATTATGGAAGTCCAAAGGAAGGAAGAGCCTATTGGGAATTTTTTAGACTTTCTGGGTCCCTATTTTCTACTGAAAATGGTGAGAAGTACTTTCTGTGTTCACACTGCCTAAGGAGAAATAGTTTCATAAATAAGGACTTGGGAGGAATTACCTACTCATCATCATACAGTGATTTCCTCTACATCTCACAGATTCCCCTTGCTTCCCTTTTATCCTTTTCCTGCATATGTTTTCTGTGTGTGTGTGTGTGTGTGTGTGTGTGTGTGTGTGTGTGTGTGCGCGCGCGCGCGCGCGGCACAGGTTGTTCTCTGTCTTTATCTGAAAATGAGTTATCCTGCGTTTTCAGTTGAACTTTATTTCAGATGCTGCTGAGACTCAGACCTCATCATTACATCTCAGCAGGGGGCTTCTCTTTGCCACATAGGCAGCCCTGTCCACTTGCTCATTCATGTTACTATTAGCTGCTACTCATTGGGTTCTCAGTGAAGGAGACCTCAGTTTCCTCATCTCTACAGGAATGTGGATACTTGGGTTTCATTAATATTTTTAAGGAAGAGCTGGTCTGAAATGGATTTATATTATAGACAACCAAAGATTTCCAAAAATCATATATTAATAAAAGTTACAATTCCAACAATATTCTATATGTGCTAAGAATTTGAGGGTTTTTTTCTTTCTTAGAGAAAGAAAAGTTTTATTATTAAAAAATTAAGCATGAATGTGAAACATAACAAGCAATCTGCTAGGATACAGGTAATATAGAAAAAAGAATCTTATTCCCTGAATATAATCAAGGAGCTGAAACCAATGCTATACATGGTCTCAAGATAAACAATAAATTGTTTTTAAGTAAGATGACTGAATAGCACTATTGTGTATGCATAGTTAATCCTAGGTTCACCTAGTAATTGTGCTGACATTGTATTATAGTTAACTGGTTATATCATGAGGAAAATTAAAAATGTTTTATCTTTTAGACAAAGACTAGTTTGTAATTTGTAGCCTAGTACCCAACAAAATTAGGTACATAATCCCATATGGAAATTGATAAAGTGTTATCTTGTTTTTTTTTAAGTAACAACATTGCATTCTAATGTAACATTGTTCATTGTGCATCATTAAAAGTCAACATGTATATATATATATATATATATATATATTACATTTAATACAATACATTCAAGTTCTCCACCACATGCCAAATTCTACTCTTCACCAATTTCTCTCATTTCCCACACTGATTCACCTCTCTTTCCCCTTCCCTCTGGTACTCACTAATTAGTATTTATTCTAAAAAATATCTTTTATTTTATTTGGTTCATCCATTTGTTTTCTATGTAGACATGCATAAGAGAAAATGATACAGTTTTTTTTTAACCTGATTTTTTGGACTAAGTTTAATTCCTGCCAGGGCCATTCATGTTGTTACAATGGCAAGGTATTATTTTTTTAAAATATTTGAGTAGTATTCCATTGTTTTAATATACCACATCCAATCTAGGCATCTTTCAATTCACACTTTGTTTCCATGGAGTAATTTTTTAATATTTCAATGATATGCTATTTTATAAAAAAATTCTTTCACAAAGGTCAGAGTTGTACCTCAATATACTAACTAACATGTGTGCTTAGCCTGCAGGGGCCCAGGGTTCTCTCCCTGCAGTTATAGTCCCCTGAGGACCACCAGAATAACCTGGACATGCTTGAACTTGATGCTATCTTTCTGACTCTATGTTGTTTGATATCTTAAGCACGTACTCCAAGTAGAAAGAAGACTGATTTTAACTTTTACTAAAGACATTTTAATTTTTATCTTATGTCCTCTAATGACTCCTCATGTTGTCAGTTCTAGGATTTGATCATCAATTCCTGATTTTCTCATTTAATCATTTCCTACAATGCCAAACTTTGCCTGATTTTGAAGGATTTGGTCTAGCACCAAGGAATGTGGATAAAGGGTAAGAAATCACTGCCCACCAGGCACCTATGCTGACCCCAGGCATCATTCCTTAAGATACCTTCAGCATCCCCAATTCACTACTTTTTGGTCCCAGAGATCACTCAATCACCTCAGCATCTCAGTTGATGCAAGGCTCAAGGCTGTCAGCTCTTGGGCCTACAGCTTCACCTTGCCTGCCCTGGCAACCTACACTGAAGTTGGGTTTCTTCCTGTGGAGTAGCAGGAGTGGTTAGGATGCTTTAGGAGAGGGGGCTGAGAGATTTCATATGTAACCATTTTCACTGTAAACCAGTTTATGCCTTAGTTCTGGGATTCAAAGGTATTTTTCTTCACCTGGTTTTCAATTCTCCAAATGTGTGTCTCCATACAAATGTAGATTTAATATATGTGGCCAACTCCAGTTAGACCTGGTTTCTGGTCCCCAAGGCACTGCATCAGTTCCCCTGAGTACCACCAAGAGTGATCCCTGAGCACAGCTGGATGTGGCCCCCAAACAAACAAAACAAAAACAAAACAAAACAAAAAAAGAGCATTAAAACATCTAGTTCATCTGGTCTATATCAATTAAATTACAGAACTGCAATGTATAGAAAGTTTTTAGAAACTCCTCAATTGTCCCTAAATATCAGGTTAGGAGTAAGGTTCAGTTTCCTCATCAGGGACATGGGAGAAAACACTCCCTTTTATCTAGCCAACTTCTCCTCAGTTAATTTCTAAGATCTTATTCAGAGGACAGGGTTAGCTTGGTCTTTTCTCCTCTTGTCTCCCATATGGCATAAACTTCAAGTCTGAAATTCTTCAGGGATTTGTTTTGACTCTCACAATATTATTTCTTTCAAACTAGTGCCTCTGTCATAAATTTCAAGTATCACGGAGATGAGTTCTTTGTGATCTGTATTCAGCAGTTATAATCTACCCCGTGGCAAAGACTGTGCCGATTTACAGAATGCAGAAGTGTTGGGTGGTCCAAGTAAGTGCTTCAGGAAGAGAAAGCATTTTGTGGGACTCACTTCTTCCTATTTTAAGATAGTATTCACATGCACATGCTTTATTACTCTTCTTTTTATTTTTTGGTTTGTAGTGTGTGTGTGTGTGTGTGTGTGTGTGTGTGTGTGTGTGTGTGTGTTACAGCAAGTGATGTTCAGTGCTTACTTCTGGCCCTGTGCTCAGGATCACTCCTGGCAAGCTCGGGGGACCATTTAGGATGGTAGGGATGGTACCCAGATTGGCAGAGCACAATGCCCACTGTACTGTCTCTTCAGCCCTTATTCATGTCTTTTACTTGAAATTTTTTGACATGAAAAATTTTAGAACCAGGCCAGAGTGATAGCACAGGGGATAGGGCATTTGCCTTACATGTGGCCAATCCAGGTTCGATCCCTGGTATCCCATATGGTCGCCCAGCACCACCAGGAGTAATTCCTGAGTGCAGAGTCAGCAGTTACCACTGAGCATTCATGGGTGTGACCCAAAAAGAAAAAAATAACATTTATATTTTAGAACCTCTTATTTTTCCTTCCATTTTTTCATATTTTCTGACATAACTCAAGCTACATTTCCTTATAAGAAATATTTCATAATATGTAATTTATGCTAAGTAATAAACCAAAGTTTTCTAAGTATGAAGAGATTTAGAACTATCTCTGAAATCAACTTGCTGCCTGCTGAACGGGGTTTGCTAAATAAATTAAAACATCTTTCATTGTGTGAGTCCATTTGTACAGATTGAAAGAGAGAACACATTTATTTTACTCTTTCTTTTCTCTTCACCAGCTCTTTCATTTACCCATGTCTTGAAGCATTGAATTAGAAAAGTGTATTCCTGTCTCCAAAAGCACAGAAGCATTTAAAAAATTTTAATTGTAAAAAGGCTTAATGAGAAGTGACAACCACCGCCTCATAATGATTCAATTTTTAGACTATCTCAAATCTGCTAATTAATTTATTTCCAATGTGATTTTCATCCCACTTAGCATTTTATTGCTTCATGGATTAATCAACTTCCGCATTTCTATTGAAACTCAATGTAGCATCTATTTTAACAATTTCTCCTTGTGGGAGATTAGCTTCCAGTGTTCTTACCCATCCTTTGATTTCCAAGACACTGAAAAACAAAGTTGAATGATTTGCTTCCTCCTTCCAACTGTTTCAACTTGTGGTGCTGGAGGTCAAGCTTAGGGTCACACTCAGGCAAGTCAAATGCTTCACCACTGAGCTACATCTCTAACTCTAAAAGGTAAATAATTTTTATAAATGCCATGTAACTTTCTCCTTTCAGCATTGTGTTCCCTAATTTATTCCTGGCCTACATTCTTCTTTTGTTTTTACTTCCCACCTTTGCCAATGTTGACTTTAAGTCTGTCCTCTTAAAAGATGTTCTCATAATACTCCTTTATTCCTTTGTCCTTTAGTTGTGCTTGATAAATCAAATACCATACAACCATCGTAACCTTCTTTCTCTAGGCCTGGCCCCAGCTAGTCCTGAAAATGTTAGATGTAGTACAAGAACATGAATGGTACGACTTCTGATGCCAGATGCCATGAGTCAGTACCTGTCGAATGAAGCAGAGGCTTTGTATTTCAAAACCCAGGTGAACTGTAAGCAACAACAAAGATAATGAGAATTTCCCTCTATTTGCATATATTGGTCCAAAATAAGGAACCATCTGCCCACACTGAATCTAAATTAGGACGCTGCTTCAGACAGTTTAAATCAGTGACATACAATCAAAATATTGGGGAGTAGTATAAAACTAGGTCGACTTCAGAAATGTAATATAAACTACGGGTGTTAGATGATTATGGCGAATCGATGTAGTTCATGGTTGCAGCAAATGTGCCACTCTGGTGAAAAATGTTACTATTGTAGGAAGCTACAATGCCTTCGGTACATGGCGTTTACATTCTAGGGGCTTAAAAGATAATATAGGGGTGAGGAAGGCATTTGTCCACTGTCAGCTAGATACCTGGCACAATGTAATACCCCAAGCATTGCTGGGTCTATAGCCCAACTAGTTCCCCCAATCACCACTGGGGCATCTCCAGTGAACCTGCCACCACGGGGTGATAGCAGCATCACATCTTTAAACACTGGCACTGGACTGCATGGCCTGGTTGGCCCACAGTCATGGGGTGTAGACCTGGGGGCTCCTCAGCGCTGCTTGGATGGTACCCCAAACAAAGAAAGAAACAAACATACAGACAAAACTGTGTGCTTTGACAAAAAGAAACTAATTTGGATAACTATTTGCTACCTGCTCCTGGGGTCCCCTGTATTATATGAACACAGTTTGAAAATTAACATTAGAAACATACTGTATTAATCTCTGAAGTGTGGAAACCACTATATGTATGCATATGTATGCATATATATATATAATTCTTTTCAGTTATCATTGAGGGGTTTGCTTATGTTATTTTTTGTTTTCTTTGATGCATTTTATGATTAAGGTCTAACATTCAATTTTTTAAACCTTTTTGAGTTAGCTTTTGCATATGGTATGAGATAGCAGTTTTGTTTCCTTAACGACAATATATATTAGTATAAACGACCTTAATTAAGCATACCACTCCCAGGCAATACACAGGGGTTACTCCTGGCTCTGTCCTTGGAGACCACTCCCAGTTGTGTTGGGGGAACTCACAGTGCAAAAGATTGAAGTGGGGGATCAACAAAGTTTCCTGACCCTTGTATTATTTTTCTGATTTCCCTTTATTTATTTATTTATTTGAGGAGACATTGGGCTCTTTCTGTTCATTCTGGTCCCCGACACATTGACCTCAGTTGTATTGTCAGAAATTGATGGTTTGCTTTCAGTTTATTTAGTTTGTTTTCCTTTCTTGTTCTCTTCACATGCCACATACAAGTGATATTTGCTTCCTCCTTCCAATTTGTTCCTCTTCAGTTCCAGTGAAGTGTCCATTCATCTCTTCCCCCATTTTTTGGATGGTGTTGATTTTAGTTCTTGCATTTGTAAGTGGCTTATGTTATGTATGCTTGGATAGTAACCCTTTGTCAGATATATGGCACACAACTTCCCCCCCATTGACTAGTGTCTTTATGTTTCAGTGATAGTTTCTTTCATAGGAAAGGTTTTATGTATTTATTTATTTATTTATTCACTTATTTATTTTGATGGAATCCCATTTGTTTATTTTGCATTTGTTTTCTTGCCAGTAGAATTGGATCTTGGCAGCCACAATAGAGGCCAATCATCCTTGAGAGTTTGCTTATGTTTTCTGTGTTTTCTTTGATATATTTTATAGATTAAAGTCTAACATTCAATTTTTTTGTTCTTTTTGAGTTAATTTTTGCTGACAGTGTGAGATAACAGTTGTGTTTTTTTTAATGACAAATAGACTCACAGAAATGAAAAAGGAGAAGTTGGAGAAACATCCTATCATTTTCTGCTAACCCATTATGTAAAGCTGACCCAAACGGAAATTCAGAATTATCCTGTTAATTATACTTAGAAAAATTTTGAATTCAGTATTTTTTCTCTTCTAGAAGAAATAACAAAGAAACTTAGAATATTAAAATTAAGTAGGATTTCATAATTTACTAAAAAATACCACTTCATTGGAGGAAGAGGAATTAAGTAACAGAAGCAAAAGTGCTGAGATGTTCTGGCTAGAGAGTGCTCCAGGTACTAGATGTGACCCTGTCTCCTGACCCAAACCTGGTATTCTTGTCTTGTTTTCATGGTTGCCTTTAATTCCCAAAAGATTTCAGACCCTCTAGCATTTTAAAAAAAGATTCTGACATATGCCAGCAAAACTATTCAAATATGTCAACTTCTGCTCATCCTCACTTCACCAGATTTTTCACTAACTTTATCTCACTTGGATGAAACCTGAGAAGTATTTCTTTTTAGCACGAAAACCAGCAAGATCAATTCCCTCCAGAGTTGTTTAGTTACATATGCTCTAATTAGCAAAGTGAATTTCTGTATTGTTTTTCACCACAGTGTCACTCTCAAAATAGTCTTAAGCATATCAGGCTTGTTTTCTAAAAATACTGAGTGCGTGTGGAAAAAACATCTTTTCATTTAGTCTCAATACATTCTTATCTCTCTAGTAAAGGTCAGTTTCTAACTAATTAACATCTTGAAATATAGGTGATGCCTCTTTGTGCAGTCATATATACAGTTTTATTAACATAAAAACCTAAAAATGAAATTAATATCTAAATAGGAACTAAAACTGATTTTTCTGTGTGCATTCTATATGTATCGTGAATTATTAAAATATACATTTGAATACAGTTTTATTTTCAAAGGAATCCTTAGAACTTATTGTTTATTATGATGATTATTGTAAATAATAATTGAGAGTCTACTAAGGGCCTAATTCAATGTTGTACATATTTTGCTTTGTTAGCTGATCTCAGGAAGTCAGTAATGCAATTGGTATTATGTCATTATTACATATAGAGCATAAGACATTGAATAACACATCAATAAGGACATTTCCCAGGGAAATCACTAGCTGAAGCAGAGATAAGTGATATCCACGTCTTTCATATTCTTTTACTCAGTTAATTTTTTCTCTGTAAGTATTTTTAGGCACTGTGGTTTACAAAACTAATAATAGTAGGATTTTATGCATTAAAACATTAGCCGCACACTCCACCAGAGTATCTGCTTCCCTCCATCATTGTGCCAATGTCTTCTCCTCACCCCATGATTTCCCCTATCCCCATCCTCACTGTGGTAAACTTCTTGATGAAAACCAGTTCTCAGTAGCCTTTAGGCAACTGTTTTTTCTTTACCATGCATCTTTATATCCTGCACATGAGAGAGAGTTTCCTGTGTCTCTCCTTATCCTTCTAATTTCACTCAGGATAATACTTTTCAGACCTATTCATATAGCAGCACATTGCACAATTTCGTCTCTTATAGCTGAGTAGTATTCTATTGTGTGTGCGTACCATCATTTCTTTATCTAGTAATCTGTTTATGGACACCTGGGATGTTTTCAAATTCTAGCTATTGTGAATGGTGCTGCAATGAGCAAAGTAGTGCAAATGTCTTTTCTGAGAGAGTTTTTAGATCCTTGGGGTAAATGGCAAGAAGTGGAATTTCTGGGTCATATGAAAACTCAATTCTTAGTCTCCTGAGAAGTGTTCATATTGCTTTCCAAAAAGATTGGCCCTGTTCACAGTCCCATGAGCAGTGAATGAAGGTCCTTTTCCCCCATATCCTCAATGATACTGATTATTTTTGTTGTTTGTGAAGTTCCAGTCCCACTGGTATAAGATGATACCTCATTGTTGTTTTTGTGCAATTGTGCAATTGTGCAATGTGCTGCTATATGAATAGGTCTGAAAAGTATTTGCGTTTTCCTAATGATAAATGATGGAGAGCTTTTTTTTATATGCATGTTCTTCATCTGTATGTCTTCTTTGGGGAAGTTTTTGTTCATCTCTTCCCCCCAAATTTTTATGGGTTGGTTATTATTTTTTTGTAAAATTCTACCAGCGCTTTATATATATTTTGGATATTATCCTTTATCAGATAGGTGCTGAGAAAATATTCTTTCCCAATATGTGAAACTTTTTGGCTACCTTTTTCTTCTCATCATTTCTTTTATAGTTGAGTAAGTGTAAAGAAGCTTGTTAGTTTGATCTAGTCCCAGTTGTTTGTTTTTGTTTCTGTTTACTTGTCTCTCTACATTATTTTTATCCAGTGCCTTGCTATTAAATTCCACTGCATGATCATATCAATAGATGCGGAGAAAGCGTTTGACAAAATCTAGCACCCATTTATGATGAAAACTCTCACCAAAATGGGAATTTAAGGAACTTTCCTCAATATAGTCAAAGCCATCTATCACAAGCTCATGGCAAGCATTATCCTCAATGGGGAAACACTAAGAGCCTTCCCTCTAAGATCAGGGTCAAGACAAGGATGCCCACTCTCACTACCTCTATTCAATATAGTACTGGAAGTACTTGCCATAGCAGTTAGGAAAGAAAAAGATCGTAAGAGAATCCAGATAGGAAAGGAAGAAATCAAGCTCTCACTATTTATGAAATACATGAAACTGTATTTAGAGAACCCTAAAGCTTCTAAAGCAAGAAGCTTCTAGAAACAATAGACTTCTATAGTAAAGTCACAGGCTATAAAATCAACACCCAAAAGTCCATGGCTTTCCTATATGCAAATAATGAGAGAGAAGAAAGTGATATAAAAAAGCAATCCTATTCACAATTCTGACTCAGAAAATCAAGTACCTCAGAATCAGCTTAACCAAGGAGGTATAGGACCTATACAAAGAAAACTACAAAATGCTACTTCAAGAAATAAAAGAGGATATGAGGAAATAGAAATATATCCCCTGCTCATGAATTGGGAGAATTAACATTTTCAAAATGGCAATACTCCCAAAATCATTATACAGATTCAATGCAATCCCTATAAGGGTACCCATAACATTCTTCAAAGAAATTGATCAAACACTCCTGAAATTTATATGGAACAACAACCCCCCACGAATAGCTAAAGCAATTCTTGGGGGGGAAATGATGGGAAGCATCACCTTCCCCAACTTCAAACTATACTACAAAGTGGTAATGATTAAAATACATGATATTTTAAAGACAGATCCACAGAACAATGGAACAGGGTTGAATATCCTTACACACACCCTCAAATATATCATCATTTAATCTTTGACAAGAGAGCAAGAGATACAAAATGAAGCAAAGAAAGGCTCTTTAACGAATGGTGCTGGCCAAACTGGACAGCTACATACAACAAAATGGGCTCAGAACTCAATCTAACATTATGCGCAAATGTCAGATAAAAATGGATTAAAAACCTCAACATCAGACTAGAATCCATAAGGTACACTGAAGAAAAGGTCGAGAAAACTCTTTATGACTTTAAAGCTAAGGTATCTTCAAGGACAAAATGCCACTGAGCAAGCAAGTGGAAACAAATAAACAAATTCGACTATCTTAAATTAAGAAGTTCCTGCACCTCAAAAGAAACACTGATCAGAATACAAAGACAGTCTACAGAGTGGGAAAGGATATTCACCCAATACACTTCTCAGAAGGGGTTAAGATTAAGGATATATAAGGCACCGATTGAACTCTACAAGAAGAAAACATCCAATCCCATCAGAAAATGGGGTGGTGAAATGAACAGAAACTTTCTCAAAGAAGAAATCTGAATGGCCAAAGGGCACATGAAAAAATGCTCTTCATCACTAATCATCAGGGAGATGCAGATCAAACAATGAGATATCATCTCACACCACAGAGACTGGCACACATCCAAAGGAACAAAAGCAACCAGTGTTGGTGTGGATGTGGGTAGAAGAGGACTCTCCTTCACCACTGGTAGGAATGCCAACTGGGTCAACCTTTTTGTAAAGCAATATGGACGTTTCTCAAAAAAAATAGAAATTGAGCCCCCATTGACCCAGTAATACCACTTCTGGGAATATATCCTGGAGATGCAAAAACATACAGTAGAAATGACATCTGCACTTGTATGTCTATTGTAGCACCATTTACAATAGCCAGAATCTGGAAACAACCCGAGTGCCTAAGAGCAGATGAATGGTTAAAGAAACTTTGGTACACCTACACAATGGAATACTATGCAGTTGTTAGAAAAGATGAAATCATGCAATTTGCACGTAAGTGGATGGACATGGAGAGTATCATGCTAAAGTGAAATGAGACAGAGAGAGAGGGACAGACATAGAATGACTGCTCTAATTTGTGGAATATAAAGTAACAGAATGTGAGACTGACACTGAAGGATACTAGAGATAAGGGCCTGGAGGATTGCTCCACGGCTTGGAAGCCAACATCACATGCTGGGGGAAAAGGCAGCTGGGGTAGAGAAGGGACCACTAAGTAAATGCTACTTGGAGGACTATCTCGGGATAGGAGATGTGTGGTTAAAGTAAGCTATGGACCAAACATGATGGGAGCTTAGTACCTGTACTGCAAACCATAACACCCAAAAAAGAGAGAAAGAGAGAGCAAAAGGGAATGTGCTTAAAAAGTATAGTCGAAGTAACATCTGCACTTGTTTGTTCATTGAAGCACTCTTTACAATAGCCAGAATCTGGAAAAAACCTGAGTGCCTGAGAACAGATGACTGGTTAAAGAAACTTTGGCACATTTACACAATGGAGTACTATGTAGCACTATGTAGAAAAGATGAAGTCATGAAATTTACATACAAGTGGTACTAAATGGAAAGTATGTTAAGTGAAATGAGTCAGAAAGAGAGGGATAGACATAGAAAGATTGTATTCATCTGGGGAACATAAAGTAACAAAATAGGAGACTAACACCCAACAATGACCCAGATTAGTACCAGGAATTTTGCTCCATGACTTGGAGGCCAGCCACATGTGCTAGGGGAAAAGGCAGCTCAGATAGAGAAGGGAGCACCAAATAAAGGGTGTTGGGAGGATCCTCCCAGGATGAGAGATGCATGCTGAAAGTAGATTATAGACCAAACATGATTGCCACTCAATGCCTCTTTTGCAAACCACAACACCCAAAAGGAGAGAGAGAACAGAGGGCAATGCCCTGCCACAGAGGCAGAGTGGGGTGGGGGGGGATGAAGGGTGGGAGGGATACTGGGATCCATGGTGGTGGGAAATGGGCACTGGTGGAGGGGTGGGTATTTGATCATTGTATAACTGAAACCCAAGCACAAAATTTGTAAGTCTACAACTGTACCTCATGGTGTCTCACTAATAAAAATTTAAAAAAAAGGAAATGTGCTTGCCACAGAGGGGAGGGGGGTGAGGATGGCAGATGGGATACTGGGAACATTGGTGGTAGAGAATGGGCACTGGTGGAGGAACGGATACTCGATCATTGTATGACTAAAATGTAATCACGAAAGTTTGTAAGTCTGTAACTGTGTCTCACAGTGATTCATCAAAAGAAATTCCACTGCAAAGGTAATATTGGAAAGAAATATTGGAAAGAAATATTGGTAATATTGCTTCATAAATACCAAAGTCTCTTGGGACCATTCTAATAAAATCATTTTCATTTCTTCGTAAAACTTTTTAGTTTATTCCAAGTTTTCATATTTTTTCAGACTTCTAGTTTATTCTCTCTACATTTTTTTCCATGGCTTTGCTATTAAATTCCATTGTAAAGGTGATATTGGAAAGAAATAGATGCTTCATAACTACCAAAGACACTCGGAAATATTCTGACCCAATGGCATCAAATCATTGAGATAGCTATAGATTCGATGAGAGTAAGTGTTCTTTCTGTTTTTCTCAATATATCCTATGGACTCAGGTTTGTTGTTGATGTCTTTAATTATTTTTATTTGACTTTTGTACATGGAATCACAAATGGGTCAGAATTTTTTTTTTGTATGTGACAAAAGTTTTCTTAAAGACATTTATAGAAGAGACTTTTCTTTGCACCATTTTATGTTCTTTCTTCCTTTATTGGAGAATAACAGATCCTATACCTCAGGATGTCTCTAGACTTTCAGTTCTATTCCATTGGTCTGACAGTGTGTCCTTTAACTAATACCACACTGTTTTGATGACTAGCTTTATAGTAGCATGGTAGCATGGTCTTCCCGTTGTTCATCGATTTGCTCAAGTGGACCCAATAATATCTCCATCGTGAGACTTGTTGTCACTGTGTTTGGCATATTGAGTAATTCATGGGTAGCTTGCCAGGCTTTTCCGTGAGGGTGAGATACTCTCGGTAGCTTGCCGGGCTCTCCGAGAGGGGCAGAGGAATAGAATCTGGCTCTGCCAGGCCGGCTGAATGCAAGGCAAACGCCTTACCGCTGTGCTATATAGTACAGTTTGAAATTGTGGGGAGAGAAGCCTTCTATCTTTTTTTTTCCCCTGGGGTTGCTTTGAATATTTGGGGATTTTTTTCTCCATATGAATTTAAGCAACATTTAATTTACATATATATTTAAGAATATATCAGAATATATCAGAGACTATAAAATCCAGCTCCTGGACGAGAACAGTGCAGTCTTCTGCCCCTGCACCTGGCTGTTCCTCGCCGAGGCCCCTTGGAGGGGAGTGGGTTGAGCTTTCCTCCCCGCCCCGACCAGGGCTCCGGCAGCCGAAGACCTCCAGGACCAGCCACCACCATGCTGAGACCACTCTCCGTACACATGAAGGTACTGGCAGAGGGACAAAGCCACGTGGGTTCCGGGGCCGAGACCTCCAAGCCTACTTGGACTGGAGTCGAGCATCTTCCACCCAGATCCTCCAAATCCCAGTAGGCGGGGGTCACACCCACCACCTGGCCCCCTGGTGCTGTGTAATCCCATCAACGGCCAAGACTCAGAGACTATAAAATCCAGCTCCCGGAACCGCGCGGCCGCATTCGCGGCGGTGCGACGTCTTATCAGAACATCTTTTTTTTTTTTTTTTTATTTTTTTTTTTATTTTTTTCCCCTTTATTTTATTTTATTTTTTTTTAAAGTTGTAGATTTACAATTTTTTGTGCTTTGGTTTCAATTATACAATGATCAGATACCCATCCCTCCACCAGTGCCCATTTTCCACCACCATGGATAATATCCCTCCCACCCCCATCCCCCCATCCCCCCGTCTCTGTGGCAGGGCAATCCCCTGTGTTCTCTCTCTCCTTTTGGGTGTTGTGGTCTGCAAAAGAGGCATTGAGTGGCAAACATGTTCAGTCCATAGTCTACTTTCGACATGCATCTCCCCTCCTGGGAGGATCCTCCAAACATCCTTTATTTGGTGCTCCCTTCTCTATCTGAATAGCCCTTTCCTCTAGGATACCCGGCTGGCCTCTAAGTTATGGAGTAATCCTCCTGGTGCTGATCTCAGCTATTCTTGGGTATTAATCTCATACTTTGTTACTTTATATCCCCCAGATGAATGCAATCTTTCTATGTCTATCCCTCTCTTTCTGACTCATTTCGCTTAGCATGATACTTTCCATATTGTACCACTTGTATGTAAATTTCATGACTTCATCTTTTCTAAGAGCTACATAGTACTCCATTGTGTAGATGTACCAAAGTTTCTTTAACCAGTCATCTGTTCTTGGGCATTCAGGTTTCTTCCAGTTTCTGGCTATTGTAAAGAGGGCTGCAATGAACAAACCTCCCGAACTTCAAACTGTACTACAAAGCAGTAATAATTAAAACAGCATGGTACTGGAACAAAGGCAGAACTGCAGACCAATGGAACAGGGTTGAATACACTGACATTTCTCCTCAATCATATGCTCATCTAATCTTTGATAAAGGTGCAAGTAATGTGAAGTGGAGTAAGGAAAGCCTCTTTAATAAATTGTGTTGGCATCACTGGACGGCTACATGCAAAAAAATAGGCTCAGAACTCTGCCTAACACCATGTACAAAAGTAAGATCAAAATGGATTAAAGACCTCAACATCAGACCAGAAACCATAAGGTACATTGAAGATAAAGTTGGCAAAACCCTCCATGACATTGAAGCTAATGGTATCTTCAAAGATGCCACGCCACTGGCCGAGCAAGTGAAAACAGAGATAGATAAATGGGACTATCTTAAACTAAGAAGCTTCTGCACCTCCAAAGAAACAGTGACCAAAATACAAAGACAGTCTACAGAATGGGAAAGGATATTCGCCGAATACACATCTGACAAGGGGTTGATATCCAGGATATACAAAATACTGGTTAAACTCCACAAGAAGAAAACATCCAACCCCATCCAAAAATGGGGCAATGAAATGAACAGAAACTTTCTCAAAGAAGAAATCCGAATGGCAAAAAAGCACATGAGAAAATGCTCTACATCATTAATCATCAGGGAGATGCAGATCAAAACCACAATGAGATACCATCTCACACCTCAGAGACTGGCCCACATTCAAAAGAACAAAAGCAACCGATGCTGGCGTGGATGTGGCGAGAAAGGGACACTCCTTCACTGTTGGTGGGAATGTCCACTGGTTCAGCCCTTCTGGAAAACAGCAGAACATCTTTTTATGACATCTTATTATCTCATTCCTACTTTGGACAAACTTGCAGGCTATCGAATGTAGCCTGCCCACAGGGCAGAGTCTGGCAAACTCCCCGTGGCGTACCAAATATGCCAAATACCAGTAACAATGATGGGTCTCATTCTCCTAAAGAGCCTTGAATATAATCTCAGGGCTAGGATGAAAGAGATGTTACTGGGGCCTGCTCGAGGCAATCGACGAATAACAGGATGATGAAATGAAATGAAAAATGAAATTTAAGAATAACAAATGTTCCAGCATGCTGATTAAAGAAACTTTGGTACATCTACACAATGGAGTACTATGTAGCTGTTAGAAAAGATGAAGTCATGAAATTTACATACAAGTGGTACAATATGGAAAGTATCATGCTAAGCGAAATGAGTCAGAAAGAGAGGGATAGACATAGAAAGATTGCATTCATCTGGGGGATATAAAGTAACAAAGTATGAGATTAATACCCAAGAATAGCTGAGATCAGCACCAGGAGGATTACTCCATAACTTAGAGGCCAGCCGGGTATCCTAGAGGAAAGGGCAGTTCAGATAGAGAAGGGAGCACCAAATAAAGGATGTTTGGACGATCCTCCCAGGAGGGGAGATGCATGTCGAAAGTAGACTATGGACTGAACATGTTTGCCACTCAATGCCTCTTTTGCAGACCACAACACCCAAAAGGAGAGAGAGAACACAGGGGATTGCCCTGCCACAGAGACAGGGGGGATGGGGGGATGGGGGTGGGAGGGATATTATCCATGGTGGTGGAAAATGGGCACTGGTGGAGGGATGGGTATCTGATCATTGTATAATTGAAACCAAAGCACAAAAAATTGTAAATCTACAACTTTAAAAAAAAATAAATAAAATAAAGGGGAAAAAAAAGAATAACAAATGTTTTATCGTACTGCATTGACTATGTATAATATTTTGAGCAAGATTGTCATTTTGAGAATATTATCCATCTAGTCCATGAAAAGAGATGTCTTGGGACTGGAGCACAATGGGTATAGCATTTGCCTTGCATGTGACTGACCCAGGTTAGAGTCCCAGCATCCCATATTGTCCCCCAAGTACTGCCAGGAGTGATTCCTGAGTGCATCGCCAGGTGTGACACCCCCCCCCAAAAACAGAAAAACAAAGATGTCTTTCTATTTCCTCGTGTCCTCTTTTATATCTTCTAGTAGTTATTTATAATTTTCTTTGTATAAGTCTTCTTACTTCTTATGTTAAGTTGGTCCTCAGATTCTTAATTTTTTAAGGATAAATTTATTTCTTAGTTCTACTTCTCATTTCATTTTCTCTTCTTCACAGAAACTTATAGTTTATTCCAAGTTTTCATATTTTTCAGATATCTAGTTTATGTTTTTTATGATTCTATAATTAAATTTTCCCTTATACAGTATCCTAATCTTTATCTCTCTACATTATTTTTATCCACAGTCTTGCTATTAAATTTCACTGCAAAGGTATTATTGGAAAGAAATAGATGATTCATAACTATCAAAGACACTTGGAACCATTCTAATCCAATCTGAAATAAACAAAAATTCCATGTTCCCTTTTTTGTGTGTCTGATGTGGTCAATGCTAATCAAAGTAGCTATAGTCATTATTTTGTTATACATAAATCATAGTGTGCATACTGTACACTCAAAACCTATACCATGATGTAAATATTGTATACGTCTCATTAAAATTGTATACATCTCAATAGCACTCTGTAGCACTCTCCTCCCATTGTTCATTGATTTGCTTGAGCGGGCATCAGTAACATCTCCATTGTGAGACTTCTTACTGCTTTTAGCATATCAAATACGCCATGTCTAGGAGCTTGCCAGGCTCTGCCATGCAGGCGGGATACTCTTGATAGCTTGCCAGGATCTCTGAGAGGGATGGAGGAATCAAATTGGGGTTGACTGCATCAAGGCAAATGTCCTACCCACTGTGCTATCACTCTAGACCATAAAAGATATATTTCAATTAAATTTCAATAAAACTGGGTGAAAATGCCAAAACTATTTCTGAATTCTATGAAAGTATACTCCTTTGACTCCTAGCTTGATGACCAAATATTAAAATGTGAAGTCCCTAATTGGATTAGATGTACACATAAGAAGTTGAGAAAGTGCATGCAACCTAATTTCCCATCCTCAGATAGTGCAGTCTTTATTTTCTGACATTTTCCTCTTGTTTATATGTGTCTGGGAAAAATATGATGGTATAAAACTGTCCTGTATTACTGCTTGCCGGTAACTATCAGATTTCATCTTTACTTGCTTGCTCATATGGGAAGCACAGGAGCATACAATCTTAATGCTTCATTATTATGATGTTTAGTGTGATATTAAAGATGTCAGGTTTACACCACTATAGTCTGACGTGGCTAAAATTCCATTGTCTTACCCACTTCACTCCTGATTTAGCTCTTACCAAAAGGAGCAGAGACTTGATGTTTCAGACATCTTTCCAATGCTGTTTCCCCAGTATTAAAGGTTTACTCTGCTTACACTAAATTTCCTCCCTTTTCCCTTACTACAGGCTAAAATATAATGTGTTCAGAACCCAACTTTGGAACAAGAACAATACCCTACGGATTGGTGAACAAGAAAACTATGGGGATATGCCTGGTTCCTTAATGAACAAACGCGTTGTTTAGGACCTTCTCACTCCACTGAGACTTCAGAGTCTATGCATGACACTGCCACATTCCTTGTAATTATTTAAGTTAGATTCTGTGCTGCATGATCTTGCTTTGAGAAATGTCAAGAGTGTGGTATTTAGAATTTAGCCGTAATTATTCCCAAACACAAAACTTACAAGAAAAATTCAAGGTCACTTCTCTCTGTGTAGCAGTGCTGAGGGGAAAAACAGAACAGTGGTTTCTTCAAATACAGTAAAATCATAAAGGAAGCAAGAATTAAGAAATTAAAAACAGAACGAGGAAAACTGGTTAGCTGAGTGGGAGAGAATAGTTGAGAAATATAGAGCTTCATAGGTGTGACAAAGATCAATTTATAGTTGATTTTGTGTTTTGCTCTACACATTGTTATGATTCAGATTTATAGTAGATTTTATCGAGATGCTATCATTTGTTAAAGGTCCTGAGCTAAAATCTGTTTCTGTTCATGGGAGGGGTAAGATTAGGAAATGTGTTGAAGACATATTGATACTAGGTTGCGTTATAACCAGAAGAACTGAAAATTGAAAAATTATAGTCTTATCCATAGGGATACTATTGCATTCTGTTCTGTTTAGTATTATAACTGCATATCAATAAAATTTGCAATGACTCGTATTCTATTGGTCTAGAAATTTAGGTAAGAATAGTTAGATCAACAGGGATTCAAAACTTTGATCCAACATCCTCAAATTAATTCTCTCTCACTAAAAATTTTCTCATGTATAAAGTAAAAAGTAGTCCTCATAGATCATGGCTAAAAGTACATGGAAAATGTTAACAAACATGTCTAGGAAAAAATGAATCTAATCATTATGCCTTCTGTTCTTGACTATGTGGTACCTTATTGAGCTTTTCACTGTACTAAGAAAAATTATTACTTTGAATCTAACTCAAAACTACATTGAGATATTTGCTAAAAATCACAACCTACTTGCCACATAAACAGTTATGAAGGGAAGATCAGGAAAGAGGTCATGAAATAGAGCACTAGTACTGCTACATAAAGTCATACTCACCTGCTATCATTATTGCTGTTGTGATTATTATTTTTGCACAAAGATACCTAGGGCAGAGAGGACAAGTAAGAACTGAAATTCAGCTTATGCTTTGCAAGCTAAACTGTGGATCCTGACAGAAAGTGCTTTTCACTCATTTGCATGAAAATTATCAATGGCCATAGCCCGTTTCCTCTTGATGTTATTTTCAAACATTGGTCACACCCGGTAAGTGATAATCAGAGGGACAGACATAACCAATTTTAAGGAAATAAAGTAGACAGCTAACTTTACTCAGGTCTCATTAATGTGTTAATCACGGTGTGTGGGGCTTGACCAAGGAAGATGGAGTCAAAGCTGCACCCAGAATCCCCTCCAGGCCTGTTTCCATCAGGGTTTTCCTCTCCACATCAGTGTCTTCAGAATCTCAGAACAGCTCTCGACATCTTACGCAGCAAGATTCAAGTTCAATTATCAATAAAAGTTTAATTCCCCCTGGAATTGTGAAGGTAGAACTGAAAGATGGATACAGAGTAGATGAGAGAGAGAAAGGAGGAAAACCCAAATTTAGCTATGGCAGAGCTGAGTTATTTTTGTTTTGACTAATAAGCAAAATTAAAAAAGGGACAGTCTTTCTTTTGTTACCATTTACATAAAAGATCATTGTCTGGGTCACTGCAGTAGTTCTGACACTACTCATTTTTTTCTCAGGGGAGGGGAGGAGAAAGTATCGGTGGAGTTTTTAAAATTTTCTTTACTTCTTCCCTTCTTTCTTTCTTTCTTTCTTTCTTTCTTTCTTTCTTTCTTTCTTTCTTTCTTTCTTTCTCTCCTTCCTTCCTTCCTTCCTTCTTTCTTTCTTTCTTTCTTTCTTTCTTTCTTTCTTTCTTTCTTTCTTTCTTTCTTTCTCTCCTTCCTTCCTTCCTTCCTTCTTTCTTTCTTTCTTTCTTTCTTTCTTTCTTTCTTTCTTTCTTTCTTTCTTTCTTTCTTTCTCTTTTTCCCTTCCTTCCTTCCTTCCTTCCTTCCTTCCTTCCTTCCTTCCTTCCTTCCTTCCTTCCTTCCTTCTTTCCTTCCTCCTTTTTATTTCTTCTTGTGCTGATTTTGCCTTCTTTCCTTCTAATTTCACTATTCCCATCTGCAAACCAAGAAGTGCTGAAGAGACTGCACCTTTCTAGGAGACAGGAAATCAAGATCCTAAACCCTTCCTCCTTTACCACCCCCATAGAATCATGCGGGAAGACTTGGACAGAACACTTAAGCTCTCTCCAACAGCAGCCTTGTTAGAGACTCATGTTAGACACTGTGACCAGGTCAAAAAAAACATTTAATTTTAACTTCAAAACAACTCTAAGAAAAATTATGTATCTAGAAATACTCTAGTATTCCTATTTTACAGAAGAATTAAGTTAACTATTAAGAAATGCAATTACTAAACAACAGAATTTTGTTAAAAAGTTGGAATCCATTAGAGTAGTAGGCATATGTTCTTAGAGTCCTCTTAGTGTTTAAACCTATATTCCTATAAGGTCTAAGCTAATAAATAAAGTGACTTACTAAACTTGGTATTGATGCATTGTCCTCAGAAGGTTACATAAAGTGTTGAGTGAGGTATTTGTTCATTCTTATTTTTGTATAGGGCTTTCTGGAAGTCTTGGCTAAGAAGCCAGAACCCAGGGATGGGAGAGGGCAATGGTGCCCAGAGATAGCTGTGCTAACATAAGCTACTAGGGGCAGTGTTTTCTTTGGGAAATTCCACTTGGGGTTCTCAGTCCCTCCCTTCAGGCAACAGTAAAGAAAGGAGTGACATGGGCCTAGAGAGAAGATAGTACTGTAGGCTAAGTACACTTAGATTCCAACACCACAAGCACCACCAGGAAAGTGATTCCTGAGCACAGAGCCAGGAGTAAGCCTTGAAAGTGACTCAGCATCACATGGGTTCCAAAACAGTAAAAAGAAATGAAGAAGAGGAAAAAAGATATCATGATCAATAAGGAGAAACATTTGCCTATTAATATCTTGATAAAAGTTGATGAAGCAGACTAAAGTACCACCAGAACCTGAGTATTAGGTAATGGTAGATCAGTAAGTCATTGTCCATAAGAGAAATTTTCTGATAGAAACCTGTAATCCTAATCTGGAAATTCTGAGATAGTTCTGGATAACTGTGTGGTCTGTGAATGTGAATGTGGGATGTGTGTGTGTGTGTGTGTGTGTGTGTGTGTGTATTTGTGTGTGAGAGAGAGAGAAAAAGAGAGAGAAAAATAGAGAGAGAGAATTTCTCTAGCATGTAATTTAAAATTAATCACTGTTCCTTTTTGTTTATTAATTTTCTTTATTCAGTCACCATGAATTACAAAGTTACAAAGTAAATTCATGGTTGAGTTTTAGACATATGGTGTTCCACCACCAATTCCTTCAACCATGTTCACTTCTTTCCACCAATGTCCCAAGTCTATTTTTTATAGTAGTCTATTTAAATAATATTCACTTAATAATGACAAATTGCAATGGCAAAAAGTACTTTCCCCCCATGAAGTCTTTGCTGATTCTATTGTTTGAACGTTGGGGCATTGTAATTTAAGGTGTCTGTTCTGGGTTTTAGCAGCAGGAGGAGAAAATACCAGAAAGCTTGTCTAAGTTAAATTTCTACAGAATTATTGGTGATCTTGCATTGTGATGCCTTTTTTTTCTTACTGAGAGGTCTCAGACAAGAGACTTCTCAGTAAGAAACTGGGGACAACTGTCAACTGCAAGGATTCTTATTTTCTAGTATTAGCATCATTTTAATTATATGCCAGGATTCAACTCAACCAGAGCTTTTTCATGATTTTCCCTCCAAATTTATTCTTCTCCTCCCTACCTTTTAAGTGCTTTCTTGTGTTAACTTTGATCATACCAGCATTTCTCGGTGAGTAGGTTTCTAATTATACACTGTGTTCAGAGCTTGGAGCAAATTCTTACCAAAGAATATTTAGACTTTGTCATAAGTTCCTCGGATAATATATAAACATATGTGAATATGCTAGATTAAACAACAGATTTTTATTTCTCATAGTTCTGGAGACTGGAAAATCTAAGATCATCTTTCAGCAGATTGGATCCATTATGAGGTACCCAAACCTGGTTTGGAGACAGCTGCCTTCTTGTGTTCTCATACAGACAACTCCTTTATTATAGGAACTTTCTTTATTATAGGAACATAAATCCACTCTGGGACTTTACATTCACGATCTATCCTAAACTAAAATGCCTCTCTGTGCCCCCACCTCTAAATATTTTCTTATGAAGATTGAGGTAACGAGTAAAGGTGAATTTGCAGGAGCATAAACTTATAGTCTGTTATCGATCACAACTCCTATTTGCATTATTTATGTCAGGTGTATGGTAATGACAGCAGACTTGAGATCTGACAACAATCTCTGCTCCTACTGTAATGAACAAAGGAGTACTGTATCAGATGGCTTTCTTTTGGTATACTTACTTCTATCACTGTAACTCGAAAAAAGAACTCCATGCTTCCGATGAGGAGGTCATCAGCCAGATGTTATATTCTCCTGTTTTTCTGGATTCACATCTTTCTTATTTTTGTTGAATTATATTTATACCATAAAATGTATATCACCAACTGTTTAGACTGATTTTTTTCTCATCTGTCACTTGTTTATGTATGTCTAAGGCACTAATGTATTGTACCCTGGAGATTGACTTGAGATAAAGTAACTTTAGGAACTTAGCTTTGGATACATAAGGCTTGAATTATGTTGAACTTCACCTTCAAGACTCATCTCATTAGACCATTGTTGGGCAACCTCTATTTCACTCAAGATGAGATCATTGAAGGGAACTAGATAGAAGCAACCTAAAATGAAAGAGGAAGAAGGAGGAACAGGAGATCTAGTACTGGGAATATGACATTTCTGTTGAAAGCAGCTGACCTGGGTTCCATTTTTGACACCACATATAGTCCGTTTTGTCCTGCTCGGAATAATGCCTGAGCAAGAACTTAGCCTTGAGCACCATCGGATTTGGCCCCAACAAAACAAAATATGAACAACAACAACAACAAATAGAAAACAATAAGAGGAATCCATGGGGAGAGGGATCTGGTAAATCAAGTTTTCTGGAATTAAAGGAAATGATGGGAAAGATGACAGGGGATGAAATTTCAGATGATTTTATGGCTTACTACAAAGAGTTGTAGGTAAATAATCAGACAAATGTGCAACTTTTTTTTACTCTTTCAACAATTCAATTTTATCCTTAAAAATTGAAGTTAGAATGCTGAAAGTAGACTACAGACCAAACATGATTGTCACTCAATGCCTCTCTTGCAAACCACAGGACCCAAAAGGAGAGAGAGAGAACAAAAGGGAATGTCCTGCCACAGAGGCAAGGTGGGATGCGGGGAATGGGGGGTGGGAGGGATTCTGGGACCCGTGGTGGTGGAGGATGGGTGCTGGCAGAGGGATGGATACTTGATCATTGGATAGCTGAAACCCAAGCACAAAAATTTGTAAGTCTATAACTGTACCTCATGGTGTTTCACTAATAAAAAAATAAAAAAAAATTGAAGTTAGAAAATATCTCTCGAGGCCATTGTGTGGCATAAACGAGATGACACACATGCAGCATTCAATGCCTCACTCTTATGGTCCATACTTTTCTCAAGGCCAGATTTGGAGAGTGTGGATGACCTGCTACAGGGTATGCAAATCATCTATGATCCTCAACTCTGAGCAGACATTCTACATAATAGTTACACTTGATCATCAATTCTGAGATTGGAAAGCAGCTCTCTAAGTGTGGTGCATAACTGATCTGAGTGAAAAAAGTTTCCAAACGGAACTAGGTTAAACTAAGAAGTTGCTGCACCTCAAAAGAAACAGTTGCCAAAATACAGAGAGAACCCACATCATGGGAAAGAATATTTACCCAACACCCATCAGTTTTTCCTGGAAGCCACAAAAGCCTCCATCCCTCTCGGAGAGCCCAGCAAGCTACTGAGAGTTTTCTGCCTTATGACAGAGCCTGGCATGCTACCCGTGATGTATTTGACATGCCAAAAACAGTAACAAATAATGGTTCTCATTCCCCTGACCCTAAAGGAGCCCCCAATATGCCATTGGGCTACACAATCACGTGACAGGGATGAATGGAGATGTTACTGGTGCCCGCTCAAGAAAATGGATGAACAATGGGATGACAAGTGACAAGTGACCCATAAGATAAGGGTTAATATTCAGAATACACAAGGCACTAGTAGAATTGTACAAGAAAAAGCCTCCAACCCCATAAAAAAATGGGGAGAAGAAATAAACAGAGGCTTCCTCAAAAAAAATAATAAACAAATAAAAGTGGCCAAAAGGCACATGAAAAAACATTTTACATCACTAATCATCAGGGAGATGCAAATCAGAACAACAATAAGATATCATCTCATACCACAGAGACTGACACACATCAAAAAGAATCAGTGCTGATGAGGATGTGGGGATAAAGGGACTCTCTTTCATTGTTGGTGGGAGTGCTGATTGGGGTAGGCTTTTTGGAAAACAATATGGGAATTCCTTAAAAAACTAGAAATTGAGTTTCTACCCATTTTCCACCACCACGGGTCTTTTTTTTAATGTAGGAGTACTGCTATTTATTCAGCCACTGATTAGCTGATTGACTTGTACATGAACTACACCTTACTTTATTTTTTCATTTTTTATAATTTTATTTATTGAATCACCATGAGAGCAGTTACAAAACTTTAGAGTCTAAGTCTCGGTCATACAATGAAACACCTGTACCTTCACCAGTGCCCATTCTCCACCCCCAACAACCCCAGTATACTCCCATCCCACACCCTTCTCCTACATGTGGGACAGATGATTTCCACATTACTCTCTACTTTGATCACATTCAATATTTTGACACCAGACCCACCATTATTATTTGATATTTTACCCCAACACTCAGATCTGCTGAAAAGGCAATAGTAGACAATTTGTTTTCTATTGCTGATTATGAATAACATATGATGTCGCGTGGCTGCAGTAGTGGCTGTGTGATTTTGAAATTCCGAAATTTTAACACTTAAATCTGGAGAGATTTCTGCCAAAACCTACTGGGTTCTGAGATTTGCTTCTGAGTCTCTGGGATCATGCCGTTAAGCAGCTTGATCAGGAGTCAGAAAGGCTGTTCGTGGGCAATGACTTGGGGTCTCATTGGGGTGGAGAGGACAGGACCGGCTCCACCCCAATCCCGTGATGCCCAAAATGTCTCGTCACTGCGGGACCAAGCCTGACTGTCCAATGGCCTCTGGAGGATGACAGCCACAGAGCCTTCAGGGGAAGCAGGTGGAGGGACAACACCCTGTCCCCCCTGGGGTGGCCCACCGACTGCATGGTCTGGACGCATTTCTGCCAAAAGCCGCTGGGTTTCGAAATTTGTTTCTGAGTCTCTGGGATCATGGCTGTTAAGCAGCTTGATCAGGAACCAGAGAGACCATCATGAGCGATGACTTGGGGTCTCATTGGGGTGGGAAGGACAGGACTGGCTCCATCCCCATTTTGCCACGGGTCTTTTTAAAGGCTCAATTTTAACTGAGCTAGTCTGTCAGTCCTGAGATCTGAGACATATGACCCAGCAGTACCACTTCTGGGGATTTATCACGAGGGTGCAAAAAACCACTGTTCAAATGACATCTGCACCTGTGTGTTCATTGCAGCACACTTTACAATAGCCAGAATCTGGAAACAATCCAAACGCCTAAGCACAAATGACTGTTTAAAGAAACTTTGGAATGTCTACTCAATGGAATACTATGCAGCTATTAGAAAAGATGAAGTTATGAAATTTGCTTAGAAGTGGATGGTCATAGAGAGTATTATGCTAAACGAAATTTTTCAGAACGAGAAGGTCAGACATAGAATGACTGCACTCACTTGTGGAATATAAAATAACATAATATGAGACTGATACCCAAGGACAGTAGAGACTAGAAAAAGGAATGTTGCTCCATGGTTGGAAGCCTACCTCATGAGCTGGGAGAGAAAGCAGTTGGTATGGAGAAGGGATCACTAAGTCAATGATGGTTGGAGTGATTGATTGGTATAGGAGATGTGTGCTGAAAGTAGATAAAGGACCAAATGTGATAGCCTCTCTATATCTATATTGCAAACCGTATGTCCCAAAGTAGAGATAGTATGGGAGAAATTGCCTGACACAGAGGCAGGGGGAGGGGTGAGATGGGGGGATATTGGGGACATTGGTGGTGGGAAATGTGCACTGGTGGAGGGATGAGTATTTGATCATTGTATGACTGAAACTCACACATGAAAGTTTTGTAACTATATCTCACTGTGATTCACTAAAACAATAAAAGTTAGTTACCCCTCTCCTCCCCTCCCCTCCATTTTCCTCTCCTCCCCTTCCTTCTCCTCTCTTTCTTCCACAATATTAAGGATGAACAGGGCTTACTCCTGGTTCTGTGCTCAGGGATCTTTCCTGTCAGGGCTAGTGGGACCATATGAGATGCCTGGGATTGAAGCCTTACCAATTGTACTATTGCTTAGGATCTTATTTTGGTCTCCCAAATGGTACACAGAGGGCTTAGGGCCCTTCCTAACAATTCTTGGTCATCTAGGTCCAGAGTTCAATGCAAGAACCTGAGAGGATGTGGCACTGCTGGGGCCCTGTGATGTGGTGCTAGGGGTTTCCCAGGTCACTAGTGTGTGCTTGGGGCTTCTGGACCCACTCTGGTCCCTCTCAGGGGACCATATGGTGCTGGAGATGAATCCTGCATTGACTCCATGCAATGTGTGAATGTTAACCCCTGTCTCCAGCCCCCTAAACACCTTTTGTGGGAAAATATTTCTTTACAGAGCCATTATGGAACGTAACCAGATTCTGTTACTTCCTTAAGTAAACCTTTATTCTGCTTACAAGAAAATGGTAATGAATTATTTCCCCTTCCATCTTTGATTAGGTTTTTCTTACAGACCATATACAATGTTGGAATGTTTAATATGATTTTTACCAAAGGAATTAATGTGTTATAGAACACCGTAAAAAATGAGAATAAGACTAGACGCCTAATGGAACCTAAGATCAATTGGAGTCAAGAAATTTCAAAATGGAGAAACAAGTGTATGGCATATAAATTCAGCTTTATTATACACACATTATAAAACATTTTGCATCATAAAAACAACACACACACAAAGACACGCACACACACATACCCCAGTTGTAAGATTCTATGGTAAACTCCCAAACAAACAAATATAGTTAAAACTGGCTGAGAGCTTGTAGAAATCACAACTCCATAATCCTCCTTGTTTGTTGAAATATTATATATATTTTTACCTTATTAATTTGCCCTATTCAAATATGTGGATATGTATAATCTATATATCACACCATGTAATGCCAGGACTTTAACTGGAATGACTCTCGTGCAAGGTATGTGCTGTAACGTATGCAATCTCTTTGTCCCCAATATCTTGACTTTTTAAAGGCTCAATCTTACCTGAGCTAGTCTGTCAGTCCTGAGATCTGAGACAGGAAAGGGGACTAGAACTTTTTTTTTTTGCTTTTTTGGGTCACATCCGGTGATACACAGGGGTTGCTCCTGGCTCTGCACTCCGGAGTTACTCCTGGCGGTGCTCAAGGGACCATATGAGATGCTGGAAATCGAACCTGGGTCGGCCGTGTGCAAGGCAAATGCCCTACCCACTGTGCTATCTCTCCAGCCCCAGGACTAGAACATTTTTACCATTTCCTGTTCACTGCCTTCATAAGATTTTGTGGGTTGAAAGAAGAAAGAAGAAATCAAAAGGAGAGAAGAAAATGCTGGAAGTGAATCAATGTCAAAGGAATTACCAAAGAAAAGAGGGAGGAAAATAGGGAAAGAGTCATTGAAAGTGGACTAGAACAATCCCACTACAAATAATTCAGTTTTCTCCTCTCCCAGGTTTATACACTGGAGAAACTCTGTGCTAATATGCCCAGTCTAGCATCTGTTAATGCTTTAACTTTTCTCTGTAGCCTCCTCAGTTTTGGCACAGTCTTTGCCTCAGGCATGTAAATTTGCATTTTCCCTTGACACTCTTTTAATACACGCTGATACAGTAGCTTTCTAAATTTGCCTGAATTATAGCATTTGCAAGGTATTTTTGGAGATTTATGAAGAGCTGAGCTGGAGTTAAACTTAATTATTATTTTATGCACATACTTTTTTTTCTTCTTCTGATTTAATTTCTAAGGAAACCGTTAAGATGCCCATAATTTTGAGAAATTTAAAGTTATGAAACAAAAAGAATAATAAACCAGAGAGCATCTTTTACTATCAGAAAGATGAATGAGATGATTAAAGGTTGTTTCTAAATTAATTAAAAACATTTGTAATCACTACAAGCAGGTGCTGTGCATCTAAAATGGAGAAAGATGTACACTATAAATAAATGTAATGAGACAGGCTGTTTCCACCTTTATATTGACAATCTTTCCTGTGGGTGAAGTCCAAGAGTTCATCTGGATTAAATTAAAATTTTCCAAGCTTTAAGTTGGTCTCTTTCATTTACTAATTACAAACCAGTTCTGCATATTCAAAGTACCTGATTACACAGTTTTTAGTAATTAAATTAACAACGATTTAAGAAAGTGATCTGTCTGATTAAAGTTGCAATATAATGAGGTAAAACAGCTGAAAAGAAAATAGACTGGATGAGTTCAACAGAGAGAGGCTAGATGGGAGCCAGGCTGTGTTAGTATCCTTCCAAGCTCTATTGTCTGAATAAATTCAGTTCTTAGTCTTGTTAATAGTGGGAGAATGATGAGGTTCTGGAATTGAAGCTGAATCAAAGTACCCCTTGCTACAAGGGAAATGACTACAGTCTACCCCTTGCTCATGACAAACATTATTACATTATTCTGGTTCCTTCACCTATTTCTGTCATCCAGTTAAGACTTAACTTTGTTCCCTTCTTTCTGTATTAGAGTGTTTCTTGAGGGAAAAATTATGCTGCTTAGTATGTTTGTTTAATCAGACATGTGTTAGTCATTTAGAACACGGATATGAGATAAAAGAAAAACTATGCACTTTTATTACATCCTTAATTCTGTGGTTTTAAGCAATTTTTTTTCTAACTGAATAAATGTCAACTTCTTCATCTGTAAGTGTGAATCATAGTACCTACCTGATGGCATTATTGTAGGGTACAAAGGTATCTTAAAAAGAATTCAAACTGGAATTTAGAATTTGGCATTTGTAGAATGGGTGAGTTAGTGACTAACTTAAATGAGACTTGGTTTTCCTAAATGTAGAGAAAAGAAATTTTCAGGACAAGTCATTAAATAGGCATAAGAAAAGAGGAGTGCGATAAGAAACGAGGAACAGATCTTTGCTCTTGGTTACTGCCCCAGTCTTAGGGGTTTGATTTTGATCAAACTGTAGACAAATGAAAGACAGAAGTTGACAAAACAAACAAAAAAAACTTCTTGGATCTGAGACTGGAGAGGAGCAGCACTGAAGAGAAAAGGGGCATCTTCCTCCTGCATGAACTGATATACTACTCTGCATCCTGGGGACTGTTGGCTACGAGAGAAGCAAGAACTAGCACTAGGATGAGTGTTTGCCTGGACAGCCATTTTCTGTTTTGAGGCATGGATCAGGTGGAGAAGGGACAAACAACAACAACAACAACAACAACAACAACAACAACAACAACATATGGCAGAGACATTTCCCTCAGGGTGATGCATGTTTAGGACAATTTTTGAGCAAATGGGGAGGCACCCTGTAGGAATGCCAGGTTGGGGTGCTGTGGAGTCAGCATTTATGTGACTATTGTTGAACTCACCCCATTTTTTGTGCAAAATATTATACGGACGTAAGAATAGAAAAAAATAATGAGGCAATTCATATAATGCTTTCTGTTCATGTGATTTACCTGAAGTGATGAGAAGAGAAGTAGTAGCTTCAAGAGGGAACTCTACTGCCTTTCTTTTCACATGCCTTGGTTACCTGGGTAAGTATCTGGGAGAGTCAAGAACGACCAGGCCTGCCCTGAGCACCTCCATGGCATAGACATTTGCAACTCAACAGCTCCACTAGGAATTTATCAGACTGCACCTGAGCTCCACTTCTTCTACATGGTTCAGGAATTAATCCCTGCCATCCAATTTCTCAAGAAAATGTGAGGAGTTTGTTCTTTGCAGGAAAAGAGAGTTCTAACCTCTGACTAGATTGGCCCATCATCCGTCCTTATAGAAAATAATTTTAGGAAGGAGATGAATAGTGAAATAAAGTAAATTTATTTGTGAAAAAGAGGAGAGAGGAAATACTCAAGGAAGAACACAGTCTTCTCCAAAGTGAGAAGAGTTAAGTACACATCTAGATATGGTCAAAGCCCCAAGATGGAGAATGCTTCAGAAATAGCACTGTTAGCACTGTAGTACTGTAGCACTGCAGCACTGTTTTCCTGTTGTTCATTGGTTTGCTGGAGCAGGCCCAGTAACGTCTCCATTGTGAGATTTCTTGTTACTGTGTTTTGGCATATCGAATATGGCATGGATAGCTTGCCAGGTTTTGCCTTGTGGGTGAGATACTCTCGGTAGCTTGCCAGGCTCTCTGAGAGGGGTGGAGTAATCAAACCCTGGTCGGCCGGGTTGGCCTTGTGCAAGGCAAATGCCCTACCTGCTGTGCAATTGCTCCAGCCTGTTTCTCAGAAGTAAAAGAAAGAAATTACACATTTCACATAGAGATGAGAGTAACTGCCTGGATGGGGGAAGTTTCATGCACTTAGTGAGGTTTTTGTTTGCACTTTTTGGGGTCACACCAAGCAGTGCTCAGAGATAACTCCTCGTCAGCCTAGGGTCCATTTAGGGTGCCAGGGATTGAACTTGGGTCATCTGCATGCAAGGCAAACACCCTACCCACTCTACTAGCCCCAACTTCTGACTTTTTGATATCTTTATCATGGCCTTTGTTCCTGCCTTGGAGTTGCTCCTCCAAGGGTGTCCACCTGCTGCTCTGGGCCTTTACTTCTGAATCTCAAAGCTATCGCCAGTCTTCTCAGTATGTTTCCTAAGTTTCAAATGTCTCCAAGCCTTTGGGCTAGTTTAACTTTGAGATATATATATTTTTTTCTATTCCACATCTTCAGGAATCCCTATCTATCTGCCTACAATATGTGTAATAAGACTGATTAACTCCTTAATAATACAAAGATCATTATCAATTGTTTGTAAATTTGCTACTAAAATCTCTATGTGCCCCAAGATGTTCTAACCATGAAGGATGAAACAATGAGCCCCGCCCCTTAGAAAACCCAAACAGGAAAAAAACAGTCAAACAAAGCCAAGCCAAACAAACAAACAAACAAACAAACCAAATCAAACCAAACAAACTAACCAACCAAACAAAACCCAGCTCAGGTCTTATGAAACTAATATTCTAAGGAGGGATATAAATAAGGTTTTGAATGATAATTATTATGTAAAATAGTAGGCAATTAGAAAGAATGAAGAGAAAAAAAGTGCTATAATATTTGAATAAAAATTGTGCATCCATATACAGGAGGGGTGTGTGTGTGTGTGTGTGTGTGAGTGTGCATGTGTGTGTGTGTGTGTGTGTGTGTGTGTGTGTGTGTGGATGTACGCGTTCATACATTTCACTTAATCACAGTTTGATTAGCACTGGAACAACTGGATGCCACTGGAACACCTCACATTCCACATACAAATATTTCAACATGCAGCACTTAGCACTTTCCATTTTTGTAGGCTTTTAAAATAAACCATTATAAACATTACTTAAATTCCAATAGGTCAGTAATATGCCAGATCCCAATGTTTTAGAATTTATCAACTAGGAACCTCTGGATGGCTTAAAACCATCAAAGCACAGCCAACTTTCAATGGCTCTAAGTGGCTGTTATCACTCTGTAACAACAGAGTTCGCCTTGCAAAAGCAAAGACAAAAAGTCTTGAGTGCTTTTTGATTTTCTCACCTACAGTGTCCATTTGCCACTACTTTTCCTGCCATACTGTGTTCAATTTACCTCTTGAGCAGAGCGCCCACTGCTGGCACTCATTGGTAAAGTCAGGTAAATTGCACAGAATTGTACTGTCCAAATTGTAGTAGTAGCTGGTAAATATTTTGAGCTGCACTCCTCATTTTTAAGATGTATCAATGAAGCTAATTTGTAAAGCTCAGTATAGTGTATGTAAATACATCCTACTCATTCATTTCCAGTCTTTTCCTACAACAGGCGAGAGTCCCTACTGAGCACATGTCTCCTCCACATTCCCATCTTGGAGACAATTAAGAAGAATGTTCTCACTTCTGAGTGGAGCTTTAAGCTGAACTCAGGCACTCTGAGGATGCTCACCTCCCCCTTCCCTGCATGTGTTCATCACAACCTTTTCTCTGGAGTGATTGGAGGCCTTTCATCCTTTCTCCTAAAACTGAAACTGTGTTTTCCTAAGAGCTGCTCCAATCCTTGAACATCTAGCGTATGTCTTGGGCTACCTGGCTTATTATCCAAGACAATGTTTTGTCAGTAAATACCTTCTTCACTAAAACTGCCACTTAGCAATCTGGAGAAACCTGAAACCTGGTATCCAACTTGGTTGGGTTTCAATATGTCACTTGAGATTTTGTCTTAAGTTTATCTCAACTTTCCTGTGATTCTTGACAGCAGCCAGATTCTATTGATATTTGCTTCACAGAAACCAGTTGAATTCTTTCCACAAAGAGTCATCTAAAGAATGTGCCAATTAAGAAGCACTGCCTTGATTTGCTTTTCATTTCTATTTATTATTTCTAGAAATGAAGTAGAATTCTTGGAGGGGGGACATAATCCACAGTATTCAGGGCTTACTTTTGGCTCTGTGTTCAGGTGTCATTTCCGGCAGGAACTGGGGAACCATATGTGATTAACCCTTTTGATTAACCCTGAGTTGGCTGTATGCAAGGCAAGCCACCTACCCACTGTATTATCAGTCCAGTTCATGAGTAGAATTTTAAAGAGCTTGTAGGGAGGTCATAAGTCATACCAATCTGATTTGTGGTTTGGGTTGATGGATTTGACATTAATCTCTAAGTCTGAAATCTTTTCCGGCTGGGTAAAGGCCATTTAGCTTTTTGCCAGTGCTCAATTCCTCCTAAGGTGGTATTCTGATTCTGCAGGTTTCTCTCAGCCATAAATTTATTAAGGGCACCAGAGCTGTAAAATTGAAGATGACAGGATGATAGAATATTGCCAAAGTCAATTTTTGAGGTAGATTGCAATAACAGTGGATAAAAAATAACTGATATTTTCCAGTACATGCATACTTCATGTTGTAATATCCAGATGATTGAATGATATGAATGAATACAAAATTTGGATCAATTGAAATAGCTTATTTAGATTGTATATACTGTAGAAAGAGAGGAAGCAGTTTTTGTTAATATGAGAGATAACTTTGCACATTACATTTAAGCATTCATTAAAATAGTAACTAGTGTTTCATTGCTTGAACACTTGGAATCCTTCCAATTGTCCTTGTAGTAGTTTTAGGGTCAACTAAATATTAATATGTGAACAGTATCTAGGGAAGGGGGTGAGAGAGCTGTTGATGTCCATCATTTAAGTTTTAATAACAATGAACAAAATTATATATATTAAGAGCCTAGTACATTTTATTTATTTGAAGCCACAACTATGGGTGCTAAGAAGACCTTGCTGAGACTGAGCATGGGGCTCCTGCATGCAAAGCATGCACTTCAGTCCTTTGAACTCCTGGCCTGAGCCCCCAGCACTTTGATACTCTATACCATATATTACAGTGACCTACTAGAGAACTCATGTTTGGAACCTGTCTGGATAAACATTATCTAATATTGAAGTATGAAATAAACTTTCTGATTTTCTCCTAATATACTGAGGTAGGAGTTGCCCAGTTATTTCTTTGATGCTATGGAGAAGTTAAATTATGAATTCAAAATAACTATCTCTACTGGATTAAAAACTTATGCATGGTTTCTTATGTAGAAACTGTATATGCTTCATAAATAATAGAAACTAATAGAAAAAATAATATTCTTCAAATATGTCTTCATATAATTGAACTTTACACCTATTCCAAATAATAGTTAAAGATCTAGAGTGTAGCTGGGTAATAATGTTGTGACACATAAGTTAACATTAATGATAAAAAATTTGCAATGATACTTAACTATTGTCATTATTTCAATAATGTGGATTATTCTAGAATATCTATTTAATACATTTTCAATGGCAATAAAAGTAACAAAAGACAAGTTTTGAGATTTTATTAAGTTCCAGGTACCATCTTTAGCAATTCTCTATTAATTTGCCATTATTATAGACATATAACTTGATTCTAATTAATCTATCAAATTAAGAAGTACAGATACAGAAAGCCGAGTAGATGAGCATTGAAAAATCTACCAAGTATTAAAGAACTAAGGCACACTACATATCATATTATTTCAAATATATAACAAATCAGAGAGAAGATATTATTAACACAGTCAGCATAGTGCTGGATTCAATTTAGTTTTGAATTCACCAAGAATTTTTAAAAATGGTGATTGGAAATGAACTGATAACTGCCCCAACTCACAGCAGTCTCCATTGAAGATGAGGTCTCTAGACACTATGTATGAGTAAGGACAGAGATTTCTAGACGGAACTTATTTTTTGCTGTGCCTAGACCTTTAGTCATCAGGGTACCACTAGAGAAAACTTAGGGGGAAAATGTATATTATTAACCATCTATATTTATACATATCCAGGCCCTTTTTGTTCCATGCCTCCTAGATAGATCAGCAAGGCTATGTCCTTCCAGAAAGGCCATTTCTCTGCAGTGAATCAATAGCTGCCCTCTGATTTAGTGCCCTTTATTGGGGATATTTCTGATCTTGAATCCTGGGACCATAGTTCTTTAGCTATTTCAATGGTCCTGAATACATAACTTTGATGGAGAAGTCAAATCACTAATGATATCCATCCTAGATTATTGATTCATGTTGTTGGTCATTTTTCACTTGTAAAATAACTCACTTGTATATGAGTTTCTTCAATATGTTTTACAATGTTTTTTTCATTTTCAAAATCGTCACCAACTCAGAGTAATTTTCCACCTCATTTAATTTCAACAATTGAACTAAAGATTTCTGCACAGTACCATCCCTGCAGTCTGGTTGGGAACAATAGTGAATGATATCTAATGGAAACTCATTGGATCTAGATTTTTTTATTTCAACTTACAATAAACAAACTTGAAGTAGCCTTCGTTTCCGAGAACAAGAAGATGTCACAGACTAACCTTGACATTTTCTGCCCTACTCTCCATGGAGCCTTAATTCTTCTCAGAAGATTAACAGAAACACACACTTTTATCTTTACTAAGTTTTATGTTTCTTTTGACTTTGCTTTAATATAAGGGTTTATTGATTTAACAGACATTCCTGCTCTCTTGCTACATTGCCTTTTAATAAGAATTTCCCTCACTTCCTCTCCCCTCCTCCAAAGAAGCAACATGGCAGAGAAGTTAAGAACATATAGTCTATAGTCAGTATACCTAAATTTATATTCCAACTCCATCATTAGGCAAGTCACCTAATCACCCTGCACTTCTGATTCTTACGCTACAAAGTACTGGATAAGATTTTTGACTTAATACACATTAACCCCTTAATAACATTAAGCTGCATTACTAAATAGTGACTGTCATTAATTTTGGAACTCATGTTTTATATTGTCACAAGAAACCATGCATTCAAATAGAAATACTGGGACCAGAGACACAGTACAGCAGGTAGGGCACTTGTATTGCACATGATTGACCCAGATTTGATCTCCAGGACCTCACGTGTTCCCCCAAACCTGTCAAAAGTGACTTCTGAGTGCAAAGACAGGTGTAGTTCCTGAGTACTACTGGGTGTGCCCCCCAAACAAACAAACAAACAAACAAAAAACAAAAGAAAAAACAACAAACAAAAATGAAATAGAAATACCATCATCAAATTTGAAAATCCTTATTGCATTTTCATGCATGTATACTTGAAACCTGGCACTGACTCAAAAGCATCCTGCCCTAGACAGTTTTTCTTTGCCAGCATCACTTTAAAAGAATCTATATTCATTGCAATGCTTGGTATAACAACAAGGATTTCAAAATAACACAAATGTCTAACTACCAGATGAATGGGCAAACAAACTGTCACACACACACACACACACACACACACACACACACACACACACACAGATATTAGGCAGTTGAAAAAAGAGGGAAAACCCAGCAGTTCACTGCAACCTGGATGGAGCTTAGAGTTATTTATCATGTTTAATAAAATAATAGTCTCTGAGTCTTGGCCGCTGATGGGATTACACGGCGCCAGGGGGCCAGTTGGTGGGTGTGACCTCCGCCTACTGGAATTTGGAGGATCTGGGTGGAGGATGCTCGACTCCAATCCGAGTAGGCTTGGAGATCTCGGCCCTGGAACCCACGTGGCTTTGTCCCTCTGCCGGTACCTTCAGGTGTGCGGAGAGTGGTCTCAGCATGGTGTAATCCCATCAGCGGCCAAGACTCAGAGACTATAAAAACCAGCTCCCGGAGGGAGAACAGTGCAGTCTCCTGCGCCCGCGCCTGGCTATTCCTCGCTGGGGCCACTTGGAGGGGAGCAGGTTGAGCTTTCCTCCCCACCCTGACCAGGGCCCCGGCAGCTGAAGACCTCCAGGACCAGCCACACCATGCTGAGACCACTCTCCGCACACCTGAAGGTACCGGCAGAGGGACAAAGCCACGTGGGTTCCGGGGCCGAGATCTCCAAGCCTACTCGGATTGGAGTCGAGCATCCTCCACCCAGATCCTCTAAATTCCAGTAGGCGGGGGTCACACTCACCACCTGGCCCCCTGGCGCCGTGTAATCCCATCAGCGGCCAAGACTCTGAGACTATAAAAACCAGCTCCCGGAGGGCCGCTCGACATTTTATTATGACATCTCATTCCTACTTTGACAAACTGGCAGGTTACCGAATGTAGCCTGCCCACACTGCAGAGTCTGGCAAACTCCCCGTGGTGTACCCAATATGCCAAATACCAGTAACAATGATGGGTCTCATTCTCCTAAAGAGCCTTGAATATAATCTCAGGGCTAGGATGAAGGAGACGTTACTGGGGCCTGCTCGAGGCAATCGACAAATAACAGGATGATCTGTGATCTGTGATCTGTGAATAAAATAAATCGGAGGGCTGACTTTCTGCTTGCTGCTCCACCATTTCAGGTGAGACTGACCTCTGCCTGATAGCACCAGGCCTACTCTGATCTGGAGGCAGAGCTCAGACAGGAGTCTGAGCCTCTCCCTCCCAGGTGGGTCCCAGCAGCCTGTACAGCAGAACTGCTTCATATTAAGGGCCCACACCACGCTTCTTCCTAACCTACTTGCTGTCCCACCATCCCAGGTGAGGCTTGCCTGTGGCTGATAGCATCCAGCCTGTTCTCAATAGGAGTTCGATCTCCAACACGAAGGAGGCTTCCTCCCTCGTGGGTGTGTCCCAGAAGACTTCACACGAGACCTGTGTCATACTAAGGGTCACAACAGCTCCTGAACCGATAATTTCATTCAACAAATTTCACGCTGCTCACAGTTATTCTTCCTGTCATTCTGAGAGAATGGACTCAGAAAACAGAAAACAATCCCTAGCTAATCCGTCACTACTTCCCAGGGCCTAAGTACAGAAACTCACTCCAGCACAAGAACACTAGAAACCATTGGGGAAAACATGTAGAAGCCCACCAAGCTCAATGAGCGGAAACAATATCGCTGAAGACATAGCACCAGTAAATCCCCAGACAGTGACTTTGGTGACAACTATGATGAGGTTATTCAATGAATTGAAAGAAATGACAGACAGCATAGGTAATAAGCAAAGCACAAGAATATATGAGAGTCAAAACAAAAAAAAAGCTATTACAGTCAGAAATTATAGAAATAAAGAACATGGTAGGTGACATAAAAACATCAATAGAAACTCTAAACAGCAGAGTAACAGAAGCTGAGCAAAGGATTGAGAAATTCCAAGGAGGAAACCATTGGGAAATAGCAGAAAGTGAAAAATAGAAAAAATCTGCAAAGAAATGAAAAAAAAACCAAGAGAATTATAGGATGAGTTTAAGAATAACAATGTGAAAATCACTTGCGTCCCTGAAGAACAGGAAGGCAAATATGAAGAAAACAATAGTTAAAGAAATCGTCAATAAGAATTCCCAGAGCTGAGGATTATAGGCACTGAGATCCAAGAGGTCCTAAGGGTCTCAGTAAAAGTTACCCAGTTCGAAAAACTCTAAGACAGATTATACTCAAATCGACAAAATCTAAAGATAGAGACAGAGTATTGAAAGCAGCAAGATCAAAAAGGAATTTACATACAAAGGAAAGCTCATAACATGAACAGCTGATCTATTAAATGAGACTGCAAACCAGTAGAGTATGGAAGGACATAGTACAAAAGCTCAACAAACTGAACATCTCAGCAAGAATACTCTATCCAGTTAGAATATCATTTAAATTTCAAGGAATTATACAAAGCTTCATGGATAGGCAACAGCTCAGGGAATTCAAAGCCTTGGAATCAGTTTTGCAAGTGTTAAAAGAGCTTCTTTAAAGAACAGGAGAAACATGGTATTGGATGTGGCACTCACTAATGTTGTATATGGTTGTCCTCTACTAGATAAAGAAAGATTGAAAATATACAGTAATTAATTATCACAAATTGAATTATTGATTTGTTTTCTAATAATTATATTTGCCATTCTCTTAAGTTTTTATGAACTGAGTAATATGAAATCTGTAATATGCTTGACAAGAGAGCAAAAAATTAAAAAGAACCCCATTTATGACAGGGAAGATATGATGATTACCACAATAAGTTTCAAGTAAAAAAGAAAATGCAATACAATGTTTTTGATGCCAGAGTTGAAAACTTAGTTATGTAAATGAGAATAGGCAGTATTTTACTACACTATATTAAATGATTTGAATTTTCTTATATACATGGGTTAACATTAGACAGAATTAATCACGACAAATTGACTTCTGTTGACTTATCTTCTGATAATTCCATTGGTCATTTTCTTTCTTTGTTTTAGTTTGAGCAAGCAATCTGAAATAAATTTGTTATATGCCTGACAAGGGGCCAGGATGGAGGATTGCAGGGACCCTGGAAACACTGGTGGTGGAATTGGTGTTGCAGTATTGTATGCCTAAAACAATTCTACTATGAACAGCTTTGCAACTCATAGTATCTTAATTGAAAATAAATAAATAAATATTAATAAGTCAGAGGGCATAAGACAAATACTGAATAATCTCACTCATCTATGGTATATAGAGAAACAATCAGGTAATAGACAGCGATAATGATAAACTTGTGGCCTTGAATTACAAAACTTAAATTACCAAATTGGGTATATATGGAGGTAAAGGGTGGCTTAGAAATAATATAATGACATCAGTGGAAGATAATGAGCACTCTGGTAGTGGTGAAAATGTGGTAATTATATATTAAAACCAGCAACATTAACACTCCTGTAAACAACAAAACAAAAAAAAAAACACTTTCCTCCCATTGTTCATCGATTTGCTCGAGCGGGCCCAGTAACGTCTCCATTGTGAGATTTCTTGTTACTGTGTTTGGCATATTGAATACTCTCAGTAGCTTGCCAGGCTCTTTGAGAGTGGTGGAGGAATCGAACCCGGCTGAGCCGAGCTGACTGTGCGCAAGGCAAATACCCTACTGCTGTGATATCAGTTACCTTAATTACAACAACAATAAAAAAATAATACAAAGGAATACTGAACTCGTTAAAAATGGGACAAAATTGTTCCATAAAGGTGCCCCTAGATTATAAAACATGAACAAAAAGATGTAAATACTCTTTTAGGTTTATAATAAAACTCTGTTTTAATTATTGGGTAGCTTAGTCACTTAATTATTATATTTTTTTCTCTCTCACACACCAAAAAACCTTGACTGTTGAACTCCAAATAGTTAACGACATCAACTATAGTCGTAATTTATTACTTCACTAACTTTCTAGTTTGACTTTCAAAACATCACTTATTAATGTCAGGAGTACCACCAAATTTGTAAAGAATCATCAGAAAGTTTACAAGACTTGACTTCAAAAGATTATGCAAACTGAGTTTAGTAACCTGGTAATATTTCATCTCATTGCCTATTTCTACAGAATGTAACACCAAAATTCCTAAAATAAACAAAAATTTTCCTCACATTTTTAGCTGCAGTCTAGCCAACAGCACAACTGTAGAGTCATTAAATGAGCCACGTTGGTGCATTCTGTTCATTATTTGCTTCCAGTAGCAACTGGTATGATCTTTCTACATTCCTTAAAAATTTGTAACGTGCCAAGATCATCAAACTCCAAATACCTTTCTTAACTTTCTCATTGCAGATGCTATCCAAATCATGATAGCATGTAAAAATGGTTTTCATTATTCCAACAATGCTATTATTTCTTCCTTTTGTATGTTTGTTACATGTCTGTCACGTATGTATGTTTATCGCATCAGACATATCTTCTCCTGCTACTCTTTTCTGTAAAATTGTATGACCATGTGAAAAACTCACTAAAATAAATCTCCTTAAAGTTGTCCCTGTTTTTCCCAACTGGAAATTATTGTCCTCTATTATTATTATTTTGCTAGAGTTGTTACTATTCCGAACTGGAGCAATAGCACAGCGGTAGGGCGTTTGCCTTGTGCGCAGCCAGTCCGGCCAAGCTGGGTTCGATGCCTCTGCCCCTCTCAGAGAGTCCGGCAAGCTACCGAGAGTATCTCGTCCACACAGCAAAGCCTGGCAAGGTATACCCATGATGTATTCGATATGCTAAACACAGTAACAACGAAATGGAGACATTACTGGGCCCGCTCGAGCAAATCGATGAACAACAAGAGGACAGTGTTACTATTCCAATTAGGTTAATTTTAAAAATGTATTTATTCATTAAATGTGGGAGATCTCCCAAATAGTGCTCAGGAATACCAGGGGCCTTTCAGCCAACTGGGAATGGTCCAATGCATAGGCCTGTCGCTCAGGCCCTGTAGTTCTAGGGATTATCTGGACCACAATCAGTAGTGCTGGGGGGGAACAGGTGGTTCTGGGAGCTGAATCAGTATTAGCTCCACGCAAGGTATGATCCTTAATCCCTATACTATCCCTCCAGCCCCTCCAATTAGATTTTAACTTTTTGAGCATCTGTGGTCCATAGCAGTAGCTCAGAACATAACACCATATTTGTCATTCTTGAGGTGCCTGTGAATTATTGCCATTCTTGGTGCTGAGTAAGAATCTAGGCTTTACTTTCTAGAAACAGTGGGTATGTAATGAGAGAGATTACATGGAATTAGAGGTCACATCTGATGTAGTTCTAATCTCTGCCTGGAAAAGTTACCTATTCTGCTCTTAGTGGTCTCAATTCTAAAAGAAATGCAAAGTACTTAGTAAACTTTTCAGTTTTATTTGCTGTAAAGTGACTTCACTTGCTAAAAAGCAAATGAGTATTTACAAATGACAATGTATATGGATTGCTTATCCATAGTGTTTTATATTTGGAAATAATTTCACATGCAACTACAATTGAGTAAAAATATATCAGTTCAAAATATATTTTTGACCTAAGTTTTATTTCAAGAAAGGCTTCTAATGGTTGAATGGAAGTCACAGTTTTAGGAGATATTTATGTGTATTAAGGAAGATTTTTCTATGTAAGGGGGTGTCTCCTTCACTGTAAAGACCTCATTTTCTTAGCTCACCTTTTAGTGAGGTAAACAAAATCTCCTGTTACAGTCATGGCTTTGTTTACTAGACCCTACCCAGAAACCTCCCATAAGAACCCCCCATCCCCAAAACATACTTAGTTCTAACTGAGGTTATTTTAGATGGTGACTGAGGCCTCAGAGTCGGGGTAGTATTACTGGGTCTCTCCCATGTATCTTCCTTATTTTCTTTTATCAGTCTGTATTTGATTGTTATCTGTAGTTTTGAAGAATCCAGAGTGCTCTGGGATGACTTCTTTTTATAGCATTTCACAGTTTATAGAAAAAAATAATTTATTAACTGAGAATCACTATAATAGAACATATATTAAAATGTTTATTCTATTTAATTACATTTTATTATTTGAAAAATTACATTTTATTATTTGAAAAATCTATCAGAAGAATTGTATTTTTTATCATCTGCTTTAAATATCTCAAAGACACTGGTTTAGGAAGAAACCAGTCTAACACTTAAAATAAATAAAAAATGCCTAGAGAGGTGGTTTACTGAATTTGAGTTATGATTGGAGTCATATTCATCTAGGCCAATAATTTCAAGAAGAATGAAATATTTCTGAAAAGTTTAATTTTTTCCCCCAAAGTGTATTAGCTAGCTCTTTCAACAATAACAAAAAAGCTGAATTTGACTTCTGATTGACTCTTATTTTTCTTCCTTTTCCAATGGAAATATATTAAAATTCATGCTTTCAAAAAAATCAAGCCAGGAAATAAAAAATTATGTAGATTTTTAATAATGTCTAAAGATTTTTGCCACATTTGAATTGCCTACTTTTAACCAAATTTAATTCTAAATTAGAGAAATCTTAATTGCAATTAAATGAATCTTAGCTCTTCATGAATACAACATTGGAGGTATGTTACCTAAGTCACAGCAGTCTTACAGAAATTAACATTCTAATGTGTCTTGCTTTGAAATAAACTAATTTTAGTAGAAAACAATTATTCATGAAATAAACATCTGGTAGAGTTGGCCCAGAGACTCTGTGTGAAAACAGCTTTATGATCACAATTCTAGCAAGCAGTTTATGAAATACCTGATTAGAAGATTTTTAATATTCTAGAGAGACTCAGGTGTGTGTGCGAGCACGTGTCTATGTGTGTTGTTCTATAGGCTTCTGTTGCTATGAAGAAGATAAAATTCAAAGTTTGAGATTTGAATGACAAGATGTTATAACGAAATAATTCTTTTAAATAAAATATTAGCAGAAGGAGATTTTATTTCTAATCAATGAACTTTGCTTTTGTAGCTTACTCGTGTTTATCTCAAACAGAAAGGAACTATTTTTACCAATAAAATGGGTTTATTCTACAAAGATGGTGGATTGAAAAATATAGGCTCATAGCACTCTCTTACTGTTGTTCATTGATTTGCTCAAGTGGGCACCAGTAATGTCTCCATTGTGAGACTTGTTACTGTTTTTGACATAACAAATACGCCACAGAGAGCTTGTGAGGCTCTGCCATGTGGGCATATCTCATATATTGGCAGCTTGCTGGTCAATCGGAGGGATGGAGAAATCGAACATGGGTTGTCCATATGCAAGGCAAATGCCCTACCTGCTGTGGTATCGCTCGAGCCCATAGGCTCATAATAAAACATAAATGTATTTCCCTTAAATCAAAGACCAAGTGCTCCCTAATACTGTCTTTGCAGGAACTGCTGTGGAGGGTCTGTCTCTTTTCTACTGTGGGAACAGGGAAGCAACCTTATTTTATATGACACGTTGGAAGTGGAAAAGTGGAGTGCTAGATAAACTAGCTGATCTAAAAGTAACCTAATTTGTCATTTTAATTGCATCCACCAGAAAAAGATATCCAATAAGGAATAGAGGATGGAATGACTGGGGTGGAGAATATCAGCAGATAAGAGGAAGCCTCACACAGGAAATGGACACATAGGAACAATGACAACAGAGAAACAAAGAGGAAGAAGGAAGATCTCTCTCTCTTTCTCTCTCTCTCTGTCATATACACACACATACACACCCTGCCCCACTAACCTATGCCCAGACAGAGGGGTGGAACCAGTCAGGCGCTCATGTCCAAGCAGCCACAAGGTACAGGACTCTACACTACATACATGTGGGTCATGTGAGTGTGGCCAGAGATCTAGGAAAGCCAGAATGATGTATAATCCTAGAGAGGTCCAGTGACAGTTTATAGAGGAGCATACCCCAATAAGGAGACAGAGGTGACAGGGTTCCTTTCAGCTTGACAGACTGATGTAGGGACAACACCTGATCATCCTGCACTGGAGACAGCCAGGAAGTGGTAATCCAGACCAGAGAGAAGACTAGTGATGTCGTACACAAGGAAACTGGATCTTTCCATTTGAATTGTACAATAAACTTTAACTTCTGAATCATCTGAGTTTTGTATGCTAATCTTTCATACAATTCTCAAGAACCCACCAGTTCAGGAAAAATCCTCTTTCCTGCTAACAGATACAGGTACATTGGATCTTGAAGTCTACTGATGCATATGTGAGGTCACTGTCTTCTGGTATCTTATTGGGCCTCACATAAGCGGGACTTTTCTATATTAATGTATCACTTAAAATCACTTAATCATATTAATGTATGTGCTTTTAAAAATCTTTCTTTTATGAGCCAGAGAGATAGTACAGTGTCTTAGAGCACTTGCCCTGCAAGCAGCCAATCCGGGTTCAATCCCCAGAACTGATACTCCTCCCAGCACCACCAGGAAATGACCAGTGGGCAAAGAGGTAGGAGTAAGTTAAGAGCACAATCAGGTGTGACCCCAAACCCAAAAAGAACAAATGATCCTTGAGCACAGTGCTGAGAATAAGCCATGAGAACCACCAGCTGTGGCCCCAAACCAAAAAGAACAACAAAACAAAACTAAAAAATCATTCTAAAAATGAACTCACTTGATCACTTGATCATTTGACATTCTGTTAGTCATCGATTTGCTTGAGTGGGCTCCAGTAATGTCTCCATTCATCCGTCATGTGATAGTGTAGCCCAATGGTGTCTGATCGCTCCAGAAACACTAATAGCCTCAAACCAATTGTTCAGGGTCTTGATGAAGAATTCTGACCATCTCGTAGGAGGGTGGCCACGCGATCTTTTGATGTCCAGTGGTCATCTCCAAATTGTAATGCATGTCCATTACATGTCCAGCCTAACTGATTTTTGATGCCTTGGCAAATGAGACAGAATCTCTGATTCTCCATCATTGACGGAGGTTGGAATTCCGGATTCTTTCTCTCACTTGAGTGAAGCATGATACTCCAAGCATAGATCTTTCAGTTCCAATTTGGGATACCCGAATAGCGTTCTCATCTTGTTTTCATAAGGCCTAGGTCTCTGAGGCATATGTTAACGCAGGAAGAACAGTGGAACTGAAGAGATGTGCCCGGAACCGGAGTTTCTTCCTCCTCTTAGCTATTTCTTCGATGCTCTTGAAGGCATTCCAAGCTGCTCTCTTCCTCCTGCGCAACTAGGTGCCAGGATGTCTTATGATGTGTCATGTCACCTGGAGCATGGCGTTATTTGTCATGTTGACTTCTCGACCTACACACACATATCTGTTGCATTCGGAGAGCGAATGGAATGTTCACTTACACCATAGAACCAGGTAAGCGGAACTTTGTGACCTTGAACAACAGGCTCAATATTACCCGGAAACAGAGATCCTCTGCCTGCCCCAACTAATCTCCAGTGACCCAGGTATCAAACCCACAAGTCCCACCCTGCCCTATGCTGCCTGCTTCCACCAATCTCTGGCAACCCAGGGATCACACCCAGAAGCCCCACCCTACCAGTATCAGATAAATACCTCATGACAGATCTCCACCACCTCCACTACCTCCACTATCCAGCCACCGCCATGCTCCAGGTGACATGACACATCATAAGACACTTAATACTAATCTTCCAAGATTCACGATCACGATTATTCTGTTGTTCATTGATTGCCTCGAGCAGGCACCAGTAACGTCTCCTTTGCCCTAGCACTGAGACTTTAAAAAGTGTCATATTCAAGGCTCTTTCAGGGTTAGGAGAATGAGACCCATCATTGTTACTGGTATTTGGAATATTGAGTACACCACGGGGAATTTGCCAGACTCTGTAATGTGGGCAGGTTACATTCGGTAGCCTGCCAGGTTGTCCAAAGTAAGAATGAGATAAGATGTCATGTGGCCGCAAATGCGGCTGTGCAGTTTAGGGAGCTGTTTTTTTTTCCCTTAAATTTTTATTAGTGAAACACCATGAGGTACAGCTGTAGACTTACAAATTTTTGTGCTTGGGTTTCAGTTATAAAATGATCAAATACCCATCCCTCTACCAGTGCCCATTCTCCACCACCACGAGTCCCGGTATCCCTCCCACCCCCCAACTCCCCATCCCACCCTACCTCTGTGGCCGGCATTCCCTTTTGTTATCTCTCTCCTTTTGAGTGCTGTGGTTTGCAAAAGAAACATTGAGTGGCAATCATGTTCGGTCTATAGTCTACTCTCATCATGCATCTCCCATCCTGAGAGGAACCCTGGGAACTGGGTTTTTATAATGCTTTTACAAGTATAAAAAGTTCTACATGTATAACCTGATGGATCTCTCACATCTTCTTAGCTTACCGCACCATATTTGATAGGGTTCAAATATGGTTTGAACGATGGGAATGCCGGCAAGGGTGATTAGAGGCCGCCCTAAAAGCCTCTATTCCTCTTGGAGAGCCTGGTAAGCTACTGAGAGTATCCTGCCGACACAGTAGAGCCTGGCAAGCTATCCATGGTGTATTCAATATGTCAAAAATAGTATATACAATGGGTCTCATTCCCCTGACCCTGAAAGAATCACCGATTCAGCAGCATTAAGAAAGATGAGCAAGGAGAGGCTGATAAAATCTTAAGGTCGAACTAGGCTGCCAAAACGAAGAAGGACAAAAATGACTGTCTGTACTTTCAATGCACATACTCTGGCATTGGATGAAACCATCAAGGAACTGATGGTGCAAGTGCAGAAGATCAAGTGCAGATAACATCATTGGTCTGACTGAGCCAAGAAGGCATCAATCACATGATGCTGTTTTCGACACTGGAGAAGAACTGTTCCTCGGAACCTGCAACAGAAGAGGTGTAAGTGGTGTCGGTGTCCTTGTCAACGTGAACTTGGACATGAGCATTGATTCATTCAAATTCCTAACAATCCGAATAAGATGGTTACACTTGAATAGATGTGGCTCACTGCCGGCAGTTTCTATCTTCGTTGTCTATGCACCAACATCCAATTATGATGAAGAAGAAATTGAGAAGTTCTACATGGAACTGGAGAAGTTCTATAAGGAAGACCACCTCTTCTACAAGATCATTTTCAGTGATTTCGATGCCAAGATAGGACCGAGAAGATCAGCTGAAGAACTCCACATCAGTACCCATGGCCTAGAATGGAACAAATAGGGTGAGAGATTGTTTGAGTTCATCATGTGGACCAAGACCATCCATGGTAACTCACAGTCCCAGAAGGCCGAATCTAAACGTTGGACATGGGAGTCTCCCAGTTACACAACAAAATTGACCACATTATATTTAACCGACGGTTTTGCCTGACCCATGTGGCTGTTGTCCCAAGATTACAAAGGTATTGAACCATTGTCTCTTTCATGCAAAATTCGACTTCACAGAGTGGGGAGCAAGGGTTGCAAAGTTTAAGAAGAGAACTACCAGAACCACTACCAACTGGGAGCTCTTTGGCACTATTTTGGCAACATTGATGAAGAATACGATTGATTCAGTACTCCATGTTTCTGCGAGAAACGCCGAGGGAAAGATAGCCACAAAAAGACGCCTTTCTTCAAAAACTCTTGAGCGTATTTGCCAACGTGGCTTGGCACGAGCCTCAGGCAACTGCAAGCGAACATCTGAGCTTACAAAGCAGTGCAGAGAAGTGATAAAGAAAGACCTCAAAGAGAGAAGATTAGCAGTGCTGACCGATGTGCCAGAAACTAGGAAAAGCATTTGCAACACCCACTTGTCCTTTGCTAACTAAAGACCAAGATGACTGCCCTCCGATGTCCTGATGGATTTGTCACATTGTTAAGAAGGAGAAGATTATCCATGACTTCTACTCAGATCTCTTTGATAGCCACATCCACCTTCCCACATACCAAATTCCACAGGATGGATATGTCATTCCCAATGTTCTTACTTCCAAAATCCAATATGCCATTTCATCAGTAAAAAGAGAACAGCACCTGACCCAGACAAGGTCAGACCCGAACACCTGATGATCGTGCCATCAGTACTCATCAATACACTGACTCGGCTCTTCACACACTACCTGTGTGAATGCAAAGTTCCATTCCAGTGGAAAACCAGCAGGACTGTTCTACTGGACAAGAAGGGAGACATCCATGACATTGGCAACTATTGCCAGATCTGCCTGTTGTCTGTCATCTATAAGCTGTTTACTCGAGTCATCCTGAATAGGATTGGTAGAACACTAGATGAAGGACAAACACGCGAGCAAGCCAGGTTCCAAAAAGGATTCAACACGATTGATCATATCCACATGATAACCAAGCTCATTGAGGTTTCTTGGGAGTTCAAGATGCCACTCTGTCTAATGTTCATTGATTTAAAGAAGGCCTTTGATTCTGTTGAGACTGAAGCAGTCATTGAAGCCCTAGCCAAACAGGGCGTTCAAACTCAATACATCAAGATCCTCCGTGAGCTGTATTACGGATTCTCTACCAGGATCTCACCATTCTACAAGGAAGTGATCATCCATGTGAAGAGAGGGGTTCGGCAGGGCGATACCATTTCACCAACACTCTTCAGTGCCACCCTCATGAACATCGTGCGATGACTGGAATGGGAAGAAATGGGAGTGAAGATGGACATTGTTGTAATAACACCAAACATTAGCCAAGTGGTACAAATGCTGGCCGACTTCAACCGTAAGCATGGGGAGGTCGGACTGCAGCTGAATCTCACGAAGACAATGTTTATGAGAAAATTAAACTCATTAGTCTCAAAAAGAGAAAATTGTAATGAATGTGATAATCCTGCTACTAGTCACAGAAGAAACGTTACAGCTCTTTAGATTTCGCCATCATAGGAAGAGACTCTCTCTAACTCTATAGCAGGTCTGAGGAAATTTTGATAATAGCATATGATCATGTAGTTTGTCATTGGTATAAATTTTATGTTTTTGTGCAAGGTTTTCTTAAACATGACATTATTGTCATTTTGTCTAATGATTGTTAAGCAACTATTTGTATTTGTTTGTTTGTGGGCCATACTGGGCTGTGTTCAGTGTTTACTCCTTGCTTTGTGCTCAGAAATCACTCCTGGAAGTGCCCTGGGGACCATATGCTTTGCCAGGGATCAGACCTGTGTCTTCCTATGTGATTCAAGCAGCTTACCCATTGTACTATCTCTCCAGTCCTTTGTACTTTTGGTTATAGGAATTTTAGCAGCATCCCTGACCTCTAACCATTTGCTGTCAGTAGCACACAATTATTAGCACCTCTGTGTGATAAAACTTCTCCAGACATTGTTCATGCCCCCATAGGAAAGGGGAGGAATTGCCCTCTGTTAAAAAATCACCATTTTAGGAGGTAGGTGGGTTTGGACCATCCCTGGCTGTGCTCATTCCTAGTTCTATGATCAGAGATCACACTTGGCAGGGTCTGAGAACTATATGTGGGATCAATCTTGGACAGGCAGGGTGCAAGGGAAATACTTTACCTACTGTACTCTCTAGCCCAGAAATCACCATTAAATGTTTTTTTTTAAAAATTATGGCATAATGATTACAAAGTTATTCATAGTTGGAGTGATAGCACAGTGGTAGGGCATTCACCTTGCATGCGGCTTACTTGGGTTTGATTCATCCATCCCTCTCAGAGAGCCTGGCTAGCTACCGAGGGTATCACGGCCACATGGCAAAGCCTGGCAAGCTACCCGTGATATATTCTATATGCCAAACACAGTAACAACAAGTCTCACAATGGAGACATTACTGGGCCCGCTTGACGAAATCGATGAACAATGGGAGGACAGAGAGAGTGACAGTGACAGTGATCATAGTTGAGTGTCAAGTATATAGTGCACCAACACTAGTCCCATCCCTTGTGTCAACTTCCTTCCACCAATGTTCCCAGTTTTGCTCACTCAATTTTAAAGTATTACATTAATGCTAATTCTTAAGTCAGTTCTGTTTCTCTCTCTCTCTCTCTCTCTCTCTCTCTCTCTCTCTCTCTCTCTCACACACACACACACACACACACACACACACACACACTTGTAGTTTCACCAGCATGCTACCTTGAGCCAGTATATCAACCTTACAGGGTCTCTGTGTACTCATCTGTAAAATAAGGATAATAATCTGTGGCATGGAGTCATTAGTGTGATTGGCATAGGTGATGCTATATGGGACAGAAATCTGCTGCCCCAAAATACGTGTTTGGTAAAAGGTTAATCTCATGGAAGGATTCCTCAAGGCAGAACAGAGATTGCTTTTGAGAAATATTTTCATGTAAGTATCTCCCTCTTTTTTAACTTCTAAGACAATCCTTGTGATTTTATTTCAAGAGGCACTGAAACAGTGTAATCAATCAATAGTTGGGTAGGGAGGTAACTGTTTTCTCCTTTATCTCTTTAGCTTATCAGAGAAACTAGCCAGTAAAATTTAAAAAGAAAAAAAAATCTGTAAACTTTTGACTATTTTGGTCTTTCCAGGCCGTGTTGCAGGGGCAAAACAAATATCTCCTGTCAGATACTAGTAGTTTAGTGTCCAGGTACTGTGCCCAGTACCTCAGAGGCGGAAGTGCACTGTGTCTACTGCAACCACATCTATTTCTTTGGGAACCTGGAGGGAGGAATGCAAATTGTACCAGAAACTGGAAGGATTTAGAACCAGCATGAGTGCTTGGCTGGGAAGAGGCCAGTTGAAGTTGTGCAGGGCAATCTTTGAACATGGCATTGTTGCATACCTAAGCCTTTTGATGATCTTTAATAGGAACATCCTGTGGCACTCCATGATGAGATCTTCATGGACACTGAATGGTCATATTGATGATGCAGTTATCTGGAGTGGAACCGATGGCCTAGCACCTTTGTGCTGTGCAGGATTTTCTGAAATGAAAAACTCACCAATATTTTCTTTTCTTTTTTCTTTTTCTTTTTTGCTTTTTGGGTCACACTTGGTGATGCTCAGCAGTTACTCCTGGCTCTGAACTCAGCAATTACTCCTGGTAGCTCTCAGGGGACCATATGGGATGCTGGGAATCGAATCCAGGTCGGCAGCATGCAAGGCAAGCACCCTGCCTGCTGTACTATTTCTTCAGCCCCACACCAACATTTTCACAATGACAGCTTTCCCCTAGGATGTCTGTACTTCCCACTAAGGCACGTTTTATGGATGTGAGCAGTGCCAAGTTCTGTTATCATCAGATAATTGGTTGTGGAGCTTAATGCAGTTGGATCTAGTCTGCTCCACATGTGCCTCTCTCCTACTCTGAGTGTCACCGGGCCTTGTGGACGCCTAAGGAGCTAAGCTGATACAGTGGTGAGGTGATCTTCCACTGTTATCACTGTAACCGGCTACCCACAGTGGTCTCTGTAAACCTCTCTCTTAAGGGTGAATCCTGGGCAAGATTTAGTTAGCAGAGGAGATAGGATTTAAGTCTATACACCCCTTGTTTTTCTTGGTCTCCCAAGCAATTTTCCTAACTGACCTTCTTTCCTTCTTCCCAAGCTCTTCTGTTTGGGAAGCTAAGTGCTTTAAAGATGACATTTAAAGCTAGGTTGCTATGCCACTCAGCTTTTCTGGCTCTTTCCATGTGAACAGATATACATGTTGGTATACATGTTGTTAATAAGTTGATTGTTACTTTTTACCAGTATGCAGAATTCCATTTAATTATCCAGTCTCTGAAAAACTTTGAGCAGTATGGAATGATTTATTACCTCTTCTTCTCCAACTCTGTAGACTGCCTTGGCTAAGGTAAGCTTTTAATGGGAACTGAAAATTATTTTTATTACAATCCCCAAAACCTTGGACCAAAACATTTATTTTCACAATAATGTAAGATTGAAAGGTTTTCCACCAATTCTCTGAGTTATATAATGAATAGCAAATAGTGAATAGTTTTTTATTTCTTTTTAAGCCCTGTTAAAATAATTATGCAGATAATTAATTTAGTCAACTAATTTTCAAGAAGGAAAACGTGTTTTTATAGGATGATATATTGTCTACTACCTCAGGGATAGAATTCAGAACATGTTCAACAGAAAGCAGTTTGTGATTTTTTGGGGGGTTTAATCACAGGCTTACTAAAGAAGTTCTAGTTGGTCTAAACTTTTCTTTTAATAGTAATTGATGCAAATGCTAATAGCTCAATTCCTCTAGATTTCTGAACACAGCAGTGGCTGAAGCTACATTTAAGTTCTCAGCAGGCTTTGCTCTTATGTCTCTCATAAAAACCGAGGACTACAACAGAAGAGGGGATGATTAAGACCAGTGCTCAATAACATCACAGGGCCCCCTGTGCTTGGAAATGGCAGAGAAATCCTAACTGTCACCTTACATCTGATCAAAACAAATGCAAACTAGATTTAAAAAAATACATGGCCCTATGATACTGAGATAGTAAGAGAACAGATTGTTAAATAAACCCCCTCGGTAACTGTTGCATAACATTGGTTCCTCCTCGCCCCTCCCTCAGGGAGCTTAAGTTTATTGAGTTACTCCCACAACAGTGCTCCTGGATCACACCCAATTCCATCAGGCACTAATAATCTCATGTTGTTTTTCTCTTTCCTTTATGTCCTTTGTATGGTTTATTTAGCAATGTCCTTTTGGTATAGACACAGGAAGACAGTTGATACTATGCTTTTGTAACATTGGAGTTAATTGACTCTGAATAATATTTATTCCTAGGCATCTGTCATATTTACCTGACTTAAGCCTCTCTTGCCCTTACTTCCTAACACCCTCAAAAGGAAGGTCCCAGAAAGGGACAAGGATGGACCCAGGGCAAGGTGTAAGCTACCCTAACATTGAAAAGGGACACATTAAGTGCCATAAGTATAATAAGTTAAGAGCATTGTCATAGAACAAACTATGTCATGACCCCCCCCCCCCAAAGTAATTGAATAAGGACCCTGCTGGGCTTAGGAAAGATTAACCTTGCCTGAACACACTGAGTCTGGGATATATAGTGAGATGTCCCCAGGAAGAGCCAACCTTTAAGCTTAATATATCTCTTACTGTGTTCATACAAAATGATTAGAAATATTAGAAACAAATTTACTATAAGCATTTAAGTGGATTACTAGCTGAGGAAAAGAGAAAGCCATACACACTAGATGGAGTCCCACCCTTGAGTGAATCTCCTAGTGATCTAGAGTGCTGAACACTTAGATGAGATTTTGTCCTTGAGTTAATCTCCTAGAACTTCCCCTGAAGGAGGGACTTTACCTCTGTTTGTTGTTATGACAATGTCCAACCCCACCTATGTGTACCCCCCTTCATGATTTCTAAATAAATATGTTGTAAGCCTACTCGGATTTGGGCCGAGCATCCTCCACCCAGATCCTCCAAATTCCAGTTGGCGGGGGTCACACCCACCAACTGGCCCCCTGGCACCGTGTAATCCCATCAGCGGCCAAGACTCAGAGACTATAAAACCCAGATCCTGGAAGAGAAGAGTGCAGTCTTCTGCCTCCGCGCCTGACTGTCCTCGCTTGCCGGGACCCTTTGGAGGGGAGCGGGTTGAGCTTTCCTCCCCACCCCGACCAGGGCTCCAGCAGCCAAAGACCTCCAGGACCAGCCACCACCATGCTGAGACCACTCTCCACAGACATGAAGGTACTGGCAGAGGGACAAAGTCACACGGGTTCCCAGGCCGAAATCTCCAAGCCTACTCGGATTTGGGCCGAGCATCCTCCACCCAGATCCTTCAAATTCCAGTAGGCGGGGGTCACACCCACCAACTGGCCCCCTGGCGCCGTGTAATCCCATCAGCGGCCAAGACTCAGAGACTATAAAACCCAGATTCCAGAATCGCGGCCGCATTAGCGGCCGCACAACATCTTATTATAACATCTTACTATCTCATTCCTACTTTGGACAAACTGGCAGGTTACCGAATGTAGCCTGCCCACAGGGCAGAGTCTGGCAAACTCCCCTTGGTGTACCCAATATGCCAAATACCAGTAACAATGATGGGTCTCGTTCTCCTAAAGAGCCTTGAATATAATCTCAGGGCTAGGATGAAGGAGACGTTACTGGGGCCTGCTCGAGGCAATTGACGAATAACAGGATGATTTGTGATTGTGATTTGTGATGTTGTAAGGAGGAAGGAGGTGAAAAATTACTATGCTGTAAGGGGAGAGATTGAACTATGTTGGAGAAGAGAGAGAGAGAGAGAGAGATAAACCGACTACCAACTAGCCGAGGGCCCTGTTTCTCCTCCATTCATCTATTACCATAGACCAGTTTGGGTAGGCAATTCTCAGACACCAAATGATCATGTCCTGCCAGTTCAAGCTTTTTTTGAAACCCACAGGTAGCATTTTAAATTGCATTAAAATAGAGATATTTCACTCCTTCTCCCTGGCATTTTGAGTCAATATTATTTGAGGCACAGCTCTGGAAGTGGAGTTCTAAGAAGCTCTCCTGGTGATTTTCAGACAGATTTGGATGATACTGCCTAAAGACACATGAGAATAGACACAGAGCGTAAGTTTCTGCAAGTAAAATTAAATGTTCCTGTTGAATTCAATCATAAAATACCTCTGATGAATTTAATCATAAAATTGACTCTACATCCATTTATCAAGAGTCTACTGCCATGAAACCACATAAATAGTCACAGGTAATCCAGAGAGAACAAAAGCATTCTGGTACCCGGAAATTTTTATTTACCAAGTTGGTCCTAACATGTTCAGCTTGACTAATCTTTAGACAGAATTCTTCTGAATGATAAACCCTCACCTTTTCCTAGAATATTCATTTCATAAAGATTACAATTGTGGTTTTTTTTTTCTTTTTGCCTTTCTCTTGTATCCCATGTGGTGCTCAGGTGGCTTAGGGGTACTTCTGCCAACAAGGCGGTGGTTTGATGCAAGGCCTGAGGATGGACCTGCAGTACTGGAAGAACCCAGGCAATCCCAGTGGGGCTGGGAGACTCTGGGACAGTGTTGGGGGCCTCTGGAGCCATAGCTGGCAGTTTTGGGGGGCCTCCAGGTCTATACCCTATGATGCTCAGGGGACCTTTTCCAATTTCTGTGGAAGTTAGATTAACTTGTGTAAATGCCAATTAGTAAACCTAAGTAGCTTGATCTCATTGGCCAATTTCCTTCTGAAGATCCTCTAGTACTTTTCCATGAGCTCATTTCTGCATTTGAAAATCCTCTTTCCTTTCATTCGATCCCTGTTCCTTAAAATAACAATCTTGTCCTTTTTATAAGCAATTAATAAAAGTCTTCATTTCCTGTTCTTTTAAAAAGTATTATCATATATTCCTTTAATATAAAAAAATTATGAAAATCACCTGAGTTTTACTATCTTTTAAGGTTTGTTTCTGTGTTTTTATTGTTGTTTCTTTTTTCTGTTTTTTTTGTTTTGTTTTGTTTTTTGTTTTAGAAGGGGTGCATACCCAGCTGTGCTCAGGGCTTATTTCTGACTGCACTCAGGGATCACTTCTGGCGAGTCTTGGGGGATCCACCAGATATGACCGTGGCACTAAACCCTCCATAGGCCCTGTGCAAGGGCCTTACTCTTTGTCCTATCTTTGAGGCCCTGATCCAGTAGATTTGGAGGAATTTGTTTTCCAAGTCATCCTGTAGAATGTTTTTGTTAGAGGATCTCTCCCCCTTTCTCTCTTTTTCTGTAATGGTTCCTTTTCCTTGTTCCCATAAAGTTGGGGCTGATAGTATGGAAACAGGGCAGTTCCACTGGACATGTGAGATAGAAAGTCCCTAGCTTATGAATCCCTCATAAGAAATTAATCTGCTTCAAGAAGTTAACATCCAGGCAATTACCCAAGGGAATATATGCAGGTCTAGGACAGAGCAAACAGATAGAACCTGCATCAGACTGAAAGAAGGACTCTTTAAAAAGGTAGTTTGTTTGTTTGTTTGTTTGTTTTTGGCTTTTTGGGTCACACTAGTTATGCACAGGGGTTACTCCTGGCTCTGCACTCAGGAATTAATCCTGGCGGTAGTTAAGGGACCATATGGGATGCTGGGAATCGAACCTGGGTTGGCCACATGGAAGGCAAACTCCCTACCCACTGTGCTATCACTCCAGCCCCTAAAAAGGTATTTTAAATTTTTTAATTTAGATGCCATGATTTACATAGTTGTGTACAATAGATTATTAGACTTGAATTTGTTCCTATCACCTACATCCCATTCCTCCAACATGAACCCTGGATTGTCATATTGACATGGGTGGGCCCCCCGGGTGGCTTATGTGAGGCAGGAAGGAGAGAGACGGTCACTTTCTCCCCATCCACCTCTGCCACCCTAGTTTCCACGGTTACTGGGTTCTTGTTTCGCCTTGCAAAAAAGAGTTTCAGTAGTAGACAAACAGTGAATTAAATCAGATTTTAGGGGTTTTTGAAAGGGAGAAGGAAGAGAAAGTGGTAGAGAATAGAGAGTAATACCCTCAAGAGAGAACCCGGGCTTTTCCAAGGGCGGAGAGAGCCCCTAGACAAACCTCAGCATTAGACACGGAAGCATGAAAGTACGCATCTCAAGAGGGGTGGATGCAAGCGACACATGTGCTTGGGCACCATATGTGCTTGGTCACGTGGGTCAAGTGATACAAGGGCTTGGGCAGAATATGTGCATCCTTCCTTTGTTCACGGTGGCTTTTATAGGATTTTTCCAACCTGTCCCCATGTAGGGCTTCTGCCTAGGTAAAAGTCTGTTGCTAGGGAGGTTGCCAAGGGGTGTAGGTTTGGGAGTGGTTGATGATCTTCTTTGAAATTCCTTCCCTGGCCTTTTGTTCTTGCTGGAGTTTCTGTGGGAGTGGGGGGTCTAGCCTCCTCTGGGTCTGCTGCTGGCCAGGTAAAAGTCTAATCAGGCTTTATTTTCTGTTTTCTGCAAAGTTGGCTTTTTGCAATTTCAGAGCTAACAATATCAATTTTCCCCAGGAAATTCATTGCCATTGCCTTGAGGAATGGGCCTTCCCTGTCTATCTGCCTGCCCACATCACTAATTCCTTGGCAGGAACAGTTTTAAGTTAAATTGCTGGAATTTGGGTCCCATGCTTACAGTTGTGTTGGGTCTAATGGTTTAGATAAATACACATGCTTTACCTATTCACTAGAGAGGCGCCCAAGCCCTCTGACCCTTGGTCCTACGTTACTTCTATATTGAAAACCACAGTAAATTAAGGATGGCACCATCTTGGCAAGTGATAAGCACCCAAAGCCAGGTTTAAGGGGTCACAAAGGCCAAATCTAAAAGCACTTTTCTATCAAAATATCAATTTAACACAATGTTCTGTTCATGAGTATGTTTTCTTTATAAATAAATACACAATTGCAGAAAAGGTTCTTGATTACAGAAAAAGGCTGAGTGATGTCTAGTTAAGTACAGAGAGTGCTGCTGCTGTTTGAAATTTTTTTCACGTCAGAGCAAAGATTATTTCATAGAAGAATCACCAATTCATGATAAATTAAGGGGATTTTTTAAAAACTGGAGAGTAGAGCATATAATGTTCCTAAAGCATCTCTACTGATTGCTCGCCAATGGCAAGAAGAACAAAGTGTTGGAGGCCAATAGATAGAGGGGTGGGACTGGTAATCTGGTAATGATTTTTTTTTTAATAATAAAACTTGAAGAAATTGCCCAGCCTTGAATTAGCCCAAAGGCTTGAAGTTCACATCCCTTTGCGATCCAAATCCTAAGCTCTTTGGTGATGGGAAGCTGAAACACCCAGGGGCAGAAATCAAGACCTCACCCTGGACCCCATCTGAAAACAAGTTACTGGAAACTCTAAGGGTTCTGATAAGAATATTTAAGTACTGTCTTGAGTGCAAGACTTTACCTGGAACAAATCCCAGATTAACTTTTTTGCATGTGGACAACTGGGAGAACAATTGGGAGAAATTGTAACAATTTGGGGAGCATAGCTTCTTCCCAAAGCTATTCTCTGCTTCAATTATCAAAGAAGCTCACATTCTCTCTTTAAACACAGACGTCTTTTTTCTCTCCCCTCACTTGTATGTCATTATTTTTTTTCAATAAGAACTATTTGTTTCACTCTTTTTGTCTCTTCCTGAAATTCTTGTTTGCAAGGGAAGGTGACCTTCTTGAAAAGTTCATGTCAAAGTTAGGACTGACTTTCCTTCCCTGCAAAGAGCAATACCCCACTCCAGTTGGAGTCCATAGTTCCCCAAGAACTCAGGTGCTGGGGACCTGTTCCCACATACCCTGCAGAAATGGGCTGCACATGCGGTTAGACAGCTAGCTCATGAGACTGATGGGACACAAGCATCTGTGTTGTGTGCGTACTTGTAGCCAACTTTATGTCATGACCACACTGGAATTTCCCTTTGTAGCCAAGGTGGGGTAGGGCGAGGGGGGGTTGCATTATTTTCTCAAGGCTACCACCGTTGCTCCCCAATTTTACCAAACTCCCCACAACATTGACAACACAGTTAGGGAGAGAACTTCCCAGTCGTTATCAACTTATTATGGGGGAACTAAGGAGAAATGAAGCTACCATTGCTCAGAGATGCAGATTACTATAAGCAAAGAGCAGCGAAGACCCCAGAGGTGGAAAAGAAATTTCTTGCCTATCCAGGTCTCTGCCCTTTGCCCTTTTCTTAATCAAAGCTTGCTCTTACTACCCCTCCTTCCTTTATGACCTTAAAAACTGTAGCTTGAATTGGCAATGTCTTCCCCATTTAAATTTATCAGGGAACATGTCCTCAGAATGAGAAACTCATTTTTTCTCTCAGAGCTAAGGTGATGTAATCTTCCTCCCAGCTATTTGAAATCTAGCCCCACGCCTCTAATACTCCAGGTCCCTAATGCAGGATAAATATTTCAGGTCCACCCTATTTTTCTTTAGAATTTACTGCCATGCAAATCTTCCATTGCCTGCGTTATTAAATTGATGTTTCCTTTGCTGGCAGATCTGCTGCTCTTTTGATTTCTAGTCTGGCCTGAGAACAACCCAGAAGGATGGGGATTTCTTCTGACACTAACATCCACAGAGGGGTAGCAAAAGGGGCAGCTAGTGATTTTGCATGATTTATCCTGAGATATTTATCCAATCAGCAGGAGATGTTGGATAGTCCCTAGATGTTTGTTTTTTTTAAACCTAAACTTAGTTTTATTTTGAGAAAATGTCAGATTTGATAAGAAGCCAAAGGGGAAAGAATGAGATCTTCAAAGATGTAAATGCCATCAAAGATAAAGAAAGATTGAGGAATTATTCTGGACTGAAGGAGACTCAAGTGTCCAAATTAAATGACTCGGATGTTGAATGGCATCTGGTATTGTTGTAGGAGGCACTGGCATTCTGGTTCTTGTCCTCTAACAGTCAAAACTGAAAGCAAGTGATTGGAGGTCCAGTGGCTAAATCCAACAACATCTTTATTTGAAAGAAGGGAAAAGGTGGGAAAAGAAGGAAAGCATCTGGATTGTGGGAGGGGTCTCCTGAAGACTCTTGAGAATGGCAGAAACTTTCACCCTTTAAATCCTTTGAACAGATAAGTGGGGTAGGTGAGCCCTTTACAGTGTTCTGAGAATGTGGATTATTGAAATGGCTAAGATGACTGTCTTCTGATTTGGTCATCAAAGTATCAGGATGGCCTCTATTAGCTAGATGAGTAGGCACTGCCTAGGTCCACCCTTCCTGATATTCCATACTGGTATTTCATTTCCTTAGGGCTCCACCCACCCCTAACATTTTCTTGCTTGAGCAAATTTACCCCTATTGATGTAGACAGTCAGGCCAATAGTGAAGGCTCTCTCCCAAGGCAATGGCAGAAAATTTCCTGGGAAGTAATAGCTTTGAAGTTGTGAAAGCCTGATAAGACCCTTAGCAGAAAATAGGAAAAAAACAGGAACTAAGGCCTAATAAGACCCTCACCTGGTGCCAGCAATTAACTGGAGAAGCTCCAGCAAAAACAAAAGGCCAGGAAAGGAATTTTAAAGAAGACCATTACCACTCCCAACCCTCTTGGTAACCTCGTTGGCAATGGACTTTGACCTAGATAGAAGCCCCTCAGTGGGGACAGGTTGGAGAAACCCTATAAAAGTCACCTTGAACAAAGGAAGGGAGCTCATACGCTGCCCAAGCCCGTGTGCTGCTTGTGTATCCATGTGGCTGAGCTCATGTGGTGCCTGAGCACATGTGTCACCCACATCTCCCCTCTTGAGATGTGTACTTTTATGCTTTCATGTCTAATGCTGGGATGTGTGTAGGGTCTCTCTCTCCCCTTAGAGAAAGAAGTCTGGGTTCTCTTGCGCAAGTTACTCTCCACTTTCTACCACTTTCTCTTCCACCTTCCCTTCAAAACCTCCAAATAAAATCGGTTTTATTTCATTACTTGTCTGCTACTGAAATTCTTTTCTGTGAGGTGAGACAAGAACCCAGTAACCTGGGTGCCGTGGCATAGTAGGTAGGGAGAAAGTCTTTGTCTTCCCCACTTCACGTAAGTCACCAGTGGGGCCCACTGACTTCACTATCAGTACTAAAGATGGTATGTAGGTCTTAGTTCTTTATACTGATGGAATTACAACTTGGTTGGTAGATGACTCACAGTTTAAAACACTATAATGATTATATGAGAGAATATTCTAATTTCTCTGGCATATACATGAAAACTTTGATGGATAAAGGGTCACTTTGTATGTAATTTATACTCAAATGGCTTTAAAAATGAAGATAGCAGAGATAACAGAGAAACAATGTAATTAAATTTGATAAAGGGAGTGTCCAAAATGAAATCTGGGTGTTGGATTGCCCCTTGGCACTGTTTCCAAGGCATCTGGGTGATGCCACTCTGTTAATTAACATTCGAGTATTCTTCTTTTTTTAAGTTTTATTTATTAATTTATTATTGAATCACCATGAGATACAGTTAAAAGCTTTCATTTTTGAGTTTCAGTCATACAATGATCAAACACCCATCCCTCCACCAGTGCACATTCTCCACCACAAATGTCCCCAGTGTACCCCTCCCCCCTTTCCAGCCCTTCCCCTGCCTCTATGGCAGACAAGTTCCATCATACTCTATTTCTACTTTTGGGCATTATGATTTGCAATAGAGATACTGAGAGGTTACCAAGTTTAGTCCTTTATCTACTTTCAGCACCCATCTCCTATCACAAATGATCCCTTCAAACCATCATTCACTTAGTGATCCCTTCTCTATTCCAGCTGCCTTCTCCCTTGGCTCATTGGACAGACTTCCATCTATGGCGCAATATTCCTGGCCCTTGTGTCTACTGTCTTTGTGTATTATGTTATTTTATGTTATTTTATATTTTATAACATGTTATTTTATATTCCACCAAGAAGTGCAGTCATTCTATGTCCATCCCTCTCTTTCTGACTCATTTCACTTAGCATGATATTCTCCTTGACTATCCACTTACAAGCAAATTTCATAACTTCATGTTTCCTAATAGTTGCATAATATTCCATTGTGTAGATATACCAAAGTTTCCTTAACCAGTCATCTGTTCTCAGATTTGGGTTGTTTCCAGATTTTGGCTATTGTAAACAGTGCTGCAATGAACATAATGGTGCAGATGTCATTTTCTGAACCCTTGGGATGTATTCCTAGAAGTGGTATTGTGGGGTCATATGGAAGCTCAATTTCTAGTTTTTGAAGGAATGCTCATATTGTTTTCTAAAAAAGGCTGGACCAGTCAGCCCACCAACAGTGAAAGAGCATCTCTTTCTCCCCACATCCACGCCAGCAATGGTTGTTTCTGTTCTTTTGAATGTGTTTCAGTCTCTGTCGTGTGAGATGATATCTCATTGTTGTTTTGATTTGCATCTTCCTCATGATTAGCAATGTAGAGAATTTTTTTATGTCCCTTTGGACCATTTATATTTCTTTTTTTTGAGGAATCTTCCATTCATTTCTTCTCCCCATTTTTTGATGGGGTTGGAGGTTTTTTCTTATACAATTCTACTAGTGTCTTGTATATCCTGGATATTAATCCTTTATCAGATGGGTGTTGAATAAATATTCTTTCCCATTCTGTGGTCTCTCTCTGCATTTTGGTCACTGTTTCTTTTGAGTTGCAGAAAATTCTTAGCTTAATGTACTTCCATTTGTTTATGTTTATTTCCACTTGCTTGGCCAGTGGCGTTTCATCCTTAAAGATGCTTTTAAGTTCAGTGTCATGGAAGGTTCTGCCTACATATTCCTCCATGTACCTAATGGATTCAGGTCTGATATTGAGGTCTTTAATCCACTTTGATCTGACTTTTTTGCATGACATTAGACAGAGGTCAGAGTTCATATTTTTACAGGTAGCTCCCCGTTTTCCCCAGCAACCCTTGCTGAAAAGGCTTTCCTTGTTCCACTTCACATTTCTTGCTCCTTTATCAAAGATTAAGTGATTATATATTTGAGAGTCTGTGACAGAATATTCAACTCTGTTCTGTTGGTCTGTTGGTCTGGTTTTAGTCCAATATTATGTTGTTTTAATTACTACTGCTTTGTAGTACAGTTGAAGTTGGGGAAGGTGATGCCACTCATCTTCTTTTTCCCAAGGATTGCTTTAGTTATTTGTGGGGGTTTATTGTTCCATGGAATTTCTTTGAAAAAATGTCATGGGTATCCTGATTGGAATCACATTAAATCTGTATAGTGTTTTGGGTAGTATTGCCATTTTGATAATGTTAATCCTCCCTATCCATGAGCAGGGGATGTGTCTCCATTTCCTAGTGTCCTCTTTTATTTCTTTAAGTAGTGTTTTGTAATTTTTCTGTATAGGTCCTTATCTCTTTAGTTAAGCTGATTCCGAGGTACTTGATTTTCTGAAGTACTATTGTGAACAGGATTTTTTTTTAATGTCTCTTTTTTCTCTTTCATTATTTGTATATAGGAAAGTCATGGACCTTTGGGTGTTCATTTTATAGACTGCCACTTTACTATACAAACCTATTGTTTTTAGGAGTTTTTTTTGTAGAGTCTTTAGGATTCTAATTATAGTATCATATCTTCCTCAAATAGTGATAGCTTGAACTCTTCTTTTCTTATCTGTATATTCTTGATATCTTTTTCTTTCCTAACTGCTATGGCCAGAAATTTCAGTATTATATTTAATAGGAGTGGCAAGAGTGGGCAACCTTGTCTTATCCCGGATCTTAGAGGGAAGGCTTTTAGTTTCTTCCCATTGAGAATGATGTTTGCTGTGGGTTTGTGGTAAACGGCTTTGTCTATTTTGAGGAAAGTTCCTTCAGTTCCCATTTTGCCAAGAGTTTTCATCATAAACAGGTGCTGGATCTTGTCAAATGCTTTTTCTGCATTGATTGATATGATCATATGGTTTTTATCTTTTCTTTTATTGATATGATGGATTATGTTGATTGACTTTCGAATATTAAACCATTCTTGCATCAGAATTCTTCTTAAGGTGAGAAAGCCTCGGGACATCAGAATTCTTCTTAAGGTGAGAAGAATTGTCAGAGGAAATGTCAGAGATGTCAGAGGACAGAAATGTCAGAGGACAGTACTGTCTCCCCAAAATTTGTAATCATTGATCCTCTATTATGAGTAGTTCAGCTTTGTTATAAACCTATTTTTCTTTGCTAGGTGATTATGTTAACTGAGTTACCTGCCACCCTTTTATTTCACCCATTGAAGTGCTTCAGTGGCTCATTGGCTCTTCAGGGAGACTCACAATTCCCTGTGGCTGTATTAAACTATTTTGTGCTACAATTGCCCTGCATTGTTTGCCAGTTTGTCACTGTCTCCCCACTTTCTAGAAGTTCCTCTTTCCTATATTAAGTCTGTTTAATTTGGAATAAAGGTTGTTGATTATTTCCTGTCTGGGTCTGTCTGCAACTCATTTCTTATCTATCAGCCTGGTGTCTATTCAGGGTCTATTGGCCCTGGACACACCAGGGTACCACGTCACAGGGGAATGGTGACTCAGACATCTGGGGTCCATTAGGAAAGTAGAATTTTTCTAAGTCTCCCAGGCCTCACTGCTTGGTAATCTGATTTTAAAACTGCATAAATCACCAGCATCTTGCATGGTGAGTTTGTAAAGAAGCTCTCTCACAATGACTGATAAATACTATCTGATCTCTGCTTCAAAGAGAACGATCTTTGCACTAGCAGGCAGGCATCTCTTCTTTAGCATATACATTTTTTCTTTTCCCCTTTACAATCTAAAAAATGTATTTTTTAAAAGAGACAGCTCAATTTTTATAAATCTTTCTTTCTATTTCTCCACCACAATGGAATACTTTATACAGCCTTTCTGAGTGAGGTTTTCAAATTGCAGTTTTCTAAAGATTTCAAATCAAAGTCTTGTTTTTACTTGTAGATGAAGTTATGGCACAAAGCTAAGTTATTCTTCAACAATACTCAGAAAAGAAGGTAAAACAAATGGGATATTCTATTAAAATGGGCAAAGATCTATGTAAGAACAGGTGAATTTCTCTGTACTGTTTTTGAATGTTAGAAGTTTTAGCAAATAGAAGGCTTAAATTTTTTTCTGAAAGCTTGTTCTCTAATGAGAAAATCAATAATTTCATAAGCACACCATTGCACAGCACTTACAGTCACAACAGAATATTTTGCTCTTAACCTTTATAGGAAATTGATTACAGAGATGATTTTTATAATTTTATTTATTTTGCTTTTCTGTGTGGAAAAGCTGAGTCATTTATGAATTTCTCTGACTGCAAGGGAATGAGGAGAAGGCTTGGTTGGAAAAAAGCTTCACCAAAGAAAACCTACTGAACTGCCTGAGAGTGCCTTCCTTTATCACAGAGAACCTTTGCTTTTCTTTATTTTGAATCCCCACCCCAAATGTTTGGGCTGGAGTGGTAGCACAGTGGTAGGGCGTTTGCCTTGCATGCGACCAACATGGCCAACCCAAGTTTGATTCCTCTGCCCCTCTCAGAGAGCCTGGCAAGCTACCGAGAGTATCTCCGCATGGCAAAGCCTGGCAAGCTACCCGTGACATATTCAATATGCCAAACACAGTAACAATTCTCACAATGTTACTGGGGGTGCTCGAGCAAATCTATGAACAACAGGAGGACAAGTGACAGTGACCCCAAATGTCTACTTACCCTACAATGCCCTCTCCCCCAAGTTACCTTAGTTATGTTTTGTTTCCACTAGTTTATTTTGTTTGTTAACTTTATGTGCTTTGTCTTTTCATTAATTTTATATGTTTATATTTTACATGAGTGTGAAATGTCTCCCTCCCTCCCTCTCTCTCTTTCTTTCTTTCTTTCTTTCTTTCTTTCTTTCTTTCTTTCTCACCTGTCACCATGAGATAGTTACAAAACTTTCATGATTTTCAGTCATACAATGTTCCAACACCCATCCCTCCACCTGTGTACATTTCCTACCACCAATATTCCCTGTATCCCTCCTGCCACCCATCCCCCCAGCCTGCCCCTATGAAAGACACTTTTCTTCTCTCTCTCTCTCTCTCTCTCTCTCTCTCTCTCTCTCTCTCTCTCTCTCTCCTTTTGACCATTATTGTTTGCAATGCAGATACTGAAAGGCCACCATGCTTGGTTGTTTGCCCACTTTCAGCACACTTCTCCAATCCGGGGCAATACCTTCCAATCATTACTGTCATAATGGTCTCTTCTCTCCAAATTACATCTCCGCCAGCCCTTGAGGCAGACTTCCAACTGTGGACCATTCATCCTGACACTTGATTCTACTGTCCTTGTGTGTTAGTCTTCGACTATGTTTTCTTTATTTTTTATATTCCAAAATCAGTGCAAATCTTTCTATGTCTGTTCTTCTCCTCTGACTTATTTCAAATAACATAATCCTCTCCATTTCCATCCATTTATAAGTGAATTTTAAAACTTCATTTTCTCTAATGGCTGTATAGTATTCCATTGTGTATATGTACCATGGTTTCTTTAACTAGTCTTTCTAAATATCTTTTCTTATCTTTTCTCTTCTGTCTTATTTCGCTTCCCATAACCTCCTTGAACTGCTTCTTCTATTTTGCTGTGTTAACCCACATTAAATTTTTCCATTGTTTTTTATAATTAGTTTTCAATATTGGATAATATTTGGTTGAGTAATGCACCATATATCTGCATCTTCTTTATCTGATCATCTAATAGATGACAATAATCATCTATTGAGAAACATTATAGTTGTTTCCATATTTTTGCTATCGAAAATAAAAGCTGCAATAAACATTGGGGTAGATCTGATCTTCTGTATTAACATTTTAGTAATTTTTTGGTTTTGTTCTGGAGTCATATCCACCACAGGGCTTACTCCTGGATCTGCACTCAGGAATCATTCCTGGCAGGGCTCAGGGGACCATATGTGTACAGGGAATTAAACCTGGGTCAACTTCATACAAGCCAAGTACCATACCTGTTTTATTATATTTCTGGCCCCCTGTTTTCATTATTTTTGACTAGATACCTAAAAGTGAGATCGTTGGGCCACATGCTAGCTCTACCTTGAGCTACTTGAGGAAGCTCTCAGGGCATTTTCCAAAATGGTTGCTACAGTTTGCATTCCTACCAAGAGAGTAGGAGAGGAACTTTTTCACTCTCCCGTCTTCCACTTGTTGTGCTCTGAAGATATATGAGACTGATGGGCTGCCCACTTCCACACTAAGAAGCAATTATCTCCACTATTAGAACCAATTTTGTAAAATTGCAGTAGGTCTCTTTAGCCTAGATTGATTGGTATGACAGGATCTATTTTCAAAGTTCTACCTCCTTTCTTTGCTTTCATTTTTCATGTTTAAAGTCTATATAAACGAGCTTCAACTTTTGGGATGATACTTTCAGAGTTAAATGGCAAACAGCATTAATATATTGAAAATCGTTGCACTGCAAAGAAGTATGTAAATGAAAATGCTAGGATATTCTTCCAGAAATAACGGAACTTTTAGGAGTATCCAAATGACAAAATATCTTAAATACACACAACTTAAATTTTTTTTTTGTTTGCTTGTTTGGAGACCATATCCAGCAATGCTCCAGGGCTTCTTCCTACTCTGGGTTTGGCAGTTGCTACCTACATTGTTCAGGGAACCACATGTTCCTGGAGATTAAACCAGGTCACGGTCACGGTCCTCCCATTGTTCATCAATTTGCTCGAGCAGGCCCAGTAACGTCTCCATCATGAGACTTGTTACTGTGTTTGGCATATCGAATACGTCACGGGTAGCTTGCCAGGCTCTGCCCTGCGGGTGAGATACTCTCAGTAGCTTGCCAGGTTCTGCGAGAGGGGCGGAGGAATCGAACTTGGGTCGGCCATGTTGGCCGCTTGTAAGGCAAACATCCTACCGCTGTGCTATCTGCTATCGCTCCAGCCCATGGAGATTAAACCCAGGTCTCCTAATATGCAAAGCATGAACTCCAGCTTGTTAACCATTTCTCTGTCACTACGACTTTCATTATTCATTTAAACCTTCAGAAATCTGTGTAGAAAGTTATTTGGTGGTAAAATAGTGAAGTTTGGAGCAAAGAAATAGACTTCAAGTAACAATGTCCTTCTCTTTTCATCCTGGCCACAAGTAATTTCATTAGTTGTCACTTAATCACTTAATCACTTAATCCCCGTTATTCATCGATTTATTCGAGCGGGTGCCAGTAACGTCTCCATTCATCCCGGTTGCGTGCTATTTATTTTTATATTTATATAATTTTTTATAATTATATAATTTATATAATTATATAAATATATAATTTTATATTTATAATTTATAATTTTATATTTATCACCACTTTCTATATTTATTATTTATGTGCATTATCTGTCTTCTAAAACATAAATTCTACGTAAACGAATCAAGAAATTTATCTGCCTTTTGTTTATTTCATAAATTCTACGTAAATAAATCAAGAAATTTATCTGCCTGTTTTTTTATTTTTGGACATTGTTTAGCAAGAGATTGAGACAAAGCATGAGAGTATTTGTGAGAGAAATAGAATGACAGACAGAGAGATACACACAGAAAGAGAGAGAGAGTAACACACACACACACAAACACACAGAATAGTTTTTCCATAAAGCAATTCTTTTTAGTGTTTTTTCCTTAGGAGCCAAGGTAGAATTTTTCTTATTATCACAATAATTTTTCTTATAATCCCAGCAAAGAATTATTCAGTATACAAATGCATACAAATGTACATGTGTCTCTATGTATATGCAGTGAGAGTGTTTGTTGACTTACAAGACTGATACTGTTGATCTTCTCACAGCAGTATGGGGACAGAAGATGAGAGACTGTATGCTAGGTGTATTAAACCTACTTGTTGGTTTTATAGATATGCTTCTCTGGCATTAAAGAACAAGAAAATGTCTTATTTTAATGATTTGTTTGACTTGTGAAATGAGCATGTAACTGGCAAAAACAACTGAAAAATGTGGGTGAAAGCACCTGAAAAAGGAAGGGTAGAAAGGCAAGTAAAGGCCATGGTGACTAGGAGTCTTTGTGCTAATGACCCAATTGGTTGATTAACTGTTATGTGCGTAGGGCATAGAAAGGAAGGGAAAGGAATCTCTATGTCACAAATTAAACAGCTTGTCCTGTGAAGGGATTAACTATCACAGAAAGGGCTTTAACATTTTAAAAAATTTTGTAGGGAGTTACTGAAGAGTTTGTTTGTTTCGTGTTATGTCATGTTATGGCCACAACCAGCATTACTCATGATCAAAACCTGGCTTTGTGCTCAGGTTTCATTCCTGGGAGACTCAAGAGACCATTTGTGGTGCCAGGGACCAAACGGGGGTCAGCTACATGGGAGGCAAACACCCTACTCATGTACTTTTCCTCTAGCTCCATCAATGAAGAATTTTAAATATAGCACAGACATAATCACATTGTCAAATAAAATGTTATCAGGTAGAGATAGATATGTTAATTATCTTGATTGTGGTATTGGTCACTACTTCAAAATATATACTAACCATATATTAATTTCCATACCTGTATATATGGGGCTGGAGCTATAGCACAGTGGGTAGGGCGTTTTCCTTGCATGCGGCTGACACGGCCAACCCGGGTTCGATTCCTCCGCCCCTCTTGGAGAGCCTGGCAAGCTACCAAGAGTATCTCGCCTGCATGGAAGAGCCTGGCAAGCTACCCGTGATGTATTCGATATGCCAAACACAGTAGCAAGTCTCAAAATGTTACTGGCCCGCTTAAGCAAATCGATGAACAACAGGAGGACAGTGACAGTGACAGTGACCTGTATATGTGGGCTGGAGCTATAGCACAGGGGATAGGGTGTTTGCCTTGCACGCAGCCAGCCTGGCCGAGCTGGGTTCGATTCCTCTGCCCCTCTAAGAGAGCCTGGCAAGCTGCCGAGTGTATCTCGCCCGCTAGGCAGAGCCTGGCAAGCTCCCCGTGGCATATTTAATATGCTAAGAACAGTATCAACAAGTCTCACAATGGAGATGTTACTGGTGTCCACTCGAGCAAATCGATGCACAAAGGGAGGACAGTGCTACAGTGCTACCAACTTATACAACTTAAAAAAAATGTTTGTTTTTGACCACACCAAGCAAAGCCACTTCCTGCTCTGTATTTGGAGGTGGCTCCTTATGTTGGTTAGGGGACCATGTAGCGCTGGGGATAAAATACAGGGCCTCCCAAATTCAAAGCATAAGCTCCAGTTTATTGATTTATCTCTATATCTGCAACTTTTATTATTTAGTTAAAGCTTCAGAAATCTGGGGCAAAGTTATTTGAAGGTAGTATAAGAAAAGCTTGAAGAAAAGAAAGACAAGGAGGGAAAAGTAGGTAAACCTGAGTTTTGGAAATGTAGCTATTTCTTACATATGTGATGAGACTTTCTGTATAAAAAGTATATTGTAAAAAGACATAACCAAGTAAAGATTTTTCATAAAAATATTTTAAAAGACTAATTTTATAAATATAAAGTACATATCGCTATAGGGCTGGGATCTATTTAGAAATCTTTTTGTTTTCACCCATGATTAATCAAAATGACTTTTGTTTTTATTCATTATAGGGTAGGCTATTCTAGTATAGAATATTAATCTGCTCTAGCAATCTACTGATAAATTTGTTTTTTAGATCCCTTGCCATTTCAACTGATGGCATGATGTAATGATGAAATATCAGGCATACACTGTTATTTTTTTCTGAAAGCCTAATCTATTTTGTTATTTGTTCTGAAGTCATGGATCTGGAGCTGTAATATTTCATTGTTCTGCTGATGGTGACAGCTAAGTTCATTATAAGCAGTCTATTAATCCCATAATACTTCCTCCAGCTCAAGGATCAGTAAGTTCATCAGATACTTATTTTCCGGAAGTTTGAAGTTTGCAGCAAGTGTATGTATTAAGTGAGAGCAGCATCCAGTTAAAAATTGACTATATTTGTAATAGAATTTATTGGAAAGATATCTGACCAAGCAAAGAGAACTGGCACACTGTTGGCAACTAAAGAAAAAGTCAGATCAACTAAGTTATCAGATTGTTTTATTTCTTTACTTTTTAATTTTTGTGTGTTTTGGGAAGCACCTGGCAATGCTCAGGAGTTACACCTGGCTTTGCACTCAAGAATCACTCCTGGCGAGCTTGTTGGATCAATATGGGATGCCAGGGATTGATGTGAGCTGCTTGTATGCAAGGCAAGTACTGTACCTGCTGTACTATCACTCCGGCCCCGTTATCAAATTTAATTGTAATATAACCTGTACTTTTTTCCTTTTTTCTTTCACTTTTTGGGTCATAACTGGTGATACACAGGGGTTATTCCTGGCTCTCCACTCAGGAATCACTCTTGACAGTGCTCAGGGGACCATACGGGATGCTGGGAATCAAACCCGGGTAGACCGCATGCAAGGCAAATGTCTTACTTGCTACCTGAGCTATCACTCCAGCCTATAACCCGTACATTTTTTTCAAAATTCTCAAAATTTCAAATTTCAAATTTTTTTTCAAAATTCTCACTAATCTGTTACTTGTCTTTCTAGAATTCTCTGAGTAAAAAGAATAGGTTTCACTCTGTCTTCCATGGTTCCAAGACTGTTTACTTGTCTCTATAACCAACACATCTTGGGAGGCTTTCCTGTCTCTGTGAGCTTCTAACTAATTAATTGTGCTTGGTCTCTCTTTGGAGTTTCATTTTTCCAAGTTGTTTTTTCTTAATGTCAAACTAACGAGTCTTAAATAAAGCACAGTGTTCATTAAAAATGAGACTAGAGATCAGGTCAGTGTTACTAATGGAATCATATCATATCAATCTCAGCTACTATATTTAAGCAATTTAGCAATAGCCAAAGTGGGGAGAAGAAAAGAATCCAAAGAATAGTCTTTTAAACAAGATTAAAAAATAATATGATTCAATATCATTTCTTATTCTTGACAGGAAATATGTTTCTTAAATTTTGATTTAGTTGGAACTGAATTACCTTGATGACAGTAAATTCTCCAAATGAAAGTTGCTTAAAGTTTCTTTGTCATGTGTGTCAAAAACACTCTTCCTAAGTAGTGAGAAGGAAGAAATACTGAAGGACACCAAAACCTTTTCTAGAAATTGAAATAAAATTACAAAATTGATCATAAAGTGGTTTGGGGGAAGGGTGGGAAGAATGATCAGCTTAGAAGTAATATAGAGAGAGGAGGAGAGTTTTGGTCACTTTGGTACTGGTGGAGTGTAGCACAATTTGTGTGCTAAATACCATACATTTGAACAACGTGAGGACAGGACAGGATATAAAAACCATGTAACATTAGCTCTAATATATATATTAATAAATAGACATATATATTTAGTTAAGAAAATTAGACATACGAATCTTGGAACTGAGCAGCTTGCTGCAGAAATGCCCCCGATTTTGCACTAGGCTGATTTCACTGAGCTACTCCAGACAGGAGCAGGTGTTGTCCTTCTGTCTGACCCCTAGGAATCCTGATGGCTGCTATCTTCCAGACCCCAATGAGAAGCCCAGGTTTGCGGGAGCAGTAATGGCAATAGCCAGGCCTCACAGGATAGGTGATGGACCCACCCTTCTCATCTTCCTGCCCGTATGGAACCCTGAGATGATGCCACAAACTGCATCTGGCTACTACTTAAGCTCCTAAATGGCTATGATCCAGAGATACACAAAAAAATCTCAAAACTGAGTATCTCACTGCAGAGATCTCTCCAGCCCCTAATTATCTAAAGTTTTACAATTCCAGGAGCATTCAGCTGCATGATATCTCATGCTATTCACAATAAGCAATACAAAATAAATTGTCTAACGTTGACTTTTCGGCAGGTTTGAGTGGGGATTTGAGTAGAATTTTAGGGAAAATTCCAAATAATAAGGTGGGATTGGTGTTGAAATGTTAAATGCAATAAAAGTAGAGAGAGAGAGTATCATGGGAATTGTCTGCCACACAGGCAGGGGAAGGGTTGGGATGAGTGGGGGATACTGGGGATTTTGGTGGTAGGAAATATGCACTGGTGAAGGAATGGGTGTTTGATCATTGTATGATTGAAATTCAAACATGAAAGCTTTGTAACTGTATCTCACAGTGATTCAATTAAAAAGAAAAAAAAGAAAATTAAACACAATTTTTCAGCTAGAACTTTATCTTATTACTAAAATGAATTTAAAGACTGCTGGAAGATGTCTTCATTCCAACAGCCAGGAACCTAGAAAAATAAAATTGGGGTTTAGGAAAAAAATTAGGTAACATTTATAGTATGTACTTGGCTTCCTAATGTTTTTATCCCTTGTGGGAAACTCATCACTACAGTTTTTTAAATCTAAAACTCAGTGTAAATGCAAATCTATATTATTACAACTCCTACTGAAAAGTGCTTAATTATGATAAAGTTAGCATATGATTAAACATTTTTTTTCTAGGAATTTAAATGCAAAATAACCAGCAATTATCCTGTGCAGCCTACTTATCAGATGCATCCTATTACCATAATAAAATCAAGATTATATAATTAAATCATAGTTAAACCTTTGGAAACAGTTAAAGATGAAATCAACACTCCCTCAACAGGTGCATACTTTTCATCTGTGAGTAGAGGACTGCACTATTTAATTTGTTTGAGCAACTTTTTCCCTGAATTCCACATTTCAGAAAGATAGGTATCACTCTTTATACGTGGTAGACTAATTTGTCCAAAGCAAGGATTTAATACATTTCTGTTACTGTCATTGTCACTGTCCTCCGGTTGTTCATCAATCAATTTGCTCGAGTGGGCCCAGAAACATTGTGAGACTTGTTACTGTGTTTGGCATATCGAATACGCCACAGGTAGCTTGCCAGGCTTTGCCGTGAGGGTGAGATACTCTCGGTAGCTTGCCGGGGGTCTGCGAGAGGGGTGGAAGAATTGAACTCGGGTTGGCCATGTCTGCTGAGTGCAAGGCAAATGCCCTACCCACTGTGTTATCGCTCCAGCCTATCACTGAAATTAGTCCATTTGAGATGACTTATTTCTAGATCTCCTTTAATATTCTTTAGTAAGAAATGACAGTTATTGAGCTTTCTAAACTGTTTCCACATTAAATTTTGATTGACTGAAATTTTCCTATACACAAAATTGCTGATACTTCCTGTCCTCTCAGGTAATAATATCTTTTCTTCCAGTTTTGGAGGAAAGACATAACTAGAATAGGTGTATGACAGGGGTAGGTGAGGGTACTTCAAGGAACCCCACGATTCACAGGATGGGATCTGAGAATCTCTGAAACTACTACTCATTCTAACATAGGTTAATGTTTACTAGATATGCTTCCACAAAATTGTGCGGTTTCCTTAATCACAGGCATTTCTTGTAAATAATATTCTTAGATATTTTATGTTTAGTTGTCATTGACTTTCATTATTTTTTTCAAAATAATCTGACTACTTGGACTATATGACACTGATTGACTTTGGTATATTAATTTTATAGCTGAGATACACATACACTTTCTTGCCTTAATCTTTTTCACTTGTATGGTTAATTAATTCTCCATAGATATAAAAAAGTCATGAGTTTTCCAAATATACAATGGTATGACCATCAAATATCTCTGCCTTCTATTATTTTATCTTTTAATTTTTTTCAGATTTTCTGCTAATCACTCTCAGGAGGAAAGATTCCTTTGTTTATGATTTCTGAGGCCATTCACGGTATTAGGAGATTCACCTCTATTCATGAAACTTAATACTCATAACTACTTTCGAAATGGCTATTATCCACATTTCATGAATTAAAAAATGAGTAAGTAGAAATAAATAAGGGAAATAAATAAATAAGGAAAATATATATTTTTAAACCCAGTGTTTTAAATAAATTTTATGTTTCTTTTACTATTTCACAGGATAATCTCAACTGAAGAAGAATACATGATACAAAAGGTGATAGGATCTACTTTGCAGCTAATTCTGAATATCTTCATCATGGAAAAGTTATAAATCAGAAAGGCCACCTGTTCTAGCTATTTGTTGTGTAATACATAATACAAACTCAGTAGCAAACACTACATATGTTTGATTGTACACTTGGATTTGATGGAGCAGTTTTTTGGACAGGAATGCTAGAATGGTTGTCTTGCTAAGGCACAATGAGTGCCAAGCTCTGCAAACAGAACTATTTGGCACAGGCTGGCATTGTAGGTTTGGATGAAGGGGTGACAAGATGGGGCTAGATAGAGAGGGAGAGATCAGCTTCAGAGAGTAATCTCGCCTAGCAGGCTGAGAAGTGTGAACATTATTGTGTAGGCAGCCTTTAAAAGGAATATAAATTAAATTTTTATTTAAGCATAATCTAGCATCATTTTTGAAACTAAGTTGGAGATAGTTCAGGTAGTACTCAGGGGGATATGTTAGGAGACATGATGGATGCCTTAACCAGGGAAAGATCAGTGTGAACTAACCATTCTTTGCTGCTGAATTGGTTATAAAAGTTTGGGAGAGGGTTTGAAACTAGGAAGGGTCCAAGGTTTCCAAACTGTATGTCTCAGCAAACAGTTTTGCCACGCGAGTCCTGAATGACAGAGAATATGAATGATTGGAAGGAACAGAAAGATGATGGGTTTCCTTTAGAAACATACATTTGAGTTTTTGGTGGGGAAATTTTTCCACTCTAACTCGAGGGAAAATGTCAGGTAGATTTGTTGGATTATTGTTGGATTTATGAGTCTGAAACATGGAGATCAAATGGTGCTATAGTTTATGGAGTCAGCTTAGAGATGGTTGTGTGAGATTGTAGGGAGGTTTTCAGAGTAACAGAAAGAACAACAATCAGGGAAATAAGAGAAGAACACAGGAAAGTACCAATATTTCTATCCAAAATTGAATAAGAAGAATTAAAAGGAAAACTAACTCAAGTAAATCTGAAAAGAAAAGAAAAAAGAATTTCAAGGAATTTGTGTGTCATAATTTCTTTTGAATTCTGTAAATAAAGCAAAGACGCTTCCTATCTCTTTATAATTTTAAGGACAGATATCCTAAAATCTCAAAGGAAGAAATTTTTAATGACACCAAATACTGTTCTTTACTTTTGTCTGTTTTGCCAGTCTTCTGCCTACCATATTTTGTAAGTGGGTCTATAATACAGGCTGGGCTGTTGAGAAGAATAAAATTTTCTCACCACATTTGCTGGTTCTTGATAGTCGTGTGGAAGGAGTATGACCAGCCTGTACAAAACAGATTCTAGTTCATAAAAAATTATAGTCTTAAGAGACAGTATGTAGAAGTAGATCATAGTTAGAAGTAACTCACTTTATACCAGCAGTTGGGGAGAAATTTTTTTGCTAATAAGATGGATAACATTGTGCATTTTCATCCTATATGTGTATCTTTCCCTCTGGTTTTAAGATTTAAAAATCTCAACCTGGTGAGTTAGAGGAATATTCACTATTGTCTTGTCATTCAAACAGTTGGGATAAAAGACATCAAGGTGAGAGATACCTTATTTCAAAGAATTTACTAAGGCTTGGGAACCTGGGAGGCTGAGGGGTATGAAAACGAGACAATCAGACATTGGTGAATGTTGTGTTGCTGGAATATTGCATCATGAAAGCCTATCACACCCTTCACTTGCAGCATTATAAACCATGGGGCCTATGTAAAATAGCGACAGGGAGATAGCTTCCAAGGGCTGAAGTGCATGACTTGTGGTCTGATGTGGTCTGATGCTGACCTAAATATTTCATTGAAATTTTAATTCGGGTAAAATGATCATAATAGTGGTAAACATTATGGTACTAATATTTAAAGACCTTACACCTTACCAATATCAAAGTGTCCCTGACCTATTTTCCCTCTCCGGTAGCCCTGAAGGCCACTATTCTTTCTATGATATTTACTTTGTAAACATTTTTAAGATTCTCTATATAAGAGGCCATTCAGGTTTTGTCTTTTTCTGTATGAGTTATTTCACTTAGAATAGAGCCTTCAAAGTCCATCCACATTGTCCCGAATGTCAGCAATTTCTTCTCTCTAATGGCTAAATAACATTCCTGTATTTTGTATGTATGCAACACCTTTCTATATTCCATTATTCACTTGACAGCTATTTGCTATTTCCATATGTTGGCTATTATGATTTATGAGGCAATAAATATGAGTTAAGAATATAATTTAAATCATTATTTCATAGTTATAGGATACTCTAAAATTCTCTACAAGAGTCCCTGTGGTACTATATTTTTATTATCTTTGGATAGATATCCTGAAATGGGAATGATAGATCATAGGTAGTTATATATTTTAATTTCTTGAAGAACCCCATAATGTATATCCATAGTGACCTGATCAATTTACTTACTACCAATATTGTCAAATGTTCTCTTTCCCATATCATTGTTAACGTTTGTTATCTTGTGTTATTGATGGCAGCCAATGAAACGGGTGTGAGGTAATGTCTCTTGGTGTTTCTGATTTGCATTTTCATGGTGATCAGTGTTTCTGAGCAACTTTTCATGTATCTGTTGATAATTTGGATATCTTCTTTGAAGAGATATTTATTAGTTTTATGGCCATTTTAAAATCAGATTGCTGATTTATTTTCTTTTTCGCTATTGAGTTACATAAACTTATACTCCTTTATCAAATATATTATTTGGAAACATTTTCTAGATTCTTGGTTGCCTGTAGAAACTCTGGGAGAGCTGGGCAAGGCCCTGGCAGTTCTCCCCCTAGCTGCCCGGGCTGCTCCCCCACCTGGGATGACCCAAGCCACTGGGGAGACAGAGGAAGAAACAAGGGCCAAGTTGGTTGATTAATCAGTTGCCGTTTGTTCCATTCTCCTCATGCGCCTGTTCCAATTTCTCTGAGCCTCCCATTCTAGTCTCACACTGCTCCTCATTCCTGTCTCCTCCTGTCTCTCCTGCTCATCTCTCCGCACTACATCTCACAGCCTGGGCTCGCTCTCTCCATGCGCCTGCTCCTGTATTCTTCTTCTACGTCTTCTCTCTTAGTCCCCCTTGCTAGTCTCTCTGCACTCCATCTGCAGCCCTGCCTCTCTCTCATCTCTCCAGCCCTAGCCCTCTGGGTCCAGTTTACACCCATTCTGGTAGCCAAATCAGCATAAGAAAGCCCTTCCTGACTGCCCATCAGGCTCCAGGGCAGAAACACCACCTAAGGGGATTCTGAAGCCCTTCCTGATTACCCTCAGGTAAAATACCTCCTAAGGTGTTTTTCTCCTTTCCTCAGTCCAATAACTCAATCAACATCTTAGTTTTGTATGGACACAATAAGAGATACATTGAGGCTTGTAGAGCAGCTCTCCCAGGAACACCTTGCCATAGACTCAGACTACAGAGCTCAGGCCAGATTAATCATTCCTAACCCTAGCAGGGTCTAAATCTAGTTATTTTTTTTCCATCTTGACAGCATTTGTCCATGACCAAGCTATTAACTTATAGTTAAGCATTAGGCACTTTGGCCAGGCCCATTTTGATGCCAGGGTAGCACATAGCTCACTGCTTGCCCTGGTTCCATCCAGTCCCTCATCGGGACCCTGCCTTTGAGGTGCTAGGAAATAAGGGTAACTGAGACTTAGGTTGAGAGAACAGATGTCCAGGAGGTAAATATCACTGAGAGTCAATTAAATCCCACTTTACAAAAGTGTAGTATTTACTGTGGCAAGGTCCAAAGGACAAACCAATGTTATCCTATCATTGCCTTTTAATTTTATTTCTTTTACTGATAAAAGGTTTTTTCATTTGGTGTAATACACATTTGTGGTCTTTGAATTTGGTATTATGTTAAAAAGAATTGTTAGATCACCATAATCGCCTGTGTTTTCTTCTAGAAATTTTATGTTATTAATTTTACATTTAAGCTTTCAATCCAGTTTAATTCGATTTTTGTATATGTGTAAGATAGGAATATAGTTTTATTCCTTTTTTGATGTGCCTGTATAGTTTTTCTAATGCTTTTCACTGAAGAGATAATAATTAATCTCATTTATATCCTTGACTACTACATCCTAAATTAATTTATAACATATGTGGGGATTTATTCTGGGAACTCTGCTTTGTTCCATTAATCTATGTGTTTTAAATGTCAATACCATCCACACTGTTTTGATTATCTTAGCTTTATATTATACCTAGGATTGTTTTGGATACTTTACCATTATATCATAAATTCTCCCCCTCACCTTTTTCTGTGGGGGGCACTGGCGCATGCTGAGGGCTTAATCCGGGCTCTGCACTCAGGGATCATTCCTGGTAGATCTCAGGGACCATATGGAGTTCTGGGATCAAACCCTCTTGGCTATGTGCAAAAGGCAAGAGCCCTTCCTCCCATATTGTTGCTCTGGCACGTAAGTTCTAAGAAAATATCTAATAGTTCTTTTCATTAATGAGACATATTATTTATGTAAAGATAATTTTATTGGTAAATGATAGAGCATTAAGTTTAATACCAAAGATAGACACAATTTTAAATAACTGATTGAAATTCCTTCCGACAGGAAAAATCTAGGAATTCAGAAATAAAATTCAGTCTTTGATTTCTCTTTTACTTTTGACTCTTCTTTGTATTGTATTTTCATACTCGATGTAGGTGTGATGTCTTCAAGAAGCACTTGGCCCTTATCATAATAATAACTGGAAATCCTAGTGGAGAAAAGTAAAACCTTCTGCTGGTAACCCCTACACAACTACAGGTTTTACTCTGAGTGAATAATTCAAGTTATTTGCTCACCTCTTATTAGGCAATAAGGATGCTTTTGGTCAAGGACTCAAGTTCCACTCCTAGTCTGATACACAGTTGTTATGAAGAACAGGAGCAGTCTCTTTCTGAAGAAATTACAAGGTATCATCAAAAGGAGAGAAAATAGATGTTAGGTGTTAAAAAATTTCAACCTATTTCCTAAAATTATTTTGGGTCTCTGGACTTTTTCATTCTTCATTTTATATGCCTGGAATTTCCTTTCCCATCCCATCTTCTGATGTCTTTCTACACATACTCATAGAAACAAATCAAATATCACATCAACTATCCAATACTCCTTACCTGTCACTTTATCAGGTAGTCTTAACTAAGCACCATAGTTTGTCCAAATTATTATTCAGTATTATTTTCTCTGCATAACATTTGCTGCCACATGGCACAAAATATAGTTTCTATTTTTATTATAACATATGCTCCCTAGAACAATAAATTTGAACTCTGTTATATCTACCATCACTGCCATGAACAATACCTAGTACACTGCACTGCACTGCCCTCCTGTTGTTCATCGATTCACTCGAGAGGGCCCAGTAACATCTCCATCATGAGACTTGTTACTGTGTTTGGCATATCGAATACATCATTGGAAGCTTGCCAGGCTTTGCCGTGCAGGCGAGAGACTCTCGGTAGCTTGCCAGGCTCTCCAAGAGGGGTGGAGGAATCGAACCCGGGTCCGCCCGGCCGGCGGCATGCAAGGCAAATGCCCTACCGCTGTGCTATTGCTCCAGCCTAGTAACTGTAATGAATAATGAACTTTTCTGCTTCCTTAGTAGAGTTGCTGAAGCCTTTCTGTACAACTTACCATTATAAACATTATATTCTAGTGATAGCACAATGTGCTAATGTTACTGGGGCATTAGTGTCATAGTAATGAAAAGATTGGACTCCGTCCATTCTTGAATCTTTATCCTACCATTGTATATTAAGGCTGGAGCGATAGCACAGTGGTAGGGCATTTACATTGCACACAACCAGCCCGGCTGAGCCAGGTTCGATTCCTCCACCCCTCTCAGAGAGTCAGTCAAGCTATTGAGGGTATCTTGCCCGCACAGCAAAGCCTGGAAAGCTACCCGTGATGTATTCAATATGCCAAACACAGTAACAAAAAGTCTCAAAATGGAGACGTTACTGGGCCTGCTCGAGCAATTCGACAAACAATGAGAAAACAGTTTGTTTGTATACTAAGGCATATAAGATTTTCAACATCAATTTTATTAATTTGGCATTGTAAGTTTGACAGTCATCATCTGGGGATGTTGATATTTCCCAATAATTATTTATTAATGTTTTCACATGAAGTTGATATTTATGGAGACTCTATAAACATGAGGATGACTATGCACTGTGGCACTATAGCACTGTCCTCCCGTTGTTCATCAATTTGCTCGAGCGGGCCTAGTAACGTCTCAATTTTGAGACTTGTTGTTATTGTGTTTGGCATATCGAATACGTCACTGGTAGCTTGCCGGGCTTTGCCATGCGGACTAGATACTCTCCATAGCTTGCTGGACTCTCCGAGAGGGGCAGAGGAATCGAACCCGGCTCAGCCGGGCTGGCTGTGCTCAAGGCAAACCCCTACCACTGTGCTATCGCTCCAGCTCTGGGGATAGTCCCAGTGCTTAAAATATAAAAGAAGGGAATATTGGTACCTTTGAATATAATCTCAATACAAAAAAATGTATTTGGGGTGTTATTCTAATTCCATATTAAATATAAACCATCAGTGAACTAGAGAGAAAGGTCAGTGGACAGTGTACTTGTCTTGCACACAGCTGATCCATGTTCAATCCCTGGAATCACATTTTGTCCCCCAAGCCTTGGCAGAAGTGATTCCTGAGTGAAAAGCCAGGAGTAAACCCTGAGCACTGCTGGGTGTGGGCCCCCAAACTGAATAAACAACATCAACCATCTCAACAAGGCAATTGCTACTTAATTTTTTGAGACTATTGCTTTTTCATCACTAATTTTGCTATAAATTTAATTAAAATAAAGAACTGGAATAAAAGAATTATCCCTAACATATTTAACATATTTCACTGTCACTCCCATTGTTCCTTGATTTGCTCGAGCGGGCCCAGTAACATTGTGAGACTTGTTGTTACTGTGTTTGGCATAGCGAAAACGTCACGGGTAGCTTGCCAGGCTTTTCCGTGTAGGCAAGATATTCCTGGTAGCTTGCTGGGCTCTCCGAGAGAGGCAGAGGAATCGAACTCTCATCGGCCACGTTGGCCACTTGCAAGGCAAACGCCCTACTTGTTGAGCTATAGCTCCAGCCCTTAAACATATTTATCATTTAACAAATTATTAAGTTTGGCTTGCTAATACTTTGTTGAAAATTTCTGCATATATTTTCATCAGTTATATTGTACTGTAATTTTCTTGTAGTGTACTTTTCTGCTTTGGTGTTTGTATAATGCTGGTCTTATAAAAACGAGTTTAAGTATTATTCACATACTATGTTTGTTTTCTCTTTATAGCTTGCAAATGAGTGCAATCTATGTTTATTCCTCTCTCTATGACTAGAAATAAGTTACTAGAAATAACTCTCTGTGTCCATCTATGTATGAACGAATTCCATAACTTTGTTTTTCCAAATAGCTGTAAACTTTTCTATTGTGTAGATGTATCATAATTTCTTTCTTCACTTATCTGTTCTTGGGCACTTGGATTGTTTCAAGATTCTGGCTATTTTGAACAGTGTTGCAGTGAACATAGGAGTGCAGCTGGCTTTTCTTCATTGTGTTTTTGAGACACTAGGGTAAATTCCCAAGAGCAATATTACTGGATTGAATGGAAGTTCAATTTCTAGTTTTTGAGGAAGGTCCATATTGTTTTCCACAAAAAACCAAACAAACAAACAAACATGAGTTAGAAAAAAGGGGCAGGGGGACTGGCCCATTGTAGAAAGCTTGCCACCAAGGGGAAGGAGGAGTGCAGTTAGGACAGAGAAGAGGCCACTATGACAATGATAGTTCTTTTCACCCTGGAAAAGAACTGATTTCTGAAAGGAATTAAAGTGATATGCAGGATACCCTTTCAGTAACAGTGTTGCAGACCACAATGCTGAAAAGGAGTGGGGGATGAGGGAGAGAGAGAGAGAGAGAGAGAGAGAGAGAGAGAGAGAGAGAGAGAGAGAAGTGCTTGCCTTGGATAAGTGTCTGTCTTAGATGCAAGCTGCGGGGGGCAGGGTGTGGAGGGGGGAGGCAGATGAGACAGAAACTGAGGACATTGGTGGCATGAAATATGCACTGGTGAAGTATGGGTATTGAGAATATTGTATGACTGAGACTGTATCTGAACAACTTTGTAACTATATATCTCATGGTGATTCAATGAAAAAATTTAAAAAATGATTTTAAAAGTGTTCCCTTCTCTTCTAATTTTTTGGAAGAATTTAAGATTTAAGAAACATGTTTCTCAAAAGGGAATGCCCTGCCACAGAGGCAGGGTGGGATAGGGGGATGGGGGTGGGAAGGATACTGGGATCCATGGTGGTGGAAAATGGGCACTGGTGGAGGGATGGGTATTTGATCATTGTATAATCGAAACCCAAACACAAAAATTTGTAAGTCTACAACTTTACCTCATGATGTTTCACTAATAACAACAAAAAAAAAGGGAACATGTTTCTTCGCTGTGAAGTCTTGGTAAGTAATTCAGTCTCCTTACTAGTAATTAGTGAGTTCTGATCTTCAGTGCCTTCATGATTTAGTCTTGGTAGGATGTAGATTTCTAGGAAATTATACTTTTTTTCCAGGCTATCTAATATATTGACATATAATAAATTATTCATAATAGTTTCTTATCTTTTTTATAATCCTTAGTGTTTCTTTATGTTATGATGCTTCCTTTTCTGTTTCTGATTTTATTTGAGTCATCCCCTTTTCTTAGTCTAGTGAATGGTTAAAAACATTTATTTAAACCAAGGCTTTTAGTTTCTTTATCTCTTCTACTGTCTTTTTGTTTCTGTGCCATTGTTTCTACTTTAATGTTTATCATTTTCTCCTTCCCACAGTTTTAAGTCAAGTTTACTCGTTTTTTCTGCTTATAGGATAAGGTTGTCACTTATTCAATGATATATATTTGTTCTTAATACAGATGTTATTACTATAAACTTTCTCCTTGGAAGTATTTTTGCTGTAAACCAATAACTTCTGCATTTTGCATTTCCATTATATACTGCTCCAGATATACTTTCGTACTTCTTTTTTTTTAGGGGGGGTCACACCTGGCGATGCACACGGGTTACTCCTGGCTCTGCACTCAGGACTTACTCTTGTCGGTGCTCAGGGGACCATGGGATGCTGGAAATCGAACTTGGGTCGGCCGTGTGCAAGGCAAACGCCTTACCCTCTGTGCTATCTTTCCAGCCCCACTTTCATACTTTTTTGACTATTTAGAAGCATGTTGTTAATCTCCACATGTTTTGTGAAGATTTCTTTATCAGATTTCTTCTTGTAATTGATTTCTGTTTTCTTATCATTTTTGTCTTGGGGAAAAAAAGTTTTATGTGATTTCAATTTTTTTTAATTCAAATTCATCACCTGATTTAACTTCAGAAAACATTTCTTGTACACCTGAGATTGTGTGTCTGCTGTTTTTAGATATAATGCCTATTAAGTCCATTGATCTAAAATGTACATGAGATTCAGTGTTTCATTATTGATTTTTCCTGGATCTTATTGAAAGTGAAGTACTGAAATTCTGCATCATTATAATGCTTTGTGTTTTGCTTCTTAGATATATTAATATTTATTTTATATTTAAGATGCTGGAAGTGGAGCGATAGTACAGTGGGTAAGGTATTTGCCTTCTATATGGCTGATCTGGGTTCATCCCCAGCATCCCATATGGTCCACCAAGCACCGCCAGGAGTAATTCTTAAGTGCAGAGCCAGGAGTAACCCCTGTGCATTTCCAGGTGTAAACCAAAAAAAAAAAAAAAAAAAAAAAAAAAAAAAAAAAAAAGATGCTCCCTTTGGTTACATTGCTATTTACAAGACTATTTTTTGGGGGGAGGTTGAATTGAGTTATTCCCTACTGTGCTAAGGGCTTGTGCTCAGGAGTCACTCCTAGGAGGATGTGGGGGACCCGATGTGGTGGAGGGGATAATACTTGGGTCGATCTTGCCCAAGGCAACACCTCTGCTCACTATAGTATCTTTCCAGACAGTGTTCTTTATGAATTGACCTATTTGTCACCTTGTCTCTTGCTAGTTTTTAAATTAAAGTTAATTATGTCAATGAAAGTATAGCTATCTCTGCTTTTATATGGTTTTAATTTGCATGAATATCTTCTCTGTTTCTCACACTGTATATTGATTCACTCTCTTTACTTGTAATTGGTTTTGTTGAGATTTTCTGTTTCTTCATAGTTTTGATTTCCTCTGGTGTGGCAGATATTCTAACCAACAACTAATAAGATGAAAGAAAATTTTTTGGTTCCATTTTTTAAATTTAAGTTTTTCTTGTGTTGTATATCTTATATTTATTAATTTATAGTTCCATATTTTGGTATGTATATACATGTATTATTCATGTTTTTAAATATTATTGAAATGTATGCTTAGTTCATTTTTCCCCACTTACAGTTCTATTTTTATTTGGTTCGAGATAATATTCTTAATTCAAATTTGAATTGCTATTTTGTCTACAACTTTGCCTATGTTTGCCCTACTGTTGCTTCAAATTGGAAAACCTTTGTTTCTGATCAAACTCTGACAGTCCCTGACCTGTTATCACATAACCCCAATTTTCCGTTACAAATGATTCCTTTCTATTCTTTTCTTTCATATTATTTTCTTATATCTGATGTTTCTATTCTTTTTTTGTTTTGTGACTATATTTTAAAATAATAGTTACGGCTTTTATTGTACACTATGCTCATGCCTATGTCCAAGTTCTAGTTTATAAACTTGGTGCATAATAATTTTTTCTTGTCCTTAATTTTCGTAGATTGTAGTACTATGCCTTGTAAAGAGTAAGAATGTGGTATAGCAGTTGAACAAATGCTTGTATTTGAGTAGTGGATTTCTTAAGTATTAAAACTAGTTGAACTGACCTAGGAATTCAGTGAAATGAAACTCCAGTCCAAACAGGTAGTTAGGATGTTCAGGAAGCATTTGATGCCAAATTGAAACCGGAATTGAGCAGCCTTCAGGATTCCCTGAGGAAGAAGGATGAGGATTGGATTGCAGGCAAGAAGCAGAGTGACAAATGAACTAGATGATAATAGTGGCACAGAGAAGAGAGCATCCCCTTCTTATCTAAAAAAAAGAAAGAAAAAAGAAAATAGAAACTCCCGTATAGAAGGAATACCAACATCTAAATGTAAGATAAACTAAGTAAGACATGGTTTCGGGCAAAGAGTGAAATGTAATTATGGAGAATCCATTTTATCTGGATTTTGGGGATTATTATACATTGGGTACTACAAGGATAGTGATGTTGGATCTGAAGTGAAAGAAGTAGAATCTTAACACATTAGTTGGCTCACCATTGAATATTTATGTACTCATTATATTCTAAGGGCTGTTATTACATCTCATCTGTTAGAAATCCTTCATAAACAAAGCCTGCATTTTAATTAATTAATTATGTAACAGAAAATCATTGTAATAAGATAAGTAAGTATGTTGCTGATGAAAGGTAGGAGGAATAGGGGACATATAATGTGGGCTCAATAAAAGGGAGTCAAATAATTAAATTTCTTGGAATGAAGCAGAAGGTTAAAAGTCATTTAACTCATAAAGGTTACCAAGATGAAAAATAATCATGAGAAAATTAAGAGTGGTATTTCCAAGGATGTCTCATAAATAGCACTTACCTTCCTGAATTGGATCCCTAAATAATTTAGAAGCTGAGTGTTAAGGAATAGGCAAGATTCTATTTAATAACTAGTGAGGGCTCAGTATAGACTGTTTGAGATCAAACAGGCTTAGTAAGTGATGCTCAGTTTTGGACAGACTCGCCAGCCTGCAGTGCAGAACCATTGTAGATATTTTGTCACATTAAAGAGCTCTAAGAACTTCCCAGAACTCTAAAAAAGGAGTCAAAATTAGCAGCAAACCATATTCAGTTTATATGTAAATGCACGAGCTATGTATCTTTGTCCCTGGTATTGAGACATAAGCATAAGAAACAACAAAATCCTAGCTGTCTAATCAACAATAAAGTGGTATTTTTCAGAAAAATAAAAAAAAATTAGTTCCACTGTAGCTGAGGAGAAGCAGGGTGGGTGGAAACCTATTTCTTTTCATTTTATGTTCTTTCATTTAATTTTTATGTTCTTTCATTTAATTTTTAAAATCCCTGTGGGTATATTACTGTTATTAAATAATAAATTATATAGTCTGTAATAAAAGTTTATAATAACATTCTCTATATTAGTAATATTTTAGAACTAATAGCAGATATTTATCTGATTAATGGTCAGATTCCTCTTCAATTTTCTCTAAGGTTAAATACACATTTATGGGGTTCAGAGAGACAGTATGGCACAGGGCTTAAGGTGCTTGTCTTGCATATGTCTGAAATCATTTCTATCCAGGACACTGCTTATGGTCCCCTGAGCATTACCAGGAGTGATTCTTGATCACAAACTCAAAAGTGAGCCCTGAACATCTCTACGTGTGTCCCTCCCCGCCCACACAAAAACAAAAACCCAATAACATTAGCTCCCCCTCATACACAAAAATATAGATCTATAATGTATATTACAACATATATTGCTGCTACTACTACTACTACTACTACTGTCACTCTCACTGTCCTCCCATTGTTCATCAATTTGCTTGAGCAGGCACCAGTAATGTCTCCATTGTGAGACTTGTTACTGTTTTTGACATATCGAATACGCCACAGGGAGCTTGCAGGCTCTCCGTGTGGACGGGGTACTCTCGGACTCTCGGTGGCTTGCCAGGCTCTCTGAGAGGGATGGAGAAACCGAACCTGGGTTGGCCGCATGCAAGGCAAACGCCCTAATCACTGTGCTATTGCTCCACACTACTACTACTATTATTTGTAAAACTGGGTGGGGAGATGCCTTAACATTTATGTATGTTACATGCCAAGCTGCATGTAAAGAATTGTCTTCGGATAACTCCTTCTCAGACAACATCTCCACGTCACTTGTCATTTGGTAACTTGTCCTGGAAACACAGCCCTTGAGAGCTGTGGCAGGACACCCACCAGAAACCCAGCCTACAATCTAAAGCATCTCACAGCACAGATCATATTGCATGTAGAAGTTTCTGCAATGTTTGTAATACACACATTTTGTGAAGAATAACCTAATTAAACCAAACATTTTCTTCTAAATGACTTTATTACGGTACAATTTAACACACCATGAAATTCACTCACCTTCTTTATGTGGATCTACTATGTCATAGATGACCTGTGAAGGTAAGTGGGTGGTCCAAAGGTTAATTAAGTGACTTAGAGTCAGAAGGTTGAGTATGAAAAAGGAGGCATGCTGATGACATCTAGTAAAATGATAATAATCCAGACATGATCGCAATTAGAATAAGGTGTAAAATTCACTCTGCCAGAACAACTTTTCAAATTAACACTGTACAAAATATTAAATATTTGAAGGATTAACTAGGTTATAATGAAAATTTTTAGTTAGAAGTTATCTACTTTTTAAGACTAAATTAATCTCAGAACACAAATAAGGAAATAATTTGTTCTCAAAATTACTCTAGGAAAGAATTGGTAATGAAGATGAGTATCATTTTCTTAGAACAAGTATATTAAAATTTCCTTTATATTTTCCCAAAGGCACTAAGATTCACAAATTAGGAGAATAATATTTGATGCAAATTTTCTGGTAAAGAGTGAAAGTCCCTTGGCATATATTGATTCAAGAAAATCTACATAAAGTTAGAAAAATAAGAGGGTTTAATGGCTCCTTGCTAGTTTAAATTGTTTAAGTGTGCTAAATTTATATATTTACTATTTGGTATTAAATAATTTCACAGGGATTTTGGGGGTAATCATAGACAATGTTTGTATTCTGGGGATTGATATCAAGCCATTTGAAATATATTAACGTCTAGGTTTAATTAATTTTTAAGAGAACTGATTCCAGAATTTAGCATTTTTGCAAGTTTGATTTTGACTGTGTGACATCTCATTAGAAAAGGTAATTATAAAACACATAATATAATGCCAAATAAGAACATTTAAACTAAAGGCAATAATTAAAAGGGGGAAAACGCCGTTCTTAGTAATTTCCCTTCACAGAACACTATGTTTTGATTTATACACATCATATCTGATTGTCTCACCTGAGAGATGTATTTATGTTTTAGTTTTACACAAAAGAAAAATAAGGCTCTATGTCATAAAAAAGATATTAAGATTTCAGAGAAAACACATGGATCAGGTTGTAAAAAGATTCTCCCCACAGGAAACTCTCAATCTTTTCCCCATACTGTCCAGCTAATTCCTGACTGGAATATTGAGAGTTGTATTTAATACTTTCAAATTAAATGTGTATGAGTTCTCTACCTCTTTGGAAAATATTTTTGTAATCATATCTTTCTTAGAAAAATTCATGCGTTGTCAGCTTGGATCAGGAAAAACTTAATATTTACAAGTGAATTGGAAGAGAGGCATTTATCACATACAAGCCATAAGGAAAATTTTTCAAATCATGAGTGAATGTATATGTTTTGCCAAAAAGACAGCAGCAGATGTTTGGCACAAGTAAGACATATACAAGAAGAAGTGACCACATACTTTAAGTTTCATCCTTCAAGTGTGCAGTCACCTGATTCTGAGGATTATAAGAAAACAACTATGTGAAGTGATTAATCCAATGAATGTCACATCATAGTTCAAAATAGGAGCCATGTTTTTATTACTCTTGCTTCATAAACTGCTTTCACAGAATCCCTCTCAACCAAGTTTTAATCCAATGAGGAAGACATTTCTTTCCCCAATTTGCAAATAAGTAACTTGGGACTCAGAGAGACTAGGAAACAGCTAATTCAACAGACCCAATCTTCAAACCTCTGTCTTGAAATTAGATCTTGCATTTTTTCCTTCACTGGTATTCTTAGAGAGATACCATTACTTTTCTGTTGCTTCTTTTCTCTTGTGTTTGGTACTCTAGTGCCATTACTTCTCTTGTTTGTGGTACACTGGTGTATTTTGATTCACTCCTTGGTTTGATTCTTACTTTTACGTCTATTCAGATAGAAGGCTTGATTCAGATAGTGACTAAAAAGTCCAAGTTTTTACCCATTTTAATTGAGATGTGATTATACTTTTCTATTTTATCAACTGTAATTGCACTTTATTTTGCTTCTGATTTTTGTTAATTAACTTATGTCTACCTTTTCATATTTTCCAGTGAGTTTCTTATCTTCCTAACTTATTCAACATTTCCTCCATTTAATGACTTTATCTCACAGTTTTAAGGTTCCTTCGTAGCACCTATTGACTTTTTTACTGTTAGCTAAACCATAATTCAGGAAGTATACTAATTGTCACATATGCCAAGGATATGTTTTTGAATAGAGTAAATTCTTTTATCCTAGTATGAGGTAGAGGATACTAAAAGTATAAACATATATGCATGAATGTATATTTATGCAACTATGTAAGTACGTTACAAAATTATCAGGGAGTTGTCAGAACTATGTTTAATTGTTATTAATTTTTTACAACAATTAAAATAGGACCTTATGGTTTAGAATCACTTGGTAGCTAATAAAGGACACTTTGAAGTGGCACATTAAATTGGACATACAATTTTTCCAGAAGGAACCATGGTCTATTTGCTTTTGTAAACCGAATAATAGTAATAATAAAAAATAATGAATTAAGCTTGAAGAAATTGAAATTCTATTTGAAGACTTAAATGTCACTAATTTTGCCATTGGACCCTTGTCAGAGGCAAGAAACTTGTTTTCAAACACTGACCATTTGTTTGATCTCATTTCATTTTCTGGCACTGAATTGAAATTTAGAATAAAATAAAAGTGAAAATTTATGTGTTTATGCACTTTTTGTTCGCAGACACTAAGAAGTTACACACAGAAAAAGCACATTTAGCTTCAACTAAATGAAAACAGTGAAGTAAATGAGGCATTTTTTTTTGCTCAGTGATCAAAAAGATGGTTACTGACTGGAGTATTCTAAATGTTTTGAAGTGTTGTAATTTGAAATGTTGTAAGGGAATTAGCTTCTACCACTTGTTTCTCCATTTTGAGTATGAAACTTTTTCCCTCACAGTTGCAATATGGTTACCTGATCACCAGGCATCGAACCTGCATTCTAAGCAAGAAGATGGGGGAAGAATGAAAGACAAGAGTCTTTGCATTTTAGGGGGATGGAGAGATAGCTCAGCATGTGTACTGTGCAAAAAAAAAAAAGGTCTGGATTTTATCCTTAATGCTATCAGGAAATGACACCTGAGAAACATGCCAGGAGTACATCCTGAGCATCACCTGGTATAGCCTAAACAGACCAAAAATTTTTTTTAAAAAAGCTTTATAACTTTAGTCCTTGGTATGGATTCATATTTATAATTCATTGGTTAGAGAAATAAACATTCCATCTGGAATTGTGCCACTTTTGATTGTTGCCCCCCGACATTGAAATGTAGGTTTTATTAATAACTGAAATGGAGAAATAAGATGCTAGATAAATTATAATAGAATGGAGCATGATAGTTTTCAAACCATTTTTCAGCGTAGGTCACAATTACATCCTGGGATTAAGTGAAAATATCAGCCTGTCTTCTGTGAGCTCTCAAAGCGTTCCACTTGTGTTTGCTCAAATATTTGCTGCGTACTAAGCATGATTCCACACACTAGGGACCTCAAGATGAATATGATAGTGCAGACTGGCTATGTATTTTCTCTTTTCAAATTTATTAGTATTTTTAAATTTAATGTGTTAATGATCTAATTTCTTTCTTTAATTTTTGGCATGCTCGTTTAGTTTTCACTTTATTATAATTGAAGAGGTTTCTCTTTTACTATTGTATGAAATTTTCCTTTTCTGCTATAGATTAGTCAAACTTCTGTGTTTAAATATATTTTGGGGATTTATTTGATTTTGTTTGACTGTGCGCCAGGCTGTGGGGCGGGTGAGAGCCCTCCCTACCCCAAGGGACCCAGCCCCAGCAGCCGACCTCCTCTACCCAACCACTGCCACTCTCCAGGCCACTTTCTTGATGCTCAGGCCGAGCCCCATGCATGAATAAAGTCCCACAGAACCCAGATAATGTGGAATTTCGTGACCTTGAACTCTGGACTCAACCGGACCCCAGGACAAAGATGCTCTGCCTGATTCCCCAAGTCTCCACTGACTCAGGGATCACACCCATATGCCACATACTGCAGGTACCAGATAATCTCCTTACCAGCCACCCTCTAGAACTCAGGATGCTCCTCCCAGACGGAAATATAAAATGAGGCTCCCAGAACCATGTTACAAGACTCCGCGCCAGTCTGTGGGGCGGGTGAGAGCCCTCCCTACCCCAAGGGACCCAGCAACGGCAGCCGACCTCCACTACTCAACCACTGCCACACTCCAGGACGCTTTCCAGACCTCACGCAGCTGCAACACATTATAAGACACTTCCTACCCATTTTCCACAATTACTACACCATATCTGATGGGTAGGAAAAAATCATAGTGAAAAATATATAAATATATGCCTCTCAGAGAGTCTGGCAAGCCACCGAGAGTATCCTGCTCATATGGGCAGAGCCTGGCAAGCTCCCTGTGGCATATTTGATATGCCAAATACAGTAACGACAACAGGTCCCATTCCCCTGACCCTAAAAGAGCGTCCAATCGTTGGGAAATGATGAGTAAGAAGATTTTGCTAAAATCTCATTGCTGAGAGGAATAGAGACGTTACTGGTGCCTGCTAGAGTAATTCGACGATCAATGGGATGACAGTGATAAATTAAATTTGTCACTGTCACTGTCACTGTCCATTGGAGACTTTGTTGTTACTGTGTTTGGCATATCGAATACATCACGGGTAGCTTGCCAGGCTCTGCCGTGTGGGCAAGATACTCTCGGTAGTTTGTCGGGCTCTCCGAGAGGGGCGGAGGAATCAAACTCGGGTCGGCCATGTTGGCTGCGTGCAAGGCAAACGCCCTACCGCTGTGCTATTTGATTTATTCTTTATTCTGGTCTATGTTTTAGAAACTGCTGACTGTTAATGTTCCTTCACATAAGAATCTAATTTTAAGTGAATGAAAAACATAGCTTTACATGCTAGTAGTATGTTTAACTCAGGGGGCTGGGAATAGCTTAGTGGTAGATGCCTGAGTCTGATAATTTGAACCCCTGACCTGTCCCACCGGTCCATTGCAGTCTTGGCAGCACTGCCTTTGGGACGCATGGGTTACAGTAGAGTATGAGATCTTTCTGCACCACTGTGACCCCTGGCTAAAACAGCAGCCAAGAGTAAATGACATCCAGTCATTGCAAGAACATCAGAAGGGAGGGTATAGGGAGAAAAAAAAAGATAAAAATGGATTAATTCTGTTTAGACAAAAATACATAAAAGTTGAAATCGGAAATTCTATGTTTTCAACTAGCCTTCTGCACATTATGAAATCCACACTGTATTTCGATAATCTGATTGCCTTTGTGAGTTCTTGAAATTTTTCTCCTTCTCTGTACAGGTCTCTGGCAATTAACTGTGGGTCCTAATTGCCATTGGAATGAATAGTTTCTAATGTCTTTCTCATTTCTCCCTCTCAGTAATCTGCTGAGCTGAGTCACTATCCAGAGCTCTGTTTCTTTTGTAAGGTGTGTCTCCAAATGAGAATGTCACACTTCATAGTACTTTTATGAGATTGCAATTCATCCATTCAATTTGGAAATAGAAGAGTCCTTCGGGAAATATAGAAATAATAGAGGTTTTGGTTGGCCAGTGATTTATTTCTCAGAGGAAAATTGATGTTCACAATGGCCCTTAAGTTAAAACACTGCATTACCACAAAGGCACCATCTTAAACCTTTTATAATCCAAAGGCTTAAATCACATTCTTATAGCATAACAGTTACATCATTCTTTTGAAACTCTGGTTTTTAAATATAAATTTATAATTTACTTCTTACAGTTACGCATGTTAGAAGAATGATCTTCTCAAATCATCTTTCCATATTTTAGGACCCATAGGGGACTATTTATCCTGTTATCATTGACTTGGATTAAAAGTGTATATATTTCATTTTTGAGTTGGTATGACAGAAACACAATTTCCTAGCATTTAAATAGTTTCTCAGATTCAATAAGAAGAATATGACTGTGTAGGGTAAAAGTATTTGAAAACTTAGAACATCATCAGATGGCCATTTTTGACCTATGCTATTAAGTTTCCTGGTAGGGTTACAAGTGATTTCTCATGCCCTCGAGATTAAATTTTAATACTGAAAAATCTGAGAACTTTAAGGTAGTGAGCGACTCTGATTAACTCACATTCAGTATCTCTCTATTCTGGGGAAATTCTCCTCAATTAACTATGGGTAAAATTGAGTGATTTTATAACTTCCTGGGATTATTATCATTGAATTTATTTTGGAATACTAGTGGCTTTCATAACTCCTCCATCTTGACTCTATGTTTTCTCATTAAAGTGACACTCTTGTCCTCATGTTCCTAGGTCTAGCCTGTGGACATTCAATTTTCCTCTACAGTTTAAAATGAAACTTAATGATATGCAGCAATATTTTCACCAATTATCTTAGAAAGAACATGATTTGTGACTACTAACTTCATAGATTAGATAATCATGGGAAGGCCTGAAATTTCTGTGGTGCCTTAGTCCAGTGGGTCTTACTGGACTTAAATCTTATCAAACAGGTAACAGAGAGGAATGGAAGGTAAACTGTGCAACCTATAGCTTTCTTCATGAAGCATGTTCACTGACTCTTTAATTTTTCAGATAGTTCCTACAACTTATGTGACTACATTCAAGATCACCTTCCTGCCAGTCTTCCTGACCTTTTCCTCTATTCTGGAACACTAACACATTTGTCAAGTATACTTTAATTCCCTGGTCTCCATTCCTTTAACACTATCTTCTCACATTCGAATGGCTCACCTTAAATTATGTTTATTGGTCTACATGGTCTGCATTCTTCCTTGGACTGGTTCCCACGAGTAGAAACACCATCTATAGAGTCTGCCTGCAATACTTAAGATAAACAACTATTCCATGAAATTGTGCTGAATCATAGTGGGTTTGGGCTGGAGCGATAGCACAGTGGTAGGGCATTTGCCTTGCATGCAGCCAACATGGCCGACCCAAGTTTGATTTCTCCGCCCCTCTCGGAGAGCCCGGCAAGCTACCAAGAGTATCTTGCCCGCAAGGCAGAGCCTGGCAATCTACCCGTGACGTATTCGATATGCCAAACACAGTAACAACTAGTCTCACGATGGAGACGTTACTGGGCCCGCTTGAGCAAATTGATGAACAACGGGGGGACAGTGACATAGTGGGTTTATTTTTTTTCTATTCAATTATATCAACTTTCAATTAAACTGAGCTATGAAAGATAAGAATTTGAGACTGATGATCTTAACTTTATTTTTGTCACAATATAAAAGAATAAAATACAAAATCTAGAATGTGCTTTTTAAGACTCAAAACCAAATATGCATTTTAAAATCTGACTCTAACATAGCACAGTCTTTTCTCTTCTGGAGCAAGCATTGGAAACATAAAAGTTGGCTCTCGCCAGCAGTTTAAATAACCTTAGAAGAACTGGTGTGTGCAGGATTTGGAGAGCTAAAATAGTGACTTTATTATATGTTATTTGGCATTTGCTTTAACAATATCTCAGGAAAACCCAAAGAATAGAATCCTAGACCTGGAAGAAGCTTCAGGAAGCAGTCAGAACATTATAAAGTTGTAGTCTGTAATAGTGCTAATATTTATGGTTTTGATTTACTTCATCTCACCACCAGCAAAATGCCTATTATCCTTCACCAATATCCTTATATTACTTCTAATCTACCTTGTCATTCCCAGCCCAACTGTCCAAAACCACCCTGCTTGGTACTATCTATGTTCTTGTTTCTCCATACTCCAGAGATATGAGTGGTCACCCAGTGTCTAGCCTCCCTATGCATTATTTTGTTTAGCATGATGTCCTCCACTTATATTCAAGTTGCAGCAATCTTCTTACAGCTGAAGAGTATTCCTCTATACCCTTGCTACCATTTCTTTATCTGTTTGTCTTTTGTATTTGGGTTGTTTCCATACCCTGGCTATAGTTCTAAGTACTGCAATAAACAGAGATGTGCACAATTATTTTTGAATGAATGGTTTCGTGGTTGGGGTGGGTAGATGCCAAGATGTTGAACTCTGGGTCACATACAAGCTATATTCCTACTTGAAAAAGGAATCTCTATACTCTTTTCCATAGAGGCAAAACCATCAAGAGCAAATGAGAATTCCGTTTTCACCACATCCCCACCAACACTGGATGTTCCCAGTCTTTCTGACATGTGCTGTTCTCACTGGCATGAGATGATTTATCATCGTCATTTTAATTTGCATTTCCCTGATAATAAGTGATGATAAACACTTTTTTCACATGTCTGCTAGCCATCTTGATGTCTTATTTTTGGGAAAGTTAAAGACAAACGTTTTTGTTTGTTCCCATTCATAGACTTAGAGATGGCGGGGAGGGAAGGGTTTGTTAGCAACCATGAATCACAGAGGATAATGGTACAGATGTGGTAACTATCTACTGATATAGCTGGGGCACTAGGAGTTGAACCGCTCAGACCTCTACTGCAAGGACTGTCTCCAGCTGCTGCTCTTCCAGTTTACTCGTGACTTAGTTTCTGAACCAAGGTTACACTCTCCCTGGTGGCTCTAGAACAATGGCTGAACAAGGTGATGCATGCGTAATGGACATTGGCACTCATGGTGGGAGATTCTTGTTACCAGTCATCTTTGCCACAGAACTCCATGATGGGCTCCAGATGGGCTCCATGCTGATCATTCTTACGTGGTAACTTGCTGGCTCCAAGATACACATTGCTTTTCCCCTAAGAAACATTATGCATTTCTAACAAGTTCTCAGGATCTGCCTCTGGGAGGAATCAGTTTTCACTACCTACCCAGATTCAGTGTTTGCTTCCTGAAAATAATGCTGACATGCTTCAACAAAGTTCCATTGGTACTATAGGGCCCCAAAGCAAACCATCTCCTAGGACATCTGGCTTACAATAACTATTCCAAAAGGGCAACCAAAATAACAGGCCCAATGGGTTTGCATTGATTAACATAAGCCTGAGATGCCATCCTAAATTGTAAGATAGAACCAGGCCTCAGCTGATACTGCTTCAAAGGACAGTTTCCCATGCCTCTCTTAGTTCCAGAGAATGTGACAGTAACCTCTTGCATTCAATCTTAGAGCCTCTGAATCTATCTTCTCAGAAACCACAATATTAGGAGTAGGGCTTCAAAAGTTAACACAGTATTTGAATGCACATACACATAATTCCGTCAATGAAATCATATATTTATGTGTTTCACTAGCTATACTGAATTATTATAAAAGTAGACAACAAGACCATAGAGAAAGTACAGTGGTTACGGTGCATACTTTGAACCCATCAACCTTAGTGTGATCTATGGGTATCAGATGATCCTTTGAACATCACTTGATATAGTCTTGGAGGTCCCTGGGCATCACTGGCATGGCTTGTGTAATTCCTGGCACTACAGAGTCCAAGCAAAAGTGCATCCTTACATTGAACCACAGATTCAATTGGCTATGAATTCCTGGGAGACACTTCAAGTTCCTTGACTATTTCAGGGACAGGCTGCAGTAAGGTATTCACTTTAACATCTGTACTACCTCTCTGGACCACTTATGTTCTCAGTTTTGCTGGTATCTGTTTCTGGTTTTGGAATTGATGACTCGAAAATAAGGAAGCCAAAGAAGATTATAGTTTTGGGAGGGGGATATAATAACAAAAGCATCTTTAATTTCAAAGTGTATATATCTTTAGATGATTTTTGAGAATGAGTATTTAATATATTTGTTTGAGTATTATTGCTTAGCACTTCAAGATAATCATAGAAGTCATAATTGGAACCGAATCCATTGTGAAATATATGTTGGAAGCAAGCATAATATAAATAGAATCTATGTATGGTTAAATAATTAAAATAAACTGAAAGTCTGAAATATCTACCTCTGTGTATTAAATCCAGTGACTAGTTGCCTAGAAACTGGAATGAAGATTGACATTACTAGGCAATAATCCTTCAAGATTACTTTAATTATCCAAATAAATTTACAAACGAATTTCTTTGAGGGGAGTGAGAATTGCTGAAACCATATACTATTTCTGGCTAGTAATTGTTTAAAGCAAAAAAGCATGACTAAAAATAAGTTGAAATAAGAAAAAAGATGCTTTTTGCTTTGTTTTGTTTTTATTTGGAGGACACACCTGATGATGCTCAGGGGTAACACATGGCTCTGCACTTAGCAACTAGTCTAAGCTGTGCTCAGGGGACCATATGGAATACCAGGGATCAAACCCAGGTCAGTTGCATGCAACACAAGAAGACAAGTGCACTGACTTGTACTCTGGCCCATATAACATATATTATATATTACATGATATTGAGTTAAATGGCTCTATTTCCTCATAGGTTGTATGAGACAGGATTGTGTTATGTGTATAATTATATAAGCTATGTGAAATATAACATATGATTATGTTATATATTATATAACTTTATATATGTATGTGCATAATTATATATAATATATAATATGTAAATTTGTACCATACTAACATATAATTATTTATATGTATATAATACAACCTTGTCTCATACAACCCATGGAGAAAAATAATCAGTTCAACAATTGAAGTCAATTTGGCTGAAGACACTTTATTCTATTTTTTAAAAATTTTTATTAGACATCATGAGGTACAGTTGTAGACTTTCAGATTTTTGTGCTTGGGTTTCAGTTATACAATGATCGAGTACCCATTCCTCCACCAGTGCCCTTTAACATCTGTACTACCTCTTTGGACCACTTATGTTCTCAGTTTTGCTGGAATCCAACAACAATGATCCCAGTATCCCTCCCACCCACCCCCATCTCCCCCATCCCACCCCACCTCTGTGGCAGGGCATTCCCTTTTGTTCTCTCTCTCCTTTTGGGTGCTGTGGTTTGCAAAAGAAGCATTGAGTGTTTGGTCTATAATCTACTTTCAGCATGCATTTCTCATCCTGGGAGGATACTCCCAACACCCTTTACTTGGTGCTCCCTTCTCTATCTGAGCTGCCTTTTCATCTAGCATGTGCGACTGGCCTCCATGCCATGGAGTGAACCTCCTGGTACTTATCTCAGCTATTCTTGGGTGTTAGTCTCCTATTTTGTTACTTTATATTCCCCAGATGAATGCAATCTCTCTGTCTGTCCCTCTCTGACTCATTTTACTTAGCATAATACTTTCCATGTAGTACCACTTGTATGTAAATTTCATGACTTCATCTTTTCTTCTTTTTTAAAAATTTATTTTTTTCGAATACCCATCCCTTCACCAGTGCCCATTTCCCACCACCACAGATCCCAATATCCCTCCCACCCCCCATCCACCCCATCCCACTCTGCCTCTGTGACAGGGCATTCCCCTCTGTTCTCTCTCTCTTTTTGAGTGTTGTGGTTTGCAAAAGAGTTAAGTCTGATTTTCAGGGAGAAACGTTGGATGATTTACTTTCCATTGATCACTTTGTATATTATGCGGCCGCGTGGTTTGGAAAGAATGTCCTGGTGCCCGCTTGCAGGCTCATGGTCATCGGGGTTCCATCTGGAGAAGGCGGGATGCAGCACCTACCCAGTCTGGGACCTCCCGGTTATATCGGCTCTGTTTGGGACCTGTAGCATTCTACAGGAGCTGTGGGGCCCCCCAGCAGATTTTCTCCTTTGTTGCTGTGTGCTGTAAGATGGTGCTGGGGGGCAGGTTGTGGGCATGACTTCCGGAATCAGAGGTTGCCTGGGAGGCAGGGTGCCCCCCTTGCAGTTTGGAAAGAATGTCCTGGTGCCTGCTTGCAGGCTCATGGTCATCGGGGTTCCATCTGGAGAAGGTGGGATGCAGCACCTACCCCATCTGAGACCTCCTGGTGATATCGGCTCTGTTTGGGACCTGGAGCATTCTCCGATTTCATCTTTTCTAACACCTAAATCGTACTCCATTGTGTAGATGTACCAAAGTTTCTTTAACCAGTCATCTGTTCTCGGGCACTCAGGTTTTTTCCAGATTTGGGCTATTGTGAACAGTGCAGCAATGAACATAGAAGTGCAGATGTCATTTTGACTGTACTTTTTTTGCCTCTCTGGGATATATTCCCAGGAGTGGTATTGCTGGGTCAATTGGAGCTCAATTTCTAATTTTTTGAGATTCGTCCATACAGTTTGCCAAAAGGGCTGAACCAGTCAGCATTCCCACCAACAATGAAGGAGAGTCCCTTTCTAGCCACATCCATGCCAACACTGGTTGCTTTTCTTCTTTTGGATGTGGGAGAGTCTCTGTGGTTTGAGATGATATCTCATTGTTGTTTTGATCTGCATCTCCCTGATGATTGTAACACTGTAGCACAACTGGAGCGATAGCACAGCGGTAGGGCGTTTGCCTTGCACGCAGCCAACATGGCCAACCCGAGTTCGATTCCTCCGCCCCTCTCGGAGAGCCTGGCAAGCTACCGAGATTATCTCGCCTGCAAGGCAGAGCCTGGCAAGCTCCCCGTGATGTATTCGATATGCCAGACACAGTAACAACAAAGTCTCCAATGGAGACGTTACTGGGCCCGCTCAAGCAAATCGATGATCAACGGGAGGGCCTTTACTCCCTGATGATTAGTGATGTAGAGCATTTTCTCATGTTCCTTTTAGCCATTTGGATTTCTTCTTTGAGAAAGTTTCTGTTTATTTCATCACCCCATTTTTTGATGGGGTTAGATGTTTTCTTTTTGTAGAGTTCAACCAGTGCTTTGTATATCCTTGATATCAACCCCTTATCAGATAGGCATTGGGTGAATATCCTTTCCAATTCTGTAGATTTTCTTTGTATTCTGGTTACTGTATCTTTTGAGGTGCAGAAGCTTCTTAATTTAATATAGTCCAATTTGTTTATCTGTTTCCACTTGGTTGGTCAGTGTAGTGTCGTCTTTGAAGATACCATTAGCCTCAATGTCATGGAGGGTTTTGCCAACCTTGTCTTCAATGTACCTTATGGATTTTGGCCTGATGTTGAGATCTTTAATCCATTTTGATCTGAGTTTTGTGCACGGTGTTAGGTCAAGGTCTAAGCCCATTTTTTTGCATGTGGTTGTCCAGTTATGCCAGCACCATTTGTTGAGGAGGCTTTCCTTGTTCCACCTCACATTTCTTGCTCCCATATCAAAGATTAAATGTTCACACATTTGGGGTTGTGTGTACGGATATTCCACCCTGTTCCATTGTTCTGTGTCCCTGCCTCTGTTCCAGAACCATGCTGTTTTAGTTATTAGCGCTTTGTAGTAGAGTTTGATGTTGGGGAGGATAATGCCTCCTCACGTCTTTTCCCCAAGAATTGCTTAAGCTATTCGTGGGTGTTTGTTGCTCCATATGAATTTCAGGAGTGCTTAATTGATTTCTTTGAAGAATTTCATGGGTATCCTTATAGATATCACATTGAATCTGTATAATGCTTTAGGGAGTATTGCCAAGGGCACTTTATTCCTTCCAGCTATTTGAATTTGTTCTCTGTTCTTATTATCATATTTTGTGGATATATAGTAAGCAAATCATATATTTAAAGGAATCAATTAGTTGTTTTAGCATATTTTACCTATCCATACAAGTAGTTCCATCAGAAAAATAATGAATGTTTTCACAACCTGTAAAAGTTTTCAATTTTTTGGCTAGTATGTAGAAATATTGTTGATATTTTTATGCTTGAAACTTTACTTCAAGATTTTTCTAATCTTTTGAATCAGTTTTAGAGCATTTTAATAGATTTCATAAGGTGCCCTATATAAATAATAAAGTCTTTAACCCTCCTCCCCCACACACAATTTTTCAGGCTTATTATACTGACCAGACTCTCTAATATGAAGTCTGAACCTAAGCAGTGGCAGTAGAAATGCTTGTCTCTCTCCTAATCATAGGAAATAAATATTTGATCTCAACATGTTTGCTTTCACTTCTCCTGAACCTCTTGGAACCAGAGGCAGATTCTCCTTACTTCCAACTAGGACCTGAAAATCTCTACATCCACCCTCCATCTCAGAATGTCCAGCTTTATAGCTCCTGAAGGAGCTCTATTCATCACCACTAATATTGCTCACACTGATAACGCCTGTCACTGGGTGAAGACAGGGAAGAAAAAGGGACAAAGATTCACCCTCTGTACAGCAAGAACACAGCAAGAACAATGAGAAAACTGTGTAGATGCCCACCTAGCTCAGGGAGAAACAATTATGACATAGAGATTCTGATAGTATTAATAATTTCTGTAAACTTACAGAGAACCGCTTTATTGATACCATATTGAAGATATTTAATGAGAAAGAAATGACGGCACAGGTATTCAGCAAAGTACAGAAAGTATAGTTAAAATCCATAGCTATCACTGTAGATGAATTATTAAATGAAAACATACAGCAGCTGTATTATTATTGAGTGCTAATAAAGTTGAAGAAAGCAGACAAACTGACTGCAAATAGTCAAATTTAAAAAATATAATTGGTGCACATATAATGCTTTCTCTTAAAATTGATCTCAATTTCACTGAAACTGAAACAAAGAAGTTGAGTTATGACAACTTTAATATGTTTATGTTTGTATTAAGCCAGTCTTGGTCACACATTGCTAAGTAGTAGCTAGTATATTTTTAAATAAAATTCTTTCAGATGAATAGTTTTCCTTTGATGACATTATTTTGCTTTTTTTTAAGCAGACTTAATGTTTTTAGTAACTTCAATGGATTGGTGCTTTAAACTAACATGAGTACTGGAAGATTTCTTTCTTGTCTGTTTGCTTGGTTTCCCCACTATTTTTCCCCAGTTTTTTTAAGTCATACCTGACGTTGCTTAGAGGTTACTCCTGGCTCTGAACTCAGGAATCACTCCTGGTGATGCTCAAGGGACCATATGGGACGCTGGGAATCAAACCCTGGTTGTCCATGTGCAAACACCCTCCCTGCTATACTATCTCTTTAGCTCCAATTACTGGGAAGTTTTGCTTTTTTTTTTTCCTTTATTTTATTTTATTTTTTTTTACAGTTGTAGATTTACAATTTTTTGTGCTTTGGTTTCAATTATACAATGATCAGATACCCATCCCTCCACCAGTGCCCATTTTCCACCACCATGGATAATATCCCTCCCACCCCCATCCCCCCATCCCCCCTGTTCCTGTGGCAGGGCAATCCCCGGTGTTCTCTCTCTCCTTTTGGGTGTTGTGGTCTGCAAAAGAGGCAATGAGTGGCAAACATGTTCAGTCCATAGTCTACTTTCGACATGCATCTCCCCTCCTGGGAGGATCATCCAAACATCCTTTATTTGGTGTTCCCTTCTCTATCTGAACTGCCCTTTCCTCTAGGATACCCGGCTGGTCTCTAAGTTATGGAGTAATTCTCCTGGTGCTGATCTCAGCTATTCTTGGGTATTAATCTCATACTTTGTTACTTTATATCCCCCAGATGAATGCAATCTTTCTATGTCTATCCCTCTCTTTCTGACTCATTTCGCTTAGCATGATACTTTCCATATTGTACCACTTGTATGTAAATTCCATGACTTCATCTTTTCTAACAGCTACATAGTACTCCATTGTGTAGATGTACCAAAGTTTCTTTAACCAGTCATCTGTTCTTGGGCATTCAGGTTTCTTCCAGTTTCTGGCTATTGTAAAGAGTGCTGCAATGAACAAACAAGTGCAGATGTCACTTCGACTATACATTTTTGCCTCTCTGGGATATATTCCCAGGAGTGGTATTGCTGGGTCAAATGGGAGCTCAATTTCTAATTTTTTGAGAATCGTCCATACTGTTTTCCAGAAGGGCTGAACCAGTGGACATTCCCACCAACAGTGAAGGAGTGTCCCTTTCTTGCCACATCCATGCCAGCATCGGTTGCTTTTGTTCTTTGGAATGTGGGCCCGTCTCTGAGGTGTGAGATGGTATCTCATTGTGGTTTTGATCTGCATCTCCCTGATGATTAATGATGTAGAGCATTTTCTCATGTGCTTTTTTGCCATTTGGATTTCTTCTTTGAGAAAGTTTCTGTTCATTTCATTGCCCCATTTTTGGATGGGGTTGGATGTTTTCTTCTTGTGGAGTTTAACCAGTATTTTGTATATCCTGGATATCAACCCCTTGTCAGATGTGTATTCGGCGAATATCCTTTCCAATTCTGTAGACTGTCTTTGTATTTTGGTCACTGTTTCTTTGGAGGTGCAGAAGCTTCTTAGTTTAAGATAGTCCCATTTATCTATCTCTGTTTTCACTTGCTCGGCCAGTGGCGTGGCATCTTTGAAGATACCATTAGCTTCAATGTCATGGAGGGTTTTGCCAACTTTATCTTCAATGTACCTTATGGTTTCTGGTCTGATGTTGAGGTCTTTAATCCATTTTGATCTTACATTTGTACATGGTGTTAGGCAGAGTTCTGAGCCTATTTTTTTGCATGTAGCCGTCCAGTGATGCCAGCACAATTTGTTAAAGAGGCTTTCCTTACTCCACTTCACATTACTTGCACCTTTATCAAAGATTAGATGAGCATATGATTGAGGGGAGATGTCAGTGTATTCAACCCTGTTCCATTGGTCTGCAGTTCTGCCTTTGTTCCAGTACCATGCTGTTTTAATTATTACTGCTTTGTAGTACAGTTTGAAGTTCGGGAGGTTGATTCCTCCCATTTTCTTTTTCCCAAGAATTGCTTTAGCTATTCGTGGGGGCTTATTGTTCCATATAAATTTCAGGAGTGTTTGCTCCATTTCTTTGAAGAATGTCATGGGTATCCTTATAGGGATTGCATTTAATTTATACAATGCTTTCGGTAGTATTGCCATTTTGACAATGTTAAGTCTCCCGACCCATGAGCAGGGGATATCTTTCCATTTCCTCATGTCCTCTTTTATTTCCTGAAGTAGCGTTTTGTAGTTTTCTTTGTACAGGTCCTTGACTTCCTTAGTTAAGCTGATTCCTAGGTACTTGATTTTCTGGGGCACAATTGTGAACGGGATTGTTTTTTTCATGTTGCTTTCTTCTCTTCCACTGTTTGCGTATAGGAAAGCCATGGACTTTTGGGTATTGATTTTATAACCTGCAACTTTACTATACGAGTCTATTGTTTCTAGGAGTTTTTTGGTGGAAGTTATTGGGTTCTCTAAGTAGAGTATCATATCATCTGCGAATAGTGCGAGCTTGATTTCTTCCTTTCCTACCTGAATGCCCTTAATATCTTTTTCTTGCCTAATCGCTATTGCAAGTACTTCCAGTACTATATTGAACAGCAGTGGAGAGAGTGGGCATCCCTGTCTCGTCCCTGATCTTAGAGGGAAGGCTCTCAGTTTTTCCCCATTGAGGATGATGCTTGCTGTAGGCTTGTGGTAGATGGCTTTAATTATGTTGAGGAAGGTCCCCTCTATACCCATTTTGGCTAGGGTTTTCATCATAAAGGGGTGCTGAATCTTACCAAATGCTTTCTCTGCAGCTATTGATATGATCATATGCTTTTTATCTTTTCTTTTGTTGATATGGTGGATTATGTTGATTGATTTCCGAATGTTAAACCATCCTTGCATCCCTGGGATGAATCCTACTTGGTCATGGTGTATGATCTTTTTGATGAGTAGTTGGATTCTATTTGCTAGTAGTTTGTTGAGGATCTTTGCATCTGTGTTCATCAGGGATATCGGTCTGTAATTCTCTTTCTTTGTGGTATCTCTGTCTGCTTTTGGTATCAGTGTGATATTTGCTTCGTAGAAACTGTTCGGAAGTGTTTTTGATATTTCAATTTCGTGGAAAAGCTTAAAGAGCATTGGGAGTAAGTCCTCTTTAAAGATTTGGAAGAATTCACTAGTGAATCCATCCGGGTCAGGACTTTTGTGCTTGGGGAGACTTTTTATTACCATTTCAATTTCCTTGATGGTGATAGGTCTGTTCAGGTATTCCAGGTCTTCTTGGTTCAGCCTTGGGAGTCTGTAGGAGTCTAGGAATTTATCCATTTCCTCGAGGTTTTGTTGTTTCGTGGCATAAAGCTTCTCAAAGTACTCCCTGAGGATCCTCTGAATTTCTGTGGTTTCTGTTGTAATGACCCCCTTTTCATTTCTGATTCGGTTTATTAGGGTTTTCTCTCTCACTTTCTTTGTGAGTTTTGCTAGAGGCTTATCGATCTTGTTAATTTTCTCAAAGAACCAGCTTTTGGTTTCATTGATCTTTCGGATTGTTTTTTGGGTTTCCATCTCGTTAATCTCTGCTCTGAGTTTTATTATTTTTTTTATCCTGTTCGGGTTGTGCTTCTTTTTTTGGTCGTTCTCCAAGCTCTTAAGCTGTGAGGTTAGGTTACTTATGTGTGCTCGCTCCTCCTTCCTGAGGAATGCTTGTAGAGCTATAAACTTTCCTCTTAACACAGCTTTTGCTGTGTCCCATAAGTTTTGGTAACTCGTGTTCTCATTTTCATTCGTTTCTAGGAATTTTTGATTTCCTCTTTGATTTCCATTCTCAGCCATTCGTTGTTCAATAGAGTACTGTCTAATTTCCAGTTGTTTGATTTAGTTTTCTGTTTTTGTATGTGATTTACTTCTAATTTCAGCACATTATGCTCTGTGAAGATTGTCGATACAATCTCTATCTTCTTAATTTTTTGGAGGCATGTTTTGTGGCTCAGCATGTGGTCTATCTTGGAGAATGTTCCATGTATGCTTGAGAAGAATGTGTATTCAGCTTTTTGTGGATGAAGTGTCCTGTATATATCTACTAATTCCCTTTCTTCCATTGTTTCCCTCAGATGAAGTATGTCCTTGCTAAGCTTGAGTCTGGTTGATCTATCAAGTGTTGACAAAGTGGTGTTGAAGTCTCCCACTAGTATTGTGTTGCTATTGATGTCTTTTTCCAAATCTATGAGTCGTTGTTTTAAGTACTTTGCTGGTCTCTCATTAGGTGCATATACATTTATTATTGTAAGTTCTTCCTGTTGTACAGATCCTTTGATCAATAAGAAATGGCCTTCACTGTCTCTTATGACCTTCCTCACTCTGAAATCGATGTGGTCTGATATTAGGATGGCTACCCCAGCTTTTTTTGGGAGCTATTTGCCTGTAGGATTGTTTTCCAGCCTTTGACTCTGAGTCTGTGTTTGCTTTGACTATTGAGATGTGTTTCTTGCAGGCAGAAGAATGTTGGGTTCAATTTTCTAATCCATCCTGCCACTCTATGTCTTTTAATTGGTGCATTTAGCCCATTGACATTGAGAGAGATTATTGTTATGGGATTTTGTCCCATTGTTCTGTTAAAATTTGGTGTATTTGATGGGCCTTTCTTGCCTTAAAGTAGCCCATTTAGTTGTTCTTGTAACCATGGTTTTGAGTCTATGAAGTTCCTGAGCTGTTGTTTGTCCGTGAAACTGTGTGTTGTTCCTTCTATTATGAATGAGAGTCTTGCTGGGAAAAGTATTTTGGGGGAGGCATTTATTTCATTGAGATTTTTTACTATGTCCCACCACTGTTTTCGGGCCATGAGGGTTTCATCAGAAAAATCAGCTGTGAATTTTAAGGATGCTCCTTTGTAAGAGATTTCTTTCTTCAATCTTGCTGCTTTCAGAATTTTATCTCTGTCTAAGGTTTTGGTCATTTTGATCAGAATGTGTCTTGGGGTATTTTTATTCGGATTTCTTCTAGCTGGTACCCTTCGGGCCTCCTGAATGTGGTCACAAGTTTTCTTCAGCTCTGGAAACTTTGTAGCAATGATTTCTTTGACAGTTTCTTCTTCATCGAGGTTTTCTTCCTGTAGCTCTGGGACTCCAATAATTCTTATGTTACCCCTCTTGGCTTCATCACGATCTTCTCTTGCCATCTGTTCCCGAATTGTGAGTCTCTTTTCCATTTTCTGCTCTTTTCTGGAGAGTCTCTGAACTTCATCTTCGAGCTCACTGATTCTGTTCTCAGCCGCTCTTACTCTGCTGCTGAGGCCTCCACTGAGCTTTTCAATTCACCTATGAGATTTTTCAGGTCTGACTTTTCTGATTGCATTTTCCTCATTTCTGCCTTCAGATCCTCTTGTCTTCTATTGGCATTGGTTTCCATTGTTTCTTTTAATTCCCTAAGCATCCTAAGTAGCTCCCTTCTGAATTCCTTGTCAGAGAGGTTGTCTAACACTACAGTACTGTTGGTGTCATCTGGGCTAGACTCTTCAATATAAAAGTTTGGTGGGCTTTTGCGTTGCTTTACCATTGTGAGAGGTGTGGTTTAGTCCTTCACGTTCAGTGTTACTATTCTGCTTGATATGCAGTGTGAGTTAAGATAGGCTTATGAGTTATTGGCTACTGTGTTTCTAGTGGCTGAGCTAAAATAGAGAAGTTTCCATCTAAGAAGGTAGCTTATGGTTCCTATGGCATAAGTAGTGGGAAAATATTTCGCGGCCGCGTTAGCGGCCGCGGCTCTGGAAAGAGTCCCTGGCACTGGCGAGGAGTTGGGAATGTCTCCTGTTTGGAATTGGAGCCGTTCAGCTTTGTTACCCAGAGCTGGGCCTCTGTGCCCGTCCCATGCAGATCAGAGGTTGAAAACCGGCTTTCTAGGGGCTGGTTCTAGCTGCGCATGCCCAGAGAGGGACCCAGGCCCTTGGGGGCGGGCTGTACCTGTTGGAATTGGAGCTGTTCAGCTTTGCTGCCCAGAGCTGGGCCTCTGTGCCCGGCCCACGCAGATCAGGGGTTGAAAACCGGCTTTCTAGGGGCTGGTTCTAGCTGCGCATGCCCAGAGAGGGACCCAGGCCCTTGGGGGCGGGCTGTACCTGTTGGAATTGGAGCCGTTCAGCTTTGCTGCCCAGAGCTGGGCCTCTGTGCCCATCCCACGCAGATCAGGGATCGAAAACCGCTTTCTAGGGGCTGGTTCTAGCTGAGCATGCCCAGAGAGGGACCCAGGCCCTTGGGGGCGGGCTGTACCTGTTGGAATTGGAGCCGTTCAGCTTTGCTGCCCAGAGCTGGGCCTCTGTGCCCATCCCACGCAGATCAGGGATCGAAAACCGCTTTCTAGGGGCTGGTTCTAGCTGAGCATGCCCAGAGAGGGACCCAGGCCCTTGGGGGCGGGCTGTACCTGTTGGAATTGGAGCCGTTCAGCTTTGCTGCTCAGAGCTGGGCCTCTGTGCCCGTCCCACCGAAGTTTTGCTTTTAAGAAGTAAATTAATAAATTTATAAACTTATTTATAAATTAATAAACTTTCTTCTCATATTCTTTTTATTCCCAGAAGAAGTTATCAGGATTGAAAGATGTTTTGGTGAAAAAATTTAAAAAGCTTAAGTGGACAAATGATTGTAAACATTAAGAAATGAATTACTTTCGTTAGCTTTGGAATTTTTACGTGTTTATAAAAATTCTAGTGTAGATTGTTAATCTTTAGAAGAAGCACGTACCATTGACAACAGAAAATTTACAAACAACTCAAGGAAGTTGTGCTCACCAGAGTAACTTCTAAGAAAATCTAAGCTGGATAAGGCAACAATATGTTGTTATTCTTTGGGGATACGGTGTGGTGTTATACTTGGTAGTACTTGGAGGTTGCACCCAATGGTTCTAGGCATACAGTGTGGTTCTGGAAACTGAACTCTGGTTTCCCATATACAAATGCTTTGCATGTGTTCAAACAATTGAACTATTGCTCCAGTCCCAGGCCAGGATACATTGGCTTGTTGAGTTTCTCTTTAATTGCAAGAGAGTGGTGAACACCTGGGGTCTGAAAGGCACACCATAAGGGGTCACAATCAGAAAGGTCAGAAATGATACCATTAAAAAATTATAAACAGAAGCTTATAAATTTTTATTACTCACTGCCTTCAATTAACCTTTAAAAGCTATTCATGTCAGAATGCATAGGTCTTGGCTTTTGAAGAGAGCAGGCTTTAACACAGCTGTACTTCCTAATGAGGACCAATGGATTCCTTTTCTACAGCATGACATTTCAATTTCAATACTACCAGGCCTCATCAAAGTACAACCAACTGAGATTCAAGATGGACACCAGGTAGAAGATGGTCTTTTGATTTCTTCAATTTCTTCATCATGTTTCTATTCCTCTTAGATATTTAATAAGATTATCAATAAATTTTTAATGCAAATGCATAATCAATCGGTTTAGTTAAGTTAGTCTAGTTTCAAACTGTGTGTCAGGCTTTTTACATTTGTCAAGGGATGTATTAAAAAGGAATTTATTTTCTTTCTGTTTTTATGTAGCAAACTCTCACAACCATAGCAGTTGTGCACACCCATAAATATTATCTAATAGTTTCTTGAGTGATGATTCTAGCTTAATTGATTTCTACTTTTGTCTCACAAGGCTATTACCAGTGTATTAACTGAACTGGGTTTTTACCTGAAAACTCAGCTAGGGAAGAATCTTTTTCCTAGGTCATTTTATTGACAGAATTGATTTCCATGTAATCACTGGAAAGAAAGTTCTATCTTAATTGCTGTTAGTCAGGGGAAGGCTATCCACACCTCTACTACACATATCCCCAGAAGGAATCATAGGGACTCCCTCGAATCAGGAAAGACTGAGACACTAGTTTAAATCAATGTGGTCCCCTGTGAGCCTCCACGATATTCCAAGTAATACATGTGTAAATGGGGAACCATGGTTGGAGAAATGGTGGGCAAAGTAAGGAAACAAGGTTAGCAAGGGGCCACAGTAGGAAGAAGGTTGTGTTACAGTAGTCAAAGTCAACTTATAAGATGATTAACTACAAAGAAATGAAATCTTTCTGGAATCTTCTAAATTAACATGAGAATGGGAATGGAGTCATCTTTCTATCATCTCAACAGTTAACTGCTGTAGCTGAATTTTAGGTTTTCGTAAGAGGAGACTGGTACAGACTTAACATTTTTTTCCCCATTTCTTTATAAAATCAAAATGGGTTGAATTCTTGAGGAAAATTCTTTGGATTTTTTTTTACTGTGTTAAAAGCTGGTGCTAATACAAGTCTTTCCTAAAATTTTTAAGCAAACTTTTGAAAAGTTGGGGTAATTGTATAGTCAAAGTATAACTCAAGCAAGGTGTTTGGGAGAGGAGGGTGCTGACCTTTGGAAAGTGCTGCCTTCTGGGGAGCAACCACCCTCTTCCTCAGGATACTGTCATAGGAAGACTTATGAGCATCAATCATAAAATATCTTAGAGCCATTTGCAAGTTTTCAGTGAAGAAAACTCTCAATATCTTAAAGAGAGGTCTGGTATTTATAAACACTGAAGGTCATTCATTCAGAATCACTATAATTAAATAAAATAGATGTCCTGGGAAATGACTGCCAGGCATGCTTACATGGAAATGAGTTTGATATGAAAATAATTTTATTTTGATTTTACCTCATCTCTGAAGGCAATTACTAAAAATGAGCTGCATGCATATTTTTAACAATGATGTTGGTATAGGAACCAATACAAATGGCTGTTTCTAGGAGATCAGAACACAATCAAGGTGCGCAATAAAGGTGTATTCATTATTTAAAAAAGCTTTTGTGTTTTACTGATCCTAATGTTTATGATAGATTATCTGTTTTCTTTCTCATTAGGAGTATTCATCCTTTTTATCAAAGTAACTGAACATGTCCAAAGATCAGGAAATAGAATAGAACCAGTGTAAACTCTTAAAAGAGAATAAGTAAATTACCATGTAATTGGTGATTTAGAATCTGGACTCATTTAATTAGCATTCATGAGCATGGGAGGTTTTACATAATTGCTTTGTAATTGTGATTCTTGCTTTTTAAAATGAAGCAAATGTGATTTTATTATAGTCAACTTCAAGGTTAGCAAAGCACATTTTCTTATTCCTTCATATTTCACTATTATTAAGGCCTTCAGAAACCAAATTGATTTTCATTTGTCTTAAGAGTCTCAAATAATGCCATTTTCAGAAAATTAAAATTTTTCGACTTTTGTGTAATTTGATTGACTTTAACACTTTAAAAAATAATGTGGGGGGCTCGAGAGATAGCACAGTGGGTAGGGCGTTTGCCTTGCACGCAGCCAATCCGGGTTTGATTCCCAGCATCCCATATGGTCCCCTGAGCACAGCCAGGAGTAACTCCTGAGTACAGAGACAGAAGTAACCCCTGTGCATCGCTGGGTGTAACCCAAAAGCAAAACAAACAAACAAACAAACAACAACAAAAAAAACCTGATCTCAGCTTAATCTGGGTTCCACAACTGGTCCCCTGACCACTTCCAGGAATGATCCCTAAGCACAAAGCCAGGAGTAAGCCATGGACACAGTGGGTGTGACCTCAAAATCTTTAAACCAAAAAACATTTTCAATAAAGAAAATATGTAAAACAAGTAAGAAAGTTTAAACTCTATCCCTTTGTGCACAAGCACTTGGCACTAAATTTACAACATAATATATAGTGTTATAAAAATTTCCAGAAACTTTGGGGCAAGAATGATAAATAGAATGGTAAGGTGCTTGCCTTACACATGGAAGACCTGACTTTGGTCCCTTGGTACCCCATAAGGTCCCCCGAACCAGACAGGAGTAATTCCTTAACACAGAGCAGGTATAATCCCTGAACACCACTGAGTGTGGTCCCAAAACAAAACAAAAATTTGATATTTGGGTCAAAATAAATGTGTCTTAAAATTGGGAAAATTTTTTAAAAAGTAGGAAAAGTAAGATGATGCCAGTTAATGTTTCCACTGGTGTAAATTTATTTTTTAAAATTATGCTTTTCTCATGACTCTGATAGAGTTGGATTAGAAGGGAATTGTTCCTTTTAGCTATCACTGAGAAGATCCATAGAATCATAGTATCTCAGATAATTGCCATTAGTAAGATTTGAAAATCAGCTCCTGGTGGCAGAAAAGCATCTGTAACTATGGTCACGATCACGACCATCCTGTTGTTTGTCGATTGCCTCGAGCAGACCCCAGTAACGTCTCCTTTGTCCTAGGCCTGAGATTTTTATAAAGTGCCATATTCAAGGCTCTTTCAGGGTTAGGAGAATGAGACCCATCATTGTTACTGGTATTTGGCATATTTGGTATGCCACGGGGACTTTGCCAGACTCTGCTGTTTGGGCAGGTTACATTCAGTAGCCTGCCAGTTTGTCCAAAGTAAGAATGAGATAATAAGAAGTCACACGGCCGCATTCACAGCTGCATGTTTACGGGAGCTGGTTTTATAGTAGTAAAAAGAATAATTTTTCCATGTTGATCTGAGCAATAAAAATGTACCTTGTCTGCAGTCAAAACCAAATACCCTTCCAACACTAGGGTGAAGACTTGTTGACCAGTGGAAACTTTCTCATTGAACATACTAAAATTGTCTTGCAACCATAAAGTATTTCACAGGTCCTTTTTTTGAGTAATTTGTTACCTTATAATGACAATACAGTTTTGGTTGTTGTTGTTGTTTGTTTGGGGGTCACACCAACCCGTGCTGCTAACGCTTACTCAGGGTTTACTTCTGTCTCTAAATTAGGGATCACTCTCGGAGGTGGGGTGCTGGGTGAGCATACATGGAGCCATTGACTGTATGGAAGGGAAACACTTTTCCAGCTCGACTATCTTTAGGCACCAGCCTTTATTTTAGTTGTTCATCCTTTTGGGGTAAAAAAAATCTTGGTGGCCCGCAGACACCTCTGCTTCCTGGTAGTAGCACTGTAGCACTGTCCTCCCGTTGTTCATCAATTTGTTTGAGACGGCTCAGTAATGTCTTCGTTGTGAGACTTGTTGTTACTGTGTTTGTCATATGGAATATGTCACGGGTAGCTTTCCAGGCTTTCTTTGCCTGTGGGTGAGATATTCTCAGTAGCTTTATCTATCTCGCGGAGCTCTCTCGAGAGGGGCAGAGGAATTGAACCCGCCTCGGCCGGGCTGGCTGTGTGCAAGGCAAACGCCCTACCCACTGTGCTATGGTTCCAGCCCATTTTTTTTTTAAATAGCACAGACTCTTCTAAAAGCTTCTTCTGATTTTCCTTTTCAAATACATCCCTAATGGTCCCTGGGAACATTTTTCCTTCCACACACACAAAAGAAATTTGTACTTTGTTCTTTCTCCTGTGTCAATATTTTTTTCCCTGGGTATCATTTGGTGAGTTTTGGAAGATATCTAAAATGTCAGAATATTTAATGAAGTCCAAGGGCTCTTCAACAAAATATCCAGAATAAATTAAATAATCCTTAAATTCCAGTTCTATTTAAAGTTTCTAAATTTGGGACAATGTCATTATACCAAACTGAGATTTCCTACTAGCAATAATGGAGAAGAGAGGAGGTTTTTCAGGTGGTGGTCTTACTCTAGAGGAGTTTCACAGAAAGCCTGAGAAAACCAAATTAATAGCAGATTTGTAACAAGACAGTTTTTGGTAAAATTTTTATAGTTTAAGCTTTATCTGTATTTCTCTATCTCTTTAAATAGAATAACCAATATTTCAGTTAGTTATAATCTGGCTACCATAATTTTGCAATGGGCTTGAAGCACAGTCAAATATAAGTATTGAATGAGATCAGAGGGCTTATTCCAAATACTTTGCTGAGATAATAGTATCTTTAGACTCAGTAGATAGTTACAGTATCCCTCATCCCTAAGATGGATTTGAAGTGAGAATCTTTTGATTAATAACATAGAGGAAATAAATAACTATTCTAGTAAATTACCCCTAGAAAGATTCATAGAGAGTTAATTTCTTAAAATTTGTATACAAGTCTAGTTTTAAATTGAAGCTTATTTTTATTTTATTTTCGTTGCTGTGTATAGAATTGAAGGCTTTTTATATGTCAGTATAAACTCTACCTCTAAGTTACATCCTCAAACAATTGGACTTACTTTATATTTATATTTAAAATGCTAAACCATAGCATCAGCATTATCATAGTTATATAAAGAATGCAATATGCCTAAAAGAAAAGTAAATTTTAAAAAAATTTCTCTATATATTTTCTCTATCTACTATATCCATACATAGAAATGCTTTTCTTTACTAATGATTAAGTTTTATTCTTTTTTGTGATTAAAAAACTTTTATTAGCCGAGTTAGGCAAGAGTGACAAAGATTCCTATTTTCAGATCAAGTTCAACTTATTGATGCAAACAACTCACTAATCTTTGGGGATAGTAAATAGAGGGTGAGATAATACAAAATTGTCTTAAGACAATTCCCATTTTTCCACCACATTCTCTTCTCTCCCTAAAATACTTGCTAGAGGTTCCTATCTGCCTGTACATGTATCCATTCTTGATGTCTACACATGTATTTTCTGACTTTACAGAACAACTTCCACTGTAATAGCAATTTTTTACAAACACTTTCAGATATTGGACTAGTATGATGTTAGTGCTTTGTGAATATATGCCGTCTCTTCAGAGGGAGTGTAATACAAACACAATATTTACACTTCAGAACTCAATTCTCAAAAATATTTCTAACATATTTGGGTGAGAATTTAAACTCTGGGTAAATGTCATTTTAGTAAAGACTGTGTATATCAATATTCAAAAAGTTTGGAAATTAGCCTTATCAACAGATTTTGGTAAGTGGTGAAAAAAAAAACATTTATATGTTAGTAAGGTCATTTAACTAGGGACCCTGAAAACATTTTGTGGTGACCAAGCCATATTTTCTGACACAAATTCCAATGAAATAATTCTTAGGTGTTTTGATATAAAACATACTTTAAGCTAACAAGTATCTGATGATCTCTATCATCATCAGGCAAAAATATGAATTTGGGTATTCCTTGCTTTGTGATATTATTATAAAATTTAATATAAAGTATTTTTCCTACTGAGAAATCAGGCAGGATTATCAGGAGGCAGGTCAACAGGTAATACACAAAGCAATCATTATTGCAATAACAGACTATATGCAACAACTGTGGATAGAGTTTATGTCTTAGAAATGAATTTAATGCTCACCAGTTTGTTACCTTGCCAGTTCTGAAATGCATGTATAAACTCTGAAGGAATTATATTATTTTACAAAAATACTTGGAAAATTTTCATATTTATTGTGCCATTTCCAGGTGGAGCGATAGCACACTGGTAGGGTGTTTGCCTTCTGCACAGCCAGCACGGCCGAGACAGGTTCGATTCCTCTATCCCTCTTGGAGAGCCCGGCAAGCTACCGAGAGAATCTCGCCGGCATGGAAAAGCCTGTCAAGCTACCCGTGACGTATTCGATATGCAAAACACAGTAACAACAAGTCTTAAAATGGAGATGTTATTGGGCTCGCTCGAGCAAAATTATGCCATTTTATGGAATATAACATCATTTTGGGCTTGCAGGAAATTGTTAAGAGATTCCTTATGATACCTGAACATAATCTTCACACAAAAGCTGGATTTTAGTTCTTCTGAATATCTACTAAAATATCCCGAATTTCTCCTAGTATAATCCTATATAGTTGGTAATTTATTTAGGACATAGCTGTTCAAATACAACCTATGAAATGTTTGATGGATGCATTTCACATTTTTGAAACCAGTTACCTTATATAACTTGAAAACTCAGTATGTTGAAATGGTCTCTCCAAAGTCAAAATATTACTGTGTATGAGCTTATAGGCAGTAAGTAGGAAAGAATGAGAGCAAATACCTTGATGTGCTTCATTGTTTCAGAATGACTGTGCTTGTGTGTATTTGTGTGTGTGTATACATTTATATTTAGTCTTTGAAGAGAAAGCATTTGTGAGCTCTGTAACGGTACAACTTAGATATATAGTGCTTTGACTTGCATGCATCGAGGCTTTGCATAGGTTTTCCAGAGGTTTTTTGTGAGCTAACTGATATATCATTATTTTTAATATTCCCTACTGTCAGTTCATATCACCTCTATCCTGCCTCCTTTTGCAGTATCACATGCAGACTCATTATATAGCACTTTCATTTTCACAGTGGCAATTGACATTTATTGGCTTGAGAACAGACAAAATTGGAATGCAATTCTAATATGTATACCTACACTAATAGGATGACATAAATCTGAATAAATAACAAATTACAAAAGTCATTCAGAATGAAAGTCAGAGCTGGCAAGTAAAAAATGCAGTACTACCAATAAATAAAAGAAGCAAAAATATAATTATTTAAACTTTTGCATACAAATAAAGTGGAGGTAGAAATGCATATAAAGTGAATGCTATCATGTGGAGGAGTTAAAAAGAAATCTTGCTATGGGTCACATTATTTTCTTAGGAAGACTAAATGAATACATCAGAAAGAATATAGCATGTTGCCAGTATAACAGTAATTAAATATGCTTATATTCCTATAATGAACTTTTAAGGCTACAATTTAGTTTTTTTTAAATGCTGCAAGTGACACCTCAACACATCCCTTGAATTACATCATGTGTTCAGGATTAATTCTGGGTTATCACTATCATTATTTATAATTCATTTGGTGCTAAGTTCTGATTAGATTAACAATTTATGTATGTCATTTGTAATTATACAGTAGAATTTAGAAGATTAAAATCTGTCCTTTGAGAAACATAATTGGAAAATATGTTTTTTAAAGCTTGTATGAGTATAGCATGGAAAGAAAAACATGATTTCCATATTTACCCTATTGGCAAATTTCTTTCTACTTTTAGTCCTCCATTGTAAAAATCAAGTCAAATATTATCTTTCTTTGCCCCTAGGAGTTCAGGTAAGGAGATTATTCACCCAATATTTTCTAAAACTCTAAGGATTGTTGGAATTGAAAGGTCTGATTTCTTGTTTTAATCTTAAGTGGACTTTAATATTAGAGATACAAGAATTGTTTAATTTTGGTTTAATGAGGAGTTTTCAGGGACCAGGGTATTATGCTGAATTCAACTATCAGACTTTAAACATCATGATCTAGATACATGTTTTTGTTTCCTCCAATGCCAGAAAGTCTTTAAACAGTGGTTTTTAAGTATGAAAAATGTTATTATTATCTTTATATGCGATGCTGTATAGTCCTGGGATATATACTAAAATGTTCAAATAATAAAGTTTTTGAATGCCATAAAATACACAGTCTGTCCCTGGTTAGTACAATTGAAATCTAAACTATGGAAACAGAACTCAGTGGCCATGAATATTAATCCTCTTGCATTTTCACGAAGAAGTAAAAATATCATTATCTCAACTTTAATCATGTATTTTGCAAATGTAAACTCTAGCTTATAAGTAGTACATTGTCTGATATTTTATAACATACCCCCAAAATATTTACCTCTCTGATGTAAACAGAACAATTCTGAACATTAATAACCTATCTTACTAAGTCTAGTAGAATTTGGGGGACTGACTTTTCCATTAGCTGTTAAGAGTGAAGAGTGATAGAATTCTGGCTCTTTGTTGATTACTTATTTACACTCCCTTGCTCATGTGGTATGAGGTTTGATTTAAATTGCAGGGTACCGGCTCCATTACCAAACACCTGCTAACCATTACCTATCAATCTAAATTATTGAGTTTATTTCAAATTCATTTGATTAAAGTATTGATTTTTTTCTAAAGCTGCTTCTAAAGTGACCCTTTTTCTTCTGATATTACTAACTGAAGACAAATACCTTTGCAAAGGAAAATTTTCTTTCAGGCAAAGAGCAGAAAGAAGTCATGCTTACAGTAGTATATGTGTGATACCTATTTCCATGGTTCACATCTACCTAAACTTACTTTATACCTGTATGCATCTTTATCTGATTCTTCCTTTCTATTTGAATGAAAATCGGGGGATGGGGGTGGGAGGGATACTGGGATCCATGGTGGTGGAAAATGGACACTGGTGGAGGAATGGATATTTGATCACTGTATAATTGAAAACTAAGCACAAAAATTTGTAAGTCTACAACTGTACCTCATGGTGTTTCACTAACAAAAATTTTAAAAAAATAAAAAAATTAAAAAAGCCAAAACACAAGCTGCAATATTAAATGTCTAAAAACTCAACTATGAATAACTTTGTAAATCTCATTTTAATTAAAAAAATTTTAAAAATTGACAGCCTTTTCCATTTATTTATTTATTTTTATTTATTTATTGAATCACTGTGAGAAAAGTTACAAAGCTTTCAGGTTTAAGTCTCGGTCGTGCAATCATCAAACACATTTCCCTTCACCAGTACTTATTTTTCACCACCAAGAACCCCAATATAGCCCCCTCCCAACCTTCCCAATGCCTGTGAGGCAGCTGAATTCTAGTTAACACTCTATCTACTTTGATTAGATTCATTGTTTTGACAAAAGATGCACCATTATTATTTAGAGTATACACCCCAAAATCAGACCTGCTGAAAAGGCATTGTGAAAAAATTTGTTCTCTACAGCTGGTTACAAGAACCAAATGATGTCGTGTGGCCACTATTGCGGCTGTGTGATTTTGGATTTCTGATCTTTTACTTATTAAGCCTGGAAGTATTTCTGCCGAGAGTCAGATAATTATGAGATTGGTTTCTGTGGCTCTGGAGCCATGGCCGTGCCAGAGAGCCGCTTGTGAAGGGCAACTCGTGACCTTGGTAGGGCATGAAGGATAACCCAGGAATGCCCCCCTTCCCATGAGACAACCTTTTTCATTTTTTTTTTTTTTTGCTTTTTGGAACACATCTGGCAATGCACAGGGGTTACTCCTGGTTCTACACTCAGGAGTTACTCCTGGCTGTGCTCAGGGGACCGTGTGGGATGCTGAGAATCGAACCCAGGTCGGCCGCGTCTCCAGCCCCAACCTTTTCCATTTAAAAGGAAAACATTTGTGCCAATAGTATATTGTGCAAATATCCCATGAGAAAAATAGGTAATTTTATAAATTAGATGGCATTTCATGGCAGAATCTGGCAAGCTACCCATGGTGTACTTGATATGCCAAAACTAGTAACAATGATGGTCCTCATTCCCCTGACCCTGAAAGAGCCCCCAATACGCCAACAGGCCACACTAGCATGCAACAGGGATGAATGGAAATGTCGCTCGAGCAAATCAATGAACAAAACAACGGGATGACAGTGATGCAATGACACAGACAGAATTTTATAGACTATAATGACATTTTATTGACATATTTATATAGATAATGCCATTGAAAAACTTGATGCTCTTTTCAAGTGACCAATATTAGTATTTGGGGATCATATCTAACAGGTAGTTGTCTTATTTTTAATTCCATTCAGATTAAGCATAGGTGAAACAGGGGGGATTACTCAACATTCACGCGTGAGATTGAAGAAGGGGTGGGTGGAGAGCACTAGGAACACTCTTGACAAAGCCAGGGAAACAGGAAATGGATAGTAAGAGGGACACAGAGGAGCTCCTAAGTTCTCACTTTGAACTCCAGCTCTCCCTCCTCACAGCACCATCTCCCCAGACAGAGGACAGTATTCCTAAATCAAACCATGGACAGAGAGTTTCAATGGGGAAGAGAAAGTCCACGATTGGTGTATCCCTTTTTAGTTTGTTGAGCTAACACAGAATTCATTCACATTTCACATGCCAGAATGAACTCCAGCCCTTTTTTTCTCCAAAAATATTCTGAATGGTACCACTTTCTGGCAGCCCTTTACTTTGTCTGGTCAAACTGGGTATTGACCTCAAATTGAGTTCACTCTTGGGCCTAATGAGACTGTCTTTACAACAGAGATTGGAGTGTTGACCTCTAGGGCACTTTGTGACTTAACCACTTGCCATTCTTCAATGTTGTTTCTCAGTTTTGCTAGTCCAGTGAGTTAAGTTCAGTACTAAAAAAAAGTTAAAATCGGGGCTGGAGCTATATAGTACAGCAGGTAGGGCATTTGCCTTGCACGTGGCCAAACCCGAGTTCGATTCTCTGCATCCCATATGGTCCTCCGAGCATCGCCAGGAGTAATTCCTGAGTTCAAAGCCCAGGAGTAATCCCTGTGCATCACCAGGTGTGACGCAGAAAGAAAAAAAAAGTTAAAATCAATTTTACTTGATTTACTTGTTAAAGGGCTGCTTCGATTAGAGGTCATCTAGGGGGAGATGTGTAAAATTAGTGTTTCTTAAATGTATTTAGAAACTCACCAAAACATTTTAATAGCGATAATTCAGACAGTTCACATTGGCAGAAGTGGATAATCACCATTCTTATCCAAAATTCAATGGCATTAAAAATAGCACCAGTAGTGCTTTCAATTTCTTATTTCTGTAAAAACTTTAGTAAAGCAGCTTTCTTTCCAAAGGCATAATCTATATTTCTAATCCAGTGTCAAGTCAGTAAAAATTTCTTAGAACTGATTCATCCACTACTCACAGGTATGAAAAATTATCAAGTATAATCCATTTTTTAAAGATAAGAGTGTTCAGTGAATACAGAGTAAAAAGAGAATGTAGCTTTGTTCAATTTAGAATGTGGGTGCAAATTATCATATTTTTACTTAGACTCTGTGTCCTCGAGGTATTTCTCTTTCTCTTTATTTTATAACAACAACTTTTAATACTGAAGCACTGGTGGCTCAATGGCCATTCTAATGAAGTGGTTAGGAGCTCTAAATTATATGCTGAATGGCATAATTTATCATAGTTGGTTCACATGATATGTCAAAGTATTACAAGGCATAGTAAAAGGTGACCACTATCTGCCATATTTTTTTTCTCCATGAAGTCCTCTCTTTATACACTTAACATCTATTACTTTCTATTTCAAAATAATAAACTTAAGTGTCAGCATTTCTATATGTACAAATTTTGACTTTGTTTATTTTCTGCTATTAACATAAGGATTCAGAAAGTTTATTTCTTCTCTGCATATTTTTCAAGGCTTTAACAATATTGAAAACCACACTGACATCTTAATAAATATTTGTTGTACGGTCAAACCTTCAATATTGCAGGACAGATAGGATGCTTTAAAGAGGCTCCTTACCAGGTAAAGGAGAATTAACTTTATGTGTCTTCAGTATGGAATTGCCTAGAGTGGTGTACTTTAGCATTTATACACCTCCAGACTGGCATCAGTCTAGGGTCTGGCAATTGTAATCAGATCATATGACTTGTGATTTTCAACCTTTCTATACCTTGAGCCAACACTGATCTGCAGAACAGTGGTTGAAGAATGATGACAGAGAGATCTTGAAATATTAGCTATGGCCGATTCTCATCTCTAAACATCCTTATTTAGTCCAATGATGTAACTTGAAAAGAGAAATTTTGAGACTTTAAAAGATATTGAAACTCATCAATCTAAGATCTTGAAACCCACCAATCTAAGTGAACTTTTCTTTAAGTTTGGTTTTAAGTTCATAAGAACCTTAACCAGATCCAGTCATAGGAAATAATTGTAAGGTTAAGGGGTAAATTGGAGAGTGGAGAATCTAGGGTGGCAGGCATTAAAGAGGATGGAACTCTGGACAAGAGTTGTTTATGAACCAAGATTTTAATGAGTTTTATAGCTATCGTCATGAATGCAGGGTGGGTATCAGCTCCAGCATAACACCAGTATGTTGAGCTGTGACTAGTTGCTTTTATAATGCCAAAGTTCATAAATAAGAGAAGTAAAACCAATGGAGCACCAAGTTAGTAATTAGTGACAGTGTATTGTGCACACACCAAAAAGACAGTTTTTAAACCGGGGACGCTCAAAATAAAACATGGAATGTGTCTCAGGGCTATGTTGTTATGAAGCAGCTTAGATAATGAGGATTTTCTTCTTCAGAGTAATTGCTTAATAGAATTTTCTTATACAGTAGAAAATTAGTTTGTGATTAAGTCATATCACTTTTGGGAAAGTGTTTAAATTTTGCTTATAATTTCCAGAGGCATAAGCAAGAAATGACCTGGGTCAAATTAACCTCGAAAAATAAGCTCCAGGATATACAAGACACTAGTAGAATAGTACAAGAAGAAAACCTCCAACCCCATCAAAAAATGGGGAGAAGAAATGAACAGAAATTTCCTCAAAAAATAAATATAAATGGCCAAAAGACACTTGAAAAAATGCTCCACATCACTAGCTATCAGGGAGATGCAAATCAAAACAACAATGAGATATATACATCTCACACCACAGATACTGGCACACATTCAAAAGAACAAAAGCAACCAGTGCTGGCATGGGTGTGGGAAAAAAGAAACAGTCTTTCACTGTTGGTGGGAATGCCCACTAGTCCAGCCTTTCTGGAAAACAATATGGACAGTCTTTCACAAACTAGAAACTGAGCTTCCATATGAACCTGCAATACCACTTCTTGGAATATATCCTGAGGATGCAAAAAAGCACAGTAGAAATGACATCTGTGCATATATGTTCATTGCAGCACTGTTCACAATAGCCAAAATGTGGAAACAACCCAAGTGCTCTAGAACAGATGACTGGTTAGAGAAACTTTGGTACATCTACACAATGGAATTCTATGCAGCTGTAAGGAGAGATGAAGTCATGAACTTTGCTTATAAATGCATAGACATGGAGAGTATCATGCTAAGTGAAATGAGTCAGAAAGAGAGGGACAGAGGACTGCACTCATTTGTGGAGTATGAAGCAACATAACATGAGGCAGACACCTAAAGACAGTAGATACGCGGAACAGATAGATTGCTCCATAGCTGGAAGCTTGCCTCATGAACAAAGGGGAGAAGGCAGCTGGAATAGAGAAGGGATCACTAAGAAAAAGATGCCTGGAGGAATTGGTCGGGATTCGAGATGTGTGCAGTAAGTAGATAAAGGCCAAACAGGATAACCTCTCAGGGTCTGTATTGCAAACCATAATGCCCAAAAGTAGAGAGAGTTTATGGGGAATTATGTCTGCCATGGAGGCAGGGGGAGGGTGGGAAAGGGGGAGTATAACGGGAATATTGGTGGTGGGGAATGTGCACTGATGGAGGGATGGGTGTTTGATCGTTGTGTGATTGTAACTCAAACACGAAAGCTTGTAACTACCTCAGGGTGATTCAATAAAATTAAAAAAAAAAAGAAAAAATTTAAAAAAAAGAAAAATAAGCTAAAGTAAACTTTGGTGGTATGACTCATTTGGTTTTGTCTGCTTAGGGAATTCATATGTTATGCTCTGTTTGTTTCTTTCATTCATTCATTCATCATCCTGTTATTCGTCGATTGTCTCGAGCAGGCCCCAGTAACGTCTCTTTCATCCTAGCCCTGAGATTATATTCAAGGCTCTTTAGGAGAATGAGACCCATCATTGTTACTGGTATTTGGCATATTTGGTACGCCACGGGGAGTTTGCCAGACTCTGCCCTGTGGGCAGGCTACATTCGATAGCCTGCAAGTTTGTCCAAAGTAGGAATGAGATAATAAGATGTCATAAAAAGATGTCCTGATAAGATGTCACGCGGCCGCGAATGCGGCTGTGCGGTTCCGGGAGCTGGATTTTATAGTCTCTGAGTCTTGGCTGCTGATGGGATTACATGGCGCCAGGGGGCCAGGTGGTGGGTGTGACCCCCGCCTACTGGAATTTGGAGGATCTGGGTGGAGGATGCTCAACTCCAATCCGAGTAGGCTTGGAGATCTCGGCCCCGGAACCCGCGTGGCTTTGTCCCTCTGCCAGTACCTTCATGTGTGCGGAGAGTGGTCTCGGCATGGTGGTGGCTGGTCCTGGAGGTCTTCCGCTGCCAGAGCCCTGGTTTGTTTCTTAATCATAGTTATATTGTCTCAAACAACATTAGGAAAAATTATTTTCGTGCAATTTAAATAGGTATTTCAAAAGTGTATCTTTTATTGATAATATTCAACTAAGTTAATAGGGAATGGTAAGAAATAATAATGGAAGATGATGAGGCAGGCAGGTTCCTAGGGGATTATCATAGTTTCTTTGGAAATTAGACATTTACCCTGAATCTTGAACATCAGAGACTGCTGCTGTAGGAAGATTTGAGCCTAGTGTTTCAGGTAGAGGGAATGTCAAATTCCAAGGATTTCTGAAAGAGAAGAATTTGGCATTTCCTAAGAATTCATACAAGGACTAAATGTGAATAATCCAATGAAGGTTCTGTGCAGCAATAGTGTCACCTATTACAAGGTAGACAGAAGTATTCAGAGATGTTTGTGCCATCTGGACCAAACATGTTCATGGCAAATCTCATGGTGGGTGTTAATGTGTCATGATGGGTACAGCTGCCACACATTTCCAGTTTTTCATGATATTTCACATTTAAAATAACTTTCTCAATGAGCTTAAAAACTTATGTCACACAAAAGCCTACACATGGACATTTATAGTAGCTTTATTCATAACTGCAGAATGTGGATGTATCCAAGATACTTCAGGAAGCAAATAAGCAGAGTGGCACTTCCAGATAATGAAATATTATTTAGCACTAAAAACAAAAGAGCAATCAAGACATAAGAGACACTGAGGCTCCTTTAATGACTATTACTTTTATAAAGAGGCCAATCTGAAAAAAGGCTTCATACTGTCTGATTTCAACTATACGGCATCTAGGAAAAGACCAACTATGGGAAGAGTACCAAGATGAGTGCTTCAGGGAATTAGGAGAAAGGAAGGGATGAAGAGAGAGAGCCTAGAGGTGTTTAAGGTAATGATATTCTTCTGTAATGCTATCAAAACAGTGGATGCATGATGGAGGCGTTTGTACTGACCCATCAAAAACACTGAATGAATTTGAAAATAAATCATGAATTTGAGTTAATGGCACTGTGTCAATGTAAGCTCAATTATAAATCAATGTATCTTCTGTGGGAAAGACTGGCAGTGTGGGAGATTGTTTCTATGTGGATAGAGGAGTACTTGGGAAATGTCCATTCCCTTTAGGTTTGGTTGGAGCAAACTTTTCTAAAAGTTGTAACAATCAATTTTTTGTCTTATGTTGTGCTGTAAATAGTCCCACCTTGCTGATTATCAGCTGCCAATGTGATGTCTGAAGATGGAGTTGGTGCTTGACAGGGTAACTGACTTCCCTGAGCCTAGTACAAGGCTACACCCCACACAGCTACATGAAGGATCCTCTTTCCCACCTCTGGAAACAGGAAGGCTACAGTTATAATTTTGTTTTGTGGCAACTACCTTCTTATTTTCTTCCATGGACTGAAAATTCGATGCCATTTTACTTTATTGGCTAAAAAAGGGAGGGAATGTTTTTGAATCCCTCCTGGACATGGCTCATAACAGGAAGTAATACATATGACCTTCTCCTAGCACCCCTCTCCCTAAATGCAACTTCCCACATCATTTGTCATCTTGTAGATGCAATGTGTGATCTAACTGTAAACTATCCATTATTGTGGCCATTGTAATTCATAGAACAGTGAAAAGAGAGGCAGATTGCTAATGACTTAGCAGAAAGGACTAAATTCTCAGGAGACCCAGGAGTTGGTTTTTCTCCCCAAGTAGGTGATACCAAAGTGGAACTGGAACAAATCTGGGAACAAATCTGGGGGCACAGATCTTTAGATGTAGTCAAAAAAGACATTTCTTGTTTGTTTACTTGAAGGATATAGATTTTTCAGGGGTACTGAGTGATTATTTTTTATTTGAAAATTGGGTGGTAGGCCAAATCAATTTTCTGTTCTATACCATCTAAGATCTAACACTGAGGAGAAAAAAACAAATCATTGTTACAGAATCATGAGGGTTATGTACTTAGTTGGGTAATTAATAATCAGACTAATCTATGTAACCAAAAGCACACAGTGTAGAAAAAGTAATTCACTATCATGACTAAAAAGTGAGGTAGGTCCCATTTTCCAGTAGATATGAGAGATTATGAACAATAGTTCATAGATGTAGTTAGGGGTGAAGATAGGCTAAAATCAGATGTGTCTATTTACTTTTATGAAGGTCTTGTGACATATTTTACAAGGTATGAAGACCAAAATACCTCCAAAATTCCTTTGAGTGATAAAAAATTTAAACCTATAAGATGGAAAAAGAAAATAAACTCTGGACACGGTAATCCATATAACAAAGATGTGCTAATTAGGAAATATTCCTATTTATTTTCATAATATCCTATTATCCTTCCCACAACTCTGCCTCTTCATTATATTTATTTTAAACTAGGAAATTACATCCTGCTTAAAATTAAATTGCACATATTTACTTCTACCCATTCATAATTATTTTTTTCTGGAATCAGGGTTATGTTTGCTTCAGAAAGCTTGAAAACACCTGTCATATTCTCAAAACTGATTTTTAATAGATACACACTTATTAGCAAAAATATGGAATAGTTTTTAACTGCCATGATACTATCTTTCATTGTCAGATATATATTTTGGATTTGATATTTAAAAACACCCTTTGAGCCAGCTAGCAATCTATCACCTGGGGCGACCTGAGTTCTCTCCTTATCCTCTGTTTAGCATCACTTAGTTTTTGAGTTGTTCTGTGTAGTGTTACATGTTTGTAATATAGATAGTGTAGTTTATGTAGCTGTTCCCCATTTGATGTACAGTTGTGTTTTTCTTTTGGGGGAATGATGATGATATCACGGCAGAGTCTGGCAAACTCCCCATGTCGTACCCAATATGCCAAATACCAGTAAAAATGATGGGTCTCATTCTCCTAAAGAGCCTTGAATATAGCACTTTCTTAAAAATCTCAGGGCTAGGATTAAGGAGACGTTACTGGGGCCTGCTCGAGGCAATCAACGAATAATGTTATAGTCAAAATGCATCAATCATTCAAATTTATTTTGCTGAAAACCATTTCAATATTAGTTCATTAATTAAATGTGTGACACTACCAAAATGTTCTAAAGAAGGAATTTTAGTATGACCTTTCTCAGTGGAACACTACCAAACAATATGCAAATGATTCCTTAGTATCTTTGGAAAATAAAATTTCCAATAAAACCACTTCTCACCTCACCTGTCTTAAGTTTTGCTCTTTATTGCCTTAAGAGGATGGAGATTTTTAAGAGATAAACAGAGGTTTATCAAAAGCATAATGGATAATAAATTATAAGAAAGTGTAAAGTTCTTCTGCATTTAATTGCGTTGCTGGAAATTATCATACAAATGAATTTTGGCTGATTAGAAGGATAAACTATAAGCAAATAAAAATTGAATAAACATAAAACATCTCTTTCTTAATTGCTCTCTCCATGTTCATCATAATGATAAATGGATTCATTACTTGGTTCAAATGAACACATTTCGAACAAGAATTCTTACTGACCTTATCTAGGCAACTTTCAGGAAAACACAAGGCTCAGTTCTAATGAATATTTATGTTTTGAACAATCTCATGGGGTGGCTTTGTCATTAGTGAGATCATGTAACTTTTTTGGCATCCAGGATAAATGTTCATAAAAGTAACAGCCCCATGAAATTGGAAAGCACATTAAGTGCCCTCCCCTGAGGAGGTATTGGAGAGGTCATCCTGAGAGAGCAGTAGCTCTATGATGGCCTGCCAGAAAACTGCCACATAATTCAAAGAAATAAGGCAAGTCTGCTGTTATATGTGAGCACATGAATATGTTATGGAGATGGAAGACTAAAACTGTCATAATTAGGGAGAGTTAGATGGGTCGATGGGATAGTTGGTATATGTGACCTGAGGATGAGATTAATCATGACATCACACAAGGTGAGGGCATAGAGGATATTCCTGATTTTCTGTGAACTGCCATAACCCTGAACCTAAACTGCCAAGATTCTGTTTCTGGGAGGCCTTCTTGATTGCCTTCCTTGCTTCACCTGAAACTGCTTGGTTATAACTCATTCTTCATTATATAGGGAACAATTTCATGTCAAACTGTAGTTTCATTTACTAGTCTGAGTCTAGACTTGGGTTTATGTCAGTCTTCAGAGGAAGAATTTGACACAGCTTTGACTAGTGCTCATAGAAGACACCATTGATGGATGAGAGAGAGAGAGAGAGAGAGAGAGAGAGAGAGAGAGAGAGAGAGAGAGAGAGAGAGAGAGAGAGTTTAAAGGCTTTGGGCACATGCCTTGTGTATGAGAAACTGATTCTGATTTCTGGTACAATATCATCTCTTGAACATCACCACAGTGGCTCTGGTGACCCTTGGATTATTATACCTGAGCCATGCCACATCACTAAGCCTGAGTATTGAATATCCTGGTCCAGATCACCAAGCATTACCGGAAGTGCTCTTGGACTGCCTGAGCATTGTCTCAGAAGTCCCTTCACACACTGCATAGACCCTAGTCCCCCAGAAAAGAATGAATAAATGAAATAAGGGGAGTCGAATAGTGAAGGGAGAACAGAGGTCATTAATGTTCATGTTATTGATGTGGTACATTAGGGATGAAATATTTAGTGAATTTTTTTTTGGAAGGCTGGGCATCTCTCTCCAAGTGTCTCAGTATTGTTGCCAGAAAAGTTATCTTTCTGAACCTTCGAGAGCAATTGCATCTGAGGCCAAGCTGGCAAGTTTCTCTGGCATTGGAGAGAATTCTCAGGCAGAGAAGAGAGGCACCAAGAACAGACTCTTACAGGCAAAAACTGTCATGGCATTTGGAACTGTCATTAGTGCTGAAAACTCCAGTGAGCATAAGATTTTAGGTTATAGTCATTTATTTCCTCCTAAATTGTAAGCCTAGCTAGAGTGACATAATTTCTTCATGGCTTTGGAAAATAAGTTCAATTATGCAGTCCTAAGCACATTGTTTTACCTGAAATGTCCTGTAATCCATCATATTTCAGTTTTCTTCTCTATGACACGGAAACAAAAGAAACTATAAATAAGGCAACCAATAAATTATAAGGAAAGATTGCTAGATTTAAATTTCATATATTTTTGTCTTTGTTTATATAAAATTAAAATTTATTTTTTTCTGTAATTTTATTTTTAGTGTCTTGAAACCCTCACTCTAAGTAGCCATACTATAACATTATTTAATAGTTTTGTGATAATGGCATGTTTCTTTTTATGTTTCAATATTTTTATCTGTCAAATGAAGATAGAAATGGGTACAGGGTGCTTTTATTTGCTAACTTTTATAAATTTATTAGCACAATAGAAGTAAGTAGTGCACACTAGATGCCATTACTAGAATTTTTTTTTGATAGCTGTTATTGATGTTATTTTATAAATCAAATCAAATTCAAACTGTCCTCCCGTTATTTATCGATTTCCTTGAGTGGGCCCAGTAACGTCTCCATTTTGAGACTTGTTGTTACTGTGTTTTGGCATATTGAATACATCAAGGATAGCTTGCCAGGCTTTGCCGTGTGGGTGAAATACTCTCAGTAGCTTGCTGGGCTCTCCGAAAGGGGTGGAGGAATCAAACTTGGCTTGGTTGGGCTGGCTGTGTGCAAGGCAAATGCCCTACCGCTGTGCTATAAGATCAGTTTAATTTATAAAATAAGTTAAAAAATTTAAACTGATTTTATAAATAATAACTTGGATTATAATTGCAAAGTGCACTTGAAGATTTGGCCTCTATAACTGTACTATGTCAGTAAAGTCATTAGAGGCCAAAATCTTTTAGGACAAAGCTACCCTCTTCCAAAAGAAAGGATGATGATAAATGGTTCATTTTAGTTTTTTTAAAAGTGATTCATTTTAGTGGTTTTATAAAAATTCATAGACACAAACAGTTTTAATCAATCATTTTTAATTTATCATTTAATTCTTATACTAAGAATTAAATAAGTAATTAACCTGAAGAAATAGCAATTCCCAGAGTGTGATACAATACCTGAAAAAATATTCATGCCTAAAAGAGGTCTTATAAATATGGTTAGAAAATAGTTTGAGCTGCTTATTATTAAAGCTTGAGATTATGTAAAGATATTTTTAGCTATTTAATAAAACCTTCTGCAATGGCCTCTTGCTAGATGGTTGCATTATTTAAAGAAACATTCACATTGAAAAGTTTCTGATTCAAAATTGTCAAAACCCATGAATGGGTCACAATGTCTACAGAGAATAAATATCTGTGTGGAATGAACACTCTGAATTCTTTTTAGAAATAGGCACAAGAGAAATGCACAAATAAAGCTCTCAGAAGAGAGCAACACAGAACAATATGCCATAGAGATACCTCCAGACCCCACTCAAGGCTGTCTCATCAGGGGCAAACTGAAGGGGCTAAATGAGTTCCCCTCCCTGCCCCAACAGAGCCCCAGCAGCCAAAAACCTCCAGAACTCAAGCACCACCATGCTCATAGCTGTTCTCCACAGGTTCAGACAACCTCATCCATGAGTAAATCTGCTCACCAGGTATGTGGTACTTGTGACTGAAATCTCTAGCTTTCACAACGTCAGGTATTGGTGACTCCCCTCCCCCCATTTCCTTGTGCTTCGGGTAACCTGGCAGTCATGCCCAGGAACTGCCTCTGGCACCATCTAAGCTCATTAACAGCCATGATCCAGAGATATACAAATAAAGCTCTAGGAAAAGAGCAACACAGAATGATATGCTGCAGAGATGCCGCTGCATCCCAAAGTCACCATCCAGTTAAAAATATCAAATTAGCCTCAATTGTATAACTGTATTTAACAGTTTAGAATTCCTGAGTGTGTGGCTGCATATGCGGCCATATATTGGTAATCTCTTATACAAGGCTTACTGGTTCCAGGGTGAGATACAACAATCTTCATACACTTTCCTCTAAGAAATCTTTTTCATATAACTTTTAGCAGATTATTCATGGTAAGCAATACAGAATAGATTATTTAGTTACTGCTTTGGGGACAGGGCTTGGGGGTCAAATATTTGAAATATGGTGGTGGGTCAGTGTAATGGTGACGAAGTTGGTATTGGAATATTGAATGCAACAAATTATTGTGAACAACTTAAAAAAAAAGAAATAGGTACAAATCGTGTTTATCATTCAGTATTTACGATACGCTCTCACACTTTCCCACTTTACCAATCTGGAAATTGTGGACCTGGGTAAGTATGTCATCTTCATGCATAGGTCTTGTCTTCATACATCATACCCTTCATTCATAGTCCTCATCTTCGTACAACGTACCCTCCATGCATAATCCTCGTCTTCATACATTATAACCTCCATGTGTGATGCTTATCTTCATACATCCTAACACAGGATCCCACAGAGATTCACTGCAGACCAGCTCAGGTGCAGCAGACATCTGGGACCGAGAGGCTGATCTCCCAACTGACACCTAGTGATGCTGAGTGGGTTTTTAGACTCCTCAGACAAAATCAAGACCTGTGCTCTGAGAGATATTTGAGAATGTGAAAGCATTTGCAAAGAAGAAAATCAAGGTTTTGGGACAAGAGAAAACTGGCAGATGGACAGGGCTCACCTACCATCTCTGAGTCTCCCTCAACTCCTTGTTGAGACAAACACACAAATCGTTTCCGTCTTTAACAGACCGCTACGCTCTGTCACCAAACTTTCTGTCCAACCAAACAGATACTGATTCTGCCATTGTGTCAAACAGAAGCAGAGCCCTCTAGTTCTTTGCCATAGGGAAAAATGGTGATTGTTCTCTGTCCTTCTGATCCAGAGCAGCTGTCTGCTCTCTGACACATAGCTTAGGTGGGTCATGGTGATTTACATAGTAGCCCTGAACCACCCTCAGGCAGGAAGTAGCCCCTTAGCTAATTGTAAATGGTTCGAGATAAAATTGCCACTGAAAGTAAAGGGTGAGATTATCACACAGTTAGTGAGAATCTGTTTTGTGCCAAGCACTCTCCTATTCCAGACTTATAAGAACAATTAAACAGCATTTGCCCTCAAGAAACTCATGGTCCAGTGGAAGAAATCAGCTCATTAATAGATGACTGTTATATGAAGTGGTAAATGCGATGTGGGACATTAGCATGATAGGTTTAGCCAAGTATGAGCAAAGTAATACCAGAGCTCTGACTAAAACTAAAAAAATGTCAATTACCAACATTAAGGAGAGCTATGTAAGCAGAAAGAAGAAAAAAAAATTCCCTTCCAAACTATTTGACCTCTAAGGGTCCTTTCCAGCCCTGTACTTCTAAGTATATCAATATAATTAAATCATTTCACTGTTCCCTTAAGTCTTCCTATTTAATAAGAGTCGGAAAATTTAAAACAATCAATTAATAGTTAGGGAATGCAAAACCTAAATTAACAAAATCCTATTAATAGATGAATGCCTATTAGGCTGGCTTCTTTTGAGGTTAAGATACACCATATAAGTGAAATATCCAATTAAATGAATACTGTCCCTTGGATACCAACACATACTACCTAAACTTTTTATGACAGAAATGTTAAATGTATGGATGGATTTCTTTCTTTCTTTTTTCTTTTAAATTTTATTGAATCACCATGAGATAATTATAAGCTTTCATATTTGAGTTACAATCACACAATGATCAAACACCCATCCCTCCACCAGTGCACATTCCCCACCACCAATATCCTTGTTATACCCCCCTTTCCAACCCTCCCCCTGCATCCATGGCAGACATGATTCCCCATAATTTCTCTCTACTTTTGGGCATTATGGTTTGCAATACAGACCCTGAGAGGTTATCACGTTTGGTCCTTTATCTACTTTATGCACACATCTCCCATCCCAATCAATGCCTTGGCTGGGTTTCTTGACTCCTTAAGTGGAACAAGAGATTGCAGGCATTGTCAGTATTTCTGGATGTGCTAGCATGTGCTAGCTCCTGTCTACTTTCTAGGGCTGAAGCTGTTGTCCTTCTAACCAATCTTTATCTGTCTCTCTTGTTGAGTTAAAGCCTCCAGGTACCTGTCTAGTTTGCTGCTTTTGATTTGTGAGGGGGTGGTTATATTGTGCAAACCATTTATCTAAAATTTGTGCAGCATTGCATTTGGGTATTTTAAATGTAGGCATTAAAAAGTTTTAAAATGTGAAGTGATGGGGTGTTGGCACAAACGTTTACAGTGTTGAGAGAGTAATATATGCCAAGCTTCGGTGCTTAGTACTTGCCTCATGTTTTAGTCATCTCAGGCTTCCAGCACAGACTGTATGTAAGCTGTATTCCTGAGACTAGAGAGATGTATTTGTCAATATTCTGGAGGCTAGAAGATCAAATGAAGGCCTGGAAGGTTTAAATTCTGTTGAGAGACTCATTCTGGCTTGTTATTTTATAAGCTTAGTGTATCTCTTACTGTGTTCATACAAAATGACTAATATTATTAAGGAGTAGATTTAGAAAGAAAGTTTATATAGCTGTAGGACTAAGTAAAGGAGAAATGAACCCCTCGAAGGTATTTCGCCCTTAGGCAGGTTGTCTTGCTGAACAAGAATTAGTCCTAGAAGAAACTTCCCCTGAGGGAAGGACTTTACATCTGTTGATTGTATGACCATACCTATGTTTAGTTGTAACCCCAACCCCTCATGATTTGTGATATAACAAAGACTATAAGTATGGGCAGGAGAGAGAATCAAGGAGAATCCAAGGGGCAGGGGAGAAGGATGAAGGAGCAGGATCCAGAGAGAAGGTAATGAAGGAGAACCAGGGGAAGGAGAGTCAGAAGAGAATGGAGATGAGATTGGGAATAAACTGAATTGATACCAACCAGCGTGGCCCTCACTTCCTCCTTTGTCGGCCCATTACCATTGGCCGTCCAGGGTGGGGGAAGTGGTACGAGACGACTGAACACAGGCAGTGAGAGAGAGAGCGGCGGCCTTCATATTCATTTTTTGAATACACATGTTGCTATATATTTACCTTCTTTAATAGTTTTGTATCTTCGAACTTTCAAGCCTCTAAGTCCAACCTCATTTTGAACTTCTCTCCATCACTTATTCTCCTGCTCAAACCAATTCATCCATCCATTTTAGAAATTCTACCTTTGAAATTTCAAGTAGGGTTATCTTTCCAGCTCTATTACTGTCAGTTTAACCAAATCCACTTATTTGTTTTTCTGTGGATTATTGCAAAAGCTTCCCAATGACCTCTTTTCCTCTTGTCTTCCCAGTCAGTCAAAATAATCTTCCTAAAATGCAAACATGTTAATCACTTCCACTCAACTCTTTCATATGAGCCAGCACCTTCAGGGTCAAGTATAAAGAAAAAAATATTTGACATATAAGGTTCCTCATTATCTGGCTCTTATATTATTTGGGGTTATTTACATCGAAATGCTGCTATTTTTTGGAACACTCTATTTCATCTTTTTATTTTTATTTGCATGTATCTGGATATGTTCCCCTTTAAACTCATTTTCAATATCTGTGGTCTTGAGTAACCTTCTCTAATCCTGCCTAGATATTATACATGTTTAAAAAGTGTGTGTGTGTGTGTGTGTGTGTGTGTGTGTGTGTGTGTGTGTGCTCTTTCACCACATGCATTTGGTGGCCATGAACCACTTTCCCACCCTGGTCTGCAGCCTCCACCAACAGATGCATGAAGGAAGGAACAGGGCCACCAAGCTGGTTGGTGCTCAGTCGCCATTTATTCCAATCTCCATTTCACCATTTATTCCATTCTCCCTGCACACCTATTCTAACCTCACTAGGCGCCCCGTTGCAGCCTCACACTGCCTCTCATTCCCATCTCCTACTTTCCCCATGCTAGTCTCCCCACACCCAGTTTCACAGCCTTAGTCAAGAACCCAGTCTCCAAGTTTGGGATAGCAACTACACATTGGAGCAGTTGTACGATCAATGGATGTAAAGTCCTTCCCTCGGGGAAGCTTCTTCCAGGACAAATTCTCATCCAGCAAGGTGATCTGCCTAAGGGTGAAATACCATCTAAGGGTGCATTTCTCTTTTCCTTAGTCCAGTAACCATTTAAGCATTCATCTTAATTTTACTTTTTAGTAATATTAGTCATTTTGTCTGGACACAGTAAGGGATATATTAAGTTACAGAGTGACTCTCTTGGGGACATCTTGCTGTAGATCCCATACCACAGTCCTTAGGGCAGATTAGTACTTTCTAGTCCCAATAGGCTTCTTATCCAGTTGTTTTTCTCTTCGGATCATTACATAATTTGTCCATGACCGTGCTCTTGTAGTTAAGTTTTGTAGTGATGGCCTGTTCTGTTTTGATGCCAGAGTAGCTTAGATCTTGCCCTGGGTCCATCCAGTCCCTTTATCGATACTCTGCTTTTGGGTTGCTAGATATTAAGGGCAACTGATACTTGAGTTGAGTAAATATGACAAATTTTCAGGAGTAACTATTATTTTCTGTCAATTAACTCCCAAGTTACAGAAACATGTCTTCCTGTGTCTATTCAAAAAGGACATTGTTCTAAAGGGAAAGAGAAAAACGCTGTATCACTTACAAATACAAATTTCAGAGTTCTTGAAAGGATCTGAACTTACAAGTCACAGGTCTGCTTTGGGAATATAGGTGATTAACTGATAGGGGAAGCAGAGCACAGAGAAGTTAAAAACAAACACAGAGGAATCGGGGTGCTTCAGGAGCACTGTGATGGGTGGAACCCAATAAACCTAAGATCCTTGCAGCAGAGGAGAAAGAGTGAAGGAGAAAGGACAAACCAATGTTATCCTACACCTCTTCTCTAAATTCCTGATTTTATTGCCATAATGATTTTCCTACTATAATGAAATTTAATGTTCACTTCCCTGCCTATGAAACTTTTGATATGGGAACTCTATAATTTAATAATCACTATCTATAGCATAGAAAGATTGCTAAGTAAGAATTGTTTTAATGGGGCTAGATAAATAGTAACAGGGGATACCACACTTGCTTTGTGAATGCTGACCTTGTCTCTAAACCCATGCTGCTTATGGTGCCTGAGCTTTGCCAGGGGTGATCTTCAAGTGCAGAGCCAAGAGTAAATTCTGAACAATGTTGGGTTTGGTCCCCAGCTTTTTTTTTAAAAGTTGCTTTTAAAAAAAGTGACCATGGGATTTCTATACCTATCAGATATATGTGGAAGTTGGAATGTCTAAAGAGTGAGCTGGCAAGTGCCAAGTGTTATTGTTATTTTGTGTGGGCGCCTCTAACTCCAGCCATAGTTTTTTAGCTTCTAGATAGACTTCTCCATTATATATATAGAATATAATATATATAAAGAATATATATAAAGAATTGTATATATATACATATAAAGAATTCTCCATGTAACTTACTCCAAAAGAGTCTTTTTCAATGATTAGAGAAAGAGTTACACTCTTTTTCTTGCATAACCCATAAGTGAAGTAAACTCCACACTTGTCAAACAGTTGACGAAAGGGGGCATTTGTGTTGGGTTTGGTGGTATAGTTCAGCTACAGGTAGACTATAGTTGACCAGTTCCTTCTTCCAGGCTTTTTCACATTTGAAGCTTCTAAGGAGCTTTGAGATGATTCTGTGATTCTGTTTTTAAAGTCTGCCTTCTCTCTTCAATGATTCCTTTTGGACTTGTTCAATTTTTAAAAAGAGAGAACATTTTGCATTTTTATAGTTTGTGCACTGGACCATGAAGGGGCAGCAGATGTTATTTGAATTCTTCCACCCACATATCCAAATGTGAATAATCCTGGTGCTCCTGGAAAACTTCTACCTCATCACTCTTATAGCATTGAAAAAATTACACCTTTTACAAGATGTTTATAAATAACAAGTAATGGTTGATGGTAAGATGGATCTTAAATTCCTCTTGAAACTTCAATATTTAAATATGTAAATTTATGTATAAACATATGAAAATATTTCACATTATAAGATAGTGCTTGATACATACTTGGCACACTCAACAATTTACTTCTATAGCACTATAGCACTGTCCTCCCATTGTTCATCGATTTGCTCATTGTTCATCGAGCAGGCCTAGTAACATCTGCATTGTGATCTCTTATCCTATGAGATTTGATGCGATCTCCAGGTCAGGATGAGTTGAATTGTAGATTATCCAGCTGGTGTTTGAGAGTTCTTGGATATGTGGGGCAATTTGCCCTTGTATAGTAATTGGGTCCAAAGCCCTTTAGGTATTAATGTATTTCTCTCAATAATTCCTTCTATGTTGACTTCAAGAATTATAATCTTTTATATCCTCAAAAGTAAATTACAAAAACTTTGAATTATTATTTCTCATATTTATATGCATCATCTACCTATGGGGCTGGAGCAATAGCACAGCGGTAGGGCATTCGCCTTACACGCGGCCAACATGGCCGACCCGAGTTTGATTCCTCCGCCCCTCTCGGAGAGCCCGGCAAGCTACCGAGAGTATTCGATATGCCAGACACAGTAACAACAAAGTCTCCAATGGAGACGTTACTGGGCCCGCTCGAGCAAATCGACGAACAACGGGAGGGCCTTACTTACCTTACTTTACATCTACCTATACATTTAAATTTAGTTATAATGGGGACAGGGCTATAGTACAGTGGGTAGGGGATTTGCCTTGCATGCGGATAACCTGGATTTAATTTCCAGCATCCTATATAGTTCCCTAGAACTGCCAGGAGTAATTCCCAAGTGCAGGTAATAACCCTGAGCATTAGCAGGTGTGATCCCCAAACCAAACAAAACAAATATAAAACAAAATTGACTTATAGTAATAAATTTTCCCATACCTTTGAACATTTTAATAGGTGTTTTGGGTGAGCCATAGATAAAATGAGCATGGGTCTTAAGATAAAATAAATATGGATGAACCAATGATAAAATAACTATGATCAGGAAAAGTACTGATAGTTCTCATAGTGAAAGTTTTCATATGCTAGAAATGCTTATGCATTATTTCACTCAATTACTTCAAAATTCATGTAATTAAATACTGAAATGGCAAGTATCTGCTCAAGACAACACTAGTGAGCAGTGTTGTTCTGAGCTCTCTCTGGCCCCTAAAGACTATTTTTGCTTTCACTGGAAACTAGCTCCCATCCTTAGGTCTATTTATTGATGACTGAACTCAATATTCAGCCCTCCCCTCTCTGGTCATCTAGTGTGAGTGTGAGTGATGAAGATAATCCTAGTCTAAGATGTTTTCTTAAATAAGAAGAAGTTTAGTTCTAACCACTGTGAATCTGTGATTAGCCTTAATCTCTCCTTACTCTTACAGAGTATCTTATATTTCAATTGTGTACTTATTTTGTACCTAATTTTTATTTTGGGCCTATATTTTGTGCTGATTTATTTACCTATTTTTTCTGTATTCTTGTTTACTAATATCCTTTGATATTCTTTTTTGTTGTTGTTGTTGCTTTTGGGGTCACACCCAGCGATGCACAGGGGTTACTCCTGGCTCTGCGCTCAGAAATTATTCCTGGCAGTGCTCAGGGAACCATATCAGATGCTGGGAATTGAACCCAGGTCGGCCACGTGCAAGGCAAACGCCCTACTCTTTGTATTATTGGTCCGGTTCCACCTTTTGATGTTCAAATATTTTTCCTTCGGTTTACTTTTAGCCTGCTTTGAAAAATAAAAAAAACAATCCTAATTTAAAATTTCACTCTTCCCTATGATATTTCACTTGCACTGGAATTTATGACTGAAAATAAAGTTAAGATATATAATTTTTCCCATTATATTTTGAGCTCCATAGAAACTTCCTTTTGAACATTAATCCTTTCCTTTTGTCTAGGTTTCTGTGAGCTTTCCTGACCTTTGACACTGCATACTTTGAACTCTGCTTCCTTGCTTTATCTGCACATCAGTCCCCATCCTGACTTTCACGGAAACAGCTTGTGCTGAGACACTTAGAAATAGCTTTCATCTGCCACTTTTAACATAATAGAACAGTTTTTTTTTTATTTTCAATTGTTTTCAAGGCACTCCACTCTATTTCCTTAATTTTATTTTAATATGTTCTTCTCAAGTATAAAGGTGATTTTATCATTTCTTCAGTTCATGCCATATATTTATTATTGCCTAAACTTCTCATCTAGTTGAATTTATCATTTTCTTTTGTTAATTTTAAATTACGATCATCCAAAATTTTCTCTGAGGCTGCAATTCAGATGGCTATTCTCTGATATGGTGCATAGATTGAAGTAATTTTATTATTACTGTGTAATTAAAAATTACACAAAGAATTGCATATATATCTGCTTTTGTTCATGTAAACTTTGATTTTTGTAAATTTATGAATTAATGCATAAGATAAATATAGGCAAATCGTTTAGAACAAACTGACATTTTCTCCATTTATTCCCAGTTATATCTATCTTATAACTAAGATTCTTGTTGGATGATGGTAATAGATTGATGGGCTAGAGCTATAGTTTAGGGATAGAACACTAGTCTTTCACACAGCATAACCAGAACCATATATAATCTCCTGATATCCACCAGCAGTTTATCCTTGAGCACAGAGCCAGGAATAAGTCCTGAAAACCATCGGGGATAGCTCCCACTTGCTCTCCAAAGATGGAAATGCAATATTTGGAAAAAAAAACAAATTAAAATTTATTAGATACATATTTTTCTTCTCAGAGCAAACTTAGGAATTGACTTTTCTTCCGAATCAAGAAATGATAAATATATTTGCTTTGGGTATTGGGTAATTCGGTAATAAGGATGCAATAATGTTGTACTTTAAAACCATGAAAGTTAACAGGATTATAATCATCTTACCTAAACTACAAGAAAAAATTTTAAAAAGGGAGAAGAAAAAGAAGTTTTACATTATTAAGCAATGATTCACCGAAGCTATTAGAATAGCTATAAGAAAAATGTGGTAGTGTACATTTAAGGGGCAAGTCACAGAACAAAATGAACAAAAATGTTACTTGCTTTTCTAGTGCTCAATCTGTTCATATGAAGTTAGTACATAAAAAGAGAATCCGACATGTTGAAAAGCCTGCTACAAGAAGCCCCTAAAACCGTCCTCTGAATCTTAGGAACATCAACTTGAGGAAAATTTCAAAATTGTTCCCCAGATTCACACTGTTGTTTTCTGGAAGATATTTCAAGTATATGTGACTGAAGTAGCCTTCTTTGGGGAAATTGCTTCTAATAAGAAATAGAAGTAGCATATGTATAAAAAGCATCTTAAATCTGTTTACTTTCTGGGTCACTAGAAGATCAAACTAATTTTCCCATTAGGAAGCATATGCTCATTCAGGAAATGTCTGAACAATTTCTAGACTAATTGATTTTGTCATATACATGATTACATTCTGTCCAGCTTACATTTGACACTGATTAGTTTTGTCAGTGGTCATTGAAAATAACATTATTTATTTAGCTTGCATAGGCTGTCCAGGAGTGAGGGAATGTACAGTTTATTGAGAAAAATTCTATTAGTTGTTTGTTATGAACACAAGATTTTTTGTGTGCCTGATGATATTCCATACTAGTTGTTTCTCCTTTAGTGGTTTCACAATCTATATAAATTACCCATCTTTTGGTAGATAGCTATTTCTCTGTAGTTGATCTCCTCACTTTTTTTTCCTAGTACTCTTCTGGACTTCCTTGATCTCTGAAGAAATGGATTCCATTCTGAAGTCTGTCCTTCTGGATTTATTTTGGAATGACAGCAGTATATTTATTTGGAGAGTGACCATCAAAGCCTACTACAGTACCAGATTCTTTATAATGAAGAATCCATAAAACATATTTTTATTTACTGAAGATTTAATGCATTTTTATAATATACTGTCAATAAAATTTTATATCCAAATTCTCTACTTCATCAGGGGTATGGAAAGAATGAATAAAAAAAGATAAAGAAAACAAAAGTCTGTATCCTATTGAAGCATTTGATGAGCTTTTATCAGAAGAGTTGCCATTGCAATTGATAGTTTAAAAATTATTATATGAGCAAATATCAGCACTTGTTATGATATATTTCTATGAAATATTAGAAGTAAAATATTATCTTCCTATTTTTGCCCAATAATGTGTATGAACTCCACAATAATCTAATGAGTTAGGTAACAACAGAAATTAAAAAAGAGAGAAAGAAGGGAAGAACAAATGGAAGGAAAGAAGGATGGAAGGTAGGAAGAAAGTAAAGGTGTCCAAAGTAGGCAAAGATGAAAGAGACCAAGAATTTTTTTTTTATTAGTGAAACACCATGAGGTACAGTTGTAGATTTACAATTTTTGTGCTTGGGTTTTATTATACAATGATCAGATACCCATTCCTCCACCAGTGCCCATTTTCCACCACCATGGATAATATCCCCCCCATCCCCATCCCCCCATCCCTCCCTGCCTCTGTGGCAGGGAAATCCCCTGTGTTCTCTCTCTACTTTTGGGTGTTGTGGTCTGCAAAAGAGGCATTGAGTGGCAATCATGTTCAGTCCATAGTCTACTTTCGACATGCATCTCCCCTCCTGGGAGGATCCTCCAAACACCTTTTATTTGGTGTTCCCTTCTCTATCTGAGCTGCCCTTTCCTCTAGAATGCCCGACTGGCCACTAAGCTATGGAGTAATCCTCCTGGTGCTGATCTCAGCTATTCTTGGGTATTAATCTCATATTTTGTTACTTTATATCCCCCAGATGAATGCAATCTTTCTATGTCTATCCCTCTCTTTCTGACTCATTTCGCTTAGCATGATACTTTCCATGTTGTACCAAGAGAGACCAAGAATTTTTAAAGCTGTTTAATTTGATGTCTTATTTCAGAAATATTATAACGTATTACTGTAGCTAAAAAATATCTTTCAATAAAAAATTTGGGGGTATGCTTTAATACTCCTTACACATAACACTTTTTTATTATTAATTATGATAGTCCCTAATTTTTTACTAAGTAGTCATATGCACTCTCAGAAAATGAATTTTCCAATTAAAGGTACTCCCTCCTCTAACAATTATAAGTCAATACATGTGGTTTGCTGAGATGATCTTAACTTTAACTAAAGCAAGGTCTCTAGGTTTGGTAATACATGTTGGTAATAACTGATTTCTAATATAAGAATGTACATATACTAAATAAAAGAAATGTATTAGAGGATAGAGAATGAAAGATAGGAGACAAATTTTATAATTAACCAAAATGAAAAAAGCATATTTTAATACCTCTTTTTATCATACTAAACCTTATTCACAATAAATTTTGAGTGTATTATGCACGGTAGCATGGTGCTCTCGTTGTTCATCGATTTGCTTGGGCTTGCCCAGTAACGTCTCCATCATGAGACTCATTGTTACTGTGTTTTGCATATTGAATACTGGAGAAACAAATAAACAAATGAAGATTCACCTTAATGATATGGTTTTCAATATGGGTAACTTGCCAGGCTTTTCTGTGTGGACGAGATGCTCTCAGTATCTTGCTGGGCTCTCCAAGAGGGGCAGAGAAATTGAACCCGGCTCCACCGGGCTGGCTGCACACAAGGCAAACACCCTACCACTGTGCTGTTGCTCCAGCCCCGGAGTGTATTATGAGGTATATTATTGGTATGATTTTAAAACTGGAGAAACAAATAAACAAATGAAGGTTCACCTTAATGAAATGGTTTATTCTTTTTTTTAAAATTTATTTATTGAATCACCGTGAGAGCAGTTACAAAGCTTTTGGGTTTAAGACTTGGTCATACACCTGTCCCATCACCAGTGCCCATTTCCAACCACCAATAACCTCAGTATACCCCCCACACACCTTCCTCCTACCTGTGTGGCAGATGATGTCCACATTACTCTCTCTCTACTTTGCTTACATTCTATATTTTGACACCAGCCCCACCATTGTTATTTGATATTTTTCCCCAACACTTAGATCTGCTTAAAAGGCAGCATTAAAAACTTTGTTTTCTATTTCTAATTATGAATGGCATTTGATGGCTATTGCGGCCATGAGATTTTTGAATTCTGCAATTTTAATAACTGTAGGGTAAGCAGTTGTAAAAGAGCCAACAGGATTGGAGATGTGATTTCACAAATCCCAATCTGATTGATATGTACTGCTGATAACCTCATTAAGAAATGTTTTCACAAATTAATAAAGATGAACATATAAGATTGAAGCAGAAAACTTTATTATTTAAACTCTCCATATATTGTGAAATGTCAAACAATGTGAGTTAGGTTTATTACTTAATTACTATTTTAGAAACGGGGAGGGATTAGGATGGCTTGACATAGAAAGTCTAAGACTCCTTAGGAAGAGATTCAAAACCATAATGACATTCTTATTAAGGAACATTCAATACCAAACAGCTTGATGGCTTAGTGGTTAAAAGTGCTAATGAAGTGTTTAGTAAGTTGTAGCAATTAAATCTAGAAGAGTCCCTTTTGTGCTATAAAACTATCAAGAATCTCACTCACGGAGGTTGATTTTACTACTTAGGAAATAGTGAAAAACATTCCATTGCTGAGTCTACAATGTGTATAAGGTAAGTCAACTTATAGTTGGCTATGAATTGGTAAGTTTTTACTACCTAAGAAGCAGCCTGTCTTATTTTCAGTATGTTAGAGAAGATCAATTTTTTCATTATGGCATGGTAGTTCTTCCAGAGTACACAACTTGCTTGCTAATGCTAAATTCTTATGGAGTCCTGATCCAAGAAATGTAAGGAACTGAAAGTAGACCATGCATGGACCAAACCTCTTAGTATCTGTATCGAAAAATCACAATGCCCCAAATTAGAGAAAAAGTAAGAAAGACTGTACCTGCCACAGAGGCAGGGAATGGGGTAGGGTGGGGGTGGTGGTTGGGACACTGGGAACAATGGTGATAGAAAATGTGCGTTGGTGGAGAGATGCATGCTGAAGCATTGTTAGAATGAAACGCAATCATGCAATTTTGTAACTGTATTTTACGGTGATCAGATAAAACTTGTTCAATTAAAAGAAATGTACAGGGCAGAGATGCATGCCACATACCGGATGTGACCACTGGAGCCTCTCATGCTTGTCTCTGTTTTCTCTTTTTCTTTCCCTGATTTGATATAGACTGACTAGGAAGAAAATTGTAGAATTTATATTAGGCTTGAACTCTGAATTGTTACATGAGAACTTGGCATTGTCATTCATTAGGTTTTTCTGAGCGCTTTTAATAGAGTCTGCTGTATGGGAACATTGATTTTTTTTTAAAAAATACAGATTATATATTTACCTAATATATCTAAAACCTATTTACTACTCCTTTAGCTATCATGTACTTGTTGAAAAAATACTTATTAAATATTTGTTCTGTGTCACATAGTTTCCAACAAGATATACTACTTAGAAAGTGGCAAACATAGGTATTAAACTAAAATTTGAACCAAGGAATATCTATAATGTCCAACAGCTTAGAATTTAGTTTTGGGACAATTTTTGTTGAGCCAAATATTTTTTTCTTCTGTGTATTTACAGAGAATTGAATACTTTCCTATCTATGTTTAGAAACTGTAAAATAAAAAGAAGGAAATTGTGCTGTTATTATTGTGTGCCAAATTTTGTTAAGTTCTGACTATAGTCATAATTATTTGGCTTATAAAAGTTTTTTTCTAGCTTAGTTATATAAAGAATATGCCTTTTATGGATTTCACCTTGTAGAGAATCCATCTTTTTTTCTCTGTGTAGAGTTTTTGTTTCCTAAGACAGCATTAACAAGACATAAAGCTTTTTTTATCACTACTCCAGAATCAGAATTACAAATATAGATTCTACCTGTCGGTACTTTCACTTAGCTTTATTTTTCCTACTGTTATAACCTTTGTGAAAAATTACCAGGCAACAATGGAGAGGTACAATATTGCCTCTGAGAGTGCCAGAGAAGTAAAGCTGGTGATCTCAGTTATAGATGCCTCCTCTAAAGGAACAGGAAGCTATTTGGGACAGATCATAGAGGAAATATATACTTCCCATCCTTGATATGAATTTATATTCCATGACAGAACAGCTAGAACAAGACTTCTGATACCAGTTTGATGATGAATGTGCTTTAATCTGCTTGCCATTTTATTTCAGAAAAAGGCAATTATTTAGGAAATGAAAAAGTTATGGTTAAAAATTGGCGCATGGAAATTGATTGCTAATTGCTATCATCAAGACAAAAACCTGCTGTCCAGATGATAGAAAATGAAATCTATAAAATTAATCAGATGCCATCAGGTGAGTTTGATCTCTTTGGAATAGTAACTCTGAAGTTTTGAATGGAAGGAGAGAGGAATCTCTTTGGGAATCTAATAAAATATGAGATCCTTGCCCCAGAAAAAGGAGCACTTTCTGTATAATCCAGGGGGTTTTTGATCTGCCAAGAAAAACAATTACAAGGTAATAAAAATAATTTTATATGCAACTAGATTTGGAAAATCTACCTTTAAAATTAGCACAAGACCTTCTGAAGAGTCAGTGAACCATTATTTGAAATCTCTAAGAGCAGGAAGTTTTGCAACATGAACACTGTATTTAGTGCTTTTCAAACTTCACATGAGTAAAATTCCTCTCAAGATGATTAAAAAGTTGGGCAATGTCTGGAAATGTTCTCTCAGACATTCTGTGTGTTTTGTTTTCCACTGAATACATACTTGTTGTTCAGTGTCTTTTAGTTCCCTTCTTCATTTATTCATACCGGACAAAAATACATAATGTTTCAGTTAGCAAAGGGTTTCTCAGTTTCCAGGCTGACCTAAATTATAGCTTCATTTTCAATAGTTGTTGGGAAAATCATTCCTAAGCACCTCTGATATACTTTTAAATATAATGATCAGTCATTGTAGATCTATTTCATGTTTGAAAACATAGATGACACCAATTAATAGGTATCTGATAGCCTCAGGATTAAAGGGAGAGAGAAAAGTGGTCTTTGCATTATTATTTCTTTCCTTCTGTGTTTGTTTCTTTGACGAAAGAATCGAGAAAAAAACATACAGAAAACCTGGGTACTATTAAAATCCCTGATAGGGAAACTATTCATAGTGAGAATTACAGTTTTTACTGTACCTTAAAACCAAATTAAAATTCTCATCTACCAACAGGAGCTTTATTTACTAATAATTATATCTAGATTTTCTCTAGGGACCCGAGAAATAGTACACAGGGTAAGGTGCTTGCCTTGCATGCTGGATTCCATCTGAGTTCAATCCCCAGCACAACCTATAGTCTCTTGAGCACTGCCAGGAGTAATTCTTAAGAACAGAGCCAGGTGTAAGCCCTGAATACATTTTGTATGGCTTAGTTCTTCCCCACACACAAGAAAATTGTTTTCAGGGCTATGAGAAGATACATATGACCTTAAACCTTCCTTTTAATAATATCAGTAGGATATTTTATAGTATTAAAATTGTTGTGTATTTATAACATTACTTAGTGAAATAAAACATGAAAACAGTATAGTGTTATCTGAAAGAATAATAACATGTTAATAAAATCATAATGATTTATAATATTATTAACATATGTTAATTCAAGTCACTAACTTTCATACCATTTGTTTCATTGATTATATTTTGAAGACTTTCACAAAGGCATCTTAAAATAAAAAAATAACTAGGATATAAGGAATATACTTTTGTCTTTAGAATGGAAACCACAGTTTCTCTTAATTAACATAGAACTTAACATTTTCACATCCTTTTTAAGGGTATAAATTCCTTTTTCAAAATTTAATACTCTTCCAATTGTTTACATCAGGAGATATGAGTGCAAGATTCAGTTGTAAAGTAGTTGTAAAGTATTCTTCATGATGTAGACATTTATTTTATATATTTTATAAAATGTTCATCCTGGCAGTGGTTGGGGCACCAAGTGTGGTGCTGGAGATTGATCCTGGATTGGCTGCATGCAAAATAAGTGCTTTACCTGCTGTGCTATTATGCTGGTCTCAAACTTAGACCCTTTAAAAATTCAGTATACTCTTTAGTACATCTAACTAAACTTTATCTATGCACACAGATTTAAAGTATTCTCTAATTACCTGCTAAATCTATCTATCTATATCTATATTGATTAAACCTGTATTGATTCTTTGGTGGAATTTTCATATCTTCCAAGAAAACTAAAGATGGAATTACAAATTACAGTAGAGTCTACACCTGCATTTCATACACATGGAGTGAAGACTGAACTGCTGAGAGCTCTATTTGATCCAGTGAGCATCTGCTATTTGAGATTGGTATATCTGCCTTTGAAACAACTCTTTTTTTTTGGAAAGGTAAAAATGTCATTCTGTATTTGATCAGATATATGGACTACTAGATAGGCAGAATACTGATGAGAATCCCAAGAAATAAAACAAATAATAACAGGATATAGTAATAGACCCAAGGAAAATTTCAAAATATAATCAAAATGTTATTCTTCTTTATTTATCTTTTCCCCTTAAATATTATTGCACAGTTCAAATCTTTATGTCCCATACCATTCTTCTATTTTACAGATCACCTTACTGTTATTGACTTAGTTTCCCTTTGTAATAGCCCGATGTGACTTTATTTATTTTATTTTTTTAAAAATTTTTTAATATTGAGACATCATGAGGTACAGTTGCAGACTTACACATTTTCGTGATTGGGTTTCAATTATACAATGATCAACTACCCATCCCTCCACCAGTGCCCATTTCCCACCACCACGGATCCCAGTATCCCTCCCCCCCCCTATACCCCCCATCTCACCCTGCCTCTGTGGCAGGGCATTCCCTTTTGTTCTCTATCTCTTATTGGGTGTTGTGGTTAAAACAATTCTTTCTTTAAAGTGCTACTTCAAGAAATAAAAGAAGACATGAGGAAATGAAAAAAACATCCCCTGCTCATGGATTGGTAGAATTAACATTGTTCAAAATGGCAATACTCACCAAAGCATTATACAGATTCAATGCCATCCCTATAAGGGTATCCATGACATTCTTCAAAGAAATTGATAAAAAACTCCTGAAATTCATATGGAACAACAAGCCCCCAGGGATAGCTGAAGCAATTCTTGCGGGGGAAAAGATGGGAAGCATCACCTTCCCTAACCTCAAACTGTACTACAAAGCGATAATAATTAAAACAGCATGATATTGGAACAAAGGCAGAGCTTCAGACCAGTGTAACAGGGTTGAAGATCCTTACACACACCCTCAAATATATGATCATTTAATCTTTGACAAGGGAGCAAGAAATATAAAGTGGAGCAAGAAAAGCCTCTTTAACAAATGGTTCTGGCAAAACTGGACAGCTACATGTTAAAATAAAAAAACAATACGCTGAGACCTCAACCTAACACCATGCACAAAAGTCAGATAAAAATGAATTAAAAGCCTCAACATCAGACCAGAGTCCAAAGGGTGCATTGAAGAAAAGGTCAGGAAAACCCTTCATGACATTAAAGCTAAAGGTACCTTTCAAAGACAAAACGTCACTGACCAAGCAAATGGAAACAGAAATAAACAAATGGGACTATCTTAAACTAAGAAGCTTCTGCACCTTAAGAGAAACAGTGACCGGGGCTGGAGCGATAGCACAGCGGGTAAGGCGTTTGGCTTGCATGTGACTGACCTGAGTTCAATTACCAGCATCCCATATAGTCCCCTGAGCACCTCCAGGAGGAATAATTTCTGAGTTTAGAGTCAGGAATAACCCCTGTGCATTGCAGGGTTAGACCCATAAAGCAAAAAAAAAAAAAAAAAGAGAGAGAAACAGTGACCAAAATACAAAGACAGTCTACAGAATGGGATAGGATACTTACCAAATACTTTTCTCACAAGGGGTTAATATCAACGATATAAAAGAAGGCACTTGTTGAACTCTACAAGAAAAAAACATCCGACTCCATCAGAAAATGAAGGTATAAAATGAACAGAAATTTCTCCAAAGAAGAAATTTGAATGGCCAAAAGGCACATGAAAAATGCTCTTCATCACTAATTATTAGAGAGATGCAGATCAAAGCAACAATGAGATATCATTTTATACCACAGAGACTGGCCCACATCCAAAAAGCAAAAGCAACCAGAGTTGGCATGGATGTGGGGAGAAAGGGACTCTACTACACTGCTGGTGGGAATGTCCACTGGTCCAGCCTTTTTGGGAAAACAATATGGACATTTCTCAAAAAACTAAAAATTGAGCTCCCATTTGGCCTAGCAATACCAATTCTGGGAATATATCCCGGAAATGCAAAAAAGTACAGTAGAAATGACATCTGCACTCATATGTGTATTGAAACACCATTTACAATAGCCAGAATCTGGAAAAAACTGAGTGCCCGAGAGCAGATGACTGGTTAAAGAAACTTTGCATATCTACTCAATGGAATACTATGCAGCTGTTAGAAAAGATGAAATCATGAAATTTGCATATAAGTGGATCAACATGGAGAGTATCATGCTAAGCAAAATGAGTCAGAAAATGTGGGACAGACACAGAATGACTGCACCCATATGTGGAATATAAAGTAAGATAATAGGAGAATAACACCTAGGGATGGATAGCAGAGATAAGGGTCAGGAGGATCGCCCCATGGCTTGGAAACTGATCTCATGTGCTGGGGAAAAGGCAGGTGGGAAGGAGAAGAGACCACTAAGTAAATGATGGTTGGAGGGATTGCTCATGATGGTAGGTGCATGCTGAAAGTAGACTATGGACCAAACATGATGGCTGCTTAGTGCCTCTATTGCAAACCGTAACACCCAAAAGGAGAGAGAGTAAGAGGGAATGTGTCTGTTACAGAGGCAGGGGGAGGGGATGGGTGGAGGTGACAGGAGGGACACTGGAAACATTGGTGGTGGAGAAAGGGTACTGGTGGAGAGATAGGTACTCGAACATTGTTTGATGGAAATGGTATTATGAAAATTTGTAAGTCTGTAACTGTATCTTATGGTAATTCCCTAAAATAAAAAAAGTAGTGATTTCAACATTTCAGCATTTGATGACTTAAATACTGTTATCCCTATAAGTAAATAGAGATACAAGGAGATTTGTTTTAAGGAAAGAAAGTACTTTAATCAAGCAGTGGTATTTGCAAAAGATTAGAGGGAGAATGAACAAATCTCAAGCAAGAGACTGCAAATAGCATGCTGGTCTGGCCTTCCTGTTAGAAGGAACACATTGTCAAGTTCTTTCGTTTCTAAAGGGAGGGGATGTCCTTGGCCCTTACCAACAAAGAACCTCCTGGGGATTATTCCCTGTCTTCCCCTCCTCGTGGAGCTTCCCAAAGGAGATTAAGTTATAGATCTGATGATCAAAGGGTTTTACTCAATTGAACTGCCCTTTCTCATTGGTGTGTCTCATTGTTGTATAGGGTCCTAAAAGCCAACAAACTGAATGCATAGTTCTCTGTACTTTCTCCCATTCTTGTTCTTGTGTGAGTTGCAGGGAAAGTGGGGGCATGAGTTAGAATTCAATTTTGTGCCCAATGGGTTTTAGTAAGCTCTAAAGGCTGGTATTTTTATACAAACTTGCATTTTACTCTATGAACAGATTTTAGACTCAAAGAGGTGGTTGATTAGTTGGCCTTTCAATACCCCAACCATTTCTAAAAGGGTTACCAGTTATGGAGGAATAAAGATGGCTAGATTTATTTAGGGGCTGGAGCGATAACACAGCGGTAGGGCGTTTGCCTTGCACGCAGCCAACATGGCAAACCGGAGTTCCATTCCTCTGCCCCTCTAGGAGAGCCCGGCAAGCTACCAAGAGTATCTCGCCCGCACGGCAGAGCCTGACAAGCTCCCCGTGACGTATTTGATATGCCAAGCACAGTAACAACAAAGTCTCCAATGGAGATGTTACTGGGCCCGCTTGAGCAAATCGATGATCAACGGGAGGGCCTTTACCTTTAGATTTATTTAGGGTTACACATAGGCCCCTAGAGATTTATCTAGAGGCTGAACTGCTTGTTCACCATACAACTGCAAGGAGTCAGTTTACTTAAATTGCTACAAAGTAGAAGAATATACTTCTTTGTCTGATCTTCAGAGTCCAGATTTGAAGTAGTTTTCTGAGTCCAAAATGATGTTTCTGAAGCAACACAGTGTTAAGGACAGAAATAATGCTTTTATTTAGGCCCAATAAGCATTCTGACCAGCAATTGCAGCACAAAACATGGGGTCATAGACAGAATGGAGAAAACAATTTAGAGAACAATTTAGATGAAAATAAAGACATAACTGCAATCTCTGCATAAAACTTGAGTGCTAACATCACAGAAGCTGATGGAAGGATTGTAGCTCAGTGTGGAGCATACTTCCCAGGACCAGTTTCTGGATTTTATCTCTGACATCTTTCCCCACTCCCCTTCCCTGCCCTCCCAAGTATCCAAGGTGCACTAAACCTTTGGGAATCATAATAATAGAATGTCCGGATTAATGGAACTAATTATCCCACAATACTTTAAACTGACTAAATATTACTAGATTGTTTTCATGTGCGTGCGCTTTTTAAAATAAAAACTTCAGATACCTTCTGTGTTTCTTAATCAGAATAACCAAGATGGAGATTAGGCAACATGGCATTGGAGAATAGTTGACATAATTTGTCCTAGATAAGAAAAGACTTAAGAAGATGGACGGGATGACTCTTCCCCCCCCCCCCCTAATATGTAAAAGACTATCGTGAGAAAGTTTTTCATTGAAGGTTAACACTATTATCATACATATACTTGCCTTAATGAAATGGATCAACATTTGACTTTTCATTAGGCATTGTTTAAGTTCTAAAATCAAAGTCCTAAAATATTTTTTATTCCAAATACAAATATTTACTGGACATAACATTCAAATATCTTCTGTTTAGAGACAGAAGCAATTGTACAGTAAGGCTTTTGCCTTGCCTGCAGCTGACACAGGTTTCATCCTCGGCACCTTATATAGGTCCTCCAAGTCTACCAGGAGTGATCCCCCAACACTGAGCTAGGAATAAACCCTGAGAACTGCTGCATGTGGTCCCAAAACCAAAACAAAAAAAATTTTCTTTCAATCTAAGGTTTGGTATATATTTTGAAAACAAAAGTTTGTACAGAACGTTATGGTGTAATGTATGAATTGAGTTAAAATTAAAATTTAAATATTTAATTACTCAATATCACTTGTTGAAAGGTGTTATATATTTTTTCTACTAAATTGCCATGTACTTTGTAAAAAGTCAGTTATTCATATATCTGGGACATAGGGTGAAGTTCTCTATCCTGTCCCATCAAACTATTAGTAAATCTTAATGCCAATAGCAAACTTTCTTGATAAATATGGTTTTAATAAGACTTGAAGCCAAATTGTTTCCCATCAAAATTTATTATTTATTATTCTTTTACTAAAGTTTTAGGTTGTTAAGACTGTTCTGATTTCCCTCTGAATTTTAGAATCTGCTTAACAACTTCTCTGAAATGTGTGAGGAACTTTTGATAGTAATTGTACTAAACTACTCTATCAATGTGGGAGAAAGAGCAGATAACATGTTTGCAATATTTAGTTTTAAAGCTATGAGTATGGTAACATAATTCTATTTGAAGAGCTCCTAGCTTAACATATTCCATCATTTGTTTTTCAATAATTTTGATGTCTAATTAACCTTTAATAAAGATAGCACCTTAAGTTTACTTAAAGTTTTATTAGCTAATCTTTTACTAGTTTAAATGGCATAACTTAATTATTTGAAATCCTTGTTTTACTGAAATAAGCATTCACGAAATCACGACGACCATCCTGTTATTCGTCGATTGCCTCGAGCAGGCCCCAGTAATGTCTCCTTCATCCTAGCCCTGAGATTATATTCAAGGCTCTTTAGGAGAATGAGACCCATCATTGTTACTGGTATTTGGCATATTGGGTACGCCACGGGGATTTTGCCAGACTCTGCCGCGTGGGCAGGCTACATTCGGTAGCCTGCCAGTTTGTCCAAAGTAGGAATGAGATAATAAGATGTCATAATAAGATTTGAGCTGGTTTTTATAGTCTCTGAGTCTTGGCCATTGATGGGATTACACGGCGCTAGGGGGCCAGTTGGTGGGTGTGACCCCCGCCTACTGGAATTTAGAGGATCTGGGTGGAGGATGCTCAGCTCCGATCCGAGTAGGCTTGGAGATCTCGGTCCCGGGTCCCGCTTGCCTTTGTTCCACTGCCGGTACCTTCAGGTGTGCGGAGAGTGGTCTCAGCATGGTGGTGGCTGGTCCTGGAGGTCTTCGGCTGCCAGAGTCCTGGTTCGGGCGGGGAGGAAAGCTCAACCCGCTCCCCTCCAAGGGGCCCTGGCGAGGACAGCCAGGTGCATTGGGTAAAATAAATTTTTCTCTAAGCACTGTTTTAATGGCATCCTAAAATATTTTAGATATTTTTATTTTCATTGCCATTCAATTAAAACATTTGAGAAATCTGTAGACATACATATATTTTTGACTGAATTTTAATTCTATATTGATCAGAAAACATGTTTCATATGTTTAAATACATTTCAATGCATTGTGAATTTATTGAATAACCAGAGTGTGCTTTGTTTTTGTATGATTTTGTCTTCTTCCATTTAAAAGTCATTACTGAAAGTTGAGTTCATGACTGCTTGTCTTTCTTTCTTCCTTTTTTTTTTTTATGTAGGCGTACTGCTATTTATTCAGCCACTGATTGAATTGGTATGAACTCCATCTTACTTTTTTTATTTTTCATAATTTTATTTATTGAATTACCGTGAGAGCAGTTGCAAAGCTTTTGGGGTTAAGTCTCAGTCATAGAATGAAAAATTCATACCTTCATCAGTGCCCACTCTCCACCCCCCTAAACCCCAGCATATCCCCATCTCACACCCTCCTCCTACCTGTGGGGTAGATGATTTCCACATTACTCTCTCTCTACTTTAATTACATTCAATATTTTGACACCAGATTCACCATTATTATTTGTGATTTTACCCCAACACTTAGATCTGCTGAAACGAAAACAGTAAACAATTTGTTTTCTATTGCTGGTTATGAATAACATATGATGTCACGCGGCTGCAGTATTGGCCGCACAATTTTGAAATTCCAAAATTTTAACAATTAAATCTGGAGGGATTTCTGTCCAAACCTGCTGGGTTTCGAGATTTGTTCCTGAGTCTCTTGGATCATGATCATTAAGCAGCTTGATCAGGAGCCAGAAAAGCCATGTGTGGGCCGTGACTCGGGGTCTCATTGGGACAGGGAGGAAAGGGCTGGCTCCACCCCCATCCCGTGAGGCTCCACATGTCTCGTCACTGAAGGCCCAAACCTGACTGTCCAGTGGCCTCTGGTGGATGGCGGCCACCAAGCCACGTAGGGAATACAGGCGGAGGCACAGCACCCTTTCTCCCCTGGGGTGGCCCGGCGACAGTAACCTACTGAGCGGTCCGGATGCATTTCTGCCAAAAGATGCTGGGTTTCAAGATTTATTTCTGAATCTCTGGGATCATGGCCGTTAAGCAGCTTGATAAGCATCCAGAGAAGCCATTCATGGGCAGTGACTTGGGGTCTTGTTGGGACAAGGGAGGGAAAGGCCGACTCCACTCCCATTCTGTGAGGTCCCACGGGTCTCATCACTGCAGGCCCAAACCTGACTGTTCAATGGAGGATTGCAGCCACCGGGCTGCCAGAGGGAACAGGACAAGGCACGAAACCTATTCCCACCTGGGGTGGCCCAGCACCGGTAACCCAGTGCAGGGACTGGACACATTTCTGCACAGCAGCAATTTTTGGGGTATTTGGAAGTCTGAAGGCACCATCAGGCTGCTGATGCACTCACCTCACAGGTACAGATTGACCTGCTGGCAGCACCATACTCCTGAGTGGTTCATTTTAGAGAGCTCTTTCTTTTCATTGAGGAGGGTTAGTCATAAATGTTTCCACTAAATCAATGTTTTGTCACCTTCAAAATTCAATGAATTGTCTAGAACAAAAGAGACACATTGACTTTAAAATCTCTCTAAAGAAGTGGAAAGTTGGAACATAAATGAAATAAACTATATTTAATTCAAATACACAGGTAAGTAATGTTTTGAATCTGAAAACTGATAAGGCATTGTTCTTGCTTTTAGAAGACAATATTGCTAAGATAATGGTATAAAGTATATGTAGTTTGCATTGTGCTCTAATTAGCTTCCATGGGAGAAACATGAGTGAAAGTTATTTATAGACACAGTTAGCTACCTCAGTTAGAGATGCACTGAAATTTTTCCTTATGCCTCCACTTGGAATCAAGAGTCGCCAGTACACAATTCCTGTTGACATGGTAGTGAACTATGTGCTGTCTATTTGTCTCAAAAGTGATTTCATAGCTTTTTGACAAGTTTTTATCCTAAGAGATTCAGTTGAACTTTAAATTTTTCTTCAGTAGAAGTAAATGCATTGCATTAGTGATTCACCATGTTCATTTCATAGAAAAGATACAGAGATAAAATGTATTTTTCTGAAGGGAATAACATGATTGGTGAGGGCAGGAATGAGATAACAGGAATTAAATTATTCCTTTAATGTGTGTACAAAATGATTTCATAGCTCATACAGATTCAGTCTACTATAAAGGGACATGTGGGCTGATTTGGCAAAGCTTTGTTTAATTTCTCGTACTATAAAGTATAGGACTGTTCTTTCTCTGGGAAAATCTATGGTTACAAAATCAAACCAGGCTGGGGAGAAGAATCTGATAACTTATCAGGTATTGCTCTTGTTTTTAATGAGTCACAGATCCACCAGGGATGGTTTGGGTTTATAATGAGAACAATTTATCAGACTGTAGAAGACATGTCATTTTTCAGATTGACGTTTTTTTCCTCTGTGGTTGTTTCTTTCACATAGTCCTAATGCTGGTGTGGGTTTTGAGAAGCCATTTGGGAAATTTTATTGAGAATTGTTCACATTTCTTTCTTGTAATATTACGGAACATTGTATTTGCTAAGTCCAAAGAATACCATGTAGCTGGCCATTAGTAAATCTTCTACTATTTGCTATAGAAATATGGGAATATCTTTCAATTCTTCCAACCTTATATTTTTTATATCTAGAAAAGGCAGATAGTAATTGTGTGTCTTATCTCTATCTCTTTATCTATCTCTTGATATGTCAAGCTGACTGTTGTTCCTGAAGTAGAATTAGAGATGTTCTGGTAACTTGGGGGTTCCTTTTTACTTCTAGTATAGTTCCTGGTGTATATTAAACCATGATATGCTCATAATAGTTAGAAGAGCAAAAGTTATTTTGCTGTTTACTAAGAATTTATGGGTAAATATTTACTGCAATTTATTAAACATTTATCATAAGCAAAATATTGGCATAAATCTATCCACATGAGCTGCTAACAAATTATGATGGATTGCATGTATGGTGATTATCATTTATTTTTATTCCATTATCTAATCCTTATAAAATATTATTATTAATTTGATTTTAAGTGAAGCTATAGTAGATACACAATTTCATAATGACTGCTATTTTACTGATTCAAAATTTGTGCTTGAGAGAAGTAAGGTCACTGACCCAGGATAACATAGTAAATTAATTGTAGCCTTTACATTTGTGTTGAGAGGGAGACATTAGAGTCCTTCTGGGAGGGAGGTGGGTACATTGGTGGTGTGTGTAGTGTTGGAATTATGTAAACTCTCCCCACCAGAATTGTGTTATTAACATAAAAATAGGTAATGAAATGAAGGGAAAGAAGAAAATAATAGTAACTTATACAACAGTTGGAAATACACAGCAATAACAGTGCAGCCCACAGAGAACACACGTAGGACATATTTCCTCTCAAACACATCTTCTTTCTTAAAATTTTCCTCTCTGGGCATTACAATGACTGACAGATGAGTCTATGTAAGATTCAATTCAGCAAGAGTTACAAATGATTTGTGGCAGAGCTTCACTCCTTCAAACAATTACTGCAACTAGAGCAAGTAAATTTAATTACCTTCCAAGCTGACAGAACATCAGAAATATTGCCGCTTTGTTATCTCACTTCTCAGAGTGAGAAACTGTCTGTGGTCTGCAATGAGACACTTGGACCCGATTCTGCAAGTGGAATGATGAAAATGAGCCTTAGAGAATCACCATACAAAGCCATGTTTAAGATAATTTTGGAATAAAAGAATTTTGCAAAGTGGTATGTCCAGTGTCTGTGTTTGTGTGTTTATATGTGTATATCACATTAGGCAATGGTTCTCATGTCTAATCGTTAAAATGTACCTTCTGTACTTTTTAGACTGATGCTTTGAATAAGAATAAACTCAGGAAATTGCAGTTAATGGAAGATTCCAAAGAATGAGAGAATTGAAACCGGGGAATAATGACAGTGTGTACTTTTACCCAAACTACAATGGTTATTAATAAAACATTTTTTACTAAACATATGTTGATTCTACTGCAAGGGTCTATGAATTAGATAAGTATGTTTTTGCTTTATTATAATTTTATTTTGAACATTTTTCTATTTTTTATATTTAATTTTTAATCTAAAGCACCATGATTTATGATACAGTTATGTTTCAAGCATACAACATTCTGACACCTCATTTCCTACCAATAATGTCCTCTTTCCTCCAGCTAGAAGACCTCTTCCACACGCATGAAGGTACCGGCAGAGAACAAAGGCACGCGGGTCCTGGGGCTGAGATCTCCAAGCCTGCTCAAATTGGGGCTGAGCATCCTCCACCCAGATCCTCCAAATTCCAGTAGGCGGGGGTTACACCCACCAACTGGCCCCCTGGCGCTGTGTAATCCCATCAACGGCCAAGACCCAGAGACTATAAAACCCAGCTCCCGGAAGCGCGCAACACCTTATTATCTCATTCTTACTTTGGACAAACCGGCAGGCTACCAAATGTAAGTTGCCCACACGGCAGAGTCTGGTGTGGTGGTGTCCCCAATATGCCAAATACCAGTAACATTGATGGGTCTGATTTTCCTAACCCTGAAAGAGCCTTGAAAATGGCACTTTTTAAAAAATTCTCAGGGCTAGGACGAAGGAGACGTTACTGGGGCCTGCTTGAGGCAATCAAGGAACAACAGGATGGTTGTGATAGTGATCGTGAATGTCCTCTTCCCTCCAGCTAGTTATTTTTTATTTTTTGATTAGTGCTTAATTGGGATATAATAGTATTGAAGTTGCTAGACTACTATACGTGTCCCTTTACCACCGTTTCAAGTTTCTTCCACCATAATCCCACCTCTGTCCCTCAGTCTTCTCAGTTCCTACATCTATTGTTTGTCTCAGGGTTTGTTTGAATTGGGGTGATCTAATCCCTTTTTTAAAAATTTCTTTATATTCTACATGTTAGTGAGATCATGGATGGAGTGATAGCACAGCGGTAGGGCGTTTGCCTTGCATGCAGCCAGCCGAGCCAATTCGGGTTCAATTCCTCCGCGCCTCTTGGAAAGCCCGGCAGGCTACCGAAAGTATCTCGCCCGCAGGGCAAAGCCAGCAAACTACCTGTGATGTATTCAATGTGCCAAACACAGTACCAACAAGTCTCAAAATGGAGACATTAATGGGCCAGCTTCAGCAAATCGATGAACAATGGGAGGACAGTGACAGTGACAGTGAAGATCAGCTGGTATTTATCTTTTACTTTCAGACTCATTTCACTATTGATGACTTCTCCAGTTCCATCCAAGTTGCAGTTAACTGCAAAATTTCATTTTCTCATAGTTGAGTAGCATTCTCTGTATACAAGTACTGGCTTTAGAGAATCTATAATAGAAATGTATTTAAAGACTATCTTTAGAAAAGTAAAGCAGTAATTTAGTATAACGTGAGCAACTCTTTAGCATCTTTGTGTATTTGTACCCTAAAAAATTTTTTTCTAAATATTGATTTTAACTGTACACTCCCTGAAAATGAGTCTTTGCACTGTAAAAAGGGTTTTGTACCTGGTTGTTATTTAGAGGCCCACATGTAGCAGTGATGTTCTGGGCTTAATCCTGGCTCTGTGTTTAGGGATCACATCTGATGGGCATAGGGGACCATGTAGAGAGCTGGAATTGAATCTAGAGAGACTGTGTGCAAGGTCAGTGCTTTAACTGTAGCATGTAGCACTGTCCTCCCATTGTTCATTGATTTGCTCAAGCGGGCCCAGTAACGTCTCCATTGTGAGACTGTTGTTCCTGTATTTGGCATATTGAATACTTCACAGGTAGCTTGCCAGGCTTTGCTGTGCGGGTGAGATACTCTTGGTAGCTTGCCAGGCTTGTACTATATTTCCAGCCCCTGGTGTTTACATTTTATCAAGTGAATTGCTTGCTCACTTGAACACATCTTCCAAGGAAGCATGCACATTCTTGATATGCTCTGTCTCCTACTGTAGAGAAAACTGTGAAGAAGTTTTCTTCACAGGTCCAGGCTCTGTAATCTGCGTGTCCCAGGCATGGTTTTGTATCAGCCTGAACAAGCCATCCTATTCTCAAAGCACATTTGAAACACAATGGGATTGGCCTGGAGGTCAGACCACTCTAGCATGGAAATCAGGATTATCCCTGAAGGAAGTTTATATTTTCGTAGTGATTTTCTGGATTGAAAAGGAGGTGAAACTTATGCCAGGCAATGGAACTTTGTACTCTTTTGCAATGCTCAAGATACAGATGTAGAACCAGAATGTTAAAGTATAGAAATGCCTTATAAATCCTTCTGTGAATGAAACTGGTCCATCCTTGATGCACCATTGCGTATTTCTTTTAATACAGGTGGGAAAACTTCTATTATCCCCAGTGTTGCCCTAAAGCGATGTTTAGAGAACAATTTCTTTTAAAATAACTAAATAAATCTGTGTGCAGTGTTCGCTAATTTTTATTTTTATTTATTTTTATTTATTTATTTATTTATTTACTGCTATTTGGGTCACACCCAGTGATGCTTAGGGGTTATTTCTGGCTCTGCACTCAGGAATTACTCCTGGCGGTGCTTGGGGGACCATATGGAATGCAAGCTAACGCCCTACACGCTGTGCTATAGCTCCGCCCCCTCACTAATTTTTAAAGCAACTGTTTTAGTAATCACAATAAAGATCAAAACAAAAATTCCATCTTCAAATTTAAGACCTGCAAAAACTATACATCTATGTAGCCTTGCTAACTTTTTGTCTCTGTTTTTTCTCTCTTCTGCATATTTTCTCTGTTCTGTTTCATGGTATCCTTTCCTCTTTTAACTTTTGTTCTTTCTTTTCCTTTTCTCATTTCTTGCTCCGGGCTCTATTTTCCTCTGTGGTAAACTGGGCCCTCCTAGAAGATGAAACTAGACTGTGGAACACATCCTTGAAGGTGTTCAGCTCTTCAGTAAAGCTGAATCAAACAGAACCATCAGATTTCATGGCGGCAGAAGAGGGTAGTGAGGATGGCGAGGAACACCCAACTGAAGCAGGTCCTAGGGTGCTACAGCTGGAGGTGTCAGTCAGCTACCATCCTTGCTACCAGTTCTCTTGAAAGGAGGGCTGAGCTTCACAATTCATCATCACCACATAGTTCATTTCCTTTCTTCTCTCCCTTTTGCCTTCCTTCTGACAAAAGGGTTCCCTCTTTTTGACTATTTGACTAAACTTGAATTTCTTCCTGAAAAAAGAGCCCATGGACTCTTTTTTTGAGCATTTTACTTCTAAAACTTGGAATTCTAAGTTAGTCTTCTGTTTCTTTGATATGAAAATTTTGAATAAAGCCCACAAATATTCCAGGTTTATATCATCCACTGTTCTCTTATGCCAATTTTTAAAGCCTCTCTGATCCTTGGTTTTGTTTCAGTGTAGTTGAGTTTTAATGAGTTTTGACCTCTCTCTTCTGTTGCAACAAAGAATAAAGTTTTTCTTGCCTGTTTACCATTGTTTATTGTTTTTATAATTTTTGTTTTATAACTTCCTCCCTCCCTCCCTCCCTCCCTCCCTCCCTCCCTCCCTCCCTCCCTTCCTTCCTTCCTTCCTTCCTTCCTTCCTTCCTTCCTTCCTTCCTTCCTTCCTTCCTTCCTGTATTTGCTGAGTGAAGATTGTATACCCGGATTCAGATTAAGACTGGTTTTCTTTTCTTTTCTTTTCTTTCTTTCTTTTTTTTTTTTTCTTTTTGGATCACACTCAGCGATGCAGAGGGCTTGCTCCTGGCTCATGCACTCAGGAATTACTCCTGGTAGTGCTCGAGGACCATATGGATGCTGGGAATTAAACCTGGGTAGGCCTTGTGGAAGGCAAACACCCTACCTGCTATGCTATCGCTCCAGCCACAAGACTGGATTTCTTAATAAAAGATAATTGCAACCATTTTTCAAAAATAGATATGAACAAACACATGACTACAATTCATTTATTTATGTTTTTATTTATTTTTTTATTTGGGCTGGAGCGATAGCACAGCGGGTAGGGCGTTCGCCTCACAAGCGGCCAACATGGCCGACCCAAGTTCGATTCGTCTGCCCCTCTCGGAGAGCCCGGCAAGCTACCGAGAGTATTCGATATGCCAGACACAGTAACAACAAAGTCTCCAATGGAGACGTTACTGGGCCCGCTCGAGCAAATCGACGATCAACGGGAGGGCCTTTACCTTTACCTTTTATTTGGGTGCCAAACCTGGCGGTCATACTGGGTGATGTTAAGGGCTTACTCCTGGCTATGTACTTAGGGATTATTCCTGATGGTCTCAGGAGACCATATGGTATGCCAGGGATAGAACTGGGTCAACTGCACACAAGGCAAAGCCCTACCAACTGTACTAGTGCTCATGCCCCAAATGCAATTTATTTTAGAAAACAAATTTTTCTTTTAAGATGAAAACTGGGTTGAGACTGTGAAAAATGAAAAGTGAATATACTTCACATAAAAATATTTGGGGACCTCAGAGACATAACTTTAGAGATTCCCAAGGAATTTAGCAGTTTAGCCTAATATATAACAGAACAAAAGTTATAGTCATGAAATTAGCACTCCAAATCTCATTTTTACTTCAAAATGAGGATACTAGTAATATTTGGTTTCATGGAATTATTTAAAAACTAAGTGAGGGAAAGAATCAGAAACAGTTAATGTACTAAGTATCAGTATAAAAAATGTTTTACAACATAGAGGATGAGAGAAATAATTTGTAAAAATATTCAATTGGTAGATATTTATGGTTTCCAAATCTATTTAACTAACAGAGCATTTAGAATAATGAGTTCATTTAAAGTATATCTTGGGATGCAATCTCAGAAATTAAGGTTTATACCTTTCACTGGAATATGCTCTTTGAATTATGACTAAATTATTTATTATTTAGATGTCTTGTGTATTTCATGGGCTGGAGTGATAGCACAGCGGTAGGGCATTTACCTTGTGCACAGCCAGCCTGGCCAAGCCGGGTTCGATTCCCCCACCCCTCTTGGAGAGCCTGGCAAGCTACCAAGAGTATCTCGCCCGCACGGTAAAGCCTGGCAAGCTACCTGTGACATAGTCAATATGCCAAACACAATAACAACAAGTCTCACTGGACCCACTCGAGCAAATCGATGAACAATGGGAGGACCATGATCATGACTGTATATTTCATGATATGACAGTTTCTTTAAAGGCATTGATGAGCTGAACACTGTATTCCCAAAGCACTTTGTATAATTTTAGGCTCTGACTTGTAGACAAGAAAAGCTCATTAAATTGTAATTCACACTAATAACGAGAAAACATTTTTCTTGTTCTTATAGTTTTTAAAAAAATTTTACTTATTTATTTTCTTCTTTTTTTGTGGGGGAGGTCACCCCCGGTGATACTCTGCATTCATGAATTACTGCTGCCAGTGTTTGGAGGACCATTTGGGATGCTGGAGATAGAACCCAGGTCAGCCATGTGAAAGGCAAATACCCTTCCTGCTATACTATCGCTCCAGCCCACTTGTTCTTGTGGTTTTGATGTGTGGTATATACCTGGTGGTGTTTGGTTCTTATTCTTAGCTCTGTGCTCAGGAGTCACTTCTAGTCAGCTCAGAGGACCATATTGGGTTTCTAGGATCAAACCTGGCTCAGCCACATGTGAAGAAAGTGCCTTACCCACTGTACTATCTCTCTGGCCCTAGAGAAAACATTCAGTGGTCTGATTTACTAATTCAAGATTCTGTCTATTCTCACATACTTAATGTTTTCCTTATAAGAAAGTGACTAGGTTGATTATTGTAAGTTGAAAAATCTTAGAAAAAGATTACTTATGAAGGATATCAAAGATTTAAAACAAAAAGAATTTGAAAGATAATTGAGAAAATGTTCTATATTCCCCAAACTCATATTACAATGTGTTCTATACCAATGTGAAGCACAGAATAAATATGTTTTCCATTGAATAATTTCTTGGTCTAACGTTCTAAAATGTGAGATTCTGTAGTTTCTGTAGTCTATATTTTTGTTTTGTTTGGGGGCCACACCCATCAGGGCTTACTCCTGCCTCTGTACTCAGGGATCACTCCTAGAGGTTGGATCTTTATGGGGTACTAGGTGTCAAACTGGGTTAGCACCTGCAAGGTGAGTTCCTTGCCCACTGTAAATTAGCTCTGGTTCCAGTTTTTGTGGGTCTTTTTTTGGGGGGGGTGGTGGTCACACCCAGAGATGCACAGGGATTGCTCCTGGCTCATACACTCAGGAATTACTCCTGGCATGCTCGGGGGACCATATGAGATGCTGGAAATCGAACCTTGGTCTGCAATGTGCAAGGCAAAAGCCCTACCCGCTGTGCTATTGCTCCAGCCCCTGGTTCCAGTTTTTGTAGTTATATCTGAAACATATTCGCTTAACTGAGAACTTCCCAATAAGAATCTGCATTTTTGTTCTTCACTTAACTTTCCCGTGTTGCTTTTCTGGAACACTGCTACTTTCCTAAATGCAGTGTCATTGGAAGGTTAGGTCTGGGCTGTAAAGTAAGAAAGATGGACATATGCATAACAATTTTTTTTTCTGTTTTTGAGCTATACCTAGCAGCACTCAGATCTTATTCCTGATTCTGTGCTCAGGAATCATTCCTGCCAGTGCTCAGAAGACCATATGTGGTGCCAGGGTTCCAATCCAGGTTAGTTGTGTGCAAGGCAAACACTCTACCTGCAGTTTGATCTCATCAGTCCTAGAATTCCAACATTTTGTCCTTGAACAAATTACCCAAATTTCATTTTCATCTATAAAATGGGACTTGTAACAGTTTCATCCTTGTATGGTTGTTGTAAAGGCCAGTAGATGTGATAAATAAAATATAGAAAAATATGCCTGGAAAAAAATCAGCTTACAGGAAATACTAACCATATGGTATTTCCTTTAATATTTCTTTTATATGAGGCATTGCTTAGACTCTATTTGCTTCCTGCTATGTCTTTCCATAAACATATTTTGTTACATATTTTGCTTAAATATAAACTTGTTCCTGTGATGTGACCATTTGAACCTGGGACCCAAATTACTAGATTTCCTGTTACTTGTCACTTTATAATTAAAAAAAATACTACTAGAGAGATATCTCAAATGGCTAAGTGCATGCTTTCCATGCCCAGGGCTTGAGTTTGATTCTTTGCATTTCACAGTCCTGTGTACTGCAGACTGACTTCCAAGTCTTGAGCCCCTGGGCACTTCCTGCTATGACCCAATGCATGACTCCTCTAAAACTGGCCACTTTTGATTTCATTCTTATGTTCCATGCATTTCAAATGTGCTTCTTCCTCACACATTGGACCTTAAAATTTTAAAAATAATTATAATCATTTTAATTTTTTTAGGGTATCTTAGTTTACAATAGTATTAAAATTGTTGCTTCATACTTTCAGTATTGCTATACCAATCCCTCCACCAGTGTGTTAAGGTCCCTACACTACTGTTTCATGGTTCTGTACCCATCCCCCCCCACCCTACCGCCTCCCCCACCTCACCTTAACCCCCTTCAGTTCTTTTATGTTGATTATGTTTTAGGGTTTGTTTGTGTTGAGGATTTAGTCCCTTTCTTGGTTTGTTTGTACACTTATAAAAAAAAGATTATCTCAATCATGTTTTACAACCTGATTGATTTCATTTAGCATACACACTCCAATTCTATTCAAATAGTAGAAAGCCCCAGGATTCAATCTTTTGTCATAGTGAATAGTATTTTATTGTGTATATATAATGTGATTGTTTTATCCACTCATCTGTTGGCCCCTTTGGTTGTTACAAACTTGGCTACTGTAAACATATTGTGTATATGTCCTTGCACATGAATGTTTCTGTGTTCTTGGGGTAGATGGCATGTAGCAGAGTTGTTGGATTATATGTGAATTCTATTTGTAATATTTGAGAAGTCACCAAGCCATTTTCCACAAAACTAAAATGTGCAGTAAATGAGTGCTTTTCCTACCGCTTTCTTGCCAAAGCTTTTATAGGTGTTTTTATATAGATCATTATTGACGATGTGAAGTGATATCTCACTGTCACTTTGATATTTATTTCCCTGACAATCACTAATGAGAGGCATTTTTTTTATGTGTCTGGTTTTGACCAGCTTTCTATCTTCAGTGAGGAAGTGTAGACTCTTAGCATCCCTTTGGAAATATGCCAGAATGAATAACACCTTCAGTTTTCCAAGACATTGACTGAACCTTTTAGCTCCTACACTGGGATACTGAGATGCAAATAGAGTCTTTTGTCAGCATTTGTCTACATCAATTTTTTATTATAGTCTGTTCTCTTCTCTGTAGGAGCTAGTTAGCTTCTTCTAGTTCATCAGATTTCATCAGACCTCATACTTTTCGATTATTTTCCTTGCTAGAGCAAGATGTTTTATCATAATTTCTAAAAATATGAATCCCACGAAATTCTCAAAAATAGAGGAAAGATGTAGTGAAAGATTTTCAGCCTGCTACTGCTATGTTGTACTCTTGACAGTTGATTTTACTTTATTATCTTTTTTGGTTTGGGGGCCATACCTATGATGATCAGGGTTTTTTACTGACTCTGCACTCAAATATTACTCCTGGCAGTGCTTGGCAGACCATATGGGATGCTGAGGATGGAGCCAATGTTGACTACTTACAAGTGCCCTCCCTGCAATATACAACTCTGGTCCAAAGTGGCAATTGATTTTAATAGAAATAGTGTGTTATATCTTTGTGTAATCCAACCTTCAGATATAATTATTCCACACACATCTCCCCTGGTCAGAAAGTCACATTTCATGGATGGTTTGCAATCTTTTAAAATAATTAATATAAATCTCACAAGATTAACACACTTTTCATAGAGCTCAGAATTAAGGGTTACCTTTGTTGTCCTCTGATTTCACAAAGATCTCTGCTTACAGGTTTGATTTGATATGATGAGCTCTGATAGTTCATTGAATTGACTTGTAAATAAATATCTCTGATGGGTAACTGTCAAAAAATGTGAATTTCTCACAAGCTCCCAACTTTTGTGCACAAGGAACATTGTCCATTTACCAATAATTACTGAAATTTGTCAAAAGAATCCTAGGGTTTTAAACAGTTGAAGTGGCTTAAATTGTTAAGAAGAAACATATATTTGCCCTTTGAGAATTAATAACGTGCATGAGATTCTCAATGAAAAGAATTTAGTGGTTCATTTCTTGATTAAACAAGCATCTTTTTAAAAAACTTATTTGGCAAAGATTTCTTTTTTACAAGGTACAGACAATTATACCTTGAATGACAGTATGGTACTAATAATCAAATTTTGAAAAATGTGATGTTGAAGTAACACCTGCATTCCCACTCTGTCACTTTCTACTCCACACTCTCTCACCACATCTCATTTTTTTTAAAACAAAATTACATTGTGGTTTTTACCTGTCTTTTAAAGATCATTTATTCTAAAGGAATCTAACTTCCATGGCATGAGGAAACTCAGGAATATCTGTGGAGAGGGTCAAGAAATTGAAACTTGCTGCTAACAACCAGGGGGATCAGCCAACTTTGAAGTGGCTCATCAGCCCCAGTCAAGTCTGCACTAATAGAAGCCCCAACACCTTGCTGCAGTTCTCTTGTTTTGCTGATGGATTTTTTACTGCAAGCATTTATACAGCAAACTATTTTTTTGCCAAGCGACTAATTAATATGCAACAAGATGATTTTTGCTCTAAAAGAGAAGAAATAAGAAAGAATTGTAAACATGGAATTATCAACAAAAGTTAATAACAAACAAAACATTCAGATGCATTTACAAATATCTATAAATTCATGGTGAATCTGCACAAAGAATTGGTTTTCTAAGAACTGAGGTAACACTGATTTCTAAGAGTGCAAATATTCTTGTGTTACTACACCATGCTCACCACCAAAGTGCAATAGCCTTCCAATACAATACTCAGGATCCTTCTGTTCACTCCCTCTTGGTAACTTTAATTCTGTGATCAGAGTCCAAGAGTTTGTTTCATCAAATGTTGTCTATTCTGGGGCTGGAGAGGTAGTACAGTGTGTAGGGTACTCGCATTGCACAGGACAAACCTGGGTTCAATCTCTGGCTTCCCCAGTGGTCCCCTGAGCTGGTAGGGGTAGGGTGATCTTTGAGTGTAGAGAGTCAGGAGTAAGCCCTGAGTACAGTCAGGTGTAGCTCAAGAACAAGACAAACAAATGAAAAACACTATTCTCTTGCCTTCTCTCTTTATGTACCATTATTGAGTTAGATCATCTGGCTTTTGTCTTTTTTCTCCAGACTAATACACCTAGGATGATTCCTTCCAGTTCTACCTATATTGTAAAGAAAGCCAAGTTTTCATGATAAAGATGAGTAGTATTTCATTGTGTTATACATTGCTTTGTATTTTAGGTGATAAAACTTACTGGCCATGTAAAATCTGAGCATGAAAAGTCAGAAATCATATAGGATAACATTAGTTGCTGAGTTGGTTTATTTCAGTAATGGAAAAATGAAACCAAACTGTTAATCAGTTCTTTTTCTCTGTTACACCCAAACTGTGTTATGAATAATTAGTTACATAAGCAAAATTTTTGCTTAAGTAAAATTGTTCATGGCAAAGATGTTGGTGGTGAGAATCTGAAGAACGCTTTTGACAGCAAACTCATGAGCCAGATCACCCAACAATTCCCTTCTTACGTTCCTGACACCCAAAAGGATAAGATTAAAAATTGTTTGCTAATGAAGTCTCCAAGCTTCAGGCAATTTCTTATATAGCAATTGATTACTGTCACTGTCACTGTCCTCCCATTGTTCACTGATTTTCTCCAGTGGGCCCAGTAACATCTCCATTGTGAGACTTGTTACTGTGTTTGGCATAGCAAATACTTTGCCCTGTGGGCAGGGTAGGGCTCTCCAAGAGGGGAAGAGGAATTGAATGACCTGGGTCAGTTGGGTCGGCCACGTGCAAGGCAAATGCCCTACCGCCCTACCGATGTGCTATCGCTACAGTCCATAGCAATTGATAGCTAGCATAAATCTTAGTGTTTTAAAGTAAATGTCAGATATTTATTTAAATGCTTTAAGGATCAAAAATGACTGATTTGCCTCCAAAAGTATATTGGCTTTTTTGCTGAAGTACATTTGATAGAACTGTGTAACCAAAATAATATTTTCAGATTGGATACCAGTGAGTCCTTAAGGCAAATCATTAAGTTGGCTGACTTATCTGTCTTCTCTTATGTGACTCAGCTCTACACATTTAAAGGGATTCTCATTGTCTTGTTCCCCGCTGCACCCTGCCCTACCTCCCCCTACCCCCACTCACACATGCACTATTGTTTCCAGTTGTTTAGGCCCCAATTTTTAATAAGAAAATGATGATGTAACACTATCAATAGGTTTTTGATATCTTTGAAAATTCAAAAGAAAAAAGAAATTTTATATGGTAGTTAAACATATTTTTGTTACCTAAAATAAAATATGATAATGATATAGCAAAATTAAGATGGATTTATGGGGGCATTGGTGGAAGGGGTGTGAATGCTAGAGTTTCCCCCATGATTTCCATCAGATCCCACCAAAGTATGAGATCAGCATACTGCCTTGTAAAATCTATGTGTGCTTTTTACACAAATAAAGCCTTAAGGAAAATCTTCTAGCCCCTATTCCCTATCAAGTTGCAACCACTAATCCCTAAGGTGGAGGTGTTCCAGTGATGCCATTTTGCTAACTAGAAGTATGTTAATTATTTAATCATATTCCTAAAATCAGCACAAATGCTAGACTACTTGTTAATAAGTTAATAGGATGCTCAGATTCTGATAGTCATTAGTATTTTGACCAACTTAGTTGCTCGGTCAATGATAAATTCAATTCTCTTTGATCAATTAATTGACTAATGCAAGAATCATCCCCTAAATTTGGCAGTAAAAGATTATTTAAAATCATTAATGTCCAGAGATGACTTACTTCCAAAGAACTTTAATGATTTGAAGCTCTTTAAAAGTTTTGATGTTGAATTATAAATTAATTGGTAATTCAGCTTGGGTTATAAAAATTGAATCAAAGGTATTAATTATGAAGCTGCAATACAATTTATGACACTAAGCCATATCAATGAATATTTCTTTGATCATGATGTAAAACCCCCAATGGTAGGACAACTCTCTTAATGCTCAATTTTAAGAAAAGCTGTATTGTATGTTGGCTCTTTTCCAGATCTTCATGTACCTAAGTAATTTTCAGAGGACTTAAATATTTTTTCTTTGATGTTAATTGCTACCTGCAGGATCTTCTCATTAATCAGCTTTCAAGCAATTAAATCTATCACAAATGAAATGTATTGACTGAATTAGTTAAAAGTCATTTCCGGAAATAGACTTTAGTAATTAACTTCATGTCCTTATGTTAAAAAGTTGTCATATATTGTTTGGAAATCATTGATTAGAGTCTAAATTAATAGTGCAAATTAACATGCCCTTGTAATAAAAAGTGAAGCTCAACATTAAAAGTGAAAAGGCAGAAGGCAAAATCAGAGCCAACCACCTTACTAGGGAGGAAGTACTTTCTTTTTTCTTTTTTTTTTTTAATTTTTATTAGTGAAACACCATGAGGTAAAGTTGTGGACTTACAAATTTTTGTGCTTGGGTTTCAGTCTTAATCCTGAAAATTTATCATCCCAGAGCATAGAGACCTCTCCTCACAAATTCAGTTTAGTATCCTCTTTTTTTTTTTTGGCTGTTTTGAAATCAAACATAGTCACACTACTAATTTAATTGTCAGATTAATGAAGTCTTTCCATAAGTATACCTTGGGAAATTTTTATACTCTGCTATGGTAAAGTTGTTGCTATAATTTTAATATAGCTAGCATTAAACTACTTGAAATATAGAAGTTAGAAAATGTGAATTAGTTTTAAAAGTATCTTGGTAATATAGCATTCTTTCATAACTTATTAATTTTTTCACTTTTTTCCAAATCATGGCATGCAATATTTCTTCATTTCTTAAAAGTGACTTATAATTTATGGTTTAATAAATAAATTATCATTTATGAAATATTTCAAGTGGATAATAAAGTTAAAAAATTGCATAAAACTTATATCAAAAACATATCAAACCTATCGAAACTTGTGAGAATAAGTGTTTTTATTTTTTAACTTTTGTGATTTCAGAAGTGTGAATGAGTTTGGTAACTGAGGGTTGCCTCCCCGTCCTCCCCAGGCCTCCCAGCAGAGAGAAAAATAGACGAGGGACTCACAGATAGATGGTCAAAATGGCCCATTTAATACAGAGCTAGCATACTTGTAGAACATCTGAAGGGGGGGTTGACATATAGGATTGCGCATAGGCGTGATTGACTCTTTAAAGAGGTAAGACATTTCAGCAGAGGCAATTCTCTTGGGGAGATTAACTCAAGGAGACTGTCTCCCAGGGACATCTATATTGCTTTTCTCTTAAATATTGTAAATATTAAACAATTAACTTTACTTCTTATTATTACTTGGTAATTATTTGGAAAAACACAGTAAGAGATAGAGATTCCAAAAGTTAGTTCTCTGGGCTATGAGAGCAAGCAAGGCTTTTAGAATAAATCTCTGACTAAGTCTTCAGGCTTGTCCTTCCTCATGGGGGTCCTGTGTCATAAGTCATAACAGCGTGCATCAAGAACATGCTTTTATGCTTTCTAGACTGCCCCATTTCAATGCCGAGGTAGATTTGCCACTCATCCTGGGTCCATCCCAGTCCCATGGTGGGACCTCCCTTTTGGGGTGTTAGGAACTATAGCATATGAAGCTTGAGTCAAGTAACTATGATGGATGCCTAGGAGTAGATATATCTCAGAGTCAATAAGCTCCCAAATATTAGGAGTACAGCCTTAATGGTCTTTCTGTGTTTAACAAAAAGAACATCGCTCTATGGTAAAATATGAAAAGGCTTTAGGGGACACAGAAAAACAGGTAATTCACTACAAATACAAAATCCAGAGTTACCAGAAAGTTTTGGCTTATAAGGAAACAAGATTGACTTGGAAAATTGTGATGATGAGAGGTAAAACCCATAGGAAAGGCTAAAGATAAACTCGGGATTAGGGTGCTCACACAAGCACTATAAGCTTCTTTAGGAGAAGGAAAAGGGGCAATTCATTGATGAAACCTAAAACGCTTAGGGTTGATATTCAATAAACTCCCAGTTTTCAGCAAAAAATAAAATAATAAAAAACTTAGTCATACAGATGACTTATAGAAGTCATTTTAGTCTGAGCTAGGCATGTAGCTCAATAGTTGAGCACTTGCTCACAGGAGGCCATAGATTCAATCCACAGCACATGAGTAAAAAACAGAGAAAAAAATCACTTTTTTCCTTTCTGTATTTCTCATCTTTCTTAGACTGGGATTTCAGTACCCTTAAATCAGTGCATTTTATTTCTCAAATATTTGTTAACACTTCTAATTGATATGCGTAATATGCATGCATGTCTATTAGAGGATATAGGATTAAATGCATGTGCAATTGCATGTGTACATTACACACAGAATAACTTAAATTATAATTAATAACAATATCAATTATAATTAATCAATAACTAGTAATACTAACTTATTATTATTAATTACATTTATCGATAAAATATGATTTATTAATTCATATGATATTTTAATTTAGTTAAATGTATAAATAAAGTCCAATGCTATCAGCATTTAAAATAATAACAATCTAATAAATATAATTTTAAATTGTATTTTGAATAATTAATTTGAGCATATTTTCAAATATTTTTAAGTTTTTAGTCCTCTGTGAATGATTTGTACTTTTACCATTTTTATTATAAAATAGGACAGGAGTGATAGCACAGCGGTAGAGCCTTTGCCTTGCATGCGGCCGGCCCGGCCAAGCGGGGTTTGATTCCTCTGCCCCTCTCGGAGAGCCCGGCAAGCTACTGAGAGTAATCTCACCCACATGGCAAAGAATGGCAAGCTCCCCGTGACGTATTCGATATGCCAAACACAGTAACAACAAGTCTCACAATGGAGATGTTACTGGGCCTGCTCGAGCAATTTGATGAACAATGGAAGGACAGTGCTACAGTGCTACTATAAAATAGTTTTTATTATTCACTTATAGAATGCTTTATACATTATAGATGCTAATTCTTTAATTTACATAATAAACGTTAATTTTCTTTTCTTATCATTGTATTTGTTTCTTATGTTTGGGATCTGTAGGATGACATTGCTTTGTCCTTTGCCTTTCTCCTGGGACTCATTGCTCCCCTGGGACTCACTGCTCCCCTGGGACTCATTGCTGTGAACACTACTGCTGTTGTTGCAGAAACAACTCTTCAAATTGTGATCCGGACACTTTATTTCTTTAAAATGTGACTAAATATCTCTGATCACCCTGGACAGTGCAGGACTATTGGACTCTTTGCAACAAGCACTGCTCTGGGTACAGGGGTGGACTGAAGTTTTAGTACAACAAATGAGACTTTTGTGTTTGTAATTGTTACTTTTTCTATTTCAAATTTTTGTGTTTTTGTAAACAGAAAAGGGGGAGATGTAGGATGACATTGCTTTGTCCTTTCTCCCTTTCTCCAGAGGAACTCAGGTTTATCACAGAGCTCCTGAGGCACTTCCATTCCATTGTGTTTATCTGTAAATTCTTCCCTATGCTCTCCTCCCCAACCAGTTAATCAGCTTTTCCCCTTAATCAGACTCTGTTAACTTGTAAGGTTAGATTCTTCAGAAATCTATAGTTTTATATGTATGAGTGAAATATTGCCTTTCTCCGCTCCTTATGTCTTTTGAATAGTTTAAGCAATGTCCTTTTTGTATAGATACAGAAAGACAGTTAACATCATGCTTTGTAACTTAGGATTTAATTGGCTTTGAATATTATTCACTCCCTTCCAACTGCTTTCTCAACTTAAGCCTCAGTTGCTCTTGGTTCCTAATACCCTCAAAACAGGGTCCCAACGAGGGATTGAATGGACCTAGGGCAAGCGGTGAGCTACCCTGGCATCAAAAGTGCCGTGATTCTTAACTATAAGTAAAGAGTTTGATCATAGACAAATGCTGTCATGATCCAAAAGTAACGATGAGACTAGGACCCTTCTAGGGGTAGGAAAGATTATCTGGCCTGAGCACTGTAGTCTGAGATCAAGATGGCCCTAGGAGGGCAATTCTATAAGTTTCAGGTATTTCTTAGTGTATCCATACAAAATGATTTATATTATATATGCCTATATGTTTGTTAGACAAGGAGAGGAGAAACACACCCAGGGGAATCCGCTCTAGGGTGGATTGATCTGATAAGGGGATCTGTCCTGTCCTAGGAGCAGATGTCCCCAAGGGAAAGAATTATACCCCTATTGATTGTGATCGCACCTATGTGTAATAATTGTTACCCCAACCCCTCATGATTTGGGATTTAACTAGACTGTAAGAGTGGGCTGAGAGTTCAGAATCAGAACTGAGACTCCAAAGAAGGAGGATGAAGGTGGATCGAGAAGGAGAATGAAGTACCATGGAGGAGGAAGAAGCTGGAGGAGAATCAGAGGAGAATGGAGATGGGAATGGAATAAACTGCAACTAAGACCAGCCAGCCTGGCCTTCGTTCCTTCCTTTGCCTGCCCATCGCCATCGATCTCCCTGGGATGGGGGAACTGACTTGAGACTACCGAACGGGGGAGGCGGAAGAGATAGAACCACAGCCACTGTGTCTTTTTTGAGTTTACACATCAACCCATCCAGTTTTGTTCAGGGTTTACTCCTGTTACTCCTGGCTTTGCACTTGGAGTCACTTGTGACAGTGCTCTGAGGAACCTGCACAGGATAGAATCAGGGTTGACTGTGTGCAAGGCAAACACCTTCACCCCTGGACTATCTCTCTGGCCTTAATGAACATCAATTTTTGTGTCTTGAATTTTAACTTTGTTTGCATTTGATTAAATAATTATATTTGTGAACTTTGTGTCTTTTAAAACTTACTCTTCATCCCAAAGTCTTATATTATTTTTTGTATACTTTAGAAGTACTTGCATTTTTTCCTGGTTAGATTGTCTACGATTTTGAATTATTTTTGCATATGATATGAAGTTTGCATCTACTTTTGTCATTATCCCTTTTAAAGATCTGTTGTTCCAGCATCATTAACTAAATTAAACATTCTTTTCCCATTGATAAATGATGCATCTCTGTCAACTTCCCAATTCCCATGCAAAGTAGTACATTTTTATCTCTCACTGATGTTCCATTTTTGTGTCTAAGCATCTTCTGCATAATACCATGCTGACTTAATTGCTATAAATTTATAATGTGTCTTGATATTCAAATAATATCTATATTAAAAATTAATCTCACTAATTCTAACATTTTACTACAGCTCTTTAAAAAATCACTGCTCAATTCTGGTGATAATTGAAACTTTGACTTACAGAATTTAAGTCATGGGTATTGAAGTCAAGACCATCCTCACAACACTGAATGTTACAGTTCATAAAAGTAGTAAAGAAGTTTGAGAAATAGTATTATAGATAAGATACTTGCCTTGCATGCAGCTGACTTGCATTCAATCCCTGGCACTCCATATGGTCTCCTGAACATCTCCAGGAAGAGTTCTTGAGTGTAGAGCCAGGAGTAATAAAACCCTGAACACTGCTGAGTAGGGCCTCAAAACAAACAACAAAAAAAGTAATTTCTGAGTCAATATTTGACTTTTGATTCAGTCGAATAATTTCAAGAAAGAATAAAATGTTTGTAGAAATACTAAGTGGAAGTTTAGAACTTAAAAAGTATAAAAAATTAATACCTCAGCAAATTTTACAATGGGAGTTAAAGGGGTTAAAGGAAGGACTAGTGACAGCCAACATAGTAAAAGGAAGTAATAGACTGAAGCATGAAGTTTAAAAAGGAACACAAATTAGTAAATAGGAGACAAAGAAGACACCATAAAAATGTCTTTGATATGTATCTCTGGAGTTTAGAAAGAATAAGAGAGAAGGTGTGACCTAGGCCATATTTTAAAAAATGATGGCCGTTTTATTTTAAATTTGGAAAAATATTCACTGGATCAAAATATATTATAAATTTTGAGCAAAGTAAGGATAAAAAAATAATATTTAATTAAGGAAAACTGTATTTTCTTTTTTGGTGCTAAGAATTGAATCCAGGATAAGTGCTCTAGTGATGAGCAACTTCGCTATGATAAATTTGAAGGACTGGGGAGACGATTTAGTGCTCAGGAGCGATTCACAGATCTGTCCTCACACCTAGCAATGCTGACGGATCCAGGCAGTACCAGAGAAGATCCTGCCTCCCTCTCATGCAAAGCATGTACTCTAGCTATTGAGATGTATCCCCAGTCCTGATACTCCACAGTAAACTTCTTTGGAGAATACAGAATGTATATTGTTTGGCATCCAGCATATAGATATATTTCAAAACACATTATAAAAGAAATGCTATTCCTTAATTCCTAAATTAGGTACGTTCAACTTTATTTTTTATAAATTTTAAATAATATTTACTTATTTAAATAAAAATTATAACATCTAGAGATAATTTTAGTTGTAAGGCCATTAAATATGTTCTTTGTATCGTTGAAAACACTGAAACCCAGAAAACTTGTTTGCATAATCTAAAAGTGCGTCATTGTGAAAAGCAGTATTTCTACTCAGCAAGCTTTTAAGAACATTGAAAATAATTCATAAAATAAGAATGTTTAAATTATTAAGGATCTTACTATCACAGAAACTATTAAATGTTTCACCAAAATAGTCATTTTATTCTTCAAACAATGGATTGCAGATTGGTGTGTGTGTGTGTGTGTGTGTGTGTGTGTGTGTGTTTGTACATTTATAACCGTTTGAAGACATTATCCACGAATACCACCTCATTTCTTTCTGACTAAAAGATTTCTAAAAATCATTAACAAGTTTGGTTAAAGGATGATTCAACAACTAACATGACTTGAAAGTAGCAGTACTTTATCTCTTAGGAGAAATTTAGAAATGGAGCTTCCCAAAGGCAATCACTTACACTCCAGATTAAGCAGCTTAGAAATTTAGTACATCTCTCTCATCCCCAGAGAATATCTGTTTACATTGCAGAATAAAAGTCTTTGTCTCTCTGGAGAAAAACATGGGTAGCTGTGCCAGAACTCTCACTCTGTATATACAGAACCTGACCATTTGGATCTTCCTCTGCAGTGATGTAAATGAACCACCTGTGCAGAGAGTATTTTCGTTCTTAACTGTCGTCCTGTGAGGAAATGGAATATGAGGACATGACATAGTACTTGCTGTCTAAAACTATGATCCAGAAATATTGTGTTTTCTATCAGTATTTACATATAAAATTTTGGTAAGGTTATTTATTAACTTTTAATTAGAATATAATTTTCACTCCTTTTAACTTCACAGTGCTAATGCACAACTAAAAAAACTCTTCTCAAGTATCTTTTGTGGTTAAAAGTGGCTGAGTGACCCACATTCTCAGTATGGGAATGAGAGCAGAAGTTGATGTTTAGCACTTCTAAAACATGCTTTCCTCTAATTTTTCTGTTTCTTGAAATATAACTGTAAGTATGAGTATATAGCATTTTTAAAAGAACTACAAAATCATTTTGTGACTAGGGATATGAATATTTGAATGTAGAAAAGAAGGTCATCCTTTCACTAGATCTACAAAGTTTATGTTAGTTAACTATGTACTGCATGCTAGGAATTTAAAGAAGAGCAAAATTCATTTCCCGTAAGGAGATTCAGAGGGAGACAAAAATTATGATTAAAATAATTTGTAATGAGAGTTATAAGTAGTATATATATTATATACTCAATCTTTCTTTTTTTAACCCTGCTCTTAACCAATCTTTGCAGTTGCTCTTACCTTCAACTCCCTTGTCTTTCTCTTTCTTCCTACACATGCATGACTAAACTAATTTTGGTAAATTCAGTCTACTCAATAATTATCTTGGTAAAGTTTGATAAGTTTGAAAAAACACATACTGGATTATTCCCAGAAAGCCCTAGTCCATTTTCTTTCCACTTTTTTATATGGCATTTTTACTGATTTTAAAAGTAATTTCTCATATTGGCTTCATATTCTATCTGCTCCACTACATTTATGAATTTCCTTCTTATTTCAAATGAAAAAACAAGTTATAGAAGGGAAATTTCTTTTTTTATTTTTATTAATTTCTTTTTTTGCTTTTTGGCTCACACCCGGCGATGCTCAGGGATTACTCCTGGCTCATGCACTCAGGAATCACTCCTGGCGGTGCTCGGAGGACCATATGGGATGCAGAGAATCGAACCTGTATCAGCCATGTTGGCTGCGTGCAAGGCAAACGCCCTACCCGCTGTGCTATCGCTCCAGCCCCTAGAAAGGAAATTTAGACAAATTCCAGTGAACACATCTACTCTCTTCTCTGTACAGATGCCTGTATAATGATGCTGTTCTTCTGTTGCCAGAGGTCTATTCCACTCTTTTTGATGTTTAATTTCACATCTTACACCACAGACAAGCCCTTCAACTTCTAGTATTCTATTCTCTTTAGATACTTAAAGGCATTACTCTATATGTATTCTTACCTCTTCTAAAATACCTTTTTATTCTTTTTTATTTGATCATTTCCATAAACACCAGATATATATTTTTCAAGAGTTGAACCAAAACCTTCAGAGACAGCAAGATCAAGAAGTATGAGGAACACTTAGAATGATATGGGTTGATGTCTTAAAAAATGGGATAGATTCTAACCAGGTACAGCCTGCCCCCCAAGGGCCTGGGACACTCTGTGCGCATGCACAGCTAGCTCCGCCTCCTAGAAAGCTGGTTTCTCCCCTGATCTGTGCAGGACGGGCACGGAGGCCCAGCTCTGGGCAACCAAGATGAACGGCTCCTATTCCAACCAGGTACAGCCCGCCCCCAATGGCCTGGGACCCTCTGTGCACATGCACAGCTAGCTCTGTCTCCTAGAAAGCCGGTTTTCTCCCCTGATCTGCGCGGGACGGGCACGGAGGCCCAGCTCTGGGCAACCAAGCTGAACAGCTCCTATTCCAACCAGGTACAGCCCACCCCCAAGGGCCTGGGACCCTCTTTGCGCATGCACAGCTAGCTCCATCGACGTTCCCAACTCCTAGCTCAATGCCAGGGACTCTTTCCGGAGCAGCGGCCGCTAATGCGGTCGCGAAATATTTTCCCACTACATATGCCATTGGAACCATAAGCTACCTACTTCGATGGAAACTTCTCTAGTTTAGCTCAGTCACTAGAAACACAGTAGCCAATAACTCATAAGCCTATCTTAACTCACACTGCATATCAAGCAGAATAGTAACAGTGAACGTTAAGGACTAAACCACACTTTTCACAATGGTAAAGCAACGCAAAAGCCCACCAAACTTTCTTATTGAAGAGTCTAGCCAGATGACACCAACAGTACTGCAGTGTTAGACAACCTCTCTGACAAGGAATTCAGGAGGGAGCTACTTAGGATGCTTAGGGAACTAAAAGAAACAATGGAAAGTAATGCCAATAGAAGACAAGAGGATTTGAAGGCAGAAATGAGGAAAATGCAATCAGAAATGTCAGACCTGAAAAATCTCGTAGGCGAATTGAAAAATTCAGTGGAAGGCCTCAGCAGCAGAGTAACAGCTGCTGAGAACAGAATCAGTGAGCTCGAAGATGAAGTTCAGAGACTCTCCAGAAAAGAGCAGAAAATGGAAAAGAGACTCACAATTCGGGAACAGATGTCAAGAGAAGATCGTGATGAAGCCAAGAGGGGTAACATAAGAATTATTGGAGTCCCAGAGGTACAGGAAGAAAACCTTGATGAAGAAGAAACTGTCAAAGACATCATTGCTACAACGTTTCCAGAGCTGAAGAAAACTTGTGACCACATTCAGGAGGCCCGAAGAGTACCAGCTAGAAGAAATCCGAATAAAAATACCCCAAGACACATTCTGATCAAAATGACCAAAACCTTAGACAGAGACAAAATTCTGAAAGCAGCAAGATCGAAGAAAGAAATCTCTTACAAAGGAGCATCCTTAAAATTCACAGCTGATTTTTCTGATGAAACCCTCAGGGCCCAAAAACAGTGGTGGGACATAGTGAAAAAACTCAATGAAATAAATGCCTCCCCAAAAATACTTTACCCAGCGAGACTCTCATTCATAATAGAAGGAACAACACACAGTTTCACAGACAAACAACAGCTCAGGAACTTCATAGACTCAAAACCATGGTTACAAGAACAACTAAATGGGTTACTTTAAGGCAAGAAAGGCCCCTCAAATACACCAAATTTCAACAGAACAATGGGACAAAATCCCATAACAATAATATCTCTCAATGTCAATGGGCTAAACGCACCAATTAAAAGACATAGAGTGGCTGGATGGATTAGAAAATTGAACCCAACATTCTGCTGCCTGCAAGAAACATATCTCAATAGTCAAAGCAAACACAGACTCAGAGTCAAAGGCTGGAAAACAATCCTACAGGCAAATAGCTCCCATAAAAAAGCTGGGGTAGCCATCCTAATATCAGACCACATCGATTTCAGAGTGAGGAAGGTCATAAGAGACAGTGAAGGCCGTTTCTTATTGATCAAAGGATCTGTACAATAGGAAGAACTTACAATAATAAATGTATATGCACCTAATGAGAGACCAGCAAAGTACTTAAAACAACTACTCATAGATTTGGAAAAGGACATCAACAGCAACACAATACTAGTGGGAGACTTCAACACTGCTTTGTCACCTCTTGATAGATCAACCAGACTCAAGCTTAGCAAGGACATACTTCATCTGAGGGAAACAATGGAAGAAAGGGACTTAGTAGATATATACAGGACACTTCATCCACAAAAAGCTGAATACACATTCTTCTCAAGCGTACATGGAACATTCTCCAAGATAGACCACATGCTGAGCCACAAAACATGCCTCCAAAAAGTTAAGAAGATAGAGATTGTATCGACAATCTTCTCAGACCATAATGCGCTGAAATTAGAAGTAAATCATATACAAAAACAGAAAACTAAATCAAACACCTGGAAATTAAACAGTGCTCTATTGAACAACGAGTGGCTTAGACAGGAAATCAAAGAGGAAGTCAAAAGATTCCTAGAAACGAATGAAAATGAGAACACGAGTTACCAAAAGTTATGGGACACAGCAAAATCTGTGTTAAGCGGAAAGTTTATAGCTCTACAAGCATTCCTCAGGAAGGAGGAGCGAGCACACATAAGTAACCTAATCTCACAGCTTAAGAGCTTGGAGAAGGACCCAAAAAAGGAGCACAACCCGAACAGGAGAAAGGAAATAATAAAACTCAGAGCAGAGATTAACGAGATGGAAACCCAAAAAACAATCCGAAAGATCAATGAAACCAAGAGCTGGTTCGTCGAGAAAATTAACAAGATTGATAAGCCTCTAGCAAAACTCACAAAGAAAGGGAGAGAGAAAACCTTAATAAACCGAATCAGAAATGAAAAGGGGGTCATTACAACAGACACTACAGAAATTCAGAGGATCCTCAGGGAGTACTTTGAGAAACTGTATGCCACGGAACATCAAAACCTCGAGGAAATGGATAAATTCCTAGACTCCTACAGACTCCCAAGGCTGAACCAACAAGACCTGGAATACCTGAACAGACCTATCACCATCAAGGAAATTGAAATGGTAATAAAAAGTCTCCCCAAGCACAAAAGTCCTGGCCCGGATGGATTCACTAGTGAATTCTTCCAAATCTTTAAAGAGGATTTACTCCCAATCCTCTTTAAGCTTTTCCACGAAATTGAAATATCAAAAACACTTCCAAACAGTTTCTACGAAGCAAATATCACACTGATACCAAAAGCAGACAGAGATACCACAAAGAAAGAGAATTACAGACCGATATCCCTGATGAACACAGATGCAAAGATCCTCAACAAACTACTAGCAAATAGAATCCAACTACTCATCAAAAAGATCATACACCATGACCAAGTAGGATTCATCCCAGGGATGCAAGGATGGTTCAACATTCGGAAATCAATCAACATAATCCATCACATCAACAAAAGAAAAGATAAAAAGCATATGATTTTATCAATAGATGCAGAGAAAGCATTTAACAAGATCCAGCACCCCTTTATGATGAAAACCCTAGCCAAAATGGGTATAGAGGGGACCTTCCTCAATATAATTAAAGCCATCTACCACAAACCTACAGCAAGCATCATCCTCAATGGGGAAAAAATGAGAGCCTTCCCTCTGAGATCAGGGACGAGACAAGGATGCCCACTCTCTCCACTGCTGTTCAATATAGTACTGGAAGTTCTTGCAATAGCGATTAGGCAAGAAAAAGATATTGAGGGCATTCAGGTAGGAAAGGAAGAAATCAAGCTCTCACTATTCGCAGATGATATGATACTATACTTAGAGAACCCAGTAACCTCCACCAAAAAACTCCTAGAATCAATAGACTTGTATAGTAAAGTTTCAGGCTATAAAATCAATACCCAAAAGTCCATGGCTTTCCTATACGCAAACAGTGAGAGAGAGGAAAGTTATATGAAAAAATCAATCCCGTTCACAATTGTGCCCCAAAAAATCAAGTACCTAGGAATCAGCTTACCTAAGGAAGTAAAGGACCTGTACAAAGAAAACTACAAAACGCTACTTCAGGAAATAAAAGAGGACATGAGGAAATGGAAAGATATCCTCTGCTCATGGGTCGGGAGACTTAACATTGTCAAAATGGCAGTACTACCAAAAGCATTGTATAAATTCAATGCAATCCCTATAAGGATACCCATGACATTCTTCAAAGAAATGGAGCAAACACTCCTGAAATTTATATGGAACAATAAGCCCCCACGAATAGCTAAAGCAATTCTTGGGAAAAAGAAAATGGGAGGAATCAACCTCCCGAACTTCAAACTGTACTACAAAGCAGTAATAATTAAAACAGCATGATACTGGAACAAAGGCAGAACTGCAGACCAATGGAACAGGGTTGAATACACTGACATCTCTCCTCAATCATATGATCATCTAATCTTTGATAAAGGTGCAAGTAATGTGAAGTGGAGTAAGGAAAGCCTCTTTAACAAATTGTGCTGGCATCACTGGACGGCTACATGCAAAAAAATGGGCTCAGAACTCTGCCTAACGCCGTGTACAAAAGTAAGATCAAAGTGGATTAAAGACCTCAACATCAGACCAGAAACCATAAGGTAGATTGAAGACAAAGTTGGCAAAACTCTCCATGACATTGAAGCTAATGGTATCTTCAAAGATGCCACGCCACTGGCCGAGCAGGTGAAAACAGAGATAGATAAATGGGACTATCTTAAACTAAGAAGCTTCTGCACCTCCAAAGAAACAGTGATCAAAATACAAAGACAGTCTACAGAATGGGAAAGGATATTCACCGAATACACATCTGACAAGGGGTTGATATCCAGGATATACAAAATACTGGTTAAACTCCACAAGAAGAAAACATCCAACCCCATCCAAAAATGGGGCAATGAAATGAACAGAAACTTTCTCAAAGAAGAAATCCGAATGGCAAAAAAGCACATGAGAAAATGCTCTACATCATTAATCATCAGGGAGATGCAGATCAAAACCACAATGAGATACCATCTCACACTCAGAGACTGGCCCACATTCAAAAGAACAAAAGCAACCGATGCTGGCGTGGATGTGGCGAGAAAGGGACACTCCTTCACTGTTGGTGGGAATGTCGACTGGTTCAGCCCTTCTGGAAAACAGTATGGACGATTCTCAAAAAATTAAAAATTGAGCTCCCATTTGACCCAGCAATACCACTCCTGGGAATATATCCCAGAAAGGCAAAAATGTATAGTCGAAGTGACATCTGCACTTGTTTGTTCATTGCAGCACTCTTTACAATAGCCAGAAACTGGAAGAAACCTGAATGCCCAAGTACAGATGACTGGTTAAAGAAACTTTGGTACATCTACACAATGGAGTACTATGTAGCTGTTAGAAAAGATGAAGTCATGAAATTTACATACAAGTGGTACAACATGGAAAGTATCATGCTAAGCGAAGTGAGTCAGAAAGAGAGGGATAGACATAGAAAAATTGCATTCATCTGGGGGAAATAAAGTAACAAAATATGAGATTAATACCCAAGAATAGCTGAGATCAGCACCAGGAGGATTACTCCATAGCTTAGTGGCCAGTCGGGCATTCTAGAGGAAAGGGCAGCTCAGATAGAGAAGGGAACACCAAATAAAGGGTGTTTGGAGGATCCCCCAGGAGGTGAGATGCATGTCGAAAGTGGACTATGGACTGAACATGTTTGCCACTCAATGCCTCTTTTGCAGACCACAACACCCAAAAGGAGAGAGAGAACACAGGGTATTGCCCTGCCACAGAGGCATGCGGGGATGGGGGGATGTGGTGGGGGGGATATTATCCATGGTGGTGGAAAATGGGCACTGGTGGAGGGATGGGTATCTGATCATTGTATAATCAAACCCAAGCACAAAAAATTGTAAATCTACAACTGTACCTCATGGTGTTTCACTAGTAAAAAAAAATTAAAAAAGAATGGGATCAAGGTATAGCTCTCTCTACTAATGCCCATAAATATGAGAGATGGATAAAGACCAAGTATACTTTCTGATACCTTGACTTTATGTACATTTTAAGGAATTTAGTTGTGGCACAAAGAGAGAGAAATAAAACCTTAAAAAGTTTTATTTACTATATCAAAAACAGAGAATATTTTTAACTTGTTCATGATTGTTATAATTGCCAGAAAAATGGAGGCTTCTGATCGTTAATTTTATGTAAGCTTAACTGGATTAAAGTATTTCCAGTAGTTTGTAAAATATTATTTGTTTCTCAAATAGTATTTGGATATTTATCTAATTTTTATTTTAGAATATGAGAGTTTGACAAAAAAATAAACTCAAGAATTTATTGTGAAAATGATCCCTTAACAAATAAAAACATGTTTCAAGGTTCAGTAAGGTCCAGCAACTTGTGAAGAATAACATGGAACACTAGACATTAGAAGCATCTACAACTAACAGAAGAAATAATGAGACTCAGCATGTGCCTAAGACATCAGAAATTCATTATAATACATTATACTGAAGTGAATATGAAAATAAAGTTATATTTTTTGGTCACCACTTAACTGAAGCTAAATGTGTATCCCAAAGTTAATCTTGTCAGCTACAAGTTTCGTATTTCAAACTCCTGAAGGGTTCTGTTTTATTTCATCTTTATTGCCTTTTTCTTTTCTTATTTTTTCTTTGCATGAAATAACCTTGACTAGGATGCAATGATGTCGATTACCTGAAGAGTACAACCCTTGCTGTTCAAGACCAGTGATTATGTCCCTTAATTCCCTAGTGTCTAGGCCTACCAGAAACAACCCTAATTGTATACTTTCCTGTATCACTTGACTAGTTTTCACAGCTTGATATACCATCAATTTCAAGACTTTTCTAAATTTAGGAAATGAGTTTGACCATAAAATAGCATTGATGAGATCTTTTTCCTTTAGTTTCTGGAAACATGACTATTGAAGCAAATGAAGCACTACTCCACTTGCTTCTAAAAAGAGACAGGAAGTAAGTGGAAAGTACATAGACTATTTGCTTCCTCAAAAATATACCCTCTTGGAGTAATCATTGTACTGTCGGCTAATGAGTTTGAGAGTCTAATCTGACATTCATGTTCTTTATGCATCATTTAATTGTTTCATGTTTAATTGCATTACAACAAAACCAACATCTGTGGCAATGAAGATATAAAGGATATTTTATAAACTCAGAAAAGTAGAACGAGGTCACAAAGCCTACTTCTCAAGGGGAAAGGGTGGATTCTAGAATATTGATGTACCATCTCTATTATACTGAACATAGACATGGCCCTAAGAAAACCTAAAATTAGCAAATTACTAGAAGAGAATATAAAAGTCAACAATAGGTATTAATTGAGAACATAAATCATTCAGATTCTTTGTTTTAGAGTAGGGGATTTAAATCTTCCTAGTATACTAATAAGGTACAATAAAATTTATAATATTAAATGAACTATAGAAGATAATAGAATGTACAACTTCAGGTAATGGAATGTGTAAATTACGGTGTAGGATGTGACTCAGTGATAGAGCCCATGCCATACATGTGTATAGCCCTAAATTCAATCTTCATTAGTGGAAGAAAAAGCAAAAGCACAGCTCTTTAAGGTTCATACTTTGGATTTTACAGTGGTTACAGTTATTTCATATGAAGTGAAAAATTCACTTTAAATTATTGACCTAAAGAAAATCTAAGATAAAAAATGAGTAATTTTATCTTGGGGAAATTATTTTTATAAAAATGCACATAAAGGAAATGTTTAGGATATAAAAAGTGTACAATTGAAATATAGAATCAAATTTATGAATTGTTATAGGAACTGGCATAGTATGTAAAAAATGTGTTCCATCAAGATATTGAATTTGAAAAGAACAAGAAATCAATTTTTAATTTCTCATTTCTTTATAGGACACGCGATCTTACAAAATTTCTCCTTGTATAACTAGTGTTAGCTCCAGGGAAATGATTTAAGTAATGGTTTAAAAAAAGGGACTAAATTGATGCTTCTTCAACAGAAGTTAACATTTGTATGATATTAGAAAAATATAATTTTATATGAGCATACTTACAGTGGTGGTCCCCATATTCTTATTGTTTGTTTTGAGGGGCAATTTGGGTCACACTGCAATGCTCAGGGCTTATTCCTGGCTCTATAATATAGATCACTCCTGTTAATGCTGGGGTTCATAAGGGATGCTGGGAATCAAGCTCAGGTCACCTGCATGCAAGGCAAATAAGTGGCCTACCTATTGTAATATTGCCCTGGCCCTATTACTATTGCTTTTTTGGCATCTAAATTTCTTTAAGATTAAGGATTTTACTTGGAATTATATCCTGAGGTAGATAGTAGTACCAAATTGTTTATTTATTTTTTATTTACTTCTATTTTCAGGCTACACCCAGAGAGCTCAGCCCTAAGATGACTGGGTCTATGCTTGGAGGTTACTCCTGGTATTGCTAAGTGGACTATATATGATGCCAGAGATTGAATATGGATATGTTGCATGCAATCTCTACCTTCAATACTATCTCTCTGTATCCCCAAATTTTGATTTAGGGAAATATGCAGGAATTCTTTAAAGTTTAAATCATTTGAATCAATAATTTAAAAAAAATCAACAAGATTATTTTAATGGGTGTAGGTAGGTAAGAAAATGTCTACTCTGATACAGCTTGTAAGCTAAAAAAGATGACATGTGGAATAGAATTTAAAGTGTTGGCTTGAGTTTACAACACTATCTACAACACTACTTTGAGAGATTTCCCTATAGACGTGAAATCAGGTTAAGACTTGATGTATAGGTGAGCTGAAATTAGGAAAGGAAAGAGCAAAGGGGAAGAAAATAAGGGTTTACAAGGAAGGCAAACTAAAGATTTTAAAGTAAAGAAGAACTTGGTATAATTAAGAACCAAAGGAAGTACAGCATGATTGGTGCACAGACCATGGAAGAATGGAAAGGAATAACCTAAATGAAGGAAAGGTCATTGTTGCTTGTAAGTGGAATGGAAATGACAAAGCTCAGAATATTGCATGATTCCCTCAAAATTATCCAGGAATATGTTATCAGTAGATTTCAACTCTACTGAATTTGATTTTCTTACTTTTTGTCCTAGAAAGCTACATGGAAAATCTTCCCACCATACATGTAACTAACTTACTTATTTATTTATTTTTATTTATTTATTTAAACTAGCAGTTTTCTGGGAAATGGAATGTTTATAGTGTCCTGGTGGAGACCATTGTTTTAGAATAAAAGTCAAAGTATTACTAGGAGAAATAATTTTTTAATTTAATTTTTAAATAATTATGGTAGTTGATGTGGTTCTTCAGTGTTAGCATTTATGCTTTTGATGTAATAAGTTACTGCAACTTCAGCATCATCATTGTACAGCCACAGCATTGTGTAAGATTGTGCAGTTGTTCAAGGATGACTTAACCTGGGTCCCATAATAGAACTGATCAGTCTGTGCCTGACTTACTAGGTGAAAGATAAAGAACCATCTGTTCATCATTTAAAATTATTACTCAGGTAACATGGTTACAATAGTGTTAAAGTTTATCATTATTGCACAAACCAACCAACACACCACACTACCCAAAACACACCACCACCTTCCCTGTTCTATTTTCATTACCTCATGCCCCATGTGTTGATCATTTTGTAATCTGAGGTCAAGGGTTTATCACTACTCATCCGTTCCCTTGTTTTACCTCACTATAGTCCATAGATATAGTCCATGAGATCATCTGGAGTTTGATCTTTTCCCTCTGACTTAGTATTTCTTAGGATGATACCCTTCAGTTCCATCCATGTTGCAGTGATTTGCATGATTTTATCTTTACAGCTGTGTAGTTTTCCACTGTGTATATATGCCAAAGCTTCTTTTTCAACTCATCTATCATTGGACATTTACTCCTATCTGAGTGAGCCAACAAATAAGTCTTATGGTCACTACTGCTAATCATATTTCTAACTTTTAATAATGTTCAGGTACTTAATGTGAAATATTAAATAAATACTGTAGTTAAAAACCTGTGTAGTCTTGAGTATACAATGACTTTGCCAATCTACATTTTCTCTTTATGTGAATATGTACCTACTGTCCTGGAATAAAATTTCTTAGGCAATTGTCTTGAAATGTTATCTCCACCAAAAAATCTACCTCTTTTTCTTCCAGGCAAAATAATTTCCAGGAATCCTAAGAAACAATGTAGAATGACCACTAATAATATATATGTATATATAAACAATAGTATATTTTATATAATATACAAATTATATATAATATATTATACTATATTATAATGATGTTATAATTAAACCCTTCTTAAATTTTAATCTTTTTTCTCTGCTTGTGAAATACACAAGAGTATTGCTCTTGTATTGTTTTTTATTCATTTCCTCCTAGAACATTGTGCTATTGACTTAAGATATTAGTTATAGTAATTATCTATTCTCGAACTTGAGAATAGACTTTATTTCAATGAGTGCTTATATAGTGATCATCATATTTCAGGTTTTACTTAAATTTTTTATGATTTAATATAATTTAATAAATGGAATTATCATAATAACTCTTTGGTGTAGGCCTTATTATCATCCACATTTTGTAGATGAGGAAACTGAGGCTTAAAGGACTGAAGAAACATTTCCAATGTCACAGATATTATTAGTTATGAAACAGATAAGAATCAAGATATGGATGTTTGTGTTTGGAATAGAATCTGTGAATCAACTTTCATATGAAGGGAACTTCAAACAGTCAAATCTTTTTGTATATATAAGGAAATATTGCAAGTGTATACTGCACAGAGACGAGGAGATTATACATCTTTTTAAATGTCAGAATGTTAACTTGGGTAAGAGCTGAGGTTATGGTTCATGTCTCCTGATTATGGATTAAAGTCTCTTTGTTGGATCCCCAATATAGCTTACATCATAATCACCCAGAAATCTGTTATGATAATTTATCTTCTAGATCCCCACTTCCAAAGATTCTGATTTGGTGTTTAGACCTTTAAAATATTCCCAAGATTAGCTACATAGAAAGGTTTTGGGAACTGGAAATCTGAAGAAGGATGTGTTAGGCCAGAAAAAAAAATAGAATCAGGACTAGAGCAATAATACAGTGGGTAGGGTGTTTGCCTTGCACACGGCTGACCTGGGTCCAATCCGCAACATCCCATATGGTCCCCCAAGCACTGCCAGGAGTAATTCCTAAGTACAGAGCCAGGACTAACTCCTGAGCATCTCTGGATGTGACTCAAAAAGCAAAAACAAAAAAAGAATAGAATTACACAATTATTTTGGGAATTACTACTTCTTTTTATTGTAGTTTTTCTTGGAGGGAGGGAGGGTAGAGCCATAACTGGTAATACACAGGGCTCCTGGCTCCTTTCTCAGGCGTGACCCCAGCAGTGTTCAGGATAATGTATACAGTGCCAGAAATGAGCTGCAGTTGCTCGCATGCACGGCAAGTACCATACTTCTGTGTTATCTCTCTAGCCTCAAGAATAGGGTAGTTAATACACCCTAATAGGGTTACATGAGTTTAGAATAAGTTGGGTCACAAAGGTGAGAAAGAGTGGAGCGAGAGCCAGAAAAACAGCTAGTGCTGTTAGGTCAGCAGTGCTAGAACACTTAAGTTTGGAGCAGACAAAATTTACAGAAAAGTTATATAATAACAATAGTGATAGCAGGTACAATGAGGTTTGCCAAACCTGTATATCTGAGCACCATGACCGTTTTGCATAGTGACTTACTTTACTTCTATTTTCCCAAAAGTAGTATTTCCAAGTTCCTCTCATGGGCAGACCTTCCCCCATAGCCATATGCATGAGCACAAGTTAGAAGATTGGGAGCATAGTTGACCCTTTAAAGGGAAATTACTAGTGCTAACTTAATAGCAGGACCCACGCAGCCCACATCATCTGGTATTCATCTCCCAATAGAATGTAGTGGGTTGTATATGATTACATTTCTGTGTTTATATCTAATTATAGAATTTTTCTTATACATATCTCTTCTTTGTTGGCCTTATAGAAGCAAGTTGATATGAATCCTAGAGGCTCAAGAAAATGAACATTGCTAGTAGCACGTCAATGCACAAATTTCTTTCCCTCTAGTTGAACCTTCAGACAAGAATCCAACTCTCATCAGCACTTTGATTACAAGTTCTTGAGGGACCAAGTAAACCAAGTCCAGGTCACTTTTAGAATCTAAAATATTTTTTAAAAGTTTGTTGTTTCAAGCCACTGAGCTTTTTGTGGCTTAGCATGTATCACAAATAACTAATACCCCAGAAACCATGGTACAAAAATTCTTAAAAGTGAATGACTGATATCACTTAGGAATAAAATATAGAGACTTAGCTTGGAAAAAAGTGAGGGTAGGAGTCTCTCAGGACATGTAAAAGTGGTGAGATGTTTTAGTTATCAGTAACTGAATTGTTGAAACTGGTTCTGCACAAGCTCAGAAGACAATAATACACTAAATAATCATAACTTTGTTTCAGGTGAAAGTGAGGCAAAACAATAAAATAAGAGTCAGTTGCAACTAACAAGACACTTAAGGAAGGAACTTAGGGGAAAAACAAATTGTTTGCAGTCAGAATTCAGAGGGCATATAAATAATTCAGAAACTGCAGTATTGTAAATGTCACTATATCTCAACAAATCTTAAGTGTGAATGTTATGGCATAGTTTCAGAGATAAAAAACAGGATGTGGTGAAAACTGCCTTTGTTAGGACCAGAGAAATGTTTAAAAGATATTACTAGTACCTTGAAACAGAAAAAAGACACAGAAAAATTAAGATATAGTTTTAAAAAAGTCTTATGGGCCCAGATTTCCTATCATTAAGTCCATAAAAAGTGTCTAAAAAAACCAGCACTAGTATTGATTTGGGCACAGATAGATTGACTACAATAAAACATAAAGAGTTGAGTTTAAAACAAATGTTTGAAATAATTGATGGCAGCCTTTGCAACCCCGAATAAAACAATTATAAGTTCAATTGAGATGTCCTCATCTTCCCCCCAATATTGTCTCCGTGTCCTCTTCAAACAGTAGATGACAAAAATGATGAATAAAATGCAGAGATCTCTAGGGATAGGAGATACAGTACAAGGTTAAGGATTTGCTCTCCATGAGGTTAAACCAGGTCTCCAGAACTACAGATGATCCCCTGAGCACTGCCAGGAGTTAAGCCTGAACACAGAACTAAGAGTAAGTAATCCCTGAGCACTATTGCATATGGCCCCAAAAATATAAAGAAAGGAAAAAAAATTACAGAAGTTCCCATAAAGCAAACAGAGATGGAGAACAAATGACTGAGTGCTTCCAGACATAACAGCTGTACCAAGAGTAGAGCCCAAACATATAACATTTTCTAGCAATAGTTTAGAAGTTCTGGAGAGTAGTGACTGTTGTGTGCTGGAAAGACTCATGTATTCTGGGTGCAAATGCACACATTGATTCTGTCCTATTTCTATCCATGTATGCTGGGAATGTCATAGAATGAAATATAATTCTATGTTCACTGGAGAAAAAGAATCATACTTGGGTTTGAAATGCATGCACATATTTACATGTATTTCACATATATGTACATATATGCGCAAACATGATAGATGATGGACACATGTGCTATATATGCATTATTTGCACATATATGAATATGGTTATTTATGTTACAGCTTTCTAGACATGATGTCATGATTGGAAATATAATCTGATTGGTGGTGACATTTGGGGTGACACAGTTTTGGAGGAATTTTACTTGGAAAAGGTATGTAAATTCTTTTGAGCAGGAAAATGCAGTGTGATAGATTGTAAAGGTAAAGGTAAAGGCCCTCCCGTTGATCGTCGATTTGCTCGAGCGGGCCCAGTAACGTCTCCATTGGAGACTTTGTTGTTACTGTGTCTGGCATATCGAATACTCTCGGTAGCTTGCCGGGCTCTCCGAGAGGGGTGGAGGAATCGAACTCGGGTCGGCCATGTTGGCCGCTTGTAAGGCGAACGCCCTACCCGCTCTGCTATCGCTCCAGCCCATAGCAGATTGTGATAGATTGTATTATTTGGTAAATAACCGCTCTTCATAAAACTCTATTTCCTTGCCCTGTCCCATTCCTTTTGGCTTAAATCAAAAGAGACAAATGGGTGGGCTATAAAGGAACACAGAAAGGGTCTAACAAATGGCCAAAGGCAATAGAATCTGGCATCTAGGCTGCAGAACTGAACTTTCTGTAGTAGGAAATTTGGGGCAGCTTCAGGTTGAGGGGAATATACTCTGATAGAGGATGTGGTGCTGGATATTAAAAATATGAAACCATATCATTAATAGTATTATAAATCATGGTAACTTAAAAGTTAAAAATTAAGTACTATAGATACTAAGAACATAGAAGTAAATGGTCATAACATATCATGTTCACGATCCTCCCATTGTTCATCGATTTGCTCCAGCGGGCCCAGTAACATCTCCATTGTGAGACTTGTTGTTACTGTGTTTGGCATATTGAACACGTCACGGGTAGCTTGCTAAGCTCTGCCGGGCACTCGAGTTACTCTCGGTAGCTTGTCGGGCTCTCCGAGAGGGGCGGAGGAATCAAACTTGGGTCGGCCATATTGGCTGCATGCAAGGCACACGTCCTACCGCTGTGCTACATATGTGACTGTCAATAGTTTAAAAGTAGATATGTTTTTGAATTGGTCTTCAAGTTCATTCCTTGAACATGCTTGTACTCACTTGTTGGCTCTATGTCGTTTTGATTTTCCACTCCTAAGAAGCCCATGTTCTCACTTATTACCCCTCTTTCTCTATTCTCTCATCTCTCTAAGCAAATTTCAATAAAAATCTATCTTGCTTCACCGAAAAAATTAAAAATATGTTTTATGCATACGTATGTATACCAATGTGTACATTTGCATTTCTATAAAGATAGGTATATCGAGGCACACAAATATACACACATATATGGGCATATGCACACAGAGATTGAGTTTTGGCCATCTAATTCTCATTTAACACTGTCTCTTCAATTTGTGCAGCCCTAGGAAGAGGTGAGGAAAGCAGAACAGAGTGGCACTGGCAACTACTAAATAAAAGGAATTACATCGGGGACCACACCTGTAGCTCTACCTGGAGAACTGAAAATGGTCCTCATCATGGAATGGATGGAAATCCAGGAGTAAATTTGACTTCTGTTGTTACCGTCACAATGTACTTCCTGAACAAGGGAAAAATTCTATTTCTCTTTGTTGTGTTGACAGCTTTTGCTACATAAATAGATAGCTACGTAGGCAGATACTAAGGTGTGAACATCCCCCATGCATTTTAATTGGCTGTTAGACTGAAACTGTGGGCTTGAGCATTTAAATGGTAAAAGTGTCCATCAAATAAAATCCACATATCTACTTTAAGTCAGGAAGTTTGGCATTGTCTAGGTAACAGTGAAGCCATGTCTCTTGCCAGTAACTAGCTCACGGATCCCTGAAACAGGCCTAAAGAAAAGGAGCTCATGAAGAACTCAGAAGATGAACATCTCTCTCCACACCCTCTTTTCTCCCCTCTCTAACACAACTCTGGAAAGGACGGCTATGGAAAAAAATGTTTGGGCATCGGGTTTTGAACAGTTCATAAACAACCTCCCTTTTTCTTTGGTACTTGTGAAACATCAATTGATTAATACTAGTTGACTTCAGAATGGTTCCGTAATTAAACAGATAGTATTTTTAATGATATAGGAAGTGGAATCATCAAATAAAAGAGCATAAACCACAACTATACTAAAGTTTGCATTTATTTGAAAGACCTATAAGAGAATTATCAGTTGATAGCACAGCGGGTAGGGCATTTGCATTGCAGCTGACCCGGGTTCGATTTCTCTGTCCCTCTTGGTAAGCCTGACAATCTTCCGAGAGTATTCCACCTACACGGCAGAGCCTGGTAAGCTCCCCGTGGCTTATTCGACATGCCAAAAACAGTAACAATGGAGTAAAAATGGAGGTGTTACTGGTGCCTGCTCGAGCAAATCCATGAAGAATGGGGTAACAGTGCTACAGTGCTACTGTTTTATCAAATAACAGACTGAGATAAATTGAAGTCTTTTTCCCTGCAAAGGTGAAACGGCTACTCTATTTTATTTTTTGTTATAGTTTGGGTGACTTGGTTACAGTCATGTTGATATTTATTCTTCTGATACTACAGTGAAAAGTTAGCTATTAAACCAAAACTGAAGAGGGGGAAAAATGCTGGCACATGCATATGGAGGAGAAGATTTCAGCAGAAAAACATATGCAAAGGACCTGTGTGCTAACAAGCATGCAGTCACCAAGGAAGCACAAAGAGAGAGATGAACCAAAGAGAAGTGTAATATCAGATGGGGTGAGGTGGTAACTAGGGTCCAGGTAAAAAAATTCATGTAGGAATAGGTGAAGAATTATACACTGTGCAGTAAACAACCTTTCAAAGGTTTGACAGTTATCGGTTCAGGATTTTGTGTTTCCCAAAGTGGGTGATAAAAAGTGCCCATTTTGGGGGTCACTGGAATGTTCCAGGGGAGGCTAGCAGTAGCCTTTCCTGCAATTGGAAGGTTGGTAGATACTTCTGTTTATTCACTTAGGAAAATTTTTTTCTCTTCTGAGAAGAGTGTGGTAAGCAGAGTAAGACTGGGATCCTTTGGTAGATGTTAAGGTACTATTAGCCAGCACCATGAAAATGATATAGTAAGGCCAACAATGGAGTAGGAGAGTAGGAATTCAAGTTAGAAGGTTGTTATCACCAGAATAAAATAGGTTGTTTGGACTAGGAGAAAATGATGGACTTTTAGGAAGGTTTTCTGATGCTAGAGATGATGAGAGTTGCTGATGGATTATTTATCACAGAAAAGAGAGAAAGAGGAAATGTCTCAGGAGTTTCTGATTTGATCAATTTACTAAAATATGATGGAAGAGAGGGCAGGAGTTCCATTTTAAGTTGTCTGTAAAGCAATTTAGTATGAACTGCACAGAACTGTGTGTATCTGTTGGGAACTCCAGGAAGACTAGACTGAAGACTGGAAGCTTAAATAAGGTTGAAATGAGAAAAAAAATATATATACACGCATATATATATCTCAAAAGATAGATCAATATAGTTAATTGACAGTGTAGAGAAGTAGGTGTATAACAGAGCTGAGAAACACTAAAGCTTTGGTTTTAAGAAGAAAAATCAACAATGGAGATAGCAAGGACTGTGGACCAGGGATTGAAACCCACCAGTTTAGTATAACCAAACTCCTTCTAAAAGTGAGGAATGGGAAGTTTTCACATTTGCACAACAGAGGGAAAACATTTTTCTTTTGAGTCATAGAATATAGCCCTAAAGACAAGCTTCTTAATGCTCTGGTATGACATTTAATGTTTCCAACAATCTCACTCAAGGGCCTCAAGGGATAAAAGGTTTGAGGCCCTTCATGTTCCCGGAGCGAACAGATGCCATTGGGCTACACTAGCACGTGACAGGGACAAATGGAGACGTTACTGGCGCCCGCTCGAGCAAATCGACGACTAACGGGAAGTTAAGTGATTAAGTGATTAAGTGAACAATCTCACTAATATATTTCCTTTCATGTTCATGTTCAACTTCTTTTCCCTCCCAAGATTTATCTTCTACTGACATGAGAAGCTAAGAGGGGTTAACTTTGATAGAATGAACATAGCAATTACGGACCAAATTAGGGCCTTTTACAAATATTGGATGATCTCACTTATCATCAGAATATAGCAAATATAGTAAAGCAAATAAATGGATGGTATTGAATAATGCAACCCTCAGCCTTGGATTACAAATCCGGTTATCAAATTGTAGGGGTGGGTTGTGGGGAAGAATGATCCCACTAGAAGTGACATTGGGCCAGTGATGGAAGGTCTTGGACTTTTTGGTGATGGTGGATGGAGTGATTCTGTACATTAATACCAGAACTGCAACATTGCCATAACAAGATTTCTTAAAGTATAATAAAATTCACTGTCACTGTCCTCCCGTTGTTCATTGATTTGCTCGAGCAGGCACCAGTAACATCTCCATTGTAAGACATGTTGTTACTGTTTTTGGCACATCGAATACATCACGGTTAGATTGCCAGGCTTTGCCATGCAGGCGCGATGCTCTCGGTAGCTTGCCGGGCTCTCTGAGAGAGACAAAGGAATCAAACCTTGTGCAAGGCAAAAACCCTACCCTCTATGCTATCGCTTTGACCCACAATAAAATTTTTAAAAAAAAGAAATGAAAAAAAGAGGCCAGTGAGATAATACAGGGATTATGGTGCTTTCCATCATTTATCTGGAGCATGTGGCAGGCTCCAGTTCAATGGGTCCCTGACACCATAAGCCTTTGGCGTTATTGAAATTGCTTCTCAGTCTTGTTTGTCACCAGTCATTCCCATGGTGCTGACTAATTTAGGCCCAAACCTAGAAGTAGTGTTAAGCAATTTAATTCCTTTCTCTTGTATTCTTGGAATTTGACAAAGCCCATCTCCTGGGCAACATTTTCGCTTTTATCCCTTCCCTCCCTTCCCGTTCCCTCCCATTCTCCCCTCCCCTCCACTCCCCATCCCCCTTTACTCTCTCATCCCCATCCCCTCCCTCTCCTCCCTTCCAGTTTCCTTTCCTTTTATTTATTATTTTTTTAAACAACGAATTCACTTTTATTTTATGGTCAGTTCTATACCCATCCTCATTCCTTTCATGCAGTGGGAAACATCTCCACTTTTAAGGAAATTTGTGATAGAAAGTAGAGGCAATGAAAGTATCACAGTCGAAACTATTTATTTCAGATTTGGGATGAGATTATAGCTGTCAAGTTTTGTTGTGGGGTTCGTGTGTTATATTCTATAAATAAATAAAATGATCCTTTTATTTAATAATTCTCTAAACCAGATGCTAAGATATTAGACAAATCTTTTGCATTTGTTCAATGCTACAAACTTTCTGGAATAAAGATAGCTTCAAAATAATTAGTAGGTAAAGCAGTAGGAGGGGTAGGAAAGATTATAAAGTAGGTTACAAGAAAGTCTCTAATAACTTTCTTGTCACTCTGAGTCCATCCTGAACCTCATTGGTTTTGAAAATATATGCCTTTCCAGATTGATAAAATAAAAGTGTCAATGGTTCAGTGACTTGTTCTTTTCTGCCTGTCTTTGGTCTAGTTGCAGTAATTGCTACCATGTCAATTAGGGAACAATTATTAGAAAGTTTATAAATCAAAAGGACTGACTGAATTTTTTAATGACCATGGTGAAAATTTAGCTCAAGTAATGTCCCTGAACTGAGTGTCACATTAAGGCAATGGAACACATAATTTTGAAAAGCAGCAAAGATATAGCTTTGGGAAATGCATGCATTCATTTTAGAGGGCCTCAGAAATGCTGTGCTCACAGTTTCGCAGACTAATTTCAGACAAGTTTGACAAGTGGTGTGAATTTGGTTATGTAACACATTGTGGAGTCATCAAGTTCTCTGGTCAGTAAAAAAATATCTATATAATGAATTCATGCTCATAAAAATGGAATTAAGACGGTCTGGAGAGCTAGTACAGTGGGTAAGGCTTGCCTTGGAGGTAACTGATTCGGATTCAATCCCTATACTCCAAATGCTTCTCTGAGCCCTGCCAGGACTAATCCCTGAACAAATAGCCAAGAGTATGAGCCACACCCCAGGGGCTAAGCCTTAACATACCATTCTTCCCTCAAGATACAAAATAGCTAGTGTAGCTATGGTAGTAAAGTAAAAAGAATCAGACTTTTACACAAGTAAATCCTTCCTTATTGTCATAAATGTTGGATATATGACTGAGTTCAGAGATGATAAAAGTACTAGAAATTCTACCTCAGCACGTGACATTGCATTTCCTAAAGCAGGAGTCTTTAGGGCTTATCAATTCTCAATGTTCACATAATACAAGAATGTTAGAGTTAGAGCTTTTTTGAAGTGCACACAATAAAATTCTGCAGCAATGAGAATACCTGGATTTAATATATTTTTCAATGCTATTTCCCTGTTTCTTAAAAACAAATTACTTTAGGGATACAGCTCTTATTACTCTAGTCTCAAAGGGACTTGACAAGTAAGGCATATTGGTGGCAGAGCAGTATTTGGGATACAGTGTTTGGCAAGAAATTAAATTACTGTCTATATGCCACTGATGTTGAAGTTTCTGACAAATGGAGCACGTGGGATTATTCTCTCTCTTTCCCTCCCTCTCTCTCTCTCTCTATCACTGGGACACTCTTATTTTGGTCTTTGTTGGCAAATATAGGAGACACAAACCAGTATATATATATATATATATATATATATATATATATATATCTGTATTACCAAACAACTATTGATGAAAGCACATCCCCAGAGTCCACTGATACTAGATTTTTGCCCCCAAGCAAATTCTGTTTCTGGCAAATATAACTGACCTGGAATAACTTGATTTTAGTTCCTTCTTTTTCCTGCTCTTAAGTCTTAGTAACGACCCTGTATTATTTAGTCATTATGTTCACAAATGCAGAAAAATCAAACAAAGGAAAAATTCTACATTGCACTTTTTTGTCTCTTTGTATGTTATGGTACAGACAATCTTGTTTTATAAATGTTTATCAAGAGTGTCAGTTACTAGAGATTGGAATTGGCATGTCTATTCTTTATTCCCTTGTGACTCACAGAAATTTATCCTTTGACTCATCCATAGACTTACATTTTTTTTGAATGTTAAAAAAGAAATGTGCTGGAAATAAAAAATATAGCTATTTGCGTTCATTCCAAAATTAGTTCAAAAATTAGGTACGATAACACTACAAACACTGAATCAACACTCTCCAGATGGTTAAAGGAAAATAAAGCTACAGATCCACATGCCCTTCCTCTCCCTTTCCTGAATTCACTCCTTAATGATGGTTATTGGTTTGGGAGTCAAAGATTTTCATTAGTTGTTAAACTGTACTAAAACAAGCATTAAATAGAATTGTTATTTGTTCTTTGAAAAATTCCTAGCTTTTCCTCCCTCTTTATCAACTCATGAGATATATGTTTATTTCAATCACTTCCTGTGAAACATACATTTGCAAATTTTGTGGTCAAATCACTATTTTTAAGTTTCAGATTGGTATATCCAATTATTTACTGGACTTCACTTTATTATTTGGATCATTTTGTAAAAGTGAAAATTAAGCTATATCATCTATTTGCTTAAAGTTGTGCACTGCATCATATTTTACAGATATAATTTGATATCTTAATAAACTCTATAGTTGCATCAGTAGCATCTGCTCAGTTCTTTGGGCTCAGTATTTTCTCTCTCTTCTCCCTCATGTGGAAAAGCCTGCATAGATATTTGCGCTTTCTGCACATAAAAGGACACTTTAGAGTTCACATTCACTCTTGTAGCTAAGATGGAGATGAATAAACAACTTTATTAATTTTTCAATTGTAATTTAGGTAACATGGTTGCCATGGTTTTCAGATCGTTTATTATAGTATATTACTATATTCTCTATTCTATTATTAGCTTTTATTATTAGTTTTTAGTCTAATTTTTTTATCTTATTTATTTATTTATTTACTTTTTTGGTTATATTTATTTATTGAATCACTGTGGTAAAAGCTACAAAGCTTTCAAGATTAAGTCTCAGTCATACAATGATCAAACACCTTTCCCTTCATCAGTACTTGTTTTTCACCACCGAGAACCCCAATATGCTCCCCTCCCACTTCTCCCAATACCTGTGAGGCAGATGATTTCTACTTTACTCTCACTCTACTTTGATTACATTCATTATTTCGACAAAAGATGCACCATTATTGTTTAGAATTTCCCCCCAACAATCAGAACTGCTGAAAAGGCATTGTGAAATAATTTGTTTTCTATAGCTGCTTATGAGAACCATATGATGACGTGCAGCTATGATCACGGCTGCTTGATTTTGGATTTCTAATATTTTACTAGGTAAGTCTGGAGGGATTTCTTCCAAGAGACAGACAATTACAAGATATGTTTCTGTGCGTCTGGTGTTATGCCCGTGGCAGGAAGACACTAGTGGGGGGCAACTTGTGACCTCGGTAGTGCGTGAAGGACGAGCTGGTACTGTCACCCTTCCCATGAGACTGCAGTTGCTCCGTCACCGCCGGCTCACACCTGGTTTTCCAATGAGCTCTGAGGCAGCGGCCACCTTGCTGCTGCGTTAGTCTAATTTTAGACGGTATCTGTGGTGAAAGCCTTCTCGGATAGGGGCTGAGCATCCTCCATCCAGATCCTCCATCTTCCAGTAGGCTAGAGTTACTCCCACCAACTGTCCCCGGCGCCAGGTAACCCCATCAACAGCCAAGACCCAGAGACTATAAAACCCAGCTCCCGAAAGTGTGCGGTGGCATTCGCAGTGACATCTTATTATCTCGTTTTTACTTTGGACAACCTGGCAGGCTACTGAATGTAACTTGCCCACATGGCAGAATCTGGCAAACTCCCCGTGGCATACCCAATATGCCAAATACCAGTAACAATTATGGATCTCATTCTCCTGACCCTGAAAAAGCCTTGAATATGGCACTTTTTAAAATCTCAGGGTAGAACGAAGGAGACGTTACTGGTGCCTACTCGAGGCAATCGACGAACAACAGGATGATTGTGATCGTGATCATGATCGTGATCTGTGGTGTGTATTTTTCTCTCTCTAAAAACATAGCATAGCATACATGGGGTTTGACACTCTATCAGCATCCACTGTATAGGCATTCACTTAAAAATACTGGCACTGGGGCTGGAGTGAGAGCACAGCAGGTAAGGCATTTGCCTTGCATGCAGCCCACCCGGGTTTGATTCTCAGCATCCATGGTCCCCTGAGCACCGCCAGGAGTAATCTCTGAGTGCCGAGCAAGGAGTAACCCCTGTGCATCACTGGCAAAAAGAAAAAAAAAATCCTGTCACTAATGGTTCCTACGGATATGGAAAAACTACTATAAAACTAAAAGTTCTAGTTGAAAGCTTTGCTGTTGTTATTTATTTTTGTTTTCTTGAATTGCTTAAAAATAGAAACACTGCATTTACATTTCTATGCTAACCTAGAATGCAGGGATAAAAAGAGAGGTACCTACACAGTGTGCAAAGGAGAACATTACTGAAAGGGTACCAACCTTTAACTAACTACCTTCGTTCTACACTTTTCTCTTCTCATATTCGTTTCTCTGATAACATGCACTGTGATTTTGATCACAACCAAGCACTACTTAAGGATAATTTCAGTTTAATCTACAATTTCTCCCTAGTTCTCAAAGACTGGAACTATAGTAGAAAATACAATGCTTTTGATTAATGTTTTTCAAATATTACTATTTAAAGTTTTGAGTTTGAAAGAAAAGGATCTAGTATAATGGATACTATAACTGAATATAAAACAGTATTAACTGTTTTTTGTTTTTATAATGTATTTCTGACTCATTTTATTCCCTATTTCTGCTTTTTATAATGCATTTCCATTTTTCTTCTGCTAGGCTTTTCTCTATTTACGATAAACATCGTCAGCTTTGCCATAATTATAAAATAGATATTTTAAGTCAGTACTGAAGAAAATTTTAGTATAAAAAAATGACCACACTTTGACTTCTGATTTCCTGCCCCTTAATTCAATCATTGCTTTTATTTAATTGCTACTGCAAGTGGAAATACTTAAATTTATAAAATTTTGGAAGATGGACAATTTCTTTTACTTTTGGTGATGACAGTGGCAGCAACACAAGCTGCCTTTGTTGCAGGTAATTTAAATAGCAAACACACCCATGTTTAGTATCTGTTCTGAATAGCAATTTTTATTTTGAAATTATGTATGATATGCAATTTCATTTCTGAACTGGCACTGCAAATTGATGATCCAAAATCTAGGAGTAGAAATGCGATTTAGAGGATATAATATAAAGGAATTATAAAGTTGGGTGAATACAAATGGCATAATAATTTAACCACAAATAAGTTTAACATATTAATCACCCCAAAGAAGTTCACCTTTAAACATGATGTGCATATAGCTCCCTTGAGATGAAAAGAAGTGAAAAGCTAATTAAGGAGCTGATGGTAAAGGTAAGGTAAAGGCCCTCCCGTTGACCATCGATTTGCTCGAGCGGGCCCAGTAACGTCTCCATTGGAGACTTTGTTGTTACTGTGTTTGGCATATGGAATACGTCACGGGGAGCTTGCCAGGCTCTGCTGTGCGGGCGAGATACTCTCGGTAGCTTGCCGGGCTCTCCGAGAGGGGCGGAGGAATCGAACTCGGGTCGGCCATGTTGGCTGCATGCAAGGCAAACGCCAATGTGTCCTTACTTCCATTGTATATTAGAAATTAACATTATTTATCTTGTTTGAATTATTGTTTGAGCAACCAGGGGAAAATATAGTTATTCTTGTTAGGTCCACTAGAAATTTTCACAATCATTATTTTCAGGTTTCCAAATTCTTGATTGCTATTTTTGAGACAATTTCCAAGTCTTTTAAATGCTTATTTTAACATGAGTTTCAAATTTTGTTCAATGCTTCAGTGGAAGAATAAGCTGAAATGTAAACAGTTCTGTATGCCTTGATGTTGCTTCGAATTAGCATATCTTATCATTGTTCTATTTCATTGTTACCCAAAGAAATTTCATAATAATGTTATGGGGATAAAATTCTTTGTGTTCCATCTCAGGGCAATTGAAAACACTCTTAATTGTTTTAATTATTTAGATCTGGTAGTCAGCAATTTAATTTCTAAATTCAAAATTATTCATTAAATAAAACAAGATAAAAGATTCAGCTAGTATATCTTTTGGAACATAAATTTGATCATATTCCTTCACTGCAAGAAGTATTACCATGCCAAACTAGACTTGCCTAATGGAACTTAAATGTGGCTACAAATATGTTTTAAATCATTTCTAATTTTACCTCAATTTATCATACATAGAAGACTCACACTTCTGTATATTATACCTGCAAGTACATACTTTAAACAAGATAGCATTAGCAGTAAAATTTTTAGATTCTACCTATTGCTCAAAACTTTAAAACTTTTCATCTCTGCAGACAAGCTGTCCTTCACCTGTCAGATACCCCAATCTTCACACTGAAGTCCATCGTTATTTCTTTTCTCTTTTTTCTTCATACCACATCCCTGTCACTGGATAACAATATTGAATATGTACTTTCATGCGGGCTAGAGTGATAGCACAGCTGTAGGGCATTTGCCTTACAAGCGGCCAACATGGCTGACCCGAGTTCGATTCCTCTGCCCCTCTCGGAGTGCCTGGCAAGCTACTGAGAGTATCTCACCTGCACGGCAGAGCCTGGCAAGCTACCCGTGATGTGTTCGATATGCCAAACACAGTAACAACAAGTCTCATGATGGAGACATTACTGGGCCAGCTCGAGCAAATCGATGAACAAAGGGAGGACCGTGACCGTGACTTTCATGCATCTGTATATCTTCATCTTCTTGAAAGCAGCTTCCTATAAATTGATAGAGGCCAGAGTATTTTCCATGAGTGGTTCTGAATTCCTTGTCAAAATTAATGTGTTGCACTAAAGTAGGTGTTCAATGTGTTGAGCAATGAGTTATGAAAGATTTGGACAATAGTCCAAAAAGTGATTTACCATTTTGTGACTGATGGAAATAGAATAGCTTTGAAGGGAACATTTTCCTTTTGTCATATATTTGTATTATTTGAATTTATCTTGTGCCTGCTTTATAGTCATAATAAACTACAAATGAATGAAAAACATTAAAACACCAAGACCTCATGAAAATCTCAGTGGGTGCTATTTAACAAAAAAACCCCTCATGGATCTTCATGTATTAAGACTGGAAAAGAAGCAGGAGAAGGTCAAGTACAGGAGTTAAGGAGCTTGCATTACATGTGCCCAACTCTGATTTGATCCCCAACCACACCCATTAATCCTAGAGCATTGCTAGGAGTAAGCCCTGAGCACAACCAGGTGCCCCTAAGACCACACAGAAATGAGAAATAAATAAAGAGAATAGAATAAAATTTGGATTTTTTTATTCCTAAGGGCAGGATTATATTGATTCTTAAATCTGTCAATAAATATTCAAGACAAAGTTCATAATATTATTTCCTCAAACTAAAGGTGTGTTGGTGGCATGCTTCTATTCATATGCAAACACATATAAATATAGATATGCAATGTAATATGGACACATTTTCCCGCTTAATAATATGAGGTAGTTTTACTTAAGTATTTCTGACTGTGAGACCTACAACTTCTTTAAGAATTATCACATATTTCACAGTTATTCTGTCTACAAAGAATAAAAATACTCCCGTTCCAAAATAAACATGCAAATATAGTGGCTTAAAGATGTTAGGGTTTGTTTGTTTTAGTTTTTCATCACAGAAGTTTGGAGATAGAGGGTCCTCAGCAATAGCACAGTGGGTAAGGCACTTACTGTGCATGATCTCCAGCATCCCATATGGTCCCCTGAGAACTTCCAGGAAAAAATTCCTGAATTCAGAGCCAGGAGTAACCCTAAGCATCACCAGGTATAGCCCCCAACACCCCCTTCCAAAAAAATGTTTAGAGATATAACGGGGCTCATCTCATGTTTCAGAAAGTCATCAGACTCACAGGCTACTTCTAACCTTCTATTCCACAGTCTTCAGCAGGGACAACTAAAACTCCAGCCACCACACTTCAGGGAGCAGTATTAAAGCAGACCAAAGTCACAAAAGAAGGCACTTTAATCAGAGAGAGTTGATTCATGGTGTATCTCCATTTTCCATCTATGGCGTCTGTTATATCATTTGCAGCAGAGATTAGTTTCATCCCATCTCTAACATCAAGAAAGGTAAAGAAACATATTCTGTGATGTTCATACTAATGACCTGAGTAATGGCCTATTCATACTAATGGAAGAAGAGGAAATAAATATTGGAAGGTAGAATCTCTGTCACAATTATTTACTATTTTGCAATCTGAAATATGACACATTTATGTAAATTAAATTGAAACAAAGTATGATAATCTCCTTGGTGTTTGCTCCAGAAATTTATTATTATTATTTTTGTTCTCAATTTCTAGCCATAAAATTTTTTTTTAAGAGGAACATAGGATATTAGAGAGATTTCTTGATTCTTGAGAACAGTGCAGTTTTTGTTCATATAATTTTGTGTGTGTGTGTTTGTATGTGTAGATTATGAAGGTGCTAAATTGGATAAAAAGTGTTTTATTCCTATGAATATCCTGGGCATTGGAAGGATAGAAGTTTAATTTCATTCTTTTATCATAGACTCACTCAACACAAAGAGCAATGCTTCAGGTAGAATCTTGGCATGAGGGAGAATAAGGATGGTTTTCTCCTGTGAGCATGCAAGAGCAATTGATACCTGGTGTTTTCACTTTTGCCATGCAGCTTAAATATTTCACTTTTACAAAATTGCTTCTGTTTAATCTTACCACTTCACATAAATTAAATTTAGTGTCCTGTATGCAGGGATCTTCTAGAAGACAATGTTCTATTTCCTTGTGTCCTATAGGGAAAGGCACTGGTTATTTTATTTTTCTACTTTATAGGATATTCATTCAAGGGTGAATCTTGGAAGACAGAGACACATTCTCTCTCTGGAGCTAAGTTCAGGATTGTTTCCCACTTAACAAACATTGCCTTAGTCTGTTCAGGCTGCTTGAAGAAACCACCAGAAAACATTTTTCCTCAAAGTTCTGAAGGCTAGAAGCTGGAAATGACAGTGCCATACTGGTGTGGCAATGGCATTATCTGGAGTACAGTCTTCTTGGATCCTATCGCAAAGTGAAAGAAGCAGGGACTCTGCTGCAGTCTGTCATTAAACATTGCTCCCATTGATAAGAGCACCAAATTGCTCCCATTGATAAGAGCACCACCTTCATGAACTAATGACTCCCCTTCCTTCACCCCTCGCCATCCTAATGTCCCTGCTTTTTAATATCGTCTCATTGACATCCAAAATATAGTACCTATGATAGATAATATCTTTTGGGAGAAAATAATGCATACTACTGTTTTTTTGAAATATACAACTCTTCTGAACTTGAGAGATAGTACCGGAGTCAAGGAGCATGTTTTTCATTCAGCTGGCCCTAAGTCAGTCTCTAGGACTTTACGCCAGGAGTGACCCCTGAGTACAGAGCCAAGAGAAATCCCTAAGTTACCCATCTCTGGGTAAGCCCTGACCCCCCAAAAAACAAACAAACAAACAAACAAACAAACCAGAAACTGAAAAAAGAAAGCAACCCTACTTGTGGGATTTCTTATCTGGGTGTCACATTACCTCACCTTCTTTCTTGCTGCCCTGTGGGGTCTATGACTTTTCAAAGTGGTACTTTTCAAATGATGTTATTCTGGTTCTTGCTTTTGTGTGAAAAATAAACTGGCTTTTCTATCTGGATGAAGAATCTCTTGTCATCTGCCTGCAACCATGAACCTGTGACAGTCAGGTTGTCATGGCAAATAGGTTAAGATCTGATATCCTGGAAGGCTTTGAGAGGGTCTTTACACTCAGACATATTGAAAAGAAATTTATTAGGGAATTTATTGGTTCCAGAATGCGTACAAGTCTCACATTTCTTTTTGAGAAGAGCTAATGATGTAACCCTCACTTCCTGACAGTGCTTATTGGAGACAGGTATGGATCTATCTGCATGACCAGTCATATAATCAGCGATCAGCAAAGAGTATATGAGAGAGGTTCCAATGATCAGAATGCGTCTAATCTAACCAAATCCCCTCTTTGGGGGCTGTTACTGTAAGACAAAGAGAGAGAACTAATGATTGGGAGTACTGCATAAGCCAACAGATGTTTGGCTAAGTGTGTGACTGGGGAAGCATCATCAGGCATTTCAAAGAGCAGAGTGTTTCAGAAAGAACTCTACAGCTGCTCTTGGACATCTGGGAAACTGCTAATTCTGGGATCACAATCCACGTTTCTGGGTGTGTGATTTTCCTTGTTGCTCTTCATGTTTACTCATAGCATTCCTCACTGACTAAACTTGAAACTTCAAAGAACAAAAGACTACTTTTATTTTAAAAAATTCTTTAAAACCAGAAAGAAACAGGGGCCAAGTGGGAGGCAGGTGATAACTTCCTCCAATGAACCTCTTAGGCTACAGGTTTATCTGACACAAGGTTCAGCTCAGCCGTGCTTCTCATATTTCCTGGATGAAAGGAATTAGAAATCCTGATCTGACAATCAGGTATTAAGTCTGCTAGCAACAGATGCTGCCAAAGCATGAATTTAAACAGCTTATTTGTGTTGGTGCAACATTAATATGGTTTGAGAATAAGTATGATGTGCTGTGAGTTCTCTACTTGCTGTGTTGTAACTCCTGTCTCAGAGTTAGATGTGATGTCCCTAAGAGTAACACACAAAATGGTGCAACATCAAAAGTCTTAATAGATGAATTACAGTAAGTGAAATGTTTTTACCTCAAATGATAGGGTTTTTTTTAAGCTTCAATATAGGCAGATTGACAAATAAAGAATAAAAGTTTCATGTTTAATCATTCGTTTTTGGTTATCTACATTTTCCTAGCAAATATTTACTCAGAAATCTCTAGTGAAAATTAATAAATCTTAGGAAGTCCTGAGAAAGAATCCCATAGCCGCTGCTTCTCTGTACTAATGTGAAAACTTTGCTTGAGAAGCCAGAATGGAATATTTGCTCAGATTGTTTTGAATAATGTTGAATTAAAATTTGGAACAATTTAGTAGGACTAATAGCACTGAGAAGAAACATCAATCTCATTGTCTCATTGCCCAGGACAAAAATGGATGTATGGTGCAGATTACTGAAGATGAGTGCCAATTCTCAAAATTTTCATCAACATACTAGTTACTACAGAATACTTCTGATATAACAAGAGTGGAAATGTGGAGTATCAGGTGAATTTAGTTGACCACTTTAAGGCTTGCCCATGGTACAGGTAGCCAATCAGAGTAGATAATGGTTCACTGGGGATGGGAGATGGCAGCAGAGAAAGCAAGTCTGGGCTCCACACATATGCTCTCTTTCTCTTTGACCCTCAATCCCTCCTTGAACAGGCATCCCTTGCTCTCGCTGACCCTCTCTCTGATACTCTCTCTGGACCTGTTCAGCAGCAGACTGCAAAATCAGGCACCACTGCTGAGCTAGAACGATGCCCGAGTACAGTCTGGTCTTCCAATCAGGACCAGGGCAGAATAACAGGCAGGGCCCAGGGGTCCAGGAAAGCTCATATTCATGCAGATCCCAGGTGCCCAGGAAGGCTCAGAGTCATGTAGAGCCTAGATGCCCAGGAAGGCTCAGGTTTACCTGACACAGCTCCCAGCACAGGAGTCTCTCGCACAAACACATAGCCTTGTCTGGAGACTAGGAAAGCCGGGACAGGATGACAGGAAATTTTGAAGTACAGTTGGGAGGCCCAGTGACAGGAACAGAGCACGAGATTCTTGCCCATGCTTGTGGTGATGGCTGAAGACAAGGAAAGTGCACTCAGGATAGAGAGCATCGCCAGAACTGACCTGGGCATCATTCACAGGAGGCTAGTAGACTAGTTAGGGCACTGCCAGGGACAGGACATCATTCACAAGAGGCTGGACATTTGGAAAGGGTCCTGAACTCATCTGCTTAAACTGGATAATAAACTCTAAATTAATCCTCTGAGTTGTGTGCAAATCTTGCAAATAATTCTCAAGAACCTACCGGCACAGAAATACCCACTTTTGCACCAACACTTCCAAGGTGATTATAGGATTGTTTCTCTTTTGCTTTGTCTCGATGTGTGTGTGTGTGTGTGTGAGAGAGAGAGAGAGAGAGAGAGAGAGAGAGAGAGAGAGAGAGAGAGAGAGAGAGAGAGAATATTTAGTTTGGATAACCTTTCAGTATCTGTATTATAAACTATAATGGCCAAAAGGAGACAGAGACAGAGACAGAGACAGAGACAGAGACAGAGAAACAGAGAAGAAAGAATGTTTAGTTTGGATTTCTGACTTTTATGCTTAATGTAAGTTCTCTCCAGTTGAGCCAAAACATTGTTTCCCAAAGATTCTTCTTTGTAGTTCTAATTACTTGTATTGGATGGCTGTATTATGAACTTTAAAATTTGGAATACTTAGAACGCAAAATATTTTGGAACAGTACATTTCAAAATTGGTCATTTTGTAATTTGAGTTCATAGATTTCATGTAATGTGATCCTGTCTTAATTTCTGAGAATTTCTGCACCATGGAAACCTAACTTTTAAACTTCCATATCTCCTAATATATAGCAAGGAAATACTTTTGAATATGTGAATGTATCAAATAATAGCCATATAATTCATGTTCTATGTAGTTGCTTCTTGCCTCTAAGTAGTTATTAAATTGACTCGGGCTAAAATAGTTCTCCTGTTTTTCTTCTCACAATCGTTTTAATCTCCACCATAATCTCAGTACTTGGCTGCAGGCAGAAAAATTGAAAAAACAATTTAAAGTGCCAATTCACTCACATTTCAGACCTTTTCTGTCAAAATAATTTCTACCACACTTTTTTCCTTTATGGGTAAATATTCAGAAATTTAGAGATAGTTCTTTCCTTCACCTGCAAATGAGCAAAGAATAATGTGAGACCTTTTTACTACCTAGGGCTGGTGATTATAATTTGGACACAGTGATCATATGGATTGGTCCTAGAGTCTGTCCACTGAGTTGTCAGCTAGAATTTACTGCTGACCTATATGCACTTGTGTGCCTAGTGTCAGTCTCCCTGGTGTGTTTGAGGCCTTAGTAACTCATCCTACCTTTGTTTTCATAGATATTGCTGATAAGCAATTGTTCCCTGAAACCCTATAACCACGTTTAATTATGGCACAGCAGTTCTAGGACTTTTAAATAAGCCTTATCCCTCTCAGATGTCTTTTTTTTCTCTGATAGAACATACAGAATTTCCGAATTCCTGGACCTATTTCTTAGCACAGTTAAGTAGAGTTCAAGTGTCTCTGTGCTTCAACATCAGTGTCACCATGTGTACCTTGTTACACCTACCCTTGAAGGCCATGGGGAGGGGGAGGGGCACACTTTGAAGAAATCTTCTCTAGAATTTCTAAATATTAAGTCAGGTACATGTTCTCGTTGTGGAGTACTTTTCTGTAGTTACTCCAAGAACTCTGTTGACTCTGTTTGTTTGTTTGTTTTCTTTTTTATTTCCTATCTGAAGTTTGATGCTGAAGAGATGTGATCGTTAGAAGTGAGTCAAACTGTGTCTGAATTCTAGGATGGCAGTGATAGAAGAAGTATCAGAATTATCAGTTCTTGATGCAGAATTCTTGAATTTGATCTCTCTCTCTCTCTCTCTCTCTCTCTCTCTCTCTCTCTCTCCCTCTAAGAGTTGTGTAAGCTTGGGCAAGTTACTTAAATTGTGTATTAATTTCTGTAATTTCATCTCTGTATAATGAAGACAGCACTAGCACTATTCTCCTGTTGTTCATTGATTTGCTTGAGAGAGCACCAGTAACGTCTCCATTGTGAGACTTGTTGTTACCATTTTTGGCATATCAATATGCCATGGGGAGCTTACCAAGCTCTGTAGTGCGGGTGGGATACTCTCAGTAACTTGCCGGGCTCTCTGAGAGGGAAGCAAGAATCAAACCTGGGTTGGCCGCATGCAAAGCTAACGCCCTACCTGCTGTGCTAGGTTAAAAAAAAAAAACGGAGTAGGATTTGGCACATTGAGCTGCCTAACAAAAGTGTCTATGGGTATTGTTTTATTTACTCTTTCTTCCCAAAGTCTTAGATTTCTAGGTACACAGCGATGTAACTTCACCATATATGAAATCTTCTTCAATCACTTTTTATTTTTGTTTTTTGAGCCACACCTGGAGCTGCTCAGGGGTAATTCTTGGCTCTGCAATCAGGAATCACTCCTGGTGGTGCTTGGGGGACCATATGGGATGCCAGGAATCAAATCTGGGTTGAACATGTGCAAGGCATGTAGCTCGTCTGCTGTAATATCTCTCTGGTCCCTCTCCAACCACTTTTTAATAACAAACCTCTGCAACAAGTTCAGAGTCAAACATGACGAACCTCTTTGCTGTTTCATCTAGTATCTACCCTTATAGCCTAAAATCTGAAAACCAATTATACTGAGAGCTATTAAGTACTACAATGGGACAGGAAACATTCGTGGACTATCGTTACCATAGATTACATATTATACATATATTGACAAGTGCTAACTGAACTAACATTTAAAATTCAAAAGAAAACTTCCCTCTTATGTCACTCCTTTCTTTGGTTTCAGTGGTTTGAGAAGAAAACTTACACTCTATCTCTGCCAACTCTGCTTAAGTAACTCTTCTCTCCAAGGGAAAAAGTTGTTAGACAGTGGAAGTATTCCCATGAATAAATGGAATTACTATGACTTATATTTATTACTCAATACAATTTATAAACACAGTGTGAGTAGAGAAGACCTTCCAAAAGTATGACCTATCATATTTGAGTGCTTTTTCAGCTCCTTTTTCTGTCATTCGTGAAGAAGGCTATTTAAGAGGTGGATTCAGGGGCTGGAGTAATAGCACAGTGGTAGGGCCTTTGCCTTGCACGTGGCCGACCTGGGTTCTATTCCCAGCATCCCATATGGTCCCTGACACTGCCAGGAGTAATTCCTGAGTGCAGAGCCAGGAGTAACCCCTGTGGATCTCCAGGTGTGACCCAAAGAGAAAAAAAAGAGGTGGATTCAGAGTTTGTTCGCCATGGTCATCCATATTTGAATATATCGAGACTAATCAGGCTGCTGCTGGTTTATGGAGTGGCATCAAGCACCATATTGGCAGAGTCTTAATCAAGGAAAATAAGAGAGAGGGAAACAATAGGAGACATATCACATAGGCTTCTTTTTTTAAAGTCTTTACTAGCCACATGTCATAATACAAAGTCACACTATTAGAAAGGACACATACTCATTACTCCTTGAATTTAAAATTTTTGAAAAGTTGAAACTGACCTGATTTTACCAAGGGTGAACCTGACTCTGAGGATGTTTCCTGAAAGGGAGAATTCCTCATAGTAGGTAGATAGGTTTGTTTCTAATATAAATGTAAAGGATTAACCTCCCATTTCAGGAGAAAGATCAACTTCTATGTTGATTTCTTTCTCTAAAACTCTATTTTCCTTTTTTTTTGCATCACACCCGGCGATGCACAGGGGTTACTCCTGGCTCTACATTCAGGAGTTACTCCTGGCGGTGCTCAGGGGAACATATGGGATGCTGGAAATCAAGCCCAGGTCATCTACAAGCAAGGCAGACGCCCTACCCGCTGTGCTGTCTTTCCAGCCCCGTAGAGCTCTACTTTCTTAACAACCTCAAGGTGAATGGTGATCGTTGTTTGACTGAATTATGAATTTCAAAGAAATGAATGAGATAGAATGTAATAGCCCATAATGACAGACCTATTTGTGTGTCACTTAAGCCAGTGATTTTTGCCTTTTTAGAATTACACTCTGCTCTCTCTTTGTCATAATGTGAAAAACTGTACTAATGTGACCAGTGTTTATTTTGAATATTTATTGTATTTTAAAATAGTAGGCAGTTTCTGTTTATAACGATTTCACTTTTTCCTTCCAATTAAAATAAAGGTCATTCTTTTAAAAGCAATACCACGTTCTATTACTACATTTGCTTTAAAGAAAAGCTGAATGTGAAACAAATTTGAAAAAATTAGAAATCAAATCTGAAAATGCATTTTTTTAATATCAGCTTTCCCTATTTCAGCATTTATGCCAGGGGAAAATGTGATCGATGTTAACATTCGATCTTGGCAGAACCCTTTCTCTTAAGAGCTGCTATAAATAACTTTTCATAAAACAGAATAACTGCATTCAACTTAACATGACAGAACAATTTGGGGGGTGAAAAATGGTTAATTTCATCTTGAGAATGCTGCCCTTTTCTTACTTGAGAAGGCAGCAAAGGCAGTTTCCCACTGACCTCAGTTAAACTTTCTTTAACAAATGAAAATCATTGATTCTATTCTGTTATATATGAGCAAAATCCATATTTTGTGGTGGAAAACAAAGGTGGGAAATGCTGAATGTAGTTAAATAACTACTGGAATAAACTTATACCAAGAGAGAAGAAAGATCTCTTGCTTTGTGGGTGATAACATAAGATCCTTAAGAAAATTCTTCAATTTCTACTTTTATTTAACAAATTAGTTATTGAGAACATTCCTTGCACATAGCTCTCTTCTGGACCCTGATTAAGAGTGAGGGAGAAATAGGAAATGAAATCACAGTTTTCAAAAAAGCTTGGAGCAGTTTCATAATATTGTGAAGCTATAATTGCTTGTATCACTTTGAGAAAAACAGTAGAAATTCAAAGAACAGAGAGCTCTAAATTGATCCTAGAATGAAGTATGATTTATCTCCTTCCTTCTATCCAGTTCCCATGCGCTGCTGCCCACCATACTCTTTTTTTTTTTTATGATGTAGGAGTACTGCTATTTATTCAGCCATTGATTAAGCTGATTGAATTGGGCATGAACTCCACATTGCTTTTTTCTAATTCAGAATATTAATTTAATTTTATTTTATTATTTTCCCCCCTTTTTATTGTTTCTGAGTCTTTCTGATCCTCCACCCAGATCCTCCAAATTCCAGTAGGCGGGGCTCACACCCACCACCTGGCCCCCTGGCGCCATGAAATCCCATCAACGGCCAAGACTCAGAGACTATAAAATCCAGCTCCCGGACGAGAACAGTGCAGTCTTCTGCCCTCGCGCCTGGCTGTTCCTTGCCGAGGCCCCTTGGAGGGGAGCAGGTTGAGCTTTCCTCCCCGCCCCGACCAGGGTTCTGGAAGCCGAAGACCTCCAGGACCAGCCACCACCATGCTGAGACCACTCTCCGCACACATGAAGATACTGGCAGAGGGACAAAGCCACGCGGGTTCCGGGGCCGAGATCTCCAAGCCTACTCGGATTGGATTCGAGCATCCTCCACCCAGATCCTCCAAATTCCAGTAGGCGGGGGTCTCACCCACCACCTGGCCCCCTGGCGCCGTGAAATCCCATCAACGGCCAAGACTCAGAGACTATAAAATCCAGCTCCCGGACGAGGACAGTGCAGTCTTCTGCCCACGTGCCTGGCTGTTCCTCGCCAGGGCCCGTTGGAGGGGAGCAGGTTGAGCTTTCCTCCCCGCCCTGACCAGGGCTCCGGCAGCCAAAGATCTCCAGGACCAGCCACCACCATGCTGAGACCACTCTCTGCACACATGAAGGTACTGGCAGAGGGACAAAGCCACGCGGGTTCCGGGGCCAAGATCTCCAAGCCTACTCGGATTGGAATCGAGCATCCTCCACCCAGATCCTCCAAATTCCAGTAGGCGGGGGTCACACCCACCACCTGGCCCCCTGGCGCCGTGAAATCCCATCAACGACCAAGACTCAGAGACTATAAAATTCAGCTCCTGGAACCGCGCGGCCGCTACATCTTATCAGGACATCTTTTTATGACATCTTATTATCTCATTCCTACTTTGGACAAACTTGCAGGCTATCGAATGTTTCCTGCCCACAGGGCAGAGTCTGGCAAAGTCCCTGTGGCGTACCAAATATGCCAAATACCAGTAACAATGATGGGTCTCATTCTCCTAAAGAGCTTTGAATATAATATAATATATAATATATATTATATATAATATAATATAATATAATATAATATAATATAATATCGGCTGGAGCGATAGCACAGCGGGTAGGGCATTCGCCTTACAAGCGGCCAACATGGCCGACCCGAGTTCGATTCCTCCGCCCCTCTCGGAGAGCCTGGCAAGCTACCAAGAGTATTTGATATGCCAGACACAGTAACAACAAAGTCTCCAATGGAGACGTTACTGGGCCCGCTCGAGCAAAAATATAATATAATATATTGAATATAATCTCAGGGCCTGCTCAAGGAAATCGACGAATAACAGGATGATGAAATGAAAAAATTATTGTTTCACTGTGAGATACAGTTACAAACTTTTATGTTTAAGCTTCGGTCATACAATCATCAAACACCCATCCCTTCACCCATCCGTTAACCAATGTACCTTTTCCACCACCAAAATCCCCCGTATTCCCCCACCCCCACTGTCACCCTCCCCCGTCACCCTCACCACCATCACCACTGGGTCTAAACATTCCCCTGCCTGTGTGGCAGACAATTTTCTCATTCTCTCTCTCTCTCTACTTTGATTACATTCGATATTTCAATACCAGGCCCACCACCACTCAAACCTGCTGAGAAAGCAATGCTAAACGATTTGTTTTATATTGCTTGGTATGGATAGAATATAATGTTCAGGAAATTCTGTGTCATTCTCTTTCAGGAGATTTAGTTTATAGTCTCTGGGTCATGGTTGTTAATGAGATTACATGGCACCGGGGGCAGTTTGAGGGTGTGACTGCCAAGCTTCTGGAAAACTGGGAACCTGGGGGGGGGAGGAGGCTCAGTCCCAATCCGAGTGGGCTTGCAGATCTCAGTCACAAGTTCCTGCATACCTGAGTTATCCTCTGCTCTCTGGTGAGGTTCATTCCGTCTTGGATGAGGCTCATCGCATTTTGGGCAAGGCTCGTCTGAGCGTGTGGAGCAAGGCCTTTGCCCACCCTACTCTTGTTTGTGACTTCATAAGACAACCATTACTTCCTCATGATTGCTTTCCTTGACCTCTTTCCCCTGTAGAGTTTAATGCCCTTCCTCAGTTCCATATTATTATAGCACACAAGATAGCTGTGACTCAGATTGTATGTTATTTGGAGCAAATATTTATCTCACTATTCATTTATCCTCCAATGGAGACGTTACTGGGCCCGCTCGAGCAAATCGACGATCAACGGGAGAGCCTTTACCTTTACTTTACCTTTATTCATTTATCCTGAGAGTTGAGTCTGGTGTAGTTGATACTTGGAGCTCACCAATTGCTGAAAAGAATAGAAATGAGTTGGACTGGAATAGAACCTGGAAGGGATGTAAGAGTGAAGCTTTGAGAACTTTGCTACATGCTGTGATTTCCCTCACTTGCTCCTCGGAATATAAAAAAAATCAAATAAAAATGCTGCATTAGAACACTCAAAAGGAACAACTGAATATAATTTATATTTATAAATATAGTTAAATGCTGATTTTCTGTTTATAAATATCAATTGCTATCTTTAAATACCGACTTATAACGCTACTCTAAACTATATATTCAGTTTTAATTTTTTTTTTATTACATTTGCCTTTAGAATCGAAACTTGTGTATACTTCAATCTGGTGCATATAAATTACAGAAATAATGTGGATAAATCAATTGATAGAAATGATATTTGGGTATTTCTACCCTTTTAATTGTTTTCAAGAGGTGTAAAATGTGCTATTTGACTGGTGCACTGTTGTATTAGTGTGACATAGTGCCAGTTAAGTCATAACTTCTCATTTGTGTAGTCTTTCATTTATTGTGTTTATTAACAACAGGTTAACTCAGAGGAAAAAATAGTGAAACATACGCATTATTGATAAATAAATCAGTTGATTTCAATGAGAATATTTTTCTTTTCATTTATTTGCTATTTAATCATTTCAACTTGGGTTTAGGGATGTGAGTATTAGTAAAACATCAAATAATCAAATGAATTCATGTGCGAAATAAGATGTTTATTTTCTAATGAGTATAAAATTATGTTTAGCCTAGATAGGACATAGACATCTTGTAAAATTATCAAAAAGAAATTACTGAAGAATAACGTAAGCATTTCATTTTTCTTTTTCATATTTCTATAAAAAACTCAGGACTACCTAATATTTAAAGTGTAAATAGGAACAAAAAGTTGTAGCTGCCCTTCAGTCAAATCAAAGTGCCTATTTCTCTTCAAATTATGGTCATTGGTATCATTTATACAGACCATACCTCTATTAGGGATTTACCTTTCAATTAAAAATCTTTTAATTGTGGTGACAAAGTATCTGTTTTGGGATACTCACTTTATTGAGATCTTCCGAATACAAAATAATTTGTTAATACTCGAGTGAATTTGCAGAAAACCCATTTATGTGGGACTTGGGGCTAATTTGTCTTTTAATTCTTCTCCATGTAAAAAAGAAATATAATTCAATACTGCCTCTTGAATCAATGTAGAGAATTTGAATTGATTTGTTGTCAGACTTCTAACAGAATTAGTGTTTTCCCCTCTCCAGGTTCTATTTCCTTTTCTTAATTTTTTAAGGCCGGATTGGCCGCATGCAAGGCAAATGCTGTACTCTCTGTACTATTGCTTTGTCTCCTATTTCTCAGTGTCTAAATTAATTTTACTTTTTCCTAATTTTAGTCACACAAACTCCCTATTTAATATTAAGTATCTCTGTCCTCAATTATCAGATGAGACTCTGTTAAAGACTGATAGTGAACCTATCCAAGTTACCCAACTAGCAATCTTTTATAGACTTGAAATTAAAATCATTTGACTCCAGTTATTTTGTTACGTTTCCTTGGTATTTCATAATATTTGCTAGACTGTGTTATCTCTGTGTATAAAATATTTATCGGATTAATAGCAATCAGCAAGGTGCAGCAGGACTCCGTCTCAACCCACTAGCCCACACCACTGTCCTCCTGATTTTCCCTCATCTCTCCATGGCAGTACCTCCTGTTAGAATCTTTCCCCAGACACACAGGTCAAATATAACTCAGTTCAGGATATCAAAACCTTTTGTCATAAAATTCTTTTATTCGGTTTTAAAGCCTTTTTCTTCTCATGCTGTGGTTGCTTCAAATAAGAAGGCTAAGCTAGCATACCACAAGGAGGGAATTTAACATGAAACATCTAGTTCCATATAGGCATAGACAAAGGGTTGGTGATATTTTAATGATCTAGCATAGATCTTGACCACAGGAATTTACATATTCATGGAAAATGGAAAAAGCCATATCTCATCTCACCTGACTTCTGAATGAAAAAGCCTAACTCAACCTTGATTTGGTGACTGACAAGATGTGAGTGAGCCAGTTGTTAGACATAGGATTGTAATGCCATCAATGATGACAGTTTTAAGCTATTAAATATCATGTTTATTTTCATTACTGACAAAAAATTTAGAAAATGCTGATATTTTTGGATTGAGTTGAGGGAATTAAATATTGCTATTATTATTATTATTATTATTATTATGCTGGGGACAGGACTTTGAGCCATTCTTGGTGGTGCTCAGAAGTTGCAGAAATTACTACTGGCTCTTCACTCAGGAGTCACTCATGGTCAACTTGGAGAACTATGTGAGATGCTGGGGATCAAACCCAGATTTGACCAGTTGCAAAGCAAAGACTCTACCTGCTGTACTGTCCCTCTTGCTCAAGACATTGCATTTTTTTAAGGAATATTCTTTTCCCAAAAAAGAAACTTTAATTTTCCTAGGTAATATTCAGCCTTCATATATTTTTCACCACAAGAGATAGCTCAGATGTCATAAGCTGATTTTTTAGCGTTTTATCACTTACATTCTCTAAGGATAGTGACTTTTTAAAAATTTTTTCCAGAATATTTGGACATTGAATAAATATTCTCATTATTTTTAGCCAAAGTAAAATTAAAGTGAATATCATATCTCAGCATTTTTTAAAGTAGAAAGTTTACACATACTTTAAGTGTTAGAGTTGACATATTAGGACTTTAAAAGTCTTAGGTATAATCTGGACCCTCTATGTATTAAATTACATGGAAAGACTCCATCTCTGATACTGTTTTTAATATTGTAAAATGGGAAATGAAGGGTACTTACAGCATATATTGTATATACCAAATGAGGATGCATATTAAACACTTTAAAAAAGTATTTAATATGTAGTCAATGAATACTAAATAGCATTAAATAGCATTAGTATAAAACATTGTTTGGTGCAGTGAAAGGTATGACTAAGTGTTATTCGTCGATTGCTTCGAGCAGGCCCCAGTAACATCTCCTTCATCCTAGCCCTGAGACTTTTAATAAAGTGCTATATTCAAGGATCTTTAGGAGAATGAGACCCATCATTGTTACTGGTATTTGGCATATTGTGTACACCACGGGGAGTTTGCCAGACTCTGCCGTGTGGGCAGTTTACATTCGGTAGCCTGCCACTTTGCCCAAAGTAGGAATGAGATAATAAGATGTCATAATAAGATGTCAACTCATCATGCTGTCTCTTATTTGGTCCTTGAACAGCAGATCTCAGCCCCGGGATCCGCTTGCCTTTGTTCCTCTGCCAGTACCTTCAGGTGTGCGGAGAGTGGTCTCAGCATGGTGGTGGCTGGTCCTGGAGGTCTTCGGCGGCCGGAGCCCTCGTCGGGGCGGGGAGGAAAACTCAAGTGTAATAAAAATATATTGAGAGACCCGACTTTTTTGTATTACTATGCAATTCCACAATTCTCCATAGTTACTGTTATTTCTTCTTGCAAGTGATTTCTAATTCAAGGGTTATCTATGAATGCTGTGTGGTTTAAGAATCACCCAAAAGGAGAGAGAGAACACAGGGGATTGCCCTGCCACAGAGACGGGGGGATGGGGGGATGGGGGTGGGAGGGATATTATCCATGGTGGTGGAAAATGGGCACTGGTGGAGGGATGGGTATCTGATCATTGTATAATTGAAACCAAAGCACAAAAAATTGTAAATCTACAACTTTAAAAAAAATAAAATAAAATAAAGTGTAAAAAAAAATTAAAAAAAAAAAGAATCAATTAGTACAGTAGAAAAGTAAAAAATGCAGACAAATTTATGATATGCCACCTCTGCTGTACCAATGTTGAGACTCTAAGGCTTAGTTTTAAACTCTGCAAATGACTGACTAAAAGCCTATGCAAGCAATTAAGACTTTTTCTATTATTTTTTTGGTTTCTTTTTAATTTTTTTTATTACCATGAGGTACATTATAGACTTATAAATTTTTGTGCTTGGGTTTCAGTTATAAAATGATCAAGTACCCATCCCTCCACCAGTGCCCATCCTCCACCACCACGGGACCCAGCATCCCTCCCACCCCCCATCCCCCCTCCCCATCCCACCCTGCCTCTGTGGCAGGGCATTCCCCCTTGTTCTCTTTCTCTTCTTTTGGGTACTGTGTTTTGCAAGAGAGACATTGAGTGGCAATCATGTTTGGTCTATAGTCTACTTTCAGCATGCTTCTCCCACCCTGGGAGGATCCTCACAACACCCTTTATTTGGTGCTCTCTTCTCCATCTGAGCTTCCCTTTCCCATAGCACGTGTGGCTGGCCTCCAAGTCATGGAGCAAAATTCCTGGTACTAATCTCAGCCATTCCTGGGTGTTATTCTCCCATTTTGTTGCTTTATGTTCCCCAGATGAATGCAGTCTTTCCCACACTTTCCGACTCATTTCGCTTAACATGATACTTTCCATGTAGTACCACTTGTATGTAAATTTCATAACTTCATCTTTTCTAACAGCTACATAGTACTCCATTGTGTAAATGTACCAAAGTTTCTTTAACCAGTCATCTGTTCTCGGGCACTCAGGTTTTTTTCGAGATTCTGGCTATTATAGAGTGCTGCAATGAACAAACAATTGCAGATGTCACTTTGACTATACTTTTTTGCCTCTCTGGGATATATTCCCAGGAGTGCTATTGCTGTGTCAAATGGGAGATCAAATTCAATTTTTTGAGAATTGTCCATACTGTTTTCCAAAAGGGTTGGACCAGCCGGCATTCCCACCAGCAATGAAGGAGGGTTTCTTTCTCGCCACATCCACGCCAGCGACGGTTGCTTTTGTTCTTGTGGATATGGGCCAGTCTCTGTGGTGTGAAATGATATCTCATTGTTGTTTTGATCTGCATCTCTCTGATTATTAGTGATGTAGAGCATTTTCTCATGTGCCTTTTTGCCATTCGGATTTCTCCTTTGCGAAAGTTTCTGTTCATCTCCTCGCCCCATTTTTTGATGGGGTTGGGTGATTTCTTCTTGTGGAGTTCAACCAGTACCTTGTATATCCTTGATATCAACCCCTTGTCAGATGTGTATTTGGAGAATATCCTTTTCCATTCTGTAGGCTGTCTTTATTTTAATTTAATATATATACTGCAAGCCGTGTGCAAGGCAAATGCCCTACCCGCTGTACTACGCTCCAGCCCCTCCTTCAACACATATAAAAAAAAAATCAACCGGGGAATTTTTTCCCCTTTCTCCGGCAGACTTATCTAGATACAACTTCAGGTTATATTCTAATTCCTGACAACATTTTGAAAAGAAAGCTAACAAAAACAAAACAAAACAAAAAACCCCATCTAGTATGATCTTCTTCCTTTCCAGATTTTTTTCCAGGTCCGAGTTTTCTCTCATTATTTTGACTTTAAATGCAGCTGTTAACAAATTAGGTTCGGGGGTTGGAGAGGCATTATTGCAGGGAAGGCCTTGCACGTGATTGACCCCAGTTTAATCCCTGGCACACCATGGGGTTCCCAAAGCGGCACCAGGAGTGATTCTGAGAGCACAGAGACAGGAGGAAGCCTTGAGTACTGTAAGGATGGCCTTCCCCTACACAGATTTTAAAAAATCAACAGAGCAATTATTTTGTTCTATTTCTCAGTACCGAAGAGAAAACCCAGGGCCTCATGTATGTATGGCATGTGTTCGTCCACTGACCCACACCTCCAGCTACCCAAGGAGCAAATTAACATTTAACAAGATCTTACCGGCATTTTTTTTTTCTCTATGGGCTGGAACAATAGCACAGCGGGTAGGACGTTTGCCTTGCACAAGGTCGACCTGGCCAACCTGAGTTCGATTCCTCTGCCCCTCTCGGAGAGCCTGGCAAGCTACCAAGAGTATCCCGCCCGCAAGGCAGAGCCTGGCAAGCTCCCCGTGGCGTATTCGATATGCCAAACACAGTAACAAGTCTCATGATGGAGACGTTACTGGGCCCACTCGAGCAAATCGATGAACAACGGGAGGACAGTGCTACAGTGCTACAGTGCTACTGCAAGCATACATAAACTATGTGTTAAAAATAAAACTTGTATCATCCATTTTAATAAATAAAATATGAAAAATGAAGATTATTAGCATCACCATCCTTATTTATACTTGTTAATTTTTGGTGTTTAAGGAATTGTTTTAGTTTTGTATATTAAGCTTCTCATCAGTCAATATAATATTGATCCTGTTCTGCATCACCAACTTTCAATTTCTGGTTACTTCCATTAAATGCAACAGAAGTAATATTTTTGTGATTAACAGGTCTAAATAAAAAATAAGATAAGAATTATTTCTAGTCACAAAGTCATAAGTAGTTGAATGTCATCTATGAATTTCTCAGAAATATTAACATCTTTCTGTCAGCTATTCCATAAAATAATCCCTGCACTACTTCTAAATGCCAAACAAAAAGCATTTAATAACTCTTTCATCAAATAACTTACCCATTAGCCAGGTGTTAATCACCACTGTCAAGAGATCTGATATGATTCAAAAGAATTAACTTCTCAGTTACATCTTGCCCCTCTGTGTCTTTATGATGGTAAGGAAAACATGGAAAAAATGGCACAATTTTTGTTTTCTTTCTCAAGACTTTTTTTCCAGTATGAGCATCAGTTAAATATTTCTTGCTATATTTTCCCCATGAGAATGTATTTCTGTAACTTCACATCTTAATTCTATAAATCTAATGAGGGAAGATTATTGAGAGACTTGCATGAGAGGACTAGAATTATCTGAGGCAACATCTTATCATCAATCAGTCTCAGAAGTAGATAAGCGCTCCAGCAGAGCATAAGGCATACCATTCAAACAAAATGTCATGAGTGTCTTCAGGTTTCCACATACTTCTGCAATTTCTTTTTCAATTTAAATTTAATAAGATAGGTTATAATGCTAGCTCTTTTGGTTTTTGGTTTCCCAGCTGAGTAACTGTCCTTTACTTAAGTGCTTGCAGTTCTGATATCACTGGAAAAATATATACTATTGTGGCAACATATTAGAAAACATATGAATGGGGTCTTAACAAACTGAAGAACTTCTATCATACTTCCTTTTCTATTGATCCTCTTCCAAATCTTTATGGTAGATCTCAATAATTAGAGTTCATTTCTTTAAAGATCAGTAGTGGAGCTGTTACTTTTTTTAAAATTTAATTTGCAAAAAGTATTGTCACTCTATAATTTTTACTTACTAAATATTCACTGGTTTTAAAAGTACACTCAAAAGAAATTACAGTTCGGAGTCCTTTGAGTATTTGCCAGCAATATTACATTGTTTTTATCATTCAGACTCTGTTGTTTTTGATTTGTTTTATTTTGTGGTACCTGGAATCAAATCCAGAGCCTCACTGTGTGGCATGTGTTCTACTACTGAATTATACGCCCAGTGCCTTTATTTTATTGCTAAATCTTAAAAGGATTTAGTATCTTAAGTATAATATGCATATCTCTCATGGAAAAGTTCAGTTTCTTCACCACCACCACCCCAACTGCACAAAATTTCTATCACAAACTCTGTTCTGCCAAGTGACTAACACTTTATCTCAATTCAGCATCCTTCATGATTTCTGTTTCCTAAGGAACATAAGTATTCAGAGGTCCTAGGTGTTGAACACCTGGGCTTGTATGGTCATCTACTCACATTAATAAACCACAGGACATTTTTATTTCTGTAGAGCATTTAGTTCAGAAATGTTGGTGTTACAGTCTGCTCATCATAACTCAAGTGGCCTTCAAGTTCCTGAACTTCTGGAGCATATCCACTTGGATGGAAGAAAAATTTTGGTCTCCCACAAATACTGCTCATGAATCCTCAAGAACATTGAGTTAAGTCCACTTGCTTAGATTCTTAGGCTCATATCTGAAAAAAGAAGACAATGGCAAAACTTTCAAATCTTGCTATTATTAGACTCTAATAATAAACTTGTTCTATTTATGCAAAAAGAACATTTTAAAATTAGTGTTTGAAACTAAGGGCCAGATAATAAATGTATTTGTAAGTCAGTATGTGGTATTTGCTTTTATTTTAAAGACAAGAAAATCTTTTAAGGCATTATTAATAGTGAGTACCAAGTACTTGCTACATGCGATCTTACATATTTGTTGCAAAAGGGAACCGATTTTCAGGAAATTTGAAAAGTAATTTCAAATCAGGTGCTTATTTCATTGTGTCCCTTTGACAGTGGCTTAAATGAGGTAGCAGGCATAAAAAATGGAAAGGCAGTAATTGTTTTAAAAATACCAAAATTAATAAAACAGCAGGATACTTGGCTGATTAACTGACTGTAAGGGAGTTAGAAGAATAAGCAATGGTGACAGGTGACTTGTTCTAGTGACTGAGTAGGCAACCATGTTTTTGATTAGAGAGGGGACTCAACAGTATTGATGATGGCTACAATAGATTATGTCTTACATATGTCAAGTGATTTGATTAGAGTCTTTAAAGATCTTCAATTCCAGGTTGTTCCTCTTTCCTTTTCCTTCACCAAGAAACTGTTTCCTGAAAATGGCAAGGTTAAGTGCCTTTTAGTTTTCCTGCTCCTGAAAAGAGAAAATTCTCAGAAATTGTTTTTTGGGGGAGTGAGGAGGTAGAATGGTACGGTCATAGCTGACAGTGCTGGGGGACAATGGTGCCAGGGCTGGTGCCCAGGACTCCTACATGGAAAGCCTTTGCTTCAGCCCTTTGAAGTTCCTCCCCCACAACCATTGCATATTAATATTTTTGCATTCTCTTTCATTATGTTTTCCTCCACCCTGCTGCTCCCACCCACACGCCATCACAGACCCTTGTAAACTTGATACAGAATTCTTGGTCATTTTTGCTATCTAAGGAAATATCATGCTCAGAAAACAAGAATATATGTAATTGACCAAAATCATCTAAATTTACCACGTTTTATATTTCTTTCCTGTTGAGTCTCCTAATCTGTTCCAGATTGTTTATATACTGCAGCCATTAAAATTCACATATATATATATAAAATGAAATATGGCTGTTAATAATTTCAAATAAACATTATTTTTATGGAAAGGGAAATACTTAGATTGAAGGATCCAAGATTTTGTCCTAAATATTCTTTGTATAGCCAGAGAAATGACAGGTAGGTAACCATGTAGGATGAATAGATATTAGATAATAAATATAGATATATATATTATAAATTACCTACAGTATTATATGTTTTAGGTATACAGCATATAGATTTGATTTTTTTTTTCCTTCTTTTTTTTTTTCCCCTTTATTTTATTTTATTTTTTTTTTTAAAGTTGTAGATTTACAATTTTTTGTGCTTTGGTTTCAATTATACAATGATCAGATACCCATCCCTCCACCAGTGCCCATTTTCCACCACCATGGATAATATCCCTCCCACCCCCATCCCCCCATCCCCCCGTCTCTGTGGCAGGGCAATCCCCTGTGTTCTCTCTCTCCTTTTGGGTGTTGTGGTCTGCAAAAGAGGCATTGAGTGGCAAACATGTTCAGTCCATAGTCTACTTTCGACATGCATCTCCCCTCCTGGGAGGATCCTCCAAACATCCTTTATTTGGTGCTCCCTTCTCTATCTGAATAGCCCTTTCCTCTAGGATACCCGGCTGGCCTCTAAGTTCTGGAGTAATCCTCCTGGTGCTGATCTCAGCTATTCTTGGGTATTAATCTCATACTTTGTTACTTTATATCCCCCAGATGAATGCAATGTTTCTATGTCTATCCCTCTCTTTCTGACTCATTTCGCTTAGCATGATACTTTCCATATTGTACCACTTGTATGTAAATTTCATGACTTCATCTTTTCTAAGAGCTACATAGTACTCCATTGTGTAGATGTACCAAAGTTTCTTTAACCAGTCATCTGTTCTTGGGCATTCAGGTTTCTTCCAGTTTCTGGCTATTGTAAAGAGGGCTGCAATGAACAAACAAGTGCAGATGTCACTTCGACTATACATTTTTGCCTCTCTGGGATATATTCCCAAGAGTGGTATTGCTGGGTCAAATGGGAGCTCAATTTCTAATTTTTTGAGAATCGTCCATACTGTTTTCCAGAAGGGCTGAACCAGTGGACATTCCCACCAACAGTGAAGGAGTGTCCCTTTCTCGCCACATCCACGCCAGCATCGGTTGCTTTTGTTCTTTTGAATTTGGGCCAGTCTCTGAGGTGTGAGATGGTATCTCATTGTGGTTTTGATCTGCATCTCCCTGATGATTAATGATGTAGAGCATTTTCTCATGTGCTTTTTTGCCATTCGGATTTCTTCTTTGAGAAAGTTTCTGTTCATTTCATTGCCCCATTTTTGGATGGGGTTGGATGTTTTCTTCTTGTGGAGTTTAACCAGTATTTTGTATATCCTGGATATCAACCCCTTGTCAGATGTGTATTCGGTGAATATCCTTTCCCATTCTGTAGACTGTCTTTGTATTTTGGTCACTGTTTCTTTGGAGGTGCAGAAGCTTCTTAGTTTAAGATAGTCCCATTTATCTATCTCTGTTTTCACTTGCTCGGCCAGTGGCGTGGCATCTTTGAAGATACCATTAGCTTCAATGTCATGGAGGGTTTTGCCAACTTTATCTTCAATGTACCTTATGGTTTCTGGTCTGATGTTGAGGTCTTTAATCCATTTTGATCTTACTTTTGTACATGGTGTTAGGCAGAGTTCTGAGCCTATTTTTTTGCATGTAGCCGTCCAGTGATGCCAACACAATTTATTAAAGAGGCTTTCCTTACTCCACTTCACATTACTTGCACCTTTATCAAAGATTAGATGAGCATATGATTGAGGAGAGATGTCAGTGTATTCAACCCTGTTCCATTGGTCTGCAGTTCTGCCTTTGTTCCAGTACCATGCTGTTTTAATTATTACTGCTTTGTAGTACAGTTTGAAGTTCGGGAGGTTGATTCCTCCCATTTTCTTTTTCCCAAGAATTGCTTTAGCTATTCGTGGGGGCTTATTGTTCCATATAAATTTCAAGAGTGTTTGCTCCATTTCTTTGAAGAATGTCATGGGTATCCTTATAGGGATTGCATTGAATTTATACAATGCTTTCGGTAGTATTGCCATTTTGACAATGTTAAGTCTCCCGACCCATGAGAAGGGGATATCTTTCCATTTCCTCATGTCCTCTTTTATTTCCTGAAGTAGCGTTTTGTAGTTTTCTTTGTACAGGTCCTTTACTTCCTTAGTTAAGCTGATTCCTAGGTACTTGATTTTCTGGGGCACAATTGTGAATGGGATTGTTTTTTTCATGTTGCTTTCTTCTCTCTCACTGTTTGCGTATAGGAAAGCCATGGACTTTTGGGTATTGATTTTATAACCTGCAACTTTACTATACGAGTCTATTGTTTCTAAGAGTTTTTTGGTGGAAGTTATTGGGTTCTCTAAGTAGAGTATCATATCATCTGCGAATAGTGAGAGCTTGATTTCTTCCTTTCCTACCTGAATGCCCTTAATATCTTTTTCCTGCCTAATCGCTATTGCAAGTACTTCCAGTACTATATTGAACAGCAGTGGAGAGAGTGGGCATCCCTGTCTCGTCCCTGATCTTAGAGGGAAGGCTCTCAGTTTTTCCCCATTGAGGATGATGCTTGCTGTAGGCTTGTGGTAGATGGCTTTAATTATGCTGAGGAAGGTCCCCTCTATACCCATTTTGGCTAGGGTTTTCATCATAAAGGGGTGCTGGATCTTATCAAATGCTTTCTCTGCATCTATTGATATGATCATATGCTTTTTATCTTTTCTTTTGTTGATATGGTGGATTATGTTGATTGATTTCCGAATGTTGAACCATCCTTGCATCCCTGGGATGAATCCTACTTGGTCATGGTGTATGATCTTTTTGATGAGTAGTTGGATTCTATTTGCTAGTAGTTTGTTGAGGATCTTTGCATCTGTGTTCATCAGGGATATCGGCCTGTAATTCTCTTTCTTTGTGGTATCTCTGTCTGCTTTTGGTATCAGTGTGATATTTGCTTCGTAGAAACTGTTTGGAAGTGTTTTTGATATTTCAATTTCGTGGAAAAGCTTAAAGAGCATTGGGAGTAAGTCCTCTTTAAAGATTTGGAAGAATTCACTAGTGAATCCATCCGGGCCAGGACTTTTGTGCTTGGGGAGACTTTTTATTACCATTTCAATTTCCTTGATGGTGATAGGTCTGTTCAGGTATTCCAGGTCTTCTTGGTTCAGCCTTGGGAGTCTGTAGGAGTCTAGGAATTTATCCATTTCCTCGAGGTTTTGATGTTTCGTGGCATAAAGCTTCTCAAAGTACTCCCTGAGGATCCTCTGAATTTCTGTGGTTTCTGTTGTAATGACCCCCTTTTCATTTCTGATTCGGTTTATTAGGGTTTTCTCTCTCCCTTTCTTTGTGAGTTTTGCTAGAGGCTTATCGATCTTGTTAATTTTCTCAAAGAACCAGCTCTTGGTTTCATTGATCTTTCGGATTGTTTTTTGGGTTTCCATCTCGTTAATCTCTGCTCTGAGTTTTATTATTTCCTTTCTCCTGTTCGGGTTGTGCTCCTTTTTTTGGTCCTTCTCCAAGCTCTTAAGCTGTGAGGTTAGGTTACTTATGTGTGCTCGCTCCTCCTTCCTGAGGAATGCTTGTAGAGCTATAAACTTTCCTCTTAACACAGCCTTTGCTGTGTCCCATAAGTTTTGGTAACTCGTGTTCTCATTTGCATTCATTTCTAGGAATCTTTTGATTTCCTCTTTGATTTCCTGTCTAATCCACTCGTTGTTCAATAGTGCACTGTTTAATTTCCAGGTGTTTGATTTAGTTTTCTGTTTTTGTGTGTGATTTACTTCTAGTTTCAGCGCATTATGGTCTGAGAAGATTGTTGATACAATCTCTACCTTCTTAATTTTATGGAGGCATGTTTTGTGGCTCAGCATGTGGTCTATCTTGGAGAATGTTCCATGTACGCTTGAGAAGAATGTGTATTCAGCTTTTTGTGGATGAAGTGTCCTGTATATATCTACTAAGTCCCTTTCTTCCATTGTTTCCCTCAAATGAAGTATGTCCTTGCTAAGCTTGAGTCTGGTTGATCTATCAAGAGGTGACAAAGCAGTGTTGAAGTCTCCCACTAGTATTGTGTTGCTATTGATGTCTTTTTCCAAATCTATGAGTAGTTGTTTTAAGTACTTTGCTGGTCTCTCATTAGGTGCATATACATTTATTATTGTAAGTTCTTCCTGTTGTACAGATCTTCTGATCAATAAGTAATGGCCTTCACTGTCTCTTATGACCTTCCTCACTCTGAAATCAATGTGGTCTGATATAAGGATGGCTACCCCAGCTTTTTTATGGGAGCTGTTTGCCTGTAGGATTGTTTTCCAGCCTTTGACTCTGAGTCTGTGTTTGCTTTGACTATTGAGATGCGTTTCTTGCAGGCAGCAGAATGTTGGGTTCAATTTTCTAATCCATCCTGCCACTCTATGTCTTTTAATTGGTGTGTTTAGCCCATTGACATTGAGAGAGATTATTGTTATGGGATTTTGTCCCATTGTTATGTTAAAATTGGGTGTATTTGAGGGGCCTTTCTTGCCTTAAAGTAGCCCATTTAGTTGTTCTTGTAACCATGGTTTTGAGTCTATGAAGTTCCTGAGCTGTTGTTTGTCTGTGAAACTGTGTGTTGTTCCTTCTATTATGAATGAGAGTCTTGCTGGGAAAAGTATTTTTGGGGAGGCATTTATTTCATTGAGTTTTTTTACTATGTCCCACCACTGTTTTCGGGCCATGAGGGTTTCATCAGAAAAATCAGCTGTGAATTTTAAGGATGCTCCTTTGTAAGAGATTTCTTTCTTGGATCTTGCTGCTTTCAGAATTTTGTCTCTGTCTAAGGTTTTGGTCATTTTGATCAGAATGTGTCTTGGGGTATTTTTATTCGGATTTCTTCTAGCTGGTACCCTTCGGGCCTCCTGAATGTGGTCACAAGTTTTCTTCAGCTCTGGAAATGTTGTAGCAATGATGTCTTTGACAGTTTCTTCTTCATCGAGGTTTTCTTCCTGTCCCTCTGGGACTCCAATAATTCTTATGTTACCCCTCTTGGCTTCATCACGATCTTCTCTTGCCATCTGTTCCCGAATTGTGAGTCTCTTTTCCATTTTCTGCTCTTTTCGGGAGAGTCTCTGAACTTCATCTTCGAGCTCACTGATTCTGTTCTCAGCCGCTGTTACTCTGCTGCTGAGGCCTTCCACTGAGCTTTTCAATTCGCCTACGAGATTTTTCAGGTCTGACATTTCTGATTGCATTTTCCTCATTTCTGCCTTCAGATCCTCTTGTCTTCTATTGGCATTGTTTTCCATTGTTTCTTTTAATTCCCTAAGCATCCTAAGTAGCTCCCTTCTGAATTCCTTGTCAGAGAGGTTGTCTAACACTACAGTACTGTTGGTGTCATCTGGGCTAGACTCTTCAATATGAATGTTTGGTGGGCTTTTGCGTTGCTTTACCATTGTGAGAGGTGTGGTTTAGTCCTTCACGTTCAGTGTTACTATTCTGCTTGATATGCAGTGTGAGTTAAGATAGGCTTATGAGTTATTGGCAACTGTATTTCTAGTGGCTTAGCTAAAATAGAGAAGTTTCCATCTAAGAAGTTAGCTTATGGTTCCTATGGCATATGCAGTGGGAAAATATTTCGCGGCCGCGTCAGCGGCCGCGGCTCCGGAAAGAGTCCCTGGCACTGGGCGAGGAGTTGGGAATGTCTCCTGTTTGGAATTGGAGCCGTTCAGCTTTGTTGCCCAGAGCTTGGCCTCTGTGCCCGTCCCACGCGGCTCAGGGGTTGAAAACTGGCTGTCTCGGGGCTGTTTCTAGCTGCGCGTGCCCAGAGAGGAACCCAGGCCCTTGGGGGCGGGCTGTACCTGTTGGAATTGGAGCCGTTCAGCTTTGTTGCCCAGAGCTGGGCCTCTGTGCCCGTCCCACGCGGCTCAGGGGTTGAAAACCGGCTGTCTCGGGGCTGTTTCTAGCTGCGCGTGCCCAGAGAGGAACCCAGGCCCTTGGGGGCGGGCTGTACCTAGATTTGATTTCTAAACTACAATATGATTAGCAGTGTGGTTATTCATTTATTTTTAAATGAATTTATTTATTACATAATCATCACTTTTATGGTGAGAGCATTAAGATCTATTATTTTATCAACTTTGATGTTTACAACTTTGGTGACTATAATCATTAAGTTGTGCATTAGTTCTGTATAATATCCACAATCTAGTTTTAAGTTTATTTTTTTTATCTACATGGTCCAAAGATTATGTTCCACCTTTTTTCTTAATTTATTAACTTATAGTAACACCTATTCATTTATAATGCTATTTGTGAATGCTGTTTTTTAATTTAAAATTATTTTATTGTGATAATTTATACATAAATTTGTGTAAAATATGTATCAAGGTGCACAACCTGTCATTGTATTAATATATGATTACCACTGTAGCTTGATTAATATCTGCATAATGTCACTTAATATCTTGTCTTAGGGCCAGAGATATAGTACAGTGGGCAGAGTACTTGCTGTCTATGCAGCAGACCTGAATTTGATTCATGGCATCCTATGTGGTCCCCCGAGCCCACCAGGACTGATTCCTGAGTGCACAGCCAGGAGTAAACCCTGGCACAGATGGCTGTGGCTCCCAAACAAAATTATCATTTATTTTTCACATTGAGAACAATTAATATCTAATCTCTTAGCAGCCTTAACATTTATAATATAGTATGTTTGACATAATCCTAAATACTTGAACATGTACTCAAATGTACTCAAATGCACAATGAATTTTATTCAGTGATAAGAAAGAAGGAAATGCTAGAATTTGCTTCAGCATAGATATTTGTGTAGGCACAATAACAAGGGAGAAAAGTGAGGCAGAGGAATACAGGCAATGTATTCTATCATTTATTTGTAGAAACTGAAAAAGCCAAACTCACAAAAACCGAAATTAAAATGATGGTTACAGGGGCTGAAGCAGGTGCATGTTGTTGGGGGGGATGTCATTTAAGATATAAACTTGCAGCTAGTGGATAAATAAGTTCTGAAGTGCTTGATTCTTCAAACACAATTTGCTTGTTGCTACAATCAATAATTCATTTTCTTTATTCATTTTATGTCCAACTCCATTGCTATATAGCTAAAGTCTTTCTTTACTGACTGATTTAGCCAAAGTTCTTCAGATATCTCCAACCTAGGTTTTCTATGCGATTAAGTCATTTCCCCCTATCCTATTCAATGCCATGCTTTTCTTTGTCTCTGTGATTTGTCTGGAATCTAAATTTCAGTCTATGTTTATCTCTTATAAAGTTATAATTCATCTTCTGACAACATTGTCCCACATGTCTAAATTAAAATTGATTTGTGTTATTCATTTTATTTTCTTTACCAAAAATTAAAAAGAAAAAACACTTAGTTGTAAATGAGGTAGGGGTTGAAAAGCTTAGAAACAATATGAGCTGAGGGATTTTGTAATTATGCTGTGTTGTTTTACAGATAGGGAAGCACAGGAAGTCAGTCTCTTCAATTCTGGATCCTAGGAACACACAGCACTCTCTGGCATTTATCACAGATGATTCGGTCTTAGCAGATGCTGTGTAAAATTTATCCTGCTTATTTTTATTAATAAATAGGAAGGAGAAGAATATAAACAAATTTAATTTTCTTTGGGATTACATAGACAAAGTTATTGGAAATTAATCTTGAGGAACTTTAAAACCACAGTATAATGAGTAATTAGTCTACCTTCCATATCTTGCTAATATAAAATTTATGACTTAGGCAAATAGCTTTCAATATCACTGATACCATCTGTTACTCTTTCCTGGTTCAATCTAATAACACTGTGCTTTCACGAAAGGAAATATGGACTCAAGTAATGTATGAATAAGTAGGATTTAGTTTTTAAAAAGGCATAATGTACTGAATTAACTATATTTTGGTGAATTTAGTTACATAAATTTGATAATGTGTATATTTTTTACTACTCACACTATACTATTTGATTATTCAGTCCTGTTCTCTGAAACTCATCCTCCTACAATGAACATTTTTGGGGGACAAACATCAAGAAAAGTCAGACAATTTCTGTTTATATGCACAGTTGAAAGATAAGCTTCATTAAATTTTATTTCATGATTACTGGCTCAAGTTTTTTAGGATGCTCCTTAAGTAAAATTGGAGTAGCTTTTAAATATTTTCTGATTATTTCTATGTCATAGATAGTTTCAAATATATCTAAAATTTGAGATCAGGAATTATTGTTTATTCACTGCTGTTATATAATAAATATACATTTAATGACTGAGTATTCAAAAATATTCAGTTAACTTCTTTGTTCATTAAATTTGTGGCAAATCAATTGCCATAAGTAAAATAATCATAATATGACAGAATATATCAATAATAACTGTATTGTTTATTTTTTAATTTTTATACCAATTTTGTTTTTTACAACCAATATTATTCATCTTACTAAAATTTTAAGAGATGTCTTGAAATCTAGCCATGTATATCCTCTTGCTTATTCTTTATGATGTTTTTTGCCTGTTAAAGTGTATATAATTCCATATACATTTTGAAATCCCAATATGATTTTTCCCCAGAAGTCTGCTGTGCTTTTGGTTTTGATTACATTGTATCTTGAGATTGAGAATGTAATAATCAGTTTTCGAACAATGTCTATCTGAACAATATTGAGTCTTCTAGTTCATAAGAATGGGAGAATTGTCTATTTAATTACCTTGAATAGCAAGAACAGAATGTCCATCTAAATAAATAAACCATTTTTTAAAACGAATAATCGTGTTGAAGGAAGGAAAACAGATTAAAGACTCCTGTAAGAAACTTTCTACAAGTTTGACCACATACACTTAGTACTGCAAACAAACCCTGGTTATCTTGAATAAATTTGTTCTGTTCTAGTGGTATAGTAAGTCAGTTCTGGAGATATTCTAGTTTTTCTGAAAATTGAAAAAAATGATCAAATGAAGTTATTGAAAACCAGTTCTCTATGTGGAAGAAAAGAAATAAAACAAATGATAAAATATATGGAGGAAGTGGGCAGAGACGGATTAGAGTAGGAGCTATTGGTGTGAACTAATAATAGCATGTCTTCAGTAACTGGTTTTATTTATAATCATCATCATCAATTTTAGTTGATCCACTGACCTTTCCTTTCAGATACAGCTGGATGCTCTGGATTCTTTCAGAATCTATGATAGCCAGTAGGGTTCTTTATCACATTGACATGAATCTAAATCAGTTATTGAATTTTGTGTGCAGTATATGCCCACCACTTTTGCACATTCTGTTGAATTTTGTCATAAGATTACATTAAACAGCAACTAATAAATATATTGGGAAAAAATCAGTTTTAGAACTTGTACAACATGGTCGATATTTCAACCTCAGCTTCTTTACAAAATTTTATACTACTAATACTAGTTGACATAGGATATAAAAATGTTTTGGACTGCTATAGACATAGCACTCATTCTAAATACAGGGCCTTGAGAGAGTACTGTATTCTTATTTTATTTTATTTTTCTGAGCAATAGCATAGCAGTAGAGTGTTTGCCTTGCACAGAGCTGACCTGGCTTAGCTGGGTTCGATTCCTCTGCCCTTCTCAGAGAGTGGGGCAATCTACCCAGAGTATATCGCCCGCCTGGCAAAGGCTGGCAAGCTACCCATATCATATTCAATATGCCAAACACAGTAACAAGAAGTCTCACGATGGAGATGTTACTGGGCCCACTCGAGCAAATCGATGAACAACGGGAGGACACTGACAGTGACAGTGATAGACATAGCACATAATTATAGTTTTGTAACTTTATCATAGTATACTGAATACTTGCTGGGAGATAGATATTTCCTAAATAATTTAGCTTTGTAGTTATATTTAATCTTCATAAAATTTTTACAAATATTTAAGTACAAATGTAAAATGTCAAATACGTCTCTTGGGGCTGGAGAGATAGCACAGTGGGCAGGGTGCTTGTCTTGCATGTGGCCATTTAAGATTTGATCTCTGGAACCCCATATTCTTCTCTGAGCACAACAAGGAGTGATCCCTAAGCACAGAGCCAGGAGTAAGCCCTGAGAACTACTTGGTGTGGCCTCAAACCAAACCAAAATAAATATCACTTTAGAGAGAAAAATTTCGAGAAAATAACCTACATCTTATAAAGTTTCCAAATTCTTATTTAAAGAGCTCACAACTTAAGTGAGATTTAAGTTTTCTGAGCCTTCATGCTAAGAAATAAAAATAAGAAGCAAAAATATTTTGTAACTTCAAATATTTATACTTGCATAATATATTATTATAATTAAGAAAGACAAAAGGATCAAAACCCAAATAATTAGATAACCATATTTAATCAAATGATATTGGTGTGCTAGCCAGTGCAGTTTGAATTGGGAATGTGTGGATCAAAATATAGATGAGTGTGGGAGGGACTGTAAAATATTACATGAGAGGGATACAACTTGAGTAGGACTTGACAAATAGTAATCAGTTTGACAAATTGTAACTAGGAGAATGGCACTCAAGGAAGGAAGATGGGTTGACTAAAGGCACATAGGAAGATGCATATTTGGGGATCTCTCAGACATTAGCAAAAACAAGTAGGATGATAGGAGTTTCAAAACAAAATCATTATTTTCTATGCTGTTTTTTAAAATAAGATTACTGATTATTTTTAGAATAATTATGCACCTGAAAGACCACTATGATTTTCCGCTGGAAACAATTGCCTTAACACATATTGATGCATTTGTCCTTGTGTAGTTTATAAAGATAAATGTGTATATGACAACAGTTAAGATCATGGAAAATTCTTCCGACTGAAAAGCTATTGGATAGAGGATTCTTCTTTTCTTTTTCTTTTCCTAAACCCAGCTGTACTTAAGACATACTCCTGGTCTTGTTATTGAGGATCAATCCTGGAGGTACTTTGGGATCAAACCAAAACAAGGATCAAACGGGGTGAGAACAGGATAGGTAAGTGACTTACTCCTGTACTCTTTCTCTGGATCACAAAATGGTTTATAAGACAAAAGAGGTTATAATAAATGAGAGAAGAAAAAAAGAAAAAGTATTTTATGATGGGTTTTACAAAACACTATGAATTATGACTTACATTTTAAAATCATCTGAATTATAGAAAACTAAAGTCCCATTTAAAGAAATGTCCAAGATTTATGTAGTTGCTACATCATTATTTACTCCTGTTACACTCCACTTATATTTTGTGTATTTCTCTAAGTGAAACATCTAGTGATTTAAAGACTATTTCAGCCCCCAAAGTTTGTTGCTTCTCCCGATCAAGGTTTTAATTTATTGTGTTTCTTTAATACTTGGGCTGTGAAGTATCATTTACATTATAAAAATACAAGTTTCCCATTTGACATAAGTAAAACTAGAAAAGTTGAAAATATTTAAAGTAGAAAGGATTGAAATTTAAATTCACTTAGAAAGAAAGTCCAGGTCCAGTTGATAACTAAGGTGAACTCTAGCAATATTTGATGTAATACTACCATTTTTAAATAAAGTTTTCCAGAAACATGGAAATTTTACTTTATTCGATAAAACCAGAAGTTCACTGATAACTAAGTCAGAGTATCAGTTATGCAAACTCTAAATCAATTTCCTCTGTGATGATATGCAAATATCCAAAATCAATCCTTTGCAAATAAAATTTCATATCATAAAAAAATGAATACTAGAAACTATACCATAAACACAAAATTGATTTAGTATATAACTTCAGTGAATGAAACATGATAAACAGGACATTTTCATAATTTTTTCAGTAGATATAAAGTATTTAAAATTTCAGTATATTACAGGAAGGCAATCACATAGTTCTTTCAATAGATTTGTATTTGATGAAAGTCAAATAAAACTGAAAATTCTTGAGCTTATTTGCCAACGTGTTTGGGCACATGATTCAGGCAACCACAAGCGAATGTCTGAGCTCGCAAAGCAGTGCAGAGATGCGATCAAGGAAGACCTCAAAGAGAGAAGAGCAGAAGTGCTGGTAGATGCGGCAGAAGCCGGGAAAAGCATTTGTAATGCCCGCCTGTCCTTTGCAAACTACAAGACCAAGATGACTGCTCTCTGACGTCCTGATGGATCGATCACATCTTCCAGAAGGGCAATAGAGGAGGACCTCTAGGAGAAAGGAGCAGCAGTGCTGGCAGATGTGGCAGAAGCTAGAACTGTTCTTTCTGCATTGACATACGCCTCAGAGACTTGGGCTCTACACAAACAGGATGAGAACGCTATTCGGGTCTCCCAAAGAGGAATTGAAAGAGCTATGCTTGGAATATCACGTTTCACTTAAATGAGAGAAAGAATTCGGAGTTCTGACCTCCATCGACGCTCAAGAATCAGGAACACTGTCTTGTTTGCCAACGCGTCAAAAATCAGATGGGCTATAGAAATTCTTCCAGGGTCAATAAGTAAAATAGCAGAAATTCAAAACCGCGCGGCCGCTATTGCGGCCGCGCGACATCATTTTATTCTTAAACCAAGTTGTAGAAAGCAAATCATTTCACAACGCTGTTTCAGCATGTCTGATTGGGGGGGGGGGGGGTGGGTCGTAAACTCTTAACAATAATTGTGCATCTTTTATCGAAATAATCTATCTAGTCAAAGTAGATAGAGTATTAACTAGAACTCATCTACCTCACAAGAATTGGGAGGGGTGGGAGGTGGGGGTCCATTGGGGTTCGGGGTTAAAAATGAGTATCGGTAAAGGGAAATGTGTTCGGTATCTACATGACTGAGACCTAAACCCGAAAGCTCTGTAACTTTTCCCACAGTGATTCAATAAATAAATAAATTATAAAAAAAAAAAAAAAATCAGATGGGCTGGACATGTAATGAGATTTAGAGATGAATGCTGGACTATAGTCGTTGCCGATTGTATTCCAGGGGACATCAAAAGACTGCGTGGCCGCTTACATACCAAATGGTAAGACTTCTTCATCAAGATCATGAATGATTGATTTGAGGCTCTTCGTGTTCCTAGAATGAACAGATTCCATTGAGCTACACTGGCATGTGACAGGGACAAATGGAGATGTTACTGGCGCCTGCTCGAGCAAATCGACGATTAATGAGAAGTCAAGTTGTCAAGTCATCAAGTGAAAGCCAACACCCATTAATAATAAACACCCATTTCAATGAGAAACACTAGGAAACTTTTTTTAAAAAAAAACTTTAAAGGAAATATTTCCAAAATCAAATCAATAAACCAAAACTGAAGCCAGCATCAAAACTAGTGGTGAAAAAATAAGTTCTTTTCTCCTAAGGTACAGACAAGGCAAGAAGGCCAATTCTAGCCATCTGTCTTCAACATTATATAGCTTCATACAATTCAGTGAAAAATGTATTTAGATGTAGATGATCTCACTCCTATGTATCTATTTATACTGATTTCATTTTACTAGCTTAGTTAATACAATAATAGCAGTGTTAATTGTAGCAGTGTTAATGATTATGGTTCTTATGTACAAAGTTATTGCATCACCTAGATTTTATCTTTTATGATGGTTTTATGACACTTTGAATTTTTATTAATGTCTTGAGATAATTGTTTGCTAAACTATATATATATATATATATTTTAAATTTTTTATTAGTGAAACACCATGAGGTACAGTTGTAGACTTACAAATTTTTGTGCTTGGATTTCAGTTATATAATGATAGAATACCCATCCCTCCACCAGTGCCCATCCTCCACCACCACTGACACTGATCCCAGTATCCCTCCCACCCCTCATCTCCCCCCCATCCAACCCTGCCTCTGTGGCAGGGCATTCCCTTTTGTTCTCTCTCTCTTTTTGGTTGCTGTGGTTCGCAAAAGAACTATTGAGTGGCAATCATGTTCTGTCTATAAAGACTATTTATGTTTTAGAGGATAATTTTAGACTCTGCAAAATCTATGTTACACTGGACACATCACCAGAATACTCAAATCCCTCCCTTCTGATAACCTCTATGATTCAACAGTCAGAATTCAACTGCTAGCTTTCATTAGTTTTTCTTTACTCCCTTGGATTACTTCTTCATATCCAATGTTGAATGAAGCTTTCTTGTTTTTCTTTCTCCTTCTGGTTTATTTAACTAAGCATGATCCTCTCCAAACCATCTGTGTCTTACTTTTTTATTTATTTATTTATTTATTTATTTATTTATTGCTTTTGGGGTTACACCCGGCCATGCTCAGGGGTTACTCCTGCCTCTGCACTCAGGAATCACTCCTGGTGGTGATCAGGGGACCATAATGAATGCTGGGGATCGAATCTGGCTTGGCTGCGTGCAAGGCAAACACACTACCAGTTATAGTATCACTCAGTCCCCATCTATGTTTTAAAAGACAAAATTTCCTCTCATGATTGAGTAGTATTCCTTGTGTATATATGCCATTTTTTCTTTATTCACCTATCATTGATCCTGTTTGTTTTCATATTTTGACTATTTAAATACTGCTGCAATGAACAGAAGTGTGCATGGGTTTGGGTTTGTGTAAGTTAGAAAACAATGAAGATACTCTACATACATATTGTGTTGACAACAAAAAAATTAATAACAATAATTATGTTAACAAGAATGTGAAACAGTGCTCTAATGGCATCTGTACATTTGAACAACCAAGTTAAAAATCAGTTTCTCAGTATGGACATTTCTCAAAAAATTAGAAATTGAGATCCCATTTGACCCAGCAATACCACTCCTGGGAATATATCCTGGAGAGGCAAAAAAGTATAGTAGAAACGACATCTGCACTTGTATGTTCATTGCAGCACTGTTTACAACAGCCAGAATCTGGAAAAAACTTGAGTGCACGAAAACAGATGACTGGTTGAAGAAACTTTGGTACATCTACACAATGGAATACTATGTAACTGTTAGAAAAGATGAAGTCATGAAATTTGCATATAAGTGGATCAACATGGAAAGTATCATGTTAAGTGAAATGAGTCAGAAAGAGAGAGAGAGACAGACATAGAAGATCTGCACTCAGTTGTGGAATATAAAGTAACAGAATGGGAGACTAACACCTAAGAATAGTAGAGATAAGCACCAGGAGGATTTATCCATGGCTTGGAAGCCGGGCTCACATGTTTGCGGGGAAAGGCAGTTCACAAAGACAAGGGGCTACCAAGTAAAGGGTGCTTGGAGGGCCCGCTTGAGATGGGAGAAGCTTTCTGAAAACAGACTATAGACCTAACACTATGGCCACTCAATACCTCTATTACAAACCACAGCACCCAAAATGAGAGCGAGAACAAAAGGGTATGCCCTGCCACAGAAGCGGGGCAAGGTGTGGGGATGAGGTAAGGGTGGCGGAAGGCGCACTTGTGGAGGGATGGGTACTGAACATTGTATGACTGAAATGTAACCACGAAAGTTTGTAAGTCTATAACTGCACCACATTGGGGTCCATTACAAAAAATTAAAAATTAAACAAAAATTCAGTTTGTTACTTTCTTTATTGGAAATCTATTTAATTTATTATTATTTATTGATTAATGTTCTAATGATGTTAGCAATCACTACATCTATATGTATATCCTAAAAATCTTTTGCATATGCTTATGGTCGGACTACAGCTGAATCTTACTTACTAAGACAATGTTTATGAGAAACAGCCTCATTCCTGACGCGCTATTCACTCTCAACGGAACAACCATCTCCGAATGCAACAGTTATGTGCACCTAGGTCGAGAAGTCAACATGAGGAATAACCTGGCACCTGAGTTGCGCAGGAGGAAGAGAGAAGCTTGGAATGCCTTCAATCGCATCAAAGAAATAGCTAAGAGGACAAAGAACCTCTGACTCCTGGCACATCTCTTTGATTCCACTGTTCTTCCTGCATTAACATATGCCTGAGAGACCTGGGCCTTATGCAAGCAGAGTGAGAACACTATTTGGATCTCCCAAAGAGGAATTGAAGAGCTATGCTTGAAGTATCACATTTCACTTAAATGAGAGAAAGAATCCAGTGTCCTGACCTCCATCGATGATCAAAAATCAGGGGCACTGTCTCGTTTGCCAAGGCATCAAAAATCAGATGGGCTGGACTCATAATGAGATTTAGAGATGAATGCTGGACTAGAGCCATTACCGACTGGATTCCAAGGGACGTCAAAAGACTGCATGGCTGCCCACCTATCAGATGGTCAGACTTCTTCATCAAGATCCTAAACTATCGGTTTGAGGCTCTTCGTGTTTCTAGAATGAACAGACACCATTGGGCTACACTAGCACGCAACAGGGACAAATGGAGATGTTACTGGCGAACGCTCGAGCAAATCAACGATTAACTAGAAGTCAAGTGATCAAGTGATGCTTATGAGGATATAAAAGCAGTTTTATATAGAACCATTGCTTGTAATAGCTAACTACTGAAACTAAGCAAAATATACATTAACTTCAAGATAGATAAAGTGTGCTATGGCTATATTTCAATGAAAATAATAAAGTCAAAGCTGAGCTTGAGATAAATTTCACAAATATTAAGAAAAGTCAAGGAGGAATCAAAATTCACATTCATATAAGCATTATTGTTATTTGTTTGCAAGTTTAAAATGATTCATATTTCTTTCAGATGAATGCATAGCCAGTGAAATTATTTATCTAGAGGTCATAAGTCAATTATCACAATATTCTAGATGGTTGTTGCCTCCATGGAGAATAGTGGACTCTGTGACCTGGAATAACAATCTCATGAACAATCACAGATGGGTATAATATGCTATTTCTCTAAGTTGATAGTATCTTTATTTTGGAAAATATGGGATCATGGACTTAAGTTGAATGGGCACTAGCTTTATAATTGTTAAGCTATGCACAAATGTATAATTTGGCAGAATATATATTTGGCAGAATCTCTTGCCCGGGCACCAGGCTGTCTTCACTGGGGCCCCTCGGAGGGGGTAGGTTGAGTTTCCCTCCCCACTCCAAGCGGAACGTGTGCGGTAGCCGAAAACGTCCAGAACCCAGCCACAGCAATGCTCAAGGCCACTCTCCACACTCTCGGTGGAGCCTCATGAATGAAGGAACTGGCAGAGGAACCCAGGTATGTGGGACACAGGGCTGATATCTCCAAGCCTGCTCAGATTGGGCCGATCTGAGTGGGTCTCCTCTACCCTGATTCCCACATTTTCCAGCAGCTTGGCAGTCACCTCCACCAACTGCCCCCAACACTATGTAATCCCATCAATGGCCAAGATCCAAAGACTATAAAACAAAGCTCCCAGAGGACGCACGACCTCTTATAGTCTAGCCCACTGGTGTACCTAGAGCACCACACATGTATTTGATTTTAACATACTTACTTGTATTCTCTTATATACATTCTCCATCTCTCTTGGAGAGCCCAGCAAGCTACCAAGAGTATCCCGTCCACATGGCAGAGCCTGGCAAGCTCCCCGTGGTGTATTCAGTATGCCAAAAACAGTAACAATAACGGGTCTTATTTTCCTGATCCCAAAAGAGCCTCTAATACAGCACCGTTGGGAAACATGAGTAAGGAGAGGCTGCTAAAATCTCAGGGCTGGAACGAATGGACGTTACTGGTGCCTGCTCAAGCAAATCAATCAACAACGGGATGTCAGTGATACAGTGATACAGTGAAGTTATACACACTGTCACTGTCACTGTCCTCCCGTCATTCAGCGATTTGCTCGAGCGGGCCCAGTAACGTCTCCATTGGAGACTTTGTTGTCACTGTGTTTGGCATATCGAATATGTCACGGGGAGCTTGCCAGGCTCTGCCGTGCGGGCGAGATACTCTCGGTAGCTTGCCGGGCTCTCCGAGAGGGGCGGAGGAATCGAACTCGGGTCGGCCATGTTGGCTGCGTGCAAGGCAAACGCCCTACTGCTGTGCTATCGTTCCAGCACACAGCATACAAAATTTTAAAAAATCCAATTACACTTAATGTAATTAAGTGGTGCTTCTTAAAAATGATAAACCCAGTAGGTTATGACTGAGCTGGTGGTACTCAGTGCCACTAGAATCATACCTGGCAATGCTTTGGAGTGCATGCAATGTTGAAACAAAAGCTCAGGGCTTACTTCTAACAAGCATGCACTCTCCGACTTGAGCTACATGCCAGGCTTCTATGAATTATTTTATAAAAACTCTCTGTACAACAGCTCAAAGTCTGGGGAGAGGTATAGTGTATTATGCCACTTTTAGTCACTTAGAGAGCAATATACATAATTTAATGCTGTTACATATTCTGATTTAATACTGATAAAATGTTCAAAGAAAGAAGATAGATATGGTTCATCACCTTATCAGATTTTTTCTTTGACATAGACATAAACATGAAATTGTTCAACATGATATTGACATTGTACTAAGAACATTTATTTAGAAATATAATTAAGAATTGAAGAGTCACATTAAAGAACTTCATTTTAATTCTTTTAGGCAGTCTTTTATCACTTTAGTGGGAATTATGAAGGATTTAGCTTTATTAAGTTTTGGAATGCGTTATCAAATGTGAAACCTTTTCATTAAGGAAAGTAACAAAACAGTTTTACTTAATTTACCAAAAAATCAGTAAGATTTTACAGAGTCCCATTGGATTTTATTTTCTTTTAAGTTCTTCAATTGATCATAATGAATACTTTTGATACAAAAAAACAAATGCAACTCGTTTCATTAGAAATTAAATTACTGATTATTCCTATGCATAGAAAATGTTTTAGAAATTGTAGAGAATATGCTTGAGCATGTATTCACCTTATGCCTCCAGGCAATACACATAATGCTAATTTTTCTTGTTTGAAAAAGTGAATGACTTCTTTGTGTAGGCAAATTATTTAGGCAACATAGTAGGCACAATAATTAGGCAAATTATGTCCATTAGCTGTGGCAGGATCATTAAGCATAGTTATTTTTAATGCAAATCAGGTTATATATAATATAGTCCTAAGAGAACAATAAAAATACATATGCTTGGACTTTTTTTAGATAGATTTTTGTTAAGACTATTAATTTTGATAATTGCTATACTTTGGATTTGAGTGTGATAAGTATTTCTTTAAAATATCCCATGCCAAATTATTATTTAAAGCACAGAGAGAGAGAGAAAGAAATTCTAGTTCATATGCTTCTAGAAGGAAATGGGGTATGAACTAGAAGGTGAGAAAATTGAATCTTGGAGTAGCTGCAGTTTGGAGGTAGCTTTGATGAGATCTGAGGAAAGCTTTTGTCTCTAGAATACAATTGTATGTAGGCTTTGTCCCACCCTGAAGCAAGGGACAGATCCTTTCTGTTTTTGTGCCAGTCCAAGATGAGCCCTGTGTGGCTATAAAGAAGTCATGTGTTAAGAAAAAAGTCATTTACACCGGAACAAAAGGGCCTGAGAAGCAGGTAGGGTGCTAGTTTTCTCAGAGCAGAACGTGTCTTTGGCACTGCGGTGGTTGAGCACAGGCTGGTGTGGCCTAACCCCCTGCACAAACCTCCCCAAAAACACACACACACACACACACACACACACACACACACACACACACAGAAGGTTAGCTGTGAGCCATCACTTGGATGGGTATAGGAGAACTAGCTTGTAAAGGGCATTATTTTGGTATGATAACAACACTAGTTTCTATATGATATACAAATATACTCTGTTTTCTAGATATTTGCAAATACACATTGGCACATGTTTATTCTTTGAATATTTCACTCCAAGATTTGCCAGTAAATTCAAAAGGAAATCTCTGCAGAGCTGGAAACTGAAGGGATACCATGGCCAAACTCATTTGCTTGCAATGAAAGATTATAGAGAAAGGAAAGAATGAAGTCAAAACTAAGTCAATGATCTAGTTTAGCAATTGTGGTGATTTCTGAATCATGGTTAGAGAGGGTAGATCCCATCAAGGTCTAAAATGGCAGTTTTGTATTTAAGGTTCCAAGTGGGAATCTTAAGTAAACATATTTTACAGTTTTGTTCTGTTTAGGGGCTACACCTGGCTGTGTTCAGGGCTTACTCCTGGCTCTGCACTCAGGGCTCCTTCCTTGTGGGCTTCAGGGACCATATGTGGTGACAGGGATTGTGCCAGCATCTGCTTAGTGCAAGGTAAACCCCTATCCACCAGATTATCTCTCTGCTCCCTGGAGATGTTTTATTGCAGTTTTATTTTCAGATTTTATAGAGAGATAATCAAAGCCAATACCATTACACCTATTTTACTGTATGCATCTTAATAATCGTCTGTATTTTCTCATGCTCTACATCATGATCTATATTCCCTGCTTTCTCCTACTGACAAACTTCTGTTCATTTTCTGGCTCTCATGGTATCCTCCCTGTGAATCCTTTTCTGACCCCTTTAAGAACAATTGATTTCTCTGCTCTTTGTACTCCTGTGCAAATTTGATCACTTCTTTTCATCATATAAATTTATGTTTAAGTTTTTTCTCACAAATAACCTGTTTTTCTGAATATAGATGAACTTATAAATGTATTGAGACCAGTAGGCAGCTGGATGATTGGGAGATTGATGTATACAAAATTTAATCATTTTGTTTTGTCATAAATTAAAAATGAAGGACATTGGTGGAAAAGTATATCACCCATGAGTTTACCACATACAGAATAGCCTAATGTGAGATATTTCCCCAGTGAGAAGCTCGACTCAATCTCTCCATCTAAATTTGTTTTGTTAGGATTAATATTGTTCAAGATTTCATTACTATGATTCAGAGTTTTGAAGAAGCATTACCATCAGTTGCTTAGCCAATGTCAAGCTTTTTCTTCTTTTCTTTTTTTCTGGTTTTGTCTTTGGGCAGTTATGCATGGTTTTATTTAACATGGCAGTTATCAAGGTTTACTTCCAGCAGGGATTGGGAAAACATATGGATACCCGGGATTAAACCCAGGTTAGTGCACGCAAGGCAAGTGACTTATTTGCTGTACTCTCTCTGGCTCCAGGTTCTGTCTACTCTTTCTAAGTAATGATTGAATGAATTAAATAAATTCTAGCACAAGATTTAAATATGAAACTTCTCCTGACCTACCTTAGCAGCAGTATATTTTTGTTCTTTATGGCATTCAATCTATTTAAAATTCGTGAGCTTTGGGAATTACATATTACGTGAGATCTCTCCCTCTGTCTCTCTGTCTCACTGTCTGTTTGTCTGTCTCTGTCTCTCTTATCCCATCACTCTCTTCTCTTATTTTATTGGTTTAGATATATTCTCCACAAGTAATATGTTGAAATCCTATCCACTAGTACCTTAGAATGAGAGTATCATTAGAAATTTGTTTCCAGTGTAATGACTTAAGAAGGAGGTCACACAGAGAATAGGGAAGGATTCTAAGGTAAAATAAGACTGATGTTCTTTAAGAGGAAGCATTTTGAAATACAGTGATAAGAGACACAGGGTGAAGATAGTCTTCTATGAAAAAAAAAATAGGGGGGGGTGGGGCTTCCCTCAGAGTGCCTTTTCTAAGATTCTCAGAAGCAACCAACCCTACCAAAATCTTGGAGACCTCTAGTTTTCAAAATCGAGACAATAAATTGTGATTTTTTAAGCCACCCAGATTGTACTTCTTTACTTCTTGGTTGGTTTTGTTTGTTTGTTTTTGTTTTGAGGGGCACACCTGACAGTACTCAGGGTCTATTCTTGTCTCTGTTCTCAGGAGTGAAACTGCAGATGCTCAGAGGACTATATACAGTCCCTAGGATCAAACTGGGGTTGGAAACATGCAAAGCAAGAACCTTTTCCTTGAACTATCTCTAGTTCAAGTAGACTGCACTATTTTGGAGTAAAGACCTTCCTTCCTTCCTTCCTTCCTTCCTTCCTTCCTTCCTTCCTTCCTTCCTTCCTTCCTTCCTTCCCTCCTTCCTTCCCTCCCTCCCTTCCTCCCTCTTTCTCCCTCCCCCTTTCTCCCTCCCCTTCCTTCCTTCCTTCCTTCCTTCCTTCCTTCCTTCCTTCCTTCCTTCCTTCCTTCCTTCCCTCCCTCCCTCCCTCCCTCCCTCTTTCTCCCTCCCCCTTTCTCCCTCCTCCTTCCTTCCTTCCTTCCTTCCTTCCTTCCTTCCTTCCTTCCTTCCTTCCTTCCTTCCCTCCCTCCCTCCCTCCCTCCCTCCCTCTTTCTCCCTCCCCCTTTCTCCCTCCTCCTTCCTTCCTTCCTTCCTTCCTTCCCTCCCTCCCTTCCTCCCTCTTTCTCCCTCCCCCTTTCTCCCTCCCCCTTCCTTCCTTCCTTCCTTCCTTCCTTCCTTCCTTCCTTCCTTCCTTCCTTCCTTCCTTCCTTCCTTCCTTCTTTTTTTCTTCTTTCTTATTTATCATGCTATAGTACCTAAACTATTGCTAATGCTTAAAAACTACAACAATATTTGCCAAATAGGATACGTATGAGGTAATCTTGCACCTAAAACAGTGACCTACGGATCACTCTTACTTAACTCAAGGCTTCTATTCAATTACTGGTTGCAAGTTAGAACCCAGATTTCATTGGGACAAAACATAGCTTACTAGAGTAATGAAGGCTTCAGAGCTTCACATTATTTTTCTTCTCTTTTAATATTTATAATTTAATTTCTTATACTTTTCTAGTTGACTGTGGGTCGTGTCTATGGTGATTTTTATAGTAAGCATGATTTTAATATAAGGTTTATGAATTCTTATTTTATGTTACTAATACAGCTACATAGGAAAACTTACCAATGAGCTTCTCATGGTGATAATATGATTCCATAATGTGAAAACAGGCTCTTCATGATGAATACCCATGACTTAAATAAATTCCAAGTTTAGGGACTAAGGAGCTGACCCAAAGTGCAGCAGCATATGCTTTGTTTGAGGATCCCAGTATTTTTTTTCTTTATTGTTTTCTTGGGTCACACCCAGCAATGCACAAGTTTTACTCCTCGCTCTACACTCAGGAATTATCCCTGGCAGTGCTCGGGGTACCATATGGGATGCTGGGAATTGAACCAGGGTTGGCTGCATGCAAGGCAAACACCCTACCCGCTGTGCTATCACTCCAGCCCCAGGAGCCCCAGTTTTGATCCTTAGATTCACATGGTCCCCTGAGCACTTTAGGGAACAATCTCTATCACCTCTAGGTATAAACCAGAAATTGTGCTTTTCATCTACACCAACCTCTTCTCATAAACATAAAATTTAAGTGGTCACTATCACTACCATGATTCAGCATTCATTAGTACGATTTTCCAATCAAAGTTAATGCTAAATAAGAAACATATTTCTATCTTCCAAACTCAAAGTTTGGATAATATTAGAAACTGTATATTGAATTAAGTGAAATATGACAAATGTATTTTCTTCTCAAACCAAATAGTTTAAAAATCTCTTTTTCCCTGGATATCCTTTGTGTTAAGTGATAAATCCATGTTCTACAATCAAATGTTTCTACCAGGGTGAATTGTATTATGCCCCAATGCAGGGAAAGAAAATATATATATATATATATATATATATATATAATGAGGTTGGTTTTATAATTTGTAAATAGTCATTTACCAATTCTTCTTTGGATACTTGAAAGGGAAAGATTATTAATGGAAAAGAACTGATACCAGCAATACAGGCACCTGAACATGATCCATATCCTGAGGATAGGGATCAGGGGAGTTCACAAGAAAAGCAAAATGTTAGGCATTTTGTTTAAATTTTATTAAGGATTTTAAAGCGTGCAACAAGTGGAAAGCATTAAACTCAGCAGGAGCCTTTCATGGCACCCTTGGGCATAGTTCATACAAACATGAATTTTGCTCCCAGAGAAACTCTTAGGTAATCGTATAGTGAGCATTTATTGTGTATGTACGAGTGTTAAAAATGCTGTTTTAACAATTTATAGGAATCGGTAATATAGGAAAATGCTCATTAAACCCTCACAATAATCTATGACAGTGGTTCTAATGTGTCTAGGTTTAGAGTTAATGCAATCAACCACAGTGCTATAAATAAAAACCAGGCAGTGTGTATATAATTGAATGACATGATGAATTCCGTAAGATTCATTAAAAAAGAAAATAAATTTGATAGCATATGACAGACTAGAAAAGATGGAAGCATAAGTCAAAGTTACCACTAAGTCCCTTATAGAACTTGGGGTATGATCAGAATAGTCAGGAAATCAGGCAAGTATTTAGAAGTATAAAACAAGAAAAGTAGATTAAAGCAGTTTTTTTTGAAGTAGGTAAATTTCTTTTCTAAAAAGTAGAATGGATTATATATAGAATGCTAACACTTTGTATGCATCTGGTAAAGAAAATAATTTCAAGAAATATTATTTTGAGAATAGACATGTTATGATTTTATAATATCCAAACCAAAAATGAGGAACAAAATGCTATAACAAGTTGCTTGAAGTAACACGACTAATTATGAGCATTAAGTAAAACCCAAATGTTTTATTGTCAGCCTATATATTTAACCTCCAGGTATTTCCTTCTAGACAAAAATCTCCTTAAAATTTACAAATCAAGATGATCTCTTACTATAGTTTCAGTACAATAGACATTTCAGTCAAATATCTACCTTTGGATTGAAAACTCCCCATAAAGACCATTTTTGCTTGGCAAATGTTCCTTGTCATATAGTGATTAGTTTTTAGAGTATTTAAGCCACCATTAAAAATGTGTTTTATATTGGGGCTGGAGCAATAGCACAGCGGGTAGGGTGTTTGCCTTGCATGCGGCCAACCCGGGTTCAATTCCCAGCATCCCATATGGTCCCCTGAGCACCACCAGGAGTTACTCCTGAGAGCCAGGAGTAACCCCTATGCATTGCCAACCCCTATCCCCACAAAAAAGCAAAAACAAAAAAACAAAAATGTGTTTTATAGACGGGAGTGATAGACAGTGAAAAACAGAGGTTAAGTTATTAAGTTATTAAGTGTCAACAGCAGCCTTGCATAGAGGGGGGTGGGGCTTCCCTTAGAGTACCTTTTCTAAGATTCTCAGAAGCAACCAACCCTACCAAAATCTTGGAGACCTCTAGTTTTCAAAATTGAGACAATAAATTGTGGTTTTTTTAAGCCACCCAGATTGTACTTCTTTACTTCTTAGTTGGCTTTGTTTGTTTGTTTTTGTTTTGAGGGGCACACATGACAGTACTCAGGGTCTATTCTTGTCTCTGTTCTCAGGAGTGAAACTGCAAATGCTCAGAGGACTATATACAGTCCCTGGGATCAAACTGGGGTTGGAAACATGCAAAGCAAGAACCTTATCCTTGAACTATCTCTAGTTCAAGTAGACTGCACTATTTTGGAGTAAAGGTCTTCCTTCCTTCCTTCCTTCCCTCCCTCCCTCCCTCCCTCTTTCTCCCTCCCTTCCCCTTCCTTCCTTCCTTCCTTCCTTCCTTCCTTCCTTCCTTCCTTCCTTCCTTCCTTCCTTCCTTCCTTCCTCCCTCCCTCCCTCCCTCCTTCCCTCCCTCCTTAATACCACATATGGTCTCCTGAGCATCACTGGCAGTGATCCTGAGCATAAAGCAGGAATAACCTTGAGCACTTCTAAATGTGATCAAATCCCCCTATTCTCCATAAAAAGTGTTTTGGGGGACACAGAGGTAATATAGGGATTGGTTAAGACCCTTTGCCTTGCACATCCTGGTTTCGGTCCCCAGCATTGTATATTCTCTGAGCACAACCAGGAATGATACTGAGCATAGAGCCAGGAGTAATCCCTGAGCACTGCTGGGTTTGGTTTTAAAACAAAACAGTAAGTGTTTTATATGTGACATTGATTTTATAAAGCCTTGAGCCTTGTTGTGATTGCCTAAAAAAAAAGCCTCTCCAAAAGTAAATTAGTGTGGATTGCTTTTACATTATTTTAATGAGTTTGATATTTTAAATATTTATAATTTTTTAATTTTATGTAGTAGTGAACAATATTTGATTACATTTAATATTTAATCACCAATCCCACCACTATTACACCTTCCCACCACCATATTTCGGATGTTTCCATCCCGAACCCCGATCCCTTTTCCAAAGCAGAACCGAAATAATATATTTTGTATTGTTTGTTATGAAGACTGTGAAGTCTGGGTAGGGTGTGCGGTATGAAATGTCCAGGAATAGATTCACTCGTGGGTGTTGCTCTGCCCGAGAGTGTGGAGAGCGACCGTGAGCATGGCAGTGGAGAGGTTCTGGAGGGTTTTGGCTGCCAAGGCTGTGTTCCTTGGGGCAGGGAGGGGTCTCTCCCACCCCTCCCCAGGGCGTTCCAAGTGAAACAGCCAGGTGCCGGGTCAGGAGACATGGTTATGGCAAGCGTCATGTTCTGCTTCTTCCGGAAGTAAAAGACATGTGATCTGTGATATTTTTAATTTTTAAAAGCAAGACCACATTCAATTTTTTTAGGTGATATGCAATTAGTTGATGAGTTTTCTATCAGTTTAAACTTCTATGCACTTACAAAGTAATCCTGATCTCAGCAGGTTTTCATAATACAATCTGAATGTGTTATTAATCAAAACTGGCACAGCTGGAATTCAAAACTACAAGGGATTCTGTAGCATGCCCAAAAACCAAGTTTAATTACAAAAGGGAATTAATACTTTAAATAGAGGCAGGCATAGATTGAACTGGCTTAGAAACAAGCTATTCTGAATCCTGGGTCATAGGTGATAAGTCTGACATTCTTAGATGTCATATGACTAAGTACTACACTAATAAGATGATTTTCTTATTAGTGTGATACAGAGAAAAATCAAGTAGATGAGTGAACCCCATGGCCAACAGGCTGCCCTTATTTCATTTTTGTTTATAAGATGATAGGGTCCATGACCTAATCATTAAATTTCATCTTCCCCCAACGCTTGATTTCCTATCCAAACTACACGAATGCTACTGTGAAGGAAGTCACAAAACTAACTCAAGTTCTAGTTTGAATGATGAGGGAACCCTCTTTCTGGGACCAGCCAACCAGCTATGTTGTCCCAGTCTTTTGGCTCTGGTTGGACCAATATAGAATGGTAAAATGATGCTGAATGAATAGCACTGGTCAGTCAAGACTGTACATTTGAATGAGAGTCAACATTTTTTTATACTGATAAACAATCTGTGATGATGTTGCTATATCTCTTTCTCTACATGAAATGTTTGATTTTATATGTCCATTGCTTACCATATGTTATGTACTCAACACTCCTGCTCAAAAACTTACATAAATTTTCATGGAAAATGGTATAGGACATTGTTTCACCTTAATTCTACTCTTCATAAAACCAGGCTCCACTCTATAACTAAACCTCAGGTTCCTGTGTGTTCTGTTATTAATCAGACTCACTTCTCATCTTAGCAAGTTGTTTTTTGATTCATTGACAAGTTATTTATCTCTCCCTGTAACTTTTGGATGACAGAGTCAATACATCTAACTTGGAGAACAACAAGTGCCAATTTATCTGGTAGATAGTAAGAAATTAGTCTCTGGAAGAGCTGGAATTGTTATAAGCAAGAATAACATGAAGACCCAGGTTTGAATTTTGTTCTAAATTTATTTTGTAAACAACTAATACAATTACACTATGTTTAAATTATATTTGATTGCGTCCCATCTAAATTTTTAAGTGACTTACTCTTCCAAGTAGAAAATAATGCTTCCTTCTTTCCACAGTGTTGGCTGACTATGACTTTATCATAAGTTTCTTGCATGATTCTAGGAGTAAGTAGATGACCATACGATATTTGGTGAGCAGATGAATAAACAATGGGATAGTGGATTGATGACTGAAGAGTTGAGCAGGAAGGGGAAACTTCCAAATTTACTCCAGAAGATCATGCAATACTCTCTATGAGAAACTCGGATGCTCTTTTCTGCACTAATGTGCTCCGATCATATTCTGAACAACCATATATTCCTGTGCTTCCACTTTCTCAATACAAAAACATGATAAACTGGGTTTGGTGGTGTGGACTGGACTACACCTGGGGGTCTCAAAAGCTACCCTGACTTAGCGTGTGTAGCTGCTGGTGGTAGTGCTAAGGGGCATCTTGTGGGGCAGGAATACAACTAAGTGCCCTGAGACACATTCAGGCTCCAACTTTGGCTTTTTTTAAGTCTTGTTCTAAAGCTTATCTCTATATCTTCCTTAAGCAACATAAAATAATGACCTTATGGGCCTATTATATAAATAGGGATATAGTTGTATATTAAAATTATTTTAAAATTATCATAGGTGTAACAGAAAGCTACCTATGGTTTGTACTGTTCTTACTATTAATTTCCATTTCAGTCTCAAAACAAATACTTCCACTGAACTAAGTGATTGTTTGAATAACTGTGTTAAGTAGGATAATTTCCCTTGAATATCTAGGAGAAAAAGGATACAGCAGGAAGGGAAGTGTGGAGAGTCAGTTGAATTTAGTCAGACACTTTAAGTCTCATCTATGGAATAGGTATCCCATCGGACAGATAGCCATTCAAAATAGACAACGGAATATCTGGGGCTGGGATATGGTAGAAGTTAAAAGGAGACCCCTAATCCCACTCTCTGTCTTTGGACTCTCTCTTTCTGGGCTCCACTCTTTCTCTCTGCCCTCACTCTCTCTCTTTACTAACACCCAGGAAGACTGAAGGATCAGCTTGGGCTTGCAAGATCAGACAGATGGCCCAGCCTCATAGACTGAGCAAGGGCAAAGTACAGGCAGGGTGCTGACACCCAGGAAGGTTCAGATTCACAGGGCTTGGTTTCCCAAGCAGGGGCAGATACTGAGTGTTGTGCTAGAGAGAGAGAGAGAGAGAGAGAGAGAGAGAGAGACAGAGAGAGAGAGACAGAGAGAGACAGAGAGAGACAGAGACAGAGACAGAGAGAAGAAAGAGAGAGAGAATGTTTAGTTTGGATGGAGCGATAGCACAGCGGTAGGGCATTTGCCTTGCACGCCGTCAACATGGCCGACCCTGGTTCAATTCCTCCGCCCCTCTCGGAGAGCCCGGCAAGCTACGGAGAGTATCTTGCCCGCACGGCAGAGCCTGACAAGCTCCCCGAGACGTGTTCAATATGCTAAACACAGTAACAACAAAGTCTCCAATGGAGACGTTACTGGGCCCGCTCGAGCAAATTGATGATCAACGGGAGGGCCTTTACTTACTTTTTACTTAACCTTTCAGTGCCTGTATTATAAACTATAACTAAAAAAGGAGAGGGACAGAGAGACAGAGAGACAGAGAGACAGAGAGAGAGAGAGAGAGAGAGAGAGAGAGAGAGAGAGACAGAAACCCAAGGAGACAGAGAGCACTCACTCAGGATAGGATAGTATGAGTTATTAGAGGCCAGTGCTAAGGTCCCCAGGTTGAAACAAAAAGTGGAGCCCCATTTGCTGAGAGGGTCTTTCTTTTGTTCTCTAAGAATGAGCTATAATCTACAAAAGAAAAAAAAACAAAGCATCTCTCCCAGCCTTCAGGCGCCCCCCCCCCCAAAAAAAACCCAGTCTGTGTTAGTATCTCTTTCCCATTTGGTGTGGCCTTCTTGTGTCACCTTCCATGCATGCCCATACATCTGACTGGCCTAGTGCACTCCCGTTCATCTGGTGGGCCCTTATCCCAGCTGACTAGAGTCATACAAAGGAAAAACTCTTCTTCACTTCTCTGGTTAACCTTGGGGTTAGTTTCAGTGTCTCAGTTCTCAATACATCCTCTTAGTTCTCATTACAGTTTTATAATTCTCATTATGTCCAGTTTCTTTTTTTGTCATTATACTGAGCCCTGGAATCTAACCCATGAGCTCTAGGGCCTGACCCGAGAGTGGGAGAGCTGAGGCTGGATGACAGGAATTACTGAGATACAGTTGAGAGACCCAGCAATAGGAACAGAGCACAGGCATCTCGCCCTTGCACACATGGCCATGGGTGGAAAGAAGGTCAGAACAAGGCATCAGGAAATCATCATGATAATGTCCAGAAAAGACCCCGGGACTTAATTTCACACAAGAAAAAACATACACAGGATTGGGAACATCGTAGAAACAGGACCTGGTCATTATACATTGAAGGGGCATAGACCAGGTGAGCTGACTCTGAGACTCCACACATGGGATGGGCCACTGTCAGGGACAGGATGAGTGACATCCTACAGGGGTAGAAGAGGGGTCTGGACCCAGAACTGTTTATTTAAACTGTACAACAAACTCTCTCATACTCTTCTGAGTTTCATATGCAAATCTTTCGTACAATTATCAAGAACCCACCAATGCAAAACAAACAAACAAACAAAAAATCCTTTTCACGCTGACAAAATCATTTCCCTATTTCATGAAACTTCAGTTAGAGAACTGCTATTATTAAATGTACTCCAAATAATAGTCCTCATGTTGAATTTTTAAAACATTTTCCTTCCATAAAATGTTGATAATATAAATATCTATATTATTTGTTGTTTATTGGTTGTCAAGGTTTATTTGAAAATGATACTTTAATTTTCAATGCTTTTTAGGGCTGGAGTGAAAGTATAGTGGGTAGAGAGCTTACCTTGCTTATGGCCGGGTTCCAGCATCCCATATGTTCCCTTAAGCACACCAGAAGTGATCACTGAACATAGAGAAAGGAGTTAGTCCTGAACAGTGCTGAGTGTAGTTTAAGCACCTCCTTGATGCTCCTCCCACAAAAAATTAATTCTTTTTTCTAAAAAAGAATTCAAAGTATGTGTGCCTCTTATTATTTTATGAATAGTTCAAAAATTCAATGAATGAAAGCTTGCATTGTAATGAATTACAGGGAGATTTATGATATTAACTATATGTATAGAGTAGCTATGTGATTTTTAAAATGTTACTTAGGCTGTCTCCAACTTTTGTTTAATATAATAAGATAAAATTTTGTAGTGGTACAGTGTAGCTAGAAAATACTTATTATTAAATATTTATGAATTTAAGAAATAACTTTTAAATAATTGATAGCTTAATATTTGTTACGATAGAAGTACTTATGACATCCATCTTTTCAGAATGACCCATCAGTGCTTATTTTTAAAGCAAGTGTATTGGCACATTTTGTATTATTTCAAATATAAAGGAGTTTGGTAATCAAAAATTCTCTGCTTTAGGGTCGAAGAGATAATACTGGGTTTAGAACACACACACCTAGCATGTGTACAACTCCAGTTTGATTCCTAGGCTTTGTGACCCCGAAGGCCCCTGAGTACTCCAGGGTAATGCTGGTAGTTTTGGCATTGCAAGGCCTGAGCAAGGCTGAATCCTCAGACTCTAGCCTTCAACTCCAAAGCAGTGGGACAGGAATCATCTTGAGCACCACAGCGTACGGCCCACAAACAAGTAGTCATTGCTTACACAGAAAAGGAAGTTTTTAATTACCTTAAATTTGCAAATAGATATTGTGAACTATAGAAGAAAGCAGATGAGAATCGAATTTGTGGGGTGAAGTAGAGAGGAAGAAAAAGAATTGTAAAAAAGAACAAAAAGTATGGATGTCATTGGAAAAATATATAAAAAGAGCATGAAAGTATTTTGGAACTACTTTGGTGGGATAGGTGGGTTAGTGAGAGAAGAAGATTCTTGATCATTATTGGTTCTCTGAGATACTGACATTTAAGGGAGAATTTTTTTTCATGTAAGTAAGTAAGTAAAGTAAAGGCCCTCCCGTTGATCATCGATTTCCTCGAGCGGGCCCAGTAACGTCTCCATTGGAGACTTTGTTGTTACTGTGTCTGGCATATCGAATATGTCACGGGTAGCTTGCCAGGCTCTGCCGTGCGGGCGAGATACTCTCGGTAGCTTGCCGGGCTCTCGGAGAGGGGCGGAGGAATCGAACTCGGGTCGGCCATGTTGGCCGCTTGTAAGGCGAACGCCCTACCCGCTGTGCTATCTTATATATGTGTATATATATATGGCTGGAGCCATAGCACAGTGGGTAGGGCGTTCGCCTTACAAGCGACCAACATGGCCGACCCGAGTTCGATTCCTCCGCCCCTCTCGGAGAGCCCGGCAAGCTACCGAGAGTATTCGATATGCCAGACACAGTAACAACAAAGTCTGCAATGGAGACGTTACTGGGCCCGCTCGAGCAAATCGACAATCAACGGGAGGGCCTTTACCTTTATATATATATATATATATATATATATATATATATATATACACACACACACAAGGATCAATCTTTTTTTTTCTCTTTTTGAGTCACATCCAGCTATGCTTGATACTTAGGGCTTACTCCTGGCTCTGCACTCAGTAATTACTCCTGGCGGTGCTCGGGGACCATATGGGATGCTGGGAATCAAACCTGGGTTGGCTGCATGCAAGGCAAATGGCCTCCCCACTGTGCTATCACTCCAACCCCCCCCCCCCAAGGCTCAATCTTCAACAACATGTTAGTGGTATATTATAGGACTTAATGGTCCCTGGATGAAATACAACAATCTTCACACTCTTTCCTCTAAGAATACTTTTTTGTAGCATTTTCAGCAGTTTTTCATAGTAAACAATACAAAATATGTTATTTTGGTTTTGTTTTGGGGAAGGGGTTGGGGTTCGGGATGGAACCTGAAATATGACTTTATATATCAAGCCACAAATGAAATATGGTGGTTGGAAAGTGTAATGGGATTGGTGTTTGAATATTAAATGTAATCAAATATTGTGAACTACTTTAAAAAAAAGGTAAAGGTAAAGGCCCTCCCGTTGATCGTCGATTTGTAACGTCTCCATTGGAGACTTGAACTACTTTATAAAATTAAAAATTAAATAATGAGACTAGTCAGTTCTTATACTTGCATACAATGGTTGCTTTAATATTAAGACATGTACTTCTTTCTTTCTTTGTTTTGGTGGGCACACATTGCTGGGCTAAGGGATTACTGATGGCTCTGTACTCAGGGACCACTCATGGAGGGTCTCAGGGACCCATACAGGGTGCTAAAAATCAAACCCAGATTGACTGCATGCAAGTGCCCTATCCATTAAACTCTATTTCTTACCCATAGTACTCTATCTCTAGTCCTAATAATATGACTATTCAATATTTTAGTCTCAAAAGGACTTGCAACTCTAAATCTTGCTTTTCACAGTCAATGCAGTCTAAAAGCATGAAGTTGATAAGGATAAAAGAAAGTAAATTTGTTGTTTAGTCAGCTGTGTTATTGAAAACTATTTGCAACCAATGGATTTTCTAACTAAAAGAATTTCCCTAAATAAAAAATAAACTATAAAAATAAGTAAATAAATTTAACAGCATTGATTTTTTTCTGCATTAAACTTCTCTAATAAATAAGTAAAATTTGATTTAAAAACAATAAGTAGCAAAGATATAAATATCGTTAATTTTTTAGAGGTCACCTATCAAAGACAGACTCATTTTTGTAGAAGACAACTGATATTAGAAATGACAATCTCATAAATTTTGTGGAAGTGGAATATATACATTACAAGTTTGAGATGGAATTTAATTTGATGCAAACAATAAGTCTGAGTCACCAAATACATTGAAAAGACTTATATTCCCCTCCATAATAGTTTAATACTCTGTATAATTTCCATAGCCCTTGAAACAATATTACCCCCTAGGATTTGCTGATGGATAATCAAATGCAATTTTCCTCTTCTCAATATACTCAAAATTTATTGGTTGATATTGCTTGGTAAAATTCAATAAATGACATTGATCATTTTGAAAATGTGTAGTTTATTCTCTTGTTAAAGGATTTACATTTAGTTCAGATCAGATCATTTGATTGGAATTTCAAAACTATAAGCTTCTCTTTCATCTGGCAGCAATTATGTAAAACACATGATTCAATTTCCAAGTAAAATTAGTCTATACTTAAACTTTTACTACTTTTAGTGGGAGTTGGCTTTGTAGAAGAGTTTCTGGCAAATGGTCCTGCCACTGGGTACAAAGATTGCAAGAGAAAGATATTTTACACTCTTGTCTTATGGTTAGAAATCTTCTGTGGTTGTTCTATATCTTAGAAGAATATTTTAGGAGAATAAAGTCAAATGTTGTATCATATGTAAATCACAGCCTGACCAAAATACATTAGTGACTTTATATATCAACCTGGTAAAGGAAAAATTAATAGTATAGGAAAATATGCTATTTGTCTTTCTGTACTCAAAAGTAGAAATTTATCACTTAGAAAGCAATTGGGAGGAAGATATTGTCAAGTAGATGTCAATGGTGACAAAATACCTCTGAATATTGTATAAATTTACTTGGGGACACTGATTGTATATTCATAAGAATAAAGAAAAATCCTCAGGTAAATAACTGTGAGAGAATTAATGGTTCACATTTACATATCTCTCCTTATGAAAATGAAAGTCTTTTATGGTAAAAGTATATGGGATCAGGGAAGAAGAACCTTGCTTCATAGCACGTATTTCCCTGAAGGAGGACAGACACAGGAATGTAATGTCCTACAATTCTTTCTCTTTTCTCTTTATAGTCTCAACCTCACAAGAAATTAAGCAGTTTGTTATGACTTAGAAACATCCATTTTTATTTAACTTAAAAATTTGAAGGATGATTTTGGAATCACGCTCTTAAGATGCTCACAGGAGATTTTTGACTATGTGCTCAGAAGTGAACCTAGGGGTGCTAAGGAGATCATATATGGTATCCAGATCAAACTAGGGTCAGCAGCTTGAAGGGCAAGTAAATTATCTTCTATTTTATCTCTTCATATTAGAAGCATATCTTTTATGATTTTCTGCTTCCTAAACTTTTGTATTAGAGGAAGTTTGATTTAAAGAGTATTTGTAAACATTCTAGGATTAAATTTGAAATTCCAGGAGTAAGCTTGGATTCATTATATAATTGTATTTGAAGATGGATCATGATGTCACATGGCCGACTCGAGTTGGATTCCTCCGCCCCTCTCGGAGAGCCCGGCAAGCTACCGAGAGTATCTCGCCCGCACGGCAGAGCCCGGCAAGCTACCCATGACGAACTCGATATGCCAAACACAGTAACAAGAAGTCTCATGATGGAGATGTTACTGGGCCCGCTCAAGCAAATCGATGAACAACAGGAGGACCGTGACCGGACCGTGACCACTGGGCGCTTTCCGTGACCGGATATTACTTATAAATTAAAACATAGGTGATACTACTCAGCTATAAAATTATTAAACCCAACATTTGCAATACTATGAATGGAAGTAATCATACTAAATGGTGCAAGCCATAGGAAAAAGGCAAATGCCATACGACTCTACTTATTCTTGGAAGTTACAGAAACAAATAAACAACAACAAAAAGGAACAAAAGAAATCCCTAAGAGTCTAACAATAGAGTGGTGGTTAATAAAAGGCAAGGGAAGTGGGAGTTTGGTAGAATGACTAGAGATAGCCAGTTGTATGGTAATGACTAGGTTTTTTTTTTTTTATCATAATAGAGGCCCAGAATATAGTCTAGAGAGATGTTATGGAAGAGCCATATACCCTAAACCTATTATGAACCATTATATCTTAATCTTCAAAGCTCCCGGGAGAGCACAAGGCAGAGTCTCCTACCCTGTGTCTGACTATCCTCGCCAGGGCCCAACAGCTGAAGACTTCCAGGCCCCAACCAAGGCCTTACTGGAGCCACTCTCCACACACTTGGATAAGCCTCAGACATAACCGAACTGGCAGAGGAACCCAGGTGTGTGGGACCCGGGACTGAGATCTCTAAGCCTGCACGGTTTGGGACTGGACCTGTCAGTAGCTAAACAGTTACACCCTCCAACTGCCGTGTAACCCCAACAAAGGCCAGGATCCAAAGATTATCACAACAAGCTCCCGGGAGAGCACAAGGCAGAGTCTCCTACCCTGTGTCTGACTATCCTCGCCAGGGCCCAACAGCTGAAGACTTCCAGGCCCCAACCAAGGCCTTACTGGAGCCACTCTCCACACACTTGGATAAGCCTCAGACATAACCGAACTGGCAGAGGAACCCAGGTGTGTGGGACCCGGGACTGAGATCTCTAAGCCTGCACGGTTTGGGACTGGACCTGTCAGTAGCTAAACAGTTACACCCTCCAACTGCCGTGTAACCCCAACAAAGGCCAGGATCCAAAGATTATCACAACAAGCTCCCGGGAGCGCACAAGGCAGAGTCTCCTACCCTGTGTCTGACTATCCTCGCCAGGGCCCAACAGCTGAAGACTTCCAGGCCCCAACCAAGGCCTTACTGGAGCCACTCTCCACACACTTGGATAAGCCTCAGACATAACCGAACTGGCAGAGGAACCCAGGTGTGTGGGACCCGGGACTGAGATCTCTAAGCCTGCACGGTTTGGGACTGGACCTGTCAGTAGCTAAACAGTTACACCCTCCAACTGCCGTGTAACCCCAACAAAGGCCAGGATCCAAAGATTATCACAACAAGCTCCCGGGAGCGCGCGGACGCGTTTGCGGCCGCGCGACTATTTATTTAATATTTTTCCGGATACCTTAAATATCCTTAAATATCCAACCCACACGGCAGAGCCTGGCAAGCTATCCGTGATCTATGCCAAATAGACCAAATTGATATGCCAAATCCAGTAATAAATGGATCTCATTCCCCTAGCCCTGATTATGCAGAGTCGAGAAGGATATGGAAGGAGAAGCTGATAAAACACCAAGGCAGACATGGGCTGCCAAAACGCAGAAAAACAAAAATGATTATCTGTACTTTTAATGCTCGTACGCTGGCATCTGCTGCATCCATTGAAGACCTTATGGTACAAGCACGAAAGATCAAGTACGACATCATTGGTCTGACCGAAACGAGAAGACATCAATCCCATCATGCTGTTTTCGACACTGGAGAAGAACTGTTCCTTGGAACATGTGATAAAAGAGGCGTCGGTGGTGTCGGTATCCTTGTCAACACAAACTTAGTCACAAGCATTGATTCATTTGAATGCCTAACAACCCGAATCGGACGATTACACTTGAATAAATGTGGCTCACTACCGGCAGTTTCTATCTTTGTTGTCTACGCACCAACATCCAGTTATGGTGAAAAAGAAACTGAGAAATTCTACATGGAGCTGGAGAAATTCTATAAAGAAGATCACACCTTCTACAAGATCATTGTTGGTGATTTTAATGCCAAGATAGGACCAAGAAGATCAGTCGATGAACTCCACATCGGAACCCATGGCCTGGAATGGAACGAACAAGGTGACAGACTGTCTGAGTTCATCATGTCAACCAAAACCTTCCATGGTAACTCACAATTCCAAAAGGCTGAATCTAAACGTTGGACATGGGAGTCTCCCGATGGACGGTTCCACAATGAAATAGACCACATCATATTCAATCGGCGATTTTGCCTAACCGATGTTGCTGTTGTCCCAAAATTCCAAACGGGATCAGACCACCGTCTTCTTCGTGCAAAATTCTACCTCACAGAACGAGGAGAAAAGAATGCAAGGTTTAAGAAGAAGACTCCCAGAACAACCACCAACTGGGAACTCTTTGGCTCTGTTGCAGCAACATGGGAAGATGCCATCATTGACAACATTGATGAGGAATACGATCGAATGATTCAGCACCTCCATGATTGTGCAAGGAATGCCAAGAGAGAGATAACCACAAAAAACCGTCTTTCTTCGAACACTCTTGAACTTATTCGCCAATGTGGCGTGGCACGTGCCTCAGGCAACCACAAGCAAACGTCCGAACTGGCAAAACAGTGCAGAAAAGCCATCAAGGATGACCTCAAAAACAGGAGAACAGCAGTACTGGTAGATGCAGCAGAAGCTGGGAAAAACATTCGTAATGCCCGCCTGTCCTTCACCAACTACAAAACCAAGATGACTGCCCTCCGACATCATGATGGATCTATCACATCTTCCAGAAGGGCAATGGAGAAGATTATTCATGAATTCTACTCAGATCTCTTTAATAGCCACATCCACTTGCCCACATACCACATACCACATGATGGATATGTCGTTCCCAATGTTCTCCCTTCCGAAGTCCAACATGCCATCTCGTCGGTAAAGAAACAAAAAGCACCTGGCCCAGACAAGATCAGACCTGAACACCTGAAGAACTTACCATCAGTACTCATCAATACATTAGCTCGACTCTTCACACGCTACCTGTCTGAATGCAAGGTTCCATCCCAATGGAAAACCAGCAAGACTGTACTACTATACAAGAAAGGAGACATCCACGACATTGGCAACTATCGCCCAATCTGCCTATTGTCTGTCATCTACAAACTATTCACTCGAGTCATCCTGAATAGGATTAGCAGAACACTAGATGAAGGACAACCATGTGAACAAGCTGGATTCCGAAAAGGATTCAGTACCATCGACCATATCCACACAATAACCAAGCTCATTGAGGTATCTCGGGAGTTCAAGATGCCGCTCTGTCTAACGTTCATTGATTTAAAGAAGGCCTTTGATTCTGTTGAGACGGAAGCGGTCATGGAAGCCCTAGCCAATCAGGGCGTACAAACTCAATACATCAGGATCCTTCGTGAGCTCTATTGCGGATTCACTACCAAGATCTCACCATTCTACAAAGAAGTAATCATCCATATCAAGAGAGGGATTCGGCAGGGTGATACCATTTCACCAAAACTCTTCAGTGCCACCCTCGAGAACATCATGCGACGACTAGAATGGGAAAACATGGGAGTGAAGATAGATGGTCGGCAACTACACCACCTCCGCTTTGCTGATGACATCGTTCTAATAACACCAAACATCAGCCAAGCGGCACAAATGCTTGCGGACTTTGACCGTGAGTGTGGAAAGGTCGGACTACAGCTGAATCTTACGAAGACAATGTTTATGAGAAACAGCCTTGTTCCTGACGCTCCATTCGCTCTCAACGGAACCACCATCTCCGAATGCAACAGTTATATATACTTAGGTCGAGAAATCAACATGATGAATGACCTGGCACCTGAGTTACGCAGGAGGAAGAGAGCGGCTTGGAATGCCTTCAAGAGCATTGAAGAAATAACTAAAAGGACAAAGAACCTCCAACTACGAGCACATCTCTTTGATTCCACTATTCTTCCTGCATTAACATATGCCTCAGAGACCTGGACCCTACGAAAACAGGATGAGAACACTATTCGGGTCTCTCAAAGAGGAATCGAAAGAACTATGCTTGGAATATCACGATTCACTCAAATGAGAGATAGAATCCGGAGTTCTGATCTTCGTCAACGCTCAAGAATCAGAGACGCTGTCTCATTTGCCAAGACATCAAAAATCAGATGGGCTGGACATGTAATGAGGTTTACAGACAACCGCTGGACTAGAGCCATTACTGATTGGATTCCACGAGACATCAAAAGATCACGTGGACGCCCACCTATAAGATGGTCAGACTTCTTCGTCAAGACCCTAAATGATCGGTTTGAGGCTCTACATGTTCCTAAAACGAACAGATACCATTGGGCTACGCTAGCACGCAACCGGGATGAATGGAGACGTTACTGGCACCCGCTCGAATAAATCGATGAATAACGGGGATTAAGTGATTAAGTGATTAAGTGATTATATCTTAATAAAAACATTAAAATTATAAAAAGCAATGATGAATACGACTAAAGCATGGTAGCACTGTAGCACTGTCCTCCCGTTGTTTATCAATTTGCTCAAGCAGGCACCAGTAACGTCTCCATTGTGAGACTTATTTTTACTGTTTTTGGCATATTGAATATGCCACTGGGCGCTTTCCAGGTTCTGCCGTGCAGGCGGGGTATGCTTGGTAGCTTGCCGGGCTTTCCGAGAGGGATGGAGGAATAGAACCTGGGTTGGCCATGTGCAAGGCAAATGCCCTACCCACTGTGCTATCGCTCCAGTCCTGAATATGACTAAAGGATTGTAGAAATTGGGGCAATTTTCTTTCTCTGAATAGAATTTAACTAGGAAGACAGTTAACTAAACTATGATAATAAAGCCTCTTTACATATTCTGTTGTGGAAGTAGAGTATATTGGACTAGTTCATGAAATATGCATATAACATAGTTATAAGAGGTATATGTGGCTCCAAATGACTTCCTGGATGAAGTGACAATCTTTGAGTCCTAGAAGGAGAAGAAAGAAGAGCTTAATATCCCATCAGCCTGGGTGCAAGTAAGAGCCTGACTTCCTGCAAATAATTCATGGCAAAAATACTCATTTGGTTACAGGATAGTCAAATTGATTTCATTTTACTGGTGACAGACCAATAAAAGAAGGTCCACAGTTGAGCAAATGACAACATTAAATCAACTGCTAGCTTTTCATTTCAAATGCAACCTTAAGTAAATGAATTTGGAGCTTTGCTGTGTCAGATAACATCTACAAGCCACACAGCTCTTTTCCTCCACTGGCAGACGAGTCACAGCAGTCCTTCCCACCTGCTTCATACTTCTTTTTCTAAATTTCTCTGCTTAGAGACACATCTCAGGAAGGGGATAGACAGGAAAAATGAAGCTTCTCGAAGTTTTTCAACCCCTGGAAAATGAATATAAGGAATTGGATACTTATACACCTAATATACTTAAACACTGCAGTGTTACACCTAATATACTTAAACACTGCAGTGTTTAGCAGAATTGTAAAAGAAAATAGGTAGGTGGATGTAGATCAGATAAAATGGTAAGATTAAATCCAAAGCTATTATACTGTGAACTGGGATCCTGAATCAATAACTATACTAATGAATACACTATCACAGTCAGTTCTGTGTATGTTGTAGAGATATTGTTTCCAGTCGAACTAGGTTTATGAGAAGAGAACTTAAAATCATGCTATCTTTGCTGAAGAAATCATAATTTTCCATAAATTTCCATAAAATGCAATAGCATTTAAATTAAAATAATAAAGTATTATTTTCAGTCTTTTGCTCTGGTAAGGTATTTGTTTGTCTGTTTGTTTGTTTTGCCGAATGTGGATCTAAAGAGTGTCAGCTGGTATCAGATTGTTTGAAATGTAGTTTGAAGATTCTCATCAATTCAGAGCAGAATCATGTAAAGAAGAGTAGTTATGAGGTAAACAGGATAGCTGAATAGTCCCCTTGATTTATATTCATGATTAGAGCAATACAGCATCTATTAAGAGCTAAACTGAAATTTTTCCCCTTGAATATTTTATGAACTTGTATCTTGGTCAAAGTTATACTAGAATCTCACTGAGGTTTCATTCAATCAAATGATCAGTAATTACAACCTTGAATTGTCGTGTAGGCAAATGCCACAAAGTATTATTTTGACATAATGATTGATGTTGAAAGAAGAGGGAGAGAAACAAATCCACAGTGAACCCCTGTTTTGAAGTTTGATCTCTACATTCTTATCTTCTCCAGTTGCTGAATCCAGAGTTACTGGGAGGAGTTTGGAGATATTCCATTTCCCTGAGTCACCCCTATGTTTGCAGGTGCTGGAGTTAGGAACATTTTAGTGATTCTTTCCCTGCATGATTGTATGTCTTAGCAATTTACCACAATAAAGCCTATTGGCTTGCCACCTTTATCCTCTTTCCAGCAGAACCGGTCACAAAATATAAGACAGACAGACTCTGTTACATGTCCAGCTTTCAAGCTAGTTTCTACAGTACTGAACAAAAGAATAAGATTGGCCATTTATTGAGCACACATCTTTTTGTCACACCGATTCCCTGTCTCCACACATGAGCGTTTCTATTAACAGGCACATTAAGAACAGTTAGCAGGTACATCAAAAACAAAGGCTGGGATATTTATGCAACCATTCAGCAATCACCTTTAAAATATACTATAAAATCATGAACATTTCCATCCTATTCTTATTGTCTTGAATTTCTAAACTACCCTGAATTGATTTTATTTCGTTCTTGTCTGAGCACATGTTTACTGCCCTCATGTGTAAATAAGGTAGGTTTATTCTAGGTGGCTACCCTGACCTTGGGGTTTTTGTTAGGAGGACAACTTCCCACAGTAAGTGATCTCTGATGATCTGGTCTCAGTGCATGCTCCTGCTCCACTTCCTCTCTACAACCCCCAAGAGCGGGTGTCGATGATCTATTGTTTCCAACTTTACCCAGCTACTCAATTTGTCTCCTGTGCTTCAGGGCAACAGCAGGTCCATCTATTCCCTCAGAGGGTTCATACTGTTGTTTCTTAGAGGGTAGATGTAGGAGAATCCTAGATGTACCTTCACCTTCTTTTCATTCTTCTCTTAGTTGCTTCCTTCTTCCCCATACACCAGAGTGCAGACATTCTCAAATCTCTGACCCTACCCAAATAGTTTCTTAGAAGCACTCAGTAAGGTTCATGGAGAACCTGCTTTGAAATGCTTCCATCCGTCTGTCTGTGATTTCCAGAAGGTCTATATTCTCATGATCATCAACATTGGCTTATAATTCCTCAATATTAAGTAACCAGAGTTTTCTTATCTGCTTATCAATCATCCAGTGTCTGTCCCCAATATGCCTTGTGTAATCACAAAACAAATAAGTGAACAGCTGCGGTGGCATTCTATCTCACCCGCCAGGTGCTTTCGGTGATCATGTACCACTTCCCCACCTTGGCCTGCAGCCTCCACCAACAGATGCAGGAAGGAGGGAACAGGTCATCAGGCTGGTTGGTGATCAGTTGCCCTTTATTTCATTCTCCCCACACTCCTGTTCCAGTCTCACAGAGTGCCCCATTCCAGTCTCACACTGCCCCTCATTCTTATCTCCTCCTGTCCCGGATGCTAGTCTCTCCATGCTCCATCTCATGCCCAACCTCCAATCATTGGGTGTAGCAACAACATATAGGTCAAGTAGCACAATCAACATATGAAAGCCCTTTCTGATCTCCTGTAGTCAGGGGATCCACTCAAGGATGAAATATCACCTTTGCGTGTGTTTCTCCTTTCCTTAGTCCAACAACCATTTAAGCATTCATCTTAATTGTGCTTCTTAATTTTAGCCATTTTGTATGGACACAGTAAGAGATACTTTAAACCTATAGGGTTGTTTTCCTGGGGACATCCCGTTATAGATCCCAGACTACAGTGCTCAGGCCAAATTAGTCTTTCCTAACCCTAGCAGTGTCCTAATCCAGTTGTTACTCTTGGAATCATGACAGAATTTTTCCGTGACCATGCTCTTAAAATATAGTTAAGTTTTATGGTGCTTAACCTGGCCCATTTCCATGCCAGGATAGCTCACAGCTTGCCCTGGGTTCATCCAGTCCCTTGTTGGGACCTCGCTTTTGGGGTTCTAGGAACTAAGGGTAGCTGAGGCTTAAGTCGAGAAAAACAGATGCTCAGGAGTGAATATTATTGGGAGTCAGATAACTCCCAAGTTATAAAAGCATGGCATTAATTGTCTTCCTGTGTCGATACAAAAAAGGACATCACTTCAAAGTGACTATGCAAAGAATATAAGGCAAAAAGAAAAGCGAATACTTACATTATTTAAAAATACAAGTCCAGTGTCCTAGAACCATCTGACCCTACAAGACAACAGAGTCTGATTGGGGATAAAGGTGATTGACCGGCTGGGGAAGCAGAGCACAGAAAAGAGGTTACAGATAAACACAGAGGAATGGTAGTGTCTCAGAAGCACTGTGAGCAATAAATCTAAGCTCCCTGCGGCCAGGGAAAAGCAACAAACCAATGCTATCCTACATCTTGTAGCCGTAGTCCTCCTTCTCAGTCACATTTATTTACTTGGATTTTGGGATAGTCAGTTATTCTGTGATTTTCATGCTTTTATGAGTGCAAGAAAATTTGTGACTTTATAGATGATCTATTTATTTTTTAAGGTGGGAGAAATTTTCTTTCACTTCTAAGTTTAACCACTATATTTTGGTTTACTCATTTCTGTTGTTGTACACACACATACACGCACTGTCTTATTTTCTCCTTTTTGATTTTAATTTTGTGTGTGTGTTTGTGTAATCAAGCCATATCTGGCAGCACTCAGGGGATGCACATGACTCTGTTCAGAGATCATTCCTAATGGTGCTCAGACTTGAACTGAGTTGGTAAGAGATTGAATTGAGGTCAGCCACATGCAAGCGTAAGTGCCCCTGTACTATCTCTCTGGTACTCATATTCTTTTATCTGTTTCCTCAAAGATAGTTGTTCACTTCAGTAATGCACATGTTCTTTTCCAATTTATTTTTCCTGGTGTTCCCTTCTTTGCAATACAGTGGAAGATACCTTCAATCAAAACTGAATTCAACATTCTTAGTTTTTCATGAACAAATCTTAAAAAGAAATATTTTGAGAAGCTATTTTCTATTGTGGAGAGGAAGTACTTTTTAAAATGCTGCAAATGAGAAATCACTCATCTTGTTTATAATTGTCATGTCTCTTAAAGAAAAGACATAATTATTGATTAAAAAGGTCACTTTTCCATCATAAAATTTGTGTGATGTTTGCTTAAACCTTTAAGGCAAAAAACATTTTTGTGGATCCTATATTTGTGTGATGGCATGTTTCTTAACATATTCTCAGTACAAAGTTTTTAATTTACAAATACACAATAAATTCTCATAAATGTATTATAGTCACAGCTTGAATTAAAATTTATTGTCAGCATTACCTATTCAGATGATCCGACAAACATATAGAAACAATAAGTGTACAAATATATATGTTTCATATATACATATATAAAGATGCAAATTTATATATAGGTGAATTCATAGATGCACTTAAATGTGTATTTTATATGCATTTTTGCAGAAATAAGTACATTAGATGTATATACAACATTTGTTTCTTATGTTTTCATATAGACATCTATTTTTTTGCTTTATATATTCTGCTTATTTGTTTGGGGGCCAAACAACATCACAATTGGGAGGGGTTTCTTACAACTCTATGCTTGGGGTTTTTCCTGGTGGTACTGAGGCACCATAGGATCCTAAAGATTAAACTCAGGGCCTCTGTATGCAAAGCATGCTTTTCAGCCTATTGAGCTCTCTTTCAGGTGCCATTCAGAGATGTGAGCACGCCTTATTGATACTTAAAGGAATGTCCATTCTCTTATAATGTCAAAACAAATTTATTCTTTTTTTGCTCTCTTAAAAATGCTGTATATTGTACATTTTGCCTTTAAATTACAATATATTTAATAGAATTTTCCATTTTTGTGCTTTTTTAAAAAATATTATATAATCTACCTACTTCTCATGGCAATATGATCAGCGCACAACAACTCTTTGATTATTCTATACTCTAAAGCTACCAGTGTGGTACAAGCCTGGTTTCCAAACCCACAGGTAATCTTATATAGTAGCTGAGGTTTAAAAAAAGAAGAGTCAAGAATATAGGCTATATGTTTTCCCTCAGGGTAGCTGAGCAGCTGCTAGAGTACATCTATGTGTAAATGGAAAATCATTTTACAGAGTTATCTCCGTAGACCTTGCACTAGGGCAGATACAAATCTGAGATCCAAAGCCACCACTTATTAATGCTAGAATTTTAGACACTTGAATTAACATTTAAGCTTCATTTTTTAAAATCTAGCAAAAAAATCCAATAATGAACACTAACTCTTGGATTCCTGTAATAAATAAATAAAAAATCTAGACAAACCAGTTTAGCTTCTATAAATAGTAAGATTCACTACATGGGAAGTTTAACTGTGATAATGAGATCTTGTAGCAAGAGGAAAGTATGAAGGTAAAGGATATCTCAGTCACTGAGTACCAGCAAGGCAGGCACAATGCCAGAACTTCACATACTTAATATTCATGACTTTTTCATCCTCACCAAAGTTCTAGGATATAGGTCTTGTTATTTTCATTTTACAGATCACAAATGAAGGATGGATTAACAAGAACTTGTTTATGTTCACTTCTCTTTTCCACGTTCATGTAGTCTTAGTGACAGACTAGGATTCAAAATAAGAAATAGACTAAGTAAAAAGATAAACAAACAGCACGGTAGCACTGTCGTCCCATTGTTCATCGATTTGCTAGAGCGGGCACCAGTAATGTCTCCATTGTGAGAATTGTTGTTACTGTTTTTGGCATATCGAATACGCCACAGGGAGTTTGGCACGATACTCTCGGTAGCTTGTTGGGCTCTCCGAGAGGGACTAAGGAATTGAACCCAGGTCGGCTGTGTGCAAGGCAAATGCCCTACCCGCTGTGCTATCACTACAGCCCCCACCCCCACAAAAATAAACAAATAAAAATTAAGAAATACATATATATACCTTACACATTATTTTGTAGCTTTTCTGTGCCTAAAACCAAGGAACAATTCATAAACTATTAAAAAATTATGGATTGTAATGCAGGGCATTGGACACAGATTATGGAAACAGGGACATTGAGACAAAATGGAGACCCATAAGGAAGATCCCACAATTTCTGAAATCAAGGATCTTAAAGGTAGATGCAGTGTTATGAGATTCCAGAGTTGGGATCATCTGGGAGAGCTAGAACGAGATGAGAGCTCTCTAGAAGGAAAATGGATGCAGAGAGGCAAATCAGCATCTGAGAAGATATCACCACGAGATAAAAGACGTCAGGGAGACACATCTTTTTTTTTTTTGCTTTTTGGGTCACACCTGGCGATGGTCAGGGGTTACTCCTGGCTTTGCACTCAGGAATTACTCCTGGCGGTGCTCAGGGGACCATATGGGATGCTGGGAATCGAACCCGGGTTGGCCGCATGCAAGGCAAACATCCTACCAGCTGGGCTATCACTCCAGCCCCGAGACACATTTTGACTTTTCCTTTTCTCTTACTGAGTTTAGAACTTTCAGTTTCTTCCCCTTGACTATAACCAGTGGAAATCACTTAATTCAGCACCGAGGACAATTTAGCCTAGAGGAATCCATTGTGCACTTATATCGAACAGAGCAAAAGCATGCAAAATGAAACTTAGTAAGGACCAGACCCCTTCTAAATTGCTCCTTTAACATATCTGTCAATAGCTGTACCAAACACATATTTCCACTTTGTCAACTTTCTGTTACATATCTTCCATAGCTGTTAGTTTTCTCTGTTTTTCATGTCAATTATGTAAATCTCTTGAGGACTGGGATCATATCACCTCAAGCTGAGGAAGACCCAAGGCATCCTCTTGTTGAAGGATGTTCCTATCAGATGCTGAATGATAATGAATATGGGCTCTGAATTGTGGCAGACAAACACATCTTTTATCTACCATAAGTTTTTCAAAGTGAGTTGCAGAGAAATTGTTTACACTCACTCCGTGTTTAGTTGCAACAAGATTAGTAGCCAAGGAGTTATTTGTTGCGGAACTGTCTGAGTAGGATGATTTGATTTCTTTGCTGGCAATGTTTTTGTTAATTTTTGCATCTATCAGTTCACAACTTTATTTAGCTTGTAAGTCTTTAATGTTTTCTTATTCGTTTGATTTCTTTATTCTTGGCAGACAGTCCTGGCCAGAGCACAAGCTCCATAGGATAAAAGCTATTCATTTTGAGCCAGGGATAGTGCTCAGTGGTAGAGAGCACATACTTTATATATGAGAACCTGAGTTCAATTCTTACCACCAAAAACCAAATAGTAAATTTTGCTTCACATTTTATGCTTTTTCCATTTCTTCCTGGTTACTATTTTCAGTTTTCCTAGTGCAAGTCATTAGTATCTTAACCCTTCTCTTTTATTTAAACACTTTTTTTTCATTGCTTCTCTGAGAGTATTTGTGGTTGTCTTAATATATTTATCCTAAAGTGGTAGCAACCAGAACCATTATTTACACTTTAATATATGACTGAAAAACCCTCTTTCTAATATTTACAAGTGATAATTAGGCATGCACCTCTATATTATGCAACCTTTCTAGTTTGGCAATTGATTTAACTTATATGACTGAAGAAAGATTTTCCTGGAAAGTGAGGCAATGACTTGTCCTCAGATATGAGTTTCTTTTCAAGCATAGTACATTTAATTGAGCAAATTCACTGTGATGTATATTTATTCTATAGTGCTTTGAAATCATAATATCCATCTGTTCCATCAAAACTTTCAGTAATTTTTAGGATAGCTTTGTATCTAGCTGTGTAATCTGAGATGATTTACTTATCTTTCCAGTGTCTCATTAACACAAAACTATTTCCTATCACTTTTAATTATAAAAGTCTATCATTTTAATAATTGAGATATATTATGGTGCTATAATAAAATAATTCTGATATCATGGAACCCAGATATTTGCTAAATATCCCTGAGTGTGAGTTTGGAAAAGACTGACAAAGTAATGCAACTTATAAGATACAGATCTTAGAGTCTTGAACTACTACTTAACTTTAGTTCACTTCAGCTACTTAGTAGTTTTGCAGTCTTGGGGAGGGTACTTAATCTCCCAACTATTGCTTCTTCTTTCAGAAAAGGCAATAACATATGAGGCAATAACATATGTAAAATGATTTTCATAGGAAGCAAAGAAACACTAGTAAATAAGAGGACACTGGAGAGCCTTCCTGTAGAAGGCTTCTTATAGACCTTGCTAAATGTAGGGGAAGGAAGAAGGGACCTAAGCACAGTGGTGGAGGGATGCTGGTATTCCGTGACTGGGGTGGTCTAGCAACATTGCCTTCCTGAAGAATTAGTATTGACATTCTTGTAAATCATGGTCACTAAGAGAAAGGGGAAAAAAGATTGAAAGGGGTTCTCTCCAGTTCCATATAGTTTAACCATAAAAGAGCAAATATCAAGAGACAATTGAAAAGGACATAAAGGTAAAAGGTAAAGGCCCTCCCGTTGTTCATCGATTTGCTCGAGCGGGCCCAGTAACGTCTCCATTGGAGACTTTGTTGTTATTGTGTTTGGCATATGGAATGCGTCATGGGGAGCTTGCCAGGCTCTGCCGTGTGGGCGAGATACTCTCGGTAGCTTGCCGGGCTCTCCGAGAGGGGCGGAGGAATCGAACTCGGGTCGGCCATGTTGACTGCGTGCAAGGCAAACGCCCTACCGCTATGCTATCGCTCCAGCCCATGCAAGAACATTTTTGCTTGTAAAACAAAGAGGAAAGAATGAAAAGGTAAAAACACTCAAATGGAGATTATTAAAAATTAAAAATTAATAGAAAATTAACATGACAAAATATTCAAGTATGAATATTTCAAATATATGCTACTTCACAAATATTTGAATATGCTGATGTTTATGGAAATACTTTGGTAAACAATTGTTTTCTTTTGTGGACTGTATCTAAGCATTTGTCTTCTGATTCTTTTGTTCAAAGTGTTAAAGGGATTTTGTAATTTTTGGTGATCAAATTTATTGGAAGTGTGAATGAAAGCAGTATGGAAAGATAGCAAGAAGAAGGTCTAAGAAAACTGGTAGCATATCAGTTTATAGCACTGGTGTCTTAGTTGTAAAGGAAGAAGTGAAATAGAACTAACAACAAGTTTTTTTCTTACACAGCAAAATTGCCTTAAGGCGAAGTAGTTAAGTGAGAATTTTGCTGTGAAAAAGCTTGAGTTTCTGCTTACAAAGGAGGTGCTTGACGATAAACTACCAGGCACCAAAGTATAACAGTTTTGTAACAAGTCTAGTTTTTGTTACATGCCATGTACATCTTCCCTGTTACTTGCAAAATTTTAAAAGTAATTGTCTGAGTTCACTGTTCAGACATTGCCTACTCCCCATGCACAATTCACAGGCTTCTTCCACCACACGTGGCTCTAGAAACATCTCACCTTCCTCTCCCCTCCTCTCATCTTCTGCTTTTCTTCCTTAATTTTTCCTAATTAGAAACTATGCTATTCAAGTTCCCAGATGTGTCAGACAATATCTTATCTGACAGTCCCTCTGCCTGTCAATCTGCTCTCCTAGAAAATTCTTTTTTTTTCCCTTTATTTTATTTTATTTTTTTTTAAAGTTGTAGATTTACAATTTTTTGTGCTTTGGTTTCAATTATACAATGATCAGATACCCAACCCTCCACCAGTGCCCATTTTCCACCACCATGGATAATATCCCTCCCACCCCCATCCACCCATCCCCCCTGTCTCTGTGGCAGGGCAATCCCCTGTGTTCTCTCTCTCCTTTTGGGTGTTGTGGTCTGCAAAAGAGGCATTGAGTGGCAAACATGTTCAGTCCATAGTCTACTTTCGACATGCATCTCCCCTCCTGGGAGGATCCTCCAAACATCCTTTATTTGGTGCTCCCTTCTCTATCTGAACTGCCCTTTCCTCTAGGATATCCGGCTGGCCTCTAAGTTATGGAGTAATCCTCCTGGTGCTGATCTCAGCTATTCTTGGGTATTAATCTCATACTTTGTTACTTTATATCCCCCAGATGAATGCAATCTTTCTATGTCTATCCCTCTCTTTCTGACTCATTTCGCTTAGCATGATACTTTCCATATTGTACCACTTGTATGTAAATTTCATGACTTCATCTTTTCTAACAGCTACATAGTACTCGTAAGCGGCTTCTGTTCAGAACTGATTCTCTTTTGCAAAATTTGTTTTTCTTCAGAAATTTTTTCCATTGTTCTGCCAAGAAATATTCTACCTGTGGTTTATTTCACTATCATAGAAATCTGTCATTTATTTTCAAGTCTTTACAGTAATAATTAATTTTGCTTAATTTTATTGGGTCTTCTTCAGTAGAATATAAGTTCTTCATGGCCAGATAACTCCTATGTACCAGTGTGCCATTGTTTTTTTTGGGGGGGAGGAGATGGAGACATTCCAATAAGAGCTTAGGGGACCTGGGTGCAACACTTGGTGACATGCTACCCATTGGGTTTCATGGGTCAATGCTTTTCCTGGGAATATAGTGGTATTCTGGTCTTTTGATGCCAGAGACCAGTAGGGTCTTCCTGGTGACACACAGGGGTTTCAGGACTACAGAGGCAATGCTTGGGGGCCTTATGGTGCTGGGGATGGATTCAACTGGCATCAAACACATGGCACCTCTAACTTCTATACTGTGTCCCTCCTTCCTTGTACACTATTTTATCTCTGGCATCAATGACGACTTTTTCAACACCTAAGGGAGAAAATTAATAATTTAGTAGAAGGATTAAATTTTATCTGTTTCAAACTTCAAAGAAGTAAGGCCTTAGAAATATTGGAGACTGTGGGCTTTGAGGGTAGATTCTCTGAATGTGATTATATTTGAAGGTAAGTATTGGAGCTTTTTAAATTTTGGTTGCTTTGATACTGCTTAAAGGAAGACTTCAAAAATTGGGAGCTCCTGAAAACTTTGGGATCAAGTTTGAAAATGTTTGAGTAACAGCTAAGGTATGAAGGGTAGGTTAAAAATTATTCTCAAGTTAAGAAACTAGCACACACACACAAAAAGCAAACAAACCCCAGAACACTTAGTTATGGCCTGTGAATGCAGTTTTTACTAATATACTGGGATATAATTCTGCCTGTAAATTTCTATTTCTCAACTGAAAATTTCTCAACTGAAGAAAGTTATCAAGTATGCCTCAGGTCCTTGACACAGCAACTCCTTGTAACACCAACTAACTCCTGGGTCCCTGATAAATTATGTATAATAAGCACACAAAATCCACTGTCTATGTTGAGTGTGTGAGTATATGTGTATGTGTACATGTGTGTGTACATGATGTTATTTTATTTAACAGTCTAAGCAGATACTCTTCTGTCCAGAACCCAGGCAATTCCCAGGATGGTCTGGTCGGCGATATCCAGTGTAGCTTGCCTAGACCTCACTGATATGTTCCCATGCTGGCACTTTCTGAAAAATTACTAGAATTCTGCTGCCACCCTGATCTCTTAGTTCTATGTCTCATTACTCTTTCCCCTACTAGGTCCATTTGTGGTTTTCATCTGTCCATATGTGAGAGCTGACCTTTGCCTCTGTCTGGAGATATAGGACCCAAAGGAGGACTAAAACTGGGGAGTAACTAGTTTTAAATCATATTTACTTATTCCTGACCTTAGCTATTTCTTCAGCCTGATTGGTTATAGTCCCTGCAGGGAGTATTTTAAATGAATTTTAAACGGATTATCTTAATTATCCTCTCCCCCACCTCCTTTCACTTCCATTATAACATTGTTTCAGGACTGTTTGTGCTCAGGTGATTGTTTTTGAATTAAAGAGGGAGTATGATCCTCTGCCTGCTTCCCCCAGTCTCTGGCGACCCAGGGATCACACCCATAAGCCTCCTCTTGCTAGTGCCACATAATCTCATCCACCACTCTCCAGAACTCACGACTGCTTCTCCTAGAAGGGAGCATAAAATGATGCCCCCATAACCATGCCACAGGACTTTGCGCCAGGCTGTTTTTACTCTGGGTGCCCCATAAGGGGATGGGTGAGAGCGTTTTCTGCCCTAAGGAACCCAGGTAATGCGGAACTTTGTGACCTTGGACTCTGGGCTCAGTAGGACCTGAGAGCGGAGATCCTCTGCCTGCTTCCCCCAGTCTCCAGCAACCCTGGAGTAATATTCACAAGCCATCTCCTGCCGGCGCCAGATAATCTCTTCATTGGCCACTGTTCAGAACTCAACAATGCTTCTCCCAGAAGGAAGCATAAAATGAGGCCCCCATAACCATGCCACCAGATTCTGCACCAGGCTGTTTTCACTCGGGATGCCCCGGAGGGAGCGAGAGCCCTACCCACACCAAGAGACCCAGCCCCGGCAGCCAACCTTCAATACCCAACCACCACCACGCTCCAGGCCACTTTCCACACTCTTGGTCTGAGCCTCACATATGAGTGAACATATTCCTGAACTCTGATACATCATAAGACACTCCCTACCCACTTTTCATAATTACCACACCATATTTGATGGGGTTCAGACAGTAGGCAACAAATCATAGAGGGACACATATATATACGTGTGTGTGTATGCATATGTGTATATATATATATATTTTTATATATATTTATATATATATATATTTTATATATAAATATATATATTTCAGAGAGCCTGGCAAGCTACTGAGAGTATCCTGCCCACACGACAAAGCCTGGCAAGCTACCCGTGGCATATTCGATATGACAAAAACAGTAACAGTAATGGGTCTTATTCCCCTTACCCTGAAAGAGCCTCCAATACAACAGTGTTGGGAAAAAGGAGTAAGGAGAGCCTACTAAAGTCTGAGGCTGAGACAAATGGATACGTTATCAGTGCCTGCTCAAGTAAATCAATGAACAATGGGATGCCAGTGATGACAGTGATACATTGATGAGCCATATTTACTGTTCTTGTCTTTAGGAAAAAGTTCATGTAGAAATAATCTCTGTAGATATTTTTAATATGTGGTTCAAGAGGTTTTTAAGAAAATTGTTGCTATAGCAAAATGCACTATTTAAAGCTGCAAAAGTCTAGGCGATAAATACTCTTAATATGCCATTCTTTAAATGATACACTGGGGTTTATGTTGAGCAAAGAAACGTTAGAGCTGCTACTGAAACTCACTGGTCTGATTCTAGAACTCAAAGCACAATGGTCCCTGTGTTCTCCAGTGTGCTGTGAAGGGCAGGTAGATGTGGATATAAATAGAATCTGTACACTCTACAATTCTATCTGTAAGCATCCAATATACACACAACCGAAGAGTTACTATGTAGGGCTCTATGGGAAAAAAATGGCATTCTGTATTTGAGTTCTAAATGCGCCAATTGCTTCTTGAATCAAAGCTAGTAAATAGACCATTGAAAACAAAACTTTTTAATTTTGGTTTGAGGCATCTGGCAGTACTCAGGGATTACTCTGTCTCAACACTCAGGGATCACTCCTGATCAGCAGGGGATCAGACTTGAGTTGGCCACCAGCAAGGTAAACACGCTATTCACTGTTCTATAACTCCAGCCCGGGGTGGGGGGGAATTTAAGAGGGAGAAAAGTGAATCTGTCCACTGTAGAGTCCAGCAAGGCTCAGCTGGTGAGGGGGATGTTTCTGTGTGTAAAGCCCAGTTCTCTCCCCGCTGTGCTTCTACAATAAGTACCAATTGGACCTTCTTCCCAGTCCCAGTTAAAGTGGTAAATTGCTTAATTTAAATAAGAAAAAACACTCATGAACTTCATTACTGTTCACCAGATTTGAGTGATTGTAATTTGACTCTAAGATTTGAAATTAGGATTGGAGAAGAATCTCAGGGGATAAGGCATTTGTTTGCTTGCAACCCAGACTGGTTAGATCCTGGGCACCTCCTCACCAGTTAGGATCTCTGAGCATAGACACAGTAATCCCTTAGCACTGCTGAGGGACCAAAAAATACTCACTATGATGATTAAAATAACTACACTTTTTCCCTAACAAATTACTTTTCCCCTCAATAATTTTATCTAGAGAATTATTCACCCACTATATACACTTTCTCTCCAAGACACAATAAGAGAGGTAACTACTGTATCGTATTGTATTGTATTGTATTGTATTGTATTGTATTGTATGTATTGTATTGTATTGTATTGTTTTGTATTGTGCAAGTCAACTGAATGGTTGAAATTCAGTACCTCTCAAGAAATTGCTGCAAAGTTTTTTTTTCCTTTGAATGTCATATAGAATTACCACAGTGCCTTCACTCCAGCTATTGGCATTTAATCATGCCCGTGGATAAACATCTACAGGCGAATGCTAATAAAAACCCTCCAATATGAGGACAAAAAATAGTCATTCAGCTGGATCTGCACTATTCCCCAACCATCTGCATTCTTTCATTCTGTGCATTTGTTCCACTGCTCCCTTCACACTCCAAACAAAATTACCTATTGTTACCATTTACTATAACAGAAGCATAATAGTCATCAAAAGTTTTAGTACATTGGTATTTTTGTCTCTTTACTAACTTGTGGCTGAAGGATTTGTTTACCATCGGACATGTGAATTATAAGAGTTGAAACTGCATTGATCATCTAAGTCATCCTTTCCTACTTATTGGGATATGACTTGAACATATTACTTAAGCTACTGGTCAACTATAAATCTCTGCTGTAATAGTATTATGGTTTTATGTTTTCCCTGTAGCTGGAGTATATTTCTCTGCTTTGTTAAGACTGACTGTTAGATTTGTTTGCCAATAGCATGAGAATTCAAGCAGAAAAACAGTTGTTCTAGGAGCAATTGTGTTATCAGTCTTTCAGTATCTCTGTTTCTTCCTCTTTATTCTTTCCTCCACTTTCCTCCCTTCCTTCCTCCCTTCACCATGTGGTGGGCAATAACAATAGGTTAAACCTTTTTTTTGCTTGTTTTTGATTTTGCGGAGCATCACGTCTGACTATGTTGAGGACCTTCTCTTTTCTTTTTGCTTACAAATCACTCCTGGTGGGACTCAGGGAACAGTATGTGGTGCCAGGGACTGAACGCACTTGGCTGCATGCAAAGCAAGCAACCATCCTGTTGTATTATCCCTTCAGCTCAAATTAAGCACTTTAAATAGAAAAAAATATTTTATGGAACATTGTAAGAGTTTTAGCATTTATGATCAACAAAGAGATTTTTGCTATTCATTGTTGAAAATCATTAAGAAATTAATGGTTGTCTGTTATTGAGAAGAGCTATGTAGCAAAGCTACACTTTTTGTGTAAAATGTGGATATAATAAAGTTACCTGCCTCTTAAATTTTGTGAAGATTAAGTGAGAGATTAACTGCATCAGGTTGAGATGTTTGGCATACAACAACATCTAGCTAATGGTATAAAATAAAGCTAATATCATTACTAGAATAAATCACTTTTCTCCACAGTTTGATACCCATAAAAGATGAAAGTGATTACTTCACCTTCATTTCTGTAATGAAGTAGAGAAAAAATGGGAACATATGCTCTTGTGTAATTAAGTTATTACTACTTGGCCACCCTACTTGTATTAAACCATTTAATTCTCAACACTGAGAAATAAATGTTATTATAACCATTAGCACATGGTACAATTTACCTTTGTGAATTTGAGAAAGTTTCTCTAAATATTAGAGCAAAACAAATAGTAGCATGAAGATTTTGACCCATGTATGGAACCAATGAGTACCTTACAGTAATTTGTATGTGTTGTGGTGGTGGGGAGTTGGGGAGAAGATTTTGGACCTCATCTGGTGATGCTCTGGGGTTACTTCTGCCTCTGTGTTTTAGTAACTACTCTTAGAAGTGCTTGGGGGACCAGATGGGATGTCGGGGATTGAACCCAGGTAAACTGCATGCAAGGAAGCATCCAGCACACTATTATCTCTCCGGCTCTAGTTACTTGGTAAATTCATACAAGATTTTTTTTTAACAAAGGGGTAAAAGAGCTCCACTGAAACAACCTTCAAAACATCTTTTAACTGGCATGTTATAACGCAGCAGTTTTAGCGAAGGTGAGTCCTCATATATGCCTTTGATTTTGTGGGGAGACTTTGAATGACACATGGGAATTGGGTCCCTATCAGAGTGCTTTCATTCACTTTCTCGTCATAGTGAATATTGAAAAATGTCAAAATAGATGAGGAGAATTGGCTCCAGTATAATCTCTGCATGGAGGCATTAGTGCCTTTAATATATAGTACTGGATTCTACTGGATTCAGAGTTATTCCCAAGCACTGATCAGTTTTGAGATTACCTTCAGTTATTAATCTCAACTGGGTTTGGTACTGTATGGATCCCTGAATGTTTACAATCTACTTAACAGTGTAGAACATCAGATATTTTGATAATGCTACATTTAAAGAACTAAGTCTCTGTACATTTATATCCCGTGGATTTATGTCATTCTCCATCTTGACATATCAGTGATATTTGTTAACATGGTGCTTGCAAAACTCTTACTGAGTAAAAAATGATGGACACTACATTTCATAATCATCCTGAAAAGGAATAAGCAGTTTTAAACCAGTTTTTATTTTCTGTATATTTTATTAAAATCAAGGCCCATTTGTAACTTTAGCCAGTAGATTTTCAACAACATTAAGTGTATAGGTACATGCATATATCTGTCTCTCACATACCTATAAAAACCCTTAGTTTATTTCTAATTGCAAATACATTTGAACACTTAATAATTTATACAGGAAGGTAAAAAGTACTGATTTAAAATGGTTTTTAAAAGACTCTAAATGTCAAACTTAATCTCAACAAATTTTTAGGATGAAATAATAATGATGGTCAAACAATATCTGATATGAAAGTGACAAATAAAATGTTCCTCACACTTCAAAGAGCAAAAAAAATGATTTATTGGTGAAATAAAATGACAGAGAATGAAAGTTTTTATGTAGCATTGTTTTTGCTATGTTAGGCATTGCCAAAGTCATCTGTGCTTTATGGTAACAATTTCCCCAAACAGGCTACAGATTTTGAGAATAATGGCCCGTGTCTAAATGCATTTCCCTGTATTTCTTTGAAGAATCACTTTAAGACAGTGGAGTTTTTTTTCATCCTTGGTCCAGTTTCATTTTTATTAGAAAACATAACATGAATACTAAAAGAGGAAAGGTGATACTAGGACAGACAACTCAAAGTCATCAAGCTCCTGCCTTGCATGAACGAAACCTGGGATTGATCCAAGGTCTGGCACAACCTGTGCTGCTCAAGTGATCCTGGTACCCACGAGCAATTAATCCAACCCATATCAAAAAAAAAAAAACAGAAAGAAAGTTTTACTTCATTTCATAACTACCCTGCCCTTTGCAGTACTGACAGTGATTTCCAGGACTAAAAGACTCCTAAAGGCTTTTAAGGTATTCCTGTGCTCCACAAGAGGAGTGAAAAATGATTCCTTGTTCAGGAAGAATACCTGTGTTTAGTAGACTGCCTATTGCCTGTCAGTGAGAGGCAAAGTTGTCTTTTCCTGCTGTGATTGTTTTGATGGTGTGGAGAAACGTGCTCTGGCCTGACTTTGCTTTCTCTACGTTGCATTTTTTTCTCTTCTCTCATTATCTCTTCTTGCTCTTAAAACGTAGAGTTAAATATCCAAACCAGAGAGTCAAGGACACCAAAAACACGAAATCCAAACTTGAAAACGTGACTGTCTGGGTGGTCAGGCACCAGAAGGCAGGAAAAGGAACCCAGGAACCCTGGTAGGGGGAAGAAGGCAGTGGTGCTGGAACAGGATATGCCTGAAACTCAACTATGAAGAACTGTAAGTCATGGTACTTGAATTTAAAAAAAATAATTAATAATTAATTAATTAATTCAAAGAAAAGAAATAGCAAAAAAAATCTTTTAAAAAAAATTTTATTAGTGTAACATATACAATCTCTTTCTCCCCCAAATCTTGACTTTTTAAAGGCTCAATCTTACCTAAGCTAGTCTGTCAGATCTGAGATCTGAAACAAGAAAGGGGACTAGAACTTTTATTTTAATTTTGTTAGTGAAACACCATAAGGTACAGTTGTAGACTTAAAGATTTTTTTGCTTGGGTTTCAGTTATACAATGATCAAGTATCCATCCCTCCACCAGTGCCCATTTTCCACCACCAATGATCATTCCTCCCGCCTCCTCCCCCCCCATTCCACCCTGCCTCTGTAGCAGGACATTCCCTTTTGTTCTCTCTCTCTCCATTTGGGTGCAAAAGAGGCATTAAGTGGCAATCATGTTTGGTCTACAGTCTACTTTCAGCATGCATCTCCCATCCTGAGAGGATCCTCCCAACACCCTTTATTTGGTTCTCTCTCCTGTATCTGAGCTGCCTTTTTCCCTACCATGTGCGGCTGGCCTCCAAGCCATGGAGTGAATCTCCTGGTACTTATTTCGGCTATTCTTGGTTATTAGTCTCCAATTTTGTTACTTTATATTCCCCAGATGAATGCAATATTTCTATGTCTGTCCCTCTCTTTCTAACTCATTTCACTTAGCATGGTACTTTCCATGTAGTACCTCTTGTGTGTAAATTTTATAGCTTCATCTTTTCTAACAGCTGCATAGCATTCCATTGTATAGATTACCAAAGTTTCTTTAACCAGTCATCTGTTCTTGGGCACTTGGGTTTTTTTCCAGATTTTGGCTATTGTGAACAGTGGAGCAATGAACATAGAAGTGCAGATGTCATTTTGACTGTACTTTTTTGCCTCTCTGGGATATATTCACAGGAGTGGTATTGCTGGGTCAAATGGGAGCTCAATTTCTAATTTTTTGAAAATTGTCCATACTGTTTTCCAAAGAGCTGGAGCTATAGCACATCAGTAGGGCTTTTACCCTGTGTGCAGCCAGCCCAGATGAGCTGGGATCAATCCCTCCACCCTTCTTGGAGAGCCTGGCAAGGTACCGAGAGTATCTCACCCGTACGTCAAAGCCTGGCAAGCTACTTGTGACATATTCAATATGCCAAAAACAGTAACAACAAATCTCAAAAATGGAGACATTACTGCGCCCGCTCAAGCAAATCAATGAACAATGGAAGGACAGTTACAGTTATGGTTTTCCAAAAAGGCTGAACCAGTTGGCATTCCCACCAGCAGTGAAGGATAGTCCCTTTCTTGCCACATCCACGCCAACAAAGGTTGCTTTTGTTCTTTTGGATGTGGGCCAGTCTCTGTGGTATGAGATGATATCTCATTGTTGTTTTGATCTGCGTCTCTCTGATGATTAGTGATGTAGAGCATTTTCTGATGTGTCTTTTAGTCATTCGGATTTCTTCTTTGGGAAAGTTTCTGTTCATTTCCTCAACCCATTTTTTGAGAGGGTTAGATGTTTTCTTCTTGTAGAGTTCAACCAGTGCTTTGTATATCCTTGATATCAACCCCTTATCAGATGGGTATTGGGTAAATATCCTTTCCCATTCTGTAGATTGTCTTTGTATTTTGGGCACTGTATCTTTTGAAGTGCAGAAGCTTCTTAATTTAAATAGTCCCATTTGTTTATCTCTGTTTCCACTTGGTTGGTCAGTGGAGTGTCGTCTTTGAAGATACCGTTTGCCTCAACTAACTAAAGAGGTGAAGGGCTTATACAGTGAAAACTACAAAATGCTACTCCATGAAATAAAAGAGGACTTGAGGAAATGGAAACATATTCCCTGCTCATGGATAGAAAGAATTAACATCGTCAAAATGGCAATACTCCTGAAAGCATTATACAGATTCAACGTGATCCCTATAAGGATACCCATGAAATTCTTCAAAGAAATAGATAAAGCACTCCTGAAATTCATATGGAACAATAAACACCCACGAATGGCTAAAGCAATTGTTAGGAAAAAGTTGTGAGAGGTATTACCCTCCCCAACCTCAAACTCTACTACAAAGTGGGTAATAATTAAAACAGCATGGTACTGGAACAAATCCAGGGCTGCAAATCAATGGAACAGGGTGGAATATCTGTACACACAACCCCAAATGTATGAACATCTGATCTTTGATAAGGAAGCAAGAAATGTGAAGTGGAACAAGGAAAGCCTCTTCAACAAATGGTGCTGGTATAACTGGACAACCACATGCCAAAAAAATGGGCTTAGACCTCTACCTTATACCATGCACAAAAGTCAGATCAAAATGGATTAGATTTCAACATCAGGCCAAAATCCATAACGTACATTGAGCACAAGGTCGACAAAACCTTCCACAAACAAAATTCTTGACCATTCACCCATCTCCCTAAATTTCTTATCAGGTTGCGACAATTAAGCAACACTATGCTGAATTATAACATTTTTGAGTGTTATGAAAGCTCTTTTTCTGTATTCTTTATTCTCATGTTGCTTTTTTCCTCCCTCCTTTTATGTTTGGACCACACTCATGGTGCTCAAAATATATTTCAGAATGTTGTCACTGTCACTTTCACTGTCATTCCCTTGATCGTCGAATTACTCGAGCCGGTGCCAGTAATGTCTCTTCCTACCAGTCCTGAGATTTTAGCAGCCTCTTCTTGTCTTTTCCTAATGATTGGAGGCTCTTTCAGGGTCAGGGGAATGAGATCTGTTGTCATTACTGTATATGGCATAACAAATATGCCACGGGGAGCTTGCCAGGCTCTGCCCAAGAAGGCAGGATACTCTGTAGTTTGCCAGGCTCTCCGAGAGGCATATATTTATATATTTTTCTCTATGATTTATTGCCTACTGTCTGAATTCCATCAGACATGGTGTAGTAATGGTGGAAAATGGGAAGGAAGTGGTTTATAATGTGTCACTAGGCTGCAAAGGTGTGGAAAGTGACCTGGAGTGTGGCAGTGGTTGGGTAGGGGAAGTCATTTGCGGGGGCTGGGTCCCTTGGGGCGGGAAGGGCTCTCACCAGTCACACAGCCTGATGCAGAGTCCAGTGGCATGGTTCTGGGAGCCTCCTTTTATACTCCTGTCTGGGAAAAGTTTCAGAATATTGTGCTTGAAAATTCAAAAAATATTCAAAATACTTTAGGGATTAGTGGGTACATGCAACCGACCCAATTTCAATTCCTGGCACCACATAGTGTCACAGAGTCCTGCCAAAAATGATCCCTAAGGAGTACTGCCACGTACGGTCCCCAAACCAAAACCAAAACAAAAATGAAAAACAAACAAAATATTGTGCTTTTAGTCTGAAGATGCTGATTCTAAAGACCTTTATCCATTCGTTATTGTGATTTTGTGTGTGCAAATGCATGTGTATATTTATGTGAAATTTTGAATCTATCGGAGAGCCCGGCAAGCTACCGAGAGTATTCGATATGCCAGACACAGTAACAACAAAGTCTCCAATGGAGACGTTACTGGGCCCGCTCGAGCAAATCGATGATCAACAGGAGGGCCTTTACTTTTTTACTTTACTTTTGAATCTAAAATATTTTGTTACTTTTTATAATAAAGTAACAGTCTTCTGCCCCCGCGCCTGGGTGTTCCTTCCCGGAGCCCCTTGGAGGGGAGCGGGTTGAGCTTTCCTCCCCGCCCTGACCAGGGCTCTGGCAGCCAAAGACCTCCAGGACCAGCCACCACCATGCTGAGACCACTCTCCGCACACATGAAGGTACTGGCAGAGGGACAAAGCCACGCGGGTTCCGGGGCCGAGACCTCCAAGCCTACTCGAATTGGAGTCGAGCATCTTCCACCCAGATCCTCCAAACTCCAGTAGGCGGGGGCCACACCCACCACCTGGCCCCCTGGCGCCGTGTAATCCCATCAGCGGCCAAGACTCAGAGACTATAAAATCCAGATCCCGGACGAGAACAGCGCAGTATTCTGCCCCCGCGCCTGGGTGTTCCTTCCCGGAGCCCCTTGAAGGGGAGCGGGTTGAGCTTTCCTCCCCGCCCCGACCAGGGCTCTGGCAGCCAAAGACCTCCAGGACCAGCCACCACCATGCTGAGACCACTCTCCGCACACATGAAGGTACTGGCAGAGGGACAAAGCCACGCGGGTTCCGGGGCCAAGACCTCCAAGCCTACTCGAATTGGAGTCGAGCATCTTCTACCCAGATCCTCCAAATTCCAGTAGGCGGGGGTCACACCCACCACCTGGCCCCCTGGCGCCGTGTAATCCCATCAGCGGCCAAGACTCAGAGACTATAAAATCCAGATCCCGGAACCGCGCGCCGCGCGGCCGCGCTACATCTTATCAGAACTTTTTTTTTTTTGACTCATTACTACTTTGGACAAACTTGCAGGCTATCGAATGTAGCCTGCCCACAGGGCAGAGTCTGGCAAACTCCCCGTGGCGTACCAAATATGCCAAATGCCAGTAACAATGATGGGTCTCATTCTCCTAAAGAGCCTTGAATATAATCTCAGGGCTAGGATGAAGGAGAGTTACTGGGGCCTGCTTGAGGCAATCGACAAATAACAGGATGATGAAATGAATTATAAAATATTATCTCAAAGACTTTCTTTTCTACTTAGGGTAAAGGTAAAGGTAAAGGCCCTCCCGTTGATCGTCGATTTGCTCGAGCGGGCCCAGTAACATCTCCATTGGAGACTTTGTTGTTACTGTGTCTGGCATATCGAATACTCTCGGTAGCTTGCCGGGCTCTCCGAGAGGGGCGGAGGAATCGAACTCGGGTTGGCCATGTTGGCCGCTTGTAAGGCGAACGCCCTACCCGCTGTGCTATCGCTCCAGCCCTTTTCTACTTAAACATTTTTATATAAATACAGCCTAACATTTGAAAATATACTAACATTTTTAAGTTTTAAAATGGGAGGTACTGAGTTTTTCAAAAAGTTTGGAGAACATATTCCTCATAATTATACTGATGGTTGCTAAGTACCACTTCAGAGTTCTAACAGCCCCTAAAATATGAATTATTCATTCAAGTTATATACTAAATTAATATGAGTATCTGCTCCAGAGGGAAAAAATCAAACTATATATTTTAGTTCCAAGAATTATAAATATATCAGTGGCCTATTTACATATTTAAGTTTCTTATATTCATACTTTTCTTTTTGTCTATTTATGTTAATCTATACCTAACATAATAATGATTTATTTGTCTGTTTATTTGTGGTCTGTTATTTCTGATTGTATGAGATACTCTTCCATCTTTGCTATGAAATACATGCTTATTTTTAGAGACATATCTATATGGGCTGGAGCATTAGCACAGTGGGTAGTGCATTTGCCTTGCGCGCAGCCAGCCTGGCCAAGCTGGGTTCGATCCTCTGCCTCTCTCGGAGAGCCTGGCAAGCTACCAAGAGTATCTTGTCTGCACAGCAAAGCCTGGCAAGCTACCCGGGACGTATTCGATATGCCAAACACAGTAATAACAAGTCTCAAAATGGAGACGTTACTGGGCCCGCTCAAGCAAATCGATGAACAACGGGAGGACAGTGTTTGTTTGTTTGGAGTTCATTGTAAAAACCACATACCCACACGTAGATGTTCTAGTTGAAGCCAGGCAGAGAAAATTTTATTAGAAATCTTCAACCCAATGTCATAGAAGCATCTCCTTCTCAACAAATTTATAATATGACTCACCCTGCCTTTGTCACTCACTTGATTAATGGCATTATCTTGATAACAATACCCTATGCAAAAATATTTAGATTCCATTTCCATTCCCCCATCTCCCTTTCCTGACAGAATCTATCAGTAAACATGCTTTGCTATTTATTTTGATTTCCTCAAACACTCTGAAATAATTATTTTCTTCTCAATGCCAAATAAAATGGTTTTTATTTAGGTTCTGTATTAGTTAGGAGAACTGGTAAAAATATAGAGTTGCTTAAAATACACTGTACCTTATGCTAATTGCATAGAGAGTTGCTGGTCCAGGGAGAAATGGGGCAAACAGTATCCTGAGGTTATCTGTGGATCAGGTTCTTTATTGTTGCAGTGTTTTATTCTACCAACATGATCAGAGCTGGTTTAGTCAGTTTCCAATTTCTAGCCTTTAGAAAAAAAGAAGGACATATGTACAAACATGGATGTTACATATGCAAGTTCTTTTTATATGTTTTGACACTGTTTTTGTCCTTCCTGTATAGCCTCAAGTAGTTTAGTTTTATTGGGTTGCTCCCATCACAGTACTCCCATTCCTCTGTGTTTATTTGTTACTTCTTTCTTTGTGCTCTGTTGACTTGTAAATATTATTTTTCTCTTCTCCCTAAGTCCTTTGCATAGTTTATTCAGAGCAATGTCCTTTTTGTATGAACACAAGAAGACAGTCTAAGCTATGCTTTTGTAATGTGACTCTCAGTGATATTTTCCTCCTGGGCATCTGATCTTTCACCTAAGCCTCAGCTGCCTTTACTTCCTAATGCCCCCCAAAAGCAGGGTCCGGAAGAGGAACTGCATGGAACCAAGGCAAGTGGTAAGCTATATGCTATTCTGGCATTGGGATGGGCCTGGCCAAAGTGCCATAATACTTAACTATAAGATAAGAGCTTGGTCATGGACAAATGCTGTCATGATCCAAAAAGTAATATTTAGATTTGGACCCTGCTAGGGTTAGGAATGATTAATCTGGCCTGAGCTCTGTAGTCTGAGTCTGTGGCAAGATGTTCCCAAGAGAGCTACCCTACAAGCCTCAATGTTATCTATTGCTGTGTCCATACAAAAATAACTAGTATTAAGATATTGATTAAGATGTTGATTGGACTGAGGAAAGGAGGAAAACACCTTAAGAGGATTTTTGCCTAGGTAATCAGGAAGGCTTTGGAATACCTCTTAGGTGGTGTTCCCTTTGAATTTGGTGGGCCCTCAGGAACGGCTTTCTTATGTTGATTTGGATTCCAAACTGAGTGCAGTGTCAGCCCAGAATGCTGGAGAGTTGGAGGGACAAGAAAGACAAAAGAGTTGGAGATGACAGAGAGAGCACGGCAGCATGATAGAGTGCAGAGAGACTAGCAAGATGGACAGAGAGAGAAGGATGTAGGAGAAAAATACATGAGCAGGTGCATGGGGAGAGACAGAGAGAGCCCAGGCTGTGAGATGGAGTATGTAGAGATGTGGGAGAGAGACAGGAGGAGATGGGAATGAGGGGCAGTGTGAGACTAGAATGGGAGGCTCAGAGAGACTGGGGCAGGTGCATGGGGAGAATGGAATAAATGGCATCTGATCAATCAACTTGTCCACCATCTGCCCCATGACCCGGGCCCCCCAAACCTGGGCGGTGAGGGGGAGAGCCATCGGGCCTCTCCCTGGCCACCCCTCAAGAATTTATACAGACCAGAACTTGTTCACATGCCTCCAGTTATGTGAGTTTACGACAGTGCAATAATCCGTAATTGGAAGGCCATGTGCAACGCACAGGTGATTATTTCTTCAATAGAATTGCAGTGACTACTCTTTCTTCAGCCCGGCAAGCTACCGAGAGTATCTCGCCCGCACAGCAGAGCCTGGTAAGCTCCCCATGATGTATTCGATATGCCAAACACAGTAACAACAAAGTCTCCAAGGGAGACGTTACTGGGCCCGCTTGAGCAAATCGATGATCAACGGGAGGGCAAGAAAAAAAAACTCTTTCTTCAGTCCTGTTCTAAATATATTTCAGAGAACCACAGAGAGTTAATTATGACATATTCTGACTGGTGAAGTACAATAATACACCAAAGTAACCAAAGCTAAAATTTATAAAAATATTTTTTTTGTTTCAGTAGTATAAATGCCACAAAGGCTAGATAACTTGACCAAAAATTATTATCTGATGAAGCATTATATGGTGGAAAATTAAAAGAAATTAAGGGAAAGTGCTTATGTGAATATAGGACTAAATGAATATGACCTAGGAGGAATTAAATTGGGCAATGACTTTGACACATTCAAGGGTAGAAGCAAAAAATTTGTTATGAGTAGAGAAAAGGGAATGCAAGCAAATAAGAAGACAGGAAATAAGTCTAGAAAGTTGGTTTGGGATAGTTTCATAAGAACTAGTAGGCCATGATGAAGACATTGAAAAACTAATAGTTTTTTCAATTAATTGAAAAATTAATAGTCTGAAAAACTATTAGATTTGTGGAGCAGAAATATGACATGTTAAAACTCAGTTCCATGAACTGGTGCTAATTCCAGAAAGATAATAAATTGGAAGCTTTTGAGGGAGAAAGTCCAAGTGGAAGTTGTGGTTAAGAACTTAATACGTGCTGTATCTTGTGTCAGTGCTATACTCTATGTGGGTTTTTCTACTTAATTTACAACATATATATTTTGACATTAATATTAAATCATTTCTGGATGGTATATTGTCTCCCTAAGCTAAAATTTCTTGATATAAAAATAAGAATTAAGACTTGATAAGATCAATGCAAAATTCAATCATGTATTATATATGAAATATGAAAAACAGTTCTATCCCTTGTTGCCCCCCAAATCACATAAACAACAGAGTAGTAAATAGGAGCTTCACTGGCAAGAAAACCAGTTAAATGAAGCAGCGTTCTACCTAGCAAAGGCTGTGGACTAAGCTTCATAAAAGAGAACATGGGAATCTAGTTCTGTGCTGAACAGATTTAGGGTAATGATCTAACGGTCTATATATGTTCAGCAACTTTTCAGGAAATGCTTATTTATGAGGGGGAAATTGGGTATGCACAGCTCAAGAACATACATAATTATAAATCAAATATACAAAAAACCACAGAGAAATGCCATCAGGGATGTGTTTTTTTGGGGGGAGGTATGATAATTAGAAAGTTGACTATAATTCTAGGTTGGTTCCATTGGCCAGTTTCCACTGACCAGTGTTAAAGTGTTAAAGGTTTGGGTGTTTATCAATATAAAGGTGTTTGCATGTGCTGTCTTCATTCAGTCGAAGAAATAAGCTTATAATTGTGGTTGCCACATCTTCTAAACCGTATGTCTCCTGCCATTCTGTTTTGCTTTATTACAACTATAAATTCCATCAAAATCAGGGAAAGACAGAGAGAAGGGCCATAAAGTTACAAATAATACAGATTCTATCATTTCAACCCATAAAATTCAAAAGGACTCTGTCTCCTTCATTTTTTTTTTTTGATTTTTGGGTTACACCTGGTGATGCTCAGGGGTTACTCCTGGCTCTGCACTCAGGAATTGCTCCTGGCAATGCTCAGGGGACCATATGGGATGCTGGGAACTGAACCTGGGGTTGGCCGAGAGCAAGGCAAATGTTCTACCCGCTGTGCTATCGCTCCAGCCCCTTCCTCTTCTTTGAATGGAAAACTCACTATTCATTTGGTTTCAGTAAGCAAACAAATATTAAGAAAGAAATCCATAGAAAAACAAAATTTCAGTAAAAAAAGAAAAAAAGGAAGAGAAACATAAAGGAAGAGTCATTTATGCTTCCAGCAACTCAAAAATATAATGAAGAGGACAGATTTTTACTTAATAATGACTTAAAACATGTGAAGTTTGAGTCGCATTTTCCCATTCATACTTTAACTCTACAATCTTTGACTTTTATTGTCTATTTAGAGCCATAATCCAATCATAAAAGTATAATATCTAACTGGGAAGACTGTGGCATTTCTTTTAAATGATACCTTCTATTAGTAAATTCATGAGCATATCCAATTAATAATACACTTAATATATATATACATTGATTTTATTTAAAAAAAATTTAATGAATTACCCTGAGATACAGTTACAGATTTACAAACTTTCATGACTGTTTCAGTCATACAATGATCAAGTACCCATCCCTCCAGGAGTGCTCATTCTCCACCACCAATGTTCCTAAGATCCTTTCTGCCACCCTCCCATGACCCTCTGCCTCTGTTGCAGGCACATTCCCTTTTACTCTCTCTCTTTTTGGGTGTTATGATTCCCAATACAGGTACTAAGTGGCCATCATGTTCGGTCCATAGTCTACTTTCAGCACACATCTTCTATCCTGAGCGAGCCCTCCAAGCATCATTTACTTCATGATCCCTTCTCTATCTCAACCACATTTCCCCCTAACATGTGAGGCCTGCTTCCAAGCCATGGAGCGATCCTCCTGGCCCTTATCTCTACTATCCTTGGGTATTAGTCTCTCATCACGTTACTTTATATTCCACAAATGAGTGCAGAGATTCGATGTCTACCCCCACCTTATAAATCACTTCACTTAGCATGATACTGTCCATGTTGATCTACTTATATGCAAATTTTATGACTTCATCTTTTCTGAAAGCTGCATAGATGTATTGTATGTAGATGTACCATTGTGTATTTCTACCAAAGTTTCTTTAACCACTCATCTGTTCTCAAGCACGCAGGTTTTTTCCAGACTCTGTCTACTGTAAATAGTGCTGCATTACACATAGAAGTGCAGATATCATTCCTACTGTACATTTTTTTTGTATCTCCAGGATATATTCCAAGAAATGGTATTGCTAGGTCATATGGGAGCTCAATATCTAATTTTTTGAGAAATGTCCATATGGTTTTCTGAAAGTGCTGAATCAATCGGCATCCCCACCAGAAGTGAAAGAGAGTCCCTTTCTCCCCACATCCATGCCAACACTGGTTGCTTTTGTTCTTTTGGATGTGGGCCAGTCTCTGTGGTGTGAGATGATATCTCATTGTTGTTTTGATCTGCACCTCCCTGATGCTTAGTGAAGAAGAACATTTTTTTAGGTGCCTTTTGACTATTCAGTTTTCTTCTTTGAGAAAATTTCTGTTCATTTCACACCTCACCCCACCCCTCATTTTCTGATGGTATTGGCTGACTGTTTTCTTCTTGTAGAGTTCAACCCATGCCTTGTATATCCCTTATCAGATTGGGCGAATATCCTTTCCCATTCTGTAGACTGTCTTTAAGTTCTGGTCACTTTTGTTTTTGAGGTACAGAGGCTTCTTAGTTTAAGATAGTCCCATTTGTTTATCTCTGTTTCCACTTGCTTGGTCAGTGGCATTTCGTCTTTCCAGATACCTTTAGCTTCAATGTTGTGGAGGGTTTTGCCGATCTATTCTTCAATGTACATTATTAATTCTGGTCTGATGTTGAGGTTTATAATCCATTTTGATCTGACTTTTGTGCTAGGTAGAGTTCTGAGTCCATTTTTTTTGCATGTAACTGTCCAGTTTTGCCAGCACCATTTGTTAAAGAGGCTTTCCTTGCTCCACTTCATATTTCTTGCTCCCTTATCAAAGATTAGATGATCATATATTTTAGCAGGTGTGTTAGGATATTCAACTCTGTTCCATAGGTCTACTGCTCTGCCTTTGTTCCAGTACCATGCTGTTTTAATTATTACTGCTTTGTAGTAGAGTTTGAAGTTGGGGACGTGATGCTTACCATCTTCTTTTTCCCAAGAATTGCTTTTAGCTATTTGTGGGGGCCTTTTGTCCATGAATTTCAGGAGTGTTTGATCCATTTCTTTGAAGAATTTCATGGGTATCCTTATAGGGATCCTGTTAAATCTGTATAATGCTTTGGGGAGTACTGTCATTTTGATAATGTTAATTCTCCCAATCCATGAGCAGGGATGTGTTTCCATTTTCTTGTGTCCTCTTTTATTTCTTGAAATAGTGTTTTGTAGTTTTCTTTGTAGAGGTCCTTTACCTTCTTAGTTAAGTTGATTCCGAGGTACTTGATTTTCTGAGGCATGATTGTGAAAGGGATCGATTTTTTCATGTAATTTCCTCTCTTTCATTATTTGGGTATAGGAAAGCCATCGGTTTTGGGGTATTGATTTTATAGCCTAAGATTTTACTAGAAACAATACAAGTCTACTGTTTCTAGGAGCTTCTTGGTAGAGGCTTTAGAGTTTTCTAAATATAGCCATTTTGGTGAGAATTTTCATCATAAACGGTGTTGGATCTTGTCAAATGCTTTATCTGCATCTATTGATATGATCATATGTTTTTATCTTTTATTGATATGATGAATTATGTAATTGAATTCCAAATGTTAAACCATCCTTGCATCCCCAGGACGAATCCCACTTGGTCATGGTGTATACTCTTTTTTATGAATTGTTGAATACTATTTGCTAATATTTTGTTGAGGATCTTTGGACCAATGTTCATCAGAGATATCAGCCTGTAATTTTCCCTTTTTTGTGTGTCTCTGTCTGATTTTGATATTATGGAGATATAAATGCCTCATAGAAACTGTCTGGGAGTGTTTCTGTTTCTTAAATTTCCTGGAAAAGCTTAAGAAGAACTGAAAATAGGTCCTCTTTAAGTGTTTTGAAGAAGTCACTAATGATTTCTTCTTCTACCTGGGCTTTTATTTTGGGGAAGACGTTTGATTACAGTTTCAATTTCCTTGATCGTAATAGGTCTATTCTGGTATTCTAAATCTTCTTGGTTCAGCCTTGGGAGGTTATAGGAATCCAGGAATTTATCTATTTCTTCTAGGTTCTCTTGATTTGTGGCATACAGACTTTCAAAGTAATCTCTGAGAATCTTTTGAATTTCTTTGGTCTCTGTAATAATGTCCCTCTTTTAATTTCTGATTAGGTTTATTAGGGTTCTTTCTCTCTTTGTGAATCTTGCTATTAATCTTGTTTATTTTCTCAAAGAACTAGCTTTTGGTTTCATTGATATTTCAGATTGTTTTTTGGGTTTCTGCTCTAAGCTTTATTGTTTCTTTCCTTCTGATTGGTTTGGGCTCCTTTTTTGTTCCTTTTCTAAGATCTTGAGCTGTGAAGTAAAGTTATTTATGCAAACCCTTTATTCCTTCCTGAGAAATGCTTGCAGAGCTAAAAATTTTCCCCTTAACACGGCGTTAGTTGTGTCCTACAGGTTCTGGTAGTTAGTGTCTTTGTTCTAATTTGTTTCCAGGTATCTTTTAATTTCTTCCTTGATTTCCTCCCCGATCCACTCATTGTTCAACATTGAGTCATTGAATTTACAGGTGTTTGATTTCATACTTCATGTCTGTGTGTGATTAACTTCTGTCTTCAGTGCATAGTGGTCTGAAAAGATAGTTGATACAATTTCTATCTTCCTGATTCTATTGATGTATTTTTTGTGACCCAGCATGTGGTCTATCTTAGAAAAGTTCCATGTGTACTGGAAAACCATGTGTATTTAGTTTTTTTTTAGGATAAACCATGTATACAACTATTAGCCTTCTCTCTTTTATTTCTTCCTTTAAATCCAGTACTTCCATGCTGATTTTTAATCTTGCTGATCTATCCAGAGGTGATAAGATGGGATTGAAGTCTCCAACTACTATTGTGTTGCTACTAATGTCCTTCTTGAAGTCTATTAGCAGTTGTTTTAAGTATTTAGCTGATCCCTCATTGGGTGCTCATTTTTTTGTGATTTATTCCTGCTGTACATATCCCTTGTTTATTAAAAAGTGGCCTTTTCTCACCCTTCTAATCTTTTTCAGCCTGAAATATATATTATGGGATACTAGTATGGCCACCTCGGCTTATTTGAGGGAGTTTTGCTTTCAGGATTGTTTACTATCCTTTGACTTTGAGTTTGTGTTTGCTCTGACTGTTCAGATGTGTTTCTTGAAGTCAACAGAATATTGGGTTCTGTTTCTTAATCTATTTTGCCATTCTGTGTCTCTTAATTGGTTCATTCAGACCATTGACATTAAGAGAGTTCGTTTTCTTTGGGCTTTGAAGGTTCCCTCTGATAAGTCTGCTGTAAATCTAAAGGGTGCTCTTTTGTATGTGATTTACTTCTTTGACCTTGCTGTTTGCAGTATTGTGTCTCTGTCCATGGTATCCATCACTCTGATTATGATTTGTCTTGGAGTCTTTTTATTAGGATCTCTTTTATCTGGTACCATTTGGGCTCCTCGGATCTGATGCCTGCATTCTCTAGCCCTGGGAACTTCTTAACAATGATAGCTTTAACTGTAGTTTTTTCTTTGGGGTTGCCTCCCTGTCCCTCTGGTATTCTGATGACTCTTATGTTCCTCTTAAGTTTATCCCCTAGGTCTCTGACTCGTCCTAGAGCTATTTTGAGGTCTTTTCCCATTCTATGTTGTTGCCTGTGTGCTTTCTGCAGCTCATCTTCAAGCTCACTGACTGTCTTCGGCTGTAGTCATTCTACTGTTGAGGGTGCCCACTGAGTTTTTAATTTCATCAGCCGAATGCTTTATTAGTGACACTTCTGTTTGTAACTTTATTATTTCTGCTCTCATTTCTTCCTGTATTTTCTTGGCTGTCTGTTCCACTGTTTCTTTCATGTTCCCCTTTAATTTACCTAATGTATGTTCCACCATTTCCTTGAGTTTGTTGATCATCCTCAGCATTTCATCTCTGAATTCTATATCAGAGAGATAGTATTTGAAGGTCATCCCTGTTGAAGCTTCTGTACTCTTTACTTTGTACACTCCTCGTGGTTGGGATTTTCATTGTTTCTTCATGTTGTTGTGGTACTATGGAGGTGGGACCCCTCAGTTCACTATCAGTGTACCCCTCTCCCTTCAAGAAAGGATTCTGGATAAGTTCAGTCGATAGTGGTCATCTTTCCCCCCTTCTAGAATACTAACTTCCTCTTTGATGCTTCTCTGTGACTTATGTAAGGGCTTTAGTGAAGCGTCAGAGGGTGTGTTTTTTTATATTAGGCTTGTTCAGTTTCTTGTGTTCACCATTACTTTGGTGAGATTGGAATAGGCTACTGGACTATTGGCCTAATATGATTGGGATAGCCAGGATGTTCTCCTCAGAATTAGGTAATGGCAATAGAGATGTGAGTCCAGAGCACTGGGAAGGGGGAAAATAACTGTGGCCATATCGCCCCAGAGGCCACGCTCCCTTGCCGCAGTTTACCTGGGAGGACGTTGGTAGCATCAGTGCCCGAGCAGAATTAAAGTCCCACTTCTGATGCAGTCTTAGCATTTGTGGGGGAACTCCTCTGGCCCAGGTGCTGGGGGCACCCTGGCTGAGGGGTGGTGTTCTTGCAGTTCCCTGAGTCTGTGTTCTGTGGCCTAAATATTATATATATATATATATATATATATATATATATAAAGAACTGCAGTTAATACTTTAATAACAGTGAATACTATAAAAATGGGAAATATTTCATTTAGTAAGTTATTTTTATTAGTTGTTAGATTCTTGTATAAGTTTCTTTGTAATTATTATTTTAGGATTCCTTGTTTATGCAAACACTAAAGCCTTATTCCTTTATTGACAAGAAGAATTGTATCTCTCCTAGTAATTAATTATGATTAATTAGTGGTTAATTCTAAACACTTTATACTCAGTAAGCATACCGTATTTGCCAATGTACCATCTGAATATTCTTAAGCAACTCACTTCTGCATCCAACTTGTTCATCGAAAAACTGATAATACTGATAAAAGAAGTATTATCATTTGTAGGTACCTCAAAGGATTCATATGAGGATTAAACAAATTTGAAGCATCTGACAAAAAATAGTAATTAGTATTTGTTATTGCTATATAAAATACATTTGTGTTTTCCCAAACCATATGACAGGAAGACAAGATGGATTTGGAACTGAGTGCCCTTGTGTCATTTTATTCACTATATTCCAAATTTTTCTATATTTTCTACATCTGATGATTCAGAGAAAATTAAGTATGTTACTAATTCCTTACTGTAAACATTTCTTAATATTTCTACTCCCTGTCTAATTTTCCCTTTCCTATTGAAGCAATTTTAGTAGAGGGGGTTTGAAACTGTTATTGGGGACACCATTAGGATGGTTTGAAATAAGGACCCAAACTCCAAGCTTTGTGGAAACTGGAAAACTTTGAATTGTACCCTTTGATCCCTGGAGAAAGTAGGTTATCCATATTTTAAGTCTGGATAGTGACAAAACAACTCAAAATAGCTTATGCAAAAAAAAAATTGTTGGATAATGTTCTGAAAACTCTGTGGTCTATTTTACTTTTGCAAGACAGATTCAGATAATCAAGAGTTGCCAAAAAACCTACCTTTTTTCATTTTTTGGCTTTGATTTTTCCTCTTGTGTCCTTTGCCGAAAGTTGTATTTTCCCTCAGGTAGTGATAGAAAGGCTACTAGTAGCTCAAGAATTATGACTTTGGGGAGAGGACCCATATTATAAAAAATATGGCAAATGAGTCAGATTTTAATTATAACTTTTGCTGACTGAAATCAGTGCCTGTAGTGCCATGCAGTTCTCAGTGGAAAATGGGTGATTAGTGGAAAAAGTTTGTCCTTATGTAGAGATCTAGGTAAAGTATACGTAAGTATCAGTGACCCTAACTCAGCAATTCTTCCCATTCCTTTTGGTGCTTATGAAAGATTTTGAGGCAAATGGCACAGAAGCCTAAATAGTAGAATAAAAAATGTTCTGGGGGCTTGGAGCATGGTACAGCAGATAGGGTGCTTCCCTTGCACAGAGCTTACTAAAATTAGTTCTCTGGCATACCATACGGTCCCCCGAGTCACACCAGGAGTGATCCCTGAGCACAGAGCCAAAAGTAAGCTCTGAGGAGACAGGTGGGCACAAAAATAAAACCAAAACAAAATAGTGCTGACTGGATTGTTGAAATTGGCCATTAAAACAAAAGGAGGAAAATTACGTAATATATTTATGACAAGAAATTTTTGTAATTCTTTGATCATTTGGGTACATGCTTGGGTTCTTTTGTACCAAGTACAAAACTCAAAAAAAAAAGCTTCACATCTGATGACAAAGAGTCTATAAATCTAGTAATATCCCTTAGACTGTCATGCTCAGGATTCCTTCAGAGAAAACTGGTGGAGAAAATGACATGTTTACTTATTTGTTATTCTTAGGTGTCAGCACAGATAATCCTGTGACAGTAGGAGGCGAGATAGGTTCCATGATAACTACTCATTGAGTACTATAATCCTGTCTAATGGAGGGGGAAGTATTTTTGAGGCCATAGGTACAAAGACGTGACGTGGAAGTTTGAGATATGCTTTCCCAGTGACTTCTTATGTAAAAAACACACACGCAGGGATTTCAGAGAATGCATCAGGGAAAGTCAATGCCATGTGACAGATTTTTAGCTTTTTCTGTTCATTGCCTGACTCCTGTTTTTCATCATACAATCCCCACTTTAGAGTCAGCACAATATCTCAAAAGCTATTATGCCCTCACCAGGAGATTTTAAATCTAATTTCATTTCAACTTACCTGAATACTTCTCTCTTTAGTTATTTCAAGGGGTAAATAGAAATTCAATTACCTACATAAAAGTACTAATTAAATAGTGATCACAATAGGTAATTAAGTGGTGGAAAGAAAATATACAATTGTATTTTTATTACCTACAAAAGTTATTCAAAATTTTTAGATTGTGTTCATCCTAGTGGGAAACTCACTTTATTTTCCAGAAATTATATATTTAAGATAATACACTTTCTTTTTCAACAGAGTATATGGAATTACTTCACTTTATTTAAAAGTATGTTTTATTCTTATAGGTAATTTTGTTACAAAGGGTTACCTGCAGAAACATTTCAAGTCTATTAGAAATATCTTATTAGAAAGTAATTATTGGGCTGGAGAGAGTGTAGAGTACAAGGTGCTTGCTTTGCATACTGTGACTTGGCTTTCGTCCCCCACACCACTATGGCCCCAAGGTCCCTGAGCAGAGAGGCAGGAATAAGCCCTGAGCATTTCTAGATGTGGCCCTTCAAAATACAAGAAAAATAGTTGTTGATTACAACCAAAATAAAAAATAAAAAAGATAAAAGCCACAAAATTTCAAAACTCTATTATAATTCATTAAAAATGTATAGATTAATTCTTTTTTCCCCTGAAATTTAGTTGAAGATTTTGTTTTTGTAGCCTTCATTATTGTATTTTTAGCCCCATTTATCCTCCTTCTCAAGAGTGATTAAGTTCATACCTACTTATCGCTTCCATCCACACTAGAAAAGAAAAACTTACGCATTAGCTAGGACTAACAATCAAAGAAAAGGAATTAATTTTTCCAGACTGACTTCTTGTAGAAGTGACTATCCTAAAACCCCAGATCAGAAAATGATTTGTTTTTCATATAACGTTGAATTTGGCTCAGTCTTGGCATAATAATGTTCAGCAAGAATATTTTGAAGGTCTTAGAATATCAAATAATTAAGTGTAGTGTGAAGAGGTCCTACTGAATCCAGGTTTTATTCTTTAGATTGTGTTTACCTGGGAGTCAGACTCTTTTCCCAATACTGAGTACATATTCTTTTTCTGGTATTTGTATGTTAAGCTTAAAAAGTCACAAGGTATTCTAGAATTCCTTTGGCTTGAGGAAGCTTAAGCCACATGGTGAATCATAATGTGTATTAAAATGCAGGGCGTTTGCCTTGCATGCAGCCAACATGGCTGACTCGAGTTCGATTCCTCCGCCCCTCTCGGAGAGCCTGGCAAGCTTCCAAGAGTATCTCGCCCGCACAGCAGAGCCTGGCAAGCCACCCATGTTGTGTTCTATATGCCAAACACAGTAACAACAAGTGTCATGATGGAGACGTTACTGGGCCCGCTCAAGCAAATCGATGAACAACGGGAGGACCGTGGACCGTGTTATATTTTAATATTCACTAAAAACAAAACTTCATATGCATGCACTTGCCTCTATATTGAGTGGTTTGGGTTTGATTGTAGAAGAGCTGGACCATATAGAACTATGTCTTCATCATTGGTAGCCATGTCTTCATCATTTTTCATGCTCTATTAGTTTTCAAATATAAGCCACTCAAAATTTTAAGATGGAGTATAATATATACTATGCAAAATCATGTAACTAATCCCTAGAATTCATTCTTGCTAATATGCTATGTTTTATGTCTTTCTTTAATAAAGGAAACAAAAACTCATTTAAGTCACATTCTTGTCACCAACACTTATAACTCAGAGTCAACCACTACCAAGAATTTAGGTTGTACTAATACATAAGCTAGCATATCTCTTTAGCTTGTTTTGATGTTCAATATAAACAAGAATTATTTTTGCATTGTGTCTAAAATATCTGTAGTTGTCTGGAGCGACAGCACAGTGGTAGGGCGTTTGCCTTGCACGCAGCCAACATGACAGACCTGAGTTCGATTCCTCCACCCCTCTTGGAGAGCCTGGCAAGCTACCAAGAGTATCTTGCCCGCACGGCAAAGCCTGGCAAGCTACCCGTGGCATATTAGATATGCCAAACACAGTAGCAACAAGTCTCATGATGGAGACGTTACTGGACCCGCTAGAGCAAATGGATGAACAATGGGAGGACAGTGACAGTGTTAGTAATATGCTTGCTTGATTCAGCATGATGTTTTGGATATCTACTAGGATATATATAAATAGATATGAATCAGAAATCTGGCATGTAAAATACTTACATTTGTTTCTATGTTGATAGAATTTAGATTTGTTACAACTTTCACTATTAAAAATAATTCTACAGTAAAGAACTTCTAGCATAACTCCAGGTAAGATTCTGTCAATAAATTTATAGGAACAATTATGGGTTTCTGTTTTTATCTTTTCAAAGTTGCATTAATTTCACCGAAATGTCAATATATTATATGATTATATATTGATATATACTATTTAACATAAATACCAGGTAATGATCATGTATGGACAAATAAATATGAAGAAGTGCATATTTGCACATGCACAATCTTTAGCTATGTTCCTAGCTGAATTTAATAGGTCCTGACACTGTTCTCTTAATCTTTGTTCTTCTGACAAGATCTAGTTAAGATTGTAAAGTTGGTGTTCATTTATCATTCAGTCTGAATCTTGTGAATTAGCCTCATGGGGCAAGCTGTCAAATGTAAACTTCCCATGCCTGATTTTATATTAGAACAAGTGTCCTGAGCCCTCTTTCTGACATATTCACCTTGAGACTACATCTCTTTTATGGGAAATTTCACCAGGCGTGACAGATTAGCTCAAGAGCTACCTAATGCCCTATTCTTTTGCCTGAACCCCTTTTTTATTCCTATGATGCCAGGATCAAAGCCTTGCTAAATTTCTTTGACAGAGGTAGAACTTGTTCATCTAAAATTATATCTATTATGCAAAATTTCTATTTGTTATAGTACTTGAAACTTGACAGTTGAGTCCCTTTTTACAATGTAGAATGAATTTTCCTGTGTTGGCACTTCGGAAACAGAGAGATTGCAATTTAAATTTAAAACTGTAAATATTCATATTCGATTTGTAAAAATAACTTATTCTCCAATATTACCCAGATTTAGTTTAAAAATCACATTTTGCCTAACAGACTTTGCAAGACAACAGTAATATTCAAAGTATCATCTTCAAATTTATTAAGAACACAAAGCAGATTGAATTCAAATACATAGACCTTATTTATTAAAAATAAACTTAGGGGTCAGAGAGATAGTACAAAAAAGACACTTGCTCTATTCAATTTAGGGTATCTTATATGCTTCCCCAAATGTCAGGAATAAGACCTGGGCACAACCAGGTTTGTCTCCAAAACAAACAACAAAGAAATTGCTCTATTTTATCTCTTTCATCAGCATAGAGTTGTTTATAACACATCTTTATAATTATTCTAATTTGCATAGGATCTGTGCTATCACCTTCTTGCACAAACTTTAATTTCTTATATTAGAAATATGTATGTTCTTTCTCTCTAGGGGCTAGGGGCTTATCCATTTCATCACTCTTCAAACTGATTTTGTGTTTAGATTTTTGCTGTTAATTCCCTATTTCTCATTTCACTCATTTTTTTCTGTAAAAGTTATTATTTATTATGCTAATTTTAGGTTTAATATGTTCATTTTACTGATTATTGACAATTATAGCTTAAATTATTCACTTTATGTCTTTATTATTTTAGCATGCATTCAGTGCTATGAATTCCCTTTTAATGATGCTTTTGCTGCATACCACAAATGTAATTTTTATTTAGTTGAAATACTGTTTTTCATTGGAGATTTCTTATTCAATTTATGTATTTTTCTAAAAGCATTGGTTTTAGCCTCTATTTTGGAACTTTATAATTGTCTTTCTATTATTTGTTTCTACTTTAATATCAACATTGTCTCAGGAATTGCTCAATTCTCATTTTTGTATGAGGCCATTATGTAGTATAATTTCTGTTCATGTAAATGCTTGTCTGACCTAGAATGTGGCCTATATTGATGGATGATCAGAGTTAGATTATTTAAAATATTGCTAAGTAGTTCTCTGTGACTTTTTTGTACTATATCAGAATGATACTTAAAGCATCTTTTACATCTTTCATGTTGATTATTTCCCATTGCAAAGTCTTGTGGAAGTGTATCTACTGCCAAAATCTCCTCCTCACAAATAACAATCAAGATATATTGTAACATTAAACTTCCACCTATACTTCCAACAGAACTGAATAGAATTGGAAGTACCTTAGACAAAGGGTATATGCAATTCTATCAGGGAGTTAATTGCTAACAGCCCAATGGGGTCCAGAGGAAAAAGTCAATGGAAAGATATTTCATCAAGTTGGCTTTTCCATGATAGTCAGTATGAGATTTGGTGCTATCAGATTAATCTGAGTAAAATTGACTGCCCCACAGTTGTTGCTACAGTTGTGGCTGAGAAATCTTGATACCTTCCTCCCTGGATATTAACTATACCATCAGTGTTCTAATGCTTCAGGAACAGAGCTCTACCTAATTTTGCCAGTATCTCGCATGACAGCTACATCCTGGATAGATATCATGTGTTTAGAGTCAATACTTAAGACCTGTCATTGGGGCTGGAGTGATATTACAGCGGGTAGAGCATTTGCCTTGCACGCGGTTGACCCAGGTTCGATTCCCAGCATCCCATATGGTCCCCTGAGTACCGCCAGGAGTAATTCCTGAGTGCATGAGCCAGGACTAACTGTGACACCTGTACATTGCCAGGTGTCACCCAAAAAGAAAAAAAAGACCTATTGCTACATTTTTTATTTTCTATGTTCTGTACTCAGGATACAGCTATTAAACATTATATATATGAAATGATAAAGTGCACAACAGTAATGAGTTTTGTAACTATCACCAAGTTTGCTGAATGATTGTATTTTTATCTTATTTGCAGAGTCAGAATTAAAATGGAGCTGGAGACATATTGAACTTGATCAGGTTAGGGTTAAATATGGATGTTTAGCAAAACCACCAAATAGGTGAACTTCAGAGTTTGAGATATTACCAACACATTTATTATGATAGCACCTATGTGTCTGTTACATTGTCTAATTTATTTGTCAATCATCACACCAAATCTAGGAGAGAAATCTATCTGTAAAACTTTTTTTTTGAGAAATGCCTTAGTTGAGCTTTTTGATTTCTATACCTACATATGTGTAGATGTACACATGAACATAATTTATAATTACTTATTTAGTATATTTGTTTAATTAAATATGCAAATGGAAATTAAATGACTGTTTAAAAAAGATCCAGTTTATAAATCTAATCTACTGGTGTCTCACAAGTAAATAACCTAAAATGTCTTTGATGAATTAGTGTTATGCTCTGCTAGCATTATTTAATTGAAGAGAATAAAAATTTAATTCTAGGTAAGACCATTTATTATCCAGGATGCTCTGAATTTAATATCTGTGTTTTAGGCCTGACCTGTGCAGGCGAATTGCTGAATAATTAAGAAGAATGATAGTCACCAGTCCAGACTCCAGGATGCAGGCTTTCAGTAACCATCTGCTAATGAAACCCCTGAGAATTCCCACAGAGCGGAGAAAACAAACGTTATACAATTATGCCAGGCATTTCTCACTTCCTTTATAGTAATACACCATCCAATTAACAACCTGGTGGGCCTAGGGATTCATAAAATTTTGAATAGAACCTTTAGACTTTTTCAAACCTACTGCTTGTATTAAATATAAAAGAAAACAAGATCATTAGATGAAAAACTTCTATATAAATATTTAATTTGTTGTCTTGGAATAGGACACCACGTTTCAGCTCATGGCATTTGATCACAGTGCTGGGAAGGACCTTGCGAGGTCATCCAGGGCAGCCTCTGCCTCTGGGAAGACTGCATTCAGGACAAGATGGCAAACACCTGGATCCCATTTCCCTAAAATCAATGGGAAGACACAGGCCTCTGTTTGGCCATACTCAAAACAACTCTGGATATGATACCATCCAAAAGTCTCATTTATTCACAATTGATTTCATGTCTAAGGAAAAGTTTATGTTCCTCTTTCAGTGGCAGGCAAATACTTCTTTCTTTGTTTCTAAAGTAGAAAGAAACATCAAAGTATAAGTTCAGTCAAGCACAGGAAAACATACTGTGCTTATAAGCAATGTGAAAGAGTGTTAGGTAGCATACTTTAGCAAGCTGTAATAGCCAAGAAGTTCGTATCTTGAGGCCCTACCTCACTAAGGCATTTTACCAGAGACTTGGATAATTAAACTACTCATGATAGTAACAATGGTCATGTGACTTAAGTAGAATACATTTTATTCATATGTAGATCCTTAGAGTATCTAAGGAAGGCATTCTTTAGTAGTTTCCTAAATTCATTCTCTATTCTGCAATGAACCCACTGGCATGCCACTTCTATTAATTTTTAACGGATAGAAGTAATTTATAGTTTTCAAAATCTCTAAGACAAGACTTTGACTTGGCTTTGAACATAGCATACTCTCAGATAATGTTCAAATGAACAAATGATGAAGAAAAATACTTAAAATATGAACAAACCAATTTGAAATGACTGACAAGTTTGGAAAATGAGTGAACTTTGCTCGGTAAGATATATTTTTATTTTGTTGCTGCTCTGACCAGCACTTCACTTCTTTTTTTTTTTTTCCCTTTATTTTATTTTATTTTTTTTAAAGTTGTAGATTTACAATTTTTTGTGCTTTGGTTTCAATTATACAATGATCAGATACCCATCCCTCCACCAGTGCCCATTTTCCACCACCATGGATAATATCCCTCCCACCCCCATCCCCCCATCCCCCCGTCTCTGTGGCAGGGCAATCCCCTGTGTTCTCTCTCTCCTTTTGGGTGTTGTGGTCTGCAAAAGAGGCATTGAGTGGCAAACATGTTCAGTCCATAGTCTACTTTCGACATGCATCTCCCCTCCTGGGAGGATCCTCCAAACATCCTTTATTTGGTGCTCCCTTCTCTATCTGAATAGCCCTTTCCTCTAGGATACCCGGCTGGCCTCTAAGTTATGGAGTAATCCTCCTGGTGCTGATCTCAGCTATTCTTGGGTATTAATCTCATACTTTGTTACTTTATATCCCCCAGATGAATGCAATCTTTCTATGTCTATCCCTCTCTTTCTGACTCATTTCGCTTAGCATGATACTTTCCATATTGTACCACTTGTATGTAAATTTCATGACTTCATCTTTTCTAAGAGCTACATAGTACTCCATTGTGTAGATGTACCAAAGTTTCTTTAACCAGTCATCTGTTCTTGGGCATTCAGGTTTCTTCCAGTTTCTGGCTATTGTAAAGAGGGCTGCAATGAACAAACAAGTGCAGATGTCACTTCGACTATACATTTTTGCCTCTCTGGGATATATTCCCAGGAGTGGTATTGCTGGGTCAAATGGGAGCTCAATTTCTAATTTTTTGAGAATCGTCCATACTGTTTTCCAGAAGGGCTGAACCAGTGGACATTCCCACCAACAGTGAAGGAGTGTCCCTTTCTCGCCACATCCACGCCAGCATCGGTTGCTTTTGTTCTTTTGGATGTGGGCCAGTCTCTGAGGTGTGAGATGGTATCTCATTGTGGTTTTGATCTGCATCTCCCTGATGATTAATGATGTAGAGCATTTTCTCATGTGCTTTTTTGCCATTCGATTTCTTCTTTGAGAAAGTTTCTGTTCATTTCATTGCCCCATTTTTGGATGGGGTTGGATGTTTTCTTCTTGTGGAGTTTAACCAGTATTTTGTATATCCTGGATATCAACCCCTTGTCAGATGTGCATTCGGCAAATATCCTTTCCCATTCTGTAGACTGTCTTTGTATTTTGGTCACTGTTTCTTTGGAGGTGCAGAAGCTTCTTAGTTTAAGATAGTCCCATTTATCTATCTCTGTTTTCACTTGCTCGGCCAGTGGCGTGGCATCTTTGAAGATACCATTAGCTTCAATGTCATGGAGGGTTTTGCCAACTTTATCTTCAATGTACCTTATGGTTTCTGGTCTGATGTTGAGGTCTTTAATCCATTTTGATCTTACTTTTGTACATGGTGTTAGGCAGAGTTCTGAGCCTATTTTTTTGCATGTAGCCGTCCACTGATGCCAACACAATTTATTAAAGAGGCTTTCCTTACTCCACTTCACATTACTTGCACCTTTATCAAAGATTAGATGAGCATATGATTGAGGAGAGATGTCAGTGTATTCAACCCTGTTCCATTGGTCTGCAGTTCTGCCTTTGTTCCAGTACCATGCTGTTTTAATTATTACTGCTTTGTAGTACAGTTTGAAGTTCGGGAGGTTGATTCCTCCCATTTTCTTTTTCCCAAGAATTGCTTTAGCTATTCGTGGGGGCTTATTGTTCCATATAAATTTCAAGAGTGTTTGCTCCATTTCTTTGAAGAATGTCATGGGTATCCTTATAGGGATTGCATTGAATTTATACAATGCTTTCGGTAGTATTGCCATTTTGACAATGTTAAGTCTCCCGACCCATGAGCAGGGGATATCTTTCCATTTCCTCATGTCCTCTTTTATTTCCTGAAGTAGCGTTTTGTAGTTTTCTTTGTACAGGTCCTTTACTTCCTTAGTTAAGCTGATTCCTAGGTACTTGATTTTCTGGGGCACAATTGTGAATGGGATTGTTTTCTTCATGTTGCTTTCTTCTCTCTCACTGTTTGCGTATAGGAAAGCCATGGACTTTTGGGTATTGATTTTATAACCTGCAACTTTACTATACGAGTCTATTGTTTCTAAGAGTTTTTTGGTGGAAGTTATTGGGTTCTCTAAGTAGAGTATCATATCATCTGCGAATAGTGAGAGCTTGATTTCTTCCTTTCCTACCTGAATGCCCTTAATATCTTTTTCCTGCCGAATCGCTATTGCAAGTACTTCCAGTACTATATTGAACAGCAGTGGAGAGAGTGGGCATCCCTGTCTCGTCCCTGATCTTAGAGGGAAGGCTCTCAGTTTTTCCCCATTGAGGATGATGCTTGCTGTAGGCTTGTGGTAGATGGCTTTAATTATGTTGAGGAAGGTCCCCTCTATACCCATTTTGGCTAGGGTTTTCATCATAAAGGGGTGCTGGATCTTATCAAATGCTTTCTCTGCATCTATTGATATGATCATATGTATTTTATCTTTTCTTTTGTTGATATGGTGGATTATGTTGATTGATTTCCGAATGTTGAACCATCCTTGCATCCCTGGGATGAATCCTACTTGGTCATGGTGTATGATCTTTTTGATGAGTAGTTGGATTCTATTTGCTAGTAGTTTGTTGAGGATCTTTGCATCTGTGTTCATCAGGGATATCGGCCTGTAATTCTCTTTCTTTGTGGTATCTCTGTCTGCTTTTGGTATCAGTGTGATATTTGCTTCGTAGAAACTGTTTGGAAGTGTTTTTGATATTTCAATTTCGTGGAAAAGCTTAAAGAGCATTGGGAGTAAGTCCTCTTTAAAGATTTGGAAGAATTCACTAGTGAATCCATCCGGGCCAGGACTTTTGTGCTTGGGGAGACTTTTTATTACCATTTCAATTTCCTTGATGGTGATAGGTCTGTTCAGGTATTCCAGGTCTTCTTGGTTCAGCCTTGGGAGTCTGTAGGAGTCTAGGAATTTATCCATTTCCTCGAGGTTTTGATGTTCCGTGGCATAAAGCTTCTCAAAGTACTCCCTGAGGATCCTCTGAATTTCTGTGGTTTCTGTTGTAATGACCCCCTTTTCATTTCTGATTCGGTTTATTAGGGTTTTCTCTCTCCCTTTCTTTGTGAGTTTTGCTAGAGGCTTATCGATCTTGTTAATTTTCTCGAAGAACCAGCTCTTGGTTTCATTGATCTTTCGGATTGTTTTTTGGGTTTCCATCTCGTTAATCTCTGCTCTGAGTTTTATTATTTCCTTTCTCCTGTTCGGGTTGTGCTCCTTTTTTTGGTCCTTCTCCAAGCTCTTAAGCTGTGAGGTTAGGTTACTTATGTGTGCTCGCTCCTCCTTCCTGAGGAATGCTTGTAGAGCTATAAACTTTCCTCTTAACACAGCCTTTGCTGTGTCCCATAAGTTTTGGTAACTCGTGTTCTCATTTTCATTCGTTTCTAGGAATCTTTTGATTTCCTCTTTGATTTCCTGTCTAATCCACTCGTTGTTCAATAGTGCACTGTTTAATTTCCAGGTGTTTGATTTAATTTTCTGTTTTTGTGTGTGATTTACTTCTAATTTCAGCGCATTATGGTCTGAGAAGATTGTTGATACAATCTCTACCTTCTTAATTTTATGGAGGCATGTTTTGTGGCTCAGCATGTGGTCTATCTTGGAGAATGTTCCATGTACGCTTGAGAAGAATGTGTATTCAGCTTTTTGTGGATGAAGTGTCCTGTATATATCTACTAAGTCCCTTTCTTCCATTGTTTCCCTCAAATGAAGTATGTCCTTGCTAAGCTTGAGTCTGGTTGATCTATCAAGAGGTGACAAAGCAGTGTTGAAGTCTCCCACTAGTATTGTGTTGCTATTGATGTCTTTTTCCAAATCTATGAGTAGTTGTTTTAAGTACTTTGCTGGTCTCTCATTAGGTGCATATACATTTATTATTGTAAGTTCTTCCTGTTGTACAGATCCTCTGATCAATAAGTAATGGCCTTCACTGTCTCTTATGACCTTCCTCACTCTGAAATCGATGTGGTCTGATATAAGGATGGCTACCCCAGCTTTTTTATGGGAGCTGTTTGCCTGTAGGATTGTTTTCCAGCCTTTGACTCTGAGTCTGTGTTTGCTTTGACTATTGAGATGCGTTTCTTGCAGGCAGCAGAATATTGGGTTCAATTTTCTAATCCATCCTGCCACTCTATGTCTTTTAATTGGTGCGTTTAGCCCATTGACATTGAGAGAGATTATTGTTATGGGATTTTGTCCCATTGTTATGTTAAAATTGGGTGTATTTGAGGGGCCTTTCTTGCCTTAAAGTAGCCCATTTAGTTGTTCTTGTAACCATGGTTTTGAGTCTATGAAGTTCCTGAGCTGTTGTTTGTCTGTGAAACTGTGTGTTGTTCCTTCTATTATGAATGAGAGTCTTGCTGGGAAAAGTATTTTGGGGGAGGCATTTATTTCATTGAGTTTTTTTACTATGTCCCACCACTGTTTTCGGGCCATGAGGGTTTCATCAGAAAAATCAGCTGTGAATTTTAAGGATGCTCCTTTTTAAGAGATTTCTTTCTTCGATCTTGCTGCTTTCAGAATTTTGTCTCTGTCTAAGGTTTTGGTCATTTTGATCAGAATGTGTCTTGGGGTATTTTTATTCGGATTTCTTCTAGCTGGTACCCTTCGGGCCTCCTGAATGTGGTCACAAGTTTTCTTCAGCTCTGGAAATGTTGTAGCAATGATGTCTTTGACAGTTTCTTCTTCATCGAGGTTTTCTTCCTGTCCCTCTGGGACTCCAATAATTCTTATGTTACCCCTCTTGGCTTCATCACGATCTTCTCTTGCCATCTGTTCCCGAATTGTGAGTCTCTTTTCCATTTTCTGCTCTTTTCGGGAGAGTCTCTGAACTTCATCTTCGAGCTCACTGATTCTGTTCTCAGCCGCTGTTACTCTGCTGCTGAGGTCTTCCACTGAGCTTTTCAATTCGCCTACGAGATTTTTCAGGTCTGACATTTCTGATTGCATTTTCCTCATTTCTGCCTTCAGATCCTCTTGTCTTCTATTGGCATTGCTTTCCATTGTTTCTTTTAATTCCCTAAGCATCGTAAGTAGCTCCCTTCTGAATTCCTCGTCAGAGAGGTTGTCTAACACTACAGTACTGTTGGTGTCATCTGGGCTAGACTCTTCAATATGAATGTTTGGTGGGCTTTTGCGTTGCTTTACCATTGTGAGAGGTGTGGTTTAGTCCTTCACGTTCAGTGTTACTATTCTGCTTGATATGCAGTGTGAGTTAAGATAGGCTTATGAGTTATTGGCAACTGTATTTCTAGTGGCTGAGCTAAAATAGAGAAGTTTCCATCTAAGAAGTTAGCTTATGGTTCCTATGGCATATGTAGTGGGAAAATATTTCGCGGCCGCTAACGCGGCCGCGGCTCCAGAAAGAGTCCCTGGCACTGGGCGAGGAGTTGGGAATGTCTCCTGTTTGGAATTGGAGCCGTTCAGCTTTGTTGCCCAGAGCTGGGCCTCTGTGCCCGTCCCACGCGGCTCAGGGGTTGAAAACCGGCTGTCTCGGGGCTGTTTCTAGCTGCGCGTGCCCAGAGAGGAACCCAGGCCCTTGGGGGCGGGCTGTACCTGTTGGAATTGGAGCCGTTCAGCTTTGTTGCCCAGAGCTGGGCCTCTGTGCCCGTCCCACGCGGCTCAGGGGTTGAAAACCGGCTGTCTCGGGGCTGTTTCTAGCTGCGCGTGCCCAGAGAGGAACCCAGGCCCTTGGGGGCGGGCTGTACCAGCACTTCACTTCTTAAATCCTACTATAAGTACTTTGTTATTTCATCTTCTGGTTTTTTTTCCAGCAGTATCTCATGTTATTAAAACATATCATTCTGCTAATCTCAAGCCTGTGGAATTACAAAAATTACAAAAAATGTATAACTCAGGGTGAGCCTCCTTTCTGATCTACCTGCCTGCCCAGGCTTTGCTTTCTCAGTTTTTCTCTTACATCAATGTCAATATATTCTTTCTTGAGATTTAAATTTGTAAATTGTTAAGGAGGAGGATATTTCTTTCAGCATCAGGCTCATACTTATGAAATTGTGGGTAAACTTGGTGAAATGTTGAGGGAATGATTAAAATTTTTGCCTTAGAGAAATGTATTTAGAAATCATTTGGCACTTTTCTCATTATTGAAAAGCAACTGGCAAAAAATACAAGCTAAGTAATTAATGAGATAGAAGAATCAGCAATCTTGTTAAATAAGGTCTAGGAGGAAAGCAGAAAAATCAGCATTTTATAAATTTAAATATTAGTGAAAAATATTTTACCTAAATATAACACTATTTGAACCCCTTCAGAGTAGTCTGTGAGCATGACAAAGCCAAACAAAGAGAGTTTTTAATTGAGTCAAATCCTCCTGAACAGACTCAACATTATTTTGGAATTAACTTCTGTTTGTTCACGCTAGATCATGTTATTTTTCAACTTCTACAAAACAATTTCAGAGTTGAGTGGAGGTGTTAATTATCTTTGTTGGAATATCATGTACTAACTTGTTAATATTCCTAAAGACTATCCCACAAATAAAGTATTGCTTCTCCATAGGGATTCTTCCAACTGTAAATATAAGTGTTGCTCCAGCATAAAACCTGTTTGGTACATATTTTCTATCTTTTTACAGCTCAAACGTGCAAACCAAATTTCACCAGTCAAGTAACTGAGGTGCTTTGTTATCCCTGCCTCATCTATGTATGTGTATATCTATCATCTGTATATCTATGCTTTGTATACATAAAACACATGTATATCTATATACTATATCATCTATGTTACTATCTGATCTTTCTCTTATCATCTGCCGCCCCCCCCATCTTCCTACCTGGGATTCTTATATTAATCCTCAAGAAAATACCAGCAATTGTTAATAAATATATATTTGGTTACATTGTTTTATATGTTGAATTTTTGGGGGAAGGGTCACACTCAGCAATGCACAGGGGTTACTCCTGCCTCTGCACTCAAGAATTACTCCTGGAGGTGCTCAGGGAACCATATGGGATGCTGGGAATCGAACCCGGATCTGCCACGTACATGGCAAATACCCTGCCTGCTGCTATTACTCTAGCCCTATATGTTGATTTTTTTTAAAGAAATGTATCCTTGCAAAGTATTTGTTCACATAATGGAAAAAGTTATCTATCATCTCTCCCTAGTCTATAATGATGGAAAGTAGAGGCCTTTGGCAGGAAGTCTCTGCAGGCTTTAGAAAAAACTTAAAATGCCAAATTAAGATACAGATTTTCTCTCTTAACACCTAGGAAAAGCAGCAGCAAAAAGAATTGACAGGTGGCCTGGAGCCACTTTATAGAAGCAATTACTACAAATCAACTAATTTAATGCCAAAATGAAAAAAAACACATGGAACACTCTTGGATTTTATTATAGCACAAAATCGGTATGAATTGCTCGAGAATAAAACAGTGTGAATATATGAATTTCCTTTGCCAAAATGAAGGGAAATCAATATAGCATTTAAGGGATACACTAGAAACCGGGAGAAAGAAATGCATAGACTCTACTTTGTTTGTCACATATTATTATTATTATTTTTCCCCTTAGACAATTATTCTGTACCTTGTTTGTGTCAAATTCAAGGCAATCTGTGGAGTTGGACAGGCATCCAAAGAAAACTCCTGAGAGAAAGGTCAGGGTTCGGTTTGGCAGATGGACGCTTTCTTTTCCCCTCAACATTCAGGGATGCAGCTTCCGTCTGATGAGACAGCGAGGCTGTCATCAGGAAGCCCCGCAGCTAACCTTTTCTATTTGAAGAGATGCAGGACATGAGAGTAGGGAGAGCTGATTTCCCAGATGCTGTCACCTCAGTGAACTGGTTTCCTAATGATGGGTGTATTTAAAGCGATTCTGCAAATGATGCCCAAGGGCATGGCCTGGGAGCAGCTTTCCTCAGCTGCTAGGGGCAGGCGAGTTTGGAGTTTGGAGAGCAAACAATCCTTTCCCTGCAAAGCCAGCCTGCATCCTGTCCCCAAGCTGTCTCCCTGACATTCAAATCTTTGCTTCTGTTTCAAAAACATTCTGGCAGAAATAAAGTTATGGGCATACCGGGCTTACACATACCTCTGGCTTTTCGTCTTAAAATTTTTAATGTCTAAAAGTTGTATCTTGAGAAATTGAAAATACTCATGATGGATGCACTTCTAATATCATTATGTGCTTCTCTTATAAATTACACTTAACATGTTCTCAGGCTATCTTTTGTTCCTTATGTTACTAGTTCCATAGAACTTTGGATTAGTTCCGGGTCTCGAGCAGTAGTACAGCAGGAAGGGTGTTTGCCTTGCATGCGGTCGACCCGGGTTCGATTCCCAGTATCCCATATGGTGCCTAGAGCACCACCAGGAGTAATTCCTTAGTGCAAAGCCAGGAGTAACCCTTGTGCATCGCCAGGTATGACCCAGAAGAGCAAAAAAAAAAAACCCAAAGAAACCAACAACAACAAACCCCAACAACAACAACAAAAAACGGACTAGTTACTGAGTGTAAATCTTTAGAGTTTAGAGTATGTCAAATTAGCACACAAAACTCCTGTCTGTGTAATATTTCTCTCCTCATTGAACAGTTTAAGTGGGCAGTTCTAAGTACCCTCTGCCCTCTGCTGCCCAGCTCTCTCTCTCTCTCTCTCTCTCTCTCTCTCTCTCTCTCTCTCTCTCTCTCTCTCTCTTCCCCCCCCTCTTGCTTCCCATGTACTATGCCACCAATCCTGTCTCTAAGTGAGCTTTCCAATATATGAGGTCACTTCTTGTATCCCAGTGCCCTGAGAGACCCTTTGTCCCTCCCTGTCCTGGTCTGCCACTATTGCTCTCTCTTCTGTCACTGAGATTCTGCAGTTACTTCTCAAGGTCCTTTGCCCACCCCTGAATCCTGCTCTTTGCCCTTTGACCTTCTACTATTCTCAGGCCCTATAGATGAGAGAGTCTGTTTTCTTGTCCCCTGTCTGGCTCAGTTGATGGATCAGAGAGGAAATTCCCTGGCCTGGGTTCCCCTTTTATGTACTGTTATTCCTGCCCTTTCGCCATTTCTAGTAACTGACTGGCTACATCTCATCTTGTCAAGATGAAATATGACCACTTAAACTAACTCGATGATCTGGCAGGCATCATCTCCTCCTCCTAGACCATTCTAACTGTTCTGTTGATCTATTTTAAAAATAAAACAAAAAGTTTCTTTGGCATTGGGGGACAGTCTTGGAAACTTTTGTGGTCGTGAGGTTGGGTTGTGTTTATAGTATTTGTGAGCTTCAGAGTCATAAATGTTAATGAATAAGCACACCACCTATACTAACTTAGAGTAATAATTTTGAAAATAAAAATTAATACATAAAAGCATTAATTTAAAATTATTTTAATAAATATTTATCCTAGAAAATTTATTAAATCATCTTGATCTTATCCATTTATCTACTTTAAGTTGTGTTTTCATTATAAGTCATCTACACTAACTTCCTTCATTATGCCCAAATTTTAAAGCAATCCTACTGCTAAGATCATGCAGTGCTTTGCAAATACATCTTAAGTGATTGTGATAAAGTTCTCATTGAAAATAAAACATGTTCATAATAAAAATAGTGGAAATAACATTAATAATAATAATCACTGATGCGATAGCCTTTTTTACCAGCCATTGTTTTAAACATCTTGCATCCATTATTCCAGTGAGTCATGAATAATTATGCCAGTCGGACTAATCAGAAATAAATCTCTTAGCAGAGTTCAATGTTCATTTGGAAGACAAAGCAATTGTTTTATAAATACAATTTCCCCAAGAACCTGGTTTATCCCATTCACCGTAGATTGTGTTGTTTTTCAATTTTGATTGACTTGTCAGATGTGTATGTTAGTCCTAGTCCTTACAATAGTTGTTATTAAATCTATTTATAAAGAAGAAAGTAAAAATAAAAGAGATAAATGCAATTGCCAGAGGTCACACAGGTAATACCAGGTAGAGGTAGGATATAAGCTTGGGTATATTTTCTCCAAATCCCATTTATTTTCTCTGATTACATTGGTCCATGACAGTCTCAGAGCTGTGCTTTCCAAATAAGGAAACTAAGATAGAGAGAGAACATTTGTGTTTTATTGTTTGTTTTTCCTCTGGCACTGCCACAAATAATGTAAACAAATCCTCTCAATTTTAATAAATGCCTCTTTGGTGCACAAAGACCTTTCATTCAAAGTATCTTTTAAAAAGCGCTTAACAAGAGATAATATTCTCTAATAGAGTTTAGTCATCAGTTGTGAAGTGTTGTGTTGGTAATCTCTGATCCTGAAGACACTTCCTATAAAAATTCATCAGTGGAGAAAAAGACTTAGATTAACATTTTTTCCTCAAACTTAAAATAAGAAGATAAATGTGCCAGCCACTTAGTCCAAGGTTAAGAAATACCTTTAAAATTTATTTCATCATCTCTTGAACTAAACAAAACTAAGATGGTTATTTTCAAGACTTTAAAGTAGACATGTTGTGCATTTCTTATACTCCCACCCTTCCTCTAGCATCCAAAAAGTCATCATAAGACGTGTTAGAGGAATAGAATTTTAAACATTCAGTCCAAATGTCCCAGAGACATTTTCAGTATGTCATGATGCTTAAAATCTGGCCAAGTGGGCCCCAGATCATCCTAATGTCTGATTTTCCAGGCCATTTGGGGCAATCATTAAATGTCAGTGCTTCATAAAGGCTGAATCCAAAGAAAATTAAGTGTATATGATTTCCTTCCTTAAGATTATAAGAAATACACCCAAATCTATTGCTGATGGAAATTGTAATATATCTCAGTTGATATTATAAGAAATTTTATTACAGACAGAGGAAACTCAGACGTTTTTATTAGAAAAACTGTTATGTAAGATTTCAAGTTATTTAAAATAGGTTTGGCTACTCTACATGTTAGGTAGGGAAAAATGTAACTGAACTCTTCAGAAAAAAAAGATCAAGATTCCGGCTGGAGTTAACAGCAGGTCGGAAGTATGCCTTGAATGTGACCAACCCAGTTTGATCCCTGGTACTACATATGGACCCCTAAACACTACCATCAATAAGTCAAGCCAGGAGTAAGCCTTGAGCATAGTTAAGTGTTGGTCCAAAATAGAACACGACAAACAAAAATATGAATATTCAGTGTGTATATGAATACAAGAGGGAGACTTAGGAGGAAGATGGGAAGAAGCAAGTATCAAATCACACTGACTTTTATTTTGCCCAGGGATGGGGGTGTTTCGGCCATATCTGGCAGTGCTCAGGAATCATTTCTAGCTGTGCTTAGGGATCACTCCTGGTGTTCCACAGGGGACCATAAGTGGTGCTGGGGATTGAATAAAGTCTACCACATACAAGGCAAGCACCTTAACACCTGAATTAGTTCTCTGGTCCCATGTGGACTAATTTTTCATTTCTTATTTGCTTTTGTTCTGTTTTGCTTTGGATCAGGGTCATGCTCTGCCATGTTTTTTGGGGTCTCCTGTCAGGGCTACTTCTGCTTAGGGTTCATTCCCAGCTTGACTATGCAGGGATCAAACTTGGCCCTCCTGCATGCAAAAAATGTTCTTAACCTATTGAATTCCCTGATCTTCACACAAGTATTAATAAAAGGAATAGTGAAACACAAAATTTGGGAATTTTATATCACTCACAGCAAGATCTGAATACATGGATCTCCTTTAGCTCTAACAAAGGTCACCTCCACAGAGGCAACAGCTAATACCAGTTTCAAGTGTGAGAGCCACTTTTTTCTCAAGATTTCTCCTGTCTGCTCTTTAACATAATTATCTTATTTAATTAACATAAGTCAAATTATGAACTTTATTGACTTGTTTACTTCCTCATTTTTCTAGAATATAAACTCCCTAGAGACACTAAGTAATTTTATTTTTCCTGTTTTGCTTACACTCTGTGCCCAGCCTCTAGAATACCTGACACATAGTAGGTTCCCAGTAAATATTTGCTCAGCAAATTACTGGAAGTGTGTGTAAGTTAGACTTATTCAGCCTTTGCTATAGAAAACTATTAATATGTCTGTAGTGATTTATATTGGTGAAAGACACTTAAGACATCTTATTTTAGAAAGCTAAGACAAGCTTGATTGCAAACCTGAAACTAGCATGAAAAAAATTGAACAATATATTGGTTAACATATTTCATAAAAATTTACAAACCCTCAGGGAAACTATTAGCACATAAAAAACTCAGCAATATTTTTTTTTCTGGGACCCCTGTCGGCGGCTGGCAGACCTGGCCTGCTCCTCGCAGAGATCAACTCAGCAATATTTTTAAAAAAATATCCCCTGTTATGAAGCGTATCTATACAAGCATTAGGTGAAGTAGGGGCTAAATACAAAATAATGTTATGCCCACCCTATAGATGCAGAAAAGTTTTGAGTAAGTCAACATTGATTCATTATAAAAGGCATATAAGTGGGAAGAGAAAGGAATTCCATTAACTTGGTAAAAATTGTCTTTAAATATATATAGCAAACATCACACTTAATAGAAATCTTGGAAATATCCCATAGAGATAAAAATCAAGAAAGCTTTATATTATCAATTCTTCCCAATGCTGCAATGGAGTTCATGTCCATTGCAGCTAAGGGAAAAAGTAAGGGGAAAAGAAGAAGAGAAGAGAATAGGAATATTGACCAAAAATTAAAAAGATACTTTTCCTAGATTTTGAGCTAGAAAATTCCAAATTATACTTGAAAGCATGTTAAAACTGAGAGAGTTCAACAGGGTAATTGAAAAGAAGAACCAAAACATACTGAATTCCTATGGAATAATAATAAGAAACTATAGAAAATAAAATTGTTGAAGATAAAATATATAAAATTGTGAATATTTTAGAAAAAAGAAACATATTCAAGAAGTTCACTCAACATTTTTTTCCTCAAGATCATGTGTACTTTAATGCAATGCTAAATGTGTTCTTACATTTCGGCTTAGTCATGTATATGAATAGGAAGGAGGGCATTGAGTGGCACGACTGAATAACCTTGCCTTTCTTTTTCCTTTTAATTAAGTATAACTCCACTACTCTAACCCTCAGGCACACAGATCTACCTAGAAGAGTTATAAGACATCTTTGCATTGACTTTCCTAACAGTTAGAAAAACTTTACAGGATATAAACACAGACAAATATAAAGTGATCAAGGGTTCCTGAGAGTCTTATGTGAAATACTTCACCTTTGAATGGAAGTAAAATATCTTTAAAGACATATAAGTGAGTTTATGTTAAATACACAGTAGTTCTATATAAATTTAACATATTTAATATACTTAAATATAAATTTAATGATTTCCTTACTCCTGACCCTTATTTTAGGGTTTTTTCCAACTCTTTCCTGCCTATATCTGGTCTTGAGAGAATCACCAATCATCTCCCAGGACTTAACACACTCAGTGGGTTCAAATTTTTCTTAAGCTCAATAGTATTCAATTGAGTTAGTCAAGTAGTTCTTATTCTATAATTTTTTCATTCATTCTATGAACATTTTTTTACTTCTGTGCTTTAACCATTACAAACAGAAATTCCTGTAGATGCAGTTCTGAAACTTACAAAAATGGTTTCAGATTCTGTGAGAGAGGATGAAATTAATGACTATATATTTCTAGAAATATTTTAACCTAAGAGAAATGTCAACTTAGAATATGGTTTTATCATCAGTTTAATATTTCATAGGATATTAAGTCGAGCAAGTTTGTATTCTATACAATAAAATAAATGACAAAATTTTTTGTTGACAGGAGTGTTATGTCAAAATATTCTATATAGACAAGACCCACTGTATTACAGAGAACAGCAGATATATTCCCTATCACAGAAGTGAAAAAAAGTTAGAGGAGGTTTGAATTTAGCTTATATATAAATGACAAATAAAAAGAGCCAAGAAAACATATAAAATATTTTATAGCTTTTTTAAAATAACAAAAATTATAAAATACTAAAATAAAATTTTATAATAATGTCTATATACATACATATGAGTAATCTTCTTGTTGGAAGATACTCTTACTGGATTTATAAGTGTCATAATTTTCTTTTTTACCATTTGTACTTTCAGAGAATGAAAATAGGCCAGCTACTTATTTTTACTTTCTCTTACTTTTTTCATGCATCTTATCTTTAAAGTTAAAGTTTTTGTCTGCTTTAATTGTATGTGAAGAAATATAAAGGTCCAGAAGTCCCCAAGCAGTATTTTATTCCTTAAGATTAAAAAAATAGTAAGATGAGTACTTCAAGAGGATGTTAAAATCAACACAACTGACTCAACATTTTCTTGATTGGCCTCTTTTCATATTAACTCTCTCATTCTCTTGCTCTATCATAATCTCTTTATTTCTTTCCCATTATCTCTTTTTCCTAACTGTTGCTGTTGAAATTTTCAAGTAGAATCTGTTTAAGTTGATTACCATGACAAATAGCAATACTATTATACTAATTATTGAATTACTGTTGATTGCAGAATTTGATAAAATGGAATTTCTAATGCATGTGGATCTCCTCTCACCGTTAATTTAGAAATATAAATAAAAGGTAAAAGGTAAAGGCCCTCCCGTTGATCGTCGATTTGCTCGAGCGGGCCCAGTAACGTCTCCATTGGAGACTTTGTTGTTACTGTGTCTGGCATATCGAATACTCTCGGTAGCTTGCCGGGCTCTCTGAGAGGGGCAGAGGAATCGAACTCGGGTCGGCCATGTTGGCCGCTTGTAGGGCAAACGCCCTACCCGCTGTGCTATCGCTCCAGCCCTCTAAACCCACTTTTATTAGACTACATAAGCCATAAAACATGATGCTACACTGCAGAGTGCAAGAGCTAAAAGCAAAAACTCTGGCATAACATCAACCAGGCTCAACTCTTTTAGGGAATCTGGTTAACATCCTGCCAAAGTGGTTGCCAAATGGACAGAGCTTTAGAATTACCCATGTTCCTTCCTTAAGATGCAAAATCTGGAATGAATTCCAAAGATTCTAATTAGTGATCTAGACTTCAGGTAAACACTTGCATTTTAACAAGCTGCATTTATGGTTTTCACCGGCAAGCTGCCGAGAGTATTCGATATGCTAGACACAGTAACAACAAAGTCTCCAATGGAGACGTTACTGGGCCCGCTCGAGCTCGAGCAAATTCATATCTAAGTTTGCAGATTGGTTTTTTTCTTACGTCTCTCTGCACATAGATAATACAGATGACGTATGGTACTTAGCTTATAATGCTATTAAAAGGATCCAATAATATATCATGTTGAAGGTATGAATGCTCTGTACACTCTGAATTGTTTTATTTCCAGGATTTATTAACTATTACTGCTATTACTATCACTATTAGAATCTCTACTTCTGTAGCTATAGCTTTAAATCTGTTGCTATTACTACTACTACTACTATCATTATCAATTTATAAACTAGTATAAAGACATTAAATTAAATTCATGCTTTAGAGAAATACTAAGTGGCTAATAAGTGTTCACAAAATAGTTACTGAAAACTTAGTTACAATTTTCTATAGTTTCTATCGTTTCCCAATTATTTTTAAAGAGAAATCGTATAGTCATTGAAAAATATGATAACTCACTGAAAATTAAGTTACCTCTCCAGAGTTACCTCTACAGAGATGTGAGCACCTTTTTTATTATTTTGGGTAGTTCCAACATTTTGTTTTGTTGCTAAACTAGATTTAAAATTCAAATCCCCATGTATTTGATGTGGACCATTCTAGGAAAGACACTTATTTTTGGTTATATTTATTTATTGAATCACTGTGGGAAAAGTTACAAAGCTTTCAGGTTTAAGTCTCGGTCACACAATGATCAAACACCTTTCCCTTCACCAGTACTTATTTTTCACCATCAAGAGACTCAATATACCCCCCTCTCACCCCTCCCAATGCCTGTGAGGCAGATGATTTCTACTTAACTCTCTAGGAGAGACACTTTTTAAAAAGTATTTTATTTTTTATTTATTTATTTTAGAAAGTAGTTCACAGTAGTTGATTACATTTAATATTCAAACACCAATCCCACCACCATACACTTTCCCACCATCATGTTTTAAGTGTTATCATCCTCAAACCCAATCACTGACCCAAAGCAGAACCGAACTAATGTATTTCCCTCTAAGGTTGGTTGCCTTCTACTTCAAATCCCATCAAAAGTGGTGCAATACTCTTGGAGTATAGGTAGGGTGTGTCCTATGAAATGTCCAGGAAAAGGTTCACTCCTCCGTGAGGCTCATCCTGAGCATGTGGAAAGCAGCTGAAAGCAGGGTGACAATAGAGTTCTGGAGGTTTTTGGCTGCCAAGGCTGGGTCCCTTGGAGCAGGGAGGGGGTCTCACCTGCCCTTTCTCCAGGGCGTCCCAGAGGTGGATTATGGGCATGACTGCAGAGTAGCCGGAGATAGGGGAATACTAGGAGAGACACTTTGTGTGAAGAGAAGAAACCTACTCCTTGGCTCCAGAAAACTACAGCGAGTATGCCCCAGTTAACCTAAGGTGTTTCTACTAATGAACTGCCTGGAATTTCTTCATCCTTTTATATGGGGAATGAGACATCCACATTTTAAGTCTGTCATCAAATTTCTCATATTCCTTTCCCAGAGGTATAAAACATTTCTCAATTGTCTCATGACTCTGAACCTAGTCTCTTCCCATTCCCCATTTGAGGGTATACACCTTTCCGAGCATGTCTTTCAGCACTGTGTATGTGCAATCACACATTTCTTTGCTTCTTGAAACCCTCTGTTCATTTGTTTGCTCTCAACATTATTAATCAGGACTATGATAAAGAAGAAGCTGTTTGGGAACATGGATCACATTTCTGTCTGCTGTTTTGAGTGGAATGATAAAACAGATTTTGATGCATAATATTCCACTTTTACAGTCACTAAAACTGTAACAAAAATAAATTTGATTCAGTCTACTAACGGATTGTTATATATTAAAGCCATTATTTATTGAAACCCAAACATGATGTTTTACTTATAGTGTATTTATTTTAAAAGGTATATGTGGATTATACTGACTCATAAAACTGATCTATATGGAGACTAAAGTGAACTGATGAGGTAATTACTATTTACAATGAAAGGTAAAACAGAAAATGTCTTTTTCAGACATGAAAAAAAAGACCTTAACACCACAAACAAGGCAATATCTCTAAATTGATGAATTATCTAATCTCAGTAGAGACAAAAAATGTGTGCAACTAAGCACCAGAATGTAGCAATAAAATAGAAAGATTTTTACTTTGGGTAATAAAACTAGCATTAAGTTGTTAAGAAAAAATGTTTTAAATATAAGGCACCATGTGAAGTGTTGGTGTTATATCAATGCATTTAGGAAGATTTTTTAGTATTTATTGCTGGGTTTAGAAGTATAAGGAACTCTGCTGCTACTAGTTATTTTAGTATCTTTTCCCTTATTCTAAAGTTCTTTGCAAACTTTTTGGTCTGAAGATTGCCACTGTAAGGATATTTAGAGAAGATAATAAAAACTGAATTTGGGAACTCTCCATTTTGTCATTTGTTAGGTAATGGCTGTGCTTCCCTGTGTTGCTTTTCATCAGGACAGGGTTCAATGCTCCCTAGCAGTTCTCAGAGGACCCGTGGACCACTCCTGTTGGCTGACCAGGCTTGACAGCCTCATGCTAGTCATGAAAATGTGGTACTGCTCAGATCAAGTGGTGCTGGGGATCTCCAGGAACGCTCCTGTGGTGCTCGGGAACCTCAAGGTCTGCTCTGGTCGTTCTTCAGGGGACCAGCTGATGCCAGAGATCAAACAGGGATAACCCCTTTGCTATCTCCCCCTCTGCCCTTCTTTTTAAATCTTCAAACATTAAGTTTAAAAACAAATTCTTGCCTTTACCTTTTTCCCCCACATGCTTTGGGTTATTCTAGGATTTCTATTTCTAGAAACTGTTCTGAGACATCTGTGTTCCTCCTATATTCATCCTAAATGAGGTGTCTTTTCTCCATCTACTTTGTTCTACTAACTCCTATTTGAGCTGCTAATGCTACATTATTGATAATTTTTAAAAGACATTACACTCCTCCCCCCTTTATATTGGTATCTAGTCAGATTTGTTATTTAGAGGTTTTTGATCTACTCCCATTCTGAATTCTGCGGCTATGGAAACCCTTTTGCTTTTGACTGGAACATTTTGTAAAGCATACTTCTTAAAATGCAAAGGATAAATTCAATTTGTGCGTTTTCTACCCACTACCATGTACTATCTTATTATCTCGTTCTTATTTTGGACAACCCGGCAGGCTACCAAATGTATCCTGCCCGCATGGCAGAGTTTGGCAAACTCCTTGTGGCATACTCAATATGCCAAATACCAGTAACAATGATGGATCTCATTCTCCTAATCCTGAAAGAGCATTTCACAGGGCTAGGACAAAGGAGACGTTACTGGTGCCTGCTCGACACAATCGCCGAACAACAGGATGATTGTGACCATGTACTTTGGGATGACATAAACATCATTTTAAATTTTTGTTTGTCATTTCAATGGCACGTTATTTTTTAATTAATTAATTAATTTGTTTAATTGAATCACTGTGAGATAGACCCTTACAAAGTTGGTCATGATTAGGTTTCAGTCATACAGTGTTTCAACACCCATTCCTCCACCAGTGTACATTTTCCAACATCAGTGTCCCCAGTTTCCCTCCCATCACCACCACCCCCCACCAGCCTGCCTCTATGGCAGGCACTTTCTCTCTCTCTCTTTCTCTCTCTTTCTCTCCCTCTCCCTCCCTCCTTCCTTACGCACCTGCTCTTTCTCTGTCTCTGACTCTGTCTCCCTTTCTCCTTCCCTTTTGGGCACTGTGGTTTGCAATGCATGTACTGAAAGGTTATCAGTAATATCACTTTCCCTACTATTTTTTATAAATTGAATCACCGTGAGATACAATTACAAAACTTTCATGTTTGATTTTCAGTCATACAATGATTGAACACCCATCCCTCCACCAGTGCACATTCTCCACCACCAATGTGTCCAGTATCCCCCTTCCCCTTTTCAACCTTCCCCCTGCCTCTATGACAGAAAATTTCCCACATACTCTTTATAATTTTGAGCATTATACATACTGAGAGGCTATCATGTTTGGTCCTTTATCTACTTTCAGCACAAATCTCCCATCCCGAATGACTTTTCCAACCATCATTGATTTAGTGATCTCCTCTTCATTTCAGCTGCCTTCTCCCCCAGCTCATGAGACAGGCTTTCAACTATGGAGCAATCTTCTTGGCTCTTGTGTCTACTGTCCTTGATTGTCAGTCTCATATTAAGTTATTTTATATTCCACAAACGAGTGCAGTCATTCAATGTCTGTTCCTCTATTTTTGACTCATTTCACTTAGCATAATAATCTCCATGACCTTTGACTTACAAGCAAATTTCATAACTTCATCTTTACTTACAGCTTCATAGCACTCCATTGTGTAGATGTATAAAAGTGTCTTTAACCAGTATGGATATGGTGTTGGCATAATAGATAACTGTAATAAAAGATTTCATAGCAAGTGAAATATAGTATGCTATCTTTGATTTTATTTTTCATAAATCAAAAATTAATTTAAAATGAAGGGAACAATTTTCTGTTTGCTCTGATTCAACTGGCTGACATCATTATGAAAGTTTGAGTGTCACGCAGCCATGTATGCGGACATGTGGTCCATGGGCTATATAGCTTGGACTTGGTCACTTGACAGTTTGATGAGGTTCAGTTGTAGGGTGGGCCTTTTCTAAGTTTGGGGTGTAGGGTATACCTGCAGGCTGCCATGTCTTCAGACACAGAGGGAAATCTGTCTGCTCCCATTCCAAGAAGGCACCCGAGCTCTCAGCCCAACACAGCTACCTGAGAATATTTTGCAGCTGTACCATGCTCTCCTGGGGCTGTGATTCTAGACCATTTATAAGTTGAAGAGTAGGTGTCTGGTATGGATGCAAGCTGCTGGGACATCAAGAAGAAAGGGGAATCTGCCCATCCCCATTCCAAGAAAGTCCCAGAAGGTTTGGCATTATTAGGTTTGCTTGGAGCTCTGCAAGGGGAGCAAATAATTTTAGAAATTAATGCATGTAACCATAGATCAGAGTGACCACTTGCAGTTAAAGAAAGTTGATTTACTGACTCAGTGATGGTAAATTGAAACATGTAAAACTGTAGAGTATTTCAATGAGAATATATTAGAAAAGACTATTATAGGACTTGGATTTGATTTAGTGATTTTGCGGAGGGTTGACTGTGATGAGACGTTGCATTTAGGTTTGTTATTTTCAAATAATTCAGGTCTGATTAGGTTTCTGACTAATTTAATAATTCTGGGGGGAGCCGTGCTTGCTATAGATCAAACCCAAAGACTCACACATGCAAATTATATGCTCAAACACTGAGCCACATCCTTGACCCTTTAAGATATTTGAAAAGTGAGAACCTAAAGTAAGGTTACGACCATAATTGATAATGATGTCATTCACTCACAAGCAGAAAGGATAGAAGATTAGATAATCACATTCGTATTGCTCAATGGTCTGTTTCAGTATTTCCTCATGAGTGTTGCTGGGTTGATGGTGTCTTGTGACAGTTTATATTCCTCTAAAGAATGTTATGGCCCGAGCTAAGTCCTAGGTCATTTTCTGAAACATCCAGACCTGGTCCCAGAGGTCAAGGAATTCTTTTCTTCCATTTCTTTCAATATGGTAAAGTAATTTGAAGTCTTTTAAATAAACAATGACATGCCAAATGAATGCTTTTATGACTGAGCATTTTGCATTTTTCTAAGAACAATCACATATGTTGGATCAAAAGATGAGGAGAAAAAAATCAAAGGTCAACTTTCTAAGGAGTATAGAAGAAAGTTCCTGAGGACCCTAAATGATATTTGGCTCCTGATATTCAACTTTTCTGCAACACCTTCTCAATCTCTTCCTGACTGTTGCTTGAATTTTGTGATTTGCTTTTAGCAAAGGAACATAAAAGCATATGATGTTGCAATGTGTAATAAATTCTAATAGACAGTTGTCTTGTTCTCTCGCTGTCTCCTCTCTCTCAGCTAGAGTATTCTGACAAAACAATTTCACCATGTTACAAGCATTTTTATGGAAAGTTCTGAATAGCAAAGTGATAAGAAATTGAAGGAGATTTTCCACTGATAGTCTACAAGAAACTGAGCCCTTAGTTCATCAATCCAGGGAGCCTGATGCTATGAACAGCTGAATGACTGGGTAGGGGTAGATTTCATCTTTTGTTCAAGTCTTGATATTTCTAAAGGTCTAGATTACAGTTAATCCTAGCCTGAAAATAATGACCTGGAGACAGAGGATGAAGTAAGTCACCTCCAGACACTTGATCTATAATTACTGTGAGTAAGAAATGTTGGTTGCTTTAAACCTTTAAGAGGTGGGTTATTTGTACATAGCTAAGGAAAGCTAATGCTCAAAATTGGGGAAAGATAATGGATAGATGAGAGGAATCTAGGGACTGTTAAGGAGGCACTTGCCTGTCAGACCATGCCATTTCCATTCTTTTCTTAGTTTGTGGAGCTGTCCATGTTCAAGATAGAATCTATAATCTCACTTATCTGTGGTATATAGGAAAACAATACAAGGTTACTAATAACATCTATTGCTACAAAATCTGGGTACTGGACTGCAAACTGAATGCACCAAATTAAGGGGGCACGGGAATAAGTAGACTAGAGATAACATAGGGGCATGGATAAAGATACTAGCGTACTTTGGTGATGATAAGTGGAAGTAACTGTGTATACCAAGACCATTAAATGTCAGTACCATTGTTAACACATTACACTTAATTTAAAATAAGCAAATAAAAAGTGATGAGCAATTTTGCATTTTAAATTTGCTAAAATATATTCATAGGAATTGATAATTCAATTCTATTGGTGTGAAATTACAAAATGACAATAAATACAAACTCAGGTAAGGGCAATAACTAGTCAGGTAGAGCAGAAAATATGATATTTTTTCACTTAGCACTATTTACATTTACATTTGGGGAAATTTAGAAAATTAAATTGTTAGGAGGCAAAAGGAAAAGAAAGATGATTCTGTTGCTTAAAAGTTATAAACTATTTGCTATAGGAGGGTTTCTTGGTAATATCTTATATATACTAATTTTACAAACTAATCTCCCCCTTAGGAACCCCAGCAGGAAGTAGACAGAGAAAGGATAAAGTGCCAGCATAAAATATAAATATACTTGTAGCACAGCAGGAACAATGTGAATGAATGAGTCACTTAAGCAGAATTTTATGTTTGCCAAAAGCCAAGTTAAGAAACAGTTTTCAAGAACTTAAAGATAAAGTTAAATTATGTTACATATCAACTCAGGGAATGATGGTAACATAATAGAAAAGAAAAATTATTCAAGTACTTTATGATAGAAATTTATTTTAAATGCATTAGAACACAAAATTTAATTAGGGCTTTTAGTAGTATGTTGACAAAATTTATGTCATTATTATAATGGTTAAATAGCTAAAAATCAATGTTTAAATCATAGACATTTCCAGAAACCTTATGATAGTTTTCCTCCAATATTTGTGTGTATAAAAACTCCTCGTAGTACTATGTAGATGTTAGAAAAGATGAAGTCATGAAATTTACATACAAGTGGTACTACATGGAAAGTATCATGTTAAGCAAAATAAGTGAGAAAGATAAGGATAGACATAGAAAGATTGCATTCATCTGGGGAAAATAAAGTAACAAAATAGGAGACTAACAGCCAAGAATGGCCGAGATTAGTACCAGGAATTTTACTCCATGGCTTAGAGTCCAGCCACACATGCTAAGGGAAAAGGGAACTCAGATATAGAAGGGAGCACCAAATAAAGGGTGTTGGGAGGATCCTCCCAGGATGGGAGAAGCATGCCGAAAGTAGACTATAGACCAAACATGATTGCCACCCATTGCCTCTTTTGCAAACCATAACACCCAATAGGAGAGAGAGAACAAAAGGGAATTCTCTGCCACAGAGGCAGGGTGGGATGGGGGGATGGGTGTGGGAGGGATACTGGGATCCGTGGTGGTGGGAAATGGGCACTGGTGGAGGAATGGGTATTCGATCATTGTATAATTGAAACCCAAGCAGAAAAATTTGTAAGTCTACAACCTCATGGTGTCTCACTAATAAAAAATTAAAAATTAAAAAAAAAGAAAAGAAAAAAACAACTCCTGGGGATCTTGTTACAAAGTAGATTCTAATTTAATAGACCACCATAGGTTACAAGTTCTTAGAACAACGCTTCTCTAAATATGGTCCCTTAAAAAGCAATAACAATGCATTCCAGGAACTCATTAGAAATAAAATATTTTAGGTTTCACATCAGATCATGGAATCCAAAGCTCATAATTGTGTCGACAATTTTCAATCAAAAAAAAAATTCCAAATAACTTGGAAATAAGAGCTGGTGTGGACACCAATATCTTAGAATACTGAGTTTCTAGACCAGTGGTTACATATTAGAGTTTGATGAGGAATTTTAGGAAATGTAGTTCTTGGTTCTAGATAATACAATCATATTGGTTGGAAGTATTTTTAAAGTTTTATGGAATGGTTTGGGATGATAACGGTGGGGAGATGGGAGACGGGCTTTAAGAGTAATTGTAGAACAGTTGAAAGGTTTGAGAACTATTGTGTGCTCAAAAAGAGTGGCCATGTGATGCGTGCATGTGGTGGTTAATTTGGTGGCCAAGAACCACCTCTGTAGTCTGACTAAGGAGGAATGGAGGAATGGGGCCACAGGCTGGTTGGTAATCAGTGTGAATTTATTTTTCTTTCTTCCCTACACTCTTAGAGTGTAGTTATATAGAAATCATGAAGGGTGGGGGTACACATAAGTTGGTTGAATATTATCATAACAATAAAAAGATGTAAAGCCCCTCCTTCAGGGGATGTTCTAGGAGATTAATTTAAGGACAAAATTTGTGAGGGACAGGCCCAAAATGGACCACCACCAGAACTAATTTAGCTTAGCTTAATAGGAACCTCCATTGCAAAATAACTGGTTTTTCAAGGAACAGGTCTAGATAAGCTTTTTCAGATCTGCTTTACAGGAGCCTGCACTGCAAAATAGCTGGTTTTTCTGCCCCTGAACAAGGAATTCAGATACAGGTACTCGAAATGTGGGGCTCAGACCAGGTAACAGGATGTCTCTCACAAGAACCATGTTGCAAGACCCAGGACTGCCCTGAAAACCAGGACGTTCCTAAGCACTGATGCAAATGCTGATCTTTAAACTATAGGCTAAGAAGTGATGTACCCTTAATTGGATTGGTTAGGAAAGTGTCTGTTATTACAAATTTATTGGCTATGAAATGCGCAGGCTCTGCTGTAACGGTCGGTGAAGACCTATATAAGATCTCCTTTGGAGAAGCTCGGGGTCTTCACCCAACCTGCCAGACCTTTGTGTCTGTGTAGGCGGTGGGACCCTGGCTAGCCAGTCTTGCAATAAACCCTGCTTGCTGTTTGCAGTCTCTGGAGTCTCTTTGTCCTTAAAGGGAGATTTCAATCTGCGCCCTAACAAAAATCTCATCTGGGGATTCAGCACTCTAGATTTTTAGAAGATCTGCTCTAGGGTAGGATTCCATCTAAAAGCATATGTTTTTCTTCTTTCCTTAGCTAGTAATCCATTAAAACAATCATATTGAGTACTAATACTTCTAGTCATATTGTATGAACATAGTAAGAGATACCTTAAAGTGCTTAAAGAGCTTAAAGTGTGGCTCTTCCTGTGGACGTCTTGCTATAAATCCGAGAATACAACCCTCATGCCGGATCAGTCTTTTCTAACCCCAGCAGGGTTTATCCATTTACTTCTTTTTGGGTCAAGACTAAGATTATTCCATGTCTGTGTTCTTAATTTTATTATATTTCTTATAGCCCTTAGCTTATCCCTTTTTGATGCCAGGGTAGCTTACAGCATTCCTGGGGTCCACCAAAGTCCCTCACTGGAACCATCCTTTTGGGGGTGTTAGGTATTAAGGGCAACTGAGGCTTAAGTCAATTAAATACGATGGATGCCCAGGAGTAAATATTATTCGAAGTCAATTAACTCCCATGTTATAAAAGCATGGCATCAATTTTCTTCTTGTATCTATACAAAAAAGACATTGCTAAAACATACAAAGAACATAAAGGAAAGAGAAAAGCAATATAGGATTATTAGTGCCCAATGAAATTGGGTGTGCCTTGGGAGCACTCAAAAAATTGGGTGGGTGTAACTCAATAAAACTAAGCTCACTGCGGGAGGAGCAAGGACAAACCAATGATACCCAACAAACTATAAATAAAGAAAACATTCCCCTAATTCTCATATTACTTCTTTTCCTGGAGTTCCAACTTGATACCAGCAGACCTTTAACACACTCTAAATTGTCTCTTTCCCATGAGATGAATGTCTCTGCCTCTGGGGATAAAGAAACACTCACTCATTACATTCATTTCCAAGTTACACAGGTAACCTGGAGGCCTGCATCCATCACTTAACTGAATAATCTTTTAGGAACTTGATATTGAAGTTACATTATCGAAATTGCAGTTTATTAAAGCAGAGCTACGGTTGCCATCTGGCAATGCTTTAGAGCAGGGTGATATAAAGTATGGATATATAATTATAAGACCACGAGAGCCCAGATAATATAAACATTACTTTCTCAAATGTTGTAAAGCACAACTCTCCATTACTTCCTTTTCCTTTATTTGTGGTGTTGTTACATTGTGTGTGTGTGTGTGTGTGTGTGTGTATGTGTGTGTAGAGGGATGTCCTACATTTTGACTGTAGTGTTTATGGGGAACTCACACTTGCTAACAGTGCTTACTTACTTAGCTGCAGCGATCCTCAGGGTTACACACTATGTTGTGGCTTTAAAGATTCCAAAAGGAAATGCTATGGGACTGTACTCAGCATGTGGGCCATGCTGGCGTTCAGACACGAGGTCTTATGCTTATAAGGCATGGGTTCTACCACTAAGTTTTCCTGGGCTTCACTCCTTATTTTCACAAAAATATTTATTTATTTGTGGGAGCATATTTTTGGGGGGTACCAGACAGTGCTCAGGGTTTATTCCTGGCTCTTTGCTCAGAAATCATTCCTGGCAATACTCAGGAGAACAAATGTGGGTTTGGGAAATGATGCATGCTAGGAAAGCCCACTAACACCTGTACTATTTCTCCGGTCTCTAAAACAGTATCAAATGAGCAATTTTTAGGTGTTTTTTCTCTTCTGGGGAAGTCTTTGTTCTCTCTTGAACAAGTGTCTTTTTTTTTCTTTCCCTTCGCATTTCTCTAAGTGAATTGTTTTAAATAAAACTATTTGGCTTCATTTAAAAAATGAAAAGGTGACTTTTAGAATTTATATAATCATTTCCTGTTTTTTCTTAAAACCATTTTTATTGCAGAACTGGGATTACTATACTGTTACGCTTATTTTTCATGAATTTATCATTCATACCACACCAGAGACCTGCTTCCCTCTACCATTGTCCCAGCCTTCCTCCCAGCCACTCACCCTGCCATGCAAGCTCAGATCTCTAGACAAAATCTTCGTTTCTGATAAATTTGACATTTGTTCTCTTACTATATTCTTTTTTTTTCCAATATCACATTTGGAATAGATCTCTCTCTCCCTCCATTTTTTTTAAAATTATGGAGCTGGTGACACCTAAACACATAGGCGAATGGAGAAAATCTCTAGATGTTCAAAAAATTGTAAATCAATGACAGATTTATAAAGTATTTTTTTAAAAACTATACATTTTATACAGATATGCAAATTTTGAAAATTAATATTATGTTCGATACTGTGCTAATACATTTTAAGATTTACATGAAATAGATAAATCCTAAAATTGAGTAACACTGAAGAGAGTTAAAACATTTTAGAGGAAGATCTGGAGTAGGTACTTTTGTTTCTTTTTACTTCTGGGCTATACCTACTGGCACTCAATTCTTACACCTGGCTCTGCACTTGGATCACTCATGAAAAGCTCAGGAAGTCAATTATATATGGTACCAGGGATCAAGCCCAGGATGGCCATGTGCAAAGTAAGTGCCTTACCTGTTGTACTGTCTGTCAGACCCCCAGGAGAACAGAATCTGGATAGCCCTATAGAAATATAAAATTGTGTTTTATTTTAAGAAAGGGAATATTGGTTTTTATTTTAGAAAATGTTATATTACAGATATCACACAAGTATCTGTATTAATAAGGAAAGGATTATAGTAAAAGTTCCTATGGATATAAAAGGACCATATCTGGGCCAATATATAACATTCGCTATAGATAAAATGATTCATTTCCTTTTAATTTGTTTCATAACTTTTTTGATTTAAAAAGTATTCTGTGTACATGTTTTCAATATTACTTAATAAAAATGTGTACTTCAAGTGAAATTCCTTTAGAAAACACTAAGTACTAGGAAAGTAGGACAGAAAGCATTTTGAAGACTATTGATCACATGCATATTGATTGCACATAAACTCTTAGAGAATTCAAATAGCAAAACTACTTACTAGTGCCCAAAACTCTTACAGAATCCAGTTCTGTGGACATCTCTGTACCTTTCAGGACCATATGAAGTAGATTTTAGGGAGGTCTTTAAGTTTCTTAGATTTTTGAAAATGGTTCTGAGTTTGAAAGACTTTTCCCAACTTTTAAAAAGCTATTATAGTCAGTGGAGATTTTTTTTTTCCACTGGCAAGTGACATTTAGAGGATGAGGCCTGTGATGCTAGTTATACTGTAGTAAGATGGAGTCTGGAAAAATGAAGAGAGCTTCACACAAAATGAAACTATTCACAAGCACTTTAGTGAGTAATTTTGTACTCTAGGTTGTAACTTCAAAGAATAGGTTGAAAGGAGGAAGTGAGTGATGCATGATAAAGGTTCTATATAGGAGCGGCAAATGGAGGCAGTTTAAGAACAAGTTAGCCTGGCCTTCAACGTGAATCTGATGATCTTAGAGGGTTTGATGCTGTACAAATTACTTTGTCCTGTGCTTTATCTTACCAAGGCGGTAATATTTTTACTTACAAATAACGTTTGCAAATTACTGAGCATTAGGAATACAGGATCTGGAATAATTTATATCTGCTCTAAATACTGCAACATAAATTTTGAATTCCGTGAATACAGGCTTAAATTTTTTTAAATGTACCTCTAGGCTGCTCACTTACGAATCATAATAGTTTTATCTCTGCTGTTGGATTGTGATATACAACACAATCTATATACATTTTAGGATTAGAGAATTTGTATGAGAGGTAAAAGATAGGTTAATACATATAAATTCATGAATGCTTATATACATAGCTATATGGATAGATGGCTAGAAAATTGATAAGGGTATTATTGAATTTTCTTTGCATAGGACCTAAAATAATAACTTATCTTCACCTAAACAAGTCACAAGTAATGTTCCAATCATCTCTTCCCACCTTGATGTGCTTCTCCTGTGCAGTAAGCTTACACTGATATATTGGCAGGTGACATTGTAAGAGGGTGGCATTAGGACACTGTGTTTTGTTTTCTTGACAGTTCATATTTATACTTCCCTATGTTTTCAGAGGAAGTTAGTGGGGGTGGGATTTGGGGTATAATCCTACCCAGTAAATGTCTGTTGATGGTTGAATAATATAAATAAAGTGGAAGTAATAGATCAACCATTTTGCAACTCAGTGTGAATCTGTTATGTAATTTAGTTTCACTGGTTAAACAACTGGTGGGTTAATCCTTAATATAGTCTATTCACTATTTTTAATCGCTTCAATGCTTGGAAGGAGGGAAAGATCAATTTCTTCCCAATTTCTCATTAAAACAAGTATTTTTTAAAAATTATGCTCTTATTTAATATTAGAAAATCAATACAATTTTGATACAATATAGCTTAGTAATGGTGAACTATCATTTCAATATCTTAAGGGGAAATAAAATGAGATTTTAAGTGAAAAAAATGTATCTTACAAGTTTTTTAAGCTTCTCACTCACAACTTTCTGTCCATTTCCTACTATCTTCTAGAATTTAGTTTCATACTTTCTTCTTAACTAATATTAACACTGCTAAAAGACTTGACTCAACTTAATGAGGAGATTGAAAATGGCATTTTGTGGAATTTTTGTGTTTGAAAAAATAGTTTTTTTTCTCCGACTTTTTAGACAAATGCGAATAAAGACTTTAAATTGTTGCATACTTCTTAATTCTTGTCATTATGGACCAAGCAGAAGATCATTAAATCTTTTTTATAAATATGTATTTTAGCTAAGCAAAACGGTATAGAATATCATATAGACCTTGAATCTAATACCTATATGTGAAAGTCCACTTTGCTATTTAACAGCCCTTTGTTTAGAATAATAATTATTCCACCTGGCTTCTGTTCCTTTATATCTAAAATGAAATAACTCATGTATCAGTAAAAGTTACCATAAAGCTAAATAGAAGCTATTTCTCTAGTCTATTAATTGTTTCCATGTGTCTGAAACTATATAACACATATCCAATATAATAATAATGCTTCCAATAATAATACCTAATGTATTATTTTCTTTTCAAGTGACTTTTTAGCTTATAATGTTTACTTTTACTCTTTAAATGTCTTCTTACCACCAGCATTGAGTATAAAATTTTATGTGTATGTTTAATGTCTTTGAACTGTACATCATACGTTAGAGTGTCCATGGGAAAATGAAATAAGCTTCTACAGAAAGAAATTTAGAACAGCTCCTGGAATACAATTGACACCTAACAAGCAACATCTATAAATAGCATTCTAGAAAATATTCCAGTTTCCCTTAAGTGTATAGTACATACACGTTTATCTTTATTCTTAAACTGTCATATACTTTGTTTTAGTTATTATAACTAAACAAACCTTAACTAGAAGCATAGCGGGAAATGTAGTTTCTGGTATCTTGAACAAAAGTACCAGTTCTGGTGGGAATCATTTCAGTTTATGACCTTAGATATGTTTACTGCTAAAACTAAAATATTATGTGAGATAAAGGAAGAAAATCAGTTCATCACAAAATTCGACTGGCTAAAAAACTGATAGCATTATGTTTGACCGATTGAAATTTGTGGTTTTATTTTTTAAGCTGAAAACATTTCATTTTATTGAAAAAAATATTTTTATTTTGTGATTTGTAAATAACAAGTATAAATTTATGGATAATTTTTTAAAAATATAAACATAATATATGGAGTTCTTATTATGTTAGACTATTTGTTAGTTGTTGGGGATATCTGAAGAAGAAAAACTATCTCTGTACTTATTTAGTTTGAATTTGATGAGAAAAATAAACATAACACTCAAATAATATTTGGTAGTAGGATGTTCAAATGTAATTCTATACAAGGTAGACATCTATGCTCAGGTGCTATATCTGTCAAAATAAGAAAAACTTGTTTGACAAAGTGTCATTTGAATAGTTAATTCCTATTGATGTCGGTATTAATTAGTTTTATTTTACACATGACAAATCTGACTATCACTCCACCCACCATCCATCACAGAGCTAAAAAAAAAAAAAGAACGAGTTCAATAGTGAGCAAAGAAATCTATCTCCACAATTGACCTTAAAAAAAAACCTGCTCTATGGAAACAAGAGAAATAGTACTTACGGTAAAAACACTTGTGCTACATGATGCTGACCCTAGTGAGAGCTCTCAAACCACCAATGATCACCCGAGTTAGCACTGACCCTGAGCACAAATTTAGCAATAGCCAAGAATACCCTCAAATTCCATCCTTTTCCCTCTTCACTCCTTTCCCCCACAAAAACAACAAGACCAGCTGCTATGTTTCTGTGTTTTCCAGTAGAAAAGTAAAAAGATTACTTTAAAATTGTTTTATTTTTCTTTATAGCATAGATTTTTCACTAGCCACTTTTCCTATTCTTCCTCTATGTCCCTTTTGAGGTCAGGTGAGATTTTTTTAATATATCTACATATCTTAAAACAAAATAGCACCAATCAATTGAGCTTACTAGTTGGGCTAGCAATAATTTTACCATATAGTCTACTTTTTGTTCAGTTTTCTTTTCATTACTTTATAAATAACTCAACAGCATGTCTAAAGAGCAGCTAGAAAAACCACCTAATAATTCTGCACACTTGCTGAGTCTTACATAAAACATCGTGGACTTCAGAAGTTTTTAATGTATTATATATTAAAGATATCTATTTATTAGTCAATTAAATAGTCTTCCCACCAGACCCTTTCAAACTTATACTTTTGAACAAAAATGGGAAGAATATGAATTCATCCAAGTGGTTAAATAATGGTGAGTACTCACTTACTGAAAATAAAGATATATTACTTTTTATGCAGTGTATCATTGTAGTCATTATAATTGGGACTTAAAGTGAAGGGAGTGGGATAGATGACTTGCTGAAATGCTGTCAGTTTATAAAGGGCAGCAAGCTCTGATTATTAGAACATTGCTTTGCTTTCTTACGTTGCTAAAGGTAGAAAAGACTAATTACCAAGATCTCCCCAAAAGACACTCCATCAGGCTGGATTTCTCATTCCTCATTACATTAGACCTCTCAAATAGTTTTGCTCTAGGCCCCATCACAATGGATTTCAGACTGAGTCTTAAAGTGCAGCTATTTCATGTAATATTCTTAAGGAATAATAGTAGTATCTTTCTCCACTTTAGCATCAATTACGAGGTAAGTAATTAGATAGATAGATAGATAGATAAAGGCCCTCCCGTTGATCGTCGATTTGCTCGAGCGGGCCCAGTAACGTCTCCATTGGAGACTTTGTTGTTACTGTGTCTGGAATATCAAATACTCTCGGTAGCTTGCCGGGCTCTCCGAGAGGGGTGGAGGAATCGAACTCGGGTCGGCCATGTTGGCCGCTTGTAAGGCAAAGGCCCTACCCGCTGTGCTAGTAATTAATCTTTACAATATCTCTATAGACATGTCAAATATTATTTAGTCCTTGCGAGAAAGTTGAGACAGGTTAAATAATTTACCCAAGCTCATACTGCCAGCACATGTGATTTAGGATTGAGAAAATAGTTTATTACTTCTCAGAGGTCAACTTTGTTCTGTTAAATTACAAATGCTTCATGCTTTCTCTTCTAATATTTGCACTTTGTGGTAAAGAACTGAGTTTGTGGAGTCATCAATCAGTTCAACTGGCAACTCGTAAATGTCAATCAGCTTCTTTAAATCTCTACCAATAATGATGCCTCACTCATAATATGATTATTTCCTAAAGGAATTCCCATACATTAATGTTCCCAATACATACCTGTAAACATTATAATTATTTTTATGTAAATTACTATGATACCATAGTATCTTAATGATGGAATATGTTAGGCTTTGTTGAAAATAGAATTGGTAGGTAAAAATGTTCAATAGTTCATAAATCAAACACATATATTAGTGCTTAATTTGCATCAATGATAGGGTTAATCATATTATAGAATTAAAATATTTGTGACCTTAGTTGCTTAGTTTTATTTGACCTTTACTGCATTTTTCAAAAATCCTATTGAAAATTTTACTGCTTCATTCTTACTGTGATTACTTGCCATTTATTTTGAACAGATTTTATTACTTATTCTTGTTAAATTATTTGTTAATAATTTGATTATTTATATTATATTTACATTTAATTGTTTACCATTGAAGAATTGACCTGAAGAAAACTATTTCATGCCAGACTCTACGGTGAGGGCATTAAAATGAGTAACTTGAGGTAGATGGGGGGCTGGAGATATAGTACAACAAGTAATGTTCTTGCTTTGCATATGGCAGATATTAAAGTTTAAACTTTAGTTTGGCAAAGAGTGACCTTAAAATTCTGAGCTTTTAACTGGCTTCCAGCAGCTTCTGCAGGCGTGCTGACCCCACTTGGAGCAGAAAGATACTAAGGAACTCACACTGATTCCTGCAATCAGAGATCAGTAACATGAATAGCTGTGGATGATCTTGAAAATGACATAAATGACTTCATGGTTAATACTGGACACAAAATAGGGAATAAGGAATTTTTTTAAATAGAATTTTATCTTGAATGTCAAGATCTTATTTTGTTCCATTTTTTCCCAAAACTATATTCCAATTTTACGTGTGGATTTGTGTCATATTGCTCTTAATTCTGAGAAATTCTTGTTTTCAGGTGAGTTAAAATGAAATGAAGATATATTGTTCCACTACACGTGCATGGCCTACCTAAGCACTTACCATCTTCCAATATGCAATAACAAAGTAAGGGGAAGCTTTCTCAAATCTTCACATTGAAATCTCAACCCACTGACAATCATTGGCTTCAGTAACTCTAAATACACCAATTTAAGAGCTTTCATATGAGTTTGCTATTTAGAAAATATTCTATAACATTTTTTAACTCAATTTTGAAAGTTCAAAGATAAAAATGTTGAATCGGAACTTTCAGAGAAGTTTCAGCATAATAGGTAGTGTGACTGAAGCAACGGATTTCTAGAAGTGTTCAAAGATAAATTAAGGTGGAGAGATCAAAGATTTAATCACAACTGTCCATCTTCCAAGAATGATGCAGAGAAACTTTAATGTTTACACTGTCAGAGAAGCAGGGTCACAGACATAACATGGAGAATTATCAGCTAACAGAATATCAGATCCTGCTTTGTAATCAACTGAATCAGAATCATTTTTCAATAGGTTCCAACATGTGCATTTTGAAATCTAAGAAGCATAAATATATACTTCTGCCACATAGAGACTGTGACTTCAGCAACAAGTTCTGAGAATATTTAAATTTCTATTTTCCAAAAGAATGAGTGGGTTTATATCTAGACTCGTCCTGATGGTAATGAACCATATGGATCATAAATTGAATCTATCTCCGAACTGGTCTCAGCTCTTCACTAGCTTAAAATGTCTTGAGAAGATTGGATTTGAAGGGTAGACCAAAGTTTCTTTGACTTTAGTACATATCAGATATCTTTCAGAAGATAAAATATTCAGGAAGATGAAAAATGATAAGTTCTACCTCCAAAGTCTCTAGTGTTGTAGGAATGTGTGGGTCCTGGGACTGAAATTTTCAACGTACTTTTTCTTAATTTATTCCAGAGAAATTTATTTCTAAAAAAAGCAATGTATAATTTATGAGCAAGAAGACTCTTCTAGATCTTATCAGCTCATATCTGTTATGGTCATTGAAGAGAAGACCAGCCCCTTCAAGTCTGTTTTCAAATGGATAATGGTAGATTAGGATTTAGTTATCATGGGTCTAGTAAAACTGTAGATTTTATTTAGGGTCATTAATTAAAGACTCATAAAACACTTGTCTCCTACCTACAACTATGGCAGACTACAAAGAAAGGTAAGTAAATTAAAATGAAAAACTCTCAATGGTTTGACTTGATACTAATGCAATTTTTTAAAAAAACTATATGCAAAAATTATGATCCCATTTGATAATTTTGATTCTTATAAAGAAATGGGCTAAAATATTGAAATTTCCTTTTCTTGACTTCTGCAGCTAGCGCCAGCCCAACTAGTCGCCACCCCACCCACAACAGTTCTGTATCTGCTTGCAGCCTTGTGACCCTGAAAGCCAGCTGCCACCGGATCCCGGCTTGGGGCACCTGCCTCCACTTGCGCATCAAGCATCAGCCCAACTAGTCGCTGCCCCAACAGGTCTGTAGCCTAGCATCTGGACTGGGTGGGGCGTGGCCACCACTGTAGTGGGCTGTGGGTTCCTCAAAGTGGGCGTGGCCTTCTCCAAGCTGGGTGGCCGCTCATACTGTTACCATTACATTTCCCGGTCCCAGAACTCTCGACTTTTACCCCAGCCTTTATCACCTAATTATTTGGAAAAAATCCTGGCCACCTCAACTACAATGCAACAATAATCCACTGGCCTACTCCAATTCTAACAAAAGACCAGTATGCAAGAAGCTGTACAAGCCCAATATTAAAGAGCACCTCCTCCAAAGCTTCAATAAATGCCCATCATAAGCCAAGAAAGGGAGAAGTGTGACCACCATCAACCTACCTTATCCAGAATCCTTTCCCATGATAAGAGGGAACAGTGCGAGTGAACTACAGGGTTTTACGACTAGATAACCAAAACAACATGAAAAAACAGCGCAATCCTCAACTACAAGGAGAGGACAAAGAAAAGAGTCCCGAATACTCAACCGGGGTTATCCATAAATATGCTCTCTCTGATAAAGAATTCTGAGACAAAATACAAAGGATGGTCAAGGAACTGCTCACAGAATCAATGAAGGAGATATCCAGAAAACTAAAGGAAGAAAATAAAGAAACAGTACAATGGATAGTCGAGAAAATACAGGAAGAAATGAGAGAAGAAATAAAACCACAAAAAGAAGTGTCACAAATAAAGGATTCTGTAGGCAAAATTGAAAACTCAGTAGGTGCCCTCAACATCGAGCACCCGTTTATGATGAAAACTCTCACCAAAATGGGTTTTGAGGGAACTTTCCTCAAGATAGTCAAAGCCATCTACAACAAACCCATGGAGAGCATTATCCATGGGGAAAAACTAAGGGCCTTTCCTCTAAGACCAGGGACAAGCAATGATGCCCACTCTCACCACTTCTATTTAACATAGCACTGGAAATACTTGCAATAGCGATTAGGCAAGAGAAAGAAATTGCAGGGATCCAGATAGGAAAGGAAGAAATCAAGCTCTCACTATTCGCAGATGATATAATACTATATCTCGAGAATCCTAAATCCTCTACCAAGAAACTCCTAGAAACAATGGACTTGTATAGTAATGTCGCAGGCTATAAAATCAATGCCTGAAATTCCAAGACCTTCCTATATTGAAATAATGAGAGAGAAGAAAGTGACATGAAAAAAGAAATCCCTTTCACAATTGTGCCCCAGAAAATAAAATACCTCAGAATTAGCCTAACTAACGAGGTAAAGGACCTCCACAATGAAAACTACAAAATACTACTCCATGAAATAAAAGAGGACACGAGGACATGGAAACATATCCCCTGCTCATGAACAGGAAGAATTAACATTGTCAAAATGGCAATACTCCCAAAAGCATTATGCAGATTCAACTATAAGGATACCCATGAAATTCTTCAAAGAACTAGATCAAACACTCCTGAACTTCATATGGAACAACAAACACCCACGAATAGCTAAAGCGATTCTTGGGAAAAAGACATAGGGAGGCATTACCCTCCCCAAATTCAAACTCTACTTTAAAGCAGTAATAATTAAAACAGCATGGTACAGGAACAAAGGCAGGGCCGCAGACCAATGGACCAATGGGTGGAATATCTGTACACACAACCCCAAATGTATGAACATCTAATCATTGACAGGGGAGCAAGAAATGTGAAGTGGAACAAGAAAACCCTCTTCAACAAATGGTGCTGGCATAACTGGACAAGCACATGCAAAAAAATGTGCTTAGACCTCGACTTACCACCATGCGCAAAAGTCAGATCAAAATGGATTAAAGATCTCAACATCAGGCTAAAATCCTTAAGTTACATTGAAGACAAGGTCGGCAAAACTCTCCAGGATATTGAGGCTAATGGTATCTTCAAAGACTATATTCAACTGACCCACTAACTGGAAACAGAAATAAACAAATGGGACTATCTTAAATTAAGAAGCTTCTGTACCTCAAAAGGTACAATAACCAGAACACAAAGACAATCTATAGAATGGAAAAGGATATTCACCCAATATCCATCTGATAAGGGATTGATATCAAGGATATACAAAGCACTGGTTAAACTCTATGAGAAGAAAACATCTAACCCCATCAAAAATGGGGTGATGAAGTGAACAGAAACTTTTCTGAAAAAGAAATCTGAATGGTTAAAAGGCACATGAGAAAATGCTCTACATCACTAATCATCAGGGAGATGCAAATTAAAACAACAATGAGATATCATCTCACACCACAGAGACTGGCCCAAATCCAAAAGAACAAAAGCAACCAGTGTTGGCATGGATGTGGTGAGAAAGGGACTCTCCTTCACTGCCGGTGGGAATGCCGACTGGTTTAGCCCTTTTGGAAAGCAGTATGGACGATTCACAAAAAATTAGAAATTGAGCTCCCATTTGACCCAGCAATACCACTCCTGGGAATATATCCCAGAGAGGCAAAAAAAGTACAGTCAAAATGACATCTGCACTTCTATGTTCATTGCTGCACTATTCACAATAGCCAAAATCTGGAAAAACAAAACCCCTAGTGCCAAGAACAGATGATTGGTTAAAGAAACTTTGGTACATCTACACAATGGAATACTATGCAGCCTTTAGAAAAGATGAAGTCATGAAATTTACATACAAGTGGTACTAATGGAAAGTATCATGCTAAATGAAATGAGTCAGAAAGAGAGGGACAGAGATAGAAAGATCACATTCATCTGGGGAATATAAAGTAACAAAATAGGAGATTAATACCCAAGAATAGCTGAGATAAGTACCAAGATGTTCACTCCATGGCTTGGGGTCAGCCGCACATGCTAGGGGAAAAGGCAGCTCAGATAGAAAAGGGAGCATCAAACAAAGGAATAGAGATGCATGCTGAAAGTAGACTATAGACCGGACATGATTGCCACTCAATGTCTCTTTTGCATACCGCAGCATCCAAAAAGAGAGAGAGAACAAAAGGGAATGCCCTACCACAGTGGTGGGGTGGGATGGGGTGAATGGGGGGGTGAGAGAGATACTGGGAGCATTTGAGGTGGAGTGTGAGCACTGGTGGAGGGATGTGTACTCATTCATTGTATAACTGAAACTCAAGCACAAAATTTTTTAGTTCTACAACTGTACCTCATAGTATTTTTCTAATAAAAATTTAAAAAATGAATATTCTAAGCATGCTTTAATAAAGTTTAAAAACAAGATCCATAAAAAATAAAAAGAAACTTCCTTTTCTTTTACTATGGTTGCACAAATACATATATATGTATGTATGTATATATATACAGTTAGAGAATCATAGATTTCTGTTACAGAAGTTGCAAGTTATAAAGAGATAACTAGAGCAGTACTGAAGTATGAGATATAAATATATAATAAATATAATATAGTAATAGGAATATATGATTATAAATAGACTAAAGTAGATGAAACAGATATGTGCATGTGTACATAGATTTGTATACACACATGTATTTCCTAGCCTTGTTTATCTTATTCAGTCTAGAAGTAGTGACACCAATTTTTCATGAGCACCACAGCTCATTTCCTTGGTTCTATAAACCATTAATCAATAAAAGGAACTGACATTCTGGAAAAGTGGTTGATTTTAAGACTGGAAAAAATAATTTTAAATAAACCTTATTTATAATGTAACACCAAAAATTTGGAAATTTTAAAAAGGAAGGGGGTGCGGGACAGGTTATGCCAAAGTGGCACAAGAGCCTACTGAAATAGGTGGCATTATTTAGCAAATAATGATGAATGCAAATAATAAAAAGTATAGACAGTGCCAGCTAACTGTGGAACATTGTAGAAGGACAAATACTTTGCATGTGTGAGGCCCTAAATTTGAGCCTCAGCATCTCACACACAAAAAAAATTATAAATAGATAGAATAGGGACCTGAGCGATTATACATTAGGTAAGGCACTTGCCTTGCACACAGCTGATCCAGCATCCTGTCTGGTCCCTTGAGCACTGCCAGAAGTTATTCTTGAGTGCAGAGTTAGTAATAACCAACCTCTGAGCACTGCATGCGTACACACACACACACACACACATACACATACACATAATCGAAGGGACCCCTCTTCCAGTCCCATAGTTAGAGAAACCCACATTTTTAATTAGGGTATGTCCTTAATGAATTTTGATAGTCCTTATGGTAATAAATAGTGATAAAATAGTGAAGAATGTCTTCTAATTTTAAGCATCTTACAATTTGACAATTATATCAGTAAGCAGTTACCAGCAAATAATCTCTAGGCCAATTTCCAATAAATGTATATTGAACAAAAATCCACTTCATACAAACTCAATGATATATAAACCCTGAGATTTATATATGCATGTCTTCGCATGCTAGTGATGATAAAAGAGTATTATCTAATAGATTCTTACTGCTTCTCCTTCCTTTTTTTCTGTCCAGTCCCTCATTTTAGTATCACACTTTACTTTCAACTCTTATTACCTTCTTCATGAAGCAGAACTGAATTACTTGAATTAAATCACTTGAAATCCTTGACGACATTCTTATTAGGAATATATTATGTTCAGAAATTTCATTATATCAATAATTTAATTTAAAATATAACAACCTAATGACTAATATTCAAAATCTATTAACAAATTGAGAAAGGCAAATAAATTCCCATGCTTCATATATATATGTATGTATATATATATTTTTTTCCTTAGTGCTTCTAGCAGTCTATAAGTTTGTTTGTAGGAGCTTAATTTATCAGGGGGGATAATACAATTCTTTTTTTAATATAATTCTTATTTTAATCTAAAGCAGAGTCCAGTTTTGGCTACCCTTTTCAGTGTCTCCTACTTTAAATGTTTCAGAGTTTAAAAACCTACCATCTGCTAACAAATAATGTTCTTCCCATGAAGGCAGTGAATTTTGTTTATTGAAGTTTCACAGGATGGAAAACCAAGTAAAACATAAGAATAGAAACTGGGGAAGAGCAAAATCTAAAGGAAAGAGGCTCTGAAATGAACAAGCATGAACAAACTATGTTTGCTGCTATGTAACACTACTGTAAGGAAAAATATGGTTATTAAGGCATTAGGAATAAAGGTTTTGGTGGTACTCTTGTCTCATTTTATTTTATTCTTGTGGAGAGTGCTTTCTAAGTAGTACTTGGAGAATCCAACGTATCTTCCCTGACTTTTAACTCGGCCAAACTGAGCCTGTCATTCAGTGCAAGGGTTCAAGGAAGCATGTTTTCTCAGGCTCTGAGGTGGCAGAGATTTCCAAATCACTTGAAGCCCTCAAATGTGGGTGGGGAGGAAAAAGACCTTGTAATTCTGGGAACTGAACCACGATCAGATGAAATCAAGTCTTTTTTAAAAATTTTTATTAGTGAGACACCATGAGGTACAGTTCTAAACATAAATTTTTGTGCTTGAGTTTCAATTACACAATGATCAAATACCCATCTCTCCACCAGTGCCCATTTCCCACCACCACGGATTCCAGTATCCCTCCGATCCCCCGTCCCCCTCCCCATCCCACCCTGCCTCTGTGGCAGGGCATTTCCTTTTGTTCTCTCTCTCCTATTGGGTGTTGTGGTTTGCAAAAGAGGCAATAGGTGGCAATCATGTTTGATCTATAGTCTACTTTCAGCATGCTTCTCCCATCCTGGGAAGATCCTCCCAATACCCTTTATTTGGTGTTCCCTTCTCTACCTGAGTTCCCTTTTCCCCGATCATATGTGGCTGGCCTCCAAGTCCTGGAGTAAAATTCCTGATAGTAATCTCAGCCATTGTTGGCTGTTAGTCTCCTATTTTGTTACTTTATGTTCCCCAGATAAATGCAATCTTTCTATGTCTATCGCTTTCAGATGAAAACAAGTCTTAACTCTTCTAATAGCTCTCTAGACCTATGTCTTTTAAGTGCTGATTATTGATGCAATTTATGCTATCTAATGTTAAATCAATTTTATGATAGGGGAATAATATTTTGACAGTATTGATCCTATGACTGTACAGAAATCAAGATGATCACTTTAGAAGTAAGCAAAGATTCACTAAATGAAAGAGTTTAAAAATCTCATAAACAAAATTGTATAGGTAGAGTGATATTATATGTATATTTCAACTATACATGTGCTTTTTAAAAAATTTTTCTTTTATTAAATTACTATGAGATACAGTTACAAAGCTTTCATGATTGACTTTCAGTCATACAATGATCAAACACCCATTCCTCCACCAGTGCTCATTTTCCACCACCAGTGTACCCCGTATCTTTCCCGTCAACCCCACTCCATTACACTCCTGCCTCTGCAGCAGACACTTTGTAAAAAGTCTTTCTCTGCTTTTGGGCATTATGGTTTGCAATGCAAATACTGAGAGGCCGTCATATTTGGTCCTCAGTCTACTTTCAGCAGTCATTTCCCATCTCAATCGACCCCTCCAACCATCATTGACTTAAAGCTCCCTTCTCTGTCCCAACCGCCTTTTCCCTCAGCACAAGTCAGGTTTCCAAAACATGGAGCAATCCTCCTGACACTTGTCTCTACTGTGCTTAGAAGTTAGTCTCATATTATGTGATTTTATAGTCCACAAATGAGTGCAGTCATTCTATATCTTCCTTCTTTTTCTGATTCATTTGACTTAGCATGATACTCTCCATAATCATCCACTTATAAGAAAATTTCATGACTTCATCTTTCCTAACAGCTGCATAGTATTCCACTGTGTAGATTTACCAATTGCTTCTTTAGCCAGTCATCTGTTCTCAGGCACTTGGATTGTTTCCGGATTTTGACTATTGTGAACAGTGCTGTAGTAAACATACTAGTGCAGCTGTCATTTCTACTGTGCTCATTTCCAACTCCAGGATATATCCCCAGAAATGGTATTGCTGGATCATATGGGAGCTCAATTTCAATGTCCATATTGTTTTTGTAGAAATGTCCGTATTGTTTCTACCTGCTTGGTCAGTGATGTTTCATCCTTGAAGATAACTTTAGCTTCAATATTATGGAGTTTCTGCCTACAATTTCCTCCATGTACCTTATTGATTCAAGTCTGATACTAAGGCCTTTAATAAATATGGATCTGAATTTTATGCCTGGCATTAGGTAGAGGATTGATTTCATTTTTTTGCATGTAGCCCTCCAGTTTTCCCAGCACCACAGATCTGTTTTAATTCCAATATCATGCTGTTTTAATTGCAACTGCTTCTTAGTATATTTTGAAGTTGGGGAAAGTGATGCCACCCATCTTTTTTCTCCCACGAATTTCTCTAGCTCTTTATGGGGGTTTACTGCTCCATATGAAATTCAGGAGTGTTTTGTCTATATCTTTGACAAATGTCATGGGTATCCTCATAGGGACCACATTCAATCTGCATAATGTTTAGAGGAGTTCTGCCATTTTGACAATGTTAATCTCAGTCCATGAGCAGGGAATGCCTCTCCATTTTCTAGTGTTCTCTTTTATTTCTTGAAGTGGTGTTTTGTAGTTTTGTTTCTATAGGTTCTTCACCTGTTTTATTAAGCTGAATTCTAAGGTACTTCATTTTCTGAGGCACTATTGTAATCAGGACTGTTTTTAAATCCCTTTTTTTTTCCCTCTTTCATTATTTGTAGATAAGAAAGCCATGAACTTTTGGGTATTAATTTTGTAACCTGCCACATTAATATACAAATCTATTTTTTCTAGAGTTTTTCTGTAGACTCCTTAGGATTTTCTTAGTATCATTATCATGGTCCCGGATTGTCACGGTCCTCCTGTTGTTCATCAATTTGCTCGAGCGGGCCCAGTAACGTCTCCATCATGAGACTTGTTGTTACTGTGTTTGGCATATTGAATACATCACGGGGAGCTTGCCAGGCTCTGCCATGCGGGCGAGATACTCTCAGTAGCTTGCCGGACTCTCCGAGAGGGGCGGAGGAATTGAACTCGGGTCGGTCATGTTGGCTGCGTGCAAGGCAAATGCCTTACCCACTGTGCTATCACTCCAGCCCCTTAGTATCATGTCATCTGTAAATAGTAATAAGCCTGGCTTATTACTTCCTTTTCTATCTGGCTGCCTGTGATATCTTTTCCTTGCCTGACTACTACAAGTAGTTTCAGTACTATATTGAATAGAAGGGGTGAGAGTGGGCATCCTCGTCTTGTTCCTGATCTTAGAGGGAAGTCTCTTAGTTTTTTCCCGTTGAGAATAACGTTTGCTCTGGGCTTATGGTAGATCACTTTGACTGTATTGAGGAAAGTTCCTTTGACTCCCATTTTATTGAGAACTTTTATCATAAATGGGTGCTTGATCTTGTCAAATGCCTTCTCGAGATCTATTGATATAATCATAAGATTTTTATCTTTCCTTTTATTGATATTTTCTTTTATTGATTGAGAAAGTTGGATCATCCTTGCATCCCTGGGATAAATCCTACTTGGTCTTGGTGTATGATCATTTTGACAAGTTGTTGGATTCTATTTGCTAGTATTTTGTTGACGATCTTTGCATCAGTGTTCATCAGGGATATCAATCTGTATTTCTCTTTTATTGGTGCTGTCTCTGTCTGCTTTTGGTATGAGGGTTATGTTTTCCTCATACAAACTGTTTGGAAGTGTCTGTGTTTCTTCAATTTCTTGGGAATGCTTAAACAGGATTGAGACTATGTCCTCTTTAACAGTTTGGTAGAATTCACTAGTGAATTCACCTGGTCCAAAGCTTTGTTTTGGGGGAAACTTTTGATTACTATTTCAATTTCCTTGATGGTGATAGGTCTGTTCAGGTATTCCAAGTCTTCTTTGGTCAGCTTTGGTAAATTATAAGAGTCCAGAAATTTATCCATTTCTTTGAGGTTCTCTTGTTTTGTGGTATAGATATTCTCAAAGTAATCACTGATTATCCTTTTAATTTTTGTGAGTATTGCTAGAGGTTTATAGATCTTGTTTATTTTCTCAAAGAACCAGATCTTTGTTTCATTGATCTTTCAGATTGTTTTTTGGGTTTCCATGTCATTAATTTCTGTTCTTTTTTTTATTTCTTTTTTTTTCCTGCCTGATTTAGACTCCTTTTGTAGGTCATTCTCCAAGATCTTAAAGTGTGAGTTTAAGTTACTTAAGTGGGCTCGATTTTCCTCTCTAGGAATGCTTGTAGAGCTATAAATGTTCCTCTTAACACTGCTTTTGCCATGTTCCATAAGTTCTGGTAACTCATGTCTTCATTCTCCTTTGTTTCCAAGAATGTTTTGATCTCCTCTCTCTAAGCCACCGGTTGTTCAATAGTGAGCTGTATAATTTTCAGGTGTTTGAATTGAAGTTCTGTTTGTATGTGTGATTCACTTCTATTTTCAGTGCATCATGGTCTGAAAGATCATTGTTACAATTTCTATCCTCTTAATTTTATGGAGTTATGTATTGTGGCCCAGTATGTGGTCTATTTTGGAGAATGTTCCATGTGCAATTGAGAAGAATGTGTATTCAACATTTTGGGGATGAAATGCCCTGTATATATGTGTGTATACAGACATGTTTAATATATATATATGTATATTAAACCCCTGTGCTCCATTTCTTACCTCAGTTAAAGTATGTCCTTGCTCCAATGGAACAGGGTTGAATACACTGACATCTCCCCTCAGTCATATGATCATCTAATCTTTGATAAAGGTGCAAGTAATGTGAAGTGGAGTAAGAAAGCCTCTTTAACAAATTGTGCTGGCATCACTGGACGGCTACATGCAAAAAAATGGGCTCAGAACTCTGCCTAACACCATGTACAAAAGTAAGATCAAAATGGATTAAAGTCCTCAACATCAGACTAGAAACCATAAGGTACATTGAAGACAAAGTTGGCAAAACCCTCCATGACATTGAAGCTAATGGTATCTTCAAAGATGCCACACCACTGACTGAGCAAGTGAAAACAGAGATAGATAAAAATGGGACTATCTTAAACTAAGAAGCTTCTGCACCTCAAAAGAAACAGTGACCAAAATACAAAGACAGTCTACAGAATGGGAAAGGATATTTGCCGAATGCACATCTGACAAGGGGTTGATATCAAGGATATACAAAATACTGGTTAAACTCCACAAGAAGAAAACATCCAACACCACCCAAAAATGGGGCAATGAAATGAACAGAAACTTTCTCAAAGAAGAAATCCGAATGGCAAAAAAGCGCATGAGAAAATGCTCTACATCATTAATCATCAGGGAGATGCAGATCAAAACCAAAATGAGATACCATCTCACACCTCAGAGACTGGCCCACATTCAAAAGAACAAAAGCAACCGATGCTGGCACGATTGTGGCGAGAAAGGGACACTCCTTCACTGTTGGTGGGAATGTCCACTGGTTCAGCCCTTCTGGAAAACAGTATGGACAATTCTCAAAATATTAGAAATTGAGTTCCCATTTGACCCAGCAATACCACCCCTGGGAATATATCCCAGAGAGGCAAAAATGTATAGTCGAAGTGACATCTGCACTTGTTTGTTCATTGCAGCACTCTTCACAATAGCCAGAAACTGGAAGAAACCTGAATGCCCAAGAACAGATGACTGGTTAAAGAAACTTTGGTACATCTACACAATGGAGTACTATGTAGCTGTTAGGAAAGATGAAGTCATGAAATTTACATACAAGTGGTACAACATGGAAAGTATCATGCTAAGTGAAATGATTCAGAAAGAGAGGGATAGACATAGAAAGATTGCATTCATCTGGGGGATATAAAGTAACAAAATATGAGATTAATACCCAAGAATAGCTGAGATCAGCACCAGGAGAATTACTCCATAGCTTAATGGCCAGTCGGGCATTCTAGAGGAAAGGGCAGCTCAGATAGAGAAGGGAACACCAAATAAAGGGTGTTTGGAGGATCCTCCCAGGAGGGGAGATGCATGTCGAAAGTAGACTATGGACTGAACATGTTTGCCACTCAATGCCTCTTTTGCAGACCACAACACCCAAAAAGAGAGAGAGAACACAGGGGATTGCCCTGCCACAGAGGCATGGGGGGATGGGGGGATGGGGGTGGGGGGATATTATCCATGGTGGTGGAAAATGGGCACTGGTGGAGGGATGGGTATCTGATCATTGTATAATCAAACCCAAGCACAAAAAAATTGTAAATCTACAACTGTACCTCATGGTGTTTCACTAATAAAAAAAAATTTAAAAATTAAAAAAAAATACGTCCTTGCTGAGCTTGTGTCTGGTTGATCTTTCAATAGGTGATAAACTAGTATTGAAATATCCAACTATTATTGTGTTGCTATCAGTTTTCTTTCTTCAAGTCTATGAGCAGTTGTTTTAAGTATTTTGCTGGGCCCTCGTTAGGTACATATACATTTAGGAGTCTAAATTCGTCCTGATGTACATATCCTTTGATTATTAAGAAATGACTTTCTCTATGTCTTGTAAACTTCTTCAATCTAAAATCTATGTGGTGTGACACTAGTATGACCACCCCAGATTTTATGAGGAATTTGTTTGCCTGTAGAATTGTTTTTCATCCTTTCACTTTGAGTCTGTGTTCTTACTGTTCAGTTGTGATTCTTGAAGGCAGCAGAAAGTTGGGTTACATTATCGGACCCATCCTGACACTCTGTGTCTTTTAATTGGTGCAGTTAGCCCATTGGCGTTGAGAGAGATTATTGTTATGGGGTTTTTTCTCATCTTTCTGCCGAAGTTTGGCGTGTTGAGGGTCTTTTCTTCTCTTAAAGTAGCCAGTTTAGTTTTTCTTGTTTTGAGTCTATGAAGTTTTCGAGTTGTTGTTTTTCTGTGAAGCTGTGTGTTGTTCCTTCCAATATGAATGAGAGTCTAGCTGGGTAAAGTATTCTTGAGGAGGCATTTATTTGATTGAGTTTTTTTTTTTTTTCACTATAGCCCACCACTGTCTTCAGGCCCTGAAGGTTTATCAGATATGTCTGCTGTAAATCTTAAGGATGCTCCTTTATAAGCAATTTCTTTCTTTAATCTTGCCATTTTCAGAATTTTATCTCTGTCTGTGGTTTTCATCATTCTGATAAGGATGTGTCTTCTTTGAGTGTTTTCATTTGGATTTCTTTTAGCTGATGCCATTTGGGCCTGCTTGCATGTGCTTTTCATCTTTGGGAATGTCTCAGCAATTATGCATTTGACAGTTTCTTCTTCATCAGGGTTTTCTTCCTGTCCCTTTGGAACTCTAATGATTCTTATTGTTAATCCCCTTGGCTTCATCCTGATTTTCTCTTGACATCTGTCGGTTTATTTTGAGGTTCTTTCCATTTATTGTTGTTGTCTGGAGATTCTCAGGACCTCATCTTGGAGCTCACTGAATCTGTTCTCAGCAGCTATTACTCTGATGCTAAGGCCTTCCACTGAGTTTTTCATTTCACTTACCAAGTTTTTTAGGTCTGCCATTTCTTCTTGTATTTTTGCTTGGTTTTCCTCATTTCTTTGCTTGTATCCTCTTGTATTTTATCGGTAGTGTGTTCTATTCTTTCTTTGAGCTCCTTATATACCCTTAAAAGCTCCGTCCTAAATTCTGTATCTGAGAGGTTGTGTAGTTCATTATTACTGTTTGATTCATCTGGGCTAGAAACTTCACAAATTAAGTCTGGTGAATTTCTGCATTGTCTTTCCATTTTGACCTTTGCATTTTGTAGTCTATTTCCTGTGTGTTGTTGTATGTTTTGGCCATTGCAATGGTGCTGTTTTTTTGTGTTTCTGTGGGTTTTGGAGAGGTAAAGAAATGTGAGGCCTGGGTTAACTAATACCTCAAATGTAGGGTATAGATGAAGTGTCTTCTTCACGCAGACATGATAGCGTTGGTGTGGTTTTGTGGTTAAGAGATTTTAAAGGTATGCCATGAGGGGTTGATTGGGTGGTGATGCTTGAGTCACACCTGGTTTGAGAAATTAGATTGCCGTATTGAAGGTGACACTGGCAGGGAAGGACATATAAGTATATTTTAAACTATATAAAACCTTTTAAGCCAAACATAGATATTATAATAACTATAATAAAATTTCCTTAATAAGGGCTAGTGTTTCTTTGAGATGCTCAGTGTTTTTATTGTCCATTGTCTATTTCCTTACCGTGTGCCTTTGTATTTATCAGATGAACCAACTTAATTATTTTTTCTATAATTCCAAATTCATCAAAGCCCTTGAAAATTGATCACATAAACATATCATTCATTTGGCATCAACAAATGTTTCTAAATGTCTACTATATGCAAAGTCCTATTCTGGGTCCTCAAGAATATAGTAGAAACTGAGGAAATAAAAGAACTCTGCATAGTAATTTATTTTAGGTAAATAACCTAAAATTTTAAAAATTAAATGATAAGATGAGATCCCAAAGCAATCATTACTCTTAAATACAAAACAACTGGCTATATGAAGGTGAGTGTTTGGTGGAGGAGCACAGAGAGAAATTTCCTCTGGGCTTCAGAAGTGGTTCCTGAAAAGTGAAAGAAAATTAGTAAGATGAATTATGGAAACAGTGTTCCCAGAGAAAAAAAGCAGGTGGGGAAAGATATGAAAACGTAAATAATTCTAGATGAGTCAAAAACAAACAGAAGACCATTACGGTTCTGGGGTAGTTCAAGGTGTGGACAGTATTGGATTCAATTGAAAGTCATAGTGGAAATTTCCTTTTTTGTAAGAATGATAGAAAGGTATTCAAAAATCTTGAAGGGAAATAGTGTTATTCAACTTGCATTTCAGAAAGGTCACTTCGTCTGAAACTAATTAATGGACTGGAAGACGAGGCAATACAGGAGAGCCCTGAGAAAATCAGTCTGAAAAAATGACCTAGTTTGAAAAATTGCATGCTTCCCTATATTTTACTTAATAACATGTAAAAATCTTTCTATGTTTCAGTATGTTCTTCTTGTGTTCAGTGATAGCATCAATTGGTCGTAATGATATTTTACTCATCATAGAATTTTGTTAATTAATACTATTTTTAATATTTAAAATTTAATTTTAGTAATTGTTCTCAAATTAAATGGGACAACAATTTCAGACTCAGAATTAATTGCTTTAAAATGTATATACTGTATGGATCTAAAAGGTATCATGTTAAGCAAAGTCAGTCAGAAGAAAAGGGACAGATATAAAATCATCTTTCTCAGATGTGAGCTATAAAGAAGCAAAGTAAAGGAATAGCAAATAGCTCCAAAAACCAGAATATATGAATTGGTTTATGGTGTGGAGTTGTGGAGTTGGGGATGGTGTCTGAAACAGTGCTCAGGGAAGCAGATGTTCTAGAGAAGGCTGTGGGATTGGAATGTTGCATACATGAAACTTTAATATCAACAGTGCTAAAATCATGAATGTCTAAAATGAAAAGTTTAAGAAATATAAGAAAAGAAAACTGAAAAACTATTTTGTATCTCCTGCCCACACTTCCAGGCTGTCTTCACCGGGGTCACTTGGAGGGGGCAGTTTGAGTCTCTCCCCACCCCTACCAGAACCCTGGCAGCCGAAAACCTCCAGAACCCAGCCACAGCCATGCTCAAGGCCTCTCTCCACACACTTGGATGAGTATCACAGATGAAGGAACCAGTAGAGGAAACCAGGTATGCGGGACCCGTGACTGAGATTCCCAAATCTGCTTGGATCGTGACTAGGCTTCCTCCACCCAGATCCTCAGGCTGCCTTCACTGGAGCCCTTAGGATGTCCCTGTTGAAGGAACTGGCAGAGGAATCCTTGTATGCAGTACCTGTAATTGAGATCTCCACGCCTGCTCGAATCGGGAGTGGGCCTCCTATGCCCAGATACTCCATTTTTCCAGTAGCTTGGCAGTCACACCCACAAACTGCCCCTGGCGCCATGTAATCTCATCAATGGCCAAGATTCAGAGACCAAAACAAAGCTCTCAGAAGAGAGCAATGCAGTTTCTCCCTCTTGGAGAGCCTGGCAAGCTACCAGTGACATATTCAATATGCAAAAACAGTAACAATAATGGGTCTCATTCCCCTGACCCTGAAAAAGCCCCAACACGCCCTTGGGCTACACTAGCACATGTCAGGGATGAATGGAAACGTTACTGGCGCCTGCTGGAGAAAATCAATGAACAATGAGACAACAAATGATACACTGTCAAACACTGTCCTTCTGTTGTTCATCGATTTGCTCTAGCGGGCCCAGTAATGTCTGCATTGTGAGACTTCTTGTTACTGTGTTTGGCAAATTGAATACTCTCAGTAGCTTGCCAGGCTCTCTAAGAGGGCCGGAGGAATTGAACTTGGCTCGGCTGGACTGGCTACGTGCAAGGCAAATGCCCTACTGCTGTGCTATCAATACAAGTGATAAATTTAGTAATTTACTTTCAAGTTATTATAGTTATTTAATATTTTGTATTTTAACCTTTACAGTAGTTATGATACACTATAGTAGCATTGAAGAGATGATTCACACAATAAGCAATGGCAATGCTGTGACAGGCGGCAGAAGTGAGAAAAATCATCTAGACCCCAGGTTCAGTTCCTGAAATGAAACAATTCCAGTTTCTCAGAAATGAAACAATTTGAAACTAGTCAGCAGAGATCCGTCTTGGGAAGTCCTTGGGCCCAGCAGGTGGGTTCAATCACCACCTGTCTATCAGCAATGACTAGTGCCAGAAATTGTTTGTATAGCCATATGCTATATAATGTTCTCTGAAACTAGAGTCAGGGTTCTTGTCCTGAGGTCACTGCGTCGATGGGGATTTGGACCCTAGCTCAAGCTAGCAATAAAATTCCTTGCTTTTGTACCATGAAGTGGTCTCTTACTTGTATTTCGAGTTTGGTTTAACAGCATTTTAGAATATTCTAAATTTTTCAATAACTTAGTTTTATTAATTAATTTTATAATTTCTTACTTTTGCGCTGGAGCGATAGCACAGCGGGTAGGGCGTTCGCCTTACAAGCGGTCAACATGGCCGACCCGAGTTCGATTCCTCCGCCCCTCTCGGAGAGCCCAGAGTATTCGATATGCCAGACACAGTAACAACAAAAGTCTCCAATGGAGACGTTACTGGGCCCGCTCGAGCAAATCGATGATCAACGGGAGGGCCTTTACCTTTTACCTTTACCTTACTTGTTCACCTAAAATAAATCTTTTTGTTTTGTTTTAGCAAGAAAAATAGTATCTACTCTAAACAGATTGAACACACTCACTATAAAAATCACATATTATCACATATTTTGTTTTGATTCTTTTTGCTTTGGGGACTACACTCAATGATACTCAGGGGTTACTTCTGGCTCTGTGCTCAGGGATCAATTCTGGTGGGTTTGAAGAATCATATGCTGGGCATCAAACCCAGCTCATATATGTGCAAGGAAAATGCCATACCCACTGTACTGTATGTCTGACCTCAAAAGCACATATTGTTTTTTGCAGAAAAGTTTATCCTTAAATTCAAATATAATCTACTTGATATTTGGCTATCCCAAGTAGCCAAAATATTCTTGATAATGAATAAAATTAGAGATATCACTCTTCTTAATTTCAAATTTTTTAACACCATACAAAACATTTTATATTTTATAGCTGAATAATATTCCATTAGTTGTATTATTACTATGTTTTGTTTATACATTCATCTATTAATAGGTATTTGGGTTGCTTTTAGTTTGGAGCTATTATGAATAAAATAGCTTCAAAGAGCAATGTAAATATCTATTTAGGTCCTTGTGTTTATTTACTTGGGTATATGCCCAGAAGAGGAATTGCTGGATGATATAGAAATGCTATTTAAAAATACATATTTTTAGAAACTCACACCCTTTTTTTTCCACATTGACTCCACTATTTTGCTTTAATTAACTTTTTTAAAATTTATTTAACCACCATGAGAAAAATTACAAAGCTTTCAGATTTAAGTTTTGGTCACAAATGATCAAACACCATATCTTCACCAGTGCATATTTTCCACCACCAAGAACCCTAATACACCCCCAATCCCACCCGGAGGGATGCCTGTGAGGCAGATGATTTCTACTTAACTCTCTCTCTACTTTGATTACATTCATTATTTTGACAAAAGATACACCATTATTCTTTGAAGTATTTCCCCAACAATCAGACATGCTGAAAATGCATAGTGAAATAACTTGTTTTCTGTTACTGGTTATGAAGACCATATTATTTTGGATTTCTGATATTTTACTAATTAAGTCTGGAGTGATTTCTGCTAAAAGCCACATAGTTCTAAGATTGGTTTGTGTACCTCTGGGTCCATGGCCGTGCCAGAGAGCTGCTCGTAAGGGGCAACTCGTGGTCTTGGTAGGGCAGGAAGGATGTGCTGGTTCCGCCCCCATCCCATAAGGTTGTAGATGCCCCGTCACCACCGGCTCATACCTGGATATCCAATAACCTCTGAGGCAGTGACCATGGTGCCACCGGGTGGAAAAAAGCAGAAGAGACAGACACCTTTTCCCCTTCCGGGGGGGAGGGGCATGACCCCATAGCTTAATGCATAGTCCATTCACATTTCTGCTAAAGCTGCTGGGTTCCAAATTAGGTCCGTGTGCCTCTGAGGCCATGGTTGTGCCAGAGAGCCGCTCGTGAGGGGCAACTCCAATTAAATGGACCGCTTTTTAAATGGACCGCTTTTAATCAGAAATGCCTATTGAGGGTATAAAGATACAGGTGGCACAATTTATGGATGTTTTATAAGTTGTCTTTCTTTCTTTCTTTCTTTCTTTCTTTCTTTCTTTCTTTCTTTCTTTCTTTCTTTCTTTCTTTCTTTCTTTCTCACACCCAGTGATGCACAGGGGTTACTCCTGACTTTGCACTCAGAAATTACTACTGAAGGTGCTCGGAGTACCATATGAGATGCTGGGAATTGAAGCCTGATCGACCACATGCAAGGCAAATGCCCTACCCGCTGAACTATTGCTCCAGCCCCAGTTGTTTTTCTTTTGCAGGGGCACACCCAGTAGTTCTTAGTATTTGCCTTACTCTGCATTTAGGAATCACTCCTGGAAGTGCTTGGCGGATCATATGCTGCGCTGAGAATCAGATGAGGCTGTCTTCATGAAAGTACATTACCCTTGCACTCTCTCTCTCTCTAGACTCATGATTTTCACTTTTAATGAAAGACAACTTAAGTTTCTTTTATTTTTTAAATTAAATTGCAACTTGCAAAATCGTGTCTTTAATTTTGTATACTAGGGTGAAATTTTTTCCACTTGTGACCCTTTTTATTGATTTGTCATTAGTTTATAATATTGAAGATTTGGGGGGGATGACCGTCACAATTCTCTCTATATGCAATCATCACCAGTCTTCCCATCAACGTTTCCTGCCTTCCCATCACCCAGAAGACCCTACTGTTCTTTTTTCCCACCCACTTTACACTCCCTTGGTAACCTGAACATTAGAGAATTGTTTTGTGGAAACAAATGGGAAACACAAAACAAACTCCAGTTAATCTTTTAAACTTTATTTTTAAGATAAGGAATTTCCTCATTTCTTTTTTTGTTGCCTCTGGTAATTTTTATATCATTGTAATTTCTCCTTACATTTTTGCCCTTATGACTAAGGTTTGGTTTAAATGTTTGACTCGAGAATTTCAGGGGTTGTGCCACATGCAATATGTTGTCTTTCATTTACTGTAGTTATATTTCTCAATATATCTAGACATTATGGTGTATATGCCTGTGTTTAAGTATTTCAGTTTCAGTCTCTTATAACATATATTGGGCAAATTCTAAAAGCCATGTAAATTGCATACCCACCCTGGTATTTCTGAGGAAGAAGAATATGTGTATGAGAAGTGTGGAGTGTTACCAAAACCTCTTCTGACTAGTGTACTCATTTCATGAAGCACACTCTAATCAGAAGCTCACCTCTCAGTGAATATGTAGAGGGTGCTCTCTTGGGAGACATAGAGGAAGAAGTCAGAGAGGAGTATGCACATGCCTAAGATTTATTTTTTTATTTTATAAATTAGTTCACAATATTTGATTACATTTAATATTCAAACACCAATCCCACCACCATTACACCTTCCCACCACCAAATTCGAGATGTTTCCATCCCAAATCCCAATCCCTGTCCCAAAGGACAACCAAAATAATATATTGTTTATTATGAAGAACTGCAGAACATGCTTACAAAAAGTGCTCATCTAGGACACGGTGTGAAGATTGTTTATTTTGGTAGGAGCCATTAAGACATTCTATAGGATATCATTAACAGGTTGTTAAAGTTTGCGTGATGTAAGCTTTGGTATATATATCTGAAAATATGTATATATGCATATATATATATATATATTTCCCTCTATGATTTGTTGCCTTCTGTCTGAAACCCATCAAATGTGTTGTGATAATTATGGAGAATGGGTAGGGAGTGTCTTATGATGTGTTGCGCAGCCACAAAAGCAGCCGTAGGTCCAGGAATATGTTCACTCATATGTGAGGCTCTACTCGAGCGGGTGGGGAGCAGCCTGGATCGTGGTGGCAGTTGGGGGTAATGGAGGTTGGCTTCAAGGGCTGGGTCCCTTGGGGTGGGGAGTGCTCTCACTCACCCCCCTGGGGAGTCCCAAGTTAAAATAGCCTGATGCAGTCTGGTGGCATAGTTATGGGGGCCTCATTTTATGCTCACCTAAGACTCCTTGAGCACTCACATTGTCTTCATCCATTCCTCAACTCTGGCACCAGTGCCTCACCGTTAGTGTGGATTTCTGAACCCTGTCCTCAGGCTGGTATCAGTCGTGCTGTCATCCTTCTTTGGTTTGTGACTGTAAAGAATCAGCCCTTTGATTATCTAGACCAGGGTTTAGCTCATATTAGCCTGGACCATTGTGAACACTGTTTGCACTTATGAGAAAGGCAGCATGGGTGAATGCTAACAGAAACATCTCAGATTTATGATGTGGTCGAATCTCTTACACCAGTGAATTGTATTCTATTCTAAAATGTTTAAGTGAGGCACTTAAACCTTGTACTCAATTTCCTAAATATATTATTCTCCAATTATGTCAGAGCTAATAAGAAAGCTATATGAGGGTTCAGTTGGTAAATCTGAATTACCTTTATCATTAATCTTTCTGAGCCCCCCATTCTAGTCTCACATTGCCCCTCATTCCCGTCTTCTCCGGTCTCTCCAGCTCATCTCTCCATGCTCCATCTTGCTGCCCTGCTCTCTCTCTCCTCCCCTCCAGCTCTCATCTCTCCACCCCAACACTCAAATCAACATAAGAAGGTCGTTCCTTTGCTCACAGGCAAAATACCACTTAAGGTGTTTTTCTCCTTTCCTCAGTGCAATAACTCAATTAACATCTTAATTCTACTTCTTAATATTAGTTATTTTGTATGGACACAGTAAGAAACAGATTGAGCTTGTAGGGTGGCTATCCTGGGAACTTCTTGCCACAGACTCAGATTACAGTGCACAGGCCAGATTAATCTTTTCTAACCCTTGCAGAGTTCGAATCTACTTATTGCTTTTTGGATCATGACAGCATTTGTCCATAATCAAGCTCTTAATTTATAGTTAAGCATTTTGGCATTTTGGCCAGGTCCATTTCGATGCCATGGTAGCACATAGCTCACCGCTTGCCCTGGGTCCATCCAGTCCCTCGTTGGGACCCTGCTTTGGGAGTGCTTGGAAGTAAGGGAAACTGAGTCTTAGGTTGAGAAGTTCAGGAGGTAAATATCATTCAGAGTCAATTAACTCCCAAGTTATGAAAACATAGCATTAACTGTCTTTTTGTGTCCATATGAAAAGGGCATTGCTCTGAATTAACTATTCAAAGGACTTAAAGAGAATAGAAAAGCAGTATTTACAAGATAAAAGAGCCCAAATAAAGAAGTTACAAATAAGCATAGAGAAATGGGAGCACTGTGATGGGAGTAACCCAATAAACCTAAGCTCCCTTTGTGAAGGCAGAAAGGACAAACCAATGTTATCCTACACCACCAAGGACTCTGACGTACAGCAGAGAACAACTACAGATTCAGGACAGGCTATTGTAAGTTGGCAATGTCTGGAAGTCTGTGAATTGATGAGAGAAGCATGCTCTAAAGAAACTATGGGGGCTAGAGTAATGGAGAGCCAAGTAATGGAGAGGTAAGGAAATCAATGAAAAATATGAAGGTTTGGAGTTGGTCCCTATCAAGTCAAATATTAAAAAGTGCATATGGGTGAATAAACAGCCTAGGAAAGAAGTGATAGGCATGTTTCTGAAACTCATACAAAACTATGCCTATTTCCTCCTCCTAACAAAAAGAATGATTCAGGAGACATCAATGTAATTAGTGAAGAGCTTGCCTCAGTAATTGAGAAATGTTGAATCAACACTAAATGTAATTTATTCAGCTGAACAAAGCTTAAAAGACACAAAACTTTCAAACTATTTCTAGGTAAGCTACATCTATCAGCCTAAGTCAAAAAATATTTTTGGTGATAAAATATTTATCACCATCAAAAAGTAAAGGATATCTGAAACCTATCAAACATCACCAAGAATATAAAGATGGTAGGGAAAATCACCCATATTAAAGAGGAGAGAATCAGCCTATTGAAACTACGCCAGTAATGACACAAATAATCAAATTAGTACAGAAGGGCACTAGAATAGTTATTTTGACTGTATTAAATATGTTCAAATTGTTATAAGAACACTCATCATGTTAAGTAGATAAATAGAAAATATTAAGACCATGAATAAGACATCTAGATATAGAAACTAAAAGGTCTGGACTGAAATAAACAAACTAAACTATGTGATTGATAGGAAATTTGCCATTTTGGGCACAGTGTCAAAAATGATCTCAAATGAAATAAAATATGAAAGGAGACAGAAAGAAAAAAAATCACTTATCAAGGAAATGTGGAAGAACTTCATGATGCCATATCTATATGTGAGTTCCACGGGGAGAAAAAAATTGAATTATCCCAAATAATCAAAGAAACAATGATCAAACTTCCGCCCAGATTTTATAAAAATTGCAAACTCACAGATTTAAGTATTTGAAAAATTTAAGAAAAAAAAAGAAAGTGGAGTAAATGACACCAGGAATGCACAATCAATTTACATAAATACAGTGTGGAAACAAAGAGAATATCTTTAGTTTTGCCAAAAGGAAATGGTACATTGCATTGGACGTAGCAGGGAACAAAGGCAAGTGGTAAATTTTTCATAAAAGTCACGATCATGATCATGACCATCCTGTTATTCGTGGATTGCCTCGAGCAGGCCCCAGTAACGTCTCCTTCGTCCTAGCCCTGAGATTTTTTAAAAAGTGCCATATTTAAGGCTCTTTCAGAGTTAGGAGAATGAGACCCATCATTGTTACTGGTATTTGGCATATTGCCACGGGGAGTTTGCCAGAGTTTGCCAGAGTTTGCCAGAGTTTGCCAGAGTCTACTTTGTGGGCAGGTTACATTCGGCAAGTGGTAGATTTTTCATAAATGTCACACAAGCTAAATGATGGTGGGAAAACTTTATCTAACGAACAACAAAATGCCCAGTTAGAATTTTCCACCATTATCTTCAAAGATGCCATGCAACTGGCCTAGCAAGTGAAAACGGAGATAGATAATTGGGACTATCTTAAACTAAGAAGCTTCTGCACCTCAAAAGAAACAGTGACCAAAATACAAAGACAGTCTACAGAATGGGGAAGGATACACACATCTGACAAGGGGTTGATATCAAGGATATACAAAATACTGGTTGAACTCCACAAGAAGAAAACATCCAACCCCATCAAAAAATGGGACAATGAAATGAACAGAAACTTTCTCAAAGAAGAAATCCGAATGGCAAAAAGCACATGAGAAAATGCTCTACATCATTAATTATCAGGGAGATGCAGATCAAAACCACAATGAGATACCATCTCACACCTCAGAGACTGGCCCACATCCAAAAGAACAAAAGCAACCGATGCTGGCGCGGATGTGGCGAGAAAGGGACACTCTTTCACTGTTGGTGGGAATGTCGACTGGTTCAGCCTTTCTGGAAAACAGTATGGACAATTCTCAAAAAATTAGAAATTGAGCTCCCATTTGACCCAGCAATACCACTCCTGGGAATATATCCCAGAGAGGCAAAAATGTATAGTCGAAGTGATATCTGCACTTGTTTGTTCATTGCAGCACTCTTTACAATAGCCAGAAACTGGAAGAAACCTTAATGCCCAAGAACAGATGACTGGTTAAAGAAACTTTGGTACATCTACACAATGGAGTACTATGTAGCTGTTAGAAAAGATGAAGTCATGAAATTTATATACAAGTGGTGCAACATGGAAAGTTGTAAATCAAACTCAAACAAACAAATCCCCCCCAAAATTGAAATAATTCATTGTTTTCTTCTTTCTTTCCTTCTTTCCTTCCTTCTTTCTTTCTTTCTTTCTTTCTTTCTTTCTTCTTTCTTTCTTTCTTGCTTTCTTTATTTTCTTTCTTCCCTCCCTCCCTCCCTCCCTCCCTCCCTCCCTCCCTCCCTCTCTCTCTCTCTTTCTTTCTTTCTTTCTTTCTTTCTTCCTTTCTTTCTTTCTTTCTTTCTTTCTTTCTTTCGCTTTTTTGGGTCACACCCAGTGATGCACAGGGTTACTCCTGGCATTGATTTATACTCAGGAATTATTCCTGGTGGTGCTCAGGGGACTGTATGATATACTGGGAATCAAACCCCGGTTGACCATGTACAAGGCAAACACCATACCCACTTTACTATTGCTCTAGCACCCAATAACTCATTGTTTTAAGACATGATAGCAAGAAAGGTCTTTGGCTTAAAAAGAAATGTCAGATGGAGACAAAGATGTATAACAAGGTAACTAAAAATAGCAGAAATGTTAACTATAAAAGTTTTTATTACTCAAACTTCTTTAAAGATAATAAAGTAAAATGCTAACAATATCCTTTATAGTATATAATGCAGAAATACAATAATATCAGAAGTACTAAAAGAAAAATGTATTATTATATACTATATTAAATTCTATACTAAAATGTATATAACTTTCTAAAAAGGTACATCATTGAGGATACATTATACTAAATTAAAGTATGTTTTATAAATCCCAGGCAAAACCATTTAAATAACTTGACAAATTGTTAAGCTAATAACACAAAAATTAAATAGGAGTTATTAAATACTGAAATAATTTTAAAGAGCATATAAAGAGGAAATAAAAATAAATGATAGGTTAAAATAAAAACAAAACACAAGATAGATTGAAGCCTCAATTACAATGCATATTATCAGATTTAAAATAAAATCAAGAAACAACTATGCTCTGCTTGCAGGAAAACTACTCTAAATATGAAGATCCATCTATATATTCAGGTAATAAAATAGAAAAAATTTTACCCTGTTAATATTAGTCAAAAGAAAGCTGGAATTGCTACATTATTCTCCAAGTAGCTTTCAGAGCCAAGAATAATACCACAAACTAGGGCATTTGCACTCAAAAAGACAAACACAAAATGTATTCTCAATAAAATAAAAATGTGAAACACTTGATTTTATCAAAATTATGAATTACGTTTTAAAAGATAATTTTACTTAAAACACAAACCACAGATTGAGAAAATAGAAAATTCTGTAATTATTTTATTTTTTCTGAGAGAGTGTTGGGGCCATACTCAGCAACAATCAGTGCTTACTCCTGGCTCTGTTCTCAAGGGTCACTCTTGATGGTACACAGGGTACCATATGCAGTGCTGAGGATTCAAATGGGGCTATCCTTACACATGGCAGTTTCTTTTCCTTATTTTATGGGCCCAGAAATTGATTTATTTAAACAAGTATTATTTAAACAGATATTAGCAACTATAAAAATTATGAGATTTTAACATCTTTGGAAACTGATAAGCCACTGAGTTTGCATGGCAATAGAGAGTCTCTGAACCTGGAAAATCACTTTCTTATATGAAGCTGCTAATCAACCTGCCTAATCTTTCTCCTAAAGGAAATGTTATCTTTATTGTATTTTCTCAGAGAGCAAAACACCTATGTCCTTGGTCCTGGAAAGACACTATTACTTCCTTCCAAGGATGTTTGCTATACAAATAAATCTGCCCATCTCTTTACTCCAAGGACACACAAGAAATAGAGCAGAGTAGGGAATTGTTTCACAATATAAAGTTTGAGTGTCCAAACTACATAAATAACTTCTGAAAAAAATAACTTAACAACCCAATTTGAATATTGGTAAACATTTGTAGTGATACTTCATATATTTTTATTAGTATATGAATGATGGGCTGGAGCGATTGCACAGCAGGTAGGGCATTTGTCGTGCATGTGACCAACCAAGGTTTGATTCCTCCGTCCCTCTCAGAGAGTCCAGCAAGTTACTGAGAGTATCCTGCCTGCAGGACAGAGCCTGGCAAGCTACCCTTGGCATATTCAATATGCCAAAAACAGTAACAACGAGTCTCACAGTGGAGATACTACTGGTGCCCACCCGAGCAAATCTATGAACAATAAGAGAACAGTGCTACAGTGCTACAGTGCTATATTGAATGACAAATAAACATATGAAAAGGCTCAATACTATTTATTATTTATAGGGTCATGTTACTGAACACCTATTAGAAAAGCAAAAAGTAAATCTGGCTATATTATGTGACAAGGATTGAGAAAACATAGATCTGTCATACTGCTGGCAAGTTTCTAAAATGATATGACTAATCTGGACAATAACATGACATTCTTAAAGCAGGAATAACACTTACCATATGACTCAACTATTTCACTTGGATATATACTCAATGTGTATTCAACCTGTAAACAAATGTTCACAGAAACTTTATTTGCAGTAACTTGAAACTGCAACCTAAATGTCTTTCAACAAGCTGGGGTAAGTGTACAGTACAGCAATGAAAATGAACGCACTGTTGATACATGTTGGTGTCTTGTGTCTTGCTTTGATTTGACAAATAGAATATAGTGGAAGTGCTGTGTGTTTCTGAACATATGCCTCAAGGGGTCTTTAGTACCTTCTCTCCTTCTAGAAAACCTGTTTGACTTCAACATGAACACCTGGCTTGTCTGTTGGCTGATAGGAACACATGGAGCTAAAATGAGTATTTGCACTTGAGACCCATCATTCAAAACCAATCAATGTTCAGCAACTAGGCAGTATTCCTTGAACTCAGTCCAAACCAGACTACCAGCCAGATCAATAACTTATGACTCAACTTACTGAGTGATAGGGTCCATAAATAATAGCTACTTAAAAATACTCTATTGCATTTGGCTTGGTTAGTTCTACAACTAATAGTAATTAGAACATGCCTCTACTCATCCTGCTGGCCTGAGTGGGAGAGGCTATGAAAATTAGATGAACTATGGATAAAGAAGGAAAAGAATGGGAAAATAATGACTCTTTTAGGAAAACAAAAAAGGTAATGGATATTGGTAGGCAGACAATCATGTGTATCTTAGACTATTGTTACTTGAAAATTACAATAGTACTTACTGCCAGGTCAAAGTAGCATCACATATAATGGTGAATTTTAATTAAAAAGCTAGGTTTTTTATATCTGTTTCTAGAAAAGGAGAAAATTTAATTTCAGCTGTGATATTGGTTCAATTTAATTCTGACTCACTCATCAGGAGAATAAATCTACTTTGGGCTATTTTGTAATACCTAATACTGGGATTGATACTTTTACTTTGTTTATACAAATTTTATTTTCTATAATTACATAAAAATTACTAAGCAGATATGTATTTTAAATATCATACCATAGGGCTTTCTAACATAGGGCATTTTGCAAATGAATTTTTAAATTAAAGACATTTAAAAATGGTATGAAACTTGCTTGCATTTTTTTCTCCAGAGTGATCAGTAATTAGAGTGTGGAGAAGACATAAAATACAAAAGGAAAACAAAAGATTACTCTTTACTCTATAGAAAACCTATAATTTAAGATATCATGTCATTTTTTTTTGCCTTCATAAAACGGGATTATGATGGATTGTGCTTAAAAGCAATCACGAAGCTTCCATTTGTGGCATTTGCATGGCTGATTATAGGAATTTTGCAAACCCGCTGGTCTGGTACATTGTTGCTAAAAAATAATTTTTTGATTACTCAACATAAAATACTTTTTTAAAAAGGTATATGACTATAGTTTTAAAAAGATGCTAGTATTTCAGCCTATGCTTGTAAGGACAGTTTAACAATATTCTTTAAAGATTGATTCCTCTTTATAGCACAAAATAATAGAAATTCACAGATCCATATACTTTGTTATATAAACTGGTCAGGAGTGAAGATTATTTATTTTTTCTTCCTGTTCTTGCCTCTGATAGTGTTCTTTTCAGGTAGAGGGAAAAATACACAAGAAAAGCATTCCATTGAATTTTCATGGGAGAAACATATTGACCTATGGTCCAGGTACAATTTTTCTTTGATAATAGTTTACTTTATTTTTTTTTATTTTTTCATGAAGTATCACAATTTATTTCAAAATCAAATTGATTTAGTGGAAAACTGATGCACATAGATAAGCAAATGTGACAAGCTTTAGATTTTATTTATAATTTACTTGAATGTGATCCTCCTCAAACTTAATGTAATTCTTCTTATCTATAAATTGGTAACTTCATGTTCTGGCCAGGGGATCAGGAGAAATCAATACAAGAAGAGTGAACATGCAGTATATTCCCAAAAGTGTTAAGAGATCTCTTTTCCTTCAAAGACCCCAAAGCCTCCATTGCACTTTTATTCGAATGTAATATTTGGGATAATCATCCTCAACGGCTGATATTTCCCAATTTAATCTGAGGTCAGAAGCAAACAAACAACAAAACAGTGTTCAGTATTTCAGTTCCTCCCCCTTATCATCAAGACTCACTGTCTCCCATCATCAATATTTATTGAGCATTTACAGTGTACTAGGCACAATAGAACATACAGAAAACGTTGTCCCTGCTCTTGAGGAGCTTACATTCTAAACAAAAAAAAAAAACTACACCTCTTTAAAATGGTATTTTTGTTTGGTATTTTCTGCAAGGTACTAAGGAAACAGTGGGTAGGGTGTGCTTTGGGAATAACTTAGCCCCAACATTATTTAAAGAGGAGGGGTGGGGGGAGTTAAAGACAGACAATGACAGACCATTCGGGATAGGGGGAGTTTCCAGGGAGATCAACACAATCTCATCAACTAAGGAGAGATCTGCTGCAGTAATAGGATGAGGGAAATTGTTTGTGGGATGCAAGCAAAGGAAAGCGGGGTGTCCTTAGACATCGAGTGGAGCCAGAAAGATCATGTGGCCTCTTCTCCAAGTACACGGCCACCAAAGAGGAATGGTTGGTGACAAGACAAAGGCTGAAAAAGGTAATCCTGTGCACCCAACGAATAAAGGGAATAAAGGATCAAAATTGAAGGCAGGCTTGTAAGAATATCAAGAAATTCTTAAAAACAAAAGTGATCTGGAAGCACAAAACTTAGCTGATGCTACCCAATATCACTGTGGGCCAGAACATTGCGGCTTCTAGGTTAGAAAATCCCATGCCAAAAATTGTAAATAGAACACATTGTTTTTCCAATCAATCCCCTCTGCCCCTGAAAAAAAAAAGAAAGAAAAACAGTCTACCAAATGGGAAAGGATATTTTCCAGATAAATATCCGACAAGGGGTTGATATCAAGGATATACAAAGTACTGATTGAACTCCACAAGAAGAAAACATCCAACCGCATCAAAAAATAAGACAATGAAATGAACAGACACTTTCTCAAAGAAGAAATCCAAATGGCTAAAAAGCACATGAGAAAATTCTCCACATTATTAATCATCAGGGAGATTCAAATCAAAACCACAATGAGAAATCATTTCACACCACAGAGACTGGCCCACATCCACAAGAACAAAAGCAACCAGTGCTGGCGTGGATGTGGAGAGAAAGGGACTCTCCATTGCTGGAGGGAATGCCTACTGGTTCAGCCCTTTTGGAAAACAGTATGGACGATTCACAAAAAATTAGAAATTGAGCTTCCATTTGACCCAGCAATACCACTCCTGGGAATATATCCCAGAGAGGCAAAAATGTATAGTCAAAGTGACATCTGCACTTGTTTGTTCATTGCAGCACTATTCACAATAGTCAGAATCTGGAAAAAACCTGAGTGCCCAAGAACAGATGACTGGTTAAAGAAACTTTGGTACATCTACACAATGGAGTACTATGTAGTTGTTAGAAAGGATGAAGTGATGAAATTTACATACAAGTGGTACTACATGGAAAGTATCATGCTAAGCGAAATGAGTCAGAAAGAGAGGGACAGATATAGAAAGATTGCATTCATTTGGGGAACATAAAGTAACAAAATAGGAGACTAACAGCCAAGAATGGCCGAGATTAGTACCAGGAATTTTGCTTCATGGCTTGGGCGCCAGCCACACATGCTAGGGGATAAGGCAGATCAGATAGAGAAGGGAGCACCAAATAAAGGGTTTTGGGAAAATCCTCCCAGGATAGGAGGAGCATGCTGAAAGTAGACTATAGACCAAACATGATTGTCACTCAATGCCTCTTTTGCAAACCACAACACCCAAAAGGATAGAGAGAACAGAGGGGAATGCCCTGCCTGTACAGAGGCAGGGTGGGATGGAGGCATGGGGGGGTGGGAGGTATACTGGGGTCCATGGTGGTGGGAAATGGGCACTGGTGGAGTGATGGGTATTTTATCATTGTATAATTGAAACTCAAGCACAAAATTTGTAAGTCTACAACTGTACCTCATGGCGTCTCACTAATAAAAAAATAAATTTAAAAAAATAGGAAAATGAAAAAAAATCCAAATATATTCTTCTCTAAGATCAGTTTTCAAATTGATACCTGTCTATTTTCTTTAACACTTAAGTTTAAGGGTAAATGTATTTAGTAAATGTACAAATGCATTTAATCAGAGTTTCTCAACTCCAATACTATTAATATTTTGGCTGGACTACTTCAGAAGCAGTCCTGACTTCTATGTAGTAAATGCCAGTCAATTCCTAATCTTTGATGATTTGGGTCTTTGTTTATCTACCTCAATTCATTAAATCCCTGATATTCCTCTCAAAACAACAGCCTTTGTATCTAATCACCATGTTCTGTGCTTCATTTCTCTTCATGACACATTCTTCTCTCAGGCATATAGTGCATTTGCTTGAACATGCATACTGAATATAGTCATAGTGATGGAAAGTGAGTCTTTTGAATTTAAGCTCTCCATACACATTCTGTTAATCAAAATTCCAGGGAATACATTTGACAAATGCTTCATTCATTTGAATTTTCATTTTTTTCCCACAACTAGACTGTGTTTCTGTGCTGTTAAAATATGATGCAGCTTTCATCATACCACTACCACAGACCCACAGCCCAACCAAACCTATTTAAAGAATGTTTATAAACATTGCAAAATTTTCCCTGGTAGGAAGATTGTCCCAAGTGATAATCAATATATTAGATAATAGGAGTACAGAGTTTTTTCTAATAACTTAAAAATAATCACAAAAATGAACAAAAAATGTGAAAAACAAAACCCTTACTGCAAAAACATCCACCAATTTAAGCAGCAAGAAGAACCCAGGCAGATGCTGGGGCTTCACATAATGACATAATTATTTTGAGTCTTGACAAGAATGGAATTGTTTTAAATCCTAATTCACATAGTTAATATGGCTCAAAAATAGAAAACTCAAACTTGTAGAGGATAGATTCCTAGTAACTAGAGAGGTGGGAGCCACACTCAGAAGCCAGTTTTTCTTTCCAATATATTATAGAATTTTCTTCTAAGAAATCATGGCACAATCATTTGCAGCATGACTTTTATTAGGTATAATTTGAGTTGTAGCTTGAAGAATTACATAAATTTAGCAGTCCCTTTCACAGTAAATTTCTTTTTCCAAATAATTATGACTATTATTTTTATGAACAATGGTTATTATGGTAATAATTATTTATTAACCACAAGTAGCCTATAATAAGAACTCACTGTGTGTACAGCATTCTGATAAATGTTCTGTGGGTGAGATTTGATTAAATTATTATAACTCTATGAGGTAGAGTCCATTATCCACACACTTAAAAGATAAAAATATTCATTTGATAACTATAACATTTTGTGTTTATTAAATGTCTGGCCCATTATTAAGTCCTTCAAATGAGTATAGTCCTTCAATATTTTTAAATCCTTTCACCTAGCAGATAACAAAATAGATGCTTAGAAATCTAAAGTAACTGTTCAAAATAAAAGTTGGACACTAAAAACCTGGCATTCAAATCTATATTTATCTGACACTGAATGCAATGCCCTTTAGTAATGCTCTCCTGGTATTAGTAGTGCCTTTAAAAATCAGGACCATTTATGAGCATATAAATGTCCTTCCACTTCTAAGAGAGTGATAAACACTTTTCAGGAGAATTTTCCCTTTTTAACATTAAATCTCAGATAGAAACATCTTTCTGAAAAGTGATCTTTGAGTGATCTCTTCTCCTTCTTCTCGCTACTCCTACCTCTTCCCACCAGGAGTTCAGAGGAGATAGTGGAGAAAGTGACAGAGCAGAGAATGAGGAAAATGTCAACTGGTGTGAGGAAGACTTTTCACTCCCTCTCAGCAAGCGCGAAATGTAGAAGCAGCATTGGCCTTCGCAAGTTAGAAAGGCTGTTTCTCAGTACACAGTGCTACAGTCCCTCTCATGATTCATGTGAAAGTGGCCCATTAGAAATAAGGGAATAGCGAGGAAGAGAGCATTGTTCCCCTCTCGGGGATGACTACTGGAATGATCTTTATTAAACTAAGATTTCAGCTTGTTCCATGCATCTCATTGAAATGCACTGATTGTTAAAATGTATGTGTGTTTACTTGCACTTATCAATTAAGTTTCCATATATCATTCCTCATAGTGCTAACAAAGTTATAGGTGCTAAAGTAGAAAAACCAAGAATGGGTTTATCTTTCATACTCCAGAGACAGTCTGTTAAAATGGGTAGACTATTTTAGTGGTAGGGCGTTTGCCTTGCACGCAGCCAACATGGCCAACCCGAGTTCGATTCCTCCACCCCTCTCGGAGAGCCTGGCAAGCTACTGAGAGTATTTCGCCCGCAATGCAGAGCCTGGCAAGCTACCCGTGACATATTCGATATGCCAAACACAGTAACAACAAAGTCTCCAATGGAGACGTTACTGGGCCTGCTCGAGCAAATCAATGAACAACGGGAGGACCGTGACATGTATAATGCATATATATATATATATATATATATATATATATATATATATATGCGCTAACACTTTGTGTATGGGTATAGGAAAGATAGATAAATTAGCTAATGATAAACCTGTATCGAAAATGGATAAAATAGAATGACCTGCCTGAGATGGAATTGGGTTGTAGTGGGCCAGGTCTAATCTGAGTTTAACTTTCTCTGAATTGAATGTTCATGATTCAACTGTAGCATATTTGGGGGAAGCAAGAATATTAGTTCTGAATAACCAGATTTCATAATTTATAAAAGGAGCTGGAAATTCAAATTTTCAAGAAAGTCATCCTAACTATTAAATGTTTGCATTTTTTCCTCCCTTTGTTGAGAAGTATTACTCAGGCTGCTCATAGTTACCTCACTTACAGAGGACTAATATTGATTTTAGAATGTGGGAAGTTTGGTGATACTTTGCATTTCTCTATTCAGAGAATATATGGAGAGTAGTTTGGGGCCACATCTGTCAGTGCTCAGGAACTACTCCTGGCTCTGTGCTCAAAATTGTTGTTCCAGAAAACATACAGCGTATCAAATATTAGCCACATGCATGGCAAGTACCTTAACTTCTATGTTCTCAGGCCCCAGGAAAGCTCTTATGGACTCTGATATACACCACTTAGCACCTGCACTCACACTTGCACTTGTCTGTTAAGTCATAACCACAGAAATTCCAACCAAGTAAATTTGACATAGAGCCCAGGAATGCTGCTGTAGATGGCAAACTAAATATCCTTTAAGCACTACTTAGAAAACACCAAGAAACAGACCATTTATGGTCCTCTAACCAAATCAACTCTTGCCTGTTTTCCAAAAGAAAAACTTTTTAGGAAACTACCACATTTGCCCAAATGTGGTCTATGATTGCCTTATTCTATAGAGGCAAGTTGAGCTGTTGTGACAAGACTCTTTGGTCTTCAAATCCTGAAATGTTTAACTATCTATCTATCTATCTATTTTAAATGGAAAAAATGCTGACTCTGCCCTGGACCAAGAGGAGCCTTTTCCTCAACACTTTCAAAGAGAGTAACTCCTCAGTATTACCTGGATTCGTAAAAACAGTAGAAAATGGATGCTATTGCTAGTGGCATTGATTTATAATTCAGCTTTGCCCCAACTTTTTTCTTAAGCAAAGACTTTGTTGTTGCCATGACAACATTCTCACAAAGCTATATATAGGAGAAGAAAATAAAAAGGCAAGGCAGTCATATTAAATGTTAGACCAGAGAAAAGGACAGTAAAAAGCTTATGATTTGGCTGGTTATTTTTTTGCAGGGGTATAAACACAAGTATGTTCACATACTCTCCAAAGGTGAGAAAGTTACAAACAACTCTGAGGAACCCCACTCTTCAGATAGGTCATCCCCTAATACATTCTCATAAACACCATCTGTGTGTACTGAGCAAAGATTTCAAAATAAATGAGTCATATGCCACAGCTCTTCACTCATCGGCAGGGTAAAGAATGGGTTTCTGGAGAATTTAATAAATAGAACAATGCTGTATTTATTTTATTTCCATGGTCTTATACCAAATATATACCAATTTTATAAAGATTGAATCGTTTCACAGACTCTGACTAGGTTCCATATTTGTCACTTCGTTAGCAGTCATGGATCATTATCTATGTTGTGCTCTCAGCAAATAGTGCAACCATGTTCCATACCAAAAATTAAGCGTCAAACTTAATTTCATCCTTCCCCCTCTTGCATTAGAGCTACACAACCACTTCTCAGCACTATTGATGCTCCTGCTCCTGTCACTCTTATTGTCTGGACTTGTGAGTCCCTTCCAGACACTCCTGCCCCCTTGCTAGTCTGCCTACACTATGACCTTACTCACAACCAGAGTGCTATTTGCAGTGTAGTTCAGATTATGACATTTCTGGCTTTGTATCGTTCTTCTAATTTCCCCTTAATATCATTCTCTACAAACAGTGAAAAATACAGATTACTGGGCCAGACAGAACAAAGGGTAAGGAGCTTGCCTTGCATGTCCAGACCAGGGTTCAATTCCTCGACCTACATATAGTTCCCTGAGCACCACCAGGTGTGATCCCTGAGCACAGAGGCAGGAATAATCTGTAAGCATTTTCAGGTGTGGCCCAAAGAAACAACATAGGGGAAAATTACATAGTTCTTCCCATGACTGATAAAATTCCGTAAGTCTGTTTTTCTGTTTTGTTTGTTTTACGATATCTTCTGCCTTCTTTTCCCTTGTGACTTCCTCGTTTAGACCTCTCCAACTACCCAGGCCCTTTTCTTGCTTTTCAGACACTCAGACAATTTGAGTTCCTTCCTTAGGCCACTATTTCCTTAGGCGACTATTTCCTCTGCTCAGAAAGTCTTTCCTGTAGCCCTTTGTTCAGCTTTCTATCTTTTCTCCCCGGGGAGGAGGCTTCTCTGATTACCCCCCAACTATATCCACCTCGGCTGCACTATTTTCTTCATTGCAATTAGCATCACATGAAGCCTTATGTTACTTGTTTACCAGTTTCTAGCATTTAATTTCATTTAATTGCAATCTTCATCAGGATTTATATGTTGCTTCTTAGCTTATTAGTTTTTATTATTTTATTTGATTGTAATACAGAGAATCAAATCCAGAGTCTCAGGCATGCAAGATATGAACTTTACCCCTCAGTCAAATACTAGCTTGGAAATATTACTTCCAAAAAATTAACAGTATAAAAAAGAATGATAATCTAATTAGAAAAGGTATGTTTTTTTTTTAAATTATACCAGTCTCTAAAGGAGGTATGGGAAAGTATACATTCTATTTTTTCTCTGGATGAATAAATGAAGGAATGAATGATTTCAAATGCCAAGGTTGACATTTTTTTCAAAATTAAAAAATTGCAAGGTATTAAATTCTTGTACTCTGAATTCTTGTACTAATGTAGGACCATTAACTAAACTTCTTCCAGGGAAAATCCTATAGAAAAAGTAGAATAGGATGAAAATAATTCAATTTGATAAAATAAGTCGGACTTGTATTTATTATAAGGCTAATTCCAGACACTCGGACAAGCTGAGTGTCCCGTTCAAGGGTCAAAAGTGTTTGACCAAACATGATTGCCACTCAAAGCCTCTCTTACAAAACACAGTACCCAAAAGAAGAGAGAGAGAACAAGGGGGAATACCCTGCCACAGAGGCAGGATGGGATGGGGGGGGGGGAATAAGGGCTGGGGGGGGGGGATGCTGGGACCCGTGGTGATGGATGACGGGCACTGGTGGAGGGATGGGCACTTGATCATTGTATAACTGAAACCCAAGCACAAAATTTGTAAGCCTATAACTGTACCTCATGGTTTTTCACTAATAAAAAAAGAAAAAAAAAAGTGAAAAAAAAAAGTGTTTGCCTTGAAAGAAACAGGTTGTCAGAAACAAATCAGCTCCACCAGGATTGATTCCTGAGATCAAAGCCAGAAGTAGGTCCTGAGTACCACAGGGTATGTGGCTCAAAGCTCCCCCAACATCTATTTTTTTTGAATCACTGTTGGAAAAGTTACAAAGCTTTCAGGTTTAAGTCTCGGTCATACAATGATCAGACACCATTCCCTTCATCAATACACATTTTTCACCACCAAGAACCCCAATATACTCCCCTCTTCCAAAATCTGAAAAAAAAAATTTTTAAAGATAAAGAAAGGTCAGAGAGATATTGCAGGTAGTAAGGAGTTCATCTTGTATGCACCCAAACCAGATTCAATCCCTTGTGTCACTTATAGGTCCCCTGAGCCTAACCAGGAGTGATCACTCAGCACAGTGCCAGGAATATACCCAGAACACAGCCTGACATAGTTTGAAAAACAAAATTTTAAAAATGAAAAAAAAAGAAGAAAGGAGGGAAGTAAAATCTGAACAGTGTAATTAGTAGGGGAAAAAAAGAAGGAAATGAGAACAGCTGTCCTTGGAGACACTGCTGGTCAATGGCCAGACTGGGCCCTGCACTTTCTCTGGCTCCTGCTTCATCAGCTGTCTGCTCTGTCCTTTTCTAACCTCTGTCAACTTCTTTCAGAATTGATCCTCATGCAGCTGTTCATCTCACAAAGGAGGAAGAATCACTATTTCAAATCAATTAATTTCAATGGCCAAATGAAGTGAAAAAAGGTAAACGGACTACTCTAAAATCTCTTGCTCTTCAGTACAAGGTTATCTATCATTGAAGCAGATATACTAGAGCACACTCCATATTCCCATTAGGTAAGATTCCCTTAGGGAATTAGATACAAAAGCCATTTTATTTTGTAAAATTTGTATTAAATTTTCTCTAAAAATATACACATATGCATGTATCTTATATATGGTGAGATTGCATATATTTTATCACTTGATCACTTGGTCACTTGACATCCCGTTACTCATTGATTTGCGAGCGGACACCAGTAACGTCTCCATTCTTTCCTGTTGTGTGCTAGTGTAGCCCAGTGGCGTCTGCTCACTCGAGGAAAACGAAGAGCCTCAAACAGATCGTTCAGGGTCTTGACGAAGAAGTCTGACCATCTCGTAGGTGGGCAGCTGTGGGAAGCCAAGAGCCCTCTCATAGACCCTAGCCGTGGTTCCCATGTTAGGAACTGCTTGGGACAGACATTGGTGACAGTGTCCCAGGGCTTCCTGACCTCAGCGGATGCCTGATCTATAGCCACATAACATCAGGCTGACAGTTATCTTATCTGGCCTTATCTATAGTAACCTCCAGGATGCCTCTACTGCCCTAAGACCCTTTGATATACAAATGTAAAGCTCAGGATGCACCTACTGCCATAAGACCCTTTTGATGTATAAATGTTTACCTTGAATGTTAGGTAAAGCTCTTGTTGCTGACCTTACAATATATGGTTATATTGCCTCTGCTCCTGTCTTGGCTGCCCCGGACCCTATATAAACAGCCTGTAGCCCCCAATTAAGTGCTGTACCTTTTTCTCTCTATTTCTAAACTGTACTCTGTCTCTTGTGTCTTGTGTTCATTCGGTCGGTCCTTCCCTGCACCTACGGATCCTAGGGCCACCTCCGTGGGCCGGAGAGTGGTTTTGCAGACCCCCCGCAGGCAGCCACACTATCTTTTGACGTTCCAGTGGAATCTAGTTGGTAATGGCTGTAGTCCAGCGGTCATCTCCAAATTTCATTACATGTTCAGCTCATCTGATTTTCAACGCTTTGGCAAACAAGACAGTGTCCCTGATTCTCGTCATCGACAGAGGTTAGAATTCCGGGATCTCTCTCTCATTTGAGTGAAGTGTGTTACCCCAAGAATAGTTCTTTCAATTCCTCTTTGGGAGACTCAAAGAGCATTCTCACCCTGTTTTCATAGGGCCCAGGTCTCTGAGGCATATGTTAATGCAGGAAGAACAGTGGAATCAAAGAAATGTGCTCGAAGCTGAAAGTTCTTCGTCCATATATTTTGTATATGTATATATTCTTTTATTTGTTTTGGGAGCCCACACCGAGTATACTCAGAGCTTACTACTGGTTTGGTACTCAGTAGTCATCTTGACAGTGATCAGTTGGATATCAAACCAGTGTCACATGTGAGCAAGGCTAGTGATGATAGTGAGGATTTCACCTTTCATTCATCCAAACCAGATTCAATCCCCTGTATCACTTATGGACCTCTGAGCCTCACTAGGAGTATCTCTGAGGACAGAGTCAGGAATATACCCTAAGCACAGCTTGGTGTGGTCCCCAAACCAGAATTTTTAACTTTTAATTTTTTAAGTCTTAACCTCTCGCAGAGCCTGGCAAGCTTTTGAGAGCATCTTGCCCTCACAGTAAAGCCTGGCAAGCTAGGTAGTAAAAACAAGTCTCACAATTTGTTGTGAGATGTTACTAGTGCTCACCCGAGCAAATTGATGAACAGTGGGAGAACAGTGCTAACTTCTGTATAATCTCCTTAGCACCAATAGTTTTATAAATACATATACATATATATGCATATATATACATATGCTGTCTATCTTATAATTATAAATAAACTATTTTAACTCATTTTCTGCAGTACTAGGTAATTATAAGAATATGCCTTGAAAAGTCATGAAATTATAGCAAAAACAAATGTATTAGTCATAATTATCTAACTATACATTTTATACAATAGGACATATATGATATATTTTAAACAGCAAAGTCATCACTGTCACTGTCCTCCCATTATTCATCGATTTTTTTGAGTGGGCCCAGTGACATCTCCATTTTGAGACTTGTTATTGTGTTTGGCATATTGGATACGCCATGGGTATCTTGCCAGGCTTTGCCATGCGGGTCATATACTCTAGGTAGCTTGCTGGGCTCTCTGAGAGGGGTGGAGGAATCGAACTCGGGCCAGCCATGTTGGCTGTGTATAAGGCAAACGCCCTACCCGCTGTGCTATCACTCCAGCCCAGCGAAGTCATAGTTTTAATTTATTTTATATAATCTTTAAAATTATTTTTATAATATATTCACTATTAAAAAAGAAAAAAGTATATACATAATCTTGCTCTCTCAGCCAGAATTATTTATAATTTGGAGTATGATCCTAGATATGTTGTATATATGAATTTGTGAAGTTTCAGGCATAAACAATATAAATGCAGATACAAGTTTTTTTAAAATTTTTTTCATTTTCAGGGGTACTGCAGACAAAGGTCCCATTACCACAAATTATGCAATTGAGTCTCCCGCATGTGGACCAATCACACGGTCACCGCATCTGGAATGCAGTGAGTAAGACTTGCTCTGGAAAAAACCACCTTCATGGTCAAGGTATCTTCCTACCAGGTAACTATATGCATATTCTACTTTTTAGGAAATTGAACTGCAAAAAATACATTAGCATACTTTACTCATTTATCATAGCACAGCAGTAGGGAATTTGCCTTGCACGCAGCCAACATGGCCGACCCGAATTCGATTCCTCCGCCCCTCTCGGAGAGCCCGGCAAGCTATCGAGAGTATCTCGCCCGCACGGCAGAGCCTGGCAAGCTCCCCGTGACGTATTCAATATGCCAGACACAGTAACAACAAAGTCTCCAATGGAGATGTTACTGGGCCCGCTCGAGCAAATCTAAGTATTTAAATTACACAATTAAAAGGAAAATATGCTATTTCCTTATAGGTGTTTACAAAGTTTATACCATGCTCTGCACTGTCACTTCAAAAGACTAACCATGATAAAGAATTTCTGATTTTTTTCCTTATGACTGTCCTCACTTCTCTGATTGTTGAGCCCACTGGGGAAGAAGAGGTGTGAGAGACATTCACAAACTGCTTTATTTTAATTTTTCAAAGACTAAGAGACCTTGTGAATCATAGGTTCCCAAGAGCTCCCCAAGAATGTAATCTAGCTTGGATGGAGAATGAAAAATATCTATTGGTTATCTGCACAAAATATCTATTGGTTATCTGCACAAAGTGAGAGTATTCTCTACAAGCTAAACTTATAGTATCCATTATAATATCCATTGTAACCATGAGATGCGAGACTTGAAATCTGAATCCTCTAGGGAAACTCAGGTTTTTGGACTTCAGCTTGATTCTTAGGTCAGAGAACTGAATTTATAGTTAAATTTTGGCTGCTCCATTCTGTTAAAATTTGACAACTGATGAATCTTCAAACAATTTATTATTCATTGGCATTATTCTTAATCTAATTATTCAGTTTTCTTGCATATGAAAAAATATAGTTGACATGATTTGGAATGTGATTGGATTTGAATGGACTATTTGTTCTGATTGATTCCAGAGTTCTGGGACATAGACTCTCGACTTCCCATTAGCTGTGCTTCAAGTTGCCCAAAAGAGAGGGGTTGGTATTGAGGGATGACCTCAAGAAAGTAGAGAGCTACCCAAGGAGCTAGGCACAATCCTGCATGAGCAGATATTTTCCAAGTTGCTAAGAAAATACAAATGTGGAGAATGTGGAACTTCCCTGAGAAATATTTTGACTAAATATTTTTACCTCTTGACTCTTATTGTTTACCAAAAAGTGCAGTGAATTACCTGACCATAGGGCTATAGCCAGTACCTTATGTATGCAACATATAAAACTTGTCTTTCAGACTTCTTGTGCAGGGAATTTAATTTTTACTGGTTTTCCTCTTTGTGAACAATAGGATTAAGTTTATTTTTTCTGAGACCATTTTGCTGATTCTCTTTTCTCTCCATTGTTCTGTCCCTAAATCTAGCCCAAATAGAGAGCCAAGCACACTTCCGCACACTTCCATTCTTTCCTTTTTTTCTTCCTTTCTGGTGTGTTTGTTTGTTTTGGCCACATCCAATGGTGTTTTGGAGCAAGTGCCTGCTCCTTACTTGGGTATTCCTCTCAGTAATGCTCAGGGATCATTCAGGTACGAAGAGTCAATCCTCAGGAGCTGAACTCCAGGCATATGCAAAGCATATGCTCCATTCTCTCTGGTTGTAGAGTTTCACCCTTAATAGGTTTTTCCTAATGAAAGGTTAGGATGTTCAGATTCTGTTCTAACTCTTGTCTCTCAGTTCAGACCATTGGTGGGGAACAAAGAGATTCTATTTATAATATTCTCTTCCCAAAGCATTAAAAGTTGCTATAATCATTGTTATTCATCACTTTAAATTTGTGGCAATTAAGGCATAGGCAGATTATGTAATATGCCCAGGTTTGTACACATGAATCGGGCATCATATGAATTTGTCTTTTATGTTTTTCAAAAGTACAATATGCTCCCCATCAATCATTACTTAAAATGTAGTTATCTGCCTAACAATTTTTAAAATGCCATTTAACAAAGCAATTAGCTAGAAACATGACATTTTTATTATCTATTTCTATTAATTTTTCTCTTGACATACTTTAAAATCTCCTTTAAATGTAATTCAAGATAGCTTGCTTCTCTTATAAGAATCCAGATGAAATTTCTAACATCAGGTTTTATTAACTTTGGGTAAAAATTTGTGTTCAAAAAATAGCACATAGATATACAGATTCAATCTTAGCCACAGAGATTTGACATGTCAGATGCTATTTGCTACAAATTCAAATAGCAGCTTTAGAAATTTTAATTGCCAGGCCGCAATTTATCACTCTCTGGGGTACATTTTTCACTCTTATTTAATTTGTTATTTGGTGTTCTGATTTATATTTGTGTAAGTATCAGCCACTGAAATGGGTTTGCATTAGGCTGCTAATGTTCTCAAGTATTTTTTAGTTTAGGCACAATTTCTGTTAGTGGCTCTGGACACCAGGGAATGAGTTGCTGCCGAGGAATAAGCTCGATAAGCAGTAATTTTTCTAGTTTATAAAACATTGTAGGATATATTTGCTAGAGTCTCTGGCAATTCACCAGTCAATTTCCCAACACAGCCCTTGCTTCTCATCTCCCTTTCCCACCCAATGCCCACTGTTATATCAGGTTACCTCTTCCCTTTCCCCTCTAACAACAAAGACAAATTTTGTACAGATAGTTCTAATCCAAGATTAGTAATGTTACTGAGAAAACTTACTACACTCTTGATCTCCTTGCCAGTGTCTTTCTGGAGAGAAGAATCACTGTTCATCATTAGAGTTGTTGGAGCAGAGAAAACAATCACAAAACACAATTTGTGAAGATTGTTATCTTAAAAAAAATAACATGTAATTTCTGCTCCAAACATATGTTTGCTTTGTAAAAAAGCTTAATTTTGTTTTTGTCTTTTTGTGTCATACCTGGAAATGCTCAGGGATTACTCCTGGATCTGCACTCAGGAATTACTTCTGGAAATGATCAGGGAGCCATATGGGATGCCAGGGATTAAACCCAGGTCTGCCACTAGTGCAAGATAAATGTCCTACTCACTTTACTCTCACTCTGGCTTCCTCATCCAATGAGGCAGCCAAGAGAGATTCCTCAGTTCAGAGTTAGGAGTATGCTCTGAGCAGCACTGGGTGTGGAACTCCCTCACCTCCCAAATCATTTCATTCCTATTCATTAAGAGTTCATTGTCTTAGGATCTTCAGCAATACCAGAAAGGCCTAGATAAAGTCTAGCATTTTAACAGCTGACACCACAAGAATAATCTCATCTTGGGTACTAAGAGACCTCTGGATGCTGAATGAATCTCAAACTATGCAAAATAATACTGTGTTTGTCCTCATAAGAAAAAGGCAAGAGGTGTATTTATCTTTTCCAATGGTTATTATTATTATTTTAACCCTTCCTGAGTGTAGCAAGGTAAAAAAACTTAATTGTAGCAACTGGAAAAGAAGCACTTCCTAGAAAAAAATTGAATGCTACATGAGGATATTCTACCAGGATTCAATGTGAGACCCTAAAGGCTTGTGTATTGACTGAAGCCTTAACAATAAAAAGAAAATTTAAGTTTCTCTGCACAAGAAAAAGAAAATTTTATATTTGTTTCTAGAAGTTGTTAGTCGCTCCTGAGAAAAAAAGAAGACATAGAAGTCAGGGAGGAACCAGAGAAGGGTGTCTAGATGTTTGGGTATAGATAGTGAGTAGTGGCAAAAAACATCCAGTATTATGAGGACTAGAATAAAAATGTCCACTGTAAACTCAGAAACTCCAAACAATATTTTTATAAATCTGAAAAATTAATCTTTGTGTATCTTCTTTGTCCTTGTTATTTTCTTTATGTAAAACAATGAAAGAGGATTAGTTTCCCATTGGTGAGGAAGAGAGAATAATCACACATGAGGAATGAGTGGGGCTGGAGCCTTGCATGAGGCAGAACTGGGTTGATTCTCCAGCATCCCATGTGGTCTTTCAAGGACCTCGAGGAATAATTCCTGAGGGTAGAGCCAGAGAAGATCCCTGAGTATAGCCAGGTGTGACCCCCAAAAAGCTAAATAAATAAATAAAAGGAGAAATAAGAAAAGGATAGTCTCCCAGACATCAGTAGAATAGTCCCAGAAGAGCCAAGCTAGGCACCAAAACAAAACAGAAACCACTTAGTTTCGACCAAGGACATATATTTAAAGCCCATTTGGATGTACTGATATAAGTGTTTCACATCAAAATCAATTATTATTATGTAAGGGGAAGATTTACATTACTTCAAAATTTAGATATTATTTCCAAAGTGTAATATCACTTTTATTTCCAAAAGGCAATATCACTTTTACTCATTCTCCTGAGAAAAATTTGCATGACAGCAAGCAGGAGGAAGGTACCATGATTCTTATTTAGAAGTTAAAAACCAGAAAGATGGGTCAAAGTCCACACACCTAGAGAATGAAATTGTTTATAAATCCAGAAATTCTCATTACCAATTTAAAATCTTGGCCTATTCTTCTATTGCTTAGTATATTTGAATAAAAATGAACACATATAATTATAGAAAAAAATCATTCACATCTTAAACTTGAATGTCTTAACAGATTCTTTAATTCAAAAGAATTTTAATAAAAGTTTCTGTGTGAAAACTAGGTCATTTGCATATTTTTCTTAGATTTAAATACCTAATTGCTAGGGTATTTGCATTTTTCTATCTGATATTGCCAGCACATTCGATTCATCTACATATTCCTGTTAGTCTAGTTACTGAAAATGAGTGGCCTTTCTTACCTATAATTAGAATTAACTTCAGCTTCAACACATTCAAGAAAGAAAATTTTGCAGAGCATAAAGAGGAAATAATTTCAGACCCAAATCTTGTCAACTCTTTTAAACAATGAGGTAGTTTGATATTATAGCAGGGTTCCTCAGGTTATATAAAGCAGTGTTAATATTGAAGTTATCCTAATAAATGCATTATACATTAACTTAGAGATTAAACCAAGGGGAGCTATCCTTTTTCAAATGTACAGATATTTTAACCTAGATAAGAGGTACTGAAAACTTATGTATGCACCCTCAATTTCCATAACACATATGTGTATATACATTATCCTGTATATAATTATATTATAATTATCCTGTATATATATGAAGCCCTTTGTCTGGCTTTGATATTATGCTTCCATGTTGAGAAATTAAAAATAGAACTCGAGTGAGGGAAGATAGCCAAAGTGGTAAAAGTAAAGGCCATGAATTAGATCTCTAGTCAAATGAGCCCACCTCTTACCCTCCTACCACCCTGCTCGCTGAAATAGCCCCAATTTAAACAATAAAAAAAGTGTAGAAATCTCTTTGATTTCAAGCTTTATAATTAACAATCCAGAAAAGGATGCAGCAAAACATTTAGGATTCCATGTCTTGTGCTCAAATTATATGTATGTTTATCTGAAAGAAAATGAATGTGAATTATATGTCATTCTACTCTTAATTCATTGTCTCAGCAGTTCATGTGAGTCTGCGGTCCCTTTAACTATCACTACCTAAATATCATGACCTAACTGGTCTCTCAGCTTGATTAAACTTTAAACAGGCTTCTCCCTAATTCTAACTACCTAACTTTCATTTTCTTATGACAATGACCTTAGGAAATTTGCTGTAGATTCTCTGCCCCTTGGAAACATAATCTGCCTAGCCTCTTCATTTTGTATAATCCAGGGATGATGCCTTAAACCACTAGGGGCCATTCATTCCTTTCCAATGTTTTCATTAAAGATGACCTTGCCCCCATCTCCTGGTCTCTATGGAGAAGAAGAGATCAGTTTGGGTCAATTTACAAATATTCATGCCTCATAACATTGACATTGACTACCACCTGCAAAAAACAAAACAAACAAACAAACCCAGACCACAACACTTTTCCAGTTCTTTTACTCTAACTTTCCCCTGTACTTAAAAACTAATTTAGCTTTTGAATTTAGTAGAGATCTATGCTCCTCCTCCATTGCAGTAAGCCATGAAAAAAAAGCTTTTGTTGTTTCTAACTCATTCTGGTACAATTTTTATTTGACACTCATCATTATTATTGTATTTACCATTTAGAGATTATTTACTATGTACCAAATACTTTGCTACATATATTACTAGCGACCATTTATTTAATCTCATAGTAATTTAGGGCCTGTTTTTTGTCCTATTTTACAGACATGTTCTTAACAGTTTTCCATGAGGAGGAAGGTGGGAGAGAAGGGATTGAAAAAAGAGAAAAAGAGAAAAGAGAAAAAAGAGAAAAGCAGAGAAGCAGACATAATGAAATCAAGGGAACACAATGGAGGAGCTGGATTCTATTCTGATTTCACTCCAAGGGGAAATCAGATTGCCTGTAGGGCTTGCAGAGATGGAGCTCCAGTCCAGGCTTTAGTGGTTTCTTCATCCCTATCATTATTGTTGCTGCTCAGGGCTGACTTTTCAGAAGGATGTTTCCTAGATATTTTCTAAATAACTGAAAATTCTGTACACCTGACTCTTAGTTTTAGATGAACTGCCCCTGTGATTCTTTTGCTGTAATGCACATTTCTTCAAATGTTTATATTATTTCCAATCTTTTTTCAATTCACTTTTTACTGCCTAAACTAGGTAGAAATACTCATGCTTCAAAGGAATGCCCAAATACTGATTTGAGTGCTGCAAATTTCATTTTATCAAAACTACTACTGGTTGCCATAGGATTTCCCTGGAGATTCCACAATCCCTTGCAGCATTAATTGAAACTTCAATGACAACAATACAATAATATTAAGTAGGAAAAATGATGGGCTGGAGCGATAGCACAGCTATCGGGCAATTGCCTTGAATGCAGTGAACCTGGGTTCGATTCCTTCGTCCCTCTTGAAGAGCCCAGCAAGCTACCAAGAGTATCCTGCCTGCACAGCAGAGCCTGGCAAGCTCCCTGTGGAATATTTGATATGGCAAAACAGTAACAACAAGTCTCACAATGGAGACTGGTGCCCGCTCCAGCAAATAGATGAACATTGGGAGGACAGTGCTACAGTGCTACAGGAATAATAATAGAAAATCTCTAGATACAGATACTTTCCTACACTTCGCTCTACTGACACTTCACCACAAATTCATGTGGTAAGCACCTATTTTGTTTGATAAAGTAATTGAGAAACAGATAGTAATTATCCAAATTCCTAGCTCTAACTCATTGACCTAATGGAAGAGTAAAATTTAACTTCAAATCCATTTTTATAACTGTACACAGTGATGTCACATTTCCACTTTTCCATCCCAGAAATCAAAGTTGATACCTCCAGTTCAACATAAAATATTTAAATATAGCTCCCACAGTTCATAACCTTATAACTAAGACAAGTATGTCATGTTTTTATGCTGTGGGTCTTAGATTTATTTTAGATAAACTAACATGCACATACTTATCACAGTGTATAAGTAGTCAGTGTGAAATGATGGAGGGAACGTGCCCTCTGCTTTCTATCATCTTAACTTTTCTATCAAATAAGCTAAAGCTGAGATACTTTCTTGATAAAGAAATTTCACAGAGGAAGTGTGAGGGAGGGTAGGAGAGAGAAAGAGGTGGAAGATTTTCTAGGCTTCCTTGGAAGACTTTCCTATGACACATGAACTATCAGGAACTTCTTTAATGACTGTTAGGCGCTGTAAACTGAATGTTTGTGCTTCTGCCAACAACCCACAATTCATGCATTAAAACCTGATATCCCAGTATAGTGATATTTGTAAGTGTAAGCTTTTAGGATTAGAAGGAGCTGTGAGGCCAGTGACACCCTGTTGGAAAAGATGCAATTTTAAAAAGAGAAGACAATATCACTCTCTGTGAATTCATCAAAGAAGGCTGTGTAAACACATAGCAGGAGGACAATCCTCACTCAGAACTCAACTCTGCTAGGAATCCTGGCTCCTAAAACTGTGAGAAACAAAAGTTTCTCATTTAAACCACAGAGTCTGAGGGGATTTTAGAATATTCTGTTATATTATAGCAGCACAAAATAAGAGATTTCTCTTGACAACATTACCTCTGTCCTTTATATCAGGACTAATTATTAGTGTTTGAACTGACTCTATATATATGTGTAAAAATTGAAAGCTGAATTCATTTTGATTATATTATATACCCTTTCATGGTAATACACATCACTTCACATTACACAGGTCTACTTCATTTTACATTAATTATCACACATATCATTTCACATTAATTAAGTCGAGATTGACTGAGATCCTGAGTACTATATTTGAAATACACACATTAGTCTTTCTTTGTAAAGGTAAACACAGAGGCTTGGATTTTTCTAAATTGGCACTGTAGATTGAGTTATTTTAAGAAAATGATTAAAATTAGCCTAATCTGAAAAGAAATACCCTTTCCTTCCCTGAAACTTTGTCAATATTTTATGCATTATACATGTCTTGTTTTTCCTTAGTATCTAAGCATTTCTGCACAACATTTTGAACACTGATGAGTCCTTGTAGTAAAATCACCCAGGTCAGTGGGAGTTCTCATCCTATGCAGCAGGATGAAACATGACTCTGAATCCCATGCTAGTCATGAATTTTACTCCTAAAATATGTATTCCCCATGTCAGCAAATTATAAAGGACTGTTATTTCTTCACCCCCCAAAGCCTTTGCATTGTAAGTGCAAGATAATATCATATTCTGTAACTGTGAATTTATTTGAGTTTGAATTTTGGATTTGTATTTAATTTTCAACCTTAAAAACAAAAGAAAGACCATCACTGAGACAGTAGGATTGGAGAGTTGGTATGCAGAACTAAATTTAAGGACCAGCAAGATACTACAAAATGTTTGTCTTGCACATAGCTAACCCAATATAATCTGCACCAGCATATATGGTCCTCAGAGCATGACTAAAAATGATCTCTGGGAACACTGAGTGAGGAGTAATCCCTGAGCACAAAATAGCAAAAAAGAATAAAATGAACTGATTTTATGAGGAGGGAAGGGGTTTGGTAGCAGGAAAGGGATATTTTGGTGAGGGTCATGGTGCTGGGATGACATATGCATGAAACTATCATTAATAAAATGATGAACCGGAGTATCTCAAAAATATGGGATGGAGAATTAAATGCCATGGATGTTTATTTTTTATTTATTTTATTATTTTTCTTTATTGAGTTGCCATGAGATAGTTACAAGCTTTCATGTTTGCATTTCAATCATACAATGGTCAAAAACCCATTCCTCCACCAAGGCATATTCTCTAACACCAATGTCCCCAATACATCCCCTTTCCAACCCTCCCCTTGTCTCATGGCAGACAATTTCCCCCATACTTTCTCTCTACTTTTGGACATTACAATTACCAATACAGATAGTGAGAGGTTATCTTGTTTTGCCCATTATCTACTTTCAGCACACATCTCCCATTCTGAATGATTCCTCCAACCATCATTATTTTAGTGATCCCTTCTCTATTCCAGCTGCCTTCTCCACCAACTCATGAGACAGGCTTCAACTATAGCGCAACATTCCTGGCCCTTTTGTCTACTGTCCTTAGGTGTCAATATCATATTATGTTATTTTATATTCCACAAATGACTGCAGTTCTTCTGTGTCTGTCTCTCTCTTTCTGACTCATTTCATTTAGCATAATACTCTCCATGTCCATCCACTTATAAGCAAATTTCTCCTAACAGCTGCATAGTATATTCCATTGTGTCGATGTACCAAAGTTCCTTTAACCAGTTGTCTGTTCTTGGGCACTTGGACTGTTTACATATTCTGGCTATTGTGAACAGTGCTGCAATGAACATCCAGGTGCAGATGTCATTTCTACTGTGCTTTTTTGAATCCTTGGGGTATATTTCCAAAAGTGGTATTGCTGGGTCATACAGAAGATCAATTTCTAGTGTTTGAAGGATTGTCCATATTGTTTTCCAGAAAGCCTGAACCAGTCAGATTCCAACCAACAGTGAAAGAGCGTTCCATTTTCCCCACGTCCATGCCAGCACTGGTTGCTTTTGTTCTTTTTAATGTGTGGCGGTATTTTTTCTGATTTGACTCTTGTCACTTTCCCTTCTCACTGCAGTGATTGTCCAGATGTTTAATCAGAATCCTGACTTACTAGGGAAGAAGAGAGTATAAGGATGTGACTTTTCTTGCTTTTAAGCCAGTTACAATTTTTACCTGAAATTTACAAAGTCCTAGATTCTATGTTTATGTCTAAAAGGAAAACTCAAAACAGATGCTTCCACTAAGATTTATTTAAAGCAAATAGTCAATTAAAGAAAGTAATTAGCGATAACACCAAGAAAAAATGAACTACCAAACTTAGCACTAGGTTTCAGACACTTTGGGAGAGAAATTCTCAGAAAATAAATCCCAATAAATTGCTGGCGATAGTTAGCTGTATGCTAAACTTTTGATTTCCCTCTTCTGGCAGTAAAATTGTTATTGGGTTGGTTTCTGAGCAGGAAAACAATTTTCTGATCACACTTCAATCCAAATATGGCCAGGGCCTCATCAAGAAGACAGAAAATAACATTTAATCACTTCAATATGAAAACATCTAAGCTATAGAAATGCTGGAATTTGCTTGTTATAGCCATTATACTTTTCCATACGCATACCATTTGTGCTGGTAATACCACAGAATGACTCATAAATAAGCATTCCATAACAAGAGTAGGAAATATGGATTTAATTTGTTTTCTAGATAAAATTTAGACTTCTAATGGAATTAACATGTTAAAATATGCATTTTTCTATTTTCCTTATGTTTACTTTTATGTACTAGATTTTTAAATGAACTAGATGTCAAGTTCTCTTCAGAGCCCAATGATAATCTGTCAGACTAAACTTTATTGTCTTACATTTCCATATAATAGGCATAGAATGGTAAAATCCAGTGGTTTAATTTTTGTTTTGATTCTCAACATTGAATTCAATCAAGAGTGATACTAATTCAACCATGAGATATATTATAGGTGATAGCTAATAATAAAAATCAGATTTTTTTCTCTTCTACTACTTATTTTAGGTTTATACTTCCCTTGGTAGCTTTATGTTTTTAAAGAAGAGATAGGGCATTCCAGTATTTTATTGACAAATAGACTCGAGATCTCAGTGCCAGATGATTACGGGCAAAAAAGCTCTCATTTTAAACCCAGAAACACAGCATCTTTGCTGGTGTATTTTCCTGTAATCAAAGCAACGAGTGCCATATAAATGAAATTTTATAAATCCAATGCACAAACTTGAATATGACACAAAAACTCAGTTACCTGAAGTTCTGATATAGCTCAAATCCCTGATTTGACGGTTGCTGACAGTTACAGTCATCACTGGTACAGCCAAATTCATGCTAATTTAATATTAAATTTTGTCTTTTAATACTTTCCTCTAGCGACCTGTATGTGTTTATATGAAAGAGAACAAGGACAACTTTTCCTTCACATCATATGTTCAAATGCAAATGTTTGCTTGTATTGTAATTTTAAGGTGTTGTAATCTACATCTTTCATATTCATTAACACCACTTCTTATGAACATGTCTACATGCCTCACAACCACAATGAATAAAATTTTATTATCTACAAAATCAGTAGGACATTAGAAGAATTTATAAACTATTGTACCCCCTACACAGTATACCAAATTCAGTTTCCATAGCAGAATTTCTCTATAACAATTCAGGAAGTTCTTTCAAATGAAATATATCTTTCAATTTCCAGTTCCAAATTGCACTAATGGTCACTGTGTGGAAGAACTATGTAGCTCTTCCAGAAACAATGAAGCTTTAAAGTGAAATTCCAAGTGGAATATGCATTCTGATTTTTGTCAGCATACAAAAGACTGTTTTAAGGAGAAAACAATATCCTATGTTGGAACTGTTGAAATTATAGAATTTGGTTGACATTGCGGCCTGCTTCTTTGACTTACAAATCTCCTGTAATTCCTTTTCACCGTTCACAATGACAGACTATGCTCAGTTCACTGAGTGCTCTATTTTACAACTTCTGCCAGCATAAACTGCCTCAGACTTTAGGACTAGAACTTGTCGATTTCGTAGAGGAGGAATCAGAATGACATTAGTTCCCAAACTTGTGGCAATTCCAGGGAGGGTGAGGAGGAATAAATTAGTTGCAATACCTCTTGGCCTCGGTTACTTACCCACATGTGGTTTTTTAGTCCAAAAATTTCTGAGAAATACTGGCCTTGGTTTTTATTTTTATTTATTTGTTTATTTCTATTTTTTAAAATTTTTATTAGTGAGACACTTTAAGGTACAGTTGTAGACTTACAAATTTTTGTACTTGGGTTTCAATTATACAATGATAGAGTACCCATCCCTCCACCAGTTGTCATTTTCCACCACCACAGATCCCAGTATCCCTCCCATCCCTCAACCCCTCCATCCCACCCTGCCTCTGTGGCAGGGCATTCCCTTTTTTTTCTCCCTCTCCTGTTGGGTGCTGTGGTTTGCATTGCGTGGCAGTCTATAGTCTACTTTCAGCATGCATCTCCCATTCTGGGAGGATCCTCCCAACAGCTTTATTTGATGTTCTCTTCTCTATCTGATCTGCCTTTACCCCTAGCATGTGCAGCTGGCCTCCATGCTCCAAGCCATGAAGTGTACCTCCTGGTACTTATCTCTGGCCTTGGTTTTTAATATAGTTCCACTTTTCTAATGAGTTTTGCAAAGCTATAGTGACCCGTCTTTTATTTTTTAGTTATTTTTTATTTTTGGTTCACACCTGGCAATTCACAGGGGTTATTCCTGGCTCTGCACTCAGGAATTACCCCTGCCGGTGCTCAGGGGACCATATGGGATGCTAGGAATTGAACCTGGGTCGGCAGCTTGCAAAGCAAATGCTCTACCCGTTGTGCTCTACTCCAGCCCCTGTGAGCAATCTTTTTGCTACTTATATTTTCATTCCATTTTTCTCCAATTTTTATTGAGACATCATAACTTGAATTATAAATGTGTCTTCATGCATACATTGTTACAATATCACACTCACCACCAGAGTGTACCTTTCTTTCCACCAATGTTCCATATATCTCTCCCATCCACAAACCCCTATCTTCACAAAAGCTCAGCTATGTAGGTGAGTTCTCCAGTACTTTTGCCTTTGACCATTATTTGGTGTTTATTTTAACCCTGGGATTCCCTTGGAATACAAATTCTATAGCAGTGAAAAAAGATAGGCGGTATCAGTTATCATCATTCCCCTTGCTCCTATAACAAACCATCATAAACATTGAATCCCAAAATAACAGAACTTTAGTCCATTGCATTGTTAGATATCAGAAGTTCAAATTGAGTATCATTTGGGCTGAAGTTAAAATTCTGGCAAGGCTACATTTGACAATTCATGTTCTTAGCTCCTCCAGCTTCTAAGAGACCACCTATTTAAACCCTTAACCTCACCCTCCCATATTCTCTTAAGCTTCATTTCTTTTGGTTGCCCTCACTTTTGCTTACCGCTCTCCGATTCTTTTTGTTGTTTTGTTTTGTTCAGGGGCCACACCTGGCCATGTTCAGGCATTATTCCTGGTTCTGAGCTCAGGAATTACTCAGGGCAGGGCTCTGGGGACCATATGGGATGCTGACCAGGTGCCCTCCATGCTGTATTATCTCTCCAGTCCTTACTTTCTGATTCTTCTGCAAGGAAGGTTGGTATTACTTTGAGTCCATTTATTTAATATAAGATGATCTTTTTTACCCGAAGCCTTAAATCCCTCTTTTCACATAAGCTAATATACCCACAGGATCCTGGAACTATGAAATGGTCACATGTGGTGGTAGTGGAACGTTATTTTATCTACCAATAAGAGGTAAGACCATCAACCCCACAGTTTTTCTCCTATGCTTATAATCCTAAACAGATCCAGTTTGCCAACCTGTTTCTCCTACTTGTTTCTTGAGGAATAGGTGACAAGCATTTATGTAAAGTCTGATATTGTTCTGGTGTTCACTTCCACTCTTCACTTGATCAACATCTCAACTTCCATCTGTTTTTCACATACTATGTTTAGTCCTCCTAAAATTCTGTTGCCTGGGAGACACCCACAGGATTGGAAACATATCAACAAACCTAGAAATATGTGGTACTTCAGTTAGAAATTTGAAACCTTTTACTTGGCATTAAACAATTTAGTTTGGAGAAAATGACATCTGTACCTAAGGTGGTTGCCCTTCTGAGAAGTTAAGGGAAATGAATTTTTTTCTTAACATAGAGTGGTGAAAGGATTTATTTTAGCCCATGGATAGCTTAAAGGTATACATAAGGGCCATGGGTTCAATTCTGGCACCATATGACCTTTTAACAACCAAGAGGTGTATCGCTCCCTGTGGTGGTCCCCCCATCTCAAATTATTTCAATTGACTAAACAGTAAACTCCAAACAAATGCTTTCCCAACTATTATTTTCAATCCTTTTTGAGAACTAAGCAGAGTTATGAACTTTTAATGAAGGCAAAATGTAAACTGAAAAATTTAATTATAATATTCAAAAGCATCAGGTGTACCAAACCAAACTATGGACTAAAAAGAAATCACTGGTTGTCACTCCCGTATGGACACAAAAGGAGAATGCTAAGCAATTACATAGCTTGGAACTGCCTAACCAAGCACAACAATTCTCATTGATTGTCTTTAGCAATTAGCACTTTCCATTTCTCACAGCAATTATTTATATGCTTTTTTACCCTAATGGATTTTATTAATCACATCCATCAACCACACAAACAGTATTTATTAACTCTGGCTGTCATGTATTTCAAAGGTTGCATGTATTTCTTAATCAGAGAGACAAATACTAATTTGAAATCAGTAGGAAGCAGAGCTAACTGTGTGAATCAGGTGATATTGGCAGCCCAGCAAGGGAGTAAGGAAACAATCTATGCAGAAATCAGGTCTGTCTCTCTGCTGAACTCCCCATCTGGATTTCTCCATTGAGTAACCCCACCTCCTTGCAAAGCATGCATGAACGATTTCTGTGTGATAGATGGCTACAATTAAAAAATAACCATCTGCTATTTGCAAGTCACTCTCCTAGGTATCAAAAGTATACTTAGAAATGGAGAAGACATTAAGCATGCCTTTTAAAACACTTGGGATGAGAAAAGCCCTTGCATTTAATGCTAAACAAAGGCATACAGTTGGAAGGCTGACAGAGTGTTACAAAATTTTCTAGGTATATGTGAATCAAGTGAAAATAAGAGGCATTAATCCTGGAGGCTGAGATGATGTCTTAAAACCATCATGAAATTAATCAGTACTTTGGATTTAGGATGGGCCAGTGTTTTGCTTGGGAAATTCAGTACATGTGGAACTTTGATACGTTGAGATTGAAAAAGGAGTTGACAGAAGAGAAGAGTACAACAGGAGGAAGCAGTGAGAAGCAGATACAGGTATGAAAGGCACATACAGGGAATGGTGAAGTATAGCAATTGTATCTGCTTCTCCATTTGATCGTTCCTTGCTTGTAATTGTCTGTGACTACCATTCTTAATTTTTGTGCAGTTTTTTTTTTATGGGATGGTTGGAGGGTGAAAGGGGGGAAGGCAGATCCTCTAGACAATTCTCTGCCAAGCAGGCCTATAGTTCAGTGTAAGGACTGAAGGTTATGGCAATTCTCAGGCCCTGCAGTGCCAGGAATTGTCTGGGTCACCAGAGCATTTTGAAAAAAGCAAATAAGAGCCTCTCCTGCCCCACCTTAGAAAACTTCAATGGTTTCTAAGTGCTCATATGGAGAGCTCAATCTCAACATATCAAAGTTCCACACATACTGTGTTGCCCAAACAAAACACTGGCCCATCATAAATCTAAAGCACTTATTAAATTCACAATGGTTTCAAGAGATCATCTCATTTACATCTGTAAATACAAGCCTTCAAATTCCTCCATGACTGTATAATCTTGGTCTTGTTAACACTTCCAGCTTCATCTCTCATTTCCACTTACACTGGGATCCTTAATAGCTGCTTTAAAACCACAGCACACACTGATCACCTCTGGGCCAAAACCCACACCATCTAATAACTGATCTCTAGTTTTTCACCTGGCCTTTCACTCCTATGTTGACCCAATTCATTCTAGTTTTCTTTTTTTTTAAAAAAAAAAATTTCGTCATACTTAACAACGCTTGTGATTCTCTTGGGCCTTAATTGTAAAATATCAAACAATTTTCTCATCTTCATGGGGACTGCATCAATGCACTGCCTAAAAATTCTATCTACTTCCCTTCTTAGTTTACAGCTATTAATCATTTTTTTTCTTTTTGGGTCACACCCAACGATGCACAGGGATTACTCCTGGTTCTGCAGTTCCATATGGGTTGCTTAGAACTGAACCCTGGTTGGCCACATGAAAGGTAGATGCCCTACCTGCTGTGCTATGGCTCCAGTCCCAGCCATTCATTTTTAAAATGAAGCCTTACCCCGATTACCTAAGCAACGCTTTTTTTTTTAATTACAATTTGCTTCAATCCTATGTTTTCATCAAAATTTCAACTGAAATCTTCCTTGGAAATTGTCTACAGTATTTGTGTATCAAGATTTGAAGTAAAGATTGATCCATATGCATTGTAGGAGACGCTAATATTTTTTAAGTAGGCACTTCATTCATCAGCATAGTGTATGGCAACTGGTAAGTATTGAAGGAATGCTACTGAATAAGTGAGTACACTTACAAACAAGACCATATGATTAAGTGGAGAGGCTAGATGCAAAGTGAGAATTGCTCTGAATTCAGTGCAAAGGATTCTTGTGGAAAACTGGAGGATATTTACATCTGTAAAAATATGTTTTAAAGTTATAACAAACATCTGGATGTGAGAGGGTGTGGCTAAGAAATGGATTATAACTATTCTCATTTAGTTCTGATCCCTACTCTAATTCAAGATAGATACAAGGATCTGATACAATTTCCTTTTGAATTTCTGTATATGTAGACATTTCTATTCTCATTTTCCACTTTATCTCCCTCTTATATATTTTCTAAGTCAAAGTTTGTCCTACGGAAATATCTCTTCTTTCAGCTCAGTTGGCTTATTTTCTTTATTGCCCTTTCTTTCCCTTATTGCTCTTTTTCTTAAGACTATCATTGATACGTATTTTTCTAGAATATTCCAGCTCTTTTTTAATTCTCAGATATCTGGTTCATGTAGACACAGGATTTTTGACTCACTCTCTTATTTTTGCATTTGCAAGGAAATTTTATTTTTATTTGACTTTTTATGACAATTATACTGATTTAAAACTTTAACATGAATTCTACCCAATTAGCATATTTTAAAGTATGCAACACAGTACTGTTATTTATAGTCAGAAGGTTGTGCATTGACTGCTAGAACTTACCTGTGCAACCAAAATTTTATATTACCAACTCCCCATAACTTCTGCATCATAGCAAACACAATTCTAGTTTTTAATTCTTTTTTGGTGAAGTGAGCTAGTTTTCATTTAAAGCGGGTTAGAGATAGAGAAATGTGAGAGGAGAGAAATAGAGGTATACCTGTTCAAGAGAACATAGGCTTCTCCAAAGTGGAAAAAAAAGCCCTAAGTCATTCATTTTGTGAATTTGTCTTTATTTATATCAGGAAAGCTGCGGTTGTGAAAATTATTACTGTAAGTCAGAGAAAAATATGGAGTGATAGCATAGCAGTAGGGCGTTTGCCTTGCGCGCAGCCAGCCTGGCTGAGCCGGATTTGATTCCTCCGTCCCTCTCGAAGAGCCTGGCAAGCTACCGAGAGTATTCAATATGCCAAACACAGTAACAAGAAGTCTCACAATGGACAACGTTACTGGGCCCGCTTGAGCAGATAGATGAACAACGGGAAGACAGACAGAGACAGACAGACAGATGGGGGAACCATATGGTATTCTGGAAATCAAACCCAGGTCAGCCGCATGCAAGACAAACACCCTTGCCACTGGGCTGCTGTGCTATCGCTCCAGCCCCAGAAGCTGAAATTCTTAAGCATATCATCTACAAGGGAAGGAAGAGTCTTTCTCCTGGATATGAGCACATTTGGTAACCAGGTTCCCAAAGTAACGAGGGTTACTATACCAGAATCACAGTCCCATGGTTATGTCATGTATATGCTCCCTTGGCAGTTACCGTTCTGTAGCTCCTGCTCCTTGATGACAATCTCTTTAAAACATGAGCAGGGGTCTCTTCTCTTTCCCCATCAATGCAATGTCAATGTTCACTCTTTTAAAACTGGCATGTTTTCCTTAACAAAATATTTCCAAGTTTATCCTTATTGTTACTTATTGAAGAATTTTCTCTAGATTTATTAAAACTAATAGTCGTTATATGTGTGTGTGTGTGTGTGTGTGTGTGTATAATTAAAATGCATTATTCATCCATGGCCATTTATGATGTTTCCCTATGTTTACCAGTCTCTAATTTTCACATATCTGTTTGGTATGGACAAATTATCATCACTGTAATAATCAGACACATGGAAATCAGAGCTCACATAAATATTTAAGATTAAAGCCACTGAATCTGATCTGGACAGGGATAATAGTACAATGTGTAGGGTTCCTACCTTTCATATATGTGACTGACCTAGAGTTAATCCCCAATACCACATATGGTTCCCCTAACCTCACCAGAAATTATCCCTGAATGCAGAGCAAGAGAAAATCCTGAGCACCACCAGAAGTGGTCCCAAAACAACAACAGAAACTCAACAATGATCTTACTAACAATAACACCTAAAGTTGTACTTTAGGACATACTATTTATTCTGGCTCTGAAATTCTACAATATATGCATTTCTCATAGTTTCCATCCTATGTTCCTATATTTGTTCTTAAGGGGTCTACTAAAAAAAACTCATGCTGTTCCTGTGTCTGAGTTTTTACATTTAGGATAATATAAAAAAAATCAAAATTATAGTCTTTAATTCTTATGTGCTATTTTAATATTATTACCTTCTGCTTCTATTCTAATGCACTGTTGATCTAAATCACCACCCTATGACTTCAGTAGGAAAGTTAGGAGCATAAATATGTTGCTAAGTAAGTAACTAGGAGACAGAACTTCTAATTGACCCATTCTAGAGGCTCAGCAGTGACGAATGGGCTCTAAATCATGTATGGTTTTGCTGAGAACAGAAGTTTGTAGACAAACCTGTCACCTAGGAAAGAAGAGAAACATGGGCACTGAAATAATTAGATGAATGAATGGGACTTAAAACAGAGTGTATATCACAAAGATTCCCAGAAGAAAGCACACACACCCCTTTTAGTCCCATATTGTGCCTCTCCTGCCTCAATGTACCTTAGTATATTGTCACCAAGTAACCAACAGAGAAACCCCATATTTTTGCTCTTCTTTCTTCTGTTCCACAGATGTGCTATGTTTCCAGAAATCTTTCTATTTTAAGTGCTCTGTACCTCTGTTCTGGGCAATTTCTGGTGATTTCCTAGATGTAGTTTATCTTGATGCTGAATAACTAAATCTCTTCGCTTTCTCACCTAAAATGCTCTCAGTGTGATTGATTAACCAAATTCCTTTACAACAGGGACACACAAGTTTAGAAGATATAGATTAACCTAACATTAGCCATTTGACTAAAAGCAGTTTATCTATTCTACCCCCCTCCTCAAATAAAGGAAACTGTAGTTCTCCCAATCTCTTTTTCTCTCTTTTTCTCTCTCACACACAGAGGCAGAAATGAAGTTCCACAAATTAAATGTTTTGCCTACTAGAAAAATAATTTTCTTCTAAGGAGCATGAAGAAAAATATAGCTCAGTATACAAGTAAGGTCCTCACAGGAAATTTGAGGAACAGGAGGGAAATGCTCCCTTCTAATGGAGGAAACAGTGAGTATCACACAATAGCTCCCAAATAGAACCATGAATCCTGATAGAACTATCTAGACTGAATTCAGGATAATTGGTTACTGGCTTTATGTTAGCGTGGCGACTGAAATCCAGAAAGCTAAAGTCACTTTCAAACAGTGTTGGAAGTGTGTCTCCAGACACAGAAGTGATGAGGTTCATCTGCCAAACCATACATAGCAACTGACTCTAGGAACACGAGGTGAACTTAGAATTTTTCCATCACTCACCCATACAGGCAGCAGATATTGAGCTGCCCTTCACAAACTACAAAGAGGGTTTTAAATTTGGTGTTTAGTCAGGGAGGTCTTATCTTTAGGAGTGAACTTTTAAATTCAAGTTATCACCGTCTTTCTGAATCTGTCAACTAAAAAACTAGAAAGGCTACAACAACTCTGTGACTTACACTTAGAAGCACACTTAAAAAATTCAGCCCCATTTGCATGCTCCTTTCCCCTTCGGTACTTTCAAAGGTCTTCTCAAGAAACAGTGAACAAAGAATAATTACACATTAAACTTAAATATTTCAGATATTTGGAAAAAAGCATTTATATGCTTCCTTAATTTTGATTATTGGAAAAGATTAATGATTTCCTGGTAGTGGATATACATATACCAGAACTATTGGTTTGGAGGCACAGGTAACAGAGCCCAATGTTATTGCTCCTAGGTAGTAAAATGATCAGTAGGATGTATCCAACGAGAACCAAATTCTGTCTACCTGGAATTAACATAGAAGATTTACCAAAACTTGTAATTCAGTACTTAGTAGCTAAGAATCTGGAGGAGTCAGTTCTTGGACCCAGTGTTCCTAGGCAAAAAAGGAAATGCTGAAGTGAGTGCAGAGCTCAAGAAAACCAACATAAGTATTTTCCAGGAGGGTTTTTTTAATTAAAACTAGAAGAAAGTATCTTACTTATTTTTAATCTTGTATGCTGATAAGGTCATGTCCCATGCTCTATGCCATTTGAAAAAGTTTGCCATATGGTAGAGAGAATAAAATAAACATTGTGAGGTTAAGCAGAAGAAAGGGGGATATTTAGACATGAGAGCTATGTTGAAATTACACCTCTCTGCCTGTGACAAGACGCAGTTTTGTACTATAATATATGTCTCCTATATTTTGGGTTTCTTTTTTTCTTTCAAGAAAAATACTGTGAGATGTCGAACTTTAAAAATTGCAGAGTTTTAAAATCTTATAAATTAATTGTTCTCAAGATCTAAAAAGAAGGTTTTTATAATTCTGTCTGCCTGACAAAAGTGAGATGTGTTGAGAATGTGTCCTTAAGATCTAAGTTTTCCAAAATAGAGGCAGTAGTTAACCTAGGCAATGGGGCACGGTGTGCAAATCCAGGATTCTAAAGAGCATGTATTATGTACAGAAAGAGCTACTGACTTACATGGAAAAATATATACGTGGAGTAGGGAAAAGAGCATTCAAGAAATATCTTACTCATTTTTTTTGGCTTGCTTTACTCTGAAAATCACAATGAACCACCAAAGACTTTTCTAAGCAGGCAAGGAATGTAGTCTGTATTTGAGAAAAAGGTTCTCTCTTAGAGTGTGGATAAGTTTCTGAGCTTAAATAAAGAGAAGGAAGATAGTTAAGAAATGGCTAAAATACAGGTTCACATAGAATATCATAGTAAAAATGAAGAAAATATCAGATCGTAGGAAGACATAAAGATTTTTTTAAACCTTTTTTAATAGAGATTCTGTGATTTATAGTACCCTTGTTGATGATTTTCTGTGTACACGATTCCAACAACATAACCATCATGAGGGCATCACTAGTTTTTAAATTGCTTCTCCATGGGTAGTTCTAAAATGTGAAGAGAAATATAAATTTTTTATTTAATATGTAGGTAAACATGATAGATAGATAGATAGATAGATAGATAGATAGATAGATAGATAGATAGATAGACAGATAGTTAGATAGATAGATAGACAGACAGACAGACAGACATTCTATCTGCTATGCTGTCACTCTGTCCTCCTGGCATTTCTTTAATTTGCAGAGAACAGACAATCTAAAGAATTTTGTTAAGGTGATATAAACCTAAGATACGGGGTTAATTTGATTTTCACATGATCTGAGATTCCCCAATTTGTTGTAATCAGCAACAGCTCTATGCTTCCTTAGGATTGGCTTTTGGCTCCTAAGCAATTTTTTTTGAGACTTCAGACATCTGCTACGCCTTTTGTATTGGCTCAGTGCAGTATTTATGTGTGCACAGCTGTGTACATAGCATTATCTCTGTGTATGGGAACACATGCGGGTATGTGTGTGCTCTCTTCTGTCCTAAGAAAAATCAACAGATATAATATACGAGTTGATAATTTAGTTCAATCTACTTGGCAAATTAAATTGGTTAAGATCTAAAATTGTTATGGAAGGAGAGGTAGTACTGGGTATAAGGTTTTTGCTTTGCATGTGACTAACCCAGGTTTGATCCCTATGCAGAGCCAAGACTAAACCCTGAATACTTCTAGGTTTGGCCCAAACCACACTGTCCAAAAAAATCTAAAATTCTTAAATTATGTTGTAATGTTGCAAAGTAACTATAAAGAGGTAATTTCATTATAAAATATGTATTGAAAATCTTTTTATGACCAGTGTGCTGTCATATAAAGCAACTTTGTAGAGCATACTTAATTTAAACTAAAATAGTAATGACTTACTTCTAGTAGACATTTAATAAACCATACATACCAGACACAGAACTCTAGAATAGACATCCAACTAGAATGGGTGATTTTCCCACTTGTTAATAAATTTCATGAACATTTATAGAGGCTTTACTATATTTTTCTATTACCTTTATCTCATTAAACTATATTTTAGAACAAATCTGTATTGTTTTGTTCTAAGTAGCTGCTCAGAATGCTGAGGTTCTAATTTAAGAACTTCCATTTCATTGATTATATATATATATGTGTGTGTGTGTGTGTGTGTATATATCTTCTATTGTTCATAGTTCAACAATAGAAGCTATATATATCTTCTATTGTTCATAGTTCAAGCAATGTATATAATTTTTAGTTTAATTTTTAAAGTTACATTTTTATACTCTTAATTATGCATAAATATTCCCCAGAATTGTTTTTAGTAAAAAAGAACTGGTAGTTCCTAACTACAAGCAGAGTATGTGTGTTTTGTGTGTGTTTCCACCTCATAGAGTTCTGCCATTGTTTAATAGTCAGCGTAAGAATAATCTTCAAGGATATTTGAATACACAGCATGCATAAATTAGATCATTATGATAATGTTAAGAGCTAGAGGATAAATATTTTTAATTCTCTTATAGACAGCTCATTCCTCAAATAATCCAATCAGTGTTTCTGATGTAATGAATGAGAATATAGTACTATTCAGGAACAGTTGAGAGAATCATATTTTCTAAATCAAGTAAGGTATGGACTGAGATCTCTGTGTAAATCTCTTATATAATTTATAAATTTTATATCATAGCTCTATTACACTCTTAGAATAAATATTAATTTAATTTATACAACACATATAAAGTATTGATATTCCTCTTAGAGATATATTATTTTTATAAACATCACTACCTATACCAAACAAGTTTTGAGATAAATTACTTGATGACTAAAATGGAGATTTGAGTGGACAGTTGCAAACATGTCCATAATATAAAACTGGGACAAGTTGATTATTAAGAATTGATAAGGGGCAGTATGGTGCTGCCAACAGGTCAACCTCTACCTGCAAGGTGAGTACATCAGCACCCTGATGGTGCCTTAAGGCTTCCTGATAGAACAAAATTGTTGCTGTATCTTTTGGGCCAATAACTTGGGGCCAAGTTTATTAGGAAATTAAATGGCCAAAAGTAAGGTATGTTGGAACCACATCCACAAACCACCTTCAATTAAGCTATATAAATTCATTTATTGGCCATATTTCAGAGACCCATAAATAAATTTTGAAAGACATCAAAAGCCACAGTTCATCCTGGACCCCCACATGACTGAACAGACCATGGTAAATCTGAGGAGGGTAGTTTGGCCTGATACCCACCCAAACAAAGCCCCCTGCAGCCACTTGCTTCCACAGTCCAAAATCACCTCCATACCCCAGGCACTTGACTCCACTGTCTCAGGACAGACCTCACCAATATATAATCTGCTGAAAAGTTTTGTGACTGAAATCTCCAGGCTTTCTTGGGATCAGGATGAGTTACCTCCCCACGCTGCCCTGTACTTCAAGAAGCCTTGGCAGTCACATCCACACCCCAAAGCAGCCACCCAATTGAAAAGCTACTCCAGCCTTCCTATCCTGATAAGAATACCAAATGCCCTGAACAAACACCATGACCTCTTAGCATCTGTACTACAAATCATAATGTACAAAAGGAAAAGGAGAGAGAGAGAGAGCAAGAAGGAAAGTACCTCTCATAGAGGGAGGCTGGGGGTGGGGGGATGGGGTGTTAGGGGATGGTGGTAGGGAAACAGGGGGCATTGGGAGTGGAAAATGTACACTGGTGGAGGGATGGGTGCTGAATCATTGTATGAATGAAACCCAATTATGAACAGCTTTGTAATGGTATATCTCATTTAATTTTTTTTCAGAAAATTAATGTGAATATCATGCCCAATTCAATCAGCTTAATCAATGACTGAATAAATAGCAGTACTCCTACATTTTAAAAGAATAAAGGATTGATAAAGGATCAGAGAGATAATCCAGACTTTAAGTTGCTTGCTCTGCATGAGGTCCACACTGGTTCAGTCACCTCACCAACACCCTATTTGGTACCTTGAGCCCTATAAAGAGTCATCTTTGAGCACAGAGCCAGAAATAATCCCTGAGTCACTACAAGGTGTATCCTAAATGTTATATCTGCGAAGAAATGAACTGATAAGCCTGTACACTGTGAAGTTACTATTTGTATAATTATGGTGTTTACCAAATGCCATGTTGTCTTAAGAGTCATAAGGAAACTGAAATTCATATGGAACAACAAGCGCCCAGAAATAGCTAAAGCAATTCTTGGGAAAAAGACATGGGGAGGCATTACCCTTCCCAAACTCAAACACTACTACAAAGCAGTAATAATTAAAACAGCATGGTACTGGAACAAAGCGAGGGCTGCAGACCAGTGGAACAGGTTGGAAGATCAGTACACACAACCGCAAATGTATGAACATCTAATCTTTGATAAGGGAGCAAGAAATGTGAAGTGGAACAAGGAAAGCCTCTTCAACAAATGGTGCTGGCATAACTGGACAACGACATGCAAAAAAATGGGTTTACAACTCGACCTAACACCATGCACAAAAGTCAGATAAATATGGATTAAAGATCTCAACATCAGGCCAAAATCTGTAAGATACATTGAAGACAAGGTCGGCAAAACCCTCCAGGATATTGAGGCTAATGGTATCTTCAAAGACGACACTCCACTGACCAACCAAGTGTAAACAGAGATTAAAAAAATGTACTATCTTAAATTAAGAAGCTTCTGCACCTCAAAAGGTACAATAAACAGAATACAAAGACAATCTACAAAATGGCAAAGGATATTTACCCAATACCCATCTGATAAAGGGTTGATATCAAGGACATACAAAGCATTGGTTGAACTCTACAAGAAGAAAACATCTAACCCCATCAAAAAATGGGGTGATGAAATGAATAGAAACTTTCTGGAGGTCTCTTTTCATTTAAATTTGAATAGAAAAAGTAGCAAGAATGTCATCGGACCATAATTCCTTCACTCAAGAAACATAAAAAAGAGAATAATATACTACCATGCCTTGGCAATAAGAAACGGAGTGCTGCATGTACAAACATTTTAAAGTAGTACCAATCAAACGCGCATTTGTTTTTAATGAATAGAATTGTGCAGCACCAGAAATTGTGGACACTACTTCCACTACCCAGCCGTCGCCACACTCCAGGACGCTTTCCGGACCCGCGCGGCCGCAAGCGGCCGCGCGACACATCATAAGACACTAAATACCCGTCTTCTGGAATTGTTGTACCATATTTGATAGGGTTCAAATATGGTAACACCTACAAGGGTGATTAGAGGTCACCCCAAAAGCCTCTATACCTCTCGGAAAGACTGGCAAGCTACCGAGAGTATTCCGCCCGCACGGAAGAGCCTGGCAAGCTATCCGCTGTGTATTCGATATGCCAAAACCAGTAACTACAACTGGTCTCACTCACCTGACCCTGAAGGCTTCACCGACATGGCAGCACTGAGAAGGATGAGAAAGGAGAGGCCGACAAAATCTCAAGGCCGACCTAGGCTGCCACAATGAAGGAAGACAAAAATGATCGTCTGTACTTTCAATGCACGTACGCTAGCATCAGATGCATCCATCGAGGACCTGATGGTACAAGCGCGAATGATCAAGTACGACATCATTGGTCTGACCGAGACAAGAAGACACGAATCTCACCATGCCATTTTCGACACTGGAGAAGAATTGTTCCTCGGAACATGCGATAAAAGAGGTGTTGGAGGCGTCGGTGTCCTTGTCAACACAAACTTGGCCAAGAGCATTGATTCATTCGAATGCCTAACAACCCGAATCGGACGTTTACATTTGAATAGATGTGGCTCACTGCCTGCAGTTTCTATCTTCGTTGTCTACGCACCAACATCTCATTATGATGAAAGAGAAATCGAGAAGTTCTACATGGAGCTAGAGAAGTTCTATAAAGAAGACCACACCTTCTACAAGATCATTGTGGGTGATTTTAATGCCAAGATAGGACCAAGAAGATCAGCTGAAGAACTTCACATCGGAACCCATGGCCTAGAATGGAACGAACAGGGTGAGAGACTGTCTGAGTTCATCATGTCGACCAAGACCATTCATGGTAACTCACAGTTCCAGAAGGCAGAATCTAAACGATGGACATGGGAGTCTCCCGGTGGACGATTCCACAACGAAATAGACCACATCATATTCAATCGACGGTTTTGCCTGACTGATGTCGCTGTTGTCCCAAAATTTCAAACGGGATCGGACCACCGTCTCCTTCGTGCAAAATTCTACTTCACAGAGCGGGGAGAAAGGGCTGCAAAGTTCAAAAAGAGAACTCCCAGAACGACCACCAACTGGGAACTCTTTGGTACTATTGCGGCAACATGGGAAGATGCCATTGTTGACAACATTGACGAGGAATACGATCGACTGGTTCAGCACCTCCATGAATGTGCGAGGAATGCCAAGAGAGAGATAGCCACAAAAAGTCGCCTATCTTCGAAAACTCTTGAGCTAATTCGCCAGCGTGGTTTGGCGCATGCCTCAGGCAACCGCAAGCTAACGTCCGAGCTTGCAAAGCAGTGCAGAGATGCGATCAAGGAAGACCTCAAAGAGAGAAGAGCAGAAGTACTGGTAGATGCGGCAGAAGCCGGGAAAAGTATTCGTAACGCCCGCCTGTCCTTCGCCAACTATAAGACCAAGATGACTGCCCTCCGACGTCCTGATGGATCCATCACATCCTCCAGAACGGCAATGGAGAAGATTATCCATGACTTCTACTCAAATCTCTTCGATAGCCATGTCCACTTGCCGACATACCAAATTCCACAGGATGGGTATGTCGTTCCCAACGTTCTCCCTTCCGAAATCCGACACGCCATTTCGTCGGTAAAGAAGCAAACAGCACCCGGCCCAGACAAGGTCAGACCTGAACACCTGAAGAACCTGCCGTCAGTACTCATCAATACACTGGCTCGGCTCTTCACTCGCTACCTGTCTGAATGCAAGGTTCCATCTCAATGGAAAACCAGCAGGACCGTACTACTGTTCAAGAAGGGAGACATCCATGACATTGGCAACTATCGCCCGATCTGCCTATTGTCTGTCATCTACAAGTTGTTCACTCGAGTCATCCTGAATAGGATTGGCAGAACACTAGATGAAGGACAACCATGTGAGCAAGCAGGGTTCCGCAAAGGATTCAGCACCATCGACCATATCCACACGATAACCAAACTCATTGAGGTTTCTCGGGAGTTCAAGATGCCGCTCTGCTTAACGTTCATTGATTTAAAGAAGGCCTTTGATTCTGTTGAGACGGAAGCGGTCATTGAAGCCCTAACCAATCAGGGCATTCAAGCCCAATACATCAGGATCCTCCGTGAGCTGTATTGCGGATTCACTACCAGGATCTCACCATTCTACAAAGAAGTGATCGTTGATGTCAAGAGAGGGGTGCGGCAGGGTGATACCATTTCACCGAAACTCTTCAGTGCCACCCTCGAGAACATCATTCGACGACTGGAATGGGAAGGAATGGGAGTGAAGATAGATGGTCGGCAACTACACCACCTCCGCTTTGCTGATGACATTGTTTTAATAACACCAAACATCAGCCAAGCGGCACAAATGCTGGCCGACTTTGACCGTGAGTGTGGAAAGGTAGGACTACAGCTGAATCTTACGAAGACAATGTTTATGAGAAACAGCCTTGTTCCTGACGCCCCATTCGCTCTCAATGGAACGACCATCTCCGAATGCAACAGCTATGTGTACCTAGGTCGAGAGGTCAACATGACAAATGACCTGGCACCCGAGCTGTGCAGGAGGAAGAGAGCGGCTTGGAACGCCTTCAAGAACGTCGAAGAAATAGCTAAGAGGACGAAGAACCTCCGGCTCCGGGCACATCTCTTTGATTCCACTGTTCTTCCTGCATTAACATATGCCTCAGAGACCTGGGCCCTACGCAAACAAGATGAGAACGCCATTCAGGTCTCCCAAAGAAGAATAGAAAGAGCTATGCTTGGAATATCACGTTTCACTCAAATGAGAGAACGAATCCGGAGTTCTGACATCCGTCGACGATCAAGGATCAGGGACGCTGTCTCATTTGCCAAGGTGTCGAAAATCAGATGGGCTGGTCATGTAATGAGATTTAAAGACGACCGTTGGACTAGAGCTGTTACTGATTGGATTCCACGGGATGTCAAGAGACCGCGTGGCCGCCCACCTACCAGATGGTCAGACTTCTTTGTCAAGGTCATGAACGATCGGTTTGAGGCCCTCCATGTTCCCGGAGCGAAGAGATGCCATTGGGCTACACTAGCACGCGACAGGGACAAATGGAGACGTTACTGGCGCCCGCTCGAGCAAATCGACGACTAACGGGAAGTTAAGTGATTAAGTGATTAAGTGAATAGAATTGTAGTTACAAAAAATTAAGACTTGATTTCTAACTAATTTATTTTCTTTCACTTCATTCTCTTTCTGTACCTTCTGTTATCTATTGCTGTGCAACAAATTACATCAATATGTAGTGGTTGCAGACTCCACGCCAGGCTCTGGGGTTGGTTAAAGCCCTCCCCACCCCAAGGGACCCAGTCCCAGGAGCCGACCTCCACTGCCCAACCACTACCATGCTCCAGACCACTTTCCAGAAACATTATAAGACACTTCCCACCCATTTTTGCCTCTCGAAGAGCCTGGCAAGCTACGGAGAGTATCTCGCCTGCACGGGCAGGACCTGGCAAGCTCCCCGTGGTGTATTTGATATGTCAAATACAGTAATGACAATAGGTCTCATCCCCCTGACTCTGAAAGAGCCTCCAATCCTTGGGAAAAGATGAGAAAGAAGAGGCTGATAAACTCAGGGCTGGTAGGAATAGAGATGTTACTAGCACCCATTTGAGTAATTCCAAGACCAAGGGTATGACAGTGATACAGTGATGTAGTGGCTGAGAAAAATGTACATTAATAATTTTGCATTTTTTTATCTCGTCTCATGTTGGGATGAGAAATTCAGGTGTAGTTTAACTGGATGTGTTTGGCTTAAGATGTGCAGTGTGGTTGCAGTCAAGCTCTCCTCCTGAGTCACGGCATCTAGAGACCCACCTCAATGACCACAGAGCAGTTCTTGGCAATATTTTAAACATACACTTCTAACTTCTCCCTTGTGTGTTCTGGCAGGCCTCAGACAACCCATTTATAATATTGCTTATGTGGTCCTCTGACTTCCATCTCTTCCTTGAGAGCTGGTTTCCCTTGGGGTTAAATTCACTTCCTATTGGAAGTAAAGCAAAGACCGAAGTTGAAAGTTAAGCTAAAGTCTTTTTATCAATCTAATATTGGAAGTGACAGCCCCCTACTTTCTCTATGCAGTATGCATGAGAAATGAATAGGTCCAATCAAAACACAAGAGAATTACATAAGGAATGATTAACAGCAATTCACTGGAGTTTTATTAGTGATTTCCTACAACACCTATTAGCCTTCTTTAGAAAAAATCCCCCATTCCATTAGGACATGTAGAACCATCACATTCATCCTGTGATGGATAATCTAAAACACAGCCACTTTCTAATCAACTATTTACCATAATCACCTCATATTCTTGGGTCACTGTGTCAGGACTGGACTCAGTTGTCATTTGACTATCTTCCATGTTTCTCATCAGTTCCTGCTTCCTTTATCCTCAAATGTGTTCAATAATCACCACATTCTTCAACTGCCCGGTGCCTTCCCTGACTTTCTTCAAAAGATGCTCTCATATATTCAGTCAATTGGATTTTAAAGCATGAATTCCCTAACTACCTAAAACCCCTCCCCCTTCAAAAAAATCAGAGAGACAACTCAAAGAATGCGTTCTTTCTTAAATCCTATTTTTCTACATTTCAGAGGAATTTTTTTTCCCTATTGAAATGTTCATCAGTTGTTTTGGAGTTAGTGGAAGAAACTGGTCCCTGTCTTCCACAATAAATTGGATTCATAAAGTTTAGTTGAGGGACATGGAATCTGAATTTTATTCAAGAAAGTAGGGAATTCTTTTCCAATAAATATGCAGAGAAATGGGCACTGTAATTTAAGTAAGTCTATAAGCTAAGAACTCATCTAAGGAAGTACACTTGTTTACAGAGAAATACAATATTACCTATTAGAAGGGGAACCTAAACATGAATCTTTGTTTTGTTTCTTTTTGTTTTGAAGCCACACCTAGGGTGATCTGGGCTTATTTCTGGATCTGTGTTCACAGATCACTTCTGGTGGACTCAGTGTTCCATAATGGATGCCAGGAATCAAACCTGAGTTGGTGCATGTAAGGCAAATGTCCTATCACTCAGGCCCCAGGAATAAGTTTTTAAGTGATGAAACAAAACATCTCATAAATAAAAATGGCAAGAAAATAACAAAAATGAATCTGAACATATTTCATCTACAAGGTGTTAGAAATTTTTTATGATTAAACTAAATGAGTTTAATTATAATCTGCTATGGTTTCTTTGGGAGTATTTTCACAGGAAGTTGGTGAATACATAACAACACTTTTAGTAATTAAAACTTTTTTGAGGGAAAAAATGGAAAAAAACTATGATGGTAGGTTTAAATTTGAGAAAATATATAAACCTAGGCATTAAGTGAGTTAGCTTGGGAGGAATGGAAAACATGATCTTTATGGCAGATGATGTAATTGATATGATCCTTAAAGCTTGACTTGAGCTATTACTTAAATACATAGATAATTTGTAAGAAAGAATCAATTTGTGACCTAGTGATGCTCCAATAATTGGTTATCTACAAATCTGTTTATAGACTGAGAATTTTATAGCCATTATTATTAAACCTCACCAGCACACTGCCAGGTATTATATTTCTAAATAGATCAATAAATGGTAAATAAGACCAAATCACAGTGCCAGAGTGTGATAGAGATGAGATAGCTTTATTCCAAATTCAGTTTCTTTAAAGTCATTATAATGTTACAATATAATTGCAACTTTCGATGTAGTTATTGTAGTAATGGGAGTCACACTTACTGGTGCTCTTGGGTGATGTTGTGCCAGAGAATATACACAGGACTTTACCATTGCAAAACATAGGCTCTATCATTTGACCTATATCCCCAGCCTACATATAAGCAATTTTAAGTGTGTATAAAAGATGGTTTTGGTTCAGTATCATTCTAAAACATCTGAGAGAAAGAAACCCAAAGTGCAATCATTTAAAACACTGAAAAACATAGCATTCCATTTAACCAACAAATCAAAATGAGGCATAATAGCCAACCAAAATTATAGCATTCTTCCTATCCAGATGAAAAAGAACTCTACTAAAAAATCATAATGAAAAATTCATGGAACAAAACATTTTGAAATTATAGAATAATTTCTCAGATATCATTTACTAATTTTCTTCCTTCCACATAGTTTTTAAATTATACATTATATTGAATTAAAAAACTTTTTAATTTTAATCAATATTTTAAAAATTACTTAACATTTTCATAATTCAGATTGGTAGAGCATACTATGAATTATCTCCAAATGTCAAGGGGGAAATTGCGAACCAAGTAATGTTTGATGCTAATTATACCTCAATAATAATAAAGCAGGCTCTGGGTTTAGCATTTATAAATGTTGTTATAAGAAAAAGAATCAACTCTTGTAATGCCAATCAGAAACAACATTTGAGAACAGCTCTACGACTCCTCCACTTTTACCTCCAGGCTCTATACGGAGAGCCTGTACCTTAGTCTCATTCTTCACCATCCACACCTCAGTATCAATTCTTTCTTTCCAGGAATCACTTGGCTATGGCATATCACATCAGCAAACATTTCCATGACATCTAGTAAAACTTGTACTTATGTTTTTGAAAACCACAACATCTGTTGAATAATCTGAAATATTATACCATCTTTCAGGAATTAACTTTTTTGGAGACACTCTTGATAAAATTGTGGTTCCTACTTAATGACTACTCAGGGGACATATAAAGACTTAATAAAGTAAGAGGGGTTATTTAAAAGCATGTTTAAAAGCAATATAAAGTGCTCTATCACTTGATCATTTGGCATCCTGTTACTAATCGATTTGCTTGAGCAGGTGCCAGTAACGTCTCCATTCGTCCCTGTTGCGTACTAGTGTAGCCCAATGGCGTCTGCTCATTCTAGGAACATGAAGAACCGCAAACTGATCATCAGGGTCTTGACAAAGAAGTCTGACCATCTCGTAGGTGGGCAGCCACATGATCTTTTGATGTCCCATGGAATCCAGTCTGTAATGGCTCTAGTCCAGCGGTTGTCTCCAAACCTCATTATGTATCCAGCCCATCTGATTTTTGACACCTTGGCAAATGAGACAGCGTCCCTGATTCTTGATCATTGACAGAGGTCGGAACTCTGGATTCTTTCTCTCATTTGGGTGACATGTGATACTCCAAGCAAAGCTCTTTCGATTCCTCTTTGGGAGACCCGGATAGCACTCTCATCCTGTTTTCGCAGGACCCAGGTCTCTGAGGCATATGTTAATGCAGGAAGAACAGTGGAATCGAAAAGATGTGCCCGGAGCCAGAGGTTCTTCATCCTCTTAGTATTTCTTCGTCACTCTTGAAGGTGTTCCAAGCCGGTCTCTTCCTCCTGCGCAACTCAGGTATCATGTTGACTTCTCGACTTAGGTACACATAACTGTTGCATTCAGAGATGTTTGTTTCATTGAGAGCGAATGGAACGTTGGGAATGAGACCGTTTCTCATAAAAATTGTCTTCGTGATATTCAGCTGTAGTCCAAACTTTCCACACTCATGGTCAAAGTCAGCCAGCATTTGTGCTGGTTGGCTAATGTTTGGAGTTATTAGAACGATGTCATCAGCGAAGCGGAGGTAGTGTAGTAGCCAACCGTCTATCTTCACTCCCATTCTTTCCTGTTCCATTCATTGCATGACATTCTTGAGGGCGGCACTGAAGAGTTTTGGTGAAACGGTATCACCCTACTGAACCCCTTTCTTCACATGGATGATCACTTACTTATAGAATGGTGAGATCCTGATAGTGAATCTGTAATACAGATCATGGAGGATCCTGATGTATTGAGTTTGAATGCCCTGTTTGGCTAGGGCTTCGATGACCACTTCAGTCTCAACAGAATGAAAGGTGTTATTTAAATCAATGAATGTTAGACAGAGAGGCATCTTGAACTCCCGAGAAACCTCAGTGAGCTTGATTATCGTGTGGGTATGGTCGATTGTGCTGAATCCTTTTTGAAACCCTGCCTGCTTGCATGATCGTCCTTCATCTAGTGTTCTGCCAATCCTATTCAGGATGACTCGAGTCAACAGCTTGTAGACAACAGACAACAGGCATAATGTCGGATTTCAGAAGGGTGAACATTGGGCGACATATCCACCCTGTGGAATTTGGTATGTGGGCAGGTGGACATGGCTATCGAAGAGATTTGAGTAGAAGTCATGGATAATCTTCTCCATTGCCCTTCTGAAAGATGTAATGGATCCATCAGGACATTGGAGGGCAGTCATCTTGGTCTTGTGGTTGGTGAAGGACAGGTGGGTATTGCAGATGCTTTTCCTGGTTTCTGCCACATCTGCCAGCACTGCTGCTCTTTTCTCTTTGAGGTCTTCCTTTATGACTTCTCTGCACTGCTTTGTGAGCTCGGACATTCACTTGCAGTTGCCTGAGGCTTGCACCAAGCCACGTTGGCAAATGAGCTTGAGAATTTTCGAAGACAGGCATATTTTTGTGGCTATCTCTCTTCGGCATTCCTCACACAATCATGGAAGTGCTGAAGTAGTCGATAGTATTCCTCGTCAGTGCTGTCAACGATGGCATCTTTTCGTGTTCCCATGTTTCTGGACGCTCTGCCCGAGACTCACGCGTGAGTGAAGCCCCACAGAACCAGGTAAGTGGAACTCTGTGACCTTGAACTCCATGCTTGGACTCCAGGCTAAAGGGCTCTGTATCAGTAAGAAATACATAGTATTGAAAGGTTTTTATAAATCCTATTAGAGTAGGCCAGAAGGACTTGTATGATACTGAGACATTGGATGAGAACCACATTGTTTTTTATTTTGTTTTGGGGGAGGGTGCCACATGGAGCAGTGCTCAGGGACTACTACTCACTCTGTGCTTGGTGCTATTTTGTGAGATTATGTGGTTACCAATTAAACCCTGACCTCCTGAATGCAAAGCATACACACAGCCCATTGAACTATTTCTCTGGCCAAAAGAAAACACTTTCATCTTCCCCCCCTCCCAGATACCAAAACAGGTATGAAAGAAAATATCTAGGAAAACATACTTACCTTGAGAAATACTGCTATTTTAAGTTGCAATAGCATCATTCTCTTTTTATTTCAGTTTGATCATTTAGATATGAATAAATTAAAGGAAAAATTTACATTCGAGGCAGAGATCATAAGGAGGCTAGAGTTTTATAAAATTAGGTCATAAAGCAGTTATTTCAATTTATTGTGCGTATTAACTTTATTCATTTATAAGCATGTTTTATGTGAACATTCAAATCTAGATGCATACTAATTAGTAATTAATATTCATCAGCTTGTATAGCAGTCCTCAACATAATGGTGATTAGCTTTGGATATTAATAGTATCATAAATAACTAGCAGAGAAATACATTTTCATGAACATTTTATTATTTTCCATAGGAGAATATGTGTCCATATATTGGGAAATTGCAATGATACTTTTAAATGCTGTATTATATGTCTGCTCATATACCTGGCAAGCAATTGTTTCAGTAAAATTGAATATTACTGATTTATTTTCAAATAATTTGTTTAGTCTTTTCCATTGACCATTTTTCACAAGAGATGTTATATCTCCAAATTATACATACATAAATGTATATATAAATACATCTATACAAATTTTAGAGACATATACTTTGAACTCCAAGTGAACTCCAACTGGCTTTATAATGAACCATGGAAATACTACTCGACATCACTCTCAAAGCAGCATCCCTTGCTACTTACTCAAGTATTAGATATTAACTCTGTCTCTCTTGCATCGTTGATTGATATTTTCCTACTAAATATTAATCAACTTGCAGTTCCAGATTATTAATATTGATAACAAGTTATTGGAAAAGAAAACAATACTTTGATACTAACATTCTTTTTACATTTTGCCTGTATCAGTAACATTTTACCCAAATGATCATTACATGAGTCTACATGATTACATATTACATAACTGATAAAATACTATTGGTTCACACTCAGAATGAACTCAGCATTAGCCATTTTTTTTACTTCCAGCTTTTACTACTATGATCATAGTCCAAATTAAGCTCATTTGATATTTGATTTATGATCCCAAACATTGCCTTTGTTTCTTATATATAAATGATACAGAAGTCTATTAAAATGCTAGTGATGGGCCAGAGTGTACAGTGGGTAGGGCACTTGCTTAATATGTGGCCAACCTGGGTTTGATCCATGGCACCACATACAGTTCCCAAAGTCCTACCAGGAATTATGCTTTAGTGCAGATCTAGGATTAAGCCCAGATGTAACCCTGAAACAAAACAAAGCATTGTCATGTTATGAACACCTCTGCACCCCTAAATAAAATTTTTCAATGGTTTCTTATGGCGATAGCACAGCGGGTAGGGCGTTCGCCTTACACGCGGCCAACATGGCCAACCCGAGTTCGATTCCTCCGCCCCTCTCGGAGAGCCCGGCAAGCTACCGAGAGTATTGGATATGCCAGACACAGTAACATCAAAGACGTTACTGGGCCCGCTTGAGCAAATCGACGATCAACGGGAGGGCCTTTACCTTTACCTTTACCTTCTTACTTTGAATGGGTTGTTTGGAACACACCTGGGTGTTCTCTGGGATCAGTCCTAGAAGTGCTCAGGAACCATGAAGTGTCTGGGATGGAACCAGTGTTGGCTGCAGGCAAGGCTAGTGCCTCCATCGCTGTTCTCTTTCTGGCCCACCAGGACTCTGTTCTAATTCAAAGATACACAATGCTCAGGCAGTCTGGCTCCGCTTCTCTGACATAATAGCTCATGTCTTCTCTGTACCCATCAAGGCAGACTCGTGATATACTATTGCCTGATCAGTTAAGTATGATCTAATCTCTCCTTTGCACTTGCTGTTTTCAGCTTGAAATATTTTCTGCCCAGACTGCCTCATGCCCTTCTTCCTGACTTTCTTCAGAAAATATTAGTGTTTACATGAGTGCTCTCATGATCACAATATCTAAAATTGTCCTCCTTTGTTTCTTGGCTATCATATTAAACCTTATGATTTTATTTTGGAAAAGAATAATCTTCCTTCAGCTCTAGGAAGTGTTCTATTTATGTATTGTAAATGATTCTATTATTGATAAATTTAAAACGTTTATAATAGTACTAATATTATAATTATTTTATGCTACTGCTATGCCATGTCCATAACCATAGTGCCAAAATCCTTGTTATCTTAAAAGCTATTCACGCCTCTCACATCCCTTTGTCTACCTTTACATTCATGAGCACATGTTGTTTGCTCTGACAAAAGTCATATTTCTCCATATTCACCAAATGGAAAGAAAAAACTAATAATTTTTGTCCTCCTCTTGACAAGTATTAGATGATAGACTATGTGAAAATGAACATTAAATATTTTTTTGCAGATCACTGTTTTCTCTGTCTCCAGAAAAAAATACATATATAAGTATTATTAATATTTGTGAATGAATGGGTAAATTTTCTCTATCTCTACTATTACCATGCCATTTACATACCATAGCACATTTTCTTATTCATTATCTGGTGTTTACTGATAGGAACATGTACTTATCCACATCCATAATAGCTTTGAAATTTCTTTGAGAACTAAGTTATACTTACACATGTTCTTTCCCGTTTACTACCTTTAAATGTATATCACTACACAATATACAATAAGTAGGTATTTACAGCACAGAGTATATGTGTGACTATTGCTATCTTAACAAATAGAAAATATCTGGTTCACATAACAATAAGCCTTTATTTTGGTTATGCTATTTTTTTAGCAGGAATTCCAATTACCCAATCAAGGAGGTTTCCATCTGCAGGTTCAGTTTGGTAATGTTCCATATTCCATATGTTATCTTTCATGAAGAAGATAATTGTTCCACAGGTCTGGTTATCTTTCCTGCAACAGAAAAGATAACATGTTCTTTTGATAATGGTAAACAACATATGAGCAAGCTGAAACAGTCCTGTTTCTTGAAGTAAAAGTCTAATTAAAATAATGCAAATTGGGGCTGGAGCGATAGCACAGTGGGTAGGCCGTTTGCCTTGCATGCGGCCAACCTGGGTTGAATTCCCAGCATCCCATATGGTCCCCTGAGCACCGCCAGGAGTAACTCCTGAGTGCAGAGCCAGGAGTAACCCCTGTGCATCGCTGGGTGTGACCCAAAAAGCAAAAAAAAAAAAAGAATGCAAATTGATCCTTTCAGCACACATCAACATGATGATCTCTTGGTATCTGTATTACAGCAAACCATAATGTCCCAAAGTAGAGAGAGTAAAGAAGGAATGTGCCTGTCACAGAGGTAGGGGGTGGTGTGGGGTGGGATACTGGCTGAAAAAATATTGAGGACATTGATGGTGGAAAATGTACGCTGAGGGATAGATGATCAATCATTGTATGACTGAAACTCAATCATGAAAGCTTTGTAAAAGTATCTCACAGTGACTCAATAAAAATTAAATAAAATAAAGAAAAACACACAAAATAAAACAAAAATATTGCCATTTGACCTGTTTTGCATTGGTCAACATTAGTGCCTTATACACATGAGCAGTGATGGGGTTATGTAATGGACTCTATCAATAGGAAGAACTTTAATGTCATATGACAAAGGGCAAGGAAACATGGCAGGAATAACTATGACCAAGAATCCAACTGATTACATAACATTGACTTAAAATGTACAATACCTGAGCATGAAGTTTTTCAGAGCTTCATAATTCATTCTTCAAAAGTGCTCAGGAGACAAAAAGATAACAAAAAAGCTGCAGTGTGTGCCTTTGATGAGTGAGAACCCATATTCAATCCATGGCCCCAGATAGGTTTCTGAGTACCACCAGGTTTAATATCACAGGGCCAAGGCAGAGGCAGGCAATCAAGCTAAACCATCCAACAGTCAAGCTCATTTAATAAAGCCAAGTATCACTGGGTGATCCCTGAGCTCCCAACACTGCTGGAGAAATCCACTCAGAAAATTATGAATGTCTACCATGTACCTAGCACTGGTCTACCTACTGTAGAAACAACAACAACAACAAAATGAATAACATACATGACAGCACTTTGCAAAACAAGGAAGCTTGATTAATTTTACCAAAGTTAAATGATAGTGCAATTCACTTACAGAGTAAAGAGAAGAATCTGTTCAACCTAAAAATAAGAAATTAATAGAAATTAACAGAGATTGGTTTAGCTAACAAATTTTACACTACTTCCCAATTAACCTGCAGTGCGGTCAGAATTAAAATAATGCCCATGAAAACATTGGATAGAAATGACATGCTTGTGTATTATAATGATATTATCAAATAGAGGAGGGTAAAGAGTTCAGTGGTAACTATTTCAGGCCAGGTGCCTCATTTTTTATTTAGGACATTCTCATCTTCATTGAAACAGTGCTCTGCAACTCATCTTGTTCGTTTGAAAGAGCTCTTACAGTTATCATTTCAGTGCAGTAAAATTTTAGATGCCAAAAACTTACTTTCTTTGAAAAATAACTGTCTGAGGTTATGTGAATATACCTTGAAACTTTAGTAGTAAAATGATGTCCTGAATTTTTAGGTTGTCACCCTGTACATTTCCATAGTGCTTTTCCCAACAAGCTGTTCCTCATAGGAACATATTGATTTAATCGAGTCTTACAGCTGTAGTCAGGCAATGCCCTGAATAGCAATAAGGCTTTTATATGGAATATGACTTAATTTAGAGAATAAGGACTGATGCAAGATGGCAGATTCATTAAATTTCCTGGCTGATCAATGTACTACCATTTGGAAAAGCTGAACTCAGAACTAAATCACTTTCCACATTGGTTGTCAGACATTCTTTAAAATATCTTGTTATATGTTATGACAGATGGATGAGAAACAGTGTTCGGTAATCAGAAGATCAAATCAGCGATTTAATTCTACCAGAGGAGGAAAATCAACTCCCTACCGCAGGAGCCTCTTACCCTCTGATTTCTTAAGGAAAGATCCCTACCAGACCAAAAATATAAGATGATTCACTCCAGCCTCAGTAACAATGACATTGGCATACAAATCCTTCATTAGACAGCTGCTGCTTCCCCTGTTTTCTCAATTTTCAGTGAATAGAGATCGCTCTAAGTTCAAGTGGACACATTATTCTTCCTATAATATGTGACAGCAAAAGAATAACTTACAAGGGTTTCATGGAATCAGTCTTTATGTAAGAATGTAAAGGCTTTCTGCTGCTTATGCTAGAAGTATTCTTGTCCCTGTGACATCCTGGCTATCAGGAGCAGACCTGTGTACGGTTCATCACTGAGTTCCAGATCCTCTGGGAGTTGTCTTAATGAGTAGCATCCTGCCCTGCTTTAAGTAGCCCAATTAGGACGAGAAACAAGGCAAAAATGCTTGCTTCAAAAAAATGTCCTGCAAACTGTAGTCAGTTGGCAAGGCATCTGGAATGCAGCCCACCAATAGGGAGCCCCAGTTATGAACCTGGGAATGTTTAATTTTAGCTTATTTTCAGTAGGAGTTCCACAGCTGTGGCTATGATTTTTAAAATGCTCTAATTTGATATAACAGTGATTATCTTCTAATCGCTTCCCTGCTTGGTAAAGCTTTTCCTTCCAAGGAAAGATGTGTGGTGTAGAGTCTTATTCAGAATTCTGCTCTTATTATTTTTAAAAACAACAATAAAGGTCAGAACATAGAACAAATAGAATTTCTCAACATGTTTCCTTTTGTAAATGTCACTTCAAAACAAGGAATCTAAGAGCAATGAATATCAGCTATATTAGAAATGGTGTTTGTGTTTGGGAGGAAGTAAAGTATTAATGACCCAATTTCTCTGCTAGTCCATCTGCGATGTCATAGTCCCATCTGTAGGGTGCCAACATACTGTATCTCACCTTCCTGTTGAGCTACTAAAGAAAGCAGACTAGTAAACATGTACATAATGGCTTGAAATGATCCAGATGTAGTTATAATGATTAGCTACATGCAGTTACAATGATCTTGAGTGCAGACTAAGGAGACAACTATGGGAGGTTTAATCATGAGATTTGATGAGGAGGTCCAATAGTAAGGCTTCTCAACCACAGGCAAAAATTATAGTCATGAAAGATGTGGAAAACCACTTTACCACAATCTAAGAAGTTTAAAGTCAACAGTTGCATTGACCAACGCTTAGCAAACTTTTAACATTGAGATACAGATAGTAAGTGACTTAGGCTTTGTGGTCCATATAGTGTCTATTGCAACCATTCAATTCTGTCATTATAGCATGTAAATAAGTGTCAGGACTATATACAATCATACAAAAATATTTGCTTGTAAATATAAGTGGTCAGCTAGATTTGACCTGGTGACCTTACTTTTCTTACTACAGTATAAACTGTACAAGGGTCAAAAGTCAGGTAGGGCAAGGAAAAACATGGATATCATCAAACTCAGTCACTGTCACTGTCACTGTCCTCCCGTTGTTCATCAATTTGCTCGAGCCGACCCAGTAACGTCTCCATTGGAGACTTCGTTGTTACTGTGTTTGGCATATCGAATACAACACGGGTAGCTTGCCAGGCTCTGCCATGCGGGTGAGATACTCTCGGTAGCTTGCCGGGCTCTCCGAGAGGGGCAGAGGAATCAAACTCGGGTCGGCCATGTTGGCTGCGTGCAAGGCAAATGCTCTACCACTGTGCTATCAGGGAAATTAGTGAGTGCTCAGATTTGGAGTCACAGTGCAGTGATCCAATTTCTACCACCACAATAAATTTCATTTGGGGATGTGGAAGTTGAGGTTGAGCCACAGCTACAGGTGCTCAGGGACTATTATTGATTCAGTACCTGGTGATAACTTCTTGTGCAACTCAGGGGACCATGAAGTCCTGAGATCAAACCAGAGTGAGCAGCATACAAGTTTCAGCCCGTTGAACTATCTTTCCAGCCCCCAGGACAATATAATTTCAAAACTGTATCTTAAAATCAGAATTACTGATCAAACAAGTAAGATGAACTTATCTGACAGATAAGCAGCTCCTAGAAATGCATATGCTTTTATAAAAATCGCTGCTACTATGGGCCAGAGAGAGCACAGGGTTTAAAGTTCTTGCCTTTCTCAGGCTTGAGTTGTATCCAGATTCTGGCTGTTGTGAACAGTGCTCCAGTGAATGTACAGATGCAGATGTCATTTCTACTGTGCTTTGTGTACTCTCAGGATATATTCCCAGAATGGATTCCGGGTCAAATGGAAGCTCAATTTCTAGTTTTTGGAGGTATTTTCGTATTGTTTTCCAAGAAGGCTGGACCAGTCATCATTCCCACCAACAATGGAAGAGAATCCTTTTCTCCCCACATCCAGGCCAACACCAGTTGCTTTTGTTCTTTTGGAGTGGTGCCAGCCTCTGTGGTGTGAGATAATATATCACTGTTGTTTTAATCTGCATTTCCCTGATGATTAGTTATAGGATAACACTGTTTTTGTCCTTCCTGCATAGCCTTAGGGAGTTTAGGTTTATTGGATTCCTCTGTGTTTATTTGTAACTTCTTTCTTTGTGCTCTGTTGACTTGTGAATATTGTTTTTCTCTTCTCCTCTAAGTCCCTTGCATAGTTTATTCAGAGCAATGTTCTTTTTGTATGGACACATGAAGACAGTATATGCTAAGTTCTTGTAATGTGACTCTCAGTGATATTTTCCTCCTGGGCGTCTGTTCTCTGGACCTAAGCCTCAGCTGCCCTCACTTCCTAGCACCCCCAAAAGCAGGTTCCCGATGAGGGACTGGATGGAATCAGGGCAAGTGGAAAGCTATGTGCTACCCTGGCATTGAGACAGTCCTGGTCAAAGTGGCATAATGCTTAACTATAAGTTAAAAGCTTGGTCATGGACAAATGCTGTCATGATTCAAAAAGTAATAACTAGATTCGGACCCTGCAAGGGTTAGGAATGATTAATCTGGCCTGAGCTCTGTAGTCTGAGCCTGTGGCAAGATGTTCCCAGGAGAGCTGCCCTACAAGCCTCAATGTTATCTCTTTCTGTGTCCATACAAAAATAACTAGTATTGAGATGTTGATAGTTATTGGACTGAGGAAAGGAGAAAAACACCTTAAGAGGTTTTTTGCCTGAGGCAATCAGGAAGGGCTTTGGAATACCTCTTAGGTGGTGTTACCTTTGAACTTGGTGGGACCTCAAGAAGGGCTTTCTTATGTTGATTTTGCTACCTGACTGGGTGCAGTGTGGGCCCTGAGTCTTGGGGAGTTGGAGGGACAAGAGAGTTGGAGAGTGAGAGGGAGACCAGGGCTGCAAGATGGACCACAGAGAGACTAGCAAGGGGGGCAGAGAGAGAAGAATGTAGAAGAAGAATACAGGAGCAAGCACATAGAGAGAGAGAGAGAGAGAGAGAGAGAGAGAGAGAGAGAGAGAGAGAGAGAGAGAGAGCCCAGGCTGCGAGATGGAATGTGGAGAGATAAGCAGGAGAGACAGGAGATGGGAATGAGGAGAGTGTGAGACTAGAATCAGAGGCTCAGAGAGACTGGGGCAGGAGTGTGGGTAGAATGGAATAAACGGCTTCTGATCAATCAACCAGCTTGGTCCTCAGCCCTCATCTCCTCCACTGTCTGCCCTATGGCCTGGGCCAAGCTGGCTGGGCTAGTGGCCCAGGCACACCTGAACGCGGGCGGCTAGAGGAGGAGCTGTCGAGGCCTACCCCTGGCCACCCTCTAAAGATTTTATACAATTAGTGATGAATGCCTTTTGGCCATTTGAATTTTTTCTTTGAGAAAGTTTTTGTTCATTGCATCACCCCATATTCTGGTGGGATTGGATGTTTCCTTCTTTTTGTAGAGTTCAACCAGTGTCTTGTGTATCCTGGATATAAACCCCTTATCAGAAAGGTTTTGGGTCAATAACAGACTACTGGCTAAAGAAACTTTAGTACATCTACACAATGGAATACTATGTAACTGTTACGAAAGATGAAGTCATGGAATTTGCTAGTAAGTGGAGTCACGGAGAGTATCATGCTAAGTGAAATGATACTTTTGAAAGAGAGGGACAGACATAGAATGACTGTACTGAGTTATAGAATATAAAATATCATAATATGAGACTAATACCCAAGGACAGTACAGACAAGGGCCAGGAAGATTGCTCAGTGGTTGGAAGCCCTGCCTTATGAGCTGGGGGAGAAGGAAGCTGGAATAAAGAAGGGGTCAATGGCAGTTGGAGGGATCACTTTGGAAGGGAGATGTGTGCTGAAAGTAGATAAAGGACCAAACATGATGACTTCTCAGTATCTGTATTGCAAAACATAATTCCCAAAAGAAGAGAGAGAGAGAGAGACAGAGAGAGAGAGAGAGAGAGAGAGAGAGAGAGAGAGAGAGAAGGAAATTGTCTGCCATGTTTCAATTTCAGTCATACAATGATCAAACACACATACCTTCACCAGTGTACATTTTCCACCACTAATGTCCCCAGCATCTCTTCACTCCCCCACCCTGCCCCTCCCCCTGCCTCTGTCACTGTCCACTGACCTCCCATTGATCATCAATTTCCTCAAGCAGGCCCAGTAACATCTCCATTTTTTGAGACTTGTTGCTACTGTGTTTGTCATATTGAATATGTCACAGGTAGCTTGCCAAGCTTTGACGTGTGGGCGAGATACTCTCGGTAGCTTGCTGGGCATTCCGAGAGGGGTGGAGGAATCGAACCCGGCTCAGCTGGGCTGGCTGTACGCAAAGCAAATGCCCTACTGCTCTGCTATCACTCCATCCATGATCTCACTAACATGTAGCGATAGCACAGCGGGTAGGGCGTTCGCCTTACAAGCGGCCAACATGGCCGACCCGAGTTCGATTCCTCCACCCCTCTCAGAGAGCCCGGCAAGCTACCGAGAGTATTCGATATGCCAGACACAGTAACATGTAGAATATAAAGAAAATTTTTAAAAGGGATTAGATCACCCCAATACAAACAAACCCCGACACATCTTTATCAGAATGACAAAACCATAGACAGAGATAAAATTCTTAAAACAGCAAGGTCAAAGAAAGAAATTGCAGGGCTGGAGCAATAGCACAGCAGGTAGAGCCTTTGCCTTGCACAAGGCCGACCCAGGTTCGATTCCAGCATTTCACATGGTCCCCCAAGCACTGCCAGGAGTATTTCCTGAGTGCATGAGCCAGGAGTAATCTCTGTGCATCGCTGGGTGCAACCCAAAAAAGAAAAAAAAAAAAGAAAGAAATTCATTGCAAAGGAACATCCTTAAGATTTACGGCAGAATTATCTGATGAAACTAACTGAAGATAGTGGTGGGCTATAGTGAAAAAACTAAATGAAACAAATGCCTCACCAAGAATAGTTTACCCAGTTAGACTCTCATTCATATCAGAGGAACAAAACACAGCTTCATAGAAAAACAAAAACTCAGGAACTTACAAGAAGTACTAAATGGGCTACTTTAAGACAAAAAGCTTCTCAAATGCATCAAAATTTGGCAAAAAGATAGGACAAAACCCCATAATAATAATCTATGTCAATATAAATGGACTAAACACATCAAACACAAAACATAGAGTGGCAGGATGGATTAGAAAATTGAACCCAACATTCTGTGGCCCTCAATAAACACGTCTGAATAGACAGAGTGAACACAGACTCAAAGTTAAAGACTGAAAATTATTCTCCAAGCAAACAACTCCCTCAGAAAAGCTAGGGTGGTGAAATTGGTACCACACCACATTGATTTCATACTGAAGAAGTTTACAAGAGACAGTGAAGGTCATTTCTTTTTCTTTCTTTCTTTTTTTTTTTTGTTTTTGCGTTTTGGGTTCACACCCAGCGATGCACAGAGGTTACTGATTCTGCATTCAAGAATTACTCCTGGCAGTGCTCAGAGGACCATATGGGATGCTGGGAACTGAACCCGGGTTGGCTGCATGCAAGGCAAAAGCCCCACCCGCTGTGCTATCGCTCCAGCCCCAAAGATCATTTCTTAATGATGAAGGGATCTGTACATCAGGAAGAACTTACACTCCTAACTGTATGTGCACCTAATGAGGAACCATAAAAATACTTCAAACAACTTTTCATAGACTTGAAGAAAGACATCGATAGCAACACAATACTAGTGGGAGATTTCAACACCAGTTTATCACCTCTCAATAGATCAACCAGTTACAAGCTCAGCAAGGACATACTTTAACTGATGGAAGAAGTGGAAGAAACGGGATATATATATATATATATATATATGTATATATATATATATATATATATATCTCACTTCATCACCCCAAATCTGAATAAACATTCTTCTCAAGTACAAATGGGACATTTTCCAAGATAGACCACATAATGGGCTACAAAACATACCTCCATAAAATTAAGAAGAAAGTGATTGTACCAAAATCTTTTCACACCATGATGCACTGAAAATAGTAGTGAATAAACACACAAACAGAAATTCAAATCAAACACCTGGAAATTAAACATCTCAATATTGAACAAACAGTGGCTTAAAAATGAAATAAAAGAGGAAAGTTCCCTGGAAATAAACAAGAATAAAGTCATAAGTTACCAGAACTTATGGGACACAGCAAAAGCTGTGTTTATAGCCATACAAGCATTCCTCAGGAAAGAAGAGTGAGCCCACGTAAGTAACCTAACCTCACAGCTTAAGATCTCCAAAAATGACCAACAAAAGGAGCACAAACCAGGCAGGAGAAAGAAAATAATAATTCTAGAGTAGAAATTAACTAAATGGAAGCCGAAAAACAATCAAAAGATCAATGAAACCAAAAGCTGAATCTTTGAGAAATAAACAAGATCAATAAACCTCTAACAAGACTCAGAAAGAAAGAGAGAAAATCCCAATAAACAGAATTAGAAATGAAAGGGCGGGACAACACAACAGAACCTACAGAAATTCAAAGGATCTTCAGAGATATTAATAGGAATCCAGAAATTCAAAGGATATTCAGAAATTCAAAGGATCTTCACACTCTTTATGCCATGAAACAAGAAAACCTCAAGCATAAGGATGAATTCCTGGATTCCTATAGCCTCCCAAGGGTGTACCAAGAGGAGTTGGAATACCTGATCAGTCCTATCACCATCATGGAAATGTACACGGTAATAAAAAGTCTCCCCAAAGATAAGTTCTGCCCAGATTAATTCTCTAGTGAATTCTTCCAAATCTTTAAGAAGACTTACTATCAATTGTTTTCAAGCTTTTCCATGAAATTGAGGAACCAGAAACACTTACAAAAAGTTACTATGAAGCAAATATCACCCTGATACCAAAAGCAGACAGAGATACCACAAAGAAAGAGAATTGCAGAATAATTATCCCTGATGAACACAGGTGCAAAGATGTTCAACAAAATCCTAGCAAACAGAACCCAGCAACTCACCATATCATGGATGAAAGGGTTGTTTGGCATTCACAAGTCAATCAGCATAATATAACATATCAATAAAAGAAAAGATAAAGCCATATGATCAAATCAATAGATGCAGGCAAAGCACTTGACAAGATCCAGCACCCGTTCATGATAAAAACTCTACAAAGTGGGAATTGAAGGAGCTTTCCTCAAAGCCATCTACCACAAGCCAACAGCAAATATTATTATCAATGGGGAGACATTAAAAACCTTTCCTCTAAGATCAGGAACAAGACAATATTGCCCACTCGTGTTTCTTCTAGTCAATAATACTACTGGAAGTACTTGCCATAGTAGTTAAGCAAGAAAAAGTGTATTAAGGACATCCAGATAGGAAAGGAAGAGGTCAAGCTACCACTATGTGTGGATGACATGACACTATACTTAGAAAATTCTACAGACTCTATAAAAAACCCTCCTGGAAACAATAGTTTTGTATAGTAAAGTGGCAGGTTAAAAAATCAACACCCGGGGGTATGGTGCTGCCAGCAGGTCAATCTGTACCTGTGAGGTGAGTGCATCAGCAGCCTGATGGCAACGTCAGACTTTCAGATACCCCAAAATTGCTGCTGTGCCTTTGACCAGACCCCCAAACTTGGGGCAAAGTTTACCAAGAAAGTAAACAGCCAAATGTTAGGTATGTGGGAGACACACGCATAAACCACCTCCGGTTCAGCTATACAATTGGAGGCATGGCCTCTCTGGTTCCTGATCGAACTGCTTAATGGCCATGATCCCAGAGTCTCAGAAACGAACCTCAGAACCCAAAGGCTTTTGGCAGAAATGCATCCTGTTCCTTCAGTAGGTGCTGGGCCACTCCAGGTGGGAATAGGTTTTGTGTCTTGGCCTGTTCCCCTGGCGGCCCGGTGACCACCATCCTCCAGAGGCCACTGGACAGTCAGGTTTGGGCCTGCAGTGACGAGAAACATGGGGCCTCACCACGTGGGGGTGGAGCCAACTCTTTCTCCCCATACCAATGATACCCCGAGTCACTGCCTACAAACGGCTTCTCTGGCTCCTGATCAAGCTGATTAATAGCCATGATACCAGAGACTCAGAAACAAATCTTGAAACCCAGCGGCTTTTGGCAGAAATACATCTGGAATGCATACAAAGTAGCTGCCACCTCAGAGCTTATTGGAAAGCAAGCTATGAACCGGTGGTGAATGGGCAACTGCAGTCTCATGGGAAGGGGCACGGTACCGGCTTGTCCTTCACGCCCTACCGAGGTCATGAGTTGCCCCCCACAAGTGGCTCTCTGGCACGGCCATGGCTCCAGAGGCAAAAGTTCTTAGTCCAGAGCCCAGCAGCTTGCAGAAGAAAAGTGAATGGACCATTCGTTAAACTATGACACCATGCCTCCCCAGGAGGGAAAGGGTGTTGCTCCCTTCTGCCTCCCCGCCCCCCCGGCAGCAAGGTGGCCACCACCTCAGAGCTTATTGGAAAGCCAGGTATGAGCTGGTGGTGACAGGGCAACTGCAGTCTCATGGGAAGGAGGGCGGTACTGGCTCCTCCTTCACGCCTTACCAAGGTCACGAGTTGCCCCCCACGAGCAGCTCTCCGGCACAGCCATAACACCAGACACACAGAAACCAATCTCGTAATTTTCTGGCTCTTTGCAGAAATCCAAAATCGTGGCTGCGTGACATTATATGATTCTCATAACCAGCTATAAAAAACAAAGTATTTCCCAATGCCTTTTCAGCAATTCTGATTGTTTGGGGGGAAATTCTAAGCAATAATGGTGCATCTTTTATCGAAATAATGAATGTAATCAATGTAGAGAAGAGTTAAGTAGAAATCATCTACCTCACAGGCATTTGGAGCGGTGGGAGGGGGGGTGTACTGGTGTTCTTGTTGGTGAAAAATGAGTACTGGTGAAGGGAAAGGTGTTTGATCATTGTATGACTGAGACTTAAACCTGAAAGCTTAGTAACTTTCCCCACAGTGATTCAATAAATAAATATAAAAAGAAAAATAAATAAATAAAAAAATTTAAGGTGGAGTCCATGCCCAATTGAATCAGCTAATCAGTGGCTGAATAAATAGCAGTACTCCTACAAAAAAAATCAACACCCAAAAGTCCATGGCTTTTCTATATTCAAATAATAAAAGATAAGAAAGAGATATCAAAAAAAGAATCACAATAATGCCTCAGAAAATCAAATACCTTGGAATCAGCTTAACTAAACAGGTAAAGGCCAATACAAAAAAAAATGCAAAACACTACTTCAAGAAATAAAAGAGAACACTAGAAAATTGAGACACACATCCTGCTCATGGATCAGGAGGATTAACATTTTCAAAATGGCGATACTCCCAAAAATATTCAATGCGGTCCCTATAAGGATATCCATGACATTTTTCAAAGAAATAGACAAAACACTCCTGAAATTCATATAGAATAAATAAACCCCTACGAATAGCTAAAGCAATCATTGGGATAAAGGTGACGGTTGGTATCACCTTACCCAACTTCAAACTGTACTGTAAAGCAGTAGAAATTAAAACAGCATGGTATTGAAATAGAAACTGACTTTCAGACAAATGGAACCAAGTTGAATATTCTGTCACAGGCTCTCATATATTTGATCAGTTAACCTTTGGTAAAGGAGCAAGAAATATGAAGTGGAGCAAGGGAAGCCTCTTCAACAAGTGGTGTTGGGAAAATTAGACAGCTACATGCAAAAAAATGAACTTAGATCTCTGTTTAATGTCAAGCACAAAAGTCAGATAAAAATGCATTAAAGACCTCAATATCAGAACTGAATCTATAAAGTACATGGAGAAAAATGTAGGCAGAACCCGCCATGACATTGAAGCTAAAGGCATCTTTAAGGATAAAAAACCACTGACCAAACAAGTGGAAACAAATATAAACAAATGAGACTACATTAAACTAAGAAGCTCTGCACCTCAAAAGAATCAGTGACTAAAATACAGAAAGAGCTCACAGAATGGGAAAAACTATTTACCCAATACCCGTCAGAGAAGGGCTTAATATTCAGGATATAAAAAATACTGGTAGAACTTTACAAGAAAAAATCCTCCAACTCTATCCAAAAATGGGGAGAAGAGATAAACAGAAACTTCCATAAAAAAATTAAATGTCCAAAAGGTACATGAAAAAGTGATCTACATTGCTAATCATCAGGGAGATGGAAATCAAAACAATGAGATATTATCTTACACCACAGAAACTGACAAACATTAATAAGACCAAGAACAACCAGTGCTGGCACAGATGCGGGGAGAAAGGGACTCATTCATTGTTGGTGGGAATTCCAATTGGTCCAGCCATTTTTTGAAAATAATATGAACATTCCTCCAAAAACTAGAAATTAAGCTTCCATATGACCACAATGCCACTCCTGGGAATATATCCCACAGATGCAAAAAAGTACAGTAGAAATGATATCTGCATTTGTATGTTTATTGCAGCACAGTTTACAAAATCCATAATCTGGAAAAAAACTGAGTGCCTGAGAACAGGTGACTGGTTGAAGAAACCCTGGTACATCTATATAATGGAATACTACACAGCTGTTAGAAGAGATGAAATCATGAAATTAGCATATAAGTGGATGGACATGGGCAGTATCCTGCTAAATGAAATTAGAAAGAGGACAGACATAGAAAAACTGCACTCATTTGTGGAATATGAAGAAGCATATTGTGAGACTAACACCCAAGGACAGTAGAGATAAGGGCCAGGAGGATCAAGCCATGGTTTTGAAGCCAGCCCATTGCTGGCGGAAAAGGCAGTTGGATGGAGAAGGAACCACTAAGTAAATTATGATTGGAGAGATCACCCAGAAATGGGAGATGTGTCCTGAAAGTAGCTGAAAGTAGACCGAGGGCCAAACATGATGACCTCTTAGTATCTGTATTGCAAATCACACTGTGGTCACTGTCCTACCATTGTTCATCGATTTTCTCAAGTGGGCCCAGTAACGTCTTTTTTACGTTCTGCTTACATCGTGAGACTTTGTTGTTACTATGTTCGGCATATTGAATACACCACGAGTAGCTTGCCAGACTTTCCAGTGCAGGCGAGATGCTCTCGATAGCTTGCTGGGCATTCCCAGAGGGGAGAAGGAATCGAACTCGGGTTGGCCATGTTGGCTGCATTCAAGGCAAATGCCCTACCCGCTGTGCTATCGCTCAAGCCCATTGTAAATCATAATGCCCAAATTGAGAGAGAGAGAGAGAGAGAGAGAGAGAGAGAGAGAGAGAGAGAGAATAAGGGAGAGAGTAAGAAGGATCGTACCTATCACAGAGGCAGGTAGTGGGGTGGGGTGAGGGTGGCAGGTGGGACACTGGGAACAATGGTGTTGCAAAATATGCACTGGGGGGGGGGATGGGTGCTTGAGTATTGTTTGACTGAAACACAATCATACAAATTTGTAACTGTATCTCACAGTGATCCAATAAAACTTCTTTAAAAAATAAAATAAAAGAGCTGTCAGAAAAATCACAGATAATAGTCAGGCATTATAATCAAAACAACTGTCCACAATATCTCAAAGTGCATCTAAACTCAATTTAGATGCAATTAGAAACCTTAGTTTAGAAGCAATTAGAAATTTTCACTTAAATATGATTAATGGACTTGGCTTTTTGGCTGCCCACCTAAGCAGGAAGGAGATAAAAAAAAAAGGCAAAATAGGCAGAATAGCATCTGAAAAAAAAACAGAAAAACAAAATCTCAGTACATTTCCTGGCACTTAACCACACTTAATCTGCATTAATTGCTGTATTATATTTGTCAGAGATAAAAAAATTCACCTGAGCCTTTTTCAGCAATGAATTATACTTATCAGACCTACTTGTCTCAGACACAGATGCTCTTAGAACTTTTTCCCTCTCTTCATTTCCTTGGTGGCTGTTTTATTTTCCTAGACCATCTCCCTTTATGGTAGAAAACTCTGACATGTGCAATTCATAAGGGGATTTTTTGTTTGGGAGTGGTTGGCCATACCCAGTGGTGCTCAGGGATGATTCATAGCTCTCTGCTCAGGGATCACTATTGGTGATGCTCAGGAAATCAAGTGGCATATCATACTGTGGTTAGCCATATGCTTTACCCACCTGTGCTATCTCTCTGACCCAGAGAAACTACTTGTTATATCTTTATCCAAAGGAGAAAAATTATTTTACAAAAATTTAAAATCCAAGGGCTTATTAGGAATTTTATCACTTACCAAGTTTGGAACTTGTAACATTTCTAAACAGTTTATATGTGGTCAAAATTAGAGACCGTGTAAGAACATGGCAGCATTTTAGGAACCACATTTACAGGAACCCTTTTTCAGAAGGAGGGAATACTATTGATCTCTATCAGTGTCCTTGATCTGGTCTATGGCACATTCCCACATCTTCCTTCAACCAATTGTCAACACACATCCTCCATTACTCTTTTTCCTATGTAATCAATATAACACCATTCAAATATTTTAAAATCCCACATACAGCAACAGAAATTTACCCTTATCCACCATTTACAAAAAAGCATTAAATACTAGTCATTATTTAAATATAAAAATACACAAGTTCTGACAAGCAGGAAGGAGGGTTGAATATCATTAGGTTACTCATCTTCAAGTTCTGACTTTCTGTGTACTATCATAGTAATGTTATGGTCTTTTCCAGTTTTCTACATTGCTTCTCACATCACCATACTGCAAAGAGTCCTTCAGTTAGCCAATTAACATATTTATCAAGCAAAGATACCCTATATAAAAGAATAGCGAGAAAAAGAAAAAAAACTTAAATAAAAAACTCAGTCTGTTCCCTCAACAGTAGAATGGCCACAGCTGAAGACAGAATCAATGAGCTGAAAGATCAGCTGCATGAAACCTACAGACAACAACAAACAATGGCGAGAGACCTCAAAATAGCTCTAGAGTGAATCAGAGTCCTAGGAGATGATTCTAAGAGGAACAAAATCAGAGTCATTGGAGTACCAAACAATCTCAATGAAAAAGCCATGATTAAACAAATCATTTCTGAAAAGATCCCAGAGCTGGACAATGCAGCCATTCAGATTCAAGGCGCCCAAAGGGTGCCAGCTATAAAAGATCCTAACAAAAACACTCCAAGACATATCATTGTTAGAATGATGGAAGCCCCGGATAGAGACACATACTACAAGCAGCAGGGTAAAAGATGGAAATCACATACAAAGGAGCACCCCTTAGATTCACAGCAGACCTAACAGAGGAAACCCTCCAAGCCTGAAAGCAAAGGTGGGATATAATGAAAAAACTCACTGAAATAAATGCTTCACCAAGAATACTCTATCCAGCTAAACTCTCACTTAAACTGGAAGGAATGGTATACTATTTTCTGGATAAATAGCAGCTCAGGAACTTCATAGACTCAAAATCAAATCTAAAAGAAGGACTAATGAGGATATTATAAGACAAGATAAGCCCTACAAGCACAACAAACCCTTACAGAATGATGGCAAAAAAAACCCATAACAATAATCTCTCTTAATGTCCATGGTCTATATTCACCAATTAAGAGACACACAGTGGCAAAATGGATTCAGAGACAGAACCCAACTTTCTGCTGCCTATAAGAAACTCATCTTAACAGTCAGAGCAAACACAGTCTCAAAGTGAAAGGATAGAAAACAATCCTGCAAGCAAACAGCTCCCTCAAAAAACCTGGGGTGGCCATATTAGTATTCGACAACATCAATTTCAGGCTGAAAAAGTTTAGAAGGGACAGCAAAAGCCATTTTCTATTGATCAAGGGATACGTACAACAGGAAGAAGTCACACTCATAAATGTATACGCACTTAATAAGGGAACTGCTCAATATTTAAAACAACTACTAACAGATTTTAAAGAGAACATTGCTAGCAACACAATAGTAGCTGGAGACTTCAACATCGCCTTATCACCAATGGATAGATCAACAAGAACAAAACTCAGCAAGGAAACATTGGCTTTGAAGGAAGAAATAGAGAGAGAGAGAGGGATTATAGATCTATACAGGGCTTTACACCCCCAAAAGAAAGAATACACATTCTTCTCCAGTGCACACAGAATATTTTCCAAAATAGAACATGTGCTAGGCCACAAAACATACCTCAATAGAATCAGTAAGATATAAATAGTATCAACAAACTTTTCAGACCACAATGCACCGAAGATAGAAGTGAATCACACACAGAGAAGGAGAATCAAATCAAACACCTGGAAATTAAACAACTCAATGTTGAACAACAAGTGGGTCAGGAAGGAAGTCAAGGACGAAATCAAAAGATACCTGGAAACAAATGAGAATGAAGACACAAGCTACCAGAATCTATGGGATGCAGTTAAAGCCGTGATAAGGAGGAAATTTATAGCTCTGCAAGCCTTCTAAGGAAAGAAGAAAGGGCCCACACAAACAAATTGACTTCACATCTCAAGATATTATAAAAGGACCAACAAAAGGAGCCCCAACCAAGTAGAAGGAAAAAGATCATAAAACTTAGAGCAGATATCAATGACATGGAAACCCAAAAACAATCCAAAAGATCAATGAAACCTAGAGCTGGTTTTTGAGAAAACAAACAAGATAGATAAACACTAGCAAGACTCACAAAGAAAGAGAGAGAGAGAGAACCCTAAATAAACCAAATCAGAAATAAAAAGGGGGGATATCAGAACAGAAACCAAACAAATTCAAAAGATCATCAGAGACTACTTTGAAAGTCTGTATGCAACAAAACAAGAGAACCTAGAAGAAATGGATAAACTCCTGGATTCCTATAATCTCCCAAGGTTGAATCAAGAAGATTTAGTATACCTGAATAGTCCTAATAACATCAAGGAAATTGAAACAGTAATCAAAAATCTTCCCAAAAACAAAAGCCCAGATCCAGATGGATTCACTAGTAAATTTTTCCAAACATTTAAAGAGGACCTACTGCCAGTCCTTGTCAAGCTTTTCCAGGAAATTGAAGAAACAGAAACTCTCCCCAACAGTTTCTATGAAGTACATATTTCTCTAATACCAAAAGGAAAAGACACCATAAGAAAAGAAAACTGCAGGCCGATATCCGTGATGAACACAGATGTGAAGATTCTCAAGAAAATACTAGCAAATAGAATTCAACAACTCATCAAAAAGAGCATACACCATGACCAAGTGAGATATCCCAGGGATGCCAGGATGGTTTAACATTTATAAATCAATCAACAAAATCCATTATATCAATTAAAGAAAAGATAAAAACCATATGATCATATCAATAGATGCAGAGAAAGCATTTGACAAGATCCAGCACCCATTTATGATGAAAACCCTCGCCAAAATGGGTATAGAAGGGACTTTTCTCAATATAGTTAAAGCCATCCAGCACAAGCCTATGGCAAGCATCATTCTCAATAGGGAAAAACTGAGAGCCTTCCCTCTAAGATCATGGATGAGACAAGGATGCTCACTCTCTCCACTACTGTTCCATATAGTACTGGAAGTACTTGCAATAGCAGTTAGGCAAGAAAAATACATTAAGGGCACTCAGGTAGGAAAGGAAGAATTCAATCTCTCACTATTCGCAGATGATATGATACTATACTTAGGAAACTGTAAAATCTCTACCAAGAAGCTCCTAGAAACAATAGATTTGTATAGGAAAGTTGCAGGCTATAAAATCAATACCCAAAAGTCCATGGCTTTCCTATGGGCACATAATAAGAGAGAAGAAAGTGATATCAAAAACACAATCCCGTTCACAATTGTGCCCCATAAAATCAAGAACCTAGGAATCAACTTAACTAAGGAATAAAAGACCTATACAAAGAAAAGTACAAAACGCTATTTCAGGAAATAAAAGAGGTCACAAGAAAATGGAAAGACATGCCCTGCTCATGGATAGGGAGAATTAACTTTGTCAAAATGGCAATATTTCCCAAAGGATTATACAAATTCAATGCTATCCCTATAACGATACCCATGACATTCTTCAAAGAAATGTAGCAAACACTCCTGAAATTCATATGAAACAATAAGTGCCCAGAAATACCTAAAGCAATTCTTGGGAAAAAGAAAATGGGAGGAATCAAATTCCCCAGCCTCAAACTCTACTACAAAGCAGTAATAGTGAAAACAGCATGGTGCTGGAACAAAGGCAGGCCTGCAGACCAGTGAAACAGGGTTGAATGTGCTGACATCTCCTCCCAAACATATGATCATCTAGTGTTTGTTAAGGTAGCAAGAAATGTGAAGAAAGGAAAGACTCTTTAACAAATTGTGCTGACAAAACTGGACAGCTACATGCAATAAATGGACTTATATTTCTCCCTAACACTGTGGACAAAAGTAAAATCAAAATGGATTAAATACCTCAACATCAGACCAGAATCCATAAGGTACATGGAAGACAAGGTTGGCAAAACCCTCCACGACATTGAAACTAACGATATATTCAAAGATGACATTCCACTGGCCAAGCAAGTGAACACAGAGATAGACAAATGAGACTATCTTAAACTAAGAAGCTTCTGCACCTCAAAAGAAACAGTGACCAAAATACAAGACAGTCTATAGAATGGGAAAGGATATTTGCCCAATACCCATCCAACAAGGGGTTGATATCCAGGATATTCAAAGCACTGGTTGAACTTCACAAGAAGAAAACATCCAACCCCATAAAAAAATGGGGCAACAAAATGAACAGAAACTTTCTCAAAGTAGAAATCAGAATGGCACAAAGGCACATGAGAAAGTGCTCTACATCATTAAACATCAGGGAGATGCAGATCAAAACCACAATGAGATATCATCTCATACCACAGAGACTGGTCCACATCCAAAAGAACAAAAGCAACTGGTGTTGGCACTGATGTGGCTAGAAAAGTACCCTCCTTCACTGCTGGTGGGAATGCCGACTCATTCAGCCATTTTGGAAAACAGTATGGATGATTCTCAAAAAATTAAAAATTGAGCTCCCATTTGACCCAGCAATACCACTCCTGAAATATATCTTTGAGAGGCAAAAAAGTAAAGTTGAAATGACATCTGCACTTCTATGTTCATTGCTGCACTACTCACAATAGCCAAAATCTGGAAAAAAAAACCCGAGTGTGTGTGAACAGAGGACTGGTTAAAGAAACTTGGTATATCTACACAATGGAGTACTATGCAGCTGTTAGAAAAGGCGAAGTCATGAAATTTACATACAAGTGTTATTACATGTAAAGTATCATGCTAAGTGAAATGAGTCAGAAAGAGAGGGACAGACATAGAAAGATTACATTTATGTGGAGAATATAAAGTAACAAAATAGGAGACTAACATCCAAGAGTAGCCGAGATAAGTACCAGGAGGTTTATTTCATGGCTTGGAGGCCGGCTGCACATGATAAGGGAAAAGGCAGTTCATATAGAGAAGGGAGCACTAAGTAAAGGGTGTTGGAAAGATCCTCCCAGTATGGGAGATGCATGCTGAAAGTAGACTATAGACCGAACATGATTGCCACTCAATGCCTCTTTTGCAAACCACAGCACCCAAAAGGAGAGAGAGAACAAAAAGGAATGCCCTGCCACAGAGGCAGGGTGGGATGGGGGATGGGGGGTTGGGAGGGATACTAGGATCATTGGGGGTGGAGAATGGGCACTGGTAGAGGAATGGATACTCGATCATTGTATAACTGAAACCCAAGCACAAAAATATGTAAATCTACCACTGTACCTTATGGTGTTTCACTAATAAAAAATTTTAAAAATAAAATAAAATTGAAACAAAAAATAAGAATACAATCAATGCATGTTGGTCAAAGATAAAGATACATATAAGGACAAAGATTTCCATTTTTTTATTCGCTGATTCTTTCCCAGAAATTAAGATACAAATGGAACCAGTCTGTTATTTCTTTGTTGAAGGAAATCCAATTCTTTATTTACTTTATGCAAATAGAGTACATGTCATGACCATAGGGCATTTAGTTATGTCATATGTGACTATTTTACATAATCAACTCATAGGACTCCCTATGTTTATTTTGTGCGAGATCCGCAAACTACTTTGAGAAAGGAAATGAATAAATTGATTTCATTAGGATACGGACTTATCCAGAATAAACTTGAGGTTGATTTTTAAATGAATCTTCTAATCAAAGCTTCAATATCTATGCGTTTAGATATCAGTTTTTATAGTATTTATCTTAATTACCTAAGTGAAGAATTAATTTTGTTCCCAAAAATACAGACAAAAGAATTAGACAACTGCTCCCTTATTTTCAAAGTTCTTGTCACTAAGATTTCAATCTCTAATCCTTTGAGCTTTAATACAAACAAAAGGTAGAATGAAAATGAAACCTTTAGATATGTGTGTGGGATTCAGAGAATCTGGGATGAAGTTCAAATTTCCAATAATGTTAATTAAAGCCATAATATGTTCCTTATTATGTATATTTTCTGCATTGATATTAAACAATTCTGTAAGTTTCTTAGTATGTATATATTATGTGTATTGACATTGTAATGACTCTAGCCAATAAAAAGGTGGGGAACACGAAGACAGGGTTGTGCCCCACTCATGCAGAGGGAGGGGCAATAGAGTAACTTACATTGTCAGTCAGCAGTTGCAACTTGTTTTAAAAAGATTGAATAACCTGTCTAAGAGATCCAACCTATTTTACTAGGTGGTTCTGGTTACATGACTCTGAGAAATAATATAAATTTGGGATTTGAATTAGGCCAGATTTGAGACTTCTTCTGAACTCTGCATCAGTGGCACTAAAGCTTAGTGAGGTTCCCAGGACTCCATCACCTGGAAATGATCCAGCCCTTTCAGTGAACACACAGCTGCAAAGCTCTTTCTGTTCCTCCATGCTATTTGTCAGCTGCTAGACTGTCTCCTGAGTATATGTCTTAAGTTTTAGTACAGTCAGCCCTTCAACAAGGCTTCAACAAGTGACTTTGTGATTCCTCCTTTAGGCTTCAATGTTAACATGTGGTCCAATCACATCCATCAGAGTAGTTCATGACCTGACCATTCTCATTGATTTAACAATAGATTTAGTGAGGCAATGACAGTCATCACTGGGAAATTTTTCCTGAATTTATGAAAAAAATTGGCTCTTAGGAAATATTAGCAGTGCTAGGACTCTCAATATACATACATACATACATACATGCATATATACATGCACACATGTACTTTATATATACATATACATATACATATACATATACATATACATATACATATACATATACATATACATGTATATAGTCAACTCAGGGATAAAGTCAGAGACATAATATACTTAGAATGCCAGCATATTTTTCAGTCAAATCTACCCCAGATTATTTTCAGAAACTGAAAGTCTCTAAATGTCTTTTCTGATGTAAATTAGATATAGTTGGGTGAAACCTTGCATTTTTCAACCAAAATGCACCAAATTTTTTTCTCATAGCAATTTGAGATAAAAATAGGAAATATTTATAAAACACCTTAAATGTGTCATGAAAAATAGTTTGAAATAATGTTGGTATGAGAACTTTGAAATATAAACATCTGGAAGGGTGCAAAGACTTTAGAAGAAGAAATACTAAAGGACACAGTTCTAAAGACAAAATAATGTACTAAAAAATCACATTTCTCAGAAGCAATTAATTTAGAATACTGGCTTTGAAATCTCTCCAGAATTTCAGTAATACTATTGAATGTACAAAATGGTAAGTTTCCTAAAATCATATGCAGCATTTATATTTACTATTTAAGTAGCATTTTGACCCAAAAATTTCAGAAATAATGTTCTTGTTCATAAATGACATATAAATATAGTTGTTCTAAAAAGACTGAAATTTTTCATTTTGAAATTTGGAAACAGAATGAGCTTAGTAATGCCATCCTAGAAAATAAAGTAGTTTTTTTTTTTCACTTAAATATTTGGAAAGGTGATGATCCCTCTAGCAGTTGTTAAATATTCCATCCTTTAGCTAGCATTTGCAATTTAGCATAAACATGCTTTGTAAATATTAACAATTTCTTGTGAAATTTTGTATGTGGAATCATATTTTTAGAGGTAAGACAACAGTTGAGGAGTTTAAACAAAAATTAATTTGAGTGCAGCTCGAGAATGAAGTTTTGGGCTGGAGTAAAATTACAGAGGGTAGGGGACTTGCATTGAATGCAACTGACACAGGGACACACAGGCTCAGTTCCTCGCACCTCATTGGGGTCCTTTAACTCTGCCAAGAGTGATCCCTGAGTGCAGAGGCAGGAGTAAGCCCAGCTGGGTGTGGCCACCAAAACAAAAACAGCAAAAATTGAGGCAATTTGCACAATACTAGCTTTCCCAGAACACTCTACTAAATTTTAAAACTTTATTAAATAGGTTTCAGCAATAAATGAACATTTGGGGGGACTCATCAACTGTCGATTCCTTCTCTTATCATTTTCATGTCTGAGCCAAATTGACATCTTACCATAGTTACCAAAACCTATAGTAATAGAACTCTCAACATAATGATGAAATTATTGGGTCTAAATTAAAAGAAAACAATTTAAACTAATTCTACAGAGTCTGTAAATCTGAAGGCCACAGAAATACATGTAGATAAACTTTCATATCAGTGATAAGTATAAACATACTAGTAAATCATATAAATGACAAGGATATACTTGGCATAGGAAAAATATATTTGCTAATATTGTCTTGTGAGCAACACTATACTCAGTATTCCTCAAGCAGTTTGTGAGATGAGATTTACACAAGACTTGGCAGTGCATAAATTACTCTAAAGGCATAAGGTATGTGTTTTCAGAGTCATATAAACTGTTTGAGAGACAGCGTATTTCTGATAAACTTCTGTGATGCAGCTCCATTTTTGTTCTAGAGGACAAAGGAGAACCATTCATCATGTTACAAATATCCATTATAAATATACCCTGAAGCTTAACATTTTACTACGCCTGGAACAAAATGAAGACACAGTGAAAAGTATCAGGACAAAATCCTAACTGGAGAAAGCACAATCACTGCCTTGATTCTTCTCCCAACCATGTCTCTCAAAACTGGACATATCCAAAAGTGGAAACAGTTTTGTTTTATTTCTTCCCCTCATCAACTGTAATATTGGGTTGAAATGAATTTTAAACTTATTACTCGCTCTAAAATTTTGGTTTTGTTATATTTCATCTTCCTGGGAAACAAGAACATCTAATCAATAGAAACTAGATTCTTATATTTAGTAACTACGGATACTTAGAAAGGCATCCACTTAATTAAGGGCTGTGAATTCATCCATTATTTTAGATGAAATTGTAAAGAGAATCCTAAAAGTTCACTTACCCGCCTAAGCTCTCCTCATAATAAATTATTTTTATTATTTATTTTTGTTAATAGGATTTTGAAACATGTCCGTGTCATCTCCTTGTGATACAGCATTTAATATGTTTTGTGGGTTTTCTTTTGCCCTGAAATCTGTATTTTGTGGGAAAAAGTTCTATCTGGCTTAAAGATAGTACCATCTTAATCTAGAATTGACACTTGTGCATTGTTTAACTAAATAAATGATCAAACTAAACATTTTTTCAGAGTAGTTAGAGAAAGAAGCTATTACTCCAAAGAATAATATATAAAATTATAAGCAGTATAAAATAAAATGTTAATAAAAGATTTTCTAAATGTGCTAAGGAAATGACTCTAAGAATCATAGCAAATGTTTTGTTATGTTTTGTTATGAAAGCCTTGGATTTGCACCTTGAACTGCATGATTTCACAGGCAGCACATGAAGCAACCCCCAAGCACACCAATTCAGGAGTAGCTTCTCAGAGTACCAGGTGTGAGCCCCACCCTCGACTGACTTTTAAGGTGGTATATAATCTGTTAAAGCATTATCCCTTTTAAACATCACAATTGACAATTCAATTCTACATTTTCCTAAGTAAACTTTGCTTTTTTTAATCTACATGATTTTTGTTCTAAATGGTAATTATTATTTTGTTCTGATAATTACTATTTTTCCATCATAACATGACTGGAGTAAACAATAAAATTATAGGTAAAATAAAGCATATCAAAATATTGAGTACTCTAAAATGAGACACCACATTTCTAAATAACTGTATCCTTCAGGAAATACAAATTAAGACAGTGATAATAATGATGTTAGCTAGGATACGGTCAAAGTTGAGTTAATGCCAGTCACTACTGCTAATTATGAGTGTTGAATGCTCTGTGTGTAAAGTGTTTTGAATATAAAGATACATTTCACTATGATAGCATACTGTTTACATAGTTCTTATTCTTTTGTTCTATTTATGAATAAGTTAGTCAATTTAAGGACATTTTAAGGATGCAAGTAAATTGAGTATTATCCAACAACACATGCTGAAAGAATTTGACTGGAACCCAAATCTTTTTAAAATACATATACAATTCTTTTGGTAATTAAGTCAATAGGTATAAAATTAAATCATAATCAAAAATAGAATATGTAAAATATCATCCACATGCATTGTATTAGTTTACTAAAGTTTGATGGTAGCTATGATGTCAGTGTGTCCCCTGAGAACTTACGTGAGGTGAGGATGAGAGAGACCTCCACTTTATCCAGATCCACCTGTGCCACACCAGGACTGACTGGGAAGGCTAGGACTGATAAAGTCTGCAATGAGCCCCCTTATGACATGGACCTTGAGTTCTGCTAGCCCCCCTAGGTAGCCATCAAGCCACACCTGACATCCAATTATTCTTCCCGGCATAGAAGTTAATTCCTACCACTTGATTTCTCGGGGAGCTGAGGATTCAGGCCTGAGTGAGGAATTGCTCTTTGCAGGAAAGGAAAGTTAGTCCTAGGCCTTACCCAGGTCTTTGTCTTTCCCACAGAAAAGAATTTCAGGAATAGATGAGCCGTGGAGTGAAAAGAGATTTTATTTGGAGGTTTTGAGGAAGGAAAAGGAGAAAAAGAGAGTAATGTGCTCAACAGACAGCATGTTTCTCCTAAGGCAGAGAGAGCCATAGTACATATCTCAAGAAGGCAGATGCTGGGGGACATAAAGTAATAAAATAGGAGACTAACACCCAAGAATGACCGAGATTAGTACCAGGAATTTTGTTCCATGGCTTGGAGGACAGCTACATATGCTAGGGGAAAAGGGAGCTCAGATTGACAAGGGACCACCAAATAAATGGTGTTGGGAGGATCCTCCCAGGATGGGAGAAGCATGCTGAAAGTAGACTATAGACCAAACATGATTGCCACCCATTGCCTCTTTTGCAAACCACAACACCCAATAGGAGAGAGAACAAAAGGGAATGCCTTGCCATAGAAACAGGGTGGGATGGGGGGATGGGGGTGGGAGGGATACTGGAATCTGTGGTGGTGGGAAATGGGCACTGGTGAAGGGATGGTTATTTGATCATTGTATAATTGAAACCCACGCACAAAAATTTGTAAGTCTACAACTGTACCTCATGGTGTCTCACTAATAAAATATATATATATATATATATATATATATATATATATATGTTGAAAAAAGTTTAAAAAAAAGAATGCAGATGCAGTGACACAGATGATCAGGAACCACATGTGCTTGACAACATGAATCAAGCACATATGGTCTTGAGCAGCATATGTGTGTGCTTTCTTATTTCATGGGGCTTTCTGCTTAGGTAAGAATCCATTGCTAGGGTGGTTTCCAAGGGCATAAAGTTGGGATTGGTTGATGGTCCTTCTTGAAATTCCTTTCTTGGCCTTTATTCCTGCTGGAGATTCTCTAGGAGTGGGGTCTAGCATCCTCTGGGTGTGCTGGCTCCAGGTAAAATTCTTATCAGGTCTTCGTTTGTATGTCCACAACGTGGAATTTTTGCAGTTTTAGGTATATTGGTTTTATTACTTCCCAAGGAATTCTATTGCCATGGGCACCCTTCTCCATCTATTTGCCTGCCTCAGCTACATACAATTGATATAAATATTCTTTGAGCAGTATCATAATAGTCACAAGCTCACAGATAATTAAGAATCCATATATGATTCCTTTCTAGTGAGATGATTAATATCAAGGATATCAATTGAAGTCACTTCAGCATTGGAAATTTTAACCTCAAGCTGTCTGTGAACCAATGTTTAACAGGAGTTTGGTTATAAAACCTTTTATTTATAAAGAACTGAATGAAGGATAAGCAATTCTTTCATCTGTCTAGATTATCTTATACCTGTCTGTGGATCACTTTGACAGCCAGAGTTTCTCTATGTGATATTTATTTTTTGGTAATCATTTATGTCACTGCCTTTACTTTGACACATGTAGGATTTTTTAAAAATAAACTATTTCTGTAAGCACTATTTATTATAGGAATCTAGTTGAGGTCACTTAGCCAAATTAAGATACATAGAAGACGTGTCTCAAAGTATTTTCAGGAAATCCACTTATCTGAAATAAACAGTACATTTTATCATTACTAATCATGCCACTCCGATAAGGATAGTTCTTCTCTCTTGCTTTGGCCACTAGAATATTTTGTCAAATTTATTGTTCACTTGGAATTATCATTCATGAGTCTGAGACTTGTCTTTCTGTGCATTGCAGTTCATTTCACTAAGATCGACTAATCTTTTTCAGTCTGATTTTTTGTAACCATGCTGTACAATAATTTTTAGCTTCTGGTAAGTGTATTTTCTCAAAGGAAGCAATTTTAAAATATGAATCTTTCAGAATACATGGAAGCCTACTTGTTAAGAAAACCAAAGGTCAACCTTAAACTTCCGAGAACAACCATAAAAAATGAAGAGTGATATCTTTTGAGAGCATTCCAGAAAGTGATGACAGTGGGAGAGATGAAGAGCTGGGAAGGAGTAGCCTCCACAGAAAGTGCTACGGCCCTTCTGCTTGGTTCACTTCCCAGGGAGTGCCTGAATGCTCTTGTAATGGTGGAAGTAAAGGTAAAAAGTAAAGGCCCTCCCATTGATCATCGATTTGCTCGAGCGGGCCCAATAACGTCTCCATTGGAGACTTTGTTGTTACTGTGTTTGGCATATTGAATACTCTCGGTAGCTTGCCGGGCTCTCCGAGAGGGGCGGAGGAATCGAACTCGGGTTGGCCATGTTGGCCGCTTGTACGGCAAACACCCTACCGCTGTGCTATCGCTCCAGCCAATGGTGGAAGTAGACAAGGGGAAAAAGAGGGGTGGTGAGAAGGGCTCTAGTTAAGTACAATTGATCACTGCAAATCTCCCCTATATGTGATCTAACCAGAGAGAGAACAGGAATAGCAGGGAGCAGATGGTGATACAAATATTTAAAAGTCAGCAATAGGAGGAACTTCCTTTTTGACCCCTTGCCTGTGCCTGAGCAGATAGGAAAGCATTTGTCACACACAATGTCTGAGGATAAAGGAAAGATAGAATGACAAAAAACTATGGGGCTGGGCCTTGAGATAAGTCACAGAGCTCCAGCCACACACCAGGAGAACAGCAGCAGATGGGAGCATCTCAGAACAGTATGGGAGGATTAGACAAGCGACATCATTCACTGGAAAGAGAGAATTCTATGGTGACAGGACAAATGACATTGTATAAGGGGAAGACAAGAGAGAGAAACCAGGAGAGTGAGGAGGGACCTAGAACTACCTTAACTAAAAACTCTTCAACAAAGGAACATGAATATCAAAAGCATGGGGGTGGGGTTTGTTGGCTAATTTTACATAGAACCCAAGGATCCACTCTCAGGAGCAGGCAGAAGCTCCTGTACAATGTGGACACTAGCAATCACCAGTATACTTCCTGAGGGCCACTTGTGAGCGCTGGGCCCATGACCCAAATTTTCCCAGCTGTAGGCAGAACTGAGAGATAACTCTTGACAGAAAAATGAAAGTCAGTCCTGACCTCTGTCCAGGCTTCCCAGAACTATTATCTACAATCACAGAAGAATTTCTGGAGGAAACAAATATTTTTTAAAACATGCTTCTATTTAAAATTTTTCAGAAGAGAAATATTGCCCCATAAAGTAAAAGAAAGAAATTATGCATCCTAAACTGGAATGCAGATGATTGCACAGTAGACCTTGCACCACTTGATTTTTCAAGTGTTTTTTTTATAAGGTTTATAATGTGTATAACAAACTGTGCCCATGGGGCTTTCAATGTGCACTGCTAGAGTATTTGGAGGGTGGGGAGGACTTTGGACTTTGGTGCTCTTCTTTCATGTTCTATTAAGGCTTTTCTGAAGAAGTTTTTTTTGTCCCTAGAGGTCCAACCTTTTTTGAACTAATTCTCATCTCATTCAGTCTTAGCCTCAGTTCCTGCATCTTCAAAGGGAGTCCAGATAGAGTATAGAAATAAGATATTATTTTAGACTTTTAGACAGATAGAGTATATTGTCCTAAAACTCACTGCCAGTGGTCCCTATCTATCCTCCTTCCCAAAAAAGGAATTTGGGACTGAAAGTCTAAAAATAAGGGCCTTTATTATTGAGTTACTACAAAAACATTTTTACCATGTCTTAGTGAGCAAAGAAGCAGTCTGACAAGGATAGGTGAATGGAAAATAAATGAAAGTTGATTTTATCCACTTCTTGCCCAGACTTCAGTCTTTCTCAAAAAAATAAAAAAAAAACAGCATCAGCACCTATTACCAAGTTGAAGGAGGTGAGGGAAAGAGTAAGAGGAAAGACTAGGCAAGAACAAACCTAGAACATACTGTAGATAGTGATAGAGGGTCATGAGTATTTTGGTTGGGGGTGGAGCAGAAGTAAAATAATGTATCAATATATCAATATAAATATCATAAATTTTAACTCTATTCTAACTTCTTAAGCTATAGGAAATTAAATTAAAATGTACCTTTATTTAATAATAATAATAATAAAGAGCATCACAAGAGACTTTGGATTTTTGCCACACAAAAATCTTCCATATGGGGCAAACGCTCTCCCCGCTGTACTATCACTCCAACCCCGAAACAAAATTTGTATACCTAGGCAATAACTTGTACCTTTTCTAAAAGCTTTTTTTTTCTGTTGGGGGACCATCTAGGTTGCTGGGGATTGAAAGTAGTTTAGCTGTATGCAAGGCAAGAATCTTAAGAGCTCTATTAACCTCTCCAGCCAGATTCCCCTTTTCATAGAACATTGGGTTTAAGTTAAATTGTAGGGCCAACAAATAATATCTTATTTCTTGGTATACTGAAGTCAGTTTGTGGGATAATAGATAAATCTCAGAAATCTGGTCTGCCTTTGAGTCACCATTAATTCACTAACATGCAATGGTCATTTGACTAGTATTTATTAACGCATCAGTTATACACAGTGGAGGACTTGGTGGCCTAAGAGAGACATTAAGCTCTGTGTCTACAAAGTACAAATAATAATGCCCAGGCCTGTGTACATATTTGCGTTAAAAGCAGACCATCTGGGCAGATCTGTTATTGTCTAGTTTCATGACTCTAGTCCAGAGTTGTCTAGTTTTTAGATAATCTAGCATTCTCTGGAAGCACTTTAGTGAGCCAGTACAGCCCAGATATCTTTTAAACTGTAACAGTCTTTTTTTTTTCCATGTACCATGAGGTGCTCAGGGGTTACTCCTGGCTCTGCACTGAACTCTGCAATTATTCCTAGTGGTGCACAGGGGACCGTCTGGAATGCCTAGGACTGAATCTTGGTCTGCTGCATGTGAAAAAAAGTGTCCTACCCAGGTCCCTGCAGTATAGTCTTCACTTGTTCTCATACACTGGCAGAAATACAAAAATAGGCACATCCAACTGAAACTTCTTTTCACTTGGTCAGATTTGATATTCCTTACTAACATAAACCAGCCAAATAACCAAGGTCAGAGTTACAATATGAGAGATACAAAGTTATGTGGTAAAGTACTAAATAAGAGAAAAAGTAAAAATTGACTACTTGATAACCTGGAAGATAATCTCACAGGGTTCATAGTCTCAGTAGCACCTAATTTACTCATTAATGTTTATCAAGAAAAAAGTTTTTCTTGAGTTTCTTAACACTTTCAGAAATGAATATTTTCAATTTCTTCTCCTTCTCCACCAAGTGTGAATTTGGAAGGGAGGGAGTTCCAAATCCCTCTTTTTCATGACTTGAAGTATTAGCTGAAACCTACTAATTAAAAGTACAGAGTAATGTTCTCTTGCACTCAGGAATGCTACAAGTAGATAAAAGTAAAAATGAAATGACAAAGGAAATGAGCCAGTAAACAGGACCTCTGGACAATTAAAATTCAGTGCCCAAATGAAATGAGGGAAAATCTTTTAGGTAGATTGCATAAATTTGGCTTATAGATTTTAAAAGAAAACAATTTTGAGCCTTCTTATCACCATGAACAGCTGCTAGACCTTCAAATGGAATTTCTTAATGAGTATGGAAACAAAATCTCTTTCTTATTTCCCAGATACTCTCTGTTTGCCTGGCTACTGACCAATACTGACCAGCTGCTGCTCTCTCTTCTGCAGCCACCTGGCTTTATTGATGACATTTGAGTTTGGAAGCAGTAGGTGCCTCTGACGATATTCCAAACAAAATGTCCCTTGACCCTCACAGTAAATGGCAAAATCTTTGTTAGTGTTATGGGATTTGGGGAGCATCGGGGAATGGAGGGTGTTGGGTCACATACAATTCTCATAACCTGTTTCTGGCTCTAATGCTGAGGGTTTATTTCTGGTGGCATTCAGGGGATTAGGGGACCATATTTATTGCCAAATATCAAATCCAGGTCATTCTCATGCAAAGCAAGAACTCAACCTGTTGTTCTATCTCTCCAATCATTTTGAATTTTTTTTATGAGACACAAGGGTGTGCTCATTAAGAGGACTTTGGTGATGGAGAAGGGCACTGTGGAGGGATGGGTACTCAAATATTGTTTGAAATGTGATCACTAAAATTTTTAAGTATGTAACTGTATCTCATGGTAATTCACTAAAATAAAAAAAAATGAAAGAAGATTCTGGTGAACTGACCGCTCACTCTTCTTCCTGCCTTGGTCAGTGTCACAGAAGTTTGGATGCTCATGTCTACATTTCCAAGAGCCTGTGAGAGTTCTTGATATAAAGATCAGAAAATGGAAGGAAATAGTAAACGAAGTCCCGTGTTTAGCAACTGCTGCTGCAATTGCTGCTGTAGTTCCCCAAAGTTTGGTCAGGATAGCTCTGAGATTTGGGACGACTACTTTAGCAGAAGTTTTAATTTAATTTCAATTTCAATTTTCAGAGTGTGTGACTAAACAAGGATTTCCTCAGTAAGTCAGTCTGTGCACTCACAGAAATGGTCGTTCCAGAAGGTGAGTGTCCTCTTTCTCATTCCTTTGTCACAATCATACCAAAAGTTCAAAAGGAGCTGGTGCACATGAAGTGATTACTGAAGGTTGATTGTGTACACATCAAAAAGTTTATTTGCAAGCTGAGAGTACTCATATCAAAACATGACATGCGGTTCAGGAGTATATTGTCCTGAAGAAGCTTATACTGTGAGAACTTAGTAATTGTTTTGTCCTTCACAGGAAAAAATACTATTGGTTATTTTATTGTGTCACTGGGTCACTGTTCTCTCGTTGTTCATCGATTTGCTCGAGGGGGCCCAGTAACATCTTGTGAGACTTGTTACTGTGTTTTGGCATATTGAACACACCACGGGTAGCTTGCCAGGCTTTGCCATGCAGGTACGATACTCTTGGTAGCTTGCCGGGCTCTCCAAGATGGGCAGAGGAATCGAACTCGGCTCGGCCAGGCTGGCTGTACAAAAGGGCAAATGCCCTACCGCTGTGCTATCACCCCAGCCCATAATTTTATTGTAATTTATTATAATTATTGGTTAAAGTCTTCACATTTTTAGAAGTGATAGAGAATTGGTTGTGTGATTGACTCATATCAATCATTTTGAGGAAATGGTTTAAGTTTTGATTAAGCATAACAGCTGGATGAATAGGAATTGATCAAGGTCAAGTCGGTCTCAGAACATAAGAGAAATGCAGTTTTGTGTGCATGATTTTAGGTGTTCTATCTGGTTAGGGAATTACTGAGAGTGGTCTTTCATTTTTGATTTTGCTGTAGAGATAGCTACTTTCATCATGCTGTGGGGTGGGCTAGATTTGTAGGATAATGTGTTCTCGTTCATAGAGGCTTAGCTTCAGGAAAACATCAAATGGTTTTGCAAGTATTTTGTTCCAGATTAAATATTATTTAGCTTAAATTAGTTTTTCTCTGTCATTTTCACCTGAATCTGGATAGAATCCATCAAGCTCAAGTCAGAGCTCTCTCCTTGCCTGGTCAGCAGATGAAGGAGAAACATATTACTTATTAATATATTTCACCTTCTTCATTTACTACTCTTTAAAGCTACGAAATATTTCAGGGATATTGAAAGCATAAAATAATTTTCATGTCCTTGGTTGCAATTGCAGGTTTGTTCAAGTATTAAATGCTCATATATATTTACTCCAAATCTTATTTTTTGACTAAAATATTACAGGTATATCTAAATTCCTCTCAAATTCAGAGGTAGACAATACCCTGTATTATCACGATCACAATCATCCTGTTGTTCGTTGATTTCCTCGAGCAGGCATCAGTAATGTCTCCTTCCTAGCCCTGAGATTTTAAAAGAGCGATTTCAACACTCTTTCAGGATTAGGAGAATGAGACCCATCATTGTTATTGGTATTTGGCATATTGAGTACGACACGGGAAGTTTGCCAGACTCTGCCATGCAGGCAGGATACTTTTGGCAGCCTGCCAGTTTCTCCAAAGGAAAAATAAGATAATAAGATGTCACACGGCCGGAGCTGGGTTTTATAGTCTCTGCATCTTGGCCGTTGATGGGACCGTTGATGGCGCTGGCGGCAGCTGGTGGGTGTGACGCCTACCTACTGGAAGATGGGGGGGTCTGGTTGGAGAAGGCCCAGTCCCAATCTGAGTAGGCTTGAAGACCTCAGCCCTGGGACCCACATGCCTGGGTTCCTCTGCCAGTTATTTCATGCATGAGTCCCGTCCGGATGTGTGGAGAGTGGTCCCAGCATGACCGTGGTTGGCTCCGGAGGTCCTCAGCTGCTGGGGCACTGCTTGGGGCGGGGGAGGGGGGGAGAAACTCCCTGTATTATATTTGTATATATTTATATGCTATTTTATGTTCACCATATATCTATTAACCCATACCAACATATAGTATTGTTTACATTTTATTATTTTAAGTCATTTTTATCAAAGATTTTAGGCATTTTACCCCATGGAGAAGCCATCTTCCCTTAATCTTCTTCCCCTTGTGTAATCACAAAATAAATAGGCGAACAGTGATGGTGGCATGGTCTCTCTCGCCTGTCATGTGTGTTTGGTACCCATGAGCTGCTTCCCCCAACCCCAGTCTGCAGCCTCCACCAGTAGAAGGATGAAGGAGGGAACACAGCTCTTAGGCTGGTTGGTAGTCAGTTACTATTTATTCCATTCTCCCCATGCTCCTGCTCCAGTCTCACTAAGCACCCCATCCCAGTCTCACACTGCCCCTCATTCCCGTCTCCTCTTGTCCCCCATGCTAGTCTTTCCCCAGTCCGTCTAGCTGCCGACTTGGTCTGGCACCCAATCCCTGAAGGTTGGGAGAGCAACTACACCCAGGTGAGGTAGCACAATCAGCATATGAAAGCCCTTCATTCTGAGGGAAGCTCTTCTAAGACAGACAAGGATCTCCTGCAACCAGGAGATCTGCTCAAGAGTCAAATACCATGTAGGGATGTGTTTCTCCTTTCCTTAGTCCAACAACCATTTAAACATTTTCATTCTACTTCTTTTTTTTATATCTTTTTTTTAATTTTTTTCCCTTTATTTTATTTTATTTTTTTTAAAGTTGTAGATTTACAATTTTTTGTGCTTTGGTTTCAATTATACAATGATCAGATACCCATCCCTCCACCAGTGCCCATTTTCCACCACCATGGATAATATCCCTCCCACCCCCATCCCCCCATCCCCCCTGTCTCTGTGGCAGGGCAATCCCCTGTGTTCTCTCTCTCCTTTTGCGTGTTGTGGTCTGCAAAAGAGGCATTGAGTGGCAAACATGTTCAGTCCATAGTCTACTTTCGACATGCATCTCCCCTCCTGGGAGGATCCTCCAAACATCCTTTATTTGGTGCTCCCTTCCCTATCTGAACTGCCCTTTCCTCTAGGATACCCGGCTGGCCTCTAAGTTATGGAGTAATCCTCCTGGTGCTGATCTCAGCTATTCTTGGGTATTAATCTCATACTTTGTTACTTTATATCCCCCAGATGAATGCAATCTTTCTATGTCTATCCCTCTCTTTCTGACTCATTTCGCTTAGCATGATACTTTCCATATTGTACCACTTGTATGTAAATTTCATGACTTCATCTTTTCTAAGAGCTACATAGTACTCCATTGTGTAGACATACCAAAGTTTCTTTAACCAGTCATCTGTTCTTGGGCATTCAGGTTTCTTCCAGTTTCTGGCTATTGTAAAGAGTGCTGCAATGAACAAACAAGTGCAGATGTCATTTCGACTATACATTTTTGCCTCTCTGGGATATATTCCCAGGAGTGGTATTGCTGGGTCAAATGGGAGCTCAATTTCTAATTTTTTGAGAATCGTCCATACTGTTTTCCAGAAGGGCTGAACCAGTCAACATTCCCACCAACAGTGAAGGAGTGTCCCTTTCTCGCCACATCCACGCCAGCATCGGTTGCTTTTGTTCTTTTGAATGTGGGCCAGTCTCTGAGGTGTGAGATGGTATCTCATTGTGGTTTTGATCTGCATCTCCCTGATGATTAATGATGTAGAGCATTTTCTCATGTGCTTTTTTGCCATTCAGATTTCTTCTTTGAGAAAGTTTCTGTTCATTTCATTGTCCCATTTTTGGATGGGGTTGGATATTTTCTTCTTGTGGAGTTTAACCAGTATTTTGTATATCCTGGATATCAACCCCTTGTCAGATGTGTATTCGGCGAATATCCTTTCCCATTCTGTAGACTGTCTTTGTATTTTGGTCACTGTTTCTTTGGAGGTGCAGAAGCTTCTTAGTTTAAGATAGTCCCATTTATCTAGCTCTGTTTTCACTTGCTTGGCCAGTGGCGTGGCATCTTTGAAGATACCATTAGCTTCAATGTCATGGAGGGTTTTGCCAACTTTATCTTCAATGTACCTTATGGTTTCTGGTCTGATGTTGAGGTCTTTAATCCATTTTGATCTTACTTTTGTACATGGTGTTAGGCAGAGTTCTGAGCCTATTTTTTTGCATGTAGCCGTCCAGTGATGCCAACACAATTTATTAAAGAGGCTTTCCTTACTCCACTTCACATTACTTGCACCTTTATCAAAGATTAGATGAGCATATGATTGAGGAGAGATGTCAGTGTATTCAACCCTGTTCCATTGGTCTGCAGTTCTGCCTTTGTTCCAGTACCATGCTGTTTTAATTATTACTGCTTTGTAGTACAGTTTGAAGTTCGGGAGGTTGATTCCTCCCATTTTCTTTTTCCCAAGAATTGCTTTAGCTATTCGTGGGGGCTTATTGTTCCATATAAATTTCAGGAGTGTTTGCTCCATTTCTTTGAAGAATGTCATGGGTATCCTTATAGGGATTGCATTGAATTTATACAATGCTTTCGGTAGTATTGCCATTTTTACAATGTTAAGTCTACCGACCCATGAGCAGGGGATATCTTTCCATTTCCTCATGTCCTCTTTTATTTCCTGAAGTAGCGTTTTGTAGTTTTCTTTGTACAGGTCCTTTACTTCCTTAGTTAAGCTGATTCCTAGGTACTTGATTTTCTGGGGCACAATTGTGAACGGAAATGTTTTTTTCATGTTGCTTTCTTCTCTCCCACTGTTTGCGTATAGGAAAGCCATGGACTTTTGGGTATTGATTTTATAACCTGCAACTTTACTATACGAGTCTATTGTTTCTAGGAGTTTTTTGGTGGAAGTTATTGGGTTCTCTAAGTAGAGTATCATATCATCTGCGAATAGTGAGAGATTGATTTCTTCCTTTCCTACCTGAATGCCCTTAATACCTTTTTCCTGCCTAATCGCTATTGCAAGTACTTCCAGTACTATATTGAACAGCAGTGGAGAGAGTGGGCATCCCTGTCTCGTCCCTGATCTTAGAGGGAAGGCTCTCAGTTTTTCCCATTGAGGATGATGCTTGCTGTAGGCTTGTGGTAGATGGCTTTAATTATGTTGAGGAAAGTCCCCTCTATACCCATTTTGGCTAGGGTTTTCTTCATAAAGGGGTGCTGGATCTTATCAAATGCTTTCTCTGCATCTATTGATATGATCATATGCTTTTTATCTTTTCTTTTGTTGATATGGTGGATTATGTTGATTGATTTCCGAATGTTAAACCATCCTTGCATCCCTGGGATGAATCCTACTTGGTCATGGTGTATGATCTTTTTGATGAGTAGTTGGATTCTATTTGCTAGTAGTTTGTTGAGGATCTTTGCATCTGTGTTCATCAGGGATATCGGCCTGTAATTCTCTTTCTTTGTGGTATCTCTGTCTGCTTTTGGTATCAGTGTGATATTTGCTTCGTAGAAACTGTTCGGAAGTGTTTTTGATATTTCAATTTCGTGGAAAAGCTTAAAGAGCATCGGGAGTAAGTCCTCTTTAAAGATTTGGAAGAATTCACTAGTGAATCAATCCGGGCCAGGGCTTTTGTGCTTGGGGAGACTTTTTATTACCATTTCAATTTCCTTGATGGTGATAGGTCTGTTCAGGTATTCCAGGTCTTCTTGGTTCAGCCTTGGGAGTCTGTAGGAGTCTAGGAATTTATCCATTTCCTCGAGGTTTTGATGTTCCGTGGCATAAAGCTTCTCAAAGTACTCCCTGAGGATCCTCTGAATTTCTGTGGTTTCTGTTGTAATGACCCCCTTTTCATTTCTGATTCAGTTTATTAGGGTTTTCTCTCTCCCTTTCTTTGTGAGTTTTGCTAGAGGCTTATCGATCTTGTTAATTTTCTCGAAGAACCAGCTTTTGGTTTCATTGATCTTTCGGATTGTTTTTTGGGTTTCCATCTCGTTAATCTCTGCTCTGAGTTTTATTATTTCCTTTCTCCTGTTCGGGTTGTGCTCCTTTTTTTGGTCCTTCTCCAAGCTCTTAAGCTGTGAGGTTAGGTTACTTATGTGTTCTCGCTCCTCCTTCCTGAGGAATGCTTGTAGAGCTATAAACTTTCCTCTTAACACAGCCTTTCCTATATCCCATAAGTTTTGGTAACTCGTGTTCTCATTTTCATTCGTTTCTAGGAATCTTTTGATTTCCTCTTTGATTTCCTGTCTAATCCACTCGTTGTTCAATAGTGCACTGTTTAATTTCCAGGTGTTTGATTTAGTTTTCTGTTTTTGTGTGTGATTTACTTCTAATTTCAGCGCATTATGGTCTGAAAAGATTGTTGATACAATCTCTACCTTCTTAATTTTATGGAGGCATGTTTTGTGGCTCAGCATGTGGTCTATCTTGGAGAATGTTCCATGTACGCTTGAGAAGAATGTGTATTCAGCTTTTTGTGGATGAAGTGTCCTGTATATATCTACTAAGTCCCTTTCTTCCATTGTTTCCCTCAAATGAAGTATGTCCTTGCTAAGCTTGAGTCTGGTTGATCTATCAAGAGGTGACAAAGCAGTGTTGAAGTCTCCCACTAGTATTGTATTGCTATTGATGTCTTTTTCCAAATCTATGAGTAGTTGTTTTAAGTACTTTGCTGGTCTCTCATTAGGTGCATATACATTTATTATTGTAAGTTCTTCCTGTTGTACAGATCCTTTGAACAATAAGAAATGGCCTTCACTGTCTCTTATGACCTTCCTCACTCTGAAATCGATGTGGTCTGATATAAGGATGGCTACCCCAGCTTTTTTATGGGAGCTGTTTGCCTGTAGGATTGTTTTCCAGCCTTTGACTCTGAGTCTGTGTTTGCTTTGACTATTGAGATGCGTTTCTTGCAGGCAGCAGAATGTTGGGTTCAATTTTCTAATCCATCCTGCCACTCTATGTCTTTTAATTGGTGCGTTTAGCCCATTGACATTGAGAGAGATTATTGTTATGGGATTTTGTCCCATTGTTCTGTTAAATTTGGTGTATTTGAGGGGCCTTTCTTGCCTTAAAGTAGCCCATTTAGTTGTTCTTGTAACCATGGTTTTGAGTCTATGAAGTTCCTGAGCTGTTGTTTGTCTGTGAAACTGTGTGTTGTTCCTTCTATTATGAATGAGAGTCTTGCTAGGAAAAGTATTTTTGGGGAGGCATTTATTTCATTGAGTTTTTTCACTATGTCCCACCACGGTTTTCGGGCCATGAGGGTTTCATCAGAAAAATCAGCTGTGAATTTTAAGGATGCTCCTTTGTAAGAGATTTCTTTCTTCGATCTTGCTGCTTTCAGAATTTTGTCTCTGTCTAAGGTTTTGGTCATTTTGATCAGAATGTGTCTTGGGGTATTTTTATTCGGATTTCTTCTAGCTGGTACCCTTCGGGCCTCCGGAATGTGGTCACAAGTTTTCTTCATCTCTGGAAATGTTGTAGCAATGATTTCTTTGACAGTTTCTTCTTCATGGAGGTTTTCTTCCTGTCCCTCTGGGACTCCAATAATTCTTATGTTACCCCTCTTGGCTTCATCACGATCTTCTCTTGCCATCTGTTCCCGAATTGTGAGTCTCTTTTCCATTTTCTGCTCTTTTCTGGAGAGTCTCTGAACTTCATCTTCGAGCTCACTGATTCTGTTCTCAGCCGCTCTTACTCTGCTGCTGAGGCCTTCCACTGAGCTTTTCAATTCGCCTACGAGATTTTTCAGGTCTGACATTTCTGATTGCATTTTCCTCATTTCTGCCTTCAGATCCTCTTGTCTTCTATTGGCATTGGTTTCCATTGTTTCTTTTAATTCCCTAAGCATCCTAAGTAGCTCCCTTCTGAATTCCTTGTCAGAGAGGTTGTCTAACACTACAGTACTGTTGGTGTCATCTGGGCTAGACTCTTCAATATGAAAGTTTGGTGGGCTTTTGCGTTGCTTTACCATTGTGAGAGGTGTGGTTTAGTCCTTCACGTTCACTGTTACTATTCTGCTTGACATGCAGTGTGAGTTAAGATAGGTTTATGAGTTATTGGCTACTGTGTTTCTAGTGGCTGAGCTAAAATAGAGAAGTTTCCATCTAAGAAGTTAGCTTATGGTTCCTATGGCATACGTAGTGGGAAAATATTTCGCGGCCGCTGATGCGGCCGCGGCTCCAGAAAGAGTCCCTGGCATTGGGCAAGGAGTTGGGAACGTCTCCTGTTTGGAATTGGAGCCGTTCAGCTTTGTTGCCCAGAGCTGGGCCTCTGTGCCCGTCCCACGCAGATCAGAGGTTGAAAACCGGCTTTCTAGGGGCTGTTTCTAGCTGCGCGTGCCCAGAGAGGGACCCAGGCCCTTGGGGGCGGGCTGTACCTGTTGGAATTGGAGCCGTTCAGCTTTGTTGCCCAGAGCTGGGCCTCTGTGCCCCTCTACTTCTTAATATTACTAGTTATCTTGTATGGACACAGTAAGAGATACATTAAGCTTGTAGGGTGGCTCTCCTGAGGAACATCTCACTATAGATCTCAGACTACAGTGCTCAGGCCAGATTAGTCTTTCCTAACCCTAGCAGGGTCCTAATACAGGTGTTACTCTTTGGATCATAACAGAATGTATCCATAACTATTCTCTTACCTTGTAGTTAAGTATTATGATACATGGCCTATTCTGTTTCGATAACAGGGTAGCTCACAGCTTGCCCTGGGTCCATCCAGTCTCTCGTCAGGACCCTGCTTTGGGGATGCTAGGAACTAAGGGCAACTGAGGCTTATGTCAGGAAAACATACCCAGGAGTGAATATTATTCAGAGTCAGTTAACTCCAAGTTACCAAAGCATAGTATGAACAGTCTTCCTGTGCCTATATAAAAGGACATTGCTCCGAAGCAAACTATACAAAGAACATAAAGGAAGAAGAAAAGCAATATTTCACTTACAAATACAAAATCAGAGATTTCTGAGGAATTTGACTTTACAAGTCACAGGTACTTCTTAGGGGAAATGAATGGCTAACATGTAGAAAAAGCAGAGCACAGAGAACTTGAAGATGAATACCAAGGAAATGGGAGTGCCTCAGGAGCACTGTGAACTGTATAACCCAATAAACCTCAGCTCCCCACAGCCAGAGATAAACAACAAACCAATGTTATCCTATAACCCTTACGTTTCTCTAAGTAAATTTCTTTAAATAAAACTAAAATATTTTAAAGAAAACTTACATGAATTAGATGTATTAAAACATTTTCAGTAAGTAATGTTCAAAAACTTTTTTTCCATTTTTATATCTCTAACTACATTTCTTAATTTAAAATTATTTCCAATTGAAATTTGCTAATGGTATTTTGCATAACATTTCTTTTATGAGATTGTTGCTAAGAATTTATTTCCAATAACGCCTAGAAGCCAATATGGTAATAATTGAATTTGCAATTTCCCTTGACCTTTCACAATGGCTTCTATGATTGATTTTCTTGTTTTTGCCCATGGCATGCATACTTCCAGTCCTTCTAGTCTCAAACCTTTGGCATCATCTTGACACATTATTGATTAACTCATTGGACACTGGGTCCTTGTGAACTTTTACATCTACGCTAAAATGTCATCTCCAAAGAGAAACATTCCAAAAGTCTCCTCTTTCGCCCTTTGCTTACGTTACTCTGGTTATAGGATCTTATTTTTTTGTTGTTGCTGGTAAGAGAAATAACTACCACCAGAAGTAGGGGACATCACATGACTTCAGTCAACTGGGGATGTGTCCAGAAAGTCTAGGACTGGTAGAGCCTCCTTTAAGCACCTGCAAGTTACAGAGCTCACATCTCACCAGCTTCATGGTTTTTACTTGTTCTGTCTGACTTGGTGAATGATCCTTTACCCTATTTAAGGGAACTGTGGAACTCAGGTTGGGGAGGAAAAATGCTCTTTGCAGGATAGTCCATCCTAAATATTACCTAGTATTTCCGGGTCCATTTCCATCCCCTCATAGAAGAGAATTTCTGGAGGAGAAAAATAATAAAGTAAAACAAGTTTATTTGGGATATATTTGAAACCTAACCTCAGAAAAGATAAAGATCTTATGCAAATGAAGTCTTTTTGTTTTTAGTGTAGGATAAATGACCCAAAATAAAGACTTTTTCAACTATGTGAGAACTTATTTATGGCAATAGCTTAAAGTTTTCACATGAATAAATTATTTCTTATTAATAGCATGAACTTTTAAGTAAAAATTAATTATGTAAAATTTTATATAATTCTAAATATGTGGAAAAGTACAAAAATAAAACAGACACCTATGTACCCACCACCAGGAGTAAACAGATGTTAACATTTTGCCATATGTGCATCAAATCTGCCTTTAAAAATAGGCAATAACATGGTACAGATTCAGCTAAATTCCCACTATCTCCTGGGAGATATATATTTATTGTTTACTGTAAACAATATCTTCAACTTATACATTATTTTCTGTGAGGATTATATCAAATATACATGTTTTGTGTGTACTTTGGAAAATTTATGTTCTCTTTTTTTTTTTGTTTTGTTTATGTTTTTGGACTCCACCTGGCTGTGCTCAGTGCTACCCTTGGCTTCCGGCTCTGCACTCAGGGAATCACTACTATTGATGCTCGAGTGCTCAAGGGATATGGTGTGCTAGGATTCAAACCCTGGTCAGTCACATGCAAGGCAAACACTATAGCTGTTGTACTATACTATCACTCAGCCCCTTTAGAAATTTTATTTTAAAATATATTTGTACAGGGCTGAGCGATAGCACAGCAGATAGGTTGTGCATGCAGCTGACCTGGGTTCGATTGCCACCATCCCATATGGACCTTGGAGCACTGCCAGGGGTAATTCCTGAGTGTAGAGTTGGGAGTGACCCCTGTGCATTGCTGGCATGACCCAAAAAGAAAAAATTAATAAATATATATATATATGTATATACAACTGGGAAATAAAATTGGATGTAAAAACATTATTTAAGAATGAATATTAAATCAGCATGGTAAAAAAATGGTTAAAAAATGTACTATATCACTGTATCACTGTCATCCCATTGTTTATCGATTTGCTAGAGCAGGTGCCAGTAATGTCTCTATTCATCCCAGCCCTGAGATTTTAGCAGCCTCTCCTTAGTCATCCTTCCCAATGATGCCATATTGGAGGCTCTTTCAGAGTTAGGGGAATGAGACCCATTATTGTAACTGTTTTTGGCATATTGAATATGCCACAGGGAGCTTGCCAGGCTCTGCTGTGTGGGAAAGATACTCTCAGTAGCTTGCTGGGCTCTCTGAGAGGGACCGAGGCTTTTGGGGCGACCTCTAATTGCTTTTACAGGAGGAATTGAACCCGAGTTCACTCCCACTGCACGGCAGGTAGGGCATTTGCCTTGTATATGGCCAACCTGGGTTGGATTCCTCCGTCCCTCTCAGAGAGCCCGGCAAGTTATCGAGAGTATCCCACCCTCACAGCAAAGCCTGGCAAGCTTCCCGTGGCATATTCAATATGCCAAAAACAGTAACAAGTTTCACAATGGAAACATTACTGGTCCCACTGGAGCAAATTGATGAACAACAGGAGGACAGTGTTAACAGTGCTAAATATTGCCTTAGCCAAGTATATATCATCAGATATATCAAGCTTAAAAGTCAGTTGAGGGGCCAGAGAGGATACTACAATTGCTTTGCATGTGGCCCACCTGGGTTGGATCCTCAGGATGCCAGAAGGTCCACAATGAGCCAACAGGAGTGATCTCTGAATGCAGAACCAGGAGTAACACCAGGGCATCATTCGGTGTGCCCCCCAAACAAAACAACAACAAAGCTTATCTACAAGCAAAAGGATTATCTTTTTTTTTTTAACCATATCTACAAGAGAAAAGGATTACAGTTCAGGATATACATTGACTGGGGAAAGAAAAAAACACCTTGGGATAAAGGAGGAACTGCTTTGAAGGAGATTCATTGTTGGAGAGTGAAAATCTCTGGGAGCCAGCTTCCTCATCTGTCTGGTTGTGATACCTTTCTTCTTTTCTTTCTTTTTTTTGGGGGTGGGGGGTCACACCCAGTGATGCTCAGGGGTTAAGTCCTGGCTCTGCACTCAGGAATTACTCCTGACTGTGCTAGGGACCATATGGTATGCTGAGAATGGAACCCAGGTTGGTGCATGCAAGGCAAACACTGTACCCACTGTACTATCACTCCAGCCCTGTGTTACTTTTCATTGGTGGGTAGGGTTCATCTTCTAAGGAGCCACAGACGTAGTCATTAGGCAATGCAAAAACTGCCAAACAGGGAATCTACTTTTGTAGACAAGGATATAATTGTGTGGAAATAATGGTAGATGATTCCGTTGGAGCACACTCTCTCTACTGACCTTTCTGGCTAGTTAAATATTTTTTATTTTATTTTCACAATATCTTGTCTCTGAATTGGCAGCTGCTTAGTGTCATAAAATTTAATGCTTTCTGTCTATTTTGAGGTAATACTCAGAATAAAACAGCCTCCAGGAAAGAAGCTGAGATAAGTTAAAATTGTAGAAATGTTAAGGTTCATTAGCTCCATGTTAAATCGTTCTTCATTTGGGTGCATTTATCTTTTTCATAAGTGTTCATTTGGTTCTTTTAAAAATCTCTGTTAGTCAGTTTTACTCCTATTGATTTACATAGCTATAATCTGCTGGCTTTGACTGTTACGTAGCAAAACATTTTAAATTTCTGATCAACCACTTTTAAAATTTTATTTTTTTTCCAAGAGACATCCAAAGTTGTTCCTACTTGTTCTGGCATCCTGAATTGTGCTTCAGAAAACATTGGTCTGTTTCTGCTAACAGGTGTGTCCACACAAGCAAATTGTTAGAATGACTCAGTATTTTCTATCCTAGTAATAATCTCAGGGTCCCTCCCAGTTACATTTTCATTAATACCTGCTATTCCCACCCTCTTTAATATTGAAAAATCAGTTGGGTGTGAAATGGACTCCTTTTGTTGTTTTTTGCACATTTAACTCATCACTGATCTTGGAATTTAATGTACTTGTACTTATTGTCCAGCTTCATTTCCTCAGCTGTGAATTGCCTGTATATGTCTTTGTATTGCACTGTAGCACTGTCCTCCCATTGTTCATAGATTTGCTTGAGCGGGCACCAGGAATGTCTCACAACAAATTGTGAGACTTGTTATTGCTGTTTTTGGCATATCGAATGTGTCACGGGTAGCTTGCCAGGCTTTGCTGTGCAGGTGAGATACTCTTGGTAGCTTGCTGGGCTCTCCTAAAGGGGTGGAGGAATCGAACCCGGGTGGGCTGCATGCAAGGCAAACGCTCCACCTGCTGTGTTATTGCTCCAGCTCTGTCTTCTTATTAATTTTGTTAAATTTATTTGCTTTTAATTTTGCTGATGTAAAACATATTTTATGTTTACCAGTTGCAATTAATATAGGTGTGCATATACATATTTTTGAATTAATATTTTGTATTCGGGAGGGTAGATGCCATGAAGTAAAATTACTGTTCTCTTCTTACTTTTTTAAGGACTCTCCTTACTGTTTTCCATAGAGGGTGAAACAGATAAAATTGGTTTGAATTCTACCCAGCCATGAATGAGGGTTTCTTTCTCATAAGATCCCTGTCAATACTAGTTATTCCCAGTCTTTTGATATGCAACGTTTTCTCTGGTGTGAGATGGTATTTCATTAACATTTTGATCTCCCTCTCTCTAGTAATAAGTGATGGTGAACATCTACTGGCTGTCTGTGTGTCTTCTTCTGGGAAGTGTCTATTCATCTCCTCATGTTTTGTTACTGTTGAATTTTGTGAGCGCTTTGTGTATTTTAGATATTAGCCCTTTATTTGATGTGTTGCATACAAATATGTTTTTACATTTAGTTTGGTGTTTGATTTTTTAAATTTTTAGCACAAATTTCTTTTGTCATGCAAAAATTACCCCTCTCCCCATCCCATCTCCAGAAGATGTGGGACAAGTTTAGCCACATCTGATCGTTCTCAGGGCTTTCTTCAGATTTTGTGCTCAAAGACCACTTTGGAAGGGCATTGGAGAGAGTGTGCTGTGCATTGGGTCACAACCTTATCCCCTGTATTATCTCTCTGGCTGAACATTATTTAATTTAACATTATTTAATTTAGTTTCACTTGAATCTTTTGGTTTTGTTATCTTTGCCACTGGACTCAAGTCATTGAAGACACCTCTGGGGCATATATTCTAAAGAGTTTTGCCTATATTTTCTGTAATGTGTTTTATGAATTATGGTTTAATCTTGAGGTATTTTATCCACTTTCAGTTAACTTTTGGTGTGAGGTATGGTTTCAGGCTTTTTTATTTGAATTTTAACTTTTATTTCTTACTTCGAATTCTTTGATCCTTTGGAATTGTTTCGTGGGCATTATAAAAAGTAAAGAATAGCACTGTAACACTGTCCTCCCATTGTCTGTTGCTCATCGATTTGCTTAAGTGGGCCCATTAGTGTCTCCACTGTGAGACTTCTTGTTACTGTGTTTGGCATACCGAATACATCACAGGTAGCTTGCCCAGCTTTGTCGTGCGGGCAAGATACTCTCAGTAGCTTGCTGGGCTGTCTTAGAGGGACGGAGGAATCGAACCTGGGTCTGCCCTGTGCAAGGCAAACACCCTAACTGCTAAGCTATAGTCGATGCATATTTAAATATTCATGTAGTTATGGTGCTGTATTCCTGACACTGATTTGTAATAAACATTAATTTCATCAAAGATGAAATCTTAACTCCGTTCTTGCCAACCACATGATCTTAAGTAAGTTGCTTGACCTGACAATCCTCAGTTGAATTCATTACAAATAATGTAATGAATTTGTATTACATATTTAAATAAAATAAAGTAAGTGTAAAACTTTTAAGTGGGGTTTTAACATATATTGAATTTCCAACACTAGAATTTCAGTAACTTTCACATTTAATCCCTTATCTACTGAGAGTTGGTTTTCTTTCAAAGTAGTAAATTAATATTTGAAGTGTAAAAGATTAAATTTATTATTAAAGGTAAGCTAAAGAGCATAGTTTCTAATAGTTCTAAGAGTAGACTAGCATAATTACTCATCAATTCAGAATTTAGAAAACAATTTTATCCTAGTCATTACATATATATTAATGAATCCACAAGTGAGATATTATATATATATATTTTTTTGATGCATTCACAATGTACATATACATGTATATGTAGGAAAAGTACAAGTTTACTCTTTGAATAATTATATAAAATTAATGGTTATTCTAAAAAATAGTCTTAAAAATTAATTATTTATGCATTCTAATAATTTAGGAAAAGATGAGTATATTTGATTTTCTGATATAAAAGATGTTCAGTGTTTTTAAAATCTCATATGCAACTTCCAAAAATTCCCTTCATATGACTCCTACTCTATAAATATAGCTATAATCTCTCTAATTATTTTCATAAGTTTCAGTGATATCCACAAACATTTTATATTACTAAGGTTACATTTCCTTTCTCATACAATGTTCCTTGTAGGTAATCAACTGTAGATTTTCCTTATTTTAATGTATAAATTTCCTTAAAGAAGTACAGCCCTCTGCAAAGATCTCTTCTGGATTACTTGGTTTTTCAACCTGTTTCAACTTAGCTAATGAGAGCTTTCAGTGAATTATCATATTCCTCTTCCAACCTTGTGTTTGGGTACTTTTTTACTTTTAGCACTACAAACAAGATGCTTCAGGCTCATTGCAGAAGTTCCTTGCTTGGATTCTCAGTTGACATTTTCTCTAGTGTTGCTTTTGTGGTGAAGGAAAGTAGAATCTAGGATAGTGACAATTGCTGTGTTCCAAATTATTAGGGGCATCACTCATTTTCATAATTATATAATTTGATAGAGGTCCAGGATGAGCCTAATTAAAGTATTTACCCTTATTTTCTTTTTGATCACTCACTGAATAGAATCTACTAGGACAGAAGCATATATATATTTATACATATATAAACACATATATAAACACAGTTTATACACTCTGATCTACTTTTCACACACATCATATATGTAAAAAATTCAAATTATGCTTCTATTATTTTTAATAATAAGAATATAGCAGGAAAATTATATGCCCTTTATTATTAAAACATTATAATTAACATTGATGTATGACATTTATACACCCATGTATTTCTATTCCTAAAGTTTATATTTAAATATTTAGGTAACTTCAGCTTTAAATATTTTAAGTGGAAATATCCTTTCATTAATTTCCAGCGACTTATTTAGAGTAGATTTCTAAAAACACAACTTTCTTATTATATCTTATCTTATCATTTACTATTTTGAAGCAAACCAAAGCTTTGCACACTTAAAGCAAGATATATTTTGTCTATATATTTTTCAAGTAAGGGTAACATAGAGTGAGACTATGTATCTTTCTATACTATAAATATTAATCAAGTAAAGTAAAGTAAGTAAAGGCCCTCCCGTTGATCATCGATTTGCTCGAGCAGACGTTACTAGGCCCAGTAACGTCTCCATTGGAGACTTTGTTGTTACTGTGTCTGGCATATCGAATACGTCACGGGGAGCTTGCCAGGCTCTGCCGTGCGGGCGAGATACTCTTGGTAGCTAGCTGGGCTCTCCGAGAGGGGCGGAGGAATCGAACTCGGGTCGGCCATGTTGGCCGCGTGTAAGGCGAACGCCCTCATAGGGCGATTGCCTTGCACGCAGCCAACATGGCCGACCCGAGTTTGATTCCTCCGCCCCTCTCGGAGAGCCCAGCTAGCTACCAAGAGTATTCGATATGCCAGACACAGTAACAACAAAATCTCCAATGGAGACGTTACTGGGCCCGATTAATCAACAGTTGTAGTTTTATCAATGTTGTAGAAAAATATTGTTAATGTGTTTTTAATTTGCAGCTTGTATTTCTGTGGAGTCTGGGTTCCATTTCTTTGCTTACCTACATTACAGGTATGGGTAAAGCAAACGTCAACTGGACCTTCTTGCTTTTATTTCTCACTGGCCCCAAAAGAAATCCACTTGAGCATTTTATCAGCTAAAACATTTTCCTGGGGATTTAAATCTTCAAGGAAGAAGACATTCTTTCATTAGGTCATCCTTGCTTTCTCAAATCACATTCATGCTGGTTTTTACTATAACATATGATTCCCCATTCCCTCCTCCTTCACCCCACAAGGTTGATGTGCACCATTTTCCATCTTCCTTTGGTCTCATTTTCTACTTCCTATGCCTTTGAAATATCTCTTATAGAGAAGAACTTCCACTGCGTAAAGTTGCTTCCATTTCTCTGCGTTCATGGTATATCTTTTATGCATTTAATTCTGGGCATTCATCATATGCTACAGTGAAAATAAATGTGTACTAATTTAAATCCATACTTTTATTTGACTTTGGCAATATTCCAGCATGATATTCAGCATGGAAAGCAAATACCACTTGGTTGCTCCACCTCATTTACAATTTTGTGGGAGACATAATTTCATTACTATTTTGAAGTAAATAAAGATTAGTTATTTTAACTTCATGGAGTCAAGGAGCGCATGCCCAAAAAAGTCTCCAAAATAGAAATGTGGCTCTGATTTTTGCAACTTCCCCCAAAAATTCCTGAGAGAACAAACTCAAAATGTTAAAAAGATGAGGATAGACAAGAACCAGAAATGTACAAAGGAAAGAAAAAATGGGGAGAAGAAATTGAAGTAGGAACAAAGAGGAAGAGAGAAAGAACGTACATGTGATTAGGAGATGACTCTCTCTCTACTGATAATTTGGAAAATTCAAGAAATAATTAGAAAGACTAAAATATGTTTTTATGTTTCAAAGTCTTGCAATATCTATACCTGTCTTGGTTCTGAGGTGTGTATGTTTGGGCACCAGTTGTCTGAATGCTGAAGTTCCCCATCTGGGGTGCTGTTTGTTTCAGTCACCATACAGCGGTGATTGGGGTCCCCTGGTGCATTTGGGGCTGATAACTGGTGGCACTTAATTCAAATCTATCAGCATTATTATAGAGAAATAATGAAGGGTTGGGGATAGTAATCACACATAGGTGTAGTTGAACATTAACATAAACAATGAACAGAAGTAAAGCCCCTCCTTCAGGAGATATTCTCCTAGGAGATTAAGCCAAGGACAGAAATCAAGCACTGTAGATTCCTTCTGAGAGATCTGCCTAAGGGAGTAATTCCATCTAAGGGCATTTTATTGTCTCCTTTCCTTTACTGGTAAACCATTTAAACAATCATATAAAATTTACTTCTTATTAATATTTCTAGTCATTTTGCATGAACACAATAAGAGATATATACTTTTATCTATACCCTTGATTAAACTTAAATGGTTTTTCTGGACTCATGGTAAAAGGTGGATTTTCCTGGGGACATCTCACTGTATGTCCCAGACTTTAGTCCACAGGCCAGGTTAGTTTTTCCTAACCTTATCAGGGTACTTATTCAATTATTTCCTTTTGGGTTATCCCAGAGTTTGTTCCATGACTGTGCTCTTAATTACTATACTTTTTATGTTGCTTAGGCTGTCCCTTTTCAAAGCCAGGATAAATACGGCTAACCCCAGATCCATCCAAGATCCTCACCAGAACCCACCTTTTGGGATATAAGGAACTAAGGTCAATCTAAGGGCAATTGAAGCTTACATCAAGTTAATATGATGGATGCCCAAGAGTAAATATTGTTTGAAGTCAATTAACTCTCATGTTACAAAAGCATAACATTAACTGTCTTCCTGTGTCTATACAAAAAGAACATTGCTTTAAAATAAAATCCCGCAAAGGACATAAAGGAGCGAGAAAAGCAATATTTCACTTACAGATACAAAATCCAGAGCCATCAGAAAATTTGACTTTATACATTGTGTCTGATTTGGATATATTTGTGAATACCACGTAGGGGAAGAAGCACACAAAGGAAAGGTTATAGACAAACACGGAGTATTGGGAGTGCCAATGGGATAGAGTTGGATGAGCCTCAGAAACACCGTGGTGGATGTAATTCAATTAACCTAAGCTCCCTACCACAGGAGAAAGGGCAACCCAAATGGTAAACCTAAATTGCTTGGAACTACAATCCAACATATACCTTCACTTTGTTGTTGTCATTCTTTTGTCTTTATCTTTCTGTTTAAACAGAAGGTACAAATTCTGTTTATCATCTGCCTGGAAAAGTTTTTTTCAAATTCAGCATCTCCTGACTTTTCCAGCCACAGTTAGCACAACCCTAGACTCAGCTCTTTACTCCTTTTTGGGAAGTATCCCCCAGGCGCCCACTGTGCTACTTTCATCCTCCCTCCCTCTTGCCCCAGGGATCTGCCAGCCTGTTTGTTCTCTACCAACATCAACTCTTCCATCTGTGTTATACTTCTCTTGGGTCCTGCTTACAACAAAGATCTAGTCTCTAATTTCTTTCAATGCTTATGTTTCTGTAATGATCACGCAGTTTCTTCTAGGATTCTTAACATTTCATTGTTTTCTTGTTCTGTAACAGATAACACTTAAATGAAAGCAGACAGCATTAAGGCACTAAGGAACAACATCCACAACTAATTGCAGTGAAGACTATTGAAGTCTAGGAGCCAGGGTTTGGAATGAGACCTTTCTTGTATTTAACACTTTGATTCTTACAGCAATCTTAGGCAATAGATTTTTGTACTATCTTAACATGACAGGAACAGAACCCAAATCTTAAATTTCTGTAAAGTGACAAGGTCAAAATTACCTTATTGTAAGAAATAAAAAATAAAATTGTAAAAATGTCTTCAAAGAAGTGAAAGATTATTTTCACTCCTTTTAAAATGCACATGAAATAGTGCTTGCTTTGCACCAATATTTCTCAACCGCTAACAGGAATCTCTGAAGACCTTGTTTCCTTCCTGTGGAATGTCTTACCAAATCAGTTGGTCCGTAATCTTACCTTGTGCCATGAATCCCCAATCCAGACAATTCTCATCTGTAACCTTCTTGTGACTTATTAGGTTATAACCAGGAAATTATGGCTCCTGGTTGAGAAATGGTGCTGTAGACTGATGGTTCTGGATTGGCTCCTGATGCATGTGATTCCAATAGAGTCATTCTTTTTATTTTTTATATATTTTTTAAATTGAATCACTGTCAGATAGCCCATTATAAATCTGTTCATGATTGGGATTCAGTCATACAGTATTCCAACATCCATCCCTCCACCAGTGTACATTTCCTAGCACCAATGTGTCCCCAGTTTCCCTTCCACTCACCCCAAACTCTCTTCTCCTCCATCTGTCTTTATGGTAGACACTCTTCTCTTTCTCTCACTCTCTCTCTCTGTCACTCTGTCTCTGTCTGTCTCTCTGTCTCTGTCTGTCTCTGTCTCTATGTGTGTCTGTCTATCTGTCTCTCTGTCTTGCTCTCTCCTTTTGGTCATTAAGCCTCCTTCAACCATATGTTCCTACAAAGGACCTTATTATTGTGCTGTTACCTCCATTTTTCCACCCTAAGTTGTCATGCAAAACCTCCTGAACCTCTTTTTTCACTAACTTCAGTCATTCCTATAAGTATAGAAATTCTTAACTAGGAAATTTTCAGAGTTCCACTGAGTGCTGTAGTTGTTCTGGATACTATGAACGTAATGGAACCAAACAGACACAGTTCTGCTCCTGGACATTATGTTCTAGTGGAAATTAAAGTTATTAAATAACCAGTGTGTGTATTAAAAATGAGAGTTTTATTTCTTTGTGTTATGAAGAAGTAAACAAGTAACTAAGTAATTGGAATGGTGATGGTGATAATCTTTAAATAGAATGATTCTCTTTTTTGAAGTGTTTCTAATTTAATCATGGCCTGAAGTAAACAAATATGAACTTCTCTGGGGAAATAAAAGTCCCTTTATAGAAAAAAATACGTTTAAATTTCTGAGGCAGACACAAAATGGAGTGAGGTGATAGATAACATGAGATTGGTGAAAACAATAGATCCACTGAGGTTACAGACACCCCTAAGTGAGTAGGAATTTACTGATGTGGCAATGAAGAGGAGCGGTGAATTTTAAGCTGGAAAATGCTATGATCTGATTAGCACATTTTTCAAAAGAACACAATACAGATGCTGTGAGGCCAAGTGAAATTTTGGTGCTAAGAGTGGGTGAATTCAGTTCTCCAAACTCATGTGGTTTTATTTATATCCTAGAAGAAAATTGCATATTCACAGTTTTTTGCCTCTTTGAGAAAAACTTAATTTTTAAAAAAATCCTTGGCTATCTCTTTCTACTGAAAACATAACATTTGGGTTTTCACTTTTTGGTAATTTTTTCTTTCCTTAAAAGGAAAGCAACAGGATTTAACATCTCCATAAAATGAAACTAGTGATCATGTTAACAGAGCCCAAGATTCCTGTTGAACTCTGTCATTTTAGCAGTTTAGATTTAATTACAATAGTATGCCCAGTTAGAAGAGCAACCTACTGTGCTTATGAGCAGAATGAGAATGCCATTCGTGCACAACTCTGAGTCTATTCATTCATGTTCTCTCTCTGGGCCTGGGTTTTCTTATCTGTTAAATGAAGGGCTTGGTCTAAAGTACAACTTCTCAAAAATGAGTATTCTTTCTGTGCAAAAGTGTTCTTAAGTGTTCTTAGCTTTGGTCCAATCAGAGCCAAAAGATTGCAACAAGCAGCTTCTAGAGGTATGTCAGACCTCCATACTACAAGCTTCAGGCCAGTGTGTCTTAGTTTTTCCTAATGCCAGAGAGTTTTCACGATGGGAGGAAAGAGAAGGGGGAAGTTTTTAAAAGACTTGGCAACACCTAGTGATGCTCCAATCCCATACCTGATGTTCAGTAGAGTGAGCCACATTCACTGGCTCATCTCAGAAATTTTTTATTTTATGAAGATTTCGTATTGATCTGAAAATTCCAAATCTTGTTTAAAAATCAACATCAATCAAATATGTTGAAGATTGAATAAGTATTTTCTGTAAAGTACCCCCCCCCGCCCCACACCCATCCTGAGTTTAAAATGGGAAAGATTGAGATGGATGCACAAATAGTGATTTATTGTGGATAAGAAGCTTACAGGAAGATGAGTATTAGATCGACAGACTGAGAATTCCCTCTTGAGAGAGACCAGTCGAGTTGTTGCTAGCATGGGAAAATGGTTGGCCTTTATATAATTTGGAAAGGTTTCTCTCAACAGTCAAAAGATCCAGAAGGAAAAAATGGGTGGGAAATGACTTGAGCACCACCAATTCCTTCTTCCAGACACACAGAAGATAACTTACTTCTTCTTTATGATACTCAGATGAATGCAATCTTTCTATGTCTGTCCTTCTCTTTCTGACTCATTTCGCTTAGCATAATATTTTCCATGTAGTACCACTTGTATGTAAATTTCATGACTTCATTTTTTCTAACTGCTACATAGTAGTCCATTGTGTAGATGTACTAAAGTTTCTTTAACCAGTCATCTGTTCTCAGGCACTCAAAATAAGAGACTAACACCCAAGAACAGCTGTGACAAATACCAGGTTGTTCACTCCATGGCTTAGAGGCCAGCCGCACACTCCAGGGGTAAAGGCAGCTCAGAAAGTGAAGGGAGAACCATATAAAGGGTGCTGGGAAGATCCACTCAGGATGGGAGATGCATGCTCAAAGGAGTCTATAGACCGAACATGATTGCCACCCAGTGTCTCTTCTTCAGACCACAGCACTCAAAAGGAGAGAGAGAACAAAAGGGAGTGACCTGCCACAGAGGCAGGGTGGAATGGGAGATGGGGGGTGGGGGGAAGGGATACTGGGATTGGTGGGGATGGAGAATGGGCACTTGTGGTGGGATGGGTACTCAATCATTGTATAACTGAAACCCAAGCCCAAGAACTTGTAAGTCTACAACTGTATCTCATGGTGTTTCACTAATAAAACAAAAATAAAAAACAAAAACAAAAACAGAAGATAATTTACTTCTTCAAGATGAAGGAGAGAGGCCAAACGCATTCAAACTTCTCCATATGAATACACTTGGAGAAAAAATTAATTGCTCTATCCTAAAATGTCACTTTTGATGATCTATGGGAATTTCTGTGTACATATGTTGTAATGGTCTGTGTTTGTACCCATTAATTTTTTTCAAATGAATAAGCCTCTTTTTATTTACCCAAGGTAGAAACATAACACAGGAACATAAAATAGGCACATTTTAACACATAAGAAAGCCTTTATTTCCACTATTCTTTCTTTTTTTTTTTTTGCTCCATGAATTATTTATGATTTTTTTTGCAAATTTTGAGACAATACACATCTCTCTTGGACGAAGCAATTTCAAGAAAATACTAGTACTTTTAATTACTTATACTTTAATGCAGCAGTGCAGAAAAACAAGTTTTTTCGATATTAACTTCATGTAATGGGAGTGTGGTGTTGTTAGTTCTTATGAACCTTGCATGAGTTTCTTTTTCTTTCATTTAAAATCAGGGTAAAATAGACTTCATCTTTTATTATTCCGAACATAATATATTTCATATATCCAGCACTAACTTGTTGTATTTGGCTTCTTTGACTGCAGTTATGTAAGCAGATTTTACCATTTTATGAGTTGATTTCTAATAGTCTGGTGATGTCTGTTTTCGCCCACATCTGAGTTCAAGAGATGAGAAAAGAGCCTTTAACTAAGAAAAGGAGAGTGTAGGAAAATCAATTTGCTTCTTGTTTATCTTAGAATTCCAATTTCTGTTCTCACCATCAGCTTTTGCTTCTTCCCCAATTCTTTTTACTCAGCTCAAGGCAAATCATATCTTTGTATCCTCGCCTCATATATTTCTTTACTTTTTTGTGTGGGTTTTACTTAAATAAACTTACTTTATTTTGTATTATTATGCAGAATAATTCAAGACTCTTAATTCCTTCTTCCCATTATTTTTCCTGGGGCTTATCTTTCTGCTATTAAAGTGACCAAATATACCAACAAAAAATAAGTAACATATACAAATGTCTCTTTTTTTTCTAGGTAGTTGGAAAGTTAATCTATTTTTAATATGAAATCGGAATATAATATGGAATATTTTTAATTGTAAAGTATGAGGACATTATATAGACAAATATAATAAGGTCTTATAAATTGTGATAGACTTTCATTAAAAAATATTGACACTTTGTTAAACACGGATACTCACATAGGATAAGAAATTTAGAATAAATAAATTCATTTCAGCTATACTAATTTATTTGTCAAGATCATTTTAATGCCAATAAATATACATAAAATAATCCATTAATAAATACTAAAATGGTTCATTTATGATTATAAATTATGCCAATATATAATTTTTGAATGAACTTTGAAATGTAGAAACTTATACCATGCCATCCAAATCAGTAAGATTTCCATTTAGTAACAATTTACATAAATTGTAAAGACAAAGTCTCAAGGACCTAGAAATAACTAGGGTCTACAAGAATCTTTTTTTTTTTTTTTGCTTTTTGGGTCACACCCAGCGATGCACAGGGGCTACTCCTAGCTCATGCACTCAGGAATTGCTCCTGGTGGTGCTCGGGGGACCTTATGGGATGCTGGGAATCGAACCCGGGTAGGATGAGTGCAAGGCAAACACCCTACCCACTGTGCTATAACTCCGTCCCCGGATCTATAAGATTCTAATAAATGTTCATAAAAAAGACATATGTTACCACAACTGACATTATTAAGTTTATTTATGAATATTAGTATGCTTAACTCTAATTCAATCCCTAGTAAACAGCTTTATTCTGCTTGAATGCATTTAAAAATGTTCTTAATGCATAAATACAAATTATAGAAAGAATTCCTACCGTGATAAACCCATATTTTTAGGACAGATAAATATAATCAAATTATAATACCTAAAAGTGAAATACACTTTTTCTTTTTTTTTAATTTATTTATTTATTTATTTATTTTTTATTAGTGAAACACCATGAGGTAGACTTACAAATTTTTGTGCTTGGGTTTCAGTTATACAATGATTGAATACCCATCCCTCCACTAGTTCCCATTCTCCACCACCAACGATCCCAGTATTCCTCTCACCCCCCCATACCCCCATCCCACCCTGCCTCTGTGGTAGTGTACTCCCTTTTGTTCTCTCTCTCCTCTTGGGTGCTGTGCTTTGCAAAAGAGGAAATGAGTGGCAATCATGTTAGGTTTATAGTCTACTTTCAGCATGTATCTCCCATCCTGGGCGAATCTTCCCAATATCCTTTATTTGGTGCTCCCTTCTCTATCTGAGCTGCCTTTTCCCCTACCATGTGCGGCTGGCCTCCAAGCCATGGAGTAAACCTCCTGGTATTTATCTTGGCTATTCTTGGGTGTTAGTCTCCTTTTTTTGTTACTTTATGTTCCCCAGATGAATGCAATATTTCTATGTCTGTTCCTCTCTTTCTGACTCATTTCACTTAGCATGATACTTTCCATGTAGTACCACTTGTACGTAAATTTTGTGACTTCATCTTTTCTAACAGCTACATAGTATTGCACTGTGTTGATGTACCAAAGTTTCTCTAATCAGTCATCTGTCCTCAGGCACTCAGGTTTCTTCAATATTCTAGCTATTGTAAACAGTGCTGCAATGAACAAAGAAGAGCAGATGTCACTTCAACTATACTTTTTTGCCTCTCTGGGATATATTCCCAGGAGTGGTATTTCTGGGTCAAATGGGAGCTCAATTTCTAATTTTTTGAGAATCGTCCATACTGTTTTCCAAAAGGGATGAACCAGTTGGCATTCCCACCAGTAATGAAGGAGGGTCCCTTTCTCGCCACATCCACAACAACAAAGGTTGCTTTTGTTCTTTTGGATGTGGGCCAGTCTCTGTGCTGTGAAATGATATCTCATTGTGGTTTTGATCTGCATCTCCTGATGATTAATGATGGAGAGCATTTTCTCATGTGCCTTTTAGCCATTTGGATTTCTTCTTTGAGAAATTTTCTGTTCATTTCATCACCCCATTTTTTGATGGGGTTGGATGTTTTCTTCATGAGGAGTTCAACCAGTACTTTATATATCCTTGATATTAACCCCTTGTCCGATGTGTATTTGGTGAATATCTTTTCCCATTCCGTAGACTGTCTTTGTATTTTGGTCACTGTTTCTTTTGAGGTGCAGAAGCTTCTTAGTTTAAGATAGTCCCATTTATATATCTCTGTTTTCACTTGCTTGGCCAGTGGCATGACATCTTTGAAGATACCATTAGCTTCAATGTCATAGAGGGTCTTGCCAACTTTGTCTTAAATGTACCTTATGGATTCCGGTCTGATGTTGAGGGCATTAATTTATTTTGATCTTACTTTTTTACATGGTGTTAGGCAGAGATCTGAGCCCACAGTTTTGCATGTAGCCGTCCAGTTTTGCCAGCACAATTTGTTGTAGAGGTTTCCTTGCTCCACTTCACTTTTCTTGCCCCCTTATCAAAGATTAAATGATCATATGCTTGTGGGGAGATGTCAGTATATTCAACCCTGTTCTATTGGTCTGCAGCTCTGCCTTTGTTCCAATACCATACTGTTTTAATTATTACTGCTTTGTAGTAGAGTTTGAAGTTAGGGAGGTTGATTCCTCCCATTTTCTTTTTCCCAAGAATTGCTTTAGCTATTCGTGGGGGCTTATTGTTCCATATAAATTTCAGGAGTGTTTGCTCCATTTCTTTGAACAATGTCATGGGTATCGTAATAGAGATCACATTGAACTTGAACAGAAAATACACTTTTTATCTCCCTTAAAATCCTATGCTTTTATCTGTTTTGGTCTTTTAGTTTTACCTTAACCAAAATAATAAATGTACAATAGCAAATTGAAAAGAAATTGCTCTAGAAATATATCCTAATAACTAGAGGAGAACCACCTATGTCACTTACTTTTAAAAGATTTTTACTTTGCTTAAAAAAAGCTGGTATTGTTTGTTCTCAGCAAAGTAAATGTAATTTTTGGGCTGGAGTGATAGCACAGTGGATAGGGCATTTGCCTTGCACACGGCCAACCTGGGTTCAATTCCCAGCATCCCATATGGTCCCCTGAGCACCGCCAGGAGTCATTCCTGAGTGCAAAGCCAGGAGCAACCCCTGAGCATCGCTGGGTGTGACCCAAAAATCCAAAAAAAAGTAAATGTAATTTTGATCAAGTGTTTGTAACATTTCTTGTGACAGACATTAACTTTTGGAAATAAAGATGTAGGTCCAAATTCTTGATTCAGTAACCACATATACTTAGTAAACTCTAAAGAAACATGTCATCTTCAGAATGACTCCATTTATACGGCAATTTTAATCTTGTAATTTAAAATTTTAGTGTTGCACATTTACCCCAGTTTACCTGACAAGGAAAAAATACTCTATAACACTCTTTCCTAATGATCCAGGAGGTCTTTTTATACTTTCTGAATCCTTGGTGAACTTCCTAGATAAATCTTTTAGATTTGTTGCTTTAGAAGGTTTACAAAGATTTATGAACACTTATGAATATTTATGAACATTTTTACAGCTGTTATGCAATCTACATGTCAACATAAAGGAGTTCATTAATCTTCAATAGATGGATATCAAAAACAGATATTTTACTTTTTAGTTATAATCATAAATGAAAATGCTAGGAAGAATTTGTAAGGACAGTTAAGTCCTATAATCTAGGAGTAATCATCTGACTTCTAGAACTCTTATGAAACTGTCACCTTTAAGTGATTTATCTTGGAAAGTATCATAGGAGTAAAGCATTTCTACTCTTCTTTCATCCAACTAAAATAAACTTGCTGTTTCTGTTCAGGGATATCAATAGCATTCTCAAGAGCACTTACTCTTAGAAGGTGTTTTAAAATGAGGTTGAAGGTTATCCTGCTATCAAAAAAAATCGATTTTAAAAGTTTAGTCAAAACAACTTGTAGCTATGCATTGGTTGGGGTTCAGACAGATCAAACATAGGAATTTGGGGTACTTCCCATTCAATTATCATCTAGGATGTGCTTTCTACCTCATTTGTGAACTAAAAAGATTTTGAGGAGACCTGAGAAAAGGTATCTAGGAAAAGCCAGTCAAATAGGTGCATTTTGTAAGCCATACTATCAAAACTCAAGACCTCAGTAATAAAACCAGGTATACATTATCTGTCTTGACTTTCATCAAAAGAACTATTACTAGCCCACATGGTGTGGTCTATTGTTCCTGCAGTTCAGCAGAAGCACAAACACATTATGTTTCCTGGTGACCAAATTCCCAGGGTTTGACTAAAACTCAACAGAAGCTTCAGGTTTCCAGTTTTAAGATACCAGCCCTATTCTGCTTATTCATCTCACAATGCTTCCTTGAAAAACAGGTTCTATTTTTAAAAAACCCAACAGTTGTTCTTACTCAGAAATACTTTGTGGAACTGGAAGATTTACCAGATAAAAGAAAATGCATATGTATGCATTTCTAATATTGATATAAAGAGTGAAAATGATTTATTTGGGAGGCAGTCTTAGGAAATAAATCTGGAGGAGCAAGAAAGTGAAGGAATAAGGCTAACGCCAACAAATAGTTCATAATAGGTGCAGATATTAGTCTGGGCATAGAAACTCCATCTTGTGAAGAAACTCTGGAAACAGGATGCTACATTCCTCAGTTAACCCAGTTAGAAATTGAGGAATGGAAATAATTATACACCAATCCTCTTTCATCATTTGTCAATGGATGCTGCATCTGGGACTTCTATCCTGATTTATGTTTAAGTGTTCACACATCATCATTTTGAAAACTCAGATAAAATCACCTTTGTTGACTTTTTTGGTCCATATCCAGTAGTTCTCAAAGCTTATTCCTGGCTCTGATCTCAGGGATCACTCCTGGGAGCTTTGTGGGCCATTTGGGGTATTGGGAATGAAAGCCAAGTGGGCCACATGCAAGGCAAAAACCCTTCCTGCTGTGTTCACACTCTAGGCCCCAAGCTGCTTTTTTTTAACGATGCAATCTAGAGTATGTATATATAATTAATTCCAAGACAAGATGGGCCATAATATAAAGGAGACTGCTATAAAATCAATCACTCAAGAATTTTTAGTGTACAAAATTTCAGATGGTGTATGTGGCTATGAATCATAAAACTAGACTCTTTAATCGAAGAGATGAAATATTACTAGGTATTGCCAAATGATATTGTATTTAAAATGAAATCCTTAGGAGAAAACAATATTTACCTTTATGGACTGAGTTTTGAATGATAGATCATCATACACAAAATGCAAAACTCAGGAAATCAATTATGAGTAACTGAAGCTGTCTAGTGACTCATGAATCGTGTAAGTAAGCTGCTGTGCTTACAGAAGTAACATAAAATCATCACCGTCTCCTTTATATTTCCTCAATAGAGAATGTCATCCATTTACTGATATAGCAATCTAAGGGCTATTTGTATTATCCACTAACTAAATATTGCTTAAATATGTGTAAATAGCAGAATAAGCAAATGTACAACTGCATTCACACAAAAATTTGCTGTACAAGAATGACCATTCTATGTGAATGGCAGTACCACAGACATAATTTTGCATCAAAATTTGTATTTTATTTAATTCATGTAGTAAGGTAGAAAATTGATCTACACTACTGGAAGGGAAAAGAATGCTTACCCCTAGATTTCTGGGCCAAATGGCATCAAAGAAGATTCCTGGCTTCATTCCCCAAAATTAACAACCATAAATTAATCAGGAGGCTGGCATGTTGAAACAACCTCACAGCTCAGAGTGGTGGCAGGCAGCCTTGCTTCACCGAGACCAACCTAAGGGCAGGCAAGATATTCACAGTTACTGGACAGAAAGTGAATTAATAGAGTTGTGTGGAGGTAGTAGACCAGAACATATTCCCCTTCAGATGCCCTGAGAAAACAGAACATGTATTGATAAAAACCCCTGACCCACATGAAGTCCACACAAAGGTCTGAGGTGGTCCACATAGGATGGGACTGCAGTGAGTATCATAAAAAAGAAAACAACCTAGGATTTTCACCCACCCTGAAACTCACCCCTCAGGGATATTGCTGGCCTTAGTATGTGTCCTGGTTAATTTACTCAAATCTCAGACCTGTAGGAGGAGTACAGGGAAAATGTCAACATAAACAAAACCAAAAGCATTATTAAACAGGGTTAATCAACTCCTCTATATTCCACCTCCACCTTGTTGATGGACAACTGCAAGAATCCATTTCTATGGAAGCAATCAAAATAACAGAACAAAACAAAACAAAAATGACAGTGGTGACACAGCAATGGCTTCTGGAGCAGCATGTGGGAGCAAGCAGCCACAAGGAATTGGACACTCTCCTCATGTAAGATGCCCACAAGAGCACCTGTGCCAGAGGAGACCCCTGCAGTTTTAGAAGTGTACTGGAAGTATCCCTAATCCAGGACCCGCATGAACACAGCCTCTGTTCTACAGGTACAGCAGCGTAGAGTGGGAGGGGGACCCTCTACTCATGCAGCCACAGCTATTTGCCTCTTTCCCAGAGCTTTGGACTCATACCTCAACCTCCATTACCTAATTCTTATGAAGACAGCCCGGCTATCCCAAATACATTAGTCCAATAGTCCACTAGCCTATTTCAATCAAAATACTCCCCAAACTCACGAAAATAGCAGTGAACACAGGAATCTAAACAAGCCAAAGGTAAAAGAACACAGTCCCTAAAGTTGCACCAGAGGCCCCACATAAGTCACAAAAAAATGTCAAAGAATAAGTTAGTATTCTTGAAGGAGGAAAAGGAGACTACCACTTACCAAGTTCATCAATGAATTCACCCTCACAGCAAGAGGGGACAACAGAAGTGAACTGGAGCAATCCACCTCCATACTATTACAGCAACATGAAGATACAGTGCAGATTTCCACCATGAGGAATGGATGAAGAAAAGAGCCCAGAAGCCTCAACAGGGAACACCCACAAATACAATCTCTCCAATAAATAATTCAGAGATGACATGTTGAGGATGTTCAATGTACTCAAAGAAATAGTGGAATGGGCATCCAGTAAATTAAAAGAGGTTATGAAAGAAACAGTGGAATTGACAATCAATAAAATACAGGAAGAAATGAGAGCAGAAATAAGAAAGCTACAAGCAGAACTGTCACTAATTAAGAATTTGGTAGATGAAATTAAAAACTAAGTGGGTGCTTTCAACAATAGAATGACAACAGCCAAAGACAGAATCAGTCAGCTTGAAGATGAGCTGCAGAAAGCATACAGGCAACAATATATGATGGAAAAAGACCTCAAACTAACTCAATGGCAAATAAGAGATGTAGGGAATTAATTCAAGAGGAACAACATAAGAATCATTGGAGTACCATAAGGACAGGGAGGAAACCCCAGTGAAGTAGTAACAGTTAAAGATATCATTGCTGAGAAGTTCCCAGAACTGGAGAATGCAGGCATTCACATCCAAGTATCCTGAAGAGTACCAGCTAAAAGAGATCCTGATAAAAAGACTCTAAGACATATAATCATAACAATGAATACCACATACAGAGACACAATACTGCAAGCAGCCTGGTCAAAGAAGGAAATCACATAAAAAGGAGCATCCCTTCGATTTACAGCAGATTTCTCAGAGGAAACCTTCCAAGACTGAAGATAATGGTGGGATATAATGAAAAAACTCAATGAAATCAACGCCTCACCAAGAATACCTTATCCGGCTAGACTCTCACTCAGAGTCAAAGGACCAATACTCTATTTCATGGATAAATGACTGCTCGGGAACTTCATAGACTCAAAACTAATCTTAAAGAAGGATTGAAGGGGTTACTGTAATACAAGACAACAAACTTCTACAGAAAGATGGAACAAAGCCCCCATGACAATAATCTCTCCCAATGTCTATGGATTAAATCCACCAATGAAGAAACAGAGAGTGGCAAAATGGATTAAAAAACTGAATGCAACATTCTGCTGCCTACAAGAAACATATCTGAACAGTTAGAGCAAACACAGACTCAAAGTCATAGGATGAAATACAATTCTGCAAGCAAACAATTCCCTCAAAAAAGCCAGGGTGTCACATATGCTGTACCAGGGAGCACATGTGTCACCCGCATCTCTCCTCTTGAGGTGTGTACTTTCATTCTTGCATGTCTAATGCTGGGATGTGTGTAGGGGCTCTCTCTACCCTTGGAGAAGCGTGGGTACTCTCTTGAGAATGTTACTCTCCAATCCCACTTTCTCTTCCTCCTTCCCTTAAAAATCCTCCAAATAAAATCTGCTTTACTTAAAATAATAATAACAGTAATAATAGTAACAAGCCAATGTAGTCATACAAGTATCTGACAACATAGATTTTAGGCTGAAAAAGATTAGAAGGGACAGTGAAGGTCATTTTTTAATAATCAAGGGATATATACACACTTTTTAAGAAAAATACTTAAAAAACTGATAATAGACTTCAAGGACATCAGTAGCAAAACAATAGTAGTCGGAGACTTCAACATCATCCTATCACTTCTGAATAGATCAACAAGACCAAAAAGATCAATTCACCAAGGAAGTACTGACTTTGAAGGAAAAAATGGAGAGGGCTAATAGGGCTTTTTTCATCCCCCCAAAATGAATACATATTATTTTCCAGTGCACATGGAACATTTTACAAAATAGACCAGGTGCTGGGCCATATACCTCAATAGAATCAGGAAGATAGAAATTGTATCAACTATCTTTTCAGACCACAATGCACTGAAGATGGAAGTTCACCATACACAGAGATGGAGAATCAAAGCAAAACCTGGAAATTAAACAGCTCACTGTTGAACTACCAGTGGGTCAGAAAGGAAACCAAGGAATAAATCAAGATTCCTCAAAACAAATGAGAATGAAGATATGAGCTACCAGAGCTTGTGGGACACACACAGCTAAAGCAGTGTTAAGCACAAAATATATAGCTCTGCAAGCATTTATCAGGAAGGAACAAAGGGCTCACACAAATAATTTGACTTCACAGCTTAAGATATTAGAAAATAACCAATAAATGGAGCCCAGACCAGACAGGTGAAAGAAATAATAAAACTTAGAACAGAAATAAATGACATGCAAACCCAAATACAATCTGAAAGATCAATGAAACCAAGAGATGGATATTTGAGAAAATAAACAAGATTGATAAACCACTAGCAAGACTCACAGGAAAAGAGAGAGAGAGAGAGAGAGAAAGAGAGAGAGAACCCTACTAAACTGAATCAGACATGAAAAGGGAGACATAATAATGGAATCAAAGAGATTCAAGAGGTCATCAGTGATTACTTTAAAAGTCTGTATGCCACAAAACAAGAGAACCTAGAAGAATTGGATAAATTCCTGGATTCCTATAACACCCCAAAACTGAACCAGAAGATTTGGAATACCTGAAAAGATCTATCACTATCAAATAAATTGAAAAGGTAATCAGAAGTATTCCCAAAAACAAAAGGACTAGAACAGATGGATTCACTAGTGAATTCTTTCAAACATTTAAAGAGGACCTATTGTCAGTCCTTTTCATGCTTTTCCAGGAAATTGAAGAAACAGAAACACTCCCAAACAATTTCTATGAGGCATATATCACCCTAACATGAAAATCAGACAGAGATACCTCAAAACAGGAAAATTGCAGACTGATATCTCTGATGAACACGGGTGCAAAGATCCTCAACAAAATATTGGCAAATAGAATCCAACAACTGATCAAAAAGATCATACACCATGACCTAGTGGGATTCACCCTGGGGATGCAAGTATGGTTTAACATTCGCAAGTCAATCAACATAATCCATCAATTGATAAAAGAAAAGAAAAAACATTTGATCATATCAATAGATGCAGAGAAATCATTTGACAAGCTCCTGAATCTGTTTATAATGAAAACTCTCAGTAAAATGGAAATTGAAGGCACTTTTCTCAATGTACTCAAAGCCATCCACCACAAGCCCATGGCAAGCATTATTCTCAATGGGGAAAAGCTAAAAGCCTTCCCTCTAAGATCAGGGACAAGGATGCTAGCTCTCATTACTTCGATTTAATATAGTATGAAAGCACTTGCCCTAGAAGTTGAGCAAGAAAAAGATATTAAGGGTATTCAGAGAGGAAAGGAAGAAATCAAACTCTCACTTTTCGCAGAGGATATACTATACTTCAAAAACCCTAAAGCCTCTACCAAGAACCTCCTAAAAACAATAGGTTGGTGTAGTAAAGTGGCAGGTTACAAAATCAATATTCAAACATCCGTGCCTTTCCTATATGCAAATAATGAATAAGAGGAAAGTATTATGAAAAAAATCCCATTCACAATCATGACTCAAAAAAATCAAGTGCCTCAGAATCAGCTTAACTAAGGAGGTTATAGACCTATATGAAGAAAACTACAAAATGCTACTTCAAGAAATAAAAGAGGATAAGAGTAGATGGAAACTCATCCCCTGCTTATAGATTGGGATAATTAACATTGTCAAAATGACAATACTCTGCAAGGCATTATACAGATTCAATGGAATCCCTATAAGGATACCCATGACATTTGCCAAAGAAATGAATCAAACACTCCTAAAATTCATATAGAACAATAAGCCCCAATGAACAGATAAAGCAATTCTTGCTGCGGGGAAAGATAGGAAGCATCACCTGCCCAACCTCAAACTGTACTACAAAGCAGTAATAATTAAAACAGCATGGTATTGGAACAAAGAGACTCACAGACCAATGGAATAGGGATGAGTATCCTTACACACACTCTCAATTATATGATCATCTAATCATTGATAAGGAAGCAAGAAATTTAAAGTGGAGTGAGTAAAGCCTCTTTAACAAATAGTGCTGGCAAAACTGGACAACTATATGCAAAAAACATGCTCAGACATCTACATAACACCATGCACAAATGTCAGATCAAAATAGATTAAAGACCTCAACATCAGACCAGAATCCATAAGGTACACTGAATACAGGGTCAACAAAACCCTCCACACTATTGAAGCTAAAGGTATCTTCAAAGATGAAATGCCACTGATCAAGCAAGTGGAAGTAAATATAAACAAATGGGACTATCTTAAACTAAGAAATTTCTTCACCTTAAAAGAAACAGTAACCAGGATACAAAGACAACCTACAGAATGGAAAAAGATATTCACTCAATAACCTTCTGATAATTGGTTAGTATAAAAGATATACAAGGCACTGGTTGAATTCTACAAGAAAAAAAATCATCCAATCCTACCAGAAAATGGGGTGATGAAATGAACAGAAACTTTCTCAAAGAAGAAATTCAAATGGCCAAAAGGCACATGAAAAGACGTTCTTTATCACTATTAATCAGGGAGATGCAGATCAAAATAACAATGAGATACCATCTCACACAACAGAGCCTGGCACACATCCAAAAGAACAAAAGCAACCAGTGTTGATTGGTGTGGATGTGAGGAGAAAGGAACTCTCCTTCACTGTTTGTGGGAGTGCTGACTGGCCCAGCATTTTTTGTAAAACAATATGGAGGTTTCTCAAAAAACTAGAAATTGAGTTCCCATTTGACCCAGCAATGCCACTTCTGGGAATATACCCTGGAGTCTCCAAAACACGGAGCAGAAATACCATATGCAGTCCTATGTTCATTGCAGCACATTCACCATAGTCAGAATCTGGAAACATTCCGAGTGCCCTAGTACAGACTAATGGATAAAGAAACTATGGCACATCTACTCAATGGTATACTATGCATTGTCAGGAAAAACAAAGTCATGGAATTTGCCTATAAATTGATGGACATGGAGAGGATTATGCTGAGTGAAATGAATCAGAAGAAAGGGATAGATATAGAATGACTACATTTGTGATGGACTGGAGTGATAGCACAACGGGTAGGGTGTTTGCCTTGCACGCAGCCAACATGGCTGACCTGAGTTCAATTCCACTGCCCATCTTGGAGAGCCCAGCAAGCTACCGAGAGTATCTCGCCCGCACAGCAGAGCCTGGCAAGCTACCCGTGACATATTCAATATGCCAAACACAGTAACAACAAGTCTCATGAAGGAGACGTTACTGGGCCAACTCGAGAAAATCGATGAACAATGGAAGGACAGTGACAGTGACATTTGTGATATATAAAAATACTTATAGTAGAATAATATCCATGGCCAGGGGAAACAGGGGTTAGGAGGACTGGTCAGTAGTCGAAACTAACCACAAGTGCCACAAGTGTGTGTGGGGCTGAGGGTAAATAAGATAGAGAAGAGACCAGTATAACAATAACAGCTTAGAATGATCAAACTAGACAAGATCTGAGCATTAAAAGTAGGTAAGGGATATAACATCTCACACCACAGAGACTGGCACACATTCAAAAAGAACAAAAGCAATAATTGCTGGTATAGATGTGGAGAAAAATAAGACACTCACTGTTGGTGGGAATGGTGGCTGGTCCAGCCTTTCTAGAAAACAATATGGATATTCCTTCAAACACTAGAAATTGGGCTTCCCAAAATGAGTCAGAAAGAGAGGGATAGACATAGAAAGATTGTATTCATCTGGGGGATATAAAGTAACAAAATATGAGATTAATACCCAAGAATAGCTGAGATCAACACCAGGAGAATTACTCCATAACTTAGAGGCCAGCCGGGTATTCTAGGGGAAAGGACAATTCAGATAGAAAGGGGAACACCAAGTGGAGGGTGTTTGGAGGATCCTCCCAGGAGGGGAGATGCAGGTTGAAAGTAGACTGGACTGAACATGTTCGCCACTCAATGCCTCTTTTGCTGATCACAACACCCAAAAGGAGAGAGAGAACAAAAGGGAATGCCCTGCCACAGTGGCGGGGGGGGGGGGTGGGGGGATGGGGGGGAGGGATATTATCCTGGTGGTGGAAAATGGGCACTGGTGGAGGGATGGGTATTTGATCGTGGTATGACGGAGATCCAAGCACAAAAATTTGTAAATCTACAACTGTACCTCATGGTGTTTCACTAATAATAATAAAAAAAAGAAATTGGGCTTCCATATGATCCCACAATACCACTTATGGGAATATATCCTGAGCGTGCAAGAAAAACACAGTAGAAATGACATCTGCATCTATATGTTCATTGCAGCACTATTCACAATAGCCAGAATCTGTAAACAACCCGAGTGCCTGAGAACAGACTACTGGTTAAAGAAACTTTGGTACATCTACACAATGGAATGCACCTGTTAGGAGAAATGAAGTCATGAAATTTGCTTATAAGTGGATGACATGGAGGATATCATACTAAGTGAAATGAGTCAGAAAGAGAGGGACGGACACAGGACTACACTCGTTTGTGGAATATAAAATAACATGATACGAGACTGACACTCAAGGACAGAAGACACAAGGTCCAGGAATACTGCCCCATAGTTGGAATCCTGTCTCATGATCTGGGAGAGAAGGCAGCTGGAATAGAAAAGGAATCACTAAGACAATGATGGTTGGAGAAATTGATCGGAATAGGATATGTGTGCTGAAAGTAGATAAAGGACAAAATGTGATAACCTCTCAGTATCTGTAATGCAAAGCATAATGCCCCAAAGTAGAGAAAGAATGCAGAGGAAATTGTCTGCCATAGAGGCAGGGGGAGAATGGGAAAGAGGGGGATTCTGGGGACACTGGTGTTGGAGATGTGCACTGGTGGAGGGACGGGTTTGATCATTGTATGATTGAAACTCAAACATAAAAACTTTGTGATTGAAAAAAAAGAATAAAAAAAGCACTGTAAGTGTTTGTCACATGATTCAAGATGCTTATGCTCAAAAAAAGAAACTCATCCAACCTCAAAAAAATGTTGGTAAGGGATATTCTTGATAACCTTTCAGTATCAATATTGCAAGCCACAATGCCCAAAAGGAGACAGAGAGAGAGAGAGAGAAAGAGAGAGAAGAGAGAGAGAGAGAAGAAAGAAAAGTGCCTACCATAAATGCAGGCAGGGGGTGGGAGGTGAGACGTAATGGGAGGGAACCTGGGTACACTTGTTCTGAGAAGTGTACACTGGTGAAAGGATAGGTGTTGGAGTACTTTATGATTGAAATTCAATCATGAACAGCTTTGTAATGGTATATCTCACAATAATTCAATAAAAAAGCAAATATACATATACACATATATCAAACTAAATCTGAACTAATGTAGCACCACCTGTTGAGTAAGTGAATATAATTAAAATCTTTGGTTACCTATCCAGATAGGAAAAAAATATTCAAGGATAATAAAATTTGGAAAATAAACCCAGGTAAATTTAAAGCAGTAAAATGGACAGATAAAAAACATATAATCCATGATAATGCATGACAACTTGAGACTTCAATCAAATATGACAGACCAAACTTTCCAAACCTAGTGATAAAGCTGAATATTACAAGTCCAAAAAGCTAACAGAATATCTGTGTATTTAAATACAAAAGTATACAGAGATCATAGTAATAAAACTATGGAATGATCAAGACCAGAAAATAATATTTTAGGAATGCCTATTGTAGTGGTTAGGGGGAAAGGGAAATAGGTAACACAAATGGTTTATCAGGGTTTTATCAGACTTCTAGAGGAAATTTTAAACCAAGAGAAAATGGAAAAATATGGTAGATGTACTCACAGATTAATGTAATTGACCAAGAATATTATACCCTGCAAAATTCTCCCTCATATGGTAGGGCAAATTAGAGATCTTCATAGGCAAAACAAACAAACAAATAAAAACCAACATTTAAAACAGCATAAGTTTCAATTACTGGAACTTTGAAACACCTTCTCGATCACTTCGTTAGCTTGGCTCAGTGTCATTGAGCGCAGAAAAGAGAATTAGTTGATTCTTGTAAACTTTTCTCTATGGTTAACATAGTTTCCTTGTTCTTTTTTTTCTAAATTTTATCATTGGGGTAAAGGCCCTCCCGTTGATCATCGATTTGCTCGAGCGGACCCAGTAACGTCTCCATTGGAGCGATAGCACAGCGGTAGGGCATTCGCCTTACACGCGGCCAACATGGCCGACCCGAGTTCGATTCCTCCGCCCCTCTCGGAGAGCCCGGCAAGCTACCGAGAGTATTCGATATGCCAGACACAGTAACAACAAAGTCTCCAATGGAGACGTTACTGGGCCCGCTCGAGCAAATCGACGATCAACGGGAGGGCCTTTACCTTTTACCTTATCATTGGGGTGGGGGCGGGGTGTGTATTACACCTAACTGTGCTCCTTACTCATAGCTCTATAGTCAGGGATTGTTCCTGGTGGTGCTGAGGAGATTAAATGTGTTGCTGGAATTCCAACCAGAGTTGACAGTATTCATGGCAAGCAACTCAGCCCCTATACTACCCCTCTAGACCTACATTTTCACTTTTACATGATAACTGTGTGGATCCAGAAATGATATTTGAACTAATCTGTGAAAACGAAACTTCTGAAAGAGATCAAACTTGAGGTTGAAGGTAGTTCTGTGAACTCTACAGGAAGTGTCAAAGGGAATTTGGTGTGAAATACTGAAGGAATGATGAACTGCTTCAGGATGTTTCCATCATGTTTCAAATGAGATATTTAAGGGCAATTCAGAATGATGGTACTCTTTATTCTGTTACCTGAATACATCCTACTTGTAGGCATCCTTCCGTGTTCATTTCTCTTCCACAATATGAGAGTAATTTTAGTGTTTATATCACAAAGGGATTAAATAAAATAAATCCTGTAAAGTTCTATGCATATCTAATTTCAGAGCTAGTAAATGATGAATGTCATAATTATTTACTTTTCAACATTGGTAGTAGTAAATATAAACAACTTTTGGTCTCACTATTCTGATTTGTAATTTCCAGCATTTGGAATTTGTGAATTTAACTATATAAAACATCACATGTTTCTTCTGCAAAAGGGAAAATAAGCAAAAAAAGTAGAAAGTGTGTGAATGATTCTTAGGCCTTGGTCACATGATAATTCAGCATTTCATATAATAATTATAAATGTAACTATATTAGTATGGGAATATAATAAGGGGTTCTGTGGATATTTTATTAACATACATTTAAATGCTCTACTCAGAAATCAGTTATGAGTATGATATTATTATTATACTTATTAGAAGAAGTACAATAATTTTTTAAACTGTTGTAATGACCTCCATCAATTCACCTATTCATTCACTGATGAAATTTGTATTCTGCATGATTCTTAATAAAATGTTCATTTCTCCAGCTTTCTTGTTATAGCACTGTAACACTGTAGCACTGTCCTCCCTTTGTTCATGGATTTGCTCAAGGGGGCACCAGTAACAAAGTATGAGATTTATTGTTACTGGGGTTTTTTTTGCATATTGAATATATCACAGTGAGCTTTCCAGGTTTTGCCATGCGGGTGACATACTCTCGGTAACTTGCCAGGCTCTCTGAGAGGGGCAGAGGAATCCAACCCGGGTTGCCATGTTGGCCAAGTGTGCAAGGCAAATGCCTTACCTGCTCTGCTATAGTATAAAATGTGAAGTATAATATAAAGCATGTGTATTAATAAACTATTTCTGGTAAGGTTTTTGATCAACAGTAGGCTCAAAGAGACTTTTAGGCTGGCCAAACATGCTTACAGATTTTGATAGCCTTAATAAACCCAGCACTGTTCAGGGGTCAATTGTACTATGGTAGAGATTTCAGGGGGGTTGTTGCTGTTACAGATTAATTGCTCTTTTGATATATTGAGAATGATTACAGCAGTTTGTTTGATTCCGTTTATACTCCCACTTTCTGACCATGTGTATCAGTATCCAGAAGAAAGCAAGTTTCTAGCTGCAGGAGAGTTTGCATATAGAGGGGGTGTCAGAAAGATTGAGTCATGCTTAGGTTCAATTCCAGATAATCTGTTACCAAGCTGCCTTTGCTAGTGCAGTCATTTTAATCTTGGTGTCTATGGAACAGAAAATAAAGCAAATTTGTCCTTGTCATTGCATGAACAGAGATCTCCTCTGAAAGACAGAAGAGAATTAACCAGATTGCACATTTATCCTTGACACGAACAGGCAGAATACCAGGGCAAAGGAATCTGGAAGAAGCTTTTTTATTTTTCTTCATTCAACTACATTTTTAGTAAATGAATTTGGAAGGGATACTGTGTAAGTTTAAATGATCAAGTTTGGTACTTTGATATATTTTATGTTATAATATGAATGTGAATACTGATATTTATTACAATACATGATTATGTTATATTATTTTCAACATTTATTATGTTGTGCATTTGATTTCTAGAATTATTCACTGTTCATTATAAGTTTGCTCTTGCAACTACAATCTCTCTTTTCCCCAAACCACTTCTGGTTAGCACCACTTTAGGGTTTTATACCATTTTAACATTTTTACATTTCATATATAAATAATATCATTCAATTCTTGTTTCCGACTCCCTTCATAATGTAATGCATTGTCACAGATGGAAATATCTGCTTATGGTATTTGGGATGCTTACATCACTTGGATATTGTGAGCAATGCTGCAATAAACTTAATTACTGTTATTTCCTTTGGGTGTATATTCAAATGTGGAATTAATAAATTTAGTGATAGGTAGGTCCACTTTTTATAAATAGGAATTGGGGCTGGAGCAGTAGCACAGTGAGTAGGGTGTTTGCCTTGCACGCAGTTGACCCGGGTTCGATCCCCAGCATGCTATATGGTCCCCAAGCACCGCCAGGAGTAATTCCTTAATGCAGAGCCAGGAGTATCCCCTGTACATTGCCAGGTGTGACCCATAAAGAAAAAAAAAAGAAATAAAATAAATTAAAAAAATAAAAGTAGGAACTTCCTTATTATTTTTATCATTTCTATTCCACCACATATGAGATTTTCTTGTAACTGCTTCCTTGCAAGCACCTATTGTTTCTTTGATGTTTTCTTGCTGGCTTTTATTCTACCAGGTGTGAAGTGACAGCACAGTGTGCTTTTAATCTGCATTTTCCTGGTACTAGGGATATTAAGCTTTTTTTCATATGACTTTTGGCCTCTTTGGTCTCTTTAGAAAACCCCATTAAATTTCTCTCTTCATTTTTTAAATCACATTTTGGTTTTCAGTGACAGGAGTTCTTATAATATTTTGGACATTAACCCAATGTGCGATAGATTAAAATTTTTCCTCACATTTTTCAGGCAGCCTTTTAATTTTATTAGTTCTTTCTTTTTCTTTGCATAATGCAATATAGTACTACTTGCTGATTTTTTCTTTTTTGTATGTTCTTGTGTGCATCATATTGGAAAATATTGACCAATATCAATATTGATGGACTTCTTCCTACATATTCCTACACTTTAAAACCTAGAAAAAGCAGCCATGGAGTATCTTATGCTTTGTAAATCTCATTTTCTTAAATGGATTGTAGAAAAAAAATACTTACTGATAAGTGCTAAGTTTAAACAAAATAATCAGAAAATTAAGAAAAGTCTAATACCATTATATTAATTGTGAACAATAATTATTGAATCACATGCTAAATTACGGGCTGGAGCAATAGCACAGCTTTGCATGCAGCAGACCAGTCTGACCGGAGTTTGATTCCTCCGGCCCTCTCGGAGAGCCAGGCAAGCTACTGAGAGTATCTCGCCCACATGGGAAAGCCTAGCAAACTACCCGTGAGGTATTCGATATGCCAAACACAGTAACAAGTCTCACAATGGAGATGTTACTGGGCCCGCTGGAGCAAATCGATGAACTACTGGAGGACAGAGCTACAGTGCTAAATTATGCGTCTATGGGTCCTAATTTTTGGACATTTCTATACAGCCTTACCTCCAGCACTCTCAAAATTCCACATGACTAAGATTAAAGACCTCTGAGTCAGAGAGTACAATGGATAATACACTAGCCTCTCACATGGTGGATCCAGGTAGATCCCAGGTACCACATATGGTTCCCTATATACAACCAGGCATGGTCCCTTAGCATAGCTGGCATGCCCCAACCCCCTACTACGCCAGAAAAACATGACAACTAAAAAAAATTGGCTCTACAATACTAGCCTGATGGATAAAAAAGGATCCATAGACAGATCAGAAAAGTCATTTAAAAATTTGCCTTAAGAAACAAATTAAATCTGTATTAGATATTCTTTATTTTTCTGTCATTGCACTCAGTTTCTCACTATCTTTATGGCCAACAGTTCTCATATTTGCAAAAAAAAAAAAACCCAAAAAACAAAACCAAAAAAACACCCAAAACACAACCCCACCACATTTAATTTTATTTTCTTAATAAAAACACAATAGGCAAGATAAAATTAAGTCCATTCTTGAATGAATTAGTTTGGCAAGGAGAAACAATATGTGGTTAAAACAGAATAAATGATCTAAACAGTATAGAGAAAGTATGGGGAGAATAAGCAAATGCATGGAAAAATAGCTCTATTTCTGAGAATTGACTGTACACGCAGCACTATGTAAAGCACAGTGGTGAATATAAATTAGAAGAAAGTTTGCTCTGAAAGTGTTTTAAACTTTTGGCAAGACACTTTCCTATTGTGCATAACAAAAAATTAGTAATGGCATGATTTATAAGTCGTGATTTTACTTAATTTAAAATTACATTGTAAGTTAAACTGAAACTCCAAGTTAGGATGTCCTTCAGACACTACTCTGATATTAGAAGGAACTTCTATTGCTGCCACTGGCACCACACCTCACTTATTGCTGGAGATCTTGCAATATAAAAAGAAGCCAGACCCTCTTTCAATTCTTTTATTCATGAAATACCCCATTTGTGCTGTTATTTTTATAATTTTCATTCCAATCTTTACAAATAAGGAGCCTAGAGTATAAGTAGTTTGGGTCCAGAATGATAGCTCAATAGTTGGAGGTGCTTTTCATGTTGAAGGCTTGGATTCAATCCTATGTAGCACACAGTTCCCTAAGATCATCAGGAGCCACCTCCAAGCAAGCAAAGAACTATGAGTAGCCTCTGTGCACTTAGTATTTGTTATGTATTAAGCATTAAACAAATGTTGGCTATTATTATGAACTATATTGCAAAAAAACGTTATTTACCTTAAGCATGTTTAATTTTACCCTAAAAAGTAGTATGTTTATTGTACATTAATCAAGATAATGACTTTTTTGTTACTTTGCTGCTTAATTATTTCCTTTTGAGATAAATATAGCATTTCTTAAAGTAATTCATTTTATTCCAATATTCTGCAATAAATCTAAATACTGAGGTTTAAAAAAAAGAGGTAGGACAGTTAGCAATATGATATCCTAAAGGCTGTGCAAAGAGTAAGCTTTAACTTATGAAAATATCAAATTGTAAAAATAAAGTTCAGGATTGCAATGAGAGTTTGGATGATTAAAAAAGATTTCTTTAATGTAATTTTACTTATATGTTACTTTGGAATCAGTCCAAAATTCAGAAAATGTAACAGCATCACTTAGGGCCAGAAAGATAATTCAAGGATTAAGGCACCTTCCTTGTACACTGTTGACCAGGATTCATTCCTAGGCACTGCTTGTGGTTCTCGTGAGCCGAGATAGAAGTTATGCCCTATGCCTTGAAAGGTCTTATTAGGGCCAGGAGAAATCCCTGAGCATAGCTGAGTGTGGTATTCAAAAAAAAAATTAAGAAGATATAACAAAATTCCTTCTCTTGTAATAACTGGTAAATCTGATAGTATAAATTTGGAGAAAAATAAGCTCAGCAGTTTGCATCAAACTTTTATAAGTGTTTGTGTGGGTTTATTTGAATGAATTTGAGAGGAGGAGGAGGAAAAATGCATAGCTTACATTTCCTAAGCAATGGCTCCTATGAAGTCGTCAATGGTTTATTAGTTGAATTAATTAGAACAGCTGCCATGCCTTCGTTTCACCAGATGTTGTAGATTCTCCATTGACTTGATGGCTCAGATGGGCAATTTAGCAATATAAACTATATCCTTTAATAATTGCAATCTTTCTGTATTGTTTAGGTGTGAAAAGAGACATATTTTCTATACATAGTGCTTTTTAATTACATAAAAAATAGTCCTTTGTCTAGTTGCCATGGGATTTAATGCAACTTATCCAGACATCATTAAATACTATTTTTACTATAAATTAACTGCCTCTGAGTGCTTTCTATAATCACTTTATATTTTTATGAATTTTTATAGCATTCATAACCCAACAAAGGACTTTATATCAGCAAGATCTGCTGATCTACTGTGGGTCCTTACACTGAACCCGTGATGACTTTATCATATTCAGTTTCATTAAAATTATAATATGTGATTCAGTAAACTTAATTTAGTAACTCATACTTTTGAAATTCTAAGTTGGAAAACACTAGCTAAATAAGACCTGGTCAATGATCTCAGGCATTAGAATATCACAGCTAACTAGAAGAGTGAAAGTTAAATTATTGGAGCATTCTTCAAATCCCCAGGGTTTCAGTATAAATATGTCTGGTGGAAAACTGTGAACATGACCATGGCAACTATAACAAACAATTGTTATATTTTAAATTATAACCACAATATAGTCAAAGGTAGGTCATATGGATTTACATACATCTTAACAAAGGTTTTAAAATGTCCCATAGTGTTTTTAAAGCTGAATATCTCTATCTTGATACTTTGTTCTAGCACTGTAGCACTGTCCTGTTGTTCATTGAATTGCTTGAGCAGGCATCAGTAACTTCTCCATTGTGAGACTTGTTGTTACTGTTTTTTTGTTTTGTTTTGTTTTGTTTTGTTTGTTTTATTACTGAAACACCATGAGGTACAGTTGTAGACTTACATATTTTTGTGTTTGGGTTTCAGTTATTCAGTATGATCAAGTACCCATCCCTCCACCAGTGCCCATTCTCCACCACCAATGAACCCAGTAGCCCTCCCACCCTCCCCATCCCCCCCACACCGCCCCACCTGTACGGCTGGACATTCTCTTTTGCTCTCTCTTTCCTTTAGGGTGTTGTGGTTTGCAATAGATGTATTGAGTGCCCATCGTGTTTGGTCTATAGTCTATTTTCAGTGCACATCTCGCATCCCGAGTGAGTCCTCCAAACGCCCTAGAATGTCTACAGTTGTTACTGTTTTTGGCATATCAAATACGCCACAGGTAGCTTGCCAGGCTCTGCCCTGCAGGCAGGATACTCTTGGTAGCTTGCCAGGCTCTCTGAGAAGGATGGAGGAATGGAACCCAGTTGGCCGCGTTCAAGGCAAATGCCCTACCCGCTGTGGTGTCGCTCCAGCCCACTTTGTTCTAACCGGCCTAAATATATGACCACTGTCATCTAGATCACTAAATTGCTTCCTTTGTGGGAGAGGAGAGTGGTGGTGGCCTGTGTGCAAAACTTATCCCTATCTCTGTGCTAAAGGATCATTCCTGGTCAGGCTCAGCGACCATATGTGGAGCTAGGGCTAAAATCTAGGTTCACCCTGCACAGGACAAGCACTTTGCCCACTACACTCGCTCTATGGTCACTTTTCCTTTTATGGAAAGGAATGTCATCCTCTATTTTTTGAGATTTGTTTGTTTGTTTGGTTGGTTGTTTTTCATTTGGGGTCATACCCGGTGTTTTTCAGGACTTACTCCTGACTTTGTGTTCATGGATCACTTCTGATGGAGCTTGGGGGACCTTATGGGATTCAGGGGATCAAACCTGGGTCAGTCATATTACAACACAACTGTGCTATCTGCTTACAATTGCTACAGCCTCCATTCCCTATTTTAAAGTTGAAAACGATATTTGTATTTTTCTTTTTAATTTCAGCTTCAGTTGTATCTTTCATTTATAAGATCATTTCATACTTGTGATAAATTGAGATTCTCCTTACTGCCTATTAAATGTTATTCCAATATCAAGTAACTTATTCATTAATCATAAGATGAATTTGAGTTATTCATTAAATGTTATAAAATAACTTCCCTGATTTCTAAATTAAATATTAATTTGGGTATATGTGTTCAAGTTTTACTCACTAATGAAAAATATTTAATATTGTTCTGGGAGGATAAAGCTTCAAATTATTTAGTATTCTTTCCATCATAGGTCCCACTTATAAATAGTTTATAAAATACAAATTAATCTCAAGAGAGGGTAAGGATATGAAAAAGCTATTTAGTTTTCTCTGTAGCACTATAACACTGTAACATTTTCCTCCTGTTGTTCATAGATTTGCTCAAGGGGCCCAGTAACATCTCCAATATGAGACTTGTTGTTTCTGTGTTCGGCTGTAACTGATTATAAATTATTTTTAAAAATTGGCATTCAGTAAAAAAAATCTAGTTTTGAGTAAGAAATATATTTAAAAATAGAAAGATACAGCATATCATATTTTCTTTGAAAAGAATAGTATTGGTTTTCTAAACATGTAAAAATAGCATAAGATGATTCAGTTTTGTATATAAGGAGAAAAAGAAGTAAAGTTTAATAAAAATGAAACATTTGGCAGCAATAAGAGAAAAATTAACATCTTATGACTTTTATCCCTGAAGGAGATTCATCTAAGAATTACAAGTATATTTTATTTTTTGAGAACAGTTCTCAGTAATGTATATCTAAGAAATTTTTTATTTATAAAATAGCTATAATTACAAAGTCTTTTTTAATATCTATCAGATTTCTTATTTACAACCAATATTTAAATTATGGCACTTTGAGATGTCCAGATATTCTTTGATACACTTTTTAAAAGTCAGGATAGTTTTTACTAAATAAAACTTAGAAAGATGTGAGAGGAGAGAGGAGGAAAATACATGTTCAAGAAATTATATGGGCTTCTACAGAGTCAGAGAAAAGCAAGCATGGAGAAAAGTAAGAGAAATGTGTGTTCAAGGAGAGCAGGGCCTGACAGAGCAAGCTGACTCATAAATGGTCTTTAAAGGTGACACTTTAATCACCCATTCAAATGTGAACTGGAATAGAAGCTCTCTTCTAAGGAACAGAACACTGTCCTCCCGTTGTTCATCGATTTGCTCTAGTGGGCCCAGTAACGTCTCCATTGTGAAACTTCTTGTTACTGTGTTTGGTATATTGAATACTCTCGGTAGCTTGCCAGGCTCTCCGAGAGGGGTGGAGGAATCGAAACCGGCTCGGCCGGGCTGGCTGTGTGCAAGGTAAATGCCCAACCGCTGTGCTATCACTCCAGCCCAAGGAACAGAAAACAGTAAAAGTTCTATGTGTTACTGTTGACATTAAGTTTGAATCGGACTGTGATCTCTCAGATCACAGGATGCAGTGGAGGGGAAGAGAGGAGAGTGAGGAACTGATATCAGGCCTTGTTGTAAGGACACTTCAGCAGCCAAAGAGAAGGTCATGCAGTGAGGATGGTCCTGCCAGCACCACCTGAAGATGTTTGAGGGAGATCCCTTAAGATTTGCCAACAAGTTATGAAAACCATCAAAAAGTAAACCCTGACCCTTACTAGGACTGTTCCCTGACTACAGAGGCAGGAATAAGCCATTTGCACCATTGGGTGGTGTTCTCCTCCCCAGCAAATAGAAGTAAGTCTTCCAGTTCAAGTTGGGATGAAACTAGACCTGGGAGAGAATGCAACTCCAAGAAACATCTTGAACTGCAATCTCAGGGCTGAACTCTTAGATTGCTGACCCGCAAAAACTATGGGGTAAAAATATTTGTTCTGTCCAAAACTACTAGTTTTGCTATAAATTTGATGTTTTTGGTTTGTTTTATTTTGGGGTCACAGCTGGCTCTGCCCAGAGCTTACTCCAGACTCTGCATTCAAGAAACCCTCAAATTTATTTTGTCATCTTTCTCTAATCACCAAAACTAATATACAAAACAATCTACTTAAAATCACAGGTCCAAGATTACCAGTATCATTCTAAATATAATTCTCCATTATATCTAGGTACTCCAATACAATTACCAGCTTACTATATCTCCAAATAAATATCAAAGTCATTTGCAGTGACTTTTTTGTACTGTTTCATCTACCTAGAATCATGCTATTTTCTCTCACCTATAGAAAAGAAAAAGAAAATAATACATATTTCGCTTTTAGCCTTCAAACATTACCTGCTATATGACAAATTTATGATTCTCTCTACATATGGACATACTCATTCACAAATTGGAATCATTTTTCCCAGCTTTCATCACTCCAGAAACTTGTCATATTTTATAACCATGTTTGTCTATTAAAATGCATGACAATTTTATAGTAAAATTCATCACAACTAGTGACAAGACTTGTTTTGAATGTTTAATGTCTTTTCAAAGTCAGAAGTCAATACTTATTTTTTTATTGTTTATTTTCATTTGAGGGCCACACTCAGTATTGCTCAGGGTTTGCTCTTGGATCTGCTCAGGAATCACTCTGACTCTGGTAGCCTCAGTTCTTCTATTTTGCTAACAGAATCCAATGTGCATGGTTAGAAGAAATGAAATCATATAGAAGTATATTTGAAAAAATATAATTCTAATACAAAAACAATAGCAGTTGCATACATGTAAAATTATTCAATCCAAACTTATTAAAGATCAGACAATTCTTATAATTTCAATACACTGAAAATAAATTATATGTACATTTATTTATAATGGAATGCCCTTCAATTATAAAAAAGAGTGGGAAGAAATTATATAAAAGGCATTTCAAGATATAATAAATAATATATAATTTCACAAAAATATGCATACTATATATGGCATATTTGTTATTAGTATTTAAATACAAAAAACAAAGCCTTTTGTTATCTGTATTTAAAAAATCTGAAGTAGAACTCCCATGTGACCAGTAATACCACTTCTTGGCATCTTCCCCCACTACACAAATACATAACATTGAAAAAGATACATACACACCTATTTCACAGAAGCACTTAATTATAAAATAGCTATGTTTTGAAAAGAACTCAACTCTCCAACTACAGATGAATGAATGAAAAATGTGGCATTCGAGAAAATACTGTGGAACTGTACCAAAAGATGGAAGCATGTAGATTGTTGCTACATGGGTGGAATTGGAACATGTCATGCTGAGTAAAAAAAGTGAAACAAATCCTAGATTATTTCATTAATCTGTGTACTATAGAGAATCAAAGAAAGGGAATAGAAAGTATTGAAAATGACAAAATCTTGCTTCACTTTTAAAAACTGGTTAGCAATCATTGGAAGGATGGGTGGGGAGGGAATAAAGATTGAACTAAATGTGACATTGGGACAGTGTTGTGTGGTGGTGGGGTTCAGTCATTTAGTGCATTAATAATGTACACATTAACACTGTTATAACCATTAACCATCTTAAGCTAAAATGAAATAAAAAAGAAAGAAGGCCAATGAGATAGTACAGGGGAAGGGAGTTTGCATTGCATCGTAGTCTGCAGTTTGATCCTTGGGGATACATTTTTTCCAGTCAACATGGCAAGTTTTTCCTTCTGGGGGATATAGAAGCGTGGCAGTGCTCAGGAATTTCTCTTGCTTCTGTGCTCTGGTATCACTGCGGCAGTCATCTGGGATGTGAGTAACCAACCTGGATTGGCCATGTGCAAAGCAAACGCCTCACCTGCTGTACTATCTCTCTGGCCCCATGACAGACCTTTTGAAGTGAGCATAATTAACAGCTAATTACTTTCTTCAAATGTTAACTGTCACTATAACAAAGCAAACGATTTGAGACAGATACCTCTACCTCTAAGTCAGCTTCAGCATCAAATGTCCAACCCCAGTTACTAGAGCTCACCAGCATTTCCTGATCCATTCCAACTAGGTGATAGAGGGTTGCATGCAGACAAACACAAAAATACACATTTTAAAAATATGTGACTCTTGAAGAAAGGTGCCTGCTGGGGAGGGAATAGGTGGGGAGTGAGGGGGCAGTTGGGGGTGATGGGAGGGAAACTGGGGACATTGGTTCTGGGAAATGGACACTGGAGAAGGTATGGGTGTTGGAACATTATGACTGAAACCCAATCATGAACAGCTTTGTACTGTGCTATACCATGGTGATTCAATTGAAAAATTAAATATTTTTTTAATGTGACTCTTGGTGTGACCCAAAAAGCAAAATAAATAAATAAAAACGTGACTCTTGGAATCCAGACAGTGTGGTTTCACAGTGTCCCTGACTGAGCATGATATAGTTAGAAGGAGAATTCTAACATTTCCTTCTGACTAGAGGAATAGCAAAACAAAACAAAGACCTCTCTTTATCCTAGCAGAAAATCCCAGAACTCTAGTAGAAAGAGTACAGCACACACAAAAAATGGAATTGTTAGATCAACAGATGGATAAAGGCAGAAATCTCTGCAGCAGCTTATTAAACTTCAACAAGTTCTCAGTCTACACATTCTCCTTTAAGGTTTGTAAGAGCAAGTGGCCCCGTGTGGGTGCCCAACGTGCTATGGGAAGCACCTGCTTTCACCCCAAATCGCTCCTGGATTGATGCCAGGAGTCTGACTCTGAAAGCCACCACATGTGGCAAGTTGTGGAACTGCTGATACGGGGTAACTAATTTTTGTTTGTTTGTTTGTTCATTTGGAGAGTTATATCTAGCAGTATTCATGGTTTGCTCCTGCCTCTGTGCCTCAGGGGTCACTCCTGTGGATACTCAGGAATCGTAAATTGTTTGTTGCAGGGATCTTAAAAGGGTTAGGCACATTCCAGGCAAGTGCCTTAACTGCTCTACTTTTCTCCAGCCTTTAAATTGATAGCTTTGTAGGCACACATTGCAAGACCCCTGAAACTGCAAAAATGTCTCATTTCACCCGACCAATCAACCTGCCTTTAACTCTCCCTTTGCAATAGAGCTTTGTCACTCCATCTTACAGAAGGGCGAGTGGCAATCTATCCCTTGAACCTGGGCTGGGCTGTGACTTGATTGGATCAATAAAAAGTGACCATGATCAATAGTAGCTATTAAAGACCAATTTTAGGTGTGGATCGTCAGAGAGACTTGTGTTCTTCCACTCTCTCTCTCTCTCCAGGTTCTGTTCCAGTCTTTCTGACCAAACTGCTCGAAGATAAGAAACCACCTTAAGTTCTGCAAAGTTCTCTTACTCCATTCCTTGGCAGTTGAATACTACTAGTATAATAGGAATAAAGTGAAAATTGACATTAAAATTAAGATTAATATAACTGACAAAAAACCCTTAGTCTTCAGATGCCCAAGCCTTTACAACCATTACCTTACTCTTGCTTCCCAATAATGATGCAGGATTAGTAATTTTCTTGATTAGAATATAGGTTTAGGATACCTAGTAGACTTGGTCAGGAGAAAGCAATTTGTGTGTGGAAGAGTTTGATCAAGATGCCTATTTCATACTGCAAAAGCAGTGCGGAAACTTGCCCATGAAGTATCTCAAACTCCTATTATCCTGAAACTTTCTGAAGGGCAATAGTAGAACTTCATTCATCTATGTTGAATCTATGCAGAATTCACCTCTTTTTGTATTGTTAAACTGGGAATATATTGCTAAACATGGAAGATTTTTAAACACTTGGTCTTGATTTTCTCAATGATAAAATGATGATTTTGTTGTAAATAATTTATTGAGAATTAAATAATATATGTAGAACATTTTGATCAATGTCTGAAATATAGCCAGTACTTTACAAAATGTTGCCATAAATGAAATAATCGATGTCTGGCACAGTTTACATGATAATTAAACAGTAGTTCAAACCTATTAAAAACAAACTAAATTGTTTTCACTTTAATTTTATTAACTCAAACTTTGTCTGCCATGTTACACATGAGGGAGACTTTTTTGCAAACAGAAATCATAATTTTTAAGTGGTTTGACTCAAATAAAGAGTAATAATTTATTAGTACTCTCAATATGCGAGTCAACATTTAAAATTATATGTACACTCCATCATCAAAAAGATAATGGAAGCAAGGGTTGCATTTCCCAATTCAGAGTAGATAAATAAATGTAATATACAGAATAGACAGCATCCTGTCTGCTAATATAATTGTTGCCTTTTTATTCTGGAACAGAAGATTAGAAACAAAATATAAGAGACTCTCATTTGGAAGGGTAGCAGAGAACACATCATCAAAGTACCAAAACAAAACAGGCAGGCCAATAAAAATTCAGTCATCTGGACATCATTCAATTCAGTTCCCACTGATAGTTCTATCTTTCAATCCACCAGTGTTTGGAACAGCAGATCATTATCATGAACATACTATTTGCAGATTCAGACCAATTTAGAATCACACTTCTCAGAGAAAGTGAAATTGAATTATATTAGGAATTGTAAAATAAACTACTGTGACTCATCAATAGCAATTAATGAAGTTGTTCTCTCAGCCACAGAAATATCTACCCACTAGAAAAATGTTTTTTGTTTACTTGCATACAGTTTAAGATAGGTTCAGACTCCTTAGATATTTGCCATGATTCCTTTTACTTTATGTCAAAAATGTACCGCAGTTTAAATGTTTTAAATAGAGCAAAATATGAAAGGGATAGAATAAATCAGTATAGGATTATTAAAATACATGCTTTATAATACTCCTTTTGAAATGAACAACTGATATCTCAACACTAAGACTTCTGCCAGATCCATTGATGACAACAAATACACTGTTGAAAAATATCTTTGTGTAACATATAACCAAAGGGGAAAGCAAGATTCTAATAAAGAAGCCAGGCACCATCCTTTTCTGATGGTGCATGCATTTAAGAACATCTAAATGTTCTTCAGCACAGACCTAGGCTTTCCTTTCTCTGCCTTCAGCAGGAAGGCATACTGCATCATTGCAGGTTTCCAACTACAGCATTCTTGACATTTTTGTGCTGGATAATTTTTTGTAATTGTAGCTCTCCCATGCAAGTTAGGGTATACAGCCTTACTCCCTATCCCTACCCACTGGGTACCATTAACAATGCCCTCCTAATTTCATGATATCAATACAAATATTTCCAAGAACCAGAGAGATAATACAGGATTTAAGAAACTTGTCTTGCATGAGGTGGATTAGGTTTAATCTCTGACACTATAATCCTGAGTCCCACCAGAAGTGATTCTAAGAGTAAGCCATGAGCACATCCGGGTATGACCCCCAAAGAAAACAAAACTAAACAAAACTGAACAAAACAAATTGTCTCTATTCCTTGCCAAATATTGCGTAAGGAACATTGTTTTCCTGATTGGGAATCAGTGCAAATAAGGCACTGATAAACACGCACCCCAATTCATACCAAAACAGTTCACCTCAACTTTCAACACATACACAGAATTTTCTTCATTCATATGCAAGAATTTCTTTTTTCATTTTGGGTTTCTTTTGTTATTTTCTATAGATTTTACTATGCTATAGAAATAAGGTTCAGATATAATTTCCCATATCTATGACATTCAATTTCAGATTAATATCTATTTACATTTAAACACCATCCCAAGCTGAATTTTTGTTGCTTCTCCCCATCTTCCTCTTGTTTTATATTTTTATTTCTTATATAAACTATTTATTTCATATGTACATCAAATTATTTCTGTGACTTAATTCTGTTTTTGTCTTTTAACTTTAATGCTTCTTTTATAAATACTTATCTATCAATTTTACTATAGCTTTTTCAGTGAGTTTTTTTTATTGTATGTTTTTCCTTGATGTCTGTTAGTACTTTTTTATTTTCAGGGTCTTCTGAAAGGCTCTTTAATATTTCTTATAAATCCAATTTCGTGATAATGAGTTCCATTAACTGTTGCTTGTTGGGGAAATTTTGATTACTCATTTAATTCTACTATTTGATTACTCCCCTCCCGTTGATCATCGATTTGCTCAAGCGGGCCCAGTAACGTCTCCATTGGAGACTTTGTTGTTACTGTGTCTGGCATATCCAATACATCACAGGGAGCTTGCCAGGCTCTGCCGTGCGGGCGAGATACTCTCGGTAGCTTGCCGGGCTCTCCGAGAGGGGCGGAGGAATCGAACTTGAATCGGCCATGCTGGCTGCGTGCAAGGCAAACGCCCTACCGCTGTGCTATTTGGTCCAGAACATAACAGGAGCGTGCTGTGCTACACATGCCATCACACCACACAATGTAAGCAGTGATTGCCTAAAACATCTCAGCTCTGATTCAACATTATTGTATGTTATGATTTGCAGTGTTTTTAGCAAACCTCCAAAATTTTCTGCTCTTAGAGAAATAGTGGTTTAATTAAAGGAAATGCTTTTAATTTCTTCACCCTCCATCCTCAGCATGTAAGAATCAAATTAGTTCAAATTAGTTCTGCCAACAAAAAGTATTTACTTGCATCTTACAATATTTCTTATTTAATTGCTAGAGGTAAAAAGACTTTCACATTAGGGGATCTTATGTTACCTGCTGCTGTTAAAATGTCAAAAAATGTTCATGTGGGGAAAGTTTAGTGTGAAATTTATAAAACCCCATTATTGCAAGGTACTATTTCCAAAAGAATTTCTGAAATGAGTAATGATCAATTCCAGCAGGTATAAAGGCAGTCCAAAGTTCAGAATTCAGTTAGACATAACAACTGTTATTTATAGTATCACAAATTGTTAATTTATGCATCATGTATTTATGAAAGAAATATACAGGAGGAATTTATATCATGTTACACTTTAGAAGGCACATAAGAGTGAAAGATATAGAATACTGTAGAATACTTATATTAAATTTTGTCTGCATATTTAATACCATGGGACTAAAGTATCTCAAGCACTTTTAAAGTTCATGAATTTTCCAAATGTAGTTTAAGTAGAAAAATTGCCCTGGAGACTGTACAAACAGTGCTGTAGGAGTGATGAGTAAGAGTGTGTCTTTGCAGTAAATATTACAGTCAGTTTTAATAAACATATACTCACTTATACTCACTGTATGATCCATCAGGAGGGACCCATGGGAAAAAATTCATGAAAGTATGAGAGAATGATGTGCTTCATGATGCTATCAACATTATTAAGTCCATTAAAACTGTTTTTAAGAATTTTTTTTCTGAAACCTTTGAAAAGACAGACTTTAATAATTATTGCCTGAAGATTACATGGTTTTCAAGAGGGAAAAGTTTAAATGGATGACTGAAACTTAAAGTTGTATTTTAAAGATTTAAATTTATTAAAGAATTAACACAGAAGAAAAGGGGGAAAGTAGTTCTTTAGGTGTGTTTACATCCACATGTGATTCCATAATTGAAAATAATTTCCCAAATATTTGATTATAAGCATTATAAATGACCATTGAAAGAACCTGGAGACACAGTTTTGTAAATACTTCCCTTCAAATTTTACTTCTGAAAAATTAAGCTGGGTTTCCAAATCATTTGATTAGATTTAAAAAGCCAGTCATCTGCCTTTAAAACGTCAAGAAGTATTTGATGAGTTATTAAGCAAATAAAGGTTTAGAACTTGAGTTTCCTAAAAGAATTTTTTGAATTAATTTTTTTGCATTAGGGAAATATTATAGTGTTTTGGGCACATGCCTTACATTTATCTAATCAGATTTGGTACCAAGCACCATATGTTCCCCAGAACACTTATGGGTGGCTTGATGGTCCAAACATCATGGCATCTTCAGGTCTGAGCATTGATATCCAAGCAAAGTTGGCCAAGTGTCAGTGGGAGTGACCCCCAGACCTCCTAAGCACCACCTGACTTGGGGTTAGAGTGCCCAACAATTTATGAAATGACCCTAAAACATATATTGGGAGTCTGATGAAAGGCTTAGACCTCTCTAAGATACTCAGAGGAGAGCCCACACCTTTAGGATTCTTCTAATCATAAAATATCTCACCTAGAATGGAGTTTCTTCTTTGGTTAAAGCTGATCTCTGTCTCTTCTATTCTTTCTGTGCTGTCTTTTATCCTTTGTTACGGAAGCTCTGTTTGACAGGCTTTAGATCTTCTTCCATGTAAATTATTTCATAAGGAATTGTAGATTTGCAGTGTCCTTGGGAAGAGATGAGTGGTGTTCTGTCTATGTTGCTATCTTAATGTGAAATGCAAGGGATTAATTTAAATGCCCTTTCTCTAGTTTCAAAATAGTATTTCCACTAGAAAACTTTTGAAAGAGCAGTAAATCACTCCTACACAAAAGAACATTGTATGTAAGCCTTCCAGGAGCAGAAGCCCAGAAGCTTTGCTTTTGTAGTCTTGGATTGCTTAACAATAGACTTCAACTGCAATTGAAACACTGAGCAGATTTTCCAGACCTGAAAAGGTGCTTTCAGGTAACAGGTACAATTATTCCTGAACGTAAACCACAACCTAGACGGCAGGAGAGAAAATCTTCCCCAAAGTGCAGAAAATAAGTCATAAAGAATGATGGTGTCTAAGAAAAGTTGTAGAATGAAGGCAAAGGTGATTTGGTTATTTTAAAACATAAAGCAATTATTTAAAATGTAAAGATGAAGAAATTTGATGTTTAGAATTTGATGTCAGGGTCACTTATTAGTCTTAATTTTTTTTTAAAAAGACCTTGAGTAAACTTTGCTTTTTCAGTATGCCAAGAGTTATATTTTCAAATAAAATGACTTTAAGCAACATTAAATATTGATTTGGATGATTTTAAACGATGAGTTGGTATTAATCCTATGAATAGAAACTTGTGGTAAACTTCTAATGCACTTTCTCTACCTGTAAAGACCAGATGGCACATATAAAAAGAATCAAATAATTCATAATTTAAGATTCTCTGAGATGCATTTTAAAAGTTTCTGTTTGATAAAGATCCAGCTATTTCTGGTTTAATTTTACTAAAGTAAGTTGTTTCCCATAATATTCTTATTTCCAAGATAGTGCCTGGGTTCAGTGCGTACTTCTCAACTCTTGGCATCTGGAACTGGGCTGATATCCACTGTCCATCTCAGGAGGTTAATTCAATAAATCCCTGTAGTATAGACTTTTATTTCTCTTTCTCTTTTTTGCTGGAGTGAGAAGGGATTGTGTCACATGTGGTCTCTTTGTTGCCTGTGCTAAGGGTAAGTTATAGTAGTTGTTTTTAGGAACATTGTTCTCTGACAAAGGGCTCTCCCTACCCTTGCTCTAACTTAAGTCGATGGCTCTCAAAATCTCATGCTTGAGAATTGAAAGCCTTTACTCTATCTTTCTAGTTGATTGTCTGATAAATATGACAAGCATTATGCTAGACCTTCTTGCGAGTAAACAGAACTTCTGGAATCTACCATTCAAAGCAGGCTCTGAGAATGAGACACAACTCTAGAGACACCTTCCTCCAGCATTTCTAATGTGCTTCTCTTATCTTTTTAGATAGAGCTCATTGTTGACCATTTTGCTTCTTTGAGATAGTGTGCTGTTGGTGTTAAGCCAGGACATTAGAATGAGCCTCTGGTTGCCGCCTGCAAGCAGAAAGCAGAACTGAGGCCCTACTCTGAGTTAAGTAGGCAAGCTAAAACTTGTGAGTCTGGATGATCTGGAAAAGTACAGCATAATGTCATATGCCCACCTGGTCATACATTATCTTGGCAATACAAAGCAGCAGTTTACCCCTCTCTTACACATCCTAAATCTGGTTTGACCTTTAGGTATCAGTATGAGCCTTCTCTTTTTTGTGTGTGTGTAACTAATCACAAGATTGTTGGGTACGTTATCTGTACAGACTACATGTCCATCTCCCTATCTTCCTTTGACATTTTAAGCATTCCAGTATTAAGCATTCCAACATAGCTTTGACAAGACAATGTATACCTTGATGTTCTTTTGAGGAATGCTTATCGTATATCTGTTTGTCCTCTCCTTAGTGAGTCTTTCTCTGTGATGAAGTCATTAGGATGTAACTGATAAAAAATAGAATAAAAGGAGGCCTCTGGCAGTCACTCTTGGTCATGAGCCAGATCAATGCCTTGACCCTCTGCTTCTCTAGTGTCTTGTCTCTATGCCTCTGACTGACTGAGATATCACTTCACACAACAGTGTACCTTTTAGGTAAATCGCTGCAATAAATTAATAAGGATCCTGACTCTTTTTTTTTTTTTTTTTTGCTTTTTGGGTCACACCCGGCGATGCTCACGGGTTACTCCTGGCTCATGCACTCAGGAATTGCTCCTGGCGGTGCTCAGGTGACCATATGGGGTGCTGGGAATCGAACCGGTGTCATCACTCCAGCCCCAGGATCCTGACTCTTACTGTGAGATAAATAAATAAATGATAAATCACTATCACTGTCACTGTCCTCCCGTTGTTCATTGATTTGCTCTAGTGGACCCAGTAACATTGTGAGACTTGTTACTGTGTCTGGCATAGCAAATACATCACAGGTAGCTTGCCAGGCTTTGCTGTACTGGCAAGATACTCTCGGTAACTTGCTGGGCTCTTCGAGAGGAGCAGAGGAATCAAACTCAGGTTGGCCTTGTTTGCCGCATGCAAGGCAAACACCCTACCCTCTGTGCTAAATAAATAATGTAAGTCTTTCTTTGATCATTTGAGTTTTCAATACACCTAAGAATTTCCACCTTTCTGCTATAGAGAGAAACCAGCTAACTAGAATCTTCTTATTTTTAATGACACTGTTCATTCTCAATGCGTATCTATGATCAGCAAAGGAAAGATCTTCCATTTCTGTTTTGTGATAGTTGAAATTTGCTTCACGAGTTACACTCACCCACCCTACTCAATGTTTCATAATCATGCACTCTAGTTTACTCAGCAGTAAACCTAATGACCTTGCTTTTATTGCAAAAGAGTTGCTGGGGAAGGAAAATAATAAAACTAAAAAATGATACTCTGGAGTTATTCTAATGCCACTTGTTTACATCTGAGTGTATTGTAACATTTTAATTACTTTTGCAAGATAATGATATCATCTATACTGTCACTGTCACTATCCTCCCGTTGTTCATCGATTTGCTCCAGCGGGCTCAGTATCGTCTCCATTGTGACAATTGTTACTGTGTTTGGCATATTGAATACGTCACGGGTAGCTTGCCAGGCTATACATTTATCTTAAATTTTAATAATCAAATGAGTGTAAAAATAAAATATGTGACAGTTACCATTATCATTTTCATAGTATAAATATTAAAACCAAGGTACATAGAGGTGACTTTATTTATCCCAGATTACTTAAGCAGAAAGTGATATGTCAACATTCTAACCAAGTCTTGTGTGCTCAGAGCACAAAGTTCTTTGATTTACTGTGAACCAAAGTCCCAGGACCTACTTTGCATTCAACTTACCTAATCTTTTGATGAACAAAAAAGGATAAGGAGGCAGAGAAAGTAATTTTAATGCCAAGGCTCCCATAATCAACTTTTCTCTTCAGCCATATCGCCCTTAGGTCATCATGCTCAGTATTTGCTCAATAGCCTGGCATGCTTTTATTGAGCATGGAATTTAGATTTACTCAGTGTCCTTATAAGAGTGTGAATCCCTCAGCTCTTCAGGAAATCTCTATGTATTAAATCCATAATACCTTTTAGTAGTTGTTCAAAATTTTGGCTTATCCAAGGATTTGATTAAAGCCTCCACTTTGGAAACAGTAATTGCTAAGCACAGGTCAATGCAAAAAGAGTGTGAAAGTACTAACTACTCTTTTCTGCCTTCCTTTTTGTGCAAAAACGGAAGACAACAATAAGGGGAGAAAGGACGGAAAATGTAAGAACAAAATGAAAACTGCAGAATTACTACATTAACAAGGTCACCTATTGAAGAGCATTTTACCCAACAATAGTTAAAGAAAGACTGATATTTAAACCTAATTTTCCATGTCTGCTCACAGGTATAATTTGCTGCCTAATGGTAGGTGAATTTATAGGGATAAATTATTATGCTATTCGCCAAAAAAAAGTGTGATTTATTTTTGTCATAAAAACTAAATATTTCCAAAGAAGGGGCCAGAGAGGTAGCATAGCACATAAGGTACATCCTTTGCACAATCATCCTGGGTTCAGTCCCGGGCACTGCATGTAGTCCCTCCAGAGTGATCCTTAAGCACAGAGCCAGGAGTAAGTCCTGAGCACTGCCAACTGTGGCTCAAAAACCAAATATACATATATATATATATATGTTTTTGTGTGTGTACACATATTAAAAGTGTCTGATATACTTCTAATCAATGTCTCACTGTAGCACTGTACTCCCGTTGTTCATCAATTTGCTCAAGCGGGCACCAGTAATGTCTCTATTGTGAGACTTGTTTTTACTATTTTTTTGCATAGTGAATATGCCACGGTAGCTTGCCAGGCTCTGCTGTGTGGGCAGGATACTCTCAGTAGCTTGCCAGGCTCTCCGAGAGGAACAGAGGAATCGAACTCCGGTCTGCCGAGAGCAAAGCAAACACAATGCCCAATGTGCTATCGCTCCAGCCCTGTCTAGCCCTCATTATAGTCTAATCAATGTATAGACTATAATCATAATATCTTGTTTATTAATTAAAGATGAAGATTATATGAGATAATACCGATGCCATAGTATAAAAGAGATATAACATCAGATTCTTTTATTTCTGTAAGATAAAAACCAGAAAAGACATTCAACCCATTATATTTTTTAAGCTTCTGTGTTGTTCAGGAAAGCGAAAGTAGGAGGCATTTGGTGTGATTTTTACCTGCCATTTTTTTTATATTATAATGCAACTGGGGAAAAAATGTTTCTTGCTTTCATTTTGTGCAATTTGAACCACCTTAAGTCAATAGCTTGCACCTCTTGTTACATCATAAGAAATGACACTTTGCTGATTATTTCTCAAAATAGCACAAGTGGATCCATTTTGTTCAAAGCCCTCACTCACCAGTGCTGCTGCTGCTTTAGCTGAGGCTGGGCTTGATTGCCATAAAGAAAAAGAGCCCTGACTTTTGAGAACTCCACAATTTAGAACTGCAATCTCTCCCCTTTTTCATAGCACATTTATTTTATCACTTTGCAACACAAGGTAAAAATGGCATTTTACTTGGCTTTGAAATCTTTAGTTGATGATTAGATGGTCAAACTAATTTTTGTTAGCTTTCCTTCACTAGATCGTTGTCTTAATTTATGTCTACCAGAGTTTCTTATTATAATTTATGTTATATTTGCCTTCTCAGGTAAATGGAGGACATAATTTCATATATCCATCAGCTTTAAGCACTATAATCATTACTTAGGCTTCAACAGAGTCACTGTCACTGTCACTGTCCTCCCATTATTCATCGATTTGCTCCAGCAGGCCCAGTAATGTCTCCATTGTGACACTTGTTACTGTGTTTGGCATATCAAATACATCACAGGGAGCTTGCCAGGCTTTGCCGCATGGACGAGATACTCTCGGTGGTCTGTCGGGGTCTCAAGAGGGGCGGAGGAATCAAACCTGGGTGGGCCGTGTTGGCCTTGTGCAAGGCAAATGCCCTACCCACTCTGCTATCGTTCCAGCTCTCAACAGAGTGCACAAAGGAAATTGTAGAAATCCTGTCTTGAGGGAGAACATAACTTAGTTGTAGGGTTAAGAATAAAAATATTCTGAGTTTGGGGGGCCCTAGGATAGCTTATTGGTAGATCATCCACCTTGCCAGCACGAGGTCATTAGTTCAATCCCCCTTATGGCCCCACATGCTGAGTGTATATCTCCATGGCACTGGCATTTTGGGGCAGTAAAACAAAATAAAAAAAAATGTAGGAGTGTTACTTGATAGTATACTATTATCAAGTGTAAGCACTACAAAGTAAGGTAAAAAGATGACCTGAACCAAAATGCAACCACTGTCAAGTACCACAGTCGAGAGCATGAGCCCCATCAAAAGTGTGCCAATACTATCACACATATGTGTTTAGTTCAGAAGAAAACATTATATCCTCAGACACAACAAAAGAAAGGGAAGGGTTAAGGTGAGAAAGAATGCCTCTAAGTTTATAGTGACTTGAAAAAGAAAAAAAGGACATATTTAAGAAGGAAATCATATATTTAAGAGGGCCCTCTAATTTTCTCCTAAGTGAATATTATTTAGAGTTCTAAAATTATGAACAGTACTTTAAATCACACTGAAAGATCACTCAGGGGAGAAGTGACAGCTTGCACTGTGCTAGGGTCAAACACTGTGACTTTTGTAGGCTGTGGCCATAGATTCTTCCTGCTGGAACCTCTTCAACTGCTCCTCTGAGAAGATGGGATTTCTACCACTCTCACTGAAATATTCCCACATAAAGGTTCATTTTCATTTTGTTTTCTTATTCAAGATCCAGCACATCTGCTCATGATTGGTAAAGTCTATAGCCCATGTCAGCACTTTTGCTAAATCAGAATAGAACCAGATTTTGTAATAACAACAACTAAGTTCCACAGTGGGAGTTTATAAAGAGAGGTATTGCCCTAAAGACCAAGAACGTGTTCACAGGGCTTGAGCGTCATGCAACAGGAATGACTCACATTCACTAATTACCACCAACATAAATTAAAAGACACAACAATGCATCATAGTATAAATGAAATGTTAAACTTTATAGTCAAAAGTGTGAGTTCCTAGGATTTTCAGCAGCAGGCAGATCATTTATATATAAGTATTAGTTAAGAGATTACTGCATTATAACTATCTTTATCATATTTCATTTAATATTTATTGAAGGCTTAAAATGGCATTGTATAATGCATGTGGTGACCAATAATATCTCCTTTGAAATATGTCTGCATCTAAACACCAAAATCTGGGAACATGTAGTCACACTGTGGCTATGATTACATAAGGACTTGGAGTGGAAAACTTATCCTAGATAATACAAGTGGGTTAAATGTTATAATAGAGTATTTACAGGAGGGAGGTCAATTCTCAAAACAAATTTAGGTTAATAGAAAGTAGACATTATAATGAAGAATTTGGGAAGAAAAACGGAGCTAGAAGGAATTAGATGGTTCTCAATATAAAAAGTACATGTTGTTATATAAAAATGTGAAATTTCATGTTGAAATAAGCATAATAAATCTATATTTTCATATTTAACACGTAGTCCATTGCATGATAATTATCTTACAATTAAACATTTAAGAGCACGATTATCTGAGAATATTAAGATTAATGATTTTGATTTCTATTTTCCAAGATCCAGAGATGTAACATGAACATTGAACATGAATTGTGATAAGTCATCTTTAATAAAATAATGTCCATTAGATTTCTAATCACATTTTTCTTGTCCAACCACTTCTCACAGCCCTAAATATCTCAACTGTGTTTCAAGTGTATTGATGTTTACTACGCAGTCAGCCCCTGTGCACATCAGCATAAAGATGTTTGAGTAAGGCAATCTACAGTCACCATCTCTGGGGCAGATACACATTTCCTGAGATTTTATATGTCGGGACCACTGTCACTGACCACTGATATGAATTATCCATGAAAACATACATCCATACCTGTGCCTGATTGTTCTTATGTATATACATGTGAATATACTTCACTTTTCACCTTATGGCAGTTTCACTTTCTATTTAAGTCAAAATACCCTGTTTTTAAAAGTGCATCTGCACACACACACATTCATGCAAAAACCACTATTTCATATACTGTTTTGGTGGGGGACCCTTTCGGGTAGTACTCACGGCTCACTCTGGGTTCTTTGTCCAGGAATCATTCCCATTGATGCTCAGGGACTATTTGTGGTACCAGGGATTGGATTCAGGTTGATTGCATGCAAGGTATGCATGCTACTCACTGTATTATTTGTCTAGCCCCAAAGATGAAATACATTAACTATATTTTTAAGTGTCATTTTGCAAATAATTTTTATATTACCAGTATTCCTCTTGTATCTATTCTTCATACTACTTAATGTATACTGATTATTTTTAATTAACAATTAATTTTAATATAACACACAGAAAAAGAGTTGGATAAACCATCTAAAAGAATGTAGGTTGTCTTTATAGGAAAATCCCTCTGCCAAATAAGCATAAAATGTCCTGTTTTCAAATGGCAGAGCTGGTCCTGAATTCTTTAAAGGCCTAAATTCTCCCACAGAGAATGTCATTGAACCATTTGTTTCTACAATATGGATGTTTCTCAAAAAAAAAAAAACTAGAAATTGAGCTCCCATTTGACCCAATAATACCACTTCTGGACATATATCCTGAGAGTGCAAAAAAGCACAGAAAAGCATATGACCCAGGGAAGATGGCCACGCTGACAGCGGAACACTTTGCTGCGCTCCAGTTGCTGCTGAAGATTGGTTACTAGGCCTCCTAGAAAGATGTTGTCCGGCAGCTGTGCCGAGAGAGCTTTTCCAGTGCAGCCCCCGGCACCCACCCGCTGCTGGAGACGATGAGTTTCAGCCTGTCAGTGACTAGGGCGGAGGCCGAGCAGCTGCTCCAGGCCCTGCACAGCCTCACCAGCCTGGTGGTCTTCTGCAACCTGACCTCCGCCCAGGCAATCCTGGCTTTCTTCCCCGAGGATTTCCACCAGAGCCACAAGAACCTGCTGATGAAGATCATCCTGGAACACATAGCTACTTGGAGAACTGAAGCCCAAAACAATCAGATCTCCCTGCTGCGCCTGGTGGACCTGGACTGGAGGGTGGACATCAAGACCGCCTCGGACAGCATCAGCCGCATGGCCGTCCCCACCTGCCTGCTCCAGATGAAGATCCAGGAAGACCCTATTCTGTGTGGGGACAAACCGTCCATGACAGCGGTCACCATGGAGCTGGGTAAGGAGACGCTGGACACCATGCTCCATGGGCTGGACCGCATCCGGGACCAGCTCTCAGCCGTGGCCAACAAACGAGCTGGCCGACTGCCCTTGTCCCCTCGGGCGTGTCCCCACCGCGGGTCGGCCACTGAGCTCCCAGAAGCTGTGGAGGAGTGTCGGGCTTCCCCACTGGCAGGACAGGAGCAGCCTGGCCCCTTCGCCATCCTCCTCCTCCTCCGTCTCCCTTTTCTCTGTGGGAAGACAGGGAGCACGAGCCCGCACAGGCACCAGGTAACACGTCATGCTGCAGTGGTGGAGGGACCGTGGCCTGTCCACTGCCTGCTCCCGGCTGATGGGATAACCCAGGCACAATTCTGAGCGGGACCAATAGGTTCCCTTCCTGCAGCCCCAGGACTGTGGTGGGGCAACAAGCTTGGGACCGCCACCATTCCTGCTTCTCTAGCGGAGCTGCCCCAGAGAGAGCGGGGCCAGGGGCTGCAAACAACCCTGCCTAGAGTCCAGAGCCTTCCCCAAGCCTCTTCAGCCCTGTGGCCACCTCCCCGCCAGCACAGGGCATGGGAAAGGGCACCAGACCTTGTAAGCCAAGGGGCCTGGCCGCCCCAGATGGCAGGAATGGGAGTGAGGGGAAATAAAGACGAGTACCAGAAGAAAAAAATAAAAATATCTGTATCTGTGTATTCATTGCTGCACTGTTCACAATAGGCAGACTCTGGAAACAACCTGAATACCCAAGAAGAGATGACTGGTTAAATAAACTTTGGTACATCTACACAATGGAATACAATGCAACTGTTAGGAAAGATGAAGTCATGAAATCTGATAATAAATGAATGGTCTTGGAGCGTATCATGCTACATGAAATGAGTCAGAAAGAGTGGGACAGATATAGAATGACTGCACTCATTTGTGGAATACAAAATATCATAATACGAGACTAATATCCAAGGATGGTAGAGATAAGAACCATGAAGATTGCTCCATGGTTGAAAGCCTGCCTTATGAGCAGGGGGCTTGGGGGTTTGAGGGAAGTTATGAAATTTTCATAACTGTAGCTCATGGTGATTCAATTAAAATAATTTTTCAAAAAGAAACATCTATTTCTGGATACAAATATCTCTCATTTTAAATTCTTATATGAGGGGTGGAGGGCATTTGGAGCCTCACCTTGTGGTACATAGGAACTGTCCCTCACTCTGTGCTTAGAAGTCACTCATCGGGGTGCTTGGGAAAACTTATCTGGTGCTGGAAATCAAAACAGGGTTGGTCACTGCAAGACAAGTGTTTTAAACCTTGTACTATCTCTCTAGCACAAAAATATCTTCAAAGTGAAGTACACCACTTTTAACAGTTCTTAAGCACCCTTGGCATACAGTCTTAGAACTGTGTTTGCTGTAGAAGGTGATAAGTATGTGCATTATTTTGACCTTCATCCAATTCTAGAAGTTAACATTCTACAATGAATATGTATAATAAATGATCACATTGTACATTCAGTATATATAGTTATGCTTGTCAATTAAACATTAGCAGAGCAACTTTTTTTTTTTTTGCTTTTTTGGGTCACACCCAGTGATGCACAGGGGTTACTCCTGGCTCTGAACTCAGGAGTTATTCCTGGCGGTGCTCATATGGGATGAGCATATGAGCATATGGTCTCCCCCTTGGTGGGACCATATGGGATGCTGGGAATAGAACCCGGATCAGCTGCATGCAAGGCAAACGCCCTACCCACTGGGCTATCCAGGCCCAGCAGAGCAAATTTTTTAATTAAATATAAATAAAATAATTTAGTACATATTGCTTCTGAAAAAAAATAGATAAAATTGAACTGTAGGGGCTTGGGAGCTCATTAACAGGGTGGAGCACATATTTTCTCTCCCAATTCAAACCCTGGTACCTCACATAACCAGAGCCTTGTTTAGTGTGACCCTAGTAACTGCCAGCATCACTGACCCCAAGCAAATCTGCATAGACAGGAGAGACCCTCTCACTTACATTAGCAACACACCAAATTTAACCAAGATTGAGCCTTGGTTCCACAACTGAGGTGAACTCCCCACCGCTGTATACACATGAGATTGAACTAGGAAATCAAACAGAAATCAAAAGTGAATTTAAAACATATTCTTTCTTGCTGCATTATATAAGTAATCCATAACCATTAAAACTTTGCTGGTCAATGATAATTTGTAACAGTAGTTCTCAGTACTAAAAAAACAATTAAATGTACCTTGTTTTAAGAGATGTTAATGATTATGAGAAACAGTCTCGTTCCTGATGTTCCATTTGCTCTCAACGGAACGAACATCTCTGGGTGCAATGGTTATGTGTACCTATGTTGAGAAGTAAACATGACAAATGACCTGGCACTTGAGTTGTGCATGAGGAAGAGAGCGGCTTGGAATGCCTTCAAGAGCGTCAAAGAAATAGCTAAGATGACGAAGAACCTCCAGCTCCAGGCACAACTCTTTGATTCCACTGTTCTTCCTGCATTAACTTATGCCTCAGAGACCTGGGTCCTACGAAAACAGGATGAGAACGCTATTCGGGTCTCCCAAAGAGGAATCAAAAGAGTTATACTTGGAGTATTACACTTCACTGAAGTGAGAGAAAGAATCTGGAGTTCTGACCTCCATCGATGATCAAGAACCAGGGATGATGTCTCGTTTGACACGGCTTTAAAAATCAGATGGGCTGGACATGTAGTGCGATTTGGAGATGAATGCAGGACTAAAGCAGTTACTAACTGGATTCCATGGGACGTCAAAAGATCGCATGGCCGCCCACCTACAAGATGGTCAGACTTCTTCGTCAAGACCCTGAATGATCGGTTTGACGCTGTTTGTATTCCTAGAACAAGTAGATGCCATTGGGCTACACTAGCATGCAACAGGGACAAATGGAGATGTTACTGGCGTCCACACAAGCGAATTGATGAGTAACGGATGTCAAGTGATCAAGTAATCGTTTTAAAAAAAATTTAACAATTATTAATTCTTTATTTTGAGCAGTAGCAAGAGATCATTATATTGGTTGTTTTACTGTTTTGGGTTTGTTTGTTTTGTTTTGTTTTGATTCCAAGGAATGATGTTTGTCTTGCTTTGGCCAAATACAATTTATTGCTTACATTTATGAAGAAAATGATGCATATTTTCCACTGTTAATGTTATTTAATTGCCTTAAGTTCTAAGTGTATTTCTGTTGAAGAAAAATATTTGGGAATGATGAATTCTGGTTTCCTCTTTTTGGGTACATTCTCCTCTGTGATATTTTTATATGCAATCTAGATAACTGCATGACATCCATCTTTCATATTTTTATTAAGAAAAAATAATCATATTGATGTTATTGAAAGTAGTAGAGTGCAGGGACTAGGAAATATGAAAATTCTGAATAGCAATTTAACACATTAGGCTTCACTATCTGAAAACATATTCCTCTTGAATTCACTCAGTATCGTCTTGTATGATCTAGGTTATACTGTCTATAAAACACAGCATTTAGTGAGCGTCTCGGTTATGAACAAACTCATAAAGTTTTATGGTTGAATTATACAATTTCCACTACATGAGCAAACCTCTTAACTACTATAAAATACATTTGATACAATATAAAAGGGATTAAGATAAAAATATTTTGTTGGTATTAAACAATTTACCAAATGTATTTTATCTAAACAAGCATACATTTGAGGTCTATAAAGTTTGGTAGGAATTTAGCGCACATATGAATACATGTATCATGAACTTGAAAAAATAAAGATTTTTTTCTTATAGAATTATATTATTTAGCACGTCTTCAAATAACATCTTTTCAGTATAATGTTGATGAGGAAAAACAATGCATCCCCATCTCAGGTCACTGTGTTCAGGGAGTTTCTATGTTCTTCCCAGTTCTTTGTGTTTTCTCTGGGCACCTAGTTTTCTTTATTCCTTCCTTCCTTCCTTCCTTCCTTCCTTCCTTCCTTCCTTCCTTCCTTCCTTCCTTTCTTCCTTTCTTCCCTCCCTCCCTCCCTCCCTCCCTCCCTCCCTCCCTTCTTTCTTTCTTTCTTTCTTTCTTTCTTTCTTTCTTTCTTTCCTTCTTTCTATTTCTTTTCTCTTAAATGTAGGAGTACTGCTATTTATTCAGTCATTGATTAAGCTGATTTAATTGGGCATGAACTCCACATTCCTTTTTTTTATTTAGATTGCTTTCCTGTTTGAGTTTCAGTCATATAATGATCGATCACCCAATTCTCCATCAGTACACATCTTCCACCACCAAGAACCTTAGTATCCTCCCATCCCATCCCTCCCCCTGCTTCGATGGCAGACAATCTCCTCCAAACTCTCTTTTGTATTGCTTGTTATGAAGAGCATAAGATGTCACGCTGCTGCAAGAGCAGCCACATGCTTCTGGAACTCCAAAATTCTGGATAATTAGGTTCTGGAGAAATCTCTGAAGCGAGCTGCTTGATTCAGAGAATTCTTTTTTATGTCTTTGGATCCTGGCCGCCAAGGATATTAAGTAGCAGCCAGAAGTAGTTTGTGGGCGTGACCTCCAGGATCCCATGGGCATGGGGCGATGAGAAGGACCAGCCTATCCACTATCCCTTGAGGTCTGGAGTTTGCCTCACAGAACCCATGTTCCTGCAGCGTATGACGTCTGCCCTCATCTGAGGTACCCCAGTGAAGTCAGCCTGGCATAAAGTTCAGAGGCATCTCTGCAGTGAGTTTCTCAGTTTGGAGATTTTTTTGTGTGTCTCTGGATCATGGCCCTTGTTTCCAGGTTTTCCAGAGAAATAAACTATTAGTGTAGGCCCTGCAGGGAATGGCCGCTCACCAGCAGCATGTGTCTTTTGAGCTCTTTTGAGATTTATGGGTCTCTTAAATAAGGCCAATAAATGAGCTTGTACAGCTGAGCTGAAGGTGGTTTGTGGGTGTGACTCCCACATACCTAACTTTTAGCTGTTTAATTTCTTGGCAAAGTTGGCCCCAAGTTGTTGGGGTCCGGCCAAAAGCACAGTGGCAATTTTAGGAATCAGGAAGTCTAAAGGCACCATTAGGCTGCTCATGCATTAGCCCGGCACGTACAGATCGACCTGCTGGCAGCACCATACCTCCTCCAGTTTTCTTTCTACATCCCCAACATGTTCACGTAAGATTCCTTAGAGGTCACTAAGTTGGTGTGTATGTGTGTGCATGAAGCACTCATCAGTGTAGCTAGAGAGCCCTACCCAAGGATGGTTCCTGTCTTGCACCGTGGGGTGCAGACTTAAGTTCTAGCCACTCATGACACTTAATTGGAATAAATGGCTATAATCAATTAATACATCTTTTAAAAATGTTAAAATTGTTTCTTCTCTATGTTTCAAAGGTTGACAACTGTTTTGTGACCAGAAATATAGCATAAGATTTAGATATATATTTTTATATCAATTAGGCTTTGGTAAAATCAGATAAACATATATTGAGTTCATTAACAGTTACAGTTTCCACGGACTTAACAGCAGTGTTACATGAGGACTTATTGTATTACTAACTCAGTTTTTATATGAATAAAACAGAACAGAGAGCATAATTATCTTCACTCAGTTTAATTATTTAAAATCTTTTATAATCTCTGCATTTTATAAATATTGAGGTCAAAAGGCTAAATATTATTCAGTTATTCATGATGTTTGATTCCCAAAGTACAGAAAAATAATTCAGGTCTCTCAAAATTTGAAATGTGGGACATCAAAGTGTCTGCCTTTGTATATGTAATTAATTATTATGAATATTTAAAAGTATTCACTTACAAGTTCCTTGTGATTACAAAATAACTTTGTCTTGCTCTGTGCACAGTATATAGAATGTTTTCCAAAACAAACAAAAAATAAATAAATAATTTAACTAAGGGCACTTTATTGAGAAATATCTAAATTAAAAGTTTTTCATCATATACTTGTGAGACAATACAAGTTTTGTTTAAATGTATGCTATTTTCAGTGTGATTCTTAATTAGCTATCAAAATTATCTATTTCTTTTGTTAGCTGAAACTGACTCCTCGAATTCTAGTTTGGACAGTTAATATGATGACATAGGCATTAACCAATCAAGAGAACGCTGGTACAATCACAGACACAGGATAAGTACCACAAAGTCCATAAATGATCAATGGGAAGATTAAGGATAGTTGAAGGTGGGTGACACACTAAGGACACCTTGGTGATCTATCTACTCACCAGAATGATGTGATTAAGGATATAAACTTAGGACTGTAGAATAATTGGCAAAGAAAGAAACAAGATTATATTAGCAATTATAGAAGAAAAAAATATGTGGATGGTAATGAGCACAAAGAGGAAGAAAGAGAAAGGAATGGACAATTTATGTCCTAGTTATTTAGATGTTCATATTTCAACTGTTTTACAGCAAGTTCACAGTGCAAAAGTACAGTGTCCTAGTAACAATAGTCAACCTTTTGCTGATAACTTTTAAGCACTGATATGATCACCATATATATACACAACCAATTAAAAATATATATACATATATATATATATATATATCGTCATGGAAGGCCCCAATACCCTAGCATCCTGTACTATCGAAAGATATTTAAAAGCTAAAACAAGATATGTATACCAGTTCACTGTCACGGTCCTCCCATTGTTCATCGATTTGCTAGAGTGGGCCCAGTAACGTCTCGAATCATGAGACTTGTTACTGTGTTTGGCATATTGAATGGGTATCTTGCCAGGCTCTGCCGTGCGGGAGAGATACTCTCCATAGCTTGCCAGGCTCTCCGAGAGGGGCGGAGGAATTGAACTCGGGTTGGCCATGTTGGCTGCGCGCAAGGCAAATGCCCTATCGCTGTGCTATCGCTCTAGCCCATGTATACCAGTTACATATCAAAAATGCCCCAAATATTTTAATGATGGAACTTTTAACAAAATGGCTTGATTTCAGAAAACATGTATTTACCACTACACTCTACAGAAAAAAATTTTCAGGAATAATTGATGCAAGAGGAGAGTTTAGGACACCACATTAAAAAGTAATTCATTTATTACTCAGTCAATTAAATAAAAGCCTCGAATTCTTATGATTATGCTCATTTATTATGCCCTTTTGACTTCTAATAATTGTACGTATCAGCTAATGTTGGGCTTATAGCCTCATGTTACAAATTAGGAAACTTTATACAGCCACAGCATTAGTGCATTGTAGTACTTAGAATATTATACTTGGGGCCTCTTAGGATGGGTCTCTCTGCAGTCCATCCTATTAGTAAATCAACTTGGCTTTCCTCCTGTTGGAGCCACTCATATACCTTTCCTGAACTTATCGTTCCATATGACATTTTTTTCCAAACACTTCTCTTTAAAATAAAATTAGAATAAATTATAATGCCTTGAACATTAACAAACATAATATTCTTATTTCTGAAGTTGCCAAATACAAATTTATATGCAATTAGAAGGCAGGGTTTTTACATACAAAACACATGAATGTTTTCTTTTTTGACAAAGTGCAAAGGAATAAATATATCCTAGTGCTCTCCTAGGTCTGATATACTCATATATTCAAGCTGAAATATTGACGTTATGTCAAGTTTACCAGATTGTGTTTACTACGTTAGTCTTATAAAAGTTTTGAAAATGAGACTGAGAACTTATCTGGGCATTGGAAAGACTGTATAAATCTACATCCAAGTGAACGGCTGTAATGGGAAAGAAAAAGTGCAGGGGGTGAAGGATGGAAGAAACACAGAGTAAGAGGCAGTGTTTGTCAGAGATTCGAACATGATGAATTAGCTTCATGATCTCCTGAGTCCTAAAATAAGCAAACCCAGTAAGAGAAGAACTCTGAGGAGCTAGTCCTTCTAAATAGTAGTCCACTTAGGGGCCCAAAACAGCACTGTGTCTATGCTTTGTGACAAAGGATAAATTATAATGAAGTTAAGCATTATAGGTAAAGGTAAAGGTAAAGGCCCTCCCGTTGATCGTCGATTTGCTCGAGCGGGCCCAGTAACGTCTCCATTGGAGACTTTGTTGTTACTGTGTCTGGCATATCGAATACTCTCGGTAGCTTGCCGGGCTCTCCGAGAGGGGCGGAGGAATCGAACTCGGGTCGGCCATGTTGGCCGCTTGTATAGTCCTCAATTATATTGGACAGAACTTTGGAGAATCTTTGATTCTAAGAGAATATACATGTCATAAGCAAAATACGTGCTGGCATCACCAAAAAGGTTTAAATAAATGTAAAAATAGGAAACAAGACCATTAATAGAGAAAAAGGGGAGAATATTGATGCAGGTTCCTGACTCACATGAGCATTACCAGTGCTGTTGAGTTTTACACCCCAGATGATATCATTGTCTTTGCTTTACATATTTCATTGCCATTTTATTTTAAACAACCCCAGAAACAGAGAGATTGTACAATAAGGTCAGATTACACTGTGAACATTGCCCAGTGTGTCCCAAAGACAAAAGAAAAAAATCTAAAACAACCCCAGAAAATTTTCATCAATATTAAGTAACTGAGGACTGAAGAGTTTGTATAGGAGATAAGGCAATAGGCTTGCCTATACCCATCTGAGTTCAATCTTTGGCAACCTTCCAGGAGTACTTCCTGAGCACAGAGAGGCGTAATCCCTCAGACTGCTAGATATGCCCCCCAAATCAAAGCCAAAATTGAGTAATATATTTAATTCATCTATATGAAAAATTTTATTATTTTGAATTTTAAAGGTCTGGTATATAACATTTATTGTTCAAGACATTTATAGCAAAAGCTACAGAAATATGGTCTCTAAGCTATATTATATGGAGCAATCCTCCAATGAATCTCCATCCTTGCTTTCATGTGCCATATGGTCCTAAAGTGATGTGAATAAGTCCAAGAAAATGAAGCATTACTTGTAAAATTGGAATGCTGACAGATATCTTTCCCATTAAATTCTGTGCAATTTTAGATTAACTATACAGTTCATAATATCTTTGTGTGGAAGAAAGGATTCTTGGAGAAGGGCTCTTGTGCAGGTCACATGTATTATTTTTTAATGCTTCTCAACCTTTCCGGGCTCTCTTGAAAACCACTGTATTATAAAATGGATTTCACAAACAAAGCAGAAGCTCAAACTCATTATTTTTCCTTTTGGTATTAGTTTTGCCAAGTCCTTGATGTCTGCCATAGGGGAGAAAATCTATGTGCTTTTTTCTTATAAAGTCTATGATTTTAGTCTATTCACTTGAATGCCATTATTACTTCATGGGAAGTTTCCCCATAGGATGAAAGGTGAAACTAATGTCAGGTTGTAATTTTAAATCATGGTAAATAGGTTGGTGCTGCTGAGGAATAGAAAAGTAAAATGTTAGGAAAGGTCACAAAGTATATTTTCCTTAACCTCTACCTGAATGTTTTACTTTTGTCTCATTAAGATTTTTAGCCATCCATTCCTTCTCTAATTCATTTTTACTACAATATCAATTATGCATATTTGCACGATAATTCTACCCCACATGCTGTTTAAGCAAACAAAAATGTAAGTAAAAGGGCCTCAAAACTCGGCAGATAAATAGGTACAAGTAATAGATGTATAATATTATCATTTCTGTGACATACATATTGAAAGAATTCTATCACAAGCTGAGAGTCAAAATATAGGCATTGGACTTAAAAGGTAACCAAGGAACCACCAGGTTTACCATTGTTTCAATAATCATCTTCTAAAGATAATTAAGAATCCAATCTGTTATATGCCTAAAGTGAATGTCACTTTCACTGTCCTCCCGTTGATCATCGATTTGCTCGAGCGGGCCCAGTAACATCTCCATCGTGAAACTTGTTGTTACTATGTTTGGCATATCGAATACATCATGGGTATCTTGCCGGGCTTTGCTGTGTGGGTGAGATACTCTCAGTAGCTTGCCGGGCTCTCCGAGAGGGGCAGAGGAATTGAACTCGGATTGGCCATGTTGGCCGTTTGTCCTCTTATCATGTTATCATGTTTGTCCTCTATCTACTTTCTGCACACATCTCCCATCCCCACCAATTCCCCCAGCCATCATTTTCTTAGTTATCCCTTCTGTATTCCAGCTGCCTTCTCCCTTTTGCTCATGAGGCAGATTTCCAGCTATGGAGCAATCTATCTGTCCCATGTATCTACTGTCCTTAGGTGTCAGCCTCATGTTATGTTGTTTTATACTCTACAAATGAGTGCAGTCCTTCTTTATCTGTCCCTCTCTTTCTGACTCATTTCACTTAGCATGATACTCTCCATGTCTATCCATTTATAAGCAAAGTTCATGACTTTATCTCTCCTGACAGCTGCATAGTATTCCATTGTGTAGATGTACCAAAGTTTCTTTAACCAGTCGTCTGTTCTAGGGTACTTGGGTTGTTTCAAGATTTTGGCTATTGTGAACAGTGCTGCAATGAACAAATAGGTACAGATGTCATTTCTACTGTGCTTTTTTGCATTCTCAGTATATATTCCCAGAAGTGGTATTGCAGGATCATGTGGAAGCTCAATTTCTAGTTTTTGAAGGACTGTCCATATTGTTTTCCAGAAAGGCTGGAGTAGTGAATATTTCCACCAACAGTGAAAGAGTGTCCCTTTTTCCAGACATCCACACCAGCACTGGCTACTTTTGTTCTTTTGAATGTGTGCCAGTCTCTGTGGTGTGAGATGATATCTCATTGTTGCTTTGATTTGCATCTCCCTGATTGCCAGCGACGTGGAGCATTTTTTCATCTGCCTTTTGGCCATTTGTATTTCTTTTTTTTTCTTTTTGGGTCACTCCCGGCAATGCACGGGGGTTACTCCCCCTGGTCCTGCACTCAAGAGTCACTCTCTGTAGTGCTCAGGGGGCCACATCGGATGCTCGGAATCGAACCCGGGTCGGCTGCATGCAAGGCAAACGCCTTACCCACTGTGCTATCACTCCAGCCCCTGTATTTCTTTTTTGAGGAAACTTCTGTTCATTTCTTCTCCCTGATTTTTGATGGGGTTGGAGGTTTTTTTCTTGTACAATGCTACTAATATCTTGTATATCCTGGATATTAATCTCTTATCAGATGGGTATTGGGTAAATATTCTTTCTCATTCTGTGGGCTCCCTCTGTATTTTGGTCACTGTTTCTTTTGAAGTGCAGAAGCATCTTAGTTTGATGTAGTCCCATGTGTTTACGTTTGCTTCCACTTGCATGGTGGAAGCTGTTTCATCCTTAGAGATGCTTTTAGCTTCAATATCGTGGAGATTTCTGCATACATTTTCCTCTATGTACCTTATGGATTCATGTCTGATATTGAGGTCTTTAATCCACTTTGATCTGACTTCTGTGCCTGGCATTAGGCAGAGGTCAGAGTTCATTTTTTTTGCAAGTAGCTATCCAGTTTTCCCAGCATCACTTGTTGAAGAGGCTTTCTTTTTCCATTTCACATTTCTTGCTCCTTTGTCAAAGATTAAGTGGTCATGTATTTGGGGGTCTGTGACAGAATATTCAACTCTGTTCCATTGGTGTGCAGGTCCGTTTCTAGCTCAGTACCATGCTGTCTTAATCACTACTGCTTTGTAGTACAGTTTGAAGTTGGGGAGGGTGCTGCCACCCATCGTCTTTTTCCCAAGGATTGCTTTAGTTATTTGTGGGGATTTATTGTTCCATACGAATTTCAGGAGTGTTTTGTATATTTCTTTGAAAAATTTCTTCAGTATCCTGATAGGCCCTCCCGTTGATCATCGATTTGCTCGAGCGGGCCCAGTAACGTCTCCATTGGAGACTTTGTTGTTACTGTGTCTGGCATATCGAATACTCTCGGTAGCTTGGGATCACATTAAATTTGTATAGTGCTTTGGGAAATATTGCCATTTTGATAATGTTAATCCTCCCTATCCATGAGCAGGGGACGTGTCTCCATTTGCTAGTGTCTTCTTTTATTTCTTGAAGTAGTGTTCTGTAATTTTCCTTGTATAGGTCCTTCACCTCTTTGGTTAAGCTGATTCTAAGGTACTTGATTTTCTGAGGTACTATTATGAACGGGATTTTTTTTAAATGTCTCTTTTTTTTCTCTTTCGTTATTTGTATATAAGAAAGCCACAGACTTTTGGGTGTTGATTTTGTAGCCTGCCACTTTACTAAGCTGACTTATTGTTTCTAGGAGCTTTTCTGTTAGAGTCTTCAGGGTTTTCTAAGTATAGTATCATATCGTCTGCAAATAGTGATAGCTTGACTCTTCCTTTCCTATCTGTATGCCCTTGATACCTTTCTCTTGCCTAACTGCAATGGCCAGGACTTCCAGTACTATATTGAATAGGAGTGGCGAAAGTGGTCAATCTTGTCTTGTGCCGGATCTTAGAGGGAAGGTTTCTATTTTTTTTTCCACTTGCCTTGGGCTTGTGGTAGAAGTCTTTGACAATATTGAGGAAAGCTCCTTCGATGCCTATTATGCTGAAAGTTTTCATCATAAATTGGTGCTGGATCTTGTCAAATGCTTTCTCTGTGTCTATTGATATGATCATATGGTGTTTATCATTTCTTGATTTCCTTAATTCTTTAATAAGGTCATTTTTTAGATTATTACCTTGAAAGAAATCCACTGTATACTATATTTAAATTAGAGACCTATAGGTATGGTTATTAAGATTCATAACTTGAAAGGAAGTACCACATATAAATTCATTTCATATTTAGCGAGTGCAAAGAGCATATTGGATGATAAAGATAACATTTGAAAATTAACAGTTATGAAGGAGGCTATTTCAGAAAGAAAGCAAATCTGAGTTATTTCTGAGTTATTTCTGAGTTGCTTCAGAAAGAAAGCAAATCTCACCTAGATAATTAAACTTAAGACCCCATACATGTCTTACCAATCACATGACATTAATTAAAATTGTCATCTGTCCTGAACCTCCTTAGCACTTTCCGGGTTACCTAGGTGGATAAAGAGCAGGGTCACAGCATTCCCTCAACGCCACTAACTTTATTCTCCCCACTTCACTGAAGTCCCCTGAAAAAGTTTTAAATATGAGATAAACATTAAATACTGTGGTATTTTGTATTTCCAAGTTTCCAGTTAAATTGAAACCAAAATTGACTTTCAAAACATAAAGAACTTTTAAGAAAGGGTGGCAACAAACTATTGACAAATCCAGATCTATCCAGGATCCCTTTCAGGAGCAATTATTTGTTTCATTTTAGGCTAAAGACCTCTATGACATTGAGTTGTATCTCTAGAAGTATAGGTGACCCCTGGAACCCCTTGAAAGGGGAAGCACACATTGAACTCCAGTCTCAGGACACTGAAAACTCTGCCACAGGCTTAACCAGGACATACCAACCCTGTTCCCGAGATCATGTGATCGAACTCGATTCACCCCTGCTTTCCCGATGACTTCTTGTTTACTCTAAAGATGTCTTGGTTCAAGCTAAGGTACATGGGGTTTATTTGAAGAACACAAGCAGGGTATCTTTGAGTCATGGATTCCTTCAAGTGATATATAAATCTGGAGTATTGGATTTAATGTGTCTCTGGTTTGGATTAGTCTTTCCATGTCACTGGCCACATAGTTTTCTGTCATGGCATCTTAACAACCCTCTTCCAGTCTTTTGCCTATAGAGTACAGAGTAGTTTCCCATAGATTCTTCTTTTAGATTTTGTTCTTTCCAGGCTTTGAAGGAGTCAGACAGGGAGCTCTTGCTTCTTGCCTGTGTAACAGCTGATAGTACAACTTCTCTACTGTCCCTGCTTTGGATTCTTGTTCTTCCCTATCTTTATTTTCTTTAGGGCCTTATGACTCATGCCACTCCTAATTAACACCTCTTCACCTGTAGGGCTCTGGTATGTGTACAGCTAAGATCGGAGATTCTGGAATCAAGTATGCCTATAGACAGATTCTGACCTATCGAATACTGCTGAGTCATTTAACCTTTGAATATCACACACCTCATTTGGAAAAATGGTGAAATTCCTGTCTCGGAATTGTTCTGAGCATTAATTGGATATAACTATGCAGAGAATGTACAAGGTGCTCGGTAAATTTTAGCCCAGCTCTAAGACAGAGACTACCATTTACATGGTAGTTTATTCAACGCTGCCCTATGGATTATGTGGAGTATTATGTACAGAGATCCCTTCAATGACCTTGTCAAGGAGCAACATTTAGTTTACAACTTATGGGAATTACTTCTTCATATGCAGGATTTAATTTAATGCACCATATATCTTATATCTAATCTAAGGAACCATCTGAATTTTGTTACTTATATTTCCCATTCTATTATTGACAATCTGCCCTAGCCCTACAGAGTTGTTTTGCAAGCAAATCACCTTTTTCTTTGAAGTGTTGTTGGCATATGCAATCCACATTAAGTCTACACTGTTACTAATGTCTCAGCTGTGTAAGCAGTTTGATTTATACTTCTATTTCCCATTTCTGTCTTTAATTATCTTCTGAGAGTCCTGAAATGCCTAAAGAAGTAGATAAATATCTTGTTCCAACTTCACTGATTAAGCCATATATATTTCACAATTTGTAGGACTCATAAACATTTTATCAGGTCTGAATATTTGTCACCAATTATGAGAAACGTATTTGTGAAAATCAACTTCATTTGAATTTAAAATGTACAATTATACTGAAAATTAAATATTGTACCTTTTCCTTAGCTATTAGCAGTGAATATAGTTGACTTTAAGATTCAAATTACCTTGAACTGTTGTATTATAACTGCATAGAAATTAGGAGAATGTTTTTCTAGAGCTTCATATCAAATTTCTTTTAATCAAATTGGTTTTAAGTGGATAGTCATCTGTTTTGTACATGTAACTATTATGCCCATCTTTTTAGGTTAAAAATATAATCTCCCTCTCACGTTTTAAGAGAAAGCTAATGATTAAGAATCCAATTTTAGGTTTTCTATAACAAAGCTTCTTTTCATTCAGACTTAAAGAATTCTTAGTCAATGCTACCTCTCCTTTATTACCCCATCCGAAGCCTTTATGTTTTTCTGATTTTCTTGGTGACAAAGGCAGGAATGATACATGATCATGAAGCAGCGTTTATGCAAGAGTTAGGTTCAAAATTTAACCTGGATGTTGTTTATACCTTTTCCCCTGTTGGAGAAGCTTTTTTTTTTTTTTGGTTGTCTCTCAATTCTTTTCTTTTCCTTCCTTTAACATTTAGCATTACCCTCTAGCTGAAAAGTTTGACCTTTTGAACAGTTCTAATCACTTTGCTTTAAAACAAATATTTCTACCCTGGGCTTTGTATTGTAATTCAGTACTTTTAGATTTTTGCTATAAATGTTTTCTCATCTTTCTCCTTTCTCATTGATTTTGCCACACTATAATTCTAAAGAACTTCAAAATAATTTTTTTCATCCTAAAACACATTTGCTTGATTGAGATCTTAGTCCTATTGATTAGCAACTCCCTGTTCTTTCCCTCTCCAGGTCACTGGTAACGAACATATCACTTGAGATTGTGAATTTGACTATTTTAGATACCTCATATAACTAGAATCTATCAATATCTATAGTTTTTTCTAGTTTCAATTTGCATTGTCTTGCTCACATTCGTTCATATTGTTGCATATAAAGGTAACTACTTCTATTTTAAGGAATAAATAATATTTCTTGGATGTTTCTATCACATTCCAGTCTTCCATTCATCTGTCTGTGGAAATTCAGATTGTTTTTATGAGTTGTGAATAATTATACAATTAATACGAGTGCTGAAATATTTTCAAAATCTTGATTTTAATTCATTACGATGAATATCCATAATGGATTAGCTATACTGCATTCAATTAATTAGGATAAATATTCACTATAGTTTAGCTATATTGTATACATTATAATTCTATTTTTTTAGCTTAAGAAAACTTCCTACTATTTTTCTCTATTGGGACTCATCATTTCACATTCTTACTAACAGTACCATTGAAAGATAAAATTACCAGGAATTAATAAAGGAGATATAAGACTTGTATGGTAAAGCTAACAAAATATGAAAGAAATTAAACTAGATAAAATCAACTAGAAATATATTCATGCTTATGAAATAGTAGTATTATTAAAATTACTAGGGACTGGAGAGATAGACAGTGGGTATGGCATTTGACTTGCACACGACTGACCCAGGTTCAATTCCCAGCATTCCATATGGTCTCCCGAGCACCACAAGGAGTAATTCCTGAGTACACGAGCCAGGAGTAATTCCTGTGCATCGATGGGTGTGACCCAAAAAGCAATAACTAACTAACTAAATAAATAAATAAAATTTCTATATTATCTAAAGCAATCTACCATGCACTACCTATCGAAATTCTAATAGTGTTTTCACATAAATTTAAAAAGCAATACAACTATTTTATATTCCTAAGATACTCACAGATACATATACATGTAGATGCACATATATATATTAGTCAGATAATTTTACAGGAACAAAACTGCATGAAGATGATAAAAGCAAATTTCTATTTATTCTATTAAATTACACACCATAGGCAGTTATAAATAGCATTGTTAAAATGACCTTTGGCATTTCCTTCTGTTGGGAATTCTGGAGGCCTTCCTTCCTATACAATTGAAAAAGAATTGTGTTCCTCATTATCTATCCCACAATTCAGATTACTATGCCAGTCTTTATTAGAAATTGAGGTAAAAATCTTGAATTCAGAATATAGAATTTTGGCAATTAACAATTTCATTACATTGTATAAAATGTAAATAAGATTCCTCCTGTCACATCTGAATAAATTTTATTTAAATGCCACCTCTAGTGTTAAAGTAATTTCTTCAATTGCAGCACAATTAGCTTATATGTGTGCAATTAAATGAATCACTCCAGGTTCTTTTTTTAAGTTCAAAATTATATGCTATAAATCAGCCAGTCAATAAAATGGAGATTTTTAATTGCATTTCGCTCTAAACATTTACCATATTTAAAAGGAAATATCTCTAAAATATTAAATTTGTCTTTTTCTGCAATGTCATCTTCAAAACCATTATTTTTTCCCATCCCCTCCCAAATCCCATTGAAAGAAGTTTTGCTTCTGGGAAATATTGACTCTTATCTAGATCAACGTTATCATTGTTCGATTTTGAGTTTGAAAAATGATCTCATTTGAGTCTCTAGAGTAATAGAGTAATAATATGAAAAGTAAAATGAAAAAGAAAAGATGAAAAAAGATCTTTTGAAAGACATATTTTATAAAGAAAGGAGTCTCCTAAACTAATATTTACTTTTAATACATTGAGTAAAATCTAATGGGCATGAAACATAGAACTAACTCTAAGTATTTATAAAGGAATAGTCTTGATTTGGACCTTTTGTTCACTAGTATGGTTTGGTTTTGTTTTTAATCTATTTCAGTGTGTTTGCTTCTATTTTATAATTTCAACTGTGCCAACAGTTTTGAGACTAGTCTATCATCTGCCTTGGCTATAATGGTAGTCAAGGAGAAAATGTAAAAGTTCACATGAAGCATCAATAAAATTTTAAATGTTTTTACTCTTGAAAAGCAGAGGGGGGAAGAACAAAAAAATAAAATATTAAGACCAGAGCTATAATGCATTGTGTTAAGTACTTGTTTTGCATACAACTATCCCGGGTTCAACCCCAGCATCACATTTGGTCCCTGAGTCCCTCCAGGAGTTATCCCTAAGCACAGAACCAGGATCAAGGCAAGAGTATAGAAATATGTGTCCTCCAAATCCCCTATAAAAGAGGAGGTAAAATGGGAGTGTCAGTGGTAACCACTTCCTCTGTGGAAAATCAGATGGGAGAGTGTGTGATAGACATACCTTAGCAGATCTAAAGGAGAAACAGATGTGTGTGTATTTGGAGGGAAGAAGTAAGTACGGGAGACTCTTGACTTTCTTTTCATATACTGGAACTTGATACATTTTTGAAAATATATGATCAACATTCTACCTTGTGCCTTGTATTAGACTCAAAGTGATTGAGAAAATTTTAGATTCCCTCCAGTTTATATATGGTACAATGGATAATGCTAACATCTTATACACAGAATTTCTTAAAAAGTGATACACTATAGACTAATGATAGATCCAAGGTACAATCAAAATCTGAAAGACAAAATGAAATGATCAGTTTTAGCAGTGGTGTAACATTACTAAATTAGATAAAAGGCACAAATATTAACTGAAGATTCTTCCCAGTTGCTATTAAAATACTAATGATTGAAGCCCCTTCCTGTTCGTCTCCAATGCTGCGCCCAGTTTTCTCCCTCTCCCAGGTCAGTGAATATTCGAACCCGGGACTCCTCATCCGCCGTGCACACACCCCAGGTGTCCTTTGGGACCCTGGGCTGACCACCATCTCTGAGCCCCTTCTGGTTAGTCCCTAACCCTGTGCCTGGTTTTCTCCCTCTCCCAGGTCTGTACCACCTACCCCACCAGGTAACCTTAGGGTCCTGGCATCTGTAGAAATGGGCATGACCTCTGCAGAAATGGGCATGGCATATTTTGGGACCAATGCCCGCTCACATGCCACAGGTAAATTACCCATACCAAACAATCTCGTGTAACATCTCAGTCTCCATACCACCACAACAATATGAAGTCACTGTCACTGTCCTCCCATTGTTCATCGATTTTCTCGAGTGGGCCCAGTAACGTCTCCATCGTGAGACTTTGTTGTTACTGTGTTTGGCATATCAAATACATCATGGGTAATTTGCCAGGCTTTGCTGTGCGGGCGAGATACTCTCGGTAGCTTGCTGGGCTCTCCAAGAGGGGCGGAGGAATCGAACTTGGGTCGGCCATGTTGGCAGCGTGCAAGGCAAACGCCTTACCCGCTGTGCTACCGCTCCAACAATATGAAGAAACAACGCAAATCTCCACCACAAGGCTGTTCAACCTTTCTAAGGAAGGAAAAATGAATGAACAGAAAAACTGGACTTCATATCTCAAGATCTTATAAAAGGACAAACAAAAGGAGCCCAAACTGGCAGAATAAAAGAGATCATAAAACTTACAGCAGAAATCAACAACATGGAAACCCAAAAGAGCAATCCAGAAGATCAATAAATGAAGAGATGGTTCTTCGAGAAAATAAACAAGATAGATAAACCATTAGCAAGACTCACAAAGAAAGAGCGAGAGAGAACCCTAAAAAACCAAATCAGATATGAGAAAGGGGATATCACAAAAAAAAAACAAAGAAATTCAAAAGATCATCAGAGACTACTTTGAAAGTCTGTATGCCACGAAACAAGAAAACCTAGAAGAAATGGATAAATTCCTTGATTCCTGTAATCTCCCAAGGCTGAATAGAGAAGATCTAGAAGATCTAGAGTACTTGAATAGTCCTATTAATATCAAGGATATTGAAACTGTAATCAAAAGTCTTCCCAAAAATAAAAGCCCAGGTCCAGATGTATTCACTAGTGAATTTTTCCAAACATTTAAAGAGGACCTATTGCCAGTTCTTCTCAAGCTTTTCCAGGAAATTGAAGAAACAGAAAATCTCCAAAACAATTTCTATGAAGCTCATATCTCTCTAATACCAAAAGGAAACAAAGACACCACAAGAAAAGGAGACTACAGGCCGATGTCCCTGATGAACACAAATGCAAAGATACTCAACAAAATACTATCAAATAGAATTCAACAACTCATCAATAAGATCATACACCATGACCAAGTGGAGATCTAAGGATGGCTTAACAATCAGAAATCAATCAACATAAACCATCATATCAACAAAAAAAGATAAAACCATATGATCATGTCAATAGATGCAGAGAAAGCATTTGTCAAGATCCAGCACCCATTTATGATGAAAACACTTGACAAAATGGGTATAGATGGGACTTTCCTCAGTCCCATCTTATGGTAGGCCATCTACCACAAGCCTACAGCAAGCATCATCCTCAATGGGGAAAAGCTAATAGCCTTCCCTCTAAGATCATGGAGAAGATAAAGATGCACACTCTCTCCACTGCTGTTCAATGTAGTACTGGAAATATTTGTAATAGTGGTTAGACATGAAAAAGATATTAAGGTCATTTAGAAAGAAAAGGAAGAAATAAAGCTGTCACTATTCACAGATGATATTATACTAAGAGAATCCTAAAAGCTCTACCAAGAAACTCCTAAAAAATAGATTTCTATAGTAAAGTTGAAGGCTATATAATCAATACCAAAAAGTCCATGCCTTTCCTATATGCAAATAATGAGGGAAGGAAATGACATTTTAAAAAAACAAGCCCATTCACAATTGTGCCCCAGAAAATCAAGTAGCTAGGAATCAGCTTAACTCGGATGTAAAAGATATGTACAAAGTAAACTAAAAAATGCTACTGCAGGAAAATAAAAGAGGACACGAGGAAATGGAAAGATATGCCATGCTCAAGGATTGGGAGAATTAACATTGTCAAAAAGGCAATAGTCCCGAAAGCATTGTACAAAATCAATGCGTTCCCTATAATGATACCCATGACATTCTTCAAAGAAGTGGAGCAAACAGTCCTGAAATTCATATAGAACAACAGGCCCCCACAAGTAGCTAAAGCAATTCGTGGGGAAAAGAAAATGGGAGGAATCTACCTACCCAACCTCAAACTCTACTACAAAGCAGTAATAATTAAAATAGCATGGTGATAGCACAGTAGTAGGGCAGTTGCCTTGCGCACAGCCAGCCTGGCTGAGCCGGGTTCGATTCCTCCACCCCTCTCGGAGAGCCAGGCAAGCTACCAAGAGTATCTCGCCCACACAGCAAAGCCTGGCAAGCTACCCGTGACCTATTAAATATGCCAAACACAGTAACAAGTCTCAAAATGGAGTGCTACTGGGCCCTCTCAAGCAAATCGATAAACAATGGGACAAACAAGTGTGTTTGTTTCTTCCGCAGACCAATGGAAGAGTGTTGAATATACTGACACCTCCCCCCAAATATATGATCATCTAATCTTTGATAAGGGAGCAAGAAATGTGAAGTGGAGCAAGGAAACCCTCTTGAACAAATTGTTCTGGCAAAACTGGAGAGAGCTACTTGCAAAAAAAAGTGGATGCAGATCTCTACATAACACCATGTAAAAAAGTAAGATCAAAATTGATTAAAGACGTCAACATCAGACCGCAATCCATAGGTACATTGAATACAAGGTTGGCAAAACCCCCCACGACATTGAAGCTAATGGTATCTTCAAAATGACGCCACTGGCCAAGCAAGTGAAAACAGAGATAGGCAAATAGAACTATCTTTAACTAAGAAGCTTCTGCACCTAAAAAGAAACACTGATCAAAATACAAAGACAGTCTATAGAATGGGAAAGGGTATTCATCCAATACCTATCTGACAAGGGGTTGATATTAAGAATATACAAAGCACTGGTTGAACTCTACAAGAAGAAAACATCCAACCCCATCAAAAAATGGGGCAATGAAATGAACAGAAATTCTCTCAAAGAAAAATCTGAATGACAAAAAGGCACATGAGAAAATGCTCTACATCATTAATCAACAGGGAGATACAGATCAAAACAACAATGAGATATCATCTCACACCACAGAGACTGGCCCACATCTAAAAGAACAAAAGCCTCACAATGGTAAAGCAACGCAAAAGCCCACCAAACATTCATATTGAAGAGTCTAGCCCAGATGACACCAACAGTACTGTAGTGTTAGACAACCTCTCTGACAAGGAATTCAGAAGGGAGCTACTTAGGATGCTTAGGGAATTAAAAGAAACAATGGAAACCAATGCCAATAGAAGACAAGAGGATCTGAAGGCAGAAATGAGGAAAATGCAATCAGAAATGTCAGACCTGAAAAATCTCGTAGGCGAATTGAAAAGCTCAGTGGAAGGCCTCAGCAGCAGAGTAACAGCGGCTGAGAACAGAATCAGTGAGCTCGAAGATGAAGTTCAGAGACTCTCCCGAAAAGAGCAGAAAATGGAAAAGAGACTCACAATTCGGGAACAGATGGCAAGAGAAGATCGTGATGAAGCCAAGAGGGGTAACATAAGAATTATTGGAGTCCCAGAGGGACAGGAAGAAAACCTCGATGAAGAAGAAACTGTCAAAGACATCATTGCTACAACATTTCCAGAGCTGAAGAAAACTTGTGACCACATTCAGGAGGCCCGAAGGGTACCAGCTAGAAGAAATCCGAATAAAAATACCCCAAGACACATTCTGATCAAAATGACCAAAACCCTAGACAGAGACAAAATTCTGAAAGCAGCAAGATCGAAGAAAGAAATCTCTTACAAAGGAGCATCCTTAAAATTCACAGCTGATTTTTCTGATGAAACCCTCATGGCCCGAAAACAGTGGTGGGACATAGTAAAAAAACTCAATGAAATAAATGCCTCCCCCAAAATACTTTTCCCAGCAAGACTCTCATTCATAATAGAAGGAACAACACACAGTTTCACAGACAAACAACAGCTCAGGAACTTCATAGACTCAAAACCATGGTTACAAGAACAACTAAATGGGCTACTTTAAGGCAAGAAAGGCCCCTCAAATACACCAAACTTTAAAAGAACAATGGGACAAAATCCCATAACAATAATCTCTCTCAATGTCAATGGGCTAAACGCACCAATTAAAAGACATAGAGTGGCAGGATGGATTAGAAAATTGAACCCAACATTCTGCTGCCTGCAAGAAACGCATCTCAATAGTCAAAGCAAACACAGACTCAGAGTCAAAGGCTGGAAAACAATCCTACAGGCAAACAGCTCCCATAAAAAAGCTGGGGTAGCCATCCTTATATCAGACCACATTGATTTCAGAGTGAGGAAGGTCATAAGAGACAGTGAAGGCCATTACTTATTGACCAGAGGATCTGTACAACAGGAAGAACTTACAATAATAAATGTATATGCACCTAATGAGAGACCAGCAAAGTACTTAAAACAACTACTCATAGATTTGGAAAAAGACATCAATAGCAACACAATACTAGTGGGAGACTTCAACACTGCTTTGTCACCTCTTGATAGATCAACCAGACTCAAGCTTAGCAAGGACATACTTCATTTGAGGGAAACAATGGAAGAAAGGGACTTAGTAGATATATACAGGACACTTCATCCACAAAAAGCTGAATACACATTCTTCTCAAGCGTACATGGAACATTCTCCAAGATAGACCACATGCTGAGCCACAAAACATGCCTCCATAAAATTAAGAAGGTAGAGATTGTATCAACAATCTTCTCAGACCATAATGCGCTGAAATTAGAAGTAAATCACACACAAAAACAGAAAACTAAATCAAACACCTGGAAATTAAACAGTGCACTATTGAACAACGAGTGGATTAGACAGGAAATCAAAGAGGAAATCAAAAGATTCCTAGAAACGAATGAAAATGAGAACACGAGTTACCAAAACTTATGGGACACAGCAAAGGCTGTGTTAAGAGGAAAGTTTATAGCTCTACAAGCATTCCTCAGGAAGGAGGAGCGAGCACACATAAGTAACCTAACCTCACAGCTTAAGAGCTTGGAGAAGGACCAAAAAAAGGAGCACAACCCGAACAGGAGAAAGGAAATAATAAAACTCAGAGCAGAGATTAACGAGATGGAAACCCAAAAAACAATCCGAAAGATCAATGAAACCAAGAGCTGGTTCTTTGAGAAAATTAACAAGATCGATAAGCCTCTAGCAAAACTCACAAAGAAAGGGAGAGAGAAAACCCTAATAAACCGAATCAGAAATGAAAAGGGGGTCATTACAACAGAAACCACAGAAATTCAGAGGATCCTCAGGGAGTACTTTGAGAAGCTTTATGCCACGGAACATCAAAACCTCGAGGAAATGGATAAATTCCTAGACTCCTACAGACTCCCAAGGCTGAACCAAGAAGACCTGGAATACCTGAACAGACCTATCACCATCAAGGAAATTGAAATGGTAATAAAAAGTCTCCCCAAGCACAAAAGTCCTGGCCCGGATGGATTCACTAGTGAATTCTTCCAAATCTTTAAAGAGGACTTACTCCCAATACTCTTTAAGCTTTTCCACGAAATTGAAATATCAAAAACACTTCCAAACAGTTTCTACGAAGCAAATATCACACTGATACCAAAAGCAGACAGAGATACCACAAAGAAAGAGAATTACAGGCCGATATCCCTGATGAACACAGATGCAAAGATCCTCAACAAACTACTAGCAAATAGAATCCAACTACTCATCAAAAAGATCATACACCATGACCAAGTAGGATTCATCCCAGGGATGCAAGGATGGTTCAACATTCGGAAATCAATCAACATAATCCACCATATCAACAAAAGAAAAGATAAAAAGCATATGATCATATCAATAGATGCAGAGAAAGCATTTGATAAGATCCAGCACCCCTTTATGATGAAAACCCTAGCCAAAATGGGTATAGAGGGGACCTTCCTCAACATAATTAAAGCCATCTACCACAAGCCTACAGCAAGCATCATCCTCAATGGGGAAAAACTGAGAGCCTTCCCTCTAAGATCAGGGACGAGACAGGGATGCCCACTCTCTCCACTGCTGTTCAATATAGTACTGGAAGTACTTGCAATAGCGATTAGGCAGGAAAAAGATATTAAGGGCATTCAGGTAGGAAAGGAAGAAATCAAGCTCTCACTATTCGCAGATGATATGATACTCTGCTTAGAGAACCCAATAACTTCCACCAAAAAACTCTTAGAAACAATAGACTCGTATAGTAAAGTTGCAGGTTATAAAATCAATACCCAAAAGTCCATGGCTTTCCTATACGCAAACAGTGAGAGAGAAGAAAGCAACATGAAAAAAACAATCCCGTTCACAATTGTGCCCCAGAAAATCAAGTACCTAGGAATCAGTTTAACTAAGGAAGTAAAGGACCTGTACAAAGAAAACTACAAAACGCTACTTCAGGAAATAAAAGAGGACATGAGGAAATGGAAAGATATCCCCTGCTCATGGGTCGGGAGACTTAACATTGTCAAAATGGCAATACTACCGAAAGCATTGTATAAATTCAATGCAATCCCTATAAGGATACCCATGACATTCTTCAAAGAAATGGAGCAAACACTCTTGAAATTTATATGGAACAATAAGCCCCCACGAATAGCTAAAGCAATTCTTGGGAAAAAGAAAATGGGAGGAATCAACCTCCCGAACTTCAAACTGTACTACAAAGCAGTAATAATTAAAACAGCATGGTACTGGAACAAAGGCAGAACTGCAGACCAATGGAACAGGGTTGAATACACTGACATCTCCCCTCAATCATATGATCATCTAATCTTTGATAAAGGTGCAAGTAATGTGAAGTGGAGTAAGGAAAGCCTCTTTAACAAATTGTCCTGGCATCACTGGACGACTACATGCAAAAAAATGGGCTAAGAACTCTGCCTAACACCATGTACAAAAGTAAGATCAAAATGGATTAAAGACCTCAACATCAGACCAGAAACCATAAGGTACATTGAAGATAAAGTTGGCAAAACCCTCCATGACATTGAAGCTAATGGTATCTTCAAAGATGCCACGCCACTGGCCGAGCAAGTGAAAACAGAGATAGATAAATGGGACTATCTTAAACTAAGAAGCTTCTGCACCTCCAAAGTAACAGTGACCAAAATACAAAGACAGTCTACAGAATGGGAAAGGATATTCACCGAATACACATCTGACAAGGGGTTGATATCCAGGATATACAAAATACTGGTTAAACTCCACAAGAAGAAAACATCCAACCCCATCCAAAAATGGGGCAATGAAATGAACAGAAACTTTCTCAAAGAAGAAATCCGAATGGCAAAAAAGCACATGAGAAAATGCTCTACATCATTAATCATCAGGGAGATGCAGATCAAAACCACAATGAGATACCATCTCACACCTCAGAGACTGGCCCAAATTCAAAAGAACAAAAGCAACCGATGCTGGCGTGGATGTGGCGAGAAAGGGACACTCCTTCACTGTTGGTGGGAATGTCCACTGGTTCAGCCCTTCTGGAAAACAGTATGGACGATTCTCAAAAAATTAGAAATTGAGCTCCCATTTGACCCAGCAATACCACTCTTGGGAATATATCCCAGAGAGGCAAAAATGTATAGTCGAAGTGACATCTGCACTTGTTTGTTCATTGCAGCCCTCTTTACAATAGCCAGAAACTGGAAGAAACCTGAATGCCCAAGAACAGATGACTGGTTAAAGAAACTTTGGTACATCTACACAATGGAGTACTATGTAGCTCTTAGAAAAGATGAAGTCATGAAATTTACATACAAGTGGTACAATATGGAAAGTATCATGCTAAGCGAAATGAGTCAGAAAGAGAGGGATAGACATAGAAAGATTGCATTCATCTGGGGGATATAAAGTAACAAAGTATGAGATTAATACCCAAGAATAGCTGAGATCAGCACCAGGAGGATTACTCCATAACTTAGAGGCCAGCCGGGTATCCTAGAGGAAAGGGCTATTCAGATAGAGAAGGGAGCACCAAATAAAGGATGTTTGGAGGATCCTCCCAGGAGGGGAGATGCATGTCGAAAGTAGACTATGGACTGAACATGTTTGCCACTCAATGCCTCTTTTGCAGACCACAACACCCAAAAGGAGAGAGAGAACACAGGGGATTGCCCTGCCACAGAGACGGGGGGATGGGGGGATGGGGGTGGGAGGGATATTATCCATGGTGGTGGAAAATGGGCACTGGTGGAGGGATGGGTATCTGATCATTGTATAATTGAAACCAAAGCACAAAAAATTGTAAATCTACAACTTTAAAAAAAAAAAAAAAAAGAACAAAAGCAACTGGTGTTGGCGCAGATGTGGCAAGAAAGGGACCCTCTTTCACAACTGGTGGGAATGCCAACTGGTTCACCCCTTTTAGAAAACAGTATGGATAATTCTCCAAAAATTAGAAATTGAGCTCCCATTTGACCCAGCAATACCACTCCTGGGAATATATCCCAGAGATGCAAAAAAGTACAATATATCCCAGAGACGCAAAAAAGTACAGTCAAAATGACATCTGTACTTCTATGTTCTTTGCTGCACTGTTCACAATAGCCAAAATCTGGAAAAAAACCCTAGTGCCTGAGAACAGATGACTGGTTAAAGAAACTTTGGTACATCTACACAGTGGAATACTAGCAACTGTTAGAAAAGATGAAGTCATGAAATTTATATACAAGTGGTTCTACATAGAAAGTATCATGTTAAGCAAAATGAACCAGAAAGAGGGACAGACATAGAAAGATTGCATTCATCTGGGGAATATAATATATATATATATTAATATTATAATATATAATATATAAAAATAAAATAGGAGAATAATAAAATAGAAGACTAACACCCAAGAATAGCCAAGATAAGTTTCAGGAGATTCACTCATGGCTTGGAGGTCAACGGCACTTGCTAGTGGAAAAGGCAGCTCAGATAGAGAAGGAAGCACCAATTAAAGGATGTTTCGATGACTCGCTCGGGATACGAGATGCATGCAGAAAGTAGACTAAAGACCGAACATGTTGGCTACTCAATTCCTCTATTTCAAACTACAACACCCTAAAGAAAAGAGAGACAAAACCATGAAAGCATGAAAGTGAATGCCCTGCTACAGAGGTGAGGTGGGGTGGGGGGGATAGGTGGGGTGGGGTTGGAGGGCTACTAGGATCATTGGTGGTGGGGAATGGGCACTGGTGGAGGGATGGGTACTCGATCATTGTATAACTGAAACCAAGTATGAAAGTTTGTAAGTCTAAAACTGTACCACATGGTGTTTCACTAATAAAATTAATTAATAAAATAAAATACTAATGATTCTCCAGTTCCCAATATCATATTAAAAGATATTATAAAGAGTAATTATGATGATCTAATATCATCATAGCACTGTAGACTGTCCTCTCATTGCTCATCGATTTGCTTGAGTGGGCACCAGTAACGTCTTCATTGTGAGACTTCTTGTTGATGTGTTTGGCATATTGAATATGCCACGAGAAGCTTACCAGACTCTGCCGTGCGGGTGGGATACTATTGGTATCTCACTGAGTTCTCCGAGGGCGACAGAGGAATCAAACCTGGGTCAGCTGCGTGCACGGCAGACCCCCTACTTGCTGTACTATCGCTTCAGCCCTGTCTGATAGACTGATAGCCAAAACTCTAAGTTGGCTTTCTTCTATATTGTAATAATACACACACAAACACACACTAAAAATATATATCCCAGAGATATATTTTGAATATTATCTCTGAATGCAAATATTTTCTGTGCATGGTATAAGAAAGTTTAGAAGATCACTTGATCATTTGATATCCCATTACTCATTGATTTCCTCCAGCAGGCGCCAGTAACGTCTCCATTTGTCCCTGTTACATGCTAGTGTAGCCCAATGGTGTTTGCTCATTATAGGAACATGAAGAAACTCAAAGAGTTTGATCGGGGTCTTGATGAAGAAGTCTGACCATCTTATAAGTCAGAGGTCAAATGATCTTTTGACATTCCGTGGAATCCAGCTGGTAATGGCTGTAGTGCAGCGGTCATCTCAAATCTCATTACGTGTTCAACCCATCTGATTTTTGACGCCTCGGCAAATGATACAGCGTCCTTGATTCTTGATTGTCAATGGAGCTCTGAACTCCGGATTCCTTCTCTCATTTGAGTGAAGTGTGATACTCTAATCATAGCTCTTTCTATTACTCTTTGGGAGACCCAAATAGCTCTCTCATCCTATTTTTGTAGGGCCCAGATCTCTGATGCTTATGTTAATACAAGAAGAACAGTGGAATTGAAGAGATATGCCTGGAGCCAGAGGTTCTTCATCCTCTTGGCTATTTCTTCAATGCTCTTGAAGGCATTCCAAGCATTCCAAGCTGCTCTCTTCCTCCTGTGCAACTCAGGTACCAGGTCATTTGTCATATTGCTTCTCGACCTAGGTACACATAACTGTTGCATTCGGAGATGTTTATTCTGTTGAGAACAAATGGAACATCAGGATTGAGACCGTTTCTCATAAACATTGTCTTTGTGAGATTTAGCTGTAGTCCGACCTTTCCACACTCACGGTTGAAGTCGGCCAGCATCTGTGCAGCTTGGCTAATCTTTGGCGTTACTGAAACGATGTCATCAGCAAAGCGGAGGTGGTGTACTTGCTGACCATCTATCTTCACTCCCATTCCTTCCCATTCCAGTCATCGCATGATGTTCTTGAGGGTGGCACTGAAGAGTTTTGGTGAAATAGTATCAGCCTGCTAAACCCCTCTCTAAACATGGATGACCACTTCCTTGAAGAATAGTGAGATCCTGGTAGTGAATATGTAATATAGCTCACGGAGGATCCTGATGTACTGAGTTTGAATGCCCTATTTGGCTAGGGCTTTGATAACCTCTTCCATCTCAACAGAACCAAAAGCCTTCTTTAAATCAATGAACCTTAGACAGAGCGGCATCTTGAACTCCCGAGAAACCTCAATGAGCTTGGTTATTGTGTGGATATGGTTGATCATGCTGAATCCTTTGCGGAACTTGGCTTGCTCGTTTGGTTGTCCTTCATCTAGTGTTCTGTCAATCCTATTCAGGATGACTTGAATGAACAGCTTGTAGACAACAGACAATAGGCAGATTGAGTGATAGTTGCCAATGTCATGGATGTCTGCCTTCTTGTACAGTAGTACAGCCCTGCTGGTTTTCCATTGGGATGGAATCTTGCATTCAGACAGGCACAGTTGTCTGGGTCAGGTGCTGTTCGCTTCTTTACCGACGAGAAGGCATGTCAGATTTCAAAAAGGAGAGCTTTAGGAATGACATATCCATCCTGCAGAATTTGGTATGTGAGCAGGTGGACGTGGCTATCGAAGATCCCAGTAGAAGTCATGGATAATCTTCTCCATTGCCCTTATGGAAGATGTGTTAGATCCATCAGGACGTCGGAGGGCAGTCATCTTGGTCTTGTAGTTGGCGAAGGACAGGCAGGCATTAAAAATACTTTTCCCAGCTTCTGCTGCATCGGCCAGCACTGCTACTCTTCTCTCTTTGAGATCTGCACTACTTCTGCTGCATCGGCCAGCAGTGCTACTCTTCTCTCTTTGAGATCTGCACTACTGCACTATTTATTTATTGCTTCTCTGCACTACTTTGCGAGCTCAGACGTTCGCTTGTGATTGCCTCAGGCTTGTGCCAAGCAACGTTGGCGAATAAGCTCTAGAGTTTTTGAAGACAGGCATCTTTTTGTGCCTATCTCTCTCTCAGCATTCCTCGCACAATCATGGAGGTGCTGAACCAGTCGACCATATTCCTCGTCAATGTTGTTAATGATGGCATCTTCTCATGTTGTTGCAATAGTGCCAAAGAGCTCCCATTTGTTGGTCGTTCTGGGTATTCTATTCTTAAACTTTGTATTACTTTCTCCCCTCTCTGTGAAGTAGAATTTTGCACAAAGGAGACAGTGGTCCTATCCCGTTTGGAATTTTGGGACAACAGCGACATAGGTAAGACAGAACCATCAATTGAATATGATAGGGTTAATTTCGTTGTCGAACCGTCCACCAGGAGACTCCCATGTCAAAGTTTAGATTCAGCCTTCTGGAACTGTGAGTTCCCATGGATGATCTTGGTCGCCATGATGAACTCAGTCTCTTACACAGTTAGTTCCATTCTAGGCCATGGGTCCTGATGTGGAGTTCTTCGGCTGATCATCTCGGTCCTTTCTTGGCATTAAAATCAACAACAAATTTGTAAGTCTACAACTGTACCTCATGGTGTTTCAATAATAAAAATTAATATTAAATAATCAATGACAATGACCTTGTTGAAGGTGTGGTCTTCTTTGTAGAACTTCTCCAGCTCCATGTAGAACTTCTTAATTTCTCCTTCATCATAATTGAATGTTGGTGCATAGACAATGAAGATAGAAACTGCCGGCAGTGAGCCACATCTATTCAAGAGTAATCATCTGATTAACGTTGTTAGGCATTCAAATGAATCAATGCTAATGGCCAAGTTCGTGTTGACAAGGACACCGACACCACCGATGCCTCTTTTGTCGCATGTTCTGAGGAACAGTTCTTCAGTGTCGAAAATGGCGTGATGTAATTGATGCCTTCTTGTCTCAGTCAGACCAATGATCTCATACTTAATGTTTCATGCTTATACCATCAGGTCCTTGACAGAAGCATCCAATGCCAGATCTTGGGCATTGAAAGTACAGTCAGCCATTTTTGTCCTTCTTCATTTTGGCAGCCTAGTTCGGCCTTGAGATTTTATCAGCCTCTCCTTCCTCATCCTTCTTAACACTGCTGTATTTGTGGCTCTGTCAGGCTCAGGGAATGAGACCCATTGTATTTACTGGCTTTGGCATTTTTGACCTCCCCTACCTCCACTATCCAGCTGTTGCAATGCTCAAGGACACTTTCCGGATGCTCAGGCCAAGACTCACGCATGAGTGAAGCCCCATAGAACCAAGGATTACACATAGAAGACCCACCCTAACGGTACCAGATAAATACCTCATCGATAGACCTCTACTACCTCCACTACCCAGTTCCCACATGCTCCAGGATGCTTTCCGGATGCTCAGGCCTAGAGTCATGCAAGAGTGAATTCTCAGAGAACCAGTTAAGCAAAACTCTGTGACCTTGGACTCCAAGCTCAAGGGGACCTGGGAACAGAGATCCTCTGCCTGCTCCCACCAATCTCCTGAGACCAAGGGATTAAAACCAGATGCCCCTCCCTACCCTGCCCTGTCTGCTTCCACCAACCTCTCGCAATCCAGGGATTACACACAGAAGACCCATCCTACCGGTAGCACATAAATACCTCCTGGCAGACCTCCACCACTTCCACGAACTCCACTACCCAGCCTCTGCCATGCTCCAAGACTCTTTCTGGACATATCATAAGACACTTAATACTCATCTTCCAAGATTACTCTGCCATATCTGTTAGGGTTCAAATATGGCTTGAACCATAGGAACACTTGCAAGGTCGATTAGATGCCACCCTAAAAGCCTCTATCCATCTCGGAGAGCCTGACAAGCTGCAGAGAATATCCCGCCCACATAGCAGAGCCTGGCAAGCTATCCGTGGTGTATTCAATATTCAATATTTAAAAGATATATAATGTGTGCAGCAACTGAAGATTAGCTGGGTCTTATGTGTTATAGAATGTCTCATCACTGATAAATAAAAGCAATAAAACTAGCACTATCCAACAGTACTTAGTAATCAGAGTAATATTTGATTCACATAAAACCAGAGCTGATAAAATTTCTCATTTTAATATTTGGAGGAAAGTGAGAGCACACCTGACAGTATTCAGAGACTATATTCAACTGATGTTGCAAGGTGGAGATTTTTGCTAATGCTCTAGAGACCAGGTGCTAGCATGAAGTGAACCTGAGTCTTCTGTATACAAAGCATAGAGGTTATTTTTTAAGCCATAGAAATAGCTGTCGTTCTATTACTTTTTTTTAATCACTGCAAACGAACAACTAGTTGCATCTATTTTCTTAACTACCTGAATAAAATGTCTCTCTTGATTTAGTCTCATTATGAATAATATGAACGAAAAGTTGAATATATACTCACTACTAGTATGAGTTTACAATTTGTTTTCTCCCAATGAGCAAGGTATCCTTTAATTTTCCTCTATCTTTCTTTTGACATACAGAAAAAAATTTGAATTGATGTAATCCTATTTGTTCATTTTGCTTCTTTTTTCTTTGAAAATAGAGTAATATCACTGAAGACACATCCTGGAGTGTTTTGCCTATATTTTCTTCAATGTTTCTTATGAAATTTGGTCTTTATTGAATCTGTCAAGTTTTTTAATCTTCTTTAAAATTATTTTGTGTAAGGAATGAAATAAGATTTCAGTCTGTCTCTGTCTATCTCTTTATCTTTTCCTTTCTCCCTCTCTCTCCTTTCCTCTCTCTCCCTCTCCCCCTCTCTCTTTCTTGCTTTCTCTGTCTCTTTCTCTCTCTGTCTCTTTCTCTCTCTGTGTCTCTTTCTCTCTCTGTATCCTTCTCTCTCTCTCCCATCTATCTAATTTACCCAACACAATTGAGTATAGTAGTTATCTTTTCTACATTTCATGGGCCTTGCTAATACTGACTGGGAGAAAATATTTGCATTTGGTATATCAGATAAAAATCTAATATCCGAGTATACAAAGGATTTACAAAGATCAATAGCAATAAATACAATAACCACATTAAAACTGAGGAGAGAAAATTGACTGATATTTCTAGAAGAATACAGACAATTTACCAGTTGGTATATAGGAAAAATACTAATTATCACTTATTATAATGGAAATCCAAGTCAAAATTGCAGTGAGATATCACTTCACTCCAGTATGGAACTGCATATAGCAAAGGATAGGAAAAACATCTTGGCAAGAATGTGGGGGGAAAGGTAATGTATTTTCCTTTCCTTATTCACTAGACAACGCTCAAAAGCAGAAGTGTTGTCTAACTCAACCCTTGTGGGAAATACTCAAAAATAAGAATCTGTTGACTTTATGAACCATCAATCCCACTGCTTTCAATATACTCACAAGACACATGCTAAAAATATTCAAAAAGATACATGCACACTTATGTGTATTGTGGCACTTAGTACAATAGCCAAGTGATGAAAGGAACTCAGGTTCCCAACAACAGAAAAATGGATAATGAAGCTATGGTACATATATATAATAAAGTACAAAGATGAAATTTGCAACATATATGATATTGGGGGATCTTATATTCAATGAAGTAAGTCAGAAGAACATGGTCAGACAATCAGATGTTCTCACTAATCTGTAGTATATATAATTACATATCTAGGGTATGGTAGGTATGAAAGGAGGAAAAACTCTCACTCTAGATTATAGAAGCAAAAATTCCAAAGAAAGAAAAAAATGGAGGCGAAAGCAAGAAGATGTGGTCTTAAAGTTTCATTGGGACAAGATTTATGGGCCTTGGGCCCCATCTATGGTATAGAAGTAAAATATTTGCATATATAAACCACTAGAATCCAACATCACCATAAATAAGAATCCCAAACTGCACCTAAACTTAAAATTTCTTTACCTGTCAAGGATTCGGATTGTGAGGGGGGAGATACAGAATTGTCGTTTTTATACTTAGAATATGAAAAAAATAGTAAAGAAATAACAAATGGCCAAAGGCAATGGACAGTCCTACAGAACTAAGTTGACCATGTATGTATAGGGCATAACTTGAAAAGCGTGCACTCTGGTGGAGGATGTGGTGTTGGAACATTGTATGTGTTTCAACACTACATTAACAATATTTATTATTATGTTAATAACATTTATTATTAAATATTGTAAATTGTGGTGACTAAAATTAAAAAAGAATACCACACAGCAATAAAGTAACAAAAAAGAAAACAGGCGGTTAAATTGTCTAAATATTTTTTATTTGCTTAACTACTAAGATTTAATCATATAACACTTATAATTGTGAGCTATTCCTTTATATTCTCTTTGGGCTGGGGCTAGTGCTCTCTCTTTCTCTCACTCTTTCCATCTTTCTTTTTCTCTATTTTTCTCTCTCATTGGAATGTTTTAATACTTGTAAGTTTTCCTCTTGCATCTACTCTTGTATGGCATTAGCTCTCAAGGTTTCAAAGTCATAGCAGTGGTTTCTGATTTATTCTATATCATGTAATTCTCAAAATTCTAGACTCAATACCACTGTCTTCAAAATATCTCTGTCTGAACATATTTAAACAGAAATTATCTAAAGCTAGAGTTTTCTTTATTTCACAAAAATCATTTTCTCTTGCAGTATATAAAAATGCTTTCATGCTTTTGCAAGACACAAACAGTTGTTTCATCTCTTATTTACTATGTTATTTTTATTGCCATACCAACATTCATGGTATCTGAATGCTATATCATACTTTAGTTTTACATTTCCCACAACTAGACTATTTTTAAAATCTGGAAATGTGACATAAAACTGGAATTTAGTTTTAATATTAGTTGTAAATTTTTATCATCATAATTTGTAATAGTGACTGACTCTAACATTATTACTGCCAAAGTTAAAGGATTTTTCACCGTATTACTGTATCACTGTCATGCCATTGTTCAGAATTTACTTGAGCGGGCACCAGTAATGTCTTGTCCCAGCCCTGAGAGGAGTCCCAGTCCTGATCTTAGCAGGCATAGAGATCTCAGCCATGGGTCCCTCATTACTGCCAAGGTTAAAGGATTTTAGCTTTATAAATGAGTTATTTAATATACAACGTGCCATCATTAAAACAACATTCTTATTTAGATCATCTGTAACAGTTGCTTTCAATATTCTTGATAATATCATTTAAAGGAAAAGAAAACCATCCTTTTCTTAAGGAGACTTGTTATTTTCTACCAAAAAGACCATCATTGTAATGAGCAAGTTGGCTTAAGTTGGTCTGCAACATCTAATTTTATAGTTTATATATAAAACAAAAGAATATGAAACTGACTAGCTATAGTCCATTCTCAATCTATCACATTTTTTGGTGAGTGGTAAGGAGGAGAAGGAATATTTTTATAGAATTACTTAGAAAGCTTCTAATTTATAAAATATAAATGAAATTAAGTAAACTATATTAATTTTTAATGTCACAAATAGTTTTTAATTATTACATGATGAACAACGGGAGGACAGTGAATCACATTATACATGACCTTTTTATAACATGCAACAAGTGGTTGTTAAACTTTTTATATTATTTTACTGAATTAGTTTGGATTTGGGACCAAACTCAGAGTTTCTCAGGTGCTATTCCAAATGCTGTGCTCAGAGGTTTCTAGGCAGGATACCATTTGGTGACCTGGCAGGGGACCATCTGGTGCTGAAAAATGAAACCCAGGTATGTCTCATGCAAAGCACATGCTCAATCTTATAGCCACAACCTCTTCCACCATATCCTTTCCTCCTACCAATACTTAGAAACTACTAATTTATTTCCAATTCTTATAACTGTCTTTTAAGAATGATAAATAAAATCAATAATTGACTAGGTGGTCTTTGGGTTTGACCTTTTTCACTCAGTAATTATACAGAAGTTCATCCAAGTTACTGAGCACTTATATAATTTATTCCATTTATCTGAGCGATAGCACAGCAGGTAGGGCGTTTGCCTTACAAGCGGCCAACATGGCCGACCAGTGTTCGATTCCTCCGCCCCGCTCGGAGAGCCTGGCAAGCTACCGAGAGTATTCGATATGCCAGACACAGTAACAACAAAGTCTCCAGTGGAGACGTTACTGGGCCCGCTCGAGCAAATCGACCATCAACGGGAGGGCCTTTATCTTATCTTATCTTATCTGATTATATTTTATGTGGCTATACTACAGTTTGTTAAAAATTTCATCCAGGTTGAAAAAACTCCAGAAAACTTTGACTTATTGCCACACTCTACAATTTTTTAATTAAGATATGTCCTATTTTTCAGAGCACCTATATCATTTATTACAATGTATGTAATTTGATTTCTCCACATCCTCACCAGAACTTGTTTCTATTTTTTATGCTTCTTCAGTCATTCTAAGAGATGTGAAGTTTAAAACTTTGTGGCTTTGATTCTAGGGTTTGAACCATATACAGTGGTGCACAGTGGTGCTTATTCCTGGTTCTGTGCTTGGGGGCCTCTACTGGCTGTATCTGGGGTACCATATACGACACTGGTGATCACAAACAGACCAGCCATGTATAAGGTAAGTACCCCACTCATTGTACTATCTCTCCACCCACCCCACGTCCCCAAAAGTAAATCCAGCGGTTTTGATTTGTATATCTTTAAAGGTGATAAACATGTCTATATAGTTTTAGGTAATATGTCTGGTCAGTTCTGTTTCTTATTTAATAATATATATGTGTTCTATTTCCTTTTATTACCTTATTTTACTAGGTGTGATTTCATCAATATGTTATATAAATAGTAGTTCCTGATTATAGTAGGGAAATATTTTATCCTCACTATTAAATATGATGCTTGCTGTAGGTTTTTGCACTTTGTAATTCTGTGCCTTTTTTCATATCACTGAGTGTTTTACAATTACGAAGCTGTTTATGATTGAGTTTGTCATATAATGTTCCAACACCCATCCCTCCACCAGTGTGTATTTCCACCACTAATGTACAGCAATACAGGAATTCCTCAAAAAAGCAGAAAGTGAGCTTCCTTATGACCCAGAAATACCGCCTTTGAATCTATACGCTGGGAGTGCAAAAACACATAGCAGAATTGCCACCCACACTTCTATATTCATTGCAGCACTATTCACAATAGCCAGAATCTGGAAACAGCCAAAGATTATTCTTTAGCCCTTAGATATCAGGAAGCTTGTCAAGCTAGATTTGGAACTAGCTTAGAACCCACGACACTAGCAGGAATGCCTACTCCTGTGCCTTTGTTTTCTTGTTTGGTCTTTAGAGTGTACTAATATATATTGATGTTTTCATTTTTTCTCATTTTTGGTTCTTGACAGAAGACATCTTTTAATTAAAGCTTGGGAATTTTTATGTGTGATGTGTTTTCTTGTTTGGTCTTTAGAGTGTACTAATATATATTGATGTTTTCATTTTTTCTCATTTTTGGTTCTTGACACTAGACATCTTTTAATTGAAACTTGGGAATTTTTATGTGTGATGCTCTAAAATTCTTGATCTTAAATTCACTGTTTTCAATGGCTTCCTTAAAAACTGTTATGGCTGGCAAGAGAAGGGTTTTATCTCCTGTTATTGCCAGATTTGGAAGAAGTCCAGGTCTCTCTCCACTCAGCCTAGGGTATCACTGTATCACTGTCCTCCCTTTGTTCATCAATTTGCTCGAGCGGGCTCGGTAACGTCTCCATTGTGAGACTTGTTGCTACTGTTTTTGGCATATCGAATATGCCACGGGTAGCTTGCCAGGCTTTGCCGTGTGGGCGAGATACTCTCGGTAGCTTGCCGGGCTCTCCAAGAGGGGTGGAGGAATTGAACCCGGGTCTGCTGGGTTAGCCACATGCAAAGCAAAAGCCCGACCCGCTGTGATATCACTCCAGCCCAGGGTAAGAGCTAAAAATGGAGAGAGATACTGACTCACATTTAGACGAAGATGGGAATTTGAATCCCAGTTGGATTCTATTCTATCTAGAAGAGGAAGGAATGACTTAATGCCCTATGAGTGAACTCACACTAACAGTAAGGACAGGAGTTGACCTTATTACTAAAGAGTGGTGAAAGTATTGACTTTCCCTGGTCTCCACTAGATCTCCTCTTCAGAGATGGCCCTCAATAAAATTTTCTCCTCATTTATCTGCTCAGATGATATAAAAGTTCCAGCTTCTAATGGTCTATTTCTTGAGACGACCTTGGATGTTATGTGAATACTATCATAAAACATGTGTGTATGATGGTGTAATCTTCCTATGCGGTCTCTACTGGCATGGTTAAGGATGAGGACACATATTCTGATATTTAGCAGAACTAGAGTCATTATTTTCATTTCTTCCGGGTTTGTTACCTTGTTGCTTTTCCAGTCCTCTGATTAGTATGCATGACTTTTTTCTTGGTATTGTATTTGTTTGCACTTTTAGAAGTTTGTAGATCACCAGTTCCTTTAGTGCCATGTCTGAGAAATATAACGCAAAAGCAACTTACTATTATGTTATTTGTGTCCTATAGTCCGTAACCAGTATGCTTTTGTTATTCCTCAGCATTATAAGTCTTTTGTGTTAGCTATAGCTATAAAACGACTGGGATTCAACTAAGTAGAAAGACCAGAAAAAAGTATGTCTGGTCCATCTTACCATAAGTAGAAATTAACTCAAAAGTGCATAAATTTTATCTAATTGGAACAAAATTATTTTCATATAAAATTTTGCAATGATATTGGTAGGTGTGTAACTTTACACATTAAATATGATTTATATCTAGTATAGTGCTGTTTACTAAAATCACTTAATTTTAAAGACAAAGGTATGTGTATCCTACTCTTTTTTGCTTTTACAACATAAATAGTGTATATTGGGTGAATTAGAAGTCAAAGTTAAAACAGATTAACAATAGTACTTTTCCTTGATCCTTTAGTTGAATGAAATAAGATTGAACTACTAAGCTATCCTTCTCATAGATGAGTAGCAAGGATATTAACTTTCATTGTGTATTCTCTAATAATACTTTCTAGCTAACATGCCTATTAAGGCTCAGAGAAATTGAATAAAATTTAAATTTATGTGCAGACTTACCGCATAAAATCAGGTGACACACAAATATAGTTATGTCAACTAATATTATAGATGAATTGAAATCCCTATTGGAGCGTTATAGTATAATTCAACACTCCATTAATATTCTATTTAACTTACTGCAGAATAAATATGGTATGGCTTATAACCTAATGACTAGCGAGACTTTAAAATACACATTGTCATAATGTAAAGTCCACAATATCAGACACAATTTCCTCTGTAGTAAACTATTTATATGAATAAGGACAAAGTACACTTTCTCTTGATTATAATTTAGATAGAAAATGATTATCTTGAATTTTTCTCAAAATATATGTTAGTTATTTGAATGAATATTCAGCAATTAAATATTCAAATATATTATGAATAAATTTGTCTAATCTAACTTACTTTTATGATTTTCTGGACTTATTGCAGAAATTGTCATCTGCATTTTTCTTTCACTTTAACATTTTTTTTTATTAGTGAAACACCATGAGGTACAGTTATAGACTTACAAATTTTTGTGCTTGGGTTTCAGTAATACAATGATCAAGTACCCATCCCTCCACCAGTGTCCATCCTCCACCACCATGGGTCCCAGCATTTCTCCCACCCCCCGTCCCCTCATCCCACCCTGCCTCTGTGACAGGAAATTCCCTTTTGTTCTCTCTCTCTCCTTTTGGGTTCTGTGGTTTGCAAGAGAAGCATTGAGTGGCAATCATGTTTGGTCTATAGTCTACTTTTAGCATGCTTCTCCCATCCTGGGAGGATACTCCCACCACCCTTTATTTGGTGCTCCCTTCTCTATCTGAGCTTCCTTTTCCCCTAGCACATGTGGCTGGACTCCAAGTCATCGAGCAAAATTCCTGGTACTAATCTCGGCCACTCCTGGGTGTTAGTCTCCCATTTTGTTGCTTTATGTTCCCCAGATGAATGCAATCTTTCTGTGTCTATACCGTTCTTTCTGACTCATTTCGCTTAACATGATACTTTCCATGTAGTACCACTTGTATGTAAATTTCATGACTTCATCTTTTCTATCAGCTACATAGTACTCCATTGTGTAAATGTACCAGAGTTTCTTTAACCAGTCATCTGTTCTTGGGCACTCAGTTTTTTTCCAGATTCTGGCTATTGTAGAGTGCTGCAATGAACAAATAAGTGCAGATGTCATTTCGACTATACTTTTTTGCCTCTCTGAGATATATTCCCAGGAGTGGTATTGCTGGGTCAAATGGGAGATCAAATTCTAATTTTCTGAGAATCGTCCATACTGTTTTCCAAAAGGGTTGGACCAGTTGGCATTCCCACCAGCAGTGAAGGAGGGTCCTTTCTCACCACATCCATGCCAGCACCGGTTGCTTTAACATTTTTATATGAAAACATTTTACATTTTCACATAGAAACCTATTACAGGGAGCACCAAATAAAGGGTATTGGGAGGATCCACCCAAGATGGGAGAAGCATGATGAAAGTAGACTATAAACTGAACATGATTGCCACTCAATGCCTCTTTTGCAAACCGCAACACCTAAAAGGAGAGAGAGAACAAAAGGGAATGCCCTGCCACAGAGGGAGGGTGGAATGGGGGGAATGGGGGGTGGGAGGGATACTGGGACCCGCGGTGGTGGAAAATGGCCACTGCTGGAGAGATGAGTATTTGATCATTGTATAATTAAAACCCAAGCACAAAAATTTGTAAGTCTACAACTGTTCCTCATGGTGTTTCACTAATAAAAATTTAAAAATAAAACAAAAGTAAATAAATTAAAAAAACTAAAGTAGCAGTGCAAAATTTATATATCTTTTCAGATGGGAAAAGTACATTTAAAAAAACAATGATTATGCCAGTTAATTATATATGTATGTGTATATATAATATGCATATATATATACAAAGGAGTTTTTATCAATTTGAATTGTAACATAATTTTATTAATTAAATTTTTGTGTATCTAAAAAATTTTTTTAAACTGAAAAAAATATGAAGCTCAGAGAGTAAAAAAAAACCCATTACAAATTAGTAACAGGTTTTTGTGCAGAGTAGGTAGGTGCAGTGAGTTTTTACTATTGTTATATCCAAAGCTATTTCATTTTATAAATATAAAATTCAAGAGTAAATATTTATTGATAATATTATATTGTATTTTGCAAAACAAAAAGTTAATATAATAATATTTACAATTCTAGTCATGTAAATGTAAAAATTCTAATAATTTTATTGCGAGCTCCACACTAGACTCTAAAAAATGCTTTACAAATTTAAACTCACATAATTTATTCAATCAGCCTTCAAGGTAAGAATTTTAATTTCTGTTTTAGAAATAAAAAATTGTGGTTTGGATAGTTAAATTACCCAAAATCAAAATAACAGGCTAAAACTTATATATAATATAACTTACCATTCATTTCTTTATTTATTTTTGAATTTGAGGTCACACCAGCAGTTTTTAGGGGTTATTCCTGGCTCTGCAATCAGGAATTACACCTGATGGCACATAGGGACCATAAGAGATGCTGTGCATAGAACCCGGGTCAGCCTTGGGTATGGCAAATGCCCTTCCTATTGTACTATTACTATAGCCCTGCACCATTTATTTTCAAATATTTATATTATACTCTGTAGAGAGAGAAAACAGCCTTTATCTAATATTTTATTTGTTTTAGATATTTATAATGGAAAACACTTGTTTACATTGGTAATTTGACCCAGATTTTGCATCCACATAATACCAAGAAATTGAATGGAGAAGTTGAGGCAATGGATTCTGTTATAATAGAGGTGTCTGAAGTAACCTATGCTCTCTATTTCCAGTACTGAAAAGATCATTTTCTCTCTGCAAGAATTTATTTATTTATTTATTGCTTTTTGGGTCATACCCAGCAATGCACAGGGGTTACTCCTGGCTCTGCACTTAGGAGTTACTCCTGGTGGTGCTCAGGGGACCGTATGGGATCTTGGAATCGAACCTGGTCAGCCGTGTGCAAGGCAAATGCCCTACCGCTGTGCTATCTCTCCAGCCCCTCTGCAAGAATTTAAAATGCATATACCCTTACATATGTCTGTTAATGAAAGATCAAAAATGCCCAAAAGGGTAGTATGGTTCAATATGATATAGATATAAATGATGTAGATAGATGTCTACATTGATATTAATCAATACATACTTTAAAATAAGAATGAAAACTTTTGGAAACATTTTATTAGTCTTTAAAAACCTTTGAACTTTAATTTAATTTAGTCCTTTAAGTTTTATTAAAGTCTTTATTTACAAAGTTACTGATAGTTGCATTTTAGACCTTCAATAATTCAGCACTAGTGTCAACTTTTCTCTTCCAGTGTTCCAAGATTTCCTCCACATTCCAAACCCCACTCCACAGTTGACTGTCAACGTGAAAGCACATTACAAAGTGTCAGTAGTTGCTGATTAGATCTCATGTTTTCAGTTCTGTTGAATCTGTGTTTTGGGTATATGGCTGTATCTGTCACTCATATCACTGGTTTAATGTAACTAAAATTAGAGATTGAATATAGGGAGCTTAAAGGGAAAACAAAATAGTTAAGAAAATGTGAGATAGCAGTATGTAAAACACACAATGATGATATAAAATAAACAAAATAGTACACTAGAAACACAATTTATTGATGCGCAAGGTAGTGTGAAGAGGATACCTCAGAAATAGCAAATTATGAGAATTATGAGAGCAAAGTAGAAAATATATACAATGTAAACAATAAGCACAATTCCAAGAAAGTAGAACAATAAATAATTATCAAAATGTTCTTATCTCAGGAAATCAAAGAGGAAATCAAAAGATTCCTAGAAACGAATGAAAATGAGAACACGAGTTACCAAAACTTATGGGACACAGCAAAAGCTGTCTTAAGAGGAAAGTTTATAGCTCTACAAGCATTCCTCAGGAAGGAGGAGCGAGCACACATAAGTAACCTAACCTCACAGCTTAAGAGCTTGGAGAAGGACCAAAAAAAGAGCACAACCCGAACAGGAGAAAGGAAATAATAAAACTCAGAGCAGAGATTAACGGGATGGAAACCCAAAAAACAATCCAAAAGATCAATGAAACCAAGAGCTGGTTCTTTGAGAAAATTACCAAGATTGATAAGCCTCTAGCAAAACTCACAAAGAAAGGGAGAGAGAAAACCTTAATAAACCAAATCAGAAATGAAAAGGGGGTCATTACAACAGAAACTACAGAAATTCAAAGGATCCTCAGGGAGTACTTTGAGAAACTGTATGCCACGGAACATCAAAACCTCGAGGAAATGGATAAATTCCTAGACTCCTACAGACTCCCAAGGCTGAACCAAGAAGACCTGGAATACCTGAACAGACCTATCCCCATCAAGGAAATTGAAATGGTAAAAAAAAGTCTCCCCAAGCACAAAAGTCCTGGCCCAGATAGATTCACTAGAGAATTCTTCCAAATCTTAAAGAGGACTTACTCCCAATCCTCTTTAAGCTTTTCCATGAAATTGAAATATCAAAAACACTTCCAAACAGTTTCTACGAAGCAAATATCACACTGATACCAAAAGCAGACAGAGATACCACAAAGAAAGAGAATTACAGACCGATATCCCTGATGAACACAGATGCAAAGATCCTCAACAAACTACTAGCAAATAGAATCCAACTACTCATCAAAAAGATCATACACCATGACCAAGTAGGATTCATCCCAGGGATGCAAGGATGGTTCAACATTCGGAAATCAATCAACATAATCCATCATATCAACAAAAGAAAAGATAAAAAGCATAAGATTATATCAATAGATGCAGAGAAAGCATTTGACAAGATCCAGCACCCCTTTATGATGAAAACCTAGCCAAAATGGGTATAGAGGGGACCTTCCTCAACATAATTAAAGCCATCTACCACAAGCCTACAGCAAGCATCATCCTCAATGGGGAAAAACTGAGAGCCTTCCCTCTAAGATCAGGGACGAGACAAGGATGCCCACTCTCTCCACTGCTGTTCAATATAGTACTGGAAGTACTTGCAATAGGGATTAGGCAAGAAAAAGATATTAAGGGCATTCAGGTAGGAAAAGAAGAAATCAAGCTCTCACTATTCGCAGATGATATGATACTATACTTAGAGAACCCAATAACCTCCACAAAAAAACTCCTAGAAACAATAGACTCATATAGTAAAGTTGCAGGCTATAAAATCAATACCCAAAAGACCATGGCTTTCCTATATGCAAACAGTGAGAGAGAAGAAAGCAACATGAAAAAAACAATCCCGTTCACAATTGTGCCCCAGAAAATCAAGTACCTAGGAATCAGCTTAACTAAGGAAGTAAAGGACCTGTACAAAGAAAACTACAAAACGCTACTTCAGGAAATAAAAGAGGACATGAGGAAATGGAAAGATATCCCCTGCTCATGAGTCGGGAGACTTAACATTGTCAAAATGGCAATACTACCGAAAGCATTGTATAAATTCAATGCAATCCCTATAAGGATACCCATGACATTCTTCAAAGAAATGGAGCAAACACTCATGAAATTTATATGGAACAATAAGCCCACACGAATAGCTAAAGCAATTCTTGGGAAAAAGAAAATGGGAGGAATCAACCTCCCGAACTTCAAACTGTACTACAAAGCAGTAATAAGTAAAACAGCATGGTACTGGAACAAAGGCAGAACTGCAGACCAATGGAACAGGGTTGAATACACTGACATCTCCCCTCAATCATATGATCATCTAATCTTTGATAAAGGTGCAAGTAATGTGAAGTGGAGTAAGGAAAGCCTCTTTAACAAATTGTGCTGGCATCACTGGACGGCTACATGCAAAAAAATGGGCTCAGAACTCTGCCTAACACCGTGTACAAAAGTAAGATCAAAATGGATTAAAGACCTCAACATTAGACCAGAAACCATAATGTACATTGAAGACAAAGTTGGCAAAACCCTCCATGACATTGAAGCTAATGGTATCTTCAAAGATGCCACACCACTGTCTGAGCAAGTGAAAACAGAGATAGATAAATGGGACTATCTTAAACTAAGAAGCTTCTGCACCTCCAAAGAAACAGTGACCAAAATACAAAGACAGTCTACAGAATGGGAAAGGATATTCGCCGAATACTCATCTGACAAGGGGTTGATATCCAGGATATACAAAATACTGGTTAAACTCAACAAGAAGAAAACATCCAACCCCATCCAAAAATGGGGCAATGAAATGAACAGAAACTTTCTCAAAGAAGAAATCCGAATGGCAAAAAAGCACATGAGAAAATGCTCTACATCATTAATCATCAGGGTGATGCAGATCAAAGCCACAATGAGATACCATCTCACACCTCAGAGACTGGCCCACATTCAAAAGAACAAAAGCAACCGATGCTGGCAAGGATGTGGCGAGAAAGGGACACTCCTTCACTGTTGGTGGGAATGTCCACTGGTTCAGCCCTTCTGGAAAACTGTATGGACGATTCTCAAAAAATTAGAAATTGAGCTCCCATTTGACCCAGCAATACCACTCCTGGGAATATATCCCAGAGAGGCAAAAATGTATAGTCCAAGTGACATCTGCACTTGTTTGTTCATTGCAGCACTCTTTACAATAGCCAGAAACTGGAAGAAACCTGAATGCCCAAGAACAGATGACTGGTTAAAGAAACTTTGGTACATCTACACAATGGAGTACTATGTAGCTGTTAGAAAAGATGAAGTCATGAAATTTACATACAAGTGGTACAACATGGAAAGTATCATGCTAAGTGAAATGAGTCAGAAAGAGAGGGATAGACATAGAAGATTGCATTCATCTGGGGGATATAAAGTAACAAAATATGATATTAATACCCAAGAATAGCTGAGATCAGCACCAGGAGGATTACTCCATAGCTTAGTGGCGAGTCGGGCATTCTAGAGGAAAGAGCAGCTCAGATAGAGAAGGGAACACCAAATAAAGGGTGTTTGGAGGATCCTCCCAGGAGGGGAGATGCATGTCGAAAGTGGACTATGGACGGAAAATGTTTGCCACTCAATGCCTCTTTTGCAGACCACAACACCCAAAAAGAGAGAGAGAACACAGGGGATTGCCCTGCCATAGAGGCAGGGGGGGATGGGGGATGGGGGTGGGGAGATATTATCCATGGTGGTGGAAAATGGGCACTGGTGGAGGGATGGGTATCTGATCATTGTATAATCAAACCCAAGCACAAAAAATTGTAAATCTACAACTGTACCTCATGGTGTTTCACTAATAAAAAAAATATTCTTGTCTCAAAAATTAAATATTCTCACCATACACTAAGTAAAATAAATAAACTAACATAAGGTACAATTCCTATATCCTAATACACAAGACCTGTAATAAGATGATTAATTGCATATATTTCATAAATGTTAAATTCAAGAAGAAAGTATACCATGGTTTAAAGAGCACTGGACGAAAGTGCTTTTTATCCAAGAATTTCACATACAATCAAGTATTCAAGAGCACAGTCAAGATTTAAAAGTGAAAAGTTTCAGTATATTTTATTACATTAAAATAAATATTTTGCGGCTAGAGTGATAGCACTGCAGGTAGGGCATTTGCCTTGCACGCGATCTGGGTTCGATCCCCGGCATCCCATATGGTCCCCCAAGCACCGGCAGGAGTAATTCCTGAGTGCAGAACCAGGAATAACCCCTGAGCATCGCCGGGTGTGACCCCAAAATAAATAAATGAATAAATAAATAAAATAAAATATTTTGTGATGATGGTACATGTAAATTGGACCAGCTGACCAAATTATCTACCTAATCAAAATGTTTATTATGTATTTTTTACGTACAGGAAATCCTCAGAGAAATTAAGTGTTCTACATGGGTTTAGGAAAACAATCTTCAAATTGCAGTTGACTATGCTTATTCAGACCTCTTAATTCTAAGCATCAGTGATATACTCCTTCCAATACTCTCAGAGCTCTTAAATTTAAAGGGGGAAAAATGATAATGAGAAGACAACCTACCAAGTACAAGAAAATAATTGGAAAAGGCATCTCTATCTTAACTAGGTCTATGGTTGCAAATGCATTAAGTCCTTAAACATAAAGAATAAAGAAAATAACCTAATAAGGAAAAGGGCAAAAAACCGGGACAGTCACCTCACCAAAGAGAAAATATAAGTATAAAATAGCATTTTAAAATATGCTTCAAATCATATGTCACTAGGATATTGAAAATAAAACTAGATACTACTACTTATCTGTTCTGGTCTAAATCTGTAACATTAACAAAACCAAATGTTAATAACAGTATGAAACAACTGGAATTTTCTTCCATTTCTGATAGTGTTAAATATATGAAAAATTATTATGTTGTGCTCCCTTGAAAATGTTAGATTTTTTATGAATAAAATGTTTTGGTAATTATATAAATGTTTCATCTGCAGTATCTCATTTAATATTCAAGGAAAAGTCCTTCATTTTGGTGTGCGAAAAAAGGTTTTAGAAGACTTTAGAAAGCCACTGACTTTGGTCATGGTTGTTGACTAGTAAATGATAGATACTAAACTTAGCTCAAGGCAGTCTGTAAATGGCCTTTTAATACTTGCAAGACAATTTTATAATTCAATAATGCTTATGTAGTAATGATTGATGACTTATCCAGTAAAGTTTTATTCTTTCAAATATGCTGCCAAAACCTCTAGCATTTAAATATGAATAAAAATATATAAATCATTTACTTAATGAAAGGTACAGGAAAAGTGTCAAATAGAGACTTTGAGAGCCCAGTGGGATATCTGTAGGATCAATTAAATGATTGCTTTAAATCTTTAGGCTAAGTTCAATATGATTTACACAAACATATTATGTAGATTCTGTAAGGGAGATACAGGGAGAACTATTTTTATGCTATGAAATCTCGAGTCTCCTAGTAGACAGTCTGTAACTACTAAACCCTTGAGACAGTTTGGGAGCACCTAGGGCAACATATGCTCAAAAGTCCGCCTGTGTCATACTACCGAGGCAAAGTCACTCACATGGGCCTTATGGTAAAATTTATTTGGGGAATAATAATTATATATGGGCAGAAAGCTATGCACTGCATGCAGATCATGAGACAGGAAGAGGAAGGTGAAATCTATGATTTACATAAAACAGAAGGGTTGAAATATCCCTAATCTCAAATATGGGTCACAGGGAGTTGCAAGGCCACTGAGCCATGTGAATCTCTGGGGAATGCCGGTTCGCCTTGTAAACAGATCACCCTCTCAAGTCTAGGACTTGAGGTTTCCCCGCGTGAGTCCAGCAGGCAAGATAGTCAGGGGAGCTGCACCAGGAAGAACTCCAGCATCCTAGTGAACTGCTGATGAAGGTAAAAAGGTGAGAATCAGCCCAAGTTTCAACCTCTTTGTGAATTAATATGTAAGCATACGATTGCAATTATGCAGTCACACTACTATGAAGGGGATAATGACAGCAGTGAGGAGAAATCATTGGCATGTGGTTATGATCAAAAACAACAAAAAAGGAAGCAGAAATGGTTGAAGCAACTCCGTATCTAAGCATCACCTATCATAATGCCGCAGAATAGTGGTTATGCAGTCCAAGTTCATTTTCCTGGCATCCAGTCTCATGGATCAGTGATCCTTTTCCAGGAAGCATGCTGCTGTTACCTTTGTCTGTGACCCGTGGCATCTTTGCCCTCCATGACCTTGGATGACTTATACATCTTTGGAGTAGTCTGACTGCCTTAAATCTCTGCAGACTTTAGTGTTGCATTGTAAAATGTCATCATAGAACTTTTTCTATAGGACACATACGGTCTTATCTATTTTTATGTTTCATCCATTTATTTGGCTTTGTATTTTATAGAAGAGCTGTCATTGTTTTTATTCAGATAAATGAAACTCAAAATCAATATGCAGAATCCCCAAATAAAAATAGATGAAAGATTTAGATTTTTACCAATTCAGTTTCTTGCTTTCTTCTACCTCTGCCTCTCATCCCTGAATTATCAGCATCTAGAATAATCTTCAGAGAGTATTAGAATTCCAAGAAGTATTCTTTTCAAACCAGTAATCTACAAGGAAAAAAATGTCCACCGGGAATACTGGATTCAATCTCCAGCAGCCCATCTATTCCCCAGAGCCAACTGGGAGTGATACCTGAGCTCAGAGCCAAAAATAAATCATAAGTACCACTTGGGTGTGGCCAAAAACAAAATCTAAAACCTAAAATTTAGGTCCTCTCAGAGATGTGGAATTTTTTCAACAATAATTTTCAACTCCCTGGCAGCAATTTCTGTGACCTACACATAGTATAATAAAAATTCTAAACCTTCCAAATGAATTTCATATTACTCTACCTCTTTCCAAGTTCACATTCCATTACTCACTTCCCTAATTGAATTTCTCCTATAGATATAATTAGAGTGAACAACTGAATACTGAGAAAATTGAAAGTGAATTTGTTTATAAAGATGTTGGCAGACCAGTCACATTGAAAAAAAATTCATTTCAACAGCTTAGACATATCACCAAGTGTTATAGTGAAAAAACAGAAATCGAAAGTCTGTTTCTGCTTCCAAATAAATGACTTTCCTATTGAGATATGAAGCGCTGAATAATTATACCCTAAGTATGGGATAAATACTGTTAGAATGATGCCAACTGGTAGTCACAGGAAAGAGAGTTTTCCTAACACTAACTTCTAAGGATCCTTCCTGGCATGTGTGACATTTGGTCCAATTGGAAGAAAATTTCTCAATAGATAAAAGTAACACAGAAAGACTTCAAAAGACCACAGAAGAGGTTGGAGTGACAGTATAGCAGTTAGGAAGCTTGCCTTGCACATAAACAACCTGCGTTCAATCCTTGGCAACCCACCTTGTCCCCTGAGCATTGCCAAAAGTAATTTTTGAATACAGAGCAAGTACTAATCCCTGAACATCACTGGGTTTGAGCCACCCTGCCACCACTAAATACCCCAGAAGACCTAGAACTATAATCGTCAAGTGTTTAAATTTCACTCTACCGTAGAGACTGAAGTAGATGACAGTCCCACCAACAATAAATAAGGTTTCCCTATTATCCCCATTATTTCTGAACATTTGAATATAGGCATCCTCTCTGGTGTTGAGATGATATTTAACTGTAATTTTCATTTGCATTTCTTTGACAGAGTGATGATAAATAGCTATCATATGCCTGTTGACCACCTCTGTGTCTTCTTCGTGTATCTGTTCAGCTCCTCTCCCATTTTCGATGGAGAGTTCTGCTTGTTTTCCTCCATACTTTTTATGGATTGGGATATAATAATGATGTCTTTACCACATTTTGACTTAACTTTTGTGTATGGTACAAAATAAGAGTCAAAGTATTTTTTTTAATGTGGCTAACTAGTTTTCCTGGCACCACTGTGCTAAACTATCCTCCACTAAGTGCACATTTACTTTGTCATAACTTTACCACCCACATAGCTCAAGATTTACTACTGGGTTCTCATTTTAATTTCATTTATCTGAGAGCCTGATTCCACTATAGTACCACATGGTCTTTATTACTATAATACTATGTTGATATTCAATGGTGAGAGTGAACACACTTCCCTTTTTCCTGAATCTTAGAGAAATGGCTTTAAATTTCTGGCCAACAAGTATGATAAGTTGCTGTGAGTTTGTTATATATGGCTTTTATTATAGAGGTAGATTACTTCAACCCCTGTTTTGTTGCATTTTATTTGTTTAACCATAAATAGGTATTGAATTTGTGAAAAATTTCTATTTATTTATTGATATGAGTGTATGCTCTTTTATTAGTTTATTTTGAGACCACACCTGGTGTGCTCAGTGCTTACTCCTGACTCTGTGCTCTGAAATCAGTCATGGAGGGGCTGGTAAGAAAAATGAACTATTAAATATGGTATTATAATAGAACATTATGGTAGGAATATGGTAAAATTAAAAAGTGGTAATAGCATTGGTATCAGTACTAATGTTTTGAAAAGAGTAAACTTAATACCTTCTCTATGGACTCCTCTCAAACTAAGTTTATCTATATCAATAAATTGTAGTTCTTATAAAAATTATATCTAGGATTCTATCCCATATAAGTTGTCAACTTTATTAATTTTGTCTGAATGTATATGCAAGTTGTTTCTGCTTGTTTTATTATTGTTGTGAGTCAGATTGTTATTATTCATTTCAAATAAATAGTAATCATATGGCAAGTAGGTCACTTGCCTTGAATACAGCCCATTTGGGTTTGATTTCCATGCCATATTTATTGCTCCTATGGAGGTGGAATGGTTAGGTCAGAAATTCTATAGATACAAAAATATTGAAAAATAATAGATATGGATATTCATAGAAATGAAGAAGTGATTGCTATTTTTAAAAGTAGAAAAATTTGTTGCTTGGGGAAGGTATAAGGATGATTATATTTTTATTCTAACCTTTACAATACAACTCTCTCCAAGTAGCAGATGATTCCAATATCTTCAGCTTTTCAATTCACATGCCATCATCTTCCATGTTAGGCATTTTCTGTTCAAATCTCACTTTCTATATTATTGCTTATTATTTTTCAGAGTTTTCTTTAGTTCAAGATTCCAAGTTTCAGTAAAATTTTAGCAAAAAAAAAATATTACTATGCAAAAACACAGATTTTTTTTTTCTGCACCACAGATGTCAGATGAAGATGCATGGAGAGTAGTGAAATTATATTTGGTATTCAGTGTTTGTCTCACCCATTCAAGATTATAAACCATTCTCAACTTCCCTGAATCTAAATTGCATTTGACTGATATTATTTTCAAAATCCATAAGAACAATCCCATATATGTGTCTCCCCAGTGACTTGGGAGGTTTGAGGATAAATGATAAATGTTTCCTGTTTTTTTTTTTTACATTTTGGGTTACATCCAGTGATGTACTGGGGTTACTCCTGGCTTTTCAGTCAGGAATTACTCCTGGCAGTGCTCAGGGGATCATACAGATGCTGGGAATTGGACCCAGGTCGTCATCATGCAAGGCAAACACCCTATTTGCTGTACTATAGCTCCAGCCCCTCCTTGTGTTCTTAACCAAATAACCAAGTTAACATTAGGCAGACGTAGAAAAATTAACTTAATATTTAAAACATATTTTACAATAAAATAAATTCAATGTTTTATGCCTGGGAACTTCTCACAGGCATATATCCTTGGGCTAAGAATAGGATGGGGAGGGTATTGTAGCTTCAAGGAAAAGGAGTATAATTCACATGAGGCAAAACCAAACACTGAGAAATCATTTATTTACTTTCATGTGGGCTAGAGTGATAGCACTGTGGGTAGGGCATTTGCCTTGCATGCAGCCAACATGTCCAACCCGAGTTCGATTCCTCCGCCCCTCTCAGAGAGCCTGGCAACGTACCGAGAATATCTCACCTGCACGGCAAAGCCTGGAAGCTACCCGTGACATATTTGATATGCCAAACACAGTAATAAGTCTCAGAATGTTACTGGGCCCACTAGAGCAAATCAATGAACAACGGGAGGACGGTGATCATGACTGTCATGTAGGTTATTATTACAGAAAGTTTATTTCTTCCAATATTCCTAGCTCCTGTTAAGATTCCTAAATTTGCTCTTCTCATAGTAATTTATAAGAGGGAAAGATTTATTATGAACCTACAGGGTTTTGATGGATCTTGGCTCTAAATAATCTGTGTCTCAAAATGGTGCACCTAGGAAAAACCTATTATGAGAATTCCTGATCCTTCAACCAATCTTCAGTTTGATACGGGGCATGAGACCTCTGAATGCCAAAAAAGGTTTTGGGATGCTGGGGATGTCTGGCAAAATTTATTTTATTTTATTTTATTTTAATTTTTATTATACCTATCATAACTCATATAGACTTTGTATTTTAAATGGAATGAATACACTTGCTAAAACATTAAGTCAGTGGTCATACTTTGAGTAAAACTATATTCTAATTGCTAATCATATAATGTTTTGATGATTGACTTAAATGGTCATTTTTCGGACAAATGTAACATTTCACAATAGTTTATCTTTGCTGAAACCGGAAAGAAAATCTCATTTTAATTTTAAACATTCTATCCAATTATTTGATGTTTCAAGGCAAGTTAAAAGAAAAAAATTAAATTAGCAAAATTTATATTTGAATAATTTTATATTCTAAATCTTTTAGATTAAAATAAAATTTATGTGAAATTAATTAAAATTTTAAAATGGAATAAATCATTAAAAAATAAGACTTCATCTAGTGAGTAAGAAAGAGTGGGTCAGACACTCTCTTGTGTCTACACAGAATGATTGCATTCATTTGTGGAATATAAACTAATATAATATGAGACCGACTCCCAAGGACAGTAGGATAAGGGATAGGAGAATCAGTCCACAGTTGAAACCTGCCTCCTGTGCTGGGGAGAAGGCAACTGGAATAGAGAAGGGATCACTAAGTAAGTGATGGTTGGAGGGATTGCTTGTGAAGGGACATCTGGGCTGAAGTAGACAAAGAACTGATCATGATGGCCTCTCAGTATCTGTATTGCAAACCGTAATGCCCAAAAGTAGAGAGAGATTAAGAAGGAAAGTGCTTCCCATTGTGGGAGAGTGGGGTGGGGTGAGTGTGGCAGAAAGGATACTGGGGACATTGGTGGTGGAAAATGCACACTAGTGGAGGGATGAGTGATTGATCATTGTATGACTGAAACTCAATCATGAAAGATTTTTAACTGTATCTATGGTGATTCAATTAAAAATTTAATTTAGTTAAAATAGACTTTTCTAATTGCCAACTTCCCTTTTAAGCTAAATATATGTTTTACTTAAAACCTATTAAGATTTTGTGGGATCAATCTATCCAGAGTCAGTCATTATGCTCATTATAATAGGATTTTCTCATTCTCCTTACATTAGGCCTTTTCTCCAATGTTACCTTGGGAAGAAGAAATTCTGATATGTCTATAAATGTAAAGAAAGATTTATGACAGACTTTGAGGGAAAAGACATAATGAAAAAAACTTTACATATTGAACAGGCCATGCCAGAGGAGTTTGCTATTTTTAATTTTGAGCCTAGCTTTTAAAACATTTTATCTAGTTTAAATATATATGCAAGTAACTGTGAAACTCGACCACTCTAGTAGGATCCTAGAGGCATCCCTAGATTTCAGAATAGGTCTTAACTAAGAAGGTCTTTGATTTTTTTTTAAATTTTTTATTAGTGAAACACCATGAGGTACAGTTGTAGACTTACAAATTTTTGTGCTTGGGTTTCAGTTATACAATGATCAAGTACCCATCCCTTCACGAGTGCCCATTTTCCACCAACACATGTCCCAGTATCCCTCCCACCCCCCATACCTCCCATCCCACCCTGCCTCTGTGGCAGGGCATTCCCTTTTGTTCTCTCTCTCCTTCTGGGTGTTGTGGTTTGCAAAAGAGGCATTGAGTGGCAATCATGTTTGGTCTATAATCTACTTTCAGCATGCTTCTCCCAACCTGGGAAGATCCTCCCAACACCCTTTATTGGTGCTCCCTTCTCTATCTGAGCTGGCAAACAGATTACTATGAATTGAGGATAATCCCTGTTCTGACAATAAACTTTGACCTGATTTTTAGTTGTGTAAGAAAAAATATTAGACATATCCAGTTTTTTTTCCAAATTGCCTTTCTATCAATATATGATTTTTATGGCAGAAAAAAACATTGTTTATGAATTATCTGTCCTTCATCCTAAAAGCCCCCTTCCTTGTCCTATGAAACTGCTTTTTTAAACCTTAAATCCTGTCCCATTTTTTTATCCTTTTCAATGATATTTTTAAAAATTTTATTAGTGAAACGCCATGAGATACAGTTGTAGACTTACAAATTTTTCTGCTTGGGTTTCAGTTATACAATGGTCAAGTATCCATCCCTCCACCAGTGCCCATTCTCCACCACCAATGATCTCAGTCTCCCTCACACACACCCATCCCCCCATTCCACCCCGCCTCTGTGGTAGGGCATTCCCTTTGGTTCTCTCTCTCCTGTTGGATGCTGTGGTTTGCAAAGGAGGCATTGGGTGGCAATCGTGTTTGGTCTATAGTCTACCTTCAGCATGCAACTTCCATCCTGGGAGGATCATCCCACACCCTTTATTGGTACTCAGTTCTCTATATGAGTTGTCTTTTCCCCTAGCATGTGCGGCTGGTCTACAAGCCATGGAGTGAACCTGGTGGTACTTCTCAGCTATTCTTGGGGGTTAGTCTTCCATTTTGGTAGTTTATATTCCCCAGATGAATGCAATCTTTCTATGTCTGTCTCTCTCTTTCTGACTCATTTTACATAGCACGATACTTTCCATGTAGTAAAACTTGTATGTAAATTTCATGACTTCATCTTTTCTAACAGCTTCATAATACTCCATTGTGTAGATGTACGAAAGTTTCTTTAACCAGTCATTTATTCTCAAGCACTCGGGTTTTTTCCAGATTCTGGCTATTGTAAACAGTGCAGCAATGAACATAGAAGTGCAGATGTCATTTTGACTGTAACTGTTTGCCTCTCTGGGATATATTCCCAGGAGTGGTATTGCTGGGTCAAATGAAAGATCAATTTCTAATTTTTTGAGAATCATCCATACTGTTTTCCAAAATGGCTGAACCAGTCGGCATTCCCACCAGCAGTGAAGGAGGGTCCCTTTTCCACCACATTCGTGCCAATACCAGTTGCTTTTGTTCTTTTGGATGTGGGCAAGTCCCTGTGGTGTGAGCTGAAATCTCATTGTTGTTTTGATCTGCAATTCCCTGATGATTAATGATGTGGAGCATTTTCTCATGTGCCTTTTTCCCATTCGGATTTCTTCTTTGAGAAATTTTCTGTTCATTTTATAGCCCATTTTTTGATGGGGTTGGATGTTTTCTTCTCATGGAGTTCAACCAGTATTTTGTATATTCTTGATATCAACCCCTTGTAGGATGGGTATTGGGTGAATATCCTTTCCCATTCAGAAGACTGTCTTTGTATTTTGGTCACTGTTTCTTTTGAGGTGCAGAAGCTTCTTAGTTTACATAGTCCCACTTTTCTATCTCTGTTTTCACTTGCTTGGCCACTGGTGTGTCATCTTTGAAAATACCTTAACTTCAATGTTGTGAAGGGTTCTGCCAACCTTGTATTCAATGTACCTTATGGATTCCGGTCTGATCTTGAGGTCTTTAATTCATTTAGATCTTACTTTTGTGCATGGTATTAGGAAGAGATTTGAACACATATTTTTTGCATTTTGCTGTCCAGTTTTGCCAGCACAATTTGTTAAAAAGGGTTTCCTGGCTCCACTTCTTATTTCTTGCTCCCTTATCAAAGATTAGATGCTCATATGTTTGGGAGGAGATGTCATTATATTCAATCCTGTTTCATTAGTCTGCAGCTCTTCATTTGTTCCAGTATCATGATGTTTTAATTATTACTGCTTTGTAGTAGAGTTTGAAGTTACGGAGGTTGATTCCTCCCATTTTATTTTTCCCAAAAATTGCTTTAGCTATTTGTGGGTGCTTATTCTTCCATATGAATTTCAGGAGTGTTTGCTCCATTTCTTTGAAGAATGTCATGGATATCGTTATAGAAATCGCATTGAATTTGTACAATGCTTTGGAGTGTATTGCCATTTTGACAATGTTAATTCTCCCAATCAATGAGGAAGGGATATCTTTACATTTTCTTGTGTCCACTTATATTTCCAGAAATAGTTTTTTGTAGTTTTCTTTGTACAGGTCTTTTACTTCCTTAGTTAAGCTGATCCTAGGTACTTGATTTTCTGGGGCACAATTGGGAACGGGAAGTTTTTTTCATGTCACTTTCTTCTCTCTCAATATTTGGGTATAGGAAAGCCATAGACTTTTGGGTATTGATTTTATAGCCTGAAACTTTCCTATACAAGTCTATAGTTTCTTGGTAGTCTAGGAATTTCTTGGTAGAGCTTTTAGGGTTCTCTAAATATAGTTTCATATCATCTACAAATAGTGAGAGCTTGATTTATTTATTTCCTACCTGAATGCCCTTAATATCTTTTTCTTGCCTAACCACTGTTGCAAGTAATTCCAGTACTATATTGAACAGCAGTGGAGAGAGTGGGCATCCTTGTCTTGACCCTGATCTTAAAGGGAAGGCTCTCACTTTTTCCGCATTGAGGATGATGCTTGCCATAGGCCTGTGGTAGATGGCTTTAACTATATTGATGAAAGTCCCCTCTATACCCATTATGGAGTGGAGTTTCATCATAAATGGGTGCTGCATCTTGTCAAATGCTTTCTCTGCATTTAGTCATATGATCATATGGTTTTTATCTTTTCTTTTGTTGATATGATAGATTATTTTGATTGATTTCCTAATGTTAAACCATACTTGCATCCCCAGGATGAATCCAACTTGGTCATGGTATATGATCTTTTTGATGAGTTGTTGAATTCTATTTGCTAGTATTGTGTTGAGAATATTCGCATCCGTGTTCATCCGGGATATCAGCCTGTAGTTTTCTTTTCTTGTGGTGTCTTTGTTTCCTTTTGGTATTAGAGAAATATGGGCTTCATAGAAACTGTATGAGAGAGTTTCTGTTTCTTCAATTTCCTGGGAAAGCTTGAGAAGAAGTGGCAATATGTCCTCTTTAAATGTTTGGAGAAATTCGCTAGTTAATCTATCTGGACCTGGGCTTTTGTTTTTGGGAAGACTTTTGAGTACAGTTTCAATTTCCTTGATGGTAATAGGACTATTCAAGTACTCTAGATTTTCTTGTTTCTGCCTTGGAAGATTATAGGAATCCAGGAATTTATCCATTTCTTCTAGGTTTTCTTATTTCGCGGCATACAGACTTTCAAAGTAGTCTCTGATGATATTTTGAATTTCTTTGGTTTCTGTTGTGATATCCCTTTCATACTTCTGATTTGGTTTATTAGGGTTCTCTCTCTCTCTCTCTCTCTCTCTCTCTCTCTCTCTCTCTCTCTTTCTTTGTGAGTCTTGCTAGTGGTTTATCTGTCTTGTTTATTTTCCCAAAGAACCATTTCTTGGTTTCATTGATCTTTTGGGGTTTTTTTGGGGTTTCCATGTTGTGGATTTCTGCTCCAAATTTTATGATCTCTTTCCTTCTACCTGATTTAGGCTCCTTTTGTTGGTCCTTTGCTAAGATCTTAAGCTGTGAAGTCAAGTTGTTTATGTGGGCCCCTTTCTTCCATTCTGAGAAATGCTTGCAGAGCTATAAATTTTTTCATCCTGAGAAATGCTTGCAGAGGTATAAATTTTCCTCTTAACATAGCTTTAGCTTCATCCCATAGGTTCTGGTAGGTCGTGTCTTCATTCTCTTTGGTTTCCAGTTATCTTTTGATTTTGTCCTTGTCTTCCTTCCTGACCAACTGTTGTTCTACATTGAGTTTTTTAATTTCCAGGTGTTTGTTTTGGTTCTCCATTTCCATGTGTGATTCACTTCTATCTTCAGTGCATCATGGTCTGAAAAGATTTTTGATACTATTTCTATCTTCCCGATTCTATTGAGGTATGTTTTGTGGCCTAGCACATGGTCTATTTTGGAAAATGTTCTATTTGCACTGGAGAAGAATGTGTATTCTCTTTTTCTGGTGTGTAAACCCTGTATTGTTCTATGAGCTCTCTCTCTTTTATTTCTTCCTTCAAAGCCAATGTTTCCTTGCTGAGTTTTGTTCTTGTTGGGCTGGATCGACAGCACAGTGGTAGGGCATTTGTTTGCATGCAACTGACCTGGGTTCGATTCCTCTGCCCCTCTTGGAGAGCCTGGCAAGCTACTGCGAATATCCTGCTCACACGGCAGAGCCTGGCAAGCTTCCCGTGACGTATTCGATATGCCAAACACAGTAATAACAAGTCTCACTAATATGGAGATGTTACTGGGCCCGCTCAAACAAATCGATGAACAATAGGAAGACAGTGATCTCTCCAGAGGCAATAAGGTGATGTTGAAGTCTCCGGCTACTACTGTGTTGTTACCAATGTCCTCCTTAAAATCTATTAGCGGTTGTTTTAAATATTTAGCTGTTCCCTCATTAGGTGCGTATACATTTATGAGTGTGATTTCTTCCTGTTGTCCGTATGCCTTGATAAATAGAAAATGCCCTTTCCTGTCCCTTCTAATCTTTTTCAACCTGAAATTTATGTTGTCGGATACTAGTATAGCCACCTTAGCTTTTTGGAGAGAGCTGTTTGCTTGCAGGATTGTTTTCCATCCTTTTACTTTGAGACTGTGTTTGCTCTGACTGTTCAGAAGAGGTATTTTTTGTAGGCAGCAGAATGTTGGGTTCTGTCTCTGAATCTATTTTGCCACTCTGTGTCTCTTAATTGGTGAATTTAGACCATTGACGTTGAGAGAGATTATTGTTATGCGGCTTTGTATCATCATTTTGTAAGGGTTTGTTGTGCTTGTAGGGTTTGTCTTGTCTTATAGTAGCCCCTTAGCCCTTCTTTTAGGTTTGGTTTTGAGCCTATGAAATTCCTGAGCTGCTGTTTATCCACAAAATAGTGTACCATTCCATTGAGTTTGAGTGAGAGTTTAGCCAGATATTCCTGGTGAAGCCTTCATTTCAGTGAGTTTTTTCACTATATCCCACCATTGCTTTCGGGTTGAAGGGTTTCCTCTGATAGGTCTGCTATGAATCTAAGGGGTGCTCCTTTGTGTGTGATTTCCTTCTTTGACCTTGCTGCTTGCAGTATTGTGTCTCTATCCGCGGCATCCATCATTCTAACTATGATATGTCTTGGAGTGTTTTTGTCAGGGTCTCTTTTAGCTGGCACCCTTCGGGCTCCTTGAACCTGAATGACTGCATTGTCCAGCTCTGGGAACTTTTCAGCAATGATTTGTTTAACCGTGGCTTTTTCACTGGAATTGTTTTCCTGACCTTCTGGTACTCCAATGACTCTAATGTTGTTTCTCTTAGAATCATCTCCTAGGACTCTGATATGCTCTAGAGCTATTTTGAGGTCTTTTGACATTGTTTGTTGTTGCCTGTAGACTTCCTGCAGCTGATTTTCCAGCTCACTGATTCTGTTTTTAACTGTGGCCATTTTGCTCTTGAGGGCGCAGACTGAGTTTTTCATTTCATCCACCAAATCTTTTATTCGTGACATTTCTGTGCATAACTTTTCAATTTCTGTTCTCATTTCTTCCTATATTTTCTCGATTGTTTCTCTCATGTCCTCCTTTAATTTACTGGATATTTGTCTCACTGTTGTATTAAGTTCATTGAACATCTTCATTACTTCATATCTGAATTCTTTCTGAGAGAGCTCCCTTAGGTGAGTAGCACCCACTGAGGCTTCTGGACTCTTTTCATGGTCCTCCCCTCATGATGGGGATTTGTGTTGTTTCTTCATGTTGTTGTGGAACTATGGAGATTGAGATGTTACACAAGATTGCTGGGTATGAGTAAATTACACGCTGCCACATGAGTGCCTGGCAGCCAAAACTAGGCCACGCCCAATTTTGCAGAGGCCACACCCACTTCCGAGGAGGCCACACCCACTTCTGAGGAGGCCACGCCCCCACAGGTACTGGTGTGTGTGGGGGTACAACCTGGGGAGGAAGAAGATTGGTCACAATGTTGGGGATGGACAGGAAGAAGATCAGGGATGGTGAGCATCCCAGGGTACTAGAGGAAGCCTGGGGCGCATATGCAGAGAAAGCCAAGTCCCGGGTTCGAGTAATGACTGATCTGGGGCAAGGAAGAGCCCTGTCCTATTCTTGACTGCATGTTTAAAGTCCTCCATATGCCCCATTGGCTTTGGAATCCACCTCTCTGTAGGTTTCCTATACATATGAGTTAATTTTTTTTGCTTCAAATATGCCTAATATTAATTTCTCCTACTAATCTGTTTAATGTTCAGCCAATCCACGAAGAACCCAGAAGCATAGGGAGAGATTTCCTCTCTTCCCCCACAATGACAATAACTAAACAAATAAGATTGAAAACATAGTGAGAAGCATTGAATGTTTAAGTAAAAGTATATTAAGAATAAAATTAGAAGGACTGGAGAGAGACAGAGAGAGAGAGAGAGAGAGAGAGAGAGAGAGAGAGAGAGAGAGTACAGCATGTAGTCACTTTCCTTGCATGCAGCCCACCTGGGTTTGATCTCTAGCACCCCATATTCCCCCAGAAACCCGCCAGGAGTGATCCCTTACTGCAGAGATAGGAGTAAGCCCTACATACAACCATGAGTGCCCTCCACCCCAATAACACAAACACACAAACACTATCCTCCAATTGTTCATCGATTTTCTCGAGCGGGCTCAGTAGTGTTTTTTTTTTTTGAGACTTGTTATTACGGTGTTTGGCGTATTGAATATGTCGCGGTTAGCTTGCCAGGCTTTGCCACATGGGTGAGATACTCTTGGTAGCTTGCCAGACTCTTCAAGAGAGGCGGGGAATTGAACCGGGCGCGGCCAGGCTGGCGGCACAACTGTGTGCAAGGCAAACGCCAGACCGCTGTGCTATCGCTCCAGCCCACCCGATAACAACAACAAGAGAACAAAATTAGAGAGAATGATTTGGATCTTTGCAATAAATCAATAAAGAAGAAAACTCAAAGAGAAAAATAGGGGATTTATATTTAATCTTTATGAGAAGGGAAAAAAATGGTACAGATGAAGGTTTAAAATTCAAAGCAAAGGTAGTATTAAAGAAAAATAAAAAGTAAACACTTTATAGTTTGGGGCAGTGTTGGGGGGCTGTGATAGTATAGCAGGTAGGATAATTGCCTTCTATGTGCTAGCCTGGGATCAATCCCAAGCATCTCATATGATCCCCTGAGCCCTCCAGGAATAATTCCTGATTGCAGAGCCAGGAGTAAGCCCTAAGTATCACCATATGTGGCCCTAAAACAAAACAAAACAAAACAAAACAGGAAAAGAAGAGGAAAGGGATCATTTTCCAATCCAGTACTAACCTTTATGTATTATATGATGCTAAAAATTTAATAATTTCGCTGTACTTCTGCTTCCTCATTTGTTAATGAGAAAATAATAACTAATTCACTGCCGGGAGCCAAAAGGTCAGTACAGCCTGACATGCAATTTAGGAACTAATTTTTTCTTGGAAAAATGTTAAAATACATTGTGTAATTTTCTGAGCTATGCCCACAATGATTGCCATGAGCCCGCTGTTAGGGCTCACACCCTGGTTCACTGAAAATCTGCATGCTTCATTAATTCCCATTTTGCCCACTTCCTCATGCAACCAATTATAAAAAGCTAGCTTGGCAGAAATAAATTTGGAGCTTGATCAGAGTCTTGTCTTGCTCCCATTCTTCTGTCTCTCTCTTTTTCCCGCTCGCGCACCCTCTCCCGGTTATCCACGTTGGGTCCGGGCAATTCACGATTCTTGCCTATCTCTGAGAAAGAATCAGATCCCTGGGTACTACTGGTGTGTCTCCCAAACCAAAAAGAAAATAGATAAATACTATTAGAAGAGTAGGCAATAGAAATAGAATGAGTACAGATGAGAATGAGACAAAGCAAAAAGGGAAGCCGCAAATGAACATAGAGAAATAAGCACATGTAAAAATTTATTTGAAAACCAGTGCATATCATAAGCTCATATCATATTGGCTATATATTATAAAAACCTGAGTAGTTAAATGCAATCCCATTTTGTAAAACTTATATCAAGAACATCCAAGGTGTGTTTTCTGTTCTTCTTCATAGTGTTTGTTCTGGTTCATTTTTATAAATACTTTTTTGTTAAGAAAATGGCTGTGTGTTACCATTGACACCTATGATTAAAGTACAGACTATTAATCTAAAATTGAACAATGCTATTTTCTTCCAACATATCTCAACTGGGATTTTCTATACTTTTATTATGAGGCTTGAAATAACATATTGTACTGTGGTGGATTCCAGTTCAACTTTAAAACACTTCTAGTACTTCATGTTAAGTACTAGAAATCTGAAATACCAGTATAAATGTGTCATGCTGTATTTTCTGTCTAAATGAAGCACTTAAGAAAGTAAAATTATGTATTTTAATGTAACTATTGGATAAAGAATAAAAATTATTATCTAGTATATTTAGAAAATGACAGAAAGAGATTGTCAAAGGTATCCAACTAAAATATATTAATTTTCATAGCTACAATAGATATATACAAATAGATCAGAATACTTATCACTAATGTTAACGTTATAAATTTACTAACAAATTATAGTATAAGTATTAAATAAATACACATTTTGCCTTCACATTAGACAAAAATGTTCCTAAAGTCCTAGAATTAAAAAAACACTGATGATATCTTAATAAATAACACAATAAAATTTTACAGTAGTAACAAAAATTAAAAACAATCTTAATTGACAATTTAAACTGTAGGGTAACACTGCTTTGTCCTCCCACAAGAAGCTTAGGTTTATCTGGTTATACCCATCAATCTGGTTACAACCATCACAGTGCTCCTGAAGCACTTCCACTTCCATTGTGTTTATCTGTAAACAGTCTTCCCTGTGCTCTCCTTCCCACCCAGTTAATCAGCTTTCCCCTTAATCAGACTTTGTTAATATGTAAGATCAGTTTCCCAGAAATCTATGATTTTATATGTATGAGGGAAATACTGCCTTTCTCCTCTCCTTATGCCTTATGAACAGTTTACCTTAAAGTAATATCCTTTTTGTATAGATACAGGAAGACCGTTAACATTATGCTTTGATGCTTTGTAACTTAGGATTTGATTGGCCTTGAATATTATTCACTCCCGGGCATCTGCTTTCTCGACTTAGCCTCAGTTGCCCTTAGTTCCTAACACCCCAAAAGCAGGGTCCCGACGAGGGACTGAATGGACCCAGGGCAAGCGGTGAGCTACCCTGGCAGCGAAATGGGCCAGGCCAAAGTGCCATGATTCTTAACTATAAGTTTGATCATAGACAAATGCTGTCATGATCCAAAGGTAACGACAAGACGAGGATCTTGCTAGGGGTGGGAAAGACTATCTGGCCTGAGCACTGTAGTCTGAGATCGAGATGGCTCAAGGAGAGCAATTCTATAAGTTTAAGATATTTCTTACTGTATCCATACAAAATAATTTATATTATATTCTTATATACTTGTCTGACAAGGAGAGGAGAGGCACGCCCATGGGATTCTGCTCTAGGGTGGGTCCTCCTGCTGAGGAAGGATCTGTCCTGGGAGCGATCTTCCCTGAGGCTAAGATTTCTACCCCTATTGATTTCTACCCCTGTTGATTGTGACAGCACCTATGTGTAATGGTTCCCCCAATTCCTCATGGAGAGAGGATTTAAGGAGACTGTAGGAGTGGGCTGGATGTTGAGAGAGGATCAGAAAGAAGAGGAGGATGAAGGGGGATGGAGAAGGAGAGCGAAGTAGCATGGAGAGAGAGAGAGAGATGGGAGCAGAGACAGAAGCAGAGACAGACAAGAGAGACTGGTGTAGATGGAGAGAGGAATGGAATAAACTGGGACTAATATCTACCAGCCTGGCCCTCGTTCCTTCCTCTGCCTGATCATCGCCATCGACCTCCCTGGGTGAGAGAAGGGTGAGACTACCGAACGCAGGAGGCGGGAGAGATAGAGCCGCCGCTGTGTGGGTGCTGCGTGCCCCCCGTTTTGTGTGAGTTTACACATAAACAACTTTTTTAATCATATTTTTTTATTAATTTTTTTTAATTTTTAGTGAAACACCATGAGGTACAGTTGTAGATTTACAACTTTTTGTGCTTGGGTTTCGATTATACAATGATCAAGTACCCATCCCTCCACCAGTGCCCATTTTCCACCACCATGGATAATATCCCTCCCACCCCCATCCCTCCCATCTCACCCTGCCTCTGTGGCAGGGCAATCCCTTGTGTTCTCTCTCTCCTTTTGAATGTTGTGGTCTGCAAAAGAGGCTTTGAGTGGCAAACATCTTCAGTCCATAGTCTACTTTCAACATGCATCTCCCCTCCTGGGAGGATCCTCCAAACACCCTTTATTTGGTGCTCCCTTCTCTATCTGAGCTGCCCTTTCCCCTAGAATGCCTGGCTGGCCTCTGAGCTATGGAGTAATCCTCCTGGTGTTGGTCTCAGCTATTCTTGGGTATTAATCTCATATTTTGATAAACAACTTTTAATTCTTTGATTAATGAGCAATAAAAATTAACTACAATGAAATGTCAAAATTATAATCCATACAAACCACACCAAAAGTAATTTATATGGAAAAACGAATTATATAAAGAGTAATAAAGTTTCATTGTAACTATTTTTATCACCATATTTTATTACCAAAAAGTGATAATGAGAATATTCTCTTAGTACTTTGAAGAAATGCCAAACAGGAAATAATATACAGATGTGTGAGATGAATCAAGTTCCAGATCCAAGATTTTATGAAGTAGGAAAAAAATCCTGCAGTGCTTCATTGAAACAAAAAGGATGTCAATTTTTTTTAAATAGTTTGGTTTGGAGATGAGAGAATGAGCCCATACCGCAGTCTCATAATTATAGCCTGTAAGTGTAGAGACTCATTAATGACCAGGAGTAGTGGTTTGTCTGGGAGCCAAAGTGCACCAGCAGTAACCAACAAGGCAATTAGCCCCGCTGCTAAAGAGGAAAGCACATGCAGTTCACTACTGTCTCTTTTCCTCTCCACTTAAGACAGAGCAGAATTAGTATTGATTGTTCCAAGAAGTACAATTAGTACAAGAATTTTGGCTAGGAGACAAAACCACTAAGAATCAACAGGAGTCATAAAAACTAGTATCTTATATAGAGCATGTCCAACATTTCTGAATTTCTATGAGGATCGAACTTCATCCAAAATGATTATCAACTAAAATACAAGCTAAGGAAAAAGACTAGAAGAGCCTAGTGCAATAGGTACATAAATTTTAATTATTAGAAATTAAAGTGAGTCACCACCGTAAAAGAGACAAATGATTCAAAAAACAGAAGATACAATTTGTAAGAAAAAGAACGGGAAATTTAACTGGAGAGACAGAACAGGAGTTAAGATGCTTTCTTGGCATGCAACAAACCTCAGTTGAATACCTTGTGCCATACCTGGGCACTGCTAGGAGTGACCCCTAAGTTACAAAGTCAAGAGTAGTTCCTTGCACTGCAGGGTACAGGCCTAACACAACAACAACACAATAAAGGGAATTGTTGGAATATACAGGACACTCTTGTGAAGCATGTTTTATGTTTTTCAGAGTGAGATAGAGTGATGTATGAGAAATAAACTGTCACTGTCACTGTCATCTCGTTATTGTCAATTTACTCAAGCGGGCGTCAGTAATGTCTCTATTCCTTCCAGTCCTGAGATTTTAACAGCCTCTCCTTACTCGTCTTTCCCAACAATTGGAGGCTCTTTCAGGGTAAGGGGAATGAGACCTGTTATCATTATTGTTTTTGGCATATTGAATATATCACGGGAAGCTTGCCAGAATCTTCCCGTGTGGGCAGGATACTCTCGGTAGTTTGCCGGGCTCTCTGAGAGGCATATATATAATATATGTATTATATATTTATGATTTGTTGCCTAATGTCTGAGCCCCATCAAATATAGTGTGGTAATTATGAAAATGGCTAGGAAGTGTCTTATGATGTGCGGCCACAAGGTCTGGAAAGTGGCCTGAAGCATGGCAGTCGTTGGGTAGTGGAGGTCAGCTGCAAGGGCTGGGTCTCTTGGGGTGGGGAGGGCTCTCACCTGTCTCACTCTGAGGTGCCCCAAGTGAAAACAGCCTGGTGGGGAGTCTGGTGGTATGGTTATGGGAGCCTCATTTTATGCTCCCTTCCAGGAGAAGCAGCCAATGAGTTCTGGAAGGTGGCCAATGGGATTATCTGGCGCAGACAGGGAGTGGCTTATGGGTGTGACCCCTGGGTCACTGGAGACTGGGGGAAGCAGGCAGAGGATCTCTGCTCCCAGGTCCTATTGAGCCCAGAGTCTAAGGTTGCAAAGTTCCACATTACCTGGGTTCCATGGGACTTCACTCATGCGGGAGGCTCAACCGAGCTTCCATAAAGCGGCCTAGAGCACAGCGGCAGTTGGGTAGTGGTCAGTTGCTGGGGCTGGGTCCTTTGGGACGGGGAGGGCTCTCACACAACCCCCTCTGAGGTGCCCCAAGTAAAAACTTACCTGGCAGGGGAGATACCATGATCACAAGAAACAAGCATATGTGAAAAGATGTACTGCTTGTAGACTAAAAATTTTATTGCTGTAATGAGCTTTGTCAGTTATGAACTGTTTAATATGTTCATTAGTCCAGCAAAATATTTAAAATTAGACTCACAGAAACATATTTTGTATAAGTGCTATTGTTTTAGAAATATCTAGCCCATATATTTCAGGTTTTACCTTTCCAAAGAAAAATGATGTCAGAAAATTTAACAGAGACCATTATGTTTCAGTTCCTTACTATAATTCAGCAATTTGATAGAAAAAAAAGAAATAGCAAAAAAATAAGTTTTCATGATGTTCTTGAAAAGTAGAAGCACAACTCTTAGAAAAGCAAACTTGGAAACCCAGAGTCTATAATAAATGAATTAAAAAGATTTTTAAGGGGATTATAGATGTTAGTTTTCAAAGAGCTAAACAACAGGAACATTTTTACATTGACATTAAAATGACACTTGTAAAAATATTTTAATGGATGAAAAACATTTAAACACAATGTTCACTCAGCTTTTACAGAAGGAAATAAAGCCACACGGATGGGTCAAAGGAGATATTACGGGAGTCAGCATGCATACAAGACCCCTGACCTGGGTTTCATCTCTACCACCAAATGGCAGTCTTTTGGGTGGCCACAGTCTCTCTCACCAGCACATCATTCAGTGTGACCCTGCTGAACTAGGCATTGAACAATGATCCTGGTGATTATCAGGACAGCAGGGCCCGACCAACCTGAGTATCTTGGGTCCTAGCATTAAACCATTTGAACTGGATGACAGAGAATCACTAGACATAATCCCCAGATCTCCCAATCACTGCTTGAGAGACTTCAAAAATAAAAATATATTAAATAAATAAAGCATTGAGGCATATCATGCAAATAGAACTTAGTACCAGTAATTAAATAGTTACAGAATTATTTTGTAAAGTGATGGACACAGTGAATGTGCAAAAACTCCCCTGAAGTATTTTCAGCTTGTTTTATTTTATTTTTATTTTATATTATTTTTTTATTTTTATTTATTTTTAAAATTTTTGTTAGTGAAACACTATGAAGTAGAGTTCCAGACTTACAATTTTTTGTGCTTGAGTTTCAGTTATACAATGATCGAGTATCCATCCCTCCACCAGTGTCCATTTCCCACCACCACTGATCCCAGAATCCCTCCCACCCCCTATTCTCCCCCATACCACCCTGCCTCTGTGGCAGGGCATTCCTTTTTGTTGTCTCTCTCCTTTTGGGTGCTGTGCTTTGCAAAAGAGGCATTGAGTGGCAATCATGTTCGGTCTATAGTCTACTTTCAGCATGCATCTCCCATCTTGGAAGGATCCTCCCAACACCCTTTATTTGGCGCTTTCTTCTCCATCTGAGCTGCCTTTTCCCCTAGCATGTACGGCTGCCTACAAGCCATGGAGTGAACCTCCTGGTACTTATCTCAGCTACTCTTGGGTGTTAGTCTCCTATTTTGTTACTGTATGTTCCCCAGATGAATGCAATCTTTCTATGCCTGGCCCTCTCTTTCTGACTTATTTTACTTAGCATGATACTTTTCATATAGTACCACTCGTATGTAAATTTAATGACTTCATCTTTTCTAACAGCTACATAGTACTGCATTGTGTAGATGTACCAAAGTTTCTTTAACCAGTCACCTGTTCTCATGCACTCAGGCTTTTCCAGATTCTGGCTATTGTAAAAAGTGCTGCAAAGAACAAACAAGTGCAGATGTCACTTCGACTATACTTTTTTGCCTCTCCGGGATATATTTCCAGGAGTGGTATTGCTGGGTCAAATAGGAGCTCAATTTCTAATTTTTTGAGAATCATCCATACTGTTTTCCAAAAGGGCTGAACCAGTCGACATTCTCACCGGCAGTGAAGGAGGGTCCCTTTCTCACCACATCCACTCCAACAAAGGTTGCTTTTGTTCTTTTGGATGTGGGCCAGTCTCTGTGGGGTGAGATGATATCTCATTGTTATTTTGATCTGCATCTCCCGATGATTAGTGATGTAGAGCATTTTGTCATGTGCCTTTTAGTCATTTGGATTTTTTCTTTGGAAATGTTTCTGTTCATTTCATCACCCTATTTTTAGTTGGGGTTAGATGTTTTCTTCTTTTAGATTTCAACCAGTGCTTTGTATATCCTTGATATCAACCCATTATCAGATGAATATTGGGTAAATATCCTTTCCCATTCTGTAGATTGTCTTTGTATTCTGTTCACTGTATCTTTTGAGGTGAAGAAGCTTCTTAATTTAAGATAGTCTGATTTGTTCATCTCTGTTTCCACTTGGTTGGTCAGTAGAGTGTCGTCTTTGAAGATACCATTAGCCTCAATATCATCGAGGGTTTTGTCGACCTTGTCTTCAATGTACCTTAAGGATTTTGGCCTGATGTTGAGATCTTTAATCCATTTTGATCTGACTTTTGTGCATAGTGTTAAGTCAAAGTCTAAGCCCATTGTTTCGCATGTGGTTGTCCAGATAAGCCAGCACCATTTGTTAAAGAGGCTTTCCTTGCTCCTCTTCACATTTCTTGCTCCTTTATCAAAGATTAGATGTTCATACATTTGGGTTTGTGTGTATAGATATTCCACCCTGTTCCATTGGTCTGTGGCCCTGCCTTTGTTCCAGTTCCATGCTGGTTTAATTATTGCCATTTTGTATTGGAGTTTGAGGTTGGGGAGGGTGATGCCTCCCCACGTCTTTTTCCCAAGAATTGCTTTAGCTATTCGTGGGCATTTGTTGTTCCATATGAATTTCAGGAGAGCTTGATCTATTTCTTTGAAGAATTTCATGGGTATCCTTATAGGCATCACATTGAATCTGTTTAATGCTTTCAGGAGTATTGCCATTTTGATGATGTTAATTCTTCCTTTTCGTGAGCAGGGGATATGTTTCCATTTCTTTGTATCACTATATTACTGTCATCCTGTTGTTCGTTGATTTCCTCGAGCAGGTACCAGTAACATCTCCTTCATCCTACCCCTGAGATTTTAGAAAGTGACACATTCGAGGCTCTTTCAGGGTCAGAGAATGAGACCCATCATTGTTACCGGTTTTTGGCATATTGAATACACCATGGGGAGTTTTCCAGACTCTGCCGTGCAGGAAGGATACTTTTGGTAGCCTGCCAGGTTCTCCAGAGTAAGAACTAGATAATAAGATGTTAAGCACATTTCCTTGTGTCCTCTTTTATTTCATCAAGTATTGTTTTGTAGTTTTCATTGTGAGGTCCTTTACCTCTTTAGTTAGACTGATTCCGAGGTATTTGATTTTCTAGGGCAAAATTGTGAACGGGATTTTTTTTTTCATGTCACTTTCCTCTCTCTCATTATTTGCATGCAGGAAGGACATGGATTTTTGGGCATTGATTTTATAGCCTGCAACTTTACTGTCCAAGTCTATTGTTTGTAGGAATTTCTTGATAGAGGATTTAGGATTCTCAAGATATAGTATCATATCATCTGTGATTAGTGAAAGCTTGATTTTTCCTTTTCTATCTGGATGCCTTTAATGTCTTTTTCTGGCCTAATCGCTATTGCAAGTACTTCCAGCACTATGTTACACAGAAGTGGTGATAGTGGGCGTCTTTGTCTTGTCCCTGATCTTAGAGGAAAGGCCCTTAGTTTTTCTCCATTGAGGATAATGCTTGCCATGGGTTTGTCATAGATGGCTTTGACTATCTTGAGAAAAGTTCCCTCAAAACCCATTTTGGTGAGAACTTTCATCATAAACGTGTGCTGTATCTTGTCAAAAGCTTTCTCTGCACCCATTGATATGATCATATGGTTTATCTTTGCTTTTGTTGATATGATGGATTATGTTGATTGATTTCCAAATGTTAAACCATTCTTGCATCCCTGGGATGAATCCCACTCGGTCGTGGCATATGTTCTTTTTGATGAGTTGTTGGTTTTTATTTGCTTATATTTTGTTGAGAATCTTTGCATCTGTGTTTATCAGGGATATTGGCCTATAGTTTTATTCGTTGGTGGTGTCTTTGTTTGCTTTTGGTATTAGGGAGATATGTGCCTCGTAGAAGCTGTTTGGGAGAGTTCCTGTTTTTACAATTTCCTGGAAAAGCTTGAGGAGAACTGGCAAATGGTCCTCTTTAAATGTTTGGAAAAATTCACTAGTGAATCCGTCTGGGCCTGGGCTTTTGTTTTGGGGAAAACTTTTGATTACCGCTTCAATTTCCTTGATATGAATGAGTCTATTCAGGTATTCCAAGTCTTCCTGGTTCAATCTTGGTAGATTATAGGAATCCAGGAATTTATGCATTTCTTCTAGGTTCTCTTGTTTCATGGCATACAGACTCTCAAATTAGTCTCTGATGATCTTTTGAATTTCATTGATTTCTGTTATGATGTCCCCTTTTTCATTGTCATTCGTTTTATTAGGGTTCTCTCTCTCTTTCTTTGTGAGTCTTGTTGGTGTTTTATCAATCTTATTTATTTTCTCAAAGAACCAACTATTGGTTTCATTGACCTTTCAGATTTTTTTTTTTTTGGTTTCCATGTCTTTAATTTCTGCTCTAAGTTTTATTATTTCTTTCCTTTGGCCAATTTTGGGTTTCTTTTGTTGGTCTTTTTCTAAAATCTTGATCTGTGTGGATAGGTTATCTATGTAGGCCCTTTCTTCTTTCTTTAGGAATGCTTGCAATGCTATAAATTTTCCTCTTAGCACAGCTGTAGCTCTGTCCCATAGGTTCTGGTAACTCATGTCTTCATTCTCATTTGTTTCCAGGTATCTTTTGATTTCATCTTTGACTTTCTTCCTGACCCACTTATTGTTCAACATTGAGTTGTTTAATTTCCAGGTGTTTGATTTGTTTCTCGATGTCTTTGTGTGATTCGCTTCTATCTTGAGCGCATCATGGTCTGAAAATATTGTTGATATTACTTATATCTTTCTGATTCTATTGAGGTATGTTTTGTGGCCTAGCACATGGTCTATTTTGGAAAATGTTCCGTGTACACTGTAGAAGAATATGTATTCTTTCTTTTGGGGGGTGTAAAGCCCTGTATAGGTCTATTAGTCCTTTCTCTTCTATTTCTTCCGGAGAATTCTGGACTCTTTTCTTCATCGTCTCCTTGTAGTGGAGATTTGCACTATTTCTTCATGTTGTTTTGGTTGTCTAGTGATAAAACCCTAGAATTCACTAGCACTGTTCCCTCTTATCGTGGGAAATGATTCTGGATAAGGTCGGTCAATGGTGGTCACCCTTCTCCCTTTCTAGAGCCGGATCTCCCTCTCAGGCATTATTCTTTGGCTTATAACGGGCATCTAGTGAAGCTTTGAAGGAGGTGCTCTTTTAAGATTGGGCTTGTACAGCTTCTTGCGTATTGGTCTTTTGTTAAAATTGGAGTAGGCCAGTGGATAATTGTTGTAGTTGAGGTGGTCAGGAATTTTTCCACAGAATTAGGTGATAAAGGCTGGGACGAAAGTCAAGACTGGTGGGAGTGGGAAATGTAACTCCGGCCACATGAGCTACAGCCCACCACGATGAAGGCCACTTTTGAGGAGGACACGCCCACTTTTGAGACCATGCCTCTACAGTGGTGACCACGGCCCCAGCCAGTCCAGATGCTAGTCCACAGACTTGTTGGGGAGGGGCGGCGACTAGTTGGGCCTCAGTCTCTGCGGCAGTGGAGGCAGGTGCCTCAGGCCAGGGTCCTGGCAGCAGCTGGCTTTCACGGTCCGAGTTTGGGTGGGGAGGGGGCGCCAAGCCAGAACAGACCTGTTGCGGAGGGGTGGCGACCTTCAGTTTGTTTTAAAATCATAACACAATATTGCTTACAAAATAGTGTTAAAGCACTATTTTTAATAAAAGTTATAATAGTAAAGCATTAATGTTGCAATTGTTTCTTTTACTACTGAATGTTGCTTTCAGTTTTAGGCAACATGATTTAATAAGAGTATTTGTTCATCACTTTCAGCTTTTATCCATGAGTTTGAATCATTTGCCAGCTCTACTATACATCACAGAATTCAAAGTTTACTAATCCACATTATATTTGTAGGATTCAGAGAAACAAAAAAATAAGACAATAGGATGTATTTATACATAAGTGTATATATATATATATATATATATATATATATATATATATATATGGCTGGAGCAATTGCACAGCAGTAGGGCATTTGCCTTGCATGCCGAGCTAGGTTTGATTCCTCTGCCCCTCTCAGAGAGCCTGGCAAGCTACCGAGAGTATCTCGCCCACAGGGCAAAACTGGCAAGCTCCCTGTGACATATTCAATATGCCAAACACAGTAACAAGAAATCTCACAATGGAGATGTTACTGGGTCTGCTAGAGCAAATCGATGAGCCACAGAGGACAGTAATTAATATATATAAATATATATATATATAATGAAAGTTCTTACTTATAAGAAATTGGTTCATATAATTATAGAGAACCAGAAGAAACAATGGTAATTTTAGACCAACTCCAAAAACATGATAACCATAACATATGGTTTTCATATGTCTCTGTCTAATGGAATCCAGCAAGAACCAATATTTTCCTTTGAGAGAAAAGTCAGAGGGAGAAAAAGTCAATTTGTAGCTAGTTAGTCACTTGTATTTACAGGAGGAGAGATAGCCTTGTTATTCTATTAGGTCTGCAGACAATTTGTTGAGAACCACTCAAAATGGGGTCGGCAATCTGTTTTATTCAGCCCACAGTGACAAGTGTTAATCTCATTTTGTTAACCTCAAAACACTTTCAAAGGAACACCAAAATAATTTTTGACTGAATATTTAGAAACTCAGTGGCCTAGTAAAGATGATATGTAAAATTAACTATCATATGTAAAAATTATATGTGCTTAAAAATCCATGGTGTACTTTAAACCATTGATATCAATCTGTTTCTCCCATGCTACATGGAATTTTTAAATTCTAGGTTCTTATTTTGTTCTTTCCAATTTATTCCTAGTCATGACCCTCTACTATGGACATAAATCTTATTTTTCAAATATATCTGCCATGACTAAAGTCTTAGTTATGTGTAGGAGATTAAAATTGGATATTTGTGTTCATTATTTTTTTTAGATATTTTGAAAAGATTTTTACCTGAATGATAAAAAGGAAAGGAAAGATGGGAAACAACTTATGACTGGCAACATAAGCTAAGGACAAATGAAATGTGAAATTGCAAAGTCTTTTTCATTAATATTATATTTAACCTTGTTTATCAATTACAATGCAGAAATTGGACAGAAAAAGTAAGAATTATTTAAGGGTTATTTGATATCTAGATATAAATACCACAGAAGTTGAGCTTTGTGTTAAATTTTCTGAGTAATGGCACTCCCTAAAGACATAAATTAAATTTCCATAACGTATTGTATAAGATTTTCTGAACTAAAGGAAGAACATTTATATTATAAGAACATTTTAGTATAGTATACAAAATTTCTTAAACTATAAAATTTGGTATTAAATAGAGCAATTATTTTTTTTATTTTTATTAGTGAGACACCATGAGGTACAGTTGTAGACTTACAAATTTTTGTGCTTGGGTTTCAATTATACAATGATCAAATACCCATCCCTCCACCAGTGCCCATTTCCCACCACCACAGATTCCAGTATCCCTCCCACCCCCCATCCCCCTATCCCACCCTGTTTCTATGGCAGGGCATTCCCTTTTGTTCTCTCTCCTATTGGGTGTTGTGGTTTGCAAAAGAGGCAATGGGTGGAAATCATGTTTGGTCTATAGTCTACTTTCAGCATGCTTCTCCCATCCTGGGAGGATCCTCCCAACACCATTTATTTGGTGGTCCCTTCTCTATCTGAGCTCTCTTTTCCCCTAGCATATGTAGCTGTCCTCCAAGCCATGGAACAAAATTCCTGGTACTAATCTCGGCCATTCTTGGGTGTTAGTCTCCTATTTTGTTACTTTATGTTCCCCAGATGAATGCAGTCTTTCTATGTCTATCTCTCTCTTTCTGAGTCATTTAGCTTTAACATGATACTTTCCATGTAGTACCACTTGTATGTAAATTTCATGACTTCATCTTTTCTAACAGCTACATAGTACGCCATTGTGTAAATGTACCAAAATTTCTTTAACCAGTCATCTGTTCTTGGGCACTCCGGTTTTTTCCAGATTCTGGCTATTGTAAACAGTGCTGCAATGAACAAACAAGTGCAGATGTCACTTCGACTATACTTTTTTGCCTCTCTGAGATATTTTCCCAGGAGTGGTATTGCTGGGTCAAATGGGAGTTCAATTTCTAATTTTTTGAGAATCATCCATACTGTTTTCCAGAAGGGTTGAACCAGTCGGCGTTCCCACCAGCAGTGAAGGAGGGACACTTTCTCGCCACATCCACGCCAGCACCTGTTGCTTTTGTTCTTGTGGATGTGGGTCAGTATCTGTGGTGTGAAATGATACCTCATTGTGGTTTTGATCCGCATCTCCCTGATGATTAATGATGTGGAGCAATTTCTCATGTGCCTTTTAGCCATTCGGATTTCTTCTTTGTGAAAGTTTCTATTCATTTCATCGCCCCATTTTTCTTCTTGTGGAGTTCAACCAGTATTTTGTATATTCTTGATATCAACCCCTTGTCGGATGGGTATTCGGTGAATATCCTTTCCATTCTGTAGACTGTCTTTGTATTTTGGTCACTGTTCCTTTGGAGGTGCAGAAGCTTCTTAGTTTAAGATAGTCTCATTTGTCTATCTTAAATAGAGCAATTAATTTTTACATCTTTATATATATTACTGATTTTTGCTCATCTCCATTAAATAACATTACTTATTAATAAATTATTTTATATATTATTTTGAGTGTCACAATTGCTGGTGCTTGGGTACCGAGAGCCACTCCTGGCAGTGACCAAGCTCAGGGTCTTATATATGCAAGGAATGTTTTCAATCACCTAAACCACAGATTGCCCCCTTATTAATAGCTTGCTCATATCCAGGCACTGTTAACAACTTTTAAACAAATTCAGAATGGCACATTCTTCAGAACTTCTTAAACTTTTTGGTAGAAAATCCATACTGGGTAATGTAGGTTTTTAAAATTTATTTTTAAAATAAATTTCTTTATGAATTATTTTAAGAAAATAATCTGGGTTTTAATTGTAATTTGCGTGCCTATAACATATGTATTACACACACACTCACACACATGTTGATATATATTACTCAGGCAAAAGGAATGTCAAGAGGAAAATGTTGAAAATTTTCTAAAATTTACAAACTTAACAACAAAATCTTCAAATACCCTCTCCAGAAATGGGATAAGAAGATGAACAGACATTTTCCCAAAGAAGTCATACAGATGGCTGCCAGGCATATGAAAAAAATGCTCATCATCATTCATGATAAAAAGAAATGTAATTCAAAACAACAGAGATATCATCTCATGCCATGAGTATGGCACATATCAAAAAGTCTGGACACAGCCAGTATTAGAGGAGTTGTGGTCAGAAAGGAACCCTTGCCCACTGTTGGTGGGAATGGTGTCTAGTTCAGCCTATATAGAAAACAATACGGAGATCTATCTAAAATTTAGGAATTCCCTTTCCCCATATGATCCCACTTCCTAGTATCTATTCCCAAACACAAAAACTTTAATTTGAAAGGATATGTCAACCCTTATGCTCATTATCACACCTTAAACAGTAGTGAAGATATGTAAACAACAACCCAAATGCCCAACTATAAATGAATGGATAAAGACATTGCGCATAATGAAATACTATTCAGCTCTAAGAAATAACAAAATCATGTAATTTTCAGAAATATGAATGGAACTAGAGGATATCATGCTGAGTAAAGTTATTCAGAAGGAATGGGATACATAAAGAATGATCACACTTATATATAGGACTTAAAGATACAGCAAGGTAGAACCAAAGGCCCAAAGGCACAAAGGCAATTTAACAGGACAACCAAGCACACAATTGAGTTCTAGGGGTGGGATTAAAAGAGAACAATATGGGATTATGAGAGAGAGAGATGGGCATGGTGTTAGAATTATATGAATGAGAAACCATTAATAACAGTATTGAAAAACCCAGAATCAAAATAAATTTAATAATAAATGTTTTAAATAAAAAATAAATAGACCTATTATAATGAGCCTGAAATCCATACATTCACAAGTGTTCTTGGATTCAGATTCAATATTTAGTAGAATTTTAACTATATTTTAATGATTTCATTTTGAATATTAGTGGAGTTCATTACCCTTGTGTACCTTCTATACAAGTCCCTGCATATTTTATCAAATATTTCAAATCCTCAGGAAATATAAATTCCTTTTAAGATGTAGTCTGTTTCCATAGAAAGACTGCACTCATCTGGGGAATATAAAGTAACAGAAGGGGAGATGAACACCCAAGAATAATTGACATAAGTACCAGGAGGTTTGCTCCATGGCTTGGAAGCCAGCAGCACATGCTGGAGGAAAAGGCAGCTCAGATAGAGAAGGGAACACCAAGTAAAGGATGCTGGGAGGACTCTTTCAGGATGCGAGCTGAGTGCTGAAAGTAAGTCTACAACTGTAACTCATAGTGTTTCAATAATTAAAAAAATAAAAAGACTTGGTCTGTATCATCTCCAAACTGAATCACTAGACTCAGTTTTCATATTTTTTGTTGTTTTTATGGTACAAAATATATATTTCATAGATGCTTGTATTTTAATTATTATTTACATTATTATTATGAATCATATCCCTGTAACCTCACAAATAATGTCATATGCCATTAGCGTTTAGACAGATTCTCTTGTGATCTATGAAAAGACAAGAGATAAACTTAAGGCAAAATTATGCCCAAATCCGGTCTTCCTGCAGAACATGGGAATGATTCTGCAACCAGCTGTTAAGCTTGTGTTAATTCCATGAAAGAAAATGTTATTTGTCACTGTGGAGAATGTCACAATCTTCCTCATCAGGGAGAGTGTAGGCATCTGGGTATTATCTTCTCCAAGCAAAAACAGTTTTGTTTTGAAACAAAAAAAAATGCCAGCAGAGACTCAAACATAGATCTTTATGGAAAGGGGTGAATTATCACCCTTCTCTGCACCAATGCACAATTATTCATTCATCAAATTATATGCATGGAAAAGTCCACAGGAACTCTTCAGCTGAGCGCAGTGGCCAAATGAAATAGAAAGAAGCATCCGTGACTTAAGACATAGACTGACAATGAGTGTACAGATCATTGCTTTTGATATTTTCTTCCTAGCAATGTAGGATTACTTATTATTGCAAATATTTTTACCTCGAAAGTAAGCAAATGAAAAAACTTACTTTATGAAATAAGAATCTTGATTTTTATCTTGATTTTTCAGATGCATTTTGCAAATGTATCCACATTATTTTTCTCATCCTGCATTGTAAAAATGCAACTGTTCCCTTTTCCTTATAAGTAATATAAGGAATTCTCATTCTACCTCTGGTTCTTCATTGATGTACACATATTTCCATTGACTTGCTACTCTTTTCTGCCTTGGACTTGCTCTGAAAAATTCCCACCTCTCCTTGAAAATGTATTTATCCTATTACTTCAGAACCACTAGACTAGCAAAATCTGGAGGATATGCCATTTAGTAAGTCATTCTGTCCTTATTAGATGATAAGTGTTTCTGGATTAAAGAATTTAATGTAGGCCAGCCAAGCAATATTTTTTTGCCAATCTAAGCCAATTTCCAAACATTTCTGACAACAGAATAAAGTTTTAAAAAGTGAAATAAATAAATAAGCCTCTTAATGCTGAGTGTTGACAGAATATGGATACTATGTAGAGAGATGAAAAAGAATTTGTCATAATTCTCCTACTTAACATCTTTTTTAATTGGTTAGAGTAAACAGATAAAGTGCTTTTTTTAAAAAAAATTATTAGTGAAACACCATGAGGTACAGTTGTAGACTTACAAATTTTTGTGCTTGGGTTTCAGTTATACAATGATCAAGTACCCATCCCTCTACCAGTGCCCATTTTCCACCACCACGTGTCCCAGTATTCCTCCCACCCCCCTTCTCCCCCATCCCCCCCTCTCTCTGTGGCAGGGCATTCCCTTTTGTTCTCTCTCTCCTTTTGGGTGTTGTGGTTGGCAAAAGAGGCATTGAGTGGCAATCATGTTTGGTTTTTTCCATGAACCTGACTTGGACTGAATCCTGAGTAGCCTATATGGTCCCCCAGACCTGTCAGGAGTGATCTCTGAAAGCAGAAGTAGGAGAAAGCCCTAAATACTGCCAGATGTGACTTAAAGAAAAATTTTAAGGTCTCATTGTTTTTGAGCAGTGATCTGTTAATAATGCACATTATGGTCCTTAGCATTCTTCTAGGAATATTATTTTTCAGTAAATAATATGATCTATGACTATAATTACCAAGAATAAAATTCATACATGATATGATTTTTTATTATTTTGTATGATGTAACTCATGGTGTTTCAATAATAAAATTTGTATTATGACTTGATTATGACATTGAGAGGAAACTTTTTGTAATAGTATTTTACAAAGAGAAATATGATTAAGTGCTTCAGAATGATGTTATCCTTTCTTTTGTGGCACATAATTATTATTGATACAAGTAATTTCTCTTTTATTTTCAAAAACATATGAAATAATCATATAGAGTCATTTTTCTAGATAATTTCAGTTGCAAAACTGATAGCAAGCCAAGTATAAAAAGTAAAGGGAGTAATAGGTGAGGGTTAGCAGAACTTCCTAGTGTGGTTACAATGCAGGTTCTATCCCCCCTCCCACCAGCACCACTTACAGTTCCCCAAAGCCCAGCAGGAGTGATGCCCGAGCACAGAGCCAGGTACTCCTGAGCACTGGCAGCTATGGTCCCAAAACAAAACAAAAATTTTTTCAACCTAACTACATCGAAGTACAAAGTTGGATAACTTGTTAGCTACCAAAGTCAAGACACAGAGTCAACTTCAACTGGTTACTCATCCTTTTACCTCAGTGCTGACCTCATTTTGGCAGGAAGTCTAGCAGCTCAGGACAAGTCCTAGCTGCACAATCAACACTAGAGAGAATTCCTCTAGTAATTTCCACAGAAGAACATCTTTTATTTCCAAAAAATAAAGAAAACACTACCTAGTGACTCACTAGCTCTGAGTGGATAACATACCCATCTTTCCGAAGTACCCTCCCCCCGCCCAGAGGCCAGGATTTGGACCATACAGACATCTTAAGGACAAGAAACAAGTGAGGTCCAGACCTAAAATTGAGAGCAAAGAACAAATTCCTCCAGAAGCCTTTGCTAAAATCTGGAGCAAGAGTGGATTTCCTGAGAAATTAGTGTAAAATCGATGAAAAGAGGCAAAATTCTTCATTTTTTTTCTTTAATTTGCATTATCTTTACTAGTCTTTGGAGTCCCTCTGCTGGGCTGTGAGAGTTGAAAATAATGGATGAATGGATCCTGAAGAAGAAAAATTAAAACTCTACAGCCCTTTTCATGATGCAACTAGATTGTGACCACACTAGAAAGAGTCAAACAACAACAACAACAACAATACCAACGACAAAAACAAAATATATAAGACTGGTTTTAGGTGCTGAGTTCTGTGGTGAGAAATTTAAGTCTTCCTGAAAACAGTGCATTCTTCAAAGTGTGTAGTTGCATCGGCAACGTAAATATTAGAGGGAATTTTCTCTTCTCTCTTTACCTACATCTGTTACTTTCTCAATGAAACATTCCCACTAGTGCTTCTGACAGAAAATCAATACATAACACTAAGGCAGACATATTCATAATTTTAATCTTTCTAGTAGTTTTTGAAAAGTAACAAAATATAAAATTTTTATAATCCATTTTATTTAATCTAATATATGCAGTTTATTATTATTTAAGTAGGTCAATTTAAAATCATCACTGACATTCTTCACTCCTTTTTTCTCTCTTTTCACTAAAGTTGGGAATCCAATGTGTAACCACATTAAGTATGTAGAACCAAATTACATACAACTCTACACTGGTTACCTCAAACATCTTCTGTCCTGATTTTTTTACTTTAAAAAAAACCTTACATGTAGTTGTTTTCTGGCCTAGAGTATAAATTTCTCCTCTCTGTTCCTAAAACCCTAAATATATTTTGTCCTTTAGAATTTCACTGGGATATAACTACATTCAAAAAGACTCACCCCTTCCAACAAAGATTATATGGAACTCCTATAATTCTCTGTCATCCTAATCATTCACATATCATGATAATGAAAGAGTAATATGATCAAGAAGTCAAAATCTAGTGATAAAAATATTAAAATAGTGTATGTTATGATCAAGGATTTTATTTTATTTATTATTATATAAACAAAATTACATTCACTTAGTAAAACAGAGTGAATACAATAGAATCATTGGTGAAACAAGAAAAGTGGAAAGGAACACAAGTTTAAATGAACTTGAACTCTTGCCCAAAGTCTTCAGTAGCATTGAACTTTTCTGTTCAGTCATTATATTTTCTTCTCAGAGATGAGTGAACTGAAATCTGTCAGTATCAATCTTTCATTGAACAGAATCAGTTCACATAAATTTAAATACATCTGAGGTCTCTGTCAATTTCATTTCTACCTATAAGAATATTTTAGTTGGACATTGGTGATGGGAAATGTGCACTGGTGGAGAGGGTGGGTGTTGGAACATTATATGACTGAAAACTGATTATGAACAGCTTTGCAACTGTGTATCTCACAATGTATTTATATATCTCTATTCAAGAAATTATCATATTTCAACATTTTTTTAATTTATTGTATGTCAGTTACTGTGAAGTAGCCTACATTCATTATTTGCCTTAATGTTACATATCTTTTTTTTTCTTTTTTATTAGTGAAACACCATGAGGTACAGTTGTAGATTTACAAATTTTTGTGCTTGGATCTCGGTCATACCACGATCAAATACCCATTCCTCCACCAGTGCCCATTTTCCACCACCAGGATAATATCCCTCCCCCCCCATCCTCCCATCCCCTCATCCCCCCTTGCCACTGTGGCAGGGCATTCCCCCCTGTTCTCTCTCTCCTCCTGGGCGCTGTGATCAGCCAAAGAGGCATTGAGTGGCGAACATGTTCAGTCCAGTCTACTTTCAACCTGCATCTCCCCTCCTGGGAGGATCCTCCAAACACCCTCCACTTGGTGTTCCCCTTTCTATCTGAATTGTCCTTTCCCCTAGAATACCCAGCTGGCCTCTAAGTTATGGAGTAATTCTCCTGGTGTTGCTCTCAGCTATTCTTGGGTAATAATCTCATATTTTATTATTTTATATCCCCCAGATGAATGCTAACTTTCTATGTCTATCCCTCTCTTTCTAACTCATTTTGCTTAGCATGATACTTTCCATATTGTACCACTTGTATGTAAAGTTCATGACTTCATCTTTTCTAAGAGCCACATAGTACTCCATTGTGTAGATGTACCAAAGTTTCTTTAACCAGTCATCTGTTCTTGGGCACTCAGGTCTCTTCCAGTTTCTGGCTACTGTAAAGAGTGCTGCAATGAACAAACAAGTGCAGATGTCACTTCGGCTACACGTTTTTGCCTCTCTGGGATATATTCCCAGGAGTGGTATCGCTGGGTCAAATGGGAGCTCAATTTCTAAATTTTTGAGGAACGTCCATACTGTTTTCCAGAAGGGCTGAACCAGTGGGCATTCCCACCAACAGTGAAGGAGTGTCCCTTTCTCGACACATCCGTACCAGCAACGGTTGCTTTTTTTCTTTTGAATGTGGGCCAGTCTCTGAGGTGTGAGATGGTATCTCATTGTGGTTTTGATCTGCATCTCCCTGATGATTAATGATGTAGAGCATTTTCTCATGTGCTTTTTTGCCATTCGGATTTCTTCTTTGAGAAAGTTTCTGTTCATTTCATTGCCCCATTTTTGGATGGGGTTGGATGTTTTCTTCTTGTGGAGTTCAACCAGTATTTTGTATATCCTTGATATCAAGCCCTTGTCAGATGTGTATTCGGCGAATATTCTTTCCCATTCTGTAGGCTGTCTTTGTATTTTGGTCACTGTTTCTTTGGAGGTACAGAAGCTTCTTAGTTTAAGATAGTCCCATTTATCTATCTCTGTTTTCACTTGCTCGGCCAGTGGCGTGTCATCTTTGAACATACCATTAGCCTCAATGTCATGGAGGGTTTTGCCAACTTTGTCTTCAATGTATCTTATGGTTTCTGGTCTGATGTTGAGGTCTTTAATCCATTTTGATCTTACCTTTGTACATGGTGTTAGGCAGAGTTCTGAGCCCATTTTTTTGCATGTAGCCATCCAGTGATGCCAGCACAATTTGTTAAAGAGGCTTTCCTTACTCCACTTCACATTTCTTGCACCTTTATCAAAGATTAGATGATCATATGATTGGGGGGTGATGTCAGTGTATTCAACTCTGTTCCATTGGTCTGCAGTTCTGCCTTTTTTCCTGTACCATGCTGTTTTGATTATTACCGCTTTGTAGTAAAGTTTGAAGTTCGGGAGGTTGATTCCTCCCATTTTCTTTTTCCCCAGAATTGCTTTAGCTATTCGTGGGGGTTTATTGTTCCATATAAATTTCAGGAGTGTTTGCTCCATTTCTTTGAAGACTGTCATGGGTATCCTTATAGGAATTGCATTGAATTTGTACAGTGCTTTCGGTAGTATTGCCATTTTGACAATGTTAAGCCTTCCGACCCATGAGCAGGGGATGTCTTTCCATTTCCTCATGTCCTCTTTAATTTCCTGAAGTAGCGTTTTGTAGTTTTCTTTGTACATGTCCTTTACTTCCTTAGTTAAGCTGATTCCTAGGTACTTGATTTTCTGGGGCACAATTGTGAACGGGATTGATTTTTTCATGTAGCTTTCCTCTCTCTCACTGTTTGCGTATAGGAAAGCCATGGACTTTTGGGTATTGATTTTATAACCTGCAACTTTACTATACAAGTCTATTGTTTCTAGGAGTTTTTTGGTGGAGGTTATTGGGTTCTCTAAGTATAGTATCATATCATCTGCAAATAGTGAGAGCTTTATTTCTTCCTTTCCTACCTGAATGCCCTTAATGTCTTTTTCTTGCCTAATTGCTATTGCAAGTACTTCCAGTACTATATTGAACAGCAGTGGAGAGAGTGGGCATCCTTGTCTCGTCCCTGATCTTAGAGGGAAGGCTCTCAGTTTTTCCCCATTGAGGATGATGCTTGCTGTAGGCTTATGGTAGATGGCTTTAACTATGTTGAGGAAAGTCCCCTCTATGCCCATTTTGGCTAGGGTTTTCATCATAAAGGGGTGCTGGATCTTGTCAAATGCTTTCTCTGCATCTATTGATATGATCATATGCTTTTTATCTTTTCTTTTGTTGATATGATGGATTATGTTGATTGATTTCCGAATGTTAAACCATCCTTGCATCCCTGGGATGAATCCTACTTGGTCATGGTGTATGATCTTTTTGATGAGTAGTTGGATTCTATTTGCTAGTAGTTTGTTGAGGATCTTTGCATCTGTGTTCATCAGGGATATCGGCCTGTAGTTCTCTTTCTTTGTGTTATCTCTGTCTGCTTTTGTTATCAGTGTGATATTTGCTTCATAGAAACTGTTCGGAAGTGTATTTGATATTTCAATTTCATGGAAAAGCTTAAAGAGGATTGGGAGTAAGTCTTCTTTAAAGATTTGGAAGAATTCACTGGTGAATCCATCCGGGCCTGGGCTTTTGTGCTTGGGGAGACTTTTTATTACCATTTCAATTTCCTTGATGGTGATAGGTCTGTTCAGGTATTCCAGGTCTTCTTGGTTCAGCCTTGGGAGTCTGTAGGAGTCTAGGAATTTATCCATTTCCTCGAGGTTTTGATGTTCTGTGGCATAAAGCTTTTCAAAGTACTCCCTGAGGATCCTTTGAATTTCTGTAGTTTCTGTTGTAATGACCCCCTTTTCATTTCTGATTCGGTTTATTAGGGTTTTCTCTCTCCCTTTCTTTGTGAGTTTTGCTAGGGGCTTATCGATTTTGTTAATTTTCTCAAAGAACCAGCTCTTGGTTTCATTGATCTTTCGGATTGTTTTCTGGGTTTCCATCTCATTAATCTCTGCTCTGAGTTTTATTATTTCCTTCCTCCTGTTAGGATTGTGCTCCTTTTGTTGGTCCTTCTCCAAGTTCTTAAACTGTGAGGTTAGTTTATTTATGTGGGCTCGCTCCTCCTTCCTGAGGAATGCTTGTAGAGCTATAAACTTTCCTCTTAAGACTGCTTTTGCTGTGTCCCATAGGTTTTGGTAACTCGTGTCCTCATTTTCATTCGTTTCTAGGAATCTTTTGATTTCCTCTTTAATTTCCTGTCTAAGCCACTCGTTGTTTAATAGCGCACTGTTTAATTTCCATGTGTTTAATTTAGTTTTCTGTTTTTGTGTGTGATTTACTTCTAATTTCAGCGCATTATGGTCTGAGAAGATTGTTGATATAATCTCTATCTTCTTAATTTTATGGAGGCATGTTTTGTGGCTCTGCATGTGGTCTATCTTGGAGAACGTTCCATGTACGCTTGAGAAGAATGTGTATTGAGCTTTTTGTGGATGAAATGTCCTGTATATATCTACTAAGCCCCTTTCTTCCATTGTTTCCCTCAGATGAAGTATGTCCTTGCTAAGCTTGAGTCTGGTTGATCTATCAAGAGGTGACAAAGCGGTGTTGAGGTCTCCCACTAGTATTGTGTTGCTATCGATGTCTTTTTCCAAATCTATGAGTAATTGTTTTAAGTACTTTGCTGGTCTCTCATTAGGTGCATATACATTTATTATTGTAAGTTCTTCCTGTTGTACAGATCCTTTGGTCAATAGGAAATGGCTTTCACTGTCTCTTATGACCTTCTTCACTCTGAAATCGATGTGGTCTGATATTAGGATAGCTACCCCAGCTTTTTTCTGGGAGCTGTTTGCCTGTAGGATTGTTTTCCAGCCTTTGACTCTGAGTCTGTGTTTGCTTTGACTATTGAGATGTGTTTCTTGAAGGCAGCAGAATGTTGGGTTCAATTTTCTAATCCATCCTGCCACTCTATGTCTTTTAATTGGTGCGTTTAGCCCATTGACATTGAGAGAGATTATTGTTATGGGATTTTGTCCCATTGTTCTGTTGAAATTTGGTGTATTTGAGAGGTCTGTCTTGCCTTAAAGTAGCCCATTTAGTTGTACTCGTAACCATGGTTTTGAGTCTATGAAGTTCCTGAGCTGTTGTTTGTCCGTGAAACTGTGTGTTGTTCCTTCTATTATGAATGAGAGTCTCGCTGGGTAAAGTATTTTTGGAGAAGCATTTATTTCATTGAGTTTTTTTACTATGTCCCACCACTGTTTTCGGGCCATGAGGGTTTCATCAGAAAAATCAGCTGTGAATTTTAAGGATGCTCCTTTGTAAGAGATTTCTTTCTTCGATCTTGCTGCTTTCAGAATTTTGTCTCTGTCTAAGGTTTTGGTCATTTTGATCAGAATGTGTCTTGGGGTATTTTTATTCGGATTTCTTCTAGCTGGTACCCTTCGGGCCTCCTGAATGTGGTCACAAGTTTTCTTCAGCTCTGGAAATGTTGTAGCAATGATTTCTTTGACAGTTTCTTCTTCATCGAGGTTTTCTTCCTGTACATCTGGGACTCCAATAATTCTTATGTTACCCCTCTTGGCTTCATCACGATCTTCTTTTGCCATCTGTTCTTGAACTGTGAGTCTCTTTTCCATTTTCTGCTCTTTTCTGACAAGACTCTGAACTTGATCTTCGAGCTCACTGATTCTGTTCTCAGCCGCTGTTACTCTGCTGCTGAGGCCTTCCACTGAGGTTTTCAATTCGGCTACCAGGTTTTTCAGGTCCGACATTTCCGATTGCATTTTCCTCATTTCTGCCTTCAAATCCTCTTGTCTTTTATTGGCATTGGTTTCCGTTGTTTCTTTTAGTTCCCTAAGCATCCTGAGTAGCTCCCTTCTGAATTCCTTGTCAGAGAGGTTGTCTAACGCTATAGTACTGTTGGTGTCGTCTGGGCTAGCCTCGTGAATAAGAAAGTTTGGTGGGCTTTTGCGTTGCTTTACCATTGTGACCAGTGTGGTTTGGTCCTTCACACTCGCTGCTACTGTTCTAGTTGAGTGAGGAGAGGCTGCCAGGAGCCGTTCAGCTTTGTTGCTGCTAGATGCGCCTCTTTTACCTTTCTGAGTCTGACCTTCTTCTCAATCAGGCGTTATTCTTTGTTTTATAACTGACATTGAGTGAAACTTTTGCAGGCGTTACTATTTACTACTGAATTTGTATAGCTATTTTCCAACTGAACTTTTGTTGGAAATGAAGTAGGCGAGTGGGATTTTGTTGAATTGTAGTAGAAGAGGTGAGAAATTTTGTTTGGTATTAGGTAACAAGTTGATGAAAAGGATGAAAGGATGCAGGTCCAAGTTGATTGAAGTGAGTGATATACCTGCGGCCGCATAAGCGGCCGCCCGCCCAGAAGTAGGCCATGCCCACTTTTAGGCCACGCCCCCTTCTTAGAGGCCACGCCCCTAGACAATCCCAGGCCACTCCCTCCCAGGATCCTGGGATCCGCGCTGTTCTCCGGCTGGGCTCACTCGGCGGGCCGAGCGTCCGGGTTCAGGGGCGGGGCTCCGCTCGGGTCCTCCAACCCACCTGGATGGGAGGGGCCGGTGTGCTGCCGGGCACGCTGGGGCTTGGGGTCGCTGGGGGTCCGCGCTCTCCTCCCTCCTCCGGCTGCGCTCGCTCGGCGGGCCGCGCGTCCGGGTTCCAATGTTACATATCTTAAGTAATAGTTTCCAAACTATTTTTTTAATTCTAGCTTTAGTGGAATATAATGCAGTACTAAGAAGCTTTATTAATGACCTAAGTGTATATATATATATATATACATATATACATAAACTTTAGTCTTATCATATGAGCATAAATAAGCTTCTTAATGTCATAGATTATTATTTATATCAACTGTTTTTAAATAATTTTTTCAACTGTAGTCTGTATCTTCTGATTTTGTTTTCTTCCTCTGACCCTTTTGTTCTACTACTTAGCATTATATTCTCATTTCATGCCATCTCCCACTAATGGGATGTTCTTTGTGCCCTCTTTGGATTATTCTGTGGACGTCCAATTAAGAAAAACTAGTTCAACTATCTACTTCCCTCTACCCAACACTGAGGAATCATGACTGTTTACCCACTGCTTAACTATGAACCTGACCCTGTATCTATTTTGACGAGTCAGATGTCAGAAGATATGGTACAAATTCTTTGAGCAGCACTTGCTAATTGTTCATATTTTTCACTTATGACATTAACAAAAAATATTCAGACCCATTCTGTCTGTCCTTTAGCCAACTAAGAGTAGGGCCTCCAAAAAACCCAGATATGATAATTAACCCTTAACCAACCTTCAAAGTCAAGAAAATAGTAAGGGTCTTTAAAATCTTAAAGACTTAAAGTCTTTGAAATATATCAGGTCTTCAAGCATATGGATTTGTGGATGATTTATATACAACTTTTATTTCATAATAGCTATTTCCACATTTGTATAACAAAATAATTTCATATAGGCCACAGTAGTATTATAAAGATTAAATTTTGTGAAAGTTTAGAAGAATTACTCCCATCTAGAAAGAACTATATGTGTTAGGTATTATTTTTAAACAGAAAAAAGAAAAATGTAGCCAAAGAGATTTTCAATTACATGCTAAAATCAATTGTCTATAGTTGATGGTAAAATTTAAAACAGTAAATATTGAATGAAATCTGGTTCTGATTTCACTGATCTAATTGAAATACTAAAAAATTTTTAGATTTTTAGAGTTTCCTTTATATTTTAATAAACATTTACTTAAAGAGCATCATTAATGAAACCTATCCATGAGAAACGTAGCAAATAACAAATAAACAGCATAGTCTTTGAATCAGACAGACTTGAGCTCATTCACTGAATTTAAGTGTCTAAAATCCAGACTTTGATTTTGAAGAATATTGAGCTAAAGTCAAGAGGATTTGTTTCTTTCTTACATTACAAGTGCCCCTGATAGATTTTGTAAGGAAGGAATGAAATGACTTAAGTTACAGGAGTTGTTTCATTCTAGGCAGCCAGAAAAGTCTAACTTTCTAATTCTCTCCCTTGGTTCCCTGTTTCTCATGAGAGTACTGGCAGCTCTTTATGTCTCTCATGAAGATTAAGTAAAATTAAGTCTCTTCACAAAATGTTGCACTAGAAGAGAATTAATTAAAAAATGCTTCGGAAGAGGTACTTAAATACACTCAATTGTAATGATAGAATTCAAATCCCATGTAAATAAAAACAATTTAATCAAAATTAAGTTTTGTCATGGGATCACAGTAGCTCCATCAAGCTGTAGCGACAAAGACAGTTATTTTCTTTTAGACATCTTGGTATCTCTGTTCTTGCCTTGTGTTATCTAAGACAGCAAGAAAGAAGTATATGCTTTCAACAACTGCTTTAAATATTTAAGTGCATTTCTCTAATTCAATGACAGATATCATTAGTTATCTCATGTGATATTCATATCCAAAATTTTGAATGTCTTCACTTACCCTAGGGCTGGAGCGATAGCACAGCGGTAGGGCGTTTGCCTTGCACGCAGCCAACATGGCCGACCCGAGTTCGATTCCTCCGCCCCTCTCGGAGAGCCCGGCAAGCTACCGAGAATATCTCGCCCGCACGGCAGAGCCTGTCAAGCTACCCGTGACGTATTCGATATGCCAGACACAGTAACAACAAAGTCTCCAATGGAGACGTTACTGGGCCCGCTCGAGCAAATCGACGAACAACAGGAGGGCCTTTACCTTTATCTTTTTACCACTTACCCTAGAAGACAGAAAATTGATACTAATGTTTCCTAGTCATTTTTGCCAAGAAGCATAGTCCCATCAAAGGATACAAAGAAGTCTGCTGAAGAGTTTCTAAAAAGAAATGTATTATTCTGTTTAAAATACTATGCATTCTTTATCATAATTCTGCTGTCTGGAGTTTTCATAATCATCTTAAGTCAAGATGAAATTAATAGTGGAGGAGAGATAATTTTGGCTCCTTGATAATATCAAGTGATCACACACTCATTGGAAATGGTTATCTCATAGATACCAGTTATTCACAAAAGAGAAAAAAGACCTGAAGATTATCAGTTCACCAGGCTTAAAAAACACTAAGGATGAGCTTGAAGTTACTGACAGGTAATTATAATATTAGCCTGGATCTCCAAACTTCTTAAGCAACTTATAGGCGTTTCGAATATAACCAACACATTCCTAATAGAAAGAAATTCACTGTTAGACTCTACAAATGAAGTATCACAATGGAAAAAGTATTATAAAATTAATTGAAAGTAGAAAATGTGGAAGAAAAAAATATATCAGTAACTTCAACTTCCACCAACAGCCCTTAAATAGAAATGCCTTATATAAACATCATCCAAGTATTCAAATTAAGTAGCACTGCACTGCACTGCCATCCTGTTGTTCCTCGACTTGCTCGCGCAGGCACCAGTAACGTCTTCATTATGAGACTTGTTTTTACTGTTTTTGGCATTGTGAAAATGCCACAGGTAGCTTGCCAGGCTCTGCCATATAGGTGGGATACTCTTGGTAGTTTGCCAGGCTCTCCGAGAAGGACAGAGAAATTTAAAATATTATATATATATAAGTTTGTAAAAAAAATTCCCTGAACTTTTAGGAATTTAAAAAAAATATAAATAAAAGAGAGTAAAGGAGAACCATATAACTCTGTACTTACAATTATTGATATTAAGCTGTACACTTAAAAATTGAGGATAGATCTCATAATAATTGTTTTTTATCACAATACATAGATGAAGGAAGGACTTAACTCATAAAAGAAGCACTTATTCAAAGAGTGGTTAAACATTCAAACTCCTAGGTACTGGCTACTGTTTGCTTAAAAAATTAAAGTGCAACCTTCCCAAAATTGGCCCACAATTTTCTTCTTCATCATCAGCATATTGTTTCATCCAACATTCAGCACTAAGTGCATATAACAGCCTGTACCCTATTTAAATGTCCAGGATCATTCTTTAAGAGTAGATATGATGGACATGAAAGAAAACAAAAAAATCAAACCTAGGCTTGACTCCTGTTTCTAAGTCCTTACAAGCTATTCATTCTTGAAATGGTTCTTCTATTCGTTTCACTCTCAAATGTCTTCACAATTTTTAGAAAAAATAATGATCACCTCTTTGTGATGATTAAAGCTGTTTATATTAAGTTCAAGAAAGCTCCAGCTACATAAAATTATTCCCATAAATCTTGCTTTCAAAGCCAATTTATTATTATTATTATTATTATTATTATTATTATTATTGCATTTTGGGTCACACCCAACGATGCACAGGGGTCACTCCTGGCTCTGCACTCAGGAGTTACTCCTGGCGGTGCTCAGAGGACCATATGGGATGCTGGGAATTGAACTTGGGTTGGCCACATGCGAGGCAAACGCCCTACATGCTGTGCTATTTCTCCAGCCCAATTTAGACTACTATTGCCTACATATGAATATCTAATATCTTAATTGACTCTTACACTTTAAATGGGCTGGAGCGATAGCACAGCGGGTAGGGCGTTTGCCTTGCAAGTGGCCAACATGGCCGACCCGAGTTTGATTCCTCCGCCCCTCTCAGAGAGCCCGGCAAGCTACCGAGAGTGTCTCGCCCACACGGCAGAGCCTGGCAAGCTACTCGTAAGGTATTTGATATGCCAAACACAGTACCAACAAGTATCAAAATGGAGATGTTTCTGGGCCCACTCGAGCAAATCAATGAATAACGGGAAGACCGTGACTGACCGTGACACTTTAAAGTACAGATAAAAAAAAATGCTCTCAAAGTGTGTTTTGACATATCAACCTCAAGAAATCTCTTCTTTATGGTATTTATTATTTATCTCTTTTTTTTAATAATTTTATTTATTTTTTCTTCTTATATTTATTTATTAAATCACTGTGGGAAAAGTTACTAAGCTTTCAGGTTTGTCTCAGTCATACAATGATCAAACACCTTTCCCTTCACCAATACTCATTTTTCACCACCATGAACCCCAATATACTCCCCTCCCACCCCTCCCAACTCCTGTGAGGCAGATGATTTCTACTTAACTCTTCTCTACATTGATTACATTCATTATTTCAACAAAAAATGTACCATTATTGTTTAGAATTTCCCCCCCAACAATCAGAATTGCTCAGAAGGCATTGTGAAATACTTGTTTTCTATAGCTGGTATGAGAATCATATAATGCCGTAGAATGATTTTGAATTTCTGCAAAGAGCCAGATAATTACAGGATTGGTTTCTGTGTGTCTGGTGTTATGGCTGTGCTGGAGAGCCACTCATGGCGGGCAACTCGTGACCTCGGTAGGGCGTGAAGGATGACCCGGGACCACCTCCCCCTTCCCATGAGACTGCAGTTGCTCCATCACCGCCAGCTCATACCTGGCTTTCCTATTAGCTCCGAGACGGCGGCTGCCTTGTATGTGGTCCAGATGCATTTCTGCCAAAAGCCGCTGGGTTTCAAGATTTGTTTCTGAGTCTCTGGGATCATGGCTATTAATCAGCTTGATCAGGAGCCAGAGAGGCTGTTTGTGGGCGGCAACTTGGGGTCTTGTTGGGATGGGGAGGAAAAGGCTGGTTCCACCTCCATCTGGTGAGGCCCCATATGTCTCGTCACTGCAGGCCCAAACCTGACTGTTCAGTGGCCTCTGGAGGATGGCGGTCACCAGGCTGCCAGGGGAACAGGCCAAGGCACAAAACCTATTCCCATCTGGAGTGGCCCAGCGCCAGTAACCTACTGCAGGAACAGGATGCATTTCTGCCAAGAAGCCTTTGGGTTCCGAAATTCGTTTCTGTGTCTCTGGGATCATGGCCATCAAGCAGTTCAATCAGGAACCAGAGAGGCCATGCCTCCAATTATATAGCTGGGCTGGAGGTGGTTTGTGGGTATGTCTCCCACATACCTAACTTTTGGCCGTTTACTTTCTTGGTGAACTTTGCCCCAAGTTTTTGGGGTCTGGCCAAAGGCACAACAGCAATTTTGGGGTATCTGAAAGTCTGACGGTGCTATCAGGCTGCTGATGCATTCGCATCACAGGTACAGATTGACCTGCTGGCAACACCGTACCCCCTAGTTATTTCTCTCTTATACAGCTCAACGGACATGTGGTCCATGTAGTATGTATTACATTTTAGATAAATGTCCTCTGTTAAAATATCAGCTTTAATAGATTATTATTATTTGTCTTTCTGGTATCTTTATGGTTGCACACTGTGCTCTTCTTGGGGTATATAAATAATTATTGATAAACTTTGTTTGGTTATAGAGACATCATGATTTTCAATATACAAAATTCACCTCCCTCATTTCAAATGGGAAAATAACATATTAAGTATGATATACATTCCTAAATTCCCAATGAAAACTAAAATCTCTTTGAAAATTAGGTAACTGATTTTTCTCCTAAAGAAATAAACCTGCTTTTTTACCAAGCAATATTTTCATGGTTTCTATAATAAGACTTCAACATGAACTCATTGTTGAAGAATTGTCACCTTGGAAACTGACTTAAAATAAATTAAAAATAGAAAATCTCCCTGAAAGGACTATGATTTTATATTTCTTACATTCTCAGATAAATAATCTCAAAAGATTACTCATTTCTAACATAAAGAAAATAGCTGGATTAAAAATGATTTTTTATTTTTTTGAGAAATAGGTCAAGGTTTTATTTGTATTTATACATTCCTTACAACATTTCTTACAAAATGCTAACTTACTTATGTCACCTTGACATCATACAAAGATTAAATTTCTTAATCCAATCTTTAAAAATAAGGCTAAAATTAAGACTGTGATTAAATTACTATATTTGAGGTACAATAACTATTTTTTCAGGAAAGAAATTACTAAAAATTAAATAAACTACCAGAATACAACTTCTTCCAAAATAAAATAACATTGCCAAAGGCAATAGAAAGGAAGAGCAAGAGAACAGGTCTTCAGTGGAAAGCTTGTCACTGGGTGGGACAGGGAGGGATAAGTTAGGGAAAAGAACACTAGGACAATAGGGGAGGGGAAAGGTACCTGTCACAGAGGCAACCTGGGGGATGTGTGGGAAACTGGGGACATTAGTGGAGGAAAGTAGACACTGGTAAAGTGATTGGCATTGGAAAACTGTACACCTGAATCTCAATTATAAATATTTTTGTAAATTTGTGGTTCATGGTGAGTAAAAAAAATAAAATAGAATACAATTTTAAAGGGTTAAAAGGATCCTTAAAAAATACAAGTGATACTACATGGAACGTATCATGCTAAGCGAAATGAGTCAGAAAGAGAAGGACAGACATAGAAAGATTGCATTCATCTGGGGAACATAAAGTAACAAAATAGGAGACTAACACCCAAGAATAGCCAAGATAAATACCAGGAGGTTTACTCCATGGCTTGGAGGCCAGCCACACACTCTAGGGGTAAAGGCAACTCAGATAGAGAACAGAGCACCAAATGAAGGGTATTGGGAAGATCCGTCCAGGATGGGAGATGCATGCTGAAAGTAGACTATAGATCAAACATGATTGCCACTCAATTCCTCTTTTGCAAACCACAACACCCAAAAAGATAGAGAGAACAGAAGGGAGTGCCGCCACAGAGGCAGGGTGGGATGGGGGTCATGGGGGGTGGGAGGGATACTGAGATCTGTGGTGGTGGGAAATGGGCACTGGTGGATTGATGGGTACTCGATCATTGTATAACTGAAACCCAAGCACAAAAATTTGTAAGTCTACAACTGTACCTCATGGTGTTTCACTAATTTTTTAAAAAATGTATTTAGAATCCTTGTCATAGAAAACATATCATATATTAATGTATAATAATGTCCATTTTTAGATGTGTATACTATAGATAATTTTGGTTTGGGGGCTATGCCTGGCCTTGCTTAGGGCTTACTTTTACATCAGTACCCAGGGACCATCAGTAGCAGTGCTCTCAGAACCATACATACTGATGAGGAAGGAACTGGAGTTGGACATGTGAAAGACACAAAGATAATTTTATCCTATGGATACTGTAAATATTTTTAATGTTTGCATAGAATTTTATCTTACTATTGTTATTTTAGACAGGGAGATTACATTTCCTCTGATAATTTGGGTGACATGTTTTCTTTCCATATACTGATGTGTTTAGGTAATTCATTTCTTAGTATTTTCAAAGCATTCAACAACAATAATATAAAGCTTATGAGCATTTTAAAATTCCAATACTCAGGGATATGGTGTCACCAACAGGTCAACCTGTACCTGCGGGACGAGTGCATCAGCAGCCTGATGGTACCTTCAGGTTTCCTAATACCTCAAAATCGCCAACATGCCTTTGACCAGACCTGAACAACTTGGGGCCAAGTTTACCAAGAAATTTAGAAGCCAAAATTTGGGTATTTGGGAACCACACCCACAAACCACCTCCAGATCAGTTCTAAAAGATAATTTATTGTCCTCATTTCAGAGCCTCATAAGTAAATCTTGAAAGAGATCAAAAGCTGCAGTTAATCTTGGACCTGTGCATGGCTAAGACTGGGGTAAATCAAAGGGGGGTGGATTGACTTGGTGCCCGTTCAAGCAGAGCTCCCAGCAGTTGCTTGCTTCCACAATCCAAAATTGTCTCTATACCCCGAGGCTAATTTCATCGTTTCAGGATGGACCTCACCAAGATATAATCTGATGAAAATTTGGGCATGCGGGTTTTGTGACTGAAATCTCCAGGGTTTCTCGGGGTCTGGATTGGCTATCCGCCTCCACCTCCCTGTACTCAAAGCCTTGGCGGTCACATCACACCCCAAAGCGGCCACCCAATTGAAAAGCTATTCCAGCCTTACTGTCCTGATAAAAATACCAAATGCCCTGAATAAACAAACATGAGCTCTTAGCACCTGTACTGTAAACCATAATGCACAAAAGAAAAAGGAGATAAAACTAGAAAATAAATGCTTCCCATAGAGGGAGGCTAAGGGTGGAGGTTGGGGTGTTGCGGGATGGTGGTAGGGAAAGAGGGAACATTGATGGTGGAAAATGTACACTAGTGGAGGCATGAGTGATGGATCATTGTATGACTGAAATCCAAGTATGAACAGCTTTGTAATGGTCTATCTTACAGATATTCAATCATTTAAAAAGAATTTTTAAAGTAATGTGCAATTCATGCCCAATTCAATCAGCTTAATCAATAGCTGAATAAATAACAATGCTCCTACGTTGGGTGGAGTGAAAGTACAGCGGGTAAGGTGTTTGCCTTGCACACAGCCAACCTGGGTTTGATTTGAGAGCCCAGCAAGCTACCGAGAGTATCCTGCCCTCACAGCAAAGCCTGGCAAGCTACCTGTGACATATTTGATATGCCAAAAACAGTAACAAGTCTCACAATGGAGATGTTACTGGTGCCCACTCAAGCAAATCGATGAACAATGGGAGGAGAGTGCTACTCCTACATTAAATAAAAAAATAAATAAATAAATAAAAATCCCAACACTCTCCTTTTACTTTTTTTCTGTGTTCCAATGGGTGTCTTACCTCAAAGACTGTATTTATGCATTCACCTTGTTCTATTTGTCTTTGTATCACTTCAAGACATAATAAATTGAAAACCTCATCAAAATATTATTTTTAACGGGAAATTGATTAGTTGAAGAAAACTTCAGTCACACTATCAATTAAACCATTTTCAATTGGTGATGCCACTAACTTTAGTACAACTCTATTTTAAACAGATCACAAAAATAATAGACAAATTAAATTACCAAACACTTACAAAAATCATTAAGGAATTGATAAAAACCTATAGCCATGTTGTTGGGCTTTTTTTGTTAAAACAACAACAAAAAAATTAACCAATTGTTTTTGTTCTAACTCTAGGTATTTTCTCTTGACCAGATATTATCTGTATTGTCCTCTGATTTTCTGTAGGATTGGGGATAGTCTACCAATAACATGTGTGACTCAGCTTTTGTCATTTCCTTTCTTTCAAAAGTTTCATAATAAAGGGTAGATTTTCATCAAATATATGTCTATATTGGTATATTTCTATACCAACTCGCAGCTGTACAGAGTGTGCAAATGCTGGAAGTACAATTCTTCAACACCTCAGTCCCTCTCTCAGAATCCATGGGAATAGTTGGCTCTGACGTTCCTTCTTTATTGTGATGGATGCTTTAAAATTTCCTGTATTTGTGAGGGATGAAAGTAATATTGAGTACATCTCTACTGAATTTGTTCTATGCACTTTTATGGAGTTAACATTAATATAGGCAATGTTTGTTGAGTACTAACATATGTTATATAATAGATCTTGAAAAGCAACTATTAAATCAAATGAAATATTATGCCCAAAGAAATCCATGTATTTAGGAAGGTTAATGTGTCTAGTGATGAAGATAAATAATAACAAATTATTGACACAGAGTTAACCCTTAAATTTTGATGGACTGATACTTGCCCAGTTAGAATTCTGAGTATGAATTTTGTTGTTTTATAAAAAGTATTTTTGAGGTACTATGGGCTTGGAGTGTTAGCACAGCAGTAAGGCATTTACCTTATGCTTGGCCAACCTGACCGACCCGGGTTCAATTCCTCCGCCCTTCTCGGAGAGCTTGGCAAGCTACTGAGTATCTTTCTCACAAGGCAAAGCTTGGCAAGCTACTCGTGATGTATTTGATATGCCAAAGACAGTAACAAGAAGTCTCACAATGGAGACGTTACTGGTCCCACTCGAGCAACTCAATGAACAACTGGAGGACAGTGACAGTGACAGTGACAGTGACAGTGAGGTACTATGATTTGCAACACTGTTTCTGAGAGGGTTTCAGGAATGTGATATTCCAACACCACACCCATCATGAGAGTGTGTCCTTGCTCACCTTTCCACACATCATTATCATGGGAATGTCAATTCTGTACACAGTTCACAGACTCTATTTCCTTTGGCCATTTGTTATTCTTTTATTTTATTCTCTGATTATTTTGTATCCTACATATCAGAGTGGCCATTGTTCTAAAACTTCTGTTAACTATATAAGCAGTTGCATCCATGTATTTTATATATGTATTGTGCACTGTATTCTTAGAGCAAAGCAAGCTAGAAAAAAATGAAAAGTTATTAAGGAAATAATAGAGAAAAAAATCACATTTAGAATACTAGACTCATTTACCCAAAACTGAAGATTATGTCATTTGCGTTTAAGAAAAACAGTGTATAAATTAGTAGATCTGCACAATTCAAACCTGCGTAATTCAAGAGTTAACTTTATAATTCAGCTGAAAATGATACATGCTATTGAAAAAAACAAGAAAATAGAGATCATTGGCAGGTTGGGAAGTATTGTTAATGTAAACAACGAAGTAAGGGGAAAGTAACGACCTTGCAAAAAGATATGACAAGTATTGGGTTTTTTTTTTTTTTTTTGCTTTTTTAGTCACGCCCAGTAATGCACAGGGGTTACTCCTGGCGGTGCTCAGGGAACCATATGGGATGCTGGAAATCGAACCCGGGTTGGCCACGTGCAAGGCAAACGCCCTACTCGCTGTGCTATCTCTCCAGCCCCATATTGGGTTTTTTTTTATTGCATTTTAATTGTTAGTTACTGTGATGGGTTTCTTTCTTCGTATGCTTCAAGACACATTACCTACTATTGTATTTATTTATTTATTTACATATTTTTTAATTGAGTCTTCATGAGGTACACAGCTACAAAGCTGTTTGTGATCAGGTTTCAGTCTTACCATGTTTGAACAGTCATCCCTCCACCAGTGTACATTTCCCACCACCAACAAACCCAGTTTCCCACCTCTCTCTCTCTGTCTCTCTCTCTCTCCCTCTCTCTCTGCCTCTCTCTCTCTTCCTCCTCTTTCAGGATTTGCAGTACAGATACTGAGATTATTATGTTTGTTCCCTTATCTACTTTCAGCATGCAGAAATGTGGATATGATCACTTCTTATCCAGAGTGATCATTTCCACTTATCTTTGTCATAGTTGTTCCTTCTCTATCCCAACCTTTAGTGCCATTTCCCCAAGCACTTGAAGCAGACTTCCAACCCTGGACCAATCCTCCTGGTCCTTGTTTCTACCATCCTTAGGTATTAGTCACATATTATGGTTTTTACATACTACAAAAGAGTGCAGTCATTCTATGTCTGTAATTCTCCTTCTGACTCATTTCATTCAGCATGATACTTTCCAAATATATCTATTTATAAGCAAATTTCATTACTTCATTTTTCCTAACAGGTACATAATATTCCATTGTCTACCATAGTTTCTTTATCCAGTCATCTATTCTCGTGCTCTCAGATTGTTTCCAGATTCTCGCTATCATGAATAAATATAGAAGTACATATGGTGTTTCTGTTATGTGTTTTTTAGGCCCCGGGGTATATTCCCAAAAACGGTATTGCTGCATCATAGGGAAGCTCAATTTCTAGCTCTTTTGAGGAATGCCTATATTCTTCTCCAAAAAAGCTGAACCAGTCAGCATTCCCACCAACTATGAAGAAGAGTCCCTTTCTCCCCACATCCACGCCATAACTTGTCGTCTGATTCTTTTTGATATGTGCCAGTGTCTGTGGTGTGAGATATCTCATTGTTGTTTTGATTCGCATCTTCCTGATGATTGTTGTTCCTGATGATTGCCAGTGTCTGTGGTGTGAGATATCTCATTGTTGTTTTGATTCGCATCTTCCAGCATAGCATATTTTTTCGCGTTTCTTTTGGCCATTCTACTTAGAGGAAGTTTCCGCTCATTTCTTCTCCTCATTTTTTGATGGAATTGGATTTTTTTCTTGTAAAGATATACCACTGCCTTATATATCATTAATATTAACCCCTTATAAGATGGATATTGGATAAATTATTTTTTCTCATTTTGTGAGCTGTCTCTGTATCTTGATCACTGTTTCTTTTGAGATGCAGAAATTTCTTCATTTTATGCAGTCCCATTTGTTTATTTTTGCTTCCACTTGCTTGGTCAGTGGTGTTTCAACTTCGAAGATGTCTTTAGCTTCAGTGTCACGTAGGGTTCTGCACACCTTTTTCTCCACAATACTTATGGATTCAGGTCTGATACAGAGGTCTTTAATCCATTTTGATCTGACTTTTGTGCTCAGCGTTACATCACAGATGTTAGAAAAGAAAAGGATATCAAAGATATTCTGAAGTAAAGGAAGAAGTCAAGTTTTCCTTTCTGCAGATGACCTAATAATATAGTTAGAAAAACCCAAAGATCTACAAAAAAGAAATACTAGAAACAATCATTTGTAAAGTGACAGGTTAAAACTATTTTTAACAAAAAAACAATACCCCAAAGTCCATGACTATTCTATACAAAAATAATGAAAGAGAAGAGAGAGAGATTAGAAAAACAATCACAATCATGCCTCAAAAAACCAATTACGTTGAAATCAGTTTAGCTAAGGAGATGAAAAACCTACACAAAGAAAACTACAAAACAATACTTCAAAAAATAAAAAAGGACCTGAGAAAATGGAAACACATCCCCTGCTCATATATTGGGAGGATTAACATTGTTAAAATGCAATACTCCCCAAAATATTATACAGAGTCAATGCAGTTCCTATAAGGCCACCCATGACGTTTTTCAAAGAAATAGATCAAACACTGCTGGAATTCTTTTTTATTTTTTTAGTCTCAATGTTGTTTTTTCCTGTTCTTTTATTCATTTTTTTTATTTTATAAGGTGATTCACAATATTTGATTACAGTTAATATTCAAACACCAATCCGATCACCATTACACCTTCCCACCACCAAATTTGGGATGTTTCTATCCCAAGCCCCAAGTCCTGTCCCAAACTACAATCAAAGTAATATATTTTGTATTGTCTGTTATTGAAAACTGCTAAAAATGCTACAAAAAGTATCCATAGAGGAGACAGTGTGAAGATTGTTCTATTTTCGTAGGGGTCATTAAGAATACTTTAGAATATCACTAACAGGTTGTTAAAGGTTGAGTGATGTGAGCTTTCATATATATCTGAAACTATGTAAACATGTATGTGTATATGTGTGTGTGTGTGTGTGTGTGTGTGTCCTCCCGTTGTTCATCGATTTGCTCGAGAGGGCCCAGTAACGTCTCCATTGTGAGACTTCTTGTTACTGTTTTTGGCATATTGAATACTCTCGGTAGCTTGCCAGTCTCTCCGAGGGGGGCAGAGGAATTGAACCTGGCTCGGCAGGGCTGGCTGCGCGCAAGGCAAACGCCCCACCACTGTGCTCTCTCTCTCTCTCTCTCTCTCTCTATATATATATATATATGTACATATATATATGTACATATATATACACATATATATATATACATATATATTGCCTACTATTTGAATCCCATCAAGTGTGGTGTGGTATTAAGGGAGAATGAGTATGGAGTGTCTTATGATGTGTCGTGTGGCTGTGAATGCGGACACACAGTATAGGAATATGTTCAATTGCACGTGGGACTCAGCCTGAACATGTGGGGACCAGCCTTGATCATGGTGATAATTGGATTCTACTCCTGAAATTCTTTTTTTTTTTTCATTTTGGGTCACACCCAACGATGCACAGGGGTTATTCCTGGATCATATACTCAGGAATTACTCCTGGTGGTGCTTGGGTGACCGATGCTTGGGATGCTGGGAATCGAACCTGGGTCAGCTACATGCAAGGCAAACGTCCTATCCCCTGTGCTATCACTCCAGCCCCTACTCTGGAATTCTTATGGAACAACAAACCCCCCACAAATATATATCTAAAGCAATACTTGGGGAAAAGAAGATAGGCGGTAACACCTCCCCCAACTTCAAATTGTACTACAAAGCAGCAATAATTAAAGCAGCATTTGAATGTAGTCAGATCCACATATCAATGGAACAGAGTCGAATTTCCTGACACCAACCCTGGGGCTGGAGGGATAGCACAGCAGGTAGGGTAGGGCGTTCGCCTTACAAGCGGCCAACATGGCCGATCTGAGTTCGATTCCTCCGCCCCTCTCGGAGAGCCCGGCAAGCTACCGAGAGTATTCGATATGCCAAACACAGTAACAAAAAAGTCTCCAATGGAGACGTTACTGGGCCCGCTCGAGCAAATCGACGATCAACGGGAGGGCCTTTACCTTTACCTTTACCTTTACTCTCTGATAAAGAGGCAAGAAATATGAAACTAGGCAAGGAAAGCCTCTTCAATAAGTGGTGTTGGGGAAATTGGGCAGCTACATGCAAAACCAAAAAAAAAAGAAATGAACCCTGCTATTGTATTTAGCAATGAGCTATATGAGGCACCTGGGTAAAGGAATAGTAAGACAGAAGACTCTGGGCTCATTTTATGTCATAAACTATATTCAGAGTAAATATGTATACCAAAGTCACATAAATTGAATCTGATCAAAACCATCTGGGGCATTTGCTCAAAACGATTTACCAAATTTACATGCCAGGGTCTCTGGGGCAGGGTGGGAGGTGTGGATTGTGAATCCCCTGATGGCCCCAAAATAATCAAGATATTTATGCTTGCCAACAAAGATTAGACTAGTGGCTTAATCTCTTCTAATTCATTTAAAGGATTACAGATCCACAAAGTAAGATATGATAGGAATGAGTTACTCCAAAGAAGATAATTAATTGGAAGTAGTGTAGTCTTCTAGTGCTATCTTACAAACTAAAAGCAAGTATGCTTTATAAATGCTAATTATACTGGCTTCATTTTTATTATGAATCATCCTGCCTGGCATGCAAGAGTTCAGTGAGGATCCTATTAATACATGTTGGCTTGTAGGAATTTGCTCAAATTTGAGCCTAGGTTTGTACTTTAAGGGGTCACCTTGTCAAAAATAAGTTTTTCATCAGAGACCCAATTTTGAAGTTGAGAATACCAGTTGTCTCTACAGAACAGGCTCTCTTGAAAGTGAACAAAACCAATCATTTTGGGAGAATTAAAAATACAATGTCAACCAAACATAGAAAATCAAATTGCCTAAAAATATTAAATTGCTTAAAATTCATCAGATTACTGATACAAAATTAACATTTTAGAGACTGCCACAGATATATGTGTATAATACATATATTGAGATATTTGAATTATTTGTACAAAAATATTGCACAATATATTTAACTCTTAAGTATATCTTTAAGTCCTCTAAAACTTACAGGTTATTTAAATAGGTGGTGGGGGGGGGGTCTTTGTTCAGGGGTGAGGTTTGCGTCACACCAGACTATACTCAATGCTCTGTGCTCTGAGATCACTCCTAGAGGGGATCCGGGACCCTATTCATTGTTGAGAATCAAACCTGCATCAGCTGCATGCAAAGCAAATGCCTTATTTGCTGGACTCTCATTCTGGCCTAGTATTTGCATCAATTCTAGAGAGGAATAAAATATGTGAGAATTTGTCTTTTATCTTATTTTTAGCATTATTTGTGTATATTTGCTCGATTGAGAGGGCCCAGTAACATCTCCATTGGAGACTTTGTTGTTACTGTGTCTGGCTTATCGAATACTCTCGGTAGCTTGCCGGGCTCTCCTAGAGGGGTGGAGGAATCGAACTCGGGTCAGCCATGTTGGCTGCATACAAGGCAAACGCCCTACCCGCTGTGCTATCGCTCCAGCCCTTGTGTATATTTAAATGTAATAATTCAGGAGAAAGGAACCTTATACAAAGACCAAATTTTTTATAGTTATTTTACATCACTTTACTAATTCAAAAATGTTAAGGCATTTTAAGTGTCAAACTTACTCCTAGGAATAAATCTTAGGCTGACAAAAGTTTTTGCTAACTCATCACATTGAATTTTTAAATGAAAAGTCACTGAGACTGAAACAAATTGAGTAATTTTCTGGAATACTGACATCTTTATTTTATGTGTATAATGAATAAGAAAACAAGTTCCCATAATCAAAAGTTTTCAAGCTATTGCCCTGTCATTAACTTGGAGTCAAGAAAGTAACTCATTATCTAAAGCACTTTGGAGGGAAATTGAAAACAAGCTAGAATGTGTTTTTACATTGACTAGAAATCAGCAAATTATAGCACAATAGTTGAGTTTTTACATTATTTCTGATTCATCTTTTTTGAAACACTTTTTTCCCCGTTACAAAAATAAAGCACTGAAAATAAGTTGAACTTTTAGCAGAGAGTAATATCTATCAAAATTTTTGAATTTGTTTTTATTTGGGGGCCCCACCCCCTGGTGCTCAGGGCTCACTCCTGGCTCTCTGCTAAGGGATCATTCTTGGTGGTATTCCGGGGGTGGTGCCAAGGATGGAACCAGGATCTGCTGCATGTGAGGCAAGCATTCAACCTACTGCACTATCTCTCTGGCCCTCTATCAAATGTTTTAAGTAAACCTGCACTGTATTATAGCTTTTTATGCCATTTGTAAGTCATTTGACGAAACAGTTCCTTTCTTTCAATTAAAAGACTATACAAATGACATCTACCTACATTTGATGTCCAACTCCAGGTTGGCATATCTACATTATCTTCTATGAGATCATTGACTCATGAACTATCCAGTTAAACAGAAAGAACAAAATTTCCTGTCATCACAGCACATTCAGCTTACGATTAGTTCAGGTGTCCATGAACTGCATCTCGAGAAACATTCAGAAACTCTTGAAGCTAACTGTAGTGTCAAAATAATGTCAAGTAGCATAGACTCTTGATGTCACCTCATTTCCTGTATTGGTCCCTGTCTTCCAGACCATGCCTGTTAGAACATGAGCCCCGTTCTAACCCTGCAATTGTGTGAATGAATCTCTGACACTCAGCATAGTAATTAAGGTCTTTGAATTCCACTACTGTTTCTCTTCATTCCCTTGGACAATACACCTGAATCCACAATGATGACATGTGCTTATTCTAGTAAGTATATCACCAGCTGTCACTGATTGTTGTTCAAAAAACAAACCATAATTTTTGAATGGGCTAGATTTTCATCATTTTTTTTTATTTTATTGAATCACCGTGAGATAGTTACAAGCTTTCATGTTTGGGTTACAATCACACAATGATCAAACACCCATCCCTCCACTAGTGTACATTCCCCACCACCAATATCCCTGATATAACTCCCTTTCCCTCCCTCCCACTGCTTTCAAGGCAGACCATACCACCCTGAATGTGCTGGATCCCGTCTGATTTCCATTATCTTCTCTACACCATCACTCATCCATTTCATCATGGAAAATATTAACCTGGGCTGTGCTTGAATTTGTCTCATCCCTTATTTATTTTGGACCATTAATTTGACTGAAGTCACAAGAACCATTGTTCTTTCTGTGATATTTGCTTCCTTTCTATATATTGGCAATTGTTACCAAAGTTTGGTGTCCTTACACCATAATACTCTATGTTAACAATGTCTGAACTAATAAGCATAATTAATAAAATGAAGCAACATTTTAAATGCATTCATCATCTTCCTTAGAGGTGGACCCTGAAGTAAGCTTACTTTCTAGCATAGGAGTAATGAAACTATAAAAAATTAAAATATATTTTATATAGGATCTGTAAGACCATGATAATATAAATAATAAATATAGCTAAGTAAAATACCATGAGTGTAAGAAATAATAGAAAAAACAAAAGCTATTGAAGAATGCACATGTGTTCTATTGGCTCAATCATGTCTCATGCATTCCAAAAATTCAGTTTACACTCCGAGATTTTTGTGACAAGATTTCCAGAAGAGTCTTCTTTAGGCTTTGTGCATATTTCAAAACAATGTCAAGCATGCTTGGGAAAGTATTAGCTCTGTTTAAATGACTGGATAGATGTCTTCAACTAAGGGGAGAAAGCTATCTTTTTTTGTAGGCTGTAGTAATCTTTAAATTGTTATCGTTCCACACTCCTTCACTGTTGGTGGGAATGTCCACTGGTTCAGCCCTTCTGGAAAACAGTATGGACGATTCTCAAAAAATTAGAAATTGAGCTCCCATTTGACCCAGCAATACCACTCCTGGGAATATATCCCAGAGAGGCAAAAATGTATAGTCGAAGTGACATCTGCACTTGTTTGTTCATTGCAGCACTCTTTACAATAGCCAGAAACTGGAAGAAACCTGAATGCCCAAGAACAGATGACTGGTTAAAGAAACTTTGGTACATCTACACAATGGAGTACTATGTAGCTCTTAGAAAAGATGAAGTCATGAAATTTACATACAAGTGGTACAATATGGAAAGTATCATGCTAAGCGAAATGAGTCAGAAAGAGAGGGATAGACATAGAAAGCTTGCATTCATCTGGGGGATATAAAGTAACAAAGTATGAGATTAATACCCAAGAATAGCTGAGATCAGCACCAGGAGGATTACTCCATAACTTAGAGGCCAGCCGGGTATCCTAGAGGAAAGGGCTGTTCAGATAGAGAAGGGAGCAACAAATAAAGGATGTTTGGAGGATCCTCCCAGGAGGGGAGATGCATGTCGAAAGTAGACTATGGACTGAACATGTTTGCCACTCAATGCCTCTTTTGCAGACCACAACACCCAAAAGGAGAGAGAGAACACAGGGGATTGCCCTGCCACAGAGACAGGGGGGATGGGGGGATGGGGGTGGGAGGGATATTATCCATGGTGGTGGAAAATGGGCACTGGTGGAGGGATGGGTATCTGATCATTGTATAATTGAAACCAAAGCACAAAAAATTGTAAATCTACAACTTTAAAAAAAATAAAATAAAATAAAGGGGGGGAAAAAAAAGAAAAAAAAATTGTTATCGTTCCAGTGTGAGCACTACTTAAGTGAGCCCAAAGCATCTGGGTAGGTGAGGGAAGGAATTCCAGTGAGGGCTGGAGAGATAGTAGAGGTAATAAAGGAGGTAAAGCACTTGCCTTTCATGAGGCCTTAACCTCTGAGATTCTGCTTCAAATCCTTTACATCAATATGGTCCCTAAATTTTAAAATAGTGGGTATTTCTGCAAGCATTTATACATCAATTCATTTTTTCATTCATTCATCATCCTGTTATTCGTCGATTGCCTCGAGCAGGCCCCAGTAACATCTCTTTCATCCTAGCCCTGAGATTATATTCAAGGCTCTTTAGGAGAATGAGACCCATCATTGTTACTGGTATTTGGCATATTTGGTGCTCCACGGGGAGTTTGCCAGACTCTGCCCTGTGGGCAGGCTATATTCAATAGGCTGCAAGTTTGTCAAAAGTAGGAATGAGATAATAAGATGTCATAAAATAAGATGTCATAAAAAGATGTCCTGATAAGATGGTTCCGGGAGCTGGATTTTATAGTCTCTGAGTCTTGGCCGTTGATGGGATTACAAGGCGCCAGGGGGCCAGGTGGTGGGTGTGACCCCCGCCTACTGGAATTTGGAGGATCTGGGTGGAGGATGCTGGACTCCAATCCGAGTAGGCTTGGAGATCTCGGACCCGGAACCGGCGTGGATTTGTCCCTCTGCCAGTACCTTCATGTGTGCAGAGAGTGGTCTCAGCATGGTGGTGGCTGGTCCTGGAGGTCTTCGGCTGCCGGATCCCTGGTCAGGGCGGGGAAGAAAGCTCAACCCACTCCCCTCCAAGGGACCCCAGCGAGAAACAGCCAGGAGCAGGGGCAGGAGGGGCAGAGGGACAAAGCCATGCGGTTTCCGGGGCCAATATCTCCAAGCCTACTCGAATTGGAGTCGAGCATCCTCCACCCAGATCCTCCAAATTCCAGTAGGCGGGGGTCACACCCACCACCTGGCCCCCTGGCGCCGTGTAATCCCATTAACGGCCAAGACTCAGAGACTATAAAATCCAGCTCCCGGACAAGATCAGTGCAGTCAGTCAGTCTCCATACATCAATTATCTGGTTAAAAAAATTTACATCGGGACTGGAGAGATAGCACAGTGGGTAGGGCATTTGCCTTGCATGCGGCCAACCCGGGTTAGATTCCTAGCATCCCATATGGTTCCCTGAGCACCTCCAGGAGTAACTCCTGAGTGCAGAGCCAGGAGTAACCCCTGTGCATCGCCAGGTGTGACCCAAAAAGCAAAAAAAAAAAAAAAAATTTACATCACTGATATTTACCCTATCATGGATACACTTTCCCTCCAGAAAAAAAAGGCAGGGGGTAGTGTTTTTTTTTTAAGTAGATCATATATAATACACATTTAGAAATAAATTACTGGGCCCGCACGAGCAAATCGATGAACAACGGGAGGGCCTTTACCTTTACCTTTTATACACATGCAAACATTTGTACGGTTACATAATGTACACATATGCCCATTCTGACAAATAATAAATACATAAATACATTTAATGAAAAATTCTTATTTAATGGCATATTTCGATTTAGACAGAAAGTCACAATATTGCTACTATAAAGCTAATATTCATTATATACAAATTTGAGTTCAAAGTTAGATAATTCTTTTCATTTACCAAGAAAGCATTCAGTAATTGTGTACTCAGCTCAAAAACAATAATAATTTTGACTACAAATGTTTTGGGTCATGGGGCAATTTCAACTTATCAACTCTCATTTACCATTCTAGAAGCTTAAAGAGCAAATGAGTAAAAATTGTATACAGGCCACCAAATTTTCTTTTTGTAAAATACTAGTAGTATCAAGGATAAAATAGGAGAAGTAGCAAAAGAATTTTCAAAAGATAGTGTTTATCAATGAGTTTGAGGAAACTGTATTTATTTTTTTTAAAAAAAAGAATAATTCAATATACTGAGGATCAATGCAAATATCCACAATTATTTTGCTACCAAATAGCACTGAATTTTGAACTGGTGCAAAAACTGAGTTTCTGAGTTTGAAAGTGCCCCCTTGTGGAAATAAGCTATCAGTACGAGCTCTTGCAATTTTGTTTGTTTATTCCTTTCCTGGTACCAAGAGATTTAGGGGCTGGAGTGATAGCACAGCAGTAGGGCATTTGACTTGCGCGCAGCCAGCCCAGCCGAGCCGGGTTTGATTCCTCCACCCCTCTCGGAGAACCTGGCAAGCTACCGAGAGTATTCAATGTGCCAAACACAGTAACAAGAAGTCTCACAATGGAGATGTTTACTGGGCCCGCTTGAGCAAATCGATGAACAATGGGAGGACAGAGAATTTTTTTTTTGTAGATTTACAATTTATTGTGCTTGGGTTTTGATTACACAATGATCAAATACCCATCCCTCCACCAGTGCCCATTTTCCACCACCATGGATAATATCCCTCCCACCCCCATCCCTCCCATACCACCCTGCCTCTGTGGCAGGGCAATCCCCTGTGTTCTCTCTCTCCTTTTGGGTGTTGTGGTCTGCAAAAGAGGCTTTGAGTAGCAAGCATGTTCAGTCCATAGTCTACTTTCGACATGAATCTCCCCTCCTGGGAGGATCCTCCAAAAACCCTTTATTTGGTGTTCCCTTCTCTATCTGAGCTGCCCTTTCCCCTAGAGTGCCCGGCTGGCCACTAAGCTATGGAGTAATCCTCCTGGTGCTGATCTCAGCTATTCTTGGGTATTAATCTCATATTTTGTTACTTTATATTCCCCAGATGAATGCAATCTTTCTATGTCTATCCCTCTCTTTCTGACTCATTTCGCTTAGCATGATACTTTCCATGTTGTACCACTTGTATATAAATTTCATGACTTCATCTTTTCTAACAGCTACGTAGTACTCCATTGTGTAGATGTACCAAAGTTTCTTTAACCAGTCATCTGTTCTTGGGCATTCAGGTTTCTTCCAGTTTCTGGCTATTGTAAAAAGTGCTGCAATGAACAAACAAGTGCAGATTTCACTGCGACTATACATTTTTGCCTCTCTGGGATATATTCCCAGGAGTGGTATTGCTGGGTCAAATGGGAGCTCAATTTCTAATTTTTTGATAATCGTCCATACTGTTTTCCAAAAGGGCTAAACCAGTCGGCATTGCCACCAGCAATGAAGGAGGGTCCCTTTCTTGCCACATCTACACCAACACCAGTTGCTTTTGTTCTTTTGGATGTGGGCCAGTCTCTAAGGTGTGAGATGGTATCTCATTGTGGTTTTGATCTGCATCTCTCTGATGATTAATGATGTAAAGCATTTTCTAATGTGCTTTTTAGCCATTTGGATTTCTTCTTTGAGAAAGTTTCTGTTCATTTCATTGCCCCATTTTTGGATGGGGTTGGATGTTTTCTTCTTGTGGAGTTCAACCAGTATTTTGTATATCCTGGATATCAACCCCTTGTCAGATGTGTATTTGGCAAATATCCTTTCCCATTCTGTAGACTGTCTTTGTATTTTGGTCACTGTTTCTTTGGAGGTGCAGAAGCTTCTTAGTTTAAGATAGTCCCATTTATCTATCTCTGTTTTCACTTGCTCGGCCAGTGGCATGGCATCTTTGAAGATACCATTAGCTTCAATGTCATGGAGGGTTTTGCCAACTTTGTCTTCAATCTACCTTATGGTTTCTGGTCTGATGTTGAGGTCTTTAATCCATTTTGATCTTACTTTTGTACATGGTGTTAGGCAGAGTTCTTAGCCCATTTTTTGCATGTAATCGTCCAGTGATGCCAGCACAATTTGTTAAAGAGGCTTTCCTTACTCCACTTCATATTACTTGCACCTTTATCAAAGATTAGATGATCATATGATTGAGGGGAGATGTCAGTGTATTCAACCCTGTTCCATTTGTCTGCAGTTCTGCCTTTGTTCCAGTACCATGCTGTTTTAATTATTACTGCTTTGTAGTACAGTTTGAAGTTAGGGAGGTTGATTCCTCCCATTTTCTTTTTCCCAAAAATTTCTTTAGCTATTCGTGGGGGCCTATTGTTCCATATAAATTTCAGGAGTGTTTGCTCCATTTCTTTGAAGAATGTCATGGGTATCCTTATAGGAATTCCATTGAATTTATACAATGCTTTTGGTAGTATTGCCATTTTGAAAATGTTAAGTCTCCCGACCCATGAGAGGGATATCTTTCCATTTCCTCATGGGGAGGACAGAGATTTGTGAAAATTTCTGATGCAAGGTGTCCGTTCACTCTTGTCAAAAAAAATACTTATAATTTATCAGCAACTAAGTTTTATTTGGTAGCCAGAGTGATACTGAGCTGAAGATATTTACAACATCCTTTTGCTTAGTAATAGTGTCTGGCACTAGGCAGAAGATATATATTTTACCATTATGACTGGGTAGTTGCATAAACTAGACAGCTTAATGCAACAATCATTATATTCTTTATACCCAGCATGATCAGGTTTCCCTGGTTGTACATCTGAAGCTGCACTGAATCCAAAACTACTCCACTGCGTGGCCTCTTAGACTCACTGAGTCTCTTCTCTGGCCATTGACCATGGTCTCCAACATGTCTACCAGACCCAGTGCTCACCTCAGACAGAGAAATCCTTGAGCATAAACTGATTAACTTTCCTCATCTTAAAAAACTATGGAGAGATGGGACTTCCACTGCATAGGGTGACAAAGTTTTCAACCTCTCCTCAGAGAAGAAACATAAAACTAGACAATATGTTTAAAAGAAAGATTTCAGATCTAGAAATTCCAAAGTGACTTAAGTGAATCTCTACCACTATTAAAGAGTAAAATCCATATAAGAAAATAAAAGAATATTAGACGGGGCTGAAGCAATAGCACAGCAGGTAGGGCGTTTGCCTTGCACGTGGCCAACCCCAGGTTCGATTCTCAGCATCCCATATGGTCCCCTGAACACCGCCAGGGGTGATTCCTGAGTGCAGAAAGAGGAGTAACCTCTGTGCATCGCCAGATGTGACCCAAAAAGCAAAAAAAAAAAAATAGAACTGGATGAAGTGTCAAGTTCTTAGTAACATTTTTAATGCTTACAGATCTTTATTTCACACTATTTGGTATGTAATTTGAAGACATTTTTAAGTTTTTATGTTTTCAAAACTCAGGTTTGTAACAATTTAATTTTTGCAAAAATTACATTTTTGCTTGACAGATTCTTATTTCTATCAATAAAACTGTAAGATTTATTTAAAATATAGACTATATTTAGCAGATTTTTCATACCTGGCAATGCTCAGGGCTTACTCCTGGCTTTACACTCAGGAAACCACTCCTGGCAGTGCTGGGAGACCATATGGGATCTGGGGATCAAAAGTAGGTCAGCCACATGTAAGGCAAACACCTGACCCTAATACTATAGCTACAGCCCCAATTTTATATATCTTTTTACAGTCCATTGCTACTGAAGATTTAATGCTATAAATAGATTGGCACCAATATTGAGCTAGAATCTGATCAGTACTACTAAATAAATTCATATGTAATTCATGAGGGAAAAAAGAGGCCAAAATATCTAACAATGAGCATTCAGAATAAATATCCTATAATAGATTTGATACTAAAGATTCTCATTTTATAAAAATTATGAATATAATTACTTATCTTTAATATATATGTCGAGACTTGAAATGGAGTATAGAAAGAATTTTTCTTCATTTTAATCATATAAAAAATAAGTTACTGTCACTTTACTTATCTCTTTCCTGCTCCTTGTACCCAGTTAATTTATAATTATTGTGCAAAGGTTAAAACATTGATCCCCAGAAAATTGAGTCCAAGGTCTATTCTATGTTATTATGGTACTTAGAAAAAGTAAGTTTTAAGACCTCACATTAATTTGCTAATGCTGTGTCACATAAGTGCTTGCTGTACAAAGTAGTGGGCTGCTCAGTGATGGAGACCCCATGAGCACCAATTCCTGCAGATATTTATAAACTAGCTAAACTCTGAATGTGCTTTCTGCCTTCAAAATACGGGAATCATAGCCACGATTAAGTTTACTTCATGTTTCTCTCATTTATATTTTCTTAGAAAACAAATTTTTTTCCTGGCACTAACCAAAACTTTAATATATGTGCATAAAATGTCCATTCCATAAAGATGAATATAATCATTAACAGGGGAATCTAATTTGGTCCTTAATGCGTGTTCTCAGACCAGAGAGAATGTAGGGTGATAAGGGGCTTGCTTTGCAGTTGGCAGATCAGATTTTGTTGTAGGCACTGCGTATGGTCACGGGAGCACCACCAAGAGTAACCCCTGAGCACAGATGGGTGACCCAAACTTCTAAAATTGATATGGGAACCATAGAGGAATGGAATTGATATAATATCCCACTGCTGTTCTGGAGGCAAACAGATAAGACAGACTGTGATAGGTTGAGCAAGAGCTTTATTGGCAGACAGATGGCAGGTTAAAAGCAACACACTCATGTCCCCAAAGCAACTTTGCTTTCTGTACAATCACAAGGGACATTTATAGGAAAAAACAGGGAGAAAGATTGGGCTACACAAAGGGATGCCAGAATGAATAATAATATCCCCTCTAAGCTGACCCCTTATCTACTTTATCTAAAGCATAAACAAAAAGTTTTAGGGTTTGGGGAAAAAGGTAAACAGGATAAACTAAACTCATCTTTAGGATTTGGGGTGAGGACAATTATGCTTGTCCAATATTGATCTTTGGTCTGTTTTCAACATCAACAAAAATTATATATGCCCAGGGCTTAGAGATTGTTGCAATTTTTACCAAAGGTAAAGGTAAAGGTAAGTGAAAAATATTTTTTGTGGGTTTGTTTGGTTTGGTTTTGGTTTTGGTTTGCTTTGGTTTACGGTTTCTGGCTTGTTTTCACTGAAGCCTTACTCCTGGTTCTGTGCATAAAAATCACTACTGGTGGTGCTTGAACCATATTTTGATCCTGGGCATCAAACTTGAGTTGGGCACCCTTGTGTGCAAGACAAGGACCTCCTCTCTATGCTGTCTCTCTACTCCCAGTTTTGTCATTTTATAACAAATCATAGAGGGAAATATATTTATATGCCTCTCAGAGAGCCCAGCAAGCTGCCAAGAGTATCCCACCTGCACCGCAGAGCCTGGCAAGCTACCCATGGCATATTTGATATGCCAAAAACAGTAACAATAATGGGTCTTATTTCCCTGACCATGAAAGAGCCTCCAGTACGGCAGTGTTAGGAAGGACAAGTAAGGAGAGGTTGCTAAAATCACAGGGATGGGACAAATGGCGACATTACTGGCACCCGTTAGAGTAAATGGATGAACAACGGTGATACAGTGACACAGTGACCTTGTGCAAGAAAACCATTGGGTCAGCCCTGTTCTTTATCCCAACTCCGAATCATCTTTTTGTTTCACTATCATGACTGGACAAGCACAAATATGAAGCATCATTACTCTGCTTAAATTTCAGCAGAAGCTCTCTATGATCTACTGAAAATACTCACAGTTCTTGGCACAGCTTCAGAAATTCATTTCTGCTTTTCTTTCTAATGAGCCTGTGTTTCTGCTCCCTTCTTCCAGTTACCTCAGTGATAATTGCCTCCTGGTACGCATACCTCTCTGCTTTTACACAAGCTCTTTTAGCTCCAAAGAATTCCTTCCCTGAACCCAGTAGACCCCTTTACCATCTTTCCAGCTTGTCTGGCAAAAAGAAAAAATTAATTTACTTAGTTCATTTTCCCTAAGAAACTTCTTAGGACTTCTGGTCTTTAAAAACTAGTTAATCTCTTCAATGTTCTTCTCTTCTGTTTATTTTCCTTGACTCTGCTTATGACACTCATTATAATTTGCTCATTTCTCCATTTTATTAGGCAGCCGCTGAGCATATTGAAATCAAGCCCCATATCACCAACATTTTATAAACATCTGACAAATTGTGGATTCTAAATAAATGTTTACTAAAAAAAAAAATAAAGAGCAAATCTGGAACTATACAAGGACTGGGCATAGAAAATACTCAGGAACTCAGTTTTTATGATATTGGGTCTGTGACTATTAGCCTTCCAATGAGAAGGTTTAATGATAAGAGAAGTGGGAATCTGAGTACCAAAAATTTGGAGGACACTGTATAATTTGTCTAATATAAATTGCTCAATTTTTGTCTTTCCTGGACTTTCAGTATTGGCATATTTTATACTACCTTTACCATATTTGGCTAATTTCTGTACTTAGTACTTGATATTTACTGAGTCACATTTTTATTCACAAAATTAATTTTAGTAAAAACTTTTTATCATTGCTTAAACAAAATTAAGCATTATGTTTCAAATGCACTTAAAAATATAATGAGAGTTTTAGCTAATGGCACAGTAGGTAATAAGGACAAATCCTCCCACTGAGAACAACAGGGAGACTAAACAAGATATTTTTAAATCTTTGTTCCAATGTATTGGAGATCTACCAAGGCAGAGAGATTTAAAAGGCAACATCTGGTAGAACATTGAAAACCAGAGAACTGATTCTCACATTTACAGTTTTTTTTCTCTCTATAAGTACTTGTTCTAAGATGCTTAAGAGGAGGCAAACAAGGCTTTCAAAATATTTGCACATCAAAGAAGAAAAAGATGATTTCAGGGTTTGACAAACATGAAAGCCATTAAGAATGCAAGCTTCCCATTTAAGCCCCAGTGGGTTTTTTTCCACTGAGAAAGGAAAATTAGATTCAGTTTATGCAGATCCTTACAAGAATCAAAGTCCACTTTTGAGACTCAAAATAGAGCTGAATTCAACTAATATTTCTAATATGGCTAATGCCAGAAACAAGCCTAATTTTTTTTCTAAAAAAAAATCTATCTACCAAAAATTATCTCTAACTCTTTCTTTTCATATTCAGGAGACAGGTCCTGGATGAATAATCAAGGAGAAAACAAGCAATGGGAACTGGGGAGACAAACAAAGGTGCTTGCCCTGCATGCAGCCAATATGTATTCAATCTCCGGCACCCCATAGGGTCTCCTGAGTACCACCAGGATTGATTTCTGAGCACAGAGATAGGAGAAAGCTTTAAGCACTGCTGGGCATAGCCCCCAAAACCAAAAATAAAGAGAGAAGTTAAACAATAACAGTACAGTCATAATTATCAGGCACAAAATTGAAAATAATTTTACTTATTTCTTTAAGTTTTAAATTATACTTCAACAACTGTAAAACATCTGGGATTTTGGTTGACAACCAAGAAATAAATTTAAGAAAATATCTATACATGATCACGATGAAATCAAGGATGCAAAATAGATATTATCAATATAAATTTTATAAGATTAATGAAGTCCTCTTGGATCCTGAATTGCTAATTTTTGTTATAAACTGGCATGATGTTTAATTAAATATCTATTATTTACCTAGTGATAAAATTCTATGATTTTTCTTTTTATATCTTTAGAATTTTTTATTACTTCTTCTATCACTAGTCATCCCATTGCTCATCAATTTGCTCGAGTAGGTGCCAATAATGTCTCTAATTTGTCCCTGTCGCATGCTAGTGTAGCCCAATTGTGTCTGCTTGCTCCAGGAACACGAAGAGCCTCAAACCATTCATTCAGGGTCTTGACAAAGAAGTCTGACTATCTCATACGTGGGCAGCCAGGCATTCTTTTGACAAGAATTTTTATACTTTCTATAATGCTATTATTTTAGATAATGCTTTATTTTGATGTATTCATTTTTACCTAAGTTTTCAAATTGATCGGTATTTCTAACATCTGTGTGATAAACTGTAAAGTCTGATTTTGGTTATTGGCAGCTTATTTCACTATTACTTCTATTACATGATATTATTTATTAAGCCTTGCATTAATCTTTTGATCCTTTTGTAATTTCTATTGTTTGAGGATGAGGGACAGGCCACGCCTGCCTTTGTTCAGGACTCACACCTGACTCTGTACAGGGATCACTTCTGGTGGTGCTTGGGGATATGTGGGTGTGGATATGTGCATATGTGGATGGAACCAGGGTTGGCCACAGCAAGTTCAGCACCTTTCCCACTGTAATACCTTTTTGGTCCCCTTTAGTCATTTCTTTTATTAGTCATTCTTGTATGAGTAATAAACTTTGAATCTTGAAACCTCTGCCAATTAATATTACATAAGCAATGGATATTTTTGTTTCCTATATATATTAAACCTCAAGGGATGTTTTCCTACTGTTTTGCTGCCATCTGATAGTTTTATAGTTAAGGAGTCTCAGTTCTGTTTTAATAGTGACTGGACCAATTTATGTGTTCCCACCAATAATGCAAAAGGCTTCCTTTTCTCCACATCCTTAAAAGCATCTGTTACCACTTTTTGAAAATTATTACTGTACTAACACCTGTGAAGTGATAGGTCATTGTGATTCATATTTTCATTTTCTTAATGTCAAGTGATGCTGAGTTTCTTTTCATTTACATACTTGTCATTTGAATACCTTCTTTGGAAGAATGTCTGCACTGGTTCTATGCCCATCCATTAATATTGTTTCATTGATATTTTATTTTTTGTTTTGTTTGTTTCTATTGAGTTGTATGTTCTTTTCTATACTCTGTTAAATCTATATCAGATACAAAATTTTCAAATGTTTTCTCCTTTTTGGTAGATTCAGGTTCATTCTGTCAGTGATTTTCTTTGCTGTATAGAAGACATTTTTAGTTTGATATATTTCTGGTAGATTATTTTTGCTTCCCTTGTATGAAGTTTTAGATAACTTTTAGTATGAAGTTTTAAATAACAAAATCAAATCAAAACAGCATTCCTAAGACTCATATCAAAAGGATTATTCTTTGTTGTAATCTTGAAGCTAAACTGTTTCTGGTCTTATAAGAAGGTCTTTATTTTGAGTTGATTTGGGCATATGGAGTGGGAGAGAGAACCAGTTTCAATCCTTAGCAGATAGCACTACAGTTTTCCTAATACCACTTATTGAAAAGATCATTTATAACCAATTATATATTCATGAGTTCTTTTTCACAAATTAATTGAGCATTGAAGTATTTACTTCTGTTTTTTTTTTTTCTGTTTGGTTGTGCTCGTATCTGCTTTTATGCCAGTATCATAGAGTCTTAATTCCATTGACTTTCTTATATGGCTTACAATCAGGACCCTGGATGTCTCCAGCTTTGTTGTTTCTTTGTCATTTTTTTATTGTTTTATACAAATTTTGGGATTTTCTGCTTGTTTTTAATTCTATTAAAATGACCATTGAAGAATCCAGACAGATACAGTACAGTACAGCAGGCAGGGCCCTTGCCTTGCTGTGATCAGAATATAAAAATACTTTGATCCCTGAGCACTGACCCAGGGGAAAACCCTGAACACCATCAGGTGAGGCCAGTACACCGAAAAGAGAAACCAAGTGAAGCACAATGCATCCTGCTGGAACCAACCACACTGACTGCATAACTTCATCTTTGAAGGTTGTTTGCATTTCAAACGAAGACATGTAATTCATTAACTTTATGAGGTTCTTTCTTCACTGTGAAATGTATTTTCTTTTCCTCACTCTGACTCTCATACTTCCTAAATAGAACTATTTTTTTCACTGTGTTTCCTGGAATTTTTTTTCTATAGGAATAGACAGCAGCCTGAGGAACCTGATGCAAGTTAGGACTTTAAAGACCACACCATGCAGGAGGTCACAGGCGCTTCTTTTAGTCTGGGGCACTTTACCAGCAGGCTGTGGTGGCCAAGATGAAGAAACACACATTCCCCGAAGGTTATATCCCTACTCCATGGCTCATTGTTTACCAAGCAGCAGGTACTGTATCATCAAGGGTGCCTGGAAAGGAGGTTTTCTAACAAAATTTTTTTGAGTAGTCATTTCCTAGCATCAATCAATTCCTTGAGCATAGTTTATGTTCAAATTCATGTTTTCAGTCTACCGATCAAATGCGTAGAACCTTTTTACAGTTCTTCAAGAAGAAAGTTTTATCCAAAATCTTTCATAATCCATTAGCATTCAATTTAACCTGATCCAATTATACATTCTTCCATGATCATAATTTCAAACCCTGGAGATTATTCTCGCAGACATTCCCAAGATTCCTCTACATAAATTTAGAAAATCTAACAACCTTTATGGTATATAGTACAACTCCTGGGTTACCATCTGTACATCAACCTTTGGGCCCTGCTGTAGATTGGAACTAGTGTTATGTTTAGAAGCAAGAGAAGTGATATCCTGTAGACCCCCAGTAAGTTTCAATAGTGCTTTGTCATGCAGTTGCCAACGGGTAACAATTATAGTTTCTTTAACTAAAGACAAAGACCTACTTTTCCTGAAAAAAAAAATGACAAAGTTTACAGACTATATATGTCCTGTCTATCAGGAACTATCTATTTGACACTATTTCAAATTTAGGATTATATTCATTCCCAACCAATAACTACTTTAATGAAAGATTCCTTTGGGAGTCTGTAAACTCAATCTATGGTATGATTTAGTCAAATACAAGATAAGAGTGTGAGTTTCTAGTTCTAGGAGTGAGATTTACTCCTGCAGTGATAGTGAAAATATTTAATCTTCTTTTAGGGAAGATACAGAAATTTTCAAATAAATTTGAAATGTGAACTTTGTGCTATAAATTTAGATATTCAACATATTTATTTCTCTACTACTTCTAGCACTGTTACAAGAAACCAGTCAATTCTATTACCCCCATCACTTAAACTAAAATGTTTCTAAGATGCCAAATTCATGATAATAATCACTTTCTATGGGTTTAGAAATAGAAACAGAAATATTTTTCTTTGGCCACATCATCTTAGTCAGGGATTAGGGAAAAGACCCAACATTATTATTTGGAATTTTCCCCAATATTCAGACCTGCCAAAAAGACATCACTAAATAATTTGTTTTCTATTGCTGATTATGAAGAGCATATGATGTCGTGTTGGATTTTTCTAGCCCTAGAAATAGAGATATTAGACCTTTAAATTTTTATCTAGAGCAGTGTTTTTAAACTGAGGCCAGGGAATTCTGTAGGCCCTGTGCATTCCAAGAGACCATAGCATAGGTTTTAAAAAAATCACATAAGTGGGAGTGGGGCACAGTAAGAGACTACAACCAATAGAAATGGGAACCTCAGAAAGAAAATTAAGCCACCAGGGACTGCAGTTGGAAAAAGTTTGAGAAAGATTGATCTAGAAGATCAATTCTAAAAATTCAGAATTCAGAAATTTTTTTTCCTAAATCTACACTTCTAATAACACCCAAAGTTCAAGTAGTACTTAACCAAAGTGTAACCTACAGGAGGTATAACAGATTTTTATAAGGAATTGGACATTATGGTTTTTAGAGTTGAAAAGACAAATACAAAGTCTGCTGGATATAATGTCAGTAAGGAGAAGTTGGTGGCAGTTACATGCTGATGTACCTCCCCACCAACAGAAACATCTCTTCTTCTGAGAGTATTCAGCTATTTCAACAGATTGAATCAGACCCATCCATAACATACAGCATAATTTCCCTTTCTTAAGATTAAATGATTATGAGCTTTTATCACAGCTATAACATATTTTCAGAGTAGGCAGCACATGGCAGTGAAGAAACCTGGTCGGCAGTCTCCACAACTCCCAGAGAATTCTCCAGGCCCCATAACAAGCCAATATCACCAGGTGGTCCCAGATAGGGTAGGTGCTGTCTCCCCACCTTCTCCAGATCTAATACCAGCGACCATGAGCTTCTACAAGCATGGCTCTGGTATGTGGACACCAGGACTATTCTTCTGAAACCTTTCCTGATATGCAAAGTGAGCAATGGAAAGTAAATGATCTGGCGTCTGTCCCTGAAAGGCAGGCTTGAATGGTGGTGGGAAAATTTGAGCAAAATATATTGCCCAGCCGAAACACATTGAAGTATGGTGCTATGCTTACATCAGAGGGGAAGGATGTTTGTCCCTCCACCTGTCTGCCCTTGCAGTGGCAGCATGGTGGCATCCATCTTTTAGAGCCTAATAGAAAGCCAGGTATGAGACTGCATTGACGAGGCACATGGGGCCTCATGGGATGGGGGATGGAACTGGCCCTGCTCCCTGCCCTGACAAGGCCCTGGGTTGCCACCCAGAAACGCCTCTTCTGGCTCCTTAACGACCATGATCCCAGAGGCACACAAACCAATCTCAGAACCCCGAGGCTTTTGGCAGTAATACCTCTAGGCTTATTATTAAAATATCAGAAATCCAAAACCACTTGGCCACTATTGTGGCAACACGACATCATATGCTCTTCATAATCAGCAATAGAAAACAAATTATTTAGTGATGTCTTTTTGGCAGGTCTGAATATTGGGGAAAATTCCAAATAATAATGTTGGGTCTTTTGTCATAATATTGAATGTGATCAACATAGAGAGAGAGTGAAGTGGAAATCTGCCAGACAGGTGGTGATGGGGGCGGGAGGGGGGTATACTGGCGTTCTTGGTGGTGGAAAATGTGCACTGGTGAAGGGACAGGTGTTTGATCATTGTATGACTGACCGAGACTTAAACTGAAAGGCTTTGTGACTATTCTCATGGTGATTCAATAAATAAAACTTAAAAAAAAACATTTTCAGAGTAACACAGAACTTGTGTTTAGTGATAACCATTGTTGGAAGTAAATCTTACGGTTACTATTTTTTTAACTAAATGAGAAAATTACTGTAATATTGATAATCACTCTATAATGTATATTAACTCATAATGTTATATACTTTATCAAAATTTATCAATTATTTTTCAATTATTTCAATACATTGGGGAGGGAAGAAATTATCCTAGATAAATTTGTAAGTCATGAGTAATAACTTGAATAAATTCTGTATGCACACAACTGTTCATTAGCCCACAAAAACTAAGATCGTTCTATACCTATTCTCTATGATAAGTAAAATCAGGACTTTATATCACGGTCGAGGTCACGATCCTCCCATTGTTCATCGATTTGCTCGAGCAGGCCCAGTAACGTCTCCATTGTGAGACTTTGTTGTTACTGTGTTTGGCACATGGAACACATCACAGGTAGCTTGCCAGGCTTTGCCATGAGGACTTTAGATTATTTTCAATAATTTAACTATCCTTGTCTCAAAATTTTCTCCAGAAAAATAAGTAACATTCTACACAAAACAGTGGCGGTATGCTTATATAATTTAAACAACAATCAGATTCTTTCAAACTAGTTACTGAAATTAGAATTCTTGCTAATAATATGTCAAATTTCATCAGATCCTTAGTGATCACTGGACTTACTATGTGAGGAACATTGTCCGTAAAATATTTCCAGAAAACTCACAAGTCTTAACCACTACTCACAGCACTAATTAAGTCACTTTTATAATATTTGTTAGGCTATGTAAATATGCTCTGTGTTGACTAGAAATCAATTTTAACTCTTTATCATTCCTTCTTAACAACACTAGCTTTCTTCCTTGAGTGTACCAACATAATTCTACCTTAACATTCTAAACCATTCTTGCCATAAAATAAGCACAATTCTTTTTCTGACTATTTTGATGTAATATCTTAAAAACATCACCAATTATCCTAAGTAAATAATTTTATAACATATCACTTTTGATTCCATTACACTGTTATAGTTTAATTAATGTAAGATTAATTAAACTACTGAGGCTACAGCCAGAAATGCTAATGGGGAAAAGGGAGTATGGGACTGTTCATATAGTTGATTCAGTAGTGCAATAAATGAGCATTTAGATTTTAGATTGGAAAGCTAAAAATGTCATTTTTCACCCAGTAGTTATAGATTATTGCTTTTGGTTTCTGGTTCCATGAGTCATTTGAAAGTTGTCGTTGTCACTTCATCATAACCCTAAGTACAGGGGTGGTGGGTAAACAGGGGTTGTTTGTTTGGTTGTTTGGTTGGTTGTTTGGGGGTCACACACAGTGGTGCTCAGGGGTTACTCCTGACTCTGTACTCTGGGGTCACTTCTGGCAGACATCAGGAACCATATGGGATGCCAGGGATTGAACACCAGTTGGCCACATGCAAGGAAAAGGTCCTACCCACTGTATTATCACACTGCCCCCCACCTAAAATATCAATAACTTTTCAACAAGAAAATAGAATCACAAGGTAAACTACCTTCTGAAGAATTGTAAATGCAAGTGAATACGGAAGACCACACATTACTGGAGCAGAAATCAGAGTCTTTGATGGAAAAAAATATCCCTGAGCTGATATTGACAAATTTCTAGAAATTAAATGCAAGTTTGAGATTTTAAAACTTCACGAAGACGGTTATTAGGGAAATTGACAGTTTCTGAAGAGCACATCAGAGCATCTTATGCTTCACAACAAGTTCTATCTTCAATCAAAACCTAAACTTATGGGGTTTTATTAGAACCAAAATCCCAGTTGACTCAAGTATTCTGTATATGAGAATGAAGATACTCAAGTGCTGCATGCTCTATCCCTCGTAAGTTATTTATGAAGCTGAGATGATTTTATGAGACTCATAACCTACAAGACAGATTGTAAAAGTCAGACCTAACTCAAAACTAATTAGGATTGTACTTAATTAATTCTTTCACACCTCCATATTATCACATCAACAAAGTTTAGTGACATTCCTTTTACCTTGCTCATTATTTCCAGCTTTCAACAAAAAATAAGGAAATATAAATAAAGATGGTTTAAGGATTCAAACATAGTTTAGGAAAACATAAAACCATCAGAACAAGATGAAGATATGGCTGAATGATGGAATTATCAGACCAGGAACTTGAAATAACTGTGAATACACATATGCTAACATCTCTAGTGGGAAATGGTAAGGAATGTATGAAAACTGATGAGTAATATGAGCAGTGAGTGGAAATTATAAGAAAGAGTAAAAAATATAAAACGGAGATAAAATGTAAAAGGTCTGCATGGCAAAGAAAATAGCTCAGTTTTCATATGAATAGTTGGCATTTTGGTAGTCCCAAGTTTGAACCCTAGCATCACATGACCTCCAGAGCCCTGCTAAGTGTGGTCCTAGTGGCCACATTACTTCTGGACATTTTTGCCACCTTGCCAAACCTCAATATTGAACCATCTGGTCCAGTTGGTCAAGTATTTCTGGGAGTAACCCCTGGGCTATATAGGCACTGCACGAAAGCCCCCACTCCCAACTCCAATAATTTAAAATTATTGCAACAAAAATGGAGGTTGTGGTGTATCTATTGGTAAAATAGATACAGTGAGGAAAGAGTTTCTGGGCTTGGAAATGTCTCAATAGAAGCTTAATGCTAAACAAATAAAGTATGAACAAAATAAAACATTACATCAAAGAACAAAAGGTTTAGCCTATATGCAATGAAAATATTAGGGATGATGATTCAGAATTTCCATAAAGAATATCAGACTCCAGACCATGGATCCAGGAAGCTAAGAGAACTAAATGAAAAAGAAAAAATTGTATGCCTAATAGGAATGTCCTATTTAAACCACAGAAAACAAAAGAGTAAACAAAATATCTTTAGATAAGCAATTTACCTAGAGTGGGAAAGGAGAAGAATGTTGAGCTAGGAAGATTAAATCAGGGTAGAGCACAAGCACTGAGCATTGTTAGTCAAATCAATCAATCAATTAATTAATTAATTATTATACCTGACTTTTCCTTAGAGCCCCTGTAGGCAAATAGCTAGCAGAATAAAATACTTAAATATTGAGAGAAAAATCCATCTAAAGTTCTATAATTCTAATCCCTGAAAAATGATCACTCATATAAGAAGAACAAATTAAGTATCTCTCAGGCAAAACAAAATTGAGGTTGATTGAGCACCCATTATGCAATGAAAATAATATTTTGAAAAATTACAATGATGAAGGAAAACTTTCATAGATTTGTACAAACCATAGAATCTACAATGGCAAGAAAAAATTCTAATATGAACAATAGATTTTAAATAATGTTGAAGTATCAGCAACTGAGGTTCTCAGTCTTCCCACAGGAACTTAACTCAGCTCACTGACAACTGGAGTGAGACTTACTCAATTGGCTCTTATTGTTTTGAATTAAAACAAATTTAAATTTCGTTTTGAGTTGTACCACTAGTTTTCCTGGCTTTGAAGCTTGCAAATGGCAGACGGTGAGACTTGTAGATGATCACTAACCATCATAATAATCATAATAACGTTAATCATAATAACGGAAGTAGCTGTTATCATATCATAATCTGTTATCAGCAGATTGTTGGTTCTGTTTCTCTAGAAATACCAATTTCTGTACAAAGCCACTTGTATTTGCTCTGCAAATTTAGAAAACTGTCAAGTGATGTGGTTATTAACAAATTTATGTTTATAACTTTGTTCTTAGATAGAATTGTTCTAGGGATTCTAAAGGGTAATATTTGGGACAACCTCCACTTTTATTGAACTGTAAAGAGACATGGAGGAATTGCAGTAATTTGGTTTAAGGAAAAGGCTACCTGATGAATTTTAGTCACTAGAGGGTGCCAGTGTTCCAGCCATTGTCTCATTGATTCTAAGATTTATTTGTCTAATTTGAGGAGCCACACCCATTGGCACTCATGATTTACTTATGGCTCTGCACTCAGAATCACCCCTGACAGACCTTAGGGAACCATATATGGCCCTGCGTATTGAACCCACGTTGACTGCATGCAAGGCAAGTGCTCTACCCACTATACCATCTCTCCAGAACCTGATGCTAATATATTTCGTTACTTAATGCTTGGGCTACAGCTATAGCATAGCGAGTAGGGTGTTTGCCTTGTATGCAGCCAACCCAGGTTCGATTCCTCCGTCACTCTTGGAGAGCCCGGCAAGCTACGGAGAGTATCCTGCTCGCATGGCAGAGCCTGGCAAGCTCCCCGTGGAGTATTTGATAAGTCAAAAACAGTAACAACAAGTCTCACAATGGAGATGTTACTAATGTCCACTGGAGTAAATTGATGAAGTGCTACAGTGCTACTTAATGCTTATTTATGTCTTTTTCACTTATTCAAAATATCATTTATTGAGTATGTATTATAGCCAAGAAGTTCTGCAGATACTGCAAGAAATACAGAAAATAGAAGTTTATTTATATTTTATTGTGTTTATTTAGATTTTCATTGAGTTTATTTAGATTTCATGCAAAACAGTGGTTTGAAATGGCCTGAACTAGAGTTAGAATCAAAATACAAACAAGTCGCACAAGAAGTAAACTTATGTTCTTTAATATTAGGAGTAATTACTAATTAAATTCTAATAATAGGGTCAGCAGTGTGCTTTTTAATAGAGTACACACACACATACATGCACATCCATAGTAAACAAAGTAATGTATAGATATAATGAAATTGTTATCAAAATCACAATGATTTTTTACCTAAGTAATAGAAGAGAATTTTTTCTATTTTTATTTAGAAACTGTAATTTACAATACTGCTAATGCTAGAATTTTAGACATATAATGACCCAACTCCAAACCTAAAACTGTGTCAACATCCCCAACTAATGAATTACTCAATGTTCCCTTCTACCCTTCACTCTATTCCCTTAAAAATTTAAAATTTAATACATTTTATTAAATGTATTGTAACTTGAGTCATAATGATTATAACGTTGACCCTTATAGTTTTGATAAACACTGTTACCTCACTGTTGCACTGTCAAAGTCTTCAAGCCCTTAAGCTCATGTTATCCTTATGTTATCTCCACCTTGACTCATTCCATGTCCCTTCACTCCTCTCTTTCTTGGCTTTCTCAAATTTGTAATTCAGGCCATGGTTTAGTCATCATTTGATACCTTCTATTGCCCAGGTTTGATACTAATTATACCATAGATGAGTTAGGTCATTGGTATTTGTCCTTCTCCCTCTGACTTGGCACAACATGATATCCTCCAGTACTGTTCAAATTGCAGCAAACTGAATTATTTCATCTAAAAAAATTTTTAAGTTCATATGAAACCACCAAGGACCATGGATAGTTAAAAACTTTTGAGAAAGAGAATAAATTCACAACTAATCTTTGACAATGAAATCAATAATACACAATGGTAAAGGCACATGTAGTAGTGGTGGGAAAACTGAATGTCTGCAATGAAGAGAATTAAATTAGACGCTCATCTTCTATCCTACACACCCAGAAAAAATCAATTCAAAGCTTATTAAGGACTTAAATGTAAGACCTGAAACTTTAAAACTTCTGAAAGAAAATGTAAGATTTTGTTTTATGACATAGGTCTTAGCAACGATTCCAATGATGTGACACCAACAAGAAAGAAAAAAGTGAAAGCCAAAAAAACAAATAATTGGGACTGCTTCAAAGTAGGAGTAAGTTCTCGGGGGTTGGAGCGTTAGCACAGTGGGTAGGGCATTTGCCTTGCAGGCGACCGACTTAGGTTCCATCCCCAGCATCCCATATGGTCCCCTGAGCACCGCCAGGAGTAATTCCTGAGTGCATGAGCCAGGAGTAACCCCTGTGCATCGCCCGGTGCGACCCAAAAAGCAAAAAAAAAAAAAAAAGTAGTAAGTTCTCTTATAGCAATAGAGCAATCAAGGGAGTTAAAGGAGACCTATACAATGCAACAAAATACCTTCAAGCCATATATATCTAACAAGAAGTTGCTCTTCAAAATGTATAACTCCAACTTAATACTAAAGAAATCCCCAGTTTCAAAGTGAACTGAGAACTTGAGTAACTCTTTCAATTGAATATTTTTAAAAGAAAAAAAGTTTTAAATGGGCCAAGATCTAAGAAGTTATACACATGGCCATCAGGTTTCAAATAAGTTTCTCAGTATCATTAATCCCAAGGAAATGCATATTAGAACAAGATAGCACTTCAAAGGTGTCGGAAGGCCTATCAAAGAAATAGGAAACAGCAAATGTTGGAAATGATGTAGAGAAAATGCAAACCTTTCACATAGGGTATGAAAATACAAAATGTTGCAGCTACTGTAGAAAAAAGCATGAATCTTCCTCAAAACTCCAAAATAGTAATATAATGTCACTTTTGAGTATTTGTCCCAAACAATGGAAATCAAGATGCCAATGAGGTACTAGAGGACAAGTACATTTTCCACCATCAATATTTTGATATGGATCCTTAATATTTAAAGAGGAATAAGGTACTAATGCCTTCATTCAAAGACATATACACTGCTAATGAATCCTTACTAGTGGTAATTTTGATTTCTTGGTATATTGATTAAATAGTTCTAAAATAGTACAGACACGTAAAATCATGCTTATAAGATATTAGATTATTGGAGTTTCGAAATTATGCACATAACACATTGGTCTGCTAGCATCAAGAATCTGGCATGGGAGCTGGACGATAGCACAGCGGGGTAGGGCGTTTGCCTTGCACGCGACCAACCCGGGTATGATCTCCAGTATCCCATATGGTCTCCCAAGCACAGTCAGGAGTAATTCCTGAGAGCAAAGCCTGAGCAAAGGAAAAAAACTGGCATAACAATAAAAATATGTACAGAGAAGAGGTGAATTAGTAAGTTAGTGGAGAAAGTCTAATTTAAAAATGCAATACAAAATTTACCTATTACCAGTGTGGGGCTCTTTATGTTCACTCATAAATACAGTTTAATAGATTATAAGAGGAAATGGAATACATAAACTGTTTATCTCCCAGCATAAGCTGCAGGAGTTGACAAATTTATTTTTCAATAATTGATTTGAAAGTTTTGGATACAGGAGAAATAGCTAAAATACAAATTAATGTTTTCTGCATCCAAGAGGAGGCATATATTAATTGAATTCCTAATGAATGAAAGGTTATTAAGTACTCACTGAAGAGGAAGAACAGACTTAGTTTCATTTTAGAGAATTTAGAAAAAAAAGTCTAATATTTTCCTAATTGTATATTATTTTATTCTTAAATTCTCATTAATAGACTCCTACTACATCAAGGTAATATCAGAAAGACTAGCAAAGACAAAAACTTGACTTTAAAAGCAGTGAGTTCCTAAGAATAGTAGAGATAAGGACCAGGAGGTTTGCCCCACGGCTTGAAAGCCAGCCTCACATGCTGGGGGAAAATGCAGCTCAGATACAGAAGGGAGCACCAAGTAAAGGATATTGGGAGGACCCGCTAGAGTTGGAAAATGTGTGCTGAAAGTAGACTATAGACCGAACACAGTGGCCACTCAATACCTCTATTGCAAACCACAACACCCAAAAGGAGAGAGAGAACAAAAAGGAATGCCCTGCCACAGAGTTGGGATGGGGGTGGGAGGGATACTGAGATCATTGGTGGTGGAAAATGGGCACTTATGGAGGGATGGGTACTCGTTCATTTTATGACTGAAACACAAACACGAAAATTTGTAAGTATGTAACTGTACCTCACAGTTATTCACTAATAAAAATAAATAAATAAATAAATAAATAAATAAATAAATAAATAAATGGAAGCAGTGAGTTGCAAAGGAGATCAAGTGAGTGAATGGGTTTCATGTGCTGGGGATGGGAAGTGAAATTCTTTATCAAGAAAGTTCACTCCAGGTTGCCTCTCTAGGTAAATCTAGATTTCCAGTCTCCCAAATTTCCAGTGAAATTTCCAGCCCCCTAAAGAAATCTCAGTAAACCTAAACTAAATATCAAATCCCTTGTCCTTTCACCAATCAAAGGTAATCTTCCTTAATTTTTATGAATATGTAGCTCACATGGCTTTTATGTTCAATTCTTAAGACAAAGAAGGTTTTATTGTTTGTTTGATTTACTCTGGGCTGTGTTCAGGAATTCCTCCTAGTAGGCTTCGGGGTCCATGTGGTGTGTCAAAGATGAGCATGTGTAAACCAAGTACCTTATGTGTTGCACTATCTCTCAAGCCCCAAGACAAAGGCTTTTTTTAATGTTATAGTCAGAGAGAGAGAGAGAGAGAGAGAGAGAGAGGGAGCGCTCAATGGTGAAGGAATAGCTTGCTCAAGAACCAAAGACCAACCCTAGGGACTGAATGATCTCCCAAGCTATTCCGGATATGGCCTAGGGGCCCCTAGCACCACTGTACCACTAGACTTGAGCAACGGCTCACTGTGGGCTTTAGGACTCTAGAATCAAAGTGACCTCTGACTGAGTAACCCAGAAGTAGTCCACAAGTCCCCAGAGTACTGCTTTGGAGGTAGAATAAATGGAAAACCAACTTCTTCAATATAGTCACGAATGACTATATTTTCTCTCTGAGATACTCAGAGGTTTACTTGTGGTTTCCCACTTGGTGTCTGATGCTTTCCCCATTGCATATAAACCATACAGTTGCTGAAGTGCTTGGCAAAAACAGTCGAAAGAAAAAATAGGATCAGGGTTTAAGTTCAGAAAGACAGAAAATTATCATTGTCTTCTACTGATGGCTATTATAAGAGTTCAGTGAAAGACGCTAAGTAGTATCCACAGAAGTGAGGTTGGATCAGAGCCTGGACTATCATGCTTCAGCTACATGAAATCAAGCTCAAGGCCATGCTGAGTTGGTTCCCACAGAAGCAAATAGGTTGTGCTGTGTATAGGTCACACAGCCAATAATATCATTAGATGCCCACTGCCCCAAAATTCTCCTATTGTAACTATTTATTCAAAGGATTTGACTTTATTAGGAATAAGGTCATTGCAGATGCAGTTAGTTAGAGTGGGATCTTATTGGAGTATAGGAGGGCCCCTAATCCAATAGGATATGTCTCCTTTTAAAATAAGACGAAAACAGGAGAGCAGGGAGAATACCAGTAAACATAAAGTTTCAGACCCAGCTGATGTGTGTTTGAACCAAAATCTCCAAAGATCTAAGTAAAACATACACACACACACACACACACACACACACACTTTGGGAAAGGCATGGTATATACTTTTCGCTTTGCCCTCAGAAGCAGTTATCCTCATTAGTACTTTGGATCTCAAACTTATTGCCTCCAGAACTATGAGAAAAAAAAATTTCTGCTAGTTAAGTCACCCAGTTAGTGGTAGTTTGTTACTGCAACTCTAGCAAAGTAATGAAGCAACATGCTAACTGGAGAATGGAATACGAAAAGGTGTGATTTTTATAGCAGACAATCTGGCAAAAGCTCTCTTGCCCAGGTGGTCAGAGATAAAATCACAATGACAGTATTTCTCCTTGATTTGATGCTATGAAAAGAGCATTTAGCATCCAGTCTTCATCACAAAATCTTCGGTCTAGTCCAAAAAAAAAAAAGTATCAGGAAATTCCTATAAAATACCTCACTAGTATTACCTCCAAATGCTAAGATCACAGAAATCAAGGAAAATCTGAGAAATTATCAAGAGGCACCTAAGGAGACATAATTAAAATGTAAAATTATCATTCTGGATGGGATTCAAGTACCCAAAAAAGTGTAAAGTAATATAAATAAAGTATGGATATAAATGTCAATAGTGACTAATTAATTATACAGTTATAATATGCAGTGTTCTATACAGAAATTCTCTGAGTTATCTTGTCAACTTGTATGCAAATCTAAATCTGTTCAAAAATGAAAAATTTATTTAAAAAAGGGACTGGAGAGATAGTACCATGAGTAAGGAATTTGCCTTGTGCATGGTTCATCCTGATTTTATCCTTGGCACCCCATGTGATCACGTAAGCCTCACCAAGAGTGATTTCTGAGCACAAAGCCAGGAGCAAGCCCTAAGCACTGCCAGGTGAGGCCCAAACCAAAAGGTAAAGGGAAAAAAAATTAGATGAGTTTCACATATAGCAAAAGAATTAAAATGTGTAAGGCAAAGCACTTTGAAATATAACTATCTTATATATGAAATGTAGTTTTTAATGATCCCAACACATTCATAAAAGCTAATGTGCCCATTAAGTTAAAGATAGTATGATCATAAATTATTTATATTAATTATACAGTTCAACAAAGCATGACGGATATTTCGAACATGATCTCTAGTAGTTTTATTTTTGTATCTTTTCAACACTACAACTAGTAAATTGTCTTTCTCTGTTTACTGGGTCTCACAGCATTTGAAATATTGTCTTTTAAATATTATTTTTGGTTATAATTTGTGGCTCATTAAATTTCAGTTGAATAAAATTTTATGTTCTTTAGTAATGAGTTATATGAAAATATAAAAGCAGAGTTAAAGATTTATCGCAATATTTTATCGTTTTCATTTCTTAAAAATAAAAAGTGTGGAAATTTGAGACAGAGTTACTCTGTCTTTTTGCATTATCAAATTTAGTCTAATGTACCTTAACAAAATCCAACAGAAAACAAGGTAAAAATATAATTTCAAGTCACTAAAATACCAACTCATTCAATAGAACAAAACTTTTAGTCTGGCACTTCAGTTATACGCTTTTAGCAATTGTCAATATGTAATGCATATCAAGATCATGAACGATCAGTTTGAGGCTCTTCATGTTCCTAGAGCGAACAGACGCCATTGGGCTACACTAGCACGCGATAGGGACAAATGGAGATGCTACTGACGCCCGCTTGAGCAAATCAACGATTAACGGGAAGTCAAGTGATCAAGTGATCAATGAATATCATTTTAAGCTTTCATTTAATAATTTTCATTTGAGCTTCTTGACCTTATAATTGGAAGTTCCTAACTTTGATCAGCATCTCCTTATGTCTCTATCTCCTAGCATATGGCAACCACTAGTCTGTGCTCTGCTGTAATGATTCAGTTGTTTTACTTATAAATATGTGATAAATAGGATTCTCTTATACATTTTAATTAGTACAATATCCTTTAAATTATTTCATATTATTGCATATTATTGCAATTGCATTTCCTTATTTTCTGGGTGTTCCCCAGAAGTACTTGAGGTCACTCGGGCTACACTGAGTTGTTTGGAGGCTAATATGGTGCCAAGTATTAAGCCTGGGTCTTTGTATATGCTTGGCATGAGCTCTCTGTGTTTGAACTCTCTCCTCTGCCTGGAAGTTTCTTCCTTTATGGATGAACAGCACTGTAGCACTGTAGCATTGTCCTCTCATTGTTCATCGATTTGCTCAAGCGGGCACCAGTAATGTCTCACAACAAATTGTGAGATTTGTTGTTACCGTGTTTGGCATATCGAATACGTCACAGGGAGCTTGCCAGACTCTGCCATGCAGGCAAGATACTCTCGGTCACTTGCTGGGCCCTCTGAAAGGGGCAGAGGAATCGAACCCAGGCCAGTCACATGCAAAGCAAATGCCCTACCTGCTATGCTATCGCTCCAGCCCAGGGATGAATAATATTTTGTTATGTCAGAATATCCATCCCTCCATCTCCCAGCTATACATTTATCACATGTTCTTCATTCATCCATCCACCTTAGGTTGTTTCCAAGTCTTCATTTTTGTGAAAAATGCTTTGATTATCCTTAGAATGCAGATACCTTCTTGAGATAGGTACAAATGTTTTTCTTAGGATAGGTTAGAACTCATTTTCACTAAGAATTATACATAGAAGTAAATAAATACTGACTTGCTTCCAATTTCATGTCTGATCCAATCATTGGAGAAACGTTGGTCTAAATGTTTTAGAATAAGGATATTCTTATAGAAAGTAGTTCTTGATAGGCAGTAGTTCCTACACAATTGTTAGAAAATAGGCCAGTTTCAGAATTAGAGTTGGATCATGCTTTGATTCACCAATCAATCAACCTGAGAAGTCATCAATCACAAGTTAGGAACTCTGGAAAATAAGCTTATATAAAAGCCTAGCCTATAAAATGCAGTTGTCTCTGTGTAGCTCTGAGTCAATGAGTCCTCATTCAAGTGCCAGTGTCTCACTGTAGGTCATTATGGTTAGGAATCTAGAAGTATAACTGGATACAAAAGAAGTGTCTCTATAAATATTTGTCTCTTGTATAGCTAGAAAAATGCCTTCAAAAATGTTGGACTTTGCTTTATTTATGCAATTCAAGCACACACAACTCTTCAACCAACTCTAGTGTGAAAGCATAGAGGAAAACTTAACTTGGAGATGAATGATGATCAGAACAGAAAATGTCACATGAGTCAACTCTCTGTGTAATAATCAAAGTGTTGAAAGGACTGGAGATATAGCACAAGGGTTATAACTCTTGCCTTGCATTCAACTGACCTGGTTAAATCCTCAGCATTACGTATGGTTCCCTGAGCAACACCAGGAGTGACTCTTGAGCACAGAGCCAACAGTAAGTACTGAGCAATATGGAGTATTAGCACAAAACAAAGTCCAACAATAATAATAAATATAATAGTGATGAAATATGTATATGTGTGCAATCATAGTATAATCTGTCACTGCCACAGTCATTCCATTTTTCATCGATTTGCTGGAGCAGGTGCCAGTAAATTCTCCATTTGTCCCTGTCACATGCTAGTGTAGCCCAATGGCGTATTGGGGGCTCTTTCAGGGTCAGGGGAATGAGGACTCTCATTGTTACTGTTTTTGGCATATCAAGAACACCATGCGTAGCTGCCAGGCTCTGCCGTGTGGGTGGGATACTCTTAGTAGCTTGCAGGGCTCTCTGAGAGGGATAGAGGCTTTTGGAGCAGCCTCTAATCACCTTTAAAGATGTTCCCAGTCAGGCATATACGAGGGCAGGATAATTTCGGTAGCCTGCTGGGTTCTCTGAGAGCAAAACTAGACAATAAGAGGTCGCACAGCTGCAAATGAGACTGTGTGCTTCCGGGAGCTTGGTTTTACAGTCTCTGGATCTTGGGTGTTGGTGGGATTACACGGCCGTTGGTATGTGTAACTGTCTAGCTACTGGCAGATGAGGGATCTGGGTGGAGGAGGCCCAGTCCCGATCTGAGCAGGATTGGAGATTTCAACCCTGAGTCCCGCACACCTGGACTCCTCTGCCAGTTCCTTCATGCAGAGGCTCATCTAAGCATGTGGAGGGTGGTCTCAGAATGGCTGTGGCTGGATTCCAGAGGTCTTCAGCCTGTTGGGGCTCTACTTGGGACGGGGAAGGAAACTCAACCCGACCCCCCTCGTAGGGACTCTGGTGAGGACAGCCAGACATGGGGGCAAGGAGACTCCTTTTAAGATATGTAAGACATAGTATAATATATGAAGGAATGTAAGATCATGAACCATTAGCTATTAGACTATCACAATATAACCATTATAAGACAAGTTAATGGTCCTGGACAGTAACATTTTACTGAGGATCTTAAAACTTGAGCTTTCACAGTGATGTTGCTCCACAAATATGAGCAGGAATGAAAGAACAGAAATATAAGTGAGAAAATCAGTGATATTTGTGTTGTTGTTATGAATACATGTATATCATATAAAGTCAGGAAATACATAAAATAGATGCCTTAAATAAATTCACATTCTGGAAGGGAAATAGCTGTGGGTATTTGGAAACTAAGTCAAATTAATAGCTTGAGAATAACGGTAGAAGACCAAGGAATTATCAGAACGCAAACAGACACAATAGGAAATAATAGATGATGCATGTATTGCTTGTTAGCATCTGACTTTCAGATTTGGAGGCAGGCAGACCTGATTCTATGACTACACTCTTACCAGTGAGAACATACAAATGTTCTTAAATTTCCACTTGGGACCATTTTTTACCCTAGGATATATTACCTTGTTGATTTTTTTTTTGGCTGTTACATGGTGATATTTTACCGTTGTCAAATTTTTTGGCAACAAAATGATAACCATCTCCAGTTTCATGACCCCAGAGTGGGGTGATGACCCACATTTTAAGAAGCTTGGATTTAGACCATCTAAGCCTCACCTTTTCAAACTATAATGTCTCATATTTTCAAAAAAACAGAAACTACTTTCAAAGTTCTTCTGAGGGATAACAATAATAAAGATCTCTAAAACTCAGAACAGAGTATCAGGCACACAGTCAATATTTCCAAAACATTTACTCCACGAAGGTAGAAATCTTTATCTGCTTTGTGACTGTGACTTGCTGGATTCTCAACACTTGTAACTAGTTGATAACATTCCATGCAACAAATTTGTTTACTTATTAAAGGCAGTCATTTTTATTATTATTCTTGGATTCAATGTCTATGTTATATCCTTGATTCTGGGGAGATAATACAGGACTAGGGTGCATGTAAGGTTTGGGCCAGGCACTATGCCTTACAGCCTCCTGACTGCCAACTAGTGGCCCTGGTGTTCCCTGGATTGCAGGGCCCACCAGCACTGCCTCCTCAAGTACCTCCTACTGAACTGCTGGCTCAGTTGGCCAGCTACATCTGGAAATGAGCACCTTCCTCAAAAAGAATGTAATCTCCTGGGTTTGTGTTATATATAAAGAGAAGTTATACATTTTCCTTTTTCATTTTGTTTAATTTTTATTTTTCCACTGGCATCATCAGTTTAGAATATTCTTAAATTCTAGGTGTTCATCTTTACATCTATGATGTGTCTCATGTGTCCTCCACCTGCAATACACCTGCAATATTCCAGTTGATGGTGGGATGAACTTGAACTTTGATGGACTCTTCTTTTGAATATGCTATGCACTTAGGCACATAAGGTCTTCAAAACACTTTTGAAAGACAGATTTGCTACTGGGTTCCAAATATAACCAAAGTTTCTACTTTCTGAGTTAAGCCATGAAAATCCCTAACACCCTCATGATTCAGCAACATTTCTAAAATTACAAAACAACAAAAACATTACATGATTGATTTGACCTTTTAAAAACTTAGTGGTGGTAACATTTATTCTTAATTCTGACCCTGAATATTATAGCATTTTTTGTTGAGTCTAAGGAGACTTATAACACTCAAAGAATGTGTCATGTTGTCTCCATTTTTCCCTGTTAGTTTTTCAGTGTAGCAAATGCTACTGTTGTTTCAAATAACCCTTGAAGTTTCTGGCATATAAAGTGTGCCTCTTTAAAGGCTAAAGTCATTTCTAAAGTGTAGGGTGAATGTCAACATGTCCCCTTTGCTCTTGTAGGGAACTCTTTATTCAGTCTTATAGCCTTGCATATATGAAACAGTAGAACCAAGAAAAATTACATCCTTCAGGCTATACTGTGATTTCAAATGCAAAAGAATATTTGTTTGAAATACAATTGGTCTTTTCAAGGATTAGAGTTGTTTAGATACAGAGACTAGGGGCAAGCAATAAAGGTGAATAAATAGCTGGAGAAAAAAACCACAAGATACCTCCTACCCCAAAGAAGAGAATCAAGTCTCATTAATGGAAATAAATGAACATTAAGAATGGAGTGTTTAGCAGGAAAACTCAAATCAAAGAGTCTAACAGATTTGAAAAATAAAGATATTGAATAACCAGAGTTAAACTTTCATTTTTTTGGTAAAATCTCCTTCCAGTTAAGAGAATGGTCTCTATAGTCAGTGTGCCTGGATTAAATCCTAGTTTTATCAGGTATTAGTTATATCATTTGGGGAAATTTTAAAGCTCTCAAAGCTTCTTATCTATAAAATGGGGGTAGTTATAATGCCCATATTATAGCTTTAGCGGAATAGTAAAATGAATATATGTTAACTTCTAGTAAAAACTGAATTAACACTATAATTATTCATAAGAGTGAGTTAAATATGAATGTTTCCATCACGGTGTCCTGATATTTTGTAATAAAGTATGCTCAAAAATAAGAATTCAGTGATTTAAAGGACAGAAAGTAACCTGTGAAATTGCTAAGGAGAAAAAAATGCTAAGTAAAATGCTGTATTTCTGGAATGGTAAAGACTGATTGACAATTAGACCTTTTGCTATTATTTAGGCTAGAGACCCAATAATTGTTGCAAGTAATGAATCATAGAAATGATCCCTGAATGTATAGCTTTGTTGGCTATATATTAAAAGGAATACCACAGAGATATAGAGAAATTTGTGACAATGATATTCTAACAGTTATTTTAAGAAATTAGATTCTGTGTCACAAAGAACTTATTGATTGTCTATGTGAATTGCAGAGATGCGATCAAGGAAGACCTCAAAGGGAGAAGAGCAGAAGTGCTGGTAGATGCGGCAGAAGCTGGGAAAAGTACTCATTACGCCCACCTGTCCTTCGCCAATTACAAGACCAAGATGACTGCCCTCCAACGTCCTGATGGATCCATCACATCCTCCAGAATGGCAATGGAGAAGATTATCCATGACTTCTACTCAAATCTCTTCGATAGCCATGTCCACTTGCCGACATACCAAATTCCACAGGATGGATATGTCGTTCCCAACGTTCTCCCCTCCGAAATCCGACACGCCATTTCGTCGGTAAAGAAACAAACAGCACCCAGCCCAGACAAGGTCAGACCTGAACACCTGAAGAACCTGCCGTCAGTACTCATCAATACACTGGCTCAGCTCTTCACTCGCTACCTGTCTGAATGCAAGGTTCCGTCCCAATGGAAAACCAGCAGGACCGTACTACTGTTCAAGAAGGGAGACATCCATGACATTGGCAACTATCGCCCGATCTGCCTATTGTCTGTCATCTACAAGTTGTTCACTCGAGTCATCCTGAATAGGATTGGCAGAACACTAGATGAAGGACAACCATGCCAGCAAGCCGGGTTCCGCAAAGGATTCGCCACCATCGACCATATCCACACAATAACCAAACTCATTGAGGTTTCTCGGGAGTTCAAGATGCCGCTCTGTTTAACGTTCATTGATTTAAAGAAAGCCTTTGATTCTGTTGAGATGGAAGCGGTCATTGAAGCCCTAGCCAATCAGGGCATTTAAGCCCAATACATCAAGATCCTCCATGAGCTGTATTGCGGATTCACTACCAGGATCTCACCATTCTACAAAGAAGTGATCATTGATGTGAAGAGAGGGGTTCGGCAGGGTGATACCATTTCACCGAAACTCTTCAGTGCCACCCTCGAGAACATCATGCGACGACTGGAATGAGAAGGAATGGGAGTGAAGATAGATGGTCGGCAATTACACCACCTCCGCTTTGCTGATGACATTGTTTTAATAACACCAAACATCAGCCAAGCGGCACAAATGCTGGCTGACTTTGACCGTGAGTGTGGAAAGGTAGGACTACAGCTGAATCTTACGAAGACAATGTTTATGAGAAACAGCCTCGTTCCTGACACCCCATTCACTCTCAACAGAACGACCATCTCCGAATGCAACAGCTATGTGTACCTAGGTTGAGATGTCAACATGACAAATGACCTGGCACCCGAGCTGCGCAGGAGGAAGAGAGCGGCTTGGAATGCCTTCAAGAACGTCAAAGAAATAGCTAAGAAGACGAAGAACTTCCGGCTCCAGGCACATCTCTTTGATTCCACTGTTCTTCCTGCATTAACATATGCCTCAGAGACCTGGACCCTATGCAAACAGGATGAGAACGCTATTCAGGTCTCCCAAAAAAGAATAGAAAGAGCTATGCTTGGAATATCACATTTCACTCAAATGAGAGAAAAAATCCGGAGTTCCGACATCCGTCGACGATCAAGAAACAGGGACGCTGTCTCATATGCCAAGGTGTCAAAAATCAGATGGCCTGGTCACGTAATGAGATTTAAAGATGATCGCTGGACTAGAGCTCTTACTGACTGAATTCCACAGGATGTCAAAAGACCGCGTGGCTGCCCACCTACCAGATGATCAGACTTCTTCATGAATGATCGGTTTGAGGCTCTTCATGTTCCCAGAGCGAACAGATGCCATTGGGCTACACTAGCACGTGACAGGGACAAATGGAGACGTTACTGGCACCCACTCGAGCAAATCGACGACTAACAGGAAGTTAAGTGATTAAGTGATTCAATATCATTAAAATTCTGAAAGATGCTACTTAATAGTGAATAACGATAAAGAAAAATTTTGTATCACATACTTTGTATCAAGGAAGGATTCTCTAGAGGAAAATCACTTAAACTAAATCTTAAAACACATGAAAGAGGAAGCCAATGAATAGCCAATGATTAGTTTACCAAGTAGGATACGAGCTTAAGTTTGAAAGTTCTAAAGCAAAAGAAGAGTTAATGTGCTAAGGTACAATATGAAAAGCTTGGAGGTGAAGGGGCAGAAAGAGATGATAAGAGAGGATGCAGTGAGAAGGGCAGAGTCTGGTCATACTCAGCCTTGGGTCGGATGGTACTTACTTTGTAGGCAACATAAAGATTGTAAATTTTCTTCTAAACATGGAAGATTTAAGAATGAAAATTGTATAACTGAAGCCCAAGCACAAAAATTTGTAAGTCTACAACTGTACTTCATGGTGTTTCACTAATAAAAATTTGAGAAAAAAAATGAAAATGAAAGATTATGTCTACATTTCAAAAATACTGCAGCTGAGTTATCCATGAAGTGTCTGGCATATAAAGTATGCCACTTTAAAGGCTAAAGTCATTTCTAAAGTATAGCGTGAATGTCAACATATGCCCTTTATTATCTATTTCTATTTCTAAATTATCTTTTATAATTATTTGTTTCTAAAATAAATCTTTCTTCCTAAACCCTAGTTCCTACTCCACTCTTTTCCTACTCAAAAAATACAAAACTAGTTACAAGACAGCAGAGGGAGAAGAGAGGGTGGTAAAACCAGACTACAGGTAATATAGGACAGTGGTGGAGGCCTGGTAGATTTAGATTTCCTATGTAAATCTAAAGTATTAAATGTGTTTATTTGTTCTTGCACCACATCTAGTGGTTCTCAGGGCTTGAGCAAAAACTGGTGATGTATTCGATATGCCAAACACAGTAACAATAAAATCTCCAATGGAGATGTTACTGGACCCGCTCGAGCAAATCGATGAACAACGGGAGGGCCTTCTTCTTCTTCTTCTTCTTGCATTCAGGAGTTATAATACCTGACAGTGCTCAGGATACTGTAAATAGTATAGGGATTAAACCTAGTCAGCCACTTGCAAGGCAAGCATCCCACCTACTCTGCTATCTCTTTAGCCCCAGCTTTTAGTTAAAAATAATGAATTCCACTAATAAATTAATTAAAGTGATATTAATCTAGCAATCTCCTTTTCATTTATGGGTCATCAAGTTTTTCACTCCAATGAATTTATTATAGCAATGACAAATGCATTTTTTGTCATTTCTAAAACCTTTCTCATTTTTGTTTCCTATTATTTTATTTATTTTACATTATAAAAGGACAGAAAAATTGTTGTTAAGCACCTTTAGTTTTTCTGACTATAGTATAGCTAAAAGTTTTATTAGGTCTTTTATTAGTTTTATTAGTATTATTAGGTCTTGATTCCACTTTAAATAGGCTTAAGCACCCCCACTCCATATGTTTGTTATCCTGACCTTCTTTGTCTGTTCTTAGGCTTTATCTCAATTGTTCTACCAGTAATATTTGCCCCTGTATATATTGCCATCTCCTGAAATCCCTTTCATTGTTTGGTGTCCAGGATGCCGGAAACTGGCTGATTCTTCTCATATTTCTTTTACTTTTCTAGATTCTTCATACTTTTAATAGTTCATTCTCATCTTCTTATTCTCTAAATGTGGGCACCTCTTCTCTATTATATCAATACTTGCTGAATTATTTTATCTAGTTTCAAAGACTTTAAGTAACAGCTATATTCTGAAATTTCTCTCTCCACATTTAGAGCTCCTACTTGAGTCCATGTTTATAGTTCTCTACTTAGCATCTAAGATTTTTTGTAGATATCTGAAGTTTTAATTATTAGACACATACATACTATTCTTTATCTTCCACACCAGCAAAAGAAGCAACCTCCATTATATTAATAGTATCCTGATTAACCATTTGCACAAGGTAAAATCTTGAAACTTTTCTTGATGCCTCTTTTTCTTCTTTTACCTAATTTTCAACACTGATTTATTCTACCATCAGAATACATTCATAATCTCTCTAGTTATCATTACCTTAACTGTCCTAGAAAAAAATACTATCATATCTTGATTGGTTGCCTGGAATGATCTTCTAACTAGTACATCTGTGATTTTTATTTTGTCCCCCAATTGTATTCTAATCATTGCAGCTACCTTGTTTCTTTTCAAACAAAATACTCACATGTCACTCCTCTCCTTAGCGGTGTGACTTGAGTGACATCAATGATCTAACCCAGTACTCAAAAGGCTATAGGTTTTGTTTCTTTCCTGTCAATTACAGTCATATATCATCTGGCTCCTTTGAAATCTCGAAATACTGTTTTATTGAGTTCCTTCTCATGTACTTAGCTCTAATCACAGAGGGTTCCTTATTCTATCTCTCTCAACATATATCAGACATGTTTCTGTTCCTGTTTTTTGAAGTTAGTCTTCCCACTAGTTGAATATTTCTTCATCTAGAAATTCATATGGAGAGTTCACTCAGTGGCTATAGGTCATTATTATAGGGAAAAATAAATTCCATTAAGTCAGAGAATGATGAACAGAATAAAACAGAGAAAAATTCATATAGAACTGATCAAACCAGTGTTCAAGGACACAGCAGTCAAATGTTTTATTAAGGTTAATGCTGGAGAGCAGAGGCAGAAAGAAACTACTACCTGTAAACAGGAAGAAAGATACAGGAGAGTTTGATACGGCTATACTAAAGCAACTCAGGAAGGACTGCATTTTGAGGTCAGAGCGATAGAACAGTGGATAGCGTGTTAGCCTTGCACAACACTGTTCTGGGTTTGATCACTGACATCCCATAAAGTCCCCCAAACACTGCCAGAAGTGATTTCTGATTGCAGAGCCAGGAGTAACCCCTAAGAATTGCCAAGAAGGAAATTGTAAAGAAGGAAAGGAAGAAGGAAAGAAGGAAGGAAGGAAGGAAGGAAGGAAGGAAGGAAGGAAGGAAGGAAGGGAGAGAGGGAGGGAGGGAGGGAGGTAAAGAGAGAAAGAAAGAGAAAGAAAGAAAGAGAGAGAGAGAAAGAAAGAAAGAAAGAGAGAAAAAGAAAGAAAGAGAGAAAGAAAGAGAGAAAGAAAGAGAAAGAAAGAAAGAAAGAAAGAAAGAAAGAAAGAAAGAAAGAAAGAAAGAAAGAAAGAAAGAGAGAGAGAGAAAGAGAGAAGGGGCAGAAAGATAATACATCAGGGTCTTCCACATTAGCAACCAGTGTTTAATCTCCAGCATCCCATATGGTCCCTTGAGCACCACCAGGAGTAAGTTTTGAATGCAGAGCCAGAATTTATCCCTGAGCATTATTTGGTGTGGCCCTCACAAACAAGCAAACAAACAAAAAAGCAAGCGAGCAAGCAAGCAAAGAAATAATTAAGAAGAGTGAGGAAGGAAGGAAGGAAGGAAGGAAGGAAGGAAGGAAGGAAGGAAGGAAGGGAGGAAGGGAGGAAGGGAGGGAGGGAGGGAGGGAGGGAGGGAGGGAGGGAGGGAGGGAGGAAGGAAGGAAGGAAGGAAGGAAGGAAGGAGAAATGAAGTGTTCCTACTTATTAACTGCAATATCTGTCATCAATAATCATTACCTACTTACATAGATCAATGTTTTCCCATATGCATTTATTGACCTCTGGGATATAAAGAATTTCATATTAGCTTGATTAAAAAGACTAATCATGAATATTATAATTTAGTGGTGTTCAAAACACTATAAGATAACTAATAGGGTTCCACAAAACCCAAAATATGGCCCACTAATGTCTAGCAAATATTTAAGGATCTAGAAGGAAAAAATAAAAATAAATTATTTATAAAAACAATTAGGATAATAAAATGATTTTACAAGATTAGCTGGGCAACAGCTAAGAGGAAACCTTCTAGAAATAGAATTTCCTAGAGATTTACTTATACAGAAAGAATAAAAGATGATTTAATCAATATTGTATGAGATTTCCTTTTTATTTAATCACTGTGAGATAGTTACAAAGCTTTCATGATTGAATTTCAGTCATACAATGATCAAATACCCATCCCTTCACCAGTTTACATTTTCCACCACCAGTGTCCCCAGTATCCCTCCCACCATCCCCACCCAACCCACCCCCTGCCTCTATGGCAGACAATTTCCATCTTACTCTCTCTCTACTTTAAAGCATTATGGTTTGCAATACAGATTCTGAGAGGACATCACGTACTTTCAACACACATCTTCCAGACCCTCCAACCACAATTGACTTGTGATCCCTTCTCTATCTCATCTGCCTTCTCCCCCAGCTCATAAGGCAGGCTTCCAAGCATTTTCCTGATTCTTGTCTCTACTGTCCTGGGAGTTAGTCTCAAATTATGTTATTTTACTTTCCACAAATGAGTGCAGTCATTCTATGTCTGTCCCTCTCTTTCTGACTCATTTCACTTAGTATGATACTCTCCATGTCCATCCACTTATAAACAAATTTCATAACTTCATTTTTTCTAACAGCCGCATAGTATTCGATTGTTTAGATGTACCATAGTTTCTTCAACCAGTTAACTGTTATTGTGCACTCTGGTTCTTTCTATATTCTGGCTATTATGAACAGTGCTGCAATGAACATACAGGTGCAGATGTCATTTCTACTGTGCTTTTTAACACCTCTAGTATATAATCCCAGAAGTGGTATTGCTGGATCATATGGAAGCTCAATTTCTAGTTTTTTGAGAAATACCTATATTGTTTTCCAGAAAGTATGGACCAGTCAGCATTCCCACCAACAATGAGAGTCCCTTTCTCCCCACATCCCTTCCAGTACTGGTTGTTCTTGTTCTTTTCGATATGTGCCAGTCTCTGTGTGTAAGATGATATCTTATATTACAGATTCTCAGACCTGAATCCATAAGGTGCATGGAGGAAAATGTCGGCAGAACCCTCCATGGTATTGAAGCTAAAAGAATCTTTAAGGATGAAACACTACTGACCAAGCAAGTGGAAACAAAAATAAACAAATGGAACTACATTAAACTAAGAAACTTCTGTACCTCAAAAGAAACAGTGACAAAAATACAGAGAGAGCCCTCTGAATGGGAAAATTTATTTAACCAATACCCATCAGATAAAGGGCTAATATCCAAGATATAAAATATATTAGTAGAACTGTACAAGAAAAGCAAACTCCAACCATCAAAAAAATGGGGAGAAATGATGAACAGAAACTTCCTCAAAAAAGAAATACAGATGGTCAAAAGACACAAAAAATTCTTTATATCACTAATGATCAGGGAGATGCAAATCAAAACAAATATAATACTATTTTTTTTTTCAAAATCTTGAGTTGGACTATAAGCTTTTTTACATCAGAATATAACTGCTCTTTGCAGTGTGACTATGAAGTCACTGTCATATGTGTGTGATTTAACTTTTCTTAACCTGCCCAAGCAGAGAGTCTGGCAAACTCCCTGTGGCGTACCCAATATGCCAAATACCAGTAACAATGAAGGGTCTCATTCTCCTAACTCTGAAAGAGCCTTGAATATGGCATTTTTTTAAAAGTCTCAGGGCTAGGACGAAGGAGATGTTACTGGGGCCTGCCCGAGGCAATCGACGAATAACAGGATGGTTGCAATTGTGAACTTTTCTTAAAAATGTCCAGTTTGTTGATCAAACAGCAAAGTAAGTGCCAACGAAAGGTACTCTCTATTTACACTAATCTCCATACATTTTTTGAACAGAACATGAATTAAATTAGTGTACCAATGAAGAATGACTTGAATAATTTTATTTTAATATAAAATAAAAATATCTGAATGTGTGACTATTTCTATTCACAGTATCTCTTCTCTTTACTATATATATAAATAACCACTACATAGGACAGAAAGATGGTATAGGGGGTCAAAAGCTTGTCCCCCCACCCCATGCGGTCAACTCCTGCTCAATTCCCACCACTACATATGGCCCCTTGAGCACCACTAGAGTTTACTCCTGAGAAGTTCAAGGAATATTTCATGTACACCTTCAGGTGTGGAACCCAAACCAGGCAAATAAATATCCACTTATCTTCCATTTAAATATACCACAATATAAACTAATTTTTATAAAGCTTATTATTTCTACAAGAATGATAGTTCTCGTCGCTGAACTGCAGATACTGCTGTTCTAGTGGCAACGAAATCAGGAAAATGCAAGCACAGGGCTCTGTATGACATCTGCTGGTTGAGGATGTACATGCTACAAAAACTCATTTTATTGCTTTCCAAATATATCAGTAATTTCCCCAAGGCTACCGGTGTAAGAACATTGCCCGCAGAACTAGAAGGTTTACTTTCACCTTAACTTGTAAAACTTCATTCTGAAAACCAAAGGATTTTATTTTACAACAGTAAATGCTATTAAACTAGAGGACAGAAGGAAGTCTAGCCTTATCCACTATATCGGGTTTTATTTTTTTGAGGGTTATGGAATTTTCTTTGAAACACCTTCACTTAGTAAAGCTACCAAAGGGAGCTGATTTAAAGTTAGTGAGTGGCTGAAAGTACCAGGGAGTCCTGGTAACAAAGCAAATACGTGTCAGAGTATGTAAGTCAGTGTAACCTTTTAAGACATCAGTGCGGAGGTGAGGACAGTGGGGTAGCCCTCATCAGCCTATATATTTCTTAATACCTTCAATTTCACTATAGGAGGATTTGGTCTTTAGTTTGTCTATCCCTTTAATAGTATGCAAATAACATGCTGATAAACTTTCGGTTTCCCTCCTCCCCAGATGTAGGCTCTGACTCTGCAGCCCAGAGGCTGACCAAAACAAAATGCATCAGGCACACTCATCTGCAGACTGGCTTCTGATGGCCCATGCTGTGTTCAGAATGAGGCAGGAAGAGTGACAGAACTTCTGGGTGTTTCTTTTTCTCCCCTTCTTTTCCTCTAGTGGCTGTATTTCCGGCAGGGTATGCTTACCTAGATACCCAGCCCTTGCCTACAGACTCATCTTTCCAGGTCCAGGAGCTGCCGTTTTGAGGTTTTAGTGAACCACCCCTTGCCTTTCCCATTGCTCTAATCACTCTTCATATGTAGTGGCTTCAATAATTCTTTCTTTGAATCCTATTTTTTAATTTATTTTGAAGCATTTTCAATGCTGCCTTTCTAAACAGACCAGCCTTGTAGAAAAAAAGGAAGAAACAAAGCCAGAGAAGTAGTAGCATGAAGAGAAGGAGGACAATGCAAGGGTAGCAGAGTAGGTAGGTTGTCTTCCAAGATCAGAACCAGGGTGATTCCTGAGCACAGGACCAGAAGTCAGCCCTGAGAACTGACCCACGAAATGAATAGGAGGAGGGTCGATACTTTCCCTTACATTATTTTGCTTTATTATGGATTTTATCAAAATGATGAAATATCTACAAAATATCTGCAAAAGATCCTACCTTCCAAATTAATGTTCTGAGCCCAGGGGTAACTTTTGAACAGAGGACTGTGGAAGTCCGAGGTTGAAAGCTAAAGATGAAGTAGTTTATCAGAGACATTTGGAGATGGAGCATAACAAGTTGATTCTGTACATGTTAATACAGTGACTAATGCCACCGTCCTCATAAACATACATCCTGACTTCTTGCTACCGAGAAAAGTATCTTAACGTGGTATTGGGAGAGATGGATGTGTTTTCAAGCATGTCTTTGCTATTCAATTGTGAGATTAATGAATGAAGTAGGTATTTCTACTTGGAGAAAATATGATAGACTGGGTGTCTTTCTCCAGAGGAAGAGCCACAATCCATCACTATCATGGTTCTGGCAAGAGCCCAGTTCACTCTTGGTCTTACTTACTTGGTTGATCTAGATGCTTCCTTATTCAACATCAGTGCCCTTTATCACCAATGTAAGTTCCTTGACTCTAACTCCAAAATTAAAGGAAAACCCTGCCATAAATGATGTGTCTTACAAAAGCGATGACATTTAGATTTTGTATAGCTTGTCAAAAAAATTTCCTTAAGCCTTGGGGAAACAATAATTGCATTTCTGATTGACTATAGACCAAAGTAAAGGGTACAGTTTTTATGTAATCCTTAGATTTTATATTTAAGTGAATTTTATGAAGATCTTCTATAGAAGTGTGACCTTTAGGAGAAGAAAAGGTTGTATATCCCATCAAGCCTGATAATAGCAGATGCTCAATAATGTTTGGTATGATGGAGGGTAGGGGACAGATAAAAGGAACTGAAAAAGAGAGTTTAGCATTCTGGAAACATCATTTTTTGTTTTGGCTTTTTTGGGTCACACCCGGTGATACTCAGGGGTTACTCCTGACCCATGCACTCAGGAATTACTCCTGGTGGTGCTTGGGGGATCATATGGCATAATGGGAATCGAACCTGGGTCAGCCGCGTGCAAGGCAAATAACCCGCTGTACTTGCTATGCTCCATTTCCTAACCTATCGCTCCAGCTCCTGGAAAGATCATTTCTTATAAAGGAAAATTATTTTTTAAATTGGAGAAGTTTACCTGCTAGGGATCACCACATCGCCTTTCTTGTCAAGGATAAAGTAAGGTGGCAGTGATAGATAGAGGGAACTTTAGGATTTTTCCTTACTTGGTCTCAGTTTGGATGAACCATATGTAAATATTAGCTCAAAGTTTTCCCAGAAATCAGTCCTGGTATTACTGAAAAGATAATGGGGAAACACTTTTTTTTCTGTATTTTTGTTCTCTGAGTCGTATCAGTGCAGCTCAGGAACACTCCCAACTCAATGCTTAGCAAAACATACCGTGTCAGATATCAAATCCAGATCTCCAACATGCAAAGCATGAATTTGAGTTATATCTCTTTTGAGTTAAAAGCCCTTAAGTTAAAGCCCTATGAGCTATCACTCCAACCCATTTTTTAAATTTTTTATATATTTTATTTTCATAAAGTTGTTCACAATAGGTTTGGAATGATAGCACAGCAGTAGGGCATTTGTCTTGTGCACAGCCAACCCCACCGAGCTGAGTTCGATTCCTCCGCCCCTCTCAGAGAGCCCAGCAAGCTACCGAGAGTATCTCACCCGCACAACAAAGCCTGGCAGGCTACCCGCGACGTATTCAATGTGCCAAACACAGTAACAAGAAGTCTCAAAGTGGAGACGTTACTGGGACCGCTCAAGCAAATTGATGAACAACAGAAGAACAGTTCGCAATAGTCATTGCAGATAATATTCAAACACCAATCCCACCACTGAGCACCTTCCCACCGCAATAAGAGGGAAATGTGTGAAGGTTGTTGTATTTCACTCTGGAGCCATTTAAGCCTGAATATAAGAGAATACAAGCAAATATGTTAAACCCTAACAAATGTATGCTACTTTTGGTACATAAGTGGGCTAGAGAATAAGAGGTCAGGGGGCTCCTCCAGGAAATTCTATGTTGCTCTCTTCTGGGAGCTTCAGTTCCAAGTCTCTGGATCTTGGCCATTGATCAGATTATGTGGCACAGAGGGCAGTTTGTGGGTGTGACTGCCAAACTACCGGAAGACTGGGGAGCTGGGGAAAGGAAGCCCAGTCCTTATTCAAGCGAACTTGAAGATCTCAGTCACGGGTTCCTGCAAACCTGTTTTTTCCTTCTGGTTCCCACTTGGGTGAAGCTCACTGGAATTGGTGGAGAATGCATATAATTTCTGGTTCTGGGAAAATAATTAAAATACATGGGTTCTACCCTTGCTTTACCAATAATTGGTATATTTTTTGAAAAAAAAAGAACAACCTTTTAGACACTATAATTCATTCTTTGTGCATTTGTGAATTCGCAGAGGTCACAATCACATTGATCTCCTAGACTTTTTCCATATCTAACTTCTGTAATGGTTAATATATTTGTCACTGTCACTGTCCGCCCATTGTTCTTCAATTTGCTTGAGCGGGCCCAGTAACATCTCCATTGTGAGATTCATAGTTACTGTGTTTGGCATATCAAATACGTCATGGGTAACTTGCCAGGCTTTGCCCTGCGGGTGAGATACTCTGCCGGGCTCTCCAAGAGGGGCAGAGGAATCGAACCTGGTTCGGCCAGGCTGGCCACATGCAAGTCAAATGCCCTACCGCTGTTCTATCACTATAGAACAGCGGTTAATATATTTGGTAGGAATAAATATATACATATATTTTAGTAGGAATAAATATATACATATATTTTGGTAGGAATTAATATATACATATATTTTGGTAGGAATTAATATATACATATTGAATTTAATTTTGCGTATATTTTTCATAAATACAGACTTGAAATTAAAACTCAAAAAAAAAACATTTTTCCCTAGAAGCAAACTCCTTCTTTCTGTAGTCAAGGTAAAATTTGACAATTGTATGGATGGTGCATGTTACTTTAGGAAGTAAGGTACTAGTAGCCCACAGAGAATAATTGTGTTCTGTTGACTGAGTGATGTGTTAATTTAAATAGTTGATTAATTTCTTAGAAAAATAGACTTATGAATCCCAAAAATAACTTTCAATTTGAAAAATTATACAGCATGAGCTTTTCTGAATTAATACACATTAAATTATAACCCAGAATTCCAATGAATATGGGAAGTTTATAATTCACATAAAAGATAATAATTACCTACAATCTAAAGCTTCATAAAATATATTTAGGTGTTGCATGTGCTATTATTTGTTTTTTACTAAAGGCTTTATCTTGATAAATACCATATTTATGTGCGTTAATAAAAAGCTTGTCAATTCTTCCATTCAAATCTGACTTAAGGTATAAATCAAAATATTTGTTGAGTATTTATTATCCTTAAAAACACAAGGTTTAGGGGTTGGAGCGATAGCACAGCAGGTAGGGCGTTTGCCTTGCACGCAGCCAACATGGACAACCCAGGTTCGATTCCCAGTATCCCATATGGTCACCCAAGCACCTCCAGGAGTAATTCCTGAGTGCAATGAGCCAGGAGTAACCCCTGAGCATCGCCGTGTGTGACCCAAAAAGAAAAAAAAAACAAACAGAAGGTTTAATATAATTTAGAAAAGTGGAAAATTGTGCTAACTTATTTTGTCATTGGTTTAAAATCTCTGCCATTTGTTTTCAGAAGCAATATGGAATTTTTGATTTACATTAATTTCTCCCTATTCTCCTGCTTTGATCAATGTTGACACCGAATTTTTACAAATGTCAAATATTGCAAATTAGAATTATTTTCATTTATGTAGGTAAAATAATGCTTTCAAAAAGACCATATGGCTGACCTGTGGCAACTTCTGTCATAATTGTAGAGAATAGTGCTCCTTGTTGATCTACTGGCAGTTTCTACAGGAAATGTAAAAGCACGATCTTCTATTTTCAAAGCAAACTTGGATTTCAGGTGCCCTTTCAGAGGTGCTGGTCTGAAGTTCCCCTACCCGTACCCCATTCTATGGTATGGTTGTCAAACAATAAAATCTATTGAGTACTGCTCTGCACAAAATACTAATATATGCAGAGTAATATACAAGGAAGAGCGATTTTGCTATATAATAAGTTTTATAATCTTAAAGAAAACAGACCAGTAAGTATCCAGCTCACAAGGAGGAAGTTCAAACCAAATGCAAACAAGCTTTCTGGTTTCTAATATTGTACTGTGCATGTTTTCAGTGCTTACATAGCAAGAATTTTGAAATTGGGCTGACTGTTGAACTGACCCTAGAAAACTACACAATCAGAAGCATCAGGTCTGGTTTCAGGAATCTGAGCTTTTTTAGAAGTCTCAGAAGTAATTCGTGGTGAGCTGAGTTTGGTAGGCAAATGTCCTGGAGTTTTACAAAATGAAGAACATTTTATCTAACCTATATATTTTCACTTGTTATGCAATAATCATTACTGTTGGAGGAAAATACCTTGTGCTTAGAGTGTAAAGGGAGAGATGAGTCTCTCAACCAAGGCTGGGAATTGAAGGTATCAAAATTTTAAGTAAATTATTTAATCAAATTTGTTACTATGTTTGTTTTGTGCCACACTAGTGTTGCTCAGGAATGACTCCCATCTCCATGAGGAGCATCAAACCTAGGCCTTCAGCATGCAAAGCATTTGCACTCTGTCCTTTGAACTGTCTTCCTATGTATTGGTTTTTATTGAACGTTGTTTATATATTACATACTATTCTTAGAACTTGAAAAAATAAAAGCACAAAACAGAGACATTCTGCATGCTGGTGAATGGTTGCCCATAGCTAGATTTCTAGTTAAAAATAATCATAAATAGATAGCTAGTTGTTTATTTGAAGATAGGGGCACTATAGTATTTGATCTTGGCCAAAAAAATATAGTAATGTCATTACTGTCAATATCCATTTATGGCATGTCTATAAATTACTCATACTAATTAATATAATAATTTAATATACTTAATATAAATCTTAGGTAACATAATTAGTTTCACAAGTAACTTATTATTGGAATATGGTCCACATGCTTCTGTTTTTTAGAGGAATTTAGAACGAGAAAGGAGAGGTTTGCTATTTTATTTATTTTTAAATTATTTTTTAAACTGACTCACAGTGAGATACACAGTTATAAAATTGTTCATGATTGGGTTTAAGTTATATATTATGATATTCAACACCTGTTCCATCACCAGTGTACATTTACCACCACCAATGTCCCCAGTTTCCCTCCTCACTCTGCAGGCACTTTTCCCTCTATGGCAGGTACTTTTCTTCTTTCTTTGTCTCTCTGTTTCTCTGTCTCTCTGTCTCTCTCTCTCTGTGTGTGTGTCTCTTTTCTCTATCTCTCTCTGTCTTTCCTTTTGAGCATTATGGTTTGCAATACAGATATTGAGAGGTTATCAGGTATATCCCTTTACCTACTTGATCTTGGCCAAAAAATAGACTTCTTGCTGTGTGTGTGAAAGGACATGATTTTTCTCTCATAGCTACAATTTAGACTTACTAATGTCACCCAAAAGCATTATTTTAAAGTAGATAGAAGGGCCTTAGGCAGAAGAGATAGTACCGGGGTTAACATACTTGCCTTGCCTGAGACTAACTCTAGATCCCCAGAATCTTACATGATCCTTCCAAGAACTGTCAGGAGTAACCTCCTGAACTCAAAGTAATCCCAACAAGCGTGGCCCTCAAACCAATAAATAAATGATAAAATTAAGTAGATAAAAGATGTGTTAGACTTCCCATTTCTTGTTTACATTTTCTCCCTGTTTCCTTTTGACTGATATTTCCTGCAATCCTCCATAGTGTCATCTTCTCCTTCTTCATCAAAGTTCTAAAGGAAAAATAATATAATTTTTTTCCTGTGGAAAGACAATAGCCAGGATGTCTTTTGTCCAGTCAGCATTTGGGCAAATTCCAATCTAACTCACAATCACTGGTTGTCCAGCAGTACAGATTGGCACTTGACGCTTCCTCCTGGGTTTTTAGGCTTATGGATATTTCCCCATCTCAAGATCCAGGATCAAATAACAGTTATGTATACGTTAGTGAGAATTTTCGTCAGTATGGTTTTTGGAGATCCCAAATATTTGTCAAGTTTCTTTTTGTCATAAAATGAAAAGCAAGTAAGGAGGCTTACATAATAGGGAAGCACTCTTTACTCATGCTGGACCATGCCGGCACAGGTCACAGGCGTGGCCACTAGTTCAGCCTGTACATCCAGCCCTGTTCCCATTGAGCTCTCCTCTTCTACAGGACAGAACCTTTACAACAAACAGCTCTTTGCATCACTGATGTTCCTGTTTGCTCTCTTCTTTTTGTTAATTAGTTCTATTCGGGTAGGTAGTTTTAGCAAATTCCCACTGCAGAATCCTGGCTTATGTGATTGAGTTAAATTCTGAGAAGAACACACAGTCATTAGTAGATGTTTGAGTATTTTTGTCATTTCATTCCTTGACCTGCAAATTCTCTAGTGAAGCATTTTATGTGAAGACCACTCTCTACTCATGAATGTGAAAGGTCTTCATGTGAAAGACCTCAATTTTTTTTAAATATTTATTATTCATTAAAATATTGATACATTCATTTTGTTTTGGCAAGACTAACATATTTTAAATTATTTTTTAATAAAAATTATGAAAAATTTTGCAAATGTCTTTAATATTTGATTTTAAAAATATAACTAAAGTCATATTGTCTTTATAGTTGATCCTCAAACATCATGTAGCCTCTGGAAAACATTCCAAATTTATAAGAGAGTGAAATAATTAGGTGTTTATACTAAAGTTCTTTTTACTCGTCTCTTATTCTCAGATGCACTAAAGTTTCAGAGAATTTACCAAGACTATCACATTTTGAGAAGCACTGCCTAAAGGGCTTACCAAATCAAAATATGTATCAGTGATGACACTTAAGTGCCATCTATGATAGCAAAAAAGCAAAAGGAAGACTTGGGAAATGTAAATTATAATATATTTTCATTTGGCAATTCATGTGGTTTGATGTGTACCAGCTCAGGTACAAAAATGATCATAGATAAGCCTTTCCCAGCACCGTCAATGCTCAAAAACAACTCTTAGGAGGATATTTGTAACACCAAAGAGGAGCTGGTAGGAGGAATATTACTTGAGATTACAGTCTATATTATACCTCGTAGTGTAAAGGGTAATATAATACCTTTTAGGTAGAGTTATTAGTATTAAGGATATAATGCATTATACTATTTAGGAAGACTGTTCACATACCTGCTGTGAACCTTTCAGGCAGATAGATAAACTACAAATCGTATTCAGAATATTTTACATGCTTAACAATAGATAACAATTTAATTAATTAATACATTTTAATTAAGTTATAATCTTGTCTCTTAAAAACTTAACAAATAAATAACAAATCTTACTGACAGGGAATTTACCATATCTCAGTAGTGATATTCATAAATTGTCTTTCAGGAGTTCTGAAACCGGTTTAAAGCAATATGCAAAGATCCCTGGGTGTTACTGTGACAAAGTCAGGCAATACAAATACTTTTGTGTCTGGCTGACTGTATTCATAGAAGATTATTAAAAGAAATATGAAACTTTAACTCATTTTACTTTGATATACTGAATTCTATTCTAGAGGCTTTGAATCTATGAGTTCTATTTTAAGGAAGGCTCATGGTTCCCACAACATGACCGTTGTGTCGAGAACATTACAATCATGGGGGATTTTTTTAAGTGTCTGAATACGATTTCATTTATTTATTTATTTATAGTTTTGGGGCCACACCTGGCGATGCTCAGAGGTTCCCCCTGGCTCTGCACTCAGGAATCACTCCTGGCCATGCTCAGGGGACCATATAGGATGCTGGGGATTGAACCTCAGTTGGCCACATGCAAGGCAAGTGCCTTACCCACTATACTATCTCTCCAGCCCCATAGAGACATGTAATCAATGTAAGAAGTGAAAATTAAAGACAAGGAAAATGAACTAGAATGAGGGTATGCTATTTTGTTTGTTTGTTTGTTTGTTTTTGATTTGGAGCCATATCTGGCAATTCTCCGAACTTACATTTTGGATCTGAACTTAGGGATAACTCCTGGTGAGTGTTGCAATCAACTGTGGTGCCGTGATCAAACCCAGTTATGCTGTGTGGTAGCAAGTATACCCTATCTTCTGTACTATTGCTATTGCTTCTAGAGTAAGGGGATCCTGACAGTAAATCCTATTGAATAATGGACAGCAATTCAATAGCATTGCTGGGAACTAAGTAATTACTCTGGGGCTTAGAAAGCTTTGTCATGAAAAGATTTCATTTCTATTAAACTGTAGATTGGATCATTGCTTTTCTGCCTTATTTGTGTTTTTGTCAACTTACTAAATTTAAAATTAAATAGTTTAAAGACTTTTGCAGCATGGGATCTAAACCCTTATGTTAATAGCAAGTAACATTTTACATTGATTTAAAATAGGGAAGGAATTCTCTTAAAACAAAGACTATGCTTGTATTGTAGAAATTCACAGGCATGCCTCATTGAATAACATTTTGTTTCACTCTCCCGAGCAGATATGATGCTTTAAATAAGACCCTTGATCTGTATAGTCTGAATAAAGACTATGATTTTTTCATGAGTTATACAATGTTCAAAAATTATTAGTAATAAAGTGCTTTAAAATCAAGGTATCAAAGTCTAGAGTGATAGTACAAGGGTAATGCACTTGCCTTGCTTGTGGCGAACCTCAGCTTGATCCACAGCACCAAATATGGACCCTAAGCACCATCAGAAATAATTCTGGAACGCAGAACTAAGAGTAAATCTGAAATACTACTGGGTGTGGGATGTGTTCCTCAAACCAATAGAAATAAGTAGTACAATTAATATGTGTGCTTTATCTTTTAGATCAAGTGCATTACACATTCAATAGAAAGCAGTAAAGCATATGCATATATTTCAATACACTAGGTAAGAAAATTTCATGTGAATTTGCTATATTGGAATGTTTGCCATGTTACAGTAGTTCAGAACCTAATTTGCAATCCCTTTGAGACTAGTCTGTATTATGAAGAGAAAGAACTTAAACTATTCATGAGCCTTTTGTTATGGAAGGATACAAAGGTTAGATTTCTTTTAGTTGCACTGAAATTATAAAGACTTGTCAAAAATACTAGTTGCTGAAAGATATTTAACCTGTACTGCATAAATAACAACAGAGGAAATATATATGCGAAGGAGGTCAAAATTATTATAGAAAATACAGGCAATACATGGAAGACTATAATAACAAAAGTTCCCTTGTTTATGCATGCTATTTTCTAATAGGAAAAAAACCCTTTTGAATAGACTTCTGAATCTCACAGAAAAGGGAAAAATTAAGATGTTTCATTGATGCAGATGCTTTTATAGCATAACAAAGTCTGAATGACTCATAGCCCTGAAAAACATCTCATGTTCAAAGTCATATATTATGGGTGAATTATAATAGTCACAAGCCTTCGCCTTGAGTCAACACATTTCTCAATTAGCAAATGCAGCAAAAGTAATGAAACTCATCAAACAACTTTTAAAGGAAAGGCCACAGGAAAAAAAAAGCACAAACTCTGGATATAAGAAAAAAGGTTAAGTATTCTTATAGTCATTTTTCTGTTTTGCCTTTTCATTAGCTAAGCACATTTCTGAATTCTACCATTGTGCTTTCCTACCCTTTCAAGCAAATACAAATAACAAGACATACTTTATTATCAAGTTTTCCATATAAATGAGAATGCGCTAGTTTTCTGTTGCTATATAACAATGTATTATGTACTGAGTGATTTCTATAACCCCTTTTTATGTTCTCATAATTTGCTTGGGTCTGCAGTCTGGCACATTTTAGCTAGCTTTTTTCTCAGTTTGGTTTGAAAAGACTGAATTCAAGATTTTGACCGACTGTGTCTTCATGTTATGGTAAGACTAGAGAACTATATCCTCCAGACTCTTCAAAAGTTGTTGACCGACTTATTTTCTGTGATTATAGAACTCATAACTCCCGGCAACCCATTTTGTTAGCAGTCATTGGCACTGTTTTTCTTCTCTTAGAGGCCACACTTTGATTCTTGCCATGGATCTCAGCAATAAAGAATCTCCCTCATATGGACTATCTTTCACACTTTACATCTCTGAGTTCTCCTTTTGACACTAGTCAAAGAAAAAAGTGAACCTGAACGTTGACTATGCCAACACCTAATCTTGGGATATATATCCATTATTTTGTATTCCATGACATAGGAGTCTTGTTGATCATCCTAGAATTCTGCCTATCACAAAGTTTTATGAAATAGAAGAAAACATTTGAATGAGTTAGTGGTAGGTTTGAAACCTTACTTCACCATGTGGTATATAGCAAATGCTTAGTAAGTACTATTTGCTTTAAGAATGAATATATAAGTGAGCAGATAAATAAGATAATATGTAAGGGAAAAAACTGAATTCAAAGTCTATTTCATCATGTAAGTAAGAAAAATTATAGCATGTAAGTGAAGGATACTTATGAGAATGAAATAATATTACACATAAAAAAGTAATCTTAGTACACAGATGACTACATCTTTATCTATTACTTATAGATACTGAATGGATATGTGTACTGTATATTTTTGGACTACCAGAAGAACACCACGGTGTGTAGAGCTTACTTCTGATCCCTTGGGGATCACTCTTGGTAGGTCTCAGGAAAATATATGTGGTGCCTGGCATAGAAGCTAGGATGGCTGCATGCAAGGCAAGTACCTTACCTGCTGTACTATCTATCCAGCCCTTTGTACATGTATTTATACATAGATATGTAGAGGTAATACATATCACAATATCTTTCTACAGTGTCATAATAACTGAATTTACCATCCATATAACAGGCCTGATTTTTTTTTCTTTTTGTAGCACTCTGCAAATCAGTTTAAACTCTTAATTTGTATTTCCAGATGATTTCAAAGAACTTGTACATATGAATTTAAATTAGAAATAAATTGAACTATTATTTTATAGCTTTAATTGGAGAAACAGAGGCTACACTTTTATCAATAAAGATATTAATAAAAAGATCTTTCTATAGGCTCCTCATATCCAATATGAATTGAATACTTCAGAATACTGGAGAAATCAGTCAAAAAAATATGATGAACTCTTGTATACTCTATTTATTGTAGGTCATATTAAGCAGTGGAATCTAAATATTGCTTCACTGAGGTGTGGTGGGGGGAGGGAGAGGAAGAAAGAGATCATGCTATACAGTTCTTTAACACAAAGATATGTGTAGTATTAAAGGTTCCCAGTATTTTGCTTTAGACACAGAGGCCCTCTTGTGGCTGCATGGAGGTACTTGTAGTGACGATGTCCGAAGAATTTCAATTTTAGCACCAACCATTTTGCATAGGCACCCAGCCTATGCAATAATATTCTTGTTTTAAAATAATATAATTAATTAGTAAAATTAAAATGTTATCAGACAAACATTAACGTAATGTGATTATTTTCTGTAAACTACGAGGAAAGATCAATAATAATAATTTTAGAGTTGAGTACGCAATCTATTAATAGTACCAGAGTCAAAGCTCTACAGTATTCAGCCTCCAGGGAAGTCAGAGCATCTTTGTGATGGTGGCCCAGCTACTCTCATTAAGAGATATTATTAACTTCTATATTTGAGTTTCTGTGTTGCTCCGAGGTCTGGGTCAAACGTTCCTCTGTCCCAACTCTCTCAACTTCCTGCCTCTGCTCTTCACCCCACCCTGCTTCTCAGGAATAGAGAAGTTGTCTCAAAATGGCTATAAAGTAAGAGAAAAGCCTTTTGTATTCGGTGAAGCACAGAGCCTTCTCTGTTTTCTTCTCTTCCCTTCTATGTTACTCTTGGTTCTGTGCTAACCACAAAAAAAATTTTTTTAAATGAGTGCTTTGGGCAGGAAGTAAACACAGTGCAAGGTCTTCAGCATCCATGTACACAAACATCACTTGAGGAATTCACTAAAACTGCAGCTTCTTTCACGCTCCAGCCAGAGAAACAACTCTAGAGGACTGCATTCTAGTCCAGTGAATGGAGTTTTAAAAGCCGTTTCAAGTTTTTCCTGCTCAGTTTGACTAGAAGACGGACTCTGACCCCTGGTTTCAGAACCAACAGGGAATTCTAACATTCTGATTACCAGGCTCTGTCCCCAGAATTTTTTACAGTGGTTCTAGGTACATTCTGAGAACACCTGGGCTAGAACACAGAAGTCTGGGGACCAGATACCGAATTGCTGCCCTCCTCCCTACACACACACACACACACACACACACACACACACATACACACACACACACACACTCACACACAGCCTAAGATCATCTGAGATACCCATGAAGTTCAACAAAGATGAACTCCTTGACTCATGCAAGGAGGGAGTTGAATGCTAGTGGAAGAATGAATATTTAAGCAAAGGCGATCACAATTACTTTGAGATAGAGTAGCATAGAGTGTTTCGATGAGCTGAAAGTAAAGCAGTTTGTGAAAAAGAATAATCACCATGGTTGCTTTGCAAAGTGAACACAGAATTTTGTGCCTAAGGTAAAATCAATGTGAAGCTAGATTTGCAATAGATTTGCAATCCAGGGAACTTTTGTTGAAGCTCTGCACCCTAGTTGTCAATAAAAACTACTTTTCTATGTCAAAGTAAATTATACCTGCCAGGCAATTTATTTATTTTATTTATTTTACCCAGGTTATTTATTCCTAACTTATTTTATTTCAAGTGGTAAAATTTCCTTTAAAATATTTATTTAAAGAACCATGATTTATAGTTATTAATATTTGAGTTTTAGGCATATAATATTTTAATACCAATCCCACCACCATTGTCAACTTCCCTCCACCTGTGTTTCATATTCCATCCCTATCCCCCCACCCCTGTACCATAACCCACTGTAAACTTAACATTGACAAGGTTTCAGTGGTTATAGCTTAGATATCATGTTTTATGTGTTGTTAAGTGTGTCTTTTGGATACATGGCTATAACAAGTGTAACATTTTTAATAGAGCCTATGATTTTAAAGAACAAAGTTGCTCAGTTTATAAAAAAGTAGTAAAGAAGAGGGTCACTTGGAGCTATAATAGAAAACCCTCCCATCCATCTTCAACCCCCCAAGGAAACTGAGTTTTGCGGACTAAGTCTCCAATTCTATTGCTCTTGGTCATCTCTTTCCCTTTACCATAAGTAAATATGCTACACACATGAGAGAGATCATTTTGTGTGTCCTTCTCCTTCTGACTTACTTAACTCAGCATGATACCCTCTAGTTACATTGCCTCAGTGGAAAAGTTCATAGTGATATCTTTTTTACAGCTGCATAGTATTCCATTGTGTATAGGTACCACAACTTCTTCATCCATATGGCTGTAGTTGGTCATTTGGGTTTATTCCATGTCCTGGTTATTGTCCTAAGAACTGCAATGAGTGTGTTTATATATCATTTCAAATTAATGGTTTTGTTTTTTGGAGGCTGAAGATGCCATCTTTATTTTAGAAATTCATAAAATGCCAGTAACACATACATTAAAAATATTGGGTTAGGTAATAGAATTTATTTCATAAAAATTTATCCACTCTGAGAACTAGATTATGATACCTTCAAATCCTGCCTAATGTTCATGTTAATGTATTCATAATTTACTCTCAAACTTAGCTTTGTAAACTATAGGTCATGACACCATATGTTCTGACAAGTAAATATAAGGCTGGAAAAATATTTGGCAACAGAAAAGGGTTTGGAAACACTCAGTAACTAAAGATTAATTCAAAATCCAATGCATATTGCATCCAAGGTGTTTCTGGCACTACTTATCCAGGTTGTATTTCTCGCCAAAATGGATCATGAGTGGGAAATTTTTAAGATGTTCCGCTCTAAAACACTCCAGAGTATACAATATGATATAGTACATTATTTAAGTTACATTTTAGGATAATTCATTACGTAGAGTATGAATTGGCATTGAAGATATAACTTTTTATCATGGTCATGACTCCTACATATGTTTTATAAATTAGTATAATACATGTTAGAACTTCTTTGGTAAATGTTGCCCTTACTTATTAGCAAAATGATAGTTATAATGAGCTATACTGCATTAATAAAATTGATATTACTCAAAATAGGTAGATCATCTTTAAAAGGTAGAAGCATATTAACCCTTAAAAGATTTAAAACAAGCCAACTCAGTAACAATGCCCAAGCTTTAAATGCCAAATGGACGGACTTTGCAGTAAGTATTTTCAAGACTTCTTGGTGTGTTTGAGAAGCCAAATATTGTGGCAAAATAACTTGAACTATTAGTGATTACTACTTCCACTTACTGGTAATATCTGCTGCTATATACTCTACTACTATGCATCATCAACTTGTCATCTCGCATAGTCCTCACAGTTTTCAGTGAGCATTACCTAGACACAGATGCCCTTTTCCATATCAAACCCCTTACCTGACCTCACTCCCATACCCTGTGCCTCCACATCTCCATATAGGCATGCTGTTTTGCAAAATGAGATGTAGGAGTAGAGAATGTTTAGGTTGATGGCATGAATATGTTCATGCTCTTTCTTTTTTTCTCCTTAGCATGGTGGCAGCGAGATACGATAGAAGCCAATCCACAGCTTACATTTGCATACAGACCGTCACTCACTTGTGATTTTATACCAGGAACTTTGCCTTTTGATGCCCCAGTTTCCTTTCCTTTCCTGGAAAATTGTGTGTTACGTCCATAGAACAGGATGGTTAGGTGACTAAACATATAACTACTCATGAGAGGTCAGGCTCAAAGATCCAGTTTATTGTATTTGTTCACTATCTTTTTAATAGAAGACATAACCCTAGAAAACTGCATTTTACTCACTCTTGCTCTCCAAATATTTAACATATTGCATGATCCCGACTTTATGTATGTAATATTCACTCATGTTGATGAATCCACTTGGCAGGTCCTCATGTTTTGCACATGTTCTACCACTTGAGTTATCTCCCTGGCTCCAATGAATTTTGACATGCATTTTTTAATTTTATTTTATTTTTATAAAGTAGTTCGCTGGAGCGATAGCACAGTGGTAGGGCGTTTGCCTTACAAGCGGCCAACATGGCCAACCCGAGTTCGATTCCTCCGCCCCTCTCAGAGAGCCCGGCAAGCTACCGTGAGTATTCAATATGCCAAACACAGTAACAACAAAGTCTCCAATGGAGACGTTACTGGGCCTGCTCGAGCTCGAGCAAAGTAGTTCACAAAATTTGATTACATTTAATATTCAAACACCAAAATCCCACCACCATAACACCTTCCCACTGCCATATTTTTTCTTTTATTTTATTTTATTGAATCTCTGCTGAGATAGTTACAAGCTTTCATGTTTGAGTTACTATCACACAATGATCAAACACCCATCCCTCCACCAGTGCACATTCCCCGCCACCAATATTCCCAGTATATCCCCACTTTCCCACCCCCCACCCTGCCTGCATGGCAGATAATATTCCCCATTCTTTCTCTCTGCTTTTGGGCATTATGGTTTGTATTGCAGATACTGAGAGGTTATCATGCTTGCTCCTTTATCTACTTTCAACACACATCTCCCATTCCAATCAATTCCTCCAACCACTGACATGTATTTTTAAGATACCATTTCACTATGAATGTTCATAAAGCAATGCTTTTGAATAAAATGACAACCACAATGTATGGAAAGAGCCTTAAAAATAACTTAAGGGGTCAGAGCAATAGCACAGGGCTTAAGATGCTTTGCCTCACATGCAGACTACCGCATGTGGAACGGCATAAGGTCCCTGAGCACCAGCAGAAGTCATCTGGATCACACAACCAGGAATAGTCCCTAAGCATGGTTGAATGTGAGGACCAGTAACCTCCCTCTAATTTTCATAATAAGTAATCCCTAGCTTAATAAAATAAAAATTCCCATACATAGGGTTATGGTTAAGGTTATGGTATACAAATATGGTCATGACAGTACTAAATTTATGGGAAGAAGAAAGTCTCCTAATATACAATAGGGAAAAGGTTAAATTATGATCAACAAAAATACTACTTTCAGTTGTATATTTTGCATAATAAATATGTATGCTCATTAAAAGGTATATACAGGATGCTTATCGAACTGTTCATGAGAGCTCTAAGCTGTTATCTATTGAAGTATCCATGTATAGCAAAATAGATATAACATTTTTATAATATATAAATATATTAGAATATTGTTATTAATGAGGATTTTAAAGTTTTACTGAACACACAACACAGAATATCAGTGTCATGTTGTTCGGTTTGGTTCAGTCCTCCCGTTGTTCATCGATTTGCTCGAGCGGACCCAGTAACGTCTCCATCATGAGACTTGTTGTTACTGTGTTTGGCATATCAAATATGTCACGGGTAGCTTGCCAGGCTCTGTCGTGCGGACGAGATACTCTCAGTAGCTTGCCGGGCTCTTCGAGAGGGGCGGAGGAATCGAACTCGGTGTCATGTAATTGTATAAAAAGTCAGACATAAAAAGTTAGACTCTATTATTTCATTTTTAAATTTTTCAAAATTATGTATATTATAATATAGTAGTCATCTTAGTGAAAATTAATATTGATTTTTTGCCACCCTAAATCATTTCACAGTATTGGAACAATTTCAAAAGTTTAAAAGAACAGTAATAATTGGGGCCTGAGCGATAGTACAGTGGGTAGGGCATTTGCCTTGCACACAGCCGACCCTGGTTTGCTCCCTGGCATTCCATATGGTCCCCCAAGGACTGCCAGGAGTAATTCCTGAGCGCAAAACCAGGAGGAACCCCTGAGCATTGCTGGGTGTGACCCAAAAAGAAAAAAAAAAGAACAGTAACAATTATAACTGTATGTTTACTATATGATTCTCCTTCTGAAAAAAGTATATGCACAAGTTACTGTAGTTGCAAGAAAAGTGTAGAGAGACAGGTCAGGGGCAAATAAGGAATATCTTTAACACTCAAGGAATAATTCAAAGGAAGAATGTTGGAGCTTGATCTTTGTTGGTTTGGTTTGGTTTGGTTTGGTTTGTGGAGATACACTTGGTGGTGCGCAAGGCTTACTCCTCACTCTGTGCTCAGTGATACTCAGTCTCACTTCTGGTGGGACTCACAGCACCATATGTGGTTCTGGGGATTAAATTCAGATCAGTTGCATGCAAGGCAAGAGCCTTACCCTATGTATGATCTCTCCAGTCCCATGATCTTAAATGAAGATGATTAAGGATGATCTTAAATAGGAGGGCAGGTGGTCAGAGAACAACCAGGAAAGAAGAGCAGTACAGCTGTAACTCCCTCGAGACCTGAACTGACAGGATGATGGCAGTTTCCAGAACCAGGAGACCAGTGTTGACTGGAGGACACCTCTTGGAGAGGAGCAGTGGCCTGACCATGGTGAACTCCCAGGACCATGGTCTTACTCCCTCTGCTCCCTCTTCCTTGTCTCCTGCTAGGGCTCCCCATCATCCACACCTAGAGAGAAGTCAGAAACCTGGCTGAGGTGACTTTGTGAGTGCACCGGCCAGAGCTGAGTGCCCATGGTGGGGTGTGGATGCATCTACATTCCCCTCCCACTGATTATGCTCCTGGAATTGATTAAGTTTCCAGAGTCTCCAAACTGGTACACCAGACAGGAACAGTTATTGATGATGGTTATCGGAGGAAGGGAGATGGCGATTATTACTTTTTTAGTTTGGAGGGACTTATATATTGTCCAACTGTAAACATATAGGGCCTGTGTACTACACCAATGAAGTAAAACTGATGTGAAAGCAGGTTGTTCTCCTATGTAGGTAGAAAGACCTTCAATTTTTTTTCACTAATGACTGCATTGTCTTCCTCTTGCCCATTTTATTGATTGTAAAATATGGGACTTTCCTCTTTTACGAGCTAGAGTTTTAAATATTTGTGGCAGTAAATAGTATGCTTTATTCTCATTTTCACGTTTCAAACTTGTCTGTTTCCTTGCTATGTGTGTGTGGGGGGGGGAGGCTGAGGGTTGCCCAGGGGTCGCAGCAGAGATTCTCAGCCAACTAGGACAGAAGTTTAATACAGGAGTCAAGGATATGGTGCTGTTAGGGACTGTGGTAAGGGGATTATCTAGATAACTCCAGAAGTGCTCAGGAGTCATGCGCAGGGCACCATGCCATGTAGGGTGATGGAACAAATTAGTCTACTTAGCATGCTCCCTATCTGCTGTCTTCTCTCCAGGCCCATGTTGCTAGCATCAATACCAAGTCTCTGCAGCCCAGTTTATTTTGTCTTGGACTCCACAGTGTGTATCTAATGTGTATTAGTTGCCTGGGGCCTGCATAACTCACTGCATTTTATGTAGATAAGAATTTTTCACAAGTGATACTATCATCCCTTTCCCTGACATTGAGAGAGCAATCTCAGACATTCCAAAGGAGACAGAGGAAATTCTGTCAGAAGTGCTTGTTAGTCCAAGGTAAAGCATGCACCCAGAACAAGCACCAGCAATCTACAGAGAAGGGTTTGCACGTGGAGAGCTTGATTTATAGTCTCCTGGCAGGAGAGAATTGCTCGGATTAGCATCTCTCCTTGTCTCAAAGGCAACTAGATTCACTTCCACCTATGCTATTTGAAAACTGCCAGCAAAATGTGGAGCAAGACCTCCCAAAGCCCCTCTCTTGCATGTCTTCTGGGGTATAAGGAAGTGTGCCCAGTCTCTACTCGGCCAAGTCGAACCACTGCTGGGGTTCACTGAACACTTTGTTCTCCCACTTGAACTTGAGCTCTGCCGCCAGGTCGCTCCTGCCGATCTTCCGCAGGTGTCGGGCCAGCAGGCGGGGCTTGTCGGTGGAGTTGGGGAGCGACCTTTTCCAGAAGGAAAGCAACGCGTGGATTTGCTCAGTGAGGTCGTCGGGGTTCTTGAGTTTGATGAGCTGGATGGAGCTGCGTCGGAGCGGGAGGGATGACGACAAGCTCGCGGCGTTCTCCTCGGAGAGCTCCTCGGCCAGCCAGTAGAGCAGGTTGTCCCAGAGCGCGTCTGCAGAGACATGGGCAAGCCCGGGGTTAGGATGTTTCCTTGCGGGAGGGCGAGGGTGTCGGAGGGATGCTTCCAAGCAGAGCTCAGGAGGCCTTGAGAACCGTCCCCAGCAATACGCAACCTGATTTACAGCGTTCAGTGCTGTGGCCAGCAGGATGGGGGCTACTGGGGCTATTTAAGTGCTTCTCAGGGTCACCAAGCCCACACAACTAAAATTTCTCTGGGGGCTCTGGGGCTTCACCCTGCAGTGTTCAGAGGGATGTCGTCCAAGTGTTACAACTAGGGCTTTGTGCGTGCCAGTCATGGGCCTAAGCTGCTGCCTTGGGATTGTGCTACCTCCCTATGCCTCTACGTCTATTAAGAAGCAATCCGCAGGCGCTATGCTGTGGGCTCTGGGAGGTAGGTTTGGACCTTCTGCATTGCAACTAGCTGCTGGAGGCACTGGAATCTCTGACATTTGTCTCATCATATTTTGGGGGCACTACTCACTGCAATGGGTTAGAAATGCTTCTCAAAGTATAACTTCCCTGAGACCTAAGCAGGCTCATGTTCAATTTTTTTGATACTGCAATGGTCCTGGATGATGTAGGTACTAAGTCATAATAACCCGGGTTGATCAAAGACCGGAGGCCTCTGCGGAAGAAGAGCAACTCACAAAAGGGTATTACTAGAGTGTGAAAAACTCTCAAGAAAGTACCCATGTGAAAGGCCCAGACAGATTAAAACATGTATCTGTCAGAGGCTCTACTTAAATTATAATTAGCAGATGACCCTGATGAGACATCTGTGAAATCTAGTATAAATGTGTAAATTGAATTAGTCCAGATTTGAAGTGCCTTCCACACTTTATAACCATGGTCTGCAGCGAGGTCTGAAAAGACCCTCTAAGAACTCTCATTCAGGAAAATAGAGTCCTCCCTCTCTGCCCTCAAATGGCTGCAAAATAATTCTCTAGACAACATTTTTATTACAATGAAGAGGTGATGGTAGTTATATCAAAGGAAGTAGACCAGTAGTTTTCAACATTTCTATGTACGCCAATACTGGTCCAAGGTCCAGTGATTGAAGACCAGTATTCTAGATGTCCACTGTTGTTTGCTAACTAGTCTGTTTCAGAACCTCCACCATACACTTAGGAAATATATACCTCCCTCCATTTTATATTGCTAATTTAATTATGAGCTTATATAATTACATTGTGTGCTTCCACCAATAAAATCATATAGCAATTATGTGCAATTCGCTTGAACCATTAAGTGAAATCTGTTCACTTAATGGTGGATGTTAGCACTCTTGAGAGTTGAACCTTTTATCACATCTTGTTAAAAATGTTTTTTAGACCCTTCTCCAGATAATATAATTAAGTGAAACTAATGTGATAACCAAACCTGGTGTTTTTAAAAAGCTCCCAAATGATTTATACTCTGGAGTCCCTAAGCATCCTTTGAAAAGAATTGGGTTTGAGGATATTTTTCTGGAAAAATATTTAATTAGTTCAGTACCAATACACAAATTATATCTGAAATAAAGCAATTCCTGAACCTATTCAGAGTCCAAATATATCCATTAGTTCACCACAATCCACTGTAAAAAGAGAATTTCTGTGGAAAGTCCTTTATACCAACATTTCCCCTGACATTAAGACTGTTTAGAACCACAAATATTTCCTCTGAATAGATTCTAGATGTTCAACATATTTCCTCCATTCTCTTGCCCATGACTCCCGTCTATAAATCTAACTCTTCATTCCATCTTTCTGTGGTTCTTTAGCTGTCATTTTGTTGTTGTTGTTGCTGTTGTTTCATCTCTCTCAGTAAAACCCTGATTCCCTGTTCTCTCTGTCCATGCCCCAGTGCTAGTCTGTACCACAGTCACATTCTTACTCTCTTCTCTACTAATTTCCCTGGTCTGATGTGGGGAAGAATTCTACATTCTCCACCTTTACTCACCTAGTATTTCTATACTCTATCTAGCCATATTGGCTGAAGCGATTGCATGGCAGGTAGGGCATTTGCCTTGCATGCAGCCAACCCAGGTTCAATTCTTCCGCCCCTCTCAGAGAGCCCTGCAAGCTACCAAGAGTATCTCGCCCACACGGCAAAGCCTGGCAAGCTTCTTAATCTAATCTCCACAGGTTTCTCCATGCTTCATATACAAACTCTCAAGCCTCTCCTTTCCTTGTTTTGCTATTCTTTTAAGTTTCTGGCCTATTTCTCTCTTTACATTTACTATAATTTATTTTAATTCTTTATTCTTCAAGTTATTCACTATCAACCCACTTCTAAACCTTTGCATAAAGAATTCTATGTCCTCTTTTAAACTCCTATTACCAACCTTCCTAGAACCTTCCTAATTGCCACCTACATGAGCAGATTCTTAGTTTAAATCTTCTCTGAGTTCCACAAAGCATTTCGCTCCTACCCTTGATGTCCTGGTTATTCTCACTCCTCTCTTAATACAGCTCTCTTTCCCCTTTGCTGGCTCCCTTCTTCCTGATATTGCTAAATTATACCTTCCTTTCTCAGGAGTTCCCAATGTCTGTTCTTTCCCCTCATAAATTCATCAGCTTTTATTGTCTTAACCATCTAATCTGTGTGAAATGGCCTAAATCTTTTATACTTTGACTTTTTATCTAAATCCTGATATATCATGTGCAATATTAATTTCCTAATTTTTATTAATAATATATCACAATATACTTATACCACAATATGCTACACACATATACCACATATATGGGCCTGTATATATTTATGTCATAATCAATTCAAAGTTCATATTTCTAAATCAACTTCATTGATTTATTGATTTTGAGACTTTGCCACTCCCCGTGGGCTCATTTTTGTTCTATTTATGTTCTTAGTGACTCAATCTACTCAGCTGAGTAAGGAAATATATGTAATAGTATTAAAATTTCTCAGACAACTTCTTATCCAATAAAGCCAAACGCTTTAGGCCCTAAATTTAAACTATCTCAAATACTTCCCTTTTTGTCTAGCTTTACTAACTCAATCTTAATCATGTCTTGTGTTCTTTTTGGAATATTGAAAAAATGAGACTTTGACTCCTATTCTTCCTATAGGTTTTGGTTCACAATAATTTTCTACACAAGTAAGAGACATTTTCAAAGGCTGATTTGGTCATACACCTAGCTTATTAGTAAATCTTTCTGTGGCTCCCCCTATTGTTTAAATACCTTAACTAAATTTTTAAAACTTCTCATAATTTAATTTTGCTTTTTCCTCATCTACCATCATCCTACCTGCATCAGCTTGATTGACATGTGTTGTGTAAGACCCCATAGAAAAATAACTAAGAACAGGCTTCTTAGTACATGCAGGAAGATCTTAACACCTTTCTGATCTCTGGTAGTTGGTTATTGACAGCTGTAAAGAGCATGCTATTATTTGAACAACAGAGTCTAAAAATAAACTTTCTTCAATGTGGAGAGATTTCATCTGCTGCTTTTGATTTAGAGATCATTTTCTCTTTTGGTTTTTTATTGTTCTTTAGCTTGGATATGTTTTGATTTCCTGAATCACCTACTCTCTCTCTGGAAACCATTTTATTGCCTCTGTTAGCATATATAACACTGTTTAGTCTCATCCTCCACCTTCTTAAGTAATCCTGAAAAGTCTGTATATTTTCTGTACAAATCTGTAAAAGTAACCCTTGATTATAATTCTAAATCATCAGAGATGAGCCCGACACCATATAAAAAATACTCACTGATTCACTAATGTCTTTTGAAGACCAACATATTTTCACTTTAGTAACTGTTAACATTACAAAATGAACTGTAAGCAAGAATAAAATGTAATGTGTCATATTCAACCTGAAATTTTTGCCATAAGTATCATTGCTATATAATTGAATTATGTACAATGGCAATCTAATATGAATTTTTTTCTGGTTCACATCAATATACCTCTAGAGAAAACTTACTGCCCTCAATTGTAAGTGAATGGTCCACACTTTAAGGCTTACAGTTTAATAGTGAACATTTCAGAACAAAGTATAGTTCTCTGTTTAAAAAAATAAGCAACTTATTATCTGAGTAAAATCACATTTAATGAAGTTCATATTTTGTGTAGAATTTACCACATTTCAATTATATCCATACCTAAAAATGTGTTTGTTTATACAAAGGAAAATCCATTTTAAAATTTTTTCAGTGACATTAACTTACAAGGCTGTAAACTATTGTGTAATGTTACCCCACAAAAACCATCATCAAAGTGTCCTCATCTATCTATCACAATTCATTGCATTCTACCACCCTTTCAGCCCTACTTGGTTACCTACCTCAGTTCTGTAAGATTCTAAGGTTTGATTTCATTGGACATGGTCTGTTCCCTTACTTTTTTTCTTAATATACTTTTATGAGTGAGATCAGCTGGTATTGTCTCCCTCCTACTGACTTATTTCTCTTAGCATAATTCCCCATTATTCATGTATATTCATCATACATGTTGTGGAAAAAGTTAAGATATCATTTTGACTATTTTTTTCTTGTTGAGTCATACCCAGTGATGATCAGGGGTTACTCCTGACTCTGCACTCAGGAATCACACCTGGTGGTACTCAGGAGACCCTATGGGATGCCGGGTAGAACCCAGATTGGCCGCATGCAAGGCAAAAATTCTACCTGCTGTACTACCATTCCAGCCCTATTTTTATATTTTATAACAGCTGAGTAGTATACTATTGTGTATATATGTATTTTCATTTATATTGATATGTTTATAAATATATAGTTGTATAGATATGTTTTTATAGATATATACACAAACAAATACAGCATCACAAAATATTTTTATCCAACAGTGAAGAATTAGTTTGCTCCGCTATAAAACATTTTTTAATACTTGGATTAAATCCAGTGTTTGATGCATGTAAAAAACATGCTCTACCACTGAGATATGCCCCCAGTCTCCAAAATTAATTTATTAAGTTGTGCAATCTAATGGTTGTTCAATTTCAAAGTTATGTTGCCTATTCATTTTTAATGTAAGATTAGTAAGTATAAAATAAGAAAGACAAAATTGCCACAATAATGAGAAAAAAGCAAATATTCATTACCTAAAGGATCTGTAGAAATTCTCTTGGTACTCCGTGGACGATTGATTAATTTTTTATGCTATTAGGGAAAAGGACACAGAGTGAGTAGAAAAAATCATTAATTTGTAAATAAATTGCAAACAAAAATTCTTCTGAGCCTTACCCCTATCTGAAAGAAGTACTAGATCGAACATCTTGCAAAATTAGATTATCTATTTGTGTATGCATACTCAGCAATTTCTTTCTTAAGATAAAGCAGGATACATTAACCCAGGTCTTTCAGCAAATTTAAATTTATGAATGCATATTTGAACATTGTTGTAGCAATCAGATTAACTCTAAATAAACATTTTCCAACTGAACTTAGAAACCAAGGAGCACATAATCCCTATGCCTCAAATAACAGTTTAGATAGGTGTTTGTGTGGCAGACATCTAACAAACACACTCAGCTCAGAGCCTGGCATCAGTCGATACCTAAAAAATAACTGTCAATAAATAAGTCAGTGCGCATACAGTATTCTATAAACAATAAAATTGCTATAAGCAATAAAATATCTGAGGTGTGATTCTTAGACCAGCGTTTTATCAAAAAGCAGTAAAAATGCCAGCGAGATAGTATAGATGGTAAGGTGCTAGTGTTACATGTCACTGATCAAGGTACAATCCTTAGCACCCTAGATGGTCTCCCAAGCACTCCCAAAAGTGATCCCTAATTGCAGAACTAGGAGCAAATCCTGAGTACTACTGGCTATAGGCCATAAAACAAAACAATACAAAAGAAGAAGCAAAAATGTTATTGTTACATTTCTATACTATCTGCAGAACACTTTACACTTAATTTATGTGGCATTGTGGAAATACCACAAGAGATAAAGTGAAAATATCTGGCATTAGATACCTATTCATAGCTATGGACAATTTCTTTTGTTTTCTAGTCTAAGCTCTAATATGTAGCTCTTTATAATATATATTTAGATATAATGGTAATGATAAAATAATGACACCAATTTAGCAGATTTACTTATTATTGTTGGGGGAACATACTTGGCAGTGCTCAAGGCTTACTGCTATCTCTGTGCTCAATGATCACTCTTGGTGATACTCACAGAATAGAACGCAGTTCCAGAAATTGAACCAAAGTCAGCATAGAATAAGGCAAGTACCTTAATCATTCTACTATCTCTCCAGTCCCTGTCACTGTCACTGTCCTCCTGTTGTTCATCGATTTGCTAGAGCGGGCCCAGTAACATTGTGAGACTTATTACTGTATTTGGCATATCAAATACTTCATGGGTAGCTTGCCAGGCTTTGCCGTGCGGGTGAGATACTCTCGGTAGCTTGCCGGGCTCTCTGAGAGGGGCGGAAGAAACGAACTCAGGTCGGCCATGTTGGCCACTTGCAAGGCAAACGTCCTACCCACTGTGCTATCACTCCAACCCATATCTCCAATCCCTAGAATCTTTATTTGTTATAGCCTAAAACCAAGAATGACTAAAACATTTGCAACAGACAAATAATTAAACAAATTCTGGTCTATCCACACTATAGAATAGTGTTCAATAATGCAAAAGACAAATGAATGATACCCTTAACAGCTTGTTTGGACTTGGGATACGTCACTGAATAAAAAAAGCACTGCCTCATAATGTGGTGTATGTTATGTTTCATTTATATCACATTCTGAAAATTACAAAACTGTAATAATTATGAATAAGTGTGTGCTTGCCAGGCACTAGAAATGGAAGGGATGACCATAAAAAGTAGGACAAGAGAAATCCCATAATGATAGAGTAGTTTCATAGTTGGAATGCAGTGTACTAAACCTACACATGTACAGAGTGATATCAAAGTATAAAATTAGATTGTATCAATATCAACTTCCCATTTTTAATATTGTATTATAATTATGTATGATATAAGCACTAGTGAAAGCTGGATCTTGACTACAGGTGACTTCTCTGTAATTTTTTTGCAGTTTCTTATGATTCTGTAATTATTTTAAAATAAGTTATAAGTATACTTCCTAGCAATGAGCCGGAGCTATCGCACATTGGGTAGGGCGTTTGCCTTGCACATGACCAACCCGGGTTCGATACCTCCATCCCTCTCAGAGAGCCCATCAAACTACCAAGAGTATTCCACCATCACAGCAAAGCCTAGCAAGCTGTGCTTGACATATTTGATATGCCAAAAATAGTAACAAGTCTCACAGTGGAGATGTTACTGGTGCCTGCTCGAGCAAATCGAAGATCAATGGGAGGACAGTGCTACAGTGCTATTTCCTAGCAATGATGTAAGGATTAGTAAGTGTTCTAGGTTTATGCAAACACAGTGGTTCATAAAGTGTAGTTATAAGATTATTAAATAACACAACTTATTTGTAGTTAATATTGTCATAGATATTATATATAAACATTTATATAAAATTCCATAAGACTAGTTAATGGATAGCAGAAGCAAACATAGGAACAGCATTAATATTAATTATGCTAATACCAAGTCTATTAATGTTAGTAATATTAATATATCAATTATATTTATACCTTTCTACATGAAAGATAAATAACTATTTGAACTATAGACTAGGTACTTAAACCTACCCAAAATTGAAAAGAAAATGTTCATCCTAATAGCGCAACACAATACCATTCCAAAGTGCATATGGCCCATATTCATTTGAGGCACAAGATGTTCCCCGTGTTTGTTCACTTCCCTTCTTTTCCCATTCATTCTTTCTGCACCGATGTCTCATAGCACCTAGGTTCATTGGGAACAATTTTTATTTGTTTACATCGATGTATATTTTTGCACATGTGGACGTTTGTGAAAGTCTGCGGAGCACACAGTCACAGAAGCTGTGGATTGTGGTAAAACAGGAGATTCCCCGGCACCCTGAGACTTCCTGGCACTGCACAGCTGCCCCACAAGATCTCATCAAAGGCTTGCAGAACCTACTTCCCTTCCTCTTGCTTGTTTTTAACTTGGGCCTATTTTTCTTGCACACAACTTCTTCCATCTCACTGGTGCTCACATACAGCTCTGAGCCAAACCTTCTGCTGTCCTGTTTATGTTCCCTCCCAAAGACTGACATGTAGACATGTAGACGTGCGACTCCTTGACTCCATCAGTGATGAGACTGACTCTGATGGGACTGACTCTGATTTCACACTGCTTTCCTCTCTTGACTTGTTTCAGTCAGAGGGTCACATTCTGCTTCATCTTCTCTGATTTGCTACAGAAAAGTTTGTTATTTCTTTATAACAATTTATCTTTATGTACTTTGCTGAAAATGGTCTACTCAATGCTACTTTCAGCTTATCACTGCTTATGAAATGAAGGAAAAATTTAAATCTGACTCTCAAGGTCTCTGTAAATAAAATCTCTCCCTAGTTCACCTTGAGGGGCTTTTGAAACCATTTTGTATTCACTATAAGTCTTTCAAGGGCACCAATCTAAAAGCTTTGAAAAAATAGATATGTATTGGTATGTCTTCTTTTTCCTACAAAACACAATGTTTCATAAACTTGGAAATGATCCAAAAACTACAGCCCCTGACAACCACTAATATCAGAAAGGGTCATTGTGTTCTTAGCATTATAGACTACTGTTGCTTATGATTCCTAAAATTGCTATTATTTTTGTTTTTACATTTTTTTAAATTTTTGGACCACTTCCAGAAATGCTCAAGACTTACTCCTGATTCTCCACTCATGAATCACTCCTGTTAGGGCTTGGGGAGCCATTCGGGGTGCCAGGGATCAAACCCAGGTTGGCCATGTAGAAGACAAACACCCTACCTGCTGCAGTATCACTCCAGCTCCTGACTGTTCTTTTGCTGCCACCTAAATGCAACACTGTTAATAAGTTTAAAGGTCAAGACATAATATTTTAATTGAAGGCAACTGCTGGACTGGAGTCGTTACTGACTGGATTCCACAAGACGTCAAAAGAACATGTGGCCGCCCACCTATGAGATGGTCAGACTTCTTTGTCAAGACCCTGAATGAATGGTTCGAGGCTCTTCATGTTCCTGGAGTGAGCAGACACCACTGGGCTACACTAGCGAGAGGGACAAATGGTCACGTTACTGGCACCCACTCCAGCAAATCGATGTCAAGTGATCAAGTGATCAAGTGAATTTAAAATGTGTCCATTATATTTTTGTAATTCAAACAACTGAATGTGGGCTGTGCCACAATATTACCCAACATTACTTCACAGTGCCCCTCCAAAAGGTGTCCATCACTGGTTGGTTTAACTATTCTAAGAACCACCCTTTATCAGTGTGTTTTCTACATTCCATACAGTGATCCTTTTCACAGCCAACAAAGTATCTTGTTCTTATGTGATCTTAAAATTAATGCTTACAGGCCTGTTTTTCTTCCCAATTAAGCTTTCAGAACTTTGTTGTATCTTTGCATATTTGTACTTAAAAAATGTTTTGTTTGAGGGGCTGCAGTGATTGCACAACAAGTCAGACATTTGCCTTGTGTGCAGCCAACCCGGCCATGCCGGGTTCAATTCCACTGCCACTGTTGGAGAGCCCGGCAAGCTACCGAGAGTATCTCGCCCACACGGCAAAGCCTGGCAAGCTACCCGTGACATATTCAATATGCCAAACACAGTACCAACAAGTCTCAAAATGAAGATGTTACTGGGCCTACTTGAGCAAATTGATGAACAACAGGAGGCTGGTGGACAGTGGATTTGAGACACCAAGATTTGCAATGCTGGTAATGGTAAGGTTTCATGCATGAAGCAAGCATTCCAAGTCTGATCCCCTCCACTGTTATCTCAGTGACCTTCCCAACTCCTTTATTAATATAATCATTTATCCTTCTTTGTAAGATTCTTATATTAAATACTTGTTAATTCTACTAGCAAAAAAAAATGAGTATAAAACCCGACCCCTTGTGAACCCTAAACTCTCAGTAAATTATTGATGGCTGGAGGGTCCTTGCTTGACAACCAAGGGATTATTATCACTACATAATTCACATTTGCTGTTTTTGTTGAACTACTTAGAATATTTTTATGTATCTTTCTTTCACCATACTCTACATAAAATATTTTAAGTCTTAAAAGCTTTTCCCAAGATTTCCATCTCATCGCTGTGCTCAACTCTTTCAGAAAAAAAATAAGAAATTAAGCAATGATTCTCAGACCTCAATGTTCTTGAAAATGAAACCTTAGGAAAAGACAAAAATAAGTTCACACTTTGATTCAGTAGTCTCAGGTGGAATCACATTTAGAAAAAGCAAATGATTTTCAGCTTTGCTAAGTGAGAACATCACAGCTCCAGATAGGTTTAATGTCATGGCTGAAACTTCAGGGCAAGTGAGGGAGCAGGATCTTATACATCACAGTATTAACCAAAGATGCTTTCCCTAAAACCAGGCTGCTCTGGCATGTGGACTCTCAGGTAAAGGGAATTTAAAATTTAAACCTCACTGTCCTTTGTATGTTTGTTTTTGGACCACAACCAGCAATGCTCAGGGCTTATTCCTTGCTCTGCATTCAGGGATCTCTACTAGCAGGGTCTGGGTAACCATATGTGATTCCAGGGATTGAACCAGGGTCAGCTACAATCCCTCTAACCACTGTCATATCACTCCAGCCCCTAAATCTGTCTTAATTTTTACTTCCAAAGTTTTCTTATTTTAGTTTCCTGAACTTTAAAATAGCTACCATCATTATTATTCTGAGATTTTGTTAGCTTAGTTACCACTTCCTGGTACTGGGTATGTACCAAATAGAAGTTACATTGTTGTTTTTACCAAACAAATCCTGATTTTGTTTTGTTTTATATTTTTTTTTAGTTTGGAGTTATACTCAGCAGTGTTCAGGGCATGGTTTTGCTCATGGGACCATGTGGTGTTGGGAATGACACCCTCTTCCTTAGGCCCATATCACACAAATCTTGATAGAATTATTCTCATTTGCATGCAGAGAGGCTTTTTACATATCTCAAATTCCAATACAAAGATGATAGTTTGAAGACTCATTTGTAAGCAAAGCTACTCTTCGGGTTTATAGCAGCTGCTGCTGACTTTCTAGCCAGATAGAAACTTAGAGCTTTAATCTTAGGTGGCTCACCTTCATTAAGAGGTGCTTTCTGATACTGAGGATGGAGTTGAACTTAAATACATAAACTTCTATAAGCAGAGACAGGAAAACAAGAAAGGCACTAGGGCAACCCCTGCCATTCTGATTTAGTTGGTTGTGAACATCAAGCTGCAAAGGGTTGATTGGTTTGGGAACATCACACCCCATTCTCTCCTGCACCCCCCGACTAACAGGACGGATGACCATAGCAAGGAGCTCAGAAGGATTCAGCACAATAAGCTAGAAGACCTCATATACCTGGGGAGGGGGGGGGAGTTATTGAAGGAGAATTCTGAAAGAAAAATCATTCCCACTATTTTACACAGACTCAGTGGAAATAATGACATAAAATAATCAAGTCAACCCACAATAATAACTGTTACTCTTTGGGACATAGAGAAATAAAAAGCTGAAGTGTTTTCAATTTAGCTGTGCTTCCAAGTTCTTGGGGTTTCCACTGTGGACCCAGTGTTGGAGTAAAGAGCAGGAACGGCTCTGGTGCTGGATGAATTCGGAGCTCAAGGTCAAGGGCATAGCAGCAGGCATCGGTATATTCAATTCACTGAAGTCTTATGAAACCAATTTCTCAAATGAAAACTATGTTCAATTTATTCCCCAAAATTTTCTGGAGCAATTGAGAATGGAGATTTTCTTCCTTTATAACATTACTATTTTTCTAAACCTGGTTTCTAGGTCAAATCTCAGCCACCGTTATTAACATTTTTTTTTTACTTTTTTCTTGTAAAAAATCTGCTTAGGAAAGATCAGCTTGCTGCCTTAATAACGGAACAAAAGCCCAGCCCAAAGTGTGAGCATCTGTGTCCTTGCCTAAATCTGGATGGAGCTTAGTCAGGGCTTGTGTATCCCATTCCTGGTCCCTGCTGTGGAATTCCAGTGCATGCCAAGAAAAGCACGGTTAGATGCTTGAAAGTAGAGAGGTTTTAAAGAATGCCTAATCTGATATAGTTATGAGTGAAAGGAAAATAGGAACACCCTTGCTTACTATTTTTAGTAGAAGGCAGAGGTGGCAGTAGAACTGTGCAGGACCACAGCTTCCTTCTGTGTGTCTGTCCCAGATATTCTGCCGCTTCATTCTCTTGCTTGGTCCCTCTTTAAGAAAATACCTTAAGGGGACTGGAATGATAGCACAGCGGGTAGGGCGTTTGCCTTGCATGTGGCTGACCCAGGTTCGATTCCCAGCATCCCATATGGTTCCCTGAGCACCATCAGGAGTAGTTCTTGAGTGTAGAGCCAGGAGAAACCCCTGTGCATTGCCAGGTGTGACCCAAAAAGCAAAAAAGAAAGAAAGAAAGAAAGAAAGAAAGAAAGAAAGAAAGAAAGAAAGAAAGAAAGAAAGACCTAAAAATAATTAAAAAACACACCTTAAATATTTTCCCTCTTTTTCCCTCTTTCTTAAGTAATAATTGCCATCATTTGGGGAAGGAGAAGTGATGAGAACCAAAGAGTCTTCTTGAAGTTCAAAGAATTTTTAGTAAGTAGATTAAACATGATGAGGCAATTGAGATATTTTTAATGCTGACATGCTAGAGAACTCTGCCAGAATAATAATTACTTCATATACTTCATATATTTTAGAATGTAGGTAACTCAAGGAGTAACTTTAGACTCTCCAAAGTTCTTGGAAGAAGGATGATCAAGTCTGCTTTTAGTGTCAAAATTGGCGTGGTTGCACTGTGGAATCACCTTGGACTCAGTCACCCTGCATGCCCGAGGCCGGCACACAGCATAGCAGAAGGTCAAGGGAGAGGAAGTCATTACCCAAATGGTTAGGTAAAAGCAGACAGGATGTCTGAACTGACATCTGGGGGCATAGTGATAGTACAGGGGTTAAGGCATGCAGCTGACCATGGTGAGACCCCCAGCACCACATATAGCCCCCCAAGTAACTCCAGGACTGATCCCTGAACACAGAAGCAGGAATAAATCTTAAGAACTGCTGGGTAGGGCTCCAAACCAAACAAACAAATCAAATAATACAAATCAAGAATTCACCTTTGCTCACTGATAATTCTTGTCTCCTATTAGTCACCTTTTGTTTAACCCGTATTTCAAAGCTTCGCACTGGAGCTGAGGAGTACAGAGAGACGGTAGGGTTTATACCTCCAGTGCCTCAGCTCAAGTTAATTCCCTGCCACCACCATGGCCTCCCAGGTATCGTCCACGTAGCCCTGGATTCCTCTGAGCCCTACCAGGCTGGGCAGCACAGCAGAGCACAAGCAGTATCTTCAGTACTGAAACCCGGACTGCCCCAGACTCCTGATCACTGCTTGGATGGCAAATGCAACTCTCAAAAAAAAAAAAAAACCCAACTCTTTATATACTGACTTTTTTTCTTGATTCTGATGAATGGTTCTATAAGTATTTTTTGTTGTTGTTTGTTTTGTTTTGGCTTCTGTAAGTCTTAATGACTTGCACAGTCTTGTCTGTGTACAAGAAACCTGTCCTGTCGCTAACATGATTACTGATGTAGATGATAATATCCATTCTATAATACTGATTAAAGAGGTGAAGTTAATCCAAAAATAAAAATAAAATAAATAGATGCCAGTGTAATAAATTACCACCAAAAAATCATGGTGGGCTTATTATTTTTTATCATTTGCCCTAAGGGATTTATGCATGGTGTTATTTTCACAGGTAATTATTTTAATTTCTTGTGGCAACAACTCCTCCAGATCTCACCCCCACACGCCTCCCACAAACTTATTCATATGAAAGCATATATATGTGATATATATAAATAAAATATATAAATATATATAACTGAGCTGAGCCACTATATATATATATATATATATTCGTGCTAGAGGTACATATATATGTATCTTTCACACAAATTTCACCAGAAGAAGACCTTACAATACCACAGCTGAGACCTGTTTTCACTGCTTCCTTGGAAATTATTTTGAATAAAGCTCTCTTCAACAAAGTAACAGTTACTACCATTTGCTTAGAGAGTTCATTCATTGCAGCATAACAGTAAGTTGCGTATTCTCATTCTTTAAAATGTATGACTCATGGAATTGTTAATGTTTTTATTGTCACTAAATTACAGAGAATATGATTGAAGAAATAGTGTGGCACAAGATGAAAATTAGCACAAACACTGTACACTGCAGTTTCAGGTTCAGTACAGCATAACCATGAACAAAAGTCATACTCCCATCAGTGCTGAGTATGGGCATGGGAAGAGCAGAGCTAGACTTCCGGTTTTTAGCCAAGTGCTTAAAAAGCTAAACATTGTCAGTCTGTGCTATCAACAAATGCAATAGCAAACACACTGAAAAAAATCAACAACTCCTTTGAGATCCTTCAGAAAAATAAAGTATGAGGGTTAACCTCTGTCCTCAGTTGAAAGGACTGAATATATTAAAGAGTCACAACTCACGAGGGCAAAAACCCACAAATGCACACACCAAAGATTCTTTGACCAGGTTGAGAAGACTGTCAGTGATTCTTGCTGGATGCTTGGTCTAAGAGTTAAAAATCCCATCACAACGCAGTCATCTAGGTGTGTCCTCTCTGTTGTGATTTTTGCATGCAGTATCCCCACCAGATTCTTCCAGTGAGAGTTAAAAAAAAAAATCCTCTTCTTCTGCCCATGAGGATTGGTGGTGGGAAGTAGAGGGAGGAAAAAAACATTAAAATGTGCTAGCTGCATTTTTCTTTTTCTCTGTAAAGTGGTTTGGAACACACCAGGAAATGCTCAGGAATCATTCTTAGTAATGATCAGGAGACCATGTGTAGGGCCAGGAATTGAGCCTGTACTATTTCTGTGGTCCAGCATTTTGTCCTTAACAAGGTCTTCACTCTCAGAAGAAACTAACGGAATCCCAATCTGCTAGATTTTTAGCCATGCCTAACGATCTTGTGGAAAGAGGGTTGGGAAATATTTAACTGCTGCCCTGCTTTCGCCATTTTGTCCCATAGACTGAAGGAACTGGGCGTCTTAGAAGTGAAGGCTCACGAGAGATCAATCATACAGCTAGAAAATATCTCCCCACCTCTCACAGCTCACATCATCACTAAAGGTCTAAATTCGATGGACCATTCTATCCAGACATGCTTTTCAGCTATCAAGAAAAATATTACAAGGCATACTAAAATGCAAACAACATGAGTTGAAGAGAGAGAGTAAGCATCAGTAACAGACTTAGATATGGCAGGAATGCTGAATTTATCAGCCCAAGAATTTCTAAATACGTGACTAATACATGAGGGCTCTAAGGAAAAAAGTAGACAGGATACAGGGACACAACAGGGCAATGTCTCTGGAAAATTCTAAGAACCCCTCAAAAATGCTGGAGATAAAAAATATAAAAGGACAAAGAATGCTCTCAGTGGGTTTATAAGTAAAAGGGCACAATCTAGGTAAAAATTCTTTGCTTTAGATATTGTTTGTTTGTTTGTTTGTTTGTTTGTTTTGGGACACACACAGTAGGTTAGGGTTTACTTCTACATTTAGGGATCATTTTTGGACAAGCTCTGGGAACTTTATGTAGTGTTGGATATCCAACTGGAGCCAGTTTTTTTATGTTAGGCAAGTGTTCTACCGACTGAACTATTCCTGTAGCTGTAGAATATCTTAAATAGACATCCCCAAACTTAAAAACAGAAAAAACATACAGAAGCAAAAAAAAAAAAAAAAACCCTGGAATATCGAAGAACTGTAAGGCAACTACTGAGGTAGAACATGGGAGATCAAACTAAACATCAGATGTAAAAAGAAGAGAACAGAAGCTTTTGAAATAATAATGACTGAGAATTTCTCCAAACCAATATCAGACACTAAACCACAGATCCAGGAAGCTAAAATGATACAAAACAGGATAAATAATAATAATTGAGTTAAATATGATCATATTTATATATTATAGGATTATATATCAAATAGTATATTATTTTACCCAAATCCATTATATTAAAATATTAATACCCTTTATTATATCCCTATATTATTGTATTACAGCGGGTAGGGCATTCGCCTTACAAGCGGCCAACATGGCCGACCCGAGTTCGATTCCTCCGCCCCTCTCGGAGAGCCCGGCAAGCTACCGAGAGTATTCGATATGCCAGACACAGTAACAACAAAGTCTCCAATGGAGACGTTACTGGGCCCGCTCGAGCAAATCGACGATCAACGGGAGGGCCTTTACCTTTACCTTTACCTATTATTGTATTAATATCCCTATATTATAGCGAGTTGAGTTTCTCTTCCCATCCCAAGCAGAGTCCCGGCAGCCGAAGACCTCTGGAACCCAGCCACAGCCATGTTTAAGACCACTCTCCACATGCTTGGACGAGCCTCACGCATGAAGGAACTGGCAGAGGAACCCAAGTGTGCGGGACCCGGGGCTGAGATCTCCAAGCCTGCTCGGATCAGGACTGGGCCTCCTCCACCCAAATCTCCCATTTTCCAGTAGCTTGGCAGTCATACCCACAAACTACCCCCAGCGCCATGAAATCTCATCAACGCCCAAGATCCAGAGACTATAAAACAAAGCTCCTGGAAACACACTGCCGCATTTGAGGCTGTGTGACTGCTTCTTGTCTAGTTCTCCCTCTTGGAGAACCCAGCAAGCTACCGAGAGTATACTGCCCACACTGCAGAAACTGGCAAGCTCTCTGTGGCATATTTTATATGCCAAAACCAGTAATAATTATGGGTCTCATTCCCTGACCCTGAAAGAGCCTCCAATGCAGCACATTGGGAAGGACAAGTAAGAAGAGGCTGTTAAAATCTTAGTGCTAGGACAAATGGAGACATTACTGGTGCCCGCTTGAGCAAATCAATGAGCAATGAGATGACACTGATACAGTGATACAGCAGTGATATTATAGGCATAAAATCTCTAAGTAAACATGAAGCTAATCATAAAATCCAGGTCTGTCTAAAGTGCTGCTTTAATAGTCTCATCTCCATTCAATGATATTTTCTGCAGGTTTTTTTTTTATTAGTGAAACCCATGAGGTACAGTTGTAGACTTACAAACTTTTGTGCTTGGGGTTCAGTCATCACTCCACCACTGCCCATTCTCCACAACCAATGATCCCAGTAGCCCTCCCACCCCAGACCCCATCCCCCCACCCCACCCCGCCTCTGTGGCAGGACATTCCCTTTTGCTCACTCTTTCCTTTAGGGTGTTTTAGTTTTCAATAGAGGTTTTGAGTGGCCATTGTGTTTGGTCTATAGTTTACTTTCAACATGCATCTCACATCCTGTAGCTGCAGTTTTTTAATTAACAGGTGCCAGTAAGTACTCTAGCATATAATACAGAGCATATTATAATACATAACATATTACATAACCTTCGAATACTCACACCCTTAACCTTATGTGAAACTTGTTGCCATACATAGTAAACAGGTGAGAAAACTGAGCTTTAGAGAGGTAAATTGATTTCAGTAAAAGCATTTACACTATGTACTGTGCTGTATCATAGCACACATAGGCCCAGAGATAATTCATTTATAACCTATAAGTTAAAATTTTTAGGTAAGGGGAAGATTGTAATGCAATACTTTTATTCAACCCATCAGTAATACTTCTTGTGCCATGCTGACCATTCACAGATGTCAACTTTACTTTTTGGAGTCAAGTATGATGGATGGGAAAACTTCAATATTAAGCATTACCTCTTATCAACATTCTGATTTTAAAATGTTTTCTTTATTTCTCTCTGTCATTTCTAGTACAGTTAGAGTACCTTTGTTGTAATGATATTTGAAGAAGCATTAAGTAACGTAAGTTATAACATACCATATTTATAAGTGCTTAGTGTCATAGGCTTATTAATATATCTTTTTTATTTCGGTTCATTCTGGAAGAGCTTAGGCATACTCTTGACTCTTCACTTAGGGACCACTGCTGGTAGGCTTGAGGGATCAGAACTGGTGCAGGTATCAAACCTGGGTTAAACATGTGCAAGGTAGGCACCCAACCTGATATACTTTCATTCTTCCCCCTTTATTAGTATTTTTAAATTACTTTTTTACTTATATAATCATATTTCAAACATTTAAATCACTAGTAGAAAATCACTGTATCACATATCCTGTTGTTCATCGATTTCCTCGAGTAGGCACCAGTAATGTCTCCTTCATCCTAGCCCTGAGATTTTAGAAAGTGCCACATTCAAGGCTCTTTCAGAGTCAGGAGAATGAGACCCATCCATTGTTACTGGTTTTTGGCATATTGAACATGCCACGGGGAGCTTGCCAGACTCTGCTGTGCAGGCAGGACACCTTTGGCAGCCTGCCAGGTTCTACAGAGTAAGAACTAGATAATAAGATGTCACGCAGTCACTAATGCTCTGGGAGCAGGGTTTTATAGTCTCTGGGTCTTGACCATTGATGGGATTATATGGTGCTGGGGGCAGTTGGTGTGTGTAATGTCTACATACTGGAAGATGGGGGATCTGGGTGGAGGAGGTCCAGTCCCAATCCGAGCAGGAAAATAGGTTTGCATATATAAATACTGGCAAACTTAAAAATAAAATTCAAACAATTAAAAGTTAATACAATTAAACATTTTAATTGTTATTAGTTTCTACCACAAACCAAGGTTACCTAAGCATGAGAATAATTTTTGTTTGTTAACAAGAAAGATTGCAAGTGTTAGATGTGACTATGTCTAAACATAACTAAGATTTACTTGGAGAAAGAAGGAAAGAACTAAAACAAAAATAACAGTCTCACCAGGTGAGTACATTTAATTTTAAACCGGTATATTATTGTCCTAAAATTGTTTTTGAAACATAAAATATCAAAATCTGGATAGCTGAGTATTTCCTCCTATTTGCTTGGTACCATGTCTTCTACTGTATGCATACGTGGAAACTATTTTTATTATATAAATACTGTAGGCCATTAGGGTGTCAATGATGTGGCATACCTTTCATGTGTGAGGCCTTAGGTTTGATTCCTAATGGTACTAAAAACATAGAAAATCTAGCCCATCTGGGTGGTAAACCACCAATAAAAAGCAAAGAACGTGGGCTTATAGCCTAAACCTGGGAAAGCTACAGTATTCAAGACGTAAAAAAAGCTTGAGCTGTTATCACCACATGCTTTTAACAGAGGACCTTACTGCGCTGTTTGGAAGTGGTTATGCACAAAGTTTGCTTCAGCCTCAGGAGCTGGGGAAAAAAGACAACAAAAGAAAACACCGGGCTGGAGGGATAACACAGCAGGTATGGTGTTTGCCTTGCACACTGCCAACGGGGATTGATTCCCAGCAACACTCCCAGGAGTAATTCCTGAGTGTAGAGCCTCTGTGCATTGCTGGGTGTGACCCAAAAAGAAAAAAAAAGAAAAGAAGAAGAAAACATCATCTAAGACTGATTTTGTTCCAAAGTTCACCTTCCACAAAATACATAATAACTCTGGATCTTTGAAAGATCAAGGTGGTCAGATATCCTAAGTGGGCAAAAAAATTGTGAAGCAATATGAGAGAGTAGTTGGTAAAAAGTGGGCAGACATCAAGGAACCAGGAGTCTGGTTTGTTCGTGGAACAGGAGCAGGGGGTTGAACATGAAAGGAATGACTTTGAAGTCTGGTCCTCTATTGCTTCTGCCTCTGGGAAGCCTTACAAGCCCAGACAGGCATTTACCTGTCTTTGCTCAGCCCTCTCACTCATGAAACAGAACATGTTTTCTGCCTCTGATGTCAGTTGTAAAAGTAGATCGCAGTGTCTGTAAAGGTGGTGGCCTGCACTGAGAATTCATTAAGTGGTGGCCTGGGCATACAAACAAAATGCAATGTATGGACATGTTTTGGAACCTGCTTGTGAACAAATTAACCATTAAAAATTAAGTCAGCAAGTGTATATAAAACATGAGGTAGGTAGTAGATGGTTATTAAGCAATAAATATTCATTTTATTGGGTATAGCTCTGGTGTTTTGGGCTTGGTTTTGTGTTTTGTTTTGTGTTTCTCCTTAAGTTCTTTTCTTAGGGGAAAAACACAGAATTATTTATTTAATTATTTGTGTTTTGTTTGGGGGCCCAAATAATCAGTGCTCAAGGCTTATTCCTGATACTATGCTCAGGGATGACTCCTGGCATCCTTGGGGTCCATATGAGGTGCTGGAGATTGGACCTGGCTCACCACATGAAAACCAGACTTCTTATACTATCTATCTGATTCCAGAATTGTATATTTATGAAACTAAGTGATGTAATAACTTTAACACACTTTTGAATACTCAAGCAAACAAACCAGAAATCCCAGGGGGACTAGCTGAACCAGGAGTCCTAGAAAATGATAGATGGTGGGTCCATCTAAGTTCATTGTATATGTTCTTTATTTTTGTGCCTTTGAAATTTTCTATTTATGCACACAAAGAAAGCCCTTTTAAAATAAGTTAACTGAAAGACAACAGCTTCAGTCAAAATATCCTGTTGTTATTTTTATCTTGGATAGTCTTATAATTACACTGTCAATATATCACTTCCTGAAGGACTGGACAGAAATGCTTGGCCCACACAATGAAAGGAAGTGTTTGCATACAGAGAGAGATCTGAGGACTGTCCTAAGTACATGGAGAAGATTACTGGGGCAAAGAAATAAGAACTGAATTTAGAGCAAGAAGAGCTAATCAAGAATAGAGATAAATCTAGAAATTTAGCCTTTTTAGAAAATTGTTGCTGTTTTCAAAAATGGAATCAGGCAGCTGCCAATCCCAGAGGCAATGCAAATACATGCCTTTGTTTAGCTCAGATCGTAAAGTATTTTAAACCCATGCAGATTTTACATCAGCCTAATTTTCTGTTGCTCTCTTCGTTCTTTTTCCAACTGCTTCATAGAAGACAAGTCTTAGTAAGGATTCCATTTGGTAATTTCTTTGCTGAGGAGGAAGGGATAACCTATCTCTCAGTCTTTGAAGAAGTCAACATGAACTCAATGAGCAGAAATATCCTGTAGTCCCTGATATCCAGACAGACAAATTGAAGAAATACCAAATAATCTCAAGAACTGGGAAAGATAAACAGAAAGGGCAGCCACAATGGCTATAGTTATACTCTGAGCAAGGATCTGGACAATTGGGGAAATAAGTAGAGTCTGTCGAGATAAGTTTTCAAAAGCAATCTGGAATAGATAATTTAGATTTCTAAATTATTTCTAAATGTCTAAAGTGTCTTCTTCTGTTTTTCAAATCTATGAACAGGTAAAAGCATTGCAGAGAATATTAAATGACATAACATATAGAAAACACTTTGAACATACTTGCAACTTGGCAGACACTTCACACATGTGAACTATCATGATTATTCTAAAAATTCTTGCTCGTTAATTCCAAACAATTCTGGCAAAAGCAAATGCCTTTGATCCATAAATGCAGCCATGTGGTAGAAGCTACTTATTTTTTTTAAAAAAAAAAAAAACAGCTCAACAAATTAAAAATGCAAAGCACAGTCCCATAAACTTTCTCCTTCTCTCTTTATTGGTTCACTTTAAAATTACAATCTCAAAAAGGTTTTGTCAATCCTAAAAATCTGTCAAGATTCTTATTCTCTAAACAGTTCTTTTTAGAAAAATGTTCTAAATGATATTTTCAATGTCCTGAACTTTTATTTGTTTTCTTTTCTCTGTTATGGCCTATGGATAAGAATGGCCTGTCTGATAGAAATGGTGATATGAATGTTATCTGGAAAGAACTTGATAGCCACAAACATCTTCCTACCAGCTCTTACCACAAGTCTGTGAAATCCCCTCATTAGTCATTCCTTTGAAAGCATAAAAAAGACTTCTGCTAAATGTAACTGTTCGTTGAGAAATATAAAGCTTTTGTCAGCTCTTAAGACTCCAGATGATCTTGCTCAAATGTAGTAAAGACAAAAACAGATAAACAGGAGGATAGCCACTTTCTAGTGATAACAAACTTGAACATTGACTAAGTTAACAAGAATAGAGAGAGGGAGATTGAGGACAGGGAATGAAAATGTGAACAAAAGTGACACAGAGGGAGTAATGGAAGAAGAAAGTCTTTAGTGTTTTGGTGGTGGTGGAGGTAAAGAAACCCTCTATACCACATGCATGAATATTAATACTATTTTAGTCATGTTAAGTCAGATACAATTTTTTGAAAAAAGACTATGTTTTCAGTTCTGTTACCAATTTCCCTAGCACATATTTTTTTTCTTATTAAATAGTTCAACCAAACATCATTAAATGTATATTAAGAAATGGGACTACAAAATTGAGTGAATTCTATTCCCAATCCTGAAGCATAAGTATAATGATTAGAAGTACTGCTATTGTAATGAAATAATATCAAACTTTACCTTTACCAGTCTCTAACTATGACTCTTAAACAAACAATTTTATGAGTCAGTTTCTTCAACCATCTACCTATTTGGTTGAATTTAATGTGTACAAACAACCTAGCAAATAAGTAAGTTTGTAAATCATATTAAGTTGTTCATTTTTTTAGTAAATTTTCAACTGCTAATAATCAGTTTATTAAAAAATAATGGTGGAAAAAAATAAGTTTATAAATATTATTGTTATAATATTATTATAATATTATCCCCATTATTTCTATATAAATAAATTATGTAACAGACCACACAGTGTATGTCAAAAATACTTTGGTGGTAGAAGCTGTGTAGTTACCAATTATACCTAGGCAACCTCAAGGTTTCTTCACAGAGGTAAATGTATAGCTTCACTAGACTTTTATTGCAGCTGATCTCATCTCTTTCTAATTTATCCTTGTGTTTTCCAAAGGGGGGGAGTGGGGCTAGAGTGATTTAAGGGGGAAGTGGCAGTCTCAAGTTCACTGAAGCACTTTCTGTTTGTTTGCTTAGAGAATGGTTTTCTGAGAGACACCACATGACTATTTTTCTGAAAAGGCAGCAATAAGCCAGAACAGTTTGTAAATCTGTGCCGATTATCATGATACCGCAAACAAAATTTAATCAGGACACCCTTGGTTAACAGTTTTCAATAGCTTGTCATTACTTTCAGTATAGAAAATAAAACCATTAAAAATAAATTATTTATGGTTATCCTTGGGTATGCCCATACTCATTACAAATCTGATTATGTAATCAAACATTTTTATTATTTATTCACATGCTACAGATCTCTGTACCTTGTATATCATCTCTATATTACTTAACCAATTTTTGACAATATGTGATGAATGGTTTCATTTCTAATAATTCCAAAGACATTATTGACCCATAAGACATTCAAAGCCCTCTATAGCTTCTTATCCTCTTATTGCTAATATAATTTTTCTAACTCTTTATTCATTGTCCTTTCTTGAAATTCATTTTGTAATTTTCTATTTGGAGATTTCAGTCAGTGAGGCAAATAGCTCAAAGGTTGAAGTGACTTCCTGATATATGCAAGACACTGAGTTTGATGCCCATACAACAGATACCCATGGCCAGCCTTGAATGTATAACCCTGATGGTCCCAGAACACTGCCTCAGTGGACTGGGTGCCCCCAGTAACCCTAGGCATAAGCACCTAACAGTCAGACGTGCATCCAAAGATCAGCTGCAATGGCTCCCTAGTCCTAAGCACTGTTGGTGAATCCTCTCCAAAGTTTTAGTTCATGCCTTTCTATTGGTGTAGATCCAATCTCTCTCTGTTGTGCCCAGAATCTGAACAGTAATTATACTCTACTTGATCTGCAAAGCTCCTAGGAAAGCCCTAGAATTTAACTTCTTGGTCATTCTCTTAACATTAATTCCTGTCTTTTTGATATTATTTGATATTTTTATAATTGATGCATTCAAATATAATTTATCTCTTATATTGTTTTAGAACTTTTCGAGTATTTACACTTTTTCTTTCCTGATCTACACTATGACATTTTCAAAAGCTAGGACTTTTATTTTATTATTAATTTTTGTCTGATAAATAATATATCCTATAGAGTAGACATTTAGTTAGCATTTTTTCATTGACACATGGATAAATCTATGGAGAAAAATGAAGTTAATGGGCTGAAGATATGTTTGAATATTGAACTTTTTTTTAGTTACCAAGTGTTTTAAGAGAATAGGTGCACATTTATCAGTCACTATAAATTTTGTTCAGGAAGATAAGAATATATGTGCTTGCTTGGTAAAAGAATTCTTGAAAGTTCTATAACAATCAAACGCACAATTACTAGTCTCCGGCATATGTTGCTATCTCAGCAAGGAAACATTCCCTTTTATGGACAAAGGGTGAAGGAGGAAGATGGAACAGAAAGAGGGATGAGTATAGGGAAAAGTGAAAGAAATGAGGGGAGAAAAGTACAGGGAGAGGAAAACAAGAAAAGGGGAAGGTAAGGAACTTGCTGGAGGTGTCAATGGGAAACAAGGTGATACGTAGGGAAAAAGCATTATTAGGTTGAACATTAGTGAACATTGGATCCATGTCTTCATAGTAATCATCTTGTCCACATTTTTTCTATTAAAAGAAACAGTTTTGATAGAAAAAAAAAGCAGAAACACGCATTTTCAGAAAGAGCAGTTTGCAGGGCCTGAATAAATTTCTAGGCTGGTGCTAGCCATTGCATTTGTAAACTAAACTCTGCCTCCTGTTAAGGGTCCCATAAGTCCATTATCTTCAAAACCTGATAAAGGCATTCTTTGTCCAGAAGTTTACTGATTTTGCAAGTTAATTTAGGGTTTAATTTCATAAGGGACAAGAGACAGCAAATCTAACTTCCAGACTAAACTGATAGAAAAACACTTTCCTAAAGTGAATTACTGGAACCTGACTAAATTTTACATGTTTTCTGCCTTTCACATTTTTGCTACATACACTGTCTTTGAAGGTAAATGAGAGGAAAGATGGCAGGTGTGGAAGGCATTTGCCTAAACTGGAATTCTCCAAAGAGTGAGAAAGCTTTAACTTCCTTACTATTTTAGGGTGGTGGTCACACTTGCAGTGCTCAAGGCTTACCTACACCAGACTCTGTCCTTTGGGATCACTCCTGAAAGGTCTCATCAATATACAGGGCTGGGATCAAACTAGAGTTACCCCCATGTGAGGCAAGTGCCTTGCTTCAGTACGCTGCTCTTTTCATAACTTTTATAGGGTCTCTAAAGAGGTTTCTAAACCTTTATAAGGTTTCTAAGGGTTAAAAAATTCTTATACACTTCTAGAGTCGATGGGACTGGGCAGGAAAGGGGCTGACAAAACTAAACTTGTTACTGAAATTGTTACTGAAATACCTGTGTAGAAAGACTCTTACTGAATTCCAGGTAATTTTCCAGTTGCTAATAAATTTATTTTTCCATTGTATAAATTCATGCATAGATATCCTGATTTCTCTTGTGGAATTTTTAAAGGAGAAGTTATTTTTAATCTGTTTTCTTAAGCTACTAACTACTAGGGTCATAATTTTTCTTTAATTCTTGAGATTTAATACATTTTTGTACATTAGCACAAGTAGGAAAGCTAAGTAGAACAAAAATCCTTATGCATTTCAACATTTTTTAATAGAATAGAGGAGAAATAGTGTAGTGAATAAGATACTTGCTTTGTAAGACAGTGACCCAAATTTGATCCCTGGAACCCCATGTGGTCCCCTGAAGCCCACCAGGTGAGACTTTTGAGAAGAGCTAGGAGTAAACCCTGAGCACTGTCAGGTGTGGCACAAAGGACAAAATTAAAAACCCCAAAATCAAAATAAAAAAATACAAAAACAAAAATTCTACGTAGATTGGAATCTGTATCAAAAATTCTTAGTAGGAAAGCGGTAATAATCAAAACAGCATGGTACTGGAACAAAGGCAGAACTGCAGACCAATGGAACAGAGTTGAATACACTGACATCTCCCCTCAATCATATGATCATCTAATCTTTGATAAAGGTGCAAGAAAGGAGAAGTGGAGTAAGGAAAGCCTCTTTAACAAATTGTGCTGGCATCACTGGACGACTACATGCAAAAAAAATGGGCTCAGAACTCTGCCTAACACCATGTACAAAGGTAAGATCAAAATGGATTAAAGACCTCAACATCAGACCAGAAACCATAAGGTACACTGAAGACAAAAGTTGGCAAAACCCTCCATGACATTGAGGCTAATGGTATTTTCAAAGATGCCACGCCACTGGCCGAGCAAGTGAAAACAGAAATAGATAAATGGGACTATCTTAAACTAAGAAGCTTCTGCACCTCCAAAGAAACAGTGACCAAAATACAAAGACAGTCTACAGAATGGGAAAGGATATTCGCCAAATACACATCTGACAAGGGGTTGATATCAAGGATATACAAAATACTGGTTAAACTCCACAAGAAGAAAACATCCAACCCCATCCAAAAATGGGGCAATGAAATGAACAGAAACTTTCTCAAAGAAGAAATTCGAATGGCAAAAAAGCACATGAGAAAATGCTCTACATCATTAATCATCAGGGAGATGCAGATCAAAACCGCAATGAGATACCATCTCACACCTCAGAGACTGGCCCACATTCAAAAGAACAAAAGCAACCGATGCTGGCGCGGACGTGGCGAGAAAGGTACACTCCTTCACTGTTGGTGGGAATGCCGACTGGTTCAGCCCTTTTGGAAAACAGTATGGACGTTCCTCAAAAAATTAGAAATTGAGCTCCCATTTGACCCAGTGATACCACTCCTGGGAATATATCCCAGAGAGGCAAAAATGTGTAGCCGAAGTGACATCTGCACTTGTTTGTTCATTGCAGCACTTTTTACAGTAGCCAGAAACTGGAAGAAACCTGAGTGCCCAAACTTTGGTACATCTACACAATGGAGTACTATGTAGCTCTTAGAAAAGATGAAGTCATGAAATTTACATACAAGTGGTACAATACGGAAAGTATCATGCTAAGCAAAATGAGTCAGAGAGAGAGGGATAGACATAGAAAGACTGCATTCATCTGGGGGATATAAAATAACAAAATATGAGATTAATACCCAAGAATAGCTGAGATCAACACCAGGAGGATTACTCCATAGCTTAGAGGCCAGCCGGGTATTCTAGGGGAAAGGACAGTTCAGATAGAGAAGGGAGCACCAAATGGAGGGTGTTTGGAGGATCCTCCCAGGAGGGGAGATGCAGGTTGAAAGTAGACTGGACTGAACATGTTTGCCACTCAATGCCTCTTTTGCTGATCACAACACCCAAAAGGAGAAAGACAACAAAAGGGAATGCCCTGCTACAGTGGCAGGGAGGGATGGGGGGGATGGGGGGATGGGGGGGAGGGATATTATCCTGGTGGTGGAAAATGGGCACTGGTGGAGGGATGGGTATTTGATCATGGTATGACCGAAATCCAAGCACAAAAATTTGTAAATCTACAACTGTACCTCATGGTGTTTCACTAATAAAAAATAAATTAAAAAATTCTTAGTAGGTTGCAATCTTACTGATATCAACTTAGCATTGCACTGTAGTACTGTCCTCCCGCTGTTCATCTATTTGCTCTAGTGGGCACCAGGAATGTCTCCATTGTGAGATTTGTTGTTACTGTTTTTTGGCATATCGAATATACCACGGAGAGCTTGCCAGGCTCTGCCATGTGTGTGGGATACTCTGGGTAGCTTGCTGGGCTCTCTGAGAGGGATGAAGGAATGAAACCCAAACCCGGGTCAGCCACATGCAAGGCAAACGCCCTACCTACTCCAGCCCACTAGTAAGCTTAAGATTGTTTATTAAAGGTTGTTGTTCAAGATTTTTCTTTAGGTTTCTGTTTCATAGTGGGAGTGAGAAAAAAATGAAAAATAAAAACCGACCCCCAAAACTAAAAGTCATCCTTAGCTGTACAGGGAAATGGTAGTGAAAGTCAAGCAGTGAGAAAAAATAGTGATAGTGATGAAGAGGTTCTGTTTTTAGGTTTCTGTTTCATAGTGGGAGTGAGAAAAAAATGAAAAATAAAAACCGACCCCCAAAACTAAAAGTCATCCTTAGCTGTACAGGGAAATGGTAGTGAAAGTCAAGCAGTGAGAAAAAATAGTGATAGTGATGAAGAGGAGGTCCCACCAGCCTCTGCACGTTTCCTCCCTTTGATAACAGCACCTCATTTAATGTGGTGTGGCACTATATATTCACTAGAAATCACATGCTATGAAGTCAGTTCTTTTTTGTTTTAAAAGGAAGTTCAGACTAAGCAATACTTGGGTCAAAGGCTGCCTTACGTTCGGGAAAGCCAGAATTAACCCACACCACCTGCAGCAACAGCCCTCTAACTAAACTTTTTCCTTCCATGACCAGCACAGCCACAAAGCAGACAGGAAGAATTAAGACAGTCAAAACTCAAGCTGGTGTATATCACCAAATGCACAAACAGTCCCCTTTGTGACGTGATTTCAAAAGGAAACACACTGGAGCGTGTGCCCCTGCACGCACACACTCACCCCACTTCCTTCCACCTAAAAAAAAACCTGTGAGCAGTTTTTAAAACTCACTTTGCTGCTGCTGAAGCAGAAATATACAGAGCTGGATCTGAAATGGCTTCATTATTTTAAGTCCAAATTCTAAAAGGCTGAGCCAAATGATTCTTTTGAGCTGGACATTTTCAAATGTGTTGATTATGTGACCATTTTCAGACCATCACTGAAATATGAATTATCATTGAGTTCAACACACATCAACCTTTGACTCCCTCTCTGTGTGCAGCTCACCATGATGGGCTGTCTCTGAGATCCTCATTTAAAGGTTCATCCCATCAAAGTCTTGGGGCTTGCTATTTGCCTTATTGATCACACAGGCTAATGCAATTTTTCATTTCATAATGCAATTTTATCATTATTCCACAAACCTGAAAGCTCTTCCAATGAACCCCACACTTCCCATTCCTTCTATTAGTGAACTCTCACTCTTTCAGAGCTTTGAAGCTCATTTTTACTTCTTGATACTTTGCATCTCCTCTTCACACTTTGGGTGTTTAAATTCCAATAAATTCACTCAACAAACATTTACTAATCGCCTAACATCTGCCAAGCATTCCTCTATAACCTTGTGGCTGAGCAGCAAACAAAACAGATAAAGGTACCTATCCACAAGAAACTATTGTCCTAGTTATGGATAGGAGGATATTGTTTCAATTATTAACATAATAAATGAGAACATGCAAATAATAAAGTTACCTTACTTCAGAGGAAAGCAAACAAATAAGTGACTTAAAGAAGAGCATTGAGCACATAGGATATTCCAATAAGGGAAAAAAGCAGGATCAGGGGCTGGAGTACAGCAGGTAGGGCATTTGCCTTGCACGTGGCCGACCCGGGTTCAATTCCCAGCATCCCATATGTTTCCCCCAAACACCGCCAGGAGTAATTCCTGAGTGCAGAGCCAGGAGTAACCCTTGAGCATCACTGGGTGTGACCCAAAAAGTCAAGAAAAAAAAAGGCAGAGTCAGATCTGAGCAAAGACTTTAAATTCTGTTAGCCATGAAGATATTTGACTAAGTAAAAATGTTCCAGAGGAAGTCCTCCATGATGACCTAAAGCAAAAGTATGTGTCCAAGAACATCAAGAAGGTCATTGTTGCTTAAACTGCGTAGATGAAAAATATAAATGAAGAATTTTCTAGAGTCAATGGAGCCAATTTAAGTAATCTTTACATTGAGCTAAACTGAGAGCTATTGCAAAATTTGAAATTGGTGCAGGAGATATACTGAGGGATGGTCTAATGGTTTTTTCTGCCTTCTGTATTGAGGCCAGTTTATAGGGAAGCGAAATAGAACCAGGCTCCAAGGTCCATCCCACAGCTGAATTCCTGAACCAGAGATGCAAGGAGCATTTGTTGCCTAAATTTGTATGTAATTGAATGGAACATAAAATCTGAATAATACAACTCACAGATATCTTCATAAGTGTGAACATAAAAATATTTTCACATCTTTGGGAGTCATATATTGTACATTAATATAACATTATTTACTGCTTATCTTTTGCATTGAACGAAGCTCAATCTTTATGTCTCCTACTTTACTACATAATATAATATGCATCAATTCCAAGCTCCATATAATGAGGTTAATTTCGATTTCCTTAAACAAAAAGCACATTCTACTATCACCACATAAGGTTGATTTTTTGAAATTCTGAATATTATGGAAGAAGTATGCTCTCACAACTTGAAGACTCATGGTTTCAATTCCTATTTGTGTATTTTCATTTTTAGAAGGAAGAAGTTTCTATGGCCACAGATTCTTTCTTCACTCCTACAAACTTACTTGTAGAGCCTTCATTTAGGAAAAAGAAAGGACTCTAAGAGGGGTTCTGGAAGTCCCTGAGCAAACCCATCTGGCAGGAAAAGGAAAGGCAGATGGCATGTCGGCAGTAGATTCACATAGGAAAGGCAACAGATGTTGGATTGAGGTCTTTCTCAAGATGCCAATATAGTCTCACAGCATCAGTTCCAAGACTGCAAGGTTTTAAGGTTTGAAGAAATCATCTTATTCATTTGGTCATTCACAAAACGTTATGGTGGGTGTCCCAGAGCATAGCCCTGGCAATGCAGACCCAACTAAGGAACAGGCATGCCCATGGGACATCAAGCACAGCCCTGACTCAGGTCACATTACCCACTGGAAGAGAAAGTTTACCTTAGGGTAGTAGAAAAAAGAGTTCATATGTCATATGAACTGTAGTACAACTTATATAGTATAAATTGTATATTTATAATATTATCTATAATTAAATGATATGATACCATACTATAGAATATATAATAAAAATAGCTTGTAAAGTATTCAGTATAAGCAGCCATATCATGTATCTGAGTTTTAACAGTTAGCTATGTGACTCTCTAAAGAAGGAGCCTTGCCTTCACCCCTCCCCCTCCGCCCCCATCTCAGGATACGAGAGTATAAAAACACCAGAATGAAAATAAAATCGAAGGACAATCTGAGAGTGGGTATACACCCATATGAATATCACAGTCGCATTGTATTTTCAGTAGCACTGTAGCACTGTCCTCCCGTTGTTCATTGATTTGCTCAAGTGGGAACCAGTAACGTCTCCATTGTGACACTTGTTGTTACTGTTTTTGGCCTATCGAATATGCCATGGGGAGCTTGCCTGGCTCTGCCTATTGGGTGGGATACTCTTGGTAGCTTCCCAGGCTCTCCGAGAGGGACAGAGGAATCAAACCTGGGTCAGCCACGTGCAAGGCCAGTATTTTAGTGACAGTGATTTAATAGAGTTCACTCATAAGTCTCTCAGGAACCCCTGCTGTTCCCCAAACCAGGGAGTAAAGATCACATGTTTCTATCTCCCTGTACCATTTAACTGCCTCGTTGAGCTTGAATGATCAAAGCCGTGTCTTATCACTAATTAAATAAATGTGCTATCACTTCTGTACTATGGCCTGATATCTGAGATTGTCACACAACTTCAAGGGTGTAATGGAATATCCTCAAATACATTCTGAATCCTTGACTAAGAATCTCTGTTTCATCTGAGATGAAACAAAGCCCAGGGCCTGAGTTTGCCCTGTGGGAAGCAGATTTTTCTCACTTGGAATCCCAGGTCTGCCATTTACTGATCTATAGGCTCTTGTGCAAGTTGACTAAAATGACTGTCTCTGTTTCCTTAAAAAAAAAAAAAAAGGAAAGTCTGAATGCCCCATAGGATTTTTGTAAGGATTTAATTATAGGATGTGTATAATACTTGAAAGACTTCAGGCAATTAGAAAGAGTTATAATGTCTATAGAACTTATTAATTCCTGCCAAGTTATACCTGCTAGACCCATTAAAACTGGTTCTGTTTCCTCATTCTAACATAGTTTTTCTTCATTTCCAGTGACCAAATTTCTTAGATAAAGTGCCAGAACCATAAAACTACTATTTACCGCAGCTTACAAATCAGATTCCAGCTCTAAAGAACTGTTAGTACACTGTTTATATGGTGAGTTTAATCAGTAACTATTATCTTATAAATAAACATGATCTTTGAGTTCCTCAGATATAGTATAGAAAATGAATGAAATTATTTCCATAATTATTAATTATTAATATGCTCTTGAAGAGCCTGGCAAGCTACCGAGAGTATCTCCCCATACAGCGAAGCCTGGCAAGCTACCCGTGATGTATTTGATATGCCAAACACAGTAACAACAAGTCTTACAATGGAGACGTTACTGGGCCCGCTTGAGCAAATCAATGAACAACGGCAGAACAGTGCTACAGTGCTACAATGCTATCATCAATACCAAATCAGCTTCAAATGTCTGTTTGAAAAATTGGTATGAAACAAAGTGATATCTTGATATTTATTCTACCACTCTAAAATTGAACATAACCCTACCTTCCTTATCAAATTTATTTCTGCCTTTTACTTTAATCTTAACATTTTTTAAGAGAGCCAGAGATGTGATTTAAATGAGAGATCAAAAGCTTGCAAGATCCTGTGTTTGATCTTCTACTCTGTACACCCCTATCCAGAAGTACCAAGTAGATCCCCATTGGACCCCAAATACCACTTGTAATGCCACTCCCCCCCAATCAACAATGACAAAAGCAAAAGGGATTCATAATAGCAATATTGATTGTGACCATTATAAAAATTAACAGAATATGATAATTACGGTAAATAAATGAACTTACCTTTGGCAGTCTTAAAGATAATTTGCAAACTGGCAAGTCATAAAGGTTTTCATTAAATACAAGAGACTGATCCATGTTGAGAGCTAGCTTTTCTTTAGGTACTTTATAAACTACAACAGTGCCCTTATAATGAGGACAGCTATAGTTTCCAAATTCATCCACCTCTTTGATTTGGAGTTCCAGCCTGTTTTTTCTTTGTAAATGAAAAATAAGCTTGTAGTCTTTTCCATAATCCTTCCCATTGCCTAAATAGAAGTAAAATGAATTTGTTATTATTGATGGATCATTTTATCTAAAGTTTTTTAAAATCCAAATTACAATTTCATCTCTTTAATATAATTAAATCTTTGTGACATGTGTCATTACTTCTTGTCAAAACATAGCCAAACATAGCACCAGTAGCGTGAAATAATTTAAATTACTAAAAAGATTTCTTATTTGTAACTGAATTAGGACCTCATTGGTTGCTTCTAACTATAATCATCTTTTATTTTATTATTACTTAATTTGACTATAACAAGGAACTATTGGAAACACTCATTCCTGTATGTATTTAGAAAATTATTTTCATTCTCAATAAGTATTTTCCCCTTATCCTAATTGCACACTATCATGACCTCATAATTGATATTTCATTACCACAGAAATGTGTGATTTTTTAATGTTAAAGTTACAGAAAATTCAAAGTTAGTAATATTCAAAATGTTTTAAATAAAGCATTTTTGTCATTGTATTTATCATTCAGAAATTCAGTAGCCACATGTCTAATGCAAAAAATAAAATTTCTGACCATTCAGATAAAATATATTTCCACCTAAACTGGAGAGATAACTCTAAGATCTGGACAGCATGTTGGCAAGGTATGATTGAAGTTCCAAGCTCAACGCATGAACCCAAGGCACTACATGATCTGTTGAGCCCCACCAGGTGCGGTACTTGGAGACTGTCAGCTCAACAAAGTCTGAGCAGCATCATATCACATAGTCAAGCACCAAACCTATTAGACAAGTGCAGCTTGTCCTCGTGCTCCAGGAATGATGCCAGAAACTAGAAACTGCTAAGGTAGTACTTTGAAACAAGCAACATTCCCACCATCATAGAAATTAATGGTACTTCTCTACAACTTGGCCAATGGAGGAGCTGCTATATTGATACTATGGAGATTTTATTAAAGTCTAATAAATAATCAGCAAGCATTGATATCCCCTTTTGACTTCTCACTGAAAATACTAGGACTGAGAAAACATAACATTTCATTCAAATAGATTTTACCATGGCAATAGGGATATTTCACCTTTACATTCTAACAGGGAAATACTACCCTGTTTTCTAAAGGGTGCATTAATTACTCTAAGATAAATTTAAAAGTAAACTCTCATTTAGCAATCAAAATTATACATTTCATACAAGAAGTTCTAGAGTTAAGCCTAACATAAAAATGTCTATATTCAAATATTTACCCAGATTTCCTATTTTTGACTCTTACTCCATTATTTTTCCAAAATTTTATTAATGCCATGATTAATAATATTAATAATAGAGTTTCTTGAGCACAGTATTCTAACATCACACCCAGTATTGTTGTGTCAGCTACAGGAGGAGTAAACATTTTTCTAGGCTTGTTCTGGGAATGAAATTAGATCACTTGATCACTTGATTCCCCCGTTATTCATCGATTTACTTGAGCGAGTGCCAGTAACATCTCCATTCATCCCTGTTGCGTGCTAGCATAGCCCAATGGCATCTGTTTGTTCTAGGAACATGCAGAGCCTCAAACCAATTATTCAGGGTCTTGATTAAGAAGTCTGACCATCTTGTAGGTGGGCGTCCATGTGATCTTTTGACGTCCCGTGGAATCCAGTCAGTAATGGCTCTAGTCCAGCGGTTGTCTATAAACCTCATTACATGTCCAGCCCATCTGATTTTTGATGTCTTGGCAAATGAGACAGCATCCCTGATCCTTGAGCGTTGATGGAGATCAGAACTCCGGATTCTCTCTCTCATTTGAGTGAAGCGTGATATTCCAAGCATAGCTCTTTTGATTCCTCTTTGAGAGACCCCAATAGCGTTCTCATCCTGTTTTCATAGGGCCCAGGTCTCTGAGGCGTATGTCAATGCAGGAAGAACAGTGAAATCGAAGAGATGTGCTTGTAGCTGGAGGTTCTTTGTCCTCTTAGTTATTTCTTCAACGCCCTTGAAGGCATTCCAAGCCACTCTCTTCCTCCTGCATAACTCAGGTGCCAGGTCATTCATCGTGTTGATTTCTCAACCTAGGTAGATATAACTGTTGCATTCGGAGATGGTGGTTCCGTTGAGAGTGAATGGAGCGTCAGGAATGAGGCTGTTTCTCATAAACATTGTCTTCGTAAGATTCAGCTGTAGTCTGACCTTTCCACACTCATGGTCGAAGTCGGTCAGCATTTGTGCCACTTGGCTGATGTTTGTTGTTATTAGTACGATGTCATCAGCAAAGCGGAAGTGGTGTAGTTGCTGACCATCTATCTTCACTCCCATTTCTTCCCATTCCAGTCGTCGCATGATGTTCTCGAGGGTGGCACTGAAGAGTTTCGGTGAAATGGTATCACCCTGCCGAACCCCTCTCTTGACATGGATGATTACTTCTTTGTAGAATGGTGAGATCCTGGTAGTGAATCTGTAATAGAGCTAACGGAGGATCCTGATGTATTGAGTTTGTACGCCCTGATTGACTAGGGCTTCTATGACCGCTTCTGTCTCAACAGAATCAAAGGCTTTCTTTAAATCAATGAACATTAGGCAGAGCGGCATCTTGAACTCCTGAGAAACCTCAATGAACTTAGTAATCGTGTGGATATGGATGATGGTACTGAATCCTTTTCAGAAACCGGTTTGTTGGCATGGTTGTCCTTCATCTAGTGTTCTGCTAACCCTATTCAGGATGACTCTAGTGAGCAGTTTGTAGATGACAGACAATAGGCAGATCAGGCGATAGTTGCCAATGTCATGGATGTCTCCCTTCTTTTTTAGTAGTACAGTCTTGCTGCTTGCTGGTTTTCATTGAGATGGAACCTTGCATTCAGACAGGTAGTGTGTGAAGAGCCGAGCCAGTGTATTGATGAGTACTAATGGTAAGTTCTTCAGGTGTTCAGGTCTGATCTTGTATGGGCCAGGTGCTCTTTGTTTCTTTACTGATGAGATGGCGTGTTGAATTTCAGAAGGGAGAACATTGGGAACGATATATCCATTGTGCGGAATGTGGTATGTGGGCAAGTGGACGTGGCTATTAAAGAGATCTGAGTAGAAGTCATGAATAATCTTCTCCATTGCCCTTCTGGAAGATGTGATAGATCCATCGGATGTCGGAGGGCAGTCATCTTGGTCTTGTAGTTGATGAAGGACAGGCGGGCATTACAAATGCTTTTTCTGGCTTCTGCCACATCTACCAGCACCGCTCTTCTCCTGTCTTTGAGGTCATCCTTGATGCCTTCTCTGCATTGTTTTGCCAGCTTAGACATTCACTTGCAGTTGCCTGAGGCATGTGCCAAGCCACGTTGGTGAATAAGATCAAGAGTGTTCAAAGAAAGGCGGTTTTTTGTGGTTATCTCTCTCTCTTGGCATTCCTCGCACAATCATGGAGGTACTGAATCATTCGATCGTATTCCTCATCAAAGTTGTCAATGATGGCATCTTCCCAGGTTGCTGCAACAGAGACAAAAAGAGCTCCCAGTTGGTGGTCGTTCTGGGAGTTCTCTTCTTAAACTTTGCATTCTTTTCTCCCCGTTCCGTGAGGTAGAATTTTGCATGAAGGAGACGGTGGTCCAATCCCGTTTGGAATTTTGGGACAACAGCAACATCGGTTAGGCAAAACCACTGATTGAATATGATGTGGTCTATTTCACTGTGGAACCGTCCACCGGGAGACTCCCATGTCCAACGTTTAGATTCAGCCTTTTGGAACAGTGAGTTATCATGGAAGGTCTTGTTTGACATGATGAACTCAGACAGTCTGTCACCCTGTTTGTTCCATTCTAGGCCATGGGTGCCGATGTGGAGTTCATTGGCTGATCTTCTTGGTCCTATCTTGGCATTAAAATCACCAACAATGTTCTTGTAGAAGGTGTGATCTTCTTTATAGAACTTCTCCTCTCCAGCTCCATGTAGAACTTCTCAATTTCTCTTTCACCATAATTGGATGTTGGTACATAGACAACAAAGATAGACTCGCCAGCAGTGAGCCACATCTATTCAAGTGTAATCATCCTATTCGGGTTGTTAGGCATTCAAATGAATCAATGCTCATGGCTAAGTTCTTGTTGACAAGGATACCCACACCACCGACGCCTCTTTTGTCACATATTCCGAGGAACAGTTCCTCTCCAGTGTCGAAAACGGCGTGATGTGATTGATGTCTTCTCGTTTTGGTCAGACCAATGATGTCATACCTGATCTTTAGATAATATACATAAAATGATTGGTATGGGGCCTGGCACCTATCAAGTGATCAATAAATAATAAACAATAGGAAAGAATGAGCATCTTTCTATTGTTTTGAATTTGTATAATAAAAACAGTTCTTTTGACTTTTTTTAGTCCTTTTAATTTTAAAGATATAATAATTTGAGATTTAGTATCTAAATTGCAATTTCTTTCACTCCTAGAATCCAAAAAGTTAATTGCTTTCAGTACCCTCTCATGGGAAACCTTCAAATTCTGTCCAATAAGATAGTTAACTGAGGGATGTGATGTTATCAATATTCTTTTCTTTGTTGGTGAATTTCCAAAGCAAATAATATCTGATTCTAAACTAGAATTATCAAGGTCACAGTTCTCCCCTTGTTCATCAATTTGCTTGATCGGGTCCAGTAATGTCTCCATTGTGAGACTTGTTACTGTGTTTGGCATATCGAATATGTCACGGGTCACTTGCCAGGCTTTGCAGTGCAGGCGAGATACTCTCGGTAGCTTGCTGGGCTCTCCGAGAGAGGCACGGAGGAATCGAACTCGGGTCGGCCATGTAGGCCGCATGCAAGGCTAACGCCCTACCTGCTGTGCTATCACTCCAGTCCATGCTATCTATAAATAGCAAAATGCAAAGGAGTATGTTCCAGTGCACAAGTCTATATTTGAGAGGTAACCTGCTATTTCAACAGACGACATACCTATAACAGCCTACAATGGAAATGGCAAACAAATAATAATATAATAATAAAGTAAAGAGGCTTGCTTTAATTTACTAAAACAATAAAATAGCTTTTAGATCACTAGAATAATACCTAGAGCACTTCTACTTCTAATACTTTAGAAGCTTGTCTTCCATGATGCTGACGTCAGTTCAATCCCAAAGGGCCTCAAGTCGAGAGGTAGGGGTTGTCCCCAGAGCATCACCATGTGTCCTTCAAAATTTGCTTATAAATGGATAGACATGGAGAGTATCATGCGAAGTGAAATGAGTCCAAAAAAGAGGAACAGATATAGAAGGACTGCACTCATTAGTGGAGTATAAAATGACATAATATGAGGCTGACACCTAAGGACAGTAAGACTGACATGGGCCAGGAAGACTGCTCTATAGCTGGAAGCCTGTGTCATGAGTAGAGGGGAGAAGGCAGCTGGAAGAGAGAAATTATCACTAAGAAAATGATGGCTGAAGGAATCGGTCAGGATGGGAGATGTGTGTTGAAAGTAGATAAACGACCAAACATAATAAACTCTCAGTATCTGTATTGCAAACCGTAATGCCCCAAAGTAGAGACAGTATGGGGAATATTGTCTGCCATGGAGGCAGGGGGAGGGTGGGAAATTGGAGGCATACCGGAGATATTGTTGGTGGGAAATGTGCACTGGTGGAGGGATGGGTGTTTGATCATTGTGTGATAGTAACCCAAACATGAAAGCTTGTAACTATCTTACAGTGATTCAATAAAATTAAAAAAAAAAACTCCACAAATTTTTTTAAATTTTAGATTTTAAAAAAATTCTATTTAAATTTCCATAGACTATAACTTCTCCTTCAGTCCATAGAAAGACCTTGAATAACCTGCCAGGTATACAGATCATACAGATGATTCCAGGGGACAAATTGGGGCAGAATATTAGAATTATGGTTGAGAAATAGGTATATTGGATCTTTTTAGATCTAAAATACAGCTTCCTCTTTTGACAATTATTTTTAAATAAAGATCTATAATCAAATCACAAAATATTATAAATACATATTATTGAAATTAAATCATTGAAAATTTACTAATACTAAGTAGCATTCTCTTAATGAAAAAACATATCTAGGGCTGGACCTATAGTGCAGTGGGTATATCAACCAGGAATAGATCTTACAGTGCCTCATTTGGTTCCCCTGAATCCCACCGGGAGTGACCCCTGAGCACAGAGTCAGGAGTAATCTCTAAGGACTAGTAGGTGTGAAAAGGTGTGAAAGCAACCAATAGAAACCAAACAAAATGAAAACCATACGTAAATGTTTTAAAGTTGAATTGCGTTGTTGTCAAGACATTTCATTCTCTTCTAGTCTGTAGCACTGTCCTCCCGTTGTTCATCGATTTGCTCGAGCAGGCCTAGTAATGTCTCCATTGCGAGACTTGTTGTTACTGGGTTTGGCATATCAAATGTGTCACGGGTAACTTGCCAGGCTTTGCTGTGTGGGCAAGATACTCTCAGTAGCTTGCCGGGCTCTCCCAGAAGGGTGGAGGAATTGAAACTGGGTCTGCTACGTGCAAGGCAAGTGCCCTACCCATTGGGCTATCGCTTCTCTTCTAGTCTATATAAATGAATTTCTATATTTTGACCTTCCTTAAACATTGTTTTATAGACTCTTAGTCATATAATACCATCCTATTCAGTTATCTCCCAAACTTTTGTTTTAATTCTTCCCATAAGTACTGTTTGAGCTCTTTCTAACAGTCCTAGGTGTTGGGGAGTGAGCAGGACCTGCCACAGGACAGTCCTTTCCCTGATAAAGGAGAATCCAGAAAAACTGGCATTGATCAAAGAATTAAATGAATAAGTGAACAATTGCATCTACTACAAGCTGTATGGCATAGAGGATTCAAAAGAGCAGTACTTCTAGCTCTGACAATGGAAATAAAAACTGGCTTCCTCAGAAAAAAGAAGAGACTTTTGTGAACCTATCGTCAAAGTGTGAGCTGGAGATAGCAGGGGATTCTGAGAGGGAGTGTAGGTGGAGGTGTGGAGAATACGCCCAGATAAGCTGTGTGGCTCGACATTCACAGAGACTAAGCCTGCTCCTGATGAAAGAATAAAATCCTGTGAGGCTCCCAGCAAACAAAAAAGGATCTCTAAGCAAAACAGAAAGGATTCTGGCAGCCTGCTTGCCTCCATTCCCTTGAGTTGACAAGAGGTTTCCTTTATATCTTGTTGCTCACACATGCAGGCATTGATTTTAGCATAAACTCCTCACTCACCTTGATAGGAAATGGTGCACTAGTACCCTGACTGCCTTGAAGACCATCACTCCTGTTTAAAGCAGTAGACAAACACAGCTGCTCTCCTGAGTACTACAGGAAGATGGTTTGCATCATTGGTTAGGGTGGGACACTTCCAGTTTCTGGTGATCTCTCCTTAGAGGGGCACCATGGTTGTTGCTCTGGAAGCCAAATAGGAAGAGCGCTCTCCCACCCTTCCTTCCTCTCTCTACTCTCCCTTTCCCCTCTTTCCAACAGTCTACTAACCTCCCTAGATCCTGTAAACTGACTCTGGTGCCTGAGACTTGCTTCTGAGATAGAAAGAGGCACTACAATACAAGACACTTTGAGTCTTACTAACTTCTGAACAGCCAAAGGGCATTCTGTGTTTCTTGTAAGAAACAAGTATGTATACTTGCCTCTTAAATTCTATTCCATATCAAGTGAAAGAATTTCAAAGTCATGCTATATTTTTTCCTGAAGGTATGATAGCAATTCCCTAGAGTATTTCATCTCTTCTCTCATATAGATCATTTCTCTACATATTCTCCCTTTCTCCTCCATAACTTTTTAACTTTATCTAACACTATGGTTTACAAAGTTGTTCAAAATATAATTATTACAGGCATTCAATGTCCCAACACCAATCCCACCATCTATGTGACCTTCCCTCCACCATTGTCCCCAATTTCCCACCTATCCCCAAAGCCTTTTCCCTTACCAGGCACAAAATAATTTATTTTATATTGCATTTCAATGGTTGACAGAATTATCAAAAATACTCCAGTAAAAGAAAATTTGTAAAAATTATTACATCTCCCCAAGGGGTCATTAATTAGGTCATTGCCTGATGGTTTTTACTAAGTTATTTGTTTCTAGTTGAGCCTTCTGATATTTTTGTTATTGAGCTTAGTTGGCTTCTATGTAACCTTCTCATATGATTTGGTATGCTTCTACTAGGCTATCGGTATTAAAGAATTTGAAGGTATCCCTCCAGGAACTTCAGGATCCATAGAACTGGGGCAAAGAATAGACATGACAGCAGCTTGAGATGTGGGTGTGGCTGCCAGGGCTTCCAGAGATATAGGGATGGGGGGTTGGGGTGGCGGAGTTGCCCATCCCCAGCCAAGAACATCCCAGAGTTTTCAGCCTACAAAGTGGTGTGCCTGAAATTTTTGTTGGTTTGGCATCCCTGCAGAGATTAGTTATGAAGTAGTGAAATTGGTCATTGGCATGGAAGCGGCTATGGGAGGTGGGTGCAGGTGATGGGGCTTCAGCAAGATGGCAACTAAGCCTGTCCCTATTTCAAGGATACCTCCAGTCTCCCTTTACCTTTCTATTCAACTTATTTTTTCCTCTCCAACCTCTTTCTCTCATTTCTACCACCTTTCATATATACTCACCATGATTATTTTTCCCAGCATTGTCAAATAGTTATTCATTTTACATTGCTTAAAATACTGAAAATTGTAGACAAAATATTGTATGCGACCGTATAGGAAGAAAGCAGTGCTAGTGATCAAACCAGGGCAAAGTGCTTGTGAGACAAGTACCTAAACCTCCTTTCTAGCCCAGATCAGAGGTTCTTCATGTTTGTTTGTTTGTTTGTTTGTTTTTTGTGCAATGAACCTTTTTGGAGCCTGGTAAAAACTCCTGGTTCCTTCTCCGGTTGGTATTTTTCAATAGATAGAATAAAATACATGGAATTACAATAAAGTAGTTATAGTAAATCTTACTATTGTCTATTATCTTGTGGGATCTACAATCTAAGGTTAGATTGTGAATAGGATATGAAAAAGACTTAAGATAGTAAGTTCAGTAAGAACTAAGTATAAGGTTTACATTAGAAGAATTATAAACTTTGATGTATATTTCCCTGTTTTTCCATTAAAGACTGTCATATGGAAGCTCAATTTATAGTTTTTTGAGGAATATCCATATAATTTTCCAGAAACAGGCTGGACCAGTTGGAATTTTCAACAACAATGAATGAGAGTCCCTTTAACCCACATCCATGCCAGCACTGATCTTTCTTTTTTTTTTTCAATATGTGTGTTGTTTTGATTTGCATGTCCCTGATGGTTAGCTATGTTGAGCAGGTTTTTTTTTTTTTGCTTTTTGGGTCACACCTGGCAATACACAAGGGTTACTCCTGGCTCATGCACTCAGGAATTACTTCTGGCAGTGCTCAGGGAACCATATGGTCCATATGGGTGCTGGGAATCAAACCTGGGTCAGCTGCATGCAAGGCAAACGCCCTACCTGCTGTGCTATTGCTCCAGCCCCTTTGAGCAGTTTTTTTTATGTGTCTTTTAGCCATTTGTATTCTTCTTTGAGGAAGTTTCTGTTTATTACTTCTCCCCATCTCTTGATGGGGTTGGATGATATTTTTCTTGTAAATTTCTACCAGTGCCTTATATATCTTGGATATTAACCCCCTATCTGATGGGTATTGAGTAAATATAATTTTTCCCATTCCATTGGCTATCTCTGTTTCTTGTTAACTAATCTTTTGAGGTGCGGAAACTTCATAGTATATACCCTGGGATGCAAAACACACTGCAGAAATGCTATCTGTAATTCTATGTTTATTGCAGCACTATTTACAATACACAAAATCTGGAAAAAATCTGGGTGCCTAAGAACAGATGACTGAATAAACCATAGTATATCTTTACAATGGAATATTATGCAGCTGTTAGGAAAAATGGAAGTCATGGAATTTGATTATAAATGGATGTACATGGAAAATGTCATGCTGAGTAAAACAAGTCAGAAAGAGAGGGACAGACATAAGAGTATTGCACTCATTTGTGGAACATAAAAAAAATCATCTTATGAGGCTAATACCCAAGGACAGCAGAAACAAGGGTCAGGAGGATTGGTCCACAGTTGGAAGCCTGCCTCAGGTGCTAGAGGAAAAGAGAATTGGGACAGAGATGAAACCACTATTACAATGATAGTTGGAAATGATCACCCTGGATAAGAACTGTGTACTGAAAGGAGGTAAGGGAACAAATATGACAACCTCTCACTATCTGAATTGAGAACCATAATGCCTGAAAGGAGAGAGAGAGAGAGAAGAGAGAGAGAGTGAAGAAAAGTGCCAGCCAGAGAAACAGACTGGAGGTGGGGTTGGCATGAGGGAAACTGGGGACATTGATGGTGGGAAATGCACACTGGTGGAGGAATGGGTGTTGGAACATTATATAACCAAAATAACTTTGTAACTGTGTGTCCCAAGCTATCTTAATTAAAAAAATAAAAACCTGCCTGCCCAGTACCCCTCAGTTACCATTTCCCTCAAGTAGTCATATTTATCAAAGGACAGTTTGTTCTAAGGATGCATGTGACAATCAGAGGACTACTTCAGCCCAATTTCTGTTTGTTGATTTTTAATTAATTGATTTTTACTGGGCCCGCTCGAGCAAATCGACGATCAACGGGAGGGCCTTACCTTACCTTACCTTATTGTGAGATATACAGTTACAAAGTTATTCCTAGTCAGCCCAAATTTTGTATTAGTCTCCCAAATTATTTATATTTTCAGTATTGTTGTTATTAGATGAAAATTTGTTTAACGTGGCAATTAGAAGAAACAAATGAGTACTTAGAGGCAATGGCATGGATGGGGAAGAATGTTGATCCTAGCTTGTGTTAGGATGTAAAGATGGAGACTATTTCTATTTTTGCCTCACTCATATTTGCCTCACTTATTTGAGGCAAATATGTTTCCAGTAATCTCAAAATAACATTGCGCTGCTAATTAAATCAAATTATACCATATAAAGTTCACTACTGAAGTGAACTGCCATCCTTAATCACACGTATGCCATTTAGATTCCACCCATAAAGAACGTGCACCCTCAAAGAAATTGGAGAGAAACAAATAATATTTCTCTTCTTATTTTTTTCTAATAGATTCTCTCTAGAATTTACATAGTAAGATCAATTTAGTGAACTCCTTTGGAATTTTTTGGCTTATAGGTCATAGAACATGCAAAAATATTTCTTTACACTTACTTGAGGCAAATATGTTTCCAGTAAATCTCAAAAGAAGCTGTTCTCCTTCTTTTATTTGGAAATGACGGGGCGGTTCTGGAGAAGCACTGAACCCTTCTAGACGCAAGCTCTTAAGTACCTGGGTCAACTCTTTAGAAGGCACCACTAAAACAACCACCCTCCGTGGGTTGTCTTTCTGGTGATACAGCACAATACAGGCAGTGGTGCTGAGCAGAGCATCTTCTAAAGATTTCACAAAGGAAACCAAGTGGCTATTATCCACAACAGAAGAGAGCTGAAGCACAATAAACCTGAATAGAAGGAAAAGGCATGACCTGAGAGGCATTCACTTAACCACCACTGCTCAGCAGGCAGTCAGTAGACCCAACTTTCCTTTTAAACCAAGCACGCTGGAGACCAACTGATTTAATTTATGAATGACTCAGTTCATGAATTGAGTCTGAGTTTGGAAATCAGCAACTAAGCTTTAATAAAGCGAATTCTCACATAGGTGGTCTCAAACTAAGAACTATTCCAAATTGAGCTCACTTTTAAATACTCTAGTATGAATATATTTTAAAGTATATTTTAACTAGTATCATCAAAATGTGCTATTTAAAAGTGTAGACCAAAAATGATCAACATTAATCCATTTTTTTAAATCAAGGAGGCACAGAATCACAGTTTCTTGGGATTTGAAATATTCTCCTTGACCACTTGGAGTAAAGATGGTCAGTCTCTTATGGTATGGTATGCATTGAGTCCCTTCTTTGCATATTCATGTGTTGAAGTGCTAACCACCAGTGTCTTAGAATGTGGCCTTATTTGAAGTAGAGTCTTTACAAAGGCAATCAAGTTAATGTGCAGTCATTAGTCTCAACATTAATCCAACATGTCTGGTGCCATAAAAAGAAAAAAAGTGGACACACTAATGATACAATTTCATCTGACCATAAAGATAACCATCTACAAGTTGAGGAGAAAGTCCTGGGAAAAATCCTTCCTCTCACAGGCTTCAGAAGAACTAAACCGTTTAATACCTTAACTTTGGTTTTCTAAACTCTGGAAGTGGGAGAAAAATCCCAGAGAGATAATACAGTGGATAGGGTGCTTGCCTTGTGTGCTGATAACCTGGGTTCTATCCCTGGGACTGCATATAGAACATTGGAGAACAGTCAGGAGTGATCCCTGAATAGGAATAAACCCCGAGAATGATCAGATACATTCCCCCACCCTCACCCCCAATAAAGAACTATGAGAAAACACAATTTGTTATTTAAGTGACTTTGCTGACCTACTTTATTATGGCAGCCTCATGAACTGACTTCTTGCCCTCGACTGGATGACCCATCGTCCGTCACCCAACTCTTCTGAGAATTGTCTAATATGCCTTAACTTGGCATCCCAGAAACCAGAAATAAGGACTAAGAGAACAGGGGTGGAAAACCAGTTTCCTCGATCCTCGCATTCCAGAATTCCTCTAACGCATCAGTCTAAAATAACACAAGAGCAGAAATCCTATTTGTATTTTTCTTATTTTTCCCCACCTGCTACACACACACACACACACACACACACACACACACACACACACACGTGTGTGTGTATGCATATGTTTATATAATTGAATCATCATAAGATACAGTTTCAAAATTTTAAAATGTCTCCTCACCTATACCTTTACCAGTGTACTTTTCTCACCACCAATGTCCCCAGTTTCCTTTCTGCCCCTCTCCTCCTAGCCTACCTCTATGGTTGGCATTGTTTCTCTTTCTTTCTCTCTCTCTCTCTGCTCTCTCTTTTCTTTTGTCACTCATTTTTGTCCCTTTACCTACTTTCAGCATTCAGTTCTTGTCCATAGTGATTATTTCCAACTATCTTTGGCATAGTGGTCCCTTCTGTAACTTAGCTGCCCTCTCCCACTACCACCACTTGTGGCAAACTTCGAACTTTAGACCATTCCTATACAGCCACCAGGAAAAATGAAGTCATGAAATTCACATATAAATGAATGGTCATGGAAAGTATCATGCTGAGTGAAATGAGTCAGAAGGAGAGGGACAAACATAGAATGATTGAACTCATCTGTGGGGTGCATAAAAATAATAACATATTATGAGACTAATACACAAAGAAAAGTGGAAACAAGCTCTCCACCTGCTTGTATTCTTTCATTCCCTTGTAGGATTCACTGGTTAGCCCTAATTGAATAAGTCCTTTGCATAGTTGTGTTAAACTCTGCTCCTAGGTAATCTGACCAAAGACCATTATAGATATGCAATCCATTGTGAAATAAAATCCATCTTTATATATATGACTAAATGTATATGTTATTAATTCTAAATGTTTATTCCTCTTAAACCTTAAAACTATCTTAAAGTCTTCTGTAATCAGCTGTCTAGAAAACATGGAAATGTGAAAGCAAATTGAGGACACTGAAATAATAAATTCAGTTTGTTTTATGTCTACATAGTTATGAGATGAGCATAATATGGAGAGTTAATCCTATTTCTGTGAACTTCAAAAAAGAAGGTACTATTTTAAAAGTATGTTAGAATTAGAAGAAACTTGCAAAAATAAGCCTCTTATGAGTCATTTATCAAAGCACTTATTAAATTATCATGAATTAAAAGTATATATAGCATATTTTTGTCAACTCTGCTTTGCATCTTGAGCATATTTTACTAGACTATTCATGTCCCTATGAGGAAAAAAATCTAATCCTGTGATTTCATTTCTGTAACAATCCATAATGAACAATGAGGATAGAATTCCATTGCTTATTATTGTATTACCTCTCTAAGTTTTCACCCAAGTCAAAGGATACCAAGCCACTCTGCATTGTTCTCACCACAACATCATCAAGTCCAAACCAACCACTGTCTCTACTCCTGAATCCTAATAATTTCAAAGAATCACAGGCATTGTTCCCAGGTTTTCTGATGGAAGCACTTTTTGTCCTATATCAGGGTAACAGAAAGAAATTTGTAAAATTAAAAGAAAATTCTATAGTTTTAATCATAAATAATAAACCAATTTTCTAATTTTTCCATTATATGTCAATAACAATTCATTAAGTAGATACTATGTACCAGTAAGTATCTATGCAGCAAGATTACACAAATATGAACAAGTTATAATCGTAGCTTTTGAGAAATTCACAAAATTATCTAATTAAAGGACATGGTGATGTGTATGGTAATGAAGAGAATGTACTGCGTGGTTTAGGAACAGAAGAAAGATCTACAGGGAATCTTGAAATAGTAAATTGCTGACATTGAAGATTAACTTTGGAGACTGAAAAGCATCTGACTATAGGCAAATGAATCTCATTTGGGGAATTTTATAGGGCACCCAAAAACATAAATATTTCCCTTAATGTAAACCCAGATGTTTGAAGATATTCAAGAACAGTCATGTAGAAGAATAGCTAAGACTAGACTCTGGAACAAAGCTGTCTCCTTCCCAATTCTGAATGGGTCTACCTCGAATTAGCTGTATAACCACATTTAAAATCTCTCTGCATCTCAGTGTTCTTATCTATAATAATAGCAACGAAAACAACAACAATAATAATATGTGCATTATAAGAACAAATCACAGCGGTAGGGCGTTTGCCTTGCACGCAGTCAACATGGCCGACCCGAGTTCAATTCCTCCGCCCCTCTCGGAGAGCCCAGCAAGCTACCGAGAGTATCTCGCCCACATGGCAGAGCCTGGCAAGCTCCCCGTGACATATTCGATATGCCAAACACAGTAACAACAAAGTCTCCAATGGAGACGTTACTGGGCCCGCTCGAGCAAATCTATGAACAACGGGAGGACCTTTACCTTTTACCTTTACCTTGTAAAGCACAAACCTGTAGTCACCACAATTAGTGTTAACATTCTTCTATTTCTTTCAACACATAATCAATTAGTATCTTGTAATTTTTTTTTAATTTTAACACATGTCTGGAAGAGGAGTGCTGTATGAATCACTTATGTTTTCCCTAACCAGAGCTGATTTGTCAAACAATACATGCATTTCTTTACACCTAGATAGTTGAATTATTTTCCTTAGAAACTTGAGTTAATAAGAGGTCTAGAGATTGTAATTGGTTATTGTCTTTTGACTGTAGTGTCAAGCTATGAAAATAAATAATAGAGAAAGGAAAGGCAAATTATTCAAGGGGATGCTTTACAAGTCAGAGCCCCAGGTTTGAGGCCCACTATCACATGGTTTACCAAGCACCACCTAAAGCAAACTCCAAACACCAGGCACAAGTAGCCCTCAGTATAGCCAGCTATGGTCCAACCATACTTACTCCCCACCATACACACACACAAAATGAACAACAAACAATTTACTAATGAATAGTTAGAGAGACTAAAAATAAAATGGTAGAACAAATGATAAGAAAAATTAGGAGAAAAATAAAATGAAAAAAATTTGCACGGCCCTAGAGGTGGAAAGATTATTTATTGTAAGCTTAAAAAATTCTTGATTTCACTTAAATAAATATATGTTCCTCATAACTAAATTAACAAGAATTTTTGATACTGAAGATCTTGGGGGGAAATAAAAAGAAAAAAGATTGTCTAATTATGTCCCCCAGAGGACAAAACTTTTTTTGTTGGAAACTAATAATAAACCTCAAATGTAAAAATTGTGTCTTTGAGAACAGAATTAGTTTGTGATTCAAAATCATCTTGGTTTTATAGGTTAGGCTGTCCTATAATCTACATGTTGAAAACTGAGTTGAATTAAAATGTCTACTCTGAAAAGCTCAGATAATAATGTTTCCTCTGTCAAAAGACAACCAGGACAATATTAGGAAAAAACAAATAAATAGCATTCAGTTTAAAACTTTGGGTTTATAATCATTAGTATGGTGAACTTTGTAACTCTTAGAAGTTCATAATTCATTAATATAGGAAGACATATTGTATTGAACCCAAAAACTCTCATTTACAGGAAATTGATTCAACTCAAAGTAGTATTGATTTTTTTCTTCTGATGACTACACTTACCTATTTTTGCCAATAGACCAAATTTTATATGATGTCTTACTGGTTTTCGAGTACAATGGGGTCACCCTACATCAGGTTAGCCCATAAGCAATGGGCTGAGACGAATACTTTATAATTCAGAGCCCGAATAGTTCATTTGACGTCAATTATAGCTACTTGCTGGAGCGATAGCACAGCGGGAAGGGCTCGTAGGGTGTTTGCCTTGCACGCGGCTGATCAGGCCAAGCCAAGTTCTATTCCTCTGACCCTCTCAGAGAGCCTGGCAAGCTACCAAGAGTATCTTACCTGCATGGCTAAGCCGGGCAAGCTACCCATGACATATTTGATATGCCAAACACAGTAACAAGTCTCACAATGTTACTGGGCCCGCTCAAGCAAATCAATGAACAACGGGAGGACAGTGACAGTCCTATAACCACTTGCCAAAAAATACAGCATCTCCATCTCTGTTTATGATAGAATGATACTTTCTTGAGCCATATGAACAGGCCACATGACTTGATAATGAACAAGGGATATACTTTTCCCTTAAAGGCCAAGCTCTTAATTGCAACATGGTCTATCTACTGCTTTCTCTGGTATCATAGAACTACCCAGAAAGGTACCTACTAGCATAAGTTCAGGAGTGAGGATGATTAAGAGGTAGCCTATCTGTCATGGCCACATGGTGCTATGAAATGTAAAGATTATTGCTATACATATTTGGGACTTTAGATTTTTGTCATCACACTGTGATCTAGATTAATTCACTCAATAAAATACTTATATTTCTTGTTATTGTTTTATAATATACATACATATTATATATAACATATGGTTATTATCCCTATTACCCAAATGGCCCCCAAATAGCTGCCAGGAGTGATCCTTGAGCAGAGTCAAGAGTAACTGAGCACAGCCAACTGTCGCTCCCTCACCTCTAGTACAAGAAATATAATAACTAAAAATAATAATAACTATGGATTAATAGTATACATTTTCAAATATGTAGTATTTGGGACTTGGGGCTGAAACGATAGCAAAGTGGTAGGGCATTCGCCTTGTGCGCAGCCAGTCCAGCCGGAGCTGGATTCGATTCCTCTGCCCCTCTCGGAGAACCCAGCAAGCTACCGAGAGTATCTCGCCGACACAGCAGAGCCTGGCAAGCTCCCCGTGATGTATTCAATATGCCAGACACAGTAACAACAATGGAGTAATGTCTCACAATAGAGACATTACTGGGACTGCTCGAGCAAATCGATGAACAACAGGAGGACAGTGACAGTATTTGGGGCATTTTAACTGGAACATCAAGAAACTATATTCAATATTGTATAGAAAGGAAAAATATAAAAGTAATGAGTTTATTAGACTATCTCTGAAAACCTCCCATTTCTTTTCTTTTATATTGGAAATGCAGAAGAAGGAAATAGATAAAATGGTATTGAGACAAATGTATGATTAGAAAATGCACAATATTTTTTTCTAAGAATGTGAAAAGTAAGGTAAAGGTAAAGGTAAAGGCCCTCCCGTTGATCGTCGATTTGCTCGAGCGGGCCCAGTAACGTCTCCATTGGAGACTTTGTTGTTACTGTGTTTGGCATATCGAATACTCTCGGTAGCTTGCCGGGCTCTCTGAGAGGGGTGGAGGAATCAAACTCAGAATGTGAAAAGTAAATTTTTCTTATTAAAAAAATAAAATGTTCACCCACAAACATATTTAAACTTCACATTTTGGGTCTTGAGAGATAAATAAATAGACTGTAGCATACAGTGTGCCATGGCAGAGTACCAGGTTTTATCCTAGCACTGAATGATGCCCAGAGCACCTCCGTAAAAATCCCGCTCACCTCCACTGAGCTGGGAGTAGTCTCTGCCAACCACTAGATCTGACCCAAAGAACAATAAAAACAAAATCACATCTAGATACAATAAACAAGAATGTAGAACATCAAATAAAGGAAAAGTTTCCAAGACAACCAGCAGAATTAAACAAGTCACCCATATGGTTATGGAAATCAAAATTTCTACAGTCTTCATAGAAACAGTCATGAGATCCTTAAAACATGACATAAGATCCCAAAAGAAAAGAGGGGGGGAATGTTTGTGAACCTAGACTATTATGCCAGAGGTGGGTGGTATCCAGCCTTCAAAGGTGCACTTTAAACCTGTCAACACTCTTGCCTTGGCATGACACCTTCCCACAGTGCGCTGAAGGCAGTCCTTTGACTCAGGTTGCACATAGGATGTTGCAGAAATGTTCACCTGATTGCTCCAAGGTAAGAATGGAAATTGTGGCAGCATTTCTGATTTTGCATTTTGTAAACCCTGATTGCCCATGTCAGCTGTCTAGCTACTCTTTCACAAATATCACATAGGGGGAAAAAAAACAAGCAGTTAATTGGAGAGAGAGAGGCCTATGGTTTAATGGAGAGACCTTCAGGCTCAGACATATTAACTGAGCCCAATCTTTCATTCAACTAATGTCTCAAACAACCTCCAATTCAATTATGAATGACCAATAGGATTTATGGAGGCAAACTAAGAATAATCATCATCATTAAATTTAGTTTATCCAGTACTTGAAGAGTGATTTTGCATTAGGAAAGCTATAGTTACAATCCCTTACATCAACAAATTAAAAGAGAATCAAAGAACATCTAAGTAGATGCTAAAAACAGATTTTAAAATCAAACTGATATTACATTAAAAACATTATTATTTAACTCATAATGAAAGAAATCTTGCTTAACCTGATGAATATATATTTAAAATCCTAAAAAAAAATCCTTACTTTTTTTAATCAAAACTTTTTTGTGAAGTATCAGGCTTTAGCACAGCGGGTAGGGCGTTTGCCTTGCACGTGGCCAACATGGCCGACCCGAGTTCGATTCCTCCGCCCCTCTCGGAGAGCCCAGCAAGCTACCGAGAGTATTCGATATGCCAGACACAGTAACAACAAAGTCTCCAATGGAGACGTTACTGGGCCCGCTCGAGCAAATCGATGATCAACGGGAGGGCCTTTTATCAGGCTTTAAAATATGATTTTTAGGTTTACAATGCTACTGCATCACAGCCACACCAGAGTATAAAATCCACCTTAAAAGAAAACATTCAAACCATTTTTTCTTGCCTTCAGGCCAAGACGCTATTTTATATATTTTATTTTTTAAGCACAAACCCCACAGAATACCCATTATGTTATTTTTCTATTAACTGCACAAGAGACCCCTTCTAGACATCATGCTCTCAATCTATTCTTCTTATATTTTATTATAATTGAAAAAACTAGACCATTAAATTGTGCACAGGAAAATGCCACTTTTAAAAACCTCAAACACAGACAAAATAAAACAAGATGTTATAAAAGGAAGAATTAAAATGTATGCTAAAACTAAAGAAAAAATAAAATTAAAGAATGATTCAAAAAATTTAATTGTTATTGACCTGGATGGGCATGAGAATAAATTATTTTAGAGATCAGAAGATGGAATATGAGAAGGACAAATACAAAGGAATGGTATTGATTAAATGCAATTTTAAAGATGTGCGGTTGTTTTACCAGTTATCCACATACTTGACAAATATTCTTTTGTATGTATAATTTATCACACTCAAACAAAAGAAACTGAGTATCCTATAGAAATACTTTCATAGACAAAAACATTTTCCCATTTATGTCTCTAAAATATTTCTCATGTATTATTAAATGAGTCTCCAATAAATTAATTCTCTTTTCATTATCCTCAAGAAATTTTTTCCAACTCACAATTAATTAACTCGCACTAATCTTTTCCTTAGGATTTCTTTTATTTATTTTTGCCTTGCCAGAGAATAATCCCAGGGTTTCACGCATGCAAGGCATGTGTTCTACTGCTGAGATACATCCTGACTCATCTGACTTTTTTATAAAATAAGTTAAAATCATACATCACACCAGGAGCCCTGGCATGAGACTGAGGATGCGCAGTAAGACAGGTGGAGTGAGGGTGTAGATGGGAAGAAAACCAAGTCAGAAGCTTGCCAGGTTCAGAAAATAGTTGAGAAACACTGTTTTAAATCATTGATGAGGATGTTCAGATGATAAATCTAAGAAATCTACCCCAACGACAGAATACAAGGTACATAATTTAAAAAGTTAAGACAGGCAGCATAATAAATTATGTTTAACTTATTTATGGATGGGGCAGAGTGATAGCATAACGGGTAGGGCGTTTGCCTTGCACACAGCTGACCTGTGTTCGATTCCTCCGCTCTCTCGGAAAGCCAGCAAGCTACCTAGAGTAAAAGCCTGCCAAGCTACCTGTGATGTACTCCATATGCTAAAAACAGTAACAACAAGTTTCACAATGGAGACGGTACTGGTGCCCGCTCGTGAAAATCAATGAACAACAGGAGGACAGTGACAGTATTTGGGACAGTGCTACATTTATGGATATTGTTCTGCTTATTATTTATGTCATTTGTTTTCTCTTTAATTTCACCACATTTTTATGTTCTCTTTTTTCCTATATATCTTTATTTCTTATCTTTTATGTCAGCATCAAACTATATGAAAATAGTATTTCCTGTGCATACTTGCACTATTAAAACGGGGCCGAAGTGATAGAACAGTTGGTAGAATATTTGCCTTGCAGAGTCAACCTGGGTTAGATTCCCAGCACCACACATGTTACCCAGAGTCCCACCAGAAATGATTTCTGAACACAGAGCCAGGAGTAATCTCTGAGCACTGCAGGTCTGTTCCCCAAGCAGAAACAAAACAACAACAACAAAAAAAAAAACCTCACCATCAACATCCTTCAAAAGTTTGAAAGTTTTAGTCCATTTTCCCCTTTTTGATAGTTGGTGCTGCAAAGAATAAAGTGAGACTAGACATTTCTTTTCACTTAATTTGCTTGCATCAAATGGATTGTTATAGAAGTATTCTATTTAAAATTACTATGTTACATCTAATTACTGGATTTTTCCCCCATAAATTTTGTTTAGTAATCAGTGCTTCCCACCTCAAGGTTTTAATCAACATCAGAAAATTAAGTTTATTTTATGATTGTGTTGGTTTCTCCTTCAGCGCTACCTATAATTATAAAGTTACATCATTTGAAATGATTCCATATTATACCTTGGTTCCATTTGTCTCAGCTTGCTATCTTTGTATCTTATGCTATTGCCTTTTCATCTTTTTCCTGTCTAACCTGGTGTCCTTCTGCCTTTTTGGAATCATGTTTACTTGATATTATTAAACTTACCAAATATTTCTATAATATTTTCCAGGTTACTATAATTCTCATTTGAATTACTGTGAAATGTGAAAATGTGCTATTTTTCTCATTTCTGAAGCTGTTTGTTATTTGGAAATTTTGGTGTTGACTTGTAATTAATGTTGTTTTACTTAAGACACTGCAGTATTTTGTTATTTGCTAATCCTTTAATGAATGTTCACTTACCCACTTTTATGTTGGTGATTGTTAGAATCTCTTGCTCAGATCTAGAGGAAAGCTCCATGTATGTAATTTCTAAACCAATTTTCAATGCCTACTAAGTTGTACTGAGTATAAATCTTCTGTACAACAATGTAACATACTCCTACCTATGCTACTTGGATTTCCAATTCTTTGCATCTGTTAAGTAGTAGAAATTTTTCACCCTCAGTATACATTTATATTGAGTCTCCTGTGGTTTTACCTTTCATATTGTACTTATAACAAATTCATGTTTGATAGTGAAATCTGCAGCTTCCAGTTTCTCTCTACATTCTGACCTATTACTTAAGAGGCAAGTTTATGAGGCATGTTGCTTATGACCAAAGAAGAACAAATGAATATTAATCGAATTATTTCCATATTGGTATGTGTACAAACTGGAAATAATTTTATACTCATTGTCATGATTGTGGGTAAAATAGTAGGGAACAGGAAAATGTTTTATTCACTTGGTTGAGGGGAGAGACTGTTATCAGATCTTAGTCCTATTTGTCCTTAGGAATCACTACTGGCTGTCCCAGGAGACCAGATGGTGCAGGGAATCGACCCCCTATCAGTTCTATGTAAGCAACTGTTCTAACCACAATACTATCTCTATGATCCCCAACTTATTTTTTAGTCGTAACTCAGGCAAATGGAGCTAAATTTATGATGCAAATTAGATGGTGGTTGCAAATTCATATTAATATTTTCATCCATAAAACCATAGAATATAGACATAAACTAATAAGAATTTACCCGTCAGAATCAGTTTTTAAGGTTATTTGTGTTATTTACATTTTCATCTTTAAATATATCTATAATAACTATGGAAGATATTTAAGGCAAATAAGTCTTAATCTTATTAGACTAATAAATTTCAAGCAGGAAGCTTCAGGATGTGTTGATTTTGATTTTTTTTGCCACGATATACAAGAAATGGATTAACTATATTGTCAACTGGGAAGTAGATAAATATATGATAGATAGGTAGACAGATATCTCAAATAGAAAACATATAATTATATAATTTATACGTTCTCCCTTTCTTATCTATCACTCACTAATTTTTTATTTTTTCCAATAACATTATTCAATTTTCTACAATTATTAGCAGAGTAGGAAAGAATAATCCTTTTTTCAACTCTAATTTGACAATCTGAAAGTAAACAGGCAACAGCTTCAGAGTCATGTTTATAAACACATTAATATGAATCTAGAATATAGTTAATCTATGATTTCTAGGAATAAGTGCAAATTTTTAGCCCATTGAGTTTTAGACACGTCACTGACACAATCAATGAAAGGTGAATTTCTTGAGATAGTATAGATAAGGAATCTGGTACATACTGCATTCTTATTAGCAGTTACTGTTTCCTCCTTCTAGTTTCAAAGAAAAAAAGCCCTTGAGAACCAACGAATAGAAAGGTTATTGTCTACCTTTCTTACTAGGAAAATAAAATAAATGAAAAAACATAAAATAATGTCATGAATTAATATTTACTGTGCTTCTAATATTTACTATTTTCTGTATACGTGAAAAACACTAAAGCAAATGTAAGCATTGATTTCACATTTCATCTCTGAGAGGACACGAAACATAGATATTTGTCTTATTGGTGGGAATTTTCATTATGTAAGTTGAAAACAAAAGAATCAATCTCCACTGTAGCACTGTCCTTCCTTCTATTGTTCATCGATTTGCTCAAGCGGACACCAGTGACGTCTCCATTGTGAAACTTGTTGTTATTTTTTTGGCATATCGAATACACCACGGGGAACTTGCCAGGCTCTGCCATGTGGGCGGTATACTCTCTCGGTAGCTTGCCGGGCTCTCTGAGAGGGACGGAGGAATCAAACCCGGGTCAGCCGCGTGCAAGGCAAACACCCTACCCATTGTGCTATCGCTCTATATAAAGCATACACTCTAATTTGTTTTGGAAAATTTAAGATCAATTTTTCCCCACATAAACAAAGTTTACTTAAATACAAAAATAAAAACTACCATACCATCTAATTATAACTAACTGTAAGTTTCTTTAAGACAATGATCAATTTTACCTCTTTTATATCAATCTTACCACATAGAAAACTTTGGGTCTTTACAGCGAAATTATACCTTTTGTGGATCCACATTTTATTTCTACATTTAAGATATTTCATAAAATTTTAGTACAGTGACTTAAAGTCAACACATTTGATTATATCTTGTACTCATTTCCACTTATTTATCCTCAGCAATATTAGGATCAACTCACCGGTTGAAGTTCAAAGGTACGATTCTGTTGGTTGTGGCACTGGCCATTCTTTTGTGATCTATCTCAGATTCAAGATTCTTTTTATCAGTATGTGGAGAACAAGGTAGGAGAAGAGTGACTGGTTTCTGGAAAGCATGTGTTGATGGATGCTGAATATGAACCAGAGGGCTTGTGGCTAATATGGAGCAAAAAGTGCCTTGCTGTGTTCTTAAATGTGCTACCAGAGTAGGATCTACTGGTTGGACCTAAGGAAACAAGTTATACATACATACATATATGTATATCATATGTGTGTATATATATGCAGAGTTTTATGTTCTTATGTTTTCATAAAAAATATGCTAGTCATAAGCAGATTTTAAGGCAATTTTCAAATACAAACACACACACAGAGACTGCAATCAACACTGCATTAATTTATAAAGGAACTGAGTACTCAGATCTTTTATTTCAAAGACTTTCTGAAATCTAGTTTCTCTGTCCTAAGTTATAAATAACTCAGAAACACTTTTAATTGCAGGCAATAAAATGACCTAGAAAACAAAATAGACATTTTACATAATTTCTAATTATAACTATTGTAAGACTGAGTGCTCTTTAGAAACTAGAAAAGGAAGACTATATTTACTTAAATGTTTCCTTTCACAAGAATGACTAACAATAAAAATAACTAAATAATTCCCAGATTTCAAAGTTTATGGAAAATGTTCATGAAAAAATTATTTGCAATGTATTCTTGTCTAACTTGTCTTTTTTGCTTATTACTGGTGGTTCCAACTGGCAGAAAAAGGGAACTTGGTTAAAAGCTGAGCCTAGATAAAATAAACTATTTGAGAAGATAAATTTTTAACTGTTGATCCACTTATATGCAAATTTCATGACTTCATCTTTTCTAACAGCTGCATAATATTCCATAGTGTAGAAGCACATAAGTGGATAAACATGGAGAGTATCATGTTAAGTGAAATGAGTCAGAAAGAGAGGAACAGGCAGAGAAAGATTGCTCTCATCTGTGGAATATAAAGTAACAGAATGGGAGACTAACACCCAAGAGTTGGAGAGATAAGGACCAGGAGGTCTGCTCCACGGCGTGGAAACCGGCCTCACATGCTGGGGGGAAAAGGCAGCTCAAATAGAGAAGGGAACACTAAGTAAAGGATGTTGGGAGAGCCCATTCAGGTTGAAAGATGCTTGCCAAAAGTAGACTATAGACCGAACATGAAGCCGCTCAATACCTCTATTGCAAACCACAACACCCAAAAAGGAGAGAGAAACCCAAATAGAATGCCCTGCCACAGAGTCAGGGAGGGATGGAGGGGATGGGGAGGGGGTGGTGTGAGGGATGGGATGGTGGTAGAATATGGGCACTGATGGAGGGATGGGTACTTGATCATTGTATGACTGAAATGCAAGCATGAAAGTTTGTAAGCCTGTATCTGTACCGCACGGTGATGCTCTAATAAAAAAGAAAATAACTGTACCAATTTGATCATTTTTATACCCCTGGTGAATATTGTTTGTTTATACTGAATCTTTATTCCAAATAAATGCTTCTTTGTAACTAAATGTAACAATATTAATAGTCATCTTATTCATTAGGTTTCTTTTTGTTACCCTCTCAGTTACAAATCTTGAATCGTGAGAATATTCTAGTTCTCGGTATCAATCCTATCAATCCTATCATATTAATCCAATCAATACTATAACAGGGCTGCAATATATTATATAATATATACTATATATGCTATGTAGTATATATAATTATATATAATATAATCTTGGCCGTTGATGGGAATACAAGGCATGGGGTGTGTAACTGTCTAGTTACTAGAAGATGAGGTATCTGTGTAGAGGAAGCCCAGCCTCATTCCAAGCAGTCTTGGAGATCTCAGCCCCGGGTCCCACACACCTAGGTTCCTCCACTGGTTCCTTCATGTGTGAAGCTCATCAGAGCATGTGGAGAGTGGTCTGTGGAGCATGGCTGTGGCTGAGTCCCAGAGGTCTTCAGCTGCCAGGGCTCTGCTCGGGGCAGGGAGGGAAACTCAATCTGCCACCCTACAAGAGGCCCTAGTGAGGACAGCCAGGTGCAGGGGCAGGAAGCTCTATATTGTTCTCTTCTGGGAGCTTGGTTTTATAGTCTCTGGATTTTGGCTATTTATGGCATTACACAGCCCCAAGGGCAATTGGTGGGTGATAAATGTCTAGCTACTGGAAGATGGGGGATCTGGGTGGAGGAGGCCTACTCCCGATCCAAGTCAAGATCCAGAGACCTAGAACCTAGATTCCAGACCTCTTATTGTCTAATTCTTGCTCTCAGAGAACCTGGCAGGCTACCGAAAGTATCCTGCCCACATGGAAGAGTCTGGCAAGCGCCCCATGGTGTATTCGGTATGACAAAACCCAGTAATAATGATGGCTCTCATTCCCCTGACCCTGAAAGAGCCTCCAATGTGGCACTTGCTAAAATCTCAGGGCTAGGATGAACGGAGATGTTACTGGTACCTGCTTGAGGAAATTGATGAACAACGGGATAACAGTGATACAGTGATAGTATTATATTATATATACTATTATATTATATATACTAAATAATGTAATATATTACCTAGTAGACTAGGTAAGCATTCACTTCAGTAGACTGTATAAGAGAAGAATTCACTCATTATTATATTATATACACATATCTATTCAATGTTTAAGACCAGATTTGAGTATCATCACTCTTAAACTCACTAGTTTTTAATATTTACCTTTAATTGCACAAGCACTGGTGATTTGAAAACTCCCGGAGGGTAATTTAAGGATATTCGAGAATCCATGCTTGGCTTGAGAGTGAGACCTTTCTTTGTAACTGTGAAGGATTCTTTCTTTAAACAAGACATAACAGAGAAGATGCCCAACTTGTAAACTTGAACCTCTGCACAGGTGCCCTGTATGGACCAAATACATTAAAGAATGAAATTTAATAACACTAATATAGCCCTGTTCTGGGAGTAAATGCTGTACATTCTCTATGGTTATAGTAAAATCGACAGGTTATCCCTATAGTCTTCAACAACTTGAAATGTTATCATTGACTTCAAATGCATGATCCTCTGTGAGATAAAATAGAGATAATTAGGGGTTTCTCAAATTTAGACAACATGATTAAAACAAATATGCTTCATTTTAAATTTTTAATAATTAGGGAAGGGATCTGGGTCACACCTGGAAGTGCTCAAGGCTTATAGTATCAGACCTAATAGGTCTGGACCATAGGTGGTGCCAGGATCAAACTCATGTTGACTGCATGCAAGGCAAGAAACTTACCCACTGTACTATCTCTCTGTTAATGCCTCTCCATTTGAATTTTTAAGCTAAATTTTTAAATGCATGTATACAATACAACTACATTTTATGTTTTTACAAATATCAGTGGTTTCTGGAATCACATCTTCTGCCTTTTATCCAAGAGACTCAATACCGTTTTTTTTTTAGATGTACCAAATTTTCTTTGTTTTTTAAAAAATTTTTATTAGTGAAACACCATGAGTTACAGTTGTAGACTTACAAATTTTCGTGCTTGGGTTTTAATTATACAATGATCAAATACACATCCCTCTACCAGTGCCCATTTTCCACCACACGGGTCCCAGTATCTCTCCCACCCCCCATCCCCCACCCTACTCTGCCTCCGTGGCAGGGTATTTCCTTCTGTTCTCTCTCTCCTTTGGGGTGTTGTGGTTTGCAAAAGAGGCAGTGAGTGGCAATCATGTTTGGTCTATAGTCTACTTTCAGCATGCTTCTCCTATCCTGGGAGGATCCTCCCAACACCCTTTACTTGGTTCTCCCTTGTCTATCTGAGCTCCCTTTTCCCCTAGCATGTGTGGCTGGCCTCCAAGCCATGGAGTAAAACTCCTGGTAATAATCTCGACCACTCTTGGGTGTTAGTCTCCTATTTTGTTACTTTATGTTCCCTAGAGGAATGCAATCTTTCTATGTCTATCACTCTCTTTCTGACTCAGAAAGGGACCCTCCTTTACTGCTGGTGGGAATGCTGACTGGTTCAGCCCTTTTGGAAAACAGTATGGACAATTCTCAAAAAATTAGAAATTGAGCTCCTATTTGACCCAGCAATACCACTCCTGGGAATATATCCCAGAGAGGCAAAAAAAAGTATTGTTGAAGTGACATCTGCGCTTGTTTGTTCAATGCAGCACTCTTTACAATAGCCAGAAGGAAAAAACCTGAGTGCCCGAGAACAGATGACTGGTTAAAGAAACTTTGGTACATTTACACAATGGAGTACTATGTAGCTGTTAGAAAAGATAAAGTCATGAAATTTACATACAAGTGGTACTACATGGAAAGTATCATGTTAAGCGAAATGAGTCAGAAAGAGAGGGATAGACATAGAAAGATTGCATTCCTCTGGGGAACATAAAGTAACAAAATAGGAGACTAACACCCAAGAATGGCCGAGATTAGTACCAGGAATTTTACTCCATGGCTTGGAGGCCAGCCACACATGCTAGGGGAAAAGGGAGCTCAGATAGAGAAGGGAGCACCAAATAAAGGGTGGTGGGAGGATCCTCCAAGAATGGGAGAAGCATGCTGAAAGTAGACTATAGACCAAACATGATTGCCACTCAATGCCTCTTTTGCAAACCACAACACCCAAGAGGAGAGAGAGAACAGAGGGGAATGCCCTGCCACAGAGGCAGGGTGGGATGGGCGGGGATGGGGGGTGGGAGGGATACTGGGATCCGTGGTGGTGGGAAATGGGCACTGATGGAGGGATGGGTTTTTGATCATTGTATAATTGAAACCCAAGCACAAAAATTTGTAAGTCTACAACTGTATCTCATGGTGTCTCACTAATAAAAATTAAAACATTAAAAAAATTAGAAATTGAGCTCTCATTTGACCCAGAAATACCACTCCTGGGAATATATACCAGAGAGGCAAAAAAAAGTATAGTTGAAGTGACATCTGCACTTGTTTGTTCGTTGCAGGACTCAATACCGTTTTAGGGAATTTTTGGTTGTGGAATTTTGATCATTTTTTTATACTCTTGGTTTGGGGTCACTTCCAATGGTACTCAAGGCTTACCCCGGGTTCTCCACTCAGGATCACTCCTAGAAGGCTCAGAAGAGCATATGCTATTTATAGAAAATCAGACCTGGGTCTGCCACGGGCAAGGCAAGCACCCTATCTACAATACTGTCTCTCCAACCCTGAAATATTTATCATTAGGGGAGTTGATATGAACAGTATTAATACATTTACTGTAAGCAAATTCTTCTAACAATTTTCAATTCTCTTCTCTGCAGTAGGAGAAATGATTACAAAGATAAGTGTGTGTGATTCTCAGATGGACATATAAATGTGTAATATATTTTACATGCTTATAGTTAAAGCTTTTCATAACACAAAAGGGAACTGAGTACATAAATGAAAACAAAATTATCTACTCACAGAAACACCAAAAATTAAAATAAGATGTAAGACTTAGAAATAATTTGTTCTATATATTCTACCCCAAACCAACCAGATATATCAACTGGGTTCCACCCTGGTCTAAGTGGATAATGACACAGACATACACGCAAATACTTCAGTGACAATTGCAATGGAAATGAATCTATCATTTGAAAACTGACTAAGGGAAAAATTTCACAATACCACAGCATGAATGTTGCTGGGAAAATGCAGTGCAAGATGAATGTTCCTAATTGGCTGGAGGGAAAATGGTGAGAGGTAAGAAAGGAAGGTTCTGTGGGAACCAATGGCAGTTGCTATGCGTTTAAAGCACATTTGGCAGCTGCAGGAGAACCAGAACCGGTTATTAAGTAGGGGAGTGCCATGAATAGAACTCTGACCAGAGCTCATCTGACTCTAGAATTAGAATTCTTCAAAATCATATGAACCATAAAATGTCAAATAAAGATTTGAAAGAATCCAGAGTTTGAATTTTTCTGACTTAAAAATAAAAATAACTACCATTAGCATCTAATGGGGCGGGGTGAAGTATATACTTCTCTGTTTTCTCCAGTGGCTTTGGTTTACGTATTTTTTGCTTTGTTCTGTTTTGTTTATCCATTTACTAATATTCTATGTCCCTATTTTGTGATAATGCTTTGCCCTTATTAGTAAAGTCACACAGACTGGCCTAGATTAAAATGCTGGAGCGATAGCACAGCGGGTAGGGCGTTTGCCTTACAAGCAGCCAACATGGCCGACCCGAGTTCGATTCCTCCGCCCCTCTCGGAGAGCCCGGCAAGCTACCGAGAGTATTCGATATGCCAGACACAGTAACAACAAAGTCTCCAATGGAGACGTTACTGGGCCCGCTCGAGCAAAATGTCACAAATTAACGATAATGCTGACCAGATCACTAGAGGTACATATTTTTTATATTCAATTAAAAGTGTATGATTGTATGAATTGAAGAAAATAATTAGAACGATCATAGATTTCATTATCAACTAATAACTATATTTATAATGAGGAAAAGATAGAAATCAGACAGAGATGGCTTTTAAGAATTTTGTGGGTTTCTTTTATAATTTACTCTCCTCCTTTCCAATTATGATGCATAGTTTATATGTCAGGTCAGGTCACAGGTCACAGTCCTCCTGTTCAACGATTTGCTCAAGCGGGCCCAGTAACGTCTCCATCATGAGACTTGTTGTTACTGTTTTTGGCATATCGAATACGTCATGGGTAGCTTGCCAGGCTTTGCCGTTTGGGCGAGATACTCTCAGTAGCTTGCCGGGCTCTCCGAGAGGGGCGGAGGAATCGAACTCGGGTCAGCCTTGTTGGCTGCTTGTAAGGCAAACGCCCTACCACTGTGCTATCGCTCCAGCCCAGTTTATATGTCAATTATGAAAATTTAAAAACATGAGTAGAAAATTATCTTAATTATTAAAAAATCAGTTCAGTTGCCCATCAAAGAAACTTACTTAAAATTTAGTTCCCATTTTGTTTTTATAATAAATTTAATGAGTTGTCTATCTCTTCAAAGCATTTGAACTTGATCATAGAGACCCTCAGAGTTATTACAATATATTCAATAACAAAAATGATATTTATAGACTTCCTTTTATTTTTCTAAGTATATTTGATCATTAAATCCTTATGATCTTCTGATTTATGATCTTCTGAAGTTATGATTACTTGTGCTCCTTAATACTATTATGTCAATTTCCCTCATTCTTTGTAAGTAGTTTTGCTTTCAGTTGTTTCAATTGTTTGTGTTCGAAAAGGGTTAAAAATTATCCCATCTAAAGGAGAGAGAGCATATTCATGTAATATTTATAACTGTATGTCATTAAATTGTAATTTATTGTTGTTAGTATCTTACTGTGTCTAGTAATAAAAACATTATTATAGAATATTTAATATCTTACGGAAGAAAATGTTATATGTAAAGTTTGTTTCTATTTTCAATTTCAGGCCTCCACTGGAGGTCTCAGAACACCTCTAAAGAGATGGGAGAGCAGTATATTATTTATGTTTCTTTTCAGATAAATTAATTTATGACAAAGGTGCATCATTTAGCTTTACTAGAAAGGAAGCATTGCCATCACATTACAAACCCATTCAGACTACCACATGTACTATCTTTGAAGTACAGACTAAACAAATATTAGTCTTAATTGTTGTCTCATCATAAATGCACATACACACATGCATGCGTACACACACATTTTTTTCAATTTTTTATAAATTTCCTCAATCAAAATGATAAAAACAAAACTTCTCTAAAAAGATTTTTAACATTTTTATATTTATATAGAAGAACATTATGTTACAAGTGTTTATCTAAAGCTAGTCTCAGTTATGACACTAAACCAGCCAGGCTGGGTCATTGACCAACAGTTTGTTCTAACTTTGATCAATAATTTCTTCCTTTTGATAATTATGATAATTTTTAATGTGGTACAATAAATATAATCATTTTCAATTTGGTAAGAGTGAAGCGATTTTATTTGCATTATACTGTGATAATCTGAGTGGTATTTAAATGAGCAAAACTGAAAATGTAGATGTAGTCAGTCATTTACCAACCTTATAACTTCCTCTTATTCCTTCTAGTGAATTTGGGGTTAGGTAGCTTGATTGAAGGTTTATTATATCAGATACTTTCACCATAATGTCTCTATAATTTCCCCTATGACGTGCAGTAAATGGAATTGCAATGCAGATTGGAAATGGAATACTCTTTTCCCGAGGTGAGCACTCAACCGTGATGACATTGCTGACCAATTCTTCATTGTCACTAACTATTGAAGAACTCATGCTATTAATTATACGGCATTCTAGATGCTGTAGAACATAGGGGTGTGCTGTTACATAACAAGACACTTGAGGGTCCTTATCATCACCCGGCATATCAAGATATCTGCAAGGAAAAAGGGAACATTATTTTCCCTTTTTACTTGATATATGAACTACATAGTTAACTGCAAAGGAGTTTAAACTATAAAGCCAGAAGCCATTAGCTTGATATGAAACCCAGTTCGATGGCTTATTGTATCCATGACCTTATCTCAGATATTCAGCATCTTTGTGCTTTCAGTTACCTCAACAGTAAAATGAGGAGGGAGAATAATATACAAGTTATTATGATTGTCCAATCATAGTTATCTAAACACAATGGGAGCGAATGGTAGTGTTTATTGCATGGAGGGGTTGAAGAGAGGGCACACTGTGCTATGCTCAGGGCTTACTCCTTGTTCTATGCTCAGAGATCATTTGTGTCAACGCTAGGGAGACCATATGCAACTCAGGGGATTGAACCAGAGTCAGCAGCATGTAAGGCAAATGACTTATCCTCTTTACTACTTGTCCAGACTCTGTTTATTACATTTTAGGGAGATTTAAGCTATATAGTTCTGAATTTAAGGTTAAGGTGAATTGCAAACAATATTTACTATCCCCAAAGTATTAGTCCAAAAGTTTGTTTTGACTATTTTATTCCATATTTTTAATTATTTGAGACATTTGTATTACCTTTGCCAAATATTTTAGTATATGGTATAGATGTTAACTCAATTTTATAAGGGTATTTTAGGCTATATATTTTACTTAATCTTCACCACTGTGGTATTAGGTAGATAATACATCTCTATCCATTAAGAAAACAGACTTAGAAATTTAATTTGCTAAAAATCACTTAAGTAGTAAATTTCATTTTGCTTTTGTTTTGGAGCCACACCCACCAGTGCTCAGGGCTTACTCCTGGCTCTGCACTCAGGGATAATTCCTGTTGGGGCTGGGAATCAAAAACAAATTGTCTGTGTTCAGGGAAATGCCCTTCCCTCTAAATCATCGCTGCAGTCTTGAGGTGGCAAACTTAAAAGTCAGTAATTGACTCTGTCTTTAACACAAAATCCCCAAACTTTCTATTATAATATCATATTTCTTCAAATTATTCCACAACACTAGTTCCCTTACCCATTGAAAACTGAAATTAACAACAATCTTCAATATTGTATAGATAAAATGGGACACTTTATTTAAACTTCTTAAAGCAGAAAATGACTGATCAATAAGTGTTAGTTCTCTACATTAAAACTCTAAGTTTGCGTTTCTCACTTCCCTGCCACTTCTTGTTTTATATTAGTCAAATGATTGAAATACAGTATGCAAATGAAATAAGATAATCTATATAATATATAGTATTATTACTTAGTCATGGAATAATAAGGTTTTAGCTATTAATAATTATTAGTGATTCTATAATTTCCTTTAACACAGAAATGTTAAAAACATGTTGTAATTGTAGAATATTATCTCATTATATTCTGAACCCACTGATTTTTATTCATTTATTTACTTATTTATTTGGATTTTGAGCAACACCAAGGGGTGTTCTGGGATTACTCCTGACTCTTAAGCTCAAAAATTACTTCTGCTGGTTCTCAGAGAACCATATGGGATGCTGGGGATCAAACCCAGGTCAGCCGCATGTAAGGCAAATGCCCTATTTACTCTACTATCACTCCAGCCCCTGAACCCATGACTTTAAAAAAATATAGCAAATTACCAAGCATGTTGCTTTAGTGATAGTGATATTACTTCACAAATAGGAAATCATATAGAATAATATATGATTACTTCACAAATACGAAATCATATAGAATAATATATGTTCAGTAGCTCAGCTTTGTGGTGACTCTCCTCTGCACCCTGGAAACTACCTCAATATAATCTTCAAATAGACTCACAGGTGAAAGTAAAGAGACCTGTAAATACTTATATTTCCTCTAATCCTAGTGAATAGATCTACTCTAACCATCAAAATAATCACATTGGTTTATTCAACTTTTGTTTTTCCTTTGAATTTATACAATCTGGGCCAATCTCAGAACAAATATAAGCTTTTTTTCTGATAAAGATATTTAGACAAGAATCACAATGGATTTTAAGCTTGACTTTGTAAAGGACACATGTTTTTATATGACAGGATGGTTCCCTAGTCTGAGGGATTTCAGTGAGTAGTCATCGTCTTAAATATGCAAGCCAGGCACAAATGGTTTAGAGACTGCACTGAGGAAATCACTAACTGGGGAACACCTAAAGGAGGGAGTGGACCAGCAGTGACTCATGAGTCTCCGTTTGAGTCATTCCTGAAGGTGAAAATGTGAAACGTTAACATTGTTCTCACATGAAATGGATAAAAATACACAAACTACTTTTTTTAGCGCCCACATGTGGTGGTAAGGAAATGCAATGCCAAAAGATCAAACAGCCCATCACAGCCCATTAGTCATGTACTTGGCCACTAGTGTTATCTCCCAAACTTTCACACAAACTAGATTAGTAGGTTTTAAATTTTTTTTAACAAAAGGTAAAAATTATTAACAACCAGGGGGTTGTTTGGTTTTTTTGAAGAATTTCCAAAGTCATATTAAAGTTTATTAGATTCCCAGACTCATACAACTGTTCATTTTCGAACCAGCTCAACCTCATAATTTCAGAGATTGAACAACAAAGATTGAGCTGAGCGAGCACATGATTTTCTTGAGATGATAGACTCAGTGACAGTGTTGAATGCTAATGTCAGTTTGAAATAGCACCAGTGTATCATGGCAGAGTTGTGGGTGGAGTCTATCATATGTGGAAACAGTGAGGTTTAGGAGTGAAATAAACTAAGTAGCATTTATCCAAGTGTGATCACCTGTAGAGTAAAATGTTTCTATGCGCTTTATGGAACTTTCTCATTTACCTTTGCCCAATAATTACAGAAGTGTAATAACTTTACATATAAGAAAATGGCATATATCAGGATAAAAGAAAGGCATATGTTGATTTTCAATGGCACTGGAATTCTATATTTTAATGTCATAATGCAATAATATTTCAAAAATAAGATGGGAGCAAAAAAATGAAAACACCCAAATTCACAAATTGCTAATAATAGTAGAAGATTAAATTTAAATTTGCTTATGTGAAACCATTGATTTGTTTTTCCCTCCTTATTCTTATTGCCTTCTTAGAGTGTTGTGTTTGCCTGGGAAAATATGACTCATGAATATTTTATTTTACGTGGAAAAATAAGGATTGTTATCCATCTCGTATATGGTATGGTTATTCACAAAATGGATCTTTCATTCTCACTTTTTTGAAGTCCTGTACTCTTTCAAAGCATGATGGATCCTCTAGGTCATCTTCAAAGAGATAACACAAGTATGACAATACATCTTCAGTCTCAAGAACCTTCCAAAACTTTACCAAGATTTATCCACCAAAGTCCTACAGAGACTGGCTAAGAATTCATGATGATTTATAAATAAAATAAACCTAATAATGTATATAATGTTATCAATAAAATGAATCTGAGGCAGAATGTTCTTTCCTAACTTTCTATCAATTTGAAGTTTCTGAGTTTTTTTCTAGTAACAAAAAGCTTCTTTAGATTAAACAAGAAAGTAGTGAATTAGGAAAATTTTCATGATCTGGAAAATTGATTATTTTAACAACTTATGTGATCAGTTTCTTCACTCTTTAAGGAAAGATTTAATGTCTTTTTCTCCTAAGCTATAAGAACCAAACAGTATTAGAAATACCAGTTATATATACCATATATATCATATATATACAATATATGTGTTATATATATAGCTGGTATATATATTTATGGGAGTAAATTAAGCAATTTTATTTATTATTTATCTTACAAATTTGATTTTAATAGTGTATAAATATTCTGTATAAATACTGTATATACTAGTTACAGAACACATATAAGTAAGAACATTTAAGTTCTCTTAAACTTTATTTACTTACTCCTTTTCCATTATGTTATTCTCTTGCTTTAGACTCTCTGAGTCATTGGGAAGACTATTCAGAAACTTATTGGCGATACCATTTGTTATCAAGGATGTGATCTTCTCTTCTCTTTGGCTTTCTTGAATTTCTCTTTCTGCTGTCTGTGTTAGGTCCCATACCTTTTCCTTGATGCCACTGGTGTTCTGAATAGTCATGGGTTCCATTTGTTTATCTTCTTTATTTTCTACATCAGGAGATGCTCTGTTTTGTGATTTGCCTCGCCCTGTTCCATCTCCATTCAAAGACGCATTACTTTCTTTTTCTGTTAATTCTAAACTCATATGTGTTTTATATTTTTTAAACTGGATCTGGTTTGTGTCATGGCTTTTCTCTCCATTTGTGGGTGAAACAGTAGCTGTTTCTATGACATTTTGTTCCCCTCGTACAGCAATGTCTTGAATAGTGGACATTGTCTGCGGTGGTGCACATTCATCATGCATGCTGCATAAATTAGACATCTCATTTTCTTCTTTTCTCAGAAGTGTAGCAGTGCTCCCCAAATATTCATTTATTTTCATGAGGCAGTCTATGAAGCTAGTAATTTCTGCATACACATATACACAGAGAAACACATGAAACAAATACAAAGCTAAACCAAACTATATTTCTCAACTCACATGTAATGACATAAGTAAGATAATCTTCAATACTTGCAAAGAACGTTACCAGGCATTTAGACCAAACTTCTTTCTGGAAGAGAAGTTATTTGTTTGACTGTCACCCTTGAAACAAGTCAAGGAATTTGGAACAAACTCTCGATTTGTTAACAATGTACCAAAGGTAGATGTACTCCCTTTTGTTTTTGGAAATGTTTTGGATATTTAAAGGTAGAAACCAAGAAAACCCATAAGACTGTGTCCCATTGACATAAACACCTTTAATAATTCCTCATTTTTAAATAATTTTAGAATGTTACTTAATTTTTGAATGTGCTATATAATTTATCAATGATCCCCTTAAAATCATTTGCCTAAAATTTAGCAAGACACATCAGATGAGACTTAGATAGTGGGCATACAATAGCTTCTTCATTTCTTTTGATTTAAATGCTATATTTACTGTATTCTTTGTATGAGAAATGGGCAATGTCACATGTTTCTTCTCCTGAAATTGGATAGCTGACAATTTTCAAATTAATCTTTCAAATAATACCTCTAACTTAGATAGAACTGAACCTACAGTGAACACCAAGGACAACTAAACCAGTTGAAATCTTCTCACTCTGGTATAAGCACAGTAATCTGGCCTAAAATCTCTCACGTCACCCCCTTTTCTAACTGTTCTCTTGTTTGTATAAACATCTTCTCCTCAGAGATAGGACACTTGGTGGCTTGCTGCCAGCTTAGCAACTGTCTGGTTATTAAAATTCAATAAGATCTAAGAACTGTGATTTGTAAGACCCTTATGGATTAGTGATTATAGAGTTATCACTAAATCATCTTTACACTAGTCTGCACTCTTCTTTGGATTCCATTTCTGAGAACATGTTCTTTAGTCTGATGCCTGAGGCACTATCTTTTTCATAAACTCTTAATCCTTAGCTGGGTCCTTATAGCTGCCCATGAATACATACTTGGCTTGATATGTTGCCTAAAGCATATTTAGTTATCTACAGATATTCAAGTTCTGGCTGTAGTTCAGTTGATGGCCACTAGCTGATGAGCCCTAGTTATGATTCCTTTCATCATATTTTTGACACTGACTATTTGCCCTCAAAACTAAATTTCTTAATACTAGCTGCCCTAGATTCCTGATAGATGAGACTCAACCACATATCCCCAATGTTTCTGCAATTAGTGAAGTCAATGTCAAACAAGTCTAAAAACAGAATTTATATTCAATGTGTAAGAAGAATTTGCTCTACCTCACACAAGGTTTCTATATCCTTATCTTTAAGTCTTAGATTCAGCCAATACTTCTGCCTGAGATGTTCTATTTTCACTCCCAATTTGCAGCTGCATAAATCCCAATCCATTTCTTAAGCTTCAGTTTCAATGCTGTATTTGTTCTAACAAAAGTTCTAATTCCTCAGTCTGAGAATCGGAGCATGCCTACATCTAAGTCCCTACAGAATTCCATCTCTGTATTTCTAAAGGAGCTGACCTCCGTGTCCCTTGTAGCATTATGTAATATTATTTTTCTTTTAAATCATTAGATCCTTGCATACAGAGACTCTATCCTAGCATTTTTTTGGTTTGCTACTTAACATCTTTCAAAGCAGATACCTAATTAGTGTTTCTTTAAAAGAAAAATAAAAGTAAAGAAAAACTTGCCTTGTGTCCAGATACATTGATTCTCCTTGTCAAGTATTCCATGCAAGTGCTGGCAGATAGAATATAGGTTTCCTGCAGTGAAGTCCAAAAGTTGATGGAGGGCCCCACTGAGCCCTTGACCTAGAGAGACCACAGCAGCTATCCAAGTGGCTTTGTTGATGCCTTCAAAATGCTCATTCCCCTGGAGTGTCTGTTTTAGCATTAGGTTTTGTGTCCAAATCTGCTTCAAGATTTGACCTAGTTTACCTGAGCCCATGTCTTCTGTATCCATTTTTTGTTCAAGTGGAATGCTTATTTCCTGCCAACCAAGTCTAAAGGTTTAGCAAATTCAAGCTTAGCTATGGTTATTTCTTCTAAAAGCTAGGAGATGATCCAAATTGGCTAGCCCAGCACTTTTCCTCAATATAATAGTTTATTCAGCTTCTTGTTGACCAGTGAAAAGTTACTAGGTGACCGAAGGAGAGGCGTTCCTGAACCATGGGTTCCATTGTGTACAGAATAGATTAAAGGCAGGAATAGAGCTAGTCCATACAATACAACTCTCCACGTAAATCGTGCACATTCACTAGCCGATGAACATCTTATATACTTTTCAAGCTTTGAGAAAGTAGAGTTTGGATTCTGAAGTAGAATGAGAATTTTATTAATCAGCATAAATTATTTTAACAAATATTGCTATCAAGATACCTACGCAGGACTTAGAAAGTGTATCTGAGTGAAATAATATGAGACCTGACACGCTTCACACAATCTTAGATGGTGAAAGTCGGGAATAGATAAATTAAGATTGGCAATAAATGAATAATTCTTGTAACACAATATAGTTAAATGTGAGGACTTTACATCGAAGAACTCTGAAATTAGGATATACAAATATTTTTGTACTAAAAAGCAGAATTTATTCTTACTGGTGAGGTGAATTTAAAGAGCACCCTCTGCTCTGGAGTCCGAAGTAAAATTGACAAGACTGAGTACATGGCCTCTCCAATAATTTTTCTCTAATTAAATAAAATGCCTGCCACTAAAAGAAAGCAAGCCTGAACTAACAAGAAGTCGCCACCATGCATAATTAAACCTCAGATAAATTAAGTTGTCCACAGTGCAAGTCCCTCTGTTGACACACTGCAATGCTGCACTTGGTCTCAAGGAGATAGGCCCCATAGAGAGGACCCAATACATCCTGTTTCCTCCACTCCAAGACACCTCCTTTAATAAGGGATAAGCGCATGCATGTGAAGAAAGAGGTGGTACATTCTAGGAAGGTTTGCATTCTTTCAGAGGTGCTGGAATGGGATAAAAGCTTTCCAAAGAGGAGCCAGGATACTTTTTTTCTTTGAGAATAAGAGTGGCCCTCGCAACTCCTGGGTGACAAAATGCAAAAACTCAAAGGCATTTTTAAAATAAAAAGAGTAAATTTTAAAATAAAGATAAAGAGTAAATACCACAGGTTTGAATACTGTCCAAGTGTTCCTGTTCAGAAGAGTCTGAAGGAGAAGGAAAAAATAAAGTATGGGAGGAGATCAAAGAAAGGGGTGAGAGTGAGGACTCATTCTCTACTAGGAGACATTTTTTCAAGAAACTTTAAAAGGCAACCCTTTTGAAATATGAATCCATAGTTTACCATGGATCACATTATTTCAATACTTTCATAATACAAAAGACTTTCTGAGTCAATTTTACCTTTTCTATATCTTGAAATATACATATAGTTCTCAGTAACAATAAGCATAGGACTTTAATTCAATGGCAATTCTTAACACTTTTCTAGCATTTACTATCAGGCAATATCTAAATGCTAGGGAGTGAGCTTTCTGGAACGCAGAAAGCAGTGGATACATGAACAGACTTTCAAAACGCAGCTTTGACTAAATTGAGAGCCAGAGCAGAATTCTGAGCAAAAAAGTATTATGAAAGCTTGGGGGAGTGAAAACTTGACTCTAATTAGAGGCCTGGGAAATGTTGAGGTGAAAGGCAGTCAGGATTTGAGCAGGCTAGAAAATAGAAAACGGGAATGTCTCACCATTGGAACTACTGTGATCAAAGGCATGGAGCATGAAATGACATCACTGATTAAAAATGGAAAAATATGATTTTAGACAAGGGTCTTTTCAGTGAGTCTGAGCAAATGCCATGAAAAGTCTTGAAACTATGAAGAGTGGGGAAATTGTGATTTTGTTTTACAGATAAAAGGGATAAAATTGCATTTGAATTAGGTGAAAATATAGCCAAATGCATGCCTTAGGAGTGCATATAGGTGGTAAAGAAATTAGTTAAGATGCTTGGAGATCAACATAAGGGCAACCGCAGTGCCAGCAGTTGAAAGGGATGCCTTGACAGAGGATTTGTAATAGAGAACATGGAATGTCCTGAATTATTCAGTTAGAGGGAGAAACATATGAAACAGCAAATGTGTAATCCTTCATTTACTTGCAAAATATTTATTCCACTTGTATAAGAGCTGTGGGCTGGAGCGATAGCACAGTGAGCGGCCAACCAGGGTTCAATTACTCTGTCCCTTTCAGAAAGCCCGACAAGCTACTGAGAGTATTTCACCAGCAGAGCAGAACCTGGCAAGCTCCCTGTGGTGTGTTTAATATGCCAAAAACAGTAACAAGTCTCACAGTGGAGACGTTATTGGTGCCTGCTCGAGCAAATCGATGAACAACAGGAGGACAGTGCAATAGTGCTATAGTATCAGAGCTGTGCTATATAGTAGAATATGATTATGATTATTTTTTAGAAAACTGAATAAATGGTAAAACAGTTTATGAAATTTAGGGAAAATAGTCGATTTATGAACAGATAACTTGATTAATTTGCAGTTTGTTGAACATGACATCACTTGAGGTGGGATTCCTTGAAATGTGTTAGAAATTTGGGGGAAAGTCAGAATATTAGTATATTAAAATATCATGGGTAAATAGGCATTGTCTGAATTCATGGAAGTAGAAGAGAAAAATGGAAACTTCGTATGATGCACATTTTAAGTAGTACATAAAACTTAGGATGAGAAAATGCCAAAATACTGGCCTAGTGGACACTGATTTCCTTCTGGAAAATTTCTTTCTCAGTTCAGGGAAAACATCAGAAGCTTTTCTCCTGAGCCTCCTTGACATTTACTATTCTCAAGTCCAAACTAACTTCTCTGTCTAACTTCCCAAGAACATGTAACATTTGCAAAGTAAAATCTACCACAGACCACATTGCATTTATTTCTTAGAACAAGCATCTGCATGTTCCTGCATCTTGTTTTCTTTTAATTGATGCCACTAGCCATGGAAAGAACTGACATTTGTAGTCAAGATTTGTGACACCCACAGAAGTTAACTGCAGAAATTCATCTTGATGGATTAATTTGCTCAATATCTTCCTTGCTGCTCTTTCTTACTGGGATTGCTAACACTTCTTTTGACTTCAGTGCGTAATGTGCCTCCAGTGATACTAAAGACATTAAAAGTAAAAGTAAAGGCCCTCCCGTTGATCGTCGATTTGCTCGAGCGGGCCCAGTAACATCTCCATTGGAGACTTTGTTGTTACTGTGTCTGGCATATCCAAATACTCTCGGTAGCTTGCCGGGCTCTCCGAGAGGGGCGGAGGAATCGAACTCCGGTCGGCCATGTTGGCTGCGTGCAAGGCAGACGCCCTACCCGCTGTGCTATACATGGGCAAAACTTTATGAAGCTGAAAAGACAACTGTTCGATTGATAGTAAAAGTACGGTAGTAAATGAGGATAGAGATAAAAATCAAGTCATTTGTTTACTATCTAAAGAAATAAAACTTTGAAAAGTCTGGGAAATCTATGGATTATGTGCGGGAAGACAGGACAAATAAATTTACAAAGTGTAACAAAGTGAGATGCTTTTCCTTGGTACTTATGGCGATTAGAGGAAGAATAATAGATGTAAGCAAATGAATTTTTTTATTAAAAAATTTTTTTAATAGTGAGACATCATGAGGTACAGTTGCAGACTTACACATTTTTGTGCTTGGGTTTCAACCATATAATGATCAAATCCATCCCTCCACCAGTGCCCACTTCCCACCACCACGCATCCCAGTATCCCTCCCACCCCCCATCCCCGCCATCCCACCCTGCCTCTGTGGCAGGGCATTCCCCTCTGTTCTCTCTCTCCCTTTGGGTGTTGTGGTTTGCAAAAGAAACATTGGGTGGCAATCATGTTTGGTCTATAGTCTACTTTCAGCAAAGCAAATGAATTTTTGAATGTTTGATTCTGCATATGTTGTGGCTGCATTGAATCAATGTTGTTAGTTTAATATCTATAACCTTTTTGTTGTCATTGTTTTCTTGAATTCTTGTCATTGCCTACTCCAGGGATTTGGGTACAGTCGGCCTAAGTTAATTTTGCCCATTTGAAAACTCTTATTAAATGTCTAATTATTTCTTACCTTTTCAGAATGCATACAACTAATTAATGAGAGGAATTACAAGAGAGAATAGTTACTTTTATTCTGATATTTCCCCAATCACTTATTGTACTGGAAATATACTGGTTGGATATCAGAATTTTCAATAGACTTATTAAGTTAAAAAAACACTGTCTGAAAATTAAATGCATCTACAGACTGGTTGACTTAAATATATATACACAAATACCATATACTACTACATGGAACATAGTTTATTTATAATGTAGGCTGTCAGGTTGGGGGGTGGGCTTTATCAGTAAGTTTGACAAGCCAGAAAAAAACAATAAATGTTTGGGAAAACAAGATACAATCTGAAAAGGAGTCATTATGCAGCACAATCAATATGGATGACTGGAGAAAAATTCACAGGCAGAGAGACAAAGGTCTGGTAATACTCAGAGAACAGATAATGACCAGAGTTCAAAGTCCATTTCCATGAGAATACCCTATCAAAGACTCTTATCTGTACAGATTCCAAGTTGATAGAGTTTGGAGAAAACACCTACATGATCAAATTTTCATTTTTAGAATTATTCCTAAACAATCCCCTCAGAACCTCACCTCAATATCAGCTTGCCCAAAACATTTGATGGCAGGAACCAGGTCCTGGATATGAGAGATCAAGTAGGTCCCCAGTGCACTCTGATAGCTGCATTAGAAGTGCTGCAAGGCACTCTTTACAATAGCCAGAAACTGGAAGAAACCTGAATGTCCAAGAACAGATGACTGGTTAAAGAAACTTTGGTACATCTACACAATGGAGTACTATGTAGCTCTTAGAAAAGATGAAGTCATGAAATTTACATACAAGTGGTACAATATGGAAAGTATCATGCTAAGCGAAATGAGTCAGAAAGAGAGGGATAGACATAGAAAGATTGCATTCATCTGGGGGATATAAAGTAACAAAGTATGAGATTAATACCCAAGAATAGCTAAGATCAGCACCAGGATGATTACTCCATAACTTAGAGGCCAGCCGGGTATCCTAGAGGAAAGGGCGGTTCAGATAGAGAAGGCAGCACCAAATAAAGGATGTTTGGAGGATCCTCCCAGGAGGGGAGATGCATGTCGAAAGTAGACTATGGACTGAACATGTTTGCCACTCAATGCCTCTTTTGCAGACCACAACACCCAAACGGAGAGAGAGAACACAGGGGATTGCCCTGCCACAGAGGCAGGGGGGGATGGGGGGATGGGGATGGGAGGGATATTATCCATGGTGGTGAAAAACGGGCACTGGTGGAGGGATGGGTATCTGATCATTGTATAATTGAAACCCAAAAAATTGTAAATCTACAACTGTAAAAAAATAAAAAAAATAAATAAATAAATAAATTTTTTTAAAAAAAGAAGTGCTGCAAGGATGTAGGGCCCACACTTTGTTGTATCTGAGGTAAACTACCAGTTCTGACCTCCTCTTGCACACTTGATACCCACAACATAACACAATTGGGGCGAAGGAACTATTGTAGCTGACACTCTTTTTCTATGGCCCCATTACGTTTTTCCTAAACACCCCACTGACATTTTACTTCAGATTAGAATGATGGTGAATCTGGAGAAAAGCTGGAATGGAGGGTTCTAGTCATCTGCTTCCCCCATCAGCATTCAGTAGCATCCAGAATATATACCTCTGTAACAGACAGGTTGATTTGACTACAAACATAGTACCTAAAGCTAACACATTAATTGTGGGTTATTTTGGTTTTGGGTTTGGGCGTCACACCTGATGGCTGTCCTAGCTTACTCCTGACTCTGTGCTCAGGGATCACTCATGGTGATGCTAGGGTATTGAACCTTGGTTGGCTGTATGCACAAGTGTCCTAACCACTTTACCATCTCTCTGACATCCAAGGTATCACATTAAGGTGATAAAATTATTATTGCTATGAGCATAAGGTAACAATCTAGTTTGTTTAAAGTGAAATGTTTGCTTATGTTTAGGGACTATTATCTTTTTTGACCAATGTAATTTACATGTGAGAACTACCAGAACTAGATCATAGAAGTTAATCATAAGGAGTGTCTCTTGAGACTAGAGAGATGATACAGGAGATAGAGTGTTTACCTTGTATATAGCCCACGACAGTTCGGCAATCATATGGTGCCCAGAGCACTGCTAGGAAGGATTCCTAAACACAAAGCCAGGAAGAGATCTGAGCACCAAAAGATGTAACCTCCTCCCCACCACCCAGAAAACACACTGAAATGTATTTTTCTTTTCTTGTTTGTATACTGGGCTGGAGCGATAGCACAGCGGGTAGGGCGTTTGCCTTGCATGCAGCCAATATGGCCGACCCGAGTTTGGTTCCTGCACCCCTCTCGGAGAGCCCCGCAAGCTACCGAGAGTATCTCGCCAGCACGGCAAAGCCTGGCAAGCTACCCGTGACGTATTCAATATGCCAAACACAGTAACAAGTGTCACAATGGAGACTTTACTGGGCCCGCTTGAGCAAATCGATGAACAACGGGAGGACCCTGACCATGACCATTTGTATACTGGTGGATTTAGTTTCTTCAAAAGGCAACAGCAGCATTTGGAAGAGTCAGGTGGACTGGAATGATGATGGGCAAAATTGTAGAATGCTTCCCAGTAGATACCTTTTTTATAGTATTAACCTATGGCTGTATAATGAACCCTGCACATTATTTCCTCTATACCCAAAATGTTGCTAATTTTATCTTACATAGTAGCACTGTAGCACTGTCATTCTTCTGTTCATCAAATTGCTCTAGCAGGCACCAGTAATGTCTCCATTGTGTGCCTTGTTACTGTTTTTGGCATAACGAATACTTCATGGGTAGGTTGCCAAGCTTTGCTGTACAGGCGAGATACTTTTGGTAGCTTGCCAGGCTCTCTGAGAGGGGAGGAGGATCGAACCCGGGTCTGCCGCGTGCAAGGTAAACGCCCTACCTGCTAAGAATAGGAGCTAAGGCTACTGATTAAAGCATATGAATATATATATATATATATTTCTTATCTCTGCTTCTTCCTGAAATGTCATTAAAAAGGATGCAGTATTTCAACCCATCAACCATATAGGACAAAGAGAATGGGTCATAAGATGACCAATAAAAAGTTATCAGCAAACTGTAAAAGATGAAATGTAAAAGATGAAATGCTAATGACCAAGTTATAAATGCTGTATGCCAACAAGGAATACATATGTGGTAGAAGATGGGCTATTTTTTTCTTATAAAATCACAAAAGCTCCAGGATTTACAATTACGTACTACTTCTGAAAGTGAGGTTTAAGTTGGGCTGTGACCAAGATTTTATTGAAACTGTTTCGAGAACAGTTGATTCTAGGTCTCTCTTCTCTGGCTAAGTCAAGCAGCTGTCTCTCTGTCTCCCACCCATCTGAAGCTAGGAAAGCCTTCTCTGACAAAAGGTAAGAATCAGAGGCTATGCTGGAGAGGTAGTGTGAGGGTTAAGGCACTTAACCCTCGCACTACATGCAGCTGACCTTGGTTTGGTCCCTGGAAACATATGTGGACCTCTGCCAGGACAAAGAGAATGAGTGATAAGTAATCCCTGAGCAAGTCTGAGTGTAGCCAGTATGACTCCAAACCAAACAAAAAAGAATCCAAGACTAAACAAAGAAACCGAGGGAGGTGCCATGCTAACAGTAAGTGTTGGATGACATTGGTTTGTCCTTTCCACCTTGATGCAGGGAGCTTAGGTTTATTGAGTTACTCCCATCACAGTGCTCCCATTCCTCTGTGTTTACTTGCAGCCTCTTTCTTTGTGCTCTGTTAATGTGTAAATATTGCTTTTCTCTTCTCCTTAAGTCCTTTCCATAGTTAATTCAGAGCAGTGTTCTTTTTGTATGGACACAAGAAGACAGTTAATGCTATGCTTTTGTAACTTGGGAGTTAATTGACTCTGAATGATATTCACTCCTACTCATCTGTTCTCTCAATTTAAGCCTCAGTTATCCTTACTTCCTTGCACCCCCAAAGTGGGGTCCTGATGAGAAACTGGATGGACCCAGGGCAAGCAGTGAGCTATCCTGGCATCGAAATTGGCCTGACCAAATAGCCATACTACTGAACTATAAATTAAGAGCATGATCATGATCCAAAAAGTAATAACTGGAGTAGCACCCTGCTAGGGTTAGGAAAGATTAATCTTACCTAAGCACTGTAATCTGAGTCTGTGGCGACATGTCCCCAGGAGAAACACCCCACAAGTTCAATGTATCTCTTACTGTGTCCATACAAAATAACTAATAGTAAGAAGTAGAGTTAAGATGGTAATAAGATGTTAATTAAGTTATTGAACTAAGGAGAGGAGAAACACCCCTAGGTGGTATTTCCCTCCCTTGATCCTGATCTGAATCAAGGGCTTTTCATATGTTGATTTTGCTACTGGATGGGTGTGGTGGATACCCTCAATGCTGGGGAGTTGTGCAGAGACGAGAGAGACGAGGATAGCAAGATGGTGCGCAGAGAGACTAGCAAGGGAGACAGAGAGAGAAAAATGTAGTGGGGAGAATAAAGGTACAGAGAGAGAGAGAGAGAGAGAGAGAGAGAGAGCGCAGACTGCTAGATGGAGCATGGAGAGAGGTGCAGGAGAGACAGGAGGAGACAGGAATGAGGGGCAGCGTGAGACTAGAATGAGGGGCTCAGTGAGACTGGAATAGGCACGTGGAGAGAACGAATAAATGGCCATTGATCACCAACCAGCCAGGTGACCTCGTTTTCTCCTTCTTCCACCCATGGCATTAGCTGTCCTAGGTGGGAAAGTGGCCTGAGACTACCAAACACAAGCAGCAAGAGAGAGATTTGGGGGCTTTCACTAGCTGCCTGGAGATTACACAAGTAAGTGTTAAATAAAATTCAATAATTTTAAGCAGGGAGATCCCACTCTTTTCTTCTCTTCAGTTCTAAGAAGATTCTCAGATCAGCAAGCATAACCTCTAATCAGAAGCTTAGAGATTTCAACTCTGGAGGAACTATACACTCCAAGAGAAGAGCCTATTGACTGTAAAATTCTTAATGTCCCTCCCTTCTTCCGGGCCCTAGAAAACTCGCTTTACCCTTATCGATCACCAGCAATCAAATGTCTGGTCATAAACACTATGTATACAAAGACTAAAGTAAAAAAGTGAATGGGAATAAAGAACTTGGGAAAAAAGACAACTCTGAGAGAAAATTAAATATCAAATAAATCTATAGTTAGTATTTCTAGAGTCTAAAATAAAGTACCACAAAGCAAAGAAAATTCTATATTTAAAAAGAAATGAAAAAGAAAAAGAACCTTTAAAAATTTAAATATGTTAATTTAAGAAAATTAACATATGTATAGAAATAAACAATTAAAGGAATCTTTTCCAAGTTCAAATAAAAAGACAAAGAAACAATTGGGAAAATAAATAGTCTTGGAAATTAAAGGGTCAATCTAGGTGGCCCAACAATAAGAATTCTAATCAGAAGATCTGAAGGGAAATTATTATATAAATAATATAACAACTTTTCTAAAATTAGAAGGAAATGATAGTCCAGATCAAAAGTGCCAAGAAAATATGCAAAAATATCTTATCTTGGCATATCAAATACACCACAGATAGCTTGCCAGGCTCTACCATGCAGGCGGGATATTATTGGTAGCTTGCCAGGTTCTCTAAGAGGGATAGAGGCTTTTAGGGCCTCCTCTAATCACCCTTGCAGGTGTTCCCATGGTTCAAACCATATTTGAACCCTATCAAATATGGTGCAATAATCTTCGCAGATGGGTATTAAGTGTCTTATGATGTGTTGTGCTGCCACGAAGCAGCCACGTGGTCCGGAAAGTGTCCTGGAGCATGGCGGCGGCTAGGTAGTGGAGGAGGTGGAGGTAGTGGGGATCCGAACACCTGAAGAACCTGTCCTCAGTACTAATCAATGTACTGGCTCGGCTCTTCACACGCTACCTGTCTGAATGCAAAGTTCCGTCGCAATGGAAAACCAGCAGGACTGTACTACTGTATAAGAAGGGAGACATCCACGACATTGGAAACTACCGCCCCATCTGCCTATTGTTGTTGTCTACAAACTATTCACTCGAGTCATCCTGAAGAGGATTGGCAGAACACTAGATGAAGGACAACCATGCGAGCAAGCTGGGTTCTGCAAAGGATTCAGCATGATCAATTATATCCACACGATAACCAAGCTCATTTATGATTCTCGGGAGTTCAAGATGCCACTCTGTCTAATGTTCATTGATTTAAAGAAAGCCTTTGATTCTGTTGAGATGGAAGCGGTCATCGAAGCCCTAGCCAAACAGGGTGTCCAAATTCAGTACATCAGTTTCCTCCATGAGCTGTAGTATGTATTCACTACCAGCACCTCACCATTCTATGAGGAAGTGTTCATCCATGTTAAAAGAGGGGTTTGGCAGGGTGATACCATTTCACTGAAACTCTTCAGTGTCACCCTCAAGAATGTCATGAGATGACTGGAATGGGAAGGAATGGGAGTGAAGATAGACAGTCAGCAACTATACCATCTCCGGTTTGCTGATGACATCGTTCTTATAACACCAAATATTAGCTAAGCAGCACAAATGTTGGCCAACTTCGGACGTGAGTGTGGAAGATTGGACTACAGCTGAACCTCACAAAGACAATGTTTATGAGAAACGGTTTCATTTCTGACATTCCATTCACTCTCAGTAGAATGAACATATCCGAATGCAACAGTTATGCGTAACTAGGTCGAGAAATCAACATGACGAATGATCTGGCACCTGAGTTGCGCAGAAGGAAGAAAATAGTTTGGAACGCCTTCAGGAGCATCAAAGAAATAACTAAGAGGACGATGAAGCTCTGGCTCTGGGCACATCTTTTCGATTCCACTGTTCTTCCTGCATTAACATATGCCTCAGAGACCTGGGCCCTATGAAAACAGGATGAGAATGCTATTCAGGTCTCCCAAAGAGAAATCGAAAGAGCTATGCTTGGACTATCACTCTTCACTCAAGTGAGAGAAAGAATCCGGAGTTCCTACCTCTGTCAACAATCAAGAATCAGGGATGCTGCAAAAGGAGAGATAGAACAAAAGGAAGTGCCCTGACACAGAGGCAGGGTGGGATGGGGAATGTGGGGGGTGAGAAGGATACTGGGATTGGTGGGGGTGGAGAATGGGCACTGACGGTGGGATGGGTACTCAATCATTGTATAACTGAAACCCAAGCACAACAACTTGTAAGTCTACAACTATACCACATGGTGTTTCACTAAAAAACAAAATAATAATAATAATAATAAAATAGAATCATGGATGCTGTCTCATTTGCCAAGGTGTCGAAAGTCAGATAGGCTGGACATGTAATAAGATTTGAAGATGACCGCTAGACTGGAGCCATTACTGACTGGATTCCACAGAACATGAAAAGATCGTGTGGCCGCCCATTTATGAGATGGTTAGACTTCATCGTCAAGACCCTGAATGATCGGTTTGAAGCTCTTCATGTTCCTAGAATGAGCAGACGCCACTGGGCTACAATAAAATGCGACAGGGACAAATGGAGACATTACTGGCTCCCGCTGGAACAAATCGATAAGTAACGGGGTGTTGAGTGATCAAGTGATCTTAAAATTTAAAGGGCCTACTCCAGGTGGGACTCGAACCCACAGTCCCTGGCTTAGGAGGCCAGGTCTCAGAATGGAGACATTACTGGCCCCGCTCGAGCAAATCAGTGAACAATGGGAGGACAGTGTTACAGTGCTATAGGAAACTAATGTTTAGAATTTGATGCCAGAAGAATGATTCCTTTGGAAAAGATGTGGGGGGAAAAAAGAAAAGTAACTCTGGACCTAGGATCTAGTACAGCATTACTAGTCAGGTCTTAGTGATATTGCAGGCTAGCCTCTTACTCATAGCTAGGCCTTGGCTTTTACTGTTTTACTTTAAAAATTCCGCAGATGCTAATATCACACTATTAATTCTACAGACTATTAATATCATTCTGTGACTGTGATGGTCAAGGTAAAATGAAGACCCTCTGAAATCATATCTAAATGCAGATAAGATATGGCCATTGACCAAGCCACAAAATATCAATGTTCTCCCTCCTCCAGTGAATGAGTGGGAGTTGCTTTACTAACTGTAAATATTGGTATCTCTCTAGCATTTCTTCCATATAGATAAGATTTATTCATACCCAGTCACAAATGTGTCCCCTCTGAAAAAATAACCAATCCAAATCAGAAACTCAAGTCCTATAATTCCTTTGAACATATTCCATATACTGCAGAATACCCAGAGTTACAATTTCTCTCTTGCTGATTGTTAATATGATTAATAATGCCTACCTATTCAATTACACGTGTGTTCTAGTGACCTCTGAATATAAGGTAGTGACAGATCCTTGGGTTCTTGAGTTTGGAAGAAAGCTAGAAAAAAGTGTCTATTGTTTCTCTTAGAAATTGTAACATCAGATTCCTTTAAAAATGATATAAATGAGGTCAGAAAGAGGGTACAGTGGGTAGATCATTTGCCTTGCATGCAGCTCACATGGGTTTGATTCCCAGGTTCTGATATGGTCCCTTGAACCTGGCCTGGAATGATCCCTGAGTGCAGAGCCATGTGGCTTTTAGTCATATCTCTAAAAGCCAGAGGCTGTGGTCCAAAGACAATCAAAAGATCCTTTGACAAAGGTACTAAAAAAGTATATTCATATCGAGAAGTTAATTTCAGAGTAGTTAACACATATTCTACTGGTTTCATAAAGAATAATTTATCGTTTGAAATTGCTTGGAATACAATGGCCACAGTCCAAACATAAGCTTAAATTAAAAGCAGTCAAATGCATTGAACATTATTCTCAAACAGAGGTGATACAGTTACTACCTGGCAATGATCCAATATCAAATACTTCACTTGGATCCCAGAGGTTTAGATATGCCTAAATGTTAACAGATATTTGATGATTAATACAATGATAAAATAAAAAAACAACTCATGCACTCCTATTTTATTTATTTTTATTATCATTTTTATTAAAGAATTATGTTTCCAAAAGTTACTGATGAGTTTTAGGCATGTATTATTTCAATACTAATCCCAGCAGAGTTTCGGCTTCCCTCCACCAGTGAGCCCATATTCCATTCAATACCAATCCCTGCCCCATCTGGACCTGGCACTTTGGCAAGCTCATTACAGAGTTTCGGTGGCTGCAGCTTAGACCTCATGTTTTCAGTTTTGTTAAGTCTGTCAGACACTCTTAAAATACTATACTATTATGGTAGCACGGTAGCATGGTCTTCCCATTGTTCATCGATTTGCTCAAGCGGGCCCAGTAACGTTCATCGTGTGACTTGTTACTGTGTTTGGCATATTGAATACATCACGAGTACCTTCCCAGGCTTTGCTGTGCAGGCAAAATACTCTTGGTAGCTTGCCAGGCTCTCCAAGAGGGCCGGAAGAATCAAACCCGGATAAAAAAAATAAATTAAAAAATTCCTTAATATCAAAAACCGTAATCAAATTCCTAATTTACAGCTATCTTATAAAAAAAATCACAACTTTTAAAAAACACGTGAAAAACAATTGGACTCTAGATAACATCTACCAAGGCAACTAACTTCCTATTAATGACATTAATATAAATTAAATAACTAAAAATTGTATTAGAAACATCTATTTTATTATAACTGCAATAAAAAATGGTGATGGAGAGGCTGGAGAGATAGTACTGCCGGTAGGGGGTTTGCCTTGCATGAAGCCAACTTGGGTTCAATCCCCGCCATCCCATATGCTTCCCCAAACTGGTCAGGAGTGATTCCTGAGCACAGAGCCAGGAGTCACCCCTATACATCATGACTCATGACCCCAAAACAAAAAATTGGGGTGATGGCGGGACTTCTTTCTACTTTGGGGAAGCCTGTGCTCTGTCTTGAACATGTATTTCACATTCTTGCCCTCACAATCTCTCTAAATTTCTTTCAATGAATAAACTATTTTGCTTCACTAAAAACAAAATGATGATAGAGGACCAGCAAACTTGGCTCAGTGGTAAAGGACTTACCTTGTAGTTCTGGGGCTTTGGGTTTTATTCTTGGCACATTCTCAGAATGTACTTTCTGTAGCCCCAGTGATCATCTCAATGGCCCTGGTGCCTGTGAGCACAGCTAGCCTGGAGCAGCACCGAATTGCTGGGCTTAAACACTGAAATGTCAGGCTCATACTGTGGCTGTGTATCACCAGCAGTGGCCTCTATTCTCTCCACATCTTCCCAGTGGTGAAAAAGCAATTTAATGATATGCTTAAAAGGCTTTTTAATTTTTTTGTCATTTTTGGTATCAAAGGAAACTGGAGCTGATTCAGACTAAGTCATTCAGATTGATCAACTAGGAATTCATTTGAACTAAGGCACCAGGTTAGAAAAACTATGGCAGATAATATTAACAGAGGAGTTGGTTGCTTCCCTTTGCTTATCTTTTCATGCACTTACAGTAATCACTAATTTTTAAAATATTTTGTAATGCCTGAGAATTTAGCTTTGAAAGTTGTTGTTGGCAAATTCTGCAGTCACTCTGTATAGAAAGTATTTCACTCAGGGTGTCAGGACCGATAATAAAAGGAAAAGAATAATTAAGGATATAATTTGCTTAGCAAAAAACAAACAAACAAAAACTTCCTGGAACATAGTAGCTATTTGGATGACCACCTTACAACTCTTCTCTATTGAGTCATTGTTGAGTGTGTCTTGTTATGACTCTTTAGACAGTCACGGACATGAGATGTGAAACCAATGAGGTCATTTTCACGTAAAAAAAAAACTAGACAGTTTTCATCTCTGCCAAAATTTTTTAGGTAATTTCAAATGAGAATGTGTCATATTCATTACTACACTGTGAAGTTTCAATAAGTAAAATATGCTTCTATTCCTTTCTTATGACTTGACTTCTTGCAAGGTGTTATTCAAAATTTGAGGTATACATATTTCTCAAAATTCAGATCCACTAACGGGATATGACTATGCTATTTTAGATAAAATTTCCACAAAATACTCATTTTACTTATGCAGTGTGACATTTCTTATTTCTAGATAGACCACACAAGAACTTGTCTCTTTAAAAGTCAAATTGCTTTAGGAAATCTTATTGCTCAGACAGAAAAGTTTAATTAGGAAGATAAAAATACAGATAATACAAAAGGCGAGCATATTCCTTTCATGTTCAGTATTCTGATTTGTGTCTCTAGCACTGCATGATGAACAATTCTGGAAATACCTTTGGAGACCACCAGCACCAATGGGCCCAAACATCATTGCACTACTGAACTCTTAACATTGAACTCCTGGCAGAGTTGGCATGCATTGCTGGGCGTGGCCCCCAGTAGTTGTTAGGGAGGGATATAGATAGGCAGGCAGACAGAGAGACAGACAGATAGAAACTTTCAGAATGAACTATACTTTCAACATCTTGGAAACCTTTTCTTGAAGTGTGGGAAGAGGGAAGAGGTTAAGGGATGCCCTATTCACTTCTTTTCAGAAATAAATGAACATTTCCAATTATATTTGTATGGACTTAAAATTTCTCAGGACTCCTCATTGTCCTTCATTACAAAGATAATGATATATACAATTAACTCCTTCTAAAAATTCATTCAGAGGAATAAGTTCTTGGAACCACAATTTTCTTCTTATATCTTTGTTAATGTAATACATTTAATCTTGAGCTATCATCCAGCTATCTTAAGTTTTTTTGTTAGGCCATATGCTTTGTATGTGTAAGATTGGGGTTTAAACCCCAGCACCAAAAAAATATAATTAAATTCTTTACATTCACTACAGACCCTGATCATATCCAATGTCAGAAAAGGTATCAGTATCTGGTTTTGATTTCCTTCCTTGCACTTTTCTCAATAATCATCACCAAGTCACAGACATTTTAGGATCCCAGTGAGGGTCAGTAGGTTGGAGAAATAGCCATATATGCCCAAGAAAAACATTTTCATTAGGAAATCATTACTGGCATCTCCTCCAGGCTCTGATTCCCACCCACTCCTCCCTTTCATCACATCTTCCATGTTGTTGTTGTTTTTTTGATGTGCTCCCTTGAATCATCTGCCAACACTCACTGGGATAAACCCATTCGCACCAGAGTCTTGGCAGGTTCATGGATTTCCTCATTATCATTACTTGAATTCTTAAAGAATGAAGTGGTAAATCTTTAATGGTAAATCAAAGCTCCTATGGGCTGCCTCTCCAGAGACCTCCTAGTCTATGTGTTTGTTCTGCACAGTGAAGGGATATCACTGAGAACATTTAATTCCTTATTATTTTGCGCACAGTCAAGAAGCCATGGTTCTATTTACTGGCTCATTTCTGAGTTATGAAATAGCTTTCCAATTTAAAGGGCTACTTCAATTTTAAATTCGCCTTATTTTACACCATCAGAATACTTAGAACAAGAATGAATTCATCTCTAAGCTCCCTGAAAACTCGGTTTTTTATTGGTACAAACCAAGATTGTGTTACCTTTTAGTTTATTGTTGTTGTTGTTGTTGTTGAGTCATACTTTGTGGTGTTTAGAGAATATACCTGGATCTCTGCTCAGGAGCACTCCTGGAGGGCCTCAAAGGACCATCTGAGGTGCCAGGGATTTGTGCAAGGCTAATGCCTTATGCACTGTACTATCTCTCCAGCCTGGCTTGTTTCACCTTTTAAAGATGTGTTACAGTTATTGGTAGACCCAGATAAGAGTTTCAGTGTAATCCCAGGTTCCCTTATGGAATTAAATCTGCCGTGGGTTATTTAGGTCACACACTGCATCAATGCCCTCTCTGAGTCATTTCTCTGTAAATAGTGAGTGTGCTTCAGATTTCTCTATAATATATATTTATTTTTGGAGCTCATTAAACAGGTTAAGTATTTTAAATAGGTCTAGTCAGCAGATAAAAGTGAAAAAAGAAGTTAGAAATATTCTCTGTGGTATTATCTAATCCATGATAAGGGTTGTTTTTAATTCTTGGCTGCTTCTTCCAAAGAAACTAAAGAGACTTTGAAAATAAGATCTTAAAATCACTCCATTTCTCTGTGTGGATATCACTTAAGAATATTGATTCTTTTTTAAAACAAAAGTTCTGATAGGAATTTGGTGAGCAATATTGTACAGGCAGTGGTAGAAGTAAAACAATAGTTTAAATAGTATAATTCAAATTTCTTCTCTAACATCTTCTTCTCTCCTTTTAGATTCCCTTCTATTGCTAATATATGGTTGTTATTTCTCCTTAAACTTAAATGAGTTTATATTTTTTAAGTCTACGGCCACAATTGGGAAAAAACTAGAATTTTAGGGTTTGTGATTTAATAGCATTGCAGTTAAATCGCATTTCAAAAGAGGCCAGTGAAATTGGTTGCTTAGACAGGGCAATATGATAAGTCATTTCCTTGCTTTGCGACGAGGCATCCTGGTATTTTTAAAGAGTTAATCCCTCATTGCCTCACTTATGTCCTAAGAGGGACTGATGGTACCAACAGGCAGTTTCCAGATTATTTTCAATACTTGAGAAATTCTCTTAGTTCGGTTGTACAAGAAAAATAATGTATTCCCATGGAAAGAACTGACTCTTCTTGGCTCTTCTAAAAACCACAATTTGATTCATTGAATCTTAAAAAATTAATGATAGCATAGTAAATGAAGCAATTATAAAGAGTGAATAATTAGTGGTCTGATATTTCCTTTAGACATTACTTTGTGGAATAAATGAAAAGATTTTTGATATAAATTTTTCACAAATTCAAAATTTTCTTATCAAGAAATTCTAGTTAAAAATACCAGACTCCTGCATATTTTATTGTACTTAACTTGCTCTCATTTTACGACAGGCTCTAAACTTAATGCCTGATAAACAATCTCTACATTCTTAAGGATCCACTGAGTGGAGCACTTCAAGTATAGATAACAGGGGACATTCTGGGTACTTAAAAATAAAGTATCTTCAATATGCATTCTGAGGCAAAGTGCAGATCTGTGTGAGAGTACATGTTGTTTGGAGTATTTTTTACGGGAACTAATATTTTTATCTTTATCCAAGGGAAGAAATAACTGTTTGCATGACCTTGAAGTCTAATATTTTGAGACATTAATCCAGCAGCTGTGGCAGTGCCCTTTTCTATGATTCCAAATAAACAAAGGGAAAGAACATAATCAAGCAAGTGAATCCTTGGGAACGTTTTCACATAGAGCTGTGTAGCTCTCTAGATACAGACTTGGTTTTCATACAAGCTTAACTGTTTTGCGTGATGATTTTGCACTCCTCCATATGATTTAGCTAGATTTGCATCATTATGGCAATCCATTTGGGCCCACTTTAATGAGCATCACCTGAGAGCACATGCTCAACACTGAATTGCAAGACAAGATCATCGATGCTAATATACTTGCTTGAGAGAAGTCTGGTGGTTTTTATCTGATCTTTGCTAGATAAAATTCAGTACAACTAGCCCAAACATATTATAGAGCAAGAGTTCTTAGACTTTTTCCATCTGTGGCCTCTTTTAACCCAAGAAATACAACACAGGAGAGAGGTGCCTGAAATACTTTAAGTTCTTTACACGTAGTTGAAATGTAAAAAATTCTGACCGCTACTCTGTATAAATTGTCGACAAGAGTTCATTTTTCAACGTTTTCTCTCAAATGACTTTGTGGGAAACAGTTGATTTTTAATTAAGTTTTCAGTTGATTTTTAATTAAGTTTTGGATCAAAAACCTTTCTCAGTTGCCAAAATTTTCATTACACCCCCACCCCCACCCCAAGTTATTTACGGAGTCACAGTTTAAAGCTGAGTGATAAAGTGTGGGAGTCCTTGAATAAGGTAGTCAATAAATAGTGTGGGTTTACTGGGTGTCTTAATCTTGTAGGAGGTTTAAAAGAAACAGTCCTTGTCACTCAACATCTTAAAACATATCCAGAGGTTAGTAAACACTGTATTTTTCAAAAAAAATTATTATTGAATCACCATAAGATACATTTACAAGCTTTCGTGTTTGAGTTTCAATCATACAATGATAAAACATCCATCCCTCCACCAGAGCACATTCTCCACCACCAATGTCCCCAGTATACCTCCCCTTTCCAACCCTCCCCCTGCCTCCATGGCAGATAATTTCCCCTATACTCTCTCTCTCATTTTGGGCATTATGGTCTGCAATACAGATATTGAGAGGTTATCACGTTTGGTCCTTTATCTACTTTCAGGACACATCTCCCATCCCGAACAATTTCTCCAACCATCATTGACTTAGTGATCCCTTCTTTATTCCAGCTGCCTTCTCCCCCAGCTCATGAGACAAGTTTCCAACTATGGGTCAATATTCCTGGCCCTTGTGTCTACTTTCATTTGGTGTTCACCGTATATTATGTTATGTTATATTCCACAAATGAGTGCAGACCTTCTATGTCTGTCCCTCTCTTTCTGACTCATTTCACAGAGCATAAACACTGTATTTGATAAGAATGAAAGGAAACAAAAAATTTCGATCAGGGGAGCAAACTAGCCACTTTGTTAAACGTGGTTTATACAAACAGATACTCAGGTTAGACAAAGAAAGCAAAGGGGCAATCAGCAAATAGTGGATGCAAGAGCAAGTAGAGCAATGAATAGTACAGGTAACTGGACATCCTCAGGTGCAACTTCAAACTTGTTGCAAGGACCCCAACATACAGAAAAAAACAGGGAGCACAGAGGAACCAACAGGTGATGATCATGTGAAACAACCCCCAAGGACACAGACCTTTCATTTATCACTTAGTTACATCAAACGCATCTTGTTTCCATGGAGACCAAGAGCTTGTTGCAATCAACATCCTGAATTTAAGAGAAAAAAATCTTTCAAGATTATTTAGCTACTTAATGATAATATTCTTTTGCTCGATTCATAGGTTTCTCTTTACAAAAATTAGGCCCTGTGATTTATAAAGCTGCTGTTGACAAGAGTTTTGGATATTTAATATTCCAATTACAAATCCACCACCAGTATCATTCTGCCTAGTAATCACCCAACGTTCCTTATTTAGCCCCACACCACCTCCTTAGCAACTGTAGTTTTTAAACTTTTCTTACTATAGTTTGGGTGACAAATCTATGATAATATTGACTCATGGTTTTTGTGAGGTATATAGTCTCACCTGCATATTACTATTACTGAAATTCCCAAGAATTTTGACCAATATCCTTATGTGTCACCAATCTCCCTCCATTCCATCTCCTGTCCTGGCTCTCCTTCTCTGAGCTGATGAATAATTGAATTGGTTGACCTAAAGAAAACTTTGTGAAGGTAAGTGTGAATTAAATTGTAAGTTTTTTCTTCTTCTGAAATGTAATGTATGTGAAAGGCACTGAAAGAGTTAATTCTTCTCTTACCCTTTTCTCCATAGGCATCATGGAATTTCCACCACTACTCTATGTTAACTGTCAACATGAGTTAATTTTTCAACATGTTGTCTCAAATGAGTTTCTGGGATACAAAAATGATAAACAGTGCCAGAGAGATAGTACAAGGTGGGTAAGGTATTTGCCTTGGATGCAGTCAACTCCGATTGGATGCCCAGTACCATTTATGGTCCCTTGAGCATCACCAGGAGGAAACCCTGAGTGCAGAGCTATGAGTAAGCCCTGAACACAGCTTATTGTGCCCTTCACTCAAAATGATAAACAGTGGAGGTATACAACAATTTGGCAATTGCATGTAATTCCTTTCAGCTGAATCTTGAGATTCAAAGCTTTTTAATCTCTCCAAAGTAGTCAGGAAATTACTGTTTTCATTCTGTGATTGATTGTACTGGGACATAAAATATAGTTTCCCTTGAGGTTTTGAAAGATACATGCTTTGGATAACCTCAATTCCAAGATAAAATATAACTCATAACACTTTATAAACTGATATTCAAGGGATTTGAGTTCATTTATTTTCAATATTTTTTAAAATGTCAACCACCTCAAGCAACTGTATACACCAGAAATATAGTATCTGGCATCTAAATATGTGTATATATTTATACACAATCTAAAATGTGTAACAGCCATTGTGGAGAAATAACATCTATCCATTTTCCGAGTATTTTTACTTTAGTAGTTTTTATTTTAACTCCTGAATGAAGCAAGGTAACTTGCCAACATGTCCACCATTTAACAAATGCTTATTGAGCAACTACTTTGTGTCATATTTGTTCTAATACATTGAAAACATGCGTTCTATGGCTCATGTAATTGATATTAAAGAAGGTAAGTTGTCCTTTCAAAGAAGTTCAACCAAGTAGCATTAGCTAGTTAACTATTTAAGAACAGCTAAGACAAACAATGTTTAGAGCTATGTAGCCTGTCTTGGCTGTGTATTCTTGTAAGGAGTTTATCTTAGTGCTGTAGGTAAACGAACAATTCTCAACTTGTTGCAGCATGCAAAGATTATCTGATATTTCACAATAAAGTTATACCAAATTCTTTCAGATGATTATTTTGTTTGTCTTGACTGCTAGAATAAAGTAATTATTAACAGTTGTGTCTGAAACAAAACAAATCATTCCATTTCCAAATAGTTGCTAAGATTATCTTCTATTGTTGTCAAGCTCTTACCAGCAAAACTGGGTTTACTGCTCATGCTACAGAAAGCCAGTCACTGACAAGGAGGAGTTTTTCACTGAGGAAAGTTTATTTCAAAATGTGCCTAGCAAGATGGCAGTGTGTGGAACAGAGAATTATCTCCCAGAACATTCCCAGGGTGCAAGGGATTTGGAAGAGATGGGGAGGATGGTGAAAAAAGGAGGGTTGAGGACTGTAGGGGTTCGTGTACTCCTAATAATTACATAGATGAGTTTGATATTGATTGTGAAGAAATCATTCATTATTCCTGGTGTGAGTTAATTTGTATTCTGGGGGAAAAAGGGCAACAGAAAAAAAGAAAGAGGAGAGAAAGAGAAGGTGAGAAAAAAGACAGAGGGAGGGAGGGAGGATATATACCACACCCCAGCTGCTGTTAAAATACAATGTCCTTGTTTCAAGGAATTTATGCTTTAAAAAAAAAAAACAAGGATGGTTGCTTCAGGAGAAAAATTTGCTCTAAGTTCAGGCCAGGGACAACTAAATGGCACTGGAATAAATAAATGAATAAATAAATAAATAAATACACCAGGACAAGCCTTAAGGGCTGTTTTTCAAGATTCCCTGAATCTGTTTGACATGATACATTCTCTACCCTTGCGTCTTAAACTGGTTATAGTTTTGCAGACTGTTATAATGACTAAGAAGTCATAGATATTTTTAGTATCCTTTCCCCCCTGTAATGAATTAGCTCTTTTAGCTAGTTAAGGATTCATCTTCATGCTCTCAGATCCCTGAATAGAATTTTGAGTTCTTGGAACTTCAAAAGGCTTATTATAGGATGTAATATTCAAATCTAATTGGAAAGAAATGCTTCACTCCAGTCCATTTCCTGGGTGTGTCTGAAAATAGATGCGAGTTTGGAAATACCACCAATTCCACCTTGCCCACACCACCTCTTTTTACATCCATGCGATAATTCAGTATTCACACCTTTGAAATTACATAAACTTAAGTATATAAGGAATCAGTTTTTAATTCTAATTTTAAAAATAGATTTATCATTGGTTTACAGTATTATCTCATTTCAGGGGGTTGGCTTCAAGCTGCCATAGAGGTGTAACTGTTATTCCCACAAACAAAATTCAGTGGCATTCAACTGCTAAAAGTACCCTCTGTTCAATTCTTCCACATTGCCTCTCCTTTTCATCATAGTTTTCACTGAGTTTAAGTAGGTTGTCTTGTTATTGCTGTTTTTCAGCTTGTTTCCTTTAGTTATTCCACAGATCAAACACCTCATTGGTAATCACCTCATTTCCGTTCTTATTTCATTTAGCACAATAACTTCAGGGATCCTCGGTTTTGTCCCCCCAAACAGTTTCATTTTTCTTAATTACAGAGTAGTGTTCCATTGCATGTATGTTCCTCAGCTTCCTTATCTGGTCATCTTTTGAATGGCATTCAGACTGCTCCTGTGTTTTGGCTATTGTAACTAATGTGGCTGTGAGCATTGGGGTGCAAATACTCTTTCAAAGAAGTGATTTAGTATCCTTCAGATGACTGTGAGGAGATGTATTGCTAAATCGTATTGAATTTCCATTTCAATTTTTTTATTTGGAGGCTCTCAAGAGGTACTCATGGGACCTAGTGGCTACTTCCAATGACTCTCAGACAATTCAGTGCTGGATAGTTTAGTTCTCAACTCAAGTACAAAAAGCTACACACATCCAGCAGTGCTAAGAACTATCAGAGCCTGGCAGTGACTGGAGACAAGCAGGTTTAGGGGAATGTGGTACCAGGGTCAGCTCAGTGTCCAGCACATCCAAGGCACATACTTCTAACCCCTGTACCATCTCTGGCCCTACATTTATATTTTTAAAAGAAATCTCTGTACTGGGGCCACAACAATAGGACAGTGGGTAAGGCACTTCCCTTATACACAGCCTACCTGGGTTTGATTCCCGGCACTCCATGTGTTCCTCCGAGCCTGCAGGAGTGATTCCTAAACACAGAGCCAGGAGTAGGCCCTGAGCATAGTTGGGTGTGCACTGCCCTCAATTAAAAAAAATCTCCAAAAATTTCCAAAAAGTCTGCACCAATTTGATTATTTCAGGACACTTGTAATTTTATACAAATTCTAAAATTTCAACAATGTCAACAAATTCTAAAATTTCTTTTTGAATTTTTTTAAATTACTTCTCGTAGTATTCAGTCTTTTTAAGTTTTTCTTTGAAGACTTGTTTTCTTTGAGGTATTCCATCTTATTTTGGCGGTGGTTTCTGGTATAAGTTCTCCTCTTAACCATCAAGCAACTTCTTATATTTTCCTATAAGGGACACTGTGACTTCAGTGTTTCAAGTCTTTGTCTCTCTATTTGTGATGGGGAGGGGAAAGAAACTTGAATACTTTTACCAGGAGATGGAAGGGGCCAGCCTAGAGGGAGGGCTTCGTTTTTCCCTTCCCTTGAGGCCACTCCCTATTCCTCTTTTTGTCAAATATCTGCCTTGCAGTTTCTTTCCCTCTTATGTCTGTGTTCATGCTGTTGCCTAATGATGAGAAGAGGAAATCAGAACTGCTAGCCTAACACACTAGGACTCAGGTGGGCTTTTTCTTTTTTTGCCCCAGAGCTCAACATTTCAGTCTTTCACTTCTGTCTGAAAGGCAGTCTTACATTTGTGGTCCTGGCCCTTCTCCTGATCAGGTGCCTCAATAATGGCAGGCTTAAGGCTAACCAGGCTTAAGGTTGTCTTCACTGACAGACCCAACCCCTCTCATTCTGTCCCTTGCCAAGTTCATATATCTTCATACATAAGGATGCATATGCTGGGAGAGCTAGACTTTAAGTGGTTGAGGGTTTATAGTGAACTCTAGCTGTTTTCTGTTTGTAAAATATCAGGGACCTTAATTTTCCAGTGCCTATTACACCATTTCACCTGAAGCTCTAACTCTGACCTTCTATTTTTAATGAAGAAATTAAGGGGATGGCTAGCTGAAGTAAATGAAATAAATGATGTTTTGTTTGAGATATATAAAGTGCTATGTAGTTCCTTGCTCTATTTTTAGCACTGAGTCAGGTGAAAAGGGAAGGCTCATTCTTTTAAATTAAAAAATATATATATAAGATATAGACTTGAATTGTAACATTCACTTGAATCGTAACTGTTACATTATCAACATTTTCCTTTAATATTACTTCTTTCTAAAACTCAGCTAGTAAGTTGTCATCATGGATTAGGTGAAGTAATAAAGATAGAAATAGAGATAAATGTGGTTATAGATACAGTTATAAAACACATGTATGAATATTTAAGTTAAACATATTATCGTATTTAGGGGCTGAAGCGATAGCACAGGGGGTAGGGCGTTTCTCTTGCATGTGGCTGACCAGGGTTCGATTCACAGCATCCCAGGAGAAATTCCTGAGTGCATGAGATAGGAGTAACCCCTGTTCAATGCCGGGTGTGGCCCAAAAAACATATATATATATATATGTATGTATGTATTACCATATTTAATTATTTTAAAATGTTATTGTTAAAAACTGAAAACATTGTACACCAGCTGGTTGCCTTGCATGTGGCCAACCCACATTCAATCCCCAGTACCATATATGATGCCTGGAGTCCTGCTATAAGTCATCCCTGAGCACAGATCCAGGAGTTACTACTGAGCACTGCCAGATGTGACCTAAAAACAAAAAACAAATAAAAATACTATTGTGTGATTATTCCTCTACTCTTCAAAACTTCCAAATATTTGGTGGCTACGAAGATAATTCAAAGGACTGGAGCACCTGAACATTACCAGGCATGACCCACCAAAACACAAACAAAAGATTTCCTTGTAGTTGTTATTTTATGTTGAAATCAATTAGTACATTTTAGTACATTTGTATATTAAGTTGTATTTCTCAAAAATAATTTTCTATATGGCATTATAGCTTTATATGTACATATATGTATATGTGTAGTAGCACTACACTGTCCTCTTGTTGTTCATTGATTTTTCTCGAGTGGGCCCAGTAACGTCTCCATTGTGAGACTTGTTACTGTGTTTAGCATATCAAATACGTCACAGGTGCTTGCCAGACTTTGCTGTACCGGCGAGATCACGGGTGCTTGCCAGACTTTGCTGTACCGGCGAGATCACGGGTGCTTGCCAGACTTTGCTGTACCAGCGAGATATTCTCAGTAGCTTGCCAGGCTCTCCTAGAGGGGCGGAGAAATCGAACCTGGTTCGCCCGGCTGGCCGTGCACAAGGTAAACGCCCTACCACTGTGCTATTGCTCCAGCCCTGTATATGTGTACAAACTCAAATATATATATAATTACTAGTATTCTCAGCAACAATAGGGGTAAAAGCCACTGAAGAAGCAAACATTAGCTTAACCTTCTTAAATAAATTAAGCAGAGGCCCTCAGAGTCATGTGGTTCCAACAACATGGTGAGTCAAAATCCAAGTAAACCAAAATCTAAGCCTTGAAAGTCTTCAAGGTTATAAAATCAAAACACTAAGGACATTGAGAATCAGGAACAGTTAACTAGGCTTTTAATTTTCATCCAAAAATAATGATTTTCTTTCTTTGCTTTCATATTTTCATATCAGGTAAAACTGATATGTTTTACCTGACGACTTGTTGGCAAAGTGTTCCCAACTACCTAGTATTGCCTGATTTAAATTGATTATTGTTTGAATAAACTCTTAAAGCATTTTATGTGCCACTTCTTATCTATTAAAACTCTTTAAAATTTTATCAGAGTATTATATCAAGTAGACTTTGGACTAGAATAGCTGGCAGTCTATCAATATTGCATTGTAAAGAGTATGGGCATGTGGAAAACTGATACTCATTTCAGGGTATTCTTACAGTGGTAGCTTCACTTCCCTTCAGGGTCTAAAGGATGAAGACAAAAATTGAGGGGAGACTTGGAATGCAAATAACCTTCCATGATCCTCATGATTTAATCTCAGTATAACAGGATTCCTCCTCCCCTCCCCCCACTTCTAACAGAAAGAGTTCCAATCACATTGTGCCTTCTGTGCAGAAGGGCTAGGTATTTTAATGCTTAAATTGTACCTATTAAAAACTTTAAATATCTCTTTGTAAATAAAGAAGTATAAATAAATATTCAGATAGCTTCTGTTGGGGGATGCAATCAAATTTTGATAGTGATTTTATTCCTAATCATCCATCTCTCTTCCCTCTCTTAAATTTTGCTGCTAGATTTTATTTCATTTGGGTATTGACATTTTTATTTTTCACAGACATTAGTCTATGCTCTTCAAGAAGAAAACATCAGTAACATATTAAATATGATAGAAACTTGCCTATGGGGGAAAATATATTTAACTATGAAGGAAAAAGCGAGAAATAGGAAAATCTTAGTCTGATGTTGGGTAAAGGAGTGTGAGAAAAGGAAGAAAGGAATAACAGACTAAATCTATTTGGGCCTTACATAAAGAACTTTAGCATGATTCTTATGAAAGTAAAATTAAGGTTTTATGAAGGTAAAATTCTGTAGAGAAATTGCAGGTATCAAAAGTAGACCTGAGTATTTCTATAAGGTTTAATTACTGCTACACCCAGTCATTGACTGGGGAATCAATGAGGAAGTTTGTCCTGGAGAGCAGTAAACCTACTGCAATTGATGTGATAGGTTCCAGAGCTTAGGTGTGGTCATTAATTAGTTATTCCCAACAGTTAGAGATTCAAGAAACAGATTTTCATGGTCACCACAATAATATAGCTTTAATTAACTTTGAGTTGAGTTAATGACCTTATTTTCCATTTTTGTTCAACTAATTAATTCACAGTAAAAAAAATTGTGTTTGGGTGTTGATCACAGAAGAAACATTCCTATAATCTACATAAGTGATATCATTCCATCATCATAAACACCCTGTTATTATTCCTGTTTTATAGATTTCTTGTAAGTCTCATGCCCAGACAGGCTATGATGAATTATTAAATTATCTTGGTTAAACTAGGAAATATTTTCCTCAGAATTCCCAATTTATTTAGTCCCCTAGCTATAGAAAGTTAGTAAGAAGAATAAATTGTAATAGGTTGGAAAATTGGAAGTGATCCTGCAAGTGTCTTGAACTCAGATAAGTGAATGAACAGATGACGCTATAAACAGTGTATTTTATTTCTCCTCTGCTGTAGGTCTATTGATCAACAGCAACCTCCTGTATAATCTCAGGCTCTTAGACACTTGGGGCACTCTCAAATGAATGGGTGCACAAAATTGAACAATTCTCCATAAAGCTCTCTATGGGATAATTTTTATGGCTCAGCTTAGTAACTGGATATATTTGGTTTACAAGATTGCTTGCTAACTTGTGATCTTCTAGACTATCCCTTCTAGACCTTTAGTTCCTCGGTGCCACCCACAATTGTAAAGTCTAATTCTTGTAATAAATCCTTTCCTCCAGAATACCTAGCAACTTTATTCCCAGACTGAGGTCTGGATAATAATGCAATAAAAGTCTGTTGAATGAATGGGCAATTTAAGTCTAACCTAAAAACAGCTTCCACATTTAGGCTTCAGAGTCCAATTCCCTGTGTAAAGGTTAAATTAAGCACAATCCACTTGTGCTTGTAAATATCAAATAAAGACAGAAAATTTATTTGTGTCTGAATAAAAATATTTTGGCACTGCACTGTAGCACTGTCCTCCTGTTGTTCATCAATTTGCTCGAGAGGGTAGCAATAACATCTCCATTGTGAGACTTGTTGTTACTGTTTTTGGCATATCGAGTACACCACGGGGAGCTTGCCAGGCTCTGTTGTGCAGGCAGGATACTCTCAGTATTTTTATTGAAAGAAATTTAAAGAGATAGAGAGATGTGAGGGGGGTCAAGAGACAGAGTGTGATAGTGGAAGAGAGAGACACATATTCAAGAGAGAATACAGGATTATCCTTTATTTCATCAGGAGCTATACAAATGAATATATTTCACTTGTTGTTCTCCGTATGAAAATTTATCCTATTATTTCCCAATATAATATGTGACGTTAAAATTTTGTACCCTCCAAAATCATGGACATCTTGCAAATGTAGTTTGTACATGTGTAAATATTTATAAATCTATAGAAATTCCAATCTGGAATTGTGTCCTTTCTTAGAAAGTAGAAGAAAATATTTCAGTCAAAAACTTTCAGGACAGGAGTTATTATTAGTTAAATTAGTACTAAATCATTTCTAATGTGTCCAAAGTTGCCTGTAAATGGTGTCTTCAAATACTGGATAAGTTATTTACTATTGTCATGCAAATATATAAATTAAATATAGAAAAACCAGAACAAACCCTTGGATAATGAATGTAGAATTGAAGTTATCAGAGAGGATAAGAGGTGCAAAGGATGCAGGAATCTAATTGAAGGTGGTTGAGGGCTATTGGTACTTTGGTGGTAAGTGTGCTGTGGTAACATGTACTTAAAGAAATCTGAACCCATCCTTATAAAACATATGTATGTTATGTTTTATAACATCGCTTGTATCACTTGTATCACTTGTCATCTGTTGATCGTCTATTTGCTCAAGTGGGCTCCAGTAACGTCTCCATTCATCCCTATTGCATGCTAGTGTAGCCCAATTGCTTCTGCTCACTCCAGGAACACGAAGAGCCTCAAAACGTTTATTCAGGGTTTTGACGAAGAAGTATGACCATCTCCTAGGTGGGCAGTCATGTGTTCTTTTGACATCCCATGGAATCCAGTCGGTAATGGCTCTAGTCCAGCAGTCATCTCCAAATGGCATTACATGTCCAGCCCATCTGATTTTCGACGCGTTGGTAAACGAGTCAGCGTCCCTGATTCTCAATCATTGATGAAGGTTAGAACTCCAGATTCTTTCTCTCACTTGAGAAAGCATGATACTCCAAGCATAGCTCTTTCTATTCCTCTTTGGAATACACAAATAGCATTCTTGTCCTGTTTTCATAGCGCCCAGGTCTCTGAGGCGTATGTTAGCGCAGGAAGAATGGTAGAGTTGAAAAGATGTGCCAGAGTTGGAGGTTCTTCATCCTCTTAAGAACTTTTTCAACATTCTTGAAGGCGCTCCATGCCACTCTCTTCCTTCTATGCAGTTCTGGTGCCAAGTCGTTCCTCCAAGTCGTTCATCGTTGCTTCCATTTCTTTCCATTCTAGTAGCCGCATGTTAACCAGGGTGGCACTGAAGAGATTCTGTGAAATGGTATCGCCCTGCCAACCCCCTCTCTAGACATTGATGATCACTTCCTTGTAGAATGGTGAGATCCTGGTGGTGAATCCGTAATACAGCTCACAGAGGATCCTGATGTATTGAGTTTGAATGCCCTGTTTGAGTAGGGCTTCGATGACAACTTCAGTCTCAATAGAATCAAAGTCTTTCTTTAAATCGATGGATGTCAGACAGAGCAGCATCTTGAACTCCTGAAAAACCTCAATGAGCTTAGTCACCGTGTTGATATGGTCCATCGTGCTGAATCCTTTTCAGAACCTGGCTTGCTCGCATCGTTGTCCTTTGTCTAGTGTTCTGCCTATTCTATTCAGGATGACTCGAGCGAACAGCTTGTAGACGACAGACAATAGGTACATTGAGTGATAGTTGATGATGTCGTGGATGTCTCCCTTCTTGTACAACACAATGGTCCTGATGGTTTTCCATTGGGACGGAACCTTGCATTCAGACAGGTAGCATGTGAAGAGCCAAGCCAGATGAGTACTGATGGCAGGTTCTTTAGGTGTTCGGGTCTAACCTTGTTTGGGTCGGGTGCTGTTTGCTTCTTTACCGACAAAATGCCATGTTGGATTTGGGAAGGGAGAACATTGGGAATGGCATATCCATTCTGTGGAATTTGGTATGTTGGCAGGTGGACATGGCTATCGAAGAGATTTGAGTAGAAGTCATGGATAATCTTCTACATTGCCCTTCTGGAAGATGTGATAGATCCATCAGGACGTTGGAGGGCTGTCATCTTGGTCTTGTAGTTGGTGAAGGACAAGCGGGCACTGTGAATACTTTTCCTAGCTTCTGCTGCGTCGTCGTATTTTATAACATACCATAACATAACTCACTGTTACTTCAATAAAGGTGATTTACTTTTAAAACATATAAGTGGGAAATTATCTTGTATTGCCTTGGAAGAGAGTGTATGGGTTAGTGAAATGCAAGTTTCAATCCCCAGTTTTCATGGGCCTCCAGAGACCCACCAAGATATGTGTTACCCTAGTAGTCCTCAGCACTACAGGGCCAGAGAAGCATACTTAGGCCATAGCACTGAACTGCCAGCCCAGTGGCCAAGAAGTGCCAGGAGCCTGCTTGGGGAGTGTTCTCTCCCACTTAAAAACAAAAATGTCTTTCAAAAACTATGACCTGATCATAATATGTTAAACTTTTCATCAGAGTAATTTGATAAAACAGTTAACTTTTCCATTGTAAATTTTGAATAATAGAGAATCAAAATGAGGATAAATGTCACTAATGTCACTATTTCTGCTGTCCCACCAGCCACGGAGAAAATATATTTTCAGGGCATCCTAATAGCCACAAAAGCTATTTTTTAAGTGCTCTATTTCTTTATTGTATCTCAGAGCCAAATTTATCTTTTGGCATTGTCCACCCTCCATCATCTCATTCTCATTAAATTTCACATTTTTCTAAACCAGTACACTCACAAAAATATGTATCATGTTGACAAATAGCCAAGGCTGTTAGCTTGTCCTAGAACCTTAATGTTCTGCAGGTCCTTGGAAAACACCCCTCATTGTAACAGTACCACTGAAAGTGTCACTGTGTGCAGCTTATTATTTTTTCAATGTAATAAATATTTAGACCCCGTGATTTACAGAGTTATTCTTAGTTGAGTTTCATGTGTACAGTTTTACAGCACCAATCCCACCACCAGTGTCCTCGTCCCTCCACCAGTGTCCCCAAGGTTCCCTCCCAGCTCAACTTGCCTCTTTCATAGATAACACTTTTTTTTTTTGCTTTTTGGGTCATACCCAGTGATGCACAGGGGTTACTCCTGGTTCATGCACTCAGGAATTACTCCTGGCCATGCTACGGGGACCATATGGGATGCTGGGTATCGAACCCAGGTTGGGCTGCGTGCAAGGCAAATGTCCTACCTGCTGTGCTATCACTCCAGCCCCTAGATTACACTTTTGAGTTTGGTTTTTGTAGTCTGCATCTCATGTTTCCAGTATTCTGACTCAGTAGTTTACATATATATATATATATATATATATATATATATATATATATATACATTTCCAAACCTCTACACCAATAATGTGCTCAGGTTCCCTTATCCTTATCCCTGTAACTACTCCCCCATTTCCCTTTTTTCTTTCCCCATCCTTCTTATTTCTATATTCTATGATCAAGTGTGGGCTAGAGTGATAGCACAGCTGTAGGGCGTTTGCCTTGCAAGCAGCCAACATGGCCGACCCGAGTTCGATTCCTCTGCCCCTTTCGGAGAGCCCCGCAAGCTACAGAGAGTGTCTAGCTCGCAAGTCAAAGCCTGGCAAACCACCCATGACGTATTTGATGTGCCAAACAAAGTAACAATTGTCACAATGGAGACATTACTGGGCCCAGTCGAACACCATCTATGAACAACGGGAGGACAGTGACAGTGATGGTCAAGTGTACTCTGGATACTTTATCACAGGCACTCTCTCCTCCTGACTTTTTTTTATATACCACAGTTAAATGAGATCATCTGGTATTTGTCCTCTCATTTCATTTCACATGATATCCTCTAGTACTATGCATGCTGCAGTGAATTGCATGATTTCATCATTCCTTACACCTGCATAGTATTTCATTGTGTATATACATCACACCTTCTTTACTTACTCTGTGTTGGGCACCTAGATCAATTGCTCATCCTAACTATTGTGGTAAGTACTGTAACAAATCTTGATGTGCAGGGGAAGAACATGTTTCCAGACCTGGTTCCCAGGCTGTATTTTGAGTAGGCTGTGACCATGCCGGGCCTTTACATGCAATGAGAAGATGAAAATGAATAGAGAACTAAATCCAAGCTATAATTTTATACTAGAGGTGTTTGGGATCTTTAGGGGTTTGATAATATTCGTTTGCTTGTTTTGACCAGAAATATGCCGTAGGGACTGAACTCTTATTTTTCTCAGTCTGTGGTAATGGTAAAACTGTTTTGTTCAAGTGTTCCTTAGCTTTTCAATTTCACATTTCAATTCTCTATGGGCAATCTGAAGTTAGGGTTTACTCTAGGCCTTCTGTATGATGTGACTATTTCTGCTATAATCTATTAGGTTATGTCATTTTGGGTCATTAAAAAGGGTCTAGGAATGGTGAAATGACCGTCCAGGTATTTCTTGCTTCTTTTCTCAGCTCTGGTAAAATCAACTCCATCCCAAGTGACTGTCTATTCCCTGCTCCTTAAATTCCCTTGCATTTATTTCTCAGTGCTATCAGCACCAATACAGAGGCATGTGTGCTCTGAACCTCAGAAACGTGGGTCCCTTGTTTTAAGCTGTGCCTCAATGACTTCACTGTTGCCTTCATCATATCCCAGCTCCCCACAGCCCTCTGGTAACTAGTTACTTGCTTTTGTTAGTTCTGGCTTACCTTGTTATTCCCTTTTTTGTTCTTGGGGGCCTATTTCCCTGAGTCCCCTGGCTTATGTAAATCTTTGTTGGGATATTCTAAGAGAATTCAGTTTTTCTGACTGGAATATCTCCTGTCTGACATATTCACTATTGGTTTGTAGTGGTATGTAGCAAATAAAGATTTATTAAACCTTAGTCTTAGATTGTCTGTTCCATGTATCTTGAATGTCCTCAAAAACATCCTATAAGCTATTGGAGTCCTCTTCTTACTTATTCCTATGACATCTACAGTCAAGACCTTGAAAGCTATAAAACTTAGAAACTTAGAAACGATCACGATCACGATCACGACCATCCTGTTATTCGTCGATTGCCTCGAGCAGGCCCCAGTAACATCTCCTTCATCCTGGCCCTGAGATTTTTAAAAAAGTGCCATATTCAAGGCTCTTTCAGAGGAGAATGAGACCCATAATTGTTATTGGTATTTGACACATTGGGTATGCCATGGGGAGTTTGCCAGACTCTGCCATGTGGGCAGGTTACATTTGGTAGCCTGCCAGTTTGTCCAAAGTAGGAATGAGATAATAAGATGTCATAAGAAGATGTTGCACGGCCACGAATGCGGCCGCACAGTTCTGGGAGCTGGGTTTTATAGTCTCTGAGTCTTGGCCGCTGATGGGATTACACGCGCCAGGGGGCCAGTTTGTGGGTGTCACCCCTGCCTACTGGAATTTGGAGGACCTGGGTGGAGGATGCTCAGCCCCGATACGAGCAGGCTTGGAGATCTCAGCCCCGGGACCTGCATGCCTTTGTTCCTCTGCTGGTACCTTCATGCATGTGGAGAGTGGTCTCAGCATGGTGTGGCTGGTTCTGGAGGTCTTCAGCTGCCAGAGCCCTGGTTGGGGCAGGTAGGGAAACTTAGAAACAAAGGACATGTATGAGAGGTAAGTTCGTCCCTGAAGCTCCAAATATGCAAATGCTACTCATTCTACTACTTAAACTATTATGTTCACTTCTTGATGATACAAAGTGATCCATCTTAATAGGATGTTTATTTCCTAAGGCTGCATTCTGTGGCCCACTTAACATATGACATTTGTATTGGACTTTCATACATGTAAGGAACAGATTTTGTTTTTACAATCTATTTTCTTGCACATCCTGCACTATCGCCAAAGTCTGAGTCATGAGATTTCATTGACTGGGGATCTGTACCCTGTAAGTTGAAGAGCATGGTGACCTATGATCCCACAGAAAGGAAGATGTCCCACCTCCAAGTCTGCCCTATTTCTGTCAGATTATCATGTTTATTGTTTGATTTTCATTTCTTCTGAAGATTTCGTATGAACCCAGAAGTCTTCTGCTTCAAAAATATTTTTATATAGCTAACAGAAAACGTCCAAATGTGCCCAGACTTAATGCAGATCCAGACCAGCCTCTTCAGACTGATATATTTCCCACGGTTAATGTGGAAAAATGTTTACAAGGACTACTCTATTGTGTTTACAGATGTATGCTTGTATATGCACTTGTGCATGTGTGTGCATATATATACATGAACATCTGTATACATGCATGTGTACATATGTATTATATATGATATATATTTTATATGCATATACATACATATATCCTCGTGGTACATTTGGTGGTCCTCAAAAGCCTTTAGATGTCTGAAGCTGGAGGTATTTGGGCAACCCTGTAGTGCCAGTCATCAAGCTTGGATTAGGAGCAAACCAGTCAAGTGCCCTAACTGTTAAACACAACCCAGTCATATCTATAAGATTTTAAAGATTGTTTCATTTAAATAATGCCAACCGAAAATGTCTTTGTAGCTTTGCAATAGTGTTATTTGAACATTAACTACAGGATATGTGGGACTCCCTAATTATACTGAAATCGCTTTTAAGAAATTACTATCGACCAGACTAAAGATTCTGCATGAAATGTTGGATTCTTGATCAAAAAACTCTAGGAAATGCTCAACTAAAGAAAATTAAATAGTTCTCATTTTTTGTACTCCCGTGAAGAGTTTAATATGATTATATTATAAATATTTCTATAAACATTTTACTTGAAGTGTTTTCCACACTATTTGATCAAGTACTCTGTTTTCAAAAAGCATTTTATATACTTAATATGAGACCCTAATTTGTAGATGATAAATTTTTTTATATAATAATATTTGAGTATTTACTCCACTTTTAATTTTCCCTACATCATGTTCAGTAACTATGCTCCATTTAGTGACCAACATTAAAAGTCCATGAAACAAAGAAGAAATGTATTTTTTTTGGTATTTTTCCAGTCTTGCATTTTTTTATACAGAATTATATATATTTATTAGTGAAACACCATGAGGTACAGTTGTAGATTTACAATTTTTTGTGCTTGGGTTTCAATTATACAATGATCAAATACCCATTCCTCCACCAGTGTCCATTTTCCACCACCATGGATAATATCCCCCCCACCCCCACCCCCCCATCACCCCCTGCCTCTGTGGCAGGGCAATCCCCTGTGTTCTCTCTCTCCTTTGGGGTGTTGTGGTCTGCAAAAGAGGCTTTGAGTGGCAAACATGTTCAGTCCATAGTCTACTTTCGACATGCATCTCCCCTCCTGGGAGGATCCTCCAAACACCCTTTATTTGGTGCTCCCTTCTCTATCTGAGCTGCCCTTTTCTCTAGAATGCCCGGCTGGCCACTAAGCTATGGAGTAATCCTCCTGGTGCTGATCTCAGCTATTCTTGGGTATTAATCTCATATTTTGTTACTTTATATCCCTCAGATGAATGCAATCTTTCTATGTCTATCCCTCACTTTCTGCTCATTTCGCTTAGCATGATACTTTCCATGTTGTACCATTTGTATGTAAATTTCATGACTTCATCTTTTCTAACAACTACATAGTACTCCATTGTGTAGATGTACCAAAGTTTCTTTAACCAGTCATCTGTTCTTGGGCATTCAGGTTTCTTCCAGTTTCTAGCTATTGTAAAGAGTGCTGCAATGAACAAACAAGTGAAGATGTGACTTCGACTATACATTTTTGCCTCTCTGGGATATATTCCCAGGAGTGATATTGCTGGGTCAAATGGGAGCTCAATTTCTAATTTTTTGAGAATCGTCCATACTGTTTTCCAGAAGGGCTGAACCAGTCAACATTCCCACAAACAGTGAAGGAGTGTCCCTTTCTCGCCACATCCGCACCAGCATCGGTTGCTTTTATTCTTTTGAATGTGGGCCAGTCTCTGAGGTGTGAGATGGTATCTCATTGTGGTTTTGATCTGCATCTCCCTGATGATTAATGATGTAGAGCATTTTCTCATGTGCTTTTTTGCCATTCGGATTTCTTCTTTGAGAAAGTTTCTGTTCATTTCATTGCCCCATTTTTGGATGGGGTTGGATGTTTTCTTCTTGTGGAGTTTAACCAGTATTTTGTATATCCTGGATATCAACGCCTTGTCAGATGAGTATTCGGCGAATATCCTTTCCCATTCTGTAGACTGTCTTTGTATTTTGGTCACTGTTTCTTTGGAGGTGCAGAAGCTTCTTAGTTTAAGATAGTCCCATTTATCTATCTCTGTTTTCACTTGCTCGGCCAGTGGCGTGGCATCTTTGAAGATACCATTAGCTTCAATGTCATGGAGGGTTTTGCCAACTTTATCTTCAATGTACCTTATGGTTTCTGGTCTGATGCTGAGGTCTTTAATCCATTTTGATCTTACTTTTGTACATGGTGTTAGGCAGAGTTCTGAGCCCATTTTTTTGCATGTAGCCGTCCAGTGATGCCAGCACAATTTGTTAAAGAGGCTTTCCTTATTCCACTTCACATTACTTGCACCTTTATCAAAGATTAGATGAGCATATGATTGAGGGGAGATGTCAGTGTATTCAACCCTGTTCCATTGGTCTGCAGTTCTGCCTTTGTTCCAGTACCATGCTGTTTTGATTATTACTGCTTTGTAGTACAGTTTGAAGTTCGGGAGGTTGATTCCTCCCATTTTCTTTTTCCCAAGAATTGCTTTAGCTATTCGTGGGGGCTTATTGTTCCATATAAATTTCAGGAGTGTTTGCTCCATTTCTTTGTAGAATGTCATGGGTATCCTTATAGGAATTGCATTGAATTTATACAATGCTTTCGGTAGTATTGCCATTTTGACAATGTTAAGTCTCCCTACCCATGAACAGGGGATATCTTTCCATTTCCTCATATCATCTTTTATTTCCTCAAGTAGCGTTTTGTAGTTTTCTTTGTACAGGTCCTTTACTTCCTTAGTTAAACTGATTCCTAGGTACTTGATTTTCTGAGGCACAATTGTGAACGGGCTTGTTTTTTTCATGTCGCTTTCTTCTCTCTCACTGTTTGCATATAGGAAAGCCATGGACTTTTGGGTATTGATTTTATAGCCTGCAACTTTACTATACGAGTCTGTTGTTTCTAGGAGGTTTTTGGTGGAGGTTATTGGGTTCTCTAAGTATAGTATCATATCATCTGCGAATAGTGAGAGCTTGATTTCTTCCTTTCCTACCTGAATGCGCTTAATATCTTTTTCTTGCCTAATCGCTATTGCAAGTACTTCCGGTACTATATTGAACAGCAGTGGAGATAGTGGGCATCCTTGTCTCGTCCCTGATCTTAGAGGGAAGGCTCTCAGTTTTTCCCCATTGAGGATGATGCTTGCTGAAGGCTGGTGGTAGATGGCTTTAATTATGTTGAAGAAGGTCCCCTCTATACACATTTTGGCTAGGGTTTTCATCATAAAGGGGTGCTGGATCTTGTCAAATGCTTTCTCTGCATCTATTGATATAATCATATGCTTTTTATCTTTTCTTTTGTTGATATGATGGATTATGTTGATTGATTTCCGAATGTTAAACCATCCTTGCATCCCTGGGATGAATCCTACTTGGTCATGGTGTATGATCTTTTTTATGAATAGTTGGATTCTATTTGCTAGTAGTTTGTTGAGGATCTTTGCATCTGTGTTCATCAGGGATATCGGTATTTAATTCTCTTTCTTTGTGGTATCTCTGTCTGCTTTTGGTATCAGGGTGATATTTGCTTCGTAGAAACTGTTCGCAAGTGTTTTTGATATTTCAATTTCGTGGAAAAGCTTAAAGAGGATTGGGAGTAAGTCCTCTTTAAAGATTTGGAAGAATTCCCTAGTGAATCCATCCGGGCCAGGACTTTTGTGCTTGGGGAGACTTTTTATTACCATTTCAATTTCCTTGATGGTGATAGGTCTGTACAGGTATTCCAGGTCTTCTTCGTTCAGCCTTGGGAGTCTGTAGGAGTCTAGGAACTTATCCATTTCCTCGAGGTTTTGATGTTCCGTGGCATAGAGCTTCTCAAAGTTCTCCTGGAAGATCCTTTGAATTTCTGTAGTTTCTGTTGTAATGACCCCCTTTTCATTTCTGATTCAGTTTATTAGGGTTTTCTCTCTCCCTTTCTTTGTGAGTTTTGCTAGAGGCTTATCGATCTTGTTAATTTTCTCGAAGGACCAGCTCTTGGTTTCATTGATATTTCAGATTGTTTTTTGGGTTTCCATCTCGTTAATCTCTGCTCTGAGTTTTATTATTTCCTTTCTCCTGTTCGGGTTGTTCTCCTTTTTATGGTCCTTCTCCAAGCTCTTAAGCTGTGAGGTTAGGTTACTTATGTGTGCTCACTCCTCCTTCCTGAGGAATGCTTGTAGAGCTATAAACTTTCCTCTTAACACAGCTTTTGCTGTGTCCCATAAGTTTTGGTAACTCGTGTTCTCATTTTCATTCATTTCTAGGAATCTTTTGATTTCCTCTTTGATTTCCTGTCTAATCCACTCATTTTTCAATAGCGCACTGTTTAATTTCCAGGTGTTTGGTTTAGTTGTCTGTTTTTGTGTGTGATTTACTTCTAATTTCAGCGCATTATGGTCTGAGAAGATTGTTGATACAATCTCTATCTTCTTAATTTTATGGAGGCATGTTTTGTGGCTCAGCATGTGGTCTATCTTGGAGAATGTTCCATGTATGCTTGAGAAGAATGTGTATTCAGCTTTTTGTGGATGAAGTGTCCTGTATATATCTACTAAGTCCCTTTCTTCCATTGTTTCCCTCAGATGAAGTATGTCCTTGCTAAGCTTGAGTTTGGTTGATCTATCAAGAGGTGACAAAGTGGTGTTGAAGTCTCGCACTAGTATTGTGTTGCTATTGATGTCTTTTTCCAAATCTATGAGTAGTTGTTTTAAGTACTTTGCTGCTCTCTCATTAGGTGCATATACATTTAGTATTGTAAGTTCTTCCTGTTGTACAGATCCTTTGATCAATAAGAAATGGCCTTCACTGTCTCTTATGACCTTCCTCACTCTGAAATCAATGTGGTTTGATATAAGGATGGCTACCCCAGCTTTTTTATGGGAGCTGTTTGCCTGTAGGATTGTTTTCCAGCCTTTGACTCTGAGTCTGTGTTTGCTTTGACTATTGAGATGTGTTTCTTGCAGGCAGCAGAATGTTGGGTTCAATTTTCTAATCCATCCAGCCACTCTATGTCTTTTAATTGGTGCGTTTAGCCCATTGACATTGAGAGATATTATTGTTATGGGATTTTGTCCCATTGTTCTGTTGAAATTTGGTGTATTTGAGGGGCCTTTCTTGCCTTAAAGTAACCCATTTAGTTGTTCTTGTAACCATGGTTTTGAGTCTATGAAGTTCCTGAGCTGTTGTTTGTCTGTAAAACGGTGTGTTGTTCCTTCTATTATGAATGAGAGTCTCGCTGGGTAAAGTATTTTGGGGGAGGCATTTATTTCATTGAGTTTTTTCACTATGTCCCACCACTGTTTTCGGGCCCTGAGGGTTTCATCAGAAAAATCAGCTGTGAATTTTAAGGATGCTCCTTTGTAAGAGATTTGTTTCTTCGATCTTGCTGCTTTCAGAATTTTTTCTCTCTCTAAGGTTTTGGTCATTTTGATCAGAATGTGTCTTGGGGTATTTTTATTCGGATTTCTTCTAGCTGGTACCCTTCGGGCCTCCTGGATGTGGTCACAACTTTTCTTCAGCTCTGGAAACGTTGTAGCAATGATGTCTTCGACAGTTTCTTCTTCATCAATGTTTTCTTCCTGTACCTCTGGGACTCCAATAATTCTTATGTTACCCCTCTTCCCTTCATCACGATCTTCTCTTGCCATCTGTTCCCGAATTGTGAGTCTCTTTTCCATTTTCTGCTCTTTTCTGTAGAGTCTCTGAACTTCATCTTCGAGCTCACTGATTCTGTTCTCAGCAGCTCTTACTCTGCTGCTGAGGCCTTCCACTGAGTTTTTCAATTCGCCTACGAGATTTTTTAGGTCTGACATTTCCAATTGCATTTTCCTCATTTCTGCCTTCAAATCCTCTTGTCTTCTATTGGCATTGCTTTCCATTGTTTCTTTTAGTTCCCTAAGCATCCTAAGTAGCTCCCTTCTGAATTCCTTGTCAGAGAGGTTGTCTAACACTACAGTACTGTTGGTGTCATCTGGGCTAGACTCTTCAATAAGAAAGTTTGGTGGGCTTTTGCATTGCTTTACCATTGTGACAAGTGTGGTTTAGTCCTTCACGTTCACTGTTACTATTCTGCTTGATATGCAGTGTGAGTTAAGATAGGCTTATGAGTTATTGGCTACTGTGTTTCTAGTGGCTGAGCTAAACTACAGAAGTTTCCATCTAAGAAGGTAGCTTATGGTTCCTATGGCATATATAGTGGGAAAATATTTCATGGCCGCGGCTCCGGAAAGAGTCCCTGGCACTGGGCGAGGAGTTGGGAACGTCTCCTGGTTGGAATGAGGAGATGTTCAGCTTTGTTGCCCAGAGCTGGGCCTCCATGCCCGTCCCGCACAGATCAGGGGAGAAAACCCGTAAATGATAAATTTAGGATAGGATTAATCGGGATCATTGGAAAGTGTGGTTTAACCAAATATAATTTTATTATCCTTTGCTCATTCAACTTCTTTAATAATAATGCATTAAGATGATGACCATTTTAGGTCCTGTCCTCATTCTTTTTTTGTGAGATAATCTCCCATCTTGAGCAATCCCTCCAACTATCCTTGACTCAGTGATCCTTTCTCTATACCAACTGCATTCTTCCCCAGTAAATGTAGCAGGCTTTGACCTATGGAGCAATCCTCCTGGGTCTTGTCTCTAGTGTCCTTAAGTGTTAGTCTCATAGTACTTTATTTTATATTCTACCAATGGACAGTCTATGTCTGTCTTCAATCTTTCTTTTCCATTGAACCTTGCCATGGAATTTCCCATAGTCTTGATAGCCAAGAATTTCATTTTATCAAGGCATCATATTGAAATGATGCTTTATATGATATATGCTTTATATCTTATAATTGCCTTATATTGATCTATATAGAAAATTCATTCTCTCTGAATTTACCATAATACAAATGTTGCTTGTGGATGACCTACTTGGTAATGTTATTGACTGAAGCATTTTTTTTTTACTCCTGAGCTGTTTTATAAATAATCAGTTTATTTTCAATCCCTAAAGATACCATAAATTTATTTTGTCAGCTGTACTTCAAAATGCAGAGAAGAATCGTGGAGGTCATAATTAAATAAGCTATAAATTTCATTAACTGTCAGAAGATATGTGATTACAACATTGTTGACTGTATTATTGATATAATAGGCAAGAAGGCATGTGGGGGAGAATGGAAATGCTTTGAGAACTTGGGACTTTTTTTTTCTTTTTGTATTGTTAGTAAGAGGATTACATCCATGCACAGACCTGTACCCAGGACACACCTCCCAAGTGAAAGATTTCTATCAATAACTAAGAGATGAAAGTTGCCGATATAGCCAGTTATCTAGGCAAACCTTTGGCTATAGATGCAAGCATCCATTTAAATAGTACAGCTAGCTACAGTCATTACTTAAGCTAATAACATACTGTTACATTCCCAAGAGGAGGCGGCCTAACATACTAATTACAGTGAACCAAACATCTAACAGTGGCACCTCGCTTGAGTTTCAGTGGTACCACTGACCAGGTGTGTAATGTTGGGCAAGAGTTACTTAAACTCATAAACCTCTAACTAACCTCCTCTATTAAGTGAAGGGTAATAATTGAATCTAATTCATAGTGTTTCTGCGAGGATTAAGAGTGTTTATATAATGGAACCTGTTTGTGGGTCATTAATATATATATGATCTCATTATTAGTAAATGTGGGTAATACTTAATAAATACGACCACCCACACATGCATTCAAATCACATACATGCATTGCCACAAATTACTTTAGCCTTGTTGATATTACAGCATATTTTTATAATTTATATCTACCAAATGATATACATAGTCATAGGTATTTGTATATTGTTGACAGTCATATAGAATGTTATATGTAAAGTGCTTTGAGGTTCAGCTTTAAAGATAATAGGATATAGTTTTTTTAAACTGTATTAGGTGCTGACTGTGCTTCTTGAGCATACTTGAAACTGTAGAGCACATGAAAGAAGTTTTATGTAGGCACTCAATCTGTAGAAAAGAAGATATTTGATGTAATATAAAAGAATTGGTGATCAATGCAAACTTCAGCCACCATTGGGAAATAGAAAGGAGTGGGGTTTGGAAAAAGACAACTAAGAGACCAAGAACTACAAAATTATACTTGTATCCACCTTTTAATCTCATCCCTATTAACTTGATTCTTGAGGGATCTGATGCAGAAACTAGTATTGAGGGAAGGGCAACTGGGGGAAAATCATTTTCAAGCTCATTCCTACTTTGAGGAAGGTTTCCAGATGTAGAGTGATTTAGGGAGATCTGTCTTGTAACTGATGTCAGTACATTTTATAGTGAATGAACAACATTTGAGTTAGTTGGCCATGCTCGATCAGATAGATATTTTTTATCACATAAATTGGACTGTTCTTGTCATTGAAACAGATCAGAAAACCTAAAGAACCCACCTGATATTTCTTTCACGGTCAAAAGTAAATTCAAAAATCCATTTTGGGGGACTGGAGAGATAGTACAGCAAAATCCTTGTCTTCTATGCTGCCAACCTGTGTTTGATTCCAGTACCACATATAGACTCCTTAATGCCACAAGGAGTGAACCCTGAGCACAGAGCCAGGGGTAACTACTGAGCACTGTCATGTGTGGCCCAAAATACCAAAAATGAATAAATAAATAAAGAAAAGTAAAAGAAAATAGCTCAATTTGGAAGTGACTGAAGCGAAATATTGAAGTTCTTACACTTAATTATTCTCTGTTGAATCCAACTGATTCAAATCACGTTAAGCCATCTGATGATTACATAAACCTTTTTATTCTTAATTTTTAAAGGCTAATCCTTAAGGAGATAGCCTCGTGAATTAAGTTGCTACCCTTTTAAAATTGTCACTTTAATAAAAACTGTCTCTGCCCAGAGCATGAAGACAAGTAACTGATTCCAGGGCTATTTTATGTTCTTGTTTTTCTGGAGATGAATAAAAAACAAAGAAGGCCTCCTTTCTGAGTGTCCTAGTAACTGTAATGAAAAAGCCAAGCATTCATGGCTGAATGAATGCAGAAGCAGTAGTTCCCTCACAAGTGAAAGAAAGTGAAGCTCAATCAAGCATGACTGTCACCGTTTCTCCTTAATAGGCCTACAAAAAATATACTAGGCAGGCACCATGTATTTTGATTGCTAAACCAGATTGAAGTTGCAATAGTGTGGGTAGGAGAGTTTCCATAGGAAAAAACATAAAACTTTTACACAGGATGCTACAAAAGGTAGGTGGAGTGAAGGAAATGCGAACTCATGCATTGGGTCTTTGAAGACCTCTGCACCTGCTGTTAGGCATAACTCAGAACCTATGGCACATTTTTTTTTGGTATAGAATATGATCAAATGGAAGATAAATCGCTTTTATAAAAATGTATTTTAAAAATTGTGATCCCTACCGTTTTATACAGAGAAGCAGGATATATGGATTTTGGTTTCTAAAGGAAGAGCAACAGACACTAGTAGGGAAGTAGCAAGTAACTGAGGTAGAAATTTTTCTTAAAGTCAGTAATGAATTTTTGTTTAAATTATGTGTCCATTTGTTATATCCTTAGATGCATAGAGTAACTTGTTTAATATATTTGTTCTCAAGTCTGTGAAAAGTTTTCTCATAAAGTAGTGAAACTTTCTTACTTCTTAGTACTTTTTCCTGCGATCTATTTTTAATTATCTGGTTTGGGTGGAATTGTTGAATTGATTTATGTAAGACACACAGAAAAGATACTTGATGGTTGAAATGATCAATCTTCACTAAACTTTTAGAATTTCAGTACAGAAACTAGAAGAATGAGTTGACTGGATTGTTGAATACATTTCCTAAATTTGGCAATATCAAGTTATAAATAGAAAATAATTTTGATCTCCCAGAAGCTTGTAAATCATCTTATCTATTTCTTTTTAGTGTGTACAAATGTCCATATATCCTACAAATTGCTAAAGATTAGATTCTGTATTTTTGTTGAATAGATGTAATGGAATGGTTAAAGGTATTGTTTCTGGAATCACATTTTGGTGCTTTCAAAAAATACATTTGCAGTTTAACTTCTCTGCATTTCAGTTTATTTGGTGTAACTGTGGGCCAGATAATAGAATCTGCTTTCATGGTTATTTTGAAGATTATGATGAAGAAACAACTACATTATCTCTTGCTTAGATCCTTCAAAGAATTTTCCATTACTCTTACAAAACTTCCCATGCAGGATACAGCCTATAAGGCCCTCAGAATGGACCAGTCTTCCCTCTCACTTCATCTCCTTCACTTCTGTACTCATTATTTAGCTGAAAGACTTTCTTTCACTTCCTCCGAAGTTCCTGCTTTTTGCTGCCTCCGAGTTTTTACAAATGTTCTCTGCCTGGAACATATCTCTGTCCTCCCACACACTCACACAGCTCACACATCGCTCACTCCCACCAGCCTTTACTTCTCAATTGAAACGTCACATGTTTAAAGAGAAGTCTTTAAAGACTTAACAACCCAAAATGTTCTTTCTCTTTATTACTCCCTCGCACTGAATCTTGTTCATTCCTTAATAGGACTGCATTTGGATCCTTGGTTAAAAAATGAATGAAAATGTAGACAGGAATTAGGCCAGTGAGGAATCAAATATTCCTTTGATTATGCTGTTTAGACAACATGTCTAGTTCTGGAAGCTCTAGTCCCATTAAGACTGATCACATACTGTATCCAGGACCAAATTTGGAGCTCATTGGCAGCAGTTCAAATTGGGGCTGGGAAAATAGGATGATAAAGCCATTTACTCCTTTGAATACAGTGAATAAATAAGTTCCTCCACTATCACAGGACAGAGTGTGGAGAGGAGCAGGGTGAAAACCAGGATGGGTCAGGAAGGCTTATAAATCTCTTCCCATCTAAAGGAAAGATTGGGTGTAGAGGCAAATTAATCCCTTCAATTATCAAAAACAAAATGTTTTAAGTTATACCATATGTAATAACCAGGTGGGGGGGCAAAGTATAATGAGTATAAGCAAATGCATATGACTATAACATATCTACTTATATACTCATGTAAATACACAAATACATCTGTACAATCCAACATGTACCCTACCTAGTATATATTGCTACATGTTCTTCTCATTTGTAAATTTATAACACATAGTTCATAAATATATATATATATATATATATATATATATATACATATAATGATTACTATAATACCTGGGCTGGAGCGATAGCACAGTGGGTAGGGTGTTTGTGTTGCACGCAGCCAACATGTTCGACCCGAGTTTGAATCCTTCTCCCCTCTCAAAGAGCCTGGCAAGCTACTGAGATTATCTCGAATGTACGGCAAATCCTGGCAAGCTATCCGTGATGTATTCGATATGCCTAACACAGTAACAATTGTCACAATGGAGGAGTTACTGGGCCCACTTGAGAAAATCGATAAACAATGGAGGACAGTGACAGTGACTATAATACCTGCCTTTTCTAGAAAGCTCTATGATGTAGTGAAATACTGACTTTACCACTGCAGCTCTGAGACTTATCAAGTCATATAATAACCTTAGCATAATAAACACGTAATTTGACTAATTTTAAGAATTCAATAGGTGGACATTATTATATTGCTGCAGCTTCTGAGAATAAAAAATTCTTCATATGTTCATTATTAAATTTTGATTTCAATAGCATATGCCAAGTCTTCATTCCAGAGATAATTTGTCTTTCACTATAATGTAGGTACTTTCCCATAACTGTAATCTCTGTAAGACTTAGGTTATAATCTTCAAGAAAAATAAATAAGAAAACAAACAGACAAGAAAAGGTTGTCCCAGAGAACCAGGGAGAGGCTATTGCAGACTAGAGCTGTACACGATATCCAAAAAAAATCAGCCATGCTTGCAAAGTCTTCATGCAAGCTCAGTGTTATCAAACATTCTGATTTTTTAAGAAAAGTAGAAAATCTAGATTTTAATGTAAAATCTGATAAATGTGGGAAGGAACAACAAACTCTTGTGACCTGAAAGACTTCACACTGCCTATAGGCAGTTAGTTGTTGAAGCAGTTGTCAAGCAGTTTGAGGCATTTAAAACCCTTTTGTCTCTTTTCATTTACCTCTAATATAGATAATAGCCTGCGTCTTTTATTCAGTTCCAAATAGTTTGATTTTGTTGCTTTATTTTATTTTGTAAAATTTTGGTCTACTCTTGGTGATGGGTTGGAGCGATAACACCCTTGGTAGGGCATTTGCCTTGCATGTGACCTATCCAAGTTCAATTCCTCAGTCCCTCTCAGAGAGCCTGGCAAGCTACCGAGAGTATCTCGCCCGCACTGCAGAGCCTGGCAAGCTCCCCATGGCATATTTGATATGCCAAAAAATAGTAACAGCAAGTCTCACAATTTGTTGTGAGACGTTACTGGTGCCTGCTCGAGCAAATCGATGAACAATAGGAAGACAGTGCTACAGTGCTACTCTTGGTGGTGCAATGGGGCCCACACACAAAGTGCCAGAGGGGCAAACCCGGATCTCCTGAATATAAAGCATGTGGCCAGCCCTTTGAATCATCTTCCTGGCCTTTGATTTCATTGTTTCTCGCATTTGCTTTTGTTGCTTGCTTCTTTAACTCCCTCCTCCTTCTGTTTCTTTAAGTTAGAGGATTTTTCATAGTTAATTATCTATTATATGGGCACCAGTGTTAGTGAAAAGGACAATGGAGCTAGACAATAGTTCCAATTTAAAATTTTGTGTTATTTACAATGGCCACTCAGTACCTCTATTGCTAACTACAAGACCCTGAAGGAAAGAATGAGCAAAAGGGAATGTCCTGCCATTGAGGTGGGGCGGGGTGGGGGGGATGGTGTGGGGGGCTGGGAAGGACACTAGGATCATTGGTGGTAGAGAATGGGCAGTCATGGAGGGATGGGTACTCGATCATTGTATAACTGAAACCCAAGCACGAAAGTTTGTAAGTCTACAAGTGTATCTCATGGTGTTTCATTAATAATAATAATAATAATAAAAAGTTCAGTAAAAGAAAGTTTGTAAAAATAAAAAAGATTGTGTTATTTTTAGTAAACTCACTTTCAGATACAAGGAATAAGTAAACATGATGAAGTGGAATCAACTTTTATATATCCTGTGATTATATCTTATTTGTATATCTACTGAATAATGGTTAGCTTTCTGGAATGTCTCTTGTTTAGATTTTTATGATAGCAGTGGTATAAACTATTACTTTTCAATGGCACTAAAATGCAATCTATTTGATGATATCTGAATATTTTCTACACCATGATAAAAATCATTGTTATCTAAAACTATGAAATAATAGTTGTAACCTATTAATAATGTTTGTAATCACTACCTAATTCACAAATGATATTTATGCATAAAAGTATTTGTGATATCATATGTTAATTATATAGACCATTTCTTAAATCAACACAATTCTGTTTCCTAGGTTTTTGCAGAATCCTAATGTGATTTTTTTGAAGACACTGTATATTAACTTTTTTTTCCCAATTGAATTAACTTTGGTTAACAATCCTGTAACTTTTTTAGGGTGCAGTTTCTCTTCAACATGTTCAGCACCCGTATGCCAATATTCCCCCAGAAGTGCTTTGGAATTTCTTCCTTTACCTTCTCACACTTTGTCATTCTCAGTTCAGAGATGAAAGTTAAAGGCTTATTTGTATTTGGCTTTGTCTTTTCCCTAGCTTTGTTTCTTTTTATTGCATGTATAAGTGAAAACATCTGGTATCTGTCTTTCTGATTGATTTTCCTTACTACAATTTCATCCATGCTGTTGCAAAAGATAAGATTTCATCTTTTCTTACTGCTAAACTGTATTCCATTTTGTATCTTTATAGATCCCATTTCATCACTCAATCACTCATTTTGGCTGTTGGAATAATGTTGCAGTGAACTATTTCACTGCACATCCATGTATAGATGTATATAAAATGTTTTCAAATTAGTTTTTTTTTGTGTGTGTTCTTTTAATAGGTACGTAACAGTGGAACTTGATGTTTTAAATGACAAATTCAAAGTATTAGTACAATTAGTGTGCGAGAGACAGTGTTGTGACAACTGCTTGGACAGCAGCAATTCATTTTTTTTATTATTATTAGTGAGCTATCATGAGGTACAATTGTAGACTTACAAATTTTTGTGCTTGGGTTTCAATTATACAATGATCAAATACCCATCCCTCCACCGGTGCCCATTTCCCACCACCATGGATCCCAGTATCCCTCCCACCCCCCATACCCCCATCCACCCCGCCTCTGTACATCCAAAAAGAAAGAACAGCAATTCATTTTAAGATGAGTTTCCATATCAGAAATAGTCACTGTCACTGTCACTGTCTTCCCATTGTTCATCGATTTGCTTGAGCGGGCCCAGTAACGTCTCCATTGTGAGACTTCTTGTTGCTGTGTTTGGCATATCGAATATGTCACAGGTAGCTTGCCAGGCTTTGCCGTATGGGCGAGATACTCTCGGTAGCTTGCCGGGCTCTGCGGGAGGGATAGAGGAAATGAACTCAGGTCGGCCATGTTGGCTGCGTGCAAGGCAAACGCCCTAATGCTGTACTATTGCTCCAGCCCATCAGAAATAGTAAAACATAAAAACATGTATATCAATATCAGAAAACTATACTCTCCTCTCTTGTGCCTCAATGAATTAAAAGAAATTAAATTTAAGTTTTATGCTTCTGTCCACATATTTCTCATTATGTAATCATTTAAAAACATTTTAAAACTTCACAACACCATCTCTGCTCTTTGGGGCAATTTTACTTTACACTCTTTTTTGTTTATAGAATAGTAAACATACGTTAAGTGCTTTCTTTATCTAAGAAAGAATTAATAAAACTTTTAAAGACTCTTAAAAATTGTAAAAGAATATCAAGTATTCCACTTGAGGGAATTAAGTATTTCAATGTGATAAAACAAATGTTTATCTAAGGCTTTAGGGTGGGTGTTTCAAGGAATTCATAGTAGATTCCAAATACTCATAATGCAAGGTAGAATGACAAGAGTACTCCAACTGAGGTAACGGTGCTTCAGTAATACAAATAGTAATAAGAAAATATTCTCAATATCCATAACACAAAACCCACAGACAGAAAAGGCACCCCAATAAGGGTAAAAAAGAAAGGACAGTGGAAGTATCCAAGAAGAAATATGATGTATTTTTAATATGATATAGAACTTGCCTTAGAAAATTAGGCATCAGCATCTCACATTCTGGGGTTTGAATGCTTTTATCAGTATTTGCTGTTCAAGATACCTTACTTCAGATAACCCTGTATGTGTATAGGATTTTTCTCTGACTAAAATGGTGAAAAGGTAATTCTTACCTCCCTGCCCTGTTTAGAAGATTAAAATTGTCAGTAATGTTTAACAATGTGTCATAGTTCATTCTCCTCTAGAGTTTTGCTTTCTGGGATCTTAGTTACTTTTGGTCAATAATGGTTTGAGACTTTAACGGAATGATCAGATTTTTGAGAGGGCATACTCACATAACATTTATTATAGTATTTATTATCATTGTTCTTATTATTGTTAATCTCTTACAAATCTCTTAAGTTTTCACTTAACTTTATCATAATTTATGTATATATAGAGTTGAGTACATCTTGTGGTTTCAGGCATCTTTTAGGTTCTTGTTATGTATCCCCTGAGAATAAAGTGTTCACTGTACATAAGCTATGTAAATCACAAACTACCTTCCATCTCTCACTTACTGAATATTCATCTGAAATGGAACTACTAAACTAGGGTAGGGGCTGGGGAACAGACACTGAAACACCCTTCAAGCTTATTTTAGATAGATGAAATTATATTTAAAATGAAGAAACAGATATTTAAAATGATTCATAAATTAAGTCCTCCCATTGTTCATCGATTTGCTCGAGCGGGCACCAGTAACATCTCCACTGTGAGACTGGTTGTTACTGTTTTTGGCATATCGAATTCACCATGGGGAGCTTGCCAGTTTCTGTCATGTGGGCAAGATACCCTTGGTAGATTATTTATGGAGGTATCTCTTTGCAGTTATATATATATGTATATATTTATTTATTTGGCTGTGGGTTACACCTGGCAGTGCTTAGGGGTTACTCCTGGTTCTGTCCTCAGGGATTACTCTGGGACCATATGGATTTCCGGGGATTAAACCTGGATTGGCCACGTGCAGGGCAAAAACCACCCACTGTACTATTGCTCTGCCCTCTCTCCTTGCAGCTTAAAATGTGCCATGTCAGTGCAATCATCCTTTTAAAAAATATTATAAAATTTGTAGCAATCATGTATAGAATGAATCTAATATTCATATCTAGGATGAATTAAAATGTCAACTCCCTAATACAAAATATGCATAAATGAGTGATTCATAAGAAACATTGACAAACTCAGTAAGGGTTTAGAAAGTTAGATATTTTCGAAACTTTAAGCAGAATGGAAAATAACACTCCCTCAAAAAAAAATACCGAAACCCTGATGCTTTAAAATGTGGTATTAGTGAATCAGAGACTGTCAAAACTGAAAGTAAAGTTTGATTAAACTATTTTGTAAAATCTGAGTGTATAGACCATTACTAATTATAAATTTAGTTTTACAAATCTTCATTTATCTAAATTTAATATCTTAAGTAGACATGTCTTTTTCATCTGCATCCCTAACATTTTATATGAGGCAAAATAATATTGAATTTTTTTTTAGAAAAATAATGGAGTGATTTATTTAATAATTACTTCCGGGTGTTAGATTTTGAAAGGGTTAGAACATAGTTTTAACAAACAGCTAGAGAAGAGAGAATTGAACTAAAAGTATTGAGGGACTGCAATTTTCTACATGCCTTCATCACAGTAAATTCTCATAGGTATTTCCATTTTTAGTTCACAGTTGGGAAACTGAAGCTCAGATAAGTTAGTAACAAGTTTGCTCAAAACGCCATAATCTACAGGACTGGGTGCTATTTTGTGCACATATTTTTTTACTTTCCATACCTGTGCCTTCTATAAGAGACAATTCAGATATATCATGGGGAAGAATGGAGGCTGAACTTATCTTTCCCTTTTGGTGTTAATTGGTGTAAATTACTCAACCACTTTTTAATTCCTTATAATGGCGGTAATAACAACATCTCTTCAAGGAGTTGCAGAGATAATGAAGTGAACAACTTAAGTCCTGGGAATAGCAACTGATACACAAACGCTCTATGTGTGTTAAGTAGGGTATAAGAAAAAGGGGAAGAAAGAGGAGATAGGGAGAATTTCTACTCTTTCAAATTGTCTCTTTAAAAAATACATTCTGGGTAGGAGGGGTAAATAGAGTTAGGCCTTATCTGTCTTTAATTATAAATCAAGTAGCTATGGGTTAGAATGAAACATTTTGGAATTAATACAGCCTAGATGAGAATATGTATAACAATATTAGCTGTATATAGATTTCCATACCCTAATTCTCATAAAGTTAATTTTCCTGACTACTTTGTTCACTCATTGCTTCTTGCATTGTGATGGTTGGTAAATAAATTCCTAGCCTCTGAATACATCCTAAATGGGTTTAATTTAGCTATGATATATGATTTAAACTCTTTGAGGCATATGTAAGTCTTTACTTTTTAAACCTGGAGAAAGAACTTTAACTTTAGTTGTCTATATACAAGGTATATATTAGGTTTTTGGCTAGGACCTGGTGAGCAGTGAGTAAAAGGTAACATTTGCCATACTTCTTCAAATGTTTTGTTTTATTTTATTTTTTCAAAATTTTTTCTCCATATAGTAAAGTTCTTAAAGGTAGAAAAGAGAATGGGGATGTGACTCAGCAGTAGAGCACTTCCTTGCTTGTGTAAGGCTCTGGGTTCCATTCCCTACATCATAGACATCCCCAAACAACAAACAAAATATAAATACATCTAGCAGATACATTCATTGAGTGGGTGTGGGGGGAAAAGTTAATCTTTCAAGTTCAGAACCTAGTTCTAAACCATTGATGTGCCTTCCAGAGTAACCATTATTTCACCTCAAGAAGACTAAATCTAGGGACCAGAGAGATAGTATCTGATTCAGGTTCTATCTTGGCATCCGGTATAGTCCCCCTGAACCCTCTAGGGGTGATCTCTGAGCGTGGAGCCAGGTGTAAGCCCTGAACACTACAGGATGTGGCCCAAACACTTCCCCTCCCATAAACCTAAATCCAAAAGTGACATTGTGTATTTTGGAGGGACTTGATCTGGGGGTCAACTGACCTCTGGCAGTGCTCAGGGGGACAGTATGTGGTTCCCAAGATTTGAGCAGGGATACAGTACAAGTGTCTTATTTCTGTAACCATCTTTCCATCGCCCATGTTGTATTGTTTCCTACTGTTTTTAATTTATCAATGTTCAGTAACATTCCTACTGTTTTTCAATTCATTAATGTTCAGTAATTTTTCAGCAAAGAGACATAAAGTCCCAATTAGCTTTCTTCTCTTCATCTCTTTTTTCACTGTTTATGGAATCTAATGAGAAGTAACTAAAGGAAAAAGCAATAAAAGTTTGCTCTTTTGACACAGATGTTATAAAAACTTTTACTTGGTTATGACCCACCTTCCTCAGAAGGAGCTTTAAATAGCTTAATACTATGAAAATAAAAGAAAAATAAGTGAGGACTGGAAGAAATTAAAGCAACGGACAACTAAAATGAATCCAGGACAAAGTCACACAAAATTAAATCAGAGAAAAGAATATATTTTTGTTTCGGTGTCACATCCTGCAGTGCTCGAGGCTTACTCTTGGCTCTGTATTCAGAGATCACTCCTTGAATGTTTTACCTGCTGTATTCTAAGGCCCCAAATGACTATTCTTGAGGCTTGAAAATGCAGCAACAACAAACTCGTGGACACAGGACTTGCTAAATTCAGAAAAAAAATGGTGTGTCTGGAGCTTGTACAGCTGCTTCAAGTCTCCCAGCAAAGGGAGGGCATTTTTTGGAGAGGGTGGCAGGTCATTTTGGGTTAAGCTGGCACTTCTCAAGGGCCAGGGCTCCTAGGAAGCACCCAAACGCTTGGAGTTAACCGATTATTTTCATAATAAGGTCACCATTTTTCCCTAATCACTTCAGTTCTATCAACAGGTGGAGGGGAAAAAAAAAGAACAAGCCTTCTTCTAAAGGAGAGATTTTCGGGTAGAGCTATTTACAAGATGAAAATTTCAAGCTCTCCCTGGAACTCACAAACATGAAGCTTTCATGCGCGTTTCATATTCATTTCATGGGCATTTCAGGTCTTTCGACTTGAAGGTATAAGAATCGCTAGATTTTTCTTTCACTACCTCTTTATTATCACCTCCAAGACCGGGAGTAGTTTCCAAGCCCGGGGAAGAAAAAAAATCTTTCCACATCTCAGTTGCCCGATGGAGAGGGACACGGTTATCCCTCCTCTCGGAGGTGGGGGTAAAAACCCAAACCAACTAAACAACAAAGACTAGAAAGGCGACTTCAGAGAAAAGAAGAAATGAGCCAGGAGGCTCCTTTCTTTCCTCGGGGTTAGTAAAGAGATCAGACCTTAACTGAAAGAAAACCTTTCCAACCTCCGTTTGAGCAACTTGCTCTGCGCGCCCCGACGCCCATCCAGAACCAGTCGGGGCTCTTGAAATTCCCCGGCTCGCTCGCGAGGACCACCTGAAGGCTTCACGCCCCCGGGGATGGTGGGTCTCGCGGGCCATCAGGGCAGAAGCGGCCTGGGGAGAAAAAACAACAACAACAACAAAAACCAGAGCCCTCAATGAGTCTCATCAAGTTTGGGAAACGCTGAGGTCACAGGGGAAAGTCCTGGGTAGAGCAACCCTAGTAATTGGCGGCGGCGCGGGCCCGCCCATTCATTCGCCCAACCGGCAGCATCAGCAGGGGCACCTGGCCGGCCGCGGGAAGCGGGAGCGGCGCGGGGAGGCAGGTAACGAGCGCGGGCGCCGTCGTCCCGGGGGGAGGGCAGTGCCCCACGTTCCCACCTCGCCTCGCCACGCCAACGCCACGCGGCCCGGCGGCGGCGGGGAGGGCTCGGGCGTCCCGGGGCCGCGGTGCGCGCGGTGGCGAGGGTGCCAGGCGCGGCCAAGTGGCGGCGGGACTGAGTCACTCGCCCAACTATGCCGCGGAACCTGGGCGGCCGGCTGGGCCACCTCGCGCGCTGAGGCCGGGCTTCTCCCCCCAGCGCCCGGCGCCCGCCCCCGGAGGAGAACGGGAGGAAGCGAGCCAGCGGGCGCGGCGCGGCGCGGCGCGGCCCGGGAGCACCTGGCTGGGCGCGGCGGGCGGGCGGACGCGGCGCTTCCGGAGCTGCGCGCTCCCGGCTCCCCGCTCCTCGCGCACCCGGCGCACCCGGCGCTCCCGCCTCCAGGTGCGGCCCCGGGGACAGCGCCGCCCGGCGAGCGGAGCGCGGCGGGCAGCCGGCGGGGACCCGTGGCGGCGGCGGCGGCGGCAGGACGCGGAGGCCGCGGCGACAGTCGGGGCCGGGCGGTCTCCCGAGCTCCAGGCGAGTACGGGGGTCTCGGTCTCGGCCTCGGGGACTTGGTGGCACTTCCCTGGGTCTATTATTCCCAGCGCGGCGCGCGCGCGCGGGGCTTGGGCTTTGGCCCCTGGCGGGGCGCTCCTGCTGGGTGGTCGTCTAAAGGGGGACCCGAAGCCGGGGAGCGACCCTAGGCGTCCAGTCTTGAAAGGGGCTTGGCTGGCGGGGGGCACTCGAGGGAGAGACAGCCGAGACACCCCCCTGCTCTCCCTCTCTCCCCCCCTCCACCCAGGAAATTGCCCTGTAGTGAGTTTCAGGCTACTTGTTTACTGGGGCAGGATAATGATTTTGCTCGCCCATCCCGGTGCTCCCCCGCACCCTACTTGTTAAGACACTTTAGACGACAGGCCTGTTAATTAAATTTAATTACCAGGATTTGCCCTCCACCTACCTCGCAGCCCGGCCCTGGTGCACGGGGGAATCGGCCTTGGCAGTGAATTGGACCAGATTGATTTTTGCTCCTGTACTTTTTGGAGACAAGTCTCTGGGGAGGGGGGGAAGTTGGGTGCTGCATCTCGTGGTGTTCAAGTAAATTTATGCTGGTTTGTTTTGTAGGCAATGAATCTCTCCCCCACGACCCCCATCCCTTTCCCAGATCTCTCAGTTATTTTGATCGGGGGAGTGACTTTAGACGGTCAAGTGTAACCTTTTGATAATTATAGGAAAAAGTAGAAGTTGGTTTGTAAGGAGTCATGGTATTCTAGAATGTTGCAAGTTTGTTTGCTGTGATAGCAATTTTTTTTCTTCCCCCTCAAGCTTGTCCTTGACGTAGGCTGCTCTGTGGAGTCTTATTCCTTTGGTTAAAAAAAAGTATAAAAATAAACTATTTTTGGACATTTAATCGGATGTCACTGTGATCACCAATAATAGTATTGTACTTACAAGCTCTCTATTGATTTTCACCGCACTTAAGCGCTTTTTACCCGCAGGAGTTTGTGGAACTTTGCCCATAAGTAATTGAAAGACAAAGTTAAGGGTGTGTGTGTGTGTGTGTGTGTGTGTTTTAAAGGGACTTTTCTAAGGAAAAAAAAATAGGTCTAACTTCTTCATTTTGACATTTATACATTCATAACTTTGCCCATAAATAATTGAAAGACAAAATTAAGGGTGTGTATGTGTGTGTGTGTGTGTGTGTGTGTGTGTGTGTGTTAAAGGGACTTTTCTAAGGGAAAAAAATGGTCTAAGTTCTTCGTTTTGACATTCATACATTCATAAACTTACCAGAGAAGTATTGAGGGGAAATTCTCATGACATTTCATTGTTTAAGAATGTCTAGAGGAGAAAGAGAAGAAAAATGAAATAGGTCATGGAAGTAGGCTAAACTTAAAGTGGAAATCTCTCCCTGATTTCTTTTCAAACATATATTTAACATGCAGATTTAAGGTGGGTATTAAGAGCAGGAACATTTTGTCTAGTTGATTTTTCAGTACTCAAAAGATTTATTTAAATGAAAATGTACCTAGCGGGTAAGTCATAGGCCTTGTTAAACCTTATTTATGTGGGCGTTTACTTGTTGGTGTTTTTTCCTTTCTCTGTAAGTATGCCTGTGAAATTTTATGAGTTCATGAAAGGAGAAGTTGATGGTACATTTAAAAACAAATTCTTAATCATTAATACTGCTGTTACGTAATCTTGTTCTACTGATTGTGAGGCTCACGGATAATTTTCAATTTGACTACTCTTAGTTCTGGGATTAGGAATGGGACTTAGACTATAATGAATCAAAATTGTATTGGAAATTTAGATTACCACTAGGAAACTGAAGTTTAAAATCTTCCTTGGTAGATTTCCTGCTGATACCCTTCATTCTGCCCAAGATCATTCTCTATTAAAGGTATTTTGTGAAGTTTGGTTTTGTTTGTTCCTTTTTTACCATACCTCCCTGCAACTTTGAGGAAGTTTGTTGGAAGATAACTATTGTGATGACCACTTACTGTTAGAATTTTAAAGTGATTCTTTTAACAAAAAATCTTTTAGCATTCCATTTCTCTTTTTATTATTAATACATTAAATGTCCTGGATCTTTTCACTTCCAAAATAGGGATTTTTGGAATTCTCTGTAAAATATTTAGGAAGTAGTGTCTTTCTAATGTTGAAGTTATTTCTTTGGCCTGACTGCATTGACTGGTGGGTACCTTAAGGCCGCGATAAGTTCTCAATTCTTTCTGAGGCATCCAGGCTCCTGCAGTTTATCATTTGAATTTTTTTGTAAGTAAATTTGCTAGAGAAAATCTCTAAAGATAGTTCAGTTAGTTTGCTAATTTATTTTTCTCAGCTGAAATATCAGTGCTTTTGCTTCATGTGATCTTTTCTAGTGAGATTTGACCTGTGACTTACTAGGGTTTTGATTCCACATAAACTTCTTAAACTTCTTTCCTTTGTGCAATGGATGCAGCAAGGGAAACTTGATCAGCCTCATTTTGAGCAGTTTCAGGATTTAAAGTATGATTCAAAGGTTAGGGAGAACTGTTTTACTGTCATACAGTAGTTGCAAACAAAGGAGGATGTGTAGATGAGTAAGTTACTAAGAAGATAGTGAATATGCCTTCTTGTCTCTGACAAAAACCGGTAGTACCATCTACTGGTACAGGAAAAAAGAAGTTAAACAGCGATCAAAGCGCTTGCCTGGCATTTGGTAGTTGGTCCTCATTTGCTCTTCAACATCGCCCATGATCCCTGAGCACAGTTAGGAAAGGGGGCTCTCAGATGCTTTAGATGACGTGAGTCTGATTATTTGGGGTTGGAGAGTGACTAGGGAAGGCCAGAAGAGTAGTGTAGCTCCTCACTAACTCTCACAAGGTGCCCTGGTGTCCCTGTTCAGGCCAAGTTCAGAATTCTTATTTTTATTTGTTTGTTTTTGTGCCACACCTGATGATGCTCAGAGGTTACTCCTGGCTCTGCATTCAGGAATCACTCCTGGCAGTGCTTGGGAAACAATATGGGATGTCAGATATAGAACCCAGGGAGATTGAACCTAGGTTGGCAACATGCAAGGCAAGCATCTTAACCTCCAATACTATTGCTCTGCGCCCCCCCCCCCCCCCCCCCACAATTCAGAATTCAAAGCCTCTGATAGATAGCCAGTCATAACATCCTTTACTGGAAATACTGTCACCTGTGAAACCCAGGTCGCTCCCATCCAATTGTCATCCTCTTGCTCTTGCGGGAGTCGCTTCTTGGTGCTTCTTCCCTATTGAGGTACTGCTCTCCATGCTGCTACACTTCTTCCCACAGGTGTCGAAACCCCCTTCCTAACTTTAGTACCGACCACCCCAGGCACTCAGCTCTCAGAGTCTGCATGCTGCATGAAGTGGATTTGAAAGCCTTAGCGCTCCTGAAGTTCTCTATGCAATTACAGTTGAGACATGAAGAGTGAAGCATTGAAAGTCGGGATCACCAATCTTGATTTTTCTCATCGTTACTATTTAAGGGCTATTTTAGGCTACATCCTTTTTTTCACTTTGCTATTTTCTTCCTGACGCTTCCTGAGAAGACAAGAACTGTTAACATGTCTGTCATTTTCCTTTGCTTGGAGATGTGGCTTAATTTACCTACCTACCCCTTTCGATTTTAAACTCTTGGAGGGAAGATGTTGCCTCTCCAACTTTCTTTGTAGCAATTAGCACTGTTCTCCAATGAGAGATAGTGGGTACTCTTATCTTGAACTGCAAATATTTCCCTCTATTATCTTGCTGAGTGGTGTTCCTTAAATATTTATTGAATGGACAAATGTAAATAAATGAGTCAACATGGTGGGAGATACTCACCGAGGATACTCTGTTATCCTGAGAAGAAGAATCACTGGTTACAGAACCAGTGAGAATAAGGCCTCAAATTCGGTTGGAAAAGAGGTCAGAGTGCTATTTATAAATGCAAAGAGAGGAAATGTTCGCAGTAGACTGTTTTGAAACATCTGGTTGTTAGTCTAAAAATGCGACTCAGATTCAGGGAAATGGCATGATATCCAGTTAGACAGAAATTTTGAAATTAAAATGTGTATATAAGAAGTACAAATATCTTGAGTATATATTTAAGAGTTTTTTTCCCTGCAAGTATAAGATCAGTGTTAATTTTGACCTGAGTCAATGAAGGATTGTAGTTTCATTTCATTTTGTATAGCCTCAACTGAAAGAGAATTCTGGACAATATTTACTTGACCTCATCAAGAGTTGCAAGGGCCACGGAGTGAGCTCATAGGCTTTGAAATCCTGCCTTACATGCTTGAGACCTCAGACTCAATCCCCAACACTGTGTGCCCTCCAACACTGCTGGGTGTGTCCCTGGATGCCCCCAAGCCTCATGAGAATTGCTTTTCCATACTGCTTTTGCCATCCCCTCTCCCCCTACCCTCAGCTCTGCCCCAATAACACCATCCATATTGCCATAAAAGATGAACCATATGGCTTGGTTGGCTGTGTGAGAGGGTGACCCCTCAGCACCGTGAGCATTGCTTGTGACCCCCACCCCCACCCCTCCAGCCCAACCCTCCAAAGAGAAGTGTTCTAAGGGGTGAGATTCTCCTGCTTTCTGTTAGAGGTGACTGGAGAGGGTAGCCTGGGGAGGAGGCAGCTGCCCATGTGTCAGAGGCCCACTCTCAGGAGCCCTGGACCATGTGGCCAGCCTTGACCTGTTTATTTTCCCTTTTTATGATTCCTGCTTTTGCATTTTTGGGATCTTGGGAGCATGGGTATTTCTCTGATTTCCCAAGATCTGTGACTTTATTAGAAAAGAAAAAAAATCTCTGAATTAGGACCAGAGAGATAGTACAGGGCTCTTGTTTTGCATGAACTGACCCAGGTTCAACTTCCAGCCATGGTTATTGATCCCTGGAATCATATATGGTTCCCTGTGGTTTGACACCTTGTGGTTTGACCCTTGAGCACCATGTGATTTGACCCTTGAGCACAAAGCCGGGAGTAGCCTCCGAGCACCACTGGGTGTAGCCCCAAAGCTGAAAACAAAACAACAACATAAACTTCGCTGAATTGGAACTGAAACAAGTCTAAATATTAGTTCCATTAGCTTAAGACCTAGGTGAGTAGTTGGAAAGAGAAAAGACTTGTCCAAGCTCAAGAGATGATCAGTTAACTATTGTGATGTTTTCTAAATATCTTGAGCTTGGATAAGTCTTGGATTAAGTACAGCCTGCACTACTTGGTTATCAGTGGGATAATTATTCCTCATCTTCACAGGTATGGAAATATATATTAAAGTCTGTATTTTGAAAAATATTCTGCCTTTCAGATTGCACAGTAAATGGAAACAATTTAGAGCAGGTTGTCTTGAACTTTTTTCAAAACCTCTTTTTGAACCCAAAGAATTTTTACATGACTCTGGGTATACAGACATAAAAAGTAGGTATAAAAATCAAACATTTACTGATGCTAAATACATTTTTAAACAGATTTTTAAAAAGTCACCCCATCATGGGGTTGCGACCTGCAGTTCTAAGAAGCTAGGATTTAGAGTTCTCTCTCTCTCTGATTCAGACTGTGGCATCCTCTTGCCCAGAGCTGGGCTATTTTCAGCTCAAACCTCAGTTATTCTCCATCTGGCAGACACTAATTAAATGCGTATTTCTTGCCAAGGACCAAGATCTTTATGCATATTTACTCATTCCATCATCAAAACAGTTCTGTGAGGTAGACACTGTTGTCATTCCTGCTTCCAGATGATGTGAGTGAGGCTCTGGGGAATACGGAGCTTTCCCAGGGGCTCACGGCTGGCACAGGGCAGAGTGGAGATTCTGGGAATCGGGGCCCGAGGGCTCAGGTCTAAGAGTGTTGGGTAAAAGCACCATTCGCAATACTCAGTTCTATTTTTATAAATTAGTAAAATGATATTGACTGCTGTGTTAGAGCCTCAGTCATTGTATTCTTAAAATTATAATTTACAGAGCGGATGTAATGAGTGTGATTTTACCAGGCAGGCAGAAGAATGCCAGTAAAGTAAGTGCAGCTGTGTATGTAATAGATAATAACAAGAGCCGACGCTTATTGTATATACTAATGTAATTCCTATATTATACTCATTTTACTTCTTTAATAGAATCCTAACACACGTGAAGTGTATTATCCATGTTTAGAGAGGAGGAAAGTGTGCTTCAGAGAGGTGGAATAGCTTCATCAAGGCATGCTGGTGAACAGGGTACAGCATTAACTCTTCGAACATATTTGATTTTTAATTTTCACTTCCTCTTGAAGTATATAGTTCTGCATTAACAGTCCTGCCATGACAGGGGCAAAATAAATTTTTATTCTTTGGCTGTATACAGTGATTTCAGAAATGCACCTCAGTTTCTCATTGGCTTTTGAAACTCATCTGCACTTAGATGAAAATGAGTTTGGATTTCCATGTTTAACCACTTAAGTGGATCCATGTGTCCAGACTCTTAACTGCAGAGGAGCATGAAACTGACCTTGCAGAGCATGGCTTAAGTAGCATTTCCCTAGTGACTATTCATACTTTTCCCTGGAGAGACAGCCCAAGAGGAGTGATAAAAGGGAAACTTTGCCATCCCCCTGCTGTGAAGTTAGCTGTAGCAGACTTCACAGTTAACAGCTCAGGCCGTTGGAGTCTGACCCTTGGAACTCTGGCTGCACTGTTTGCTTTGTGGTTTGGGCATGGGACTTTTCCTGTTAAGGCCCTGTGAGGATGAAATGAGATCTTACCCAAACATTGTGATTGGCTGTGACTGTGAAGTTGGAGGGAGAATCAAAGAGGGTGGCTGCTTTCTGATGGGTGGTGGAGGAGTAGTGGTCAAGGTAGTGACCACAGGGCAGAAGGCGTTGGTGGCCTGTGGGTGGCCACAGCAAAGAGTTGATAGAATTGAGGGAACTGGGTTTCCTGTAGGGGTGATAGTGCCATAAGTAAGGTGGTATCTGGGTGGCAGAGGAGAGTTATGCCAAGTGATCCTGTCTTGGGCATTTTTAGAGGCTCAGCAGTCAGTCTTGAGCAGTAAATTGTGACTCTTGACCTTTGACCTTTTGCAATCTGCTCTGTACTGTGGAATGGAGGGATATGACTACCAGCATATTTTCTCAAAACCACTTCCTCTTGTACACGGTTGTGGGGAACTGTCAAAGTAGAACATGTTGTCTTTGTGAAGTGAACATCACAGCTCAGTGAGATTGTGTGCTCTCTAAGCACCATGATACCTATTGCATATTCAGTACTGAAATAGGGGGAGTTCTTTTAAGACACCCACCTCAGAATTAACTAGTCCACTATTTTGCTTAGGGAGCTCCCTAACTTGTTTTAAAGGGATTAGCCACTTCTCTTCATAACTATACTAATACTTCAGAGTCTGGGGCACTTCTTCTCTCAGCTGTGGTGCCAGGTATCCCGTAGAGGGAGGCAGTCATAAGGAATTGGAGGAATAAAAATCAGATCTAAAGTTTGGTCTTTGAATATCAGTGTATGTAATGAATTCACATTTCTTGTCCCTTGCTGCCACTTGCTCATTGTTCTCATCCAGAAGGCTTTTGACACTTCTGGATTTCTCCCTAGGAGAGAGTTCAGCTCCATTCAGTACTACTGTTCTGAAATACCGTAAACAGTTTTCGTTCTTAGAAACTGGAAGGCTTGTGTTGGTCACACTTGAAAAAAAATGTTTTATGTATGTGGAACCCGTATTTCTTGTTAACCAGCCCTTTTTTTCTTGTTCCTTGTTAAGATAGCAACTTTGCTGGGTTTTCACCAGTAGAATAATTAGTAAAAATTGGCCTCTAGCATGGCCTTTGGTAGATCTCATTTACACTTGGCTTCACCAGTACTTTTTTTTTTGATGCGCCTCCCTAGTAATGATCTGAGGACACAAGAACCTCTCTCCTTGATACTTGGCCAACTGGGCTGGATCTAGGCACAGCTGGGCCTAGAAATGCAGTTCCCAGGCCTAGTAGTTCTGTGTCCCCCCCCCCCACCACACCTGGTGATATTAGTGGGGGAGTGTATCTTACTGGGGGGTTGAACCTGGAGGTCCATGCCTGCAGGGCATGCTCCCCCAAGGCTTGCTTTGAGCTATCTTCTGGATACCTTTCCCAGGATTCCTATCTTGTCTCTACTTTTCTTTCATTTATTCATGTTGATAAGTGTTCATTTCAAATGGTATTTTAAAATATCCATTTTAGTTCTATGGTTCTTTAATTGTTATTTTGGCATAGGTATAGATTTGAAATCCGCTAAGGTCATTTTTCTGATGCAAAAGGTGTTTTTTAAAGACATGGATTAAATTCATAACTGAATTTAGTGGCATGTCTTCATTATTTTTGCCTCCAGTCATATACTGGACAGGCAACTGTAATCCCACAAGTTGTCAGCACTAAGCACTTAGTGACCTTATGGTTTAATGAAGTGATACATGGTTATTTTCTCGCCTATCTCAACTAGAGGATGCGACAAAACAACACTGGTAATTGGGGGTGAGGGTGAGAAGTGGGGGGTGTATGCTGGTGACTTTTCTTTCTCAAGGCCTGGGAGGAAAAGAAGAAAGGATGTCACACCCCATATGTATATATATTTTTAAAAAGTTGAACTGCTGATTTGGAATGCCTCCAGCTGTCCTGCAGCCAACCCCCAACTCCTGACTTGAAGACTTTTTAGTGGTGACATGGTCTGGAAAAACCCGTGTTTGCATCCTGTCTGCTCTATGCAAGGTTAGCGATTGAATTATCAAAACTTTAAAACCATGTATATTCTCTGTTTTCATCAAAAATCTTCCCAAAGCCAAGAAGTTATTCTGTAAACACCAATCTGTGGTGTGCTTGGTAGTGTTCAATGCTCTGGGCTAGAGCAGGTAGCAGCAGACACGGTTCTTGGCTGTGGAACGATCAACAGATGACCAGTTGGAACAGGCAAGGCAGAGTAAAGAACAGTGAGGCACCAAGCATGCTTGTATGTCTAAGGACTTAGGGATGGACTCCCCAAGAGAGCATGTTTGAGCCCAGGACCCCAAGAGTAATGGAGTGCAGTGTGAGCTGGGCTGTGTGTTGGAGAAGAGGATTGAACAATGAAGAAATGGGGAGAGATGAAGCTCCAAGGGAACAAGACTGTAGCCAACTTAGTGTCTCCCCACAAAGGAGGGAGAAAGCAAGGGGAGGTGAAGCTGGGAAGTCACAGTTATGAGTAGTAGGAAGTCACTGCTGTACTGAGAACAATACTGTGTGGGCACCAGGGCAGAATCTGGGTTGGAAGTCAGGGTATGGCAGAGGCCTCAGATATACCAGATACACACTGTAAGCAAGGGGAAGTGGTGAGTAGGAGTTGGTTTAGGATGCAGTTTCAAGGTTGACCTCAATCGGATATCAGTGTTTTTTAGGTGATGTCACTGGCCAGGCAGGTGGCAGGTGTTCTTAAACGCTGCTGCTTTTCTTTTGCTTCCTTGTGGAAATGGGTCAGGATAGGATGGGCAAAGGCAATTACACGTGTCAGACCTCCAGACACATACTCTAGATACATCAGGTAATACGTTTATAAACAAGTGGTCTAGCAACTGTTGGACAGGGTTAGTCAATATGAGTTGGTCCATATGGGTTGGTCATCATCTTGGCAGAGTTTTTGGCTTATTATGAGATAATAAAAAGTAATTATATTGGCAGACTTATTTAGAATTTGGTGTTCTAAATCTTTCAGCACGCCACTTTGTTGTTAGTGCTGTTAATACTTCAGTTTTCTTAGTGAGGAAACTAATTGAAAGAGAGGTTAAACTTGTCCACACTCACAAAACTAGTGAGTGGAGGGCCTTGGATTTGACCCAGGTTTTTGAGCTGCCAGAAAGTAATGTTTATGTTACATCATTTAATTCCATAGATTACTATATTACTAAAATGTGATTAAATGCTCTACATAGTAAATAATATTAGAATCTAAAAAGTTTTATATCTTGTTCAATTGAACCCTGGACAGGAGAGAACATTTGAGTTGACTTCAAAGACTTGGAGAAATTTCAGCCATGGGAGAAAATGACTGTAATGATAAAAATAAATAAATGGACGGAACTAAAGTTTACTTAACAGTCACCATGCATTAAACACTGTTTTAACCCTTATCATAGATTATCTCATTTATATACCTTTGAAATTTTATGTTCTGTTGGTAAGAAAATAGGCAGATGTAGAGGCATTTGCTCACATTTACAGTGCTAGAAAGTGGAAAAGGTGAAATTAGAGTCTGATGTATTAAGCAAACATTTTGTCCTCCTAGGGGGAGGAGAATAAAGAAAATAGGATTGGGTGGGATGTTGAGGAGGTCTTTTGGGTATTGTGAGGATTTTATTTTTATTTTTTTATTTTACTTTAGATTTTATTTATGAATCACTTTTAGATAGACCCTCACAAAACTCTTCATGATTAGTTTTCAGTCATACAGTGTTCTAACACCCATCCCTCCACCAGTGTACATTTCCCGGCAGTCTCCAGGTTCCCTTCCATCATCCCCACTCCCCACCCCCCACCCCCCTGCCTTCCTCTATGGCAGGCATTTTTCTCTTCTCTCTCTCTCTCTCTCACTCTCTCTCTCTCTCTCTCTCTCAAATACTTTCTTTTTTTAAAAATTTTTTATTTTTTATCATTTTTTTTATTAGTGAAACACCATGAGGTACAGTTATAGACTTATAAATTTTTGTGCTTGGGTTTCAGTTATACAATGATCAAGTACCCATCCCTCCACCAGTGCCCATCCTCCCCCACCATGGGTCCTAGCATCCCTCCCACCCCTCATCCCCCCCCCCCCCCCGTCCCACCCTGCCGCTGTGGCAGGGCATTCCCCCCTTGTTCTCTCTCTCTTCTTTTGGGTACTGTGTTTTGCAAGAGAGGCATTGAGTGGCAATCATGTTTGGTCTATAGACTACTTTTAGCATGTCTCTCCCACCCTGGGAGGGTCTTCACAACACCCTTTATTTGGTGCTCTCTTCTCTATCTGAGCTTCCTTTTCACCTTGCACATGTGGCTGGCCTTCAAGTCATGGAGCAAAATTCCTGGTACTAATCTCAGCCATTCCTGGGTGTTAGTCTCCCGTTTTGTTGCTTTATCTTCACCAGATGAATGCAGTCTTTCTGTGTCTATCCCGCTCTTTCTGACTCATTTCGCTTACATGATACTTTCCATGTAGTACCACTTGTATGTAAATTTCATAACTTCATCTTTTCTAACAGCTACATAGTACTCCATTGTGTAAATGTACCAAAGTTTCTTTAACCAGTCATCTGTTCTTGGGCACTCAGGTTTTTTCCAGTTTCTGGCTATTGTAAAGAGTGCTGCAATGAACAAACAATTGCAGATGTCACTTCGACTATACCTTTTTGCCTCTCTGGGATATATTCCCAAGAGTGCTATAGCTGGGTCAAATGGGAGATCAAATTCTAATTTTTTGAGAATCGTCCATACTGTCAAACACTTTCTTTTGGGCATTGGGGTTTGTAATACAGATACTAGTGCCAAAATGTAGGTAAAGGGATTGTGAGGATTTTAAATGCGACCAGATTTATTGCTTAACCCAGTCATCTTTGGGGTATGTTACAAATACAGATTCTTGGACCTGTCCTGTTACCAATTTCTGCCCAGTACTTGGAAGCCATGACGGTGTGCTAAGGTGGAGAGAGAGTAGAGAAATCCAATTTCATAATAAATTTTGCCCTGTAGGATTTTTTTTTTTAATTTTAATTCTTTGTGGTACCGGGGATTGAACCCAGAGCCTTACACATGCAAGACAAAAGTTTTCCTTCTGAGCTATATCCTCAGTTTAGACACCTGAAAAATTTTAATGATACTTAGACTTGCTTATCTTCTTGTATTTGAAGTTATTGGGACCTAGAAGTCTCTTCTGCAGGAAGTATGACTGTGAACTCTCCTAGCGGTCAGAGAGTAAGAAAGGCTGGTGCTTAGAGGATGGAGCAAATTTAAAGTTCAGAGAGATTGTTGGTTCTGTTGGGAGGAGTTTCTTCCCAGTCACAAAACTAAAGTTGGATTGACTAGCCATGTTTATTATGCTGTAGTAGAGCAGGAGAGATGGTTTTTAGTAGAACTTTTGGTATGTGAGCCTTGATTCAGTCCACCCAGCAGGCATATATGAATATCCCATAGCAAAGAGTAGGCTCCGCATTGAAACACAGACTCATACACATGTACATTCGTCAATCAGAACAAAAAAATAACAAAACCTCTTCATATCTCTCCCAGCCTTTCCCCGTCTCTCAAATAGACTTGATCATTTTGAACATTTCTTGTATCCTAGTTATAGATGTTTATGGGGAAATGAGTGGATTATATTCCCTTTTAAGAGGTCAGTCATAAACCTTCACGGAGGAATTGATACTTGCACATAAAATTGTTTTTTAATAGTGCATAGGGTTTTGTAAAATGTTCAGATTTGTAAGCAGATACAGCCTATGCAAGATATAGGAAGTTATTAAATAGTTTGTTGTCTCTGGAATGATAATGACTTAAAGTGAGTGAAGGATGCTGGTGCAAAATATTTGGCATAAGTTGAACTTGAGCTTGGAGCGAATGCATAGGAACACCCACCTTGAAGCAAATATATATATGAGGAATTGTGTCTGGAAAATAATTGCTGCTTGCATCATTGGTCATTATTCTTACTATTGTTAGAGCAAGAACTGGTTGAACATAGTATGGCACCATAATGAACTTAATTTTTTTCCTACTGAGAATGTGGGATAACATGACTTCTTTGAATTTTTGGTAGCTCACTGATACACGAAGACTGGGCTGATGGATTTGTTTAGAGAACTATTATTGTTCTCTATACAATGGAGAGCAGGAATAATTTGTATAGAGAACAGGAATAATTCAAGAGATGTAATGGGTTCCGAACACTGGAAAATGCAGGCAGGACATTGGACTGTGGTCAATTGTCCCTGGTAAACAAAAATTCCATAGACTAATACTTATTTTCTCACAGTTTTAGAGAATGGGAAATCTCAAGGTGCTAGCTGGTTTGGCGGTCATTAGTTCTATTTTGTGATATTAGAAAACGAAAATTAAGTGTATTTATAAAATGAAAGTCTGACATTTGTAAGAGCATTGTTAGGTGTGTGTGGCCTTAGGATCTAAGTCATTTATCCCTGACAATTGGTCATTTTCAGTGTGATAAGGAATATCTACTGCTAGTCATTCCTGACCTTTATCTCTTTTCTCTTTCATTTCCAGTGCTGTTTGAAGAGTATATGTGCTTTTTCTTTTATCCTATGCCTCATTATCAATGTTAGCTGATTTTTTAATGTAGTTGAAGCCGAGGTAATTGGCAGGTAATACATATTGAGTCTGAGCTGTTCCTTTTAGACAGCTATTTTGAGATCTGGGTTTCAGGAAACATTGCATCCAGGTTTGTTCAGAAACATTTTCCTTGTTTAGGTATGCCACATGCCACATAGGACCATAAGTATCATGTGTAGTCTGTATCTCTTTTTTGCTGGATCACAATATCCAGCAATTTTGACATCCCTTGCATTTTGACAAACTGAATACAACCATTGACTAGTACCCGACTGGAGCGATAGCACAGCGGCAGGGCATTTGCCTTGCAAGCCGCTGGCCCGGCTGAGCTGGGTTCGATTCTCCTGCCCCTCTCGGAGAGCCAGGCAAGCTACTGAGAATATTTTGCCCGCATGACAAAGCCTGGCAAGCTACTCATGGCATGTTTGATATGCTAAACACAGTAACAACAAGTCTTAACAATGGAGACATTACTGGGCCTGCCTGAGAAATCAGTGAGCAGCGGGAGGACAGTGCTACAGTGCTAAGTACCTAAACAGTACCTAAAGAAGTGTGTTTAAAAGAATAAGTCGTGATGATTGGAAGCATCCTAAATCTATATGAATTTGCAACATATAAGGGAGCATGTGACCTTTATATCTTTGTCTTTTATTTCCACATTATTTCCTATTATTGATTGTATTTAAGTATTAACTATTCAACTAGTTTTGTACTTAGATTTTGTACTTAAAATGTTGCTGCTTCCTTAAGCTGAAAATGATTGCCCTGAAAATCATTGACCTGGGAAATAAATTCTGTGCTCTCTGTGCATTTGTGTGACGGGAATAAGGGTGGCGTTGGGGTGGGGAGGGCAGGTGTGGGGGCAGGTGTTTGCCTTTCCTGGATGAAACCCAGGAACGTACATGTGCGTGGAATAAACTTTGCAGCCCACTGTGGCCGAGCTCTGCCCAGGCTTTTAAAAGAAGTCGTTCAGGGATGTTTTATGAAAAAGGAAAAGGTGTTTTGTATTTACTCTAAGAAAACATTTCTAAAATTTGGAAGTCAAAAGAAAGTATGTATTCTATCAGTGCTTTGCAAGGGATTTTATTTAACAGACCCACCTTAGAAATACTTAGTTTTAATTCTTGTTTCAACATTGTATTTTACTATTGTTGGGGCTGGAGTGATAGCACAGTAGGTAGGGTGTTTGCCTTGCATGCAGTCGATCCGGGTTCAATTCCCAGGATCCCATATGGATCCCTGAGCACCACCAGGGGTAATTCCTGAGTTCATAGTTCATAGCCAGGCGTAACTCCTGTGCATTGCCAGGTGTGACCCAAAAAGCCAAAAACAAACAAACAAACAAACAAAAACACATAAAAATTGTATTTTACTATTGTTTAGAATCCAGAACTACAAAGTTACCTGTTATCTGATAGATTGCCATTAGGGGAATAATAACCCTAAAGATTATGGTTTATTTGCCTGTAAGGTATTAACTTCTTTTTCCTCCATTTTAAAACACTTAAGAAAGTCTTTTCTTATGGACTAGGTATGCCTACCATATACATAATCTCTTGGAAGTAACTTCAGAGTCTCATTAAGTTTGTTAATCTTATAGTTTATGGCCCCCTGATTTTTTAAAAAAAATTTTGAATATATTTAACTTTTCATCTTTTTGAAAGTGATCACTGATACTCGTATAGCATATCTGTCCAGTACTTTCACACTCTACCTAAAAATTTTGTTTCTAGGTCATGCAAAGTAATGCACAAAGATTCCAAACTTGCAGTCGGTAAATATGTTACTATTATGTTTCTGCAGTAAAAATTTAGTGTAAAATGAGGTTGTAATTACTAAAACAGAGTAATAATTTTTTCTTTCTTCCAGGCTTAAGCACATAAAGCAGACACTGTGGAGAAAATAACATTTGGAGATACTTTTCTGTTTCAAGAGACAGAGGAAAAACCACTAGAGCGGTGTACTCCCTTGTGTATCTCATTATCCTGCTTTTTGTAACTCAGCTCAGTAATGAAGTCATCATTATGTCCTCAACCAGTGAAGTAAATGTTGATATCAGAGATTTCCTAATGAGCATTAATTTGGAGCAGTATCTCTCACAATTCCAGAAGTTTGGATTTAATACTGTAAAGGACTGTGCAGGAATAAATGACGGCGTGCTCCACAAAATTGGAATATCCCCCACAGGACACCGGAGGAGGATACTTAAACAGCTACAGATCATCCTGCTTAAAATGCAAGACATTCCAGTATATGCCAATGTTCAAAAAACAAGGAAGATTGATGAAGCTTTGCAGGATTACCATTTTCCAGCTCTTGATCATAATACTTGCACAGAACTTTCGGTGTCGAGTGGTGTTCACTTACCCAACCCAGAGCATTTGAAGGGTGTTACAAAAAGTCTCAGCCAGATTGATGCCCGTGTGGAAAATAATCAGTCTCTCAAATCAGCTGATAAGATACTGCTTCCTGCACATAACTTTCCCATTCCAGAAGAAGAACCTCAAGAACCACACTTGAATTTAAGTTCTTTTCAAGGTTCTTTGCTTGATAGTAAAAATATTACAGTGGAATCTTTGATTAAAAGGAAGACTGTGGATGGCACAATTGAAGAACAGACTGAAAAGATTGATTTGATCTCTAAAAATGTGAACCAGCTTCCCAAGGTGGACCCTCAAAGTCTTTCTTCGTCTGGATGTTCAGAATCAGAGACAGATGCTGGGAATGGAACTAATGGTTTATTGAAGAGCTCCCCGCCAACCCCATTCTTCCAGTTTCAAGGAGAAATGGTTGTAAATGATTTATATATTCCATCATCTCCTATCCTATCACCTATGAGAAGCCGTAGTAAATTGGTTTCAAGACCATCTCGATCTTTTCTCTTGAGACATCGACCTGTACCAGACATTCCAGGGTCGGCAAAAGGAGTTTCAGGGAGGTAAGAATTTTGAAAGTATTGTATATATATTCAGCCTGGGATAATATTTTTTTTTTGTCTTGTGGCTTATTATAGGTGTTTTTTTTCTAAATTTGATTTAATTCCTATATTCCACCAAACATTTGTTTTTTTAAGGTTTTTTTATTGCCTCATGCCATGTCTTTTGCATATTATTTTCCCAGAGTCTGTTTTCATTTATGGCTGACTGGACTCTGTTGCTTTTCCCATTTCATTGGGCCGATTCCCTTCTCTGAATCCTACCAGTTCGACTCGGATATTCTTCCCCATACCTTTCCTTTGTACCTGCTCTGGTGCTCTCCCATGAGTACAGTTCTGGTACTTGGATGGTTGATTCTACCTTCCCATGGGGTTATCTGTTCATTGACGGGGAGGGGTTCTTACTGCTTCTGTCTGTAGCTTTCCTGCCTTGGTGAGGATGAACTCAGCTCACACGGAGGGGACAATTTCTTGGTCTGTAGTGTGCCAGCGGGGAAGGAGATCAAAACCAGTCCATCACCATTAGGGACCGAATCCCTGAGGGGCCCAACCAGCAAGTCGGGTCGTTGGAACCTTGAAGCCACTGTGACACCTGACAGGCGCTGATTGCATCAGCAGAGAGTTTCCATTCATTTCTCACTGTCACACCTAAAATAGTTGTGGTTTTCTTCAGAGTTGGTTGAGTTCTTTTTTATTGTCTTTGCTAACACTGGGCATGCTGAGAGTCACAAGGTTGTTGAAGTGTGGCAGCCTCAGCTGTTCCACTAGCAGCCCTTACAGGGTTTCATGCACAGGCTCTGGACTGATGTTTTGCAAGAGCCTCCTCTGTCCTGGTGTCTAGTTGGCCTCACTGCTTTTGCTTTTTCCTTCAAGCTCATTTGCAATTGTGCGAGATCCTGGTCATACTTAGTAAAGGAAACTTGGGATATTTAATATTTGGAAGAGAAACCATAGCAATTCATGGCACTGCCTCCTATTAAAACACAAATTCCAAGTTTATGGAACCAGAGACCCTAATCTTTATCTCTGTATCCTAGGTGCCAATAGAGATTCATGGCATTTACTCAGAAATCAATTGTAAAAGTGCCATTTATTAAGTATGTATATGCTAGTTTCTTTTATAGTTTTTCTGTGGGTTACCTTACATTTTACAGAGGCCCTATGGAGTATGGAATATTTATTTAGTTACAAGATAACTGAGCCTTAGTGAGATTTGCCAATATTACAGGAGTTGTGCTCTGAGATTTCATTTCATTACCCCTGATTCTGGAATTCACTTCTTTTAGAGGTAAAGGATATTTACTTCTGATTTAGTAGTTGTATATTAAATCAGAAGGAAACATCCTTAAAATTTATTATATGAGAATTAAATATAATTTTTAAGTTTCTACTTCAGTTTTAACATATTTTGCTAATTTTAAAGAATTAAAATAACAGTATTTTAGGTGCATACTTTGAAGCTGTATATTTGGAAGGGTAGACTCCTTTGGAGAACCACAAGGACAGCTTCAGATACAAAACATCTGGTTTAAATTGTAAGCAAGATATGCCCTTTTTCATAAATTCTTGAGAGTTTTTATTTCATTGATTGTAAATGTAAGTTGCTTTTCCCATGGAAGGTTTGTTATTCATTATTCTGAAGAGCAGAATTCAGTTTGACTGAACCTTTGAAAATGAAAGTTGAGAGACCGGAGAGATAGTTCAGTGGGTAGGGCATTTGCCTTGCACAAGGCCAACACAGGTTGAATTCCTGGCATGCTATATGGTCCCCTGAGCTAGTTTTGATCCTTGAGCACAGAACCAGGAGTAAGCACGGAGTACAGCTGGATATGACCTCCAAATCCAACTACACTGTTCCCATTTTTTCATCGATTTGCTCGAGTGGGCACCAGTAACATCTCACAACAAATTGTGAGACTTGTTACTGTTTTTGGCATATCAGATACGTCACAGGTAGCTTGCCAGGCTTTGCTGTACGGGCAAGATACTCTCTGTAGCTTGCCGGGCTCTCTGAGAGGGGCGGAGGAATTGAACCCGGGTTGGACAAGATAGTCTGTCACTGTCTGTCCACTGTCCTCCCTTTGTACATCAATTTGCTCGAGTGGGCCCAGTAATGTCTCCATTTTGAGACTTGTTACTGTGTTTGGCATATTGAATACGTCACGAGTAGCTTGCCAGGCTTTGCCATGCAGGCGAGATACTCTCAGTAGCTTGTCGGATTCTCCTAGAGGGGCAGAGAAATCGAACCCAGCTAGGCTGGCCTGGCTGCGCACAAGGCAAACGCCCTATCTGCTGTGCTATCGCTCCAGCCTGTGGACAAGATAATAAAATGATAAAAATGAAAGTTGGAATAATGTTGAAATTAGTAGTCAGTAGATTTGTGCTTTGTCATACCATTGTCATTTTGCTCTTTTCTTTGGCCGTGGTAGGGAGTATCAACTCAGAACTGGTGGCGGTCACATTACCAAGTATGTTCTCTTCAGACTTCAACCACGAGTTTTTCCTTATGGTTCCTTGCCTGATCAGCAAATAGCAATTGCAAGAATTTTGGATTATGATGTGACTTTGAAAATAAAACTGGATTACATATTCCAAGGTTTTCTCTAATCAGATGAAATCTAGTAGTATTTAGTTCATTCCGTGATGCACCAGATACATTGTAGAAATGTTGTTAACATGGATCTCTTTCACTTTATTAAATATTTCATAGCTGTGGAAAGGACTATGGTGATGGATGTGTTTTCCTAAGATACTTTGTTTTGCTTTACTTCAGTATGCACACCCTATCCTTCCCATATGAGTGCTTTGCTGTTAGTGTGCTTTTTCCCATTAGAAGGGTATGGCAATTGTGGGCCCACGGAGCCTTTTGGCACCATTTTCCAATAGAAATGGAAATTCCAAATGAAATTTTCTATTGGAAAATGGTGCCAAAAGTGCTCACTTAGTAACTCTGGCAATTCTTTTACTTGATACTGTGTTATGATGATTGTTGATGAGTGATCTTTGATGTTACTATTGTCACTCCCAACTGCAAAGTGATTGCAGCATGTTAAAGGCTCAGAATCGCAAAACCATGGAAAAATCATTAAATTGATTTTGTTGTTTTATGGATCACACCCGATTGTGCTCAGGCCTTACTCCTGGTCTGTACTCAGGGGTCACTCCTAGGGACAGGGACGTTCAGGGCACCATGTGGGGTGCCAGGGATTGAACTGGGACAACTGAATGCAGGGCAGGTGCTTTACCTCTTTTCCTTTCTCTCTGTCCTATAAAATATTTAAACATTTTTAAAAATTTATATTTTGTTCATTTTTGTAGAAAACATAATGCTGTTATTCACTCAATAGACTGTGGCTCAAACAATGTTTTTGGGCCATGCTCAGGGCTTTACTCTTCTCTCTCAGGGATCACTTCTGGCGTTGCTGGGGTGATCTAGAATTGAACTTGCACATCTCCTAGGGGTTGGCTCTATTTTTACTGTTGCCTTCAGTTTCCTCCCTGAAGTCCCGCTTGTTCCTTTTCTCGGGAAGGCTGGACTGGCTTGCGCTTTAGGTTGGGCAGTAAACCTCAGGATGTCCTTATTATTATTATGTTTGATTGTATCTTAGGAGTAGTGGATTATAACATTTTATACTGATGTGAGCATCCCTGCAAATCTGCATCTATTTATATTGCACTCTGTTCCTATTTAAATCTGAGTAATTTTTTTATGTCCTCTCTCTTGAGGGTCGGATTAGAATTGAGGGCTGAGGAATCAGCTTTCTTACCACCAGCTGCTGGAGATCTCTCCCTTGGAGGTCTCCAGGCAGAAACCTGCTCAACCTGCTGCCACTTTGTGGGAGTCAGGGGCGGGTCCTGTGGGAGGCTTCTCCTTCTGGGAGGCCCCACCTTGGAGCTTTAGGCAGGAAGAAACCTGTGTGTTTCAGCTCTGGGGAGACCTTGCTCCTCTTCCTCTGTAATGATTAAATGTATCTTTCATGTGACTTTTTTTTCAAGTTATCCTTGGCACAGATCACAAAGCCCTGGATGGTGTAGAGCCTCCGTGTTTGGGGGTGGAAGGAACTAAGCAAGTACATCTCTGGAGAGTCTGGTCTACAGACTGCATTTCCAGATTATTCTAAGATCGAAATGTACTCTGTGGCGGAGGAATTTCAAAGTTTTGATATAAGTCTGATGTCCTTGGTCTGTTTTGAACTTGTTATGAAAAATAAAAACCCTCCAGATTTCTCTTTCGCTGTTAATGGTTTGGTTTATTCTCTGAGGAGAAAGGCGATATCTGTCTGCATGATACTTGGAACTAATTGCAGGAATTGCAGTGGTATGCTTTTATTTTTCATAATTAAAAATATTCCACCTTGGTTGAAAGCTCTAGTTCGCACTGCAAAATTTGCTGCTTGATTAAAAAGTTTTATGGTAACGCAGACTTTGGTGTTATAATCCTTCCGTAATTATCATTTATTCTTACCTAAGGACTTTTTTTTTCCCTCCACAGATTGAGACTTAATTATCTATGCATTAAAAGTTTTACATTCTTGGCCTATGCTGTAGTTAAACCATTTATGCTTTCTGAGTTCAGATTTGTGTGTTTTAGTAAGACATAAAGTAATTCCCATGGCAGTTTTCTGATTTTCATTTTTTTAAAATTGAGGGTCAAACAATTTCAGTCTGCTCTCTAATTATTTTCCTGTTTCTCTTTTGAATTCAAATCTGTAATGACCTGTGGAATGTGTTGTAAATTGTGAGAACTTCATTTTAAACAAAATGTTCTGTGTAATGATCTCTTTATATTGTGTAATTATCTTTTTGGTATGGCTGCATTAAAAAAAATCTGTTCAAGTTCTGTTGGACAAACTAAGGTACATGTTACCCGTACATACGTTAGGTGCAAGAAGGATGGGTTGGTGGAACATAGCCTTTAAAAAAAAATGCAATAAAAATAGCAGCTGTTGGGTTGGAGTGACAGTTCAGCGGGTAGAGTGCTTGTTGCTGACCTGGGTTTGATCCCTGGTACCACATATGATCACCCAAGCTCTGCCAGTAGTGATGGAGTGTTTCTGTCTGGTAAGTCTTAATGCTCGTTTCACTCCTTCTCTCATTAATCCTCACCATATTCCTACAATGCTCTTGCTCAGAGCAGCTTGTTAGGTAACTCTTGACCACAGTCCCAGATCATAAAAGCCCCAGGGTATCCCCTGGGATAATGTCTGCTGCTTTTCTTTTTCATAATATATTTTTTTTAACGCACCCACCATTTATTGGAAAATCTAAAGCACACTTAGCAGCTCTCTAGGTCATGTGAATTTCTGGTTTCACATCACTGTGTTCCAAAATGTTCATCAAGGTTTTTGTGCACTTGTAGCTTCCATTCAGTTCCTTGAGCTTCCTTAGTGTTTGCGCCTCTGTTTCTTCGAGAGATTGCTCTGAGAGCCCATTATCTGAGAAAGGCTCCAGTTGAAACTCCTCATCTTTCTGCATCCTGCACTGGTCAGTTTCAGTCATGTTTCTTCCTTGGCTTATTTCAGTCACTTCACTTTTCTCTTTTTTGCTTCTTCTAGCTTATCTTTGGCCCCTTTTTCTACCTGGAGAAGCAGCTGGCTGTTCATGGTGAGGCAGCTTTAAATCAGAGGGCTTCTTTTTATGAGTTTTTAACTTTCACCAGTCAACCTGTTTATATTTTAAAGAAATAACTGTTGAGGATGGATGAAAGAAGGAAAAGTTTTGGGCTTTGCCCTCGATTCAAAATTGACCTTGAGGGGATTGGAGTGATAGCACAGCAGGTAGGGCGTTTGCCTTGTATGCGGCCCACCCAGATTCGATTCCCAGCATCCCTGAGCACTGCCAGGAATAATTCCTGAGTACAGAGGAAGGAGTAACCCCTGTGCATCACCGGGCATGACACAGAAAGAAAAAAAAATTGACCTTTAATTTTAGTTTTGGGTTTTCCTAGCTCTAACCTCATTTCCACTTTGAATGGATAAGGACACCAGGGTTCACCTCATGGGGCTGTTAAGAAAATGAATTATTAGATGCAGCCCAAACATAACAACTTAGCTCTTAATAGGTATTAGTAAAGTAGTTTATGTGACTATTTATAGACAAATGCAAATATAAATTGCTAATCATCAGTTTTCACAACTTGTTTCCTGTATTTCATCTTCAGCAGATCAAATGAATTGGGTTGATAGATTTACTGCCATTCGCAGGTGAATACTAAACAGTGAAGCAAATACTAATTGCAGGTTTTTGCTTTAAATTCTGTCTAGCTAATAGTAGAAACAACAAAACGAATTGTAAAATGTCACTTAATGGTTCAGAGTCTTTTTAAAAGTTTGTGCACATTTTCTTTAATAAGTCTTCCTTCCTTCCTTCCTTCCTTCCTTCCTTCCTTCCTTCCTTCCTTCTGGTGTTTCACTAATAATAATATAATAATAATAATAATAATAATAATAATAAAAGTCTTATGTTTACATTATGTCCCAAACAATCATTTTGCCTGTTTATTGCAACACTGTCACTGCAACACTGTCCTCCCATTGTTCATCGATTTGCTCGAGAGGGCCCAGTAACATCTCCATTTTGAGACTTGTTGTTACTGCGCTTGGCATATTGAATACATCACAGGTAACTTACCAGGCTTTGCCGTGCGGGCAAGATACTCTCAGTAGCTTGCCGCGCTCTCCGAGAGGGGCGGAGGAATTGCACCCGGCTCGGCCGGGCTAGCTGCGCGCAAGGCAAATGCCCTACCACAGTGCTATCGCTCCATAGTACATAAATGTTGATCTTTTTCAAAGATCTGAGGTGTACTACAACCATTAATGTAGCTAATAAGAATGATTCTGTGGAACAATTTTTAAAATATATTTTTAAATATTTTTAATTGAATCTCCATGAGATAACACAGTTATGAAGAGGCTTATGATTGTGTTTCAGTCACACAGTGTTCCAACACTGGGGCAGTTTCAAGAAAAATATTTTGTGGCAGTTACAAGGATCATCTCAGAATGAGATCACTAGAAAAATTTATCTCTCTGAATGTGAAATATTTTAAGGTGAATACAAGGCCATCTCTGGTAAAACTTTTTAAACCAAGACATTGATAGTCAACATGATAAAACTTTGTTCTAAACCTTAACATTTGTAAATTTAAATAACTTAGACCCCAGGTGGTCCTCAGCGCTGCAAATAGCCATTCACTAGAACTGCAGAATGAAAATTTTCAGTAGCAAAGAAAAACTGTAAGTCATGTTTGAAATATTACTTTAAAATTTATTCTCCCAATAAAACCTTTCTACATGGAAGATTTAAAATGACTACATGGTTGAAGGGTAGTTATTGCCTGTTTATGAACTTTTAAAACTTAGGCACCCGTTACTGGGTGCATAATACAGGGCTTCAGATCCTTGTCTTGCACAGGACTGATCCCAGTTTGAACCCTGGCACTGCTTACAGTTCCGGAGTGCCTCCAGGAGTGACCCTTGGGCACAGAGCCAGGACTAAGCCCTGAATACCACATGTGTGTCCCCCAAACAAAATCAGATCAGACTGTATGGTGAGTGTCCCACACACCTTGCTTAACTTTGATCTCCAATTACGTTGGTACCTGTGGTTGTAGTTTATTTTTGCTTCTGTATAATATTTGATCTGATATCTATTCTGTCGTTGATTAAAATCACATATTCTAAAAATCATCCATTATTTTGTGTGTATGTTTATTGGTATTCATATTTATTATGTTCAACGCATGTTTACTAAATTAAATAATATACTTATGTGTTCACACAAGTCAAGTTTATAATGTATATTAGCATAGGTTAGTTTAGATATAAAGGTTGATTTTCTTATTATATTTTTTTAAGGTGCTCCTCCTGGTGGTAGTAGGAAGCCACCAGGGCTATAGAAATGATGAGCAGCACTGTTCTGTGCCAGAAAAAGAACGTAGAGCCTTACACGTTCCACGCATGTGTCCTGCTGCTTAAGCTATCTCTCAGCACCTGAACTGATGAATCTGGCAAATATAGGCCCAGGTGACCACTGCCATAGTCACTGTTACTGTCCTCCCATTGTTCATCGATTTGCTCGAGCAGGTCCAGTAACGTTTACATCGTGAGACTTGTTGTTATGATAAGAGAATAGATCATGACAGGTTTTTAATAAAAACTGTTATTCCCCCAAACAGTTGCCCATTTGCAGAAAATTACCTTCCCCTCTCTGAATCAGGCAGCTGCTGCTCAAACCATTTTTACCAATTCTGGAAGGACATAGAAATGGACTTCTCGGAGCTGGAGCGATAGCACAGTGGGTAGGGCATTTACCTTGCACCCAGGTTCGATCCCTGGTATCCCATATGGTCCTCTTGCATTTCCAGGAGTGATTCCTGAGTATACAGCCAGGAGTAACCCTTGAGTATCACTGGGTGTGGCCCAAAGAGAGAGAGAGAGAAAGAGAGAGAAATGGACTTCTCTACGGTGAGCTTTGTGTCCAGCATCTTTTACTCAACACGGTAACACAGTGACCCTCAGGTGCATCCAGTGTGGTTCAGGTGTCCAGAGCCCATTGAGATACTCGCCTGTCAATGAGGACCTGACCAATTGAGTGTAGAGGTTCAGCAGTTCAGTGCTAGGTGCTGGCAGTGCATAGGGAGTGAGATGGTGCTGGGATGGGGCCTTTTGTATGTGGGCTCGAGCACCTCAGTGCTCTGAGCGAGGCCCTGACTGTGTATGTGATTAGACTGGATGGTATTCCTGTGCAGTCCCGCTATTTCTTTATCATTTAAGTATTGGTCAGTTTATCTCATTTTTAGTTATTAAGAATAAAGCTATTATGGAGAAAGAGAGCAAAAAAGTCTCTGTGTAGAGATATATTTTTTCAGAGTCTTTAGAGTTTCTGTGATTGAATAGGTCTGCTCTTAAGTCTGGTCAGTAATTAAGTTTAGTAGTAACTGCCAAGTAGTTTTGTCAAAGTGGATACACATTCTTGCCAGTTCAATTTAAACATTCTGGTTGTTCTATGGCCTTACTTTTTGTTTGTTTTGGAGGCATACCTGGCAGTGGTGCTTAGGGTTTCTCTTGCCTCTGTGCTTCAGGGATCACTCCTGGCAGTGCTTGGGGGACCATTTGTGTGGTACTGTGGCTCAGTCCTTGGTCTGATGCTTGCCTGCTGCATTCTCTCTCTGGCCATTTGACTGGAGGATGTGGTTGGTATCAAGGTCCTGTCTTTGGCAAGTGGCCATTCTAATTTTTTTACAATACTAAATCGATGAACAATGGGAGGACAGTGCAATGGTGCTACAGTGCTACGAGATTTTTCTTATAGATTTTAAGTATTCTTGTACTTCAGATGTGAGTCCCTTGTAAGAAATATATGACATCAGTGTTTTGCTAAGCTCTAACTTTTCAATTTCTTCTTTTTTTTTGATTTTATGGCTCTTAGTCTTATTTAATAAATATTTGCATACTTTAAGATTAGAATGGTTTTATCCTCTGCTTTGGAGTTTTAGTATTAACAGCTAAATCAAAATTCTATTTGTTTACTTTTTTGTTCACTTTGGAAGTAACGATCGATATTCTCTTCGTTGAGTTATTCATTTACAAAACAATATTTGTTGAAGACACTATTGCCACTTAATTGCCTTGACATCTAGGACTGGAGCGATAGCACAGCGGTAGGGCATTTGCCTTGTGTGCAGCTCAGCCCGGCCAAGCTGGGTTCGATTTCTCTGCTCCTCTCAGAGAGCCTGGCAAGCTACTGAGAGTATCTCGCCCTCACGGCAAAGCCTGGCAAGCTACCCGTGACGTACTCGATATGCCAAACACAGTAACAACAAGTCTCACGATGGAGACGTTACTGGGCCTGCTCGAGCAAATCGATGAGCAACGGGAAGACCGTGACCGTGATCTTAAAAGAAAAACCAGGCACCTGAGTGTTAATACAGCAGAATGGTTAAGGTACCCCATAAGATCCCCTGAACCTCATTATGACTGATTCCTGATCACGGAGTCAGGATTAAACTCTGAGCACTTCCTGGTATGACTCCAAAGCCAGAAAAATTGTAAACGAAAAAGAAAAATCAGTAGGACACAGATATGTGGGAGGATATATGGACGTTTGGCTTGATTTGGTATATTTTTATGTCCTTCTTTTTCCCATATCGTGTGATTGCTATAATTTTAAAATTGTATAATGCAATCTCACATTTTTATTCTTCTAAATAATTGGTTTTGACCATTGTAGATTATTTGCAGTTGATCTGGTTAATTCCTGTGACACTGTCCACAGGGAGTGGGGAGATAGTTAAGCATTACTGGTTGTGGCATTAGGGGCTCTGGACTTTATCTGGATGTGGCCTGAATCCCTCAGCACAGCCAGGCTGGCCCAGGTATCCCTGGCACCACTTGGTATCCCTGGTATGCATGTCCCCTTGCAGTGAACCACATCCTGTCTGATTGAGAATTGCCTGTCGTCCCCTGGCTCCTCGTGACCAATGCTTGGGACAACCCTTGCCCATCTACCAGTAAATGTTGAATCTATTTTTGAAATTGAAAACGTTAAATAATCCACCTTTGCTTTTCAGGAGTAAATCACATTTGGCCATAACATATTGGCCTTATTACATATTGTCAGATTCGATTTGCTGACATTTTGTTAATAATTTTGCATCTGTGTTTATGAGTAATATTTTTGTTGCTTGTGTGTTATATGTAGTTTTGGTCTTTTTTCTTTTTTTGATTGGTTCTGTTAATAAGACTGTCCTTATCGAATGAGTTTGTAAGTATCTCTTTCTCGTCTCCATATTTTCTGAACTAGTTTGTTAGAGTTAGCCATATTTATTTTTAAATGTTCGGTGGAATTCACCTGTGAAATATCTGGGCCTAGAGTTTTTGTTGGTATATAATTACTTAATTGAATTACTCTAATACACATAGAAATACTAGGATTTTATACTTGCTCCTGCTTCATAATTGGTAATTTACATCCTGTTATGTTTTTTTCACTAAGTTGTCAAATTTATTGGCATACATTCTTCTATGCAGTTATCGCTTTAATGTTTCCTGAATTTTTATTGATGTCGATGTCTTTTATTTCCTTGTATTGGATACTTGTGTCATTTCCTTCACTGAGCAGTTTTACTGTCCCCCCCCCCAAAGAGAGTCCTCTTTGTTTACATTTTTGTGGGGGTTTGGCCATACCAGTGAAGCTCAGGGCTTACTTCTGACTTTGTGCTCAGAGATGATTCTTAGCAGGACTTGGAGGGTATTAATGGCTGCTGTGGATCAAACCTGGCCAGGTTCAGGCAAGAACTTACATGCTGTATTCTCTCTTCAACATCTACAATGATTTTTAAATTTATCCACACTCTATTCCTTTCTTTTAAATTTCTGACATGCACGTCTTTGGATATATGTGTGTGTGTGTGTGTGTGTGTGTGTGTGTGTTGTGTGTATAAAGAATGTCATCTTTATCCATGATTTAGATGGAAAGTAACATACATAATAATACCATGTAATTGTAATATATATTAATAAAGTAAGGACACTGTCCTATTCCTTAATTTAGATGAACACTAATTCACTTGGTAGTAGTAATCATTAAACTTTGTTCCCACATGGTTTGACCTTGTTATTGCTGTTCTATTGTCTTCCATTGAAATTATCTGTTAGATGTCTTTCTCTCCCCAAACAGTAATCCTAGATCTTCTAGAATAGCTTTTGTGCATTTTTTTCATTATTCTAGGTGAATTTCTGTCTCAACATTATATATCTAATCATGGAATAATTACATAAACATGGAGGCTGGTTTAGAAAATTTGTTTCTCACATGGTCAGCAGTTTTGAAATTTTCTATTCAAATAAGCCTTGAGCAAATATTTTGATTCACTTTTTGTGAATTTTAAGTGTGAAAATGAAACATGGGTAGAATCAAGTAAAAATCACAATTTTTCACGGCTATTTAGAGAAACACACATAGTACTAGCCATTTGGTTCATTAAGGGTATAGTTTTTGTGAGTATTGGTTTTTCTACCCCAAGAGAATATGTCTTGAATTAATCCTTTACTCGGTAGTAACATCCGTTTTTCTTATATCTACTTCAACTCATCAGTTTTCCCTTTTGCTTTAAGCTATATTCGAGAGAGAAGAAATGGTACTACCTCATCTGGAAAGCCTGTAATGCAGCAGAGTGAGTAGCAGCATTTAAAGTCTATAAATGAGCACTCCCATGATTGCTTTAAATGTGTTTAAACCGTAGTGGAGAAGGCAGCCCACCTATGGGATAAGGAATAATACTCGGGCTCATAGTTCTTCAGATACTTTCAGAGGTGTATGAGTAAAAGATAGTGAGAGAGACTGTAGGAAATTTGCACATGATGATGCAAAAGCCTCCTCCCCCCACCCAGCCCCACCCCTACACACACACACACACACACACACACACACACATGCTTTGTCTGTCATTAGTCATAGTCAAAGGCATTTAACTAAATTGAGTGGTTTCTAACAGTCTGAGCTACAGGACAGAGATGTATGGAAAGTGATTTTGCCATGGTAACAGGAGAGCTCTATCATTGTTCCTGTGGTAAATGGATCGCAGATGGAGGGTTTCCTTTCTTTTCTTCTCCTTTTTTAGTATTATGCTCATACAAGTTGAACATATGTCCCGACAATCAGAAGGCAAACACTTGCTACTTGAACCTTTAAAACTTTTACCACAGCTGAAAATAAAATGCAAGGGGAATAATTCTTTCCTGTACATGAGTGTGATACAGGATTTTGAAACTCCATGAGATTGTGTACAGGTATGTTAGTATAGCTGTTGATCTTAGAAAAGTGGGTTCCGGTATTTTGAGTGATACTGCATATAGCTGTTGTGAATGTTGTTGACAAGGACAATAAATTTGTTTTAGTCTTAGATTTCTAATACTGTTCTTGTGGGTTCAAGACAGTTGCCTGTTGTTAGAGATTCTAAGATATTAGCAGGGACCTAGAGGACATGGCATACTTTCTGTTTCGTTTATTCACAGTATTCAGGCCTTACTCCTGTCTCTGTATTCAGGATTCACTCCTGACAGTGCTCAGGGGACCATATGTGGTGCCAGGGATCAAACCCTGCTTGACATCGAAAAGGGCTTGGCCATATGCAACACAGTACTTTATCACAGTTAGGGCATGATCTCTGTGGCCATAACATGTTAGACGTGAAGAAGTGAGTAATATGTCCTGTCTGTTAAATGAGGGCTGTAGATGGAGAGTGCTATGTCAAAAAGAGGAGAATGGATTTGGGAGTAAGACTTAATCAGCATAACTGTGGACTCTCAGAGAATAAAAGCTTATGATACCACTATGATATGAAAACATGCCTTGATTATTTTGCAATATTTCACATTTACATCTTTCCATTCTCATTCTATAATTTCCTCAAAGATTCAAATGAAGAAAATTCATCTTCCATCTTTCCTTATGGAGAGACCTTTCTCTTCCAGAGACTAGAAAGTCCTAAGGTTAGTCCAATTCATTTAAAATTTTCCATATTAAGTTCTTAGGTCTTCTACTTGTATTTGTCTCCTTACCTAAAGCTGTTTGAAGAATGCATTATATTGGAGAGTGAAATTTCAAGTCATTATAATTCTGTGTAGTAAATCATGATAAATTGTTTTTTTAACATAATTATAATAAAAATTTCAGTTGGATTGTAAGAATAAAGAGCAGTGTATTTTTACTTTTCTACAATATTTTATTTTATTAAAGGACAAAATTAAAGAAAACAAAAGACAAAAACTTCCATTTTATTTTGACTTATTTCTAAATGCAACATTGCAACTACAAATTTGTTCACTTTATCTTGCCTATGTATTTATTCACTTTATTTGCAGTCTTTCTAGTCTTTCTAGTTATTGTGCTCTTTTGCTGTTAACCCTCCACCCCCATCCCCTAAATCTTGTTAGAATACAAATTGAAAGGCACTGGGAATTAGGAGAATAAAAGTTAATAAATTTAATTCTTGATTAGCATCTTTTTTTACCTTCACAGGAATGTTTAATCATTAATAACAAATTACTGACAAAGACATTAAAAGTCTCTGTAATCACATAGATTCCTTAATTGTTTTTATTAAAAATTGATATAATTAGTATTTGTTTAATAAAACTATACCTTTATATTGTGCATCTTTATGTAATATTGTGATACTAAAATCCTGTTTTTTTTTTTTTAAATAGAAGAAATGTATAAGGAATGAATTTTGGGCTACTGAAGAACCAGCTAAGGGAGGAGCAGCTACTGATAAAACCTCTCTTATTGTCAACTCAAGGTAGGAGGCCATGACTGATGGTTATTATTTTTTAAATGGAATTTTATGTAATATCGTGTTTATTATATATTATATCTGTAGGAAAATAGTTTGCATTGGAAGTTAAAACAATATTTTCCTTCTAAATGTTTTGAAAAATTTCTCTTTTTTATAAATTAGGAGTAAAACCCAATTATGTTAAAGATAATTTTTAGGAGATTATTTTTTTCTTTTTCCAAATTGTAACCGCTTTTATGTGCCCCAAATTGGTAAATGCATGGTTGCCATGATTGCTCTTTGGAGATAATTTTTGTTATGGAGAAAGTAGTGCAAAATGTCATTAGATGAGGTGCAGAACTTTTACAAATATAAAGAAGCATTTAGAACAAATTTAGCTTTGGCAAGTTATCCCAATTTTAGTTCACAAATAAAATTACTTGTCAACCTAAATTTTATTGTCTTTATAGTTTTGTTAGAATTCATATGCTCGATTATTACTATCAGCTTTATCTTTTATTTATTATTCATTTGCTAGGAACACTCTTGTGGTTTCTTATGTTGACACTAAGTAATTGAGTATCTTAAGTATGCATTTAATATGAGTCTGTTATAATGCAGATTATGGAAGCTATGAGTTTAATCATCCCTTAAGGAAACAGTGGAATTTAAAACACTTTATTGAGAAGGATGTAATTTGACTTGGGCACATTTATTTCATTGATTAGCAAAAACTCCTTTTATAATGAATTTTATTAATGGCTGAGTGAATCTGTTTCATCTTTCCTCAAATCTATAGGAATATGCTTCATTTTTTGGAATGTGTGTCTTGCACACGGCCAGTGTGGCCGACCCAGGTTCAATACCTCCGCCCTTCTCAGAGAGCCTGGCAAGCTACCGAGAATAGCTTGCCCTCACGGCAAAGCCTGGCAAGCTCCCTGTGATGTATTCAATATGCCAAACACAGTAATAACAAGTGTCACAATGGAGACCTTACTGCGCCCGCTGGAGAAAATCAATGAACCACGGGGCGGGGGGGGGGGGGGGGGGGGGGCGGCGGCGGGGTGGGACAGTGCGACAGTGCTACAGTGTGCCAAGAAATACAATGTTGTACAGCTTTACCTCCTAAATGTGCCTTTTCTTGTTTTCTAGCTAGCAGTTTGGTACGGTTTTGTTTATATTTTTCACTAGCATTATAAAATACTACAGCTCTTGCCAGTCAGAGAGACTCCCTGTTTTTGTGTTGTTTTGTTTTGTTCCATTGGATGGAAGAGCAGGTCCTTAAAGTGGATTAGAGATGGGTCACAGGGACAACCAGATGAAACTAACTCCAGATAGGTGATCTAGTGGTTCAGGATGTTTCCCAAGGATTAGTGATTGAACTGCCACTTCCTGGTGCTGGAGAAGATCTTGAAATTGTGAAGCAAAGGATTGGTCATTTCTCTGTCTCTCTTTCCACTTTCCCCCAAATAAGAAAATCCTATTAATGGTGAGGCAGATAGCACAAGAGGCCATGCACTTTTCTTAAATGTGGCAGCCACAATGGGGGTTTGGATCCTGGCATCACATAGGGCTCCCAGAACTTCACCAGGTATCACTCCTGACCACAGAGCTTCTAGTAGCCCCTGTGAACCCTGACACAGGTGTGACCCAAACCCCTCTGTATTCCCCTCCAAGCTTTTTAGAGGTTAGTGCATAGGATCCTTGCATCACACATAGCCTACCCAGTTTTGATCTCTGGCACCACATATGGTTCCCTGAGCACTGCCAAGTGTGATCCCCAAGACAAACAGGATTAAAACAAATATTAGATTGTGTTATACATAAGAAGAAATGTATGGGGGGATGGTGGAGTAATAGCACAGTGGGTAGGGCATTTGCCTTGCATGCGGTTGACCAGGGTTTGATCACCAGCATCCCATATGGTCCCCTGAGCACCGCCAAGAGTAATTCCTGAGTGCAAGCCAAGAGTAAACCCTGAGCATAGCTGGGTATGACCCAAAAAGAAAAAAATAATAAGAAATATATTATTTATAGTACTGTTAACGTATATCTTAGTGTCATATATTTCTGAGTTATTATCCTCAAAGAATTTTAAAAGTGCTCAGAAGTGGGCCAGAGAGATAGTTCAGGGATTAAGGCAAACTTGTATTGCATTAGTGCAGGGGTTATTGTGGCCGACCCCAGTTCAAATCTTGGTCAATACATAAGAGCCCTGTAGGACAACCAGGTGCCACTCATAAGCACAGAGCCAGAAATAATCTCTAAGCACCAATCTTCCGCATTTAACAATAAAAATGCTTAGACGGATTAATTATGCTTTGAGATTTTCTTGCCCTTAAATTTGTATGATTAGTGTATAAAATTAAAAAAAAAATTATCAGTGGCTTGAATCAGATTTTTCCCTTGGTAATAATACTATTCTCTCCCATTTAGTATATATGATAACCGGAGGGAGAAGTTAAGTGAAGACAAAGTAGAAGACATTTGGATACCTCGAGAGGACAAGAGCAATATTCCGGTCGACTCTGCTTCAGAATCAGAATACTCAACTGTGGAGGAATGTTTTCAAAGTTTAAGAAGAAAAAATTCAAAGGCATCAAAATCTAGGACTCAGAAAGCATCAAATTTAGACCCTGTTAATAGGCATAGTTATCCCTTAGGCTCAACCAGTGGAAATGCCGACTCTCCAGTCAATTCAGCCAATGCAATATCTCCCTATGCCTGCTTTTATGGTGCTGCTGTGAGGAAGGTGAAATCGGGATGGCTTGACAAACTGTCTCCTCAAGGGTATGTATGAATGTTTATCAGTAGCATGTTGAAAAATCAAGATCATCCACTTTTTTTTTTTTTTTTGCTTTTATGGGACTCACTCTTGGCGGTGCTCAGGGGACCATATGGGATGTTGGGAATTGAACCCGGGTCGACTGTGTTCAAGGCAAACGCCCTACCCGCTGTACTATTGCTCCAGCCTCAAGATCATCCACTTCTAAACCTGCTAGGCTTCTGCTTCTGCTTCCTCCCCCCCTAAACACACAACAGATACACGTTTTAGAAACTTCCTTGACTTGTTTGCCAGTGCTTGTCTTCAGACCTAAGGAGGACCATGTGAAGGCTGGCTTTCAGTTCTGAACAGTAAATTCACACTGAAGGTCACAATTTCACATCTAGATATTTAGATGAGTTTCTATATTTGCATTACAATGCATTTTAACAAAGGAAAACAATACCGATTCAGTTAGTATTACTCAGTCTATACTTTTTAGCTTTGCTGATATCAGAACACTATTCTGTTTGGAAATACAAGGCTCATTGTAATCAGTGGAAACGATGTCATTGTTAGATTCGGGGCTTTACTATTGTTACTGGTAGATTGTTTTTATTTTTGTGTGTTACACGGGAGGTCACAGTCTCTTGAATTTAAAATAGATTTATCATTTGAAATATTTGCAAAGGCATCTGTCCTTTAGACATTTTTATAGGACTTAGAAATCTTTGGGGCAGGAGGAAATTAGGTTGTTTTTTTTTTAATTGAATCACCATGGAACACACAGTTACAAAGTTTTCATGATAGGAACCCATCCCTCCACCAGTGTACATCATTTCCCACCACCATTGTACCCCAGTATCTCTCCTGCCGCTCTCCCCCAACTGCCACAGGTACTTTCCCCCCCCCGCACCCCTCCCCCCCCCTGCCCCTCGCGCAGCCTTTTGGGCTTATCTCTCTCTCTCTTTCTCCTCTGTACTTTTGGACGTTACGGTTTTTCTGTGCAGATACTGAGATGCCATCATGTTTGGTCCTTTACCCACTGCTTCACTATCAGCACACATCTCCCATCCAGGATTAGGGTTATTTAGAATTGTTTTCTGGCATCCTGATATTGTGGCCATCTGGAAATATTTGTTTGAAATATTCCTCATGAATCCCTAACTGGCTTGGGAGTGAGACCTCATGTTGCAGCAGGTCATTTGGTGAGTCCCTTTGTATGCTGACTTGCTCCGCTCTCCCCTCCTCTATGCAGCATTCTGGAAAGTTGTGTTTTCAATCAAAGTTTATTAGCAAAAATGTTACCAGATGAAGTGCCTAGTAGTTCCCAGATTACTGGGAACGGGAAGTACTTCTATTAAGCATGCAAAAACAAAACGAAAACCAGTTATTGTGCAGTTGCGCAGCGATTTACTGTAGTTACTAACAGGTTACAGAATAATCTTTTTTTATTTATTTTCTTGTTTATTTTTTTTGTCACACCTGGCGATGCACAGGGTTACTCTGCACTCAGTAATTCTGCACTCAGGAATTCTGCACTCAGGAATTACTCTGCACTCTGCACTCTGTTACTCTGCACTCAGTAACTCTGCACTCAGTAATTCTGCACTCAGGAATTACTTCTGGTGGTGCTTGAGGGACTATATGAGATGCTGGGAATTGAACTCGGGTCTACCGTGTGCAAGGCAAATGCCCTACCCTCAGTGCTATGGCTCCAGCCCCCCCCATACTGTATAATCTTTGTAGTTAATACATATGCAATTCTGTTCTTTTAGAAAACTGAATAAACCAGAGGCTGGAGTGGTAGTACAGTGTGGGGTACTTGCCTTGCATGCAGCTACTCAGGTTCAATTCCCGGCATCTCAAGCAACCCCTTGAGCACTTCAGGAATGCTTCCTGAACACAGGTCCAGGAGTAACCCCTGAGCAAAACCACTTGGTATGGCCCAAAAACAAAACAAACAAAAAAGAAAATTAAAGGAAGCAGAGTACTTCTCAGTATCAGTTATTTTGCCTCTCCTCTTTCTGGTAACATAATGATGACAGAGTTGTAAGATCTACTGATGTCTCATCGGTAGTACTAGAAAAGGCGTTGGATAGCAAAGGTGTGAGTCAGGTCTCAAATTGTTACCTTAGTGGTAACAGTGGTCTTCCTCATCTTTCATTTCTCTAAACTTGCAATGTTTTGGGCGATTCTAGGGCTTTTTCAACATAATGCCACTGGAAGATTTAGCTGACAGGATTCTGAGCGCCCAGAAACTATGGTTTCCTGCTTCTCTGGCATGGTACCTTTCTCTTGGCAGAGTTGACATGTTTATGCTCCCGGCACATGCAGAAACTTATATCATAATAGCCACCTTTGGGACAGTTAGAACATTTCCCCCGCTTGCTGTCAGAACTCTGACTTCTCTAATCCTTCCTAAGGTTAGATACTGTACATTTTTTATAATTTTTCACTTTAGATAAAATAATTTAATACTGTGGTTTATATTCTCACCATTTCTCCCCTCCCCCCCCCACCATCATCAAACAGGATAGTAAAGTAGATAAAATACCCTGTTTTATCACCAGGGAATTGAAAAAAGAGTGATTTTATTGCTGTGGCTTGAAATAAATGCAACTGTTTAGTATATATTACACCAAACCTAAAATACGTGTTTTCACATTTCCTCCTCAGGCTCTCAGGGCTTGGGTCCAGAGAGATAGTACAGAAGTTAGGGCCCGTGCTTTGCATGCAGCTTTCTCTTCTTCAATTCCTTGCACCATATAGGGCCCCCTGAGCACTGTCAGGACAGATTCCCAAGTACAGAGCCAGGAATTAGCCCTGTTGTGCTACCCAACGTGGCTCTTCAAACAAAAAAAAATGTTATGACTATTTAGAGTCTAAGATGCTTACTCACAGAACAAAGCAATTTCTACATATTACCTGGCAGAGGTTACTACGTTTTATTTAACTCATGGTCTGCTTGGTTTCTTTGGTGCAAGACATGCTGGTTTGGGTAGCAATCTGAATTCCATTGAAAAAATGTCAGCAAACAATTTTTTCTGTAACAAATGAGATAAACATTGTTTAATCTGCACAACAATAAGGCCAAAAACATGAAAGCCTGCACAGATGATGTGTAAACTAATGAGCGAGGCTGTATTGGAGTAAAACTTTATAAACAGTGGACCAGATTTGACTTGGGGACCATAGAGGAATGTGAAAGATGAAATTAGATAGTTGGCTAAATTTTACACCTGCTTCTTTTCTCTGCTGGCCTTAGGTGGGAAATTATAAACTGATAGATTGCGAAATAGGGTAAACACTTGCTGTTATTCGGTTAAATATTGGAGTAATAAAAGCCAGAATCCCTCTTCAGAGACCTTCGTACTTATTCTTCTGAATTGCTTTACCACCAGAGAGCAAAAATGTTTTGTACCTTTTTCACTTCAAGTTCTTGCCCTTTTGTCTTCTGTGCATTAAGCCCAAAGCACCGAATGTTAAATGATCACTGCCCTACCCTCTTGCCTTCTCATTGCTCTCCGGATTATTTTTCTCTGTGGTGCTCCTACAGTAGATGGTTGATTTATTTCATATAGCTTCTTGTGATGCAATAATCTATTGGCTTCTGTTTATTGTGTTATGCTCAGCTAGATCATTGCTTGGTATGTGGAGGATGCTTTTAATATTGTTGTTGAATGAATTGGCAAAAAGATCTATAATTAAACTTTAGTTTTTTCTAAAACAGAAAAAATTCATTTTTAAGGTCCTTATAAGAAAAATTGAAACCTTTTGACTTATTGAAAATTTGCAGGTGCTGGTATACACTAACAGAGTGTTTGGGTGTTGTTTTTTGTAGTTACAGTTTCTTTTATAGTTACAGATTACAGTTTCTTTTATAGTTACAGATTATAGTTTCTCTCAAAGTCACTTATCATGGATTGTCACAACACCCTCAGTTTTCCCTCTCTGAGTAGTGCTTGAACCTGCTTTTAGTCATGAGTGACACTAAACATAATAATCAAACTCACAATCTGATTTTATTTCATAAGATTAAGTGTTTGTCTTCAAATTGGAATTGCTGATTCTGAATCATTGCACAGTATGCGAAGACTCCCTAATGTTTAGAAAGAAAATATTACATAATATAATGCAAGTAAAGAAATTACAAAACATTTACAGTTAATTTTTTAAAAAAATTTTTATTAGTGAAACACCATGAGGTACAGTTGTAGATTCACAAACTTTTGTGCTTGGGTTTCGATTATACAATGATCAAATACCCATCCCTCCACCAGTGCCCATTTTCCACCACCATGGATCCAAGCATCCCCCCCACCCCCATCCCCTCATTCCCCCCTGCCTCTGTGATAGGGCATTCCCTTTTGTTCTCTCTCTCCTTTTGGGTGTTGTGGTCTGCAAAAGAGGCATTGAGTGGCAATCATGTTCAGTCCATAGTCTACTTTCAACATGCATCTCCCCTCCTGGGAGAATCCTCCAAACACCCTTTATTTGGTGCTCCCTTCTCTGTCTGAGCTGCCCTTTCCCCTAGAATGCCCGGCTGGCCTCTATTCCAGTTAATTTTAAAGTAGCACTGTAGCACTGTCCTCCCATTGTTCATCGATTTGCTTGAGCGGGCACCAGTAACATCTTCATTTTGAGACTTGTTGTTACTGTTTTTGGCATATCACATACATCATGAGTAGCTTGCCAGGCTTTGTCTTGTGGGCAGGATACTCTCAGTAGCTTGCCAGGCTCTCTGAGAGGGATGATGGAATTGAATGGGGGTCGGCCCAAGCACCCTACTTGCTGTGCTATCGCTCCAGCCAAGTTTAAAGTATGAAAAAGTATTTATTACTTGAATTCTTTAATTATAATGAAGAGATATATTGGTTTGACAACTGTATGAAAGAATTTGATGCAATATTGACTCTTGTTTCTAGAGTTTGCAACAGATGATGTAGATAGAAGAAAAATTAATAAGTAGATCTTACATTGAAAAATTTCACTGCATTTTGAAGATAAAAAAAATCAGATCCTTTGGGGTCTGGAGAGCTAGCACAGCGGGTAGGGCGTTTATCTTGCGCGCTGCCAATGCGGGTTCGATTCCCAGCATCCCATATCGTCCCCTGATCACTGCCAGGAGTGACTCCTGAGTGCAGAGCCAGGAGTGGACCCTGTGCATTGCTGAGTGTGACCCAAAAAGAAAAAAAAAGTCAGATCTTGGAGCTGGAGCATTAGTACAGCGGGTAGGGTGTTTGCCTTATACGCGGCCAAGCCAGGTTTGATTTCCAGCATCCCATATGGTACCCTGAGCACAGCCAGGAGTAATATTTTTTTTTTTTTTTTGCTTTTTGCTATCTCTCCAGCCCCCAGGAGTAATTCTTGAGTGCAAAGCCAGGAGTATACCCTGTGCATTGCTGGTGTGACCCCTCCCCCTCTAAAGAAAACAGATCTCTGGGGCTGGAGTGATACCACAGCAGGTAGGGCATTTGTCTTGCACGCTGCCAACGTGGGTTCGATTCCCATCATCCCATATGGTCTCCTGAGCACCGCCAGGAGTTAATTCCTGAGTGCAGATCCAGGAGAAACCCCTGAGCATCACCAGGTGTGACCCAAAAAAGAAAAAAAAAAAAATCTCTGTATTTCTTCCTTAGCTTTAACAATCCATTTTTCAGTGAATCCGTGTAGATTTAAATACAAACAACTAAATGTAATTTATTCCAGTGTTTCACAAATATATAAAAAAGAGACTCTTGAGTATTACTTGAAATAAAACAGCATGATTGGATTTGCTTTACTCTTTCTAAGAGGTATAGCTATTGAACTATTAAAGAGGATTTGCAGTAAGGAAATCTACTTGCCATTTTAAAGTTGTATTTTATAAAAATGTTTGTGTGTTCATCCCAATGCACCAAGCATACTTACACAAATTGCCATGTATCCTAAGGAATTTCTATTTTTACTCGACAAGGTGCTTTAGACTTTAGTTTCTTACTCAGCTGAATTTCCCTATTATGAATATTAATGTTTTAAACCTGGAGCTACATCATGAGCCTGGGAGGCAATGGAGCTGAGCTTGCACAGCTAACTCAGCAATTTGAGGATCTTAGATAGTTAAGAATTTATGAAGGAATACAGATACAAGCAAGATGTTCTTTTATTAAAAAGAAAGAATATACAAATAAAAATAAAACCACAGATGTACAGCATTTGGTACATTAAAGGTTCAGAGAGTACATAAACACATGAGGGTATGGAGAAATTGTGAAACATTAATGCAGAGACCTTCAAAAGATAAGTAGCAGTTCGGTTAGCATTCGGAAAACAGAAGGCAATAACTAGTCAGATGAGCCACTTTTCTGGCTAGAGTTTAGCCGTGATTGAGAGGAGGGATGGAGAGCAGGCCTGCTTGTGGGGGCTGGGGGGTTCTTTTCCAGAAGCAGTAAGCTCCATCTCTAGGAGCAGGAGACAAAGCAGCCAGTTTCATGTGCAAGTTGAATAGAACATTGAGGAGATGAAAAATATGATTGTCAGAACCAAGAAAAGGGCATATCCCTGACCGAACTTGAGAGTAAGATCTTCTAAAAGCCAGTCCCTGGTGAAACATTGGAACCCCTGCCGACATTTCTTTTTGTCAGTGATTTCGAGCCAGTTGCCAGAATCTCCAAGTTTACTTTCATAGACTCTTCCCCACCCTTGGAATGCAGGCCATGGCAGTGCCCCATACCCGTGTAATGCTGTTCTGTGACTGACTGCTCAGTGGCAGGCAAATGTGACCATTGATTTTTTTTGTTTGCTTGTTCACTTGTTTATTGTGTTTTGGGCCACACCCAGCTATGTTCAGTTGTTACTCCTGTCTCTGCATTCAGGAATTATTCCTGGTGGTGCTTGGGGAACCAGATGGGATGCTGGGGATCGAATCCGGGTCGGCCGCCTGCATGGCAAACTCCGTATCCGCTGTACTATCTCTCTGACCCAGTACCATGCTATCTTAATTACTACTGATTTGTAGTACAGTTTGAAGTTGGGGAGGGTGATGACACCTATCTTCTTTTTCCCAAGGATTGTTTTAGCTATTCATGGGAGTTCATTGTTCCATATGAATTTCAGGAATGTTTTGTCTATTTCTTCAAAAAAATGTCATGGGTATCCTGATAGGGACTGCATTGAATTTGTATAGTGCTTTGGGCAGTAATGCCATTTTGATAATGTTATTGCTCCCTATCCGTGAGCAGGGCATGTGTCTCCATTTCCTAGTGTCCTCTTTTATTTCTTAAAGTAGTGTTTTGTAATTTTCCTTGTGTAGGTCCTTCACCTCTTTGGTTAAGCTGATTCCAAGGTACTTGATTTTCTGACATACTATTGTGAACGGGATTTTTTTTTTAAATGTCTATTTCTTCTCTTTCATTATTTTGGGTGTTGATTTTGTAGCCTGCCACTTTACTATACTGACCTATTGTTTCTAGGAGCTTTTCTGTAGAATCTGTAGGGTTTTCTAAGTATAGTATCATGTTGCCTGCAGAAAGTGATAGTTTGACCTCTTCCTTTCCTATCTGTATTCCAATGATACCTTTCTCTTGCCTAACTGCAATGGCCAGGACTTCCAGTCCTATATTGAATAGGAATGGCAAAAATGGGTAACCTTGTTTCGTTTCCCAGATCTTAGAAGGCTTTTAGTTTTTCCCCATTGAGAGTGATATTTGCCATGGGCTTGTGGGAGATGGCTTTGACTCTATGGAGGAAAGTTCCTTCAGTGCCTATTTGACTAGAGTTTTCATCATAAACGGGTGCTGGATCTTGTCAAATGCTTTCTCTGCATCTATTGATATGATTATGTGCTTCTTTTCTTTTGTTGATATGATGGATTATGTTGATCAATTTCCAAATGGTAAACCATCCTTGCATTTCTGGGATGAATCCTGCTTTGTCTTTGTGTATGATCTTTTTGATGAGTGTTGGATTCTATTTGCTAATATTTTGTTGAGGATCTTTGCGTCTGTGTTTATGAGGGATATCGGTCTGTAATTCTCTTTCTTTGTGGCATCTCTGTCTGCTTTTGCTATCAGGGTGATATTTGCTTCATAGAAACTGTTCGGAAATGTTTTTGATACTTCAGTTTTGTGGAAAAGCTTAAAGAGGATTGGGAATAAGTCCTCTTTAAAGATTTGGAAGAATTCACTAGTAAATCCATCTGGGCCAGGACTTTTGTGCTTAGGGAGACTTTTTATTACCGTTTCAATTTCCTTGATGGTGATAGGTCTGTTCCGGTATCCTGAGTCTTCTTAGTTCAGGCCCAGGAGGCCATAGGAATCCCTGAATTTATCCATTTCCTCAAGTTTTCTTGTTTCGTGGCATAAAGCTTCTCATAGTATTCCTTGGGGATTCTTTGAATTTATGTAGTTTCTGTAGTAATGACCCCCTTTTCATTTCTGATTCAGTTTATTAGGGTTTTTCTCTCTTCCTTTCTTTGTGAGTTTTGCTAGAGGCTTATCGATCTTGTTTATTTTCTCGAAGGAACAGCTCTTGGTTTCATTGATCTTTTGAATTGTTTTTTGGGTTTCCATCTCATTAATCTCTGCTCTGAATTTTATTATTTCCTTCCTCCTGTTTGGGTTGTGCTCCTTTTGTTGGTCCTTCTCCAAGCTCTTAAGCTGTGAGGTTAGGTTATTTACGTGGGCTCGTTCCTCCTGCCTGAGGAAAGCTTGTAAAGCTATAAACTTTCCTCTTAACACAGCTTTTGCTGTGTCCCATAAGTTTTGGTAACTCGTGTTCTCATTTTCATTCGTTTCTAGGAATCTTTTGATTTCCTCTTTGATTTCCTTTCTAAGCCACTCGTTCAATGGCACACTGTTTAATTTCCAGGTGTTTGATTTAGTTTTCTGTTTATGTGTGTGATTTACTTCTAATTTCAGCGCATTGTGGTCTGAAAAGATTGTTGATACAATCTCTATCTTCTTAATTTTATGGAGGTATGTTTTGTGGCTCAGCATGTGGTCTATCTTGGAGAATGTTCCATGCACACTTGAGAAGAATGTATATTCAGCTTTTTGAGGATGAAGTGTCCTGTATATATCTATTAAGTCCCTTTCTTCCTTTTCTTCCCTGTATGTTCTTGGTAAGCTTGAGTCTGGTTGATCTATCAAGAGGTGACAAAGTGGTGTTGAAGTCTGCCACTAGTATTGTGTTGCTATTGATCTCTTTTTCCAAATCTATGAGTAGTTGTTTTAAGTACTTTGCTGGTCCCTCATTAGGTGCATATACATTTAGCATTGCAAGTTTTTCCTGTTCTATAGATCCCTTGATCAATAAGAAATGGCCTTCACTGCCTTTTGTGACCTTCTTCAGTCTGAGATCAATGTGTTCTGATACTAGGATGACTATCCCAGCTTTTTTTTATGGAAGTTGTTTGCCTAAAGAATTGTTTTCCAGCCTTTGACTTGGAGCCTGTGTTTGCTCTGACTATTGAGATGTGTTTCTTGCAGGCAGCAGAATGTTGGGTTCAATTTTCTAATCCATCCTGCCACTCTGTGTCTTTTAGTTGGTGCATTTAGCCATTGACTGTGAGAGAGATTATTGTTATGGGGGTTTGTTCCATTTTTCTGTTGAAATTTGGTGTATGTGCGGGACCTGTCTTGTCTTAAAGTAGCCCACTTAGTTGTTCTTATAATCATGGTTTTGAGTCTATGAAGTTTCTGAGCTATTGTTTGTCTGTGAAACTGTGTATTGTTTCTTCTGTTATGAATGAGAGTCTCGCTGGGTAAAGTATTTTTGGTGAGGCATTTATTTCATTGAGTTTTTTCTCTACATCCCACCACTGTTTTCAGGCGATGAGGGTTTCATCAGACAAATAGGCTGTGAATGTAAGGATACTCTTTTATAGGAAGTTTCTTTCTTTGATCTTGCTGCTTTCAGAATTTTGTCTCTATCTAAGGGTTTGGTCATTTTGATCAGGATGTGTCTTGTGGTATTTTTATTCGGATTTCTTCTAGCTGGTACCCTTCAGGCCTCCTGAATGTGGTTACATGTATTCTTCAGCTCTGGAAACTTCCTAGCAATGATGTTTTTGACTGTTTCTTCTTCCTCAGGGTTTTCTTCCTGTTCCTCTGGGACTCCAGTAATTCTTATGTTACTCCTCTTTGCTTCATCATGATCTTCTCTTGCCATCTGTTCCTGGATTGTGAGTCGCTTTTCCATTTTCTGCTCTTTTCTGGAGAGTCTCTGGACTTCATCTTCGAGCTCACTGATTCTGTCCTCAGCAGCTGTTACTCTGTTGCTGAGGCCTTCCACTGAGTTTTTCAATTGCCTACCAGGTTTTTCAGGTCTGTCATTTCCGTTTGTAATTTTGTTTGCCTTTTCCTCATTTCTACCTACAAATCCTCTTATCTTTTATTGGCATTGCTTTTTATTTTTTCTTTTAGCTCCTTAAGCATCCTTAGTAGTTCCTTTCTAAATTCCTTGTCAGAGAGGTTGTCTAGGACTTCATTACTGTTGGGGTCTTCTGGGCTAGCCTCCTGAATAAGTAAGCTTGGTGAGCTTCTGTGTTGCTTTACCATTATGACCTGTGTGGTTTAGACCTTCAAGCTCACTGTTACTACTCTGCTTGTCATGCAGAATTGATTGAGATGGGCTAAATGAATTATTAGCTAATGTGTTTCCAGTGGTTCCTATGGAGTATGTAGGCGGGGAATGTCTGTGTTAGTGGCCGCGGCTGCGGGAATGGGCCCTGTGGCTGGGCAGGTACCTGGATGAGTGAACAGAGGGTCTCCGTAATGGTTCAGCTTTAGGTGCCTGCTGTGTGCCTCAATTCCCATCCCCCGCAGACTGTGGAAGTAAACCGGCGATTCTCGTGGGGTCTAGTTAGACGCGCAGCCCCGGGAGGGGGCCCTGCCCCAGGCGGGTACCTGGATGAGTGAGCAGAGGGTCCCCATAACAGTTCAGCTTTGGGTGCATGGGTGTGCCTCAGTTCCCATCCCCCGCAGACCCCGAGGATGTAAACCGGCAATTCTCAGGGGTCTAGTTAGATGCAGCCCCGGGAAGGGGCCCTGCCACTGGCTGGATCAATTTGAGATTTTTTTTTTTTTTTTTTTTTTTTTTTTTTTGCTTTTTGAGTTTCACCCGGTCACACCTGGCTAAGCTCAGGGGTTACTCCTGGCTTTGCACTCAGGAATTACTCCTGGCGGTGCTCAGGGGACCATATGGAATGCTGGGAATCGAACACGGGTCAGCCGCGTGTAAGGCACATGCCCTACCCGTTGTGCTATCACTCCAGCCCCCAATTTGGGTTTTTTAAGGTGCATTATTTTGCAGCAACAAAACTGACACCAGGTGGTGAAGCTGTATTTATGACAGCTACTTTATACTATCTGTCCTACAATTTCTTTAGGGAAGAGTCTTTAGGAATCCATTCAATAATACTGCACAAACCTTATAAATTATTCTTAAAAAGGTTCTTGAAGAAATGCTTCCCTCTAGAGCCCTAAAAAGGTAGGATTAAAACCCATGCTAAAATATTTCTTGTCTGCTTCACATGTTTTCCTGAAAAAAAAAAATTCTGAAGCACCTTGCAGAATTAAACTCAAGTATCAGATGTGTTGAGGCCGTATGTTATTGCTGCTTAAAGGAAAACCCAGTATGCTTTGCTGTAAAAAAAATGCTAGAAACTGGGAAGTGGGTGTAGTACAGAAATTGAGGCCAGATTGCCTGCATTTAACATTCAAAGAGACTCTTTACTGTTTGTTTGACTATTATTAATTTTATTGGACTAGTTGGTGCTTCTTTGCTTTCATCTATAAAATGGGAATTATAATATTCCTTGTCTCACTGAGTGGGTTGTATGATTAATTAGCTTTCATAGATGGCTTTCAATAGTGATTAAAACAAAGCATGATATAACTGTTCTTTTTATTATCAATATTACTTCACCAAGTAATTTCATTCTTGACTGAGGCATTAAAATCTCTGTAGAATAATTATTTCAGATAGAATTTATGTTGTGTAGTAGTAGCAAAATAGGCTAGAGTTAAACTTCGTATTTTTTACCTTGTCTTAAAATTGTTTTGTTTCTGTTTGTGGGCCACACCTGGCTCTGCTCAGGCCTTACTCCTGACTCTTTGCTCAAAGGTCACTTTTTGTGGGCTCTGGGGGCCATATGGGGTGCAGGGGATTGAACCTGGGTAGGCAACATGCAAGGCAAATACCCTATCCTTTATATAATCTCTCTGGCCTCTGTCTCTTTTAAATTGTGGTTTACAAAGTTGTTCATAATACCATTATTTTGGGTATCCATTGTTTCAAAACCAGTGTGACCTTCCTTCCACCATTGTCCCATTTCCCACCCAGCCCCCAGGCCTGCCCTGTGAGCAGGCACACAATAATTTTATATTGCTTGCAACAAAATGGCAAGTGGAATTATCAAAAGATAGTTCCATAAAAGAAAATCGCAAAAATTGTTACATCTCACAATGGTGTATTAAAGTCATAACCTAAGGATTTACTGAGAGCAATTTGTTGCTCTTTGAGCCTTCTGTGTTATTTATTTCATTTATTGAGCTTCATTGGCTTTGTGCTACTTTCCCATCTAAGTTGCTGTTCTCCTATTGGACTGTCTCTATTGTGGAACTTGGAGGTGTTCACACGGCCTCAAATGTGCTCCAGGAGCAGTGAATTGGGGTGATTCTTAAGTTTGGCAGCTCAGGAGATACTAATTATAACATAAAACCAAAGAAAGATATGGGAGAGTGCAGAGCCAGGAGTACATCTTGTATAAAGCAGAGTATAATCCCAAAATAAATGTATATACATGCACATGCATAAATCTTAAAATTAGTTTTTATGTTTAAATAGGAATTACCTGGAATATCCATTTAAATAAATAAATATAAATAAATATCTATGTATATATTACTTTGCTTTCTCCCATATCTTTCTTTGGTTTTATATTATAATTAGTATCGTATTAGCTTTAGGTATATAGCATAATGCTTCAGTACTTGAATTTCTTGTGAAGCTGTTACCACAACATAATCTAGTATATCTTTCAGTATATAGTGTTAAGCTTTTTTGGTATGAATTTGGTTTTTTTGAGCTCACATTTCCTGAGCAATATGGAAGGTTCCCCTGTTGCCACTCCTGGTGAGATTAGGTTGATTGTGTAGCTGGGTTGTCTAAGGCTCGGGCCATATGAAGTGGTGCTCATCAGGATCAACAGTGATGGGAAAAGCCCGAGCCAACCTTTGGTGTTCAGGACTCTAAGAATACACATGGCAGTGCATGGGAGTACATACTGTGCTGAAGGTTAGACTTGGAACCATGTGCACTTCAGGTTTGTACTTGAGCTCCTTAAAGAACTGTGGGAGAAAGTTTAAGATCTTGCTCTTTCAAGTTACACAGTATAGTCGATGTTGTTTGGGGCTCACATCTGGCAGAGCTCGTGTCTTATTTATGGCTCTGTGCTCAGGGGTCACCCCTGGCAGGCATTGGGAGAATATATGTGGGGTTAGGGATTACACCTGTGTTGCAAGCAAGGCAAGCTCCCTATGTGCTGTGCTGTCTTTCCCGTATTGGAGTGAGTGACTTGTACAACTGTGATCTCAAAGACAAGGAACCTGTCACGTAGGCAGCATTCTAAGTAGAGAAAATGGCATGTGAGAATGCAGTGGGGCAACAGAGGGTCTAAAATGAAAAACAGGAAGGCTAGGGGAAGTACTGCCTGCAGAGTAGGGAACTGCAGATTCTAAAATTAAAGGGTGGAATGAATGGTAGTGGAAATCATTTTAATGGTAGAATTGCAAAGTTGTTTTCTTCAGCTGCAGAAGAATTGTTTTTCTAGTTGTTACAATGTGGAGTCTCTTATTCTGTTTCATTGTGGGCAGGGATTTGTCATGTTTTTTTTCTATATCTCGGTGAAGATTGGATTTAATAAGCATTAAAATATTTTATTAAAATGGGCAAACCTATTTCATGGGTCACCTGGTAGTTGAAAGAATTGGAGTGGTTGAGTGAGAAGCTGAGTGTGCCATAGATGAGCCTTTGCTGGACCTTTCTCAGAGTGTGTGAGACCTTTCTCGTCAGTGACTGAAAGAAGCCGTGTGCTAGTTGGATGGGACGTCTTCCCCGAACTGTCTTCCTACCCTCTATCCAATTCTCAAGTTTTCTGCGAACTTCCGGTTAATATTTTAGAACCCAAACTGTCTATCCAGATGGCAGAAGGCCTCTGATAAAACATTAAGCCCAAGTATCAGAGAAGTTTTAAGTGAGGCGTACGGAAGTAGAGTCTAACTCCTTTTCACTTAACCCCCGGCCAGATGTAGAAATGGAATTTAAGTCTGACTTTTCGAAAGTCTTTCTTGCTTTCAGCCATCGTTCCTGTAAAAGGATAGTGATTATGTAAGAGATGGTTATTTGAGGTTTATTGGTCTGCCTGTCATCTTGGCCCCAGAAAGGAGCTGCGCTTAGCTTTGTCACTATTTATTCAGCAAATCATTCTCCTCCTTCTTTACTTCATCCTCCTTCTGTGACAGGTTGGAGCATTCTTTACAGACTTTGTCCCTGTAAAAAGTAGGGGCTAGTGTGGCATTAAGTAGGGGCTAGTATGACACAATCTCATACAATCAGAGATTGTATCAAGTGTTATGAGTAAAGTAAAGGGTGCTTTAAGAAGGACTAATTCTGTTATCAGCATTGGATTAGCTCTTCAGGGAAGGAATGTCTGTAGGTGACTTAGATGGCATTCCAAAAGAGAAGTAGTGCTCAGAGGGGTTTGAGAGGTGATAGAAAGTCCTAAACCCTCTAAACCTCCTCAGATGATTTTAATTATAGGACCAAATATAAGATATTAATAAGCTATATGATTATGTATGCAAAATTATCACAAAGGTGAGAACCCCTCCCTGCCTCGCGCATCCCCAAAAACCTTTTTTATATTTTTGCCACCGCTAGTGGTTATTCTGGGCTGCTCCTGGTTCTGTGATCAGACGTTGCTCCTGATGGTGCTCCAGGAACCATAAAGTATTGGAGGCTGAATCTGGGCCCCCTATATAGAGAGCATGAACTCCTTTTACCAAGCTCATGCACCCCTTCATATCTTGATGCACAAAATTTTGTTGTGTGGGAAGATGTGATTTACCTGCCGTAAATGTGACAGAAGCCAACCTGCGTGTGTACACTATATAATTATTATTTCCTTAACGTATATGTATTGTTTGCCGATAGCACAGTGGTAGAGCATTTGCCTTGCACGCAGCCAACATGCTGACTCGAGTTCAATTCCTCCGCCCCTCTCGGAGAGCCCGGCAAGCTACCGAGAGTATCTCGCCTGCACGGCAGAGCCTGGCAAGCTCCCCGTGACGTATTCGATATGCCAAACACAGTAACAACAAAGTCTCCAATGGAGACGTTACTGGGCCCGCTTGAGCAAATCGATGATCAACGGGAGGGCCTTTACTTTACTTACTTTACTTTAACTTCTGATTGTGGGATACCTCTTGTGTCAGTGAAAGAGGAAAACCAGATGTCTGCAACAGTTGACTGTTACAAAATTCAAGGAACACATTTTATGTTCTTGACCAGAAGATAGAAGTAGATGAGAAAATAAGATGGAAGAGGGGCTGGGTAACCAGTTGTGGTTTCACAATTGATGGTTTTTATGTGTTCATACTAGTCCATGCTTAATTTTGTGTTCATGGATCTACTTCGACTACTACTGTCTCTGCTGATCTACTTCGACTCTTAACTTGCTAAAATTTGCTCCAGCTTTGTGGCTAAATTACGGAATGGATGTAGGGTGAGTAACTGTATTTCACTTGAGTAATCATGTGGGCTGCTTAGGAAGTAGCTGGAAGACAAGTTCTTCATACTTCCCCAACTTCTTTTTCTGTCCTTAAATCTTCTGAGAAACCACAAACAGAACATTGCACCAATTCTTTAAATATGTCGTGAAACTGCACAAGAAAAAGGTAGATAGGATTCTTTATAAATCCTTTTAAAATGGGAAGTAAGGTTTAATATATTATGTGTTAAAGATTAAGAGTAATATTAAAGTGAAACAGCTGTGTATAAGATCAGATATCCAGAACCTTTAGGATGGTCTGATTTGAGGGAAGGAGGAGAGGGAAAGAAAATAAGAAGTCCAAGTAGAAATGTTTCTTCAATTTTACATAGTCAGAAATGTTTTTCTCTTTTAAACTGAACTATAAATATAATGGCATTAATTTTACATTGTTTTGTAACCATTTTATGCTCGATTTGGTTTTTGTCATTCTTCTTAAAAATAAATATTTATGATTATATGTATGCATACATGCCAGCACGTAGAAGTGCCTGCACTATACCCTGCAGTAGCTCGACCTGAGGGCATAGGATGCTCAAACCAGAGGTCTTTGGGGCTGTCAGAGCTGTGCCTGACATCAGACCTGGCAGTCCTGGGGCCTGGTGGTATTCTTTCGGGGCTTAGGGGAGGGCTGTATGATCAGGAACTGAGCTCAGGGTCTTGCACTGTGAAGCACGTGCTCTGTCATTTGAACTATCTCCCCAGCCTCTAAACTGTAATGTTTTAATAAGAAACTGTAATTTTAAATAATAATTATTATTTAATAATAAATCATTTATAGTATTACAATTGGGCTGGAGCGATAGCACAGCTGATAGGGTGTTTACCTTGCACGTGGCCGACCCGGATTTGATTCCTCTCAGAGAGTCCCTCTCAGAGAGCCCGGCAAGCTGCTGAAAGTATCACACCTGCACAGCAGAGCAGGCCTGGCAAGCTCCTCGTGGCATATTCGATATGCCAAAAACAGTAACAACAAGCCTCACGATTTATTGTGAGATGTTACTGGTGCCCACTTGAGCAAATTGATGAACAATGGGAGGACAGTGCAGTGCTACAATATTACAATTAGCTTTTCATCGTATTTGCTCAAAATTTATAATGTATATAAATTCAGTTGACAGCTTTGTCACATTAATAAAATGCTATGCATGTACCAAAGTAAAACTGAAGGTAGAAAAAGATAAGTTTGTAAGAGCTTTCCGCATGGACTGAAAGATTTTGTTTTGTCTTTGTTATGGGGTCAGCTCAGTGAAAGGAGATGACTTCATTGGTAGCGTTCTTGGCCACATTGGAGATTTTACTCAAACTTTCAAATCTGGGTCACTCTGTTCAACAATGTTCGTTTTAAAAATAATGAAACAATTGATTAGAAATACTGTTTATGTTTTTTTTGTACCATTGCCAAACTGTTGTCATAGCCTATTGTTTTCTGTACTGTTTCATCAAAATGGAAATATACTTAAAATTGTTATATTGCATATATGTCTAATATCTAAGTTCATAGTAGTTAAATGTAAAATAATTTTATGTTTTCCAGAAAACGGATGTTTCAGAAGAGATGGGTGAAATTTGACGGCCTTAGCATTTCCTATTACAATAATGAGAAGGTAAATACATTTTATAGTTTTCAGAGATTGCCTTCTAGATAATTGAACTTGAGTAACTAAGCAGTTGATCTGGCTTTTCAAGTGTCAGATTTGGACTATCTACAAGGAAAGAATTTGGATAGAAGTGAGCAAGGCTTTCTCAGAACTTTAGTTTTCCTTGAAATCCAAAATTGCTTTTTAAAAAAACTCGAATATTTTACAATGATTTATGGAGTGTCTTCTGCTAACTACTGCTGTGATCAGTATACAGATGGGAGAAGTTTCCTGTATCCTAGAGTGCAGAGTGAATACATACCCTGGGAATGTTGCAGCACATTGCTTCGAGCAGAAATACTATGTGCTCTGGAAGTAGTTCTGGGGAAATCAAGTGGTGCCCCTTACATCAAGTTTCATTTGCCAGGACTTTGTGGAAATCAGGATGTTTTGTACCATGAGAATTTAGAGAGATCAGGACCTGTTTACAGAGAGAAAAGTGGGCTGCCGAGGCGAGGAGTGAAAGAATGGACCATGAATTGGCACAATCAAGTTGTTTTCTATGATTGGGGACATGAATATGTGGTGGAGACTCGTGGGAGATGCAGCTGAGTAGGTCCTTTGAAGTTAGAACTTATTGAAAATCTCGACTCTTCTGTGAAAATGGTTACAATGCATTGAAAATGCACTCGGGGTCCACCTATGCTTTGAAACTACAGCTTGAAGTGAAACTACTGTCTAGAATGAATCCAGGTGCTCTGTCAATATCGTTTTGTTCAAAGTGGCCAATATTTTACACGCTCTCCTCAGTATTTTAACAAAAGGACATTGAGTGAAGTAATAATATTCAAGGACCTGCCATAATGACTAAACACTTCCATCTCAATGAAACTTTCTGCTTAGATGTAGTCTTAAATATTCAGAAATATATCTGTAAATGTTTTTTACTACTATCCCAGAATATGAATAGCAACAAAAATATGTTTGCAGATTCTGAATAGCTCAATAAAAAATTAAGATAGTAACAATTGTCAATACTAGTGTAGAATTTATGGGTGTTCTTTGTACTAATATTCAGTCTTTCTGAAACTTTCCATAATAAAAACTAAGACAGGGGGCTGAAGTGATAGCACAGCAGGTAGGGTGTTTGCCTTGCACGCGGCCAACACGGGTTTAATTCCCACCTTTTCCCAAGCACGGCCAGGAGTGATTCCTGAGTGCAGGGCCAGGAATAACCCTGCGCATCGTTGGGTATGACCCCCAAAAGCAAAAAAAAAAAGGTAAGACTGTTAAGAGCTGTCATATTTTCACTAATTATAATTAGGTGATTTCATAGTCTTAACTGAAAACCTACCTTTTCAAAATTTAAAGTCTTTTATTTATAGATTTTAATCTAACTTGTTTTCTAATTTTTTTGAGATTACCACTGCCTCTTGATGTTTGTGACTTGAATATAGATTTAAATCCTCATTTACATGTTGGTTTATTGCTGCTGGATGGCCAAAGCATATCTGTGTGTGTGTGTATATGTGTGTACAGAATGTAACAACCATCATAGCAGAGGACTTTGCATGCTACTGTTTACCAGGAACACTAGGGAATTTATGAAGTGTTGTTTTAATTTTGCAATTGTCTATTAGGGCTGGGAAAACTTTCTTCTCCTAAGGGCTTTTTGGGCATTTATCAGGAGCTATATAGTATAGGCAACACTGTCTGTGGACACTTGATAAGAAGTATATCTGTCATTATTCCATCGAGCACCAGGGTCAGACCATCATTTTGGGGCCCTTATATGACCCATGGGCCAGAAATACTTCACACCTTGTCTAGCTAGATACAAGTGAAAAACATGGGCTTACTAAGTGGTAAGCTAATTTTTTTAAAGATGGTTTCTGCTTCAGCTGCTATTTGTTGTTTGTGCTTATGGACTGTTGACATAATTTCTCTGCAGAAGTGTCTATAGCATGGTCTCTGGTAGAATCTCACCCTGGATTTCTTTAACACCTGTGCTCCTGTCTAATTTGAAATGAGGAGGAAAACTCTTTGTTGTGATTTGTTTTGTTTTTGGTTCACACCCAGCAATGTTCAGGATTTAGTCCTAATTTTCCACTCAGGTGATCACTCCTGCTGGTGCTTGATGGACCAGATGGGATACCCAGCATCAAATCCAGGTCGACCGTATGGAAGGCTAGTGTACTATCTGCCATTCTCTCCCTCTGGCCCAGAAAGATTCTTGAGGGAGGTGGGCTTATTTGGGCCATGCTCAGGGGTAACTCCTGGCTCTGGTGGTACTTTGGGGGATTGTATGGGATGTCAGCAATCTAACTGGATTGGCTGCTTGTAAGGCAAACACACTGACCCACTCTAGTATTGCTCCAGATCCTCAAATTTCTTTGTTTTGATTTTGGGGCCACAGCCAGTGATTCTTAGGGCTCTGAACCTTGTACTCCTGACTCTAACTCTGGAGTTACTCTTGGTGGTCCTAAGGGGAATGTAACTGGTACCGGGTATCAAACCCAGGTTTGCTGTGTGCAAGGCAAGCATCCTACCTGCTGCACAACTGTTCTGGCCCCCAGAAATGAGGAGAAAAACCCCTCAGGCCTGAGAAAGTCTTCTTTGTCATTTTGGTGACAGTACTGCACTGTAGCACTGTCCTCCCATTGTTCATAGATTTGCTCAAGTGGGCACCAGTAATGTCTCACAACAAATTGTGAGACTTCTTGTTACTGTGTTTGGCATATCGAATACGTCACAGATAATTTCCCAGGCTTTACCGTGCGGGCGAGATACTCTCGGTAGCTTGCCGTTTCTTCGAGAAGGGTGGAGGAATACAGTCATGTCCATTTTGAATCAGAATTTCTGTTATTTTATCAAAGAGGGCTTTTTTTTCATACTCTGTCCCTTAAAATCTCATTTCTATTCTAGTAAGGCGTTAAGTGTTCATTGCACTCTTAGTTACTGATACAGAACAATGAATGGATAATGCCACTGTTTAAAAATTGACATTAAGAAGTTGATATTAAATGGATTATAACAAATCCTTTAAGCTAAGTGGCATTTTAAAGAAATTCAAATTGTTCCCCGCATTATTGCTTGTTTTTTATTTGGGGGCAACAACCAGCAGTGCTCAGGGCTTACTCCTGGCTCTTTGCCCAGGAGTCACTCCTGGTGGTGCTCTGGGGACTAGATGGTATGATGGTGATCAAAACCGTGCCAGCTGCATGCCAGGCAAGTGCCCTACCCACTATGCTATCATGTGGACCCGTTCCCTGCAGATGATGGTTTCATCCTGGCAAGAAAATAAAACTCTGAAATGGATGTTTCCTAAGAAGGAGACAGAAGTTGCCTGTTTTGAGCCTTTTCACAAGAGCAGTTGTTGGACTTCTCAGAGATTTCCAGATGGAGGACAGAAAGCTGGGGTGTGGCGTGGTACTGTCTGAGCAGCTGTGCAGGGTTTGTGGTCACGCGCACAGCTATAGTGGTTTTTTACTGTTCAGGTGTGCCCTCAGGAGTGTTTGCATTGGTTTTCAGGAGGCAGTAAGTAGAGGTGCCTAATTCCCTTGACTCCTTCTGCTTTCTTCAATGTGGCTCAGTCAGTTCTCTGCAAGCACTTTTCATTGTGTGACTGAAAATGGCATCATCCCAGTAGTTTTGGTATCTTTTCACCTGCCAAGAAATCTAACTCACCCCTGTTCTCAATTCTGTGGGCAGAGTTTCCCTGTACTTGTTTCATTGTCTGAAAGTGGTAGATAAATGACAAACTTGACCTACATATCTGTGCATTACAGGCTCAAGGGATACTTTTCAATTTCTTTCTGTAAGGAAAATTTTACAAGGTGAAAAATGCAGTTAGTTTAAAATTGATGTCAGTGAGTTTTTTTTAATTTTCTACCCTATATTGTCTTTTTTGTGTATTGTTAGAAATACAAAATTGTTTGTACCGGCAGAGGAACAAAGGCATGCAGGTCCCGGGGCTGAGATCTCCAAGCCTGCTCAGATCGGGGTTTGCGCATCCTCCATCTTCCAGTAGGCGGGGGTCACACCTATCAACTGCCCCCCAGTGATGTGTAATCCCATCAACGTCCAAGACCCAGAGATATAAAACCCAGCTCCCGGAAGCACGACACCTTATTATCTCATTCCTGCTTTCAACAACCTGGCAGGCTACTGAGTGCAGCCTGCCCGCATGGCAAAGTCTGGCAAACTCCCCACGGCGTACCCAATATGCCAAATACCAGTAACAATGATTCTCAGGGTTCTCATTCTCCTAACCCTGAAAGAGCCTTGAACGTGGCACTTTTTAAAATCTCAGGACTAGGATGAAGGAGACGTTACTGGTGCCTGCTCGAGGCAATTGACGAACAGCAGGATGATTGTGATCGTGACCGTGATCGTTAGAAATATAAAATCAGCCCAACATGTGAAAATTATGAAATTTATCTTGGGAATCTGATAATACAGGAGTCATTAGACAAACTAGTTTCCTGAAGTTACATAGTATTTAACTTCTTAAATACATTTTGATCACTCTGGGCAATTTTTTTGGCTTTCTTCCACAAATTCTCATGCAAGACTATAGTATAGGTGAGTAGATAATTTTTAAAGGAATTGTTTTTTAATCTCTTCAGGATATGTAGAAGTATATGCAGTATTTTAGAATTCCTCCTGGAGAGATGGTACAGCAAGTAGGTGCTTACCTACTTACATCAACCCAGGTTCTATCCCCAGCACCAACTGTGCCTGCCAGGAGTCATCCCTGAGCAGAGAGCCAGCAGTAATCCCTGAGTACCATTAGGTGTGGACCTAAACAACAGCAATGTAAATTAAACATTATAAATTAAACAAATAATATTCATGCTTTTTCTGTAATGCTGCTTAATTTTCAGAACTGAAAAATTTATTAGTTAAAACATTTTACTCAATAGATAACTCACTCTAGACATATTTAATAAACTTTTAATTCTTTGGCAAAGTGAAATTCAAGAATGGATCTCCTAGGGTGAAAATACAAATAATTTTTATAAAGAATCAGCGGAGATGTTACTGGGCCTGCTCGAGCAAATTGATGAACAACAGGAGGACAGTGCTACAGTGCTACAGTATTTTTGGTCATTCTAGAATTTTCACACAGGGTCACAGGTGCCCTGGATGTCCCCTAACATCACTGAAGATGCCAAACCCCCTCCCATTTATTAAGCTGTTCAACAGCAAGATACTCTGTCTTACCGCAGAATTTCTTGAGTAGCTATTAGTCTAATTGCTTTACATTATTGGACATCCTCTGTGAAGTCAGCAGTGTCCTGCCCATATTTAGTGACTGTTGTCAGTGCTCTCTGAGTATATGCTGGGGAGTTTGGACTTGCCCCTTCCTATACTTTTGCCTGCATGATTTGGCTGTCACATCAGTACCTACATAGCCATTCCTTTCCAGCCAAATCACGTTAAATGTCAAGAAATTCCTTGATGCCTCTTTTTTGAATCTTTTCTTTATTTTCTCCACCATGACTTTTGAACAATAATACACCAGAATGGTTAGAAGGCAGAGCAGGGATGAATTATCAAGAGTATAAAAGTATATACTGGAGGCTCCTAAAATTACTTGTTCTACTGCTTCTTTTTAGGAAAAAAAATTACTCAGTGCCTCCCTGGAAATCTACTTTCATTAAGTCACCAAATATAAACTCTCCCTCCTCCAATTGTACCTCAGCTGCTGCTGTCCCCAACGCCCCACCCTATCACTGCATCTTCCAGTATCAGTCCTCTCCTCCCTTGGGATGGGACAGTATCACCTACTTTGAGAAACACTAGTATAGAGTAGGACTTATTAAACATTTTCCACTTACAGCTATTTATGACCAAGAAATTTTGTAATAAAGAGTTTTTGTGACTCTCAAATTCTGGAGTCCCGACCCATTGTATAAGAAACTTGACTAATGGATAAGCTAATAGAGCTGTTAAAAGTTAATTTAGAAACCATTAAGTGAGCAGTTAGAATTTAGCAAAATTGTGAATAATTGGAAATATAATACACTCAGAAAATATTTATACAACACTGATTATGTGAAACGTGATGAGGAAAATAGATGTATTTCAGTAGGTTGTATATGAATTAGGCAGTCTACTGGAGAGACTCTAATAGGCAAAGGATTGCGTAGTAAAAATAAAATAATCATTTAAGTCTAGATAATAATTGCTCGAGGAAAAGTATAGTCTGTGGTTAAACTGACGCCCGCATACCACAAATACAGTGACTCACATTTCATGAACACAAACCATAGTGCTAGCATCTACATATGAGAGGAGGGTTATCTTCCTGGTGAAGATCAGGGATGGAGAAGAGGCTGGTTAGAAATGGGAAGAATGTAGAAGCAGTGACTTTGAGAAGAGCATTGTGAAATGTACATCTTAGCAGAACCAGCACTATGTAGATGAGCTAGTCTACACAGAGCCACAGTTCTTTCAGGAACCTCCAAGAAGACAGATGTGGATAAAAGCAGCATGTTGATATTTAGCTGCAGAGCATGTTATAAGTTTGATCAGCAAAGCCACATCATATGTCAAAAACTGTAATTTCAAACTAGTTAAGCAACATTTTATTAGGCTGATATGTAAGCAGGGGGCAGAGACTGCACTGCTCTCGTCCGGGATCTGGATTTTATAGTCTCTGAGTCTTGGCCGCTGATGGGATTACACGGTGCCAGGGGGCCAGGTGGTGGGTGTGACCCCCGCCTACTGGAATTTGGAGGATCTGGGTGGAAGATGCTCGACTCCAATTCGAGTAGGCTTGGAGGTCTCGGCCCCGGAACCCGCGTGGCTTTGTCCCTCTGCCAGTACCTTCAGGTGTGCGGAGAGTGGTCTCAGCATGGTGGTGGCTGGTCCTGGAGGTCTCCGGCTGCCGTAGCCCTGGCCGGGGCGGGGAGGAAAGCTCAACCCGCTCCCCTCCAAGGGACTCCGGGAAGGAACATCCGAGGCGCGGGGGCAGAGACTGCACTGCTCTCGTCCGGGATCTGGATTTTATAGTCTCTGAGTCTTGGCCGCTGATGGGATTACACGGCGCCAGGGGGCCAGGTGGTGGGTGTGACCCCCGCCTACTGGAATTTGGAGGATCTGGGTGGAAGATGCTCGACTCCAATTCGAGTAGGCTTGGAGGTCTCGGCCCCGGAACCCGCGTGGCTTTGTCCCTCTGCCAGTACCTTCAGGTGTGCGGAGAGTGGTCTCAGCATGGTGGTGGCTGGTCCTGGAGGTCTCCGGCTGCCGTAGCCCTGGCCGGGGCGGGGAGGAAAGCTCAACCCGCTCCCCTCCAAGGGACTCCGGGAAGGAACATCCGAGGCGCGGGGGCAGAGACTGCACTGCTCTCGTCCGGGATCTGGATTTTATAGTCTCTGAGTCTTGGCCGCTGATGGGATTACACGGCGCCAGGGGGCCAGGTGGTGGGTGTGACCCTCGCCTACTGGAATTTGGAGGATCTGGGTGGAAGATGCTCGACTCCAATTCGAGTAGGCTTGGAGGTCTCGGCCCGGACGAGAGCAGTGCAGTCTCTGCCCCCGCGCCTCGGATGTTCCTTCCCGGAGTCCCTTGGAGGGGAGCGGGTTGAGCTTTCCTCCCCGCCCCGGCCAGGGCTACGGCAGCCGGAGACCTCCAGGACCAGCCACCACCATGCTGAGACCACTCTCCGCACACCTGAAGGTACTGGCAGAGGGACAAAGCCACGCGGGTTCCGGGGCCGAGACCTCCAAGCCTACTCGAATTGGAGTCGAGCATCTTCCACCCAGATCCTCCAAATTCCAGTAGGCGGGGGTCACACCCACCACCTGGCCCCCTGGCGCCGTGTAATCCCATCAGCGGCCAAGACTCAGAGACTATAAAATCCAGATCCCGGAACCGCGCGGCCGCATTCGCGGCCGCGCGACATCTTACTATCTCATTCCTACATTGGACAAACTTGCAGGCTGTCGAATGTAGCCTTCCCACAGGGCAGAGTCTGGCAAACTCCCCGTGGCCTACCAAATATGCCAAATACCAGTAACAATGATGGGTCTCATTCTCCTAAAGAGCCCTGAATATAATCTCAGGGCTAGGATGAAAGAGACGTTACTGGGGCCTGCTCGAGGCAATCGACGATTAACAGGATGATGAAATGAAAATGAAATGAAATGTAAGCAGGAGGGTGCATTTTCACGATACAGTTAAATTGTAAAAGTCTGATGGGATAAGTCCATGCACAGTTTGATGGTTATATATAGTAGAGTTGCCTTAAGTGGATAACGGAAGAAGGAGAGATGTGGAAAATAAAGGAAAAATTATACCATTTTCAAAATTTTTTCTCCTTCCTGTGAGGTTGCCCACTTTTCTTTCTAAATCATAATTTAAATATAGTAACTGAATCCTCACTGAGAGGAAAGAGGAAGGCTTTCATAGAATTCGTACTTTAGGTGGCACTGAAGAGTTGGTAGGACTTGGATAAATAAAGTCAGGGATGGGAGATTGGAGCAGAGACAGTGGAGGAGAAGAAACTGCTGAAGAACTATGAGAAAGCAGCATGAGAGCACTCTTAGCAGAGGATGAACCTGAGAACCCCCTGTTGCTGACATCCGTCCCCTCTCTGTCCCCTTGCCTATCCGCCATATATGACAGGGCTATACTGTTGGGTGGAACAGGAACTTGATACTTTTTCTGCTGGACTAGTTTAGTGCAGTGGTCTTCAACTACCTGTGTGTGAATTGTGCCAGTCTGGAGGTGAGAATGATTGAATACCACTCTCATCTACTGCCTTGGTTGTAACTGTCGATCCATGCACCTGGATGCAGAAAAGTGCTGGTCTGCAGGAATTTCCAGTGGAACAACATTGGTTGAGCACATACATTACCACAGCGGTAGTTGCATAGTTCTCGGGACCTATTTCAAAATGAGGGTTCCCTGTATGATGCTATGGTAGGGAAGAGGAGACGAAGGAAGACGAATCTAAACTTGGATGAGTACTCAAGACCATATATTAGATGACCGTGATTTATGGTTTTGGTCTCATTGCTTTGTATTCTCCTCTTCAGTCTCTTCTTACACATCTTATAATTTTATTTATCTGATCAGGGTGGATCCTATAACTGATTTGTTTGGTTAGATTTAGATTTTCTAGTATCGGCAACAGAAGTAAACATTTCTCTGCCATTATCTCTCGTCTTTTAGAAGTAGCATTGTGAATTCCTGTCTTTTGTATTCTTATGCCTCATGGTTTGTATCCAATTAGACATTTATATGATTGCATTAGCTGCTCTTTCATTTTGAGGTTCCTTGAATACATAGCTATTATTTGAATTTTTCTTTACAGATTTTAGAAAATGTAGCACATTTCATGAAGACTCGAAATTGTGTGGCAGTCATTATGTCAAACGGCGTAGGATAGTTCAGTTTAAAACTATGAAGAAAGAATAGCATCAGGAGTCTTATAATTGCCCTAAAAATTTTTTATTATGTACATTGCCAATTACAAATTGCCCAGTCCATCTTTATATCATATTTTAGTCACTGAAGTATAAATGTCATAGAATAACATGATTGTGAAATAGTTGGATCTAGTGACATTCTCATTAGATCATGGAGTATTATGGTTAATCGAAAAAAACCCAGCGGTGTGGTTTCTTACACATTTTCTTTATGATATGTAAGAGCAATACTTTTGAAGTGGTTCAGTTACAGTACCTGTTTTGGCCACCAGATGCCTGTAGACACCATAAAATCATTGTGACTAGATTGTTTGAAAGAACATTCTCTTGCTTTTTGGACTATATATTGCTGGTCTTGTCTGATTGCTTTTGATTTTTTGCCTCTTAGTTCCAGATGATGAGAAAATTGAAAAATAGATCCACCTGAAAGGAGCAATTTAATATTTTTCTTTGTGGGACAGTGCATACACAAGAATATGTACTGTTTCAAAATTTTATATTGAATTATGGAAAAGAAGCGCTTGTCAGTATTGTGTTACTATTTCTGGTAAGGTCAAGAGAATTTTATTTTAACAAGTAGTCTTTGTGTATTCTTTGCTTGAATCAACACAGGAGAAGTATTCAAAAGGAATCATTCCTCTTTCTGCTATATCTACGGTACGAGTTCAAGGAGACAACAAATTTGAAGTTGTTACAACACAAAGAACTTTTGTTTTCAGAGTAGAAAAAGAAGGTAAGTTTTTTTTTTATTATTATTTCTATGAAATGTCACAGACATTAGTTTCTGACCAATATGAAGATTCGTAGAAGATTAATAATAAGAAGATACATAACTTTCGTACTGGAGATGCCGAGGATTTTTTATGTTGTTTTTAAATAATTTACATCTTAGGGTTTTGGATGCCATAACATTAAAGCAAAAACAAGTTTACAAGTCGTTTGTTGTTTTCTGTTCTTTCGTGAAGCAAATATTTAGTGAAAATCTAGTAATTTCAAAGATTCTTATAAATTCTGAATGCTTAGCAATAAAAAAAATAGTAGACAAGAACCTTTGAGAATTCACCTTTAGCTGCCATACCAATGCATCATATTTTTTTCTCTTATTACTAAAGGTTAATCTTATACGTTTGCTTAAGACAGGCTTTTTATTATTTTAGGGACCTGGCAGGATTGGTGAGGGCTGCATGGGGCTAGAGATCAAACTAAGGGCCTCACACATACTAAGCTTGTGCTTTCCCCCTTGGGGCATATTCCTGGCTATTTCCCTTGTCCAGCTACATAAAGGTGTCATGTGTTTTTTAAAAAAGAATCAAGTTTTAAATCTTTTTTTTTTTGCTTTTTTGGGGTCACACCCGACGATGCTCAGGGGTTACTCCTGGCTCATGCACTCAGGAATTGCTCCTGGCGGTGCTCGGGGGACCATATGGGATGCTGGGAATCGAACCTGTGTCGGCCATGTTGGCTGCGTGCAAGGCAAACGCCCTACCCGCCGTGCTATCGCTCCAGCCCCTCAAGTTTTAAATCTTATGAGAATTTTTGGAGGGTAAGTGGAGAATGACACAGAGTGTCAAAAGTTCTGTGTTGTATGCCTTGATTGACTATATATAAATTCATTACCTGGAAACTAAAACGGGGGTCCCTTCTCTGAAAAATTCTGGGAATTTTTGTTTGTTTTTGTTGGGTCTCAACTATGGTGTTCAGGGCTTACTCCTTGCTCTGTACTCAGGGATCACTCTGGTGGGGGTTGGGGGACCAGAGGGAGTGCTGGGAATTGAATTCTGGTGGGCCACATGCAAGGCAAGCTCCCTTCCTGCTGTGCTATCACTCTGTTCCCCCCCAAATATTAGGATTTTATATTACTTTCAAGCCTTTCATTTTGGTGTAACCACTCAAGTTGGTTTATGTTTATTGTGCAGGAGCTACCCCTGGAGGTACTTAAGGATCCCGGGCCCCTCCCTGCAGTTCTCAAGGGCCCACTGATGCAGGGGATAAAGCCCAGGGGTGTGTGTTACCAGGAATGAAAGAGAATCCAGGGCTATATTCAGGGCATGTGCTTGGGCTTTGCCACTTGAGCCATGGGCTCAACTTGATGTTTAAAATTATTTATTGCCCTTATTTGGCTAATAGTGATGTGGAAAGAAACTCCTGGATAGATCCCAGAAATTTTGCTGAGTGCTTCATTTGTCTTCTTGATTTCTTTTTTGTTTAGTTTTGTTTCAGGGGCCACATTCAGTCGTACTCAGGGGCTATTCTTGGGTCTGTGCTTAGGACTAACCCCTGACAATGCTCAGAGGAACATAGGTTGTGCTGGGGATTTGAACCGGTTTTGGTACTGTGCAAAAGGAGTGCTTTTAACCCTTATACTCGTGCAGGCCACTAAATGCTTCCTATTCATAGTAGTTTTACAAAATATGTAGCTAGTATAATTATCTCATTTTACAAATATGGATATTTACCCTTTTGAAACTGCTACAACGTTTCCTCTTATGAGGAGATGCTTCCCTTCATTTAATCATCTAGCTTCCTAGACCATATGTCAGTGTGTAGCACATAAAAAGCATTCAACAAATATATCTTATAGAAAGCTATTATTGTTTGGGGTAATTCAGTAAGTGAGTAATGAGTAAGCTTCAGTTGCTGTTCACACTGGAATAGTTTATTCATTTTTTTTCAAGCTCTGAATCACCTTCCATTGTGAACTCAACATAGCAGTGTTTGATAGTTCCTAAATAAATAAATAAACCAAACAGATCAAATAGGAATTGTCAAAGTACATCACTGCAATAAATTATGACATATAAAGTATGTGTCTATTGCTCATTTGTAATACAAAGAATTTTACTATGCTTGCTATTTCAAAGTCTTGAACATTATATTTAGCCATAGAATAGTCATTAGTTATCTATGATTGGCCTTAAAAAACAAGAAACCCACTGCTTATTTTAGTTTCTAGAGTTTAGTTGGTTATTCATGGATTGTCTTGGGTTCCTATGGTCATATTGTGCCATTATAACACAGATTGGCCAGAAAAGACATATATATATATATATATATATATATATATATAATATAATATATATAGCCTTTGCAGAAAAAGTTTGCCAAACATTGTTCTGGAGCATTTTATACAGAATTGCTTATGTGAAGAATCGCTTTTATGTGGTATCATTGCTGAAAAATCAGAAAATTGTCCATGGCAGTGATATGAAATATGGGTCTTGTGTTTGAAATCAGAGGTTTTTCTCTTCTACTATTGCTTAAAACACAAGGCCTTGACCCTTGACTGGTTCTCAGGGACCCGTTCCTTATTCTTTGGTTTCACTGCCCTGGAGGGAGATTGCCATTCTCTTTGAGGGGCTTCTCGTCTTCCCCTCACCTGCTCGAAGTGAATCCCACATATGCCACGGCATCAGTGTTTTAAGACCTTCTAAATAAAGCTCCTATCTTATGTGAAAAATCTGTTTTGCCATATTCACTTGCAGCAGTTAAAAATTAAACACATGCTTTGTTTAAGTAGAATGTGTCAGCCCATACCTGCTCATAAGTTACATATTTACAATTGACCAGTTAGTCCTTCTGTGAAACTAGTTCATCTTTGTGTATCGATTTTATTGACTTTGGTATAAACTCTTTGCAAATATGCCTTAGGTCTTTAATTTTCAAATCTGTGAAATTACTGCTTCTGTGAAAACTGAGACTCTTAGCCACATGAAATGATTCGAATAAGGTATTTTCACTGGAAGTCATTCATACATAGTAAAGTAACATTTTTAAAGAGGAGTATATGTTATGATATATGCATATATACATGTAAATTTAGAATGAAACCTTTAGAATCATAACTAAGAATATTTCGTGAAGCAATTTGTTTCTTCCCATGTGTATAGATAGTGGTTATTTTTTTATTTTGTGGAAACTGAGAACTCAGCCATTGTGGCTTATAAAAATCTGCCTTAATGAACCTTAATAAAAAATTAAACTTTGCATCATTCTAATGAAGACATTGAACTGTTTCCTCCGAATGTAAATCAAAATTTAGAATATAAATGGGAAATTATTTTTACATCTTCACGGAGACGAATTCTTCACTTTTGGTGAAATGTTTCTGAGTCACCTATGCATAACTATTAACCTTTGTCTGCCCTGAAACCTGTCTCATTACTTCTCAACTGCTGCATTACCCACAGGCATAATTTGGCATTTTTCTTTTCCCAGCAGTTGTTCTAACTTAGTTCCCCCAGATTCCTTAGTAAAAACATTGTCCATAGTTGAGAATGAATTTTACTAAAGTCATAAGATTTTATAAAAACTCCCAAGTTAGAAATTCCTGATTTAGAAAATTTAGTTGGGTACCTTGCTCCTCAACCAAAACCGTTATAATTGATCAGAGTCATCAACTGCTATGTCTGTACCATCAGCCTGTTTTACTCCCAGGACAGGTGCTGTTTTTAAGTATGTGCTTCCCAGAGGTAGGAGAGGTTTCTTGTTATTATCATTGTTATAAGAGCACTTAAGAATTCTGAGTGGTTAACTCTCACTCTCCAGGGCCGTTTTTGATAGCAGGACCCATGTGCCTGTCCACTGTTACTTTTTTTGTTTGGGAGACCAGACCTGGCATTGCTCAGTATTTATTCCTGACTCTACTCTCAGGGATCACACTTGGCAATGCTACGGAGACCAAATCGGGTGCCAGGGATTGAACTCAAGTTAGCCTCATGTAAGGCATGTGCTCTGCCCTTTATACTATACTCCAACTCCTAAACAGTAGTGGACAAGTAGACACCAGAGCCTCTAGAGACAGGTGAATATGTAGTTTTCTTAAATCCGTTTTTACATAACATCATAGAACTTGCCTTTGGCAGTTATGGATACTGCATATTTACTTATTTTCTTAAAGAATACTTGACATTTATTAAATGTATGAACATCAGCCCCTGGCCTCTTTGGTCAAACAGACATAACAATTATTGTTATCCATTTTTATAAACAGTGCAGGGATGGAATAGTTCCCATAGAATGTAGAGCCTCGGAAATAGAACTTTTTACACTTACTCTGTTTTATGCTTGATTATCTTCATGTAATAAACCCCAATCATCATATCCATTCTTGCATCTTTTCACTTCTCATATCTCACATCCAACCCATTAGTTAAATCTTGCTAGTTTCACTTTGGGGAATATGCCTGGATTCTGACCAAATCTCAGCACGCCCTCTGAACCCCTGTAGTACAAGCTCTCACACCTGTTAGAATGAATGTAACAACCTCCATTCATGGATTCTAGTCATTTTTTCAATACAGGTGTCAGGGCATTCATGCAACAAGAAAGTCAGATCATTTCAGTTCTCTTCAGATGCTCTGTTGTCTTTCTATACCACTTAGCATGCTGTACTTTGGAGGTCCAAATACCCTCACTTGTCACTGTGAAATCCATTGCATAACATCAGTTTTATTGCCTGCTGCCTTCCACAGCAATGCAATCTCCAGGAGAATAAGGCCATGGTCTGATTTTTCATTGCAACATTTCCTGGGATACAGCAGACAGTCAGGGCTTCTGCAAATGAACAGTAAGAGATTGTAGTATAATGTCTTGAAGTATAATACAGTATAATAATTTGAAGTATAATATCTAAAATGGATCATCAGCTATATTCCTGGATCTTCACTCTTTGACTAAAGAAGCTAGAGTATGTCCAAACTTTGTTAGATTTCATTATTAATGCTTTAAATGATTCTTATCTATACTTCCTAGAATGATAACCCTTTGTTACTAATAAATATACCTTCTGCCAAATCCAGTTTTCCAGAGAATCTTTCTTCTCCTGTTGATTTTTTTTCCTTTACATCCTATCTTGATTCTTGCACTGTGTGCTGGTATTCCTAAAAATCCCAAGTACTATTTTGAGGGTTAGAGGGAATTACTGTTGTGTTCATTCACACTTTAGCACAATATCAAGGAAGTTACATTTAAACACAAACTCTTTATTTTCCCATGCATCCCTTGTTCTTTTTCCAAGTTGAGTAAAGCCATATATAAGGTCAGAAAAAATGTTGAGAGAAGAATGGAATTTAGCATATTACTATTATCAAGGTAGACATTCAATACCTGCTTATGTTGAAAAATAAAAGTATTCTGGTGTAAAGAGAGAGCAAAATGTGGCAAAGTATCTAACTTTGTCCAAGACCTGTGGAACAAGGGAAATCATTTGTTTTGGAATAGTGCAATTTATCAAAGCATATTTCCTATGATTGAAGTAATCTGTTTTATTGTGTTTGAATTTTCTATATCTCTATATGTATTTATTGGTATGGGTAATTAAGAATAAACTGAATGATACTATTCCTTTCTTTGTTACAACTGTTAACATCCTTTTAAAATAAGACCCTCAGGAGCTAGATAATCTTTGTTTTAAGGGGAACCATTTGTGGAGATGCAGCCATAAACTTAACTGCAACAGATGCCATTGCCAATTTAAATTATTGCCTGAGAATCTGAGTCATCATATGATAAGAGTAGTCTAGAAGACACACATTTTGATTCCTTTCATAATGCTATGATCTACATTCCAGTTCAGTAATTTATATAGATTAATACAAGCAAAATGGGCTGGAGGGATAGCACGGTGGATAGGGCTTTTGCCTTCCATGCAGCCAACAGGGCCGGCCCAAGTTAGATACCTCCGCCCCTCTCAGAGAGCCTGGCAAGCTACCGAGAGTATCTCATCTGCACAGCAAATCCTGGCAAGCTACCCGGTGACGTATTTGATGTACCAAACACAGTAGCAAGTCTCACAATGTTACTGGGCCCGCTTGAGCAAATCAGTGAACATCGGCAGGACAGTGACTGTTGACAAGCAAAATATTATGTACCATTATCTTGGCAGGATTATCTTATTTGCAGTTAATGATCAGTAGTTCTAACCAAGTTACATGTAAGGTTTCCTGCACCGCTGAAAACGCAATCAGTTACTAGTGCAGTTTGAATCTGTATGCAGATGTACAATATTAGAGTAGCTGCTGTCACTGACTTATAATAACTTTATAATAACTTCATAATGACATTGCGGAAATTTGATAAATATTTAATCCAGATGTAGAGAACAGGCACTATTGATGATCATCCTGTTGTTCGTCGATTTCCTTGAGCAGGCACCAGTAACGTCTCCTTCTTCCTAGCCCTGAGGTTTTAAAAGAGCCATTTCAATGCTCTTTCAGGATTAGGAAAATGAAACCCATCATTGTTACTGGTATTTGGAATATTGAGTACAACATGGGAAGTTTGCCAGACTCTGCCGTGCGGGCAGGATACTTTTGGTAGCCTGCCAGTTTCTCCAAAGGAAAAATAAGATAATAAGATGTTGCGCGGCCGTTAATGCAGTCGCATGCTTCTGGGAGCTGGGTTTTATAGTCTCTGCGTCTTGGCCATTGATGGGACCAACCTGGCGCTGGCAGCAGCTGGTGGGTGTGACGCCTACCTACTGGAAGATAGGAGGTCTGGTTGGAGAAGGCCCAGTCCCAATCCGAATAGGCTTGGAGACCTCAGCCCCGGGACCCGCATGCCTGGATTCCTCTGCCAGTTCTTTCATGCATGAGGCCCGTCCGAATGTGTGGAGAGTGGTCCCTGCATGGCTGTGGCTGGCTCCGGAGGTCCTCAGCTGCTGGAGCTCTGCTCGGGGTGGGGGAGGGGGGAGAGAAACTCAACCCTCCCCCACCACTCCCCCGTGAGGACACTATTATTTGCCAATAATAAAACCACATGAATGAAGAGTTAGAAATGTTTTAAATTTTGGGATGCGAGTGTGCTTGACTTAATCTGTGGATGTTGGGTAATGATGCAGTGCTGGGGGCCGACCATGCACAAAGCATGTGCTGCAATCTAATGATCCTTCAAAAGAATTTTTAAGAGGTATGGTAGATGTGGTCTTTAAAATATACTAACTGTTTTTAGTAGTTTTGATAAAGTAAAAGTAAAAGTAAAGTAAAGGCCCTCCCGTTGATCATCGATTTGCTCGAGCGGGCCCAGTAACGTCTCCATTGGAGACTTTGTTGTTACTGTGTCTGGCATATCGAATACTCTCGGCAGCTTGCCGGGCTCTCCGAGAGGGGTGGAGGAATCGAACTCGGGTCAGCCATGTTGGCTGCGTGCAAGGCAAACGCCCTACCCGCTGTGCTATCGCTCCAGCCCAGTAGTTTTGATGGTAAGCAAAAATGTGTATAATTATAAAATGGCTCCTGTTACAAACCTAAGATTTGTTTTCAACTGTGTCCCAGTCTGATGTGGAGATTGGTTTCAGTCCACAATGAAGTTATTCTGGACAAGCTTGTTATAGATTATCTGCTTTTTCCCGGGCTTAATCTTGTCTTTTCCTTTTGCAGTTTTTGTTTGGTGACCATCTAGATGATGGACTTACTCTTGGCTCTGTCCTCAGTGATCACTTCTGGTGGTACACAGGGGACCAAATGGGGTTCTGCAAATGGAGCTTGAGTCAGCTATTGGAAAGCAGTCTGGAGCCTATCCACTGTTCTGTTTCCCCAGTCTTCCTTCTCTGTTTTTCTTGGAAGTTGTTTCTAGCCAGATTTTAGACTCCCTGCCCACTTTTGACTTAATAACTACTTCTCCTTTTTTAAAACCAATTTTAAAAGTATTCTCCCAAGTTTTCTAGATACAGTTATGTCAGATTTGTTCATTTCTTCTCTTTTACATTAAAGATAGCCCCACTTTCACAGGTCTTTCTTGTATAGGTCCCTTACTCTCTGTCCACCTGCTTGCTCATACAAGTGACCGAAAATCTGCAGTAATTCTGTTCGTAGGGTGGAACCACCTTCCTTCTTGGTCAATTCTGTTCATGCTATAAAGCTACTTTTATTTTGAGTAATTAGGTTTTGTTCTTATTTATTTATTGATTTTTTTGAACGACTGTCTAACATACTCAAAATGTCAATGAATTTCACTCCTTTAATGTGTCTCCTCATAACTTTGATTCTGTTTTCATCATCTGTTAAGATTCTGTTGCTTTATTCCCGATCTCAAGCCTATGTCTTAATTATGATAGTCACACCCCTTCCTTTGTAGGAGTTCTGAAAAGGTTTACATTTGCTCCTCATATAAAGACAAACCTTCTTATATAAGCAGTATGGGATCTCTAGCCCTGTATCTTCTTATTTCCTTATGATTTCAAAATTCTAACTTGATTCTTTTCTAACTTAGTCTTAGAACATATGTTTATCTTTGTTATAGTTTTTTTTTTCTGCTCAGAATTTTTCCTTTGGTCTTTCATCCAAAACTGCGGTTTTATCTTTTAAATTTCTTCTCGCCAAGTTCTATCATTTTCTATCATTTTCTTTCCTTTCCCTTGTACTATGTATGATTGCTTGAGCGTTAAAATTTTGGATTGTCTTAGTTTTAACAATAACTTCCTCTATGACCTTCAGCAGATGACTTACCTTCATTGTATTGACTCATGTATTATTCGGCACCATTCGGATGACATTTATAGTATTCTATGTTCATATCTAACTTGACTTATAGCTTTGATTGCTCTTTGGGGAGTTGATCAAATTCCTCTGCCCATAACATAGTATGTTGTACATAGATGAAGGTCAGTTAGCTCTGGGGGAAGAAGAGAACCATGTTTTAATTTAGAGGAGGGCATGCCTTTGTAACAGTGGTGAAAATTGAATGGATGAGAATATCAAGGAGAATACTCTCTTTTCAGTAGACTCTTCAGATTTTCAGATGATTGTTAGTAACAAACATCCTGGCATTTGAGTAATTGAATTGCCAAGTACAATCTGTTAACTGTTTGGTACCAGTATTACTTTCCTCTATGAAGGAGAAAACTCAGTGTCGTGGAGAAAAGAATGCTTCTTAAAATTTTCACATGCATACTTGGGGAATCTTCTTAAAGCAAAGATCTGGTTCACCAGACCTAGATGAGAGTATGAGTTGTGCTTTTCTGCTAAGTTCTCCAGTGAAGTCCATGGTGTGTATTGGTGATAGGATGGCTGAGCAGTAAGGGTTCTATAAGCTTTTCTATGATAAAAGTGGGTATTGATTCTGCAAACAGTTGGACTTTGTTTGTGAACATGGGAGAAGACCATGAATAATCTGGCGCTAAGATCCTTATTCATGTTTCTGTGTCTAAATATGTCTAGCTGTCTAATGCCTCCAAGAATGATGCATGTACTTTTTCTCTTGTCTTTGTTTTCAGAAGAGAGAAATGACTGGATCAGCATCCTCTTAAATGCATTGAAGTCACAGTCCCTTTCCTCTCCACCCCAAGCAGTTGTACCTGAGAAAAGTGGATATCTTGAATTGAGAGGTTATAAAGCCAAAATTTTTACTGTGTTAAGTGGAAACAGCGTGTGGCTTTGTAAAAATGAACAGGTGAGTTCTGTTACAGTAATTGCAAATTGTGGTTCCTTGATTACCTAACAACTCTGCTTTCTTAGTTTTGTTAGTGTTTTTACTTACAGAGCCTTGCTTGTGTCTTGAGTACTGCACTCAGACTAACAAAGAAAGAGTTGTTTTGCTGAAATTTTTCAGTTCTTCCAGCAGCAGGAAAGCAATTACATCAAACTTGAGGTTGGGCATCTCCTTTTTAAGGGAACTAGAAATAGAATCATTGAAAATAATTTTTGAAAAGTATTCCTTAGCTGTAGTAACATTACAAAACTACATAAGAGAATAATTAAGAACCAATTAACCATTACAGCTGTTGATGAAATAGGCCAAGTTCTGCACCTGTTGTATTTTTGTTGTATGTAGAAAATTACAGAATAAGCATAAGTAGTATTTTCAGCATTTTTTTTTTTGTGTGTGTGGGGTGGGGTGGGGGTCTGCTTTCTTTGTCTCTTAGCAGATATGTTGCCCGCAGCGGAAGTGATTTGCTTGTGGCAAGAGATACACATTTATATAGATACCCGCACACACACATATTATATATATGTGAAAGACTGTACTATTATATATGTGTAATATGTGTGTATGTGCAGGGGAATTTTGATTCTCTACATTTCCTTTTCTTAACATACCTTTTTATTAATGTATATAAATAAATTGTTTTGTCATTTTGTGAATTAATTCTTCAGCCCTGAACTTGTTTAATGCTTAGGACTTATTGTAGAATTAATAGAGCATAATTTATATATCTCAATTTAGATGAGCTAATTTTATAATATTTTATTATTGGTTATATATAATAAGGGGAAATGTAAGTTGACTATTTTTTATTAATCTAGTTAAATCAAAACAGTAGTTTTTTTTTTTAATCACTGTAATCACTGTTCATAGATTTGCTCCAGCGGACCCAGTAACGTCTCCATTATGAGACTTGTATACTGTGTTTGGCATATTGAATACATCACAGGTAGTTTGCCAGGCTTTGCCCTGCGGGCGAGATACTCTCGGTTGCTTGTCAAGGTCTCTGAGAGGGGTGGAGGAATTGAACCCGGATCGGCCACTCCGGATGTGCCACTCCGGATGTGCGCAAGGCAAACGCCGTACCCGCTGTGCTATTACGGGTGTGGTGGCGCGCGCCTGTCTTCCCAGCTACTTGGGAGGCTGAAGCCTGAGGATGGATTGAGCCCAGGAGTTCTGGGCTGTAGTGTACTATACCGATTGGGTGTCCGCACTAAGTTCGGCATCACTATGATGACCCTCCAGAAGCGGAGGATCACCAGGTTGCCTAAGGAGGAGTGAACTGACCCAGATCGGAAATGGAGCAGGTCAAAACACCCATGCTGATCAGTAGTGGGATCGCGCCTGTGAATAGTCACTGCACTCCAGCCTGGGCAACATAGCAAGACCCTGTGTCTTTTTTTTTTTTTAATGCCCATATTTACCCAAGGAGTTCTCTGTACTTTAGTATGAATTTATTCATTGCTTTTTTTTTTGGATACTATTTCTTAGCTAATTAACTGTGGAAGGCATCATTGAACTCTGTTGGCATATTAATAATTTGGATAGATAGCATTTTCTTCAAGAATGGTGAATATGCAGCTTATTAAAGTGCACACATTTTATGAACATTTTCTGTTTGTGAAGTAAGCTGATTATAACTTATTGGGATAGAATTTAAAAAATGCGTAATTTGTATTTGCATGGAAGTTATTCTGCCACATTAATTGAGGTATTCATTTTTCACTTGCACAGTCCAGATGGATTTCAAATTATTGTTTCTTACAGTGGCTAGATTGAGTTTATGTTACTCTCCATTAATGAAGATGTTTTTAGGATTTTGAGCAATATATTTACATATATGTTATTGTGTTACTATCAGTAACTAAGAATAAACTAATGATGCCCAGTACCAGATACTGTGCTAATTAAATTATCAATATTCCCATGCAATCTTCCCCACAAATAATGGAGGAAAATTTCACCCAGGTCTTAAAAGATGAGAGGATTAAAAAAAAGGATTAAATAACTCATTTAGGGATCCTAGAGAGATAGTACAGGAGGTCTGTTGCTTCCCTTGCCTATTGGATGGCCCCAACTCTATTCCTGGCACTGTATAGGTTCCCTTGAGCACAGCAAGGATTACAGGTCATTAAGCAGAGTTTAAAACAAGAACTTTACATTTCTCAGTTTAGCTTCATAGTCACTATCCCAGCCAGTCTTTTTAAATTGTTTGTTGAAAATACTTGTTACCTTTTAGAAGTTGCCAATGGATTCTTTCCCTGAATAATTTAGTTGTCAAAGAGATTTACGTGTGCATTCAATAAATGTATACCATGTTAGACACTCTCTGAAAATGATGTGTTTACTCAAGCGGTATCTATTTTCTAGGAGGAAAAGTTATACACGTTTAAATATTAGTAGGGTTTTGTTTGTATGGGGGCCACACCCATGGTTCATGGGAGCTACTACAACTTCTGTGTTTGGGGTTATGCCTGGCTTTATTTGGGGGACCATGCAGTGTTCAGGATCAAACCTGATTTTGTTCTGTCTCTCTCTCTCTCTTTCTCTCTCCCTCTCTCTCTCTCTCTTTCTCTCCCTCTCTCTCCCTCTCTCTCTCTCTCCTTCTCTCTCTCTCTCTCTCTCTCTCTCCCTCCGTCCATCCACCCCACAGTAGCATTTTTGATGGATGATGAGCTCTTTTTCTATGAAGGATATCCGTAGAGAGAAGTACAAAATGAGGATATCTAGTGAACTCTGAATAGTTGCATCATTTCTATGTAAACAATTAGTGAATAGAATATTCTTAAAAATTAAAATATTAATGCTGAACCAGTCTTCATATTTTAAGAAGTAAACCTGTTTTTTTTGTTTGGCCTTTGGGAGTTTTTTGGTTTATTGTTTTGGGACCCCACCTAGCAGTGCTCAGGGCTTGATCTTGACTCTGCACTTGGATCACTCCTGGTGTGTATGGGAGACCACACAGAGTGTTGGGAAGCAAACTTGGGTCCGTGGCAACGAGGCAAATTCCTCACTTGCTGTGCTATAGCTTGGGCCCTTTTATTTTTGGTTTTTGTGCCCCAGCCAGTGGTGCTGTTCCTGGCTCTCTGCTCAGGAATGACCCCTGGCGGTGCTTTGGGATTCCAACCAGAGTTATGGCTACTGTAGCTGGATGCCAAAAGGCAAGTGCCTTCCTTACCTCCTGTTCTATCTCTCTGGTCCCACAAATCATATTTTTTCTTTTGGATGAGTGTTTCATGTCCTTTTCTTTATAGTAATACGCATATATTTATATACAGCTAAAATATATGTGGCTACATTTGTGTTACTTTATTTTTAAATGTATTATATTTAATACATATGGAACTATATGGAATATGACTTATAGACTTGGTGAAGTCTTAAAGTGGAGTGATGTCTTAAAGAATCAGTTGACTCAAGCCCTACCATATTATTTCAGCTTCGTCTGTTTTTACGTATTGTTACATGCTTTTCTCTCCAGAGGGAAAATGCTCATTGTGTTTTATTTTGTTTTTTTTCTCACATGGTTGAGCAGATCGTGTGAAAATTTGAGTAAGGTGCTAAATAAGAATTCTTTCTCCTGAATATATAGGACTTTAAGATAGTGTTAGAAAAAGCACAAGAGAGAATAAAAATAGTTTGGTTTGATCTGTTTTAATGCACACAGAAACATATGTAATGTTAAAGTGCAGTGTTACTTTAATGAATACATTCTGCAAATTTCATACTTACAACACATGCAGTAATTTATGGTTATTTTTGAAATGGTGGAAAATTATTTATCATAAAAATACAAGAACTTTTAAAATTTGACATTTGTATCTTCATTTACATCGAATAGAATTTACTCTTATGCATGAGTCTTTAAATTATTTTTAAAACAATGACGTTGTTGCCTAATAATAGTATGAGGGAAAGAAAAAAAAATTTTTTTTTTTTCATTTTTGGGCCACACCTGGCAGTACTCAGGGTTCACTCCTGGCAGATTCAGGGGACCAAAAGAGGTATTAGGGGATCAAAACTAAGCCCGCTGTGTGCAAGGGAATCCTTATGCCTATTATCTTTGGCCCCCTATAAGAAAAAAATCTTTATTTGTTACAATTAATCTATGTGTCTGTAACATAAACTTTTAAAATTTTTCTTGCCTCTGCTTTACACATAGTTTCACTTCTTTGGTTGTAATTTCAGAGAGTAAACGTAGTAAACTTGGAAGGAAACGCTAGAGAGATAGTACAGGAGTTGGGGGCCTGCTTAGTATGTGGCTGACCCCAGCTTGACCACCAGTACTACATGTAGTCCCCGGAGCACTGCCAGGCGTGATCCCTGAGCACAGAGTCAGAGTAAGAACAAGAAAAGGAAGATTGAAAGACTATTTAGAGGAAATTGGTCTAGTAATATATGTTCAAGGTTTTCATTCTTCATCTGGTTTTAATTGACTCTGATAGTTAATTTTCTTATATCTGAATGGCATTATGGGTAGAAGAAAAATATGGTGCCATCTTTAAGAGCTTTACTTTGGTTACATATTAAATTCCCAAATATCCTGGCTTATTCTGAAGCAGTCTTACTCTAAGTGGGCAATACTGCATGCCCTCAACCCTTACTGGGGGTACTAAATGGTCAGGGGATGGAGGGTGGTAGTAGTAGCCTCAGATGCCACTGGGGGACACTTTTTGTATTTTCACTGAAGAAGGCAGATTTACAGGACTGGTTCCAAGTTATTTCTGAAAATGTTATGGGAGGTCAAATAATTGTGGGACCTCTGTGTTATATCTATTGTTAACTAGTTATTTTTCTAGGGATAGAATATTGAGATGTGCATTTGTGGAAAACACTCAGATCACTGGCTGGCACATGATCTAAAAAAATATACACTGCAATAGTGTTCTAAGGCTTTTCTTCCCCTCCGGAGAATTACAAGCATTCAGATAAAGCACATGTTATTTCTTGTGTAGAAAATATGTAAAATAGCCTTCAACAGTGCTAAAGAAATTCATATCTCTTTCTTTCTTTGAGGTAGCTCTTCATCTCTTTGTGGCAAGTTATTATTTGGATATATGTCAGTTTAGCTGATTGACGATTTTGAGATGTATGAATATTTTCCATTGTGGTTTTGGTTTTGGGTCACGCCCAGTGGTGCTCTGGGCTAATTCTTCCTGGCTCTGTGCTTAGGGATCAGTCCTGGTGGGACTAGGTGGGCCATGTTGGGTGTTGGGGATTGAACCCCAGTTGACCCTGTGCAAGGCAAGCACTCTAACCGCTGTATACTATGTCTCCAGACCCCAAATGTATGAATATTTAAGTGAAAGTTAAGAAGCTTATTATTGTTAATGGTATTACATTAAAAATGTTGAGTCATTTTAAATCATTGTGTAGAATCCTAAACTATAGCTATTGTCATATTTTTGCTAAAATATCAATAACTTATATAAATTTAAAGCTTTCAGGTTACATGTCCTGGTATAATTACGTCATTCTTTTTGGTTTTAAGAACTTTTATTACTTGAGTATGCTCTATTGGAGAAATTAAAAATCCATTTGCAAAGTCAGCATAAAGGAAAGTGAAAAGCAATTTAAAACTGTATTTTCCTGCAGTTCTTTTTTTCAACTCTGTGTGTCTTGAAATTAAATGTTGTAGGTTATTGTTTTTCTAGAGCTTTTCTGCTCCTGCCTATAAGTGTCTTTAAGATTCCTTGGCAAACATTCTAACAAATTTCCTTACAAGTAACCCTCACACTTCTTTCTCAGTCTGGACAGATTTCACAGAATCAAGAGCTTATATTTAAGTCAAGGCAGCTGTTGGAAGATTATTGTTCTTGTAAAAAAAATTCTTCTCATTGGAGACTTCCCCAGGGCCTTGGGGGGTCACTCCCAGTGATACTCCAGGCTGGACACTTCAGTGCTCAGACGGGCCATAGGATGTGGTGCTGATCGCGCCCTGCAGTGCTGGAGTCAGTCAGGGTGACCCGGGGGTGTTCAACAGGGTCAGTCCAGGTGATGTTGGAGAAGGGCATATAGTATGGGGTCAAACTTAGACACACATGCAGGGCCAGTGCCCATAATACTTGGGGCTGTCCCCACCCTTGTTCATGGGGAGTGGTTTTTATACTTTGTGAAATATGGTATAATGATAGCAAAGGGAATGTCCACTGACAGCTCGAGAGTCTGTGGAAGTGACATGAATTTTTTCCCCCCAGTTCCTCAGTTCAAAGACACACTTTTCCCATCTCTTTCCCCTTCATTCACTAGAAGATTCATAAGAATTGGAACTTCAGCTGTGGACTGAAGAGGAGAAATGCATTAAGGGAGTGTTTGGGGGGATGCTGTCCTGTCCATCTCTCTCCTCCCCACCTTTCCCCTCCCCTTCTCTTCTCTTCTCTCTCTCTCTCTCTCTCTCTCTCTCTCTCTCTCTCTCTCTCTCTGGGTAGCAGCTAAGAAGAGAATTGTAAAAATAATTTATTAGAGAGGATAACATGATAGCAAAGCAGAAACTTCCATTAAAATCTTTACCTATTCTGTTGCCGTCCTCTATGGTGTCATTATCACAAAATAAATGTCATCCCTTTAAATATTTAGCACCATCTCAACACCCAACTGTACCATAAACATGTTTGCTTTTTTGCTGTTCTTTTTCTTGCTTTTACTTGTGTTTTAGGCAAACTATTGTGGTAGTTTGTCCACATGATTGTTATAAATTTCTACAAAACTAGTTGTGTAATTGAGTTGGATAGTGCACGTTGTATTGCAGTTCCCTCTGGTTTTGTATTTACCTATGTAAAAATGTTTATTCGGCATCTTTTGTAAAAACAAAACAAAAACCCAGCTAGGCAATTTCCTAGTTTCTCGGGGATTACAGTAACAAGAAAGATCCCTGTTCTTTAAGATTGTCCTTTATGATGGGAAAACACATAATAAGAAAGAAAAGAACTCCCTGGCAGCCTTCTATATACAGCCTTTTTGATTATTTGCTTCTGGTGTGGTATAAGAATTCGTAGAATGCTTTTCTAAATGGTTGCTTGTGTTTAAAGTGCTGTGAGGTTGGGGAGATGTTTCAAAGAACTAGAGCACACACCTGGCATGACAGAGTTCAGGTTTGATCCCTGGCACTGTATAGCTCCCAAGCACCTCAGGACTGACCCAAGTAGCCCTCAATTCTACAGTAGTCTGAGCATGAAGTGGTTGAGTGTTACTGGGCATGTCTCCTGGGCCCTCTGAGCACTGCTTAGGAGATCCACCAAAATAAAATATTAGAATTTGAATCAGTAAGTTTTATTATAAACTTCAGAGTGTTATCATTTCATATTTCGTTAATGATTTAAATATTCACTGCTATGCCCTCATGAATTCCAGGCAGTCACTGACATTGGGTATATGTTTGTAGAAGTAATTTATTGAAAAATAGTAACTTATACTTATTTTCTCAGTTGAACCATCTGTGTTAAAATGTTTTCTCTTTTTAAAAAGTTGATTAGGTTTTTGGAGGAACGAGAGCTGGTATACTGGGTAGGTCACTTGCCTTGCATGTTACCTATCCAGGTTTGGTTCCTGGTACCACATTTCGTCCCCACCACCCCATGCCCTGCCAGGATTGATTATTGAGTGTAGAAGTAGGAGTTAGCTCTGACCACAGCTGGGTGTGACTCCCCAAATCAGATGGGGTGCCAGGAATCAAACCCGAGTTGGCTGCATGCAAGACAATTTCCCTAGCCATTGTACTATCACTCTGGCTTTTTTTACATTTTTAAACTTTTTTTTCTCCCAGCAGATCTCTTAGATTTTCTATATTCCAGAAAAGTACTTACACATTTTTCTCTAAATCATGTGGTTATCAGATAAAGCAGTATAACAATATTATGTTGTTGTATTATATTGTATATCAATGTAAAGATCTCAAAATATGAAGATATATGGACAAACACATATAGTATCTTTTACTATCTACACACGTGTGGTATTTCTAGTACAGTGGCATTTTTGCACATGGTTTCTATTTGTTGTGTTGTGCTGACAGTCAGTCTCCCTATCTTTTTTCTGATGAGCTTTTTGAATACTATGTTAATATTAGTGAATTCATTGCATCCAGATGTCTTGCTTGATGGATTTGTGTATCCATCTAATGGTAATTGTGGCATTGAGGTTTTAACTACATAAATTCACTTGATTAAACATTCTTAAAATCAGGGTAACAAGAGACTCATTCCCCAGCTCCCCCCGCTCCCCAGTCCCCCGGCATAATGCTCCCTGGTGTCTGCTGTGGAATGGAAATGGGACACTAATAGAATTCCAATAGGCAGGGGGCTCTGAACTGTGGAGTGGGGAGGAGAGTAGCAGGAGGTAGGTGGTGGCCTCAGATTCTCTGGATTCTGTATCTGGCCAAACTCTGCATCTGGTGTTTCCCAGGAAGTTTCCTGCCAATGTTATACAATGCCACATCTGTTTCCCACAAATGTTTAAGCACCGAGTTCTTAAATTCCTGGCGTGGAAACCTGGCATCCAGTATTTCCAAAAATAGCTTTGAGATTTAGCAAATTTGGGATTAACAAATTCTTCTTTAATTGTTTCTGTTTAGGACTCAAACTTTTATTTTTTCTCTCTACATAGTTTCACCTAGGTTCTATTGCTGCACATTCACATTTTATTACTTTGGCAGATCTTTACCTCAAGTCTAAATGTTTAATGTTTATACATGCGAATACTTTTATTCATTATAAATGGAATTTTTATTGAAGATAAATTCTTCATATGAAACCTTCCAATGAAATGATTGCATGGATGTATCAGACACTTCAGTTTATATTTACTTTATTCTGCTGGTAGATATAACACATAAGGTACATGTCAGTGTCCTTTTAAATGACAGAATTGGGATCCAGCCAGACTAAGTAACTTGCCAGTAGTCATTGCCAGTACGTGCCAAGATTCTTCAAAGGTCTGATTCCCAATGCCCAGTTGGTTTTTGCTGCCTTTGCACTATCCAGATTGGTGCTCTCAGCTTTGCCGTTGAACCGTAGTGTTAGTAGTAGGACTCATGGGTTGGTTTGTTTTTGAGATCCTCTGAGAGTAAGTGAAATATAAGATAGCATTTACTCCAGAATTTGGTTTTTTTCTTGTTCTTTTTTTTCCTGGTTTTTGCTTACTGTATGGCTATAATTCAGCCCTTTGAAATTTCTGTGCTTTTTATCTTTTTAAGTTTTGTGCATAGCACAGCATTCTAAATTGCTCCTGACTTTTGCCTTGTTTTGAAAATCAGAAGAGTACTCATAATAGAATTATATTAAATGGGTAGTTAATTTTGAATTCCCTTGATAGATTCACATTCAAATTTTATCCCATTGTATAAAAATGTATCACCTGCTAGTTTTATTTGTGTGTTTGTGTGTGTGTTTAAATTGTTGAGACCACACTTGGGTAGATGCATACAGCTGGGAATGAACCCAGGTCCTCACAGATGCAAGATTGTGCTCTCCCACTTGGGCTACACAGTGAGTCCTAAATTATGTATTTATTTCTTTTTTCTTTTTGGTCCTTTATTGTCTTTTAAGTAGTTTCTTCTCTTGATTCCAAATCCAAGAACAACAAATTAATAACACTTACAATAGCTACTTTGGATTACATAGCAGTTACTAAGTACCAAGCATTATTCTAGGCATTATTAATAGGGAGTGTGGGTGAAACACAACTTTTGGTGCTCAGAGTTTGTGTCTGACTCTGTGCTAAGGTAGTTACTCATGGTGGTGCTGTGGGACCATATGTGAAGCCAGGGATTAATCAAGTGTTGACCTTGTCTTGTGTAAGGCAAGAGCCTTACTACTGTACATTCTCTCTGGCCCCTTATATTTTTAATGTAGTGAAATGATCCTCAGTACAATGATGTCATTGATATGCTATTGGTATTCTCATTTTGCAGATGAGGATCAAGATGGGTATATCTGCACTGCTGGTTTGGGTTTGCCTTTTGTCCTGTTAATTGCTACAGACTTTGAAAGTCTCTTATGAATACAGATTTCTCCTCTGGCAGGATTCACCACTTACCCTACAGTCATGCACTTTTCTGTGTATGGCTTTGTATAAGTATTTATACTTTGTATAAGTACTGTCTTATACAAAGGCATAAGACAGTACTCTTTGTATATATCCAAGACCTCATACAATCTCTGACACAAAATAACTTAGTGAACACTATTTTGCCAGTGCACATATTCAGTTCTTAAAAGCCTGTATCTACTCAAGCTTCTTTACAGACTTAGAAAATCAAATGAGAGTTCAAATGGTTTTGTAAGCTTTGGAGCACCATGCAAATAGCTATTGACGCAATTCCAGAGTAAACTGTATAATGCAGGGTGATGCTTTTTGAACCTATGAATGCTAACACCCAGGATCTTCACAATTTATTGTGCCACTGCTCTGTCCAAACTATTTTTTAACCAGCAGTTTTTATTATTTCAAATGGATTTTGTATCATTTTACTGCAGGCTGTATCATTGCTCTGCAGAAGACAGAGATGGGCATTCGTATCCTGATATTTAAATACTGCAGACTCAAGCTGTCCAAATTCTTTTGCCTTTTCAGTCCAGTGTTCTATGTTAGCTGTATGTGAATATCAATAGTGACTTATTTACAGTTATGCTTTGACTTGTAACTAGAAAATTCTTCAGTTCTGCCCTCTGATTCATGGAGTCAGGAGAAGTAGGGGGCAGAGGGGAGATCAACACCAATAATTTGGATGATAATTTAAGATAGAAGTGTTCTAAATATGTTCTGTAAAGATGACTTGATGTCATCACAAATATTTTTTAATAGTAGTTATAGTTTTCATAATTAATAGTACTTGAGAGCACTGGCATTTATTTTTTTACCCTGGTGTACATTTTACAGTCCATTTGTGCTGGTGCGTTCAGTGGACACACAAATTACTCAGAACCATATGGCTGTGGTCAGCAGCTGATAAATGGATTACAATTTTTTCTCCAGACTCAGAAAAAAGCATCCCTGGCTTTGCTTTGGAAGAAGCTGGGGCTTGGGGCAGACCATCACTTAACTTTGATTTGAACAGAACTTGCAACTTTCTATGTAGACCTTTCAGATAACTTACTTGTTGAAATGGGTGGCCATATATTCAGGCTGTAGCATTGATGAAGCTCGTCAGTTTTCATGAAAGATTGTCAGTCTTGCCATCTGCTAGCCTGATGGTTTGAGTATGTATTTTTGCCCACTGTAACTGCAGGTCACACCCCTCCCCTCCTACCCCCACTAGAGGTTTTAACCAGGAGTGATCTCACATCTAACTCTTGTTGAAAGACTTATTATGGAGGATTATTTGAAGAAATTTTTTTGTGTTTCATTCTGCAGTCATGCCTGTATCAAGCTGGATCATCATATAACTGCCTTATTGAAATTTTACCTGTGATCTCTGCTTTATTATTATTATTATTAATTTAAATAAAAGTGATGTATGTCACATGCTTTGTATGCATTAGATACTTTCCAGCAGGTATCTTACCCAGTTGAAGTATTGGTATGGATAATTGAGACTTTTAAAAAGTGTGATAAGTATAACACTATGCCATTGTGCAGAAACTTATTCAAATGAGGAGATGGATAAACTTGATTCTCCCTCCACCTCTATAGATGGCATTAAGTACTACTTTATATTTAGTAGTTTACAGTATAAAGTGGAAGTATGTTGCATTGTCTATTTTGGAATGCTAAGCATGCCTTTGCTTCTTTCAACTTTCTGTTTTATTGTTTTTTATTAAGTGTTATTGTAATATAATCTATAAAGTCCAATGTCAGTATGATTCGTTTTTATTACTGAATCTAAATTTCTGTCCTACTGCTCCTAACAAAACAAGCCAGTTGTTCTTTCATCAGAAAATATAATAGTTGACAGTTTTACAAAGTAGCCATATCCTTATTTCTAACTAAAAACTTGTGCATTTGTATTTAAATAAAACTGTTTTACAGTCTGTAAGTGAAACCTCTGCACACCTTTATGAGTGGTGAAAATTTGTTATAACTTTATTATTTCACGTATTTTATCCATCTTTAAATATATTACTATTAAATGATAAAATCTGGAGAGGTGCTATGCATGGATCATGGCTTATTTGTATTAGCACATCTCTTGGAGGAGGTAATGGAGGAAAGATAGAGGGAACTGAGTTCTTCCAATATCTTTTACTTTTCACTCTGATATCCTAAGAGTACACAAACTTATCCTCAGGCTTTTCATCTCAAGAATTCTAATATTTTGAAATGGCTTCTTTGTTTCAAGAGGTTATTTCCCAAAAAGATGGAAAGGCAAGGGGTAAAAGTCTTTCTTCTTCCCAAACCTCCCTGTGCCGTAAGTCCTTCCAGCTGCTTACTCAAAGCTGGGAATTATGTATATTTTATTGACCATTTGTGACATATTGTCCTCCCTTATGGCAAGGGAGATGGGGAGATAGTACAGTTGTCCTCTACGTTTCAGAGGAGACAGAGAGAAGATGGCCTGCAAAATGCTTGTTTCAGTCTGCCAGAGATGCCTGCATTTGATATGGACCAATTGTGTGTGTGTGTGTGTGTGTGTGTGTGTGTGTGTGTGCGCGCGCGCGCGCGCGCGTGCGTTTAGTTTCAAGTATAGCTGCTTTTTCCTAGTTAAAATCTAAAAAATTGCAGCACATTTAATCTGAATATTGTTATAGTTAGTTCATTTTTAAGGCACATCTTTATTATAAATTTTTAATTTTTGTTATTTTACTTTTGAGCCATATCCGGCTGTGCTCAGGGCATTCTCCTAGCTCCATGCTAAGAGTGCAGAGCCATGCTTACTCCTGGGTCTGTGCTCAGGGATCACTTCTGGTGGGACTTGGGAAACCATATGGAGTGCCAGACAAGCTCTCTACCTGCTGTCCTATTGCTCTGGCTATTATATATTTTTAAAGTATTGCAGTTATCTAATAAATTCCAAAATCATTTTGATTAGATATTATGTTGTAAATTTTAATGGGTAGTTTACTATCTCTTACTTATGGGTAGTAAAATTTGGTAGAATTTATTGAATTTTAGAAAATTAAGTTTTGAGATCCTTTCTTATTTTCTTGATAACTGCTTATCTCCAAACTAGGATTTTAAGAGTGGACTTGGTATTACCATCATTCCAATGAATGTAGCAAATGTGAAGCAAGTAGACCGAACTGTGAAACAATCTTTTGAAATAATTACTCCCTATAGGAGTTTTAGGTAAGTTATTTTTCAACACATCATCTTTCTATTAATATAGGAATACTTGAGTTATCAATTTCTATTGCTTTCAGTGATTTCATTTGTTAAAAGTTGCCTGTTTTTATGTATTTTCCCTGTAATGTCTGTTTTATCAACAAACCATTACACCTTTTAAAAGCAACTTGAATGACCATTAAACCTGAAAAGTTACAAATTTCTTGAGACTTAGTGTCATTTCTTAATACATCTTTTTATTAGGAGGCTTGGGTAATTTTTTATCAGTAGACAAGAAAAATTTCTTCACACTTTAAAGATATAAGAAGTGAATATTATTATTTCTTTAATCTGTACTCTTGTTTTTTTAAACTAACTGTAGCCTAATAAGTATATCCCATCTTTGGGATACTTCGTAGTTACAGTTGCTTCATAATGATTACCTAAATGGCACTGCAACTTAAATTGATGCTGAATTTTATAGCATTTATGGCAGTTACTGATAAAATATTTTGGAATTTTATGTGTCTTATATTTTAGTAGTCTAGTAATTACTTCATTATGACCAGACAAAACATTTTTTTAAAATTTTTATTAGTGAAACACCATGAGGTACAGTTGTAGATTTGCAAATTTTTGTGCTTGGGTTTCGATTATACAATGATCAAGTACCCATCCCTCCACCAGTGCCCATTTTCCACCACCATGGATCCCAGTATCCGTCCCACACCCATTCCCCCATCCCACCCTGCTTTGTGGCAGGGTGTTCCCTTTTGTTCTCTCTCTCCTTTTGGGTATTGTGGGACCAGACAAAACATTTTAAAGCACGTGATGTATTTGATAATCTGTTACGCTATATATAACTTTTTTTTCACAGAAGAAGCGCAAGACGTTGTTGTGGAATTCAGCCACGGGTTAATTTGTTTCTTATACAGGTCAAAGATAGTTGTTTGAGGGATTAACAATCGCTTAGCAGTTTCAGAAATGCTCCAGTTTTCATTTTATCTATCAAATTCTATCTATGGTCTCATAGTTTGAGAAGAAAATAGTTATTTAAGGACTGCATTTTTGTTTTCGTATATGAAGAGTCAACTGAAAGTGCCGATAACTAGTTTAATTTAATAATTTTTACTCAAAATACTTTCTCTGTTTCTAATGTTTTGGTGGTGGTGGTGCTTGGGTCCCATACCTAGTAGAAGCCACACTTTATATCAAGAATATGCAGCTTCCCTCACATTTTCCAGTTACCATCCAGTTGCCTTCCCGCATATCTTCCAGTTGCCCTGAAATTAAATTTCATTATGACCCTGGCTCCATAGAGTAAGTACTACATGCTCAGGATTTAAGTGTTCAGTCCCACCAGAATGCCTTTTTTCTGAGCTAGTACAAGTGTTGGCTCCATACATAGCCATACTCTGTCCAACTTGGCTCCAGTGTAGGGGATCTTCTGATTACTTTATTTTCAGGTTTTATAGTTTACACGGTGTGAGAAAACAGGGTGGGGTTCTTTGTGCCCTTGGTGGGGTTAGAGATTTATTCTTCCTATACCTCCTCTGCTCCCCCATCCAGTTTTCCAGACCCATTTTTCATGGACACCTTTTTACGCAGAAATGGTTGATTAAATCCCACACCATTTTTTTTTTTATTAATCCATGTTGCCAACACTGCCCTCCTCTCCAGTTGTGGGGTTAGGACTTATTTTTCTCATAATCTACATTTCTCTAACTATACTTTGAATTTGCTGATGACCAGCTACCTTCCTGAAGTTTTCTAAGCCCCAAATTATAAATGATCTCAGTAGACTACAAAAGACACTCAAATTTTCCAAGAGATTTTAAGAGTTGGGTTCTACAAACTAGGCCAAAAATTTAAATATCTATTTTTGCTTTGTACCATATTGACTGGTAGAAATCACTTAGAAGTGTAGAAGTGTGTGACTATTGTAGTCATGATAGAGTCATAAAAGCTTTCAAGTGTCTAATCCATGTAGGTAGTTATTAGTTTTGTGATTAAGATTTTTAGTCATCAATTAATTTCATTATTTAAAATATTTCAAACCATTTCAATTTTATTTATTTTTTCTTTTTTTGTGTCACACCCAGCAATGCTCAGGGTTCACTCCTGGCTTTGCACTCAGGAATTACTCCTGGCAGTGCTTAGAGGACCATATGGGATGCCAGGGATCAAACCCGGGTTGGCTGTGTACAAGGCAAACATCCTACCTGCTGTGCTATCGCTCCGGCCCTTTTTTTTTTTCTCATTTCAATTTTCCAAGTGGAACATTTTAATGCGAACCAAAATCATTTAGTGGGTCATTGACCAAGTATAGAGTACTTTGTAGCTACTCAGTAAGTTCTTGAAAGAGTGAACTTATGTTTAATGTTTTAATCCTTCCCTGAGCCACACAACAAACACTGTGCATTAGAATAAAGAAAAATGAGAGCACAGCTAAAAATGAGTTTGAATACTGTTGGAATAGTAATCATTTAAAACATTTTGGATTTCTCAGTTTCTTGAAGCCATCTGGATAGTCTTCTGATTAAAAAAAAAACCTCTATTTTTATGACTTTGAAAAAAATTAAAAGTTCTGATGGGTTTTTGATAATTAAGTTTCATGGTAGTCTGTATCATGGTATACTTTCTTGGCAAAATAATCCAGTAGTCCTGAAACTCTGCCAGACTTCTGTTGATTAATATATAACCTTTGCTTCAGAAACATGACCTTTCACTTAAACTTTTGATCTAATGGCTCAATTTATATATCCTGATCATACAAACGTGTATGTTGATTCTAGCTCAAGATTTGTCAACAAAATCATAAGTAGTGTGGAATGTTGAAGTAAGAAAATAGATTGTTAGATGATTTTAACAAAAAAGACTATCCATCTGCCTGGAAGGCATATTTTTCAGCTGCTGTTTAATTTGTGAGTGAAATGAATATGCAAACTGAACATACTGTTTAATTGGCCTTTACAAGGGGGATCGATAATGCAGAAACGTTAATTGTTTCAGCTTTACAGCAGAGTCTGAAAAAGAAAAACAGGAGTGGATTGAAGCTGTGCAGCAATCGATAGCAGAAACTCTCTCTGATTATGAAGTAGCTGAGAAGATTTGGTTCAATGAGTCCAACAGGAGCTGTGCAGATTGTAAAGCCCCGGATCCTGACTGGGCATCCATCAATCTCTGTGTTGTCATCTGTAAGAAGTGTGCAGGTAATTAGTGATAAGTTATGTTCATCACAGCCTGGTGGCAGATTGGCTCTCAGTGCTCTGTATTCGCATCTAGAATGCGGGCCAGCTAGTGGTTATAAAAAAATAAAAGCAGACAACACTTATTACATTTAAATCAAACTGAAAGTATAATTCTAAACAATTTTTTTGCAGGACTTAGATGTAAAAATTGATTTTTAAGCATGGAATGATTATTTTGTGCCCATTGGTCCATGTATGAATTTTGAAAAGACATTTGCAATTTATAGGTTTTTAAGGTGTGTTTCAGAATGCACACTGAACATGATCACATATTTATGTGAATTGTCCATTTTCCCTCACTTATATTTTGTAAGGTGTTTTTCACATCAAATTTGTTCTGAGCTTTAAATTATTTCAATAAATCTGATACCTCATAATTGGAATGATTATACAGAAGGATTTTCAGAGATGGTTGACTTTTATAAAAGTAAGCAAGTATTTGGACTTGTTGTATATTGGGGGATACCCAGTTATACAGTGCCCCGGGGAACGAGGGGGAAATGGACCCCAGCTTACTACGTATGAGATCCTAGACCACATAGGGGCTGGGAACATTTGAATATTTATGACATCATTTGTGGACCATACAATACTGGCAAATTGGCTCTAAACAGCCAACAGGGCATTTGATCACCTACTAAAGTAAAGCTAAAGAAAGTTGCTTTGAGTTAGAAAAGATGAAGTCATGAAATTTGCATACAAGTGGTTCTACGTGAAAAGTATCATGATAAGTGAAATGAGACAGAAAGAGAGGGACAGACATAGAAAGATTGTGTTTATCCATGGAATATAAAGTAACAGAATGGGAGACTAACACCCAAGAATAGTTGAGATAGATACAAGGAGGTTTGCTCCATGACTTGGAAGCTAGCAGTATATGCTGGGGTAAAAATCAGCTCAGATAGGAAAGGGGGCACCAAGTAAAGGGTGTGTGGAGGATCCACTCAGGACGGAGAGGCGTGCTGAAAGTAGACTATGGACTGAACACTATGGCCACTCTATTGCAAATCACAACACTCTAAAGGAGAGAGTAAAAGGGAGTGCCCTGCCACAGAGGCAGGGTGGGGTGGGGGAAATAGGCTGGGGGGAGGGACACTGGGGTCATCGGTGGTAGCTAATGGGCACTGGTGGAGGGTTGGGTACTCTAGCATTGTACGACTAAAATAGGAGCACCAAAGTTTGCAAGTCTGTAACTGTACTTCGCGGTGATTCACTAATAAAAAAATAAATAAATAAATAAAAGAAAGTTGCTTTGAGCAACATTGATTTATTTCTGGAATTCTGTACTAATATTTCTCTCATCATAAAGATCTTTTCATTAACTCTGTCAATAATGACAACAGAAAATATTAATAAATTTCTCCGCTTTGCATATTTCCTTGTCCTTTCTCCCTCCATCTTCTCACTGGAAGAGAAATCCTAATGTGTCTATGGTTGATCTTTCTTACTTTTCTGTCATTCCTTACTTCTTAGGGTTGGCAGCTCATTACTTATGCACTCCATGGGTAAGCATCCAGCCATGGTTTCTTTTTTGCTTACTGATAAACTCCAGTTTTTTTAGGCCTTTTAATTTCCCTTTATCTTTTTACTTTTCCTTTTGTAGGCAGCCAATGTTTGTGTGTGTGTGTGTGTGTGTGTGTGTGTGAGAGAGAGAGAGAGAGAGAGAGAGAGAGAGAGAGAGAGAGAGAGAGAGGGAGAGAGGGAGGGAGAGAGAGAGAGAGAGAGAGAGAGAGAGAGAGAGAGAGAGTTAGGCTATAGTTGATAACATTCTGGTGTCACTCCTAGTTCTATGCTCTATGCTAAGAGGGTTCCTGCCACTAACTTTTTTTTTTTTCCGGCCGGCTATATGCAAGGCAAATGCCCTACACACTGTGTGCTATTGCTTCCTTTCATGATGGAGTTACAGTCATACAATGATAAAACTCCCATTCCCCCACCAGTGCACATTTTCCACTGCCAATGACCCCAGTATCCTTCCTGCCACCCCCAACCTAACCCTCCTTGCCTCTGTGGCAGGTACCTTTCTTCTTATTCTCTCTCTGCTTTTGGGCATTATGGTTTGCAGTACAGATATTGAGAGGCCATTATATTTGGTGCTTTGTTTACTTCCAACACACATCTCCCATCCAGGCAATCCCTTCAACCATCATTGACTTAGTGGTCCCTTCTCCATCCTAACTGCCTTCTCATCCAGAATAATTGAGGCAGGCTTCCAACTACTGCCACCATGTATTGTCTGGACTGGAACCTGAACTTCCTATGTTCAAAACCTGTCCTGAGGTATCCCTCAGAACTATCTCTCTGACCCTTACAAGACACTTTCAAGAGGAATATGTGCACCCGTTTTGTTAATTTATTGTAATATTCTTTATTTTCTTTGATATTCTGTGCTCAACCTCCTCATTCCTGTTCCAATAAGTGTTCTCACCACTTTGTTAGCTCCAATTCCAACCCCACCCCATCCCACCCCCTGCCTCTGTAGCAGGCACCTTCCTTCTTACTCTCTCTCTACTTTGGGCCATTATGGTTTACTATACAGATACTAAAAGGTCATCGTGCTTGGTGCTTAGTCTACATCTCCTATCCCAAGTGATCCCTCCAACCATCATTGACTTAGTGGTCCCTTCTCTATCCCAACTACCTTTTCCTCCAGCATATGAGACAAGCTTCCAACCGTGGAGCACTACCCCTGGAAACTTGTCTCTACTGTCATTGGGCATTAGTCTCATGGTATGTTATTTTATAGTCCACAAATGAGTGCAGTCATTCTATGTCTGTCTCTTTCTTTCTGACTCATTTCATTTAGCATGATACTCTCCATGCTCATTCATTTACATGCAAATTTTATGACTTCATCTCTTCTAACAGCTTTATAATAGTTTTATGTTGATGCACCATGGTTTCTTTAACCAATCATCTGTTCTTGGGCACTCAGGTTGTTTCCAGTTTCTGGCTATTGTGAGCAGTGCTGTAGTAAACACACACATGAAGATGACATTTCTCCTGTGCACTTTTGCATTCCCAGAATATAGTCCCAGAAGTGATATGGCTGGGTCATGAGCTTAATTTCTAGTTTTTTGAGGAATGACCATATTTTTTTCCAAAAAGACTGAACCAGTCATTATTCCTACAATGAATGAGAGTCTCTTTCTCCCTGCATTTGCGCCAACACTGGATCTTCTTGTTCTGATTTTTTATTTTTTGAAAACTGTGGTATATGATGATATCTCATTGGTGTTTTTATTTGCATTTCCCTGATGGTTAGTGATGTAGAGCATTTTTTCTTGTGTGTGTTTTTTTTGTTATTTTTATATCTTTTTTGAGGAATTTTCTGTTCATTTCTTCTCCCCATTTTTTGATAGCTTGGAGGTTTTTTTCGTGTAAAGTTCCACCAGTGTCTTGTATATCCTAGATGGTAATCCCCTCTTTGCTAGGTCAGTGGTGTTTCATGGTATTGTTGTGTTTTAATTTGAAAATATCTACCTATCTCCTCTTTCCCTCTCTCTCTTTTTCTCTCTTTCTCCACATATATCTATATATATATATGTGCATATATATGCATACATTGGTACATGTTCTTTAAAGGTAAAATACATCTTTGTACAAATTAAAATGGAGATGTAATTGCTTTTTGATTCCAGGGCAACATAGATCTTTAGGTCCAAAAGACTCCAAGGTTAGAAGTCTGAAAATGGATGCCAGCATTTGGAGCAATGAGCTTATTGAGGTGAGCCTTCGGGGACTGTGGGATTGCTTAGCAGAACTTGGGTGTGGGGAACACATAGAGTCAGTCCAGGCCTGATGGCCTGCCATCTACTGCATGGGTTCTTTTTGATAAATGCGATTATAAAAATGCCATGTAGCCTATTTATGGTGGTAGCTTTCAATTTCAGCTTCCTGGGTATCTCCCAAAGTACAGTTATGCTAAAAACAAAATGTGGTAGAAGCACTAATAGTATACTTACTTTTAGAGGTTTGTTGGATTTTTTTTAAGCCAGAATTCATTTCCCTTTTTAACCCAGCATGGATGAAATGCTGAAAAGTGAATGAAAACATTGGCAAGACTTACAGTTCTTTATTCTGACTTGCCTTGTCATTAACTGCAATCATGTCTAACAGGCTCTTTCCTATTTTCATTTTCTTCTGGGGTTTTGGTATACTCTCTTGACCTGATCACATTAGTGCACTTTTTCAGCCACTTCTAAATGACTCTCTCTCAGCGTGTGCTTCAAAAATAATAAAGCTTTGCTCCAATTTTGTTGTTTGCAATTTCTTTCTCGGCTAGCCCTTTAGAAGACACTTAGGCTGCATTTATTCAATTTTAATTTAATTTTATTTTGTGTAGTGTTGAGGATTGAGCCCAGGAGTTTATAAATGTGAGGTATGTCCTCTGTCCCTTGAGCTCCATCCCTCTCTTGGCCTATTTTCCCAATTAAGATAGTATCTGCTTTCACACTTATTTCATCTTTTTAAGTGTTGAATGTCTCATGTGTTTGTGTTTTGAAGATGATTATGCTTTAATAATGCAGTGAGGGTCACTGTTTTTTGCATATTGAGGTTCATTTTATGTTAACTGTGATCTGATTAATTTTTTACAATTCAGCTTTTTATTGTGATTGGAAACAAAAGAGCAAATGACTTTTGGGCTGGTAATCTTAAAAAAGATGAAGAACTGCACATGGATTCCCCAGTAGAAAAGAGAAAAAACTTTATCACCCAGAAGTACAAAGAAGGAAGGTTCAGGAAAACGCTCTTGGCATCTCTCACGAAGGAAGAATTAAATAAGGTAACATAAAAACATGGAAAATAACCATGGATTTTAATGGCTTTTTAAATATGTGCAAGGCATTTTGAAAATAAGCAGAAAGCCTTCTTGATGGAATTGTTGATTTACTTCCCTTGGTCAGATCATACGAGTGTTTTGTCATTGCACTTGAGGATTTATTAACACTAGTGGATAACTCTTACTCCATCACTGTTTTCCAGTTAACTCCGGGCCTCTCGTGACCTTGAAACTTTAACAACTTTTCTCTTTTAGGGTCAGGGTGCTGAATATAACTTCTGCTAATGCATCAATGAATTGGTGTCAACTAATTTAGAATACTTGGTTAAGTGTCTGCAGCAGTGTTTGTCATGCTGCTGAAGTTTCATTTGTCTTTGAGGAATTCCAGGTTCTCTCTTGACTGTTACATGCAGCCTAGTTGGTATTCTCTCTTCTAACAGATAACTTGTTAATCATTCACTCCTGCACTGCGTGCATGTGCGCATGTGCATACGCGTGCAAACACACACACACACACACACACACACACACACACACACACACACACACCCCTTCACTTAGACTTTCTTCTTCTTCAAAATTGTTACTCTGATACCTTTATGTCAGGAGATTCTTCTGTGTATAGCTATTCAATACATGTATTTTTCTATGCCAACTGTTTTTATTTATACAGTATATGTTCTTCTATAGTTCTTTGTTTTTAGTTTTATGTTTTGGGTTTGGTGTCATCCCCACCTGTGTTTCAAAGCTCAGTCCTGCCTCTATATTCTGGGATCACACCTGGAGGGGATCCAGGGACCATATCAAGTGCAGGGTATCAAATCCAGATTGACCATGTGCAAATCTTACAGTTTACCTGCTGGCCCAGGATTTATGATCTTTCAGTTCTTTAATATGTTTCCAGTGGTAGGGTTTATTGGATAAGGATACCTGGGGAGTAGCATTTTGGAACATTTTGGAAAATAATTTGTTCTCTAAAAATTTCAAGATAAATTAAGTTGATTTACATTGCTCTTTTGATGACTTAGTTTGCCTAAAGGAAAATTTCCCTCTTTGTATTGGCTGGAGCAATAGCACAGCAGTAGGGCTTTTGCCTTGCACCTGGCCGACCCAAGTTCGATTCCTTCGTCCCTCTCGGGGAGCCTGGCAAGCTACTGAGAGTATCTCACCCACACAGCAAAGACTAGCAAGCTACCTGTGATGTATTGGATATGCCAAACACAGCAACAAGTCTCATAATGCTACTGGGCCCGCTCGAGCAAATTGATGAATAATGGGAGGACAGTGTTATAATGCTGCAGTATATCTTAAGGATGATATACTTAGGATTCATTCTTTTTGGGGGTGTAACTTAAATTTTTTTTTAAATAAAAACACTGTAATTTGTAAAGTCTTTTGTTCAGGGCAGATAGTGTAGCAGAGAAGGTTCTTGCCTTGCTTCCAGCTGACTCGGGTTTGAATCCTATTGAGGCTTTTACACCCTGAATAATTGCCTTCTTATATAAAGCCTCCATATTGATCTTCTGTTTATTTTTGAGCTCACTATTTTTTTTTTAATCAGCTTTTCTGAATTATCTGGAATGACTTTGACCTGAGCTTTTGAGTTTTCTTCTACCTTTTGTCTTTCTTTATTGTAGTCATAGATATTTTGAACTCTGTTTTATAGGAATATGTAATCTTCTCTGCCTTCCAGTTTATATTCTGGATATTATTTTCCTTTTGATGTTGCATTCCCTTGACTCAGGTTGCTGTTACATGCTTTTTTTTTTATGCCTCTGCTTCTACTTTATATTTCTTTACTTTAGGGGCCAGAATGAGAATATAGCAGGCAAGGCAGCTGCCTTGTTAATGCCTTGTTAATGGCACAAGGTCCTGAGACCTTGCGAGAGATCTCAGAGCAAGAAGTAAGCCCTGAATTCCGTGGTCTCCCCACCCCACACAAAACAAAACAAAACAAAACAAATTTTCATAGTTCTTCTAATTGATTTTTTTTAATGGGGATGTTTTAGGGTGGTTGCGGCATACCCGGAAATGCTGGGGGTTTCTTTTGACTCTGCACTCAGGAATTAGTCTTGACAGTGCTGGGGTGCCAGGGATTGAACCCATACTAGGCATGTGCAAGGCAAATTCCCTACTCTCTCTGTACTATTGCTTTTCCCCAACTTTTCTTTTAATTTATCCAGATTAGTTACTGAGAGAATGGGTTTTAACCTTTTTCTACGCACAACTTCTTGTCCAGGAACTTTTTTACATGATCTCAGTATATGGAGATATAAATTTGGTCTATAAGTCAAACATTTCCTAATAATAGATTATAAAAAAATGTTTTACCTGTTTTTTAAACGTCTTTTTGTCCACTCATTATCAGTTGTATGGCCCTGTTGTGGGGTTGTGATTTAAGAAGCTTTAGGGGTCAGAGAGTTAATATGGTGGGTCAGGTGCTTGTCTTGCATGCAGCCCACCCAGGTTTGGTTTGATCCCCAGCATCACATATGGTCTCCTGAGCGCCTACCAAGAGTGACTCCTGAGTGCAGAGCCAGGGCTAAGCCCTGAGCATGGGCAGGTGTGATCGGAAAATAAATAAATAAATAAATAAAACCTTGAGAGCAGCAGCCTCCGTGGAGCAGCAGCTGAAGCTTGCTGACTGAGACCTTTGATCTGCTTTGACTGTTCCAGCACGCGGCACTGTGTTTGATTCGATTTGATTTGGTTTAACGTATTTATTTTGGCCTTTGCTAGTTGGCACGGGTGCTGGAGTTGGTATTTGCGGCTTTATGCCAACAAGGTGTGGGAGGGGCATGGACTGTCTAGCAGGTGCAGGGGCGTTCAGGTGTTCGTATGGAGGGGTATGTTTCGAGCTCGCTGTTCTTCCCTCCCATCCCTCAACTACTCCTCCACAAAAGCTGAACATCCTAAATTTGTCCTGAGATTCCCAAAGCACAGCAGAAATGTAGATCTTGATTACACTGGAAAGTAAGTATGGCACATACCTGGCCTTGATATGGCTAAGTATGTCGTGGATTGTCCATTCTTACATTGGCCATATTTTGAATTTTTTCTGCATCTACTACTATTATGTATAAGCATAAATATGTCTTCTAAGACAAAATAAACTGGGCTAGGAGCCTTGGTATCACACAATAGCAAAACAGTTGAGAATTTCAGGTCTTGGGTTGTCATTTAAGTTCTCACAGGCAGGCCTTTGGTGCCTGTTGCTTGTTTCCAGACATAATTACTTTTAGTTTCCTTAATAGGAAGTAAAGATAAAAATCCTCACATAAGTGAATTGTGAGACGTTTTGTTTTTATAGGTCGAGTCATGCATGTCTTTCCTCTAAAAGGTCTATTTTCATTTGACAACCAGGCTCTCTGCGCAGCTGTAGTGAAGGCAGACGTTCTGGAAACAATGGCTTTGCTCTTCAGTGGAGCAGACGTTATGTGTGCAACCGGGGACCCCACGCATAGCACCCCCTATCTGCTGGCCAAGAAGGCAGGGCAAACCCTGCAAATGGAATTTCTCTACCATAACAAATTCTCAGGTTAGTAACAATCTCTGTGTCAGCCTGGTTTCTGCTGATACGTCCCTAAAAGTACTGAAGCACAGGTTTATTTTCCAATAGAAATAATTGTCAGAGTTACCAAAAAAGATCTTATTACCCAAAAAGATGAAAGATGCGTAATACTTTGTTTTAATTCACTTCAAGGAAAGTTTGGGAAATAAATACATTCTGTTTCTTTAATCTTGTAAATGGAAGATTAAAATAGTTAATCCTATATAATCACCTTCACCGAAATTAAATCCGATTTTCATATATGAATAATGAACCCAATTTATATACTATTTGCAATTTTTATGCAGAGTGAAATAAATATCTCAGTATGTTTATTCTGGGGTAAAATTGTAATAGGCTTTCTTCTGGTTCAAAACTCACCTACATATTTATAAGCACCAAAAACTTTGTTTACCTCTTGGATTTCAACCACATTATTTCTGTAATTTTTCTAGACTTCCCGCAACATGACATTCACTCTGAAGGTGGATTAAGTCAAGAGTCCTCCCAGTCTGTGTTCCTCTGTGATTTTCTATATCAGGTTCCTTCTGCTGCTTCTAAACTCTCTTCAGAGAAAAAAGTGCTTGAAGGTATTTTTCTGTTTCTTTTTTGGCTTCTGTTATCTGATAAAGCTATATTTTATTATCAAAACAATTAGGTTTAAATTTTGATTTTTTTCCCTTTAAGATGTTAAATTTGATCTTGGAAAAGAAAAATATTTCTTTGAGGATTTATAAATGCTTTCGGGCACAGATATTATTTCATGTACTGCAACAGGGACTTACCGCTGTGCTAGAACATTGAGTGAATTCTCAGTAGGATTCACTGATGTCTACCTTAGGGCCAACCAATTCTATTTCAGGATGTGAGGATTATGCCACAGAAATTCAGAATTTAGCCCTTTCCCTTAGGAAAGAATAGTCTAACTAGAGAGGTAAAAGAGATAAATGTCAACATGTAGGAAAAAGCTGAGCTCTCTTTATATGTTCTAGCAGCATACTAAGTGGTATTAGATTTTTTTCTTCTGATTCTAAGTAGGGTGTTTGTGTTGTGTGTGTGTGTGTGTGTGTGAGAGAGAGAGAGAGAGAGAGAGAGAGAAAGAGAGAAAGCTAAATAAACATGGTTTACCTCCCCCCAAATATAGGGATTTATTTGAATAACTTGGTGTGGGTATTTATCTGCATAGAATTCTCAGTAGGCTTTTATCTATCCAGCCAGCCAGCTCCTGTGCTTTGCATGTGGAAGGCATTAGGAATACAAAAATGAGTAAGACATTGGCCTCATGCTTTTTTGACATATATTCAGACTAATTTTAAAAATACTGACAGCCAATAATGTAATGAGACCTGTCTTACTAGAACAAAGAGAGTATCAGAGAGATTAAATTGTACTGGTCAATTGATGATGTACATTCAGAGGGCCTGGAGCCAGGTATTAATTTTTCAGGTGCTATAATCCAGCAATATTGCTTGAAGGAACTTTGGAGTGCTATCCTGATCCACGTGCATTTGCAATGATTATTTTATTATAAATGCTTTATTGCCCTTAAAAATGATATCCCTAAGCAGGATTATATTGGAATTAACTATACTTTATTAAAATATCCTGAACACAGTAGCTGTTCTCCATTGAACTTGTACTATGTGTGAGGCATTGCTTTAGGTACTTTACATATTTTAATTATAATCTTCACAAAAATGTTGCAAGGTAGTTGATATTCTACCGATTTTCTATGAAAAATACAGGAGCAGAACATGAAAGAGAATTTTACATCTGATTTGTGTCTAATTGGTATTATAACATTTTGACCTTGGTAAAAGTGTGGTGGCCTTTGGCACTGGTATGGCAGAGTGTCATCCTTTGAATACAGATACTTTTTTTGCGATTTCCGCAGCTGTTATTTTTTAAAATAGTGAATATAGGTTTTACTCTGCTCTTTGATGCATGTTGGGGGCAGAACCCAGAAGGAGCCTTTCTGCATAAAGCACATGCTACATCTCCAGTCCCCAAATTGGAGTTTAATGTATTTTTTTACATTGTCTTCATTTCTTTATATATTGACTAATGTGTGATAGACAATTAGATTTTCTTCACATTCTCTTTTGTTTCTGCTAGTACTTAACACTTGAGTAGTAAGAAGTTGACTGGTGAGCAGGTTGTGAGTGCGAGATACTTAAATAATCAGTGAACTGACTTCCACCATTCAATGTGTAGTTAATTTTATTATGAATATTATTATGTTTGAAGTGCTACTGCTCCATGCCTCCACCAGAATCCCATATCACTGCACCACTGTCCCTTCTCCCAGTTCATTTAGTAGCATTTTGGACTTTGTGTGCATTGACCATAAGCCATTGTCTTTCATGTTTTCTGCAGAGCTGTTACTGAACTCAGGGCCTGGTCTGTGCACTCTGGTACTCTGCAGCTAAGCTACATCCCTGCCCCATAACTGACCATTCTTTGGTCATATTATTATCAGCATGAAAATGCAAATATTGATCTATGTATAAAATTCTTTTGATCAGTGTAGAAAAAGATCATTGCTGGGCTAGAGAGATAGTACAGGGGTAAGACGTTTCCCTTTTCATGACATAGGGTCCCCTAAAGCACTGCAAGGAGTGAGCACAGAGTCAGCAGTAAGCCCTAGGCACTGCTGAGTGTGGCTCCCCTTCCCCCAAATTACATTGCTTGCACAGAATATATTTTGTTTGAAAAGAGTCTAGTTAAAATGGAAGAAGAGCAGCGGGCTATCAGGAAACAAAGTTTTGGGCTTGTGTGTTTTCCCTCCTCTCTCAAAATTCTGTGGTGATGTCAGCCCTATCAAGCAGCACCAGCTTTATGGGGGGGAGAAGAATTATTTGGAGAGATTTAAGCAATTAAAGCATGGTTGTCACCTTTGCCTCTGTCCGCCAAGCACCTGGACTGCCCCACTCCATCAAGGCTTGTCAGCAGGGCCATGGAGCAAAATGATTAAACTGAAGAAAAAAGTCAAGGAATCAAATGCATGTGGTTCTTCAGGGAGTTAAGAGGCTTCAGATTGTCAGTTCAGGTTTTCAGAACTTGAAGTTCTTCTAGCCTCTGGTTATGAAGACGGATCTGTATTTTTCTTTTTTTCCCCTCTCAATTTAGTGTTCAAGAAAAGCAAGATTGATAGCTCTTGTTAAACCTAAGTATAGAGCTGAATAATAGCATCCTGGTTTTGTTTTCTGTTTTTTCTTCTTTTTTTTCCTCCCCACTCAAGTGTATTTTTTTTCCTTTGGTGGTGTACCTTGATTTGTTGACACAGTGTCTGAGTTTTTAAAAGGAAGTGGTTATACGGTTTACTGGAGACTATCTCATCTGCTTCTGTCTAATTTCATAGTTGGGCATTGGGGAATTTTGAAACTCTTTTGTTCTATAAATGCCTAGCTTGAGTAGTTTAACAGTATTTCTCTACATCTGAAGAATTTATTTTAAATGAAAAGAAGTCCTGGTGTGTACTTCTCTTTTTGGTGGATGATGAATACCGTCAATTCTGGAAATTCTTCATCAGGAAACAACTTCATGGTTTAGAAAAATGATAATTTGACTATAACTATCTCTGATTTATTGTGCCTGTTCGTTGTAGGAGAAGGGCTGTCCTTTGCTCTACCCCAATATGTATTTTAAGGAGACAAGCCTGCTTCTGATGTATAACAGACAGATAGGATGTGAAGTGGCTAAGAAGCTAGCATTTGAATTTGTCTCCTTGGGTTCTACCTTCGAATCTGATGCTAAATATCAAACCTTAGGAAGGCTGCTCTGTGGGCAGGGTCCAAAGAAGAGAAACATAGTAACAACAGATCCTGTCCTGAGGGTTCAGTGGGTCGCATTGAAGTTTAGTTACAGGTCCACATACTAGTGCCAGTCTGATGGCTCTCAAAAGCGTTATAGCCACTTCAATGACAGAGTTCCTTTGTGCTGCTCCTTGGATCATTTGAAATATGGGGGAATGGAAAGGTTGAAAAATTGGGGCTGGAGCAATTGCACAGCAGGTAGGGCATTTGCCTAGCACGTGGCCTACCCATGTTCGATTCCCTGCATTCCATATGGGCCCCTGAGCATCACCAGGGTAATTAATTCCTGAATGCAGAGCCAGGAGTAACTCCTGTGCATTGCCAAATGTGACCCAAAATGCAAAAAAAAAAAAAAGGCAAAAAAAAGAAAGAAAAGAAGACTGAAAACTACTGAAACCTTGAAAACTACTGTGTTCAGATATATAAAGTGTGTACTTGAGTGCATGGTCTATCAGTAGGAGGATGAGGGGTGATGAACAACAGAAGGGCGATCTGAGTACACAGGGTTCATTTGGTTTCCAGTTAATGTTCAAGTTTAGATGTAGCCCACAGAATGGAGTTGACAGGCGAGGTGCCCCAAAATGATATTATACTTCTCAGTACTATTTCAATAGGTCATCTCTGGAGTCCTTCAGCTATTCTTGAGTAAATTCTAGTCATGTTTTCTTCTGTGATCAAAACATAGAAATTCAATAGAAAGAACAAACAATCCCCGCGGCCTCTCCAACCACCATGTACATAAGTTCCTGTCTCCTCCAATAGCTTCATCCTAGTTGTTATCTATTTTATACCTCCATTTTGTTTCTGTTGGGTGTTTGTGTTAACTGATTAATACTTTGAGAGTGTATCATGGAGGGTACTGCCATTTATAAAAGCCTCGGTCACCTGTGCACTTCTAAAATAGCCTAACTAGACCATAGACTACAACAAAATCTCTTGAATCTCTTTTGTGGCATTCCACAGGAATGGGATTGCCAGGATTTTCTGTCAGAAAATTCGTTTTCTTTAGGATGGGACTGGAGAGAATCATACTGAGTAAAGTCAGCCGAAAAGAGAGGGACTGAGAGGGAATGACCACTATCATACATGGGATATAAAGAAGCATGCTGAGGAAGTGACATATGGCCAAAGGCAACAGAAGTTCAGCAGTGGTCTACAGAACTGAACTTGCTTTGTCTGGGGGACAGTATGGGTGGGTGTGCAGGTGAGAAACAGAACATCAGAGAGAACCTCGGACAGAGTTAAAGGAAAGTGGACACTGCGGCGGAGGGTGGGCGGTTGGAAAGTAATGAAATTGTATCATTAGCAGTATCATAAATCAAGAGGATTAAAATGTAAAGAGAAAACTCTTTAGACACTATCTATCCTATTCTATTGGAGCTCAGGTCCATTTTCCATGATCAGAACCCAGATACTGAGGGTTATGGTAAATGATAATGCTGCAGGACTAAATCTCCTTTGTCTCATGTGTCTAACTTAAGGTGAGTTTGCACTCACTTTTTGAAGAGTTCTGTCATTTGTTTGCCATTAGAGTGCACATCATTAGATTCTGTAGTCACTTTTATGTCTCATTCCCTGGACAGTTTTTGATTAAGACCTGAGGCTCTCACCTGTCCACCGAGAGGTATGTGATGTTGCACATGTCTCATGGAAGCCTCTGAGAGCTGGTCTCTGCTTATCCTAAAGTGCTTGTCATTTTTGTTGAACCCTAATCGGAATGTGTGCCATATTAATTAGTGATTCCTATAACCAAAGTTATTTCTGTTCTTTTAATTTAGTAAAGTAGAACACATTCATAGGCCTAATGGAACAATAGTTGTTTCTTTAATCGTCGGTACCTTGTCTTTGATCATTTTTCTTTTTTCATAGTCCATATTAGTTGGATGTTCAGATTTTTAGATCAGTCATCTAATAATGTACTTTTTTTTTAAAATCTTGTACTTTCCAGAAGTTCTTCTTAAAAATTATTTATTTTGGGGGGCTGGAGTGATAGCATAGTGGGTAGGGCGTTTGCCTTGCACGCAGCCGACCCAGGTTCAATTCCCAGCATCCCATATGGTCCCTGAGCACTGCCAGGGGTAATTCCTGAGTGCAGAGCCAGGATTAACCCCTGTGCATCACTGGGAGTGACTCCCCCCCCAAAAAAAGCAAAAGCGATAGCACAGCGGTAGGGCGTTCGCCTTACAAGCGGCCAACGTGGCCGACCCGAGTTCAATTCCTCCGCCCCTCTCGGAGAGCCCGGCAAGCTACCGAGAGTATTTGATATGCCAGACACAGTAACAACAAAGCCTCCAATGGAGACGTTACTGGGCCCTCTCGAGCAAATCGACGATCAACGGGTGGGCCTTTACCTTACCTTACCTTACCTTATTTTTAAAACAATTTTTTGGAACTAGAGAGATAGTAAAGGAATTTGGTGTTTGAGCCCCTGAAATTTTTTCGATTAAAAAACATGGATAATTATTTTCTTTTTCCTTAAAGTCTTTTTATTTTTAATTGTTTTTGGGACCACAGTTCTCTGTGTTTCACTGTATTGCATTCTTCAATCCCCCTATGAATTAGGTATATATTTTATTCTATTTTGCAGATAGCAGGAAGCATAGAATGGTTGAACTTTTTTTTCAAGGATATCCAATTAGTGGTGCATGCACTGGCAGAACCCTTGGTCTTTGAATTTTCAGTTCCTCCTTCTTAGATCACATAGTGGTAAGGATTCCACTGGGAAATTCTTCATTTCGACTGACACAAGGGATAGATAGATGGGGAGGTATCTCAGTAGATGTACTTCGTTCCTGTCTTGGAGAAATCAAGTTAGCTGTCAGGGTGCTACTTAATTGAATGCTTTGCTTATCTCCAGCCCTATCTTGTTATTCTCTGTCTTCCTTTCTGTTGTTGAAATAATATATATAAACAATTACTGACTTCATTTTTGTAAGCATTTTTATCATCTGCCATTGCCCTTACATGGCTCTTGCCTTCATTTGACCTTATGCTATCCTTTCCTTTGTTATCTCGCTTATTGATTTATCCTGACTAGTTCCCTTTCTCACTTTCCATTTAGTCTTAACCTCTGTTGCAGCCTGCTTGCTTTCACAGCAAGCTCAGTAAAGTAGGCAGTTTTACCCCACTCAGCTATAGTCTGAAATTTTGCCCTATTTTCCCCACCTTATGCTCTGCACAGACATCAGACTATCTCAGACTCTGCAGAAATCTTTCCATGGATCTGATGAGTGCCATAATGTTGGGCTTTTGTTTATTTTTTTGTTTCTGCATCCTTTGCTAATAGATTCTATATGAAGAGAGCAGAGATTGTGTAATCTTTCTTATTCCATGCAGCGATAGAATGCTGTTAACACCAACTAGGGTAGTAATAAATGTATTTATTTCCATATATTCGTGTAAATGATTTGCTGGATTTTGTTTTGTTTTAAAATTCTTAGAGACAAATAGAAAGTGGTGCGTTTTTGAAGGTGGCTTCCTGAGTTACTATGAACATGATAAGTCTACGACACCTAATGGCACCATAAATATCAATGAGGTCATCTGCTTGGCTGTACACAAAGAAGACTTCTACTTAAATACTGGGTAGGTCTATTATGAAATACATGTGAGTTGAAATGCTTTATGGTATTATGAGAATTAGTACTTTATCATTGGTTCTTCCCTTGTTTCTTATAAAAAGAAAAGATTTTTTCTTTGGGGTAAGTAGAGGGGTTTCACTCAGTGGTTCCCAGGCCTAACTCTCTTGATTCTGTGCTCAGGGATCACTCCTACTGTTGCTGGAGATTTCAGTCAGGTTTGACACATGCAAGGTGAGCACTTTGCCCCTTGTACGCCAGTATTTCTCTAGCTCGAATGATTGTTTTGTTTTTTATTATTATTATTTATTTTTATTTTTTTGTAAACCTTCATCTGTGTCTGTCAGTTCCCAAGGGAATTCATTAAAGAGGAAAATAAAGATGTTTTACCAAGGATTGTGAAAGACTAATGTATTCATGTCAGACTTGAAGTAAATGTATATAATACAAGCTTCCCTTATTTTATTATTATTTTTATTGTTGTGTGATCACTACTGGTAGTGCTGGCATTGAGGGCCAGAAGGGGAAATTCAGTGCCAGGAATCCAACACAGGGCCTTGCACAAGGAGTATGCCATTTCACTTGAATGGCATTCTTGGTCATTAAAATAAAGATCAGAGAACCTTTTGATAAGATTAAACATACAATTGACTGGATGAAGAGCTGTAGTTAAGGATGTCACCGGTTCAGAAATAGCCAGTAAAACCAGTGAATTGCCAAAGTAGAATTAGCAAAAGTTTATTATGCACATTTCAAAGAGTTTATAGACTAGGAACTTTCACACCCAAACAAGGAATGAGGCTCAGGGGTATATTGCTATAAAACAGCTTATGTAGGAAGAAAGCACTTTAATCCTCATTGTGATTGACTATAATATTAGAATTTTAAGCGGTTACCTCCTATCAACCTCAACAAGCTCTGCAAAATTTGCTTATGATTTCTAGAGGCATAAACAAGAAATGACCCAGGTCAAGTTAATCTTGCAGAATAAGCTAAGCTAAATTTTGTATTACTAGCCTGGTTTGTTTGCACAGGGAATTTTCAAGACTGGGCTACATTTGGCTTTTTTTTTTTTTTGACAAGGAGAAGAATAAATTAAATTCTAAAGTTTTGAATTTGTTTTTGAGGTAGATGGTGATGTTTCTAAATTGTATATTGTTAACAATTGTTGTTAACACTATATGATGCAGAATTGTTAATTATATTTTAAATTGTATATTGTATATTGTTAACAACCAGTTTGGGACAGAAATGAAGATGATGACTATAGGTTCTTTGCCATGTACAGGTAATAGCATATTTTTATATGCATACATATGCCTATATACATACGTATGTATGTGTGTAGATATATATGTATTACTACATACATGTATATATACATGTAGATAAACACACACAATAGCACAGTAATTAGGGCATTTGCCTTGCATGTGGCCAACCCAGGTTCGATTCCTTCATCCCTCTCAGAGAGCCTGGTAGGCTACTGAGAGTATCCCACCCGCATGGCAGAGCCTGGCAAGCTCCCCGTGGCATATTCAATATGCCAAAAACAGTAACAACAAGTCTCACAATGGGACATTACTGGTGCATGCTTGAGCAAATAGATGAACAGTGGGAGGACAGTGCTACAGTGTTACATGTATATATGTGTGCGTACATGTAGTATGTTCCACACAAAAAGTTGGAGCTCTGAACGCAGGGGAAATTTCAGGTTACTCTACTTTTTTTTTCTGTATGGTAAGGATGTTAAATTCTGAAAACAGTTGAGATGATGGAAGGAAACTGTGAAATAAGACAAAAAAGTGCTAATTGGAGGTCTAATCAATACTTTGAATTATGGGACAGAGTAAATAGAACATTCTAGGGAAGGATGAGAACCAAGAGAGCCTTTTTGACATATTAGTCAATTTAGTGAGTCCAGAATATCCAACAAAGTTGTGAGATGGTAATTAAGTATTAGAATAATAGTGCTTTCATTTGATGTGGTTTGTTTGGTGTACTTCCTTTGAATAATAAACCATTAAAAATATATAAACAGAGATATGGATATAGATTTCTCACTCATTGACAAATGAAGTCTAATTAAAATTTTGGCCTTTATGCCATTTGTTTTAATAACTGGTTGATTCCATTTGTTTGCATGTGCTTTAGGCCCATCTTTAGTTTTGAGATCTATTTACCCTCAGAACGCGCATTTTTATTTGGAGCTGAAACAGCTGAAGCTCAAAGGAAATGGACAGAGGCCATAGCCAAGGTACTTAAATGCTTTATTATTATCCCGAATCCGAAGAAGTGTCCTAACATGTGTTATATGGTCAACCATTAGAGATTCATAAACATTTTATATAATATTTTTGGGGAAAACTTAGGCTTTCAGAATTGTATTCCAAATAGATTAACAGATAACTCAAACAGAGAAAGACTTTATTTAGGATTTGGTGAAATGATTCTTTGAATTAAAAGCACATTTTGATGATTAAGATCTTTCTCATTTTTGTTTTGTGGGCCACTGGTGGTACTCTGGGCTTACTCCTAGTTCTCACTCAAGTATCATTCCTGGAGTGGTTTGGGGGATCATATGTGGTACTGGTTTGGCCGCATGCAAGCACCTTACTTGCTGTACTATTTCTCCAGCCCTAGTCTTTTCAACATTATAAAGTTATTCTGTATATATCTTCTAGGACAAAGGAGAAAGAAGTAGATTTAATAAAATAAACCCATGGAGACAGACTTATTTTTGGCAGGGTTGGCATCTGGTCTTCTTCTGGTTCCGCACTAAGGGGTCACTCCTGGTGGGCTTGGGGGATCATATGAGGTTCCAGGAATCAAACCTAGTTGTCTGAATGCAAGACAAGGTGCCCTATCTGCTATAATATTGCCCAGCCTTTGAAGATTTTAGCATTTTAAAAATGCTTCAAGATCAACAAAAACTATCTCTGTGTTTCAGTTTTTTATATATCAAGAAAAGTGATTTTTTGGTTGCCATTTGAAAATGCAGGATGGCTTTTCTGTCTTAAAGTTAAAAGCGTGTTTCAATTCTTGTTTTGAAAATTGTGTTACTTCTATACCAAGTATTTATATAGGATAGCAAAGATGCTTTTCCATCTTTCTTCAGTAGCTAGGGCTGGGGTTTCCACTTTTCACTGTCTTTATTAGTTTTTTTCTGTATTTGTTTTAACAGCATTTTGTTCCCTTTGTTGCTGAAAACTTAACAGAAGCCGACTATGATCTGATTGGTCAACTCTTCTACAAGGACTGCCATGCCCTGGATCAGTGGAGGAAAGGCTGGTTTGCTATGGATAAATCTAGTTTACGTTTTTGCCTTCAAATGCAAGTTCAGGAAGATAGAATGCACTTAAGAAGACTGCAAGAGCTAAGTGAGTTTTTTTTCCCTTTTACCTTATAGTCTGAACACAATTGTTTGAGGATGCAATTGAAGCTCAAACATACCTGTGGGCTGAAGAGATAGTACAGCAGATAGGGTGCTTGCTTTGTATGAAGCTTACCTGGGTTCAAACCTGGTACCGCATAGGTCCCCTGTGTACTGGTAGTACTTTTTGGGTAATCCCTGTGTATCTCTGGGTTGCCTTACTCCAATTATGATAGCTCAATCCCAGTATACAAATAAGTATTAATAATTGCGTTTTTATTACTAATTACATCTTTCTGTGCACTTAAAAATGTAGTGTAATAAAATGCTCATTTTTTTTGTCTCTCTCCAGCCATCAGCACAATGGTTCAAAACGGAGAAAAAATAGATGTTTTGCTTTTGGTAGAAAAAGGGAGGTAAGTGCACTTTCGATTTTTATTCTAACACCTGATACATCTTAGTGTTTCTTTGGGATAGAACCCATTACTTATAGAGCTTGTGTGCTGTGAACTGTGTGTGTGTGTTTGTATGGATATTTTTTCTTCAGTAGAAAAGTTTCCTGAAGCTTACACATTTTATATTTTATTGTAATAAACTCAGTGTTATCAACTTCTGTAGAATTCTATAAACTATGGGCCCTTTGGGACTTTCACATTTTAGTATTTGGAGATGCTTTGTTAGTTGTAAATATATTTTCAATGTAGGTAGATCTTGTTTATAAATAATGTCATGAATTATCTCTGCATTTGAGTCTTGCATAGCTAAAACTTCTTGAATTTACTGTTTTCTAGTAACTATTAAGCCAGTACTGTTCATCAGGAATTGTTAGGGTTTGGGGAAAGGAATGATAAATAAAATAGGCATGGTCTTTGTCCTCATGAAGCATGTACACAAGTAGGGGAAATTGAACATGAATAGATTTTTTTTTAAGTTACATAGTCTTGTGTCCACCCAATTTTCAGTGACTGAAGAAAAATAAACTAAAGTGAGAGAGCCTGAGGGAGTAGTGTCTTCATTCTTTCTGATTGACAAGAGACAAACTTTGATAAGAGGAAATGTGTGCTGAAAGTAGATAATGGACCAGACATGATAACCTCTCAGTATCTGTGTTGCAAACCATAATGCCCAAAAGTAGAGAGGAAGTATCGGGAATATTCTCTGCCATGGAAGCTGTGGGAGGCTGGGAAAGGGAGGTGGGGATATACCAGTGATATTGGTGGTGGGGAATGTGCACTGGTGAAGGGATGAGTGTTTGATCATTTTGTGATTGCAATCCAAAGATGAAAGCTTGTAACTGTCTCATGGTGATTCAATAACATTTTTTTAAAAATTAATAAAAAAAAATATTTCACCAAAGCAGGTCTTTTGAGGGCTGACAGGATAAATCAGTGGTCTGCAGTGCATGCATTCCATGTAGGATGCCCAGACTCAGTCCCCTGAACCCATAATTTCTGTACTATGTTTAATCATATAAGAGAGGAAGAGGGAGAGGCAGAAGGGGCAGAGACGTAAAGCTGAACCAAGAGCCACACAAGGATGACTCCTAGATGCTCATGGGACCATATGGGGAATTTAACCTAGGTTGACTGCATGCAGAGCAAGCACCCCACCCATTGTTACTAAATCTCTGGTCCAAAGCTGCCCCATTCTGAATCAAGTGCTCTATACATAAATGTAAAGGTATATTGGTGATGTTAAAGCATCGGGTGTACCCAGTGTGTTCAAGGTCTGCAGAGACGTGGTCTTGGTGAGCAGATTTGTGTAAGTGTTGTGAGTGGAAAGTTCTGATTTCTGAGATATCTCTGAACCAGATCATGCAGGAGCTTTCTCAATAATTTTGGAAATATCTTGGACTTTTTTCTAAGCATGATCCTTAACTGCTCAGTTTGGGTGCCTGTGTTTTTCTTTGTTTGTTTTTTAATTATTTTATTGAATTACCAGGGGATACAGTTGCATACTTTTCATGATTGACTTTCAATATCATGTGGGGTTCTACCTACCTTTTCCTCATGTACCTTATGGATTCAGGTTCGACATTGAGGTCTTTAATCCCTTTGGATATGAATTTTGTGCTTAGTGTTAGATGCCAGAGTCTCCTACCCCCGCGCCTGGCTGTCGTCATTGGGTCCCCTTGGAGGAGGGTGGGTTGAGTTTTCTTCCTCGCCCCAACAGAGCTCCGGCAGCTGAAGACCTCCAGAACCAGCCACCACCATGCTGAGACCATTCTCCACACACATGAAGGTACCGGCAGAGGAACAAAGGCATGCGGGTCCCGGGGCCGAGATCTCCAAACCTGCTCGGATCGGGGCTGAGCATCCTCCACCCAGATCCTCCATCTTCCAGTAGGCAGGGGTCACACCACCATGTGATCTGACCCCGAGCTCCGTGTAATCCCATCAACGGCCAAGACCCAGAGTCTATAAAACCCAGCTCCCAGAAGAGAACACCGCAGAGTCTCCTGCCCCCACGCCTGGCTGTCCTCGCTAGGGCCCCTTGTAGGGGGGCGGGTTGAGTTTCCCTCCCCACCCTGAACAGAGCTCCTGCAGCCGAAGACCTCCAGAACCAACCCCACCATGCTGAGACCACTCTCCACACGCATGAAGGTACTGGCAGAGGAACAAAGGCATGCGGGTCCCGGTGCTGAGATCTCCAAACCTGCTCGGATCGGGGCTGAGCATCCTCCACCCAGATCCTTCATCTTCCAGTAGGCAGGGATCACACCCACCATCTGACCCCCAGCGCCATGTAATTCCATCAACAGCCAAGACCCAGAGACTATAGATCCCAGCTCGCGGAAGCGTGACCGCATTTGCGGCCATGTGACATCCTATTATCTCATTCTCACTTTGGACAACCTGGCAGGCTACCAAATCTTACCTGCCCACATGGCAGAGTCTGGCAAACTTCTTGTGGTGTACCTGATATGCCAAATACCAGTAACAATGATGGGTTTCATTCTCCTAACCCTGAAAGAGCCTTGAATATGGCACTTTTTAAAATCTCAGGACTAGGACGAAGGAGATGTTACTGGGACCTGCTTGAGGCAATCGACGAACAACAGGATGATGGTGATCATGACCATTAGATGTCAGAGTTCATGTTTTTTTTTTCCAGATAGCTATCCAGTTTTCCCAGCACCACTTATTGAAGAGCCTTTCTGTGCTCCACTTCACATTCTGTGCTCCTTTATCTAAGATTAAGTGATCATATGCTTGAGGGTTTGTGTCAGAATATTCATCTCTGCTCCATTGCTCTGTAGGTCTGTTTCTATTGCAATACCATGCTTGCTTTTTTAATTACTACTACTTTCTAGTAAAGTTTTAGGTAAGGGAAGGTGATGCCACCCATCTTCTTTTTTTCCTGAGGATTGCTTTAGACATTCATGAGGGCTTTATTGCACCATATGGATTTCAGGACTGTTTTGTCTATTTCTTTGAAAAACATCATGATTATCATGATTATCATTATAGGGCCCACATTGAATCTTTATCATGCATTGGGGAGCATACACATTTTGACAGTTGTAATCCTCCTGATACATGAGCAGGAGCTATGTCTCCATTTTCTATTGACCTCTTTTATTTCTTGCAGTAATATTTTGTAGTTTTTTTTTTTTTAAATCAGTCCTTCACCTCTTTAGTTAAGCTGATTCAAAGTTACTTGATTTTCTGGGGCACTACCGTGAATGGAATTGTGTTATTAATATCTCTTTTATTATTTGTACATAGGGAAGCCATGGACTTTTGGGTATTGATTTTGTAACCTGCCACTTTACTATACAAACCTATTGTTTCTAGGAGCTTTTCTGTCGAGTCTTTAGGATTTTCTTTAGTATCATGTCATCTGCAAATAATGATAGCTGGACTTCTTCCTTTTCTCTTTGGATGCCCTTGCTATCTTGTTCTTGCTTAAGAGCTATGGCAAGTACTTCCAGCTCTATATTGAATAGAAGTTGTGACTCTGGGCAGCCTTGTCTTGTTCCTGATCTTAGAGGGTAGGCTCTTAGTTTTTCCCTAGAGCAAATTGATGAACAATGGGAGGACAGTGCAGTGCAGTGCAGAAAATAATGCTTGCTTTGAGCTTGTGGTAGATGGCTTTGACTATATTGAGGAAAGTTCCTTCGATTCCCATTTTATTGAGAGATTTATCCTAAGTGGGTGCTGGATCTTGTCAGATGCCTTCTCTGCATTTATTAACATGATCATATGGTTTTTATATTTCTTTTTTATTGATATGGCATATTATGTTGCTTGACTTGAGTGTTGAAGTATCCTTGCATTCCCAGGATGAATCCTACTTGCTCATGGTGTGTTATCTTCTGATGAGTCATTGGATTCTATTGACTAGTATTTTGTTCAAGGTCTTTGTGTCTGTGTTCATCAGGAATATCTGTTCATAATTTTCTTTTTTTGTGAGATCTCTACTTTTGGTATGAGGGTGATATTTGTCTCATAGAAACTCTTTGGAGGAGTAACTGTTTTTTCAATTTCTTGAAAAAACTTGAACAGGATTGTGAGTAGGTCCTTCTTAAAGATTTGGAAGAATTCACTAGTGAACCCATCTGGGCCAAGGACTTTGATTTTTCGTGAGACTTTTGATTACTGTTTCAATTTCCTTAATGGTAATAGGTCTGATTATGTGTTCTATTCTTGGGTCAGCTTTGAGAGATTATAGGAATACAGGAATTTATCCATTTTTTCAAGGTTCTCTTGTTTTGTTGGTGCCTGTTTTTTGACTGGACTATTTGACTCCAGACAAGTGAACTTTGGGTGACAAGAGATGAAGGTGGTTTTGTTAGGATGCTACTACAGAGACTAGGCAAGAGATGCCTTACCTAAAAAGACAGTAATGAGGAAGGGTTGGGTTTACTGTACTGGTGACAGGACATACGTGTTGTTTATGTGTGTGTAAGAATGAAAGAACACACTTAAGTTTTTTGCTGAACAAATACATGATGGTTGATGCAATTTTTTAGATAACATGTAAATGAGTTTTAAGATAGAAAAGGAAAAGTAGATCAAGAATTATTATTTTTTTGCGTTTTCAATAGCTTTTTTTTTTTATTAGTGAAACACCATAAGGTTCAGTTGTAGACTTACAAGTTGTTGTGCTTGGGTTTCAGTTATACAATGATCGAGTACCCATCCCACCACCACTGCCCATTCCCTACCCCCACCAATTCCAGTATCCCTCCCACCCCTCTATCCCCCATCCCACCCTGCCTCTGTGGCAGGGCACTCCCTTTTGTTCTATCTCTCCTTTTGGGTGCTGTTGTGTGGCAATCATGTTCGGTCTATAGACTACTTTCAGCATGCATCTCCCATCCTAGGCGGATCTTCCCAGCACCCTTTATTTGGTGCTCCCTTCTCTATCTGAGCTGCCTTTACCCCTAGAGTGTGCGGCTGGCCTCTAAGCCATGGAGTGAAAAACCTGGTATTTATCACAGCTATTCTTGGGTGTTAGTCTCTTATTTTGTTACTTTATGTTACCCAGATGAATGCAATCTTTCTCTGTCTGTTCCTCTCTTTCTGACTCATTTCGCTTAGTATGATAGTTTCCATGTAGTACCACTTGTATGTAAATTTCATGACTTCATTTTTCTATCTGCTACATAGTACTCCATTGTGTAGATGTACCAGAGTTTCTTTGACTAGTCATTTGTTCTCAGGCACTCAGGTTTTTTCCATATTCTAGCTATTGTAAAGAGTGCTGCAATGAACAAACAACTGCAGATGTCATTTCGACTATACTTTTTTTGCCTCTCCAGGGTATATTCCCAGGAGTGGTATTGCTGGGTCAAATGGGAACTCAGTTTCTAATTTTTTGAGAATCGTCCATACTGTTTTCCAAAAGGGTTGAACCAATCGGCATTCCCACCAGCAGTGAAGGAAGGTCCCTTTCTCGCCACATCCACGCCAACACAGGTTGCTTTTGTTCTTTTGAATGTCGGCCAGTCTCTGTGGTGTGAAATGATATCTCATTGTTGTTTTGATCTATATCTCCCTAAAGAATTTGGTTTGATGAATAACATTGAAGTGCTATTTAATAGCGAGCTTTGACAAGCACAAGTATGGAATTAATTGGAGCCATTTCTATTGGCAATAAAAGATTTGAGGGTTGTCAGTATGTTGGTATTATTTGTAAGCTAATAGAAAAAATAAATTCACATAGACAAAGAGAAAGTTAAGGATTGATATATTGCCTAAAATATTTAGAGATCAGAAGAGGAGAAATTAAAAAAAGGCTTGGCCTGGAAAAACTTAGATGATAAATACCATCTCATTTACAAAGTTATTGTCTCTTAATTTTTAAAACTTTTTCCTTGTCATTTGTTTTTAAATCCTCTAGTTGTAACTAATTTCTCATGTTTTGATTTAGAAGAGCTCAAGCTTATTTCTAAGAAATAGTAACAGTACTAATATGAAAAAACAACCTGCAAAATCAACCATTTGGGGTTATTTTCCTCGCGATGACAAGGATAATGACTTAAAAACTTATTTGAACCATGTTATGTTAGGCATGTAATTAGGATTTTTTTGTTTTGCTTTTTTTCTGGAAGTAAAGTATAACAGTTACTGATACTTGAAATTTTGCATTTATTTTTATACCACATAGTGTCAGAGTTCTGTTTTAGTTTTATGTTCATGGAAATTGATGAAGTAATATGTGTAGATACTCTCTCAGCTTTAAGGCACTAAAAAATATAGATTTTACAGTGATGTTAATATATGTGAAATGCCTGATTTCTATAGCAGGAAAAATTATCAGTAATACAGGGTTTTGTCTGAACTCACATTGCCTTTGTTAAACTACTATTACTGTGTGTGTGTGAGTGTGTGTGTGTGTGTGTGTGTGTGCGCGCTATAAACAAGACCTTTTTTAGTCTGAATCATTTCAGTAGTGGCACATAGGTTAAGAATTAGACAATCAGATTAATATTTATTTATGACTGCTGTAAGTAGTACACTCTATCGAGTGAAAGATATAGAGTATAAATGAATTTGAAAAATTTTAAATTATTTTTCCTATTTATATATAAATATATATATTTATATATATAAATATATATAAATATATATATAAATATATAAATATATTTCCTATATTTAAAATAAATTTTAAATTATTTTTCCTAGGTGAGGAGTTGAACTGAGCCTATTAAAAATTAACAGATTTCCAAAATGCTGATGAAAGATAATTACGTTTTGGATAATTTCAAAGACTTTCTCTAATGCCTTATTAACAAATTTTGTTAATTTGTTAAGCACATTTATAAAAGTGATTAAGAAAACCAATTCCAGAATGGGATTAGGCTATATTTCAGGACAAATGAAGAATTGAGTTATTTTCTTAAAAATCTTTGAACACTTGATATATACCAAACACATCATTTGAAAATAACTATCTGTTGCCTATATCTTGGATTTACTTTCTTTTCCTATTTCCCCAAATCAAATTATTATTTTGATAGTAACAATAATATCATAATGAGAATGCGTAGAACTGACTAGTTGTAGGCACCATTCTCAGTGTTTCAACGTTTTCTAGTTCCTATAGGATATGGAAGAGAATAATCCATTTTGAAAACAACATAACACCCATTTGTAATTTAATAGTCTACTAACTTTTTGTCTATAAAACATTTTTTTATTTTTAAGATTATTTACTAAGACTTTGTATAGATCAATCTCATGAATTATCACCACAAATATCTCAAGATCCTGGGTAAACCAGGATGTTAGCAAAACTTAATATTTTAGCTTTTTATATGAAATAAAAATTACTATTTGAAAAATTTAAAAGTTACTATATGCACACCTCTTTAAAGATAAAAAATAAAGGAGATAGGTCTGAAGAGTGAAGCGGGGTTCTCAGCTCTTTTATACCGAACATCGTTTGGATATTTATAAACTCATTCCAAGACTGTATACTACAAGCAGCAGACAAGAAGTGTAGTGTGTGTCTGCCATGTGCCAGGGCCAGACCCCATGATCTTTTAAGATTTATGTGACTTGCAGGCTATATGTTACCCACTCTTGGACTCGTGTGGAACCAGCCAGGACAATGGTAACTGCACTGTATAATAAATCCTGATAGATCAATTATCTTGCAGATCTGCCAGCATATGGCACCTGTGTGGTAGGTGCAAAATAGAACTCTCATATTTGTAAGTACAAAGTAAAAGTAAAGGCCCTCCCGTTGATCATCGATTTGCTCGAGCGGGCCCAGTAACGTCTCCATTGGAGATTTTGTTGTTACTGTGTCTAGCATATCGAATACGTCACGGGGAGCTTGCCAGGCTCTGCCGTGCGGGCGAGATACTCTCGGTAGCTTGCCGGGCTCTCCGAGAGGGGTGGAGGAATCGAACTCGGGTCGGCCATGTTGGCTGCGTGCAAGGCAAACGCCCTACCACTATGCTATCGCTCCAGCCTGGCGGTGACGCGCACTGCCGTGCCTCAACCGGCCCTCATATTTGTATCTATGTAATATTTACATGAACACATATGTCCTGTTTACAGTCAGGACTGGGCCTCCTCCACCCAGATCCCCCATGTGCCAGTATGTGGGCATTACACCCACCAACTTCCCTCAGCACCATGTAATCCCATCAACGGCCAAGACCCAGAGACTATAAAATCCAGCTCCCAGAAGCTCGCAGCTGCATTTGCAGCTGCATGACATCTTTTTACCTAGTTCTTTCTCTGGAGAACCTGGCAGGCTACCAAAAGTATCCTGCCCACATGGCAGCGTCTGGCAAACTCCTTGTGGCTTATTCAGTATGCCAAAAACCAGTAACATTGATGAGTCTCATTCTCCTGACCCTGAAAGAGCCTCAAATGTGGCACTTTCTAAAATCCCAGGGGTAGGACGAAGGAGACATTACTGGTGCCTGCTCAAGGAAATCGATGGACAACAGGATGACAGTGATGCAGTGGTACGTCCCGATGCAACTCTCTCTTTGTGTGTATATGCCTATGCATATTGCCCAGTGGTCTTCGTGGTCTTAGTGGTAAAAGATCCAAGAGCTTGGGAGAGCATGAATTTGGTTTTAGGTCAGTTGAGTAAGGAACTTATGTCAAGCTCTAAGGAGAAATTTCCAGAAGGTGATTATATTTATGGATCTGATGCTTAAAGTCAAAGATGAAATACAGATTTGGTGTGTTAATGTTTATAGCAGGATACAGTGAAATCACTTAAGGAGATCTGTAGAGAAGGGAGAAAAGCAATGAGTCAGGTCATGTAGATATAGGATTTTTTTGGAGATGGAGGTGATTTTTGGCAGGGAGGATATTGAGCTACTTTATACAGAGAATGAAGTGAGAGACCAGGGGCTGGGTGTCAGAAAACCCAGAAAATAGTATCTGAAAAAGGAAGGGATAGACAAAATGTCAAGTGTGGCCAAGGATGCATGTCTGATGAGGGCAGTTGCTCTCCTGGATAAGTGATGCAGTCCATCTGGTGACTTTGAGTAGAACAGAAGTGGTGAAAAAGAGGATTAGATTATAGCTGGGGACTAAGTAAATTGAAACAGCTGGTAAGGATAGTTTGTCATGAATGTCTGGAGGTTAATAGGATTAGCAAGGTAAAAAGAATTTGACCCGGAAAGATCATTGTTCCATTTGTTTCAGGTAATACAAGTTTAAATTTTGATGGGAAAGAGACATAAAATAGGTAGAGATTGAAGGTATAAAAGAGAAAAGAAGAGACCAAGGGCCCTTATGTAATGAAAAGAAAAGAGGAACTGATAGATGATTTTTAATGTGTGTAGCTTTCTAGTTTGGTGAGAGATTGAAAGAAAGATAAATGTCTGATGCTTTTCAATTGCTTTCTGATCTTGAAGATAGAGATGACTCCTGAACTTTTGGCTTGGGTGGCTGTATGAATGGTTATATCATATGCTGAGATCAGAAATATGTACTCTGTCCCAGTTCTAAAAGCAAGCTACTTAATTATAGATCTGTTGTTTAGGAGCCGTTTAAATACCATTGCATTGCTATCTTTATCATCTGTCTGTTAGCCTCATGAGAATTAATGACAGTAAGCTAAAGTATATTGTGTTAGAGTTGTCAACAGCCAGTGAAGTGGAGTCTTTATGAAATAATTTCCAGATATTCCTGTAGATAGCATATAGAGGTAGTGTGAATAACTGAGTGATAAATAACTGAGTGAGTTAAAGTTTTCACCTCCATTGCTGTTTTTGACTTGGAAGAGTCAAGATTTTTTTTACCATAATTGCAAATCATGAATACAATTAATGAATTACATTCACTTTTATTTTCTCTGTCCTTGCTTTCCTGTGGGAATCATACCCCCAAACAAAATCTCTAAGGTCTTGTAATCCTTGAATACAATAGTTTAGGTCTTTTTGAATATAATAGGGCAGCAAACATATGCCCAGGGAAGGAGAGAATAAAACAGTCAGAGGTCTCAGATGTAGAGGAAAATGTAGGTAAAAATAGAACAGGTAATTGTCAGGGCTTATACTTTAAGGGTGATTGCCAATTGTCTGTATGACATATCCCAGACTCTACTCTTAATGCATCCATTGAATTTGGATGTACTTTCTAGCTCTCCTTAGTGTCTCCATCTACATACACAATGGCTCACTTACTGGGAACCATGATAGGGGAGCTCTCGATGCCCAGGCTCCTCTGCCTTTGATTGAAATATATTGATGTTTCTTAAAGTCAAGGAGAGATGGTTCCCTACCCCATAAACTGGAGAAGTTTATAAGTTGATAATCAGCCACTGATTATAGTCACTATTTAGATACATATTTTAATTTTCATGGTAAACTTCTCTACGTAGCAGGAATGTTTTTAGACAGGAAAATATTGCAATAGTATTTTCCATACACAGAAGCATTTTTGCTCTAAAAAGTTCTAAACAGAAGGTGTTCCAGATGGCTTTGCTCTAATGTGTATTCTTTGTATACTTTAAAAATGATTATTTTGAAAAATAAACCTTTCTTGATCACACTTAAGGGTTTCTGCCATATTATTTGATTCTGTTATTGAAACTTAGATCCTTTGCTTTCCTTTTAAGATTTCATCAGGATTTCTTTGTGTGAAAATAAAAATAATCTGGTCGATTATCTGCTGTTAGTCACTGAATGTTCTGGGTCACCAGGTCAGAGGACATTTTTCTGAACAGTGGGGTCATACATGCACATTGACTGGAATGTCCAATAGATAAAGTTAATATCTTTTCTTACCATTTGATAAATACTTCTGACTTAAGCCATATTATCTATGTATCTCTTTCTGCTACATAAGCAACTGCATTCATGATCTTCACATTGTGTAGTGGCAAACCATTTGTCAAAGACTTCTATTACTAAACTTCTCCTGAAATGTAACGAGTTATAATAAAGACAATATGAAAAACTTGGCTGTATTATCAGAACCAGAAAGCAGTACATTTTCTTTTTTAATTTCACCTTTATTTTCTGAAGATTTCTTGATTCTTCTAGAGTAATATGCATGATGCCTCTCAAACCTGACAGATTTCAGTTTTAATTGTAAAATGCAGACATAAAGATGCTAACCCCCAGGGAATAAGCGCTGTGTCGATATGTACCACAATTATGGAACAGACTACTTCTCTCAATTTGGGAAGATAAATAGCCTAAGTTCAAGATTGTTATTTCTTATCATCCTACTATTTGGGATCCCCTCTCCTCCTTTGAATAGTGGTTTATAGCGACTGATACATTAGCAATACTCTTGAGGGTGAATTATCTTAAAGTGGTTTCTAAATTGTGCATGCAATTGCAAATTAAATAATAGCCGATTGCCCACAATATAAGTTGACTGCTTTTGTAACTTTTTGATGATTAAATTTGTAGAGAACATTTAATCTGAATGTTCCTGGGGCAGACAAATCTTCAATAACCACTCCCACAGGTTTTGCATAAACAAGGGATTCTTCAAACTTACCCTCCCCCAATTAGAAAGTCATGATATAAAATGTGTGACTATTTAAAATCAGGTGGATATAAATATAAATATTGTATCAGAAGTATATTTTATTCCGTTAAAAGCCCTTTCTTCATAGTCAACCGACAGCTTTTTTTTTTTTTTTTTTTTTTTTTTTTTTTTTTTTGTGGGGAATAGAAAGCAGATCCATAATTATTTTTATTTTTATCAAAGATTTAAAAGTATTTTTGAGTTTTCCATAAGTTTTCCACAATGTAGAGCATTCTAATAGCATTTCTTAATGAATGACATAAGTGACCATCCTCCTAGCTAACTATTTTAATGATCTTCCTCCTGAGCACAGGTATTTGGGGGCGGCAATAACATATATAATCAAAGGTTTATCAGCACAGTGGAAGAAAGTTATGTCATGGGCAGTCAAAACACTCATCAATCCACATTAGTATCTATACTTCCTTAGATAACCTCTTTTTTTTTTTTTTTTTTTTTTTTCCCCTTTATTTTATTTTATTTTTTTTAAAGTTGTAGATTTACAATTTTTTGTGCTTTGGTTTCAATTATACAATGATCAGATACCCATCCCTCCACCAGTGCCCATTTTCCACCACCATGGATAATATCCCTCCCACCCCCATCCCCCCATCCCCCCGTCTCTGTGGCAGGGCAATCCCCTGTGTTCTCTCTCTCCTTTTGGGTGTTGTGGTCTGCAAAAGAGGCATTGAGTGGCAAACATGTTCAGTCCATAGTCTACTTTCGACATGCATCTCCCCTCCTGGGAGGATCCTCCAAACATCCTTTATTTGGTGCTCCCTTCCCTATCTGAATAGCCCTTTCCTCTAGGATACCCGGCTGGCCTCTAAGTTATGGAGTAATCCTCCTGGTGCTGATCTCAGCTATTCTTGGGTATTAATCTCATACTTTGTTACTTTATATCCCCCAGATGAATGCAATCTTTCTATGTCTATCCCTCTCTTTCTGACTCATTTCGCTTAGCATGATACTTTCCATATTGTACCACTTGTATGTAAATTTCATGACTTCATCTTTTCTAAGAGCTACATAGTACTCCATTGTGTAGATGTACCAAAGTTTCTTTAACCAGTCATCTGTTCTTGGGCATTCAGGTTTCTTCCAGTTTCTGGCTATTGTAAAGAGGGCTGCAATGAACAAACAAGTGCAGATGTCACTTCGACTATACATTTTTGCCTCTCTGGGATATATTCCCAGGAGTAGTATTGCTGGGTCAAATGGGAGCTCAATTTCTAATTTTTTGAGAATCGTCCATACTGTTTTCCAGAAGGGCTGAACCAGTGGACATTCCCACCAACAGTGAAGGAGTGTCCCTTTCTCGCCACATCCACGCCAGCATCGGTTGCTTTTGTTCTTTTGAATGTGGGCCAGTCTCTGAGGTGTGAGATGGTATCTCATTGTGGTTTTGATCTGCATCTCCCTGATGATTAATGATGTAGAGCATTTTCTCATGTGCTTTTTTGCCATTCGGATTTCTTCTTTGAGAAAGTTTCTGTTCATTTCATTGCCCCATTTTTGGATGGGGTTGGATGTTTTCTTCTTGTGGAGTTTAACCAGTATTTTGTATATCCTGGATATCAACCCCTTGTCAACCGACAGCTTTTTAAAAAGATTTTTGATTTGATTAAAGAAAAAAGGAAAGGAAAGAATTCTTCTATAAAAAGATAATAATTTGAAGAATAGCATCTGGATTGACTGTAGAATCTAGGTAGGATTTTAGTATGAAAAACTGAGGGGCCTGAGGGAGATAATTTTACTAAGACCAAAGCAGTAGTTTTAGTTTCCAAGTAATTTATTTTATTTTTGGTTTTGGAGCCACTAGGTTTGGCTCCCATATCTGATTCCTGGCTCTATGCTCAGGGCTGACTCCTGGCACACTCAGGAAACCATGTGGGGTACCAGGGATTAAACCCAGTTTGGCAGTGTGCAATGCACATCCTCTTCCAGCTGTAGTCTCTCTCCAGCCCCAGATAATTCAATTGTGAGGAAATTTTGTATTTGTCATCAGAGGCTTCATCAAATGATCTTGGTGCATGGGAACATATAACGTTGTTTTAGAGTAGCCTTTACATTTTATCTTTGGGGAATGGATAATTAGATTACTTTCTCTGTAAACTAATTACAGCTCTTCAAAATAACTTCTTATACATTTGAAAGGTAAATGAATATTTGGGGGCATTTCTTACCAGAAAGGTTTAGTCATTATTTAATCACAGTTGAAATCACAGAGTTGACCAGCATCTGTATTGAAAATGTCTTTTGATGCTTTGTTCAGTGTGTGCAAAGCTTAGATAAGCATCAGAGAGAAAAGCTGTTGAACTGATGCTATTAAATGTCAAACATTTACTGCACTGGATGATATATTTTAGGATTCAGCCTTTGACAAGTTGACTCAGGACTTAACTTGTCATTACTTGTTGTATCCTTCAGTAGTTCATAAGAAGACAGCTATACTTCCATCGAGGGATTTCTTCTGACTAGAAAGAAAAAGAATTGAAGTTTGAAACATTCATAGTTAATGGCAGAATTTTATTGGTATGTTAGGAGGGACTTTGCATTTAAATTTCTTGAACTGCTTACCAAAATACACAACCTTTAAAAGGGTGCGCATCACATCTCAATCTTAATTATTAGGTTAACAACAGTAACTTTATGTAATATGTTTGGTTTTGGGGAAGAGAGACACATCCAGTTGTGCTTACAACTTCCTCCTGACTCTGTACCCAGGGTTTACTCCTGGTTGTGCTCAGGATACCATATTTGGTGCCGGGGTTCAAACCAAGATAGGCCATATGCAAGTCAAGCACCTTAAATGGTGTACTCTCTCCAGAACTAATAAAGTTTTTTTTTATTCATTCTTTGCTGAAAGTCTTGTATTTATCATAATGTGATTTTTTTAAGTCACATAACATAGGGACATGGTATTTCTCACGGAAATGACCCAGATTAATCTAGTTTCATATGAATTGATAATACCCAGCTCTTGCAGGCTTTTGAGCTCAAAATGGGTGTAAGATAAATGAAAAGGCTAAAGCATATCAGGAGTATTAGAGCAAGTGTCAGAATTCTTCAAAAAGAAAATTAGAAAACCTGGAGGTCAAGACTACTGTGATGGTGTGGGAGATAAAACAATAGATAACGATGTCAGAAAGCAAACAGTGAAGATTACAGGCACAAATGTCAGCCAAGGAAGGAGTAGTTACTGCAAGTTCAGAAGATGCTTGAAGTGAGTGCAATTAGATGAGAATAGCTTTGAAGAGAAAAGAAAGTAAAGGACTTTTGCTTTATTTTAAAATTAGGGTCAGTGAAATTCCAGCAATGTGAAAAATGATTTTACTGTCATGTAAATGTACATGATATGCATTGATAATAATCTTAGCAAACTATGTTGCATTGTGGACTTAAAACTAGTAATATTAGAGGGGTTGGAGCGATAGGATAGCGGGTAGGGCATTTTCCTTGCACGTGACTGATCCGGGTTTGATTCCCAGCATCCCATATGATCCCCTAGCACCACTAGGAGTAATTCCTGAGTGCGGTGTGACCCAAAAAGAAAAAAAAAAGACTAGTAATAGAAATGTACAAGTATTATGGATTTACCAAATGCCATTCACTTGGGACACATATATGCTTTCTTGCTTCCAGATGTAAAGTTTGAGTTCTACCAGCTAAAAGAGTTGCATAGTACAAGCAGCTAGCTATCCTGAATTAGGAGGAAGCACAAGTTCAACCTCTGGATTAGCGGATGGAGCGCCATCCAAAGAGCAGGACATATTTTTGACAAAGGTTAGAAAATGGGACCATGCCCATGTGTGTGTTTCTGACTTGACAGTGTGTAAATGGCAGAGTTGGAGAGAAAAATAGGGGTCAGATCACAGAGACCTTTAAATTGTGTGGCATACTTCAAGAATGATCTGGAGAAGAACAATGACAGTAAATATTTTAACTGCATTTTCGAAAGATCATTCAGATCTCCCCCGAATGCATTGGAGAGATGAAGAATTGGGGAGGGGTCTCTTTAGAGGGTAGTTTCTGACCTCACAGGGCCATAGAAAGCCTGAAATAAAGCAGTGTTGGCATAAAACAGGGCACAGAGTAATTTGTTAGGGGACAGGAATCCAGAGAATTTTGAATCTGAACACCATGTGACAGTGATAGCAGCGTGGGTTGAGGTGAGAGGCCAATTAACAATTAAATGCCTTTTTTTTTCCTGGTGGACTCAATGAACAGTCATCTAGATAGAGCAGTTTGGTATGGGAGAGGAAAAGGTTTGAGATGCTTGTGATACAAGTAATGTGAAGATGTCAGAAAATAAATATGAATAACCATTATGGTAAATTAGCCATTAATGTCCAATTTATTGATTTTGGAGGTAAGCACTATTTTTGTTGTTTTACTTTTTTAAGAAAAATTTTGTGTTTGGGGCTCAGGGCTCTCTCCTGACAGGGCTTGTGGAACCATATGGGGTGCTAGGGATTGATTGCCTGTCTACAAGGCAAGAGCCCTAACACTTTACTATCTCTCCAGCATGAGAATAACTGACCTGAAAATAGGAGTTAAAGCTGAAGGTATTGTAACAAAAGGCAAATTGGATGTTCTCTTTCAGTAAATTAATGACTATTATAAGAATTTAAAAAAAATACAGCCATAAATATTTATTATTGTCACCGGTGATTCTTGCCAGAATTAGTAACTTCAGGAAGAGAAAAATGGAAGCTGGGGAATGGAAAGAAAGGAGATCACAAACTCAGAAATCTTATTCCCCTTGGGGATAAGACTGTGCAGGCAATTGAAGCATTGACTTGGTATTAGTGATGGGACAAAGGAAGACTCTTCCCACGACTGAGACAAGATGACTTTTGCAATGAATTTAAGGATATTCTGTTTAGAAATAAGTTTTTTTTAAAAAAAAACAGAATTATAATTTGAAATGCCTTTTAAATTTTACAGAACATTATACATCCATGGGCATACCAAGTTGGATTTCACAGTCTGGCATACAGCAATTGAAAAAGCAGCAGGTACAGATGGTAATGCATTACAAGATCAGCAGCTCAGCAAAAATGACGTTCCCATTATCGTGAGCAGCTGTATAGCATTTGTTACACAGTATGGTGAGTATTACAGAGCTTTTATTCAACCCCCAGAACTTATAGTATCTTTCTAAGTAAGTGGTACCTACGTGGACCTGCATTAGAGGACTTATCAGTGAAAAATGTATAGTCACTTTTCAACTAAGTGCCTTTCCTTCTCCCATTGAAAATTATTTAAATCACATAATGTGCCGTATTCTCCTCATCATGAATCAATATTTTAAATATCACAATTGAAAGAATTTATTTTAAAATATGCACTAAAAATAGATTGAATATTATAAGTTTAATAGTTTTCAACTTGATAATTAAGTGTGGAGGTAAACTCTGGGATAGTAGATAGCAATGAACTTTTTTCTTGACAGGCATATGAAATGTAGATTGTGTATTTCATATACACTTTGCTCTGGATGCTATTGGATGGATACTTATATTGATAATATAATTTTTACTAATTGGTAACAGGAAACTGACTAGTTTGCATACAGGTAGAAAAACAGATTGATCTTTTGTGGTATGGTAGAATTTTAAATGTATCTGAAAAGTAACCTTTAAACATGAAAATGTTTATTTTCAAATCACAGTGTCTTTTTCAAATACTTTCTCTTTGTTGTACATTTTCTTAATAATCTAAAAGGAAAATATTTCTTAACTATGTAATTTTATGTACACTGTATACCTTATAATCTATAAATAAATGCTGTTTGAATTTGAAAATGTGGAAAAGTCACATGCTTGAGCTAATATTTGTGGAACGTGTATGAACTTGTTTTTTCAACATTAGAATTGTCTTTCAATTTAGTCTATCATATTTAGTTTTTTTTTTTTAAAGATGGGAGAGGGGCTGGAGCAATAGCACAGCAGGTAGAGTGTTTGCCTTGCACGTGGCCCGACCCAGGTTCTATTCCCAGCATCCCATATGGTCCCCCAAGCATGGCCAGGAGTAATTCCTGAGTGCATGAACCAGGTGTAACCCCTGTGCATCGCTGGGTGTGACCCAAAAAGCAAAAATAAAAAAAAAATTTAAAAAAAGACGAGAGAGCTACAGGAAATCGTTGTGTCATTAGCATATTACTTATTGAGTACCAGTTGTATACTTACCGTTGATGTTTGTACTGGAAATACTATAGAGGGAGTCATCAATTAAAGACAGAGTCATGGGTCCTGCATTCCATTTTGACAATTCACAATAAAATGATTTGTAACAAAGTGTTATATAATGTTATGATGAAAAGAATTTCTGTATCTTCTAGGAAGAATGGTATTTTAATGAAGTACTTTGCTCATACTCTAGTCACAATTTTAATTAATATTCAAGCTAATTATTTTTGAATATATAGCATCTGTCACTGTAAGCTCACATATGTCAACATTTCTCTTATGAAACTCTTATGAATTTCTTTGATAAAACATTTCTCAGCTCTAGTCATGTGTTTTACATGGGATAAGAAAACTTCATCTTCATTTATTAACCATTCAGCATTAGTGTACTTATATTTAGCAAATTTAAGTTGTTCATGTATTACATTTAGCGAGATCATAACCTCATTGGGAATTCTCAAATCATGTTAATTTCATAATGTTGTGGAGTCTTTCTTAAGGTGACAAATGATTAAAATAACTTAACTAGTTCTGTTGTATCCAGTTTAATGTTACTCTAGGGAAATCTGTGAAGTTTCTCTATGATGCTTATTTGAATTTAAAAATCACTAAGCATTAGATTGCTTTCAGCTAAATTTCATACATTATAGTCACTTTGTAACTCTAGTACAAGGTACATTAACTTGTATATTAAAGTCATAAAGCCAATGAAAGACTCATAATGTTTTGTTTTTCTTTTTTAATTGAGCATAACATGGGAAAAACCCAATGTAACCAACTTATATGGAAGAGAAGATTTAATATGAACTTGGAAAATGACCATTAATCATAGGATGTAGTTGACCAAAATCTTTTTAGTCACTATATTTTGAACTTTATGACTTTTGGGTTAAAATCTAAAAGCATTATTAAGATTAAATGTAATTACTATAAAAGTTCCCATGAAATTTCTACAAGAACATAGAACATATGGTGCTAAAATTATGGAATTACATCCCCTAACCCCCAAGAAATATTCAAGATGTACTGAGAAAAAAGATATGAGGAACTGTGTTTCCTGATTTCAAATTATACTATAAAGCTATAGTGCAAAACAGTATGGTTTTGGAATAAGAGCAGGTATTCATACCAATGTAGTAGTATTGAGAACCCAGTAATGAACCCTTGAATATATGAGCCATTAATTTACAACAAAAAAGTCAGGAGTTTGAAATGTAGAAAAGAACAACTTTTCAAAAAGGTGTATGGAGAAAACCGGTTAGCCATGTGTAATAAAATGAAATCGGAGCACATATATAGAATACACACAAGTTAACACTCGTGGATTAAAGAGACATTTGTTAGACTTGAATACATAAAATTACATAGAAACAGAAAACATGGACAAAACACTCTCTGACACTGGCTTCAGTAGTGTCTTCAGTGATCTGACTCCATTGAATGGAAAAATAAAGAATATTAGCTTCTGCAGTTTGAAAGAACTGAACTCACTGGGAGAAAATGATAGGAGAAAATTTTGTGGCATACGTACAAAGCAGAAAACTACTTGGCTATAAGACATGAAATTTTGCTTTTTTCCTTGACCAGATTAGCTGAATTAGTCAGAGAAAGGAAAACCTAACAGTGCTAAAGAGGAGAAGCATATGATGAAGGCTGATATCCAGGATACATAAGGAACCTACACATCTCATCAACAAAAAAAACAGTCTTAATCAGAAAATGAGGGAAATAGGTGAACGGACGATTATAAAGGAAGACATGCAGAGGGCCAATAGTCACATGAAAAAATATCTCTGGTTATACGGGGAAAGCAAATCAGAATGCCATGCCACATCACACCAGTGAAAAGACCCTCTCTCCATCCTAAAGGCAAGAAACAAGTGCAGGCAAGATATGATGAAAAGTCACCCTCATTACGTATCAGTGGTAATGTAAACTGGTTCAGCATCTGTGGAAAATAATATGGAGATGTCTCAAAGCTTTTAAAGTAGAACTACCAAATGATCCAACACTTCCTTCCCCAGGCATCTATTTTAAGAACATGAAACCACTGATTCCAAAAAAGAAATGCACAATATAGCCAAGATCTGGAAACAACCAAAATTCCCATAATATGGGTAGATAAAAATTTTGTGGCATACGTACAAAGCAGAAAACTACTTGGCTATAAGACATGATGGAATTTTGCTTTTTCCCTTGATCAGCTTAGCTGAATTAGTCAGAGAAAGGAAAACCTAAATGTTGTAACTAGTATGGAATTTAAGACACATAGCAAGAGACTAGACAGTGTCTAATTAAAACAAACCTTTAGACTTTGAAAATAGAACCAAGATTCTGAGGGGAATTGAGGGGAGTGAATGGAAGGTGGTGGAGTATATGCTGTAGTCAATATGGTGGAGGGATATTACAACTTCTTGTGTGGTGTGGCATGGTAAAATTGTATCCTTAACAAGGTGATGCTGTCACTTACCATCAGTGATTCTTGAATGTGGCTTAATGTCCACAAATTGCAGTGTCACTATCAGCAATAAACCATCATTCCCTTAAAACCTAAAAGGCCAATTTTTTTTTGTTTTTATTTGGGGGCTACCTCGCTGTGCTCAGGGAACCATATATTATTCCTGGAATCTAACTCAGGTAGGCCACATGCAAAGCTAGTGCCTTAGCAGCTGTACTTTCTCTCTGGCTCTCATAAAGGCCTTTAAAAAATTAAAACATAACTGAATGACTGTGAGATACACAGTTACAAAGCTGTTTATAATCAAGTTTCAGTCATTCAGTATTCCAATACCCTTCCCTCCATCATTGTACATTTTTTGCCACTAATATCCCTAGCTTTTTCTGATAACCCCCTCCCTCTGGAGGCACCCTTCCCTTCCCTTCCCTTCCCTTCCCTTCCCTTCCCTTCCCTTCCCTTCCCTTCCCTTCCCTTCCCTTCCCTTCCCTTCCCTCCCCTCCCCTCCCCTCCCCTCCCCTCCCCTCCCCTCCCCTCCCCTCCCTCCCCCCCCTCCCCTTCCCTCCCCTTCCCTCTCCCTGCTCTCCCCCACCTCCACCCCACCCGCTTCCTCTCTTCTCCCCACTGCTTTTGGCCCTTATGGTTTGCAGTACACATACTGAGAGGTTATGATGTTTTTCCTTTTACCTACTTTCAGCATGCTGTTCTTACCCAGACTGATCATTTCTGTCTTTGTCATATTGTTCCCTCCTCTATCCCAGCTGCCTTTTCCCCTAACACTTGGGGCAGGCTTCCAACCAGAGAACAAATCCTTCTCATAAAGTTCATTGTGGGGTTTGATTTGTTCTTTTGTCAGGATTTGAACTTGACTTAAGCTTGCATTATATATTTTTAAAGTTTTAATATTTGAATGAATTATGATGGTACTTATCAAAATTTATGTAGATAAATTGTGTTATTGACACTATTCAGTGTATTTCACATTCCAGTATCCTTTTGAGTGCCAGCTATTGAAAATTCACTCAACAACGTACTATCTCAGAAACCTGTCAATTTGAAAAAACAGAATTTGCTAATTATTGCTAATTATTATAGTACATGGGCATTATTTCTTGATGTTATTCTATGTGCAGTGTACCTGCAGGATACACACAAAGAATAAGACATGTGTTTAAGAACATGTAAATTTATGGATCAAACATAAACAAGTAGGCAGACAGTTATTTTTCAGTTGTGCAAATTGTTTTGTACAGAGGTTCAGGAGTTGGTAATTTCACACAGAGTAGAGGAGGTCATTGGGGCTCTATGGTTCAGCATGGTGTTACAGAGAAAATCTGAGCTGATTAGGAGGAAATTGTGTATACCCAAAAGGAGTCATGAGGGAGTTGTCTGTTCAGAGAACTTTGACTAGTTCAATGTAGCCAGAGCTCAGCCTGAGAAGAGGAAGCAGATAGGAGGGTTAGAGATATTCACATGGAGGTTTGCACAACATAATGAAAGCCTCCAACTTTGCCCTCTCGACAGTGGGAAGCAGCAGAGGTTCAGTGCCTTGGTAATACCAACAGCCCTCTTTTAGGGATTGTCATCATTGGCAGGATAAACTGGGGAACTGAACAAGGATATGGACAGTGAGTTATGACAAGGTGGTGAGGCTTTGAGTGCACAAAATAATGCGGGAAAGGAAGAATGGGACAGTCGTGAGAGCAGTATCTTAATGAAAAACCAACGTGATGTGATATTTGGTATTTCTTCTTAATATGCTGTGAAAGCAAGTGTATGAACTGAAAAGGACCAGAGTGAAGATAGTACCCTATGTTGAAGTAATGAAACAAGATAAAGAACACATTGGGATTGGGGGATTGAAATAGGTAATGGGGCAGGAGATGAAATTCCTCATAGATCATTTGTCCATTTATGTGGCATTTGTGTTCGTGTGTATGTGCATTTATCTGGAGATAAATGTTATACATATGTTAAACGTATATATTTGAATCTAAAGATGGCTTCATTTTAGTTGAATCAAATCGTGTTGAGGATTTTCTTTTGCTTAGCACTTATTCATTTTTAATATACAAAGTAGATTTTGATTTGAGACTTTTTATGACTTTCCTTTTCGTAATAGGTTTAGGATACAAATATATCTATCAAAAGAATGGTGATCCTCTGCACATAAGTGAACTCCTGGAAAGTTTCAAAAAAGATGCAAGAAGTTTTAAATTGAGGGCTGGAAAACATCAGCTGGAAGACGTGACCGGAGTACTGAAAAGATTCCTCTCTGACATTGATGACGCCGTTCTTACCAAGGAGCTGTATCCTTATTGGATTTCTGCTTTAGGTAATGTATGTAGAACAAAGAAGATAATAATAGATGTTGTTTTCTGCTTTTTCTTTTCCATTTTGTTCTGGGGCCATACCTGGTGATGCTCAGGGGTAACCGCGGGCTCAGTACTCAGGAATTACTCTTGACAGTACTGGAGGGACCATATGGGTTGTTAGGGATGGATCAAACTCTGGTCAGCTATGTGCATGGTAAGCACCCGACCTGCTGTACTATTACTCCAGCCCTATATGTTGTTTTCTTTTCTAATTTCACACATAGACTTTTAAAAATCACTTTGATGCTCTGAATTGTTAATTGCACAGAGCATTGTGCATAATGGCTATTGATAGCAATTATGTAAATATAAGTAATTTCTAATGTGTTTTACGCAGTTAGATTTAGATTCCTTAATATTCTTCAACTTGGGAAATGTTACAGACAAAACTGTGCTATTAATTTCTCATTGAAATTAAAATGAAGGGTTTAAAATAAGATTTTTTAATAAGATATCCCTGCATAGTGGTTTTCTATTTCTTCTACTATTTATGCTTTTTTTTAGAATATAAATTTGGATTTTTATTTTTGACCCTTCATTTTTTTCCTAGATTATAGCTCTGCTATACTGTAAGAAAACCTATTTAGGAAATGACCCTAGACAAGTCATTAAATTATTTCATTGGATCATTTTGATTTCAGCCAAACCTGTATTTACATTTATATACATTAATTCACTATCACTCACTATAGTGAGCGATAGCACAGTGGGTAAGGTGTTTACCTTGCATGTGGCCAACCTGGTAGGCCCAAGTTCTATTCCTCCGCCCCGCTTAGCCCAGCAAGCTACCGAGAGTATCTCCCCCACACGGCAAAGCCTGGCAAGCTATCTGTGATGTATTTGATATGCCAAACACAGTAACAACAAGTTTCACAATAGCACAATGGAAGCATTACTGGGCCTGCTTAAGCAAATCAATGAACAACGGGAGGACAGTGCTACAGTGCTACAGATACATTCAAAATAACTCATTTTATGAAAATTGCAACAAAAAACTTTTAAATATAAATGTCCTTCTTTCAATATTTCATTGCAGCTGTTTTTTATGTGTTATTTAACTTTCTCCCAACAACTATAATTCATATATACAATATCTATTAATGAAACATTTTTTATCTATACGTTCAAGTGGGCTGGAGCAATAGCACAGTGGGTAGGGCATTTGCCTTGCACATGGCCAACATGGCCAACCCGAGTTTAACTCCTCAGCCCCTCTCGGAGAGCCCGGCAAGCTACCGAGAGTATCTCACCCGCACAGCAAAGCCTGGCAAGCTATCCATAATGTATTCAATATGCCAAACACAGTAACAAGAAATCTCACAATGTTACTGGGCCTGCTCGAGCAAATCAATGAACAATAGGAGGACAGTGCTACAGTGCTACTGAGCTACATTCAAGTAATGGTTTTAAATATTCTTTTTTCTTTTTTATCTATTTTTTTTTTAGTTACTGAATCAATATGTGATACTGTTACAAGGTTTCATGTTTGAGTTTCAATCATATAATGATCAAACACCCATCCCTCCACCAGTACACATTCTCTACCACCAATGTCCCCAGTATACCCCCTATCCAACCCTTACCCGACCTCCATGGCAGACAATTTCCCCCAAACTCTTTCTCTACTTTTGGACATTATGGTCTGCAATACAGATACTTTATCTACTTTCAGCATACATCTCCCATCCTGAAAGATTCCTCCAACCATCATTGACTTAGTGATCCCTTCTTCATTCTAGCTGCCTTCTGCCCCAGCTCATGAGACAAACTTCCAACTATGGGGCAGTTTTGCTGGCCCTTGTGTCTACTGTCCTTGGGTGTCAGTCTCATGTTATTTTATATTCTATAAATGAGTGCAGTCCTTCTATCTGCCCCCTCTCTTTCGCGTCATTTCACTTAGCATGATACTCTCCATGTCCATCCACTTATAAGCAAATTTCATGGCTTCATCTCTCCTAACAGCTGCATAGTATCCCACTGTGTAGATGTGCAAAGTTTCTTTAACCAGTCATCTGTTCTCCAGCACTTGGATTGTTTCCAGGTTCTGGCTATTGTGAACAGTGCTTCAATGAACATATAGGTGCAGATGTCATTTCTGCTGTGCTTTTTTTGCACCCTCAGAATATATTCCCAGAAGTGGTGTTGTGGGGTCAAACTCTAGAACCTCAATTTCTGTGTTTGAAGGAATGTCCATATTGTTTTCCAAAAAGGCTGGACCAGTTGACATTCCCATCAACAGTAAAAAAGCATCTCTTTTTCCCCACACCCATGCCAGCAGTGGTTGCTTTTGTTCTTTTGAATGTGTGCCAGTCTCTGTGGTGTGAAATGATATCTCACTGCTGTTTTGATTTGCAGCTCCCTGATGAGTAGCAATGGGAGCATTTTTGTGTGTGTTTGGCCATTTTTTTAAGGAAGCTTTTGTTCATTTCTTCTCCCTGTTTTTTGATGGGTTTGGAGGTTTTTTCCTTGTATGATTCTACTAGTGTCTTGTATATCCTGGATATTAATATCATATCAGATGGGTGTTGGGCAAATATGCTTTCCCATTCTGTGGGTTCTCTCTTTATTATAGTCACTGTTTCTATTGAAGTGCAGAAGCTTCTTAGTTTGATATAGTCCATGTGTTTGATTCCACTTGTATGGGCAATGGTGTTTCTTCCTTAAAGATGCCTTTAAGCTTCAATATCAAGGAGGGTTCTGCATACACTTTCCTCCATGAACCTTATGTATTCATGTCTGAAATTGGGGTCTTTAATCCACTTTGATCTGACTTTTGAGTCTCGCCTTAGTCAGAAGTCAAAGTTTATTTTTTGCAGTTAGCTATCCATTTTTCCCAGCACCATTTGTTGAAGAAGTTTCCTTGTTCCACTTCACATTTCTTGCTCTTTTATCAAATATTAAGAGACCATATATTTGTGGGTTCATGACAGAATATTCAACTCTGTTCCATTGGTCTGCAGGTCTGCTTCTAGTCCAATACTATGCTGTTTTAATTACTACTGCTTTGTAGTACAGTTTGAAATTAGGGAAGGTGGTGCCACCCATTTCCTTTTTCCCAAGGATTATTTTAGCTATAGTGGGTGTTTATTGTTTCATATGAATTTCAGTTACTGTCTGAGTTCATCATGTCAACCAAAACCTTCCATGGTAACTCACAATTCCAAAAGGCTGAATCTAAACGTTGGACATGGGAGTCTCCCGATGGACGGTTCCACAATGAAATAGACCACATCATATTCAATCGGCGGTTTTGCCTAACCGATGTTGCTGTTGTCCCAAAATTCCAAACGGGATCAGACCACCGTCTTCTTCGTGCAAAATTCTACCTCACAGAACGAGAAGCCATCAACGATGACCTCAAAAACAGGACAGCAGCAGTACTGGTAGTTGCAGCAGAAGCTGGGAAAAACATTCGTAATGCCCGCCTGTCCTTCACCAACTACAAAACCAAGATGACTGCCCTCCGACATCATGATGGATCTATCACATCTTCCAGAAGGGCAATGGAGAAGATTATTCATGACTTCTACTCAGATCTCTTTAATAGCCACATCCACTTGCCCACATACCACATACCACATGATGGATATGTCGTTCCCAATGTTCTCCCTTCCGAAATCCAACATGCCATCTCGTCTGTAAAGAAACAAAGAGCACCTGGCCCAGACAAGATCAGACCTGAACACCTGAAGAACTTACCATCAGTACTCATCAATACATTGGCTCGACTCTTCACATGCTACCTGTCTGAATGCAAGGTTCCATCCCAATGGAAAACCAGCAAGACTGTACTACTATACAAGAAAGGAGACATCCACGACATTGGCAACTATCGCCCAATCTGCCTATTGTCTGTCATCTACAAACTATTCACTCGAGTCATCCTGAATAGGATTAGCAGAACACTAGATGAAGGACAACCATGTGAACAAGCTGGATTCCGAAAAGGATTCAGTACCATCGACCATATCCACACAATAACCAAGCTCATTGAGGTATCTCGGGAGTTCAAGATGCCACTCTGTCTAACGTTCATTGATTTAAAGAAGGCCTTTGATTCTGTTGAGACGGAAGCGGTCATGGAAGCCCTAGCCAATCAGGGCGTACAAACTCAATACATCAGGATCCTTCGTGAGCTCTATTGCGGATTCACTACCAAGATCTCACCATTCTACAAAGAAGTAATGATCCATATCAAGAGAGGGGTTCGGCAGGGTGATACCATTTCACCAAAACTCTTCAGTGCCACCCTCGAGAACATCATGCGACAACTGGAATGGGAAAACATGGGAGTGAAGATAGATGGTCGGCAACTACACCACCTCCGCTTTGCTGATGACATCGTTCTAATAACACTAAACATCAACCAAGCGGCACAAATGCTGAACGACTTTGACCGTGAATGTGGAAAGGTCGGACTACAGCTGAATCTTACGAAGACAATGTTTATGAGAAACAACCTTGTTCCTGACGCTCCATTCGCTCTCAACGGAACCACCATCTCCGAATGCAACAGTTATATATACCTAGGTCGAGAAATCAACATGATGAATGACCTGGCACCTGAGTTGCGCAGGAGGAAGAGAGCGGCTTGGAATGCCTTCAAGAGCATTGAAGAAATAACTAAAAGGACAAAGAACCTCCAGCTACGAGCACATCTCTTTGATTCCACTATTCTTCCTGCATTAACATATGCCTCAGAGACCTGGACCCTACGAAAACAGGATGAGAACACTATTCGGGTCTCTCAAAGAGGAATCGAAAGAACTATGCTAGGAATATCACGATTCACTCAAATGAGAGATAGAATCCGGAGTTCTGATCTTCGTCAACGCTCAAGAATCAGGGACGCTGTCTCATTTGCCAAGACATCAAAAATCAGATGGGCTGGACATGTAATGAGGTTTACAGACAACCGCTGGACTAGAGCCATTACTGATTGGATTCCACGAGACATCAAAAGATCACGTGGACGCCCACCTATAAGATAGTCAGACTTCTTCGTCAAGACCCTAAATGATCGGTTTGAGGCTCTACATGTTCCTAAAACGAACAGATACCATTGGGCTACACTAGCACGCAACCGGGATGAATGGAGACGTTACTGGCACCTGCTCGAATAAATCGATGAATAACGGGGATTAAGTGATTAAGTGATGAATTTCAGGAGTGTTTTATCTATTTATTTGAAAAATGTCATGGGTATCCTAATAGGGGCCACATTAAATCCGTATAATGCTTTGGGGAGTATTGCCATTTTGATAATGTTAATCCCCCCTATTCATGAGCAGGGGATGTTTCCCCATTTTCTAGTGTCTTTTATTTCTTGAAGTAGTGTTTTGTAATTTTCCTTGTATAGGTCCTTCACCTCTTTGATTAAGCTGATTCCGAGGTACTTGATTTTCTGAGGTAGTATTGTGAACAGTATTTTTTTTTAATGTCTCTTTTTTTTCTTTTTTGTTATTTGTATATAAGAAATCCATGGACTTTTGGGTGTTGATTTTGTAGCCTGCCACTTTACTATACAGAGCTATTGTTTCTAGAAGCTTTTCTGTAAAATCTTTAGGGTTTTCTAAGTATAGTATCATGTCATCTGCAAATAGTGATAGCGTGACCTCTTCCTTTCCTCTCTGTAAGCCCTTGATATCTTTTTGTTGCCTAACTGCTATGGCCAGTACTTCCAGTACCATACTGAATAAGATGGCAAGAAGGGACAACCTTGTCTTGTGCCTGATCGTAGAGGGAAGGCTTTTAGTGTTTCCCCATTGAGAATGATGCTTACTGTGGGATATTGATGGATGGCTATGACGATATTGAGGAATGTTTCTTTAGTGCTTATTTTGGTGAGAGTTTTCATCATAAACGGGTGCTGGATTTTGTCAGGTGCTTTCTCTGCATTTATTAATATGATCATATAGTTTTTATTATTTCTTTTATTTATCTGATGAATTATGTTGATTGACTTATGAATGTTAAACCATCCTTACATCCCCGGGATGAATCCTACTTGGTCATGGTGTATGATCTTTTTGATGATTCCTTGGATTCTGTTTGCTGGGATTTTGTTGAGAATCTTTGCATCTTTGTTCATCAGGGATATTGACCTGTAATTCTTTTCCTTTGTGGTATCTCTGTCTGCTTTAGGTATCAGGGTGATATTTTTTTCATAGAAACTGTTTGGAAGTTTTTCTGATACTTCAGTTTACTGGAAAAAAACTTGAAGAGGATTGGGAGTAATTCCTTTTTAATGTCTTGGAAGAATTCATTAGTGAATCCATCTGGGCCAGGAGCATTGTGTTTGGGGAGACTTTCTATTACAGTTTCAATTTGCTTGAGGGTGATAGGTCTGTTCAGGTATTCCAGGTCTTCTTGGGTCAGCCTTGGGAGGCTATAGGAATCCAGGAATTTATCCTTTTCCTCGAAGTTTTCCTGTTTCGTGGCATAATGTTTCTCAAAGTAATCTTTGAGGATCCTTTGAATTTCTGTAGTTTCTGTTGTGATGCCCCCCCTTTTTATTTCTGATTTGGTTTATTAGGGTTTTCTCTCTTTCTTTGTGAATCTTGCTAGAGGTTTATCAATCTTTATTTTCTCAAAGAACCAGCTCTTCGTTTTATTGATCTTTCAGATTGTTTTTTGGGTTTCCTTCTTGTTAATTTCTGTTCTAAGTTTTATTATTTCCTTCCTCCTATTTTCTTCCTTCTGCCTCCGTTGGGCTCCTTTTGTTGGTCATCCTCCAAGCTTTTATGTGTGAGGTTAATTTACTTATGTGAGATTGCTCTTCCTTCCTGAGCAATGCTTGTAGAGCTCTAAACTTTCCTCTTAACACAGCTTTTGCTGTGTCCCATAAGTTTTGTTAGCTTGTGTCCTCATTTTTGTTCATTTCTAGGGATCTTTTGATTTCCTCTTTGCTTTCCTTTCTGAACCACTTGTTGTTCATTAGTGAGCTGTTTAGTTTGATTTGATTTTCTGTTTGTGTGTGTTATTTACTTCTATTTTAATCCATCATGGTCTGAAAATATTGTTGATACAATCTCTGTTTTCCTAATTTTATGGAGGTATTTTTGTGGCTTAGCATGTGGTCTATCTTGGAGAATGTCCCATGCACACTTGAGAAGAATATGTATTCAGCTTTTTGAGGATAAAGTGTATATATCTACTAAGCCCTTTTCTTCCATTTCTTCCCTCTGATAAAGTATGTCCTTGCTAAGCATGAGTCTGGTTGATCTATCAAAAGGTGATGAAGCAGTGTTGAAATTTCCCACTAGTATTGTGTTGCTGTCAGTGTATTTCTTCAAGTTTATGAGTAGTTATTTTAAGTACTTTGCTAGTCCCTCGTTAGGTGCGTATGCATTTAGGAATGTAAGTTCTTCCTGCTGTACAGATCCCTTGGTCAATAAGAAATGACCTTCACTGTCTCTTGTGACATTCTTCAGTCTGAAATCAATGTGGTCTGATACCAGTATGGCCACCCCGGATTTTTTAGGGAGTTGTTTGCCTGTAGGATTGCTTTCCAGCCTTTCTCTTTGAGTCTATGTTTGCTCTGATAGTTCTGATGTGTTTCTTGCAGGCAGCAGAATATTGGGTTCAATTTTCTGATCCATCCTGCCACTCTGTGTCTTACTATTGGTGCATTTAGCCCATTGATGTTGAGATTATTTTTATGGGGTTTTGTCATATCTTTCTGCCCAAGTTTGGTGTTTTTAAGGGACTTGTCTTAAAGTAGCCCATTTGGTTGTTCTTGTAACCATGATTTTGAGTCTGTGAAGTTCCTGAGCTGTTAATTGTCTGTGAAACTCTGTGTTGTTCCTTTTGATATGAATAAGAGTCTACCTGGGTAAAGTATTTTTGGTGAGGCATTTATTTCATTAAGTTTTTTCACCAAATCCGACCACTGTTTTCAGGCCCTGAGAGTTTCGTCATATAAGTCAGCTGTCAATCTTAAGGATGTTCCTTTATAGGCAGTTTTTTTCTTTGATCTTGCTGCTTTCAGAATTTTGTCTCTGTCTAAGGTATTTGTCATTTTGATCAGGATGTGTCTTGGGGTATTTTTATTCGGATTTCTTCTAGCTTGTAACCCTTTGGGCCTCCTGAATCCGGTCGCATGTATTCTTCAGCTCTGGGAACATCATAGCAGTGATTTCTTTGACAGTTTCTTCTTCGTCAGATTTTCATCCTATCCCTCTGGGACTCCAATAATTCTTATGTTATTCCTCTTGGCTTCATCACGATCTTCTCTTAACATCCTTTCCTGCATTTTGAGTTTCTTTCCATTTTCTGCTCTTTTCTGGAGAGTCTCTGCACTTAGTCTTGGAGTTCACTGATTTTGTCCTCAGCAGTTGTTACTCTGCTGCTGAGGCCTTCCACTGAGTTTTTCAATTCACCTACTAGGTTTTTCAGATCTGTCATTTCCGTTTGTATTTTTTTTTTGCATTTTCCACATATCTGCTTTCAAATCCTCTTTTATTTTATTGGAAGTGTGTTCCATTACTTCATTTTGCTTCTTATACATCCTCAGTAACTCCCTTCTAAATTCCTTGTCAGAGAGGTTGTTTAGAGCTTCCTTACTGTTGGGGTCTTCTGGGCCAGTCTCTTCACTAACTAAGCTTGGTGGGCTTCTGCATTGCTTTACCATTTTGACCTTTTCAGTTTAGACCTTTAAACTCACTGTTACTATTGTGTTTTTTGGTGTAATATGAATTGAGGTGGGGTTAATGACCTATTGGGCTAATGACTTATCGGCCTAATGACTTATCGGCCTAATGTGTTTCCAGTAATCAAAATGCCCTAGTGAAAGTTCCACCTAACAGACCAGCTTATAGTTCTTATGGAGAATGTAGAGGGAGAATAATTCACAGCTGTGTTAGTGGCCACAGCTCTGGGAAATATCCCTGCTGGGCCAATACCTGGATAGGAGGAGGAAAGGAGGGTTGTCTGTTATTGGTGCTGTCCATCTATGTTCCTGTTCCCCGCAGTTCTAGCTAAAAAACCAACCCTGTGGATCTGCTCTGTCCCGCAGCTCCAGGAAACAATCCAAATCTTTATTTTTTTTTCAATTTTTGAATTTTACCATAATTTATTAACATATTTCCTTATTATTGTTTAAGAATTTTTTTAATGACCTTTGAGGGGTCAGAGAGGTTGTACAGCAAGTAGGACATTTACGTGGCAGGTGTCTGACCTGGATTCAAATCCAGCACCTCACATGATCCCTGAACCCCTTAAGAAGTGATCCTGGAGCAGAGAATCAGAAGTAAGCCCTGAGTGTGGCTTTGTATAATCACCAAAACCAGACGAAAAAGCAAATGAACAAAAAATGACCTTGGACTTTGACTGCACAAACTATTTCTGATATTCGTAAATTATTCACTCTAAAACATAAATTGTGATATTTGAAGGAATTAATTTGAATTGATGTTAAAACACAATCTTTGTTTGAAATATTACATAACAAATTATCTTTGTTGGACTAGAGGGATAGTACAGCAGGTATGGTGCTTATCTTGCTCACAACAATGTGGTTCAGTCCCCAGCACTACATATGGTACCCTGAATACTGCCTGAGCACTAAATATGCCAAAGGGGCTCCCCAAAATGGATTTTTTTAGGAAAAAAATTAGTATATTCAAGAATTGTTACTAAACAAATCTTTTTTCACAGCTCAGTTATGTAATTTAAAACTTTTTTTTATTCATTTTGTTTTGATTTTGTATTTATCAAATAAGTTAAACTAACCACAGGAAAAAACTCATTGTATAATATCTGGGTATAGAATATTGGAACTAGAGAACATGAAGCCTGGTTTAGCATCATTACATAGAGTAAATCCTTAGCATTTTTGTAATTCATAACAGTAAGTAATATTACAGTAAATCTTGAACATTGTCATCAATAGTTTCTTGAAAACTGGGGCAAGAACATGTTGATGCCGCTTGAATTAAGAGTGGTTGGGGTTATTTTTTCTTATCAGCATTATAGTGAAACATTAATGAAGAAAATCATGCTTTTTGAAGGTGACCTGGATCTCTTTATTCTATGTTATTTTATTTTGTCTTTTTTCTTTTTCATTTTTTTTTGGTATAAAATATTCAACATTTATATGTCACCCATATCAACTTCCCTCCACCAATGATCTCCTTGCTTGTTGTAGTTTGGATCTTCTGTTTTCAGTTGTATTGGTTCTCTGGTTCAGATACATAGTTACCTAATGCCTCTTATCATCCTGTGTGCCTGAGGTTCCTGATAGGTTCCTGTTAGCCTCCCTCCACCTGCCTTTTCTTCCTTTTCCCCCTTCAGATCGCTTTTCCTTCCTTATCCTTAGCTGTGTAGTCAAGGCTCCATAATGATAAGGTTCCACAGATAGGTGAGTTCGGCTGATGTCTGTTGCTCTTCTTCTGATGTCCTTCGCTCAACATGATAGTTCCATCCAAGTTGTGGCAAACTGCAGGATTTCATCCCTCATTACATCTGTGTAGTATTTCATTATCTTGTTTTTTAAATGATATGTCTACAACCGGTGACAAATATGTTTTCTCTGAAGTTGTCAACCCCAGGGACATCCTCTTCACTGCCATTAGTATAGTAGGAAGAAGATGGCATGTGTAGAGATGTGCGTAGAGAGAGAGATCTTTGTAGAGAGACTGTGCCCTGGATTTGCATTCTTGGGGAATTTACATGAAAAAGGATTTAAACATTGGGTCAGAGATCCATCAAGTCTATTGCTTGTAGGTTCACTGTAGTCTACACTGACTTCCAGACGTGTCTATCTTGACTCTGACAAGGATTAACCAGAGCTCACTGGGTGACCTTGTAGCAGAGCTCCCTTGGGTCCTGTACACCTGAGATGAGAAATGGTACAGTGCAATTTTGTAACACCCATTCATGGGATCATTGTTCTTTTACTCTCCAAATGTTGTTAGAGCCTAAGTTAGCACCATTGAGAGGTCTGAAATTCTGTATTAGGTGAATAGTTCATTGTACTGTCTGTATGACCTAAAATATATCTAAAGTTTTACTTGCAAATTGCTTAAGCCTTTCACTGAAAATATCTGCTTTTTTCCTTATAAAATATCTCAAAGTAGTCTATACTAATGTGGTTCCTTGTTGTAGTGGCATTGGTTGTATTTTATTGAATAGATTTGAATAGATTTAGTTACCATCTCCTGTTAAAATTTTAAGGATACGAACTATATGTGCTGTCCATGCTATATAAGGGACGATAGACAATTCTTTATGTGCCTGAGGAATATTTTTATTGTGTTTATTGTGTCTCTTGCTTTTAGGCTGTTACCTACTAGCTTAATTTAGCCGATAATGACCGTTTTTACTTTTGAAGATCTTGTGTGCAGCCTAAATCAGTACAGATAAGTTATCAGTTGTGGGATTGAATATGTGACACTTTAAAATATGTCATAAAGGTCCCTGCATTGCCAGGGATTGCAGTGCTCTTAAAAAGTTTTTGTGTTCTTGGGGCCAAAGCATCTCTACAGTGGGTAGGGTGCTTGCCTTGCACACTGCTAAGCAGGTTCAGTACAATCCATGACACCCCATTTGGTCCCCTGAATACCCGCGTGCAGAGCCAGGAGTAAGCCCTGAACCCCACCAGGTATGGCCCAAAAACAAAAAAAAATAGAAAGAAAGAAGAAATTGTTTGTTTGTTTATATCTAATAGTTCGGAGCAATAGCACAGTGGGTAGGGTTGCACACGGCCGACCCTAGTTTGATTCCTCCCGGAGATCCGGGCAGGCTACCGAGAGTATCTCGCCTACATGGCAAAGCTTGGCAGGCTACCCGTGACGTATTCCGTATGCCAAACACAGTAACAGTAAGTCTCACAGTGGAGATGTTGCTGGGCCCGCTCGAGCAAATCAATGAACAATGGGAGGATAGTTGACAGTAGAATCATTAATCGGCTGCAAGTTTTCTTTGACTACATAAGCTAGGGTTAAATATGAAGAGAAAAGAATTTTGTTTCTAAAGCTATTGGGAATTCAGTCCCCTTGATTTGGAAAGAAAGTATACAGTTATTTATTTGAAGGTGTGTGTATACATACATACGTGTGTGTGTGTATAGGTGTGTGTGTATGTATGTGTATATATATATATATATATATATATATATATATATATAGTCTGCACTGACTTCCAGACGTGTCTATCTTGACATTATATATATGTGTGTGTGTGTGTATATACACACACACACACACACATATATATATATATATAAAATGACCTAGTAGATAAACCCAACCACTTGTGCATCCACATCCTATCAGTCTATCAGTTGGCCTCATAATCTTTGCTGTGGCCCCTCTTTTACATAATTTTCACCTGTAGTACCCAGTACCCTTGGAATATCCTTGGAGTGTTATTGCCCCCTGTTGAGAAACACTGGTATTGGACATTGCTCTAGTTTCTCTGAATGTTTTCCTTCTTGGTTAGAGGGTAAGAGTAATTCCTTCTGGTCCTGCTCTCCATGTCTCCTAGTTGTGTCCACTGCAGAGGCAGATGATTTATCTTCCTGTTTCATATGTATTAGGGCCCGCATGTGAATTGATCTGTTGCATACTTAACTTTTCTAAAGAATTGAAGATACTAAGACTGTTAAAAGTCCTTTGTATGGATAATGTACTTATAATATCTCTGAGATGATTCATAGAAGACTTCTCACTTTTTTTCACAAGGAAAAAAAGAGATTTAAAAATGTCACTTTTCCCCAAGAATAGCTGAGATCAGCACCAGGAGGATTACTCCATAGCTTAGAGGCCAGACAGGCATTCTAGGGGAAAGGGCAGCTCAGATAGAGAAGGAGCATCAAATAAAGGGTGTTTGGAGGATCCTCCCAGGAGGGGAGATGCATGTTGAAAGTAGACTATGGACTGAACATGTTTGCCACTCAATGCCTCCTTTGCAGACCACAACACCCAAAAGGAGAGAGAGAACACAAGGGATTGCCCTGCCACAGAGGCAGGGGGGGATGGGGGGTATGAGGGTGGGAGGGATATTATCCATGGTGGTGGAAAATGGGCACTGGTGGAGGGATGGGTATTTGATCATTGTATAATCGAAACCCAAGCACAAAAAATTGTAAATCTACAACTGTACCTCATGGTGTTTCACGAAAAAAAAAATAAAAAGCACTATATTTGGGCAAAAATAAAAATGTCACTTTTCAGATGCAAGTCTCGAGTAAGAATATTGCTAATAGAGATAAAATATCTTTGTTGTATCTTGTCAATTTGTATTTCAATTTAATTAAGAATTTATTTCTCTTAGATAACATTTGGTGTTCCATAAAGTAGAATAAACTTTAATGCAAACGTGGGCTTTGAAATTGCTTTACTTTTAATTATAAGGTATAAGATCTGTGGCATATAGCTGTATAATGTTTGCATAAGTAATATTTTTCTATTTTTTCTGTTGAAATTTGAATGTATTACTAGTGAACTCTACTTGCAAATACTGTTTTAATACACAGTTAAAAGGAAATTTTACAATATTATATACTAGTTTAGGCACATAAAGATTTTTTTTTAAATCGCCAGATACCCAAGAGGACAAAGAAAGAATTAAAAAATATGGAGCATTTATAAGGACTCTCCCAGGTGTCAACCGAGCAACATTGGCAGCTATAATTGAACATCTTTACCGGTAGGTGATTTCCCAAACACAAACATTTCTAGGCCGTGTGTATGTGTGTGTGTGTGTGTGTGTGTGTGTGTGTGTGTGTGTGCATGTGTGTGTGTGTACACTTATATATACATATCTCAATAACTCATTACTTCTTAAATAATAAGTATTATGGATAGCTTTTTTCCTGTGACTGAAAATCTTTCACTGTACCTTAAAAATCATTTCAGAATGAAATTCTCAAGAATTATTTTAACACCTCTATAATTACGTTGCATTTCATATGCTTTGAGGAGTGAATATCAGTAGGTATAGTGTTTTAACATTGTACCCCTAACCCAAAAATACTTACAGCAATGTTCTGTCAGTAAGAATAGGAAAAATACACAGTTTAGATAAATATCATGAGAACTTTTTAGTGTCTTAGAATTTAATAACAGACACTATCTTCCCATACCATAAGCAAGAATTTCTAAACTCTTTTTAAAAGGGTTTTGGAGAATAGAAAGACGATTCCTAGACTTCTGCAAACTCAGAATATGCCTGATTGTTTTCTCATGGTTGTCTGAAACCGCTTTGCTTATTTTTTTTACTAATCTAAACCTCCTATTTTAGTGTCTGAATATTGAATTTAAAAGTAAACTATTTCTGTGTCAGCGCATATAAGTTCATTCATTTAGAGGGTAGAACTATAACTGTAATTTCCGAAATGAGATCTGATGGATGAAGATGTTTGAAAAAAACTTTTTAAGTTAAAACAAAAAGATTTTCCTATGTTGGTAGCGACAGAACTTATTACAAACATTTTATAAGTATGATTACTAATAAGAATACATTGCAGTATCTTCGTTCATGAATAAAATACTCCTTTGAATCAAATTCAACTAAAATCTACTAAAAGTGCCTTACTGGAAGTCTGTATTTAGAAGTCTTTCAGATTTTGGTCTCTCTCTCTCTCTCTCTCTCTCTCTCTCTCTCTCTCCATTGATATTTATCATACATGTAAACTCCATTACTCAAAAATTCATTTTCTCACTTCACCATGCAATTTTTGTAAATATCATATATAGATTCAAATCTGTGTCTAGGATGCGTTGGGACATATTTTATTTTCCTTGGTTTTATTTACTTAATTGGAAAAAAATTAACAGGTTTATCTAAGCTGTGTTCAGGAGCCTTGTATGATAGGCCCTTATGGTAATATTTGGCCTATCAGCCAGGCCATTCAGTGCAGGAGCCAAAGTATCTGAAGAGTCTCAGGCACTGCGGTTTCAAGGGTTTCCCAGATCACCCAGTGGTGCTCACAGGCCTTTGCAGTCACCTGGTGCATGCCTGGGGCCATCCTCAGACCACGTATTGCCAGGCATAGAACTAGGAGTCACCTCTACCCCCTGTGTTATTGCTCCAGCCCTTCATATAGAAAATTGTAGAGGGAGGGATGGAATTAAAGAGGATTATTTGATGGAGTGTGTATCGGGGTCAGAAATGCTTCCGATTTAAAGGTATGTACAAATTGGATGTGAAAGCTTGATAAGAGAAATTGGCAAAGGGGTGCTTTTTTTTATGAAAATAGGTATGCTCGGAAATGAGACTGCTTGTTGTTGGCTGGCGGGAAGTTGTGATAGGCTCTGTAGTTTGTGGAAAAACATTTGGATTTTAATTAAGACTTAAAGTGATATGGAGTAAACCTGATCACATAAGTTGTGTAACCTCTAAAGTGGAATTGGCTGGGAAAAAAACTTCAAATAGAGTCAGGAAAAAAGAATTAGAAAGCAATCTGTTTGGCTTCTCATGAGAAGAGCCAAATGAAAAGAAATTCTGCAAGTTGAGTCTGAAATACTTGGAAGTTCCATCATGAGAAGGGAGAGTGTTTGTGTACCCAGAAATGAAGACAAAGAAATACTCTGCATTCTTTGTCAGGAATTAATACAGCTGCAGAAAGTAGAATTCTGAGGTGAGAAGTCCTGTCCTGTAATGTGTTTGCAGAGCATCTTAGGAAAGGTGGGAGTGCTCAATTATGTCATCAGACTTTGAGAGGTCAATTTGGAGAAGGTCAGGCTGATTTAACATTTAATTCTGTCCCTGCTGTAGATAGAATATCACTTCCTCCATGACTAACATTTACTTTTTCTATTCACCAGCTATTTATTGCATACTACCGTGTGATTAAATCAGCAGTGTCTGAGATGCTTAGGTTCTAGTAACAGGCAGACACGCAGATAAATTTTTCAGATGTTTACAGTGTTGTGTAATAAAAATACAGAAGTGCTTTGAGAGGGTGTCCACAATTACAGCATTACAACATTCTTTTCTGTTAGGTTGCAATTCCTTTTGCATCTTATAAATCACATGTGATGATTGCACTTACTCTGTCTCTGCTATGCAATTTGGTCTTTTATTATGAGTTTCTAACATTATCATATATATTGCTGTCATGTTGACTCACTTTTTCTTGTACCTAGCACAGTCTCTGCTCTTTATTGACAAGTATTATTGACCTTATTCTTGATTTATTTCTTTGATAGAGATAATCTCTCTTGTTTAGTATATATTTTTAAAGTTTGCAAGTGTAAGTAGGTAATTAAGCAGATGCTCTATCTGCAGTTGGTGATAAGTTCTCATCTCGTGCACTTATGTCAGTATAAATTTCCTTTCACTGTGGTATTGCCTGTAGTCTTTTTTAAAAATGGTTTTGAATTTACATATGTAAATTATTTTAAATACTCTTTGTACAAAGGTTGTATCCCAGAGATTGGGTTTCATTGTTACTTTCTATTCATTATAAAAAGCTGTTTATAGTTTCATCTAGAAGTGTGCCTTTTAGATTAAGTGCTTTTTAAAATATATGGTATTAATTTCGAATAACTATACAAACACATGCTGCCACCTCTTTCCTTACATTGGTATCTAATTTCTGGAAAGCTCAGCTCAGCTCTCTGCCTTGAATTTGGAAGGCTCTGCTCTTATTTGTTTTGGTTTTGATTTTCGATCATTGTATGACTGAAATGTAATCAGGAAAGTCTTCTGTAAGTCTGTAACTATCTCACTATTCATTAAAAAAAAAAAAAGGAAAAAAATTTTGTTTCTTTCTTTGGGCCAAACTTGCCTGCGCTCAGTGCTGTGTTCTGCACTCTGCTCAGGGATCATTCCTACCAGCCTCAGGGGGTCATATATGGTGCTGGGGATGGAACCTGGGTAAGGCTTGCAAGGCAAGCATCCTACCTGCTGCACTGTCGCTCCCTTGTTTTCTGTTAATACTGTGTTGCATTCCTGCTTTTGTGCTTCATTCCCACAATCATTTTGCACCACATTACAAGCACATCTATATACCTCAGTTGCTCGTTGTCCCATTGCTGGAATTGTTTGGATGCAATGGGTTCCATTGAACTAAAATGAAGTTCTGCTTTGTCTCCTGTCTTACTGTCTACTGCCACAATATTTTGTTTCCCTTTTATTCCTAACTGGACTGCCAGCTGCTTGAGCAAAGGCACCATGCAGTGTTCTTTAAATCATCACTTCACCTTTTACATCAGAGGCCTTCAATGTGTGCGTTCATAAAAAAATAAACTTTTTGTGACTAATCTAATCCGTGAAAATTTTATGAGCCATCCTTTTTTCTCACAGGGTTCAGAAATGCTCAGAAATCAACCACATGGATGCTCACAATTTGGCCTTGGTCTTTTCATCATGCTTGTTTCAAACTAAAGGACAAACTAGTGAAGAAGTGAATGTAATTGAGGACTTAATTAATTATTATGTTGAAATATTTGAGGTAAATATTTTATACTTTGTCCTTGTTAAAATTATTTTAATATTACTTTTTATAAACAAGAATGCATATAACAGAATTTTTAGGTCTTTATGAAAGCTTAAAATACATAAAGAATACTTATGATCTAAAATTTTTTGTATGTAACTAGCTTTCTTAACTATAACCATTAATTTATGTTACATACCTCTTAAAGTATTTTTTAACCATCTGTTCTCTACTGGGCTAAATATTTGTATTTGGTGTTTATATATCTGATTTTCTAATCTGTAGTTGCATTATGTATTATGTTCACTTTGAGATGTGAAATTACTAATTTTATAGATTTTTAATAAAATATTAGGCAGTTGAAAACATTATAGGATTTTCTTTTAGTTGAACTCCCAATATTTAAAAAAAAACTAGATAAATATCCTAGATTATGTATTTTCTTTCATCTTTTCTACGTAGGTAGCTTTTTATTAACTTCCTTATGAAATTAACATTTTTGACAATTAGAAAAAATGTTAGAATAGGGATCATTTTTGCTTCAACTCAAGGAAATTAACGAGGATTTATAAATGGAGGGTTTACGGGAAACATGGGTGAACTGTTTAGCTCTATCACTAAACAGCTTTCAGCATCTGAGTTTTGCCATCTGACTTTTTTTTGAGGCTTCCATGAACTGGTGCTATGTTATTAAGACTGCTTAAGTTTTCTAGAGCAATGGATAGACTAGATGTAGTGGGTTAATCTTTGTAGAGTACTTAGTAGAGCCTTATGATAACTATTCATGGGTATTCTCAGAAAAGGGAATGAAACTGTTTAGAATAAATGAATATCACAGTCAAACCTTAATTTATATAGGAATAGACTCCAAAGTTTGAATCACCTTGCTCTTTGATTACTTTCGTATTTCTTTCTGTATGTGTCCACTGTTTTTGATCAATGGCAACTTCTCTGCAAGAATTCTCATGCTCAGAAATGAAATAATTTGAAAAAGTGTGTGGCTTTGCTTGCTCTCTTTATTTTCTATTTTTGTACCATTAGGTTAACAAATGATTAGCTTCATGGTTTAATGAAGTGGAAATATTTAGGTGATGGAAATTTTCTCACCTAGTGAACATTTTAGTTTAAGAAATGAGTCTTATCTCTCAATTTATGTAACAAGCCATCAACAATCCTTTTACTGTTAAGCGGTTTTAGCAGTATGGTCTTCCTAATGAATTCTGCATTCTGAAATAGGATCATCATAAAATATTTTAGGCCTTTTGAGGTAGCAGTTATGTGGACTTCATCTGCGCTGACCTAGCCATGTGAGTCCATGATGATTAAGATGGCCAGTCTCATTTATTTTTAACTTGTTGGTCTTTAAGTTCCTGAAGGAACTTGAGGATGAATACCATTGCCCCTTGTATTTTATTAGAATGTCCGAAATTATATTTTGAACAGGTTAAAGAAGACCAAGTCAAACAAATGGACATAGAAAATAGCTTTATTACCAAGTGGAAAGACACTCAAGTGAGTAGTAATAGTTAGATGTCCAAAGAGTAATACAAAAATCAAAAACTTCCATTGTAAGTAAATACATTTGTTCATTTATTTTCAAGTCATATTTGAAGCAAAGTAAAGTAATGGGGGAAAAAAAGTAAATGCAGTAGTAGTGTAATTTTTGAAGACTAATGCATATCTGCAAAATAACCAACTGTGCTATTAGAAATTTTTCAGAAAATCAGTCTTGAACTTGTCAAGATCACTTGTCAAATACATTTTAAGATGTAAAAGCACTATTCACAAATGTCAGTGGATTTCAAGGGAAGCATTTAAAGCCGAAGAACCACTAGACTAAATTGAAAACTCAAAATTCCTCATGATTTTTGCTTAGGTTTTTGGAAAGAATTATTGCTCATGTGCTTCTGCTTGCATGCTCCCAGATTATTGCAAATTTTAGACTATTTCTAAGTATCCTCTGCAACATATGCTGATGTACGTCTAAAGTTGACTTTTGTCCAGATTTTCTCTTTCTTTCCTTAGTCAATGTTATACTGAATCCATGTGTCAAGTTTCAATACACTTTTTCCTGGTTATCTTGTTTGGCAATTATTCACTGGGATTTTTAAAAGTGATTTCTAATCTTCTTCTCATTGCTAGGAACTGTAATAGATTCAGGGTATCAATATAAGTAGAAATAGCTCAATACATTTTTTTATTGATAGAACCAAGAGTATGAAGCAAATGCTTCACTTAGTCAAACCCTGACTTTACCTGAAAAATCCACTCTGAATTAGGGAAATTATCAGAAATATAATTTCATTTGAATGATATGAGGAAAAGCTTAAGTATTTTAATGCATTTATACTTAAGTACCAAAATTAATTACATTAATTACTTAAGGAATTATTTCCATATTGACTCAAATTATTTGTGCAGTCTTCAGAGGAGTTAATAATAACAGTGAAAAATTGTTTATTTGGGATTCTCTTGCATTTTTGCTTTTGGAGGAGTATTTGAGTATTTGAAGTACTGGAGAGTGTAAGTCCAGATATAATCTTTGGTGACCATAACTATTTTGTTACTGAAGTATATTTGTATAGTAGATATTAATTTTACAATAATATTGATTTTATCCGGGCTGTGGCGATAGCAGGGCTGGAACGATAGCACAGCGGTAGGGTGTTTGCCTTGCATGCAGCCAACATGGCCGACCCGAGTTCGATTCCTCCGCCCCTCTCCGAGAGCCCGGCAAGCTACCGAGAGTATCTCGCCCGCACGGCAGAGCCTGGCAAGCTCCCCGTGACGTATTCCATATGCCAGACACAGTAACAACAAAGTCTCCAATGGAGATGTTACTGGGCCCACTCGAGCATATTGATTTTATCCAATTATGTGTAATAAACTAAAAACACTTGCCTAGAAAGTAGTGTAATTGAAAAAACAGTAGAAGAGTTTAGAAGAATCTGTTTATTTCCTCAAATTTTTCTCTAATCCATTTTAAACTCTCCTCTGGAGTGTTATTCTGACAAATTCTATGCCTTATCCCTGTTTGAGTTCCTTAGCTATTCTTATTTTTGGCTTTACTATGAGTTCTTTGTGTTTGCTCATTTAATTTTTAAAATGTGTCTTTCCTGGAGAGTTGTTTATGCAAACAGTGAAAAATAAAAATGTCAACTGGTTTTTTCCCCTAGTGTTTTTGTGTTATACTGAAAGTGAGGAGGAAAAAAATGAAAATAAGGTTTTCCAAATCTATAGTGCCAGAATAGTTAAGAAGACTTCTTCAAAGTGCATTTTAAATGTTTTTCTTACACAGTTACTAATCATGTTTTTTTCTGAGGAAAATGCAACTTCAAAATTATTGTTTCCCTATTATGAGCATTTTGAAGATTGGTTATTGTTATTTGTGAGGTTTTACATAATTTTGCTGAATTTTGGGGAAAATAACATTTTTCACAGATTCATTTAGCTCTTTGCATATTAATGTACCTTGTGATACTTTTTGCTTTGAATTTTTTTATCTTCTCTGGTTTGTCTTTTGGTCTATAATTGCAGCACAAATAATTTACCACTTAGTGCTTGACTGAAGATAATTAAAAGGTTATCTTTATCATCCACATTTTTCTGTCACTTCATTTTTTTAAGATTTGTTTTTTTATTGCTAACTGTATTTTCTCTACTAGTATCATTAATGCATATCTGACCCAAATGAATCCTCAGAGCCAGTAAATGAACATAACATCTCTGAAAAGTTGATAAGACGTATTTTCCTTGTTAATTGTTAGTATTACATGTGCACTGTAGCTTGGAGCAAAACTACCTCTAGCTCCCTTCCACTTCTGATTTTGTTTCTCTGGTCATATGAAGAAAAAAAAGCTCTTACTTTTACTTCTGCTCTTGCCTTCATCATTTCCCACTGTGGTCAGGTTTGTTGCTTCAGTGAGAATGTGAGGGCGTTTGGGAGCACTATAAATCACTGAATACAAAATTAAAAATTGCGTTGCGGGTATCGTCACTGGTTATATCCTATGTGTAAACACCGTGTTCTCAACCACATCTATAAAATTGTATCATCATAGCTATTCACAGGCAAGTTGAGCTCATTCTGTTATTAAAAATTCCTTACATGCATGATTCCAGCTTAAGTATCTCTTGAGTGTTCTTGCAACATCACTGTGTTCACTGTCTTCACTTCTACCCTCTTCAGGTTTCCCAGGCTGGAGATTTGTTGATTGAAGTGTATGTAGAAAGGAAGGAACCTGACCGTAGTATTATAATCCGGGTGAGTCCTAAAAATAAACAGAAAGTCGTAAAGATAAATATAAAGAGTAGCACTGTCCTCCCTTTGTCCATCAGTTTGCTAGAGCGGGCACTAGTAACATCTCACAACAAATTGTGAGACTTGTTACTGTTTTTGGCATATCGAATACACACGGGTAGCTTGCTAGGCTTTGTCGTATGGGCAGGATACTCTCGGTAGCTTGCAGGGCTCTCCGAGAGGGGCAGAAGAATCGAACTCAGGTCAGCCATGTGCAAGACAAATGCCCTACCCGCTGTGCTACCGCTCGGAAATCACACAGTTGCATTAATATACATGTTTGCATTTTCCACTGTGCTTTTACTTTACACACCCTCTTTAAATAATGACTAATGACATGAATTGGCTTTATATAGCAATATCCTCCTGAAATTCCATGCATGCTTAGTCATTTGGAAAGAATTATGTTAGGTGCTATAAATTATGGAGCTGGAGCGATAGCACACAGGCCTTGCGCGCAGCCAGCCGGGTCGAGTCAGGTTCGATTCCTCCGCCCCTCTTGGAGTGCCCGGCAAGCTACCGAGAGTATCTTGCCCGCACGGCAAAGCCTGGCAAGCTCCCCGTGACGTATTCAATATGCCAAACACAGTAACAACAAGTCTCAAAATGGAGACAGTTACTGGGCCCACTCGAGCAAATCGATGAACAACAGGAGGACAGCTATAAATTATGGGTAACATTTTCTGTAGATTCTGGAAAACAACCTGAACTGAAAAAAGTCGATTCTCTTTTTCATAGTTTCTCAACATTATGCAAGTTGATTTTTTCTGAGTCTGTTTTTTTATACTTTAAAAAAATTAAGAGAAATTACAGCATTTATATTACTTATTGATTATAACAGTAAGATAATGCATGTGAAGTACTTTACAGATTCTTCAGCAGTTGCATGTTAAATATTACTTTCTACTTTATTGATTATTTTTTTAGTATTCTCCAAGTTTATATTCTAGACTTTAGCTTCTGATCTTCAATTTGCTTGAATATTAGGTACACTTCTCATGTTTGAGAATATTATCTAGTTAGCTGAATTAAATTGGTCCTCATGCTGACATACAGTCTGCCTGAAGAAGAATTTAGTGATATTTTAGATTCCTGCTTATTAAGATTATTTTCTCTGTGAGAAATAGACGTTTTGACATGTAACAGTAGAAACTCGGGTTTTATTCCTAATCTTTTTTTAAGCGGATAAGATTAACAGTCTTACTAGGCATTTCTGGGGGGCTGAGCCATTTGGGAGGTTGTTTTACATGTGGCTGACTGGGTTCGCTCTCCAGCATCCCATAGCGTCCCATATGATCCAAGCTCTGCCAGGAGTAAGCCCACAGCATCGTCAGGTGAGCCCCACCTCCCCCCCCCCAAAAAATAGGTATCTGTCAATGTTAGTCATTTTACATATATTATAACTGCTATTTTGCATGCTTTTAATGATACATATTATGGCTTTAAGGCTCTGATTGCCTTTAGCCCAAAACACCATACTGAGATACTGCAGTTTTAGGCTTTGTTCTTATGACAAAGCTGCCTTGCTATTCCATATCGTTGACATCAATGTAACAATCGTTGCTAGTAGGGGACATGAAAAACTATTACAGATTAGTTAGCATAATTTTATCAATTTCAGTGCAAGAAGAGGCAATTACAACTCCTGATTTAACACCACCTACAAATAACCATAGCATATTTTAATTTTATTATATTATTAAAGCCACAACAGAAATTCTTATAACTGAGCAAAATTCTATGTAAAAGGTGTTTAGATAATAGATTCCCAGCTTTACCTATAACAACTCCACAGACTCTGTAAAAAAAATCACAAAAATAATATAAAAATAATCACTGATATTTTTCAATGTTTAAGACTTTTCAGAATCACTTTTCTCAGATAAGTACAGCCTCACACCAAGGAGAGCATAAAACCAGGTGACACCTCAGGTTTATATGAATGGAAACTAGGAAGTATAAAAACCTGAAAGCTGGAGTACAAGGAGATAGCTCAGGATGCTAGTGGGAATCCTGGGATAGATCCCAGTGCTACACTGGCTCCAAACAAAATAAAAAACAGGTGTGTCTCTACGTTTCCTGCCCCCAGAAGCCATGAGGTCTGTAACACAAGCCAGACCACTATACTCATTATACATTGTAATAATTTGAATATTCCTTAGTAATTTCCCGCCAGTGCCCTGCTGAGCTCCTGGTGTCTTAAAGAGGCACCAGGGAATCTTTTGGCACAAGGAATGAAATTGGATCTTTTCAACATGCTTTAACCTGAAGATCTTCCTGATTCCCTGTCCACATTTTTGTTTCTTTTGTCAGAAATTTGTTACTTTGAGAAAGGTCTATCCTTCTTTAAAAGTACATTTATTGGGGCTGGAATGATAGCACAACAGGTAGGGTGTTTGCCTTGCATGCAGCCGACTCGGGTTCGATTCCCAGCATCTCATAGGGTCCCCTGAACACTGCCAGGGGTAATTCCTAAGTGCAAAGCCAGGAGTAACCCCTGAACATCGCCGGGTGTGACCCAAAAAGCAAAAAAAAAAAAAAAGTACATTCATTCTGGCAACAGCATCATTGAAATGATCCACTTATGTATGAAAATGGTAACGACTAGGTCCACGCGCTGTGTGCTTCTAGGTGCCCTCCCCTTCTCTCCAGGGGCTCATTTTTTCAAATTTTGATGTTAAACTCCATTAGGCTTTTCTAAATAAAAAAGCAGTAGACCTCTCTATAAATGTATTCCAAAGAAAACCCTAAATTCTGAAGTTAAAAAAAAAGAAAAATCTACATGAATTAGTAATAATAAAAAACTTTTCTATGTTTAGATGTGTGATTGATTAGTAATGGACAGGATAAGTAGAATTGAATATGTTCTTTTTCTAAAAAAATATTTTCTAGTTGCGTACCTTCATTGAAAAACATATACTAGGCTTCAGTTATATATAATGCTGAAAATACCTTTATTTTTGTTTTAACATTATGACTACATTATGACTACATTCTCTGGAAGAAACTGAGCCTGCAGTTTAGGGCATATAGGATCGATAAAAAAAAAAAATTGAAACACAAACACACGGAGTCCTTGAAGAAGCTGGTTGGCCTATGTAATGGCCTGAGACTTTGGGCCTCTTACAGACTGTCCCTGACCCACACTGCACACTCTACCCTGTGCCCTGAAATCTGGCTCCAGGGTCTTCGGGCAACCCACCATTTGTCACTGCCTGGCAGCGTACACCCAGAGCAGCCAAAACCAGGAGGCTCTTTACTCTAGATCATAGGTTTGCTCTTTGGTAAAGGTCTTTCTCCGTATGACAAGGCATATTACTTCCTCCTGAGTCATAAATGGCTTACTAAGTCTGAAAAGCTTGTTTCTATTATGTCTGTATTTTCTCTTCTTTCTACATTAACAAGATTTTTTTTAATGGAAAAGATGTGTTTTCTCTGTGTGCTGGAGAAGCTAGTTTAACATACTGAGACAAAAATTGCATTATCAGATGATGATGAGCAAGAGAGTATTGTTACCTGGCATAAAACTGTTACTATACCTGGTGTATCTTCTGAAAATTTTGCTTCTTTCACAGATATCACCTGTGATGGAAGCAGAAGAATTGACTAATGATATATTGGCAATAAAAAATATTGTTCCTTTGAAAGGTGATATCTGGGCCACTTTTGAAGTAATTGAAAATGAAGAACTAGGTAAGTGATTTCCATGCCAGGATTTCTTAAATCCCTTACAGTATGAGACTATACTATTTTTGCAAGTCATTAATAGCATTTTATTTTATTATTGGGTGTGGGGAGTGTTCCCAGGTGATTCTAAGGAGGCTTGGGTGCTCCACCAGCAATTCTTGGCCACCTGAGCCAGTGGTTCAGTGTATTTGCCCAATGATGCAATGCTGATCAGACCAAGTGGTGACAGAGATTACCAGGGCCACCCTGCCAATGCTCTGGGGCCCTCTAGTGTGGCACTTAATGATTCATTCTCCAGGTGCATGTTGTGCAGGGAATTAGTCCCGGGATAGACATGTACCCTGACCTCCATACTTTCTTCCAGCTCTATCATTTTAAAGCTTCACTCATTTTATACATTCTCTTCTATGTCAGTGGGTATGTTGATGTATGTTATAGCTAGTTGTATTTCTGCTCTGTGATTTTTTTCTCATAAAAGCAATTATTTTGTTACCTAACAAAATATTATGCAGAATATTAGGCATCACTGTTGCTTCAGGAAATAGTACCTTTGTGAGGGCAAGCTGTTTGTCTTCTAAATATTGCCACAGCCATCTATCTTATTATTACTCAAAAAAAAAGCAGAGGATGTTGATTTTATTTATTGTTTAGTTAGTTTGGGGTCACACTACGAATTGATCAGGGTTACTTCTGCCTGGCTGTGCACTCAGGAATCACTCCTCATGGTGCAGGGGAGACCATATGAATCCCCAGGATAGAACCCAAGTCAACCACCTGCAAGCCATCAGCCTTCCATGCTATAGTATGTCTTTGGCCCAGGATATTTATTTTAAAAGATTATAATATAGAAATGATTTGTTGTAAACTTAGCAGAAGCACACTTTTTGGCTTTTTTCTTTACTGCTGTCTGTGGTAGGTCAGATCTATTTCTTAACCTTCATTTCAAGATGCTAAAACATAAAGAGAGCTTTAAAATGCCTTGAATACCTCAGTAGTCAAGTGCAGAATAAGCTTAGCATTCAAATGACAACATTTGGTTTAAAAGACCTCTATGGAAAAAATATACATTGCAAAATATCTTTGTACCTTGACCATCTGTCTAGCTGATGGCGACTGAGGTCTTGGGACCCTTTCAAGTATCACTGTCAAGCTGCCAAAAGTAAAATCCTGTCACACACAAGCTCAAGATAAAAATTGAAATTCAACATTGAAATACCCCATGGTGTTTTAGAAACATTGAGATTAGTATTAGGATGGATGGCATTATAAGACATTTTGTCTTTCATTGTTCTAGTTTTCCTTTATTTTTAGAATGCATAACTTATAAAAAAAATCTAATTTGTACTAAACCATTTTTTTCATATTTATTGCTGAGATTCAGTGAGTTTAATGCTTTGGTGTTTGTTCATACTTCATCTTCCCTACAGACAGATATTGTCAGCCTTATTCACAGAAACTGCTCTTATATGAGTCCTCCAAGGCCCCTTGCCAAAGGTTTTGATTCTGATTTCCCCATAATTATCCTTTCTGAGGAATTTCTCAGGAATAACCAAGAAATAACCTTTTCCTTTGAAGGTCTTCACTCTGCTTTGGTGATGTTTAGATTTTCTTCTAGTTCTCTTACTGTTTTGTCACTCCTGTCAGTTCTTCCCAGCTATCCCTAAGCTGTAGGTTTCCACTGCCCCGTCTCCTTTGCCAGGTCTTCTTTAACATATTCTCACTGAATAATCTCTTTTAACTCATTGTTCTTGACTAATGGGTAAATTAATGATTCCCGAACTACACCTTTATTTTGCTTCCATCTGACACACTATTTATCTGTTTACCCTATTTAATATAATATATATTGTATATTATATAAATTATATATTATATTTATTATATATATTATATAAAATGTAATATAAAAGGGTTTTACTATTTCACTACATTTCATAGTGACTCACTGAATTTATGTGGATTACTGTTGGTGAGAACTTTTTGGAACTTTTTGGAAGTATGGAGAGACTCCCGTTTTCCATCTTCAGTGTTCTGTACAGTGTCTTGTACTTAGGTTCTGTATGAATAAATATGTTGAATAAGTGAAGCTTTATTAATGCAGCGTATAGTCATTTGATCTTTGTTTAATTTTAATAAAAGAACTAAGGTTCCCAGATCTATCATACCGTAAGCATATCTCAGTATTGTGGATGGAATTATCTTTTAAAATGACATGTAGGGTCATATTGGACTGCCTCTTTATTAGTTTATTTAAGCTCTAGCACAAATACTTCTCTGTGAGGATATTTAGATGAACATGGTTCTCATGGATCTCTGTCTGGTCATTTGCTTATAAGTAGATAAAACTGCATGCTATCTGACTTGTAGAATACTTATGTATTTATATATGGTTCCACTCAATATCACATGCTGTAAGTTGTTACCTAACTTTCAGACTTCAGTATCGCTTAGTACATTGAGGTGAACTTTTTCTACACATTTCTTGTTAACTGAGGTGGGGGAAAAATGCAAGGTGATGATTTCTTGCTCTCTGCATAGTAATAATAATTTGGATAATAATCTAAATGTGGAAGGTACATAACACATGTTAGTCCTGCTTTCAATGAGGAACCACTCGGAGCTCTCACATCCTGCTTAGCTCTTAAAAGAGATGATTGTTCCCATAAGTAGCAGGTTGTTGTGTGTTTGGGTATATGGAGACGAATACACAAAATTGGTTTGTAGTTAGCCATCTTTGTTCTCATATGGGTTGATTCAAAGTGCATCCTTGTACTACAGCATCAGAATTATGTAGCGTTGGTCCTCCTGACTGAGAGAAGCAACCAGCATGGTTGAGGATAGGACGGAGTTAAATCTAGAAGAGATGCTGCGCATATATGGAAACGTTGCCATTAAATTGATTCTAGGAAAAATAAAGGGCTATTTACCACAAAAGTAACTGAATTTAACTTGTCTTTGACTATTGGTAAGACATCACAATGTTGAGACCGTAGTAGTTTGGACTTTATTCTTTTTCTTGTTTCTGCCTCCTTCCTGTTTTTGGCTCCTTCTCTCTAGAGTTAACTTGAGAACTAGAAGACCTGCAGTTATTTTGATTGTGACATGTGACTGTTCTGACATATAGTCAAAAGAATGGCAAGTGTGCACAGGAAATAATATATTTAATGAACTTAAAAATTCACATTTAGCGCGCTTTTAATATCTGGACAAAAGAGTTGAAATCACCAGAAGAGGAAACTAAGACACGTTTATTGCTTGGCGAGGTATAATCTAGGGAAGCAGCAGTGGGCCTGTGATTATGTTGGTTTACTGGAGCAGATGGAACCCGTGTACTCCACCTGACCTTCTGAAATGTTAAAAGCTTTATTTCTAGTAGCATCCAGTGAAAATAAAGCAAAATATAAAAAGAAGATAAAAGTCAAGGCATTGGTAGATAAAAGTCAAGGCGAGATTGTGGTTGATAGGAATAATGTCAGTGGGGAGTTGGAACTTTTTCTTCTAATGTGAATATAAATCATCTGAGTAAGGAAATAATGGAAATATAAAAGTGACTAAGTAAGTAAACAAGAAGTGCTGGTTTTTATTTTAGATACCAGGAAATTTTAAAGCTATAGATTCCTATGTGTATTTGTCCCATATTCCTTTCATGTAGTATATATGTGGTCCCTTTATAGCATTGTAACATCTAATTACAGGATAAAAATGAGTAAAAGGAAGACCGTTTTAAGATAAATACTCAGATACGCCTTTATGTTCACAGATAATGGAATAATAGATTCTTAAAACAGTACATGGCACTGTCATGGATACGTGATAGCTACTAATGCCGACCAACGAGGCTTGTTAGGGTTTAACCACATCCCCACCATTGGCCACATAATCTCTTGTTGTCTCTGGGCTCTGTTAACATAATGCCATAACTGGATTCTGAACTACAGAAGTTTCTTTTGCACAGTTCTGAAAGCTAGAACTCATCAGTGTCTAATGAGGCTCCACTCTGATTTTGAGCAGGCTTTCCTTATGCTGTGTTCTCACATGGCAGAGGGACTAGGTAGTGCTGAGGGATCTGGTTTAAAAGATCACTAATCGCATTCATCCCTAAGCGTTTGCCAAATACCCCACCTCTTAAGAACATCTCCCAGGAACTCAAATTTCAGCAGAGGAGTTTTACAGGGACAACATTTTAGATCCTAAAAAAATGGAATGGCCAGCTTCTCTTAAAGTGTTCTTACCAGTAAAAAACTTGATTTTTGTTATTGTTTTTACTATAGTAGTCACATAGATGTGGAAATGGAATACTAAAACTGTTTAAAAAAATTGAAAATGCTAAATTGTTTTAACTTTTAAGACACTGAACTTATTAGCAGGTTTTTTCTATTTCTGTTTCTTCTTCTATTTCTTCTAGTGTAGGCACCCCACACTTGTGCCTGATAAGGAATAGCCCTTCTTTCTCTTTTTTTTTTTGGTTTGGCTTTTTGGCTTTTTGGGTCACACCCGGCAATGCACAGGAGTTACTCCTGGCTTTACAGTCAGGAATTACTCTTGGCGGTGCTCAGGGAACCACATGGGATGCTGGGAATCAAACCTGGGTCAGCCACGTGCAAGGCAAACACCCTACCCGCTGTACTCTCCACTCCAGCCCCACCCCTTCTCCATTTTAAAAGTTGCTGCCAGAGTGACACACAGTCACTTCACTGGCAATAAAGTCCGTTCTCAGAGTAAGCTTTGTTTGCATTCAAAGCCACACGGGCTATTCACCTTAGGAAGGAGCCTGTCCCCTGTGGATTTAGTCCAGCATCTCTTGGGGGTCCAAATTTGGGGGTTCTTCATATGCCCAAGGGAGAACTATAAGTCAGCTGCTTCACTAAAGTTAAGGTTTGTCAAGCAGTTACTTCCTGCAACACTGGATCAGGATAAAATGTGCCTTGTTTCTTCCTCATCGCTACCCTGATCGAAAGATCCTTGCATTACTAGTCATACTATTTATAGTTCTTGTGATTGTCACAGAAAGTGTCTTCTGGCTCAGATTCTGTGGACAGGACAGAGGAAGGCTGCCCCGCTCTTAAGTTTAACTCTAATAATGTCATGATTGCCCAGCCATAATTTCCTCTAAAAACTGTTATAACTGCCAGTAACTTAAGAAAACCACTTTTTATTTCAGGTGGAGAATAGCTAACACTTCACTAAATAAAGGGGCCCTGGTTTATTATGTGAATAAGGACTATTGATAGCATAATTGGCCTTATTAAAAAAACACTTTAAAACCTATTTTTCTTCAAGGATTACATTAAATTTGTAGCAATTTGTTTGCTATAGATAGTACTCAGGTGTGTTATTTCTAATAATACCCTAATGGCAAATAACTTTGGTTCTACATAATCTTTCAGAACAGATGATTGTAAACATTACATAAATTAAAGCTTTCTTTATGAAATTTATATTCTAATTCATGACTCAATTTTTTCCTGCCTTCTTTCTTAAGGTGGATTTTAATGGTATTTTCTATGCAGTGTTTGACAGCCTAATAAATACTCATCTTTTTATTGTACTTTTTAGTTCTCTTTTCATGCAGTAACTTGATTTTCCAGGACTTTCATTCTCCTAAAGTTGTTCATGCTATGATACTAAATTTAAAATGTGCTTAATTAATTTTTGCAAATCTTACTTGTCTCTATACACGGTGATATGTTTCATGTAAATCAGAACCCTTACATGCTGTCACTATAGTATTATAATAGTCACGTCTTTGATATGAACATTCTGATAACTTGGAAGTCTATGCCTAGATATTAATTTCCAATTAAGACTATCATTCTTGCTGGAATAGAGAAGGGATCACTAAGAAAATGAGGATTGGAGGAATTGGTTGGGATGAGAGATGTGTGCTGAAAGTAGATAAAGGAGCAAGCATGAAAACCTCTCATTATCTGCATTGCAAACCATAATGCCCCAAAGTAAGAAAGAGTATGGGGGAAATTATCTGCCAGGGAGGCAGGGGGAGGGTGGGAAAGAGGGGTATACTGGGGATATTGGTGGTGGGGAATGTGCACTGGTGGAGGGATGGGTGTTTGATCATCGTGATTGTTTCTCAAACATGAAAACTTGTCACTATATCACGGTGACTCAATAAAATACATTTTTTAAAAAAGATTATTATTCTTATCTCCAAGCCTCTGCATTATAACCAATTCTCTTCCTTTAGGATGTTAAAGCTATGTCACTATTAATGTCTTACCATATTCTCACTGAGGAGTAACAAGTAAATGGGAAAAGTGAAATGACATCTTTCTCTTTGCTTATTTTCCTTTGTATAGTTTAAAAATAATCCTGGTTGAGTTGATATTTTCTAAACCAGATTACATGATAGAAAATTGGAAAGGTGAGGTTTATCCATATTTGGTCTAAGTAAAACTTACTGTACTTACAGTTTGAGGCTTTAACATCAAATAGCATTGAAGTTCATATCTCTGCCTCCCCATATGAACTTATATTGAACTTAAGAGACAGAGTATCTCTTATAGCATGTTTCCTTACATGTAAAAGTTGAGGAGCCATGCCAAGTATGCTTTAGAAAGCAAAATTCATGGAATCTGAAAGATAGTACAGTAGGTAAGGTGCTTGCCTGGCATGAAAGTGACCTGGGCCCAATCTCAATATGGGATCTTCCAAGCACTGCCAGGTCTGCCCCTCAAAAAACAGTACTAACTTTAGTTTTACTATCTTATTAGTTTTTTTTTTTAACAGTATTTTTTTTATTAGTGAGACATAATGAGGTACAGTTGCAGACTTACAAATTTTGGGGCTTGGGTTTCAATTATACATTGATCAAATACCCATCCCTCCACCAGTGCCCATTTCCCACCACCACGGATCCCAGTATCCCTCCCACCACCCATCCCCCCCCATCCTACCCTGCCTCTGTGGCAGGGCATTCCCTTTTGTTCTCTCTCTCTTATTGGGTGTTGTGGTTTGCAAAAGAGGCAGTGGGTGACAATCATATTTGGTCTATAGTCTACTTTCATCATGCTTCTCCCATCCTGGGAATATCCTCCCAACACCTTTATTTGGTGGTCCCTGCTCTATCTGAGCTCCCTTTTCCCTTAGCATGTGTGGTTGGCCTCCAAGCCATGGAGTAAAATTCCTGGTACTACTCTCGGCCATTCTTGGGTGTTAGTCTCCTATTTTGTTACTTTATGTTCCCCAGATGAATGCAATCTTTCTATGTCTATCCCTTTCTTTCTGAGTCATTTCCCTTAACATGATACTTTCCATGTAATACCACTTGTATGTAAATTTCGTGACTTCGTCTTTTCTAACAGCTACATAGTACTCCATTGTGTAGATGTACCGAAGTTTCTTTAACCAATCATCTGTTCTCGGGCATTCAGGTTTTTTCCAGATTCTGGCTATTGTAAAGAGTGCTGCAATGAATAAACAATTGCAGATGCCACTTTGACTATACTTTTTTGCCTCTCTGTGATACATTCCCAGGAGTGGTATTGCTGGATCAAATGGGAGCTCAATTTCTAATTTTTTGAGAACGTCCATACTGTTTTCTAAAAGGGCTGAACCGGTAGACATTCCCACCAACATTGAAGGAGTGTCCCTTTCTCTCCACATCCGCGCCAGCACCGGTTGCTTTTGTTCTTGTGGATATGGGCCAGTCTCTGTGGTGTGAAATGATATCTCATTGTGGTTTTGATCTGCATCTCCCTGATGATTAATGATGTGGAGCATTTTCTCATGTGCCTTTTAACCATTCGGATTTCTTCTTTGTGAAAGTTTCTATTCATTTCATTTCCCCATTTTTTGATGGGGTTGGATGTTTTCTTTTTGTGGAGTTCAACCAGTACTTTGTATATCCTTGAGATCAATCCCTTATCGGGTGTGCAAAGTAAAGTAAGTAAAGTAAAGGCCCTCCCGTTGATCATCGATTTGCTCAAGCGGGCCCAGTAACGTCTCCATTGGAGACTTTGTTGTTACTGTGTTTGGCATATTGAATACGTCACGGGGAGATTGCCAGGCTCTGCCGTGCGGGCAAGATACTCTCGGTAGCTTGCCGGGCTCTACGGCCATACCACCCTGAACGCGCCCGATCTCGTCTGATCGGGTGTGTATTTGGTGAATATCCTTTCCCATTCTGTAGACAGTGTATTTTGTTCACTGTTTCTTCTGAGGTGCAGAAGGTTCTTAGTTTAAGATAGTCCCATTTGTCTATCTCTGCTTGGCCAGTGGTAATAAGAGTAAATATTAATGGTCACTTCAATCGAACAATGGACATGAATTTTTTTTTCTATTTTTTGGGGGAGGGCCACACCTAGCAGTTCTCAGGACTTACTCCTGGCTCTGTGCTCAGTGCTCACTCCTGGTGACTAAACAGGGAACCGAGAATTGGATTTCCCTGGTTGGCTGCATGTAAGACAAATGCACTACCAGTGGTACTATCATTACAGCCCTAAATTTGGGAAATTGAAGAAAAGCAAGATTGATGTAACACAAATTTTGCCTCACTTTACAAAGAATATTGTTGATCTATTTATAATTATTGTCTACTTCTTGAGCACTATAGAAATTAAGTTATTTCATCCCTTGAGTTTTCATTGAATTGGGGATCAAATTGATATTACAGTGAATAGGGCACTTGCCTTGCACTCAGCCGACCCGACTTTAATCTCCAGCACCCCATATGGTCACCCAAGCACCACCAGGAATACCCTAAGAGCAGAAACAGGAGTAACCCCAGAGTATTGCTGCTGTGACCTAAAAAAGACCAAAATAAATGTTACTTAGAAATATTCTGTTTACTTGTGCTCTCCTTTGAAGCTATGTATTATAATTTTGTAGTGGTAATAAGAATAGCAATATTAATTTCATTACATTTTTGATGAATAATTCAAATTTATAGCCAGTTTTTAAAATGTGTATACACTATTAATTTTTCTAGTCTTTTTTTCCAGTTATTTAGTTGCATTTGGAATTAGGCATCTTTCCATAAGCAAACCAGAGTGTTATCTAAATTTAAAAAATAAAAGCACACAGGTGAGAGAGATAGTTTCTAGTTCTGAGCACTGGCTTTGCATGCAGAAGGCCTGGGTTTGATCCCTGGTCCCTGGAGATCCTCGAGTAGGGACCTGGAGATTAATGTAGGCAGTAGTGCCTGAGCATCACTGGGTGTGGCACAAAAACAATAAATAGAATACACGTTTATTCAAAGATGTTGATTTATTTATAAGATGTTATTTAGAAGATAAGCTCTGCACTAAATTTATTTACATAGTAAGTTTTATTACTGGTTTATGTTGTTCTAAATGTTCGGGTCTTTTTAATGTTATCCTACTGATACAGTTTTATGATATAAGATGTATCTTTCCTGTGGCATGTGGTTCTTTAAAAAGGGATTTTTTTTAAAAAGGGATTTGTTGTTCTTTAACAAGGGATATTGTCATGAAAATATGTATATATATATAATTTTTTAAAATTTATTTTGCATTTATTCACTGACTTCTTGCAGAGCGCCCCCTTCACTACACAGAAAACATATTGGAGCAGGTCCTGCGGTGGAGTTCATTAGCCGAGCCTGGCTCTGCTTACCTTGTGGTGAAAAGATTTTTAAACACAGACACAATCAGACACTATAATGGTAAGTGTTCTGTTTCACATTGTAGCTATGAGTAAAAATTCAAGTAGTTAGGGGATAATTACTGAAAAATGTCATTCAAAAATGTAAAACGTGGTACAAATGTCATTTGACATGTAAAACATGAGTCGCTGCATCAGAGGCTGCTGATGTGGGGTGTAGTGCACAGTGAGGGGGACATGGAAGGGAGTACCAAGTACCTGGTGGACAGGATGGGCAGATACTGACTAACTTGTTGATTCCACAACTTAAACATTTTGAAAGGAATGGTTGTGGTTTGGTTTTATTTGCCAGGGATATTTTTTTTTCCTTAACCATTAGATTGATATTAAATGTATTATATGCTTTTTATTACATTAAAAATTGTAAACTTCTAAGAAGCACAAATCTTGCCAGCTTTGAAATTGAGTACCTGTTAAAATTTTCACCTTACAAAGATACAAGAGAATAAATACCTATAAAATAAAACATTTCCCACAGGAACTCTTGCCATCCAACTAGAATAAGACATGCAAGACATAAGGTTAGCTAAGAAGTTAGCTAGGACAAGGCAACCATGTATGAGAGTCCCAGTCACTATGAGGTTTTAGAAAACTTTCAGTTTAAAACTTTATTTTTTTTTAATGAATCACCATGCTATACAGTTAAGACTTACAAACTTTCGTGCTTATGTTTCAGTCATACAGTGATCGAGTACCCATCCCTCCATCAGTGCCCAGTATCCCTTCCACCACCTCTACCCCACCCCCACCTCTATGGTACCTCCATTCCCTTTTACTCTCTCTCCTTTAGGGTGTTGTGATTTGCAATGCAAGTATTAAGTGTCCATCATGTTCAGTCTATAGTCTACTTTAAACACAGCTCCCATCCCGAGCGGGCCCTCCAAGCATTCTTTGCTTGGTGGTTCCTTCTCTATCTGAGCTGCCTTTTCCCCCCAGCATGTGAGGCTGGGTTCTAAGCCGTGGAGCAATCCTTCGGTCCTTACCTCTACTATTCTTGGGTTTTAGTCTCCCATCCTGTCACTTTATATTCCACAAATGAGTGCAGTCCTTCTATGTCTGTGTCTCTCTTTCTGGCTCATTTCACTTAGCATGATACTCTCCATGTTGATCCACTTATATGCAAATTTCATAACTTCATCTTTTCTAATAGCTGCATTGTATTCCATTGTGTAGATATACCAAAGTTTCTTTAACTAGTCATCTGTTCTCAAGCACTTGTTTTTTTTCCAGATTTTGGCTATTATAAAGAGTGCTGCAATGAACATACAGGTGCAGATGTCATTTCTACTATTCAGTTTGAAACTTTGAAACTTCTTTCATCATAAACTTACATGTTAGATTTCCTGTCTTCATTGACCCCAAATACAGTTGATAAAGGCTTTAGAAGATGAGATATACCTCAACTTTTAAACTATAAATCAATATTACTGTCTGTTGCTCGCATATCATTTTACCAAGCTTTAGTTACTAAAGCTCACACATTCTCAAAACCCCTTCTGAAATGTGTTGTCTTTCGAATATTGCAAATAAGGAAAGAGACATTGAGAAAAATTAAGAAATATGATCAGATCAGTTACTAAATACTTGATGTGAGAATAAAGTAGCACACGTGCACATGCACACACACACACACACACACACACACACACACACACACACACACTATTAAGTTGGGAGGTTTGGGATAGCTCTTAATTGCTCTTAACCTCCTTATTATAGAGTTGCAGTCTTTCTAATCAATGAGCCATAGGTTAACAAATTCTTAATCTAAAGCTAATAGAATTCTGATTTTCTGATATTGCTTTAGTTCAGCTTGGGCCTATTTTAACAAGCCACTATAATTGGTTGACTTATGAGTGATAGAAATTTACTTCATAGAGATTAGAGATCATTGTGATCAGGGTGCCCTTGTATGAGTTTCTTTTAAGTCCACTTTCAGACTGCGTACTTTGGACTTCCTCACCTGGCAAAGAGCTGTGAAAAGGAGGAAGGCCTCTAGTGACTCTTAACAAAGCCATTCATACTGTTCTTGAGGCTTCCACCTGGTTGATCTCAACTTATCACAGTTACCTCTAAGGAGCCTTACTTCCTAATACACTCACGTTGGAATGTGGAGCACAAACCGTCATTCCATTACAGTACATTTATATCACATATGAATGTACTTTTACAAAATTAAAGTCTAGCATCATAAGTAATCATAAGTACATACACATAGGTAATTTTAGATAGTGCATCTGAGCAAAAAAAAAAAAACAATTAGTCTTTTTTTAGTCTGTCTCTTTTGGCTACTGTTAACGTTCCTCAGAGATTTCTCTTTACTCTGTGCTCAGGAATCTCTTCTGGTGAAGACGGTTCAGGGGACCATCCCATCTGTGGTACTGGTGATCAAACCCCAGGTCAGCTGCATGTTAGGCAAGAGCACTACCTACTATATTATCAGTCCAGCCTGTTACTGTTTTTTTATCATAGAAATGTAGTCTTTTTAGATCATTTTTTGAATTTATTACCATCACATGTGTTTTGGCAACATTCTTCATATATCCCGTAAGACTTGTAATAAAAGTTCTGTTTGGTAATATCAATGAACTGTGCATCCAAGTCTGGACCAGTGGTTCTCAAAAGTAGGGATGATTTTGCCACCTTCCTTCCTCCTGGAAAACTTGCCTTCATCTGAAATCAACTACACCCGCCACAGCCACACCACTAAATATCCTGTAATGAATGCATAAGATGAGTACTATGGCAGATAATTTTTCAGTCCCCAAATACCAGAGCAGCTGCATTGAAAATCTGATTTAGATAATCTGTGAAATCTATCCTAAATCTTAATTTCTGCTGTTGTTTTTAGTTTTTTTAAAGAAATGTTCCTTATTAAAAAAAAAAACATTTCTTTGAAGTATCTCTAATTTTTGCATTGTACTGTAACCTGGTACTATACCAAGACATAATACTTATCTACTTCTAAAATGCTACTAGATATCTAGGTGAATGAAAATAGATAAAAAAGATAGTAAAGGGTATGACATAAAGAAGGAAGTAGGTAAGGTAAGAAATAGCCTGATATAACTATACCCACAAATGCACAGGGTATTTGAAAAATAAGAAAAGCAAGATACACTTTGAGCTGGTTACAGCAGTTATGTCAGAGTGAAATCATTACAATGTTTAAGAACGAGAAGAAACGGGAGCATGAAAAAGGTACATGGGCTCTGTCCCAAACATGGTGGAGAGAAGGGGTGTCAGACTGATGTGTCACATATCCCTGCATCTTTTTTTCATGGGCTGTGTGTGTCTTTTAGTTATGAAAGCACCAAGCATCTGTCTGGCCATGATCTAGGCAGTCTATATCCCATAATATTGAAGGACCTAGGAAAATAAAACAAATCAAAACAAAAAAAATAACTGAGACCTTAAAGCATACTTAGGCATGCAGATAAGCATTCTCTAGAGCAGCATTTCTCAACCCAGGGCCAGAATAACTCAGGACTTTTCAAGGGGACCATGGCATGTGACTAGGGGCCAACTATCGGGATGGGGTTAGGGCAACACAAGAAGGAAAAAAAGGTCAAAATTGGGTCGTGGTTGGAAGAGGAGAGTTGAGGAACACGCTTTAAGAGTAAAATATCAGCAAACATTTGTATTGTTCTCATGTTCGTTGTTCTTCTAACAGACTGGGAGCTACAAAGGATGACCCTCCTGTTCCTCACTATCCCAAAATGTTTTTCCAAGCAATTTCTTCTGTCAGGGAATTATATCTCTCTGCAGGAAAAAAATGAATCAGGTTTTAGAGTGATATCATCAGCGAATATATTACTTGTACAATTCTACTAGTGTCTTGTATATCCTGGATATTATTCCCTTATCAGATGGGTATTAAATAAATATTCTTTCCCATTTCATGGGATCTCTCTGTATTTTGGTCACTATTTCTTTTGAGGTGAAGAAGCTTCTTAGTTTAATGTAGACCCATTTGTTTATGTTTGTTTCCACTTGCTTGGTCAGTGGTGTTTCATCCTTAAAGATGCTTTTAGCTTCAATGTCATGCATGCATTTTCCCCCATGTACCTTATGGATTCAAGTCTGATATTGAGGTCTTTAATTCACTTTATCTAACTTTTGTGCCTGGTGTTAGACTGATGTCAGAGTTCATTTTTTTGCAAGTAGCAAAAACCTCCAACCTCCATCAAAAAATGGGGAGAAGAAATAAACAGAAGCTTCCTTCAGAACGAAATACAGATGGCCAAAAGGCACATGAAAAAATGCTCTACATCCCTAAAATCATCAGGGAGAGGCAAAGCCAAAAAACAGTGAGATGTCCAACACCCAAAAGGAGAGAGAGAACACAGGGGATTGCCCTGCCACAGAGGCAGGGGGGGATAGGGGGATGGGGGTGGGGGGGATATTATCCATGGTGGTGGAAAATGGGCACTGGTGGAGGGATGGGTATCTGATCATTGTATAATCAAACCCAAGCACAAAAAATTGTAAATCTACAACTGTACCTCATGGTGTTTCACTAATAAAAAAAAAAGAAAAAGAAAAAAAAAGTAAAGAAAAGAAAAATCTGAGAAAAGTCCTAACCCAGAGAAAGCAAAGGCATGACAAATAGGTGTTATGTGGACTCCTGGAGGGAATCTTGAAATAGAAATATGGCAGTCTTCTTTTGCAAACCACAACACCCAAAAGGAGAGAGAGAACAAAAGGGAATGCCCTGCCACAGAGGCAGGGTGGGATGGGGGGGGGATATAATCCAGGGTGGTGGAAAGTGGGCACTGATGGATGGGTATTTGATCTTTGTATAATTGAAACCCAAGCACAAAAAATTGTAAATCTACAACTGTACTTCATGGTGTTTCACTAATAAAAAGAAAAAAAATGGAAAAAAAAAACAGTGAGATGTCATCTCACACCACAGAGACTGGCACACATTCAAAGGAACAAAAGCAACCAGTGCTGGTGTGGATGTTGGGGAGAAAGGGATGCTTTCACTGTTGTTGGGAATGCTGACTGGTCCAGCCTTTCTGGAAAACAATATGGGCATTCCTTCAAAAACTAGAACTGGAGATCCCATATGATCCCGCAGTACCACTTCTGGGAATATATCCTGACGGTGCAAAAAAGCACAGTAGAAATGATATCTGTACCTGCATGTTCATTGGAGCACTTTCACAATAGTCAGAATCTGGAAACAATCCAAGTGCCTGAGAACAGATGACTGGTTAAAGAAACTTTGGTACATCTACACAATGCAATACTATGCAACTGTTAGGAAGGAAGAAGTCATGAAATTTTCTTTTAAGTGGATGGACATGGAGAGTATCATGCTTAGTGAAATGAGTCAGAAAGAGAGGGATAGACAGAGAAATGACTGCAGTCATTTGTGGAATATAAAATAATATGAGACGGACACCCAAAGTCAGTAAACACAAGGGCCAGGAATACTGCTCCATAGTTGGAAGACAGTCTCATTGTCTGGGAAATAAGGGAACTGGAATAGAGAAGGGATCACTAAGTCAATGATGGTTGGAGGAATCATTTGGGATGGGAGATGTGTGCTGAAAGTAGATAAAGGATCAGACATAATAGCCTCTCAGTATCTAGAGAGTATGGGGAAAATTGTGTGCCATAGAGGCAAGAGGAGGGTTGGAAAGGGAGGGTATACTGAGAACATTGGTAGTATAGAATACAGTGGTGGAGGGATGGGTGTTGATCATTATATGACTGAAACTCAAACATGAAAACTTTGTAATTGTATCTCACAGTGATGCGATTGTGTGTGTATATATACATATATATATATTTCTCAAGTTCATAATAGTTTTTATGTACTTGGATCAAAGGTATAAGAATAGAGAGACTTGAGAGATCATACAGCAGATAGGGTGCTTGCGTTCTTCTGACCTGGGTTCTATCCCAGCCCTTCATATAGCTCACCTTCCACCTCAGGGATAGTCTCTGAACACAGAGCATAGAGTAAGCCCCGAGATCACTGCATATAACCCTCCTCCCCGGAGCAAAAAAAAAAAAAATAGGAACAGAAGTTTTGCCAAAGCTTTTTATTAGAGCTTATTATATATTCAGAGTGTCAAAGTCATAAAAGAATCTCTAATTGCAGAAGCTTTTGTATGCATATGAAGTTGCTTATCATTTTTTAAATATTGTTACATCATGTTTTGTTACAACTTTTACAATAGTTATGTCTAATAGCAACTTGGAGCTTTTAAAGTGTTCTTTTGGGATAAATTTTAGGATGGATTTTGGGGTTAGCTAGCTAGCTATTCACTCTGCCTCCTTCTCGGCAAATGTCTCTTAAGTAGGTGGCAATCATACCTACTCCAAAATCATTGTACCAGTCATTACATCTGCCACTTCTTAAAATAGGAAACTAAAAGGAAAATAATGAAAGTAAATCAAATGTGATTTCTGTCAATTTGTTAGCAGAAAAACTGGAGTGACCTTAGAAATTCTGATTCTCTTAATAACATGAAGGGAATGATGCTAAAACTTCATTTCCTTTCTTAAAATTTTCTTACAGAAATATGAACTATGGGGGAGATATGTGAAAATCATCAGTATCAAGGATAGTCATTTGCAGCGACATCTCGCAGTAACTGGCAGCTGATGTGTTAACATTTTTTTTAAAATAGAAAGTAGAGCTAGCATTTCCTTAGTTCCTCAACTCTCATAATTGGTATTTCCTAGAAGTTTTATTTCCTGCCTGCCCACCTATATGCCTTACGTTTAGTTAATACGGTTGCGGCTATTTATGAAACAAGTAATAAGTCTGCACTTTTGTTTATGTTTGGAATTTTAATTTCCTTATTTTTTTTCTTTCATCTTGTACTTTTATCTAAACTGCTTAAAATGTAGGCATGACATTTAGAAGTAGATTTATAAATCACCCAATTCCTAATTTCTGTTCATTCATTTGAGGTAATGAGGTAACATGCTTTACCTTTTTATGGAAGTGTATGAAATTAAGTAAAATTTTCTTATTTATTTCCTACTTAAAATCAGTTGTGTCCTTGAACAGTGACATTTTATTACTTAGAAACAGTTGGTGCTTTTGTCATTATTGTAATGAGGAGTTAACTCATTTGAAAAGAAAGATAATAGTCCTCAAATTTCTTTCTATTCCATGGATGATGACTGAGACATTGAGATAGGGAGACTGAAACTTCATTTAAATTGCCATTCAGGCTTTGTCATTGCTAATCTTATTAGACTATCTTTTATTATATTATCATTACCTCTATATTGAGTTTAATTTCAACATCTCTTTCTCAAGTAAACCATAAATGTATAGCTTTTTTAAGGTTCCAGTATAAATAATTTTATGTTACTGAAGATTTAAGCACTAAAATTCTTTAAAGTTATCCCAGTAGAATGAGATACGTAGAAATCAAATTTTAATGAACTCAGTTGGGGAGAAATATTTTTAAGATATAGATGTAACTCAAATGCAGATCCCTGTGGACTTCTAAATTTAGATTACTGCATATGACAAATGCTTTAGAATTAATTTGCATGAGAATAGAATAGTTAAAATTACTTCCAGTCAGTTCAGACCTGGAAAGCTAAGCCATCCACTCTCAACTGATTTAAGGAAATAAAATAAAATTACAGCCAGAGTAGTCACAGTTCATATTCTAAACTTCCGTTGATGTATCTTTCACATTCTACTTTACTTTACATTCTACTTCCCACCAGTGTTTTTAATTCAGTATATGTGTAAAAGTTGAAGAGAAGGCCTCTTCCACTAATGTAGAATTATAGTCTTGGAAATAGGTGAGAGTCTGCTTTTAACAGCATAAATGTCCTGAATTCATCTCCTAGTGAAATTCTTAGTAAGAAAGTCAGTCGGTAAGGAAATGTCCTGAATTCATCTCCTAAGTGAAATTCTTAGTAAGAAAGTCAGTCTGCTCGCTTTTATACAAGGACCTACTATGAAAAGTTTAAAATGAATAGTTTAAACTATTAACCTTTGTGATTTCCCACTAGAAAATATGAATCTGTGAAGCCTGTTTAAATGTTTATATATGACTTCTCTAAGCCACATTTGTGTGTGTGTGTGAAACAGATTTTATTTGGAGGATTTTTAAGGTGTGGAGGGGGAGAGAGTGAGAGAGAGTAACGTACTCAAGAGAGAACATGGGCTTCTCCAAGGGCGGAGAGAGCCTCTACACACATACCAGCATTGGACACGAAAGCATGAACACATCTCAAGAGGGGAGATGCGGGCAACACATGTACTCAGCCGCAACATGTGCTCGGCCACGTGGGCACAAGCAGCACATGGGCTCGGGCAGCATATGCGTGACTCTAAGCCACATTTAAATAAAGCATTCAACACAGAAAAATGATTCAACTTGATGATCACTGACATTTTTTTCAAACACTCAGTGACTTTTATTCAAGAAAGTCTTTTATTCTTTGTTTAGTTTTCTTGTATGTGACTTCCTTCCACCACAAGACAATGTTTAATTTAACCTTTTGAAGAATTGCAGAACTGTTTTACAAAGCAGCTGCATCATTGATACTCCAGACAGCAGCATATGAGGGTACCAGTTTATCCAAATCCTCTAAAACCTTTATTATTTTTTTATTGTTCTGTTGATATATTACAGTTGATATGTAGCGTTATCTAAATACAAGGTATGTACTATGAGACACATTGCAAAGTGAATAATAAATTTAGCTAATACCCATTAGTTTGTAATTTGCTTTTATAATAATAACTTTCAGGTTTATTCTTAGTGACTTCAGAAAATATGCTATAATATTATTGGTAGTCACCATATTGTTACCACTCAGAAACTATCTGTTTTATAACTTGGAATTTGCACCTTCAGTCACCCTCAGCTCATTGCCCTGCCTACTGTTTACTCCTTTTTTGAGACCACCAGTCTGTTCTCTATATTTGTGAGTTGTTTTAGATTCCTTATAAATAAGAGATCACATTTGTCTTTCACTTACGCTACTTCGTATAATGGGTTCAAAGGTCATCTAAAATTTATCAGATGGCTGGAGTGTCTTTTATATACATAATTCATATTTCTATATATGTTCAGTCATTTCCACATATGAGTATATAACACACATAGGTGTATATGCATACACCTATTGCATAGTTGTATGTCACATTTTTCTGATCTGTTTTTATATCAGAGGATGCCAAGGTTGTTTTCATATTTTCTATTGTCTAGTAATCACAACAATAAAAAAAAGTGTATTTTTTAGTTTGTTTCTAGGCAGTAGTTCAGACATGGAGATATCTGTATGTACAAGTGAAATTACTTTTCTAACAATTTATTTAAAATCACATAGATAAAAATATCATTTCAACATGAATCAGTCTACAAAGTTGAGATGTTTTAACATGTTTTTGCGCTCTTTAGAATCTTGTATCTACTTTATATTTACAGCACATATCGATTTAGTACATGTCAAACGCTCATTAGCCAGTCCCTAATTTGGATAACCTCTGTATATTATAAATAGTAGAACTTCTTTGGCTCTGTTTGTGACTGGTAGCCACAAAGCAAGTTTTTGCTTTACATTATTAAAACTGAAATATAATAATGTTTTCTTTTGAAAATAAAAATGCACTTATAAATGTAATGTTGTATGTTGCAGAGAGGAGAACCCAGGAAAGTATTAAAGAAGGCATCTTGAAAATCAAAGAAGAACCATCTAAAATACTATCAGGGAATAAGTTTCAAGACCGGTATATTGTTTTACGAGATGGGCATCTCTTTCTTTACAAGGATCCGAAGGTATTTGTTTAGATAGTATTTTAATATGTATACATTGTGGTATAGATATTAGCATTCTCATTTTATACATTTTTCATCCCTTTCAGAAATCAAGGTCCATAGTAAATAAAATACATAAAAAGTAGATTATTTCTATCTGCCTCTGGGATATATGAATGTTGTCAGAGACACAGTGAGAAACTTTATATGACCTTTCTAAATTTACTTGGGCAGAGATGACTTAAGTCCTAAACTAGCAAATAAATCACTATCTTAATAAATTTAAAATATGTGTCATGATTTAACAGCAAAAGTGGCTTGAGATTTTTTAGCTTGGGAAATTAATATAATGTGGGGTGTCCAGGTAGCACAAATATGAAATAAGTCTGATGAATGTATCTTTTATATGTTTGCATGGATTAATTCATTTATTGATTGTATTTGAATAATGAATACCTATAAGTTTTTTTTCTTTTTTTTATTAATTTTTCTTTTTTTATTAGTGAAACATCATGAGGTACAGTTGTAGATTTACAATTTTTTGTGCTTGGGTTTGATTATACAATGATCAGATACCCATCCCTCCACCAGTGCCCATTTTCTACCACCATGGATAATATCCCCCCACCCCCATCCCACCATCCCCCCTTGACTCTGTGGCAGGGAAATCCCCTGTGTTCTCTCTCTCTCCTTTTGGGTGTTGTGGTCTGCAAAAGAGGCATTGAGTGGCAAACATGTTCAGTCCATAGTCTACTTTCGACATGCATCTCCCCTCCTGGGAGGATCCTCCAAACACCCTTTATTTGGTGTTCCCTTCTCTATCTGAGCTGCCCTTTCCTCTAGAATGCCCGACTGGCCACTAAGCTATGGAGTAATCCTCCTGGTGCCGATCTCAGCTATTCTTGAGTATTAATCTCATATTTTGTTACTTTATATCCCCCAGATGAATGCAATCTTTCTATGTCTATCCCTCTCTTTCTGACTCATTTCGCTTAACATGATACTTTCCATGTTGTACCACTTGTATGTAAATTTCATGACTTCATCTTTTCTAACAGCTACATAGTACTCCATTGTGTAGATGTACCAAAGTTTCTTTAACCAGTCATCTGTTCTTGGGCATTCAGGTTTCTTCCAGTTTCTGGCTATTGTAAAGAGTGCTGCAATGAACAAACAAGTGCAGATGTCACTTCGACTATACATTTTTGCCTCTCTGGGATATATTCCCAGGAGTGGAATACCTATAAGTTTTAATTTTGTAGAAATTTTTATTTTAAATAGTAAGGAATGGACAAGGGAAATGGAGATAAAAATGGGCCTAGATGAATGCAGCATCCCTAAAACCGTGTAACATAGTGTCAAAAAATCTCAAATCTATTAAATATGTCATCTAAATAAGTTGCTTTATGTCTCAAACTCAATTTCCAAATCTGTAATATATTCCTGATAGTATAATTCCTGCACAACAGATTATTTCAATGCTTAAATCAGAATATATATAAGTTCTTATTAGATTATGAAATATACATGTGTTTTCACAATAACAGATGTTCATCAGAGCCTCTATCAAGATTGTAAAGAGGCAACTCTGTTCTGAGAATATATATAGTCATAATGTAAATACCTGAAAAGGAATGCCTCCATATCAACAGTATAAAGAAAAAGCATCCCAGTAAAAGTTGGAGCTAACTACTCAACCGATCCTATGCAAAGGATTACATATAGGAGTAACAAATACTCACTGTTCTAAGAGTCCTTAACACACTATTTATCAAGAAAATGCAAATTTAAATCATAAGGACCAGGGAGATAGAACACAAAAGAAACCCTGGCACCACGTGACCTCCAGAGCATCATATTTTTAGCATTCGAGGCCCACAAGTATTTACAAGTGTGGTCCTGGAGACCCTGTGTGGCATCATATTTTTGGGCCCTAGCGTTGAACCATTGACTCATCAGACCTTGTACTGCCCAATAACATTTTTACATCTTGGCATATGACTTAAATAATGGGAGTGATAGCACATAACAATAAGAAAGATCTTTTTTAGTCTGTTTTGGGGTCAAGCCCTATGGTACTTAGGAGTTAGTCCTGGCTCCTTCCTCATGGATCACATCCAGCATGGTTTGGGCACCATAATGGGTACCAGGTATCAATCCTGGGCTGACTAAGTTCATAACAAGTGCCCTACCCTCTGGACTGTTTGACCCCTAAAAGAGATGTATGTTAACTGATGGTAGAACGATAGACTCTCTAAAGCCATATTATTACATACAGCTTTTTGGCCATTTTAAAAGCAGGTATTTGTACCTCTTACCCTCCTGTACCAGCAGCAGTCCTAGGTTGTTTAGTCACAAAACACATTCAGGAGTTTTAGTGACTGAGTCGCGCTATAGTCCAGTAGGTAAGACTTGATTATTTTAAAGGTAGAATGACAGCAAGTCCCAGATATGCTTTTACATATTAAATTAATATCGCCCAATCCTTTAAGTGTGTGGTGTTTCACACCATTGTGCTCTGAACACACAGATGCATAAAGAAGGTACAAGACAAATAACATCTGTTAGTATTTTAAAGAAATAGCCATTAGGCTTTCCACAGCTCTTGGGCCCATTGTGATGTGGCCTTTGTTGCGCCCTCCACAAGATTTGATCACTTTCCCTGTGTTCACATTTCTCCTTCAGGGAGGCTTCCCCGTAGCCATAAATCTTGACTTTGTTCAAAGACAGTGGACAGTCCAGAAAGTAAGCTAAAAAGCGATAGCACTGAATTCTGCAGCTTTGGTCTGTCCTTCAGAGAACTCTTCTACATCGTGCACTTGGACTTTTGGCTTGCTGTTCCATCCGATAGACCCAGCAACAAGGCACTGGGGATATCAAGTGTTTTGTTTTGTTTAGCATTTATTTTGATCAAGATTTTCAGTAGAGAAACACATGTAAAGTGTGTGTGTTTCTGTGAACAAATCTGATTTTAGAGTCCAGAAACGTGAGGTGTGTATTCATTAAAATGCGAGATCTCACAGTTTATTCTAGACATCTAGAGCTGAATCAGATTGAATGTTATTTGAGTCTCTTTAATGTGCGATCCACCCTGATATTCATTTGATATACAGGTCATATGCTGAGCCCCTTGTGTAATTGTATGCCTGCTGAGTATATTTAAAGATCAACCTGAATTGAACTTGAATAATATAAAGAACCATTGCTTCTATTGGCCAACAGCAGAATGTTGCTAGAAACAGAGAGGAGACATGAATATTGATGATAACAGTTCAGGCATAAAAGTAACTAATGTTGTGGGCACTTGATGAAAAGCAGAATTCTATGCATTTCACTTGGATTATCTCATTTTATCTTTAAAGCCATGAAATCAGTACTGTTAGTATTCTGTATCACAGGTAAAGAATAGAGTAACAAAGATTTTATAACTCACCCAAGATCGTGTAGCGAGGGAGAAATTGTCAGAATTCATTTGTGGGTCTCTGATTCCAAAGGTTCTGTGCACAAACATACCTTATAAACAATAATTTGATATTATTTTTTAGTTTGATACTTTTAGTGACGGAATAAAATAGAATAAGACTTTCAATAGGTGCTAATATTTTTAATAGACTTTTTATGATACCTTAGCCAAAACTAACCTTGTAAATTTTACAACCAACCTCTCAGGAACCTACTCATGGAACCCTGGCTCAGAATTTGACTTTTAAAGAAAATGCACACTTAGTTTATGGAATTTGGCTTGATTACATTTCTCTGGATAAATAAATGTAACTAATACTTGAACATTAAAGCAGATGACAAGTTATGGTGTTCCTTCACACTCACGTTATTACCTTCAATACTTTATTTTGCTGGCCAATTTTTTCTGTCACTTGTTTATTTTATTTGGGGCCATTTTGGGGTCTCGCCCAGCACTAGAGGTGTGTCTTACACCATGGCTTACACCTGGCTCTGTGCTCTAAAATCACTAGTAGCAGTGCTGGGAATGGGACCCGAGTCAGCTGCCTGCAAGGTCAGTGCCATCCCATCTGCACTGTCTGACCGTGTCTTTCTATTTTAATATTGTGGTCAAATCCCTGGCCATGTTAGCTTTTCAAATGATTTTATAGTAAATGATCCTTAGTAGAAATGCTCTAATTTACTGAAGGGACGATTTAGCTCTCCTTTTGACATTTACACAAATATATGTGTGCTAATATGTATTAAAAATAATTTATTGAGAAGGGATGAGAAATTGCAAATTGAGAAGTAAGGGGACTGTGTTAATTAGAGATAATTTATGAATGCTTATTAATGACAAATTAGGGTAATGCACTAAGGAAGATATATTTTGTTTTGAGAGTTTTCCCTGCACCGAAAGTGTTAATTAAAATGTTTTGAGACTTGATTTACATAAAAGGTGGGACATTTCCAAGAATATTGCCGTTACATTGTTAATGTGTGAAAAAAAAGCCAATGTAAGCAGTAAGGAGGGTGATTAAAAGTTATTTCTTTCAATTACAGAATTTTTAGCATACTAATTTGTCTTAGTAAAAAACTTTATTTTTAATATAATAGTGGATATTAATGAAGCATTAATGAAATATAATGCCTAATGTCATTTAAATTTAATAACACACTAATATATTTACCTTCTTGAAGAAATTCTCCACAAAACACTCATACCAAAAACAGCACTGTAATAAGCCAAAAATACCATTTTCCATCATTGCTGCTCTCATCTAAAATTAGGTGATTCACTTTGTTTTTAGACCAATTATCTGTGTGATATCAGAATTGCACATTTAAGTGGCTTGAGAATTGCTTATATCACTTCAAATTCTCAATCTATTACTAAAAGCATTTTTTAAATGTAGGCATTCCTGAACTTATCAATATCCCATGTTAATGAAGCCTGCCTAGTGCATTCTCAAATATACAGATCCCATCTTGCTCATAATCCTGAAAGGATGCCCCTTTCCATCCCCTGCTTGCTTGGTAAAGCCAGGAACAGGAATCTAAATCTAAGATCTCTCACTAGGAGAGATTTTAACCTGGTTTTTGATCTAACTTAAACTTTGACAGAATGGCCAGGAGTCTCATCAATTGTTTACATTCCTAATGCCTCTCCTTGCTATTTACTGTGTGGGATATTTACTGCAAGTGTCTCACTGTTCGATGTTCAGTGGTTCAAAAGCTATTTCCTTATATTTAGAAAAGTAGTAAGCAAAGAAACCAATTATCTGAAAATCAGTTGCTAGTGGGAATGAAAAGTGAAAACACATAAACTATCTGAAAATGACTTTAACAAGAAAGAAATAGAAGCGTGTATGGAAAAGGAAGTGTCGACTGTACAAATAAAAACAGTTTATGTTTACTAAAACTTGTTTATATGTTTAATATAATTGTTTTCAGAATCCTAAAGGGAATTATTTTTATTCACTGCAAAGGATATAATGACTGTTTTGAGGACATAAAAATAAAAGCATGCTGAATATTTCCACTCAAATGTTAAGGAATAAATTTAAGACACAGTAGATGATATAATCCTAGCATTAAAATGAGCAGCAGTGATCTTAAGCATAAGACTTGATTGTATATCAGAATTTATTTTTAATAAGTATGCCATCCTATATCATGCGTTTTTAAATGTTTTTAATAATATGTAATATTGTTGGTAAAGAATTTTCTATTTAAATTTTTATCCTGTATATAAAATACTTATTGCAGGTTTTAGAAGAATTAAAATGTACACAGTAGCAATACTTCAAGTTGTCTGATGGCTGTTTTCATCTATGTGGGAATTCTTTACAACTGAAGCACTGTAAAAGATACCAAAAAAAAAGATTCATTTATTTTTCTTTAGGAAAATAATAAATGTTTGTGCCTTTTATTTTGGCATCTCCCACATCTCAACTTGGAATGCATAATTCCTTACTAGTACTTTATCTATAATTTTCTTCCATATGTCCTTAAGTAAAACTATTTTATTTCAGAAAACATACAAAAAAAAGAATAAACTGAGCAAAATAAAAATAAACAGCAATTTGGACATAGTTTTTTTTCTTTAAAAGACTAGGCAGTTTAAAGAATGCAAACAAATAAAGGGGGGGATACATTTTTAAACCAGTCAGTGGTGGGGACAGGAAGATTATACAGTGGGTTGGGTGCTTACTTCATGTGGCTAACCCTGGCATTTTACATGGTCCTGCAGTCTTGGTAGAGTGGCCCCAGAATGCAAAGCCAGGAATAAACCCTGAGTGCCACCTGAGTGCTAATAAACAATTGTCTTGTTAAATCAGTTAAAACTGAAATTTACTAACAAATACATAACCATACCTTTGTCTTAGTTACCACCTACCCTGTCAGTTTAATCAAAACCTTTTTCCTAATTTTGATTTAAGTCTGTGACCTAGTGATTGAATTTTATAAATGCACCCATAGGAGAATAAATGTTTAAAAAAAACTATTTTAACTAATATAGTTAAAAATATATGATATTATAATATAGTTAATATATATAAACTATTTTAACTATATATATAGCTTAATACCTTATTTGTTGATGATAGTAGCAATAAATTCATTCTATAAATTACAGGCCTCTCCTCCCTCCCAAAGAACTCATTGGTCACCTAAGCATTATCGACATTCATGCTTACTTTTGATTTGGTATTTCCTCTGTATTCTCTTCACCAGCTTTCTTTATTGAAATCAGTTTTTATTATTCCCATCCTTTTTCAGATTCAAGTGCCTTCTTAAAAAATACTTCAAAGTATAATTGGAAGTAAAAAACTTCGAAAAATTATTCAGATTTCCTCACGCTAGTACTGATTCGAACTATTTTCTAAAGACATTTTTGTTCATATCCTAAGATTCTAATTACAGTATTGCTATTTCTATGAGCTAATAGCTCATCTGTGGGTTTACTCTAGCCAATTATAAGAGTAAATTTTTATAGTCATTTTTATCACTTAGTATTTATCTTGTTGACTGCGTGCAAGGCAAACGCCCTACCGCTCCGCACAGCGGTAGGGCGTTTGCCTTGCACGCAGACAGCATGGCCGATTCGAGTTTGATTCCTCCGCCCCTCTCGGAGAGCCCGGCAAGCTACCAAGAGTATCTCGCCCACACGGCAGAGCCTGGCAAGCTCCCCGTGACGTAGTCGATATGCCAGACACAGTAACAACAAAGTCTCCAATGGAGACGTTATTGGGCCTGCTCGAGCAAATCGAGTATTTATCATGGGCTGGAGTGATAGCACAATAGTAGGGTGTTTGCCTTGCGCAGCCAGCCCAGCCGAGCCAGGTTCGATTCCTCTGCCCCTCTCGAAGAGCCCGGCCAAGCTACCAAGAGTATCTCGCCTGAAAGGCAGAGCCTGGCAAGCTACCCATGACATATTTGATGTGCCAAACACAGTAACAACAAAGTCTCACGATGGAGACGTTACTGGGCCCGCTCGAGAAAATCGATGAACAACAGGAGGACAGTGACAGAGTGACAGAGTATTTATCATAACCATTTATAATAGCCCTTTACTTACTCATTAAATCTTCATTGTAACTCATTAGCTAGTCAGTATTTGTTAACCTATTTTAAAGCAATAAATAAAGTCAGTATTGGAAGTAATATGATGTCTCAAAGTAGTTGCCAGAGTGCCAGATTTGCGCCCAGTTCTCTGGTTCTCCAGCCTCTTCCTCTCAGTTACAAATGCTATCTGCATACAATTTGAAAAACAAAGCTTCCTAGAGAAATTACAGAATATGGAAAAACCTCTTGTTAAAACTTGTTCATGAATATTATTTTGACAAATTCTTGTGCAGACTATCAAAAACTAAATAGAAAATGTTTGTGGCTTGATATTAAGTTCATAGATTAGAGTATAATGATTCACATTTTGCCTTTAAACCGATTGTCCTGAAGCCTATTTCAGGACAATGACTTGTCCTGAAGCCTATTTCAGGACAATGACCTTGAATATTAATTACAGATAAAGATTAGTATATCCATGGAGACTATTTAAATGGCCCAGTACAAATGTAAGTCCTTTGTATTTAGTCTGCTCTCTTGGTTTCTCAGTGACATTTTTATTAATAGGGACATTTGAGATAGTACTGTGTTGCCTGTACTAGTTTGTAGTCGTCTTATATAATTCCGAAATTCATCCAGACAGCATATCATAGCTCACTTGCTGACAAAACCTGACCCAAACCTATATGAGGAAATTTGTCTTAGTCAGTGGGTGGCTATAATAAATTGTCTTAGACTAGGTGACTTAGAAACAACAAATATATATTTCTCACTGACCTGGAGCCAACAAGTGGATCATGGGACTGACTATCCTCATTTAGCATAGTATCCTCCTTAACCTCTTATTAGAACACATCCTGTTCTTGAGAACTTCAACCTCAACACCCAACTCTGAGTACCATTAGGGATTCAATGAAACATATCAATTTAGAGAAATATAAACATTCAGTCATAAAAATATTTTCACCTGATATCTGATATCAAATACCTTGTACTTCTGGCAATAATATATAAGTATATTTGGCTTCCCAGAACACTGGTGGTGTGGTGAATTACATATGCATTAAATTATATTTTTCAAATTGGGAAAATGATTCTGATATGCATCTGGTCACAATTGTTTAGAATAAGTGATTATGGACTTAGGCATATGCATTTTAATATGTAAATATACATTATAGACATAAACATCTATATATGAACAATCATATATAAACATGACTATTTAAACATATTGCATTGTGATCAGAATTGTATTTACTAAAAATGTGATAGTATGTTTATGAAACACTGGAGAAGCTGAACAATTTTAAACCTAGATTCCCTTATTTCACATAAGGGAAATATAAGGATATTTCCCAGGTCTGTTTAGTTATTATTTATTTTGTTTTCCTTACAGAGTAGTAAACCTGATAAAATGTTTTCTCTCAGTTCAATGAAATTTTTTCTTGGAGTGAAAAAGAAACTGAAGCCACCGACAAGGTAAAGATTGAAAGGGAAAGGTTGCTGGAAAGGTTATTGGGAAATATGCGTGTTCAAGGAAATACAGGTGTTTAGGGATAGAGGCATTGATCTAAATTTTAATAAAGTAAGAGATTCCTTAGCTATCTCCAGAGAAGTGGCAGGAGATTAACAGAATAGGGAATCTGTGTGGGTAGATAAAGAGGAACTGTGTCTCCACTGAGAATAAGGCCAAGTGCTTCAATGATGGCATCTCATTAATCCAAAGCAAGAATGAAATCCCAAGAATGTGTTATTACTGGGAAATTCGGGTGTTTCTCAGTATTCCATTGCTTGTCATTCAGAGCCTGGAGACATATCGATTATTTTGGGTAATCTATTCACAGGAAAACAAATGTTGCTGTCCAGCTTCCTGATACTTGGCTTTTTGAATATTTTTGTCCTGGTTCTGCAAATTTCCCTTTTATTTTGAAATATGTTAATGAAATCATGGTATAGATCTGGCGGAAAGTAGACTCCTCTTATACATCTTGCTCCTCTTTAACACTTTAATCATTCCAGTATTTTTATCCCACACTTTCATATCATAAACTACAATGATTTGCTTATTTCTTCATGAATTCTTTAATATCATGAAACTTCAGTTAATATGCCATATGTAATATGTATATATGTTTAGTAATAGAATGAAGTTTCTCTTACTAAAAATTATTTTTGCTTGTACATATACGTATGTTGAAATTGGTCCATGTTTTAATCTCCCACAATATCTGTACATGAAAATGTTTATTATTTGAGTTATTTTCCTTGACATCTGTCCTTAGTCAGGCAATTGTATATTTTGAAAAAAAATTTTTTCCTCTGTCCAACACCATCTGGCTCCCTTCTATGTTATTTAAACATATTCCCAATTCTCTCAACATTTTATTTTTTTACCTCTACTTTAACCATACACATTGATTTATTGCTGTGGGTATCAGTTTTATTATGTATTTCACCATAAAATATCTCCCACTTAACATCAAATTCTAGTTTTAGTCTTATAAAATCTATCCTCTTATATGTTTGTGTGATTGTTTCTTTGTGTTGCAGTTGGGGTTTGACAGCATATTTTGAAAAGCATCACTGGTAAGTTAACAGCTGGCAATGTTTGCATTTGATACATTGTTGGCAACTTGAGCAAATCAGTCATGTTATTATCTGGTTAATGTATTTACAAATAGGAAATGTTTCACTTAAGGGAAAGTTTAAATACTTTGTTTAAATATTTTCTAAAAGTTATTTAAAAAATATCTTAAATAACTTTCCAAAGATTTTAAGATATTCAGACTTTAAACATCTTCTAAATACTTTGTGTCTGTGAATAGTGTAATTGATCACTTCAAGTTGTGATTCAGTTCACTCCTTTTCATTCTGTTAGTTCCTTTTAAGAGAACCCATGTCTTCTTTATTCCTAGAGAATGTAGAACCCTGAGTTTTGGGAAATAAATGAAGAAAATTCAGTTTTAAATAAATTTTAAGTATTAGCCCAAACTCAGTTATAAAAAAAAAACAACTTGTTCTCAGACCTGTTTTTCCCTTATTGTGAAAACAAAAAGTTTTCCCAGCATATCACTAGTAGATCTAGGCAGTTTGTTTTCCATGTCTCCTCCCACACCTACCTGCATCCAATCTTTAAGCCACACCAGACCTGCCTTTTACTTATCTCTCAGATCTATTCATTTCCAGTGCTTTGCGTGTTGTGGTTTTGCTTTGGTTTTTCTAGCATAGTCTCTATCTGGCCACCACAGTGATGTTTTGGAAATGTATCTTGTTTCTCTTATGCTTTAAACCTCTCCTGTGAATCTGTCCACTACGGGACAAAACAGGATAATTAGGAGGGCCTCCAAGACACTTTTTCTGGGTTCTCCATTACCTTCACTCCTAACTTTTCCTTTTACTTAATGATAAAAAGTTGCCTTCAACATTCTTTACTGCTTCATATTCACACTTGAATATATGTGATCGTTTTAATGAGCTTTATTTATCTTATATGCAGCTGCCTTTCACCACTTCCGTCATCTTCCAGCTGTTCTTAAAGGCTGAACTGCTATTCTTCATTCAAATCATAGCTCAAATGGCCCCAGTCTTATGATACAGCTCTCACCTCTAATTACTAATTCTTTCATTTTCAGATATACAACATTTTGTATACATGGGTTCCTTGATTACAATGAGTTTTTAGATCTAATCATGAGAAGGGAATCCTTTTTTGAATGTTGAAGCAATTGTCTTTCAGAACTTTAAATTTTTTTATAGTTATTTATAATAATCCTGGAGTGTAAAAAAATGCAATTACATTGAAATATTTAGTAAGCTTTTCTAGTATTAGTTACATAAATTTTTTGTTTGTTTTTTTTGTTTGTTTGTTTGTTTTTCTTTTTTGGGTTACACCCAGCAATGCACAGGGGTTACTCCTGGTTCATGCACTCAGGAATTACTCCTGGCCTTGCTCAGGGGACCATGTGGGATGCTGGGAATCGAACCCGGGTTGGTCCGCATGCAAGGCAGATGCCCTACCCACTGTGCTATCACTTCAGCCCCTAGTTATATGTTTTCTCATAAAAAAAAAACTTCCATTTCTTCTCCAAGTGTGCTGTACCTATACTTGTGTTTTGCCTTCTGTTTTTTTTTTTGCTTTTTTATAATATGTTTATATAGATTGAAGTTTTTTAAATATTACTGAATATATGGGATTTATAAAGCATTTTTTAATTTATTTTTCTTGAGTCTTACGAGTGTTATTATATATAATCATAATGATGAAGGCTGTCTAAAGATTTTTTTTAAATTTCTTTAGAAAATGTGCATATATTTGTCTTCTTAGACTCAAATTCTGAAGAAAATAATTCATTTATCTAAAAAAGCAAATGAAATCTTCCTGTCTTTCCAAGAATATCACTTTCATTTCAGAACCTTGAACTGTATTTAAACTAATATATTTGTACTCCTATTGTGATGTACATTTAACAGCAACCTAAGGTAAATTATATTGAAAAGCTCCCATTTTGGTTGGATCTCCGTTCATCAAGAGAAGGCCAAAGATATTTATGATCACTTAATTACCAAATAAATGCACTGGTGGGTACACCATTGTCATTTTTAATTAATGTCTTTTTTTGTTAAACCTTGTTTTTCAGGCACCTGTGCTGTGATAGTTTACAAACTCAGATGGAGTGGATGACTAGTGTCTTTATTGCCCAGGTATGATACCTTTTTGCATCTCTGCACTAAAGTAACCTGACCATAGGAAAATTTTGCACAGTGGGAATTTTTAAAGCATTTTTTAATAGCTGCATTATATGTGTATACATTTATCATTGCCACTTGTGATTTAGCAATATCTCATCCTGGAGGCTTCTTTTTACCAGCCCAGAAACTCCTAAGCCCCCTAAGCTCAAACCTGCCCATCCAAAGAGTCAGGAGGAAGGACTTCTCCTAGTCCTTACTCACCAGAGTCCCCTTTGGATCCCCCTTTAAAGAAGCTTCCTGGTTTTCTACTTGCCTTTAGACCTCTCACTTCCTCTGCAACTGCATTTCCAGAAACGGGATAAAGAACCTACATATCTATAATATTTACTGTGTGCAAAATGCTTCAGCAAGAAAATTCATTTATGTCTGTGGCAAACCATACATGATTTTGCTTCTAGGTGAGAGAATAAAAACCAAATCCCATCATTTGCTTAGAACCATATTTAATTGGTGGTTTACACCCAGGGATGTCAGAGACTAATACATATACTCAACTCCCTACTTAATCTCTACAGAGGAGGTCTCACATTTTCTGAGAAGGGTTAAAGAGACCCATTAATAGCATTTTATTTTCTCGCCTAACCCTGTCTGGATGAATTCGCATTAATGCTTCCCACAGGAGCATTGAAATTCTCTGTTAACGATTAAGTTGCCAGTCTTTATTACTGAGGATGTACTCCTGTTTTCTCTTACAAGTGAGAAGTTAATTCACCCCAAAATTTGGTCCTTATTTGCTTTGAGAACCATTTTCTCTGTCCAATTTATTAACCTTTTCAGTGGTTAATAAATACTGGTTGTCTCAGCCTGGTTACTTATTAGACTGCCTGGGAATAGATTTGTAAAAAAAAAAAGATTAGTTGCAAACTTTTTTAGTGACTTCTTAAAATTTTCCAGTCAAACCCTACTTAAAAAAAAAAAAACCTGTTGGGGCTGGAGAGATAGCACAGTGGGTAGGGCGTTTGCCTTGCACACGGCCGACCCGGGTTCGATTCCCAGCATCCCATATGGTCCCCTGAGCCCCGCCAGGAGTAACTCCTGAGTGCGGAGCCAGGAGTAATCCCTGTGCATTGCCGGATGTGAACCAAAAAGCAAAAAAAAAACTATTGAATCACCACAAGACGCACAGTTACAAACTTGTTCATGATGTGTTTTAAATCATATAATGTTCCAACAGCCATCGTTTCACCAGTTGTACATTTTCTACCGCCACGAATATCCCAATATCATTCCTACCACCCCCTCCAGCCTTCCTCTATGGCAAGGACTTTTATTCTCTCTCTCTTTCTCTCTCTCTCTCTCTCTCTCTCTCTCTCTCTCTTCCTTTCTCTTTCTCGCTCTGTCTCTCTCACTCTCCCTCTCCCTCTCCCTCCTCTTCCCCTCTCTTTCTCTTGCTCTCTTTCCTCTTGGGCATTGTACTCTATTTAATTAGTTTAGTAAAACTGTAACATAGATTTGAAAATGGTTCTGTGTGTATATTTGATGCAACTAAATTGATGTTTTTGTTGTTACAGTTAAAGTTGTTATATTCTACAGTGGCAGAAGCAAGGTCTAAATAGCCAGAAGCCTTGTATCTCACAATCACATTATTTCTCCCTTCTTCTCCCACTTTTCCTTGCCATAGATACTTATGAGTGCTTTCTACTTTGGGGCACTGAGAAACACAAAGCTCCTCGGGGTGCGGGGGGTTGGGGGGGCTGGGAGATATCACAGTGATTATTGTACAACCTAGGCTGCACTCGAACTAGATGTGAATCCTAGCATGTGGATACATGGCTCCTTGAGCATCTCCAGATGCAGTCCTGAGGCCTCTAGCACTGTAGAACATGTTCCTGCTGAACCCAGATCACTGTCAGGTGGCCCAGATATCCCCAGCATGTAGGGTTTGAGCACCATCACTTCCTTGGTCCTTGTACTGAGCCACCAGCCAACAGGGCTGAGAATTGTCAATGGAGCCCCTGAGCTCTACTTAAGAGCCCTCAGCCCAATAAGAGGTCCTCTTGGATTTCAGGAGTTAATAGTTCATCTCCTTAGACAGCAGGAAAGTAGTCACCAGTAGTCACGGTCACAGTCACGGTCATGTTCCTCCCGTTATTCATTGATTTGCTCGAGCGGGCCCAGTAACGTCTCCATCATGAGACTTGTTGTTACTGTGTTTGGCATATTAAATACGTCATGGGTAGCTTGCCAGGCTTTGACATGCGGGCGAGATACTCCCAGTAGTTTGCCAGGCTTTCCAAGAGGGGTGGAAAAATCGAACCCACTGGGCTGACTGCGCGCAAGGCAAACGCCCTACTGCCGCACTATCGCTCCAGCCCAGTCACCAGTAGTATACAAGCACAATTCAGTGAGCTCTGTCTGGGATCTGGAATACATCTACTTCCAATGGTGCCGGGGATGGATCCCATGGTACCTCAATGTGCTCCATCAATCAAACAATGTCTCTGGGCTCTGGATTACTCTTAATGTCCATTCCGTCAGCCCTCTCTCAAAGTCCTCTTCTCTTTTATAATTTGTATTTCTTTTTGATTTTTTAATTGAAATTCTGTTTTCTCTCAGGCATTATCCAGTGCTACACCCATCATCTGTGCATCCCCTCATTCCCAAGCTTCCATCTCAGACTTTCCCTGACTTTCAGACTAATTTGATTTTCAGCTTGTATTCTGTATTTCAATATTGCAGCCTTAATTGAACATAACTAGTATAATTATATTTTTCAGCCTCTCGTACCAAAATGTCACCTCTATGAAAGTAGGGCACAGGATTCTTATTAGACTTGTATGCTTTTGTGCACACAGAATCCAATGCCTTTTGCCAACTACATGGTTAGTATTTCTACAGTGTTGAAAGGGAAAAACCATTTAATCTAAAAAAATTTCAAATAGGTATGATTGTGATGATTTAAAAAAAAAAAAGGAAGGGAGCAATAATGCAGTAGATGTGAAAGATGCTGAGATCTGTTCCTGGGAATGTCTTACTGAGTAACTGCAGATGTTCTCAGGTCTGAATGAACTGCAACCATTCAAGAGTGGGTGCAACCAGGGAGAAAGCCCAAATGTGTATGAGACTTGGTCCAGTCTTGACTATTCTCTGAATATCACAAAAGCCTCTGTGAGACAGGATGTAAGGGATGAGAAGGAAGGCACAAGTGACATCCCAATCTGGGAGCTTGAGAAACAAAAAGATGATTCATATTGATATAGTAATTCTAATTGTATTGATGAGATTACACTGTAGAAAAACCATAATGCAGCAGAAAAACAGCTATGAGAAAGAAAATAACAGCTCAGACCAGGGTAGAACCAGTGGATTTGGTAAAACATATTTAGTATGCAAGAATATTACTGCAGATTGATTTGAGAACAGTATAAATTAATGAAGAACCATAGTGTTTTTGACCTTGGACAATGAAAAAACCTAAATGATATTATCAAAAGTACAGAATAAAATTGAGATTGTTTGGCCACAGGAAATTTGAGGTGCCTGATGACAAATGAATATATTGAAAAGGAAATTGGGACTGGAATGAAATTTGGCGTCTGCATTTAGAGTGTAGTCTAAATGGGTTTGGATTATGTGAGGCAGAGGGATTCGGAGAAAGAGATAAAGATGAGAAAGACTGTATACAAATAAATACTGCAGCCTTATAAACTTTAAAGGTCAAGCATAAGAAAATTTTAATTTATTGAGTTTTGCTTTATTTGTCTTTAAGATGAGAAAGAGCAAACTTTACACATATGTTGTTCCGGCAGCCCAGTAACTAAAAGAAAAAATAAATGCAGCCCTGATCCTAGTAGACAGGAAGGAATCTTGGGCAAGTGTACATTTGTTCTTAGATCATTACTATTATTATTATTATTAATTATTATTCACTGTCACTGTCCTCCCATTGTTCGTTAATTTGCTCAAGCGGGCCCAGTAACGTCTCCATAGTGAGACTTGTTGCTGTGTTTGGTATATCGAATACGTCACGGGTATCTTGCCGTGCGGGCAAGATACTCTTGGTAGCTTGCCAGGCTCTCCGAGGGGCGTGAGGGAATCGAACTCAGGTCGGCCATGTTGGCGGCATGCAAGGCAAACGCCCTACCCGTTGTGCTATTGCTCCAGCCCATTATTATTGTTATTGTTGTTGTAGGCTTTGGGGACACTCCTGGCAGTTCCCTTGGATCTGTAGTCAGATATCACTCCAGTGGGGCGTGAATATTTGATGCCAGGAACTGAACCTGGGTTTACTGCGAGCAAAGCAAGCACCTTACCCAAGTACTATCTGTTCCCTGTTCTCAAATTATTAACTATATGTTATGCTCTGGTGAATATATGACTAGAAAAATTAATTTGTTATCAGAATGAAAATATTGATTGGAAGAGGGCTTAGGACTTTTGATGCAAAGAGATGCTATATTTCATAATAGTAAAAGTTTTTAAATCACTGTTGATTTGGGCATAAATCAGTGCAATCACCATCAAGGAGGAGGAATATTAGAGGCACAGGTGCAGAATAGAAATTGAAGGAATAATTTTCACATAGTCTTTAGAGTGAAGATGGTAGTCCCCTGTAATATAACTTCAAGATTTGTCCAAGTGTATACTTGGAATTTTAGGTTGAAGTTGAATGTAGAGTAATGGGGCCTTTTTTTTAAATATTGTAGCTGTAAACTTCACATTTTATGGTTAGTGTTCAGTATCTTAGACTATTATCTGAAAATAAATTTTTCCCAACTTCTGAAAAACAAATCTACCTGATGATTAAATACGTCTTTAAAGATTTTCTTTCATATCCATTTCTCAAGATTTATCACTCAAGATCTTGTATTTTTACCTGTGGATATTTCCCGCCACCAAAAAATTAACTTTTCACTAGCCATCTGCTCAGTGGGGTAGAATTTGTCAATAATCTGAGAACAAATGTCCCATTTTCTCTATTGTACAGTGTTTTCTGGTATAAATGTCCAGGTATTAGGTAATATTTCTTTAGAATTTAAATTAGATAAAAACAGTAATCTGTTTCAAAAGGTCATAAAACAGTCTAATTTATTGTTAACCATGCCTGAGATTGATTTTGTGTATACTGAGGTTAAATTATTTTAGCACTGAAGTCATCGTTGGTGAAGGGAGAAAATGAACATAGTGACTTTGCTTACAGAACCTAGAAACATAGGAAAGTGTATTATATTTCCCCCCTCAAGGAGGTTTGTTTGTTCCCTCAAATACTACCCCCCTTTTAGTTTGATTAATACAGAAGGCATGTATTTGAAAGCTTGGAGATTGAACTGAGACCTCAAAGCTCAGTTCACTTCAGAGCTTTATATTCCCATCAACCCTTTCCCAGCCCCCACCTTCCTTATAAATGGCATTCTCATGGAAAGCAGACCATTTGATTTGGATAGTGGAAAAGGAGCCAAGTGACTATGTTATGTGCTGACCTACATAATAAAATCACAAACCAACAGCAAGAAATTGTGTTTCCACAGCATGAGAATGATATATGTCCACCAGCTGGGAAGGAACGGAAGCGCTCAATAACCAAAAACCCCAAAATCGGAGGTTTGCCTCTGATTCCCATTCAGCATGAGAGAAATGCAAGCCAAGCCCTGAGAAATATAGAGGTAGGTTTCATGATAGCATTCATTTTCTATGTCTTAAAATGATTAAATGCGTTCATTTATTGGCTTTGAAAGCACAGTAATAAACACTTTGACAAGCATAGTAAAAATTACAACTGTCACAAAAAATCATGAATTTTTCTCACTCTCACGACTATCTCTAGGAGTTCTGGTGTAAAAGAGTTCTACAACTTCACCTCTAACAGCCTCCCTTAATTTGAGCCCATGGCAGAGTATGTCTGGAACCATGGTAACTAGACCTTCTAATAATGCTATCAAATTCTGGTTGCTTGAAAACTGATGGGTTGTCTCGATTCATTTAAATAATTGCATGATAGCCCCTGAGGATCGGTAAATGTTTGGCATTTTTAAAGAAAATAGCAATTTATCTTCTAAGCTTTAGGGTCAGGGGAAAACTACAGTAGAATCAGTCTTGAAGTCAGGCTTCAGGAAAGGAGACAGGCTGTTTACCCCAGAACTCATTACACCCATTGGGACTCAGGAATGTGTCAGTGGCTTAATTGAATTCCTGAAAAAAAAAGGGGAAAAGCATATGAAATGTATTAATATGTCTTCTTTGAGCTGAAGGATTAAGATGTTTTAGTCTCTTGTTTTCTAAACAAATACATTTCAAGACTAAAGCAATGTGAATCTCATGTTTAAATTATAGTTTCCCATACCTATCTTTCTTTGACTATTGATCTCACTGTTACATTACTCCTTATTAAAAGATAAACGCTTTGAAAATAATGGTTAATTCCTTTTGTTGTCTGCTAGTCCTGACTGATACAGTTAGTCCAATCTAAGTTAGAACTGACTTACATTAAGAGAATGAATCAAACATAACCAGTAGATATATGCTATTGTGAGCATCTTGATAAATTGCTAATATCAAGGTACAATAAGAATATCAAGTAGAAAATTAGTATAATACCTGAATATACAATAGCTTCATATCCCAAATCTAGAGTTTAAGACAATTTTGTAAAATTCTTCTGCTTTTTTAAAAGGTAATTGTACTATAATTTGGATAACAAGGTTCACTGTATCACTGTCATCCTGTTGTTCATTGGTTTACTCGAGTGGTGCCAGTAACATCTCCATTCATCCCAGCCCTGAGATTTTAGCAGCCTCTCCTTTACTCATCTTTCCCAGCACTGCCAGATTGGAGGCTCTTTCAGGGTCAAGGGAATGAGACCTGTTATTGTTATTGTTTCAGGCATATCGAATACGCCACAGGTAGCTTGCCAGGCTCTGTTGTGCAGGCGGGATACTCTTGATAGCTTGCTCGACTCTCAAGAGGCATCACTTATCACTTGTCATCCTGTCTATTATCGATCTGCTCGAGCGGGCGCCAATAATGTCTCCATTCGTCCCTGTCACGTGCTATTATAGCCCAATGGAGTCTGGATAACAAGGTTACAATGGTGTTAATGTCTGTGGTTTTGATATACAAAGTCAATGCAGCTAAATCACTATCAAAGTACCCAAGACACCAAACTTTTCTATAAATTTGGTAAATGTGGTGATATGATGTTTCAGAAATTTTTCCAAAGGCATTTTAAAAATATTTCAAAGTTGGAAAAACATTTAAAGTCTTTAAAAAAGTATAAAATTGAAAATTTTCTCATGTCAGCCATTAACATGTTAAATATTTAAATGAAAGTTAATTTCATAATGAAATATATTTTAGACAACTTTTGATTCTTCATTTAAAGATGAAAATATAATGTAAAATATTTCTAGGTAGAACATACACTTAAAATATAAGTGGGCATATTCAAGAACTGTTTTTCCAGCAGTTGTTGCCACATGACTAGATTACCTGTCTTTCATGAGACCTATAAAATATATTTTCTTCATTTAGGCAGGTAAAGTCTTCCCTAGATACAATGACTTTTTTAAAAATTGGGTAAATGAGGAAAACGAGTTGTTGGTGAAGGACAGCCAAAACAGTGAGGGACACAGAGCTTCTGCGCACAGCTGTGCTGTAAGCCGAGACCTTTTGGCTTTCTGCTCCGTGAAATGTTGGGTAGCTCCTTTCTGTGCTCATCTTCTTACTGTGGAATAACAGCAGAACCCACCACATAGGGTTGTCGTGTACACTGAATATAACCCACGAGATATTATTAGAATAATGCCTGATCCTTACTGAGACAGAACAATAAGGAACTTGGAAGTCATTATGAACCAATCACTGGTTGATAAAAAAAAATGCCATTCCTCGTAAGAATGTCACCTGGACAACAAAAATAATGCATTTGCAGCAGAAAATAATGACCTAGAATGTCACCTGTTTTTATATTTTGTAATTGAATCACCATGTCACCATGAGATAGTTACAAAGCTTTCATGATTTTCAGTCATACAATGTTCCATTTCCCATCCTCCACCAGTGTACATTTCCCACAACAAATATCCTCACACTCTGTATCCCTCCAGCCACCTCCCCAGCCTGTCTCTATGGCAGGCGCTCTCTCTCTCTCTTCCTCCCCCCTCTCTCTCTCCCCTTCTCCCACTCTCCCTCTCCCCCCTTTTAAGGCATTATGGTTTGCAATACAATTACCAAAGGCCATCATGTTTGGTTGTTTGTCCACTTTCAACCCATATCTCCAGTCTGGAATGATTCCTTTCAACCATTATTGTCGTAAATTGCACCTTCTCTGTCCCTGCTACCCTTTCTTCCAGCCCTGAGGCAGTTTTCCAACCATGGACCATTCATCCTGACCCTTGTTTCTGCTGCCCTTGGCAGTTAAGTCTCTTACTATATTTTGTTTTAGACCGTTGCCTATTAAACATGTCCCCTCCCTGTCACCCCTGGAGCCCAGTTGGATAAGGCAGAAAGAAGCATATTCTTGGTTTCAGAAAAGCTAAACCAGGATTCCATTTCAGATTCTTAACTAATGTTAATAAACTTGGGGAAATAGTCAATTCTCAAAGTTTATATATTTTTTTAATTTTTGAGGGAATATTAATTTAAACACTACTTAGGTGTCTGTTGTGTATTCTCACTTCAGCAGCTGTACAGCAGGTAAGGTACTTGCTTCACACTCAGCCAGCCTGGGTTCAAATCTGGCACCCCATATGGTCCCAGACCATGCCAGGAGTGATCCCTCAGCAATGCCAGAGATACTCCCTCTCAACCCCACCAAAAAAAGGAAAGAAGAGAGGGAGGGGAAGGAAGGAAGGAGGGAGAGAAGGAGGGAAAGACTCACTAGTTAATTATTTAATAGGAAATCATAAAAAGAAGTAGATTTCTCTGAAAGAATTCTTCTCAGCAGGGCTGGGAGAAAAGAGTATGCCCAGTATCGGCAAGGTATGAGTTTCATTCCTAGTATTTCATATCTCCTGAGCACCACTGTAGGGGATCCCTATCTTTAAAAAAACAAAGGTACTCTGAAGCATCCTTGTTTTTAATTTAAACATTTTCCACAGTGGGAGTTTGCGACCCAGACCCAGTGGTCCTCAGGAGCTAACCGTGAGCATCTTGCTCAGCAGTCGATCCTGGCAGTGCTTGGGGACCATATGCAGCACCAGGCTCAAACCAGTGATGGCCACATGCAAAGCAGGCACATCACCCCCATACTTTCTGTGGTCCCGACATTCTTAGCATGCCAGTATGTTTTGAGAATTGCAATAAGTGGGCTCTAGTCGAGCTGATGTCCATGAGACACGCCCTTAGTGCTTTCAGCTCGTTGTTATAGAAATTGCAGATGTAAGAACATGAGACACCCAGGCATAAGTGAGTTGCATGAGGTAAACTATCAAGGATACGCAATTTGAAATCATGTGAAAGACCTCTGTGAAAAAGCATGTGAAAATTACTGTGAGGTCTCCAGTTTAGTTGCCTGGGTAGTGCTAAGATGGGGATAGATAATCAAACAGGTCCCAGGTGTGGAAGATAGAACTTAGGTCATCAACACACTCACAGAAGCATCAACCTCTGTGTGGAATGGACTTTTTTTTTTTTACTTAAAGTATACCATATCTTGCTTTCCTGTGAAACAGTTCGTTTTATTTTTAGAGTGCGAGAGCAGAACTTGAAAAACTACGGCTGAGTGAAAAGCATGATCAGGAGCCTGGGGACCACACCTTGAAGGACAAAGCCTCCCTAGTGGCCCAGTGCCTGGAGCACAAGGATGAAAAACTTCGAAATCGAAACAGAAAGCATCGGAGTTTCAATTGTCTGGAGGACACAGAGGCCGGGATCCTTCATGGGCAGCAAAAGGGCCTTAAAAACCTAAAGACATTGAAGAAGGTCGAGGATAGGAACAAGGCTGCTCTGGACTCTGATCATAAGTTACCGTCGAAGGTCATCGAAGAACTCAGTGCCGTTTTGCAGAGGTCCAGAACCCTGCCAAAAGAGTTACAGGGTGAGCAGGTCTTGCAGAAAGAAATCAAATGAATTGTGTTGCAAATTACTTTTATTTTTCTTTAAATGTTGACTACTAAAAGTGTGAAAACCAGAAACCAAGCTTTGAGAAAATTTAAGTCTGTGGTTTGTCTGGCTATCCACACACATTCACAAAGCATTTAAAATTATGTGTGTGTGTGTAATCTATATATACATATATATGTATGTATGTATGTATATGTATATATATGTATATATGTATGTATACACGTTAAGAGTAAGCTCTATGAACAAATGCCTGTATAGTTCAATTGTATTAACCCTATGTAAAAAGAGATCTGGTTACTTTGAGTGGCCAACCTTTTAAACTAGTTGAGTGGTGTTATTTATAGCCAAGACACTCAAACTGTACTGTATAAAATACTGAGGTGAAGCTAGATGTAACATTTTGCACTTTGGGATGCTTTGTATATTGTTACCATGTGATGTTATGTTTTTGGTTTACATGAAGTCCACCTTAGGGCTAAAGGATGAGAGCTGAAATGGGACAGATATTACTAGAGGTCTAATGAACAATACAGGATTTTATATAAAGAGGTAAGGGAAGAGCAGATGTCCTAAAGACCAAGGACACCAGTGAAGATTCACTCTCTTTCAGTGTTACCTAGAACTTGGTCATGAGAAACTGCTTATTAAGAAAAAAGCCAACTTAAGTGTTTTTCAAGAGTCATGTACACTTGAATCTTGGCGCTGGTCACATTTATTTATGTTGTTAGTGAACTGATCCTGTAGACCCGCACTGCGTCTGACAGATGGTGTACATCTCACGTGGCAGAGGCACTGTCTGTCCCTGTAAACAAGCACCATTATGAAAAGCAAAAACAATTTCTTACTATGCTTTTTGGTACGAACAAAAATTCATCACAGGGTTCTATTGTTATTTGACGTTGAGATGTTTGGTTTTGTTCTGTTTTGTTTTGTTTTTAGTTTTTGTTTTTAGGTTTTTGGGTAACACCCAGCAATGCTCAGGAATTACTCCTGGTGAGCTCGGGGGACCATATGGGATGCCAGGAATCGAATTTGAATCCCAGACAGCCACTTGCAAGGCAAGCACCCTTCTCTCCTTCTCGCTGTGCTATTGCTCAGGCCTGAGAGATGTTTGTTATTTTAATGAAGATTGTAAAGTCTGCAGTGTCAGAATTAACTGGAAGTGTATAACCTGTGCCCTCTTAGGGGGGTGGGGCATAGTCCTACTGTGCTTTTGGAAGCTACTGTTTTACATTTAATGTTTTAAAATTGAGTTAATATTGACTCACAACATATGTTTTAGGAGTACAGATTGCACCTCTTCAAAGTCTGTTGCTCTGCCATGCCTACCACTGAATTACCAATCTTGAAGTTTTTTTTAAATAAAATTGTCATCTCTCCCCTATGTCTAATGAGTAACAAATCTCTCTGCTTTTGCTTTCACTCAAAGATAAGCTACTGAGTAATCATCCCAAGACAAACAACACTCTACAATAATAGTTTATGTTAACAGAAGCACTTTTCATCAGTATCTTTAGAGTTTTGTTAGGCCTAGTAACTTCTGTTAAAATTCACTTTTTGTTCCTAACTGTATTTGAGCATTTTCTGTCTGTCTGCAAAGGTGCATACTTTAGTCAGTCTACATCTAAAGCAGTAATAGGCTATTAAATAATTTATTTATCATAAAAGCCTAGTAACTTACATGTGGGGGAGATAAAATAGTTCATCATGATTGTGATATTTATTCTTTAAATACAGCTAGATTGGGATTTAAAAAAAAAGAAAGAAACTGCGGGTCAGTTTTTAAAATTGTCCTACTGGCAAGCTTTCCTTTTAAAGCAAGACATACTGGTATTAAGGGGTATATCTAAAACTTATTCTTAATAAATGATAATATTTATGTTTTATGAGATAGGAAAACATGAAAATGTGTTTGACATTGTTGTGTATCTGGAGTTTTCTCTGCCTTATTTGAATATTTTTGAAACTTTGTAGTTTCTGTTTATCCATGTATGGTTTTCTCCATTTTTCAAATGTAACGTAAGGGCTACTGATGATATCAAACTTTGAGTACAAATTAAAATTGTTTTACAAGTCTAATATGATTGTCTTTCTCATTTTAAGGTTGAAGATTACTGTGGAAGTCTTTTGTTTTTAAAAATTTGAATTTTATCTACCCTTTACATTCTTTTACATTTCAGTGTGACAGTTGTTCTTTAAATGATGAATATATGAACACATATTTACTCTGCTGACTTAATTTTTGTAGCCCTCAAGTACATTAATAGTCATGACTTTCAAATATTTGACTTCTAATCAAATCATTAGTCGGTGACTTTTCATAGTGACACTGAAAATTCCAAACTAAGTCCTAGTACTGTTTCTTACTTTGTGGGGTTACTACTTTGGTCCTACACCAGGGGATATCAGAAAGATCACTAGGGCTCTGCAGTCTGAGATGGAGGGGAAAAACTTACACTGCCAGCACACATGATCTTGGTAGACTTTGTTTATCTCAGCTGTTGACCTAGCTGTTTAATTCATCTTCAGAGCCCAGTCTGAAGTGCACTAAGGTGAGGACCTGCCTGATTGATGTTCTCAAATTAAATATTTTACTGGCCCTATGTCCTGGATTGCTCATTCCCAAGCAAGGTGCAGAATCACAGTCCGACTTGGTACAAAGAGCAGCGTCCAGCTGTTCCATTTGATGACATGAAAGGCTAGTGTCACCACCAGGGTCTGTCAGAACTGGACCACCAGAAGCAGAGGATGTTACTGATTGTTATCCAGAGAAAAACAGTTTGGAGCATTGTAGAGCCTTTCTTTTCTGCTATCTATAAACTGAGAGGTTAACTCCTTGCTAAGGAAGTAAGTCACATCTACCTTCTCTCAACCTGATCACCTGGAAATTAAAACTCACCTGAAATGACCCCTTCCTTTCCTACCCAAGCAAGGGAACCAGGGCCATAATCCACCTGCTGTGGAGAGTGCCTTCCCACCCCATCTGACATAAAGGACAGCATCCCTGACTGCGGGGCCAAGTAGCAACACCACAGCCAAAAACAGGTCAAGCAGTGGATGCGTTGGCTTGAGCCAAGATGACAAAGAACTCTGCAGGGTTTAAAAGAAGTCCCACTTCATTCATCGCAGGGAATAAATTTGTAGCCTGTTGGACCTGAAAACAACCAGACCAGAGAAAAGCTGGATATCCCAGTCTAGTGTGGCATATAAACAAGCACAGCATGGGGCCTTCCGACTCAGAACAAAATTGCTGATGTCACAAGGAATTCAAGACCCACTCAAGCTAGTTGTAGGTTTCCAAAATACACACCTACCCAGTATGCTATAGGCCCCTGTGTCAGCATGCTGCCAATCCATAACCTCACTGAGTATTGAATACAGTACCCAGTACTTAGACTAGTTCAAGCCTATGTTAGATCTCACAGTCCAGTCCATGAACCATGGCCAGGCCACAGCTGTAGAATGGTCCCCAAACCACTGATCTGTTGCTTGCTTTATAATTAGCTGTCCATGAACCAGTTCGTGGATGGACTTACAAGTGCACCATTCAGTCTTTTCTGGGAAGGGAACCAAGTAGTTTCCCACTGCTTGCAGTCAGTAGTTTATAACCCAATCCTAGTTTATAAAACCTGAGAAGTTGTTTCATACCCAAATAGGCCATATTAACAGACCTCAGTGTCCTAACGTCAGCATATAGAACTTGAAGATCCAAACTGAGATGATTGGTAAAGAATCATCAGAGCCTTAGAAGTAAATTTCTAAAGTCTGATAAAGTACAGATACAAGTGTAAGGAATCAAAGATCACTTTTTAAAATATCATGTATATAGGAAAACACAAAACCAAAAACATCCAATAATTAGTAAAGCTCCAACATGACCCTAAAGTGATGGAGATCTATTTAAGAAAAAAATCAGAATAATCCTCTGATTATATTTTACAGTATAACTGTCCCCACAGCATAATTGCAGCTTCCTGTTTTCCTTGCATCAATATCTGTACATTTTGTGTATATATACACATATACATATATAAATATGTATGTTTAAAGTTTCAAATCACCATTACACCACACTTCTTTGCAAAAACAGGGCACAAAGTCTGCAATAATTATGTGGTGAAATATGGTAACAAATCTGCCCCCAAAGAAACCCTAGAGGGTCTGGAGCAATATATTGCCTTGAATGTGGCCAACCTGAGTTTGATCCCTGGTATCCCAGATGGTCCCCCAAGTACCACCAGGAGTAATTCCTGAATGCAGAGCCAGGAGTAATACCCAAACATCACTGGGTGTGACCCAAAAAGCCAAAAAAGAAAAAAAGTCATTAAAACCCTGAAGTTGAATAAATTCAATAAAAAGTATTCAATAGAGAATTTCCAAAGTAGATTTGATCATTCAGAAGTCACATTCAGTCACATCATGGATAGGACATTTGAAGTTTCCAAGGCATAGAAGCAAATACACTGGGGAAAGTATTGGAGTTAAGAGCCAATAGTGTTTAGCAGCAGCAGTAAAGTGTAACCCAGGTACATGTCATGTTTGAGCTCTAGAATCACGGTTCCTTGAGAACCAGTGAATGGGGCCCTGGAGGCTCCCAAGAACTGAAGGGTGGGCCAAATACTTCCTGGCACTGCAGGGCCCAAGTAGCATCGCATCCTAGGATTACTGCATTAAATAAAGTGTCCAGTTGACTGAGAATTCCCAGTCCCTGGGACTCCTGTGCCCCAAACCAATTGGATTTATGGGAATAATAAAAGAGACCAAGAATTTTTTTTTAAATGATAGGAGATGGCGACTAACATGAGATAATGACCTATCCAAATTGTTTGGAAGATAAATGTGAATGGAACTTCCAGTAATTGCATCAGCGTAATACATTAGGTCAAGAAGAAACTCTTAAAATAATCAGATAATTAAAAATGCTAAATTTGAAGTAAGAAACTAACATTGGCCTCTTCCCAGAAAAGATCTGAATCAGAAGAGAATAAAATTACTAAAGAGCTTGAAAAGAGTATATGCCACTTAGCTCCATGTGATCTAAGAATCCCTTAATTTTTTACATTTCATCTTTCCATTTAATAATTTAAAGTGACTAAACTGATTTTAAGCCATTTTGTAGAGTTAAAAGTAGACTGCGATCAAACAAATTCATCAGAGAATCCATTAAGGAGATTCACAATGCTTTTTTGAGATAAACTGATAAGCTTTCTTCAGGAAACCTGCACTGAAAGAGACATTAAAGAGTTTTTTTAGGCAAAAGAAATTTGGTTCCATATAAACTGCCGAATGTCACAAGACAGATGGGAAAATGTAAATAAGTAAATACTAGAAAGTAATAGCATACTGACTAGTGACATTAAAATCCAGTAGAGGTGCCTGAATAATAATACAGTGGGGAGGGCATTTGCCTTACACACATAGACCTAGAGTTGACCCTTAGCACCCCATGAACTCTGGCACCCCACTAGGAGTAACCCCTGATTATAGTGCAAGGAGTAAGCACTGAGCAGTATCCTCTGTGGCCCAGAAAACAATATAATGCAGTAGAATTAGTATCTATTATAACAAAGGGGTGTGAGAGACAAAAGACTTCCAATATGCAAGTGTTCTCAGGAAAAATTAAGTATTGAATTCTATTAAAGTGATTTTAATCTTTAAAGAGCCCATTTAAAAAGCAGTAAAAGAGGCCCTCCTGTTGATCGTCGATTTGCTCGAGCGGGCCCAGTAACGTCTCCATTGGAGACTTTGCTGTTACTGTGTCTGGCATATCAAATACTCTCAGTAGCTTGCCGGGCTCTCCGAGAGGGGCGGAGGAATCGAACTCGGGTCGGCCATGTTGGCCGCTTGTAAGGCAAATGCCCTACCCGCTGTGCTATCGCTCCAGCCGGAGATATTACAGTGGTTCTAGAGATAGTACAGTGTTCAGGGTCTAAGGTTTGATCCCTGGCATCATATAGTCTCCTGAGCATCAACAATACAGCTCTGAGGTGTCCCACATAACTCCTGGCATTAAAGGGCCCAAGCAGCTACACATTCTCTGGTTTTGCATTGAATTGTTGGCCTGGCTGCCCTTGAATCACCTTGGGACTTCAGGCTTCCTGGGCACTGCTTGGAAACCAGTCCCCTTAGTCCTTCAATAAAAGTAACAAAAACAGTGAAAGATCCATAGTACAAAAAATAAAACTGGAAAATAAAATAGATTTAATAACCCAGAAGGAAAAGGGAACACAAATGGGTCAAATAAAAAGTTAATACTAAGAAGGCCCCAAGAATTGGCTTAGTGATGAGTGCCTGTCTCATGTGCATGATGTTGACAGTTTAATCTCAGAACTACCTCACATCACTGGGTAAGCAACACAAAGTGTGAGCGCATCATAGATAAAAGGAGGTTCTCAGTGAGGTCTTGGGCATGGAATCAATGAGGAAAAAGGGAAGGGAAAATTAATAAAGATATGTTGATATGAATAAATACATATTTTATATAATATTTGTTATATATTTTAAATGATAGTAACTACAATTAAAAGCAAGCAAAATATACTGCTTTAAGGGATTTATTTATATTTATATTCTAATATAAATACCAGGAGAAACTTTAAGAGGGATCATTGCATTCATTATAGAAAAATACTCTTTATTCTCTTTATTAAAGGGGGTTGTAAATCAATACCATCATTATATTTCCCACACAATTGGAATCTTAATTGGAATATTCCTGGTGAAGTTGCCATCTGTATAGCTAAGATCTCCAAGTATTTATTTTATATAACTGGTACATGATGGAAGGTATTGTAGCATCTCTGAAAGTTTTATGCTACTAACAACTTCTCGTGTTTCTTATTTTTTGGTCCCGTTTATCTTCAAGTGAAAATATTTACAATGATATAGAAAGGAATTTCATGATTACCTCACCACTGTCGAAAAATGTCCTTGACACATTTCCTTATCACCTACACAAGATGTAACTAGGGACCCACTTAAGTAGAATAAAGAGGACGCAAGTATCTCGTTCCTACCTAACAACCATATGGATCATCTAAAAGGCATTACAATAAGCCATCACCTTGATGGTTGATGTGCTCTTTTTTCAGACACTTGTGGCATTTATATTTCCTTTTGCAGCCAAGGTGGAGTGATTTTCTAGTCAAGAAAAATGAAAAATTTCATGCCCCAAATGGAGAGGACTGGTTGCAACACTCATTTCTCAGCCATCATTTACAAAAATGCACTTTAAAATCGAGAGAGGATAAAAGATAAAAAGCAATAAGGAAGCAGAGTTCTGTGGGGAGCCAGAGGTCTCCATCTTGGCTTTGTGGGCCTGTACAATCCTCACAAGCACATGGCATTCCACCACGCGGCCCTTGGATGATGCAATCTGGCTAGCCCCTCTGTAACTCTTCACTCCTTATATGGCTATCTTGACTGTCGGCCGTCCACTGTCCACTGAGCATTAGCTATGACAGAGGTCAGCCCATTCTGTTTCACGCGCACACCACCTTAAGGTATATAAGTGCCTTGCAGACAATAAAGCTCGTCGCATACTTTCCATCCAAATTGTGTGTCCATTCCTTCTCATTCGGGAGCCCCCTCGCCCAGGATACCCCTCACAGGTGGAGTCCTGCAGGTCAGGACCTCACAGCACCCCACAGAACCCCATAGCACCCCACAGAGTTCAGGGGACCCAGGTACGCTGGTGGTGTAGAGGAGTGGTATTACTAAATATTCATAGCACAGAGTCCACAACACTGAAAACACAAGATGCAAACTCACAACCAAACTTAAAAATGTTCCTGCCAAGGCAGCAAGCAGGGGGTGTGCGGGGTAGAGTGTAGGCAGGAACCTCAGAACAGTACTGGAGGGAAGTTGGCACTGGAAATGGTATTGGTGCTGAGACATTGTATGTCTAAGACCCAACAATGAACAACATCTGTAAATCATGGTGCTTTAATAAAATAAAAATTCAAAAGAAACATGGACTGTAGAAAGATCCTTTCTGTTGTATTTCTTTTATTTGCCAAATCCCAGTATTATAAGGCAACACTTCCCTTCAACAGCTCATAGGGATCTCCTTCTAGAATGATGAATCTATCTCACTCTCAAATGATCATCATTCTAAATGATGACTGTCATCCTGATAGCCCAAAGGAGAATTTCTGAAAATGCTGACTTCAACACAAACTCTGCAAGTATGTGCAAGTTCTTCTGAGAACAATCGTACATCCTTTCATATATTTTAAAGACATTTCTAATTAAATAATCTAATATTTATATTATATTTATATACTTTTGCATTTGTGCTGAAGCGTGGATTTGGCTGAAGCGATCACACATCAGGTAGGGTGTTTGTCTTGCACGTGGCCGACCTGGCCCACCCAGGTTTGATTCCTCCAACCCTCTCAGAGAGCTCTGCAAGATACCAAGAGTATCTCACCCACACGGCAAAGCCTGGCAAGCCACCCGTGACGTATTTGATATGTCAAAAACAGTAACAAGTGTCACAATGGAGATGTTACTGGGTCCGCTCAAGCAAATCGATGAACAACGGGAGGACAGTGACAGTGCTTAAGCATGGATTTGGCTGGAGCGATAGCACAGCAGGTAGGGCATTTATTTACCTTGCACATGGCAGACCCGGGTTTGATTCCTCCATCCCTCTCGGAGAGCCTGGCAAGCTACCGAGAGAATCCCACCCGCACGGCAGAGCCTGGCATGCTCCCCATGGCATATTCGATATGCCAAAAACAGTAACAACAAGTCTCACAATGGAAATGTTACTGGTGCCCGCTCGAGCAAATCAATGAACAACAGGAGGACAGTGCTACAGTGCTATATTTGTATTGAAAAATGTTTGAAAACTTTTAGGACTTTGCTTGAGTACCTTTGTATTAATTCTAATATTCTGAACCATTTTCTGCATAATTGCACAATTACCTAATTGAAGCAATCCATAAAAGAATACAGATTCTTAAGTAAGATGTATTTCTTCTTGGCATATGAACTTAACATTTTCTTCCAAGGAATTTTCCTGGTTCATGTTTTCATTTAGATATTATTCTGACTATATGTTCACTTATAAAACTGTTTGACAAAGGAAACTGAAATAGAATGATTTGGTTGGTCTTTTTATAACCGTGTAGAGCTAACAACTTGAATAAGGAAATAAACATCCAATATTTAGGATCAGTTAGAAATTATGCATTTTATATGCTGATCTAAATTGTAGCGATTAATATCAAGTATGATTTACAAAAGTATGATATTTCTGTGCTCTAACATCTCATAGACATAGTGTACACACAGGCAAAAAAAAAGTTATGAACTCATTTCCAATAAATCTAAGCATGTGTAATATCATAATAATCAGAATTAAGTATAGGGTTTTAATGGATCAACTAAAACTAATTTACTATCAGTAAAAGGATTCAGTCACTGAAAATATTTTGAATGTAATTTTATACAGTTAATAGCTAGAAAAACTAAGGTACAGCCCGCCCCCAAGGGCCTGGGTTCCTCTCTGGGCACGCGCAGCTAGAAACAGCCCCGAGACAGCCGGTTTTCAACCCCTGAGCCGCGTGGGACGGGCACAGAGGCCCAGCTCTGGGCAACAAAGCTGAACGGCTCCAATTCCAACAGGTACAGCCCGCCCCCAAGGGCCTGGGTTCCTCTCTGGGCACGCGCAGCTAGAAACAGCCCCGAGACAGCCGGTTTTCAACCCCTGAGCCGCGTGGGACGGGCACAGAGGCCCAGCTCTGGGCAACAAAGCTGAACGGCTCCAATTCCAAACAGGAGACATTCCCAACTCCTCGCCCAGTGCCAGGGACTCTTTCCGGAGCCGCGGCCGCTAACGCGGCCGCGAAATATTTTCCCACTACATATGCCATAGGAACCATAAGCTAACTTCTTAGATGGAAACTTCTCTATTTTAGCTCAGCCACTAGAAATACAGTTGCCAATAACTCATAAGCCTATCTTAACTCACACTGCATATCAAGCAGAATAGTAACACTGAACGTGAAGGACTAAACCACACCTCTCACAATGGTAAAGCAACGCAAAAGCCCACCAAACATTCATATTGAAGAGTCTAGCCCAGATGACACCAACAGTACTATAGTGTTAGACAACCTCTCTGACAAGGAATTCAGAAGGGAGCTACTTAGGATGCTTAGGGAATTAAAAGAAACAATGGAAAGCAATGCCAATAGAAGACAAGAGGATCTAAAGGCAGAAATGAGGAAAATGCAATCAGAAATGTCAGACCTGAAAAATCTCGTAGGCGAATTGAAAAGCTCAGTGGAAGGCCTCAGCAGCAGAGTAACAGCGGCTGAGAACAGAATCAGTGAGCTCGAAGATGAAGTTCAGAGACTCTCCCGAAAAGAGCAGAAAATGGAAAAGAGACTCACAATTCGGGAACAGATGGCAAGAGAAGATCGTGATGAAGCCAAGAGGGGTAACATAAGAATTATTGGAGTCCCAGAGGGACAGGAAGAAAACCTCGATGAAGAAGAAACTGTCAAAGACATCATTGCTACAACATTTCCAGAGCTGAAGAAAACTTGTGACCACATTCAGGAGGCCCGAAGGGTACCAGCTAGAAGAAATCCGAATAAAAATACCCCAAGACACATTCTGATCAAAATGACCAAAACCTTAGACAGAGACAACATTCTGAAAGCAGCAAGATCGAAGAAAGAAATCTCTTACAAAGGAGCATCCTTAAAATTCACAGCTGATTTTTCTGATGAAACCCTCATGGCCCGAAAACAGTGGTGGGACATAGTAAAAAAACTCAATGAAATAAATGCCTCCCCCAAAATACTTTTCCCTGCAAGACTCTCATTCATAATAGAAGGAACAACACACAGTTTCACAAACAACAGCTCAGGAACTTCATAGACTCAAAACCATGGTTACAAGAACAACTAAATGGGCTACTTTAAGGCAAGAAAGGCCCCTCAAATACACCCAATTTTAACATAACAATGGGACAAAATCCCATAACAATAATCTCTCTCAATGTCAATGGGCTAAACGCACCAATTAAAAGACATAGAGTGGCAGGATGGATTAGAAAATTGAACCCAACATTCTGCTGCCTGCAAGAAACGCATCTCAATAGTCAAAGCAAACACAGACTCAGAGTCAAAGGCTGGAAAACAATCCTACAGGCAAACAGCTCCCATAAAAAAGCTGGGGTAGCCATCCTTATATCAGACCACATTGATTTCAGAGTGAGGAAGGTCATAAGAGAAAGTGAAGGCCATTACTTATTGATCAGAGGATTTGTACAACAGGAAGAACTTACAATAATAAATGTATATGCACCTAATGAGAGACCAGCAAAGTACTTAAAACAACTACTCATAGATTTGGAAAAAGACATCAATAGCAACACAATACTAGTGGGAGACTTCAACACTGCTTTGTCACCTCTTGATAGATCAACCAGACTCAAGCTTAGCAAGGACATACTTCATTTGAGGGAAACAATGGAAGAAAGGGACTTAGTAGATATATACAGGACACTTCATCCACAAAAAGCTCAATACACATTCTTCTCAAGCGTACATGGAACATTCTCCAAGATAGACCACATGCTGAGCCACAAAACATGCCTCCATAAAATTAAGAAGGTAGAGATTGTATCAACAATCTTCTCAGACCATAATGCGCTGAAATTAGAAGTAAATCACACACAAAAACAGAAAACTAAATCAAACACCTGGAAATTAAACAGTGCACTATTGAACAACGAGTGGATTAGACAGGAAATCAAAGAGGAAATCAAAAGATTCCTAGAAACGAATGAAAATGAGAACACGAGTTACCAAAACTTATGGGACACAGCAAAGGCTGTGTTAAGAGGAAAGTTTATAGCTCTACAAGCATTCCTCAGGAAGGAGGAGCGAGCACACATAAGTAACCTAACCTCACAGCTTAAGAGCTTGGAGAAGGACCAAAAAAAGGAGCACAACCCGAACAGGAGAAAGGAAATAATAAAACTCAGAGCAGAGATTAACGAGATGGAAACCCAAAAAACAATCCGAAAGATCAATGAAACCAAGAGCTGGTTCTTTGAGAAAATTAACAAGATCGATAAGCCTCTAGCAAAACTCACAAAGAAAGGGAGAGAGAAAACCCTAATAAACCGAATCAGAAATGAAAAGGGGGTCATTACAACAGAAACCACAGAAATTCAGAGGATCCTCAGGGAGTACTTTGAGAAGCTTTATGCCACGGAACATCAAAACCTCGAGGAAATGGATAAATTCCTAGACTCCTACAGACTCCCAAGGCTGAACCAAGAAGACCTGGAATACCTGAACAGACCTATCACCATCAAGGAAATTGAAATGGTAATAAAAAGTCTCCCCAAGCACAAAAGTCCTGGCCCGGATGGATTCACTAGTGAATTCTTCCAAATCTTTAAAGAGGACTTACTCCCAATACTCTTTAAGCTTTTCCACGAAATTGAAATATCAAAAACACTTCCAAACAGTTTCTACGAAGCAAATATCACACTGATACCAAAAGCAGACAGAGATACCACAAAGAAAGAGAATTACAGGCCGATATCCCTGATGAACACAGATGCAAAGATCCTCAACAAACTACTAGCAAATAGAATCCAACTACTCATCAAAAAGATCATACACCATGACCAAGTAGGATTCATCCCAGGGATGCAAGGATGGTTCAACATTCGGAAATCAATCAACATAATCCACCATATCAACAAAAGAAAAGATAAAAAGCATATGATCATATCAATAGATGCAGAGAAAGCATTTGACAAGATCCAGCACCCCTTTATGATGAAAACCCTAGCCAAAATGGGTATAGAGGGGACCTTCCTCAACATAATTAAAGCCATCTACCACAAGCCTACAGCAAGCATCATCCTCAATGGGGAAAAACTGAGAGCCTTCCCTCTAAGATCAGGGACGAGACAGGGATGCCCACTCTCTCCACTGCTGTTCAATATAGTACTGGAAGTACTTGCAATAGCGATTAGGCAGGAAAAAGATATTAAGGGCATTCAGGTAGGAAAGGAAGAAATCAAGCTCTCACTATTCGCAGATGATATGATACTCTACTTAGAGAACCCAATAACTTCCACCAAAAAACTCTTAGAAACAATAGACTCGTATAGTAAAGTTGCAGGTTATAAAATCAATACCCAAAAGTCATGGCTTTCCTATACGCAAACAGTGAGAGAGAAGAAAGCAACATGAAAAAAGCAATCCCATTCACAATTGTGCCCCAGAAAATCAAGTACCTAGGAATCAGCTTAACTAAGGAAGTAAAGGACCTGTACAAAGAAAACTACAAAACGCTACTTCAGGAAATAAAAGAGGACATGAGGAAATGGAAAGATATCCCCTGCTCATGGGTCGGGAGACTTAACATTGTCAAAATGGCAATACTACCGAAAGCATTGTATAAATTCAATGCAATCCCTATAAGGATACCCATGACATTCTTCAAAGAAATGGAGCAAACACTCTTGAAATTTATATGGAACAATAAGCCCCCACGAATAGCTAGAGCAATTCTTGGGAAAAAGAAAATGGGAGGAATCAACCTCCCGAACTTCAAACTGTACTACAAAGCAGTAATAATTAAAACAGCATGGTACTGGAACAAAGGCAGAACTGCAGACCAATGGAACAGGGTTGAATACACTGACATCTCTCCTCAATCATATGCTCATCTAATCTTTGATAAAGGTGCAAGTAATGTGAAGTGGAGTAAGGAAAGCCTCTTTAATAAATTGTGTTGGCATCACTGGACGGCTACATGCAAAAAAATAGGCTCAGAACTCTGCCTAACACCATGTACAAAAGTAAGATCAAAATGGATTAAAGACCTCAACATCAGACCAGAAACCATAAGGTACATTGAAGATAAAGTTGGCAAAACCCTCCATGACATTGAAGCTAATGGTATCTTCAAAGATGCCACGCCACTGGCCGAGCAAGTGAAAACAGAGATAGATAAATGGGACTATCTTAAACTAAGAAGCTTCTGCACCTCCAAAGAAACAGTGACCAAAATACAAAGACAGTCTACAGAATGGGAAAGGATATTCACCGAATACACATCTGACAAGGGGTTGATATCCAGGATATACAAAATACTGGTTAAACTCCACAAGAAGAAAACATCCAACCCCATCCAAAAATGGGGCAATGAAATGAACAGAAACTTTCTCAAAGAAGAAATCCGAATGGCAAAAAAGCACATGAGAAAATGCTCTACATCATTAATCATCAGGGAGATGCAGATCAAAACTACAATGAGATACCATCTCACACCTCAGAGACTGGCCCACATTCAAAAGAACAAAAGCAACCGATGCTGGCGTGGATGTGGCGAGAAAGGGACACTCCTTCACTGTTGGTGGGAATGTCCACTGGTTCAGCCCTTCTGGAAAACAGTATGGACGATTCTCAAAAAATTAGAAATTGAGCTCCCATTTGACCCAGCAATACCACTCCTGGGAATATATCCCAGAGAGGCAAAAATGTATAGTCGAAGTGACATCTGCACTTGTTTGTTCATTGCAGCCCTCTTTACAATAGCCAGAAACTGGAAGAAACCTGAATGCCCAAGAACAGATGACTGGTTAAAGAAACTTTGGTACATCTACACAATGGAGTACTATGTAGCTGTTAGAAAAGATGAAGTCATGAAATTTACATACAAGTGGTACAATATGGAAAGTATCATGCTAAGCGAAATGAGTCAGAAAGAGAGGGATAGACATAGAAAGATTGCATTCATCTGGGGGATATAAAGTAACAAAGTATGAGATTAATACCCAAGAATAGCTGAGATCAGCACCAGGAGGATTACTCCATAACTTAGAGGCCAGCCGGGTATCCTAGAGGAAAGGGCTATTCAGATAGAGAAGGGAGCACCAAATAAAGGATGTTTGGAGGATCCTCCCAGGAGGGGAGATGCATGTCGAAAGTAGACTATGGACTGAACATGTTTGCCACTCAATGCCTCTTTTGCAGACCACAACACCCAAAAGGAGAGAGAGAACACAGGGGATTGCCCTGCCACAGAGACGGGGGGATGGGGGGATGGGGGTGGGAGGGATATTATCCATGGTGGTGGAAAATGGGCACTGGTGGAGGGATGGGTATCTGATCATTGTATAATTGAAACCAAAGCACAAAAAATTGTAAATCTACAACTTTAAAAAAAATAAAATAAAATAAAGGGGAAAAAAATAGCTAGAAAAACTAAACATTTTTATCTCATAATAGTTCAGATGACAAAATTATCATGAGTAATTTTCTTTTTAAAATATAGTATTCAAATCAGAATCATTAAATTTGAATAATAAATGTCTGGCAATATGCATTTCAAGTTACTACTGAAAAACAAATTCCTGGTCAAACACATTTATAACCATGCATCAATTAAAAAATGTGCCTTCCAACCTGCAGGAAATTTTTTATTACTTGAGGGCTTCTTTGGTGTTGGTTTTTGGCCCTTACCTGGTGACTCTCAGAGCTTACTCCTGGATTTGCTCTCAGGTGGACTTGGAGGACCAAATGGGGTGCAGGGGATAGGACCTGGAACTGTGACATGCAAGGCAAGAGCCATACTCGCTATACTTTGCTCCATGTCCAAGGATTTTTATTTCATTATTTTGAAAGACAGCGTGCTCAATAAATACTTTTTAGATAATCACATTATTCTGAGCAGACATCACCCTTACTCCTAGTAAAAACTTATACCTAATTTTGATAAGTTTATCTGGCAGTATATCTTGTACACACACACACACACACACACACACACACACACACACACACAAAACACAGACATATATATAATTTAGCTTTACTTTGTATATTATTTATCAATGTTTTCTCTCTGTTAATATTACTTACATGGATAACTAGAAAATGACCTCTCAGATGTAAATATCATGTTATACTGGACATTCTGGATGTTTACATCTGTTTTCTGTCAATTCTGATTAAAAAGTTTTTCCAGGACTAGGAGAGAGAACAGGCATTAAGGTGAATGTCTTACTTGCTGATAAGCCCGGTTCAATCCATGGAACCACCTAGTTTTCTGAACAATGTTGGGTGCAGCTCTAGAGACCCTCAGGCACCACTGGGGTAGCCCTAGAGGCCCCCTGAGCACTGACAACATAGCCAAGATAATTCCTAGATCTACAAGGCCCTAGCAGCATTGTATCTTTGGACCTTCACAATGAGCTATTGGCATAGTGGCGCAAGAATTATAGGAAATGATCCCAGACCTCCTGAGCACTGCCTGAGAAACCTAATTCCCCTCCCCTTGCAAATTTTAATTTATTCTTCCAGAAAATAAATGATTCAGTTGACAAGTGCCGACCTAAGCCCTACCCAGCTATGAATATTCATTGTTGTTCTGATTTTATACATACATATATATGTATGTATACATATATATGTATATAATATATATATAATATATATATATATATGCATGGCAGAGCCCAGAAAGCTACCCGTGGTGTATTCGATATGCCAAAAACAGTAACAATAATAGGCTTCATTCCCCTGACACTGAAAGAGCCTCCAATACGGCAGCAATGGGAAGGACAAATAAGAAGAGGCTGCTAGCCACACATGCTAGGAGAAAAGGGAGCTCAGATAGAGAAGGGAGCACCAAATAAAGGGTGTTGGGAGGATCCTCCCAGGATGGGAGAAGCATGCTGAAAGTAGACTATAGACCAAACATGATTGCCACTCAATGCCTCTTTTGCAAACCTCAGCACCCAAAAGGAGAGAGAGAACAAAAGGGAATGCCCTGCCACAGAGGCAGCGTGGGATGAGGGGGATGGGGGTGGGAGGGATACTGGGATCCGTGGTGGTGGGAAATGGGCACTGGTGGAAGGATGGGTATTTGATCGTTGTATAATTGAAACCCAAGCACAGAAATTTGTAAGTCAACAACTGTACCTCATGGTGTCTCACTAATAAAAATTTTTAAAAAAAAAGAGGCTGCTAAAAATCTCAGGACTAGGACAAATGGAGACGTTACTGGCACCCACTCAAGCAAATCGATGAGCAACGGGATGACAGTATTATAGTGTTATATATAAACACATACAACAACTTCTATTAGGATCAGTGATTTAGTGCTAGGGCCAAGAGATGAAGTTTTGAGAATTAAGGGAAACGTGGTGATGCTCAGGGTCTTCCTGGGCAACACCCAGCAATGTTGGTGGGATCATGCAGTTTTGGGGATCTAACCCAAATTGGTAGCATGCAATGCACACACCTTAACCCATGCACAATATCTCCAGTCCTTATACCTCAATTTCTTTATTTACTTATTTCTTTATTTACAATTTCTTTATTTACTTAGACAAGGGATGTTTTGCAAATCAAAGAGATAATGAGATATACCTTTCATTAGTGAGAATGACCTGTAATCAAAAAGTTGAAAACAGCCAGTGTTGGTGGAGATATGGTAAAAACAGGGTCTTTATGCACTGTGGAGGTGTTGCCACCTGTTTCAGCTTCTCTGTATAAAGTATAAAGTATAGTATAAAGACATCTAAAAAGTGCAAATAGAACTCCCATATTATCCACCAATTCCATTCCTTGGCATATATCTGAAGAACACTAAAAATGCTTATTAAAAAACATGCATGCATGCCTATGTTCATTGCAGTGCTATTTATCATAGCCAGAAGAGATATCATTGTTAAAATTATTATTTGCAATGTTTTCTCCAGCAAATATAATACTAGCAGTTGAATATATGACAATTCATTTTTAGTTAGTTGGTAACTTTTATAGGTGTACAGCAGTGTATAGGAAATTATCAAATGTCTTGAATGGGAACAAGGATTGCTTGGTAATACAATGACGTTACTTTGTTGAATGGTAATGTTCTATTTCTTGATAGGGCTTTAGATACAAAGGTATATATCTGCAGTTATCAAAACAGTTGAATGTGCACTTAAATACAAATATATGTTCATTTAATTTTATGTAAGCTTTTGTATAAATGACTGCACACTAAAACATTCCAGGAAGTTGCTAAGAAGTTTTCAATTTATTTTAATTGAGTAGAAAATAACATAAATTCATGGGTGAGTAGACAGAGGGAAAGAAAGTATGACTGAGCAAGTATATTAAATAACATTAATAGTAAAATTTATGTGGTGGATATTGGGGTGTTCACTTGAAAGTTCTTCCAATTTAGCTTCAGTTCAAGTGAGTGCATATCAAAGTGCTGGGAAGAATGAGGCTTTAAGATGTATATAATTTATTTCCTCCAACAATTTTGATGTTAAAAAATATTTTGGACTGAATTAAATTGTATTTAATTTCTGTGCTATTTTTATATGTACCTATAACCACTGTTCATAATGGTGAAAGCTATTTTCTGTATATATACCTTTCAGAACTCTATTAATATGGATTTGTTCACTACTATGAACTTTGTTTACACTAACAACTTAGAACAAATTAGTGTTTGCTCTTTATGCATAAGCTCAATAACTTGCTGCTTTTATACTTCCTTTCCAATTAATTCTAATTAAAATCTATCAGTATTTTCACTTCCACATTTTCACTCATACTAAGATTTACTGCACTGATAAAAATACATATTTTTCTAATGCATGTCACTTTGTTTTAATTATTTATAAAAGTTTAAACCCGCTCTATGGTTGCTTGACATTTAACTATGAAATCTGACAATTCATATATGCTTTATTGTTCAAGTACTGATTGTTCAAATAAGAACTACAAGGTTAGTGGCACAGAAAGTGGTTAGTTCACTTGAGTTATTATATGAACTACTATATTAATTTAATTTTCTAGATCAATACTTAATACATATTGATTAAAAAAAAGTCTAGTGATTATGTCCTGTCAAATATTTGAGTTTTAAAATGTAATATTTGTAAGTATGGACATGTGTAATGTTGAAAAGTTAGCAGTTGAGATGATTGTATAAGGTCATTTGTTCATACTTAGAGTTTAAGTGTATTTACAAATGTTTACTTTAATAAAGTAACTCTTAGAAAAGAAAAAAGTGATCTGAATGGAAGTCTCCTAAAATCGCAGTTATCAAAGATACAATTTAAAATTATACCTAAAAGTATTAATGATGCATTTATCCTAAAGGAATGCTTATGTATTGACATATTAACTAATGAAACTAGAAAACGTTCATGAGAGTGAGCCTCCTTAAATATAAAGAAAATTAAGACAAATATCTGAGTATTAGGGTATTTTCAAAGTCATTTTATACCCAATATTGGACTTGAGAAAATTTTGCAATGTAAATAACAAATGTTTAGAAATGTATTTGAGTAAAATACATAAAAATAGTGAGGTGAGATAATTGTACATCAAGACCATAAATGTGAACATCATTGTAAACATATTAACATCACTATAATAAGTTTATAAACAAAAAATACGCAAACAAAAAAGAATGAAGAAAAGTCACCTGAGAGAAACATATTTACTGTAAGACAATAGTAAATTGAAGATTTCAATGAACAAGTTCATTGTGATAAGGCTGATAATCATTTTAATGAAAATATCCATCTAAAATACCCTAATTTATGTTATATTCTAGATTTCACTTGAATAATAAAAATACATAAAATATTTTATGTAATAACAAAAACACTGAGGAAGAAAATAGATTTTCAATAATGTCAATAATATTGGTGGATTTTTATCATTTATATAAATAAAATGTTTCTGCAAGAACATTTTTTATAAAAATGAAGGAAGAATTCTAGGATCAGAAAATACTTCACATGAAATTTATCCAATTCTTTTTGAATGGAACAAAAATTGAAAGTAACAAACTTCAGTGAAATTACATTTTGTTTATGAGCTTCAGCTGAAAATCCCTTTCTTTTTGAGAAAACTCCAAAGAACTACAGCAAAGTTACCCTTAGGCTAATTTTATATGAATTGGTCAAACCCAAAGGTAAATATTCTAACATTACTAGATACGAGTTTCAGGTGAAATGACATTGACTTTCTGACTGAAACTCACCACTTCCTTTCTGAGTAGAGAAGCTAAGGTCAAAACAATGTGGCTCAGAACATAAAGAAGTTGTATAATGATACTGTTGTGGCAAAAGTTGTTAGAAAATTCTAAAATAGAACAATGTCTTGTCAATTTAGAGAACTAAAATAAGTCCTTTAAATTAAATTTCTTCTGAAGCATTCTAACAAAGTTGGTAAAACTGCTGTCCATGTTCTAGAATCAGTCTTGCTGACGAGATCCAGACTTCACCGCCAGTGACAACCATAAGCACCTCTCTGAGGTTGACTCTTTCTCCAATGACTAGATATGTTAGACTGATAGCTATAAAAGTCTTGCAGTCACTGTGAGTTTCAGGAATTACACACTCAAAAATTTTAAGATCTTTGTTTAAGATCAAATCTTAAAATGTCAAAAGTTTGACTTTTCTCATAGATGAATACTTAACTGTATTTAAAAGGAGAGCATTTCAAATATCCTATGTTCCTTTCTAAAGGATAGCTCAGAGCACTGGTTTTAACCCAATGCCAGTCTGCAGCTATAAAAAGTTCGAAAACCACTGATCTACACTTTGGTATAACTACCAGTCCAGGGACTGATATGCAGAACAGGTGTCAGTCTGCAGGTGAAATAACACTTACCTACTGAAAATTTGGAACTCATCAAGTGTCCACTAAAAGAGTTGAAAAATAAAAAAAGTTTTCGGCATAAAAAGGAATATGAGTGGTGAGTGAATAAAGAATCTAATGCTTCATATTCCATTTGATACACACACAGATACATGACTAAACAGGCATTACAGTTCATCTTCAAAACTTTTCAAACTTGCATTGCTTTTAAAATTAAACATTTTAAAGCAAAGTAAATGAAGAGGAGATATAAACATTGTGTATTACATTTTAAAATACAAGACACATTTATTATTTTATTTTATTAACATCTTTTTAGAACTCATTTATTCATCTATCAGTCAGAATTTTCTTCAGGATGCAGTTTATGAAACTTGTAGAGTAGATGACTTGAAAATGGTTTTCTAAACACAAAGCAACATATCAAAACAACATTTGAAATATCAAGGTGTGGAAACAGTTTGCAACATAAAGTATGTGCCATCTGTCTGCATACCTATGCACCAACCCACACATCAACCTATAGATCATAGTTTATTTCTCATGTAAATTATTTGTTCTATAAATTATAGCATTAATAAAGGAGTAGATGAAAATATAGCATAACAAATACAAAATGGAAGTAGCAAGACTTCATATACGAGTATTAATGGAGCAAAATCACTGACCAAAAGGCACAGAGTGATGGATGGATTATGAGTAAAACTTAACTATATGCTATTTACTAGAGAGTCACTCATTCCAAAGCCAAAAACAGACGTCACAAGAAGAAATTAAAGATATTTATCTCTGATGAATAGGTAAAGGTAAAGGTAAAGGCCCTCCCGTTGATCGTCGATTTGCTCGAGCGGGCCCAGTAACGTCTCCATTGGAGACTTTGTCGTTACTGTGTCTGGCATATTGAATACTCTCGGTAGCTTGCCGGGCTCTCCGAGAGGGGCGGAGGAATCGAACTCGGGTCGGCCATGTTGGCCGCTTGTAAGGCGAACGCCCTACCCGCTGTGCTATCGCTCCAGAAAACTTTAAAAATACCCTCAATTAGATACAAGAAAACTTAATCCAACAGTAGATTGAAATAATCAGATATCATGATCTAATGGAAGTTCTTCTATGGGATACAAGGATGGTTCAAAATATTCAAATGTATTAAGAAAATCATCACATCAATAAAGAGAGAGACAAAATTCATGTAATCTAATTCTGATAGCTGAATGATGGTTACCAAAGAGTGAGGATAGTGGTGGAGGGAATTTGGATGAGTGTAGTGTGATAAGATATTTTGAAGAGTCATAGCACAGCGGGTAGGGCGTTCGCCTTACATGCGGCCAACATGGCCGACCCGAGTTCGATTCCTCCGCCCCTCTCGGAGAGCCCGGCAAGCTACCGAGAGTATTTGATATGCCAGACACAGTAACAACAAAGTCTCCAATGGAGACGTTACTGGGCCCGCTCGAGCAAATCGACGATCAACGGGAGGGCCTTTACCTTATATTATTATAATATTTATTTTATATTTTACACCAACATGACATTTTACTAAAACATATACAGCCTTTTAAGTCAAAGTTACTTCAATTTAAAAATAACAAAACTTAAACAGACCTTCCATTTTAATACAAACTATTGACCCCCCAAAATACGAAAATACACTTAATTCCCTGTACCTGCTCTCTCTCAATATCTGTAAAGTCAGTTTTTTTATAGTGGCCATCCCAGACCCCAAGACTCCCAAACAACAGATCATGGCCTTACACATACAAGGAAGGTGTCATATGGCTGAGTGACATCCTAAGGGCTTATCTCCTAATATTTAAATAGCAGACCATTTTGAAAAAATCTTCTTTATATCATTATGTCTATTTCTTTTTTCTGTTGACCTTTCTCTAATCTGTTTTTCTTTCCACCAAACCCATTCTTTTCCCATTTTAACAAGATTTCTACTAGTCAATACCTATAATGCCTTTCCCTTTGCCACATAACTTGTTTCTCACACATCAGACTGCTCATTTAATAAATGAATTTAGAAAAAATTTATCACTCCCTTCCTAAATCCATTTTTGATAAATGTGATATTATATTTTAAATAAACATATACAAAACATATTTGTGTATGTGACCTGAACATATACATGAAGCCAAAGTCTTTCCTCTTTTTCTTGGTTCTCATCTTCTGGGTTCTTTCACCCAGTATATTAAATATTATGCATTTATCAATTACCTCAAGTATGTCTCACAAGTAAATTTGTTCCTCATCTAATTTCATGCTTTTATATTCCGGGAATTTATGTGTATCCTTACCCTACATTTCTTAATATGGTTTCTGTTACTTAACAAAGTTCAAATAAACAGATTTCTATTTCGCCTCCTGGGAATGTTGTTCATGACAAAGACTAAACTCAAGTTTTAAACTAATGAGAAAGAAATATAAGCAGGACATTATACTGCCTAAAGACCTTCGTAAAATAATTGAAAAATGAAACATAATTGGAAAAAATGGTCAAATGCAGTTTCCTGAGGTTTCCTTTGCTCATTTTGTGTATGAGCAAGAAATATTTGCTAACATTAGAAATTACTTTATTGAGTATAGAGACTCAAACCTTGATGGAGTTGTAAGTGAATCTTTGTAAGCACAACATGGCTAGGGTATGATTAGACTGCAAATTCCCAAAAGAACAGTGAGTTCTGGATATATAGTACAGGGTAAAGGTACTTCCTTGCAACCTGCCAACATTGGTTAAATCCTCTGCACCACATACTATTCCCTGAGCACCCCTAGGAGTCACTCCTGAATACAGAGCCAGGAATAGTCCCCTGAAAGGAAAGTGTCCAGCCAGCAAAGTGTCCACAGCCAGCATTCAGCTGGCCGACTCTGATCCCCCGCATCCTATTTGGTGCCCCAATCCCTGAGTACAGAGCCTTGATTAGGTGTTTTTTTATTTGAAGGGTGGGAGGCACACCCACTGGTTCTCAGGGCTTACTACAGGCTCAATTCTCAAGGATTAGTCCTGACAGGGGTCAGGGAATGGGCTTGAACTGGGGATTGAACCAAGGTTGATACAGTGCTGGATAACTGTACTATCTCTCCAATTCCTAAAGAGGGAGTTTTTTGTTGTTTATTTTGTTTTGTTTTGTTTTGTTTTGTTTTGTTTATTACTAGCTTTTGTGTTATACCCAGCAGTTCTCAGGGTTTACTCTTGGCTCTGTGCTCAAGGATCACTCCTTGCATTGCTTGGAAGGCCATATGTGGTGGTTGGGATTGAAATGACCATGTGCAAGGCAAGCATCCTATCCACTATGCACCTGAAGTACAGCTGTAACTCATGACTTGCACCAGTGCAAGCTGTAGTGAGGGCATGGCCTCCTGGATGGCAGTCACTCATGCAGTGGCAGTTAATTTCCTCTTTCATAGCACTTTGGACTCATAGCTCAACCTCTGTCTGTTACCTAATTCTTGTGAGGACAGCCTGTATATCCCAACTATAGTAGGCCAAAACTTCACTAGCCTATTTAAAAGAAAGTACTTCTAAAACTCAGCAAAATAATGGTGAACATGAGAATCTGAACAAGTGTAATATAAAATAAAGCATACCCTGAATTTGCTCTAGCGGTCCCACATACATCACACAGAAGCACCTAAGAGGAAGTTAGTATTCTTGAAGGGGAAAAGGAGACCACCAACTATAGAGCCCATCAAGAATCCTCCCTCACAGAGAGAGGGGTACACTCACAGTGAATTGGAGAGATCCACCTCCATACTACCACAGCAACATGGGGAAACAGCACAAATCTCCATCAGAAGGAGTGAATGAAGAAAAGAGCCCTAAAGCCTCAACAGGGAATGCCCACATACACAGTCTCTCCAATAAAGAATTCAGAGATAAAATTTGATCAATGATCAATGAGCTCAAAGAAACAGTGGAATGGTCATCCAGTAAACTAAAGGAGGATATGAAAGAAACAGTGGAATGGATAGCCAATAGAATACAGGAAGAAATGAGGGCAGAAATAAGAGAGTATCACTAATAAAGAACTCAATTTGGTAGATAAAAATTGAAAAATTAGTGTGTGCTCTCAACTATAGTATGACAACAGCTGAAAACAGAATCAGTGAGCTTAAAGATGAGCTTCAGATAGAATATAGGAAACAATAGACAGTGTGAAAAGACATCAAAATAGCTCAAGGGTGAATAAGAGACTTAGGGGATGAATTCCATAGGAAAAACATAAGAATCATCAGAGTACCAGAAAGACAGGGAGGCAAGCCCAATGAAGTAATAACAATTAAGATATCATTGCTGAGAAGTTCCCACAACTCGAGAATGCAGGCATCCAGATCCAAGAAGCCAGAAGAGGTGATAAAAATACTCTAAGACATATCATAATCAGAATAATGAATACCACAAATAGAGACACAAGAAGGAAATCATATACGAAGGAGCATCCCTTAGATTCATCGCAGACTTATCAGAGGAAACTGTCTGAGCCCGAAGACAATAGTGGGATATAGTGAAAAAAAAAAAAAACAATGAAATACTCACCAAGAATACTTTATCCAGCAAGATTCTCACTCATACTCAAAGGAATGACACTCTACTTCATGGATAAACAACAGTTCAGGAACTTAAGAGACTCAAAACTAACCTTAAAAGGAGGACTGAAGGGGGTACTGTAAGACGAGAAAAAAAAAACAAGCACAACAAATCTTTGCAGAAAGATGGAACAAAACCCCATGACAATAATTCCTCTTAATGTCAATGGTCTAATTTTACCAATTAAGAGACAGAGCGGCAAAATGGATTAAAAAACTGAATCCAACATTCTGCTACCTATAAGAAACACATCTGAACAGACAGCAAACACAGACTTAAAGTCAAAGAACGGAAACCAATCCTTTAAGCTAACAACTTTGTCAAAAAAGGTGGGGTTTCATACTAGTATCCAATAATATAGATTTCTGGCTGAAAAAAATTAGAGGCACAGTGAAGGTAATTTTTTAATTAACAAAGGCTATGTACATTAGGAAGAAATAACACTCCTAAACATATACATGCCCAATGAGGGGTCAGCAAAAAACTTCAAACAATTGCTAGCAGACTTCAAGGAGGCCATTTGTAGCAACACTATAGTAGTCAGAGACTTCAACACCACTTAATCACCTCTTGATAGATCAACAAGTCTAAAACTCAGCAAGGAAATATAGCTTGAAGGAAGAAATGGAAGAGAGAGGGTTAACAGATATATACAGGACTTCTCATCCCAAACTCATCCCAAAACACCAAATACACATTTTTTTTTGCTTTTTGTGTCACATCCAGTGATGCTCAGGGGTTACTTCTGACTCTGTGTTCAGGAATTACTCCTGGCCGTGCTTGGGAGACCACAATATGGGATGCTGAGGATCGAACTCAGGTCAGCCATGTGCAAGGTAAATTCCCTCCCCATTGTACTATCACTCCAGTCCCTGAGTCCACATTTTTTTTTTCAGTGCAAATGGAACATTTTCCAAGATAGACCATATGCTGGGCCACAAAACTTACCTCAATACAATCAGGAAGATATAAATTGCATCAACTATCTTTTCAGACCTCGATGCACTGAAGATAGAAGTTAATCACACACAGAAACAGAGAATCAAATCAAACACCTAGAAATCCAACAACTCAATATTGAACAACAAAAGGGTCAGAGAGAAAATTGAGGAAGAAATCAAAAGATTCCTGGAAATGAATGAGAAGGAAGACATGAGGTACCAGAATTAGTGGGACACAGCTAATTTAAATTTAAGGAAAATAATGTATTGCTCTGCGAACATTTCTCAGGAAGGAAGAAAGGGACCACATAAATAACTTGCTTCACAGCTTAAGATCTTAGAAAATGACCAAAAAAGGAGCTTAAACCAGGAAGAAGAAAATAAATAATAAAGATATTTTTCTTTTCTCCTAAGGTTATTTTTGAGTATTTTTCTGAGTGTTTGTGGAAGGGGTGAGAGACTTCAAGTTCCTGCATGAAGCTTCTGCAGGGAGGTGGGGCTTTCTGCACGTGGTGATGTTTGTAGCAGAGGCTGAGTTCTTCAGGAGTGTTTTTTCTCTCTTCCTCCATATCCGGGACAAATTTCCTTAATCTCCCTTTGCTTCTTCACCTGTTTTTTCCTTGCCTGTATCTCTGCTGAAAAAGACAGTGGTGCTAGTGATGATTATTTAAATAATATGACTATTTGTCAAAGACACTCAGCTATATTATTTTCCCTTTTAATTAGGTAGGAGTTGATATTGGGGATATTTTACGTTTGGTTGGCATAAATGTTCCTAGAAAATTAAAATAAATGCAAAAGATGACATTTTACAAGATTGCTTTCCATTCTTAACATAATGAACAATTCAGTCACTGCTGAATAGCCCAATCTATTTTATTTCTTTGAACAAATTCCTTTGTAAGTGCCAACATCATCCATGTGCTTCCAAAGCAGAAAGTAATTATCATCACAATTAGCTTTTACAGAGATACACATTTGCCTTATGGTATTGCTTCTCATCTTCACCTTCCTCCCCAATTTGTATTCATATTATCAAAGTGGCTGTATAAAAATATATATATTACCCCTTCTGTGTCTACTTATATAGATCTGTGTAGGAACTTTGTAGAGACATTAAAATATAGATAACTGCATCCAAGTCATTAAGGTACTTTCTAACCAATATAGAAAGGCAAGATGCATTATGGCATCTTCGCAATTCTAAAGGAACTTCAGAAATACAGATGCTACTTTACTTTGGGGAAAAACAGATTCAAAAGGATGTCTTTTGATATTTATGGAAAACATAAGACTTTAAAAGTGCTCCTCTGACCTCCATTATTTCCTTATTTTCCAAGTCTTCTGAGGAAGCCCAGTGCTTTTCATCATGACCTGATAAATCCATCAGCGATAGAAAACAGAAGAAAGGATGGAGAGATGAGAGCCCTTACTCTTAGTAGAGAGTTGTGTGGGTAGGCAGGGTTAAGTCAGAATGACCAGTGACTCCCTAAAATATGCCTAGAAGATTGTTATCGAAAAGGCTGAGATTAGTAATTCAACTACTATGGTCAAGTTGTGCATAATGCAGTACATCTTCACCTTATGGCACAGAAAGATAAGATAGAAGTACAAAAAGATGGCTCATGTATGTGTGGTCATATTCTAATCATTGATAAGGTTAGTTATTGATTCTATGAATTCATGTATGTGTTAGAGGGGTGTACTCTCAGAATTTGGAAAACATAAGTAAATTTATTCTCCAGTTGATACTACAGGGCCTTGGAGATGGTGCAGGGAGATGATATGCATGCCTTGTATGTGGCTGACCCTGGTTTGATCCCTGGTACCATGTATGGTCCCTCAAGCAACTTCCAGGGATGACCCCTGAGCATAATATCAGAAGTAAACCATGAACACCACCAGTTACGCCACCCCCACAAAAGTATTAAAGTATAAAATATATCCTGAATTGTCACTGTCACTGTCACTGTCCTCCCATGTTCATCGATTTGCTCAAACAGGCCCAGTAATGTCTACATTGTGAGACTTGTTGTTACTGTGTTTGGCATATCGAATACGTCATGGGTAGCTTGCCAGGCTTTGCTGTGCGAGCTAGATACTCTTGGTAGCTTGCTGGGCTCTCCGAGAGGGGTGGAGGAATTGAACCCGGGTCGGTCAGGTTGGCTGCATGCAAGGCAAAAGCCCTACACTTGTGCTATCGCTCCAGCTCCATACCCTGAATAATATGTAAAAATCAAGTTGAGAGATATATTGGTTTCTCTAATAGAACAAGATTGCAGAAACTATTATTAAATCTTCAAAGAATTATTATTCATTGGAGTGGCAACATACATAAAGCATAGATTCCTATATCTGCCAATTTCATCAGGCAGGCAAGCTAAGGAACAACAGTAGTGAAATCAACAAGGTAAATGCCAAATTCGAAGGACTCTGGTCATCTGCCAGGCAAGTTCTCTGATGACAATGATGCTTCAGCGCATTGACAAAAGAAAAAAAACATGTTCGAAGAGAGGCTATTCCTAGCTTGTTTTATCATTTGGTCCTATAAAATATGAACCAGAAGATACCATAAAAAGAGTGTGAAGGGTACATTAAAGTCTTAGGATACATACAGAGGAGAGTGATTCAGAAACTGATAATAGTTGATACTGGATTGCAGTAAGAACTACATGTTGAAATTTATATAGAAAGTGATTTGGTATCACTAAAAGAAATCTTTTCAAAGGTTAAAAAACGCTGAGTGGTCATAGGGAAATAACTCAAGAGGAGCAATGTCTCGCTTGTGAGAGGCCCTGAGTTCAATAGCTGGTTCTATTTGGTCCCTCAGCATCACCAGCTGTGACCCTAGTAACTTAAAACAGCTGAGTGTGGATGTGGTGGGCCTATATACCACAGGCCAGAGCACTGTTGACTGTGCCTGTCTTGTTCTGCCACGACTGACACAGGTTCAAGAACACTGCTGAGATGGCACCTAGAAAATGTTAAATTATTTCTTGGGCTGGAATGATAGCAGAGTGGGTTGAGCATTTGCCTTGCAAGTGGCTGACCCAGGTTTATTCACTGGCACCCCATCTGGTTCCCCAAATCCTGCTAGAAGTGATCCCTGAGTTCAGTGCCAGGAGTAAGCCTTGAATACTGCCAGGTGAGACCCCCAAACATACCAAAATATTCACGGTCATCATCCTCCTGTTATTCATCGATTTGCTTGAGTGGGCCCAGCAGCATCTCCATTGTGACACTTGTTACTGTGTTTGGCATATCGAATACATCACAGGTAGCTTGCCAGGCCTTGCCGTGCAGGTGAGATACTCTTGGTAGCTTGCCAGGCTCTTCGAGAGGGGTGGAGGAGTTCGTTACCGGTACCCGAACAATGGGAGGACAGTGCTACAGTACTAATTACCCTTATAACTTATCTTAAACCTATTTCACTTCTCAGATATTTGCAGTTTTATTATCAACATCCTAAGTTGTATTGTTTTTTATTAACTGTGTACTACTATATTGCATACATGAGACATGTTTTTGTCAATGGTTATGTGTATGTATGTTGACGCTGATTCTGCATGTGTTTGTGTACGTTGACAAATTGATTCTATAATTTCTGCAGAAAAAACAAAAACATATAGTATGGTGTTAAAGAGAAGTAAAATACAAGTAATTTATGAATTTTATTCACAAATAAGGTAAAAAGGTAAAGGCCCTCCCGTTGATCGTCGATTTGCTCGAGCGGGCCCAGTAACGTCTCCATTGGAGACTTTGTTGTTACTGTGTCTGGCATATCGAATACTCTCAGTAGCTTGCCGGGCTCTCCGAGAGGGGAGGAGGAATCGAACTCGGGTCGGCCATGTTGGCCGCTTGTAAGGCGTGAATAAAAACAAAGATTTATTATAATGATACAGTAATTCATAAAGTATTGCTGGATAAAATCTTACTTATAGTAAATGTCAATGAACTGTATGAATTCATGGGAAAACTGTAGATATTACTACTTACTTTTCCAGTTATATAATATAGCTACATGTTCATTTCATCCCAATTTGAAAATACATAGCTATGTATTTAATATTTGAAATAGTCATGTTTTTGTTAGTAATGTACACAGTGACCTTCTGTATAGAACTTAGATTTTTTCTAGACTTTGTTTAAAAAACTAAAGACAGAACTTGAATTTGTCTAAATCAAATGTCAATCATTACAGTAGCTCTTCAAACAAAATAAAATTTCATTTCATAAAGAAATGAAATTTGACACAAGCAAGAAAACATCAGATAATGCTGATGTTATCATTTCATGATAATTTTAAGAAAATTAAATCCTTTAATAATAAATTGATTCTTGAACTACTTAAATGTCTCAGATGAATTCACTTTTCATTTTGATTATTATAACTTCTTTCTTGCTTATAAGAATGATCATTAAGATTTAATTTACCAATAACATCTTATTTCTGCATTAATTAGTTTTCAACGTCTATGAGGAAAACTGAAAAGTTGACATTTTCTTAAAGAGCAGAAGTCAAATTTTTGATGGTTTTGACTCTTTTTCTTCTTTTTGAGGTAGTATTGGCATATTATTGTGTAAGTTTAAAAAGCAAAATGTGTTGTTTTGCAAAGTAACTACCTTTGCAGCATCATCTAACAAAACTACCATTTCATTATGTGTGTGTGGTGTGTGTGTGTCGTCTGTTTATTTATTTACCTTTTTATTTAAATTTACATTCAGAGGTGGCCAGGAATCACTCCTGGCTCTGTGTTCAGGGAGCATCCCTGATGGTACTCCTGGGACTATATGTGGTGCTAGGGATTGAACTAGAGTTTGCTATTGAAAGGTGAGAGTGTTAGCCCCTGTACTATCTCTTAACTCTACTGTGGTCAGTCAGCTTGTGGCTGATTTACCAGTTCACACCATCCTAGACTTTTCCCTAGGGGAGGCTGAGCAGGGTCCAGCACAAGGACAGTAGCACAATTCCCATTCCCTTTCTTGGCTATTATTTCACGTGTTCCCCACTTTTCTCACCAACACAGTTTCAGGGGAAAATTCAGAACACCAACATCATTTGGTGGAGCAGCCAGCAGTCCTATAACACATCCATAGTACCTTATTTATAGGGACTGGGCTAAGAAAAATATTTAAGATGTTAAAAATTAACAGGCAAATTACAAACACCATGCATACAAGGTTAACATAAAATTTACAAAACAAGAACTGTATTTAAGGTGAAAAACCACCCTTCAAATAACCACCATAGAGAGGAAACACGTTGGATTACATATTAAACATTCAGGGCCAGGAAGAATTTATGTCCCCAGCAAGCCAAGTAGAATAACCTCTAATTGAAAGGCATTCAAGTAGAGTGCTTGGGGGAATTGTCTCAGAAACAGAGCCAAATTATCTACAGAATGAAGTTTGCTTGGATTCCAACTACCAAAAATTGAAAACAGCCCTTTCTTTGATCAATATGATTCCAAGTAACTTAACAGCACCAGAGAACAAAGCTCAACATTCTTTAAAGGAACACAAAATACCCTAGACACTCAACAATGTAAAATGGGCAACACTGATCTCTTACCTAGAATTACCAGGTGTGCACTGAAACAGTGAGACTCAATTTACCACTAACAGAGAAATCAATCAATAGATCCAGAAATGACAGACACTGTAGGATTGGTTCAGGAGGACATTTAAACAGGGATGAAAAAATCAACTCCCTACGGTCAAACATGAAGAAGAGCATAAGAAAGAGAAGAACATAAGAAAATAACAGGAAGACAAAAACAGCCCGAATGGAATGGAAAAATACAGTTACACAGATAAAATATCAAAGACAGAAACCACCATTAAAACCAGGACCCGTGAAGGGAAATACTGTCAAGAAGCTGCAAGTTGTCATAGGACAGTGATTAAGGCCATGTTCTCAGAAACCACAGTGCTTGATATTTTCAGGCTCTGAAATCGCAACTGTGGACGCCCATTCAAGGTAGTTATCACACCCTGCTTGGTTGTCTTGTCAGTGAAATAAATGTAGTCATATCTTCCATGAGACTTGTAAATAATGAAGAACAGAAGTTTTGCAGGGAAAATGTTGATAACTGTAAAAATACTTATGAAATCCATCTAAAGATAACCAAACCATACTTCCACAAACACACAAGAAACAGTTTGCTCCCACCTTCCCTCCGTTTTTATTTCAAGTCTCCTCCACAATCCTAAAATCTAGACCCATCTCTGCTGAGAGCTGGTACCTTTTCTGCCTGGCTGGAGTTCAGGAGAATCAGGAGATCCTGCAGTGTAGAAATGTGTTTGCTCCTATCTTCTTCCAGGAGTCTTGGAAGCCCTTGGAAAGTCAAATCAAAGTTACAGTGGACTGTTAACACCCCAATCACGTGTTAATTCCAACCATCAAGCTGGTTTGCTTCTTAGTTTGAAGTGCATTTGATTCCTAGTGACACTTTTCAGAAGTCATTTCCAGATCGTCTGCCCTCCACTTTGAACAAGTTTGTATAGTTCAACATAACTTTCAGAGCCATGTTTCTTTTCCCTTAGTTTACTAACTCAGTCAAATTAAGGACTTTGTCTGTGAGTGTATTAGCTGTAAAAGGGCTTTCCAGTCTTGGTTCTAAAATAGAATCAGTTGGAAGGCAATTCAAAACCCAGCCCTAGCAATTCAGACTTAATTGTTTTGAGCTGGCTCCCGGGCATGCATTTGTATTTGTGATCTACTCCCTGTGTGATTCTAACTGCTGAGATCTATGGCTTCTTGGAGGAACTTGCTATGCTTTGCCTCCAGCTACACCTCAGCTTTTTCCTGTGCTCTCTCAGCCCATTTCACCTCCCTGTTTGCCAGGAACTTCCTCAGTCAGTCCCTTCTACCCTACTATGCACTCCCCAGAGAGCATTTCATTATCCTGATGAGGATCCCCTTTCAGAGATGATCATTTTATGGTGAAATTGTGGGGCCTTTGGACCTGTGCCCTCTAGTGCTGAAAATCTAGAGCGAAGCTAGTGCTGAAAATCACAAATCATGAGGGACCTGTGCCCTCTAGTGCTGAAAATCTCCCAAGGTCCTCTTATGAAGACTGCTTATGGCCATTGGGGCAGGGTGGCTCTGTTTGTCTCTCTGGCTAAAGAATGGAAGTTCTCAGATTATTGCTGAGAGTTGTACGTCCAAAAGTTATTTTCCAAAACCCACTTATAATTTAGAAAAGTTCACCCAATCAAAAATTTGGGTTTCAGAGAAATTCAGAGAAAAGTGAGAACATAGATAAAAGTGATTAAAGTTTCGGTGGTTAAGCAGTAATGGTAATGTCTCTGGGTAGAAATAATTATCGACAGAAAAGAGACTTGAGGAGGTGAAGTCATAGGACATGTAGTGAATAGGATCCGTGTGTGTGTGTGTGTGTGTGTGTGTGTTGTGTTGCTGGGGGGTTGGGGGGTTGTCTGATGGGCCCTGAATTAGAAGTTATGGGAAATAATTGTTGTATGTCTAGTAATTAAAGTAATATATTTTAGCAAGAGTAAAATTTACTTTACACTCAGAAAGCAGGAGTTTAAAGCAGAGAGAAAATGCATGTTTGCAGAGAGACTATAACTTCCACCTCAATTAAGACCGTGGTTAATGGAGGAATCAACAGAGGGCCTTTGACCTAACGTCTTTCCTGGGTGAATATTGTGGTAGAGGGAACCTGAAGGTGTTTTCACCAGAACCTTGTTCCAAATATCTGACACTTGGATCCTGTATAAGGTACCTATTTGAGCATGTGGTATCCAGATGATGTTGTTTCAGCATTCCTGCCTGTCTTGTAATCTAGGATTTAATTTCCACTGAATAGATAAGGTAGTAACTTACATATTATATGTAATTGAGTCACGCTAAAATCCTAGGTGTGCTGAGGTCTTGGAAGCTAGTCTCAGAGATTCTTAACCAACTGGGCCAGGAAGTTCAATCTCTGGCCCTGCAATATGATACTTCCCAGACCCAGCAGTTAAGGGACAACCGGAGCTGTTGCTGTGATACTGGGTGGGGTATCTGCAGTAGGTGGGTATTCTGTCACTGTCACTGTCATCCCATTGTTCATCAGTTTTCTCGAGCGGGCCCAGTAACATTGTTAGACTTGTTACAGTGTTTGACATACTGAATATGTCACGGGTAGCTTGCCAGGCTTTGCCCTGTGGTCGAGATACTCTCCATGGCTTGACGGGCTCTCCGAGAGGGGCGGAGGAATCGAACTCGGGTTAGACATGTTGGCTGTGTGCAAGGCAAACACCCTACCTGCTGTGCTATCGCTCCAGCCCAGGTGGGTATTAAATTTGGGTTTTCTGCATGCAATTGCACGTGCTCTATGTTAGGGCGCGGATCGTGATCTCCCTTTAACGACAAAGAGACTTCAGAGACTGCAAACAGCAAGCAAGGTTTATTGTAAGACTGGCTAGCCAGGGTCAAGCCGCCTACACAGACACGCAGGTCAGTTAGGTGAGGCAAGACCCCGAACCTCTTCAAAGGGGATCTTATATAGGCCTTCACTGGCCGTTACAGCAGAGCCCGCGCATTTCATAGCCAATAGATTTGTAACAACATATGCTTTCCTAACCAATCCAATTAAGGGTACATCACTTCTTAGCCTATAGTTTAAAGATCAGCATTTTGCATCGGTGCTTAGGAACTGACAGGTTTTTAAGGCAGTCCTGGGTCTTGCAACATGGGTCTTATGAGAGACATCCGGTTATCTGGTCTGACCCCCACCCTTCAAGTACCTGTATCTGAATTCCTTGCTCAGGGGTAGAAAAACCAGTTATTTTGCAGTGCAGGCTCCTATAAAGCGGATCTGAAAAAGCTTATCTAGACCTGTTCCTTGAAAAACAAGTTATTTTGCAATGCAGGTTCCTATTAAGCTAAGCTAAATTAATTCTGGTGGTAGTCCATTTTGGGCCTGTCCCTTACACTCTAGAACTCTGAACACTATCTCCCTGGCTTCGTGGTATTCCTTTTGTACAACTGAAGAAATGGGACTTTGGTTGAATCTCCCTTGACTTGTACCCAAACTAGTGTTTTACTAGATAACTGGGAGAACGTGTGCTTAACTCCTATGAAGGTAAAGACTTTGAAAGAATGTAGCCCACATTCCAGCTACAACATAAAATATTTTCTCACCTTTACACATGTATGTTACTGTGTCTGGCATATCGAATACTCTCGGTAGCTTGCCGGGCTCTCCGAGAGGGGCAGAGGAATCAAACTCGGGTCGGCCATGTTGGCCGCTTGTAAGGCGAACGCCCTACCCGCTGTGCTATATTCCTAATTTCTGAATCCTTTTATTTTGCAGGTATGGGGATCAAATGAGGACCTCAAACATGCCAAGCAGGTCCACGACTACTGAGCTGTATTCTTGGTTCTAGATAGAAAAAAAGAAAAAGACCCCAAAATCAATCAACCTTCTATGAGTTTGTCATCACCCTAATATCTATAAATTGTGGAGATAATTCTCATATCAAAGTAGGTTAGGCTTTACGGTTCTTTGTCATGGACAACAGCAACAGTATATTCAGGGAAGTCTGATGATACTATTCCTTGTTACTCTAACCTAACTTCCTTGTAAGGGTTCACTGCATCTGGATTGTATTTTACTTGAATAAGCCAGATAGAGAAAAACAAATGATTTATAATTTCACACTTACATGACACACAAAGAACACAAATAAACCGAATAGAACAAAATTATACATTCAGACTATAAGACCAATTGGTGGTTTTCAGAAGGGGAGAAGGAATATGGGTAAATAAATCAAGATAAAGGGGAGATATTTATAGGAAAGATAGACCTCAACTTTCATGATGGACTTACTATAGACCATTGTAATTTCCAAAAGTATCTACCTAAATCTAATCACAGGAGAATGTAATGTTTAAAAAAAGAAAAAAGAAAAAAAAAAGAAATATCCTTATTGTTGTTGTTATCCCATTTTACTGGGTTTGGGGAATTAAAGGAATTACAACATCCCATATCTCTCAAAAGGGATTGAGATCCAGGTTCAAATTTTAAGTTGCTCTCTAGATCAGAGACAGAGAATAAACATGAGTCCTGCTCAGGGTAAGTATGTTTGGGAGAAGGCTTGCAGCAGATCATGGGATGTAATGATGGGGACAGCATTCAGATTCCAGGCCAAAAAACATTAAAAAGTTGAAAAATGCTATCAAGAGTGTACTCTGATAAGAAAGAATTGAAAGAAAAGCTAAATAAGCTTAGTAAACAAGATAAATTAGAAGCCTGTCAGTTGTACAGAGTCAACTGAGAATATAATAAAATGATTTTAGGCAAGATATGGACATATTTAAGAAAACAAAAAAACCCAAAATCTTAAAATGGGTTCAAATAATCAGAGAGAAAAACATTTTTTAATAAAGAAAAATTATGCAGAACAAAGATAAAATATGTATTAATTAAAATATTTTTAACAAAATTCTATGTAAATAAAAGAAAAGTTGCAATGACATATCAAAAGGTATCTGGTATCTGATTAAGGCTGGTTCTGAATTTTTATTTCAGAGGCAGACTACAATAAAAGTTTGATTTTTTTTTTCTTTTCGGTTCATATCCTGTGGTACTACTGGCTCTGCACTAAGGAATCACCTCAGAGTTTGTGACAGTATCATGCAAGTGAAAGCAACTTAAAGAATTTAAAATGAAGGGAAGAAAGGGAAAAAAATAAAGACAAAAGAAAAAGTTCTCAAAGGTTTATATAAATGAAGTATTGATTTCCTGTCTAGCTGTCCTTGAAGTAACATGGTTATAGAATATGCCAAAAATCTGGGCTGCTGTACCAAAGCTCTTTCTGTAAAATATACCAAAAATTGGTCTCATCAAGAAACAACTGGCTCTGACATTTTGGACAAAAATATTGAGAATGACCATTTTACACACACACACACACACACACACACACACACACACACACACACACACACATACACATCTATATATATAATATGCTTTTGAGATAGTCAAGCATAGGAGTTACTATATAATTTTCATATGCTATGGCATCTCAGGAGTATCTTGTAAGGGAGAGAGGGATATTAAAGGAAAAGTTGAATTAACTAAGCAATAGTAACAGATATCAGGTGAATTCAGTGGGTAGCATATTAAGAGATAAAAAAAAATTGAAGCCTTGGCAAGTGAAAGTGTGTCAAAGACATTGCTAAAGAGTTAATCTTTGGAAGAAAACCCAGTCCTCAAAATGAAAGAAATAGTAAAGGAGAATATAAAACCAAACTCACTAACTCACTAAAGAAGAAATTATATATATATATATATATATGTGTGTGTGTGTGTGTGTGTGTTTGTGAGTAGACATATATATGTGTAGACATATATATATTATATATATAAATTATATATATCAATGTCACTATCACTGTCCTCCCTTTGTTCATCTATTTGCTAGGGCGGGCCCAGTAATGTCTCCATTGTGACAATTGTTACTGTGTTTGGCATATCTAATATGTCACAGGTAGCTTGCCAGACTTTTCTGTGAGGGCGAGTTACTCTTGGTAGCTTGCCGGGCTCTCCAAGAGGGGCAGAGGAATCTAACCTGGCTCGACCATGCTGCTTGCAAGGCAAATGCCCTACCCACTGTGCTATCGCTCCACCCATTTTATATATATATATATATTTTTGCATGTCTACTCCAATATATATATAATTTGCATCTCTACTCCTATATATGTATATATATATATATATATTGCTTCATATATTGCTTCACATACGCAAAATAACACCTACTTAGTTAGAAACATCATCATGAGTACCTGCTTGACTGCACTGCAAGAATACACATTAGACCATGGTTTTCTAGAAGAGATTTCACTGGTCTGTGACATATTTATTATATAGTTAGGATGGTATTAGATTTTACCAATTAAAATATTTGTGTGTGAGAATGTGTGTGTATGATTTTTGCATCTCTACTCCTAAGAGCTATAATTATCAAAATAGATATTAATGCTACATAGATCTTAATACTTATAGATTTTCTTTAGGGGGACCACAGCAATTGCTTCAAAATGTTTGACTTCTAGTACCATATGCACACAAGTATTGCTGCATGTAGCCCACGTGACTCTTAGCAACACAAACCATAAAAATATATTTGAAACATGGATGAAGGGTAGTTAACAAGTTTTACTAGAGATAGGTAATGGAACCAAAGTATTTATGTGAAATCAAGAATCATTTTTAAAGAAGAAGGACTTAAAGTACTACCGTGTCACAGAGACTAGATAAACGTAATTATAAAGCTATTGCTAATTTTTCTAGAGTCAAACAGAAACCTCTCATGGGAATTCACCCTATTGGTGTTGAATCCCAGGGATTCTGGATAGGGTGGTACAGAGGGTTGATTCTTTCTCCACTGGGCCATGTGAAGTCACTCAGTTTTGAAAATGTTAGATAGTATTATTACTGAAGAAATTCGGAATTGTGCAAAGGATTATAAGAGAATTAGACAAAGAGGATTAGTCTGTTGTGTCAAACACCCAGAAGATGATCTTGCAGTCATTGAAAGACCATTAAATCCTTGTAGTTAAGCATAATTATGACACAATCTGACATGCTTCTAGGAAATTGCTATGGCAATGTTATGTAGTCATGAAGAATTGTGGAATGAAATATCATTGCTTTCCCTCCCGGTACACCTGACAAATGCAATTTCAATTTCTAGCATAAGCAATAGTCAGCATTGAGCAGATAAATTCTCAGCTCAAGAAAGTGCCTTCCGGCTACAGCATCTGTCCCGTGAGGCATCCTGCTGAATGTTCAGCCATGATTCACATTCTAAACACAGCTGACACCCTGCACCCAAGAAAGAGTCCAAATACACCCCAGATTGACACCTCTTATGATATCTTTTTCAAGCTAACTCCAGGCTTGTGGAGCCAGAGATAGTCACCCGCTGAGGCTTTAACACTTCCAATCCCATGATCCCCAGAAGATGTCTTCAACACTCATTGAAGATGTCAGAGGATTCTCAGATACAGGGCTGTTCTACTCGTTGCCATTCACAGCAGATGTAAAAGCAACTAATAAACTATGCTTATCAAGCACCCACTGTGCTTAGAGTTTAGGAATAGGACCTTAGAAAATTGCCACAACAAGGAAAGCAGTGGGAGATGCTAGTACCTCTTGGGTGATATCTGATATCCCTGTCAATACTGCTAGCTCTCTCCATTATTCAGTGCAACGTGTGGTCTATAGATCGCATCTTTGCCAATTTCCAAGATGTCCAACAGCTAAGTATTCATCAGACATTGATAGGTTGAGAAAACACTTTGAATTTTCTTTATGAAACAAAGAAAATTCCCAATTATCATGCATGGACAATTATCTCTGGTTTTTGATATGATTTATTTTATTAATTTTTAACCTTAAGCTTTATCTTTATGATGATAAAAACATTTATTTTGTATTATGATTTATTCAAACATGTTAGTAACAACAATGCTAACAATGATATCTCTGGTAATTTGGGAGATTTCATCTTATAAAATAAAGTTTTATGGATTTACCTGGAAAACATGGTTCATATGTAAATATGCATTTTGAAAGTTTATTTCCCTATAATGTATCCTGGTATCATCTATTCAATTCTAAATATAGTCATAGGCAAAAAAGTTACTAACATTTAGAATTGACTTTTTCATTATTTATAGGAATAAAATTATATTTATTGGGATTTTTTTCTGAGTATATAAAATCATCTTACATACTGACATTATATCATTGTCAATAACACAGTAGTATTGAGTGCTTGTGTGTGGTTACTTCTGCATTGCAGTTTTTTTGCTTCAAAATCTAATTCTGCACAGCCATTCCATAATTATGTTACAAAGATAGATGAGGGACCTTGTTATAGATCTCACCCTCATCCAAAAAAACTGAGATTGAACGGATGTCAGATTATTCAACAGTACTGAAAGAAAAACATTCTGGAGATTCAGTTTGTATGACAACAACATGCATTTAACAAAACAAAAAATAATCAATTGCATGCCAATGACAGGAGGTGATTCAGCTAGCTGGCTGGCAGTAAAGGTTGTTTAGCAGGTTTCAGATTCCTAATTGGGTGTCTAGCTTGCTAAGTAGCAGCTGGTCTTTAATTAGTTGAAAAATTATTACCACTAAGAGTTGCTTTAAAAAGAAAAAGAACAAAATAATTAAAATGTTAGAATCCATATGGTGAATGCCTATTCTAACTTGTCAATAGCTGTTTTCCTTCTTTATCTCTAATACTAATACTAGTTGGAAAAATATTCCTACACCACTTACTTTTTAAAGCATAACTCATGTAAATGCAAATTTCCCTGAGGTCTCCCAGAATGGAATAGCGAAAAGAAAAAGAAATGCTTACCATTCAATAATTCTGACTATGAAATTGGTTCTAATACATCTCACCTCATGAATTGAATCTTTGATTAAAAAATATTACAACAGCCCTCATTATAAAAGAGATTAGTAAATTCCTGACCTGCTCTGCTATTGGTACAATGGCAGGCTGAGAACATCCATAATTACAAAGGACATGAAAATTGCCTTTCTACACAGATTCCATTTAATAATAGAAAATTAATATGACCTAAATGACAGGAGATCTAAATTTGTTTGATTTTGCAATTGTATTTCTCCTCTACTTAGATGATTTTTAAGTAAAAATTATGGGGCCTGGAGAGATAGTCCAACAGGCAGGGCGCTTGCCTTGCATGTGGTTGATGCAGGACCCTTAACCTCCATATGGTTCCTTGAGCCCAGCAGGAGTGATCCCTGAGTGCAGAGCCAGGAGTAAATCCATAGTGCTGCCAGGTGTGGCCCCCAAAGCAAAAAAATAATTAAAAATAAATACAATTTAAATTTTGTTTAGGATAACTAATCTCCATATTCACTGACCATGACATAAACTTATGTGTTAATTACACACCAATGAAAATGTTTATATTCCATATTACCAAAGCGATATTGTTTAGGGAAAATATTTTAAATATTTGCTTTTAGTTTTTATTATTTAAGATGGGAGTAGTGGAGACATGAAAAGTATATGGATTTTGTTGTGATTAGAGTGGTATTCAAATTTTGGTTCCCCCTCTTACTAACATAATGAACCCTTTTTGGACCTTACTTTTTTCTATGAAAACAAAGTTCAACAAGCTGAATTTATTAATTAAAAATTCTATAAAATAACTTGCATTGTTTCTATGTACTGAATAATAAACGCTTTCCTACCACTTATTTGAAATACTTGTGGTGCCCTTAGATTGTCTAGAAAGTTATTTATTTGGTTTATTTCATGTTCTTATTACAATAAACAAGACTTACATGTGTATCCAAGTCATTCTGAGTATATGCATCATTTGTTCACAGATCTTTGAAATCTGAGTACCTTTTGGAACATGAAAGGTAAAATCACCTGCTTTTGATGCTGTTCATCTCCCATTGTGCCACAAACAGTGTGACTCACTTTAATAAAAAATTTCAACATAATACTTATTTGCTATGTTTCTGAAGCCCCCTAACTCTCTTGAAGCGAAATAATACTCATGGAGGAATCCAATTTAATCATTTAAATGTATGCATGTTTTAATGCCTGTGTGTGCAACTAAGGCACAGAACTGTTGTCACTTTACAATGTATAGCTCTGTGGCTACTCCAGGACAGCAAGTCTTTTCTTCCAGAATGAATCATCTTTTGTTTTAAGTTTAGGTTCTTCTTCTTTCGGGGTGGGATGGGACACGCCCAGAAGTTGGCTAAGTGAGGATTCCTGGTTCTGTGCTCAAGTGCGGCCCCTGGTGGTGCCCAGGGGACACTGCACCACTCTTCAGATGTAAACTCGCGTGATCCTAGTGGTGCTCAGGGGACTAAACTGGAAATTTAAACCGGTGTTAAAATTTGTGTATGCAAATTCGCATATGCAACAAACGTGCCTTAACCCCTATTCTATTTCTCTGGCTCTTAAATTCTTCATTAGGTATTTTTTTCCTTGATTTCACATGATTTATATTTATTGCAGGATAGTCAAAGGAATTATTTTCAGTGAAACATTGTGGCAAATAACAATTGTTTCTACTTTTTTACTTTCTAGCGCAATGTAGAAGCTGTGCTCCTGATATTTCTCCATCATTATTTTCCTCATGTTACCAAGATCACTGCTGATGTTTAGTAAATAGCAAATTATTATAATCAGGCAACACCAAGTGGAGGAAACATAATATGTGGTACAGTATGATGGAAATCAGGCAATACAGATTAATAGCAAACATTTGGTTGACATCTCTAATTTTGCTTGGGTTGAAACTAAAGCTTTATTGCACTTCTCTGTGGTCTGCCATGCTGCCAGCTGCCTTCTCTACAGATGTTCTTAACATCTGAAGGGGAGTCTGAGCATTAACCTCCTGCTGCAAATCAACAAGACACAGATGATCATGCAATAATTTGTTCCCTTTTCAAGACCTAGCTGTTGATATGACATGATGGAAAACCTCATGATTATATATGGTTACAAATGTCTTTAATGACTGCTGTTCCACAACCAAATGATTCTGCTCATTCACCCCATCACTGTCCAAGGATATCCAACTGACGTTTTATTTTCTCTGTCCTTGTTTATCCCTAATTCAGAGAAACTAGAAAAGTTTTTGTCCCAATGACAATAAACCTAGCTAGAGTTCTTATATAGTTTCTACCTAGTTCGTGGCAGAATGGTGCCTTTTGAGCTGTGGGTTAAACTTTTAAGATGTATTGATTGAAGTCTCTTATCTTCTGAAGTATTGTGAGTGTGAGCATTCTACACTGATGCAAAGGCAGATGCTTTAACAAGTACCGACCTTGGTCGACCAAATTAAGCACTCCAGGGAGAAAGAAAGAAAAAGAAAGGGAAAAAGAAAGAAAGAATGAGACTGAGAAAGAAAAAGAGAGAGGAAGGAAGGAAGGAAGGAAGGAAGGGAAGGAAGGAAAAAGGAAGGAAGGTAGGAAGGAAAGGAGGAAGGAAAGAGAGGAGGAAGGAACGAGGAAGAAAGGTAGGAAGGACAGAAGGGAAGGAGGAGGAAAGAAGGGAGGAAAGAAGAAAGGGAGGGAGGAAGAATGGAGGAAGGGAGGGAGGGAGGAAGAGAGGAAGGGAGGAAAGGAAGGAGGGAGGGATGGAGGGAGGGAGGGAGAGAGGGAGGGATGGAGGGAAGGAGGCAGGAAGGGAGGGAGGGAAGAAGGAAGATCATTTCTTTCAGAAAGAATGAGAGAAACAATGTCCAGTTCAGAAATGGCAATTCAAAAATCCTCAGAGCAGCCTAGAACCATGGAAAATTTAAAGACCAAAATAGAGACAAAGAGAAAATAGCAATTCTACACATTGTGGTTCTAATGATTTTAGATGAAAGATTTCAAAAAGTTACATCTTTTAAATTACATTCTTTAAAAAAATAATTTCATTTAAAATTTTAAATGCACAATGATCTGAGTATATATTCCACAAATATATTAAACTCTTAAATAATGTAAAAGTAGAAAAATTAAAATAATCACACTTTTGCAAAATTGTTAATTTTTTTCTTCCATTTTAAATTATTTTTTTTCTCTAAGCCACCACCATTCTTTCTCTCTCTCTGTCTGCTTACCTGTTTTTGCTCACACCTAGTTGTGCTCAGAAAACACTCCTGCAAGTGCTTGGGGACCATATGTGGTGCCAAGGACTGATATCCAATTGGCTTTGAGGCAAACTTCCTGCCCAATGTACTATTTCTCTAGCCCGCCACTGTGATCAGCTGCCTTCTCTTTGGTCTCGCTCTTTGTACTCTTTCATTTCTACTCTTTCATTCCTCTGCTGAGAAATTTTTAAATAATGTGATTAAAAATAATGATTTAGGCAGGTAGATAGGAAAGGGCCCCCACTATAGGATAACATTGGTTTCTCCTTTCCGCAGGGACCTTAGGTTTATTGGGTTACTCCCATCACAGTGCTCCCATTCCTCTGTGGTTATTTGTAACTTCTTTCTTTTTGCTCTGTTAACATGTAAATATAGTTTTTCTCTTCTCCTTTAGTCCTTTGCATAGTTAATTCAGATCAATGTTCTTTTTGTATGGACACAAGAAGACAGTAAACGCTATGCTTTTGTAATGTCGGAGTCAATTGACTCTAAATGATATTTTCCTCCTGGACATCTGTTCTCTCCACCTACGCCTCAGCTGCCCTTATTTCCTAGCATCCCCAAAGGCAGGGTCCTGACGAGTGACTGGATGGACCCAGGGCAAGGGGTGAGCTATGTGCTATCCTGGCATCGAGATGGGCCTGATGCCTAATGCTTAACTATAAGTTAAGAGCTTGGTCATGGACAAATGCTGTCATGATTCAAAAAGTAATAACTAGATTCAGACTCTGTTAGGGTTAGGAAAGACTAATCTGGCCTGAACACTGTAGTCTGAGTCTATGGCAAGATGTTCCTAAGAGAGCTGCCCTATAAACCTCAATGTATCTCTTACTGTGTCCATACAAAAAAAAAAACCTAGTATTAAGATGTTAATTAAGATGTTAGAAGAGAAATACCCCTAGGTGATGTTTCACCCCTTGAGCCTGATGGGCAGTCAGGAAGGGCTTTCTTATGTTGATTTTACCACCAGACTGGCTGTAGCCTGTGCCCAGCTTGCTAAGGTGAGAGAGAGGAGAGAGAGGAGGGAGTTGGAGAGAGACTGGAGAGTGGAGGCAGCAAATGGAGTGTGGAGAGATGAGTGGGAGAGACAGGAGGAGACTGGAATGAGGGGCAGTGTGAGACTGGAATGAGGGGCTCATAAAGACTGGAACGGGTGCGTGGGGAGAATGGAATAAATGGCATCTGATCAATCAACGGCTTGGCCCTCGTTTCCTCCTCCATCTGCCCCATGGCCCTGGATTTCCCGGCTGAGACCCACCCCAACCCAGGCGGCGAGGGGGTGGCGCCCGGAGATTACACACCGCATGGCAATGGAATTCCTAGGATGTAATAAAACCAATAGTCCTGAGACTGCAGCCCACCTTGCAGACAGAGGAACCAAGTCCTGATAAGACGCTCACCTGGTGCCAGCAGACCCAGAGAAGGCAGGATTATTGCCAAAGAAGCTCCACCAGTAACAAAGACCAAGGAATGGACTATCAAACTAGACCAATGACCACTCCCAACTCTATTCCCTTGGCAACCACCCTAGTAACAGACTCTTACTTAGAAAGAAACCTTACATGGGGCAGCTTGGGAGAAACCCTAAAAAGCCACCTTGAAGAAAGGAAGCATTGACATATGCTGCCTGAGTCCATGTGCTGCTTGTGCCCAAGCAACTGAGCACAGGTGGTGACTGAGCACGAGAGGTACCCAAGCACATGTGTCACCTGCATCTCCCCTCTTGGGATGTGTACTGGGACTCCCTCTGCCTTTGGAGAAGCCCACGTTCTCTTTTGCTCATCACTTGCTTCCTCTCCCTCCATCCCACTCCTCAGAAGCCTCTAAATAAAATCTGTTTTTACTTCACTGCTTGTCTACTGAAATTTCTTTCTGAGAGAAGGCCAAAGGAAAGGGCTAGGTAAGGTCTAGAACTGACTTTCCTTTCCCGAAAAGAGCTTTTCTAGCTGGTCCTGGTGTTGCAGAGGTGGATCTGGAGAAAGTGGCTGTCTCTCTCCTCTCAGCTTCCCTTAAGCCACCTGTGGGGGCCCTCTGACTTCAGTAGGTTTTGAAAATATCTTCTTATAGGTTCCCAATGTGGACTTTTAATATGTAACACTCTCTCCACATCATTTCTTCATTCCACTTAACTTATCTGGAGCTATAGCACAGCAGGTAGGGTGTTTGTCTTGCACGAGGCCCACCCGGCCGACCTGAGTTCGATTCCTCTGCCTCTCTCAGAGAGCCTGGCAAGCTACTAAGAGTATCTCACCCACACAATAAAGCCTAGCAAGCTATCCGTGACATATTCAATATGCCAAACACAGTAACAACAAGTCTCACAATGTTACTGGGTCCGCTGGAGCAAATCAATGAACAACAGGACAGTGCTACAGTGTTACTTAACTTGTCTGAGCTTCTTTCCCTAGAGCTGATCAAGAATATGCTTCCTGAGACCATTGACATGCTGGTCCGTCTTTCTGGAACACAGGGGGGAAAAAAAATTCTCACTACTTTCTTGGGTTCCTCTTTAAATATTTGTTTGTAACTTTGACATTCTTTGACAACCATTCTCTAAAAAAAGAGTAAAACCTCTCATCTCCTCTTGTTCCCTCATCCTCATTTATTTTACAGCATGTTGCTTATCAAGATCTGACATATACATTATTTTTGTTATTGTTTGTCTCTTGCCAATAATGTATGATGCATGAGGGAAAAGATTCAATTTTGTTCTCGGATATATCCCTAGCCCTAAGAGCAGTGATTTGCTTACAAGAATCTTTCCAACATATTTGAGTAGAAAAATGTTTGTGAAATGCATAAATGAACGAGTCTATCACGTTAAAAAATTCCAAAATCATTGATAAAAATATCAGTCTTAATTGAACACAACTCAGAAAATATTTTTAAATGAGTTTCATTAAAATTATCTGTAGTATTTTTCTTTTAAGTTCTAAACTGTCATTTTATGTCCTAGGCTTCAGGTTTTTCTGGCTTGTGTGATTTCAAATAGCATATAGTAAAACAAATGAGTATGGGTTTGACACAACCTGACCTTTAAATGACAATGAGAGCGAAAGGGCAGAATGAATGTGGCCTTGTCAGATTCTTATGAGAATAGAAAATTTCCAACAGCCTTAGAGAAGGTCAAAAAAAGTGTTCCATAAATGGAATGAGGAGCCACCAGAAACTTTTTCATTGAATGAGGGTGGCAGACAGAGGTCTCTCAAAGAATCTATAATGAGGATCATCCAAGTCATTCAAAGTGAAGGATGGCCAGGAGGTTGGGTGATTTATCTCACATTTTAAGCAAGAAATGATCATCATGGAGAAATGATATATTTAAACACATAACTAATGATCACATTATAAAAATTCAGAGCTTCAAAGAGTATCCAGGGGTATAAAGTGCTAGGTCTTCCTTACCTTACACTGATAAAGTGCTCTTCCTTTCTCAAATCACCTAATGGAACTAATTAGTTTTATGCATTTCTAAAAAGACTTGATTGCAAACACATTTTGAATAACATTGCATTTAAAATTCTCTTATCTGAAATATTTCAAGCAGGCAAATCTGTAGAGGATACAGAACAAATACTAGTGTGCTCACCAAACAGATCCTATGAATATATTTCTTTGTTCAAATCACTTTAAATATACATAAAAATACAGTGTTTCAGGTAGGGTTTAAACCTCCACTGTCTCACATATCCAATCACATATGAACATCATTTTTAGTAATTTTTCTTTACTTATATTTTTGTTATACAGTTCTCTACATAGTCAGCATTATACTGCTTCTCAAGTTACCTATGTCTTTTCATGTGCTACATATTTTTGTAACTTTCTTTTCTCATTGCATGTCTCAGTTTTAAAATTAAATGCCTATGGATAGCCATAGCTCCAGATCATTTATTTCAACTAGCTACCATAGTTTTCCAGTTATGAATTTATTGCAATCTATGTATTTCCCTGGAAGACATTCAGCTGGTTTCCAATTTATAGAAATTGAAATTCTCGTATTCAGATCCTTTCATTTGATTTCCTATAAGCATATCAGTATTTAGCATTTGCCTATAGAAGTGTTACTTTTAAAATGTAGATGTCTATTTAAGAAGATTGCCAATTTTTTCTTGAAATTTAATGTATTTTTCTCATACAATTTTCTTTCCTATTATTATTATTATTATAACACAGTGGTAGGGCGTTTGCCTTGCACGCAGCCAACATGGCCAACTCAAGTTCGATTCCTCCGCCCCTCTTGGAGAGCCCGGCAAGCTACTGAGAGTATCTCGCCCGCTCAGCAGAACCTGGCAAGCTACCCGTGATGTATTCGATATACCAAACACAGTAACAACAAAGTCTCCAATGGAGACGTTACTGGTCCCGCTCGAGAAAATCGATGAACAACAGGAGGACAGGACAACACATTATTATTATTATATAATTTATTACCATGAATTACAGTGCTATTCACAATTGAGTTTTCGGCATGAAAGGTTCCAATACCAAACCCTTTAGCAATATCCACTTCCCTCCATCAATGTTCCCTCCCAACACCTGTTTCCCTCCCGACCCTCCCTTCCGCCCCAACAACCTGCCTCTATGACAGGCATTTCATTTCTATATATAACTTTGGCACTGTGATTTACAGTACTGTTATTGATAGTTTCATACCTAATACTTTACTGCCTTCCTCCTCCTGGTTGATCACTTTCACCATTACTAGAATGCTCTCTCTCTCTCTCTCTCTCTCTCTCTCTCTCTCTCTTTCTCTAATGGGTAGCAGGGAGAATCCTCATTTGAGGAAAAGGCTATGCTTTTGTTTCAACAGATGATAAAAAACACTGAGAAACTTTGGGTCCCATTACATCTCGTCAGGAGTTAAATTCATCCATCTGATTTGATTCTCAGACTGCCAGAGACCCAAAAGCCTCCAAATTCCAGCCCCGAGCCATCGCGAAAGTGATTTCAGCAGGACGTCACAAGGAAAGAAGAGGAGCCAGCGTCAGAAGATCTGCCGCAATGGTCTTTTGCTCCTTTAACATATCATGAGGTTCCACTAAGTACATTCCTTATACCCCTCTCTTGCAGGTTGTGGATTGGACAATGTCAGGACTTCACATTTCGAATTAACAAGTCTTTACTTTTATTTTTTCCTTGGAATTCACAGTTGCCTCAGTTCCTGAAAAAGAAAGGAATAACTTTTAACATGAACACCTTTTCATTTCTCTCTAGAACATCCATTTGTATTGGAGATTCCCTCTGTCTCTTTCTCTACCCCCAGGCATGAAGACCAAAACCCAATGGTCAAAGCCTCTGATAACTTTAAGAAATGTGTTTTTTTCTCAAGCATAAGCTAGGTGCACATCTATGACTGCCAGTGAACCTGACCAGAGAATGGCTACATTTTTCCGCTGAAGAACTCCTGCCAGAAGTTGTGATGCTCCTGTTCAAGTGCTCTCTGCCTGATCCAGTGATCGGAAGTTTATCGGATTCTTAATAGCTGCTCCCGTGTGACTCATTGATGTGACATTACTGTTGCTGTTGCAGGAACAATTCTTTAAATTTTGATCCAGACACTTCATTTCTTCAGAACGGGACTAAATGACTCTCATCACTGGTGACTCTCATCATCCCTGGACAGTGCAGGACAACTGGACACTTTACTACAAGCCCTGCTCTGGGTCCAGGGTTGGGCTGAAATCTTAGTACAACTAATGAGACTGTTTTGTGATTTGAAATAGTTCCTCTATTTTAGATTTTGTGTTTTTGTAAAAAGAAAACTGAAAACTGTAGGAAAACGTTTGTTTGTCTTTCAACCTTGTCACAGGGAGCTTAGGTTTATTGGGTTACTCCCATCACAGTGCTCCCACTCCTCTGTGTTTATTTGTAACTTCTTTCTTTGTGCTCTGTTGACTTGTAAATATTGTTTTTCTCTCTTCCTTAAGTCTTTTGCATAGTTAATTCAGAGTAATGTCCCTTTTGTATGGACACAGAAGACAGTTAATTCTATGCTTTTGTAACTTGGGAGTTGACTTGGAATGATATTTTCCTCCTGGACATCTATTTTCTCAACTTAAGCCTCAGTTGCCCTTATTTCCTAGCACCCCCAAAGCAGAGTACCAACAAGGACCTGGATGGAGCCAGAGCAAGCTGTGAGCTATGTGCTACCTTGATATCAAAATGGACCTCATCAAAGTGCCATAATGCTTAACTATAAGTTAAGAGCATGGTCATGGACAAATTCTGTCATGATCCAAAAGGTAATAATTAGATTTGGACCCTGCTAGGGTTAGAGATGATTAATCCGGCCTGAGCACTGTATTCAGAGTCTGTGACGGAGATGTCCCCAAGAGAGCAACTCTACAGGCTTAACATATCTCTTACTGTGTCCATACAAAATAACTAATATTAAGAAGTAGAATTAAGATGTTAATTAAGTTATTGGACTAAGGAGAAGAGAAACACCCCTAGGTGGTATTTCCACCCTTGAACCTGATGGGCAGTCAGGAAGGGCTTTTGATACATTGATTTTCCCACCCAATGGGCTGTGGTGTCTACCCTGAATGCTGGGAGTTGGGGAGAGACAAGAGAAAGACCAGGGCGGCAAGATGGAACACAGACAGACTAGCAAGGGGGTTAGAGGGAGAAGAATGTAGGGGAAGAATGCACGAGCAAGTGAGTGGAGAGATGAGAGACGTGGCTGCGAGATGGAGCAGGGAGAGATGAGCAGGAGAGACAGGAGGAGATGGGAAAGAGGGGCAGTGTGAGACTAGAATGGGGGGCTCAGAGAGACTGGAACAGGCATCTGGGGAGAACGGAATAAATGGCAACTGATCATCAACAACTTGGCCCTCGTTTCCTCCTTTGTCCACCACATGGCATCCCTGTCTCCAATGGGGGAGTGGCCTGAATCCACTGAACCTGGGCTGCAAGGGGGAGAAACTCAGGGGCTTTCCCGAGCTGCCGGGAGATTATACAACTTTCACCATTGTTAGAATGCGCTCTCTCTCTCTCTCTCTCTCTCTCTCTCTCTTTCTCTCTCTCTCTCTTTCTCGTAGGATAACATTGGTTTGTCCTTTCTCCCTTATTGCAGAGCTTATGTTTAGTGAGTTAGACCCATCACAGTGCTCCTGAAATCCCCATTCCTCTGTGTTTATCTTTAACCTCTCCTTTGTGCTCTGCTCTCCTACGTGTTAATCTCTTCAAATCGGACCCTGTAACGTGTAAGGTCAGAGCCTTCTAAAGACTCTGTATTTTGCACTTGTAAGGGACATGTTGCTTCTCTCTTTCCCTTATGTCCTTTGCATAGTTTACTTTAGACCAATGTCCTTTCTGTATAGACACAGGAAGACAGTTAATGCTAGGCTTTTGTAAATTGGAATTAGTAGACTCTGAATAACATTTACTCCTAGGCATCTCTCATACTTACTCAACTTGATCTCAGTTGCCCTTAGTTTCTAGCACCCCAAAGCAGAGTCCTGATAAAGGGACTGGATGGACCTAGGGCAAGCTGTAGGATACCCTGGCATCAAAATGGAAGGTAGCTATGCTAACTACTGTACGACCAATGTGTGGCATCAAATGGGACAGGCCAAGTGCCATAAAACTTATAATAAGTTAAGAGCATGGTAATGGATGAATTCTGTCATGACCCAGATAAGTGACTGGACAACGACCCTACTAGGGTTAGGAAGGACTAATCTGACCTGAGAACTGTAGTCTGGGATCTATAGCGAGATGTCTCAGATAGCCACCCTGTAAGCTTAGCATATCTCTTACTGTGTCCATACAAAATGACTAGAAATATTATTAAGAAGTAAATCTAATATGATTGTTTATGGACTAAGGAAAGAAGTAGGCCCTTAAATGAAATTCTGCTCTTGAGTGGACTTCCTAGTAGGAGGAGATCTTTGTCTTAGAAGAGCTTACCCGGAAGGAAGGACTTTACATACGTTGATTGTGCTGTTTGAGCTATGTGTAGTTGCCACCCCCCCAACCTTGGTGGTTGAGGTATAGACTAGGGCTGCAAGACTGGGCTCAGTGAGACTAGCATGAGGAATAGGAGGAGACAGGAATGAGGGGCAGTGTGAGACTGGAATTGGGTGCATAGAATTGGAATAGGCACACTGGGAGAATGGAATAAACGGCAGGACAGAGATTGGAACAACTGGCAACCATCTTGTTCCCTCCTTCATGAATCTGTTGGCGGTGGCTGCAGGCGGAGGTTGGGAAGCGATTCGTTGCCACCTAACACATGTGGCTGAAGAGAGAACCCACACATTCACATTATCCTTGAACACACTCTCTCTCACCACCACCTTTACGTGGATAGTAATTTAAAAGAGCTGTGTTATGCTTTGGATAGAGATTGAAAACTTTTCATAAAATTTCCAGCTCTTTCCTATAAGAGGTGTAATCTATTTCCTGCCCTCTAGATTTACACTTGACTTATGATGGCTTACTTTGAATAATAAAGTATAGTGAACATCATTCTATATGAACCCTAAAGCGAGTACTCAAGATGCCATGTTGATTCTGTCACTGTTTCTTCTTTTTCTTTTTGATTTTTGGTTTATACATGGCAGTGTTCAGGGGTGATTAGTCCAGACCCTACACTCAAGGATCTTTTAAGCTCAGGGAACCATCTGGGGTGCAGAGGAAACTTGGTGGACCAGGTGCAAAGCAAGTGCCTACCTCCTGTACTATCTCTTTGATTGAGAAGGCACTCTTTCTTAAAGGATAAAAATGGGCAGATGAAAAAAAAGATATGTCTATCACAGCTAGACAACTGAGTGAATCCCCTTTGGATTATATAGCTATGTCAAGTCAAGAGATGATTCACAAATTCTGATAACCAAGTAAGTGATCCTAAGGAAAACTATCCTGCTGAATCTGCTCAAATGGTTCATCCTTATGCTGTGAACAACTAATGTTCATTGTTGGAAGTCTGAGTTTGCACATAATTTTTTGTGAAGCAAAAGATTCATAGAAAATGACCCTTGATGTCCTCACACATTTATCTGGGTAAGTTTATAGTGCTGTAGCGATAGCACAGGGGTAGGGCATTTGCCTTGCAAGCCGCGGGCCCAGCTGAGCCGGGTTTGATTCCTCCACCCCTCTTGGAGAGCCAGGCAAGCCACTGAGAGTATTTCACCCACACGGCAAAACCTGGCAAGCTATCTGTGACGTGACATATTCGATATGCCAAACACAGTAACAACAAGTCTCACAATGGAGACGTTGCTGGGCCCGCTCAAGCAAATCGATGAACAATGGGGGGACAGTGCTACAGTGCAAGTTGATACTTATCTGTGAGCTCACAAAGTGTGGGATGGTGCATGACACATGAATTTCGTGGTCCAGAGCCCCCTCTCTGTGCTCTCCCAGCCTCCCCAGCAGAGAGACAAAGACATAGGGGACCTCAGATAGATGGTAAAAATGGCCTGTTTAATGCAGAGCTGTTATCATACTTATAGAATATCTGAAAGGTTCCAAGACATAGGATTGCGTGTAAGTGTGAGTGATCATTTACAGAAGTAAAATGTTTTGGTGAAGGCAATTCTCTTGAGGGCATTAACTCAAGGAGACAGACACTCAGTCTTCTAGGGACATCTATATAGCTCTTCTCTTTATAGTTGTACATATTAAACAACTAAGTTTACTTCTTATTAATACTTGCAGTTATTTGAATAAACAAAGTAAATATATAGATTCCAAAACTGAGTTCCCTGGGCTCCAAAGGCAAGAAAGACGTTTACCATAAATCTCAGACTAAGTTCTCAGGCCAGTTCAGCTTGTCCTTCCCCATGGAGATCCTGTCTCTTAAGTCATAAAGGCTTGCATCAAGACTATGCCTTTATGCATACTAAACTGTCTCATTTCAATGTGGGGGGAGCTTCACCACTTGACCCGGGTCATTCCCAGTCCTACAGCAGGACTTCTTTATGTGAGGTGTTAGGAACTATGACAATCAGAGCCTGAGTCAAGTATTTATGATGGATGCCCAAGAATATTTCAGTCAATCAAGTCCCAAATATTAGGAGCATAGCATCAGTGGTCTTTCTGTGTTTAAGCAAAGAACCTTGCTCTATATTAAAATATGAAAAGGCTATAAGGGAAATGGAAAAGCAGGTAATTCATTACAAATATAAAGTTCAGAATTACCAGAAAGTTTTGGCTTATAAGTAACCAAGACTGACTTAGGGAATTGTAACAGTGAGAGATAAAACACAAAGGAAAGGTTAAAGATAAACTCAGGGTATTAGGGGTGCTCACAAGAGCACTGTAAGCTTCTCTGGGAGGAGGAAAAGGGGCTATTCACTATGAAGCCTAAAACACTTAGGGCTAGTATCCAATAGTTACCTTTCAACAAATGTAGTTGGTGTTCATAATATAAGGACCCTCTAATATCTTTCAAAGCAGAAATATATTTTCATACAACCAACAATAGAACATAAAGATTATTTAGCTAACTATGGATAAAATGTGAAAATGTTATCTTGCAAAACAAGAATATGTAGTCAATCATTAAACTTTTATTTTGTAACTTAATATCATAGCTCTTTTTAGCACCTCTATTCTTCTCAAGTGTTGATTCATGGTTCAAAGTTTATATACATGCATTAAAAGTCAGCATGGGTAAGGAGCATAAAACAGGGCAATTTTTTTCTCACATAGTTAAAACAGGAACGTCTTTTCAAAATAACTCAAGGATATCTGACTTCATACCGTTTTGACCTAAATAATTATTTTGGATTATAGCCTAATTCAATCTTCTATCACTGTCACTGTCCTCCCATTGCTCATCGGTTTGCTTGAGCGGGCCCAAAAACATCTCCATTGTGACACGTGTTAACTGTGTTTGGCATATTGAAAACGTCACTGGTAGCTTGCCAGGTTTTGCCATGCTGGCAAGATACTCTCGGTAGCTTGCCAGGCTCTCCAAGAGGGGCAGAGGAATTGAACTCGGGTCGACTGGGTCGAAGACATGCAAGGCAAACCCCCTACCACTGTGCTATCGCTCCAGCCTTCATTATGCTTATATATACTTATTTAGACTTTTTTTTTTAAGATACAGAAAGTAGTTTTTCTGGTAGTAGTAATAAAATATTTGTTTTTAAAAGGATAGTAATATAATTTATTAATTTTTTTCTTTGTTTTTGATCATGTATAGAGTTGTAAACGAATTCCTGTAAAGTCAATGTATAAAGTTAAAGATAACGCAGATCTTTGAGAGAGTACTTCTGATGCATAAATAGTAATGCATCTTGAAAATCATAGTTGGCAAGGCAGGCTGGAATGGATTCCATATTCTTCTGTTGTACAGCTTATGAAATTGTACAAGCTGGAATGAAGATAAAGAAGATAAGTTCAAAATATGTCACTCTCACATTAAAACAAACAGCCCTGCTAATATAAGTATTAATAAGAGCATATTCAACATCATAGAAAAATGAAAGCATTCGTTTTTAGAGTACTGTAAATAAAGACAGTTGACTGGGCAGAGTAAAAAAGACATATTTAGCAATGAAAAAGTAAAACACTTTCTATTAAAGTTAGTATATTTTTGTAACTTAAGGCTCAAATATACTGAGATCATGAAACTCAATTTTTTGCCCTCAACAAAATTTCACATTTGCTGAGATCACTTCCATGTGAAAATTGTTGTCTATTTTTAAAAAGCTACATACCGATATTTCTGAAAATAAAATAATTATTTTATATACTCCAAATGTCACAAATTAAAAAATACAAATGTGCTCACAGGGAATTTAATTTATAATCAACCGTCATTCTTTACCTTTTATCTTTAAATACTTACCATGGAATAATTGATTCAGTTAAGACATTAAGAAAATTTTAATTGTGAAATAAATATTTGTTAGTACCATATAAATATCTTTGTTTTTACTCTCATTTTAATTTAGAAATATTATAAACCTACCATTATATATTTTTCTCTGTGAAGAGAGAAATGTAGTTCTCGAATTTCATTGTTTGAGATTCCACTGATTCCACTAATATATTTATCTAAAACATTCAAAAATTCTGAAATACACAACCTATCCAAAAGGGTGTTTGTAATTATTTCTGTGATTTAAAGAACAGTTATAGGAATACTAGTAGTCACAATGGTCAACATTAGAAATAGAATGACTCTATGCATTTGAGATTGCATAATACTATTCCCACTCTCAGTTCTTTGTCTACCCTACAGAGATGACTAATAACAAACACTGATTCATGTCAGAGTACTTGTTGATATTTCTGTTCTGTGGAAAAGGTTAAGTATCTGTGCCAAAATCATGTTTCTACAGCAAATAGCGATCTGTGCTCTGTGCTCAGGGATCACTCCTGGCAGTGTTCATGGGACCAAATTTGTTGCGGGAGCTCCAACTGAAGTCAGCAGTGTGCAAGATAAGCACATAAACCCCTGCACTCTCCATCTCCTGATTCACATATTTGGCCAATGTTTTTTGTCATTCATAATGAACTAAAGATTGGAAAAATACAGATTTTTTTCCCCCTGAGACTTGAATTACCTTAATAGAAACTGGCTTAAAGGTAGATGGATGAGCACGGCATTTACAAAGGTAGAGACAAATTTCAAAGTATCAGTGTCATGAAAAAGCAAAACGTAGAAATTTTTAATAAAAACAAAGCATTCACAGTACAACCATCATCCATTTGCCTGGGGGTCTGTTTCTGCAGTGTTCATTTTGCTCACCCTGGCCACTTTGACCAAGATTCCTACTTACTGTTCACCTTTTAATACTTATCCAATGCCTTCACTCCAAACCATGATGGTCAGGAAATTTCTTTCATAAAATATTTAGGGAACATGATTTTTCACAGAGTGTAAGGAGCACAGTTGCAAGTCCATAAGATGAGTGGCTTTGTTTACACAGTAGGAAAATCTATTATATTGTTTTGTTTGGTGAAACTCTTAGTCCTTTCATGAATTTAATGAAAGAGAATTAGAATGAGAGCCAAAAAGAACCTTTTTTTCTGATGACATGAACTATCTTCAACATTTAGGAGATTGGTGTTTATGTCTTAAAGAGAGTGCCAATTTTTTTTGTACTAGGGAAGACAAAATAGAGAAATAAAGAAAAAACCATAAAATGTTATACAAGTAGTTATACAATTTATACAAGTAGTTGATGATTCCTGGTCGTAAGGCATTGATTGATTAGAGAAATCATCAGAGCATGGCAGTCTTGGGACTAAGCCACAATATAGAAGAAATGTGTTTCGTGTGTGTAGTTTTGTTTCCTTTTTATGGTGATATGTGTATAATACACTGTATATTTTTCTGAAAATGCTCAGCATCTCAATTTTGATATATATTCTATGTAATATATAACACCTAATGATGTTTTGCATATAGAATATATAGTATTGTATATTATATATTTTTCTAGTCTGAAACTGCTCCCCCATATAAGTTGTACTTCTCCAAATTGAGAAAAATCAGCTACGTTTAGACCAAAAGATTAAATAAAGATATGGAAGACAATATACACTTAAGATCCAAGGTAGGGTAGTAGTAAGATTAACAGAAGAGAAAAAAAAAGCAAAGGAAGATGGAAATGATGTTAAAGAGTTTGGGCTTTAGGCAATGCCATCAAAGATGAAAAGGAAAAAAAAACTTCAAATTATTTTAACAAGGGGGAGGAAGGAGATTTCTAATGCAAATTAATACTTATCTCTAAGTATTTACTTCATTTTTTTGCTTCTTCAGACACACTTGATGCTTATCAGACAGATAAGTGTTTGCCTTTAAGTTTATACATTTCTTTATGTGTGTGTGTGTGTGGGGGGGGTCACACATCAGGCTATATTCAGGTGTTGCCCCAGACTTTTTGCTCAGGGATTACTTCTGGGAGATTTGAAGAACAATACTGAGGTGCCAGGGGTGGGAATCAGGAATCAAGTGCAGGACAAGTGCAAAGTAAGCTCCCTAAATATTGTACCATTAATCTGGCCTATTTTTAGACATTTCTTTCATAGTTGTGGTTCCTTTCAAGTGAACTTCAGGCAGACTCGATGGTATCTTTATTTTTCACTTCCAACATTAATATTTCTATTAAATGAAGCAATAGACATTTCTATTAATCTCTTTGCATGTGAACATGTAATATTATTTTAATCATATTTAAATATTGCTATCTTTGATCACTAAGAAAGCTGGCATATTAATGGTGAATTGTATTTAATTTCATTGAGTTTCATCACAATTAAAATATTTATTTTATCAATTTACTGAAATATCTCCATAGACATAAAAGGCGTTAGTTTCTCAGGGTAGTTATCAGAAATTACCTCAAAACCAGTAGCTTAAAGTACGGGAAAATTATTCTGTAACAGTTTTGGAAGGTGGAAATCCTAATTCAAATTTCATATGATTTTAATGCATACAAAAAATCTAGAAGAAAATCTTTCTTTGTCTTTCTCAATTTCTACTGAATCTAGACCTTTCTTTATGCACTGTGGCACAGCTCTAATCTCTGCCTTCATCTGAAACAAATTTCATTTCTTCATGCTGGCTGTGTCGTTTTGTCATTTAAGAATCTTTCTCATGAAATTACTGGCCTGTCCAGATATTCCAGCATTCTATCAATTTGAGATGCTTAATTTAATTGCATGTACAAAGATTCTTTTTTTTCTAAATAAGTTCAAATCATGGTTTTCAGGCAAACATACTTCTGCGGGAGAGGCGCTATTCAATCCATTGTAAGTAACAACCTAAATTCATTATATTATAATATTATTTTATTATATTTAGACATTCAACTAAAATTTATATGGGTATATTGCTTATTTTGATTTTTTTTTTTGCTTTTCGGGTCACACCCAATGATGCACAGAGGTTACTCCTGGCTCTGCACTCAGGAATTATTCCTGGCAGTGCTCGGGGACCATATGGGATGCTGGAAATCGAATCTGGGTTGGCCATGTACTAGGCAAATGCCATACCCACTGTGCTATCACTCCAGCCCCGCTTTTTTTTTTAATTTTATGTTACAGGATCCTTTTAAAGAATAATGGGGGGGGGGTGTTGAATTAGAATTTACTTGTAAGGAATCATGAAAAAGAAATACAGAATCAAAAGCACACCTCTCCCTGATCCCCACATCCCAGTGGCTTTTATTTATCTATCTTTTTAAACCATGAAGTCACTGTGATTTACCCAATTGCGTAGAGATTCAGGCATACAATGTTTAAACACCAGTCAACCCATTAGTGTCAATTTTCCTCCACTTTGTCCCCAGGCCCCTCCCCCCATGCCCCCAGCTTGCCTCCCAAAGGAAATTATTCCAATTTGAGATTCATTCTTACAGTGCTGTTGGCTCTGTGATTTAGACATTAAGGTGTCTACTACTTACTGTCTATATAACGAAAACCAGAGTGTCAGAAAAGAAACAGCAATCAAATGGAAGTATGACCAGAGCTGGAGAGACAGAACACTGTAAGTCACGTGCCTTGCGCACAGTCCAGATAGGTCTATTCCTGTATATGGTCCCCAGGCATTAACAGAACAATATCTGAACATAGAGCCAAGAATAAGCCCTGGGCACCCATGGGTTTGGCAAATAAACATACAAAGAAACAAAAACAACACTACAAAAAAGTAACAAAGAAAAAAAAAGTAAGAAAGATGCTTGGCATTATGGTAGAGATTTTTATAGACAATTTATTACATTTATTGCTGTGCACATACTCTGGAAGAATGTTTGAGAAAAGGCACCTCTGAATGCCTGGAAATCTTTGCTTTGTCACACATTTTCTTTATTTTGAGCAACCTTAGGAGTCAATCTTCTCTGATGTTAATAACAAGAATAATTGTGATTTTTCTGTGCATTGACTTGGTTTTAGTATTGTTTTTGTCTTTGTGGGTTTGGTGTTGGTTTTGGTTTTGTTAGTCACACTTGGTGGTGCTCAGGGGTTGTTCCTGGCTCTGCACTCAGAATTACCCCAGATGGTGCTGGAGAGACCATATGGAATGCGGGGGCTCGAACCAGGTCGACCGTGTGAAAGACAAGCACCCTACCTGCTTTACAGTAGCTCCAGCCTCCATATCTCTGCCTCTCAAGTTGTACATTAAACTGTATAGAGACAGAATTATGGTCAGTCTACTGCAATTATATAGAACTACATAATATAAAATCTTGATTATTCTAATTTATAGCTTTTATTCTTTATGTTTTCTTTGCTCTGTCTTGTCAGTTGTTTCCTTAACTAAACTTTGAGTTTTAATGTTTATCAGGTGTTAAAAATACAAATCACTAAGACAGTTCTAAACCAAAATGAACAGTTATCTATTAACAATGTGAATTTTCCTTCAATAAAATTTTATTTCTTTAGAACACAATTTTTTTGCCACACATTTAAACTTTTTTCTAAAGAAATTTAATTTAAAAAAAGTCATGCTTGCCAAATATATAGGGTAAAGCAAATATAATAAATTCAAGAAATTATTGTTCAATGTAATGGATCTATTTAGCTAAATATTATGGTGCAAGATTTTTTTTCTTTTTGGATCATACCCAGCGATGCTCAGGGGCTACTCCTGGCTCTGCAGTCAGGAATCACTCCTGGTGGTGCTTGGAGGACCATACGGGACGCTGGGGATTGAACCCAGGTCGGCAGCGTGCAAAGCAAACGCCCTACCCACTGTGCTATCACTCCGGCCCCTATGATGCAAGTTTTACACTAATACCAGGAAAAAAGTTAAAATAGACTTGTTGATAAGATTTTATAAAAAAATATGAGGTGTAGACCTATTTTTTTCTTAACCATTTTTAATGCTAAATTAAGCAATTCCTGGAGAAATGTTTGACCATAACAATAAGTACTTAAAGTGACATCAGAATCATCTTCCATAAATTATAGATATTAATTAAAAAATACCCAACAAGTAAATCATTAGAGAAAAATGGTAGTTTCTTATATTAATATATATACTTGTCAAAAGAAATGTTATCTCTTTTAGATCTTGCTTTTTGAGCACTTGAAAGTGACAGGCATTTGTTACATACACTCAGCTGACAATGAGGCTGTCTCTTGCGCAAGACAAATGAAAAGAATTGGATTAATTTAGTTATAAAGAGATCTACATTTTGCTGTTTTTACCATGTCTTTTGGAGATTGATGAATAAGAAATGAGATAAAAAAGCCCTTCAGAAACTACTCCTGCTGAATATGGTAGAAAAATTGCTCTTGCTAGAAGATGAATCAAGTTTCTGTCAGGTACAGCCAGGGAAAATTCTCTTGTGTTATCAACTAATATTACCAGAGAGAGAATATTATGCAAGATGTATGACATTGTTTTCTCCCTCCTCCTAAGCCAGGTGGTTGTGTGCTATCCCAATCTAACAGGATATCTATACCTTCACTTTATTTATTTATCAGCTTAACCATGAGGCTAAAACAAACATTGCCCAATCCTGTCTATATCTTAAGCTCCTTCTGAAAGGTTACCATCATTTGAAATGAGTTATTAAATCTTTAATAAAAGAACAAAATTTAATTTACTGATGTTTGTTGCTTTACTTTTTTCTGATTCTCATGTTTAAGTTAAAAAGATAATATAAATTCTAAGAATATTCATACGGTTGTTTTGCTTGTTAACTATCGTTTAAGAACAAGCTCTTCCACTGATCAGAATTTTAATATCTGTTTATTCAATAGCTTTTCATAACCAGTATATAAAATAACACAAAACTACAATTTTGTTATAATTTTAACGCTCTATGGGGATTACACTAGTATTTTGGCAAGCGCAAACGTGGTAATAAAAATAATCTTAGTATGTAAACTCGTTCCAGAAAAAAAAATATAAGTAACCTGGACTTAAGTATTTCAGAATAAACAGGCACAGAATAGACAACAACCATTTCAAGCAGCTAGGATATTTTTCAGTCCTTCTAGACCTCAGAGCTATTTAAACTCATATATGGTTTGAAACGGCAGATTAAAGTCATTTGAGAAACTGTTAGATTTTTGTAATAGTACTAATTTAGGACGAAAAAGATGCTTGATTTGAACATCCACTGCAGGAAAAGATAAAATTGATTGCAATTAGGTCATTTCTTGCTTACCACCCTATTACTATATCAATTTTATCCTTACTCTAGTCTATGAGGCTGCTGATTCTCCCTCCTGCCTTCCACTTGCCTTCTGCTTCTGCTAATATCATCATGAAGTCCTCCCTTTTATAACTACTCTATTCAATCTCACTGGCTCTCTTTTGTTACCCTACTAGTACTGACTTTGGGCTCTGTACTAGCTGTTCTCTCACATGGATGAATCTTGAGTTGAAAAAATTAACCTAATTTTCTCCTTTTGTTATTTCTGGTTAAAAAATTTCTGTTTTCAGCATCTTTCTTTCCCCATCTAATCTAAAGCAGATCATCAATCCTTTTTCAAGGTTTTACTCTTTTTTTCATATTTGAATATTTGAACTATGTGATATAGTCATACTTGCTCATTGATTTCTCTCTTACTGTTTTGATATATACTTTTCAACAGCAGTCTTAAGGCCAGAGAGATCATACGATGGGAAAGAACTGCCCTGTAGCTGACCTTGGTGTCATCCCATATAGTCCCTTGTCTTCTGCTTGGAGTGATCCCTGAGCTCCAAGTCAGAAATATGTTCTGAGAACTGCCATGTGTGTCACTCACACTCTTCCCCAAAGTCCCACCCCCCTCCCAAATACCACCAATAGCAGTCATATTTTGTATCATTCACTGACTTGTTATAACCCCAATTATTAATTATATTAATTATGCCAATTTTATTCACATTAACAACAATAGCTTGGCTGTTGTGCCAACACCATGTTTTTAATAAGTTTAGTCTATGTATGTAATAAATTATTGAAATTCCTTAATTATGGATCACTGTATCATTGTATCACTGTCATCCTGTTGTTCATCGATTTACTGTAGTGGGCACCAGTACCATCTCCATCCCTCCCAGCCCTGAGATTTTAGCAGCCTTTCCTTACTCATCTTTCATAATGCTGCCGTATTGGAGACTCTTTAATTGTCAGGGGAATGAGATCTGCTATTGTTACTGTTTTTGGCACATCAAATATGGAAATATATTAAATTATTTGTATATTGCTTGATATTGTTTGACTATTATAAATGACAGCAAAATAACATTACAATTTGCCACCTCTGGTTTAATCTCTGAGTACATTGAGTGTGTTCTGTGTATTTTAGAACTTTATTCTCCTACATGATGGCTATTAGTGTAGGCAAGTTCTCTGTGGTAGTTAATAGGATTATTGGTATAGGAAAGGCTACACATTTTAGTTCTATGTGCTAGTTAATAGGGATAGCATCACACCAAAGGAAAAGTTCAATTTCAGTCCAAGAAAATGAAGAGCAGGTCTGACTTGAATTTCAACACTCTTTCCACAATAGTATTCATTGTTTCTTAAAATTGAGGTACAGTAGGCATCAACGTTTTTCCTATCCTCATGACAATAGACGTAGGAATCATGTTCTTAAATTTTTAAGCCCATTTGTATAAATTAAAATGTGCACAACCTCCTAAAGATATAAATCATGGTGAGGAACATTTTGAGTACAATATTACAATTTAAATTTTTAAAAATCTTTTAAAAATTAAGATGTTCTTTCAGAAGACAATAAGGCAAACTTCTTTTCTGGAAGTAGAATAAAGTGAAAAGTAAACAAAGCAAAATAACAGAATTCAATTAAGTAACAAGGGACAAAATGTTTGCTTTTATTTTTGTATCTGAAATCAATGTTGTCATGCTACATATATTATATTTATGTACGTTGGTTTCTTCATTTATGAGATACAGATCATCAATTTCTTAGTAAACTTTCAGTATTGCTAAAGGGAAAATTTGAAGTAATGTAAAATTTGCTTTGATAAAGCAAGTGAATGATTTTATTTAAATGGCAAGTATAGAGAATGTATCTTCTTTGAAACTTGAGGTCTCACACCTTACACCCTACAAATTATGACATATGATCTTTTGTTTGAGTAAGAAGTTTGGGTTATCCTCATGGGAAGGGGGGCGTTTCGGTCCGCCCTTCACGCCCTACCGAGGCCACCAGTTGCCCCCCACGAGCGGCTCTCCAGCACGGCCACGACCCCAGAGCACAGAAACCAATTTCTTAACTATCTGACTTTCAGTAGAAATACTTCCAGGATCAATAAGTAAAATAGCAGAAATCCAAAACCAACATTTAATTCTTGAACCCAGCTGTAGAAAGCAAATCACTTCATAATGCTTTTTCAGCATGTCTGATTTGGGGGGGGGTAAACTCTAAATAATAGTGGTGAATCTTTTATTGAAACAATGAATCTAATCAAAGCAGATAGTGTTAACTAGAATTCATCTGCCTCACAGGGACTGGGAGGGGTGGGGGGTGGGGTTTTATTGGGGTTCTTCATGGTAAAAAATAAGTATTGGTAAAGGGAAATGTGTTTGATATTTGCATGACTGAGACCTAAACCTGAAAGCTTTGTAACCTTTCCCACAGTGATTCAATAAATAAATAAATAAATAAATAAATAAATAAAAGAAGTTTGGGTTATCTATTGTAATGAATTTTTAAATAAAATCTCAATTTTATTTTAGGTACAGGAAGTCTTACACTTCAAGAGCAAGGAAATCACCCTCTTCTTTTCTCTCAAAAGTGTTCCATATGTATTTCGTTAATATAAAATAATTGAGTCTAATGTAATTCAAAAGGTAATCCTGTTCTTAAACAATTAATCAAGGATTGGACTAAAACCTCATCATATACTCTGTAAGTTCTTAAGCTGCATTATACGTATTAGTTTTCTGATATTTCAGGGAAGTGGCCTGAAATATATAGGGACTCATGCTTTTTTTTGGAACTGTCTCTGCCAAAGCAATCACCATGATCTGATTCTTTTTATGCTTTCTCACTTATCACAGACACCCACAGACACTCTTTACTGCTAATGCTGTTTGAGTTAGTCTTTCTTAATAAACTGATTTCTTACTTGAGTATGAGAAAAAAACACACTTTAGTCTGTAAACACTTAAGTGACTATGGTTGACAGGACCCCGTGAAATCTATGATTACATATTAGCTCTACAATTAGTATCATCATTACTGAAAAGATCTATTTCCTCAGAGTTCAAATATTTCAATATAAAGCCCAAGATACTTTCAGCATAGAAGTTAAAATAATGGTTTCCATTGAATTATTGCAAGTCTCTTATAAATGGAAAAAAATTAAAATGGACCTAGATTAAAATGATTATAAATGCAAATGCAAAGTGCTTTGCTTACAACAGTGAGAAGTCCTGCTTGCAAATCAGTAAACGTAATATTTGTACTCAGGAATTTTTCATTTCTTTACGTTTATACTTTAGCATTATGATAGAATAAAAGCTTATATTTCCTAAGATATAACATTCAAGTAGACAAATATGAAAATGGATTTGTCTTGTTCAATAGTGAAAAATAAGTCAGACATTTATTTTGCATTGCACTGCACTGCACTATCCTCCCGTTGTTCATCGATTTGCTTGAGTGAGCCCAGTAACGTCTCCATTGTGAGACTTTGTTATTACTATGTTTGGCATATTGAATATGTCATGGGATAGCTTGCCAGGTTTTGCCGTGTGGGCGAGATATTCTCAGGGCGGAGGAAGCTGCATGCAAGGCAGACGCCCTACCCGCTGTGCTATGGCTCCAGCCCATTTTGCATGGAATCTTTAAAAATATGTTACATTCAATGAAAACTAATTTAAAACATTTAAAAGTTGGCCAGTTCCGCATTAGACCTCTGTAACTTAGAGCCGTGCTCTTTAAGTGAGTATCAGAATTGCCAGGAGGGCTCCTTGACAGATTATCAGTTGCTCGGGCATGTTGATACTGCTGCAGTTTAGAGACCTGTCCTCATCACCCATTTACCTTCTTGCTCCTTATATTTTTCTTCTATAAATTTTTGCTGTTATACCTAATGATCGTTAAATAAACTTGTACTAAGTGACGTAAAAGATGCTAGACACAATCTTTTCCTTTGAGAATATTATGAAAAGTATTTGATTTTTGTCTTGTAATCTCTGAACACCATATAGAGAAGATGAAATCACCTAATGAAGTTTGTTATAAATAGTAAAGATACAAAAATACATAAGTATAGAAAATATTATATCTACTATTCATTCTCATTTCCTTCATAGCATTGCAGACACAATCAACAGTTTGATGTCAAATATGACAGTTCCCACTTATCTACCTTTAAGTCACTAGGGTAAGGCAATATTGAATGCAATAAGATATGTTGAAATTGATGGGGAAAGGGTGCCACATTCACATAAATTTTATATCAATGAATTGGGCTGGAGTGATAGCACAGCGGGTAGGGCATTTGCCTTGCAAGCGGCCAACTTGGATTCGATTCCTCCGCCTCTCTCATAGAGCCCGGCAAGCTACCAAGAGTATCCCACCTGCACAGCAGAGCCTGGCAAGCTCCCCGTGGCATATATGATATGCTCAAAATAGTAACAACAAGTCTCACAGTGGAGACATTACTGGTGCCCACTAGGGCAAATCGATGAACAACGGGAGGACAGTACTACAATACTACAGAATTGCTTTAATTGATATACTTTATTATTATTAATTTCTTATATTCCTAGTTTACACTTTGAATATTATCATAGATATGTATAAAAAGTGGGATATGTAGGGTTCAGTACTATCTACTATTAACTTGATTAGTAGTACCTAAATAAAATGGAGCATACAGTCTCTGGTTCTATACTTGCTCTATATTTCATATGCAATAAAAATTGAGAAAATATTTCTAAATATTTTCAATAATTCTGAAATCTAAGGATAGGTTTTTAGTTTTCTCCAGCTCTGTTTTGAGAAATTTTATTTATTTTAATTAATCAATTTATTTTGTATTAAGTCACTGAGAGTTAGTTATAAAGCTTTCATGACTGGGTTTCAGTCATATACTGTTACAACACCCATCCCTCCACCAGTGTACGTTTCTCACCACCAATATCCCTCATATCCCTCCTGCCACCCATCCCCCCAGCCTGCCTTTATGGCTGCAGGCACTTTTCTCTTTTCTTCTTTCTCTCTCTTTATCTCTCTGTCTCTCTGTCAGTCTCTCTCTCTCTCTCTCATTACTTTTAGACATTATGGCTTATAATAAAGATAATGAGAGGCCATCATCTTTGGTCCTTCACTCACTTTCAGCACAAATCTCCCATCCAGAGCAATTCCTTCCAACCAACATTGTCTATCTCAACTACCCTCTCCCCTGTCCTTGAGGCAGGCTTCCAACCATGGACCATCATCCTGGCCCTTGTTTTTTCCCACTTATATCCCACAAATGAGTGCAGTCATTCTGTATTTGTCCTAATCCTTCTGAGTTATTTCACTGCATGCCCATACATTATAAGCAAATGTCATGACTTCCTTTTTCTAACAGCTGTATAATATTCCCTTGTGTCGATATAGCACAGTTTCTTTAACCAGTAATCTGTTTTTGGACATTTGGGTTGTTTTGAGAAATTTTAGACTATCCATCATATTCCAGTTTACAAGCAGCTAATAGAAACTTCCCAAATTCCTATTACCTAATGAGCCCAAGCATACTATCATATGTCAAGCATCAAATTTCTCTCAGTTGGATTAATTCTACATCTTACCTTTTAAAACAAATATATCTTCCTAAATTGGTTCTACACTCATAGCAACACAAAGAACTGTGATATAGAAGATCTTTGGTTATCAGTGTGTTAACCTTTTATTTTATCCACGAGAACCCAGACCTGGTCATTATTTGCTATAAAACCAATAAAAAGACTTTTCTATTACCTCCATTCCCAGTATTTCTTTTTTGATGCTATGATTGTACATAATTCTATGTGAAATAAAACATCAAGGATTAGTTATAATTATTATGATAATTCTGTCTTGTAAAGTTTCTCAGAGAGCAGAGAATAAGTTTATTTTATAGATTACACTAACCTTTTTATTTCCCGATTTGATCTTTACCATTTCCCCCCCATAGTCACTGTCTTGCTTTATTTAGGTTTTTTTCTTTTTCTTTATTGTAGTTTTTTTCCCTCCACCTACATTCTTTTGCATTTGTTGTCAAGTACATTTCAGGTTTGTATTTTGTAAGACCAACAATGCAATTGTATTGTGTTGTACAATAACTATTACTATTATTTAGAAAAGTAAGAAAAACATGATTGTTTATTAAAAATAAATATATGTTAAGGAGACCTTAGAGTTACTTTTATTTTCATTTTAAATGTATTTTGCTTACTGTCTGAGGTAGTTACCTTTTTTCTAAGAGCTCCCTTTAGTTCTAACTTTGGAAGGCACTTTTTCTATAACATATTTCTTAGTTTTGTTATATGGGAATACTATTTTATTTACTAATTTTTCAAAGATAGTTTGACTATCTTAAAATTCTTGTTCAACAATGTGTGTGAGTGTGTGTGTGTGTGTGTGTGTGTGTGTGTGTATGTATATTTGTGCCTCACCCAATAGTGTTTAGCAATTAGTCCTGGCTCTTTGTTCAAGAGCTGTATCCAATAGCATTTAGGGTATCATTTCTTGTACTCTCTGCATTGAACCTGTAGTGCTAGGCATTGAACTCACTCATCCTCCACACAAAACATGTCTTCAGCATAATGAGATATCTCTTTGGCCTAAAAAAGTTTTAAAGATTTCTGCAACCCAAGCATGTCACTATCATAGCTAATTACACTGGCTTTCAACATTTATGTTATTGCATGCCTAATTGTAAGACTCTGTGTATCTTATAGTTCATTGGTAATTCTTGTAATGTTAATTTTTACTTTACATAACATTTCTGTAGTGTACACTAGTATCTTATATCAGTATGGGGGGATTTTAGTCATTATATCTTTAGATGTTTTATTTCTCCTTCTTTCTCTCCTATCATTTTGGTAATACCATTGCATATATGTTGGTGTATTTAATGGTATGACATATTTCTCACAGACCATGTTTATTTTGCTTAATTATTTTATCAATCTTGCATCAACTCTGTTTATCTGTCTTCAAGTGTATGGATATTTATTTTGGCACCATGATCTACAGTTGAATCTACTAACTTATTTTGTGTTGTGCTTTTCCAATATAAAGTTTCCAGAGAAGTTCATGTTGAGTAACTGATAATCTAATACTGCCTACATGTTTGAAATGGAGAAATAATTAGCACTGTCACTGTCCTCCCGTTGTTCATCGATTTTCTAGAGTGGGCTCAGTAAAGTCTCCAATGTGAGACTTATTGTTACTGTGTTTGGCATATCCAATACGTCACAGGGAGCTTGCCAGGCTCTGCTGTGCGGGCGAGATACTCTCGGTAGCTTGCTGGGCTCTCCAAGAGGGGCGGAGGAATCGAACCTGGGTCGACCGACTGGGCCAGCTGAGTTCAAGGCAAATGCCTTACCCGCTGTGCTAAATTATGTATAATTTATATGTATTATATTTATAAATTATGTAAGTTTATAATTGAAATATTATTTACTTAATATTTCAATTTATATTATTACATATAAGAAATATTTCCAGAAAATTGACTTTAATGAATGAAAGAACATGTTTTTATTCACTGCTCTATTTGTGATTTTTGGTGTGCCTTGGTTTGTGTAAGAGAACAAATATGTAGCCCTTTTAATAAAGACTGTATATACCTATTTTTAAATTTGTTACTTATGTAGAATAACAACTTATAAAGACTGTAGAATCATTTACATTACTGCAAATGGTTAATGATAATATACTTTTTTAATACTAAATGGTTAACATTATTCAATTCAATCAGAGGTACTCTTTAGTATAAATATTTTAATTAAGGGAAAATATTCCCACCTCAATTAATATAGCGTAAAGCAACTTCACCTGAAATTGTTCTTGTTAAATCTTCTGATAAGGGGCTTTAAGGGAAAGGGAAGACAATAATGCTGAGGAGAGATAAAAGATCCAATTTAAATTCTCTATATATCACTGAGTATTAGAGAAATCCCAGAGAAAGTTTTCTGAACCCCGTTTAACAGATTAGGAAACTGAATTCAGGAAGATAAATTGAGTAAAGTTCTGTAAGGGGCATGGGGAGTGAGGAGGAAAACAAAAAAGTCATCCCAAGAAAAATTAGAAGAAATGATGGACTGGAGAAGGAATAGGGACAGCGACTAAGTCAGATTTTTTAAATCAAACCTTATTAGTTGCCAAAGTTAAAGCCATGAAATGGATATTGCTCTTATGGTCTATGGCTCCCAGAGCTAACTGCTAATCAAGGTTTTTGGGCACTTCTATGCTAACTTCAGGGGTAGGAGACTGGATTAGAAATGGAGGAATGATACTGGTATTCTGATTTAAGCTCTGTAATTAGTAATATTCACCGTTTCTCATTAACTTTTAAAATTCCTTACACAGTCCTGTTCTGTTTTCTTAAATCCTAACCCATTCAAAACTTATTACAGTCATTGAAGGCAGGAACAGTTATCATCCTGACATTACACAGAAAGTAACAAAACAGAGACTCCGGGTGACCTGTTAAATTACGATGTCAATAAATGACAGTGCTGGGACAAAGAATCTGGCATTTTCTTCCTAGAACTGCACTGTGCAAAAGGATTGATAGATGCTAGCTGACCTGAGCACCTAAGTGGGAGACGGAGTCTAAGTGTCAAGTGTAAGATAAAATATTTTGTATGAAAAATAATGCTTAGCCATTGGTTACCTCTTGAAGTGGTCATATTTCATAGAAATTGGGTTTCAGATATATTATGAAAATTAATCGTACCTGTTTCCTTTTTGGAAAATGTGTCTAGTTTATTTAATTACGAGCTTTAGCATGGTATCTGTTGCCTGCATCTCTCTGAAAGGGGCCGAGTACTGCCACGATGACACCATGTTTATCAGCATACAGGATTACTCTCTCCTGTCTGTCGGCAAGAAACAAAAGGTATGTGTTCCTGTACATTTCTTTGTCCAGCGAATGAGCACTATTATTAGAAGTGAGACCAAGCACATGTGGAGCTCTGCAAATATAAGTCAGCCAGTTGTAAACTGGCGCTTTTTAAATAAAATAGAATAGTTCAGCAAAAAACTGCTTGATTGAGATATGGAGTGACCTTCTGACTAAAGTGAATAAATCTGTACAAATAGCTCAAGGCCTTTGAGAGGAATAGGTTCAATATCTCAACTTAAGTAGTTCAGGAGTCTAAATTAGCTAATTATTTAGGTTAAAAAATGGTAACAAGTATGGCCTGTAGTCAGGACAGGAATATTCTTGCAACAAAATGACTTTGAGGCACTGGAAATACTAGACCTCTGGAAAGAAATAGGAGCTTGTATAAGATGATTGTTTTTGGCACAGTTATTGCTGAGGTTGGAAGATGTTTTTAAGGTATAACCAGCTTTGAGAGACCCTGGGAGACAATGGATGAGAAAGAATATGTGAGTAAACAGAGCTATTTTTCCTCTCAGTGTGAGGATCACTGCTGTATCAGAGAGGAGATGGAAAAGTAAGGCATTATTTGAGACACCAACCATTTGTCCTACACTTGTTTCTTAACAGCAGTATTAATGTGTGGGAGGAAGAAACACAAAGCACTGGTGAAATGTTCAGATCTGAGTGTCTCTCTGCTCCACTTTTGTTCTTAGTCCTTGAGGCTTCTGGTTACTTCCTCAGTGGGGGGTCTAGGAGGTGGGAGAAAGGGGCAGATTCTGACCACTTCCTGATTATTCTGTTGGTGAGGAAAGAATAACGCATCCAAACAGAGCAAGATAAAGATCAGAGACCAGGAGTAAGGCATTTGCCTTGCATGGGACCAACCCTTTTGTCAATTTCTAGCAGTCACTGCATACAGTTCCAGAGTACCTCCAGGAGTGATTCCTGAACACAGGCAGGAGTAAGTTTGAGCACTGCTGGTTGTGGCCCAGTTATCACTCCCAACACCCCAGTTCTTTTCAGATGCCTAGACATATAACACCTAATACTGGCAGATATGGTAAGTAGCAGTAAACTAGTGACATAAGCTCGCTACCTGGCTGGGAGGAGAATATTACACACTTCAGAGACACACACCATCGGCACTGGGAATGAGTGTCAGCTGTGGAAGGCAGGCTATGTAGTTAGGGATTGACGTGACCATTGGTATCCTCAAGTCAATGCAATTGGTTTACTTGAATAATTTGTTAACCGGAAGAAAGACTATTCAGTTGAGGATGAATTAGCCTCTTGTCAGACCAATTAATAAAGAAATACCTTTTTCCTCTGAGCAGGTGATAAATGATCAAAAAGCAAAACTCAGAGCCAGTGTTCGAGGCACTTGGACTCAAAGGTGTCAGGGCAGCACACACCACTTTTGGCTTTATAATACAGGCGGAAAACTTTGCCTTTCTGTGATTGGTCCACTGAGTTCTTGAGTGATTAATTGGAAAATATATGAATTGTAACTCTGTTTATATCCTTGGAATGATAAATACTTGGGAATGATAGTTCTATTTTTCAAAACCATGATTCAAATTTCATTTTACTCTAGAGTGTATGAAAGAGATTCAGCAACCACAGCCTGCAGAATAATTGTAGCTTTGTAGAGAAGCATGCTGGAATAGCAGTTTGGATTAGTTTCATTGGGGTTTTTCAAGCTTGAAATGGCATTCCAGAATCTTATTTTGAAGTAAAAGTAAATTCAGATGCTTAAATAAATACATTATCTAAAGGTGAAGTTTATTTGAATCAATATAGCACTTATGTCCATTTGCAAAGGTTATTTTCCTGATTCATTTGGGGAGTATTTGTTTTCCCCAACAAAATCTAAATAAGCCTAATGTGTAAAAAATGAATTTATTGAAAGGGAAGAAAGGTATCTTATAAAAGTGAGTAAGATGTATAATGAAAATGAATGTATAAGATTATGGAATGCTAAATACGCATCTCTAATAAAATGACTATTCAGTGAATTTTAAGAAGATAAAAGAGGATTAGTATGTATTCTCTAATTGCCTTTCCTATAACATTTGGTTTGGTTTTCTTTTCTATCACTGGACCTTAAAGTATTTTAATTCTTTGAGTTACTTTTGAGTTGAAAGTCCTTTAGAGCAAGATTTATGGTTATCTTTCATAGATGATGCCTACAGTTTCATCATCTATCGTAGGACAAGGCATAGGCTAAGTGTACTGAATGTTTTAATTGGGTGAAGAATATAAGGGTAACAATTTAATTATTTCATGTTTACAAATGTTTAATGAATAAAAGCCGTAATTCCTTGTAATTCGAATTCATGAGCAACATCTACGTGAATATCCAGGAAAGCGGGAGCCGCTCTATATGCTGCCTGAAGATGAATGTGTTCCTCTAATTCCCATCATCTGTCTCATCCTCTTGTCTCTAGCCTCCTTAAGCAGTATACTCTCTTCTACATTAGTAGAATCAGGCATCTAGATCCAGGATTTTTTGCTTTCCCCTGGCTAATTCTACAGACAATGTAGTAAAGGTATTGGGAAATTCAGCTTGCTAAAAACTATTTGCCGAGCCTGTATTATAAGCAAGTCATAGTCAAGTCATTGTTGTTTTTCACAGATATTTTACAACTTGAATGTTCTTATTTCATTTTTCAAATGTAGAAAAATTGATTTGCTCGAGCGGGCCCAGTAACGTCTCCATTGGAGACTTTGTTGTTACTGTGTCAGGGCTGGAGTGATAGCACAGAGGGTAGGGCGTTCGCCTTACAAGCGGCCAACATGGCTGACCCGAGTTCGATTCCTCCGCCCCTCTTGGAGAGCCCGGCAAGCTACCGAGAGTATTCGATATGCCAGACACAGTAACAACAAAGTCTCCAATGGAGACGTTAGTGGGCCCACTCGAGCAAATCGACGATCAACGGGAGGGCCTTTACCTTTTACCTTACCTAGAAAAATTGAAGGTTGAAGAAACCTATACCTAACCTATCTACCCTGAAGTAAAAACCTAAATTTTCTAGTCACTATAGAAAATTAAATTCAGATAATTTTCTATTATTTCAGAGTAAGGTTAAGTTTCAATTTGTATATCTGAACAAAATTTCAATTTGAGGGAGGGAGTTACAGAGAGGGTGAAGGAAAGAAAGAAGTATGAGAATTAAAGCAGCAGTCATATCTGAACCACTCCAGCACCGATAGATGATGAAACTGTAGGCATCATCTATGAAAGATAACCATAAATCTTGCTCTAAAGGACTTTCAACTCAAAAGTAACTCAAAGAATTAAAATACTTTAAGGTCCAGTGATAGAAAAGAAAACCAAACCAAATGTTATAGGAAAGGCAATTAGAGAATACATACTAATCCTCTTTTATCTTCTTAAAATTCACTGAATAGTCATTTTATTAGAGATGCGTATTTAGCATTCCATAATCTTATACATTCATTTTCATTATGTCTCTATTTCCCTTCACTGTTGTCTCAAGTTCCCTAACCAATCCACCCCACCCCTTGCTGAAACTTCTTCCTGTAGACTAATTCTCAGTTTCTGTTGCCTTTGGGTATTTGTTGTTCTTCTGTTTTCATTCTTCATCTCCTGCACATGAGAGAGATCTTTCTGCATCTGTCCCTCTCCTTCTGATTTTACTCAGCATGATATGCTCTAGCTTCATCTCTGTGGCAGTTTCTTTCATGATTTACTTTTTCTATACAGCTGAGGAGCATTCCATTGTGTACATGTACACAAAAGAATACTCCAGCATCTGATCTTGGACACTTGAGTTGTTTCCAGATTTGGGCTATTGTGAATAGGGCTGCAGTAAACAAAGGAGAGCATATGTGTTTTCTAAATTGATGTTTTGGACCCTTAAGATAGATACCAAAAGTGGAATTTCTGAGTCCTATGAAAGTTTAGTTTCTAGTTTTTTTGAGAATTGTCTATAGTTTTACAAAAAGGTTGGACCTGGGACAGACATATAGTATAGAACATTTGCCTTCTATGTGGCTGACCTGGGTCCAATCCTCAGCATTACATATATCCCCCGAGCCCATCAGAAGTGATCACTGAGTGCAGAACTATGAGTGAGCTCTAGACATTTCCAGGTGTGGGCCCAAAAGAAAACAAACAAAAGCACAAAGTTGCACTAGCTGTCATTCCCACCAACAGTGAATGCGAGTCCATTTTCCCCCTTATCCCATACGTTCTTCTTGGAATTTTCAGTGCATTATACAGCAATTCAGAAAATAATTTGAAAATGATTTAGAAGAGAACACATTGATCGAGTATTGGTGGAAAGAATACTTTTTTTCCTTTTTGGATTACAGCCAGCGATGCTCAGGGATTACTCCTGGCGATGCTCAGGGGACCGTATGGGATGCTGGGAATAGAACCTGGGGGGACTGTGGGCAAGGCAAACGCTCTCTAGGCTGTGCTATTGCTCTAGCCCCGAAAGAATACTTTCTTAAGCTTAATTATGAACAAGTGAATATATGCAATTGACCCTTGAGGGATCCAGTCCTTATAATATGTTCTTTATCTTCTGGAGAAGCATGATTAAAACATCTTTCTAAAAAGTTTTAAAATAAACAGCTCCAAAAGTTGCATGCAAAAGATAATCATGTTAAGAATTTATTTGTTAATAAAATTTCCTATGTACAAGACCAAAATAATTTTTTGTTTTGTTTTGGAGCCACACCCAGAGGTGCTCAGAGCTTACTCCTACCTCTGCACTCAGGTATCACTCTTGGCTGAGATCCAGGGACCATATGTGGTTGCTGGGGATTGAACCTGGGTCAGCCACATGAGAGACTAGGGCCTTACCTACTGTTCTATTTCTCTGGCCCAAGAACAAAATATTTTGTCTTACAATCCTACAAAGTAGATAGTATCACATATTGCCATTTTACAGATTAGAATATGAGGCTTAAAGAGATTATGGAACATGCTAAAAGATAACAACTGATAATCTACCCAACATTAAGATTTCAATCCAGGACCTAATCAGCTTTTTTATTATAAAAAAGAATTTGCCATAATCATGATCAAAAATAATTTATTTCCTTTAAGATACTTACTGGATACATTGCTTAGGAAATTTGATTATTCTCTTTTGCTTGAATGTTGCAAACTATTGTTCAATAACTTTAATTGTAGCATTTATTATAAAAGCAACTTATATGCAGTTATTTGCCAGGTATCTTGGTAACGTGGACTATGAAGAAAAACTCCATGATTTTAACTCCCACCAAAACACAATCCCACATACTTTATTATTTTTATCCCCTTTGTTCCCTGTAGTCTTTTTAGTTCTAACCTTGACAATTTTCTTCTCCCTTTTCCTGCTTTTCCCTATCTTTAATCCCATTATTTATTCTTGATTTTCCTTTTCTATCCTCCTCTTACTCCTCCTTCTTTCATTTGCTTCATGTTTTTAATAGTCCCAAAGAAATTAACTTTCTTTTTAATTTGAAGCATTAAATATTAATGGATAGACTCCAGCAATTAATTATAAAACCAAGGAAAGAATTAGGCAGCTATTAATCATCATTGATTCAGATTGCAAAAAGGGCTGCTGCACACATGAGATTTTATTGAATGATGTGCTTGAAATGGTTTTTCTTTTATTTTGCCAAAGTAGAAAGGAAATGCATCATTAGCTATAAAAAATCATATAAGCACAAAAATGATAAACTAGCCAACTGTGGACAAACACGACACATTTAAAATATTACATTTCAGAGCCAGTGGGAGAGATGTTTTTGTAAATGCCAGAAAGTCTAATGTGAATTTAAGACAAATAAATGCAGGGTTGTAGGCAGGGGAGGAAGTGTGAAAGCACACTTAACAGTACATATCCATCCCTAGAAACAAGGGTCATTCACAATGCAGTACAGTGGTGCTTTGCACATAAAAGATCTTGGATTTGGATCCTGTTACCATTTTTTTAAATGAGTATTCTAAGAAGTGGAAATTATTACCTGGAGGTTATTGCGAATCTCATTAAATGTTACAAATAATTTTATGCAGAAAGATTATGAGCCAGCACATATTTATAACAGACATGCTATAGAAACCAGCTAAAAGCTCACCTTGGTTTAAAAATGAGGTATATATAGACAATTGAATGCCACTCAACTACAAGAGAATATGAAAGCTCACTATCTGCAACACCATATATACATATTCTGGAATTATGTTAGATGAATTAAATCAAAAGAATAAAGACAAATACTATACTTTTTTGTTCTCATATGTGGGAAATAAATATTTAAACAAAACAAAACCCAAACAAACCCTTAGCTTTAATAGAAAAATAGTAATTATAAGAGAGGGCAGGAATCGGGTAGAAAAGATATTTCTATATTCAATGTCACCTATTAATCAGAATATATTTACTGCATGATGATGGATGGGAACTATAATTATTGTGGTGAGGTGTGTGGTGTGATATGTGAACATTTACATTTGAAACTTATTCAGTGCTTCATAGCTCTGTTTATTTTTTGCTGGTCACTGTCACTGTCCTCCCATTGTTCATCGATTTGTTGGAGCGGGCCCAGTAACGTCTCCATTTTGAGACTTGCTGTTATTGTGTTTAGCATAATGAATATGTCACGGGTAGCTTGTCAGGCTTTGCCGTGTGGGCGAGATACTCTCGGTAGCTTGCCGGGCTCTCCGAGAAGGTTGGAAGAATTGAACCTGTCTTGGCTGGGCTGGCTGAGAGTAAGGCAAATGCCCTAACGCTATGATATGCTGGTATTAGTGAACAAACCTACAGTCTCACATGTACTTAATCACCAAAGAATAGCCCTCGTTTTCATACAATGTTGTAAATCAGAGTCACCTGAATTTATAAAAAGGGTAATTCCTAGGTTTACATATCTCTATTTCAAAATTAAAATAACCCATCACAAAATTTTAAGGGTATGGACTCTTGGGATTCAATCTGTATTAAGAAATTATTCCTAAGTGCATATGCATTATTAAACTTTCCTTATTGCTTATGCAGTTAATACACTGTTATTGAAGTTATGAGATACTTTAAATGAAACATCATTTTGTGAGCAATTCCTTAGAAACATGGGGAAACAATTAAGTAAGGTAAACTCAAGAAAAAATTGCAGAAAAAATATCTTCTTACTGCTAAAATCTTGCTTCAACATGGATTCTGATTCGTTACAGCTTGTTAGTGATATAGTTTCATCTTTTCAGTGTTTTAAACTTTTAAATATATTTCCTTTGTACTAGTGTAGGATTCCTTTCAATTACAAATAAGGGACATAATCTCCTATACGTGATCAAATATGTTTAGTATCCAAGAAAGTCTCTTTAGGGAAATTGGCATTTGGATTTCTAGTTTAGGTTTGGCCTTAAAAAGGATAAAATATGAACAGTGTGCATTATATACACAGTAAGGAGCACATATGGACTGCATTTCTGGAGGAATGTAAGTTATTTTATTTATTTTCAGATGTATGGTTTGTGGAATCTAGCATATTCTCAGTTTGTCTCTTAAGAATTTTTCAATAGTTTTTGTTTCCTGTACCTTTATCATTTTCTAATTTTTCATCTCTTATTTTCTTTTACTTAACACTTTGTATTACATTTATTTTTGAAACTGCATCAGTTTATTAAAAATTTGTAGTAGTTTTGACCTTATGTATTCACATTATTTTAGATGTTTCTTGTAAATACTGGTCATGAGTGAAGTGATTATTTAATAAAAAAAACACAGATATCTGCTGAATGATTTATGTGATTTGGAGTAGGAAGAGTGAGGTATCCTAGTCTTTACTCTGCATCTCAGTGTCTTTGGCTGATGTCTCATCCTTGCATTTCTTTTTGCTACACTTCATTTATAAAATAAAGGACTGGGACAAGATCCCCTCCAAGGCCCCTTTCAGCACTGACTGCCTATGAATTTATGAGAAGGGGAGAGACAGAATAATGAAAGTGCAGGGAAGGGGAGAGGTTATTATTACAAGCATTCTGGTGCCTTTATAAACAAATCCTGCCTCTTGTTATATTTCACTGGAACAGAAAACTCTTTTTTGCCGAGATGGTAACCATAGCAAGAAGAAAATATTTCCACTGATTTATTTACTGCTTTGTTTTACTGTTTTTTAAGAAATCCCATGACTTGGAAAGAAATATATGTATATTCATTATCGTAAAAATAGAGAACAAAGAAACAAAGAATATAAATAAATGTTCATAAATTTTCCATCAGATATAGCAGCTGTTAATATTTGCAAGATTCTATCTTTATATTTTGCCTCTCTTTAATTCTTTATATTTAATATTAGGGTCTATATAACCTTTATTTGGGTATATCCAATCATACATGTTTTTCTATTAGTATAAATAAATATGTTGAATAGACACACATTATATAGTAACTGATTCATTTAAATATATTCCAATTTTTCAGTCACAGATAAATGTCTCTGAAAAGATTATTCTAATGCAGTGTACTGTGTTGGTATGGCTAGAATTTTTATCTGTGATCATCCTTTAAGTTTTCTTTAAGTACTAAAGATACCCTTTAAGTACTATTCTTTTTCTTATAAGAAATTTTAAGCAGTGCAATCAATTACCACGAGTCAGTACATGAGACCAAAATAAACCACGACTACTGGGACTAATGACTATTTCTCTACTTTTTTTTTTCTGGTGTAAACAGAATGTTGGATTGTAATTAGATTGTAATTAGAACTTTGATAATGAGAATGGTGTGATATATTGTTCCTTTAATTTTTGCACTCATAACCTAATTTTAGCTTAATATATTATGGTGTTTTAAAAGTGCAGGTCTACTAATTTTATTGATATAAGACGATATAAGCATAATTGCTGATTCTGCCATTTCCAAAAAATAAAATTCATGTAGGAAATAGTATCTAAGGGACAGTACAAAGTGAAATCATTGGTATATTCTGATTGTCCAGTTTAATCAATGCCCTAAATCAGTATAAATGTGGATTTCAAATTTGTATGAATAAATAAAATTTCTGTTATTTTTTCTTTCTCTTCTTTCTTTCTTTCTTTCTTTCTTTCTTTCTTTCTTTCTTTCCTTCATAAGATTGATGTTCCCTATATATACCTTCAATGTTTGAAAAAATAAAATAACTTTACCACACAATTATGGAAATTCTTGAAGTTCAGGATTTGACTCAGAAGACCACCTCAATTTTTAGGGAAGTCAGAATGGATAAAACCAACCATATCTAAATATTTTTTGAGAGATTTGACTTTTAGCTATGAAATGTAATTTTAACCTTCAGACCTCAGGACATTGAATTCATTGTCCTAATATGAGGGAAAATATACAGGCCTAAGAATGAGGTTCCAGTTCAGAGACTGAGAATACTTCCTGTGAAGAACCAATTAAGGCAGGGAAACAGACATAGTGAGAATCAATCTCTGAACAGTGAGCCAGTGGGGCAGAGACTGGGGTGAGAAACCATCTCTGGGACCCACTTTCTCCATAATTACCTGTAGGTCTAGGTAGAGCAAGATGTAATCCTATTTGATAGAGGAACTTCTGAGGTTTTTTTTCATCACCTCCATTGGATCTGATGGGGTTTGTGAGTTGCCCCCTATGCCAAGAGTCCATCTGGTTCTGTGAATCAAAGCACTGCAGCCCACTGAGATATCTTAGGCCCTAGAAAGCCTCTTGGTAGGGTTTAGAACCTAAAAAAAAAAGAAAGTCTCCTTGACCTTGTGTTGAACCTAGGAGTTCCCAGTTCTCCAGGGAGGTAAAAGCCAGTTGTTAATGAGAAGTACTGACAAATGATTCCAGTTTCCATTTTCTTAGATGGTCCTTCAGGTTGTTTACATTGTTTGAAATATGCTTTTAATTTTTGAGGCAACATGGGTTTACAAGATTGTAAATGTTAATATGTTTTGTTTTGGTTTTGGTTTGGGGCCACACACAGTGATAATTGGGGTTTGCTCCTAGCTCTGCACTCAAGAATCACTCCTAGCAGGGACTGGGGAACTAAACTGGGTGCTGGGGATTGAACCCCAGTCAGCTGTGTGCAAGACTAACACCCTATCTTCCGTGTTATCATTCTGGCCCAGGTCAGTTAATCTTTGGTAAAGGAACAAAAATTATGAAGTAGAGCAAGAAAAGCCTCTTGCTCAACAAGTGGAGTTGAGAAAACAAAAATTAAATCAGACCTCTTTTTAATGCCATGCACAAAAGCCAAATCAAAAGGAACTGTGAATCAGACTTGAATCCATTAAGGTACATAGAGGATAACTGGACAGAAATTTTATGATGTAGGCAGTTAGACAGGAAAGGGCTCCCTTGGCAGTGGAATTCCTAGGGAGTCTAAAACAACCTAGCCCTAAGGCTGTCAAGACCCACTTTGTGAGCTAAGTGGCCAGAGAAAATTGTCACCTTGTGTCAGAGAAGGCTGGACTCCCCTCTGGGAGAAGCCCCAGCAGAAACAAAAGACAGGAAAGGAATTTCAAAGAGGACCATCAACCACTCCCAACTCTACCTCCTTGGCAACCTCCCTAGTAAGGATTCTTACCTAGCTGGAAAGACAGCATGGGGGAAGGTTAGAGAAACCCTATGGGAAGAGCAAGCATATGCTGCCTAAACCCATGTGCTGCTTGTGCCCACGTGGCCAAGCACATGTGGTGCCTGATCACGTGTCACCGACATCTCCCCTCTTGAGATGTATACTTCCCCCTCCATCTTTGGAGTAGCCTGCACTTCTCTCTCTCTCCCTTTCTCTCTCTCTCTCTCTCTCTCTCTCTCTCTCTCTCTCTCTCTCTCTCTCTCTCGCTTTCTCTCTCTTCTTTTTGGGTCATACCTGGCAGTGCTCAGGGGTTACTTCTTGCTCTGCACTCTGGAATTACTCCTGGGGTTGCTGTGGGACCATATGGGATGCTGGGAATTGAACCCGGATCAGCCATGGGCATGGCAAATGCCCTATCCACTGAGATATAGCTCCAGCCCTTGCACTTGTCTCTTGAATGTGATACTCCCTCTCACTTTCTCTCCCTCCTTGTCCTTCTTAAAACTCTCCAAATACAATCAGTTTTTACTTTACTGCTCTCAACTCCTGAAATTCTATGTTGAGACAAAAAAAGTACTTGGGAACCCTGGGTCAGGTCATGGTCAGGCCCTCCTTTCCTGAGAAGAGCAATTCCTTGCTCCAGCCTGAGACCGTGGCTCCTTGAGACCCTGAGCCAAAAAGAACAAGTGGACATCAGGTGTGGCTTGACATCTACCTTTTGGGGCTGTCGGGCTCTTCACAGATTTTATCAGTCCTAACCTTCCTCTCTGGTTTCAGTCTAGCAGAGGCAAATTGGGAGAAAGTTCTCTCTTCTCACCACCTCACATACACAGCCAGTGAGGGTTTACTGACTTCATTATCATTGAGTATTATTATTACTGTTGTTGTTGTTGTTTTTTTTAATTTTAGCCTTATCTCAAGATGCTTAGGGGTTACTCCTAACTCTGAACTCAGGAATTACTCCTGGCAGTGCTTTGGGGACCATATGCGATACCAGGGATCAAACCTAGTTTGGCCAAGTGCAAAGCAAGTGCCCTACCCCCTGGACTATCTCTCCAACCCCTGGCCACACCTTGTGTTATTGTAGAATATTCAAGGCATCCATTCCACTGCTGACTGGGATCAGGTACTACAGAGACTTTATCATAGATGGTTAGTGTTGCTATCAGTCAGAGACAAAATTCTCCATCTTGCCACTATGCCACAGTTTTGGCCACAGTTCCCTTCTCCAGGTCCAAGAACTGGAAGCAAATGTATATCTCTGATAAGGAATGAACCTGCCTGGCATTTTGCTCCACCACTCTAGCATCCATACCTTGCTGCATAATCCACATCTTGAAGGCCTTCTAAGTAGTGGCACTTGCAAATGAAATGTCAGCAGTGTGATAATGTCATCATGATGGGATACATTGTAATCAGCCTGTGCCCCAGGAGGCACTTAGGAGGCAGAGCCTGGCAGCAAGGCAGGGGAGAGTGAGAACAAGGAACAGAGGCCCCGAACCTTAGAATAAACACCCTGAGGGTTTAGTTGTTCCCCAGGGATTGTAAAACCTGAGACCTGGAGACACAAATTTTGTCCATGTATCTGAATGAGATTACAAAAAGAAACATTTTCTAAAAGACATTTCAAAAAGATTCTCTTGATTTTGAGTAGGTTGTTGCTAGCAATGCTATTCCATAAACTCAGGTTCCTTTTGCTTGGTTTTCAAGTACATCATTTGAAAAGATTCACATTCTGACTTCTCTATTTAAGACACTTTCTACCTTTAAGGTGACCCTTTAAGTAAGTACTAAAGATTCACTTTCAGCTTTTTTTTTTCTTTTTGGGTCACCTTCGGCAATGCTCAAGGTTTACTCCTGGCTCTACACTCAGGAGTCACTCTTGGCAGTGCATAAGGACCATATGGGGATGCTAAGGATGGAATGTGAGCTGGCCTCATGCAAGACCAATGCCTTACCCACAGTACTATCACTCCATCCCTTCACTTCAGTTTTATTCTCTATCTTTCAAAATCTCATCCACAGGAATAACGATGGCACTATTTTCCCTATTAACATTGGAAGAAATGTGGGGCAAGTCAATTCAATCACAGGTTTAGAAATCTCGTTTTGCCCTCCATATAACTTATAACTGATTCTGATTCCTGTAGCTAGGCAGCAGATCTAGGCTCCATATTAAATTTTCAAAGTGTTATTTTAAAGTTACTAAAGCTGGAGAAAATGCTTAGTGGCTGTTTTGCATGCAAGAAGCCCAGGTTTGATCCTCAAGCACGCCAGGGTCCCCAGAGCATGACAAGATTACCAGCAGAGATTTCCCAAGTGCAGAATTAGGGGAGCTACATCAATGGATGTAGCCCCTAAATAAAAACAAACAAAACCAATAGTGCTCAGGCTTTCTACTCTGCATCCCCCCACTCCCCGCCCTCTATCTTCCTCTCCCTCTTCCTCCCTCTCCCTCTCCCTCTCCCTCCCTCTTCCTCTTTTGGTCGGCACTCTTCTCCCTTCCAGTGCTATTTGGAGGTAGTGAAGCTGACAGTGTAAAATTTGGGCACTGTGCTTCTCCTAGCACAGTTTTTCCCTTTATGTGTCTTTCCTATCTTTGGTTGGTTTGTTGTGATCTCTTGATGCCATTGCAATCTGGATATGGTGTGGAATTTAAAAGTCATGGCATCCACTTTGTTACCCAGTAACCAATTTGAAAATTGTTGATAGTTGAGTGTTCTGGAATCTCCATTTAAAATTCCCATTTTGTATAGGTCAGACTCTATCTGAGCACAGTCTATAACTACTTGGAACCATATTGCAGAACATACTGGTGAATTAGTACATTTCCTTTAAAGCAGGAACATGTAAAGTCTGTATTTCTTTCCATTTTCAGATCACTTGCATTTTTAACATGCATCAATTTAATTTAAACGGCTTTAATTAAATGTAGCTCCAAAAACAAATGTAGCTACCCTAAATGACTTTGTGAGTGATGGCCACGTGGCCCAGTGTTGTGGAGTAGTGAAAAAAGAACGCATGCATCCTTCAGCACAATTTCTTGATCACTTAGGTCAGAATAAATGTTTCTAGAAATCAAACTGTCTTTCGAAATATTTGTTGTGTAGGTTTTTTTTTTCTCACATTTGTCTTCTTGTTGGGGCATACTTTTTTTTTGGGAATCTGTGGTTTTCAGCTCATCATTCTTGGTTTCTGAAGGAGCAAATGCTGAAAAGCAGCATCAGTGGACACATATAAAATCTGTGTGGGTTTTGAATCACTCTCTTGAAATATAAGTAATGTTGGTAGACAGAAATACTCTACCTGATTTAAGGTTTCTTTGCTCACTTGTTAAAGTATAATTTTTTAAAGAGAACTTTAAAATCATGACTCTGAAACAGATATAAAATAAACACATATCGAAGAATTTATTTGACTGGTTAATTAATGAGGAAACTAGTGGTCCAAAAGATAACTCAGAGTTTCACATTTATGGTCAGATAAGGAAGGCCGAAATAAATTTGCAAATGGATGTAAACTGGCAAAACTCTGGACTATCTATAGGGCCATAATCAATTGCATTCTACCAGATAAAATTTGCATTTATATGGATAAGAATTTTTCACATCAGTAACAGTTTATGATAGGTTAACTTCCATCTGTACAGAGCAGTAAAACAACCTCATCAGAGACAACAAAGATGAAGATAATGCTGATGAATGAGCTAGCCAAGACCATTACTAAATTTCAGAGCCATTTACAATTTATCCTTAGGAAACTATATCTCAGATCCTTTTAGGCACTTCTTCATGTATTTGGTGGCAATGCTAAATGCTTTATATCCTCCATATACACTATTAGTCAAAGTTTCATGTTAAATCACTACCTCTGAAGAAAATCATCTGTACTGAGACTGCAGCTGGCTTTATTTGTAAAGCTGAGTTTGACAGTTTTCTTGTCAGGTTCCCCTTAAAGTCAGAGTTCCTGGAGGCCATTGCTTCTGCTTTGTATGCATCACCTAGCCTGGTCTCTGCTTCACATCATGTGCTTAGTTAATAACAGATGAGAGCATGAATGATTTGAGAAAGACAATTATTCTGAGGTCACCTTGTTAACTTAAAATGTCATTTCTTCCTTCCTAAAAAAATTAGTTATTCAAATGCAAGTATATATATATATATACACACACACACACATAGATGCATATATAAGCATACATATATGCATGTATACATTTATATCAAGTGCTTCTTTATAGGACAAGTAAGTATTCAATTCACTTTTATTATTTTCATAAAAATTTTTGCATAGAAAAATATTCTTTGAAGATAAAAGTACACACTTTCCCCTATTTTCACATTTATTCTAATATTCAAAGTATTCCTTGACTTACGTTGGAATATTTGGCTTTTATGCTCCAAGAGTGGCTCTGGTAATGGGAGATTATGTTTGCATACTCTTGATGTTACATGCAATATCTTCAACTAAAAATTAATTTTTAATCAGTAAGCTTCTCTGACCATGACATTGTTGTTAAAATCTCTTTGGTACTATAGCTATATTTCTTAAGTCATGGTTGATGCTATCGCTAAAATAAAAATTGATATTTAGGTTATACCAGTAGCTTTTCATTAAATTAATATTTCATTGAAAGTATATTGGAAAATAAAATAGAAACGCATATAAGTGAGGTTAGAAGGATCTTAAGCTGTTATTTAGCATGTTGGAATAGGCTATGTATATCTTTTGTTTTTACAAATAATGAGTATATGGACGAAATCTGCTAAAACAAATAGAATAAGATAGCCTGCATTATTTGGAGCCAATGGGAAAAACATAATGAAATTTTTAGGCATATGTTTATATTAAAGTATATACAGGCTCTCCGAGAGGAGAGAAGGAATCGAACCCCGCACTACCGAGAGTATCTCGCTCTCACAGCAAAGGCTGGCAAGCTCTCCATGACGTATTCGATATGCCCAAAACAGTAACAACAAGTCTCACAATTTGTTGTGAGATGTTACTGGTGCCTGCTCGAGCAAATCGATGAACAATGGGAGGACAGTCCTATGACAGGTGTATGTTTCCATAGTACAAAGAGGCTAAATAGCATTTATATAAACTGGTATTTATACTATCCTTATACATAACAAGTATTGCTTTAGAAATATTAAGGTTTTACAATAGACAATATTATAAATGTGTATTACCTGAATTTATTCTTCATTTTATCATTCATTTTTAGATTTAGAACAATCATACCTAATGTTTAAAAAGCCATTTAAGAATATTTACTTTTTGAACAGAGCCCCAACAACCAAAAACCTCCAGAACCCAATCGTCAACCATGCTCATGGCCGGCCATTCTCCACAGGCTTGGAGAAGCCTTATTCCGAAAGAAGTGAGGAGGACTGAGCCTCCTCCACCCAGTCCCAAGTTTATCAGTAGCTTGGCAGTCGCGCCCACAAACTGCCATTGGCATCATGTAATCTCATGAATGGTCATGATCCGGAGATTCAGAAATAAAGCTCCTGGATGAGAGCAACATAGAGCTCACCCATGAGTGAATCTGATCTACAATCATATTCTAAATTTTAGAATTCCTAGAATGACCTCTATTTCTCTACACCACTGATGTACCAAGAATAGCACACAACATTTTGATGGGGTTTAACAAACATGTTAGTAATCTCCTATACAAGGGCATAATGGCTCCAGGATGAAATACAACAATCTTCACAAACCTGCCTCTAAAGAAACCTTAGTGGACCATTTACATCAGATTATTCATAATAAGCAATACAAAATTAATTGTTTTGGTTCTGCTTTCTGGGAAGAGTTGGGATTTGGGGTGGAAACATTTGAAATATGGTGATGGGAAGGTGCAATGGTGGTGGGTGGTGGGATTGGTGTTTGAATTTTAAATGTAATGAATTATTGTAAACACTTCATAACAGTGAAATAAAACTTAAAAAATATATTTTTGAAGATAAATTCCTTTAAGTAATAAAGTCAGTTAAGTTACATTTTCTACTGATTTTTAAATTAATTGATCTGGGATACAAGTACTTTCATTCTAAGTATGTCTTTATCCCAAACCAAGCAGTGAGAGTTCCTCTTTCATCACATCCTTTCTGGCACTTGTTTCTATTCTTTTGGATATAGGCCATCCTGCTTGTGTGAGGTGCTGTCTTGTTGTTTTGATTTTCATTTCCCTGATAAGTCATGATGGTGAGCATATTTTTGTGTGGCTATTGGCCAAGTTTAGGTGTCTGAGGAAATTTCTGCTCTCTCACTTAATTTTGATGACTACTGTTTTTGCTAAGCTTTGACAGTGTTTTTTATATCTTGGATTTTAGTGCTTTGTCTGATGTATGCTCAAATGCACCAAGCTTTAATTCCTTTAAGTAAGTTTTAAAAAAAATTTTTTTATTAGTGAAACAGTGGTAGGGCATTTGCCTTACAAGCGGCCAACATGGCCGACCCGAGTTCGATTCCTCTGCCCCTCTCGGAGAGCCCTGCAAGCTACCGAGACTATCTTGTCCGCACGGCAGAGCCTGGCAGGCTACCCGTGATGTATTCGATATGCCAAACACAGTAACAACAAAGTCTCCAATGGAGATGTTACTGGGCCCGATCGAGCAAATCGATGAACAACGGGAGGACTGTGATTGTGACTGTGACTGTGAAGAATCATTGCTTTCGTTGTTTTTGCTTTGGGGAGGTAGCAGGAACACGCAGCAATACTCGGGGTTTACTCATGGATCACTCCTGGTAGGCTCAGGGGGCAACATAGGGTCTAGGGATTGAACCCATATTGGTTGTGTGCAAGGCAACTACCTAATCACTGAATTATCTCTACAACTCCCACAAAACAGATTTTAGTTTCTCTTGAGACTAATTTTTAAGCATTCTTTATTTGCACTTGTGTTGGGGCTAGAGAGATAGCTCAAAGGGTTAAGTATACGACTTTCAAGTGAGAGCCTGTCTTCAATTCTCAGCACCATATGATTTCCAAACCACTGCCAGTAGTGAGCTATGTGCTCAGAACCTGGAGTAACCCTTGAGCACTACCAGCTGTGAATCAAAAGAAGAAAAGGTGCTGAGAGAATTTCAGATGTTTTTACTTATTAGTAAATCATTTCAATCGGATGATAACTTTTTTTGAAGCTTTTAAATTTTTTCAGGTTGTGTTGTAGACCACAAGATGACTCTGTCCTTGGCTAATGTTCTGTATAATGTAGCACTGTAGCAATGTTCTCTCATTGTTCATTGATTTGCTATAGCGGGCACCAGTAATGTCTCCATTGTGAGACTTGTTGTTGTTACTGTTTTTGGCATATGGAATACGCCACCAGGAGCTTGCCAGACTCTGCTGTGTGGGCAGGATACTCTCGATAGCTTGCTGGGCTCTCCGAGAGGGGCAGAGGAATTGAACCCGGGTTGGCCCCGTGCAAGGCAAACACTCTACCTGCTGTGCTATTGTTCCAGCCCTTCCATAGCTCAGTTGCTAGAGCGGAGGACTGTAGGTGTGTTCTGTATAATAATGAGAAAAATTACTATTCTACTATTGTTGAATGGTGTATTCTCTAAATAAAAATTAGAAAAAGTGGACTAGGAGAGTTGATAAGCTCATGTCTATCTTTGTTGATCCTACCTGTTTGAGACTGTAGATTGTTGCCAAGTAAACCTCCATTCTTTTTTTCATTTCTGTACATCTCAGCCCTTAAGGATATTCTAGCTGTTACCTTCTCCTGCCCCTTTTCTTAGAAAGTACTCATTATCATGGATTTAATATATTAAATAACCAAACACACTTCAATATATCACGTATTATTAAGAGAATGAAAACAAGAGAGTGTTTTCCTAAAGAATATTTCTACTCTGCCATCACTTTGAATTCAGAATATAACAAGGAATTATAAAATGCAATATACATTGCAACACCAGAGGCTTTGTGTGCTTATATATAGAAAACACTTGAAAATACATGTCTAGGCTCCTGAGATACTACTGGTGTGAAAGTGCTAGTCTTGCATGTGGCCAACTCTGGTTCTATCCCCTCACCACATATAGTCTCCCAAACATCCCTGCACAGAGCCAGGGCTAATTCTCGACCACCACTGGGTATCACCCTAAAACTAGAAAAGAAGAGAGAAACAAGAGAGGGAGACAGAGAAAGGAAATAAAAGAAAATATGAGTATAGGAAGGAAAGTAATGCAAATGGGAAGAATATTAAAAACATATAGTTAATAGTAATCACTGGAGACCTCCCGGTCCTCAATGCTATAACATGCTTTTATTTCCTATTGCAGTAATATCTTTATTATGGATTTTAAAAGTGGGAGTGAAAAAATCTCCAGAATGTTCTCTATTTTTGAATTTTAACACACTGAGACTTCTAATGACTGCAACTTGATTTTATTCTGGGAATTCAAACTCCAATTTGGTTTTGTATTTATATTTAAATTTTAATATTCTTTCCTCATTATTTCCTGTAAGAAGTTCTGAAATAAAACTTCTAGAATTATGTTAAATAATAAATTGGTTCTTAAAGAATTAACTTACAGCTACAGTATTTCAAATAGGCACAGGCACATTAGTGAAAGGTGTTCTGGTTAGCAGTATTATAAAAGATCCAAAGAAAACCAAAGAGATTTATGTATAATGTATACAACTCATAAATACTTTATCTATTTGTAGATGCTTTATACCTAGAGAAATTATTTTTAAAATTGGGAATGAGAGTATCAAGAAAGCCTCAAATTGCAGCACAAAGTTATCTCCTGGTATTGGGAACAGGACCCCAGAGTCTGCTTCCAGAAGTATCTTATCTCAGTCACTGTGTTTCCAGCTAGTTTTCATGGCCCTTTTATTGTCTGTATCTGGATAGTGTAAGTTTGGGCAGCAGCATGTTTGTAGATAAGTATGTGTGCCCACAACTATTAAAAACAAAGCATTTCTCTAGCCATCAATCATAACAAGCCTATTTTTTTTTTGCTTTTTGGGTCACACCTGGCGATGCACAGGGGTCACTCCTGGCTCTGCACTCATGAGTTACTCCTGGCGGTGCTCAGGGGACCATATGGGATGCTGGGAATCAAACCCAGGTCAGTTGCATGCAAGGCAAACGCCCTACTGGCTGTGCTATCGCTCCAGTCCCAATAACAAGCCTTTTTTTCTTAAAAAAATTAGATCATTTCATATATATACATATTGTAACTTTATAGTCATTCTGGAGTTAGCACCACTGTTGTTAAATTTTAGACACCCGAGGTAAGTTGCTGAGAGTTATATAAAAATGAACCATTTGATTGACTCGCATCCAGGATTACATCCAGTTAATTTAGCTTCAGTCTAGGCTCTTAGCTTCTCATCTATGTGCCCCATCATGCTGGGTTCACTGCATTTTGGGGGTGATACTTTGTACAAGTAGCAGCACAAGTAAAAACAATATTTTGCTTCTGACATCAATGGTGTTCATGGTAAAGTAGTGATTTTAAGGTTCAATGACAAAGACTTGCTTTGCCTATTTGACAAGACATATTTTCCCAGACTGTTCACTTTCAGTTATTTGAAGCCTTAACATAATAAGGACATCAGAATAATGTACCAATGTGATATCAATTCTCAGTTTAATAAATATTAAACTGTATTATAACAAAAAAGTATGTGCTTAATGTGGTAGATGGATGTGAGTAAAACATATGCATGTGTCCTTCACCCGCAAAACCTTTAGATGTTTCCCCATACTTTCTGATAATTCATCATTTAAATTTCAATCAAAAAGTGAAACTCCAAAAGAGTCAACAATTATTCACAATAGATGCACTGTGAGAAGAAACCATATTTCTTAACTCTGGGATGTCAGTGTGTCTTCTGGGATAGATGGTATTTTGAATATATTCACTATTAATTTCCCCTCCAGTACACAGATTGGGTTTGTTATCAGTTATATTGATGGGTTGTCCTCAGATGGTTGAAGACGGAGAGTGTGGGGATGATTGAAATCTGTAGGCGAAGACAACTGCAGTTCCTGGAGGTGTTAGAAGTCTGCAGAGTTTGGGAGGTCTGGTGCTGCCATTTATATGTCTCTTCCCTGGAACTTTTCCTTCAGAACAGATTTTGAACTAAAAATAAGAGAATCTCCCATACTCGGTTAGTTTAAATTCTCAAAGAAACCTTGCCATCTCCTTTGAGAAATTTCCTAATGAATTTTCCATCCTTTCCTCTTTTATTTATTTTAACCATTATTTTAACCATTCTTACTGAATTTTATTTTTAATACAAGATCACTTAGGTCACAGTGCCCTTTATTTTCACAATTGTTCATTTTCTTTTATAGTACTTCACTAGAAATGTTGAGTACTTGGAGCCAATGTTCAATAACTTTATGCTCTAAGTTGATTCTTCACATCTATTTGATATTTACTAAGCTTTTAAAATTTCAACCATGTAATATAATACTTGAACATTATCATTATCTTATTCTTACTTTGGACAGCCTGGCAGGCTCCTGTATGTAACTGCCCACACGGTAGAGTCTGGCAAACTCCCTGTGGTGTACCCAATATGCCAAATACCAGTAACGATGATGGGTCTCATTCTCCTAACCCTGAAAGAGCCTTGAATATGGCACTTTTTAAAATATCAGGGCTAGGATGAAGGAGACGTTACTGGGGCCTGCTCGAGGCAATTGACAAACAACAGGATGATCGTGATCGTGATCGTGAATATAATACTATTTGTTATAAACTTACAATTGGGATTTTTATTTTAACTTTTGACTAGTACTCCAAAATCATCTATTTATTTACATATTTTATCTGTGACAGTCTCTGTAAGTATATATTTAATTGAATCACTGTGAGATAGACTCTTACAAAGCTGTTCATGATTAGATTTGAGGTTTACAGTATTCGAACACCCATCCCTCCACCAGTGTACAATTCCCAGCACCAGTACCAGTGTCTCCAGATTCCCTCCCATCACACCATACCCCATCCCCTGCCTGCCTCTATGGGAGGTGCTTTTCTTCTCTCTCTCTCTCTCTCTCTCTCTCTCTCTCCTTTTGGGCATTGTGGTTTGCAGTATTGACACTGGAAAGTTATCAAGAATAACCCTTTATCTACTTTTAACGCTCAGATCTTGATCCAGTGATCGTGATCCAGTGTGATCATTCCTTGATATTATTGTCATACAGGTTTCTTCTCTATCTTATCTACCCTAAGCCCCACACACCACTTGTGATTGGTTTCAATGATTGACCAGTCCTCCTCTTGGCCCCTGTTTTCCATGGCCATGAATATTAGTCTTCTACTATATATATTTTTATATACCACAAATGAAAGCAGTCATTCTATAATCTATCCTCTCCTTTTGACTCATTTCACTCAATATGATACTCTCCATGCCCATCCATTTATAGGCAAATTTCATGACTTCATTTTTCCTAATAACTGCACAGTATTCCATTGTGTAGATGTGCCAAAGTTTCTTTATCCATTCATCTGTTCTTGGGCACTCAGGTTATTTCCAGATTCTGGTTATGGTAAATAGTGCTGCAATTAACATAGGAGTGCAGATGGTGTTTGTGCTGTGTTTTTGGGTGTCCAGGGTATATTCCCAGAAGTGGTACTTCTGGGTCAAATGGGAGCTCAATTTCTAGTTTGTTGTTTTCTAAAAAGGCTGAGCCAGTCGGCATTCACACCAACAACGAAGAAGAGTCCCTATCTCCCCACATCCATGACAACACTAGTTGCATTTGTTCTTTTGGATGTGTGCCAGTCTCTGTGGTGTGACATAATATCTCATTGTTTTGATCTACATCTCCCTGATATAGTGATGAAGAGCATTTTTTTGATGTGCCTTTTGGCCATTTGAATGAAAAAGTTTCCATTTATTTCATCTACCCGTTTTCTGATGGGATTGGATGTTTTTTTCTTGTAGAGTTCAACCAGTGCCTTGCATATCTTTGCTAGTAACCTTTGATGAGAAGGATATCAGGTGAATATCCTTCCCATTCTGTAGGTTGTCTTTATATCCTAGCCACTGTTTCTTTTGAGGTGCAAAAGCTTCTTAGTTTAAGATAGTCACATTTGTTTGTCTCTGTTCCCACTTGCTTGGTCAGTGGCATTTCATCTTTGAAGATTCCTTTGGCTTCAATATCGTGAAGGATTTTGCCAACTTTTTCTTCAATATACCTTATAAATTCTGGTCTTATGTTAAGATCTTTAATCTATTTTGATCTGACTTTTCTGCATGGTATTAGATAGAGTTCTGAGCACCCCCTTCCTTTATTTTTCCAGGTAGCTTGTTAAAGTGCCAGCGTCACTTGTTAAAGAGGCTCTCCTTGATCCACTTTAGATTTCTTGCCCCCCATATCAAAGATTAAAGATTATATATTTGAGGATGTGTGTCAAGATATTCAACCCTATTCCATTGTTCTGCAGATATGTCTTTATTCCAATACCATGCTGTATTAGTTGTTCTGCTTTGTGTACAGTTTGAAGTTGGGGAAGGTGATGTTTCCCATCATTTCTCCCCCCAGGAATTGCTTTAGCTATTCCTGGGAGTTTATTATTCCATATACATTTCAGGAGTGTTTGATCAATTTCTTTGAAAAATGCGTTGGGTATCCTTATAGGGATCACATTGAATCTGTATAATACTTTGGGGAGTACTGCCATTTTGACAATATAAATTTTCCCAGGTGTTTTGGTTTTTAAATTATATAAGACAATGGATGATAAAGCATAACTATTTATATTTATTTTTGCCTGAATCTCGTTTAGATATAGTTAAAAAATTTATTCATTAAAGCACAATGGTTTACAATAGTTGAGACTGAGGCATACAATATTCCAGTGTCAGTTTCCTTCCACCGGGTTCCCAGATTCCTTCCCCTCTCCTCAACCCCCTTCTAACTAATCCAGTCTGCCCTCTTGATAGGCATTTTTTTTGATAACTCAGGATTTTATTCTTGTACCAATTTTGCAATATTACTTTGGTGATCTTAGTAATTATTTCTCAACCATATTATTTAATGTTGCTCATAAAACGATTACTGATTGACTGTTTTTTATTTATGTATTTATTTTTGCACTAGTGAATTCTTTCAAATCTTTAGTTTCTAAATTTTTTGGTGAATCACTGTGAGGTACAGTTACAGAATTACAAACTTTCATACAATGATAGCGTACCCATTCCTCCACCAGTGCCCATTTTCCACCACCAATGTTTCCAGTATATCTCCCACTCCTATCCCCCCCTCCATGCCTCTGTGGAAGGTACATTCCCTTTAACTCTCTCTCTCTCTCTCTCTCTCCTTTTGGGTGTTGTGGTTTGCAATACAGGTATTAAGTGGCCATCATGCTCGGTCTATAGTCTGCTTTCAGCACACATCTCCCATCCCGAGTGGGCCCTCTAAACATCCTTTACTTGGTGGTCCCTTCTCTCTCTGAGCTGCCTTTCCCCCCAGCATATAAGGCCAGCTTCCAAGTTGTGGACCAATCCTCCTGGTCCTTATCTCTACTATCCTTGGGTATTAGTCTTACTTTATATTCCACAAATGAGTGCAGTCCTTCTATGTCTGTCCCTCTCTTTCTGACTCATTTCATTTAGCATAATACTCTTCATGTTGATCCACTTATATACAAATGTCATGACTTTATCTTTTCTAACAGCTTCATCGTATTCCATTGTGTAGAGGTACCAGAGTTTCTTTAACCAGTCATCTGTTCTTGATCACTCAGGTTTTTTCCAGGTTCTGGCTATTGTAAACAGTGCAGCATTGAAGTGCAGATGTCATTCCGACTGTACTTTTCTGCATCTCCAGGATATATTCCCATAAGTGGTATTGCTGGGTCAAATGGGAGCTCAATTTCTAATTTTTTGAGAAACATCCGTACTGTTTTCTAAAAGGGCTAACCCAGTCGTCATTCCTATCAGCAGTGAAGGAGAGACCCTTTGTCCTCACATCTGCAACACCACCGGTTGCTTTTGTACTTTTGTTTTTTTTAACATTTTGGCTTTTTGGGTCACACCCAGCGTTGCACAGGAGTTACTCCTGACTCTGCACTCAGGAATTGCTCATTGCGGTGTTCAATATGGGATGCTGGGAATCAACCCAGGTCAGCCTCGTGCAAAGCAAATGCCCTACCTGCTGTACTATCACTCCAGCTTCACTTTTGTACTTTGGGATGTGTGCCAGTCTCTGTGGTGTGAGATGATATCTCATTGTTGTTTTGATCTGCATCTCCCTGATGATTAGTGTTGAATGTGACAGGCATCTTTTTAATATTGGTTATTAAAGTTTGGGTCTTATGATTTCAGTGTTGTTGATTCCATGGTTTGGATATTTAGCTTTATAATTTCTTAGCACCATCAATGTACTTGACCCCAATGCCCTGTTGCTTCTTCTGTTTCTTTACCCCCTACCCTCCATTGTATTTCTTTCCTTCTCTGATCAAAACATTTTACCTGACATACACATTAAATAGCTGAATATATATATATATATATTTTTTTTTCATTCCTTAGCACAAATTGTACAAGAGGAGATTCCATAAAGCATGAGACTATACATCCATACTGTTTTTATACATATTTTTTAGGATGAATTCTCTATTTAAACTACCTCTGAGACTCTCTAAGCTTATATACAAAAAATCACCTAATTAGAAAAGAGAGAGTACTTATAGTATTTACTAAGCTGAAAAATCCTTTTCAACAATTTCATTAGATGGTAGTTTCAGTTCAGAATTCTGTTGATTGTATTTTTAGCAGTAGAATTCACATTCATCACCCATTGTTTTTACTTGAGGAGAACAAACCTGTCTTCATTATCTTTTCCTTTTATCCCTGAGACAACTTAGTTCAGCCATTAGATAAATTAATAATGGGATCAAAAAAAAAAAAAGAATAATGAGGACACTGTTAGCCTGCGGTATTCAGGTTCACAGCCAAAGTTCTTATTCTTTAGCTTCTCTCCTTCACCCACTGTATCTCTCAAGTACTCTCTTCCTTCAATTCTGTGGGTCACTAAGAATTATTCTCCAACTTCTTTCTTTATTTCTGCTGAAATTCACTAGAATTTGATTATATCATTTGAATCAACAAACTTAACAGCAATAGATTTATTGTTATCAACAATATACCACTTTTGAAGTCACATGCATTTTTCTCTATTTGTTTTTTGTCTTAAAATGTTATTCAGGATGTCTATTCTTCTAAATCCAGCTAAAGGACATATTCTTTCAAGTGTTTGCCAGCCCATAGCCCAGTCTTATTACTCTTTGGTTTAAGGATGCCACAATTCAGTAAGCATAATCATGGTCTTTTAGGAATGAGAAATGAGAGATAGCGAAGAAAGAGATTTTAACAAATTATCAGGGAAGTTGGGCCAGATGTAAATTGTGTCTCAGTGATTTGATCACTGGTAAAAAGTAATATTTTATTAGTTAAAATGTAAGTCTATGTTATTTCTAATGCTGTTCTTAAGGAGAAAACACACAAATTTTTAAGTTAAATGCTCTTAAAGGAAACACATCGGCAACATTCATTAAGTAATTCATTCTGGCAACTTATTTGGCAGCTAACTGAAAAGAATGGCAGCTTCAGTATTTATTAATATTGCCAGATTGTCTCATTTTCAGAAATACCGCATGCTGGCTAACACCTGGAGAAGGTCGCTATTAATGCACATACATCAAGGATTTTAACACAGTAACATTTTCAGTATCCACTAAGACATATAAGAAATAGTTAAGCATTTCTGGCAGTCACATTCAACCTTGCAGCCTGACTGAGCTCAGCTGGGTTCCAGTGGAATGTTTCAAATCAGGATATGAAAGACAGGGTGGAAATGAAGATTTAGTAAGAAACGACATGATCTTGCACACTTGGACACTGCTGAGTATGGACAATTCTTTGATCAGTTTTGTTCTTTATTTTTATTTTGTTCTTTATTTTCCAAAGTAGAGGCACCTGAGACTTCTAACAGTGACTGTTTTACCATTTGGAAGAAATTATAAACAGCTTTGTCATTAAACATCTGTCTTGTTTTATGTCTTAAGTTCAGTGACAGTGGAACAAGAATAACTGACCATGTGAATGTAGTTATCAGTACATTCAATTTTTGCTTTTAATCATAATGCTAATACAGTTTATAAAGTAAAATTTTTTGGGGGGGTGGAGATTATATGCTTTTTCAGTTTTATTCAGTGGAAAAATAACCCTATACAATTAATTTTGTTTTGTATCAAAATATTTTGGGGCCTGAGCAATAGTAGAGTTGGTCACCCAAGTGCCACCAAGGGTGATTCATGAACACAAAGCCAAGTATAAATCTTAAATACTGCCAGGATGGCAGTACAAACACACAAAGTACAAACGCACAAAGAAAAATTAACAGCGCCTCCACCTCACCAAAAGGATCTTAGCATTGTCTTTAAAGAATATAATCTCCCAGGAATGTATGTATGCATATGCGTATGAATATGTATATAGCATATATACATGTATATGCACAGAAGATCTCAGTATTATTCTTGTAACTTTTTGAAGATTTAAAATTATTTAAAATAAAAAAGTTAAAATTGTAGCTATGTATTCAGATGCATGGCCCAAATAGGCACAAGTTCTCATAATAGTTTATTAAATTATGTTGAATTCAAGAGTTTCAAAGCTTAACTCTTTAGAGGAGGCATATTTAAAGAATGTTTGCATACATCTTCGCCTTTTGTATTAACATTGTAATGTGTTTCCAAAAAAACTGTACCTGTAATATTGTCAATGCAAATAATTGAATCCTGCTTTGTTCAGTGAATGATATTCTGGTTTGTCCCAGTAATATATTTTAGGACACATTTTTTTCTTTTGAGGATAGGGTCTAAGATCACATCTTATATAGAGTTGTCATGTTTCTTTAGTTTTCTACAATTTGCAAAAGTTCTTTAGATTTCCTTTGCCTTTCATGACACTGACATCTTTGAAGGATTCAGGCCAGTTATTTTATAGGATGTATCTCAATTTTGGCTTGTCTGATGTTTTTTTATGATTAGATTCAGGTTATGTATTCCTGACTGAAAAATAACAAAAGCAGAGAGTCCTTTTCAGGATATTAGATCTAGTGTGAACACTAGCTAATACTCAGTTTTATTTTTTATTGTTTTCTAGTGTGGAACATAAATATTTTCCCAAACACATTGAAACTTAGAATAAACATAAAAGGTGAGGCAGCTGGAACTGAATTTTTTATGTTGCCTCTTTGGTAGACTCCCAATGGTCAAGATATCTTCAGCTTGGGTCTTGGTTGTTAAGCACTTTTCTTGCAAAGATTATATTGAAAGCACCTAAAACACCTAGTTGCAGGCTTTATTAACCAGCAGTGGTATCACTGTCACTGTATCAACTGTCATCCTTTTGTTGGTCGATTGCCTCGAGCAGGCCCCAGTAACATCTCCTTCGTCCTAGCCCTGAGATTTTCAAAAGTGCCACAATCGAGGCTCTTTCAGGATCAGGAGAATGAGACCCATCATCATTACTGGTTTTTGGCATATTGGATGTGCCACGGGGAGTTTGCCAGACTCTGTCATGTGGGCAGGATACTTTTGGTAGCTTCCCAGGTTCTGCAGAGTAAGAACTAGATGATAAGATGTCCGGGAGCAAGGTTTTATAGTCTCTGGATCTTGGCCATTGATGGGATTACACAGCGCCGGGGGCAGTTGGTTGGTATAACACCTACATACTGGAAGATGGAGATTCTGGGTGGAGGAGGCCCCAGTCCCAATCCAAGCAGGCTTGGAGATCTACGCCCCAGGTCCCGCACACCTGGGTTCCTTGTCCGGTTCCTTCATGTGTGAGGCTTGTCCGAACGTGTGGAGAGTGCTCTTAAGCATGGCTGTGGCTGGAACCGGAGGTCTTCAGCTGCCAGGGCTCTGTTCGGGGTGGGGAGGGAAACTCAACCGACACTACTCTAAGGGGCACCGGTGAGGACAGCCAGGTGCGGAGGCAGGAGACTCTGCAATGATGCAGAAAACTTAACAAGACTCTGACCAGAGCAGAGAGAAGAGATGTCGAGCAGAGAGAAATGGTAAGGAGTGATTCGTTCACTGTTGAGGACAGATCTATGGGGATAATCTACCTTCCTTATAGTGGAGAGTAATCACCAGCACTTCCTCTTGTGGCAAAGTAGGCACATTTGTCAGAAACAATTGTGCTGATGTTTGAAATCCAAAATGGTGCACAGTGGAGCTGTAGAGACAAGTAGGTCCTACTTTCATTTGACCTACCCTGCTGTGAGTATAGAGTTTGACTGGTGTTTCTCAGTCTCTGCCATTTGAAGAATTGAAGCAGGAAAAAATGTGACCTAGTCCACTAATGCAATCCTAATTCCAGCTCAAACACATGCCCCAGTTTTAGAAATGATTCTAGTCCAATATAATAAAAATTTTCTCCTTGTTTTGACACTTTTTACCAGCATAATTAAAAGATTGAAAGTCAAACTGTAGGGTTTTTTTTATGTTGTTGGGGAGAGTGGGTGGGGTGACACCTGGCAGTAGTCAGTGCTTACTTCCTGCTCTGTGCTCAGAATCTCTCCTGGCAGTGCCTGGGGGACTGTGTGTGATGCTACAATAGCAGTCAACTGCATGCAATGCCAAAAGGTAAGTGCCTGACTCTCTTTATTGTCTCTTTAGCTACTAAGATGATGGATTGCTTGATCCTGTGTTTCTGTCTCTCTGTGTCTATATCTCTCTGTTTCTCTCTTCTCCCCTCCCTCCTCACATTCTACAAGTCGTGGGTGTGGGAGAAATAACTTTTGAAAAATTAACCCTTTAATGTCTGCTGCCTACTTTGCTAGATTTCAGTATTCTCGTGACACCATAAGTAACAACTATTTGTTGAACCTCTTAATTCTCTAGAAACAATCTGGTGGAACTGGATAGATTTCTGATGCTCTATTAAATAGCAGTTCTTACAATATGCAAAATAGGGTGAACAGGCCACTTTAAATAATATACTTTGTTGAGTTGTGTCATTTGTGACAGCTAAATAGGTTATTGAAATATTGTACAAAATAGTTAATTGACACTAAATTCATTTTTAGGATTTAAGTGCTTAAACTGGACAGCAATAATAATGGCAAAAATACAGTGGTTAAGTGACATCGTATTTTTGGTCCTTGCAAGCAGTGCTCAGGAGACCCTCTGGGTTGCTTCCTATTGATTCTTGGCCAGCGGGGACCGTAGTTCATTGTAGGCCCAAGAATGCAGTGTTGCTTAGGCTGACAATGCCAAAGATTACCTACCCAACACTGATGCTGCGTGATACCTACTGCTCAGAGACCATGCAAGACTTGTACCTTTCCCCTCTACTGTCACTCCAGCCCTGCCCATTTATACCATATCATAAAATCGTTAAATCTTAGTAAGCATCTTTACTGATGCTATTGTTATACATCAGCCCCATCTTTGCAGTATGAGTTACTTGGGGATAAGTCTAGGAAAAAGAAACAAAAACAACAAAAGCTCTCCCTAAATCCACAAAAAAATTCAGTACTTATAAATCAAAGGAAATTCAGAGAAAATGGAAGTTTATGATATTTTAAAATATACTTCTTCCAGATCCCGGACGAGAGCAGTGCAGTCTCTGCCCCCGCGCCTCGGTGTTCCTTCCCGGAGTCCCTTGGAGGGGAGCGGGTTGAGCTTTCCTCCCCGCCCCGGCCAGGGCTACGGCAGCCGGAGACCTCCAGGACCAGCCACCACCATGCTGAGACCACTCTCCGCACACCTGAAGGTACTGGCAGAGGGACAAAGCCACGCGGGTTCCGGGGCCGAGACCTCCAAGCCTACTCGAATTGGAGTCGAGCATCTTCCACCCAGATCCTCCAAATTCCAGTAGGCGGGGGTCACACCCACCACCTGGCCCCCTGGCGCCGTGTAATCCCATCAGCGGCCAAGACTCAGAGACTATAAAATCCAGATCCCGGAACCGCGCGGCCGCATTCGCGGCCGCGCAACATCTTATTATCTCATTTCTACTTTGGACAAACTTGCAGGCTGTCGAATGTAGCCTGCCCACAGGGCAGAGTCTGGCAAACTCCCCGTGGCCTACCAAATATGCCAAATACCAGTAACAATGATGGGTCTCATTCTCCTAAAGAGCCCTGAATATAATCTCAGGGCTAGGATGAAAGAGACGTTACTGGGGCCTGCTCGAGGCAATCGACGATTAACAGGATGATGAAATGAAAAAATGAAAAAAAAATATACTTCTAAGTCTGGAGCAATAGCACAGTGGGTAGGGCATTAGCCCTGCATGTGGCCGACCCAGATTTAATTCCTTCATCCCTCTTGGAGAGCCTGGCAAGCTACCGAGAGTATCCCGCCTGCACAGCAGAGCCTGGCAAGCTCCCCGTGGCATATTCAGTATGCCAAAAACAGTAACAATAAGTCTCACAATGAAGATGTCACTGGTGCCCGCTCGAGAAAAATCTATGAACAACAGGAGGACAGTGCTACAGTGATTCTTCTAAGATAATCATCAGTGTTTATGATGGTAGGGCTAAGTTTTTATTGACTTAAATGTTACAGTAGAAGTCTAAAGGCACTGGCCAGCTCACTCATCTTTGAATATGTGACCCATATAATAATCTTTTTTATATTTCTAAAACTTCTGCTGGGGCATACATGATGCACTCTTAAAACTTTTATCATGTTACAATGCAACTCAACTTTAAAAAAATATATATGCAATGAGAAAAAAGTATTACTACACTCATATTTTCTTTAAATGAGTTCAGCATTTCACATCAATGGTTTTAGAGGAAGCTGAGTAGGAAGGTGATTTACCCATTATTGATGTCATATGCTGTTCTGATGATCTATTGAACTATCTGATGTGTTTGACTTGAAGTAAAAACATTGCTGTTCTTTATTTGACTGACCTTGTTGAAGGTTCTGAAGATGCTCAAAACCTGTCTGTGAATTTCCACATTTGCAAATAAAAAAAATTTATCCCAGGATCATAGGCCCTGATGAAGTCTAATTCAGGAAATTGCAAAAACAATTCTATATTTCCTTTTCAAGAAATGGATCACAGTGCAGTGAAAGTGAAGGGCTGGCTTTTCTATCGAAGGATCATCTTTCAGGTTACCTGGTTTCTGGAATTCAGCACTTTGTCAGAAATTCTGTCATACACATTGTAAGTCTGGCAACCTACACACTGAAAATGTAGCAATTGCTCCTAAAAGACATTTTCAATTTAATCCTACAATTCCAAGGCAATTTTCTTCTTTCCATCTATTATATTATGTAATGCTAATATGTTTAAAAAGGTTCACTGCTTGAGAATATTAAGTGATATTTATATCAGCTCTGAGCACTTTCCTGCCATTTGTGGGAGGTAATTATGCACATCAAGCCCGTGGGGATGGTGACAAGATGGGTACATTTCAAAATGTTGTATGCAAGGCTCATTAAAGTTCCTTATGAAGCTATACTATTCATATTGGACCATTCAAGACAAAATAGTTACATGGAGCATGGGCTGTATTTATCTTCTGCATATCTGTCTTATAAATAGGTGGAAATGTTGCTCCCAAGATAAGGGCAATACAATTGCATAAAGAAAGTGACAGTCACGTGAAAGATTAACAAATGAGTGAATTTATGACTTACCTGGTTACTCTGAACCCAGTAGAATTTTATTCTTTTGTTTATATTTATGGACTGGAGCAATAGCACAGCCGGTAGGGCGTTTGCCTTGCTGACCCGAGTTCGATTCCTCTGTCCCTCTCGAAGAGCCTGGCAAGCTACCGAGAGTATCTCACCCCCACGGCAAAGCCTGGCAAGCTACCCATGACATATTCAATATGCCAAACACAGTAACAAGTCTCACAATGTTACTGGGCCCGCTCAAGCAAATCGATGAACAACGGGACGACAGTGGACAGTTCATATTTATTTATATTTCTTGGTATGGTTGTGTATTATCAACATCTTGACTTTTCTGTTACATGTGTTCATTAAATACAGTAACTGGCAGCAAAATTAATAAAAAGTGATGAAATTAATAGTCAAGATACAGGCAGATTTAGGGGTATGAATGATAGTACAGCAGGGAAGGCACTTGTTGTGCATGAGACTGACCCAAGTTGCACCCCCAGTACTACCTATGGTCCCCCAACCCACCAGCAGTGGTTCCTAAATGAAGAGACAAGCGTAAGCCTCCAGTACTACTGGGTATGTTCGAAACAATTTTTTTTAATATAGCTTAGCAAAGTGTGGTTTGAACAGGAAAAAATTCTTTTCGCACCTTTCTGGAGACTAGAGTCCAAGATTGAGGTGTTCCCACGTTGGTTGCCATGAGAACTGTCAGAGCCTGTGCCTTTTGCTAATTTCTCGTGGGTAAATAATCTTGAACTTTTCTTGACTTCTGGACATCCTGGCAATCTTTGTGCTCATGTTCTTGCTCCCCATATCCTAGCCTTTCAAGTTCCTCTGTATGCCCTAATTTTCCTTTCTTATAAAGACAAACTCAAACTCCACTGAACTCTAGGCTGACTACCCCTACCTCACTAGCTTCAGCTGTGCCATGACTGCATCCAGTTAAATGTACAATGGGGTAATGTTATGTAGGACTATTCCACATAATTTTTTTAATGAGGCCGCTTAAATCCCCAAACTATATATATTTGAAAATGGTCACAAGTCTTTCTATTTTTGTTATTTCTTGCCTCCAAAATTATGCGACATCTCAGATCCTGTTTTGGTCTTGAGTTCATGTTATCTTTTATTGTCATCAATCACCACACAGTTGCTAGTACATAATGTGCTTATGAAATGAACTGAAATAATTTATGCTGTGGAATATATTTCTACTTCCCCTCTCTAATTCAAATGCTCTCCTACTGTTTTTTTTTGTTGTTGTTGTTGTCTATTAATCCTTTGCCTCCCATTCATGGGTCGCTTTTCTTTTTTTCCATTTTTATAAATTAAAAGTTTATATTATTGCTAAAAAACACATCTAAGTATTCAAAATTATGGACAAATTTTATGACATTTGAATGCTTTCCATGTTCTTATATAATCCTCATTTTTCCTAATATTTATAAATCAGGGCTAAATATTCCTTCAGACACGAGTAATTTTTTGACTACATTGATCATAGTAAATAGACTTTTTAAAAAGTATGTTGAGTCAATAATAGGTTTTCTTTTAACTTTATGATTTAGACAAGAAATTTTGTAGACTATTAGTTCTTAATGGATTCTTGTTGTCAATCGCTCATTTGGTGTGAAATAGCATAGAAATAATTGCAACCCTCATCCAGTTGTAAGGGCCAGGATTTTATATGACATCTCAATTTGAAATCAATATACTATTGATGCTTTGCAATTTAATGGTTTGTAAAGATCTTAATCTGGAAGTTTAAATGTAAAATCATTGGCAATGAACTAATGTCACTTTATTTATGGAGGGAGATTGTCAAAGCAATATAAAGATAATACACTCTTTAAAAAATACTCTTGATATGATCAATAGTATGTTTTCTAGTTACATAATTTCAGATGGTCGAGGCAATGTTGGATATATCTTTAGATTAAATGTCACTGTATACATTATTTTTCAAGTAACTGCACCACCTACATAAAGTCTGTAGATGATTTAGAATTTGCTTCTCTTGTCAGCTAACCAGTGAGTCCATGAATACCTGTGTTAGAGGCTCAGCATGGGTGCATGCTTGGTGTGTCAGACCACTTATGAGATGAATACTAGCGAGCACTATTTTTTATTTTTCTGACAGCTTCCATCCAAGGAACTTGGGATGCATAAGAATTTCAGTAGGTCTAGTAAAAAAGCGAGTACTATGGTTCATTCTGTTAGAGGAATAAAGCTTGGAAATTTGCCTTCATTCCTCATTATCTTTTCTTCACTCATTGTTCTGCCTCCTGCTTTGCAATATTCCTGTATGGTGAAAAATACTCTTTCTTCATTACTGTTTCAAGGGCCTTTAGCCTGCAAAATGAAAAAATCTAAAGCAGAAGAGGAGAAACAAAAATATGAACTAAGCTATCATTTTAGGTTTTGACTGCATTCCTAATCCATTTCAGATTTTGGAGCCCGTACCCAATTTATTCATGACTGCTGAGGTTTTTTTTTTAAATACATATTCTATGAAGAGTTCACAATATTTTCAATTTTGTGGAAGATGGATTCAATTTATTTTTAGACGGATCTTAATTTCATCTTGTTTAACTAGTAATCATAGTCTCTTACACCCCATGTTATTTTTTTTATGTTGAAGTAGGAAAAAGTACAAAAAATGTATTAAATATGTAAATTAATAGTTGGTCTCAGTTAAATTATTAATATTGAGTCCTTTACAGAAAAAAAAAGCATGCTAATAATTTTTAATTTGGGGGGATGGAAAAACCTAGCAGTGTTCAGGAATTCTTTTCTGCTCTGCATTTAAACCTGGTGAGTATTTTTGAAAACTTATTGGGTACTGGAGATCAAACTCATATCAGCTGAGTGCAAAGCAAGTCACCTACCCACTTCACTATTTCACAACCTCCAATTAATTTTCTAAAATGCTACTTATATGTATCCTAAGTATGTAGAGAAACAGTTTAAATAAGAAAAGAATGGAGGGTCTGGTAAATTATTATATAAGAACCATTTATCATTACATGATCTATTTTCGCCATTTAATGAAAAGAAATTCAAGAAAGCAAAGATTCAGTTGCCATTCCTTCTCCTGAGTTTTTTAGTTTATTAAAGTTAACAAACATATTTGTTCCCTGATTCATCAAATTGGAACTGAAATTATTAATTAATTTTTCAAAGTTTATAATTTACACTACACTATAATAGATTTGCAGTTATAAAATGAAAAGGTCATTGGGGTACTGAGACTAAAAAATGCTTTTTGCTTATTATCACTTACATTTAATATTCACTTTCTGCCATATGGGATTATCACTAGCTCAAAACATTAAATCTAAAAGAGACTCAATAAATTGTGCAGTCTACCCACCTCATTAAACAGGTGGCAAGACAGGGCAGGAGAGGTTAAATAACTTACAAATTTCTATTTGTAGGAATGGCAGTCTCATATCTGAAGACATTTTTTTCTCCTTTTTCTCAATAGTTTTGTAAATTTCAAATACTAAAGAGTTTGAAAGCTCTGGTAGGGTCATTCAAACAATATATATAATTTCAGGCAAATCAGAGACTTTCAGGTGACTTTTTCTATTAACACAAGGATAAAACATTGTTCATTGTTTACCTTAAAAATGGGAAAAGGAATAATAATATTCTGCCTTTACCTTTAGGAAGTTGTGAGAGGAACAGGCACGCAAGCAAATAATCATATTGTGGGAGAAAAATGCTATTATAGCACAGGCAGAAACAAAGTGTTCTATGGAAAAATGAAAGCAACACGGAGTAATAGTGGAAAATCTAATCGTCCTGTAAAATTCTGAATAAATGGATTTAGACCTGGCCAGACTCTCAATATTGTTGGATTATTATCTCAATAAAGTTGGATTATTTGCATTAAAAAGGGAGGTCAATCTTGGGCTTCGCAAATTTTAAGTGGTGGTTCATTGTAAAATTTCATTTAATACTTTAATTTAAGAAGATATCTGCATGTGTACTAAAATTATTTAATAACAAAAATTATAGTTTTTAAGTAGAATATAGTCTAATCCATTATAATCCATTTTATTTTATTCTATCCCATCGCAATGCCCTGGCTCTTGTGAACTAGAACATTTTCTTGATGACTTGTAGTCTGAATTACATAGAGCCAACATTTATCAAATACATGCCATAATAGTCTATAGTGTAGATTACCTTCCTTAACGTTTACAAGACTCTTTAAAGGAGATAATATCACAGCGTTTTAGAAATGAGCAAGCCCGGTTAGAAGTATGTCATGAGGAAAAATTGAGATGCAAGCCCAGCTTGACTGTAGTTTCTGCTCTCATCTGGTAGCTCCAAGGCCCTTCAAGAACTCTTTAAGGCTCCTTCAAGCTTTCTGACATGGTCCTTCTATCTGCCATTTACCTGTCTTTGGTAAGAGACCAAAGGGAAAATGGCGAAAGGCAGATAGATTAAAAATGAACTTGCAAAGGAAAGGATAAGATATGACTGGTGGAGAACACCTGAGCAGTATTCACTCTCTGTGGTAAACTCCCACAGAGATAAATTTCCTTTGTCTCAGCTAATTTCCCATTTTTTTAGGTAAAGTCCCAGTCTCTTAGGTGAATTCCTGCACCTTCCTGAATCTCTTGCTCCTAGACTTTTGGCAAAATGGGCTTAGTTACATTCATCATGAGTTTTCATAGGGAGCATTAATTGGTGCTTAGCAAATTTTTAGTCTTAATTTTTCAAGTACACTTTGTTTTTCTCACTTGTACTATGGGGTCACTTTTGCTCTCAACTCCAATGGTGACAAGATTTCTGTATAAGAAAGGTTTATTTATAATTAGCCTTATGCTAATGACCTTCCTCTCTTGTCTTGCTTACAGAAAAGAAAAAAATCAGGCATATGTGCTTAAGGGGTCAGGCAGATATGAGTTCAGTTTCCAAGCCAAAAAACTTTTAGGTTATGTGATCTTGGTCACAGTAGCCAATCTTTCTGAACTGTAATTTCCTCTCTTAAAAATGCACTAACTCTGGAAGTTATTCTTCTAGGTTGAAATGAGAATGCAAGTAGACTGGTTGGCAAGCACTTGGAGTGTTGTCACTGCTTTTTTTGTTTTTGTGTAGATGAGTCTATAGTCCATATGCTGGAGAGTCTGAGAGGATCTGGAGAACCCCAAGACGTCACCAGGAAGATGTTTCCCAGTCCTAAGGGGTAAAGTCCTCCACAGAAACCATCTCCTTTTCTAAGATCTATTGCTTCTTTGGGTGCATAAACCAGAGTCACAAGTAGCCAGTTCTGCTGAAAAGTAAGTCATTGATTGCCAGTTGCATGAGGTGCAACACCATGTCAATCTTGTTTTGTTGTGCTTTGAGGCCATACATAACAATACTCAGGGCCTACCCCTGGCTCAGTATTTACTGAGTTACTCCTGGCAGTGCTCTGTGGGATGAGTGGGGCATATGAGATGCCTGGGATCAAACCCAAGTCTGCCATATGCAATGCAAGCACCCTTCATGCTGTAGTAGGGCCGCAAACTGCTCCAATCTTGAATTTTTCATGTCACCTGAATCTGGTGGTGAGTGGAGCTCCATCATTATTTCTAGAATGAAGGAAGCCATTGTTTCTAGAATAAAGGAAGGCTTTCTTAATGCTTGAAACATAGTGCAAATCCTCGTTAACAATAGGTAATATTACTTGAATTCTCACTGTGGTCCATGAAAGTGCATTGAAGAATTTGTTTTGACCACAATTCTGTCAGATAATGTAATAATGTAGCTATGATAGTTTCCACCTAACATAAAGAGAAAGTCATAGTGCTTAAAGTAGTGCTTCTGATCAAGTAGCTGAGATGCAAAGGAGCCTAGATTTTATTCTCTGCCATCTGGTTTTAGTGACTGTACCCTTTATCAAGAAAATGCCATTTTCTTCAGAGGGATACCATGGAAAGGATGAGCTGCATCAGAGGATGGCATTAAACACATAAATTCTCGACACTTTCTGGGAATCATAAACAGAGTAGATTCTAATGCAGTCGGATGGAGGTGGAGGTAGGGGTAGTAGGAGAATTGAAGGGGAAATGGGTTTTAGCGTAACCCATTACCTAGTCCAGGTTAAGCCAAACGAAACAAAATCATTTTTTTACATTTTATTTTTTTATTATTTTTAAAATTTTTATTAGTGAAACACCATGAGGTACAGTTGTAGACTTACAAATTTTTGTGCTTGGGTTTCAGTTATACAGTGATCAAGTACCCATCCCTCCACCAGTGCCCATTTTCCACTACCATGGGTCCCAGTATCCCTCCCATCCCCCATCACCCCCATTCCACCCTGCCTCTGTGGCAGGGCATTCCCTTTTTTTTCTCTCTCTCTCTTTTTGGGTGTTGTGGTTTGCAAAAGAGGCATTGAGTGGCAATCATGTTTGGTCTATAGTCTACTTTCAGCATGCTTCTCCCATCCTGGGAAAATCCTCCCAACACCCTTTACTGGGTGCCCCCTTCTCTATCTGAGCTTCCTTTTCCCCTAGCATGTGTGGCTGGACTCCAAGCCATGGAACAAAATTCCTGGTACTAATCCAGGCCACTCTTGGGTGTTAATCTCCTATTTTGTTACTTTATGTTCCCCAGATGAATGCAATCTTTCTATGTCTATCCCGCTCTTTCTGAATCATTTCGCTGAGCATAATACTTTCCATGTAGTACCACTTGTATGTGAATTTCATGACTTCATCTTTTCTAAATCAAAAGAATCAGCCACCAAGTGGCAGCTCTTACTTTACGGGCTTTTGTAAAGTAAATGGGATGCATCAGAGTCAGTTATCTAGAAGAATCAGGCTTAAGGGTGTTTACTCACTTTTTTTATGAAAGTAGTATTGCATTGTGCTATAAGATGTTTTAGGAGCGATAGCACAGCGGTAGGGCGTTTGCCTTGCATGCAGCCAACATGGCTGACCCGAGTTCGATTTCTCCGCCCCTCTCGGAGAGCCCGGCAAGCTACCAGGAGTATCTCGCCCGCACGGCAGAGCCTGGCAAGCTCCCCAGGACGTACTCGATATGCCAAACACAGTAACAACAAAGTCTCCAATGGAGACGTTACTGGGCCCGCTCGAGCAAATCGATGATCAATGGGAGGGCCTTTACTTTACTTTACTTTATCATTAAATATGACCTGTGTATCTCTTAGATATTCCTCTCCCCCTTCTTCTCATCTCGTAACCCATTACTGGTAGCATGGTTAATTAAAGGATGAAGTTTCACATAAATAAATGCTGGAAATAACTCTTAGAGACAGAAATTTGCTTGAAAAGGAGGCAAGCAAAGAGGTTTTCTGTGTATCATTTATATGTAAATATATAGTTTAATAAAATAATAGTTTATCCTTTATTCCAGATTATACCCAACATTTATTAATAAGATAATTTATAATAGCCAAAACCATTGTTTGCATGCTATTATTTGGTTACTAAGCACTATGTGAACTTCCTATGTTAGTTTCTGCTACCCATTCGATATATATGTATAATATTATTGTTACCATGCTCAGGGAAAAAAGATGAGGAAAGCAATTCTTGTTGAGATAAAGTATCTCCATCAATGAAAATCATAGGCGCACATGAAGTTAATAGAGTTGGCCCATATGAAGCTGTTTTTATTTGAACTCTTGATTTAGGAAAAACAATAATTTTCTATTTGATTCTACCATACAAACACAATCAGGAAATGTATAACATTGATCACTATGCTCTGTAGGATAACATTGGTTTGTCCTTTCTGCCTTGCCACGAGGAGCTTAGGTTTATTGGGTTACTCCCATCACAGTGCTCCCACTCCTTTGTTTATTTGTAACTTCTTTCTTTGTGCTCTGTTGACTTGTAAATATTGTTTTTTCTCTTCCCCTTAAGTCCTTTGCATAGTTAATTCAGAGCAATGTCCTTTTTGTACGTGCACAAGAAGACAGTTAATGCTATGCTTTTGTAACTTGGGAGTTAATTGACTCTGAATGATATTTAACTCCTGGAAATCTGTTCTCTCAGTTTAAGCCTCAGTTGCCCTTACTTCTGAGTACCACAAAAGCAGAGTCCCTATGAGGGACTGGATGGACCCCGGCAAGCTGTGAGCTTTCTGTTACCCTGGCATTGAAATAGACCTCGCCAAAGCGCCATAATACTTAACTTTAAAGTTAAGAACATGGCCATGGACAAATTCTGTCATGATCCAAAAAGTAATAACTAGATTTGGACCTTGATAGGGTTATGAAAGATTAACCTGGCCTGAGCACTGTAGTCTGAGGTTATGGCGAGATGTTCCCAGGAGAGCCATCCTACAAGCTCAATGTATCTCTTATTGTGTCCATACAAAATAACTAATATTAGGAAGAAGAATTAAGACGTTAATTAAGTTATTGGACTAAGGAAAGGAGAAAAACACCTTAAGTAGTATTTTGCCAGTTAGCAAAGGAAGGGCTTTCTTATGTTGATTTTGCTACTCCACTGGGTGTGGTGTCTACCCTCAATACAGAATTGGTGAGATTCAAGAGAGCTGGAGAGAGAAGAGAGAGAGAGAGAGAGAGAGAGAGAGAGAGAGAGAGAGAGAGAGAGAGAGAGAGACCAGGGCTGCGAGATGGAGCACAGAGAGTGTAGCAAGGGGGGAGAGAGGGAGAAGAATGCAGAAGAAGAATACAGGAGCAGGCACATGGAGAGAGAGCCCAGGTTGCGAAATGGAGCCCGGAGAGATGATCGGGAGAGACCGGAGGAGATGGGAATGAGGGGCAGTGTGAGAATAGAATAGGGGGCTCAGTGAGACTGGGGCAGGTGCATGGGGAGAACGGAATAAACGGCAACAGATTACCAACCGTCTTGGCCCTCACTTCCTCCTTTATCCGCAACATGACATGGGCCAGCTTGGCTGGGCGAGTGACCCGAGACTACTGAATCCCTGGCGGCGAAAGGGTGAGTTGGTGGGACCCTCTTTAACCACCCAAAGACTATACAATGCTATAGTCTATATATGATACATATATGCTATATATATGCCATAGGTGCAATTTCAATTGGAGGAAAAATATTTTCCAGTATCTTGAATTTCATATTTATTTTTATTTTCTTAATTCTTATATTTTTCTCTCTCCACTTCCTGAGAAATTTAAAATAGTTACTGATGTAATTTGAAATATGGTTGAAAATATGATTCTAAAAGTTTTGGTTATACCTTTTATAACAGTAGTTTTTTTTTATGATGTACCTATTGGTTAAAATGTAACATTTTTCTCATTTTTTTCCCAGTGGGGGAAAGAAGCCTGAAATTATGTGTCATTCCCATCTCGTTTGTAAAAGATAATGAAACCAGTGTTTTTTAAAGAAAAATATTACAGTTTCTATCAAATGTTTCTATTTATATAACATTAGAAAATACTGAAAATTGTCAGTTTTAGTGTGGTGTAGACTTACAGAATTACTTAAATTCATTTTATTCTAAATTATATTCTCAGTGATTTTTTTCTCTCTTCACGAAAATTTCCCAGCCCTATGACTTCTTGTATCCTTAAATTGTATCTTTAAAATCAGTAGCCATAATAGTGGATCTATTTTTAGAAAATTCCCACTGTAAAATTGTACCCAAGTTATGCGTTAACGTGAATTGTAAGAAGTTGAAAAGGAGAGTTTAATTCTTTGCGATACATTGATCAAGCTTTTCATGAGCTCATGTCTGCTAGTAAAAACACTAGGAAAAAGTGGAGCTCTAAAAAATACAATTTTATATTGCTAAATGTTTCCACTAGGTGGCACTGTGGATTTGTCTACTTGTGGGGTTTGTAAATAAAAAAATCTTGAAAGCTTTAAGACTGAGTTTTTTCTTATTTTTCCTTTTCTTCCCCTTTAATCTAATGAAAATTCCTACATAGGAAAGAGCTGATTTGGGCAATTCTGAACTTGAAAAATGGGTGCTTCTTGCCATTAGAAACCTTATCAATAAACCTCTACCAAATAGGTCAGTTCTTGTAGCGCGGCACACAAACAAGAAGGTTGATGCCGTATGTGACTTATCTCTGGAGCCAATAGATTTAGAAGAAAACTGCTTTTATCCTACCTTTCACTCACCGGGATTGTTAAAAATTGGATGTACGTCATCGACATATCTCTGTCCTCGTCTTCTGCTTTCTTTGATAATCACAGACTAGGGCAAGTCCCAGAAGTCCAGACTTTCGACGGCCACGTGGAACTAAGTGTCCAGAGTGCCCCTGAGTCCCTGGGTCTTGTGGAATTACCAGACCTGGATCCCTGGACCATCTCTCAGGGCTGTGTCTGCAGGATCACCCTGAGGGATGTGCTAATGTCGCCCTAAGGAAAAGGGTAGGCTTGTTCTCATTTGCTATAAAAATGATGATTCCCCACACCCATGCTCCTCCTCTGTAATTCAAGCATCCATCACGGGCGCCTTGGCATTGGCCTCGTGGGACCTGGGTGCTGTGTGGGATTGATGCAAACACTGGAAATTCTGGCTACTGCTTTTGCCATGAGCAATCAAGTCTTTTGTCTCTGATCCAGGAGCTTCTTCTTTTTCTTTTTTTACCAGCATCCATGAAACAGTAAATCATACACCCTGCCTAGCTTCTTACAGCGCATCCTGTTTTCCTCCATACCCTATGCAGCACCATATATTTTGATCTAGATTCAAACCTAAATCATATCAAGCTTAGATGACTAACAAGTCAACTAGTTTTCTAAGGTTATTGAATCTAACAGCTTTACTGAGTAGTAATGGGCTGTCCTCAGGCTTAACCCTTCAGTGACTGAAGTTTACTATTTTCTTTGTGTGGAGGCTAAATTTTTTATCCTATGTCTCTGTTCCTGGACTCTGAGCCAGGCTGTGGAGCGGGTGTTGAATACTATTTTTTTGTAATGCATTGCTTCTGTATCCTCTCATTATTTGTTCTTCATTTGTTTTACACCAATGCATTGTCTTTCTCTTCTTTTCTTTTTTTCTTTTTTTTTGCTTTGCCGGTCACACCCGGGGATGCCTAGGTGTTACTCCTGGATTTGCACTGAGGAGTTACTCCTGGTGGTGCTCAGGGGACCATAAGAAATGCTGGGAATAGAACCTGGGTTGACCATGTGCAAAGCAAATGCCTTACCCTCTATAGTATTATTCCAGCCCCAGAGCTCAAATACGACAAACACTTTAGGTGTGATCTGATTATAGCATCCTAAGTATTTATCCTCTTCTCTTCTGTCCAAATCAGCTAAGATGCTCATTTGTTGTTACACCCCTTTGAATCACAATGCCAAACAGAAGGTTTCATCCACCATTTCATCCACCGTACCTTCCTATAAACATTTCTTGAAAGAGACGATGAATGAAGGAATGAAATGGGAAGATGGAGAGCATCAGAGCCACTCCTCTGAATGTTAGACTGCTGGTGTCATGACTTGACATTGGGGTTTCATGAAGCTTCATGGCTCTATTAAGTTGAATCAAGGATACTGGAAGATAAAGAAAACAAAACATAGTGTACCTTTGCTCTTTATGAAAAGTGTGGCATTGAACAACAACTTATCATTTTTTCCCCACTCAATCTCCTAGTTTCTACAATGTCAAATAAAGAGCCCTGCTATGAGTAATTTTTCTAATATTATATGGGTTAATATAAAGGTGTAAAGTGTGTAAACATGTGTGGTACACATAGTAGGTGCCGAAAAAGTGTTGGCTATAGAATAATGTTTTCTCAGTTGCAGGCATGAGTTCATGTACATCTAAGTAGCAGTAGCCATGAGAAGAGTAGTGCGTGCAATTCTGAGAGATACGAACCCAGCTATGGACACTGACACAGATGAGACACACTTTGAGAAGGGTTGAGAGAAATGAAAGGGATCTTGGATACATATAGGTCTAGAGTTGCAAAGCTTTATTTTCTCTATCACTCTTATTAACACAATATGACAAGATGTGTAATGTCAAAATAATGTACAAAAAAGGGAAGCATTTGGTAGAGAGTTTATAAAAATATCACTACTCACAGATGGCACAGGTAGAATGAGGAAAACTTGGCTTTGTATAACACTTCACAGTTTTATAAAACAGCTTCGCCACCATCATCTCATTTGATTCTCAACAAACAAAAACAAGAGAACTAATCAATATTACCCATAATATAAGCTTTAGATTTTTTCTCCTTTATTAGAAATAATATGATTCAATGTAACTGCTGGAGAAACAATAATATCTCTATGAAACAGATTAATAGTTAAAGAATGGTGAAGATCAATGTTCTTTTAAAATAGACAACATAGGATTTACTAAGCTGTTCACACACAGAAGCCCAATAAATATTCATGGAAAGAACACTAGAATATATCTGGAAAATTCTCTAAGTTAAGAATGGAGGATTGCAAGAAAATTCTAGAAATTGCATTATTTTCCCAAACAAATTTATATATTGTATGAGATGTCAATTGCTGTATCTGTGTTAGTTCCATACTGTTAAGTATAGCAATTTTTTTTCTTGCAATCACTCATTCCACAAACTCATCATGTGCAACGTACTATAAAAGAAAATAGGGGTTAGTATTAGAAGTTCTTTTTGTTAGGAAACCAAGGAAAGAAAAAACTAACAAGTAAGTAATACATTAATTAATAATTTTTAAGTAATATGTGTGAGATAAAAAGTGTAATATGGATGAGAGTACTTGAAAAAGACTTTTAGTCTTTTTTAGTAAGATCTAAAGTCTTTCTAAGGAAGTGATATTTGAGTGAAAAAGTGGATGTTAAAAAAGAGGTAGCATTTTCTGGGTCAGAGAGAGGGTTGTTCAAGGGTAAAGGAAAATAAATTTCTGCAAACACTCAGAAATGCAAACGGGACTGAAGTGTTTAATAAAACAAATGAGAAATATGAAGTGATTATAAAATTCTGGATATACACAGATCATTAAGACTTTATAAAATGGTTATAGTTACAATACATAGTTATAGTTATAAAACAATTTGGGGGTATTATATGTATTTGTTAGTGTTCTCTGTGGAGTTGGGAGGTAGCAAATAATTTGAAGCGTTGTTATACTGGCTGCATATCGATTGTATTAATCAGAGCAATCAGAGGAGATTATTGGGGCTTTGGTAGGAATGGCTATAGCAATGTAGTTAACCTTCTGTTCTTTTTTTTAAAAAGATTTTTGGGTCATACCTGGCAATGCTCAGGGGTCACTCCTGGCTCTGTGCCCAGGAATTATTCCTGGCAGTGCTCAGGGGACCATATGGGAATATGGGATGCTGGGAATCTAACCTAGGTCAGGCGCGTGCAAGGCAAATGCCCTACCTGCTGTACTATTGCTCCAGCCCCAACCTTCTGTTCTTAAGGATAAGCTGACAGGCCTGACACATTGGAAAATTATGACTAAAATAAAAACACAATAATCAAGAATTTTGTCGGATTTTTGTGCTGTGTAATGCAGAGATAGTGGTTCCATATCTTACAGAAATCTCTGGGGGTGGAGTGGTAAATACAGTGATATTTTAGCCCTGTTATATTTAAAGTGCTCAATATGTGGCTAAGTAGAAATGTTACATTGGCAACTGAATATACAAGGATAGAACTCAGAGGAGGGATCTAAATTGGAGACATAAACTTCATATTGTCAGTTTTGATATGTTAGAAAGTAATAGAAACATATGAGTTCTCCCAGGGAAGAGTATATAGTGAGAAGAAAGGAAAATTTGGGATGAAATACTGGCCAGTCAATATTGAAATTAGTTTAGTTGTGGTATCTCAGAAATCTAGTTGTTGGAGCAACCAGTATAAATGTAGCTCAGAGTTTAAATACAAGAAAGGAAGAATTATACACATAATCTGACAGGAAATCCAGAGTTTCTTATGACTGAAATTCTTAACTTTGAGTGAAATATCTGAACACATACACTGAGTTCGATGGTATATAATAGTGTGGGTTGATTTTTATGCCTTGTTTAGGGATTTTGGGGTCCCACAAAGTGGTGGGCACGCCTGTTCTTAGCTTTGTGCTCAGGAGTGACCCCTTCTAGCCCTTAGGGGTCGTATGCTGTGCTAGGGCAAGCACCAGACCTCCTTTACTATTTTTATGACCCTGCTTAACCTGTTTTCCATATCTATTGAAACACATTAATAACCAGTGGCTTTTCCAGTAAAATGTTTTCATAATTCGATTTATGATTAAAAACATCTTCTATTTGTCCTGGGGCTGGAGCAATAGCACAGTGGGTAGAGCATTTACCTTGCATGCGGCCAACCTGGGTCCTATTCCCAACATCTCATATTGTCCCCTGAGCATCACCAGGAGTAATTCCTGAGTACAGAGCCATGAGTAAGGCTGTGCAAGGCTGGGTGTGACTCAAAAAGCAAAAAACAAACAAAAAAACAAAAAATATCTTCTGTTTATCTTTCTCACCTTTAATTTGTCTTTGATCTAAACTAATAGTTAATCTAAACATATTTTGAAGGGAGCCTCTCCAGCCCTGCTTATGTGTCCCAGGGCCTCTTCTGAAAATAAACTGCCCTGACAGGTCTCACCGCTTGGTGTCTGTTCTGTGATGTTGTGCTGCTGAGGCCTGGTGGTGCTGAGGGGGGCCACCAGGGCTAATTCCCGCAAGGCTTAGGGGTGTCACCGGAAATCTAACTTAAAGCCTCATGATGCAAGTTGTGCATGTGAACTGTATATGCCTAGAAACAAACTCCAGGAAAATGATTATAAATTTTTCTAAATCTCTAGTCTTAGTTTTCCCACTTTGAAATTAGGAATAATCATAATAACACTAGCCATGTGGCCATACCACTTTTTTAAATTTCAACTACAGCAGCTCTTTGTCATGCTATTTGTGCTTTCATATATTCCATTATTTACCATTTCCCCCCTTTTTCTTTCATTACTCCATTCCTGTACTGCTCCCTGACTCGCTTCACTCCCACCAACGGTTACCATTGATTTTTCCTTTCAGTGTTTCCTGGAGTGTGCAACATTTTTTTGGGGGGTGGTATTTTCTTCTGACTTCCAATTTTTATAAAAAGCAATAGCACAACCAAACACACACATAAACACACTCTCCGTGTAATAAGCTAAGACGCCCTTAAAGGAAAAGACGTGCTGCTCACATAAGAAAATACAAGCAATGTCACCAATGAAGCATTTTGATCAAATGACAATGTTTTGAATTGTATTTGCAAGGTAGGTAAATAGGAGTGGTAAATAAACTCTTGAAGAAAAAGTTTGAAGCACACCCAAGTTCTTCTGAGGAAAGTACTTACTTTCTTTTGTACTTCAATTACATGAACTCTAGTTGTTATTCTCTGGTTAACGCTATTAATAGAGAGCTGGAATTTCTAAATAATGTCCAAAGACCAGGGTTTTAAAAACTTGGGCTGGAGTGATAGTTACAGGGGCTATAGTGTTTTCCTTACATGTAGCTGACCTTCGTTCAATCCCTGGTACCCCATTTGGTCCCCAGAGCCCAGACAGGAGTGATCTATGAATATTCCCTGGGCACTGCCAGATGTAGCCCAGAAAGGAAAAAAAAAAACAGCCAAACTAATTTTGACTTAAAGATTTTCTGATAAGTAAAATCCAAATCTGAGAGCATAAAATTCTTTACGTTCATGCTCATATGTACAGACGCTTCCATTTAAAACATCTGTTCTCTAGCATCTCCTGTTCTTTCTGGCCTTTCTTATTGTTTTTGAAGATAACATATCCTTTCATTGTTGGCTTTTTCTGTGGTTTCATGTAGAAAATAGTGAGAAACATTTCTCTCACTTCTGTTCATTTCACCGTAACTGCCCACTAATATTTTGGCAGTGTCACCACAGGGAAAATGAACAATAGGCTCTACATTTATCTAAAACTCTAAGGTACAGAGGGCTGGAGAGATAGTATATACAGGTAGGGCATGCCTTCCATGCAGCCCACCTGAATTTGGTTCTCAGCACCACAAATGCTACCTTGAGCATCACCAAGGCTTATCCCTGAATGATGAGCCAGGAAAAAGCCCTGAGAAATGCTGGGTGTTGGCCCTATACCAAATAAATTAAAGCTAAAATAAGTGCTTCAGGGAAATGATTTGTGCAATTTTCTAAGTCTCTTTTCTATTCTTATTTTTTGCTCTTCCTTAAAGTTTGAGTAAGAGATAGCTGATATGTTAATCTATTGTGAATGTGAAGATGTTTCACATAAAGGAATAAAGTGTATAAATGTATGAATAATGTATAAATAAACATATGTATTACCCAAAATACTTATGGAGGTGTTGATGTTATGTTCTTGCTGATTTCATCAAATTAATCTCTAAAATGAGACCCTGAGTTTGACGTTAAGACAAGGGAATACAGCTGACAAAACTCAGTACATTGAATGTTAAGATGAATCTGGATTTGGGGGGTGGGGGGTTATTACTTAATCCACTATAATGTCTGTGTTTTGAGATAGTATTATAACACTTGGAAACATCTAATTAATATCTGGTAATACAGATGAATAAACTATATATTTTTTCTTTTTAAGTATGCCTTTAATACTGGGTCTCAAACATATGTCTGAAGTCCAGGATTAAGAATTTACATGGGGATATTTGAAAAACACATATTTTAGGCTATTCACTACAGGTCAATTCTATATAAAAATTCTAGAATTTTACCTAAAAATTTTGTGATCATAGGTTTTCAGAATGATTCTGATGTTTATTATGGTTTGGCTTTGGACTAATATTTTTTGAACTAAGAAGTTCTTTATGAAACTGGACTCTAAGGATGTATCATTAATAAACAAAATTAAGTTAAATGTAAAACATGTGCATATTGATACATATTTATTTATTTTCAAAAATGCTAAAGCTAATGGGGGCTGGAGCAATAGCATTGCAGTTAGGGCGTTTGCCTTGCACGTGGCCGACCCGGGTTCTATTCCAGCATTCTATATGGTCCTCTGAGCATTGCCAGGAGGAATTCCTGAGTGCAGAGCCAGGAGGAATCCCTGTGCATTGCCGGGTGTGACACAAAAAGAAAAAAAATGATAAAGCTAAAATTAAATCAAAATTTTAAAGACAATGCAAATACCTTAATTAGGTCTATTTGGAATAAAATACTCTGTTTCTCATTCTAGTTCAAATCTCAAATAAAAATTCTCATCTTTATAGTTATGTGTTTAAGTGTACTTAAATATTAGTAGAGGAAATAAAACATAGGACCAAATGTTGTAAGTTAGTCACTTTTAAATCATTTTTTTCTTCTGCATCTCTTGTCATTTCATGTTTGAACTAACTGATGTCTCTCATTAATTTCTTCCATATCCTTCTAAAAAATTCACTTCTTATCAATGTTTAAGATCTTCAGGGTTTCTGTACTCTGATTTTTCTTTTTCTAAAAATTCTCTTTTTAATCTCTGAATTGTGTAAAAAATTTGTAATTAGCAAAAAGCACTGAGCACAGTAAATTCTCATGCCTCAGAGAGCCTACTGCTATGAGAAGCCTTTAACGTTATTGGCAGTGAAAATCACATTGATAGTGAAATTATTGTGACTGTAATTCATTTTGTTGATTATAATGCTAATTCTACTCCTGGGCTTACCTTTTCTATTGTCACTATCAGTTGTCACACCTACTTTGGAAGAAACATAAAGTAGTTATGTCAAAAGAAGAAATTAGTCTCATACAGTTATTTGGATATTTAAATATTTAGAACTTTAGAAAGGACTATCCAGCCACCTTTCCTGTCACCTTTGTGTATTAGTTTTGGCAACTGGATCTGATACGTAGGAATAGGATGTGGATATCTGCTCTTTCAACAAGACAATGCGCATTTCATTACAGGCCTGGACTAGATTCTTTATGCTGAACTCTGAGAGATAAGGGAACTTCCCCTGAGTTGCCAAGGGCAACTTGATTGCACATGAAATTAGGAGCTACTCTGAGAAAACAATGTCTAGACACATGCTTATATTTCATCTCCGGGAAATATTCACATAATATCTGTTATCTCCCACTGTCAAAACACAGCTGATGAATTCTGCCTATCCCTTGAATCACGCATCTGAGCTCTTTGAAAGAGTGAGCATAATAGAAGCGATAATATTTCTATGTAGCAGGAAACTTCATTTCAGCACAGAATTGTCAAGTAGCACTAATACACTTGGCTTTTTATATACTTTTTTATACTTGAAATTGTTGACATATGTTCAGGTTATGCTTCCACTTATTTCCTTAGAAATGTCATTCTGTTGAAAATTTCTACTCTACTTCTCCCTTCAATTCTTGCTATATATTCAGTTCCTCAGACTGGCAGTTACAACTCTCTTTTTCATAATAGATGGTAATTTATGTCAAGTATTATATTTCCCCTACTTTACCATGAAGAATCCTAGTTACACTTTAAATAGCTCATGAACATGTATGTTCATATACCTATGACATTGACAGTGAAAGTCAAGAGAAGTAAATGTCAGAGATGGAGACTCCAAGTGAACTTCCTGTCAGGCCCCGCTTATGGAGCTATACCTTGGTAGTTACTGTGTCTGAGTCTTTGGCAAGGAGGTCTAGAGTTACTTTCAGAGTCATTGAAGAACTGGAGATTATTTGTTATAACAAAATTCATGAAAAACTGATGTGTCACCCACACACTGATGCAGCATTTCTCATAATTCTAATACTTACTCCAGCTCTGCAGGACAGAATATAAATTTTTCTAATTAAGAGGCTATGCAAGCAATTACTATATCTTAAAAGATAGTAGTAGATGAGCCTGAAGTACACCCAGGGAGCAGACAGAAGGGCTCTGAATCCCTTTGACAGGTTTTCACAGACCTTATGGGTCTGTTCAAGAGAATATCTTTCTTATAGGCACAATTGAAAAAACACTGACAATTAGCTTTGGGGGGAAGTTCTTTTTGACATTTTCTTTGCTTTGGATTTCAGACATGCCATTCTCTTAATGTTAACAAAATATTTTTTGGATGTCACAGATATGTTAGAGGTCTTGATTTTTCCAAATACTCTTGGGTCTTGCAGTTATTTTAGTTTTAAGATACTGCTTGCAGATAGTGGTTTTTATGTGTGATAAGAGTCCCGTTTGTGTGAATTTAATCACTTGTGACTTCACATATATTTTCCATAATCACATCGCCTATGAAAATTTTAATTATGGGGAAAATATGATGGGATTTTGACATTTAAATTCTCACATTACTCAACAATTATGCATATATACGCAAACTTTTCATTTTAACTTTGATAGTTATAATGGCATAACGAATAAAGTTGAACAAACTAAGATTGAAAACTTATTTTTCAGTGTCTGGGACAAAGGAAGATGGTGGCCATGTAAGGAAAATTTGGGATTACATTTAAAAAATTTAAATGAGAATGACTGTACATATGGGCTGGAGCGATAGCACAGCGGTAGGCTGTTTGCCTTGCAAGCAGCCAACATGGCCGACCCGAGTTCGATTCCTCCGCCCCTCTCGGAGAGCCCGGCAAGCTACCGAGAGTATCTCGCCCTCACGACAGAGCCTGGCAAACTCCCCGTGACGTATTCAATATGCCAAACACAGTAACAATTATCACAATGGAGGCGTTACTGGGCCTGCTCGAGCAAATCGATGAACAATGGAGGACTGTGACAATGACAGTGACTGTATATATATATTATTAGTAATTTCTTTTTCAATAGTTATTGATGTTAAGGTGGGGATAAAAATCCTTAAGGCATGGATTTTGGAAAGGGTTTTATAGGAAATCTGAGAAGAGTGTAATTAAATGCTTAATACAGAGTGTAACAGGGGACTCATTAAAGCTACTTTGAATCTCAAATAGAAAGATTGCATTCATCTGGGGAACATAAAGTAACAAAATAGGAGACTAATACCCAAGAGTGGCCGAGATTAGTACCAGGAATTTTCCTGCATGGCTTGGAGGCCAGCCACACATGCTATGGGAAAAGGGAGCTCAGATAGAGAAGGGAGCACCAAATAAAGTGTGTTGGGAGGATCCTCCCAGGATGGGAAAAGCATGCTGAAAGTAGACTATAGACCAAACATGATTGCCACTCAATGCCTCTTTTGCATTACAACTGTACCTCATGGTATTTCACTAATAAAAATTAAAAAATAAAGTGTATCTTCACATAAAAAATAAATAAATAAATAAAATTGCAAAAAAAAAAAAACCAGAACTCACTGCAACCAAGTAATGGTAATGAAATCTAACAGCAAAAGGTCTATATCCTTTGAAATTAAAAATAAAATTTTTATATACTGAATTATAGAATTTTTGGCCAGAAAAGTAGAAGTCACTGTCACAGAATTTGTAATTTATAATAGCCTGTAATAATAAATATAAATAAAATAAACAAATGCCCTACTGCTGTGCTATCGCTCCAGCCCCTGTAATAATATATTGCATTATTATATTTATCTCATTGTTATATTTCCCTTTTCCTTTTATAAAACAAATACTTGAGGGCTGGAAAATTATATTCAATTGATTTGAATTTCCTTTACTGCAGTGAGCAGTCTATCTTATTTAATAAACATTAGAACATATCAACAAAGTCTCCAATGGAGACGTTACTGGGCCTGCTTGAGCAAATCGAGAACATATCAAAAAATAAAGCTACTTTGAATCTCGAGAGAAACAACTGAACATCAGACCTTTATTGGAATTTCCATAATTACTGCACTAAAAACAAAATAATCTTTCTTTTTGAACCTCTGAGCAGTGCCAAATTGACACTGCTAAGCAAGTTCAACGACATAAATAGGATAATACAGAGAAAGTAAATGCTAAGATAGAGACCTCTTTAACTTTAGGTTTGCAAAAAGGACTTTTGTAACTTTCATATTTGCTTTTTTTCCTACAGTTTTACTCCTGAAACCCTTAGAAAAGTAAGATTAGCTCTATTATAGTGCTTTCTTTATTTTCCATTGCAATCTTTAACCAGTAGCACAGTAAAGTAAGTAAAGGCCCTCCCGTTGATCATCGATTTGCTGAAGCGGGCCAGTAACATCTCCATTGGAGACTTTGTTGTTACTGTGTCTGGCATATCGAATACTCTCGGTAGCTTGCTGGGCTCTCCGAGAGGGGCGGAGGAATCGAACTCGGGTCGGCCATGTTGGCTGCGTGCAAGGCAAACGCCCTACCTCCTGTGCTATCGCTCCAGCCGGCTGGTGGCGCGCTGTGATCATATAGTGGTTAGTACTCTGCGTTGTGGCCGCAGCAACCAGTAGCACAAACTCAACTATATTTTTAAAGTACAGTAAAATGAGACAAGCTTGTCTAGTGTCGGTAAAGTTTGTTTTCCTTCTTTAATTTTGAACCAAGTCACACTTCAACAATCAAATGTATATACTCAGGACTATAAGTGGATTATAGTTCTGAAGACTATATGTATCTATTTAGTCCATGGAATTATAGAATGGTTTTTTTTTCTATAGATTGATAGGTTTCCTAAAGATTTATAGAATGGTTATGGGCTGGAGCGATAGCACAGCGGGTAGGGCGTTCGCCTTACAAGCGGCCAACATGGCCGACCCAAGTTCGATTCTTCCGCCCCACTCGGAGAGCCCGGCAAGCTACCGAGACTATTCGATATGCCAGACACAGTAACAACAAAGTCTCCAATGGAGACGTTACTGGGCCCGCTCGAGCAAATCGACGATCAACGGGAGGGCCTTTACCTTTACCTTTTTTATGAAATGCATGTGGGAACAATTACATGTAAATGTTTCTTCATAGGGTTCCATTCATAAATTACAAAAGCCATTAAAAAAGAAAATTCAATGAGTTCAGAGTAAGCTTTGCATGTGGGAGGCCCAGATTTGACCCCCAGCACCTCATATCCTCCTGAGCACAGCTGAGTGGACCCTAAAAACAGACCACCATTAGTATATCTTGAGCACTACCAGATGTAGCCAAAGTGAGCAAAACAAGTAAGTTAATTACAAGAAAAGATCCAGAAAGATGTCTCGAAGAACTTAATCACATGCCTTGCATGTGCAAATCTGCGTTTGATCCATGTTTGGACTCTTTGCCACTAGCTGAGCCTAAAGAGCACCACCGCACTGGCCCTAGCATTGAACCATAGACCCAGATGGCTGAGTTAAGGCAGGGAGTGACCCTGTACTTAGTGAACATCGAAAATCTCCCCCTCTGTTAAAAATAAATTGAAAGTACAGAGATAGCACAGAACACCAGAAATGCTTCAGGGTACAAAAGGTATAGCATGCTTTAATAGATATCCGAAACATGAAATTTTGGCTAAAATGTTATTCAAAATTAAGTTGAACTCTTACAAAATGGTGAGATACAAAGAAGTTTCAAATGGGGAAAAAAGAAAACTTGTGTAGAGAGAATGAAATGAAGATTGGGCTGTCATGTGGGAGTTTGAAAAAGTGGATAGCAAAAGGCTTGGTCTTAAAAGATCTTTGAAGACAGGAAATAGAGCTCTAGCAGAAAATGTCAGGAAAAAATATTCTGACAACATCTATATCTCTGTTTTATTTAAATTATTATTTTTTAAATGTAGAAACACTGCTATTTATTCAGTTACTGATTAGCTGATTGAATGGTGCATGAACTCCACCTTACTTTTTTTTCATTTTTTATAATTTTATTTATTGGATCACTGTGAGAGCAGTTACAAAGCTTTCGGGTCTAAGTCTTGGTCATACAATGAAACACCCGTACCTTCACCAGTGCACATTCTCCACTCCCAGCAACCCCAGCATACCCCCATCTCTCCCCTTACCTGTGGGGCAGATGATTTCCACATTACTCTCTCTCTACTTTGATCACATTAAATATTTTGATATCAGACCCACCATTATTATTTGAGATTTTACCTCAACACTCAGATCTGCTGAAAAGGCAACAGTAGACAATTTGTTTTCTATTGCTGGTTATGAGTAACATATGATGCCGCGTGGCTGTAGTAGTGGCCGCGTAATTTTGAAATTCCGAAATTTTAACTTAAATCTGGAGGGATTTCTGCCAAAAACTGCTGGGTTCCGAGATTTGCTCCTGAGTCTCTGGGATCATGGCCATTTAGCAGCTTGATTAGGAGCCAGAAAGGCTGTTTGTGGGCAATGACTTGGGGTCTCTTTGGGGTGAGGAGGACAGGACCGGCTCCACCCCCATCCCGTGAGGCCCAAAATGTCTCGTCACTGTGGGCCCAAACCTGACTGTCCAATGGCCTCTGGAGGATGACAGCCACTGAGCCGCCAGGGTGAAGCAAGCAGAGAGACAACACCTTTTCCCCCCTGGGGTGGCCTGGCGACAGTAACCTACTGTGATCTGGATGCATTTCTGCAAAAAGCTGCTGGGTTTCAAGATTTGTTTCTGAGTCTCTGGGATCATGGCCATTTAGCAGCTTGATCAGGAGCCAGAGAGTCCGTTTGTGGGCGATGACTTGGGGTCTCATTGGTGTGGGGAGGACAGAACCGGCTCCACCCCCCCATTTCATGAGGCCCGAAATGTCTCATCACTGCGGACCCAAACCTGACTGTCCAGTGGCCTCTAGAGGATGGCGGACGTCAGGCCGCCATGGGGAACAGGCCAAGGCACAAAACCTAATCCCACATGGGTTGGCCCAGCACTGGTAACCTACTGCAGGGACCGGATGCATTTCTGCCAAAAGCCGCTGGGTTTTGAGATTTGTTTCTGAGTCTCTGGAATCATGGCCATTAAGCAGTTCAATCAGGAACCAGAGAGGCTATGCCTCCAATTATATAGCTGAGCCGAAGGTGGTTTGTGGGTGTGTTTCCCACATACCTAACTTTTGGCTGTTTACTTTCTTGGTAAACTTTGCCCCAAGTTTTGGGGGTCTGGCCAAAGGCACAGCAGCAATTTTGGGATATCTGGAAGTCTGAAGTCACCATCAGGTTGCTGATGTGCAACAGGTACAGATTGGCCATACCCACTTATTTAAATTAATTTGTTTTAAAATATTAAATACATTTTCAAATTTGTGGTGACACAAAGGTATAAAGCTGTATTCCTCAAGAATTTTAGTTTTGAAAGCAAATGATAAATTAACTTGATTAAAAGTGTGTTGGACCCAAAAGGAGAGAGAAAACAAAAGGGAATGCCCTGCCACAGTGGCAGGGGGGGATGGGGGGAATGGGGGGGGGAGGGATATTATCCTTGGTGGTGGAAAATGGGCACTGGTGGAGGGATGGGTATTTGATCATGGTATGACCGAAATCCAAGCACAAAAATTTGTAAGTCTACAACTGTACCTCATGGTGTTTCACTAATAAAAATTTAAAAAAAAAAGTGTGTTGGTTAAAATATGTGTCTAACAGAAAGAGAGGAAAACAAGATTATAAAAAAATTGCAAAAGGGAGAATTAAGTGAAGGCACATTTGCACACATTCATGAGTCACTGTCACTGTCACTGTCCTCCCGTTGTTCGTCGATTTGCTCGAGCGGGTCCAGTAACGTCTCCATTGGAGACTTTGTTGTTACTGTGTTTGGCATATCGAGTATGCCACGGGGAGCTTGCCAGGCTCTGCCGTGCAGGCGAGATACTCGCGGTAGCTTGCCTGGCTCTTCGAGAGGGGCCGGAAGAATCAAACTCGGGTCGGCCATGTTGGCTGTGCGTAAGGCAAATGCCCTACCGCTGTGAAAAAATCATTTAAAAGCAATATTTAACCATTATATTAATTAACCATTTTAGTTCGTAATTAAATGGCATTTTTTTTAATTTAAAAATTGCCAAACTATCTGGCCATTTTCTTGTAATTTGTAGTTGGACTGGATCAAAACTGTGCTCCTAAAATATATATGCTGTTGTAAATCAACATTGCCTCAATAAAAAATTTAAAAATTAAGATTATATTAAAAAATACAGGTTGTAATTTATTGAACTAATATAAATTTGATTGATTCAGACATTTCTAAATGTGAAACACTCAACTTTTAAAAAGAAATAATTTAGAACTCAAATCATGGTTTTCAAAATGTTTTTGAAGAGGATTAAAAAAAGGCACTGAATCACTTTAGCCATTCGAAAAGACATTTAGAGTTAAAAAGAGTATAAAAACATTGAAGTTTGGAATATTATTAGACTTTTCTTTGATTTTTTTTCTTTTTGGAGGGGTGGGGCTTGGGTTCCATCTGCCAAGGCTCAGGGAATACTCCAGGCTCTGCATCAGCGATCACACTTGGTATTTTTCCAGGGGTCGAATGGCATGCTGGGAATGGAACTTGCATGTGCTGTGTGAAAGGCTAGCACCTACCCCCTCTATTGTCTCTAAGACCCCTGATTTTTTAATTTTTTAAATTAGTACTTCGAGGTATCTATTCCAAGACCTCATGCTTGCTAGGCATCAGCTTTATTGCCAGCGCATTCCTGATTCAGATCATTTTTTTTGATTTTTTAATACTGCCCACTATTTTTGTCTCTTTTCTGTTCAAAATGGAGATGTTTTCCTTCAGTATTTTTTCAAAGAACATACATCTAAACTGTCGCCTCAAATAGTTTGTGATATAAAACAGCATGTGGATTATTAAGTAAATAATACCTAATGTTTATAACCTGTAGTAAACACAACCTGTATTGTGGGTGTAACTGAAAATTATCTTTCTATTATGTCTCTAATTACTAAGGAGAAATTTTCTTTTCTGAGATTCTATTCTGTTCCTGATCTCAAAATTTTATCAGTGTGGAAACTTTATGATTTCTTCTCATAAACTGAAAACACTATAGGGAGTATTTATCATATTTTATCTTTCCTGTTTAGACTCAGTTCAAATATTCCTTAAATTGTTTTAGAAAAATTATATGCTTCTGTGTGATCATTTTATACATTGAAGTTAAGCTCTGAGAAACAAATTAATTATTTTCTTTATACATGTTTCTGAACTGTTATTTTTATAAATTCTTGTTTAGCTTGTTTTCTCTCCTCATCTTACTTGTTCTCTTTCATTCAAAATGTCTTTAGATCCTTGATATTTATTTATTTTTACTTATATGAGAGAAGAACTCATGAAGAGACTGAAGAGAGAGGAATTTCCTTCCTGAGAATGGAAAGTTCTGTCTTTCTCCCCTGCAAAGTAGGCCTTTATTATGAAGATGGCTGAGAATATATTTTTTATTCTCTTTCTTGGAGGGACCACTTTCAGTTCTTTGCAGTGAGAATCTGGTGAGGTTTTGAAAGGTGATTTTATCTGTGAATGTGTGCAATTTTTCCTATGACTGTTGGAAGCTTTCATAAACTTATCAAAATCACTACTTTGACTAGCATATGCTCTCAAGACTTTTGTACAAACAGAATATTAGCTGTGCACCTGAGTTCATATATATATGAATTTGTATTTTATCATATTTTATTTGTATTTTATTAATTGCTTGCTTCCTGATAAAATAGATACCATGTTCATCTTATGCATTGTCTTTGCCAATTTTGTAAAAAACAATTTTCTCAAGGAGTCCTATATATATATATATATACATATATATATGAGAGTTTCTGTTTGCTTTGAAAAATCAGTTGTGTGATAGATGCAAGAAAAGTCATTGATTTCTTGGCTTTTGGAGCTTTTTCTACTTGTAAAAATGGGAATGATAACGTCTAAATTATTATCATCTTAGAGATGAATTTCAAAGCCAAATTCAGTCATTTTGTTATATCCTCAAATTATTTTGTCTCAAAATATTTGGAGCTCCCTGAATTGGATTGTGTATCACTTACATAGAGTTCAATTTGTATTTTATTGATTGCTTGTTTCCTGATAAAATATATATAGTGTTCATCCTGTGCATTGTCTTTGCCAATTCTGTAAAAAACAATTTTCTCAAGGAGTTTTGAAATTAATGATCTTAAAAATAACATTGTTGAGTAAAAGTGGTCAAGAAAACCATAAGGCCTTAAACTGATACTTGCTCTCAGGCAGATACGTGGCATTCCAGATCAGTGGTTTCAATCTCTTTACATCAGTCCACAGAGGCGATGCTTGGAAACAACTGTCCTGAAAACATCACAGCAACAACACCAAAGAATCCCCCAAACAACAAAAACAACCCCCCAAACTAAGTTTCCAAGTAATTTTCCCTTTATTTCTTGTGATCAACAATCCCTTCTGTCCCCAAACTTCAATGTTCCTTATATAATACCCCTTAGCAAACACCTGAGGGAATTACACAAATTCTGATCTTTTGTTGTTAATTGTCTAATTTCACCTATTTCAGTTGCTCTAAAGAAGTCTACTGATAAACTAAAATAACAACATGAATCTCTGTTCATTCCTTTCTTTCCCTGACTACACCACGCGAATAGTCTCCCTGTATTACTTTTTGTGATATATTGGGTCATGTGATATATTCCTCCAGGCCAGGTAAGTATTAAACTTCTCTATTTCAAATTTCCATGAGATCTTTTGCGCCACTGTAGCTTATCTTCTGGCACACTAACAGTCTCTGAACAAATGTTTATTCGCACATCATACAGACATTGCAATGATATTTATGTTTGTACCCATAAAATATAATTGTAAACAAAACAAGACCTTGACATTTGTTGAGTTTCATTATGAAAATTACACTAGAAGTCCGAATAATGTTCATAAAATACATTAGGTGTTATTAGGTCATTAGGTGTCATTTCTAGATATGATGGAAAAGTAGAAAAAACAAAGCTAGTAGAATAAGAGGCATCAGAAACTATGTGCATATAAATGATGAGCTGGAATTTAAAAAGTAGTGGTCAACATAACTACTATTGAGTCACATTGGAAATGGGAAAGAGAACTAGTCAAGAAAATATTTAAAAAGAGTGTACTAGACATATTCTGCTCACACATGGTCAACTAGCTATAATTTAAAATAATGAAAATGGCATATATCCAACCTGTTTGAATTAGTGAATCAGTGAAACACTGCACTAGAAAGATTTGTAACCTTTTTTAGATCTGGAGTGCTAAGAGGTTGAAAAGTTTTAATTGTACAAAAAATTGGCATTTTCTGCTTAAAACAAAAAAGGCACATCTGATTAAGGAAATAATTAGATACATTAGAAAGTTATCTAATATTTCAGGGATTTTTAAGACAATTTTCAAAAAAAGAATTTGTAAAAAATGTGTTTTCAGTGAGTTGAAAGTGATACCATGCTTTGAACCATCAGTTTTGGATATTTTTTCTTGATCACTTAATCACTTGATATCCTGCTACTCATTGATTTGCTCGAGCAGGCACCAGTAATGTCTCCATTTGTCCCTGTTGTGTGCTAGTGTAGCCCAATGGCGTCTGCTCATTCTAGGATCATGAAGAGCCTCAGGGTCTTGAAGAAGTCTGACCACCTCGTAGGTGGGAGACCATGCGATCTTTTGACGACCTGTGGAATCCTGTTGGTAATGGCTCTAGTCCAGCAGTAATCTTCAAGTCGCATTACATGTCCAGCCCATCTGATTTTTTCCATTTTTTATAATTTTATTTATTGAATCACCGTGAGAGCAGTTACAAAGCTTTTGGGTCTACGTCTCAGTCATACAATGAAACACCTGTACCTTCACCAGTGCCCATTCTCCACCACCAAAATTCCCAGTATACCCCCATCCCACACCCTCCCCCTGCCTGTGGGGCAGATGATTTCCACATTACTCTTTCTCTACTTTGGTCACATTCACTATTTTGACACCAGACCCACCATTATTTGAGATTTTGCCCCAACACTCAGATCTGCTGAAAAGGCAACAATAGACAATTTGTGTTCTATTGCTGGTTATGAATAACATATGATGTCGTGTGGCTGCAGTAGGGCCATGTGGTTTTGAAATTCCGAAATTTTAACATTTAAGTCTGGAGGGATTTCTGCCAAAAGCCACTGGGTTTAGAGATCTGCTCCTGAGTCTCTGGGATCATGGCCGTTGAGCAACTTGATGAGGGGTCAGAGAGGCCGTTCGTGGGCATTTACTTGGGGTCTCATTGGGGTGGGGAGGACAGGCCAGCTCCCCCCACCCCATCCTGTGAGGCCCAACAAGTTTCATCACTGCGGGCCCAAGCCTGACTGTCCAATGGCCTCTGGAGGATGACAGCCACCAAGTCGCCAAGAGGGAGTAGGCAGAGGGACAGCACCCTTTCCCTCCTGGGGTGGCCTGGCGACAGTAACCTACTGAGGGGTCCGGACATATTTCTGCCAAAAGCCGCTGGGTTTCGAGATTTGTTTCTGAGTCTCTGGGATCAAGGCCGTTGAGCAGCTTGATGAGGAGCCAGAGAGGCTGTTCATGAACGATGACTTGGGGTCTCGTTCGGGTGGGGAGGACAGGCCCGCCCCCCCCCCCCCATCCCGTGAGGCCCAACAAGTTTCGTCACTGTGGGCCCAAGCCTGACTGTCCAATGGCGTCTGGAGGATGACAGCCACCAAGTCGCCAAGAGGGAGCAGGTGGAGGGACAGCACCCTTTCCTCCCTGGGGTGGCCCAGCAACAGTAACGTACTGTGGAGTCCGGAAGCATTTCTGCCAAAAGCCACTGGGTTTTGAGTTTTGTTTCTGAGTCCCTGGGATCATGGCCATTAAGTCGCTTGATCAGGAGCCAAAGAGGCCATTCGTGGGCTATGACTTGGGGTCTCATTGGGGTGGGGAGGACAAGCCCGGCTCCACCCCCATCCCGTGAGGCCCTGTGTTTCTCGTCACTGGGGGCCCAAATGCGACTATCCAGTGGCCTCAGATGGATGGCGGCCACTGGGCCGCCAGGGGGAACAGGCCAAGGCATGAAACCTATTCCCACCTGGGTTGGCCCAGCACCGGAAGACTACTGTAGAGACCAGACTCATTTCTACCTAAAGCCACTGGGTTCTGAGATTCGTTTCTGAGTCTCTGGGATCATGTCCATTAAGCAGTTCAATCAGGAACCAAAGAGGCCTTGCCTCTAATTATATAGCTGAGCCAGAGGTGGTTTGTGGGTGTGTTTCCCACATACCTAACTTTTGGCCATTTACTTTCTTGGTAAACTTTGCCTCAAGTTTTTGGGGTCTGGCCAAAGGCACAGCAGCAATTTTGAGGTATCTGGAAGTCTGAAGGTGCCATGAGGCTGCTGATGCACTCACCTCACAGGTACAGATTGACCTGCTGGCGGCACCAGACCCCCTGCCCATCTGATTTTTGACACCTTGGCAAACGAAACAGCATTCCTGATTCTCAATTGTCGATGGAGGTCAGAACTCCAGATTCTTTCTCTCACTTGAGTGAGGCGTGATACTCTAAGCATAGCTTTTCCGATTCCTCTTTGGGTGACCTGAATAGCATTCTCATCCTGTTTTCATAGGGCCCAGGTCTCTGAGGCGTATGTTAGTGCAGGAAGAATGGTGGAGTCAAAGAGATGTGCCCGGAGCCAGAGTTTCTTTGTCCTCTTAGCTATTTCTTTGATGCTCTTGAAGGTGTTCCATGCTCCTCTCTTCCTCCTGTGCATCCCAGGTGCCAGGGTCGTTTGTCATGTTTAGTTTTCGACATAGGTACACATCACTGCTGCATCCGGGTTTGTTTGTTCCATTGAGGGCAAATTGAACGTCAGGGACTAGGTCATTTTTCATGAACATAGTCTTGGTGAGACTCAGCTGCAGTACAACCTTTCCACACTCACGGTTGAAGTCGGCCAGCATTTGTGCCACTTGGCCAATGTTTGGTGTTATTAGAACGATGTCATCAGCAAAGCGGTGGTGGTATAGTTGCCGACCATCTATCTTTACTCCCACTCCTTCCCATTTCAGTCATCGCATGACATTCTCAAGGGTGGCATTGAAGAGTTTTGGTGAAATGCTATCACCCTGCCAAACCCCTCTCTTTACGTGGATGATCATTTTCTTGTAGAATGCTATGATCCTGGTGGTGAATCTGTAATACAGCTCATGGAGGATCCTTATGCACTGAGTTTGAACACTTAAGACCCACGAGAGTATCTCGCCTGCACAGCAAAGCCTGGCAAGCTACCCGTGACATATTTGATATGCCAAAAAACAGTAACAACAAGTTCTCACAATGTGTTGTGACATTACTGGTGCCCACTTGAGCAAATCGATGAACAACGGGAGGATAGTACTACAGTGCTAAAGTGCTACATTTTAAACATACCTATTGATGTTGCATATGCTAATTTATAATGTTTGAAATTAGAATTTCAGTAAGTCCAATACTAATAGTCCTTCATATATGAAAGTCATGATCATGGTCCTCCCGTTGTTCATGATTTGCTCAAGTGGGCCCAGTAACGTCTCCATCGTGAGACTTGTTACTGTGTTTGGCATATTGAATACGTCACGGATAGCTTGCTCAGCTTTGCCATGTGGGCGAGATGCTCTTGGTAGCATGCCAGGCTCTCCGAGAGGGGCGGAGGAATTGAACCCAGCTTGACTGGGCTCACCGAGCCCAAGAAAAATGCCCTACCACTCTGCTATTGCTCCAGCCCAAGTTAAAAGGTTTTAATATAAATTGCCATGATAATTTGCCATTAATCTAAGTTCTAAATATGGGAGACATATTAACTAAACAAGAATCAGAAAGGTTAAAGGATTGATTCCAACTTACAAAAGAGATAAAATTAGTAGCCATATCTGGTTCTTTCTGGTAGAGGAAACTTCCTAAAAACTGCTTCTCCAGTAAAATATATTTCTGCTGCCTGAATCACTGATTTTTTTAAAAAAAACTTCTTACTGCAGTTTGATGAGTTATTAGATAAAATATGGAGAGGAAAAGCTATAGGGTTGATAGAGAAAAATTGCTTCAATATCATTCAAAACATATTGCTGCATTAGAAATTTTTACTGATTACTTAAAAATAAAACACAGTATGTTTTCTACAGCATGTTCCTGCCCAGTGTTGTGATGATATATAGCTCAGAATCCTCTGTACATGACCACTATTCTTTGAGATGGCCACACATTTTTTGAGATGACTCTATCTGCGGGTTTTCACCTTCTTAATTTAGGAGGCCTTGACTTTTAGAGAATACTGGAAGACATGTCACTTTCTGGTCTTTGAACTCAAGAAATGAAAAAGTCATTTTTAATATGGTCCAACTACATAGTCAGTGTGAGTTCATATGTTTATTATAAGTTTTGGTATTTTAATGCTGCTGACAGATATGTTATGTAATTGACATTAATCATACACACTGATAAAAGTGTTTAGACACTGAGTTAGAGCAGCAATTTGACCCAATAAACAGTGGTTAGCTATAGACATGGTGATTTGTATCAGCTCTGCCAACCAACTCCTTGTGTATGAATATGACAGTACCTTGTTTATTATAAACATTTATACAAAAGAGCACATCAGAAAAAAATCTAGTGGATCTAGTGGTCTTATAGTTCCCAATTTAAAGAGCTCGTGAGTCTCTTAACTTTTCCTTGAGATATGGTATAAATCAGAGTCTCCTGCCCCTGCACCTGGCTGTCCTCCCTGGGGCCCCCTGGAGGGGGGCGGGTTGAGTTTCCCTCCCCGCCCCGAGCAGAGCTCCAGCAGCCGAAGACCTCCAGAACCAGCCACAACCATGCTGAGACCACTCTCCACACGCATGAAGGTACCGACAGAGGAACAAAGGCATGTGGGTCCCGGGGCTGAGATCTCCATGCCTGCTCAGATTGGGGCTGAGCATCCTCCACCCAGATCCTCCATCTTCCAGAAGGCAGGAGTCACACCCACCAACTGGCCCCCTGGTGCTGTGTAATCCCATCAATGGCCAAGACCCGGAACCTATAAAACCCAGCTCCTGGAAGCCCGTGGCCGCATTTGTAGCCGTGCGACATCTTATTATCTCATTCTTGCTTTGGACAACCTGGCAGGCTATCAAATGTAACCTGCCCACGTGGCAGAGTCTGGCAAGCTCCCGATGAGAGTTGCCAGGGACCCTTGATTAAAATTAATTTATTCTTCCTGCCCTGCTGCTGAGCAGCTGCAAAGAGAATCTCTGGAGCTCTGCTGTTCCTTACCCACCGCCCATCCATCTAAGCCTCCATCTTCAGGTGTTTGAAACCTGCTCCCAATTTTACTGTTAACTTGGTTGTTTCCTCATATTAATATAACACAGAGAACTAATAAACTTCTATTGTATTTATAAGCAATTGGCTTTGACTTAAGTTAACTCATCAATCTGAAGAGCAGTCCAGTTAATGAGACAAAATGGCAGTGGCTGAGGGGCTTGGGAGTGGCTTCTAGTATCAGGATGGGATGGGGAGAGGGTGCCCACCCTGGCCCCGCTCAGAAGGTATGTGAGCTAAGCCACTACAATTAGCTGGTCTATTCATCCTCTTAGATGAAATATCTGGAGATATCTTGGGAGAGCGGTGGGCCAAGTCCCCATTCTGCTAAAGTCTCTACAGCCACACCCACAACCCATAGCTTATTCTACATCAAAAGTCTAATTCCATTTCCTCATGACTAATCTCTAATAGAAACACCAAACTGAAAATTCCAGGTACACACCGTTTTTCAGGCTCAGAGCTCTCAGATCTTCTTGGAGTAGAGATGGTTGTCCTCTAGCCACCCCTTTCTACTTCCAGTGTCCCGAAAAGCCAACCCCACTTCCCCGGCATGGCCTTTTCAAATCAAGACCCTGTTCCCGAGAAAATGAAGTTCTGATCTGCACTGCCCCATATGTGGCTGAGACATACCTCCAAATTCCGCAGTACTGATATTCCTGTAGGACTACACCAAATTAGATGGCAAAGTCACACAGAAGCGGGCCAACCTCAACAAACAAATACAATAAAACAGAAGGGTCAGCTAGCAACAAAAACTTAGTTAAATGCAAGACAAAGACTTAATGATCTTTGTGAGATAGAGCAATTTTCACACATTTTCTTTTATTGAAATATCTTTGGTAATTATATTAGTCATTTAGTTGTAATAGGCAATAAAAAATAAATTATTGTGTGCCTGCTGAGGATTCAGGCTAGGGGCTGTTTGAGAAAATGGGGAGGGAAGGTCACTCTGGTGGTGGATCGATGTTGGAACATTGAAAACTGGTAACAAGTGTATTATTAGCAACTTTGTGACCATGTTGTTTAAATAAAAAGTTAACTTCCTTACTTATGGTGTGAAATTAGTACTTTATAGAGATTCAAGCAATACTATAAACCATGTGAAAAAATTAAAGGGTTAGGCAAGGAGAGGGAGAGGGAGAAGAATGATAACATAACCTTAGTAGCTCTGATTTCCCAGTTATTCTCTCCAGGTAGCTGGGGTACTAGTGGATCTTGAATGCCACAAAACCGTCATCCAGTTGAGTGCCTCCTAACTCCTGATTTATAAATGAGATATAAATAAATTATTTTGACTCAGTAACTAAGATTTGGAATAAATTGTCAAGTAGTAGTGAACAAATGAGATACCTTTTTTGTTGTTGTTGTTCTTGCCTGCATCCCTAACTGAATTAGGGGACTCCCTCACATATGTCTCTTTAAGTTGCTTATGAATCTAAAATTAAAATTTCTCCCTAGGCATGGTCATGATCTTTTAAGTATTTGTTTTTTCCACAATGTGGTATTATTTTCCTTTAACTCAATAATTGCTGGTAAATTTGTTCTGACTTCCATGTATAGAACTTAAGTTTCCTTACTGTTTGTCAGCATCTGTCCTATGGACATGCCTCTCCAAGTTTCCTCCTACCGATTCTCATAAACATAATTAGAACCCACAAAGCCATTTAATTGATGGTCAGATCAAGAAGAAACAATTACGATGTGAAGACTCTAGCTCCTCCTAATCTTTTTTTTACCCCAGATTTTCTAAATTTTCTAAATCGCTACAAGCAATCTACTTTACCACTTAGAGTACCACTTTTTCACTAAGATCCTGGAGCTCTGCAGTAGAAATGTTGTCTCCAAGAAGACACTCTAAAAATGTATGCATCATGACTGAAAAAATAGAAGTAAGTAAAGTTTTACTCAATTATGCTGAGTAGTTTTCATTGTGGCTACAATTTTTTTTATTGGTAGTGAGATTTTATGTTGTGCTTTACTTTGAAGGACTCAGAATTCTAAATATGCTTAGTTCAGAAAGAATGACTTTTAATGTCATTGATTGGTATCTTCTATAGGCAATAACTTAGGAATTTTCTCATGATAGTCTCTTTGAATAGTTAAGAAACATTCCCAGAGGAACACCAATTAGGTATTGAAAGGACAAAGAACAGTGGAAATTTGTTTTTCTTGGACCAAACTTCCAGTACTTAACCTTGGTACACTGGAAGATAATCATGAGTTCCTTAGAGTTGGCAAAAGTATAAATCTAACTACACATTTTTCCTGGAGCTTCTCTTCTTTATTATGTCTTTTATTCAGTGTTAGGATGAGTGGATTTCTTTTTATTACAGCAATAATTTAGCATTGGGTTTAAAAATACATTTACTAAAATGATCTCATATGCATTTCACTGCAGTCCTGTGATTAGGCCAGCCAAAGATTAGTGTTCTTTTTTTCCATCAAAGAGGAAAAAAATAAGCTTCTTGCCCAATGTGATACATAAGGAGAAAAAAAATCAGCATTTTCCATGCTGAGATTAATGTGCTTTTATCCTACAGTGAAATCCTTAATGTTTTGTCAAGGCACCAAAATATTTTGCTAGTTGATTCTTTGCTTTGAATTAACCATTATCTCTATTCTGTGAAACAGAAGACTTAAAATGAAATACTAAACTTTTATTAAGATTTTGTATAATGTTTGATTGACAACCTAAAGTATAAAAACTTAAAAATGACAAAATCTGTTTGGTCTTCAAAAATCAATATACACAACTAAAATATACAAAATAGAAATTACGATGTCTATGAAATGTGAGCATTGGTATGTGATAAGACTGAAACCCAGTTAGTGGCTGAAAATTTTTTGGTTAAAAATTAATGTTTTTGGTTAAAAAATAGTGTTCAAAATAAAGAAAATATGCATAGCAGTTTCCAAATGACATCAGGCTTAAAATGCAGTCTTTTGGACAGAATTAAACAGATGTAATATCTTAAAACACTAGTTATAATGGGTCATCAATATAATTCTTGCTTTCTTTTTCCTCATGTCCCTTTTAAGGCTCAAGATCGCTATAATTATGTTTCAATTTAGACTTTGAGAATCAGGAATCAATAATGAAGCAATCTTAATTATCTTCTGAGAGATACCAATTAATACCGTAGGGCAAATGGCATTTGTTTCTCTCTAAGATTTATCTGACAACTTTGTCCTTTGATGATAGTATTTTTTTCCTGTTTTCTTACCTCTATTTTGCCATCCTCCTTCCCAGTGATTAGTTACCCTTTGAATCAGTTTACAGAATAATGCATTCTTTTCATATACAGTCAACACCAAGGCAAAAGGCAACACTGTGTCAGCTTTGCTCAGGTCATTGCAGTTCTAGATAGCCCAGATGACCTCAGCCACACATTTCACTTTCTTGACTGAGATGTTGTGGGCTAGGACAAGAATGCCAACACATTCAACTTCGCCTGTGCACATACTTGATCCACCTCCATAGTTCGCTCAGTCTTGCTCACATAAACAAATATGCTGCTGTTTAGGCACGTTCCTTCTTCTGGTTTGTTCTGTCTTTCTTTAAAAAGAAGTCATGTTAGAGTAAGGCAGATAACCCAAAAGGTTAGTGCATGTGCTTTACATTCTGCAGGTCTGAGTTTGATTTCTGGCACTGCCTATTTGCCGGAGCATCCCTGGGGAAGGAACCCTAAACTCATACTTGAGGGTAACTCCAAGTATGATATCCAGAGCAGTGTTGGATATGACTGATCTCCTACTCCTCAAACAAAGGCCCACAAGCATGATCGCCTAATTAGTTATGAGGTAATAATTATTTCTAAAAGTTATCGGTTAATTCACCATCAAAGCAAGGAATTGTCCTTGAGGTCATTTACTAGATATCTTTTGTGACATCATTTTAATTATAGAACGTTGTCACATGAAATTAAAGAAGACAAAATTATATGACAGCATGAAACAAAAACGCTTCTTTATGTGTTGAGTGTTAATTGTGTTTGGTATATCTGTTCTTTCACAGATATACCAAAAAAAGATAGAGAAAAAAGGAAGAAAGAATGAGAAAAAGAAAGAAGGAAGTAAGAGACATAAATTATTATTTCAGCTAGAACAATTAAGTATTTTTTAGTTTTTTATTTTTTGGGCTACAAGTGGAATTGCTCAAGACTTCTTCTTGGCTTTCAGTCAGGGGTATCGTCTGCCAGTGCCGGGGAACTGTATGGGGTTAAGAGGAATCAGAACACGCGCTGGTCTCTACACAGGCAAGCACCAGCCCACTGTCTCATCTCTCCACCCTCTAAGTTTTCCTTTCTAGTTTGCATTTTTCCTTACAAGTCTAAGCTTCTTTGTATAGATCTCTAGAATTTTTATAATGTTGTTAGAAATTAAAATGAACTGTTTGGATTATGATGGAGATGACAATAAGAAAAAAAACAGTCCCTTTCAATCATGTCATTCTTCTAGAAGCTGCTGTTAATTGTGACCAGCATTGGAAATTAAAAAATTCACATCTCTTAAAATTTTTTATTTAGTTTTTAGTATCCTAAAATTAATTTAAAATTGACATAATTTCCTTAGTATCTAGAGCCCACAAATTAGATTATTTGGGACTTTACGGATTGATTTGTCAGATTAAAAGGTATGAAAATTATTACTCCAATTTATATTTAAATTTTTATGTGTATTCTTGAACTTAACAAGCTTTCTCTCCCTTTTTGTCTCATATATTATTTTCTCACTCTTTTATTTATCCTTATTAATCACATTATTTTATTAACTCTCAGACTCCCCTCTCTCTCTTTCTCTTTCTCTCTCTCTTGCGTTCTCTCTCTCTCTCTCTCTCTCTCTCTTTGTATTTGTAAGATTTCCACCACCACATTGGATAAAATGTCAAACACTGGATGCCTTAATTCTGTTCACCACATGAGCATTCAAAACCTCTAAAAACAAATTCCTGAGATAAATAATAAACTTGTGAAATAGTTAGAATTTATTTACAACTTAATAAATTTTTCAAGCAACAATTGCACTTTTTCATTGCAGAAATGGTATACATAATTTATATCTTGTTTGTAAGCCTAACAAATGTGTTTTTCAGAGATAAGAAGTCCATTTCCACTATACGTTTGTTCTTTGCATATCAAACTTCTTGAAAGGTTTATAAACATTACTTATGAAAAATTTGTTAATAGTTTTCCCTTTTTAATTGTAGATTTAGACTCAATCTTGCATGCTGAAATTTCTGTTTCACTTCTTTAGTAATTTAAAGCTATCAGATTTGGCTCTCAATAATTTATTAACCTACAGTAGACTTAATCTTTCTCTTACACAGTCACACATGTATATTCAAACTATTTATTGATAATTTAAAATAAATGAAAAATTTTGTTGTAGGTGGGAAATGAAACGAAGAATAATGTTGACTTGATTTTATGACCTTTCACAATCGTACCCACAAGAATGTCATATTTTTGTGTTTAGGTTCTACTTTTTTATTATTAACAAACCTCAGAAACAAAGTTAATGAAAAACTTTCTTTAAACTCTATAGAGGTAAGCTATCATATTTAAGTAAAATTTCTCATGGGGTAATAAAAACTAATAACAGTAGTCATCCTTTTTTCAAAAAATATTTTAGACCGGATATAACAAATGCTTTTAGAAAGTAAAATTGCTGGATTAGTTGGTTTATAATTTTTCAGGATTTATACTATTATTTGTTCTCAGTATTTTAATAGATTTTTATCCTCAGTAAATTTTCATTAATAATTGCTTATGTTATTTCATAAGATAATATAGCAAAAATGTTTTCACTATTAACATATATAATAAAAAAAGGCACCATTTGTTAAATTCTTTCTAGTACTATACATTTCTATCAAGCGCTTTCATGCAATATATATATAATACAGTTTCATAGTAATCTTATAGGACACAAGCACAGATTTTATTTTTGCAGATGAGGATATTAAGATTCTCAATGTTACCTAACATGTACAGACCGAGGCTCTAGTCAGTTAGAACCTGAACACCAAGCCAGGTCTGTCTGCCCACACACTAATCATTGTGCTTCAGCAGTGTATTATCTGCCTCACTGAGAAATTGCTTCCTATCTCAGTAGTGTAAATGTAGTGAGTATAATGGAAACCTATACATGATCAAGTAACATAATGTTTCCATTTTTGAATTTTTCCAGAACTTCCAGAGAGTAACATATCTCTTTTTATTAATTTTGTATCTCGCTCTCTCTCCTCCTCCTCTCTTTCTCTCTCTCACATACACACACATATACAAACACACTCCTGATTCCATTTACTTACCCAGTTTTAGTACATATTTTGTGCTTCAGGGTGTTATAATACCATTTCATCCCTGCATCTTTCAGTATTATTATTTTTTTTTAGAGAAAGATATGTGAACTCAATTTGGCTTAATATGTGTTTAATATCTTTGGAGTTCAAATAATAATTTTAGGTTTGTCATGGAAAACCAGGACGTGTATACATCTGGGTTTTATTAAGTATAAACTTACAGATTTAAAAGGGGCAGTATAGAGCAAACGTGGTCTAGAAATCGAACTTAAAAAGAGCACACATATTTAGAAAGTTTGGGTAGCACAAGAATTGAATTAAAATCAAAAGAAGCACCTCAGTGATAATATAGCAGGTAGGGTCCTTACCTTGCATGTGACTGACCCAGTTTGATCCCCTGTACTACATACAGTCCCCTGAGTACCCCATGAGTGACCCCTGAGTGAAGAAGAGTAGGGCCTGAGCAAATCTCCAGGTATGCCCCATCTAAAAAAAAAATAATTAAACAAAGAAAAATTTCAGAGGATTTACTAAAAATGAGGGAGTAGTTGTCTTTCTTTTTCTGACTTATTTCACTTAACATAGTAACTCCAAGGTTCTATCATTGTAGTCAAAAATGGCTGGATTTCATCTTTTTAAAAAATTCCTGTGTATATTCTTTTGGAGATGGGGTGTGAGAGTCACCTGTAGTATATTAAGTGCTTACTCCTTTCTCTGTACTCAGGAACGATGCCTGGGAGTGCGAGTGGGGGAAACTATACCCAGTTTAAGGATCAAACCTGGCTTAGTTGCATATAAGGCAAGTACTTTAACTACTGCACTATCTCTCAAGGTCACTAGCTGTGTATATTCTATTGTGTATGCATAACACATTTTCTTTACCACATCTAAGGGCTCTTTGAGGATTTTCATGTCGTGGCTATTATGAGGTAATTCCTGGCACTTAGTGTGCAGTGCTAAGTGTAACCTTTGAGTATTGCGGAGGAAGGCTCAAAAACTTTTGAAAAAGTGAGAAAAAATAGGAAAAAAGTGAGAAAAAAATCTCTCCTGAGATTTCCACCAAATATATCTTATATTGAATGAATAAAAATTTAAATGCATAAATTAAAAAGAGAAAAGTTTAGACAATAATATATACTGCAAACCACAATGCCACAAATTAGAGAGAGAGAAAATATGGGGAAAATAATCTGCCGAAGAGGCAGGGGGAGGAATGGAAGAGGGGAGATACTGAGGACATTGGTGGTGGAAAATGTGCACCTGTGGAGGCATGGATGTTTGATCATGGTATGATTGAAACTCAAACATGAAAGCTTTGTAAAAAAGAAAAAGCTGTGTATCTCGTGGTGATTCAATAAAAAAATTTAAAAAAAAGGTATATGCATATAAATCATATGATAAAATTCTAAAACAAAAATAATTATAATTTGGTTGTATATGACATTAAAATACCCATGTGAGATGTAAGACTTGAAAGACACCAGGTCAGGATTCAGAAAAACCTGTATAGTATTATTTGAAATTAGAATAAAGAGAATATAAAAAGTGGTAGGGAGATAAATAAACATTCAGTTTTCTGACTTAAGGAAAGACAACGGCAGATCCAAAATGTCAATGTCTACCAGGTAAATTGAATAAAAATAGAACTCTGCATATCTAACAGAAATGCTGAGCTGCTTTCAAAGGATATAATAAACTTGATGTTAGACTTTTCTCCCTGATCACTTTGGGCCAGAAATCAATTGAGCCACCTCAGCAGTTTGGAAAGAAAAAAACACAGGCCTAAGAATGCTGTATCAAGAGGAGCCCTCATTTATTTCAAGGGCAGGAGAAAGGTATTTCTGACATGCAAGGGCATGAAAATTATACCATCTAAGTAATCATCCTGAAGAAAATTGCATGAAGATATATCCAGCTAATGGAAAAATGCATCAAAATAAAGTTCTCATAGTGGAAAGGGCATGCCACTTAAAAAGAAAAGTGTGATTAACAATGAAACTATTTAAAAAGTAACATAGACACAATTAGTTTGAGCCCAAGAAAATGAGAATTTTCTAAAGTGAACTCAGGAGAAAAATGTGATAAAAACAAGCATTGATTGGTCTCAAAATTAAGTTACTTCAATAAAAAAAATCAGGAAGCAGTAAAAGGTGACAATTTTCAATTAGTAATAGGAGTCAGAAATTTGTAATTAATTTCTTGATATATATTTTTAAAAAATAATAAAGCATGTGTTTCAAAGTCTAAATTTATTCTGAATTATCTGGGCAAGTTGGGCTGGAGCGATAGCACAGTGGGTAGGGCATTTGCCTTGCACGCAGCCAACATGGCTGACCCGAGTTCGATTCCTCCGCCCGTCTCGGAGAGCCCGGCAAGCTACCGAGAGTATCTCGCCCGCACGGCAGAGCCTGGCAAGCTACCCGTGACGTACTCAATATGCCAAACGCAGTAACAACAAGTCTCATGATGGAGATGTTACTGGGCCCGCTCGAGCAAATCAGTGAATAACGGGAGGACCATGATACCATGATCTGGGCAAGTTATTTATTAGCTGTGTGTATCATCTCAGATCTTCAGAAGTCAAATGTGAGGGGTCTGGTTATCAAAACTATTAAAAAAATTGCCACAGTATTTTTCTGGCAGGTCATCATTTACATACATAATTTTAGGACAGTTTTCAACTTACCTAGGAGACAGCCAATCAATTTGCCCTTAAGAGAACTTCTAGCTCTACTACTGTGCAACCAACTTCTTTTCCTTGGACAGTTGAGTTGTTTGAGTATGGAAATAGACAAGAAAACAGTGGCTCTGCATTGATTTTAGAAGTTTCTAGAAAATAGCATATTAGATTAGGAACAAGAACAATTATTATCCTCAGAATTGTGTGAAATTTCTGACAATATCTAAAATCTTATGAGAAAAGAGAATGAGAACATCAAATGAGAACAATGAATAAGCACACTTAGAATGGACATTGATTCATCACTGTATCACTGTCATCCTGTTATTCATTGATTTCCTCAAGCAAGCACCAGTAACGTCTCCTTCGTCCTACCCCTGAGATTTTAGAAAGTGCCACATTCGAGGAGAGTGTGGAGAGTGGTCTTAAGCATGGCTGTGGCTGGAACCAAAGGTCTTCAGCTGCTGAAGCTCTGCTCGTGGTGGAGAGGGAAACTCAACCCACTCTCTTCCAAGGCTGATGAGGACAGCCAGGCACAGAGGCAGGAAACTCTGATTCTTTATGATCTCACAATACAAGGAGTGAGAAATTTTGTGATTCGTGATCAAGTTACTCAATATTTTCTGCCTCAAGGAAGGTAATGTGAGAGTTCAGGCAGGTTTTTTCTTTAAGAATGCTAGGTGAAGGGCTGGAGCAACAGTATAGCAGGTAGGACGTTTGCTTTGCACACAGCCGACCTGGGTTCGATTCCCATCATCCCATATGATCCTCTGAGCACCACCAGGAGTAATTCCTGCGTGCAAAGCCAGGAGTATTCCCTGTGCATCGCCAGATGTAATCCAATAAATTAAAAAAAAAAAGATTGCCAGGTGGTTGTGGCCTGAGAAATTTTTACTCTGCTTAGTGGGTTAAATTTTCTGAGTTTGCCCAAGGTCAAGTGACCACTTGGATTTACCTTTGCTGAGAGATGAAGAAAGGAGAAAGGATGCTTAATCAAGGAACAAAGGAATAATAAAGCTTTTATATCATATAGAGTCATGTGTGTAAAGGCTCAAAGCCAACATTCTTATTTCCCACTCAAGGAATAATCCATAGGCGCATTATTTGTTGGAAAGTAGCACCTCTCTACTCGGTGTACCAGGTACTGAAGCTAGCTTAGAGATCTTGACCTTAGGGCTTCCGCCTACTTGGCATCCAAATGGCAGCATGTGGCTAAAAGAATGTATTCATTAAATGTCTTCAAATCCAAGATTCTCAACAAAATACTAGCCAATAGAATTCAACAGCTCATCAAAAAGATCATATATCATGACCAAGTGGGATTCATCCCAGGGATGCAAGAATGGTACAACATTCGGAAATCAATCAACATAATCCATCATATCAACAAAAGAAAAGATAAAAATCATATGATCATATCAATAGATGCAGAGAAAGCATTTGACAAGATCCAGCACCCATTCATGATGAAAACCCTTGCCAAAATGGGGATAGAGGGGACTTTCCTCAATATAGTTAAAGCCATCTACCACAAACCTACAGCAAACATCATCCTCAATGGGGAAAAACTGAGAGCCTTCCCCCTAAGGTCAGGGATGAGACAAGGATGCCCACTCTCTCCACTGCTGTTCAATATAGTAATGGAAGTACTTGCAATAGCGATTAGGCAAGAAAAAGATATTAAGGGCATTCAGGTAGGAAAGGAAGAAATCAAGCTCTCACTATTTCTGATGATATGATATTATACTTAGAGAACCCTAAAGCCTCTACCAAGAAACTCCCAGAAACAATAGGCTTGTATAGTAAAGTGGCAGGCTATAATATCAATACCCAAAAATCCATGGCTTTCCTATATGCAAATAGTGAAAGAGAAGAAAGTTACATGAAGAAAACAATTCCATTCACAATTGTGCCCCAGAAAATCAAGTACCTAGGAACCACCTTAACTAAGGAAGTAAAGGATCTGTACAAAGAAAACTACAAAATGCTACTTCAGGAAATAAAAGAGGACACGAGGAAATGGAAAAACATCCCCTGTTCATGGATGGGGAGAATCAACATTGTCAAAATGTCAATACTTCCCAAGGCACTGTACAAATTCAATACAATCCCTATAAGGATACCCATGACATTCTTCAAAGAAATGGAGCAAACACTACTGAAATTTATATGGAACAATAAGCTCCCACGAATAGCTAAAGCAATTCTTGGGAAAAAGAAAATGGGAGGAATCAACCTACCTAACTTCAAGTTCTACTACAAAGCAGTAATAATCAAAACAGCATGGTACTGAAAAAAAGGCAGAGCTGCGGACCAATGGAACAGAGTTGAATATACTGACATCTCCTCCCAAACATATAATCATCTAATCTTCGATAAGGGGGCAAGAAAAGTGAAATGGAGCAGGCAAAGCCTCTTTAATAAATTGTGCTGGCAAAACTGGACGGCTACATGCAAAAAAGTGGGCTCAGATCTCTGCCTAATGCCATGCACCAAAGTAAGATCGAAATGGATTTATGACCTCAACATCAGACCGGAATCCATAATGTTTATTGAAGACAAAGTTGGCAAAACTCTCCATGATATTGAAGTAAATGGTATCTTCAAAGATGTCACGCCACTGGCCGAGCAAGTGAAAACAGAGATAGACAAATGGGACTATCTTAAACTAAGAAGCTTCTGCACCTCTGAAGAAACAGTGACCAAAATACAAAGACAACCTACATAATGGGAAGAATATTCACCAAATACACATCGGACAAAGGGTTGATATCAAGGATATACAGGGTACTGGTTAAAATACACAAGAAGAAATCACCCAACCCCATCAAAAAATGGGGCGAGGAAATGAACAGAAACTTTAGCAAAGAAGAAATCCGAATGGCAAAAAGGCACATGAGAAAATGCTCTACATCACTAATCATCAGAGAGATGCAGATCAAAACAACAATGAAATATCATTTCACACCACAGAGACTGGCCCACATCCACAAGAACAAAAGCAACAGGTGCTGGCGCCGAGAAAAGGACCCTCCTTCACTGTTGGTGGGAATGCCGACTGGTCCAACCCTTTTGGAAAACAGTATGGACGATTCTTAAAAAATTAGAATTTGATATCCCATTTGACCCAGCTATAGCACTCTTGGGAATATATCCCAGAGAGGCAAAAAGGTATAGTCGAAGTGACATCTGCACTTGTTTGTTCATTGCAGCACTCTTTACAATAGCTAGAAACTGGAAGAAACCTGAATGCCCAAGAACAGATGACTGGTTAAAGAAACTTTGGTACATCTACTCAATGGAGTACTATGTAGCTGTTAGAAAAGATGAAGTCATGAAATTTACATACAAGTGGTACAACATGGAAAGTATCATGCTAAGCTAAGCGAAATGAGTCAGAAAGAGCGGGATAGACACAGAAAGATTGCATTCATCTGAGGAGCATAAAGCAACAAAACGGGAGACTAACACCCAGGAATGGCTGAGATTAGTACCAGGAATTTTGCTCCATGACTTGAAGGCCAGCCACATGTGCTAGGTGAAAAGGAAGCTCAGATAGAGAAGAGAGCACCAAATAAAGGGTGTTGTGAAGACCTTCCCAGGGTGGGAGAGACATGCTAAAAGTAGTCTGTAGACCAAACATGATTGCCACTCAATGCCTCTCTTGCAAAACACAGTACCCAAAAGAAGAGAGAGAGAACAAGGGGGAATACACTGCCACAGCGGCAGGTTGGGACGGGGGGTGGGGGGATGGGGGGTGGGAGGGCTGCTGGGACCCGTGGTGGGGGAGGATGGGCACTGGCGGAGGGATGGATACTTGATCATTGTATAACTGAAACCCAAGCACAAAAATTTATAAGTCTATAAAAAATAAATAAAGGGAAAAAAATAAATGTCTTCAAATCCAGCTTCTTTAGAAATACAAAAGCCTAATTCCTATAACATATAGTTCCTGGAGTAGAATTCTTGGCCTGATAGCCTTCAGGATATAGCATGTCACTTTTGCAAAGTAAAATAGGTTTGGGGACGTGGAGATCATACAGAGACTAAGGTGTTAACTATATAGTGTGACCAACTCAGGTTTTATCATTGGCACTGCATGGTCCTCTAAGAATTGCAGAGGATCACTCCTGATCATACAGCTAAGGATATATATTCTCATATTCTTCACGGATGAGGAAGTCCAGGTTGAAGAAGTAACCTGTGTTACTTAGCAAGTTGTTTTGGACACCTTCTTCCAATCATGAGTTGTTCAGATATTATATATTCAAATCAAATATGTGCATAGAAAATATTTCTTCTGGGAGATTTCACTGACACAGCATGAAGGGCTTGGAATATGGCCATACACAACTCACATCCCTGATTTTTGTGTTTCCACAAATTTGATTTTATAGAGAGCATGGCATAATAAAGCAATATTTTAAAAAAGCTCAAACGCTGTGATTTCTAAAATTTTTCATAATTCAGTTGTTTAAGAGCATTCAATATTTCAACATCAATGCTACCATTAGTATGATATTCCTTGCACCAATGTCCAGTTTCCCATCCACCACTAATCCTGCACCCTTATTAGTCACAAAAAAATTGTTGCTTGTTACAACAAAATGGCATATGGATGTATGGCATATGGCTCTTTGGAACGGTGCATGCCCAAAAAATTGGACTGGATCAACAGCGCAGCAAGTAGGGTATTTGCCTTGCACACGGATGACCGGTGTTTGATTGCTTCGTTCTTTTTGAAGAGCCTGGCAAGCTACCGAGAATATCCCACCTGCATGGCAGAGCCTGGCAATCTCCCCGTGGCATATTCAATATGTCAAAAACAGTAACAACAAGTCTCACACTGGAGACATTACTGGTGCCCGGTCAAGCAAATCGATGAGCAATGGGAGGACAGTGCTACAATGCTACCGTGCTACAACAAAGTGGCATATGGATTTATCCAAAAATAGTTATCAAAATATAGCAAAATAAGTCAATTTGTGACATTTGTTATACCTCACAATGCTGTTAATAATGTCATTGAGATTTTACTGAACTTGTTGATCCTGGCTAAGCCTTTTGTGTTATTGTTTTTTTCCCCGAAAGCAACATTTATTAAGAAGATAAAGGAAACAAAACTCCCTGTTGAGGTCAAAGTAAAGTGTTTAAGGAAAAGAGAAAGCAGCAAAAATGTTTTGGAGAGTGTGAGGAGGAGTGAGTGTCTAGGGAGAAACAGCAGTGGACTGTTTTATGTCCCCCACCCCTACACTTTTAGACTCTCCACTGTTTTTATTCCATTCTCATTCTCCTACTCAAATGGGTGGGGACTCTGGGCTCTAAGAACGTAACCATATTTGAAGTTTTAGAGGTTGCCATAGCAATTGTATAAGGTCATGACATTAGACTTTGCACAAAGCAGCACCAAGAGAAATATTAAAAATGATTAAAAAATACTTTGTCAATGATTTTTCTCTAGGTTGTCTGACACAAGAGCAAATCACTGATTTGCAATGTGGTGCTAAAAAGGGTTTATCTGTAAGGTGTAACTGCAAACTCATCTTCACAAAATTTTGTATACAGCTTCATGAATATCTTTGTGAGAAAAAAAATATATGAAGCTACTCACAGGGTCTCAGCCTGGATGCATGTCTTTCAAAGGGACTCAAAACTGGGTAGCACTTTGTCACTACTCTAAATTCAGACTGGACTTTTCTTGGGGCCTCACGAATAGACAGGCTATTAGCATCTCTTGCCCTTCTCCTTTTATTTCATGCTCTTATAACCTCATCCACTCTATTTTCCTTACCTACCTGCCATCACCAAGGTTCTTTGGTTCCTAGCATGGATAGAAATTGACAGAAGGTCACAGAGAGATTCAAGAAGGATTTATTGAAGCTTCTGCTGGAGCTCAAGGGAGACATTCCAGAATAACTGTGCTAGCTGACTCTCTAAACCAAGGCAGAAGCAAAGTGCTTATGAATACCTGTGGGAAAGGAGTGAGGTCTAAGTATAAAGTGGTGGGGAGATAGAAAGTGGGGGATGCGTATTTGGTGCAAAGATTTTGAACCTTAATGGGACTCATGCTCCTTCAGCATGCTACTCTCCACCCCATGGTTGGATCTTCAGCATTAAAATGAGAAAAAAAAAGTCAGTGATGGTCAGTGCTGAGGTTCATCCTTTAAGGTGGTTTAGTTCAATTCAGTTGGTCACAGATTCTCTTTCTGTTAATCTCTTCACCCTGCACTTCTCCAGATATGGTATGTTGCGAAAGGAGGAGTGGCTTAACTTTTCCATTTGAGGTGAGACAAAAGACACAGCTAACTTTGTGGTTGAGGGCTACGTTTAGACCCAATACGGTTCCTGTTCTATCTCATTGGTGACAGAGGACATTCTATACTTTGATTTTAAGAAGAACAACAAAACAATGAAAACAATGAGAGAACCAGGGCAGAGAGAAAGCTGCATACATGGTGGTGGGGCTGGGGCACTGTCTTCAGGTAAGTCCAGCAAACACCGCATTAGGAGGAACGTGAGGTCACCCTTACAGTAATGTGACAGAAGACAGACGGAGAATGGCTCCTGCCAGAAGAGGTCTGGGGAAGGACATCTGAGACGAGAACAGAGACAACACAGAGGCTTATGCTGGTAGTCTAGGGGAAGCCTAACTTGGACAGCAGAAAAAAAATTAGAATTTTAAGCACTATGCAACTTCTTCCCTATTACACTGCAAGAGACCAGAAAGCTTTGGCCTGTCTAAAAGTATTTGCTCCCATAAATGTAGCAGGAAAACAAAATGAATAAAAACAAATCACGATCATGATCACGATCATCTTGTTGTTCGTCGATTGCCTTGAGCAGGCACCAGTAACGTCTCCTTCTTTCTAGCCCTGAGATGTTAAAAGAGCCATATTCAATGTTCTTTTAGGGTTAGGAGAATGAGACCCATCATTGTTACTGGTATTTGGCATATTGAGTATGACACGGGAAGTTTGCCAGACTCTGCCGTGCAGGCAGGATACTTTCGGTAGCCTGTCGGGTTCTCCAAGTTTCGTTTCTCAGGCGTGGACCCCATACTCAAGGCACTCCCGTCCCCCTCTCATGTGTAAATAAAAAGAAAAGAATGAATTATTTAACTGAAAAATAAGCAAAGCCACCCCAAGTTTGCATAAGTAAAAATAAAAAGTAAATATAAGAAAATCTATGTACAGTTTCAGGAAAATTAGGAAAAAATTGACTCCCCCTTCCCAAACTAACATAATGCTTAATTAGATAATAGTTTTTATCACTGAGTTTCCATTATCTATTCCTATCTAGTTTTTGAGAAGGCATATGTTATTTTTACTTAAAAAAATAAAAGAAATATGGTTGGATTCATGACTAAATCTTGGAAGAGATGCAAACCAAGCTGCTAAGATTCAGAAATACACCAGTAAGCACTGTAGCACTGTCCTCTTGTTGTTCATCAATTTGCTCCAGTGGGCCCAGTAACGTCTCCATTGTGAGACTTGTTGTTACTGTGTTTGGCATATTTAATATGTCATGGGTAGCTTGCCAGGCTTTAGGGTCTCGGTAGCTTACCTGGCTCTCCGAGAGGGTTGGAGGAATCGAATCCAGGCCGGCCAGTTGCGTGCAAGGCAAACACCCTACCGCTGTGCTAGTGCTCTAGCCCAAGTACACCAGTATTCTGCTAAAACTCTGGAGCACACTCAGGAGTGTGCTGCCAAAGCCCGAGCAGCCATGCACATAACCCAGAGTTGCAGCCATGCTAGGGCCCAACTGCACTGCTACATGAATAACCTCCACTGAGACATCAAACCAATAGGTATTCCAGGTACACAAGTTTTCAGGCTGAGAACTCTGAGGTTGTCTTGGAATGGGGATGGGCAGCCTCCGTGAGATTCCCCATGCTTCTGGAAGTCCTGGAAGTCACAGCCACATCCCACAACTGCTTCCATGTAAGCTTATTGGTCCAAAATTCTACATATCCTGGAGACCCTGAAGCTAAGGCCATGCATGCAGCCACAGGACACCTCCATAATCCACAATATTGTCATGCCAGTAGGAGACTGTCACTGTCACTGTCCTCCCGTTGTTCATCGATTCTCTCAAGCGGGCCCAGTAACGTCTCCATGGGAGACTTTGTTGTTACTGTGTTTGGCATATGAATACATTAAGAATAGCTTGCCAGGCTCTGCCGTGCAGGCGAGATGCTCTTGGTAGCTTGCTGGGTTCTCCGAGAGGGGTGGAGGAATCGAAATCGGGTTGGCATGTTGGCTGCGTGCAAGGCAAACGCCCTACCGCTGTGCTATCGCTCCAGCCCATGCCAGTAGGAGCACACCAAATTAGATGGGAAAGTGACAGAATTTCACTAAGTTCAATAAACAAAAACAATAACCAGAAGGTTTGACTAACAACAAACAGCTTAGTAAATCCAAAAGACAAGGACTTAATGACACCATGGTGAGATATAGCAATTGTTAAAATTTTTTATTTTCCTGAAGTATTTTTTTTAAAATTCCGTCAGTCATTTGGTCATAAAAAGCAATGTAAAATAAATTATTTTGTGCCTTCCCAGGGGCATATTTTGGGGGGATGTTGGGAAAATGTGTTCAATGCTAGAAGTAAGATTACTCTGGTGGTGGGATTGATATTGAAACATTGAACTGAATGCCTGAAACAACTGTATTATTAAAAAGTTGGTACATTCTGAATAAAAAAAAGAAAAAGGAATGTGCAGTTCATGCCTAATTCAATCAGCTTAATCAATGGCTGAATAAATAGCATTACTCCTACATTATTAAAAAAACAACTTTGTTATCCATGATGTTTAAGGACATTTAAGAAAACCCACAGAAATATGTTACTATAGTCTTAAAATATAGAGAGTGTACCGAGAAAATTCACTTCAAGTTATCTACCCTAAAGAAATCAACAATCTGCTTCATGGTATATGATTAAGAACATACATTAAAGCATTACTTATTTTTAAATTTTTTTATTTTGTAAAGTAGTTCACAATATTTAATTACATTTAATATTCAAACATCAATCCCGCCACCATTTCACCTTACCACCACCATATTTCGGGTGTTTTCTTTCCAAACCCCAATCCCTGTGAACCATAATCTCTGCCCAAAGCAGAACTGAATTAATATATTTCCCTCTAAACCTTAGAGGTTGCCTCCTACTTTGAATCCCATCAAATGTGGTGCAATACTCTTGGAGTATGGGTAGAGTGTGTCCTATGAAATATCCAGGAAAAAAGTTCACTCCTGGGTGTGGCTCAGCCTAAGTATGTAGAGAGCAGCGTGAGCAGAGCAGTGGTTGGGTTCTGCAGGTTTTCAGCTGCTGGATCTGGGTCCCTTGGGACAGGGTAGGGTTTCGCTAGTCCTAACCCTGGGGCACCCTCAAGTGAAACAGCTGGCACAGTGTCTGGCATCATGGTTATGGTGGATATCATTCTGTCCTTTCAGGAGAGAAGGATATGTGTAAAGTATTACTTATTATAATGAAAGATTGATGGAAAATTCCAGGTAGGGTAGAATAAAGAAATTTTATCACAAACAAATTATTGTTTTGGTAAAATAAATGTGTGTACGTATGTATTGTATTTGAGAACATAGAATACAATTTGCTGAATAGAAACTGAAAAAAAATGAACAATAAAATGAAAACAGTGCATTAGAAGAAAAAAAATCATAAGATTTATAATTAGAAGCTTTTCCTTTTAGGTTTTAATATGTTTCTGATAATCTTTTATTTTTGTGCCTTTTATAATTTCTAGAATTTCTATAGTGAAGGTATATAATTTCATTGAAAAGATTTTGTTAAAGAATAAAATATACCATTTTGTGTAGGCATAGAATCTTCAAGCTTAAAATTAAATTTAGATGTTATACATTCTAAATATCTACAAATGCAACAATATTCTCCATACTGAGTTAAACCATTCTCCATACTGAGCTGACAGTACTACAAAAATGCTCTATTTAAAGGTACATAATAAATTCTACATATAAATAATAAAAATATAGTAGTTAGAAGCAAGGCCCTAAAAGTCCATTTTATTTTCTTTATTTAAAATTTCTTTATTTTTATTCCAGTTTTAAAATGAAACCATTATTTTTTTCTCACCATAAAAATTGAACATAACTAGTTAATGCTTTTGTTTGAACTTTGAATATATGTAGGCAGATTTTTTAAATTTATGTGCTTTCTCTCTTTGTATGTGTATGCATTTGTGTTTGTGTATGGTGTGTCTGTCTGTCTGTCTGTCTACCTGCTTGCCTCTTCTAAATAAAAACTGCAGAACCTATGTAATAGGACATTTCCTTTGGAGTTGTTGACTTTTTAAAAAATCATTTTCTATATAGAGTTTCAGAAGATGCTTTTAGACAACTCTTTTCTATTTGTTTTGAAAAAAGTACCTCTAAAGTAAGGTATTATAAAGTATGCAGTTTTCCAAAAGCTATAACTAGTTGCCTAGCAACACAATTGGTTATGTCATATAATGAAAGCAATATGATAAAATGCCATTTTTCAGGTATTAATTTTTAAACACCTTTTCGAACTGAAAGAATATGCTTTACAGATGCAATTTTTTAAAGAGATGGGTCTTGTAAAAACAAGCTAAAAGAGAGTAAATACCATACTAATTGAGAGTCATTTTCTTAATGACACAATATTAAAATTCAAGCCTACCTGGGAGGATTTGAAAACTCTTTGCCAGACCCGAGGCTCTACCTCGTACTGGTGGAAGCACTCATTGCATTAAAAGCCTGCAGTAAGAGGATAAAATTGCATGTCTGTGAAGACAACTTAATGGCATTATGACATTTACTGAACACACAGAGTACCTTAAATGCAATAGGAAATATCTAACTTTGTAAAAGTTCTTTATTTTTTTAAATGTCAAAACTGTTAGAGCAGAAAAAATTTCAAAGCTAAATTTAAATCTTAGCATGAAAATCACAACAATCATCTTGGGATTTTTAAAAAATGTTCATTGTTATTTTTTTCTTTCTCTTTTAATATTTAAAAACACCAACGTATAATTGTTGTGTCTAACATTTTCCTGAGATTCGCCAATATTAAAGAGTAACAATGTTTTCTTTTCAAAATTTCCCCATCTTTTCTATTTCCTACAGATCTCAAGTTCCTCTTTACATGGTCTATGTGTGTGTGTGTGTTCGTGTGTGTGTGTGTGTGTGCACAGACTCATGCATGTGTGCACTCCTATGTGATTGTGTGCCAGCAGTGATAGAGCATAATAGAAGAATTTATAAAAAACGAGAGACGCTGTCATTTGAAAATACAGCTTTCCTGTTCATTTCAGTTGAAGACAAAAGGTTTAAATCTGTTATTCAGCATTCTTCATTTTATACCATTTTTATTCCTTTGATGCAATAGTTATCGACTATATCTGTCTTTTATACTTTCATATTCCATCAAAGGGTGGGATATACAGGCAAGACAAGTACCTGAACACTAGTCATTTTAAGTCTTAATTCACAGGCATATTAACCTTCAGGCTACTGTTGTAGATACTATCAGAATGTATTTTTATTTTAAAGACTCTATCCTTCCTTTTTGCCCGATAAAGTCTTTGTGATAGGTCCAGGGACAGACATCAGCAAAAAATTTCATCGCATTAAGTTTACTGAATTCAGCCCCTTAATCTAGGTGTTTACAAAAGTCCCATTGCCCAGGGGCATGAGAGTAGAACTGAAGTGTGCCTGTTGTTAATAGAGTGGAATTGTAGTTCCAGTGTTGACTGTTGTGGTGCCCTTTAAAAGTCAGGTAGCTTGGACCTCTGAGATTGAATGGCCCTGAGAATTAGTTCACCAGAAAAAAAAAATCATGAGAAACATCCAAGTTTTATTTTTGACTACAACAGAAAAACAAACAAACAAACATTATTTTCTCAACTAATTAAGATAGAAAGTTTGGGTCAGAGCTGCAGCTGGTTCTTATGTAACAGAAGTTCAGCCATTTTGCACTATGAGTACTGATTCAGTCTACAGTCCTATGGGTCTGTCAATCCCATAATATCCCGCATACCAATCTCCCTCTCTTCTATAATAGCTTATTTTATTACAGAAAGTAAAACATTGGTATTCATTTTACCACTAGCATGACTTGATCACATGATCACTTGACTTCCCTTTATCAATTTGCTCGAGTGGGAGTCAGTAACGTCTCCATTTGTCCCTGTCGCGTGCTAGTGTAGCCCAATGGCATCTCTTTGCTCCGGGAACATGGAGGGCCTCAAACCGATCGTTCATGATCTTGACAAAGAAGTCTGACCATCTGGTAGGTGGGCGGCCACGCGGTCTCTTGACATCCCGTGGAATCCAATCAGTAACAGCTCTAGTCCAACGGTCGTCTTTAAATCTCATTACGTGACCAGCCCATCTGATTTTCGACACCTTGGCATATGAGACAGCGTCCCTGATCCTTGATCGTCGACGGATGTCAGAACTCCGGATTCGTTCTCTCATTTGAGTGAAACGTGTTATTCCAAGCATAGCTCTTTCTATTCTTCTTTGGGAGACCTGAATGGCGTTCTCATCTTGTTTGCGTAGGGCCCAGGTCTCTGAGGCATATGTTAATGCAGGAAGAACAGTGGAATCAAAGAGATGTGCCCGGAGCCGGAGGTTCTTCGTCCTCTTAGCTATTTCTTCGACGTTCTTGAAGGCGTTCCAAGCCGCTCTCTTCCTCCTGCGCAGCTCGGGTGCCAGGTCATTTCTCATGTTGACCTCTCGACCTAGGTACACATAGCTGTTGCATTCGGAGATGGTTGTTCCGTTGAGAGCGAATGGGGCGTCAGGAACAAGGCTGTTTCTCATAAACATTGTCTTCGTAAGATTCAGCTGTAGTCCTACCTTTCCACACTCACGGTCAAAGTCGGCCAGCATTTGTGCCGCTTGGCTGATGTTTGGTGTTATTAAAACAATGTCATCAGCAAAGCGGAGGTGGTGTAGTTGCCGACCATCTATCTTCACTCCCATTCCTTCCCATTCCAGTCGTCGCATGATGTTCTCGAGGGTGGCACTGAAGAGTTTCGGTGAAATGGTATCACCCTGCCGCACCCCTCTCTTGACATCAACGATCACTTCTTTGTAGAATGGTGAGATCCTGGTAGTGAATCCGCAATACAGCTCACGGAGGATCCTGATGTATTGGGCTTGAATGCCCTGATTGGCTAGGGCTTCAATGACCGCTTCCGTCTCAACAGAATCAAAGGCCTTCTTTAAATCAATGAACGTTAAGCAGAGCGGCATCTTGAACTCCCGAGAAACCTCAATGAGCTTGGTTATCGTGTGGATATGGTCAATGGTGCTGAATCCTTTGCGGAACCCTGCTTGCTCGCATGGTTGTCCTTCATCTAGTGTTCTGCCAATCCTATTCAGGATGACTCGAGTGAACAGCTTGTAGATGACAGACAATAGGCAGATCGGGCGATAGTTGCCAATGTCATGGATGTCTCCCTTCTTGAACAGTAGTATGGTCCTGCTGGTTTTCCATTGGGACGGAACCTTGCATTCAGACAGGTAGCGAGTGAAGAGCCGAGCCAGTGTATTGATGAGTACTGACGGCAGGTTCTTCAGGTGTTCAGGTCTGACCTTGTCTGGGCCGGGTGCTGTACTTCCACTACTTCCACTACCCAGCCGTCGCCACACTCCAGGACGCTTTCCGGACCCGCGCGGCAGCTCCAGCCGAGACCCACGCACAACTGAAGACCCACAGAACAAGATAAGTGGAACTCTCCGAGACCTTGGACTCCAGGCTCGGCGGACCCAGGGACAGAGCTTCTCTGCTTGCTCCCACCACCACAGGTGACAAAGGGATTCTAATCAGGAGCCCCACCCTACCCTGCCCTGTCTGCTTCCATCAACCACCCAGGGATCGAATTGTGCACAGGAGACCCACCCTACCCAGATAAATACCCCACTGGCAGATTTCCACTCTCGACACTACTTCCACTACCCAGCCGTCGCCACACTCCAGGATGCTTTCCGGACCCGCGCGGCCGCTTGCACATCATAAGACACTAAATACCCATCTTCTTGATCGTCGACAGAGTTCGGAACTCCGGATTCTTTCTCTTATTTGAGTGAAACGTGATATTCCAAGCATAGCTCTTTCAATTCCTCTTTGGGAGACCCGAATAGCATTCTCATCCTGTCTGCATAGGGCCCAGGTCTCTGAGGCGTATGTTAATGCAGGAAGAACAGTGGAATCAAAGAGATGTGCCTGGAGCCGGAGGTTCTTCGTCCTCTTAGCTATTTCTTCAACATCTATTCAAATGTAAACGTCCGATTCGGGTTGTTAGGCATTCGAATGAATCAATGCTCTTGGCCAAGTTTGTGTTGACAAGGACACCGATGCCTCCAACACCTCTTTTATCGCATGTTCCGAGGAACAATTCTTCTCCGGTGTCGAAAATGGCATGGTGAGATTCGTGCCTTCTTGTCTCGGTCAGACCAATGATGTCGTACTTGATCATTCGCGCTTGTACCATCAGGTCCTCGATGGATGCATCTGATGCTAGCATACGTGCATTGAAAGTACAGACGATCATTTTTGTCTTCCTTCGTTGTGGCAGCCTAGGTCGGCCTTGAGATTTTGTCGGCCTCTCCTTTCTCATCCTTCTCAATGCTGCCATGTCAGTGAAGCCTTCAGGGTCAGGGGAATAAGACCCATTGTAATTACTGGTTTTGGCATATTGAATACACAACGGATAGCTTGCGAGGCTCTGCTGTGCTGGCGGAATACTCTCTGTAGCTTGCCAGGCTTTCTGAGAGGGATACAGGCATTTAGGGCGACCTCTAATCTCCCTTGTAGGTGTTACCATAGTTGACCCCTATCAAATATGGTACGGCAATTCTGGAGGATGGGTATTTAGTGTCTTACAGTGTGTTGCATGGCCGCTTTGCGGCCGCACGGGTCCAGAAAGCATGCTGGAATGTGGCTGCGGCTGGGTAGTGGAGGTAGTGGAAGTAGTGGAGGTCTGCCAGTGAGATATTTATCTGGTTTCAGTAGGGGTAGGGTGGGTCTTCTGTGCACAATCCAGTCCCTGGGTCTCTGGTGGTTGGTGGAAGCAGGAAGAGCAGGGTATCGTGGGGCTCCTGATTTTAATCCCTTTGTCACCTGTGGTTGGTGGGAACAAGCAGAGAATCTCTGTCTCTGGGTCCGTTGAGCCTGGAGTCCAACGTGTCAAAGTTCCGCTTATCTTGTTCTGTGGGGCTTCAGTTGTGCATGGCTCTCAGCTGGAGCGGCCGCGTGGGTCCAGAAAGCATCCTGGAGTGTGGCGGCGGCTGGGTAGTGGAGGTAGCTACCTCCACTAGCATGACATATTTCAAAATAACTTAGTATAAAGTTAACAGAGAGTTTCCTAACCATATGTGTTTCTGAATGTGTGTTAAGAAAATACTGTTTAGAAAATCACTGATTATATGAAGTGACAATATTCAGAGAGATTTTGTGACATCCAGAAGATGTGTGTCATTGGTATACATTCTATACTCTGTGTATGAAATGATGCATCTTCCTCTCTTTTTTTTGGCTTTTTGGGTCACACCTGGCGATGCACAGGGGTTACTCCTGGCTTTGCACTCAGGAATGACTCCTGGTGGTGCTCAGGGGACCATATGGGGATGCTGGGAATTGAACCCAGGTCGGCCGCGTGCAAGGCAAATGCCCTACCCGCTGTGCTATCACTCCAGTCCTTCTTCTTCATTTTTTTTATGATTAAAAATATATAATAGAAAAATGCATCATCTTAACCTTTTTTTTCACTTCTAAGTGTCTCACTAGGTTTAATTGAATAAACGGTATTATAATGTAATTGATAGGGCAGGGGAACAATATCATATCTTTAAGCACATTCAACTTTCTATGTTTACTTCTGTATATCATGTTTTGTTTCCCTTAAATTCCTAGGAATAGAAATGCGGCAGGTTTCAGTAATACTGGTATTCTAAGTATGACTGCCAGAAACTGGAAGGAATTTATTAAAGGAAGTGGTAAGAAACTCCAGCTGAAAGACAATTCACGTTACGGATGTGTGAGAAAAGAAAGCGGGACAAGCAAAGTCAGTCCCTAGTATATAAACCAAATGTTCTGAAGCTCAATGTTGAGGCTAAATTTATGGAGAGAAGGAAACTTAACCAGTTTCATGAGATAAGCCATAAGAGGAACTGAGAGAAGTCTAGTTTGTTATAACATCATTTTAATACCCTCACATATCAAAAATCTCTCCCTCTAATCAAAATTATTCCCACTTGCACCGAGACAGTTTGTAGGTTCCCATGGAAACTCTTTCATAAGTGGCCAAAAATGGTCAGGAATGCCGATTCTAGGTATTATTTACCGACACATGAAAAAGTGTGGGAGGAAAATGGAAAGGTGGGAAGAGTAAAACCAGAAGAAGTCAAACAAAAAACAGCTTAGAGATATCGGCCTGTAGCTTTCTTTTCTCTTCGTGTCTTTGTTTCCTTTTGGTATTAGAGAGACAGGACTTCATAGAAACTGTTTGGGAGAGTTTCTATTTCTTCAATTTCCTGTTAAAGCTTAAGAGAAACTGGCAAAAGGTCCTCTTTAAATGTTTGGAAAAATTCGCTAGTGAATCCATCTGGACCTGGGCTTTTGTTTTTGGGAAGACTTTTGAGTACAGTTTCAATTTCCTTGATGTTAATAGGATTATTTAGGTATTCTAGATCTTCTTGATTCAGCCTCTGGAGATTATAGGAATCCAGGAATTTATCCATTTCTTCTAGGTTATCTTGTTTTGTGGTATACTGACTTTCAAAGTAGTCTCTGATGATCTTTTGAATTTCTTTGGTTTCTGTTGTGATATCCCCCTTCTCATTTCTGATTCAGTTTAATAGTGTTCTCTCTCTCTCTCTCTCTTTGTGAGTCTTGCTAGTGGTTTATCTATCTTGTTTATTTTCTCAAAGAACCAGCTCTTGGTTTCATTGATATTTCAGATTGTTTTCTTTTGGTTTTCATGTTGTTGATTTCTGCTCTAAGTTTTATGATCTCTTTCCTTCTGCCTGGTTTGGGCTCCTTTTGTTGGTCCTTTTATAACATCTTGAGCTGTGAAGTCCAGTTTTTTATGTGGGCCCTTTCTTCCTTCCTGAGAAATGCTGGCAGAGCTATAAATTTTCCCCTTAACAAGGCTTTAGCTGCATCCCATAGGTTCTGGTAGCTTGTGTCTTCATTCTCATTTGTTTCCAGGTATCTTTGATTTTGTCCTTGACTTCCTTCCTGACCCACTCGTTGTTCAACATTGAGTTGTTTAATTTCCAGGTGTTTGATTTGGTTCTCCGTGTCTGTGAAGATAGAAGATTCACTTCTATCTTCAGTGCATCGTGGTTTGAAAAGATTGCTGATACTATTTCTATCTTCCTGATTCTATTGAGGTATGTTTTGTGGCCTAGTGTGTAAGCATAAAAAGGACAGCAGCAATCTATCTCTTCCTTGGCCCACGTTCAAAAGTCTCAGGCTGTTTTCCCCACCACAGGGAGGCAGATGGCGATGGCCAGGTGAAGGAAGGAAACGAGGGCCAGGCTGGTTGGTCTTAGTTGCAGTTTATTCCAATCCTCTCACCATTCACACCTCTCTCTCCTCTGTCTCTCCCAGACCATTCTTACAGCCTCATTATATCCCATAAAAGAAATTTATGTCATGGAGGGCCCAGGTTCTCTCATACCTGTGACCCCAGGTTCTCTCTGTGGTCCCAGATTCCCTTAGCCTGTGTCTGCCAGAGAGCCCTGAAAATCTCCTTATATAGATCATGGTACCACTAAAGGGTGCAATATAGTGATGTCATCAAAAGGTGTTACAGAAAGAACATTGAAGCAGCAAAACATACATTGTTTCTTTACATCTGCAGGCCAGTAATTTTGGCCTCTGGAAAGAAGATTAAAAAACCAAGACTGAAACCTTTCTTGGGCTACTTGGATTTGCATCCCAAAGACTAGTCTGGCTAGAGCCTGGAATCTACATCCCAAAGATCAGGCCTGGCTAGCACCTGAGACCTGCATGTCAAAGACCAACCAGGTTTCTGTGAGAAAAGGAAAACTGCCTCTTACAATATACAGAAATTATTTACTGAAGTCAGTTTGAAGGGGAAAATGTTCAGCCTCATCCAAACTAGTCAGGAAACACAGGAAAGCCGCTTCTAGGACAGATTCTCATTTAGCAGATCAATCCACCCTAGAACAGAATCCACTGGTGTGTTTCTCCTCTCCTGGTCCAACAAACATATAAGCATACATAATATAAATCATTTTATATGAACCCAGTAAGAAATACTGTAAGCTTATAGAATTGCTCTCATAGGGCCATCTTGATCTCAGACTACAGTGTTCAGGCCAGATAGTCTTTTCTATTCCTAGCAGGGTCCTAGTCTTGCTGTTACTTTTGGATCATGGCAGCATTTGTCTATGATAAAACTCCTAACTTACAGTTAAGAATCGTGGCACTTTGGCTTGGCCCATTCGATGCCTGGGTAGCACATAACTTACTGCTTGCCCTGGTTCCATCCGGTCCCTCGTCGGGACCTTGCTTTTGGGGGTGCTGGGAAGTGAGGGCAACTGAGGCTTAAGTCGAGAAAGCAGATGCCTGGGAGTGAATAATATTCAAAGCCAATTAAATCCTAAGTTACAAAGCATAATATTAACTGTCTTCCTGTATCTATATAAAAAGGACATTGCATTAAACTATTCAAGAGATATAAGGAGAGGATAAAGGAGAAAGTTAAGTGTCTTAGAAGGATCTGACCTTACAAATAAACAGATTCTGATTAGGGGAAAAGCTGATTAATTGGTTGGTGTGGAGAGTTTAGAAGTGGTTACAGATAAACAAAGAAATGGAAGTGACACGAGAGCACTGTGATGGGTGTAACCTGATAAACCTAAGCTCCTTGTGGCAAGGGAGAAAGGAAAAATCGATTGTTATCCTACAGCCTAGCACATGGTCTATTTTGGAAAATATTCTATGTGCACTGGAGAAGAATGTGCTTTCTTTCCTTTTGGGGTGTAAAGTCCTGTATAAATCTTTAAGCTCTATCTATTCTATTTCTTCCTTCAAAACCAATGTTTCCTTGCTAAGTTTGTGTTGCTAGCAATGATCTCCTTAAAATCTGTCAGCAGTTATTTTAAATATTTAGCTGTTAACTCATTAGGTGCATATACATTTAAGAGTGTGATTTCTTCCTGTTGTACATATCCCTTGATAAATAGAAAATGGCCTTTGCTGTCCCTTCTAATCAAATGAGAAGATTCTCAACAAAATACTAACAAATAGAATTCAACCACTTATCAAAAAGATCATACACCATGACCAAGTGGGATTCACCCCAGGGATGTGAGGATGGTTTAACATTCGGAAATCAATCAACATAATCCATCATATCAACAAAAGAAAAAATATAAAAAACATATGATCATATCAATAGATGCAGAGAAAACATTTGATAAGATCCAGCACCGGTTTATGATGAAAACCCTCACAAAAATGGGTATAGAGGGGTACTTTCCTTAATATAGTTAAAGCCATATACCAAAAGCCTACAGCAAGCATCAACCTCAATGGGGAAAAACTGAGAATCTTCCCTCTTAGATCAGGGACGAGACAGGGATGCACACTCTCTTCACTACTGTTCAATATAGCACTGGAAGTACTTCAAATAGCAGTTAGGCAAGAAAATTGTATTAAGGGCATTCAGGAGGGAAAGGAAGAAATCAAGTTCTCACTATTCGCTTATGATACTATACTATACTTAGAGAACTCTAAAACCTCTATCAAGAAACTCCTAGAAACAATAGACTTGTATAGTAAAGTTGCAGGCTATAAAATCAATGCCACGAGTCCATGGCTTTCAAATATGCAAATATTTAGAGAGAAGAAAGTGACATGAATAAAGCAATCCTGTTCACAATTGTGACCCAGAAAATCAAGTGCCTAGGAATCAGATTAACTAAGGAAGTAAAAGAACTGTACAAAGAAAACTACAAAACGATACTTCAGGAAATAAAAGAAGACATGAGAAAATAGAAAAATATCCCCTGCTCATGGATCAGGATAATTAATATTGTCAAAATGGCGATATGCTCTAAAGTATTGTACAAATTCAATAAAATTCCTATCACAATACCCATGACATTCTCCAAACAAATGGAGCAAACACTCCTGAAAGTCATAGCTAGAGCAATTCTTGGTGAAAAGAAAATAGGAGGATGCAACCTCCCTAACTTCAAACTCTACTACAAAGCAGTAATAATTAAAACAGCCTGATACTGGAACAAAGGCAAATCTGCAGAACCATGGAACAGGGTTGAATATACTGACATCTTCCCCCAAACATACAATCATCTAATTTTTGATAAGGGAGAAAGAAATGTGAAGTGGGGTAAGGAAAACCTCTTTAACAATTTGTGCTGGCAAAACTGGACAGCTACATGCAAAAAAATGAGTTAAGATCTCTGCCTAAAACCATGTACAGAAGTAAGATCAAAATGGATTAAAAATCTCAACATCAGACCAAAATCCATAAGGTACATTAAAGGCAAGTTTGGAAAAACCCTCTATGACATTGAAGCTAACAGTATCTTCAAAGATGACATGTCACTGGCCAAGCAAGTGAAAACAGAGATAGATAAATGGGACTATCTTAAACTAAGAAGCTACTGCACCTCAAAAGAAACAGTGACCAAAATACAAAAACAGTCTACAGAATGGGAAAGGATATTCGCCCAATACCCATCTGACAAGGGGTTATATATAAGGATATGTAAAGGACTGGTTGAACTCCACAAGAAGAAAACATCCAACCGCATGAAAAATGGGGCAATGAAATGAACAGAAACATTCTCAAAGGAGAAATCCGAATGAACAAAAGGCACATGACAAAATGCTCTACATCATTAATCATCAGGGAGATGCAGATCAAAACAACAATGAGATATCATCTCACACCCACAGAGACTGGCCCACATCCAAAAGAACAAAAACAACCGGTGTTGGTGCGGATGTGGTGAAAAAGAAACCCTCCTTCACTGCTGGTGGGAATGCCGACTTGTTCAGCCCTTTTGGAAAACAGTATGGATGATTCTCCAAAAATTAGAAATTGAGCTCCCATTTGACCCAGTAATACCACTCCTGGGAATATATTCCAGAGAGGCAAAAAATGGACAGTCGAAATGACATCTGCACTTCTATGTTCATTGCTGCGCTGTTCACAATAGCCAAAATCCGGAAAAAATTTGAGTGCCCGAGAACAGATATCTTTGGTATATCTACACAATGGAGTACTATGTAGCTGTTAGAAAAAATGAAGTCATAAAATTTGTATACAAGTGGTGCTATATGGAAAGTATCATGCTAAGTGAAATGAGTCAGAAAGAGAGGAACAGACATAGAAAGATTGCATTCATCTGGGGAATATAAAGTAACAAAATAGGAGACTAACACCAAAGAATAGCCGAGATAAGTAACAGGAGGTTCATTCCATGGTTTGGAGGCCAGCCGCACATGGTAAGGGAAAAGGCAGGTCAGAGAAGGGAGGACCAAGTAGGGTATTGGGAGGATCCTCCCAGGATGGGAGATCCATGCTGAGAGTGGACTGTGGACCAAAGATGATTGCAACTCAATGCCTCTTTTGCGAACCACAGCACCCCAAAGGAGAGAGAGAACAAAAGGGAATGCACTGCCACAGAGGCAGGGTGGGATGGGGGGATGGGGGTGGGAGGTATACTGGGATCATTGGTGGTAGAGAATAGGCACTGGTGGAGGGATGGGTATTCGATCATTGTATAATTGAGACCCGAGCACAAAAATTTTTAAGTCTACAACTGTACCTCATGGTGTTTCCCTAATCACTGTCAACGTCCTCCCATTGTTCATCAATTTGCTCGAGCAGGCCCAGTAACATTGTGAGACTTATTACTGTGTTTGGCATTTCAAATACATTATGGGTAGCTTGCCAGGCTTTGCTGTGAGGGTGAGATACTCTCGGTAGCTTGCCAGGCTCTCCGAGAGTGGCAGAGGAATCAAACTCGTGTCGGCCATGTCAGCTGCTGTGCCCTACCCATTGTGCTATCACCCCAGCCTGTCCCACTAATAAAATTAAAAAACAAAAACATCTTAGAGCATCCCTTTGGACCCTTGCTCCCACTGTCCCCAACCACCAGTTTGTAGAATTGCCTTTCTAATTTTGCTTTTCCTTAGGGCTGGAGCAATAGCACAATGGGTATGTTGTTTTTCTTGCATGCGGCCGACCTGACCTACAAAGCAGAGCTAGCAAGCTCCCCATCGTGTATTCGATATGACAAAAACAGTAACAGGTCTCACAATGGAGACGTTACTGGTGCCCGGTAGAACAAATCCATGAAGAATGGGGAGGGAGTGCTACAGAGCAGTGCACTTTTTCGTTAAACAAACCCTTTATCCTTCCCTTGTTTTTTCTAACTTTAAAAAAATACTGCTGTAATTATTTCATAGTTATCATGAAATCTTTCTTGGGGGAGCGCAAAAGTCAGGGACAGGGCTGAGGTTTGTATATGTGGGTTCCCCTGTCCTATTAAGTTTTATCACTTAGAAGAGGTCGAAAATATCATTGTGCAGATGTTAATAAAATATTTAATATTGTGTACTTTAAAGGTCAATGTACTTTTGCTAATAAGTCATCAACATAACAACCCTACCATCTTCAATACAATTTTTATCAATCGATTTAAATGCCTGAATGAAGATTTCCAACTAACAAACATTTTTCATATAGTTTATTTCATGTTTGCAGTAGCATTAATATTTACGATTTTGATGTACATGTTGCTGGAGTGATAGCACAGTGGGTAGGGTGTTTGCCCTGCATGTGGCTGACCCGGATTCGATACCTCCGTCCCTCTCGGAGAGCCCAGCAAACTACAGAGACTATTCCGCCTTCAAGGCAGAGCCTGGACTCTTCAAGACAGGCACAGCAAGCTCCCTGTGGCGTATTGGATATTGATATTCGATAAGGAAAGATAAGTAATAGCATGTCTCACAATGGAGACAGTACTGGTGTCTGCTCAAGCAAATTGATGAACGACGGGAGGATAGTGCGACAGTGCTACAGACAGTGATGTACAGAGTTATTACGCCTTTACCACCTCCAATGCTCCCATAAGCCCCAGTGATATCTTTATGTTACCTCTCTTCATTCCTGACTTCATTTCCCTTGGTCATCCCTTTACACCATTCCTTCCTCCCTCCCCCTCCCCCCTGCTGGTCTCTTTGCTTGGGAGTCTTGGTTTTGTCATCTAAGGTCAAGGTTTGTCATCATTTGATATTGACCATTCTCTTCTTTATCTTCTCTCTTTGCCACCGATGAGTGAGATTACCCTGAATCTGTCTTTCTCCTCTGACACGTTTCACTTAACAAGGCCCTCTGGCTTCTTTCACATTGCAGTGAACTGGTCAATGAACAGATTAATAAACTAGTTTTAAGTGAATAATTCACTTGCATTAACAAGAGTCATAATTTCAGGATCCTATTTCCCACCTCCATAACTCTTTTCATCTAAAACTGAAACACTGTATCCATCAAATATTCTCCCTTCCCTCAGACTTTGGCAATGACCATTTTTACTTTCTCCCTGTCTTTATGATTTTTAGGTTAGTTTTAAAAAATATTACTTTTAGTCCTCAGTTTTGTTCTCTTCTAGTTTTACTTTGCTTTTTGCTACTTTTCTCAATGCATCCTCTCTCACTGTGTTAGGACAGTGTTAACTGCCTCATGGAATAACTCATTTTTTAAGAGGTGGGAGTAAAAAATGTGAAGACACAAAAAGGAAGCCATGCACGGATCATACTATTTTGACAAAACAAATAAAAATTATTGTTTTTGATCAAGGATTTCTGCCCTTGAGATTTGTAAAGGTGTCCAGTCTGGGAATCACTAAAGTGTTGAAGATAAAGCAGTAAGAATTTTGCAACATCTATGGGATTTTTAAATCTAGGATGGAAGGGTATTGTGTCTCTGAGAATGTATGGTTTGTTATATACTTGGGGTAATAATGTTTTAGACAGTTACAAACAAATTTTGAAAAGCACAGAAGGAACAATACAAGCCTCATGTACATGAGTGTCGAGAATATTGTGGAACAAGATGTTTCAGGGTAGGTCCCTAGATAAGGCACTATGTACATGGCAGAAAATCCCTATCTTTAAAGGACAGCAAGGCACTGAGCTTAAAAACAGTTTAGTTTTGACAATGAAGAAAATATTGCTTGATTTCTAGGTACATTAAAATCTGCAAGTACTACAAGTACTCATTTGTGATTACTAAATAAGCAGAGAATAAGTGGGATCTAGAAGTGACATTAGGACTATGGTGGAAGGCCTAGACAATTGGTGGTGGTGGTGGTGAATTTGCCGTAAGTTTGTCCATTAAACCCATAAACAGCAACACCACATAAGTATGTTGCCTAAACTGCAAGAAAAATTTAAAGCAATAGCAAAGACAAAAGGTCTGTGAGACCTAAACAAATTTAAAAAGCTGCATTTCAGAGAAAACTAAGGTGGCAATAAATGAAGACTGAACTCTCAGTGGATTCACTCACTGACAGATTGCATTGATAAAATAAATTTAGTTGACCAATCAATTTACACCCCATTCCTTACCTTGTTCTTTTATAAAATTTGCAGATTTTTGAAATATTCATAAAGAAGAGGATGCAGAGTATTAAAAAGAAGAGAGTACTTTCTGTCAAATGATAAAGAAGGCTAAATTGAATTACACAATTATTCTTACAGATCAGCTACAGATAATATATAGAGTTTTAACTGCTGAAAGAAGTCACTTGGTCACTTGACATCTTGTTACTCATCGATTTGCTCGAGTGGTTGCCAGAAACGTCTCCATTCGTCCCTGCCTTATGCTAGTGTAGCCTAATGGCGTCTGCTAGCTCCAGGAACATGAAGAGCCTCAAACGGATCGTTCAGGGTCTTGATGAAGAAGTTTGACCATCTCATAGGTGGGCGACCACACGATCTTTTGATGTCCCACGGAATCCAGTCGGTAAAGGCTCTAGCCCAGTAATCATCTCCAAATCACATTTTGTGTCCAGCCCATCTGATTTTTGACTCCTTGGCAAACCAGACAGCGTCTCTTATCTTGATTGTTGAGAATGGTCGGAACTCTGGATTCTTTCTCTCACTTGAGTGAAGCATGATACTCCAAGCATAGCTCTTTTGATTCCTCTTTGGGAGACCTGTATACTGTTCTCATCCTGTTTTCGTAGGTCTCAGATCTCTGATGCATATGTTAATGCAGGAAGAACAGTGGAGTCAAAGAGATGTGCCCGGAACTGGAAATTCTTCATCCTCTTGGCTATTTCTTTGACGCTATTGAAGGCTTTCAAGCTGCTGCCTTCCTCCTGTGCAACTCAGGTGCCAGGTCATTCATCATGTTGAGTTCTTGACTAGGTACACATAATTTGCATTCGGAGATGTTTGTTCCATTGAGAGTGAATAGAACATTAGGAATGAGGTCGTTTCTCATAAACACTGTCTTTGTGACATTCAGCTGTAGTCTGACCTTTCCACACTCACGGTTAAAGTCGGCCAGCATTTGTGTCACTTAGCTAATGTTTAGTGTTATTATAACAATGTCATCAGCAAAGCAGAGTTGGTCTAGTTGCCAGCCGTCTATCTTTAGAACCCAGCTTGCTCACATGGTTGTTCTTCATCTAGTGTTCTGCCAATCCTATTCAAGTTGACTCAAGTAAACAGCTTGTAGACGACAGACAAAAGGCAGATTAGGTGATAATTACCAATGTCATGGATGTCTTCCTTCTTATACAGTAAAATAGTCCTGCTGGTATTCCATTGGGAAGGGATCTTGCATTCAGTAAGGTAGCTTGTGAAGAGCTGATCAGGTGTATTGCTGCATAACTGATGGCAGATTCTTCAGGTGTTAGGGTCTGACCTTGTCTGGGCTGGGTGCTGTTCACTTCTTTACCTGACAAAATGGCATGTCAGATATGGAACGACATATCCATCCTGCGGGATTTGGTATGTGGGCAGGTGGATGTGGTTATTGAAGAGATCTGAGAAGAAGTCATGGATAATCTTCTCCATTGCCGAACTGGAAAATGTGATAGTTCCATCAGAACATCACAGGGAAGTCATCTTGGTCCTGTAGTTGGCTAAGGACAGGAGGGCGTTGCAAATGCTTTTCTCGGCTTCTGCCGCATCAGCCAGCACTGCTGCTCTTCTCTATTTGAGGTCTTCCTTTTTTGCTTCTCTGCACTGCTTTGCAAGCTTGGATGTTCACTTGTGGTTGCCTGAGACTCGCTCCCAGCCACGTTGACAAATGAGCTCGAGAGTTTTCGGAGACAGGCATCCTTTTGTGGCTATCTCTCTCTTGACATTCCTCGCACATAGAGGTGCTGAGCCAGTTGATCATATTCTTTGTCAATGTTGTCAACGGCAGCATCTTCCCAAGTTGCCACAATAGTGCCGAAGAGCTCCTAGTTGGTGGTAATTCTGGGAGTTCTCTTCTTAAACTTTGCAGCCCTTTCTCCCCTCTCCGTGAAGTAGAATTTTGCATGAAGGAGACAGTGGTCTGATCCCATCTGGAATTTTAAGACAACAGCGACATTGGTCAAGCAAAACTGCCGATTGAATGTGATGTGGTCAATTTCATTGCCGAAACATCCACTGGGAGATTCCCATGTCCAAAATTTAGATTCAGCTTTCTGGAACTGTGAGGTACCAGGGATGGTCTTGGTCGACATGATGAACTCAGACAGTCTTTCACCCTGTTTGCTCCATTCTATGCCATGTGTAGTTCTTTGGCCGATCTTCTTGGTTCTATCTTGGCATTAAAATCACCTACAATCATCTTGTAGAAGGTGTGGTCTTCTTTATAGAACTTTTCCAGCTCCATGTAGAACTTCTCAATTTCTTCTACATCATTATTGAATGTTGGTACGTAGACAACGAAGATAGAAACTGCTGGCAGTGAGCCACATCTATTCAAGTGTAAACTTCCAATTTGGGTTGTTAGGTGTTTGAATGAATCAATGCTCATGGCCAAGTATATGTTGAGAAGGACACTGACACCACCAGTGCCTCTTTTGTTGCATGTTCAGAGGAACAGTTTTTCTCCAGTGTCTAAAATGGCATGGTGTGGTTGATGCCTTCTCATCTCAGTCAGATCAATGATGTCTTACTTGATATTTGCGCTTGCATCATCTGGTCCTCGACATATGCATCTGATGCCAGCATACGTGCACTGAAAGTACAGACAGTCATTTTAGTCCATCTTCATTTTGGCAGCCTAGATCGGCCCTGAGATTTTATCAGCCTCTCCTTCTTCTTCCTTCTTAACACTGCTGTATTGGGGGCTCTTTCAGGGTCAGGGGAATGAGACCCATTGTATTTACTGTTTTTGGAATATTGAATACACCACGGATAGCTTGCCAGGCTCTGCCGTGTGGGCAGGATACCCTTGGTAGCTTGCTGGGCTCTCAGAGTGGGATAGAGGCTTTTAGGGCGGCCTCTTATCGCCCTTGCAGGTGTTCCTATGGTTTAAAGAAGTAAACTTGCATAAATCTACTTCAATTCTCTTGTCTTAAAATTGGGAGTTCAGGAATGCTTACATTTGGTTCTGACATCCATCCTTTTAGTAATTTATTTTATATTAGTTTATTGTTCCTCTGAATTAATCTATAACTTATCTACAACCTCTCAGCTAAATTATAATTGATAAAGTATAATCTCCCAAAACTATGATACCAGACATCATCCAATTTTATTATCAAAAGTAGTTCTCCATGCAGACAACTGAGTAGCTTCATGCAGGCAATTTTGTCATTTGATAAGGTTTTAACCTTCAAGAAATCTTGAGGAAATATTTTCATATCCATGTAGTTAGAGAGCTTTTAAAAAATCCTCCATCTAGAGGCTCTGGTGTATTTTCATGTAGTTAGAAAGAGACAGAGGTTTAAATGTCTTTTAGACAAAACTCCCTTCATGAATGCAATACTCATGATTATTAGCACTATTTTTATGTGCTCATAATGTGCTTGGGGAGGATTGTTAATTCATTCAATGGATGCTTATTTTGATTTTTCTTTTTGTAAGATTGTTCTATGAATTGAAATTAAAGAATGCAGAGAATATACAAAGTTCTTGCTTTAAAGTAAGGTGATAACAACAAAAGAAGTAAAGGTTACAGAGAAATTGCACTATTAAAAAAAGTAAAGTGCGATAGCAAAGCAAATAGGGTATTTGCCTTGCATCAACAGGGTTCGATTCCTCTGTCCCTCTCAGAGAGACTGGCAAGGCACTGAGAGTATTCCGCCTGCACAGCAGAACCTGGCAAGCTCCCCATGGTGTATTCGATATGCCAAAAACAGTAACAACAAATCTCACAATGGAGATGTTCCTGGTGCCTGCTCAAGCAAATCAATGAACAACGGGAGGACAGTGTTAAAAAAAAAGAAAGATGACAGCAAGATATTGAAGATTCTTTTTATAGAATGGTCAGGATAAGTTCTTTCAAGAGCTTATACTTTATTGATATATTTTGCAAGTTAGGGACCAGGATATAAATAGCCTGAGAATGTCTGAGAATGGTGGCAAGACTGGCAAGTGTAGTATCCAAGATATGATAATATGGCCAAACATGTTTAAAGAAGGGATAGGTGTGTAGAGTTAAGAGTTGAGTTGTTGATCCACAACACCCAAAAAGAGAGAGAGCAAAACGGAATGCCCTGTCACAGAGGCAGGATAGGGTAGAGGGGACGGGTAGGGGTGGTAGGATGGATGCTGGGACCATTGGTGATGGAAAATGGGCACTGGTTGAGGGATGAATACTCGGTTATTGTATGACTGAAACAAAAACACGGAAGTTTATAAGCCCGTAACTGTACCTCACAGTGATTCACTAATAAAAAATTGAAAAAAAAGAATTGAGTTGTTGAAGACTAGAGAGTCAGCACATGTAGAATATGAGAAGTCTCTGTAATGTTTTAAGCAAGGGAAGAATATGATCTTGCTTATATTTGGCATGATTTGTGTCTTAAGGGTTAGTTACAAGTCTTATAATAAGAATAATTATGCAAACTAGGAACTGGCAGTGTTGTCCTGGGCTAGGGCAGTAGAATTAAAGATGGTGAAAAAGTGTCCTGTTATAAAATTATTTTAATGTAAAGTTCATAGAATTTTTCAACATAGAGATTGTAGGTAACAAAAGAAACAGAATTTTGCTAGAAAACTGTAGATATAAAGTTTCCATATATTATCAAGACTGGGGAGACTGAAAAAGGTACAAGTTATTGCAACTATCAAATTTTATTGTACATATGCTAAATTGAGATTTATAAGTATAAAGATTATAAGGAGGAAAGGGGGAATAAAATAAATTAGGATCTCAAGAGATCTTGGTTGTAGATATAAATCTGAGTATTTCCAAGCATAGAATTGGCAATTGAAGTCATGAAATGAAATAAGTTCACCTAAGAATTTAATGTAGCTGGAAGTGATATCTAAAGGCTAAACCTTGATATAATATTTACTTAGCAGAATATCAATGAGAATACAAAAGAGTAAAATAAGAAGCAGCAGTCAAAGGTCAATTAGATATTAAAAAGTAACCATTGGGGACAGTGTCCCGAAATTAAGTCATAAAACTATTCTTAAATGTTGATGTGGGTATTAGAGGGATAGTCCCAGGGTAATTGCCATACATATTGCTGGCTTGATTTGATCCTTGGCATGATGTAGACTTTTCTGAGCACTTTGAGAGTGACTCCTGAACACAGAGATACGAATAGAAAGCATAACATGGTATGTACAATCCACACTCTCCACCCCACAAATACTGGATATATGATGGTGGTTTGTGGCATGGGTAAAATAAAATTGACTGCAGAATTTAGCTAATAATGTTGCCACTGGTGAACTCAGTAAGTGTAAGGGGAGGAGTAGGCTTCTCAAAGGTGAAACTTCAAGAAAAAGTTTGGGGTGGGAGGCTCAAGTAGGGTGCCCAAGTTAGCCTAAGAAAGAAAATGGGAAGAATAGAACTAGAAGGGAGTTTTCTAGAGGAGAAAACAAAGGATTAAAAATATCATGTAGTATTTGATTTCACAAATGTAATTTGACTTCATATGCCATGATTTAAAAAAAAATACATCCTTTCTTCCCCCTTGATATCTTCTCAACTGCTTAGTTCCTGCTAGAGTGAGCATTCTGGAGGAATAAAGTTGTTCAATCAGCATGACTGAGGAAGAGATAGGTAAGGAGTAAGAAGTATATTTATTAGGATTGTCTAAATTAGTGTAAAATAGACCCAAAATAATGATTCAGCATGAAATAAATTTCTCTTGTACTTGGGTGGCAAGTGCACCTTTTCCCTTTGGTAATTTTCCTATTCCCTAAGATCTTGATTTTTGATTTTTCTAGCTAGCTAAAAAAGGAAGAAAGGGAAATCTACTTTTATGCACTTATATTGGAGTGTGGAGCACGAATAATATGACCATTTTTCCCCTCCTCTCTGGGGATGGTCATTTCTCACTAGTACTTGCTTATCAGCTGTTAATTTAATGCACTAGAAGGGAAAAGTAAGTTTTAGGGGACTTCTGGTTATCTCTGCTATTACAGTGATTAGTATGGCGCTTGAGATATGGAGGGAAATGGATATATAATGGTTTATTGAACAGAGTGAAATGCCCTAGAGAAACTGATACTAGTGAAAACAATGTTAAAAATTACAATTCTAGAGGTATTGACCTAGAAGTCAACTACTGAAAAGTAAGTTTTCAATAGTAAGTGGTATACTTAAAAAAGTGAGTCAGTTCTTGGGTTGTGTCAAAGGTGCACGCATGTGTGTGTGTGTGTGTGTGTTGTTGGAGGTAGAGGTACAGAAAATATCTCCTCTTGTCTCCTTGAGAAAGGGTGGACAGACCTGTTATTTGAAGGAAACAGTCTAGTGGAAGGAGTGTTGTTGGAATATTGTATGCATAAAACCCTATCATTGACAGTATTGTAAATCATTGTGACTAAAAACGAAATTATTAAAAAGAAACAGAACACAATTAGCTTGAACACTTTGGATTTGGGTTATTAGATGTGGTAAAGAGGGCATTTATCTTTAAAATGCTTTAGCATTTGAACTCATTTTTCTCTCTTCACTTTCATACTCTTTCTACTTCTTCCTCAGAAATTTCTTCCCAAATGACATAATCCTCAATATGATGTTTAGTCTGTCACTGATGTTCCTAGGACTGGCTGCTATCATTTCATCACGGAAACATAACCTTTCCATTGGCCTGTAAGCTGCCTGAGAGCAGTGATCGGTTCCTCCTTCTTATTGCTCCTACAGTGCTTTGCAGAAGGAAATTTGAACAAGGGACAACAATGCTGGAGGGATATTCAAACTATGGTGATGGGTGTGTAACAGTAATATTGTATACATAACATTGTTATACAAAATTATACATAATATTGTATACTAACGATGTTATTAGACTGGAGAGGTAGTACAGGTGATAAAGGAATTGCCTTGCATTCTATAATCTCTGTTTAGATTCTAGTACCACATGGTTTCTTAAACATATATAGGTTGAGTCCCTTTGGACAAGACTCAGTGGAAAAGTCCTGAACACATATAGGAAACTTTTTGCCTCCCTCAGTACTAACACTATAACTAGCTATGTTGCCTCAGTAGTAATAATCATAAGAGCACTGCACTGTAGCACTATCCTCCTGTTGTTCATCAGTTTGCTCGAGTGGGCACCAGTAATGTCTCACAACAAATTGTGAGCCTTGTAATTACTGTTACATATTACTGTTTGATATTTGGCATATCAAATACGTCACAAGTAGCTTGACATGATTTGCAGGGTGGGAGAGATACTCTCGGTAGCTTGTGGGGCTCTCCAAGATGGGTAGAGGAATCGAACCTGGGTCGGCCGCGTGCAAGGCAAACACCCTACCGGTTGTGCTATCGCTCCAGCCCAATCATAACATAAATTAAAAAAATTAAAAGAATCGTTTACTAGTAAAGAACCTGAGTATAATTAGATATTAGTAATTAGAAGGTCTCAAACACAAGTTGGTATGCCTTTAATGAGATTGTGACACTACAACTTGTATTGTCAGTTATGTAGTGTAAAGCAGGACAATTTATATGTGGTGGACAAAAGTGCTTAGATACACTATTTTGGTTGAGTTTAAAATATCCTTGGTCTATATAAGGGAAGATATTGAGTCAGTTCTTGGGTTGTGTCAAAGGTGGGTTTTTTAATGGTAAGCTAACGGGCTAGAAAATGCATGTAATTGAGTGTTCTGAAAAAAAGTGAAAAGGCAGAAAGGGAGAAGAAACATCAGAGAAGTATAGTTTCACAGAGGACAAAATCAGGTGAATTTCCTTCACTTAAGAATGAATAGGAGAGTAGTCATTTGTATCCTGCAGTTTCCTAACACTTGGCCTATTTAGTTAGCTGCATAGTAATGTTAGTACTTAATCAGAGGTTCCAACACATGAGAAAATTATTTCTGTTTTTATTCATATTTATGAGTCTCTGCTCCTTATAATTTTGCCAGGTACAGAAAAGCCAGAGGCATTAGTGACCAATCATTTAAATGTATAGTTAAGCAAAATGAAACTCTGAGAAATCCAAACTCTACAAAGTATTACCTTAGAATATTTTTGCATATGTTATTGTAACAAATAGTTCTCAATTGATTTGTGAAACAATCAGTAAAATACGATGTATTTTTTGCTTGAAATTCTGTGATTTTTTTCTCATCAGATACCTATAAATGACTAATTATTTAGATAACATACTTCTTAAATTGGGCGTTTGCCTTGCACGCAGCCAACATGGCCGACCCGAGTTCGATTCCTCCGCCCCTCTCGGAGAGCCTGGCAAGCTACCGAGAGTATCTCGCCCGCAGGGCAGAGCCTGGCAAGCTATCGGTGATGTATTCGATATGCCAGACACAGTAACAACAGGTCTCATGATGGAGACGTTACTGGGCCCGCTCGAGCAAATCGATGAACAACGGGAGGACCGTGACCGTGACCCTGACTTCTTAAATTGGACTGGAGCGATAGCACAGCGGTAGGGCGTTTGCCTTGCATGCAGCCAACATGGCCGACCGGAGTTCGATTCCTCCGCCCCTCTTGGAGAGCCCAGCAAGCTACCGAGAGTATCTTGCCCACACGGCAGAGCCTGGCAAGCTACCCATGACGTACTCGATATGCCAAACACAGTAACAAGTCTCACAATATTACTGGGCCTTCTCAAGCAAATTGATGAACAATAGGAAGACAGTGACTTCTTAAACTAATGTTACGGACTGAGTTTTATTTTTGTTTTCTTTTCAAGTACAATTTCTGATTTTCTTTCTTTTTCTAAATTACTGACATAAAACATTGTATAAATATAATATGTATGATCTGTTTGTGTTTTGTCATATGTTTGTGTTTTGGAATGTATGCAGCACTTCTCAGGGATAAATCTTTTGTTCAGGGATCACACCTGATGCTTCTAAGGAGGCCATACGTGGTACAGAAAATAAAAATGGGTTTAGGGGCTGGAGCGATAACACAGCATGTAAGGAGTTTGCCTTGCACGCAGCCAACCTGGGTTCTGTTCCCAGCATTCCATATGGTCCCCTGAGCGTCGCTGGGAGTAATTCCTGACTTCATAGCCAGTAGTAACCCCTGTACATTGCTGAGGGTGACCCAAAAAGCAAAAGAAATGGGTTTGATTGTTTGCAAAACAAACATTTTTAAAAAAATTATTTTACGAGTGTTAAACCATCCTTGCATCACTGGGATGAATCCCACTTGGTCATGGTGTATGATCTTTTTGATGAGTAGTTGAATTCTATTTGCTATTATTTTGTTGAGAATCTTCGCATCCTTGTTCATTAGGGATATAGGCCTGTAGTTTTCTTTTCACATCTGAGAAGGAGTTGATATCAAGGATATACAAAATACTGATTGAACTCCACAAGAAGAAAACAACCAATCCCATCAAAAAATGGGACAATGAAATGAACAGAAACTTTCTTGAAGAACAAATCCAAATGGCTAGAAAGCAGAAGAGAAAATGCTCCACATCATTAATCATCAGGGAGATGCAGATCAAAACCACAATGAGATATCACTTCACACCACACAGACTGGCCCACATCCAAAATACCAAAAGCAACCAGTGTTGGCGCGGAGGTGGCGAGAAAGGGACAATCCTTCACTGCTGGTGGGAATGTTGACTGGTGCAGCCCTTTTGGAAAACAGTATGGACGACTCTTAAAAAATTAAAAATTGAGCTCCCATTTGACACAGCAATACCACTCCTGGGAATATATCCCAGAGAGGCAAACAAGTATAGTCGAAGTGACATCTGCACTTGTTTGTTCATTGCAGCACTCTTTACAATAGCTAGAATCTGGAAAAAACCTGAGTGCCCCATAACAGATGACTGGTTAAAGAAACCTTTGTACATCTACACAATGGAGTACTATGCTGCTGTTAGAAAAGATGAAGTCATGAAATTTATATACAAATGGTACTACATGGAAAGTATCATGCTAAGCGAAATGATTCAGAAAGAAAGGGACAGACATAGAAAGATTGCATTCATCTGGGGAGCATAAAGTAAAAAAAATAGGAGACTACACCCAAGAATAGTTGAGATAAGTACCAGGAGGATTATTCCATGGCTTTGAAGACAACCGCACACGCTAGGGGAAAAGGCAGCTCAGATAGAGAAGGGAGCACCAAATAAAGGGTGTTGGGAGATTTCTCTCAGGATGGGAAATGCGTGATGAGAGTAGACTATAGACTGAACAAGATTGCCACTCAATGTCTCTTTTGCAAACCACAGCACTCAAAAGGAGAGAGATAACAAAAGGGAATGCCCTGCCATAGAGGTAGGGTGGGATGGGGGATTAGGGGTGGGAGGGAAACTGAGACTGGTGATGGTGGAGAATGAGCACTGGTGGAGGGATGTGTATTCTATCATTGTATAACTGAAACCCAAGCACGAAAATTTGTAAGTCTACAACTGTACCTCATGGTGTTTCACTAATAAAAATTTAAGAAAAAAAATATTTAAAAAACATTAGAGCATTACAAAACCACTCATAATTGAATTTCAGTCATACAATATTCCAACAACCATCCCTCCACCAGTGTACATTTTCAAGCACCAGTATCCCCAGGTTACCTTCCATCATCACCCCACCTCTCACTCACTGCCTGCTTTTTGGCAGGTGCTTTTCTTCTCTCTGTCCCTGTCTGTTTTTGTCTCTCTGTCCCCCACCATCTCTTCTTTTGAGCACTGTTGTTTGCAATATTGATATTGAAGGTTATCAAGAATATCCCTTACCTATTTTTAACCCTAAGATGTTGTTCAGCATGATCATTCCCAGCTATTACTATCATAGCAGTGTCTTCTATATGTTACCTATACTCAGTCTCACACACACTCATGGTTAGTTACAACCATAGACCAGTCTTCCAACTCTTGTTTACTATATATTATATGTAAATATATATAGTAAATATTTATGAATATATAGTAAATATATATAGCAAACACACACATATATATACCACAAATGAATACAGTCATTCTATATCTGCCCCTCTCCTTCTGATTCATCTCACTCAGCGTGATGCTCTCCATGTCTATCTATTTATAGGCAAATTTTATGACTTCATTTTCCTGACAGCTGCATAGTATTCCGTTGTGTAAATGTGCCATAGTTTCTTTATCCATTCATCTGTTCTTGCACACTCAGGTTGTTTCCAGATTCTGGCTATGGTGAATAGCGCTGCAATGAACACAGGAGTGCAGATGGTATTTTTGCTGTGTGTTTTTGGGCCGCCAAGGTATATTCCCAGAAATGGTACTGCTAGGTCAAATGAAAGCTCACTTTCTAGGCAAAACAAACACCTTAATCCCTGTACTCTGTCTATAACCTTTATCACTGTATAGAACAACTAAAATTATTTATTGGCTGTTGTTCAGACAAATATTTTATTTTTCAAATAATAATTTTCATGTTAATCAGAGATAAAACTGGTTCATTCCAAGAAGGTATATGCTTTAGAATTTGATACATCTCACTTCATATTTTATTTGGAAATCCATGTAAGCTATAAATTAATCTTTATAACACAGATGAGAAGACATTAATGATTGGAAAAATGATTATTACTTCCATATCACAGATGATAAAACTACACTTGGAGTTTAGTGACCAAATTAAAGTTATTACTCATGAGCCAAATTATTAATGGCTACCACTACCTGATATTTAATACTTCAACCTTTTTGAATGCATAAAATCTCTTGAACTGATAGCAATATTGCTTTCGCATCCCTAAAATAAAAAGCACCGTTGTAATAAGACAAGGCACATGGAGTTTGGTCAGTACACAATGGAATAGCATTACCCTCTAGTGCACTCAGTGGGAGAGAAAACTCATACATCACTGACATATTTCATCACTTCCCATACAGACATCATATTCAAGTAGGTAGAGAGGTCTCTATCAACAAAGTTGACATGTTCACGCAGGTATTGCTACAACCTCCCCACAAATCAATATTCAAGTTAAGTTATGATGGACTGACAGCTACACAGATAAATAAGCATCTCCTGATTTTTTCCTACTTTTGCTGTAAATAGAGCAAAGTGCTAAAAAAATAAACAAACAGGAAAACTTAGCTTAAGGGACATAGTTTAGCAAAGCAAATCTAGAGCAAATAAAGCCACTGGGCATTAAAGAATAGCTTAATGAAATTTTGATTAACATGGCAATAATAAAGACTTGCTTAAACTGATGTTTATGATTATTTAGAAAACAATCACACATACACAAAATACAAAAATGTAACAGAAAGCAGGTACTTTTGAGAAGTAATTTCCTAAACTTTTAAAACTGATTCATATCTTGAAAAATACTATACTTGCTATTATCTTTGACAAATTGCAAAGTGTTTCCCCCTTCTTCTTTTGATATATAAAATGTTTTGTAACTGACTTCCCAGAAGTTGAGAAAGAAATTGAGTGGAAAAGCACAGAGATATTGGCCCAGATTATAAAGACTTTTAATTTGTGTTTGTTTTTTATGCTAAAACTGGTTCTGAGCAGGGTTTACTCCTGGCTCTGGTCTCAGGGATCACTCCTGTCAGGCTCAGGAGACCATACTGGATGCAGGATCAACCTGGGTGAGGTGCATGCAAGGCATATTTAAAAGACAACATTGTCCAGGTGGGAACAATAGTACAGTCTTAAGGGCACTTGCCTCACACTCCACCAAACTAGGTTTGACAGCTGGTACCCATTATTGTCTCCTGAGCCCTGCCAGGAATGATCCTAGAGTACAGAATCAGGAGTAAACCCTAATCATCAAGGTAAGGTAAAAGGTAAAGGCCCTCCCGTTGATCATTGATTTGCTCAAGCGGGGTCAGTAACGTCTCCATTGGAGACTTTGTTGTTACTGTGTTTGGCATATCGAATACATCACGGGGAGCTTGCCAGGCTCTGCCCTGCGGGTGAGATACTCTTGGTAGCTTGCTGGGCTCTCCCAGAGGGGAGGGGCGGAGGAATCGAACTCGGGTTGGCCATGTTGGCTGCGTGCAAGGCAAACGGCCTACCGCTGTGCTATCGCTCTAGCCTACCCTAATCATCAGCTACTCAAAAGTATAGAATAAATAAATAAATAAAATTAAAAGACAACATTCTCTGGGACAATGCTTATGTCGGAAGATGCTACTTATGATAATGCTGGGTTTGTCTAAGTTATCTTGTTTATGAGCCATTGTTCTATTTTCCACCTTTCCCTTTTAGATTGATTTTCTTTGGGATGCAACATTAGTTGTTTATTTATTTGAGTTAAAATATCCATGAACTAAATTAAATAGCAAAAGGCATAAATGAACTAATTTTTTTTTCAGCTTAGTCTGAAGGGGAAGTGCTGAGCCCTGGTGACTCTCGGAGAAGGCAGTGGGGAATGAGTCCAGAGTCAATATTGTTGTGCCTTGTGCTTGTGGAAGGAGGAATCACATTCTAGGACCTTGCTATGTGCACAGAGGCTGAGTGAGGCTCTGCGCTGTGAAGACACGTGAGGTGTGTCCCGACTCTGAACCTGCAATGACCCACCCACATTGATCACAATTCCACCTGAGGACTCACCGACTCTGTTTGTGCACCCAACATTGAAGGTGACTTTGTGTTTGTAATTGTGGTTAGCCCATGATAAGAGTTTTGTGTTGCCAACAAGACCTATTCTCGGCTGAGTTCAAACACGTCGTGGTCTCTGTCTTTTGCTTTCAATTTCCTTCACCTAACCTAATTATTTTGGGATCAACGTGAAGTCAAAGTATAAATAAATCAAAGTATAATTGAATCATAAATGTTAACATTCACTTATAACTTAGTGTAAATCGAGACATAATTCTATATTGTTGTGTTCAGGAGTTACTCCTGGTTTGGGCCTCAGGGATAATCCTGGTGAACTCAGGGGACAATATGGGGGTTGGAATCAACTGTTGGGCAGTCACGTGCAAGAAAGTTTTAAAAGACAGGATAATTTTGAGGCAGGAGCAAACAGTGCAAGTAAGAAGAAAATTTTATTGTGAGAGAGGTGGGATTAGAGTGATAGTACAGCGGGTAAGGCATTTGCCTTGGCACTCACATCCCTGAGCATCACTGAGTGTGTCCTTCAGTACACCCCAGAAGGAAACAGACATAAAAGACAAAGAAAGTGAACTATGACTTATGTGGTCCAGAGTAAGCCTTTTTAGATTTCTGCTCAGAATTTATAGTGTTTCAAAGTACAGATTACAGACATGACTTTACTTCTTTTGGAGGAAAATTTGGGCAAAGATGGAGCCCACAGAAGGGGATAAGGGGACAATGTATTTCATAATTTACAATTAAGACAGATATTTACTTAAAATACCAGAATAAACTTTTTGTAGCTTTCTTTTTTTATTATCTTATGCTGTTGGGAAAGTTTTTCTACATTTTTGGTGTTAATTTATTCTCTATATTAAGTAAGAAAATAGAATAGAATACAGTAGAGAAGTAAATAGTTGGAGGATCCTTTTATGCAATTCAGTACAGTTCCAAGAAAAAAATGAATATGGTAAACTGTGTTTACATTGAACTAAACAACTTCCATTTTCTTTGGATAATTTTACTTTTCAGAAGAAAAATATTACGTAGGTATTAGTGTAAGTGGCAATTAAATTAGAGGGACAAAGAGGAAAACTCAAATGCACAGCAATTTTGTTTCCTCTAATGTAAGGCAGTGGGTTGTCTAAAATATGCCACAAAATTCATGCTGAATGGAATGTCTTCATCTATACTCTTGTTTTCTACTCTGAAATATTTTATGCAACATTTAAATTTTTATAAGGCAGTGCTCATTGTACATAGAAAACAGAAGAATAAAGTATAGAAAAGAAACTAATTTTAAATCTATCTTTTTCCTGCGCTATCAACAGAAGAGTAAAGCCTTCTTCAATGTACTTTTCCTTATTCTTTCCTTTTCTTAACTTAATTATTCAATAGTTTATTAGTTTGAAAGTAATGTGTCAAATGCAGTACAGGACACTGAAATTGTACAAGGGGAACAAGGTATTTCATAATTTATAATTTAGATAGATATTTACTTAAAATACCAGAATAAGCTTTTTGTAGCTTTCTTTTTTATTATCTTATGCTGTTGGGAAAGTTTCTCTACATTTTTGGTTTTTAATGTTTTCCCTATTATTAAGTGAGAAAATAGAAAGCTTTCTATTTAAATGTATTAACAACACAGGTAATGTGGTTAGGCCAGAGATTAAGTTTTCAGTACTGATGTACAAATCTACTGAATACCACCAGTACTGAAGTGCTTATAACCTCTACCACTGTACATATATCAACTATGCTCTAATCTTCACCCCTCCAAACCTTGCCCCCCCGACACTGCTTGTTCATAGCATTTTCTAATCTAAGAATAAGAGGTCGTCATTGTTCCATACAGTCAATTCCTTTGTCTTATTTCTATTAATTCCACAAATAAGTGTTTGTTCTCCCTCTGGGATTTCACTAAAAGTAATACCCTTTAGTTTCACCCATACTGTAGCAAAGTACATGAGTTTTCTTTTTATAACTGTATAATACTCCATTATGTAAACCATATTTCTCTAACCATTCATATGCAATTAGTTTGGATTATTTCTTTATCCTGGTTATGGTACCAAGCACTGTAATAAACATATGTGCACATATATTTTAAAATTAATGTTTTTTATATGGGGAGTAGATGATAAAAAGTTTAAACTCTGGGTTTCACAGGATTTCTATTTTTCACCTTTCTGATGAATTTCCATACAATTTTCCATAGAGGCCAAACAAACTGATATTTGCAATAATAGTGAAGGGGAGAAGGGGTGCCCTTTTGCTGTATCCCTGACAACATTTGTGTTTTGTTCTTTTGATATATGCCATTCTTACTGTGATAAGATGATATTTCATTGTTTTGATTTGCAGTTTCCTAATAATAAGGGCCCATAAATACTTTTTCATATACATATTGACCATCATCCTTATGCCCTCCTTAAAGAAGTTTCTGGTCATCTCCACAGGAGAACATTTTAATTGTTTATTTTTTAATTGTTTATTGGGTCACACCCAGCAGTGCTCAAGGATTACTCCTGAGTCTGCATTCAGAGAACACTTCTGGTAGGACTAGGGGTACCATATAGGATGCAGAAGATTGAATGTGGGTTGGCCATGTGCAAGGCAAGCAAGTGTCTTACTCACTGAACTACCTCTCCAGTCCCCATGATGGAAATTATTAAGCACTCTGCATGTGAGCACTATATGACAGATAGGAAACAAAATTTAATGTTTTATATCAATTAGTTTGGGCTGGAGCGATAGCACAGTGGTAGGGCGTTTGCCTTGCACATGGCCCATGTGGCCAACCCGAGTTCGATTCCTCTGCCCCTCTTAGAGAGTCCAGCAAGCTATTGAGAGAACCTTGCCTGCACAGCAAAGCCTGGCAAGCTACCCATGATGTATTCATATGCCAAACACAGTAACAATTGTCACAGTGGAGATGTTACTGGGCCTGCTCAAGCAAATCGATGAACAACGGGAGGGCAGTGATATCAATTAGTTAATTGATATAACATTATAGCATTAGTTATTAAATATTAATGATTAAATATCAGAAGGGTGAATATCAGATTTCCTGAAAATGTACCTGCTTAAATCAAATTTTCTCCTAACATCTTTTCATACCGAAAATTTACTATTTTTGTGCCTATCCAGTTTGTGTATGATTTCTTTTGTTATGGTAGGAGTTTTAAAAAAACAAGGTTTTTTTTTTTTTTTTGCTTTTTGTGTCACACTCAGGGGTTGCTCCTGGCTCTACACTCAGGAATTACTCCTGGTGCTTGGGGGACCATATGGGATGCTCGGAATCGAACCCGGGTTGGGCATGTGCAAGGCAAACGACCTACTCGCTGTGCTATTGCTCCAGCCCCCAAAATAAAAGGTATTTTGAAATCCAAAGATAAATAGTGAGCCAAGCAGAATTTGAATTTCATGGAGTTTGGTTTTCTGGGCAGTCTAATTTTTTTTCTAATAGATGAATTATGTGTATTTTTTCCAAGTTACTATATTCTTTTATAAAGAACTTGTACATTTAGTTTCTTAGTTTTATGCAAATGTGAGACATTTATTCCAATTCTGATCTCTCCCTTTTTATTTAGAAAAGAAAGCAGCAATAAACATATCAACTTCTACCATAAAATATTGATTTGGATTTTTTATGATACATATTGTTGCTTCTAGAATCATTATGTTCACTCACTAATTCCCCAAAGCAAAATTTTCTACCTTTTTTGGAACAGAGTGAGTTATCCACAATGTCACCCAGAGCTGTAATTATAATTATGGGTAAAAAATTCATGGCTTCAAACCAGTTAGATGTATTTGAAGATAAACACAAACATCATTGTGGCACAGTATTAGCACAGTGCCCTGTCTCTTGAGTGCTGCCAAACATCTGTGTTGGAAAGAAAGAAGAAAACTCACAATGAGGTTCTGATTTCTCCATCTCTGCACGTGTGTTTTGAGATGATACACCAGGGTGTATTGAACAAATAATGAGAGAATCTTATGATCAGCACGTCTCATTACTCAAATCTCATGTGGATTCTGGTTGGTAGCTTTGTTGTCAATTTGTACATTCCTACTTTTGTGGTCCTGAGTAGAAAACAAATTCAAATCTGAGTTAAGGTAATGACTTACGTATGCATATTTGAATGAAACATCTCAGGATGTTTCTAGTTATGCTTATGTGAAACATTTGATATCCATCTCCTTTGTATTTGTTTGTTACTTTTGCTGCATGGCACAATGCGTCCATGCCTTTTCCTTCCTTGGTAATGTTTTATGTATCAGTGTGTAGTTTCCCAAAATTTTGCACTGAGGTACTCCATACATATGTGCTCATTCTGGGATAGCAGTGGGTGTATACACACTCCTGGGATTAAAAAAAATCAATTTGAGCAAAACACTTCACAAATAAACATTATTCCACTTTTATTATGCTATAAACTGAGCCAAGAACTGGGCAAAACTACAACAACCAGGAAGACTTCTGCTTAAAATGGCTGAGGAAACTTTGGGAAAGGATAGTTTATCTACATAATAAAAATACGTACTTGAGTATTAAAAATGACATATCAATATTTGATGGGACAAGGAGATGAAAGAGCAGAGATAACGAACATTACGTGCTTGCAAAGGGTCTTTGGTAAAGGGATTTGATAATTGTGCTATTGCAGTAGAGAGTGAAGCAAGAGTATAACTGAAAATAAGACTAAGGATGCAGTTAAGAAAAAAACTCCTTGCTGTTACATTATGAGAGCAACAGAAAACAATGGAGGCACATAACTTTGCCTATAAAAGATTCAAAAAAATCAGAAGTGATTTTTTAGTGACTTTTTAATCAGGTGTTTGTGGATAAAGATAAGAGGTAAGCATGAGGAAAAAAATCTGGACTCACCCGACTTGAATTCTGGCTTTGGTTCTTGCCTCTCATATCTTTGTTATGAATTATAGGCCCCATAGGTCATACCTGCTTTTTTTCTGCTAATGATATGACACATGACACACAACCTGAGCCACGTAATCTTCGCCTGACTTCCACAGAATGATAGTCTCTTCAACCACATAGATAATCAATGATGTCTATGAAATAAAACCCCACAGTTTTTAATCCCTTACTTGAGATAACACCATGGGTTGGTTTGTGCACATAGTTTGGTTTTTGTCTCCCAGAGATCCCTAGTGAGAGTCCAGCGCTCTACAGTGGATACTGTATTGATAATGCACATTTATGCAAAAGGCTGTTTATCTTTTTCATCTGTTTCATGTATGCCAAACAGAGTAACAACAAGTCTCACATTGGAGATGCTACCGGGCCTGCTCAAGCAAATCAATGAACAATGGGAGGACAGTGCTACAACGTAGTGCTACAGTAAACCTTGAAATTCAAGTGTATCTCCTGACACTCCATGTAGATCATCCTATACTTATACTTAACAGGATGATATATTCTGAGGAAATTATCACACTGGCTCTACATGTATATTCCTTTGAATGAGTCCCTTTCCCTGGATACATGTAACTGTGAAAATAATGAGCTCTTTACATTTTTAGTGAATTATTAAATTGTGTATAGATGATATGTGGAAATGGCCTCTGGTAGTTAATTTTAGTTTGGCAGGTCTGGATACCTTGCTATCCAAACATTTTTATGGACATTTTTGTAAAGTTGATTTTTGGGGGATGAGGCTATCCTTTTAATATTTGTGTACTGCATTAGGATTGTCCTCCATATTTTGGGTGAGCTTTAACCAAATCAATTGATCTCACTAGAACAGACCGATTTATCCTGAACAAAAAATGTTCCACCAAGAGACTGCTTTTGGATCCGAAATATATTTCTTCTCTGAGTCTCCAATGTGCTGGATTATCTTGAAAGATTTAGACTTAGACTTATACACCTTATATTACTGCATAAGGCAATCGCTTTCTGTCTATCTACCTATCCTTCTATTGCTTAGAAAACTTTGGCAAGGGGACTGAGTGATAGTATGTGATAGTGCAGTATGTAGGCTGGTTGTCTTTCATGTGACCAACCTATGTTCGATCTTTGGCATGCCATCAGGACTGATCCCTTAACTCAGAGCCAGTAGTAAGCACTGAGCACCATTAGATGTGGCCTAAAACAAAAGAAAGAGAAACAGAGACAGAGTGTAAAGGGAGAAGGAATGAAGGAAGGAAGGACAGAAGGAAGGAATGAAGGAACTGATTCTAATTAATTTGATCTCCAGACTTAAAGATGTCAGATGTGAGCTGGGTCTTATGTGCATTTTGTTGTTGACTCTACCTTCTTGCAGCAGGACTCGGAAGTCATCAGAATCATGAAAGTTTGAAACACTCATTCTTGTGATTTGGCTAATTCTGGATAATAAATTAAAAGGAGGCTAAGTATGCAGCTCAATGGCCAAGTGAATGTCTTACAAGCATAAGATTTGAACTTAATTTCCAGTTTACAAAAATAAATTGTAAATGGAAATATATTATGATAAATCATATATTCCTAAAAATCTTGTTTTTTATAAAAATGGAAAGCAATACATTTGGAATACATTTGTTAAATTAAGACAATAAGAATTTTTGAGGACTAGAAACTGAACAATATGCAATTTTTTGACAAGTAAGGGAATGTACAAATAGGACCATCATCTGATTATATTAGTTTGTAAAGAATAAAATCTTGAAAAACTGGAGTACAAAACTTATTCATGTTAGACAAATAGAGATATTTGAAAGAAATCAATTCTTCTTGTTGACTGATGACTTTTGACATCAAGAATATATGGGTAGGAGAAATTGAACAGTTAAACGGCTTGTCTTCCGTTTATCACTGTCTTTTCCCCAGTCACCCTAGCAATCTAGAGTATAAACTCACTACTGTCAATTTAAGACAATCAATTATCACAGGGACTTTAGGAAGTTCCAAAAGATGCAGGTTAGAGCAAAATCACCAAGAGCAAGAAATGTGTTAAAACATTTATAAGACATTTTAAAGAACAAACATTAGCCATTGCTTTTACTCAGGAAACCAGAAATAAAGATGTTTCTCAAGAAAGAATTCAAAGAGTAAGTCATAAAGGAGAAAGGTAAAGAATTCTGTAAAATCATGTGAAACTTCCTCTGATGCCTAAGGACCGAACCTTTTCTAATTTCAGTTATCCATGTTAGAAGGCTTTTTCTGACTTTGGTTGATGGGATGTGGAGAAATATTCTAATTTTTCTTTAATCCCAGGTTTTATATTTTGGGATAAAGGATGGCTTAAATCCTTAGTGGGGTGTTGAAAGTGTTTTATGGCATTATCCAGCTGAAGGAGGTAACATTTAGAATTAGTGGAGAATGGATAATACCTTGTTCCTTGCACAAAAGTTGGCTCTGGTAACATCATTTTTGTGATTCATGTGTTACAGGACATGTTTCTTTTTGAAATTTCTAATTAGATAAATAAGATGGGATGTTGTTTTAGTCCTATTCTCTTCACAAATTCTGAATGTGTGGTGATTCATTCCCTGAGTCAGACCTGCCACATTTGTTGTGATTGTTTTTTCATTGCTTAATTTAGCCTTACATTGAGGTTCTCAACTTCTTAGATAACAAAATCAAATTCAAAAGTTCTCATTTTATTATAGTCAGACTAGAATCGATTGACTGCCTAATTGCTATACTCACTATTTTTCAAATAATGGAAGAGGTATTAGCACACACAGTTTCAGGCATGGATAGAAAGCAGAGTGTTAGTAATAATCTAAAAAGGACTTGAAATGAATATCAAGAGATGAAGTTCTATTGCTATTTGTTTACTCTTTCCAACAAACACCTTAGTTCAGTGACCATAAAATAATCCAACTACTGAAAATTCCACCCTGCTCAGACTAGAGTGATACAGGAATGTCTGTTCTCCTCTTCTAAGGACTGAAGTAATTTCTCACTTAGTAGTTTGGCTGGATTCTGGAGAATTGCTGGGAAGAATGAATCTAGTGCATATATTATATCAAAATTATAATAAATGTATGATCTTTGTTCTCTGTATCCCAGATGAGATTATGAAGGATATATTTGAAATATATTTTTAAATAAAATTTAATTTTATTTAATTCTAATTTTGCTTGAGCGGGCCCAGTAACGTCTCCATTGGAGACTTTGTTGTTACTATGTTTGGCGTATCAAATACTCTCGGTAGCTTGCCGGGCTCTCCGAGAGGGGCGGAGGAATCGAACTCGGGTCGGCCATGTTGGCCGCTTGTAAGGCGAACGCCCTACCCGCTGTGCTATCACTCCAGCCCACATGGCCGACCCGAGTTCGATTCCTCCGCCCCTCTCGGAGAGCCCGGCAAGCTACCAAGAGTATTCGATATGCCAGACACAGTAACAACAAAGTCTCCAATGGAGACGTTACTGGGCCTGCTTGAGCAAATCGACGATCAACGGGAGGGCCTTTACCTTTACCTTTACCTTTAATTCTAATTTAATTTCATTAAATTATAATCACAGATGGGTCAAATGAATTTGTTTATGCCAAAGGTTGAATATCTAGAGTCATTTCTGTCTATTCAAATTTAGTGGTAAATATGGTACAAGAGTCTGTATTTTAGAATAATTTATCCATTGCAGATTATATAAACTACACTATTTACACTGTTTAAGCCTATTTCCAAAGTCTCCTAAAAACATATAATATATAGATTCCCTGGTCTTGTAAAATTCTATTTACTGCATATTCCATTAATGCTGTACGCACATTTGGGGACTTATGTGGAAAATGATGGAGTCTCAGGTGCATACTATAAATATCAAGTGATGTTTAGAGCTATTTATTTTTTAACGTAGGTTTCTGATGAGTAAATACCACAGTGGCACATTATTCATCCATCTTATCATGCTTTATAAAAAAAATAAGTGATCAATTGTAATTTTAGTAGGGAGATGGAGTATTATTTGATGGTATTAATGACTTTTCTAAAAAGTCTCATGCACATTTCTGGGAGTCTAGTAACTTAATAGTTTAAAAATGTTTTATGTTCTGCAAAAATAGCAGTATATATACTAAGGAAACCTTTGAAATACAGTTGAGAACAGTTTGAACTTGTTTAAGCTTTTTAGAATATGAAATGTACCTACATAAGTCAATTATTTAAGCTTTTCTAAGACTAGCTTTCCTCAATTTGAAAATGTTAAGGTGACATTAGCATTATACATGAGACTTAAATTTGACCATGTGAATGTGTCAGGTTTAGAAGAAATGTAAGGAAATGATGGTTAGGATAAGTTTTTCTAAAGATAGGAATATTAAATGCTCTTTCAGAATGCACCATGGTCTCTGGCTGCACAAACTGACAACCTGGGGGATTGGCTCATTAGATGAAAATAAACTTAACCCATTTAGAGGAGCGTGTACCTTGTGAAACTGGGGCATGCAATATTAATATGCTAATAATCACCAGGCAGAGTAGGACAGAATTCTCAAAGCAGTTGAGTTAAGTTCAAACTTTGGAGGTATTTAAGAAAACAGTCAATAATGTTGCCTCCTTTTACTTATAATGCCTTTTATATTTAGAAAGCACTAAATGAATGTTATTGTTATTTCCAAATCTTAAATTGTGCATCACAAACGTCTCCCAAATATTTTCTTAGGTAGGTTCTTAGTAGACATTTGGTCAAAGACTAGCATTTTGACCAAATGTTTTAATCTATCATATCAGGAAACTGGATCTGGGAACTTAAAAAGATTGTTTGTTTGAAGTTCATACTGGAAATCAGTAGTGGGAAATGAGATTGAGTCAGACTTTCTGATTCTTATATTAGAATGTTTTTATTATTACATATATATTAGATATTATGTTTTGTGTTTGTGTTGCTTAAACCACCTAGTTTGTGAAAAGCCATCACAACTTGATTTCCTCCAACATGTTTGTCTATCACAGTGATAAGTCAATGATACCTCAAATTCTGACTGTGTCTCAATTCAGTAATGACCAAACCCAGATAGGGAGAAGCTAAGGGATTCCTAAGGTCATTGATGGTCAAAGACAGAATTAGAGGTGGCCACACTGATTTTGCAATAGCAATCAAAGTAATAATTGGGGATCTGGAAACTGACATAATGAAGTAATACAAACAAGGTGGTTTAATCAACAGAAATTTGTATTACAGATACAGAGGCTCAGAATCCAAGATTGGAGTTGGTTTGTTCCTGAGGACTGTGAAGGGGAATTTTCTCTCTGCTCCTCCATTTCCTGGTGACTTGCTGGTAGTTTTTGGTGTTTCTTGGCTTCTGCTGTTCTGTGATCTCTTCCCTGATCTCTGATTTCATAATCATATGGTCCATCCCCTTGCTTCTGTCTGTGTTCTAATCTCCTTTTATAACACCACAGATTAGATTCCTGCTCCACTCAATATGACTTCAGCTTAACTAATTCCACCTGAAATGACTCTCATCCTAAGTGAAGATACACCTTGAGGGCTGGAAAATTGGATTACACCATACACATTTTGATAAAACACAGTTCTGTCCATAGTGTCCTATTTAAGGAAATCAATATGGTCTAGTTTCTGTGCCATGGAAAATGTAAAAGGATTTAGAGGAAAAAACATTTCAAACACTTCTATAGATGATGAGACTTGGCATCAGGCATGTAAACATACATTTTCTAGTCTGATTATCACTGTATCACTGTCATCCTGTTCTTTGGTGATTTACTTGAGCGGGCGCCAGTAACATCCCTATTCCTCCCAGGCCTGAGATTTTAGCTGTCTCTCCTTACTTGTCTTTCCCAACAATTGGAGGCTCTTTCAGGGTCAGGGGAATGAGACCTGTTATTGTTACTTTTTTGGCATAATGAATATGCCATGAGGAGCTTGCCAGGCTCTGCCCAAGAGGACAGGATACTCTTGGTAGCTTGTCAGGCTCTCCGGAAGGAATATATATATATATATATATATATATATTATAAATATATATACATATATATATTTCTCTATGATTTGTTGCCTAATGTTGGAACCCCATCAAATATTGTGTAATAATTATGGATAATGGGTAAGGAGTGTTTTATGATGTGTCCAGGAATATGTTCAATCATAGGTGAGGCTCAGCCCAAACTTGTGGAAAGCTGCTTGGAGCGTTTTGGCAGTTGGGTGGTGGAGGTCAGCTTCTGGGACTTGGTCCCTTGGGGTGGGGAGGGATCTCACCCGCCCCACTCTGGGGAGCCCCAATTGAAAACAGCCTGGTGTGGAGTCAAGTGGCATGGTTGTGGTAGCCTCATTTTATGCTCCCTTCCAGGAGAGTTCTGGAGGATGGCGGATGAGGAGATTATCTGATGCCTGCAGGGTGTGGTTTATAGGTGTGATCCCTGGGTCACTGGAGACTGGGGGAAGCAGGCAGAGGATCTCTGCTCTGGGTCCCATTGAGCCCAGAGTCTAAGGTCACAAAGTTCCGCATTACCTGTGTTCTGTGGGACTTTACTCCTGCATGAGGCTCAACCCACCCTGCCCCGTCAGGAAAGCAGCCTTGAGCAGGGCAGCAGTTGGGTAGTAGAGGTTGGCTGCTGGGGCTGGGTTCCTTGGGGCAGTGAGGGCTCTCACCCACCTCACTCTGGGGTGCCCCGAGTGAAAACAGCCTGGCACAGAGTCCAGTGGCAAGGTATATACTTATTACTCTAATCTGAGTAATAAGTATATACCCATCTTGGAAATGGCTATCTCATATGTTAGCCTCACTCAATCAGAACCTTTCTGATTATTGTTTCTATAATAATTATTCATAATAAACTGTTCAAATACTTTACATGTTCTTTTAATTAAATTAATTATGTTGATTTAATCTTTACAATAGTCTTATAAGGACATTTGCACATCATTATTTTATGTAAGTAACCGAATCTTTGAATCATGTCAACTTTAAGAAGATTTTCCCAACACTGTGAAGATAAGGGAAAGCAAAATTAAAAGTTGTCAGCCTAAAGAACTGAAGAGTTGAAATCAGTCTTAGAAACTGCAAAGATTGTCTGGTTTAGGATTGTTGAAAAAATTGAACATGTTCCTCTTATCTTTTCCTAAAGGAAGAGTGAATAGAAACCATGATTAGAAATCTTTATTTGGCAGATTTTTGAAAAGTGTCCCTCAAGGAATAGCTTCTGAGTGAATTTACTGATCACATGATCAAGCCCTAATTTATAAACTCCTTCTTAGATATTTTCTCTTTTGCTATAAAACTGCTTCTTGTTTCCACACTGACAAATATTTTGGGGGGCATGACACTTGTTTGCCAGCCTGTCACGTTGAATAAGACTGCTTTTTATTTGCGTTGGCTCTTCACTGTAAAATATTTGCCTTAAAATACTGGCATTGGAACTTGCAGATAGTCACTGTCACTGTCACTGTCCTCCCATTTTTCATCGATTTGCATGAGCGGGCCAAGTAATGTCTCTATTGTGACAATTGTTACTGTGTTTGGCATATCGAATACGTCACAGGGAGCTTGCCAGGCTTTGCCGTGCAGGTGAGATACTCTCGGTAGCTTGCTGCGCTCTCCTCTCTGAGAGGAGCAGAGGAATTGAACTTGGGTTGACCATGTTGGCTGCTTGCAAGACAAACGCACTACCCACCATGCTATCATAACATTAAGATTTAAAACTCTTAAAATGTATATTCCATACAATGCAGCTGTTAGAAAAGATAAAATCATGAAGTTTTCATATAAGTGGATCAACATGGAGAGTATCATGCTAAGAGAAATGTGTCAGAGAGAGGGACAGACATAGAATGATTGCACTCATTTGTGGAATATAAAGTAACAGAATGAGAGATTATCACCCAAGGATAATAGAGATAAGGGCCAGGATGATTGATCCAAGGCTTGGTAGCCAACCTCACATGATGGGGAAAAGGCAGCAGGGATGGACAAGGGACCACTAAGTGAATGATGCTTGGAGGGCTCGATTGGGATGGGAGATGCATGCTGAAAGTAGACTATAGAACAAACATGATGGTCACCTTTTACCTGTATTGCAAACAGTAACACCCTGAAGGAGAAAGAGAGTAAAAGGGACTGTTACTGCCGCAGAGGCAGAGGGTGGGGGGTGGGGTGGGGGTGGCAGGAGGGTTACTGGGAACATTGGTGGTGGAGAATGGGTACTGGTAGAGGGATGGGTACTCGATCATTGTATGACTGAAACGTAAATATGAAAGTTTGTAAGTCTGTACTGTATCTCATGGTGATTCATTAAAAAATTTAAAATAATAACAAATAAAAAATAAAAATAATAAACTAAAATAAAATGTGTATTCCAAAGAGCTATATTTTCTTTTCCTACATTAAGGGAATTAAATAACCAAGATTTCTAGTATAGGTTTATTTCAGCCTTTTATCTGGGGGGAGAGGTATTAATTAAACTAAAATTTTAATTTTTGGTTTTTGTGTTACTCCCAGCATTGCTCAGGACTATTCTTGGCTCTCCACTTAGGAATGACCTCTGGTAGTGCATGGAGTGATTCAAACCAGTGTAAGGCCTTAGTCCAGTACTATATCTCCAGGCTGGTTAGTTTAAAGTTTAATTCTGAAAATCTCATGGTATATCAGTATCAATAATTTATTAAGTGTTAGACTCTTTTGGGACTGATTGATGTCTGGTTCTGTCATATGGGTTTCTAGCACTATCTGACGTTCAACTGTGACTCCAACTTTGCTCAATTTATTTAAAATTTAACAAGAGCTGAAAGATAATGGGATTGCTCTGAAAAAAAAAACAGCAAAAATGTAGTCTCTTTCATCCTATATATGTAAATTTTTCTATGTTATTCTTTCAAAAACCAAAACTTTGTGGGGCTCAGGCTATATTTGAGAGAGTAGGGTGCTTGCCTTGCAGACAGTCTATTTAGGTTTGATCTCTGGTACCCCATATGGTCCCCCAAGTTCCACCAAAAATGATCCCTGAGTATAGAGTCAGGAGTATAACCTAAACACCTCTGGATGAGACCCCAAACTCTCCCCAAATAAGCCACAAAAAATAAAAATTGTTAAGTGTTGAACACACAGACAGCACTCAAGAGTACATGTAAGAAATGATGTTTCTATGAAAGAAGATCAGATAGGCATAGGAAAGGGAAGGAAGACTATGTAAAACTGCAGTTAGAATTAGAATGTTTGTTCTTTGGCACTGCTTAAAGGAAGGAAAAATCAACAACCCTGAAAAGGGACAGCCTTCCCTTTCTCTCACGGGGAAATGAACAGGCCACAGAGAGGAATGCATTAGAAAGCAAATGAACTTGGAGGGTGGAAAACTTAACATAGTCCCAGCAACCAGACATTTCAACCTAAATTATTTTCTCTTTTCACAGATTACTTACTAATGGATGTAATTCCTAGCTTTTTTAGTCAGAGAAAAATTGCCTTATTGGACCAGATAAACTTCCCAAGTTTATCTTGTTATCTTTAAGGATGATTAGATGCCTGTGGTCAGGGTGATTTTTTTTTTGACTGTTTACCATTTATAATGTAGTTTAAAAGATTTCATTACATTTCAAGCCAGTGTTTTCTTTCTTCGCTCTTAAGTTAGGCTTGAGAGACTTGAGACTAGAATTGTTCAACAGGAAAAGTCATTGAAAATGTAAGGACATCAAATACAATAAGCATATTTTCAGTAACAGAGAAACAGGGAGATGTATGCCCATGACCCATGATGTGCGAACAAATTTTTTCACATAGGTGAGTTCCTGTAATTTATACAATAAAGTTTTAAGATGAAAACACTAGGAAAATATATATATAATATATATTACATATAGCTTTTTATTTGCCACACACACAAATATATATTTACATAAATATATTTATCAAGTTATGTACTTTATAGAATAACATAGTCCTTTGGAGAAAATTAGTTCCTTACCAGGTACAGTTATAGAGAATACTTAAATCAATGTGTTTCTTTATCTAGTCATCTGTTTTGTGCGCTCAGGTTGTTTCCAGATTCTGGTTATTGTGAATAGTGAAGAAATGAACATGGAAGTGCAGATGACATTTCTACTGTGTGTTGGGCCCCAGGATATATTCCCAGAAGTGGTATTGCCGGGTCAAATGGGAGCTCAATTTTCTAGTTTTCTGTGGAATGTCTGTATTGTTTCCAAAAAGGCTGAAGAAGTCGGCATTCCCGGCAACAATGGTGAGTCCCTTTCTCCCCATATCTGCATCAGCACTGGATGCTTTTGTTCTTTTGGATGTGTGCCAGTCTCTGTGGTGTAAGATGATATCTCGTTGTTTTGATTTGCATCTCCCTGATGATTAGACATTTCATGTGCCTTTTAGCCATTCAAATTTCTTCTTTGAGGAAGTTTGTCTTTAATTCCTCTCCCCATTTTTAGATGGGGTTGGATTTTTTTTCTTGTAAAGTTCTACATATCCTATACTATGCAACTGTTAGGAAGAATGAAATTTGCTTATAACTTGATTGACATGGAGAGTATCATGTTGAGTGAAATGAGTCAGAAGAAGAGGGACAGGTATAGAATGACTGCATTCATTTGTGGGGGAGCCTAATATCCAAGAGGCCAGGAGGACAGGGACAGGTCAATGGTTGGAAGCTTGGGACAATAGTGTGTGTGTGGGGGAGTGAAGGGCATAGATAAAGGGATATGCCTAAGAACTTTTCATTATCTGTATTGCAGACTGCTAAGGCCCAAAAGAAAAGAGAGGAGAGACAGAGAGAGAAAGAGAGGGGGGGAGAGAGAGAGGAGAGAGAGAGAGATAGAGGCTCAAAGTGCCTGACATACTAGGACCATTGGTGGTGGGAAAAGTACACTGGTAAAGGGATGGGTGTTGGAACATCATATTGGAATTCCAATCATGAACAACTTTGTAAATGTGCATATCACTGTGAAAAATAAAAATTAAAATAAAAAATTGGAACGTTATACTAACGAATTCTAATCATGAACAACTTTGTAAGTGTGTATGTCACTGTGAAAATTTAAAATTAAAATAAAAAAATAAAGTGTGTTTTATACATCAGTACTTCATGAAAGTACTTTTGTTTCCTCTTCCAGTTCTCTCCCTGTCTTTTTTTTCTCTTTCCTTCTAGTGTTTGATTACATTGATCTGGTAATGAAATACTGACTTAATATCCTCTAATGAATTACTATAAGTTTCCAGAATAATTGTTTAGTTGGAGTCCCAGGATTCAGAGATCAGATTTGAGAATATGGGTAGGAGAGCTGAGAAATCTCATCCATAAAACACTCTATATGGGGAGAGGAAAATAAGTTCAATGTATGGTGCTACATGGTCTAGTTCCTTGCATTCAAAACAATGTGGCCAACACTTTTCATACTGAAATCTTATTACTTTAATTTTACCTAATAGAGCAAACATAAGGCTTAAATGGAAAGTGACATTAATTTTTTGTCAGGAAATGTATTTAGAAATTAGAGTAGGAAAAACAAAGACTTTGAACATGTGTCTACAGACAGTCTTTTGTGCCGCATCTTTGCTGTCATATTTAACACATTTTGGGGGCATAGAACCTACATGTTGCTATGTATTTTAAGACACAGCTTCTTAAACTGTAGGTCATGGTTGAATTTGTAACTTTAAATTTTCTTTCAATGTAAATTTGTCAGTCAATGTTTAATTGCATATCTACATGTTGCACATACCTATCCCCTATATTGTGTGAAAGTTTCTTAGAGAAACATTGGTCATAAGTGGGAAAACTTTAAGAAACTCTGAATAACCCTGGATGAGTCGACTGTAATTTTAAGACAGAAAGATGCTAAATCTCTACTAATTAGCAAACAGTTTTCTTGAATTTCTTGCATGTTTATGATAACTTTTTAACAAGTCATGCTATTTTGGCTTTACTTATTCTTTTATCCATAGACCAAATATTAATTTAGATTTAATATTTTCCCAGTCTACTGGTAACAAGTTAGAAAAGAGAAAAATACAGGAAAGGTTTCTGTTTTCCTGACCTGCATACAAAGTGTGGTTGGAGTAAACTTGCTGTATTGTTTTGTTTTCAACTCAACTTTCACTAACAAACATCCTTAGAAGTGCTGCTAGAATAATAGACATGAGGAAGGTCACCATGTTAACATGCTTTCCATCTCTTAGAGTTTGAATATTGAATTATTTCACCATTGTAAAAATTGTACAATGACATAATACTTATGGTTTTAAAAATACACAAGCACCTACCACTTAGCTTTAAGTATTCAACCAAGAAGTTTTTGTAAGTTTACCGAGGCACCATTTAAAAAAAACTTGAGAGATAACTGAAATGAGTTGATTGTCATCTTGAGACAAAGCAATGTTGAGTCTTGTGAAGGTCCAAGCTTGTCCAGCTACCTTTCGGCTTTTCACTTTCAGAATTTGATTTTGCCTTCAATACAATCTCTTAACATTTGAGATTCTGTCCGATTAAGCAGCTTCATTTTGGACACATGTTTTGATAGCTTCATAGACTCCCTGTTGTACATACAGTATATCTTTTTTTTTATAAAGTATATCTTTTAAATAACAAATTTGAAGCAATGCAGAGCTATTGTTTTCATAAAAGAAAAGGTAGAAGCCAAATAATTTGTCTAAAAAATGCTCTTTGATTTATTTTTGCACTGTGACATAGTTCTACCATTTGAAGACTGTAAGCACAATTTTTTCAAGTGATGCAGAGTAAATATATGGGATTATATTATTTTGTCCCAAACCTAAGTGCTTTTTCAGCTACAAAGTTTACATTTCCTTAAAAACTGTAGCTCTGACATTTTAACTAGTTTTGGTTGTCTAGAATTATAACTAGCACTATTCATAGCATACAAACTTACTAACTAGGAACAATGCAGAGCATACTTAAAAATTTGATTATGCTTAAAAGGCAGATTTTGGTTAATAGGAAGATTTGTTGATTTAGAGGGAAAATCAAATACTTATTATATTCTTGTATAATACTTATACAAATTTCACATTATATATTTAATAAGTTTCAAATCACAAATCACAAATCATCCTGTTAATCGTCGATTGCCTCGAGCAGGCCCCAGTAACGTCTCCTTCATCCTAGCCCTGAGATTATATTCAAGGCTCTTTAGGAGAATGAGACCCATCATTGTTACTGGTATTTGGCATATTGGGTACGTCACAGGGAGTTTGCCAGACTCTGCCGTGTGGGCAGGTTACATTCGGTAGCCTGCCAGTTTGTCCAAAGTAGGAATGAGATAATAAGATGTCATAATAAGATGTCGCAAATGCGGCCGCGAATGAGGCCACACGGTTCCGGGATTTGGTTTTTATAGTCTCTGAGTCTTGGCCGCTGATGGGATTACATGGCGCCAGGGGGCCAGTTGGTGGGTGTGACCCCCGCCTACTGGAATTTGGAGGATCTGGGTGGAGGATGCTCGGCCCAAATCTGAGTAGGCTTGGAGATCTCGGCCCTGGAACCCGCGTGACTTTAATAAGTTTATGCCTTCTAAAATAGATGTGTTAAGATAGACATAACACATAAATAGATGTGTTAAGATTTTTATTGCTTAATTAAAGAATATAATAAAAATAATTAGGTAGATTTAGATTTTAAAACATCTTGGTTTGCAATGAAATATATAACTCGTGAGAATAGTATATGGATTTAACCTAACAGCTAAACCTTGGTGGCTCTTTGAAAATGAAGTAAAAGTATGTTTATGTTATTAAGGTAAGTTCATTTTGATGCTTTTATATGTTGGATACAGAAGTCAAATATTTACATACTACCCTTGGTACAGCTGATACATAAAACATTTATTTTCTTCATGTATTAATGAGATGTGTTCATTTAAATTTATCTAATTGTTGATTTTTTCAGTATCAACAGAAGATAATCGTCTGACCTCTCTTTCTTCAGGCAGATAAGTATCCATGATTAACAGGAATTAATTTTTTTAAAATGTAGGATTACTGCTATTTATTCAGCCACTGGTTAAACTGACTGAAGGGGGCATGGACTGCACATTATTATTTAATTTTTCTAATTGAATATTCATCAGGTAGACCATTACAGAGCTGTTCATCATTGAGTTTCAGTCAAAATGCTCCAACACCCATTTGTCCTCCACCAGTGTACATTTCCCACCACAGATGCCCCCCTGTTCTCTCCCATAATTCTCCATTACTTTATCTCCCAGCCTCATTCTGCTTCTATGGCAGGCACTTTTCTTCTCTCTCTTTTCTTTTGTGCCTTTTGCAAGACAGTACTAAGAGGTCATGCTGTTTATTCAGGGAATTCAGTATTTTTGTTGGTAAGGTAAGGCTGGAGTAGCTTTGTATCGGGGTGGCAGGTTTGGGGTGTGGCTGTGATTGCTGAGGCTTCTGGAAGTACAGTATATTGAGGAGAGCTAGTCCAACCCAACCTCGAAATTGGAGATTTTGGTTACAAAATCCCCATACCCAGATTTTCAGCAGATTTTATCCCAGTGAATTCCTTCCTGAGACAATGGAGTCTGGCCAGTGAGTGGACAAGGTAGCGATTTTGGGTTATAGAAGCAAGCGGTTTCTGAGGACTCTGGTTGGACAGACACCAGGCTAACCTGCCCCGTTAACAGTAGTTGATGTTTTAAATCTACTAAAACACATTGTATAACTATAACACATACAAGTTACTGAGTCACTTCAAAATTTATTGGAAAGCATGGAGATTGCTATTATGATATGCAATATTTTCCATGTCAATTTTATGAAAATCAAAAGTATGCTATATATCAATGGTCTCTTCCCAAATTTAGTAACTTATATTTTGAGATTCTCTTTTCCACTTCTATTTAAGCATTCTATGTGCCCATAGTGATAATTGCTATTATCATATTCTGAAAAATGTTTAAAAAATTTAAGTATAAGAAACCGTGGTAGAAATTTATTTCCAAATTATTTCATTTTTTAGAAATATAGGTTTCTTTAGTGGGGAACTTTTTAATTTTCATAATATCAGTTTGGTAAAAGGTAAGGTAAAGGCCCTCCCGTTGATCGTCGATTTGCTCGAGCAGGCCCAGTAACGTCTCCATTGGAGATTTTGTTGTTACTGTGTCTGGCATATCGAATACTCTCGGTAGCTTGCCAGGCTCTCCGAGAGGGGTGGAGGAATCGAACTCGGGTCGGCCATGTTGGCTGCTTGTAAGGCGAACGCCCTACCGCTGTGCTATCGCTAAGTTTCCTATCCTCTCATAATGAGGCTTTAATGTTTTCCTCAGCTTGACAATACTTCATAATTTTCCTTTTGTCTCTGGTTTCATTTTGAGGCAAAACTCACAGAAGTATATGGATACATATAATAATGTAGATGGTAATGCAGAATACTTTCATAAAAGATCAACTTCCTAGAGTTACCTATAGATGTAAGCAATTGTGGATAATTTCTATTGCCTAGAGAAAAGTATATATGTGGAAAGCTCCTTTGAACATTCATTCAATGTTTATCTATTTTAATATTCATTTTATTTCTATAATTCTGAACATATCTATAATTCTGAACTATAATCCTGACAGTGGACTTGTATGTTAATTCTTCAAGGGAAAATATTTTCAGAAAACAAAACTACAATGTAACAAAATACACTCATTTTCCTTGCTGCTAGGTTTATAAGTAAGATGAAATTAAATTCATTAGAAGCATCTCTTAGTGATTCAGGATCGATCCAGTTTAACATGCATTCCTGCATCTAATATTAGGAAAACACCCAGTGGAATGACATCTGACGGTAAGCTAACTTTTGACAAGTTCACATTCCCAGGAGATATTAGACCATTCAATATTGAGTAATTGATAGATATTTCACACTTTTATTTGATGTCTCTCCCACCTAAGAATATTGAAACACACTTTTGGAATTAAATAGGCATACATATCTCAGAGGGCTGGAGCAATAGCACAGCAGGTAGGGCGTTTGCCTTGCATGTCGCCGACACGGCTGACCCGAGTTTGATTCCCCCGCCCCTCTCATAGAGCTCGGCAAGCTACCCCACACAGCCAAGCCTGACAAGCTACCCGCGGTGTATTTGATATGCCAAACACAGTAACAAGTCTCACAATGTTACTGGGCCCGCTCGAGCAAATCGATGAACAATGGGAGGACAGTGACAGTGAAAGTGACGTATCTCAGAAATAGGTTCTTTAGGCATAGTATTAGGAACTTATCTCCTATTTCCTTACTGCCTTTCATCATGGAAACTTTCTATTAGTTAAATTAAATATGGCTTCAATCACCTTTTTGTGATGTTACATTAGTGCTGTAACCATAGATGACTTGGGTTTGTATGTGAGGTGAAAAATCTTATGACTAGAATCTGGAATAATGAGCTGCATTTACATTATACAATATACTCTACTTTTTGGGAGATAGAAAATAAGTTATTTCATTGCTGAAACTGATCATAACTCAAATACTGTAGTAAATAATATTTAGAAAATGTAAAAAAATTATTTTGTTTAAGTATTTGTTGCTTCAAGTTCCCATTTTTATTTTAGAAAAATTGATATTTCTCAAAGAAGTTTACTTAGAGAATGTGAAAAGAGACAAAGAAAGCAATTACGTGTCGAAGAAGTAACATGAGAAAATGAGATAAGATTGGAGCCCTACAACAGTGAATAGGATGTTTGCCTTGTATTCAGCCAAACTGGGTTTGATTCCTAGCAACCTATATGGTTCTGTGAGCTGGTCCGCAGTGATCACTGAGTGCAGAGCCAGAAGTAAGCCCTGAGCACCATAGTTTGACCCAAAAATAAAAACGAGAAAGAGAGAGAAAGAGAAAGAAAAGGGAAAAGAGAAAGAGAGAGTGAGACAGAGACAGAGAGAAACAGATACATAGAGAGACAGAGACGGAAAAAAAGAGATATGTATTTAAAATAAAGCTCAAAGTTCTCAAAGTTCTAATCATGAAATAACAAGAGATCATATCATTTTCCCCAACAAAATAGCATTTTTCATGTATGATCAATCTCCTGCAAATGATGTTAGTGAAATGCTCTCTATTGCAATAATTCCATTAATGACGATTATAGTCCCTTGTCCTCTGGATTTAATAATAAGATTATGATAGTTTTCACTGGGCAATAATTGAGAATAGAATTTTAAGTATCTATTATTAATTTAAAATAGCCAGGTGATAGGGTCAATGACATTCAAACAGGGTTAAGACACATGTAGCCAACCCTACTTTGATCTTGTCCCCTACACCTTGCTTGGAATAGCACTGGAGGTCACTCCTTGAACTCCACTGGAATAAGCAGGGTATTTCCTGGCACCACCATAGCAGCACCACATCCTTAAGCGCTTATGTTGAACCAGAGTCCTGGCTGATAAAAATTGCTGGGCTCTTGAGACTCCTGAACACCATTTGCCACTTCTTATTTCCACCACCTACCACATCACTTTTTACACTGCATTTGTTTTTGTGTTTTAAGTTCTTTATTGGGTTATATTGTGTTTGTTCAGGACTTAATACTGGTCCCACACTTAGAGATCACTCTTGGTGGGACATAGGAGCAATATGGGGTGCTAAGGATCAAACTCAGGTTAGCCCTATGCAAAACATGTGTCTTACCTGATGTACTCTCTCCAGATCTTCAGCACTGCCTTTGGGAGTTGAGAAAGGGTTAAAAAGAGTAATATAAAGCTTTAGGATAGGTAGTTTGTAAAATACTGTGAATTGTAATTAAGTTATTTTGTTCAAGATGTTAGGTGGGTTACATTGTAACTCATTGAACGTGCTAGAAAAGGAGAGAAATAATGTAGTTGAAAGTATATTTGAGGTATATTTATTTTGAAAAGGTTATTGAAAGACATGAAAGAATTATTAAGATTTCAAATATTAATGTTTTAACAGAAAGGCATCTTATTTCTTTAAAAAGTTTTTCAAAAGTGCTGAATTTATTTCTATGATACAAAATTACTTCCTTTTGCTGAATGTGCTTGTTTTGTAAAAGATAGAAACTAAATCACTGTCATTTCATTGATCTTTGATTTATTCGAGTGGGCGCCAGTAACATCTCTATTCCTCCCAGCCCTGAGATTTTAGCAGCCTCTTCTTACTTGTCTTTTCCCAATGATTAAAGGCTCCTTCAGGGTCAGGAGAATGAGATCTATTGCCATTACTATATTTGGCATATTGAATACACCACGGGGAGCTTTCCAGGCACTGCCCTTGTGGGTGGGATACTCTTGGTAGCTTGCCAGGCTCTACAAGAGGTATAAGTGGGTAGGAAGGGTCTTATAATATGTTGCGTGGCCGCAAAAGTAACCTGGAGCATGGCGGTGGTTGGGCAGTGGAGATTGGCTGCCAAGGCTGGGTCCCTTGGGGTGGGGGGTTTATTTCTATGATACTTCCTTTTGCTGCATGTGCTTTTTTTGGTAAAAGATAGAAACTAGGAATATTATTTTATTTTCTTAATTCAGATATGGGGTCAGAGAACTAACACAGAAATTAAGGCACTTGCCTTGCATCCTGGTGGCCCTGGTTCGTATCCATAGCACTACCTTTGATTCCTAGTGACCACCATGGATTGTTCCTGAGGACAGTGTCAGGAGTAGCTCTTGAGCATGGCTGACTGTGTCCTTAAAACCAAAATTAATCAATAAATCAATAAAGATGAGAAAGAAATATGTGTTGGAATCTATTTTTCCATTATATAGTTTAACTTAATATTTCCATATTTTAGTATACTCACTTAAAATGCGAGTGGTAGATATATATTTTGTATTTATTTAATGTTTTCAAATTAAAAAATGTCCAAAGTATCTTCAATCTGCCTTCGAAACTGCAGAAAAAGCAGTATCAGTTAAGAGTCTAAGTGGCATCCAAATAATGTTATCAATCTTATTGTCTATATCTCTTTCTCTGTTGCTTGTTGTTGCTAAGCCAGGACATTAGGATGAGCTTGTGGACATTGCCCGGCAAGCAGGAGACAGAACTGAAACACCACCTTGAGTTAAGTGGGCAAGCTAAAGCTGGTGAGTCAGATTGACCTGGGAAAGTACAGCATGCTCTCATGAGTCTGCCTAGTTATACATCATCCTGGTAGTACAAAGTTTACCCTCCTCCTACACATCCTTAATATGGTTTCACCTTTAAGTATGAGCATTCTCTTAGCTATTTGTGCAACTAACCAAAAGAACGGGGTCTATGTGTCTGGCTCAACATCCTTCTCTGACATTTAAATAATTATAACATTAGTTTTGACAAGACAATGATTATGTCATTTTTTTGGTGAATGCTTATTCTATAACTGTTTGTTCTATTTTCTATCAACTATATTTCAGTGACTTCATCACAGCTGCTCTTGGTCATAAGCCTGAGCGATGCTTTGACCCTTCATACTTTCACAATCCCTCACAAAGTCTTGTTTCTGCACCTTTGACTGACTGATATATTACTTCATGCAACAATTGCTCAGCTTTAGTCCTTCTAACTAGTGAAAAGGATGGTTATAAGAATCTCCAAAATCACTTGAATATACTAACAGTGATTTGTGAATAACAGAGAGTCAAATCTTGATTCTTGACCAACAGGGTCAGTGGTTCAGTGTGAGACGTCAAGGATATGGCACTGCTCAGGCTTTGCTGAATGATGGACCACCAGAACCAATTCAGTGATGCTAGTCCTATTCTATCTCTCAGCACTTTTGCTCATACTTTAGACCTATCATTCATACACTCTTACATATGCTTAAAGATTTAATTTGTGTCTTTTATCAAAAGAATCAACCAATGAGAGTAGCACAAAAAATGGCAGTTGGTAGTCTAAGTTAAACAGACATACATTATAGTAGAGGTTTACTGTCATTTACTCCAAATTTTATTTGTTTGCCTTTTTAGTGACACAGCCAAAAATGCTCAGGGCTTACTCCTGGCTCTGTGCTCAGGGATCACTGCTGGCAGGGCTCAGGGGAACATATGCATGCTGACCACTGAACAATTTCAGCTGAGTAAAGGACAAGCTCCTTACAAACTACTCTCTCTGGAATATTAAAAATTATCAGCTTTTAATATTTAGAATATAAGTTATTTATTTTTACCTTTAAAATAGAACAGAAGAATTTGGTTAGGTTTTATTTTGTGCTTTTATATTCTGCTGGGATATTTTCTAATACTGTATGAAATGTAGATTCTGTGAGTAGAAAACTCATTTTGATGTATAGTTAATTAAGAAAAACAAACAAAACAAAAAACAACTTCAAAATTTATATAACCTTCACTAACAAACAACAATTATAGATTCAGTTCTCATGAAATGTGCAAAAGTTAAGAATTACACAATGTACCAAAGAATTCATTCCAAGCAGTCCTGTTTGGGTGATTTGTTAAATATCATGTGATACAAACCATCAATTATTCATTTTATTTTTAGCAGATTTTAAAGAAATTTCAATAATTTTTATCAGTAGCAAAGTAATTCTAAGTGACAATATATTCTAACTGTAAGGTGGTGAATATAATAGTCTGCCACTTGAACAAAACTTAAATGTTTATCATTCTACCTCTCCAAAATATATTTACATTTAGATCCATCTCTGAGTTTGTGTAATAATGTTCCTAACTACATTAAATTGAGATACACACATATTACAGGTAAGCCTAAGTGTCAAGTTTACAAATTAGAGAAATTATGCCTAAAATGACTTAATTTCATCAGAGGATTTTTATATAATCAACAAAACAGTGACTTTCATTTGGATCAGAAAATGTTATAAATTAGATTTAACAATTTACAATTTTGAGCTTAGACATGTATAACAAGTTTAGTGATATGTAATAATGCGTTATCTACACTATTAGAACAATCTAGTTCTTTAGCAAATAACCAATTATTTTTATCAGTATCATTAGAAGTATCAAGGCAAACACCAATTAAATTACAAGTTATTTGGTTTTAAATTCAATTAACAAAATCTATATTTGATTTCATTCTGTTGAGGATGAAGCTTCTGTAATTATTGTGATACTGTTGAAATTGTTTGCTTAAATAGGGAATAAGAATCCATGTTTTGTTTAAAGAAATTGTGATATTAATATTGTAGAAACAGAGAAAGCAAACTGTATATCTTTTAAGCAAAAAAGATGTAGAATATGAAATAATATGTCTGTGTGAATGACATTATTATTATTATTATTTGCTGTCTATCATCAATTAGATTTTGTAAGTGTTTGAGTCTTCTGTTTGAAGGGCATCAAATAGAACCTACAATAATTTAGAAGAATTTCAGTTTATTGCGCTTTTATTGGTAATTTTTTGAAGTCTTTTGTATTTGACTTGAAATTTATTCAAAATTATTTAGAGATCCTTAATTAAAATACTCAGTAAGTTAGACACAACACAATTGTTAAAAGCCAAATATTTATAAAAGAAATCATTGGAAGTCATTTCTAAAATGATAAAGCATAAACAAAACATAAGTTGATAAAAAAGAAAATTGTGTTTAGATTTTTTTAAATTCTCTTATTGTATTTTGTGTATCTTGACTTGTGGAGATGATGGAACTCTTATTTTAAATTTAATATATTTGTATTTTATGTTATCACATGCTTATACTATGCAGAAGAAAGAAGAAATTGAAAACTATAACAATATTACTTATTGATTATTAACTTTTATCTAAACATTAATCACACAACCGAATATCTCAGTCAAATCTGTAGCAACTTAAAAAATTCTATAAAGAAAATGGTTTCCTGGTTTTCTAGTATGGGTATATATCTTCACAAAAAACTGTTTCTGAAATATCAGCAATTGTTGAAAGTTCAACTGTTTTGAGCACTTAAAAATTAGATACTGGAAAAAATTCACAAATAAATGGAATCAGCTCTCCTATCGCACAAGACAAACTGTGACCTTTTGCTCCCAAATTTTATAGTCACTTTTCTTTAGTACTGGCAAGCAATACAACTCAATATTAGAAATATCTGAAAAAGTGATGTCAGAACAAAAGACAGTAGTCTCTATTAGATGTCTCTTTCTCAAACTGAATACTTTTGATAAGTTTTGAAAAAATTGAGTCAAGAATAAGGAAGCAAAACCCATTCTCATTTTCATAAGAAACTTTTAATAAATAAATGGAGAATTTGAAGATCTATCAATCAATTCGTTGATGTTTTGAAATCCTTATAGCATGAACACTGCTAAAGTGAGCTAGCACACCCCACTCTCTAAACTGTTGTTAAATAAGTTTAAGCACAAAAATTTGTGAATCATAATAATTATAGGCACTTATTATTTCATACAAATGATTTTTATTTCTCATGCAGAAGAAAAACAGAATCCAGAGATCTCAGAACAGAGTTTTTGTTATTTTTACATAGTGGTTTATTGTTCTTTCTGTAATAAAATGTATTTATAAAGGAGAATTGATTTACTTTGCAATGAAGATACTCATGAAATATTCCATTTAAATGAAAAAACTGAATGCTTGACATGTTGTTGATAACTCTAATGAAAAGTTAAATGTGTTCATCTGTCTAATCATTCTCCACTAATTTATCCCTGTCCTTAATAAAATATTTCATACATGTGCAATGAAATGACTTATGATGATAAAGAATCACATGGTTCTATATAATATTGAAATATGTTACATTAGGGCTAGACAGATGAAACAGTTTATAAGGTAGATTGTCTTGCATGCAGAATATCTGGGATTGATTTGGCACTCTATATAGTTCCCTGAGCAACACTATTCCAGAGTACAAATCCGAAGCAAGAATCAAGCAGGGTCAGGTGTGATTAAAAAAATGGGTAAAATTAGTATATGAAGATTCCAAACACATATTTTAAATATCACTGCTGAGAAGAAAAGCAAACGTGTCCTTTATTGTAAAAAAATCTTTGTCTTGTGTTAAGTGGCATATTTTGTTCAGCGGTATATAACTTGAGAAATTTAACCAGTCTTCCAAGTGGAAAAATATGTTTCCTTAAACAGGTGTAACATTAGGAAGACAACATTTCTATCTGAAATTAAAAGAATTTTTCTTACTATATGGTGTTTCTTTCACCGTCCTAGTTAATCAGGATTAAGAACTCTGCTATAGTCCAATGAATGAATCATGTTACTGGGAAGTCAAAGATTATGGAGGAGAGCTGTTTCACTAATCAAACAGCAAACTGCAAGAAAAATATCTGCTTCGGAATTTTAGGGAAAACATTATTCACTCTTAAGTGTTGACTTCAAGAAAAGACCATTCTTTTTAATACGTACAGGACTTTGTCAGGTATGTAAGTAAGGCCTATCAATGATACTGATGTCTTATGCTTATATTTTCAAAGTCACAAGAAAATATACACACATATACATTGTCCATCCCTCTCGGAGAGCCTGGCAAGCTACTGAGAGTATCCCGTCTGCACAGCAGAGCCTGGCAAGCTCCCGGTGGCGTATTCGATATGCCAAAAACAGTAACAATAATGGATCTCATTCCCCTGACCCAGAAAACACCTCCAATACATCACTGTTGGGAAGGATGAGGAAGGAAAGACTGCTAAAATCTCAGGGCTTGAGACAAATGGAGATGTTACTGGTGCCCACTCAAGCAAACTGATGAACAACGGGATAACGGTGATACAGTGAAACATAGAAAAATGAGTAAAGCAAAATGAACTGTCAGCAAGAAGCCAGAGCTGTAAAATTGAGTTGTCTCTGAGATCTGCCCTCACTCTTAGGTGTTTATTATATTTTACAAACAATTAAGGTAATTTTTCTATTGTTTTTTTATCCGGAAATAATGCAAAAGACAGATAAAAATATGTATCAGTTTTCCTGAAGTACTAATGCTAGTACTCAAATACTAAACAGATTAACAAACACACACATACATACATATACAAATACATATATATATTATTTAAGGAAATGTTTTGTTTAAACTCAAATGAAATAGTTTTATTCTAGAGTAGTGCAATCCCTTTGGAGATACATTATCCCATTCTTAATTTCCTCTTGCAGATAAATCAAAGGAATAAGACGATAGATTCTGCACATTTAATAAGCTTTAGGGAATGTTGTTATAATTGGGTCCATAGACATTTTATAAGCACTAAAAACCAGGCAAATTTTTGACTTCATTAGAAAGATGAACCAAAATATTAATCATTGTACATTTACCAGGTATTGTAATATCTTCCTTCCTTCCTTCCTTCCTTCCTTCCTTCCTTCCTTCCTTCCTTCCTTCCTACTTTCCTTCCTTCCTTCCTTCCCATTTTTTGTCACACTCAATGATGTTCATAGCTTACTCCTGGTTCTGTGCTCAGGGATCACTCCTGGCAGTTTTGGGGTACCATATTGGATACCAGGGATAGATCCTGGGTCAGCTGAGTGCCAGACAAATGTTCTTCCTGCTGTCCTATAGCTCCAGCTCCCTCATTATTTACTTTTTGAGGACGTGGGTTGTGATATACCTGGGAGTGCTCAGGGCTTATTTCTGTCTTTATGCTCAGGATTTACTCTCAGAAGTGCTTGAAGATTAAACCACAGTTAGCATTGTGCAAGGCAAGCACTTAAACCCCTGTACAATATTTTTAGCTCTTTGTGTTTTATCCTTAAAGAGCCAAAATATATGGATAAACATACAATTCAATTAAAATATTTCTCTATGCACATGTAAAACTATCATATATATGTATATCAATAGTATATATTTGTATTACATCTCAAAAATTTCTGAGCTCTGAAAAGTGTAGAGTGCTGGAGGGGAAACTCTTGATTAAATTTTCTTTTGCACTTAACTCAATTTTACTGAAATAAATTGACTGACTATGCAAAAATAAGAAAAATACACTGACATATAAATTGAACACAATATCCATGCCAGGATACTTATGTGGATTTATATGACAAAGCAATATGCATAATATGGTTACTAAATAACTTGATCTATTTTTCTTGAGTTGTTTTAACTGGGACCTCATCCAAATGCTTTCATTGGTCTAATTAGTTCTCAACATATTCTAAATTCTCTTTAATTATTTATATTGCTCTTTTCATTTTTTTCAAGCAAAATAATACACTTTGAGTGCAAAAGTAAACTATTAAAATAGACACTTTATATAAATGCAAATTTTGTACTATGTTACAAATGAATATCCCGCTTTTTTGTTAGAAGAAAGTGGCATGTAGTAAATCCCAATTTATTATATGGTATGTAATTTTTGGAAGTTAAAAAAGAATTTTTTTCCTTTATTCAACATTTATCCATTTGTACAAATGTATAATAGATAGGGTTTTTTCTAAAATTCTATTTTATGTTTTATTCTTTTATTTTTTATTTATTTTTATTTTTTTATTATTAGTGAAACACCATGAAGTACAGTTGTAGACTTACAAATGTTTGTGCTTGGGTTTCAATTATACAATGATCAAATACCCATCCCTCCACCAGTGCCCATTTTCCACCACCATGGATAATATCCCTCCTACCCCCATCCCCCCCATCCCACCCTGCCTCTGTGGCAGGGCAATCCCTTGTGTTCTCTCTCTCCTTTTGGGTGTTGTGGTCTGCAAAAGAGGCATTGAGTGGCAAACATGTTCAGTCCATAGTCTACTTTCGACATGCATCTCCCCTCCTGGGAGGTTCCTCCAAACACCCTTTATTTGGTGCTCCCTTCTCTATCTGAGCTACCCTTTCCCCTAGAATGCCCAGCTGGCCTCTCAGCTATGGAGTAATCCTCCTGGTGCTGATCTCAGCTATTCTTGGGTATTAATCTCATATTTTGTTCCTTAATATCCCCCAGATGAATGCAATCTTTCTATGTCTATCCCTCTCTTTCTGACTCATATCGCTTAGCATGATACTTTCCATGTTGTACCACTTGTATATAAATTTCATGACTTCATCTTTTCTAATAGCTACATAGTACTCCATTGTGTAAATGTACCAAAGTTTCTTTAACAAGTCATCTGTTCTCCGGCACTCAGGTTTTTTCCAGATTCTGGCTATTGTAAAGAGTGCTGCAATGAACAAACAAGTGCAGATGTCACTTCGACTATACATTTTTGCCTCTCTGGGATATATTCCCAGGAGTGGTATTGCTGGGTCAAATGGGAGCTCAATTTCTAATATTTTGAGAATCGTCCATACTGTTTTCCAGAAGGGCTGAACCAGTGGACATTCCCACCAACAGTGAAGAAGTGTCCCTTTCTTGCCAAATGTATAATATACAGGTTTTTTATAATCATTCATTTCAAAATACTTTAATTACTACCACTTATATAATTTATTTTAGTGAAATTGGAGTAATTAGCAACTATATGACCATAGACAAATACATGTTAATACAATGAAAACATTCTCACTAGTACTGCCCAAGTGAGTTGTCTTATTTTAAGAGTGAAACTTGATTCTAGATTGTATTTTGTGAACTAAAACTTTTTATTTTTAGCTCTCTTTCCTCCAAAATCATCAAGTTTTATTTATTTAGCTAATTGGAGACAAATAATGAGAGTTAAATGTACAAAACTGTTAGAACTTCTGAACCATAAAGTCTTAATCTAATCTATACTATTTTTATTAAAATGTCACTGTTCAAGATTAGTCAAATATTATAAGGGAACTGGTTAACATACTCCACGGTAAATTACTATCTTCCAACAATAACCAGAAATATAGAAGGAGAATAACAATTTTGCACAAATATAAACATTTATACATTGTCAACACTCTTACCCAGCTGCATCCACAAAAATGGTTTGAGTGATTCGTAGAGTAGTCCTTACTAATAGGAAAATATCACGAATGAAAATAAAGAATGTAGAGTGTGGCCAGTACTAGGAGTTGCCAATGCTAGAAAATAATGCTTAATCAGAAAATTTGGTTTTGAAATAATTTTTTTAGTGAAATTAGTTGAGAAATTGAATAGATTTTGTAGAGGGAAAACTTGGAGGCAATTACAATTTGTTTCTTATATAAAAGACTGCAGAAGCTTAAATCTACACACAATGGAATACTACTCATATAAGAAAAAATGAAATTTTGCAATTTGCTTTAACTTAGATTGAACTGAAGGGTGTCATGCTGAGCAAAGAGAGAGGGAGAAGGGAAATAGCAACTGATTTCATTCACATCCGGAGCATAAAAAAAGTATTAGAGAATAAGTAAGGAAATTGGCTACAATGAAAACAGACTCTGAAATTCTGTCTTAAGAACTGAGTCTTTTAATGGGATGGAATAGAGTGGATCAAGTGATAGTAGGTAAAGGAGTTTGCTGCAGCAGTGGGTGAGGGATTTTGGGATATGGATTTAGAGAGATATGGGGTTGTTACAGTTGTAACAGCCCAAGACACGAATATTAACACTGTTGTAAATCATGGTGATTCAGTAACACATTTTATCCAATTAAAATTTATATATGAGAACATAAAGAAATATATTTAATATGTATTTTTTCAGAGAAAAAAGTCTGCATAATAAATTAAGAAGGAGATGATCAATATAGCATGATTTAGTACAGCCTTTGATAAACTGGATTGATGATATTGATTGTTATAGTGAATTAAGAAGTCATGATTGGGTACAAGGATGTGAATTTTAATCAGTTCAGTTAAAAAACCTACTAAATATAATAAAAATAACAATACTTTGACTTATATATTTCAGGAGAATGATCAAAGATGGAAAGATAATTCAACAGTGTGAAAAAGGTAACGATGTTAAATGATTTAACAAAATAAATGGTAGTGAAAGATAAGAATGTAGTTGAGCTCTTTGCTTGCCTAGCGCAACCGTGGCTCGTGGTCCCAAGAAGCACCTGAAGCGTGTGGCAGCTCCAAAGCATTGGATGCTTGATAAACTGACAGGGGTGTTTGTTCCTCGTCCATCCACTGGCCCCCACAAACTGAGAGAGTGTCTTCCACTCATCATTTTCCTAAGGAATAGACTTAAGTGTGCTCTAACAGGAGACGAGGTGAAGAAGATCTGCATGCAGAGGTTCATTAAGATTGATGGCAAGGTCCGAACTGATATAACCTACCCAGCAGGTTTTATGGATGTCATCAGTATTGATAAGACAGGAGAGAATTTCTGGCTGATCTATGACACCAAAGGACGCTTTGCTGTTCATCGCATTACTCCTGAGGAGGCTAAGTACAAGTTGTGCAAAGTGAGGAAGATCTTTGTGGGCACCAAAGGAATCCCTCACTTGGTGACACACGATGCTCGCACCATTCGATACCCGGACCCCCTCATTAAGGTGAATGACACCATTCAGATTGACTTGGAAACTGGCAAGATCACAGATTTCATCAAATTTGACACTGATAACCTGTGTAGGAGCGATAGCACAGCGGGAAGGGCGTCTGCCTTGCACGCAGCCAACATGGCCAACCCGAGTTCAATTCCTCCACCCCTCTCGGAGAGCCCGGCAAGCTACCGAGAGTATTGGATATGCCAGACACAGTAACAACAAAGTCTCCAATGGAGACGACACAGTAACAACAAAGTCTCGAATGGAGATGTTACTGGGCCCGCTGGAGCAAATCGATGATCAACGGGAGGGCCTTTACTTTACTTTACTTTACTAGCCTGTGCATGGTGACTGGAGGTGCTAATTTGAGAAGAATTGGTGTGATCACCAATAGAGAGAGACATCCTGGTTCTTTTGATGTCGTCCATGTGAAAGATGCCAATGGCAATAGCTTTGCCACCCGCCTCTCCAGCATTTTTGTGATTGGCCAGGGCAGCAAACCATGGATTTCTCTTCCCTGAGGAAAAGGCATCCTCCTCACCATTGCTGAGGAGAGAGACAAAAGACTGGCGGCCAAGCAGAGCAGTGGGTGAAAAGGCATTTTAAGGGGCAAAGTTGGATCATGGATCCTATGCTTAAATAAAGCCAATAAAGTATAAAACAAAAAGAATGTAGTTGAAATTGTAAGGGAGAGAACAAATAATAGGAAGAGATAACAAAGACAAAACAAAAACTTAGGCTGCAAATGTAAATGAGATAGAATGAGAAAAAAATTGATTTACTACCACAGTTTTATTCATTCAAGATGAGAGATCAAATGACTTCGTGTTGTAAACTAGTATGCTTGACTGAATTTTCACTGAGTGTTAGTGTGGGCTATAGACATTCATGAGAATTTATTTTATGTGTCTCCTTGATTTGGCCAAAAGTTCCTTCGATATCAGGTTAGACATTACTTCTGGTTGAATTTTTGAGGGTGTTTCTGGAAGAGAAATTTTTGAATTGATTGACTGAGTACAAAAAATTGTACTTCTCAATAAATATGATGCTGTAAAATCTGCTCAAGGCCTGAATATTAAAAGACAGATATAAAAGACAAAGGAGTACTGGTTTTTTTCCTTCTACCGGGTTTGAGCTGGGATATTTGTCTTTTCATGCTTTGCTGTGGAATCATTAGTTTGTCCCCCAATTTTCAATCCACTGGACTTAAACTGACCTATATCACCAGTTTCCCTGGCTTCTAACTAACAAAATGCTTATTGTAAATTTTCAATTAAGTATATATTTCTCTCTCTATCTATATATGCATGTATAGAAACATACATATGCATGATATATGAATTAAATTTATATTAATTTATATAAAATATATCATATTTCTCCAGTTAGCCTCACTAGGGATATATTTACTAATAAATGAAAGCCTTGTCTCTTCTTAAAATGTGCCTATATAAATGTGTATATATATATATATGAATATGGATTCAGTCATTCCAACAAATTTCAGGTCTTTGTATAATTCTGGAAAACTCATGCCTACTTTCTAATTCTGAGCTAATATTTCTGGCACTGTGTACTTATGGGGCTTATAATATATAATAATTCTTTGTCAATATATTATGACTATGCAATTTTTGTCATGCATAATTTTTACATAACTTTCGAGATTCCTTTCTTTTTTTGAAAAATAGAGTTCCTACTTGATGGAACTTGTTGAGATATTCGGGGCACTTTTAGTGATATTATTGTAGGGATGTTTGTGGGGGCCTGAGTATTCTGTGCTTGTGCCTAGTAGTGCTTGGGGAACTGAAGTCTCTAACTCAGGACGTCACAAATGTCAGGTATGGCTCACTTCAGCCATATCCCTGACCCACCTTACTTATAAGGAAAATTCTAAATATTTTTAAGTTAAATATTACTGGGCCCGCTCGAGCAAATTGATGAACAACGAGAGGACAGTCCTATACAGTGCTATAATTAATGTTACTTTATTGCATTCATATGAAAGCTTTTTATCAGAAAATTCAAGAACACTCAATTCACTCAAGATCTCTCTCTCTCTCTCTCTCTCTCTCTCTCTCTCTCTCTCTCTCTCTCTCTCTCATCCTCTTTCTCTCCCTCCCTTATGCCACACTCAGCAATGCTCAGGGCTTACTCCTGGGTCTGCATTCTGAAATTAGTCCTGACAGGCTTGGGGACCATGTGGATACTGAGGATATAATCCTATCAGCAGTGCCCTACCCACTGTACCATTGCTCTAGCCCCTTCATTTTCTTTTACTACTGAACCTGTGATATATTTGAGCCAGACATGTTGTCTACTACTTCTTTCAGAATGCCACTTTCAGTTTCATTATAGTTACCATCTCATGCTTGGTTTATATAAAATCTTTCATGCATGTGCTCACTTTTCTATCCATACATTTCTATTAGTAAAATTTGAATTCTACTTCTAATGGATTTTATTGAATTCTATTTCTATTTCTATTGAATTCTGTCGGGGTCCTGGCCAGTCGACCCTGGCAAACCGGGGTATGATTCCCCCAAGCTGCAGGACTTACTCCCTATCGGAGAGAGAGTGGGAAGGGGAGAAGCCTCTGCCCTGGCCTCCTGTGCACCACGGGCCCTCGCCGACATGGAGAAAGAACCATGCAGAGAGTGGGGGGGAAGCTGGAGGTCAAGCAGCTCTCCGTTTATTAGCTCTCACACAGGGGTATTTATACATATATCTCCGAGGGCAGTACATACAGCTCCCTACGTACAGGCACAGCACAGATGTTAGTTAATGATTTACATTTCCTGCCTTTAGGGCTGGGTGTGTTAACACTGGCAGCCGGTACCAGTGAGTCCTACATCCCGTTATCCTCTCAACCTGAGTGCCTTTCTGGATGGAGTGCCGGCACAAGGCCCTGGGCCCCTGTGAACAGAGCCAACTCCTGTTCCCAAGAGCATGGGATTTGGCCAGGGTCTCAGGCTGGTTGCTGAGATCCCAACAGAATTCTATTCCAATTCTATTTCTAATGGATTTTAAAGAATTACATTAGAAGGATGGATATTCTGTACTGATTAAAAATGCTTTAGTGTGAAAAATGTCAATATTCCCCATAGACAAAGATAACATATTTTAATGACTGAGTTAGCTCTAGGGGGGAAATATAATGTAAAGAAATTTGATTGATTAAAGAGAGCTGATAAAACAATATTTGTATTTCATTTTATAGTGTTTTGTCTATTCTGGGTTTAGAGATTCAAAGTAACTGATATTTTTCAATTATAAAGTAATCTTCTCTGTTGATTGACTTTAGTTTTTAATTTGTATCATTCCTCCATTGCTACAGATTATAAGATAACATATTTCAATCACATGCATATTTGTGCCTTGATTTCACAAGGAAGGACTCCTGGAGACACTAAGAGAATTAATAACTGTGTGCAAAGAGTTTATTATTCCATTCTTAAACCCAAAAGACAAGATCTCATTATTACTCCCCCCACAAGTGGAATAAATAGGCTCCTGGTATCAGTGGTAATTGATATAAATATTTTTTGGTTTAGTTCATTTCTATAGAATGCTAATCACATGCCACACACTGTATTGGGTTCTAAGAAATAATTAGATGAGGGTATATATACTGATATTTGAAAGAAATATAAAGAAATTCAAATTTGCATTATAACACAAACTCATATTTTAGTGCCAATTTACTTGAAAGTCATTATGAAACTATTGAATAGCCTTTATCTGCCCAAGACTCCACTCGATGTTTTTACTTTTCTTGATCTTATTCCCCTTCAAAGAGAAAGATTTTCAAAGTTTTTATTAGTAACTTAAAAAACTATTTTTTTTGTGAAGTTTTAAATTAACAACAAATTAAGAGAACAGTTTAGAGATATACTATAGGTCCCCTAAATGTACCACCTTCTCTCTACCACGAACCTGGCATATTTGTTACCAAGGATAAACTCACCATGACAAGTCAGAGTCACCCCTTTAATTCATAATTTATGTGAGAATTCACTCTTGAGAGTGTAATAAATTGTTTGAACAAATGTATAAATAGCATGCTCATCAATGTGAAATAGTATAATTTTAACTGACCTAAAATATTCTGTGAAATTTGTATGCCATATTGGTGACAACTTCAGGGTCAGGCGAATGAGACCCATTGTAATTACTGGTTTTGGCATATCAAATACACAACGGATAACTTGCAAGGCTCTGTGAGGCGGGAGGTGCGGGTGGAATACTCTTGGTAGCTTGCCAGTCTCTCGGAGAGGGATAGAGGCTTTCGGTGAGGCCTCTAATCACCCTTGTAGGTGTTCCCATGGTTCAAACCATATTTGAACCCTATCAAAGAAGGTGCTGCAATTCTGGAAGATGGGTATTAAATGTCTTATAATGTGTCGGGCGGCTGCTTTGCGGCCGCGCGGTCCGGAAAGCATCCTGGAGCATGCCAGCAGCTGGGTAGTGGAGGTAGTGGAGATCTGCCAGTGAGGTATTTATCTGGTACCAGTAGGGGTAGGGTGGGTGTTCTGTGCACAGTCCAATCCCTGGGTCTCTGGGGCTGGTGGAAGCAGACAGGGCAGGGTAGGGTGGGACTCCTGGTTTTAATCTCTTCCTCACCTGTGGTTGGTGGGAGCAAGCAGAGGTCTGGGTCCATTGAGCTTGGAGTCCAAGGTCTCAGAGTTCCGCTTACTTTGTTCTGTGGGGCTTCAGTCATGCATGAGTCTCCGCCCGAGCGTCCGGAAAGTGCCTGGAGCGTGGCGGCTGCTGGGTAGTTGAGGTAGTGGAAGTAGTGGAGGTCTGCCAGTGAGATATTTATGGTATTTATGGGGTACCGTAGGGGTAGGGTGGGTCTTCTGTGCTCAATCCAATCCCTGGGTCTCTGGCGGTAGGCGGCTACCCAGACTTCTTCATCAAGATCCTGAACAATTGATTTGAGGCTCTTCATGTTCCTAGAACGAACAGATGCCATTGGGCTACACTAGCACGTGACAGGGACAAATGGAGACGTTCCTGGTGCGTGCTTGAGCAAATCGATGATTACCAGGAAGTCAAGTGATCAAGTGATATATAAAACTATATATATTTTTTAGAATATCATGTATTAGGAGTCACAAAGCATGCAGAAATTTTACACTGACTTTATTAACCTAGTAAGGGCTGGAGTGATAGCACAGCGGGTAGGGCATTCGCCTTACAAGCGGCCAACATGGCCGACCCGAGTTCGATTACTCCACCCCTCTCGGAGAGCCCGGCAAGCTACCGAGAGTATTCGATATGCCAAACACAGTAACAACAAAGTCTCCAATGGAGACGTTACTGGGCCGGCTCGAGCAAATTGAATAAATAATATACAGGATATTTATTAACTCACTTTCTAGTTCTGAATGGCATTCTATTCCCTGGATGAACCAAAGTTAATTTTTTTTATTATTTTTATTTTTATAGGCATTCAAGCCCAATACATCAGGATCCTCCGTGAGCTGTATTGCGGATTCACTACCAGGATCTCACCATTCTACAAAGAAGTGATCGTTGATGTCAAGAGAGGGGTGCGGCAGGGTGATACCATTTCACCGAAACTCTTCAGTGCCACCCTCGAGAACATCATGCGACGACTGGAATGGGAAGGAATGGGAGTGAAGATAGATGGTCGGCAATTACACCACCTCCGCTTTGCTGATGATATTGTTTTAATAACACCAAACATCAGCCAAGCGGCACAAATGCTGGCCGACTTTGACCGTGAGTGTGGAAAGGTAGGACTACAGCTGAATCTTACGAAGACAATGTTTATGAGAAACAGCCTTGTTCCTGACGCCCCATTCACTCTCAATGGAAAGACCATCTCCGAATGCAACAGCTATGTGTACCTAGGTCGAGAGGTCAACATGACAAATGACCTGGCACCCGAGCTGCGCAGGAGGAAGAGAGCGGCTTGGAACGCCTTCAAGAACGTCGAAGAAATAGCTAAGAGGACGAAGAACCTCCGGCTCCGGGCACATCTCTTTGATTCCACTGTTCTTCCTGCATTAATATATGCCTCAGAGACCTGGGCCCTACGCAAACAAGATGAGAACGCCATTCAGGTCTCCCAAAGAAGAATAGAAAGAGCTATGCTTGGAATATCACGTTTCACTCAATTGAGAGAAAGAATCCGGAGTTCTGACATCCGTCGACGATCAAGGATCAGGGACGCTGTCTCATTTGCCAAGGTGTCGAAAATCAGATGGGCTGGTCACGTAATGAGATTTAAAGACGACCGTTGGACTAGAGCTGTTACTGATTGGATTCCACGGGATGTCAAGAGACCGCGTGGCCGCCCACCTACCAGATGGTCAGACTTCTTCCTGAAGATCATGAACGATCGGTTTGAGGCCCTTCATGTTCCCGGAGCGAACAGATGCCATTGGGCTACACTAGCACGCGACAGGGACAAATGGAGACGTTACTGGCGCCCGCTCGAGCAAATCGACGACTAACGGGAAGTTAAGTGATTAAGTTAAGTGATTTTTATAGAAGTCATATTCTGTGTTTCTGTGTGAAATGAGACCACTCCTAGTAATACTGGAAGGGCCATGAGGTGTCAAGGTTAGAACTCAGGGTCTCATACATGCTAGGATTATGTTCTACGACATGAGTTCTCTCCCTGGTCCCTATACCAATACTTTAATTAATTATTATTATTTTTAAATTGGAGGGCTTTGGTGCACACCCAGCACTGTTCAGGGCTTACTCCTGGCTCTGCCCTCAGGGATCATTATTGACAGTGCTCAGGGTATCATAAGGGCCATGTTTCTGGGCGCAGAGCCCTAACTGAGGGAGGGATGAGTCTAGAGGCCAGCACAGAGGTGCTGTTCAGGCCGATAGACAAAAAGAGATGGGTCTGGTGCTTCCTTGATCTGCTGCCAAATCCCACCCCAGACATGCCATTATCTATTTTCACCCTGTTTCATGGGGGGAGCTTTAGAGTGACCTGGTGCTCCACACCGCAGCTTCTGCTATATCATTTTTTAAAAAATTCTGGCAAGTTTGATAAAGGCTTGGAATGAGTACCATTTAAGTTCGTATTTTATCTCCACCTATATCATTATTTATTTGTCTTGAAGTCTTGATAGTTTCACTAAAAATCTTAGTATAAATCTCTTTGCATTTAAATAGTCCAATGTTTTGTTTAGCATCATGAATTTTTATATTAAATTCCTTCTTGAGTTTGATGAGTTTCCTACTATTATTTCTTTGAATAGCTCTGTTTTTGTCTCTCTCAATTCCTCTTTTGGACTCCCCATCATCCTTATGTTGCCTTTTCTAAAAGAGTTGTTCAGTTCTCATAGAGTGGTTTAAGTTTTCAGAACATCTAATTTCTTCTTTCTTTTGATTTTTTTTTTAGATATCCTTTTGACTGCACTGATTCAATCATCTATTTTAATTATCTTATTTACATAGAGTTCGACGGGTTGGAGTGATAGCACAGTTGGTAGAGCATTTGCCTTGCAAGCGGCTGACCTGGCCGACCCAGGTTCAATTCCTTTGCCCTATTGAAGAGGCCGGCAAGCTACGAGAGTATCTCGCCCACATGGCAAAGCCTGGCAAGCTACCCGTGACGTATTCAATATGCCAAACACAGTAACAAGTGTCACAATGGAGACGTTACTGGGCCCGCTCTAGCAAATCGATGAACAACGGGAGGACAGTGACAGTGACAGTGACATAGATTTCGATATGCCAAAAAGAGTAAGAGCAAATCTCACAATTTAGACGTTACTGGTGCCTGCTCGAGCAAATCCATTAACAATAGGAGGACAGAGCTATACAGGACAATACTATAAACAGATTTCATTAGTGATATTCATATGGTTCATTGAGCTATTCACATATATAATGTGTTATTTTTTTAACTAAAGCTCAAATTTATACTTAAAATACATGTATCTGAGATTACTAATACATTTTCTGAATTTTCTAATTTTTTTTGTTTGGGGCCACAGCCAGCTGTGCTCAGGGCTTACTATTGGTTCTGCATTTATATTTTACTCCTGGCGAGCTTGGAGACCATATGTGATTTCAGAGATCCAACCCTAGTGGACTGTGTGAAAGGCAAGCGCTATAATCGCTATGCTATCTCTCTGGCCCTGCAGTTTTGTAATGTTTTTCATATCCCTTTTGTGGCAGGGGTTGAGACATGCTCTGCCTGGCTCTTTTCACGGGGGACTACTACACCACACTGTGCTTGGCCACATGCAAGACAAGCTCCTTACCCCGCAAACTTTCTTTCTGGTCCTCATTATATTACTTTCACTAGCTTTTCTGGGTTCACGTATATCAATTTGTCCTTTCTTGTGGAATTGCCATTTTTATAATTTCTTCCTCACTGAAACAGTAAAGAATTAAACTACATTTATATATCCAGCAGGTGGCACTGTGGTTTTATTTAAATTTCTTTTTCTAAGGGATGGTCTTGGTCTTGTTTTACCTTTGTGGGGGGAAAGAGAGACAGAGAGAGAGAGAGAGAGAGAGAGAGAGAGAGAGAGAGAGAGAGAGAGAGAGAGAGAGAGAGAGAGACAGAGAGACAGAGAGACACAGAGAGAGAGACAGAGACAGAGACAGATACATGGGAAGATACATGGGGATTTCATGCTGGGTGGGGTGGAAGAGGCAGACTTTGTTTCTGTGGAATTGCTGATATTCTTCTCTTGGTTCCCAAATTAGATCCATTCTGATGTTTGAAGCAGTACTCCTCTCCCTCTCTCTCCCCTCTGTCTCCACCCCACCCTCACCTCCCTGCTCTGAGCAGCCCAAAGCCTCAGTATGGGCTTTATGTAGGTCAGGCCACACTACTCCATATCTTTTCTTTTCTCCTTTTTTTTTTTTTGTGCTGATGGTTTGGCTGTCTGTATTCCTTCTTTGGACTGCAATCTCCATGTGCTATCTTCCACCTATCTTCTATCTGACGAGGTCTGAATCTTCTCTGTGTTTCCTTTATTGCATTTTGTCTTTAGATGACGGGGCATGTCACTGTCTCTGAACCACAGAATTCTCAGCTTCCTGTTCACTTGGTAAATTGTAGCTTGCTATTCTTTGGAGTGTAGCAAGGGGTTCCTCCTGCCAACATTTTGGTCCCAAACCAGTTTTTAAGTAAGTCCAACTTATCAGTTATTTACTTCATAGATTGTACCTTTGTGTTTTATCTAAAAAGTCATTATCATGCCCCAAATCGTTTTGGTTTTCTCCTATAATATACTCTAGGAAATTTACTGTTTGGTTATCCATTTGGATCAATCATCTTTTTTTTGTCATATTTTTGACATGTGCGAGGTCTGTGTTTGTATTTACTTTTTTTTTTTTACATTTTTTAAAGGCTCAGATAAAAACAGGTGCAGAAAGATTAATCCTTATGTGTTTTTCATTTGTTAATACTAGTGAGATCTTGGCATTTATCTCTTCCATTCTAAGCTTATACTTTCAGTCATTTTTTTTCTTTTTTTCTTCCTTGCACCCCAGCAAATGTGAGGCTACAAACCATTCTGAGCACCCATAGGTTTGAACACTGAGTGTAAAAGTTTGAACACTGAATGTAGAAATTGCCACAAGCTCTGCCCTGCTGTCACCACTGTGGCCAGGTAGCCACATCTATAGTGACAAGTTCAGCACCTGCAAGGCGCCAGTACCTTTATTTTTTTTATAAAATTTTTATTTTTTATTGAATCCCCATGTCACTGTGAGATATTGTTACAAAGTTTCCATGAGTTTCAGTCTAACAGTGTTCTAACACCCATCCCTCCACCAGTGTACACTTCTCATCCCCAATATCCCCAGTATCCCTCTGTCCACCCCCACCCTTCAGTCTGCCTCTAAAACAGGCACTTTTCTTCTCTCTCTCTCTCTCTCTCTCTCTCTCTCTCTCCACTCTCCCCCTCCTCTCTCTCTCTCTCTCTCTCTCTCTCTCTCTCTCTCTCTCTCTCTCTCTCTCCACTCTCCCCCTCCTCCTTTTGGGCACAAAACATCAGAAGACATTAACATCCAAGGATAATAGAACCAAGGGTCAGATAAAATGCTCTATGATTGGAGGCCTGCCTCAAGGTCTGGGAAAAAGAGTAGTTGGGACAGAGAAGAGGCTATTATGACAATAATGGTTGGAAGGATTTGCTTGGGACTGGAGATGTGTGCTGAAAGTGAGCAAATGACCAAACAAGATGGCCTCTCAAATGATAATGCCCAAATTACCCAAACTGACATTTTTATATGTTTACATTCATTTGTTCTAACAACATCAATTTAAGAAGCTATTTTTATTGTGTTGCTATGGTTTCATTTTTTTTTTTGGTATCAGCTGACTATATATGTTGAATCTATTTTGGTTCATTATTATGTTCAACTGATGAATTTTTTTCAATACCACATTGTTTTAGTTAGAACTGCTTCCACTGACAGAAGGTATGCTTGACAGAAGGTATGCTTGTAACTCTTTGTGATTCATAATATCACCATTCAGAAAGTTAACAGAACAGCTTGATGTGCAAGACCTCTTAACTGCAAACACTGTCCTCCCATTGTTCATCGATTTGCTTGAGCTGGCCCAGTAACATCTCCATTTTGAGACTTGTTGTTACTGTGTTTGGCATATTGAATACGTCACCGGTAGCTTGCCAGGCTTTGCCGTGCAGGCGAGATACTCTTGGTAGCTTGCCAGGCTCTCTGAGAGGGGCAGAGGAATCGAACCTGGCTCGGCTGGGCTGGCTGCGTGCAAGGCAAACACCCTACCTGCTGTGCTATGGCTCCAGCCCCTAAACTTTTTTTTTTCTTAAAACATATATATCTTCAACCGCTGAGTAGACATGAGTACAGTTATACAGGTGGCTAATAAAGGCATTTGTTTTTTGTAAAGGGATCCTGCGCAGTCCACCTAGTACATTCTAGTACATTCTTCGCACCTTATTTATACCTTTTTTGTAACAATATGGTAGCACTGTAGCACTGTCCTCCCATTGTTCATCAATTTGTTTGCGTGTGCACCAGTAACATCTCCATTGTGAGACTTGTTTCTGTTTTTGGAATATTGAATACAACACAGTTAGCTTGCCAGGCTTTGTCCTGCGGGCCATATATACTCTGTAGTTAGCCGGGCTCTCTGAGAGGAGAGAAGGCGTTGAACCAGGGTCGGCCCGGGTGGGCTGCGTGCAAGGCAAGTGCCCTACCCTCTGTGGTATTGCTCCAGTCCAACAATATGGTATTGAGAAAAAATCAGTTGAACATAATAAAAACTAATAAATAGATTCAACATATGTCTAATAGATCTGACTTTGAGCTCCTTGAAAACTTAGATGAAGAGACTTTTGCACATTTGTAGCAAGGCTGATTTGTCAGATATGTCCTAGCACTCCCATATAGTGATTAATACATAAATTAATTCATAATAATCACCAGTTTTTTATGAGGTCAGTCTTCAAACTACCTTTAGTTCTAACTTCTAGAAAAAACATTGTTTTTATCATTCCTAAATAGTTTTGAGTACATAAATCCAAGTGTTCAAGAAGGAAGAGCAGTAATTTTAGGTAGATATTAAGTATGAATTATTTACCTAACCAAAAAAATGTTATTTTCTCTAGTCTATATCTAGTCATTTGTTAAATTGTGGTATGAGCCATTATTGAGAGGAAAGGCAAGTTATATAAATTTCATATTCTGGTAAGATTTTATTTTTGAACTGTATATATGTTTTTGCCAACTGATAGGAATTTTATTTACTTTTGACCAAGAATTTAATGAATTACGTGCCTTGTGGCTTAAATTCACTTATGTTCACATCTCCTATTTTTAAGGTGATTTGAATTCAGAAATGAAGAGTGGATAGGCCAAAGGGTTGCACATTTATGTGTCTCACTACTATTTTCTTGTTTATGACATATTTCTCCTTCACAGTATTATAAACTTGGAATTACGTGGTCTGTAACAGAAAAGATGAATTCTTATTAACTGTTGGATCTTGCAGCATGTCTTATTTTGTGGCTCAATAAGCTGAAGCAATTAAAGACTAGCAAGTATGGCACCTTCAAATATATTTATATGTATATATTATGAGTATATACACTCATTATATACTCAAGTATAGATATGTAAATAACTACATATACATTTTATGTATATGTGGAGACTTTAAAACTATTCTATGTTCTATGAGAGTAGTTTCATCATTTTCAAAATCAGAAAGTTTTTCAGGGTTTAATAATTGCCATTTGAACAAGCATTACAAATTTATTTTATATTCATATTTTGTATCTTTAGTAGAGGGCAACATGGATACATGGTTATATATTCTCTAGTTTCTGTGTTTCAACAATTCAGATCAACCTGGATGCAAAGATATTCACTATATTTATAAGAAGGAGGTTTTCCCAAGTCTCCACTTACAATTGAAAATAATCTAGAAATTCTAATTTGTTTTTAAACAATTTCAGAAAATTTCTGTGATGTTGTTACATTTATTCTATAGTAATCTGTCTTTTCATACATTTTTGAATGCTTTTCAAAAATAAGCTAAATACCTTTTATGAATAGGAAGGTTCTGTATTATTTCTATATTCATGTATTTAGTATTTTTGAGAGACTATTTTTGTGAGATAAAAAAATATGATTTTAAAATCTTTCTTCTGTTGAGTTCCTGGGAACTTAGCCAGCAATTAATTTTTATAACCATCTCTTTGCTGATCTGTCAGCTTTGGTCAGAAATGGTGGTCCTTCTTGCAAATAGAGGCCCAAGGAACTTGCTTCAATGGATTCCAACCAGGGGGTAAATTTTTCTGTGGAAAAATAGCTGACTTTAAATTTGAGTGTTAACTCCATTTATCCAAGAACAAATCTATTCTCCAAATTTTCATGTTACATGTGACTTTTCCTCCCACTTCTTCCTATTTCACTGATGTACTAATAGAAACATATACTGATATGGAAATATGTTCATTGTGTTATCCTTAATGCTGCTTTTACTCAGATGATGATTGGTTAGATGACTTCTGTCTTCATAAATTTAGCGCAATGGAATATCCCCCCCGTTTATATGTGCTAAGCATATAATTCTTTGTTGAGTCTCCAGAAATTTTGCTAGATCTAAGGATCTAATGGATATTAATAGTCTGTTTACTACACAACTTTATTTCCCTAAGTAAAATGCACATGAAAAAGGTTGATATTAATATCTCTATTAGGACTCTGAGAATTAATAGAGATATAGTGTAGATATTATACTAAGTGGAACAGAGCTCTTGCCTCCTAACTTAAATTCTTATGTCAATATAGTGCTTTTCATGGCCAGATGATTTGGTAGGTAATATTTCTTGCACTATGGCCAAAAGAGTTGAATATATTTTTCGGTCTTGAATGAAATGTTTATGAACTCTCATTTTAATTCAGATGTCAGCTGTGTTTAAAAGTACTTTCTGCACCAACATGTCGAAATTTAAATTTATTCCACTTTTATCTGCATATGTGCTGAACTTGTAGACTATTGAATGCTGATAATAGAGCCTTGGATCTAGAGAGAATCTTAGTGATAATTTGAGCTGGTATCATCATAATTTATCTAAAATTATTAATATTAAGGAGCATTTTCCAGCTTTCAGGAAAACAAACAGAAATTAGTTCTTTGACATATCAATAATCTAATATTTTTAATTTATATCTCCACAAATATATGTAAATATGTTTGTACATATAACTGAGTATTTGATGATATGGCATACTTATTAAAATTTAACCAAAACTGTTTTTGCTGGGATTTGTTTTATTCTTTTTCTCCCTTTTGGTTTTGGAGTGGGGACACAATGACAGCACATGAATCTTTGTTCATCTATTGTGAAAATGTATACATACGATGTATACATCACTGTCACTGTCCTCCTGTTGTTCATTGATTTGCTTGAGCGGGCCCAGTAACGTCTGCATTGTGAAACTTTGTTGTTACTATGTTTGGCAAAGCAAACACATCACAGGTACCTTGCCAGGCTTTGCCGTGTGGGTGAGATACTCTCAGTAGCTTGCCGGGCTCTCCAAGAGGGTTGGAGGAATCAAAATCGGGTAGGCCATGTTGTCCACTTGCAAGGCAAACGCCTTACCCGCTGTGCTATCACTCCAGACCATGTATACATACTACGTAAAAAAACGTTTTCATCACTTTTTTATAAATGTGTATGTGTAAATGAGGAAATATTACAATAGACAGGAAAACTATGACTGGAGGTGCAGGAAAATTTTAATGTCCCTAGATTTGGGGAGCAAGTTTGCAGGATAATCACAGTCTTATATACAAATTTTAACAAATGAATCATTGTTTTTAACATTTTTTTCAAGTGTATATTTATTTTTCTTATTGTTTTCACATATAGAGGCTTAGTGGAAAATGATTACTGGGTTCTATAAAAACAAAATTATTTAAGTCTCAATGGCAAATCACATGTCTTGGATATATTAAAGACTTTCGTCCTTGGCACAGAACAACAAGGATGGAGGTGCTAGAGTGACACTACAGCAGTTACGATATTCACCTTGAATATATATGACTGACCCAGGTCAGGTCCTGGTACCCCACACAGTTATCCTAGCCTCACTAGGAGTGATTCCTGAGTACAGACACTCCTGATGACCTGGACGGTGCGGAGCAGATAAGGTTATAGCTGCCAGGACTGAGTTCTGAGCATGGCAGGCTGTGGTCCAAAAACCAAACAATAAATATATGGAAGAAGAGTTTACTGTACATCTTTATAATACAATTATTTGTAAGCAAATAATGCTTACTGAAGCATTGCAAAAAATCTACCTGCTAAATATTTCCTGCTTTAGGTTAATTGATTCAATGTTTCTGCATATAAAATAAACAATTCATTTTATTATTTGCCCTATGGCTTTATTTTCATTTCTACCTATCTTTTCTGCTTTTCCTTCCTAACACATTGCTAACTCAGTAACTTCTGCCATAAGTTATACTAATCAACTGTATTAGTATTTTGAGTATAGCAAAAAAGACAATTAGGAGCTTAGATGTAAATTTTGCTGTCATTTGTCTGCATAGAAGACAGTGAGCTGACAGTCAGCATTTAGCCAGTGCTAGGAAACTCAGAGATAAAAACAATCCCCTTAACTCGAAATGAATCTCGGTAGTGACTTCAATGTATTATTCCTCTGTTTGACTAGTGATTATATGGTGAAATGTTTGATATTAAAATTTCAATTTGTGTGTTTTTCCAGCTGCTGAATAATAAATTTAAGTGATGTTACTTGTGATTCCAGAATTCCTATTGGAACATTAGGTTACTCTGGTTCTGTTTGCAGCTCAGATTTATTAACAGATGCACACAGATACCCTGAGACCTGCTTTCTTTAGAAATATTTGCCGAAGATTTTCAAATGCTAAAAGCAAGTGAGCACTTAATGCACAACAATGAACTTAAGTATTCATATGATACTGAAATACATAAGCATAGTATATTAGAGAATTCTATGTTCTACACAGCAGAATTTAGTTCCAAAATAATAAAAAATAGAACTCTAGGATTTCTGATTTTTTTCTCATCAATTTTTTCCTTCCTGGGGGTGGGGGGTTACTCAGAAACATCCCCTGCTGTGTAAACTCAAAAAAGACAGCAGCAGCGGTCTATCTCTCCCGCTGCCTGTGTTAGGTAGTCCCACGCCGGTTCCCCCACCCCGGGGAGGTCGATGGCGATGGCAGAGGAAGGAAGGAATGAGGGCCAGGATGGTTGGTCTTAGTTGCAGTTTATTCCAATCCTCTCCCCATTCACTCCTGTCTCTTTCCTCTGCTTCCCCCATGCTACTTCATTCTCCTTTTCTCGATTCCCCCTTCGTTCTCCTTCTCGCTCTGGAATCTGGATTCTGATTCCCCAGCCCACTCTTACAGTCTAGTTAAATCCTAAAGCATGAGGGGTTGGAGTAACAATTACACATAGGTATGGTCACAATCAATAGGGGTAAAGCTCTTTCCCTCGGGAAAGCTGCTTCTAGGACAGATACTCTCTCAACAGGAAGACCCACCCTAGAATGGAATCCCCTGGGTGTGTTTCTCCTCTCCTTGTCCAACAAACATATAAGCATACATAATATAAATCATTTTGTATGGATACAGTAAGAAATACCTTAAATTTGTAGAATTGCTCTCCTAGGGCCATCTCAATCTCAGACTACAGTGCTCAGCCAGATAGTCTTTCCTACCCTAGTAGCGTCCTAGTCTCGTGGTTACTTTTGGATCATGACACCCGAAGAATGGTATGGGTCACTTTGGGAAATATGAATATAACACCATCTATGATCATTCCATTTTAGACAACTCTATCTTTGTTAAATATCATTGTGTGAAGAGAAGTACTGAGAAATAAACATATGAGTTTATTAGTCTTTAGAGATTTATTACCAATCTGCAGATGCAAAGGAACTCACATCAGGCTACTGCTATTAAAATTTTAGAAATACTACCCACAAAGTAAGATTTCCTGACCTTGCAGGCTAATAAAATGTTTTAATGTATCAGAATCAGCAGAGCATGTGGGCGGATAAGTCACTGAGCTAATTAGTCATCCTTTTCCCAAGAGGTACATGACTTAGTGGAGTGTGTTTAGCATAACAAGTAAATCAACATTGCTGCAGCCACGAAGCATCATTCTGAGTCATTTCCCTAACTCAGCCGCCTTGACTTTCCAATAAAATCTTGCTATTTTATGACGTTTATAGCTTGTAAAAGGGAATGTAGCAGGATGGAAAATTGATGCCACTCATAATCATATGATAAGCATAGTACACTAACTTTGAGAATCAGAATGAATTCCAGGGTAAGGAAAGTGAGGATGCAAACATAAAGATGTATATTCATTACCGAACAATGGTCAGTAAGTCAATTTTATTAGAATTGAACCACCGCTATTTCATTGATATTCTTTCTTATTTTCTACCCTTATTTATAGTTATAGTTCTGGGATTAGTGGGAAAAAAGCAAACTTCATCTAGAAGCTGTTGAAGCTGAGTTTTAGGCAGTTCCTTGTTAGGAAGCCGCATAATAGTATTGCCATTACTTCTGGAGTTCTTCCAAAGAGCAGGACATAAGTAATGTTTACTATTCAAACTTTTAAATGTTTTTGCTTGATTATGTTAATTTAATGTTTTCATTTTATCATTTGTTTTGCATATATTTCTGTTTTGGACCTTACAAGCCCACCGACAGTCCAGCCAAGAGTATTATGGCTATTCTAACCTTACATGGAAAATGTGATGAAACACAGACTCTTGCTAAATAACATCTGCTTGAAAAACTCCAAATACAACAAACCCAATATTTAAATAAAATAAAACAGGATCAAAAGGCTATAAACATTTCTTATGATTAATTACCCCCCTACCTTTCTCATAACCACTGTTTCTACCCTTTCTCTTTTAAATACGCAAATGGCTAAAATTCTAACACTTAATTCCATGGATTCACTTTTTCCACCACTCTGTTCATTCCTTCTATTTAGTTCCAATGTTGACAGGAAAATGACTATCACCTTCTTACCAACAATTCCCTTGGTAAACATTTTTAGTCTGGTTCCTGCTCCTCACTACCTGGAAATTGCTCTCTTGATAACCCAAGTTTATCTTTGACCCCAATAGTTCATTCTCTGCTATACCTCATCCGGTCTTGAATGCTCCACAACATTTAGTATTCTCAAATTGTGCTTACTTGAACTCTACCTTCTTTATTCAAAATGATGCTGCAAGTTCCCAGCATTTCTCAGGCTTCACATTTGCCTCTAATTTTGGATCTTTGAACAGAACCGTACTTAAACGTGCTTAAATTTCTGCCTTTGTCTTTCCTACTTGTTGATACTCAAGTAGCATCTGACTGGGTTATTCCAAATTTGTACTAGTGATGCCTTCTTTTTTTTTTTTAGGGGAGAGGGTGTGTAGGGCTGCTGGGACACAACCAGTGTTACTAGATGATACTAGTGCTACTCCTGGCTCTACACTCAGGAATTACTCCTGGCAGTGCTCTGGAGGCCATATAGGATACTGGGGATTGAACCTGAATTGGTAACTTTCAAGGCAAATGCCTTACCTTCTGTACTATTGCTCTGACCCTCTGAATGCTGTCCATGGGTTATAGAATTGAGATAGTCACTCTATTTAAAGATTGAAGATTGAACTCATATTGTTATAATCAAGCTGCTGCGTCATCCTAGCTTTACCCATACTTTGTCATGCATATGTTTCATATAATTTGCAACTGTGGAACCAGTGAACTCAGATATAGACTTCAAGTTCAGAAAATATTACTGACAAAATACCAGCTACTTTAATATAGTCTTTAGTTTTTACTTTAAATGTTAGTTATCTTCATCTTACTATGATTAAAAACCAGAATCTTTTTTTAAAAATTTTATTGAATCACCATGAGATAGTTACAAGCTTTCATGTTTGGGTTACAATCACACAATGATCAAACACTCATCCCTCTACCAGTGCACATTCCCCACCATCAATATTCCCGGTATACCCTCGCCCCCTTTCCTACCCTCCCCTGCCTCTACGGCAGACAATATTCCCCATACTCTCTCTCTACTTTTGGGCATTATGGTTTGCAATAGAGACACTGAGAGGTTATCATGTTTAGTCCTTTATCTACTTTCTGCACACATATCCCCTGCTGACAAATTCCTCGAGCTATCATTTTCTTAATGATCCCTTGTCTATTCCAGCTGCCTTCTCCTCTTTGCTCAAGAGGCAGGTTTCCAGCTATGGAGCAATTTATCTACTGTCCTTGGGTATCAGCTTCATGTTATGTTGTTTTATACTCAACAAATGAGTGCAGTCCTATGTCTGTCCCTCTCTTTCTGACTCATTTCACTTAGCACGATATTCTCCATGTCTATTCATTTATAAGCAAAGTTCATGACTTCATCTCTCCTGACAGCTGCAAAGTATTCCATTGTGTAGATGTTCCAAAGTTTCTTTAACCAGTCATCTGTTCTAGGGCACTTGGGTTGTTTCCAGATTTTGGCTATTGTGGACAGTGCTGCAATGAATATATAGGTACAGATGTCATTTCTACTGTGCCTTACCTTATGGATTCATTTATGATATTGAGGTCTTTAACCCACATTGATATGACTTTTGTGCCTGGCATTAGACAGAGGTCAGAGTTTATTTTTTTGCAGGTAACTATCCATTTTTCCCAGAACCACTTGTTGAAGAGGCCTTCCTTGTTCCACTTCACATTTCTTGCTTCTTTGTCAAAGATTAAGTGGTCAAATATTTGAGGGTCTGTGACAAAATATTCGACTCTGTTCCATTGGTCTGCAGGTCTATTTCTAACCCAGTACCATCCTGTCTTAATTACCACTGCTTTATAGTACAGTTTGAAGTTGTGGAGGGTGATGCCACCCATCTTCTTTTTCCCAAGGATTGTTTTAGCTATTAGTGGGGGTTTATTGTTCCATATGAATTTCCAGGAGTGTTTTGTCTATTTCTTTGAAAAAATCCACATGTATCCTGATAGGGACCGCATTGAATTTGTATAGTGCTTTGGGTAGTATTGCCATTTTGATAATGTTAATCCTCCCTATCCATCTGCAGGGGATGTGTCTCCATTTCCTGGTGTCATCTTTTATTTCTTGTAATTTTTTGTAATTTTCCTTTTATAGGTCCTTCACCTCTTTGCTTAAGCTGATTCTGAGGTACTTGATTTTCTGAGGTACTATTGTGAACAGGATTTTTTTAATGTCTCTTTCTTATCTTTCATTATTTGTATATAAGAAAGCCATGGCCTTTTGAATGTTGATTTTGTAGCCTGCCTCTTTACTAAACTGACCTATTGTTTCTAGGAACTTTTCTGTAGAGTCCTTAGGGTTTTCTAAGTATTGCATAATGTCATCTGCAAATAGTGGTAGTTTAACCTCTTTCTTTCCTATCTGTATTCCCTTGATACCTTTCTCTTACTTAACTGCAATGGCCAGGACTTCCAGAATTATATTGAATAGGAGTGGAGAAAGTGGGCAACCTTGTCTTGTGCCCGATCTTACTGGAAAGGCTTTTAGATTTCCCCATTGAGAATGATACTTTCCGTGGGCTTTTGGTTGATGGCTTTGACTATATTGAGGAAAGTTCCTTCGATGGCTATTTTGCTGAGAGTTTTCATCATAAATGGGTGCTGGATCTTTTTCAGATGCTTTCTCTGCATCTATTGATATGATCATATGGTTTTTATCTTTTGTTTATATGATGGATTATGTTGATTGATTTCCGAATGTTAAACCATCCTTGCATCCCTGGGATGAATCCTACTTGGTCATGGTCTATGATCTTTTGATGAGTCATTGGATTCTATTTGCTAATAGTTTTTGAGGATCTTCGAGTCTGTGTTCATCAGGGGTATCTGCCGACAATTCTCTTTCTTTGTGGTATCTCTTTTGGAATCAGGGTGATATTTGCTTCATAGAAACTGTTCGAAAGTGTTTTTGATACTTTAATTTCGTGGAAAAATTTAAAGAGGATTGAGAGTAAGTCCTCTTTAAAGATTTGAAAGAATTCACTAGTGAATCCATCTGGGCCAGGATGTTTGTGCTTGGGGAGATTTTTTTTTTTATTACCATTTCAATTTCCTTGATGGTGATAGGTCTGTTCAGGTATTCCAGGTCTTCTTGGTTCAGCTTGGGAGGCCAAAGGAATCTAGGAATTTATGCATTTGCTTGAGGTTTTTGTGTTCCGTGGCATAAAGCTTCTCAAAATACTCCCCGAGGATCCTTTGAATTTCTGTAGTTTCTGTTGTGATGTCCCCCTTTTCATTTCTGATTCAGTTTATTAGGGTTTTCTCTCTACCTTTCTTCATGAGTCTTGCTAGAGGCTTATCAATCTTGTTTATTTTTTCAAAGAACCAGCTCTTGTTTTAATGATACTTCACATTGTGTTTTAGGTTTCCATCTCGTTAATTTCTGCTCTGAGTTTTATTATTCCTTCCTCCTGTTCGGATAGGGCTCCTTTTGTTGTTCACTCTCCAAGCTCTTACGCTGTGAGGTTAGGTTACTTAAGTGGGCTCTCTCCTCCTTCCTGAGAAATGCTTATAGAGCTATAACCTTTCCTCTTAACACAGCTTTTGCTGTGTCCCATAACTTTTGGTAACTTTTGTCTTTATTTTTGTTCATTTCCAGGAATGTTTTGATTTCTTCTTTGATTTCCTTTCTAAGTCACTGGTTGTCCAATAATGAGCTGTTTAATTTCCAGGTGTTTGATTTACTTTTCTGGGTTTTTTTTTGTGTGTGTGATTTACTTCTAATTTCAGTGCATTGTAGTCTGAGAAGATTGTTGATACAATTTCTATCTTAATTTTATGGAGGTATGTTTTGTGGCTCAGCATATGGTCTATCTTGGAGAATGTTCCATGACAGTTGAGAAGAATGTGTATTCAGTTTTTTGAGGATGAAATGTTCTGCATATATCTACTAAGTCCCTTTCTTCCATTTTTACCCTCAGATGAAGTATGTCCTTGATAAACTTGAGTCTGGTTGACCTATCAAGAGGTGATAAAGCAGTGTTGAATTCTCCCACTAGTATTGTGTTGCTATCGATGTCTTTCTCCAAGTCTATGAGTAGCTGTTTTAAGTACTTTGCTGTTCGCTCATTACATGCATATACATTTAGTATTGTAAGTTCTTCCTCTTGTACAGATCCCTTGATCAATAGGAAATGGCCTTCACTGTCTCTTGTAACCTTCTTCAGTCTAAAATCAATGTGGTCTGATACTAGGATGGCTACCCCGGCTTTTTTTATGGGAAATGTTTGCCTGTATACTTGTTTTACAGCCTTTGACTCTGAGTCTGTGTTTGCTTTGACTATTGAGATGTGTTTGTTGCAGGCAGCAGAATGTTGGGTTCAATTTTCTAATCCATGCTGCTACTCTGTGTCTTTTAATTGGTGCATTTAGCCCAGTGATGTTGAGAGAGATTATTGTTATGGGTTTTTCCCCCCATTTTTTTCTGTTGAAATTTGGTGTATTTGGGGGCTTGTCTTGTCTTAAAGTAGTCCATTTAGTTGTTCTTGTAACCATGGTTTTGAGTCTATGAAATTCCTGAGCTGTTATTTGTCTGTGAAACTGTGTCTTGTTTCTTATGTTATGAATGAGAGTCTCGATGGGCAAAGTATTTTTGGTGAGGCATTTATTTCATTGAGATTTTTTTTTGCTATATCCCACCACTGTTTCTGGGCCATGAAAGTTTCATCAGACAAATCGGCTGTGAGTCTTAAGGATGCTCCTTTATTTCTTTCTTTGATCTTGCTGATTTCAGAATTTTGTCTCTATCTAGGTTTTGTCATTTGATCAGGATATGTCTTGAGGTATTTTTATTCTGATTTCTTCTAGCTGGTACCCTTCAGGCCTCCTGAAGGTGGTCACATGTTTTCTTCAGCTCTGGAAGTGTTGTAGCAATGATGCCTTTGACAGTTTCTTCTTCATCAGGGTTTTCTTTCTGACCCTCTGGGACTCCAATAATTCTTATGTTACTTCTCTCAGCTGCATCACGATCTTCTCTTGCCATCTGTTCCCAGTTGTGGTCTCTTTCCATTTTCTTCTCTTTTCTGGAGAGTCTCTGGACTTCGTCCTCAAGCTCACTGATTCTGTCCTCAGCAGCTGTTACTCTGTTGCTGAGGCCTACCACTGGGTTTTTCAATTTGACTACCAGGTTTTTCAGGTCTGACATTGCCGTTTTCATTTTCCTCATTTCTGCCTTCAGATCCTCCTGTCTTTTATTGGCATTGCTTTCCATTGTTTCTTTTAACTCCCTAAGCATCCTCAGTAGCTCCCTTCTTAATTTCTAGTAATGAAGTAATGTGTAAACTCACACAAAGAGGGGGCACCGCACACACAGCTGCAGTGGCTCTATCTCTCCCGCCGCCCGCGTTTGGTAGTCTCACCCTTCTCCCACCCTGGAGAGGTCGATGGCAATGGTCAGGCGGAGGAAGGAACGAGGGCCAGGCTGGTAGGTATTAGTCGTAGTTTATTCTGATTCTCTCTTCATCTGTCTCTGCTCCCTTCTCCTTCTGTCTCTGCTCCCCATTCTTCCTCCCCCAGCTAGTTCATTCTCCTTCTCCATCCCCCTTCATCCTCCTCTTCCTTCTGATCCACTCTGAACATCCAACCCACTCCTACAGTCTACTTAAATCCTCTCCCCATGAGGAATTGGGAAAACATACATATAGGTGTGGTCACAATCAATAGGGGTAGAAATCAATAGGGGTAGAAATCTTAGCCTCAGGGAAGGCCGCTCCTAGGACAGATCCTTTCTCAGCATGAGGACCCACCCTAGAGCGGAATCCCAAGGGTGTGTCTCTCCTCTCCTTGTCTGACAAGCATATAAGCATATATAATATAAATCATTTTGTATGGATACAGTAAGAAATATCTTAAACTTATAGAATTGCTCTCCTAGGGCCATCTCGATCTCAGACTACGGTGCTCAGGACAGATAGTCTTTCCCACCCCTAGTAGGATCCTAGTCTTGTTGTTACCTTTGGATCATGACAGCATTTGTCTATGATCAAACTCTCAACTTATAGTTAAGAATCGTGGCACTTTGGCCTGGCCCATTTCGCTGCAAGGGTAGCTCACCGCTTGCCCTGGGTCCATTCAGTTCCTCGTTGGGACCCTGCTTTTGGGGTGTTAGGAACTAAGGGCAACTGAGGCTTAAGTCGAGAAAGCAGATGCCTGGAAGTGAATAATACTCAAAGCCAATCAAATCCTAAATTACAAAGCATAATGTTAATGGTCTTCCTGTATCTATACAAAAAGCATATTACTTTAAGGTAAACTATTCATAAGGCATAAGGAGGAGAAAGGCAATATTTCACTCATACATATAAAATCATAAATTTCTGGGAAACTGATCTTACAAATTAACAAAGTCTGATTAAGGGGAAAGCTGATTAACTGGGTGGGAACGAGAGCATTGGGAAGACTATTTACAGATAAACACAATGGAAGTGGAAGTGCCTCCGGAGCACTGTGATGGGTGTAACCAGATTAATGGGTGTAACCAGATAAACCTAAGCTCCTTGTACTCCAACAAATTGGGGTCTTCTGGGCTAGCCTCTTCAATAAGTAAGCTCGGTGGGCTTCTGCATTGCTTTATCATTGTGACTTGTGTGGTTTAGACCTTCATGCTCACTGTTACTATTCTGCTTATGATGCAAAATTAATTGAAGTGGGCTTAATGAATTTTGGCTAATTTGTTTCTGCTGGTTAAGTAAACTAGTGAAAGTTCCATCTAAGAGGGAAACTTATGGTTCCTATGGGATATGTAAGGGGAGAACAATTTGCTACCCCGTTAGGGGCTGTGGCTCCGGGAAGGGGCCCTGCCTCTGGGCGGGTACTGGGTGAGTGAGCAGAGGGTGCCGGGAACTTTCAGCTTTGGTTGCATGTGAACACCAAAATCTTTTAATAGGTCTTTATTTGTATAATTAATGAGTGGCTGTAATAAATATTTAATAAGTGTTTAGTAGCAGCTAGTGTAAAAAAAGCTGTTTTACTTTTTCTTAAATTACAAGTATTCTTCCCAAAGCACAGGGACCTTTTGAAGTTGAGGTCTCCTTTTCATTTGTGAATATATCTTCTTCTTTAACTTAAACTTCAGACTTTAGGCAAAACCCAGTGTCTTTATTACTGATTTTCTTAATTTTGATTCCCTAAATCTTATTGTTGAGACCCCAATTTTTTTCTTCTCAGTAACAAAGGGTTACTTAATATATTCTCCAAAGAAAATGTTTCACTATATTTTTAAGTTCTTTTTCAGATAGCCAAGACTTTTTAATATTGGTTTCGATTACATACATTTATCTGTATGGGATCTAGGACTTATTTGTATAAAAATATTTATTATTAATAGGAACCTTTCTTGCTATATACAAAGGTTACTATATAATAATATCAAAGTAAATTTAAAAATATTCTATATTTTAGATTTATTTTTAAGCATTCTTTTATATTTCTTTTTAACTTTTTTTCAGGCCACACACTTTTGATTCTAAGCTCAAGTATCACTCCTAGCAGGGCTTTGGGGACCATGTGGGATGCATGGGAACAAATCCTGGTTGGCCATATACAAAGCAAAACTCTTCCTGCTGCTATTTCTCTGGTCCCTTAACTTTTCATTTTGCTCATTTCACCTTATTTAGGTATTAACCAATAACTTAAGGAGGTACTAATTTGAACTATAAATATCTATTAAGTAACATAAATTGATAACAAATCAGTCAATATAGGAACATGATCTCATTCTAACAGAACCTTTATTATAAGAGGGAAAGATAGACAATAGTAAATAAATAAATCAAATAATTGGTAATATTCTTCTGAAAAGAATGTGGGAGGATTGATATATCTGAGACTTGGGAAATTGTTATTTTTGATAGGGAAAAAGTGAAGAGGCCAGTATTAGTGTGGCATTTCAGAAAAGATCCATGAAAAGTAGAATGGTCATCTTTAAGGAAAACCAGGAGTGTTCTGAAACCAGAAGTGTGGGTTTCCCGAGGCAGAAGTGAATATATTTTACAGGTGGAAAAACCAAGAGTTGAGTGTAACTGGAACACACAGAACCACTGAAGATTGTGGACAAATATGCTATAAGCATTTTGAGATATAATGAGAATCAGATCAAATAGGACTTTGAATTCTGCTTTTAAGATTTATCTTTCACTTTAAACAAAGTGTTTTTTTCAAACTAGTGACATATATGAACTATATTTTAGAGAAACATTCTTAATTTTAGTTGTGCTAAAAGTAACTATACAGTGACCCTTAATGTAGAAAAATGAATCATGTTATTGAAATAATGTTAGTCTGGAATAGGGTGCTCATAGCAAAAGAAAAGAGAAGTAACTTGAATCTGGTTACATTTGAGGATAGAACTAGCAAGTATGGTGATGTCAAAATACTCCAAAAGTTTAAGATTTTAGGATTAATTCAAGATTATTAATGTAGAAAACTGAAAGATAGTAGCTATTTTCTAAGATGTGTATGTGTTGGATTCCATGCTAATTTTGAAATTTATGTTTTCTTTGCTTTCTTTTTGCAAGCAGTGTTTTATTTATTAATCCAAAATCAGTAATCTGTTGTGTCAATGTTTTGAATTTGCTTTCTGCAAACAAACATCCTTGGGCAACACCTGGCATCACCTGGATACTAATCCTAACTCAGTACTTAGAGAACCATGCAAGGGCAGACATTGAATTACAGCTTTGTGCATACACTGCCTATGCTCCAGTGCACTGAACTATCCTCCTCACTGGACCTTGGAAATTTTATTATTAATTTTATCAGAAGTATAGAGTAGATGTTAATCATGTGAACATACAAAATCCTGACTGGGCATATACATTTAAGAGTCGTTAGGGGAAAGGTAATATACAGGTTAAAGAACTCGTCTTGCATATAGCCAATCCTGCTTCCATTGCTAGCACCATATAGGATCCCTCACTCAGCACTACCAGGAGTGACCCCTGAGCACAGACACATGATAAAGCCCTGAGTATCATAGATTATAGCCCAAAGACAAAAACAAACGAACAAATGAGTTGCTAAACAACAATGTTCTTTACAACAATGCAACTGGACGTGTTAACAATTAGTGGGATGAATAGAAAAGGTGGTTGAAGGACTAAATCCTGAAGCTTTGCCAGTATTCGAAGTACATAAGAAAAATCTGGCATAGATAAGAAAAATCTGGCATATTCAATGGCAGAAAGGAAGCCAGAAAATTGTTCTCAAAACCCAGAGGAATTTTTTCAAAGTTTTGTAAATGACCAATGTTAATTGTTCACTAAATTTAGTTGTGATTTGGAGGTCATCAGAAATTGACAAAATCAATTTCAGTGGAATGAAAGGTGAAAATATAAACAGAATCATTTTAAAAGAAACTGGAGTAAGAATCATAATACCAAAAAAGACTAGAGGTGTAAAATTAAGATAGTTTATTAAACATGGGAACATTAGCCAAATAGACATAGAGGAGTTTTTCCAATTCTATTTATGGAGCTCGAGCGGGCCCAGTAACGTCTCCATTGGAGACTTTGTTGTTACTGTGTCTGGCATATCGAATACTCTCGGTAGCTTGCCAGGCTAATAAGCAGTGAAGACTTAATTATAGAGAGCTAAAATTGAATATATACCTAAGTGAATATCTCCATACTCTATATATTTTCTCTATTATACATTATAAATATATATATAATTTATATGTTATAAATATATATAATACATATATAGAGTATGGAGATATTCACATATATTCTGGTATATTTATCTGTGTAGCATGAAAATGAATCATCACATTCTCAAAATCATTGGTAATGTTGAGAAATATTATACTAGCACACAGAGAGAAGAAAGGCATGGAACTTGACTTAACTACTCTGGCAATTTTCATGTATATTTTTATTTTTTTAATAATTTATTTATTTATTGAATCACTGTGGGAAAAGTTACAAAGCTTTCAGGTTTAGGTCTCAGTCATGCAAATATCAAACACATTTCCCTTTACCAATACTTATTTTTCACCACGTAGAACCCCAATAAACCCCCTCCCACCCCTCCCAATGCCTGTGAGGCAGATGAATTCTAGTTAACACTCTATCTACTTTGACTAGATTCATTGTTTTGATAAAAGATGCACAATTATTATTTAGAGTTTACCCCCTCCTAAATCAGACCTGCTGAAAAAGCATTGTGAAATGATTTGCTTTCTACAGCTGGGTTCAAGAATTAAATGATATCGCGCGGCCATAGCGGCTGCGCGGTTTTGGATTTCTGCTATTTTACTTATTAACCCTGGAAGTATTTCTACTGAGAGTCAGATAATTAAGAGATTGTTTTTTGTGCTCTGGAGTCATGGCTGTGCTGGAGAGCTGTTTGTGGGGGGCAACTGGTGACCTCGGTAGGACGTGAAGGACGAGCCAGGAACGCCCCCCTTCCCATGAGGTTTTAGTTGTCCAATCACCGCCGGCTCATACCTGGCTCTCCACAAGGCTCCCATGCGGCTGCCATCTTTCTTTCCAGAGGGGAGAAGGCCCAATTTTCACTTCTAATGCTACAGTATAAACTAAGCCCTTAGCTATACACTCTAGCAGGGATACATATTAACAGAAAAATTATAAGTTAAAAATGATCTTTTAAAAATACACAATCAATTGAAAATATAACAAGATTAATTTACAGGATATGAAAGAATAGAAAATATGTTTACATAGAGAAATTTCATAACTATCGAAATTCAGGAAGATTTGCAGTGGTGTCTAGAAACTGCAACAGCTAAAGCATCTAGGAAAATCTAAAATAAAATTAATTTAAGAAATTTGACAGGGAGTTAATTATAGAATAAAGTGTGTTATCGGTTGGCGGAGAGGGAATTTGCTGTCCTTGTTAAACAGATTTTTTAATTAATAAGGAATTATCACATACACTATGCAGGGGATTACAAATTTCCCAAAGAATTAGGAAACAATAGAATATACTTAGCACTAAATTAAATCAAACATCAAGTAATCATTTTAATGTCTTCAAAGTTCTCTGGAAATACTTTTGATAAGTAAATGAGTTTCAGCAGCTGTAGAATGTGACACAGATACCAGCATATATACAGTAAGAAGCCACGCTGTTGACTGTATTAATTTCAGATTACACAATTAAATTAAAGAATTTGGGGCAAAGATCTTATGTGTAGAGCACTCAGGCTATTTGATAGTGAATCAGAGAGCAAGTTTTTCTGCAGATTTGCTGAAGATAACTCACAAAATGCCGGGACCCAGTTTTTTTTTTTTAATCATTAATAACGCCAAGAGGGCCTCATTCCTTATTTTAGAAAGTAAAACTTTTCGAGTCACTCAGGCTCTTTTAAATTTTGGCCACATCCGGCAGTGCTCAGAGATTGGCATTGTTCCCTGTGGAGCTGCGGCTTGACGGATCAGGTGATGCCAGTGATGGAACCCAGGTAGGCCACTGGTAGACAGGGCACGTGCACTGGCCTGTTGGGCTAACTCCCTGACCTGCACACAGTTCTTAAAGAATGAACATCAGGAATCAAAGTTCAGGTGGTTAATTTATATGAATTCACATGCTGTTTTTTTATTTTGTTTATGTTTCAATGAACAACGATATGGATATGTACGTCATATGAGTCAAGCGGTCTTTTGCTAACCCATAATTATGATATGTGCATTATTCTGGGTCATTCTGGGTCCAGTCTGAAAGTAGCATCTGTAGCATATTATTGTTATCATTGATTTTGCTTTTTTTTTTTTTTGGAGGGGGAGAGGGGATATTTGGTTGGTGCTCAGGCATCAGTCCTGCTGGCGGGCCTCAGGAATGATTCCAGGAGACTATATGGAATGCTGAGTGTGCGTGGAAAATGTCCTACCCACTGGACTATCACTGCAGCTCCTGGTTTTTGCTTTCAATCAACCATTTAGTGGAGTACCGTAAGGTATTGGGATAATTACTCACATGGAGATTATTCCTTCCTAATGCAGGGAATATTAAAGTTTAAAATTAAGAAAAATGGAAATGGAATAGGGGATTTTCTGGACCAAAACTGAAGTGTTTGAAAAGCGTATGTCTCAGGAGAAGCTACTTCTCATTCTGGAAACTGTCTTCTCCGAGAAGGTGTGACGAAGTCGGTTCCCAAGGTGTTGGCAAAAGTGCAAACTGTAATCAACTGCTATCGCCAAAATGAAATGTCAGTGTCAGAGTGAAAAATTGTTGCTGTGGTGAGTCAGATAAGCAGAAAGCAAAAAGAAACAAACAGGAAAAAGTGTTTCTCTTCTTCTTTAATATTTCCAGTGTTTTTCTACTACTTTCTAGTGACAGTCTTCTAGAATCAGCAAACTGTTACAGGTTTCATCCCAGCAGTACAGACTAGCACAAGAAGAACGGATTTGAAAATGAGTCATAACTGTAACTTGACCATTGAGGATATATATTATTCAGAAAACACATATATATTCATTTCAGTTCATGTGATTTACAGTTTACAGTATTGTCAATAATGAAAAATTTCCTATTGAGCCCATGGAGCTGTAAATTGTTTGCTAATTCAAAGCACTTAACACCTCTTAAGAGTTTAGTTTGGTGTAGCACTGTAGCACTGTCCTCCCGTTGTTCATCGATTTGCTCGAGTGGGCACCAGTAACATTTCCATTGTGAGACTTGTTACTGTTTTTGGCATATTGAATACGCCAAGGGGAGCTTGCCAGGCTCTGCCCTGCGGGCGGGATACTTTCAGAAGCTTGCCAGGCTCTCTGAGAGGGACAGAGGAATCGTACTCTGGTGGGCCGTGTTCAAGGCAAACACCCTACATGCTGTGCTATCACTCCAGCCTTAGTTTGGTATATGCTACAGAGTGTTGTCAGTGTTTTACTTTTCTTCCAAATACAGAAAATTCAATAAGTAAAATTCAGGCTAGGTGTCATTTTATTCTTCTATTTAATTTTGTTTCTTAGAACTATGTTTGAAACTTTTGCCTTTATCATGCAACAGGGCATAAAATAGAAAAAAATCAAGTAAAACATTAATTTTACATGTTTTTTTTATGTTAAGAGGAATATTTAGTTTCTTAGTCTAATTTCATTCTATCATGTTTCCATCATTTTCTCAAATGCCATTCAGTAATGGTAAATTAAAAGTCTTCACCTGTCTTCTGACCATGTCTCTAAGAATTTAAAAAGAACATAAGATTAGAATCACCTTGATCTAATTTATTCGAACTCTTATGAAAGATATAAAAGTTCCTAAACATAGGAACTTACTCATCAGTAAAATAACATTTAGAAAAATTAATTATTTAATTTGAATAGTGGTATTAAGTTTTCAGTTGGACATTATGTCAAGCCTGAGATTTTAATTTCTTAAGAAGAAAAAGGTAGGCAGAAAGTTGATCAAGCAAAGAAATAAAAAATAAGATTTTACAAAATAAGTGGATTTTAATGGCATCTATTGCTAAATTGTTATTTTCCCCTCAAGTGTTCTAAGCCATTCTTTCTAATGCATGATTGCATAATATAAAAGTTACTGCTGTCCCCATTTAAATTTTTACTTCAATTCGTAATTTGATTTTTTTAAAGATGTTATGTTTATTTTTTTATTTAGCTACTCTATTATGTACTGTGAAAATTGTAAAAGTATCTGTCATAGCGTGCTGTGACTTAAGTTTATTCTGTAGTAATATATAAGCATTAATAAAATTTAATATTAATTTTGAAGTTAATACATAGAATAAATAAAGACATATATTGCATTAATTTCTAAGGAAAATGACTATTAATGTCCTTTGAAATCCTTATTTAACTATTTTCAAAATTCCCCAAATTAAGAATTACAATTTGATATATTAATTTAATTAGCAAACATTTTAAGAGTGGAAGTAGTTTTAATACTAATATAAGCTCAGCAGAACTTCAGTTTTCAAAAGTAGCAACTAAAAGTCTCAAATTTATTACTTTATTTTATTTTATTTATTTTTTTTATTTATTTATTGAATCACTGTGGGAAAGGTTACAAAGCTTTCAGGTTTATGTCTCAGTCATGCAAATATCAAACACATTTCCCTTTACCAATACTTATTTTTTACCATGAAGAACCCCAATAAAACCCCACCCCTCACCCCTCCCCGTCCCTGTGAGGCAGATGAATTCTAGTTAACACTCTATCTGCTTTGATTAGATTCATTGTTTCAATAAAAGATTCACCACTATTATTTAGAGTTTACCCCCCCCCCCCAAATCAGACATGCTGAAAAAGCATTGTGAAGTGATTTGCTTTCTACAGCTGGGTTCAAGAATTAAATGTTGGTTTTGGATTTCTGCTATTTTACCTATTGACCCTGGAAGTATTTCTACTGAAAGTCAGATAGTTAAGAAATTGGTTTCTGTGTTCTGGAGTCGTGGCCATGCTGGAGAGCCGCTCGCGGGGGGCAACCAGTGGCCTCGGTAGGGCGGGAAGGGCGGAGCGAAATGCCCCCCTTCCCATGAGGTTTTAGTTGCCCCCACACTCCCGGCTCATACCTGCTGTCCACAAGGCTCCCATGTGGCCGCCATCTTTCTCTCCAGAGAGGAGAGGGCGAATGGGGCAACACCCTTTCCCCTCCGGCAGACTTGATGGGCTGGATCAACGCATAGTCCGTTCACTTTTCTGCTCCAAGCTGCTGGGTTCTGCATTAAGTCCTTGTGCTTCTGGGGCCATGGCCGTGCTGGAGAGCCGCTCGCGGGGGGCGACTGGTGACCTCGGTAGGGCGTGAAGGACGGACCAGAACGCCCCCCGACCCATGAGGTTTTAGTCGCCCCCACTCCCCTGGCTCATACCTGCTGTCCACAAGGCTCCCATGTGGCCGCCATCTTTCTTTCCAGAGGGAGGAGGGCGGAAGGGAGCAACACCCTTTCCCCTCTGGGCAGAAATGATTGCCTGGATTAATGCATAGTCCTTTCACTTTTCTGCTCCAAGCTGCTGAGTTCTGCATTAGGTCATTGTGCTTCTGGGGCTGTGGCCTTGCTGGAGAGCCGCTCGTGGGGGCAACTGGTGGCCTCGGTAGGGCCTGAAGGGCGGACCGAAACGCCCCCCTTCCCATGAGGTTTTAGTCGCCCCCACACTCCCGGCTCATACCTGCTGTCCACAAGGCTCCCATGTGGCCGCCATCTTTCTTTCCAGAGAGGAGAGGGCGAATGGGGCAACACCCTTTCCCCTCCGGCAGACTTGATGGTCTGGATCAATGCATAGTCCGTTCACTTTTCTGCTCCAAGCTGCTGGGTTCTGCATTAAGTCCTTGTGCTTCTGGGGCCGTGGCTGTGCCGGAGAGCCGCTCGTGGGGTCAACTGGTGACCTCGGTAGAGCGTGAAGGACGGACCGGAACGCCCCCCTTCCCATGAGGTTTTAGTCGCCCCCACACTCCCGGCTCATACCTGCTGTCCACAAGGCTCCCATGTGGCCGCCATCTTTCTTTCCAGAGAGGAGAGGGCGAATGGGGCAACACCCTTTCCCCTCCGGCAGACTTGATGGGCTGGATCAACGCATAGTCCGTTCACTTTTCTGCTCCAAGCTGCTGGGTTCTGCATTAAGTCCTTGTGCTTCTGGGGCCGTGGCTGTGCTGGAGAGCCGCTCGTGGGGGGTGACTGGTGACCTCGGTAGGGCGTGAAGGACGGACTGGAACGCCCCCCTTCCCATGAGGTTTTAGTCGCCCCCACACCCCCGGCTCATACCTGCTGTCCACAAGGCTCCCATGAGGCCGCCATCTTTCTTTCCAGATGGAGGAGGGCGGAAGGGAGCAACACCCTTTCCCCTCTGGGCAGAAATGATTGCCTGGATTAACGCATAGTCCTTTCACTTTTCTGCTCCAAGCTTCTGGGTTCTGCATTAAGCCCTTGTGCTTCTGGGGCTGTGGCCGTGCTGGAGAGCTGCTCGTGGGGGGCAACTGGTGACCTCGGTAGGGCGTGAAGGACGGACCGGAACGCCCCCCGACCCATGAGGTTTTAGTCGCCCCCACTCCCCCGGCTCATACCTGCTGTCCACAAGGCTCCCATGCGGCCGCCATCCTTCTTTCCAGAGAAGAGAGGGCGAATGGGGCAACACCCTTTCCCCTCCGGCAGACTTGATGGCCTGGATTAACGCATAGTCCTTTCACTTTTCTGCTCCAAGCTGCTGGGTTCTGCATTAAGTCCTTGTGCTTCTGGGACTGTGGCCGTGCTGGGGAGCTGCTCGTGGGGGGCAACTGTTGACCTCGGTAGGGCGTGAAGGACGGACCGGAACGCCCCCCTTCTCGTGGTTTTAGTCGCCCCCCACACCCCCGGCTCATACCTGCTGTCCACAAGGCTCCCATGCGGCCGCCATCCTTCTTTCCAGAGAAGAGAGGGCGAATGGGGCAACACCCTTTCCCCTCTGGGCAGAAATGATGGCCTGGGTTAACTCATCGTCTGTTCACTTTTCTGCTCTAAGCTGCTGGGTTCTGCATTAGTCCTTGTGTTTCTGGGGCTGTGGCCGTGCTCCAAACTTAACTCTGATTTTCAGGGAGAAAGATTGGGTGGTTTACTTCTCATTGATCACTTTGTATATAGAGAGGTTTTGAGAAAAAGTCCTCGTTCCCGCATATTCGAGCTGTGTTTGTAGAGGCTTCTGGTCACCGGGGTTCCATCTGGGGGAGGCGGGATGCGGCACCTACTCCATCTGGAACTTGCCGGTGATCTCGGCTCTTTTTGGAACCTGTTTTTTCTTTTTTTTTTCCTCCGGGATCCCGCACCCTCCATGTGTTCCTTCTCTTATGCTGAACGCTTCAAAGTCAAATTTATTACTTTAAAGAATAAATTGGTGATAAAAAACTCTAACATATGTTCACATATATTAAATGTTTTTATCTCTGACTAATATTATCCCACATCTTAGTCATAGTGAAACAAATAAGATAATACTCATATTAGATACAATTTTTAAAAGGCTACTCTATTGCCAGAGCTGTGCTAGATATTTTATTTATGGTCTTATTTAATCAATATTTATTAATTAACTTTTTATATTAGACATTAGGTGGGACAATTAAGTTATAAAATATTAATAAGGAGCCATTTTGCATTGAAGATGACAATAAAATCTGATAAGCATCGAAAAGAGAACAATGTTGGGGACTGGAGAGATAGCACTGTGGGTAGGGCGTTTGCCTTGCACGCAGCACACCCAGGTTTGATTCGCAGCATCCCATATGGTTCCCTGAGCACTGCCAGGAGTGATTCCTGAATGCATGAGCCAGGAGTAACCCCTGTGCATCATTGGGTATGACCCAATAATAAGCTCAGCAGAACTTCAATTTTCAAAAGTAGTGACTAAAGATCTCAAATTTGTTATTTAAAGAATAAATTGATGATAAAAAAAACTCTAACATATGTTCACATAAAACAAAATTAAAAATAAAGTGTAAATAAATAAACAAAAATAGAACAATGTTTTTATGTTCTCATTCATTTCCTTATTCGTGCACACATTTCACAAATATATATATATTTGTAGGCATTGTATTTAAGGTCATAATTCAAAGTTGAGCAGAATATTTCAAATGCTTTCTGAAAAGAAGCTGATAATATAACATAGAGACAAAATTAGACATAAATGAGTAAGTAAAAACCTGAAATATTATAAAATTTTACTTGGAGCTTTCTGGTAATTGGAAAGGATTAAACACAGGTGTAATAAAAATGTTTAGAAGAAGATATTCTGAGATCTGATGGACAAAGTAGGGTGGGTTGGGTTGGAATGGAAGGAGTCAGATTCTTGACAGAACAGCATGTACCAAGGACAGTTGCCTGCATTAGGTGGTATGTTTTAGAATATGAAAGGAGAGAATATAACTATTTTGGTATATAAAATGTAAATCCTGTGGTGCAATCTAATTTAAGTCAATGATTTTGACATTTATTTCCCAAATAATAGGACATTAATACAGCTTACTCAGGTATACTGGTGACATTATTAAGTTATTTTTTCCACTTCTTCATAAGTTTGGCTGCAGTGAAACTTTTAAAAAACTAGGTGAGGACAAGTGTGGTTCTGGAAGACTAAGAGAAAATTCTATTTATCAAATATTTAGTGTCAGTCTAGGTTCATAATATCTTGGAGATAATTCATGAAAAGAGAAACTGCAACTCAACAGATTTCATAACTTAAAAATGTCATTTAAGAGATGTAGTTATGGCAAGTCAAAAACCTAAGGTTTTTTTTATCATGGGAGAAAGAAGTAGATTTCGTATGGATTTCCAACTTTGACACGGTATATTTTTAATGTCGAGTCCAAGACTGACAATATGAGGGTTTCGGTCTAGTAGTATATCTGAAATCTTTGTAAAGTTATTTATAATGCCCATGGTATTAATAAAAATAGTTGCATAGCCCTACTTCTCAGATATTTAAGCAGCATTGATTTTATATTTATTTATATTGATCTTCAATTCATGGGGAAGGGTATTTTATTTTGAGTTTTGAATTAATATCAATAATGGTGACAATAACTATAAAACCAAAATAATAGTGAGTGTTTTTTCACAAATTAAAATGGATAATAATTGTGAGGCAAACTATTTGTTATTATTAACTAAATTTACAAATGGAGAAATTCAAGTTTAGAAAAGTTACTCACATCAGGACCGGAGAGACAACACAGTGGTTGTGCACTTGCCTCACTTGCTACAGACCTGAAACCAGACAATCCTTGATATGGCATATGGCTGGCTTACAGAGTCTGCAAGGAACGATCATAAGTTCAGAACTAGAAGTAAGCTATGAGCACAGCTGGGTGTGGCTCTAAAACCCAAAACAATGAAAAAAAGTAACACATTCTATACTTACCACCAAAAAGGGATTAAATTCAAGATACTGGCTATTGAGTTACAGAACTCAAAGTCAAAAATCTTGTTTACCTTTAGTAAGATACAGGAATATGTGGTCTGTGTGTGTGCAGGTAAGGGGCTGTATGAATGGGAGGTGGGGGGAAAATAAAATTGTTATTGTGAGGAAATTTCTTCTAGTTTTTGTGTTAACTAGTGTCAGTTTTAGGAAATAAAAACATTATTTTAAACAGACAAAAATATTCCATAAAATAGGATTTTGATGAATATTCACATAGAACAATAAAAGGGTTTTTGAAGTAGCACAATGATGATTATTCTCACCTTCCTGTTCAGGTAACCTGATACTATTTTAAACAATAAAGCAAATTTATAGAAACATTTCTCTTTCTTCTTTACTCATGTGAAAATAAAGTACTATCTCTCCTTTACATTTTTATCTATTTTCATGATTCAATTATTCTACAGAGTATTTTGTTTCTAAGTAAAATTATTTTATTGTTATTTAATTGTACCTTTTTTTTTAGCATTGCTGGCATATTGAATAACATAATAAAACAAAACTGGGTTTGTTCACATAGTATAACTATGATAATAGAAAATTTTCATGGCTGTTTGAGCTGCATGGCCGACCAGATTCAGGCAGAGCCGATTTTTACGTCCAGATCTGTAGGGGATGGGAACCCAGATGTATCATGTTAATAGCAGCCAACTTTTAGGGACCTGCCTATTCTCCCCATATCCAGGTACAGTCCCAGTGGTGGTGCTATCTGGAGCTGCAGCCGATAAGGTGGACATGAGTTGTTCTCCCCATCCATAGCCCATAAGAACCATAAACTAGTCTCTTAGGTGGAGCTTTCACTAGAGCAGCTTGATCACCAGAAACACATTAGGCCAGTAAATCATTAGCCCCACCTCAATTAATATTACACCAAAAAACAACAGGAAGGGTGAGCATGAAAGTTTAACCCACACAGGTCACAATGGTAAAGAAATGCAAAAGCCCACCAAGCATGGTTAATGAAGAAACTAGCCCAGAAAACCCAATCAGTAAAGAAGTGATAGACAACCTCTCCAAAAAAGTATTTCGAAGGGAGTTACTGAGGATGCATAGGGAGCTAAAAGAAACAATGGAACACACCACCAATAAAATACAATAAGATTTGAGAGCAGAAATGTGGAAAATGCAAACAAAATTACAAGCATATGTGACAGATCTGTAAAACCTGGTAGATTAATTGAAAAACTCAGTGGAAGACTCAGCAGCAGAGTAACAGCTGCTGAGGACAGAATCATTGAGCTCCAAGATGAAGTGCAGAGACTCTCCTGACAATCGTAGAAAATGAAAAAGAGACTCACAATGAATCAATAGATGTCAAGAGAAAATCAGGATGAAGCAAAGAGGAATAACATAAGAATCACTGGAGTCCCAGAGGGACAGGAAGAAAACCCTGATGAAGAAGAAACTGTCAAAGACATCATTGCTTAGAAGTTCCCAGAACTGAAGAGCACATATGACCAGATTCTGGGGGTCTTAATTGTCCCAGCTAGAAGAAATCCAAATAAATATACCACAAGACACATCCTGATCAAAATGACGAATACCTTAGATGAAGACAAAATTCTGAAAGCAGCAAGATCAAAGAAAGAAATTGCTTATAAAAGGAGCATCCTTAAGATTGATAGCCAACTTCTCTGATGAAACCCTCAGGGCTCGAAGACAGTGGTGGGTTATAGTGAAAGAACTCAATGAAATAAATGCCTCACCAACAATACTTTACCCAGCTAGGCTCTCATTCATATCAGAAGAAACAACACACAGTTTCACAGATAAACAACTCAGTGACTTCATAGATGCAAAACCAGGTTATAATAATAACAACTAAATGTCTAATTTAAGACAAGCCCTTCAAATACACCAAACCCAGAAAGATGGGACAAAACCCCATAACAATAATCTCTCTCAACATCAGTGCACTAAACACACTAATTAAAAGACACAGAGTGGCAGGATGGATCAGAAAATTGAACCCAACATCCTGCTGCCTGCAAGAAATACATCTGAACAGTTAGAGCAAATAGATTCAAAGTCAAAGACTGGAAAACAATTCTACAGGCAAACAACTCCCTTAAAAAAACTAGGGGTGGCCATTCTGGTACAACACCACATTGATCTCAGACTGAAGAAGGTCATAAGAGACAGTAAAGGTCATTTCTTATTGATCAAAGGATCTGTATATCAGGAAGAACTTCAGTCCTACATGTATATGCACCTGACGAGGGACCAACAAAGTACTTAAAACAACTGCTCATATACTTGAAGAAAGACATTGATAGCAACACAATACTAGTGGGAGATTTCAACACCACTTTATAAATTCTTGGTAGATCAACAAGATGAAACTTAGCAAGGACATCATCTGAGGGAAGAAATGGAAGAAAGGGGCTAAGTAGATAAATAAAGGTCACTTCATCCTCAAAAAGTTGAATATACATTCCTCTCAAGTGTGCATGGGTCATTCTCCAAGGTAGACCACATGCTGAGCCACAAAACATACATCCATAAAATTAAGAAGATAGAGATTGTATCAACGATCTTCTCAGACCGTGATGTGCTGAAAATACAAGTGAATCACACACAGAAATCACAATCACAAATCATCCTGTTAATCGTCGATTGCCTTGAGCAGGCCTCAGTAATGTCTCCTTCATCCTAGCCCTGAGATTATATTCAAGGCTCTTTAGGAGAATGAGACCCATCATTGTTACTGGTATTTGGCATATTGGGTATGACACAGGGAGTTTGCCAGACTCTGCCGTGTGGGCAGGCTACATTCGGTAGCCTGCCAGTTTGTCCAAAATAGGAATGAGATAATAAGATGTCATAATAGGATGTCGGATGTCGGGGCGGGGAGGAAAGCTCAACCTGCTCCCCTCCAAGGGGCCCCTGCGGTGAGGACAGTCAGGCACAGGGGCAGGAGACTGCACTGTTCTTCCGGGAGCTGGTTTTTATAGTCTCTGAGTCTTGGCTGTTGATGGGATTACACGGCGCCAGGGGGCCAGGTGGTGGGTGTGACCCCCGCCTAATGGAATTTGGAAGATCTGAGTGGAGGATGCTCAGCCCAAATCCGAGTAGGCTTGGAGATCTCGGCCCCGGAACCCACGTGACTTTGTCCCTCTGCCAGTACACACACACAAACAGAAAATCAAATCAAACACCTGTGAGTTAATATCTTTTTTAAATTGAATCATTATGAGATAGAGCATTACAAAGCTGTTAATAATTGGTTTCAGTTGTACAATGTTCCCATACCCATCCCTCCACCAGTGCACATTTCCTAGCACCAATGTCCTATCCTGAGTTTCCTGCCCCCTGTACCAATCTTCCTCTCTGGAAGGCACATCTCGTTCTCTCTCTCTCTCTTTCTCTCTCTCTCTCTCTCTCTCTCTCTTTCTCTCTCTCTTTCTCTCGCTCTCTCTCTCTCCCTCTCTCTCTCTCTTTCTTTATTATTCTCTTACCCTATCTCTCCCTCTCTGTCTCTCTCTCCTTTTGGGTATTATGGCTTGAAATACAGATGCTGAAAGATTATCATGAACATTCCAGTATCTACTTTTCACTTCAGGTATATAGTTTTCCTCTTTGGTGTTCCTGTGTGACTTGTGTGGGGCTTCTAACGCTGATTCAGGTGACACATTTTTTTTTTTGCCCAATTTACTGTTACTTCTGTTTATTTAATTTTAACTTTTTAATTGAATCACTGTGATATAGACCCTTACAAATCTGTTCATAAATGGATTTCAGTCATATAGTATTCTAACACCCATCCCTCCAGCAGTGTACATTTCCCAGTACCAGTGTCCCCAGGTTCCCTCATATCACCTCCCCCCCACACACACTCCCAGCCTGCCTCTGTGGCAGACACTTTTCTTTCTCTCTCTCTCTCTCTCTCTCTCTCTCTCTCTCTCTCTCTCCTCCTTTTGGGCATGGTAAAGGTAAAGGTAAAGGCCCTCCCATTGATCATCGATTTGCTCGAGCAGGCCCAGTAACGTCTCCATTGGAGACTTTGTTGTTACTGTGTTTGGCATATCGAACACGTCACGGGGAGCTTGCCAGGCTCTGCCATGCAGGCGAGATACTCTCGGTAGCTTGCTGGGCTCTCCGAGAGGGGCGGAGGAATCGAACTCGGGTCGGCCATGTTGGCTGCGTGCAAGGCAAACACCCTACCACTGTACTATCGCTCCAGTTTTGCAATATTGATACTGAAAGGTTATCAAGAATGTCTTACCTACTTCTCACCCTCAAATCTTGTCCGCATGATCATTCCCATTTATTATCATACTAGTCTCTTCTTTATCTTACCTACCCTCAGCCCCATACACACTTGTGGTTAGTTCCAACCATTCAGTCTTCTAACCCCTCTTTTCCCTATCCATGGATATTAGTCTTTTAATATATATATATATATATATATATATATATCACTGTCACTGTCCTATATATGTATATTATATACCAGAAATGAATGCAGTCATTCTATATCTGTCCCTTTTCTTCTGATTGATTTCACTCAGCATATTACTCTCCATGTCCACCCATGTATAGGCAAATTCTATTACTTCATTTTCTTCCCTAACAGCTGCATAGTATTCCATTGTATAAATGTGCCATAGTTTCTTTATCATTCATCTCTTCGTAGGCACTCAGATTGTTTCCAAATTCTGGCTACAGTAAAAAGTGCTGCAATGAGCAGAGGAGTGCAAATGGTGTTTCTACTGTGTGTTTTGGGGCACAGCTGTGGTATTGCTGGGTCAAATGGGAGTTCAATTTCTAGTTTTTTGGAAACATGCATAATGTTTCCCAAAAAGTTTGGACGAGTTGACATCATTGTTAGAGAACTTACTGTTACTTTTAGATGAGGTTTGTAGTGATTCTTGTGTTCATTGCTAATTTTGTCAGTTTGGGGGTTTATGTAGGAGTTAATGGACTATTGCCTTATATGCTAGGTAGCCAGGATATCGTTGTGAGAATTTGGTATAGGAGGCCAAGGTATGTGCCCAATGTACTATAGAAGGTGAAGTTAACTGACCACTGCTTGCGAAGCACACCCCTCCACCCCCAACACCACCATTCTACCTGAGGGGTAGGGATCATGAGTTTGTGCCAATCCTGAAGTCACATTTCAAGTCTCATTGCCGACCCACACTTCTAAAATTTCAGGAACTTCCCTTCTTGCTGAGGTACTTATATGGGTACCTGCAGCTCAGAGGGGCTTCTGTGTGTTGGATGCTGCCCCCAGTTCTGTTTCTAAATAAAAAAAAATATTTGGTATAATATGATTTCACATGATTTCTTCTCCCCTTTTACTGATGTCCTCATTCTATTATTAAATATTTTCAGTTAAGTTTAAGAGAAAGTCTCAAAATTAACTACATGTACATTTTTAACCAAAAATAAAGTCTACTCAAATCAATTTACTCAATCTCTTCCACCTACATGACAGTTTCTAGCCACTACAGATATCTATGTTCCATTCAAAATTTGTTTTATGTTGTGGAACTAATTTACTAAATAGGAATACATAGCTTATAAAATGCTAGCAATAACCGTGCTTTTCGTTACTAGAAAGCTATCTGTACAATACTTGGAATTTTATAGCATTTAGTATATCCCCGAAGAAGTACATTATATGAAGACATAATTTCCTCTTCCCACTCTTCATACAAGACACTTAGAAGGAAAATTAGGCTGGTAAATTTATTTTGTACTTTGAATTTTCCTCAGGTTGAGTTCAAATTCAAGCCTGCACCTTTTTCTTTTTCATGATTTGACAATTCTCTCTTTGTTTAGTGTAAACCCAATAAAACTGTTTGACAAAATACAGTGTTGTTTATGGAAAAGTGACCACAGAAGGCTATGAAATGCAGTTAAATGAACAATCATAATCCCAATTTGTTAATTGCAGTCATTGGTTAGATTTAGAGAATACTGTATACACCATTAAGCAAGCATTTCACATTGCTTCTCCTTGTTAACTGGACTTGAGGTATTCTGTTGGACAGAAAATTGATAGGCATGGCAAACATGCTCTAGTTTCCTAATTAGAGTAGGTACTACAATTACTGGTATTCAATATCCATCAGCAAAACAAAAGTGCTTAAATGTCATATAAACACTAGAAATAAAAAATAAAGCTCAAAGGGATTTCATACAACTAGCCATCTGAATGAAAGCTTACTTCTTATTAATCCTGTCTTGTAGTAAACTTGTTAAGAAAAGAAAGACTCAAAGAAAAGAAAAACCTTTAAATTTACCATTTCTGAGAGTTAGAGGTATTTAAAAGGATGGTTATTAGCTTTAGGTAACCTCACACTAGTATATAATGTGAAAATAATTATTTAAATAAATCAAACTAATGATATCACCAGAAACTGAATCAATCTATAGTATCTCCCACTATGCTACAGAGGTTACCAGTATCTCCAAGATTCCATCCTATGGGAAGTTTAAAATTATATACAATTATGAACACGTTTGTACCTTAGATTAAATTTATAGTGCAGTATTAATTTTTGAATCTAATGTTCTTCTCAATTCATTTCACCAGTGTTTGTTATATAGTATTCCTGTTATGTCAGCTATTCATTCATTTAGTTAAACTGGAATCTTGAAAGTAATTACTTTGTACTAAAATAGCACTAACAACAAACAAACAAATACTGTCCTCCCGTTGTTCATCGATTTGCTCAAGTGGGCCCAGTAACGTCTCCATTTTTTGAGACTTGTTGTTACTGTGTTTGGCATATCGAATACATCACGGGTAGCTTGCCAGGCTTTGCCATGCGGGCGGGTAGCTTGCCAGGTTCTCCAAGAGGGGCAAAGGAATTGAAAGTGGGTCGGCCAGGCTGACTGCGTGCAAGGCAGACACCCTACACTGTGTTATCACTCCAGCCCACTAACATGTACTTGGAATGCTTCTTATGCTAAAGAATGTTTGAGTATAATGGATAGTCTATAATGGACATCCAGGGATGAATTTTCAGTCTCCATCAGACTTTCATTCTCCCTAGAAAAATTGCTCCTTACCTTCCTACCTGTTACATTCCAATGACTCAGGAATCTTGACTTTATCCTCAGCTCTAGTAGGATGATGATCAGGCAGTTCTATTCTCTTTCCAAGAGACAAATTATACGAGGGGTTTCTTGACAATTGACCAGTAAGTGGCAGACACTGCTTGTATTAAAAAGATTGTTCCTGATAATTATAAATTTGTTATTAACAAAATTCCAGAACTTTCCCCCTTAAATCCTTTAAAGCATGGTAAAAAAATCCTTTTTCTGACAAAGGTCATTTGAATGTTTTTTTTTTTACGATATTTTCTTGGTTCACAATACAGACAGATGGATAATAAGTAGGTAAAGACAAGTATACTTGTCTGTTCATCAGGTACCAGACCAAATCACATGATTTCAAGGGCCTTATTCTGCTTTTTCTATTAAAGAACATTGTCAAGAACGGAAAAGCTTCGATCAGTTTTTACTTGAAGGAAACAGCCCTTCAAGAAGGGAAACACAAAGGTGAAGGCACATTAAAGGCAATAGCAGTACAAAGAAATTGAAGCTCAGTATTACTCTGAATCTTATAAAACTAAGCTAACTTTTAAATTTTGTCCTATTTTTTTCATAATGTATCACTTTTATACTGTCAGCACTGATTTTTATTGTAAGGGGAAGAATAATCCTTTACTTATTGAGAAAGCTAATGCGCTTTCAATTAACCATGCTTTTCTTATTGTTTTCTTATATTTCTGCCATAACTTGTCTGTAAATTGTCAGAAAATACCAATTTACTTTCTTTTTTCAACAACAAATACTATTTATTTTTATATTATGAAAGGAATTTTTTAGCTTGTCATTTTTGTCAGTGCAACAAATACCCATAGCTTATAGACCAAATTTTTAAATAGCTGTGTATTTTTTTTTTTTTTTGCTTTTTGGGTCACACCTGGCAATGCACAGGGGTTACTCCTGGTTCATGCATCCAAGTATTACTCCTGGCAGTGCTCGGGGGACCATATGAGATGATGGGAATTGAACCTGGGTTGGCTATGTGCAAGGCAAACACCTTACCCACTGTGCCGTCACTCCAGCCCTATAGCTGTGTATTTTACATAAAATATTTTTTATTTCTTTGATATCAGCAACTTGTTTAGAAACAACTTGTTCATCCCTGAAGAAGTCTGGTACTATCAGCATATTCTTTACGTTCTCCGTTTTTCCTGTTTAATATTTTTTGAACAGGAGGCTTTTATTAAGCATCAGGTGATTCCTGGTCATTCCTTAGCATATCTGTGAATAAATGGTAGCTTAGTGTCTTAAAATTGGCATAGTCTTACCAGATAACTTCTGTTTTACTTCATCCTACATAAACTTTTCTGCACCTTAATTTCCTTACCTACTTATCTTCTCAAACCTGAACTTTAAGTTTTATTCTCTGTTGGAATATCCCATCCTTAGGGAAATCCCTGAGCATTTTATTGAAAATGTTACTCACAATCAGCCACACATTAAGATGCATAGTCAATGCTCTGAGCTACAAATTTTTATTCAAAAATAAATTGCATGATGCTATGCATTTGTTTATGGTTGGTTCTTTTGTCCGATGTCTAAGTTTTATGAATTCACAAAAGTCCAGATAGAAATTGAATAGTTAAATAATATGGTGTCTGGCACATACTAGATTCTCATGAAATATTCATTATATGAATGTGTTGCAACTAAATATGTTCTAAGATTAATGTTTTTATTCTTGAAGGTAGGTTTTACTTTTACAACATATATTGAAGGGAAGATAAAAAGAAAATTTGTCTCAAAAGAGAATTCAGAATGCTTTAAATTTTTTAGGCTGAACATTCAATCTTTGCCTACAGGACAGAGGTAATCATCACTTTACAAAGCACAAGGAAAGTGTGACACCTTTGTAAATAATCTCAGAGTACATATCCTTCGTTTTAGGATCATTGGGACACTAAAATAATTCCCCACTAAACAATGTTGATGTGCTCAATGAATCTGTCATTTGATCAGATAAAGAAGTAAAGGATTTTTCTTGATTCAATATAGAGAGTTTTGAAAAGCAATTCTGTTTGAAAGGTGTTTATTTTGCTTAAAGCTGCAGTTAGTAAATGATGCATAACAAAGCAAGTACCTTAAATTAATCTTAGTGATTTCCTTCGTATGAATTCCAAAAATCTGGAGAGAACACTTCATATTGTTTCTAAGAAATATTGGAAAGCATATATTTCTAATATTTGGGAACTTTATCAATGAGAAAAAGATGAGTGCTGAAAACCTTTCCTCTCATTCTCATTTTTCTGTGAATTTTGAAATTAAATTTCATGTAAATGCTATGAACAGTTTGAATTGGCTTCTGTATGAAAGGTGTTGCTAGAGATAAACCTATGAAATTTTTCCTCAGAGGATGATCTCAATGTAACCAAATGCTTGAAAACAAAGTAGTAAGTGTAATGTCAAGTACAATGGAAAGAAAGAGAGCAGTCACTATTTCTGGGTTGGAAGGTGGCTGGATAGGTACTTGGGAGGAGACTTGAAGTGAACTCTTCTAATTGGGAGTTCTGGTGTCATAAGGGATACTTTAGATTTGACTTTTTCAACTTAATAGAGCCTTGGAAAAATTAAGATAATTTCTTTTCTGAGAGAAATAAGAGTTATAAAAAGAGAACAGTGTTTGTGTATATATTTTATGTATGATACAGGAGGGGAAAAGATCTACTCTAGTGATATTTATGCAAAAGAATTCTAGCTTATATTCTAAAATGGACTTAAAGCTTGTGAAATTAGATTCACAGTTTTGGCAATGTGGGTCTTTGCAACATGAATTTGAGTTGTCAGTTCAATATATGACTTTTATGTTTTGAATAATCAAGTGTTAAAAATCTCTATAAGTCATATGCTTTTGTATATACTTGTGAGAGCTGTTGTAAGCAAACCATATATGTAACATATATGCTTACGCTCCTTCATTATATTTATATTTTATATGAATGGAAGACTCACATAAATTTAAAAGAAGTGTAAACCATCAGCACTTTCTTACTGCTTGAGGTAAGGGAGGAGAAATAGGATTCATATCCATGCCACTTCCTGCAAGAGCAGTAGTAAATTTTTTTCAGATTGGTCTTCAATTCTCTATCTCTTTTAACCTTGGAACATGTTAGGTTTTACTCCTTTGTGACTTATAAGTCATAATATTTATTAGCTGAGTAGGTATGGTTATTATTCTTAATTACAGTGACAGTAAATTTGAATAAAATACTCAGCCTTAAACAAATTAAAAGTTACTGTTGCTTTTTTGAAGTCAGACTTACCAAGACACAGAAACCTCTCATCTCCTTAAAGAAAACAAAGCTAAGTTGAGGCATGTCTGTCATTGAAAACCAAACAGAACATTAAAACAGCATTTCAGCCTCAATAGCTTACATAAGAAAGAACTTAGTTTTTACAGTAAGACAAAACAATTTATTATATGCTAATTGCATAGTTATGTATGGCAGCTGCTCATTTCTTATAAAATAGTAATATTCCAAAAATACAAAAGAAAATAATGTAGGTAATGATTAAATATTGTTTTTCTGTTATCTTTTTTTTTTTGGCAATTGTTAGATTAGGACAAGATTTTAACCTTGGTGTCCAAGGTCTTTAACTCTGAAAACACAAATAAACGAGAAAACTAAAATCCCTGTGTCTGTAAGAGGGCATATCAGTTTGATAACTACAGCATTTTTCTGAAAAGAAAATTAATAATTCATAGAAAGAAGAAAACTCCCTTCCTTGGGCATTTGGTCCCAGAAGATTGAGGTGGAAGACAAAATGAATCCACGGAAACAAAATCAGCTACAGGCTTCCTGCTGGTTTGGTAACCTGCAGCTCTATGGAAGACAGATTTTTCTCTTGCCAGTAACAGGAGACGAAAACCCAAAAGACAGTTTGTATAGAAAATAAACATATGGTGTTTGAAAGTTTTTACTTTTAGGAAGAAACATTGCTTAAATGGTTACATTCCTAATAGGACTTCTTAGCGTTTTAAGTGTAAACTCTGTATGTTTTTCTCAAACACAACTATGGGTTGTAAAACTTTTACTTGATTCTCTGCAATTATTTCTCTTTTATCTTCACATTTGTAAAATCATTGTGAATAACTGGCATACTACAAAACAATAAAAATTATATAAAGCGATATAATACATTTACTACTACTACTCAAACATAACCACCAAAATATTTTCCGTAACTTGAGTACATTTCCTGTGCATATGCATATATATTGAATCTAATTATTATTTATTTTGTAAATTTTAAATTTAATTCTTTTTTTTACAAATTGTGAATTACAATTCAGTTAAATATAGGGGTTTATGAATGTATACAATATTCCAACAGTACAACCTCCAGCAGACTGTTCCCCAACATCAATCCTCACACTATGTTAAGGTCAGTTATATAAACCTTAATATTGTTCCTTTACTGCATCTTAAAAATATATAACATATGAAAGAGATAATTCTGGTGTGTTTGTGATTTTCCTTTAGGCTATCTTAGCATTAGTGATCTTTATATTTTTGCATGTGGCAGTTTTACATTGTTTCATCTTTTCTTATGGTTGTATTATATTTCATTGTGTATATATACTACTGTTTTTTTTTATCCAGTTATCTGTTTTGGGGACAACATTGTAAATATAATTAATATCATATAAGATGTTAGAACAATAGTATAGCAGATATGGTGTTTATGGTGTATGTGGCCTATCCAAGTTCAAGTTTTAACATCCCATGTTTTGAGGATTCACTTAGCATGCAAAATGCATTCTGAAAGTAGACTATAGACCCAACACGATGGCCACTCAATGCCTTTATTGCAAACCACAACACCCTAAAGGAAGGAGAGAGCAAAAGGGAATGCCCTGCCACAAAGGCGGGGCAGGGTGGGGGGTATGGGGTGTGGGGGTGGGTGGGCTACTGGGATCATTAGTAGTGTAGAATGGACACTGGTGGAGGGATAGGTACTCGATTATTGTATAACTGAAACCCAAGCACGAAATTCTGTAAGTCTACAACTGTACCGCATGATGTTTCACTAATAAAAAAAAATTTAAAAAAAAGTTTTAACATCCCATAATATTCCTTGAGCCTTTTCATGAGTGATTCTTGAGCACCTGAATACCACTGGATGTGGCCCCCAAATCAAAAATTAATAATACTATATTTCATATTTTCTTTTCTTTTCTTTTTTATTTTTATCTAGCAGTGCTAAGGGTTTGTCCCTGACTCTGCGTTCAAGAATCACTCCCAATAGACTCAGCGGACCATATGAAATGCCAAGTATCAAACTCAGATCAGTTACTTGCAAGGCAAGCATTCTACCTGCGATACTATTGGTCTGACCCTTACCTATTTTTAATTTGTAAAAAGTAGATATTAAGTATTTTTATTGCAAGAAAAATTATACCAATGTGCTTTGAAAAATATTAACTAGATTTACTGTATTTGTTTCAGCATATATAAATACCAAATCATTACCTTGTACAACTGAATTAAGGTTATATGGCAATTGTACATCAAGTATTCAATATAAATGAATGCTTCTTAAAAAATCTAAGAATTGATCTTCTGTATAATGATAAGTTATCTCCATAACTCATTTTTAAAATTTATTTTAATGCAGGCAAAGCCCACAACTTTTGATACTATTCTAGAGTTGAAATTGATTGGATAACAGAGTTCTAATATTAAAATCAAAAAAGTATAAAAATTAAATTATTTATGTAAAAGTTTTTCTATCTGGTCACCAGGTTGTTAAATAGTTGCCTGAGAATTTATTAAGCTGTTTGCTGCTGGTTGAGTCTTTCATGTTATTGTTTCTGTTTGTTGAGCTTAAGTGGCTTCTGTTAATTTCCTATCTAATTGATGTGCTTCTATTTGGAATTTCAACACTGAGGAATTCGGAGGTGTCATGTGGCCTTGGTTCAGAGACTTCTGGATCTATTATCTAGACAAAAGAGTTGACATGTGGTGGATATGGGAAGTCAGTTTAGCTGCCAACATTTCAGGAAGTACTGGGCTAGGGGTTTGAGAGCGATGGGTGATGGCTGCCTACCCTGACTGTGAGAGGACATCAGCATTCACAGCCTGGGCACCAGATACCTGAAATTATTCCTAGTTTGGTGTCTCTGCAGAGAATATTTGTGAAGTGGAGGAGCTGAGTCCTTGGCATAGCTGCAGCAGTGTGATGTGGCTGTGGCTGCTGGTGCTTTGACAGGGTGACTACTCACCCTGCTCACCTCACAAGGGTGACCCAGAACTTTCACTCCTGGAGATTGGTACTTCCATGAATTTTAGCTGTTAGACATTCATCTCCACCAAAATCTAGTCAGGAATTGGTAAAGCAGGGCGCTCCCTAATATATTTACTTATTTATTTATTAGTCTGGGGGTCATGGCTTTCAAGGCACTTTCTGGTTCTGGCTCTGGGATCACTTCTGGTGGTGCTTCAGGGACCATATTTGATGTAGGGGAATGAACTTGGGTCAACAGCATGCCAGGAAAGCACCTCACCCACTGTCCTATCTCTCCAGTGTCTGCTTTATTTATGACTGGTAGTGAGTGACTTTTGACTAGACTGCTTCACAGATGTTGTTTGCTTCTTATTAAACTAAACTAGTCTTTATATCTTCACACTGGATTGACTGATATACTTGTTTATTTATTTGATTCTAATGCAAGTCAAATCCAAAGGTATTTTTTCCCTCCATTTGACATATTTCACTTGGCATAATTCCCTCGAGGTCTATCTATAACATCCCCAAATGACAAGATTTAATCATTGTTTGCGCAAGTGATATTTTTATCCATCCATTTGTCTTTTGGCTATTGTAAATAATGTTTCACCGAACATTAGTATTCATGCATCTTTAATTCTTTCCCTTTATTTTCTTTTATTCAAATTGCTGGGATATCACACATACTTGTTTTTAGTGCCCTACATGTTTTAGTTGTGGTGCAGGCTGGGTTCTCACATTAGGTCCCAGTGCTTACAGAATTAGCCATAATGTTCCCTGGGGATTTTGTGCACCTTTAATTGTGATACTTCCTGAGATCCACATTCTTTATTTATCCTGCATACTCACAGTCTGGTTATAGTGCTTCCTGGGGTGACTCTGGTGCTCAAGCTTTTCACCTTAAGGTTTTTTCCTGCTTGTTGCAGAGCCACATCATTTGAGCTATGGTGCTTCCTGGAGGGAACTCTGGTTGCAATCCTCACGTACCTGGCTGCAGTGTGGTTGGGAATCACTCAAAATGACATGGATATCAGACAGCAGAGTTGCCATGGAAAAAGAGTATAGAGATGCCTGGTTTATGCTTGGTGCATGTAGTAGCTTTGGGGATTGAATTGAATTTTTGGACTCATGCTAGAAAGAGAGATGCTTTACCCACTGAACCATCACACGGCCACTCCATATATTTTTCCAACTTGGCATCTTCAGTATCTTCTGATAAATATCCAATGCGGAATTGTTTGATCTTGTTGCACTTCTTTTCTAATGAGGTCTTTTTTAATGAGAGCATTATCAGAGACAATATATGAATATTCAGAATATGTTATGCATGACAAAACTCATATCCTGCTACTGTAATGATTTGGAATTTGTATATATAATATACAGAAGTAAGCAAATGCTGAACTGCAGCCCTGAATAAAGAAAATACATCTCTATTGCATTGAGGTTAGTATTGTATCCAAATATATAGCTATACCTGTTCATTTATTGTTTGTAAAAAGTATTTTATAGAGATCCATGAATAAAACGGAATTTAAAATTATTTGACTGTCTCATTATTTAAGGAGACTTATTAAGTGGACTTCAATTTGATTTGAAATCAGAATTTGTTACATGAGTTTTCAGATTGTATTTGCGTTTTAACTGAGTTTATTATGGATGCAATGCAATTTAAATTGCCCTGTTAGAAAAAAAAAGTCATGTTGTCGTATTAATATATTTTAGATAGTCTGAAAGTAAAATTCATTGCCTTATGCAGCATATTCAAATAAATTATCATCAATTCATGCAAAAATGTTTAAGCTGTCAATTCTCCGGCTTTGCTGCATATGCAATTTCACCAACAATTCACTGGAATTAGTAATCTCATGCATCATCTAGAAACATTCTATCTCACAAGACAATTTCTGTGTAGGGAATAAGCATAAAGTAAAATTATGTTTTGCATTATTCTTTATGCCCAGGTGGAAATGTACTGAGAATAGGGATGTCTCATTATTTTTGATTCCCCAATGACTAAATAGTCATTGGCATATATTAGTTCTTCAATAAATGTTGTGAGCTGCTAGTTACTTATTACATATAGATGCACATTATTTCAAGTAATACAAAGTTTGTGAAGCATAATCCTGTTGGGACCAATGCTATTTACAGGGATTTATTAGGTATCCTGAGTTTGCAACCACACAAAAACTTTCCACCCCTCTCAACAGCAAATTTAAACTGCAGATCACAGCCCATAATTTACATCACTTTTGTCTGACCTGTTTCATATCATATCAAGTACTCCTACTCTCCAGTGCTCTATCATACAAGCCTTGTTATGCTCCTTCACTTGCCATTATGTTCTCTTCACAGAGTTGTTTCCTTCCCTCAGGGCTGTTCAATGGATGCTGTTTTCTCATCATTAAACATGAGTTTCCAAGAGAGAAATCCTTGACCACTCAAATCCCACAACTCAGTCATATTATTACACTGCAATTGTCAATTTTTGTGCACCTTTACTGAGATATGGTATGGAATTTATGAGGTTAATTATTTTTTTCTTGTTGTTTCAGTGAGGGTATTTGGACTGAAATTAATTGGGGTATTTTGCTTCAAGCAGATTACCACATTGTGAGGGTAGATTTTATCGAAAGATGAAGTCTTCCTTTTATAAATATGCATAAATTATCCTCTAAAACTTGAAAATATGTATGAATTGTTACATCAGCCTAACACTATATGGCATCAATCCATACTCCTGTTTTCCCTTTTGAAGTTGGTTCAATGTCTGTGCTGGATAAAATTTTCCCATTTTAAAAGTTGTTTCTTTGCCAATAAACTCTTCATTTCTTTTCAGCTAAATTCCCTACCTCCTCTTTCTGCTCTCAAATATGAATATTGAGTCATCAAATTATGAGCCTTGAGACAAACTTCATTTATGAATTTTTTGCTTAAGATTGCACTTATTTTCTGATCATTATATTTTCCATATAATTTTGTTGGAGAAAAAATAGCACTGTAGCACTGTAGCACAGCCATCCTGTTGTTTATTGATTTGCTCGAGTGGGCTCTAGTAACATCTTCATTCATCCCTGTCACATGCTAGTGTAGCTTGCTCCAGGAACACAAAGTGAGACTTGTTGTTACTGTTTTGGGCATATCGAATAGACCACGGGGAGCTTGCTGGGTTCTGCCTTGTGGGCGCGATACTCTCGGTAGCTTTCCCAGCTCTCCGAGAGGGATGGAGGAATCGAACCTGGATCAGCCACGTGCAAGACAAACTCCCTACCTGCTGTGCAATTGCACCAGCCCAGAAAAATAATATGAAACCAATTTGTTAAATGCCTGCCAAGAAGGGCAAGTTAGAGGGACCTGGGAACCTGGGGACACTGGGAAGGAGACACTGGTTATTATGGGATTGATGTTGGAACATTACAGGCATTAAATAACTCTATTATGATCAACTTTGTAAATTGCATGATGAAAATATTTTTTTAAAAAGTTATTGTACTTATTACTACCAAATTTTCAGAGAAAATACAAGTATCTATGCATTTACCAGACTTAATTACCTATAAGTGTGTTCCCCTTGCTTAGGAATTCAACTCTCAATGATATTTTCAGTAAAATGGCAGGATTAAAATAAATTAAAAATGCTATGCACCATTCTTTTTCTGAGCTACCACAGGACAAACTCTCTGGATCACAGTTTAGCAGGGTCCTGATCTTTGAACTATCTCAATCTAAAATCTGATATGATACACAGGGTTAAGTAAAGAAGTAATACTCTAAATATCTGCTGCATTACAGGAGATTAGACATGCACTTAGGCTGGAGCGATAGCACAGCGGTAGAGCATTTGCCTTGCACTCAGCCAACATGGGCAACCGGAGTTCGATTCCTCTGCCCCTCTCGGAGAGCCCAGCAAGCTATCTCACCCACTCGGCAAAGTCTGACAAGCTACCTGTGACATATTCGATATGCCACAAACAGTAACAACATGTCTCACAATTTGTTGTGAGATATTACTGGTGCCCGCTCGAGCAAATCAATGAACAACGGGAGGACAGTGCAGTGCTAGACATGCACGTATTGAACAACTCAAGTTTTGTTAAAGAACCGCACATCACTCCATGTATAGAAGGTAAAATAAGAGTTTTTCATTTAAAGCAAGTCTACCTACTACGCATATATCATATATTGATGCTCTCTACAAACATAATTTTCTTTCCGTGGAAAACCTAGGCACTGTAATAAAGCACCCTACCTAAAACAAGACATTAAAATATTTGGAGGCCACTAAGAAATAAAAAGGGCATAAATGCTCTGGCATAGTTTTCAGACGATTGAAATTGCTATTCTGTGGCTTCAATTTGTTCTTTGTTTTTCACATGAAGGTAGGAAGGGACAGTTTTACATTGTTGCTATAAAATTAAAATAATTTAAATGAATTCTCACATCAAATTGGTGATATATCCATTGTTATGATTGTTTCTTCTTTTACAAATTTTATTCATTCCCAACACATGAATACTATCAGTATGCATTTATTTTAAGCATCATTTTTACCTTGTAAATAATCTGCTATTTCCTCATTTTCTTATTTATACATATATTTTCTCTTCCCCCACATTATTTTAGTTAATCATTTTAGTCTTTAGTTGAATGATTTTAGTTCTATACGTTTTAATCATTTTTATTTGTGATAATTTCTCCACTTCTTCTAATATTTAGATAATAGTCAGATTCCCCAAATTTGTCAACTAGAAATGTTTTCTGAGACTGTAAGAATAATTGCCTTTATTCCAAATGATAACTGCCATGAAATTCAGCTGATATGCTAACATTTAATTCTTCTGAATATTTCTTCTATATTCTGAACTTTAGAGTTTTGAAGAATTCCCTCATTATTAACATTAAACCTCATAGTTTTAACTTAAATTTCTATTGGAATTAAATTGAATATTAACTATTTCAAATAGCATTATCACTGCACCCATTTGCTTTGTATTGTGCAAATAAGAGTAATAGAATTTTTTGAACAAAACATCAAACAGATAATAACATTTAGGCATTCACAAATGATGGTTTAGATTCTGTGAGATCAATTTTAATATTATTTTATGTTATGTAGATATGTTTATACCTACATATATATGCATATATATATTCATAGACATCATGGATTAGCGTAGCCAGAACTATAATTTGAGAATAGTCTTACAGCATAATAGCATCATCATTTTGTGAAAAAATATGAATGTGCTTTAGGGTTCAAGAAATTTAAGGAAATGTGGGTGTGTTTAATTAAGTTTATGAAAATATAGTAAAGAATGAGTGCCCCTAACAGAAAACTATGAAGAAAATGTACAGAGCTGTTTGAAAATAAAATAATTGCTGGTTAGAATAAACATTTTACATTTTAATCTAAAATTTGTTAAGAATTAATAAAACAGGTTTTAATAATGTTATAAACATTATCTTTTTGCTTAAAAGGAAATACTGATTTATCTAATCTTGGTTTCATTTAATATTCTTCCTTGATATTTGTTGCTATGTTTTAGGATGGTGTATAAACAACCTGAGTTAGAGAGAACAAAGATCCTGACATTTCTATTTAAAATGCTGTAGAGAAATTATACTTGGGTGATAAAACACTGAAAGGACTTACATGTTGTATGATTCAGTTAGTCTGTATTTTCTGGCAGTGCTTAAAGCTTATTCCTGGCACTGTGCACATGTATCACACCTGGCAGACTCAGGAGACCATAAGGGGTTTTATCTTGGGTCTGTTGCATGGAAAGTCTCCCTAGATTATGATGTATTTTTTTGGGGGGGTGTTTATTTTTAATGATGTGGTTGATCTTAGTTAATTCTCACTATTTAGAATTCAGTCTTATTTTCTTTAGGAAATATGTTACTTTATGATGCTTTCGGAAATATGTTGACTGTTCTCTACAACAGCTGGTTTGAAAAAATGAAACAATGTTTTGCATTTTTCTCTTTAGAATTTTAATTAATCAAAACAATCACTATTTAGCTAGGCTCATTACAGTGCTAATTAATATACTGAGCACTTTTTACAAATATGATCAGTAACTAACAAATGTTCTTGAAAGAATAGATAATTATATTGCAGCACGATCATTTAGCAAGTATTATACATTTATTAAATTAGTGTACCAAAAATGACATGAAATATTATAGATGTATGTGTTTGTGTGAATTTAAAGAGTCAAGTGATCTAATATTTTTAGAAATATTAAAAATGTAGACAATGTTGAGTGCCTATATAGATTATCACACAGGTTGTTATTATATGTATTACAGATTATACATATTTAAAATAATAATTTAGATAAAATAAGAGTGATGGAACAATGACAGTGATGAATTAATGATGCATATTTAGTATTTAGAGAGGAATGGGAAGTTTGAGTCATGCAGGTTATGGGACTGCAAGGCTGGATATAGTTTTGGAAAGGTTTTAGTTTTTCATTTGAGTGGGTGATTAAAATTTGGGCACAACTTTGTTAAAAATGGGTAGTTGTTGGGATCTGAGTGATACTAGCACCCCACCGACCTGGATTCTTATTCCAGCATCCTATATGGTCCCCCAAGCACCGCCAGGAGTAATTCCTGAGTGTAGAGCCAGGAGTAACCCATGAGCATCTCTGGGTGTCACCAAAAAATAAAACAAAGGAAGTTGCTTAAAAAATGTGAGAAGTTACTAGTCTATGAAAAAACATTGTTATGAATAAACTCTGAAGTTTGTTAGCTAATTAACTAAGATTTATTAGTTCTGTTTCTGATTTGGGCTTTTCTCTTTTTAGGTTCTTCAATGACATGTTTATGAAGTTACTTTTTAGCATACCTCCTATTTCTGTTATCCCAAAATTCAATTTTTATTCAATATAGTTTACCATTATTATATTTTCTAGGGCTGGAGTGATATCAAAGTAGGTAGGGTGTTTGCCTTGCAAGGGGTCGACCCAGATTCAATTCCTCCATCCCTCTTGGAAAGCCCAGCAAACTACTGTGAGTATACCGTCAACAAGCCAGAGCCTGGCAAGCTCCCCGTGGCATATTCAATATGCCAAAAACAGTAACAACGAGTCTCACAAGGGAGACGTTAGTGGTGCCCTCTTAAGAAAATTGATGAACAATGGGAGGACAGTGTTACAGTGCTATATTTTCTAATAAAATATATTTTGATGCTTCTCCGTTGCATGCTTAATCTAGTGATCAATTATATTGTGTTTCCAATCTTAACATTCCCTTTCTAAGGAGATTTCTGCAATTTTACACATTAGATTGTTTTTCTATTTTAAAAATAAATTTTGTTTCCCCATTTCCTTCCCTTTCTTTAGTGGTTATTGTTAGGGACTATACCCTGGTAATGCTCCCATGTGGTACACACACAGTTTTATTGCTATGCTTGCCAGGTATTGCACACTGAGTTGTGGTGCTCAAAGACACTTTGTTGTGTTGTTGCCTAGGGATTCACATTTGTGACTTGGAGGATATCACAGTGGAAGTGTCTTCCAGATTACATCTGTTACATGGGGTGGTATCAGAAATTGAATTTGTGATCTCAGGTTTTTAAGACAAAAACTTTACCACTGAGTACCTTTTATTTCACTGTGTTTTCAGAGTTTCTGAATTTTATTTTATTCCGTTTTTTGGGTGGCGGGGGCATCTGACAATGTTCAAGGAATTACTTTTGACTCAGTGCTCAAAATTACTCCTGACAGTGCTCCTAGGACCATATGGGATACCAGAGATTGAACCCAGGTTGGCTGCAAACGAGACAAGCACCACACCATCTGTATTATCTCTCTGCCACTGAATTTCTGATCAAAATTATTTCTTTATCTGTAATTATAGGCATATATTTTTTCAAATGTAAAGCACTGTGAATTTGTTTGTGTTTGGGCTACACTGGGTAGGCAGTGTTTAAGTTTGCTCCTGGCTCTGTGGTCTGTGATTACTCTTGGAGAATCTTGGGGGTCCTATATGATGCCAGGGATCAAACACATGTTGATTTAGTGCAAGATAAGAATATTACCCACTGTTAGGACTTTCTGACACTTGTATAAAATTTTTTATTTGCTTTGTGTCTAGTTCCTGAGATTGTTTTGATATTTTTTCTTGTTTTTTTCCTTCAGCAAATTTTCAATAAGAACACATCTTCCTTTCATTATTTCTTCTCTCTTGCAACATTAAAATAGAGTCTCAGGAGACTGAAATTCTCATCATGTTTCTATTTTTTAGTTCCATTGCAGCATGGATCTGGCTATTCAGCACCAGGGATTGAACCCAGGTCATTTGCAGACACAGCATATAATTTACCACTGAGTCACATTCCCAGCCTGTGGATTTTTTTTTTTTTGATTTCTGTATTCACTTGAGTATAGTGTTCATCACTACCAAGTAATCTTGTGAAGAGTTTTATTCTTCTCCTTTACAATCTGTATAACTCTAGAGGAATATGTCAGATTTTTCAGGTTTGGGAAGGCACCATTGTATGCCAAAATCCCTAAAATCCAGTTTTTTTTTGAATTCATCCCTGGGAGTCTCATATTCTCTGTGTATAGTTTGCATATCATGACTCTGCTTGGATGATGGGTAAACTATGTATTTAATCCAATAATTCTGTGGTTACTTCCTCTGAAGCATCTGTGTTCTTTCATTCACTATTTGACTGGCAAGGAGATTTTTCAAACTTCTTTATGAGAACACAAACATGACTGGTTTTTGGTTCAATGTCACTTCACATTAATACACACCATCATCAAATATTGTAGTAAAAATTTCATTTCCCAAGACTCCCTGGATTAATAAGAATAAGCACACTACTTATTAAGTTCAGTTTTCTTTGCTCTATGTCAGGAACCAGTTTGCAACTAAAACTGAAGTAGATTTCAGACTATTTCAATTCTCTTTAAATCTTACTAAACCTTACATAGAAACCCCATGTCTTTACTCTCCATGGAGTCATAGTAGCCTGAATGATGTTTTTAATTGCATATAAATTCTATAAAAAATAAACAAGATAATTTTAAATAAAATGTTAAGATCAAACTTAAAACTATTATTTCCATAGGTAACTGGCAAGGAAAAAAGGGTAAGTTTTAAAATAGAAAGTTCCGTATTACAGTTTCAAAGATGGGGAAAGCTCAATTAATTATCAGAATGGTGGTTTCAAGTTTCCTTATTCATTGATGGACAAAGACAGAAACACATATTTTAAAGGATGCACTCTAATTTTTTTAAGCATTGGCCTTATTCAAAACATCGTGACTTTGTCAGAGAAGTTAGTCAAAGTTCTACTATCTGAATAATTCTGAGTAGAGAACAGAAGATAAAGTTCCTGTAGTCATGAATTGACAGACTGATTTAATATTGATTGACTATTGCAGCAATAATTTTTAAAATTGGTAGAAGGAATTAGTCTGGGATAATGTGCTTAGGACTTTGTCAGCATGAAAGTACTATTCAGCATGTGACACTAATTGGAAAATAATGGCCATATACTTTGAAATCATATTTACACTGACAGATGAATGTTTTATTATTTTTTAATTTACTACCTTAATAAATTCAACTGGACTGACAGAACATTTTCTTGAATACTTTTGGAAATAAACTTACATACTGCTAGCAGATAGCTCTATGATATATGCCAAACTGTGAAATCATCTTAATTTAGTCTTTTAGTATAGCAATACTAACTACCCTTACTAAATTCTAAAGCTCTATCAAGAATTCTTTTAAATCTTAGTTTTCAGAGATTTATTTTCTTCTTTATATTTTCTTTTGTATATATTTATTTTTATCTTTTGTTGAATCGGGGTGAGATAGTTAGTTACAAAGCTTTCATGTTTGAGTTTCAGTCATACAATGATCAAACACCAATCCCTCCACCACTGCATATTTTTCACCACCGATGCCCCCAGTATCTGCCCACCTCATCTCAAACCTCCTCCTGCCTCTATGGTAGACAATTTCCCCCATGTTCTCTATGTTTGGGTATTATGGTTTGCAATATAGATACTAACAGGCTATCACATGCTCTCCTTTATCTACTTTCAGCACACATTTTGATCCCTCGCAATCCTTCTAACCATCAGTGACTTAGTAATCCCTTCTCTATTCCCAGCTCATGAGACAGACTCCAACCATGAAGCAATCTATCTGGCCCTTATGTCTACTGTCCTTGGCTGTCAGTCTCATATTATGCTATTTTATATTCCATAAGTGAGTACAGTCCTTCTATGTCTATCCTCTCTTTCTGACTCATTTCACTTAGCATGATAGTCTCCATGTCCATCAATTTATAAGCTAATTTCTTGACTTCATCTTTCCTAGTATTTGCATAGTATTCCAATGTGTATATGTACCAAAGTTTCTTTAACCAGTCGTCTCTTCTTGGGCATTTGGATTGTTTCCAGATTATTGTGAGCAGCAATGAACATAGAGGTGCAGATGTCATTTCTACTGTTTTTTTTGTACCCTTGGGATATATTCTCAGAAGTGTTATTGTAGGGTCACATGGAAGCTCAATTTCTAGATTTTTTTATGGAATGTCCATACTGTTTTCCAAAAATACTGAACCAGTTGACATTCCCACCAACTAGTGCCATTGAAATGAACAATGAAAAAAAAAAGAGTCCCTTTCTCCCTACATTCATGCCAGCACTGGTTGTTCTTTTCCTTTTTGTTGTGTGACAGTCTCTGTGGTTTGAGATGATATCTCATTGATGTTTTGATTTGCATCTCCAGGAATTTCTTAACTATGTTGCAAAAATGTAATTTTTCTTAGCACTAGAATGTGGCATCTTTCAGAAAATAGTAACATTTTTTCAACATTCATCTATTTTCAGTATTTAAAAAAATTCAATTGTGTTCAACATCTCAATAACAAAAACAAATGTGTTTGTTATTAATAATTAGAGGTTGAAATGTGTCATGCTTGATTTAATTGTAAATATTATACTTCAATTTATTCTGAATACAGTCTAAACACTTTCTTTATACATGCTCATTTTGATGTTTGATTTTAGGTCAAATTTAGTTCTAAGGAATTGTCACTATACTCCTGGGAAGGTCAGGGCTATGTAGCTGAGACCAGAAGAGATTGTAACTAAATGTCTTGGTTGAAAGATCTAGTAGTTTTTTAATATTCTATTTTTTAATATAATGAATTTTTTGTGATTATTTTCTTTTGTGATTCTAGGAAGTTCTTCTCTATGCCTTACCAAAGATTTTATTTTCCTTTTGTCCTTCTGTGTCCTTGCATATTACTTGCCTTGAAAGTGGAAAAAAAACAGCAACGCAGTTGACAAATGTATGTAAAATACCCTTCATTACAAATGATTTCCAAAAGGTCTCTGACTCATGTGCATGATGCAGTGGAAAGAGCATGACATTTCCATTGGTGTAGAAATAGATTCCATAGAATTTGCAGTCACATAGTCACTTCCTATAATAAGACAAAATTATATTGCTTTATTCTTGTTGGACTATATAGTTTTAAATTTTTCTCTGTTTAAAGGGATTTGAATTGCTATTATAATTATGATAGCAACAATGATGAAGGTTATGTCTTTTTAGTGCTTGTATATTATAGACATATAAGTAACTTTGATAGACTTTTTTCTTATAAAACCTACAACTTTGAATATAGTACATTTTATTTCCCTATGAGTATTCAAGAAGCTGAGTATCCAGTGGATTTAGTGAGCAAGCTGGAGAACTAGTAAACGCTGACTTAAGAGTTTCAATTCTTAAGCCTGCTCACTGGAAAATTCTCTCTCTCTCTCTCTCTTTCTCTCTCTCTCTCTATCTCTTCCTCTTAAAATATATTTGCCTAGACAGCATAGATTTAACCTGAACTAAGAAAAATGTATTCCCTATTCTTGAAAATAGTCTCTGTGAGGTTTGAGAATTTGATTAAATTTGATAAAATTTACATGTGAGTATTTGCCAATAAAGGAGTTCAAGTGTGTGTTAATGTTCATGAGATTTTTTTAAAAAATTTTTATTAGTGAAACACTGTGAAGTACAGTTGTAGATTTACAAATTTTTGTGCTTAGGTTTCAGTTATATAATGATCGAGTACCCATCCCTCCACCAGTGACCATTCTCCACCACCATTAATCCAAGTATCCCTCTCACCCCCATCCCCCCAAACCCCCATCCCACCCTGTCTCTGTGGCAGGGCACTCCCTTCTCCTTTTGGGTGCTGTGGTTTACAGAAGAGGAATTGAGTGGCAATCATGTTCAGTCTACAGTCTACTTTCAGCATGCATCTCCCATCCTGGATGGATCTTCCCAATACCCTTTATTTGGTGCTCCCTTCTCTATCTGAGCTGCCTTTACCCCTAAAGTGTGTGGCTGGCCTCTAGGCCATGGAGTAAACCTCCTGGTATGCATCTTGGCTATTATTGGGTGTTAGTCTCCTATTTTGTTACTTTACATTCCCCAGATAAATTAAATCTTTCAATGCCTGTCTCTCTCTTTCTGACTCATTTCGCTTAGCATGATACTTTCCATGTAGTACCACTTGTATGTATATTTCATGACTTCATCCTTTATAACAGCTACATAGCACTCCATTGTGTATATGTACCAAAGTTTCTTTAACTAGCCATCTGTTCTCGTGCACTCAGGTTTTTTCCAGATTCTAGCCATTGTAAAGAGCGCTGCAATAAACTTGAGATGGTTTTTAAATTATAATTTCAGGTTTTTGCAAATTCAGTTTTTTTCTCATATCTGAGTTTGGTATATTGCTTAAAACTTTATGTTACATTTTACTTATTGAATTCACTATCAAAAATGTTCATAATAATTTACAATCATTTAAATTTCTTCAAGTTTTAAAAATCCTTTTAAAAATATGTATTTTTATTGTAGTTTAGAGGACATGGTTACAATGGAGTTAATGTTACCATTTTATTCTGGTATTGGAAAATTTGCACTATATAGCACATAAATATGTATATAGTTAATGATATGGAGAACTTTTTACAGATTTTATTGAATTTCAATTTAATTTTAATTCAATTCGATCATAGACTGTTAAAGTATTCACTCATATCACTTTATAGAAAATACCCAGTACTCTCTCATTTTGCAGTTACTCTGAAGTTATTATAATGTTCTTCAGAGTTATTGCCTCTACATGTGGTTGTTTCCTCTGGTTTAATATTTATGGATACAACCTAGCTTTTTCTGCACATGATGACTTCTTAGATGTAAAGAATATATAATGGAGCGAGGAAGGGATGATGAGGATGTGTGTGATGAGTGTGTTGGTGGGCTCTCCAGCTGGGTCTCTCTAGCTGCCCATGTTAGGTGCTCTTGAGCTGCTGTGTATGGACTGGATTAGGATGGCTCCTCCTTTGTGCTCTGCTTCTGGGTGTGCCGCTGTGCTCTTTTCTGTCTGTCTCTCTGACTCTTTCTCTGTACTTTCTCCTCTGGTCTCTTCCAATCTCTCTCTGGAGCCCTTCTGCTTCTCTCTCTGTAGCCCTTCTCGCTCTGGAATCTGATTCTGCCCTCTGGTGCCTGACCTCTTCTGATCTTAGTCTTAGTTTATATAGCAATAGCATAGGGTGGTGATACAAAGGTGGGTTGAATATTAACAAATCAACAAAGAGTGGTCTGACCACTTATCCGGGAGATTAACTCAAGGATAAAATCTCATCTAAAGGGAGTACTTCGGATTACTAGGAGATCTGCTCAAGGGCAAGATCCCATGCAGAGTGTGTCGCTTTATTCTTTCCTCAGCTTAATTAGTTGTAGTAAATCTACTTCTAATATTTCTAGCAATGTCATTCTGTATGAGTGCAACAAGAGATATATCAACTTAAAGTTTGATTCTTTCTAAGGACATCTCCTATATATTGCAGACGACAGTCCTCAGGCCAGGTTAGTCTTCCTAACCCCAGCAGGGTCCTTATCTCATCATTACTTCTGGATCATGACAGTAGTTGTCCATGATCATGCTCACAATTTATACTTGAGTATTGTGGCACTTTGGACTGGCCCATTTCGATGCCAGGGCAGCTCACAGCTTGCCCTGGGTCCATTCAGTCCATCGTTGAGAATCTGCATTTGGGGTGCTAGGAATTAAGGGCAACTGAGTCTATAAAGCAGATGCCCAGGAGTAAATATTACTTGGAGTCAATCAACTCCTAAATTACAAAGAATAATATTAACTGTCTTGTGTCCATATAGAAAGGACATTGCTTTAAGGTAAACTAAGTTCCCTGTAGCGAGGCTGAAAGGACAAACCCAATGTTATCTTACACTTAGAAAAGGAACAAAAAGTTAATTTGTTTGCTTTCATGATTAAGTGCATAGCTAAGAAGAAGACAATTCTTAATTTGCTTTATATTTTATATTGCTCCTTTGTGAAAACTAAGACATTTAAAAGGCAGCATTTATAATTGTACTGTAATTATTTTCTCCAAAAGTTAATAGAACATAGGGTCAAGTAGTTTTGATTTTATCCATTTTGAAAATGCACTCTGTTCAAATTTAAATTAAATCCTCATTTTTTGGTAAAGTAGTATCTTTTATTCTTTAATAAATTAGTTACTGGAGAGAGGATAATTGGGTAAAAAGAGAAAGCACTTTTTGAAGAAAATCTCTTCAACATTACCAAGATTTTATTTTCAAACTGAAGTGGTAATTTCATAACATTTCAAAATGATTATTGTATATCACACTTATTTGAAGTCATCTTCAAATAAGATAGCACCATTGTCCCATTGTTCCTTGATTTGCTCGAGTGGGTACCAGTAACGCCTTCATTTTGAGACTTGTTGCTACTGTTTTTAGCATATTGAATATGTCAAACATGAGTAGCTTTCCAGGCTCTGCTGTGCAGGCAGAGTACTCTCGCTAGCTTTCTGGGCTCTCCGAGAGAGATGGAGAAATCGAACACAGGTCAGCTGCGTGCAAAGCAACCACTCTACCCACTGTGCTATCGTTCCAGCCCGAATATGCATATGCATATACATGCGATGTTATCTCTCATGTCATTGTAATCAGCACTGACTTTATAAATATTAATTTCAGGCAACTTTCTCATTGTCTTCTCTTTTAGCCTTCTCTTCTACTGGCCTTGTCCTTCCCTTTTCCAGGAACATAATTACAGTGCTTATTATATTTTTGGTATGTTATCAAAGTATGTTTAAAAACACTCTTTAATATCATATTTAAATATATTACTAGCACAATCCTTTATCTAAAACCTTAGTCACTTATAGCTATATACAAATGTGTCACTCCTGTTAAATGGTTGTAATTATTATAATCTATTGAACCTTGTACTGGGTTATTTATCAGGGTAGACTGAGGTTTCCAAGAGCAACAGAATAAACCAACCAAAACAAAACAAAAACTATGATTTGGAGGTGTCACATTAAGAGAAGTAAGTCAGAGAGAAAATAAAACATACCAGATAATCTCACTCATCTGTGGTACAGAGATAAAACAGGGGAACAGACAATATTGAACATTGACAAGTCATTGACCTTTATATACAAAAACAATTAGCCAGAAGGGGGTAATTGATAGAAGGAATGAAGACTGAATTAGGAGTGACATAGGAACAGTGATGAAGTCATAGGCACTTTAGTGTTAGTGCGGCACAGTAAATTTGAATATTGATGACATTTACTTGAATATTGTTGTAAAATTCTTAGCTAGACTACAATGTAAAGAGAAAGAGACAGAGGGAGAGAGAGAGAGAGACAGAGAGAGCTAGAGAGAGAGAGAAAGAGAGATGAGTGACCTTATCAATCTTGCTGACTTCAATATTCCAATCTGATGAATGACAGTAATTGCTGGTTGATTTTATTTGATGTGAACAAATAAGATACAGGAATAGTCAGTGATAATTTTATGGTGAATTTAATTTGAATTTCTTGAGCTTTTGTCTGGATAATGAAAGACAAGAGTAAGTGATTATAGAGACCATAATTAAGTTTCACCTATGGTAAACTAGATAATTTTTCTATTTAAATACCTATGATAAGTTCAATATTCTATACTATATAATTCTTAAATTTAGTTAATAAATACCTTCATGCAGAAGTTATTTTATTTAATTTGAATCCTTTCTTATTTATGTATCTAACTATTTGTTTATTTAGGCTTTGGGGCCATACACTGTGATACTCAGGAGTTGCTCCTCGCTCTGCATTCTAAAATTACTTTTGTTGCTGCTCATATGGGATGACCCTATGTGATGCTGGGACCCCGACGCAGAATGGCACGGCAATAGCCTTAATTGCTGTACATTCGCTCTGGTCCCATCTTTTCTCCTTTCTTATTTTGCAAAATAAAATTGTCACTAATAGCAGCATAACCCCACCACACCCTCCACCCCACGAATTCTTACTTTAAAACAGCACTTGGTTTTCATTAAAAATTAAAATCTATCATGTCACACAGTTAAGAGTCTATGGAAATAGATATATTTGGGGACAGAAGAGACAGTGCATTGGTCCAGACACTTGCCATGCATTCTTAACGGGCCACCTGATACACTCAGGAATGACAGCTTTGACAGCCAGGTGTGGCTCCACAACAAACAAACAACCACCAACAACAAAAAACAAAACAAAACAGAAAAGAAAAGCAGATACATTCAGACAAAGCCAGATTCCCTCATGCTTAGTCAGCCTTGTTTTTCAGTGTAGCACTGTAGCACTGTCCTCCCGTTGTTCATCCATTTGCTTGAGCAGGCACCAGTAACGTCTCCATTGTGAGACTTGTTATTACTGTTTTTGGCATATTGAATACATCACGGGGAGCTTGCCAGGCTCTGCCGTGCGGGTGAGATACTCTTGGTAGCTTGTCAGGCTTTCCAAGAGGGGATGGAGGAATCGAACCCAGGTGGGCCATGTGCAAGGCAAATGCCCTACCTACTGCATTTAGCATTCATAAAAACTAATACTTGTAAGATACTGATTTTTCTTATTTATGGTCTACAGTCTCAGTGTCAAACACTACTTCTACTGAACAAAATATTTTTCTGATTTAAACTTTAGTCTTCAGCTATTACATTAAAAAAAAGCCTCTTCTCTGTTTTTCTGGGTTTCGAAAGAGCCAGGTAAGACTTTCAGTGATTTCTTCCCCAAGGGCTCATAAGACATTTTTACTTATAAGGACCATCAAAGAATCTATCTGATCTGTTTTCAAGTCAGACTCTGTGGTTCCATGCTCTTTAACTCTTCCCATAGTAGCTTATAATGCTGAAAGAAGGAAGTCACATATGATGAAGCAAAGGTGGTTAGGAGAAGAAGATAACAGAAGGAAAAATGTGGCTGCAGGACAAAAACTTCATTTGTCAGTCCGATTCACTTGCACAGTGGATCGGGGCCTCGAACCTGGAACAGGTGTTCCAAGTCTACAATCACATTTATACCCTAAAGCTACATTCAGATGTATAGAAAAACTAAGCATCAATTAAAAACATGCAAGATTTACATGCATGTTATAAAACAAAGCATTGCTGGTGTTCAAGGGGAACAAGTCATATGATCAGAGGGGGGACAATCATTCCGTTTATACTGCTCAAGGTCACTGCATAATTTCCCCGCAGTTTATCCAGGACCCAGTCCTGGTGGCTGCTGGCGAAGTCCAGGGGCTAGCAAGGAGTTAGCATTCAGCACGTAGATAGTTACAGAGTGAGCATATGTGGGTGCCCATAAATCTCCCAGACAAACTTTTAAGTCTTACTTAGCCCAACAGTATGTAGATGAAGCTTTCATTTCCAATTTGATATTATTACTTTCTCTAACAGGTTGGGGCTTAACAGTATCCATGGAGTTTTACCTTCACTCTTAACTTGAGAAGCAAAGAGTAGCCTTTGGCCTCACTGTATAAACTATGAACACATCCGCAGTTTAGGTACTGAAACATTTATGCATTAATGTCCGTTTCTTCCTTTATTCCAATAATATCAGTTTTAATGATTTTTATAATTAAAATAAAAAGTCATAAAATGATTTGTTTTTTGTTAACTTATTCTTGGTATTTTTGGGTGGTTACAAGAACACCGTTTAAAGACTGTCAAAATTTTTCTATTAGTGGAGATGTTTACTGCAGAATTTGTTTATTTTGAGAAATCCCTACATTGGACTTAAGTTGGAAAACTTATGTAGAAGTATAATGAAGCTTTAAATTAAGAGGCTAAGTACTTCATTATTAGTGGGAAATGCGGAACATTATGACTATACTTTCTAACATGATTAAGTCATTTCTTTCATGTAGTTTTATATTGTTGAGCTATTTGTGTGTGTGTGTGTGTGTGTGTTTCTGCATGTATGTCTGTTAATATTTCAAACAATAGTTCTCTACATGAACTTGGAGCAGAAACTAACTGAAAAGTGAAAGGGGAAGATCTTTTATTTTTATGTTACTTTCTACAGAAATAAGAAACAGGGTAGGCAGTGTGAAAGTTCATTTGGACAGGAACTTGGTATATAAACAGACTAGGTTTAGGAAATAAACGGTTTATTATTATTATTACCTTAACTCCTAATGGCTGGAGTGCAGCCCAAATTGCAATGTAACACTATTGAAATTGGAGGAACATGGAGAACTAGTGTGAAATGACCAAATATCTCTTAAACCCTGTGGCAGCCTCATTGTACCATGAGGATAGACCAAGTTAACAAGAGATTCATCAGAATGATTTGTGGAATATGTCAGAATTCCTTATGAATTCCTTCCAATTTTTTTCCTGTGGAAGGGAATTTAATTTAAATCTTAATTTTGCACAGTCAGTAGACTTTGAGACTATTAATTGGTTACCAAATAGTACTGCTTCTACGCGGGGCAAAATGAAAATTTAATTTCTTTCTGTCTCTGATTTCAGCTAAAAAACAGTCAACTTAAGCCAGTATCATAATGATATAGATTATTATAGAGTCATCACATTTTAGACCTGACATTAAATTTAAAGGGCGAATAGTTCAATAAGTTCTCTAATGTTAGATGGGATCCCTTTTCTTCTGACATAATCAAAGGGTGATCAACATCCACAATGTCAGGAATCTCATTACCCACTGACCATATATATTCAGCCCACTGATGACATTGCATATTGCACACTGACCCCATATCAGTCTTTCTGAGCCTCCATTTATCTGTCCTACCACCTAGGGCCATGCAAAGACATTGCCTGGTGTTATATGGAGTGACCTATCATGACCCAATCCTTTTCAATAGGCTATCCGTTTTGAGCTTTCCAAATAATTTCTCACAGCACAGGATACAGTCTCAATTTCTTATTTTAAAATATTAGATTTCTATTGCTTCTTGAATTTCTAATTTTGAAAGATGGATATAACATGACAATACATACCAAGCACAAATAAAATTAGATGAATTAAATGAAGTCTTGCAGTCATGTTTGATTGAATAAATACAATCCTGATAACATATTTAGAAACATTTGTGTATACTCTATTTATATAAAATTTATGTCTTTCTTTATCTGTGATATTTTAATGACTGCTGCTTTATCTACTTCACTTTTATTTATAATAAATCTTATGAGTTGATGTTAATATTATCACTCCCTTTTTAGAGATGAGCAAATTAAGGCAGAGTGAGTTATACATTTTTCCAAATATTCATGCCTAGACTTTATGATAGGTTTCAACGGTTGATCCTTTTATGTTTAGAGTTCCTGTATTAAATATCTATAAAGCTTTTCAAATAATGTAATAATTATGCAAAACAGGACTACCATTCTCAGTGGGCCCTGATTTTAATATTAGTTATTGTGGCTAGGATTATAATTACATCCTTAGACAATGGCTAATTTTTTAATTCTAGCCTGAAATACCTTGGGATTAATATGCAGAGTTTTGTAAGTATTGTATTTTAAAATTCAGCTATTAACCTCATATTCAAAATGCAAGAACTGGCATTGATAGTGGCAATGTTGTGCTTTTTTTCATTTTGTAATTTTATAAAAGCCTGTAGATCAGAGTGATAATAAAACAGTATCTGATAGATGACTCAGATTTTAGACAGAATATACCATACTTAGACTTATATAAAGGCACAGCATAAGCCATAATGTCAACTCTTTATTGTGCCAATGTAGTGGTCAAGAATTCATTGCACTCACCAATAATGAAAGTATCTTTTGTTCATTGATGAACTCTGGTTGGTATATATAGAGAGATGAGTGATCTAGAATATTTTATAGTATATTTTTGAGAGAATAGTGCTTCAGAAATAAAGGGTTTATATCAACTTTAGTTCTCCCATTCCCAGCTTGCTTTTCAGTTTTGTTTATCACTAATCTAAATCAACATATATGCTTCTGTATTTATTAATTCAAACAAATGTTTAGTAACATAAATGCCAGATTTGTTATAGTATGCTAAATAAATTAATTTGGAAACTCATGACATTTATAGAAAATTGTAGGAAAATGGCAAATAAAATTTTAAGGTCACTTTTAATTGAAATAACAAACAGATTTTATAATTTATGTTTTTCATAGAATTCAGAGTTACAAATTATACACTTAAGGAACTATAAGAATTAGATTTCTCTATCACTTATTATCTCTAGATTTTTCTCTCTATATTGCTTGTATTTCTCTCAATATCTTCCTAGTTTTATATTATTATGTAATATAATAAACAAATTTTTAGAAAGTGCTGTCAAAGTCTAGATAGAAAATTTAAAATTTAAAGTTTAAAAATTTAAAAAAGGTCAAAGACAAGATAGAAAATATAGGAGGCTTAGTGCGTCATCTGAGTTTGATTGCAACTACTTGATTCCTTCATAGCATATGTAATAATACAACTGGGATCAAATGTGACATCATTCACAGACCCTGAAAATCTCATGGCATACTTTTTCTCACCAAGAAATACATTATGACTGTTTTTCAATAACTTTCAGCAATATAAAGGGCTGAAGAGTAGTACTGTGAGAAGGTCAGTGTCTTACATGGGTCTTATCATATTCAGTCTGCAGCACCCCATGCCATCCCCTGAGAGACCCCAGAGCACAGAGCCAAGAGAGACCCCAGAACATAAAGCCACAAGTAATCCTTGAGCACTACTGATGGTGGTCCCCAAACAAAAATAAATAAATATGTACAGATCATTTGACAGAATGTATTATCACCCAAATTGTTTTTGTTTGGTTAGCACAGAGATGTTGAAGATAATGGGAACAGTGATATAAAGTTCAGACTTTGATATAAGAAGAAACATTTTAATCTGTAGAGAGAGAGAAAAGAAATGATTTAGCCCTGAGAATCTGAACAGATATAAGGGGAATAGGTAGTAGAATTCAAAACAATTCACCTTTGTATTTTTCTCTAATCTAGAATGTTCTGGACTTCCAATTTTACTGGAAACCAAAAGCAGTAATACTGTCAAACTGTGCATTTTATTTTCCTGCTTTTTATTTCATAGTCAAGGAAAACATAACTATAGGAGCCTTCAATATTTATTTGTTTGTGACTGTCAACAATCTTTATTATTTTGCTTTCAGGTAACTTGCCTTTTGTGCCAATTCTTTATTAATTTTCTTAAAAATAATAATCGTGAACTTCAGAGTTAGAGCGATAAATTGAAAAATAATGCCTGTCATAAGCACTCAGTGTAGATGTCAAGCTTTTGTTGAAGCTTGTCTTACTGTGTAGTGTGCACTGACTTTGCTTTCAAGATAGTTTTGACTTAAGCATCAAAATCACATTTATTTATAACTGACAAATTGAATCAATTGACAGAATAATTCTGAATAACTGTGTATCTCAAGGAGGTAACAGTGATTAAAGAACTATCATAAGGACTGCATCTTCAATTATAATTTCAGGCTAACTTTCAATAAATTTGTTCAAAAAAATAAAATCTATTCACTTCAAACATTTGCCATAATGTAGCACTGTAGCACTGTCCTCCCATTGTTCATCAACTTGCTCGAGTGGGCCCAGAAACCTCTCCATTGTGAGACTTCTTGTTACTGTTTTTGGTATATCCAATATGTCACGGGTAGCTTGCCAGGCTTTGCCGTGCATGTATTTTAATCTCGGTAGTTTGCCAGGCTCCACGAGAGGGGTAGAAGACTCAAACACAGATTGGCCTGGTTGGCCACATACAACGCAAACACGCTACCCGCTGTGCTATCACTCCAGCCCTTGCCATAATGTAGATTTAAATAAGATACGTTTCTCTAAAATAATCTATTGAGAATAGTTGGTTTCATGCTGAGGATATGGCTCAGCAGTAAGGAATACAGCTAGCTTGTGTGAGGCCCTGGGTTTGACCTAACATAGTTTCAGTTGTAAAGAGTATGATGTCAAAATGTGGAATGGAATGCAATGTTCATTATGGGTAAAAAACATAAAACCTTATTTATTGCTTCCAATAAGTGTTCTTATGCACAGAGTGAATGACATTGACCTGCAGGCAACACTATATAGGAATATTTATGTCCAGAGAGAAAAGATTTGACAAAAAAGGAAAAAATTATCATCTATTATTTGTAAAGGACTAAAAATCATCTAATATTTGTAAATATATATATGTTTGACCTTTGGGGTCACATCCAATGATGCACGAGGGTTATTCCTGGCTCATGCACTCAGGAATTACTCCTGGTGATGCTCAGAGAACCATATGTGATACTGGGAATTGAACCAGGTCGGCTGCATGCAAGGCAAATGCCCTTCTCACTGTACTATTGCTCCAGCCCCATCATATTTGTAAATATTATTTCTATTATTTATAATGGGAAGATATCTCTGATTTGAATCATAAGAGGGTTTATAAAAATAGAATTATGGAGAAAATCTAATGTTTCAATAGCTTATTTTCAGATTCGCTGGCCCTAAATTCCTGCTATTGGAGATGCAGCAGTAGGACATTTTGTAGGATGTTTGCCTTGCATGCAGCCAGATTGTATTTGATTCCCAGCACCCCTGCATGCAAGTGAACCCTGAGCAGAGAGAATCAGGAGTAAGTATTGAGTACTGCTGTCTGTGACCCCCAAAACATAATAAAACAATTTTCTAAATTTTTATATCTTCAGTTTGTGTATCTTCAAATTGTGTATCTTCAAATACCAGCTTTATTTGTGTATATTGCTATCAAAATATGTAGTGTATTTCTATTTACTTTGGATCTGCAACTCTCTGTTATCAATAGAATGAGGTAGAACTGACATATTTCAGGTAGTTATACTTCAATTCTTTTAATTATCTGTAAGTTTTAACAACCTGTTTCTGGTAGTTTCTACTTTTTGTCTCTTTCAATCTAGTTGCCATATTGTAAAGATGTCAAGGCCATTATTCTGAAGAAATATCATTAATAGAAGGCACATAAGCTGAGACATCATGCTGATAGAGATGAAGTAGAAGAGAATAGAGGCATTATTAGTTAACTATTGGATGAAGCTCATGTGTATGAAGGAGGCTTCCTGAGTAATTTCAGAAAAACCTGGCTAGCTTAATGACATCATCAAATTTCTTGAGAAACAGTTATGCCAAATGAAGTGAAAGAATGATGAGGGTACATTGTAGACTGAAGTCACTATGATATGGCATAATTTTTTACGTAGACAATCATATTTTATTGGTTTATTCTGGAATATGGAAGAAAGAATATTAACAGAAGTAAAGATGGCTGGAGTTGTAATAGATGGAGCAGTGATATAAGAAGAATCATATTTTCTTCCTAAAGGGAATGTCAACAGCACAACAATCCTGACTTTATATGCTACTCTTATTTATTTTGCAATTTAAGGAGATAGAAAAATACACTATCTTGAGTGAAGTGCAGGGAGAAACAATCAATTGTAGCTTAGCCTTTCCTTTCTTATTTTCGGCAGTGAATCCTCTGTGTTTATTTCCTTCAATTCTCTGATACATGGGCTGGAGTGATAGCACAGCAGCTAGGGCATTTGCCTTGCACACAGCCGACTAGGGTTTGATTCCCAGCATCCAACATGGTCCCCTGAGCACTGCCAGGAGTGATTCCTGAGTGCAAAGCCAGGAGTAACCCCTCAGCATAGCCAGGTGTGACCCAAAGAGCAAAAAAAAAAAAAAAATTCTCTGATCCAAAAATTTTAAAGGAGGAAAATCCTCAATTAACATAGCTAATCTTTTGTTGTACTGCTTTATCTGAGGAAATTTAATCTTTCAGATTTTGTGTCAAAAAACAACTTTCTTGAATATATGTCATATTCCACATGATGAGCTCTACTTAATCAGTGAATATGTCATCCCATCATTTGCTTTGTTGTTCAATTATTAATCTATTTTAAAAAAAGGTGGGAAGAGACATAACTCTTCTTGGGCACTGCATAAATCCTGATATTATCTTTAAATCTGAGGCAAATATCTAAAAGTTTAATTTGTCAATAGAAGTTCGTAACTTGATATCTTATTTTTTAAATAATCACCTGTTCTGAGCTACTTAATTAAGTATGAATTTAGTTGTATTGTATTTTGAGGACAATTTTGAAAATTAGCTACAGTAACTAAATAATCAGTTTTATGCCTTAGCTTTGGAATTCATTTGATAGATGTTGATATCAGAGTACTGGTTTTCAAAAATGGGTAAACTTTAACAGATACAGAGCCATCAAAATGCACATAATTTTTAAACAAACGGTTTAGTAACATAGTTGGACACAAGTATGTGGAATATGAATCAGCACACCTAACTTTTGTAATTAAACATCATTTTCCATTTTCTTTCCATTTCTTCAATTACTCAGTTTTTCACTAAAGATCTGTCTAACTTTACACATTGTTATAAATGTGAATTGAAAATTGAATGGGAGTATAAAGACTTTGAAGTAAATTATACTTATTAAAGTACATTTTAAATTTATTATATCATTAAAAACCTATCATAACAATTTGCTCAAAGTTTGTTATTTCTGAGTAACTACTAGGATAAATCAGACTTTGAAATGTTTTCCTATTTGTCCCCAAGTAAACAATTACCAAAGTCCACCTGGAGTTAAATGAAGGTTTTTGTAATGAACACTACCAAATTCTACGGAACTTCTGTGGTTGTTCCACTGTCAGTTCAAATTTTTAAGTACTGTATATAATTCCTGCTCCTTTAGACCTTATGTTTACACTGTTGACCACTATTCCCTGATTAAAGTTAAAAACTACAGTACCCGTAAAGGGTCATAAATCATCTCATTCATAAAGCTGCAGATTATAACAGGGGCATGACCTCATCACATTTATGGATGTCTGTTTCTGGTAGGCAAAACATACAACAGGTATATATTCTAAGCCCAACAGAATGCTTTTGGTTCACAGTGGTGTGGGGAACATCTGTCATTTTTCCTCTCAAACATTCGTCAGGCAAAATTATTAAATCAGCATGCATCATTTTGTATAATAGAACTAAAATCACTGTTATAGAACATAATTCCAGGATTGATTTTTTTCTCCTGCTTTGAAAATAAACAACTTGGCTTCACAGTCATGGTTATGTAACAGCAGGAGATCATTATCTTGTGACAAAAATCTAGTTTATTGATATTATCTCTAAATGATCCCATGATAGGATATATAAAATTTAATATACACTCAATTTAGAAAGATCCCATTCTCATTATACTGACACATATCTGTTTTCTATTTATTTTACAGCCAACATTTGAATTCAAATATACTATTTATGTCTTTGGTGTTTACTGCTTGCTTAAGTCACTCAGAAAATATGATAAAAATGTTGATCTAATACAGAGAATCTGACAGCAAATGATTCAAAGATAAATTCTGACCTGAGAGTATGACTTTGGACACACTTGCTTCTTGATTGAGTTTAACCCACAGTGATATGGACAAAATAATAATTTGTAACTTACATGCTGTTGTCTGAATTTGGATGATCTCATATATTTAACATGCCTAAAAGTGGCCAGGCATATAGTGGGTGAAATATGACCAATGATCATTTTATATCATCCATCCTTTCATTTGTTACTTGTAGGCTAAAGAAACATGTTTAAATTCTCTCATTCATTTCATACTAAAATCACTTAAGCAAACATTCCATACCATTTGTATTAGAAGATAGAATATTTAATGCAATATTTATTGCATTTTAACATGAAATAGAAAATTCTTTAGCATAAATAAATCAAGAGAGATTTGAATTGTTGTCTTTAAAATTTAGGAAACTTGTGATGCTATAGAAAATTCTCTTCGGCAACATGTAGTTGGAAAGTTGTTGGAAAATTGATTAAAAATTGCCTGGGTATTTTGATTTTGTTTTTGCAGTTTCATTCTCTATCCTTTCATTTCCCCAACTTCCCTACCCCAAAATAATACAAACATTACTCAAAAGGCAAAAAATCCTGTTGTGGTGATTTATGGCCAATGAGGCAGTAGTTTAGTGCAAGGGCTCAAGGATATAGTTCTGCTCTAGTCCTGGGGATTATCTGACCCAGTTCAAAGTGCTGAGAGTGCTGTGACCACACCCAGCAGCGCTAGGGTCCTCCAGAGTTGCAAAGAGTGATGTTCAGGGTACCTTTGTGGTCCCATAGTTCGATATGGGTCCTCCACATGATGTACTATCTCTCTGGCCCTTAATCATCGTTTGCCCAAAAGACTGACATCTAAGAGGCAGGAGCAATAGTACAGCTGGTAGGGTGTTTGTTTCCCTTGCAAGTGGGTTACCTAGATTAAATTCTCAGCATCCCAAATAGTTCCCCAAGTACTGCCAGGAGTAATTACTGAGTGCAGAGCCAGGAGTAATCTTTGAACATCACTGGGTATGACCCAAAAAGCAAAAAAGGGGAAAAAAAAGACTGACATCTAAGTATTTACTCTATCAATCTATTCCTTTGTCCTTTGGATTCCTAGTGTGTCTACTTTAAGGGAATCAATATTGGAGATGAGAACTGAAAAAAAAATTAAGAGAGATTGGGTATATATGTACTCTCTTTGCCAAGTCATGTGCCTCTGCTGAAGGTCACCTTTCCTGTGATGCTCTCTAAATGCTTCTGACTGTTCTGTTTCTAACTGCTTCTCTTGCTTGTTCATTTAGACCAGAAGGAGGAAAGGCTCTAGCTTTTGTCAACCCAGGGAATTGCACTATCCCTTTCTAGGCTTTCTCATTCACCTTTGTAGACATTGCCTTTATTAAACTACGCTGAATTACCCAGTTTAAGTGGGCCATCTGCCTTCTGCCTTGATTCTCATCAATGACTACTTCCAAGTTTAAACTGTAGAATCAGCGGCCATATCTGAAGCATGTGCAAATGTTAAGTCCTTCAGAAAGATGAATTTTATGGTTGTTAAAATTCTTTAGTGTTTCCGGGTTGAAGTGCCTGTTTTATGTGTAATCATTTTGAAGATTTGAAAGTATTTGTCATCCTTAGTAATATAACTTTGTAGAAAGTGATAAAAAGTATATTGTCTTTTGGAAGCATAAGGTCAGATTAGCATTCATTTGGATTTCACAAGGTAACTGAACACAGATTTGAATTGTAAAGTAGCTGTAATTATCTTCTTAACAGACACAGTAACTCTTCTTGGCAACTAGCACTATAATTATAGACATTGTGTTCAGCACAAACTTCCATGTATTTGACAGGCTAGAAGATGAAATGATACACAAGGACTTCCTGTTGCTAGTCTTACTTTTTGTCTCCTCAATCTCTTACATCTGAAACTATAACCCACATGGGATTTATGCTTCATTATTTTTGATATATTGAGAAAAATATATCAAGACAATACTGAGAAAAATACTGAAACTATGCTTTCATGGAATAAGGCTGATTTTAATGCTAGGATGCAATTTGTTTGCATTACAAAAATAATACTTCTAAATACTTAAATATTCAGATAGGCACTGTAGCACTGTCCTCCTGTGGCTCATCGATTTGTTAAAAGTGGGCACCAGTAACATCTCCATTGTGAGATTTGTTGTTACTGTTTTTGGCATATGTTCAGATAGGCAATAAATAACAATACACTATATTGAGTACAAAATAATTTTTTAAATTTTATTTTATTTTTATAAAGTTGTTAACAATAATTCTTTTCATTTAATATTCAAACACCAATCCCACCACCATTGAATCTTCCCACCACCATATTTCAAATCTTTCCACCCCAAATCCCAAACCATGCCCCCCAAAGCAGAACTGAAAAAATTAATTTTGTATTGCTTGTAATGAATAATCTGCTAAAATGGTCTACTTAGATGAAAGTGTGTGAAGATTGTTATATTTCATCCCAAAACCATTAAGTCCTAGTATAAGAGATTACTAACATGTTTATTAAACCCCAACAAGTGTTTTATGCTACTCTTGGTACACCAAGAATAAGCACTTGTGCCTCAGAAGCAGAAATATTCATACTAAAAAATGCTAAAAACCTAAGGGGAGATCACTTCATGTTCTCAATTTCATATTTCAATTTTTTGTCACATATCCTTTTTCTAGTTGATATTGTATTTCCTAGCTTCCCCTCAACAAATTTTACTCACAAGAGCTGGTGTGTTATAGAAACCAAGGATGTATTCAGTTCTTGTAGAATAAAAATCTGATATAAAAACAAGTTTTTTTCTGTTTCATATAACTTTTTCATACATACTTTTATTTTTCAAAGTTTCATATAAACTTAATCATTCCAACATGACAGAAAAATTTACTGAATCTATTAACTGGAGAGCAGAGGAATGCTTGGTATAGGAAAGAAAATGAATTAATTTTCTTTAAAAAAATTTTGAACGTAATGGAGATTTGGCTCTGTTTTCAAGAGAAAGCTTATTTGGAATTTCAGAAAGCGTTCACGATAATCAAGACAATGAATTAATTCGCTGTTGTGTAATTATATCTCATAACTTTTTAAATTGAAGTCATTGCTATTTCTTTATCTGCTTTCATAGCAGGGGAAAAATTTCAAATGTAAAAGAATTAAAACAAGACCTTGATAAAGCTCTTGGGCCTTGAAATCATGATTCAGTAAAAAGTTATTCCTGGGAGGGTGTTCTCATTAAATTTCACAAAGTTCTGGAGATTAGGAGGTCTAAGATCAAGCTTCCAGCAAGGGAAGTTTCATTCTGAGAACTCCATGCTTGACCAATAGGTAGCCATCACCATCTATTTTGTGCCCACATGACCTTTTTGTGTTGTTTTGGGTCAGAGAGCAAGCTCTGGCCTCTTTTATTTGGGCTTTAATACTATCTTCTGAGCTCTGTGAAAGTAACATTATCTAATGCCTGTTAATTTCTTCAAGAAATTCCATAAAATATAATCACATTAGCTCTTAGGCTTTAATGTACTGGTTTATTAATATAGCAATAATATATAATTTTGGTCCATAATGGAGAGTCATGTTTTTATTTTTTTGTTTTCCTTCTTCTTTCTTTTCTTTTGTTTAAAAAAAAACACAGTGATTTAAATTGTTGTCCACAATAGAGTTGTTTCAGGTATATAGTGTTCCAACACGAATCCCTCCACCAGTGTCCTCTTCCTTCGACCAGTATCTCCAGTATTCCTGTCACCCCTAGACTATCCCTTTGGCAGGCATACAGCAAATTGATTTCATAGTCCTTGCTCCTAAAGAACTTAAAGAAATGGCAGATGGAATAACCAGAAAATATACCAACAAAAATCATTTTGTACCGATTGATTCCTATATGATTTAAATGTATGTAAAAAAAAAGAAATTCAAATCATTTAACACAATAGTAAACTGCCTGTTCTCAATTAAAAACTAGGCTTTCTCGGGGGCTGGAGCAATAGCACAGCGGGTAGGGCATTTGCCTTGCATGCAGCCCATCTGAGTTCGATTCCCAGCATCCCATATGGTCCCCTGAGCACCGCCAGGGGTAATTCCTGAGCACAGAGCCAGGAGTAACCCCTGTGCATTGCTTGGTGTGACCCAAAAAGCAAAAAAAAAAAAACCCTAGATTTTCAACTCTGACATCTAAAATATATTGCATCAAATTTTATTTTAATTTTGTTCTTTGATCTTATTGTGATAATCATCCTGTCTTCCTGTCATAATTTAAACACTTTTAACCCCCTTGGCATATACAACACTTTTGTTTCATATTAATCAATCCAAACTCTTTACAAGAGTGACATATAGAATGATCAGAAAAGGTATTGATGAAATCCAAATTTGTGATTATTTATAGCAATATGTTTTTAAATCCTTCTTAATCTAGTAGAGGACAAACATGCACCATTAATGAGTGCCATACTCAATACTCGATGATGGGAAGTTTCTCCTGTCTTTTGAAGGAAATTTTTGATGTTTCTTACAAAAGTGCTTTCAAGATTAAAAATTCCCTGAGCTATTACTTGTATATGAAGGTCTGTGTAGTTCCTTCATATCTGAATGTTAATCTAGTTGGATAGAATATTCTTGATGAGGTGGTCATTTTGTAAATAATTCTAAACTCTGAGAAGTACTTATTGATGACTTATTTGACTTATTGATGACATGTCTTTATCACATTTGCAGTTTGTTCATTGAGGACTCCAACGAATTTTGTACTGTTACTCTTGAACTCACCCCACAGCTCTCTGGTATTCTCTTCACTTCTTTTTAGACTAAATTCCATTTTTGTTTTTTCCCAGTAGTGTCCTCCTTCTTATCTTGGAACTCAATTTTTTTCTCACCTTCTGTTATTCTGATGTTCAGAGCTTCTGTTGACTTTTTTTAAAAGGTCACATACAATATTCTTCATTTTTGTTATTTCTGACTGTAGTACCATTTTGACTCTGAGACTTTTTTGTGCTTTGCTGACCACCTGTGCTATAATTTCTTTGAACTTACATCCTCATCATAGTGCCACTAAAGACACTGTATGAAGATTTACTGGTGTTTTTTTTTTAATGTCTTCATTGATATTGTTTCCACTAATTGAGCTTGAAAGGTTTCCTGTGAATTTTTATCACTGTTTTTCTGGTGTTCTTGTGTTAAGGGTGAGACTTAGTAATTAACACTTATGAAGATTGTGAGCCATTAATCTAGAAGTTATCTTCTGTTTTCTCAGCCTGAGCTGGTGAGGCAGCAAACAGAAAATCAGGAAGGCAGCTTTATAATATTAGTTGTTTTGTTAATGTTCTATATTATATGATAAAAGATATTTAAACCATAGGTATTTTCTTCCTTCCTTCTGTTTCTGTCTCACCTTCCTCCCTTTTTTGCTTCCGTTTTTGATTTCTTTTACCTAGTACTATGAATGACTGTTAGTAAATAGAGTGTTTCTAACCAGTTTCTTCGAGGAGAAATATATGATGGATAATGAAATTTTGTGTTCATGAGTTCATTAGCTGATAGAGTGGAGGATAGATATAGTTTCTTTGAGAGACCTATGTCAATCATTGTATCACTGTATCACTGTCATCCTTTTGTTCATCGATTGCCTTGAGCAGGCCCCAGTAATGTCTCCTTCATCCTAGCCTTGAGATTTTAAAAAGTGCCACATTCGAGACACTTTCAGGGTCAGGAGAATAAGACCCATCATTGTTACTGGTTTTTGGTATATTGAACACGCCATGGGGAATTTGCCAGACTCTGCCATGTGGCACGATACTTTTGGTAGCCTTCCAAGTAATCCAGAGTAAGAACTAGATAATAAAATGTCAGGGTTTTATAGTCTCTGGGTCTTGGCTGTTGATGGGATTACATGGCTCTGGGGGCAGTTTGTAGGTGTAACGCCTACATAGTGAAGGTGGGGGGTCTGGGTGGAGGAGGCCCCCATCCCAATCCGAGCAGGCTTGGAGATCTACGCCCCGGGTCCTGCACACCTGGGTTCCTTGGCTGGTTCTTTCATGTGTGAAGCCCGTGTGGAGAGTGGTCATAAGCATGGCTGTGGCTGGAACCGGAGGTCTTCAGCTGCCAGGGCTCTGCTCAGGGTGGGGAGGGAAGCTCAATCCACCCTCCTCCAAGGGGCCCGGTGAGGACAGGCAGGAGTGGTGGCAGGAGACTCTGCTCTGTTCTCTTCCGGGAGCAGGGTTTTATAGTCTCTGGATCTTGGCCGTTGATGGGACTACACGGTGCTGGGGGCAGTTGATGGGTGTAATGCCTATATACTGGAAGGTGGGGGATCTGCGTGGAGGAGTCTATGACACCTATGTCAATATGTTAAAATATTTTTGAAGAAACATAACTATTACACTATATCAAATAATCTTAGCTGTACTATATTTTCTAATGACTTAGAGAGTCCAAAAAGAATGAGACAGTGGAAGTAAGCTCAAGGTCACTCGAGGACAATATAGAAATAAATCACAAATATAGACATATGTTATCTATGTATGGATAGGTTATAGCTTTGTTTTGGGAAGTATCTATAAAGAATTCATATATAGGGTGATTTACTGTTGAAAAGCAATATAAAATTTGTAATTATATTAAATATAAATGAAGAAGGAACAGAGCGATAGTATAGTGGGTAGGGCATTTGCCTTGCATGCAGTTGACCTGGATTTGATTCCTCTGCCTCTCTCGGAGAGCCTGGCAGGCTACCGAGAGTATTTTGCCCACACAGCAAAGCCTGACAAGGCATATACCATATGACAAAAACAATAACAAGAAGTCTCACAATGGAGATGTTACTGGTGCCCGCTCGAGAAACTCAATGAACAACGGGAGGATGGTGACAGGACAGTGACAGTGACAGTGATAAAATGAAGAAAGCTGATTAACTGACTAACAGAAATATTAAAATAAAAGATGTACTGCCTTTTGGAAATCTATTACTGTTTCTTCTGCAAGCAGAAAGTCCAGCCTTGTTTGAGGAAGTAAAACATACATACACACAATGACTAAAAATTAAATAAGTACTGTTATAAGAGGAAGAATTACATTCTCAATCCTAGGTTAATGTATGGATTTTGGCTTTTTTGTGTATAATTTGGGAAAATAAATTCTAGATAATTATGGAGTAAAGAACATTTGAGAAATGAGTACTAGATAATTATGGAGTAAAGAACATCCCTTTGTAAAAAAGTAATTATGGAAACTTTGCAGAGTTCTAAGACAAATTATGGTGGTTCTTTATGATGTTCATCAACTGCCAGCTCAGAATATAATTGTAACACTAAGGATAATAGCACAATTTTCTTTTGTAGATGATTACTTGAATATGTGAGATTAAAAGACAGATGAATTCAAGCTATAATTGTTTTGAATTAAGTAATAACATTACTCCCAGAAGTGGTATTGCTAGGTCAAAATGGGAGCTCAAATATCTAGTTTTTTGAGAAACGTCCACATTGTTTTCCAAAAAGACTGAACCAGTCAGCATTCCTACCAACTGTAAAGTAGAGTCCCTTTCTCACTGCATCTACGCCATCACAGGTTGCGTTTGTTCTTTTGGGTGTGTGCCAGTCTCTGTGGTGGGATATGGCATTTCATTGTTTTGATCTGCATCTTTCTGATGATTAGTCATGAAGAGCATTTTTTCACATGCCTTTTGGTCATTTGAACTTATTATTTGATAAAGTTTCTGTTCATTTAATCATCTCATTTTCTGATGAGATTGGATGTGTTTTTGTTGTAGAGTTCAACCAGTGTCTTATATAGTCTTGATATTAACCCTTTATCAGCAGGGTATTAGGTGAATATCCTTTCCCAGTCCATAGACTATCTTTGTATTCTGGTCACTGTTTCTTTTTGGGGTCCCAAAAGCACACAGCATAAACACCATATTCACCCTATGCCCATCGCAGAGCTATTCACTCTATCCAGAGACTGGAAACAACCTGAGTGCCTAAGAACAGACGAATGGATAAAGAACCTATGGCACATTTACACAATGGAATACTATGCAACTGTCAGGAAAGAATGAAGTCATGAAATCTGCCTATAAATAGATGAACATGGAGAATATAATACTGAGTAAAATGAGTCAGGAGTGGGACAGATATAAAGTAACTGCATTCATTTATGGTGTATAATATATATATTTATATATATTAGATATAATATATAACACACATATATATTTATATATATTAGAAAACATATTCATGGACAGGGAAAACAGGGGTTAGGAGTACTGGTCAGTGGTTGGATCTAACTACAAGTATGTGGGGGGCTGAGGGTAGGTAAGACAGAGAAGAGAGCAATATGACAATAATAGCTGGGAATGATCATGCTGGACAAGAACTGAGTGTTAAAAGTAGGAAAAGGGATATTCTTGATAAACTTTCAGTATCAATATTGTAAACTACAATGTCCAAAATGAGAGACAGTGAGAGAGAGAGAGAGAGAGAGAGAGAGAGACCTTCCATAGAAGCAGGAAAGGGGTGGGAGGTGGCAGGTGATGTAGGGAGTCTGGGGATACTGGTGCTGGGAAATGTACACTGTGTGTGGATGGATGCTGGAATACTGTATGACTGAAATTCAATCATGACTGGATTTGTACTGCTCTAAAAATAATAAAACATTAAAAAATTAAAATTACATTATTTAGTTAACAGAATTGAAAATAAGGCTAAAGATATTAATAATGCTAATAGACACCAAGCATGTCTGTAGTAGGTAGCTTAAAAAATCACTCAATGAAACTATATGTGCCCACACTGAGTTCCCATACTGTCATCTCCTATATTGAATGTGAGTTGTACAATAAGCTATATAGCAGGTCACTACACTAGTAACATACTAGAATTCAAAAAGAAAGAAAACAACTTTCTCTTCCTCTATCTGGAAACATGAAATTTTAGAAGTTCTGAGAAAACAAAAATGAACATTTTGCTAAAGTATAATTTAGAACTATTATTTAGAATATTATTTAGAAGCCACCTGATGAAGATAGATAGGTCTTGGAATGGCATGAAGGTGATAGCACTTCAGTAGTTCCATCTTGACTACAAATTAGTCCTGTCATTACAATTAAGATTCAGGTACTCCAACTCTAATTACCATCTAACTGCCTGAGATCACGTCCAAATGAAGTTAGTGAACATTTTCCCAGTTTTTCCCAGTATGTCTAAAAAAACAAGGAAAGGTTGTTTTAAAGATTATGTTTGAAGACTTAGCATTCTGAAACAGCTTGTTAATGTGATCAATATAAAAATTGTAGCTTGGTTATGATTGTATAGGATGTTGCAGATAATTTATATGTTTGCCTGGAGAGAAAGCAAAGATAAAGTTTAAATACATTATAAACATAGGAAGAAAAATTATTCAAAAATTATTCTAAATATCTTCATGATATAGTGTTTTTTTAAGAATGGCAGACTGTAGGAAAGCAAAGTTAGCTCGGATTGATGCATGCCTCTACCTATATATATATATATATATGTATATATATATAAATTATACAAGTATGATGAGAATAATAATCTGATGGATAAGAGAATATTAGAAAATAATTAATGTGCATGGCCCTGGTAAACATACTTTATAGAGGAAATTCCAACTCATTGACAGATTCAAATGATAATGTTAATTGAATTTTTGCATGTTCATCATCCTGAATTTGAAACTAGGTTTTGGTGGCTTATAAATTCAAAGACAATGTTGAGAAATGTCAATAAAGTCATATTGATAGCAGGATATGAACTAGCTTAGACTTATAGTTATGGTTAACATAACTTATAGTTAATTTTATTTTCTTACCTAACTTCTGGGCCAGAGCAATAGCATAGTGGGTAGGGCATCTGCCTTGCATGCGGCCAACATGGATTGAATTTCTTTGCCCCTCTCAGAGAGCCCGGCAAGCTATTGAGAGTATTCTGCCCGCATGGCAAAGCCTAGCAAGCTACCCCTGACGTAATCGATATGCCAAAAAACAGTAACAACAAGTCTCACAATGGAGACGTTACAATGGGAGGACAGTGCTACAGTGCTGCCTAACTTCTATAGTGTGAATTATTTGTCATTTAGTCAAATATTCCTTGCAATAGTCATTCCTTGGAATGTATAGGAGGATGCAAGATCCATGGTGATTGAAAGAAGTTAGGCACTCTTGGTTGTATTTGTTAAGAGGAAAAGAAGTTTAAAAATGCTTAAAATCAATTAATTCTCTAAACTTTGGTTGGGTACATTTAATCATCATTATCACTACTACTCACATCCCAAAGAAAGAAAGAATGATTTTGAAATATTCAGATGTTAAATCTATTCTATGCTATCGCTGTACAAGATATGCTATCACTTGCTTTGTTTGATTTCTTAGAGCTGTAAAATTCAGTGTAGGAGGCATCATTGTGTCTTTTAATTTGATTGGGAATCTGAACCCCGGATTGCTGCATATAAGAAAGTGGAGCTATCTTTACATTTAAGGCTGTTGTATTCTGTGGCAAGAGATAAACAGGGCCCTTCGATCTCTGGTACTTTTCCCCATTGTCCAATCAGGACTGATTGATATCTTGTCTTTGGACATTAGGTCTGATCAGTTCCTGTCTTCTTTTGGGCAGATTAGTCTCACCCAATGCTAGGATATGCAGCTGATGGGATTCAAGGTTTGTGCCCCATTAGTTTCACTTCTTGTGGGTTCACCTAGTCAGGCTGTTGGCACTATTGGATTCAGCGCTGCAAGTTCTCTCATGTGGTACATTTGATAGCTCTCAGTTGCTCTGCTGGCAGACTCTCTTTTGACTCATGACATCTGGGATTCAGCTGAGGATTCTGCACTTCTCCTAAATGCTTGGCAATTTCCAATTCTGTGCCCTTGCAAGTGATAAACAATTCCCAAGTGTATTTAGCTATTTCTAGCTTCTGCTGGCTTCAGAGGTTTTGCCCACACAGTGAATCTTGGACACATTTCTCAGTTCCTGTTGCTTTCTCTCTGAAATTTCCTTTATAAAATTCCAGTTCAAAGTCTAAAATAATTGTTTTTTTCATTTGGAAGATAATTCCTCTATTCCATAATTTTAATTTTGAAGACACTCTATATTTTCTTCCTTGCTTTGGCTGTAGTTGAATACTAGAACTACATCTTCCATTCTTTTATTCCCCGCTAAGGAAAATCATTATCTACTGTGAACCACATTTTTCTTCAGATCCTAGGGTTATAGTTGTAAACAGTTTTCTAACGTCACTGATCTCATTGTGCTTATATTTTAGAGAGGGGAAAGAAAAAGTTTTATTTTTATAGGTAAAAATAAGAAAACTACAGAAATTGACAAATATTAGAAAGAAAATAAAGCAATGTGACATGGGTGGGTAGTTAGATCATCCTTTCAAAGGAGAACTTATTAATGACACATATTTGAGCAGGTAATGAAACTAAGGAGGTATAGAACAAGATATGCAGGATGGTAAGACAAGCTATTCTAGAAAGGAAAAAGTAAGAAAGTAAGAGTTCTAGTTAAGAAATAATCAAAAGGCACATGAGGTAAGGAAATAGCAACGGGGAGAGGAGGAGACCATATAAAGAGCTCAGTAGGCAGAAAGTTATACAGAAACACTGTTTTCCATATGAAACACTGAAATTTAAGCCCATGTGCAAAGGGAAATTTTAGAATATTTTTGGCAGAGAAATAACATGATCTAATTTATATTTTTCAAAGGTCACTCTGGGATTTTGTGGAATGTTAGATAGAGAATGTGGCAGGGCAGAAAGAGCAAGCAGAGATATCAATTATGAAGCATTTTCTGAAATCTGTAAGACAGTGAAGCATGGAGAATAAGGAATGCTTCAGGTATATTCTTTTAAGATAAAATATGCAAGATTTACAAAAGAATTGGTTTTAACTTGTAAAGGAAAGTTGAATAACTACATTTTGGTTTAAGTAAGATTATGTAAGTTAGAAAGAAAAATTTTGGCTGTGTTTGAAGAGAAGGAGTGAGGAATATACTTTTTTGCTTATTTTGAGACTACATCTTAAGTTATCTACCCAGCAGATCTATCAAGATGCCAGTTTGTTAAACGATTTTCAATCTTTGGGTTCTATTTGAATCTTAATAGTCATATGTAAAGCTTTATGCCAGTTTAGTAGTTAAAGCAATTATCACATAAAATAATGTGATATGGAAAGAAAATAACTAAAATCTACTGGTGGAATGCTGCCAATATGTAAAAATTGAGAAGAAGGTGAAGAAGAGTGAGCTACTTATGACGAAATCTTAGAGGATAGCTACGCAGGGCAAATGAGCATGCATTACAAGAAATAGCAGAAGGTCAATGATGTAAAAAGAATACTTGAAAGAGACTAGAATGAGGGTGGGTATATAAGACATTTTTTCTTCATTACCTGGATCCACTGTAGGCTTTATCTCTCTGTGTTCTATTGCTGAGGCTGCTGTGCTTTGAAAACTCCACAACTTTCTTGATCTTTGACTGTTATTGATTCACTAGTTGGGGTCTTCAGCTTGTAGTCTAATGGAGAATGGAAAATAAAGCAAAGGTTAGTTTCTTAGCTAATTACGTGATGCCGTTCCTTGGAATCTCCAGGTCAATCTTCCCAAATTCTTGTATAGATAGGTATGTATTTTGTTTTTGTTTTTTAATGTTTTTTTTCCTTTTTTTCTCTTTTTTTATTAGTGAAACACCATGAGGTACAGTTATAGACTTACAAATTTTGTGCTTGGGTTTCAGTTATACCATTATCAAGTGCCCATCCCTCCACCAGTGCCCGTCATCCATCACCACGGGTCCCAGCATCCCCCCCACCCCCATCCCCCCCGTCCCATCCTGCCTCTGTGGCAGGGTATTGTCCCTTGTTCTCTCTCTCTTCTTTTGGGTACTGTGTTTTGCAAGAGAGGCATTGAGTGGCAATCATGTTTAGTCTATAGACTACTTTTAGCATGCTTCTCCCATCCTGGGAGGGTCCTCACAACACCCTTTATTTGGTGCTCTCTTCTCTATCTGAGCTTCCTTTTCACCTAGCACGTGTGGCTGGCCTTCCAGTCATGGAGCAAAATTCCTGGTATGTATTTTGTTTTTATTTGTAAAACTCATCCTTCCTTTTTCATACCAGAATCAAAAACAATAATAATTTTACCACTAAATATGGTGAAATTTTCTTTTATCCTTGTTATTTCTCTAGAATTGGTCTTACAGTTTAAAGATAAACTTTATATTCTATATTCAACCTTCCTTGGTTTACAGTAATTTTGTAATGTTGTCTGTTTTCTGATGCAACTCTGCATGAGAGAGTATGCAAAAAACTAATTCAATTGCAAGGAGGTTGTCTTTGATAATTTCAATTGCAAGAGGGTAGAGTTATACATTAGAGTATGTTCAAAGGAAAAAAGATTTGAGGAATTGAAAAGAGTAATAGAACATATTTTTTGGATGTTTTACTGAAAGGAGTGGCAAAAATTTCTAAAAAAGATAGCATGTGGTAAAGGAAACATTGTTGACAATGAACATGAACTGAGATGAACTTCAAAAATGCACTCAGATTGAATTTTTTTTCATAACTTATATCCACTCATGATAACTTATTGTGGAGGAGAAACTTTGTTTTTGGACTCTATAAGGAATCAAGAGGACATCCTGCATGTACAATGGAGAGATAAAGCAAAAGCTATTCTTAGTTCAACCCTGAGGCTTAGTCATTTTATATCTAGAAAACAAAAGCTGAGGAAGGAACTTAAGACTGTGATTTTCTTAGATTTTCTCAGTAGGAAAGAAAGCAGAGAAAGAGGGAAAGGTTTCTGTTCTTTGATCTCTTTGAACGTCATGTTTTGCTAAATGGTTTGAATGGTCTTCATCTTGGACTGTGAACACTAAAGAAGGACATACATTTGGAGGTTTATACAGATTTTTACAATCATTTAAAGGTGGTCTTTAGCATTTGATGCAAAATTAATTACATCTAATATAACAGCTAATTTCATACTTTAAAAGTTGTTCTGTTTCCTCTATATCTTTCAGTAATTTTCATTTTGTCTCACTAGAAGTAGTTTGCTGTAAGATAAATTTGAGTGAAACATAAGAGTAGAATCACTATGAGATCAGCACTTCAAGGAAGGATAGAGTCATGGAGGTATAATGATGAAAACTAAACTAAAACTTAACCTTATCTCTTCAGTATCATTTATTAGTTTTCCAAGAAAATACATAAGAGGCATTGCAGAAGAGAAAACTCAACAGAGAATTGAGAAAACAAGCAGGTCTAAATTTAAAGTGCAGTAAATATAAAAGGTGTTGTGCGGTTAGGAGTGATGAGTGGGAGTTAAGCTTCCTTCTTTGTCAAAAAAAAAAGGTTCAGAGTTTCCTTGATCCTCTTGTAGGATGCCTTGTAACTAGAGTAGTTCATTGAAATTATCTCATTACCTCATGATCAATGGCATACCACTGCATTTCAACTCAAAATTGCTGCTTATTTTCAATGATGAATTCATTAGAATAATAATATTGGCTTAGTGTACTGTTTTCACTCTATCAAATAATGAGATCTTAGAAAATAATGGAATAACTAACATAGAGAATAAACTCATCCTATTTAAGTCAAATATTGAAGATAGGGACGGCATAATATTCTGAAGTGGAAAATAGATCTTGATCGTATATTCATTTATTTCTAAGTTGATGAGAGTCTAGATTTTGAAAATGTATGGGAACACATATGAAGTAGTAAAACCTCTGTTCTTAAATATTGATATTATTGTTAATAAAATACGTAAAGTTGATTTCTATATGTGCAATGATTTGGCTTCTATTTCATCCTTTTAACAAAAATGATGAATGAAAGGCTTTAATATCATATATATGGTTTGGGATAGACTCGGTTGTGATTTGGGCTTACTCCTGACTCTGCACTTGGGCATCACTCCTGCTGAAGCTCAAGGTGCTCGAGGTGCTGGGATTGAACCTGGCTGACTGCAATCAAGGCTTGACTACTATACTATTACTCTGATTCTAATCATGTATTTGTAAAACTAAGCATCAACAACCTGTTTAATGACTACTCTCTTGTGGATTCCAGTTGCTTTTTTGACCATAAAGTTATGGCTGCTTAAGAAAACAGAGTAGCATTTCATTATAATCTGCTATTTACTCTTTTACAAGGAAAAGCACAATAAATTAGATTTAATCACTGCACAGGGCAAATTACATGTTTTAGCAACTATAAGTACAGTGATAAGTATAAAAGACAAAAAATGTCAAAGATAATTAAGTAGAAACAATGTTAATCAATATAAAAACTAATTATATTATAGGTTGAGTATACTTAATGGAGGGCATTTCTGTTTACTTAAATTAAGAATATATTAAGAGAATAATAAAAAGGTATGTTAAATAAAAAACAAAATAAAATATTTATTGACAATAAAGCTTATTTGGGAATGCACAATAAATATACTCGAAGAAATTTAGACACTGAACTTCAGTGCTATTCTCACTATTTTACCAGGTAGAAAGGTATTCTCTGTTACCACATATTGTCACCCCATAGTTTTAAATTTTAGAGCATTGGTATTCAGAAGAGAATATAAGTTTCCGACTGAAAACTGGTTCCTTAGTGGGAGGAAAATTTCTGGCAGAGAGAGGCAATACAAAGTCCTAAATGAGAATTTATCAACCAACCCACCTTGCTTTTTTCTACTCCTTTAGGGAAGAATTTTAAAAGTAGAAATTAAAGATACACATCTTCTTTTAAAAGTAGAAATTAAAGATACACATGCCTCATAGCTTAATGCTTTTAAGCAAAGGTAACTTGATATGTGATGTGATCCTTAATCGAAATTAAGTTTATGTGGACAAACCAGTAATTTTGATTTTTTATATAAAATTAAAAATACCCCTGAAGCCTGAGAGTAAGATATTAGGGATATCTAGCCTGATGGCCTGCATCACCTAAATAGACTAACTTGAATTCAAGATCAATGGTAGATGACAGAGCACCACTTAAGATAATTCTCACACTCCTGTGAAATCAAAATATCTCACATATTCTTTAATAGTTTATGATCAAAAGATGGACAAATCTTTACAATTTTTACGATCTTTACAGATTTTTCTGCAAGCTGCATATGAAAAAGTCTTTGGTCATCAGATTTTTCTTTCCCTCTATTTTCCCTTTTTCATTTATGTTCTTGTATTACACTCAGCAGTAATTAGGGCTTCCTCCTGAATGTACCCAGGAATCATTGTTTGCCTTCCAGGGACCAGACTTGTCAGTTGCACACAAGGCAAGTGCGTTAGTAACTACTCAATCTCTCTATCACTCTATCATCCCAGTTTTATCAGTAATTTTATAGTTAGAAGAATGTATAGTTCGTGCTTATAAAATATTAGGCTGCTCCATATAGAGGTAAAAATTGAAGGCAGGTGGGATGAAAGATACGCAGAATGCAAAACATTAGACAGTCTCAAACAATGCCCGGAGAACTTAATCAGAAAATAAGTGGGCTAGGAAACAAAATTATCTCCCTTAGAAGTTAATTATGAAGTACATAAAAAGCTGAAAAAGTAGAAGTAAACTCTTGAACATTTTGTTGAAAGGATTCTAGAGTAACATAACTCCCTTTCAGCCCTGTTGGGAAAAAACACTATTAGTGATAGATTGTATTTGTGCTGGTGGGAATCACGCCTCCTGCCAACAAAGTAGGTTTACTTGGGTGGTTTAGGGGAGTAGGGAGGAGAATGTCAATATCCTATAGAAGGGGATCCGCCACTTCCCTTTGTAGCCCACTCAGTCACCTGAGTAATGTAGGATTGAAGAGTCTCCTGTCTGTCTCTGCATGGTGATCCTCTCCAGACTTCAGTTCTCACCAGCGCCATCCGGTGGTTGCCAAACCACATCTGAATTCCACTTGTTCTGACCAGGTAGGACCTGAGCAATAGCAAAACAGGTAGGGCGTTTGTCTTGCACGTGGCCGACCCAGGCTCCATTCCTCCGCCCCTCTCTGAGAACCCAGCAAGCTACCGAGAGTATTCTTCCCCGCAACGGCAAAGCGTGGCAAGCTCCGCGTGGCATATTCAATATGCCAAAAACAGTAACAACAAGTCTCACAATGGAGACGTTACTGGTGCCTGCTTGAGCAAATCTACAGTGCTACAGTGCTACATTGCTGACCAGGTAGGCTACCACCGATTTCTCAGGTAGTCACAGAACCCAGGCTGGAGAGAGGAATTATTCTCTGTAACAAGAGTGATAGCAGAACAGGTAGGGCGTTTGCCTTGCACGCGACCGACCCGGGTTCTATTCCTCCGCCCCTCTCGAAGAGCCTGGCAAGCTACCGAGGGTATCCTGCCCATACGGCAGAGCCTGGCACGCTCCCCGTGGCATACCCGATATGCTAAAAACAGAAACAGCAAGTCTCACAATGGAGACGTTACTGGTGCCCACTCGAGCAAATCGATGAACAATGGGAGGACAGTGCTACAGTGCTACAAGAGGAAACTCAGTCCGACATCCTGTCCAGGTCCATTGCTTTTCCCTCAAAGAGAAACTTCAGGACAAGAGGAATAGTGAAGTCAAGCAAGCTTATTCTTGAAATAAAAGAAGGGAATAATAGCAACAAAAGGGGGATAGGCAGGATGAGATTAAGGATATAGTCCTAAATGGAAGAATTGCCAGCACATATTGTTGGGGGTTGAGGGTGAGCTAATGGCTCCTGACACAGGACGATTTTAGTCCCCTCTTAGCTGTCAGCAGAAAGTGAATGCCTCTCCATTGTTCCAAGGGACAATGTAACCAAGAAACAAATTTAATTGTCTAGAATTACCAAATCCCCAATTGTGATTGTCCCCCAAGTCACAAGCTAAATTATATTCCCCCCCAAGCATAAACAGACGATTGTTTCTAACAACTTGCTTTTCAGATGGCAGCTCTGCAGTCTTACCTGGTCATATCCATTGTGTGACTAGGATGTGATTTTTGTATGTAAATATATCCCTGACTGCCCACAGTGCTGTGAGTTCTTTGTGATGCTAGTTCACTGACTCTCAGTGGCTTCTGTAATAGATTATCTTTGGGGCCTCTTTGACTGGGGCTCTCATAGTTTCTCATGAAACTCCCTTACAACAAGTGGTACCTGATGACCTGTGTGCTGGCAGAAGGACTCCCTAATATAATCATGCCAGTGTCCTTTGCCCCATTTTTAATAGCCAACATCCTTGAAATATAATAAAAACTTGCTACCACCCACCGTTGTTAAAAAAGGTATAAAATGTATCACAAGGGGAGTGAGTCTCCAGAATTTAGGAGACCCCTCTCACAATCTAGAAAATTCCCTGCAATTATTCCTACTCCTTTCTTCCTATCCATAAATCTTTTACTGGATTTGGCAATTTGTTCGCCTGTTCATTTCCTTTCAATTTTGAGTGCATAAAGAAAAGAACCTCAGCCACCATGCCTGCTACAACAGGTTGCTGAACGCTAAATAAGGATATATTCTCTAGAGACAATAATAGCTTCTTCAGAATAGAAGGGACGGAAGACATATGTGAAATGCATACACAGAAAAATGTGGGGGTCATTTCTACAAAATGGGGAAATGTGCCCTAGAGTAAGACAGAAGAGGCCATGGGGTAGCAAGTTATGTGGGCCAAAGAGGCACCTTATCTTTTCAAAGATAGGTGAATATACAGCTACACAAACTTTTCTAACCCCCTCCTCCATTATAAGGGAGCTTGCCAAGGGTAGAGCTTGGAGCAGTTGATGTCCTTCTTTTGCTATTAGACTCCTGTGCTTCTGTTTCAGAATGGGGCTTCCCCTCCAAGGAGGTTTAGTCACTTCTCTCAGGAAAACTTATTCCTCACCTGGAATTGTGTATCTCAATGGTTTTCAGAGTTCCTAAAATGGGTGTTTTGTCTTTAAGCTGGCTTTGGTTCCACAGTTTTTACACCAAATGTTACAAACGTTCTCCCTCTTCCTGCCTATAGCATGTTATTTTGTAATTCGGCTAGGATCTCAAAATATTTCTAATTTAAAATGACTTGAATACTTTATAGATTACTTTTCTTTATAAATTACTTAAAGAGGAATATTGCACTCTGAAAAGTGAATTTTCCTGAATCTTTTAATTCTATCTTACTTTTATCTTTTTTTCCCCAAAATTCTATTGTTAATGGCATACGAATGTATGGGTTAGTAGAATTGCTTTTTGATCTGAGTATTAGTCAACATCGTATATTATCATTAAATATATAGATAGATAAATAGATAGATACAGATATTTAGTCACAGGATTTCTTTGTGATGAAATATTCCTTCTGTTTTTTTTAATTTATTACATTTATATTTCTTGATTTCCAATTCTTTCTGATTGATTTAATTTAATTTAGTTTACATTTTATTCTACTAATATCACATTATAGTTTCTTAAAAAACATTTATAGTGTTTGGCCTAAATCTAGGTTCCAAAACTTATTTGACCTGTAGCCCACTTTTCAGAAAATAATCACTCAGAGTCCTCCTGGCCATCAGCCATTTCAAGAGTGAACAAATAGGAAACACAACCCAATTTCACTCAATGCTAGTATTGCAATCCTTAAAATTTTCAGGTACTTCCCTGGTGGAAAGTTTTTCCCTCTTTGGGAAACACTGCCCTAGATCCAGAAATGTAGCACACACATTCAGCCAATCAGAGTCTATCTGCAAATAACACTATACCGTTTCACATGTAGTGCAAGTCCCTTGAAGCAATACTCCTGGTCCCTTCCTCCCATTGTTTGTGACATCCTGCAATTTATGTCACTTGTTTTGCATATTTACTAAATTTTCTCAATTGATCCTCATTACCTTCTTTAATATCAATGATGGATAGCATCCTGGGATTCGAAGAAATTGCCCTCTGCAGCTGTCCGGATGTTTTCAGGTCCTGTTATATACAGCTGCTTGCTATCATGATCTAGTGAAAAAGAAAGCAGCAAGAATAGGACAGAGAACAGTGAAAAAGTTTGAACCACTTCTCTGGAGTCAGACATATCATTGTCATGCCCGTTTTACTATTTTAATTTTGAATATTAGACATCATTATTTATAATTTCTGAGAGTGAAATAGTTTTCTCATCAGCCAAATGAAAATAGTAATGATACTTAACTTATGGAAATGTTATGAGTTCAGTATAACTAGATATAAATATATGTGAAATATATATATACCTATTATATGTAATACATAAACATGTTATATATTTATGCATATAAGTGTGAAAAAGTTTTGATGTTTCATTGTATGTAATATAAAGTAATCAAATAAATCGGTATGCAAATTAAAGAATAATAAAATGATAAATCTCTCAGATAATGTAATATAAAAATATGTGTGGAATAATAATTGAATTCACTTGAGAAAAATCAACTTTGTTAGGGTCTTCATTTTAATAAGAAATAGTCAAATATTGTATTTATTCACAACTATGAAAAACATGTATGTACACAGATACATTTAATGAAATGTTTCAGTAAACTGTGAATTAACTACTAATTAAAGAATGCAGACCCTGAAACCTCAAAAAAGTCTTAATCCAATAAAACCATAAAACACTTTGCACATTTTAAAGGGAAATATTTAAAATAAAAATATCATTTTAAGGATATCTATAGTAATATTAAATAAATGATTTGAAAACACACATATATGCATATAATTTAAAATATGCATATACATATTTATATATAATATATATATGTAATCTGTTCTTCGCTGCTTGACAGAAGACATATTTTTATTACAGAGCCAGCACATCCCTGAGTTATGAGAAAGAGAGGCCCTCCCGTTGATCGTCGACCTGAATTATGATGGTGATGATAAAAGTGAATGGATTTGGCTATATTGGGATACTGGTCTTCAGGGTTGCCTTTAACTTGGGAAAGTAGAAACTGTGGCCAACAAAGACATCAATAGCTCCACTAAATGCTTTATCTATGTACATAATTCTACCTATGGCAAGTTCAATGACAGAGTCAAGGCTGAATATGGGAAGCTTGCCAACAATAGTTCATCTCTATCTTCTAGGAACAAGACTCTGTAAACATGAAATAGGGCATTTCTGGTGCTGAGTGTATCCTAGAGTCCACTGATCTTTCCAATATCTTGGAGAATACTGGAGGTAATGAGAAGGTAGGTTCCAAAAAAGTCATCACCGTTTGCCTATTTCCTGTGTCCTCATGTTTGTGATGGGTGTGAACCATGAGAAGTGTGACAACTCCTTCCAGATTGTCAACAAAGCCTCCTATAACACCAACTACTTGACTCTACACACAGGGGCTACCATCTTCTGTGAATCTGGAATATGACAACTGTAGCACTGTGTCATATTGTGACAATTCACAGCATCAACGGCACCCAGAAGACGGTATACGGTCCCTCTGGGAAGCTGTGGCATAATGGTTGGGGGGGAGTCCAGAACATCATCCTTGTGGCTATTGGTAACACAGAGCTGTGGTCATCCCCATTCAGAGCTGGTCCAAGAAGCTAACCAGCATGGTCTTCCTGTCCCCACTCCAAATGTGTAAGCCATAGATCTAACCTGCCACCTGGAGAAAGCTTCCAAATACAGTATCAAGAAGGTGGTGATGTAAACCTCACAGAGGCCCCTCAAAGGGATCCTGGGAAACAGATCAGGGTGTTTCCTGTGACTCTAATAGTGACAGCTACTCTTCTGTCTTTGACGTTGGGGTAGTAGTACCTACAGCATCCATTTTACCAAGACTGTCTATAATAATATATTTCTTGACCTAATCCTCCTTCTGATCTTTAAGGAGTAAAGATTCCAAGGACTAGCCTTGGTGAGAGAACTTAAAAGAAGAGAGATACTGCTTGTCTGCTGGGAAGTTCTTCTGCCACTAATCCAATACACTGAGAATCTCCTGATCCCAACAGTTTTCATGCCATGTTCTGTGAAGAAGGGTAGGGTCTTAAAGGAGACCTACCTTGTAATATCCAACTAATAAAGTACATTGTGCACCACCGATATATGTGTTTGTGTGTGGCTGAATATATATAGTACAAACATATTTGAATATATATTCATTATGCATTAAATATATGAAAGATATGATATAAATTACTTTTGTTAAAGGTAAAACATTACTAATAAATTGAAATAAGTTTATAATTTCTTTTAATTAGCTTATACATATTTTATGCATATATATGTGCATAAGAAATTTCACAAATTTACATTTTACCCAGACGGTGCAAGTGCATCACATGACATTAAATATAAAGTTTAATTTTCAGTTTGGGGTCCTGAGAACTTTAAAACAAATCTGTGGGGAAAAATACTCCATTTTCACTATATTTTATGTGTTCTATGTATTTGTTTGGGATATTTATCTATGTGAGACAGAAAGTACAGTGCACAGTTCTTTCAGGGATATAATTTGATGAAGAAGAAACATCACTTTGATATATGAAACCTTTACTAAAAGGTTGGCATCGCCGATTTGGTAACATTTATCAAATTTGTAAGCCTAAAGTGACTTTATAATTTTGGAATTAGATATACTCCAGGTACTTGTTGAACTCAAGATTATGTTATTTATTATTTCATGTAAATTTTCTAAGATTTTTTTCTAGAAACATTAAATGGAATCTCTCTGAAACATTAAGATGAAAAGTAAGGAATAGGAGAAGAAAAAGCATCTTTATTGGAAATTGCTAATGACTAGATTTTGTTAACCCCAAACTCATGAGGGGAAATAATAATTCCATTATGAATATGGATGAAGAAAAGCACTTTAATTTTGTAACTAGGGTTTAAGTTATATCATAAGAGTGGAGCATGAAATCACATCTTTTTTTAAAAATTGAATCACCGTAAGGTACAGTTGCAAGCATTCATGTTTGATCTACAATCATTCAATGATCAAACACCTATCCCTCCACAAGTGCACATTCCCTGCCACCAATCTCCCCAGTATACAACTCTTTTTCCACCCTCCCTCTGCCTTCATAGCAGACAATTTCCCCCATCTTCTCTCTCTACTTTTGGGGATTATGGTTTAAAGTACAGATGCTGAGAGGTTATGATGTCTAGTCCTTTATCTAATTTCAGCACACATCTCCCATCCCGGCCGAAACCTCCAACCATCATTTTCTTAGTAGTCTCTTCTCTATTCCATCTGCCTTCTCCCTCTGCTCATGAGGCAGACTTCTAATTTTGGAGCAATCTTCCTGGCCCTTGTGTCTACTGTCCTTAGGTATCAGTCTCATGTTATGTTATTTTATACTCCACATATGAGTGCAGTCCTTCTATGTCTGTTCCTCTCTTTCTGACTCATTTCACTTAGCATGATACTCTCCATGTTTATACACTTATAAGCAAATTTCATGACTTCATCTCTCCTAGCAGCTGCATAGTATTTCACTGTCTAGATGTACCAAAGTTTCTTTAATCAGTCATCTGTTCTCAAGCCCTCAGATTGTTTCCAGATTTTGGCTATTGTGAACAGTGCTGCAATGAACATACAGTTACCGATGTCATTTTTACTGTCCATATCCCATAAGAAATCACATATTTAAGAAAAGGAAGAAGTACTAAAGAGTTCTTAGCATAGATACAGAGAAAGATCATATGAGAACCAGGACAGAGGATGGTCATTAATACCCATAACAAGGGATATTGCCAGAAAACAATTCTGCTGGCACTGAATTTGAGCATCTAGCCTCTATTTTCTATTTATTTATGTCAACGAGTTTTGTGGTCTTCAGTGATGGTCTCCTGGTCTAATTAATAGAGGGAGACCGTTCTCAGAATTATGTGAAGAAACATAGAAAGATGTTTTCTTTCTTTATAATTTTATTTAGATGTACCTGAAGTATATCTATTTCCAAAATTATAAAGTTTCCTGTGAAAAAATGAACAAAGATAAAAGTATAAGCCATAAATTGTCGTTCAATAGATTTCTAAAATACAGAAATTGATATCTTGAAAATAGATTAATTAATCTGAGTTTAACTAAGAAATATAGCAATTATATCTTAACATCACAAATGACCTGGCACCCGAGCTGCGCAGGAGGAAGAGAGCGGCTTGGAACGCCTTCAAGAACGTCGAAGAAATAGCTAAGAGGACGAAGAACCTCCGGCTCCGGGCACATCTCTTTGATTCCACTGTTCTTCCTGCATTAACATATGCCTCAGAGACCTGGGCCCCACGCAAACAAGATGAGAACACTATTCAGGTCTCCCAAAGAAGAATAGAAAGAGCTATGCTTGGAATATCACATGTCACTCAAATGAGAGAAAGAATCCGGAGTTCTGACATCCGTAGACAATCAAGAATCAGGGACGCTATCTCGTTTGCCAAGGTGTTGAAAATCAGATGGGCTGGTCACATAATGAGATTTAAAGACGACCGCTGGACTAGAGCTGTTACCGACTGGATTCCACGGGATGTCAAAAGACCATGTGGCTGCCCACCTACCAGATGGTCAGACTTCTTCGTCAAGATCATGAACGATCGGTTTGAGGCCCTTCATGTTCCCGGAGCGAACAGATGCCATTGGGCTACACTAGCACGCGACAGGGACAAATGGAGATGTTACTGGCGCCCGATCGAGCAAATCGACGACTAACAGGAAGTTAAGTGATAAGTGATTAAGTGATTTTAACATCAAAGTCCTTAACTTTTTCTTCTCTATTACCAGAGAATATAAGAGGAAACATGCAGAATTCTCATAAATCAGAAAAGTCAATGGACAATATTACTGTAGATTTTGTAACATATACCACCACTTAAAAAGAAAGGAACCTAAATAAGTGACAATTTCTTCAAAATTTTTGTGTATGTATGTGTGTGCGTGCGTGTGTGAAAAGCTGTTAGAAGTAGATGAATAGGCACTAAAAATAATTTTTCTGTTAAAAACATGACCTATGGGGGCTGAAGCAATAGTACAGTGGGTAGGGCATTTGCCTTGCATGCGGCTGACCTGGGTTCGATCTCATCATCCCATATGGTACCCCCAAGCACCACCACGAGTAATTCCTGAGCACAGAGCCATTCAATAGTTACCCCTGTGCATCACTACATGTGACCCAATAAGAAAGGCAAATAAGCAAACAAACAAAAAATCCCATGACCTATGAAATCCTTTTCCTCTCTTCAAAATGAATCGCAGTTTATATTTATGTATTGATTGTGAATTTGGATCATTCTTAAGTAAAATCACAACTTAATCCACAATCTGAAAACTTTGTAATTTATGTCAGTAGTTTCAGTTACTTCGACAGAAGCAGCAAACATCTGCCTTTAGACAAAACATTTATTCACTTAGAAATTTCTCCCCAAAGTAAACTCTAAGCTAAAAATACACATAATTAGCAAAATGAGCTTTTTTTCTGTGTTTTTTTTTAGAGGTCTAGAGATTAATTACCTAGGCTACCATAAAACAATGTTTAGAAACTCACAGTAATATTTGCCCACTTTAACTAAAAAATTAAGAGAAATCACATTTGGTATACTCAAATTGTTTTTGCTATTATTTATTCAGTCGTTTTGCCTTCCTACATTATTCTTATAACGGAGCGATAGCACAGCAGGTAGGGCGTTCGCCTTACAAGCGGCCAACATGGCCGACCCGAGTTCGATTCCTCCGCCCCTCTCGGAGAGCCTGGCAAGCTACCGAGAGTATTCGATATGCCAGCCACAGTAACAACAAAGTCTCCAATGGAGACGTTACTGGGCCCGCTCGAGCAAATCGACGATCAACGGGAGGGCCTATTCATTATTATAACATAGCGATAGCACAGAGGTAGGGTGTTTGCCTTGCGTGCAGACCGCCTGGCCGAGGAGGGTTCGATTCCTCCGCACCTCTCGGAGAGACTGGCAAGCTACTGAGAGTATCTCACCCACATGGCAAAGCCTGGCAAGCTCCCTGTGACGTATGCAATATGCCAAACACAGTAACAACAAGTCTCACGATGGAGACGTTACTGGGCCCACTCGAACAAATCGATGAACAACCAGAGGACTGTGACCGTACTTATAACTTATTTCATTCATATTATTTTCCTATATATTTAAATAAATCTCCATCTCTTGTTATTTCCTTCATTCATTTTCTTTAAGTCTTTCCAATATCTTCATCTGCGACAGTGAATTTACTTTTTACTTTATTATTTTACTTATTTTATCCTGTTATTTTATAGAGGTGTGGATTTGATATTAAGATAGATATTCATATTTATGAACGTCTTGTATGGTTTTGCATTTTGCTACACACTATACAATCACTTAATCACTTAATCACTTAACTTCCCATTAATCGTCGATTTGCTCGAGTGGACGCCAGTAACGTCTCCCATTTGTCCCTGTTGCATGCTAGTGTAGCCCAATGGCGTCTGTTCGCTCTAGGAACATGAAGAGCCTCAAACCAATCGTTCAGGATCTTGATGAAGAACTCTGACCATCTGGTAGGTGGGCGGCCACATGGTCTTTTGACATCCCGTGGAATCCAGTCGGTAACAGCTCTAGTCCAGCGGTCGTCTTTAAATCTCATTATGTGACCAGCCCATCTGATTTTTGACAGCTTGGCAAACGAGACAGTGTCCCTGATTCTTGATCGTCCACAGATGTCAGAACTCCGAATTCTTTCTCTCATTTGAGTGACACGTGATATTCCAAGCATAGCTCTTTCAATTCCTCTTTGGGAGACCCGAATAACGTTCTCATCCTGTTTGCGTAGGGTCCAGGTCTCTGAGGCGTATGTTAATGTAGGAAGAACAGTGGAATCAAAAAGATGTGCCCGGGGAAGGAGGTTCTTCATCCTCTTAGCTATTTCTCCAATGCTCTTGAAGGTGTTCCAAGCCACTCTCTTCCTACTGCGCAGCTCAGGTGACAGGTCATTAGTCATGTTGACTTCTCGACCTAGGTACACATAGCTGTTCCATTCGGAGATGGTCGTTCCGTTGAGAGCGAATGGGGCGGCAGGAACGAGGCTGTTTCTCATAAACATTGTCTTCGTAAGATTCAGCTGTAAGATTCAGCTACCTTTCCACACTCACGGTCAAAGTTGGCCAGCATTTGTGCGGCTTGGCTGATGTTTGGTGTTATTAAAACAATGTCATCAGCAAAGCGGAGGTGGTGTAATTGCCGACCATCTATCTTCACTCCCATTCCTTCCCAGTCCAGTCGTCGCATGATGTTCTCGAGGGTGGCACTGAAGAGTTTTGGTGAAATGGTATCACCCTGCCGAACCCCTCTCTTGACATCAATGATCACTTCTTTGTAGAATGGTGAGATCCTGGTAGTGAATCCACAATACAGCTCACGGAGGATCTTGATGTATTGGGCTTGAATGCCCTGACTGGCTAGGGCTTCAATGACCGCTTCCATCTCCACAGAATCAAAGACCTTCTTTAAATCAATGAATGTTAAACAGAGTGGCATCTTGAACTCCGAGAAACCTCAATGAGCTTGGTTATTGTGTGGATATGGTCGATGGTGCTGAATCCTTTGCGGAACCCGCAAAGTCAATAAAAAAAAAGGATGGATGCAAGGCTTCCATCCTTCCTGTGCCTCTTATCCGTGGCTGTTTCTTGAATGTGAACACTTGCAATCTTTATGGATGTTATTCCAAATCACATGACATGGAAAAATCTGCTTGCATAATCTGCTTGTTCATAAAGGATATTAATAAGTAAGAGTACAGTTTTGCATATAGTAAGAGTATATAGTAGGAGTAAAAGTTTGCATATATAAAAGTTTTGCATATAGTAAGAGCATATAGCAAGAGTAAAGGCTTGAATATACAAAAACACTTACCAAATTTTATTTCCATTTTAGAGAGAAAACTGATATCTAGGGCAGAAAAGGGAATCCTTGAATCACTCTGATAGTGAAATTGATAAGACTATACTCAATTGTGTTGAATTCATTATTTTGTACCCTTTGAAATATTTTGTGCTTCAGACAAAGATTTTTAAAATGTTTAGTAATAAATAGATCACTAAATGTCTAATTGTCACTATGGAAACCCATGTTAGTGCACTAATCAGCATGTCTCACCCTCAATAATTGAATTTTATAGGGGGTTTTAACCAAGACTATCCCCATTCCAATATCTAAGGACTATGTGCTGCTTTAAAGTAAGTCAAAAATCATATAGTAGGCGAAAATCCTGTTGTACCTGGAAATGTTTTCTATTTTTGTCAGTCCTCTGGATCTGCTTATGGTCTAGAGTCAGAAAAAAGTCATAAATTAAAGTTACTCACATGCATAATAAATAATATATTTTGAAATATTATAGTGGGGCTGTCCTGGGCTCAGTTGGCAGAGTACATGTCTTTTTATTTATTTATTTTGCTTTTTGGGTCACACCCAGCGATGCTCAGGGGTTACTCCTGGCTCTGCACTCAGGAATTACTCTTGGCGGTGCTTGGGGGACCATATGGGATGCTGGGAACTGAACCTGGGTTGGCCGCGTGCAAGGCAAATGCCTTACCCGCTGTGCTATCACTCCAGCCCTGGCAGAGTTAAAAAATGTCTTATCTTGCATGTGTGAGTCCCTCAGTTCTTGCCTAACATGGTATTGGCACAGGTAACTATAAACAATGGCAGGAAAAGCCCTGGTGGCAACTCCACACTGCCTGGAGTTTTTCTCACTGTTTATAAGAAACAAAAAAAGAAAGAGAGGAAAAGAGCTAAAATTAAGGAAATTATGTAACTATATGGAATTTTCATAAAGCCCATTACTCTACAACCACTTTAATTTTACTACTATGTCTAAGATTTCTTTTCAAACTATCTTTAAATGTAAAGCATCTTAAAATGATTCCATTTATGAGTTTATATTTAATTAAATTTACTACTAAGTATTTAGTACCTGAAGTTTGCGTATCCATATTTGCATAAATAAAACACAAGATCTATAACTTAGTGAGAGTACTGTACATTTAAACTTACAAAGAATTACTCCAATTGGTTCTTATGTTTGCTTCCCTTTGACTTATGAAAAAAGTGAATTAACTTGAGTCTCTAATCAATCAAAGGATGTGGATATAGATATTATGATTAATCATTTTTATTTCTCAACATCTATTACATTTAACCCCTAAATTTCAATTTGAAGTAGAAATATAAGCATTTACATCTTCACATTACCTATTGGAACAAGATAAGTTACAAATTATTAGCGATTTCATTTTAGACATGTGAAAATTGTGATACCTTTGATAATCATGTGAATAGATCAAGTAGTCAATTGATTATATCATTGCAAAAATCTAGGGAGATATGTATTAATGGAGATCATTAGTAGATGACTTTTAAGGAATGGAATTATCTGTTGCATATGATTAGAGAAATTGCAATGCAACCTTAGAAACTAGTGTTGATATACGAATTGGAACAAAGAGAAAAATTAGAAAAGAATTATAAAGTAAGCTCAACATATAGAAATAAGAGGAGGTAATGAATTTCCAGGCTGCGATAGCACAGCAGGTATGGCGTTTGCCTTGCATGTGTCCGGCCCGGGCAACCCGGGTTCGATTTCTCCATCCCTCTCTGAGAGCCCAGTAAGCTACTGAGAGCCTCTCGCCTACATGGCAAAGCCTGGCAAGCTACCTGTGACGTATTCAATATGCCAAACACAGTAACGAGTGTCACAATAGAGACTTTACTGGCCCCGATTGAGCATATCGATGAACAACGGGAGGGTGGTGCTACATAGTGCTAATTAATTTCCAGATACTAAGTTGAAAGGTTTATAAAGAGGGAATAATCATTTTAGATGCTGTTAAATTTATATGCTGTTGTTAAAACAAATTCAAGAACTAAAATTATCATTTGGAATTTGCAACATAAGTAACATTGTTCATTTTTAAAGATGTAATTTTGTTCCACTGGTAGATTCACTTATAATTAAAGTTAGCTTTAGGAAGATTGAGAAAGTATACAGAAAATAACTACAAATATATCTTGTCAGACATTTCCTGTAATCCAAATATCAATTGGGGTAGTAATAATGGTTTAGATAGGAGTTGAGAGTGTTTTTTTTCTTCTGACTTCAGAACATAAATATAGCATTTCTTTATTAGTGAAAATGATCCAGCAGTAAAGGGACAAAATGAGGGAGGATTTCTATAAATTGTTCAGAAAATGAGAACAATTTTGTATGTATGATATAAAGATAATGGCATAGTGTTTAATATAATATCTTACAATATTTTTCTTAAAGTGGAATTGTTGGGGACAGATTTTATTTTATAATAAAATAAAGGGTATTATAAAATACTAAGTATAAATGATACAAATAAAACTACAAGGTACATTTAAGATTTCCCACTAATTCTCTGTAACTGGTAACTGTATACTATTTCATTGAGATTTTTATTCAGTTTAACATGTACTTCCCAAGTGTCTTCTATTCTTTCTATATTTGTGCATGCAATCACATAATTAAGTTATTGTCATAAAGAAATCTAATCATATTGGGGCATTTATACACTCAGAGAATTATAATAATTTGGGAAAGTGTATCACAGATGGTGCCCAGGGTATTATTTTAGTATTCAGCAAACGACTTTCTCATCTCTTAGATTTGGGATGGGAGAAGCATCCTAACTGAAACTTAAAAATTAGGAAATTATATAAAAGACAAAAGATGACATTTTAAGGATAATATCAAAGATGAGAAAAAGACTCAGAGGTTAGGAATTAAATCCTGTCTCTGAGGATGTTGCACAGTTTCAGTAGTGGCAGAATATAGGGTTGCAAATTCCACAGCCATGTATCTATCCAAAGAAAAGAAAAATACAAATTTGAAGAGACACAACACACATATGTTTACTGCAGTGTTATTTGCAATAGTCAAAATACAGAAACAACTCAAGGGGCAAACGATAGATGAGCACTTAAAATGTGAATATGACTAACAAATCATGAATCACGACCATCCTGTTATTCGTCGATTGCCTCGAGCAGCCACAGTAACGTCTCCTTCATCCTAGCCGTGAGATTTTTAGGAAAGTGCTATATTCAAGGCTCTTTAGGAGAATGAGATCCATCATTGTTACTGGTATTTGGCATATTAATACGCCACGGGGAGTTTGCCAGACTCTGCCATGTGGGCAGGTTACATTCGGCAGGCTACCACTTTAAGAAAAGATAATATCTTGTTTTTGCTCTATGATGGTTAAAATTGACAGGGTTCTAATAAGTGAAGTAAGTTTTAACTTAGAAAGAAAAGGAAAAAATACTAGATGATCTTATTATATGAGTAACATAATGAAGCTAATCAAGGGAACAGACAGTGTCAAGTGAAAAATACACCTTTATTCTCCTAACACAGAACTGAGATTATTGGAGGACAAGGAAGAGAGAGGAGTTTCTCAAAATGGGGTACTCAGTGAATGATGTTGAAGGTTTGGTAGTATCTTGGTGATGGGTATAGTGTGGTAATATATTTTCAAGAACTGTGTATGAATTCGATCCCATTGAAACATATGCAATCTTGTAGACCAATTTATTGTCAATACACAATGAAAACCAATCACCTAAAATTGTCAGACATTAATGGAAAAATTAGAGGCAAGACAGTATAATGTAAAAAAAAATAAATAGCGAAAAAATTTTAACAGAAACTAGATTATTTTTTGTGCTGAGGTATAATGTTTGGGACACTCTAAGCATTTTTTAGGCTTACTCCTGGCTGTGCTCAGGGATCACTCCTGGTAAGGCACAAAGGCCTGTATGCAGTACTGAGGTTTGAACTGGGGTCACCAGGATATAAGTTTAGTCTCTACAGTGTTGTTTTCCCTAGTGACTATTTTTAATAATTATATAATTGGTTCATATTTTTATAGTTATTACATATTTTAAGGGCTGGAGCGATAGCACAGCTGGTAGAGCATTTGCCTTGCACATGGCAAACAGGGATTTTATTCCTCCATCCCTTTCCAAGAGCCTGGCAAGGTACCGAGAGTATCCTGCCCACTTGGCAGAGCCTGGCAAACTCCCCATGGCATATTCGATATGTCAAAAACAGTAACAACAAGTCTCACACTGGAGACATTGCTGGCCTACTCAAGCAAATGGATGAACAATGGTAGGGCAGTGCTACAGGGCTACAGTGTATGAAGAATGGGTTTACAAAGTGAAAATATCATACCAGAATAACCATGGGAGATAATGTAAGGTTTAAGGTTGAACTGGGAATAATAGCTAGACAAACAGGTGTAATCTTATTTGAATGAGGAATTTTAACTTTCTTTTACCTGAAATGGAAGACTTCAAGATTTGGGTTAATGTAATCAAACTTTGATAGAGACTATTTCAGTAATCATTAGAAAAAAAGGGAAATAGGGGTAATTGTACTTTGGTGCAATTTTAGTTGCACATCATTGGGCATTACTTGATCGATTTTCCAGAACAAAGATCATTGCAAAAATTGTAAGTTCTAACAATCAATAAGTAAAAACAACTAATTCAAAATTTAAAAAATAACAATCTCCCCCCTATGCCATAAAACTTTTCTATAGTCTACTTATACCTAACCAATTTATTAAATAAAATCTTTTTTTAATAATGTGGTTAGGTATAAGTAGAGAAAATAAAACTCCTCCTTTGAAGGTTATAAATCAACTGGAATTAAGATAAGAATCCATTGTGTAAATGTAAAATGTTAGGGCTATTACTGATGGAGATAAAAGTGTATACAGAAACTTATTTTAGCTCTTAACTTTGGCATTACAAGAATATACTTTAGAGTCAGTATAAGATAGGTTTTAAGTCATTTCATCTTACCAACCTAATTCTAGAGACATGCCACTTTGGAAAGTTAAGGAAAAAGCAGACAAATTTATGCCCAGATTTCACCTCTTTTTACCTAGTAGAGCAACCACTAGTGTATATTTGACTTTGGCATTTCTATGGTTTCCATCTATCATAATGGTACAGCTCTAACCTCTGAGTATAAATTCTATCCTGCAATGGTTGTTCTTCCCTGAATTCCTTATGCCATTTTCCCCCAGAAACGATTGAATCTACATTCTCAGAAATTTCTGAAATGGGTCATATTTGGCTATTATTTCTTTTATACTTTTGGTTCCAATTCTTCTTTTCTTAATTTATGTATTTGATTTCATGGGCTTACATGGTGTTGTTCAGGGCTTCCCGGCTTTGTGTCCATGCATCACTCCTGGTGGAACTCAGGGACCTTGTGGGGTTCTGGGGATTGAACCTGGGTCAGCAGCATGCAAGGCAAGCACAATAGCCACTGTATTATCTCTTCAGAACCCTACCTGCTGCACTATTTCTTTAGTTCAAATATTAAAGTTCATTTATATTTTTACTATAAGTTTGCTTGTTGCATTATCCCTTATGATCTATTAGCAAATGTGTAATGAGGTGAAATAACAGAAAAGATGAGTTCTAAGAATAATACTAGTCACCCAATATTAACGTGTCAGATACTTTGATATGTCACACATTTTAATAAAGGGTTTTTCTTTATGAAATCTAAAAAGTAAACGAAACTTTAGGATTTAGCTCCTCTTAGCAGAGTAAAACCAGTAAATATTCTGTAGTCAAAAGAAAAGAATGCTAGTTGGACTATTCTAGGTTCCCTTAAACGAGCATAGACTTACTGAATATCATATGTTCTGATGAAATAATCAACTATATTTCATTGATTCATTGTAAAACGGGAAACATTAGAAATGCAGCTACTCACAAATTCAGAAATTCATGGTCACTGCCTTCATATCTTTCTACTCTCTTAGTCATTATTTTGATTTTTGTCTCCTTTATCAACAATGAATTGTATGTATACACTGGATATTAAATGGTAAAACAAGGTGCTTTCTTTATTTAGTTCCTTACTAGGTTTTCCCCAAGTATATACTTTGGTGTGTCCAACAACTGTTACTTAAAATTGCTGAGGTCCAGGAATCCAGCTTCTTTTGAAAGGATCCTTTCTAATCAGTTATTTATCCTTCTACAGTTAGATTTAGTCATTATGATACCTAAACTTGTTGAGTGTATGTTCAAATCACAGGAATAAAAGCAGAGTCATGTTCTCCTTAGTTGCCTGTTTGAAATCGAATGCAAATGTTGGCTGAAAGAGTAGACCTGGAGGTGATATCTCCTCAGTGGTTCTGTGGCTAACCTCGAATGCCAATGGATCAACTCTTCACAGTTTATCTCAACAAACATAGTTCTATCTTATAATATATCAAATACCCTAAGTGAATTTGTCTATACATAATTAAACATTTGCCTCACAGTAACTTGGTTGCAAATACTCTTATAGATTTCTATAGATTTTTCTTTATTTGTTACCAACTGCTCTCATTTGTGAAAGTATTTCAAATTAAAAATGCTTATAGATATAGACATTTAAGTTCTTTTTGCACTGGATTGTGCACTCTTTGCTGAGGATACTGAGGCTAGGTAGCCTGTATTTTTGGATGCCAGTATCATGATAAGTAAATTATTCATTGTTTATGTGGAATTCAAATGAACTTAACATTGTGCAATTTCAATTGCTAAATTCAGGAAATGTATTTCATTTGTTTTCTCCGATGGGTTTATCCATTAGTTTACCATCTTTGGAACATTGCAAATCCCCTATGACTTTTGTTGTGGTTTTTGTTTTTATTTAAGACTGGGGCAGCTCAGAGACCATCACATGAGACTGTTCATGTCCATAACTGCAAACTGTTCTCTCAATAAGCAACAAAATACAACGCTATAAAATGCAACCTTTGAGCAAGGCTCAAAGAAGCTGTTGTAGTCTGTAACTATAAAAATATTTTAATATCAAATACCAAAGATATCAAATTACTGGCTTACATCAGAGTAACTAATAAGTAGCAAAATAAACGTTTTACTATATTGCATGAAGAATTTACCCAGCCAAATGTCAGTTTTGTTTTTTTTAGTAGTTTTCTCTTAAACCAGTTTTGAGGTTCTCAAAAATATTTTTTCTCAAAAACCAAAGTTCATGAACAAGTCCCGCTGAGAAAGACATCTGCTGTGGTGTTGTTTATGACATAGGGGATCATGCTCAGGAGCAAGTGATCTTTGTTTTTCAGCATGTCTAAAATTAGTACACCAAGTATTCTTCCCTGTGTTGATAAGGGAGATAGATAAGGGAGCAAAAGACAAGAGAAATAGCAGGAACCAGGTTTACTGAGAGATTTACATATGAAATGGAAGAGCATTCATAAAGAATAGACACATCTCCTTGAAAATAACCGGAAATAAGTAAAACAGAGGACAAACAATAAAATATACTATGAGTGGGGGTATATTGAAAACCAAGTTACAGTGAGGGAGTAGCTAATGCCCAAAGATACTAGAAACAAAGAGCAATGGGTTCATAGTAGGAAGTTTGCCACTGTGGGCAGAGAGGATAATTGTAAGGGAAGGAACCGTTGGAAAAAATAGAGGGAAGTGATCATTTTGGATGAGAACTAGTTCTGAAAGGAGGTAAAGTGTATGCAAAATACCTTATTAGTAACAGTATCACAAATCTCAGTGCCTAAAGGGAAATGTAGCACTGTAGCACTGTCCTCACATTGTTCATCGATTTGCTCAATCGGGCACCAGTGATGTCTCCATTGTGAGATTTGTTGTTACTGTTTTTTGGCATATCAAATACGCCACCAGGAGCTTGCCAGGCTCTGCCTTGCCGGCCAGATACTATTGATAGCTTGCTGGGCTCTCTGAGAGGGGTGGAGGAATTGAACCCCGGTCAGCTGCGTGCAAGGCAGGTGCTCTACCCACTGTGCTGCTGTGCTATCACTCCAGTCCAGGGAAATAAAGAAAAAAAATGTGCCTGCAGAGAGGCAGGGTGGGGTGGCAGTGGGAACTGGGAATATTGCTGGAGGGAAATAGATACTGGTTAAGGGATTGATGCTCAAGTATTACACCCCTGGAATTTACAGTCACAGTCCTCCCGTTGTTCATCGATTTGCTCGAGTGGGCCCAGTAACGTCTCCATCGTGAGACTTTTTTTTTGTACTGTGTTTGGCATATTAAATACGTCATGGGTAGCTTGCTAGGCTTTGCCGGGCCGGCGAGGTACTCTCAGTTGCTTGCTGCGCTCTCCGAGAGGGGCAGAGGAATCAAACTTAGCTCAGCCAAGCCATCTGCACACAAGGCAAACACCTACCACTGTGCTATTGCTCCAGCCCACCCTGGAATTCAATCCTGAATAATTTTGTAAGTTTGTAATTCATGGTAATTCAATAAGTTACAAAAAAATCTAAAAGAAACATTAGTACGTTTATCCACACAGTAAGTTTGTAATATCCATTTATAAAATCTGTGTTTAGATGTATCCATTAAATTTTGAACTGGTGTAGTTAAAGGATCAACTGTAATAAAGACTGATATTTAAAGGCCAACTTTGCTAAATACAAGTATACACAATATGAACAAATTAATATCTGTTCCCAATTATAATTTTATACATGTGTATAATCATTTATGATTTCATAAATTAAGAGCAATTGTCTGAGGTCTTATGTGGTCTTCTGAGTTCTTATGTGGTCTTTTCACTTCTCCTCAACCTTTTCCTTTTCTTCCTGAAGCAGAGAGATCTAGTGACATTTCTTTCAGTTAATTTAAAGAAAAAGGTTGTACTATATCCCTTTGAGAATCTGGATATTAAGAAGAAAGAAAGTTTCTCAATATCATAATGAACTGTGAGAGAGATAAAATTATTTAGTTACCTTACTAAGAGAGAAAATGAGCAGATGTCATCCAATTTGAGGAAGTTTATTAAGATGTATTAGTAAGTTTTTCATGGCACAGAGGCATCTTAATATATATGATTATATATATCTGTAAGCTCCATGTGTCTATTTCCACCTATTAAACTAGTTTACCTCTAGAGATAGCTAACATCTTAATAGTTTAAGTTATGAATGTCTTAATAGTTTATAGCCAAGGGGAAAAAGATGTTTTTTTTTCATTTTTGCCATTCTTCATAAACAATCAGAAAACCATTACTGGTTTATCACCCCACATACTCACTTACTGGAAATTTAGTTTCTAGTATCAACTTACTTCTAAGACTCAGTTCTATTTTTTGAACTCTCCCAGTAGATTTCAATTTTATTCTTCGAACTTTCTCCACATATCCAGGTAACATGTTTGGAATATTCAGTTTTGAGGGTTTATAGATGACTGCTCTAGTCCCCCACAAAGTTTACAGATGACTGCTTGAGCCAGATATCAGGCTCTCACCCTTTCAGATTAAACAGAGTCTTTCTTCACTTCAGCTGTTGTTCTGAAGTTGATTTACCATGATTCTTAGTAACCAGTTATTGTTTTGGAGCTCTTCTTTCTAAACCATTAAAGACCTAATCATTCTGCTTTCACTTGCCTTGAAAGCTGATACCACATGGGTAGTTCCAGCTGTGACTTGAATTACAAAATACAAGTTCCTTTCACCTGTAAGAGTTTTAAGACAAAACCATAAACTTCTTAATTTTTCTATCTTCTGTTTATATTATATATTTCATATAATATAATATAATATATAATATAATTATATATTTCTAAATATATTATATTTATATAATATAATATATTATATATATAGGGATTAGAATAGGAAACAATTGTGTCTTCAATATCTCTTTGCAGTATGTATCCAGTAGTAAAGCTGTTGCTTTAAGGTAATGATTATTCATTCTTACAATAATGTCCCATTTTAAAAAATTCTTTACTTTTCCCAATTTTTTAATGTGCTAATTTAATTATCCAAAACTATTTGGGAAATGTGCCCTTAGCAGATAACTAAAATACAAAGGAATGCATTTTGAATCCTAAAATGATGTTTCAAATTTTCTAATTTTAAAAACAAATATTTATTAGTGTATAGTTACAAACATTTCATATGCTAAAATTACTTAAAACTAATGGAAGGTTTTGGAAGAACATTTGTTGATTTGAAGATTCTATTTTCTACAGTAGACTTGGGAGCATTTAGTGGCCCACCTAGAAATAGAACTAGAAAAAAAATAATAAAATCTAATTTTGCTGGAAATCTCTGGAAAGGAACTTTGATAGAGTGTATATTTTAGATGTGTAGTGATGACTTGTCGAGAGTGGCTCAGCAAAGGGATTTTTTGTCAACATATTTCAGTGAAAGTATGAAAGAGCTGTTTTTCTTGAGTGAAGCAATAGAGAGAGCCTTATGACATTTTCTATGGGATGAACTAGAACAGAAGCTTGCCTAATGGTCTTGGAGAGTACACTTCAATTTGTTAAGACAAAGCAAGCATTCAGAAATCTTGCAGAAGTGATAAAAGGTCAAAAAAGTAATAGTCAATTTTTTTCCTGGGCTTGCAGAATTATGATGAAATTCTATTTTTTGTTGAACATGGTCGAGGAGAAAAAAGTCATTAATTGTACTATGATTTTTCTATTAATAGTTAAAAAATACAGTATTGTCATTTGCCAAAATTTACATCCCTAATCTAGTTCATCCCAAGATAAAGAATAGGGGCAAGTTATGTAGTGATTTTGAATACATAGATGTGAACATAAAAACATTTTTTTGGAAGTTATGCTTAAATGTCCTCGGTTTGATTCCTGGGAGCACACACACACACACACACACACACACACACACACACACACACAGTGAAAGAGAGAAAGAGAGAGAAAGAGAGAGAGAGAGAAAGAGAGAGAAAGAGAGAGAAAGAGAGAAAGAGAGAGAAAGAGAAAGAAAGAAAGAAAGAAAGAACGAAAGAAAGAGAGAAAGAGGCAGATTGTATTATTAAAGAAAATATCAAATGGAATATTTAATTTTTCATCCTGTGAAGGTCTGCTGTGGCCATATTTACTAAAGAGTCTAAAATATTTGAAATACCAGATAATATACTGGACAGATTAGATAAAAAATGGGGATAACTTTTTAAATAAATACAGTACTTAAATTCAATCCTTTTGACACAAAAATACCATTTCAGATAACAGTGCCTAAATAGTTGTTATAAGGAGTTATATTTGAGCATTTGCTTTCAATGTACAAAAAATTAAATTTGAACTTACCTGGATGCATCAAATAATTGCATATTGGAAAGCATTTATTTTTTTCCTAACAGATTAAATTTTCTTTTTTAAACACTGATGATAGTTATAGTAAATTCTAATTTGGACTCCTTTTAATTTAGCACAGCGGTAGGGCGTTCGCCTTACAAGTGGCCAACATGGCCGACCCGAGTTCGATTCCTCCGCCCCTCTCGGAGAGCCCGGCAAGCTACTGAGAGTATTCAATATGCCAGACACAGTAACAACAAAGTCTCCAATGGAGACGTTACTGGGCCCGCTCGAGCAAATCGACCTTTTAATATGTATTAGAATTTTTAGAATAATAAATACTATAAATAGAGTAGAGATAAAGCTAAAAATTCATTCAAGACTATGATATCAACCCCTCTGGCTAATATACAACTTGTTTTTCTGGTCTTAAGCAATAGCAACCATGTCTGAAAGTTAGGGGAGCCTTGTGACAATTTGGACCAATTTCACCCAATTTTTAAGAAATTTAAAAGGAGTGAATGTTATGGGAAACATACTAGAAGATACAGTAAAAGAGACTGGACCGTTTATTGTTATTCACTAAATAAAAATAAAATTTGTCAGATCAGATTCATACTAATCATAAATCTTATCATTTTATTAATAGTTTCAAACATTCAAACTATGAACTGTCTCAAGAAACATGGGGGAAAAAGAGACATTAGATCATACCACTGTCACTGTCACTGTTCTCCCGTTGTTCATCGATTTGTTCGAGCAGGCCCAGTAATGTCTCCATTGTGACACTTGTTACTGTGTTTGGCATATTGAATACATCATGGGTAGCTTGCCAAGCTTTGCTATGCGGGCAAGATACTCTCGGTAGCTTGCCGAACTACCACACTTTCTATAAATACAAAATATCTTCACTTACTAAAAGTAAAAGATATTACATAGATAAGAATCTTCCTCCAGAATAATTTATTAGTCTGTATTCTATATGCCAAACACAGTAACAACAAAGTCTCCAATGGAGACGTTACTGGGCCCGCTCGAGCAAATCGATGAACAACGGGAGGACAGTGACAGTGACAGTGACAGTGACTACCAGAAAAGACAGTTATTAGTGCATTTTCAAAGAGATTACGCTATTGTATGACTGATGCACTCTGATGATGGGCATGGCATGGGAGCTGTACATGTATGAAATGTATAATTATAAATATTATAAATCCTTGTACTTCAAAAGAATGGTCAAGAAAAAAATAGTCTCATAGCCTTCTCAAGAAACCCAACAAACCAATAGAATTAGCCGATTGGATGAGCATTTCTCTAATTCTGCCACCCTAATTATCAACAGACATGAAGAGTCACCTGAATAATGACTTAATTATTTATACTCACCATTTAATTACAAGGCATTTATATCATCTCTTCATGAGATTCTTTTCAACTAGAATTTTCAAGATACTCCACTAAAATAAACATATATATACATACATACATATACATACATGTACATATACATACATATACATATACATACATATACATAGACATACATCCCAACACTAGCATCACCAACACCATATAATGTTATCTCATAAATTGCAGGCATCTTCAATCTTTTCAGATTCTATTTTATTGTTGATAACTATATTACAACAGGGTTGTTCGTGGAATGCTTCAGAAAAACTTCATTATATGTCCTCTTTTCAGATTGTTGAAATGCCTAAGATTTGATTTCCTTCCTTCTGTTTTTTTTATCTAGCCCTCAGTTACAAATATCAACACGTCACTGATGTACCCATTTATATACCTCCTCCTCCTTGAGCTTTAGACTAAAAATCACATACCTTCTCTTGAAAATTGGATATATATATATATATATATATATATATATATATATATCTTAAATATCCTTAAATATCCAACCCACACGGCAGAGCCTGGCAAGCTATCCGTGGTCTATGCCAAATAGACCAAATTGATATGCCAAATCCAGTAATAAATGGATCTCATTTCCCTAACCCTGATTATGCAGAGTCGAGAAGGATATGGAAGGAGAAGCTGATAAAACACCAAGGGAGACATGGGCTGCCAAAACGCAGAAAAACAAAAATGATTGTCTGTACTTTTAGTGCTCATACGCTGGCATCTGCTGCATCCATTGAAGACCTTATGGTACAAGCACGAAAGATCAAGTACGACATCATTGGTCTGACCGAAACGAGAAGACATCAATCCCATCATGCTGTTTTCGACACTGGAGAAGAACTGTTCCTTGGAACATGTGATAAAAGAGGCGTCGGTGGTGTCGGTATCCTTGTCAACACAAACTTAGTCACAAGCATTGATTCATTTGAATGCCTAACAACCCGAATCGGACGATTACACTTGAATAAATGTGGCTCACTACCGGCAGTTTCTATCTTTGTTGTCTATGCACCAACATCCAGTTATGGTGAAAAAGAAACTGAGAAATTCTACATGGAGCTGGAGAAATTCTATAAAGAAGATCACACCTTCTACAAGATCATTGTCGGTGATTTTAATGCCAAGATAGGACCAAGAAGATCAGTCGATGAACTCCACATCGGAACCCATGGCCTGGAATGGAACGAACAGGGTGACAGACTGTCTGAGTTCATCATGTCAACCAAAACCTTCCATGGTAACTCACAATTCCAAAAGGCTGAATCTAAACGTTGGACATGGGAGTCTCCCGATGGACGGTTCCACAATGAAATAGACCACATCATATTCAATCGGCGGTTTTGCCTAACCGATGTTGCTGTTGTCCCAAAATTCCAAACGGGATCAGACCACCGTCTTCTTCGTGCAAAATTCTACCTCACAGAACGAGGAGAAAAGAATGCAAGGTTTAAGAAGAAGACTCCCAGAACAACCACCAACTGGGAACTCTTTGGCTCTGTTGCAGCAACATGGGAAGATGCCGTCATTGACAACATTGATGAGGAATACGATCGAATGATTCAGCACCTCCATGATTGTGCAAGGAATGCCAAGAGAGAGATAACCACAAAAAACCGTCTTTCTTCGAACACTCTTGAACTTATTCGCCAACGTGGCGTGGCACGTGCCTCAGGCAACCACAAGCACACGTCCGAACTGGCAAAACAGTGCAGAAAAGCCATCAAGGATGACCTCAAAAACAGGAGAGCAGCAGTACTGGTAGATGCAGCAGAAGCTGGGAAAAACATTCGTAATGCCCGCCTGTCCTTCACCAACTACAAAACCAAGATGACTGCCCTCCGACATCATGATGGATCTATCACATCTTCCAGAAGGGCAATGGAGAAGATTATTCATGACTTCTACTCAGATCTCTTTAATAGCCACATCCACTTGCCCACATACCACATACCACATGATGGATATGTCGTTCCCAATGTTCTCCCTTCCGAAATCCAACATGCCATCTCGTCGGTAAAGAAACAAAGAGCACCTGGCCCAGACAAGATCAGACCTGAACTCCTGAAGAACTTACCATCAGTACTCATCAATACATTGGCTCGACTCTTCACACGCTACCTGTCTGAATGCAAGGTTCCATCCCAATGGAAAACCAGCAAGACTGTACTTACTATACAAGAAAGGAGACATCCACAACATTGGCAACTATCGCCCAATCTACCTATTGTCTGTCATCTACAAACTATTCACTCGAGTCATCCTGAATAGGATTAGCAGAACACTAGATGAAGGACAACCATGTGAACAAGCTGGATTCCGAAAAGGATTCAGTACCATCGACCATATCCACACAATAACCAAGCTCATTGAGGTATCTCGGGAGTTCAAGATGCCGCTCTGTCTAACGTTCATTGATTTAAAGAAGGCCTTTGATTCTGTTGAGACAGAAGCGGGCATGGAAGCCCTAGCCAATCAGGGCGTACAAACTCAATACATCAGGATCCTTCGTGAGCTCTATTGCGGATTCACTACCAAGATCTCACCATTCTATAAAGAAGTAATCATCCATATCAAGAGAGGGGTTCGGCAGGGTGATACCATTTCACCAAAACTCTTCAGTGCCACCCTCGAGAACATCATGCGACGACTAGAATGGGAAAACATGGGAGTGAAGATAGATGGTCGGCAACTACACCACCTCCGCTTTGCTGATGACATCGTTCTAATAACACCAAACATCAGCCAAGCGGCACAAATGCTTGCGGACTTTGACCGTGAGTGTGGAAAGGTCGGACTACAGCTGAATCTTACGAAGACAATGTTTATGAGAAACAGCCTTGTTCCTGACGCTCCATTCGCTCTCAACGGAACCACCATCTCCGAATGCAACAGTTATATATACTTAGGTCGAGAAATCAACATGATGAATGACCTGGCACCTGAGTTACGCAGGAGGAAGAGAGCGGCTTGGAATGCCTTCAAGAGCATTGAAGAAATAACTAAAAGGACAAAGAACCTCCAGCTACGAGCACATCTCTTTGATTCCACCATTCTTCCTGCATTAACATATGCCTCAGAGACCTGGACCCTACGAAAACAGGATGAGAACACTATTCGGGTCTCTCAAATAGGAATCGAAAGAACTATGCTTGGAATATCACGATTCACTCAAATGAGAGATAGAATCCGGAGTTCTGATCTTCGTCAACGCTCAAGAATCAGGGACGCTGTCTCATTTGCCAAGACATCAAAAATCAGATGGGCTGGACATGTAATGAGGTTTACAGACAACCGCTGGACTAGAGCCATTACTGATTGGATTCCACGAGACATCAAATGATCACGTGGACGCCCACCTATAAGATGGTCAGACTTCTTCGTCAAGACCCTAAATGATCGGTTTGAGGCTCTACATGTTCCTAAAACGAACAGATACCATTGGGCTACGCTAGCACGCAACCGGGATGAATGGAGACGTTACTGGCACCCGCTCGAATAAATCGATGAATAACGGGGATTAAGTGATTAAGTGATAAGTGATATATATATATGTACTTTGTATGATTTGTGCACGTGTATATACACATAAACGCATTTCCACATGAAATTAGCTCGTTATTTTGATTAAGGCAACATCCACCCCCCACCCCCTGTTGAAATTAAAGAACACCAGAATTATAATTGAGTCTTTCTTTGTTCATCATTTCCTTTCATTACTAAATCTGGCAAATTCCCCTTCTATAATACCTTTTCTCAAACTTCACTGCTAATGTACAGAAAGACATTCATTTATCTTAATCTCAACCATGGAAATAAAGTCTTACTGATCTTTAAATTTTGCCTTCTTTTGGTCAGATAGTGTAGCCGTCCAGATTCTATTCCTGGTATCCTATATAGTCCACTGAACACTGCCAGAAGTGATTCCTGAGTGCAGAGCCAGGAGTAACCCCTGCTAATTTCTTGGTGTGGCTCTGAAACTAAACAAAACAAATAAAAACAAAAATTGTTTCCTATAAATTCCTTTTGCCAACGTGCGACAAAGTAACCTTTTATCACTTAGGTAGATTCATGTCCCCTCCCACAAAGTGGTATGTCAAAGTCCTAATCTGTAGTAGTTCAGAATGTGACTTTGTTTGAAAAGATCATTGTGTATAATTATTGATAAAGACGCTACCCAGAGTAGGGCAGGTTCCTAATTTGATATGAAAGGTGTCCTTTTAAACAGATGACACTATGAAGACACATAGTAAGAATGTCAGTAAAAAACAAAGGCAGATTGGAGTTGTGCTGAAACAAGTAAAATGTAAAATGCCTGAGCATATGAAGAAACGGAAGGGAAAACAGAAGAATCCTCCGCTGAGGTTTTAGAGACTAGTGTGTGACTGACATTTGGATTTCACACTCCCATCCACTATCACCATATGAATATATTTCTTCTTTTTTGTGGAGGAGTCCCCTTAAGTTTGTAGTAACAGTAGCTCTAAAAAACCAATACACATGCAAATCAGATTTTACTCCTCTGCCTATAACCCCCTTGGTACTAAGGATTCTTGTCAGGGTCTCCGGACCCTCACACTTTTATCTCTATTGAGATATGTAAAGCATTCTCAAAACTCAACGAAATATAAAACAAACGCCATAAAATTGGGGAGATAAGCAGGTACTTCCTCAAGGGGAACATGACGAATAGATATGTGAAAAAATGTTCATTATCACTGATGATTAGGGAATACAAATCAAAAATACAATGAGGAGACCCAAGCAATAGTACTGTTAGCTAGCTGACCCATAGGGTTTCAACCTTGGCACCCCATATGGTCCAGGAATGATGCCAGGAGTACTCCTTGAGCAACAGAGCCAGGAGTAAGTCCTGTGTGCTGCTGAGGAAGATTCAAAGCCAAAATTAAATAGATAAATAAATAAGTAGAGGTGAACAAATAAAAAAGTTCAGGTGACTTAAAGTTTTACCGTGGCCTGAATGTACACATGATCACTGATAATCTTGCTGCTTAATTATAACTGCCTATTTATACAAAACTAGAAAATGAAACTAATATGTAATGAGTATATTTTGTTAAAATTATTATTTATATGAAATCTGTATTTTGTAAACTGCCAAACAATGTTAATTTTCATTAAAGGTCTTGATTATAAACATAAACTAATCAAAAGTGCATAGCTGGATTTCATTGAATAGTGTACCTTTTAAAAGTTAGAAATTATCCTTAGACATTTGTGTCTATAAAACACTGTAGAATATGACTTGGTAAGATTATTTGAATAAGTTATATTTCTTTAATTGAAAAAGGTACACTTCCACCATATTACTAACAAAACACAGTACCACTTGAAAATGAAAATTAGTAATAATAAAGCTGTTTATTTCACATTGTACTTAAATTGTCAGCAATTTCTTAGGCACTGAATACACTTAGAGAACTATTTCATATCATTAATATTTAAACATATTCAAAATATGGTTTTGGAACCAGAAAATACATATAAATTCAATGATAAAATTTACTATATAGAGATATATAATATATTTTTTATACAATATATAATTCAAGGAACATATGCATGTGAAATCAGCTTAAATTTCTTTCAAGGACATATTTCAAGTGATGCTCATTTCCTTATAATGTTGCACTGTTATTAAGATCAACATGCTATGTCCAGATGGCCTGTGCTGGAATCCCATCTCTGCCAGTTGTGAATTTGGTTTATTTATTTCTCTGTGCCTCTCACTGTTCTTTATGATCCCTCTACCTTAAATTGTTGCTAATTTAATGAAAGTAACGTGTGTATATCACTTTGAAGTGTGACTGACACAATAAGCACACTCATGTGACATTATATATGTATATATAGTCCTTGATTTTTAATTGTTATATAAGACTACATGAAAGGCTTGTGTTAGTTTGCATTATTGCTAGCACACTTAAAAAATTCAACTAAGCATTCAGATTTGAAGGAGCAATACAGAACTTCATGGACAAGCAGCAGCTTTGTCAGCAGTATAGCCTTGAAACCAGTTTAGGAAGAAGCATTGAAAGAGCTCCTTTGAATGGTGCAAACAGATGTCCTCTAATAAGAAATGCTAAAAGCATACAGCAATCAATCATTATGCATTGATTTTTATTAATATATTTTCTGATCATTGCATTCAACATTCATTTGTTTTGTTGGGGCAAGCAATATAAAATAAATTTGTGATATGTCTGCCAAGAGATCAGGTTGTAGAACTGTGAAAAAACCTGAGTACCTTAGTAGAGGGAACGGGACATTGGTGGTGGGATTGGTGCTGGAAAATTGTATGCCTGAAATGGCTATATTATGACCAAATCAGGGTTTCTTTTCTTCTTCTTTTTTTTTCTTTTTGCTTTTTTTGGGTCATACTCTCAATGCTCAGGGGTTGGTCCTGACTTTGCACTCAGGAAGTTCACCTGGCAGTACTTGGGTGACCATATGGGATGCTGGGAATTGAGCCCCTGTCATCTGTGTGCAAGGCAAATGCCCTACCGACTGTACTATAACTCTAGCCCCTCATGATTTTTTTCTTTGTTTTTCTTTTATTTTGGGGGGGGGCTCTTTTTTGGTCACATTCATTGATGCACAGTGGTTACTCCTGCCTCTGCACTCAGGAATTACTCCTGGCAGTGCTTAGGAACCATATGGGATGTTGGAAATCGAACCTAGGTCGGCAGCATACAAGAAAAACTCCTTTCCCACTGTGCTGGGCTGGAGCAATAGCACAGCGGTAGGGCGTTTGCCTTGCATGCAGCCAACATGGCCGACCTGAGTTCGATTCCTCTGCCCCTCTCTTCTTCCGCTCCTTTCGGAGAGTCCGGCAAGCTACCGAGAGTATCTTGCCCTCACGGCAAAGCCTGGCAAGCTCCCTGTGATGTATTCGATATGCCAAACACAGTAACAAGAAGTCTCATGATGGAGACCTTACTGGGCCCCCTCGAGCAAATCAATGAACAATGGGAGGACCATGACCCACTGTGCTATCGCTCTAGCACCCCCTCATGGTTTCTTAATAAAAATAAATTTAAGGATAGCTTCTAATAAAGGAAAAAATCTTCAACTAACTTATTTATTTGAAAATTGAAATTCAATCAACAAATGGGTTTGAATATATTTAATGTATCTGATCATTAATATTTATATTTCTTACATCAAAATTGAGACAGCTTACTGTTTGCCTACGTGGTTAAAATGGAGAACTGACACATTCCAAACACTTGAGGAAAGAACTGGTAGAAGACTACCCCATGTAGTTCAGCACTCAGCCAAAAGATTCTTAGTTCTGTTAGCCTGAGAAATCTGTGCCCCTAATAGATTGCCAGGAGAGATTAACTGCTGCAGATAGAACAGCTGCTGGTTCAAACAATTTTGATCTTTTTATATCTTCTGCTCATTCTGTTTCCAGGTGGAATTGGCTCACTTGTTAAGGAGAGCTGCAGGTAGTCCAGCAGCTGGTTCAAAAGTCTGGCTTTCTTATATGTTTTGTTCATTGTATTTTGACATAGAATTGGCCCAGTTGTTTTTACAAAGCCCCCAAGGGGAAGTTTTTACAAAACAGTTTCATACCCTTTCCAAGGAGAAAGATATACCTTCCATTTTTATTCCCTTTGGCAAGTAAAGCAGGCTATTCAGAAAACTCTGCTGTAAGACTTTTGCCCTAAAATATATTGAGGATTGGCACAGAATTCAGTGGGATTATTAATTAAAGGATACCCAAGAGTTTAAGATCAAATTTTTCCCTCTTTCTCTATATTTTTAAAATGGGTTATTTGACTATTGAACTGGAGCGTCTTGAATTTGTTTGTGATACGGAAAAGTTTCAGTGTGCAGAAAACTTGGAAGGAAATTCCTAGCAAAAGCAAGGTTCAGAAAAAATTAGTCACCTTTTAAATACTTCTACCCAACACTCACAGATATCACATTCTTCTCTCCTCCTTCCCCTCCTCCTCCTCCTCCTCCTCCTCCTCCTCCTCCTCCTTCCCCTCCACCTCCTCCTCCACCTCCTCCTCCTCCTCCTCCTCCTCCTCTTCCTCCCTCCTCCTCCTCCTCCTCCTCCTCCTCCTCCTCCTCCTCCTCCTCCTCCTCCTCCTCCTCCTCCTCCTCCATTTTGTATTGCTCAGGGCACCATATAGAGTGCTGGTGGTTGAACCTGGCTCAGCCGCATGCAAGGAGAAACACCCTATGCACTGTACTGTTGCTCATCCCCCAGTCCTTTGAATAGTTAAGATTATTATTAATATATAATTTATTTGTGTGTATTTGTTTAAATGGATATTTACTTTAAGGATATTAAGTACTATATATGACTGCATATCAAAAATATTAGCTTTATTATGTCAAATTAAACAATTTTCTCATAATATGGTATCTAGAGCACTGAAACTGAGTATAGAGCCTGAGCGTTGCCAGGTATATTCTCCAAACAAGCAAACAAACAAACAAACAAGCAAACAAGAAAAGGAATATAATATACTCATCCAGAGACTAGAGAGATCATATTAAGAGCAAAGCACATGCTTTGCTTATGGGTGACTCAAGCACCACAGGGAGCTCCAAAGAGTAGAGCTTTAATTAGTCTGTTAGTAGCCCACAGTTTTGGGTAATCTGGTTGTGTGATCCAAAAATATCAACCAAACCTTAATAAATAAAAGAATGTATTCATGGGGCTGGAGCAATAGCACAGCGGGTAGGGAGTTTGCCTTGCACGCGGCCAACCCGGATTCGATTCCCAGCATCCCATATGGTCCCCTGAACACCGTCAGGGGTAATTCCTGAGTGCAGAACCAGGAGTAACCCCCGTGCTTTGCTGGGTGTGACCCAAAAAGCAAAAAAAAAAAATGTATTCATTCAGCAACTTTTTCTGAAGTCTCCTTAATGATGTTTTCAAAATTTAAAAGAAATAAAAAATATCTGTGATTTATAAAGATAATTACAAATAACTAATTTATGAAGATAAGTGAAAAATGACTTGGAGAGAAGTATCTGCCTTTACCCTGTAATAAATTGTTAGTATTTTCAGTGGGAAAGTTGGAGAGAAAATATATGGGACGTTTCTCAATTTAAACATCTGAACCACCAACCAAATGCTCACCTTGAAATTCAAAGAGATGAATCGATGTGTGTTCTTTCCAATCTCCAGCATCATTTGCTATACTCATTTATTTCAGGGCAGGTTTGGAAATTAAGATTATAATTTAGCTCCATATCAGGATTATAACACTAAAGACTAGAGTTGTATTGCGAGAAGCCACAGCCCAGAATGGCTATTGATTTGGGAATGTGAGCACTTTGGACATTAGCAGAAATCCTGGCAAAATACCAAGACTTTATATATTCAGATATATAAAGAACTTCCAAAACACAACACTAAAAATAAAACACCACCAAAAATGATGAGAAAGAACAGACACTTCCTCAATATGCTACTAATATGGCCGACGAGCATACGATTTTTTTCTTTTTTTTACTGATTATTCCAGGGAAAAGCAAATTAAAATGACAGCGAGATATCACATCAATGTAGTGAAAATTGTTTTTATCAAAATGAATGAAACCAGTACTTGTAGGGATATGGCAAAAATGAAAGTTTCGTTTATTGCTGGTGCATTGTTGCTTTGTTCAGTCTCTTTGGAAAATGTCTTGGAGATGTTTCAAAAACTTAAGAATAAAAGTTCCATGACCTTGCAATTTCAATCCTAGTCATCTATTCCAAGAACACAAAAAATAAGCACAACTGTGTTCTTTGCAGCTTTATTTACAATAGCCAATATCTGGAAACAACTCAAGTGCCCACCCAATGAATGGAAGAAGGAATTGTAGCACATTTCTGATGCATTTTGTCAAGATTTTTGCGAATAAAATATCATATGTTATAGATATGCTACATTGAAATATATTTTATAATCATGTTTTACATATATAACTGAATTTATAGAGAAAAATAACTTTAATGTGTAGTTGTGATTTCACTGGAATATAAAAAGAAAGAAAATGGAGCCAAATATCAATATTTGTATAACGACAAAATATTTCAAATTCTTTTCAAAATAAATATTTTATTTTATATAAAATAAAAGTAGAATTTTAATCTTAAGTAATTTTTAACATTTATTTTAAATTTGTGGGGTTATTTGTCAAGTTACACATTTTTAAAATTTGACCAAGTAGTGTTTGAGTGGGGATCAAAAATTAAAATTCATACTGTGCATGTCACAAATATTGATACACAATAATGTGTGCTATCGCTCCAGCCCTTTAAAAATTACAGAGGGCAATTTTAATATCACAGTAAGTTTATTTAATACTATGTATATGCCATTAAAATTACATAAATTCACATATAATAACTATAATCATATTGACATAAATGTTTTACCATAGACAAGGCTTATATCTTGTACTTTACAAAGTTGCATATTTATACTATTCCTTTGTATCAATTATTTAGAAAACATCCAAAATGACTAAAATACACAAAAATTTAACGGGTTATATGCAGAAGGTTGAATTATGATAAAATGGGAGGCACGTTACTGGTACACATTATCAATCAAAGTAAAACAAAATAGTCCTTCATTCCACCGTATTTATTTTTTTAAAACAATAAAAGAATATGTAAATGACCTATAAAACTTTATACCTAAAATCTGTATTAGTTGAATTTTTCATCCTTAATTAAAATTATCCTTTATTTTAAAATTTTCATATTTTCATTATTTACATAAGTATGTACAGTTATTTAAAAGCCTTTTTATATAATAAATTACTTCTCTGCTTTAAATAAAATGGTGATTGTGGATTTTGAAGTATGTGCCTTTGAAGAATTATGAACTGAGTAATTAAATCCGAATAAAAAAACACAGACGTAGACATTGATCACAGGTCTTCAGCTACTCTCATTAGACTTTAAGAGCTACTATTTCTGTTAATTCCAATAGTCTTAAAGAAGTGATACCATTGTTTTCCTAGTCTATTGAGTTATGGAACATTTATTTTTCTTGGCTGGAGAGGAAAAATCAACACAAGTAGAAAATCTCTAATGAAAATGCTTTGTCTTTATAGATAACATATTGAAAACCTCCAAAAATGTCTCAATAGATATTTTGCTTTTGTCCCTGGGACTTCCTTTATATGAACTTGCTGCCAGTTTTAGGTGATACTTGAATATCAGAGCACTTACCTAATGAATTCAATTGCAGTAGAGGCATGCTGGCTCTTAGTTTATACCCTGAAGCATGAAGACTAATTACCTTTAGTATATCTAAATGGCTACAAACAGCTAAATTGCTCATAAAGTTATATAGTCCTTTTCAAAATTCAGACATAATATGCTACTCAAGAGTCCCATGCATCAGTGAATTAATTAGACGATAGATTATTGTAGAAACAAACTAATTCTTTGGATGTTGCATATATAATGTTTCATTATTTGTATGTATTTAATTTTATTAGAATAGATTTTTACACATAATGAATTTAAATTTATTCTTTCAGAATATTTTGAATTGTTATTAAACTATTCATATATTTCTTTAAGAACAGAAACACAATTCAAAATCATTACATAAAAACACTGTCACATCTTTCTATATCTTACTATTTCTAATTCTTCATTGCTTTCAATGTTCTCTGTCAAAGGTCATATCTGTTCTCTTCCCTAGCCCCACCCAAAAAGATGGAAACTCCATGGCCAAAATGTGTGAACATACTCAGGGACAATTCTTCCTCTCCTTCAACAGAATTTATTTTCAATAGAGTAAATTGTTCAGTTTCATTTAAGGATATTTTCCCAAATTGTAAATTTTCCCCACGCTCTGCAAGCTTCTCTGGAATTTTATAGTAATATTTTATAGTCCTTCAGCATAACTACTACAAGAATTTTCTTCTAATCAGTATTTCAAATGGTCTATTTCTTTTTGCTTAAAATACATAAACATAATAACATTTTAAATCTTATACCTAAGTCCAGGCAAATAAATAAATATATATATATATATATATTTCTATCTTTCATATCACCTTTCCTTGATTTATCACTATTCAGTTTATCCAGATCTAGATATTTTCTACACTTGATTGAAATAATCTTCAGTTATTTAATATAATGGGCTGGAGCGATAGCAGAGTGGTAGGACGCTGAGCCAGTTTTGATTCCTCCGCCCCTCTCGGAGAGCCCGGCAGGCTACTGAGAGTATCCTTCCCACATGGCAAAACCCTACAAGCTACCCATGGCATATTCAATATGCCAAACACAGTAACAACAAGTCTCACGATGGAGACGTTACTGGGCCCACTCGAGCAAATCAACGAACAAGGGGAGGAACGTGACTGTGACCGTATTCAATATAACCTTTATTTTTTTTATATCCATAAGCCATATTTTTTTACTTCAAAAGTAAAACAATTTTATTCTTCCAATATTTCTTTTTAAAACTTGTTTTGATTTGGGACACACCAGTTAAGTACTCAGGGGTTACTCTTGGTTCTATGCTCTGAGTGACTCTGAGCAATACTCAGGTGGCCATTTGTAGTTCTGAGGATAAAATTGAGGGTTGACCATGTGCCAGACACTAGCCTTAATCCTTGTACTCTTTCTCTGCCTAGCATCTTATAATTGTTAATAAAAATATTGCACAATAACTTGAAGTTTCTTTGTGCATCATTGAAGATGATTACTTATCTCTTTTTTTAAAAAAAGTTTTTAATAGATGTCAAAGTAAGGGAATTTAGAAAGAATATTTGCAGGATACCCAGGTTTCAGATGGAATATGGGTAATATAATAGAGATCAATTTCACATTCAGAGTTCTCAGAGCTATGCCTGCCTCTGTGCTCTGAAAGTGTTCCTGATGGTGCTCAGGGGATATTCCTGAGAGTGCTTAGGGGAAGTTTGTTGCCCAGAATTAAGCATTTCTTGTATGAAAAATATGCACTTGGCCATTGAGTTATTTTTCTGGCTCCTATGTCTCATTTTTCTTACAATGAAACTTCTATAAGTTATTAATTTCATGACATTTCACTCTACCATTTTATCCTACATCTCCCTGGCAGTTATTTCTAATTTTTTGTTTGCATATTCAGTATTTCCTATATCCATGGTCTTTACTTTCATAGACCATCCTCAGGAAAATTATACCCTCTCAGTTATTCAGTTTTATTTAAAGGTAAAGGTAAAGGTAAAGGCCCTCCCGTTGATCGTCGATTTGCTCGAGCGGGCCCAGTAACGTCTCCATTGGAGACTTTGTTGTTACTGTGTCTGGCATATCGAATACTCTCGGTAGCTTGCCGGGCTCTCCAAGAGGGGCGGAGGAATCGAACTCGGGTCGGCCATGTTGGCTGCGTGCAAGGCGAACGCCCTACCGCTGTGCTATCACTCCCAAAGACTATAAGAAATGCATACTAATTAAGCAAATAATTAGTTACAGTGAGAATTTTTATTTCAAGCTATGCCATTGTGAATTTTTAAATTTTATTTTAAAAATCAAATTTATATATGTATAAAATTTCTATACTACAGTCCTGTGTATAGAATTTCTTTTGGAAAAATAATTGCCCAGGGGATTCTATTTCCAACTCTATAAAACTTAAATTATTATTCTGCCAAATAAAAACATGGTTTATTTATTCCATGAAATTTTAAAAATACTTCAAAAATTATTGATTCAATTCAATTAATAAAATTAAATTAAATCTCTGGCGAGATGTTTCATTCCAAAGAAATTTTATGGCATTCTTATTGGTGATGCTGTTATTATTGTTCACTGTCACTGTCACTTCCTCCCATTGCTCATCAATTTGCTTGAACGGGCCCAGTAACATTGTGAGACTTGTTGTTACTGTGTTTGGCATATCGAATACGTCACGGGTAGCTTGTAGGTACTCTTGATAGCTTACTGGCTTTCCAAGAGGGACGGAAGAATTGAACCTGGGTCAGTCAGGTTGGCCGCACGTAAGGCAAATGCCCTACCACTGTGCTATAGGACTATGTTCTATGGCGGGTACATCTGGCTGTATATTGAGATATGTGGTGTTAGAAACCAAACCCAGGGTCTTACACATACTAGTAGGCCACATCCCCATTCTTAGGTTATATACAGTAGATACACTGTTCAACTATTGTTCAATCCTGCTTTGAGGCATCAAATTCCTGAGCATCAGGATTTTTTTTTTAAGCATATGGACATGAACATAGAATGCCATTCATTCCTATTCCTCTTAAAAGTGAGGCACAGAAGTCTGATAAAGTAGCACAATTTAGTAGAACACTCACCCAGGACCAGCACCAACATGGGCTCCACCCCAAGCAGAGATGGGGAACTTGGTCTCCAGGACAGCCACAGTTATTTTTCCATTTCGTAGCACTTTGGACTCATATCTCAACCTCGATTACCTAATTCTTACAAGAACAGCCTGATTATTCCAAACACATTAGAACAATAGCCTGTTAGCCTTACTCCAATGGAACACTCCCCAAACTCACCAAATAACAGTGGACACAAGAAACTGAACAAGTCTAATGAAAAAGAGCACATCTCCTGAAGCTGCACTAAAGACCTCACATATGTCACACAGGAGCACCAAAGAGGAAGTCAGTATTCTTGAAGAGGAAAAAGGAGACCACCATAGACCAACCTCATCTGGAATCCTCCATTGCAGCTAGAGGGGGACACTGAAAATGAACTGGAGGCATCCACCTCCATACTGCTACAACATGAAGAAACAGTGCAGATCCCCACCATGAGGAGTAGATGAAGAAAAGAGCCCTGAACCCTAAACAGGGAATATCCACAAATACAATCTTTCTGATAAAGAATTCAGAGATGATATGTTGAGGTTGTTCAGTGGGCTAAAAGAAATGGTGAAACAGGCATCCAGTAAATTAAAGGAGGACATGAAAGAAACAGTAGAACAAACAGCCAATAAAATACAGGAAGAAATGAGAGCAGAAATAAGTAAGCTACAAACAGAAGTGTCACTGATAAAGAATTCGGTAGATGAAATTAAAAGCTCAGCGGTTGCCCTCAACAGTAGAATGACAACAGCTGAAGACAGAGTCAGTGAACTTGAAGATGAACAAAGCATACAGGCATCAACATATAATGAAAAAATGCCTCAAAATAGCTCAAGGACTAATAAGAGACCTTTAGGGATGAATTCAAGAGGAACAACATAAGAATTATCGTAGTACCAGAAGTGCAGGTAGGCAACCCCAATGAAGCATTAACAGTTAAAAGATATCATTGCTGAGAAGTTCCCAGAGCTGGAGAATGCAGGCATCCAGATCCAAGAAGACTGAAGGGTACCAGCTAAAAGAGACCCTAATAAAAAGACTCCAGGACATATCATAATCAGAATGATGAATCCACAGATAGAGACACAATACTGCAAGCATGAAGTTCAAAGAAGTTCAAAAATCACATACAGTATTCAAATAACTTGTATTTAAATTTCAAGTGATCCCTAAGCATATACCCAGGAATAAGTCCTGAGCAAATCCTCCTTCCCTCCCATCAAAAAAGTTGATACGAAAATATATAGAGATATGTATATATGCCAAAACCCAGTAACAATGATGGGTCTCATTCCCCTGACCCTGAAATAGCCTCCAATGTGGCACTTGCTAAAGTCTCAGGACTAAGACGAATGGAGATGTTACTGGTGCCTGTTCAAGGAAATGAGGAAATCGATGAATAATGGGATGAGAGTGATACAGTGATATAGTGATATGCGTATATATATATATCTTTACATATACACATATAATATATATTATAGTAATTAACAAATTGAATGTATATTATAAAGGAATATACTACCCTAATTTTTGAATTCCTGTAAATCTAGAAAATAATACAGAAGATAATGTGCTTGCCTCTCTCACAATTTGTCTGGATTTGACTTCCAGCACCGCCTATGATCCCTCAACTACCACCCATGTTGATCGTTGAGAATGGACCCAGGATTAAGCCCTGATCATAGATGGTCATGGCCTAAAAAACAAAAAAGAAAAAAGAATTACTATGCATTACTATAGAGCTATAGTAACCAAGATCAAGACAGTATAATATTAACAAACAGCAAATCACTGAAAAACAACAGAGATCTCTGACACAGACAAATACTGATAGAGTCAACTGGAATTTGGTTAAGACACAAAGGCAATAAAATGGGGTTAGAAATGTTTTTCTTATTTTCCCTTTCTTAAACATTTCTTGGTTTTACGTTTCTTAGCTGGAGCGATAGCACAGCGGTAGGGCATTTGCCTTGCACACAGCCAACATGGCCGACCCGAGTTCGATTCCTCAGCCCCTCTCGGAGAGCCCGGTAAGCTACCGAGAGTATCTCGCCCGCACGGCAGAGCCTGGCAAGCCCCCCGTGACGTATTCGATATGCCAGACACAGTAACAACAAAGTCTCCAATGGAGACGTTACTGGGCCTGCTCGAGCAAATCAACGAACAACGGGAGGGCCTTTACCTTTACCTTTTACCTTTTACGTTTCTTAATTATTTATGCGTATTATATATAAAATATGAATTATATGAAATGTATAATGGGATATGCAGTAGAATATGTGATATGATATTCTTATTTTTTGATACCTTTGCAATTATTTGATTTATATTCACTTGACAAATTCTTTTTAGTCAATTTATTAGCTTGATAATGAATTTGAAGTTTCAGGTACAATTAGCTGTATGTATGACTTCAATACCTGACTTACAATTGGTGTTTTTGAATGCTTTAAAAAATAGTTTTTATACTATCTGTGTAAAGTCAAGATTTATTTCCCTAGATTTACTGATTTAATAAATGAAACTCAGAATCCTAGGGAGATTTAGTTAAGGTCTGCTTCCTTAAGTCCATATTAATTCCCTCATTTATTTTTGATTTATTATATCCTGGGATTTTATGCCCCTTAACTTGAAAAATGAAATTAAATTGCTTAGCCTGCACTTACTGTCCTGTCCCAAGCTCCCTGCCCAGTAGGTTTGTAATATTTTTAATAGTAAATCTGAACACTCAACAAGAAAACAACAAAAACAAATTTATTTTAAATTTAAATTAAGAAATAGTTTTATAAAATGTGTTATATATTTACCTTCTTTGTTCCCTACAGTTTCAATATTTAAAGGTATTTTTCAGAATATTTTCAAAATAAAAACACTAAACTGACTTGCAAATGATAAATATCTTAATTATTGTTTTCTCCTTTAAGCTCATTGATTTAGTATAACCTATTTATTTTGAAAATTTTCTCTTTAAAATTAACTTATAAGGGAAGCATAGGAAACTGCTTTTCACTAAATGTTTACACTTAAAACCTACACTTTATAATGTTTTAAAATTATATTTTTAGGGTGTAAATGAAATAAGCATGCTCTTTGTCATTAGTCTAGACATATTTTGTGCCATTGGTCCTCAATTCTCATATGGTTTATATTCTAACTTTCTATACTCTGCTTGAGCATAATAAAAACCTAGGTGAATGTATAAAAGTATTAATCTCATTAGTGTATGAGATTATTGTTTATGAAGAATAATTTACATTTTTATTATTACTTAATAAAACCCAATCATCTTATATCTGGGGATATACCAATCTATTTTACAGTGGACAAAATTAATGCAGAGAAATATTCAAAAGGTTACACTAGAACATGGAATTTAGGAAGAAAGTGACAGGACTTTGAGACTCCATGATTCTTAAACTCAAGCTCTTAAAGCCAGGCTTTGATATAGTGGTAGATCTCATTCCTTGCATGTGCCAGGCCCTGGATTTGATATTTTTGATCACTGGCATTGCACAAACAAAATATCATTACACTTGATCACCATAATACAAAAAGTACATAAAATATAGCATTTATAATATAGAAGTAAATAATATATTCTATTACATTTAATGCTACAAATACAATAAATGCCATCTTCAAACATAACTTATAGCCTATTATACACATCATATAGATCGCACACAAGTTATACGTTTTGCTCCCAATTATAAGAAATTACATATTACCATTTACATAGTGAACTTCAAAAGTTCATCACAGTAGGTAAGACATATTTTTAAATCCTGAATATAAATAAAACTTTGATAAGAATAAGTTTACAGTCCTGGAGCGATAGTGCCAGAGTTGCATAGAGTTGACCACATAGAACCCTATGTTACCATAAACTGCTAGGAATGACTCCTGAGAACAGAACCACGAAGGGCTTCTGAGCTTCCTTCCCATGGTGTCCTACCTATCTCAAATAAATGAATCAATTAATGTCAAATAGTTTTAAAAAAAGTTACAAGAATTAATATCCTCGAAGTAGGCATTATAGAACCTGCAGTTAAAATTGTTAATGCTTTCATTTTATTTTAAATGGTTTAGTTTTGTTTTATCACACACAGAGGAAAAAAAGAGTTCTGATATAAATCATCTGGATGTTGGGCAAGGCACCGAAATTGCTTAGTACTTTCCATTCTACCACGACAGATTCTACAACAAACCGTGGTCATACACTTATGTAAGAAAACAGGATATGACAGTACACACCATCAAATTTCAAGGTCCCCTAAGACTGTTACTGTCACTATCCTCCCATTGTTCATCAATTTGCTCAAGTGGGCACCAGTAATGCCTCCATTGTGAGACTTGTTTTCACTATTTTTGGCATATCAAATATGTCACGGGTAGCTTGCCAGGCTTTACTCTGTGGGTGGAATACTTTTGGTAGCTTTCTGGGTTCTCCGAGGGGGAGGAGGAATCAGACCCAGGTTGGCCGTGTGCAAGGCAAATGCCCTAACCGTAATTCAGGGACTGGAGTCTGAGACGACTTTCCATTATTAGTACAGTCTACCTCGTATTCATTCTTTAAATTTTCCTTATCAAACATAGTCTCTATCCAAGTTAACAAACTTAATATATCACTGGAAATCATGATAATGACTGCCCAAAGATATTCATTTTTTAAATTCTCGGTATTAAAGCTGTGAATATATTACCATTAGTCAGAAAATGGGATTTATGGTAGCATTGTTAATCAGTTGATCTTTACATATGGACGGTATCTAAATGACTCAAGCAAATCCACTGCTGCCATACAGGTCTCTGAATGTTTAAGAGGAAGCCAGCACAAGTTCAGAGAGATTCCACAATAGAAGGTGAGGCAAGAGAAAAATAGTCTATCCTGTTGCTGCTAGTTTTCAGAAGTAGCAAGCAAGAAGGTCAGAAAAGCTTCCAGTGTTTAAGGGTAAATAGACCAGGGAAGGAAGACTTCAGGGTTGTCACTTGGACCTAATAGACTTCTGCCAGCCAGTGAGTGAACATGGAGATGGACATTTCCCTAGTGGCTTCAAACTGGATGACATTGTGCTGACACTTTGATTTTAACCCTGTGAGAAGATATTTGTCTTCTGATTTTCTGAAGATTGATATAATACACTCTTGTTTTAAAGCATGACATAATAAATTTTTACTGTTTTTGTAATGGAAAACAAAGACATTCAGAATTCAAATCTCTGAAAATATTTTGTAAACTTTTGTTGTTTCATTTTTATTTTGATAAATTAATAGTGATATCAGTACCAGTAGTTGGTTCTTTGTATTGTTGTGTAGTATTGTAAGGTATGAATATACTCAGGTCTGGTCTTTATAAACCTCAGTGTAATTATTTTTCTTGCACAGTGAACTCGGTATATTCAGATAGAATTTTAAAAGGTGCAGTGCTTCTGCAGTTGGTACTCTGGAAACCAGTGTCGAGGTTCTGTGGTAGTTAGATGTACCAGGTAGACCAGAGTTGGAAGCACCTCCCAAATATGTTTGGCTTCTGGACCCTTTTCTGCTGAACACTGTCAAGAACTACTCACCAGGCACATCCTAGGGAATGAGGGGGGGTCACATAAAATTGCTAGTCAGCCTTTTTTCCCATGGTGGGGCCATAGGAACACTGTTTACGCCTTTTTAGAAAAGCACAGGTGTATGTATCTGGGGCTAAGGAAATCTTATTTGACAAAGACATGGTTTCCTATGAATTGTAGTACTGTGCAGTGATTACTCATGTGTCATGGAGCTTTTTTGTCTCTTTAAAGTACACTGGATGAGAAAATGGGAGAGAGTACTGCAAGTAGGGTGCTTGTTTTGTCATGTGGTGTATGGATCCCTGAGCACAGCCAGGAGCAAGCCCTGAACACCACTTAGTAAATCCCCAAAAAGGAAAAACAGCAAGCAAAAACGATGAATGAAAGTCATTTGCTAGGTGGTATCCATTTTTTAAAATTTTTATTAGTGAAACACCATGAGGTACAGTTGTAGATTTACAAATGTTTGTGCTTGGGTTTCAATTATACAATGATCAAATACCCATCCCTCCACCAGTGCCCATTTTCCACCACCATGGATAATATCCCTCCCACCCCCATCCTCCCATCCCACCCTGCCTCTGTGGCAGGGCATTCCCTTTTGTTCTCTCTCTCCTTTTGGGTGTTGTGGTCTGCAAAAGAGGCATTGAGTGACAAACATGTTCAGTCCATAGTCTACTTTCAACATGCATCTCCCCTCCTGGGAGGATCCTCCAAACACCCTTTATTTGGTGCTCCCTTCTCTATCTGAACTGCCCTTTCCCCTAGAATACCCAGCTGGCCTCTAAGCTATGGAGTAATCCTCCTGGTGCTGATCTCAGCTATTCTTGGGTATTAATCTCATATTTTGTTACTTTATATCCCCCAGATGAATGTAATCTTTCTATGTCTATCCCTCTCATTCTGACTCATTTCGCTTAGCATGATACTTTCCATATTGTACCACTTGTATGTAAATTTCATGACTTCATCTTTTCTAAGAGCTACATAGTACTCCATTGTGTAGATGTACCAAAGTTTCTTTAACCAGTCATCTGTTCTTGGGCACTCAGATTTCTTCCAGTTTCTGGCCATTGTAAATAGTGCTGTAATGAACAAACAAGTGCAGATGTCACTTCGACTATACATTTTTGCCTCTCTGGGATATATTCCCAGGAGTGGTATTGCTGGGTCAAATGGGAGCTCAATTTCTATTGTTTTGAGAAACGTCCATACTGTTTTCCAAAAGGGCTGAACCAGTCGGAATTCCCACCAACAGTGAAGGAGTGTCCCTTTCTCACCACATCCACGCCAGCATTGGTTGCTTTTGTTCTTTTGAATGTGGGCCAGTCTCTGAGGTGTGAGATGGTATCTCATTGTGGATTTGATCTGCATCTCCCTGATGATTAATGATGTAGAACATTTTCTCATGTGCTTTTTTTGCTATTTGGATTTCTTCTTTGAGAAAGTTTCTGTTCATTTCATTGCCCCATTTTTTGATGGGGTTGGATGTTTTCTTCTTGTGGAGTTCAACCAGTACTTTGTATATCCTTGATATCAACCCCTTGTCAGATGTGTATTCGGCGAAGTTTGGAGGGCTGGGGCAATAGCACAGTGGGTAGGGCATTTGTCTTGCACGAAGCCAACATGGCCGAACCGAGTTCGATTCCTCTGCCCCTCTCGGAGAGCCCGGCAAGCTACCGACAGTATCTCGCCCGCACGGCAAAGCCTGGCAAAGCCTGGCAAGCTACCCGTGATATATTCGATATGCCAAACACAGTAACAAGTCTCACAATGTTACTGGGCCCGCTTGAGCAAATCGATGAACAACGGGAGAAGAGTGACAGTGATTTGACTATGAATCTTTTCTAACCATGGAGATAAATAGTAGTATCAGTACAAGATTTATCAGTAACACATAAATACCAATTTATAGATATAAATTAATTTATTTCTTAGGGGTGAGTGTGTTGGGCGCTGCTTGGAGCTAACCTGGCTCTGTTCTACAAGGTTCACAATCACGATCACGACCATACTGTTGTTCGTCAATTGCCTCGAGCAGGCCCCAGTAACGTCTCCTTCGTCTTAGCCCTGAGATTTTTTAAAAAGTGCCATATTCAAGGCTCCTTAAGGGTTAGGAGAATGAGACCAACTGTTGTTACTGGTATTTGGCATATTGGGTATGCCACAGAGAGTTTGCCAGACTCTGCCGTGTGGGCAGGTTACATTCGGTAGCCTGCCAGTTTGAACAAAGTAGGAATGAGATAATAAGATGTCGCATGACCGGGAATGCGACCGCGTGCTTCCGGAGGCTGGGTTTTATAGTCTCTGGGTCTTGGCCGTTGATGGGATTACACTGCGCCAGGGGGCCAGTTGGTGGGTGTGTCCCCTGCCTACTAGAATATGGAGGATCTGGATGGAGGATGCTCAGCCCCGATCTGAGCAGGCTTGGAGATCTCAGCCCCGGGACCCGCATGCCTGTGTTCCTCTGCTGGTACCTTCATGCGTGTGGAGAGTGGTCTCAGCATGGTGGTGGCTGATTCTGGAGGTTTTCGGCTGCTGGAGCCCTGCTCGGGGCAGGGAGGGAAACTCAACCCGCTCTCCTCCAAGGGGCCCCAGGGAAGAGAGCCAGGTGCGGGGGCAGGAGACTCTGACTACAGGGTTCAGGGGACCATATAGAGAGTTGGGGATGGAACCTAGGTCACATATTCACAAAGTAAATACTCTCTCTGCATTATTTGTACTAAACTTCATTATCACCTCTGAATAAGCTTTATATAAAAAATCTTTAAGTAGTACTAGGTAACTAACATGGGATATATTAATTTCTTTCTTGTAATATAGATTTAATGATAAATACTGTTGTTGAATTGAGATCTTAGTATCTCATGCAGTGTATGTTTAATGCATAATGTTCACATATACATATTCACATTTTAACAAACATTGAGAATAGATGTTAATATATATGTGAATATATTCTAAGTGCCTATAAGTAAATGCCTAAATAAAAGCTTTGAAATTCTTCTAGGACAACAACATGGAGGAAAACTTTGTAACTAAATTGTAAATTGAAGAGCATATTGTGATCTTTATAGAAGTTATCTATTTAAGCAATTACCTGTCATCTCCTAGGATAAAAGGATGGAAATGGAGCCAGAGAGAAGCAAGATTCAAGGAAGAACATTTATGGACCCAAAAGACCTTGCATAATTGAATTTTTCATCAGGAAAGAATGATCTGAAATTGATCTTTCAGGCTGTAAAATTGACAAGCATTTTCTGCAGAATTAAATGTCTGAGGAAATGATGACTCTCAGTGGGTAGACGAAGTCCATTTTATTTCTGATATTTGCCCATTTTCTTTTATTTTGAAAAATCTACTTTGAAATTATTTGTAATGTGATCTGTTAATTACAAAGTTGAAATAATATGTTTGTAATAGTTTCATCTTCTGAATAAAGGATTTACAATCTATGTTGCCTTTCAGCACTTTAAATTACTGAGCTATAAACCAAACATACTTTCCTTTAATAGGTATATATCTTATAATTTTTATCTATTTTAAGTCATTATTTGTAATAAGAGGAAATATTAAAATAAAATAGGGAAAAGAAAGAGAAAAAATACAGAAAGTTTAGTTTTCTGTTCCTGTTTTTCCCCACTCTAAAGCATTTGATTTAAACACTATGTTAAACACTGTAGCACTGTAGCACTGTCCTCCCGTTGTTCATGGATTTGCTCTAGAGGGCCCAGTAACTTTTCCATTGTGAGACATATTGTTACTGTGTGGCATATGGAATACGTCTCGGGTAGCTTACCAGGCTTTGCCATTAGGGCCAGATACGCTCCGTAGCTTGGCGGGCTCTCTGACGGGGGTAGAGGAATCGGGGAGGAATCAAACCTGGCTCGGCCAGCCGGCCGTGCACAAGGCAAACGCTCTACGTGCTACACTTGCATAATATTTTTTATTTCTCAAATGTTTAAAAAAAATAAATGCATTCTTGCTTTGACAGTGACAATGTTTCAAAATATAATATAGAATCAATCACTTCACTTAATCACTTAACTTCCCGTTAGTCGTCGATTTGCTCGAGCGGGCGCCAGTAACGTCTCCATTTGTCCCTGTCACGTGCTAGTGTAGCCCAATGGCATCTGTTCGCTCCAGGAACATGAAGGGCCTCAAACCGATCGTTCATGATCTTGACGAAGAAGTCTGACCATCTGGTAGGTGGGCAGCCACGCGGTCTTTTGACATCCCGTGGAATCCAATCAGTAACAGCTCTAGTCTAGCGGTCGTCTTTAAATCTCATTACGTGACCAGCCCATCTGATTTTCGACACCTTGGCAAATGAGACAGCACCCCTGATCCTTGATCGTCGACGGATGTCAGAACTCCGGATTCGTTCTCTCATTTGAGTGAAACGTGATATTCCAAGCATAGCTCTTTCTATTCTTCTTTGGGAGACCTGAATAGCGTTCTCATCTTGTTTGCGTAGGGCCCAGGTCTCTGAGGCATATGTTAATGCAGGAAGAACAGTGGAATCAAAGAGATGTGCCCGGAGCTGGAGGTTCTTCGTCCTCTTAGCTATTTCTTCGACGTTCTTGAAGGCGTTCCAAGCCGCTCTCTTCCTCCTGCGCAGCTCGGGTGCCAGGTCATTTGTCATGTTGACCTCTCGACCTAGGTACACATAGCTGTTGCATTCGGAGATGGTCGTTCCATTGAGAGCGAATGGGGCGTCAGGAACAAGGCTGTTTCTCATAAACGTTGTCTTCGTAAGATTCAGCTGTAGTCCTACCTTTCCACACTCACGGTCAAAGTCGGCCAGCATTTGTGCCGCTTGGCTGATGTTTGGTGTTATTAAAACAATGTCATCAGCAAAGCGGAGGTGGTGTAATTGCCGACCATCTATCTTCACTCCCATTCCTTCCCATTCCAGTCGTCGCATGGATTCAGCACCATCGACCATATCCACACGATAACCAAGCTCATTGAGGTTTCTCGGGAGTTCAAGATGCCGCTCTGCTTAACGTTCATTGATTTAAAGAAGGCCTTTGATTCTGTTGAGACAGAAGCGGTCATTGAAGCCCTAGCCAATCAGGGCATTCAAGCCCAATACATCAGGATCCTCCGTGAGCTCTATTGCGGATTCACTACCAGGATCTCACCATTCTACAAAGAAGTGATCGTTGATGTCAAGAGAGGGGTGCGGCAGGGTGATACCATTTCACCGAAACTCTTCAGTGCCACCCTCAAGAACAATATAGAATCAAATAATTAGTAAAACAGGAACAAATTGTGTTTTTGTAACAGGGAAAGATTACTAACCTTCCTGCTTTGAATGCTCCCTTTCTACCAAGCAGTAACCCTCTAGTAGAAAAGAATGCCATTTTCCATTGCACACACTTATCCAGGCCCTGGAACTTTGAATAAAAGCACTTTAATTTGTGATATTATAAATAGTTCACAATAAAATTCATTTATAGGAAATAATCCACTGTTTCTTGTTTATACAAGGAGTAAAGGCCTCAGCAAAGACCAAGCAGAAGATGATCTCAACAAAGGAGTTTCTCTTTTTCTGCTGATAAAATGCTCATTTACTGAATTTTAATTTTTTTCTTGGTGGTGATGGTGAATGGTGGGGCCACACTTGACAAAGTTCAGATTTTTACTCCTGGTTCCATGTTCAGGAGTCACTTCTGGTGGGGATATAGGGACCATACATAGCTTTGGAATGAACCTAGACAATATAAACAGTTTTGTAAGGGGCTATCTGACACTGATTCAATAAGAATGTTTTAAAAAAGATAAAAAAGAAAGATTTTTAATTTTTAATTCCTAGAAAATAACTTAAAATGAATTTTAACTTGATCTTTTGGCTGGATGATTTGAATTTTGAAGTTATATAAACAAGATCAATATATACACCAGAGACATTTTAATTTTATTATTTTATTGAAAAAACATAAAATCATGTAAGTTTATCCTATGCATCATTATCAACCAACATCTCCATACACTAACCAAAGAATTTATACACCAATTTCTTGTTTTAAAATTTGAATTCGAGCAGGAGAAATAACCCCTGTTTTTATTGTCATAACATGGCTTTCAACAATTTCCATATGATTGTTTTATATTTGCAAAGCTACATTACCACCTCCATCACCAGAATACAGAATTCACCACCAATGTCCCAGTTTTCTTTGATCACTTGATTACTTGAATTCCCGTTAATCTTCAATTTGCTTGAGCAGGAGCCAGTAGCGTCTCCATTTGTCCCTGTCGCGTGCTAGCGTAGCCCAATGGTGTCTGTTCATTCTAGGAACACGAAGAGCCTCAAACCAATAATTCAGGATGTTGATGAAGAAATCTGACCATCTGGTAGGTGGGCGGCCACACGATCTTTTGACATCCCATGGAATCCAGTCGGTAATGGCTCTAGTCCAGCGGTTGTCTCGAAATCTCATTACGTGTCCAGCCCATCTGATTTTTGATGCCTTGGCAAACAATACAGCGCCCCTAATTCTTGATCGTTGACGGAGGTCAGAACTCCGGGTTCTTTCTCTCATTTGAGTGAAATGTGATACTCCAAGCATAGCTCTTTCGATTCCTCTTTGGGAGACCCGAATAGCGTTCTCATCCTGTTTGCTTAGGGCCCAGGTCTCTGAGGCGTATGTTAATGCCGGAAGAACAGTGGAATCAAAAAGATGTGCCTGGAGCCAGAGGTTCTTTGTCCTCTTAGCTATTTCTCTGATGCTCTTAATGGCGTTCCAAGTTGCTCTCTTTCTCCTGCACAGCTCAGTTGCCAGGTCATTCATCCTGTTGACTTCTCGACCTAGGTACACATGACTATTACATTCAGAGATGGTCATTCTATTGAGAGCGAATGGAGCATCAGGAACGAGACTGTTTCTCATAAACATTGTCTTTGTGAGATTCAGCTATAGTCCGACCTTTCCACACTCATGGTCAATGTCGGCCAGCATTTGTGCCTCTTGGCTAATGGTTGGTATTATTAAAACAATGTCATCAGCAAAGCAGAGGTGTATAGCTGCCTACCATCTATCTTCACTCCCATTCCTTCCCATTCCAGTTGTGGCATGATGTTCTCGAGGGTGGCACTGAAGAGTTTTGGTGAAATGGTATCACCCTGCCGCACCCCTCTCTTGACATCAACAATCATTTCTTTGTAGAATGGTGAGATCCTGGTAGTGAATCCGCAATAGAGCTCACGGAGGATCCTGATGTATTGGGCTTGAATGCCCTGATTGGATAGGGCTTCATCTAGTGTTCTGCCAATCCTATTTAGGATGACTCAAGTGAACAACTTGTAGATGACAGACAATAGGCAGATCAGGCGATAGTTGCCAATGTCATGGATATCTCCCTTCTTGTACAGTACTACAGTCCTTCTTGTTTTCCATTGGGACAGAACCTTGCATTCAGACAGGCAGCGTGTGAAGAGCCGAGCCAGTGTATTGATGAGTACTGATGGCAGGTTCTTTAGGTGTTCAAGTCTGACCTTGTCTGGGCCGAGTGCTGTTCGTTTCTTTACTGATGAAATGGCTTGTCGGATTTTGGAAGGGACAACATTGGGAACGACATATCCATCCTGCTTAATTTGGTGTGTCAGCAGGTAGACACGGCTTTCGAAGAAATCTGAGTAGAAGTTATGGAAAATCTTTTCCATTGCCATTCTGGAAGATGTGATAGATCCATCAGGATGTCAGAGTGCAGTCATCTTGGTCTTGTAGTTGGCGAAGGACAGGCGGGCATTACAAATGCTTTTCCTGGCTTCTGCCGCATTTACCAGCACTTCTGCTCTTCTCTATTTGAGGTCTTCCTTTATTACATCTCTGCACTGCTTAGGATGTTCACTTGTGGTTGCCTGAGGCATGAGCTAAACCATGTTGGTGAATAAGCTCAAGAGTTTTAGAAGAGAGGCTTTTTTTTTTTTTTTTTTGGCTATCTCTCTCTTGGCATTCCTCACACAATCATGGAGGTGCTGAACTGGTCAATCGTATTCCTCGTCAATGTTGTCAACAACGGCATCTTCCCAGCTTGCAGCAATAGTGCCAAAGAGCTCCCAGTTGGTGGTTATTCTGGGAGTTCTCTTCTGAAACTTTGCAGCCCTTTCTCCCCGCTCTCTGAAGTAGAATTTTGCACAAAGGAGACAGTGTTCTGATCCCGTTTGGAATTTTGGAACAATAGCAACATCAGTCAGATAAAACTGTCTATTGAATATGATATGGTCTATTTCATTGTGGAACCGTTCACTGGGAGACTCCCATGTCCAAAGTTTAGATTCGGCCATCTGGAACTGTGAGTTACCACTGAAGGTCTTGGTCAACATGATGAACTCAGACAGTCTCTCACCCTGTTTGTTCCATTCTAGGCCATGGTCCTGATGTGGAGTTCATCGGCTGATCTTCTCGGTCCTATCTTGGCATTAAAATCACTGACAATGACCTTATAGAAGGTGTGGTCTTCAGAACTTCTCCAGCTCCATGTAGAATTTCTTAATTTCTCCTTCATCATAATTGGATGTTGGTGTGTAGTGAACGAAGATAGAAACTGCCGGCAGAGAGCCACATCTATTCAAGTGTAGACCCCCACTACCTCCACTACCCAGCCACCGTCACACTCCAGGACACTTTCCAGAAGCTCAAGTCGAGACTCACGCATGACTGAAACCCCATAGAACAAGATAAGCGGAACTCTGAGACCTTAGACTCCAGGCTCAACTGACCTGGGCACCGAGATTCTCTGCTTGCTCCCACCAACCACAGGTGAGGAAGGGATTAAAACCAGGAGCCCCACCCTACCCTGCCCTGTCTGCTTCCACCAACTGCCAGAGACCCAGGGATTGGATTGCACACAGAAGACCCACCCTACCTCTACTGGTACCAGATAAATACCTCACAGGAGACTTCCACTACCTCCACTACCCAGTTTTCTTTATCACCCATATAAATTTTCGTTAATATATAGAAAGATTGAATATTTTTGTTCAATGTTAAAGGAAAGATTACACTATAAGTAGGAGCATAATCACTCATAATTAAGAGTCCTAGTGGCAATTTAGAAAAAAACTAATGAGTTTACATTAGATATAATTTCCCAATGCTAGTGTTTAAAATACAATTTTTTACCAAAAATGTATTCAGTCATTTTTTTGTTTCTGCAAGGTTATTTTCTTGTTATAATTTTCACAAAATATGTTTTGCCATCAATAATATATACACTATAATATGTTAATATAAATATTAACATATATATTTTGATAAATATTACATTGGGAGATAGATCTTAAATAAAAGCAAGTTTTATCTACCATTCTTAAGATTAATATAGGTGAAACAGAGTTCATTACATTTTGTGACTTAGAGAAAGATATTTGAAATTACCCATCTTAGAATAAAGATTACAAAATATTCTAGAGCCTTTCAATCCATCAAGTCTGGATTACTTGAAAGTAAATAAAATATTTACTTGTGATAGTCCCTTAAGAGAAACACATCATCTTTTTGAAGTAAAATCATTTTAAAGAATTTTGAATTGGTAAGTGCCAGGATAACATGAATTGGTTAAACCTCTGTCTGTGGTATAGAGAATAAATTCACTCCTGTATATGCAGTTCAAGACATACTGAATCTAGAGATATATAAAAGTAATTCAAAGAAAAATTTCCCTAAGTTATGACTTCTCTTACTCATTATTGAGTATTATTAGGAGAAAAATTTGTTAATCAAAGGAAAGGTTACTGACTGAGTTATATAGTTTAGTAGATAGACTGACAAAATAATCATTATCAAATCTAATTAATAGTCAATAAATTATAGAGAAATATAAATGCATTTATACATTTTCACTTTACTTTCCTTTTTAAAATAAAGCCTGGATTTGCTTTATGATAAGATTAGGCTTTTAAACTTTTGATCTGGCATGTCAAATTCAAAGTGACTACTTAGAATTAATTAAAGGACTATGTATAATCTTCTCTCAACAAGATAATTTTGTTAGTATTAAAGGATATGCGACATTCGAGATGGCCAAGTAAACAGCTTATTCTGGTTGTGTGTCAAAAAGTTATTAAACATGTCCATGGACTTTCTGAGATTGCATAGTTACTCGGTCTCTTCAGAGTCTGGGAGACATCCAAAATACTGGCTAAGACCAAGCAAGTGGAAACAGAGATAAACAAATGAGACTATCTTAAACTAAGAAGCTTCTGTACCTCAGAAAAAACAGTGATCAGGATACAAAGCCAGTCTACAGAATGGGAAAGGATATTCATCTAATACCCATCTGATAAGGGGTTGATATCAATGATATACAAAACATTGGTTGGACTCCGAAAGAAGAAAACAGCCAATCCCATCAGAAAATGGGGTGATGAAATGAACAGAAACTTTCTCAAAGAAGAATTCTGAATAGGCTAAAGGCACATGAAAAAATACTCTTCATCACTAATCATCAGGGAGATGCAGATCAATACAACAATGAGATATCTCACATCATAGAGACTGGCGCACATCCAAAATAACAAAAGTATGGTATGGATGTGGGGAGAAAGGAACTCTCCTTCACTGCTAGTGGAAATTCCGACTGGTTCAACCCTTTTGGAAAGCAGTATGAAGGATTCTCAAAAAAGTAGAAATTTTTCTCCCATTTGACCCAGCAATACCACTTATGGGAATATATCCCAGAGCTGCATAAAAGTACAGTAGAAATGACATCTTCACTTATATGTTCATTGCAGCACTGTTTACAATAGCCAGAATCTGAAAAAAAAAAACTCAGGTGTCTAGAACAGATGACTGGTTAAAGAAACTTTGGTACATTTACACAATGGAATACTATGCCTCTGTTAGAGAAGATGAAGTCATGAAACTTGCATATAAGTGGATCAACATGAACAGTATCATGCTAAGTGAAATGAGTCAGAAAGAGAGGGACAGGCATAGAAGGACTGTACTCATGTGTGGAATATAAAGTAACAGAATGGGAAACTAATACCCAAAGATAGTAGAGATAATGTCCAGGAGGATTGCTCCATGCTTGGAACCTGACCTCACATTCTGGGGGAAAATGCAGCTCAGATAGAGAAGGGACCACCAAGTAAAGGATGCTTAGAGGGCCCAACTTGGGATGGGAGATGTGTGCTGAGAATAAACTATAGACCGAACATGATAGGCACTTAATACTTGTATTGCAAACCACAACAACCAAAAGGGGAGAGAGAGAGAGAGAGAGAGAGAGAGAGAGTAAAAGGGAATGCACCTGTCACAGAAGCAGAGCGGAGGGAGAGGGGGGAATGGAGTGGAAGTGGTGAGAGGAATACTGTGAATATTGGTGGTGGTGAATGGGCACTGGTGGAGGGATGGATGCTTGATCATTGTATGACTGAAACATAAGCACGGAAGTTTGTGAATATGTAACTGAAACTCACAGTGATTCATTAATTAAAAAATATATGTATACTGGCTAATATAAGCCCCATCCAGAAAAAAAAAGGAATAAAAGTATCTTTGTATAAGGTAACACTGTAAAAATAGCTGAGAAATATTGACAGTAAAATTAGCATAATAGAATAGCTCAAGCATATTGAAAAAATGCTGATTATGTAAAGTTTATCTATTTATAATTCTAGTACAGTAACTGAAAGTAATGTTATTGGAGTTCCACTTATTATGGAGTCAATTTTTAAAAAAAAAATTTCCATGGGGAAAAATTCAGTCCCAGATGCTTCTCTTCCCATTTCTGTCAGTAGAAGTTGTGCATTTGTGCCTTAGCACAGAAAAATCCCATTTTTTAAAAATGTGGCAATGCGGCATTCCTCTGTGGAAGAGAAGTTGTTCCACAGTTAAATACTTCTTTTTTAGTAAAAGAGAAAGTTGTCATATATTCGTGTGACCAACTCTATGGAGATAATATGATTCAAATAAGATTTAAGTGTACTGGAATGCAGTAAAGAATTATAATTGAGGATTTAAATTAAAAAGAAAGAAAAAATTCATTTTCTGAAAACCGAGACACTTTTACATGTATTATTAACCGAAGTCTTTTTAAAAACCCAAGAAAGTGTATGTTATGAAGTTATAATAAAGGTGCTGAGCCCAATTGTCAGCAAATATTTTCTTTCTGATATCATATTTATCACAATCAAGGAAAACCATATCATCTACGGTTATATTTAATGATTTAAATTTTTTAAGGATGTTGAGTAATAGAATTTTGGATAGCACAGCAGTAGGGCGTTTGCCTTGCACGCAGCCTACATGGCTGACCCGAGTTCGATTCCTCCGCCCCTCTCGGAGAGCCCGGCAAGCTACTGAGAGTATCTCGCCTGCACGGCAGAGCCTGGCAAGCCACCTGTGATGTATTTGATATGCCAAACACAGTAACAACAAAGTCTCCAATGGAGACGTTACTGGGCCCACTCGAGCAAATCGATGATCAACGGAAGGGCCTTTACTTTTTTTTTTTTAATATGCATTCTGAAAGTAATTCAGTCTTTTAAAATAATTCATCATAATTTAAAAGTCATGTGTCTGCTATACTTCTCTGAACTATAACCTAAGATAGTTACTCATATGGTCCCCTGAAAACCATCAAGAGTGATCCCTGAACGCAGAGCTAGGAGTAATCCCTGAGGCCCCTAAACCAATATATGTATACACGCATACATATAATGCATTTGCATATACACATATATGTGTGTATGCATGAATATGTATATTGCGTGTGTGTGTGTACATAATTTTAACCAGAGACAGCACACAGCAAGTTGTGCAGGTTGAGTGATTGCCTTCAAGCATCTGACCAGGTTTTGATCACTGGGACAGCATATGATCTCCAGAGACTGTCAGGAATGATCTCTGAGCACAACTAGGTGCATTCTATCCTGCATGTATGTATATACATTTTTCAGTATTACATACTAATGGGTAGATTAAATCCAGTTTTCAATTATCTGTTATAATTCTATTATTTGTTTTGCTTTTTATATGCATCTATTTTCTTGCTGGGGTACGGTCATTGATTAATGAGTAGGATAAAAAATTATTAAACATTTATTTAATATTCTCATAGAAATATCCATAGTGATGTTGGAGAGAAATGGGAAGGAAGAAGGCAGTAGCCTTGAGCAGCAGATATGATGTTTTCTATCTTTTCACCTCTGCCTCCCGGATCCACTGGGGAAATCGAGAACTATTGAGTCTGATTGTAGGCCTTGCTCCTGGCAGGAAAAGAAAGTCAGTCCTAGACCTTAACCAGGTCTTTAGGGTCCTTCCACTTTCTCTCAGAAAATAATTGCAGGAGAAGACGAGCACTTGAGAAAAGATCAGGTTTTATTTGGAAATTGTGAGGAAGGTGAGGGAAAGTGAGAAGGAGAGAGAGAGAGAGAGAGAGAGAGAGAGAGAGAGAGAGAGAGAGAGAGAGAGAGAGAGAGAGAGAAAGGGAGGGAAAGTAAGAGAGTGAGAGAGTGAGATAGGGAGAGGGAGAGAGAGAGTGAGAGAGAGAGAGGGAGAGAGGGACAGGGAAAGAGAGAGGGAGCCCCAGTACTCATTCCAGCACTAGATATGAAAGTATGTAAGACACATACATCTCACGAAGGGAGGTGTGTGCACCACATGTGCTCTGGCATCACATGGTTTGGCAGAAACACATGGGCAAGAGCAGCACATGGACTCTGGTTCAAGCAAGTGTTTCTTTTGTACCTTTGTCCAGCCTTCTCTGGGTCTATGCCAGGGGCAGGTAAAGTTCTTATGAGGCCTTAATTCTTGTGTCCTGTAGCTTTAGGGCTAGTTGGTTTTATTACTTCCCAAAACCACATGGGTCCTCCTGACAAACCTGCTTATCTGTTTAAATAGCTTAATATAAAATCTGGAACAAATCTTTGAAAGTGTAACCACTTTTCTTTTCATACTTCCAGTGGCATAGTATATAAAATGAACTATTTTTCAGTGATCAAAAATATTTAAATAGAAAACTATAAAATAGATCTCCATCTACACTGTATTTTAATACACATCTGGTTTCAATGATGTGCAATTACGTGCCAGTTCAACGGTAGCCCTCTATGCAATGTCCTACTACATAGATGGTTTTCCGACAAAAATTTCCTTCAAAGCTAGCAGCTCTCTAATGTGTCTAGCAAGACTGAAAAGCCAGAGAATTAACATTCCTGTGAAAATTCTCAAGAAAGCTTAACAATATTCTGGACATAGATGTCTTCCAACTCTTTTTTTATTGGCTGCATTTTTACAACTGTGGGAAGAATCACTGGGCTTTGAGAATGTGCCACCCAAAAAAACTTTTCCAGTACTGACCCCAGAAAATTTATTAACCCAACTTCTTATGGACTTTCGCCTTCCTTTAACTCAACATAAAGCTGTATCTTTCTTGCCTTCACGGTTCTTTTTCTAAACAGACCAATATGTCAACTACAAACCCAAACTAAGCACCTGCCTCAGGCTCAGCTTTGGGCTCCTTGAGAACTAAAAATGTAATTCAATGGAGATTACTTGAATGTCTTCCTTATATTCCACACTTGTGTGTAGAAATAAAAAACTAGGAAATGTTCTGTTTTTCCCAAATGTTACAGGATATGAAAATAAGTCTTATGAGAAGAGAAGCATCTCCATGTATTAGTCCAATGAACATAACTTTTCTCTCTAATCCAATCAGAAGATGGTCTCTTTCAGATGGAAAACAAAAAAGTTACCCGGTACTTTTCTTGGAGAGACTGTATCATAGATTCTCTAGTCTTAGATTTAAGTTTAACTTTTAGTCGGGTGCTTTTCTTCTGGCAAAACTTCTCAACCTGGATAGTAGTGTCATCTCAAAGTGTTGCAGAAGTCATTTCTATGAATTATAGGCTGCTGAGCAGTATAGCTGGCCTCTACTCACTACAAGATTGAAGACCTTCTCTTCTGCCAGATTTTAAGGATTGGATATACGTCTAAGTACTGAAATATTCCCAGTAGAGATGGGATGTAAAATCCAAAATCTCTCTCAACATCTATAAGTGTCTGAAACTAATATACTAAACTGCAAAAGTGTGAGAACTTCAAAGGCTGATTCAACTTTCAGACATCTGTTAAAAGAGGTGTACCTTAGCAACAACAACAAAGGCAAAAAATCAGACTTTGGTGACTGGAGAGAGAGTACACCAGACAGAGCTTGCTTTGCACATGGCTGATGTGGTTGACTCCCCAGCATCGATTCCCAAAGCACACTGCAAGTGATTCCTGAGCACAGAGCCAGGAGTTTTCCCTGAACATAGCTGGGTATGGCCACAAAACAAAAACAAAACTAAGCAAAACAAAATCAGACTTTTCTTTCTCTGGAAAAACACAAGTTTTCTCAAGTAGATAGAGTCTCCCCCAATCCCAACCCCACTCTTTCCTCTCTCCCATATCTCTAAATAAAACTATTTTACTTAAGAAAAAAATTATTAAATCAGACATATATTTAAAGAGTCATAGTAAAAAAAGGTTTTCACTTTATCTATTTGTTTGCTCATTCACCTTGTATAAATATATGTATCATTTTTGTTCATTAAAAAAAACCTGACTTCTAAAATGGAAAATACTCAAAAAGGAAACCTATTTTTTGTTTCATTTTTGTTTTTCAATTTCATTTAGAGACATTAAATTGAATATGAAAGACTATATATAATGAACAGGTTATTTTCAAATGAGTGTAAATTTGTGCGAATGCAGAGATACACATCAAACACAGTTAACTGTTTATGATGTGTTCATAAATATCTCCTATCAGACCTCTTCTCCTGTGAAATCCATTTCCACACATTGAATGGTATAAGTTTTTTAAACAAAAACAATTTTCATGACATATGAAAATAAAATGGCAAATCTATAGAAAATTAGGTGTTGTTAAAATTGAATTCCCATGATTTATGAAGTCTGTTGAATGTCTAGGAGTAAGACCCACAAGATAATGTCTCAGGATGAAGTTTCATCACTTTTTAATACTTACAATAATCTAATCAAACATATCAGGATGTGTTTCAATGCTTTCATAGTATTTAGAGAAACAAGTTCAGCATTCTTTATCTTTTCATAACAATATAACTGCACTTGTTTCATATTTTTAATATACAAGTGTGATTTTGTAAAATCAATGGTTTAAATGTCCTGCCATCAATATTTGATGTAATGAAATATTCAAATAAGTTAATTTAATAACATCAATATATTGATTCCAAACTAATTAAAATCATTATAGACTAAACACTATTTTTAGAAGAGTTACTTTTTCTATACCCTCTAGTACCTATTTTAGTAGAAATAAAATCAAAGCCAATGTATTTTAAGTAAGGCTCTTTGTTTGTTTGTTTTTCTGCATTTGCTGTGCTCAGGGCTTTCACCTGCATCTGCAAATAAGGATCACTCCTGGAATAGCTCACTTAGCATGTGTCTCATTTTAGCTTATAGATTTGCCTAATTTCTTTGACTTATAACTGTCTTTTATCTCCAAGCCAGCAGGAGCTAGGGCTGGTTAAACAGTTTTCACGTGGCATCTCTCTGACATTCACTTTTCTTTTTCCTCCAGTTTATTTCTTTTGAGGAATTCTGTGTATTTATTGGATTTCCCCGAATAATCCAATATCCAATAAATAAACAGACTACTTTCAATTTCATATATTGTCTTCATATCCTCTTGCCAGCTATACACACACAAACACACACACACACACACACACAACTTATATAAATACATATAAGTTCCAGGAATTAGGACATGGGCATCTTCTGACAGTACTTATCCAACAATTTTTTGCTCCACAATCACACAATATTGAGTCAATTTTAATTTCATTGTACTAGATTTTATTTCTATAAATATATTTTGAGAATATTTATTCTTAAAGTGTGTTATATTGAATTATTAAGTGTGATATTCTTGGGGTTGTAGCACTGTAGCACTGTCCTCCTGTTTTTCATTGGTTTGCTTGAGCGGGCACCAGTAACATCTCCACTGTGAGACTTGTTACTGTTTTTGGTATATCAAATACACCACGGGGAGCTTGCCAGACTTTGCCATGCAGGCAGAATACTGTCGGTAGCTTGCCAGGCTATCCAAGAGGGGCGGTGGAATTGAACTCCCGTCGGCTGTGTGCAAGGCAAATACCCTACGGCTGTGCTCCAGCTCCTTGGGGTTGTATCTAGTAAAATTGTAGCACATAGAAAATATAGTTACTATTGTTAAGTATGTTCCTTTGAAGATAATATCTGCATATACTCTTGCTTAAATGAAGATAGATTGATGACATTTGTTTAAGGTTCCTTGAAAACTTAATGACATCCAGTTTTTGATAGTTGAAAAGGTGAATAGAATAGAGTTTCAAGAGTCAATCTCTAGAAGGAAACACTTAATGGTTTTAATACCAAATGTTTTCATAACAGACAAAATAGAAAAACTTCAGTAATATCATTATAGAAAATATCTTATTTTATGTACAGAATATTAATATTTATCCACTGATGTATAATATTTATACACGGTTTATTTAATATATAGTTGTATATATTTATATAATCTATAAAATTTATATCAGATATATGAAATCTCAAAGTCATCGAAAATTGGAAGGTTTAGGATTCTTTTTAGACTTGAAGAATTCTTTTCAGAATTTAAATAATGCATATAAGGATGATACAGGAAAAATTGGTTAGATTAATAGGGAACTCTCACTTGTAGTAAAGCCACACAACACAGTGAAAGACTTCTAATATATTTACAGGCTATTATATTATTCAACAGAAACCCAACAGTATATTTTGGATAATTAAATTAATATATTTGCCTACCCAAAAAACAACCAAATTACCTATATACTGCATTGAAGATAAATTAGTGTAAAAATGATATATTGGTTTACATGTTCTTAAGTACTTCTGTAAAATGTAAGATTCAGAGATATCACTGTATTGCTGTATCACTGTCATCCCATTGTTGTCAATTTACTTGAGAGGACGTCAGTAACGTCTCTATTCATCCCAGCCCTGAATTTTTAGCAGCCTCTCCTTACTCGTATTTCCCAATGATTGGAAGCTCTTTCAGGGTTAGAGGAATGAGACCTGTTATAGTGACTGTTTTTGGCATATTGAATACACTATGTGGAACTTGCTGAGCTCTTCGAGAGGTAGGCAGGATACTTTTTGTAGCTTTCTGGGCTCTTCAAGAGGTATGCATATATATATTTCTCTCTATGATTTGTTGCCTACTGTCTGAACCTCATCAAACATTTTGTGGTAATTATGAAAAATGGGTAGGAAGTGTCTTATGATGTGTCGCGGGGCCACTAAGGGGCTGCATAGTTTAGAAAGTGGCCTGGAGTGTGGCAGTGGTTGGGTAGTGGAGGTCAGCTGCCAGGGCCGGGTGCCTTGGGGTAGGGAGGGCTCAGCCCATCCTCCTCTGGGGCGCCCCGAGTGAAAACAGCCTGGCACAGAGTCCCATCCAGTGATATAATTGTTTTATTTATCCTTTAAAGAAAATTATTTTTTTCTAAACCAACCAAATCTAACTCCATAGCATAGACTTTCTATGATTTACAAACACATTTGTTCTCAGAAACAAAATTTCATTGCTTGGTAAAAAAATTGAACTTAAAAAATTACTTTAATAAGTACAATTTTTCTACGTTGATTTTCAAATTTTGAACGTATTTTATTGAAAAGTTCTAGTGTTGCTTCTTTTTAAAATGTGGTAATTATTTTTCCACTATTACTTGTGTAGTTTTGTCGAGGCAATGATGTCACCTTGCCTCTTCTTATTATTTGTTAAATAGAGTTATTATCACTTTTCTTTCTGTATTGTCTTCATAAATACCACATGAGATGACAGAGGACAAAATGTGTACTTTTGGAGTAAAGCATTTATACACATGAAACATATTAATTAGTATGTTAGTGCTGCTAGTGAGTTGTACAAGCTCTGCTAGTTGAATGTCAACTTAAATTCCTGTCCAGTATAACTTGGTGTTGTGTAGGGCAAATAACTTGGAGTTTCAAATATGGCAGCTATAATAATAATCAAACACATGAAGGACTAAGTAAAGTAAAGGTCCTCCCGTTGATCATCGATTTGCTCGAGCGGGCCCAGTAACGTCTCCATTGGAGACTTTGTTGTTACTGTGTCTGGCATATTGAATACTCTCGGTAGCTTGCCGGGCTCTCCCTTTACTTTTTTGTTATGGTATATAGTTATGGTATATAAGTATTTTCTTTCTAGAAAAAAAATCAAATATAAACTTTTAAGCAAAACACCTTCCCACCCCCATCAACAAAATAGTCAATAACCTAAAGCAAATAGAGTCGATATTCTAATACTATTTTCCTACAACTCTCATACGATTACTTGCACCACATAAAAACACATGGTCAGTGAAGAACCGTGGAACTGTTGATTTTTCTAATTTCTGTCTCCTACTGATGCCATTGGTAACTTTCAGAAGGTCTTAGTGGTCTAGGTCTTCAGATACTTATATGCTGTATTTACTGCATGTCTGGAGAGCATCTTTTTACCTTATCCTTTATTTAATCTTGCAGTGTCTCATTCATCAAAGCCCCTAAGCACACAAATTTCACTGCTAATATTGCCAGCAAGAGGTCACTTTGAGTGATGGGGCTGGAAATTAAATTTAAAGTGATTAAGGATTACAAAAATGAGAAATCACGGATGGTCATTGCTCACTAGTCAGGCATGCTCCATCCCAACATAGATGACTTTGAAAAACAAGAACAAGGTTATTAAAGAACAACGTTCTCTGAAAGTAAACATTTAAGAAAACTTATAAAGATATGAAGAAACTTCTTATGCTCTGGATTGAAGACAGAAACATTTTCTTCTCAGCAACTTAGATTATGTAATTTTAGAAGTAGTTATGAATGTTTATTAAAATAAATTTAATAAAAATTAGTTGCCTTACCATATATTTGGTAACATACATTATAGTTAATACATATGTAGTATTTTATAAATCTTTTTGGAATAATATTTCCTGAAAGAATGAGTATAGTATGGTCTATTTTTATTTTTGTTATAGTCTTTGCATATAAGCACTCTCTCTTTCTCTCTCTCTCCCTCTCTCACACACACACACATACATGCAATAAAAGCCATGAGAGTTTATCAATATATGTTCTAAATAAAACCCTTGACCCACCATGAACTTGCTTATTATAGTATTAGATTAACATTTTAAAATAATGTTTTATTTAAAACATTCTGATCTATAGCCCTGCTGCTGATAGGGATTTTTGAGTACAGCATTCTCACATTGAACCCTCCACCAAAGATTCCAGGAACCTTCCCCATCATGGTCTCAGTTTCCTCTCCTCCTCCCTATCCACACCCATAAACACAGTTTTATAGATTGGTTCTCAGTTTCTATTGCCTTTGATTATTTGTTGTTTCCTTATTACATCTCTTTACATCCCACAAATCCACAAATGAGAGATCCTTTTGTACCTGTCCCTCTCATGGCCTAATCACTCAGCAGGATAATTTCCAGTTCTATCCATATGGCAGTGAACTGCCAGATACTGTCTTTATTTCTTACACTGAGTAGTTTGTCTTGTGATGTAAGATACAGACTTACAGAAGTCATGCAGTATTTTCAAAGTCATGTAACTGGGTAGAAGTTTTTCATCCTTGGATGAATTTGAGTTTATATCCATTGAAAACTAATCCAAACCTGTGTCATCGCACCATTAAGGTTCTTCCAGACTGGCTAGTTGTATTGGGGCAAAGACAGAACTAGATGCCCACTTAAGCTTTTAAAATCTTAAATTTTCAAGCAAGAAAGCTCATATTCTCTTTGGATTGCACATTTTATTTCTAATATATCAAGTTATGCATTTGTTTGAAACCATCATGGCATTTATTAATTATCCAAGCTGAATTCTCATTTTCAGTAAATGGCACCTTACACAGTGGGGTAAACAGGAGCCTTGTCAAACAGGAGCCTTGACTGGGGAACAAATGTCAGGGTGGTGAGAAGCCTGCTGGGTGTTTAATAACTACAAATGAAGTGCACTGTTAGTGTTGTAAAGCAACGTTCCATCACCCCGTAGGTTTCCTTTGTAAGTAAAGATAAAATGACTTGGACAATCTGTACTAAATCCATCAACTTTAACTTAACTATGAAAGTGCCAGACAAGACAATACACCTAATAGAATGAAAGCTCAAGTGAAAGGAAGAATAAAATTTGTCATTTTCTTTCTAATAAGTGATGAAATAATTTACATGTAATCACTGACTTTAGAAAACAGTATTTAAAAATAGTCATACCAAAATAAATAAAAATAAAAAATAGCCATACACAGAGGGTAGAGAGGTATTACAGTCGGTAGAGTGCTTGTTTTGCTGACCTGTTACCCCATATGGTCCCCTGAGCAACATGCCAGGATATATTCCTGAGTGCAGAGCCAGGAGTAACCCCCCGAGCATTGCCAAATATGATTCTAAAACTGAAAAAAAGAAAGAAAAATATAGTCATATTCATAAACAATTTTTGAGTCTCACAAATTTGATGTGTCTGCGATAAGGAGTTAGAGAGTTTTACATATATATTATTATTTAAAACAACACTGAGGAAGATTATAAAACACTACAACTAATTGTCCAACAATAAAATTTCAGTGACATTAAAATGTTTGTGGCTGAATCAAAGTTAGAGTATATAAATAAGATGCAAACAGTGGATGTTTTAAAAAGATACAAATTGTCACCAAACTCAGAAGTCTCTTTAAAACAAAAATTATGATTTTGACATTATCCTAAGTAAAAGGTAAAACAGTATTTACAAATAATTGAGACTGAATAGAAAAATACTGGGTTAAACATGAAAACTGCCTAGTATCAATTCACTTGTATCACTTGTCATCCCGTCGTTCATTGATTTGCTTGAGCGAGTGCCAATAACATCTCCATTTTTCCAGCCCTGAGATTTTAGAACCCTCTCCTTACTCATCCTTCCCAAAACTGTCATTTAGGGGACTCTTTCAGGGTCAGGGGAATGAGGGTCGTTATTGTTACTGTTTTTGGCATATCAAATACATCGCAGGCAGCTTGTCAGGCTCTGCCTTGCGGGGTAGGAGATTCTGCGTCACTCTCTTCTGGGAGCTTTGTTTTATGATCCAATAATCATCGTCAACTATTTGTTTAATTCATCCCATCTTCTCTAATTCTTGAAATTATTCTGTGAGGCACTGAAAGCTGGCAAAATTGATATTCTGCATTTTTAGAAGCTGTCAGAACCAATCAGAATGAGGGAGATCAAATCCATACTTTGTCTGCCATCACTGTGGCCCAAGTATGAAGTCTTCAAAAAGAAGTAGGGGCAAGCAGGAGATCAGGGGAACTGTTTGCAAATATAACACAGATATGACCCTAGTATGATTACAAAAGAAAATAAACAAGGCATATGCTAGGAAGAGAACTATATGTGATTTAGAATTTGCTGATAATAGTAAATAAATTTCTTGCAGAAGTCCACATTGACATAGTTTAAAATTCAGTTAAAGTAAGGGAGGGAGATGTGGGGGAAGGGCATTCAACTATCTTTCTTGGTTTGAGAGCCTCAGGAATGAGTGCACTAAGGGCTATCCTTTGCTTAACTGCACTGATTCAATTCTGAGAGCTTCGTCATTCAAGCATCTGTCATTTCTCCATTTGAATTCCTCAGATGTTATATCATGTTTCCTGGAACTCTTGGTTAAGTACCTCTCATCAGTCTGTATTGATCACAGCCGTGCACTTAATTTATATTGTAGGCATTAAAGCTCACAGATGATTGAGGAGAAGTAGGTCTAAGGTTGAGTTCCAATACTTCTCTGTATGCTGTGAGTTTTGAAGAGTTTGCACCTAACATTTCTGAACAAATGTTAATGTTTCTGTTTTGAAAAGAGACATAACCACTTCTCATGAAAAAAATCTGAACACAAAATAAGCAAATAAACAAAATAAACAAAGTGAGACCTGTAACTGTGTTTGGCATATCAAATATGTCATGGTTAGCTTGCCAGGCTTTGCTGTGCGGGTGAGATACTCTCAGTAGCTTGCTGGGCTCTCCGAGAGAGATGGAGGAATCGAACCTGGGCCTGGACCAACCAGGTCGGCCAGGTGCAAGGCAAACGCCCTACCTGCTGTGCTATCACTCCAGCTCAACTTGAAGACCTAAAAGGTAAAAAAGGTAAGGTAAAGGCCCTCCCGTTGATCGTCGATTTGCTCAAGCGGGCCCAGTAACGTCTCCATTGGAGACTTTGTTGTTACTGTGTCTGGCATATCGAATACTCTCGGTAGCTTGCCGGGCTCTCCGAGAGGGGCCCAGGAATCGAACTCGGGTCGGCCATGTTGGCCGCTTGTAAGGCGAACGCCCTACCGCTATGCTATCGCTCCAGCCCTAAAAAAAAAAAAAAAAAAAAAAAAAAAAAAAAAAAAAAGATAGCAACATTACAAATGTTTACTTACATTAAGCAGTGGATTCAGGAAAAAGGACTGCCTGAAAACACAGTAACTTCATGAAATACACCCACAAACATGTGGAGTGCAGATTAGAGTTATCTACTTATATTATTTTGTTTTTTCTTATTAGTATCTTGGGCTGGAGCAATAACAAAGCGGTAGGGCGTTTGCCTTGCACGCAGCCAACATGGCCGACCGGAGTTCCATTCCTCTGCCCCTCTTGGAGAGCCCGGCAAGCTACTGAGAGTATCTCACCCGCATGGCAGAGCCTGGCAAGCTCCCCGTGATGTATTCGATATGCCAAACACAATAACAACAAAGTCTCACAATGGAGATATTACTGGGCCCACTGGAGCAAATTGATTAGTGTCTTACTGCAATATTACTTGAAGCAACATAGAGTTCTCAAAAAAGTTGAACCAGTTGACTTTCTCACCAACGTTAATGATGAGGGTTTCTCCCTCCCACCACCTCCCCCTCATTTCCACACCAAAAGTTAGTTTTTTGTTCTTTTGATATATGGTAAACTCTGTGGTGAGAGGTGGTATCTCATTGACATTTTTATTTGCATATCCATGAGGATTACTGATAAAAATCACTTTTTCATACACTTTTAATCCATCTGTATGTGTGATTTGAGAAATATCTATTTACCTCTTCTCCCAATTTTTTTATGAATTTTTTGCTATGTTGTTAAATTTTATAAGCTTTTGAGGTATTTTAGATATTGACCACTTTCCAGATGAATAGTGAGCAAATATTTTCTCTCAGTCTGTAGGGTGTCATTTTATTCTAGTTATAGCTTCTTCTGAAGAGAGAGTTTTTCTTTATTATGGTATTACAGCTTCGGTTGCTATGACTTTATAGTATAATTTAAGATTTGGGAATCAGAATCCTCCCATCTTCTTTACTCTCAGTATTAATCTGGCTATTCAGGGGTTTTATAACTCCTTATAAATTTCAACAACATTTGGTCTATGCCCTTTAAAATAATCTTGTAGATTTTAGGGTCTGCATTAAATCTGTACAGTGTGTTGAGTAGAATTGTCATTTTGACCATATTAATCCTTCCAATCCGTCAACAGGGAATCTGTTTCCATTTCCTTCTGTATACTCATTTCTTTTAGTAGTTACTTATAGTTTTCTTTATTAAAAGTCTTCCATCTTATGTAAAGCTGACTCCCGGATACTTATTTTTTAAGGATTAATATGAAAGTTATTTTAATTTTTTTCTCTCATCTACTTCATTGTTTGTATATAGAAATGTCGCTGTATCACTGTCATCCCATTGTTCGTCAATTTATTCAATTGGGCACCAGTAGCATCTCTAGTCATCCCAGCCCTGAGATTTTAGCAGCCTCTCCTTATTCGTCTTTCCCAATGATTGGAGGCTCTTACAGGGGCAGGGGAATGAGATCTGTTATACTTACTGTTTCTGGCATATCAAATACCCCACGGGAATCTTGCAGGCTCTGCCCTTGCGAGTGGGATACTCTCAGTAGCTTGCTGGGCTCTTTGAGAGGTAATTTGTACATAAATATAAATAAATTGTATATGTATGTGTTATATATAATTTACTTTGCATATGTATACAATTATATATATATATGTATAAGCACCCATATTAAAGAAGCCCAACGATTTCCAGCTAAAATAGACCAAAATTAGAAAAACTCCAAGATACATCATAGTCAAAATGACAAAATTCACAGCAGAGGCAGCATATTGAGCCAACAAAAAAGGAGGAACTTATATAGAGGAACTCCCCTCCCGTAATATTCATATCAGATCTATCAAGTACAATTCAACAGGCCAGAGGACAATAAAGGGATATAGAAGAAAACAGTGGGATATAGTGATGAATGAAATGAACACCCACCAAGATAATCTGTCCAGGTAGAATAGGCTTTGCTTTGAAGGAATAGCCTTGAAACCAGTTTTGCAAGAATTGTTAAAGGTGTGACTTTAAATAACAAGGCAAACTTCATAAACATACATAAATTCTACAATGTGATGTTAGTAAACTTCAAAGTGATTGTTAGTGAACAATCAATGCCAAAGGCCTGAACTCACCAATCAATAGACATCAAATGGCAGGATGGGTGAAAGGAAATTGAACCCAACTCTCCGCTTTTTTTTATACATAGTTGGGCAATGCTTAAAATCCAAGGTGACATGCTTGACCAAAGTGTACTCAGAAGACCCCTACAAGGAAGGCAGAAAATTAATAAATTAAAAATATATATATTCTAAATTTCCAAAGACAGTGTATGGAAGGAAAGGATGAAAGTCTCTAAATAGGCCCAGAGTTATAGTATAGTGCTTGCACCTGGCTCACCCAGGCTCATTCCTGGCATCACATGTGTTTCTGCAAACATGCCAGGAGTGATCCCTTAGTATGAATCCCGGAGTATGATCTGAACACCTCAGATCTGGGCCAAAAACTAACCAAACAAACAAACAAAAAGGGTGAAAAAAAAAAGAAAGTGTAGGGCAGAGGGCAGAGATATAGTGCAATGGGTAGGGAATTTGCATTGCATAAGTCTTGACCAGGTTCAGACTGGGGCTTTCCGGCTTTCCGTAGGATCCCCTCAGTCTGCCATCAGTTGTGGCCCTAAAACTGGAAACAAAAAATAAAACAGCACAAAAAGATTCTAAGTTCTAAGTAGATAGACTGAAATGACTTGTTTTTGTTTTTATCATTTTTAAAATTAAATCCTATTCACAAAACTTCCAAGAATGTGATACTTCTACCATTAGTTGTAATGTTGTTTTTTTTTCTGTCTCACTTTACATTTCCTCTTACATCACATCACATCACATCACATCACATCACATCACAGTGATACTGTGAGGGTGAAACTGATGCCATGACAATCTGCGGCTAACATTAAGTCTCAGCTAGGTCTCAGTTTCTGTTTCCCTGGAGCAGGACTTGCAGTTGTTGGTAAACTGCCAGTTGAGTAATGTGCCTAGATAAGGAATTGGGCAGTTGTGTCTGGCCGGTCATGAAGGGCCACTGCACCCTTCTTAGAAACTGTTGCTAACTATTGCCCAATTGCTGACCACCATTGTAACAGGCCAATGTTAAAAATAGATCAGTATATAAATTGCTACTTAACTCTGAACCCTATATAAACTGCTTGTGATTTGGAGTCAGGGTCCTTTTCTTTTTTTTTTTCTTTTTCTTTTTGGGTCACATCTGGTAATGCACAGGGGTCACTTCTGGCTCTGCACTCAGGAATTATCTCTGGTGGTGCTCAGGGAACCATATGGGAATATGGGATCCTGGGAATCAAACCCGGGCCGGCTGTGTGCAAGGCAAATGCCCTGCCCACTCTGCTATCACTCCAGCCCCAAGGATCCTTTTCAAGATTACACTGCATTGGAAAAGACTTGGACCCTAGCTCGAGCTAGCTCTGGCTCGGGCAAATAATAAAGTTCCTTCCTAACTCTGAGAGAGCCTTGAATATGGAACTTTTAAAAAAAAAATCTCAGGGCTAGGACGAAGATATTATTGGGGCCTGCTAGAGGCAATCGACGAATAACAGGATGGTTGTGATTGATTGTGATTTGCTTTTGCTTTAATTTTGTTAGATTGAGAAATAACAAAGTCGTGTGTAGACTTGGGATCTGAAACTTGGGTACAACAATACCAAGAGCAATCCTGAGGCATAATGCCATGGTTGAACTAAACTCTCTAAAATTTCTACAGTATTAGGGAATCTTTCATCAGGAACAGTCTTCTTTAACCATTGGCAGAAATAAGGGAAACAGTTTCTTATCTCCATCCATCAGCCTTTCAGTGGATAATGATCAGGGAGAAGATCTTCTCAGTCTTTATTTTCTGGAAAAAAATAGTCTTTTTTTTATTGGAATAGAAAGGCATCAATGGTGGAAGAGAGGGATGAGATTCTACACATCTTTTAAGTTATAGTCATTCAAGTTTCATCTAATATATGCGTAGCTCATGTTTATGTTTTCTGTTTTATGCTTTAGTGGGAAACCTTTTCATTTTTTCAATTTTTTTACTTCAGTAGGAAAGGGAATGAGGAGTATGAACATTCTGCTCATTTTAAATATTTTTACTTAACATTTATATATTTTAAAGAAAATTATTATTTCTCAATCTAACCAAATTAAAGTATAATGTGAATCACTTAACAAATTTTCCTTACTGCAAAGCTCTGATTATATATCAGTTCTCAACATATTTCTCTTTCATAAAACTGACTGAATTGCTAGCAGATAGTACTATTGCATTTGGTTTCAACTAAAAATGAGCATGCAGTTCACGTTTTTATTCTTTGGAACAACAATAAGGGACATTATTTAGGTTAATGGAGATTACTCAGTTTTTTTTTCACTTTTTTTTTTTTGTTAAATTTATTTACTGAATCACCGTGAGAAAAGTTACATAGCTTTCAGGTTTAAGTCTCGGTCGTACAATGATCAAACACCCTTCCCTTCACCAGTAATTATTTTTCACCACCAAGAACCCTAATACACCCCCCTCTCACCCCTTCCGATGCCTGTGAGGCAGATGATTTCTACTTAGCTCTCTCACTACTTTGTTTGCATTCATTATTTTGACAAGAAATGTGCCATTATTGTTTGGAATTTCCCCCCAACAATCAGAACTGCTGAAAAGGCATTGTGAAATAATTTATTTTCTATTGCTGGTTATGAAAACCATATGATGTTGCGTGGCTGCGATTTCGAATTTCTGATATTTTACTAATTAAGTCTGGAGGGATTTCTGCCAAGACTGAATAATTATGAGATTGGTTTCTGTGCATCTGGTGCCTTGACTGTGCCAGAGAGCCGCTCGTGGGGGGCAACTTGTGGCCTCGGTAGGGCGTGAAGGACAAGTCGGTTCTGCCCCCCATCACATGATTTTTCACATTTTCTGATTATATTTTACCAATAGTATGACAATAGAAATTGCATATTATACAGTTTCCTTTTTCTGCTTTGCTTTCTCTTAACTTCTTTTAAATATCTTATTAATATAGGACCAAAAGATAGCTCAATGGACTGAGTGCAGACTTTGCATATGGGAAAACTATATTCAAATCTCTGCTTCATCTGATCCCCTGAGCACTAAAATGAGAATCCCAAGGCTCAGAGTCAGAAGTAGCATTTGAGCACTGCCAAGTATGGCCCTAACTGCCCCCTTATACAATAAATAAAATAAAATGAATAAAATCCTGCTACTACAAAAGTGGGTTGGAGTTTTTACATTGTCTTGTACATAAAATAGAATTAGTATTAATCCAAGGTTTTGGTATGAAGAGTATGAAGAGTCTTAACATGAAATACCCTAGTCAATTGATATTCAATAATATTTTCTCTGAAGTAAAGTACAGTCATTAGAAGGCATTAAACTCAATTAAAATATTTATTCTCTAATAATTTGCCGTTCTTATAATTATTAAAATTACTGCTGGGATAAAATGGTGAAATGTGATCCAAATTGATAGTGTGGGTTATTTTTCCTACTAAAACCTCCTGTATCTAATCTATGAAAAGTCTAATTTAGTAGTTTTCGATGACAACCACAAGTTCACAGCATTTATCTGAAAAATTAACACATTTTATTTCATGTGGGGAGTTTCTGAAAATGAAATTTTATTGTCACTAGTAAACATAAAATGTTAAATAAATAGCGATGAACATGTGCCTCCTTCCAATGCAGGTTTATAGGTTCATTAGATTGCCCAAAAATATGGTACATTTCTACTGAAGTTACTTTGAATATTATATAGGAGGGCATCTGAGCACTTTTAGAGTGAAAATCCTGTTTAGATTCTTGAAAAATCATACCATACATACTTATTAAAAACAAAATATATGTGCATATATGCATACATATGTGAATGTATGAACAAAAGTGGCCAAGAGTTTTTAATTTTTATTTTAACTTTAGTTTAATGCTTTGCTACTCACATTACTGCGTCAAATAATTTTTCTTTCAATTTTTATAAGCTTTGTATTTTGTGCCCTGTCCATAAGATTGATGATAGGGTCTGGTGTCTGAAAGACCACACAAAGCAATGATCTCTGCAGTATAAGATTTTATTTCACAAAAGTCAAACAAGTATGGAGTTTAGAAAGCTCATCTGTCAGAGCTGTCCCCTCAAGTGGGAGACTGACCCCTTCCCTTGTTTCCAGGGTCCTTCTACACTCTAAAAACACAAGGGGATTTTCTGACCATCTTGTGCAAGTTCCTGGTGACCTTTTCCTTGAGTGATTAGGTGGCTATCTCTACTAACTTCATGTAGGGATAATTCTGCTTTTTTTGCCTGAACCCCATAAATGGATGGGAGTAGTTCTGCCATTTTGGCTGAGTCCCATAAATGGGGGTTATCTGGTTCAACTGACAGTTCCTGGCAAAACTGTGCTGATGCTAATCAAGGGTGAGCAATGCTAAGCATTATAGGAGGGGAGTAGGTCTTCGCAATTGAGTTTTTTTTTTTTAAATCTGGGAAAAGTATGAGTATATATACATTGTGTGAACATTTGTGCTTAATTCAAATATTTTCTTTCATTTTCCCTAGTTTTCACTTAGAAACATGCCTTTCTTATTTCCTTTTGTTTCTTCTCTGTGTTATGCACTGCCCCCCAGAGGTGCCATCTGTGCATATTATAGGGAAGAATTCAAGGAAACAGACCCTTGGAGTGAAGCCGATTCCAAAGCAGGGGTTTGAATCTCTCCTCAAAATACCAGTTTACTGAGACACTCTTGTCAAGCTGTTCAAGAATTTTTAGTTGAAATTTTCTCCTGTATAAATGTAAAAATTAAAAATTGTTCTTTGTAAAGGTGCTCAAAGACATTCCTGAGACATAGTAAGTATTCCACAGATATTACTAATCAATGTCCTTATTATTGTTATTAAACTAAAAATTAATGGACTAAAACTAAGATCAATTGAAGGAACATCAAAAGATGATGTCTGTTAAGTATCAATTTTTTGGACCATTGCTTTTGAAAATAAAGATTAAATCAACCATATTCAACCCCAATACAAAGTTGTATCTTTGTAACTACAGTATACATTCTGATGTCTAGATTTTCTTAAAATGTTTTAGATAAATTTGTTGTAGGCACATATATGATCTATATGACATTACAGACAGAGATTCTTTGCTTCCAGAAAATTTTTTGCTTATAAGTAGTATTAGCTCTTAGAGAATAAGTCCTGATTTTAAATATAAAAATTAAATTATGTATTCCCTAAGAATTCAAAAGAAATATATTGAAAGCTCATTGCTAGAATTGTAGTAATAAATACCTGGTTTATTTTTAGCTCTTCAACATATGTACATTTGGAACAGAAATTCATTTATGTATATTCATTAAATTTATTGTATTGTACTTTAATGTCCACAAGAAAATGCTTTTCAAATATTTAACTTAAAGAAACTCAAGTGAAAAAAACTTTTGGTCTCTTTCTGTTTATTTTGTCTAGAGGTTCTAGAGAACTTTGTAGAAAATACATACCAGATAGAATGTGATGAGAGAAATATACTAGCTGCTATTGTTAATTCCAAGGAATAAGTGCCCTCAATTTTAGAATTAAAAGATTCCTTATAAATATGTATATTACCCCTTCCTATGAATATTTATGGTGCATATTTATAACAATTTTCATTAAAGTAGCCAAGGAAACATTCAGTTAAAATTCTCCACCAAAACACAGTCAGAAATATATTAAAATTAGATAAATATTTTGCTCATGCATATGTGTATCATTAAAATTAACTTCATTTTATCTACCGAATGTTAAAGAAAACTTAACTGCTCTTTCCAAAAATTGAAAGCTTAATATTTAAAATTGGATTCTTACAGAATAATCTGCAAATTATACTATAATCTGGGCTGGGGCGATGGCACAGTCGGTAGAGCGTTTGTCTTGCATGCAGCTAACCCAGGTTTGATTCCTCTGCCCCTCTCCGAGAGCCCGGAAAGCTACCAAGAGTATCTCGCAAAACCTGGCAAGCTACCCGTGACGTATCCGATAGGCCAAACACAGTAACAACAAGTCTCACAATGGAGACGTTACTGGGCCCACTCGGGCAAATAGATGAACAATGGGAGGACAGTGCTACAGTGCTACTATAATCTAGAAGTAAGCAATATAAATACTCTCAAGAAATTCTTAGAAGGGTTTGGGTGTTTCCCATATATTCTTAGTCAACTGGACTTGGGGTTCAATACGATGGCAAAGGGTGTAGGAAAGGAGATGACCTGAGCATCCCTAATAGTGTTTGGGGATTCCAGGACTGCTTCTAGTGATACTCAAGTAACCATGTATTATCCATTTGAATCAGGATTGTTCACGTGCAATCCATCCCTTCTCTAGTCCTTACACTAAGCTTCAACGTTGGCATATGTGCTGACGCTGCAAGCCATGAAGCTCAGGTTGGACATACAGAGTTGTCGTAGGGCTGCTACTAATGATGCTATGAGAGAGCATAAGAGTTTTTCCATTTTTTGGCCTATAGTCTACTTTCAGCATGCTTCTCCCATCCTGGGAGGATCCTCTCAACACCCTTTATTTGGTGCTCCCTTCTCTATCTGAACTCCCGTTTCCCCTAGCATGTGATTGCTACTCAATGCCTCTTTTGCAAACCACAACACCCAAAAGGAGAGAGAGCACAAAAGGGTATGCCCTGCCACAGAGGAAGGGTGGGTTGGGAGGGATGGGGGGGTGGGAGGGATACTGGGATCTTTGATGGTGGAAAATGGGCACCTGTGGAGGGATGGGTATTTGATCATTGTATAATTGAAACCCAAGCAGGAAAATTTCTAAGTCTACAACTGTACCTCATGGTGTCTCACTAGTAAAAATTAAAAAAAGAGAGTTTTGCCATTTTGAAAAACATAGCTCTTCCCTGTTAAAGCATTCATTTGGCCATCTCTGATAGCATTTCTGGAAAAAAGCAGAGTGTCCTCAGGTCAATTCTGCAGAGCTATGGCATCACAGATCTGCAAGGTAATGTTTACCTAACTTTTATGAAGAAATTAAGTTTCCCCAAACTCAGATATTGCTGTCTTTATGACAAAAAAAATGTCTGAGAAAATGTCCTCTGTGAGGCATTATCCAGGAGCAAATGTACCTCTGAATAAAACAGATGCCTTGTAGGTTGCCTAAATGTTCAGAATCTAGCATATTTATGAATGTGATATTTAGGAAAAACTAAACTTAACTATAAAACTTTACACAAAATATTTATGGTTGCTCCAAAGGCAAAATGAAATAGAAAAGACTCTCAACAAAAACTTTGGGAGATATTCATACTTCAAAATGGGCAGCACTCAGAAATTCTAAATTGTTATTCTCAAATCTTGTTCAGTATAATGTCCTTTACGTAGTAAAATTATTTAGAAAATGTTTTAGTCATTTTAACTTCTTGATTTAGTACACATGCTAACAGAATAAAGTATCTGAGGTTAGTAACAGCACATGGCTAGTATGTCTGTTAGTCTTATATTTCCTCAAATTTTAATTTCCTGATGAATTTCTTATAGATTTAATATATTCATAAAATAGACTTTGAGCTATTGCATTTAAATTAATACATCTATAATAAATCAAATAAACCTTCATAATAAAATTAAGATACCCCACGGATAAAATGTCTATTGTAAGGAAAATTATATTTGTAATTTTGTCCATATCAATATACTTCTTTATAAATATTCTCACTGATATCATGAATTAGATATAGTAATCAGAAATATAAATCACAAAGTAATCTAAGATAAATATTATTGAAAGAAGATTTTATTACAAATTAATGCTACCTAAGTTGCTATCTCCTTTTATAAGAGATTTTATTTTTTTATCTTAGCACTAAAACTGGAGTAGACTTAGACCTCAAACATATTATCCTATGGGATATGTACAGTGGTACAAAATATTATTTGGGGACCAGAGTGATAGAATAGTAGGTAGGGTGCCTGCCTTACATTTGGCTGATCTGAGTTCAATCCCAGATAATTCATTTGGTCCCCAAAGCCCACTATTAGTGACCAGGAATTCCTCAGTGAAGAGCCAGGAAACCCTTGACTACAATGGATTTGACCCTTAAACAAATAGAACATAGAAAGCAGGATGTCTGGATTTACAAGTAACTAATTTTGAAGACTGAAGTATAAATTCTTCAGTTTTTGTCTCCTAAAGTAAGAGATAGGAAAGATACTTTCAAACAAGGTCCATGTAGACTAATTATTGGTGACAGCTAAGAAGGCAAGCTAGTTCTTCCATATATATATCAACATCTAAGCATTATATTGTATGTAATCTCTACTAGCTCCTTAGTTCTCTTGATGCTTCATTAGACTGCTAACATTTCACAGAAATGTAGCATTGGTAAGAACAACCAATTCATATTTATATGCCTATTATCATGTTTTACTTGACCACAGCATTGGTTTCTTAGCGTATAATGAATTTTCTTTTTTTTTCTTTTCTTTTTTTGATTCTATGTTAACAAATCACATACTTCATTGCTATCAAAATGCTATAGGTAGCAAAAATAAACGATACCCAGGGGACCTGGACATCATGTTCATAAGAATTTACTCACTTTTCAGGATGGAAAGGTTGATGTAAACTATTATTCATAAGGGAATGGTTATTCTCTATGGAATAGAAATTCTTAAATTACTACCCAAAACTTCTTCCTAATTTCATGAATAGAATGCTATATCAAGACTACTATTATATTACATGTGATGGAAAAAGAAATTACGTAGGGATAGTCAAGTTGCTATAACTCAACTAACTGAACATAGAAAATGATCTTATATCCATTTATTGACTTTCAGTTAATCGTGTGTAGTATCACAGATATTGAGTTATGTGAGCAAGTTTTGAAGCATTGAAAGCAAGCATTGAAAGCAAGTTTTAACATGATAGCTGCAGAAGTCTTATCAGAAAGACTTGAATCCATGTTAACTAATTTATAATAGAAACAAAATATTTTAGCAAAAGAAGAAAATATGTTGGAATTGGCTCAGAAATCATTTGCTTCTGCATTGAAAAGGTTACCGAATGTGATACATAGACCAGTAAGAAGAGGTGCTGGGAGCTTGTGGATAATAAATGCTTTCTTCATCTGCTATTCTGTTTCTTTCTTTTTTTTTTTCAAAAAAGTATGACTAAATTTATTTTACTAAAAGTCCTACCCTTCATGGAAAAAAAAGAGGGCAAATAATGATCAAAGTTCTGAGAACAGCCCAGAAGTGCCAAGATTCACCCCATGACTTGCTTTCTACAACAGGGAGTTGGGTTTCTCTCACATTTGTTTAAATTTAAGCATTATTTTTCCCCAGAACCTTCACATAAAAGCTGAATCAGTCAGTTACCTTGCTTTCAGCTTAGTGAGAATCTATAGCAAAGATCTAAGCTTAGTCCATTTGCTCTATACAACATTGTGCTGCTACAAGCAATTAGTTTTAAACTACCATTTGGGCAATTATTTTTATTAAAATTGGAGCGATAGCACAGTGGTAGGATGTTTGCCTTGAGCGCAGCCAGCCTGGCCGAGCCGGGTTCGATTACTCCACCCCTCTTGGAGAGTCTGACAAGCTACCCGGCAAGCTATCTCGCCGGCACATGAAAGCCTGGCAAGCTACCTGTGATGTATTCAATACGCCAAACACAGTAACAACAAGTCTCAAAATAGAGATGTTACTGGGCCCGCTCGAGCAAATCGATGAGCAATGGGAGGACAGGACAGGACAAAATTATTTTATTATTATTTATCAACAAATTATTATTTTCAACAAAAAAAATTTGTTTTCTTTTTGGGGGGTTAGGGTACACACAGTTATGCTCAGAATTTACTCCTGTCTCTGTGCTCAGAAATAATCCCTAGAGGGGGCTCTGGCACCCTATGTGGTGCTAGGGAGATGCTGTGTGCAAAGTAAGTGCCCTACGCACTGCACTATCTATCCAGTCTAAGAATTATTTCTTTGAGAGGCTTAATACTGTGTCACATTTTGAGTTTTCCTAACCTCTTAAGCAGCTATTCAGAAGAATCAGCAAATAGAGCAGTATTGTAGTGAGCAAGAAATGCCACTGAGCCTGTGTAAAGCTTCCTCCCATTGTTCATCGATTTGCTCGAGTAGGCCCAGTAACGTCTGCAATGTGAGACTTGTTGTTGCTGTGTTTGGCATATTGAATATGCCACGGGTAGCTTGCCAGGCTGTGCCCTGCGGGCGAGATACTCTCTGTAGCTTGCTGGGCTCTCAGAGAGAGGCAGAGGAATCAAACCTGGCTCTACAGGGCCTGCCATACACAAGGCAAACGCCCACTGAGCTATACAAATCTGTATTTCCTTCTATAATTCTAAGCAGTCAGTGAGATAAAGGGATTAGGAAGGATGTTGGAGGCACACTTGAGGCCGGCCAGCAGCGCTGGGGAAGCCAAGTCGTTGCTGTCACCGTTAGCAGGACTAGCCCCGGGAGATAGCCCACAATGGCTGAAAATGGTGATACTGAAAAAATAGCTGCCCTGAAAGCCAAAATCTGTCATCAGATTGAGTATTATTTTGGTGACTTCAATTTGCCTCTGGACAAATTTTTAAAGGAACAGATCAAACTAGACGAAGGCTGGGTGCCTTTGGAGATAATGATAAAATTCAACAGGTTAAATCGTCTAACAACAGATTTTAATGTAATAGTTGAAGCATTGAACAAATCTAAGGCAGAACAAATGGAAATAAGTGAAGACAAAACTAAAATTCAAAGATCTCCAAACAAATCCCTCCCTGAATTAACTGATGAATGTAAAAGTGATGTAAAAAACAGATCTGTTTACATTAAAGGTTTCCCAACTGATGCAACCCTTGATCACATAAAAGAATGATTAGAAAATAAAGGTCAAGTACTAAATATTCAAATGAGAACACTGCATAAAGCATTTAAGGGATCAATATTTGCTGTGTTTCATTGCATTGACTCTGCCAAGAAATTTGTTGAGATCCCTGGCCAGAAATACAAAGATACAGACCTGCTAATTCTTTTCAAGGAAGATTACTTTGCAAAAAAAATGAAGAAAGAAAGCAAAATAAAGTCGAAGACAAATTATGAGCTAAACAAGAGCAAAAAGAAAAACAAAAGTTAGCAGAAAATGCTGAGATGAAATCTCTTGAAGAAAACATTGAATGCTTGTTGAAATTTTCTGGTGATTTGGATGATCAGACCTGTAAAGAATATTTGCATATTCTTTTCTCAAATCGTGGTGAAATAAAATGGATAGACTTTGTCAGAGGAGCACATGAGGGAATAATTCTATTTAAGGAAAAAGCTAAAGATGCATTGCTTAAAGCCAAAGATGCAAATAATGGTACCTACAATTAAGGAACAAAGAAGTGACATGGGAGTTTCTTGGAGGAGATGTAGAAAAAGAAGCACTAAAAAAAAATCATAAGAGATCAGCAAGAATCCCTAAATAAATGAAAATCAAAAGGTCGAAGATTTAAAGAAAAGGGAAAGGGAAATAAAGCCCAAGCTGGGTCTGCTAAAAGAAAAGTACAATTTCAGGGCAAGAAAAATAAATTTGACAGTGATGATGAACGTGATTAAAGTGGTGCAACTGAACCAGCAAAAAGAGCAAGAGAAGACACAGACAAAGGCATCAAAACAAAAGAAAACAGAAAATGGCGCTAGGGATCCGTAGTTTCAATACTCAAAAATTTAAAAAATCACTTTTGTTAGTAATTATGTGGCTTCTGTTTAAAGACTTTTATTTAATTAATTAATTTATTTATTTATTGCTTTTTGGGTCACACCCAGCGATGCTCAGGGGTCATTCCTGGCTCTGCACTCAGGAATCACTCCTGGCAGTGCTTGGGGGACCATATGGGATGCTGGGGATCGAACCCAGGTCGGCCGCGTGCAAGGCAAACACCCTACCTTCTGTGCTATCACTCTGGCCCCCTATTTAAAGCCTTTTAGAAAGAAAACCGAATTAAGTCCACTTCAATGTCCACCTGTAAGAAAAAAAAATGTTCAACTCTTGTTATCTAAATTTTTATGTATAGTTGTTCGTGTTATTTCTGATATTCAATATCAGAAAATTAATTGAATTGCTTTTGTAATATGAAAATTAATATAAACTAATAAAAATGTATACTGTATAAAAAGAAAAAAAAGAAGGATATTGGAGGCACTATCATATTGTAGCCGTTCATTCTATTTTGCCTCTGATGCTCTGATTCCCCTTCTGTTTGATATATGTATTTTTAATTACTGCATATACACATAAAGACTGGAGTTTCCTTATAACATGTGTGTGCTAGTCTCCAATGTGGTATATCTCTGTTCCAAACTGAGCATCATTACCCTTTTGATATTCTAAATAAAAACAAATGAAGAAGAAGGAATTTATATTTCTGGTTTCCTGCTTTAGTTCAGCCATGGTCTTCTACCTTTGGACTTTAATTTAATTTAAAATTAAAGTTTAAAATACAAACGAAATTACTTTAAATAAGCATAAGATTTGTTTTTATTAGTACATAAACAAATCATACACTTGATGACAGACAGCCCTCCCTGGCTAAAATTACTATGTGTGATTTTCGCATGTTGTATCCACTTCCACAGTTCATAAATGTTCATAAATATTCATTTTAACTAGGACCATGTTTTTAGAAATCTTTGCCAAAATTCAATTCATTCATTACTACAGAATACAGATATTTCCTTACTTGAGACTATGCTTTTTTGTCCATTTAAAAATATATGTAAGCAAACAAACTAAAAATATTAAGACTCCAAAACTGTCTATAGTTAATTTCCCCTTACTCCTTTGTTTTTCAGGGGTATACTTCAATGGTTCTTTAGTATATTAGAATTATATTTTTTGTATACATAAAACTTATTGTTTTATTGCATCTCTAAACCAAGTCCAAGGACTTTTTTCTCCTCTTATAAATATCTATAGAGAATCACCTATGAATTTGTACTTATAAGCTGAGGGAAATATACTGCTATAATAGAACAGTGGTTAGGGCGTTTGCCTTGCACATGGCCTATTCGGGTTTGATTCCTCCCTCCCTCTCAGAGAGCCTGGCAAGGTAACGAGAATATCCTGCCCACATGGCAGAGCCTTGGAAGCTCCCTATTGCATATTCAATATGCCCAAAACAATAACAATAAGACTTACAATAGAGATATTACCGGTGCCCACTCAACCAAATCGATGAACAATGGGAGGACAGTGCTACAGTGGTACCATAGAGAAGAGTGATATGGAAGCAGAGACTATTTATAATACTTGCCTTTTATTCTTACTTTTCCCAGATTTTAATTCTGGATATACTATTTTCTGTGATACAGTTTTCTGAAGCTAACATTTTTTGCCTTGTGTGTTCTGCACAAACTAACCATATTATGGCAAAATTTTGTTTTTGCTATTTGATACATACTATCAAATCTTACCTTCTATCTGAATATCAAATAGACTTCACCAATCTTGTTTTGGTCATTTGGAGTCATAAGTATTTTAGGGAATATCCAGAAATGAAATATGAACACATTAGTTTTCTTAGAGCACGTTACTCAAAGATCATAAGTATCCTTGAACATTATCACGAAGATGCTTTTCAAAAATAAAAGATAAGAAGTACAAATACTTGTTGGAGAACAGTTTTTGCCCAAAATGCCCAGGCACGTTGCATACCAGGTCCAGGAGACATACGGCAAAGGAAGACAGGAGTGTGGATAAACCACTCTGAGAGATAGCTGATGGCTGTTCACTTTATTGCCAAACACACACATATTTTATAGAGGGTCTCAGATGGTGCAATCACATGAAGTTTAGCATTACTGACCTATCACCTTTCCAACTCTGCTTTGCTCCATCCAATTCCAATTAGGGTTAGATGCTGCAGTTAGGAATGACTCGCTAAACATAGGTGACAATTCCTGGGGGGCTAGGTGAGACTCAAGGGTGCCTGGTGCTGGTAATATGTGCCCAGACACTTCCTTCTGGGTCTCTATGCAGGGACAGATTTTATCTGCTATGCAGGAACAATCTTACCTGCTCTGGAGTCTGTTGCCTTGTTCCACAGTTATTTAATTTGATAAGTCAGAATATTCCCTTGGGATTTTTGCTAGCAGAAAAATTGTATTTTATTCTAGAAACAAGTGATTAGTTTAATATTTAAAAATATTTTAAATTTTACAGCATTAGTTCCAAAAATATTTGATTAATATTTTGTCTGTTGAAAAACATTGGATCAATTAATCCCATCCATAACTGAAATACTTAACTGACTAGAACTAAGGGAATTTATTTAATAAAGAAAATCTTTATAAACTGTGTTGCCAAAGTTATACAATAGTGAAAATTTAAATATTAAGTATCAAAGATTAATTTTTCTATAATATCAAGAAGCATATAAGAAAATATGATTCCAACAATTTTTCAAAACTGAAGATCCTATGTGTTAATCAAGGCTAGAAAAGAAAATTAAATGTAATAAATTTTGAAAATGAAGATTTTGAATTGTCTTTAAAGCATAGTCAACATAATTTACTATCTAAGATATTTATAAAAGTATAAAATACTAATTTTTTAATTAAATAATTTCAAGTTTCATGGGAGATGTAAAAGCCACTTATACTTTTAAATGATAAGAATAAATCGTTGAACAATAAAATTTAATGAAGTATTTCAATTGATTTCTCATCAAAAACACATAAGATATGCAGGTTTAAATCAAACATAATATGCCAAATATCTATGCTAAAGATATAAAATAAATTGAAGAAAGCAAATTATTTATGTGTACCTGTAATCTCTTTGAAAAATGTCTTTTCAGAAGGCTGGGAGATAGTATAGCAGATAGGATGTTGCTTTGCATATGGTCAACTTGGGTTTAGTCTCCAGAATCCCCCAGCCCTCCAGGAGTGATCCATGAGTAGAACCAGAAATATGCCCTTAGCACCCTCTCCTCTCCAAAAGAAAAGATTTTTAAAGATAATTGAATCAGAATTTGGGTTTGAATTGCATAAATTCTTTTTTATTCTAAGCCACATTTACAGATGCTCAGGGATTCCTTCTGGCATAGCTCATGGAACCATATGAGGTGTGGATTAAGCCCTAGTCTCCGAGATGCAGGGCAAACTCCCTACCTGCTGTACTATTACTCCAGTCCATGTTCTGACAAATTTTAGGTTGTAATTCCTTTTCCCCTACTGTAGCACTGTACTGTCCTCCCATTGTTCATCGATTTGCTCGAGCAGGCCCACTAACGTCTCCATTGTGAGACTTCTTGTTACTGTGTTTGGCGTATAGAATACACCATGGGTAGCTTGCCAGACTTTGCTGTGTGGGCGAGATACTCTCAGTAGCTTGCTGAGCTCTCAGAGATTTGAGGAAGAATCAAACCCGGGTTGGCCAGGCAGTCTGTGCTATCACTCCAGCATAGATAGTACATTTTTTCACATTTTGTAGCTTGCTTCTTACGTGTATTTTTTCTTTTGCATATAGAAGCTTTACTTTTAATGTAGTACTACTTTGTGCTTGAAACCAATTTTTTGATGTATCATGAGATACACAATTACAAAGTTGTTTGTTTCTGTCATACAGCACTTTAAAATACAATGTTCCAACACCCATCCCCTGACCAGTGTACATTTCCCACCACTAATGTCCCCAGTTTCCTTCCTGCCAACCCCACCAGCCTACTTATGTGGCAAGGACTTCTCTTTCTCTCTTTCTCTCTCTCACACTCTCTAAGAATAGAAGACTATTCTTTCTCCATTATATGTTTTTAGCTTGATTATGAACTACTAGTATTAGGGTTCACAATCCAAATACAAGACACCCATGCGGAGTTTGCAGAATTTATTACAGAGAGTTATTACAGACTGACCAGTCAGGGCCGCACCCCACTGAAAAGGGTCTGGAGCGCGACCTTAAAGTAGGCTAAAAACACTTACTGACTGACCACCATGTTCTTTCCCTCCCTACTGATTGACTGGTACCACCTGCAAGTAATACAAATCTTTGTCTCCTCATCTATTCTTGTTCCTTTTTCCAGGATGTGCTCCAAGATGTGGTTTGGAGTTCTTGTCCAGTTCAAACACCAGTTAGATAAGCATACAAAATGACTCCCTAAACTAAAATGTCTTCACTTTGGTTCTAATACTAGTTAACTAATTATGCAAGGATTAAGTTTGGGCTCCATGTCTTTTATCATATGAGACACACCCTGTGAATTTCACACCAGGAACCATGCCCAGCAATGCTTTACATAGTGATGCAGACAACAGTTCAATGCTTTTAAGCCTTTTAAGCCACCCATGCCATGTTGTTTTGGCCCAGTAGCACTCAGGCCCCCCAAACAACTGTTTTGGCTAGAGTTGGCCAACTGGGACACCTACATGATACTTCAGAAACCAAGAGTTGTTTGGGATAGTATTTAGGCACATACACATGCTAGGTAGGCATTGGCCCTAAAATTGAGTTATATCTGGCCTATAAGTCTTTTTCTATACCATATTATTTTAGTGACTATATTTTCTGCATTGCTTGAAATAAGTTAAAACATCTGGTCTTAATTTTTTTCTATTGATTTATTTGGTTGCTTGAAATTTTTTTATGACTCCACTAGCATTCTAGGAATTTTTCTAATTACGAGAATGCCATTGGGATCTTGATAGGGTTACATTGAATCATAAATACCATAGGCACATTTATTATATTAATCCAAATCTTTATACACAAAATATCCATTTACTCATTTCAGTGAATTCCCTCTCATTGTTTTATTCAATTTATTTTAAACAAAATCATGCTGATTTTATTGTCAAGGTTTTTTACTTCCTAGGTGGAATTTGTTTCTAAGTCTTTTGTTTATTTTGATACTACCGTGAATAAGATAGCTTCTTTCTTTTTTAGTTGTTTCATTATTAGAATAGTCAAATGTAACTGATTCTGTATGTGGATTTTATGTGCTGCCTCTTTTAGTACACTCATTCCTTCAGATGCAGTAATTCCTATTGCAGTACTCCTGGTGTTGATGATCAGAAATATAAATAAGAGATTCCAGCCACCTTCCACCCTGCTGGAAACAGGACATTCTCTCACAGACCTCATCTTTTCCCCTGGGAATTTGACGGTTGCCACCGGCAAACAGTTCAACTCTGTTAGTATCTTTTTGTGGGTAAGGCAGTGCCAAGTCGGGTTTAGGTTTTAATAGATCCCATATTGCCAAGCATAGATTTTTTTATTTTAATTTTTTATAGAAGAGTGTGTTGGATTCTCCCTTGAGGAATGTTGAGTCTATTTAAATTGTGCATACTGAGTGGCTTTGCAAAATGTCATTCACCAAATAATTCTTCATCAGTTACTGGAGGCATTCAGAAAGGATTTTGTGGTTTCAAAACTATTAAATGGATTTTTCTGTATTTACTGACAGTACAGTGGGCAAGTTACCTTAATTTCCTAGTAGCAGAAACTACTATCAAAGTGCTCTATTTTGTTTAAGTATATCTAACTCATTTATTAAGAAGAATGGAAAAGGGACTAACTTATGCTGATATGTCTCTGACATTATTTAACTTATGTAATCTAAGTTTTCCTTAATTACATAAATTGCCTTTGATATAATTAAACACAGTGTTTAAAATATATAAGTATTTTATTACAAAACTATGTACATTTATTTTATTACTATTATTCCAGGTTTTATTATGTTATGTTTTATTGCTTTTATTCCATATTTAGTGGCTTGAAACAGAATAGATTTGTTCCTTCACTTATTTTTAGGTTATAAGTCCAACGTAAATAATAGTAAGCTACAGTGAAGGTAATGAAAGTATGTATGCTTCAGGAATCTCTTGGGTTTAATCTATGTTCTTGCCTCTCAGAGATTCTAGAGGTACTTAAAAGTCTTGGACCCTCTTTCTTTTTTAAAAGCAAAGGAGAGCAGGTTAAGTTCACTCTCAAGATAAATCTTTAGTCTTATTTAACTGTTAAGGATTCTTCTAATTACAATGGAAACCCTCGGGAAAAGCTGGGTTAATCATCTTATTTTAAGGTCATCTAATTAGAACCCTGTTCTATACTTGATATAAGGTGTCTTTTATCACCCAAAGTGATCTATTTGTAGATTGGGGAGATTAGGATATAGATGTTTTGTGGGGGGTGTCATTATTCTGTCTGGTGTGTATACACACAGTTGATCAAGTATAAAATGGGAAATATTTCCTCTACAATGACTTCTCTTGCTAGGTTAATTTTACAGCTATATAAAATCCCATCTGTGATTTTTGCCACAGCTCTTGTTTTTGTTGCAATATGCTATTTGATTTAAAATTGGATTCTTTTATCTTAAGTTTATATACATTTATACAAAAAGTTTATATATGTATAAATATAAGTTTTTTCTATGTATATCTACATGTAAATAAGACATAAATTACATTTATATTGTATGCTTACAGATATAAGTAAATGTACAAAGGCATTTCCTACATATTAATATACATATAAATACATATAAATTGTATATGTCGAAGTGTTATTTTCTTGTAAAATAATTTTGATGGTTTATGGTGTATTATAACTTTTTCTATTTTTAATTGATGTGAATATTATATATTCCTGAAATCTAAATTCAGTCCTGGATTTATTTAGATTTTACAACATTTTCTGAAAGGTTAGGCATAGATTGTTAGTTGATAAATAAAGGAAATGATTTTTTAATAAATCAAAATTTCCTTAATAGATATGGGTCATGATACATACACATACAGTATGCACACCTCACCGATTGAAGTGCCATGATTCACCTAATATAAGTCTAGTTTTATTTGACAAATCAATGTCAACAGAATTTTATAAAAATATTTTATTATACGCATTATTTAAAAAATTGGGGGTTTGAAACAAATCAGAGAAAAGCTGAAATAAAGCCTTGGTGGTTATGAGAAATGATTCTAATTTGGGGCACTTTATTAGAAAACTAGGAATATAATGTGTTATTGTGTAAATTCATTAAAATAAATCCAGGGCAAGCTAAAATGGTATCAAGGTTATAGTGAATTGATGTTATTTTATTACTTTTTCTTCTTTGGTTCAAATGATTATAGCCCTGACATGTAGTTTATCCTTGATGGATGAAAGGAGACACTAAGAGAGGGGATGAGCTAATAACAGGAAAGTCAGTATTGAATCATAAATATATTGAGATTTTGAGAGAAATCAAGATATGTGCTTCAATCATTAGAGTTTGTCACTACTGAGATTTATTGGTTGATGAGCTGTCAGTGAACCAAAAGGAAAACGTTTCAAAGGAAGCAACCAGATTTGCAGAAAAAGCAGTTCAATACTCACAGGACTCTATATAAATAGAACTTATGAACTGAAAGTGGCAGTAAGGTTTGTAGATCAGCAGGGATAGAGTTTGCCTTAATTCAAAGAAAAATATAGCCTCTATATTTCTGCCTCCAAATTTTAAAATCTTTATAATGACACTGAAATATGGTAATGATCCTGTTTTTTTTTCTTTTAAGTAAGATTACACTTATATTCAAAGCATAATAAACTACTGTGTCATTTTGATCTAAAACCAGCCTGAGTTAATATCACTAGTATAAACATTTTCTGTGTTCAATTTAAATAAAGTGCCTATTATCCAGGGGTTGTGAATAAGTGTAATTATAAACTTTTCATAGATTTACCTTTACTAAAAGTTTTGAACAAAACAGCTAATTAAACTTTTACTAGTAAAGGCTAAACTTGACTTTGGTTAGATACCAAATATGCACTTATTAAGTATAGGAAGAGAGAAATGGATTATTATTAGGCATTCCATAGCACTGTAGCACTGTAGCACTGTTCTCCCGCTGTTCATAGATTTGTTCGAGTGGGCAACAGTAACATCTCACAGAATTCCACAAAGCATAATAAATAGATTATACACATATATATCCACAGGATGACATTAGTTCTGTAGGGCGTCTGCCTTGCATGCGGCCAACATGGCCGACCCGAGTTCGATTCCTCCGCCCCTCTCGGAGAGCCCTGCAAGCTACCGAGAGTATTCGATATGCCAGACACAGTAACAACAAAGTCTCCAATGGAGACGTTACTGGGCCCGCTCGACTACAATGCTAAAATTTATTGTGTATTCTGGGACAACTGTATTTGTTCAGGGTAAAAATTATCTGCATGCATCCCCTCTTTTGAAAATTCTCAAATTTCTACGTGATATGATTTGCTTGTCAATCTGTGTTCTTGCAAAAATTAGGAATTACAATTGAGCAGCAATTTATAGTTGGCTTTCTATGATTTGGGGCATTTTTCCACCTAAAAATATTAACTATGGATTATTGAGTAGTCTTGGGTTCCTTGCATTTAAGGAAAAGCCAGACATGCCTCCAAACACATACTCTTTGGTGCTTCCAAATCTGTCACAATGCTCAAAATTTTTTTCTATTTACTTTAGTAGAAGTTGTTTGGGCCACACCCAACGATGCTCAGGACTTACTCATGGCTCTGTGCTCAGGTATCATTTCTGACAGATCAAATGCAGGCAAAGGTACGGTGCTTTGCCTACTGTACTTACTATCCTCTATCATACCTTGATAGAAACTGGGAATGGGTAGCTATAGTGATATGTTATCTCTTATCTTTTCCAAACTATTGGTTTTGAGAACCTAACCTGAAGTTATAGTTCCACTGGAGAAGGCTGTTTAATCTAGAGAAAAGATGATAAAACAAGAAAGAGCCTTGCTCATAATAAGTCAGCATGTTGGAAAACAGCAGATTCATCTCTGAAAGATCCAAATTGCCCATATGCTCAGAAGAAGCCAGTTATGTGAGACAATAAGTGAGAGGAACATGGAGTAGGCTATAGGCTAGGGGATACTAGTCAAGTGTGATTAGTACAATCCCATGCCTGCTGGTCCTCTGAGCCATTTCTGTTAATGGTACAACCATATAACATCTTCTTTGTTTAGGCTTTCGTAAGAAGAGCAAGACAAATAAAGAATATTTTATATTCTAAACAACCTAAGCCAAAGTGTAATTTGCCAGTTTTACTTCATGACAAATTTTCTTTTGACCAGTTTCAGGAGCTAAAAAAAAAAGATGTTTTAATATTTTTCCTAAGTTATAAAAGTAATGATATATTCAGGAGCCAAAGCAACAGTACAGCTGGAAGGACATTTGCCTTCAATGCAGCTGACCTGGATGGATTTAATCTCCAGCATTCCATATGCCAGCCTTCCCCCGCCCCAGCCCACCAGCAGTGATCCCTGAGTGAAAAGGTCAGGAGGAATTCCTTGGAACTATCAAGTGTGACTCCCAAACCAAAATAATACTGATAATAATAAAATTTTGTTTTGACTCCCTCTACAATTCATAAAATGAACTAATACTTGACTTTTAAATTGAGAGTATGGGTGGCATTAAAAAGTCAATTTCGGACTGAAGATAGTAATGTAAGTAAGATGCTTGCCTTGTACATACTCTATGGCATCACGAAGGATTCCCTGAGCATAACCAAGAGTCACCCTGAACACAGAACCAAGGGTAAGTCCTGAGAACAACTAGGTATGACTCAAAAACAATAATTTAAAAGTTAACCTTAAGATTTGTGATGTTTAGACAATTAGTCTTTTCAAGATTTCTCATTCTCATGGTAAATGTTCAATTAGTGCAATTAGGTAGATTTCTGAACTATGATTCTGAAAGAGGGAATTACTAAGGAAAATTCATTTTTTCCATTCTTTGGAAGTTTTAGGAAAAATGGAACATCAGGTGGTGATGGGGCTTGATTGTTAGTAAAGCACATGTAAAACCTGAATTCCATCCTGGGTGCTGTGAAATGAAACAAATTTTAAGAAGGTAATCAAAACTAAATTAATAACTTCTCTACCTTCCTAGGCAAATTCACTGTAATTAATTTTGTAATGAATATCTGCATAAAATTTTGGAGAATATTATAATAAAACTTTAATTTTAAATACCTAATTATAATAATTAAATTCTTAATTGTTTCCTGCTTAACACTGATAACATTTTCTTCTGTTTCATGGATAAATAAAACGTGTCCAAATAAATGCAACTGCAGAAACTACTCAATTAAAACTACCCACAATGTTCTATCAGGTAGAGATTATTATGTGGTAAATATGATTTTCTAAGCCCCACTGAGGGTTCTGAATTATCAACTTTGCACTGGAAGTTTCCATAAAAACAAAATGTCTTATAATCTCTCTAGCACCTTTCCCAAGATTTAGTCACTCACCACAAAACACCCACAGACATGGATAAACTGGTCATACCTTCTCTATGATCTGAAAAGGGCCAAAATTGACATGCCCAACTCTATCACTCTTTTTTGATTCAGAGAATTAGTTTAGAAAAGTTGGCATGTTTTATCCACTCCTTTTACAAATATTGCTCATATGATTTTTGTAGTAGAGCAGTTCATTTAATTTGTTTACCTAGAATTCCCTAAATGTATTTGTTCAAAGAACTTACTTTCTGGCATATAAATCCTATTCAAGATGTTTCCTTGGCACATAGTTTGGTAAAATCTTTTAAATACTCCTTTACTCTACTCTAATATCATCTGTTTTTCTAAGTAGTGAAATTAGAATTTTGAAAGTGAAAACATTGTTCAGCAATGTCAACTGAGTTTGGCAGCTAAGAGAATTTTTCATGCTGACTTTTGAAGCGAGGAGATGAGATTTCTCTTGGTAAAATCCTATTTAATCATAATCTCTTAAAGCTTCAAACACGTATATGAGACCAAATGAATAGCCACAGAAATTCTAAACTGAGTGCTTTTATGTGTAGAATCCCTTTGGCCCTATAAACTTTTACCGTATTTCCCATCTTTATATTCAGTCTCATACATCTTTGGATATCTATCCACAGAGATGTATTTGTAAAATTTAAGATTGTAAAGTTATTGTTATTATTATTTTGATATTTTGTCCTTGTCTAACAGTTTTCAGATCTTATAAAAGTCTCTGAACACAGGGATCACTCCTATTGGTGCTCAGGGGATCATCTTCATGTAGTAGTATCAAATTTGAAACCAGAGTCAGCTGTTTGTAAGTCAAGCTCCTTAACATCTGTACTATCTCTCTGGTCCTGAAGTTATTGTTTTAATTCAAATCTATCAGTAGTCCTAAATTCTTTACCAGTTATTTAATTCCCATAACAAAAGTGAACTCCTATCGGAATTTTATTAGAGACTGAATAATAGAAGTGCAAATAAGACAAATAGTCAAATGCAATTTAAATGTGAAGACATTCTTGGCACTTTTGTTGTTTTGTTCTGATCACAAACTTAACCCAAGTGGAAGTGATAAATGTTATAACATAGATGGTACACTTACTTGCAATTTAGGTGTTATGGGGACACCAGGGGGTACTCAGGGTTTATTCCTGGTTCTTTGCATAGGAATCTCTCTTGCAGTAATCTGAGGTGTCATATGAAGTACTAGGGATTGAATTTTGCTTGACTGTGTTCAAGGAAAGCACAATCCTCACTGTACTTTCCCTTTGACCAAACTTTTAAAATATTTTTACAAGTATTTATTCATTTCAATAGAAACAAAAGAAAACAGAATTCCAGCGAATGTTTCTATTAGTTGGTCTTAGAATTAGTATGATTGCATTTATGTCCTCAAATGTAGTCTGGAAATGAAAACAGTCTTAATAGATGTGAAATTCATATGCTTGTAAATAAAGCAGAGATGACCCAGGTCCATATCCCTATTATTTGCAGCTAATTATCTAAATGATAAATTGTTGCACACTTATTACAATGCAACTCATAACTCCCTTATTAATGTCCAGAATTGAGTGCTAACTAATTCTTGTCACTTCAGGACAAAATGCATTATATCTTTTACACTTTGTTCCTATAATATTAAAAAATAAATATATTGAAATATTTACAATATTAGAGAAGCTTTTTATGTTATAAACCAATGAAGTATATACATGTATTCATGTAAAGGTCTGGACTATGATATCATACATTAAAATTTTTTAATAAAAACAAGACTTAAAGGATTTATTGTCACATGTTTAAATAATGTGGTTTTGACCCTCTTGATATTGTTTCTTACAAACTTATTAGGAAAAATATCAAAGACACTTAAAAAATTTAATGACATAAGTTCAAGTCTCTGGATTTTGAGTTACCTCAATTTGACTTTTAAAACACTAGGATTATTTATAATCCTAGTGTCTTACTGTAATTGTTATTAAGTAGCACTGCAGCACTGTCCTCCTATTGTTCATTGATTTGCTCGAGTGGGCACCAGTAACATTTCACAACAAAGTGTGAGACTTGTTCCTCCGCCCCTCTCGGAGAGCCCGGCAAGCTACCGAGAGTATTCAATATGCCAGACACAGTAACAACAAAGTCTCCAATGGAGACGTTACTGGGCCCGCTCGAGCAACTCGACGATCAACGGGAGGGCCTTTACCTTTTTTACCTTTATGAATATTAAACATTGACTTTCATGCCCCAATTTATTTCTCTATCTCTTCCTCTTTTGCCTTTGATTTTTGAGCCACACTCAGCTGTACTTGGGTATTATTCCTATCTGGTCCTGAGAGATCATATGGGGTATCAAGATTAAACTCTGTTTGCCTATGTGCAAAGCAAGTCTTCTGACAACGACTATCACAGCGTCCCCATTTTATTTTCCCTTTTTACATTCATATAACAAAGATAAAACCCGTTACTTCAGTTTAAATTGATAACTTGATCACTTGATCAGTTGACATCCCATTACTCATCGATCCGCTCAAGCAGGTGCTAATAATGTCTCCATTTATCCCTTTTGTGTGCTAATGTAGCCCAATGGCATCTGCTCATTCTAGGTACATGAAGAGCCTCAAACCGATCGTTCAGGGTCTTGACCAACAAGTCTGTCTGACCATCTTATAGGTGGGTGGCCACACAATCTTTTGACATCCTGTGAAATCCAGTTGGTAATGGCTCTACTCCAGCGGTCATCTCCAAATCTCATTACGTGTCCAGCCCATCTGATTTTCAACACCTTGCTAAACGAGGCAGTATCTGTGATTCTTGACCATCAACGAAGTTTGGAACTCCAGATTCTTTCTCTCATTGAGTGAAGCATGATACTCCAAGTATAGCTCTTTCAATTCCTCTTTGGGAGACCCGAATAGCGTTCTCATCCTTTTTTTCATAGGGCCCAGGTCTCTGAGGCATATGTTAATGCAGAAAAGATATGACCAGAGCCAGAAGTTCTTTGTTCTCTTAGCTATTTCTTTGATGTTCTTGAAGGCGTTCCAAGCCACTCTCTTCCTCCTGAGCAACTCAGGTGCCAGGACATTTGTCATGTTGACTTGTCAACCTAGGTACACATAACAGTTGCATTCAGAGATGTTCGTCCCATTGAGAGTGAATGGAACATCGGGAACAAGACCATTTCACATAAACATTGTCTTTGTTAGATTTTGCTGTAGTCCGACCTTTCCACACTCATGGTTGAAGTTGGCCAGCATTTGTACCGCTTGGCTGATGTTTGGTGTTATAAGAACGATGTCATAAGCGGAGGTGGTGTAGTTGCCAACCATGTATCTTTAATCCCATTCCTTCCCATTCTAGTCGTTGCATGATGTTCTTGAGGGTGGCAATGAAGAGTTTTGGTAAAATGTTATCACCCTGTTGAACTCCTCTCTTGATGGCAATGGTCACCTCCCTGTAGAATGGTGAGATCCTGGTAGTGAATCCACAATACAGCTCACGAAGAATCCTGATGTATTGACTTTGAATGCCCTGTTTGGCTAGGGCCTTGATGACTGCTTCAGTTTCAACAGAATCAAAGGCCTTCTTTAAATCAATGACCTAAATTAGAAGGAGTGGCATCTTGAACTCCCTAGAAACCTCAATGAGCTTGGTTATTGTATGGATATGGTCGATTTTGTTAAATCCTTTTCAAAAACTGACTTGCTTGCATGGTTCTTCTTCATCTAGTGTTCTGCCAATCTTATTCAGGATGATTCGAGTGAACAGCTTATAGACGACAGAAAACAGACAGATCAGGTGATAGTTGCAAATGCCATGGATGTCTCCCTTCTTGTGCAGTAGTACAGTCCTGCTGGTTTTCCACTGGGATGGAAACTTGCATTCAGACAGGTAGTGCGTGAATAGCTGAGCCAGTGTATTGATGAGTATTGACGGCAGGTTCTTCAGGTGTTTGCATCTGACCTTGTCTGGTTGGGTGTTGTTCGCTTCTTTACCGACAAAATAGTGAGTTGGATTTCGGAAGGGAGAACTTCGGGAATGGCATATCCATCCTGCAGTATTTGGTATGTGGGCAGGTGGGATGTGGCTATCAAAGAGATCCGAGTAGAAGTCATGGATGATCTTCTCCATTGCTCTTCTGAAAGATGTGATAGATCCATCAGGACATCTTGGTCTTGTAGTTGCCGAAGGACAGGAGGGCATTGCAAATGCTTTTCCAAGCTTCTGTTGCATTTGTCAGCACTCTTTCTCTCTTTGAGGTCTTCCTTGATCACTTCTCTGCACTGCTTTGTGAGCTTGCTCCCTGCAGCCCGGCAGACCTCTATTACCTCCACTACCTCCACTTCCCAGCCACGGACGCCCTCCAGGACACTTTTGCCGCGTCCGGCGTTGTGGGGCCGAGCCAGGCGAGGGCTGTCAGGGTGAAAGCAGCACTCGAGACACACAGGGTTCCGTCATTCAGGAGATGGCATGAATGCGTGCGTTTATTCAGAGCATAGGTACAGACTTAAATATGTTTCCACAGCCCACCCAAAAGAAAGGAAAGGGGATGGGCAGTGGGAAAGTGGATGGGACAATGAGCAGAGCCATGCACCATTGGTCAGCCACCTGGTGACCGTTTCGACCTAATGCTATTGGTCAGAACGACCTACTTTGATATAGCTTTGACATATCTGCACAGATTGTGCTGTTCCTCATGCATCATTTACAAATCATTTACAAGGGTGCATTTTCTCCAAACTGAAACCTCCTGTACTGGGAAGTTGCCCAGCTTTGAGCAGGACAAAGGGGGAATGAAAAATCAAGCATTCTTTTATTTGATCAGTAGGCAACAACTTTCTGGACAATCTGTCCATGACTCATGCAGGAGAGAAGACCCAGAGAACCAGAGAAGTGGAACTCTGAGACCTCAGACTCCAGGCTCAAAGGACCCGGGAGCAGAGATCTTCTGCTTGCTCCCAGCTGCCTGGGAGATCTCCATTACCTCCACTACCTCCACTACCCAGCCGTTTGTCCTCCAGGAGCTTTCTGGACCACGCGGCCGCAACACAGCCACGTGACAGATCATAGAACACTTAATACAAGATTACCGCAACATATTTGAATGCAATGAAATATGGTTTGAAGCATGGAAACACCTGTAATGGTTATTAGAGGCTGCCCAAAAAACCTCTATCCCTCTTGGAGAGTGTGGTAAGCTGCCAAGTGTGTTCCGTCCACATGGCAGAGCCTGGTAAGGTACCCATGGTGTATTCAATATGCCAAAATCAGTAAATTCAATGGGTCCCATTCTCCTGACCCTGAAAGAGCCACCAATATGGCAGCGTTAAGAATGATGAGAAAAGAGAGGCTCATAAAAATCTTAGGACCGACCTAGGCTGCCAAAACGAAGAAGGACAAAAATGACTGTCTGTAGTTTCAATGGATGTACGCTGGCATTGGATGCATCCATTGAGGGCCTGATGGTGCAAGTGCAAAAGATCAAGTATGATGACATTGGTCTACCTGAGATGAGAAGGAATCAATCACATCACACCATTTTCAACACTGGGGAGAACCATTGTTCGGAACATATGACAAAAAAGGTGTCGGTGGTGTCGGTGTCCTTGTCAACACAAACTTGGCATAAACATTAATTCATTTGAGTGTCTAACAACCCAAATTGGACAATTACACTTGAATAGATGTGGCTCACTGCCAGTAGTTTCTATCTTCATTGTCTATGCACCAACATCCAATTATGGTGAAGGAGAAATTGAGAAGCTCTACATGGAGATGGAGAAGTTCTATAAAGAATACCACACCTTCTACAAGATCATTGTGGCTGATTTTAATGCCAAGATAGGACCAAGAAGATCAGCCAAAGAACTCCACATCAGAACCCATGACTTAGAATGGAACAAACAGGGTGAGAGACTGTCCGAGTTCATCATGTTGACCAAGACCATCATGGTAACTCACAATTCCAGAAAGCCAAATCTAAATGTTGGACATGGGAGTCTCCCGGTGGACAGTTCCACAACAGAATTGACCACATCATATTTAATCGACGGTCTTTAATTAAATGAAAATTCAAGTAGCAAATATTTAAAATAATATGAAATGAAACATGATCATTAAAAGTCAAGCATCTAAACCTACCTTTCTTATCAGATCTATGCTCTCTCTAGGTTTGTATTTTTCTTTTTTTAATATGGGATGAGATACTTCCAAGGAGGTGCACTTTGAGCAGAGCCTGGCCATCGGAAATCCAGAGCACTTATTCCGCATCTTCCTGTGTCCAGGACATACACTGTTGGCTGATAAGTTTTTAAAGAAAAATCATATTAATTATGGAAAACTTCCGCATAACTTTCTGGAACATAAATATAATCATTTTGTAAAGATACATTTTATTTATTATTAATATAAATTTTATGTGTTTTTTCATACATTGTTAGAAAAAAATGGGGAAGACTTTGGGCTGCAGCTCACATGCTCAGGGCTTACTCCTGGCTTTATGATTAGGGATTACCCTTGGAATTGCTCAAAAGTACCATTTGGGTGCTGAGAATGAAACATTGTTTGTTCACAAGCAAGGCAAATACCTAACCTAAGATACTGTCTCCCCAGCTCTCTTATCTTTATTTTATAAAAGTCATTTTTTTTATTAAATCAAAGTACACTATTGAGCTTTAATTAGTTGCTTTCCATCACAGAGGCTATAAGTAACAGGGCATAGTTCAGTTTGGTATGGTACAAATTAGAAGCTCAGGTTCTGGCTATACGTGCTGTTAATTTTATATCTATATTCCCGGATAAGGAATGTCTAAGCAGTTGGGGAGAAAATTATGGGTATGTCAGTGAAGTTATGTCTATAAGAGATTAATATTTGAATCCACAGTGTAAATATAGAAGATTGCCCTCGACAGTGTAGGTCGTTACTGTACCATGCACTGAGAGCTTTGAGAGAACAACACAGTTAAGGAAGGTTTAATTTACAGTATTTAACTGAGACAATAATGGTTTCCTGATTTTAGACCATGGATTTTTCTGTTTCTCAGGGCTTTTAATTTGACTTTATTATATTATTAAATTGTGTTTTGCAGAGTACTTGTGGCATGGTTTCTTAATCTCATTAATAATGCAGTTTCATTTCTATAATATGATTTTATTTGTAATTTTTTAGTGAATTTTGTATAAAATTTCATAAAAATAACTTATATAAATATTTGATTCTATTCTACAAGGTACATTAGAATTATAAAAATGTGTAAATAATTTAATTTTTATATAATTTGAACCATATATATCTGAAAATTTTTTGTTGTTTATGAGGGTATAGACTACTGGTTATTTGGAAAGCACTGAATGATATACTATTTTATCTCATAATTACTATAAAGTTTAAAGTAATGTAAGTTACTTAAAGTAAGTATTAAAGTCTTAATGTTAATATGTAATTATGGTGGAATTGTGGAAGCCTTTAAAATAATCTTTGAATAAAACTCATTTAAAACTAGTGTTCTAAAGTAAGATTATATTTCCCTTTTTGATAAGATTTTTTTCTGTTTATAATTCAAGGCTATTGCCATTTGTTCATAGTCTCATATTTTCTTATTTTTACAGTTAACCTTGCTAGATGTCACTTGAGAAATTGAAGCAACATATACTAATCTTTTCCTTTTTTATTTTCTGTATTTATGGTAAGAGCACTAACAGAACCTATGCTTCATTAAGCATTATATTTAATTTTCCCTAAACATTCATGTGATATCATTCATTCACTGTCTTCTGAGTTTCTTATAATTTGGAGATCAAACCATCAATAATATGTTACTATAACTGATTTTCACAAAGCTGTGATTGCAATTCAGATTTCAAATTCAGGGAAATGAGCATTGCTAATGATGATAACTAACTGAAAATAATGAGATTTATTGACTTTCTAACTGAATTTTTCTCCTAAAGAATTTCTTATACCCTACACAGATTGCTACTCCAAAATAAACTAATTAATGAAACATCCATTTATAAGACATGAAGTATTTGTACTGATGTTCTATCATGATATTGGAGCAGGGTGTTCCTGCATAAATATATTGGATCGCTGGAACTAAAATTTTAAACAGATGTTTTTACTATAGAATTATAATGAGAATAGTTGGGAATTTGTTGAATTGATTCTGGATCTGCTTTTTGAAACTGTTTCTAATTATTTCATTTTTATTGACAGTGTCTCTAATTAATTGTGCCCTATAGAAACTTGCTTAAGTTTTCTTTCCTCCCAAAGTTTCATTATAAAGTCACATGGCATGCTTAAATAAGTAATGGTTTAAAATTTTGCTGATTTAACTAATTAACTTAATTTTGGTTTGGGGAACCACACTTAGCAGTGTTCAGTGATAACTCTTGCTTCTGTGCTCAGAGAACTTCTGGCAGTTCTCTGAAAACCACATGTGGTTCGAAAGATGTAAAGTAGTGGCCATGTGCAAAGCAAGTGCCCTACCTACTATGCTATCTCTTTGACACCTAGTTGTATGAGAATATTTGGTTTTGGTTCAACTACGAGATAGAATTTCACTCCAGATCATTCATTTTCTAACTTGCAATACAGAACTTTTGCAAAAACAAACAAACAGACAAACAAAAATAAACTTCCCAAAATCTGTTTCAACATGCCTTTTAAAAGAAAGTGAAAAAAATGAGACACTGGTTGCAACTCTCTCTCTCTCTCTCTCTCTCTCTCTCTCTCTCTCTCTCTCTCTCTCTTTCTGTCTTCTCCTCCTCCTCCTCCTCCTCCTCTCCCTTTAGTCCTGGTTCCTCTGTGTTCAAGGATATTTTCTGGTAGTGTTACAGGGACCATATGGGATGCGGTGGATTGTTGAACCCTTGCTGCCCTCCTGCAAGACAAACATCCAACCAGCTGCATTATCTCTCTAGCCCGCCTTCCTTCCTTCCTTCCTTCCTTCCTTCCTTCCTTCCTTCCTTCCTTCCTTCCTTCCTTCCTTCCCTCCTAAGAATATTGCTAGTTGTGGCCTCCCAAGCTAAAAAGAATTAATTAAAGCAACTTAAATCATAAATTCTTTGAACAGTCATGTAAATGCCTTTATAATGAAATTTTTAGGAAAAAGAAGTCTTAATTATACTGTGTGTTAATCTATTACTGAATATGCATTTATCTCTCAATATAGCTATCTACTATACCTGATATTGAAGGATATATTTGAATACTTTTTTCAATAGTCTTTCCAAGATCTGGTATGGAAATTGCTTTAAAATGAGTTCAATAGAGGTCCCACAGTCTCAGGAGGTACTTTTCTACTCTCTTAACAATCACAGTTACAAGTATAACTGTGGAATCTTAGCCAGAGATATCTATTTCTGGTAACTATGTTAATGATAATTAGATGGAATTAAATTGTTTAATTTTATTATTTCATCAGCCTAACAAAGATCTCGAGGATTAAGAGAAACTTCCTCCTCCACACACATAATACTTGTCAATAACATTAAGTAAAGTAAGTAAAGTAAAGGCCCTCCCGTTGATCGTCGATTTGCTCGAGCGGGCCCAGTAACGTCTCCATTGGAGACTTTGTTGTTACTGTGTCTGGCATATCGAATACTCTCAGTAGCTTGCCAGGCTCTCCGAGAGGGGCGGAGGAATCGAACTCGGGTCGGCCATGTTGGCCGCTTGTAAGGCGAACGCCCTGCCCGCTGTGCTATCGCGCGCCTGTAGTCCCAGCTACTCGGGAGGCTGAGGCCGGAGGATCGCTTGAGTCCAGGAGTTCTGGGCTGTAGTGCGCTATGCCGATCGGGTGTCCGCACTAAGTTCGGCATCAATATGGTGACCCTCCGGGAGCGGAGGACCACCAGGTTGCCTAAGGAGGGGTGAACCGGCCCAGGTCGGAAACGGAGCAGGTCAAATAACATTAAAACCATTGTTATTTCCTCTATTAATAATTTACATTTTATAGTGAATATATTATTGCATAGCATTATTTTTAAACTCTTGAAGGTTTAGAGAGATGGTACAATGGGAAGGGTGTTTGACTTGCATGCAGTCAACCTGGGTCAACCTCACATGGTTCTCCGAATCTGGCAAGAGTGATCCCTGATCAAAGAGCCAGGAATAAGGCATAAGTTCATTAGTGTTTCCCTGAAAAACAAAAATAAATAAATGATTCTTGATGACAATTATATTTACTGTACACACAGAAAAGGACTGAGTTGTAATCTAGTACTGGGGATAAAATATCACTCTAGGTGGTCAGAAAGTCAAAGAATTTAGAATGTATTTGTGTGTACTGACATTGGGGTTGGGAATAAGGGGGCAGGTATGTGGTTCAATGGTAAAATTCATGCCATGCACTTGTGAAGACATGAGTTTGATAACCAGTAATACAATTTTTTATAAAGTATACTACATACTTTATAATTTTTTATAAAGTATACTACATACTTTATAAAGTATAATTTTTTATAAAGTATACTACATACTTTATATACATACATACATACTGGAGCGATAGCACAGAGGGTAGGGCGTTCGCCTTACACGCGGCCAACATGGCCGACCCGAGTTCGATTCCTCCGCCCCTCTCGGAGAGCCCGGCAAGCTACCGAGAGTATTCAATATGCCAGACACAGTAACAACAAAGTCTACAATGGAGACATTGCTGGGCCCGCTCGAGCAAATCGACGATCAACGGAAGGGCCTTTACCTTTACCTTTACCTATACTACATATTAGATGAAGGTAGTAAAATGCCACATGCTCCTGTTGGAATACATTTAATAGTAAATAATGGGTTGTCTTTTGTTGCTATACTCCACCTTTAAGTACTTGGTGTAAATTTGAAATTACTGATTTCTTTTTTTGAGAAAGTAGAGTGGTAGTCTCTACCTTCTCAAAAAAAAAAAAGTGGTAGTGGGCTGGAGTGATAGCACAGCAGGTAGGGTGTTTGCCTTGTATGCAGTCAACCCGAGTTTGATTCCTTCTTCCCTCTAGGACAGCCTGGCAAGCTACCGAGGATATCCCGCCTGCACAGCAGAGCCTGACAAGCTCCCTGTGGTGTATACAATATGTCAAAATCAGTAATAACAAGTCTCACAATGAAGATGCTACAGTTAGTATAGCGGTAGTGCCACACTGTAGTGCTTAGAGTTTCCTACTGGGTCAGCTTCAAGTATCACTCCTGGCAGGATTTATGTAAACAGATGAGATTCTGGAAATTAAATCAAGGTCTATCAGATTTAAGTTAAGTTCCTTAATTCCTGTATTATTTCTCTAGCCCTAAGAAACATATTTTTATAATTATACAGTTTTGAACATGTCATATATCTTCCTAATAACCAATTACCTAAAAATAATCATAGTAGCTAACTTTATGATGCAAAATAAAACAGGCACTTCACTGTCCTCATGATACTGTAAAAAAGTTGATGAAAAGCATTTTGTTTTGTTAGACTAATAGTACTATCCAGCTACTTAAAAATAATTGGCATGCATACAAGAAAATAGTATAGTGTTTAGGGCACATGGATAATGTACCTTGACTTGGCCCCATATAATCCAGGTAGCATTGCTGAGTGGATAGCTTGAGATGCCCAGCACTGATGGGGTACTGCAGGGTCAGGAAAAACTCTACTCTAGCTATGAACTGATGGCCTGGTTGACAGAGAACCATTTGTGAGGCCTCCAAATCTCATGGATACTCTATAGTAAATTCTCCCCAGGAACCCTCAAATAACTGACAGGTATCAACAGTAACCATAAGATAACTAAAATTCAATTGCCACCTAAATATTCAGATAGAACAATTATTAAAATTAATTCGAGGGGCTGGGAAGGACTCAGTGGGATTGACTTCATGCTTCGCTAGCTGGATCCAGGGTCGTTCCCTAGCACTGAATGGTTCCTGGCATCGTAAACAATGATCTTGGGCACTAGTCAGAATGGCCCTCTGAGTATTTCCAGGTGTGCAACCAACCCTCTCCTCCAATTAAGTGAATAGATGGATTGAAGAAATAAAATAAAGAATTAAAATGATTTTTAAAATTGATTATAACAGTTAAGGAGATTGCTCAAGTGTAGAGTACATATGCCTTGCATGTACAACATCCTATATTCAATAATTAGCTACCAAATTGAGCCTTCAATACCATTAATCTGAAGCCTTTAATCTCAAATTTTATTTAAATTTGGGCTCAGATGTTTTAACACTGACAATATCCAGGATAGAAGAGAGATAACACAGTAGTTAAAACATGACCTTAAGTGTGACTGACCCAGGTTCAATTTCTAGTACCACATATGGTCCTCCAGGTCCTCCAAGAGTGACTCCTTAGCACAAAGCCAGGAATAAGCACTGAGCACCACTGGGGTGACCCCAAACCAATAATAATAATGACAATAATAACAACCAAGAAAACGAGACCAGGAAAAAATATCTATACATGGTAAGATCTTGAAATGACATTTGATTTAAAATTGATCTGGCCAAAAGTTCTATCTCTAATGATCTAAGAGTCAGATTCACCTGTGCAAAGTAGAAGTAAGAGAGATAGGAACTTGTTTCTAGGCAATTCTCAAGTACTCAATATTCGTCTCCTTCGTGCAAAATTCTACTTCACAGAACGGGGAGAAAGGGCTGCAAAGTTCAAAAAGAGAACTCCGAGAATGACCACCAACTGGGAACTCTTTGGTACTATTGCGGCAACAAGGGAAGATGCCATTGTTGACAATATTGACGAGGAATATGATCGACTGGTTCAGCACCTCCATGAATGTGCGAGGAACGCCAAGAGAGAGATAGCCACAAAAAATCGCCTATCTTCGAAAACTCTTGAGCTAATTCGCCAGTGTGGTTTGGCGCATGCCTCAGGCAACCGCAAGCTAATGTCCGAGCTCGCAAAGCAGTGCAGAGATGCGATCAAGGAAGACCTCAAAGAGAGAAGAGCAGAAGTACTGGTAGATGCGGCAGAAGCCGGGAAAAGTATTCGTAACGCCCGCCTGTCCTTCGCCAACTACAAGACCAAGATGACTGCCCTCCTACGTCCTGATGGATCGATCACATCCTCTAGAACGGCAATGGAGAAGAGTATCCATGACTTCTACTCAAATCTCTTCGATAGCCATGTCCACTTGCCGACATACCAAATTCCACAGGATGGATATGTCCTTCCAAACGTTCTCCCTTCCGAAATCTGACACGCCATTTTGTCGGTAAAGAAACAAACAGCACCCGGCCCAGACAAGGTCAGACCTGAACACCTGAAGAACCTGCCGTCAGTACTCATCAATACACTGGCTCGGCTCTTCACTCACTACCTGTCTGAATGCCAGGTTCTGTCCCAATGGAAAACCAGCAGGACCGTGCTACTGTTCAAGAAGGGAGACATCCATGACATTGGCAACTATCGCCCGATCTGCCTATTGTCTGTCATCTACAAGTTGTTCACTCGAGTCATCCTAAATAGGATTGGCAGAACACTAGATGAAGGACAACCATGGGAGCAAGTCGGGTTCCGCAAAGGATTCAGCACCGTCGACCATATCCACACGATAACCAAGCTCATTGAGGTTTCTCGGGAGTTCAAGATGCCGCTCTGTTTAACATTCATTGATTTAAAGAAGGCCTTTGATTCTATTGAGATGGAAGCGGTCATTGAAGCCCTAGCCAATCAGGGCATTCAAGCCCAATACATCAGGATCCTCCATGAGCTGTATTGCGGATTCACTACCAGGATCTCACCATTCTACAAAGAAATGATTGTTGATGTCAAGAGAGAGGTGCGGCAGGGTGATACCATTTCACCGAAACTCTTCAGTGCCACCCTCGAGAACATCATGCGAAGACTAGAATGGGAAGGAATGGGAGTGAAGATAGATGGTCGGCAATTACACCACCTCCGCTTTGCTAATGACATTGTTTTAATAACACCAAACATCAGCCAAGCGGCACAAATGCTGGCCGACTTTGACCGTGAGTGTGGAAAGGTAGGACTACAGCTGAATCTTACGAAGACAATGTTTATGAGAAACAGCCTCGTTCCTGACGCTCTATTCGCTCTCAATGGAACGACCATCTCTGAATGCAACAGCTATGTGTACCTAGGTCGAGTGGTCAATATGACAAATGACCTGGCACCCGAGCTGCGCAGGAGGAAGAGAGCAGCTTGGAACGCCTTCAAGAATGTCGAAGAAATAGCTAAGAGGACGAAGAACCTCCGGCTCCGGGCACATCTCTTTGATTCCACTGTTCTTCCTGCATTAACATATGCCTCAGAGACCTGGGCCCTACGCAAACAGGATGAGAACGCTATTCAGGTCTCCCAAAGAAGAATAGAAAGAGCTATGCTTGGAATGTCACGTTTCACTCAAATGAGAGAAAGAATCTGGAGTTCTGACATCCGTCGACGATCAAGAATTAGGGACGCTGTCTCATTTGCCAAGGTGTCGAAAATCAGATGGGCTGGTCACGTAATGAGATTTAAAGATGACCGCTGGACTAGAGCTGTTACTGACTGGATTCCACGGGATGTCAAAAGACCGCTTGGCTGCCCACCTACCAGATGGTCAGACTTCTTTGTTAAGATCATGACCGATTGGTTTGAGGCCCTTCATGTTCCCGGAGTGAACAGATGCCATTGGGCTACACTAGCACGCAACAGGGACAAATGGAGACGTTACTGGCGCCCGCTCGAGCAAATCGATGACTAACGGGAAGTTAAGTGATTAAGTGATTAAGTGATAGTACCACTTACCACATTTCTTTTCAAGTCTCATTTTTTCTTTAAACTTTGCAGCATCATTCTAACATAAATTGGAGTTGTTAAGAAAGACCAAGTTAATTCCCTAAATTTCTATGTAAGAAGCTAGAAAAGAGGAACAATTTATAAGCACTTTTCTCAAAAGACTTTAAATTTAAAGTTGTCACTTAAATTCTTAAAAATGTAGTTTTCAAAATATGATCTTTTTTACAGGCCTTAATAGAACAGGTAAGGGGAAAAAAGCCCTAGAGAGTGGCTGTTTACTTGGTGTGGTGTAGCCCTTAGGTAAAAAGTAATTTCCAGAAATGGATAGGCAGAGCTGAGATATGGAAATGTAAAATGTAAAAATCTCTTAGGTCAGAGAGATAGTAAAGCAGAGAGGGAAGTTGCCTTGCACATGAAAAACTTGGGGTTGATCTCTAGAATTCCGTATAGTCTCCCAGATGTGGCCCCCCAACAAAACCAAAATAAAATAAAAAAGCAAAAATCAGGAGTGACTTTCTCAAATGGCATGCTCATGGTGGCCATGGGAATAAATATGGAATGTCTGTCTAGCAAAGGCTACATTTTTCCCTTATTGCTGTTAAAAGGGCATATTGCACATAAAGAACTATGGGATTCTCCTGCTACTAATTGAGTTCCTGTTTTTTTGCAGTTTTGACAAGCTAGGGAATGGGGAAAATAGATGAACGTCTCTACTTCTAATGAAAACAGTTTATTATGTCCAATGTTTCATTTTATTAGCTTTCAGATATATTTGAATGTAAGGAATTAACGATGCGATGTATCAACGTTCACACCAAACTTTTGATTTAAAATTTTTCATGAAGTAGCAGTTATTTTTAAAAAGGAAGACTGTAATCTATCTTTCTTTTTCAATGATAGTTCCAGAGATAAAATCACTGTTGACCTCATGCAAGCTTTAACTCCTAGACTATCTCTAAAGCCCTAAAAGTTTTCTTTACAAAAATATCACTTTGTATGTTATATGATATTTGTAAAATCGTATATAGGATTGTATGTGCTGTATTGACAGCAACTAATAATGTTGTGATTTATATGCATTTACATGTCACATCATACTTTAAACACACAAATATATGAATTTGAAAAATATCAGAGTCTGGATTATTTTCATATTAATTAAAAACTCCATCAGATGATTTGTACAGTTTTGAATGTAACATATTTGAGTGTTTCCTGGGGGCTAAACCAGCATTTAGTCTGACCCTGACTTAACAATCATATTGAAATAAAAGCAAAGTTATTTTACAGAACTTTAAAAGTTCTGTAACTAACTTTGAAGCTAGATGTAAAGCTGTTTATGATAGAGCTTTTAACTTAGTGTGTGATTAGTGTGGAATGTAACAAAATAAGATTTGAAAGAACAGTTTCAACATAAGATAACTGAATCTAATTAAGTCATTATAAAATGTACATTCAAGTTGGATGAGGAAAATTTTTCTATATGCTTCCTTTGAAAACAAAATGTTCGTGTCAAGGTGGGAGACTGGAATTGGGGGTAAATGGCAGGAAAGAACTTGGGAATACTGGAATAAGGAAGTTGACACTAGTAGTGGAATTGGTGCTAGAACATCCTATGTGAAAAATTCAACAATCAATAACTGCAAATAATGGTCCTTTAATAAAATAATACAGATATTAGCTCCTAATTCTTAATGTCTCATAGAACTCTACCATGTTATTTGTGAATTGGATAACATAACATAAAATGGTCACGAAACATAACACAAAATGATCAAAATAACATAAAATCAGGTGCAGAAGGAGAAAGACAAATACTATATAATATCATTTATTAAGGAATATAAAGAAGGAATCTAAGGAAACAGGCAAATGAAAACAAATACTCAGATTCAGATCCCATAACTGAGGTAACCAGAGAGGAAGAAAAAGGAGGGCAGTAGAGATAGATTTGCAGTGAGTAGCTGTGGCAATATGCATTTTAAAGGCCTTAGTAAAAATACAAGTTGAAACTTAAAAAAATAATAATTATGATCATTTGTATGAAAATGTATAAATTATTCTAATAATTTTTTTAAATGTGTTTTGTATTTTCCTTGGGGCACCTAAGTCTGATCTGTTTGTTCTTGTTAGGGTCATGGAGCTGGTGGTGGAGTTTGTGGTGGGTGGAATGAGTCCCTGTCTCTTCCAAGGCACATGAGCCAGCCTGAGCTATGGCCAGCAGCGTGGCGCCAATTGGACTGATTATTCATACTGTTGGATTTTCATGCCTCTATGCTTTGCAAGTGGTGAAATATAATGGACCCTTGAGGATAATGAAGCTTCCAAAGTCTTCCAAAATCTGCCAAAATCTAGTTAACTATTACTCAGGTGGGTTTCAAACTAACCTGACAAAATGAGAGCCTGAATTAAAAGTAGGCATCAGTCCTACTGCCAACGAAGGGAAAATAAGACAAATTCATTGGCAAAATATTATTTTAAATTACGCAGGAGTCAGAGATAGTTCATTGGGTTGGGTGTTTGGTTTTCCCTGAACTTGTCCCACTTGGATTTGACCACTAACATTCCTTAGTGACCTTGAGGCACTTCCAGAAGTAATTCCTAAGTACAGAGTCAGGGATGACCCCTAAGTATCTCTGGGTATGGTCCTAAAATCAATCAAATGAAGCAAAATAAACACATAGACCATAGACAAAGGAGTACTTTCCTGTATAACAATCCAAATCAATGAAGCTGAAGATTTACTAGAAGGTCAAGCTAAAATGCTTAAGTAAATGTAAATCATAGTTTTCTTACTTTTTTATATATGAGTTCCAAATTTTGTAATAAAATACCTTGAAGCTCACATAACTCTGTGGAGCACCACAAATAACCATTTGTCAATTGCAAATATATGTGACTATATTAAATAATTTGTGCAATTTTAGGTAAATCAGAATAAAAATGAAAGCCAAAAGACATTTATCTTTTAATCAAAAACAGGATTGTGAATTGACAACTTGAGAAAACCTTATTTAAAAATCCTAGTCTTTAACCTTTTGGGGGCTTTGATAACAGAGTTTTAAGATCATGAAATTATTTGCTTTGTGTAATACATTTATTCCATTAGTACAAATTATATAACTTTGTCAATCCTAACTTTTTTTTCATTGACCTCTTATAAATAATTAATGTCTGTAGACTACTAACTCCAGTACCTATAGTGTTAACTCTTTGAAATAATTTTCAAAAGACATAGTGGTTTTCTGTCTTCTGAGAAAATGGTAAAATTAGGAAAGTACTTGGGAAAGATTTTATACTGTAGCTCATCAGTCAAAAGACTGTAGTTCTTCTAAGTAGGTGACTGATGTTAAATCGGTTTATTACTTCTCAAAATGCCAGCTCCTTATAACAGTTTATTAAATGTCCCTTCTATTGAAAGGTCAATATGTAAGATGTGACTAATACACTTGCCAAAAAGCTCATGTATCTCAACACTATTTTTATTGCAACTTTTGTTTGGCAGATGTTGGATAAAAGTAGTTTTCTTTTGCATTTATTTTTCACTTGGAATAACAGATATTGGATAGAATTAATTTATATTCACAATATTTGCCTAAATGATTTTTTCATTAGATGAATAAAATTTACTGATTTTCACCAGGTAGTATCTGTTGAAATGCTTAAGGTGACATTATTATGGATCAAAAATTACCTCTTGAATGACTCCTTTGAGAGATCTAAGAATGATTTCTCTTACTAATCTTTATTTCAGTATATTTCTATGTTTCAACTATGAGTCTTCTAACCCATTGGATTAGAAATAAGAGATGGGTTGTATTTCTACAGAATAATCTCACAGGTAATTATATAAAGGATACAGTCTGTGGTATTGGCACAACATCTGTGTTGTAGCAGTACTCTCTCAATGTAACGAATAGAGCATAAGAAAATGATAATCAAAATATAGCACCAAATAAGAACTGTGGACTCTATTCTTCTCCCAAATTTTGTTCATATTAAACATAAGTAGATTGAGTCAATATAGAATATTTAATTCCCTAGCTTGTATGTCTCCAGTTCATATTAACTCAAGAGCATGATCCTGAGATCTTTGCAAGTACCTGAAAGTGTTCTGCTCATGAGTGATGGAAATGTTTCTTTGAAGTTAGTTTATCCTATCTGAATTGCAATTATATGTATTTATTATTAAATAAGTCTAGGGTACTCTATGTGACTTTTTCCCCCTCTATCTTTCAGTAGATGAAATGACTTCCCTGTATTCTAAATTGACCCTCTGTTTTCTATTTAATTATAAGTTTAAAATTTGGTGTATATGGAACAGAAACTGTACATTACAAGTCCAGTACAATGACATAATAAATTGTTCCCATTTACTTTATGAAAGTTTCCTGACCCTGAAATCTGACAGATTAAAGTCTAGAAAAGAATATGGCAATTTTTTAAAGAAGCATTGAATTATATATCCTAGGAATAAAGTGTCTACCACATTAATGTACTTGACCTCTGGTCATAGTCTGTCCTTAGATAGTGACTATTATGTCATTTATATCAAACAAAGAAACATTTCAATGGAGGCAAGGGAGGTTACTGGCATTTGTCACATGGTCATGCAGAGACATCTCCAATAATTTCTTCAGTCTCTGATATATTATGCTATCAGTCTTAATTTTCTCCTGCCATTTCTTCATCGGCTAAAGAAGGGGGAAAAACTACTCTCCTCCAGTCTATCTAGTAACATAAAAATAAGATGTAAAAAGCCAATACTTAGGAAAGAATTTTTTAATAATACGATGCTTTTAAATATTGTGTGATGGACCTGGAATTTTATAAGTAATGTCAACAGCTTTCTGCTATGTTTAATTTTTCCTCATCAGATTCCATTTTCTTCTAACTGTAAAAGAGTTCTTTGAGCTTTCATATACATTTACATTAAAATGTTTTATATGATCAAAATACATGTAAGGGTTTTGACTTATATTTTGTTTATGTCACCATATCTATGCTACTATAGCTCTAATGTACATATATAAACTATGGAATTATATCTAAAATAAACCTTTAAGAAACATATCTCATGGTTAAAAGAAATTCTGCGAAAACCTAAAATGTCTAAGTGTTGCATTGATTTGTGGTACACAAAATGTTTACATTAGGTCTTTTTATTGTAGGAAATTCATAAAAAAAATTGAGATTGAGTAAACCATGACACCACTGTCACTGTCACTGTCCTCCAGTTGTTCATTGATTTGCTCGAGCAGGCCCAGTAACATCTCCATTTTGACAATCATTACTGTGTTTGGCCTATCGAATAGGTCACGGGGAACTTGCTTTGCTTTGCTGTGCAGGCGAGATACTCTTGGTAGCTTGTCGGCCTCTCCAAGAGGGGCAGAGGAATCGAACTCGGGTTGGCCATGTTGGCTGCTTGCAAGGCAAATGCCCTACTCACTGTGCTATTGCTCCAGCCCAACCATGACACCAATAACAGATAAATCTGAAACTATTTAGCTATGCAATCATAACTGAGTTAATTAGTGCCTCTGGACAGCTGATATAACATGCTTAAATGATCAATATCTGAAATATTATTAATAATATTTGCAGCTTTAATTTATTATAAACAAAATTTAAATAGAAGTTAATATGATATTTTATACAAATATTCAATATATATTTATATTATTTTATAAAATATAAATCCATATATTATGATATGCTTTCTACATATTCTTTTTAAGCTTTTTCTCACCAAATAAAGAAATATAAAAGAGTCCCAATTCTTTAATTTTTGATATTCCCAAATGCTTTGAGGGCCAGAATTTTCAATAGATGTAGTTGTTTATTTCATGTCCTATAGATTTTAATTAATGAACTTAAGTCAGTAGATAGAGGGTAAGGCGTTTACCTTGCACGTGGCTGACCAGGGTTTGGTTCCTTTGCCCCTCTTGGAGAGCCCGGCAACCTACTGAGAGTATCTTTCCCACACGGCAAAGCCTGGCAAGCTACTCGTGATGTATTTGATATGCCAAAAACAGTAACAACAAGTTTCACAATGAAGATGTTACTGGTGCCTGCTGGAGCAAATTGATTGTCAGATATTTTTAAATACTACACATATTTAATTGATTGGTGAAGTACTTGACAGATTAAACTTTTTATTAAAATTTTGTTGAAATCAATTAAATTTGTATTTCTTACTTTCAATTAGACAATGTAATTATACATTTAATTTTGAAATAATGTCAGCATGCCTCATAATTATTTCTGATGCAGGATGTATTAGACTAAATGGTTGGGTAATGTCATCATACAGAGTTCCAATTTAGAAAGAATAAGCTAGATTATTAGAGTATGTTTCTGTGATAAAAGATTGAGCAAGACATCGAATTGTAATTAATTTATTAAGTTATTTTGGTTTGGGGGACAACCCAGTGCTCAGGTTTTACTCCTGGATCTACACTCAAGGATTACTGTAAATTTGCTTTCTATATCAATTTCTAGAGTGAGATCACGATGGCACGTTTTCTGAATGTAGATTCTGTTTTTGCATTTGGAAGTATGAAAAAGAGACTCTACCGAAAGGATTTTTGGCAAACTAGTTCTAGCTGTATTGGCTTTCATTTTCTGTACTCTTTCAAAGAAGCATTTTCCCTGTCTGGTTGGCTGGAAGGTGACTTCATCCATCATCAGGGACCAACTACCCGTTCCTTAGCTGCTTCTAGAGAAGGTTCAGCTGGTTTTACCTAGCTGCAGTTAAAGCCAAGCAGAAGTTGAAGCTCACATCAGCCTAGTCGTTTTGGCATTGCGGAACTTTGCTGTGCATTAGTTGTGATTTGAATCCTCTGAACAACTTGTTTTCTTCTGGTAAACAACTTTTCTTTACCTAGCCATAATTTCTACAGAGAATTTGAAATCTCAACCTGTTTGAGTCCTCAGTGTCTTTCCTATTTTTTTTTCGTGTAGGAGGGGAGGGTCCCACTTGGGAATCCAAGATGGTCAGAGGTCACTCCTGGCTCTGCACTCAGGAGACCATATAGGATGCTGGTGATAGAACCCAGTTTGGCCACGTGCAAGGCAAATGCCCTATCCATTCTGTTGTACTATTGCTCCTGTCCCCGCAATTTCTTTCTGTTCAGTATTTTGAACCTACATTTAGTTTAATCTGTTTATTTCCACTTGCTAATTCTGAACTCCTTAGAATAGTATTTACTTCTTTTAGTAGTTAAATATTTGCAGTAGTGGCTTGAGAGATAGCTCAGTGGGCTGTACACATGCTTTGCACGCAGGAAAGTCATGTTCAATACTTGGCATTGCCTGAGCACAGCAGGAGACACAAAACTAGTAGTAACTCATGAGCACTGCTGGTTGTGGTCCAAACAGCAAAGCATTAAAAGTTTAAAATTCTTTATAACAAAGTTACCTTGTTCAAATTAGTGCTATTATATTTCAAATTATTGCCTGAATCCAGATTGATGTAAAAATGTAATGAAAATTATTATTTATTGTCAATTATTCTATTTGCATATTTGAACTACATATTAAAGGAGCTAATTATACAATAGGTATATAAATGTTAGGGAAATAATTTGAAATAAAATGTAAATTTTTTGTAAGATATTTTTCACTGAAATAAAAAATAGTTTTGGGTATCTTCATGCATTCTTGAGGAATAAAAAATTCTTTCACATTGCCAGAAACCTGAATACTTAAAAAGGTATTAAGCATAGAACAAAAGAATGGAGCTTGTTGACTACATTGACAGTCCATTTACTCTTTCTTAAAATGTTCTGATTTGAAAATGTTCTGATTTGAAGCTTTGAAAATCCTATGTAGCATCTTAGCTTTTGTTTTTAGGTTAATATATTTTGTTTGTTCTTACTGCAGTAAGATCAAGGTAAAAAAGTAGACTGCCTGTTAAAGAAACTTTGGTACATTTACACAATGGAGTACTATGTAGCTGTTAGAAACTATGAAGTTATGAAATTTACATACAAGTGGTATTACATGGAAAGTATCATGTTAAGCGAAATGAGTTGGAAAGAGCGGGATAGACACAGAAAGTTTGCATTCATCTGGGGACCATAAAGCAACAAAATGGGAGACTAACACCCAGAAATGGCTGAGATTAGTACTAGGAATTTTGCTCCATGACTTGGAGGCCAGCCACACGTGCTATGGAAAAGGGAAGCTCAGATGGAGAAGAGAGCACCAAATAAAGGGTGTTGTGAGGATCCTCCCAGGGTGGGAGAAGCATGCTGAAAGTAGACTATAGACCAAACATGACTGCCACTCAATGCCTCTCTTGCAAAGCACAGTACCCAAAAGAAGAGAGAGAGAACAAGGGGGAATGCCCTGTCACAGAGGCAGGGGGAGATGAGGGGGATGGGGGATGGGAGGGATGCTGGGACCCATGGTGGTGGAGGATGGGCACTGGTGGAGGGGTGGGTACTTGATCATTGTATAACTGAAACCCAAGCACAAAAATTTATAAGTCTATAACTGTACCTCATGGTGTTTCACTAATAAAAAAATTTTTTTAAAAAGTTGACTAAGGTGTAACACTAAAAGATAGTGGTGTAGGAGAGATAGTTCAGAAAGTATGCTCACCTTGCTCATGGCTAACCCTGGTTGATTCCCTCGTAAGATCCCTTGAACACCATCTGCAATGATCCCTGAGTACAGAGCCAAGAATAAGTCCTAAGAATACCTGTGCCCCCCAAAAACACAATTATAAAAACAAGTAACTAACACCCAATTGAGAGCAATATAAAAAGCAAAATAGAAAGAGGAAGTAAGAGAGCCAAGGTTTGAGGCCAGAGAGATAAATAGAAGCCTGTGATAAATAGGCCTGTGCACTTTATTAACTAACATCCGTTTATAAAAAGACTACAAAAACAAATTTAAAAGAAATTAACAACTGTGTGGTTATTCCGGAAGTTTTATATGCTTTTACCATTTCTTGATTTCAATTTGATTTAACAGTGTCCCTGTCTACTTTTTCTTTATTTCTCACCTCTCTCTGAAGTTTAAGTTAAGTGCTGCAAGAGTTCTAGTTGATATTTAAATTGAACCTCTAAATCAATTGGGGGAATAAGTCATAGTTGATACATTATTATAATAATCTATAGCTGAAAGAACATTAAATGCCAGGTTTTTACATTCTTAGCTTCATAAAATAAGCACATACAGCTAAGACAGCTAAAGTTTCAATTATCAAAAGTATTTATTTGACAAATGAATGTATGTATTCTTAGGAAGGTAATCTGTTCATGAGCATATTTTGTTGCCAATTACAATTTATTTTAGTGAGTAGTCATATCAGTAGGGTGTTCAAGGTTTCCTTCCTCCTGGTTCTGCATTCAGATATCACTCTTTAAAAATCACATAATTTAATTCTCTAATTATATATTTGTGAGCTAAGGTATAAGAGTTTCTGTCTACAAAATGCATTTTCTTCCCCAGAAAAATAGCATTTAAAACTTGAATACAAGTAAACTGCTAACAACAACAAAAAAAAATAGTATCCATTTTGTTAAATAAGCAGAGCATCTCCAAAGGGCAGGAAATACATAAAACAGACCAATCAAACTGCTTTCCATATTCTCAAGAAAATAGAGAAAAACCCCACTACCATAACGAAAACATCATTAACAAACAATGTAATGACCTAGCATCAAAAATTTCTATACCAAATAGAATCTTGGCTCTCTGAGACAGACCATGCTGTAGTATCGTATGGAAGATATGCAATCTTTAATATTAATTTAAGATGTGCCAGAATTGGAGTATTTTCCACTCTGTTAATCATCTACAAATCTCATTAGAGATTTCATCTTTACTATGCTATAAAAATATGTCTCAATTGTAAAGAGGGGGCCTGGGGGGAACTATTCCAGTTCCCTGGAACTGTTTTTGCTCCACTGAGCTTCTTGATTTTTGACGTACTTGAAATAATTTAGCAAGTTTGACGTTTAGTGAGATCACTGATTTTAGTTGATTGGATGATATGATCTACATTTAGTTCTTCAGTCTGTAATCAGATCAGTCTCATTTGATAACTTATGTGTATTTTCAAGCATTATAATTTTCAGTCTCATTTGATTTAAGCCATTAATCTCACATATGATTTTAAGCCTCAAAAGCCAGATATTAGACTTGATCTTAGGCTACAATACCTGCAGCAAAGAAAGAAGTATCACTGATTAGGTATGCTAAATTTCTCCAACTACTTCCATCCATTTTAACACTAGTAGTTTTTTAATATGGGTGTTTTAGGGATCAGCATAAGAAAAAAATACAAATCTCCTTCTATGATTATTATTTTTTAAATATTGAAGAACCTTATCTTATATATATGAATAATCTTAATGCATGTAGCTTTATATCTTGATGTATATTCTATATTATGATCAAAGCCTACTTTTATTCAAGTGCTGTACAATTGGATCCTTCGCTTCTTTTACCCACTCTATGTTCTCCTTGCCCCTCCCATACCAACATTTGAACTGAAAAGTTAAGAGGGTTTTTTGTTGTTCTTTCAATAGTCATTTGTGTCCTTCTTTCTATTTCATATATGTATGAAATAATAAAATATTTATATTTATCCTTCTGGCATATTTCACGTTACCTAAAACCACTAAGATCCTTCCACTTTACTGCAAATCACAAGATTTTTATATTTAGTAGCTAAGATATAGTCCACTGTTTTTATATGACGCATATTTATCTGTAAATAGGTTGTTGCCTGACTTTACTGAAAATAATAATATAATAAAACCCAGCAATAAAACCCAGCTCCCAGAAGAGAACAGCGCAGAGTCTCCTGCCCCCACGCCTCGCTGTCCTCGCCGGGGCCCCTTGGAGGGGAGTGGGTTGAGTTTCCCTCCCCGCTCCGACCAGGGCTCCAGCAGCCGAGGACCTCCATGGCCAGCCGCCACCATGCTGAGACCACTCTCCACACGCATGAAGGTGCCGACAGAGGAACAAAGGCATGCGGGTCCCAGGGCTGAGATCTCCAAGCCTGCTCAGATCAGGGCTGAGGATCCTCCACCCAGATCCTCCAAATTCCAGTAGGCAGAGGTCACACCCACCAACTGGCCCCCTGGCGCTGTGTAATCCCAACAATGGCCAAGACTCAGAGACTATACAACCCATCTCCCGGAAGAGAACAGCGCAGAGTCTCCTGCCCCCGCACCTGGCTGTCCTTGCCGGGGCCCCTTGGATGGGAGCTGGTTGAGTTTCCCTCCCCTCCCCGACCAGGGCTCCAGCAGCCGAGGACCTCCAGGGCCGGCTGCCACTATGCTGAGACCACTTTCCACACGCATGAAGGTGCCTGCAGAAGAACAAAGGCATGCGGGGCCCGGAGCTGAGATCTCCAAGCCTGCTCGGATCAGGGATGAGTATCCTCCACCCAGGTCCTCCAAATTCCAGTAGGCAGGGGTTACACCCACCAACTGGCTCCCTGGCACCATGTAATCCCATCAACGGCCAAGATCCAGAGACTATAAAACCCAGCCTCCAGAAGCATGCGGCCACATTCCCGGCGGTGCGACATCTTATTATCTCATTCCTACTTTGGACAAACTGGCAGGCTGCCGAATGTAACCTGCCCACACGGCAGAGTCTGGCAAACTCCCCATGGCGTTCCCAATATGCCAAATACCAGTAACAATGATGGGTCTCATTCTCCTAACCCTGAAAGAGCCTTGAATATGGCACTTTTTAAAAAATATCAGGGCTAGGATGAAGGAGATGTTACTGGGGCCTGCTCAAGGCAATCGACGAACAACAGGATGATTGTGATCGTGAATAATATAATATATGTAATATATATGTATATACACATATAAATTTAATTAATATTTCACATTCTGTGAAAATATAGCCAGGAGGAGAATAAGAATATCATGTATTTTCTATTTCTTAACTTTTGAGGATTCTATAGTGATTTCCTTAATGGTGGTAGATAGACATGGGCATTATTATATATTGTACATGCAGATACTCTTTTTTGACATTGTTTCTAATACTTTTTGTCCTTTTGATGATACCCATTCTCATAGGTGAGCAGTGATACCTGTTGTGGGTTAAAGATCTGAATATAAAGTCTGAACTCATGAAATTAATAGAAGAAAACACGGTAATTTCTTTAACCTGTCTCTTAGTACCATGCTTGTGATTTTAATACAAAAGGCAAAGGAAAAGAAACCAAAGCTAAAAATCGGCACAATTTTGAACTAGACAGCTCTTCATGCAATACAAACTGTTGTCAAAATGAAAAAGTAACACATTCAATAGGATAATTCATTCAAATTCATTCATAAATCATAGAAGCTATAAGAAGTTGATACATAAAATACATTTTTGAGTAAAACAAAAAAATGACACAATTAAAAAATGCCAGCAGAAGAACATAGGTACTCCTCCAAAGAAAGAACATAGTTGACCAATATGTACATGGACATATGGTTATAACCATTTAGTACTAGCAAATCAGATCTCCATATTCTATTTAAATTTTATAAAAGTACTTAATGCACAGAAAGACAGAACTTTGAGAATAACAAATAGTAAAAGTCTGTAAAAGTTTATTTCAGGGGACTGGAGTGATAGCACAGCATGTAGGGCATTTGCCTTGCATGCGGCTGACCCGGGTTCGATTCCCAGCATCCCATATGGTCCCTTGAGCACTGCCAGAAGTAATTCCTGAGTACAAATCCAGGAGTAACCCCTGTGCATCACCGGGTGAGACCCAAAAAAGTAGAAAAAAGAAGTTTATTTCAAATGACTCCACATCCAATAAACTGTCATATTAAACATTCATGTGAAGGATTTGTAAGAGTGAACTTGGTAAATTGTGACAAGCTATTAAGAAAGATTTTATGGAACATATGCGGAAGCCTATAGTTTTCTATGACATGATCCCAGAATAAAATAAACAATTTTATTTGACATCTGATTAAATTTTCACATAGGTATATAATTAAATTTCTCATTTGAATATAAAGACAAATCGCACAATGAGGTGATTAGTCACATGTGAAAATAAGGTGACAACACTTGGATATTGGGATCAACAAAGGTTAGATGCAAGGAAATTGGCAAAGCCTAACTTAATACAGGAGTTGAACCAAAAGCACAGTGGTAGGGCGTTTGCCTTGCACATAGCCAACATGGTAGACCTGAGTTCGATTCCTCCGCCCCTCTATGAGAGCCTGGCAAGCTACCAAGAGTACCTAGCCCACATGCAGAGCCTGGCAAGCTCCCCATGATATATTCGATATGACAAACACAGTAACAACAAAGGCTCCAATGGAGACGTTACTGGGCCCACTCAAGCAAATATTTTATTTATTCCTCATTAATATCATTCCATGATTTTTATGGATATGAATCATTTACACTTTTCAATTAAACTGTATATTTATAATCTTTAACATTTTCCTTTTATATTTCATTCTTTTTAATTTCTTTCACAGTCAAATATTATAAAATTATTCTGACATCAATAGCTTTAATATTCCTCTCCCATTCCCAAATACACAGCTTTAATTTCTTGTATTCCAGTAAAATTATTTTTTTCTAAAATGTTTTTCCGTGTTTTTTTTATTGAGAAACTCTACAGCTGTTCAAAACTCAATTTTAAAATTATTTGCTCTAGGGAGTGTGGTCACAAGCAGGTCAACCTATACCTGGGGCGAGCGAAACAGCAGCCTGATGATGCCTTCAATCTCTCTGATACCCCAAAATTGTTGCTGTGCCTCAGTCTGTATCTCAACTATTTGAGACAAAGTTTACAGAGATGTTGAATAGCCAAAAGTTAATGTTGGAGCCACACCCGGAAACCACCTCCAGCTCAGGTATACAAGCTCATTTATTGGTCTTCCTTCAATAAATAATTGATTTAATAAATTAATAAACCATGAGACCCATTGTAATTACTGGGTTACATGGGTTATTAATTTATTAAATCAATTACAATGGGTCTCATTCCCCTGACCCTGATGGCTTCACCAATATGGCAGCATTGAGAAGGATGAGAAAGGAGAGGCCGATAAAATCTCAAGGCCGAACTAGGCTGCCACAACGAAAGAGACAAAAATTATTGTCTGTTCTTTCAATGCACGCTAGCATCAGATGCATCCATCAAGGACCTGATGGTAAAAGGTAAAAGGTAAAGTAAAGGCCCTCCCGTTGATCGTCGATTTTCTCGAGCAGGCCCAGTAACATCTCCATTGGAGACTTTGCTGTTACTGTGTCTGGCATATTGAATACTCTCGGTAGCTTGCCGGGCTCTCCGAGAGGGGCGGAGGAATCGAACTCGGGTCAGCCATGTTGGCCGCGTGTAAGGCGAACGCCCTACCCGCTGTGCTATCGCTCCAGCCCGAGGACCTGATGGTACAAGTGCGAAAGATCAAGTACGACATCATTGGTCTGACTGAGAGAAGGCACCAATCTCATCATGCCGTTTTCGGCACTGGAGAAGAATAGTTCCTCGGAACATGCGAAAAAAAGAGGTGTTGGAGGCGCGGGTGTCCTGGTCAACACAAATTTGTCCATGAGCATTGATTCATTTGAATGCCTAACAACCTGAATCGGATGTTTACATTTGAATAGATGTGGCTCACTACCGGCAGTTTCTATCTTCATTGTCTACACTCCAACATCTAATTATGATGAAGGAGAAATTGAGAAGTTCTACATGGAGCTGGAGAAGTTCTATAAAGGAGACCACATCTTCTACAAGATCATTGTGGATTATTTTAATGCCAAGATAGGATCGAGAAGATCAGCCGAAGAACTTCACATCGGAACCCATGGCCTAGATTGGAATGAACAGAGTGAGAGACTGTTTGAGTTCATCATGTCTACCAAGACCATCCATGGTAATTCACAGTTCCAGAAGGCCGAATCTAAATGTTGGACAATGGAGTCTCCCAGTGGACGATTCCACAACAAAATAGACTACAACATATTCAATTGACGGTTTTGCCTGACCGATGTCACTGTTGTCCCAAAATTCCAAACGGTATTAGGCCACCGTCTCCTTCGTGCAAAATTCTACTTCACAGAGTGGGGAGAACAGGCTGTAAAGTTTAAAAAAACGAACTCGGAGAACGACCACCAACTGAGAGCTCTTTGGCACTATTGCAGCAACATGGGAAGATGCCATTGTTGACAATATTGACGAGGAATACGATTGACTGGTTCAGCACCTCCATGATTGTGCAAGGAATGCCAAGATAGCCACAAAAAAACCGCCTGTCTTCGAAAACTCCTGAGCTTATTCGCTAACGTAGTTTGGCGCATGCCTCAGGCAACCACAAGCGAACGTCCGAGCTCACAAAGCAGTGCAGAGATGCAATCAAGGAAGACCTCAAAGAGAGAAGAGCAGAAGTGCTGGTAGATGTGGCAGAAGCCGGGAAAAGCATTCATAACGCCCTACTGTCCTTGGCCAACTACAAGACCAAGATGACAGCCCTTCGATGTTCTGATAGATCTTTCACATCTTCCGAAAGCGCAATGGAGAAAATTATCAATGACTTCTACTCAAATCTCTTCTATAGCCATGTCCACTTGCCGACATACCAAATTCCACAGGATGGATATGTCGTTCCCAATGTTCTCCCTTCCGAAATATGACGCATTATTTTGTCAGTAAAGAAACGAACAGCACCTGGCCCAGACAAGGTCATACCCAAACACCTGAAGAAGCTGCCTTCAGTACTCATCAATACGCTGGCTCGGCTCTTCACACGCTACCTGTCTGAATGCAAGGTTCTGTCCCAATGGAAAACCGGCAGGACTGTACTACTGCACAAGAAAGGAGACATCCATGACATTGGCAACTATCGCCTGAACTGCCTATTGTCTGTCATCTACAAGTAGTTCACTCGAGTCATCCTAAAGAGGATTGGCTGAAGACTAGATGAAGGACAACCATGTGAGCAAGCCTGGTTCTGCAAAGGATTCAGCACCATCAACCATATCCACACGATAACCAAGCTCATTGAGGTTTCTCGGGAGTTCAAGATGCCGCTCTGTTTAACGTTCATTGATTTAAAGAAGGCCTTTGATTCTGTTGAGACGGAAGCGGTCATTGAAGCCCTAGCCAATCAGGGCATTCAAGCCCAATACATCAGGATCCTCCGTGAGCTGTATTGCGGATTCACTACCAGGATCTCACCATTCTAAAAAGAAGTAATTATTGATGTCAAGAGAGGGGTTCGGCAGGGTGATACCATTTCACCGAAACTCTTCAGTGCCATCCTCGAGAACATCATGTGATAACTGGAATGGGAAGGAGTGGGAGTGAAGATAAATGGTCGGCAACTACACCACCTCCGCTTTGCTGATGACATTGTTTTAATAACACCAAACATCAGCCAAGTGGCACAAATTCTGGCCGACTTTGACCATGAGTGTGGAAAGGTGGGACTACAGCTGAATCTTACGATGACAGTGTTTATGAGAAACAGCCTCGTTCCTGACCCCCCATTCGCTGTCAATGGAACGACCATCTCTGAATGCAACAGCTATGTGTACCTAGGTCGAGGAGTCAGCATGACAAGTGACCTGGCACCCGAGCTGCGCAGGAGGAAGAGAGCGGCTTGGAACGCCATCAAGAGCATCGAAGAAATAGCTAAGAGGACGAAGAACCTCTGGCTCCGGGCACATCTCTTTGATTCCACTGTTCTTCCTGCATTAACATATGCCTCAGAGTCCTGGACCCTTCGCAAACAGGATGAGAACGCTATTCGGGTTTCCCAATGAGGGATTGAAAGAGCTATGCTTGGAATATCATGTTTCACTCAAATGAGAGAAAGAATCCAGAGTTCTGACCTCTGTCGACAATCAAGAATCAGGGATGCTGTCTCATTTACCAAGGTGTAAAAAATCAGATAGGCTGGTCACGTAATGAGATTTAAAGACGACCTCTGTACTAGAGCTGTTACCGACTGGATTGCACGAGATTTCAAAAGACTGCATGGCCGCCCACCTACCAGATGGTCAGACTTCGTCATCAAGATCATGAACGATCGGTTTGAGGCTCTTCGTGTTCCTAGATCGAACAGACACCATTGGGCTACACTAGCACACGGCAGGGACAAAGGGAGACGTTACTGGCGCCTGCTCAAGCAAATCAACAATTATCGGGAAGTCAAGTGATCAAGTGATCAATAAACCATGAAAGAGATTAAAAAAAGTTACAGTTAGTCTTACACTGTGCAAGGCTGAATAGACCAGAGTAAGTCTGGTGGAGAGGGAAAAGGGCGGGTCAGCCTGCTGCCTGCCCAAGCAGAGTCCCTGGCAACTACTTGCCTCCTCAATCCAAAAAATCACTGCCATGGCTCCAGATCGATTCCACAATCTCAGCATAGATGTCACCAATATATTAATCTGCTGAAAGTTCAGATGTCTGTTTTATGATAGAAATATCCAGGCTTTCTTGGGTTTGAAGTGGGTTCCTCCCCCATCTCCCTGTACTTCTGTAAGCTTAAAAAGAAATTAAAAACTCATAGATTGCACTTTTATTTAAACCTTCTATTTGATTAATTTAATTCAATATTCTAATTGAACATTCTTTCAATATAATAGTATAGACATAGACTCTTTTTATCTCTTATTTTAATCTGTAATTGTACTTTACCTGTTCACCTTTCTCTATATCATATCTGTATGATATCCTAAGTCTCAGTGATATCCTAAGTCTAAAGGCCATAATATAATTGAATATACAATAACATTGACACATTTATACATTATATTCTGCTAGTGTTTATATTTTATCCTACATACAATTTTATAGTATAATTTGACATATATTGTCATAATTCTTAATTATACACACATGCATAAGCTTTATTAATGGTGAAATCATATTAGGTATACAAATATTTATCTAGATTCAATTATAAAATTTATCACTTCTCACTTCCAGTAAATTTTTAGTTATTCTAGAAAAACTTCTCTAAAATACCTTCCTTCCTCTTCACTCTAATAGAATGATTTATATGTCTTTACACAAAATGTATTTGAATGATTCATTTATAAATTCGTCTCAATAAATTGTATACTTATTAAGCCATAAACATAAAATTTTACATTATATAATTTGTATACTCTGTGCTACTTTTAATCTGCTTTGGAAATAGTTTCTATTTAGCTTTATATTAAGTTAGGGTAGAATTGATTTATGAGACCTCACTTGTGGGGGCTTGAGAAATAGTACAGTGAGTTGGATGTTTGCTTTGCACACAGCAGCCCTGAGTTCAATCCCAGCATTCTATATGGTCCCCCAAGGTAGTAGTGATTTCTGAATGCAGATCTGGTAGTGATCTCTGAGTACTGCTGGGTGCAGCCCAAAACAACAACAAAAGTTATCATCTATGTAAAGCATTTTGAAAATATAATATATACAAATATTAACTGGCCAGCCATAATAGTTTTTCTGAAGAATAATATAAAATTTATAAACAAATGCATTAACTTTATTTACAATGAATATTAGTTATAAAAATACTTCAGTGAATTTTCATAATAGAAAAAATGGTTTTTTTTGAAATTTCTGTTTTTTTTCTACTTTTGTTGCAATAATTTTTTTCTTTTGCGTCAACCTTAGTACTTCTATTGAAAATAGGTGTAAGTTTTGCAAACCACAACACCCAATAAGAGAGAGAGAGAACAAAAGGGAATGCCCTGCCACAGAGAGGCAGGGTGGGATGGGGGGGTTGGGGAGTGCAAGGGATACTGGGATCCGTGGTAGTGGGAAACGGGCACTGGTGGAGAGATGGGTATTTGATCATTGTATAATTGAAACCCAAGCACAAAAATTTATAAGTCTACAACTGTACCTCACGATGTCTCACTAATAAAAATTTAAAAAAAATCTTTACAATAGAGTTCCAACTGGTAAACAATTGTTTTACCTCAGAAAAATTTTATTATTCATTAAAAAGCACATGTTATACCTTTTCAGTAACTATAATAAATATTCAGTATTTCAAAAAGAAAAAAGAAGAAAATAGGTGTAGGGCCAGAGCCATAGGACAGCGGATAGGGCATTTGCTTTGAATGCGGCATACCTGGGTTGGATCCCAGATGTCCCATATGGTTCCCCAAGCACTGACAAGGGTAACTTCTGAGCATCGCTGGATGTTACCCAAAAATAACAAAAGAAAAATAAAGAAAATAGATGTATTTTCTTTTCATGTAGTGTTTATATAAAATTTTATGGTATTTATTTCTGCAAGATATAATATTTTGTATTTTACACCTACTCTTTCCCCTTTTACTTTGTTTTAACTTCTCAGTGCAAACTGGCTTCTACATCCTTTGTCTTCACTCTTCATCATTTTGCAGCATTTGGCAATGTTGACAACTTCCTTTTGGACATATGTCTTTCTTTACCAAATATTGTTCACATCAACTGCTCATCCTGTCTCAAGTTTCTTTTCACGATGAAGAAGGCAAAAAAATACCCCATTAAAATGTTCAATAGTTTGAAAAGCACATAGTAAATGTCATTCTGTGTTAGCATTTCACAGATGATTACACATTTTTTTCCAAGAATTTACTATTTTGATGGAAAAACAGTAATACAGTTTGCTCAAACATGAGATGGCAATAAAGTGAATAAGAAATAAAGGCATTCTTAATAACAAAAGAATATTTAAATTATTTTTTATCCCCAAGCATACTTTATATAAAGGTATAAGTTAAATTTTCATTCTAACATTTATTACTTTATAAGACAATGGAGGAATGAAATTACCTATGAATCACTTATAGAGATTTTAAATAGGTGAATTAAGAATGAAGACCTTTTCATTCCAAAATTACGTGACTTTAGAAAATTCCCACCATTCTATAATTAATTTACCTTTTAAAATATTATCACTGGGAAAATATCTATATAATGATGATATGGTACTAGCATCTTTTTCCTTCTGCTGCAGTAAGCACCTAATTTAAGTTTTAAGTGCAATAGATTGTTGTAGCATAGTTTTTTTTTTTTTTATCAAGGCACTGTGATGTTTTGTGAGAGGATATCTCCTCTCACTCAGAATATTCTTGTGAGTCTTCTGAGGATTTGCACATATGAAAAATAATCATTCATGAGAGTTTCCTCCAGTTTAATGTAGCATTTCCCCCATATCTGTCTGATTTATTGATAATAGTCTTTGGTAAAGGGAATTCTCTGCAACACAATGTAGATAAAATAGATAATGTTGAAGGTAATGATTAATGTAAACTTGCTGGAGAAATGATATATATTTGAGACAGAGTCTCAAACATACATCTACTATAAAATAGTATATTTACTATAAAGGTGATCATTGTAGTTATGGAACAAGGTATTTTTCTAATCTCTTCATAAAATAAAAAAATATTACTCTATTGATATGTGTATGTTATTATGTTCCTCACCTAAAAATTTGGAACACTATACTTCAAATACATATCAGGTTTAATTTCAATACTATTTCAACCTTATCAGTCAGTCACTATAGTAAACTTGTATGCAATGCTATTTTGTTGTGCCCTTACTAATTTGTTACAGGACATTCAGTATAAATGGTGACTATAAGTCCAGGTCTATGATTATCATTTAGAATACAGTGAGTGAAATGATCCTAGAGCAATTAATATTCTAAATATTAGAATGTGTCAAGATTATGTTACATGGCATATGATGTTTTGCAAATGTGATTTAAAGACCTTAAAATAGGGATATCATGAATTTTTAAAATGAGTCTAATGTTTATGTATCCTTAAATGGAACTTTTTTTTCTTTCTAGAATTAACTGATGCAGAATGAGGATAAAATTTTTTAATCAGGAGAATATTTACCCCACAAAAATTAAATAAACACCCTCATTATTGGTATTGAATCTCAATGACAATCAGAGAAAAAGGAGACAGTAAACTGGAAAGCAGTAGTAACAGAAAAAAAAACAAGGATCACACACTAACAGGATTCTGAAATATTTAATAATATCTAGAGATAATCACATAAAATAGGATTGGAATAAATTTATAAAACATTATAGCAGAAAATAATTTGAAATCAGCAAACCAATAGTGTTATAATAAATGGTATAAAACTAAATTCGACTTTTTGAAAAAAATTAGAAAACAATTATCACCATGAATCAAGATACATTGTTAAAATGCACTAAATAAGTCAATGTTTTATGAAGTATGCTAAAATTGAAGAGACTAAGGAGTAAGGAGTGAAAAATATACATATGTTTTGTAACCAGTTCATAAAGGAATTTGATAAAAGAACATAAAGAGTACTGAACATAATTTTAAAATTTTAGAAGTTTGAAAAATTGAACAAATGTGCTTATAGAACATGTTGATGCAATTATCTTAAAATTCAATAAGCAAAATTGAGCTATTAGAAAAAACAAAGAAAAGTTAACCCATATGTCTTAGTGTGATACATTGTACCACATTACAATTATATATTTTCTAGAACAAAAGACAAGCTTAAAATTTACATCAGATATGACGATGAGTATCAAGTAGTGCAAAAATGTAACCAGTATAAAATTATTAGCAATTGTGAAAAGAATACTGTGATGACCAAAGAAAAATCCCTCATAATTACATGACAGAATACAATGGTGCTAAACTGTCTTAATCTACATGTTTGGGTATTTTTTGTTATTGTTTATTTATTTATTTATTTTGGTTTAGGGGCCACAACCAACTTGCTCAGGGCTTAATCCAGGCTAGTCACTTGGTGATCAATTTGGGCAACACATGGAGAACCATAGGATACATTGGTTTGCCATTTCTGCCTTGCCACAGGGAGGCTAGTTTTATTAGGTCACTCACTCCACAGTGCTCCCATTAATCTGTGTTTATTTGCAATCTCTTTGTTCTTTGTAGACTAATAAATATTGTTTTTCTCTTCTTCTTAGGTCCTTTACATGGTTAATTCAGAGCAATGTCCCTTTTGTATAGACAAAGGAAGACAATTAATGCTATGCTTTTGTAACTGGGGACTTCATTGATCAATGATATTTATCTTCTGGACATCTGTTCTCTCCACTTTAAGCCTCAGTTGCCCTTCTTTCCTAGTACCCCAAAAGCTTTCATCATCCTGTATTTTCCTATAGTAATATTTTTTAAGAAGTCAAAAAGACAGTACAGAAGATAACATATAGTTGCCTACTATACAGCAGGCCTGGGTTCCATCTCTGGCACTGACGAGGGTCCCTGTGAGGGATTGGATGGAGCCAGGGCAAGCAGTGAGCTACGCTGGCATCAAAATGGGCCTGGTCAAAGTGCCATATTGTTTACTATAAGTTAAAAGCATGGCCATGGACAAATTCTGTCATGATCCAAAAAGTAATAACTAGATTTGCACCCTGCTAAGGTTAGAAAACATTAATCCGGCCTGAAAACTGTATTCTGAATCTTTGGTGAGACGTTCCCAGGAGAATCGCCCTACAAGTCTCAATGGATCTCTTGTAGAAACAACCTTAATGGTAGTTTGCCCTTGAGCAGAAGAAGGGCTTTTGATCAACAGATTTTGCTGCAGGACAGGTTGTGATGTCTGCCCCCAATGCGGGGAGTTGGTGCAAAACTGGAGAGAGATCAGGGCAGCAAGATGGAACTCAGAGAGACTAGCAAGGGGGATAGAGGGAAAAGAAAGTAGGGGGGGAATGCAGGAGCAGGCACGTGTAGAGAGGAGAGAAGCAACTGTGAGAGGGAGTGCAGAGAGATGAGCGGAAGAGACAGGAGGAGACAGGAATGAGGGGCAGTGTGAGACTAGAATGAGGAGCTTAGTGAGACTGGAACAAGTGCGTGGGGAGAATGGAATGAATGACAACTGATCAGCGATCAACCACTCTGGCCTTCATTTCCTTCTTTGTCCGCCCATGGCATGGGCTGTCCAGGGAGTGGGAGCAGCCCAAGTCCATCAAACCGTGGTGGGAGAGGGAGAGCCATCAGGGCTTTCGATCTAGCTGCCCAGTGATTACACAGGGAACAACATTCGGTGATGGAACCCAGGCCTGCTGTATAGTAGGCAACTATACCTTATCTGCTGTACTGTCTTTTTTGACTTCTTAAAAAATATTATTAGAGGAAAATATAGGATGATAAAATATAAATTGTGAATTTTTCATAAATAGCTTAATTCTGTCTATGGATATGCATATATTTTTAGAATTATGGTTTAGAATGATGCACAAATTCTTTTTGGGGAAATGAGTGCTGGGAAATGCAAATGAAAAATATCAATTATGAGTGTTATGCACAACTTGTGCCAATAATAGAGAGATTCAGATTTGGGAGGCATGATCACAGGAGAGAGAGAGTCTACTCCCCTGCAGTTGGGACAGTAACATTTGTTGAATAGATATATAACCATATCTTGAATATATATAAAGTTGGGCAAATAAATGGTATTTAAAAATCATATTTATATTAAAATGTACCATCAAAGTATATGTATAAGGAAACACATTCTCTATAGAAAAATAAAGAAGCTTTTTTGACCTTTGGAAACGTTTTCCAAAAGTTTTCCAAACGTTTTCTAATACCATGTATGTTTTAAAAATAATATAACTTATTTGAATTTTCACTAATTTTTTTAAAAAGTTTGAAGCTTAAAAACTTTGATTTTATTTTTGTGAGAATCTTTGTATTTATTAATTGACTTAGAATGGGCTGGAGTGATAGCACAGTGGTAGGGCTTTTGACTTGCATGCAGCCGGCCAGGCCAACACGAGTTTGATTCCTCCGCCCCTCCTGGAGAGCCCGGCAAGCTACCGAAAGTATCTAGCCCACACTGCAAAGCCTGGCAAGCTCCCCGTGACGTGTTCAATATGCCAAACACAGTGACAAGTTTCACATTGGAGATGTTACTGGGCCCTCTCTAGTAAATTGATGAATAACGGGAGGATAGTGCTATAGATAGTGCTAATTGACTTAGAATATCCTATTCCTGCTAACCACCAAGAATATAGTATAAAGTAAGCAAAATCAACATTTGCATTTGCAAACTATGTTGCTCAGTTACACTTCAAGTTTCTATTTTTTCCTTTTGAATTATAATCTTTGATTTATGACTGGATTCAGTTTTCTTTCTTTATTTTTATTGCATCACCATGAGCTATACAATGACAAGACTGCGTATGATTGGGCTTCAGTCATAAAAAATTCCAACACCCATTTCTCAACCAGTGTATATTTCCCAACACCAATGTCCCCAGTATCCCTTCCATCACACCCTAACCCTGGTCTGCCTCTGTGGCTGGCACTTTCTGTCTCTCTCTCTCTCTCTCTCTCTCTCTCTCTCTCTCTCTCTCTCTCTCTCTCCTTTTGGGCATTATGGTTTGTGATACGGATACTGAGAAACCATTGCATTTGTTCTTTACTTACTTTCAGCAAACAGTTCCCTTCCAGAGCAATCACTTCCAACCATCAGCATAGTGGTGTCTTCTCTATTCCAACTACTCTCTCCATGTTTCTTGAAGTTCATAAGTAGATAGTAATTGATATTATTCTTGAAACTGAGAATTATTTAGTATTGAGAACTTCTCACTCCTTTATTAATTCATACATTATTTTTTTCCTAGATTATACATATTTTTTGACTTAAGTATAGTGTTAAACTTTAGAACTAAAACAGTACACAGAAATGGTCTATTGTGACTTTTAGGATTCAACATCAAAAAGTTATTGTTTTCAAATTTTATGTGGATCTAGAAAACTCTTTCTTGACTGTTAGGTGTCTACCTGAAAACCACCAGAGGAAATTTTACCCTGCCAGATGACAGTGTATGAGAAGAGCTATGTAAGTAAGAATATGACAATAATCGGTTTTGACAGGTCTAGTGGATAAATATATTCCTAATATCAAAGACATTGTCCTTTCACTTCTTAGTAATGTCATTCAACAACCTCTTCACTAAGATTTGAGTGAAATAGTATATGTAGAAATTCACCGCCTTTAAGAGCAAAATACATACATCATGGCATCTATATTTTTAAAAGTATATGGGTAAGAACATTTAAATAAACATTTTTATTACTTATTTTATTCTGAAACAAATAGAAACTTGATAAACTTGCAAAACTGTCATGTATATGAATAATTATAAAATGTTAAAGTCATGTTTAAAACAATTGCAATCATCTTTTCTTGATAATAAAAAATCATAATCACTCATTTTGACAACACAATGATGGGTTCTTTTTATAGATCACTCAGATATTCTGAGAACTTAAGGAATTGCAGTTAAATTACATAACTTTAAGTGTCATTTATAAATCACAAATTGTTCATATTTTTAATCTCTCTTAATAATAAATTCCTAACATGTATTTTAGATGTTAAAGCATGTACATTTAAAAAATGAACAGACATACAATTTATATATAAGGAAGGTTGTATAATCTTCTATTGAAAATGCTCTAATATTTTACTCTATATTAATGCATGTAGATGGTTTATTTTCTATGAGTGCTTTTATTTTATAGATTCATATTTTTTTATAAAATCATAATTATCACCTTGCCTAACTTATCTAGTAATAATGCTTTGTTATATTGCTATGCATTATAGAACTACTAAGCATATATCCTCTCAATTTTGCAAATTTACTTTTCCCTTTTCTTTGTTACTTTTGTGGTGACCAGGGAGAGCAAACAAACTTGATTGTGGTGCCCACACACTTGTTTGTGATGTTTCCCAGAGGTGACACACGGTAATTACAGTGCTCACACAGATTGCTAAGGGTAGTGGTGCTCTCAGCTGTGGTGCTTGTTTTGTGTGTAGCACCAAGTGGAGACAGGCAGGACCTTTCTTCACGGGCTCAGTAAGGGCCACATGCCTGACCATGCTACTTACACATCTCTTTAAGGTGCTTGCTGGGAACCACACACTTTAGGAATGATACATTAGCCACCTGACTGTAGCATGTCAGTTATCACACACTTTTGGGTGCTGCTGAGTGTACAAGAGAGCATTGTTGCAGGGACCACACATGATGCATGTGGGGCGAAGCCTGGGATTCAAGCTTACATGTTCAAGAGAGAAAGTATTGTTGCTGAGGAAATATATATATATATATACACTATATACCTATAATATATAGGTGTCTGTAAAATCTTACCACACCGAGGGTTGTGTGTTCACGGGCTCACTGGATGACTCTGTCTCACCGCCTGCATTTGGTGCTCTTGAGCCGTGAGTGTGTCTGGATCAGGACGGCTGTTCTTTCTCTCAAGCTTGAGCCCTTCTTGCTCTGACTCTGGATCTCTGGAGCCCGAGCTCTCTCGCTTCTGACTCTCCTCCCCCTGAACTTACAGTCTTAGTTTATATAGCAGTCACATAAGGCGGTGACATAAAGGTGGGAAGAATATTGACGAATCAACAAAGAGAGGTAAGACCACTCCTCCAGGAGATTAACTCAAGGACAAAATCTCATCTACAGAGATTACTCCAGATTACTAGGAGATCCACTCAAGGGTGGGATCCCAACAAAGGTGTGTTCTTCCCTCAGTTAGTAATCTACTTAAATAATTGTAATAAATCTACTCCTAATATTTCTAGCAATGTCATTCTGTATGAGCACAGTAAGAGATATAAACTTAGTTTGGTTCTTCCTGAGAACATCTCACTATACATTCCTCAGTCCTCAGGCCAGGTTAATCTTCCTAGCTCCAGCAGGGTCCTAGTCTCATCGTTACTTACTTTAGGATCACGACAGCATTTGTCCATGATCATGCCCTCAACTTATAGTTGAGTATTGTGGCTCTTTGGCCTGGCCCATTTCGATGCCAGGGTAGCTTACTGCTTGCCCTGGGTCCATTCAGTCCCTCGTCGGGACCCTGCTTTTGGGGTGCTAGGAACTAAGGGCAACTGAGTCAAGAAATCAGATGCCCAGGAGTAAATATTATTCGGAGTCAATCAACTCCCAAGTTACAAAGCATAATATTAACTGTCTTCCTGTGTCCACACAGAAAGGACATTGCTTACAATATAAGTTCAGTGTCCTTAGATGGCTGTGACCTGACAAATCTAAGCTACCTAAGGAAGCACAAAAGAGTGTTATCCTACAGGTGTCTATATACTAATTTTAAAATTCATATAAACTTTAGCTGTCAAGTTTCTCTCAAGATGATTTAAATGTTGTTATTAGGCAATAACATAATATCTTTTGTGAGCACAAGTTGCTGAGGGACCATAAATTATTTAAAGAACTTTAAATCTGTATAACTGAAATTTTTATTACTTTTATTAATATCACATACTTGAATATTTTTCCTAAGTAAACTCACAAATTTTATTTTGATAGAAACCATACGTAAAGAGATCTGTGATTGTTTTAGCATGCAGTCAAAATTTATTTTCAAATTATATCCATTCTCAATAAATACAAGACCATTAAGGGTATCACATAACATTAAATATTTAGTCATAATACATGTTACTCATACTGAATGAATTTGAAATTTTTTGCATTGTTTGTTAAGAATTAATAAGCTTCTTTAAAACTTTTTCAGTGCTTACTAATTTTCCTGAAACATTTTTTATGAGACTTAAAAACACCAAACTTCTAAGTAGCAAATTTTTCTTACTAGGAATAACAAATTACTTGTAAAGGTGTTTGCAAAGGAGATAGAATACTTCTATTGACTTAATTACATCTTTTATCAACAATTTAAACCATATGTATATCTACAATACATCAGTATCTCACATTTGGTACAGGCAGATACAGATATCAAATTATTGTTATCCATTAGTCCCAGATTTGTGTAGTGCCAATTCACACCTGAAAAATATGATACTAATGAGTTCACTGAGTTGAGGTTTTATCTGATGCTGATATATGTACCAGTACAACTCACTCTGCTATGTGTCCTGCACTTCATATAAAATTATTTTCATAATCAAAGTTAAATATTTTGCAAACATATTTTCTTAACACTTAATCAAATTTATGGCAATTAAACTGTAACTCTCACTTCACACGGTGTATTTAAATGTTTCCTATATTTTGTGAGTTATGAAAATAGCAGTCAATGAGGTATTTTGTGTTAATTTGGTCAACATTACATTCTCATTTTGTGAAAATGGTTTGCTTACCTGCTTACATATATTTAGATTATTTCCATTCTAGTTATGACCTATCATAGTTGGGTCTTTTATCTTCGATTTTATAACTGTCTCCAAGAGTTTTACTTATTATCTCTCTAGTATTTTATCAAGATACACTCTATAACCAAGCATAATGATCCAAGACAACTATCTACAGGATTTAAGGTTAAAATATGTTGATCTTAGAAGACCTTTCCTAACTAATAGAGCTGGTGTTTTCACTATTTATTATTCTACTAAATGATAAATTGATTCTCGTAAAAATAAATTTGTTTATATAGTGTTTTTGTGTGTCTCCATATGCTGTAGTCTGCTTTGTGAATTGGCAATCTTTTCATTTCAGAGGTAGCTAGTCAGCTCATAAATGATTCACATGGTGCCCAGAGGTACAGTTAAAGAGGACAAACTGATGTCATTTATACATGTCTGCATACAACTCTATTAATAATAAATTAGCTCTCTCTTGTAGTGTTACAATACAGTGTCTGTGTCTAATAAATACAGAGCATAAAATTAAGCAATTCTTTATAAAAATGTGTCCTATGGAAAGACAATGTGTACCTTTTTGCTCTTTGTAAGTTACCTAAAAAATTAATAGTAAAAGTAAAAGGTAAAGGTAAAGGCCCTCCCGTTGATCGTCGATTTGCTCGAGCGGGCCCAGTAACGTCTCCATTGGAGACTTTGTTGTTACTGTGTCTGGCATATCGAATACTCTCGGTAGCTTGCCGGGCTCTCCAAGAGGGGCGGAGGAATCGAACTCGGGTCGGCCATGTGGGCCGCTTGTAAGGCGAACGCCCTACCCGCTGTGCTATTGCTCCAGCACATTGTAGTAAAAGTACAATGTAAGATTTTAAATAAATTTTACTCTATATGGTTGAAAAATATACCAGATATCCTTAGCAACTTATTTTAAAAAATGTTTGTATTTTCTTATTTTCTTTTTCCTTTCTGGTCTAGAAGGGCCACATCAAAGGTACTCAGGGATTAGCACTGAATGTGTGTTTGGGACTCATTCCTCCTGGGGTGGAGGATTAAACCAGGTCGGCCATGTGCGAGACAGGCATCTTACCTTCTGGACTATCTCTCTGGTCCTCAATCTCTGTATTTTCCTAATCAATGAGACTCTATATTGACTAAAAATTGCTATGAATGAAATGATAAGAAATAACTTTTATGCTTTATCTTCTAGCAGATTCTGTACAGCCTGATGATCTTACATTGTGTTTGAATTGTTTTCACAGAACGCTTTTTATGGGTAAACATATTTGCTATGCTAAAAGCTGCACAATGATATATTTTATTAAATTTGAAGCATGATAATAAAAAATACACAAAATGGTAAAATTTTGAACTGGCGATATAGTACAGTGGGTTGCACATTTGTCTCTAGGTAGCCCACTCAAGTTCAGTCCTCAACACTTCATATGGTCACCTGAGCCCCACCAGATATGACCCTTAAGCGCAGAGCCAGGTGTAATCCTTGAATATTGATTGATATGAACATATCAAAACCAAACAATGAAAAACAAAATTTCTGATTACAACCCTGGGCAACAAACATAAAATTCAAAACAAGTGCTCTGCTATCAAGTTACACTCCTACCTTGACAAACTTATAATTGGCTATACTTTTTCCCTTCTGAGTCTCAATATCTGTCACTATAAAAAATTATAAGAAGCAATCATTTTAGTGAAAAATGAAGATTCAATGTATGAAAGTAAAGTATATCTAGTATTAAAAGATCAGATTATTAGAAAAATTTTCAGGGCCTAGGACATGACTCAAAAGTACATGTTCTGGCCAGGTTTGACCTTGGCATCTTGGCATGTTACCAAATGGTCCCTTGAGGACCTGATAGTATGTGCTGAAGTGAAGGGAGAAAGAAGAGAAGGGAAGGAAAGGAAAGAGTAAGATATAGAAGGGAAGTGAAAGACAAGGAAGAGAATAAAAGATAAAATAAAATAAAATAAAATAGAAAATCCCACTGCCACAAGGAGATAAAAGAAAATAATAGAATCTTGGTCTTGAGAGTCAATAAATGCTATTTGTCACATGATGAACCTGAGCACTTAACAAGTGAACTCATTAAAATGCCACTATTTTACAACTATATCTGAATGTTTCTATAGGCTCAGGATGTAAAATTTCTTGAATATAGGTTTGTGGAAAGTGCTAGTAAGCGTCATTTACTCAACTTTTAATTACAAGTTAAAGGTATTGTATGTTAATTTTTTTCCTTTTGAAAGAGTCATTTGAGGAGGATTTTATATATATATATATATTTGCTACTACATACCACCAATTGGTTTTTGGGTTTCACTCCAATGAAAAAAATGGAAACATATTATTTTTTAAAAATGGTATTCAGGATATATATTTTAATTCCTTTTTCTAAAATAGTGAAAATTTTATATTGTAATACTTTTTAAAAAATAAAAACACTTTATTTTCTGTCTTAGAATACTAGGAAACTTCCTGTCATATGGCATTGAATATAGTTTGAAATACATAAAATAGGTGGAAAATGTTATGAGATTCACTCAGAAACTTCCTACACTTCTTTTTTATGTGACTGTAAAGTTTCAATGCACTCTGAAAATACCAGCCATGGTGAAGGATTCTTGTCAAAAATAACTAAAATTGCAATGCACTCAGGTGGTCAGTGAGAGAGGGCAACTAGAGGAGGTGATCCCACTGTTTGTTATATTGAAGAGTTCAAGACCAAAGTGTAGGGAACAGGACACTGGGCATTTAACCTTAGCATTATGGAGTCTGCTCCACAGACAACTCACAGATCAGCAAAAGATTTAAGAGGACTATATTTAGAGCTTTTCCTTTCACATTATATAGTGCTCTCCTCTGCAAGTTCCTCTTCACAGTGACAGTTTAGAACATCTCTTACAACTTAAGTCAATGACAAGGAAGTTGGCCATGAGTTCTTACAATCTCTTAATAATCTACTAAATAGTAATGTTATGAACCAAGTTTAATGAATATGAACATCACTTTCCAAAAGTCAATTCTTTAAAGATCTTAACTCTCTCCCAGATCAGTGTGATTTGAGTCACTCCCATTCCATCAAAATGTGGTTTTGCTAATATTTGGTCCAGGATTAATAATTGTCATCAAAGTTATAGTTAATACAAGATAAGTCCTTTGAAATTTTTTAAATTATTGACAAAAGTTTTCAGCTCACATTAAAGCATGTAGATCAGAATATAAATGTTCCAATATACTAAAGGTAAAAGGTAAAGGCCCTCCTGTTGATCGTCAATTTGCTTGAGCGGGCCCAGTAACGTCTCCATTGGAGACTTTGTTGTTACTGTGTCTGGCATATCGAATACTCTCTGGAGCTTGCCGGGCTCTCCAAGAGGGGCGGAGGTATCGAACTCGGGTCGGCCATGTTGGCCGCTTGTAAGGCAAACGCCCTACCCACTGTGCTATCGCTCCAGCCCAATATATACTATATTTAACAATTCTCATTAGCTGTCCTTCCTTTACTTGTTATAAGAAAATAGATAAAAATTGTTTAGTAACTTAAAATTTATATTTAATGTCACAGTAGTATAATGTTTTGTTTGTAAGTACATTATTGATTAATTAATATATAGTTAAAATCTTATTTGGTTTTAAATAATTATGCTAATTATAACATAAAGGCAATATGAGAGGGATATATGTCCCATGAAGTCAAGGCTGGTAAAGCCAACTCAAGGTCTATATGGTGCAAAAAGTATCAAACTGTAAATAAAACCCACTGGATCTGCACTGCCTAGGAATTTGTCCTGGTTAACTGAACTTGGGATCAACCATTGCTCACGGTTTGAAAATCTGAGCTAGTGATCAATATTAGACAAGAACAGCTGTCTTTACACCAAATCTTGAAAATAAGAACTGTTAATATTTTCTTAAGAGCGTATTCCTTACTTTGTTTAAGTTTGTAGATAAAAAAGTGTCTAAGGGTCCAGCCCAGAAAGACATTTATGACACGTCTTCCTAAAAACATCCCTCTCTATTCTTTATATTAGAAACCATTCTTGTCACCATTCAGTGAGATGTTTGCTCTATGACTACCATGTTTCCAACCTGCTCCACTTCGGATCCAGGTACTTTGTCTTTCATAGCAAAAAATAGGTTCAAGAGAAGAAAAATCAGAAACAATATTAGTTAAGGGGTTATTAGTTTTTATATTTGTTGAGGGAGTATTAGTGTTAGGGGAATGCATTATTTTCCAGTGACAAAAAATTTCCCCATGTAAAAGAAATAGCTTATGCACCCAATTTAGGAGTGCAGACTACAGACATCTCCATGATACAGTCCCCAAAGTTGCTTTGGAAAACTAATCGCATAGTAGTTGTTTTCAATGTGACTTCAGATGGTGCCTTTATGCAGTAAAATATCCTTGCTGAATAGAGTCTCAAAGAATAGGGTTTTGAAAGTCTGGTGTATTCTCTGTCTCAATTTTATAAGGGTCTTTATCCCTGGATGTGAATTATTGGAATGATCAGGTAGTTCAGTGAAGTAGCCTTCAGTTTTGAGCTGGTGGCAGAATGACACCTTTTCAGATTTTATCTTGTCTCTTGAAACCTTTCTTGATTTGTATGGCTTAGTGAGTTTACTCTGAGGGCTCGCTCCCAAGATGTGTTTCTGGTAACTAGTAACTTCTTTAGGGAAATAATTGTTGACCTATCTGATTCTTTTTCTCCTTCGCTTATTTAAAATTTTATCTTACTAACAATACTCCAGTTGGGAAAGAATGAAATAAATACGAATGCATGAGGCTTATTATGGAAAAATTATGCCGAAGGGAATATTCAGGAAGTTAGGTTCTTTCATCAGGTAATGTTCAGTGCAGGTTTCATTGAGAGGAAGGATTTCAGAGATCTGAAAAACAAGAAGCATCTTATAATAACTCGGCAGAATATTGTCTATGAATAAGGTGAAGCGTTGTAAAGGCACAGAGGCGATAAACAAAAGAGATAAATGAGAATTTGGACTGGAGACCAATAGGAGAAAATTAAAATGAAAAAGTGAGTTAAAATGAAATTAGACAGCTCAACAGAAATCAGATTACAGAGATTTTATAACAGGTTCTCTGGACTTTAAGGATTTCTTGATCAATGGAGGAGAAAAATGCTCTAGAAATTATGGATATATGATGGTGATCCTCCCTTCAAAAAGTCATTTGTGCAAAATAAAAAATGAGTTGTAGGCAGTTGGTAGGAAATATTGCTTCTTAAAACAAATGAAAAAGTTTTTGTTGATAGGATCTTTGCTAATTGGTGAGCTAAACAGAAAATAAAAACAGAGTATAACAGAAAGATAAATATTGGATAAATTTAATATTGCATGTGCTATGTATTCCAATGATTCCTGTGTGCTTTTATATAATTTGGTTATAATATTGCTGATGCTTTGATGAAAGTTTTGGTTAGGTTGTCATTTGTAGATTAATTCATCTGACCATGAAATGCTCTATTTACAATGTATTTTTTTAAAGAATAGAATAGGTTTCTACAATTTAAAAAAAATTCTTCCCTTATATTTAAAATGTAGTGCCAAATTTGTACAACTATTTTAATGAGGAATCAATAGCACATGTTGACTGAACATTTCTAAACTAGGTATAAGTTTATACTGATATAAACTTTAGTATGCACTTTGATAAGGCCTTTGTATTATGAGAGAAAGTAAGGAAAAGATGGGAGGAGTATATAATCAAAATAATCTGATTGGTCAATTTCGCTTAGACAACCTATAGCCAATCAGAAAAAAGAAACAGCTAAAGTCTGGTATATATAGATATAAACACAGATATAGATTAATACCAATGTATGTGGATATGGATTAATCATCAGTCTGGAAGAAAACATAAATATTTAGTAATTTATATTGTAAATTTTAATTCGTACATTAAGTATAATTTTAACAGTGATATTCTAATTAAAAATTTGAAATAAAAGTAATCAGATGATTAAATCTGGCAATAAATACGACATGTAAGCTATATCAGTAAATATCCAACTCACAGAAATAAAAAATTTAGGTAAATTATGTGGGAAGTTAATTTATTCTAATTCATTGATAAAATATAGTACGTATAAAAGACATAGTTTCCATTTGTTTAGAAGATACAAGAAAAAATAGAAAAATAGAGAACTCTGAAGACAGACAACAAAGAGGTACAATAACTCACAGGAGAAAACAGTAAAATAGAAATCATCCTTAAGCCAGAGAGACCTGAGAAGAAACTAAAATTACCAAACCTTGATCTTTCACAACTATCCTCTAGAACTTTGAGAAAATACAATTTTTTCATGCAACAAAGTTTATGGGATTTGTTATGGAAAACTAATAATAGTTGCCACTTCAGTTTTCCTAATGGTCATATCATTGCAAGATTCAAGCAGATTATCTATATATTTTCAAAACTGCTGAATCTTTTGAAAATTTTTAGAATCTTACTATGACATTCTAAAATTATGCCCATTATGATGAATACTCCAATTCACAAAATCTAAAAGTTACCCTGCACAGAAATAAGTATTTCATTTGCAATCAACATCAGTTCGATTTTATCATGATTATTATTTATTTCTAAACCTATTGATAATAAAAATTATTTTATTGAAGGAAAAACCTCTTAACAGTGCTCAACAGGCCAAGAAATCACTCCCAATAATTTACAAAAAAGCAGGCCATACAGTTGAATGTTAAAAGCTTCCAGAAATACAAATAACAATGTACAAGGAGCCAGGTATAGCCAGTAATCTGACCAGAGTCACCTTGCATGTACCCTAACCCAAGTTCTAGAACCCTGGCCCTTCAAATTCTCCAAATTTTAAATTCATTTTTCTTAGTTCTTATTTAACTTATGTAATTATTCATATGACAACTTTCATCTTTTCTTATTAAAAACTATACTCCTGCCTCTTCTTTAAATACTTTATGCCCTTCATACTCTGCATTATTATTTTTCTTTTAACTATTATGTCTAGTTGTCACAATTTTTGATTTTATTCACAACTGCACATACTTTTGTTTGTATTTAATCTTCAGTCATTTTCTCTTTTTTCCTTGTTTATCTGATATACTTTTTCGTATAACCTTTAATTTATTTTGAGCTTTTCTACTTCACCTGTTATTATAATCATTATTTTATCCTTGAAAATATATTTTTCTCTTTCTTTTTTTCTTCTAAAGACAAACTTTCTTCTAAAGTCTTTTAGATCATCTTTATTTGCTGCATCCTTAGTCTCAATACCCCATTTGCATGGTTCTAAGATTTCTCTTTTACTGCACACTGCTTCTCTAAATTGTTCTTTTAAACTTTGTGTTTTCATAACTCTGCTGCTCCACCTCCACTTTTCCCTATTCCTGGTCTCACCCAGTGCTGGGTGCTCCTTTGAATTATAGGCAGATGGATTCTTTTTAAGTTTCTCCCATTGGATGCCTTAAAAGTGTAATCATTTATCTCTAGAGAGCTTCTATAACATTATTTGTCATTCATCAAGGTCAGTGGTTTATAATTAATTTCTCAAATATTGTCATCAAAAGAATCAAAGGCCTTCTTTAAATCAATGAACGTTAGACAGAGCGGACTTTGATTCTGTTGAGACGGAAGCGGTCATTGAAGCCCTAGCTAATCAGGGCATTCAAGCTCAATACATCAAGATCCTTCGTGAGCTGTATTGCAGATTCACTACCAGGATTTCACCATTCTACAATGAGGTAATCATTGATGTCAAAAGAGGGGTTCGGCAGGGTAATACCATTTCACCAAAACTCTTCAGTGCCACCCTCGAGAACATCATGCGACGATTGGAATGGGAAGGAATGGGAGTAAAGATAGATCGTCGGCAACTACACCACCTCCGCTTTGCTGATGACATCGATCAAATAACACCAAACATCAGCCAAGCGGCACAAATGCTGGCCGACTTTGACCGTGAGTGTGGAAAGGTAGGACTACAGCTGAATCTTATGAAGACAATGTTTATGAGAAATAGCCTCGTTCCTGACACCCCATTCGCTCTCAACAAAACGACCATCTCCGAATGCAACAGCTATGTGTACCTATGTTGAGAAGTCAACATGACAAATGACCTGGCACCCGAGCTGCGCAGGAGGAAAAGAGTGGTTTGGAACGCCTTCAAGAGTGTCGAAGGAATAGCTAAGAGGACGAAGAACCTCCGGCTCCGGGCACATCTCTTTGATTCCACTGTTCTTCCTGCATTAACATATGCCTCAGAGACCTGGGCCCTACGCAAACAGGATGAGAACACTATTTGGGTCTCCCAAAGAGGAATTGAAAGAGCTATGCTTGGAATATCACGTTTCACTCAAATGAGAGAAAGAATCTGGCGTTACGACATACGTTGACGATCAAGAATCAGGGACGCTCTCTCATTTGTCAAGGTGTCAAAAATCAGATGGGCTGGTCACGTAATCAGATTTAAAGAAGACTGCTGGACTAGAGCTGTTACCAACTGGATTGCATGGGATGTCAAAAGACCGCTTGGCTGCCCACCTACCAGATGGTCAGACTTCTTCATCAAGATCATGAACGATCAGTTTGAGGCTCTTCATGTTCCTCGTGCGAACAGAATCCATTGGGCTACACTAGCACACGACAGGGACAAATGGAGATGTTACTGTCACCCGCTCGAGCAAATCGATGATTAACGGGAAGTCAAGTGATCAAGTGATTGTCATATCATGCCTGCTGCCGTCATCTTGGAATGTCTAGCTCATCAGGACATCTTCTCTTTATTCCTCTTCCTGAACCTTTTTCCTACAGATTATTTGGATAGGATCCTAGTCAATGTCCCTACTCAGCACCCAGCGCTATTGAAGGAACCCTCAGTATGCTTCCTGTGTCCTGCCTTTGTTACTCTAGCTGATCCTCACATAGACACAGATCCCAATTGTGAATTTACTAGCTGCATCATAGAAATATATATCAGATGACACTCCAATTGAAATGGAATCATTTATTGCTATACCTATATTAAAAGCTCAGTCAAATTTTCATAAAAAGAAAAAATTTCGAAGACTCATATGCACATGAGTCAACAACTCACAAATATTCCTTTCTATATCAGCCTTCTTCTGAAAAAAAAAATGCTGCTTTTGGTCACTTCCAGACTTTACAAAATGATAGTGATAGTTGGTCATTTTTAAATTTGGCTACAATTGGTCAGCGCTCTCTAGGCCAGTCTTTTTGTAGCCCAGGCTGGAGCGATAGCACAGGAGGTAAGGCGTTTGCCTTGCATATGGCCGGGCTGAGCCGATCTGGCCCAGGTTTGATTCCTCTGCCCTTCTCCGAGACCCTGGCAAGCTACCTAGAGTATCTCGCCTGCACAGCAGAGCCTGGCAAGCTCTCCCTGACGTATTCGATATGACAAACACAGTAACAACAAGTCTCACAATGAAGAGGGTACTGGGCCCACTGGAGCAAATCGATAAACTACGGGAGGACAGTTCTACCAGTGCTTCACATGGCTATCATGACTTCCCAAATCCAGCTCAGAGACATTCATTTGCACTCATAAGAACAATGGCAAAATTTATAAATAATTGGATCTTACTGTCTAATATTCACCAATGGAAATCAGTTTGGGAAAAGAGATGATTAAAATTTAGTTAAAACTATGGTATTATATAACCCTAAGATACTTGCTATTTGTCCAGAAAGAGAAGCATAAAAAGTCTTTTTCTTAATAGAATCGTAGAAATACGACTAATGGAGAAAACAGCTACAAATTACTATCTTACATTAATAATAGTTATAGTTTTCTTTACTATTTCATTTACGTGGATGTTTAAAGTCTGTTTGTTTCTTACATAGTTGTCTCATTTATTTCCTTCCTTCGTTAAGGGCTCAAGTCAAAACATGAGAGTAGTAGAAGACTGCATAGTTGGTGGAAGCAAGGGAAGCACGTAAGGCTTGTATGTAGTTTATAATATTAGAAGTCAAAATGATTCTTTAAAGGCATGAGTGCCCGAAACAGATGACTGGTTAAAGAAACTTTGGTACATTTGCATAATGGAGTACTATGTAGCAGTTAGAAAAGATGAAGTTATGAAATTTACATACAAGTGGTACTACATTGAAAGTATCATGTTAAGCAAAATGAGCCAGAAAGAGAGGGATAGACATAGAAAGATTGCATTCATCTGGGAAACATAAAGTAACAAAATAGGAGATAAACATCCAAGAATGGCCGAGATTAGTACCAGGAATTTTGCTCCATGGCTTGGAGGCCAGCCACACGTGCTAGGGGAAAAGGCGGCTCAGATAGAGAATGGAGCACCAAATAAAGGGTGTTGGGAGGATCCTCCCAGGATGGGAGAAGCATACTGAAAGTAGACTATAGACCAAACATGATTGTCATTCATTGCCGCTTTTGCAAACCACAACACCCAAAAGGAGAGAGAGAATGAAGGGGAATGCCCTGCCACAGAGGCAGGGTGGGATGGGGGGATGGGGGTGGGAGGGATACTGGGATCTGTGGTGGTGGGAAATGGGCACTAGTGGAGGGATGGGTATTTGATCATTGTATAATTGAAACCCAAGCACAAAATTTGTAAGTCTACAACTGTACCTCATGGTGTCTCACTAGTAAAAATAATAATAATAAAGGCATTGGTGCGGGACTGGAGCAATAGCACAGCAGGCAGGGTATTGCCTTGCACGTGGTTGACCCAGGTTCAATTCCTAGATCCCATATGGTTCTCTGAGTATTGTCAGGAGTATTTCCTGAGTGCATAAGCCAGGAGTAGCCCCTGTGTATCACTGGGTGTGACCCCCCTCCCAAAAAGATAAAGATATCAGTGCTGTTTCTACATATATGCTCATTAACAGTAATGAAGCAAAAGTAGGAACTGGGATAAATTTTTGCCTTTCATGATCCAGACCATGAGGTTAAGCTGTTCAAAGTATAGAAGACAAACACAAACCACAAATTGAAAAGTTATCATTCTGTTGTCTAAGTAATTTAGTTGTTCGGTCATTCACCAAATATTGAAGTCCTTTTGAATTCTAAACACACTGGTTCTAGACACTACATGGACAGTAGTAAATGGAATACTTTCAACATCTCTTATTATTCTTCACAAAATTTCCTGTCCCCAAACCAGGCTGTCTTCCCTGGGGCACCTCAGGGAGGGTCAGGTTGAGTTTCTCTCCCTGCCCCAAACAGAATCTCAGCAGCCAAAAACCTTCAGAACCCAGCCACAGCCATGCTCAAGGCTACAGTCCACACACTTGTACAAGCCTCATGCATGAAGGAATCTGCAGAGGAACCCAGGTATGAGGGCCTCAAGTCTGAGATCTCCAAGCCTGCTCATATCGGGACTGGGCCTCTTCTACCCAGATTCCCTATTTACCAGTAGTTTGGCAGTCACACGCACAAACTGCCCCTGGTGCCATATAATCTCACCAATGGCCAAGATCCAGAGTCTATAAAACAAAGCTCCCAGAAGAGAGTGATGCAGTTTTTCCATTTGTCTCAGAGAGCCTAGCAAGCTACCGAGAGTATCCTGCTTGCACGGCAGAGCCTGGTAAGCTATCCATGGTATATTTCATATGCCCAAACCAGTAACAATAATGGGTTTTATTCCCCTGACCCTGAAAGCACCTCAAATATGGCAGCGTTGGAAAGGATGAATAAGGAGAGTCTGCTAAAATCTCAGGACTGGGACAAATGGAGACGTTACTGATGCTTGCTCAAGCAAATCAATGAAAAACAGGATGCCAGTGATACAGTGACTCTGCGTCTATTATATCTATAATTAGAATCAATGCTCCTGGGGCAGGAGAATTGGTACAGCAGGTTAGTGGCATGCCTTTCACAAAGCCAATAAGACTTTGATCCCTGGCATCCACGCGGTTCCCCCAGCAAGCCAGGAGTAATTCCCAGCAGGCAGGAGTAAGCCATGAGAACAGTCTGGTGGAGGCACCCAAATAACAAATAGCAACAAAAATACATTTCCCAATCTGCTTCTGTGATTGTTTGATTTTCTTATAAAGGCTTGAATATTCTCACTTTTTGTGGTTTTCAAGCAAGCAAAACTTTTTTTTCAATAGTTACTGAACATTTGAATATTGAGTCTCTTAATATTGCTTTGATTTGGATTTCTCTTATGTCCCTGTAAAAGACTGATCTTAAATGTTTGCTTTGGGGCTGGAGAGATAGCACAGCGGATAGGGCGTTTGCCTTGCATGCAGCTGACCCAGGTTCGATTCCCAGCATCCCATATGGTCCCCTGAGCACCGCCAGGAGTGATTTCTGAGTGCAGAGCCAGGAGTAACCCCTATGCATCGCCGGGTGTGACCCAAAAAGAAAAAAAAATGTTTGCTTTAAGTTTAGTAGATAACAAGTGCCCAAAGGCATCAGAAACTAAAAGTAGGTCTTCACTATGAAATGCAACACAAGAAAGGTGATAGAGCAAGCAATAACAGGACAACAGTGGAGGGAACAAGACTCTGGCCTAGAGTGTGGTGATGGAATGTGTCATGTATACCCCTACTAATAGTTTTGGGAACTGTGGTGTCTTTTTCTTTTCCATGTAAAAAATAAAGATCACAGTCTGGATATACTAATGATGCGTACCCTTAAGAGGAAATCCTACTTTTTGTGTTCACAGTTCTTCTATTCTTACTAGTAAATCCCTGACCTTTAAGTGTGTAGCCCTCTGTGAGCTCTGATGATTTTTCTACTTACCTCTTTTCAGTGTTTTATTCCCTGGATTCACTATTGATCATTTCTTTAAATGCATGAGCTGTTTTCCTCTCATTTTACTTTAGAGGTCACACCAGGTAGAGCTCAGGTATAATTCTATGTTTTTTGCTTTAGATGGAATAAATTTATTTATTTATGTAAGGTCTCTACTTGTCTTCATTCTGCTCCCTATGCCATACTTTTCTATTTGTTTGTTTTTGCCTTGTTTTGCTTTGGGGATATACCTGGCTGTTCCTTTTTAAAAAAATTTTTAGAATTTTTAATTTTGTAATAAAATAGTTCACAATAATAGATTACATTCAATAGTCCAACACCAATCCCACCACCATTACACCACCAATATTTAAAAGTTTCCCACCACTACTCAGGGCAGATGCTACATAATTTATTCTGAATTGCTTGTTATGAATAGCATGAGATGTCTATAAGGGTCTATCTAACAGTGATTCAACAAAAAACAACAAAATGTATAATATATCACATAGCCGTAAAAGCACCATCCACTCCTGGGATTGCAAAAATTTAAATAGCTGGGGTCCGGAGCCATCCCTGCAACCATTTGCTCAGTTCCAAGATTCCTATGTGAGTCTCTGGATCATGGCTGTTAATGCACTTAAGTGACACCCATTTAAATAACAGAACTCATTATAACATCAGTCTATATTGATTAACTTCAACCCTTACTAGCATATTCAGTTACATCTTCTTCTAGACAGAAATGACAATAAACAAACATCTTGAATGTGTTTTACAGGATGCATCAAAGGTGAATATATAGCTTGAGAGATAGTTTAGCAGATAGAGCACTAGACTTGCATGTGACTCACCCTGGTTTAATACCCAGCATTGCATATGACTCCTAGAACCATTAGAAAGAAGCGATCCCTGAGCTCAGAGCCATGAGTAAATCATGAACACGGCTGGTGTAGTCCCCAAACCAACCAAATAACAAAAATAGTCATGCCAAAATAATAAATAAGACACATCTGTAGATATCTATTTATATTCATAATTACAAAGATTACTCTAAAGTAAATAATACTTTCTTTGGTTACAAAGGAATGTGTAGTGATTGAGTAAGTCCAGACAGCATCCTTGGGTAATGCATTTCTTAATATGTCTTGTGGATATTCTATCCAGTCATTTTAATCTTAAATGATCTTTCCCTATTTAACTGACATGAAAGTTATACTCTATATCTAGTTTAGTTTATAGATATTTGTTTTCTGCCCGCATGGCAAAGCCTGGTAAGCTACCTGCGACGTATTCGATATGCCAAAAACAATAACAACAAAGTCTCACAATGGAGACGTTATTGGTGCCCGCTTGAGAAAATTGATGAACAATGGGAGGACAGTGCAGTGAAGTGCATTAAAGTCTTTATATCAATCTTGTTTAAAACATCTTAGTTTTATTTTTAACAACTGAATTTAAATCTACTTTTCATTTAAAATATTTGTTAAAAATGGACAGTGGGAGAGTATATTCTTTTTATTGCTCATTTGTTATTAACTAGTTGGTTGAACAAATTTTAAATACTGTATTCTCTTTTCCAACAATCTGCCTGAGATCTCTGTGACATTGTCACTTGGCACTGCTAGGTAGGGCTTTAACCTAGGAGTATGGACACATAAGCACAGAAATAATTCCTTCTGAGAGTAGATACTTATACTACAATAAAAAACAAAACAACAATCAAAAATATATTAATAATTGGGGAAACCAGGTGAAAATATACAGAATTATCAAATCAATTTGTGACTAAAATAAGCTTATGATTTGGGAGATTAAATAAAATTAGGACATTAATTATTTTTCAAAAAGATTTTTAGACTCAAAACTATTCCAATTAAAGTATGTACATATATGTATGAAGTAGAATGGTCAATTCTCAGTTTTATATATATATATATTTAAAAATGATAATCATTGAAAAGAATAAATAAACAAAATAATGAATTAATGAGAGTAGTAATTCAATCAAAAACTTATTGTAATAAGAAATATGTAATTGGCATAAGAATTGTCACGTGAAAAAGTACCATAAAGTTCCAGATTGGTTATTTACTGTGTTTGCTACATTTAATTTTTACAAGCTTTATTAAAGTATAAGTAAAAATACAAATGTGAATCTGTATTACAGAAAATTAAACATTTATAATTGAACAACTTGATATCTATTGAGGGCTAGAGCAATAGTACAGTGGTAGGGCATTTGCCTTGCACACGGCCGACCAGGGTTCAATTCCTCCGCCCCTCTCGGAGATCCTGGCAAGCTACCAAGAGTATCCCGCCCATACAGCAAAGCCTGGCAAGCTCCCTGTGGCATATTTGTATGCCAAAAACATCACAATGGAGATGTTACAGGTGCCTGCTCAAGCAAATCGTTGAATAACGGGAGGACTGTGCTACAATTCTACAGATATCTATTTAAGGTGCACAACTGATAATGTCACATAAATACATAAAGCAAATGATTACCAGGATCAATCACTATGTTAATAATACATGCATTATTTTTAAATAACTCCCTTCTTATGGTGACTTATTATTTTATCAAATTTAAGTAATATAATGTTAATTTCAATTTAAATATAGTCTCTTAGAATTTATCTTATAACTTAACATTATACATTATGACTAGTATCCAGAAATATCACTTATATCACTTGTCATCTCGTTGCTCATTGATTTGCTTGAGCAGATGCCAGTAATGTCTCCATTTGTCTCTGTCACGTGCTAGAGTAGTTGAATGGTGTCTGCTTGCTCCAGGAACATGGGAAGACTCAAACCGTTCATTCAGGGTTTTGATGAAGAAATCTAACCATCTCATAAGGGTGGCCACATGTTCTTTTGATGTCTCGTGGAATCCAATTGGTAACAGCTCTAGTCCAGCGGTCATCTCTAAATCGCAATATGTGTCCGGCCCACCTGACTTTCGATGCTTTGGCAAACAAGGTAGCGTCCCTAATTCTTGATCATTGACAAAGGTCAGAATTCCGGATTCCTTTTCTCACTTGAGTGAAATGTGATTCCAGGCTTTTTTGATTCCTCTTTTGGAGACATCCAGAAATATATTTACATAAAATAATGTGAATTTCTTGCAAAAAATTGAATACTGGCAGTTTTTTAATTTTTATTACATAGACCTCTTTAATTTTTCAGTGTGTAGAAACCCCAGAAAGATGCCCAAAGATCCTTTCTAGATCACTTAAAATCATTTTCTGTTCCTTCACCACTCTCCACAAACCCACCTCCCGCACACTGTTAAGTATCTGTTCTGGTTCCAACAAACAACTTACTGCCCTTAAGAAACACAGAAATTGAGCTCCCATTTGACCCAGCGATACCACTCCTGGGAATATACCCCAGAGAAGCAAAAATGTGTAGTCGAAGTGACATCTGCACTTGTTTGTTCATTGCAGCACTCTTTACAATAGCCAGAAACTGGAAGAAACCTGAGTGCCCAAGAACAGATGACTGGTTAAAGAAACTTTGGTACATCTACACAATGGAGTACTATGTAGCTCTTAGAAAAGATGAAGTCATGAAATTTACATACAAGGTACAATATGGAAAGTATCATGCTAAGCGAAATGAGTCAGAAAGAGAGGGATAGACATAGAAAGATTGCATTCATCTGGGGGATATAAAGCAACAAAATATGAGATCAATACCTAAGAATAGCTGAGATCAACACCAGGAGGATTACTCCATAGCTTAGAGGCCAGCCGGGTATTCTAGGGGAAAGGGCCGTTCAGATAGAGAAGGGAGCACCAAATAAAGGGTGTTTGGAGGATCCTCCCAGGAGGGGAAATGCATATTGAAAGTAGACTATGGACTGAACATGATTGCCACTCAATGCCTCTTTTGCAGACCACAACACTCAAAAGGAGAGAGAGAACAAAGGGGAATGCCCTGCCACAGAGGCAGGGTGGGAGGGGGGGTGGGAGGGGGATATTATCCATGGTGGTGGAAATGGGCACTGGTGGAGGGAGGGATGGGTATTTGATCATTGTATGACCGAAACCCAAGTACAAAGATTTGTAAATCTACAACTGTACCTGACGGTGCTTCACTAATTAAAAAAAAAAACACAGGCCTCTTTGCCCCTTTTTAGAGAGATCCACTTGTTGCTGGGAATTTTCCTCTCCACATAGTCCCAAATGAAAGACTAGAGAGAGTAGAAGACGCAAGTTGATTTTCTTCTGTGTGAAACTTTGTCTGAGATCTCACATTTCTTAGGCATTTTTCCATTCCTAATTTGCTGCTTCTGTACAATTACTGATAGTCCCTATACCTGCCTACATTCTCAGTAAATAATTGACACAGAAATCTTCATCTGATAATCTGCTTCTGGGAGACAAGTTCTAAGATGCTGTGGAACATTAAACTCTTTATTCAACCTTTACATCCACCTTCATTGCAGGATTAAAAAAAAAAGCATCACAGGAGAGTCCATCAGAATGAAGAGAAGGGAACGGGAGTGGCTGACATGTAACATGTGCCCTTGTTTCTCATCAAGTCGACCATTCAGCATCAAGTCAATAGCTTGGGACTCAGATGGTGAGATTTATAAATAGGAAGTAAAAACTGATTTATATTTTGTAAGCCGTTCCCAACTTTATTAAATAATTCTGATATACTTTGGGTTTATTCTGTTGTATTGGATGAATTTTACAGAGGAAGACACGTTATGCATTTTTTGACAAGCTATTTAATCAGTTTCAATAGGAATTGATTTTACCACTGTAATCCTCATTACTTAGAAGGACATACACTAATGAAAAAAAAAAGGCCAGAATCAATTGTTCTGCACTTCTGTCTAAAAATTGTCTAAAAAGGACTACAAATTCAGGAGATGAATGCAAAATAGCACAAAGAATTTCAGTATAAATTCTGAAAATATAGTAAGATTCCTAGTTTTTGTTTTAATCAGAAGGCCCTAATTCAAATTATGTGAAGTGTTGCATGAGGCTTCCACTGCATGACTCCCGTTAGTCAATGATTCCTGCTGACTGTAATGGGAATCATACAGTTACAACTCCAGGAAGCCCTTTGCACATTTAGTTATGTCTATAGTATTGCTTAGGCAATTTAGGCATCATTTTGTTTCAATAAGAAAAACTGTAATTTGGTGTTTTATAAAAGCTTTTAGTGTACACCAAAAAAGCACAGTCTAAAACAGTTTAATAAAATATTAAAGAAAGAGTTCTCCACCTAATTAGATGTTGTGACTAAGTGTTGGTATCAGGTAACTTATTCTCATGCAAAAAATGAAGAAGTGTACTTCAATAATAGGCATGTATAATAAAAATCAGGCACATTTTAATAACAACATAAGTTAGGTTAAACTGGCCAGGTGCCTCTTCATTCACAATGATTTTAAAACTTTATTACTTTATTTTTACCACTATTTTCTTCCTTTGCAGAAATAAAATAAAATAAAGGTAATAGAACAATGATACATTTAACTAAAAATTATAGAAAAAAGAAACTAAACAAGCATTTAAAATTTAGTTATGATCTACAATTTTAATGATTGAATCTTATATATTTCATCTCCCTAATTTCCTATTACATTTTTATGCTTCAACATGCATACACTTAATCATACATATATAAATATAGGGCTGGAGCGATAGCACAGCGGGTAGGGCATTCGCCTTACAAGCGGCCAACATGGCCGACCCGAGTTCGATTCCTCCGCCCCTCTCGGAGAGGCCGGCAAGCTACCGAGAGTATTCGATATGCCAGACACAGTAACAACAAAGTCTCCAATGGAGACGTTACTGGGCCCACTCGAGCAAATCGACGATCAACGGGAGGGCCTTTACCTTTACCTTTATTCAAATGTATGCAAACATTGAGCATATAGATTCATGAATTCTTTCTGGTTTTGTTTCCTAAACAAAACAAACACTGTCCTCCTGTTGTTCATCGATTTGCTCAAGCGGGCCCAGTAACATCTCCATTGTGAGACTTTTTATTACTGTGTTTGGCATATTGAATACTCTCGGTAGCTTGCCAGCCTCTCCGAGAAGGGCGGAAGAATCGAACCTGGCTTGGCTGGGCTGGCTGTGCGCAAGGCAAACACCCTACCGCTGTGCTATCAATCCAGCCCATTTTGTAACAAGGAATTATATTTTTAGAAGTTTAGATCTTATTATAGAACAAAAATAATTTCACATTATTTGTTGTATTAATGTAAGAATCAAATCATTAATAAGATAATTTAAGGAAATGGTTTGTTTCCTAGACAAAGGTAAATTTTACCCTGATACATGAGCAATTGAAGATAAACAAAGCATTTGGTAACTAGAAGTGCGAAGCAACAACTCTTCTGTAGAGCCACAGTTCTTTTATTTTTCCTTTTTTCCTTTGTTTTTAATTGAATCACCATGCGATACAAAATTACAAAGCTGTTTATGAACCCACTTCAGCCATACAGTATTATAACCCCTATCCTTCCACCAGTGTACACTACTGGGAGATCCACACTTCTTTAAGTGGAAAACTTTTTGAGTGGAAAGCTGTCAACTTCTACAATAGTCTCAACACTTTGTGCCCCAATTTCTTCAAATAAGCAAATGGGAATAACAAATCTGTATCATAATATTATTCTGAAAACTCTATATGTTAACAAGTAGAAAGTACTTAGAAGATATTTTGCATATCATATTTATGTGTTTAAGAATATAAATGTTAACAGCTTTCAAGTAAGTGTTTTGCATCTTTCACATTTTACCAAAAGTGAGTGAGGAGAAACAAAAATGTATGTATTAATAAATTGTATTCAGCATGCCCACAAGTTATTGTGTTTTACAATTCTGTAAGTCTGTTACAAAATTTTATTTATTGATAGTTTTATTTTGACAGATAACCGAAAGGAACTTGTAATGTTTAAGTAACACAAAGATGATTCTTAAACCTATTTATTGGTGGAATTGGGAGCCAAACTTATATTTTTCAGGCAACAATAAACTTGCTCAAAACTTATAAGCCAGATACATACAAAATAACATCCCTTAACAAAATGTGCAAGAACCATCACTGATTTATTTTATGCTTAAATAAGTCACTGTCCTCCCATTATTCATTGATTTGCTCGATCGAGCCCAGTAACGTCTTCAATTTGAGACTTGTTACTGTGTTTTGGCATATTGAATACGTCATGGGTAGCTTGCCAGGCTTTGCCGTGCGGGTGGGATACTCTCAGTAGCTTGCCAGGCTCTTTGAGAGGGGCGGAGGAATCAAACCAGACTTGGCCGGGCTGGCTGTATGCAAGGCAAACACCCTACCGCTGTGCTATCACTTAAATAAGTAGATAAACAAACATGGAAATAACTAATGTAAAATAGTATTGATCAACCACCCTCCAGAACTCACGGGTGCTCCTCCCAGATGGGAGTATAAAATGAGGCCCCAATAACCATATCATCGGACTCCTCGGAAGGCTGTTTTCACCCGGGGCACCCCAGAGGGGGCGTGCGAGAGCCTTACCTGCCCCAAGAGACCCAGTCCCAGCAGCAAACTCCACTAACCAACCACTGCCATGCTCCAGGCCGCTTTCTGGACCGCGCAGCCACTTTGTGGCCATGCCACACATCATAAGACACTTCTTACCCATTTTCCATAATTACCACACAATATTTAATGGAGAGTTCAGATGGTAGGCAACAAATCATAGACAAAAAATATATATAAATATATATATATACATATATATATATATATATATATATATATATATATATAAAATATATACTTCTTGGAGAGCCCGGCAAGCTACCAAGAGTATCCCACCTGCATGGTCAGAGCCTGGAAAGCTCCCCGTGGCATATTCAATATTCCAAAAACAGTAACAACAAGTCTCACAATGGAGACATTACTGGTGCCTACTCGAGCAAATCGATGAACAATGGGAGGACAGTGCTACACTGCATGTTACAGAAGATTCCTGTAATTAGTGCTATTATTCTAAAGGAATACAACTTTAAGTACAACTTTGAGGAATGAACCACATATTATTTAGTGAAATTTACCTTTCAATGTTTATTCATAAGTTCCTAATTAATTGTCAAGTGCAATTCATCAAAACAAATTTGGCTGTATGTATAGATTTTTGTGTAGATGGTGACTTTCATCAAGTTTTATCTCACTAGATCTTCCTCATATTTCTTTGATAATGTTCTTCTTAAATAAAATGTACTTTCAAACTTTCTTGTATGCCATGAGAAAACACGAAAAGAGGAACTGGATTTTATATTTAAATTTATATTGAATAATGTAGCACTGTCCTTCCGTTGGATGATTTGCTCAAACGGGCCCCGTAACATCTCCATTGTGAGACATCTTGTTACTGTGTTTGGCATACTGAATGTCACGGATAGCTTGCCAGGCTTTGCTGTGCAGGCGAGATACTCTCGGTATGAGTCAATTCATTTCTACTCCACAGCCAACTTATATTTCTAGACATATTAAGAGAAGAATTAGCAGTGGAAATAATATCATGTGGTACTTAAAAAACTTGGTTTGCTTCTTTGCAATCAAGGATAAAGACAACTAGATTAGGAATAATGTAGTGCACACACATTTTTATCTTTTTGAATTTGAAAGTCATCATCAAATAGAGTTATTAAAGTATAAGAATATAAGTCAAATTGGTGATTTAAAATAGAAAAGTATCAATAGACCCACTTAATGAGTATAATTAATCGTTATTATACTGATTAAGTTGCCTCATACCTTTGTCATTGACGAGTGGCACTTCAACTCTAGTAGATTTTACAATGATAGCTTATATACTTATGAATTGGAGTAATCTATCTTCCAAAATTCATAAAGCAATTGAAACAATGACAAGTCAACATAGTATGATTGTAAAATGAATAAATTCTCCTTCATTACAGAATAATTGCTTGATAAATTCCTATCATTCAGTTCAGGTATTTCTAGAAATACATGAATAAATATACTAAAATATTACATTTAAGTTTGTACATTTTAATTTAAAGCAGGATATAGAATTTTAAAAATAGTTAATTGAAAATTTACACACAAAATTTAGAGAAACAAAAAGTAGACACTAAAGCAGTAAGTTAAATATTCATGTACATATACAAGGTACTGGTTAAACTCCACAAGAAGAAATCACCCAACCCCATCAAAATATGGGGTGAGGAAATGAACAGAAACTTTCGCAAAGAAGAAATTCGAATGGCAAAAAGGCACATGAGAAAATGCTCTACATCACTAATCATCAGAGAGATGCAGATCAAAACCACAATGAGATATCATTTCACACCACAGAGACTGGCCCACATCCACAAGAACAAAAGCAACCGGTGCTGGCGTGGATGTGGCGAGAAAGGGACCCTCCTTCACTGCTGGTGGGAATGCCGGCTGGTCCAACCCTTTTGGAAAACAGTATGGACGACTCTCAAAAAATTAGAATTTGATCTGCCATTTGACCCAGCTATAGCACTCCTGGGAATATATCCCAGAGAGGCAAAAAGGTATAGTCGAAGTGACATCTGCAATTGTTTGTTCATTGCAGCACTCTTTACAATAGGCAGAATCTGGAAAAAACCTGAGTGCCCAAGAACAGATGACTGGTTAAAGAAACTTTGGTACATTTACACAATGGAGTACTATGTAGCTGTTAGAAAAGATGAAGTTATGAAATTTACATACAAGTGGTACTACATGGAAAGTATCATGTTAAGCGAAATGAGTCAGAAAGAGCGGGATAGACACAGAAAGATTGCATTCATCTGGGGAACATAAAGCAACAAAAAGGGAGATTAATACCCAGGAATGGCTAAGATTAGTACCAGGAATTTTGCTCCATGAATGGAAGGCCAGCCACAGGCTCTAGGTGAAAAGGAAGCTCAGATAGAGAAGAGAGTACCAAATGAAGGGTGTTGTGAGGGCCCTCCCAGGGTGGGAGAAGCATGCTAAAAGTAGTTGATAGACCAAACATGATTGCCACTCAAAGCCTCTCTTGCAAAACACAGTACCCAAAAGAAGAGAGAGAGAACAAGGGGGAATACCCTGCCACAGAGGCAGGATGGGACGGTGGGGGGGGGATGAGTGTTGGGGGGGGATGCTGGGACCCGTGGGGATGGATGACGGGCACTGGTGGAGGGATGATCACTTGATCATTGTATAACTGAAACCCAAGCACAAAATTTGTAAGCCTATAACTGTACCTCATGGTTTTTCACTAATAAAAAAAGAAAAAAAAAGAAAAAAAAAGAAAACCTTCATGCTCTGAAAAAAAAATATTCATTACATATACAGATATAAGGTTTTTTCTATTTGATTCAGTCTCTATGCAAATACTCAATAATAGGTACTAATGATAAATTATTCTTAGAAAATTAAAAAAATAAAGCATATATTTGCATATCTTAAAATTGTTTAGGAAAATAGACAATAAAATGTCAACTAAATATGTAGACAATATTAAATAATGTAATAGTAGCACTGCACTATAGCACTGTCCTCCCATTTTTCATCAAATTGCTCGAGTGGGCACCTGTAATGTCTCCATTGTGAGACTTGTTGTTACTGTTTTTGGCATATCGAACATTGGGGAGCTTGCTAGGCTTTGCGCTGTGGACGAGATACACTCATGAAAAACCTGATGAAAGATCACACAAGGTTAACACATTCAAGGTGCTTAAGAACAAGTTTATTTTGGTAAAATGTATATACACAGTTCAGCTTCTTTAACAAAATTTTTTTACCAAAATTTAGAGGGCCCAACATCACATTTCTAGTTAAGACAATTATTTGAATGCTTAAATGGAGGAGTTGCTACTAAAAGTATCTAACAAACTAATCTGTTGGCAAGGTGAGTTAAGTCCATACTAGTAACTATTTAAAATATTCCTATAATTTATATAAATTTTTAATTAGAGCAATTATGTCAGAGTGGAGTGAAGAAAATCTGTTGGAGTACACAGAGCTTAGGTTTATCAGGTTGCACCCATCACAGTGCTCCCGAGTAACTCCCATTACTTGTCTGTCTGTAACCACTTCTATGCTCTCTTCCCCAACCAATTTGTAAGGTCTCATCCTTCTTAGACACTGATGCTGTACTGTAAGTTAATATTGCCTTTCTCCTGTCCTTATGTCTTTTGAATAGTTTGCCTTAATGCAATGTCCTTTTGTATAGATACAGGAAGACAATTAATTAATATGCTTTGTAACTTAGGAATTGATTGGCTTTGAATATTATTCACTCCTGGGCATCTGCCTTCTCAACTTAAGCCTCAGTTGTCCTCACTTCCTAGCACTCCAAGGGCAGGGTCCCGACGTGGGACTGGATGGAACCAGGGCAAGCCGGTAAGTTATGTGCTACCCTGGCATCGCGATGGGCCAGGCCAAGGTGCCACGATTCTTAACTATAAGTTAAGAGGTTGATCATAGGCAAATGATGTCATGATCCAAAAATAACGACGAGACTAGGGCCCTGCTGTTAGTAATAGGAAAGATTTCTGGCCTGAGCACTGCAGTCTGGGATCGAGATGGCCCTAGGAGAGCAATTCTATAAGCTCAAAGTATTTCTTGCTGTATCCATACAAAATGATTAATATTATGTATGCTTATATGTTGGTTGGACAAGGAGAGGAGAAACACGTCCTAGAAGCAGTTTTCCTGTGTGTCCTGACTAGCTTGGATGAGACTGCTTTCTCCCCTTCAAACTGCCTTCAGTAAATGATTTCAGTATATTGAGACAGTTTTCCTTTTCTTTCAGAAACCTAGCTGGTCTTAGATAAGCAGATCTCAGATGCTAGCCAGGACTGATCTTTGGGATGTAGATTTCCAGCTCTGGCTAGGGTGGTCTTTCAGATGCAAATTCAAGTGCTTGTAGCTTGTAAAGGTGAGGCCAGGATTCCTGGCCTGCAGATGTAAAGAAACAATGCATAGTTTGCCGCCTCAATGTTCTTTCTGTAACTCCTTTTGATGACATCACTATATTGTTCCCTTTAGAGGTACTATGATCTATATAAGGGAGATTTCAGGGCTCTCTGGGGGGACACGTGCATCAGAGAACCTGGGAAGATGGGGCTGAGGACAGAAGCTGAGAGAACAAAGGTGCACGTGCTTGAGAGATCCTGGGGCCTCCATGACATACATCTCTTCCATGTAATAAACTGCTGCTAAGACCAACCAGCTTGGCCTCGTTTCCTTCCTTCGCCTGACCATCGCCATCGACCTCCGTGGAGTGGGGAAACGGCCTGACCGCCGGCCCCTTTTTATTTTTTGTGTGTTTACACAAATATCCACTAAAGATTTTGAGTTTTTTCTTTCAAAATGTTCTTTCAGTTGCACCAGATGTTTTGTTCAAATTTCGCTTATAAATTTTCCCAAATAATTGCAGTTTCTTTAAAAGGAAATACAAATATACCTAGTAACATTTATATCAAGTATTTCAAAATTTCTTTCCTTAAAAGAACAAGATATATAATCCTTCTTCATAGAATATTGAAAAACTCACACTTTTCTAATATTCAAAATTATTTGTCTTTGACTGAATTACCAAAAAGAATAATGTTAAAAACCTTATATTCAGAAAAACTGAACCAGATGATTAATTATCACTTGAAATCAAAAATAAAATCTTAAGGGAATATTAAATCTTTAAGGAACTCAGAATCTGAAAGGTATTGATAAGTGTTCATAAGTAAATGAATATCTATGAATCAGTTTCAGTGCTAGGTTAGTAGTAACAGAAAAAAATTCAACAGGAAAGATTTATGTCTAGAGTGAGGAAGCTCATTGACAGGAGGGGAATGGGAATATAATTGAGCTAGATGGTGTAATAATAAAAATGTAATAAAAAGGTCAAAGGCTTATAGACTCATAAAACATTTTGAAAGGTGAATAATTCATAATATATCAGTCAAATAAGAAAAATATGATGTAGCTATTTTTTCTAAAATGTTGGGGGGAAAAGACATGCAAATTAGAAGTGATTGCATGCCATAACATTGCAAAGTACATCCTTAATAAAATTAATAGAAATGAATGTGATAGTAAAAGAGAAGTTTACTAAAACAGGAAAACAGTGCCTGTAGTAAGTCATTTTACAATAACTGTAATTCTTAAAAAAATATAGATGAAACAGTTAAAATATTTTTGCTTATTACTACTGATGTCGGTGGGCCCCACGGGTGACTTATGTGAAGTGGGGAGGAGAAAGACAGCCACTTTCCCCTCATCCGCCTCTGCCACCCGGAACCCTGGGTAGGCTAGGACCGGTAAAGTCTGCAGTGAGCACCTGCTCGGCACGGGCCTAAGCCCCGCCAGCCCCACGAGGTGGCCATCAAGCCACACCTGAAGTCCGCTTGATCTTCTCGGCAAGGGAGTTAATCCCCGCCACCCGATTGCCCGGGGAGCCACGGACTCAAGCTGGGGCGAGAATTTGCTCTTTGCAGGAAAGGAGAGACCAGTCCCAAGCCTTACCCGAGGTTTCTGGGGTTCTTGTCTCGCTCGCAGAAAAGAATTTCAGGAGTAGACGAGCAGTGAAGTAACAGGTTTTATTTGGAGGCTTTTGGAGAGGGAGAGGAAGGGATAAGCAGATAAGCGGGGGAATGGAGAGTAAGAGAGAGAGAGTAACGCGTCCAGAGGGAACGCGGGCTTCTCCGAGGGTGGAGAGAGCGCCAAGTGGGCTCTCGAGCTGGTTCTTATAGATCCTTCTGACTCGGAATGTTCTGGAATCTCCTTGGGGCTTGGTCGCTGGAGTCAACCGGATTGAAAGGGGGTTCGAGAATCATCTGACTTGGAATGTCCTGGAATCTCCTTGGGGCTGGGTCGCTGGAGTTAACCAGATTGAAAGGGGGTTCGAGAATCATCTGACTTGGAATGTCCTGGAATCACCTTGGGGCTGGGTCGCTGGAGTCAACCGGATTGAAAGGGGGGTTCTTGGAAAGGAGGAATTTCATGGGGAGGAGGCCCGTATCTTCAGGGTCTGGGGATGGTCTTATCAAGTCCTCATTCTCTGTCTCCACAGGGTGGGTTGGTCCTAGAATTCTTCTTCTATGAGACTTTGTTTCATTGCAGAGAGCCTTTCCCTATCTACCTGCCTACATCACTACTATGACTTATTTATTCAAAATTTTTAAATGACTTAGAAGAAACCAAGTTTTAAACTTGTTTTATTTCATTTGTATCACTTGTTATCACATTGCTCATTGACTAGCTCGAGGGGGATGCCAGTAACGTCTCCATTCATCCCTGCCACATGCTAGTGTAGCCCAATGGCATTTGCTCGCTCCAGGAACACGAAGAACCTTAAACCCTTTGTTCAGGGTCTTGACGAAGAAGTCCAACCATCTCCTAGGTGGGCAGCCAGGCTTTCTTTTGATGTCTCATGGAATCTAGTTGGTAAAGGCTATAGTCCAGTGGTCATCCCCAAATCCCATTATGTGTCCAGTCCATCTGATTTTTGATGCCTTGGCAAACAAGACAGTGTCCCTAATTCTCAACCATCGATGGAGGTCAGAACTCCGGATTCTTTCTCTCATTTGAGTAAAGAGTGATACTCCAACCATAGCTCTTTCAGTTCCTCTTTGGGAGACCCGAATAGCATTCTCATCCTGTTTTTTGTAGGACCCAGAATTCTGAGGCATATGTTAGTGCAGGAAGAACAGTGGAATTGAAGAGATGTGCTCAGAGCCGAAGGTTCATCATCCTCTCTTCAACTTCCTCGACGATCTTGAAGGAGTTCCATGCCGCTCTCTTCCTCCTGCTCAGTTCTGGTGGCAAGTTTTTAGTCACATCGAGTTCTCTCAGGGTGATACCATTTTACCGAATCTCTTCAGGGCCATCCTCGAGAAAGTCATGCAATGACTGGAATGGGAAGAAATGGGAGTGAAGATAGATGGTCGGCAACTACACCACCTTTGCTTCGCTGTGACATCATTCTAATAACACCAAAAATTAGCCAAGAGGCACAAATGCTGGCCGACTTTCACCGTGAGTGTGAATAGGTCAGACTGTAGCTGAATCTCACCAAGACAATGTTCATGAGAGACGAACTAGTTCTTGACATTCCATTCACTCTCAATGGAACTAACGTCTCTGAATGCAGCAGTTATGTGTACCTGGGTTGAGAACTCAATGTGTTTTATTTACATTAACAGATTTTGATAATTGAGAAAAATTGTCCCACAGAACTGTCCATGGTGTTGCAAGCTCATTTGTTCAACCTCTTTCCCACTCATTCTCCCCCTTTTCTTGGTCTTCCCTCTCTCAGTAATACACATACATATGCACAATAATTATTGCTCTCAGACACTTTATTTTATATTTTCTATATTGTAGTTTATATGTTTAAACTGACACAGTAAGTGATTGACATAAAAATAAACACATAGGTTAGTGGTAGAAAAGATAATAATAGTTTAATTTTAATGGGATGTAATGATGATTCTAGCACAGTGGTAGGGCGTTCGCCTTACAAGCGGCCAACATGGCTGATCCGAGTTCGATTCCTCCGCCCCTCTCGGAGAGCCCGGCAAGCTACCGAGAGTATTCAATATGCCAAACACAGTAACAACAAAGTCTCCAATGGAGACGTTACTGGGCCCGCTCGAGCAAATCGACGATCAATGGGAGGGCCTTTACCTTTACCTTTACCATAAAAGAATCACAGTCAGAGTCACAGTCCTCCCGTTGTTCATCGATTTGCTCCAGTGGGCCCAGTAACGGCTCCATCATGAGACTTGTTGTTACTGTGTTTGGCATATCAAATACGTCACGGGGAGCTTGCCAGGCTCTGCTGTGCGGGCGAGATACTCTCGGTAGCTTGCCGGGCTCTCTGAGAGGGGCAGAGGAATCGAACTCGGGTTTGCCATGTTGGCCACTTATCAGGCGAACGCCCTACCGCTGTGCTATTTCAAAATAAGTTAAAGAAAGGCAAAAGTTCACTGCAGATAAAGAATTGGCAAGTCAAACCTTCTTATGAAATATCAGGGTACATACCATTTTAATGGCAGCAATTTAGAAGTCTGACAATATCAGATGTTGACAATATCACTGACAACATCAGTGACAATATCACTTTATAATATATTTATAAAGTGGGTTATTTAGTCTTTTTAAAATTTTTTTGAGTCAGTGTGAGATAAGCTTAGAAAGTTTTCCGGTTTGAGTTTCAGTCATACAATGATTGAACACCCAACCTCCACCAGTGCACATATTCCACTGCAAATCTCCCAAATATCCCCCCCACCACACACACATTCCGTACTTCCTCCTTCCTCTATGTCAGACATTCTTCCCCATACTCTCTTTTTGTATTGTTTGTTATGAATAGCATAAGATGCCAGTAGAAAGAGAGGCTGCTTGCTCCTGGAATTCTAAAATTTCAGGTAATTGGGTCTGGAGAAATCTCTGCAGTGAGCTGCTTCATCTGGATATTCTTTTGTGTGTCTCTGGATCATGGCCTTAAGGAGCTTAAGTAGTAGCAGAGGGAGTTTGTTTGTGGGTGTGACCGCCATGTCCCATGGGGATGGGGATATAAGGAGGACCAAACCATCCTCTATCTTTTGAGGCCTGGAGTTTGCTGTCACTGAACCCATATGCCTGCACTTTACATGGGGTTCTGGAAGTTGGCAGCTGTTGGAGTTTTTAGGGGGCAGGTAAAGGGACAATGACTGCTCCCATCTGAGGAACCCGGTAAAGTCAGCCTGACTTAAAGTCTAGAGGCATCTCTGCTGCAAGCTGCTTGGTTCAGAGATTCTTTTGTGTGTCAGGGTTATTTAGTCTCAACCCTACTAAAGTGTAGAAGGTAGACGATAAATAAATAAATAAATAAATAGTTCAATTGGATAAATTGAGGGATTGCATTTTTACAGCATAACCAGGATCTTACATAGTTCTATGGGAATTACTTAAACATAAACTAAAAGCAAGGCAGAGCCTGGCAAGCTACCCATGACATATTCAATATGCCAAACATAGTAACAACAAGTCTCACGAAGGACATGTTACTGGGCCCGCTCGAGCAAATTGATGAACAACGGGAGGACCGTGACCGGATAAGAAAATATATATAGGAGCTGAGGCAATAGTACAGTGGATAGAGCGCTTGCCTTACACATGGAAACTTGGGTTTGATCCCAGAGTCCCCCAGGAACGATCCCTAAGCTTAGAGTCAGAAGTAAGCGCTGAGCACTTCTGAGTGTATCCCCAAAACAAAGAATATATATACATGATTTGTGTTTTAGCATCATAATGTTGTAGGGGTATTTATACAGAAGAAAGTAGCTTAGTGTTTATTTGTCAAAAAGAAAATAGAAAGCAAAAAATATAATCCGATTATAAATGTTTAGCCAAAAGTAAACCATATGTTACTAAAACATGCAAATATTTGTAATAAAATGTGAATATTTAAATAGATGGAGTATTATGTTATAGACATAGAGAAAAACTCGAGAAAGGGAATAGATTAAGAGTAGTGCAAACTGTTGATGAAAGTTTATTCTCCAAAACTGTATGAACCAAAAAATTAGAAGCACACAAAACAAATTCCCTCATTTAGAAGGAAGTTTATGACATTTACTCCAGATGAACTTGAGGGACTTTGTAAAATTATTATCTTGTGGATGAGCTAGAGAATGCTAACATAATTTTACATATTTGCTCTAGGTAACAATGAACTGAGTTACTGAAAAACTGACTTATTTTCTTGAAGTTCTGTTTCAAGCTCCTATCTACAGTGCCTAGTTAATTAAGTGTTTTAATTACTTTAAATTACACACAATGAGAAAAATAACAGTGATAGGTAAATAAATAGAAATAAGAACAATTAAATGTATTATGGGATGGGAATAGAGTGTATATGTTTTTCTTTTTCTGATCTTTTTTTTGATGCTTGAACCCACAGTTTATATAATTTTGTTTTAATTCTTTGAATTTAATATCATCATATTTCTCCAGATTCTTTGCTGTTCATAATTTAAATGATTAGTTTTGATCTCTGGCCTCATTACTGAACATTCTGGCTTATTTAATCACATTAGCTAGCTATTTCTCCTGTAAACTTTACCTCAGAGATTCTGAAAGATAGCTTTATTAAAAATCAGTTGCTTTTTGAAGTAATTTGTGTCTGCTACAAATCCAGAGGCTACATGTTATTTAATTTAGTTTATATGATTATGTATAACAACAATTTACTTTGAGAGGTCTCTTTTTTCAAGTTGTATCATAGGTTTTAATTATTTTTCTGCAAGGACTTTAACTTTGGTCTATTAAAAACTAACAGCAAGTTGAATGTTATTGTGACTAAGATACGGATTTTAAAAATATGAAAAACCTCAAAAATAAGGACTGGATTGTTTAGCTAAATTTTGCTCCAAACTTTTTTTAAATGTAGTATTTTCTGTTTATAAATTTATTTTGTATTAACACCTGTTCTTTATTCATAATTTCTTGATGACTTAATAAGTCTCACTTAATAACTTTACCACTGTACTATATTTTGGTACTCATTATTGAAGACCTTTGCTTGTGTTTATCTCTAAAATTCATTAGAAAACACTTCTAAATTAAAAAAAATACAAATTATAACACAACAGATAAACAATAAGGAAACAATAATGAAATTAAGAATTTTTTATTACCAATAGAAGTCATTTTTAAATGTGATAGGCCTGATAAAATTAGCTCACATCATCATCACCTCTTTACTTTTAATTCATAACAGTCAATTATCTTTTTCGTCCATACTGTGTTCCAATACCACACTCATTATCAGATGCCAGTTTCCTTGAATCATCCCAAGGACCCCTCCCACTCACCATCACCCAGAAAAATATTTATTTCCTTGTCTTTAGTACATCTAAATGTGGTGTTCATGACTCAGTTATTATACTATTCTTATTTTATATTTATGATAAAAGTGGTTGTTTTCTGGCTATTGTAAAGAGTGCTGCAATGAACATACAATTGCAGATGTCACTTCGACTATACCTTTTTGCCTCTCTGGGATATATTCCCAGGAGTGCTATAGCTGGGTCAAATGGGAGATCAAATTCTAATTTTTTGAGAATCGTCCATACTAATCTGGAAAAAACCTAAGTGCCCGAGAACAGATGATTGATTAAAGAAACTTTGGTACATTTACACAATGGAGTAATATGCAGCTGTTAGAAAAGATGAAGTTATGAAATTTACATACAAGTGGTACTACATGGAAAGTATCATGTTAAGCGAATTGAGTGAGAAAGAGCGGGATAGACACAGAAAGATTGCATTCATCTGGGGAACATAAAGCAACAAAAAGGGAGATTAACACCCAGGAAGGCTGAGATTAGTACCAGGAATTTTGCTCCATGACTTCAAGGCCAGCCACACGTGCTAGGTGAAAGGGATGCTCAGATAGAGAAGAGAGCACCAAATAAAGGGTGTTGTGAGGACCCTCCCAGGGTGGGAGAAGCATGCTAAAAGTAGTCGATAGACCAAACATGATTGCCACTCAAAGCCTCTCTTGCAAAACACAGTACGCAAAAGAAGAGAGAGAGAACAAGGGGGAATGCCCTGCCACAGAGGCAGGGTGGGACAAGGGAGATGGGCAGTGGGGAGGATGCTGGGACCCGTGGTGGTGGAGGATGGGCACTGGTGGAGGGATGGGTACTTGATCATTCTGTAACTGAAATCCAAGCACAAAAATTTATAGGTCTATAACTGTACCTCATGGTGTTTCACTAATAAAAAAATTTTTAAAAAAGTAGTTCTTTTCTTTTTAAGCTGGTATAAGGCCAAGGAGGTTATGTACAAGGTAAGGCTCTTGCTTACATGTAGTTCACTCAGTTTGATTTCTGGAGACCTTGTATGGTTTCCTGAGCACTTCCAGGGATTACTTCGGAGAGTAGAGATAGGAAGAGTTCTGAACACTGTTAGATGTGACTCATCCTAGATATGAATAAATAAATTAATTAAAAGGAGCAAAGAGGTTTATTTTTGACATAATCTGATTTGAAATGATCCTATACTTAGATTGATGCTAAAGAAAAATTTCTAGTATTATCTTGTGTTTTACTGATTATGTTTTCTTTCTATGTAATTGTGGTATTTCATTTTGTTTAATATTATCCATTGGTTTTCTTATTGAACTTTTTGTCTATAGTGCCAAGAATCTAATATATTGACCATATTAACAACAAAAAATAAAAGACTAGTCCAGACTTTTTAAAGTTATATTGAATAGATTTGTAGTCTAATTAGATAATATGTGCAAAATATTGATACATGTGTGCAAAGGTGTATTTAATTATGTTCTGAAACTATGTAAAGTTTTCATTCTATGCCATGATAACAGGGAACACAGAAAATTCCTGAATATGATGGGTTTATATAAGAACCCCTTTCAATATATCAGCATACAAAACTACCTACAATATCTATATGCTATTTAATATACATCACACTGACTACTTTAAATATCGTGTCTAAGAAATACACTTGTTTTACTTGTAAGGGGAGAATGTTAATAAAAGATGATACACCTGAACATATTCAAATCACCTTTTGACTTATCACACAAAAGAAGTATGTTTGCTGCTGCCAATGTAAGTGGGTTTATAAAATATTTTATCCTGAAACCTTTTAATAACGTTACCTTCAGGATTTTAGAATAAATCGTTTCTTTGGAAGTAAGCACTTATTTCAAAACAATGATTATTTTGGGTTTGCTTCCTTTTTACATTCTGCCTACACCACTAATTTAAAAACATTTACCAGCTCCCTTCCTTTAAGACATTAAACTTTGTACAATTTTTCCCTTTTGACCTGCCTTGCAACTCCAGGAAATTATTCTGAAATAATTATCCCAACAGAACTTAGTGATCAGTACATCAGCAGACTTGTATGTCTTGGGAGCAAAATCAGCAAATTAAAAGGGCATTTTATGAAGAACAGGTCATTTAGGTTAGTTTAGCTCCTGAACCTGCAAGCAAAACCATAGCAGAGAGCTATTTTCCTAATGTCCTTGAGTATACTAGAACAAATTCTTCTCAAGTATTTTACACAAAGAGCTCTGTTCATTAGAAATTAGGTCAAACTCTTAAACTCACCTCTGTTTGATGTAAAATAAAATTGCTTATTGCAGATCTAACAAAACATTCAGTATCCTATTACGTTGACTTCAAAGGATGTCCTAGATAACCTTAAAGTAATTTAAAGCACAAGATCACTTCAATCCTTCTTGTCTTCTATATGTTAAAATTATAGGAGAAAATATTTAAATTGCAATCTTGCAAAAAACATAGTGGCTTCTGTTTCTTTATCACTAATGTTATACCTTAATTTCAATACGTCTTATATATGGCTGAAAATATTAAGACAATCATATGTAAAGAACTAGGTTAAATAATATTAAATTGATAATGACTTAAAATACATAGAGATAAATATAGACCATTGTTTTCTTTTCATGAAATATAAACTCTTATCCATCCTGTCACATTTCTTCCTCCTCGCTTCTTTTTTCGGTTTTATAATCATAGATAGCTTTATGTAGATTGTTTCCCACTTTAATTTCCTAAAATAATAGATGTTCTAAATTTAATCTTTATTTTATGCCTAACTTCTTGTAAAATACTTTAATTTTCAGAAGGAAATTTATTCATAAGACAGCTGCAACATTAAACAAAATTACTTCACAACACAGGTTAGTTGATATAGCATTTGATGCTCTTCATTTCTTTGTCTATATAAGAGATAAAGATACATAAGACAGCCTTCAAGTTTCTATATTATTGCACAACAAGGAAACAAAAAAGAAACTTTTACATATCTTTGATAATTACTTTGGATCTATTTTATTTATTCCATTAAAATATGAGATAGCCTAATGATAAAATAGGATTGACAATACTCAAGTAAAAGTTATTGGCATTTCATCAATTTGTGGCTGAAAATTAAAACATTCCCAACTTTGAGTGTTTCATAGTTTATATTTTTTCTTGAAATAAGGCTACTATACTTTAGGCATTACATACTTTGAACAGGGTCATATATTGAAGAGTCGATTCTTATTAAAAATGTAAATCAAAAAAGAAAGTAACAATTTTTGGTTAATCACAAATTTTTTTTCCTTTTTTTTGTTTTGCTCTTGTATAAATTTCCCAAAGATGACTGGTACAAAAATTAGTAATTAAATTTTGGTGGCTGCCACTGTGAGGTAATCTATGATATGTGTCATTAGTCTGAGAGCAGGTGATTAGTTTTGAGAATACTGTTATTGGAGGCTTAAATATGGCAAGCAATGCTGCTGTATAGTGAAACATTGCTTTCAATATAATATGCCAGCCCCAATACACATGTGGATTTTTGTAGAAGGAACATGAAGTAGGTTATTAGCATGATCACTACTCTTGCGTTGCTACAAGCTGCTATAACTGCTGCCCCTTGATCCCCTTGATGAAATACTTAAAGAAACTAATGCATTTACAAGATAATTGGCCAGATACAAGAAGAAATGTAAATGACTAAAATCCAGAAATTGCATGACTAGTATAAACCAAAAATTCTATTACTGTGCTACTTTCACAAAAGCAAAATATTTCAATAAAAGATTGGGTAAAACAGAATATCATGATAATGAATATTATTTATGTGTACCCTATACTATCATATAGTATTTTTTAGGGATCAAATAGGTCCTTTGCACTGACATGGATAGACCTAAAGGACATTGTACTTAATAAAACAAGCCATACGATGAAGGACACTGATTGCAAGGTTAGGAGAGTCCACCCTTGACTCTGCTTTCATATATGGTATATAAGAAAGCAAAACAGGTAAACCACAAACAAAAATCTAACTTTTTAATATGACTAGTATAAGACCTAGTATAAGACTTAGACCACCCAAGTCAACCAGAAGGGAAGTAAAAAGAAGGTGGGTAAGTTGGAACAAAAATGAGAAATGTACACAGAAGGATAGTATTGACCTTTTCAGTGGTAAACTTAATGTAGTTATACATATAATTTGTAATAATAAAGTTATGAAATTAATATGATTTTATAATGGAATCATTCTCCCATTAAAATATTATGATAGAAAGTATATCATCTGTATTTTATTGGGCATGAATGCTCCCCAATCATTTTAAATATACTGAGCCACAAAAAGTAATTAAGAACACCATATCTAAAACTAAGTTTAATCATAGTATCCACAATTGCTAAATCCTTACGTAATTTCTAGAAATCAAATAAAGTTTTAAAGAAGAGAGAGATACTGAACCTGGCAAAGGAGGGTGTGCTCTGAGAGTTCACTGGATAGAAACTGCAATACAACATAGAAATAACTACAGGCTTTATTGGCCGGAGAATCTTCATAAAGAACTTGCAATGGAGGTTCTGTTGTTCTAAATTACCTAAGGTTGAGGAATGGGGAATTGGGCTAAGTTGAGGCATGGGAAACTGTCCATATAAGGGTTCAGAACCTGTATATACTGAAAAGTTTCAACAGAGTGTGGAAGAAATGCAAGAACAATCTCAGTCTATGTATAAAATTGTTGAATGCGAATAAACTCTAGATTGTCACTGAAGTCTGCCCATAACCTGACTCTTTCCATAGCCCACACAGAGCAGAAAATGCAATGAAAAAGAGAAGGACCCTACCCAACTTAATGATACGGATAAAGCTTTGTCACCCAGACACCTCTAACCAGTTGGAGAATGACTGCAAAGGGAGAAAGGCAAAGACATTAGCAAATTGAAGGATATGATAGAGTAGTCCTTAAGCAAAGATCAAGTATGGAAAGGTTATGAATATGTTACAAATAGAAGTCAATGAACTGTGAAACATGATAAGATACAATTTATATTAGTAAAAGGGATATTGTGAGTAATAGATTGTAAAAGGCCAAGATGGAAACAGCCAGATTGATCATGGGGCTATCATGGGGCTACTGTAGGACAAGTCCTGGGACAAAAGGTGATGGCTTGCGGGACTGTGGTTGTCAGGAGATGATGGAGTTCTTTCTGGGAGTTGTATCATCAGATGTGTCATAGAAAGGACCTATTCTGTCTCAGTTCAAGCCCTGGCAGCACACGGTCCTGAATATCACTGAACATAGCATGCCACTGGATATAGAAACCCTTCACATCTGAATACCATTGTAGAAGTCACATAGCAATTCCTTGCCAAAACAGTTCATACCAAGTGATCACAGTGAGGAATCCTCTTATGTGGTGCCTTACATTTCAGATGCGAAAGATCATATTAAATTCCATATCTTTGCATGTTTTCTGCTCCTGCATGGTGTGGTAGTGCGCTCCTTGTCATGTTCTCTTGATTTCTATTTATTTTTCACTGGCTTCTGCCATTATCCCTGTTTGCTTAGCTCAAACCATTTCTTCTTTCTAGAATGTCCTCTCCTTATTCTCTTATTTCCACCCACTTTGTATCCTCACTACAAATCTAACAGGTGTCATCTCTTGCATTTAGCCTTTCCAGAAACCTAGTGTTATTCAATTTTAGGGCACTCAGGATATAGTTTAATTTCTGTGCACTCAGTCCAGAGATGTCTAATTCCTTGTTTATCTTTTCCTGCTGACTGGCTTCATTAAGGATAGAAGAAAAAACATACATACCAGACTCTAATGTGAAAAATATAAATGTTAAAACCTGAAAAGCACTGACGCTATCTTGTATGGCATGGTTATACTTGGGGGTCTTAAACTCTGGTCCCAAGGTCACATGAGAGCATACAGTAGTTCTGGTCAATCCCTCTATCAAGTGTCTTACCCCTTTCTGTCTGGTTGTGTGATAGAGTCGCACTCAGTTGTTCTCAGAGCTTACTTCTGTGTTCTGGAATTCCCTTGGCAGTGCTGGGAGACAATATGTGGTGCCAGGGGTTGAACCTGGGTCAGCTACATGCAAGTCAAGGACTTTACTCTCCTATACCCTGTTATTTGGGACAGACAGTATGAATTTTTTAAAGCCTTCATATAGACTAGTGTGAGGTTTTAGTTTTGTTTGTTTGCTTGTTTGTTTTTAAATTGAACATTCTACACTCTTTACACTTTTGGAAGAGCAGATCTGTCCCAGGAGTATGCTCTGGTAGCTGGAACAGCTAAAAGGAAGTTCATCGTGTAGGGGGATATAATATTATTTGAGTAGAGTACATTTCAGCTGCCTCTTTGCAGACCTACTCCCCTTTGGCTCTCTAGCATTCTTGTGCTCTCGTTGCTTTCTCTTAAAGTAGCCATAGGGGCTTCATCTCCAAGTGATGAAGATGGTCAGGAGCAGCAGCTACCTCCTTGCTCTACCCAGGCTCTCTGCACTTATCACGGATCTCTGGCATCAAGATGCAGCTGCCCTCAGCATTTTCAGCAGACAAACCTCTGTTCTCTCACTTTAGCAGAGGTCAGGGACCCTCCACTCTCTCTGGGTACTCTGCAGGCTGTAGATTCTCGCATCCTCAAGAAAGGCAGCACCACACTTTTTAAAAAATTCATTTCTACTGAGGCAACTTGAGTTACAAAACTATTCATTAATTGAGTTCTATGCATATAATATCCCAGCACTAATCCCACCAGCAGTGCCCTCATATTGGATCATACCAGTGATCCAGTTTCCTTCCCACACCCACTCCCCACCTCGTGCTTCTTAACAAGCACAGTATCTTTCTTTCTTTCTTTCTTTCTTTCTTTCCTTCTTTCTTTCTTTCTTTCTTTCTTTCTTTCTTTCTTTCTTTCTTTCTTTCTTTCTCTCTCTTTCTTTCTTTCTTTTTTCTTTCTGTTTAAGTGAACTGTGTTTACAATAACGTTAAAGGTAGACTTTTATTTATAACACAATTCAGCATTACGTTCTTTTTTCCAAATGCCCACTCCCTTTTATCACTGTCCCAATGTCCACCCACCCATCCCCACCTGCACCACCTGGAGGTATCCAACTGAGCATCTGTTCTCGGTTTTTGTTGCTCTGGGAACTTTGTTGAACTCTACTTATACACTGCATATATATAGAATCATTCTCTTTCTGACCCTCTCCTAACTAATTTCACTCAAGCATAATTCTCTCCAGATCTTCTACATAGCAGCAAACTGCATGATTTCATCTTTTCTGTTAGCTGAGTAATGATACATTGTTTTATAAGACTAACTGGAGCAGGGAAATTTCTTCTTTATACCTCCAGATATCCGATATAAAACTTGAAATGGTTCCTAAGGTTGAGATGAGTTCAACCCTATCCAATTTTCTATCATATAAGAAAATTCTTGTATAGGGCCATATAAATAGTACACCAGGTATTATGTTTGCCTCACGCATGGATGACCTGGGTTTGATTCCTGGCACCCTGTGTGCTCTCTTGAGTCAGCTAGGAGTAATGTCTGAGCAGAAAAACAAGAGTAAGCCCTGAGCACTGCAGGACATGACACCCCTCCAAAAAAAAAAAAATGAAAGAAAAGAATGCTCTCCTGTAGTAATTATAAGCAATTAAGAAGTATAGATACTAAATTCTCATTACATAAAAAAGCTATTTCATACCTTACATTCATGAGTATATTATCATTCACTAATGTATTAATGATACCATTTCACCGAAACTCTTCAGTGCCACCCTCGAGAACATCATGCGACGACTGGAATGGGAAGGAATGGGAGTGAAGATAGATGGTCGGCAACTACACCACCTCCGCTTTGCTGATGACATTGTTTTAATAACACCAAACATCAGCCAAGCGGCACAAATGTTGGCCGACTTTGACCGTGAGTGTGGAAAGGTAGGACTACAGCTGAATCTTACGAAGACAATGTTTGTGAGAAACAGCCTTGTTCCTGACGCCCCATTCGCTCTCAATGGAACGACCATCTCCGAATGCAACAGCTATGTCTACCTAGGTCGAGAGGTCAACATGACAAATGACCTGGCACCCGAGCTGCGCAGGAGGAAGAGAGCGGCTTGGAACGCCTTCAAGAACGTCGAAGAAATAGCTAAGAGGACGAAGAACCTCCGGCTCCGGGCACATCTCTTTGATTCCACTGTTCTTCCTGCATTAACATATGCCTCAGAGACCTGGGCCCTACGCAAACAAGATGAGAACGCCATTCAGGTCTCCCAAAGAAGAATAGAAAGAGCTATGCTTGGAATAACACGTTTCACTCAAATGAGAGAACGAATCCGGAGTTCTGACATCCGTCGACGATCAAGGATCAGGGACGCTGTCTCATATGCCAAGGTGTCGAAAATCAGATGGGCTGGTCACATAATGAGATTTAAAGACGACCGTTGGACTAGAGCTGTTACTGATTGGATTCCACGGGATGTCAAGAGACTGCGTGGCCGCCCACCTACCAGATGGTCAGACTTCTTTGTCAAGATCATGAACGATCGGTTTGAGGCCCTCCATGTTCCTGGAACGAAGAGATGCCATTGGGCTACACTAGCACGCGACAGGGACAAATGGAGACGTTACTGGCGCCCGCTCGAGCAAATCGACGACTAACGGGAAGTTAAGTGATTAAGTGATTAGAATGTATTAATTAATATAATACATAGTAACACTAATAATTATTAAAATGTATTTATCACATAATAATGCTGCTATATACAATGCATTACATGCTATAAAATATATAACATAAAATAGGTAACATATTTTATACAATACATTCCAGCTTTTGAGAATATTTTGGTTTGTGCAGAATAAACATTTGCTAATTGCTCTCTATATAACTCACTGATTTATTTTAGTTGTCCCTAAACTTTTCACACAAACATTCAAGAAATAACTACTTTCTGCAAATCATGAACATTGACCATATTTGTAAATACAGAGGTTGTTGAAGGACCATACTGATTTACTTGTTAGCATATAAGATTTCTTTCTAAATGAATTTTCCAGTTTCATACATAATTGAAATTTATGGGAAAAGGAAAGCTTAAGTCTGAAATTTTACACTGCAAACAAAACATTAAAGAAACTTACTGTCCAAATTTTATATAGAAATATATTGTTTACTTCTATGAAGGAAGCATGTATTAATTTTTGTTTGAAATCAGGAAATGCTCCCAATTAATTTATTTTTAAATCCAATGTCTCAATAATACATTTTGTTTTTATTTTGGTTAAAAACATGGAGGAATGAAAGAAACAAATATTCACTAATTTTACAATGCTCAGGAATTTTAGGAGTCAACTCAGTAACTGTCAGGTGTCCAATCTATACTGACCAGCTTCAAAACACAAACACTTGCTTTTGCCTTCCAACAAGAAGGATCTTCTTTGTTTATAATAATTGCCATTGCAGTTCCCAGAAATAATGAAATTTGATATGAAGAAAATATCATTTGCGATGTTAATTACAGTATTTAGACTACAAAAACTACGATTTTCTACTGTATTACATGCCTAGAAATGGAAATCAACTCAGCTAAACTGAGATGTACCATATAATTACTAAAGCAAATGAGCTGGCAAAAATGCAAGCAAAATAACCCCTCAATTTGGTGAGAATTCTGGTGATTTCTAGAGAAAAAGTGTAGGAAGTTTCTGAGGATAGTAAGTAAAGAGGTATTTTTAGTGGCAAGATAACCCTGAAATTTTAATAGTGGAAAAGATTGTATAGATACCAAGTTTTGAAGATAAACCCTGACATTCCATAACATTGTAAACCAATGATAGATCGAAGATAAGAGAAAAGAAAAAAAGTTCCATTTATATTTTAGTTATATTTTGCTCTTTGATATCACACTGGGTATTTTTCATACTGCCTGAACGCTTTTATTTATATACAAAGGCAGAATAGTTTTAAATTTGTGCAATTTTATATAAATTATACCTGCACATAATTGTTTTATGATTTATATAAATGGCACATATGAAAGCAAAACATAAATAATATAATTTAAAAACTAAAAATTTAGAAATCTAGTATATCCAAGTTTGATATTAAAAAACTTGGATAAAAAAGTATTTTTAATGGATTTCAATTCTCTGAGTGTTTGGTGGCTTCAAGGGACTCTTTTTTTTTTCTTTTTGGGTCACACCTGGCTTTGCACAGGGGTTACTCCTGGCTCATGCACTCAGTAATTACTCCTGGCGGTGCTTGGGGACCATATGGGATGCTGGGAATCAAACCCGGGTTAGCCGTGTGCAAGGCAACATGGCTGACCCAAGTTCGATTCCTCCGCCCCTCTCAGAGAGCCTGGCAAGATACCGAGAGTATCTCGACCACACGGCAGAGCCTGGCAAGCCACCCGTGATGTATTCGATATGCCAAACACAGTAACAACAAAATCTCCAATGGAGATGTTACTGGGCCCGCTCGAGCAAATCGATGAACAATGGGAGGGCCTTAAAGGATTAGTCAATAAGTTTACATTACTGTTTGACTTTGTATAATTTATGTACAAAGTTATTGCATATTACTGCCATAATTTGTGCGATGATTTTGTTCAAATGTCCAATATCAACCTAGCATTAATGAAGAATTATAATTTTTTTAACTTTTATATTGCTAGTTTGCATTAGTGATATAATTGTAATGCATGTACTTATCTTTAACAACATAAAGACACTGAAAGCTATTTTCTTAAACAATACATATAAATGAAAGGAGAATAACTTAATTTTCCTATTAATGGAAATGATACACTACATTTTCAAAAATAACTTTGCTAAAACATACACAATGAACATTTCTAAGTAATCATAATACAATGAACCTCAAACAAATTACAGAGGAAGCAAAAGTATACTACCAATTTTATTCAACACAGACACATATACACCTAAGTAAATAACTTCACCAAAACTAAAAAACAGAAGTTTGTTTACCTAATATATAAATGTGACATTGAATGTTTTCAGAATATTTTGACTTAATGTTTATTACAACCAAACTCAGAGAGGGATTTAATTTTATCCATTGGAAAAAATTTCTACTGTTTTAAGTACAAAAAAAGTGTGTAATTCTATTTAGTTTATTTTACAGCAATATGTGGACATTAATAAAATTCTAATAGAAAAAAATCTTACTGATGAAGTATAATTTGAAAGATTAAAAATAATGAATGACTCATAAAAAATAAGAAAAAAACATGATGCTTCCATAATGATTCATTTTATATAAGATTTATAAAGAGATTCATGTTCACCCTCTGTAAGTCCTCTTTTTTTTTGTAGGAGTACTGCTATTTATTCAGCCACTGATCACTGATTAGCTGATTGAATTGGGCATGAACTCCACCTAAATTTTTTTTTTATTTATTTTTTTCTTTTTATATTTATTTATTGAATCACTGTGGGAAAAGTTACTAAGCTTTCAGGTTTAAGTCTCAGTCATACAATGACCAAACACCTTTCCATTCACCCGTACTCATTTTTCACCACCAAAACACCAGTATAACCCCCCTCCCACCCCTCCAAATGCCTGTGAGGCAGATGATTTCTACTTAACTCTTCTCTACATTGATTACATTCATTATTTTGACAAAAGATGCACCATTATTGTTTAGAATTTCCCGCCAAACAATCAGAATTGCTAAAAAGGCATTGTGAAATATTTTGTTTTCTATAGGTGGTTATGAGAATCATATAATGTCACATGGCCACGGTTTTGGATTTCTGCAAAGAACAGATAATTACGAGATTGGTTTCTGTGTGACTGGTGTTATGGCTGTGCCAGAGAGCCACTCGTGGGGGATAACTCGTGACTTCAGTAGGGCGTGAAGGACGTGCCGATAGTGCCCCCCTTCCCATGAGACTGCAGTTGCCCTGTCACCGCCAGCTCATACCTGGCTTTCCTATAAGCTCTGAGGCGGCGGCCACCTTGCTGCCAGCAGGGAAAAAGGTGGAAGGGAGCAACACCCATTCCCTCCTGGGGAGGCATGGCGCTGTAGTTTAACGCATGGTCCATTTATTTTTCTTCAGCAAGCTGCTGGGTTCTGGATTAAGTTCTTTTGCCTCTGGAGCCATGGCTGTGCCAGAGAGCTGCTTGTGGGGGGCAACTCATGACCTCATTAGGGCATGAAGTATGAGCCGGTACCGTCCCCCTTCCCATGAGACTGCAGATGCTTCATCACTGCCGGCTCATACCTGGTTTTCCAATAAGCTCTGAGGTGGAAGCTACCTTGCTGCCAGGGGGGAAAAAGGTGAAAGTAAGCAACACCCTTTCCCTCCTGGGGAGGCATGACACCCTAGTTTAACGCATGATCCATTGACTTTTCTGCCGCAAGCTGCCGGGCTCCGGATTAAGTCCTTTTGCCTCTGGAGCCATGGCTGTGCCAGAGAGCCGCTTGTGGGGGGCAACTCGTGACCTCAGTAGTGCATGAAGGATGAGCCGGTACCGCCCCTCTTCCCATGAGACTACAGTTGCCCCATCACCACCGGCTCATACCTGGCTTTCCAATAAGCTCTGAGCCGGCGGCCACCTTATATGCAGTCCAGATGCATTTCTGCCAAAAGTCGCTGGGTTTCAAGATTTGTTTCTGAGTCTCCGGTATCATGGCTATTAATCAGCTTGATCAGGAGCCAGAAAGGCCATTTGTAGGTGGCAACTGGGGGTCTCGTTGGGATGGAGAGAAAGAGTCGGATCCATCCCCATGTGGTGAGGTCCCATGTGTCTCGTCACTAGAGGACCAAACCTGACTGTACAGTGGCCTCTGGAGGATGGTGGTCACCAGGCTGCCAGGGGGAACAGGCCAAAGCACAAAATTTATTTCCACCTGGAGTGGTCCAGCGCCAGTAACCTACTGCAGGAACAGGATGCATTTCTGCCAAAAGCCTTTGGGTTTCGAGATTCGTTGCTGAGACTCTGGGATCATGGTCATTAAGCAGTTCGATCAGGAACCAGAGAGGCCATGCCTCTAGTTATACAGGTGAGCCGGAGGTGGTTTGTGGGTGTGTCTCCCACATACCTAACTTTTGGCCGTTTACTTTCTTGGTAAACTTTGCCCAAAGTTTTTGGGGTCTGGCCAAAGGCACAGCAGCAATTTTGGGGTATCTGAAAATCTGACAAAGGCTGCTGATGCACTCACCTCACAGGTACAGATTGACCTGCTGGCAGCACCATACCCCCTTGTAAGTCCTCATTTTTGTGCAAACTATTTTTCATTGAATTATTTAAAAAGCTCATTATTTTTCTTTTAAAATAAATTCATCTTACTTGCATAAATAGTAAAGGAATGTTTTGATGGTTGCCTAGTAATCATATATCTTATAAAATATGAAGAAATAAATAGTAATTACATCATAATTGTCCTCATTTGCAAATATAGTTTACTTTTATCTTAAATTTTTTTATAACAGGTTTATAAATGTTTAGAGCTTCAGAGAGAAAATAATGTGAACTCTCTTAGCAATTATTTTTTTTCTATGCTCCATAAAATTGAAGAGATTTATAAAGCAAGTGGAAATACCAACTTTTATAATGATGAGCCATATGGCACTCAGTTTACTATATTTATGCATAGCAGAATCTATAAAATTATAATTATTACCTTTTTTTAGAAAATGAGGTTACTACTTCTATTATGCCTATAAATTTTCAAGACAGTAACAAAATTTCAGCTTATTTTAAAATACAGATTCTGCTGAAACTAACATATTTTCTAAAATTTTGCTTATAAAAACATTTAAAAATGTTTGCAAACATGAATATCATATATTTATTTTAAGGGTTTTCAGGTGAAATTCAAAGCAAAATTCATTTGGTTTAGATCATTTGTATCAGTCCAAATATGCTCTTAAGAAATCGAGGTAAAGGTCATTCTTCTGACCTGTTCCTACTCTGTGGCTCTTCAGCTGCTAGAAGTAGGTATATTCATACTTAGTGATAGCTGTAATCTAAGTAACCATAAAATGTTGGCTATATTGACTATAATACGGCATATAATATCTGAAATATATCATGCAGAGGGAAATTTATAAAATTGAATATAGTAGGTTTACTTAATAAAAGGATGGATATAAACTTTATACCATTTATGAGTTGTGTGACTGCAGGGTATTCACATTTTCTAAAAGACTAAGCTCATGCTTCACTTTAACTATTGGACATATTTAATACATTTGATGAAACTTATGCTTTAAAAACTACCCATATTGCCCTGAGTTATATCATCAATCTCATATTAACCCCTTGATTTATAGTTTGGAGCTCACATTGAAGGTCACTTTTTCCTGTTTTTAATTCCTACTGCCAATATTGAATTTTGACGACTGTAACAATTTTTGTCAAAATACATTTAACTTATTTTCATTGATTGTCAAGTATGTTAATCATAAGATGTCTAAGAATTGATGCAGCATTATTTCAAGAGTCTCATGAGTGAACTTGACTGCTAGGTCATATAAAACTTTCTATATGTTTTGTCTTGGCCGTTGATGGGATTACACAGCGCCAGGGGGCCAGGTGGTGGGTGTGACCCCTGCCTACTGGAATTTGGAGGATCTGGGTGGAGGATTCTCGACTCCAATTCGAGTAGGCTTGGAGATCTCGGCCCTGGAAGCCGCGTGGCTTTGTCCCTCTGCCAGTAACTTCATGTGTGCGGAGAGTGACCCCTTGGAGGGGACCGGGTTGAGCTTTCCTCCCCGCCCCGACCGGGGCTCCGGCAGCCGAAGACCTCCAGGACCAGCCACCACCATGCTGAGACCACTCTCCGCACACATGAAGGTACTGGCAGAGGGACAAAGCCACGCGGGTTCCGGGGCCGAGATCTCCAAGCCTACTCGAATTGGAGTCGAGCATCCTCCACCTAGATCCTCCAAATTCCAGTAGGCGGGGGTCACACCCACCACCTGGCTCCCTGGCGCCGTGTAATCCCATCAACGGCCAAGACTCAGAGACTATAAAATCCAGCTCCCGGAACTGCGTGGCCGCATTCGCTGCCGCGCGACATCTTATCAGGACATCTTTTTATGATATCTTATTATCTCATTCCTACTCTGGACAAACTTGCAGGCTATCGCATATAGCCTGCCCACAGGGCAGAGTCTGGCAAACTCCCCGTGGCGCACCAAATATGCCAAATACCAGTAACAATGATGGGTCTTATTCTCCTAAAGAGCCTTGAATATAATCTCAGGGCTAGGATGAAAGAGACGTTACTGGGGCCTGCTTGAGGCAATCGACGAATAACAGGATGATGAATGAATGAATGAATGAATGAATGAATATGTTTTGTAAGTATGGCAATGGTTAAATCTCAGAAATATTTTTAATTTATTTTACAATTTCCCCCTTGTTTAATTCTTTTTTACTTAATCCAACTTTGAATTCTACATTTTTACTTGGTTTGTTTCTACAGTATAGGACTAAAATTGCTGTGATATTTAAACTAGTTAACTTGTTTACTCACTTCTTTGTTATAAATTTATACCATATATTTCATTCATTGATACCCTCAATTGTATTCTATTCTTTTTTTTTTTTTGCTTTTTTGGGTCGCACCCAGCAATGCACAGGGGTTACTTCTGGCTCCACTCTCAGGAATTACTGCTGGTGGTGCTCGGGGACCATATGTGATGCTGGAAGTCCAACCCGGGTCAGCTGCGTGCAAGGCAAATGCCCTACCCGCTGTGCTATCGCTCCAGCCCCAATATGTTATTATTCTTAAGTTTAATGCTATCTACTCATTCATCTATGATACTTATTATGAAAGCAAATATAGTTTTGTTTTTAAGGTCAAAAGTAAGGGTGTTTATGTGTCTGTGTTAGAGAAAGAGAAATAATTTTAATTTATTAAGTGACAATGAAAACATTGTATATCGAGTATATTTTATAGTGAGTATAATTTATGTTCATATATGTTATATATAAATATATTTGTTTATGCATTCTTATACAAACATATGTTTATATACATTTATTTATGTTCATATTGAGTATAGTTCCTGTGAGTATAATTTCTTTGTAACAGAACAAAAATGTGTATAAATATAAAACACTTTAAAACACTGTCTTCCCATTATTCACTGATTTGCTCGAGTGGGCCCAGTAGTGTCTCCATTTTGAGACTTGTTGTAACTGTGTTTGCCATATTGAATACATCACGGGTAGCTTGCAAGGCTCTTGGTAGCTTGCCAGGCTCTCCGAGAGGGGCGGAGGAATCGAACCCAGGTCATCTGGGCTGGTTGTGCACAAGGCAAATGCCCTACGACTGTATTATCACTCCAACTCTACAATTTGCACAAAAATATAAAAATAGACATAACATTAAAACTCATTTGGAATAATACAATGTAATTAATAATAAATAATTATGTACCAACAAAAAGTTTCTATAAGGCAAACATTACCTTGAAACTAGATACTGACAGTGGCACCACCAAAAAATAAAGAAAGTAGGCCTACATTTTAGTGATTATAAATGAAAGATTCTCAGCCAAATATTCACTTATCACTTAATCACTTAATCCCCGTTATTCATCGATTTATTCGAGCGGGTGCCAGTAACGTCTCCATTCCTCACGGTTGCGTGCTAGCGTAGCCCAATGGTATCTGTTCGTTTTAGGAACATGTAGAGCCTCAAACCGATCATTTAGGGTCTTGACGAAGAAGTCTGACCATCTTATAGGTGGGCGTCCACGTGATCTTTTGATGTCTCGTGGAATCCAATCAGTAATGGCTCTAGTCCAGCGGTTGTCTGTAAACCTCATTACATGTCCAGCCCATCTGATTTTTGATGTCTTGGCAAATGAGACAGCGTCTCTGATTCTTGAGCGTTGACGAAGATCAGAACTCCGGATTCTATCTCTCATTTGAGTGAATCGTGATATTCCAAGCATAGTTCTTTCGATTCCTCTTTGAGAGACCCGAATAGTGTTCTCATCCTGTTTTCGTAGGGTCCAGGTCTCTGAGGCATATGTTAATGCAGGAAGAATAGTGGAATCAAAGAGATGTGCTCGTAGTTGGAGGTTCTTTGTCCTTTTAGTTATTTCTTCAATGCTCTTGAAGGCATTCCAAGCCGCTCTCTTCCTCCTGCGTAACTCAGGTGCCAGGTCATTCATCATGTTGATTTCTCGACCTAAGTATATATAACTGTTGCATTCGGAGATGGTGGTTCCGTTGAGAGCGAATGGAGCGTCAGGAACAAGGCTGTTTCTCATAAACATTGTCTTCGTAAGATTCAGCTGTAGTCCAACCTTTCCACACTCACGGTCAAAGTCCGCAAGCATTTGTGCTGCTTGGCTGATGTTTGGTGTTATTAGAACTATGTCATCAGCAAAGCGGAGGTGGTGTAGTTGCCGACCATCTATCTTCACTCCCATGTTTTCCCATTCTAGTTGTCGCATGATGTTCTCGAGGGTGGCACTGAAGAGTTTTGGTGAAATGGTATCACCCTGCCGAACCCCTCTCTTGATATGGATGATTACTTCTTTGTAGAATGGTGAGATCTTGGTAGTGAATCTGCAATAGAGCTCACGAAGGATCCTGATGTATTGAGTTTGTACGCCCTGATTGGCTAGGGCTTCCATGACCGCTTCCGTCTCAACAGAATCAAAGGCCTTCTTTAAATCAATGAACGTTAGACAGAGCGGCATCTTGAACTCCCGAGATACCTCAATGAGCTTGGTTATTGTGTGGATATGGTCGATGGTACTGAATCCTTTTCGGAATCCAGCTTGTTCACATGGTTGTCCTTCATCTAGTGTTCTGCTAATCCTATTCAGGATGACTCGAGTGAATAGTTTGTAGATGACAGACAATAGGCAGATTGGGCGATAGTTGCCAATGTCGTGGATGTCTCCTTTCTTGTATAGTAGTACAGTCTTGCTGGTTTTCCATTGGGATGGAACCTTGCATTCAGACAGGTAGCGTGTGAAGAGTCGAGCTAATGTATTGATGAGTACTGATGGTAAGTTTTTCAGGTGTTCAGGTCTGATCTTGTCTGGGCCAGGTGCTTTTTGTTTCTTTACCGACGAGATGGCATGTTGGATTTCGGAAGGGAGAACATTGGGAACGACATATCCATCATGTGGTATGTGGTATGTGGGCAAGTGGATGTGGCTATTAAAGAGATCTGAGTAGAATTCATGAATAATCTTCTCCATTGCCCTTCTGGAAGATGTGATAGATCCATCATGATGTCGGAGGGCAGTCATCTTGGTTTTGTAGTTGGTGAAGGACAGGCGGGCATTACGAATGTTTTTCCCAGCTTCTGCTGCATCTACCAGTACTGCTGCTCTCCTGTTTTTGAGGTCATCCTTGATGGCTTTTCTGCACTGTTTTGCCAGTTCGGACGTTTGCTTGTGGTTGCCTGAGGCACGTGCCACGCCACGTTGGCGAATAAGTTCAAGAGTGTTCGAAGAAAGACGGTTTTTTGTGGTTATCTCTCTCTTGGCATTCCTTGCACAATCATGGAGGTGCTGAATCATTCGATCGTATTCCTCATCAATGTTGTCAATGACGGCATCTTCCCATGTTGCTGCAACAGAGCCAAAGAGTTCCCAGTTGGTGGTTGTTCTGGGAGTCTTCTTCTTAAACCTTGCATTCTTTTCTCCTCGTTCTGTGAGGTAGAATTTTGCACGAAGAAGACGGTGGTCTGATCCCGTTTGGAATTTTGGGACAACAGCAACATCGGTTAGGCAAAACCGCCGATTGAATATGATGTGGTCTATTTCATTGTGGAACCGTCCATCGGGAGAATCCCATGTCCAACGTTTAGATTCAGCCTTTTGGAATTGTGAGTTACCATGGAAGGTTTTGGTTGACATGATGAACTCAGACAGTCTGTCACCTTGTTCGTTCCATTCCAGGCCATGGGTTCCGATGTGGAGTTCATCGACTGATCTTCTTGGTCCTATCTTGGCATTAAAATCACCAACAATGATCTTGTAGATCATTGTTGTAGGCAGAGTCTCCTACCCTGTGTCTGACTATCCTCGCCAGGGCCCAACAGCTGAAGACTTCCAGGCCCCAACCAAGGCCTTACTGGAGCCACTCTCCACACACTTGGATAAGCCTCAGACATAACCGAACTGGCAGAGGAACCCAGGTGTGTGGGACCCGGGACTGAGATCTCTAAGCCTGCACGGTTTGGGACTGGACCTGTCAGTAGCTAAACAGTTACACCCTCCAACTGCCGTGTAACCCCAACAAAGGCCAGGATCCAAAGATTATCACAACAAGCTCCCGGGAGAGCACAAGGCAGAGTCTCCTACCCTGTGTCTGACTATCCTCGCCAGGGCCCAACAGCTGAAGACTTCCAGGCCCCAACCAAGGCCTTACTGGAGCCACTCTCCACACACTTGGATAAGCCTCAGACATAACCGAACTGGCAGAGGAACCCAGGTGTGTGGGACCCGGGACTGAGATCTCTAAGCCTGCACGGTTTGGGACTGGACCTGTCAGTAGCTAAACAGTTACACCCTCCAACTGCCGTGTAACCCCAACAAAGGCCAGGATCCAAAGATTATTACAACAAGCTCCCGGGAGAGCACAAGGCAGAGTCTCCTACCCTGTGTCTGACTATCCTCGCCAGGGCCCAACAGCTGAAGACTTCCAGGCCCCAACCAAGGCCTTACTGGAGCCACTCTCCACACACTTGGATAAGCCTCAGACATAACCGAACTGGCAGAGGAACCCAGGTGTGTGGGACCCGGGACTGAGATCTCTAAGCCTGCACGGTTTGGGACTGGACCTGTCAGTAGCTAAACAGTTACACCCTCCAACTGCCGTGTAACCCCAACAAAGGCCAGGATCCAAAGATTATCACAACAAGCTCCCGGGAGAGCACAAGGCAGAGTCTCCTACCCTGTGTCTGACTATCCTCGCCAGAGCCCAACAGCTGAAGACTTCCAGGCCCCAACCAAGGCCTTACTGGAGCCACTCTCCACACACTTGGATAAGCCTCAGACATAACCGAACTGGCAGAGGAACCCAGGTGTGTGGGACCTGGGACTGAGATCTCTAAGCCTGCACGGTTTGGGACTGGACCTGTCAGTAGCTAAACAGTTACACCCTCCAACTGCCGTGTAACCCCAACAAAGGCCAGGATCCAAAGATTATCACAGCCAAATATTAACACACAGAATTCAAGAATACAAAGAAACAGATCATACATCATGATCAGGATTCATACTACAAATGCAAGGATGTTTTAATATATGCAAGTAAATCAATGTAATATATCACATCAATTTAAGTAAAAGTAAAAATTATGTGATTATATCAATATATATAGAAAAGATATTTGAATATTTGACAAGCTCCTATACCCATTCTTGATAAAAACACTCAATATAATGGAGGTTAAATTTTTTTTCCATAGTATGGTTAAAGCCATTTACCACAAGCCCACAGCAACTATCCTTCATACTAAATGGTATTTGAGTACTGAATACCTTCACTCCAAGATCAGGCACAAGACAAGTTTGCTCACATATCCCTCTCTTGATTAAGTTAGTATTGTATGTTCTTGTTGTAATAATTAGGCAAGAACTAGATAACCATGTCAGAAAAAAAGAAGTCAAACTCTCACTATTTGTATAATACTAAGAAAACCTTAAACACTCCACAAAACAAACAAACAAACAAACAAAAGTTCAGGAACAATAGACTCATACAGTAACATTCGAGCTATTGAATCAATGGTTTTTCTATATGAAAATAATAAATAGAAAAGATATATTTTTAAAAATCCAACTTACAATTATATTGCAGAAAATCAAGTACCTGGGAAGGTGAAAGATTTATAGAAAGAAAATTATTAAATGATACTAAAATAAAAGAGAACAAGATAAAAAGGAAACATTCTGTTCTCATGGATTAGGATGAACATTGTTAAAATGATGATCTTGCCCAAGGCATAACTCAGATTCAATGCAGTGTCTATAATGATTTCTATAAAATATTTTAAAAAATATCAGATTTTGGGGCTGGAGCAATAGCACACCAGGTAGGGCGTTTGCCTTGCACGCAGTCGACCAGGGTTCAATTCCCAGCATCCCATATGGTCCCCAAGCACCGCCAGGGGTAATTCCTGACTGCATGAACCAGGAGTAACTCCTGTGAATTGCTGGATGTGACCCAAAAAGCAATATATATATATATATATATATATATATATATATTTGTTGAAATGTATATTAAGTAATAAATCTCCCAGAAAAAAACAAAGTAGTTTTAAGGAAAAACAGAAAATAAAAGGATTATTTTCTCCAATTTCAGACTACATTAAAAAGTTGTGGTTCAATCTGTACCTGTGAGGTGAGTGCATCAGCAGCCTAATGGCAACGTCAGACTTTCAAATACCCCAAAATTGCTGCTGTGCCTTTGGCCAGACCCCAAAAACTTGGGACAAAGTTTACCAAGAAAGTAAATGGCCAAAAGTTAGGTATGTGGGAGACACACCCACAAACCAACTCCAGCTCAGCTACATAAATGAAGGCATGGCCTCTCTGGTTCCTGATTGAACTGCTTAATGGATATGATCCCAGAGATTCAAAAAAGAATCTTGGAATCCAAAGGTTTCTGGCAGAAATGCGTCCTGTTCCTGCAGTAGGTTACTGGCACTGGGTCACTCCAGGTGGGAATAGGATTTGTGCCTTGGCCTGTTCCCCCTGGCGGCCTGGTGACCACCATCCTCCAGAGGCCACTGGACAGCCAGGTTTGGGCCTGTAGTGACGAGACACACGAGACCTCACCACATGGGGGTGGAGCTGACTCTTTCTCTCCATCCCAACGAGACCCGGCACGGCCATAACACCAGACACACAGAAACCAATCTCGTAATTATCTGTTCTTTGCAGAAATCCAAAATCATGGCCACGTGACATTATATGATTCGCATAACCACCTATAGAAAACAAAATATTTCACAATGCCTTTTCAGCAATTCTGATTGCTTGGGGGGGAATTCTAAACAATAATGGTGCATCTTTTGTCGAAATAATGAATGTAATCAATGTAGAGGAGTTAAGTAGAAATCATTTGCCTCATAGGCATTTGGAAGAGTGCGGGGGGGATATACTGGTGTTCTTGGTGGTGAAAAATGAGTACTGGTGAAGCGAAAGGTGTTTGATCATTGTATGACCGAGACTTAAACCTAATAGCTTAATAACTTTTCCCACACTGATTCAATAAATAAATATAAAAAGAAAAAGATAAAATTGAAAAACAAAATTAAGGTGGAGTTCATGCCCAATTCAATCAGCTAATCAGTGGCTGAATAAATAGCAGTACTCCTACAGAAAAAAAAAAAGTTGTGGTAATCAAAACAGTGTGGGACTGAAGTAAGCATCAACTCTCAGAGAACTAAAATGAGAGCCCAGGTCAGATTCTCAAGTGTATAGTTCATGTAGCTCAGATACCTATTATACTGTATACAATGGGAGGCTATTCAGCTTTAAGAAATTATGAAATTTGTCACTACATGGATGAATCTTGGTAGTATATTGATAAAGTTAGAAGGAGAGGGGCAGAAACAGAATTAAATAGCAATAGCTAACAATTGAGTCAAAATGTGTTGATTTTCCCATAATTTTGTTGTGTAATATGGATATAATGATTGTTTTCTTAATGTAACTATTACAATATTCTTAGCATGATCAATATACTCATCATTAATATGTAAATTTTTAAAAAGAAAATGCATTTCTGCAATCATGGTTTTGCATTCTGTTTGGAAATCATTATATGCCCTCATCTAAAGCCACAAAAAATAATGAAATATTTATAGTAGAATTGTCTTTTCTTGGAAATGTATAAAATATGTATCTTATACAAAAATATCAACCAATTTTTAACAACAACATAGTACATGTTGATATTATTTATGCTGAATAATCAGTATCTCACAACTAGAACTTTATTTTAAATTAAAATACTTACAAAATGATAAATTCCTTTCACAGCCTTCTATTCCATCTAGTTTTATATATTAAAATGAAGTTTTATTTTATAAAATAAACTGAAACTGAATTCTCAAGCTTCTTGGTGTTTTACTGAATCTAAGATTAAAAAAATAGAAATACTAATCTCAAAATATATAGGATAAATATCAGATTATTTATAGTCACAAAAATGAATACAAATAAACCAGAAAGCTTTCCAGAAACTGTTTTTATTTTTCACAAATCAAAAATATTAGCTTTGACCACTAATGTGTTGTGTTATATTTAATAATGTCAACTAAATTAATTAAGTGAAAAATGCAAATGCCAGTTTCAAAGCTTTCTGAAGAGTTATCATCTACAAAATAAATTATAGGCTATCCAAGAGCTGAAAAATGAATTATCTTTATTTCTATAATACATAGTATATTGAATTATGATGTTATACATGATTTTATAAGAATTAAAATCACAGTACTTCTAAAAGAAAAATACTGATTCACACTTGGTTAGACATGATACTCACCTTTACAGCAGTTAACTTAGTTATTACATAAATCTGTTCTTTTCTATTGTAGCTTGTTCCAAGTGGGCCTCCTCCTATTTTAAATAAAATACAGATGGGAGATATGTGCCTCATAGAAGCTGTTTGGGAGAGTTCCTGTTTTCTTCAATTCTCTGGAAAAGGTTGAGGAGAACTGACAAAAGGTCTATCTGATAAGGGGTTGATAGCAAGGATATACAAAGCACTGGGTTGAATTCCGCAAGAAGAAAACATCCAACCCCATCAAAAAATGGGTAATGAAATAATCAGAAACTTTCTCAAAGAAGAAATCAGAATGGCTAAAAGGCACACGAGAAAATGCTCTACATCACTAATCATCAGGGAGATGCAGATCAAAACAACAATGAGATATCATCTCACACCACAGAGACTGGCCCACATCCAAAAGAAAAAAGACAACTGGTGTTGGCGCGAATGTGGCAAGAAAGAGACACTCCTTCACAACTGGTGGGAATGCCAAATGATTCAGACCTTTTGGAAAACAGTATGGACAATTCTCAAAAAATTAGAAATTGAGCTCACATTTGACCCAGCAATACCACTCCTGGGAACATATCCCGGAGAGGCAAAAAATTATAGCCGAAATGATATCTGCACTTCTATGTCCATTGCTGCACTGTTCACAATAGCCAAAATCTGGAAAAAACCCGAGTATCCAAGAACAGATGACTGGTTAAAGAAGCTTTGGTACATCTATACAATGGAGAACTATGCAGCTGTTAGAAAAGAAGAAGTCATGAAATTTACATACAAGTGGTACTACATGGAAAGTATCACGCTAAGTGAAATGAGTCAGAAAGAGAGGGACAGACATAGAAAGATGCATTCATCTGGGGAATATACAGTAACAAAATAGGAGACTAACATCCAAGAATAGTCGAGATAAGTACCAGGAGGTTCAGTCCATGGCATGAAGGCCAGCCGCACATGCTAGGGGAAAGGGAAGCTCAGATAGAGAAGGGAACACAAAGTAAAGGGTGTTGGGAGGATCCTCCCAGGATGAGAGATGCATGCTGAAAGTAGACTCTAGACTGAACATGATTGCCACTCAATGCCTCTTTTGCAAACCTCAGCAACCAAAAGGAGAGAGAGAACAAAAGGGAATGCTCTGCCACAGAGGCGGGATGGGATGGGGGTATAAAGAAAGGGTGGGAGGGCTACTGGGATCATTTGGGGTGGAGAATGGGCACTGGTGGATGTATGGGTACTAGATCATTGTATAATTGAAACCCAAGCACAAAAACTTGTAAGGTCAACAACTGTCCCTCATGGTGTTTCACTAATAAAAATAAATAAACAAATAAAAATTTAAAAATACAGATGGATGTCCTGTAGATGAGATCTTTCATAAACAGATATATTCAAGCCTTGGAAAAAAACCCTACAGCACATTCACAATAATCACCATTTGATATGTATCATTTACATAATTTCTAAGGATTTAAACCCACAATTGGAAGAACAGTTTTTTGCATATATATTTTGAATGGGTGTTGTAGTAACAATGAACCCTGCCACTCTTTTTTGCTTTGTAATGAGTTATAGTAGTACAGTTCTTTTAAAAGTTGGACCTTAGTTATACTACTACTGAAATGAATAAAAAAATACACCTTAAATATTTGGAATTTTTGATAAGCAAGTGGCAAACCTCATAAAACATGAGTAATATAGTTTGAAAATTTTAAAATAAATTGAGTTTATTAAATTTAGACATAGCAATTTTGGCAAAGCACAGAAATAAGGGCAAGAGCTTCATCTTAATGACAATTTACAAATATACTTCTCTGAATGAAATAATTGATTAGCAATAATACTTTAAAATCTAAATGGGAGACATGAACAATTAAATATGAATTTTGGTAATTCTTAAAAATTAAAGCAAGTCACATGTGTCTATTAAAATATGTTTTATATATTTGAATGGGAATTCTGGATACAAAGTGACATGCAAAGTGCAATCAGTGTACAATCAACATGCCAAACATAGTAACAACAAGTCTCACAATGGAGACGTTACTGGACCTGCTTGAACAAATCGATGAACAACGGGAGGGCAGTGCAGTGCAGATACGATTAAAATTCCACACTCCTAATGAGGATTGAGAAAATATTTTGTCAAGCATAAGATACATGGATGGTGAATATAATGTATATGTCTGAAGACAGGTGTAATATATGAAAAACCTAAGCACCCTTCATATAGGCACATGTGCATGCACTTTAAGTTATTTGGCTTGCTTATCTCTGACTATACGTCCATACTGTCTTTCTACAATCACTATCTCCCAGTTCACTATCACCAATATAGCAAATATTTGGATCTAAGTGTTATCACTGTCACTGTCTTCCCATTGTTCATCGATTTGCTCGAGGGGACCCAATAGCATCTTCATTGTGACACTCCTTACTGTGTTTGGCATATCGAATATGTCAAAGACAGCTTGCCAGGATTTTCCATGCAGGCAAGATACTCTTGGTAGCTTGCCGGGCTTTCTGAGAGGGGCGGAGGAATCAAACCTGGGCCGACCACGTCAGCCACATGCAAGGTAAACTCCCTACCTGCTATTCTATTGCTCCAACCCAAGTGTTATAGTAAAATTCTATTGAATTATGATTAAAAGTAAAAATTTTCCCCAAATCTGCAATGTTTTTTTTCGACCTTTGTCTACATTATCTACCTTATTATTAAACAGTTATTCTGATCTTACCATTATGTTAAAAATAAAATTTTGCTTATTAAACCTTGGAATTTAATATAATTTTTCTTAAATCCATATTTAGTCATTAGTAACTTCCACCTCAAAATAATAGTTAACAAAAGTAAAATTTACTAAGTAATGCATTATCAATTCTTTAGATTGTTTTGTAATTTTAGTTAAAAAAATAAAACAATACAAAATATAAGAGTTTGATATTACTATGCTCAACTTACTGATAAGAATATTGAGAAAGAATTTTCCAGCAATTTAAGAACCTAAAATTTTATTCAAGTATTGTTAGGATATGAACTTCACTATTTTTTTAATATCCTTTAATCTGATTCACCAATATTGGACCATTTTACTAAGATAGCACAGTGGTAGGGCATTTGCCTTGCACGCAGCCAACATGGCCGACCCGAGTTCGATTCCTCCACCCCTCTCAGAGAGCCCGGCAAGCTACCGAGAGTATCTCGCCGGCACGGCAGAGCCTGGCAAGCTCCCCGTGACGTATTCGATATGCCAGACACAGTAACAACAAAGTCTCCAATGGAGACATTACTGGGCCCGCTGGAGCAACTCGATGATCAATGGGAGGGCTTTTACTTGATTTTTTATTTTTTATATTTTTATATTTTTATTTTTTTGCTTTTTGGGTCACACCTGGTGATGCACTGGTGTCACTCGTGACTCTGCACTCAGGAATTATCCCTGGCGGTGCTCAGGGGACTATATGGAATGCTGGGAATCAAACCCGGGTCAGCTGCATGCAAGGCAAACACCCTACCCGCTGTGCTATCATTCCAGCCCCAGACTAATTTTCCTAATGGCACACAATTGATATTTTTAAGAGATGTTGAGTTGTTCATGTTTTCTTGATGTATTTAATTTGCTTCAGTTAAGCATAGTACAAAGTCTTATTATAATCTATAAAACTTGGGCTTCTGGGGTTTGTCTATTTGAAACAAATTACATAGTGTTTTGTTATAGTAGGCAGATCTCATATCTATGTTCTAATTACTTAAACTTGTAAATTCCTTTAAGTTACATGGAAAGGGAGGGAATTAAATTTGCAGCTGGAATTAAAGTTATGAATAAATAATCTTTAAATAGGTTATTCGGTCTTATTGTAGCTGGACTAATCACTCCTGCAATCACAGGAGTCTATAAGAATAAAGGAAACTGGGAAAAAACAGCAGAGAAATAGCAGTATGAGAAAGACTGACAATGCCAGCAGAAAAGATGTACAGAAAAAATTGTGAATCAGAGTCCAGGTGATCTAAAAATGCTAGAAAAGACCAGAAATGTGCTTTTTTATAGAGATTCAGTCAAAATTATAGATTTAACTCACTGTAACTCTGTCTAGACCTCTGACCTTCATAAACATAAAGTAAATGTGTATTTTTAATTTTGTCCAATTAGGTAATGAGAGTAATATGAATAACATGAAATAATTTCTTTCAAGATTCCATTCATATATTCATTTAAAACAGGTATATAGTGAGATCCATAATTTATTCTGAATAAACAATCGACCACTTACAATCTATTTTTAATAATTAGGAAAATATGTAAACTTCATTCTGAAAATGATGTCACAACTATTTTAATATTCTGATTATACATGTTTCTTCACAAACATACTGAAGCAGGTCTACAGTGATTTTGGCCTGCTACATTCATTGATTTGTTCTGTCATGTGATTTAATGTAATTGAACAGGCAATAAGTGACTTGAAACTTCCAGAAAGCAATAGTGATTTCCTCCTTGAGTGGTTTGCCATGTTGTATTCTTCAGGAAATATTTTGTAGTCTGCATTTTTTAATTTTTCTTTAACTGTTTTTATATGTTTTTTAATTTTTTGCTTTTGGGCCGAATGCAGCAAGGTTTAGGGCTTACCCATAACTTTGTACACAGGCATCACTGTGTGCAGGGCTTGAGGAATATATATTGCTGGAATAGAACCTATTTTGTCTTTGTGGAAGGCAAATGTCTTACCTGCTGTACTACATCTTCTGTCTACTTTGTTGGTGTTATGGGTGTGTTTGTCACATCCAGTGTTGCTGAGGTTTTAGTACTGGTTCTGGACTCTGGTTACTCCTCGTGGAACCCTCTGGGGTGCTACACGGACGTAACTTGGTCAACCACGTGTAAAGTGAGCGCCCAGACTGCTGTACTGTTCAACCCCTCTCATGAATTGTTCTATATTCTTTTTGTTTGTGTTTTAGGAGGGCTGGTTGGCATGGGATTATGCTTAGCAGTGAAGCTGGGTCCTCACACTTGGAAGGCAAGCGCTAATTGAGCCAGCTATGTCCTGGCCCTGTCTCTACTTTGAAATAGTCAGGCATTATAGGAGTTACTTTGTGCATTAGTGGTCTTTGTAAACTTCACAAAATAGTCATCTACATGAACACAACTAATTTTTTTTCTTCTCTGTGTTTGGGGATCACACTTAGAGCTTCTCATGCTATATATGTGCTTTACCACTGAGGCACAGCCTTAATCTTTTTTTTTAACCTACTATTGTTTTCATTTTTTGAGCTACTCTTAGCTTTGCTCAGGCCTTATTCCTGGTGCTGAGCTTGGGGATCTCCCCGGGTGTGACTTAGGGATCTTATGGGGTGCCAGAGTTTGAATGCTGGTTATTGTGCTTTCCAAATGGCTAAATACTGGTTAGAGTGGTAAAAGTACTTTATCTGTTGTACTGTTCTTTCTGAGAGTATATCACCCTCACGGCAAAGCCTAGCATGCTACCTGTGACATACTTAATATGCCAAAAACAATAACATAATTTGTTGTCTCATAATTTGTTGTGAGACGTTATTGGTGCCCACTCAATTATATCGATGAACAACAGGAGGACAGTGCTACAGAAAATCTTAAATTTATTATATAGAGGTAGGAAATAATAAAATGGCAGCATGCTAATTGTATGCATAAACCATGTAATTAACACAACATTAAATAATTTATGAATTGTTGGAATCATCCTTATCTTGACTCTGCCTGATTTGTTTTTGTATGAAAAGACCCCAACAAAAAAGTATTAAGACTGAGCAGTAGTTTTTTTTTTTTTAAGACTGAGCAGTAGTTTTATTCTCTAGAAATGTATAAATAGATTTAGTATTGAAGAGATAGAGGGTATTAATATAGATATATCTTTTTGTTTCTGTAACACATAACCTTGAATAAAATTATATTAAATAAATAAAATAAAACTTTATTATTAAAAATTATAAAGTGCTCCCTTAATATATATAAAAAGTACTAGTAAAAGAAAAATATATTTATAATATTTTTATTGTCATCACAGAATATTTGCCGTTTGCTGTTAGCATTTTTCTCTTCAGTTAGTCATAAAGCAAATCAATATACAACTTTGTAAACTGAAACATGTCTTAACATAATGAAATCAATTATATAGCATACTTTTTAAGTAAACATTGGTTTTCTTAAATACATAATTTTGAGAAAATGGTCTATCATTCTCTATTTCTTCATTTTATCTATGCATTAGTAATCTTAGTTGTTAAATTTAGTTGTTAAACTTTATGATGTTGTACCAAGGACACATTTCAGTAATGAAATATAATACTAGATAAAATAGTAGAATTAACAAATACTTTGGGCACTGACTGACATTATCTTTATGGTATTGTTTATTATTAACCAGTTTGGTTACACATTGGAGCATATAGTACTTATCACCAGACCTTTAACAATTTTTTAAAATGACGGTACTCGGAAGCGAGTATAGTAGTTTTGCTTTCATCCTTTATGTCTGATCTTGCTTCAATCCCCAGCATTAAATGGTCCCCTGAGCATGACCGTTTATGACTTTGGAGACCCCTAAATGCTTCCAGGATTTCCTGGTGGCCCTCAACACTATAATGCTCAAGTAGTCCTACATTCTCTGGCTTTCTGTTTAATTTCAGGCTGATTGTGAAGAAAAGTTCAAATGGTCTGGATATTAGATTAAACTATCATTTTTCTTAGTCATAGTTTGCAGTAAAATAAAATTCTAATACTACTTGTAATTCTAATTATGTAATCATTCTAACTGCTAACTAAGCAAATAGGTAATTTAGAGAAACCATCTTTCTATGTCAAATGGGTTTAGTTGGAATTAAATAAAAAATAGCTAAATAAAAAGATAATTAAGTGGATTATTCAACTCTGAGGAGACCCTACACCAAATTCTCATAAGTAACATTAAAGACTCAGCAAACTTCTTTCCCATGACAAGTTATATCCTGCCGTTTAGATTTGCTTAAACTTGGATTAGATTGTATTTTCTTTCCTGAAGAAAAAGATTTTCCCCCATTTTCTATTTCTATGCAATTATCTTTCTAATACTTCAGCCACTCTAGTTTGCTATCAGATGCTTTTTAAATGTTTCTTTTAATCTATTCCTGCTTTCATAAGATTTTGAGAAATACTTAATATAACACACTGATATTTGGTCCTCAAAAAAGTAGGAGAGATACTGTAACTACAAAAAACTCACCTCTTTAAAGGTGTTTTATTTTTTTGCATCTTTAACAAAAGATTTGTTAGTTCTGTGGGGTACCCTAACTGAACAAATGAACAGTGTCCATTTATTCAATGTGTAACTTTATTTTTTTTCTTTTTTTCCCTTTATTTTATTTTATTTTATTTTATTTTTTTTTAAAGTTGTAGATTTACAATTTTTTGTGCTTTGGTTTCAATTATACAATGATCAGATACCCATCCCTCCAGCAGTGCCCATTTTCCACCACCATGGATAATATCCCTCCCACCCCCATCCCCCCATCCCCACTGTCTCTGTGGCAGGGCAATCCACTGTGTTCTCTCTCTCCTTTTGGGTGTTGTGGTCTGCAAAAGAGGCATTGAGTGGCAAACATGTTCAGTACATAGTCTACTTTCGACATGTATCTCCCCTCCTGGGAGGATCCTCCAAACATCCTTTATTTGGTGCTCCCTTCTCTATCTGAACTGCCCTTTCCTCTAGGATACCCGGCTGGCCTCTAAGTTATGGAGTAATCCTCCTGGTGCTGATCTCAGCTATTCTTGGGTATTAATCTCATACTTTGTTACTTTATATCCCCCAGATGAATGCAATCTTTCTATGTCTATCCCTCTCTTTCTGACTCATTTCGCTTAGCATGATACTTTCCGTATTGTACCACTTGTATGTAAATTTCATGACTTCATCTTTTCTAAGAGCTACATAGTACTCCATTGTGTAGATGTACCAAAGTTTCTTTAACCAGTCATCTGTTCTTGGGCATTCAGGTTTCTTCCAGTTTCTGGCTATTGTAAAGAGTGCTGCAATGAGCAAACAAGTGCAGATGTCACTTCGACTATACATTTTTGCCTCTCTGGGATATATTCCCAGGAGTGGTATTGCTGGGTCAAATGGGAGCTCAATTTCTAATTTTTTGAGAATCGTCCATACTGTTTTCCAGAAGGGCTGAACCAGTGGACATTCCCACCAACAGTGAAGGAGTGTCCCTTTCTCGCCACATCCACGCCAGCATCGGTTGCTTTTGTCCTTTTGAATGTGGGCCAGTCTCTGAGGTGTGAGATGGTATAATTAAAACAGCATGGTACTGGAACAAAGGCAGAACTGCAGACCAATGGAACAGGGTTGAATACACTGACATCTCCCCTCAATCATATGCTCATCTAATCTTTGATAAAGGTGCAAGTAATGTGAAGTGGAGTAAGGAAAGCCTCTTTAATAAATTGTGTTGGCATCACTGGACGGCTACATGCAAAAAAATAGGCTCAGAACTCTGCCTAACACCATGTACAAAAGTAAGATCAAAATGGATTAAAGACCTCAACATCAGACCAGAAACCATAAGGTACATTGAAGATAAAGTTGGCAAAACCCTCCATGACATTGAAGCTAATGGTATCTTCAAAGATGCCACGCCACTGGCCGAGCAAGTGAAAACAGAGATAGATAAATGGGACTATCTTAAACTAAGAAGCTTCTGCACCTCCAAAGAAACAGTGACCAAAATACAAAGACAGTCTACAGAACGGGAAAGGATATTCACCGAATTCACATCTGACAAGGGGTTGATATCCAGGATATACAAAATACTGGTTAAACTCCACAAGAAGAAAACATCCAACCCCATCCAAAAATGGGGCAATGAAATGAACAGAAACTTTCTCAAAGAAGAAATCCGAATGGCAAAAAAGCACATGAGAAAATGCTCTACATCATTAATCATCAGGGAGATGCAGATCAAAACCTCAATGTGTAACTTTAGACGCTAAACACACCTCTTGGAGCTAAGGCTTTGAAGTAAACTAATAAATCTAGATTTTAGAATTATCAATACAGGATATAATACATTATTACTTTGTGAAATTTATTTAGTGGGATGTTTTGATTACTTTCATTGTCACTGTCACTGTCCTCCAGTTGTTCATTGATTTTCTCGAGCGGGCCCAGTAATGTCTCCATCATGAGACTTTGTTGTTACTGTGTTTGGCATATCGAATACCTAGAGGTATCACAAATTTTTATCGACACTACAATATAAAATCATTTATTTGAAAACTCGTATGCACATCTATGTTCATTGTCACACTGAGTGCAATAGTCAGGATATGGAAAGGACAACTATCCAACGACAGATCAGTGAATCAAGAATTTATGGTATAAATGTTGGTCTTAAGCCAGGACATTAGCATGGGCCGCTGGAAGCTGCCCTGCAAGCAAGAAGCAGAACTGAGGCCCCACTTGCCTTTACATTAAGTGGGCAAGATAAAACTTGTGAGTCCAGATGATTTGGAGAAGCACAGCAAGCTCTCATATGACCGCCTATTTATGCATTATCTTGGCAGTAGAAAGCACCCTTTCTTACACATCCTTAATCTGGCTTGACTTTCAAGTATCAGTATGAGCCTTCTCTTTGTTTCTTGTGTAACTGACCACAAGAATACAGGGGACATAATCTGTAGAGCCTATGTGTTCAGCTCCATATCTTTTTGTTACAAAATTAATATAAGCAATGAATATGTTAATATAATTAATATTAAAATCATATTTATTGGTATATTTAAACATTATAGTAAAATTAATCACATAAATAAAATTAATATAATGATCTCTATAATTTATAGGGTTTTATAAGATAACTTGAGATAATATATTCAAAGTTCTCAAACATTATAGAATAGATAAAAATGTACATAATGGTAGTAGATATTTGTAGAAGTGTTATTTACAGGGTTTATTTTTGAGTATGACAATCAGATTTCTGAATACGATCTCCTCTGTATACAACATTTAACAAAACTGTCATGTGATGTGTCCTAATTATGTTTGATTGCCATCCAGAGATACAATATGATTATAAGGAGTTACTGTAGTTTTTTTTAACTTAGAAAATTATGGAGTCATGACCCTAAATAAATTTGATAACTTGTTTATTACCTAAGGCTTTATTTTGGACTATAATTACTTTAGGATTCCATTACAGTCTCAGGCTAACCAAATGATTGAGTTATACATGTGAATAAACCTAGAATACATGCAAAGTAAATTCACCGATAAATAAATCCTGCTGATTTACTCTCAAGAGCATCTACACTCATTTCACGTTCTTTTTCATTGAACACCTAAGAGGCAATCACTTGGAAAGAAGTATCAAAATATGTGCTTTGAGATAAGAAAACAGACTTTGAAATTTCTAATTTTTGACTTATAATTAGCAGCAGTGCTGTTTACTCTGTGTGTTTCAATTCCATTTTCAGTGGGGACACTGAAATATACATCATGAATTAAAGAAACAGAATTTTAATTTGGAGTTTAAAGGATACAGGAAGGTAATCCTATATGAAAAAAGGAGCCTGCTATGCAATAGTAGCTACTTTGTTACTTTGTGGTCATTTCCGAAAATCTCCTTATATTTGGGCAATTTCAATTTTTATTCTTCTCAGTAGCCAAGTCAGAGGTAATAGAGGATCAATTGCTTAAAAGGATTTTTAAAATTTTCTTTAAAAAATTCTGTTTGTTGTTGAGGGCTATTTGGGTCACACCTGGCTGTGCACAGGGCCTATTCCTGGTTCTGTGCTCAGGAATCACTCCTGATGGTACTGAGCAACCATATCTAGGCTTATCTTTCTGATGTATTATTATCTCCAACACTATCTGGTCTGAAAACCTTCATAGTAGTCTTAGAGAAAATATGATGAAAATAAACATTAAATTCACTTTTAAAAATGCTTCAAATAATTGAGTAAGAGAATTAAAGGAATGATATTTTGGAAAGATCATTAGGATATTATTTCTCAAAATTGAATATTTATACAAATCACCCAGTAGCTAAACAAGCTTAAGGAAGTACCAACTATTATTCTAACTCTCTGATAATCTTTCAGATGATGGTGATATCATTAGTGACTCATCATTTTATTATCAAATCTGAGAACAATTTAAAAAGAAAAATCTTAATACTATAACACTTCTATTCCTAGTTTCAAATAAGAAGTTTTTTTTTAATTTATTTCTAAGGACAAAAATTAGTATTGGTGGAAAATCATGTTCCTAAAATACAGTAGATATGTTAGGAAAGATGATGCTATATGCTTGTCCACAAAAGGATATCAGGCAATAGAGAAATGTTTTCATAAGAGTACTTAATGTCAACCTTCATCTAATCTGGGAAATAGTCATTGTGTCTTGAGGCAAGCAGTGTAATATTAATTTTTCCATAAGCATACCCATTCTCTAGCACTTAATTCCACCTCCACTGGCTTTTTTTACACCTGAATTTCTAAGATATCTTGGTATCCAACTGGCCCCCTGGCGCCGTGTAATCCAGCTCCCGGAGGAGAACAGTGCAGTTTCCTGCCCCCGCGCCTGGCTATTCCTCTCTGGGGCCCCTTGGAGGGGAGCGGGTTGAGCTTTCCTCCCTGCCCTGACCAGGGCCCCGGCAGCCGAAGACCTCCAGGACCAGCCACCACCATGCTGAGACCACTCTCTGCACACCTGACGGTACCGGCAGAGGGACAAAGCCACGTGGGTTCCGGGGCCGAGATCTCCAAGCCTACTCGGATTGGAGTCGAGCATCCTCCACCCAGATCCTCCAAATTCCAGTAGGCGGGGGTCACACCCACCAACTGGCCCCCTGGCGCCGTGTAATCCCATCAGCGGACAAGACTCTGAGACTATAAAACCCAGCTCCCAGTACCGGGCGGCCTCGACATCTTATTATGACATCTCATTCCTACTTTGACAAACTGGCAGGCTACCGAATGTAGCCTGCCCACATGGCAGAGTCTGGCAAACTCCCCGTGGCGTACCCAATATGCCAAATACCAGTAACAATGATGGGTCTCATTCTCCTAAAGATCCTTAAATACAATCTCAGGGCTAGGATGAAAGAGACGTTACTGGGGCCTGCTCAATGCAATCGACGAATAACAGGATGATTTGTGATTTGTGATCTTGGTATCATTTCCTTCTTGAGTCCATAAAATAATTGCTATATATTAACAAATTGAATCTATATAAATAAACGTTTTTAGAAAAAGAAAACAAATTAATGAAAAATAAATATTAATATTTTTGAAATATTTACAAAGAAGTGATCATCGATCTCAAGAGAGGAGTTTGTCAGGGTCATATAATTTCACCGAAACTCTTCAGTGCCACCCTTGAGAACGTCATGCGATGACTTGAATGGGAAGGAATGGGAGTGAACATAGACGTTTGGCAACTGTACCATCTCCACTTTGCTGATGACATCATTCTAATAACACCAAACATTAGCCAAGTGGCACAAATGCTGACTGACTTCAATTGTCAGTGTGGAAAGGTCAGATTACAGCTGAATATCAGGAAGACAATGTTTATGAGAAACAGTCTCGTCCCTGACGTTCCATTCGCTCTCAACAGAACGACCATCTCTGAATGCAACAGTTATGTGTACCTAGGTCAAGAAGTCAACATGACGAATGACCTGGCACCTGATTTGTGCAGGAGGAAGAGAACGGCTTGGAATGCCTTCAAGAGCGTCAAAGAAATAGCTATGAGGACAAAGAATCTTCAGCTCCAGGCACATCTCTTCGATTCCACTGTTCTTCCTGCATTAACATATGCTTCAGAGACCTGGGCCCTACAGAAACAGGATGAGAATGCTATTGAGATCTCCCAAAGAGGAATTCAAAGAGCTATGTTTGGAGCAACCAGATTCACTCAAATGAGAGAAAGAATTCCGAGTTCCAACCTTCATCAACAATCAAGAATGAGAGAAGCTGTTTTGTTTGCCAAGGCGTCAAAAATCAGGTGGGCTGGACTCGTTATGAGACTTGGAGACAACAACTGGACTAGAGCCATCACCGACTAGATTCCACAGGACGTCAAAAGACCGTGTAGCTGCCCACCTACAAGATGGTCAGACTTCTTCATCAAGACCCTGAATGATCGGTTTGAGGCTCCTCGTGTTCCTAGAACGAACAGACGCCATTGGGCTACACTAGCACGCTACAGGGATGAATGGAGACGTTACTGGCGCCTGCTCGAGCAAATCGATGATTACTGGGAAGTCAAGTGATCAAGTGAATATTTTTAAAAATATAATACTGTTTGGGCCAAAGAAATGATATATAGCCAATCTGGATTTAATCTATGGCACTCCATATGGGTCTCAGAGCCTTGCAATTATTGTTTCATGAATGCAGAGCCAGGAGTAAGCCCTGAACATCATACATCATTGATATGGTCCCAAACAAACAAACAAACAAACTGTATATGTACATACATGTATATATATGCATATTTGCATATATACATATATAAAATTCAGATATGCTTAATTATGTTTGCTACATTTTCTTATTCATATTATTGGTAGTTTTCATATAAGGCTCAATATGATTATAATCATTTTAACAATAACTCACATCCTTCAGATCATCCATCGGGCAACTAATAACATAGTGGCAAGGCGCTTGCCTTGCACGCTGCCGACCCAGGCCGACCTGGTTCGACTTCTCAGCCCCTCTCGGAGAGCCTGGCAAACTACCGAGAGTATCATGCACACATGGCAAAGTCTGGCAAGCTAACAGTGACATATTTGATAGCCAAAAAAAGTAACAAGTCTCACAATAGAGATGTTACTTGTACCCACTCAAGCAAATCAATGAACAACGGGAGGACAGAGCAGTGCAGTGCTATGATTATAATGAAAAATATCTGTTTTGAATTTTTTTTGCAGTTTAGTAAATACCACAGGGGAAATCAGATTAAAAATGTGAAAGTAATACCTACTTTGTTTTTAAATGAAGGCAGTAGGACCAGGAGATAGAAGAGCAGTAAATGTGCATGTCTGGTGTTCACTGGCTAAGGTTTAATCCCTTGTACCACGTGGCCTTCCAAGTATCTCCAGATAAAGCCCTGGATACCCTAATATGTAGGATACATTGGTTTGTCCTTTCTGCCTTGACACAGGGAGCTTACGCTTATTGGGTTACTCCCATCACAGTGCTATCATTCCTCTGTGTTTATTTGTAACTTCTTTCTTTGTGCTCTGTTGACTTGTAAATATTGTTTTTTCTCTTCTCAAGTTCTTTGCATAGATAATTCAGAGCAATGCCCTTTTTGTATGGGCACAAGAAGACAGTGAATGCTATGCCTTTGTAACTTGGGAGTTAATTGACTCTGAATGATATTTACCTCCTGGACATCTGTTGTCTCAACCTAAGCCTCAATTGCCCTTATTTCCTAGCACACCTAAAGCAGGGTCCCCGACGAGGGACTGGATGGACCCAGGTCTACCAGTGAGCTATGTGCTACCCTGGCATCGAAATGGGCCTGGCCAAAGTGCCACAATGCTTAACTATAAGTTAAGAGTATGGTAATGGACAAATGCTGTCATGATCCAAAGAGCAATAACTAGATTTGAACCCAGCTAGGGTTAGGAAAGATTAATCTGGCCTAAGCAGTGTAGTCTGAGTCTGTGGCGAGATGTTCCCAGGAGAGTCACCCTATGAGCCTCAATGTATCTCTTATTGTGTCCATACAAAATAAAGAAGTAGAACTACAATGTTAATTAAGATGTTAATTAAGATATTAGACTAAGGAGAAGAGGAACACCCTTAGGTGTTTCTGCCCTTGAGCCTGATGGGCAGTCAGGAAGGGCTTTCTTATGTTGATTTTGCTACAGGACTGGGTGTAGGCCCAGAGTTCTGGGGGTTGGCGAGAGGTGAGAATGTTGAAGGAGAGGAGAGAGAGATCCTAGGCTGCAAGATGGACCGCAGAGATGAGTGGGAGAGACAGGAGGATACAGGAATGAGGGGCAGTGTGAGACTAGAGTGGGGGGGGGGGGGTGCTCAGAGAGACTGAAACAGTTGCCTGGGGAGAGAAAGGAATGAATGGGCATCTGATCAATCAACTGGGTTAGCCCTTGTTTCCTCCTTTGCCCCATGGCACGGGCTGCCCCAGCTGGGGGAGTGACCCGAGGCTTTTTGAAGGCGGGCAGTGATGGGGAGGGCTATAGGGGCTTCCCTGGCTGCCCAGGAGGAGATTATACACTTATATACTTCCAAATTGACCCATTAGTCCATGGCACTGCAGGGACTTTATGTGCCTACACTGAACTACAAATCAGGTTGGGTAAATATTGCTGTTGGGACTCTTGAGACTCCTGAGCACAGCTGGAGGGCATCCCACAATCTCACTCCCTCCCCCCCCAAAAAATCAAAGAAGGTAAACCCATGGAGTTAGATTAAAACACCCCACTGCTTTTGTAGTCATGAATAATGATTGAGGGATTCCTGGCTGATGTTAATTTGCAGTGGCTATTATAGGATGGATTTGGTATTTTTCAGTTTCTGGAACTCAATTTAAATTTTAGGCCATAACACTCATTCGAGTGTCGATTATTATGCCACAGCCCCAATATGCACAACATTGACTGCCCTACTGAATAATGACATCTCATTTTTTTTATCTTCTCATTCACTAGCTCTATATTTCTATGTATATATTCCCTGCTACTTCTAAAGACCAAGGTACTATCAGTTTTCACTTGGACAACCATAGAAAAAATATATTCCAGTTTCAAATTTGTTCTTCTTCAAATCACTCTCCAAATTGTAGAGATAATATTGTTCATACTTACCTGATCCTTTCATGCTGAAAATCCTCTAATTGATTTCTCGTTGCAAAAAAATAATTTAAAATGTCTTTAAAATTACCTAAAGGGTCTGTAAGCTTTGCTATGTATTATTATTATTATTATTATTATTGGTTTTATCATAATTTTATTTTTTTCTTATATTTATCTATTGAATAAATGTGGGAAAAAAGCTTTCAGGTTTTTTCAGGTTTAAGTCTCATTCATACAATGATCAAATACCTTTCTCTTCACCAGTACTCATTTTTCACCACCAAGAACCACAATATACCACCCTCCCAACCCTCCCAATGCCTGGAAGGCAGATGATTTCTACTTAACTCTTTTCTATATTGATTGCATTCATTATTTTGACAAAAGATGCACTATTGTTGTTCAGAATTTCCCCCACAACAATCAGAATTGCTGAAAAGGCATTGTGAAATACTTTGTTTTCTATAGTTGCTTATGAGAATCATATAATGATTTTAGATTTCTTGAAAGAGCCAGATAATTACGAGATTGGTTTCTGTGTGTCTGGTATTATGGCTGTGCTGGAGAGCCGCTCGTGGGGAGGAACTTGTGAACTTGGTAGGGTGTGAAGGATGAGTCGGTACCACCCCCCTTCCCATGCAACTGCAGTTGCCCCATCACCGCTGGCACATGCCTGGCTTTCCAATAAGCTCTGAGGAGGCAACCACCTTGCTACCGGGGGTGTGAAAAAGGCGGAAGGGAGCAACACCCTTTCCCTCCCAGGGAGGCATGGGCGCCATAGTTTAATACATGGTTCATTCACTTTTCTGCCGGATGTTGCCAGGCTCTGGATTAAGTTTCTTTTCCTCTGGAGCCATGGCCGTGCTGGAGAGCTGCTTGTGAGGGGCAACTCATGACCTCATAGGGCATGAAGGACGAGCCAGTACCACCCCACTTCCCATGAGACTGCAGTTGCCCTGTCACCGCCAGCCATACTTGACTTTCCAATAAGTTCGGAGGCAGCGGCCACCTTGTATGCGGTCCAGATGCATTTCTGCCAAAAGCCGCTGGGTTTCGAGATTTGTTTCTGAGTCTCTGGGATCATGGCCATTAAGCAGCTTGATCAGGAGCCAGAGAGGCCTTTTGTAGGCGGCGACTCAGGGTCTTGTTGGGTTGGGGAGGAAAGGGCTGGTTCTACCCCCATCTGGTGAGGCCCCACATGTCACGTCACTGCAGGCCCAAACCTGACTGACCAGTGGCCTCTGGAAGATGGCAGTCACCAGGCTGCCATGGGCAACAGGCCAAGGCAAAAAAACCTATTCCCACTTGGAGTGGCCCAGCGCCAGGAACCAACTGCAGGAACAGGATACATTTCTGTCAAAAGCCTTTGTGTTCCAAGATTCCTTTCTGAGTCTCTGGGATCATGGCCATTAAGCAGTTCGATCAGGAACCAGAGAGGCCATGCCTCCAATTATATAGCTGGGCCGGAGGTGGTTTGTGGGTGTGTCTCCCGCATACTTAACTTTTGGCAGTTTACTTTCTTGGTAAACTTTGCCCCAAGTTTTTGGGGTCTGACCAGACACACAGCACTAATTTAGGTGTATCTGAAAGTCTGATGGTGCCATCAGGCTGCTGATGCACTCACCTTACAGGTACAGATTGACCTGCTGGCAGCACCATACCCCCTTATTATTATTTTTAACTTTCCACAATCTTCTCTGTATTTTAACACCACAATGCCTTTTCAAAATTTTAAATAAGCATTGTTTTTATTAGCTCTCATGCACTTACCTCGTAGTATTCTCTATGGCCAGCATATAGACATCCTTCCCCTTAACATGGTTTCTTTTCATCTCCACTGTCCTCCCGTTATTCATCGATTTGCTCGAGTGGGCCCAGTAATGTCTGCATTGTGAGACCTGTTTTTACTGTGTTGGGCATATCAAATACGTCATGGGTAGGTTTTCAGGCTTTACCTTGCAGCGAAATACTCTCGGTAGCTTGCCAGGCTCTCTGAGAGGGGCAGAGGAATCAAACCCAGCTCGGCCAGGCTGGCTGCGTGCAAGGCAAACACCCTACTGCTGTGCTATAGCTCCATCAGATCATACCAATGTGCTATCATCTCCATTTGTTTTTATTTTTCTTCACAGCGGGTAGGGTGTTCGCCTTACAAGCGGCCAACATGGCTGACCCGAGTTCGATTCCTCCGCCCCTCTCGGAGAGCCCGGCAAGCTACCGAGAGTATTCGATATGCCAGACACAGTAACAACAAAGTCTCCAATGGAGACGTTACTGGGCCCGCTCGAGCAAATCTACGATCAATGGGAGGGCCTTTACCTTTACCTTATTCATTTACATTTTTTTAATCGAAGATCTCATTACAACACTAAATAAATTTCTGGTGGAATCACTGAAAATAAACATTGATATATACATGTGTGTGTGTGTACATAAATATATGTAATACTGAATTACAATTCTTTCCTTTACACATTGTCCCCTTTTTCTGAATTTAACCATGGCCCTCCTCTTCTCGTCTCTTCTTTTCTGGTAACAACTAATTGCTATTGTATAGTATAAAAATTTATTTTTATTTAGTTCAATGATTGATTTACTAATTATGTATATGACATATGAGTCAGGACATAGTTGTATATATCTGTCTTTCTCTATTTAAATTATTTTAGCACAGCGGTAGGGCGTTCGCCTTACACGCGGCCAACATGGCCGACCCGAGTTCGATTCCTCTGCCCCTCTCGGAGAGCCCGGCAAGCTACCGAGAGTATTCGATATGCCAGACACAGTAACAACAAAGTCTCCAATGGAGACGTTACTGGGCCCGCTCGAGCAAATCGACGATCAACGGGAGGATCAACCAATCAACCTATTAAAATATTCAATGAAATAAATGGTCTTTTGACTGATTCAGTTTTTCTAAATGCCTTGATTTCATCTTTCATAATGGTTAACTAATATTCTTCTGTGTACTATTTCATATTTCTTACATCCATTTATACATTGATAACATAGGTTGTTTTCATTATAGTATTAAAGTCTACAAATTGGTAAAAAAAAAAAAAGGCTTCCTGAAAGGTGTTGTGGTTAAAAAAAAAAATTGGAGCAGTGGACCACTGCACCCAACTGTGCTATCTTACTGTCACTGTCACTGTCCTCCCATTGTTCATCTATTTGTTCAAGTGGACCCAGTAACATCTCCACTGGAGACTTTGTTGTTACTGTGTTTTGGCATATCGAATACATCACCGGTAGCTTGCCAGGCTCTGCCCTGCAGGCGAGATACTCTCAGTAGCTTGCCCGGCTCTCTGAGAGGGCATGTTGGCTGCATGCAAGGCAAACACCCTACCGCTGTGCTATCTTACTAGGAGTTCTATAATCAAGCATCAGTCCTGTCTGGGTTTAGCAGAACATATATTCCTCAGGTTCAGACTCAGATTGACTTCACACAAAACAGGAAATTTAGGCGCTGTACTGAAATTTTTTTCGTATAAAATTGTAAATTTATTTATATAATTGACGTGAACCAACAAAAGTAACTTGAGGTGAAAATATCAACTTAGTTACTCCAGAGACAGTGAAGTCAGACACAACTTCTTGGCTTTGAACTCCAGAAACCTCAGATGGTTCCTGGAGAACCACCATGAGTGATCCCTAACAACAGTGCTAGGAATAAGCCTTGAACACCAACAGGTGTGACCCCTGAAATAAGCAAAAACGGAAAATTAAAATAAAATCATTTAACTGGAAGTCAAAACTATTATGTGTTGAATAGTCAGGGGAAGAGAAAAGTTCAGAAAGGAGGGAAAAATGCAATAAGTTAATTTAGGAATAATATGTTTTACTTGAAATTTAAAATAATTTATCAAGATAAAAAGGATTTTTTTAAAAAGTGGCTCTCAGAAAGATATATAAAATATACTATTTTAGATTTGCTCGAGCGGGCCCAGTAACGTCTCCATTGGAGACTTTGTTGTTACTGTGTCTGGCATATCGAATACTCTCAGTAGCTTGCCAGGCTCTCCAAGAGGGGCGGAGGAATCGAACTCGGGTCGGCCATGTTGGCCGCTTGTAAGGCGAACGCCCTACCCGCTGTGCTGGATGGAGCGATAGCACAGTGGGTAGGGCGTTCGCCTTACAAGCGGCCAACATGGCCGACCCAAGTTCGATTCCTCCGCCCCTCTCAGAGAGCCCGGCAAGCTACCGAGAGTATTCGATATGCCAGACACAGTAACAACAAAGTCTCCAATGGAGACGTTACTGGGCCCGCTCGAGCAAATCGACGATCAACGGGAGGGCCTTTACCTTTACCTTTACTATTTTAGATAATCATAAAATAAACGTGCTTTCCTTAATATCATTACAAGGCCAGTCCCTCACCTTTAAAATAACCTCATCATATCATAAATATATTCATAGAATGGTTTGTCTTTCCTGTTTCCCAAGGGATATAATACTTTGATGAATTCTGCATTCATAAATTAAAGAAAAGGCATAAAAATAATTCTAATAAAATTAGTGGGATTAGTGTTAATGTAGTTTCATAGCACTGTAATTGTTTTGTGTGTGGGGACAGAAATGATCAAAGTTAATTCAGAAACCTACACTGAAGTTAGAAGGAGCCCTCTCTTGACACTGTTTTTAAAGAAAATATAGTGGCAGGAGAGAGAAATTTCTGATTTATTTTATCCCCTTACATTAATACCTTTATCACACAGTATGTTAAAAAGTAAAACTAGATAAACAATAAAGCTGCACTGATTTTTTTATATTTATTTTTCAAGATAAGTTAGTCAAAAATAGAAAGACATGAGAGAAGTTAAGAAATCAAAACACTTATAGCCAACATGTGCTTCATGAAAGAGGACTTCATCTGGATTTGTGTTGCTCTAGCCTGGAATTATAGATATGGAGAAAAGGGATAATTGCGTTGCCACAGAAGCTAAAGAGTAAAAGTGTGTCATTTCTAATGTTTAGCAAGCAAGGTATGTGCATTATGCTACAACTAGAGTACAACAATAACAATTACATAAATTTAATAACTAAAAAGAGATTTTTTATGATTCAAGATTATAGGTAGTTTAAATCTCAACCTACTAACTTCTTACTGTTTTCAGGGGTTCAGTCAATACATAAACTAATTATGTATAATAGTGCAATCTGTGCTGGAGCAATAGCACAGCGGTAGGTCGTTTGCCTTGCATGCAGCCAGCCCAGCCGAGCCGGGTTCGATTCCTCGGCCCCTCTCAGAGAGCCCGTCAAGCTACTGAGAGTATCTTGCCCGCACGACAAAGCCTGGCAAGCTACGCATGATGTATTTAGTATGCCAAACATGGTAACAACAAGTCTCAAAATGAAGATGTTACTGGGCCGGCTTGAGCAAATCGATGAACAATGGGAGGACAGTGACAGTGACAGTGCAATCTGAGTATTATTTTCTTAATACAATCATACAATTCAATTAGTGACAAAATGGGGAGATTATGAACAATAAGAAAAATGTCTTATTGCATTTACTTGGACTCTTGCACTAAATCATTGTATAGTTTTCTGAGAATCATAGGTGGAACATCTGGTCTTCTTGAGCACCACTTGGAATATGCACATTGAAAGCACATAAGCACATAGCTTTTCATTCAGATATAGGTTCCAATGGGAGCTGTAGTACTGGTCCAAGAACTGCACACCCTAGGTGTCGGGGATGGGGGAGATGAAGGAATGAAATTTATTTTAGTTAAAAAAGAAAGGTAAAGGTAAAGGCCCTCCCGTTGATCGTCGATTTGCTCGAGCGGGCCCAGTAACGTCTCCATTGGAGACTTTGTTGTTACTGTGTCTGGCATATCGAATACTCTCGGTAGCCTGCCGGGCTCTCTGAGAGGGGCGGAGGAATCGAACTCGGGTCGGCCATGTTGGCCGCTTGTAAGGCGAACGCCCTACCAGCCGTGCTAGGATCATATTAAATCTTTGTTCCAGAGAAAGCTTTTAAATCTTTTTTTCCTTTTTTTTTCATTTTTATTTATTTATTTATTTATTTCGAATACCCATCCCTCCACCACTGCCCATTTCCCATCACCACGAATCCCAGTATCCCTTCCACTTCCCACCCCCCGCCCCCCAACCCATCCTGCCTCTGTGGCATTCCCCTCTGTTCTCTCTCTCTCCTTTTGGGTGTTGTGGTTTGCAAAAGAGTTAAGTCTGAGTTTCAGGGAGAAACATTGGATGATTTACTTTCCATCGATCACTTTGTATATAAGGCAATATCATGCGGCTGCATAAGCGGCCACGTGGTTTGGAAAGAATGTCCTGATACCCGCTTGCAGGCTCATGGTCATCGGGGTTCCATCTGGAGAAGGCAGGATGCAGCACCTACCCCATCTGGGACCTCCCAGTGATGTCGGCTCTGTTTGAGACCTGGAGCATTCTTTGAGAGCTGTGGCACCCCTCAGCCGGTTTTCTTTGTTGCTGTGTGCTGTCTAAAGCTTTTAAATCTTAAAGATTGCCAAAATTGATTCATAGTCTCCAGAAAGTTTCAGTGTACAAGCCTCAAGCTAAGACTGGTTGTTGTTGATTTTATGACAAGATCCTCCCTTGCATAAGGTTTTCTTAAATTTCTAAAATGAGGTTGCTTGAATTTTAAAATTATATAAAATGTGTTTTTAAAAAGAATTTTGTTTAGCCAGTGGAATATTTTATGTTCATTATAGTACGTTCTCTATTGTAATCAATCTTCAGACTAATTCTTACCGTGTTGCTTGAAGGTATTGAAAAAAGAACTATATTTAGTTAGACTATAAGTAATACTCAAAAGGAGTATTTCTGACTATATATTTCTTTTTCTCTCTTCATCTTTTGTTTTGTCCTTCAAAGCATATTATAATGAATAATATTCTGAACAGTTTTAAGTTAACTTTACGAAACAGAAGTGATTCCCAGTGATTCCCAAGTAATCAATAGAAAGTGGAGGAGCGTCAATTTTATAGGTAGAAATACAATGTTGAAGGAACTTCGCAATTTTTCCCTCTTTCATCGCCATTATCTTCAATTCTTGGTTATTTTCCCCTTTGGGAAGGTAATGTGATTCCTGTGATTCAGGAGAGAAATTTAAGTCTCAAAATGACTTGTCCGAGGTCACATTAAATCTGAAACAGGCACAATTAAGAAATGACCTCTGTTTTTCTATGTTTTAGTTTATGTTTCTATAAGCAAAGTATCTTGAAAATGTACTTTAATATTTTAGAAATTGCTTTGGATCTCCATGTGGATCTTCTACTTTAGGTCTTTTGTTTATCAAATAGGAAACAACTTTGGTCTTCTGTGAGCATCAATGCTGGGGCACAGGAAGGGGCACTATTACTGAAGGGGAATGGAAAAATATGAACAACAGGAGGGATTTGCAAGCATCTCAAAGGTGAGGTCAACAGGGGTATTAATATTTAACAACAAAAGATAGACAAGTCTAGACAGACTGCAAGTGGCAGAATAGAGTGAGCAGATTTGGCATGATAGAAGAATAATTCAGTTAGTGCTTAAACCTGAAGAGTGTTTGCATACTTATTCAGAATAAAACTCAAAGTTCAAGAATCTGGAGTACGGACAGAATCTTTTTCAAAATTTTGTCAGCAAATATCTTTGTTCCAATGAATCAAAAAGAAAAAAAATCAGCTAATAATTTCTGTGCACAAGAATAGAAATTTGGAAGGTCTAGGAAAAACTTCACTTCACTTGATCACTTGACTTCCCATTAATCATCGATTTGCTCGAGCGGGCACCAGTAACGTCTCCATGTCACATGCTAGTGTAGCCCAATGGGGTCTGTTCACTCTAGGAATATGAAGAGCCTCAAACCGATCGTTCATGATCTTGATGAAGAAGTCTGGCCATCTGGTACGTGGGCGGCCACGTGGTCTTTTGACATCCCGTGGAATCCAGTCGGCAACAGGATGCTGGTAGATGTGGCAGAAGCTAGGAAAAGTATTTGTAATGCCCGTCTGTCCTTCGCCAACTACAAGATCAAGATCACTGTCCTCTGCCGTCCTGATGGATCTATCACATCTTCTAGAATGGTAATGGAGAAGATTATCCATGACTTCTACTCAAATCTCTTTGATAGCTATGTCCACTTGCCGACATACCAAATTCCACAGGATGGATATGTCGTTCCCAATGTTCTCCCTTCTGAAATCCGACACACCATTTCATCAGTAAAGAAACAAACAGCACCTGGCCCATACGAGGTCAGACCCGAACACCTGAACAACCTGCCATCAGTACTCATCAATACACTGGCTCGGCTCTTCACACGCTACCTGTATGAATGCAAGGTTCTGTCCCAATGGAAAACCGGCAGGACTGTACTACTGTACAAGAGACATCCATGACATTGGCAACTATTGCCTGATCTGCCTATTGTCTGTCATCTACAAGTTGTTCACTCGGGTCATCCTAAAGAGGATTGGCTGAACACTAGCTGAAGGACAACCATGCGAGCAAACCGGGTTCCGCAAAGGATTCAGCCCCATCGACAATATCCACATGATAACCAAGCTCATTGAGGTTTCTTGGGAGTTCAAGATGCTGCTCTGTCTAACGTTCATTGATTTAAAGAAGGCCTTTGATTCTTTTGAGATGGAAGAGGTCATTGAAGCCCTAGCCAATCAGGGCATTCAATCTCAACACATCAAGATCCTCCATGAGCTGTATTATGGATTCACTACCAAGATATCACCATTCTACAAAGAAGTGATAGTTGATGTCAAGAGAGGGGTTTGGCAGGGTGATACCATTTCACCGAAACTCTTCAGTGCCACCCTCAAGAACATCATGCGATGACTGGATTGGGAAGGAATGGGAGAAGATAAATGGTCGGTAACTACACCACCTCCGCTTTGCTGATGACATTGTTTTAATGACACCAAACATTAGCAAAGGGGCGCAAATGCTGGCCAACTTCGACCGTGAGTGTGGAAAGGTGGGACTACAGCTAAATCTTATGAAGACAATGTTCATGAGAAACAGCCTTGTTCCTGACGCCCCATTCGCTCTCAACGGAACGACCATCTCCGAATACAACAGCTATGTGTACCTAGGTCGAGAAGTCAACATGACAAATGACCTGGCATCCAAGCTGTGCAGTAGGAAGAGAGTGCCTTGGAACGCCTTCAAGAGCATCGCAGAAATAGCTAAGAGGATGAAGAACCTCCGGCTCCGGGCACATCTGTTTGATTCCACTGTTCTTCCTGCATTAACATACGCCTCAGAGACCTGGGCCCTATGCAAACAGGATGAGAACGCTATTCGGGTCTCGCAAAGAGGGAAAGAGCTATGCTTGGAATATCACGTATCACTCAAACGAGAGAAAGAATCCAGAGTTTTGAACTCCGTCTATAATCAAGAATCAGGGATGCTTTCTCGTTTGCCAAGGTGTCAAAAATCAGATGGGCTGGTCATGTAATGAGATTTAAAGACGACTGCTGGACTAGAGCTGTTACCGACTGTTACTGACAGGAATAACTTGTCAGAAGGAAACCAGTGAGGTTCATGAGTCTAAGCTAAGATGTAAGGAAGAATGTGGAATAGAATTGGTCAAAAAAGAGGTGCATTTTGCAAGTATTTTGAGTCAGCAATGAAGAACTAATAAAAATCTCACTCGTCCTCTTCCTCGCATTCCTCTGTCTTCATTTCTGTTTTTTTCCTGAGAGCAAATAGGCTGAACACAATATCTCTAAAGAAGAACTTATGCAGAATTATTAGTTCTTTTTAAATTTACTCACTTTCCTAATGTTTTTATTCTAGGAAAGAAAAAAATTAAAATGATCTAATACAAAATGTGTTCTCTTGTTCTAAATGTGTTCTGAATGTAAAAGGTACTGTTTTTCTCAGAATATTGGGATTCAATATATATTCTATCTAAAGACTAAGAATTACTACTTTCAACTGTTACTGTAAGGATTCACTTCCATTGTGTATATTCTGCCTGTCATTCACAATGGTCTTACATGGTCGAATTTTTCTAAGGATGGGGACGGGAAGCAACAAAACTGAACATTTTCATGACTGGATCGTTTTTCTTTCCTCAACTTTGGTTTTTGAAAACCACATGTGTTTTCATCCATATACAAAAAACATTTAATTAGTTAAAATAGCGTACATGAATTTATGTAATATTTTATTTACATAAGGTTAGAGGATGTGGGAATTTATCAACTTTATGTTTTAATACCACAAAGCAGAGTAAGCATTGGCAATTTCTTTCTCAATTATAAGCATTTTTCCTGAGAAGAAAATATACATGGTGTCTCTAAGATTTATGATAATCTTTCCATGATCTCAAAAGTCTATTATATCCAGGGCTGGGGCGATAGCATAGCACGTAGGTCATTTGCCTTGCATGCGGCCGACCCAGGTTCGATTTCTCTGTTCTTCTCGGAAAGCCCGCAAGCTATCGAGAGTATCCCGCCTGCACAGCAGAGCCTGGCAAGCTCCCCGTGGTGTATTCAATGTGCCAAAGACATTAACAACAAGCCTCACAATGGTGACGTTACTGGTGCCTGTTTGATCAAATTGATGAACAACAGGAGGACAGTGCTACAGTGCTACAATTATATTCTACAGGGTGATATCTTTGCCATCAGTGTTAGCAGGCTTTAGAGAATCCATCCAAGTTGTTCCTCATACAGGGTTTTTTTTTAATAGCCTCTCATTCATTCCTTAGGGCCTGGCAAGCTCCCTGTGGCATATACGATATGCCAAAAACAGTAATAAGAAGTCTCACAATGGAGATGTTACTGGTACCCGCTCAGGCAAATCGATGAACAAAGGGAGAACAGTGCTACAGTGCTACAGTACATTCATTCCTCATTGTTTTCCTCAAGTTGCTCAATCCTAGTGTTGTTCTTCTAGTTCACCATATGTTTAATGTTAAACCAGGATCAGTTTTGAATGAAGCAGGAAAGAGCATAAACCTGGCCTTCTGGAGAGATTCTTGAAGATTACAATACAGACCCTGGAGATGAATTACTGTTTGACCACCTTATGTCAAAATGTTACAAGGAATAGAACTTCAATCCCAGTATTCTAGTGGGTACAGACATGCAGGTTCTTGTGCTCAAGTAGTGAAAATTGAAAATAAATGGACAAAATCAGAAAAGGCATTATTCCGGGGGGGGGGAGTATTATTCCGGGGCAGGGGGGGAGTAAGGAATAGGAGATCTCAGAATATGGGAAGAAACTTTGGTACATCTACACAATGGAGTACTATGTAGCTCTTAGAAAAGATGAAGTCATGAAATTTACATACAAGTGGTACAATATGGAAAGTATCATGCTAAGCGAAATGAGTCAGAAAGAGAGGGATAGACATAGAAAGATTGCATTCATCTGGGGGATATAAAGTAACAAAGTATGAGATTAATACCCAAGAATAGCTGAGATCAGCACCAGGAGGATTACTCCATAACTTAGAGGCCAGCCGGGTATCCTAGAGGAAAGGGCTGTTCAGATAGAGAAGGGAGCACCAAATAAAGGATGTTTGGAGGATCCTCCCAGGAGGGGAGATGAATGTCGAAAGTAGACTATGGACTGAACATGTTTGCCACTCAATGCCTTTTTTGCAGACCACAACACCCAAAAGGAGAGAGAGAACACAGGGGATTGCCCTGCCACAGAGACAGGGGGGATGGGGGGATGGGGGTGGGAGGGATATTATCCATGGTGGTGGAAAATGGGCACTGGTGGAGGGATGGGTATCTGATCATTGTATAATTGAAACCAAAGCACAAAAAATTGTAAATCTACAACTTTAAAAAAAATAAAATAAAATAAAGGGAAAAAAAAAGAATATGGGAGGGTTCTCCTAAAGCAGGATTCTGGAGAAGGTAAGATTTTAACATAAGGGGTGGATTTTAACATAATAAGCATTCCCTTATTATGCTCCAAGAATGTGGACCATTAAAAACAGGAGGCTGAGAGAAGAAGATGCTGAGATGATTATCTTCTGAGGTCCAGCTCCAGATCTGGCAGGGACTAGATCACTCAGCAGGGCTATATCATTCAGGTTATACTATGTTGATCACCCCTGTGACATTTCATGCTGGTAATACTTTTATGTAGAGGTCATAAGCCTAATAACTTTGCCTATTCTCCTTAGTAACCACTGGTGACAGTCCAAACTGCCTTAAGACTGCTTTTCCCATATCCATAAATTTCTTCTAACTTGCTTTTCTAATCACTTAATCACTTAATCACTTAATCCCCGTTATTCATCGATTTATTCGAGCGGGTGCCAGTAACGTCTCCATTCATCCCGGTTGCGTGCTAGCGTAGCCCAATGGTATCTGTTCGTTTTAGGAACATGTAGAGCCTCAAACCGATCATTTAGGGTCTTGATGAAGAAGTCTGACCATTTTATAGGTGGGCGTCCACGTGATCTTTTGATGTCTCGTGGAATCCAATCAGTAATGGCTCTAGTCCAGCCGTTGTCTGTAAACCTCATTACATGTCCAGCCCATCTGATTTTTGATGTCTTGGCAAATGAGACAGCGTCTCTGATTCTTGAGCGTTGACGAAGATCAGAACTCCGGATTCTATCTCTCATTTGAGTGAATCGTGATATTCCAAGCATAGTTCTTTCGATTCCTCTTTGAGAGACCCGAATAGTGTTCTCATCCTGTTTTCGTAGGGTCCAGGTCTCTGAGGCATATGTTAATGCAGGAAGAATAGTGGAATCAAAGAGATGTGCTCGTAGTTGGAGGTTCTTTGTCCTTTTAGTTATTTCTTCAATGCTCTTGAAGGCATTCCAAGCCGCTCTCTTCCTCCTGCGTAACTCAGGTGCCAGGTCATTCATCATGTTGATTTCTCGACCTAAGTATATATAACTGTTGCATTCGGAGATGGTGGTTCCGTTGAGAGCGAATGGAGCGTCAGGAACAAGGCTGTTTCTCATAAACATTGTCTTTGTAAGATTCAGCTGTAGTCCAACCTTTCCACACTCACGGTCAAAGTCCGCAAGCATTTGTGCCGCTTGGCTGATGTTTGGTGTTATTAGAACGATGTCATCAGCAAAGCGGAGGTGGTGTAGTTGCCGACCATCTATCTTCACTCCCATGTTTTCCCATTCTAGTCGTCGCATGATGTTCTCGAGGGTGGCACTGAAGAGTTTTGGCGAAATGGTATCACCCTGCCGAACCCCTCTCTTGATATGGATGATTACTTCTTTGTAGAATGGTGAGATCTTGGTAGTGAATCCGCAATAGAGCTCACGAAGGATCCTGATGTATTGAGTTTGTACGCCCTGATTGGCTAGGGCTTCCATGACCGCTTCCGTCTCAACAGAATCAAAGGCCTTCTTTAAATCAATGAACGTTAGACAGAGCGGCATCTTGAACTCCCGAGATACCTCAATGAGCTTGGTTATTGTGTGGATATGGTCGATGGTACTGAATCCTTTTCGGAATCCAGCTTGTTCACATGGTTGTCCTTCATCTAGTGTTCTGCTAATCCTATTCAGGATGACTCGAGTGAATAGTTTGTAGATGACAGACAATAGGCAGATTGGGCGATAGTTGCCAATGTCGTGGATGTCTCCTTTCTTGTATAGTAGTACAGTCTTGCTGGTTTTCCATTGGGATGGAACCTTGCATTCAGACAGGTAGCGTGTGAAGAGTCGAGCTAATGTATTGATGAGTACTGATGGTAAGTTCTTCAGGTGTTCAGGTCTGATCTTGTCTGGGCCAGGTGCTTTTTGTTTCTTTACCGACGAGATGGCATGTTGGATTTCGGAAGGGAGAACATTGGGAATGACATATCCATCATGTGGTATGTGTTATGTGGGCAAGTGGATGTGGCTATTAAAGAGATCTGAGTAGAATTCATGAATAATCTTCTCCATTGCCCTTCTGGAAGATGTGATAGATCCATCATGATGTCGGAGGGCAGTCATCTTGGTTTTGTAGTTGGTGAAGGACAGGCGGGCATTACGAATGTTTTTCCCAGCTTCTGCTGCATCTACCAGTACTGCTGCTCTCCTGTTTTTGAGGTCATCCTTGATGGCTTTTCTGCACTGTTTTGCCAGTTCGGACGTTTGCTTGTGGTTGCCTGAGGCACGTGCCACGCCACGTTGGCGAATAAGTTCAAGAGTGTTCGAAGAAAGACGGTTTTTTGTGGTTATCTCTCTCTTGGCATTCTTTGCACAATCATGGAGGTGCTGAATCATTCGATCGTATTCCTCATCAATGTTGTCAATGACGGCATCTTCCCATGTTGCTGCAACAGAGCCAAAGAGTTCCCAGTTGGTGGTTGTTCTGGGAGTCTTCTTCTTAAACCTTGCATTCTTTTCTCCTCGTTCTGTGAGGTAGAATTTTGCACGAAGAAGACGGTGGTCTGATCCCGTTTGGAATTTTGGGACAACAGCAACATTGGTTAGGCAAAACCGCCGATTGAATATGATGTGGTCTATTTCATTGTGGAACCGTCCATCGGGAGACTCCCATGTCCAACGTTTAGATTCAGCCTTTTGGAATTGTGAGTTACCATGGAAGGTTTTGGTTGACATGATGAACTCAGACAGTCTGTCACCTTGTTCGTTCCATTCCAGGCCATGGGTTCCGATGTGGAGTTCATCGACTGATCTTCTTGGTCCTGTCTTGGCATTAAAATCACCGACAATGATCTTGTTACTTTTCTAATCAGCCTTATATAAACTTCATCCCTAAACAGAGAGTAAGAAAGATTTTTGAGGACAAGAATTTCAGCATATTCTCAGGTAGATAACACTTAAATAAAGTCATTATTTTTTTCATTTTTTAATGCTGTGTCTTGCCTTCAAGTGCTGACATTTTCTCAATATCAGAATGGATTAATAAAGAAAAAAGAAAATAGAGTCAGAAAAGATGAACAAGTTACAGATATAAGTGATTATCAAAAACAATGTGTTTCACTCCATATACGTTTCAAACTGTTAATCATGAATGCTACTTATTTCTTTAACTTTTATTTTACCTTTAACACAGTAACAACAAAGTCTCCAATGGAGACGTTACTGGGCCCGCTCGAGCAAATCGACGATCAACGGGAGGGCCTTTACCTTTACCTTTTACCTTTACCTTTAACAAAAGAAAATTGCTCTTCACATATGGATATTTAATATGCGCCATGTTTGCTAAACCACTTACAATATGTAATATTATGCAAATATAAAACAACTTTAGTGCCTGAACTAGTAAAAATCACTAAGGAACGTTAATTTTATACAGCCCCAGAGATCAAATTCTTTGTCAGTCTGTTATAGCTCAAGCTATATTGATATCTTGGGTCATATGATATTAAAGCTGCTGTTGGTTGTCAGAATAGAGAACAATTTTTTTTTCAAAAATTAGCTTGTATTACACCGTTTTCCAAAAGCTTTCCTGAACTACAACATAGACAGTAACTTCTGGTTTGTATTTTTTTTCACTAATGAAGCTCTATAATTTTACCACATCCAAGTATTGATGTGTATTTATTACTTATCTGACTTTTAATTTGCAATTAACCACATAAAAATAGTGCAAAATATGTAAAAAATTATACTTTAAACACAAAAGTTAAATGTTAGTATTATATGTATATATACACACTATTGTATGTGCTATATATAGTTGTATATATATGTATATATATGCAATAGACAACAAATCATAGAGGGAAATATATATATATATATATATATATATATATGTATACATGCCTCTCAGAGAGCCTGACAAGCTACCAAGAGTATTCTGCCTGCAAGGAACAGCCTCGCAAACTACCCTTGGCGTATTGAATATGCCAAAAACAGTAACAATAACGGGTCTCATTCCCTAACCCTAAAAAAGCCTCCAATACGACAGTGTTGGGAAAGACGAGTAAGGAGAGGCTGCTAAAATCTCAGGGCTGGGAAAAATGGAGACATTAGTTGCGCCTCTCGAGTAAATCAATGAACAACGGATGACAGTGATACAGTGATAGTGATATATATATATGCATATAATATCAGGTACCATTACAGTGATTCGTATATAGCAAGGGCTGACTGTATTTTAACTTAATGTTTCTCTTTTGGTCTCAAGTCATAAATAATGATGAATTTGATGACGATGAGAAGTAGGATAACTGAAAGAAATGAAATTATGCATATTTTATCTACTAAAAAAGTATAATCCAACCTATCAAGGACTACCTCAGAAGATGAATTAATAAAAAGATGACTTTCCTTTTGAGGAAGGCAGTCGATGTTAGGAAGTCATAAAATCCAGAAATGATTGAAGAGAAAACAACACAATGAGAGCAACACATCCATAGAAACATGAAACAAAAACAAAAAAAAAGTTTGAGAGAACAGATATAATCTGAAAAGAGGTCATCCTTTTTTCAGCTCATGATAAAATCCAGATCCCATTTGGGAATAATTCACAGGCAACAGTTGTCATTGTAGATTCAGAGAATAAGGAGACCTGAAGAATAAAAAGTTCTCCTTGAGAACTCACTCCTTGAGAACTGGCAGCAGCTCAGTTCAATCTGAGGATATTTGCAAATAAAAACCTATAAAATTAGCTAGCAAATAATTGGAAGAAATAAACTCCATTTAGAAATCAACTACATGGAGTCATGAAATTTACATACAAGTGGTACTACATGGAAAGTATCATGCTAAGCGAAATGAGTCAGAAAGAGAGGGACAGATATAAAAAGATTGCATTCACCTGGGAAACAAAAAGTAACAAAATAGGAGACTAACACCCAAGAATAAAAGGCCCAAGAATAGCCGAGAAAAATACCAGGAGGTTCACTCCATGGCTTGGAGGCCAGCCACAACATGCTAGGGGAAAAGGCAGCTCAGACAGAGAAGGGAGCACCAAGTAAAGGGTGTCGGGAGGATCCTCTCAGGATGGGAGATGCATGCTAAAATCAGACTATAGATCGAACATGATTGTCATTCAATTCCTCTTTTGCAAACCACAACACCCAAAAGGGAGAGAACAGAGGCAGGGTGGGATGGGGGGATAGGGGGTGGGAGGGATACTGGGATTAGTGGTGGTAGAGAATGGGCACTGGTAGAGGGATGGGTACTCGGTGCTTGATTAAATGAAACCCAAGCACAAAAATTTGTAAGTGTACAACTGTACCTCATGGTGTTTCACTAATAAAAATTAAAAAATAAATAAATAATTTTAAAAAGAAATCACCTAAAAATCTCTTTTTGAGTGTAGTACCATTTTTTTCTCCTTAACTATGTTCTCCTCTCTCTAAGAAGAACAACTCGCTGTCCCCCTCCCCCACCCATTAATGAAATTATTCTACCCCACAGTTTGTCTTCTTACAAAAATCTTTCTTGCAATAAATGACAAGCACCTGAAACCTAGGAGTGGCTGACTTAAGCTACTTTACATTCAAAGAAAAATAACTATCCCCATCCTGTGAACCTGTGAACATTTTCAAAGCTATAGTATAATAACAACAAAATATATCAAATATGTACTTGTATAATAGATTTACTGATTAAGAGATTATCACCTATGATAATTTTATTCTTTTTTTCTTACTTGCACCTTCAATACTAATTGACTGGACCCTCTGGACTAGGCAGTAATTTAGGTAAATCTTGGTACATCCATTATTGATTCAATTACTACAGCAGCACTGTAACACTGTCCTCCCATTGTTAATCAACTTGCTTCAGCGGCCACCAGTAATGTCTCCATTGTGAGACTTGTTGTCGATGTCTTTGGCTTATCAAATACACCATGAGAAGCTTGTCAGGCTCTGCTGAGTGGGCGGGAGACTCTCGGTAGCTTGCCGGGCTCTCCTAGAGGGCCAGAGAAATCAAACCCAGGTCAGTTATGTGCAAGCCATACCCACTGTTCTATCACACACTGTGCTATAGCTCAGTGGTAGAGCATTTGACTGCAATTACTATAGTATTCCTAATATTTCTCGAGATTTTCTCTCTTCTCAATTCTTTGAACACTTCTCTTTGCTATTATTGTTTCCATTATAATTTCATTTTTGAATGCCAATTTAATAAGCATTGTTCTATAATCTAGATCCATAGTGTCTTTGATTTCCATGGAACTCTATTAATCTTACATTAATTTTGCATTCTTTAACCTATTTTATGACCTGGTACTTTTCTTTTACCAGGTCCAATAAAAATTGAATAATTAAAATGTGTGCAGTAGTGTCTGTTACGGTTCACATTTTTAATATCCTTTATAACTATATAGCTATAAAGTTATATAAAATATAGTTATATAAGTATAACTATATATAACTGTGTTTAGAGAAATGATTTGCTATAGATTGAACCCAGGTTATTTCACATTAAAGGCATGTGTTTTGCCGCCACTTGAAACACATTCCTAGAATAATGTCCACCATTATTCACTTTTAATCTACTTCTAATTTCTCTCTGTTCTAAAGCTTCATGATTTAGTTTCAATCAAAAGAAACATAGATCCAAAGAAATGAGTTTTCTGAAAAGAAATAAAGGAAGGTGCTCTCATAGCAACAGCATTATTTGTGTTATGGCTGGGAAGTTTCAGGTCTTATGTTTTCTGTGAAAAGGCAGTTTAAAGGTGAATAAATGTGGGGCAGAGAGATAGTACAGCAGTTAGGGCATCTACTTACCTTGTAAGCGGTCTACTGGAGTTTGATCCCAAGCACCAGATATAGTCCCCTAAGCCCATCAGGGTTGATTTCTGAGCACAGAACCAGGAGTAATCCCTGAGCACAGCTAGGTATGGTGCAAAACTCAACAAAAATATGAAAAGATAACATTTATATTTCTCACATACAGAGAAATATTACGGATAATATTTATACTCCTAATTGTGCCTTTTAAAATTGTTTAAATTTATAAACATTTTTTAATGAAATGCATTGCTAGAATTCCGAACATTTTAATATGATAAAACACATAACCACCAATATTTCTCCCTGCTGAACTTGTGTCATTCTCACTGAGCCAGGGGACACTATTTTAAAATACTGCAAGCAGACTTTCAAAAATCATGCAACTTCCAAAAATCATCTTGAAATTCTCTGGTGAGAAGGCTAACAGAAAATTGATTCTCTAATATAAGATAACAGCGTAATCTTTTTATACAGTGCAAAAACAGTGACTACTCATTCTTGTTCCCTACTCATATCCTCAAGCCTTGAATACAAGTTTTCAATTCTGGAAAGAACAAAAGTTGTTCATGCATCCAACTCACATAATTTTTCCTTTATCTAATGGTACTGCCAGCCGAGGAACCTATTAATGCCAATCATCCACAGCAAATGTTGAAACTCAGAGCTCTGCATTAGAAGTGACCACACACTATGACCTCATTCTAACAATACGCACTATTTTATGCTTTCATATAAAATATTTGTATTAATTTTCACAGAAAAAATTTAGAATAAAAATTAATAGTGAAATTAAACTAATTGGTTTATTAGCACTGGAATTACAACTATAATTCCATAGAACTAGATTTGTAATTGTAATTATTTTTCATATTAATAAGGTAGGCTTCATTTTCTGGATTTCTAATGCCACAAAGCCAATTTCTAATGTCTTAATGTTTAATTTCTAATTTCTAATGCCACAAAAGACAATTCACACTACTACTATCTGTTTATACCTGACATTTTCCAGTTATATCCCAAAGGCATAATCATTAATATTAATTCATTAAAGTAGAATGATTTAAACAAATTAATATGCTCTGGGCACAAGGAACTGAAAACTGAGCAAACCTTGCATGGGCCATACAGAGCTGGTGTATGGGAAGTTTGTTTTAATAATACTGAAGGAAGAGTACTTGCCATTGAGACATTTTTTTTTGAAATTTTATTTTATTTTCTGTAACTATTTTTTTAAAATTTTTATTAGTGAGACACCATGAGGTATAGTTGAAAACTTACACATTTTTGTGCTTGGTTTTCAATTATACAACGATCAAATACCCGTCCCTCCACCACTGCCCATTTCCTACCACCACGGACCCCAGCATCCCTCCCAACCCCCAACCCCTCATCCCATCCTGCCTCTGTGACAGGGCATTCCCTTTTGTTCTCTCTCTCCTTTTGGGTGTTGTGGTTTGCAAAAGAGGCAATGAGCGACAATCATGTTTGGTCTATAGTCTACTTTCTTTGCAATGACAATATTAAGCTATATCCATCCTGGGAGGATCCTCCCAACACCCTTTATTTGGTGCTCCCTTCTCTGTCTGAGCTCCCTTTTCCCCTAGCATGTGTTACAATAGTCATTGAGACATTTAAGAAAAAATACTATTGACCAGAGAAAGATCACAGGAGATAGAGCACTTGCCTTCCACAGTCAGACCCTGGTTCAGTCCGCAGCACCTCTTATGGTTCCCTGAGCACCACCAGAATCTATCCCTGAGCACACATCCCAGAGCAAGCTAGGGTTTAACAACCACCCAGTCCACCGCCGCGCCAAAACAAAAGAAATGTCTTTTTTACTCTGGAAAGGTTGGCAATAAATGTCTAAGTTACCTAATTAGAAGTGAAGCACTTCCAATGTCAACATGAAAATTATCCTGCTTTTACTTTTCTAGATTTTCATTAGATTTACCTTAGATGGGTGGCTAAATGAAATAAAATATAAAATTAAAGAGAATACAGAGATTAAAAAAAGTTTATAAACTTCATCTTATCTTTCTCCATATGTATTGAGATACATAAACATATTTTCAAAGTGAAATGGTATATTTGGACATTAAAATTTTGATTTTCATTTATGGATGCTTTATTTTAAATGAAGCTCTAGGTATAACTAGTAAAGATATGGTATCAATTAACTTGACAGACGTTTCTTATTCTTTTGCTTTTTATTTTTGGTTTACACCCAGCAGTGCTCAGGGATGAGTCCTGGTGGAGCTCAGGGAATCACATATGGTGCTAAGATGGGGTGCTTGCAAACAAATGTTCTAACCACTGTTCTATCTCTCCAGACCCTACATACTCATTTCTAAAAAGAGGTTTCGAATAATATATAGGTAAAGGTAAAAGGTAAAGGCCCTCCCGTTGATCGTCGATTTGCTCGAGCGGGCCCAGTAACGTCTCCATTGGAGACTTTGTTGTTACTGTGTCTGGTATATCGAATACTCTCGGTAGCTTGCCGGGCTCTCCGAGAGGGGCGGAGGAATCGAACTCGGGTCGGCCATGTTGGCCACTTGTAAGGCGAACGCCCTACCACTGTGCTATCACTCCCGGGTCGGCCATGTTGGCCACTTGTAAGGCGAACGCCCTACCGCTGTGCTATCACTCCAGCCCACATTGCTAAAACATTGAAATAAACAAAATGTAAAGTAAAATATATAATTTTTAATATTATTGACAATAATATTTTGCAAAAAGTGCTATATAATTAGTTATTGTTTTTTCATTTTATAGATTGTAGCAAAAATTAAAAAGACTAGAATGCTCAGTAAATCATGACTAGAAATAAAGTTATGTATTAAAGGAATTAATTGTTTAAAAAGATAATGAGTAATCATGTTACAGAAAAAAACACCATTTCCTTTGTAATAATTATTTTAAATCTTGAATTTAAATTTTAAAAATAACCTCACGCATGCTGAAAATATGCTATAAACAGATCTTCGAATTCTGGCTCCTATGTAAGATTTTTGCTGTCCTTAAAAAAATCAATTCTTTTTGTGCTATTGATGGAATCTCTAAAATTATTATTAATAAAGGATATCTTTAAATATTTTATATTATATATAATATTTTAGATGATGAATATTTAGATAATAAATCTTTTAGATTGACAGACAATCTGTTTCTCATTAAGGTAAGGTAAAGGTAAAGGCCCTCCCGTTGATCGTCGATTTGCTCGAGCGGGCCCAGTAACGTCTCCATTGGAGACTTTGTTGTTACTGTGTTTGGCATATCGAATACTCTCGGTAGCTTGCCGGGCTCTCCGTTTCTCATTGGAATTGTTAATATAAAGTTAAGAAATATTTCATGATAGGGAATACTTCTCGATGCCTTCTAAAACCATGCTTGTTCCTTGATATGCTAGATCTGTCTTGGTACCATACAATAAAACAAATGATTTGAAATTAGCAAATGATGTATTTTGAAATATTTCTGAACTGATGGATTATATGCAATAGCAAGAGGCATAATATCAGAATATATCTCTAAACAATTTTATTTATGCCAGAGATGTAAATTTGCTAGTGATCTTAAGACAGAAGTGGAAGAATAGTGAAAAAAAAGTGATGTACAGGAATTTTGTTGACAATATTAAGCTATTTCAATTCACTTTTATAGTTAAAGTGTTCTCATGAGTTTAATACATGAAAACCATAAGCATTCACTTAGCCATTAAAATTTGCCAAATAATTATCACTAAGAAACTTTTATTGTGATTCACCTCTTATGACTGTGAAGTATGATAAATGAAACTTCAGATAGGTAAAAATTTAATATAAGAGAAGCATGCAGGCAAAAGGCAGAAAAACACATAGAATATATGAGAATGAAAAAACACTTATGTATGAGCTATTTAGGGGTGACACACAGGAAGGAGCCATCCATTCTGATTCAATAAATCAAAGAAGAGATTATTTAGTTCCAGGAAGTGCCAGAAAAACAAGTGAAATACCAAATCACATAGACTATTAAATGTCAAGAGTTGAAAGCAGCAGAAAGACACCAAAACTCTACGGTGTATTTTCACTAGACAAAACAGTCTGTCATTGTCCGAGGTTTTGTTTCTTATACATTTCTCACCACATGTATTTAAAAGATTACGTTTTTTTAAGATGTATAAAATTGATGTATAAATCTGTTATATTTTCCAGAACAAAATCTCTGAATAATACTGATCCATAGATTTGCATTACTTTTATTCTTTTTAAGGTATTATCTAAATTCTTTATAAATTCTTATCTTCTAAATTTACATTAAGGACAAATTTTGAAATACTACAACAATATTTTCAGAGGTATTTAAGTTACTTTCACTTAATTTGGCACTTAACAACAGTGTTCTATATGACTTGCTATTTTTAGGTGAAAAAAATAGCTCAAATATTTTTCTAGATATTTATATTAGAGACATTGCTTTGATCATGAATCAAGATAATTTTTTATGACATCTTATTGTCTTATTCCCACTTTGGACAAACTTGCAGGCTATCGAATGTAGCCTGCCCACAGGGCAGAGTCTGGCAAACTCCCCGTGGCGTACCAAATATGCCAAATACCAGTAACAATGATGGGTCTCATTCTCCTAAAGAGCCTTGAATATAATCTCAGGGCTAGGATGAAAGAGACGTTACTGGAACCTGCTCGAGGCAATCGACGAATAACAGGATGATTTTTTTTTTTTTTTAGTTTCAAAACTACCTATGTGTTTGCCTTGAAAGACATTACACTCACTATAATATATTCAATTTTTCTGTACCCAAGTCACTTAAATTTGTCTATTTATTCATTCTATTTTGATATATGGACAGAATGGTTTTTTTAATTGTCTTTTCCTTTTTGTAATCCAAACCCAGAAATACTCAGAATTCACTCCTGGTTCCATGTGCAGGGCTTACTCCTGGCAGTACTTGTGGATCATATTGCAGTGCTGTGGATTGTAAGCACAGTTTGCCACATGGAAAGCTTGCAACTAAATCACTGTACCATCAATCCAGCCCAGGGTTATATATATATATATATATATATATATATATATATATACATACATGTATATATATATATATATATATATATATATATCACTGTCACTGTCCTCCCATTGTTCATCGATTTTCTCAAGCAGGCCCAGTAACGTCTCCATCATGAGACTTGTTGTTACTGTGTTTGGCATATTGAATAGCTCACGGGGAGCTTGCCAGGCTTTGCCGTGCGGGCGAGATACTATCAGTAGCTTGCTGGGCTCTCTGAGAGGGGTGGAGAAATCGAACTCGGGTCGGCTATGTTGCTGCGTGCAAGGCAAACGCCCTAACCACTGTGCTATTGCTCCAGCCTATATATATATACATATATATATATACACATATATATATATACATACATATATATCATACACAAAAGAGTATGAGAATTTATTCTGGAACCAAATTTTATAATATTACTATGCAGGTACATTTTATCTTAGTTTTTTATTCTTATCAATTATTTTTTTGGTCATAGAATAATGCAATATTTAATGTTATTAAACACTTCTTGAGATGACATCAAATTGCTCACTATTCAAGCATACAAAGGACCTTTTTGCAAATAGGTAGTAAACCTACCTTAGTTTCTTTTGCTAACAGAAAAGGAATAGTAATACTATTTGGACAACTGTTTATGTTGTGATTTATGCTTTTAGGTAAAAGGCTTGTCATAGTTTACGACATTATAACAAATAATATTATTATAATTTGACATGAGATGACTTAAACTTAACATTTTTTTAAAAAAGTAAAACAGATTATATTTGGAGATTTTTGAAGGGAAGGAGGAAGAGAAAGTGGAAAAGTGGAGAGTAATGTTATCAAGAGAGAACCCAGACTTCTCCATGGGCGAAGAGAGCCCCTAAACACATCTCAGCATTAGATATAAAAGTACACATTTTAAGAGAGGAGATGCAGGCGACACATGTTCTCAAGCACCACATGTGCTCAGCCACGTGAGTGCAAGCAGCACATGGGTTCCTGCAGTCTATGCACCTGATTTAATATGTTTAACTCATTTGATGACTGAAATACTTCGAACCACAAGAATATTGTTGAGCACACCAAGTTCCTTTTCACGTAATTGTTTTGAAACAGTTTTCTGAGTAAAAGAACATCATTATTTATAAACATATTTGTACTTTCAATATGTAGATATTTCTTAATCACCAGCAGGGGTAACCACCACTCTAATATTTGATAAAATAAAAAATAAACCAATTATCTGCTATTATTAAACATAAAAATAAACATTAGCAGAGCAAATACCTTATGGCCCCATCTAATTTAATTATATATTATGCAAATAGCTATTGGAAATAGATTTTACACATATCACGCAAACAGAATTCTCTATGGAAGAAAGTCTTAAGAAGAATAGAAGAAAGCAAATATCAATGGGCAGGGCCAGAGTGAATGCACAGTGGTTAGGGTAATTTCCCTGCACCCAACCCACCTGGGTTCAATTTCTAGAATCCTATATTGCTCCTCTGAGTTACACCAGGAGTCATTCCTGAGTACAAAGCAAGAAGTAACCAAGGCACTGCTGGGTGCAAACTGTGCTTCCTACATGCAAGACATTGCCCTATCCACTGTACTGTTTCTCTGGGCCCTGCCAAGAGTTTATTTTGCATGCTATGTAGGCTCCAGTGTAATTTCTATCTAAAAAATAATGTAAAGCTACAAACATTTTAAAAGTTTCATATATGCATATATATCAGACATAATAAATATGCATATAGAAAGATGTTAATAATTATCACTAGATCACTTGATCACTTGACATCTCATTACTCATAGATTTGCTTGAGCAGGCACCAGTAACGTCTCCATTGTCCCTGTCACGTGCTAGTGTGGCCCAATAGTGTCTGCTCATTCTAAGAACAAGAAGACCCACAAACCGATCATTCAGGGTCTTGACAAAAAAGTCTGACTATCTCGTAGGTGGGTGGCCACGTGATCTTTTGACGTCCTGCGGAATCCAGTCAGTTATGGCTCTAGTCCAGCGGTTGTCTCCAAATCTCATTACCTGTCCAGCCTCTCTGATTTTCGACACCTTGGACAATGAGACAGCATTCCTGATTCTTGACCTTCGACAGAGGTCAGGACTTCAGTTTGTTAATGTCATTTAAGTGAAGCGGGTTACTCCAAGCATAGCTCTTACAATTCCTCTTTGAAAGACCTGAATAGCATTCTCATCCTGTTTTTGTAGGGTCCAGGTCTCTGAGGCGTATGTTGATGCAGGAAGAACAGTGGAATCGAAGAGATGTGCCCAGAGCCAGAGGTTCCTTGTCTCTTAGCTATTTCCTCAATGCTCTTGAAGGCATTCCAAGCTGCTCTCTTCCTCCTGCACAACTCAGGTGAAAGGTCATTCATCATGTTGACTTCTTGACCTAGATACACATAAGTGTTGCATTCAGAGATGTTCATTCCATTGAGAGCAAATGGAATGTCAGGAACAAAACTGTTTCTCATAAACATTGTCTTCATGAGATTCAACTGTAATCTGACCTTTTCAAAGTCATGGTTGAAGTCAGCCAGTATTTGTGCCACTTGGCTAATGTTTAGTGTTATTAAAATGATGTCATCAGTGAAGTGGAGGTGGTGTAGTTGCCGACTGTGTATCTTTAATCCCATTCCTCGTAGTTGTCGTGTGATGTTCTTGAGGGTCGCACTGAAGAGTTTCAGTGAAATGGCGTCACACTGTTGAACTCCTCTCTTGATGTCAATGATCACTTCCCTGTAGAATGATGAGATCCTGGTAGTGAATCCATAATACAGCTCATGGAGGATCCTGGTGTATTGAGTTTAAACGCCCTATTTGGCTAGGGTTTCAATGACTGCTTCCTTTAAAACAGAATCAAAGGCCTTCTTTGAATCAATGAACGTTAGATAGAGCGGCATCTTGAACTCCCGAGAAACCTCAATGAGTTTGGTTATCGTGTGTATATGGTTGATTGTGTTAAGTCCTTTTCGAAAACTGGCTTGCTCTCATGGTTGTTCTTCTTCTAATGTTCTGTTAATCCTATTCAGGATGACTCGAGTGAACAGTTTGTAGATGACAGAAAACAGGCAGATCGGGCAATAGTTGCCAATGTCGTGGATGTCTCCCTTCATGTGCAGTAGTACAGTCCTACTGGTTTTCCATTGGGACGGAACCTTGCATTCAGACAGGTAGCGTGTGAAGAGCCGAGCCAGTGTATTGATGAGTACTGACGGCAAGTTCTTCAGGGGTTTGCGTCTGACCTTGATTGGGTCGGGTCCTGTTCGCTTATTTACCAACAAAATAGTGAGTCGAATTTCGGAAGGGAGAACTTTGGGAACGACATATCCATCCTGCAGTATTTGATATGTTGGCAGGTGGACGTGGTTATCGAAGAGATCTGAGTAGAAGTCATGGATAATCTTCTCCATTTCCCTTCTGGAAGATGTAATAGATCCATCAGTATGTCGGAGGGCAGTCATCTTGGTCTTGTAGTTGGCGAAGAATAGACGGATGTTGCGAATGCTTTTCTTGGCTTCTGCCATATCTGCCAGCACTGCTGCTCTTCTTTCTTTGAGGTCTTCCTTTATTGCTTCTTTGCACTGTTTTGCAAGGTCGGACATTTGCTTGCAGTTGCCTGAGGCTTGTGCCAAGCCATGTTGGCGAACAAGGTCAAGAGTTTTCAAAGACAGGCATCTTTTTTGTGGTTATCTCTTTCTTGGCATTCTTCGCACAAGAATGAAGGTCCTGATTGTATTCCTCATCAATGTTGTCAACAATGGCATCTTCCCATGTTGCCGCAATAGTGCATAAGAGCTCCCAGCTGGTGGTCATTCTGGCAGTTCTCTTCTTGAACTTTGCAGACCTTTCTCCCCACTCTGAAGTAGAATTTTCCCTGAATGAGACGGTGGTCCAATACCATGTAGAATTTTGGGACAACAGTGACATCAGTCAAGCAACACTGTCAATTGAATATGATGTGGTCATTTTCATTGTCGATCCATCCACCAGGAAACTCCCAAGTTCAACGTTTAGATTCAGGCTTCTGGAACTGTGAGTTATCATGGATGGTCTTGGTCGACAAGATGAACTCGGACAGTTTCTCACCCTGTTCGTTCCATTCCAGGCTGTGGGTCCCAATATGAATAATAATTATATCTGATTCTTTGCATAATGCTTGATTTCAAAAATAATTTGATAGAATTTATCTACTTATAATACTAAAGTTTATAAAATGAAAAGAATAAGTAAAATTTTTAGCAAAAATTTGTATCAAGAAGTCTTTAAAACAGAATAAATCATAATAAATAATTTACATATTTTCTTCTAAATTATTATCTCAATATAGTTTAAATTTCTTCTAATTTGTGTTTAATACAGCTGGACAATACAGTTTTTTTTAAAAAAATTAATGAAAGACCATGAGGTACAGTTGTAGACTTACAAACTTTCGTGCTTGGGTTTCAGTTATACAATGATCAAGTACCCATCCCTACACCAGTGCCCATTCTTCACCACCAATGATCCCAGTAGCCCTCCCACCCCCTCCCACCTCACCCCTACTCTGTGGCAGGGCATTTCCTTTTGCTTACTCTTTACTTTAGGGTGTTGTAGTTTGCAATAGAGGTATTGAGTGGCCATTGTGTTTGTTCTACAGTCTACTTTCAGCACACATCTCGCATCCTGATTTAGTCCTCCAAACATCCTTTACTTGGTGTTCCCTTCTCTATCTGAGCTGCATTTTCCCCAAACATGTGCAGCTGACTTGTAAGCTGTGGAACAGATCTTCTGGTATTTATCCAACTATTCTTGGGTATTCGACTGCCATTCTTTTACTTTATATTCCCCAGATGGGTGTGGTCTTTCTATGTCTGTTCATCTCTTTTTAGCTCATTTCACTTAGCATGATATTTTCTATGTAGAACCACTTGTATGTAAATTTCATGACTTCATCTTTTCCAACAGCTGCATAGTATTCCATTGTGTAGATGTACCAAAGTTTCTTTAATTAGTCATCTGTTCTTGAGCACTTGGGTTTTTTCCAAATTTTGGCTATTGTGAACAGTACAGCAATAAACATGGAAGTGCAGATGTCAGTTTTGACTGTTTTTTTTTTGCCTCTCTGGGATACATTCCCAGGAGTGGTATAGCTGGGTCAAATGGGAGCTCAATTTCTAATTTTTTGAGAATTGTCCATACTGTTTTCCAAAAGGGCTGAACCAGTCCACATTCCCACCAACAGTGAAGGAGGGTCCCTTTCTCTCCACAGCTGTGCCAACACTGGTTGCTTTTGTTCTTTTGGACATGGGCCATGTACAAAAGTAAGATCAAAATGGATTAAAGATCTCAACATCAGACCAGAATCCATAAAGTACATTGAAGACAAGGTTGGCAAAACCCTACACGACATTGAAGCTAAAGGTATCTTCAAAGATGACATGCCACTGGCCAAGCAAGTGAAAACAGAGTTAGGCAAATGGGACTATCTTAAACTAAATAGCTTCTTCACCTCAAAAGTAACAGTGACCAAAATACAATGACAGTTCTCAGAATGAGAATGGACATTCACCTAATATCCATTCAACAAGGGCTTGTTATCAAGTATATACAATGTACTGGTTGAACTCTACAAGAAGAAATCATCCAACCTCACCAAAAATGGGTCGACAAAATGAACAGAAACTTTTTCAAAAGAGAAGTTCAAATGGCAAAAAGGCACATGAGAAAATGCTCTACAACACTAATCATCAGGGAGATGCAGATCAAAACATCAATGATATATCATCTCACACCACAGAGACTGTGGTGGATAATACAGTATTTTAATTTTTTTTCACAATTTTGAAAATTTAACTCATTTTCCCCTTGACTTGAGGAAATATTGATAATCAAATCATTTGCCTTGAATATAAAAATTGATATAATAATCATATCACCTTGCTTAAATATCTCACCAATTCATTTCAATTAGCTACACAATTATCTTCTGTCAGTACTTTTATAAAGTGTGACATATTTTATAAAACATTTTACTTTTACTTTGAAGAATTATTGCTGTGGAAAATTTGCAAAATCAAAAATTAAGATAGATTGTTTCTCAAAAACATGGTCTTTGTAATGTCATAAATAAGAAGGTCATACCACACGAAACCAAAATTTTTGATCTTTGCCACTTGAAGTATTATTAATGTTGCTTTTATTAATTTCATGCATTTAAAATTATAATCTAGTTATAAGGTTAATTTTCTGTTGTCTGCAGGAGAAAATACTGACAAATGGTAGTTTAAAAATAACATGAGTCTTTTTTTATTTAACTTTAGGTAAAATTTGCTAAACACAAAATCTGTAATGAGCCTGTGTTCTTCAAAGCAGACATTGTAAAGTGACTAAAGAATCCTATCATTGGCATTACTGTAAGAGAACCAGGAAGAATAAACTTTTCAAGGTTAGTCTTAATTCCAGTAGTTTAAATGGCCTTAACTCTGTACACAGGAATTTTCATTTGATTTACTACAAATATGAAGAAAATTCACAAATCAGATCTTTCAGACTATTTGTGTGTTATACCCCAATCATTATTTCTGATCCATAAAATATATAGTAACCCCTCTTTTTTTTCTTTATTAACTTTCTTTGTAGCACTTCCTTCTTGATACTATTTCAATCAATGTTGAGAGAAGAAACTAGTTTTACTCAATTTCCCCTCACACTCAACTTTTGTCTTACAAATAAGTTGTGGTACAAAGTTGTTTTACTCTTGGAAAGCTTCATTGACTAGCAGCCACAAATTAAAATCCAGTAACAGTATGGAATTTTATTTAAACCCCACTTTAACAAGCAAATGGTGTCCCTGAAACTACAATTCTGTGTCCTCTCAGCAACTGACAGAGGATTTACTGCCAATTCCGAAAGGGATGACCCAGGTGACTAAATTGATACTGTAAATAATTTTTATTTTCTCTTTCTAAACTAAAGATTTAATTAACCTCTGCCCTTTGTTTGGCTGATGAATGACTTGACTTCCCTGAAGAGCTAGCATCATCAACAAATAGCATCATCCTTGTTTCTTCAAAGTTGATTAGCCTCTATTACACTCAGAGGTGAAATTATTTAGAAGCAATAAGGCACATTTCAAGATAGTAAAACAATTTAAGGTAATTATACAGTAAGCATATTTTCAGAATTAAAAAGCATACATTGAATGGACTACTTCTAACATTATTTCTTAAAATTCTGATCTGACTCGAAAAAAGAAAATCTAAGGATGTAACATTGTTACAAAGAAACTGGCTGACTCCTAAGTGTGGGTTATTCCCTTCTAAATGTAAAATTAACATATGAATTCCTGATGCCAATGGTATTAGTTTCCTTACTGTACATTTTTAGTAGGAAGTCCTAGCCCTTCAATTGTGCCCAAGCCTTTCTCTGCTTCCTATGTATGGCATTGCTCATCACGTACCTCTCTGATTTTTCCAGTGAATGTGGTCACTTGTCCTAACTTAAGGTTCTCAGTGATACATGTGTTCTTAACTACCCTCCTGCTCTTAAGTCAGCTACTCTGTAATTGTTGCTGGGTCTCTGTTATCTGCTTCTCTAAGTCTACTGTTACTTACTCCTTGTTTCTTGACTTTTCTCTCTACTCACATCCTTGCGATCTGCTTAGACACAGGTGAAGTGTGAAAGAGGAAGTTTCCTTTCCTATCCATTCTTATAAAAATGTTTGTTTATCTCTATTGCTTCTCTATTTTGATTTTCTATCTCTCATGATTAAAAAAAAAGTAAAGTAAAGGCCCTCCCGTTGATCATCGATTTGCTCGAGCGGGCCCACTAACGTCTCCATTGGAGACTTTGTTGTTACTGTGTTTGGCATATCGAATAAGTCATGGGGAGCTTGCCAGGTTCTGCCGTGCGTACGAGATACTCTCGGTAGCTTGCCGGGCTTTCTGAGAGGGGCGGAGGAATCGAACTCGGGTCGGCCATGTTGGCTGCGTGCAAGGCAAACGCCCTACCGCTGTGATATGATATTGAGTATTTAAAAAATGATGAATTATATTGACTATACCCACGGATACTCCACTTCTACCATAACAATGGAATCCTAAGTTTTATAAACATGTCCATATTTCATTTAATAGCACAGTTCATGATAATATTACCAAAGGAATTGTAAAATGAAGTTTATGCACACTCAAAGCATTTTTCCTTTCTAAATGTTTCGGCAGGGTCTTAGTTGCAAATATTTTGTAGCCAAGATTTTGATGTTGTTCATGAGATTTTGTTAATAATTATGACTGTCCACTTAATTGCTTTCATCTATGTTAAAACATCTAGTAGTGTTCTAATTTTTCTTTTTTTTTCTTCATTTGTGAAAAAACCATGAACCTAAAATTTATACTTTCATTTGATGATAGAAATGCAGGTCTAAAGACAACTAATTTTGATGAATAGAATTATTTCTCTGCCATGGACTACTTGTAAATGGAATGTTTTTACTTTTTTTTTTTTTTGCAGATTTTTACTTTCCAAAGACAGATTTACTACCTATCTAGCTATATTTCAAAGCTTTCTATAACATTGGTTTTACTCCCTTTTATACAATTGTCCAGAAATATGGTCATTCTTGGTAAATTAAATACATATGCTATATTCTTCTGGACAGTCAGATTATGGATATTACATACATATATGTACATACATACATACATATCTATATAATTACCTAGAAATCAAATATACAAAGCTATTTTAAAAGTGTTAAAGTTAATGGCATAGGTGTGCAAATTTGTTGCACTTCATCATCACCACCAATCTTTACATGACATTCCTCCAAGTGTGCCTTGTTCTGAAAATCATACATAAGAGATTTAAAAAAAAAATCACTTGAGATCAGAGCAATAATTCGGTGGGTAGGGCATTTTTCTTGTGGAAGGTCAACCCAGGTTCAATCCTCGGCACCCACAGTTTCTCCAATAGTGTTACCTGATTACACATATAGGATTAAGCTCAGAAAACCACCCCAAAGGAGAAAAAAATTTTTTTTAAATTTTCTGAATTTATATACGTTTTGAGTGAGAGAAATTAGGACTGTGCTGGGGAAGGGTAAAAGTATTTTTTTGGTTCTGATATCTTAAAAAAGATCAAGAATGGGTTTATTTAACTTGAACTGTAAAAAAATCCTAATGCATTATTAATGTGTGTAACAATATCAATAATCCCCATATAATTCAAAAATAAATAAAGATAATTTCAATATAAAAGCTTAGCCACAACTTTAATCTAAGAAGACTGAAGGGAATCAAGTTATAATCTATGGAGGAGGTGGTAAGTAAAATTTGATAATGAATAATTGAAGGTATGTAACAGTACATTGAAAATCTTTATAAAGGTATAATGTTTATGAATTCTGTGAGATATAATGTATTTTATGTGGCTTGATACTCCTAAAATCAAATCTATGCTCTTATAAATACAGTTTATATTATGTTTACCAGAGTCCCACTGAATAAATAAATATAGGCAGTCCATACATAGTTAGCTTAAATATCTTTTTTAAAATTTATCAAAGAACATTTTGTTTTCTTAATCATTATTTTCCTTATTATGTCCTAATAGTCTAAAATTTAGAGAAGACCATCATTTTCCCATTACAAATTCACTTTAAATGTTGAGTCTTGAAAGACATTTGTTTACACTTTAAAAATAACTATATTTCTAGGGCCAGAGAGATAGTATAGTGGTTAAGGTGATTTGTTATACACATATCCTTTCAGGGAGTAGGTAGAGGTAAGTAAATGACATAGTCAGGTTGTATGGATGTTTTATTTCCTATTCTTTTAAGAGATTTCCTTATTGCATTTCACAGAGAATATTCTGAAACTGAGAATATTCTCATCAACAGTGAATGCTGCCTGATTTTGCGGATTATTCCCAAATCCCCTTAGATTGGGCCTTCTTACACTGAGGTCTGGCAAAGAAATAAAGATTTGAAGCACTGTTGAACTTCTGCTTTCCTCTGAATGAACCCTTAGTGGATTTATTTTGCTGGGTCGGGGAGAGGAGTCTTTGGCCATATCATGCAGTGCTCAGCATTTACTCCTGGCTTGATAAGCAGAGGTCACTCTAGATAGTGCTAAAGGTTATATGGTGCCAAGCCACTGTTATCTGCATATAAGTGTCTTAGCACCTCTACTGTCTTATAGTCCCTGATGAATTTCTTAATATATTCCAGTCTTAGGCCTTTTGTTGAAGTCTTTATTCTAGAGTTGGAAACTTATAGACAAGGCAGTTCCCAAAGATTTCTTGACATCATGTATTCTTGAATTTCTCTATCTTGCTACTTCATGGGATACAGGAAAAAGAAATTGGATCTGATGAATAATCTCTTTGAATATTTATTAATTTGGTAACCAGAGCTATGAGACCAATAATGTTGTTTTTAAAACGGACAATAGGCCCCAAATTAAGTCATCTATGTCATGATCAAGTCACTAAAAGAAAATTAATTTCTATTCAAAACTTAATTTAAATTTTAACCCTTCCCAAGCTAAGATGAACCAGTCACAGTCACAGTGAGGATTTTCATAAGACCTCCTCATGCAGCATTCCCTCAAGGAAAGGTGACCTTGCCTGAAATAATCTTTTCCTTGCTAAGTAGTTCCCCAGGCACACTTGCTTTTTCTAGCTATAAAAATCCTGTTATGTACAACTCCTCAGAGAACTCTTATACTAGCTGGAGAGGATGCTTTCCTATTCATGGTATTATTCATTAAATGAGATCTTTGAAATGCATTAGGTTAAAATTTTCTTATTCAGTACCTATGTCAAAATAGCTTCATTTTTCAGGGAAGCAATAGCAAACGTACTCTTTTATGTTTGAATCTTTTTATTTTAAAGGAACACAGCAGCTGACCTTGTCTATGACAAAAGTAAAGAAGCCTTATTATTGGTGAAAATATGTCTTTTAAGGTTTCTTTCATTAATTCTGGTTATGTTATGATGGTTCAGAAAACCAGATAACCTAGTTAATTTAATTAGTCATTTTAAATCGCACCTATTCTGAGTTGTATTCTGTGGAATGGAGAATGAAAATGGCAAAGGAACAGAGATAGTTAAAGGGGAACACAGGTCAAGTAATTTCCTCTTTGACCCCTTTCTCCACCTGGGAAGCCTCTCTTTGACCTTCATCTGTGCCAGGGCAGATTGCAAGAAATGTAGAAATTTTTAACCAAATCTCTGCACAGGTAACAAAGGAAAGCCAAAGGACAAAGAAAAAAGGACAATGGGACTTGAGATGTGAACTGAGGAAACTCATGAGCAGCATACAGAACAACCAAAAGTCATTTGTAAAAGTGGTATATTGCAGGGGGTGGTGGAGAACTGAATAGTGGGGGGGGGGGGGGGGATGATCTAGAATTACTGGCTTAAAATGTACAATGATGAAACTTTATGCTGTAAAGTCCCTTGGGACCCAGGGAAATTCCAGAGCTAAACACTGCTAATTAGTAACTCTTCCTTACCTGCCCCCTCACTGGTAAAGCCTTGAGATGTAAATTCTGTCTCCATTTGTTGACCCTTCCTTTTTGGGATGTAAATTCTGAAACCATTTGTTGGCCCTTCCTTATCTGTTATGTCTGTTAGGAACTTTTCCCTTATCTGCCTCCACAAGAATGCAGGAGCCATGAGCTGAGAATCAAAGGGAGCCAGGTAAACATAGAAGATAACCTTACCAGATACCCACTAGCCACAATGCCTATGTATGCAAATGCTGATCTTTGAATCTATAGGCTAAGGAGTGATGCACTTTTAAATGGATTGGTTAATAAAGTATATGTTGTTACAAATCTATTGGCTATGAAATGTGCGGGCTTTGCTGTAACGGCCAGTGAAGGCCTATATAAGATCCCCTTTGAAGAAGTTTGGGGTCTTGCCTGTGGCTTGACCCTGGCTAGCCAGCTCAATAAACTGATGTAGGCAGGTAGACAGGGAGGGCCCCCTCCCGGGCAACAACAAAAGCCAGCCCTGCAGAAAATAGGAAAACAGGAACTAAGGCTTGATAAGACCCTCACCTGGCTCCAGCAACAGACCCAAAGAAGCTCCTCTAGGAACAAAAGGCCAGGAAAGGAATTTCAAAGAAGACCATAGCCACACCCATCCTCCCTGGCAACCTCCTTAGCAACGGGACATTTACCTGGGAAGAAGCCCCACGTGAGGGCAGGTTGGAGGAACCGTATAAAGGCCACCTTGAACAAAGGAAGCGCGCGCAATTGCTGCCCGAGCCCATGTGCTGCTTGCGCCCACGTGGCCGAGCACATGTGGTTCCCGAGCACATGTGTCGCCCGCATCTCCCCTCTTGAGATGTGTACTTTCACGCTTTCGTGTCTAACTTTACTCTCTCACTCTCTCTCCCTCCCTCCATACCTAAAAATCCTCCAAATAAAATCTATTTACTTCACTGCTTGTCTACTCCTGAAATTCCTTTCTGCGAGGTGAGACAAGAACCCAGCAACTCTGGGTCCCGAGTGGCAGAGGTGGATGGGGAGAAAGTGACTGTCTTTCTCCTCCCCACTTCACATAAGTCACCCGTGGGGCCCACCGACATCAGATGGCGACCACGAAGGGACAGATGCAGTGAAGAAATCCACGAGGAAGGAGGTAATCTGTGGAAAATCTGCTGTGGAGGTATGCTCCCTTGGAAATCTCTAGGGGGAAGGGGGAGGAATGTGATAACCTCTGTGTGAATGTGTGTGTGCATGAGCACCCTGATGGTCTCTGCAAAGAGGCACCCCTCCTTTGTTTGTCTTGGGTCATCCGTCCACTATGGGAGGAATGGGAGGAAAGCCCAATAGTGTGAAGATTCTGGGAAACTAAAGCAGATCAATTTCCAGACAGAAAATCTCCCCAGTCTAACTAGAAAATCCTTTTCCCCAGCCTAACTAGAAAATCAGCTAGAGGTCATTTGAAATGCTAATGAAGGTAGTCCAGAGGTAAGGCAGGAAGAAAAGAAAAAAAAAGTGTAAAAGGCAGGTAAGAAGCCTGAGAAAAGCAGCGAGCCAGCAAAAGCAGGGAAGATGTAGCAAGCTGAGAGAAGGCAGAACTTTTTCAAGGAGAGAGTTTAAGACCACAGCACTAGGTTAGGCTCGGGCACACAGCTGTGGGTCTGCCCGATGCCAGGTCCGCCCAGGGACGCCTGCAGTGGAAGCAGAGGCCATTGGTGGAGACGGTCCAAATCCAGTGAGCCTCTGACAAGAGGCCAATTTAGTGGGGGGTTTGAGTCCCCTCGCCAGAGGCCAGGGTATACCGGGGGTTAAAGTCCCCTTGGGAGAAGCCAAAGTGAAGGCCAATTCACGGGAGGTTAGAGTCCCCTCGGGAGAAGCCAGAGTAAAGGGGTTCGAGTCCCCTTGGATAGACCTGAAGAAAAGTTTTGCCAAGGAACCATCTTTTTCATAGGTTATTGCTTGCAATTAGGATGGGAAATTCTACATCAGTACCTAAACATTCTCCTATGGGTTGCTCCTTAAAACACCAGAGGAGCTTCCAAGTAGGAAGTCTAGATAAGAAATGTCTTGTTGACCTCTGTAACACCACGTGGCCTGAGCATAAGTTAGAATATTGGGAAGGATATACAGTGAATGGCAGTTTGCATTACCAGATCATTTTGCAGTCAGATCTTTGCAGGTAACAAAAGAAATAGGATTATCAAAGCAGAAGAGGCAGGAAAATGCAAGATACTAACTCCCTGCCTCAGAACTAGCTTTGACCAAAATATGGTAACATCTAACATCTGACCACCTTAGGTTTTAACATCTTTGTCATAGTTTATTTTGCCGGCTTATATCAACAAAAAGCGCTTTCTTGACCCATTCTGAACAAACAGGCGACTGACTGGTCAGGCTGGGAAACGGGGAGCACTGTTCCCAATCGGCCGACAGGGCTTCTTTGCCCTGGGGACTGCTTCTTCCTTTCTCAGTCCATCAGTTTTCTCCCTGCCATTTTTGAAGGGTCAGATCGGTCAACTGCAGATATGTGCACATGTACGTGTGGTGTTTTCGTCAGTTCACTGTCTGTGTCCGTCTGTCTGACTGTGTCTGTCTGTCTGTGTGTCTGTGTGGAACACTCGAGTGCTGGAACCAGGTTGAACTCAGAAGTACTAATTCTAGAGAAGTCAGTGAGTGATATGCAACCTAGGGATTTAAGAAGTGTAGTTGTTTCTGGAACTTGCTAGACAAGGTTTAAACGAAGATTTCTTATCAGAAAGTTACCTACAGAGAAAGCAGAATTCTCAATCAAAATTTCTTATTGGAAGAACATCAAAGGTTATTAACAGTTGTAATTCTTTTGAACTTAAGACTCTATACTGTCCAGGAAGAGCTGCGGAATTAGAACCTAAAACTAAAGTGAAATAAGAGTTTAGAGAAAGCAAGAACTTATCTTACAAGCCTCAGCTAACATTTATGAAAAATTTGTAAGAGGCAGGTCCCTTTTCTCACAGAATCCTAGCAGTTCTTAGATATGCAGATCTAGCCAGGCCTGATCTTTTGGGATGTAGATTCCAAGCTCTAGCAGACTGGTCTTTGGGACTCAAGCCCAAGTGCTTGTAGCTTGTGAAAGTGCTTGTGAAAGGTTTCAGTGTGGTTTTGTATCTTCTTTCCCCAGGCCAAAATTACTGGCCTGCAGATGTAAAGAAACAATGTACATTTTGCTGCCTCAAGGTTCTTTCTGTAACTCCTTTTGATGGCACCACCATATTGCAGAGGTACTATGATCTATATAAGGGAGATTTCAGGGCTCTCTGGGGGGACACGTGGGTCAGAGAACTTGGGAAGATGGGGCTGAGGACAGAAGCTGAGAGAACAAAGGAGCACGTGCTTGAGAGATCCTGGGGCCTCCATGACATACATCACTTCCATGTAATAAACTGCTGCTAAGACCAACCAGCCTGGTCCCCATTTCCTTCCTTCTCCTGCCCATCGCCATCCACCTCCCTGGAGTGGGGGAAACTACCGAACATGGGCGGTGGGAAAGATAGATTGTTGCCATCCTTTTTGTGCTCACACAACAATTCAAGTATTTTCTTATGCTGATATCAAAGTTTGGTAAAAAACAAAGGGCTTTTTCTGCGTCTGAAAGCATGTTTGTATTCTTGTGGAATTGTTAAAAGTACCTGTTGTAGAAAGCTCATGATTTTAAATAAGGTACAAGAACTATTGAAATTAAGCCAAAGGTTTTATCATGTTTTATATTAATTGGTGGTTCAAGGGTTTTATGCTGTTATATCAATGTATATATATATATTTTTTTTTATTTATTTTTTATTTATTTATTGAATCACTGTGGGAAAGGTTACAAAGCTTTCAGGTTTATGTCTCAGTCATGCAAATATCAAACACATTTCCCTTTACCAATACTTATTTTTTACCATGAAGAACCCCAATAAAACCCCACCCCCCCACCCCTCCCTGTCCCTGTGAGGCAGATGAATTCTAGTTAACACTCTATCTGCTTTGATTAGATTCATTGTTTCAATACAAGATTCACCACTATTATTTAGAGTTTACCCCCCCCCCGCCCCCAAATCAGACATGTTGAAAAAGCATTGTGAAGTGATTTGCTTTCTACGGCTGGGTTCAAGAATTAAATGTTGGTTTTGGATTTCTGCTCTTTTACCTATTGACCCTGGAAGTATTTCTACTGAAAGTCAGATAGTTAAGAAATTGGTTTCTGTGTTCTGGAGTCCTGGCCGTGCTGGAGAGCCGCTTGCGGGGGCAACTTGTGACCTCGGTAGGGCGTGAAGGACGGACCAGAACGCCCCCCTTCCCATGAGGTTTTAGTCGCCCCCACTCCCCCGGCTCATACCTGCTGTCCACAAGGCTCCCATGTGGCCGTCATCTTTCTTTCCAGAGGGAGGAGGGCGGAAGGGAGCAACACCCTTTCCCCTCTGGGCAGAAATGATTGCCTGGATTAATGCATAGTCCTTCCACTTTTCTGCTCCAAGCTGCTGGGTTCTGCATTAGGTCATTGTGCTTCTGGGGCTGTGGCCGTGCTGGAGAGCCGCTCGTGGGGGCAACTGGTGGCCTCGGTAGGGCATGAAGGGCGGACCGAAACGCCCCCCTTCCCATGAGGTTTTAGTCGCCCCCACACTCCCGGCTCATACCTGCTGTCCACAAGGCTCCCATGTGGCCGCCATCTTTCTTTCCAGAGAGGAGAGGGCGAATGGGGCAACACCCTTTCCCCTCCGGCAGACTTGATGGGCTGGATCAATGCATAGTCCGTTCACTTTTCTGCTCCAAGCTGCTGGGTTCTGCATTAAGTCCTTGTGCTTCTGGGGCTGTGGCCGTGCTGGAGAGCCGCTCGCGGGGGGCAACTGGTGACCTCGGTAGGGCGTGAAGGACGGACTGGAACGCCCCCCTTCCCATGAGGTTTTAGTCGCCCCCACACTCCCGGCTCATACCTGCTGTCCACAAGGTTCCCATGTGGCCGCCATCTTTCTTTCCAGAGGGAGGAGGGCGGAAGGGAGCAACACCCTTTCCCCTCTGGGCAGAGATGATTGCTGGATTAACGCATAGTCCTTTCACTTTTCTGCTCCAAGCTGCTGGGTTCTGCATTAAGCCCTTGTGCTTCTGGGGCTGTGGCCGTGCTGGAGAGCCGCTTGTGGGGGGCAACTGGTGACCTCGGTAGGGCGTGAAGGACGGACCAGAACGCCCCTCTTCCCATGAGGTTTTAGTCGCCCCCACACCCCCGGCTCATACCTGCTGTCCACAAGGCTCCCATGTGGCCGCCATCTTTCTTTCCAGAGGGAGGAGGGCGGAAGGGAGCAACACCCTTTCCCCTCTGGGCAGAAATGATTGCCTGGATTAACGCATAGTCCTTTCACTTTTCTGCTCCAAGCTGCTGGGTTCTGCATTAAGCCCTTGTGCTTCTGGGACTGTGGCCGTGCTGGAGAGCCGCTCGTGGGGGGCAACTGGTGACCTCGGTAGGGCGTGAAGGACGGACCGGAACGCCCCCCTTCCCATGAGGTTTTAGTCGCCCCCACACCCCCGGCTCATACCTGCTGTCCACATGGCTCCCATGCGGCCACCATCCTTCTTTCCAGAGAAGAGAGGGCGAATGGGGCAACACCCTTTCCCCTCCGGCAGACTTGATGGCCTGGATTAACGCATAGTCCTTTCACTTTTCTGCTCCAAGCTGCCGGGTTCTGCATTAAGTCCTTGTGCTTCTGGGACTGTGGCCGTGCTGGGGAGCCGCTCTTGGGGGGCAACTGTTGACCTCGGTAGGGCGTGAAGGACGGACCGGAATGCCCCCCTTCTCGTGAAGTTTTAGTCGCCCCCCACACCCCTGGCTCATACCTGCTGTCCACAAGGCTCCCATGCGGCCGCCATCCTTCTTTCCAGAGAAGAGAGGGCGAATGGGGCAACACCCTTTTCCCTCTGGGCAGAAATGATGGCCTGGGTTAACTCATCGTCCGTTCACTTTTCTGCTCTAAGCTGCTGGTTTCTGCATTAAGTCCTTGTGTTTCTGGGGCTGTGGCCATGCTCCAAACTTAACTCTGATTTTCAGGGAGAAAGATTGGGTGGTTTACTTCTCATTGATCACTTTGTATATAGAGAGATGTCGCGCGGCCGCATAAGCGGCCGCGCGGTTTTGAGAAAAAGTCCTCGTTCCCACATACTCGAGCTGTGTTTGTAGAGGCTTCTGGTCACCAGGGTTCCATCTGGGGGAGGCGGGATGCGGCGCCTACTCCATCTGGAACTTGCCGGTGCTCTCGGCTCTTTTTGGAACCTGTTTTTTCTTTTTTCTTTTCCTCCGGGATCCCGCACCCTCCATGTGTTCCTTCTCTTATTCTGAACGCTTCCCAATGTATATATTTGTATCTGCATTGGATTAGAATATTTGACCTAGAATATCTTGTGAGTTGAAATAATGTGGTACATAAAAACAGGTTCATGTTTATTTTAAAATATGAGTTTCTAGAGTTATAAAGTTGGTTGCAAAACTTACCCTACCAGTGTTTGATTTGATCTCTGAGACTCTTGGTAACTAAAATTTCTAGAACTACTAAGAGTTATAAAATGGGTTCACCTCAGATGTCAGCCTTTTGTAATAGTTTCTGAGAATGGAGAATTGCATGGAAAATGTGGGAAATTTTACTAACTATGTTGTTAATCAGCCTGTCTATTGCTTAAAAGTGCATGCTATTATGATAACTTTATTTCATGCCAAGTTTTGTCTCCAGGTATCAACCTAGTCCTGACCTTCAGAGAGCTTAGTACTCAAGTGTGAAATCCTTTCTGTTTCATGGTAATCTATGAGTGTTTTAATATTTGTATCTGTGTTTTCCTAGAAATCAGAATTTTAAGATGTCTCTTGGTTAATTTCTGATGTAAAGTGATCTTTTGCTACCTTGTAAGAGCTTTAATTGTGAGCATTTTTAAGGCATTTTGAATATCTATGGAACTGATCTAATGCTTTTGAAATAGCACTGCAGAGAACAGTTTTGTCATGTTAAGTGAGATGGTTTTGAAACGAGATGAAGGAAAGTTACAGGACAGAATGAATGTTAAGGAATGTGCAGAAGGTTTGAGGTTGTTTTAAAGAAAAGGAACTGGTCAAATTGTTTATAAGAAACTCCTTAAATCACATGCAGAATTATTCTAGTACCTTTTTGTAAGATCTATGGGAAAGATACTGGATGGATTATCCAGACTCCTGTTATAGTGCTCTTAGATATTTGAATTTTTCAAAAATTGCAGGAAATCAAGAGTTTTTGACATGGGATTAAATTAATTAGACATGTTAAACTGTACGCTGGACTCCTGGTACAGTGCTCTTATTAATGAGAAGTTAAAGTTTTTCCATGTGGGATTGAAAACATGTTAAACGGTATGCTTTATCTCTACAGATTTTATCTTCTCTGACTAGGACTCACAGCAAACAGGTGTATTACATCTCTGTGAGTAAAGTGAAATGCTTGCTTTTCTTTTGCACCTTCAGTATGTTTTTGATGTTTCATGGCACTATGTTGGTTTGCATAAATCCAGACAAGTCTTTCCTCTCTGTAATAGGGTCTACCCCTCATGCAGACAGGAACCCCAAAGCCCTCTTCAAGGGAACAGTCAGGGGATCTGTCTAAATGACAGGAGCAGGGATTTAACAGGTACTGTTTCAAGTACCCTACAAACCTCAGGGCGACCCTAGAGGCAGGCCGGCTTGAGGAAAGATGTGGAAATCATCACTGCTATGGAGAATGAGGAATCCAGGACTCTGCAATGACTATCTCGGTCTGGGTCTATTCTCGGCGTCAAGGAAAAACCTGGAAATCAGGATTTCTCCCAGCCCTGAAGAAGGGATGGGATGGAATCCTTTCTGCCAGGACATCTCTGGAAAACGAGGACCAAAGCCACAACCTGAAGGCTTGAGGCCATCAATCCAGTTCGTCGTGGGACATCTTCTGGCCAGGCCTGGGTAGCTCTGACGTGCCAGATAAGATTAATGCCACTATTGGTGTGTCTCCTGTCTTTAGCCAATCCCCAGGACTTCTCAGTAAATAATGGGGTATCCCAAATGGAGAGTTCTCTAATCTTACCGTGTTTATGCAAAAGAACATGCCAGGTTTGTTAAGCTATCTTGCAAAGTTTTAAAATGAAGGTGGAGAGAAAACCGTGTTTCTGCAACTTGCTTTTTTTGTAAGAATCAGATTTTAATTCTATAGAGGTGATTGAATAAATGTATTTAATCTTGATCTAAAAGGTACCCCTCGTTGGGAAATTTAGATAAAACTTGGTTTACTGACTATAGGTAAACAGCCTAATGTATAAAGGAACTCAATGTTATGCATGCTGTCACTAGTTCGATCAGAGCTTTACTAGGGTGAAGCTCATCTCAAAGTGCAGAATTGCTTTCCCCCAATCTGTGAATTGGCCAAAGTGTCAAGAAAGGGCATCTAAACTGGTTAAGTTAGAATGGATTAATAGCTTGTTCTAAAATACTGTGAATTTTCTTTCTATACTTTTTGTATTGAATCTCATTTTCTGTGAACAGTCGTTTGGAGAGAACAAGGATGTTAACAGCTCTTAATTTTTGTTGCATCATGGGATTAACACCAGAGAATATTTCCTCTAAGCCAGAATGCTCTGCAGAAGAGGAACGATGGACATTGGAGGTTTCCAAAAGGAAGTTGATGGATTTACCCAATAAGGAAAGTTACTAACTCCTGTACCTATGCAATGGAATATTATTAAAGGGTCATGCTTTAACACTAGTGAAAACCATCTTCCATGGGAAGGGACTGAATAGCAAGTAAGGTAGAAGTAACTCAGAACTGTGCTTTCTGTGCCATTAATGAATGTAGAGGAAATCTTGATCCTCCTCTCCTAACACCTGTTCAGCATCAAGGAATTTAGAGGAGGATCACAGCTTGACCTTATGCAAATGATCAAATGCTCATATGTTCAAGGTATAAATATCTGTTAGTTTTTATTGATAGCTTCAGTGTATGGGCAGAAGCTTTTCCAATCTGTACTGAGAAAGCCAGAGAATGGCTTGGTGTTTCTGTGTCCAGTAGAAAAATCTGGACACAAGTCATTTTTCAATCAACCAAACCTGTTTGTAGAGTTAATCCTTTTCATTGTTTTAAGGATAGATATGGGTATGGCATTATGTTGCTTTGGTTTCTGTTGCTTTAACTCTTGTTTTTTTTAAGACAGCAAACAACATTGTCCTCACTGGGTCAGAAAGGAACTTCTAATCCTTCAGGGTCTAACCATTTCAAAGTGATATCCCTCAATCTAATCAAACTGATTTTTTCTTTCAGATAACTTCAGGAACCCAACCAATTCATTGCCTGGGGCCCATTATAAACTAAGGTAGTTTGAGATTTCCCCCTTTCACAGGCAGGGTCTGCGCCCCTTGTCAGCATGAAGCAGCTTCAGAAGATAGACCACCGACCAATTTCCCCTTAAAGATTTAAGGTGGTGAAATCTCTAGGGGGGGATATGATGTAGGCAGGTAGACAGGGAGGGCCCCCTCCCGGGCAACAACAAAAGCCAGCCCTGCAGAAAATAGGAAAACAGGAACTAAGGCTTGATAAGACCCTCACCTGGCTCCAGCAACAGACCCAAAGAAGCTCCTCTAGGAACAAAAGGCCAGGAAAGGAATTTCAAAGAAGACCATAGCCACACCCATCCTCCCTGGCAACCTCCTTAGCAACGGGACATTTACCTGGGAAGAAGCCCCACGTGAGGGCAGGTTGGAGGAACCCTATAAAGGCCACCTTGAACAAAGGAAGCGCGCGCAATTGCTGCCCGAGCCCATGTGCTGCTTGCGCCCACGTGGCCGAGCACATGTGGTTCCCGAGCACATGTGTCGCCCGCATCTCCCCTCTTGAGATGTGTACTTTCACGCTTTCGTGTCTAACTTTACTCTCTCACTCTCTCTCCCTCCCTCCATACCTAAAAATCCTCCAAATAAAATCTATTTACTTCACTGCTTGTCTACTCCTGAAATTCCTTTCTGCGAGGTGAGACAAGAACCCAGCAACTCTGGGTCCCGAGTGGCAGAGGTGGATGGGGAGAAAGTGACTGTCTTTCTCCTCCCCACTTCACATAAGTCACCCGTGGGGCCCACCGACATCAAAACTAACTGGTTGCTGATTGCGTTCCTGTGTGGTCCTTGCTTGCAGTCGGAGATTCAGAGTCGTGCCCTAATAATAGTATCATATATTTGATGTGTGTGTGTGTGTGTGTGGTTAAACAAGTTTATTTAAGAAACTAACAGAAGGAAAAGAGAGAGACTACATGCTCAAGTGAGAACACAGACTTCTCCAGAGTGCAAAGTTCCAATAATGAAACATTAACGCATTAATATTGGGAGTTTGGCTTGCTAATTCCACATGAAGAATTCAGGAATCCAGAAGGAAACTAGAACCATTTCTCAGTAACAGTTGTTTCTTCTGTGTCTGGGAAGACATACCCTAGCCTCTATTCTAGTAATAATTCTAATAAAACTTTACAGGACTTGTCCTTCCCAAAACAAAATGTTTCTCTTGGAAAGATATGCATCCTAATTTTCTTCTTCAAAGATGGATATTTTTAACTGAATTCTGTTAGATTTTCTTGTGTTATCTTGAAACTATGATTCTGCTAACTGCTTGAAAAACAAATTCTTTTGTACAATCCAGACCAATCGTTTCAACAATCTCCACTCAATTCAGTTGATTTTAAATACAGTTGTAAATTGTAAAGCTGCACCACATATTGCATGCTGATAGATGGGGGCTGCAGGAAGTCAGGTTAATGAGTTTCAGGAAATAATAAAACTGGAAGAGAAATAGCCCAATCCTGAAGCAGCCCAAAGGCAAGAAGACCCTTTGAGATGCAAATCTTGAGCTCTTTGGAGCTGGATAAACCTCAGCACTACCAAAGACAGATGATTCCCCTTAGATCTGGAGAAATTGCTCTAAAGGTTATGATAAGAATCTGAAAGAACTATAAGAAAGCAAAGCATTTTCTGATACAACACCCATAATTTAGGTACATAGAGAACTTCAGGGCAGACATTTGGGGAAACTGTACATAATCTTGCAGAAGCCATTCCCTGCTTTTTTTTTTAAAAATCCGGAGATGCCCACATTCTCTTTGAAGCCCCCCACCCTCCCCACTCTCTTTCTCTCCTCTCATGTCTCTCTAGATTTCTTTCCGTAATAACTATTTTGTTCCACAATTTTGCCTCCTCCTTGAAGTTCTTTACTGTAAAGGATGGCATTGGAAGTGGAATGCCTGACCTTTGGCACTGACCTTCCTTTCCTGCAAAGAGCAATTACTAGCTCTAGCGTGAGTCCACAGCTACCTAAGAACTTGGGTGTGGACCCGTGAGGCCACAGTACAGAACAAATGGGCTCCGAGTTTAGCTTGACAGCAGTCTCATGAGGCAGAGGTGAGCATCTGTGCAGGGCAGGTTCTCAGAGCAGGCTTGACTAGTTCTAATCACTCCAGGAAACTCTGGTCCACCCAGACCCCTGGAGGTAGATCTTGCATGGTAAAAGTAAGATGGATGAAGGGCCAGGTTCACTCTCTCCCAGCTTCACTCAATTAATCCGTAAGAATTACAAGCATACTTCATGAGAAAAATAGATTCTGGAAGAGAAAGAAATGTATGAAAGAGCCCAATTTTCTGACAGCTTCAAGAAATTAGACCTGTGTCCAGGGTTTAAATAATCTTTTGTTTCTAAATTTCACATGGATTTTATATTGCTCCTACAATAATAAGCTGCATTGTATGAAGGCTATGTGAGTTGGAAAGTTATTTGAAATTACACAAGAAAACACACATGGATACTTCAAGTGCGGAGAGCAAAAGATGTGCAGTTATTGTCAGGAAGTTGTGAACTATGATTTGCCTTGGTTAAATAATCTGAATATGCAACAAAACCTTGTAACTTAAACTGATGTAACTTTAGAGGCATTTGTTTCATAAGTGCTGTGTCTGCAATTGATTTGAAGAAACTTACTATTCCATAGTTAGAGAAATTGATATCAATATGTTTATGAAATAGGACTTGTATTACAATTCTTATTCAACTATAGAACAAAACACATCCACAAAACACATTCATATCAATTTTAACAATGCATTAACATCATTAACTACTGTATTATTTTATTGGAATATACACATGAATTCATGACAGATTTAAAATATGGATGCGATATTGAAGCAAATTAGTAACATGCTGTTTTTAGGACCTCTCCCCCCCCCCAAAAAAAAACCGATGCAATTTTTAGCTTGTAAAAATATACAAAAAGCAATATTTCTAAGTTATGACTTAGCCTAAATCTTTTACCACATCATTCATGATGATAATCTTATAAGGAGTAGTAAAATTCATGCTCTTGGACAGAATTTCTATTATAGAAAATTACTTTTTGAGAGGAAAAGGAATAAACAATTTGAACAGCACTACTTAATTTTCACATGAAAGGCTAAACTAAATTGAATATGTAGTTTTGATTACTTATTTAGTGAATACAACTCATTACTTTGCATATAAGTAACCAGATGGCAGAACTCTATGCAATATATGACTAATAGAAACTAACATATATTTGCTTAAATTCTTAAGACATATTCATCTGGTAGATTAAAAGAGAGGCAAATAAGTGTCAGGGATGACTTTAAAAGCTGCCTGAATAAATGATTCATAAAAAAATTACTAAGTGCTTTTTAGATGAATCAATTTACTCCTGAGTGAGGTTAATGCCTCATCCTTAGTCAAACTATAAATACAAGAATAACTTTATTTTCTGAAATTGACACTCTTGTTCTGTCTAGACTGTTTAAATAATTAAAATACTTATTGTACAAGTAGGCAGCCCAGTTTTTAGATGGGCTTAAATATATACATTTCATTCATTAAATAAAAATGGTTTTAAAGATGATATATAGATTTTAATTTGAATTATTCTTGCAATCTTGTCAGCCATTTGAAATTACCTTTAAATTATTTCTCAGAATTAAAATAGCAATGTGAATAGCAAAAACCCTTTACTAAACTCTAATACTTGTGATTTTATAATGTATATGGGATTAGCTCTTTATTTTTTGCTTTGCATCCACATAATATTATGCATCTTTGGATGGAATAAACTCACAAGTTCAATGTTAGAATTACTCAAATCCAAAAAAAATTTGGCTTCCCATCACAGTTCTATTTGAGATGTCTGATTTTTCTCACACTTAGTCAAAAATATACTACACAAATAAAGAGATTGTATATGTAAAGAACCAATGGAGAAAAAAATAAGCATAATATAAATGAGGAATAAATCAATTTATTTCTGTTAAGGATTGAACTGAGTGTTTGAATACATGCGAGCAATAATAATCATTTCTTTTTTGGTGGGGGGCACACCCAGCACTAATGGTAGAGCTTTAACCCTGTACTACTTTTCTAACTTCCAGAAATATAATTTAAAAACATATTTGCTATTGAATTGGATATTTGCTACAATACATATATATTGAGTGGAACATGTTAAGCATCAAAAATTTTGGTTGCAAATGTCTGGGAGAATTTCTTCAAGGTAAAAAAGATAATCAGGAGACCATTTTTTGAAATGCTAAGGCACAGTTATGTCAATTCTATATTTATCTGATTCCTACTTTTTGATTAGATTTTTGGATATGACATTTATAAGAGAAAATCCATCCTCAAAGGTACACATTTGTATTTGTCATAGACATAGTAGCACTGTAGCACTGTCCTCCTGTTGTTCAGCCATTTCCTCAAGTGGGCACCAGTAACATCTCCATTGTGAGACTTGTTGTTACTGTTTTTGGCATATCAAATACACCATGGGGAGATTGCCAGGCTTTGCCCTGCAGGTGGGATACTCTCAGTAGTTTGCCAGGCTTTCTGAGAGGAATGAAAGAATCGAACCCAGGTCGGCCTGGTGCACAACAAATGCCCTACCTGCTGTGTGCAGTGCAAGGCAGATGCCTTACTCGCTGTGCTATTGCTGGAGAAATAGTAGAAGATAAAATTATTAAGTGTATAAACTAGATTCCAGTATGGCTACTAATGATTTTGCCTTTTTGATGTCCATGCCCTCTTCTAAGTTTATATACTGCACATAGAGTGGCCTGAATAAAATTATATATAATATACATATTATATATGCATAATTATATATACATATACATATATATATATCACTTCTAGGATTAACTCATTGAAGACAATGCTGCACTGACATCTTCTATTGATCCACTTGTTCTCGGGAAAGCAAATGATCTTGTGCTAAGAACATTCTTGAAGATCCCAATTGATACTACACTAAAGACTCTCACCAAACTACCTGTGAGTACTCTTGCAAGTGTATCCAACTGACCGAAGATTCAGAAGATTGTGATACTGTCTACAAGCTTGAGACATCGATTCACTATCATTTGGTTGGCTATATTTGCATACCCAACTCAGAAATATTTTTAAAATATTTTGGTAATTTTATGACACCACATATCAAGGACACTTTTTTATTGAGCCAAAAGAAATTAATATAGAGTACCAGGATGTAGAGTGACAGTGTCAACAGAAGTCAAAACCTAAGGGAAGCAAGTGGGCAGAGAGTAGATGGATTTTGAAAATCATGTCAGGTAAAGAGAAAATTGTTTGGACAAACTTATTAGAAATCTGAACTTTGAAGTGACTTCCAGTGAGGACTTAAAAGAGAGGTGAGGAACATAGTATCTAAAACTGGAGGAAGAAGGAAGCTTATTATGTAGTGGCAGAAACTTTAGAAACATATTTATCTGCAGCAATGTGGAAAATAGATAATACACATAGCTAAAGAACAGAGTGATTTTGCTAAGAAAATTTCCATCCAGGATATTGAAGATGCTATCTGATTGCTTATGAGAAAATATGAGCGTAACACTAAAAGAAGAAATTTAAACATGAAAGTATCAGGAATTGATCTAAAATTTCTCATCTTCTACAAATGTCATGATGTTAAAATTAAGAAACATTTCAGAGTGAAGATCAAGCTTCAGGCACTAGCAGTAAAATATAGTTTAAAGACAAAACTGATGGTGTGATACAAGAATGCTGTTACATTCTCAGAAACTCAGAAATAAATATTTTATGCCACTAAATATTGAGGGTATCTAATAATATACTTTAGCCACACACAATACACACTCATACAACAAAAATATGATGAAGGCAGGCAAACAGAGGGTGGTAGAGGCTTCAAAATGAGTTTGGGGAAGAAACAAAATCAAGATAATGGAAAGATATTACTTCCTCACAACCAAAATTAGCCCCCAAACGGAAATGCTGGGCTCCCTTTGAAGACATAAGAATTGGGGTCTGATAATACTACAAATGAACCAGCATAGATCCAGAGAAGATTGGATACTGGATCTTTCAGAAGAGGAGAAATTTTTGCAGAAGCGCAAGTCCAAATAATAAGACAAAAAAAAGACCACCAAAAGTTCAAAGTCCTTGGCCCTTGGCATCACCCTAGCAAGGGATACATAGTTATGTAAATATCTCCAAGCCAAGAAAGTTTGGAAAAATTATAAAAGGATAAGTGCTGAGGCAATCAATGTTCATTCTTGTTGCAGGGTCACCTATTTTTCACTTGAGCTGTGCAATCCCCTTTAAGCCCTTTTCACTTCCTGGGTATCTCTCGCCTCTGGAGAAGTGTGCTTTCTTGTTTGATACACTATGTTTTTTTTTTTTCTGCTCCATTTTAATGAGATTTCTTTCCTTCAGTTTTGTCTCCCTTAAATTCGTGTGTGTGTGTGTGTGTGTGTGTGTGTGTGTGTGTGTGTGTGTGTGTGTGTTTATTGAACCTGGGAAACCTGGTGGACTGATGTCAGGTCAAACTTGTCTCTTTTTGCAAAGACTAACTCCTTCTTTCAGACTGACCCCATAACTTCCAGAAAACTCAGTCAACAAGGACTAAGATGTGTGCCTGTGGGCATGCTGGGATGCTGGCACCCACCAGATGCAAAGATCATGGCAGACTTTTACCAGCTGTAAATCATCAGGCGCTGGCACAGTAAGGAGGCTGCCACATCCCAGCTCCCCAGGCCTCCCACATAAACCAGATCTCCTGAAGCATCTGTGGTAGTATGTCATAGAATCTAAAATCTAAGATTCAACTTAGAAATCTTAGAAAATTCAACATAGACTTACTGTGGAATACAGTGGGCACAGGTCAATTTTTCCCCCCAATTGAAGAATATTTTATCTTATTTATTTAATTTTCAAGAATTTTTATTAGTGAAACACCATGAGGTACAGTTGTAGACTTACACATTTTTGTGCTTGGGTTTCAGAGGGATGGGTACAGGTCAATTTTTGAGCCAGATCTGGAGAAAACAAAAAAACTGTTCATTTTGACTGTAAAGAGCTCTGAAGTCCTCACCTGTTTCAGGCAAGCTTCTTGTGGTAAAATGAGAGAACAGCCAAATCTATACACAATAGCTATAACATCAGAGCCAAAACCCACATAAGATATGCAGATGCTCTTAATTTTCATGTGTTCACATCAGTGTGGCTTCTTCTTCAAAGGCATCACTCTCCTGATTTAAAAATATGCATTTTTTTAAATTTTATTGAATCACCGTGAGATAGTTACAAGTTTTCATGTTTGGGTTACAATCATAGAATGATCAAAGTCCCATCCCTCCACCAGTGCACATTCCCCACCACCAATATCTCCTGTATACTTTCCCTTTCCCACCTCCCCCTGTCTCCATGGAAGACATGATTCCCCATAACCTCTCTCTACTTTTGGGCATTTGGTTTGCATATTGGTTTGCAATACAGGCACTGAGAGGCCATCATGTTTGGTCCTTTATCTACTTTCTACACACATCTCCCATCCTGAACAATTCCTCCAGCCATCATTTTCTTAGATCTCTATTTCAGCTGCCTTCTCCCCTTTGCTCATGAGTCAGGTTTCCAGCTATGGAGCAATCTACCTATTCTGTGTATCTACTGTCCTTAGGTGTCAGCTTCATGTTATGTTGTTTTATACTCCACAAATGAGTGCAGTCCTTCTATGTCTGTCTCTTTCTGACTCATTTCACTTAGCATGAAACTCTCCATATGTATCCATTTATAAGCAAATTTCATGACTTCATCTCTCCTAATAGCTGCATAGTATTCCACTATGTAGGATCTACCAAAGTTTCTTTAACCAGTCATTTGTTCTTGAGCAGTTGGGTTGTTTCCAGATTTTGGCTATTGGGAACAGTGCTGCAATGAACATATAGGTACAGATGTCATTTCTACTGTGCTTTTTTGCATCCTCGGATATATTCCCAGTAGTGGTATTGTAGGGTCATATGGAATTTCAAGTTCTAGTTTTTGAAGGACTGTCCGTATTGTTTTCCAGAAAAGCTGGACTAGTGGGCATTCCCACCAATAGTGAAAGACTGTCACTTTTTCCCCACATCCACGCCAGCACTGGTTGCTTTTGTTCTTTTAAATGTGGGCCAGTCCCTGTGGTGTGAGATGATATTTCATTGTTGTTTTGATTTGCATCTCCCTGATGGCTAGCAATATGGACCATTTTTTCATATGCCTTTTGCCCATTTGTATTTCTTTTTTGAGGAAACTTCTGTTCATTTCTTCTTCCCATTTTTCAATGGGACTGAAGGTGTTTTTCTTGTACAATTCTACTAGTGTCTTGTATATCCTGGATATTAATCCCTTATCAGATCAGTATTGGGTAAATATTCTTTCACATTCTGTGAGCTCTTTCTGTACTTTGGTCACTGTTTCTTTTGAAGCCCAGAAGCTTCTTAGTTTGATGTAGTCCCATTTGTTTATGTTTGCTTCCACTTGCATGGTCAGTGCTGTTTCATCCTTAAAGATGCTTTTAGCTTCAATGCCGTGGAGAGTTCTGCCTACATTTTCCTCTGTATTCATTTCTGATATTGATGTCTTTAACCCACTTTGACTGAGTTTTGTGCCTGGCATTAGACAGAGGTCAGAGTTCATTTTTTGGCAAGTAGCTATCCAGTTTTCCCAGCATCACTTGTTGAAGAGGCTTTCTATGTTCCACTTCATGTTTCTTGCTCCTTTGTCAAAGATTAAGTGGTCATATATTTGGGGGTCCGTGACATAATATCCAACTCTGTTTCATTGCTCTGCAGGTTTGTTTCTTGAGTAGTTAAGTAGTCTTAACTACTACTGCTTTGTAGTACAGTTTGAAGTTGGGAAGGGTGATGCCACCCATCTCCTTTTTCCCAAGGATTTCTTTAGCTATTCGTGGGGGGTTTATTGATCCATATGAACTTCAGGAGTGTTTTGTCTATTTCTTTGAAAAATGATAGGGGCCACATTGAATTTGTAAAGTGCTTTGAGGAATATTACCATTTTGATAATGTTAATCAGCCCTATCCATGAACAGGGAATGCGTCTCCATTTCCTAGTGTCCTTTTTTATTTCTTGAAGTAGTGTTCTATAATTTTCCTTGTATAGATCCTTCACTTCTTTGGTTAAGCTGATTCTGAGGTACTTGATTTTCTGAGGTACTATTGTGAATGGGATTGTTTTTTAAAAATGTCTATTTCTTCTCTTTTGTAATCTCTATATAAGAAAGCCATAGACTTCTGGGTGTTGATTTTGTAGCCTGCCACTTTACTAAACCAACCTACTGTTTTTAGGAGCTTTTCTGTAGTGTCTTTAGTGTTTTATTAGTATCATATCATCTGAAAATAGTCATAATTTGACCTCTTTCTTTCCTATATGTATTCCATTATATCTTTCTCTTTCCTAACTGCAATGGCCAGGACATCCAGTACTATATTGAATAGGAGTGGCAAAAGTGGGCAACCTTGTCTTGAGTCTGATCTTAGAGGGAAGGCTTTTAGATTTCCCCATTGAGAATGATACTTGCCGTGGGCTTATGGTAGAAGGCTTTGACTATATTGAGGAAAGTTCCTTGGATGCCTATTTTGCTGAGAGTTTTTATCATAAACAGGTGCTCGATCTTGTCAAATGCATTCTCTGCATCGTTGATATGATCTTATGATTTAATCTTTTTTGATATTATGTATTATATTGATCAATTTCCGATTGTTAAACCATCCTTGCATAGGGATGAATCCTTCTTGGCCATGGTATATGATCTTTTTGATGAGTGGTTGGATTCTATTTCCTAATATTTTGTTGAGGATCTTTGCATCTGTGTTCATCAGGGATATCGGCCTGTAATTCTCTTTCTTTGTGGTATCTCTGTCTGCTTTTGGTATCAGAGTGATATTTGCTTCATAGAAACTGTTCAAAAGTGTTTTTGATACTTCAGTTTTGTGAAAAAGCTTAAAGAGAATTGGGAAATATTTGGGAAAATTCACTAGTGAATCCATCTGAGTCACGACTTTTGTGCTTGGGGAGACTTTTTATTACTGTTTCAATATCCTTGGTGTGGATAGGTCAATTTAGGTATTCCAGGACTTCTTGGTTCAGTCTTAGGAGGCTATAGGAATCTAGGAATTAATCCTTTTGCTTGAGGTTTTTGTGTTCCATAGCATAAATCTTCTCAAGGTACTCTCTGAGGATCCTTTGAATTTCTGTAGTTTCTGTTGTAATGGGCTGGAACAATAGCACAGTGGTAGGGCATTTGCCTTGCTCACAGCCAGCCTGGTCGAACTGGGTTCAATTCCTCACCCTCTCTCAGAGAGCCCGGCAAGCTACTGAGAGTATCTAGACTGCACAGCAAGCTACCCATGTCATATTTAATATGAGAGACAACAAGTCTCACAATGGAGACTTTTCTGAGCCTGCTTTAACAAATCTATGAAAAATGGGAGGACCAGGATCTGACCTGTTCCATTGTAATGCCTAACTTTACATTTCTGATTCAGTTTATTAAGGTTTTCTCCCTCCCTTTCTTTGTGAGTCTTGCTAGAGGCTTATTGATCTTGTTTATTTCCTCGAAGAACCAGCTCCTGGTTCACTGATCTTTCGGATTGTTTTTTGGGTTTCCATCTCGTTAATTTCTATCCTGAGTTTTATTATTTCCTTCCTCCTGTTCGGGTTGGATTCCTTTTGTTGGTCATTCTCAAAGCTCTTAAACTGTGAGATTAGGTTCCTTATGTGGGTTCATTCCTGCTTCCTGAGGAATGCTTGTAGAGCTGTAAATTTTCCTCTTAACACAGCTTTTGCTGTGTCCCATAAGTTTTGGTAACTCGTGTACTCATTTTTATTCATTTCCAGGAATCTTTTTATTTCCTCTTTAACTTCCTTTCTAAGTCACTTGTTGTCCAATAGTGAGCTGTTTAATTTCCAGGTGTTTGATTTAGCTTTCTGTTTGTGTGTATGATTTACTTCGAATTTCAGCGCACTGTTTTCTTAGAAGATTGTTGATACAATCTCTGTCTTCTTAATTTTATGGAGGTATATTTTGTGGCTCAGCATGTGGTCTATCTTGGAGAATGTTCCAGGCACACTTGAGAAGAATGTGTATTCAGATTTTTGATGATGAAGTGTTCTGTATATATCTACTAAGTTCCTTTCTTCCATTTTTTCCCCTCAGATGAAGTATGCCCTTGCTAACCTTGACTCTGGTTGATCTATCAAGAAGTGATAAAGCAGTGTTGAATTCTCCCACTAGTATTTTGTTGCTATGGATGTCTTTCTCCAATCTATGAGTAGTTTTCCAAGTACTTTTCTGGTCCCTCATTAGATGCATGTACATTTAGTATTGTATGTTCTTCCTGTTATACAGATCCCATGATCAATAAGAAATGGCTTTCACTGTCTCTTCTAACCTTATTTAGTCTGAAATCAATGGTCTGAAACTAGGATGGCTACCACATATTTTTTTATGGGAGTTGTTTGCCTATAGCATTGCTTTCCAGCCTTTGACTTTGAGCTTGCGTTTGCTCTCACTATTGAAATGTGTTTCTTGCAGGCAGCAGAATGTTGGATTCAATTTTCTAATCCATCCTGCCACTCTGTGTCTTTTACTTGGTGCATTTAGCCCATTGACGTTGAGAGAGAATATTTTTATGGGGTTTTGTCCCATTTTTCTGTTAAAATAATGGTGTGTTTGAGGGGCCCGTCTTGTCTTCAAGTATCCCATTTAGTTGTTCTTGTAACCATGGTTTTGAGTCTATGAAGTTCCTGAGCTTTTGATTGTCTGTGAAACTGTGTGTTGTTCCTTTTGTTAGGAATTTCAGTCTCGCTGGGTAAAGTATTTTTGGTGAGGCATTTATTTCATTGATTTTTTTCACTATATCCCCCCACTATTTTCAGACCGTGAGGGTTTTATCAGACAAACCAGACGTGAGTCTTAAGGATACTCCTTTATAGGAAATTTCTTTCTTTGGTCTTGCTGCTTTCAGAATTTTGTCTCTATCTAAGGTTTTGGTCATTTTGATCAGGGTGTGTCTTGGGGTATTTTTATTTGAATTTCTTCTAGCTGGTACCCTCTGGGACTCCTGAATGTGGTCACATGTTTTCTTCAGCTCTGGAAATGTAATAGCAATGATGTCTTTGACAGTTTTCTCTTCACCAGAGTTTTCTTCCTGCTCCTCTGGAACTCCAATAATTCTTATTACTCCTTTTGGCTTCATCACAATCCTCTTTTGCCATCTGTTCCAGATTTTAAGTATCATTTCCATTTTATGCTATTTTCTGGAGAGTCTCTGGACTTCATCTTTGAGCTCACTGATTCTGTTCTCAGAAGCTTTTACTCTGCTGCTGAGGCCTTCCACTGAATTTTTCAATTTGCCTACTAGGTTTTTCAGGTCCGACATTTCCGTTTGTAATTTTGTTTTTATTTTCCTCATTTCTCCCTTCAATTCCTCTTGTCTTTTATTGGCATTGCTTTCCATTGTTTCTTTTAGCTTCCTAAGCATCCTTAGTAGCTCCCTTTCAATTCCTTATCAGAGATGTTGTCTAGCACTTCATTACTGTTGGGGTCATCTGGGCTAACATTTTCAATAAGTAAGCTTGGTGGGCTTCTGTATTGCTTTACCATTGTGACCTGTGTGATTTACACCTTTATGCTCACTGTTACTATTCTGCTTATGATACAGAATTAATTGAGGTGGGCTTAACGAATTATTGGTTAATGTGTTTCTGGTGGTTAAGTTAAGCTAGTGAATGTTCTATCTAAGAAGGTAACTTATGTTTTCTATGAGATATGTAGGGGGAGAATAAGTCGTGGCTGTGGCACCGGGAAGGGGTCCTGTTGCTGGGCAGCTACCTGGGTGAGTGAGCAGAGGGTGACCGGAACAGTTCAACTTTGGTTGTGGGGTGTGCCTCAATTCCCATCCCCTGAAAACCAAGCATGAAAAGCACTCACTCTCCTGGAGTCTGTTAGACACACAACCTCAAGATGGGACCCTGCCACCAAGCTGGTACTGGGTGTGTGAGCATAGGGTTCCTGGAATGGTTCAGCTTTGATTGCACATGGTGTGCCTCAATGCCTGTCTCCAGCAGATCAAGAATGTAAACCAGCCTCTCTCTGGTGGTCTCGTTAGGCAAGCAGTCCTGGGAAGGGGCCCTGCCTCTGGGTAGGTACCTAGGTAAGTCCATATGCATTTTCTTATTCAGTCAGGATGTTAGGTATTACAATAGCAGCATCAAAAATAAATGTTTTCTTACTTGAAATTATTAGTTTAGCATGAATGATTCTTCTACTGAGAATAGTACACTTGGTTCAACTACATAGTGCTTTGAAAGGAAAGAAAGATAGAAGGAAAAGCTGATCAGAGCTTTCTGTTGATGTCTTCCTCCTAGAAGCCTTCAAGCTTAATTATAAAAATTAAAGTGTTTTTTAAATTTTTTTCTTTTTTTCCCTTGTTTCTTCATGAGCTATGATATTTTCTTCCAAGAATACAAATATACAACCACTCCACAGATCAGTTGACGCTGAGAGGGATTCAGAATTTACTTGAGTGTGTCTTATATATCAGAAAGCTGTGAAAGTTTATATTAAAGGAACAGGCAACTGCAGGAGCTTGAATAGGTTTATATTTATTGTCTATGCCTTCTGGACACTAATGGGCATTGTCACATACTCCCTCTTTACTGAGCAATATTAAGAAAAAAGATGGTAGCATCATTGATCCAAAAGGTTTGAAAAGCTCATAAGCTCATGATCTCTCTGAACATGTTTTAAATGAAATTTATCTTTTAAATAATTTTTTTGCTGTACTGTTTGTCTTAGACTTTCCCTCTGTGAAAATAAGCTGTTCTCTCAGAATAGGCATTGAAATTGGAAAATATGGATAGAGGTCAGGACTGATTTTGTTTTTTCTAGTGAGCAGAATATCATTCTAGGCGAAGAATAGTAGACCCCAGAAACGCAAGTAGTAGGGACAAAATTCCATGTCATGCAAATCATGTTGGTCTGAGGTGCACATGACAGTTGCCTTCACAGTCTGGTTGATCCTTGGTGTTCATGTCACATAGGGGATGGAATCCTATGGGATTTTACTGGCCCTCACTTCTCCACGCATTTTATTGGCAAGGTCCTGATGAGTTGAACAGAAAGGCAGTCTAGCACATTTCCCCGGTTTTGAATCCCTTCCCTCTCTGCAGCACCATCGCTCCCCAACAGCATCATCAGTGACCAATAACCATTCAAGCTAAGGGGAACACAGTTTGCTTCCTAAATGCATTACTCAGGACTTTTTAGTTACTTTTATGAGTTCTGACTTGTTGATATTTTTGGAGGTTTGGAGGGAAGTGAGCGAATTGGTGATGCTCAGGCCTTACTTCTGGGTCTGTACTCAGGGATCACTATTTTCCCCCCATTATTACTCAATGTAATTTTCAGACTTATAAGAATAACGAGGCATGAAAAACAAATAAAATATCAAAATTGGAAAACATGCAAAATAAGTGCGTACTTCGATTACATAACATTATACAAAGAAAAAAAAAAGAAGCCTAAAAGACATTTTGAGTACAATGGCTATTTAAAAATATTTAATCTTCCGATCCATATATACAGAATACCTTTTCATATTCGTGTATCTTCTATGTACTTAACTATTGACTCAATTTTTGAGGTACAATTATTTCAGCTCATATATGCTTATTCTTAAGTACTTATTTTCAATCAATTTGTATTAATTTTTTCAGTTTTACAAATTTGGTTTTATAACCTGCCTCTGTGCTTGCATAAAGTTTCCGGGTTCCGAAAAGGATTCAGCACCATCAACCATATCCACACGATAACCAAGCTCATTGAGGTTTCTAGGGAGTTCAAGATGCTACTCTGTCTAACGTTCATTGATTTAAAGAAGGTCTTTGATTCTGTTGAGACGGAAGCGGTCATTGAAGCCCTAGCCAAACAGGGCGTTCAAACTCAATGCATCAGGATCCTCCATGAGCTGTATTACGGATTCATTACCAGGATCTCACTATTCTACAAAGAAGTGATCATCGACATCAAAAGAGGGGTTCGGCAGGCTGATACCATTTCAATGAAAATCTTCAGTGCCACACTCAAGAACATCATATGATGACTATAAGGAATAGGATTAAAGATACACGGTTGGCAACTACACTACCTCCTCTTCACTGATGACATCGTTCTAATAACACCAAATATTAGCCAAGCATCACAAATACTGGATGATTTCGACCGTGAGTGTGGAAAGTTCGAACTGCAGCTGAATCTCCTGAAGACAATGTTCATGAGAAATGGACTCATTCCTTATGTTCCATTCGATCTCAATGGAACGAAAATCTCTGAATGCAGCTGTTATGTGTACCTAGGTTGAGAACTCAACATAACTAATGACCTGGCATCTGAGCTGTGCAGGAGGAAGAGTGCAGTGTGGACCGTCTTCAAGAGGGTCGAAGAAATAGCTAAGAGGACGAAGAACCTCTGGCTCTGGACATACCTTCTTGACTCCACCATTCTCCCTGCACTAACATACACTTCAGAGACCTGGACCCTATGAAAACAGGATGAGAACACTATTCGGATCTCCCAAAGAGAAATTGAGTATCACGCTTCACTCAAGCAAGAGAAGAAATCCGGAGTTCCGACCTCCGTTGGTGATCAAGAATTAGGGACACTGTTTCGTTTGCCAAGTCATTGAAAATCAGATGGGCTGGATACATAATGCAATTTGAAGACGACTGCTGGACTAGAGAGGTTACCAACTGGATTTCACAGGACGTCAAATGATCGCTTGGCTGCTCACCTATGAGATGGTCAGTCTTGTTCGTCAAGACCCTAAATAAATGATTTGAGGCTCTTCATATTCCTGGATCAAGCAGATGTCATTTGGGCTACACTTGCACCTGACAGAAACATTACTGGTGCCCACTGGAGCAAATCGATAAGTATCTGAATGTCAAGTGATCAAGTGATCAAGAACCTTCCTCTTTACTATACTAACTCTTTTTTTTAGTAGCTTTTTTTTTTTGTTTTCAGGGATCACTCTTGGCACTGCTCAGAGAAGAACATACGTAGAGCAAAGGATTGAATCCTCTGTATGACCCACTACGTTATTGCTCCAACCTGATTGCCAATTTTTGTCTACTAACTTCAATTGCATAATTGAAATTTATTTCCAAATTGATTTACTTAGAAAATATTTCCTGATAAAATTAAATGCAAAGAACTCATCCTATATTTCCTTTTTATTCTATATTGTATTTAAAAGTAACTTTTTTGTGGAGCAGCAACTAGCACTGAAACAGATATTTTTGCATCGTATACATCTTATAAATAATTCAGATAAAGATCATCTGCCATTATTTTTAAAAAATGTGTTTCTTAGTAAATATTATTTTATGCCCTCATAATGTTATCTTTGCTGCTATAAGTTTAATATTTTGTAAAGACCCTAATATACTTCAGAAAATATTTTTATAACATATCAGAAATCAAGCTTTATATATTACAAGTAAAATTTCAATTTTCTAAAGTGCAAGAAATGACCACACTCATGAAATAGATAGTGAGAGAAAAATCAGGTTATAATTTTCAACTTTTAAAATAAATAATATTGGTAGATAAATATTAAGTAATTTTGATTGTAAATGTCACTTGCAAACACTAGTGGCATTTGCCAAAAGATTTCCCTGAAATTTAAGCAAGCATTTTGATAATAATAAAAAAAGCATTTCATTTCCTTGGATTTCATATGTCCCACAGTGAATTGTTAAATGTTGATAAAAAATTTATAAATTTGAGTCATGATTCTGTATTCTTTCATGCACTATAACTAACAAAATTCAATACATTCTTTCTTAATGTCAGACAGAAAGCTACCTTGAGATAAAAAATAGATTTTTGAAAGGGAAAAATAGTTATTTACATGCAAGAACTTATATGCTAAATACAATTTACTTAGAACTATTATTTATTATAGATAATTTAGATAAATTTTTCATTTCTCTTTAGGAATATGTTCATATGTAACCTATAAATGTATGTTTAGAAATGCTGACCTGATTTTGTAATTCTTTCATTTTAAAATAAAACTGCATTATTCATTTACACAATTTAAAAATGAATAGAAATTCAATTTTTTGTGATGTATTTGCTTCTTTAAAAATAAAACTTCTATAAAATAATACAAATGAGAATCTATACACATAAAACAAACTAAATGTTTCTTGCATTTGGATACAATTATACCCACAGTTGCATTAAGTGTATCTCTTAAATACTAATTTTTGCCTTATTATCTTGAGTCTTCTTGAGAGTTGACTTAGCAAGTAGTGCTTTTCTTCTGTAAGAATAAACTTTAGGACCAGTGAAACAACTAAATAGATAAGGTGCTTGCCTTGCTCAGAGCTGACCTGTTTTGATATCTGGCAGACTACATTTGGTTTGTCGAACAATGTCAAGTGTGATATCAGAATCAAAGCCAGGAATAAGCTCTGAGGACCACTTAGTGGCCCAAACAAGATTCAACTTTATTGAAGAAAATATTTTTCATATCAAATTCAGAAAATTTCTGGTCTGACAATACGTTACATATGATTTTCTTGATTTTTAAAATTAAACTCTGAGACATAAAATATTTCTTGATACTTTAGCATAACCATTAGCAAATAGATAAAAGTAATTGTTAGCTCTCCTGGCATGACATAATATTGCATTGAAAATTTTAATTAATATTCATACCATCAATTTTGGTTACATTTAGAGATACAGAACAAATTCAGAATTGTTTTATGTAGGAAAATTTAAGAAGCATGCATTAAAAGTTCATTAGTGAAGAGATGAAATAACATTTATTGTATATTTGGGTTTAGAGATCTAGAGTAGTGGACAATTTCCTTTACAATGTTAGTAAATGAAACATTTTTACCAAACCTGGGAAGAATATGATAATGGATAAATAATGATACTTTATAAAAGATATACCTCTATTATGTGCCTGCTATTTTTGGGGGGAGGGGTCATACCTGGCGATGCCCAGGGGTTACTCCTTGCTCGTGCACTCAGAAATTACTACTGGTAGTGCTTAGGGGAACATATGGGATGCTGGGAATCGAATCCGGGTTGGCCACGTGCAAGGCAAACACCCTACTAGCTGTGCTATCACTCCAGTCCCCTGCCTACTATTTTTATGTCTCCTCTAAAAGAATATAATCAGTTATGATATTTTATGTAGGAATGTTTGATTTTGGTTGTTTCTCATTTTCTTTCCTTTTTATTTTTTTTTGCCTTGAGCAGTTTTGATAATGTAATAAACACAACATTTGGTAAAGAGAACAAGATTTAATTGCTGAAATTTTTAGCATAGCAGTACTTAATTTTTTCTTCACTAATTTACTTTAAAAATTAACTGAATAAATTGTTAAAACATTAATAACATTTGTTAAAACAATCCATGTTTTAACAATTTATTAAGTTGATTTTAACAATCTAATTTAGAAACCTATATTCTTTGATTTAAATGTCACTTTATTTATTGGTCCCAACACGAGCCTATTGATTTTTAATTATTGTTTTTCAGCTATTAACTCAAACTCAGGGACTCACAGACTCAAAACAAGCGCTCTACTGCTGATTTATCTTTTCAAAATATTTACCAACTCTGAGAAATCGTTTCACAAACAAATTTAGTATATAAAGGCATTTTATAATTTTATCAATATAAATGTTGCTCACTTGAGATATCATCTGAAATATCATATATTTAGAAAATATGTATTTCTCTTCCTAGTTTTTTGCAAACTTAAAATCCAGGACAAGTGCAAATATTACTAAATTTAGGGTATTCAGTTTATATTTAATATGTATCTATATAGGGCTGGAGCGATAGCACAGCGGGTAGGGCGTTCGCCTTACAAGCGGCCAACATGGCCGACCCGAGTTCGATTCCTCTGCCCCTCTCGGAGAGCCCGGCAAGCTACCGAGAGTATTCGATATGCCAGACACAGTAACAACAAAGTCTCCAATGGAGACGTTACTGGGCCCGCTCGAGCAAATCGACGATCAACGGGAGGGCCTTTACCTTTACCTTTATGTATCTATATACATTTAGATAGATACATAGATATAGATGGATTAGAGATAGATAGGCAGATTGATAAGTAGATAGTGGTCAGACTCAACATTGCTCAGAAGTTAGTTCTGGGCAACTTCAGTAGGCAGTAGGCAGGGGTCATACCCACCAACTGGCCCCCTGGCGCCGTGTAATCCCATCAATGGCCAATGAGATAACAGGATGTCACACAGCTGCGAATGCGGCTGAGCGGTTCTGGGAGCTGGGTTTTATAGTCTCAAGATGTTTGTGCTCAAGCATCATTCTTTTCAGTACTTGGGACACTGTATAAGGTGCCAGGGTTTATAGTTTGCAAGGCAAGTGCCTTAACCCCTGTACTATCTCCTTGCCACTAGGAAATTTGCTCGAGCCGGCCCAGTAACGTCTCCATTGGAGACTTTGTTGTTACTGTGTCTGGCATATCGAATAATCTCGGTAGCTTGCCGGGCTCTCCAAGAGGGGCGGAGGAATCGAACTCGGGTCAGCCATGTTGGCCGCTTGTAAGGCAAACGCCCTACCGCTGTGCTATCGCTCCAACTTATTAAAAAATCTCTTTTGTCATTTCTATCACGATCACGATCACGACCATCCTGTTAATTTGTCAATTGCCTCGAGCAGGCCCCAGTAACGTCACCTTCGTCCTAGCCCTGAGATTTTTTTTAAAAAGTGCCATATTCAAGGCTCTTTCAGGGTTAGGAGAGTGAGAGCCATCATTGTTACCGGTATTTGGCATATTGGGTATGCCACGGGGAGTTTGCCAGACTCTGTCGTGTGGGCAGGTTACATTCGGTAGCCTGCCAGTTTGTTCAAAGAAGGAATGAGATAATAGGATGTTGCGCAGCTGTGAATGCAGCTGCGTGGTTCTGGGAGCTGGGTTTTATAGTCTCTGAGTCTTGGCCGTTGATGGGATTACACGGTGCCAGGGGGCCAGTTGGTGGGTATGACCCATTTCTACTGGAATTTGGAGGATGTGGGTGGAGGATGCTCAGCCCCGATCCGAGCAGGCTTGTAGATCTCAGCCTCGGGACCCGCATGCCTTTGTTCCTCTGCCAGTACCTTCATGCTTGTGAAAAGTGGTCTCAGCATGGTGGTGGCTGGTTCTGGAGGTCTTCGGCTGCCGGAGCCTTGGTTGGGGCGGGGAGGGAAACTCAACCCGCTTCCCTCCAAGGGACCCTGGTGAGGACAGCCAGGTGCGGGGGCAGGAGACTTTTGTCATTTATAATTTTGAAATGAATTCAAGAGCAGAATCATCCTAAAACTAATTTTAGAATATTTTAAACAAATTATAGAAAAATAGATATATTTATAGGTCTCTGCTTTTTACAGATTTCCCTTTGTTCTTTTTATATTCCTATACATGAATACGTGAATGTGAATGTGCATCTCTACACAAATGGGATATACTCCATACTTACTATATATGAGGGATTTAACTCTTGTATTTACATATTAATTTAATATATATTCTATTATCAATGCTGTTTAAGAATTTTACATATACATAATTTCTACTGCACAAAAATAAACTGAGACAAGGAAAAATTAAATGACATTTCAAAGATTACACAAACTTAATTGTTTGTACATAACCTACCAATGTTGTTTTACTAAGCATTGAATGCAAGATATTTCAATTGTTTATGTAAGGTCTATCACTCAAGAAAATCATGTTTAATTAAATTACTTAAGGTCTGGTTCAGGAATTATTTTCTGAGGCATACTAAAGCATATTACCTAACATTTTTATCTTTCAGAGAAATTTCAAAATAATACACAAAGAACAATCCTGACAGATATGTAAGACTATATTCATATTGTTTTCACAGAATACTAGCACTGTAGCACTGTCCCCCTGTTGTTCATCAATTTGCTCGAGTGGAAGCCAGTAACGTCTCCACTGTGAGATTTGTTACTGTTTTTGGCATATCGAATATATCACGGGTAACTTGCCAGGCTCTGCCATGCAGGCAGAATATTATCGGATGCTTGCTGGGCTCTCTAAGAAGGGCAGAGAAATTGAATCCAGATCAGCAGTGGCATGCAAGGTAAATACCCTACCCACTATGCTCTGGCCCAACAGAACTTTACAGTACTAAGTATTATTGGTATATTGGAGGCTATATTGAGATTTTTCAGACATAATTTCTGTACATTAACCATTTTATGTATATGATTTAACATCTCATTTTTTGTCTGACTAGATAGTTACTGTTGGCTAAGCCCAAACTTAGTTATTTTTTAAAGTTTACTCTTCTTTTGCATATTCAAATCAAAAAAATACAAGTAACACAGCAAACTCTCCAGACTCTTAATCTCTACTCTATCTATCTATCTATCTATCTATCTATCTATCTATCTATCTATCTATCTATCTCTATCATCTATCTCTGTATCTATCTATCCATCTATCCATCCATCTATCTTCTCCATATTTACTTTTATATTTATTTACTTAATTATTTACTGAGTAAATGCATCATAGCAAACCAATCACTAAATTAGTATTGTTGTAAATCCCATTACTTGTTTATTCAAAGTAGAAGATGAGAATTAGATCAGTACCATAATCCCCTTTTCGAATATAAATGGTGCAATCCTCTTTGTTAAAATTATTTCACATTTGATAAATATGATATAATTATATTGACATATTTTACTTAAAAAATAACAAACTTACCTGAAACCAGAAACTATGTCTCATAAAGAACAAACTGAAGCTCACATCCAAACTTGGGAAAATTTGAAATATATTAGTTGACACATAAAAATAAGAAATTTCATTAGTATGTCTTGGTTTAAACAAAGAGTAAAATGGACAAGACTTATAGGGTTGAAGAGATAATGAACTGTTTACAGCACTTGTTTCCACATGAGCAACCCTGGTTAGATCCCTGGTAGCCCATCTGCTCTTTTGAGCACCAACAGAGTAATTTTTGAATTCAAGCCATGGATAACCCATGAACATCGCTGAGTATGACACAATACAAAACAATGGAAAAGGTGAAATTGGAAATTAAAGAATATTCACTTAAATAATCTCTAGTGAACTCTAGATCTCTGATAAACAGTAACTGGGATAAAGAAGGGATCACTAAGTCAACGATTGTTGGAGAGTTGCTTGGGATGGGAGATGTGTGCAGAAAGTAGATAAAGGATCTAACATGATGGCCTTTCACTAGCTGTACTGCAAACCATAATAGCTGTAGAGAGAAAGAGGGAAATTGTGTGCCAGAGAGGCAGAGGGAGGGGTGGAATGGGGGGAATACTGGGAATACTGGGGGTCATTGGTGGTAGAAAATTTTCATTAGTGGAGGAATGGGTGTTTGATCATTGTATGATGAAAGTCATATATGAAAGTATATAATTGTAACAATAAAAATATAAATTAAAAATAAGGTAAGGGTAAAGGCTCTCCCGTTGTTCATTGATTTGCTCGAGCGGGCCCAGTAACATCTCCATTGCAGATTTTTGTTGTTACTGTGTTTGGCATGTCGAATACATCATGGGTGGCTTGCCAGGCTCTGCCGTGTGGGCGAGATACTCCCGGTAGCTTGTCGGGCTCTCCGAGAGGGGCGGAGGAATCGAACTCGGGTCAGCCATGTTGGCTGCGTGCAAGGCAAACGCCCTACCGCTGTGCTATCGCTCCAGCCCCAAATTAAAAATAAATAAAAAATAAAGACAGTATTAGAAAACTTAGATGAGTTGACCCTTCTGGGATGAGTGAGAGGAACTCAAGAGATGTTGAAGGTAAAAACAGAGACAGCAAAATCAGAGCTTGATCAGTAAGAATTTCTCAAATCCATAGCACTTGAGTATTTAAAAAAAAGAATTATATCAGAAATGAAGATAGTCATTCAGAGTTCCTTATGTGATAAATTAACTAAGAATTTGTACTTTAACCTGAAATTCACATAGTTAGCAATTAAGTGATTAGAAGTAAAACATTTTAACTTGTATAAAAATGACACACATATATACTCTTAAAACATTATTTTCCATTAAATGCTAAGATATTACAGATAAATACAAGTATGAGTACTTACAAATATTCCATTAGTGCTAAAAGTTTATTGTTCTATTTAAATCTTACTAATCAAAGATATAAAGCCCCAAACAATACTGAAGGCATGGTGAATTGAATTTATGAGGTTGAAAAACAGCAAGTTATTATTAACAAACTAAACTTTGGATGAGACTTTTTTTTTCCTTCTGAAACTATGAATGAGTAATTTGTCACCAAATTTTAAAAAAGAAGACAATTAATTGCTAAGGATGCTCTGATAATTTTGGTCGTTCAATTTTCTCTTTATATGCATACTACAATTTCTTGCTTCAAAGAATACCTGTCACTTTGTAAGTCTGTTTAAAGCATTAATATGTTTAAAACCTATTTGTAATAGAATATTTTGATGGCCTGTAAAGCAATCCACCACATTCAAGCTCATTACTGGTATTAATTTTCTCAGGACTCTTGAATACTTTATAGTGATAATTATGTCTATTAATGTGTCATTTTCTTTGAAATAATATGTATATTTTCCTCTAAAATAGAAATCTTTAATTCTGCTTTAGTAGAGTTCTATTTCAGTAAGAATTTCTGATCTAATGACTGATTTCTTTTGGAAATAATAGGTTTACTTGTACAATGAATAGTAACACATATGCTTAATGCAGATAACCAACTGTTTATCACAGTGGTTCTAATTAGACTTTTTTTTGCATTATGGGATTAATAAGAGCACTTATTGGGATAGACCACACAAAGTATGTGGATTTTCCAAGTAAGAATAGTTTGTTAAATTGGCATTTTCATTTACACAAGTTTTATATCACTTGCCGAATGCTAATGCTTACATCAAATTGTCACAGGTGCACAACTGGGTCCTGACAGTAACCATCGGCAAAACAGATATTGGGGATTTGAGTGGAAAATTACAGATATGGTAAGATTTGAGAGGAAAATACTTAAAGTGCCGACATTCCATTTTCACATATTTCTCCTCTAAATAGATAGCTGAGGAGATGGGAAATTTCCCAAGTAATCCCAGTAATAGGTTGCAGTCTTAAACTAAATTCATTGGCACATCTTTTTAAGCTTGCTATTGAATGCTAGCTTAAGGGCAGCCTACTGATTCATTTCTGTGATTATATCATTCTTTGTCTCACCTCTTTTCTTTTATGTATTCACACGCTAAATTCTTCATTAGAGGCTTAATTTTGAATATAAGGCTAAATAAGCAATCAAAATGCATGCTCTTTTAAAAAGACATGTTTTACAAACTGTGTATGTCAACTTCTTTTCTTATTTTCTATCAAATGAGGATACCTTTTCAATTCAACTGTAGAATTATTTCCTGCACATTTAAAATCTTGAAGATAAATATTCTTCAATTTCAAAACGCCTCAGTGGTGAATTTTCCTTTGTGTAAACATATTTGTCCTTCTCTTCTTTCATAAGACCATATATGCTTTTCCAATTTCACTTGATCCTAAATATTCTTGCAATGATCATCATCCCAGTATGAAATCTAGATGATAAGCAATGCACATGCAGTTACTAATGTAGAGTTCATGTCATGTGCACACCTATAAAGCCTCACAGTCTTGTGCCCAAGACTGATGCAGCAACCTCCCCTGAGGAAATCTCACTGAGGTGACATTATACACCGTACTTTGAATCACCTTTAACCTGAAAGAAGAAAGGACTGAAAGTTTTAATCATCAGCTTTGAAGTATCAAAGTTTGAAGTTGTGGGACTTAAACTTTCATCTGGGAAAATAAATCCTGCTGCTGATATCATCATTGGTCAGTTATGGTTCACAGTAATAAAACATGCAGAGAGGTGACTTGATGTGAATCCTGCTGAGCCAACATTTATTTCTCCTGTAGCATATTATATAGGCAATGGCTCTTGAGCATCATTTGTTGTGTCTCTGCTTTTGGGAGACCAGGGATCAGTTCAAGTAATACTCATACTGAATTGATGGTTAAATGATGCTTGGATCCTGAGGTTTTGGGGGCTGTGTAGGGTAGGCCAAGAATAAACATGGCTAATGCAGCCAAGGTTTCCAAGGACCATGAAAGGTAGGTGAATTAGCTTTGGTCTAGAATATGCAAAGCATTTGCATTAGCTTTTACTTTTCACACACACACACACACACACACACACAAACACACACAGAAAGACATACATACACAAACACATATGTCTTTTCCTTGGGATCACAATTGCTCCTTTACTTGATCTTCTTAATAAGGACTGGACTAGATTATGGGACAATGGCTCAATCTTAGTAGTTAATTAGAGTCGATAATTTTCAGTGTACTGTAGGTTTATTTCTATGAGCCTATTTTACTTTGGGTATATATATTGCTAACAATAAATTAAACTTTGAGAAATATTTTAATATTAATGAGTAACAATGAGAAATATTTTATTATCAATGAGTAGCTATGTAAATATAAAACAAAACAGTCACTGTCACTGTCATCCTATTGTTCATCTATTTTCTCAAGCGGGCCCAGTAATGTCTCCATTGTGAGACTTGTTGCTACTGTGTTTGGCATATCGAATACGTCATGGGTAGCTTGCCAGGCTTCCCCATGCGGGCGAGATGCTCTCTGTAGCTTGCCGGGCTCTCCGAGAGTGTTCATATCACATATATCTGCAATAAAATTATAAACAGAGAAGGACATTTTGAAATTTTAAGTATTTAATTATTTCATAACTTTTTAATCAAAGTTTATTCAAAAATGGTCTTCTATAAGTCTCTTGTCTATGGCCTAGGCTATAGGTACTGATCTAAATATGAATTTAATTATCCACAATCCATGGGAAAAATGAAAGATTTTTAATTTGAAAAACTTCCCAAATTACTTTGAGAAATTGTTAATTTAAGGAGCCTTAGAAAACATAGTAAAATATAACTCTATCTTAAAAAAATTTTAATAAGAGAAAATATCAGTTGGAAATCAAGCAAAGATTACAATATATGTGATAATTTTAATAGGTTATCTTACTAGAGAAAATTAGAGAAATTTAAATATTTTGGCACTTAGTGCACTCTCTAAAATCATCATCAGTAATTTGCTTTAGAGTTCTTCAATTTAGTCATTTAAAAGTGAAATGGATAAACTTGTCAGGGTAGAAAGTGGAAAACGCAGTGCTTAAATCCCTCCTCTAATGAACTCCTCTCTTGTGCAATATCATAAATCAGCTTCAAGTGAAATTATAAGGAACATACAAAGCCTCAGCCTCAGTGAAATAATTCTTGCTCTCTTACTCTCAAAAGCCTTAATAGCCTAGATTATTGAAATACTTACCTTGATGGTGCCAAAAATTATTTTATATTCCTCTACTTATTTATCAAATGACTTTCAATGACATATTTCTAACCTGACAATATGTCAACAACATAATAAAATCTTTTCATTTATTCATCACTTGCAACTATAGAATTCAAACACATCAAGATAGCATACCTTAATCTCTGCCTGCAAAATTTTTGCCTTCTTTTCTTAAGTCACACACATGCACTTAGTAACTCATGATAACCATTAATTTTCTCCTTAGAATTCTCATTAAACTACACATTTTTACTTCACTTGTTTTAATTAGTCTCTCCACTAAAATATAAAAGAACTAAGCCACAGATTTTTGTCTGGTTTGGGCAGCAATTATTTGATAAAATTTTTATTCCTTAATTGGGTAAATTTATTCAAATATATTATAACCTAAATGATAAATTGAAACTTAATTCATAAATATATATACATAATAAGAACAATACAAAAGACTTGTATTTTTACTTTTTCTATTTGAAGGAGAACTAACTCAATGAGAATAATTTCAACAGTAATTTTAAGAATTACTGAATCTAAAAATTTATGCAGCATGGACATATTATCTATATATGAATATAAATATCTTCACTTTTAAATCTCTACAAATAACTTGTATAAGTTAATTAAGAAAATGACATTTATGTAAACAAATATTTCATTAAACTGCAAATAGAAACCTAAACTAAATAGAATCTAATTAATGTAAAGTGTTTTCTGAGTAGAGTTTGGAAGATACAGTGTGTAGATGAGTATTCAGAAAGTTGCTGTTCCTTTCAAGTTTGTACATCATTCTAAATGTGTAATAATAGGATGCAGTTTATCAACAATACAATGAAAATATAAACATATTCCAAAGAAGTAAATGTGTACTTATCTTTATAACAGGCTAGACTAAGGAAAAGTAGACAGAAAGTTCAGAAATGACAGAAGAAAAATTCTTTGAATTTGATGGAAATTCTAGAGTAATAAAAAAGAAATACGATAAATTATGTCTATTAAGTCTAATGTATTATAAGATCATTAGAATATTCCTAGAATTTATAGATTTTATGTTACTCTGCATAAAATACGAAACAAAATCATTTGACCAGCAGAGCTTCTCCACACTGAATTATCTATTCTTTTCTCAGAAATTATCGACAATATGAAGAGTAACCCCTAATGTAGTTTGAAAACAATATAATACATGATATTTTTAATTAAAAAATGATGGAAAAGAAATATGCTTGAGTATTTAATATAATTGCAATTTCTGTGCCCACATTGAGTTTTACACTGAAATTATTTTTCTCATATATTCTTAGGGTTTGGCAGTTTAAAATATGAATTTAAATGAAAAAAAAAATTAATTAATGTTTGAAAAAATGATTCATATTCCTCTATGGTTATGGGTAGAAATCGTGGCATTATTCTTTGGAAAAGGAATTTTTATAAAAAGAAACATCTCTATCTCAGCAAAATGGTAGGTGTATTTTTGTCAAACATGAGTTATGTACAATTTTTTAGGCTAAGAATACTATACATTTAAAATAAATTATGATTTTTAAGTACATTGGATAACAGTGACAAAATAAATGATAATTTGAGTTTTCAAGAAAACTACTTTCCATTAGAATTTAGCTTTATAGTAAGAAAGAAAACTGGAATTAAGAAAAAGTATAACCATGCATACTATGTCTGCCTTGTTATTTCTAATTATTGGAAGTTGCTGTGAAGGTGATTTCTTTTTGTAAAAACAGGGGAAGAAATGCTTTCCCCTGTGTTCCTTGATAGTTAGATCATTTCAAATGCTTCACACACCCACACACACACTCACACAAAACTTTAGTAGAATTATTCTCTCTGACACTGTCCTAAGTAAAACCAGTTTGATTTCTATATAGTAACGTGACTGAATTTCTTTTCTCGTTTCATTGATAATTTAGTAACAATCTTAGATTACCCAAGCTCAGTACTGTACATATTCAGCACAGTATTAGTGCTGTTATATTGTACAGAAACTTTATGCAGTGTTTTGTTCACAGCAGAAATCATTGGCCAAGCAGTAGAAAGAGCTCAGGGATTAGTGGCTTACCTTACAAGTATTCAAAGCCTGTTCTATCCCTGGAACCAAGTACCTTCTGAGCATCATGACACAGCACTGAAGGCACCTGAGCAGTGCCAGGGGTGACTCTGTATTCCGCCAATCACAGCAGAGGTGGCTCAGGTAACCCCTAGCACTGCACGCCTAAATAGAACTACAGAGCAAGAATCACTATGTCCTCCGGCACATCAGAAAATGCTCAGAGCCTCCAGGTCTCCACCCATGATGTTAGGGGACCACATAGATAAGAGGAGCAGACCGTGGCAAGGCATGCATCCTAACCCCTATGATATTCCTGTCCCCTTAATATTAAGTATTTTAATAATTTAAAAAATGTCTTCCAGGACATAGTATAAATCTTTTGGAAGAGAGCATATAATACATCATAGCCATGCCGATGGACCTGGTGCTAGGCTATTTCATTCAAGGCTTCCCAGAGTGAGGCAGGTGAGTGTCCTCTACAGCCCAAAGGAGCCAGTCCCAGCAGATGAAAACTCTCAGAACCAATAACTGCCCTGCTCATGGCCACTCTCCAAACACTTGAATAGACCTTACACATAAAGGAATCTAATCCTGGACCATGTGGCTAATACATCTTATACTTTACACCAACAATATACCAAGCATAATGTATTACACTTGATTGGGATTAAAGTAGAAGGCAACCAATCTTAGGGGGAAATATATTTATATCTAAGCACAGAGCAGGTAGGGAATTTGTAATGAACCAGGACAATCCGGGTTTGATTCCTCCATCCCTCTTGGAGAGCTCGGCAAGCTACCGAGAGTATCCTGCCCGCATAGCAGAGCCTCGCAAGCTCCCTGTGGCATATTTGATATGCCAAAAACAGTCACAACAAGTCTCACAATGGAGATGTTTCTGGCACCCGCTTGAGTAAATCAATGAACAACTGGAGTACAGTGCTACAGTGCTATAAGCACACAAGGTTCAACCCTTATCAACGTGTTACTAATCTCTTATAGAAGGGCTTAATGACCTAGGTGAAACTCAGCAATCTTTACATACTTTCCTCTAAGAAACATTTTGTCTCATTGTTAGTGGGCTATTCATAACAAGCAATACAAAATAAATTATTTTGGTTCTGCCTTGGGGACATGGTTCAGGGATCAGATGGAAATATGATGGTGGGAAGGTTTAATGGTGGTGGGATTGGAGTTTGAATATTAAATGTAATCAAATATTGTGAACAACTTTATAAAAATAAAATAATTTTTTTCTTTAAATGTCTCTCAAACATGGAATTTGATCAGGTATTATCTCTGCATTGAGTCTTCTCTCTGTGTCTTCATATATACATATATATTATTTTGTCATTTTTGTCTTTGTAATATTTATGAATTTGTTTATTTATTTTCATAAACCACTGTTTTTTTTGCTGACATGTTTTGATTTTACAAAAAATCTGGGCAAGTCACAAAATTCTCTCCCTAGGAATTTTTATGCCCAGTTTGAAGTAGAAACCAGACTCTCAGCTGAATCTTTCTAAGGAGTTAAGAACATGTTATAGTGTAGGAACCAACTATACCAAAATTTTGAATTTATAACAAACCCTATTTTTCTAAAATTTCATTATTTCATTAAATAGAATCATTACTTACTCAAATCACGTTGTTTCTTGACTATGCCTGTAAAAAATGAACTGGAATATTAAGCACTCCTCATTGTAAGTGGAAACTTAGTGAAGGAGAACTTCTTCAGGTTCTTCATCTTTCCCATTTTTTCTTCATCTCTTTGAATTACAACTGCAAGATCTTTGATAGATATATCTTTCTTTGACTCTGAAAATATCTCAGTAATTTAGAGGGAATTGGAAAAATAGAATGGAAGGGAAAGAAGATAAACACTTAACTATTCATCTCCCATCAAGTTAATATTGAAGGTTTAGTAAATGAATACTACCAAATGCATTAAAATTATTACAAGACTTCATCTTACCATCACTGTTTAAATATACATCTCTTAATGGGCAGTAAATAATATTGCCTACACATGGAATTTTAAACCATTTTCTACTTTTTTAAATTCAATTTAATTTTTATAAAGTAGTTTACATTTCATTACATCTAATATTTGAACACCAATACCACCATGATTACACCTTCCCATCAACATATTCCAGATGTTTCCATCCTGAACCTCAAGCCCTGCCCCCAAAACAGAATCAAAATAGTTTATTTTGTGTTGTTTATTATAAATAATCTGCTAAAAATGATCCAAAAAAAGGTTTCTTACAGGAAAGTGTGTGAAGATTGTTGTATTTCACCAAGGAGTTATTAAGACCTTCTATAAGAGATTAGTAATGTGTTAAAGATTGAGCCATATATATATATATATATATATATATATATATATATATCACTTGATCACTTGATATCCTGTTACTCATCGATTTGCTCAAGTGGGTGCCAGTAACCTCTCCATTCATACCTGTCGTGTGCTAGTGTAGCCCAATGGCATCTGCTTGTTCTAGGAACACAAAGACCCTCAAACTGATCGTTCAGGGTATTGATGAAGAAGTCTGACCATCTCATAGGTGGGCGGCCATGCGATCTTTTGACATCCTGTGGTAATGGCTCTAGTCCAGCTGTCATCTCTAAATCTCATTACATGTCCAGCCCATCTGATTTCCGACGCCTTGGCAAATGAGACAGCGTCCCTGATTCTTGACCAACGACAGAGGTCACAACTCCGGATTCTTTCTCTCATTTGAGTGAAGTGTGAAACTCCAAGCATAGCTCTTTCGATTCCTCTTTGAGAGACCCGAATAGTGTTCTTATCCTGTTTTCATAGGGTCCAGGTCTCTGAGGCATATGTTAATGCAGGAAGAACAGTGGAATCAAAGAGATGTGCCCGTAGCTGGAGGTTTCTTCGTCCTCTTAGCTATTTCTTCGACACTCTTGAAGGCATTAAAATATATATATATATATATATATATATGTGTTTATCTGTAGTATATATTATATGTAATATATATACTACATATACATATTTATCTGTAAATATATATTTCTCCCTAATATTGGTTTCCTTCTATTTTAAACCTCATCAAATGTAGTGCACTATTCTTGAAATATTAGTGGTGTAAAATATGACATTTCCAGGGATAAGCTCATATGAGTTTGTGGAGAGAGACTGTGATCATGGTGGCAGTTGAGTTCTGGAGGATTTTGGCTGCCAGAACTGGCTCCTTTGGGGCAGAGAGGCGTCTCACTCACTTGCTTCGGGTTGTCCAAATGAAAAAGCCTGGCGCCGGTTCTGGAGGCGTGGGTATGGCATATAGTTCTGTGCTATCTTCTGAGAGACATATTGTTGAGTCCCATTGTCTATTATTATCATCAAGAGGCACTAAATATATTGATTAACTTATAAGATTTATGAAACTGTGCAGTGTGCTGAAAATAATAAAGTGATATAATTTGTAAACCTTCTTCAGAAAAATGTAGTCATTTATGAAAACACGTATACTTTATTTGAAATGCCACAGGACAGCATTCCAGAGATTTTTATGTTCCCAAGAGCTGATCTCACTCACATGGAGGGAATTACAACCTGAATAACCTGTCCCTGAGGATAACTCAAGAAATCCCTCTTGTTGGAGACTGTAATGTACTAGTTCTTTCCCATACTATACCCATAATGCTGATTTTTTTTATATGTGTCAGTAAGAAAGCAATGGCAAATGCAGAACAGTATGTGATTTCTGAGGATTGGGGTCAAATGAATAAGCCCCTCAGAGCCTTTGAGTCTAAAAGAGAGCCATTTATAATGAAACAGGGGTGATAAAAGTTTTAGTAGTAAATTTAAGATATAAAACACAGACACTGGGAGAAAGAAGGGTTTTTGTGAAGCTTGCTAGAACTGCTTTTATGAAACAACAGACAAAGAAATGTAGAATCAGCTTGAAAGAATGTCAAGGTCATAGAAAGAGTTCTTAAATCTACCCAAACTTAAAGATTTTACTTTGATCAGAGGAAAAGAGCCCACAGGCAGGGTGAAAAGAAAGATGTAAAGAAATAACAAGGGCTAATTGATGGACTCAAGACAGCTGAGACTCCAGAGAGAAGAGGGGAAGGATAGATAAGTAAAATGCCATTATAGAAAAACATTATCTTTTATCATTGTTGGAAAAATGCCAACATTAAAGAATACAACATGTTTTCCAATAAAGATGTAAATGAAAAGGTTTTCATTGATGTAGAATAGAATATAGTGCATGTTCTTATCATTTTGTGAAGCATCTTTTTCCAAAAGGAAGCTTGCTAGGTTTTGTTTAACTTTCTGTACTGTGCCCAAGGAGGGTATGGTCAAGGAAACAGACACACTGCAAATAAATATGGTATTCAAAGCATTAGGTGCTCTGACTAAAGATGATATTTTTTTAGATAAAATGATATTAAAGTTTCAGGCTTCATAGATGAGTGGTTTTATTGGTCTTGGATCCTTCTTTGGGGTATTTTAAACTGCATTATATGAATCTATTGGAAATTCTGTTTTGTGGAATCTGAGACAATTATAGTACCAGGAGGCAGAAATGAAAAAAAAACCTATGCAAGTAAAAGTTCCTCATTTCCGTTTGTTAGGCTTCCTATAGAAGAATCAGTAATACTCCTAAAATCAGTTTGATAATAGATTCAATTATACTATCTGTATCATGGATTTTTATATGTTAATAAGCAACATTATAATATATGTATCTAATTTATTTCATTTCATTTCATCATCCTGTTATTCGTCGATTGCCTCGAGCAGGCCCCAGTAACGTCTCTTTCATTCTAGCCCTGAGATTGTATTCAAGGCTCTTTAGGAGAATGAGACCCATCATTGTTACTGGTATTTGGCATATTTGGTACGCCACGGGGAGTTTGCCAGACTCTGCCCTGTGGGCAGGCTACATTCGATAGCCTGCAAGTTTGTCCAAGGTAGGAATGAGATAATAAGATGTCATAAAAAGATGTCCTGATAAGATGTCGCGCGGCTGCGCATGCGGCCAAGCGGTTCCGGGAGCTGGATTTTATAGTCTCTGAGTCTTGGCCGTTGATGGGATTACACGGCGCCAGGGGGCCAGGTGGTGGGTGTGACCCCCACCTACTGGGATTTGGAGGATCTGGGTGGAAGATGATCGACTCCAATCTGAGTAGGCTTGGAGGTCTCCGCCCCGGAATCCGCGTGGCTTTGTCCCTCTGCCAGTAGCTTCATGTGTGCGGAGAGTGGTCTCAGCATGGTGGTGGCTGGTCCTGGAGGTCTTCGGCTGCCGGAGTCCTGGTCGGGGTGGGGAGGAAAGCTCAACCCGCTCCCCTCCAAGGGGCCTCTGCGAGGAACAGCCAGGCGCGGGGGCAGAAGACTGCACTGTTCTCGTCCGGAAGCTGGATTTTATAGTCTCTGAGTCTTGGCCGTTGATGGGATTACACGGCGCCAGGGGGCCAGGTGGTGGGTGTGACCCCCACCCACCCACCATCTAATTTATAACATAGAAAAAATAATTTAAAATTTAGAAAAGATATGAAAAGTAGACAAATCATCAAAGACAGATCATTTCTTATGAATGTTTATGGCACCAAATAGTATACACTTTTTTTTTAATGTAGGAGTACTGCTATTCATTAAGCCACTGATTAGGCTGATTTAATTTTGCATGAACTCCACTAGTATACACTCTTTATAAAAAACTTACTTATGCTAACACAGTCTACTGATCAAAGAACAATAGGAACACACCATTAATCAAATAAAGTATCTTGCCTTGTAGAGAAAAAAGAAAGAATGTATTTTAAGACACCTAGATACAAGTCAAAAAGGATGTTAGAAAATAAGGAGCATCTTGGATTCAAAAGACTAGAAATAGTTACATGATTTTATTAGAAGGTATCTATACAAACTCTTGGTGGAAAGAATAATTTAGGATTCATAGCTAAGCATATTAATGTATGTTGACAAAATAAGTTTATCACAGATAAATGGAAAAAAAACACTCTCGTGGCTCTGTTTTAACTGTGATTTGGCCCTGACTTTCTTTGGCCAATGGGGCATTAGAAAACATATTACATTCTGGACTTCAAGAAAATGTACTCCTTAGAAATAACTCTTTGTTACAATATCCACTTCCTTGGTAAGGAGGCCAATTCATAAGCAAATAAGATAAGTTTCCAGAAGAAAGTTGAAGTTTATTCTTGACAACAGATTCATAGATATGCAATTAAATTGGTGGCTGCCTGCACACAAATAAGTAAACCATTGAAAGACAAAAAGCGTTGAATGAGCCCAATCCAAATTCCCCACTCTTGTCATTGTGATTAAATATATATTTCATGTTTCTCGGTGGTTTGTATCTCAACAAGTTAATAAAAGTTGAGTTAAATTCAGAAAATGTGTTTATAAGCACTTAAATGAGCATTTATTCTGAGTATTTTTCAGAAATAATGCTAAATCCATGTGTTAAGGGAATAGTTGATAGCTGCCTGCACTGGGAACTTTAAGATTTATTCAATGCTCCTAAATCTCATGAAAAGAACTCCTTTCATGATGCATTCAAAGCCCTGCCATGACATTTCTACATGGAGAACTCATAAAGTAAAAGTAAAATGATCTTTTCACCAATATTTATACTACCTGCATAAAATTGTAACCAATTAACAAGAAGACAACTCTTCCTACCTCCATAACAATTGTTTTATAAAAATACAGATTATTAAAAAAATAAGAAAAGTCAGGGATTCAAATACTATCTCAGTCTTACTTCAAAAATATGCTTGGCCATCTGCTTGAACGTATTTTACTTTTTTTCTTTTCTTCTATGTGAAGCTGTGATCAAAGTAACTCAACATTTGTATTGCTTATAAACACAACATTATTTTGAGTTATCGAGGCAAGTATGTCACCTTAATAACAATTATGAAATATGTAAAATATTTGCAAAGCACTGCCCTAATAAAGACATTGTTGTGAAAATAAATTTCAAAGTCCATGTTTTGTCATGATTGTAATTTAATAATAGTTTAGAAACAAAATTAATGTGTTGTTGTCTCCTTTGATTAAAACGGCCCATTTTATTCAAAGTGACTTACTCTTTTTTTCTGCCAAAAAGACCTGTTAGACACTGACAAGGAAATGTTGTAAGAGCCAAATTTCTGACACTCATTTCCCACAGACATTAATTTATTACAAAGGAGAATAATCTGTGGCTCACAAAAAAGAAAAAATAAATTCCCACACATTTGAAGCCAATTCCTTTCACTTAAAGGTTATAGTGACTGAACATAATTTTCTCAGAAGGGAACTTTGTTGTCTGAAATGTCTAAGACAAGAATCGTCAAAAGAGAGTGTGAGCTGCAGTTCATCTATTGTAGGGCTTTGGGTAGTTAAGGACGGAAACTGTATAAAGGAGTAAATTCCATCTGTTTGGAATAAGAATCAATTTTTGGCAAAAAGTATAAACAAACAAAAGGAAAAAATGATGTGGAACAGTCCCAAAGGAATATAACACTGACAAATAAGTTTTATGGGAAATTACCAATTTTACCTGTGTTTAATTAAATCTGAGCTAGAGAAAACTACCACTTTTGCTCTTAAAAAAAAGTTAGAAATAATAAACTTAATGAAACTTTTGCATTCCAGTTATTTTCAAAGTGTTTTTTGAAGGTGAATTATAAAGGTGAAAAGATGTAAAGCAACTTTCTAGACAGTAATTTAATTAAATTTTTAAAATATTTTTCCGTAATCAAAAGCAAGAGGTCAAATATGACTAGAGTAATTTTTCCAAAATTAATAACAATATGGTCACAAAGGGCTGGAGCAATAGCCCATCGGGTAGGGCGTTTGCCTTGTATGAGGCCAACCTGGCTGACCTGGGTTTGATTCTTCTTCTCTTGGAGAGCCCGGCAAGCTACCTAGAGTATATCGCCTGCACAGCAAAGCCTGTCAAGCTACCCATGATGTATTCAATATGCCAAACACAGTAACAACAAGTCTCACAATGGAGATGTTACTGGGCCTGCTCGAGCAAATCGATGAACAACGGTAGTACAGTACTATAGTGCAGTGCTATGGTCACAAAAGTGATATGACTTAAAGAAAACTCAAATGAAGTACCTTAGCTTGGTTTTCTATATTATAAAATTTATGACCTTTATTTAAGAAAAAAATCTATATATTGTGTAGAATAAAAAGGATAATACTTTATAGAAAAATATCATATTGATTATGCATAATATGCATATAAAATGCAGATATTTTATAAGACTGGTCTCTATTTTCCCCATTCCTGAACCTAATTTGCTTATATTTAGGCAGTTGCAATTTGTTTATTTACTTATTTTGCAGAATCGGCACTTTGAAAAACTCTAAATGTTTTAATTTAAGGCAAAAATAAAGTTTTATGTATTTAAGCATTCTTTAACATTTCAAAAGTAGTTAGGGAAGATGAAGTGAGGAAATAAATTTAAGCTTAACTCAATCAATTATCACATTAGTGTAAGCTCTATAAATATTAACTGCACCAAATCTATTTTATCTTAAATTTGTTGTAAAACATAAATATAATAGTATATAAGGCATTTGAATAACAAAATGACAAAAATGTAAGTGCCAATATATTGTGAGGAAGCTGAATTACTATGTATTCCAATAAAATACAGAGCTCCATCCAAATGACCACACAAAAGACATGCATAGAGGTCTTATCCAATGATAGTTGTTTGCATTAATCTTAGGTTGTATGAAATGATTTTACAATAATAGAAAATATGAATGAGTTTAAAAATTGTATCACAAGGGAAGAGAGAGTTTAAGGGAAAAAAGATTAAAGAAAACTTTTTTGAAATAGAGTAAACAAAAACACTAGAATTTTCAGAGAAGTGTTTAGCAAAGAACAGCATTGACTATTGAATTTATAGTGAGTTTGCTGCTGGAATTCATAGAACCTTTTAGGAGTAATGAGATGAAAAGTGACTGGGAAGTCTATAAAGAAAAAACAGTTGACCTTGGTATACATTTACACAGATTGAAAGTAAGGAAAAGACATGTAACTTTAACTCAAGGGAAATAGGTTTAATAATGGCTTCTGGGCATTGTTTGTTTAATGATTAAGGTTTATGTACATGTTTATTTTCCAAGGGGAAAGATTTCTCATAATCACCTACCACTGCTTTGTTTGCTCCCTACATTTCAGTTAATGATAAAAATTAAAATGTTTAGTATCTGGGCTTTGGAGATTCCTCTGGGAAATGACTACCTCATTTTTGTTGTTAGTGTTTATTGAGAAAATTTCAAAATACATGATATCTAAAATAATGGTTTCTGTCTCTGGTTGTAAAGAATGATAGTTCTTTGCATTAATGGAGCATCTGCTGTATAGTTAATTCTATGCATTCTTTTCCATCACTCCCTTGTTAAAAACTGCAACTTCTTTTTTATTTAAGCAAAACACACCTTAAAAATGTTTTGTTTGAAATGTTTTAACAATAAAATGTAATCTGTAAGGTAGATCCAAGAAATACCACAATATTAACTAAAACTATTTAAAATACTGTAATCAAGTAATTAGTTCAATTGTAGACAATGGCTACTTCAAAATAGTATAGATCTAGTCATCAGTGTTCTCTCTTCAGCTAGTTTTGATCACTTCTGATATACTATTTTAAACAAATTCATTCTAACATATATATGTATGTATATATATTATATATGTTACTGAGCACTAAGGGCTAGAGTGATAATAGCACAGCGGGTAGGGTATTTGCCTTGCATGCGTTCAACCTGGCTGACCTGGGTTCAATTCCTCCACCCCTCTCAGAGAGCCTGACAAGTTACCGAGAGTTTCCCGCCCACATGGCAGAGACTGGCAAGCTCCCGGTGGCATATTTGATATGCCATAAACAGTAACAAGTCTCACAACGGAGATGTTACTGGTGCCCACTTGAGAAAATAGATGAACAATGGGAGGACAGTGCTACAGTGCTACTGAGCTCTAAGAATTCAAAAGACAGATTCGGTTTGTCTCCTTTCACACTAAAAAATAAAGCTAATATAATATAAAGCTAATTGATAGACAATATGGCAAGTAGTCAGTATGCAAAAGTAAAGAACGCTCAAACGCCAAAACATCCAGGCTCACATGGAGTCAGGGATGGGCCACCCCCTCCCATCTCTTTGTACTGCAGGGAGACTGGCAGTCACGCCATGAACTACCTCTGGCACTATGTAAGCTCATTAGCAGTGATGATCCGGAGACTCACAAATAAATCTCAGAAGAGAGCAACAAGCTGCAGACATGCCTCCTGAACTCAATGTCCACCATCTAGTTAAAACTTAATTCCATCTGCATCAATCTATTTAATGTTCTAGAATTCCTAGAGTGACATATCATACTTTATGTCACTGATATACTAGGACTGGCATACCACACTGGATAGGGTTTAAAGTAGAAGACAACTGACCTCGATTAAAAAATTATATGTGTATATATAATTATATAATTTACATGTAATTATATGTAATTTACACATAATTTATAATATATATATATATTAGCACACAGGCTCAACCTGTAACAGCAAGTTAGTAATTTTCTTATACAAGGGGTTAATGACTCTAGGCTGAGATACAATAATCTCCACACACTTTCTTCTAAGGAAACTTTGATCACTTTTAGCATATTATTTATAACACGCAATACAAAATAAATTATTCAGGGTCTGCTGTTTTGGTAGGCTTGGGTAGTGGTGGGGAAAATTTGAAATATTGGTGGTGGGAAGGTGCAATGGTGGTAGTAATGCTGTTGGAATATTGAATGTAATAAATTAATTGTAAACAATTTTATTAAAACATAAAAAATTAAGTAATGTTCTCTTCTCACCTCACAGTGAGCTACTTGGTTTTTCTGGGTCTCTCCTATCTACACAGGAGATATAAATGCCATCAATAAATACTTACTTTTTCTCTTTTCTCTCAAAAAGAAGAGCCCTCATGTGACAAAATAATTAAAAAAATGGTTTTATATTGATAGTAGCCATTTAGTGTAGTCAAACTCTAACAGATCTATTGGGGGAGGGAGAACAAAAATATAACATGTTGTAATTTATCAATGACACTAATTTCTAATATATCAGTCCTAGGAGACTCTTGATTTGACTGCTGCAGTGATGGCTGTGAATATGGATATTTTAAAGGTGGTTTTGGAGCACAGCAAGAGCTTAAAAAATTAGCTTGATTTTTAGAGGAATTTGGAGAAAAAATATAACTTAGGAAACACTAGACAATAAAATGAGAAAGTAAGATTAGGAAAACAGGTAAACATGATTGTACAAGATCAGTCTCATAAAAGAGGATCTCATAGACTTTTCTGAATACACTAAGCAAAACAATCTTCCTATATCTATATATTACTGCATAATCTTAGTCACAATCTTATTCATGCCTATGCATTTTCTTTGCAAATACTTTCATATATTTATGAGTAATTTTTGAGTTGAAGTCACCTCTCCCACATGAGACCTTATGTTATGCGACGTAAAAAAAAAAAACAACTTTACATAATGGCCTGATCCTACATGTTTGTTTTGCTTTCTTTGGGGGCTACACCCAGCAGTGTTCAGGGGTTACTCATGGCTCTTCTGGGACCATAGATGATACCTTGGATGAAACTAGGGTCCACTGTATACAAGAAAAAGGTTCCCACATGGCACTATCACTCCAGCTATTTGAAAAAAAAAACTCACTTGATATACAATCTAACATTGATTATATAGTAATATATAAGGAGACATCTCTATTGGATGGAGAACTATCAGTCAAAAGAGACATTAGGGAAGTCTAATACCATTACCTAAGGTACACAGATAACTGGAATTGCCATGTGGGTTAGTGATAGAACACTCACTTTTCAAGAGCCAGTTCTTGAGTTTGATCTATGGAGATGCAAATATAGAAAAAGGAGGTAAAAAGGAGATTGCTTTAAAACAGGATTTTGATCTTTTCCAAAGCAGACATCATGGCACACATGTGTCAATGGTAGGGTAAAAAAAAGAGAAAATAGTCATAACGCTTCCAATCTAATTGAACACTGAGATTCCAAGTATCTGTTTAATGAGTATGTCAAACTATTACAGATTTGAGGAAATTTTCATTTGTCAACATGGAATTCATCAAAAGAGAGGTTGTTTCACTGTATTTTATCCAATCAAATGTATCTTTTAAAATGTAGTTCTAGAGAGAGGTAGAGAGATATTGCTGTGTGTAGGGCATTTGCCTTGATGCACCAAACCTGCTGTTTAATCTCTGTAACTACCTATGGTTCCACAGACTTGCTAGGAATGATCTTTGAGACCAAAGCCAGGAATAATCCCTGAGCTCATGCAGGTGTGGCTCCCCTCTAAGTAAAACAAAATCAACAAAACAATAGTCTAGGGAAGTCAAGGGTTAGAATTGTAAGAGGGTGTCAAGAGAAGAATCCTAGGACAAGGTGTTCTGGGGGACATTATGTGAGTATAGAACAATAAATGAATAACAAAGAAAGAACAGGGCCTCAATTTTTTGAGCAGCAAACAACTCTATTCTCAATAGCAATTATACAAACTTGAAAAAAAGCCCTGGGATTTAGAAAGGACAGACTAGCCAACACTTTCATGTTTGTTAATCTTGATGCAAAGAATTGAATTCCCTTGACTTCTTACAAAGCCCATGAGATAATCAAAAGGCACTCTTGTACTGCTCAGCTTGTGATAACTTGTTGTACAGGAAGAGAAAACTAATTACACAGGGAACTAGAAGTAAGGGTACAATAAGAAAAATGGCATGGAGGCTTTTCTAAGGGCATTTTAGAAACTGAGTTTAGGATGTGAGTACATCCAAATGATAATTCACTGAGAATTTCATTTTAATCCTCTGTCATGAATTGTTTTGCTCAGACAGTGATGGGTATACTTTAAGATACTTAGCAAATATAAATTCATCCATGTATTGTATAACTGTGTTGCATGTTAATTGTGTTTATGGGAATTTATGTTACCACAGTTGATGTAGCAATGCAGCTTAAAGTAAATAACACTGTAGCACTGTTCTCTCGTTGATCATCTATTTGCTTGAGCGGGCACCAGTAACGTCTCCATTGTGAGACTTGTTGCTGTTTTCAGCATATTGAATATGGCAAAGGTACCTTGCCAGGCTCTGCCCTGCAGGTGGGATAGTCTTGGTAGCTTGCCGGGCTCTCTGAGAGGGGTGGAGGAATCTCTGGGTCAACTGCGTGCAAAGCAGCCCTACCTGTTGTGCTATTGCTCCAGCCTACAGTAAGTAAAAATAAATAAAAAATAAAAGTTTGAAGATGCTCATTGTTACTAGGTTGATAGTAACACACTTGAAAGTAGCTTTTTGTGTTCGATTATAGTTCCAATCATTTTAAGCTTAATGATGAGTTGTCCTTTCTCCTCAGGCAGAGAGCTTAAGTTAATTGATTTATCCCTACTAAAGTGCTCCTAGGGGGACACCTAATTCCACCAGGGCCCTCTCAATCCTCTGTGGTTATCTTTAACCTCTCCTTTGTGTCTTACTCCCCCTATCCGTTAGTTACACACATCTCCAAATCAGACATGGTAACATGTAAAGTCAAACCTTCTAATGGTTCTGGATTTTATAAGTGAAATATTGCTTTAGTCTTTCTTTTAAGCCTCTTGTATATTTTTATTTTGGAGAAATGTTCTTTTTCGTATATATATGTGAAGATAGATAACATACTTTTTTTTATAGACACAGGAACGCAGTTAATTTTATAATAAAGGAATGGCTTTGAATATATTTTAATCCTGGACATCTGTTATATTTAATTGACTTAAGCCTCAGTTGACTTTAGATTGACTTTACTTGTTGCTTATACCTCAAAATTTGGGTCCCACCTAGGCACTTGGATGAACCCCGGTTTCTACAAGAATATTCTAATATCCTATGAGCTATAAGAATTATAATAAATTAAGAGCATGGCTCTGTCAGGACCCCAAATGAAGTAACTGAATAAGGAATCTTTTTGGGTTAGGAAATACTAATCTGGGCTGAGAACTATAGACTGGGAAATGAGATGTCCCCAGGAAAAGTCACCCTTTCCATGAGTCTAGAAGAACCATATTAAACTTAATCTAGGTATACATAAAAGTATATATAGCTTACTGTGCTTATACAAAAAACTAGAAATATTATTTAGAAGTAAATTTAATTGTCTGAATGGATTACCAGTAAATTAAAGGAGAAAGCAATATACCCATAGATAGCATGCTGTCTTTGGGTGGATCTCCTAGAATAAATCCAGAGTTCTGGAGCCCCTAGATGAAGTTCCATGCTTGGGTGGGTCTTCTAGAAGTATTTCTTCTGAAGGAGGGAATTTATACCTGTTCATTGTTTATGTTAATTTCAACTGCATTAATGTGTAATTGCTGACCCTCCACTCTTCACAGTTTCTCTGTGATAATACTGATGGATTTGAATAAGGTTCCTGATTATCAGCCTGTGTACCCCATCCATCATCTATCAGTTTGAGAAGATGGTCATTGGGCCCCCCAGTGCACCAGAGGACAGTGGTCAGCATGGGACAGTAACTAGACACTTTTGATAAAAGGGAAATAAAAAGAGTATATTTGTATAATATGAGATCATTGATAATATGTCAGTGAAAGAAGAAATTAACCCTAATCTTCATTGCTGTACTGGTTGTAGTAGCTATGGTGCTGTTCTTGGGACAGATATAGTATGGCCAGTGCCTTCACTTGGCATTGACTGGGAACAGGTCAATCACACTCTTTGTACAAATAGTCATGTGTTAAATATATATTAATGTATATAAATTATATATCTATTCATATATATGTATCTATCTGTCTCTCATTTGTGAGTGAGAACACTTAGATTCTTTCCAGATTTTTAGCACACAGTAGTAACTCTGCATACATTATTTGACCCTTTCTCATTTATCACATTGAATTGAAAGATGATGTATGGTGTTATAATCATTTCACATTTTACCCAAAAGTCATTTCTAAGCAAATTAAATATTCTTTAAGAAGATACGAGGATCAGCAATAGTCTTTGGGCATTGACCTTCCATCTCTCACCTATGGTTTGTTTCTTCTTTTTTTTTTCTTAATCTTCAAATCACTATAATATGATATTTAAAAACATTTATTTTGGTGATCAGCATTTTTCGTTATTTTATAGTCAGTTTAGTTCCCCAAAATTACACTTATTTTCCACTTTCCATTGTACTTAAAAGAAGATTATAGAAGAATTTAGCAAAAATCAAAGTGTATAGGTGATTGCAAAAAACTATGATTTTGCATAGCAGTTCACAGCATATTTTAATTTGTCAATAGTATAAATAATTATTTTTATTTTAGATTTTCTGATGATATTTATTAGCATGGAATAAAAATAAATAGCTAGCAGTAAATTGGGATCATATAAAATCTTTTTCAATATAAATTTGTTTTAAAATGCTCATTTATTTCTATACTGAGTATTTTTCTAAATTTCAAAGTCTTATCACAAAATCTATGTATTCTTAGTTCTTTTCACTAAAATCTACAATCTCTTTCATATAAAGCAAAGAACTGAAAATGATGAAAATTTCTCCAGTGGATTTTTAATTTTGATTTTTAAATGATAGTATTCGAATAAATTTAAATTTGTTTTTATGAACAAGCATTGTTTAGTATAATACAAATTAGTAGTAAATGTGTTTTCTGTATAAAATTTTACTTTCAAAATTATTTTTTTCTTATCTAAAACTTTAAATATTAAAATTTCTAATTACTATTATTTCTCTTGTTATTTTAAATTATTACTGAATTATTATTGCCTCATAATACTATAAAAACCTTTGAATTTAATTTCAAACTTCTATGTGTGTGTAAATCCCATCATTCACATCATTAAAGTTTCTATACCATCTATCCCACTAACAATTAATACTCCCTTTCTTAGCTATTTTATTTAACATATTAAGGTATGCTTATTAAATATTTTGTTTCATTATTTAGCTATCTCGAGAAGGTATACCTTTTATAATTTATTGTTTTTGTCTAATATATGGGACTGGAGCCATAGCAAAGTGGTAAGGCGTTTGCGTTGCATGCAGCCTACCAGGCTGGCCCGAGTTAGATTCCTCTATCCCTCTTGGAGAGCCCAGCAAGCTACCAAGAGTATCTTGCCCGCACGGCAGAGCCTGGCAAGCTACCTATGACGTATTTGATATGCCAAACACAGTAACAACAAGACTCACAATGATCGAACTTTACTGGTCCCGCTCAAGCAAATTGATTAACAATGAGAGGACAGTGCTATAGTGTAATATATATTACGTCCAAATATTAATCAAATTGTATTGTAAATGTTGCTATAAAAGTATTTGTACATATGCTCATTTCCACTGTCATAGCGGTTGCTTCTCTATCTAAACTGTCATCTCCCCACCATTCCACTTGTGGCATATACATGATATCCTGTAAGTACTTTCATTGCAAACCATAATGCCCAGAAGGGGGGGGGGGGGAGAGAGAGAGAGAGAGAGAGAGAGTGCTTGCTTGGCATATATGAAGATTGGGGTGGGATGGGAGAGTGGGTCTTGGTTCCAGGAGGGAAATTTGGGGACATTCGTAGTGGGAAATGTACACTGGTGAATGGATGGGTATTGGAAAATTGTATGACTTAAACCTAATCATGAACAATTTTGCAACAGTGTATCTCATGAAGATTCAATAATAAAGTATTTGTATATGTAATAGATAGTTAGGATTTAAATGACTTTAAATAGAATATTTACATTGGATTATTTGAATGGCTGTAATCCAATCAAATGGAATATTTTAATATGACAAGTGAGATTTCCATAGAGAAGAACTCTGAGTACTGAGAAAATGCAGATTCTTTCTGCAATATTCTTGAAAGATATTGTGCAAAGGGAAATATTCCAAGTGGGTAAGTCCCAGTAGTGTAACTATCTGCTCATCTTGCACATACAGAAAAATGAGCAGAGATATGCATTGATCTTGACTTATCAGCTACATTTGCTGTTTTAGCTGGATGGCCAGAGATTTGCAAAAGTATAATTGGAGATTCGGTGACAAAAAGTTTGTGAACGTATATGTAAATTAAATTTTCAGAATGTCAAAAGAGTTATAAAATGTTCAATTTCACCTGATTGCTTAAAATGTGTGAACTCAATGATTGAGGGTTTTAAAACTCAAGCAAATCAGAAGATCCATTCTACAGTTACTAGCTAGCATCTTTCACCAGACATTCATGCAAAAGAACTCAAGGGAAGTGTAGCCATGGTGGCAAGAAAGACACATATGCATGGGAAAAAGAACATGGACATACCATGCATCTAGGTGACCTCGTTACTCTAGTATTCAGACTGTCTGAAGTAGTTATCAAAACAGTCTGCAATATGATCAGTGATCCTCTCTGTGATCATTCACTAGCTGAATTTAGTATCAAGTTGTTTATACTGAACACTAACAACATCAATGGGGCAGCATTTTGGTTTCTTTCACGCTAAACACTACTGTGAATAAGGAATTTCCTTTATTTTTTTCTGGCAATTCTTAATGATAAAACCTATCCACAGATATACTGAGAGTTTTGCTATCAGTTTGGCATTTTCTTGTAAATCACTTTCAATAAAAAAACTCACTTTCTGGGGCTAGAGTGATAGCATAGCAGTTGGGTTGTTTGCCTTGCTCACGGCAGACCTGGGTTCAATTCCCAGTATCCCATATGGTTTCCCTAAGCACCACCAGGAGAAATTCCTGTGTGCAGAGCCAGGAGTAACTCCTGTGCATTGCCAGGTGTGACTCAAAAAAAAAATCCAATAAAACCCTCACTTTCCAATAAATAACATAGCACAAAGAGTCATGACCAAGGAATTAACTGGTTTTATATGTCCCCCAGTTTCCTATGCTGCTGTCTTGATAGTATGGTAGAATGGGATGACTTGAGGAACAAGTTACAAGACAGATAGTTGGCCAAAACTTGTAAGACTAGAGCAGTGTCTGTAGACTTAGAATGTACTCAACTAATGAGTGACAAGTCAATCTTTTACCCAAAAAGCAGGACTTACAGGTCCAGGAAACAAGAGATAGAAAAGAGAATGACACTTAGATTACTTATAGTAATTCACCAACGAACATTTAGTTTTCAGTCTCCATAATGACATTTTTAGTTGTATGATATGTTGGAAAAATAAAAATTATCAAAAAGTTCCTGAAAAACGATGATGCAGTATGTACAAAAATTAAAGAGTATAGATTGGGAAGAAATAGTATAGTATGCATAGTATGTTACCATAACAGCTATTAGAATAGAACAGTGCTTTACTTTGGTGAGTATAAAGATAAGCATTCATATTAGAATATGTGAAATAAAGTTTTAAAATAGGGTCTCCAATTACACTTTTGATCTAGGGTATATTCCTGGAAACCCATATAGTCCTCTAGAATCCTGCCAGGAGTGTCACCTGACTGCAAAGGCATGAATGATCCCTGAGAATCACTGGGTATAAGCTACATCCACCCCCAAAAACCCAAATAGTATATACGTATGTATGTCTATATAACTGATAACATTCTAAAAGTATACATTTAACTATAAAATCTAGCTTTAGAATTCAAAATATTATACCTTATTTTATTGTATTTCCTTTTCTAAGACATTTTAAAATAACTAATCTGGTGGATGGAAAATATGCAGAACTTTCAATTTGTTGACTCATTCATAGCTATCTGAAACTCTGAATTCTAACTATACCCAGTGGTAGAAGTTTAATCATTTGGATCACTGCTCACTCTAGAAGCAAACCGAAAAGAAATCAAAATCATCTGACCAAACCCAAGAATCATTCTCAGGATCATTAACCTGTTTTAGATTTCCTAGTTAAACTGCAGCAGACTTCATCCTAAACAAGACGATGACATCAAAACACAACCATGTCCATTGAATTTCATATCACCTGCAACTTTTTTTTTCTAAAAGAAAATAAAGGTCTTGGCATAAATCCCCAAACCCAGAGGTTTATTTATTCTTCTCAACAGGTAAAAAGCATTTCATTCAGTATTTATTGAACATCTCCTGTGGGCACAATACCAGAAAAGTGGTGATAGTAAATGAGCCAGATTATATTGTTAGCAAGCAGATGTTCAAGCATTATTTGTCACCTGTGACTAGTGGGGTGCTTGACTTAGCTGATGTGTGAAAATTCCACAAAGCAGCTGGAATTCTTTATGTGAATGCAAGTGAGTTTATTTTCAAAGATGCCAGTAAAATTGTAGCCCATTGGAGATTGGTAACCTAGTATATAAATTCAGAAAATCATCACATCAAATATCAGAATTTTGCTTCATCAATAGTAGTAAAATAATTCATACAAATTATGGGAAGTGTTTATATATTATTTACCCTATGCCACTTTCTCTTCTAAATATAAATATTACCTCCAAAATAAAAAGTCATAAAATAAAATATAAGATAAGTTTATGTTATTATTTTAAACATCAAATTTGACTTCCATATTTATTTTCATCCTGAAATTGACTGTTAAGGACCAGAGAGATAGTACAATGCAAAAGGCATTACTCTTGCATGCATCCTACCATAGTTCAATCCCCAGCATTTAGTTTCCTGAGCATCAGCAATAATGATCCCTGAGCAATCAGCTAAAATTTAGCCCTAAGCACCACCATGTATGGCCAACAAGATAAAACCATAAATAAACAGAAATATGATTCAGTGGTTATTAAAAATATAGCCTTTCCAAACATGGTAAAAATAAATCCAGTTTGTGTTTGTTAATTTTTAGTTCCATTAATGAACCAGAGAAACCCACTGATTTCATGATCATCCAGAAATAGTGACTTGGGCAAAATATTTTGATTGACCTAAATCACTTTGTGCTTATAATTTTATTTTTTTCTTTTTTTGGGGGGGTTGGGGTGATGGGTGCGGGAATACCAATCCGTGTTTAGTGATTAATCCTGTCTTTGCTCTCAGGAATCATTACTGGTGGGACTTAGGGGACCCGGTGAACTTTATAAAAGGCAAGTGCCCTACTCTCTATCGCCCTGCCAAGAAACTTCTATCCAACTGGCTCAGCTCTTCTCTCTCTCTCTCTCTCTCTCTCTCTCTCTCTCTCTCTCTCTCTCTCTCTCTCTCTATCTCTCTCTCCCTTCCTCCTGCCTCATTTTTTGCATCCCTCACACTATTTTTCCACCACTCTCTTTTTCTCTAATTTCTTACAGAAGAAGAAAAGTAGGAATCAGAATAAAAATAAAATCATAAAAAGAAAATATTTATCTAATTCACGATCATGACCATCTTGTTGTTCGTTGATTGCCTCGAGCAGGCCCCAGTAATGTCTCCTTCATCCTAGCCCTGAGATTTTTTAAAAAGTGCCATATTCAAGGCTCTTTCAGAGTTAGGAGAATGGGACCCATCATTGTTACTGGTATTTGGCTTATTGGGTATGCCACGGGGAGTTTGCCAGACTCTGCTGTGTGGGCAGGTTACATTCGGTAGCCTGCCAGTTTGTCCAAATTAGGAATGAGATAATAAAATGTCACAATAAGATGTCACGCAGCCACAAATGCCCCAAAATCCACACTTATGAGGTTCTTAGTCCAAACTGTCACTCTCAGCAAAAGGCAGTTTTAATTTTCCAGATTACTTAAAACTCAATTTATAAAGTTATCTTACTAAACTGGTTTCCTTATAATCATATCCTACTCTCCAATCTTCTTAATTCTACTCCTTTTAGTCTCAATTATGCAATGGCGCAAACAATGTCTCACCAACAATACCAATACTTTTCACAGGAGGTTGCTGGTATGCTAACAGTACTGGCACTTATGGACAATTCTTTTACATCATTTCTAACAGCTGAATTAATCTTTCGTTCCTAAGTGGAGGATATCAGTGGGTCCTAGAGAATAGAATGCCTTTGAAGTTCAGGTTATCTCCCTTTTTTCTGTAATTCATCCTCTGGTGTCTTCAATAGTTCTTATTTTTTGTAGGCAAAATATTCCTTGTCCATATTCTATCAAACCCACAGTTTCGGGCGTACCCACTTCCAAAAATGCAGGTGTTTGCATTGATCAGACATACTTAGTGATAAACTAACCAGAGTTGTATGAGATATATTGTTAGTTTACTTTGAGATTTCCTATTTCTCCATGTTCTGTCTTTTTCTTATGAGAAAAGAGAAACGGTTTATTATTGTAACTATCATAGTTTTCCAATGAGTTAGAATGAAAAGATTGCTTGATTGTTTCAATTTATCGTGTCATTGATTAGAATAGTCTTGCAATGAACACGCATAGAAAAAAATATATGCAAATATGCAATACAGTGCAAAAGCAGAGAACCACTGTGCTTTCTGGAATGTCTAAGAAGATCTGGTTTTAGTTGAAATTTTAGAAGAAGTATTTTACAAAAAAATGAAAACATAATTACAGAAAGAAAAGATGATAGATTGAATCAATCATATCTCTTGTATTAAATTATTTACAATTATTTGGAAATATATTCATAAAATATCTGAGAGTCTAGATTAATTCTACTAATTCATGTTCATAGACAGAAGGCACAAAACAAATCAGACTTACTACCTAGAGAAAATTAAGTCCTCGCCCTCTAATAATAGATAATGTATTTATTAAAGCATATAAATGACTTTCACCTGGTGTGATGGGTGAGACATCTTGGCTTGGTGACCAGTGATATGTTAACTAGTCAGCTGGGAAAGTATTTGAAGTTCCTGGCACAACGATTTATTCTAAAACACTCTAAATTTCAATCTGAAGACTATGTACAACTTTTAACAAATAAAAATATTCTCAGGAGTGTAAGTTTTGATATCTCTTGTACCTCCACAAAAGATTATTCATTCTGTTTTCACTGTCTTGTATTCATTGTCTTTATTAAAAGCCTTAAATATTTTATGCAGATATTCAAGAACTCTTACTATATCCATTCAATAGCACAGCGGGTAAGGCATTTGCCTTGCATGCGGCCGAGATGGCTGTCCTGAGTTCAATTCCTCCACCCCTCTCGGAGAGCCCTGCAAGCTACTGAAAGTATCTCGCCCGCTCAGCAAAGCCTGGCAAGCTCCCGTGACGTATTCAATATGCCAAACACAGTAACAACAAGTTTCACAATGGAGATGTATCTGGGCCCACTCGAGCAAATAGATGAACAATGGGAGGACAGTGCTATATAAGTATTTAAAATAAAAATAGTACACAATTTCATATATTATCAAATTATTTTTCTCTAGCAGAGGAATTATTTCTACTATATTATATAGTACTCAGAATCAAATTCAGAATGTCAATGTATCTTAGTTATAACTGGATAGTAAATAAAATTTTAAAAGTACACTTTCACACAATTTAGTAATCATTTTAGAGTATATCTTCAGCAACACTGCAGTAAAACATTGAATTATATAATATATATAAAGTATTTACTGGAGTCATATTTAAATGGCATTTCTTAACCATGGTAAAATGTATAGTATTACCATATATTTATTACCTCTTTACCTACAGTAATATTTCTTACTCATGTAGAGTGATATAATGAAAGCCAGAGACATTTACCTTATATGATATACTTAGTTATATCTGTGATATGTTTTGTTAACACATATAAATCAGAATAATAATTTTTAGATATATTTTTAGCACTGTCATTTTTTATTAGAGTCTTAGTGTTCCGAGAACCTACATAATGATATATAAAAATGCTCTGAGTTAAATAGTCATGATTTTTAAAAGTTTTGTACTGGAAATAATGCAGCAGTTAAGTAACTCAATATTCTGCTAAAGTTTTAAAGAAATAATGTGTGAACTAAAAATGCAGCTAAAAAAGCAAAACCATTGATGTTAGTTTGCATACATCATGCACCCAATTATATACATATACATATACTCATATACATATGAGACTTTGGCATAAATATTACTTAATAAAAAAATAACAACACTTATGGGGTCAGAAATATTTGATGACATTATATTGCCTTTAATATTGAAAAATGCATCAAATAAAGTAAAGTAGGTTAAAATTGAACTACATTATCAGACCAATTTTATCACACAAAAGTTAATTTAAAATCGATTAAAGACCTTAATGTTGGTGTCATTTTCATTTTTTCATTTCATCATCCTGTTATTCGTCGATTGCCTCGAGCAGGCCCCAGTAACGTCTCTTTCATCCTAGCCCTGAGACTATATTCAAAGCTATTTAGGAGAATGAGACCCATCATTGTTACTGGTATTTGGCATATTTGGTGCGCCACGGGGAGTTTGCCAGACTCTGCCCTGTGGGCAGGCTACATTAGATACCCTGCAAGTTTGTCCAAAGTAGGAATAAGACAATAAGATGTCATAAAAAAAAAAAGTTCTGTTAAGATAACACCCAGCGCGGGGGCAGAGACTGCACTGTTCTCGTCCGGGAGCTGGATTTTATAGTCTCTGAGTCTTGGCCGCTGATGGGATTACACGGCGCCAGGGGGCCAGGTGGTGGGTGTGACCCCCACCTACTGGAACTTGGAGGATCTGGGTGGAAGATGCTCGACTCCAATTCGAGTAGGCTTGGAGGTCTCGGCCCCGGAACCCGCGTGGCTTTGTCCCTCTGCCAGTACCTTCATGTGTGCGGAGAGTGGTCTCAGCATGGTGGTGGCTGGTCCTGGAGGTCTTCGGCTGCCGGAGCCCTGGTCGGGGCGGGGAGGAAAGCTCAACCCGCTCCCCTCCAAGGGGCTCCGGGAAGGAACACCCAGCGCGGGGGCAGAGACTGCACTGTTCTCGTCCGGGATGTTGGTGTCAATTCCATAAAAAAAAAGGCATTGAGAAAAACATAGGTTGAACTCTCCATACTGACTTCTGAGGTATCTTACAAAAAATTAATGATAATAATAATAATAATAATAAATCGAACTATTTTAATCAAAAAATTATGTACTAATGAGATAAATTATGACATAAAATAAAATAAAAACTGCCTTTAGCTTCTAATATAAATAATAAGGGGCTGGAGCGATAGCACAGCGGGTAGAATAAATAATAAAAATTTTTCAAAAATTTGAAAATATAACTAAAAGGATCCAATAATTCTATTATTTAGTAACCATCTCAACTACACAAAAACACTAAGGTAAAGGTAGGGTAAAGGCCCTCCCATTGATCATCGATTTGCTCGAGCGGGCCCAGTGACATCTCCATTGGAGACTTTGTTGTTACTGTGTCTGGCATATCGAATACGTCACAGGGAGCTTGCCAGACTCTGCCGTGCGGGCGAGATACTCTCGGTAGCTTGCCGGGCTCTCCGAGAGGGGCAGAGGAATCGAACTCGGGTTGGCAATGTTGGCTGCTTGCCAGGAAAACGCCCTACCTGCTGTGCTATCGCTCCAGCCCTTAAAGGTAAAGGCCCTCCTGTTGATCGTCGATTTGCTCGAGCGGGCCCAGTAACGTCTCCATTGGAGACTTTGATGTTACTGTGTCTGGCATATTGAATACTCTCGGTAGCTTGCCGGGCTCTCCGCGAGGGGCGGAGGAATCGAACTCGGGTCGGCCATGTTGGCCGCTTGTAAGGTGAACACCCTACCCATTGTGCTATCGCTCCAGCCCAAAACACTAATTTGAAAATATACTAGCATACACAATTTCATTGCAGCACTATTTTGTTAGTAAAGATCATTAAATAATGCAAGTGTTAGAGACAGATGAGTGGATGAAAATATTACAGTATAATTATATAATATGATGCTACCCAGTTGTAGGATGAACTATTGCAATCCATTACAGTGTGAATATAATTAATTAATTTGATAATTAAAATAAGTCAGGAACATACAGCCAAAGGGAAGAACCACATGGAGGGCGGGAACCACAGATCCCGGAGGAAAAAAAAAAACAGGTTCCAAAAAGAGCCGAGATCACCGGGAAGTCCCAGATGGGGTAGGTACCACATCCCGCCTCCCCCAGATGGAACCCCGGTGACCAGAAGCCTCTACAAGCACAGCTCGAGTATGCGGGAACTAGGACTTTTTCTCAAATCTGCCGGGACTACAGCTCCCAGGTAAACTCTGATTCCAGAAGTCACGCCCACAGCCTGCCCCCCAGCGCCATCTTTACAACATACAGCCAAAGAGAAGGACCACGTGGAGGGCGGGAACCACAGATCCCAGAGGGAAAAAAAAAAAAGAAAAAACAGGTTCCAAAAAGAGCCGAGATAACCGGGAAGTCCAAGATGGGGTAGGTACCGCATCCCGCCTCCCCCAGATGGAACCCCAGTGACCAGAAGCCTCTACAAGCACAGCTCGAGTATGCGGGAACTAGGACTTTTTCTCAAAACCGCGCGGCCGCGCTACATCTCTCTATCTACAAAGTGATCAATGGGAAGTAAACAACCCAACCTTTCTCCCTGAGAGTCAGAGTTAAGTTTGGAGCACGGCCACAGCCCCAGAAACACAAGGACTTAATGCAGAACCCAGCAGCTTAGAGCAGAAAAGTGAACGGACTATGCGTTAATCCAGGCCATCATGTCTGCCCGGAGGGGAAAGGGTGTTGCCCCATTCGCCCTCTCTTCTCTGGAAAGAATGATGGCGGCCGCATGGGAGCCTTGTGGACAGCAGGTATGAGCTGGGGATGTGGGGGCAACTAAAACCTCATGGGAAGGGGAGAGTTCTGGTCTGTCCTTCACGCCTTACCGAGGTCACCAGTTGCCCCTCACGAGCGGATCCCCAGCACGGCCACAGCCCCAGAAGCACAAGGACCTAATGCAGAACCCAGCAGCTTGAAGCAGAAAAGTGAAAGGACTATGCGTTAATCCAGGCCATCATGTCTGTCTGGAGGGGAAAGGGTGTTGCCCCATTCGCCCTCTCCTCTCTGGAAAGAAAGATGGCGGCCACATGGGAGCCTTGTGAACAGCAGGTATGAGCCGGGGGTGTGGGGGCAACTAAAGCCTCATGGGAAGGGGGGCGTTTCGGTCCGCCCTTCACGCCCTACCGAGGCCATCAGTTGCCCCCCACGAGCGGCTCTCCAGCACGGCCACGACTCCAGAACACAGAAACCAATTTCTTAACTATCTGCCTTTCAGTAGAGATACTTCCAGGGTCAATAGGTAAAATAGCAGAAATCAAAAGCCGACATTTGGTTCTTGAGCCCAGCTGTAGAGAGCGAATCACTTCGCAGTGCTTTTTCAGCATGTCTGATTTGTGGGGGGTGAACTCTTAAGTGATGATGGTGAATCTTTTGTTGAAACGGTGAGTCTGATCGAAGCGGATGGAGTGTTAGCTGGAATTCATCTGCCTCGCAGGGACTGGGAGGGGTGGGGGGTGGGATTTTATTGGGGTTCTTTGTGGTGGAGGACGGGTATTGGTGGAGGGAAATGTGTTTGCATGTTTGCATGACTGAGACCTAAACCTGAAAGCTTTGTAACCTTTCCCACAGTGATTCAATAAATAAATAAAAGGTAAAGGTAAAGGTAAAGGTAAAGTCCCTCCCGTTGATCGTCGATTTGCTCGAGCGGGCCCAGTAACGTCTCCATTGGAGACTTTGTTGTTACTGTGTCTGGCATATTGAATACTCTCGGTAGCTTGCCGGGCTCTCCGAGAGGGGTGGAGGAATCGAACTCAGGTTGGCCATGTTGGCCGCTTGTAAGTCAGAAGGGGAAAGGCAAGTATTGAATAATTTCATTCCTATGTGGAATATAACAAAAACAAAAATCAAGAAATCAACAATAGCTGCTAAAAACAAATCATGAGAACTCTGATAATAGAACAAAATTAGCTAACCGACAGAGAAAAGGGGTAGGGGAGTCCATGGGACTTGGGGAGTCCAAGAGATAGTATAGGGGATTGGTTAGTTGTTTGTCTTACATGCAATTTACCTGCATTCTATTCTAGGTATTCCGTATACGTCCCTTGAGCCCTCCAAGCAGTGACCTCTGAGAACAAAAATGGGAGCCATCTTTGACACCTGCCAGATGTGTCCTGAAAAAAAATAAAAATTTAGAAAGGACTTAGGAACATTGGTGGAAATTTATTGTTACTTTGATGGGGGTCTGGTGTAGTAACACTGGAGTCCTAAAGCATAAATGTAAGCACTATTATAATCTTTGTTATCTCAAAGATAAAAAATAAGTCAAATATATCTTTTTTATTTTTTTTATATTTTTTTATGTAGGAGTACTGCTATTTATTCAGCCACGGATTAGCTGATTGAATTGGGCATGAACGCCACCTTACTTTTTTTTTTATAATTTTATTATTTTTTTCTTCTTATATTTATTTATTGAGTCACTGTGGGAAAAATTTCTAAGCTTTCAGGTTTAAGTCTCAGTCATACAATGATTAAACACAGTTCCCTTCATCTGTGCTCATTTTTCACCATCAAGAACCCCAACATACCTCCCTCCTACTCCTCCCAACGCCTGTGAGGCAGATGATTTTTGCTTAACTCTTTTCTACATTGATTACATTCATTATTTCAACAAAAGATGCACCATTATTGTTTAGAACTTCTCCCCCAACAATCAGAATTGCTGAAAAGGCATTGTGAAATAATTTGTTTTCTATAGCTGGTTATGAGAATCATATAATGCTGCGCGGCCGCTATTGCTCTGAGGCAGCGGCCACCTTGCTGCCAGGGTCGGGGAGAGGCGGAAGGGAGCAACACCCTTTCCCTCCCGGGGAGGAATGGTGCCATAGTTTAACGCATGGTCCATTCACTCTTCTGCCGCAAGCTGCCGGGCTCTGGATTAAGTCCTTTTGCCTCTGAAGCCATGGCCATGCTGCAGAGCCGCTTGTGGGGGGCAACTCGTGACCTCAAGTAGGGCATGAAGGACAAGCCAGTACTACCCTCCTTCCCGTGGGACTGCAGTTGCCCATCACCACGGGCTCATACCTGGCTTTCTAATAAGCTCTGAGGCGGTGACCACCTTGTATGTGGTCCAGATGCATTACTGCCAAAAGCTGCTAGATTTTGAGATTTGTTTCTGAGTCTCTGAGATAGTGGCCATTAAGCAGCTTGATCAGGAGCCAGAGAGGCCGTTTGTAGGCGGTGACACGGGTGTCACTGGGATGGGGAGGAAAGGACCGGTTCCACCCCCATCTTGTGAGGCACCACGTGTCTCGTCACTGCAGGTCCAAACCTGACTGTCCAGGGACCTCTGGAGGATGGCGGTCACCGGGTCATCAAGGGAAACAGGCCAAGGCACGAAACCTATTCCCACCTGGAGTGGCCCAGCGCCAGTAACCTACTGCAGGAACAGGACGCATTTCTGCCAAAAGCCTTTTGGTTCTGAGATTTGTTTCTGCGTCTCTGGGATCATGGCCGTTAAGCAGTTTGATCAGGAACTAGAGAGGCCATGACTCCAATTATATAGCTGAGCCAGAGGTGGTTTGTGGGTGTGTCTCCCACATACCTAACTTTTGGCCATTTACTTTCTTGGTAAACTTTGCCCCAAGTTTTTGGGGTCTGGCCAAAGGCGCAGCAGCAATTTTGGGGTATTTGAAAGTCTGATGGTGCCATCAGGCTGCTGATGTACTCGCCTCACAGGTACAGATTGACCTGCTGGCGGCACCATACCCCCAAGTTAAATATATCTTTAAAGCAAGGCTACTGAGATAATAAAACATTGGAAATTTTTGGGTATCACTTTGAAATACTTGTAATAATAAATAAAATGTAAAACAAATTCATTAATAGCCTAGACAGTAATCCATCAGATCTGAGTGAAGTGTTCTAATCCCATAAATCGTATATACATGTGTATACTGTAATTGATTCTCAGGTAGTATACTTCTTTAATAAAAATGCAAAAATAAGAAGTTTGATACAGAAGATTTTGAATACCATAATCTATGGTTGTTTCTTTTTATAAGATGCAGTTTAAACATAATTTCAAGTTTTACCATTATGTCATTATTTTTATAAAACTATATTTCCCCAAATATACTTTATTTTAAGATGAAAATAATATTATTTTTGCTGCTGTTGTCTGATTTCTCTAGTCTTTATGCTGCAAATATCTTCTTCCAGAGTTGCAAGAATTTAATTCCCATTTTGTTGCTAATGTCACAGAGATATAATAGTTCATAGTTAACTTTTTCAACCAAGTTCTTTAATAGTATGTACACAAAAACTTAGTCATACATTTCTTATAGAATCAAAGATGGAGTTTTAAATTTTAATTTAAATAGAAATAGTTTGTCTAGAAAATACATGCCATTAAAATTCTCTGAAGATTTTATTATGATAATTATGAACTCTGCTTTTTGCATATTTATTGCTAAAATTAAGTTCTTTGTAATTAACTGAAAGTAATGTGCTGTGATGTTTTGTAACTGCAAAAACAATCAGGTCTCAAAGAATAAAGTACCTCATTAAAGCTAAAATATAATGATCACCTGAGTTTTTTTCTAGCAGACTAATTTTGTTCCATAGATATAATTCTACCGTATTTATTTCAATATATCTTTCAAATAATGAAAAGGAAGTGTTTAAGTGTTTAGATGATACAGATGATAAGGTAGGAAACTAGAGCAGCTCCCTTTCCTGTAAGGAGATGTACTAGAGGTCAGAGAGAATTCTCAAAACTGAAGAATCACAGTAATCACAGCAAGAAATAGATGAGGGAAAATGAGACACATGACCTGATGAGGAAAAAAAAGAAAATAACCGAGTTGAGAAAACTCAGACTACGAGATTAGATGGAAAAGTAAAATAGCAGGGAGAAATGTAAGACATGCTATTACTTTTATTACTAAAAGAACTTCAGAGAGTAAACCATTGTCCACTGGTGACGGCCTGATAGTGGTAACAGAGACTTAGAAATTACAACTGACTACTCAAAATACTAGTCACTAGTGGTCTGGAGTTACTTGAGGTCAGGAGCAAAAGTAGGTCAAGAGCCACTTTAGTACCTTTTCAACTTTATGGTGCTCTCTGAGTAAAAAGTAAATACAGTATGAACAAAGGCCAAAGGGTGTGTGTGTGTGTGTGTCTGTGTGTGTCTGTGTGTGTGTGTCTGTGTGTATGTCTGTCTGAGAAAGAGAGAGAGAGATTCAATTAATTCAGTTTCAAAAAGTATAATTTAAGTATATCATCAACTCCGGTGCAATAACCTAAGAAGTCTATAAGGTGTCATTATTTCATGAATAAAATCAGGAACTTTCCAGTTTAGACTATGTACTACGAAGTTTCATATTCCTTTTTCTCTTTGGTTTTGGGGTTCTCTGTGTTTACTCTTGACTTTGCTCAGTGATCACACCTGGAGGGCTCTGGGGACCATATGGAGTGCTGGGATAAAACCCTCATCATTCGTATGAAAGACAAGCACCTTACTTGCTACTATTGCTCTGGTCCATAAGTTTCAAGTTCAAAATCTTCTTATTGAATTATATATTACTTTTATATATTAATCATAGTATATGATAAGTATACTTACTTATGTAGTTATATCTTAGATTATTTGTATAATTTTAATATATTACTTCTTAAAGTAATTTTAATATACTATTATTCATACAGTGGCTATTTTTGTGACTAATTCTCCAATACAATACCCCATAAGATGTACTATTTGAAATAATTAAAGTTATAAAACATAAAAATTAGTAACAGTGATTCATTTCTTCAATGAATGCAAACATACATTTTCTTCATTTTTTTCTTGTAATAATTTAAAATCAAAATCATAGAGTTAAGGTGAATCTAGACGTATTTATCATGTTTTTGAGATATAAAATTCTTGCAACCACCTTTGATAGCAATGATGTTTCTTAAAAAACATTTTTATTGAGGCACCAGGATTTACAATTGTTAATCATACTTTTCATGTATATATCATTCTGATACCAAACTCATCACCAGAGAGGCTGCTTCCTTCCATCAGTGCCCCAAAAACCCTTTCCACTCCCAATCCTCCCTCTCAACACTTGCTTGTAAGCTCGGTTCTATAGACAAAATATTCAGTTCAATGAGTTTCACTATAGTGGTGGAATACAGCTCAAAACATTTTTAGGCTTAACATTAGTTTGTTCTCTCTCCATGGTTGCGAGGAGTTTAGGTTTATTGTGTTACACCCATCACAATGCTCCCAAGACCCTCCCATTCCTGTATACTTACCTTTAACCTCTTCTCTGTGCTCTGCTTCCCCAACCGGTCAATCACTTTTATCCTCTAATCAAACTCTGTTGACTTGTCAGGTCAGATCCTTCTAGAACACTGAATTTGTATTTGTAAGTAATATATTGCTTTTCTCTTCTCCTTATGTCCTTTGTATAGTTACTTTGGAACAATGTCCTTTTTGTATAGACTCAGGAAGACAGTTAATGCAATGTTTTTGTAACTTGGGAGTTAATTTACTCTGATGATATTTACTCCTAGACATTTGTTTTCTCAGCTTAAGTCTTAGTTGCCCTTAGTTGCGAGTACCCCCAAGCAGAGTCCCAACAAGGAACTGGATGGACCTAGGGAAGCTGTGAGCTACCCTGGCATCAAAATGGGCTAGGCCAACTGCCATAATACTTAACTATAAGTTAAGAGCATGGCCATGGGCTAATTCTGTCATGACAAAAAGAGTAACAATTGGATTAGGACCCTGTCAAGGTTAGGAAAGACTAAACTGGCCTGAGCACTGTAGTCTGAGATCTATAGCAAGATGTTGCTAGGAGAATCATGATATAAGTTTAACATATCTCTTACTGTGTCCATATAAAATGACTAATATTATTAAGGAGTAGAATTAAGATGAATGTTTAAATGGTTGTTGGACTAAGAAAATGAGAAACACACCCATAGATGCCCTTAGGTGGGTTGTCTTGTTGAATGAGAATTTTTCCTAGAAGAAGCTTCCCCTGAGAGGAGGACTTTCCATCTGTTGATTTCATGGCCATACCTATGTGTAATTGCCACTTCAACCACTCATAACTAGGAAATATAACTAAGGCTGTAAGAGTGGGCAGAATTTAAGTGTGGGCAGGGGGAGAAAATCAAGGAGAATCGGGAAGAAAAGGATCTAGGAGAATCGAGGAGGATGGAGGAGAATAGAAAGAGAATTGAGATGAGATGGGAATAAACTACAACTGACATCAACCAGAGGCAGCCTGTTCCCTCCTTCATTCATCTATTGGCAATGGATACAGACTGGGGTGCAGGAAGTGGTCTGAGACCACCAAATGTAGGTGGCAAAAGAGCATAGCAGTTTTGTATCCATTTCTGTATACACAGGATAGCAACACTGTTGTTCAGTATTTAACACACTATTTTTTTTTATTAGTGAAACACCATGAGGTACAGTTGTAGATTTACAATTTTTGTGCTTGGGTTTCGATTATAAAATGATCAGATACCCATCCCTCCACCAGTGCCCATTTTCCTCCACCATGGATTAAATCCCCCCAGCCCCATCCCCCCATCCCCCCATGCCTCTGTGGCAGGGCAATCCCCTGTGTTCTCTCTCTCCTTTTGGGTGTTGTGGTCTGCAAAAGAGGCATTGAGTGGCAAACATGTTCAGTCCATAGTCTACTTTCGACATGCATCTCCCCTCCTGGGAGGATCCTCCAAACACCCTTTATTTGGTGCTCCCTTCTCTATCTGAGCTGCCCTTTCCTCTAGAATGCCCGACTGGCCACTAAGATATGGGGTAATCCTCCTGGTGCTGATCTCAGCTATTCTTGAGTATTAATCTCATATTTTGTTACTTTATATCCCCCAGATGAATGCAATCTTTCTATGTCTATCCCTTTTTTTTCTGACTCATTTCGCTTAGCATGATACTTTCCATGTTGTACCACTTGTATGTAAATTTCATGACCTCATCATTTCTAACAGCTACATAGTACTCCATTGTGTAGATGTACCTAAGTTTCTTTAACCAGTCATCTGTTCTAGGGCACTCAGGTTTCTTTAAGTTTCTGGCTATTGTAAAGAGTGCTGCAATGAACAAACAAGTGCAGATGTCACTTCGACTATATATTTTTGCCTCTCTGGGATATATTCCCAGGAGTGCTATTGCTGGGTCAAATGGGAGCTCAATTTCTAATTTTTTGAGAAACGTCCATACTGTTTTCCAAAAGGGCTGAACCAGTTGGCATTCTCACCAGCAGTGAAGGAGTGTCCCTTTCTCACCACATCCGCACCAGAATTGGTTGCTTTTGTTCTTTTGAATGTGGGCCAGTCTCTGAGGTGTGAGATGGTATCTCATTGTGGTTTTGATCTGCATCTCCCTGATGATTAATGATGTAGAGCATTTTCTCATGTGCTTTTTTGCCATTTGGATTTCTTCTTTGAGAAAGTTTCTGTTCATTTCATTGCCTCATTTTTGCATGGGGTTGGATGTTTTCTTCTTGTGGATAATAACCAGTATTTTGTATATCCTGGATATCAACCCCTTGTCAGATGTGTATTCGGCGAATATCCTTTCCCATTCTGTAGACTGTCTTTGTATTTTGGTCACTGTTTCTTTGGAGGTGCAGAAGCTTCTAAGTTTAAGATAGTCCCATCTATCTATCTGTTTTCACTTGCTCGGCCAGTGGCATGACATCTTTGAAGATAACATTAGCTTCAATGTCATGGAGGGTTTTGCCAACTTTGTCTTCAATGTACCCTATGGTTTCTGGTATGATGTTGAGGTCTTTAATCCATTTTGATCTTACTTTTGTACATGGTGTTTGGCAGAGTTCTGAGCCTATTTTTTTTGCATGTAGCCGTCCAGTGATGCCAGCACAATTTGTTAAAGAGGCTTTCCTTACTCCACTTCACATTACTTGCACCTTTATCAAAGATTAGATGATCAAATGATTGAGGGGAGATGTCAGTGCATTCAACCCTGCTCCATTTGTCTGCAGTTCTGCCTTTGTTCCAGAATCATGCTGTTTTAATTATTAGGGCTTTGTAGTACAGTTTGAAGTTCTGGAGGTTGATTCCTCCCATTTTCCTTTTCCCAAGAATTGCTTTAGCTATTCGTGGGGGCTTATTGTTCCATATAAATTTCAGGAGTGTTTGCTCCATTTCTTTGAAGAATGTCATGGGTATATTTGTAGGGATTGCATTGAATTTATACAATGCTTTCGGTAGTATTGCCATTTTGACAATGTTAAGTCTTTCGGTAGTATTGCCATTTTGACGATGTTAAGTCTACCGATCCATGAGCAGGGGATATCTTTCCATTTCCTCATGTCCTCTTTTATTTCCTGAAGTAGCGTTTTGTAGTTTTCTTTGTACAGGTCCTTTACTTCTGTAGTTAAGCTGATTCCTAGGTACTTGATTTTCTGGGGCACAATTGTGGACGGGATTGTTTTTTTTCATGTTGCTTTCTTCTCTCTCACTGTTTGCATATATAAAAGCCATGGACTTTTGGGTATTGATTTTATAGCCTGCAACTTTACTATATGAGTCTATTGTTTCTAAAAGTTTTTTGGTGGAGGTTATTGGGTTCTCTAAGTATAGTATCATATTGTCTGCGAATAGTGAGAGCTTGATTTCTTCCTTTCCTACCTTAATGCCCTTAATATCTTTTTCTTGCCTAATCGCTATTGCAAGTACTTCCAGTACTATATTGAACAGCAGTGGAGAGAGGGGGCATCCCTGTCTCGTCCCTGATCCTAGAGGGAAGGCTCTCAGTTTTTCCCCATTGAGGATGATGCTTGCTGTAGGCTTGTGGTAGATGGCTTTAACTATGTTGAGGAAGGTCCCCTCTATACCCATTTTGGCTAGGGTTTTCATCATAAAGGGGTGCTGGATCTTGTCAAATTCGTTCTCTGCATCTATTGATATAATCATATGCTTTTTATCTTTTCTTTTGTTGATATGATGGATTATGTTGATTGATTTTTGAATGTTAAACCATCCGTGCATCCCTGAGATGAATCCTACTTGGTCATAGTGTATGATCTTTTTGATGAGTAGTTGGATTCTATTTTCTAGTAGTTTGTTGAGGATCTTTGCGTCTGTGTTCATCAGGGATATCGGTCTGTAATTCTCTTTCTTTGTGGTATCTCTGTCTGCTTTTGGTATCAGTGTGATATTTGCTTCGTAGAAACTGTTCGGAAGTGTTTTTGATATTTCAATTTCGTGGAAAAGCTTAAAGAGCATTGGGAGTAAGTCCTCTTTAAAGATTTGGAAGAATTCACTAGTGAATCCATCCGGGCCAGGACTTTTGTGCTTGGGGAGACTTTTTATTTTTTTATTACCATTTCAATTTCCTTGATGGTGATAGGTCTGTTCAGGTATTCCAGATCTTCTTGGTTAAGCCTTGGGAGTCTGTAGGAGTCTAGGAATTTATCCAATTCCTCGAGATTTTGATGTTCCGTGGCATAAAGCTTCTCAAAGTACTCCCTGAGCATCCTTTGAATTTCTGTAGTTTCTGTTGTAATGACCCCCTTTTCATTTCTGATTCGGTTTATGAGGGTTTTCTCTCTCCCTTTCTTTGTGAGTTTTACTAGAGGCTTATCGATCTTGTTAATTTTCTCAAAGAACCAGTTCTTGGTTTCATTGATCTTTCGAATTGTTTTTTGGGTTTCCATCTTGTTAATCTCTGCTCTGAGTTTTATTATTTCCTTTCTCCTGTTCGGATTGTGCTCCTTTTTTTGGTCCTTCTCCAAACTCTTAAGCTGTGAGGTTAGGTTACTTATGTGTGCTCGCTCCTCCTTCCTGAAGAATGCTTGTAGAGCTATAAACTTTCCTCTTAACACAGCTTTTGCTGTGTCCCATAAGTTTTGGTAACTCGTGTTCTCATTTTCATTCGTTTCGAGGAATCTTTTGATTTCCTCTTTGATTTCCTGTCTAATCCACTCGTTCTTCAATAGTGCACTGTTTAATTTCCAGGTGTTCGATTTAGTTTTCTGTTTTTGTGTGTGATTTACTTCTAATTTCAGCTCATTGTGGTCTGAGAAGATTGTTGATACAATCTCTATCTTCTTAATTTTATGGAGGCATGTTTTGTGGCTCAGCATGTGGTCTATCTTGGAGAATGTTCCATGTATGCTTGAGAAGAATGTGTATTCAGCTTTTTGTGGATAAAGTGTCCTGTCTATATCTACTAATTCCCTTTCTTCCATTGTTTCCCTCAGATGAAGTATGTCCTTGCTAAGCTTGAGTCTGGTTGATCTATCAAGAGTTGACAAAGCGGTGTTGAAGTCTCCCACTAGTATTGTGTTGCTATTGATGTCTTTTTCCAAATCTATGAGTAGTTGTTTTAAGTACTTTGCTGGTCTCTCATTAGGTGCATATACATTTATTATTGTAAGTTCTTCCTGTTGTACAGATCCTTTGATCAATAAGAAATGGCCTTCACTGTCTCTTATGACCTTCCTCACTCTGAAATCGATGTGGTCTGATATAAGGATGGCTACCCCAGCTTTTTTATGGGAGCTGTTTGCCTGTAGGATTGTTTTCCCGCCTTTGACTCTGAGTCTGTGTTTGCTTTGACTATTGAGATGTGTTTCTTGCAGGCAGCAGAATGTTGGGTTAAATTTTCTAATCCATCCTGCCATTCTATGTCATTCAATTGGTGCGTTTAAACAATTGACATTGAGAGAGATTATTGTTATGGGATTTTGTCCCATTGTTCTGTTGACATTTCGTGTATTTGAGGGGCCTGTCTTGCTTCTAAAGTAGTCCATTTAATTGTTATTGTAACCATGGTTTTGAGTCTATGAAGTTCCTGAGCTGTTGTTTGTCTGTGAAACTGTGTGTTGTTCCTTCTATGATGAATGAGAGTCTTTCTGGGAAAAGTATTTTTGGGGAGGCATTTATTTCATTGAGTTTTTTCACTATGTCCCACCACTGTTTTCGGGCCATGAGGGTTTCATCAGAAAAATCAGCTGTGAATTTTAAGGATGCTCCTTTTTAAGAGATTTCTTTCTTCGATCTTGCTGCTTTCAGAATTTTGTCTCTGTCTAAGGTTTTGGTCATTTTGATCAGAATGTGTCTTGGGGTATTGTTATTCGGATTTCTTCTAGCTGGTGCCCTTCGGGCCTCCTGAATGTGGTCACAAGTTTTCTTCAGCTCTGGAAACGTTGTAGCAATGATGTCTTTGACAGTTTCTTCTTCATCAAGGTTTTCTTCCTGTCCCTCTGGGACTCCAATAATTCTTATATTACTCCTCTTGGCTTCATCACGATCTTCTCTTGCCATCTGTTCCCGAATTGTGAGTCTCTTTTCCGTTTTCTGCTCTTTTCTGGAGAGTCTCTGAACTTCATCTTCAAGCTCACTGATTCTGTTCTCAGCAGCTCTTACTCTGCTGCTGAGGCCTTCCACTGAGGTTTTCAATTCGCCTACAAGATTTTTCAGGTCTGACATTTCGGATTGCATTTTCCTCATTTCTGCCTTCAAATCCTCTTGTCTTCTATTGGCATTTTTTTCCAATGTTTCTTTTAGTTCCCTAAGCATCCTAAGTAGCTCCATTCTGAATTCCTTGTCAGAGAGGTTGTCTAACACTACAGTACTCTTGGTGTCATCTGAGCTAGACTCTTCAATAAGAAAGTTTGGTGGGCTTTTGCGTTGCTTTACCATTGTGACAAGTGTGGTTTAGTCCTTCATGTCCACTGTTACTATTCTGCTTGATATGCTGTGTGAGTTAAGATAGGCTTATGAGTTATTGGGTACTGTGTTTCTAGTGGCTGAGCTAAACTAGAGAAGTTTCCATCTAAGAAGGTTGCTTATGGTTCCTATGGCATATGTAGTGGGAAAATATTTCACGGCCGCGTTAGCGGCCGCGGCTCCGGGAAGAGTCCCTGGGACTGGGCGAGGAGTTGGGAACGTCTCCTGGTTGGAATGAGGAGCCATTCAGCTTTGTTGCCCAGAGCTGGGCCTCCGTGCCCGTCCCGCGCAGATCAGGGGAGAAAACCGGCTTTCTAGGAGATGGGGCTAGCTGCGCATGCCCAGAGAGGGTCCCAGGCCCTTGGGGGCGGGCTCTACCTGGTTGGAATAGGAGCCGTTCAGCTTTGTTGCCCAGAGCCGGGCCTCCGTTAACACACTATTTTAAGAAATTTAAGAAACAGCATGTCTACTGCTGCTAGCACAGCGGTAGGGCATTTGCCTTGCAAGGAGCCAACATGGCCGACCTGAGTTTGATTCCTCCACCCCTCTCGGAGTGCCTGGCAAGCTACCGAGATTATCTCGCCCGCACAGCAGAGCCTGGCAAGCCCCCCGTGATGTATTCGATATGCCAAACACAGTAACAACAAAGTCTCCGATGGAGACGTTACTGGGCCTGCTCGAGCAAATCGATGATCAACGGGAGGGCCTTTTCTAATCCTGTAAATAATGTACAAATAACTTCTAATTGTCTAGAATAAAGATTACCTATCTATTATCAATCCTAAAATATAAAGTTTCAAACACTTTCAGATAAATAAATAGAATCCTTCTTTGTCTTTGTTTTTCCAGAGTAAATACATAATCTAACATTAAATTCATGTGAAATTATTTAACATACCTGTCAATTTAGAATTCCTTCATGACATTCACACTGCTAAATTCATTTATTTTACGCATTAAATAAATGACTGCAATATGCACTTATCCTAATAGTCAGCCATCTGATATTCATTGACCTAACTATAAAACTTCAGGTGAGTGAATAAATATAAAACACATAAGATGGCATAATCATATTTTTTACTTTAAGTAAATCATATATGCTTGTTAAGTGATTTATGGTTTCAGATCGCTTTTTTGAATATTTTGATGAATATCTTGAATATTTTGTTGTTTAAATTTCAAATATTAGTAAGTTCCTACTGCCAAGTTACCTGTGAAATAGATAAATCATGAAGACAGATTAACGTGCATAGCCTTACATGAATTAGAGTGTATGAGATAAGTGTGAGTACGATTACTACTGCTAAGCAATTCTGTGGTTAAGCAGATATGCAATGATGGAATAATTAGCTAAGGCCAAAATTAGACAAAATGCATAAACATAGGTAAATTAATAAATTAGTAAAATTCATCAAGTTATTGTAATTAATATAGTTGGTATGAAATCATTTACATGTCTATAAAACTATGGTCTTGAAAAATTTTCCTTTAAGGTTTCTGTTGCCTATTTGAACTGAATTTTGTTAGAGAAATTCACATGAAATTCATCAAGCCTCCCATCTCCCTTAACGTTTTCTTCATGTCCAATCTTCCAAATGACTTTTTCAGTCCAAGCTGATCTTCAGAAAACACACTTCACTAAATAACAGCATTTTTGTTATTTCACTTACATAACTTACATAACATTCACTTACTTTCACTTACATAACTTATAAGAAAATTTAATTTCTAAACTCAACTTCTGACCTTTTTATACACCTCAGAGGCAAATTTAACTAACTTCTCCAGCTAACTGGAAAGCAAGTACATTTTGTAGCAATTCTTAATGTTATCACTGTTCTCTCAAATTCTATATGAAGTCATCTAGAAAAACTTCCTCTCAGAATCTGAACTTTCCCAGAATTTCTGCTATAATCAGTCTAGTTGTTTCTGCACCATCTTTAACCTAGATTAAAGCAACTAGTTTCACTATAGCTCACAAACTATTTTATCTATGCAGCAACAGCACAGATTTTTAAAATTGAAGAATTTACTCTGGTGCTCTGATATTGTGAAAATAGCAAGGAATTGCTAGGAAATTTAAATAATTTCCTCTTTTTTATTTTGTGGACATTAAATGTCTTATTACAATAACAACAATCTTTTTTTAAGGTTAGTCTGTTTATCGTATAAATTATTTCTAATACTTACAATCAAAGTATTCAGTTATTTTGAATAAATAATTAAAATAGTGCAACATTTCCCTTTACCCCGCAGGTACCCAGAGCATATTTTTTAAAAATAGATCTGGTACTAAGAATTATTAAAATCATACTGTTAAAGCCTGATGGGTGGTAACAGGCAGCAGCTCACACAGTCCCCATGAGCCCTGATTCTTACACTCTCTCAAGAAGGATTTGATGGTAAGAGCAAACTAATTAAAGCAAGTATTTATTTTAAAATGCATAGGAGGCAAGTAAAGAAAACTAGTACCCAGCTGGGATAAAATAAAGTTTTTATTTAGGAAAAAGCAATAATAGCAGCCAGATCTGCAGCATAAGGGAGTGAGGGATCAAAGCAACACCAAAGCTGCTCTGTTTCACTTTTCATTGTGGTTTCAAGCTTCCTTCCATTTCTAATCTCTCCCACTCTCCTCCACAAATACCTGGTCTTGAGGTCCTGGCCATGTTTGGTCACTTTCATGAGTTTCCATGGTAAAGAAAATTATTATGACAGCGGCTGTGTGTTATTTACTTCTGCTTAGTGCTCACAAGTCACAACTGACAGTGTTTTGGGGACTCTTGTGCTGAAGATACAATCTGGTTTGGTCAGTCGGCCAATGTAAGGCAAAAAAAATCCTACCCACCATACTATTTCTGCAGCCCTTTAATTTCTGTTTCTTCTTATAAAATTGCACCAAATTCTCCAGTGTTTGATAGCTCTTCTCACTATATATTAGGGTTTGGAGATGTTCAACATATGATTCACTTTGATATTTTTCTACCCATATTAATGACAATTATCTCTGTACCTCTTTCTTTTCACTTCAATATTCTTAATAAGGTTTATAGGAAACCTTGCTCTTTGGAAACCTCTAAAATGATAATTTTTTGAAATTCTACCATGTAGTAGAAAAGAGAAAAAGATTAATACTTATTCCAATAAAAGTGCTAAATATTTTCATGGACGTATGAGCAGAGTCCCTCAGAACAAGTGCTCAGTACTGCTGAAGCAGTGAGCAAAGTACCTTTAAGCTGTGGCCTGACTTAAAATTTATGAAGGATATCTTTGCTCTCTTCTATCCCCCTAATGCAAACAATTCTTCCTCATCTCACATTGCCAGCTAAGAATTTAACTTGTAACACTGAGAAAAATCTTTAGAAGAGTTTTATTGTAAGTGTACTTCATGTGTTAATGTTTCCTTACTTATTTAACCAATGAGAAACATTTACTATCCCTTTACAGCATGCTCTGCTATTTTTCCTAGAATTAGTCACTCATCTGTTCTTCAGTTTTATTCTCTTACTCTCTTTCTCATTCTTTTTGCTTTTTGGGTAACACCCAGCAATGCACAGGGGTTACTCCTGGCTCTGCACTCAGGAATTACCTCTGGCGGTGCTCAGGCAACCATATGGGATGCTGGGAATCGAACCCGGGTTGGCCGCATGCAAGGCAAATGCCCTACCGACTGTGCTATTGCTCCAGCCCCTCTTTCTCATTCTTATTTGTAATATTTCTTCTTATCTTCCCCTTTATAATAAACCAGCTCAAGATTTGTGTTGGATATATTTTCTTACTCTCTGCTTAGATGAACATATTCATCATTATGGTCTTAATTTTATAAATTTAATTTTTTTATTAGTGAAACACTATGAGGTACAGTTTTAGACTTACAAACTTTTGTGCTTGGATTTCAGTTATACAATGATCGAGTACCCATCCCTCCACCAGTGCCAATTCTCCACCACCAATGATCCTTGTAAACCTCCCACCCCCAAACTCCAACCCCCCCACCCCACCCCGCATCTGTGGCAGGGCATTACCTTTTGCTCAGTCTTTCCTTTAGGGCATTGTAGTTTGCAATAGAGGTTTTGAGTGGCTATCATGTTTGGTCTATAGTCTAATTTCAGTATGGATCTCATATCCCAAGCAAGTCCTTCAAATATCCTTTACTTGGTGTTCCCTGCTCTCTCTGAGCTGCCTTTTACCCCAGCATGTGTTGCTGAATTCTAAGCTGTGGAACAGATCTCCTGGTACTTATCTCAACTATTTTTGGGTGTTTGACTCCCATTCTGTTACTTTATATTCCCCAGATGGGTGCAGTTTTTCTATGTCTGTTTCTCTCTCTCTAGCTCATTTCACTTAGTATAATTTCAATTTAGAACCTCTTGAACGTAAATTTCATGACTTCATCTTTTCTAACAGCTGCGTAGTATTCCGTTGTGTAGATGCACCATTGTTTCTTTAACCAGTCATCTGTTGTCGGACACTTTTTTTTTTCAAATTTTGGCTAATATTAACAATGCAGCAATGAACACAGAAGTGCAGATGCATTTCGACTGTGCTTTTTTGCTTCTCTGGGATATATTCCAGGACATCGTATTGCTGGGTCAAATGGGAGCTCAGTTTCTAATTTTTTTGAGAATCATCCAGACTATTTTCCAAAAGGGCTGAACCATTCAGTACTCCCACCAGCAGTGAAGGTGGGTCCCTTTCTCGCCACATCCGTGCCAGCACCAGTTGCTTTTGTTCTTTAGGATGTGGGCCAGTCTCTGTGGTATGAGATGATATCTTATTGTTGTTTCTATCTGCATCTCCCTGAGGATTAATGATGTATGCATTTTCTCATGTGCATTTTTGCCATTCTGATTTCTTCTTTGAGAACGTTTCTGTTCATTTCATCATCCCATTTTTGATGGGGTTGGTTGTTTTCTTCTTCTCGAGTTCAACCAGTACTTTGTATATCCTTGATAACAACCCCTTGTTGGATGAGTAGGGTATTGGGCAAATATACTTTCTCATTCTGTAAACTGTCTTTGTATTTTGGTCACTGTTTCTTTTGAGATGTAGAAGCTTCTTAGTTTAAGATAGTCCCATTTGTCTATCTCTGTTTTCACTTGCTTGGCCAGTGGCATGTCCTCTTTGAAGATGCCGTAGCAGGGTTTTGCCTACCTACTCTTCAATGTACCTTATGAATTCCACTCTGATGTTGATGTCTTTAAATCCATTTTAATCTTACATTTATACATGGTGTTAGGTAGAGATCTGAGCACATTTACTGCATGTAGCTGTCCAGGTTTGCCAGCACGATTTGTTCAAGAGGCTTTCCTTGTTTCCCTTCACAATTCTTGCTCCCTTATAAAAGAATATATGATCATATGTTTGGAGGGAGTTGTCAGTACATTCAACCCTGTTCCATTGGCATGCAGCTCTGCCTTTGTTCCAGTACCATGCTGTTTTAATTGTTACTGCCTTGTAGTAGAGTTTGAAGTTAGGAAGGTTGATTACTCCCATTATCTTTTTTCCAAGAATTGCTTTCACTCTTTGTGGGGGCTTATTGTTCCATATGAATTTCAGGAGTGTTTGCTCAATTTCTTTGAAGAATGTCATAGGTATTGTTACAGGTATCACATTGAATTTGCACAATGCTTTGGGAGTATTGCCATTCTGACAATTTTAATTGTACTGATCTATGAGCAGGGGACATCTTTCCATTTCCTTGTGTCCTCTTTTATTTCCTGAAGTAGTGTTTTGTAGTTTTCTTTTATGGGTATTTTATGTCCTTAGTTAAGCTGAGTCCGAGGCACTTGATATTCTGGGGCACAATTGTGAACAGGATTGTTTTTCTCATGTCGCTTTCTTCTCTCTCATTATTTGCCTATATGACTTTTGGGGATTAATTTTATAGCCTGCAACTTTTCGATACAAGTCTTCTGTTTCTAGGAGTTTCTTGGTAGAGATTTTAGGGTTCTCTGTGTATAGCATCATATTATCTGCGAATAGTGAGAGCTTGATTTCTTCCTTTCCTACCTGAATGTCCTTAATATATTTTTCTTGACTAACCGCTATTGCAATTACTTCCAATATTATATGGAACAGCAGGGGAGAAAGTGGACATCCTTGTCTTGTCCCTGATCTTAAAGAAAAGGCTCTCAGTTTTTCTCCATTGAGGATGATGCTTGCTTTAGATAGAAGGCTTTAACTTTATTGAGTTAAATCCCTTCTGTCCCGATTTTGGCGAGGATTTTCATCATAAAAGGTGCTGGATCTTCTCAAATGCTTTCTCTGCATCTATTGATATGATCATATGATTTTCATCTTTAATTTTTTGATATGATGGATTATGTTGATTTATTTATGAATGTTAAACCATCCTTGCATCCCTGGGATGAATCCTACTTGGTCATGGTATATGATCTTTTTGATGAGTTGTTGAATTCCATTTGATAGTATTTTATTGAGAATCTTCACATCCGTGTTCATCAGGGATATCGGCCTGCAGTTTTCTTTTCTTGTGGTGTCTTTGTTTCCTTTTGGTATTAGAGAGATATGGGTTTCATAGAAACTGTTGGGGAGAGTTTCCGTTTTTTCAGTTTTCTGGAAAAGATTGAGAAGACCTGGTAATAGGTCTTCTTTAAATGTTTGAAAAAATTTGCTAGTGAATCCATCTGGACTGAGCTTTTGTTTCTGCGAAGAGTTTTGATTACAGTTTCAATTTCCTTGATGTTAATAGGACTATTCAGGTACTCTAGATCTTCTTGAGTCAGCCTTTGGAGATTGTAGGAATCCAGGAATTTATCCATTTCTTCTAGGTTCTCTTGTTTCGTGGCATACAGACCTTCAAAGTAATCTCTGATGATCTTTTGAATTTCTTTTTTTTCTGTTGTGATATCCCCCTTCTCATTTCTGATTCGGTTTATTACAGTTCTCTCTCTCTGTTTCTTTGTGAGTGTTGCTAGTGGTTTATCTATCTTGTTTATTTTTCGAAGAATCAGCTTTTGGTTTCATTGATCTTTTAGATTATTTTTTGGCTTTCAATGTCATTTATTTCTGTTCTAAGTTTTATGATCTCTTTCCTTCTGCCTGGTTTGTGCTCCTTTTGTTGATCCTTTTCTAAGATCTTGAGCAGTGAAGTCAGGTTGTTTATGTGGCCCTTTCTTCCTTCCTGACAAATGCTTGCAGAGCTATACATTTTCCCCTTAACACGCCTTAATCTGCGTCCCATAGTTTCTGGTAGCTCATGTCTTCATTCTTATTTGTTTCCAGGTATCTTTTGATTCCGTCCTTTATTTACATTCTGACCCACTTGTTGTTTAAAATAGAGTTGTTTAATTTCCAGGTGTTTGATTTGGTTCTCCATAACTGTGTGTGATTCACTTCTATCTTCAGTGCATTGTGATCTGAAAAGATTGCTTTTTGCTTTGTTTTTATTTTTTTTTTTATTAGTGAAACACCATGTGGTACTGTTGTTGACCTTACAAGTTTTTGTAGTTGGATTTCAGTCATAAAATGATCGAGTACCACATGGAAAGTATCATGTTAAGCGAAATGAGTCAGAAAGAGAGGGATAGACATAGAAATATTGCATTCACCTGGGGGAACATTCTATCTATCTATCTATCCTCCCATTGTTCATCGATTTTCTCGAGCAGGCCCAGTAATGTCTCCATTGTGAGACTTTGTTGTTACTGTGTTTAGTATATCAAATATGTCACGGGTAGCTTGTCAGGCCCTGCCGTGCAGGCGAGATACTCTTGGTAGCTTCCCGGGCTCTCATAGAGGGGTGGAGGAATCGAACTCGAGTCGGCCATGTTGGCTGTGTGCAAGGCAAATGCCCTGCCCCTGTGCTATCGCTCCAGCTCCTGGGGGTGGGGGGGTGGGGGTGGGGAAGGGAACATAAAGTAACAAAATAGGAGACTAACACCCAAGAGTGGCCAGATTAGTACCAGGAGTTTTTCTCCATGGCTTGGAGGCCAGCCACACACTCCAGTGGAAAAGGAGCTCAGATAGAGAAAGGAGCACCAAATAAAGCGAGTTGGGAGGGTCCTCCCAGAATGGAAGAAGCATGCTGAAAGTAGACTACAGACCAAATATGATTGTCACTCAATGCCTCGTTTGCAAACCACAACACCCAAAAGGAGAGAGAGAACAAAAGGGAATACCCTACCACGGAGGCAGGATGGGACGGTGGGATGGGGGGTGGGAGGGAAACTAAGACCCGTGGTGGTGGAAAATGGGTACTGGTGGAGGGATGGGTGTTTGATCATTGTACAATTGAAACCCAAGCACAAAAAGTTGTAAATATACAACTGTACCTTATGGTGTTTCACTAACAAATTTTTTTTTAAAAAATGTAAATGATGGAGAATGGACACTCTTGGAGGGATGAGTACTGGATCATTGTATAACTGAAACCAAAGCACAAAAATTTGTAAGTCTACAACTGTACCTTATGGTGTTCACTAATAAAAATTTTTTTAAAAAAATGATCGAGTGCTCATCCCTCCACCAGTGCCCATTCTCCACCACCAATGATCCCAGTAACCCTTCCACACTTCCCATAGCCCGATCCCTTCCAGCCTATGTGACAAGGCAATACCTTTTGTTCTCTCTCTCCTTTTGGTTGCTAAGGTTTGCAAAAGAGTTATTGAGTGTCAAGCAATATAGCTATATTTCGGTCTATATTCTACTTTCAGCATGCATCTCCCATCCTGGAGTAAATCTTCTGTAACTTTTCTCGATTATTCTAGGATCTTAGTCTCCTATTTTGTTACTTTATATTACCCAGATGAATGTAATCTTTTTATGTCTGTCCCTCTCTTTCTGACTCATTTCACTTAGCATGATACTTTCATTTCCATGTAGTACCATTTGTACGTAAATATCATGACTTCGTCTTTTCTAACAGTTGCATAGTACTCCATTGTATAGATGTACAAAAATTTCTTTAAGCAGTCATCTGTTCTCGGGAACTCAGGTTTTTTCGAGATTTTGGCTATTGCAAACAATGCAGCAATGAACATAGAAGTGCAGATGTCACTTTGGTTATACATTTTTGACTCTCTAGGATATATTCCCAGGAATGGTATTGCTGGATCAAATGGGAGCTCCGTGTCTAATTTTTTGAGAATCATCCATACTGTTTTCCAAAAGGGCTGGACCAGTTGACGTTCCCACCAGCAGCAATGGAGGGTCCCTTTCTCGCACTTCCACACCAATACTGGTTGCCTTTATTCTTTAGGATGTGGGCCAGTCTCTGTGGTTTTTATCTGCATCTCCCTGACGATTAGTGATGTAGAGCATTTTCTCATGTGCCTTTTTGCCATTCATATTTCTTCTTTGTATAAGTTTCTGTTTATTTTGTCGCCCTATTTTTGATGGGTTTGGATATTTTCTTCTTGTGGAGTTCAACCAGTGCTTTGTCTATCATTAATATCTACCCCTTATCAGATGCATATTGGGTGAGTATTCTTTCCTATTCTGTGGATTGTCTTTCTATTTTGGTCACTATATCTTTTGATGTGCAGAAGCTTCTTTATTTAAGATAGCCCCATTTTTTTATCTCTGTTTCCACTTGGTTGGTCATTGGAGTGTCATCTTTGAATATACTGTTAACCTCAATATTGTAGAGGGTTCTGCTGACCTTGTTTTCAATGTATCTTATGGATTTTGGCCAGATGTTGAGATCTTTAATCTATTTTGATCCGACTTTTGTGCATGGTGTTAGGTCCAGGTCTAAGCAAATTTTTTTTGCATGTGGTTGTCTAGTTATGTCAGCATAATTTGGTGAAGAGTCTTTCCTTGTTCCACTTCACATTTCTTGCTCCTTTTTCAAAGATTAGTTGTTCATACATTTGGGGTTGTGTGTACAGATATTCCACCCTGTTCCATTGGTATACAGACCTGCATTTGTTCCAGTGCTATGCTGTTCTAATTTTACTGCTTTGTAGTAGAGTTTGAGGTTGTGGAGGGTAATGCCTCTCCACGTTTTTTTCCCCAAGAATTGCTTTAGTTATTCTGGGGCACTTGTTGTTCCAAATGAATTTTAGGAGTTCTTGATCTATTTCTTTGAAGAATTTCATGGGTTTCCTTATAGGCATCATATTGAATCTTTATAATGTTTTGGGGACTGTTGCCATTTTAACAATGTTAATTCCTCTTATCCATGAGCAGGGGATATGTTTCCATTTCCTTGTGTCCTCTTTTATTTCATGGAGTAGCATTTTGTAGTTTTTATTGTAGAGGTCCTTTACCTCTTTAGTTAGGCTGATTCCAAGATATTAAATTTTCTTTGGCACGGTTGTGAATGGGATTAATTTTTTCATGTCACTCTTCTCTCTCTCATTATTTGCATATAGGAAGGCCATGGATTTTTGAGCATTAATTTTATAGCCTGCATTTTTACTGTACAAGTTCATTGTTTTTAGAAGTTTCTTGGTAGAGGATTTGTTGTTCTCAAGATATAGTATCATATTGTCTGCAACTAATGAGAGCTTGATTTCTTCCTTTCCTTTCTGGACGACTTTAATGTATTTTTCTTGCCTAATGGCTATTGCAAGTTCTCCCAGTACTATATTGAACAGAAGTGGTGATAGTGGGCATCCTTGTCTTGTCCCTGATCTTAGAGGGAAGGCCCTCAGTTTTTCCCCATTGAGGATAATGCTTGCCATGGGTTTGCCCTAGATGGCTTTGATTATCTTGAGGAAAGTTCCTTTAAAACCTATTTTGGTGAGAGTTTTCATCATAAACGGGTGCTGTATCTTGTCAAATGCTTTCTCTGCTTCTATTGATATGATCATATGGGTTTTATCTTTACTTTTGTTGATATGATAGATTATGTTGATTGATTTTCCAAATGTTAAACCATCCTTTGATACCTGGTATTAATCCAAATTGGTTGTGGTGTATGATTTTTTGTATTTTATTTGTTAATATTTTGTTGAGGATTTTCCCATCCCTGTTCATCAGAAATATTGGCCTATAGTTTTCTTTGTTGGTGGTGTCTTTGTTTGCTATTGGTATTAGGGAGATATGTGTCTCATAGAAGCTTTTTGGGAAGGTTCCTGTTTTTCCAACAACAAAAAAAACATAGCAAGGAATTATTGGCATTGAAAGAAGAAATAGAAGAGAAAGGGCTTATAGACCTATACAGAGCTTTACACCCCCAAAAGAAAGAATACACATTCTTCTGCAGTGCGCATGGAACATTTTCCAAAAGATACCATGTGCTAGGCCACAAAGCATACCTCAACAGAATCGGGAAGATAGAAATAGGATCAACCATCTTTTCAGACCACAATGCACTGAGGATAGAAGTGAATCACACACAGACACGGAGAACCAAATCAAACACCTGGAAATTTAACAACTCAATGCTGAACAACGAGTGGGTCAGGAATGAAATCAAGGACAAAATGAAAAGATACCTGGAAACAAATAAGAATGAAGACACGAGCTACCAGAACTTATAAGATGCAGTGAAAGCCATATTAAGGGGAAAATTTATAGCTCTGCAAGCATTTCACCGGACAGAAGAAAGGATGCACATAAACAACTTGACTTCACAGCTCAAGACCTTATAAAAGGATCAACAGAAAGAGCCCAAATCAGGCAGAAGGAAATAGATCATAAAAATTAGAGCAGAAATCAATGACATGGAAACCAAAGAAACAATCTGAAAGATCAATGAAACCAAGAACTGGTTCTTTGATAAAATAAACAAGATAGATAAACCACTAGCAACACTCATGAAGAAACACAGAGAGAGAGAACCCTAATAAACTAAATCAGAAATGAGAAGGGGAATATCACAACAGAACACAAAGAAATTCAAAAGAACAGCAGAGACTACTTTGAAAGTCTGTATACTATGAAACAAGAGAACCTAGAAGAAATAGATAAATTCCTGGACTTCTATAATCTCCCAACGCTGTATCAAGAAGACCTAAAGTATCTGAATAGACCTATTAACATCAAGGAAATCAAAACTGTAATCAAAAGTCTTCCAAAAACAAAAGCTCAGTTCCAAATAGATTCACTAGCGATTTTTTCAAAACATTTAAAAATGACCTACTGAGAGTTCTTTTCAAGCTTTTTCAGGAAATTGAAAAAACAGAAAATGTCCCAAATAGTTTCTATGAAGCCCATTTCTCTCTAATACAAAAAGCAAACAAAAACACCACAAGAAAAGAAAACTACAGGCCTTTATAAGTGATGAATATGGATGCGAATATTCTCAAAAAATTACTAGCAAATAGAATTCAACTATTCATCAAAAAGATCACACACCATGACCAAGTGGGTTTATCCCGGAGTTTCAAGAATGGTTTAACATTTGGAAATCAATCAACATAATTCATCATATCAACAAAAGAAAATATTAAAATCATATGATCATATCAATAGATGCAGAGAAAGAATTTGACAAGATCCAGCACCTGTTTATAATGAAAACCCTTGCCAAAATTGTGATAGAGGGGACTTTCCTCAATATAGTTAAAGCCATCTACCACAAGTCTACAGCAAGCATCATCCTCATTGGGGAAAATCTGAGTTCCTTCCCTCTAAGATCAGGGACGAGACAAGGATGTCCACTCTCTCCACTGCTGTTCAAGATAGTACTGGAAGTACTTGAAATAGCGATTAGGCAAGAAAAATATATTAAGGGCATCCAGGTAGAAAGGAAGAAATGAAGCTCCCACTATTCGCAGATGATATGATACTATACTTAGAGAACCCTAAAACCTATACCAAGAAACTACTAGAAACAATAGACCTGTATAGTAAAGGTGCAGGCAATAAAGACAATACTCAAAAGTCCATGGCTTTCCTATACGCAAATACAGAAAGAGAAGAAAGTGACATGAAGAAAACAATTTCGTTCACAATTGTGCCCTAGAAAATCAAGTACCTATGAATCAGCTTAACTAGGGAAGTAAAGGACCTGTACAAAGAAAACTACAAGACACTACTTCAGAAAATAAAAGAGGACACAAGGAAATGGAAAAATATCCCCTGTTCATCGATGGGGAGAATTAACATTGTCAAAATGGCAATACTTCCCAATGCATTGTAAAATACAGCACAATCCCTATTAGGATACCCATGACATTTTTCAAAGAAATGGAGCAAACACTTCTGAAATTTATATGGAACAATAAGCCCCCACGCAAACTAAAGCAATTCTTGGGGAAAAGAAAACGGGAGAAATCAACCTCCCTAATTTCAAAGTCTACTACAAAGAAGTAATAATTAAAACATCATGGTACTGGAACAAAGGCAGAGCTGCAGACCAATGGAACAGGGTCGAATATACTGACATCTCCCCCCAATCATATGATCATCTAGTCTTTGATAAGGGGTAAGAAAAGTGAAGTAGAGCAAGGAAAGCCTCCTTTGTAGAGCAAGGAAAGCCAGTGAAGTAGAGAAAGGAAAACCAGATGACTGGTTAAAGAAACTTTGGTACATTTACACAATGGAGTGCTATGCAGCTGTTAGAAAAGACGAAGTCATGAAATTTACATACAAGTGGTACTATGTGGAAAGTATCATGTTAAGCGAAATGACTCAGAAAGAAAGGGATAGACATAGAAAGATTGCATTCATCTGGGGAACATACAGTAACGAAATAGGAGACTAATACTCAAGAATGGCCGAGATTAGTAGCAGGAATTTTGATCCATGGCTTGGAGGCCCACCACACTCTCTAGGGGAAAAGGCAGCTCAGATAGAGAAAGGAGCACAAATAAAGGGTGTTGGGAGTATCCTCCCAGGATGGGAGAAACATGCTGAAAGTAGATTATAGAACAAACATGATTGCCACTCAATGCCTCTCTTGAAAACCACAGCACCCAAAAGGAGAGAGAGAACAGAGGGGAATGCCCTGCCACAGAGGCAGGGTGGGATGGGGGGATGGGGTGTGGGAGGGATACTGGGATTCATGGTGGTGGGAAATGGGCACTGGTGGAGAGATGGGTATTTGATCATTGTATAATTGAAATCCAAGCACAAAATTTGTAAGTCTACAACTGTACCTCATGGTGTCTCACTAATAACAATTTTAAAAAAAGTGACTTTCTTACAAGCAAAGCAAAATTTTATTTGAGATTTTCTGGTTTACAATACAATTTATAATATTTTATGCACATAATACAAATACTACAGACATCAAACTTTTGTATTTCTATTTCTTTGGGGTTTTTTGGTTTGGAGTCCGCACCAAAGGTGCTCATGATTACTCTGGCTCTGTACACAGGAGTTACTCGAGACAAAGCTTTAAAGACTATTTGATATTACTGAGATCAAACCCAGGTGGGTCACATGCAAGGCTAGCGCCTTACCTACTTGCTGTTCCATTGCTTTTGCCCCAAATTTATGCCTTTTGAATGAATATACAATCCAATTATTATCTTTAAAATAATTTGAAATTTCAAAAAATAAAACAATTCAGGGTTAGAGCTATAGCACAGCAGGTAGGGCGTTTGCCTTTCACCCAGCTGACCCAAGTTGGATTCCTCTGCCCCTCTTGGAGAGCCTGGCAAGCTACCGAGAGTATCTTGCCCGCAGGGCAAAGCCTGGTAAGCTACCCGTGACATATTCAATATGCCAAAAGCAGTAACAATAAGTTTCACAATTTGTTGTGAGACGTTACTGATGCCCACTCGAGCAAATTGATGAACAACTAGAGGACAGTGGTACAGTGCTAAAACACCTCAACTAAGAGTTGAGGGCTGGAATCATAGCATAGCAGGTAGGGCGTTTGCCTTGCACCCAGCTGATCCAGTTTCTATTCCTCTTTCCCTCTCGAACAGCCCAAGCTACCGAAAGTATCCCGCCCATATGGCAGAGCCTGGCAAGCTCCCCGAGGTGCATTTGATATCCCAAAAACAGTAACAACAAGTCTCACAAATGGAGATTTTACCAGTGCCTGCTGGAGCAAATGTATGAACATCGGAAGGACAGTGCTACAGTGCTATCCTACTGTAAAGAGACTATCTCTGTAGAACAATTAAAGTTTTAAGGTAAAAATAGAACACCTCATTTGACTATGATAAAATGATACAATGAAACATAGTCATTAGCCTTAACTACTGAAACTCAGAGTTAACAACTCAAAACCAGCCCACACCATTACCTTTGTGTAGATTTGTTTTTCTCTGCTTCACTTGGAGAGGGTATCTTAATAAGTTAACTTTAAACTTTCCCTTTCATTTTAGAAATTTAGATGAAATTGGAGGGAAAACAGAATATTGTTTTTTTCTGTTTTTAATAATGAATGCATATAAGTAATATTTGTTTTTAGAAAGTCTCATTGCCAATAATACAAATAAATAGATAAATCTTTGCATCACTAAGATTCCTGTGTGGCAATTGAAATTTGTAGAAATAATTATTACTTGCAAGTAAAATTTAAATGTTTTTATCCTGAGGAATTATTAGAATAATAACAATGTATTGCCACTTTGATGTTTACTTTTTAGGGGAGAATAGATATATAAGAAAGTGTAGGACTGGAAAAGTGGATTTTTCTCCAGGGTTAACTGTAATGATAGTTTATGTTCAACATCTCTTAAGGTAATTAGGATCTTTCTGTGCTGATGCTTTCCAAAACTCTTATTGAATATCTTATCTCTGAAAAACAGGTTGCTAAGTATTGCAGATTCAACGGTGAGCCAGTAAGAGATTGTTTTGTGCCTTTTTAAATGAAATCTACATAAAATAAAATAAAAACTAGGTAGTGGCTGAAAGTGTGTCAGGCTTATTTGCTGACACTGAAATATTTAGCACATTAGCTGATGTGTCGGAGAGCCCGGCAAGCTACCGAGAGTATTGGATATGCCAGACACAGTAACAACAAAGTCTCCAATGGAGACGTTATTGGGCCCGCTCGAGCAAATCGACGATCAACGGGAGGGCCTTTACCTTTACCTTTACCTTAGCTGATGTGAATAGAATTTTCTCTATTTGTCTCCCCTCACATTTTTCCAACTAAGTTTAGTTCTAGCAAACTAATCTTGGGTCAAAAAAAAGTAAAAAAATATAACTATAGCAAGAAAACTAACCCTATAGTAATGACATGCATTACATTTAGGCAAAATGTATTTGACAGTGTCAGAAATAAATTTTTAAGTACTATTATATCTTTATTTTTTTTGAAAGTAAACTTAGCAATGTACTGAACTTTATTAAGCTTTGATTTAATTATAAATAAAATGGATACTATAATGCTTACCTATGAGTTTTTTTATTGCCCCAGCAGGATGTAGTTTTGGAAATCTTCATATGACAACTCATTACTATCTCTTGCTGTTTTTGTATATTTAATAGACTCAATTGGATGATTATCATGTGGAGTCACTTTGGAAAATTTAGAAAAATATCAGTTGGGGTTGCAGTCAGTTAAAATTTTGACAGTTGAATGTCATCTGTGGCCCGCTTGAGCTCTAGGACAAAGTGACTTCATATTGTTTATCCACGTGGTATGGGCTGGGCAGATAAATTTCCTGTGGAAACTTGGGAGTGTGAATCTTTCCAAAATGCCTTGGTGGAAGCTGAAAGGATTTTCATGTCCCTTTTTCAGTAAGCTGTGAGTCTCTCATTTTCTAGATTTTTTTTTATCAAACAAGTTATGAAAGTCAGCAAACATATAAGCAAAGAAAATTTAATTTGACAAGTTGGAAAGGATTTGAGAAGATCTTTAATCTACTTTATTACAGTTAACCCTTCAATCATTCTCCAAAACTAGTTATAATGCTCTTCCTATTATACCATAATCACCATCTTGCTTATTCTCATGCTACATCTTTGTGAACTATCAATATTACATTGTTTTCACATTTTTCTAGAAAATATGGGAAAATATTAGGAGCTAAGTATTTAGTCAAGGTGATATTCAGATAAAAAGAAAATTTTTATTGTAATTCATTTGTTCTATAGTTTCTAAAGAATTTATTAAATTATTATGAAAACTAAATATATAGCTATAAATTTAATCTTTCAATATTTTTTAAAAAAATCCTTTCAAATCTTAAGTGAACTATTATATATTAGAGAGAGGCTAGAGACCATAATTTTAAATTGTGTTAACAATGTTACTATACATATAATTGCATATGATTTAGGATTATTTCACTTTCATGGTGCATTTTGAAAAGTGATTGCAACTTTAAGATACATGTTCATTAAATATTTTATCTCTAATAATAAGTAATAAGTACTTTTGTATTTTTGATTTATAATTAACTCTCAATCAGTGAAAGTATTATTTATCCACTGACATACATAATTAGTTTGTTGATGTCCAAAATTAAGCTTTTAAAAAAATAAATTCTAACTTTATAGTCAATGATGCATATCAAGCTGCTAACTTAATTAGATATGAAAGAATGAATGCTGTCATTTCAAGTCAAGATCTCAATGGAATATTTTGCAGGATATTAGCAAAAGTTTAAGTAAAAGCAATGTTTAATTACAAGTACAGCTACTCATTATCTCTCTCAAAAAATGAAATTTTGGAGAGTCACTGCACAAGAATGCTCAAGAGAGTCATCTTTCTCTTAAAATTTAGGCCTATGTTTTTGCATACTAATTAAATCATGGTTGTTTCATTTTAAAAGTACAGACATACTCCTTGCCCTAAGGATACATTTTATTATCATGTGGAATATGAAATGTTATTCTGCTTCAGGAGATAAAAGCAATTTAATTTTAATCTCTCTGGAAACTAAGCATCAGCACAGCAAGTCATCTGTAACATCCGTGACTATTATCTTTTAGCAAACTATTTTATACTGTCATTAATATATGGGACTCTTTTGTATATGGAACCTGTTACATGAAAAATTATTGAATCTGCATCTTATGACTGGAAAAAAATCTGCCTGTGCTGAGCGTAAGTCATGTTTGTCAGTGGTATTTTTGTTTAGCTTGCTTCTAGTTTTAGAAAGTGGCCCAAAGTAAAAAGCAGAGCATAATCTAGAGACAGCCAGGTGGTAACTATTCAGCAACCTTATTTTATTAAAAATTAAAAAGTTCTTTTGAGATTAAAAAAATCCATTATAATCTCCTGAGCTTTCTAGACCAGTTTCACAGCTCATGTAGGCTTTAACCAATCATAGCACTCTGACTAATGGTGTTAATGGGAATCCATTTCTTCCTCTAATTAAACACAGATGTAGATCTAAAATTTAAGAAAAAAAGAAAAATCTGTATTCCCTTGCCAAGCTCATAATTTTTCTCATTCTCCTTCTCTTTCTCTCTCTCTTTCTCTCTCTCTCACTTTTTGCTCGCTACAGGATCATTGACAGCACCCAGGAGCCTAACACAGATGCACATTAATTACCCGTTCTCTAATTACTAGGGTACCAATATAACTGCTCAACCATTCATTATACATTCTTCTCAACTTCACAAAACTCCAGAGACATATGTATGAAGCTCACCACTTGGCAACATTAATTGAACCCTATTAACTCATAAAATTTATGAAAAGTGCAGCTATTAATATAAAAAAGTGCTCTTTCATTTAGTCCACTAAACTCACAATGTACAAATGATCATTTTCCTTGTCCTGTCTATTGGATATTGGACAATGCAGCTGCTCACAGTTTGTTAATTATCAGAAATACATCAACAGGATTAGTCTGGACTCCTGGTAGTTAAATTAGCAGGCTAATCTTCCATTCTGGAAGTATGCACAGTGGTAGTTAGCTATATAAGCAAATCTAAATAGAATGCTTAGCTACAATTTTAAGTTTATTTTTTTAAAAAAGTAAACAAAAACTAACTCGGTCATAAATTCAGTCATAAAGATTACTATACACCCAATTCATTCACTTTGAACAGAAATCAAACTTTTATTTTATTGGAATTGTCATTAATACAAAAGTTTATGTTTGAAGTTATGTTCTAACAATTTACCCTGTTCATATAATTATTATTGATTGATATAATCTTACTCTAGCTTGAATTCAACTGATACACTTCAGTTTAACAAGTCATGTCTGGCTTTTATTCTGATAAGCTTCACATGAATGTATTCTAACTTTTCCATTTCTGAGCTTATATCCTCTATATACACAGACCAAATATTAGATACCATAGTATGAATGTGACTCTTTGCTGTAGATACAAAATTTATTCCAGTGGGATGTAAAATAAAATAGAATTGACAATTTAGTTCTTAGTGCAGTAGCAAATAATTATAAACACTGACGAATAAATGTGAGGAAAAATCTGGGAACAAATAGTAGAAAAAAACCGCAGTCAGATCATGAATTCCCTGAGTTATTATTGTCTGTCAAATTAATTGATTTTCCTGAATGTTCTTCTTTGTTTGGTGTTATTTGTATTTATAATCAAAATTTTTGAAAATAAGATTTATAATATAAAATTTTCAAATAATATTTTCAAATACCTTATATAAAAATTAGCCTAAAGATCCTATGAGAAGAAGGAAACCTTAACACCTTCTTTTCTGTTTAATTTTGGGGCCATACCCTGTGTACTTGTGGTATTCCCTGATCTGTGCTTGAAGAATCCTCTTCATGGTGGAGCCAGATATTGAATTCAGCATTCGATTCAGCTTCTGCATTTGATTCTTCCGTCCCTCTCTGAGAGTCTGGCAAACTACCAAGAGTATCCCACCCGCATGTTTGAGCCTGGCAAGCTTCCCGTGGTGTATTCAATATGCCAAACACAGAAACAAGAATTCTCACAACGGAGACGTTACTGATGCCTACTTGAGCAAATCAATGAACCGCGGGACGACAGTGGTACAGTGCTAAATTGCATTCAAAACATGCTATGCCTGCTCTCAGCCTATTGAGCTTTTTCCCCCCAAATACCTGATTTCATATTTGGCAACTTAAAAACAAATTTCAACAAGAAAATAAGATTTGTTCCTAAATTGCACCCCCCCCAACATAAAAAGTTCCATAGATCACGCTGCCTAAATTAAAAACAAAGTACCATACCAATACAAGTTAAGATGTCAACCTGAATAAAGAAATTATAGTTTAAAAACATGAGAAAAGGGAGATAGGATAGTGGGTAATGTGCTGGAATTACAAACAGTGGCTGACCCAGTTTTGATCCTTAGCACCTCATAAAGTCACCTGAGCACAGCCAGGGATGATCCTTGAATGCAGAGTCTGAAGGTGTAAGTCCTAAGCACAGCTAAATGTGACCCAAACCAATCTCCACCCACCCAAAATAAAAGCATCCTGAAAGAACATAATCAACAATGAGGTACTATCTGAATATCATTTTTTAAATCATTAAAATTTCCATCTGTGTTTTACAAGTATTTGTTACTTATACACAAAAATATATGCTAAATTATTCAATTCACTTAGCACTGATCTATCATGTACGGAGGTAGCGATTAATTTGGGGGTCAGGGGTAATAGTATAGTGTTTAAGGGATTTACACTTGCTAGCAGGAGTCAAGGTTAAATCCTACCAGAAGTGATTTCTGAACGCAGAATCAGAAGTAAGCCCTGAGCACCACAAGTGTGGCTCCAAATCAAAATCAAAACAATAACAATTTTCTTAGTATCCCAATGTACACATTTACGTGATACCAGAGAATTCATAGTTTCGGGCATACTTGAAATATTGACATAAATATGACATAAATATTATATGCAAATATGTCAAATTTTACTCACGGGAAAATAAATATTTCTTATAAAATGCTCGCTTTTTCTATTAAAAATAAGTGATGCAAGATCTAGATTTCCAAAATTTCGTCATACCATGCTGAGACCACTCTCCACAGGTATGAAGGTACCGGCAAAGGAACAAAGGCATGCGGGGTCCCGGGCCGATATCTCCATGCCCGCTGAGATCAGGGCTGAGAATCCTCCACCCAGATCCTCCAACTTCCAGTAGGCAGGGGTCACACCCACCAACTGCCCCCCCTCCCCACTTCAGGTGCCGTGTAATCCCATCAACGGCCAAGACCCAGAGACTATATAACCCAGCTCCTGGAAGAGAATAGCCCAGAGTCTCCTGTCCCCGTGCCTGGCTGTCCTCTCCGGGGACCCTCAGAGGGGGGCAGGTTGAGTTTCCCTCCCTGCCCCAAGCAGAGCCCTGGCAGCCGAAGACCTCCAGAACCAGCCATAAACATGCTGAGACCACTCTTCACACGCATGAAGGTACCAGCAGAGGAACAAAGGCATGTGGGGTCCCGTGGCCGAGATCTCCACGACTGCTGGGATCAGGGCTGAGCATCCTCCACCCAGATCCCCAGATCCTCCACCTTCCAGTAGGCAGGGTCACACCCACCAACTGCCCCCGGCTCCGTGTAATCCCATCAACAGCCAAGACCTAGAGACTATAAAACCCAGCTCCCTGACATCTTATTATCTCATTCTTACTTTGGACAACCTGGCAGGCTGCCAAATGTAAACTGTCCACATGGCAGAGTCTGGCAAACTCCCCATGGCGTACCAATATGCAAAATACCAGTAACAATGATGGGTCTCATTCTCCTAACCCTGAAAGACCCTTAAATATGAACTTTTTTTTTTTCTTCCTTCAAAATACTTCTGATGCTCCACATTTAGGGAAGATAATTATTTTTTTTCTTTTTTTCCCCTTTATTTTATTTTATTTTTTTTAAAGTTGTAGATTTACAATTATTTGTGCTTTGGTTTCAATTATACAATGATCAGATACCCATCCCTCCACCAGTGCCCATTTTCCACCACCATGGATAATATCCCTCCCACCCCCATCCCCCCATCCCCCCGTCTCTGTGGCAGGGCAATCCCCTGTGTTCTCTCTCTCCTTTTGGGTGTTGTGGTCTGCAAAAGAGGCATTGAGTGGCAAACATGTTCAGTCCATAGTCTACTTTCGACATGCATCTCCCCTCCTGGGAGGATCCTCCAAACATCCTTTATTTGGTGCTCCCTTCTCTATCTGAATAGCCCTTTCCTCTAGGATACCCGGCTGGCCTCTAAGTTATGGAGTAATCCTCCTGGTGCTGATCTCAGCTATTCTTGGGTATTAATCTCATACTTTGTCACTTTATATCCCCCAGATGAATGCAATCTTTCTATGTCTATCCCTCTCTTTCTGACTCATTTCGCTTAGCATGATACTTTCCATATTGTACCACTTGTATGTAAATTTCATGACTTCATCTTTTCTAAGAATATGAACTTTTTAAAATCTCGGGGCTAGGACGAAGGAGACGTTACTGGTGCCTATTCGAGGCAATCAACGAATAACAGAATGATCGTGATCATGAGCATCTTACCAATGACAGTCTGATTTTTCAGGATAGCAATGTATGCTACAGCAAAGTATAAGAAAAATGCATCTAATTTAATAAATAAAAATACATTTTTAAAAAATAAATTATGCTCTGCCTCTTCATCCCCTATACTGTTCCACGCTTCTTCCCCTCCCAGGTCAGTTAACCCACCAGTATTTGAACCCAGGACTTGGCTTTCTCTGTGCAAGTGCTCCAAGCTCCTCTAGGACCCTGGGACAGCAGCAGCCCTGAGCCTCTTCCTCTTTGTCACCAACATTGTGTTGGTCTTCTACCCCTCCCAGCTAGTACCCTCCAAACACACCAGGTTCCGATGGGGGCGTGGCCTCATCAGAAGTGAGTGTGGCTTCTGCAGAAGTGGGTGTGACCTAATTCCAGGCCAGCCAATGCTCAGGCGGCTGCAGATACTTTAGTCATACCAAGAAATCTAGTGTAACATCTCAGTTCCCATACCTACACACCAACGTGAAGAAACAACACAAATCCCCACCACGTGGGGATCATGATGAAAAGAGTCCAGAAGCTTCAGTAGGTGCTACTTACCTAAAGGACCTCTCTGACAAAGAATTCAGATATGAAGTCATGAAGAAGTTCAATGATCCAACTGAAACAGTCAGGCAGATATTTAGTAACATGACAGAAGCAATCGAGAAATTACGGGAAGAAATGAGAGCAGAAATGTCATGAATATAAGATTCTGTAGATGAAATAAAAATCTCAGTCTGTGCCGTCGACAGTACAATTACCACAGCTGAAGACAGATTCAGTGAGCTGGAAGGTCAGCTGCACCAAGAAAACAGGCAACAACAAACAATGGCAAGAGACCTCAAGATAGCTCTAGCGCAAATCAGAGTCCTAGGAGATGATTCCAAAGGAACAACATAAGAATAATTGAAGCTCTGGAAAACAATCCTAATAAAAAAGCCACGGTTAAACAAATCATTGCTGAAAAATTCCCAGAGCTGTACAATGCAGCCATTCAGATTCAAGGAACCTGAAGGGTGTCAGCTAAAAAAGACCCCAACTAAAACAATCCAAGACATATCATAGTTAGAATGATCGATGTCGCCGATAGAGGCACAATACTGCAAGCAGCAAGGTCAAAGAAGGAAAACACATATGAAGGAACACCACTTAGATTCACAGCAGACCTATCAGATGAAAGCCTCCAAGCCTGAAGGCAATGGTGGGATATAGTGAAAAAATTCACTGAAATGATTGTTTCACCAAGAATATTCTACCTGGCTAAACTCTCACTCAAACTCGAATGAACGGTAAACTATTTTGGGGATAGACAGCAGCTCATGAACTTCATAGACTCAAAACCAATCCTATCAGAAAGGATAAAGGGAATACTATGATAAAAGACAAACCCTACAAGCAAAACAGACCCTTACAAAAAGATGACAAAGAACACCATAACAATAATCTCTCTCAAAATCAACGGACTAAATTCACCAATAAAGAGGCACAGAGGGGCAAAATGGATTCAGAGATAGAACCAACATTCTGCTGCCTACAAGAAACTCATCTCAACAGTCAGAGCAAACAAAGATTCAAAATTAAAGGATGAAAAACAATCCTGTAAGCAAACATCTTCCTCAAAAATGCTGGGGTGGCCGTAGGAATATCTGACAACATCAATTTCAGATTGAAAAAGATTAGAGGGACAGCGAAGCTGATTTTATATTCATAAAGGGATAGATACACTAGGAAGAAATCATACTCTTAAAAGTATACGCACCTAATGAGGGAACAGCTAAATATTTAAAACAACTGCTAACAGATTTTAAGGAGGACATTGCTCGCAACACAATAGTAGCCAGATACTTCAACATTGTCTTATCATCTCTGGATAGATCGATTTGCTCGAGCGGGCCCAGTAACGTCTCCATTGGAGACTTTGTTGTTACTGTGTCTGGCATATCGAATACTCTCGGTAGCTTGCCGGGCTCTCCGAGAGGGGCGGAGGAATCGAACTCGGGTCGGCCATGTTGGCCGCTTGTAAGGCGAACGCCCTACCCGCTGTGCTATCGCTCCAGCGAATAAAACTCATCAAGGAAACATTGGCTTTGAAAGAAGAAATAGAAGAGAAATGTTTATAGACCTATCCAGGACTTTACACCCCAAAAAGAAAGAATACACATTCTTCTCTAGTGCACATGGAAAATTTTACCAAATAGACTATTTCTAGGCCACAAAACATACCTCAATAGAATCAGGAAGATAGAAATAGTATCAACAATCTTTTCAGACAGCAAAGCACTGAGAATAGAGGTGAATCACACACAGGCATGGAAAACCAAATCAAACACCTGGAAATTAAACAAATCAATGTTGAACAACAAGTGGGTCAGGAAGAAAGTCAAGGATGAAATCAACAGATACCTGGGAAACAAATGAGAATGAAGTCACAAGCTGCCAGAACCTATGGGATGCAGCTAAATCCGTGCTAAGGGGAAAATTAATAGCTCTGCAAGCATTTCTCAGGAAAAGGAAAGGGCCCACATAAACTACTTGAATTCACAGCTCAAGATCTTAGAAAAGGATCAACAAAAGGAGCCCAAATAAGGCAGGAGAAAAGAGATAATAAAACTTAGAGCAGAAATCAATGACTTGGAAACCAAAAACCAATCCAAAAGATCAATGAAACTTAGAGCTGGTTTTCTAGAAAGTAAATAAGATAGATAAACCACTAACAACACTCACAAAGAAAAAGAGAGAGAAAGAGTACCCTAATAAACTGAATCAGAAATGAGAAGGGGTATATCACAACAGCAAGCCAAAGAAATTCAAAAGATCATCAGAGACTACTTTGAAAGTCTGTATGCCATGAAACAAGAGAACCTAGAAGAAATGGATAAATTCCTGGATTCCTATAATCTCCAAAGGCTGAATCAAGAAGATCTAGAGTACCTGAAAAGTCCTATTAACATCAAGCAAATTTAACTGTAATCAAAAAACTTCCCAAAAAACAAAAGTACAGGTCCAGATGGACTCACTAGCGAATTTTTCCAAACATTTAAAGAGGACATATTGCCAGGTCTTCTAAAGCTTTTCAGGAAGTGGAAGAAACAGAAACTCTCCCAAATAGTTTTTATGGAGCCCAAATCTCTCTAATCCCAAAAGAAAACCAAGACACCACAAGAAAAGAAAACTAAGGCCAATATCCCTGAGGAACATGGATGCAAAGATTCTCAACAAAATACTACCAAATATAATTCAACAACTCATCAAAAAGATGATATAACATGAACAAGTGAGATTCATCTCAAGAATGCAAGGATGCTTTAATATTTGGAAATAAAACAACATAATCCATTATATCAACAAAAGAAAAGAGAAAATCATATGATCATATCAGTAGATGCAGAGAAAGCATTTGACAAGATCCAGCACCCATTTTTGATGAAAACTCTCAGCAAAATAGGGTATAGAGGGGACTTTCCTCAATATAGTTAAAGCCATCTACCACAAGCCTACAGCAAGCATCATGCTCAAAGGGGAAATACTGAGAGCCTTCCCTCTAAGATCAGGGACAAGACAAGGATGGCCACTCTCTCGACTGCTCTTCAATATAGTACTAGAAGTTCTTGCAATAGCTATTGGGCAAGGAGAATATATTAAGGCGTCCAGGTAGGAAAGGAAAAAATCAAGCTCTCACTATTAATTGATGATATGATACTATACTTAGAGAACCATAAAACCTCTACCAAGAAACTCCTAGAAACAATAGACTTGTATAGTAAATTTTCAGGCTATAAAATCAATACCCAAAAGTCCATGGTTTTACTATATGCAAATAGTTAGAGAGAAGAAAGTGACATGAAAAACAACAAAAAAATCCCATTCACAATTCCCATTGTGCCCCAGAAAATCAACTACCTAGAAATTATCTTAACTAAGGAAGTAAAGGACCTGTACAAAGAAAACTACAAAACAGTACTTCATGAAAAAAAAGAACACGAGACAAATGAAAGATATCCCCTGCTCATGGATCGGGAGAATTAACATTATCAAAATCGCAATACTTCCCAAAGCTTTGTAAAAATTCAATGCGATCCCAATAATGATATCCATGACATTCTTCAAAGAAATGGGGCAAACACTCCTGAAATTCATATGGAACAATAAGCCCCCACAAATAGCGAAAGAAATTCTTGGGAAACAGAAAATGGGAGGAATTAAACTGCCTAATTTCAAACTCTACTCCAAGACAGTAACAATTAAAACAGCATGGTAATGGAACAAAGGCAGAGCTGCAGGACATTGGAAGATGGTTGAATACACTGTCATCTCCCCCCAAACATATGATCATCTAATCTTTGATAAGAGAGCAAGAAATGTAAAGCGGAGCAAGGAAAGCCTCTTTAGCAAATTATGCTGAGAAAACTGGATGGCTACATGCAAAAAAATGGGCTCAGATCTCTGCCTAACACCATGTACAAAAGTAAGAGCAAAATGGATTAAAGACATCAACATCAGACCAGAATCCATAAGGTACATTGAAGACAAGGTTGGCAAAACCCTTCACGACATTGAAGCTAATGGTTTCTTCAAAGATGACATGCCACTGGCCAAAGAAGTGAAAACAGAGATAGACAAATAGGACTTTCTTAATCTAAGAAGCTTCTGCACCTCAAAAGAAACAGTGACCAAAATAGAAGGACAGAATGGGAAAGGATATTTGCCCAATACACATCTGACATTGAGTTGATATCAAGGATATACAAACTACTGGTTGAACTCGACAAAAAGAAAACGTACAATCCCATCAAAATATGGGGAGATGGAATGAACAGAAATTATCTCTAAGAAGAAATCTGAATGGCTAAAAGGCACATGAGAAAATGCTCTACATCATTATCATCAGGGAGATGCAGATCAAAACAACAATTAGATATCATTTCTCATTACAGAGACTGGCTCACATCCAAAAGAAGAAAAGTAACCTATGTTTACACAGATGTGGCGAGGAAGGGTCCCTCCTTCATTGCTGGTGGGAATGCCAGATAGTTCAACCCTTTTGGAAAACAGTATGGACGATTCTCAAAAAATTAGAAATTGAGCTCCCATATGATCCAGAAATACTACTCCTTGGAATATATACCAGAGAGGCAAAAAAGTATAGTTGAAATGACATCGGCACTTTTTTGTTCATTGCAGCAATGTTTACAATAGCTAGGATTTGGAAAAAAACGTGAGTGCTTGATAATAGATGACTGTTTAAAGAAACTTTGGTACATCTTCAGAATGTAGTACTATGTAGCTGTTAGAAAAGATGAAGTCATGAAATTTACATACAAGTGGTACTATATGGAAAGTATCATGCTAAGCGAAATGAGTCAGAAAGAGAGGGACAGATATAGAAAGATTGCATTCATCTGGGCAATATAAATAACAAAATAGGAGACTAACACCCAAGAATAGCAAAGATAAGTCCCAAGAGATTTACTCCATGTCTTGGAGGCCAGCTGCTCATGCTAGGGGAAAAGGCAGCTCAGATAGAGAAGAGAGCTCCAAGTAAAGGGTGTTGGGAGGATCCTCCCTTCAGCATGGGAGATGCATGCTGAAAGTAGACTATGGACAGAACATGATTGCCACTCAATGCCTCTTTTGCAAACCCCAGCACCCCAAAGGAGAGAGAGAACAAAAAGGAATGTCCTGCCACAGAGATAGGGTGGATTGGAGGGGATTGGGTGTGGGAGGGATACTGGGATCAGTGGTGGTGGAGGATGGGCACTGGTGGAGGGATGGGTGTTCGATCATTGTATAACTGAAACCCAAGCACAAATATTTGTAATTCTACAACTCTATCACATGATGTTTCACTAATAAAAATTAAAATAGATAAATTGTAGTGTATTAATTAGGCTTTCTTTGCCATACTAGATTCTTCAAGTAGAATTATTCTAAATACAAGGAAACTCAAAGTCACAAGATGTTTAAAAGGAACAATTAGAATGCTCAGTGGTATTTCTATGTTAAAGTAAATTTGGGTCAAACAGGAAGATAGAACGTAGATATATAACCTGTTTCTGGCTAAGAAACATGTTAGCATAAAACCAACACCTACTGGCATGTAAAGCATATGTAGTGATTAATAAAAAAAAAGCCTGTTAAATAATTTCTCTATTAAACAGTATTAAAAATATAGGTATGAGGCATACTGAAATAAGGAAATTAGTTGTAGGCAATTGTTCTTGTATGTATCAAAACCTATCTGTAAAGCAGCAAAACCTACAAATAACTGACTATTAACTTTACAATTTTTTCCCCAAATCATATGTCCTTATCATCACTTATTTAAAACTGTACAGTCTTTTATTAAAACCTGTAATCATTCCACATAAATTTTTAGGGCATTCATTCCCAATTTCCTTTGATTTATTGGGTTATTGACTAGTTGACACCATCACATCTTAATTTTTGGTCATGTGATTAATCTGTATTTGAAGGATGGATATAAGCAATCAGAAAGAAAAGGAAGTTGCAACAGATATGCATCTTGCACTGATTTCGTGTAAGAAATTATTTTTATTTGCATAAAATATGTATGCAATGTTTTCCATAAGTAACATTTAATTGGGCTGGAGTGATAGCATGGGCTGGAGCGATAGCACAGCGGTAGGGCATTTGCCTTACACGCAACCGGCTCGGCTGAGCCGGGTTCGATTCCTCCATCCCTCTCGGAGAGCCCGGCAAGCTACCGAGCTACCCATGATGTATTCAATATGCCAAATACAGTAACAAATGTCATGACGGAGACGTTACTGGGCCTGCTCTAGCAAACCGATGAACAACAGGAGGACAGTGCTACAGTGCTACAGAGTAATATTTAATTTTAGTATGAACTAGAATTTTCACAATTTACATCAACAAAAAATTTAGGTTAAATAAATGACAAGGGTATTCTTGATGCAGTAAAATATAAAGCATTTTCCTCTACATGACATCCATTCTTTTACACACATTGCCATACTAATATCTCTATAGTACTTCTAAGAATCTACTTCTCTAAGGTCCTGACTGTATAATATTTTTCTTCACCTTTGAAAGGATTTCTAATTTTATTTAACATCTTGTAAATAGACTCATCTGCATGTCATTTCTTCATAAAATTATTTCTTTTCTAAAATTATGTACTTCAGGGCTGGAGCAATAGCACAGCAGGTAGGGTATTTGCCTTGCACGCGGCCAACCCGGATTCTATTCCTAGCATCCCATATGGTCCCCTGAGCGCCGCTAGGGGTAATTCCTGAGCACAGAGCCATGAGTAACCCCTGTGCATTGCTGGGTGTGACCCAAAAAGCAAAAAATAAAATAAAATAAAATTATGAACTTGCAAACTATAAAATATTTAAATTATCGACCTCTTTTTCAAGTATCAATTCAACAGTGTGAAATTTTGATGAGTGAATTTCTTTGTCATTATAAATACAGACAAATTATTTAGATTTATCAAAGCTACATTGTAGTTGCTCTGTAATATGTTTATGACTACTTAGAGTTAATGACAACTTGTAACAAGATTGAATTTTCTAGGAAGGTAATTTTTCTTTGAGTAGAATGTGTGACTAAAGGTCCAATATATCTAAAGTAGCATTTCATTACTCTTGGGTCTTTGCCTTCTAAGGATAATATGTTTTCTGATCTTTTCAATAGAAGCATAAATCTCACAATAATTCCAAATGATATTTGATATTAAATTAAATTAATGAATCTTCTCTTTACCTTTTATCCCTGGACTGGAGTGATAGCACAGCGGGTAGGGCATTTGCCTTGCATGCTATTGACCCGGCCAACCGGAGTTTGATTGCTCTGCCCCTCTCAAAGTGCCTGGCAAGTTACCGAGAGTATCTCGCCTGCATGGCAAAGCCTGGCCAGCTACCTGTGACGTATTTGATATGCCAAACACAGTAATAACAAGTCTCACAATGTTACTGGGCCTACTTGAGCAAATCAATGAACAACGGGAGGACAGTGCTTTGGTGGTACCTTTTATCCCATGATATGTCAAATAAAATTTAATACAATGATACAGTGGTTTATTCTCTCCCAGAAGGGAGAAATATCATGGCCACCATAGCCATCCCATGGGATCCTGTATCAGGCTGTTTCACTCAGGGATCCCTAGAAGGGGTTGGGTGAGAGCCTCCCCGCTCCAAGGGACCCAGCCCCAGGATCCAAAAACCTAGACCAACCTCACACACTTAGGCCGAGCCTCACGCAGAAGAAAAGCTATTCTTGGACCGAGCAGCGGCATTGACGGCTGCGAGACCCATCAGAAGACACACCCTACCCATTCTCCAAGAGTACCACACCACATTTGTTGGGGTTCAAATTTTTTTGAAGGCGGTAACTTCAGTTTATAGCACATTATTGTGTAAACAAAATTTCATGATATCTTCAGAGACATACACTTAGTAGTATACTATTCAAATAAAAGTTGGAATGCATAGTCTTAAACCTTCATGTTACTGAATCTAACATTGACTTAGACATCAGGATACACTAGCACATGACAGGGATGGATGGGGATGTTACTGGTGCCCGCTCAAGCAAAGTGATGAACAATGGGATGAGAGTGATAGAGTGATTGATTTAGAACAGATTGATAACATTTTCTTGCATTAAGTTTTTACATGACTAGTGTCACTTCTGAAGCAGATAGTTGTTATTTAATACTGAGCCCCAAATTATCCATTTTAATTATGAACTTTATTACAATGTTTAAAGCAATGTTGTTTTTATGTAAATTTTAAAATGTAAGTATTAAAAAGCAAAGCTGTAATGTTCAGTCTTATTTCAAATAAATATTTAAATTAAACTCCCAGTAAAATGTATTTTAGAAAGTTGACATTCATTATTATAATGCAATAGTTATTAACTGCTTATTTGTACTATTCCAAGAACATCTGATGAACTATCTCTTTGAAATTTTATAACAATCTGAGGAAACATACCAGTAGAATTCCTATTTAGCAGACTAAAAATGTGAGCCACAGAGAAGTAAAGTAACTTAACTAAGAATTTAAAACTGTTCAATTAAAGACACCAACACTGATAAGGCTTCCATGTTGGTTGATTTGGGCAAGTGGTAGAGTTTGGGAGGCCACTCAACTATATTCAGTGCTTATGCTGGCTCTGTGTTTAGGGATCACTTCTGGAGGTGGTCTGGAGACCAAATGTGGTGCCAGGGATAAAATTTGCAAAGTGTAAGACAAGATCCTTATCCCTGTACTCTCTATCTGGTCCCCAAGTTCATGTCACAAAGTGTATTTTCAATGAGCTTATTGTCACCAAAGTATAATTGTATCACAATAAAATTTTCTTAAGTTACTTTTTCTCTTTTTATAAGGTCAAATCTGAACCATTCAGAACAGATAATTTATATTTTTAACAAACTAAACCAGTGAAATGCAATTCCTCCTGATGCATATGATTCCCAAGACATGAGTTAATGGTTGTTTTTATGAATAATACATATGAACATTTCGAAAACATTTTTGAAACATAATGTTTGTTATTAGAAAATAATAGCAAGCTCTTTCTATCTCTTCTTTCTTCTGTGCAGAATTTTGATATAAAATGAAATCATTATGTGATAGGAAATGGTGAAAATTTTGGTATTAATAAATTGACAAATGTGCATTTTCTGAAGATCTTTAATTCATTAATATGCTTAAGTAATTATGCAGCTCCAAATCAAAATACCTTTGCTCAAACCTGTTAATTCATAACTTATTTTTCATGGATAATAGTATATTCATACTTTCTGTTTGGAAAATTTTGGGTTAAATCATGTTAATGATAATAAGGAATAGGGTAATTTTAATCCATATTCTTGAGGTAGAAGAGGTCATTTTGAAAATAGACTGAACATAAGCAATGAGAAAAGGAGTTACTCAGCATGTGATTTCTACCAAGTTGTTTTAATACAACAAGAGATTATACAAAATTATAAGCACATATGCTTGCATATGAATGTGTGATAGACATACGTATTATATAAGCAAGAAACCAAAGTTATCTTTGAACAGGAAATACGTTAAAATTGTGAAACCAATGCTTTGAGAGGTTGGATCATAATAAACAAGCAAAATTCTTCTCTATATTTATAAATAGAATATAAATAGAAAGTGATATAAAGTATCAGGTTTTTTTATTAAAAGGGCATCAAAAAAAGAAAAGATCTTTATATAATCAAATATTTTGTCTTATTGTAATAGAAATAAAAGTGGTGATAAACTATATTAAATGTTGCTTAGAAGTGAACTGACAACTAAAGAATTTTGCGCTATAGTTAGAATTTTAAAAAAAAGAATTCTGGAAACTAAAAAATGAAACAAGTCAGTTGAAACCAGTGTTTAATGTTATAATTTTCCCTCAGTGCTACTGACATACCACATTTTGAGATCTCGTCTGCTTAATTAATTAATCCCAGTAGGTGGTAACAAAGTAAATATTTTTTTCTTTCATTTCAATGACTTTATTTAGAAATTAATGCTTTATATTAATTAAAAGTTCAGGCACATATATACTAAATCAATTTTCATATTTAATGAATTAGAGTAGCCATATAATATATTAATGCTTTCCAGTTCTTTGGAGACCACTTGAAATAATATGTAAAATTTGAATTTCTAGGTCATACTTCTAAAATATTTTAATATTTCTTATAGAAAAATTCCCTAAGTAACTGTCACTGTCCTCTTGTTGTTTGCTCTAGTGGCCCCAGGAACATCTCCCTTGTGACACTTGTTACTGTGTTTGGCATATCTAGTATGCCACGGGTAGCTTGCCAGGCTTTGCCCTGTGGGCGAGATACTCTTGGTAGTTTGCTGGGCTCTCTGAGAGGGGCAGAGGAATAGAACTCCGGTCGGCCATGTTGGCTGCTTGCAAGGCAAATGCTCTATCCACTATGCTATAAATGTGAGCTACAGAGAAGTAAAGTAACTTAACTAAGAATATAAAACTTAGAAAAATTTCCTAAGTATTGATACTCAGTAGTCAAGTAGATCATGTTACTGGTATCTGGCAGCTGGAGTATATGATTTCTCTCAAGACACTTAATGTCCACTCCATCTTTGCCTTTCCAAATCTATGCCTATAACCTTATCCATCATTCCATATTATTGCCTTATGCATAGCTTTAAATGACATGCAGTTTCATTTAAAGGAAATTGTATTGTCTGTGATATTTGTGCATTGCACTTCTACATATAAATGTTTACCTTCATTTTCTTTCATAATAAAGAGTATTACTTGGACCAAGTAGCTATTGTGAACTTGGGTGCAACATTTCTTTACTTCTAAGAGCTTATTGGCAGATATTCATTTTATATGCCACTCATTTATGACCATGGAGGTTATTATCCTTGCAAGCAGTATAGTTTTCCATGCATAAAGAGCTTAAATATAGGGACCAGGAGATAGTACAATAATTAAAGAGCATCACCTGCGTTCAATCCCAAACCTCATAGGCCTCCTTAGCATTGCTAAGTATAACCTTGGATACCCACAGTATTGTTATGGAGACCCTGCTGATTCCTGGCATCAGAGAGCCTTAGCAGCCCAGCATCCTTTGTCCTAGCATTAAATCACGTGCTCTGTTGGCTTAGAATTTCTGGTAGTGGCCCCTTAGCACCACTTGGGAGACCCATAAAGAAACAATGTAAATGGAAAGATATGCTAGTTTTTCCCCAGTAGTTCATTCTGCAGATCCAGTTTCCTTCAAAAGAAAGATGTGGCTGTTTGTTAATGATTTTTTGAAGAATGCATGATAGAGCAAACAAAAGCCTTGACCTATGTATATAGACAAAATGATGCATGCAGTTCAGCAAAAAATTTTTTGTTCTCCTTAATTATAAGTTTATCATTTTAAACGATTTAGATTAAAGATAAACATTTTTAATATATAAAAGCTAAATGTAAATAACTACATTACATATAAAACATGCTTATCACATCATTTCACACTTATACTGTAGTATTTTCATTAGAATAAACAATACACCAAAGAAATCAACACACATCTAAAAATAATTAGTGCAGAGATTCAGTATAACTCACAAATTGTTATTATTTTTAAAATAATATCAACTAAAACTAAGTGGTTGTGCTTATGTTTCTAACACTTTATTTTAAAAAGGCTATTTTTAAGAGGCAATTATAAAAGTCACATATGCATTCCTATGTCACCCGCGTGGCAAAGCCTGGCAAGCTACCCGTGGCGTATTCGATATGCCAAACACAGTAACAACAAGTCTCACAATGGAGACATTACTGGGCCTGCTCAAGAAAACCGATGAACAATGGGAGGACAGTGCAGTGCAGTTGTAATTGAAGTTTTAAATTATGAAAGTTTCATATTACAAACAGAATAGAAACATGTTATTGAGAAATGGTAATTCTAATTTCTTTATTCCTTCCAACATTTTATGTGAAATTGATTCAAGTCTCAACATGTAGAAATATAAATTTCAAATGTATCACGGTCATGGTCACAGTCCTCCCGTTGTTCATCGATTTGCTCGAGTGGGCCCAGTAACGTCTCCATAGTGAGACTTCTTGTTACTGTGTTTGGCATATTGAACACGGTTAACTTGCCAGGCTTTGCCGTGCGGGTGAGATACTCTAGGTAGCTTGCCGGGCTCATATATATATATATATATATATATATATATATATATATATATATTCAGAGAAAAATATTTTAATCCAAGAAAAATATTTGCTACTTACCCACATGGCAAAGCCTTGCAAGCTCCCTGTGATGTATTCAATATGCCAAAAACAGTAACAACAAGTCTCACAATTTGTTGTGAGATGTTACTGGTGCCCGTTAGAGCAAATCAATGAAGAAAAGGAGGACAGTGCTACAGAGCTACTGATTTAAAAAATTCCCTAAACTCTTATCTTTTCAATTACTTCAGACATTTTACTAAGTTTAAAACAAATCATAGATAATTGCATTTTGGTAGTTACTATATTTGAATAAATCAAATAATTGATCAGAGAATACAATTTTAAATAATCAAAGTCAATTTTATAAATTTGTCATCTATTATGTACTAAACTCTCTTAAAAATCATTTTGTCAATTTTATGATTATTTCTTCTTCAATAAGGAAAAATGATATGTCACTTTCTGACCGGGAGCATCGTAACATAGGTAAACTCAGTGGTTCATTTTGAATTAAAAAAAAAATCTGTTTTTTTCTTAGGCAATAGCTGTTGAATTAGGAGCATAAACCTAGCCTGTCCAAGAACTTGAGTCAAATTTATTTCTGTACCTACTTCACATTCAATCTTCTGGGCAACGGGCTGAATATCTCTGACACTAGCCTGAGAAGACCACAACAGTTTCAGGATGGCTCTCCCTCAAGATTAATAAAAAATGCCTCAGTTCTTTGACAAACTTATTTATTTCCTTTTATTTGAACCACTGTGACTGACAGTGCTGTTAATGATAGGGTTTCAGGCTTCCAGCCTTCCAGCTCCACCCCCTGTACCAGAGCCTAACTTCTCCTTACCATTGTTTCAGGGCACTAACATGTTCATCACTAATGTTTTAGATTCTTAAATTAAATGTGTAGAAAAAAAAAAAGAGAAACTGCTGATTTTGATAAGTGAAAAAGAAAAAAAAATTCTCAAAGTCTTAGAAAGAACTTCTCAGCCAATACCAATGCTCTGAATAAACACCCTCACTCCTGTTTTAATGTGCCTCCTCTGTTTTACCTTTAATATCCTGGTAAATTAAGGCCTATCATGTTAATGAGTTTCCCTATCATATTTCCATGGGTAATTCTAGCTCAGGCGGGGGTGGGGGGGAGAAGAAGGGGGAATAGTCTGTTTTTCCTATATGCTTTTTACTGATAATTTTCACTAAAAACATGCTTTCAAATTCTCCAAGTCTATGTTAAAAATACCTTTGCAGTGTTTTCTTGACTTTCTGTTCTTAAAGAAAAGCTATTAGGGACTGTACAAGATCACAGCGAGTTTTGTCCATGGATCAGTCTCTGGAACCCCATACAGCCCCTCCCAAGGAGTGAGCCCTTAGCAATACTGGTTGTACCCACGCCACTCCCAATCCCTGTGCCCTCTGAAGATTTTTGCTTTTTGACTAGCTTATTCACAAATATTTTGTTTTGTTTTGTGGCCACACCCAGAGGTGCTCAGGGATCAGTTCTGGTGGGGCTCAAGGAATCATATGTGATGCCAGGGATTGACCCCTAGCCGGAACCTGTGTAAGACAAAAGCCCTACCCACTGTCTATACCTCTTGTCAGTACTTAGTCAATTCAAAATTTATTAAATCACCCTGAGATAAATAGTTACAGTTGTCCATAATTAGGTTTCAGTCACACAATGTTCCAATACCTGTCCCTTAACCGGTTTACATTTCTCATCACCAATGTCCCCAATATTCCTCCTTCCATCTCAACCCCAGTATGCCTCTACAGCAGACACTTTCTTCTCTCTCTTTCTCTCCCTCTTTTGGTCATGATGATTTGCGGTACAGGTACTATATGATTATCATGTGTATCACTACCTACTTTCAGCACTCAATTCCTACTTTCAGCACTCAATTCTTATGCAGAGTGATTATTTCCAACTTTGTAGCCTTAGTGGTCCCTTTTCTATTCTAACTTCTTTCCCCCCCTTCTATCACCTTCTCCTCCTTCTATGACCTTGTGACAAGCTTCCAACAGTGGGCCAGTCCTCCTGACCCTCATTTCTATTGTCTTTATGAAACTGTCTCATACTGTGATTTTTATATTCCTCAAATGAGTGCAATCATTCTATGTCTGTCCCTCTCCTTCTGACTCATTTCACTCAGCATGAAATTTACTTTCCTTGTAAACATGTTTCAAACCCCTGCTACCCTGAATCTCAGGGGAACCAAGAACATACACTGAAATGAGGTTTACCTTGGTCAGAATCATATAGAAAGATGTGCAAATGGCCTTTATCACAAAAACAGGTTTGTTGACTTGGAGACATTTATAAATGAAGCAGAGACTTGTAGAAGAAATTAACGTGAAAGATTTATTAAAGAGATAGTCCACACCAGATATAAGTATGGGTGCTAACTATCGGGGAAGAGTGTGTGTACGGTTTTGGGAATGAGTAGCAAGATTGAAGTGGTGCCAAAGTTGTACATGCAAACACAAACTACATGCTTATACATGAACTGAATGCATAAAGGCTTTAAATTTATATGTGTTTTGGGATTAGTGAGGATAAAAGTGAAATATTATCAGGCTTGTATTCACTAACATGCTCCAGTGACTGACTGGATGTGGATTTCAAAGTCCTCTCTTTATTAGAAAATTGATAACTACAAGGCTGTGTTGGTGTCCTGAGAACAGGAGTACTTCTGACTCTGGAGTCACTCCTTTCTGTTTCTCTCAGCAGTTTCCCCACACTGCTTTTACTACAGCAGAAAAAATTCTATATTCCATAATGTCTTGTTATAAAGGATATTCTACAAAATTTGAACAGCTTTCTATTTGGTCCAGGTACTTTATGATTACACAGATATTTTTCTTTTATAGAGATATTTATTCTTCTTTGGCTAAACCTAAAGACATTTCATATTACAGTTAGTGAGATTATTAAACTAAATTGTTCTTTCAATCTAGAAAGATGTTTTAGGTTTACATCTCCATGTAACATAAAATTTATTTGAGGATGGAATAGCCCAAGGTATGTGATTATTTTGTTTTTCCAAACCATTTTTGATTTATAAAAAAAAAGAAATGCTATGGGTAATGATCAGGAAGTTTATTGTTAAAAATTAGTCTTCATTTTAGAAGTAAAAGCAACACAGGAGAAATATAAATTAAGAATCATTTTAAAATAGCATAATATGAGACTGACACCCATGGAGAGTAGACACAGCATGCAGGAAGGTTTCCCCGTAGTTGGAAGCCTGTCTCATGAGCTGGGAGAAAAGACAGCTGGAATAGAGAAGGGATCACTAAGACAATGATGGTTGGAGAAATCGTTCGGGATGGGAGATGTGTGCTGAAAGTAGATAAAGAACCAAAAGTAAAATTCTCTCAGTATCTGGATTGCAAACCATAATGCCTAAAAGTAGAGAGAGAGAATTGCAGAAATTGTCCATCATAGAGGCAAGAGGAGGATTGGAAAGGGTATTATACTGGGGACATTGGTAGTGGAGAATATGGACTGGTGGAGGGATGGTGTTTGATCATTATATGATTGAAACTCAAACATGAAAGCTTTGTAACTCTATCTCACGTTGTTTCTTTTTTATTTATTTATTTATTTATTTATTTGCTTTTTTGGGTCACACCCGGCGATGCACAGGGGTTATTCCTGGCTCATGCACTCAGGAATTACTCCTGGCGGTGCTCAGGGGACCATATGGGATGCTGGGAATCGAACCCGGGTCCGCCGCGTGCAAGGCAAACACCCTACCTGCTGTGCTATTGCTCCAGCCCCTATCTTACATTGTTGCAATAAAAAATACATTTTTTAGAAAAGGAATTATTTTAAGTGTCTTTTTGTTGCCAGATACATACCTGACCTAATTTGTTTTATCAGCAGATCTACCACTTAAAATTTTAATTGAATACTTATGCAGCTATCAACATTTGTAATTTATCACAAAAAATCGGATTCACAGGAAAACACTTTAATCAGAAGTTCCGTAGTTCTGTAATTCATAACATAATATCTGGGACAAATCATCAGGCTGGTGCAGAGATGAATTAATATAGATAATAACAGCTCATGTAAAAAAAATATTACCTCACTCATAAAGACACTTATTTGCTTTTAATCTTTATAAATGATTAAGATAATTAAGGAATCATAAAATATGTAAAGATAAATGTTTTATGTTTTTACTTGTGAAAATAATAAATTAAAATATTTTATTAGCAATCAGTGTGATTGCTCCTAAGAACTCATTTAATTCAAATGTTAGATAGTGACATTTCTCTGTTGCATTTTAATAAGCATTATTTATGAAAAAATGACATGTAACTAAAATTAAATCATATAATATACGTTTAAAATATATTTAAACATTTCCTATGTTTTCTCAGTTTTCAGAAGAGCTGACATCTAATGATATTAAATACAGTTATTATGCATAACATTGCTATATATTATAAATATTTATTTATTTATTTATTTATTTATTTATGGAGGTCTCCCAGCTATACTCTAAGTTCCCAGGGGCTCATTTTGGGTATTACTGAAAACCAGTGTCTAATGTGGTGCTGCTCGGATCCAGTGGAGCTTGATAATGGGGCGAGCAAGGGGTTGAAGGGGAGGACCAGGGATGCATATGGCAATATTCTGAGGACCATGTGTTGATACAGATTGAACCAAGTTCTCTGCATGCCAGCCTTCTGCATGAGAACTTTATGGTATATATCAGTCTATATCTTTAAATTGTTAATATTCTACATAGTATTTATGTGTGTTTTCTAGTATAAATTTATATCTTATATATTTTAAATATTCACTAGCAAAAATATTCCTATTTTGTTATCTCCATAATTTCTGGTGTTTGTCCATAAAACTTTAAAACATTTTAGTGTTTTACTAGAAATTATATATTTTTCTAGTTATATTAATTACACATTCCTGCATATATGTTACATGATTTTTGACATGAGTTGAAGATGTCTCCAGAAAATTCTTCTACAACAGTCTATTGCATTAAAATCCTTGCATAAATATTACTATTTTTGCATTTTTTAATTATGTTTTAAACTATCATTACTTTTATATTTGCTTTTCTAAGAATGAAGCATCGATTTTTTAAAAATATCTAATGTCCTTCTAATTTTTCTAAAACACCACTGGAAATGTATTATTTTCTCATAGATATCAGATACTGCAATGTAATTAATAACTATAAATAGTAACAAAGTATATATTTTTCTTCATTTCACTCTGTTGATTTATTTCTCTTTTAATTACTGCAAATTGACTTAACTAAAAGAACAGCAATTATAGATTAAGTCTAGCTTGACAAATTCAACTTTTCAAAATTTTCAGAATTGTCTATTTCAACTGGTAGTTATAAAAATTAAAGATACCAAAGTCTCCAAATATGAAAACATTTATTAATGATTTCTTTTATGTATATCTATTTATTTCATGTAATTTAAATTTATTTATTAACAGTTGTTTTTGTATGTGTACCAGGGACCAAAACCAGGGTTCTACAAATTCAAGGGAATTACTCTACCAGTAACTACCTCCATCTTATATGTGATTTTTATAAACTGCTCCTTTCTAATTCTTGATTATGTTATTCACGAAGTTGTTTGGAAAATCCAAATGCAGCAGAATCAAAGTTTCTCCGATTGTTATGAAATACTTTGATTACCTTTATATTATCTTTTTCTGTCCAAATTTCTTGTGAACAACTCTAGGTAATGTACTGAATGATGTGTAACTCCATTCAAAACCATAAATCCCCTAGATTTATATTCAGAAAACCATCCACTGTCAAACAGCTCAATTTTGCAGTTCTAAATGTGACTGTAGAAACAAATATAATCTAGCTAATGCCAATCAACTATGAAAAATTAGTTAATCCAGTTTAAAGGTCCATCATTTGTATATAAGTAAATAGACGGTCGATGTTTAGACTTTCTAACTTTGGGGGTGATTTTTACCATTATGTAATTGATGTAAAATGCATAATATTTGAACTTATTAATTAATAATGTCCGGGTAATTCATTCCTAGAAAACTAATATGTTATATTATGTAACAGTCTTCAAGGATTCAAACAAGTTCAGTTATGCAGTATAAGCTCACGAAACCATACTACCTCACTGGTATCTAAGTTGTCCTTCACTTGGGGTGGGGAGATGTTAGTTTTTGAACCACACCTGGCTATGATCAAGACTTATTCCTGTTTACTCACTCAGGGAGCACTCATGGAGGTATTCAGAAGGCCATACGGGACATAAGGTATCAAACTCATATTGGTTGTGTACAAGGCAAGTACCCTCCCTGCATACTATCTCTCTGGCTCCCCAGTTGTCTTTTTTTTTTTTTGCTTTTTGGGTCACACCCGGCAATGCACAGGGGTTATTCCTGGCTCATACACTCAGGAATTACTCCTGGTGGTGCTTGGGGGACCATATGGGATGCTGGGAATCGAACCCGGGTTGGCTGCATGCAAGGAAAACACCCTACCCGCTGTGCTATCGCTCCAGCCCAGTCTCAGTTGTCTTTTTAACTGAATTTTGCAAAAGAAAATGAAGGAAGGACAAGTTTTAATTGACAGTTGTGGATTTTCTCCATCCAGCTTTAGGGAAAGTATGATCCCTCAACTGTGTAACCTATCTCCAAAGAAATTTTATTTCTCTGATTTAATTATTATCTATTAATTCAAGTTAATTGTTATTTGATTTGGAAAATATCCAGGGACTTGTGAATTTTCTTGGATCCTGACTCCTTACTAAATTAAATAAAATTAAATCAGATTTTTCTTCTGATTGAACACTACAAAAATTTTTAATGCGACTGCTTTCTCAGCTGATTTGTTAATTGACTTTAGTTAGAAATTTTGCCAAGAGGAATAATGACTACATAATTGACCTTGAAGTGATTAATCCATGATAGTGAATAAAAGCAAAAGGAGAAAGAAAAAAGAAAAGTCTTCATTTCTTTTCTTTCTTTTTAACTCTCTGCCTTGAGGTCAGTCAGAGTATATGTCAGTTTTCACACATATAAAATTAATTCTACCACAAAAAATTTTTCGGAAGATATAAGAAAATTAAATTTCTTTTCATGATTTATTATGATTGTAATGGAAAATATACATGAGCATACAAGAAAAAGTCAAAAAGAATGTTAAATTTCAAGTTATATTGGGTTAAATGAAACTGTTTCTTAAAATAGTTCTAGTCTGTTCATACTTTATTCCTGAATCACTAGTTACTTATTTAACGCAAAGTAGATTAATCCACAAAATATTTTCTGAAGAAAGGATAAACGTTATCTAATCAATTTATTTTCTTAGTTTTTAATCACTTATCCTTGAAGCCATATCTGTCAGAGTGAACGATAAGCTATATAAAAAAGACTATAACATCTATGTTATAATATTATGTTGCTTTTATTAAAATCACAAAATACGTGAAATTACCATATTTGAGAACCAAATGGGTGATAAACTCAAAGAGTAGTGATGAGAAGCTATTAATATTTCAGTGGTGATATGAATGTGCTGATATATATTTAGAAGAGATGAATTTTTAGCCATATATTTCAACGTATATTTCATTGGTCTTGTATTTAGAGAAGGTGAAACTGTAGCTCTTAAACGATATATTACTTTATTTTTCCTGTAATTATTTTTTAATTGAATCACTGTGAATTACAAAGTTACAAAGAGGTTTGTGATTGAGTTTCATGTGTCTATTGTTCCAACATCAATCTCTTCACCCGTGCATACTGTTGTCTTTCAGTTTCCCTCCAACCCCCAACCTGCCTCTGTGGAAGGCAGTTTTCCCTCCTGATGGTCTTATTGTTCCCTTCCCTACCTTATCCCCCTCATCTCTGCCCCAGTACAAGTTTCTACTGTCGACCGGTTCTGTTTTCTTCTATTGCCAATGGTCATTTAATATTTCCTAGGAGTTTTTTTTTATATTCCACATATGAAAGAGATTATTCTGAGTCAATCCCTCTCCCTCTGGCTGATTTCACTCAACATGATATTCTCCAGATCCATCCATTTTGCAACTAATTGCATTACTTTATCTTTTCTTAAAGATGCATAGTTTTCCACTGTAATTAGTGTTCAGCAGACCTTAAGTGATGTTGAGATGGAAAACTACCTGCAGCATACTAGCCAACTGATCTACACTGTGTTAGCTCTGGGCCCAAACCTCAAAACTTCCTCTAGCTGCCACATTTCTCAGCTGTTCACTATCTACCAGCCACTAGTTTTTTTTTTTTATAATTAAAATGGCCTAGTGTTCATTTCCTTATTCCTTAGTCATATCAACTTTTTGTTTCCAAATAAGACTAGCCCATTTCTATTAGAAGTAAATTGTTCTGGCAGTTTATTATTTTTAATTTAATATTATTTTTCAAGTTTCATTTATGTGCCAGAATTTGGATGTAAATGGTCCTAACTCAAAAACTCTCAAATTGTGGATGTGTAGTGTTGGAATGTAATGTACATGAAGCCCTATCAATAACAGGACTGTAAATCATGGTCAGTAAAATAAAAGCAAATTTTTAAAAAAGCTGAACAAAACAAGAAAAACACCCAGCCTTGCCAAAATCCTTCTTTCACTAGTTATTTATAAATACCAGTTTTCAAGGGCTGAGCGATAGCACAGCGGGTAGGGCATTTGCCTTGCACACAGCCAACATGGCCAACACGAGTTTGATTCCTCCACCCCTCTTGGAGAGCCCGGCAAGCTACTGAGAGTATCTCATCTGTGTGGCAAAGCCTGGCAAGCTCCCTGTGATGTATTCAATATGCCAAACACAGTAACAACAAAGTCTCACAATGGAGACGTTACTGAGCCTGCTCGAGCAAATCGATGAACAACGGGAAGACAGTGACAATGACAGTGACCAGTTTTCAAAGAGATTGCAACGATAGGGTTGAAGTATAAATAAGTAGCTGGGATTATAACAGGAACGTTATATGGCCAGTGTTCAAGGAATTAAATAGTAAATATAGCCAGGTGTCTGGAGAGTAAGGGTGAGGGATAAGAAAGTGTGTAAAACCAACAGGAGACCACCTAACACTCACTAGTCTCCATCGGCTGCACATCTTATCAGGCGAGCTCAGCACAATGAGAGGAATCAGGAATTGGTAGACGAGAAACATCTTGGAAATATTCATGAAAATGTACTAGTAAGGAGCACTGAGGAAATCCCTCTTACCCCAAATTGAACTCTTGTGTTACCCCACAATGATCCATGTGCCATTTTTGAAAAATGTGACAACAGAGAAAAGACAAAACATATAAAAAGGATGAGTTTTAAAATAGTTTATTTAAGATAGTTTATTTATTTTATTTTGGCTACACCAAATTGTGCTCAGGAATCACTCATGGCAGTGTTAGAGGACCATCTGCTCTCATGAAGTTAGCATTAACCCTTGTATAAAATAGTCATTTTAATAATATGCAAGAAAAAAGATTAAACAATGATTGTATTAATATTAAATAAATTCTTTTGAAATGTTAATAAGCACATACATTTAGTGGACATAAATAATCCCACTTTCTTGACTTTTAAAGTTTGAATAAAAAAATGAGTATCATCATTTAATTGCAACTAAATTTTCATCAATTTTAAGCCACATCATGGCCATCTGGTAACAGATTCTGAAGTTCAGGCACATGTCTTAAATATTCCTACTCATCATTTCTTTAGATTCTTCTTGCACTGGTACCATAAAGATGCAATCCTATTTAAAATTATAATGGCTCAAGATTTTGTTTGAGAATAACTAGCTTTTTGGTGTATAATTGCAAAATTAACTTTTGAGATTCATAGAAACAATTTTAAACATAAAACTTTTTTTAACTTTTACATGATATCACAATTCAAGTTATCTGCATATTTTCAGCAGTTGCACATTTATGAATAGTATCATAAAAATGGTAAGCATTAAGGATAAAATTTGTCACCTGTTTTTGACACAATGGGATCATCTATATTAATTTGGAAAGTATTATGAAAATCTTTCGACTACATGACTATCTGAATGAGAACTTGTTCTTATGAATGCTTTGTTCACTGTTATTTGAAGTGACTCTACACTTTGCTGTGGTTCAGGAAATTCTAACATATAGAAATTCTGTGGATGCACTCAGGAAAGAATGCAAGTACTGTGGATGTGCTGTGAATTGGACTTGCTACCTACTGGCTTCAGGCATCTCTGTTTGCTAAGTTTTGATTACTAAAAACTCAATTAAGAAATATTTTATAAAAATTAATTCTCTGAGTTGATCCTTATTTGACTACTTTCATGACCAGTAAGAGAATAAAGACCTCAGTCTCTTTGTATGCATCTTTCAGTCTCTCTAATTCTTTATCTGTCAAATATTTTTTTATTTTATATTTTGGCATGAAGTTAAAATTAAATGATATCACAAGTAAAATCTAAAAAGTTCTCTTAAAAACTCTCCTTTCTCTCTCTTTTTATCAAGTCATCATAAGATACACTGTTAAAAAGTTGTTTAACATCAGGTTTAAGTCATGCAATATTCCAACATCCATCCCTCCACCAAGTACATTTCCCACCACCAATGTCCCCAACTTCTTCCCTCATGCTACCCCCGACCCTTGCCAGTCTGTCTCTATAGCAGGCACTTTCCTTTTATCTTTTTCCTCTCTCTCTTTCTGGGCATAGTTTGCAATACAGACACTGAGAGGTTATCATATCTGTTCCTTTACTTACATTCAGCATGCAGTTCTTATCCAGAATGATCATTTCCAACAATCTTTGTCATAGTGTTCCCTTCTTTAGCCTATCTGCCTTCTCCACCAACACTTGAAGAAGGCTTCCAACTGTGGACCAATCCTCCTGTAACTTTATACTGTCTTTAGGTATAAGTCTCATATTATGGATCGTTTGTTTTTTAACATCCCACAACTTTCTTGAGAGCTTTTGGAAACATATTGACAATCAAGGTGGAAGGACGAATATTAAGGATGATTTTTAAAAAGTGACATGAGAGAGAGAGTACAGTAGTTAAAGCAAATAACTTGCATGCCCTATTTTGATCCATGGCACCACATTTTGAAGCAGCCTTGGGGAATCCCTGCCATTTCCACTTTCAAATCATACCATATCCTCACTGTCACTGTCACTGTCCTCCCTTGTTCATCGATTTGCTCGAGCAGGTCCAGTAACGTCTCCATTGGAGACTTTGTTGTTACTGTGTTTGGCATGTCGAATACATCATGGGTAGCTTGCCAGGCTCTGCCGTGTGAGCGAGATACTCTCGGTAGCTTGCCGGGATCTCCGAGAGGGGTGGAGAAATCAAACTCGGGTTGGCCATGTTGGCTGCATGCAAGGCAAACACCCTACCACTGTGTTATTGCTCCCCCAAAGGATAATAATGTGATTATTTATTTCAATATATTTTTCTTTGTTTGGAAAATTATATTATTCCTCTATATCCCTACTATTTTAGCCCTAATTTTATCATTGTTGCAACAAATGCAGAGTGAAAAATAAACACTAAAATAATTCAATCAGAAATTTTAGAAAATAGAAAAATAATTTCACAACATGTAGGATAACATTGGTTTGTCCTTTCTGCCTTGCCACCTTGAGCTTATGGTTATTGGGGTGAACCCATTCACAGTGATCCTGAGTCACTCCCATTCCTCTGTGTTTATTTGTAGCCTCTTTCTTTCTACTTTCCCAACTAGTCAATCACCTTTATCTCCTAATCAGACTCTGTTAACTTGTAAATATTGCTTTTCTCTTCTCCTTAAGACCATTGCATTGTTAATTCAGAGAAATGTCATTTTTGTGTAGACACAGGAAGATAGTTAATGCTATGCTTTTTAACTTGGAATTTAATTGACTCCAAATAATAGTCACTCATGGGCATCTGTTCTATCTACTTAAGCCTCAGTTGTCCTTACTTCCTAGCACCCCAAAAGTAGGGTCCCGATGAGGGACCGAACTGACCCATTGCAAGGTTTCAGTTACCCTGCCAAAACTATTCTAGAGATATTTGATATATCTGATAAAGAACATTTTTAAAAAGTTTTTAATTATTTAGTTGTTTATTTATTTATTTATTGGTTTGGGGGCCACTCTGAATAGCAGTCAAGGCTTACTTCTGGATCTGAACTCAGGAATCACTTCTAGCCAAATTGGAGACAACATATTAGGATACAAATTGGGCTTAACCGCATATAAGGCAAGTGCCTAAGTCCTTGTGCTATCTTCCCAGTTAGAAACACTTTTCTTGAGTAAAGAGATATATAAAATATTATTAATGTCTGGAATTATAATGTTGAAAAAGAAACTGTTTTAAAATACTTTTAAACAATAATCTATAGGTAAATCTACATCATACTTGTTAAATATGATTTATTTTATAAACTGATTTTAGGTAAATCTACATAATAGTTTAGTTCATAGTATTACATTGAATATTCATATACATATAAATAAAATACTTTATACATATACATATATAAGAGGGTTTTTTTGGTTATTTATCATGCATTTTACAATGGTTTTATCTCAGTTTTTCAGACCTTTGTTTAAGTAAATATGTTTTTAAAACAAGCAAGAATTAATAGGTTCAGGTAAATTAATGTCCTGCAACAACGCCTCAGGTTTGATTAGTCTTAATGGATTTCTGCTCTAAACATTTATCTACAAAATAAGACATAGGTTTGCCTAAACTTACTGGGTAATAGTTAACCTGGAGGTATATACTTTGGAATTTTTTTTCATTAATTACTTCAGCAAAGCCACTTTTTGACAACTAGTCAATATGATCTGTTCAAGAACTTACAGGGAAAAGCAAGCAATGCATTTAAGCCCCAGAGATCCAAGTAATTAGCAAAAGAATCTGTATCTAGATCTTTATAAGTTTGTGTGCTTGATCAGTTGTTTCAGAAATCCCTAAGAAAATTGGAAGAAACAGAAAGAGTCTGAAGATATCTTATACTTTTCCCAGTATCAGTTATTCTATGGATATGCCAAATAAACATGCCACACATATTTATTTGGCATACTCATAAATAAATGTTTGAAATATATATATGTGTGTGTATTTATAAAATGCCATTTTTAAATTGCATTCAAATTACAAAAATGTTAATATTGTCTATAGAGGCACAAATTTGCAACGACTCTAATTCTCTTTCCTCCATCTCTGTGACAACTAGATTGATCACTTTCAACATCAAATTCTTCATCAAGAGTCTCCTCCTAGTGGGCTAGAGTGCTGCCAGCAGGTCAACCTGTACCTGTGGGACGAGTGCATTAGCAGCCTGATGTAGCCCTCAGGCTTCCTGATACCCCCAAATTTCCGCTATGCCTCTGGCCAGACCTCAACAACTTGGGACCAAGTTTCCCAAGTTTCCTAATTAAACACTTAGGTGTGTGAGAGTCATGCCCACAAACTACCTTCAGCTCAACTATAGGAGCTCATTTATTGTCCTTCCTTAAGAGACCCATAAGATGATTCAGAGTCCACTAGAAAAAGCAAAATTTCAAAAACTAGTCATATCTATTTAAAAGCAATTCCAGAAATCTGAATCTTGGACTAATGTTGGAACTAAAATCCAAGCTTTTGAAAATACACTAAAAAAATAGGTGTTGGCAGACAAGTAAGAAGAGTATAAGAGTGTACACCTCTGAAAATAACATCAGTATTTGTGGGGTATTCCAGGTTTGAATACATATCACATATTAGATGCTGGCAAATGAAAATGGAACATAATGATAGGTCTACACAACTTAAAAGTAGCAAAAAGATGAAAAAGATTTATGCCTGCAAGCCAACTAAAGATGAGAGATAGAATATTTGATTGACTTGGTAATTTTTCTCCAGCTCTAGAAAGCAATATTTTAGTTTTTAATCATATGAATTTCTTATGAATGTATCAGGTGGAATGCCATTTGTAACATTTGGAAATCACATTTTATCTTTGAGAATTCAATTTCTATCGTCATTATAATCATCAACTTCTTGAGATATTGCTGAGTATCGTTTTGCTCTTTTGTGGTGCACTACTTTCATAAAGTATCATTTGGGTGTTTATTGAACATTGATGTTTTGTTGCAACAATGATGCAAAAAAAGTGGTAAGGTGGAAAGTACATTAAATTTAGTGTTGTTTTAAGACTAGAAGTGTCAATGCCTCTTTTGCAGACCACAACACCCAAAAGGAGAGAGAGAACACAGGGTATTGCCCTGCCACAGAGGCAGGGGGGATGGGGGAATTGGGGTGGGGAGGAATATTATCCATGGTGGTGGAAAATGGGCACTGGTGGAGGGATGGGTAGCTGATCATTGTATAATCAAACCCAAGCACAAAAAATTGTAAATCTACAACTGTACCTCATGGTGTTTCACTAATAAAAAAAAAATTAAAAAAAAGACTAGAAGTGTCTGAGCTGAATTTGGAAGAGGAAAATGATAAGATGGCCACAAAAGATGCAGGTTCTACAGTTTTCTATTTTATTATAATACATATGTAATGGGCTGGAGCAATAGCACAGCAAATAGGGCGTTTGCCATGCAAGCAGCCAAAATGGCCAATCTGAGTTTGATTCCTCACCCCTCTCGGAGAGCCCGGCAAGATACGAGAGTATCTCGCCCGCACCGCAAAGTGTGTCAAGCTACCCGTGACGTATTTGATATGCCAAACACAGTAACAATTATCACAATGCAGATGATACTGGGCTCACTTGAGCAAATCAATGAACAATGGGAGAACAGTGACAGTGACATCTGTAATAATTTTGACATTTATTTCAAAGTCCAGCTGCTGTTTCTATACAGCAGTTGCACTGAGTGATGTTTAATGGATATGCAAATACAGAGAAAGTTTTGGACAATATTACTTGATATCATAATATAATCTGTTATACTTGTCAGTGCTATGAAAGAGATATTGTAGGCAAAAAACTTATTTTTAAGTAAGATAAACTTTCCAAACTAAGGAGATGATGGTAATGTTATTAAAGCAGCCATGTGCTAACAAATTATGGATATGTTTTATATTTATATAAAATTTTTAAATGATGATGGTGTAAGTTATTTAATGTTGATTCTATAAAATTTATCACCATTAGGCCAGTGAGTACAGTGGGTTTTGAACTTGCCTTACAAAAAGAAACATAAAAAAGTAAATAAATAAATACATTTGCCATTATTGTAACTACCAACATACTTTCTTTAGCATTTGTAGGGAGAGTGCAACAGGTAGGGCCCATGTTTTGCATGAGTTGGTTGACATGGGTTCAATACCAGTATTTTTGTTTCTTTTTTTAAAATTTTCTGGCAACACAAAATTGTAGAGATGTAATAATCACTTCTCTACAAGATAATAGCAAGCACAGGATATGTACAATACACAACATGCAATTATATAGTTATGACAAAATGTTGTTTTGGGGGGATAATTGGGCCACAACAGTGGTGTTCAGGGAAGGTGACTCAACCGTATATCAAGAACCAGAATAGACCACATTCAAGTCCTTTAATATATGTATTGTCTTTCCAGAATCAGAAAAAAAGTCTTGATATAGTTTATAAAAAGGCCAATATTCTATTTTGTTCTAATTTTTTTTTACTAAACAGAGATCTGCACGGGGGGTAATTCTGGCTCTGTATTAGGGATCATTTCTAAAAGGACTCAGGCAACCATATGGGACAATGCAGGGCAAGTGCCCAGCCAACTGTACTGTCTCTCCAGTCTCAAGAGACAAATATTTTAGAGAGTAATAATTTTATTTTTCTAGTGGAGAAATTATATTTTAAAATGTGACAAATAAAATTTGACTTAAAACATAACTTTTAAAAGTTGACACCTATACATAATGTCTATAGAACATTTTATAGAACATAGCTTACTATGGCAAGGAGGATGAGGGTTAAAGGATGTTATTCTGAGAGAATGGTGGAGGGAAATGGAAACGGGTGGAATTGAGGTGCTGGAATGTTGTATGTATGACACCATTTAACACCAATGTTGAATGTTGTATGTATGTATGAATGTTGTATGTATGAATGTTGTATGTATGTATACTTTCTTGACAGTATATTAAATTATAATACCTGAAATGCTAAAACAATGTCAAATTATGATAGAAACAGTAATTGGAAAGGAAACGAATTGTACTTTTATTGATTTTTAAAATGGAGACGTTACTGGGCCCGCTCGAGCAAATCGATGAACAACGGGAGGACAGCCCCAGCCCAGAAGTATAAAAGAAGAAAGAGACATGTTGGTTAGGTATTTTATGGATTAGATTAGTTTTTAAGATCAATGAGGTTTGTTATTAGAATACTGAATTAATTTAAAGGAGAGGGGAAAAGTGAACAAGATAGTGTAATTCATAGTTTTCTACAAATAAAAATATATCTCCTATATTTTTCCTTTTTGAAGATGTTCTTGAGTCTTTTAAAAAGTTTTTGTTTTTCCGACTTTTATTAGCTTGCCATTTTATAAACAAATTATCATGATGAGTTTTAGTACCTTGCTTCATGTTAATTTACTAACTTGGCTTTTTTAAAAATGATATTTCTGTAAAGCATAACCCTAACTTTATAGAACAGTTTAATTAAGAGAATGTAACCTTTCACAATTTTTTTTAGATTAAAAAAGTGAGAAATTATTATCTCTTTCATTAAGTATGGACTCAAAAATAAATATCGCCAACATTATTATATATGTGCTATATAATGTGAAAATATAAAAAATAATTAATTAACAACAGAATTTTAGATCTCTAATGTATAGAATTATGAAATGAACTGTTATTGTATTTAATAAATTGCCAAGACAAACCTTTTGACTATCCCAACCACTACAATATATGTTAGTTATGTGAACTAACAGAGGTTTGATTGCTACAATTATTTATTTATTTATCTATTCATGGTGTTTGGGCCACACCCAACTGTGCTCAGGACTTACTCCTGGCTCTGTGCTCAGAGATCACACCTGACATTGCTCAGAGTATGGGTTCTGGGAATCAAATGTGGATTCGTTACATGCAAGGAATTTATCCTACACACATTGCTCTGATCCCAATGATCATCATAGTTAGCTCTATAAAAAGTATGTTGTAGATGTAAAATTTTGAAATTTTTAAGTCAAATTTGTTTGAAATATATGTTTTAATATCTAATATACTAAAATATTTTCACAAATTATATTTAAATAGTAAAGATGTAGAGGCATACTTTACACTAAAATGAATAACTATTTAAATAATAAAACTAGTGAAAATGAACCATTACAAAAGAAATATTAGATTCACTTAGTCACTACTTAAGTTTTTACCCCTCAAAACCAGTACCTTGAAGAGGGTTACAAGATTAGCATGAATATCATAAAGAAAAATATAACCTATCCTCCTTCATTTGGCTAATGGTAGTTTTATTTTTATGAAATTATATTAATAATTAAAGTTTTACTGAACTAGTGAATAAGAAAGCATTACTGTGTCCAGAAACATGTTCTTAATTTGAGGTTATGCTAATCTTGTAACCTTGACCAAGAACTTTAAAATTGAAAATCTGATAATTTATAAGATGAAATTAGCTACTTTAAGTACTCAACAGCCAATTAACTTGGTGACCTTTTAGGCAAGACATGGAGAGATTGTGTAAAAGTATGTAGAGAGAGGAGAATGTTGGTCTAGTGCCCTTTAGGATTAAAGAAAACTCTAATGATGAGCATACTGAAGAGAATTTCATTACCAGATAATTCATGCATTTGATATATACCAACTAATTGACTGGAATGATTACTTCAATATAACTTTTTCTTTTTAACTTTTCCCTCTTCTTTTCCTATTTTACCTGGCTTTTTAAAAGTAAAATTATTATGAAGATTCTGTTAACTGTAGTTTACACAATAAGCTAAATTAGAAACCACAGGCAATATATAAAATATATAACCTAAGGGTTAATCACTGTATGTTAAATTATTTTAGTCTAGTCATTAAGAATATCATTATATTTGGTAGATACATGCTTTTCACACATTTAAAATATTAAATGAACACATATGTCAGGTACTTTTATAATTCTGGGATACAATACCCCAAAAAAGAAATATAGTGATCTTAAAGAAAAATATTCTCGTAGGTAAAAAATGTTAACAAATTATTAAATAAATATGTATTATAGGGCTGGAGTGATAGCACAGCGGTAGGGCGCTTGCCTTGCACGCGGCCAACATGTCCGATCCGAGTTCGATTCCTCCGCCCCTCTCGGACAGCCCGGCAAGCTACCGAGAGTATCTCGCACGCACGGCAGAGCCTGGCAAGCCACCCGTGATGTATTCGATATGCCAAACACAGTAACAACAAAATCTCCAATGGAGACGTTACTGGGCCTGCTCGAGCAAATCGATGAACAACGGGAGGGCTTTTAATCAATAAATGAATAAGAGGGGAACTGTACTACTCTTGTATTTTTTGGAAGAGGCTTAAATGAACAATTATTAATCTCTATAGTAACATAAACATTTGAGTAAAAGGTCATGGGTCAATTCCATTTTTATGATATGAAGAAAAATAAAGGTATATAAAAAGTTTCTGAGACATAAAAATTATCTGAACTATTTAATAAACAATAAAATATGGCATGGGTAAGATAAATGACACAGGTGACTTGAGGAGATAATTATGGTACACTAACATAGGATATAGAATTCTGTGAGGACTTTGTAAAATGGGAGCCTTTAAAGTTGAGTAGAAAAATCATCGAAGTCTCTCTAAAAAGACTGGTCTTGTTTCTTTATTTTATGTAACATGTGGACAGCAAAGAAAGAAGCAGAGATATCATGTTTCAGTTTATATTATGGAGGTTGGTATCAGGATGGTATAGATAGAGATAATGTAATTCTATGTAGGATTTGAATATTGCAAATTATAGTAAAGTATTGGAAATGGCAACTAAGAAAAATAGACATCAATGATGGGTACACAAATTTTATCTTGAGAAATCAAATCATGGAATGAAAACATTGATTACTAATCAGGTGGTTTGATTATTTAAAAACATTTCAAAACTAGCTTATAGCAATAGCTGATTGCTGAACTGCTTAGAGATAGGTTAAGAATAAGCTATGTCTTATATGAAACTAATTTAGAAAATTGTCTTAAGTATATAAAGGAGACTAGACCACAATGTTTCTTGAATATATTAACAAACTGCCGACTTTAGTAATTTTAGCTAATTTTGACTCTATATATGTCAATGTAATCAGTTAAAAATGTTCTCCCAATTCATCTTCACTTGGCTAACAGAAAATTGACTTGTACGTATGGAGTAAAACAATGATATCAATACTTCTACCTACATGCTTCATTTGAGAATTTAATCTAATTTTAAAACTTAAAGTAACAGGTAATGCCTTATCTATTTTACAACACTTACTTCTGCAAATGGGCTGGAGCAATAGCACAGCAGGTAGGGCGTTTGCCTTGCATGCAGCCAACATGGCTGGCCCCAGTTTGATTCCTCTGCCCTTCTCAGAGAGCCTGGCAAGCTACCGAGAGTATCTTACCCGCACAACAAAGCCTGGCAAGCTACCCATGAAGTATTCGATATGCCAAACACAGTAACAAGTGTTATGATGGAGATGTTACTGGGCCCGCTTCAAGCAAATTGATGAACAGGAGGACAGTGACAGTGACTTCTGCAGATGTAAAAAAAACTATTTCTATGCATTTTTTAATTTTAAAATAACTGAATTATATGGAGATAGTTCATAAAAATAGGAAAAAGTAAAAATTTAACTATTTTCTAATGAACCCAAAAATAATCATATCTTTTATTTTTGAAGATATTTTAAGTTTGTTTTTAAAAGAAATTAAAAAAAAAAAACAATGAAAGATGTCACACTCACGTATTGAAGCCAGTGGGATATGACAACCATACTTTGAGCATATATAGTCAACAATAGGAAGTGACTAGTTCAAAATCCCTCTTGTTCTCTTCATAGTAAAGAAAGCAATATGTACTTATGGGTAAAGGAATTAATCCCAAAGCACTGATGGTAAATGATATAATCTGAAAAAACAGTGGTATTATCAGTAGCCTTCTGAACTAATCAGTTCTTAAATAACTGGGTATATAAACATCCAACATCAACCCACATAAAACTAAAAGAACATTGAGGATACTAAGAAACCCAACTACTGAGCCAGTTAGGGATAGAAATTCGGGCAAATCCTCAATCTCATTAAAACCTTGGGTCTGCTTGATGAGGACCTCATAACAATACTCATTACACAGGCAATCGAAATTAAGCAAACATTGGGCAGTGAAATTTTGTAATCACTAGATGAGAAGTTCGACAATCTCAAAAGCAGACAGAGATACCACAAAGCAGACAGAGTTACCACAAAGAAAGAGAATTACAGGCCAAAATCCCTGATGAACACAAACGCAAAGATCCTCAACAAACTATTAGCAAATAGAATCCAACGACTCATCAAAAAGATCTTACACCATGACCAAGTAGGATTCATCCCAGGGATGCAAGGATGGTTTAACATTTGGAAATCAATCAATATAATCAATCATATCAACAAAAGAAAAGATAAAAACCATATGATCATATCAATAGATGCAGAGAAAGCATTAGACAATATACAGCACCCATTTATGATGAAAACCCTTGCCAAAATGGGTAGAGAGGGGACTTTCCTCAATATAGCTAAAGCCATCTACCACAAGCCTACAGGAAGTATCATCCTCAATGGGGAAAAATTGAGAGTCTTCCCTCTAGGATCAGGGATGAGACAAGGATGTCCATTCTCTCCACTGCTGTTCAATATAGTACTGGAAGTACCTGCATTAGCGGTTACTGTTGTTACTGTTACTGTGTTTGGCATATCAAATATGTCACGGTGAGCTTGCCAGGCTCTGCCATATGGGCGAGATACTCTCAGTAGCTTGCTGGGCTCTCCGAGAGGGGCGGAGGAATCGAACTCGGGTCGGCCATGTTGGCTGCATGCAGGGCTGGAGCAATAGCACAGCGGCAATAGCGGTTAGGCAAGAAAAATATTATAATAAGGGCATTTGGGTAGGAAAGGAAGAAATGAAGCTCCCACTATTCACAGATGATATGATACCATACTTAGAGAACCCTATAATCTCTACCAAGAAATTCCTCAAAACAATAGACTCATAGTAAAGTTGCAGGCTATAAAATCAATACCCAAAAGTCCATGGCTTTCCTATATGCAAACATTGAGAGAGAAGAAGTTGACGTGAAAAAATATCCCGTTCAAAATTGTACCCCAGAAAATCACATACCTAGGAATCAGCTAAACTAAGGAAGTAAAGTATCTGTACAAAGAAAACTACAAAATGCTACTTCAGGAAATAAAAGAGGACACAAGGAAATGGAAAGATATCCCCTGCTCATGGATTGGGAGAATTAACATTGTCAAAATGGCAATTCTCCCCAAAGCATTGTACAAATTCAATGTGATCCCTATAATGACACCCATGACATTCTTCAAAGAAATGGAACAAACACTCCTGAAATTTATACGGAACAATAATCCTCCACGAATAGCTAAAACAATTACTGGGAAAAGGAAAATGGGAGGAATCAACCTCCCTAACTTCAAACTCTACTACACAGCAGTAATAATTAAAACAGCATGGTACTGGAACAAAGGCGGAGCTGCAGACCAATGGAACAGGGTTGAATATACTGACATCTCCCCTCAAACATATGATCACCTAATCTTTGATAAAGGAGCAAGAAATGTGGAGTAATGAAAACCTCTTTAACAAATTGTGCTGGCAAAACTGGAAGGTTACATGCAAAGAAATGGGCTCATATCTCTGCCAACACCATGTAAAAAAGTATGATCAAAATGGATTAAAGACCTCAACATCAGACCAGAACCTATGAGGTACATTGAAGACAAAGTTGGAAAAACTCTCCATGACATTGAAGCTAATGGTGTCTTCAAAGATGTCAAGGCACTAGCCGAGCAAGTAAAAACAGAGATAGACAAAAGACAGCTATCTTAAACTAAGAAGCTTCTGAACCTCAAAAGAAACAATGACCAAAATACAAAGACAGTCTACAGAATGGGAAAGGATATTCGCGGAATACACATCTGACAAGGGGTTGATATCAAGAATATACAAAGTACTGGTTGAACTCCACTAGAAGAAAACATCCAACCCCATCAAAAAATGGGGTGAGAAAATGAACAGAAACTTTCCCAAAGAAGAAATTCGAATGGCTAAAAGGCACATGAGAAAATGCCTTACATCATTACTTATCAGGGAGATACAGATCAAAACCACAATGTGATATCATCTCACATCACAGAGACTGGCCCACATCCAGAAGAACAAAAGAAGTAACCAGTGCTGGCACGGATGTAGTGAGAAAAGGACCCTCCTTCACTGCTGGTGAGAATGCTGACTGGTTCAGCAATTTTGGAAAACAGTATGGACAATTCTCCAAAAATTAGCAATTGAGCTCCCATTCAACCCAGCAATACCACTCCTGGGAATATATCCCAGAGAGGCAAAAAAGAATAGTCGAAATGACATTGGCACTTTTTTGTTCATTGCAGCAATGTTTACAATAGCTAGGATCTGGAAAAAACCTGAGAGCTCAATAACAGAAGACTGGTTGAAGAAACTTTGGTACATCTTCAGAATGGAGTACTATGTAGCTGTTAGAAAAGATGAAGTCATGAAATTTACGTACAAGTGGTACTACATGGAAAGCATCATGCTTAGCGAAATGAATCAGAAAGAGAGGGATAGATATAGAAAGATTGCATTCATCTGGGGAAGATAAAGTAACAAAATAAGAGTCTAACACCCAGGAATAGCCAGGATAAGTACCAGGAGGTTTACTCCATGATTTGGAGGCCAGTCACACGTGCTAGGGGAAAAGGCAGATCAGATAGAGAAGGAAGTACCAAAAAAAAGGGTATTGGGAGGATCCTCCCAAGATGGGAGAAGCATGCTGAAAGTAGACTATAGACCTAACATGATTGCCACTCAATGCCTCTTTTGCAAACCCCAGCACCCCAAAGGAGAGAGAGAACAAAAGGGAATGCCCTGCCACAGAGGCAGGGTGGGATGGGTGGGATGGGGGTGGGAGGGATACTGAGATCCGTGTTGGTGGAAAATGGGCACTGGTGGAGTGATGGGTACTTAATCATTGTATAATTGAAACCCAAGCACAAAAATTTGTATGTCTACAACTGTACCTCTTGGTTTGTCACTAATAAAAATTTTTTTAAAAGTCACAGAAAAGTAAAAAATAAAAGAAATAAACCAATCGAACTACATCAAATTAAAGAGCTAGACAAAAGAAACATGGGCTAAAATTGAAAGATAGGTAACTGAATGGGAGAAGTATTCCTAGTAATCACATCACATACTGTGTTGATAGCTAGAATATATAAAGTAGTTGCAAAGATCAGCTACAAAAAAATTAAAAAGACAAACAAACTCATTAGAAATAGGGAGACTTCTCTGAGAAAGACTTGGGTACTTGTTCATGGTCAACAGGATGGTGACAAAATGCTCATAACCACTTGTTATTAAGGAAATCCAAATCAAGATATCATCTAACACCAATGAGAATAGCACATATGAAAAATCGTGGCAACGATCTTTATTGGCAAGGATATGGTGAAAAAAGGAACACTTATCCATTGCTGATTGCATTGTTTTCTCGTTCAACCCATATAGAAAGCTGTATAGAGGATTTCCAGTAAACTTAAAATTGAGCTGCCAAACTACCCATAATTCTGCTTTGGGAATAATCTCCCAGGAGAGAAAAAAAATTATTCAAAATTATGTATTTACACCATTATTCATTGCAGTACTCAGTATAATACCTAACATTTAGATTCAATTTAGATGTCCAGCAGCATATCAGGGGATTATGAAGATGTGGTATATACATATATACATACATACACACACAATGGGATACTATGTAGCTGTAAGGAATAATGAAATCATGCAATTTGCTGAGACATGGATGGGGCTGGAATATATCATGTTAAATCAATGCTGCAAGCCAGAATAAGAAGGATAAATATAGGCTAACACTAACTGTATGAGGAAATGCAAGGTTTGAAGTGGGGTGGGGGCGTGCCTAGGTGACGTTTGGTCCCAAAGTATAGGGAGAAAAAGAAAAGACAATGAGTGGAGGAGGCTGACAGAAGACAGACAGGGAGCAATAGGAACAAATGACAAGACACACTGATGATGTTAACTAATGACAGAGCTCAATATCCAAACAACTCTGAAAAAACAACTCTGAAATCATGAGACTCCAACTTTAATAACTAAACTTTAAAAAGTGCCTGTTGACATGGCAAGCTTTGGGTGAGAAGTGGGGATGGGGGAAGGACAGGAAACCTAGGAACTCTGATGGTGGGAAGTTAACAATGGTGGTGAGATTGATGATGAAACATTGCATGTCTAAAATCCAGCTATGGGTAACTTTGTAAATCATGGTGCTTTAATATAATAAAATTTGGAAGCAAATAAAATGTTTCTGAAAAAAAGTATAAAAAAACCTAATCTATAATTTTTTGCTTTGCAAATTTATGAAATAATAGAAAAGACTAGATTTTACATCATTACTACATTTTATAACTATATTTTTGGCTACTGTTAACCAGATGAAATTAATATTTATTTAAACTACTGCATACAAAAAACAAAGACATAGGAATGGAGATATGTCCTCATGATAATGCTGTTTTTGTAATGTGTAACATCTGCATTTCTAATTTATCTCCATTATGTACATATAAAATTGGTCAATGTTTTGTGTTTCAAAAGTCATTTCTAATTTCAAATGTATCTGATAGTTTATATGTGCAATTATGTATTTAAATGAAACAATCATTGTCTAATTGGAATTTTTCAATTTCCACTGAGATGTATCAATTAAAAGGAATTCACTGCAGACCATAATGCTTCCAACAGAGAATTTATGAACTATCAACTAAACACAGTAGTTTTCAAGCATCAGATTCTACAGTTCATTTCCCAAAACTACTTTCGCTTCTATAGTTGTATTGTGCTCAAAGGCAAAAAATTACACTCTAGCTAAAACATGCATCATATTTTGTAGTATTTTGTTCACTGTTACAGTTGATATCCTCCCATTTTATGCATATAAATATAATGATTGAGGCTATATAATGATATTCCATTGACTATATTTTTCAAAATGTAATGAACAGCCCTGTGTTAACTTATCAAAGTAGCTGAGGAGTGTTAGACTTCATATTACTATCTATAAAATGTCGAAATATTGTGATGTGATGAATTTTTTTAATTTATACATCTATTTCCCTATCTTTGTGCTGTAAATTACAGTGTGTAAAAGGCTTGGAATAAAATTTATATGGGGTTTTAGGGATGATAGATTTTAGACCAGATTGGTCTTTTTTCTCAAACCTCTTTGAAATGTCCATTTAAATGAATAAATAATGATTGTTTCACAAGTAGAAAATCAAGAACATTTAGAATTTTAGAATGTAATAGAAAAGTAAAGGCTTACTTTACTTTTAGCATATGGTAGGATTCATTTCCTTTTTTCAGACTGATTAGCATTCAATAGCATTAACATACAAAATTTTGCACTGTTTTCAATAGCACGAACAGCACAAACAGCACCCGGCCCAGACAAGGTCAGACCTGAACACCTGAAGAACCCGCCGTCAGTACTCATCAATACACTGGCTCGGCGCTTCACACGCTACCTGTCTGAATGCAAGGTTCCATCCCAATGGAAAACCAGCAGGACCATACTACTGTTCAAGAAGGGAGACATACATGACATTGGCAACTATCGCCCGATCTGCCTATTGTCTGTCATCTACAAGTTGTTCACTCGAGTCATCCTAAATAGGATTGGCAGAACACTAGATGAAAGACAACCATGCGAGCAAGTCGGGTTCCGCAAAGGATTCAGCACCATCGACCATATCCACATGATAACCAAGCTCATTGAGGCTTCTTGGGAGTTCAGGATGTTGCTCTGTTTAACGTTCATTGATTTAAAGAAGGCCTTTGATTCTGTTGAGAGGGAAGCGGTCATTGAAGCCCTAGCCAATCAGGGCATTCAAGCCCAATACATCAAGATCCTCTGTGAGCTGTATTGCGGATTCACTACCAGGATCTCACCAATCTACAAAGAAGTGATAGTTGATGTCAAGAGAGGGGTTCGGCAGGGTGATACCATTTCACCGAAACTCTTCAGTGCCACCCTCGAGAACATCATGCAACGACTGGAATGGGAAGGAATGGGAGTGAAGATAGATGGTCGGCAACTACACCACCTCCGCTTTGCTGATGACATTGTTTTAATAACACCAAACATCAGCCAAGCGGCACAAATGCTGGCCGACTTTGACCGTGAGTGTGGAAAGGTAGGGCTACAGCTGAATCTTACAAAGACAACATTCATGAGAAACAGCCTCTTTCCTGACGCCCCATTCGCTCTCAATGGAACGACCATCTCCGAATGCAACAGCTATGTGTACCTAGGTCGAGAAGTCAACATGACAAATTACCTGGCACCCGAGCTGTGCAGGAGGAAGAGAGCGGCTTGGAAAGCCTCCAAGAACGTCGAAGAAATAACCAAGAGGACGATGAACCTCTGGCTCTGGGCACATCTCTTTGATTCCACTGTTCTTCCTGCATTAACATATGCCTCAGAGACCTGTGCCCTACATAAACAGGATGAGAACGCTATTCGGGTCTCCCAAAGAGGAATTGAAAGAGCTATGCTTGGAATATCACGTTTCACTCAAAGGAGAGAAAGAATCCGGAGTTCCGACATCCGTCGACAATCAAGAATCAGGGATGCTGTCTCGTTTGCCAAGGTGTTAAAAATCAGATGGGCTGGTCATGTAATGAGATTTAAAGATGAGCGCTGGACTAGAGCTGTTACCGACTGGATTCCACGAGATGTCAAAAGACCGCGTGGCGGCCCACCTACCAGATGGTCAGAGTTCTTCATCAAGATCATGAATGATCGGTTTGAGGCTCTTCATGTTCCCAGAGCGAACAGATGCCATTGGGCTACACTAGCACGCGACAGGGACGTTACTGGCTCCAGCTCGAGCAAATCGACGACTAACGGGAAGTTAAGTGATTAAGTGATTGCACTGTTTTATGTTAGTCACAAAATAAAGATTTAGTGATTTTACTTACAATGCGATGCCAAAGAAGTAAAATTTATAGAACAGAAAATATGTTGACTACAAGGAATTGCTGTAGGTTATTCAATCAGTACACTAAATAGCGTGTACAATTTTGTACACTAAAACATTTTTGAGATAATTTTCATAGCGATATAAATGAATATATACATACTACTCAATGGGATAGTTAAAATTGCTCGAGGAGCATTTTAAATTGTATTTTTATCACAAAAAACACAAAACATAATGAAGACTTAATAGAAAAAAGTTAGCCTCCATTTAAGTAATTAAGTATACCAGGTATCTGTGTAAACTAATCTGTTTATCGATGGGGATACAACTTTTTGCTCATATTTATCTACCAGAGGCATCCGTTGTCACTATCTTAGCCGTATTTTGGGACTTCTTATTTTCTATTCTCTTTTCCCTTTGATATTCAACTTTAAGTTCCTTGATATATGTAATTATATCAATTTTCTTTCCTTTTATACAAGGGCAGTTGGGACACACTGCACACTTGATATCTTTAATTTAAACTTTGTTTGTGAGATACTGGCAAAAAGTGCCTGCCATTTGGGCATAAAGCTATGCATCTGGCTCCACATGTTGTCTGCATGTACAGATTAGGGTTCTGACAACTTTGCCTGCTGTTACCTCCAGCATGCCAAGACATTTAAATTTCTAGTTCATAAGCAGATGTTTGTAAGCACCATGATTAAAAAGGGTGCAACTACACGGGACCAGTGTTTAAAAACTACAGGTCTCAAGGAATTGGGGATAGGTCCTCCTTCCAATCTCCAGGCCTCTTTGGGGTCCTGGTTGTCATGCCCATGAAATGCCTCTGGGTGTCCTTTAAGCACATTTACTGTTATGATCCAGAGATTCACAAATAAATCTCAGAACCGAGCACCTCACTACAGAGATGTTTCTGGACCCCAATAATTTAAAATTTTAGAATTTCAAAAGTGTGTGGATACTTTTCTGGCTCAGTGACATCTCTTGCTATTCAAAACAAGCAATACAAAACAAATCATCTAGCATCTGCCTGTGGGGTAAACTTGAATGGTGGTGGGAAAATTTAGAGTAATGGTGGTGGGAAGGTTCAATGGTGTTGTGATTGCTGTTAAAATATTGAATGTAATCAATAATAATAAACAACTTTATGAAAAATAAAATTTAAAAAAATAACAAAAGGCACAACTCTACAGGGAGCACAACAATTAAAGATGTATAAACACCATGCCCTTGACTGGGTTAGGATCAGTATAAGGATTCTGCTTTAATTACAGTCTATTATGGTTAGATAACAGTTGGATAACAGTGGGAGATAGATTCTGAGCTTATTGATATTTAGGTTGGCACTGAATCAGGAAGAGGAAATTGTTAAATGTAGACTAATAGGTTTAGGCATCTGGTAAAGTGAGAGTAATATAGGGTTTGAGTGAGGGTTAGATCTAGGTTGAGAGATAGATTAGGGTTAATGTTAAGGTTAGATATTAGGTTTGGTAAAATAAAAAATAAAAACTAATTTTTACATATAAGACAATTCTTAAATTAAGTCTAATTGGGAGATTTAGGCTGAGAATACAGAAAGGTAAGTATAACATTATGATTAATAGTGTTACGGTTAGAGTTAGGATTATGGTTATAATTTCTGTTATAGTTCAGGTATAGGTTTGGTTATACTTAAAGTTTCAGTGAATGTTATGTATACTGTGATTGTTAAATTTAGACAAATGTTTATATTTATGCCTAGGGTAGGGAGATAATTGCTTAACAGTTTGTGTTAGCATTATATTTAAGTTTAAGGTTAGGGTTAACTTCCATTAAGGATTAGATTTGTTTATATCCAAAGTTGAAAATGAAAGCTAGGTATAAGGTGATTGTTAAATTTATTCTAAATTGAAGATTTAATCTAAAGGTATAATAGCGTTAGGGTAACTTGTTTTAGTTAAGGTGTAGGTTTGATTATGCTCAACATTGAAAGTGAAAGTTATGCACATGTTATTGCTAAATATGGGCTAATTTTAGCTTTGCAACTAGAACAGATTAATATTGTTCGTGTTAGGTTTAGAGGGAGGGCTAGGGTAAATATTTGGGGAATGTTTAATTCATGTTAATGGATAGATTTAGTCCCAGGCTAGGTTAATGTTGACATAGGATAGGGTTAGAAAAAAATAGATTTAGCTATTGTTAGAATTGAAGTATAATTTTGGTTTAAAGTTGTATATGAAGACTCACAAATGAATATTATAAGAGAGAAGCACACTGCAGAGATGTTTTCCTACCCCACACCAGGTTGATTTCATCCAGGCACCTTGGAGGGGGCAGGTGTTTCCCTCTGTTTGCCCCAAAAGAACTTCAGCAGCCTCAAACATCCAGAGCCCATCACCACCACACTCATGGCTGACCTTCACAGGTTCTCCTAAGCCCCTCACTCATTAGAATGAATCTGCTTAAAAACCAGGTATGCAAGACTTGTGACAGACTCTTCTCCCATCCCCTTTCCTCAGGGTTCCTGGAAGTAATGCCCACGAACTGCCTCTGGGTCCTACTTAAACACATTAACATCCATGATCCAGAGACTCACAGATGAATTTCAGGAGAGCACAACATGCCTCAAAGATGCCTCTGGTCCCAAAATCATCATTCAGTTAAAAATTTTAACTCTAGCTCTGGTATCCTATTAAAATTTTCAGAATTCCAGGAATATGCAGCTGTTTCCAGATGCGCATTCATACTTTATGCAACTGATATACCAAAAGTAGCACACTGTGTTTGATTGCGTGTAAGATAGAAGACAACCCATCTTGGGTTTAGCACACAAAGCCTCAGACTCTTGTAACATCTTAATGATCTCTTACACATGGTTTTTAATAGATCCAAGATGAGATATAACAATTTTCACAAAATTTCGTCTAAGAAAATATTTTTAGATGATTTTTAGTCAATCATTCATAACAAGTGATACAAAATACATTACAGAGTATCTGCCTGTGGGGCAGGCTTGGGTGGTGGTGGGAAAATTTTAAATGATGGTGATGGGAAGGTAAATTGTGGTGGGATTGATGTTGAAATATTGAATGTGATCAATTCATGTGAAGAACCCAATGAAAACAAAAGTAAAAAGTTAACAAAAGTTGTATATGAAAGATACATATAGAGCTATAGCTAATAAGCTAATAAAAATAAAGCTAATACGGTTTAAGCATGGCCTAGTGTAATAGTTTAAGCTTAGGATGACATTTAAGGCTAAGCAAAGGTTGGAATCAGGACTAGAGATACTTTTAGGGTTAGATTTAGGTTTTGCTTTTATTTGGAGTTAGAAATTAGGTTCTGTATTGCACAAAGTTAAAAGGAAAATATAGGACAATTTTTAAATTTAGGATAAATTTCAATGGAGACTAAGATACAGTTAGTATAGCGTTTACTACTTATTTTAGGGTAAGGGTTAAAATTTTATTACAGTTAGAGTATAATTTTAGTTATTATGTTTTAAGTAAAAATATGGATAAGGTGATTGCTAAATTTAGGCTAATTTTTCTATTTAGGGTTAGGATTATGGACTAGGTTTGATTAAATCAAATTTTGGGCTGGAGTGATAGCACAGCAGGTAGGGCGTTTGCCTTGCACACAGCCAACGTGGCCGGCCAGAGGTCAATTTCTCCACCCCTCTTGGAGAGCCCGACAAGCTACCGAGAGTATCTTGCCTGCACAGCAAAGCCTGGCAAGCTACCAGTGACATATTCGATATGCCAAACACAGTAACAAGTCTCACAATGTAACTGGGACCGCTCAAGCAAATAGATGAATAATGGAAGAACAGTGACAGTGATATAAAATTTTAAAATGAAAAATATAGGGCTATTTTTTTTAATTTAGGCAAATTGGTGTGCTTATTCCAAGGTTCATTTTCACTGTCACTCTCCTGTTGTTCATCTATTTGCTCTAGTGGGCCCAGTAACATCTCCATTGTGGCACTTGTTACTGTGTTTGGCATATCGAAGTGGATAAGATTCCAAGGTTAGAGCAAGTTAATTCATATAGGATATGGGAAAGGGCTAAACTTATTAAAATATTGTTAGAATTAGTGTATATTTTTTCATATTTAAATTTCAAAGTGAATATTATATATAGTTTTATTGTGAAATTTAGGCTAATTATTAGATTTAGGCATAGATTAGGGTAATTTTTGTAAAGTACTAAGGTTAGAGTTAGGTTTAGATTTAGGATTAGAATCAGGGTTATGGTTTGTGTCAGGAGGAGGGATCTTATTCAGTTATTTCCTATTTGAAAATTAAAGTTAGGTATAGGGAGATTGTTACATCTTGGATAATTCATAATTTAATCCAAGTATAGGCTAAGGGAAAGCAAACTCTGCTATTAATTGTTAAGTCTGAAGGAAATTAACTTTGCCTCTGTCTGTCTGTGGGTTCTTCATTTTACTACTATTTACAGTAGAGTAGGGACTAAGCAAACTGAATTCGAGACTAACAGAAATTTTCAAAAACGATAGACTGTATATGCCTACATTCTGCAGGCACATTCTCATAGCAAGACAAATCTGATTCACTAACAGTTAATGCAGTGCTAATTAGAGGTTATAGAGAAATATTTGAAGATGTTATTCTGCTGGCTGTGAAAAGTGAGAAGGCTTGAGAATAATAATAACTTCCATGATGAGAAATAGAAAACAAATCAATTGTTTGGATTCTTCTGAAGGATCCAGCTATATCAATATGTTGATATTTCCCAAATGGGTTAGATTTGGCCCTCTGGAATAAGTTCCTAATCTGTGTTGTTTTTAAAAATGACATCAGTGATAGTTCATTAAAGAAGTAAAAAAAAAAAAACTAATATATTTAGCTGAAATGTAAAAAGATGACCTGGGTTCGATTCCTCTACTCCTCTCGAATAGCCCGGCAAGCTACTGAGAGTATCTCACCTGCACGGCAAAGCCTGGCAAGCTACCTGTGATGTATTCAATGTGCCAAACCCAGTAACAACAAGTCTCACAATGGAGACGTTACTGGGCCCGCTCGAGCAAATCGATGAACAATGAATGGACAGTGCTACGGTGCAAAATTAACTTGTCAGAGAGGAGAAAGAATTCTATGTAAAGGTAGATGAACCTTTGGAAAGATGGAGTTATTAATTTTAGAGGGACAGGGAAAGAAAGAAAAGAATCCAGGGGATAAAATTCAAATATAAAGAAAACAAAATAAGTTGGAAACAAAACAGAAAAGTCGTCACATGATTAAGGACACTGTGTACCAAGTTGTTGACTCTGGGAATCCTGAGCCTATTTTGATTGGACACTCTCAATGAATGCAACCATGTGTTTTTGTGTTTGAGTGAGGGACATTGAAGTATTCCTTCTAGTCTGGTGAATTATTTAACCTGTTTAAGGGGCTAAGGAGGCTGGTAATTCTCCTAGTTAACTATTTGGACTCAATTACTGAAGGACAAAAAAATAAGTGGCTTACTTGAGTACAAATGCCCAAAATTCACAGAAATTAACATATCCAGGAGGTGTTTTTGAAAGTCTTTTTTATTTGGGTTTCCATAAATTTTTTTTTGAAAAAATACTACTGGCATTTTTACTAAAAATTAAATTCAAAATATAAGAGTGGCTTTATAGCTAACATGATCCGCAAGCAGTAACCTCCTTCTGTTGATGATTCAAGATTATCCTGAGGATTTTGGCTGAATATCCCATTGGAAAGAACACAAAGACCTCAGAGTCATTGTGTGTGTAGAAGGTTGGAGCAAGCACTGACCTTGAAGGACTGGGGTGCCCTTGTACTTAGTGCTAAGTTATCCCCATGTTGTTTCCTGCTCCCCCAATTTTTGAGTCTCAGAAAATTCACAGTAATGAATATAATTCCATTGAACATTTTAAAATCAAAATATTGATTTTTTGCTTGATAGTGCAGCTGCATCTTCATTTTCATCTGCATCTTTATCTTTATCTGCATATTTAAAATTACTGAGATGAGCTGAATTTCATTTTTCTGAAAGCAAAAATATAACCTTCTATGAATCAGTAATTTCTCTTAAGACATTTGTGACCTGATAGGAGTCTGGCAGTAAAACTTAGAAGAAACAATAAATAGACTTGTACGGGCTGGAGCAATAGAATAGTGGGTAGGGAGTTTACCTTGAAAGCGGCCCACCCGGGTTCAATTCCTCTGCCCCTCTAGGAGAGCCCGGTAAGCTACCGAGAGTATCTTGCCCACACGGCAAAGCCTGGCAAGCTACCCGCGACATATTCGATATGCCGAAAATAGTAACAAGTGTCACAAGGGAGACGTTACCGGTCCCGCTCAAGAAAATTGATGAACAATGGGAGGACAGTGCAGTGCTACAGTGCAGTGCTATAGTCCCAGTGGAAACGCTGCAACTATCATATATCCTAAAGAGCACAAAGTTATACTTAATTGCGTGACTAACTTATTCAAATGCATGATGTTTATTTTACTGAAAAATAATCAAAACATTTAACCTCAAATTAGCCATAGATAAAATTTGTTTTTAAACACTATTGATTGCAGTAAAGTGGTCTAGTGTCGCATCATATTAACTCAAAAGGAGTCATAAAAAGATATTGGTATTTGGTCTGACTTTTACTTAATAATGCATCTTAAATATTTTCTATCTTATTCAAGTTTTCCTAATATTTTGGTTTCTGTGGAAATCTCCTAAAAGGTTTTCCATGAGTCAGGGCTCACTCCTGATATTCTTGACCTGCTGTGTTGACTCTCAGATGAGGGACTTTATATACAGTCACTTTGGTGCTGGGGATTTCCTGGGACAACAAAATGGTTTTTGGGAGCCTTTAGTGCCACATTTTTCTGTTCTTGGTGGCGCCAAGATATTCACCCAGTGATAGTCATGTAGTATTACAAATTGTCCTGGGCTTTTTCACAAGCGAATGGTTTGCCTTGACAGCTGTATGTTGTCTCTGGTCATCTCCGTAAAGTGATTATTCTGCATCACTTTTTATATAATAGGATTTTAAAAATAATTTTTAAAAAATATTAAGTATTGACAAACAGAAAAATTTTGTGCTGGATAGTGAAGCTGGCAGAGTACCTACCTCATGATCTGAAACATCAGTCAAATTCTAGTTAACTTAATGTGGTTTTAAAAATCTGTATTTTAACACACCCCATCTTACATAATATTATAATGTAATGCTATTGTCATAAGCACTTAAAACATCTAAAAAAGATCAACCAAAAAATACATTGCTATTAAAATAGGTGTATTTTCACCTAAACATGTTAATGCGGCTGCGCTTATATACTATATATGTTGAAAAATATGGTAATATTGCAGTGTTTGAAATGTTTAACTTCACTTATTATTATAATCAAAATAAGTGTCTGAACTAAGATATAGTTTATCAGCTTTATTTTATGGCTAATATTTTATTTTCATATGATCTATGACTTCGATCACGATCACGATCATCCTGTTGTTACTCGATTTCCTCAAGCAGGTACCAGTAACGTCTCCTTCCTAGCCCTGAGATTTTAAAAGAGCCATTTCAATGCTCTTTCAGGATTAGGAGAATGAGACCCATCATTGTTACTGGTATTTGGCATATTGAGTATGACACGGGAAGTTTGCCAGACTCTGCCATGCGGGCAGGATACTTTTGGTAGCCTGCCAGTTCTCCAAAGGAAAAAGATTTCGCGCAGCCATGAATGTGGCCAAGCACTTCCAGGAGCTGGGTTTTATAGTCTCTGCGTCTTGGCCGTTGATGGAACCAACCTGGCGCTGGCAGCAGCTGGTGGGTGTGAAGCCTACCTACTGGAAGATGGGGAGTCTGGTTGGAGAAGGCCCAGTCCCAATCCGAGTAGGCTTGGAGACCTCAGCCCCGGGACCTGCATGCCTGGGTTCCTCTGCCAGTTCTTTCATACATGAGGCCCATCCGGACATGTGGAGAGTGGTCCCAGCATGGCCGTGGCTGGCTCCGGAGGTCCTCAGCTGCTAGGGCTCTGCTTGGGGCAGAGGTGGGGGACAGAAACTCAACCCTCCCCTCTCCAAGGGGCCCGGTGCAGACAGCCAGGCGTGGGGGTAGGAGACTCTGCCCCCCTCTGATCTATGACTTATAAAATTGTTTCCTGATATTGGTTATAGGTATTGTATTTTGGTATACAAATAATAATATAGTGATCATTCACGTTCCATAATCTTTTTGCTTAAATTAAAATCAATGTAAACTATGCATAAGATTTTGAGAAAAATTATGTTGTCTTTGATCTCAAATTTGGTGGAAAAATAATAAAACTCTTCTATCATATTTAAGTGTCACGTTTACAAAATTTTATACAGCTTTACTTAATTTTGTTTTTCTGATTATTATACCCAAAGCGATGGTACAGGCTGGAATGATAGCACATCGGATAAGGCATTTGCCTTGCATGAGGTGACACGGCCAACCCAAGTTTGATTCCTTTGTCTCTCTCGGAGAGCCTGGCAGGCTACTGATAGCATCTCGCCCACACGGCAAAGCCTGGCAAGCTCACCGTGACATGTTCAATATGCCAAACACAGTAACAAGTCTCACAATGTTACTGGGTCCGCTCGAGCAAATCCATGAACAATGGGAGAACAGTGACAGTGAAAGTGACATCTTTATCTGAATCTGATGTGAACACTGAAAGGAAATCTGAAACAGAGTTAAACTCCAGAATGTCATTTAAGTGCCATCATTCTTTTTAAAACATCAGCTGAAAAATATTAGTGGTGCTTAAAATTTTCTCATAGTGTTTCTTTGGCCACAACTTTGTGCACAAAAGTAAATTTATTGCAGATCATTTCAATTATGAGTTTCTTAACTCAATATCTTTAATAGAATAATACATATTAGGCAATGTTCTATTTCTACTTTGCAATTTCGCTCTACTTTGTATGATAATATTTTCATGCCTTCTTGATACAATGTCATAATGAAAATCATATACAGACATAATATAAATATACTATATATGCCAAACAACATCATCACTATTAATAGGTTGTTGCATGTATTACAAAATGTTCCTCAATAATCATAATACCCTCTTTCATACTAATAAGATAGAACCATTTTCTATCTTACTTATTTCTTACTCACAATGGATGCCCAATGTGAGTAAACACTGGGGTTTTCAAGTCCTATTTTCAGGGTATATTTATAACTTTAAATTGTGACTATGAAATGTCAGTACAAATTGTGTGTTCAAACTTTGTCAAGCATCCTAGCTTGAGAGTGTTCTTTTTTTTTAACCTCTGTAAAATATCTCCTGGGGGTGGGAAGGGGGAGGCCCCTATGGCTCTTCCCCTAGCCACCCACATTTGGGGGTGGGGCCCTGGGCTGCTCCCCCAGCTGGGATGCCCGGGTTATGGGGCAGATGGCAGAGGAAACGAGGGTCAAGCCGGTTGATAGATCAGTTGCCATTTATTCCATTCTCCCCACGTGCCTGCCCCAGTCTCTTTGAGCCTTCCATTCTAGTCTCACACTGCCCCTCATTTCCACCCCCCTCTGTCTTTCCCACTCATCTCTCCATGCTCCCTCTTGCAGTCTGGGCTTGCTCTCTCCACGAGACTGCTACTGTATTCTTCTACATTCTTCTCCCTCTGTCCCCCTTGCTAGTCTCTCCGAACGCCATCTCACAGCCCTGCTCTCTCTCTCTCTCTCTCTCATTCCTCCAACCCTCTAGTCTCTCCAACTCCCCACCACTCTGGGCCAACATTGCACCCAGTCAGTAGCAAAATTAACATAAGAAAGCCCTTCCTGAGGACCCACCAAGTTCAAAGGGAACACCACCTAAAAGTATTCCAAAGCCCTTCTGAACTACCCAAGGGCAAAATATGTCCTAAGTTGTTTTTCTCCTTTCCTCAGTCCAATAATTCTATCAACATCTTAATACTTGTTATTTTTGTATGAACACAGTAAGAGATACATTGAGTCTTATAGAGCAGCTCTCCTGGGAACATCTTGCCAGACTCAGACTACAGAGTTCAGGCCAGATTTATCTTTCCTAACCCTAGCAGGGTCTGAGACTAGTTACTACTTTTTGGATCATGACAGCATTTGTCCATTACCAAGCCCTTAACTTATAATTAAGCATTAGGCACTTTGGTCAGGCCCATCTCGATGCCAGGGTAGCACATAGCTCACAGCTTGCTCTGGTTCCATCCAGTCCCTCGTTGTCGGCAACCTGCTTTTGGGGTTGCTAGGAAGTAAAGGCAGCTGAGGCTTAGGTGAGAGAACAGATGCCCAGGAGGAAAATATCACTGAGAGTCATGTTACAAAAGCACAGCATATACTGTCCTCCTGTGTCCATACAAAAAGGACATTGCTCTGAATAAACTATGCAAAGGACTTAGAAGAGAAAAGCAATATTTTCAAGCCAACAGAGCACAAAGTTTACAAATAAATACAGAGGAATGGAATTACTGTGATGGGAGCAACCCAATAAACTTAAGTTACCTGAGACTATGAGTAAACAATGTTATCCTACATATCTCCATTTAGTCTTCTTGTCAATATCTAGGAGTTGGTTAGATTCACTAGTGTATGAGAAGGTGGCACGTAAAGAAGAAATTGCAGAAAATATGGGAATATGTGAGGAGGAAAACAACATACTGTCTCTGTTCCTTTCACTTTTATTTTTACTAAGGTCCAATGTGAATGTCTATTTTCAGGTTTTATCACTCACAGCAAAACAAAAATAATTTACTTCAATGTATAAATTTGTCAAAGGTTCGTATCATTCTTAAAGGACATGTGTAAGAAATATACAAATGAATGCTATATATATGTGTATTAACATTTAATTTCATGAAATATATATAAAATATATTTATTGATTTTATTATAAAAAGTATAAAGTTCACAAATAATTGAAATTCTAAACTTGATATATACATGATACTTATACTTTTAAATGCAATTATAATGCAATGTGGGAGTTTGTCCTAATTAAAGAAAAACTGATTTAAATCTATGCTTGTTATACTAATTATATTTTTGTATATGATAATTTTGTGTATGCTAACTTGAGGATAAATAAAATTATTTACCAAAAATGACATTGAGTTTTGGATATATTAAATTTTGTGTATACTTTTAGACAATAGATATATCTTGGTACCATCAAGTCTCTATGCAGAGATAATATTCAAAAGATTAAAACAAAATATAGATATAAACTTCCCAAACTTTAAAATTCTCCTTGTACTTCTGAAGGGGACTTTTAAGAACTGACTTGGGAGATACTGCAAAAACCTTTTGAAACATAAACATTCAGTTTTGTTCTATTTTCAGAGGCAGAAATTTTGCTATAAAAGAATATCAAATGTACCCCAGTGGACATGTTACTGAAAGTAGAATAAAGCTTTTTTTTAACCTGCTACTGTTTACTTTGTTATTGCCTATTAAAAATCATTCACTGCTATAATTTCCATGAATGAGACACCATTTCTAAGTTATAAGAAAACTTTCAAGGGCAACTCAAAAGAGTTATAATTAGGATTTAAAAAAGGTTTGGCTTCTGCATCAAGAAATCTTAAATTCTTGGTAATAGAGCACAAGTCTGAAGTTAAAGCCTTCCATTGAGATAAAGTTAAATTTCTAGATATTTTTTTTACTAATTTTGTATATCAAACATTGTATAAAAAAAAGCACTGTCCTCCCTTTGTTCATTGATTTGCTTGAGCGAGCACCATTAACATCTCCATTGTGAGACTTGTTGTTACTGTTTTTGGCATATCGAATATGCCACAGGAAGCTAAAATCCATGAGATGTATTTGGGGATTCTTGTAGAACTTGCATACAGAGGTTTGAATTAACAACTACATTAGTGAGAGAAGTGGACCAAACTGAAAGCTTTCTGTTTCAGGAGTATCTCCTCAATGAAGGAGATAGAGATAGAAAATAGTCTATTATAATAGGTAAAAATACACTATTCTGAAATAGATGGTTTAATGAAGAAAATGATTAGCAGGAAGAAGGTAACTCAACTACTTCAGTATTTTTCCCATAGGTTCATACATTTATTTTTCTATCTGTCTTAGTATTTGCTGTCCTGATGTTATTATAATGTCAACTATATCCTCAACATTTTACCGTTCCACGTAAGTTATTGGTGAGATATTAACATATTTTCATGTATATTTAAAATGTCTACTGAGATCTTACTATTTCTCAACAATAGTTTTAGTTCAGTGATTACAATATTAATTGCTACTTGTCTCCAAAAGTGACATTATTAAAGAAGTCCAAGTCAGTGGTTGGAAGTGTGGAAAGGAATTTTACATTCCAGAAAAAGTGTCAAGATAGACTCTGATAGGTTGTCTGCTTCTTACAGGGGATTTTTAGAGTTTGTATGATTATTTCGTTGATTTTTGATAGAATTTTCTTCAGCAACTCCTGCTTATATGTCATTACTTCCAAAATTGAATTCCCTATTATATGACAACAGTAATAATTCACTGAATGATATTTTTGTGGAAAATCTGTTGTTAATCTTCTATAAGAAACTTCTTTACTATATGCTTATTTTTGGTGAGGTCAAGTTGTATTCTTTTTATTTTTAATGAAGTAATACTGTATACATGACTGCAAGCATTCATTTTCTTTAAGGGTACAGTATTCTATACACTATACATCTCTAATTTCTCTTCAACACATAGACAAAGATATTGTGAAAGCTGATAAACTCCCTTATAAGAAAATAATTATCTAAAATTAGTTTAAAACTCCCCCTTGTTCTTTCTACACTTCTCTTGCTATATTTTAGAGTTGGATCTTCAAGTTCATATACAATTTTTTGGTTATGGTCCTAAGATGGGAAGTGGAATCAGCCTTTCATTTCTGAATCAGTAAATGGTAAGCTCTGAATTTTGTGCTCTGGCATGTGCCCAGATCTGCACTGCACTGCACTGCACTGCATTGTCCTTTCATTGTTCAGCGATTTGCTCGAGCAGGCCCAGTAACAACTCCACCATTGTGAGACTTGCAGTTACTGTGTTTGGCATATCGAATAAGTCACAGGTAGCTTGCCAGGCTCTGCAGTGTGGGAGAGAGACTCTCGGTAGCTTGCGGGGCTCTCTGAGAGCGGCGGAGGAATCGAAATTGGGCCAGGCGTGCAAGGCAAACGCCCTACCACTGTGCTATTGCTCCAGTCCCATGCCCAGATCATGGCAGCCATATTTTAATATCAGAAAGCAGTAAATTCTTTGTTGTAATAAGTAATGTCAGGGAGCTGATACTACATAGATAACAGTGAGAGGAACCCATAGTGTTGCTGGGAAGCCCAAAATGTGAGCTCAATGAAGTCAATAACAATAGATGCTCAAAGGGAATCAGAGTCAGAAATCTGCCATATATTTGACATAAGTCCAATATAGGTAATTCAATATTACCAATATATAGGTATTCAATAGGTCACATCACTAGTCTTTTTTTTTGATTCTGGTATATAAATGTCATTTAAAAAATGATTTATTTACTTTCATTGAATTGCTGTGAGATAGCTCATGATTAGGGTTTTAGTCATATAGCGTTCCAGTTACATAGTTCATGACTAGGTTTATAACTAGTCATATAGTGTTTCATTGCTTATGATTAGGTTTTAGTCATGTAGTGTTCCAACCCCACCCCTCCCTCCAACAGTATATATTTCCCAATACCAGTGTCCTCAGTTTTCCCTCCCATCACCCACTTCCACCCCCAGCCTGCCTTTATGGCAGACATCTCTCTCTCTCTCTCTCTGTAGTCATCTTTCACATATAAAAAACAGGTACTGCTTTCTCTGGAGGAAAATTATGTATGAGAGGCTCAAAATTTTCTTTTGTTTTATATGTGGGAATAATTGCATTCTTCAGTTTCCTGTGCACTTGATTTTTAAAAAACAGATGTATTTTAGCCTATTAATATTTCTATTTGGAACCAATAATAAAGACTACATAAGGTGATAGGTAGACATATTAAATCTGTTCTCTCAAAAATATGACTGTATAGTAAGGATAATATCACTTATTTAAGCAAATTAGAAAATACTTTTTATACACAAAACTAGTAACTCTCCTGATAAAATGTTAGATTTAGATGTTAGAACATATATGTTAAAAATCTGCTAGGTAATTATGATGAAAATGATCTTGAGTAATATGATAAATGAGCTATTTGCCTATTGAGATGTGTATTAGTTTCCTTACCTTGATTGTTTTTTGGAAAATCTATATTCTGCTCTTATTTCCCATTAGAAAACAAGTCGATAGACTTCTCTAGAGGTTTTGCTTATTTGTTTTGTATTTTCATTAATTATATATCTTAATACATTTCTCTCACTTTCATGCTTCTTTTCAATCCATTAACTTGCTCTTGTTTCTCAAAAGCATTTAACTCAAGCAATCAAGGACAAAAAAAGTTAGCAAAGAAACTTGATATATCTATACTATAAAATATTGTTCAGGTGTATAGCAGATAGGGCATTTGCCTTGTGCTGTGCTGACCTGCTTACATCCCTAGGACCCTTATGGTATTAGAGCAATGCCAAGAGTAATACCTAAGTGCAGAGCTAGGAATAACATCTGAACTTCGCTGGGTATGACTCCCAATTTTTAAAAAAATTATAATGCTATTTATTTAACTAAGAAAAAATGGAATCCAAAGTTTATTTCTACATGGATGGACTAGAAACTATTATGATATACAAAGTCAGTCAGATGAGAGGGATAAATGCAGAAGGTTTTCTCTCATATGTGGAATATAAATATATTGAGGGAATTAAATACAACCAATGGTGACAAGTCCTGAAGAAAAGTCTGCAGCAATGAATTTGCTGAAGGGATTTCTGGGCATGGATGAGGATCTACTAATAACTGATAGAGGGTATATGGGACCCTCATGCTAGGTGTGGTGTTGTAACATTACATGCATGAAATGCCATTGTTAACATATACAATAATTTATTTGAAAAGAATAAAATGAATGAAAAAACGTGGACCTTGTGTCATACTAACCACACTCAATGTTAATTTTACTAAATAGAACTATACATACTAGAAAATGGAATTTTGCATATGAGGCAAGTACTCTATTTTTCATTTAAGTATCAGATAGGAATAGTTCAAAATCTCTAGTCCATATATGTTTCACCACATTTCTTCAAATTGACGATTGTAATGTGACAACACATATAAATTTGAAAACAAAGAGCTTTGACTTTATTCTCATGGTTCTTTATTTGCAAAACAAAGTGATGGATTGCTTTGATATGCATCATTTTGGCTGATTTATACAATTCTTACAAATACTTCTATTGCAACAATCCTCCTCTCCCACCTCTCCTTATTGCACAAGGTTTTTGCTTTTCTTTTTTTTGTTTGTTTTTGTTTTTCAGAGGGTGTTGTGTTGTGCTTAGGGGCAATGGGGTCACACCCAATAAAACACATCCACACATCCAAACACATCCATGATGGTGAATTCGTTGGACTAAACCTACTAGTTCTTAGGTCCTGTGGTGCTACAGACCACAAAGACCACCCAAGAAATGCTGGTGGGACTTAATAGCTAAACCCATCCATAGGAAGGTGGCCTGTGGTAGAGAGGATTGAACTGGGGACACCTTTACTATCTCTTCAGCCTGGCAGAATTTTTTTCTTGAATATATATCTATGTAAACATTGAATTGTCACAACTTTCAATGTTTTATCATAGATTGCATTGATTCAGACATTTTTCTTGAGCAAAGAGTTATTTTTCTGCAACTATATTTAAAAGATCTAATTTTCTAAGATTCTACAAGAAATCCTACTTTAAAAACATCATTGATACAGTTACAGCTGCTGTCTTTTCAAAAATACATTTCTGGGGAGTAAATTTTAACAAAATTAAAAAAAATAAACTTAAATTAACAAAAGGATTACTAGTTAACAATTCATTTTTGTAGGGTTAAATTTCCTTAACATGAACATATCTATTAATTATAAAATAAAATTAGTTTATATGTGTGAGTACATAATATCAAAAAATGAATGCCTTGTGATATATTTTATTGTTCAACTTTCAATAGCCATTCCTTTCCTAATAAGTATAAATTGCTTTTTCTTTAAGGCATCCCAGGTTTTCTACATGAGTTTGCTCTATCTAAAAAATAATCCTCATTATCTACATTTGACACAATTAATTTCTATGTATGATTTAACTGCTGTACAGAAGTTACATCATGCAAAGAACTGGACTTACCGTGAAGAAGGGCTTTTTGTGTAGAATCATACAAGCTCTGGTTTAACTGCAATATTTATTATTTATATTCAGTCTTGCATCAGGAAAATATTACAATTGCTGTTTTAAAAGAGAGGATTATAAATTTACCTTGCAGATTAAAAAGATTAGCTAAGATAAAAATCTAAGACTTTGCAAAAAAAAGTACCCATATCAAGCAATAAACCTTGTGTCCTCCTTACAAAACTCAGTAACAATTATATAGAAATACATCAAGTGGTTTTTTTTTTGTGTGTAGTCTTGATTGAAAACCATAGATATTGTACAACTATAGAAAGATAAATACATTTTTACTATTCACAGTGTGAAATCATGTAGTTAATTCTCCATTTTCCTCTAGCTGTGAGCATAGAATTATTAACATAAATATAAAAAACAAATCTCAATCCATTTAGTGTATAATCTTCCTAATATTATTTCTCTCTTTTGTTCTTTGGTTGTTGTAGTCAGAGGAGGGCCTTCGCTGTAGTTTCAAGAGGTCTGGGGGATTCTTCCTCTATTTGCAGGTAACCAAACCTGATTCAATTTAGGTCCCAATGGTCTTCTGTTGTCCAGGCCCTGTGCTGTTAGGCTTTAAGCAGGCCACCCAGAGCAGTGACTAAAGCCTCTAAGGCCAAACCTAGAGGTACTCTGGGCCTTCAGGGTTGCACTTTTTGATGCTTGGGGGGCAATGTGGTGGGAGGGTTTAAAACAAGGTTGGCTACATGCAAAACATGCACTCTATTCTCTATACTATCTCTGCAGCTGCTTCCTTTTGTATTCTTCAGCTATATAAACACTGTGCTACAGAACTATCTTGATGAGCTATTATCAAATGCTTTGAGCTTGGGAGAGAGTCTTCATTTCAATGCTTAGCACTATGTGGTCAATGGATACTGCCAGCAGTGACCACTGAGCGCATAGTCAGGAGTAGTCTCTGAGCACTACATAGTGTGGCTCCCAAACAAATCAAAATAGGAAAAAAATACTAAGAAATTGATTATGTTTTACAATGTATATTACACATGGTATTTTGGTATACCAAAGGAGTTCTGACCTCCATTGATGATATAGAATCAGGAACGCGATCTCATTTGCCCAGGCGTCAAAAATCAAATGGGCCAGACACATAATGCGATTTTTGGAGACTACCGCTGGACTAGAGCTGTTACCGACTGGATTCCGCAGAATGTCAAAAGAATTCCTGGCTTCCCACCTGTGAGATGGTCAGACTTCTTTGTCAAGACCCTGAATGAACTTTTGAGGCTCTTCATGTTCCTGGAGTGAGCAGATGCCATTGGGCTACACTAGCACATGACAGGGATGAATGGATACGTTACTTGTCCCGCTCAGGCAATTGGATGAGCCATGGGATGACAAGTGATACAAGTGATTTTGCATTTACTGAATAAAAATAAATAGCCCCATAAAAAATAAAAAATGAGTATTTTTTTTTCTATTTTGGTCACACCGGGCAGTGCACAGGGGTTATACATGCACTCAGTAATTACTCCTGGCAGTGCTTGGGGGACCATATAGGATGCAGGGAATCAGACCTGGGTGGACTGGGTGCAAGGCAAATGCCCTACCCACTGTGCTATCGATCCAGCCTCGAAAAATGAGTAACTTTATCAATTAAATAGAAAAAAAATTGTTCTCGAGCATTACAAATTGTTGTATGAATTCTCTCTTCTTTTATTCATTTATGATTCTTACTTCGACATTTAATTGTATTTTATTAGTTTGTCCCTGTGAAGAGAATTAAAAATTCAAGGCTAATAGAAGAAATGAGCATGATAACAGATGACATATTCTAGTCAATAAAATAAATTTGCTCGAGTGATAACACAGCGGTAGGGCGTTTGCCTTGCTCGCACCCAACAAGGCCGACCCGTTCGATTTGTCCGCCCCTCTCCGAGGCAAGCTACCGAGAGGAGAATATCTCGCCTGCAGGGCAAAGCTGGCAAGCTACCCGTGATGTATTCAGTATGCCAAAAACAGTAACAAGTCTCACAATGTTACTGGGCCTGCTAGAGTAAATCGATGAACAACGGGAGGACAGTGCCATGATGGAGATAGCTTTCACTCATTCACTTATCTACTACTTTACATACTATATTTTTCTTTCTTTTAACTAAAATTTAAGAAATAATAATTGTATACATTTAAGATGTACAATGTGAGTATACACACATGCTGAAATAAATACTACATTTTACCTATTCAATCTTGTAATTTCTGTACATTTTGAGAACAAAAATTAACTCTCACAAAATTTCTATTACTTAATACAATTTTGTCAGCATGCTGTACATTAGATAAGTATTTTTGACATCATTATTTATGTTTTATACTTTAGATCAAAATCAAGGGCTGGAGCGATAGCACAGCGGGTAGGGCGTTCGCCTTACAAGCGGCCAACATGGCCGACCCGAGTTCGATTCCTCCGCCCCTCTCGGAGAGCCCGGCAAGCTATCGAGAGTATTCGATATGCCAGACACAGTAACAACAAAGTCTCCAATGGAGACGTTACTGGGCCCGCTCGAGCAAATCGACGATCAACGGGAGGGCCTTTACCTTTACCTTTTACTTTAGATCAAACAACCACTTTCCCTCATTCTAGCTCTTCTGCTGTAATAACTACTATTCTACTCTGATTTTTATACCTTTGGCCTTTATTCTACTCTTTTTTGTTTGTTTGTTTGTTTGTTTTGATTTTTGTGACACACCCGGCTTGCACAGGGGTTACTCCTGGCTGATGCACTCAGGAATTTCTCCTGGCTGTGCTTGGGGGAACATGTGGGATCCTAGGGATCGAAGCTGGGTCGGCCACATGCAAGGCAAGTGCCCTACCTGCTGTGCTATTGCTCCAGCCCCAGATTTTGCCCTTTTAACCCCATGTATAAAAATATGATCATGATCATTTTTTTAAATTGAATTCATTTATTTTGAATACCCATCCCTCCACCAGTAACTATTTCCCACCACCACGGATCTCAGTAACCCTCCCACCCCCTCTTCCATCCCCATCCCACCCTGCCTCTGTGTCAGGGCATTCCCTTTTGTTCTCTCTTTCCTATTCAGTGCTGTGGTTTGTAAAAGAGTTAAGCCTGATTTTCAGGGAGAAATGTTGGAGAATTTACTTTCCATTGACCACTTTATATATAAGAAGATGTCTCGCAGCTTCTTACGCTGCAGCCCAGTTTGGAGTAAGAGTCCTGGTTCCTGCATAAGCGAGCTATGCTTGCAGAGGTTCATGGTAACCGGGTTTCCCTCTGGAGGAGGTATGATGCAGCACCTATCCCATCTGGGACTTCCCGGTGATCTCGGCTCTCTTCGGGATCGGGAGCATTCTCGGTAGCTATAAGTATGTTCACTATCTACATACATATTGTAAATATCTGTACATTTTATTAGCCCTACATTTATTACTGGATTCAAGTTATTTCCATATGTGGCTGCTACACATAATTCCTCATTTACTCTGACATTCTAATTTGCTCATTGAGATGTATAATTCATTTCTTTTAAAAGTACATATGGATAGATGTTTTAGTTTTTGAGGAAATATAACATTTCCTGTGAGTTGAAAGAGTGGGGGATGTGGTGGGTGCTTTCAGTGACGGAGAACTGCCTCTCTGTCTTCCTACACCTTCCTCAGCAGAGTAACAAAGAAATGGGGAACAATGGACCAATGGTCAAATGGCCCATTTAATGCAGAACTGTTAGCATACTTATAAAAAATCTGAGGGGTTTAGGGCTGCACATAGGTGTGATTGATCATTTACAGAGCTAAAACATTTTGGCAGAGGCAATTCTCATGCAGGGGATTAACTCAAGGAGACACATGTTCTGTCTCCCAGGGACATCTATATTGCTTTTCTCTTTCTCTTTGGTTGTGCATATTAAATAATTAAGTTTACCTCTTATTAATACTTGCAGTTATCTGGATAAACACAGTAAGAGATATAGATTCCAAATCTCAGTTCTCTGGGCTGAGGGCAAGGTTACAGAGCTTCACTTGTAAAGACCAGACTAGGTCCTCAGGCAGTTCAGCTTGTCCTTCCCCATGGGGGTCCTGTCTATTAAGTTATAAAAGCTTGCATCAAGACCATGCTTTCATTCTTTCTAGACTGTCCCATTTCAATGTGATAGTAGTTATGCCACTCACCTTGGGTTCATCCCAGTCCTTTGACAGAACCTCCCATTGTGGGGTGTTAGGAACAAAGGCAACTGAAGCCTGAGTTATTATGTTATTATTATTATTATTCGTAATTATGATGGATGTCCAGGAATAGACAGGTATATTTGAGTCAATAAACTACAAAATATTAGGAGCACAGCATTAATGGTCTTTCTGTGTTTAAGCAAAAAAAAAATTCTCTATAGTAAAATATGAAACTACTATATGGGAAATAGAAAAGCAAGTGATTCACTTCAAATACAAAGTCCTGAATCAACAGATGTTTTGTCCTATAAGTAACCAAGACTGACTTGGGGAATACAAGAATGAGAGGTAAAAGTACAGATAAAGGTTAAAGATAAACTCAGAGAATTAGGGGTGCTCATGAGACCACAGTAAGCTTCTGTGGGGAACGGGTGTGGGGAAGAAAAGGGGCAATTCACTAATGAAGCCTAAGACACTTATGGTTAAAGTCCACAATTTTCCATTTTTTTCTATATCAAATCTATTCTCACTAATAGTTTATAATATTTTTCCTCATATTCACACTGACACTTATCTTTTCAGTTTTTGTTTTGTTTCAAGGTCATACCCAGAGGTGCTCAATATTTTGTGTAACCCAAGAACTCAAAAGCATTGCAATAGAATGACATAGCACATCAATGTTCATTTCAGTGGTATTTAGTAAATTTAATATCTAATATTCTATCAATTACTTAAATTTTGACAATCAAGGGTAAGTTTTGTCATTTTATGGTTTACTATTGTTCTGGTCTTGAAACAAATAATTACATGTTATGCCTAGGATTGAATTAGTAGTTATCAATCAGAAAGGATAATTCTTAATGATACAAGAAAATGCAAGAAAGTGACTGGACTATTTCTGTATAATCTCATCTGTCGTCTAATCTACAATCTTTACATCATATGCTCTAAATGCCGATTTATTTATTTATTTATTTATATTGGCTTTTTGGGTCACACCCAACGATGCACAGGGTTTACTCCTGGCTTTTCACTCAGGAATCACTCCTGGCAGTGCTCAGGGGACCATATGGGATGCTGGGAATTGAACCCGGGTCAGCCACGTGCAAGGCAAATGCCCTACCCGCTGTGCTATCACTCCAGCTCCAATGATGATTTATTTTTATCTCCTAAATGTTTCTTTCATTTTAACTTTTGACACACTGTGCTAAAAAATGAGAACCAGCAAAACGTAAACACAGGCAATTGAATTACTGTTAGACTAGTATAGAACATATGATGAAAAAAAAATTATGGCACACATGTCTGGGCTCAAAGTTGCAAAATTAAAAACTGCTGAAATAATAATGTTTATCACAACTGTTATATGGGCTGATGATAAATTTAAGACATTTCCTCTTGTTAGGGTCCAAGAATGGGAAACCCCTCTCTCCTGATGTCACACAGAGTCCAGTCAGTAATGTAAGTCACACACGGAGTTTATTCAAGCCAGCTAGCTGGGGTCGAGCCATCAGACTCGCAGGCCAAGGCAAGAACCTGTATCAAAGAAAACTTCAACTCTTATAGTTGCTGTTTGCGTCACTGTTTCCAGTTCTGTGGGTTTCACACTTCAGAGAAAAACCATGTTGGTGGGTTCTGTAACTAGGTCTCCCAGAGGTGCCATCTCACTTATCCCAGGATGTTCTAGTGGTTTCTCACCCTTCTTCTCAAGCCTAGATATCCTTGAAAGATAGCTATTGCAAAATAAAAAACAAATTTGCAAGTTTGCTCTAGCTTCTCCTTCCTGCCCACGTGGTCCAGAAGGGTGGTGTGGGCATCTATTACCTCAAGCTGTGGGGACTTCTTGGGCCTTGGCGCCTCCTGAGCCAACACTCTCCAATCTCACAACTCTTTAATATTTATTCAAAATACTTGGTAAACATAAGAATAGTTACTAATCTAGAAAGTAATATAAAATTTAAGTTTAACATTATATATACTGTACATTTTATATATTAAGGTTGTCTTCTACAACTGTGATTTAGATAACTGTAACTTGCTTTGCTTTCTTTTCCTATTTTTTATATTTTATATTTTTTCTAGATACATAATTAAGCAGTTCTCTGACTTTTACCATGAGACATGAACTAGTTTCTATTTTTTGTGATATTCACATTTATTTTTTTCTATTATTTTGTATAAACTCAATACTAGGTTTCTAAAGTGAATCTATGTCTTTCAATACATTATAAAAAGTGGTATTTTTAGGATCAAGTGATTTTTAATTTACGGAGCAAGAATTTTTCTCTCTCACAGTATCTTATACATTTCCTTCTCATTGAGATAATCTTTGAATATATGTTTTGCTCCTATGAATTTTAGAGTATTAATTTTATATTTCAGAAACTGACTCCTTTTGATCACTTGATCACTTGACTTCCCGATAATTGTCGATTTGCTCGAGTGGGCTCCAGTAACGTCTCCATTTGTCCCTGTCGAGTGCTATTGTAGCTCAATAGCATCTGTTCACTTTAGGAACACGAAGAGCCTCAAACCGATCATTCATGATCTTGATGAAGAAGTCTGACCATCTGATAGGTGGGCCGCCACGCGATCTTTTGACATCCCATGGAATCCAGTCGGTAACGGCTCTAGTCCAGTGGTATTCTCTAAATCTCATTATGTGACCAGCCCATCTGATTTTTGACACCTTGGCAAACGAGAAAGCATCCCTGATTCTTGATTGTTGACGGAGGTTGGAATTTTGGATTCTTTCTCTCACTTGAGTGAAACGCGATATTCCAAGCATAGCTCTTTCAATTCCTCTTTGGGAGACCCGGACAACATTCTCATCCTGTTTGTGTAGGGCCCAGATCTCTGAGGCATATGTTAATGCAGGAAGAACAGTGGAATCAAAGAGATGTGCCCAGAGCCAGAGGTTTTTCGTCCTCTTAGCTATTTCTTTGTTGCTCTTGAAGGTGTTCCAAGCCGCTCTCTTCCTCCTGTGTAGCTCGAGTGCCAGGTCATTTGTCATGTTGGCTTCTTGACCTAGGTACACATAGCTGTTTCATTCGAAGAGGGTCGTTCCATTGAGAGCGAATGGAGCATCAGGAACGAGGCTGTTTCTCATAAATATTGTCTTCATTAGATTCAGCTGTAGTCCAACATTTCCACACTCACAGTCAATGTAGGCCAGCATTTGTGCTGCTTGGCTAATGTTTGGTGTTATTAAAACAACGTCATCAGCAAAGCGGAGGTGGTGTAGTTGCCGACCATCTATCTTCACTCCCATTCCTTCCCATTCCAGTCATTGCATGATGTTCTCAAGGGTGGCACTGAAGAGTTTCAGTGAAATGGTATCACCCTGCCGAACACCTCTCTTGACATCAATGGTTACTTCTTTGTGGAATTGTGAGATCCTGGTAGTGAATCCATAATACAGCTCACGAAGGATTCTGATGTATTGAGTTTGAATGCCTTGATTGTCTAGGGCTTCAATGACCGCTTCCATCTCAACAGAATCAAAGGCCTTCTTTAAATCAATGAACGTTAGACAGAGCAGCATCTTGAACTTCCGAGAAACCTCAATGAGCTTGGTTATCGTGTGGATATTGTCTATGGTGCTGAATCCTTGGCGGAACCCAGCTTGCTCGCATGGTTGTCCTTCATCTAGTTCCAATCCTATTCAGGATGACTCGAGTGAACAACTTGTAGATGACAGACAATAGGCAGATCATGCGATAGTTGCAAATGTTGTGGATGTCTCCCTTCTTGTACAGTAGTACAGTCCTGCTGGTTTTCCATTGGGACGGAACCTTGCATTCAGACAGGTAGCATGTGAAGAGCTGAGCCAGTGTATTGATGAGTACTGATGGTAAGTTCTTCAGTTTTTCAGGTCTGACCTTGTCTGGGCCAGGTGCTATTCCTTTCTTTACTGACTCATTTTACAATAAAATCTTCTCAAATATATTTTAATTAATTCCTACACATTTTACTATTTGTTCTAACTCGCCTCAAGGACATTTCCCCAAGTTTTAGACATTTCTATTAAGATTATAAATTTAACAAAAACTTGAGAGTTCAAATGAAGGAAAAGATAGAAAAATCAACAATGAAAATTTATTAGTATCATGCTTTAATATAAATAATAGTTTTATGCATGCCATAAATTACTGATAGAGCAAAATATCATTCCATGCTTTTATTGGCAATTTTAGTCACTCTTCATCACAGCTAATCATCCAAAACTTGCTTTTCTATGATTTTATTTCAAATTTTAACTAATTTTTAACTTCATATATTATTTATATAAAACTCAAGTATTTTAATTTTGTTTTAATATATGTTTTTGTCATCCTTCTCATTCAAGCCCAATACATCAGGATCCTCCGTGAGCTGTATTGCGGATTCACTACCAGGATCTCACCATTCTACAAAGAAGTGATCGTTGATGTTAAGAGAGGGGTGCGGCAGGGTGATACCATTTCACCGAAACTCTTCAGTGCCACCCTCGAGAACATCATGTGACGACTGGAATGGGAAGGAATGGGAGTGAAGATAGATGGTCGGCAACTGCACCACCTCCGCTTTGCTGATGACATTGTTTTAATAACACCAAACATCAGCCAAGCAGCACAAATGCTGGCCGACTTTGACCGTGAGTGTGGAAAGGTAGGACTACAGCTGAATCTTACGAAGACAACATTCATGAGAAACAGCCTCGTTCCTGATGCCCCATTCGCTCTCAACGGAATGACCATCTCCAAATGCAACAGCTATGTGTACCTAGATCGATAGGTCAACATGACAAATGACCTGGCATCCGAGCTGTGCAGGAGGAAGATTGCAGCTTGGAACGCCTTCAAGAACGATGAAGAAATAGCTAAGAGGACGAAGAACCTCCGGCTCCGGGCACATCTCTTTGATTCCACTGTTCTTCCTGCATTAACATATGCCTCAGAGACCTGGGCCCTACACAAACAAGATGAGAACGCTATTCAGGTCTCCCAAAGAAGAATAGAAAGAGCTATGCTTGGAATATCACGTTTCACTCAAGTAAGAGAAAGAATCCAGAGTTCTGACATCCGTAGACGATCAAGAATCAGGGATGCTGTCTCCTTTGCTAAGGTGTCAAAAATCAGATGGGCTGGTCACGTAATGAGATTTAAAGATGACCGCTGGACGAGAGCTGTTACTGACTGGATTCCACGGGATGTCAAAAGACCGCGTGGCCGCCCACCTACCAGATGGTCAGACTTCTTTGTCAAGATCATGAACGATCGGTTTAAGGCTCTTCATGTTCCCAGAGCGAACAGATGCCATTGGGCTACACTAGCACACGACAGGGACAAATGCAGACGTTACTGGCGTCCGCTCGAGCAGATCGATGACTAACGGGAAGTTAAGTGATAAGTGATTAAGTGATATGTTTTTGTCATACGAACCATTAATATTTAAGCATATTAAATTTTCAGCTTTTACTGAAGTAATCTTGATTAACAATCCTTATACGTTTTAGGAATCCATATTCAAAATATATGTTACTAAACCACACCCATCACCAAAGTGCCAACATCTCTTCACTGAAGTCATTGGGCATCTTATTTCATCAATTCACTTCTAATTCTTTTACTTGTCTTATATAGAAAATATTTGTAGAGAATAGGCAGTTCCAAATAAGACACACAAGTAGCCATCTGGCACATAAAAAAATTTTAATATTTTATGTTCCAACAACCATCCCTTCACCATTGCACATTTCCCTTCACCGATTTCTCTAGTTTTCCACCCTGACTCCCCCTTCTCCGCGTCTATGGTGGGACTTCTTTCTCTCTCTCTCTCTGTTTCTGTCTCTGTCTCTTTGTCTTGGTCTCTGTATCTCTCACTTTCTGTCTGTCTCTCTCTCCTTCTCTTTCTCGTTTTGTAATTATGTTTGGATATGCAGATCCTGAAAGATTTTTATAAACAACCTTTACATAAGTTCAACAGTCAGTTCTTGTCCAGAGTGGTTAATTTTTTTTTTCTTTTTGGGTTCCTTACAGCAATGCTTAAGGGTGGCTCTTGGCTCTTTACTCAGGCATACCTCCTGGCAATGTACCGGAGACAATATGGGATGTCGTAGATTGAACCCAGGTCTCCCTCGTGCGAGGCAAACATCCTACCGCTGTGCTATAGTTCCAGGCCCCAAGATCTTTTCTAACTATTATTGTTATACTTGCCACTTCTTTTTTTTTTTTTTGGTTTGAATTATTGAAACACCATGAGGTACAGTTGTAGACTTACAAAATTTTGTGCTTGGCTTTCAGTTATACAATGATTGAACACCCATCCCTCCACCAGTGCACATTTCCCATCACAACGGATCCCAGTATCCCTCCCACTCCGCACGCCCACATCCCACCCTGCCTCTGTGGCAGAGCATTCCCTATTGTTCTCTCTCTCCTTTTGGGTGCTGTGGTTTGCAAGAGAGGTATTGAGTGGCAATCACGTTCAGTCTATAGTCTACTCTCAGTACGCATCTCCCATCCTGGGAAGATCCTCCCAACAGCCTTTATTTGATGCTCCCTTCTCTATCTGAGCTGCCTTTTTCCCTAGCATGTGCAGCTGGCCTCTAAGCCATGGAGTAAACCTCCTGAAAATTATCTTGGATATCTTGGGTGTTAGTCTCCTATTTTGCTACTTTATGTTTCCTCAGATTAATGCAATCTTTCAAAGTCTGTCCCTCTATTTCTGACTAATTTCACTTAGCATGATACTTTGCATGTAGTACCACTGTACTCCCGTTGTTCATCGATTTGCTCAAGCGGGCCCAGTAACGTCTCCATTGTGAGACTATTTGTTACTGTGTTTGGCATATTGAATACTCTCGGTAGCTTGCCAGGCTCTCTGAGAGGGGCGGAGGAATTGAACCCGACTCAGCCAGGCTGGCTGCGTGCAAGGCAAATGCCCTACCACTGTGGTATCACTCCAGCCCATGTAGTACCATGTATGTAAATTTCATGACTTCATCTTTTCTAACAGCTACACAGTACTTCATTGTGTAGATGTACCAAAGTTTCTTCAACCAGTCTTCTGTTATTGAGCTCTCAGGTTTTTTCCAGATCCTAGCTATTGTAAACATTGCTGCAATGAACAAAAAAGTGCCAATGTAACTTCGACTATACTTTTCTGACTCTCTGGGATATATTTCCAGGAGTGGTGTTGCTGGGTCAAATGGGAGCTCAATTTCTAAACTTTAGAGAATCGTCTATACTGTTTTTCAAAAGGGCTGAACCATTCGGCATTCCCACCAGCAATGAAGGAGGGTCCCTTTCTCGCCACATCGGCGCCGACACAGATTGCTTTTGTTCTTTTGGACTTGGGCCAGTCTCTGGTGTGAAAAGATATCTCATTGTTGTTTTGATGTGCATCTCCCTGATGATTAATGATGTAAAGCATTTTCTCATGTGCCTTTTTCCCATTCATATTTCTTCTTTGAGAAAGTTTCTATTCATTTTGTCACCCCATTTTTTTATAGGGTTGGATGTTTTCTTCTTGTGGAATTTAGCCAGTACCTTATATATCCTTGATAACAACCCCTTGCTAAATGGGTATTGGGCGAATATACTTTCCCATTCTGTAGACTGTCTTTGTATTTTGATCACTATTTCTTTGGAGGTGCAGAAGCTTCTTAGTTTAAGATAGTCCCATTTGTCTACCTCTCTTTTCACTTGCTTGTCCAGTGGTGTGACATCTTTAAAGATACCAATAGCTTCTAAGTCATGGAGGGTTTTGCCAACTTTGACTTCAATGTACTTTATAGATTCAGGTTTGATGTTTAGGTCTTTAATGCTTTTTGATCTTACTTTTGTACATGGAGTTAAGCAAAGATCTGAGCTCAGTTTTTTGCATGTAGCTGTCCAGTTTTGCCAGTACACTTTGTTATAGAGGCTTTGCTTGCTCTACTTCACATTTCTTGATCCCCTATCAAAGATTAGTTGATTATATGCTTGGAGGTAGATGTCAGTATATTCAACCCTGTTCCATTGTTCTGCAGCTGTGATTTGTTCCAGTACTATGCTGTTTTAATTATCAATGCTTTGTAATCGACTTTGAAGTTAGGGAGTTTGATTCCTTCCATTTTATTTTTCCCAAGAATTGCTTTAGCTATTCGTGGTGACTTATTGTTCCCTATGAATTTCAGGAGTGTTTGCTCCATTTCTTTGAAGGATGTTATGGCTATCGTTATAGGGATCACATTGAATTTGTACAATGCTTTGGGAAGTATTGCCATTTTGACAATGTTAATTCTCCCAATCCATGAGCAGGGTATATCTTTGCATTTCCTCATGTCCTGTTTTATTTCCTGAACTAGTGTTTTGTAGCTTTCTTTGTACAGGTCATTTACTTCCTTAGTTAAGGTGATTCCTAGGTACTTGATTTTCTCGGACACAATTTTGAACAGGATTGATTTCTTCATGAAACTTTCTTCTCCTCACTATTTGCATATAAGAAATATATAGACTTTTGAGTATTGATTTTATAGCCTGCAACTTTACTGTACAAGTATTTTTTTAGGAATTTCTTGGTAGAGGTTTTAGGGTTCTCTACGTATAGTATCATATCATCTGCTAATAGTGAGAGCTTGATTTCTTCCTTTACTACCTGGATGCCCTTAATATCTTTTTCTTGCCTAATCACTATTGCAAGTACTTCCAGTACTATATTGAACAGCAGTTGTGAGAGTGGGCATCCTTGTCTCATTTTTGATCTTAGAGGGAAGGCTCTCAGTTTTTTCCCCCATTAAGAATGATGCTTGGCGTAGGCTTTTGGTAGATGGCTTTAAGTTTATTGAGGAGGATCCCATCTATCCCCATTTTGGTGAGTGTTTTCATCATAAACGGGTGCTAGTTCTTGTCAAATGCTTTCTCTGAGTCTGTTGATATGATCGTATGCTTTTCATCTTTTCTTTTGTGGATAGGATGGATTATGTTAATAAATTTCCAAATGTTAAACCATCCTTGCATTACCAGGATGAATCCCACTTGGTCATGGCATATGATCTTTTTTATTATTTCTTGAATTCTATTTGACACTATTTGTTCAGAATCTTCGCATCTCTGTTCATCAGGGATATCTGCCTGTAGTTTCTTTTCCTGTGGTGTCTTTGTTTCCTTTTGGTATGAGAGAGATATGGGCTTCATAGAAACTGTTTGGGAGAGTTTCTGTTTCTTCAATTTCCTGGAAAAGCTTGAGAAGAACTGGCGATAGGTCCTCTTTAACAGTTTGGAAAAATTCGCTAATGAATCCATCTGGACCTGGACTTTTGTTTTTTGGAAAACTTTTTATTTTAGTTTCAATTTCCTTGATGTTAATAGGTCTATTCACGTAATCTAGATCTTCTTGACTCAGCCTTGGAGATTATAGGAATCCAGGAATTTATCCATTTCTTCTAGGTTCTCTTGTTTTGTGGCATACAGACTTTCAAAGTGGTCTCTGATGATCTTTTGGATTTCTTTGGTTTCTGTTGTGATATCCCCCTTCTCATTTCTGATTCGGTTTATTAGGGTTCTCTCTCTCTTTCTTTTTGAGTGTTGCTAGCGGATTATCTATATTATTTATTTTCTCGAAGAACCAGCTCTTGGTTTCATTGATCTTTGAGATTTTTTTTTGGTTTTCATGTCATTGATTTCTCCTCTAAGTTTTATGATCTCTTTCATTCTGCCTGATTTGGGCTCCTTTTGTTGATCGTTTTCTAAGATTCTGAGCTGTGAAGTCAAAGTTTTTGAGCTGTGAAGTAAAATTTTGGGCTGTAAAGTCAAATTTGTGCATCTTTTCTTCCTTCCTGAGAAATGCTTGCAGAGCTATAAATTTTCCCTTTAACACAGCTTTACCTGCAGCCCATATGTTCTGGAAGCTTGGTCTTCATTCTTATTTGTTTCAAGGTACCTTTGATTTTGTCCTTGACTTCCTTCCTGACCCACTTGTTGTTTAACATTGAGTTGTTTAATTTGCAGGTGTTTGATTTGCTTCTCCGTGTTTCTGTTTGATTCAGTTCTATTCTCAGTGCATTGTGGTCTGAAAAGATTGTTGATACTATTTCTATCTTCCTGATTCTATTGAGGTATGTTTTGTGTCCTAGCACATGTCTATTATGGAAAATGTTCAGTGTGCTCTGTAGAAGAATGTGTACTCTTTCTTTTTGGGGTATAAATCCCTGTATAGGTCTATAAGCCCTCTGTATTCTAATTCTTCTTTTAAAGCCAATGTTTCTCTGCTGAGTTTTTTTCCTGTTGATTTATCCAGAGGTGATAAGGTGATATTGAAGTCTCCGACTATTATTGTGTTGCTAGCAATGTCCTCCTTAAAATCCATTAGCAGTTGTTTTAAATATTTTCCTGTTCGCTCGTTAGGTGCATATACATTTAAGAGTCTGATTTCTTCCTGTTGTATGTATCCCTTGATGAATATAAAATAACCTTCTTTGTCCCTTCTAATCTTTTTCAACCTCAGATTGATATTGTCGGATACTAGTATGGATACCCCAGCTTTTTTGTGGGAGCTGTTTGCTTGCAGGATGTTTTTCCATACTTTAACTTTGAGTCTGTGTTTGCTCTGACTATTGAGATGAGTTTCTTGTAGGCAGCAAAATGTTGGTTTCAGTTTCTTAATCCATTTTGCCACTCTGTGTCTCTTAATTGGTGAATTTAGACCATTGACGTTGAGACAGATTGTTGTTATGAGGTTTTCTGTAGGGGTCTGTTGTGCTTGTAGGATTTGTCCTATCTTATAGTAGCCCCTTTATCATTTCTTTTAGGTTTGGTTTTGAGTCTATGAAGTTCCTGAGCTTCTCTTTATCCAGAAAATATTGTACTGTTCCTTTGAGTTTGATCGAGAGTATAGCCGGATAGAATATTCTTGGTGAAGCATTCATTTCAGTGAGTTTTTTTCACTATATCCCACCATTGCCTTCGGGCTTTGAGGGTTTCTTCTGATAGATCTTCTGTGAATCTAAGGGGTGCTCCTTTGTATGTGATTTTCATTTTTGACCTTGATGCTTGCAGTATTGTCTCTCTATCAGTGGCATCAATCATTCTAACTATGATGTGTCTTGGAGTGTTTTTGTTAGGGTCTCTTTTAGCTGGCACCATTAGGGCACCTTGAATCTGATGGATGTATTGTCGAGCTCTGGGAATTTTTCAGCAATGATTTGTTTAACTGTGGCTGTTTCATTAGGATTGTTACTCTGAGCTTCTGATACTTTAATGTTGTTGTACTCTAATGATTCTAATGTTGTGCCTCTTGGAATCATCTCCTAGGATTCTGATTCGCTCTAGAGCTATTTTGAGGTATCTTTCCATTGTTTGTTGTTGCCTATTGGCTTGGAGCAGCTGATATTCACTGATTCTGTGTTCAGCTGTGGTCATTCTACTGTTAAGGGCACAGGCTGAGTTTTTTATTTCATCTACAGAATCTTTTATTCGTGACATTTCTGCTCTCATTTCTTCCTGTAATTTGTCGTTTTTTTTTTTCTGTCATGTTCCTGGATATCTGTCTGACACTTTCATTGAGATCATTGAACATCTTCATGACTTCATATCTTAGTTCTCTCTCAGAAAGGTCCTTTAGGTGAATAGCACCTACTGAGGCTTCTGGACTCTTTTCATCTTTGTCCCCACGTGGTGGGGATTTGCGTTGTTTCTTCATGTTGGTTTGTATGTATGTGAATTGTGATGTTACACTAGAACTCTTGGTATAAGTAAAGTACCTACGGCTGTGTGAGCGGTAGGCACCCCTAAAAATAGGACAGGAGTTTCACTTCTGAGGAAGCCACGCCCACTTTGAAGAGGCCACGCCCCCATGGGACTCTAGTGTTGGGGGGATGGTAAAGGCTGAGCATTGGGGTTGAAGAGAAGCTCAGGTCCGCTTTTGTCCCAGGGTCCTAGAGGACTCCTGGGGCTCTGCATGGTGAAAGCCATGTCCCGGGTTCGAATACTGGCAGGCAAACTGACCTGGGTGGGAAAGAAGACTGCCCCTTCTCTATCTTAATTGATATGCCTGAGGAATGCAATCATGACAAACTATAACTATATATTTCACTGTAAGTCAATATAAAAATAAATAAATAAAAATTAAAAGAATAAATAAGAGTTCTGAAGTAACAAAATTTTCAATATTTCTTTTGTTTAATAAATTTAAACTAAAGCAAAAATGAGATACCGACTCATATGTGTGATAATGACTTTTTACTGACTATCATGACGTTCAGAACTGATTCATGTGCCAGAAGCAAAACCTTATTTATTGTTGTTGGAAATGTAAAGTGATGCATTCATTATGAGAATCAGGAGAGATATTTCTAAATAATTTAAAGTAGGAGTTACATATAATCCAGTAACCCCACTTAAGTTATCTACCAAAAAATTTGAAGAAACTAATTCAAATAGATATATTTGTTATCATACTTATTTGAGCCATGCTTAGCTTGCCGGACTCTCTGAGAGAGACGGAGGAATCAAACCCGGATCGGCTGCACGCAATGCTACAATGCTACTTATTTTGAGCGTTATCCATACTAGCCAGGATTAGGAAACATTTTAGTACTAAACAGGGAATAAATGCACTAGAAGATGTAGAATACACAGAGAACAAATCATAGTAAGCTATAAAAAATAATTTTTAAAGAATCTTGACATTATAGCAGTAAGTGTAGTTTAGAGTATTATGCAGATTCAAATAAACAAAGATTTGAATGGATTTATCTCAAAAATGGATTTATCTCAGAAAGTCAATGTTTACTTGAGTTTTTAAAAATACAATGTCAGATTTTCTATTCCTGGTGCAAACCACAGAAGCCTATTAGGAAATTTTAAATTTATGGTAGAATTACAAATGCAAATTTGGAGAACATTTGACTATGATTGTAAAAATAACACATTTTCACTGACATGGAAGAAAGCATCATAGAACCTGGTGAATTGGTAAGTAGTGCAGAATGTGAAGTTAGAGGGTCTAGAAGCAATTCTAAGCAATACCAATAAGTATATAAATACTATACTATTGCAACAACATTCACGATCACGATCACGACCACCCTGTTGTTCGTCGATTGCCTCGAGCAGGTGCCAGTAACGTCTTCTTCGTCCTAGCCCTGAGATTTTTTTTTTTAAAGTGCCATATTCAAGGCTTTTTCAGGGTTAGGAGAATGAGACCCATCATTGTTACTGGTATTTGGCATATCGGGTATACCACGGGGAGTTTGCCAGACTCTGCCATGTGGGCATGTTACATTTGGTAGCCTGCCAGTTTGACCAAATTAGGAATGAGATGATAAGATGATAAGATGATAAGATAAGCTTCCGGAAGCTGAGTATGATGATCTCTGGATCTTGGCCGTTGTTGGAGTTACACGGCAGTTGGTGGGTGTAACTGTCTAGTTACTGGCAGGTCCAGTCCCAAACTGTGCAGGCTTGGAGATCTCAGCCCCGGGTCCCACACACCTGGGTTCCTCTGTCAGTTCTTTTATGCGTGAGGCTCATCCAAGTGTGTGGAGAGTGCTCCCAGCATGGCCTTGGCTGGGCCTCGGTGGTCTTCAGCTGTTGGGCCCTGGTGGAGACAGTCAGGCATAGGGTAGGAGACTCTGTCTTGTTCTCTCCCAGGAGCTGAATGTGATGATCTCTGGATCCTGGCCGTTGTTGGAGTTACACGGCAGTTGGTGGGTGTAACTGTCTAGTTACTGGCAGGTCCAGTCCCAAACGTGCAGGCTTGGAGATCTCAGCCCCGGGTCCCATACACCTGGGTTCCTCTGTCAGTTCTTTTATGCGTGAGGCTCATCCAAGTGTGTGGAGAGTGCTCCCAGCATGGCCTTGGCTGGGCCTCGGTGGTCTTCAGCTGTTGGGCCCTGGTGGAGACAGTCAGGCATAGGGTAGGAGACTTATGTTTTATGTTTTATGTTTTCTTAATGCAACAACATTAAGAAAATAATTATATAGCATCCTTCAATGGACATTTTTATTAGATTAATAAATAGTATATGCTATAATTCTATCAATTCAATTACTTGCATAACTAGTAATGCATTTGTATTAATGGTTTTAGATATAATTTATGTATGCTTCTATTTACAGAAATTTGAATGTGTTATTTCAAATTTAGATTTAGCCTAGTTTTAAATAAGAAACTGATCTCTTTCTGTGTAGTTTCATCACCCCAAGAGAAGTAACTTTTGCAAATTTTTAGTTTTGAGAATTATATGAGAATTTTAATTTTGAATGCTGTGCTATTTCTTTCTCTTTTTATTTGCTGTATCAAGAAAAATTCCCATCAAATATGAAATTTTTTCTTCAAATAGAAAGACATGTATTTGTTTGTGAGGAAATTAATAATTGTTTCCTAGTTAATATATGATGGAGCAAAAAAGAACTGTATTTTATTCTTTTTTGTATATATTGTTCCGATCAATGCATTGCTCTTTTCTTTTGTACCATGATGTTCAGTTATTCCAATGACTACTTAGAAGGATAGAGCAGGTTATATATGTTAGTTATGTTAGTTAATGATATAAAAGAGTTTTAAATAGTCAATCATGTTCTTATTGTTTCTAAAAGCCTGTCTGAGGTGCTCTGGAGACATCCCCTCACACACACACACACACACACACACACAACTGCAGTTATCTAAATAAATGCATCAAATTTATATTTGGGGATGCCAATTTATTGAGTGAGCAAAACATAAAATAATGACAGAAAGTGTACTTTCAATTAATATTATGAAAATGTCAAGATCCAGGATACAGTTCTCCTTCATCCATCTTTTCTTGTTTGCACTTTTTCTTCTGTATGTCATTCCTTTTTAAAATAACTCTTTATGCTAATAAATTATACTACTAAATATTTTTTGTTTTAATACTATCAATACTCAAAAAATATGTGAGAGGTATATTTATCTACTCTAGTGTGTTATAATTTAAAATATCTGCCTAGGGGCTGGAGCAATAGCACAGCAGGTAGGGCATTTGCCTTGCACTCGACTGACCTGGGTTTGATTCCCAGAATCCCATATGGTCCCCCGAGCACCGCCAGGAGTAATTCCTGAGTGCAGAGCCAGGAGTAAACCCTGAGCATTACTAGGTGTGACCCCAAAAGCAAAAACATTAAAAATTAAAAAAATACAAAAAATAAAAATAAATAAAATATTTGCCTAGCAGTTTTGCGGAATCTTACTGTTCTGAACTTAGTTCAGTGATTTTTTTCTGGACCATACTTAGTTGAATCAGCATGCTTCTGCAGTCAGTAGACAGATTTACTCACTGCTATTTGATCCCATGTGACTACACTCAATTATCTAAATTTTATCTGAAGATGGAAATGTTTGGATCACCTCATTCTCATCACTCACCATGATGATCAAAATGTCTTTACATAAAAAAAGGTCCTCCCGTTGATCATCGATTTGCTTGAGCGGGCCCAGTAACGTCTCCATTGGAGACTTTGTTGTTACTGTGTCTGGCATATCGAGTACTCTCGGTAGCTTGCCGGGCTCTCCGAGAGGGGCAGAGGAATCGAATACTAATGGACTAAAGTATAAAGCAGAATCATTAATTTGTGTTTTTTTTTTCTAAGGCCACATCCTGAGATGCTCAGGTTGTACTCCTGGCTAAGTACTCATGAATTACTCCTGGTGGTGCTTGGGGGTCAGAGTCTAGAGGTTACTGTGCATTTCCTTAGTAAGATGATGCCATAGGTAAAACATACAACGTTCAAGACAGATAGCTAAAAAACAGGCACATTATGTCTTTGACAGTGTAGTTAAGGGCGAAATAACAATCCAACACAAAAAGCACCATACACTTCAATGGAATTTCTCTCAAATTCGTTCTGTACTATATTTTGCACATAGTCATTAAGAAAGATAACATTTTAACCAAGTTTCAACTAGGGATGTTTTTTGTTTGTTTATTACTTAGTGAAGCTTATTAGACTTTTGATTGAATAGAGAGTTAAAGAGTTGTGAGGGCAAAGAGGGGAATACTTGTTCAAGAGAGAACTTGAGCTTCTCCACAGTGAGGGATAAACCCTTAATCAGGAATTTTAAACATCAGCAATTAATTCAATTTGAAACAATAATAGTCATCTAACAGTTAATTTTCTTCATAAAAGTTTCCAAAGAGCAATAAAGGGATCTTTTAATAACGCCTTTTATTATTTTGTCTAAACTACACACTTTGACTGCAGTTCAGTAGATCATTTTTAAAGTATTAAGCTCTGTAGGTATTTTAGTAGAAAATTGCTAATTTAATGGGCAATTATAACACATGTAGGTAATGCTCTCTAATCTCACTGCAATTATATTTCATGCTTCATGGAAAAATTTAATCACTGCAAATGTAAAATAAGACTATCTCCTTAGAAATCAAGTTGCAGTAACATAGGCATCACAGTAGAAAATGTATTTAAAATGTATTCATTCACTTTAAGACCTACAAAAGAAAGAGCTACAAAAGTTAGAAATTTCAGTGTTGAATTTGATGAGTTACATGATAAATTACTTACAAATATATTACCAGATTAAGTAGTTATGAAATATGAATACAACATCATACTAAGATAAAATTTAAAGGTATAATTTTGCGTATTAGTATTTCTTTTTTAAAAATAGAGATTTGATTTTTCTTATCATTGTGATTGAGAGTTTAGAAATCTTGAACTCAAGATTCTAACTGTACCTGTGGACTCAAAAGTATGGATTTGAGAGAGAATAATTACATGTGGCATATATAACATCTTTAAATAAAATAGTTATTTCTTAAGATACATTTATATGCCTATTTACTCATTTAAATATTTATTCATGAGTCATTTAGTGTTTCTAAAGTTCTAAGGACTCCATGTCAAATTGCTATTAATCTTTCCTCCTGAATTTATAAAAGCATAAGTCTTATAGATTTATTTTAGTCTGCTTAAAGTTATGTTCTGTGGGGATGAAGGTTTCAGGCCACACCCAGTTGTACTTAGGGATTGCTATTGGCTTCTTGTCCAGGAATTAATCTGGGTAGCGTTTTCTGTAGTGCCAGGCATCAAATCAAGTTTGATTACATGTAATGCAGGTGCCTAATTATATCTTTTCCTTTGCTCCCTGCTTTAATTTAAACTCACTATTTAAGTTGTTCTTATAATTTAACAACAGGAAAATAAATATGTCTAAGAATTTTTATTAGTCATTGATCATTATTCTACACACACATATATGAAACATTTTTGTAAATTTATTTTTGTAATTTTATTTCCTATAGCATTAAATAAAAAATGTGAAAGCTGCAAATTGAAGATGAAGAATTGTATTACATAACAATAATTGCCTCCTATAAAAATTGATGTATCAAAGTGACAGACTGATTTTTAATTATACGCCCCTAAAGAAAAAACATAAAAGTGAAGAAAAGAAAAACATTAAAGAAATAAAATTCATGTAAGGTAAAGGTAAAGGCCCTTCCATTGATCATCGATTTGCTCAAGCGGGCCCAGTAACGTCTCCATTGGAGACTTTGTTGTTACTGTGTCTGGCATATCGAATACTCTCGGTAGCTTGCCGGGCTCTCAGAGATGGGCGGAAGAATCGAACTCGGGTCGGCCATGTTGGCCGCTTGTAAGGCGAACGCCCTACCGCTGTGCTATTGCTCCAGCCCAAAATTCATGTAAGAAGAGATAATAATATTAAGGTGACAATCATATAGATAAAATGCTGGAACTACATGTTGATATTTGTTTAAAATAAAGAAAAATTTTGATTTTAATTATGCAGATCATTTATGAGTAACTGCTTTTGTTAATAACATAAATAATGAAAACCGAAGTCAACTTCTTAAAAACTTTAGCTAGATTTATAAAGATTTGCTTTGGGCCTGAAGAGATATTAAAATGGGGAGGGCCCTTGTCTTGTTTGCTATTGGCTACTAATTCAATCTTCAAATATCCCCTGGGCCTTGCCAGCCATGAACCCTGAATCCACAGTCAGGAATAGGCCCTGAGCACTGCCACAAATCACTCCCTTCCCAGACCACACAATTCATGTAAGAAATTCACTTCTTACATGAATTTTATTATTTTTCTTTTTTTCCACCACTTTGTTTTAGGGGTTTACAAATTACCACTGGGTTAATTCCTGGCCCTGTGCTCTGAAAGTACCTTAAGGTACTTTGGTGACCACAGTGCCTGGAATGAACTGGTTCAACTTCATGCAAGGCAAGTCTTCTAACCCACTATACTGTGCCCTTGACCCCCTCTATGGCTTTTCTTACAATTGTATTCACTCTTTTTAAAAACAACTTTAATATAGTTGTTTAGTTATTCTTAATATGTTACATATTAACTACACCAGCTCCGCTTTGCTGATGCTATCATTCTAATAACACCAAACATTAGCCAAGCAGCACAAATGCTGGCCGACTTCAACCGTGAGTGTGGAAAGGTCGGACTAAAACTGAATCTCAGGAAGACAATGTTTATGAGAAACAGTCTCATTCCTGACATTCTATTCACTCTCAATGGAACGACTATCTCCAAATGTAACAGTTAAGTGTATCTAAGTTGAGAAGTCGACATGACAAACGATCTGGTACCTGAGTTGCGCATGAGGAAGAGAGCGGCTTGGAACACCTTCAAGAGTGTTGAAGAAATAGCTAATAGGAAGAAGAACCTCTGGTTCTAGGCACATCTCTTCGGTTCCACTGTTCTTCCTGCATTAACATACACCTCAGTGACCTGGGCCCTATGAAAACAGGATGAGAATGTTATTCGGGTCTCCCAAAGAGGAATTGAAAGAGCTATGCTTGGAGTATCACGTTTAACTCAAATGAGAGAAAGAATCCGGAGTTCTGACCTCCGTGGACAGTCAAGAATCAGAGACACTGTCTCGTTTGCCAAGGCGTCAAAAATCAGAAGGGCTGGACACGTAATGAGATTTGGAGACGACCACTGGACTAGAGCCATTACCAACTGGATTCCACAGGACGTGAAAAGACCACGTGGCCGCCCACCTACAAGATGGTTACATTTCTTCATCAAGACCCTGAACGGTCAGCTTGAGGCTCTTCATGTTCCTGGAGCGAGTAGACGCCATTGGGCTACACTAGCATGCAACAGGGACAAATGGAAATTTACTGGCGCCCACTCTAGCAAATTGATGATTAACGGGAAGTCAAATGATCAAGCGATGTTACATATTACACATACATATACATATATGCACATGCATATCACAATCACAAATCACAAATCATCCTGTTAATCGTCGATTGCCTCGAGCAGGCCCCAGTAATGTCTCCTTCATCCTAGCCCTGAGATTATATTCAAGGCTCTTTAAGAGAATGAGACCCATCATTGTTACTGGTATTTGGCATATTGGGTAAGCCACAGGGAGTTTGCCAGACTCTGCCGTGTGGGCAGGCTACATTCGGTAGCCTGCCAGTTTGTCCAAAGTAGGAATGAGATAATAAGATGCATATATGTGATACAATTCTTGGTCTTTAATTTGAAGCTTTAATACATTTTATTTAATGCTATAGGAAATAACATAAGAAGATCTTTAAAAATGGAAGCACAGATCTCAGATTTCCTGTTCTTTTTAAAATAAATGAAAAATACAATGATGAAAATAGTATAATGAAAATATAACAATAATGACATGAAGTTAAGTATGATAAATATGAACAATAGAAATTTAGAAGCAAAAATAGACATGAGTTTTTTTCATTAAGTGGAGATAGAGATAACTTTTTAGTTATATCACACAAAGTTTGAATGGTAAAGAAAAAATAATAGAAAATTTGGATTTTTAAATATTATAATCATTGGTAATCAAATAACATTATAAAGAGAGTAAAAGAGAATCTACAACATGGAATAAAATTGTTTACAAATTATACATTTTATAAGGATATTAGCCTATTAAAAACATAAATAATTATTAAAACTAAAAGTTACACCCACCAACTTACCCCAGATCCAGTGTACTCTAGATCCAGAGACTAAAACCAAGCTCCCGGAAGAGAACAACACAGGGTCTCCTGCCCCCATGTCTGGCTGTCCTCACAGGCCTCCTTGGAGGGGGGCAGGTTGGGTTTCCCTCCTCAACCCAGACAGAGCCCCAGTGGCTGGGGACCTCTGGAGCCAAACCACAGCAAGGCTCGGGTTCACTCTCCACACAGATGAACCTCACACATGGGGGAGCCTGTGGAGGGACCGGGTGTGTGGGACTCGAGACTGGGATCTCCGGGCCTGCTCAGGTCAGGACTGGGCCTCCTCCACCCAAATCCCCTGTATTCCAGTGGTTGGTTGGTTGCACCCACAAACTGTTCCCAGGGCCGGGTGATCCCATCAACGACCAAGATCCAGAGACTATGAAACCAAAGTCCTAGAAGCACACAGCCGATGTCTTATTGTCTAGTTCTCACTCTCGGAGAACCTGGTAGGCTACGGAGAGTATCCTACCCTCATGTCAGAGCCTGGGATTTGATATGCCAAACACAGTTACAACAAGTCTCACAATGGAGATGTTACTGGTGCCAGCTCGAGCAAATGAATGAACAATGGAGGACAGTGATACAGTGATTATCCTTTTTTAATTTTTCTGGTGCCATCACAACTTATTTTTTAATAATTTTATTGAATCAACATGAGATATTTACGAGCTTTCATGTTTGGGTTACAATCACATAATGATCAAACACCCATCCCTCCACCAGTACACATTACCCACTGCCGATACCCCCATATACTCCCACTTTCCCACCCTCCCCCTGCCTCCATGGCAGACATTATTCCCTATAATCTCTCTCTACTTTGGGGCATGATGTTTGGCAATATAGACCCTGAGAGGTCATCATGTTTGGTCCTTTATCTACTTTCTGCACACATCTCCCATCCTGACAGATTCCTCTGGCCATCATTTACTGAGTGATCTCTTCTCTATTCCATCTGCCTTCTCCCCTTTGTTCATGAGGTAGGCTTCCAACTATGGAGCAATCTACCTGTCCAAACTAAGAAGCTTCTGCACTTCAAAAGAAAAAATGACCAGAATACAGAAAGAACCCACAGAATGGGAAAGAATATTTACCCAATACGCATCTGATAGGGGATTAATATCCAGGATATACAAGACACTAGTGGAATTGTACAACTAAAAAACCTCCAACCCCATCAAAAAATGGGGAGAAGAAATGAACAGAAGTTTTCTCAAAAAAAAAATACAAATGGCCAAAAGTCACATAAAAAAAATGTTCCACCTCGCTAGCCATCAGGGAGATGCAAATCAAAACAACAATGAGATACCATCTCACACCACAGAGACTGGCACACATTCAAAGGAACAAAAGCAACCAGTGTTGGCGTGGATGTGGGAAGAAAGGACACTCTTTCACTGTTGGTGGGAATGTCCACTAGTCCAGCCTTTCTGTAAAACAAAATAGTCCTTCAAATACTAGAAATTGAGCTTCCATATGATCCTGCAATACTACTTCTCGAAATATAACTCCAGGATGCAAAAAAGCACAGTAGAAATGAAATCTTTACCTATATGTTCATTGTAGCACAGTTGACAATAGCCAAAATCTTGAAACAACCCAAGGGCCCTAGAAGAGATGACTGGTTAAAGAAACTTTAGTACATCTACACAATGGAATACTATGCAGCTGTCAGAAGAGATGAAGTCATGAACTTTGCTTATAAATGAATAGACATAGAGAGTGTCGTGCTAAGTGAATTGAGTCAGAAAGAGAGGAACAAACATAGAAGGACTGCACTCATTTGTGGAGTATAAAACAAAATAACATGAGGTGATTATTCTTTTGAAGAAACTGAATGATTATTAAAAATAAAAGTAATTCAAAGTTTAAAATGGCAAAAGACTTTAAGACACATTTTCACAAAGAATATAAAGAAACATATTTTGTATATATTGACATGAAGAGGAGTTAACATCACTAATGATTAGTGAGATGAGTAAAATCACAGATACCATTTTACACACACTAATTTTAACATAAATAAAGAGAAAACAATCATTGACAAGATGTGAGAGAATTTAATTCTTATTTATAACTTATAGAAATGCACAGTTGTGTAACTTTTGTTGAAACAGTTTGGAAATTTCTCAATAAGTCAAATACAGAGTTACTCTATGTTTATTTCAATGACATCGATATATGGATGGACTTAAAAAATTTGTGTATTTAATGTTTATTTTAGAATTAATTATTATAATTAGCAAAAGGTGGAGCGATCGCACAGTGGTAGGGTGTTTGCCTTGCATGCATCCAGCCCGGTCTAGACATATTTGATTATTCCGCCCCTCTTGGAGAGCCCGGCAAGCTACCAAGAGTATCTTGCCCTCACGGCAAAGCCTGGCAAGCTGCCCATGATATGCCAAACACAGTAACAAGTCTCACAAAAGAGACGTTACTGGGCCCGCTCGAGCACCTCAATGAACGATGGGAGGACAGTGCAGTGCTATTAACAAAAAGTGAAATTAGTCCAAGTACCCAATATGTAAATAAATAAACAACATAGTGCTGAAGATTAGTAACAGTAAGCAAAATAGTTCTATTTCTTGCAAAGTTTATAATACAAAAATTATACTAATGAAATCATTCATATTAAATTTAAATGCATGATTGTACTGTTCATGTGTATAAAAACCTGTAACAGGAATATGATAGAAACAATTCTATTTCCATATGCTTTTGTAATAAGAGTATGTAAATTATTTGATGTGTGGAATTACAAATAGTTTTAAATAGTAGTAATGTTATTGCAAATATAACTAATATATATATTATACTTATATATTATACTAATATATATCGCAAATATAACTAATGTAACTAATGTGTTATTAATGTTAAAATTGCTGAGGTGACAAGCATTATACATGTATACTGTCATGCAATAATGGAATATAAAAGCTGAAATTGCTAAATGTAAAATATTTTTGAGGTTAGAAAAAGACATAAATTTCCTGAAATGCTCCAAAATATAGGGAAAAAAATGTCATTTAAATAAATGAGTATATTTTCAGCTTAAAAAAACAAATTGTCTATTATTGATCTAACTGTAACTTACAGATGCATATATCCATACACATGTCTTGAAGGTGGTTTCCACAATTTTTACTGTGGATGGATTTTCTTTAAAGAAAATGTATCCCTAATAATCTAATTATACATCTATATGCTTTCTAGTGTTTTTGGCAAACAGAACTTATTAATGAGTTTTTAGGTATAGTAAAAGCTACTGGGAAAGTAATAAAAAGAAATGGCACTCCTGAAAATATAATGATTCATAAAATCCTGGTATTATTAACTAATCTATTATAAACCTCCAGAGTTTATTGCTATATGAAACTTTTCTACCCAGTTATTAAAATATTTATTTTACTTTAATCTCAGTGAATTGGTTGAAAATGAACAATTTGAAGAAAAAATATAACATGTTTGAAAAGAAATTATTGTTTTCTCAAGTACATGTAATAGAGTAATGGTGATTGTTGTTTCTGGACTTAATAATTTCATACTTTCATTATAAGGTCTTCAATGAACATATGTACGAGAGATCAAAATTTAAGACTTTTAACTTAATAGGAAAGCCTTTTATGGTCTATCACAAGTGAAAAATTCTAGCCAATTACTTTTTTCAAGACCACATTTTAAGATACGATCACGATCACGACCATCCTGTTGTTCGTCGATTTTCTCGAGCAGGCCCCAGTAACGTCTCCTTCGTCCTAGATCTGAGATTTTTTTTTAAGTGCCATATTCAAGGCTCTTTCAGGGTTAGGAGAATGAGACCCATCATTGTTACTGGTATTTGGCATATTGGGTATACCACGGGGAGTTTGCCAGACTCTGCCGTGTGGGCAGGTTACATTCGGTAGCCTGCCAGTTTGTCCAAAGTAGGTATGAGATGCTAAGATGTCAGTAGCTCAGTAGGTAGAGCATGAGACTCTTAATCTCAGGGTCGTGGGTTCGTTCCACCATGTTGGCCAACGGCATATCTGTTATTACTAAAATTTTGCTGTTCTTTTGTTTTTTGTTTTAGTGAAGAAAATCTGGATTCTCCCTCTCTAACTCCTGCCTGCCTGCCCAAGCAAACCGTTTGACAGGAAAAATCAGGTGATGGATTTTTCTGGGATACCATTCTTTCAATTCTCTTTTACCATACCAAATCCTCGAAACTCATCATACATAGTTTTTCCCAATCTCAGGAAAAAAGATTTTTTTCATTGTAGCGATCAACTTATTAATTTTCAGCACATCATGGTATTTTACAAGTTTCATAGAATAATAAAACAAACACTTTGCATTCTTTAGTACTGTATAATTTTTCATTGTTACGGTTACTCTAGTTTTCCTATCTCAGGTACACTTTTCTGCATGTGGATATTATAATAGTTGACATCATTATAAAGACGCTCTAATTTTTTCTCTTTTTCTTTAGGTAACATCATCTCAAAAAAGTGCACATGATTTTAAGTTAAGGGGTACAATGTTATCATTACATAACTATTTTTTTATTAGTGAGACACCATGAGGTACAGTTGTAGACTTACAAATTTTTGTGCTTGTGTTTCAATTATACAGTGATCAAATACCCATCCCTCCACCAGTGTCCATTTCCCACCACCATGGATCCCAGTATCCCTCCCACCCCCCACCCCCTCATCCCACTCAAAGATTTTAAAAGCAGCATAACTGTTTTCAAGGCAGTTTAGCATATGCAACACTCTTGTGTTCAACACTTTGCAGAATTCCTGTGATAAACCTTGCTCATAATAATAACATCAGGACAGTGGTAGAGGGTCTCTGGTACTTTTGTGATGGTGGAGTGCAATCAGAGTCCACCGAAGTATAACATGAACATGAATGTCAACCATGATACCTCAATAAAATAAAGCAAAACGCAACTTACAATAAAAAATCTTCATTCAAAATTAGTATGAGAGCATGCCATGTGTTCATGCAAGTTTAATTAAGAAATTATAAAATAAAATTATAATTAAATTAAAAAATTAAGAAATTGGTTCTTATTGAACAATCTTTAATGATAACAAGAAATTGTAATTTAAATTTATAGTTGTAAATATTTTCTTATCATGGAGAGGTTTCTGTGTCCTATGCTATACCCTACATTTCAAAATCATTCTGAATATGAGCAAAACCTAATATGATTTACCATTCCTCAAAGTTTGTGTGGAAGTCCACATTTACTCACCAATGCTCTTTTCAAGAAATCTCATGAACAAAGGTCACAAGTTCGTTTCATATATGACCAATATCCAACATTACATAGATTGTCAACTAAAAAGGTTTTTTTCCTGTTTTTGGCTCACATCTGGTGAACAGAGCTATTGAACCCGGATTTCCCATAATTGCAAATGCCCTTACCTGCTGGATTTTGTCTCCATCCACTGAAACGTATTTTTACTGCTCAGTATGATTCTTGGGTCCGTAACTTCTGCTTGCCATATGCCATAATACTCAGCAGCAGCCAGATGAAAGATCCCAGTGAAATAAGCCAGAGAAAAAAGCTGCAGAAGAGTATCTAGAGACAGATTTAGTTGCCAATAAGGTCCTGTGAAGATTGCACCAAGCTGCTTTGTGATCATAATGACAATCTCCAGTGGGAGAATTTTGTTTGGTTGATTTGGGACCAGATGCCTCTGTACTCAGGGCTACTCCTGGCTCTGTGCTCAGGGATCACTCCTGGCTGGACTCAGTGGACTGTAGGGATGGCAGGGGCTAAACCTGCACTGTCCTCACACATGGCAAGTGCTGTACCCATGTACTCTCTCTCCAGTCTTGTTCCACTACAGTAACTAAATAGACACACAGGATGTGCTTGTGATAGCCACCCCATAGCCCTGACCAGTCAGATAACTCGGACTAAGTTCATATTCTGGGTAGACCAATGACCACCTGGGTTGACCTAGGGGCACAGCTGAAGATGTAATTACATGTTTTCAGTTGATTTAAAATCTGTAAAAGCGCCTGCCAAAGAGGCAGGCAAAGGATGGGGGTTCATCGGTGGGGTGATGGGAGAGAACCTGGGGATATTGGTGTTGGGAAATGTACACTGGTCGAGGGATCAGTGTTGGAATACTGTCCGACTGATATTCAATCATGAATGGCTTTGAAATGCTCTAAAAAAAGTTAATCACCTGCCCCCCACCACAAAAAAAAAAAAAACAACAATGTGTAGAATGAAGTGGAGAAGGACTGAGAGGTTAGGTCTGGGCAACTCATCCATCCTTGGAAACTTGGAAACTCAGAGGCCTGAGTGAGCCTGGGAGAATGTACATGTGACTCCAAGCCAGGCAGAGAAACTGAGGGAGGACAGGCTCTGGGATCTCCTCTCCGGACCGAGGGAGGGGGCAGCACCAGGCGCCCAGGGCCTTGCATGCACAGACTCCGGGCGCTGAAACCACACTCTCAGCAACGTGTGCCCTGGCAGAGAGACCCGCGCAGTCCCCAGCAGACCCGTCACGGATTCGATCAGGTGCCAACCCACCCTCCACAGTACAAGTCCCAGGCTCAGGAGAGCCCTGAAGGGGCTGGGCAATGGGGCCTCAGTGCTCTGCCCTTGCACGGCTGTGTGTGGGTGGTGGACAAGCTGCTACATTGTTTCTGCTGTGATGTGGGCCAGGCAACTGTCACAATCACCTCCCAGTATATCCTGACCGCGCAGAGGCCAGGAGTCAGAAACCTGGTTTCAGCCCAGTTTCCAGCGCGGTCCTCCGCACTTTCTGAGACCGTGCCCTGGAAACATGGGCAACGTTCTGAGTCGGATTCGGCTCCTGCTGAGCCATGGCCGACGTCCCCCAGTGGGTCGTCCGGAGCCAATTCCTGTCTCCAGAAACCCCGCTGCTCGCCCTGGCTGGGGCCACCCCGGGGCTCCGGCACCTGCCGACCAACCGCACCAGCCGCGGAGGCCCCCGCCCGCATCCTTCACCATCATGCCCAGGAGGCCCTGTCCCCTGCCGCAGACCACCAACTCCCGGGTGGGGATTCTCTCATCATACGGGGCCAGTCAGAAGAAGCTGGTCCTCAGTGCCTTCAGGTCAGCGACATGCGGCTACCGGAGCAATGTCAAGATAGCGGCTCCGGGGCGCAACTTCGACATCCTGCGCGTCCCATCCATTCAGATCATGAAACTGACAAAACTCCCACAATGGGCCAAAGCAGAGACGATCCAAGACCACCCCCTCAAGAGGGCAGGACACCGGGAAGAGGGTGCAAAGACGCGACAGGACGAGGACGAGGGCACCCACAGTGCCAAGGCCCTTTGGACCAGCAGCCTGCAGTCCAGTGGCACCGGCCCCACGTGCTCCCGCCCCCGGCCTCTCCACCTCCAGGCCTTGCCAGCAGAAGCAGAGCCAGCCTCGGCCGCATCTCCTGAGCCCTCTGCCCCGCCCCGGGGTGCACATGTCCAGCCTCCTGGAGAGCCTCCGGCCTGCGCGTCGGTGGGGTCCGTGCCCTGCGACTCACTGCCAGGGAAGTCAGCAGCAGGAGACGAGCCTGCACCCGGCGCAGCCCTCCCGGTCCACCAACAAGAACCAACGTGGCCAAGAAGAAGCCTCCAGAGCCTGCACCGGGGAGTGCTGCTCCGCAATGTGAAGGCAAGAGGGCCTGCAAAAGGAAACACCCTATGCCAGAGGAACAACAGCTGCCTCCTCCCCAACTGCCCCGGCAGTGGGGCCGTGGTGAGTTTCCCCCTCCTCCGAAACTCCCCTGTATACTCAACAAAAAGTTCCAGGCAACCAACCACAGTGAGGGTTCCAAGAGGGTGAGGCACAAAAGGGCCATCCCATCTTTCAGGGCCGGTCAGAAGAAGCTGGCCCTGAGTGCCTTCAGGTCAGCAACATGCGGGTATCAGAGCTCAACCTCTCTGTCTGATATGTCGATGGACATAGATACTACAATTCCCACTCAGTCCCCTGGAAATGTTCTGTACTCACTTGGGAGGAGAGTTTAGAAGCCACATACCTCTTTGCCAAGCAACTGAAGTAAAGGTAAGGTAAAGGCCCTCCCGTTGATCGTCGATTTGCTCGAGCGGGCCCAGTAACGTCTCCATTGGAGACTTTGTTGTTACTGTGTCTGGCATATCGAATACTCTCGGTAGCTTGCCGGGCTCTCCGAGAGGGGCGGAGGAATCGAACTCGGGTCGGCCATGTTGGCCGCGTGTAAGGCGAACGCCCTACCCGCTGTGCTATCGCTCCAGCCCAAGCAACTGAAGTGTAGCCCAAAAACAACATGCAGAATTACCATCTGCTGCAACCCGTTCTGAGAAACAATTATCCATGGCCTTCGCCGGTATTTTGAACTATCTGCCGGAAGTATCAGTTAACATACAAACTACAATTCATTCAGTCCCATCAAACTGTCCGGTACTCATCTGGGATGAGCGTTAGTAGACACACAGCAGCTTTTTGATAGCAACCGAAATTCAGCTCCAACAGAGTGTACAAAACTTGCATCTGTGGCCGCAACCAGCTGACCCAGTGGCAGGACAGTGCACTTAGACTTTGTACGTTGAATTGTGCCAGTCAACGCGGAACCAGATTTTTGCTGACAGTCCAAGTTCCTCCAGGTACTCACCTGGGAGGAGAGTTTAGAAGCAACATACCTCTTTGCCACACAACTGAAGTGTAGCCCAAAAACAACATGCAGAATTACCATGTCCTGCAACCCGTGTCCTTCTCCGGTATTTTGAACTATCTGCCAGAAGTATCAGTGGATACTACAATTCCCAATGAGTCCCATCAAACTGTCCAGTACTCAACTGGGATGAGCGTTAAGTAGACACACAGCAGCTTTTTGATAGCAACCGAAATTCAGCTCCAACAGAGTGTACAAAACTTGCATCAGTTCAAGATCCTCTATGCAGAGTACCATCATCACTAATTCGGGGGAAGACCCAGAGAATACCTAGCATTGGAGACCGAAGTGCATAGTCTGCTGCTGCTAGTAAGAAATCATCTGTATTCATAGAGCCCTAAATCCCAATGAGTGGTGGAAACAACGGGAACAACCTACCCTCTTCAGACCGTACTCATCCATGGTCACACAGTTCACTACGGTAAAGAAAGAACAAGGCAACTCTTACTGATCAGGGAGCCAGTCTATCCTTTAATTTAACAGATGCTGTTTAAAGAAACAGAAGTCCTTCTGACAATGGAAGAACTTCAAGAAACACCTTCATTTGGAACAGCACCAGTCGGAACATCACTTGTCTGTTCTGTGCACACTTTCCACCGTGTTTCCCCTGTCTCCCTTCTTCCGCCAACTGCCTTTACCTTTCCATCTGTCCCCTGTACCGTGGAACCCTATTCTTCCTGTCCCACTGTTCCCACATGTCACCCTTTTCCCATCCTCTGTCCCATTGCCTCACCTATTCCAGCTGCTGTGCACGACCTAAAATTGTGTGATCAATCAAAGGTCCCAAGACCCAACAGGCAAAAGGGAAGTGATTAGACGAAGATGAATGACAAGCACTACTTTAAGAACCATCTTTCAACATATCTGTTTGTGTTCATCTTTGATTATGGGATAGGCAACTCAAAAGTCAAAAGCAGTCCAAACTATTTGAAAGATTGAAGATCCAGGAATGCCCAGTTTCACTAGTGCCACTGAGGACCACCAGGATCAAGAAAACCACCTAACCATCTACGTTTGTAAGACTCACTGCAACAAATGAGAAACGTACCCTTGACTGGATCAGAGAACTTGGGACTCACCTAACCATGCAGAAGGGGGCAGACAAGTATGAAAATTAGACAGAGCTGACAGTGGGACATACAATGGATATTCCATGGTTAGGTGAGCCCCAGGTTCTCTGATGCAGTCAAGGACACGTTCCTTATTTGTTGTGGTGACTCTTACAAGTGTAGGTGGTTAGGTGGTTTTCTTGATCCTGTTGGTCCTCAGTGGCACCAATGAAACTGGGCATTCTGGGATCTTCAATCTTGCAAATAGTTTTGTAATGTTTTTGACTTTTGAGTTGCCTATCCCCTGATCAAAGATGGACACAAACAGATGTGGACAGTGCTACAGAACCTGGCTCCGTTCCCAACATTTGAGGACCTCAACATACCAACATTCTAGCCAGCAGGTGAGTGCATTGGATGTCATGGCGGACTGGACTTCAAATATTAGTTCCCTGACTTATAGATTCACCATAGTGATGCATTTTCATTGACTGATGTCTGCAATTTGACGGGCTCAAGCACTGCAGTGGACTCCTCTCAGACCATGGGTGGTATTTTTGAAGAAGGTCATTCCAAACATTTGAGGACTTCAAGATTCCAACATTCTAGCCAGTAGTGAGTGCATTGGATGTCATGGAGCACTGGACTTCAAGTATCAGTAAACTGACTTATAGATTCACCAGAGTGATGTATTTTCATTGACTGATGTCTCTAATTTGACGGGATCAGGCTCTGCAGTGGGCGCAGAATTAAATTGGCAGGATGACAACTTCTACTACGTATATTGGTTGGCTTTTATTCTTCCCTACCCATTTTCTCAATTTTTGTCCCTAATTTATTTCTGTGCATTTATGTCTTAGATGCACTTGAATAAAAACTCATTCTTATTAACCTGTCTCTGCTCATGTGTCTTTACTCGCCAACTTAGTTGTCTTGGAGATACTGACATTCACATGGTAATATGTTGGACCAAACTAAACTGCAAAATTGTTGTTCCAGTACTTAGGCCATGAAAGTAATCATGCATTCTGACTGCATGGCTGACTCCTGATTCCTGTAGAGGATCTAAGGAGTTTGTCAGCTGAGGAGGAAGATGATAAGGAGGAAGAGTTGGGGTGACTCTTCCCTCTATGTTTTTCTCGTCTCTCCTACCACTCTAACTTCACTTGAAAAACTAGTTTGGCCCCTGATATGCACAGGAAATCAAGTTTTGAAAAACATTTTTATTGTTGTTTTTGGTTTTTATGCATGCTCTTGTGTTGTGGTACCAGGAATCAAACCCAGGATGTCACAAATATGAAGCACGTGATATACCACTGAGCCATATCCCTGGTTCTTGTGGCTTTTAACTTATTCATACGTCAGCATTGTCACTTTCTTGCTTCATTCAGAGAAAATGGATTTGACACTGGGTTTTACATCTGGAGTAACAAGAACATTTTTATATCTTCTCTGTAAGTTTTCAAAATTTAACTTTGCTTAAAAGTTATGTTGCCACAATTGTGCCAGAGAGATAGTACAACAGGTAGGGTACTTGCCTTTCAGATTGGCTGACCAGGATCTATTATTGGCACCACTTATGTTTTTCGGAGCCTGTCAAGCATGATCCCTGTGTACAGCCAGGAGGAAACCTTTCTATTTCCACCTTTCCTCTATTCCTTTCCTTCTCCTCCCTTTCCCTCCCCTTGCACCCATCTCCTCCCCTTTCCTCTCCTTTCCCTTTTCTTCTCTTTACCCCCTCCACCTTCCTTCCCACTTTTCTCTCTTCCCCTCTTTTCACTCCTTCCCTCCTTTCCCTCTCTCCTCTTCCCTCTCTCCTCTTCCCTCTCTCCTCTTCCATCCTCCTCTCTCCTTCCCTCCCTCCTTCCCTCCTTGTTTTTTTTCTAGACCACATCCAAGGTACTCAAGGCCCCTCCAAACCCAGAGTCTGGAGTGGGGGTGGAACACCTGGGGTTGCTCTGGGGACCATGTGATGTCAGGGGCTGAAACCTGGCTTTCCACATGCAACGCATTATGATCACAGTCATGATGATCCAATTAATTAAGCATGTGTAGCCTCTGGTGTTCAACACATAAGACAAGGAACATTGACTGTTATTTCTTATTTGATCAACTTGACATCTAACGTCAGGGTTTTTTTCCTCCACATGTGGGTGCTTCCATAGTTTTCGTTTTTTCTTTCCCTTGTCCAATTGGCCATTGGTATGTAGCTGGAGTCCAACCTAAGTTCTTGGATTACTTGGAAAACAACCTGCATGTGAAGAGGACTAAGAGAGCAGAAGAAAGAGGCAGGTAATCAAATTAGTGGATAACAAGTACACAATGGTAGTTACTTCGGTTTTTGTTTTGGGTAATCTCAAGATGTTTTCCTTCAAATGCAAAGTTTCATAAGGACTTTTCCCGGAAATACATGCAGTGCCAGTAATACAATACCTACATCAAAGCTCTAGCCTTGGAGCAGAGTCTGGAAAGCACATACCTTGTGACAGATATAAAAAGTGTCTGCCCAGACCCAGCATCTGGCTCAAATGCATGGTCAGATCTGGCATGGGGTGGAGGGGCCTATGGTGAGTGCCTGTCCACTACAGGAAGAGTGCAATATTTGGGGACCTACTGGACTTGTACTTGGCACTTTAGAGTTGGTCATGGTGTGGTGATTCAGTGCTGGGGATTAAATTTAGGTCTTGGATCTTGCATGTCAGGCATAGAGCACTGAAGTCACATCCCTGCCATCGTGCATTCCTTTGATAGCCTTCCTCAGTACATGTCTGCTTTTGTCTATGCGGCTTATTTTTTATTTTATTTAATTAACTTATTTATTTATTTTGCTTTTTTTGGTCACACCCAGCAATGCTCAGGGGTTACTCCTGGCTCTACACTCAGGAATTACTCCTGGCGGTGCTCAGGGGACCATATGGGATCCTGGGATTTGAACCTGGGTTGACCGCGTGCAAGGCAAATACCCTCCCTGCTATGCTATTGCTCCAGCCCCTATGCTGCTTATTTTTATATCATAATAAGCAACGATAGCAAAGTATCCTGTGTTTTATCCAGAGTTTTACTCAAGATTTTCAACCAATAGATTGTTTTAACTAAGTCTTAGTCTGAAGAGGATTGTATTTTCATTTTTGAAGCAGTATCACCCCTACTGTCTTTAACTTCAACTGTTTAAAACGATCCTATATTTTAGTTTGGTTTTGATTCAACTATTATTTCTTCATATTAATTTTATTGCTTATCCTGATAGTTGAGTAATCATTCTTTTTATAACTGTTCATTATTTGTCCAAAGAGATTTTTTTTGGAATCTGCTAATAACGAAAGGCATCTGAGGATCAAGTCGAGAAAACAGATGCTCAGGAGTAAATAGGATTCAAAGTCAATTTATTCCCAAGTTACAAAAGAATAGCATTAACTGTTTTCCTGTGTCTATACAAAAAGGAGCATTGGTCTGAAGTAAACTATGCAAGAGGACATAAGGGAAAGAGAGAAGCAATATTTCACTTAGGTAAAGGTAAGGTAAAGGCCCTCCCGTTGATCTTCGATTTGTTTGAGCGGGCCCAGTAACATCTCCATTGGAGACTTTGTTGTTACTGTGTTTGGCATATTGAATACGTCACGGGGAGCTTGCCAGGCTCTGCCATGCGGGCGAGATACTCTCGGGAGCTTGCCAGGCTCTCCGAGAGGGGTGGAGGAATCGAACTCGGGTCGGCCATGTTGGCTGCGTGTAAGGCAAACGCCCTACCGCTGTGCTATCAGAAATACAAAATCAGAGATTTCTGAGGAATTTGACTTTACAAGTCACAAGGGAGGTCAACTAAGGTTCACCAATCAGATGCAGGTAGGGATGTCCCCCTATATAACCCTTAGGTAACTGTAATGCAACACCTATGTAACAGCAACTTATAACCAATCAGCTAAATACAAGTAGTGGAAAGCCTGTTAGACTGCATCCAAAATGGTGGTCCATAGAAAGTTTGTTATATTATGATATGCTATCAAAGTCACTCACTTTTGAGACTTGGGGCCGCTCATTTCCAGAAGGCTGCCACTGTGTGGGTGAGCCAGACGAGGGCCCTAGCTCCGGCTAGCCGAGCTAGTCAATAAAGATTCTTTGCTTATTGCATCACAACTTGTCTTCGTGTGATTGCTCTGGGCACTGATAGAAGGATGGGTACTCAATCATTGTATATGATATGGCAAAAGGGTACGCAAAAAAAATGTTGAACATTGCTAATCATCAGGGAGATGCAAATCTTTCTCTCTCTCTTTCTTTCCTTCTTCTGTTCTTTCCTTCCTTCCTTCCTTCCTTCCTTCCTTCCTTCCTTCCTTCCTTCCTTCCTTCCTTCCTTCTCTCTCTTTCTTTCTTTCTTTCTTTCTTTCTTTCTCCTTCCTCCCTCCTTCTCTCTTCCTTCCTTCCTTCCTTCCTTCCTTCCTTCCTTCCTTCCTTCCTTCCTTCCTTCTTTCCTTCTGTTCTTTTTTTATTTGCCTTTTCATTTTTGCTTTTGGACCACTCTTGGTAGTGCTCAGGGATCATTCCTGGCTTTTTGCTCAGGTTCACTCCTGGAGGGCATTAGGGGACCATGTGCCATGTCAGGGACCATACCCTGGTCTATCTTTTATGGTCTATCACAAGTGAAAAATTCTAGCCAATTACTTTTTTCGAGACCACATTTTAAGATACATCTTTTTAAAATGTAGGTTTAGCATGTTCAATATGTTCTTTCTTAACTTAATGAAACTAATTTTAATGATGCATATTAATGTTTATTAATGAAATAATTTGATAATTTTCATTATAGTAAAGAAATATGTTGAGTAACGGTTGTTAGTAAAAATCCTTAAAACACATATTTGATTTTCATATTGCATATATTCCATATGTTCATATATATCATCTGTCACTGTCACTGTCCTCCCGTTGTTCATCCATTTCCTCAAGCAGTCTTAGTAACGTCTCTATTGTGACACTTGTTACTATGTTTGGCATATCAAATACATGACGGGTAGCTTCTAAGCTTTGCCGTGTGGACAAGACACTCTCAGTAGCTTGCCTGTCTCTCCGAGAGGAATTGAACCTGGGTCGGCTGGGTCAGCCACATGCAAGGCAAATGTCCTACCCACTGCGCTATCACTCTGGATATATCATAGTTATACGATGTATATAATAAGAGACAGAAAGAATGGAGATATCTCTGTATGTGTGTGAGAAAGAGAGAAATAGAGAGATTTTCATGTAATTTCATGTTCATACATCAAAGAAACTTTCATGCTAAAATGGTTAAACCATAAGAGAAAAACAAAGATCCTAGGATTCATGGACCTGGGCTTTAAAAAATTACCAAGAATTACAGTTTTGTGATATCGTTGAACAAGTATATACCTAGTACTTATAAACTACACATGAGTTTTTGGGGAGTATATGTGACTAATGAAATGGGTCTTTGGAAAATTTAATACTAGCTTGAAGTGACTGATAGAAATGCTAATTTGTACCTGCACATAGTTGTCGATGTATAAGTACATGGGTTGAAAAACATAATTTGCCAAAATGAGAACTAGTAATTCACTTGGTCACTGTCATTCCTCTCTTGAAGGATTTGAATAGTTTATTAAATTTTCTTTTATGGACATTTGCTACATTGATTAAAAGTATCATCATTCATGATGGGAGAGAGAGACAGAGACAGAGAGACAGAGAGAGACAGAGATAGAAAGACAGAGACAGAGAGTACTGCAGGTAGAGTGCTTGCCTTACATGAGTCCACCAAAGTCTCATCTCTGGCAACACACATTACCCTCCAAAACTACCAGGATTGATACTCTGGCAGGTACAATAACTCAAATGACTGTAGGGCATTTTGTGTGTTTGTTTGTAGCAACACCCAGCAGTGTTCAGAATTTACTACTGGATCTGTGATCAGAGATCACTCTGATGGGATTCAGCAGAAAATACCAAGTACTGGAGTTCCAGCAAAGTTGACGGTTAGCCAGGCAAGGTATGGACTCGTTTACTACACTCTGGTCCTTGCAGTGCATTCTTCACATGCTTGAGTCTTGGATTCAATCCTGGGCATCACGTGGTATTTAAGAAACTAACACTGGGAGTTGTTTCTGGAAGTACTACTAGGTGTAGCCCAGAAGCAAGACATATAACAAAATAAAATAAAGATGCAGGAGAGAAAAACTAAAACAAACAAACAAAAAAAAACAAATAAAAAGAAATGTAGCATAAACAACTATTAGTCCTCTGAGGAAAAAAGTTCTTAATTTTAGTTGCTGACCTCATCCTAGACTTAATCTTAATGTTGTCATCTCTATTTTTTTTCTAATTTCCACATGCATATGAGCAAGTAGTTTTTTCATGAGTAATTTCAAATTAAAGGATTATATTGCTAAACTATTATTACAAAAATATATTCTACTAAAGGAAGAAAATGTTTGTACATCATTCATATAATGAAGGTTGCACTTTCATGATAAATAAAAGACTCAGAAACATAAAGGAAAGCAAGCAACCCCATCAAAAAGGGGAGAAAGCTGAACAGACACTTGCAGAAAAGAGGCATATGGTTGGCCAATGTGTATCTGAGAAAATGCTCAATGAGTTATTACCTCACTGTAGGAGCACTGTATCAAATTTAAAAGATCAGAGAAATCAAATTCTGGCAGAAGTGTAAATAAAGGGAACCCACATATCCTGTTGGCTGAAACTAATTTAGTTCAGCTTTTATGATTAATCATATTCAAAATTTCTAAAATTAAGGATAAATATACCATATGATACATTATTTCTACCACTAGGTATGTATCCAAAGAACATAAAAAAGAACTAATTGAGAAACATATATGAATATCTATGTTCATTAAAGTTCTATTTAATCTAGTCAGTATATACACAACCCAAGGTTTCAAAGACAGATAAGCAGATAAAGAAAATGTTATGTATAGATCATGAAATACTCTTCAACTATAAAAAAATAATAAAATATTGATATTTTCAGTAACATGGCTGAAACTGGAAGAGGTTACACTAAGTTAAATAATCCACATAAAGGAAAAAAATACAGGATGATATCAATTTGTGTGATATAAAAAAACAAAGCAGAGGAACAAAGTCAAATGGTGAGATCAGATAACAAAACTGATTTTATAAGAAGGGAATAAACAATTGAAAATTGTTCATTCAATTTGAAAAAAAGAAGTCCCAGAGAGGGACCGTGTCTGAGGAATTTGTTTCTTTTATGGTGATTGTCATGTGATACATATTTAAAGAGACATGGAATTATAGTATAATTATAAATTTAATTATAGGATATAATATGATTAATATATTAATTAATATCACAGTCCTCCCGTTGTTCATTGATTTGCTCGAGCGGGCCCAGTAACGTCTCCATTGTGAGACTTGGTTGTTACTGTGTTTGGCATATCGAATACATCACGGGTAACTTGCCAGGCTTTGCCGTGAGGACGAAATACTCTCGGTAGTTTGCCAGGCTCTCCGAGAGGGGCGGAGGAATCAAACTCGGGTCAGTCATGCTGGCTGCGTGCAAGGCAAACGCCTTACCCACTGTGCTATTGCTCCAGCCCATTAATTAATATATACTTACATAATATAAATATTTTGTATACATATTATATAATTATACATTAAAGTAAATGGCTTTTTAAAATATGCAATTTATATAACTGTGTATTACATATTCAAAGTTTTATAAACTGATGTTTCTTAATAAAAATAAATTAATGTAAAATAATTTTCTGAAAGACCTTAAGGGAAAATAGTATGGAAAGCTGACTTGTTAAACTCAAAGCCCTTAATTTTTTTCAATTTTGTCATAATTTAATGCTAATTTATTATTTACAGAAATTTAAAAATTAGGTAAAGAGCTTTGATTATCACTGAATAACTATAAATGAGATAGAAGAGCAAATTTAAAGACAGTGGATAATTATTATTATCATTATAAAAAATCCAATGATTTAAGAGTATAGCTATAAACCAGTAGCACTTCAGGTATCTGACCTAATACACTTATTTGGAGATTACTATGGGAAGATATATTACGTCTTAGAGTGAAAAAGTCAAATTCCAAGTCATTAAGAAAGAAAAACAAACAAACAAACAAACAAAAGATCGTGCAAGCAAAGTTAAATTAATAGAATAGTTTTTGTACTGCTGTAGGGCGTGAGTAAAGTGTAATGGCTATACACATACCTATTGTTTCAGAAAAAGTAAAAGAATAGACATATAAAATCATTGGGTGCATTTTCAAGGCACTCGTAACAGAAACCTGTGATTATAGTGAAAAGCTTTTGCTTTCAACGGACACTCAACAAGCAAGGAAATCTGTAATTGCTCACCGGAGTAGTTGAAACAGCTAAACAGACATTGTGAATTCACTATAAACTTCAACAAATACTTAAGAATGATAAATGTCGATTTTTTTATTAACACCATCTCGGCACAGAAGAAATATGAAACTAAAATTCTGAAATATGTAAGGACAATGGCAAACCACCTTGGAAAAAAATTTAAAAGAGTTAATTATGAGTTATTTTATGAAATAAATTTGAAATTAAAAAAACATAATTAGTTGTTTAAAAATAGCAATTTAACCTATTGGTTCTTATTTGGCATGTGCATAAAAAACTGATGGGTATCTGACAAAATATAAATTGCATGCTTTCTTAATTTTAAGTACATGGATTAGCAGGTATATAATGAAACAGAATCTTTTCATTTTTAAATAGCATGGGCTGGGAATTTTTCACTTCATTTTGACTAATATGATAATTGTTTAAACATATGTTAGGGGAAATGAAGGAAAAACTTGAAATGTGCAAATTATTTGTTGCTCCTTAAAATGTGTGGACATGAAAACACATTTTATAGGACTTTTTCTAAAAATTAGAACTTGTAGGACTTTTACTGTGAGGAAAAAAAGATCTCAGTCCAGAAATGAGATAAGAAGAATTAACAAATATTGGAAATTGGATCATATACCTATTTATTAATTTCATATTAATTATAAGTGCTTTCACAAGTCAAATTCTCAAAAAATTGTAAAGATGAAGTCCACTGTTCAATCATAAAATAACATAAAGAGCAAGGTGAAGGACTATCATAATACCTAAATAATCAATAGCACTTATCTAATTTCATAAGTACTTGTTAATTAGTTTTGTTTTGTATAGTTTCAGAAATATTATGAATAAGAAAAATATAAAAATAATGGGTCTTTTTCAGTGTTTTCTGAGAAAAACAATTTACATTTGGAATTTTGATGTTTATATTTTATGTTGCAAATTCTAGGCCCTTTTTCTGGCATTTTTCACTATCCATATAAAATTATACTGAAGGAAAAGAAATTAATATATTTTATACTTTAACTCATCCTCAAAAGATCATGGTTTAGTTGAAAATAATGTCAGTGACACTTTGATTGGGTTGACACAACTCTAGTTGGTGGTGTTTACCATGTGAATAATCTTATTTCACACTCATGATAGTTTGTGAAAATAAGTATGTTAGTGATTAATAATGTACAAATTTAAAACTTGAATGTTTAGCTTGAGGGAGACAAAACAGCTTGTAGGATTCTTGCGTTGCATAAGACTGTCCAGGTTTGATCCCTGGCACACAATATGGTCCCTGGAGTCCACTAGGATGATCCTTGAGCACAGTCCAATAAACAAAACAAAACAACAAACAAACAAAAACCTAAGTCTTCAACAAAATCAACAATTTCTTAATACAGTTAGGGGTAGCTAACTGCATTGGAAAATAGAAAATGTATCAGGATAAAGAGGAATTGATTGTTATTTTATTTCATAAGTATATTTATGTATGGCACTGTGAATTAACAGTATCTGAATAATAGGATTAAATGCATACAACATTCAAACTTTTCACTGTCCTTTTCTTCTGTTTCATCATTTGTTTATGAAGCTAGAAGTACTCGAAGTACTCACTAAACTCTGTATGTGCTTGGGGAGGGTTCATGATAGTACTTAGGAATGTCCTTGCAATGACACGGAAAGTACCTGGCTCCTTCATGCAAAGCTTACATTCAGTCTGCTAGGCTATATTTCAGATAGTTTTGTTTTGTTGTGTTTTATTTGGGGGACAAATGGGCTATTTCTGGCTTTGCAATCAGGAATTACTCCTGGCAGTGCTAGGGAGCCATATGGGATGCTGGGGATTGAACCCAAGGCAGCCACTTTCAAGGCAAATGCTCTACCCATTGTACTATTGGTCTGGTCCAGCCCTTTTGTATTTTTTAATTTTTTATGAAAAATAACAAAAGTTCTGAAAAATATATCAGTATATAATTATTGCAGAAAATATAAATAATTTTGAAATCCATATTGCAACTGTGGGTTCTTGCCAGAAATATTTTATGTTATCAATGAAGGAAAAGTTGTTCATGTTGTATTACTAGAGTTTGGTTTAATTTTTGCATAACGGAAGACGGTTAGATAACGTGTTTGGACTGAGGGAATGACAAAGGCAAACCGAGAGTGATTGGCATCTCCTAGCAATCATGTAATGAGTGCCAAATATCATGCTAAAAATACAAGCCATGTATAATCTCATTGAATACTGTGAGGCAAATCATCATTTTCTTGGGAATTGAAATATAAATAGATTAAATTATTTACTAACAATTACTACCAAGGAAGTATTAGAACAGAAGTTTGAACCTAAAGAAGTCTGATTTCAGTGCTCAGGCTCTTAACAACAGTACAATAATTATTCCCACCTGAAAACTTGGTTGACACATTTGGGGAGCAGCAGAAGAGTATAATTAGATTGCAGTGATTTTGAAGGACATAATGTGAAATGAGGCTGAAGAGTGAGATTAGGAACAGATTGTGTATGGCCTCGTCTGCCTTATTGCGGAGTTAGAATTCACTCTATAAGCAATACTCAGTGACTGGTAAACAGAGGAGAGAAAGTGTCATGATTAGATGCAGACCTTAATAAGATATCTGCAGAGGAACATGGAACTGGAATGGAAATACATTTTAGGCAGACTAAGAATTAGAGAAAACACTGAAATAATCTACATCGGAAGAATTGATTCAAAACAATAGAGATACATTTCAAAAAAACAAAACTTGTTGTAATGATTGAGTTGGCAGTATTTTCAAATCTGATTTCATACCTGCAATAATAGAGTTTCTGGCATGTAATATTGCAACTCCTCATGCACCACCAATCTCATTATCTCCCATCGATGTCTCAAGATCCCCTCCCACCAGAATGGCTCATGATTTAAGGGAAGCTACAACCTGGTGAAAATTGTTAGTAAGCATGTGAAGGTATATGTAGTTATACGACTCATGAGTGATATCAGGCTCTGGTTGTCTAATATGTCACATATCACAAAACAGGTTTTCTATGGAGAGGGTAAGACATCTGAATGATCCTTAGATAATCCCTCCCTACCAAGCTTGCTTATTTGGATTAAAGGTGCCAGTCTGTGTGTGCATGAGTCTCCAAGTATTTTATGCTGAGCAATACTATCTATATAATTTAATTGTGCATATATTATGTAATTCCATTCTTGATTACATTCTAGTATATGTATTATATTCACTGATTTATATACATATACGTATACATATTTATTCACTATATGTTTTATACTATATCATTTTATGTTAGGTCTAACACACTTCTCTTATTTTTCATGGTGAATTAATTTAGAGTGATAGCAAAACATTCAATTTTATTTTATTTCTACAAGATACTGTAACATTCCTATTAAATGCTTACCATTTCAAACATACATATATTTGAAAATATATAGACGTATATATGTGTATATATTTTTTAACCAAAGAATAACATACATTGGCAAAACATGATCACATAAAGTCATTTCAGAGTTGTTGATACAGAATTTCTCAGAAATTATCTTTCTGAATTGACGAATAAAAATTTGTAGATTTTTTAAAAAGAATTCAAGGAAAACCACAATACAAATAAAGTAAAATTAGCTATACAAAATTGAAACAATAGCTATATTAACTTCTATATTAATACAATTTACACGTAAATTTTATGCTGATAATTTATAACATTACTGTGATTATATCATATGCTACTATACACACTAAACATTAATTTTACAATGTTGAACGTAGTTTTGTTTTTTCCTATTTGTTTTTGTAATAGCAAAAAATATAGCTAGTCTGCCCCTTATCACCTGTTACCATGTCCTCTAATTCTACATGTCCCTTTATGGTATTCAACATTTACACTGTATTTCTACCATTTCTGATGCATCCCTTTTCCACAATTTGATCCCCACAATATATAACGCACCTTAGCCATACCATTCTCTGCTTACTCTGTTTTATGAATCAAACTTTAAATAACTAAACCTGAATAGCATCATCCATATAATGTACCTATCCTTCAAAAGATATAGATGTATTATTTTCTATCTCTAAAAAATTTTAATATGTAAAATTAAAAAAAATAAAAACAAAGTATTCACAGAAAAATATTTTATTGAGAGAATGGATAAAATAAATCTGTTAGTGGGCTTTGATACTCTAGGATGATTGAGCCAAAATGATAGTGTCTGTTGTACTTTTCATGAGGATTATGTTTCATATATTAAACATTAGCATGCCTCAGACTGAATAGTATAATGTGATATGTATATTATTAAATAAAAAAAGTCTGAAGAATAAAATAAAACTATGTTTTGGAATACACAGAACTCTGATTCATTCCCTAGAGAGCATTATAATATCTAATGTAGCCGAATTTCAAGGGTTTACTTAGCAGCCCTACTTTACTATGACTAATGCATTATATGCCTCATAATGGAAATCAATTATCCAATTATGTTGGTGTAAGATTACACTCGTCATTCCACTATACACATGGGTAGGCAGATTATTTTGGCTGTTGAAAGGAAAGATGAAGCCAAGAAAAAATAATCACAAATAAATGTTTCTCTTTCAACAAATGCCAGTTTTATAATTTTACATCATCATATGAGTTTTTCACACACATCATAATTAAGCTAGCGTTAGGGAAATTAACAAAAACTTATTTTTTATAAAAAATTTTTATAAAAAAGTAATGCATACATTTGAGGCATCTCATTGAACAAAATCTTCACAAATACATGGGAAATAGATAAGCTGTGTAGATAAATTTTAAAATATTCTGATTTATTAAAATATTTAAAGAACTTATTGCACTTTTTTGTGAAGACAAATATTTCAAGGCAAATTTATAATAATCTCACTATAGATACTCTGTAGAATTATCAGATAATGCTTTGTTTTCTGCCTGTTGGTGCACTATTCAATATGTGACCGTATCATATCACCTACATAGAGGAAGTGAATAGTTGGTAACTCAATTTCAGTGCATACTTGGACATTATACTCCGAGTTTTGCATGTAAGTGAATGCTTTAGAAAATACTTGCATTCACAAAGCATTTGCCATTATCTTGTTAATAGGCTCTATTGCCTTACATCTACATGGAATGCAAATAACTGATAATTCTGTACTCATTAAGGAAATCTCCAGTGACTTACTTCAGTTAAATGTTCCAACAGGCATGTTTAGCACTTCTTCTGGGATTGGTAAAGTTCCAAAAGTCTGTAAATTAAGACTCTGCAGAGTGCTATCAAATATGCATAATGAAACCCTAGATGTAAATTAAGAAGATTTATAAGCTGCATTCTGCTTACGTTATTCAATAGCAATGCCTCACAGGTTTTTATGAAGCAAATAAAGTGTTCTTTTTCTTGAATTCTATTTTAAATGGTCACTATGGATTCATTCTTACATTACTTGGTTCACCCATTATAGAATGAGTTGTCAATTTAAATCTATAATTCATCCTGAAGCTTTATCACACATCACAGTCAATTACAAGGTACCCCATGAATATTACTGCAAAGAATTGGTCTAAAGATACATGAACAGCTCAAGCATATTCAGAGTTCTATGCACACTATATTAGTGGTTTTTTGATACATTATCCAGAATATATGATATGGCACTCCAATAATTTCTTTGACTTCTTAAAGAGAGTGATGCTGATATTATATTAACTGAAATTTGAAGAATGCTCTTATAAGTTTGATGGAAAATATTAAGACCAATTAAGAGGACTATGTTTATTTTATCAACATTGATAAATTGCACCGCCACGTTTAATTTTGTTGTTGAAATTAGTTTTATGTCCTTTTGTGGCATTTAGTATTATTGTTTCTTGAAAACATGCACTGCTTATATACATTAAACATTAAACTTATACTTACCCTTTGAGAAAATCCTCTTTAGTAAGACTTAAAACATTTTAAAGAAAGAATTTGAAATGAGTAAGAAGGAAAAATAGGAAAAAAATTCCTTCATTAAAAAGATTTATTTTAAAAGTTTGTTAATAGACGGAATCAAAGGATCATGCCAACAAGAATTAAGAAATAAGGTTAAAAGTATACTACGAATGTCTTTGAAATTTAGGAGGTCTAGATGTTCATGCATATTTATATATAAATATTAGAAAAAATCTGCATTCAGTGTATGAATATTAGATCATTTTTAAAAATAAAAGCTAACTTTTACATTTTTATTTTTACATTTATAAACTGCAAACTGCTTATGTTATTCAATAGCAATGCCTCACAGATTTTTATGAAGCAAATAGTGTTTTTTTCTTAAAATTTTACCTTTACATTTTTATTTTAAAAATAAAAGTTAAATTTTACAGGCTCATATTGAACATTATTTGAGGAAATGAACAGTTTGGCAGAAATAATTTCATTTTAAGTATAGTAAATTAAAAGTCTAAAACATTTAGTAATTCTAAAGTACAATGATATCAAAGTGTATACACACATTTGAACTCTGCTTTAAATGCGAAAATACTTACAATACATAGAAAAATATTGCCTCTTTTAACAGCAAATATTTTCTTTATTTCTATTTTAAGAGTTTTGTTACTGTGATAAAAGAGAACTAGTAGGGAAAATTTATGAATGTAATCACCTCTTCAATACATTCCACATAAATTTATCTCAGTAAATTCACGATTTGATGGCTTCAACAATTTAAATTAATATGTATTAAATGCTTAATGTTTCATATTAAAACACACTTTTATTTTTTATTTATTTATTTTTTTTGCTTTTTGGGTCACACCTGGCGATGCACAGGGGTTACTCCTGGCTCTGCACTCAGGAGTTACTCCTGGCGGTGCTTAGGGGACCATATGGGATGCTGGGAATCGAACCCGAGTTGGCTGCGTGCAAGGCAAACGCCCTACCCGCTGTGCTATCTCTCCAGCCCCTTAAAGCACACTTTTAAACCAAAAGCCATATAATAACTTCAGAGCAAGATACATAAGCTCTGTGCTGTGTTAGCTCCTGGGATTATAAGGTTTTACATGAATGATCTACTCCCAACCCAGAATCATACACCTTTACTTCCTTAAATTTGTTGTTAAAAGGGATGGACTAATGCAGTCTAGAGATTCTGAGGATATTTTTAACTAATTATAAAGCAGATTCACTTAATTAAAAGTCAAAATAATTCTTCAACTTCTGAGGAGAGTATGGAATTCCTGTATCCACTGAGAAAGAGAGAGAGAGAGAGAGAGAGAGAGAGAGAGAGAGAGAGAGAGAGAGAGAGAGAGATGTAAGATGTGCAAGGCATTGACATTTAAATAATCATTCTTTGTGATGGCTTATTTAATGGTTCAGTTTGGTTGGTTATATAGTGCAGATATTTAAACACATACTATTCTCAATGTTTATGAATGTGGGTTTTGGGGATATTAATTTTGAATTAAATTGACTTATAATAAGCTAGGATATTCACCATTATCTGAGTGACTATCAAACCATTTTATGAGTTTATAGAAATCTGTCTTTTTCCAAACAAGCAGATAGTCTACTAGCTTACTTCCTGTGGACATGAACTACAGTTCTTTCCTTGGTCTCTATAAATTCTATTGACTCTGTTTCTTTGGATACCCTGAATATTATACTTCCTAATATTTATTCTGTTCCTGAAGTTATTTGTATTACTGATCTCAGTTGAAGCCATTAAATATTCTTTCTATTAAAGTAATTTGACAAAAATTTATCTCACTTATAGTTGAAGAAAGCTAACAGATATTGTATTTCAAAAGATGCTGAATAAAAAGAGGGGCAGTCTTGAAAGATAAGTGTTCAGAGGTGAGCCTAAAACTAAATATTTTGCTTTATCTGCAAAATATAATACTAGTATTTTGAAAACTACAATATGTGATAAAATGTGAACTAACTTGAAATCCTTTTAAAGAAGTAAGTTGAAATTTCGTTTACTCTAACAATCAACAAATCTATATTTTATTTTATTTTTATAGTCTAATTTTTTAAATAAATTTTATTGGATAATTGTTAGATTGTTACAACTTGCATGATTATGTCTCATTGATACAATTCTAGACCACCCATTCTTACACCACTGCACATTTCCCACCACCACTGTTCCCAGCATCCCTCCCGCCACACCCACCCCATCCCACTCCCTGCCTCTGTGGCAGGTACAATCCTCAAAACTACATTTTAGTCTTCCAGCTATGGAGAAATACTCCACAAATCAGTGCAGTCCTTCTATGTCTGTCCCTCTCTTTCTGACTCATTTCACTTAGCATGATACTCTCCATGTGGTGGGAAAGGGGGGGTATACCGGGGATATTGATTGTGGGGAATGTGCACTGGTGGAGGAATGGGTGTTTGATCATTATGTGATTGCAATTCAAACATGAAAGCTTGTAACTATCTCATGGTGATTCAATAAAATTTTTTAAAAAGCTACATTTTAAACGATCAGTTTGATTCATTTTATATTTTTTATGGTCACGTAGTTTCAAAGGTAATTAAATGGAAAATAAGCTAAATATTTCAAGAAACACATAAAGAAAATAGATACTTGAATGATACTTGTAAATTATTGTGATGCACAATTAAGTCATTTACCATAGTTTCATGCAATAATGAAAGTTAAATCAAATAGTATACACTGTCACTTTTATACATTGTTTATTCTTTTAATCAAGTTTTTCCTAAGTTATATTTTAATATTGTGAATCAAAATTTTTGTACAAAAAAAGTTTTCAGACTCTGTGGTATTTAATATTAGTGAAAAAATAAGCATTCAATAAAATAGTATCCATAATGTATCTGTGCATAATATGTATATGTAAAAGCATATGTAATAGTTGTATAAGATATTCAAAGTTCTTTGTTGAATTGTGCTTACATGTTAATACATTTACATCAGTCACTGTCACTGTTCTCCCGTTGTTGATTGATTTGCTCGAGCTGCCCCAGTAACATCTCCATTGTGAGACTTTGTTGTTACTGTGTTTGGCATATCGAATACGTCACGGGGAGCTTGCCAGGCTTTGCAGTGCAGACGAGATACTCTCGATAGCTTGTCCGGCTCTCTGAGAGAGGTGGAAGAATCGAACTCCAGTCAGTTATATGGCTGCGTGCAAGGCAAACACCCTACCCGCTGTGCTATCGCTCCAGCCCATACATTTATATATTTAATAATATAATTAATATGGGTTGTATTGTCTCTTTTGATAAACTAAATAATCTGTACCATTTCTGTAGTATTTACATATACTCAATAAAATAATTTTGCACAACTAACTAGCATTATGTTTTTATTAATCCCAAGGAAAATAGTTTAACAGATCACCAGACATAATAATATTTTCTCAGTATAAATCACCATAGTCTATCAAATAAATGTTCCCCTACAGTTAAAATTTGTTAGAAATTCTATCATGAATTTAATTATAACACAGGATTGATATACAAAATAAGAAAATTTCTCATGCTGATATTTCTGACCAAATCTATTTTCATATACATTGGATCAGTTTGGGAGATGGACTTGACTAATTGCTTAATAATTCACAAATAACCATCAATTATTATAGTTAGTTAATGAAACAAATGATCACTTTAGAATATTGGAAATGATAATCAATGATAAAAATTATATTTTTAGAATGATATCAAAATGTAGAGATGTGGGAGAGTTGAGAATGTCTAAATTTAAGTAATTGCTAATATTTTATTTGGTGAGCTGATCTAGCAAAAGTCTTTAATGGTAATAGCCTCTCAGAACTGCATATATGCATGTTTTGTGGTCACTCTTGGGGATATTTGGCCAACAGGACTTAATGGTTTTATGATTCTAGTATGATATATTTACTTTTCAGCCCAGCGATGCTTATCGAATCTCAGGGAGCCTTGAACATGTAAAGAATGGACTCTGACTCTTGACTAATATGCTCTGGATCCTAGTTTGATCCGTGCTGGTGGTGTTAGTCCATCAGTACTTATTTTCTTCTGCCCTAATTAAGTTTTCTCAGTAGCAATATAGACTTCTAATGAATAAATGCTTTATTAATTTTGGGGGTGTCACACCGGGTGATGCACAGGAGTTACTCCTGGCATTGCTTGGGGGACCATATAGGATGCTGGAATTCGAACCCTGGTTGACCGTGTGCAAGACAAATACCCTCCCCACTGTGCTATCACTTCAGCTTCACTTTATTAATTTTTATTTAAATTATCTGTATCTTCCCTATGGATTGTTCTGTGAAAGCTGGAAATTATTGTTACTTTTTTTCTATTCATGAATATGTTCTCTAGAGTTTGTTTGGAGGTTCTAGCAGGGGAGCGCAGCTACTCTCGTATACCCTCAACCAAAGACGGGTCCGTCTCTAGTCCAGTAAGGCCGTCCTCTTCGACTGAGTGCGCAGCTTCAGAGGGATGCACATGGAGTGGTGAGGGAGGAAGGGGACATCCACTTAGCCAGCCAAATCAGACAAATCAACCCTTGCTATCAATGGGGTGACAGATGTCTCAACCAGATGGCCCTCATATCCTACCCGTGACATATTCGATATGCCAAACACAGTAACAAGAGGTCTCACAATGGAGATGTTACTGGGCCCGCTCAAGCAAATTGATGAACAACGGGAGGACAGTTTGACATTGTTTCAATATGTTCTCAGTGGTACAAGTACCTAACTCATAGGAGCTATTCAATAAAAAGTCCAAAGTGAGGTCAGTTAAGGCTATGTAAGGTTTATATTGAATAGAAAAGAGAGTGAGACAGACAGACTTAAAGGAGAGTAATTGGAAAATAGTGATATAAGGTAAGCATTCACAAATATGTACATATATGTATGCATGTATATATGTGTACATATATACACACAACTGCTTGTTTGGTTGTGTTTGGTATTCATACACACTTTTTATTAGCATTATAAGTTTTATGGATTATAATTTAGGTAGTTACCACAAATTTAAGGTTTATGGTATAAATACACAAAATTACTACAACCCACCATGGTCAAAGTGGCAGTGACCATCCTCTGTTGTTTATGAGTCACCTCTAGTCTAGTTTTATTCCCTGTATCAATACCCCCACTACTGGTTCACCTTCTTTAGGTGTCCGAATAAATGACACAAGCAATTTTCACTCTAATATAATTTTCGATCCAGTAAATGAGGATATCCTGTGTACATCTCCAATTATAGATCTCCAATTATTTGTTAGCAAAATTCTGAAACATCTTTAGTTTCTCCTCAGCATCGTGTCAGATATGTTCTCAAATGTCATACATGAAGATCCATGTGTAGGAAAATCGTGCCTTTTCAAAGTATATGTCAAGAGTTGAGAAATAAAAGATCAGAAGAATACTTTCTGGAAAACATCTCTGCTATAAAGACAAGGGTCACAAATGGGACACTCTTTTGCTTGTTTTTTCTGATAACGGTATCTCTTTATAGACATATGGTATACATTGTACCAATGTTGAAAGGACCAGGATTTGAGAAGTGGTGGCATAGAGTTAGAGGTTCTTTATTCTTTCCTTAGAAGATCAATTTCGAAGTGTATTGGTAGAGAAATACCAGTGATATCTGAAGATTCTGAAATTGATTGACCAGTTAAAATTATTAAATTCTGCTAGAATCTCAAGTGGAGAAGCGGTCACAGTGGACATTAATTTGTAGTAGCACACTACACCGCAGAATCTTTTCCTAATAGGATACCGGATAACTATAGGATTTTTTCAAAGACTAATTAAAATGACCTCATGTTAATTAGGATATTTGGTTAAATTGTAATATTCCTTATAGAAAATAAACTCCACATTCTTTCAAAAAGTGAAATATTCAGGAAGTCTTTAAAAATAAAAAAATGCTATCATTTGAAAAACATTTCTACATAATGTGCTATTTGTTGAAATATGGAGTTAAGTTTTAAAATAGATTATTGAATTCAAGACAAACTAAATGTTAATTCCATCAACAAAGTAACACAAAATTAGAACAATTTTATCTCTTGACTTTTTTAGTTTATGTTAATCATTAATGAAATGTTAAAAGTAAATAATTTAGAGATCTCTCACTTTAACATCATGTAATTTTATAGTTGAACAAAATTTTCAATATTTTATTTTTCTATTGTAAAATTTTATAACGAATTTTAACAAAGTATCAATATTATCCATCTTTGTATTTTGCACAATTAAATTTACATGACAAAATTAAAGTTGAAGTAATTGTTTCCAACTGCTGAACTCAGAGAAATGAACATTCCTATGTTAATGACAATCATATACTGCAGTGGGTTAAAGATTTAAAGTAAACATAAACATCAACTAATATCTCTAGAAGTTGTACTACTAATGCCCATACATTTCAATCCAAATTGAACTGAATGTCAATAATATACTCTTTTCTGTTTTCTTTCTTTTCCTCTCCTGTATTGCTCATTCATTTTGGACTGTACAATCAGGCAGGCACAAAGCACAAGGACTTTTTTTCTTTCATCTATACTGGAAACTCTGGCAACAGATAAGCAACTGAAACAGATCTGTCAGATAGATGCATATATACTTTTTCTGGTTTATTCACGTTAACATATAATCAGTTAACATATAGTTTATGTTGACTAAAATGTGCAAAACCCAATAAATCCATGTGATTAACATAAGAACAATAATACAAAGGCATAAAAATTTTTTTTCGACCTTGTGCCCTGTGCTCAGCTCCAGCTGTGCCACTCAGGAACGTGGAATCGCCCATGCGCGCTGGACGTGCCAGGCCTGGGGTGTGGGGGGCGTGCCCGCGTGGGCATCACCCGGGGAACACGATGCCCACGAGCGCCGCCCCCTCCAAGAAGAAATTCAACACCAGCCTTTGTGCCCCCAGTCTAGGGAGAGTGAGAAAAGAGCATATGCTCCCCTGCAACTAAGAGAAAAGCTTTAACAAGACTCTCAATTCCGTGAATGGAGCCCACAAAGAGGAAGGAGTCTCGTTTGTGGACATCAGCGAACCTACCACTGAGAGAACACTACAAGGAATAGTAGGATATCCCACAGATGAGGAGAGTTCAGACTTCCTCCTGGGATTTTATAAACATGGATATAATATCAGGATCACAACACAGAAGCCCGTTCGTGATAGCTCTCTGCAGGGTTAGCAGAGCATTAGAGACACATTTGCTGCACATTGCGAGTTTGTGGTGTGAGACAGGGACAGTGCACTTATACTCGAGTCACATCCACACAGACCAAGAATAGGACCCGACAGCAGGCTACTGAGGAATACAATCTGGACTGCTCTGTGCAGGGACAGTTTTAGTGGCACCTCACCAGCCACAGCCTTTTGGGACAGAGGAGTATTGATGGTGGGTGCCAGCATCTTTTGGGAAAATGAGCACAGGGCAGCTTCTCATGGGAGTGCGGGAGAGGCTGCACATGGCTTCCTAGTGGGAGCTCCATCTGGGTGCAGATGGGCTAGCACCAGCCTTATGCCTCTGGGCCTTTGATGCAGGGCCACTGGTTTTCATTGGGTTTCAGTGGTGCTGCAAAGGGGCCCAGAATCGACATGGAAAGCACATACATGCTTCGCCCCATGCCACTGGCCCGGTGGACCATGCCCTCTACACTGGACCATGAAGGCAGTGTAAAGGAAAAGGTAGAACCATCCAAGAAAACTGTAGCAACAAAACTAATCTCTGAGGAAGTGGGCACATCCCGCTACCTAGGGGGAACATGGAGAGATGTTCCCCTAGGTGCTATAAGGTGGTAAGTCCTGTAAAATTACAAACTGGTAAGAAGCCACGTGCCAGAGCGAGAACAGAAGCATTTCACTATGTGGAGGAAGCACAGATCTGCATGAGAGGCCCCTGCAGCTCACTCACTGCTGCATCCCAGAACACCTGGGCCAGGAGCAGGGTTTCAGACTGGACTCACCTTTCTTTGGTCCTCAGAGATCCCCAGGCGGTGCCTTACTCTGAGGGGGGATGCAGGGCTGGGGGGGTAGGGGATGGGGGAATGGGGGGGTGTGGGATGGGGGGGCTCTGGCACATGCACAGGCAGCTTCCAACCACAAAGGTGTGTGCAGACCAAGACTTTCCCATAAATGACCTCATAAATGAAAATGCCTAGTGCAACAGCCAATCCTAAAACTGGTGACATCTGTGGGCAGACTGTGTGTTGGTATAAAACAAGACAATACAAGCACAACAAACCCTTACAGAAAGATGACACAAAACCCCATAAAAACAGTTGCTCTCAACATCAATGGTCTAAATTCACCAATTAAGAGACTCCAAGTCACAAAATGGATTCTCAGAGACAGAACCCAGTATTCTGCTGCCTACCAGAAACTCATCTCAACAGTCAGAGCAAACATAGACTCAAAGTTAAAGGATGGAAAAGAATCCTGCAAGCAAACCGCTCCCTCAAAAAATCTGGGGTGGCCGTACTAGTATCCGACAACATATATTTCAGCTTGAAAAAGATTAGAAGGGACAGCAAAGGCCGTTTTCTATTCATCAAGGGATACGTACAACAGGAAGAAATCACATTCTAAACTATATACACACCTAATGAGAGAACAGCTAAATATTTAAAACAACTGCTAACAGATTATAAGGAGGACATTGCTAGTAACACAATGGTATCCGGAGACTTCAATATTGCCTTAGCACCTCTGGATAGATCAACAAGAACAAAACTCAGCAAGGAAACATTGGCTTTGAGGGAAGAAATAGTAGAGAGAGGACTTATAGACAAAATACAGGGCTTTACGCCCCCAAAAGAAAGAATACACATTTTTCTCCAGAGCACATGGAACATTTTCCAAAATAGACCATGTGCTAGGCCACAAAACATATCTCAATAGAATTAGGATGATAGAAATAGTATCAACAAACTTTTCAGACCACAGTGCACTGAGAATAGAAGTGAATCACACAGACATGGAGAACCAAATCAAACACCTTGAAATTAAACAACTCAGAGTTGAGCAATGAGTGAATCAGGAGGGAAGTCAAGGACGAAATCAAAAGATACCTGGAAATAAACGAGAATGAAGGCATGAGCTACCAGAACCTATGGGATGCAGCTAAAGCCATGTTAAGGGGAGAATTTATAGCTCTGCAAGCATTTCTCAGGAATGAAGAAAGAGCCCCATAAACAACTTGAGTTCAAAACTCAAGGATGAGTTGTGAAAAGGACCAACAAAAAGAGCCCAAACAAGGCAGAAGGAAAGAGATCATAAAACTTATAGCAGAAATCAATGACATGGAAAGCCAAAAAATAATACAAAAGATAAATGAAACCAAGAGCTGGTTCTTGAGAAAATAAACAAGATAGAAAAACCACTAGCAAGACTCACAAAGAGAGAGCGAGAAACCTAATAAACCAAATCAGAAATGAGAATGGGGATATCACAACAGAAACCAAAGAAATTCAAAAGATCATCTGAGACTACTTTGAAAGTTTATATGCCATGAAACAAGAGAAGCTAGAAAAACAGATAAATATATGGATTCCTACGCAAATAGTGAGAAAGAAAAAATTGACATGAAAAATTCAATCCATTTCAAAATTGCGCCCCAGAAAATCAAGTACCTAGGAATCAGGTTAATCAAGGAAGTAAAGGACCTGTACAAAGAAAACTACAAAACGCTACTTCAGGAAATAAAAGAGGACATGAGAAAATGGAAAAATATCCCCTGCTCATGGATTGGGCTAATTAACATTGTCAAAATAGCAATACTCCCCAAAGCATTGTACAAATTCAATGCAATACCCATAACAATTTCCATGGCTTTCTTCAAGGAAATGGAGCAAACGCTTCTGAAATGTATATGGAACAATAAACCCCCGCAAAGACAGTCTACAGAATGGGAAAGGATATTTACCCAATATCCATCTAACAAGGGGTTGTTTTCAAGGATATTTAAGTTACTGGTTGAACTGCACAAGAAGACACCTAAAGCAACTGTTAGAAAAAATAAAATGGGAATAATCAACCTCCCTAACTTCAAACTCTACTACAAGCATCAATAAATAAAGCAGAATGGTACGGGAACAAAGGCAGAGCTACAGAACAATGGAAAAGGGTTTAATATACTCACATCTCCCCCTAACATATGAACATCTAATCTTTGATAAGGGAGCAAGAAATATGAAGTGGAGGAAGGGAAAGCCTCTTTAACAAATTGTGCTGGCTAAACTGGACAACCACATGCAAAAAAATGGGCTCAGATCTCTACCTAACACCATGTACAGAAGTAAGATAAAAATGGATTAAAGACCTCAACATCAGATAAGAATCCATAAGGTACATTGAAAACAAGTTTGGCAAAAACTTCTGCGACGTTGAAGCGAATGGTATCTTCAAAGATGTCATGCCACTGGCCAAGTGAAAACAGAGATAGACAAATGGGACTATCTTAAACTAAGAAGCTTCTGCACCTCAAACGAAACAGTGATCAAAATACAGAGAGAGTCTACAGAATGGGAAAGGATATTCACCCAATACCCATCTAACAAGGGGTTATCAAGAATATGTAAGGTACTGGTTGAACTCCAAAAGAAGAAACATCCAACCCCATCAAAAAAGAGGGCGACAAAATGAACAGAAACTTTCTCAAAGAAATCTGAATGGCAAAAAGGCATATGAGAAAATGATCTACATCATTAATCATCAGGGAGATGCAGATCAAAATAACAATGAGATATCATCTCACACCACAGAGACTGTCCTACATCCAAAAGAACAAAAGCAACTGGTGTTGGTGTAGATGTGGCAAGAAAGGGACCCTCCTTCATTGCTGGTGGCAATGCCGATTGGTTTAGCCCTTTTGGAAAACAGTATGGACGATTATCAAAAAATTAGAAATTGAGCTTCCATTTGACCCAACAATACCACTCCTGGGGATATATGCCTGAGAGGTAAAAAAGGACAGTCAAAATGACATTTGCACTTCTATGTTCATTGCTGCACTATTCACAGTAGCCAAAATATGGAAAAAAACTCAAGTCCCTGAGAAGGGATGACTGGTTAAAGAAGCTTTGGTATATCTACACAAATGGAGTACTATGTAGCTGTTAGAAAAGATGAAGTCATGAAATTCACACACAAGTGGTACTACATGAAAAGTATTATGCTAAGTGAAATGAGTCAGAAAGAGAGAGACAAACATAGAAATACTGCATTCATCTGGGGAGTATAAAGTTACAAAATAGGAGACTAAAACCCAAGACTAATGAGATAAATACCAGGAGGTTCAATCCATGGGTTGGAGGTCAGCCACACATGCTATGGGAAGGCAGCTCAGATAGAGAAAAAAGCACCAAGTAAAGGGTGTTTGGAGGATCCTCCCAGGATGGGAGAAGCATGCAGAAAGTAGACTATAGACTGAACATGATTGCCACTCAATGACTCTTTTGCAAACTGCAGAACCCAAAAGGAGAGAGAGAATAAAAGGGAATGCCCTGCCACAGAGGCAGGTTGGGACGGGGAGGATGTGGGGTGGGAGGGATACTGGGATCGTTGGTGGTGAATAGGCACTGGTGAAGGTATGGGTACTCGATCATTGTATAACTGAAACCCAAGCACAAAAACTTGTAAGTCCTATACCTCATAGTGTTTCACTAACTATACCTCATGGTGTTTCACTAATCAAAATTTAAATAAATAAATAAATAAATAAAACTATGAGAATTTGAAAAAAAATTCTCTTTCATTATATCTCCTCTGAGGCTGTTGACTATAGATAATTTTTGTTGCTTAATTAAATATCAATCACATGCCTTAGCTTCTATAATAGTGTGTTTTGGCATAAACACAAAGACACACATTCATCTGTAAATATTTGTGTGATTTAAAATACATACTAACGTATCAAGTTTTTTCCAACAAGTTTTTCTCGACAAAAAAACTCTTTATAAGTTATAAACAATTCATTTATATATTTGTAAGTAAATGATGCCTTTATTCTTTCACATTGTATTATATCCCTAAGAGCATGTTTTGTCCTATAACCTCAAGAGAGTTCTTATACTCATATTGGTTCATTTGAAGGACAGAATAGCAATATACTTCTTGCAAAAGATTTATGATAAGCTAACATTTTTATGAGGCTGTTCTTAATTTAACTAAATTGGAATTGAAACTTTAATTGGAAAGGGATTTTAACATTGTCACATAGAGAATCCATTCAATTTAGGCTAATGTCAGAATTATAATTTTCATCATTTGTTTTCAGACTGTGCCTTTTCTTAAGAATAATTTTCAGTTTCATGATAATAATGTAATTTTTTAATCTCATTGACACTGGTAAATATTGTGATTAGTTGGATATATTTTTGGCCCTGCAGTTTTAGTTCAAATTTACTCCACAATAAGAAACCAATTTAATTTATTAGAACTAAATTCCGTAATTATCATGACTAATATGAAGAAAGAGAAGACTATAGTCACACAGATTGTATTTAAGTGAAAAATCTTTACATTTCCAGTGATTTAATGGACATTCCAAATAAACTCAATCTGGAAATTTGATAAAACCCAGATCTTATTATAAATCATGTCTTTATGCTTAAAATTCAGTTTACCTGTTGTATAAAAATGCTAGTATAATCAAATGATTTTAAATTTGTCCTATATTTTCATCAATAAAAAGGATTCTATCATTTATTCCATTGCCTTTTATTGAATGCCAAATTGCTAACAAAAATCTTGCAAATTTTAGCTACAAAACACAAACAAACATGAAGTTGGTGAGGTAGTACAGAAGATAAGATGCTTGCTTGCATGTGTTTGATTGGGGTTAGTTCCCCTATACTGAATATGATCCTGCAGGACTGATCCCTAGTTCCTGAGAACATCTTGGTGTTGCCCAAAAATAAAAATAAAAATAAAAATAAGAATTATAAAAGAGCAATATAAAATTAAATAAAGACCTATCTTATAGACCTGGAGATGTAAAAATGATTGAATTAATGCTATAAAAGCAACATATGGGTCCATTACCATACACACACCTTTCATATTAAGACAATAGATATGTAAATAAAGTTTCTGGGTTGTATGTCAGCTCATTTCTTTTTACGGAGAAATAGATATTCATTTTTTATATGTTTTGAGCCTGACAACACTCCCATCAGCATTAGATATCTTCATATCTTCACCATCACAGATTATTTCCAGTGTTTATAGCATGTGCTGTTCTCACTGGTATCAAATGATATCTTCTCATCTTTGTTTGGATTTCCCTAACAATAAGAGATTATAAGCACTTTTTCATGTGTCTATTGGTAGTCTGTCTTATTCAGAGAGAGGTGTGTTCAATTGAAACAATGACATACTACGCATGTGCAAGGAATGATGGAATTCTGTTATTTACTACAATTTGGATGGACTAAGGGAACATCATGGTTGGAGGATACCATGTTAAGTGAAATCAGTCAGAAGGTTGAACAGAGGGTGATCTCACTTACATGTGATGTATAGAATAACTGAACGAGAGAATGCAACGTTTTAATGTGGGGGTACTGAGATCATCACTGACCACTGAATAGAAGAGGAAGGAAAGAAATATAGGGGAGGAATATGAAGAGGAGCATAGAAAGCAATGAGGGGTAGGTGTCAAGGGCCTCAAGTTCATTGGCAGTTTAGTAGGGGTGAAATCATTATGAATCCAAACCTCAGTGTTAAAGGACTGAAATCATAAGATCACTACTACAACAACCAAACATAAAACTATGTCTTTCAAGGAGACTGGGGATGGTGGGAAAGATACAGGAGACACTGGTGGAAGGTAGTTGACTGGTGGTGTGACTGTTGCTCCAGCAATGTGTGCCTGAATTTCAACTCTAAATATCTTTCTATTTTAAGGTAATAATAAAAATATTGGACAAACTTGCAGACTATCGAATGTAGCCTGCCCACAGGGCAGAGTCTGGCAAACTCCCCGTGGCATACCAAATATGCCAAATACCAGTAACAATGACGGGTCTCATTCTCCTAAAGAGCCTTGAATATAATCTCAGGGCTAGGATGAAAGAGACGTTACTGGGGCCTGCTCAAGGCAATCGACGAATAACAGGATGATGAAATGAAATGAAATGAAATGAAAATAAATACAATTTACATTATGATAAAAACAAAAAGGTCTCTTGACATTTATAAAATGTAAAGTAAGTGATGCATTTTTTTAAAAGTTGGATGAGAAGTAGTCACTGTGCTTTAATTATATTTCCAGTATAAATAAATTTCAGAAGACTTCCATGCAAGTGAAATGCATCAAGATAACAAGAGTAGAAAGAGATAAATGACCATAGTGGGAAAAAATTAACTTTATAAGCAGTTTCTTTTCATTTTAAATACATGAAAATGTATATTAATACAAACACAGAAAATATCCACAAGGCAAAAATTAATAAATAGTAGATATATCTTTCTTAAGGTATATGATAGAATGTAAAGTTTTTCCAAAAACACAGAGTACTGATTGTTTAAAACAATAAATTTCCAAGTGACAAGTTGCAAATATATAAGATGCATATATATAAAAATGAATAAGTTGTTAAGGGATAAAACATATCTCATTCCAAACTCATCTTTTACAGCCCTCCAATAGCAGAAACATCTGTAATTCTCAGTAAAGTGCAGCAGTTGAGGCATTTACCTTTTATGCAACTAAGTCTAAATCTATATTCAGCAACAGAGATAACCCCACAAGTAGCACCAAGAGTGATCCCTGAATACAGTCAGTACTAAGCACCGAGCACCATCAGATGAGATTCCCAACCCTGTTCAAAATATAAAAAACACATTAAAAAACTATTAAATGGATGGCAAAAACATACTTGTATTTTTCTTTTGTTTTTGGAGCCATACCAGGTTGTACTTAGAAGTAGCTTACTCTTGTCTTGTGCTCAGGGATCACAGCTGATGGTGATCCTCAGGAAACCATATTCGGTACTCGGTGTCAGGGCCCAAACTTGGGTCAGCTGTGTGCAAGACTAGCATCCTATGTGCTATACTGTGTCTCCAGTCCCAATGATATATTTTTGAATTAATTTAACAATTAAAATTTTAAAATATGCTATTTTTCTACTGCTGAACTTTATATTTAAAATGTATGCTAGTAAAAACTTTCTTAGAAAATAGAGAAAGATAAGAACTTTTAATAATTACAGCTTAAATGATTGGTATTTTGGTTAGTTAGGAATGGAAAAGAATGTTAAAAAGTTAGTGTACTGCTATATTCACTTAATCACGTAATCACTTAACTTCCCCTTAGTCGTCGATTTGCTCGAGTGGGCACCAGTAACGTCTCCATTTGTCCCTGTCACGTGCTAGTGTAGCCCAATGGCATCTGTTCGCTCTGGGATCATGAAGAGCCTCAAACCGATCGTTCATGATCTTCACGAAGAAATCTGACCATCTGGTAGGTGGGCGGCCACGTGGTCTTTTGACATCCCGTGGGATCCAGTCAGTAACAGCTCCAGTTCAGCAGTCGTCTTTAAATCTCATTATGTGACCAGCCCATCTGATTTTTGATACCTTGGCAAATGAGACAGCGTCCCTGATTCTTGATCGTCAATGGATGTCGGAACTCCGGATTTTTTCTCTCATTTGAGTGAAACGTGATATTCCAAGCATAGCTCTCTCTATTCTTCTTTGGGAGACCTGAATAGCATTCTCATCCTGTTTGCATAGGGCCCAGGTCTCTGAGGCATATGTTAATGCAGGAAGAACAGTGGAATCAAAGAGATGTGCCCGGAGCCGGAGGTTCTTCTCATTCACCTGACCCAGTAACTGCTATATTGTGCTTACAAAAATTACAATAATGGGACTTGACCAGAGATAACAGGCTAGTAAAAAATCACGAATTAATATTATCAAATTCACAAAATCAAGTACTAATATGTTATACAAAAAAAAGAAAAATATATGCTGGGTCAGAGTTATAGTAGAGCTGATGGAGGGGTTTGCCTTATATTTTTTGAACCCAGAATGAATCTTCCACACTCCATATAGTCCCCCCAACACCACCAAGAGTAACTCCTAAGTGCAGAGTCAGAAGTAAGCCCTAAGCATAACCGGGTGTGACCCAATATTTCTTTTTAAGTATATGAAGACTGAAGATCTAGTAAACTAGTTATGACAATAGCACTTTTTTCTCCCTCTGGTATCACTTAATCACTTAAATCACTTAACTTCCCGTTAGTCGTCGATTTGCTTGAGTGGGCACCAGTAACGTCTCCATTTGCCCCTGTCGCATGCTAGTGTAGCCCAATGGCATCTGTTCGCTCCGGGAACATGAAGGGCCTCAAACCGATCGTTCATGATCTTGACGAAGAAGTCTGACCATCTGGTAGGTGGGCGGCCACGTGGTCTTTTGACATCCCGTGGGATCCAGTCAGTAACAGCTCCAGTTCAGCGGTCGTCTTTAAATCTCATTACGTGACCAGCCCATCTGATTTTTGACACCTTGGCAAATGAGACAGCGTCCCTGATTCTTGATCGTCAATGGATGTCAGAACTCCGGATTCGTTCTCTCATTTGAGTGAAACGTGATATTCCAAGCATAGCTCTTTCTATTCTTCTTTGGGAGACCTGAATAGCGTTCTCATCTTGTTTGCATAGGGCCCAGGTCTCTGAGGCATATGTTAATGCAGGAAGAACAGTGGAATCAAAGAGATGTGCCCGGAGCCGGAGGTTCTTCGTCCTCTTAGCTATTTTTTCGACGTTCTTGAAGGAGTTCCAAGCCGCTCTCTTCCTCCTGCGCAGCTCGGGTGCCAGGTCATTTGTCATGTTGACCTCTCGACCTAGGTACACATAGCTGTTGCATTCGGAGATGGTCGTTCCATTGAGAGCGAATGGGGCGTCAGGAACAAGGCTGTTTCTCATAAACATTGTCTTCGTAAGATTCAGCTGTAGTCTTACCTTTCCACACTCACGGTCAAAGTCGGCCAGCATTTGTGCTGCTTGGCTGATGTTTGGTGTTATTAAATCAATGTCATCAGTAAAGCGGAGGTGGTGTAGTTGCCGACCATCTATCTTCACTCCCATATTTTCCCATTCCAGTTGTCGCATGATGTTCTCGAGGGTGGCACTGAAGAGTTTCGGTGAAATGGTATCACCCTGCCGCACCCCTCTCTTGACATGAAAGATCACTTCTTTGTAGAATGGTGAGATCCTGGTAGTGAATCCGCAATCCCTCTGGTATAACACAAAATAAATTTGCATAAAGGAAAACTTGAAAATTAGCACATAAAGTCTCCAGTAATGAATAAACTTGTTACAAATATTTCTACCATCTTATTCTGTATTAATTACAAGTTTTAAAGAGAACACTAATATAATGATTTTTAAGTTAACTCAGTAAATATAAACGGAGCACGTGCTGTGTTTCAGACACTGATAAGAAAATAAATGAATAAAACAAACAAATGTATATTGTGCTTCAGCTTTGAACCAGTAGATTGTGGGATCCTAATCACATGAACATAAAACTAAAGGAAGCATTTACGATATAATTTAAGGTAATATTATGATAATTTAGTGTTTTACTTTTTTTATCAAATGAAAAAGTTTCTCAAAAAATTTTCATATTTTATTCATCTTATGCTATGTTTTAAATGATGAATTAAAACTTGTTCACAGCAGTTTTAATAGTTTAGCAGATTGTGTAACTATTCAGTGTAACACGTATAAGCAATATTAAACAAAGATTTCGAGTAATTTTTGAAAAATTATTTGAATTATTATTTATTTCTGTGTTTTTTCTATGTGAAATTAAGTTTCCAGAGCTGTTTACTTTTGAAAAATACTGCAAACATTAAACTTACATCCCTTTTCTAGAATTAAATTTATAAAATTTCTATATTTTATAAATTTAATTTGCATTCTAATAATAAAAAGCATGTCCATTTTAAATTAGATTGTTCTTTGAATATTAATAGTCACGGTCACGTTCCTCCCATTGTTCATCGATTTGCTCAAGCAGGCCCAGTAACGTCTCCATCATGAGACTTCTTACTGTGTTTGTCATATCGAATATGTCACGGGTAGCTTGCCAGGCTTTGCTGTGCGGGTGAGATACTCTTGGTAGCTTGCCCGGCTTTCTGAGAGGGGTGGAGGAATGGAACTCGGGGTGGCCATGTTGCCTGCTTGTAAAGCAAATGCCCTACTGCTGTGCTATTGCTCCAGCCCATTAATAGTAAATATATAATTTATCAAGGGGGATATAAAATGTCATAATGTCATCTAACCAGGGCAACATTTTTACTAACTGAAAAGAAAGTTTTATAGTAACTTTGAACTCAAGTATTATAATTAGAAAAATGAATCTTTAAACATTTGTGGTTGGTAAGCACAACTATTACATCATTACTCCAAAATTTGAAGATTAGCAAAGAGAAATAGTCTTAGCTGACCACAGTATCCCTTTTTAAAAATTCTTTTGTGCAGACTTTAATATCTCATGCAACTGTTTCAAAATAAAATGGAAGACTGTTTCTAGTCTATATATGAAATCACACATCAGTGCAGCGGTTCTCTTAAAACCTATGATTATCAATCCTATATAATTTAGAGAATCCTAGGAGGTCATTAGTTAAGAACACTTGATTAATGGTTGTTATGCAGAGAAAAACATATGTAGGTCACATTTAAGAATTTGATTTCATTCCAGGTAGTAAACTGAATGTATGCAATATTAGGAAAACAGTGGTAGTGGTACTAAAAATAGTAAATAAACCATTTCCTCTAATAAGAAAAGTCTTATGAAAAATTTTATGATAATAAAATATAATATCACATGGATTATTTCTCTTGATAAATTCCAAATAAAACATCGTCTTCATTATAGTGTGACTACCAATATCTCAGGCGTTCAACTAATTGATCAACAACTGACAGATGCAATTTTATATTAATATTTTCATGAGCTTCTGTGTCAGAAATTAAAGCCAGTATAAACTTCACAAGACATACCACATGCAAATGGAGATAGTGTGAAAAGTTAGTACAAATGCCTATCTTAACAATTTCTAGGTATCTTCATCCTTGTAACCTTAATATTATCAAAAATCTTCAATTACTTTGAAGGTAACAAGTTATCATTTTCTGGTTAGTAATGTCATCTCTCACAGAAAAAAATTATATTCACCTATGTGTTTGACAGAAATTCCATTTTGGGGAAACTTTGCTTCAAATTGGTTTATTTTTAGAGACATCTTACTGATTATAGACATTTCCAAAATTACTTTTCTGAATGAAATAATGACCCTTTTCCTGAGAATAGTGGACAGAAAGTTTCTCAGATCTATGTCAATATATTTCTTGTTCCACATATAGATGAGGTGGTAATGGGATTGAGACCTTATATATATATATGTGTATATATATATTTATATATAAAGTAAAATCATATATGCATATATTTGTATAATATAATAATATAGTACGACATCAATGACTATCATAACCATCCAGATATCTCTGGATCTAGAAAATGAGAAAAGATTTTCTTGGTTATATCAAATTGCATCAGATATAAAATGATATACATGGCATGATATGTGTAAAATATGATATCTATTCTTACATTATGTCAATTGGTTATTACATTTTAGGATCAGATAAATATTTATCCAAGTAGCATATTGTTGAGTAATAAAGTTACATATTTTGTAGTTAAGGTCAGTGTGCAAATGAAAAGCTATAGATTCTAAGAAAACATGTTTTAAAAATCAATGCAAGTTAAATCAGTTGAGCTACTTTCTTATAAAGTATAAGTTTGGCTAGAGTTTCAAATTTTCTCAAAATTTATCTTTCTAAAAAGTAATTTTAAATTTACCCAAAACTCATATATCAATCTACAAATTTAAAGTCAGCATTTCTAGTGAATGGCATGAGACATATGGGATAAATTTCTGTCGGAACATATTGCTATTTTATTTATTTTTTTTTATAAAAAAAATTTTTAATAGTGAGACATCATGAGGTACAGTTGCAGACTTACACATTTTTGTGCTTGGGTTTCAATTATACAATGATCAAATACCATCCCTCCACCAGTGCCCACTTCCCACCACCACGGATTCTAGTATCCCTCCCACCCCCCCATCACCCCCATCCCACCCTGTCTCTGTGGCAGGGCATTCCCCTCTGTTCTATCTCTCCTTTTGACTGTTATGGTTTGCAAAAGAAACATTGAGTGGCAATCATGTTTGGTCTAAAGTCTACTTTCAGCATGCTTCTCCCATCCTGGGAGGATCCACCAACAACTTTATTTGATGTTTCCCTCTTTATCTGAGCTCCCTTTTCCCCTGGTATATGTGGTTGGCCTCCAAGTCATGGAGTAAAATTCCTGGTACTAATATCGGCCATTCTTGGGTGTTAGTTTCCTATTTCATTACTTTATGTTCCCCAGATGAATGCAATCTTTCTATGTCTATCCCTTTCTTTCTGAGTCTTTTCACTTAACATGAAATTTTCCATGTAGTACCACTTGTATGTACATTTTGTGACTTTGTCTTTTCTAACTGCTACATAGTACTCCATTGTGTAAATATACCAAAGTTTCTTTAACCAGTCATCTGTTCTCGGGCACTCAGGTTTTTTCCAGATTCTGGCTATTGTAAAGAGTGCTGTAATAAACAGGCAATTGCAGATGTCACTTCGACTACACTTTTTTGCCTCTCAGGGATATATTCCCAGGAGTGGTATTGCTGGATCATATTGGAGCTCAATTTCTAATTTTTTGAGAATCATCCATACTGTTTTCCAAAAGGGCTGAACCAGTCAGCATTCCCACCAACAGTGAAGGAGTGTCCCTTTCTCACCACATCCGCGCCAGCACCGGTTGCTTTTGTTCTTGCGGATATGGACCAGTTTCTGTGGTATGAAGTGATATCTCATTGTGGTTTTGATCTGCATCTCCCTGATGATTAATGACGTTGGAACATTTTCTTGTGTGCCTTTTAGCCATTCAGATTTCTTCTTTGTGAAAGTTTCTATTCATTTCATCTCCCCATTTTTTGATGGGGTTGAATGTTTTCTTTTTGTGGAGTTCAACCAGTATTTTGTATATCCTTGAAATTAACCCCTTATCAGATGTGTATTTGGCAAATATCCTTTCCCATTCTGTAGACTGTCTTTGTATTTTGGTCACTTTTTTTTTTGAGGTGCAGAATCTTCTTAGTTTAAGATAGTCCCATTTGTCTATCTCTGTTTTCACTTGCTTGACCAGCAATGTGACATCTTTGAAGACACCATTAGCTTCTATGTCATGGAGGGTTTTGCCAACTTTTTCCTCAATGTGCCTTATAGATTCTGGTCTGATGTTGAGGTCTTTAATCCACTTAGATCTTACTTTTGTACATGGAGTTAGGTAGAGATCTGAGCCCATTTATTTGCATGTAGCCATCCAGTTTTGCCAGCATAATTTGTTAAGGAGGCTTTCCCTGCTCCACCTTCACTTTTCCTGCCCCCTTATCAAAGATTAGATGCTCATATGCTTGGGGGGAGATGTCAGTATATTCAACCCTGTTCCATTGGTCTACAGCTCTGCCTTTGTTCCAGTACCATGCTGTTTTAATTATCGTTGCTTGTAGTAGAGTTTGAAGTTAGGGAGGTTGATTCTTTCCATTTTCTTTTTCCCAAGAATTTCTTTAGCTATTTGTGGGGGCTTATTGTTCCATATAAATTTCAGGAGTGTTTGCTCCACTTCTTTGAAGAATGTCATGGGTATCCTAATAGGGATTGCATTGAATTTATACAGTGCTTTGGGAAGTATTGCCATTTTGACAATGTTAATTCTCCCGATCCATGAACAGGGGATATTTTTCCATTTCCTCGTATCCTCTTTTATTTCCAGAAGTAGTGTTTTGTAGTTTTCTTTGTACAGGTCCTTTACTTCCTTAGTTAAGGTGATTCCTAGGTACTTGATTTTCTGGGGCACACCATATTGCTATTTTGAATTATTGATTTAAAATTTTACTCTCATCACTCCTTTTCCAAGAGCAATTTCTACATGTCAGTCTTGATTTTACTTGACATTTAAGAATGTTAATGCTCTGATGACAAATTTTTACTCACTCTTTATTACTCCATATAGTCATTAAGTACTATGTTAGAATTTTTAACAAATACAAATAATAATTATTGTGATGATAATGATTTTGAATAAGTTAAATGTTGTGCTCTTTCTTCCCATGCTTTTCATATGATACATAAGAGAAATATTTCATATGATACATGAAGATTAAATCAAGGATCTAATATCAATTATATAAATTAATAGCTACTTATCATAAATAATTATCATTACTTGCTAAAATACTACAAATTTCAGTATGATATTTACTTTGTAAACTAAGAAATTTTATTTTGGTATTAATAATTTTAAATATGTCTCAGTACATTTTTGTCTACCTATCAAATATAATTATTTCTCTTCATATACATCAAACCCCCTTCTTACCACCCTCTCCCCAAACCTACCAATATGGATGCTACAGGAAGAAAAACATAAGAGCAGCTCGTGTCAGAGAAAAATGATTTTATTCCTAACCAGGTTCTTAGGTCTTGTATAAAATATTTGCATACAAAATACCTGCCACTTATAAATTTGTACCTATTTAATAGCTTAAAGAAGGTAGTTTTGGAACCTAAGTTTCCTCACTGGTTTCTTGCTGATTCCCTTATACACAGATCTTTCTTCTATGTTGGTTTCCCAGTGTTTATTTCCTTCCAAGTTCACAGTTTCCTTCTGGTCTGTTGCTGATGATCTATTATCTGTCACTGGGACTCTTTGTCTCTTTGGCTTTCTGCGGTTCTCTGGTCACATATATGGATAAGAACTGTTGCATTCCTGCCATCTGCTTTGGCCAGGTGAGGAGTCTGAGAAGTTGCCCACTGTTGGGTCAGAACATGGGGTTGAGAAGGACCTGCTGTCTCTGTGGTATCAAAGTGAAGGTTAGCTGGTGAAGCTTCCCTTTTAAATCTTATTATTTCCTACACCTAGCTATTTTATTATCTATTTTTACTGGCTAATTACTCTATAGCAGTACTTCAAAGTACAAATCAGATTAACTGGATTTTCTGTAGCCCCGCTCTACCCCTTCACTTCCATCATAACTGTTAGCTTCACTAAAATCTGATTCAACATACTTCGATCAAAATATCTATGGTAATGCCGTTTGTGCTTTGCACATAGAATGCATGCTAAAATGAGATTTGTTTCTTATTATGTCATTTTCATTTCAGAACATAAATTAAAGAATTAGTATCAGCGTTAGTTCCATAAAATACTTTCTTCAAATTAAGAGTCAGAAAATTATTGTACACATCATGATTGAATTCACTGGCAGTGATCATTTTGGCAGCTCCATTACTGATAGAGCTATGTTGGAGTGATTCTTTTTATTAGTGAGCATGATGCAATTGACGTGAGAAAGAACTGTGAAACTTTGATCTGCATGAGACAAATCTGAGGCAGTTTTTTTCCCTCTTTCCATTTAATTTTAATAATGTGATACTAAGTTGAACATCCTACCACCAACTGGGAGCTCTTTGGCACTATTGTGGCAACATGGGAAGATGTCATTGTTGACAACATTGACGAGGAATACGATTGACTGGTTCAGCACCTCCATGATTGTGTGAGGAATGCCAAGAGAGAGATAGCCACAAAAAAAAAAGTCTGTCTTCGAAAACTCTTGAGCTTATTCGCCAACATGGTTTGGCGCATGCCTCAGGCATCTGCACGCAAATGTCCAAGCTCGCAAAGCAGTACAGAGATGCAATCAAGGAAAACCTCAAAGAGAGAAGAGCAGAAGTGCTGGTAGATGCGGCAGGAGCTGGGAAAAGCATTTGTAATGCCTGCCTGTCCTTCTCCAACTACAAGACCAAGATGATGGCATATTAATATGCACATTTTGTAGTCAATTTTTTTATAAAATAAAATAAGTAAAGTAATTCTTTTTGAGTAACTTTTCTAGATATTTTATAACTGACCAATGACAACCTCTATGTGTGTGTGTTCATGTTTGCATGTGTGTGTGTGTTTGGGTCATTCCCTGCTGTCCTCAGGGTTTACTCTTAACTCAGACTTCAGGCATCACTCCTGACAGTGTTCTGGTGACCGTTTGGGATTGTCAGTATCAAATGCTGATCAATCACATGCAAGTAAATGTCCCACTCAAAGTACTCTGGATCCAACACCCAATATATCTTTCTTAACTGATTTTGTGTTTTGATAGATATTTAAAGTTTCTATAGTCATAACCATCTGAATTATATAGGTCAAATATTTTTTTAAAAAAGAACCTCTAATTTTGATTATATTGGAATACTATTAAAATTACATCATCCAAAAGGTAAACAAATAAGATTTAAGCTATATTAAAGCTATACAGCCTTGAAGAGCTATTGTGTAAAGAAAACATATTTGTTATTTGAAGATTTCTAATATAAGTTGAATTTATAAATCAAAAAAAATCAGACAATTATCAATTTTTCAAAGCACAGTTATTTATTCTTAAGTCTATGAGTAATAAATTATTTATCTAGCTTTATGGGTTGAACACATTTAATCTATCAAAATTATAAAAATTCTTACTGAATTTCTATAGTGGAAAAACTGTGAGGCATTTTCCATATATGCTCTTTCTTTAAATGATAGCGTGACACAAAGGATTAGGTAAATATAAAACAGTGGTTTTATTCCCAGTAAAATGGCAGAATAGATGTCTGGCAAGCATATTTCCACTAAAGTACAATCAGAAAACTACTACATACTGCAACAATGTAACTGCGTGCACTTCCTGTTTTTCTGGAGTGTTAAGGGAATACATTTATCTGAACATGCAGCATCACAGCACACCACAGAATCAGAAGGGAGCTATTGGTGAGGAAATCACTGAGCAGTGTGGTACATAGCAGTTGTCATTTCTGAAGACAGGCCTAATGTAGCAGTCAAAGCCACAAGAGTGTAAAACTAATAGTCCACTATTTCATACAGAAAGAATACGAAGTTGGCACATACCAAGTTCTGGAATAACAACAATTAAAAACAGAAAGCAAAAACCATTAGTCCTCATGTTGTAGGCAAGTGGCAGCTGTACTTTCTGAAATCTCATCTCTGAGATTAAAATAGCCAAAGTACCCAGTTGGTATAAGAGACCAAACTGTTGACTGGATTATGCAGCCAGAGAGGTGATGGTGACTGAGAAAAAGCAGGGAACACTTATTCTGGGCCCTTCTCTAACCACCACTGGCAATACTGTGTTCAGTAGATTGAATGTTCCCATTTTCTCATTACAATGGCCCTCCTCTCCGCTTCCTAGCCATAAAAAAGGGGAAAAAAATGAATACTAATGCCACTGTACCATTTCTACAAAAACAAAATAAAAGATCCTAGTTATTTATGTAGAAGAATGATACTGTTGATACTTGCAACAATAACATGCTATTCCTCAAATAAAATGGCAAACAAACTTGAAGATAAATAATTCAGTAAGTTATAAACGCAAAATGAAAAAGACTTATCAAATAAAAGTGAAGTTGGAGAATCTCAACTAAACACAGCAAAGTAATCCTATTTAACAACAAAAATGAATTCATAATGACATGAAAGTACTTTACCAAAAATATTAAAGAAAATTAGATAGATAGATTAGATAGATAGATAGATAGATAGATAGATAGATGATAGCGATAGCACTGTAGGAGCATTGTCCTCCCTTTGTTCATCGATTTGCTTGAGCAGGCCCAGTAACATCTCCATTGTGAGACTTTTTGTTACTGTGTTTGGCATATCATATACGTCATGGGTAGCTTGCCAGGCTTTGCCTTGTGGGTGAGATACTCTCGGTAGCTTGCCAGGCTCTTTGAGAGGGGCGGAGAAATCAAATTCCAGTCGGCAGATAGATAAAATTTCAAATAGAGATGGTGGGTCTGAAATGCTTATGATATAAATGTATTAATATTTTTCTGTGGAAGAAAAAATGTGTGGACTTGCTCTACAGAAGAATATCAGAACTAGAAAAGAAAGAAGGAAAGTCACATCAGTGTGCAAATGAAAGAGCGAGAAACTGGATTTTGCAAAGTAAAGAATATCTATAAGAGGTACATGTCCTCAACTAGGAGGTGAAATGTGTGGGTCATGGAATTGCAATAGATGAAGAGAGAAAGAAGATATAGCACAGGCTAGAAGAAAGTGGAAAAAGCAAAATATACCATCTCTGATGATAAAAAAAAGTCTCTTTCAAAGAGATAGTACAGTGGTCAAGGCACTTGCCTTGACACAGCTGAGCTGGGTTCAATTTTTGATACCCCATATGGTGCAGTGCAACTGCCAGGAGTGATACCTTAGCACAGAGACAAGAATAAGCTTTGCACAATGCATGGTGTGACCCCAAAACAAACAAACAGAAAATCTCTCATGTAGTAAAAGTTCAGCATCCGTTTACAATAAGTATGCTCAAAAAATTGGAAATAGTACAAATGTCTACAAAATAAATACTATACACTGAAATGTTCATAGCAGCATCATATTAACATATAATTATGCAAAATGGAAAGTTTCTCCCTTAAAATCTGGAGCTACATAAGAATGCCTCTCTTACCACTATACTTCGATGAATTTTAGAAGCCCTAGCCAGAGAGACCAGATAGAAAATAAGATAAAACACATAGAAAGCCAACAACTCTGTTATTAAAAGTTTTGCAACTTAAAATCCCTAAGGAAAATAATGTAAAATTTTAAAATAATGTATCCAAATTGGAAAATAAATAAAATTGTGAGATGTGTAAAGGATATCAACATACACATAGAAAAACCACACAACCCACCAAAAAGCCTGCTAAAAATGCCTCCACTAAAGAAGAAGGATACAAAATCAATAACGTAAATATTTTATTTTTCTCTCCACCAAAAATAAATTGAAGGTAAAGGAGTTAAAAAGAAGTCCACTTTACAGTTTCATCAATAAACTTAACTTGGAAGTAAATCTAACAAAGTGGTAAAGACAATACAGTGAAAACAACAGGATATTACCAAAAGAACTAGAAGACACAAATTTAAAAATAGTTAAAGTCATAGACTTCATAAACATATTTAAAATAGAATACACATATTTAAAATAGATATCTTACAAACTAATTCCACATAATGAATCCAATACATATAAAAACCCCTAATTTTTCAAGAACGTAGAATCAATTTTCAAAAATTGTTCACTTTAGTTAACTAGAATTCATCTGCCTCACAGGGACGGGGAGGGGTGGGGGGTGGGGTTTTATTGGGGTTCTTCATGGGAGAAAATAAGTATTGGTAAAGGGAAATGTGTTTGATATTTGCATGACTGAGACATAAACCTGAAAGCTTTGTAACCTTTCCCACAGTGATTCAATAAATAAATAAAAAAAAAAAAATTGTTCACTTTAGGCCACAAGAAGTCAAAGCAACTCGAGATAAAGAAATCAAAATGGTGGCATCATAAGCCTTCAATTCAAAATTTTGTGAGTGATATGGGAATTTATAGTGTGATATCTGTACACAGCTGATCCAGAGGAACCTTATATTTCCTGGATCCAACAAGGATCTTCTCTAGGCAGGGCAAAGTAAGCACACATTATAGTACTTTCTCCAGGCCCCAGAATTAGAAGTGTTGGTCTCACTAAAGAAACTATCACGATATTTTCTGATTAGAGTTTGGTGTCTTTTGGTAGAATCTTTCCACCAGTGGAGAGAGGAGTAGAAATAGGGCAGGGGAGGAGCCGAGTCCATGCGAAGGGAATCAGACACTGTGGTGGAGGGTGTGGTTCTGTAAAGTTCTACACATGCAATCCTATCATTAAAGTATTGTAAGCCATAACACTAAAATAAAATTAAAAGAAAAAAATTTAAAAATCAAAAATTACCACAAAAGGCAATCTAAAGTTTGTGACAAGCTAATTGAAACACCAAATGAAGGTATTATCACTCTAAAATGTATAGAGAACAAACATAAATCAACAGCAAAATAAAAATCAACTCAAACATAGACAGTTCTCCAAATAAAATACACAAAATTAGAAACATGTGAAAATACTCAATGTCGGGACAGGAATGATAGCAGGACTTTGCCTTGCACACAGCGAATCTTTTCTATCTCAAGCCCACCATATTGTCCCCTGAACCCCTGCAGAAGTGTTTCCTAAATTCAGAACAAGAAGTAAGCCCTGAGCATTGATGAGTGTGGTCCAAAACCTTGAAAATCTGCTTTATTTTTCTACTTACTATTGTTTATTGCTATAAAATTTTGCACAAAAATCGTACAATCTAAAATCACAAGAATTGCTGCATATTTTTAGTTTTTGTATTGTATTCTGTAATTTCTGATACCAATACAAAAAATAAGGTCAATGTTTATGAGTCTGATTTGAGTGTGTTGATAAGAATGAGGTGCTAGGCAAGCAAGAATATCTTTCAGATTAAGGAAAAGGCACAAGTCACTAGGTGATGTTCAAGGAATTCAAACTAGGGGAAAATGGACACAATCTAAGACAAAAACCCTTGCTTTTGGGTTAGAGAAATCTGTATGTTAAAACTTACTTAAAAGGAACAAAGAAAGATGGCGGCCGCATGGGAGCCTTGTGGACAGCAGGTATGGGCCGGGGGTGTGGAGGTGACTAGAGCCTCATGGGAAGGGGGGCGTTCCGGTCCGTCCTTCACGCCCTACCGAGGTCACCAGTTGCCCCCCACGAGCGGCTCTCCAGCACGGCCACAGCCCCAGAAGCACAAGGACTTAATGCAGAACCCAGCAGCTTGGAGCAGAAAAGTGAAAGGACTATGCGTTAATCCAGGGAATCATGTCTGCCCAGAGGGGAAAGGGTGTTGCTCCCTTCCGCCCTCCTCCCTCTGGAAAGAAAGATGGTGGCCACATGGGAGCCTTGTGGACAGCAGGTATGAGCCAGGGGTGTGGGGGCGACTAAAACCTCATGGGTCGGGGGGCGTTCCGGTCCATCCTTCACGCCCTACCGAGGTCACCAGTTGCCCCCCGCGAGCAGCTCTCCAGCACAGCCACGGCCCCAGAAGCACAAGGACTTAATGCAGAACCCGGCAGCTTGGAGCAGAAAAGTGAAGGACTATGCATTAATCCAGGCCATTAAGTCTGCCGGAGGGGAAAGGGTGTTGCCCCATTCGCCCTCTCCTCTCTGGAAAGAAAGATGGCGGCCACATGGGAGCCTTGTGGACAGCAGGTATGAGCCGGGAGTGTGGGGGCGACTAAAACCTCATGGGAAGGGGGGCGTTTTGGTCCGCCCTTCACGCCCTACGGAGGCAATTTTTGAATTTTAAATCAATTTCTTTGCTTAGGATATTTTATCATTCCTTCAATTGATTACAGTACTTTCCAACTTTTTTTCTAGACAATCGATATGTTACCATACTCCTATCAAAACTTGTCATTGCTTGCCGGTGTCCAGATTCTCATTATCTCCTAGAGACCCCAAGTGCCACATCAGCTTAATTTCTATTCATCGAACATACGAACTCATTGCAGTTGTACCCCTTCAGATGCTCTGCTTCCTCTGTGAGAAATTAGTGCTCTCTGAAATAATCATGTTGGACTTTGTACAATCATTCAAATCTCAGCTCAGACAATTTTCAGAGTAAGATTTTCCTGACCCCGTATCTTTCCTTTCCTTTATATTACACTTCAAATAAATTCTATGTACTACATCTTTATTAGCACTTAGGTCTGAAGTTATCTTAATTATGCATTTAACTTTACCATTTTTTCTCTATTAAATGTTGGCATTGCAGTCATTTTATGTTCCTGTGGTTTTTCTGAAATCTAAACCACTTTCTATAGCAATTTGTGTTTAGAATCTGTATGTGTGTGCAATAATTTTATATAATTACCTTTGTTAATTATATAAACAAGGGTAAAAATGTTTGATTAATCTTTTTCATTAACTTTTTTGTTTATTTTACTTATCTTTTGTTTGTTTCTTTTGTTAGCTTTGCTTGGGTAATACTCTTGACTGTACTAAAAGATCGGTCCTCGTAAACTATATAAATGTAAGTATCCTGTCACATAACTTTTGACATATTGCTTTAGTTTGAATTAATATGTACTTTTTAGGCTTATCATAGCAACTGTTAAAATATATAGAAATCTTAAAATTTTGAATTTTGGCAGTTTTCTCCTAAATATTAGTATTAAAAATCGCATATTATTTTATCTGACGGGAAATTGTCCCTCCAGTGGTGCTCAGGACATATTCTTGGCTCTGTGCTCTTGGTCACCCATGAAAGTTCTCAGGAGACCATGTAGGGTGTTATGCAACAAAAAAGTGTTTGCCATGTGCAAGGAAAACACCACAACTGCTATGCTATCTCTCTGGCCTCTTTCAGATATTTTATGGGCTCTACACACTATCGTGTTCAGTGGCCATTCCTGTCTTCATGCACAGGGGTGATACCTAGCAAGTTGTGATGGCAATGTGTAGTGACAGGGATTGAAATAAAGTTCTAGGCTTCAGTCACATGAAAGGCAAGCACTCTTATCTCTGAACTTTATCTCTGGCAAAATTCCACACAATTTAATTCTTTCTCATCCTAATGTGTTTTAAGATCAAACATTACTTCATGGTAAAACTTCATTCATAAGAATTTGGTGACATTAATTGAAGAAAACTGAGAAATATTTGTCTGTACTTCCATTTATTTTATATTTTACTAAAAAGACTGTTATTAGGGAGCTATATCTGGCATTTCTCAGAGATTACTCCTGTCTCTACACTCAGGGATTATTCCTGGTTGTGTTCAGGAGACCATGTGGGGTACCAGGAATCAAAACCCAGTTTGCTACTTACAAGACAAATGCCAGATCTACTGTACTATTATTACCATTATTATAGTATTATTATCATCATCATCATCATCATCATGATCATCATCATCATCATTATAGATGTTTTTTGGACACATTAAGCAGTGCTTATTCCTAGCTCTGCTGTCAGAGATCACTCCTGGTAAGGATCAGAGGACCTGTATGTGATTGAATCTGCATCAGTAGCATGTAAATCAAGCACCATACCTACTGTACTATCTCTCTGGCCCCTCTATTTGTTTTTGAAATGACTTTGAGGGAACTCCACTAGATCGAGATATCTGAAAGCAGACATTGGATTAGGATGGAATGCAAATTATGAAGAGGATGTATAAAAGAAAACTTTGGCATATATGAAGAACAAGTGAATTATCAGAGAGACGAAGGAACCAAACGAGTGGAAGTAATTGAATTACTTCCACTCATCAAGTAAGTGAAAATCCTTGTGGTGAGAAGTGAAGATAGGTGTACTATGGGTGATTTAGAGGAGTCCTGGAGGATGAGAATGGAGATTCAGGCCTGGGTAATAATACAAGTGAACTTTGTTGTGTTTAGGAGCATGATTATATGCTGGTGTAATGCTGATTCTAACCCCAACCCTAACTCTAACCATAACTCTAACTTTAACCCCTACCAGCAACTCTGGAGATGAATATTCCCCATCAAAGTAAAAGATAAGAATCCTAAAAATCTAGTAAATATCAGTGTACAGAACTTGTGAGATCTGCAAGAACACAATCCAACATGGTATTCAATGTGTAGGAGCTTTTTTTTAGTTTTTGTGCACAAAAAAAAATCGTGATAACATGGACCATGGAGATGCAGTTCAACTCACTTGCCCATGCAGGCCCACCCCAGTATAGTGTGGAACCACAAGTAAACTTGCTATCCCAAGGTTCCACAGCCCACTGGGTTCTCTGTGAGCCAAAGCAATCAAGCTAGCTGGTACAAAGTGAAGATGCAGACCCATTGACTACTTCATCCTACCTGTCTAGTCCATTCACTACCACCCCCAACAAAACAAACAAATAAGCAAAAAGCCCTGAAAGCTAGGAAAGGCATTTGTTTCTGGATCCAAGGAACAGAAAGGAAGATACTGATTTAATAGACCATGATCATTGGGAACGAGAACTGCCATTCAGAGACATCGAAAGTATGGACTCTGGCACCCTGGTCATTTCTATTCTGAAACCCAATAATGCTTTGAGAGAATTTTATCTCACGGCCATCCTTGGTCATACAGAAGCCAACTGTCTGGTAGCAGCTCCCCAAGTCTTCCAAAAGTGACCAAAGAACTTCAGGAGCTCTCAGAAAAGCAACACAAGTTGAATCAATGCAACAGAACTTTCCAGCTCCAACATATCATATGGAATACCACAGTGTAATAAAAATTCTACCTCCTATAATCTTACAGAGATGTTTAAACAAAATATGTAGGCACACAGGAATACAAACAGATTATTATTTTTTTGGCAGAAGCAAAGGCTGACCCCAACTTGGGTGAAAAGGCTTAACAGAAAATAAAGTGATGGAAATCACTGATTGATACCCAGAACAGTTAAAGTTGGGACATGCAATTATTTTCTGTAACTGAAAAATAAAAATCTCATAATACCTGTGAAAATATTTCGGTGAAATTTGGTGAGCAGGTACTTATAAACTAGACCATAATTTCCAACTTCTGTCTAGACTGGCTGGGCTACAACACAGTATCACTTGCCAGATTCCAGCAACACTGTTCCTGGTACAGAGTCCAGACTGGATAGACCTCAGAGACACAAAAGCTGCAGAAAACTGTTGATTACAAAGAGTGGTCGTGGTCATGCACACCGTCACAAAACAAGAGCTGAAAGTGAACAGAAGTTCCAGATCTCGTCTCAAATTTCACATAGAGCTGTAGATGTAGCCTCTAAATAATGCAAGAAATAATAGAGAAATTAAGAAATCAGGTACAGAAAAAAAGCTCAGAAAGTCCTAATTGTCAGAACTTTGTTAATTGCCTGAAAATTTTAAAGGAGAATCTTTTATATATTTAATGAAATAAAAAATATCAAGTAATCAATGAAAGAGTTCTTTAACTTGTTCAAAGAGAAACAGAAGAAAAAGACTCATCGACGTCAAAATGAAGTAGTTAAAAAAAAGGCAATGACTCAGCTGAAAAAAACTACACTGATCAAATTCAAAAGTATGACAAAAGAAGTCAAACCTTGAAGCATTGATACAAAGCACAGGTGCATGTCATCATCAGTAAAGAGGGGGAAATTATTTTAATGTAAAAATTGAAGAATTCCTAAGGAAATTATGGGATATGATCTAGAGGATCAAGTTCTAAATCATCAGGATGTAAGAAGAAAGAGGGAAAGGAGAAGTATTGTTAGTGGAATTAATAATAACCAAGAATTTAGTACGAAACCCATCAGTTTCAATGAAACTCTTATCAAAAATTTTGTAAGGGATGGAGCAATAGCACAACGGGTAAGGCGTTTGCCTTGCACGCGGCCAACGCAAGTTAGATTACCAGCATCCCATATGGTCCCCTAAGCACCGCCAGGGGTAATTCCTGAGCGCAGAGCCAGGAGTTACCCCTGTGCATCGCGGGGTGTGAACCTCCCCTGCAAAAAAAAATTGTAAATCACAGTGCCTAAGTATAAAAATAAATAAAAACTTCTAAAAGTAGAGTTTCCATATGACTTTGTGTAGAGCAATTGTACCTTGCCAAATTCTGACCTACAGAAATGCAAACTTAATAAAAAGATATCATGCTGCGTACTTTAAGTCTAGAGTATTTTGATGAGCATAGATAATAAACTCATACACATTCTTCATAGCTTATTTTTTTAGGATATTTTGAATTCCTTTAGACCATCTAGAATACTGTTTTTGTCCATGGAAAAGAATGTCACTATATGTGAATCAGTCTTTTTAAATATTGCACATATTCATATTTTCCATGGTTTTTTAAATTTATCTTATTAGTATACAGTGGATAGATTATAGTTCTGATTCATGAAATTTTGTTCATTTTATATTAATGTAATGTATGTAAGATAGTCTGGCTGCTTAAGTCTCAGCTATGATAAGCGTGTACTGTGTATATTCAATTAAGTGATGTTCCTATCCTTAGTTTTCTTCCGAATGTGGAAACAATGTGTTGTTTTGACAACGGAATAAAAGGTACCTTTGAAACGATCTAGCTCAGTTTCTATCTGATAACTATCTAGTTATTTTATCAGATAACTCTATTCTTCTATGGAAAGTATATTCAATTGAACACTAGATGATTCATATATACTATTCTTTAATAAAGGAATGCTAACACGTAAGGATAAATAATGAAAGCATTCTTCTTTCTCTTCAAAGTCATTCTTTAATCTACACTCTGAATTTTGTAATTTTAATGTTTGCTATTTACTCAGGATAAATAATAGGTGTTAGTTCATATTTCCACCATAATTTTATTTGTAAAATATTAGTTGATATTCATTAATACATAATTAATGCCCAACATTTGTAATTAAATCAGTCAAAAGTTTATTTTAAATTCTATTGCTTTAATAAGGTTATTTCATGGAGACTATTTCACTTTTTTTGTTTGATTTTTGGCCACATCCGGTAATACTCAGAGATTACTCCTGGCTCTGTGCTCAAAAATTACTCCTGGCAGTGCTGGGGGGACCATATGGGATGCCGGAGATCGAACCCAGGTTGGCTGCATGCAAGACAAACACCCTATTTGCTGTGCTATCGCTCCAGCCAGGTTATTTCACTTTTAACATAATACTTTTCCATCAATTTGATTTCTACACACTAGAACATTAGAAGCATTATATTACACTGAATTCAAAGGGAAAGAGGAAATGAGAGAAAATAAATTAATAATAAATTAATAATCTACTTCTTCAAATGACTTCAGATTACATATGGAAAATAATTCATCAAACCATTTGAATTGAAAATTTTAATAGCAAGGAATATATATGATATGCATGTTAAAATCAATACTTTCAGCCACACCTATAAAAGTATTTTGGAAACTAGTTTTAGAAACATATGACATGTGAGCAACTGTAAAATGTATGTCTTATTAAGTCATTACTGTAAATGAATGTATTTTTGTTTTATTATCAAGAATAATCCTAGTTTACATAAAAATGAAATGTCCCCATAAATTCTGCATCCTCATAACTCCCTACTTTGTCAACATTCCACATAGGAAGGTACATTTGTTATAAACAGTAAACTTGCATTGACACATCAGAGTACATAATTTTAATTGATTTGATCTTACTGCTATATATTTGACTTTTGACAAATGTATAATGCCATGTATTCATCATTATCATATCATACAGTGTTTCACTGTCTAAATGAACTCTGTTATCCTATTTATACTCTTCTCTTTCAGCATAATAGAAACTTTGATCTTTTTGTTGAATTTGTACTTTGTCTTTCTAGACTATCACATACTTAGATTATAATCTTGAAGTACAAAGATCTTTAAAGCTGTTGTTTTTTGTTTGTTTTTTTGTTTATTCTTTTGCTAGTTATCACTATTTAGAGATATTAGTTCTTTTTTAGCTTGAGGATTCATAACTTAATGGCATTGAGTAATGACTATTATAGGTGTATTATAATAGACTATTGTCCAGTTGTACCAGAGTTTACTTACTCTATAGTCTACTAATGGACTTTTTGATTGTTCCCTAGCTTTGGCAATAAATACTTATGTGCAGGTTTTTTGTGGACATACATTTTTTTGCTGTTTGTGCAAAGAGCAGGGAGCATGGATACTGAATTGCATGCATGGTATGAATGTTTCTAATTTTGTTCAATTTGATGTGCTAAGATGATAACAAATCACTACTTTTTTCCAAAATAAGTGTAACATAGCACAGCAGTAGGGCATTTGCCTTGCACGCAGCCAACATGACTGACCCGAGTTCGATTCCTCCGCCCCTCTCGGAGAGCCCGGCAAGCTACCGAGAGTATCTAGCCCGCACGGCAGAGCCTGACAAGCTCCCCGTGACGTATTCGATATGCCAAACACAGTAACAACAAAGTCTCCAATGGAGACGTTACTGGGCCCGCTCGAGCAAATCGATGAACAACGGGAGGGCCTTTACCTTTACCTTTACCTTTACATTGTCAAAAACAATTAATGTGAGTTTTGGATGCTCATGCAGTGTTTTAGATTTTGAGAGTCCGAATAGTTGTGTTATGACTATGCTATTATTTATTATTTTGATTTGAATTTCTTTCCTACTTATTGATGTAGAACAGGAATGTTTATCTTCTTTAGTGAAGTGTCTGGTAATATTTTTAGCTCCCTCCCCGCTCTTGCTATTGGGCCACACCTGTAAGATGGCATATTAAGGGTCATTCTTTGTCTTCTGCTCCTTTGGAGTGTCACTTCCTGTTACTAATACACATAGAAAAATAAAAGCACTACTTCCTGTGGTAAATGCAGTGCAGTGCTGGAAACTAAAAATAGTCAATCTGCATGCATAATATGCCTTCCAGTTCTTTAGCTATCTCTCTGCTCCACTTAAACCATTATTTTAAGAAGACTAATTTTTTACTTATAGTTGAGATAGGAGGTTTTTATGTAGTTTACATAATGGTCCTTTATGAACTCTGGAGTCTGTACTTTTTTTCTTAATTTGTGCTTTGTTTTATTATCAAAATTTTAATTCAAAAAGTATTTTTGTTGTCACACTTGGCTGTGTCCTGGGATTCCTCTTGAATCTAGGCTCAAGGACCGTTCCTGGTGGTACTTAGAAGAAAATATTTGTACAGAGGATTGAAGTGTAGTCAGCCCTGTGCAAAGCAAGCAAATAAGGTCCAAAAATAACTCTATGGTCCCACAAAGTACATTACAATGAACTACAATTACAAATTATCACTTTGTTGTTATATATAAGAAGTCAGTGTATTCATATTCATCTACTTTTATTTTTATGTATCTTGTTAATATTTTATTATTTTGTATTTTGAAATAATGTTCGTGATCCATTTTGTTTTTGTTTTTCTAAACTTTTTAGAATCTTGTATTTTGTAAATGTCGAGTTATTCTAACACTATTTGCAATTAACTTCAAAGTTAACAGAGATTAACTTTTCTCCATGTATTTGTTCAATGAGAATTTCACTCTAAATATTGCTTCAATTGAATCCCACAAATTTTAATTAGTTATATGTTAGTTTTTATTTAATTCAAATGCATTTTAATTTTCCTTCCATTTTCTTTACTTAAAGCTCTGTTATTTAGATATGCTGTTTATCTAAATAACAGAGTTCTAGTTTTGGAATTTCCTGATTAGCTTTTTGCTGTTAATTTCAAACATGGTTGAAAGAAGACATTGTGTGGTTTGTTTATTTATTATTAAAATGTTTTTTGTGGCTTAGAACATATTCATTTTTGGTAAAAGTTCCAAAATTTTCATATTATTGCTTGATCAGAATGTGTATTCTCTGTTATTACTGTAGCACATAAAGGAGTGCACAATACAGATGATAATTATATCCAATTACTTAATGGTATTTTGTATGTTTTTGTTTTTTTTATTTGCAAATTATGCCTATTGGTGTTAAAGATGTGTTGAGATCTCTACCTGAGAGTAAAGTCATATTTAATTCCCATTACAACTCTTATTAGCTTTGCTTGAATCACTTTAATATTCTATAGCTTGATGTATATACACTAAGAATCATGTGCTCCAGAGAGTTTATTCCTTAACATCTATGAAATATACTTTTTTATACTTTTTCTCAGCTCATTAGTTTTTAAATTTAATTTTATTAGGATAGGTGAGCCACATTGGATTGTGGACTACAACCACTCCTGGCTCTGTCTTCAGGGATCACTTCTGGTAGTACTTAGGGTGTTACACGTAATGCTGGAGATCAAACAGGGATTGGTAGGGAAAGTGCCTTAAGCCTGTATTATTTCATTAACCATCTGTTCTCTACTGAAAATCAATACACTTATCCTCATTTATTTTAATTAGTTTTCTTACTTTCATTTAATTTTAATCCCTATGTGATTTCATATTTAAGGTTGGTTATTGTAAACACATAGAAGTAGGCCTTATTTTTTTCTACACTCTAGCAATCATTCTTAATTGAAATATTCAAGCCTAACAATTTATAACAAAGATGCCATCTTAATACGCTCATTCACTGCATAAACGTTGAAATTAATTTTACTTATACAAATATATGTAAATGTAAGTATATTTTAAATAAATTACTATTATTTTGGAACATTTTATTTAATACATAGTTTAAGTTTCTGACCTTAATTCTGTCTTAATTCTCCACTTAATCATTTATTCACTTAACTTCCCTTTAGTCGTCGATTTGCTCGAGCGGGCGCCAGTAACCTCTCCATTTGTCCCTGTCGCGTGCTAGTGTAGCCCAATGGCATCTGTTCGCTCTGGGAACATGAAGAACCTCAAACCGATCGTTCATGATCTTCACGAAGAAGTCTGACCATCTGGTAGGTGGGCGGCCACGCGGTCTTTCGACATCCCGTGGAATCCAGTCGGTAACAGCTCTAGTCCAGCGGTCGTCTTTAAATCTCATTACGTGGCCAGCCCATCTGATTTTTGACACCTTCGCAAACGAGACAGCGTCCCTGATTCTTGATCTTCGACGGATGTCAGAACTCCGGATTCTTTCTCTCATTTGAGTGAAACGTGATATTCCAAGCATAGCTCTTTCTATTCTTCTTTGGGAGACCTGAATGGCGTTCTCATCTTGTTTGCGTAGGGCCCAGGTCTCTGAGGCATATGTTAATGCAGGAAGAACAGTGGAATCAAAGAGATGTGCCCGGAGCCGGAGGTTCTTCATCCTCTTAGCTATTTCTTCGACGTTCTTGAAGAAATAATTCATATTATTTAATTCTTAATTCTTAAGTCTTAAGTCTTAATTCTTAATTAAGTATAATTAATTAATTAATTAATTATAATTAAGTATAATAATTCTTAAGTCTTAATTAGGAATTAAATCTTAATTCTTAAGTCTTAAGTCTTAATTCTTATTAAAGAATTTCTTTCGACATTACTTGAAATGTGAGACTCTATTTTTGTTTTTGAACCACTCTGAGCTGTGGTCATGAGATTAATAATGGAATTAAAAAAAATCTCTCCTGGAGTACTCAGCACCATGTTGTGCCAGGGTCTGACCCTAGTCGGACATGGCCAAACTATTAGAGCCTTATCAAATGTACTCTATCCAGGGGAGACATGAGACCCTCAAAACAGATTCTTTCAGTTTTTGTTTGTCTCAGAATCTCTTTATTTACCTTTCAAATTTAAAGAATAAATTATCCAGGTAAAATTTTGACTTAGTTTTTATGTATCTTATTTTTTTTAAGAATTTCACTTTGCTCCCTTTTTCTTGCATTCATTTTGGTAAAAATTATACTGCAAGTTTAAATGTATATAAGTAAGATATTAACTGAAACTACTCTATCCCCAGATTTATTTATTTTTCTTTGATTCTTTCAGAATCAAGCAAGAATATACATTATCCTTTATTTTTGTTTTAAAATTGTTGTTTTAAATTTTTTTTTTTAAAGGCCCTCCCATTGATCGTCGATTTGCTCGAGCGGGCCCAGTAACGTCTCCATTGGAGACTTTGTTGTTACTGTGTCTGGCATATCGAATACTCTCGGTAGCTTGCCGGGCTCTCCGAGAGGGGCGGAGGAATCGAACTCGGGTCGGCCATGTTGGCCGCTTGTAAGGCGAACGCCCTACCCGCTGTGCTAATTATATGCTTATATTTTATTTTTAATTTCTCTACTATATGAGCTTAGAGGAACTATGATTTGGTATCAGCTATACCTTGAGGATTTTTCTTTTGTTAATATGTCAAATATTTACCCTTCCATTGTTTTTCTTTTCATTTTTGTTCTTATTCTCATATATTGTACATTTTGTAGCTTTATTACAGCTTTTCTGATATTCAAATAATTTTCATTTTCTATTTTCTTTTCAGGATGAGATAATTTTATCAAAATATCTCAAGCATAGAAAATATTTCTTCAGCTGTGGCCAGTGTACAAATAAGCTCATCAAAGTTATTCTAATTTCTATTGCAACGTTTGTAGTTGCTAGCAATTCTCTTTCACCTGAATAAAGATTTCTATTTCTCTGACTTATTGCCCATATGTTCTTGCATGCTCAATATTAAATCCATTAAAGTCTTTTGCATGTGAATCAGAGTTCATTTAAATTCCTGTTCTGAAATGTTGCATCATACCTTTGTTGATTTTAACACTTGTACTTGCAGCACAGTGGGTAAGGTATTTGCCTTGCTTGCAGCCCACCAGGGTTTGATTCTTCCCCCCCCTCTCAGAGAGCCTGGCAATCTACCGAGAGTACCCCACCTCCTGCACAGCAAAGTCTGGCAAGCTACCCGTGATGTATTTGATATGCCAAAAACAGAAACAAGAAGTCTCACAATGGAGACGTTACTAGTGCCAGCTCGAGCAAAACTGATGAACAGCAGGAGGACAGTGCTACAGTGCTACCTTTTTCTTTGTGATTTTTCAAAATTTTTTAATATGACTCATAGTTTTGTGGTAGGGCATTTGCCTTGCATGCAGCCAGCCCGGCCGAGCCGGGTTTGATTCCTCTGCCCCTCTTGGAGAGCCGGGCAAGCTACTGAGAGTATCTTGCCCCCACGGCAAAGCCTGGTAAGCTACCTTTGAGGTATTCAATATGCCAAACACAGTAACAACAAGTATCAAAATGGAGACATTACTGGGCCCACTCGAGCAAATCATGAACAAAGTTTGACAGTCAACTTAATGTAGTAAGCAATAAGGAGTACTGTAAAAACATTTTTTTTTTTTGTAAATTGAAGTACAGTGTGAAGGATGAGAAAGTGTTTTAAAGTCCTTTAAGTCTCAGCCTTTCTGTGTAAGAATGCTTTAAGTCTGTGACTTCATACAATGATTTAAAAAAAATTTCTTTGCTTATTTTGTTGGTGGAGAGTGATTAAAGTGAATTGAAGTTTTGTGTTTCCATTCTCCTAGTGATTTAAGATTCAATAATATCCCAGCAAAGTATGATAGGCTTATTAATTTCTTTTTATTAATAGTCATTCTTTCACTTATTTTTGAATGGTCATGTTTCCCTGGCTTTTCTGGAAGTAGCAGGGGATTTTTCTTTGATGATTAGTGATGGGGAAGCCTGACCCAGCTCTTTGAAGTATTGTTAGAATCCCCACTCTGTGACTGTTTTTTTTTTTTTGTGGAGTTTTGTTGTTGTTGTTGTTGTTGTTGTTGTTGTTCTACAGTTGTCCACATGGAGCTCTCAGTAATTTCTTAGAAATAACTTTGATTTCCCTATCCTGGTACAGTTAATGTTTCAGTTTCTGTCCCTAAAAATCTACAAATCTCTTCTCTGACAAGTCACAATTATTGTGTCCCCTTTGGCATCTCAGTATTGAGACAGATTTTTGACAGTCCTATTTTCCTCATTATGGATCCAAGAAAAGTAGGATTTTCAATCTCTGAATTTTTAAGGATTGTTAGGGTTGATCTCTGCATTTGTTTAACTAAAATCTGAAATCATTATAACATTGATTATTTTATTTTAGAATTATTTAATTATTTAGAATAAGTTGGTTATAACTGAATAAATAAACATAGTTTTTAGCTTACAAAATATTATTGTATGTTATACAACATGGTTCTCCAAACACTGCTGGGTATAGAACAACCACCTCCCTTTTAAGAAAATAAATATAAAAGGGACCTCATTTGAATTGTAATGAATGCTATTACACAATATGGTTTGTTGATTGGAAAGAGTTTAAGTAATGATAAAATCCTAAGAATAGAAAATATTTAATTCAACATTCTTTGGTTAGGGAATTTTTAGTGACAGAGAAAACTATGGTTCTCACTAAGGAAATCTTTTTGTCATTCATGTTTCTCTTCTCTATCTCATTGATCGTTATCACAACAAAGCAGTGAGACAAGTAATGTGTGAAATAGACTATTGATAGTATTTACATGTTTAACAAGTATATGTGACACAGATACCTATCTAATGTTAGTGATAGCAGGTGGTGCTGTGAACTCTGATAAATGGGTTTGCTTCTTATGAAAAATTACAATCAACTGAAAGGACAATGTTATGCATTTTTACCTCAATTTCTTTAATACAGAGGTAATTCCACTAAGAAGTTGATATGTGCAAAATGCCCAGCATACACTACTTAATGACAGTTAACCAAAGTCATTTACAAGTATAATCTATTCCTGGAAAATTAAAGCTAAATTTGGAGTACTGTAAGGTATACATCCACACATACATAGATATATATACACATACATATAAACATGTCTATGCATATATGTTTATATGTACCTACCTAAAATATACTTATATACCTTAAACATTAATTGTATCCTGTCCTCTGAAGTGATTTTACATTCAATTTAATATTTTTATAGTAGGTTAAGGTTAAAGGTAAAGGCCCTCCCGTTGATCGTCGATTTGCTCGAGCAGGCCCAGTAACGTCTCCATTGGAGACTTTGTTGTTACTGTGTCTGGCATATCGAATACTCTCGGTAGCTTGCCGGGCTCTCCGAGAGGGGCGGAGGAATCGAATTCGGGTCGGCCATGTTGGCCGCTTGTAAGGCAAACGCCCTACCCGCTGTGCTATAAACCCGCTAATTTTTTTAAATACACACAATTTTCCTCAGTAATATAATATACTGAATTTGAAAGTACTAAAAGTGCTTTATCCTACATAACTCTAGCATGTTTCTTTTAATTCAATCCCTAACAAATGAATTTTAACCAGGGGAATTAAATACTCAGATTAGTATTTTTATAACTTTGCTTATAGTTATAATTTTTAGACCAAAACATTTGTGTAAGTGTGTGTGTGTGTGTGTGTGTGTGTGTGTGTGTGTTTGTCTGTTAATAGAAACAAAGTATCCCCGTTGCAGGGAGGGAAGGAAGATAGCTTTATTTTTATCCAGTTTAAGGTTTGCCTGGAGGAAGAACATCCAAAGAGTTCTCTGTCCTGAATTCCCCTAGTGTTGTATTTTATGCACTGCAATTCTTTTTTTTTTTTTTTCCTACTGAAACTTGTCTCTTAGAGCTGCAAGTCACTAATCCCAGTTTGGATAAAGTAAGTAAGTAAAGGCCCTCCCATTGATCTTCGATTTGCTCGAACGGGACCATTGGAGACTTTGTTGTTACTATGTTTGGCATATCGAATACTTCACGAGGAGCTTGCCAGGCTTTGCCATGCAGTTGAAATACTCTTGGGAGTTTGCTGGGCTCTCCGAGAGGGGCAGAGGAATCGAACTCGGGTGGACCATGTTGGCTGTGTGCAAGGCAAACGCCCTACTGCTGTGCTATCGCTCTAGCCCGATTTGGATAAGCAAACAGAAATCTCATCCCTTTCCATAAATAAACTTATCAGACAGTTAACAGGAGTGCTCCCATCACCTCCTGACCAGTGAAAAGGCTCTGGTCCCTGAGACCATGCCAGCTTGACCCCCATCTTCTCCCTGCTGAGCCCGGGCACCTCTCCTGAGGCCTGCGAGTCAGCCTGACACACTTTGCCAGCTGCTCAGAACTGTCCCGGGTCAGGTCTGTGCCACTAGCCCAGTTTATGCCGGCTGTGCCTCTCAACTGCGAGCCAGTTTGGGGGCCCCCACAGCGCTGGCAAGCATCTCCCACGTATGACCTGTCTTGGGGCTGGAATTAGGCACCCTGATCCTTGGGGGCAGCATCTGTAAATATATCCATCAGCCTTCTCAGGCACTCTAAGGACCACGTGACTGATTGCTCACCTTAGCCTGGTCCAAGAGCTCCTGGTCCTTCCAAGGTCACTGGCTGGTCTCTCCTGGGCGCCGGGATGAAGGATGGGCAGGGCAGCAGTTTCCATCCAGAGATCCTTGCTCGGCTCCACTCCATTATCTCTTGACTCCATCTTTTCTGTTTTAGGAGAGTGCTTTCTGGTGGTGTACACCCTCAGGCATCCGGGACAGCTCATCCTCCTGAGTCCCCAACTCCCTTGTCTTCCACTCTCCTCAATCGTCCCCACTACCCCTCCAACCCCACACACGCACACCTCCACATCTCTCCAAGCATCTGTCCCAGCACTGGCTCTTCATTCGTGTCTCGACGCTGGGCTTCACTCCACAGGACATCAGTACTGGTCCCTCCTTCCAGCCTCATTAGCTCTGATGAGGGATGGGGTGTAGCCCCGGATCCTCACTGCTCAGCTAGTCTGGCAGTCGCTGAGTTGTTGGTACCTGGCCGGGGAGCAAACCCCCATCTCTACATCTCCCTCAGGTCCTCACCCTTATGCAGAGGCCAGCAAGACACGGGACAGCACAGGGCAAGGATTCCCCATGGGGTCCATGTCCGCCGGTAGAAGCTCCAATCGGGGTCACTGACTCCGAGCCCTGCCACCCACCCAGGGCGTCCCCTGACAATGCTGCAGACTTCTGAGAGCACACACAGAGCCAGCCTTAGTCTGAAATTCTTTTTTTAAAAAAGGACCCATTTACCTAAAAATAATTTTAAAACAACAAAGCGTTAGTTTTTGAGGGGCTCCTGATAATCCCTAACTCTCTGGATGAACAAGAACATTTTTATTTGAACTTCAGATTATTATCACTGAGGTAGGGGCCATGCAGAGTTTGAGGGAATGAAAACTGGTAATTTGGTGTAAGAGATAGTCTTTTATGAACTTTTCGCCCTGGTCTGTAAGATGGTCATCACAGATCCTGTCAACAAGAGTCTGGGCTATAGAAAACCTGAGAACAAGACTGGTTTAGAACCTGAGGGGAAAAGAATTTTTTTCTTTCTAAGCGTGACCTGCAAGATCACCTCTTCAGTGCCAATTTTATGCCATAAGCATTGTAGCACTGTTGCACTGTCCTCCAGTTGTTCATCAATTTGTTCTCTTGTTACTGTTTTTGGCATATAGAATGTGCCACGGGGAGCTTGACAGGCTCTGCGGTGCCAGAGAGATACTTTCCGTAGTTCGCCAGGCTCTCCATGAGGGGTAAGAGGAATTAAACCCAGGTCAGTCTCGTGCAAGGTAAATGCTCTACCAGCTGTGCTATCGTTCCAGCCCGTATATAACATTGAAATCCAGTAAAAATAAAGCACACCACCCACATTGCATTGAACTATGTCACATTCCTTGCAAACTCACAAGAATATTGCTCAAGTTGAAAAATCAATTTAGCTATTTCTTAATGAGATATTTTTAATGTTTATCTTCAGTGTTTAGAATTGAAATATAAACTCATAGACTAGAATATATAATTCATAAATATTCAGATTCCTGAATTTCTTGATTTTAGTTACTTGGGAGTGGTGGTGTCAACACCAGGCCTAGTAGAACTCAAGGGCTACTCTCAGTTTAGTGCTCAGTAATGAATTATTGCTGGTGGTGCTTGGCAACTGTGTACTTCCAGCTCCATCACTTTAAGCATGCCTCCAAGCCTTTGAGATTTCTGCCTCCCTAGTTTGTATTTCTGGAGATTTATACATTTCTATAGAAGTGAATGCTTCTAAGGCACTAACACAGATAGGAAGGTTTAGAGGAATAATATTGGCTTCCAGAATATTTCATTATGCCTTTACTCAGATGCGAGGTCTTACAGAAAATAATTTCTTTTTTGGTATTTATGAACACAAAATGCTCTCCGCTTGAATGTTATTACTATATATTAAACTGTTTATTCTTTTTGCATATATTATAAAATTTATGTGTCCAACACAGTGGTTTATTCTTATTACTTTGTAGCTTACTGCATTTACAGTTATATAGTTATTTATTCCATTTTATCTATTTTATTTTTTCTTCCGGAAATTTAGTCATGTCTTGTTTAAGGGTGATGTTAACTTATTCTAATCACGTACATCTAAGAATTTGACTGGTGATTCCTAAGCATGCACAAATTCAACTTTGGGAGATATTGCTAAATTATTTTAAGATATTTGCAGTCATTCATACTAAACTAGAAATGATTGAATTCTCATTGCTCTTTACCTCTATTAACACTAATTATTGCATGTTTTATTTAATTTTAGTCATTAAGAAGGCTTACTCTACAGTGTAGTTTAGTTTGAGTTTTGCTAATGGCAATTTTTATAAGCCTGTTTTTGGGTAATATCATAAAATGTATGTCTAATTTATTTGATCATTTTTTTTAATTTAGTCAAAATAAATTGAAGTTCATATGTTAACATTCTGGGTTGCACATTGCTGTGATAAAATTTTATGAATATGAATCGGCTTCTTTGTTTTCAATTTACTTGATACTCTAAGTAACAAGGCATTGAACCAAATTATGAATAGCCCATAAAATATGGCTTAATAATTTCATGTATTTTGATATAATATGACATAATCAGTAAAGAATCATATTGAAAGCGACAAAAGGGGATCAGTCAGGGAGAGATTACGGCTCTATGTGAAATATTGCCAACATAAAATGTTAGGAAGAAGGAAGCATGGGCCTGAGTGTAGCCTGATACCTGGATAACCGTGACCCCCTCAGACTGAACTACAAAAGATAATCATCTCAACTTCCTCTCTGTCCAATTTAAAAGACCCATATTCTTGAAACATAATTTAAAAAAAAAACTCACGAACCCATCTTTACTGAAAAGTTATAAAAGGGGAAGGCTTCAATCTTTCTCTAGAATCCTGCCTTAGGGTGCTCCTCCTATAATCTGGGAGCTCCCCTACACTCCTTTTCCCTCCTTCTTACTTTTCCTAAATAAAACATTTACTGAAGTCAGCCATTTGCTCTCCTGTTCCGTGTTTTGAATTATGACTGCTTAAGAACAAGAAACTGAGTGTGTTTGTGCCCACCACAACAATATAAACTAATAAAATATTCAAAAATATATAAATATTAACCTGACGTACTTAGAAAAAAACATGATTCTACTTAATATAATAAACAATTCTCTTAGAATAGTTCTAGTGCAATGAGCTTAGCACATGCATGTAGGACCCAGGTTTGACCCCTGACACAGCTTGGTGTCCTGAACATGGTTAAGAGTGATCACTGAACACATGCCAAGAGGAGCCTCCACGCAGTACTGGATACAATCCCAAAACAAACAAACAAACAAAAAAACTGGGTTGAATATATTGTATTACACAGTACAAATTTATATAACTTCATAATGTTTTTTTTTGCTGGAAATTAAAATCTCATGCATTTTAATATTAACCAGGAATAGAAGACTTGGGGGATTTTGACATTTCTTTTCAATTAGTATATTGTCATTTTCTTTTAAGAAGAAATAATTTTGTGATAAATAAATAACTCTTGATAACTAATTTTCTTTAGCAAATTTATAAGTTTATGTTATTTTTGCTTTTATAACAGACTTTTTTTATGAAACAGATTTTATAATATGGACTCTAAAGATACCCAAACTGTAATAACTTTATTACTCAAGAAAATATCACTTTAAATGATAAGCTTTTAATATATTGTCCAAGGTTGTTTTCAAATGTGAAAGCTTGGCATAACACAAAATTAAAGAGGGGCTACAATGATATTACAGCGGGCAGGGCTCTTGAACTGCAGAGCCTAATTCCATTCCCTGTATTCCATATAACTCCCCAAGCACCACCAAAAGTAGTTACTGAGTGAAGAAAGAAAGGATAAATTACAAAAAAAAGAGGAGAGAGAGAGAGATTTCACTTTCTCCATTATAAGAAACTTAAAATGTAAGCAAATTATTTGCTAAAATCCCCTCCCACTCAATTCACTCCTGCTGCATCTGTCAGACTATTTTCAACTGCTTTTAATTAACAGTTTTTGTGAGTATTTTGGACGTTGCCAATTAGAGAGAACATTTCTTAACAGATTCTCTGCTTCTTAAAAAGAAAATATCCTAGGGAGAATTCCTAATAGTGATAAAGAATCTCAGTAGTAATAAAAATCAGTGGTCGGGCATGTATCAGGGAATTTATTTAAAGTATATAAGTTATAAAAGTAGCAGACTTAATATTATAAAAATATGACAGAAACTGTTAGACTACTCTCACCATTGATTAATGGAAATTTGTAAAAAAAAAAAAGTCAGGAATCTCTGTAAACTCTAACAACACTTAAAATGAGGTCATCTGATTTATCTATATTGTAAAACAGATTTTTTAATTTTATAGATTTTTTTCAAGATAATTATCCTTCTCCATATCACACAATAAATTCTATGGCTGATCTATTCTGTAGCATGAAAATAAAATATCTGCTTTAGACCTTTATAAGTCATAGAATATTTCTAGCTATTTAAGTTTCTATTAAAAAAGAAATATGTACTTAAAGAGTAATTTTTTAAGTTTACAGAGAAATTGAGAAAAATTGGAGATTGTCCATATACCTCACACTATACCCACGTACAGCCTATATGTGTATGTCAGTGATTCCCTTGTTAAAATATACCTGCATTGACATGATGATTACTCAAATTCAAGAATTTACCTTATGAGTTGCTTTTGGTGTTGTACAGTACATACATTGGAACAGTACATATACAAATATATGTGTGTATATATATTATACTATATAGATTAATTTAATTGCCCTCTAGTCCTCAATTTAAGCTATTTTGCTAAACTTTAGTCATCATGGTAACTTGAGTGTTCAATTCATTTTTTAAATTATTGAATAATATAAAATTTCATCCATTTGCTATAGCATTAAGTAATTTGATTCTATTTAATATTATTATTTAATGTCTTATTAAATAATAATTATAATAAATTGGTGAGCTTTTGAATTGAAACAGGATGTCAGTGATAACGGAGACAACAAACTTCAATGTAAACTCTCCTGACCAAACAAAGATGGAGTCATCAGAACTGTGATGGACTGAATCACTTCCCAGCTAGTTCTAATATGTGATTCTCCTCTGAATTTCACTGGCAATGTGTGACTTTCAGCATTTATATCTATTGTCTTCAAAGAGAGCATCACAAAAGCATAAAAGTTTGTTCCACTACTTTTACCAGGTAAGTAATTGATGGTGAGCATAGGGCAAGGAAATCTGGAAAGAATTAAGTGTGTGATAAGTGGGAAGAAATAAAGAAGATGACTGAAGAACACCTTGGATTTGCTTATCTTAATTAAAATATTAGTGACATGCTAAAGCTAAAAGAACTAAATTTTGAATAAACTATGTCAAAGATGTTTTAAAGCAAGTGTGTTGTTTGTGAGTGACGGTTAACTTAAAAATACTGTAAAAAATATCAATCTATTTCATATGCATGTGAATTTATGAATACACAGAAATGTGTGCATGCACGTATTTATAACTTTGGTGTGTAGATGCATGCTAATATGTATAATATTGTTTTGATATACATGTATATGAATACCTGTATATCTTTACATTCCTTTACATATTCTCCGTTTTTGCTCAAATTAAAATAGTGCTTAAATTTGTCATAAAATCATAATACTGGGTTCGAAGTGATCGTACAGAGTAAAGAGCTTTTGGCTTGTCCGAAGCTGGCTTGACTAGGTTTAATCCCCTGCGTGCCATGAGGTCCACTGAGCACTACCAGAAACAATTCCTGAGTGCAGATCCAGGCGTAGTCTCTGACCATTGCCAGGTGTGATCCAAAGACACACACACACACACACACACACACACACACACACACACACATTAAACAAACCTCAATACCTATAGGTTTTTTAATCAGTGAAATAATGGTTTAACTCTCTTCAGAAAAAGAAAAGGTTGATATATATTGATTTAGTACTCTAATTTTAAAATTACAAAATGAGAGATAGTACAAATATTAAGTTCATGTGACATATACAGTTAACCTTGGTTTGATTCTGATGCTGCATACTTTCCTCCTGAGAACTACCAGGAGTGACTGCCAACTACAGAGTAAATACTAGTTTTTGAACATTTTCAGCTGTGGTCCAACATGTCTGAAAATATATGGGAAAAATATATTTTAAAAAATCAAATTCAGAATATTCAGAAACCACATGTTTATTACTAAATAAATATATAGAAATGTCACTAAGGCACCATTATTTAACCATAAAATAATAAAACTTGCTGAATTTGTTTATTATTTACTTTGACATGTTAAGGTTTATTTTATTTCATCACAAAAGGCCATCCTGGTTTAGTGTTTTATTCATATCTTTGAATAGATATTAAACAATGTACAAATATCATTAGAATTGTTGTATTAGCTATTGAAAAGTTTTAAATGACAATCCATCATACTTAAAGTGCATGTGATTAGTAGAGATTTTTGTGGTTTTGTTTTCATCAATTCTGACTGCAAACATATAGTAACACAAGGTGCAATATTCTCTTGAAAACTATGTTTCTGACCATTGTGTCTGGGTGGCAGAGGCTTGGTGAGAAAGATAGATAATTTATGTGTATTGAAATATTGAAACTGCACTCTTTTAATTTAAGTAGAATATATCAAATACATTAGTAATCATATAGTAATCAAATAATAAATATTTGGTGCACCTAAATTTCATAGTAAAGTGTTTTAAAATGGGAAAGATCAGATTAGATTTGGGTGGGAAAATTCACTTTGAAGTGATAATAACTTTACTGATATTATTCCTTTTTTATTACTAAATAATTTGAACATAGATACAAAAGGAATGCTAAAAATAAATAGAGAAGAAAATTTATCTTCCACCTAATGGTATAAATTATTAATTAACTTCAAATATTATATTTGAATAGGTTATAAATGTATTGTTATAAATTGATTTATAGCAATATTTTCAGTATTATTATAAGATTGATATGAAATGTTTATTGAACAGTCAATAATATCCCAACAAATATAATTTGGTACATTAGTGCAAAGATACTAAATAGGAACTTAAGACACATCAACAGAATATTTTTGTCTCTATTCTGATTTATTCGTTGGGGTAGGGGTCTGACCCCACAGCCCTCAGGGCTCACGTCTAGCTTTGCCATCAGGAATCACTCTTGGTGGGCTCAGGGAGCATATGAGATCCAACTTGGCTCAGCTGTGTGAAAAGCCAATGACCAATCTATTAAAATGTTTCTCTGGCCTCAAAAGAGAATTTTTTATTTCTAAGTTAACTCAAATATAGAACAAGAGGAAAATGAAATTGATAGATAAGGATTTGATCACCATATCCATCAATTTCAATAAACTTATTTGATCCCATTAAAAAGTTTTGATATAAAATATCTCTTATTTACTGCTTTTGATCTTAAAGTTTCCACATTCTTAAAAAATATGAGTTGTGACTCTTTTAAGGCATTAAAAAAATGAATCAATTTCATACATAAACACACACAAAGTACACATATGTGCACATATATGAAATTTAGAATATGTGATATATACACAATGAAATGTTTTCTATCCTCATCAATCACTGCATCACTGTCATCCTGTTGTTCATCAATTGCCTTGAGCAGGCCCCAGTAACGTCTCCTTCATCCTAGCCCTGAGATTTTAAGAAGTGCCACATTTGAGGCTCTTTTTGGGGTCAGGAGAACGAGACCCATCATTGTTACTGGTTTTTGGTATATTGAATATGCCACGGGGAGTTTGCCAGACTCCGCTGTGTGGGCAGGATACTTTTGGTAGCTTGCCAGGTTTTCCAGAGTAAGAACTAGATAATAAGATGTCCAGGAGCTGGGTTTTATAGTCTCTGGGTCTTGGCCTTTGATGGGATTACATGGCACTGGGGGCAGTTGGTGGGTGTAACGCCTACCTACTGGAAGATGGGGGATCTGGGTGGAGCAGGCCCAGTCCCAATCCGAGCAGGCTTGGAGATCTATGCCCCAGGGCCCACACACCTGGGTTCCTCTGCCAGTTCCTTCATCCATGAGGCTCGTCCGAATGTGTGAAAAGTTGTCTTAAGCATGGCTGTGGCTGGAACTGGAGGTCTTCAGCTGCTGGGGCTCTGCTCGGGGTGGGGAGGGGAACTCAAGCTACCCGCCTCCAAGGGGCCCTGGTGAGGACAGCCAGGCGTGGAGGCAAGAGAGCCAGGCGCAGACGGAGATTTTGGAGAACTTTTACTGCTCCAAATAACAGACTGTTAATAAACACTTCTTTAGAACATGCAGAATTAAAATTGAAATAGTTTTTCACATGACACGTTTATATATATAGAAGAAAACATAATATACCTCCCATTACCTATATAGAAGAATCATGAATCAAAATGCTTTAGATAAGTAAAAGTGGTAAAAGCTAAAAATTGTCCATGTGTTTTCAGAACTTCTCATTCATATGATCTGTTTTAAACAATTTTATGTACAACTAACCTATTCTTGTAAATGCTGTAGTTTCTGTACTAAAACAGAACTGATGTGCTATTACAGAATGGTTCATATACTTTAAATCTATGACTATGTGCTTCAGAATCTCAACCCAATTAAATACATGAATTTACATTTGAAAATAAACCTTCATAATTTTCTTACAATAATTTTTAGTTCTTAAGCAATGTTTTTTCAGTTATTTTATAAAAAAAGTATTATATAGCATTCTCAAGAATGAATAAAATTGTTTTATTTTGCTAATGGAGTGAAACTATTATGGTCTAATCTGAATTTCACTCTAACCTTAAATTCATTTCAAACTGTATTCCTCATTTTAAAAAGTAAAATGAGTCAAATACAAAATTCCATGTGATAAGTTAATTGTGTTTACATGAATTTTGCACAAATACCCTCATAAATAAATATCTGTATTTCTGGATAACTTTGGTTATTTGAATCAAACTTTTAGAAATTGGTATGAAATGCAATTACACCTTATTGTATACAAAAAATTAGGAATAAAATGAAGACGAAGATGTTAATGTTAATTTCTTTGCCACTAAAATCAAGTATCGTATTTAATATTTTTGTGTTTCCTGTGGCCTGATAAATAGCACAGAGATCAGGTAGCTTGCCTTACTCTTGGTCAACTCAGGTTCAACCCTTGGCATCGCTTAGAGTCCCAACACCTCCAGGAGTAAACTGTGAGTGTAAAGCTCTCAACGATTCCTGAGCTCCACTGGGTGTGGCCATAATATAACATGAAAATTATGCAAAGACAATATTAGATTTTAGAATTACCTGTAAACATGACTCACTCACAAAGCAAATTTGGATTTTAGTTTTTTTGTTGTTGTGTTTTTTGCTTTCCTCAAATGGGAGCAAGTCAATCATGAAGGATTACTCTGAGGAAACTGCAGTGGGAGCTGAGGCTGCCTTACCTCCTTCTCCTCAGAGAACCTCACACTGCTCTGGAGGAAAGAAAGCTTTCACACTCAGCTGGACATAGGTTGATGGAGAGAAATATCTGGAAGCTGCTGTCAGGGGAAGTGACATAGTTCAGTGGTAGTGACAGTTTAGTGGCAGGAATACAGTGGCAGGTACACAGTTCAGAAAGCAGCCGAATCAGTCAGGGCCCCTGGAAAGGAATCGGAGGAATAGGGAGGAGCAGGAATGGATGCACATAGACAAGCACTCTGGCTAAGAAGACCATGATTTATTATGGACTTTGTTTTCTATTCTATACTTCTCCAGACTGATACTGGCCACTTAAAAGTACACTGAGAGTAAACACATTGACTCTATTTAGAAAGGATTGATTGGTGGTCACACAAATGCAAGCAAGCTTTTCACCCTAGTGGTTTGATGGTTTTGCAGACACAGTCATCGCAAATATGTTCTCATACAAAGAGAAACCAGAAAAGCTAAAACTAAACCAAACCAACCAGAACAACAAAAGTAAACCAAATAAAACTATAGCACCAACTGCTGTTTAAAGTATATGCTATTCAAGGGATTCGATGTAGCCAAGTAAACTGATTGAAACTAGCATAAATATATCTTTGACTTCATAGACATAGAAGTTTATAATTTCCTTTTCAGATGATGTCCAATTGGTATATGAAAGAAATTCAGAAGAGCAAATCAAATTACACAGAAGAACTTGAAAAAGACATCCATGGATACTTAGATAAATGAGTCACTGAATCGGAAAATACAGCAAGAAATAGGAAATAGTAATTGAAGCTTAATATAAAAAGACAGTAATATGATAAACATATACAGCAAAGAGCTTAAAATATCTCCTTGTTTCTTGAAAGGGTCAGATGTCAGGCGATATGGTCTAGTTATAGATAGTAATAGAAGTTTGAGGCCATATATTGAGAATTATTATACAGCTGAATGCAAGACAGAACTAAATAATTGACTAACATAGGATGACGTTATCCTAATTAGAATTTTTTATAAAAAATGTATATTATATGTAAAATTGGTAAGGTAAGGTAAGGTAAGGTAAGGTAAAGGCCCTCCCGTTGATCATCGATTTGCTCGAGCGGGCCCAGTAATGTCTCCATTGGAGACTTTGTTGTTACTGTGTCTGGCATATCCAATACTCTCGGTAGCTTGCCGGGCTCTCTGAGAGGGGCAGAGGAATCGAACTCGGGTCGGCCATGTTGGCCGCTTGTAAGGCGAACGCCCTACCCGCTGTGATATGTAAAATTATAATTGTATAAATGCCTTTTACTTGAAATATTTTATTTGAAATATTTATAATTGTATAAATACTTTTATTTGATACATTAATTTATATTAATATAACAGGTATATAAATTCAGTGTTGTTGTATTACATAGATGAATAATAATTTTGTAAATCAGTAGAACAAATTCAAATATGTAATCAACTTTTTTATTTGGGAAGAAATATCTTAGACTTTTACCGTCACTGTCACTGTCCTCCCATTGTTCATCGATTTGCTCAAGCAGGCCCAGTAACGTCTCCATTTTGAGACTTGTTGTTACTGTGTTTGTCATATTGAATACTGTCAGGGGTAGCTTGCCAGGCTTTTCCGTGTGGGCAAGATACTCTCTGTAGCTTGCCGGGCTCTCCAAGAGGGGTGGAGGAATCGAACCCGGCTAGGCCGGGCTAGCTACACGCAAGGCAAATGCCCTACCACTGTGCTATGGTTCCAGCCCTTTTAGACTTTTTTTAAAATATATCTTAGCCTTTCAGACATAAATAAACCTCTGAAATAGTTTCTTAGGTACAAACACCAATACATGTTTGTCTGACATTCTATATAATTCTTTATTTTAAAGTTTATTTTTGGCTGAAAGTCTAAAATTACTTCATAGGATAAGGGATTCTGACCAAACTCTGAAAATACAAAAATGGTGGAACTTTGAACCATAATAAGCATGTGGTTTGACTATTAATCAAACTATGAAAAAGATGTCTCTATTTTATATTTAATTCCTGAAATGTGATACAATGCTAGGCTCAAAATGGAACTCTTGAAAATATTTAAAAAATCATTTTCCTCTCTAATGGAGAGTTAGAAGAGAGACTATAGCTCTGAGGCAGAAACCTCTGGATTCAAGGCACACAGCAATGTTAACTTTGTATTAATAAAAATGTTGCATATGCTCTCCCAACATCTTTATTCAAAGTAATACTTCACTCACATTGCTCCATTTTAAATATGTAAACATTCCATTACCATAACCCCACCATTTCCTTCCACCATTCTCTCAGGGTCCCCCTTCACTTTTCCCACCACATCAATACTGTTTGCCTCTGCTTCCCCACCCAACCCCGCAACACACACTACTCACTATGACAGTCCCATGGTATACTCAATTATATAGACCATTTCTTAAATCTTGCTGCTTTGGGCATTTACTATGTCCCAGCTGTATCCCAAACATGAAAGATAATTCTATATCTCTCATTCTCCTTCTGGCTAATGTCACTTCAATACGATACTCTAGAGTCCAATTCATTTAGTGGCATATATCTAATTTGGTTATAGAGACAAATCCATTACAAATTATTTTAGTATCCTGACATCAAATTAAAAACAAATCTTAAATTTTAACACCAACTAATTTTAACAGCTAAGTGAAAAATTTAAGAAAAACAGAGGTGTAAAGGAAAATAGCAAGATTTAGGTCATTAAAAATGAAAATGAAATCAATACCCCACTCTTCTATCCATTTGCTTTTTATTCACACAGTTGTTAAGTTTGTAAGGCTCTGAAGGGCCATCTTTCTTTGTATATAAAAATTTTTGTAAACAATCAAGTTAATTATTGAAATATGGTGTTCATTTTCAAAAGTATTAGCACTTGAGTTTGGTTTCATTTCCAAATCCTCTCAAAGTGCTTATAAACTGGAGCTACGAAATACTTTTGAGTCCAAAACACCCAAGTGAAAATTGAATTAGGGATTACATTTTCAATTGTAGCTCACTTATGCTCAAAGGTAAGCTAACATTCTGAATTAATTTGTGCCTTATATTTTCTAAAAAGCAAATCCTATCAATGACAATACACATCATTTTAATGCAGCTAATTCACACTTAAAGTAAGATTTTTCTAATACAACAACATTGAAATTTCTACAAATCATACTTTTATATTAGTATAGGAAATAAACTGTGTATATAGAATAGCACTTTATAAAACTCTAGAAAATGTCACATATTAAAAGAATATAGAATAAAACAAATAGTTAAATTTTTACTTTCAGAAAAAACGAGAACATAAGTTCAAATTTAGTTTTAATATGTTTTTTTTGGGAAGCCTCTTCTGCAGTTCCAAGAAAAACAAAAGTAGGAGGAAGGAACTCAGAATTTTATTTTTAATTTTTAAAAAATTAAAGAAAAATTAATTTTTAATTTTATTGTTGGTCAATTGTCAATGTGTTTAGTACATTAGTATTTATATATTAAGGAAAATTATTTCAAGATATATCCCCTGTTTGTTTTTTAACATCACTCCTGTCATATTTTGTCATGACTTTTTACTTTGTGAATAAAGAACAAAGATATTTCTGTTCTTTTCATCACATTACACATAAAATCAGAGCACTAGAAACTATAATTTATATTTTCTGAATAGCAATTGTTAATAATGTTTACCTACATTCTATAAGAATTATTTAAGTTAAAGATTGGGTTGTTTGAACATATTTTATGACAATATAATATCACAATTTTTTTCAAGTTATGTGACTGTCCTTGATTGTACTGTCAAAATTGAGAAAGGGTGGTAAAAAGTCAACAGAGTAAATTGGTACATGTCTGAACTTGAAAGTATGATTCAGTCACAATGTTCAACGTCCATTTGAGTACCAGAGGCTGAGTTTGCTTGGAGTCATTTTCGGCAGGCAATCTGAGGAAGGAACATCTCCGTCTAAATGAGGTGGAAAAAATGCTGGCTGAATACACTCTCTGTTTGACTTTTCCAAGAACAGAAAACAGCAACTTTGCACATAACAAACTGCACTTGTTTCCCTTGCAGAAAGTAAAGGTTGGCTGGCTGCCAAAAGCGGTCTTCCTGTGAAAATAAATTAAAGAAAAGCAAATAGAACATCACAATTTAGCGTGGAAAAGGAAAAAAGTGAGAGGGCTGAAGCAAAAGCATGTAGAGAGATGATTACAAGTGAATGTTGGGGAATTAATGAATGACATTTGTATTGTCTAAATCCATTGATAATAATATAATTTCAAATACTGCAAGATGTTGAGTAATATTTATTAAGGCTTTTCCCTAGGAAAGCACTGAAGACTCATAATTTAAGATGTTGGTGTTCATTCTGCTATATAACTAAGGCCTGTCTGTATTTAGTTTAGATCTCTGGGTCAACTTATCTATTTTTAAACAATAATAAACAAGCAAAAGCTATACTTTGCAGAAAATAAACTTTAATACCCTTCAAAATTATAAGAACTGAGCAATAATAAATAGTCCAGAATTTTTGTAAATAAGTACTTCATGAAAAATCAAAATAGAATATGCAGTGGCAGTGATTTCATAATCGGTTAATTACTAAATGTATAATAATACAGATAAGCAAGATTATTCAAACTTAATAAAAAAATAAACAGTAAAAATAAACATAGCCAGTTGAATTTTTTGAGCTGTGTTTTTGCAACCTCTTTAAAGACATGCTGATAATTTGTCCAGGGAGATAGCTGCAGTGCCAGGCAGAAGCTGCAAGACTCATTAGGCTCGGCCTCTTTTTCTTCATTTTGGCCACACCTGGATGTGTTAAGGAATTTCTCTTGGCCCAGTGTTTAGTTGTTGTTGTTGTTGTTGTTGTTGTTGTTGTTGTTTTCAGATAGGGCTCTAGAGGCCAGGTCTGGTGCCAGAGAATGAACCTAGATCAGCAGTTTGCCCTACCTGCTGTGTTATCACTCCAGCTCCTAAATTTGATCCCAGAAATTATGTGGTCTGGCTGGCTTTTCCGGTATCACGACCACCAACACCAGGTTGAATATTACAGTTGAAGCTTCCCAGCCCTGCTACCAAACACTGAGAACCCCACCCCATCACTAAAACAGATGGATTTCTGACTGTAATCATAAAATGGTTAGAATGATACATTGTATGTTATATATTTAAAGGATCAGAATAAACTATGTACAAATACATATTAACTAAAGCAAAATATATTAAAGAAACCACTAGATATGTATGTACAACATATATACATATATACTGTATATACAGTATATACACACACATATATGTATATAATACTGTAGCACTGTTGTCCTGTTGTTCATCCCCAAGAGGGCACCAGTAAAGTCTCCATAGTGATACTTGTTACTGTTTTTGGCATATCAAATATGCCACAGGGAGCTTGCCAGGCTCTGCCGTCCTGGCAAGATACTCTCAGTAGCTTGCTGGGCTCTACGAGAGGGACAGAGGGATCGAACCCGGTTGACTGCACATACAAAGCAAAAGCACTACCTGCTGTGCAATCACTCCAGCACACACACACAAACACACACACACACACACACACACACACACATATATATATATATATATATATATATATATATATATATACTGGGATGAGATGTATATTAAACAATAATAATGAGAAATATGATGAGAAAAAGTGAAAACAAAGCTTTAATTTCAGAGTTAAGTTTGAGGACCAGTCAAAAGAATCTTACTGATTCAAAATTCCAGTTGTCTTTTCCATGCCACAACTTAGTTTTCAAACTATAATCCTCTGTGGCAAGTAAGACTTATTATTACCAAAAAAAGTATATGCATTCATGTATTTCAGAGGTGATCACATGGCTATTTTCTAATATCTCTCTGAAGGGAAATGCATTGTTTATAGTCAATGAATATCTATGCTAAAATGAAATCTATGTAAGAAATTTAAAGGAATGTTGTTTGTACATTTACACATGTGTGTGTGTACATGTGTTGTGCAGACATGTAGTTCATGTTCTTTCCAATAATAGTACCTTGGGAAAGAATTTGTTTGGAAAATGTGCAAAATAATTTGTTTCAGGTACCAGAGCCATAGTACAGTGGGCAGGCTGTTTGCCTTGCTTTGCCTTGACCTGGGGTCAACCTGTGGTTGATCTTTGGCATCCCATAGGGTACCCCAGTCACCATCAGGAGCAATTCCTGAGTTCAGAGCCAAGAGTAACCTCTGAGCATCATTGGGTGTGTCCCCAAAACAAAGACAAAACAAATCATTGGTTTCTTCAGGTACCAAGTATGTTTTTCACAGAGATATGCTTTAATTAATAGCTGAGTTAAAAGTTTCTGCAGGTTTAGCTTTCTCTGGGTCTGAGGTGCTGGTTTTGTTTCCCAGGTTAGATTAGCACCTCTTAGATTCTCAGCATATCCCATTAAAAAGAAAAATTTCTTTTTTATCTTTTTCACTTCCATAGCTCTTTTTTTCTGTTTTTATCTTGGCCTCAAAACATATATGAATGATATTTTGAAAATGCCATTCATATCAGTCCTTAATATAAATACATATATATATATATTTATCTCCCCTGCATGGCAAAGCCTGGCAAGCTACCCATGACGTATTCGATATGCCAAACAGAGTAACAGGTCTCACAATGTTACTGGGCCAGCTCGAGCAAATCGATGAACAATGGGAGGAAAGTGATCGTGGCAGTGACTGTGACATATATTTATAAATCACTGTCACTGTCACTGTCCTCCCGTTGCTATACTAACACTTAAATACTTTATAGATATTTAAAAAATTACATCTCTTTAATTTTAATATTGGGCTGGAGCGATAGCACAGCCATAGGGCGTTTGCCTTGCATGCAGCCAACATGGCCGACCCGAGTTCGATTCCTCCGCCCCTCTCGGAGAGTTCGGCAAGCTACCGAGAGTATCTCACCCACACGGCAAAGCCTGGCAAGCTACCTGTGACATATTTGATATGCCAAAACACAGTAACAACAAAGTCTCCAATGAAGATGTTACTGGGCAAGCTTGAGCAAATCAATGAACAACGGGAGCACAGTGACAGTGAATTTTAATATTCTTCATTTAAAATTAGAAAAAAAAAATTTTCTTCAGTGTTAACTGATTTAATAAGTTTTTCTAATTATTATAACAAAATAATGTTTTATATCCTTTCTCAAAATTATTTTGATTATACAAATACTTCAATGCATGTATACCTGACTATATATATATATATATATATTATATAGTCATACACAATTTTAAATTAAAGTCTTACGTAGTAATTTTCTTCCCCAATATCTAGAAAGTATTTAAATTATAAATAAGAAAAATATTCTTTTAATGCCCATATAATTTTTTAGAAATACAGCTCAAAACTTTAAAAGACATATTGAAAGAAATAACTGTTTATTCTTGCTTAATATCTCTATTTTTTACTTTTTATCAACGTGTTAATTTAATTCAAATTATTCATTTATTTTTTTTCTTTTTTATATAATTTTATTTATTGGATAACCTTGAGAGCAGTTACAAAGCTTTCAGGTTTAAATTTTGGCCATAAAATGAAACACCTGTCCCATCACCAGTGCTCATTTTCCACCACCAAAAACCCCAGTATGCCCCCCTTCCTACATCCTCCCCCCTACCACACCCATCCCATCTCTAGAGCCCATTTTCCACCACCAAAATACCAGTATACCCCCCTTCCCACATCCTCCCCGTCCCTGTGGGGCAGATGATTTCCACATTACTCTCTCTCTCTACTTTGGTTACATTCAATATTTCAACACTAGACCCGCCATTAATATTTGGGATTTTACCCCAACACTCAGATCTGTCAAGAGGGCAACAGTAGACAATTTGTTTTCTATTGCTGGTTATGAATAACATATGATGTCATGCGGCTGCAGTAGTGGCTGCACAATTTTGGAATTCTGAAATTTTTACAATTAAATCTGGAAGCATTTCTGCCAAAACCTGCTGGGTTTAGAGATTTGTTCCTGAGTCTGTTGGATCATGGTTGTTAAGCAGCTTGATCAGGAGCTTGAGGGTCAAGAAGAAAAGGGCCGACTCCACCCCCATCCCTCGAGGCCCCGAGTGTCTTGTCACTGCGGGCACAATCCTGACTGTCCAATGGCCTCTGTAGGATGGCGGCCAATGAGCCACCAGGGGAAACAGGCCAAGGCACGAAAACTATTCCTACCTGGGGTGGTCCCACCAGTAGACTACTGCAGGGACCAGATGCATTTCTGCCAACAGCCACTGGTTTCCAAGATTTGTTTGTGAGCCTCTGGGATCTTGGCCAGTAAGCAGCTTTATCAGGAGCCAGAGTGGCTATTAGTGGGTGGCGACGTGGGGTCTCATTGGGGAGGGGAGAAAAGAGCCGGCTCCACCCTCATCCCATGAGGCCCCGCGTTTCTCGTCACTGAGGGCCCAGACCTGAATGTTCAATGGCGTCTGAAGGATGGCGGCCACCGAGCCACCAAGGGGGAGCAGGTGGAGGGACAACACCCTTTTCCCTCTGGGGTGGTCAGGCACCGGTAACCCATTGCGGGGACTGGACGCATCTCTGCCAAAAGCCGCTGGGTTCAGAGATTTATTTCTGAATTTCTGGGATCATGGTTGTTAAGCAGTTTGATCAGGAACCAGAGAGGCCTTGACTCCAATTATATAGCTGAACCAGAGATGGTTTGTGGGTGTGTCTCCCACATACCTAACTTTTGGCGGTTTATTTTCTTGGTAAACTTTGCCCCAAGTTTATGGAATCTAGCCAAAGGCACAGCAGCAATTTGTGGGTATCTGGAAGTCTACTAATGCACTCGCCTCACAGGTACAGATTGACCTGCTGGTGGCACCATACTCCCGTCAAATTATTTAATTTTTAATTATTTAAATTTAGTAGATTGAGATTCTTCACATTTATTTTGAAGCATTATCTGTAATGTTTAATGATACATTATTTGAAACTTTAGCTTCTGCCTTAGTACACTTATCATTATTATAGAAATTTACTAATACTATCTTTGTGGTTCCTATGTATAATTTTAAGCTATGTTGCATCAAGAATAAAGTATGTTTTTCTTCATTAGTAATTGACATGGGCCAAAGTGATAGCATAGAGGGTAGATCATTCGCCTTGCACGCAGCCAACCCGGGTTTGATTCCTCTACCCCTCTTGGAGAGCCTGGCAAGCTACTAAGAGTATTCCGCCCACACAGCAAAGCCTTGTAAGCTACCCGTGAGGTATTCGATATGCCAAAATCAGTAACAACAAGTCTCACAATGAAGACATTACTGGTGCCCACTCAAGCAAATTGACGAACAATGGGAGGACAGTGACAGTGATAGTAATTGACATACAATATTAATTTGCCTTGATTATTTCAAATTATATTAAATTAGACATTATGTTATTTAAAAAAATCTTTAATGTTCTGATATATTTATGTATTAATATAAAATAAAGGTAAAGGCAAAGGCCCTCCCGTTGATCGTCGATTTGCTCGAGCGGGCCCAGTAACGTCTCCATTGGAGACTTTGTTGTTACTGTGTCTGGCATATCGAATACTCTCGGTAGCTTGCCGGGCTCTCCGAGAGGGGCGGAGGAATCGAACTCGGGTCGGCCATGTTGGCTGCTTGTAAGGCGAACGCCCTACCCGCTGTGCATCGCTCCAGCCAGCGGGTAAGGCGTTCGCCTTACAAGCGGCCGACATGGCCGACCCGAGTTCGATTCCTCCGCCCCTCTCGGAGAGCCCGGCAAGCTACCGAGAGTATTCGATATGCCAGACACAGTAACAACAAAGTCTCCAATGGAGACGTTACTGGGCCCGCTCGAGCAAATCGACGATCAACGGGAGGGCCTTTACCTTTACCTTACCAATATAAAATATTTGCTTTTATAAACAATATGAAAATATGTTACATGTTCTATAAAGCTGCAAATATTACATGTAGCCTTTAGCTACTAAGGCACTGAGAATAGTACATATTTATTACAGTGAATTGACAAAAAATTAATGTTAATAGCCTATGTATTTTCCTCCGGTTTCTGATAACCAGAGTTTTTATTAAATTCACATTGCTTTATTCCGTAATGGAAAACTTTATCAAGAGTCTTCTTAACACTCAACTGAATTATAAGGATACCACACAGAGCAAAAAATAATGTGTTGGTTAAAGTAAAAATAAGTTGAGTTTATAATAAGTAAAAAGCTGTGTGGGTCTGGAGAGAGATTACAGTAGAGAGACGATCGCTTACTTGCTACATGTCCCAGCCAGAATCAATCCCTGGCACCCCATATGATCTCCTGAGCACAAAGGCAGGATTAAAACCTGAGTACTATATGGTTGTAGTTCCCAGAAGACAGACAAAAAACAAATCAAAGTACAAACAAAACAAAACAAAGCAAATACATCATTTATAAAATTATAAATATTTTAATGCCAATTCATTACTTTTAAGAGCACCAGTACCAATATTTTTTATGTAATAAGAAATTAACAGTTTGGAAAATAAAAATCTCAAAGACTCTTCTAACTTTTTATCTGTGCTAAGTAGACAGTTGTATCTTTATTGATCTAATTCTCAAATCCATGAAAGTTTGATGTCTTATATGCTAAATAACTCAATTAGGTTAGAAGTTAAATTGCAATATGCAAAATTGTGTATCTTTTTATCTCTTATTCTTTTAGAACTATAATTGTGGACTACCTTTATTTCTCTTAAGTAAAATAGTTTTGTTCAACTATTAAGGTCTCAAATTGCTTTTAACAGAAATACTGAGTGTACCTCTGAGATAACCAGTTTCTATTGTGCATGGATATGCAATGTTAAAATAGATAATTAAAATTAAAATTACCTTATCTGTAGTCACCTTACATTTGATTCCTAGATATGCTAATCATTGATGCTGTCATAATACCTATTCATTAGTCAATCAAGATGTGAAATTCTCAAAAGATATTTAATACTGTTTATTTTAGGAGCAATATAAGATTGCTATAAGTACATTGTCTGCATTTTAAAATTTGTATATGAACTAAAAATGTTCTTATTCTTGTCTCAGATATCAGCATTGTTGTTAAATCAAAATCATATAGTATTTTAGTCATTTCAGAACATATTGGTTTTTAAGTCCAAACCAGAATCATGTTGCAATGTTAAATTTCCACATTTGTTGTATTGATATTTTTGTTTCTTCGTGCTTTAATGCTGTTTAAGTAAATATATTTTATATTAAGCCTTTCTATCTGATAGTCTGCTTTAAAAGAAAATTGTAAATATGTAAAAGCATTTTGTGAATTTCAAAAAGAGCATGGGGGCATGGGACTCAAGCGTTCTGTGGCCGAGAAGCATTCCCATAGCCCACCCACAGCAACAGATAGACGAAGAACCAGAAAAACAGAGAAACAGGGCCACACGCTGGTTCGTAGACAGGTTATTTCTCTCTTCTCTCTAGAGTAGTTCCATATCTCCTGTTGCAGCATAGTAAATTCTCCTCTTTTTCCCATCTTTGTCATAGTCACTTCTCTTTTCTTTTCTCTCCTCTGACCACTTCCCTTGCAACAAAATCATTTCTCCTCTTTCCCCATCGTAGTTGTAGTCCTAGTTATCATAGTTCCCTCTTCCCTTGTCGTTAATCTGTTTTTTTCCTCTTCCCCTTACAGCATAGTTACATAGAAATCATAAAGGGTTGGTGTACACATAGGTAGGGTTGAACATTGTCATAACAACAAACAGAGGTAAAACCAATCCTTCAGGGGAAGTTTTAGGAGATTAACTCAAGGACAAAATCTCATCTGAGGATTCAGCACTCCAGATTATTAGGAGATCCTCTTAATGGCAGAATTCCATCTAGGGTATTGCTTTCTCCTTTCCTCAGCTAGTAGTCTATTTAAACAATCATAGTAAATTTACTTATAATATATCTAGTCATTTTGTATGAACATGATAAGAGATATATTAAGCTTACAGATTGGCCCTTCCTGGGGACATCTCACTATATATCTCAGACTATAGTCCTCAGGCCAGGTTAGTCTTTCCTAACCCCATCAGGGGTCCTTATTCGGTTACTTCTTTTTGGGTCATGTCGGAGTTTGCCTATGACCATGCTCTCAACTTGTTTTATTTCTTATGGCACTTAGCTTGTCTTTTTCGATGCCAGGGTAGCTTAAAGATTACCCTGGGTTCATCCTTGTTTCTTGCTGGGACCCTACTTTTGGGGGTGTTTGAAAGTAAAGGCAACTGAAGTTTAAGTCAGGTAAATATGACAGATACCCAGGAGTAATTGTTATTTTGGAATCAATTATCTTCCAAGTTGCAAAAGCATAGCATCAACTATCTTCCTGTGTCTATACAAAAAGGACACTGCTAAACCATAAAAATGACATAAAGGGAAGAGAAGAGCAATATAGGATCATTAGTGCTTGATGGAATTGGGTGTGCCTCAGGGGCACTGTTGTAGGAGTAACTCAATAAACCTAAGCTCCTTGTGGGAGGAGCAAGGAGAATCCAATGTTGTCCAACACATTTCACTTATTTATTTTTAGTAAATTCCTCAAAATTACGTGTAATTTCTACATATTTCTCAATGAGGGGTGGTCTGTAGCTAAGCCACACCCAGTGGTATTCAGGGGCTATTCTTGAACCTAATGAAGTGCTGAAAAAAGTTTTCTAGAGGAATAATTATGCAACTAGTCTAGGGAATAAAATATTTGGCTCAAAAGAGGACATTGGGGAGAAATCATACTGAAATATAAAAAAGCATTGAATAAGGTACAAAGAGGAGTAAATTGCCTGAGAATTAATTTCAGAATATTGCTTACTCTTACTGTTGTTGGATGAAATTTGAACTTTAAAAGCATTGAATCACGGTCCTCCCGTTGTTCATCGATTTGCTCGAGCGGGCCCAGTAACATCTCCATTGTGACACTTGTTACTGTGTTTGGCATATCTAATACGTCACGGGGAGCTTGCCAGGCTCTGCTGTGCGGGCGAGATACTCTCAGTAGCTTGCCGGGCTCTCCGAGAGGGGTGGAGGAATCGAACTTGTGTCGGCCATATTGGCTGCGTGCAGGGCAAACGCCCTACCGCTTTGCTATCTCTCCAGCCCCTTTAGAGCATCATATATATGTATATGTATATATATGTGTATATATATGTGTATATATATATACATATATATATATATATATAGTTATCGTGTGACAAAGGGAAAGGAAAAATAGTACTGATGGCAGGAGATGAGCCAAAGAATTAGAAATTGAAAGATTAATGTTTCTGGACTCTTTATTAAAAATGGGTCCCAACGTTTTTAACATGCAAAGAACAGTGATATATGAACTTCTTTTTCTTTGTCTTTTCTTTATTGCCTACTGTACACTTACTATTATGCTGAGACAAACTATCAAAGATTAGATATTATAAAAATTATTAGAATACTTGTCAAGAATTCAGGGAAATAAACTTATGGGACTGGAGTATGTTAAGGAAAATGACATATATTTGAGAGATTCTTAAAAACATATGACTTCACTAAAATTTAAAATGGTACAGGATGCCACCTAGAATTACAGCAAACAAATTGAAAATACAAAAGGAAATATATCAGGGAATGTGAGAGTGAATTCTATTCTGAACATGTTAAATTATGTGTCCTTTTTGACCACCTAGAAAAAAAAATAAAGGCGTCCCTGAAACCAGGAAAGGACAAAGAATCCAAGAAAAATGTTCAGAGACAAGGTCTTTTGTGTGTGTGTGTGTGTGTGTGTGTGTGTGTGTGTGTGCGCACGCGCGCGCGCGTGTGTGCACACGTGCTTCAGGAGAAGATTGGTACCTTGAAAAACATAACCTGGATTATATGAATTTTGAACAGGAAAAGCCTGAGAGCCTGAGTCACAAAATGATGTTAAGAACCATTCAATGGAAATAAAATGCAAAAATAGAGACAAAAATCAAACAGTACAGAAAAAAAAATCCTGTAAAAACCCATTACTTCTTCCTAAAACGTGAAATCAAACATTTTTATTTTATAATTAGAGTTTTCATATAGAGAGAAATACTGCATAATTTCACTAAATTATGCATATTTGTATCTGTGCATTCACTTATAAATATATACACATATTTTCATAAGATAGAAAACGGACGAAAACGACAAGATGAAGATGTGTTTTAACAAACACATACTGATCTATAATGTACTATAATATCAAAAGAAACAAATTACTGCTCTAAAAATATTCCATCTTCTGTTTTCTCATTCATTCATTCATTCCTTTTTTTCTTCTGGAACCCAGCAACCACTCATCATTTTTTCCACATAGTTTTGCCTTTTACCCTACATACTCATACACTCATGAGATAAGTTAATGCTTGACATTCTCCTTTATTTTGACACAGATACTATTACTCAACCTGCAAATTGCTTTGTCCAATTGTATAAATAACTTTCACTTCACTTTTCTGTTGTAATGTCATTTCCTTTACAGAAATGTCATAACAATTTTAAGTTGTCTTTCCTACACATACTGCTTTGGAATTTTTAATATATACATAATAAATTTCTGTACTTTCAATGCACGTACACTAGAATCAGATGCATCCATCGAGGACCTGATGGTACAAGCGCGAATGATCAAGTACGACATCATTGGTCTGACCGAGACAAGAAGGCACGAATCTCACCATGCCGTTTTCGACACTGGAGAAGAATTGTTCCTCGGAACATGCGATAAAAGAGGTGTTGGAGGCGTCGGTGTCCTTGTCAACACAAACTTGGCCAAGAGCATTGATTCATTCGAATGCCTAACAACCCGAATCAGACGTTTACATTTGAATAGATGTGACTCACTGCCTGCAGTTTCTATCTTCGTTGTCTACCCACCAACATCTCATTATGATGAAAGAGAAATCGAGAAGTTCTACATGGAGCTAGAGAAGTTCTATAAAGAAGACCACACCTTCTACAAGATCATTGTGGGTGATTTTAATGCCAAGATAGGACCGAGAAGATCAGCTGAAGAACTTCACATCGGGACCCATGGCCTAGAATGGAACGAACAGGGTGAGAGACTGTCTGAGTTCATCATGTTGACCAAGACCATTCATGGTAACTCACAGTTCTAGAAGGCAGAATCTAAACAATGGACATGGGAGTCTCCCGGTGGACGATTCCACAACGAAATAGACCACATCATATTCAATCGACGGTTTTGCCTGACTCATGTCCCTGTTGTCCCAAAATTTCTAACGGGATCGGACCACCGTCTCCTTCGTGCAAAATTCTACTTCACAGAGCGGGGAGAAAGGGCTGCAAAGTTCAAAAAGAGAACTCCCAGAATGACCACCAACTGGGAACTCTTTGGTACTATTGCGGCAACATGGGAAGATGCCATTGTTGACAACATTGACGAGGAATACGATTGACTGGTTCAGCACCTCCATGAATGTGCGAGGAATGCCAAGAGAGAGATAGCCACAAAAAATCGCCTATCTTCGAAAACTCTTGAGCTAATTCGCCAGCGTAGTTTGGCGCATGCCTCAGGCAACCGCAAGCTAACGTCCGAGCTCGCAAAGCAGTGCAGGCATGCGATCAAGGAAGACCTCAAAGAGAGAAGAGCAGAAGTACTGGTAGATGCAGCAGGAGCCGGGAAAAGTATTCGTAACGCCCGCCTGTCCTTCGCTAACTATAAGACCAAGATGACTGCCCTCCGAAGTCCTGATGGATCCATCACATCCTCCAGAACGGCAATGGAGAAGATTATCCATGACTTCTACTCAATTCTCTTCGATAGCCATGTCCACTTGCCGACATACCAAATTCCACAGGATGGATATGTCATTCCCAACGTTCTCCCTTCCGAAATCCGACACGCCATTTCGTTGGTAAAGAAACGAACAGCACCCGGCCCAGACAAGGTCAGACCTGAACACCTGAAGAACCTGCCATCAGTACTCATCAATACACTGGCTCGGCTCTTCACTCGCTACCTGTCTGAATGCAAGGTTCCGTCCCAATGGAAAACCAGCAGGACCGTACTACTGTTCAAGAAGGAAGACATCCATGACATTGGCAACTATCGCCCGATCTGCCTATTGTCTGTCATCTACAAGTTGTTCACTCGAGTCATCTTAAATAGGATTGGCAGAACACTAGATGAAGGACAACCATGAGAGCAAGCCGCGTTCCGCAAAGGATTCAGCACCATCTACCATATCCACACAATAACCAAGCTCATTGAGGTTTCTCGGGAGTTCAAGATGCCGCTCTGTTTAACGTTCATTGATTTAAAGAAGGCCTTTGATTCTGTTGAGAGGGAAGCGGTCATTGAAGCCCTAGCCAATCAGGGCATTCAAGCCCAATACATCAGGATCCTCCGTGAACTGTATTGCAGATTCACTACCAGGATCTCACCATTCAACAAAGAAGTGATCGTTGATGTCAAGAGAGGGGTGTGGCAGGGTGATACCATTTCACCGAAACTCTTCAGTGCCACCCTCGAGAACATCATGCGACGACTGGAATGGGAAGGAATGGGAGTGAAGATAGATGGTAGGCAACTACACCACCTCCGCTTTGCTGATGAGATTGTTTTAATAACACCAAACATCAGCCAAGCGGCACAAATGCTGGCCGACTTTGACCGTGAGTGTGGAAAGGTAGGACTACAGGTGAATCTTACGAAGACAATGTTTATGAGAAACAGCCTCGTTCCTGATGCCCCATTCGCTCTCAATGGAACGACCATATCCGAATGCAACAGCTATGTGTACCTAGGTCGAGAAGTCAACAAGACAAATGACCTGGCACCCGAGCTGCGCAGGAGGAAGAGAGCGGCTTGGAACGCCTTCAAGGACGTCGAAGAAATAGCTAAGAGGACGAAGAACCTCCGGCTCCGGGCACATCTCTTTGATTCCACTGTTCTTCCTGCATTAACATACGCCTCAGAGACCTGGACCCTACACAAACAAGATGAGAATGCTATTCAGGTCTCCCAAAGAATAATAGAAAGAGCTGTGCTTGGGATATCATGTTTCACTCAAATGAGATAGAGAATCCGGAGTTCTGACATCTGTCAACGATCAAGAATCAGGGACGCTGTCTCATATGCCAAGGTATCGAAAATCAGATGTGCTGGTCACGTAATGAGATTTAAAGACGACCGCTGGACTAGAGCTGTTACCGACTGGATTCCACGGGATGTCAAAAGACCGCATGGCCGCCCACCTTCCAGATGGTCAGACTTCTTCGTCAAGATCATGAACGATCGGTTTGAGGCTCTTCATGTTCCTGGAGCGAACAGATGCCATTGAGCTACACTAGCATGCGACAGGGACAAATGGAGACGTTACTGGCGCCCGCTCGAGCAAATCGACGACTAACGGGAAGTTAAGTGATTAAGTGATAATAAATTTCTAATATATAAATAAAATTTGGTACATAAATATTATAAATAAATAAGATAATGTGTATGATATATAAATTACATGCATTCCTAGTATACAATTCAAAACTATGTAATTGATTTCTTTTAATTATATGTTCAAGACCATTTTGTCTGGAATATTTAAGCTCCGTTAGCACAAACATTTTTCATATGGTTTCGATATTGTTTCTAAATTATAAATATGCATATAATTTAGATACTGTTTCTAAATTTCTAAATTCTATTTCGGTTTCTGAAGTGGAAAAATACATCAATTGTTAAACAATTTAGTGTCCAGTGAATAGATGGATAGGAACAGTGTGGGTCCCCTCAACATTTTCGGTGGATAATATTAAATAAGGGCGGATCAGAGGCTAGAGGGGTAGTACAGAAGTTAGGCTCTTGCCTTGCACAAGATCAAGCCAGGTTTCATTCCTGACATACCATATGGTTCCCTGAGGACCCTGAAGAGCATTTCCTGAGTTCATAGGCAAAATTAACCCCTGAGCATTGACAAGTGTGACCCCGGAGCGATAGCACAGCGGGTAGGGCGTTCGCCTTACAAGCGGCCAACATGGCCGACCCGAGTTCGATTCCTCCGCCCCTCTCGGAGAGCCCGGCAAGCTACCGAGAGTATTCGATATGCCAGACACAGTAACAACAAAGTCTCCAATGGAGACGTTACTGGGCCCGCTCGAGCAAATCGACGATCAACGGGAGGGCCTTTACTTACTTTACTTAAATATAGATCAGAATACTTTTTAAAAAAATTATGAGGAAAATATTTTTTGCTTAATAATAATTTCTGTCATATATATTTAATGACTATTTACTAATTAAACTAGCCTAAATTAATATTCTATGAAATATTTGGAAACACATAGAATCTTTTGCTGTCATTTAACTTTAAGTATATCAAATATTTAGTAGCAGGATGAATATGCTCTTTTAGGAAGAATGAATGAATAGCAATCAGTTATTTTTAGACATACATAAATTTTTAGTGCTATAAAATAGATCTGATTAATATTTTTGCTAATCGTCTTAGATATTCTCCTAAGAAAAGAAACCATATTTTTTCTTAGTCTTCCTAATGAATTTGGATGAGAATTCTTACATGTCATTTTAGTGAATCTAATGTAGATTAAAAGGTAAGCAAATCACAGTGTCCTTTTTCTTTTCTTTTTTTTTTCTTTTTAAGCAAGATGCTCTGGCCCAATTCTGGAAAATAGAAATAGAAATAAGGTTGCTGACTATAGATTTCTGTTGAGCAAACTGCATCACTTACTTCAAATACCAGTGCCCAGAACTGAGGACAAAGAAAAACAGATGGAGAAATTGTAAAATAAAGTTGTCTCAGCACTACTGAAGTATGTATATATATATATATGTACATATGTGTATGTATATATGTATATATACACACATATATACAGTATATATACAAACATACAAACATATATAGACACACACATATATATACACATGTGTGCATATTCATATACAAATATACATAAATTATACATATAGGTATGTATATATACATGGTCTTTCTACACATTTTCTATACACTTTTTCTCTTTTGAAAAAAATGATATAAAAATTCTCCGTCTTGTTTGTAGCTTAGGGCTGGAGCGATAGCACAGCAGTAGGGCGTTTGCCTTGCATGCAGCCAACCGGGCTGTGACCTCTCGGAGAGCCCGGCAAGCTACCGAGAGTGTCTCGCCCACATGGCAAAGCCTGGCAAGCTACCCGTGATGTATTCAATATGCCAAACACAGTAACAACAAGTCTCACAATGGAGACGTTACTGGGCCCACTCGAGCAAATCGATGAACAACGGGAGGACAGTGCTACAGGATAGTTGTAGCTTACCCTATAACACTTAAAGCCTGCTTGTTTTAGAGAACGTGTGGGAGAGATAAAATGAGATAATGTTCTAAGATTATTTCAGAAGGTGTGGGTCATAACCAGCAGTGCGAAGGGGCTACTCCCGGACATATGGTAAACTGTTACTCCTTGGCATTGTTAAGAGAATCACAGGCATTGCATTAGAAAAAAAAAAAACAGAATTGGTTGAAGCAGCCACAAGCAAGATAATTTCCTTGTCTCTTGTAATATTTATCTGTCCAGAAGTTTCTTTTTGTGTTTTAAATGAATGTTTATTCTTCACACAGGAAATAAATAGACTTCTAGTTATCAACATTATGTCTATGTTAATTTATTAATACTCTTTTTATTGAAGTTTTGATGTATTATTATTGTGCATTGGCTCTATAGAAATTTCACCTACTACCTTTACTTTACTTTACTTTACCTAATGAAGATTTAAGTACTTCATTGTTGCTGAGTGAAATTATATTAACACAATTAGACATAGGCTAACAGAAATGTTTACTAATATCCATTTTTAAGTTATTTTCAGGGTAACACACTGAAAAACAATTTATTAACAGGAAGAGTGCATAATTTTAGTGTAGTAAACAAGATAGAAAGAGCAGTTTGTTTTAAACAGTGGCATTCAATGGTATGTTAAGATGACTCATTTTTTATTTTTAACAGCCACAATATAAAGTTAGTTTGGGGAACAGTCTTGAAAGTTTTGAAAATAATTTTCATATAAGTGTGAAGTATTTAGTTTCCTTTGGGAAAGAGCCTAAAAAAGAAAAAAATGCCTAAAATATCCCTTTCATCTTTGTCAGCAGAGTCTTTAGGTGATTGATTTGATGAAGCAAATATCATTGCTTAATATATATAAATACTATATATGGATAGATACAATTATTAGATATATGGAGACAGAGAGAGAGAGAGAGAGAGAGCTCATTCACACAGATGAGCAACACTGACAGAGTCTGAATAGGGAGCTTTCATTACAGAAGCCAGATACTGTAATCAGACTAGGGTCCCAAAGAATGTGGGACCCTGTGGACAATCAGAAATAAGTTTTTAAAGGCAAAAATCACACCCGGATAAGACAGTGAATACAATGGGTAAAGGGCTACAGAAACTCTGATCAGCAAAGCAAGTTACAGATGTTAAATAAACTGGTTAATGGTTAAGCTGGCTTATAGTCTTGGAAAGCAATTGGTTTGAAGTTATGGAAGACAATCCTGGTTGGTAGTGGTGATTCCTAGAGTTAAACAGTTTGTTCATGGGCTGTACTTGTTAATGCGTTACCCTTGACCCCAGAAAAAATGGGAGGAATTTTTCTCCCTTCATACTAACAGGCTAGGAGAGGAATAAAGATAGAGTCCCTTATTTCAGGAACTCTTATTGCATTCTCTCTCACTCTCTTTTATATATATATATATATATACACACACACATATATGTATATATGTACACACCCATATAATATATACATATAATAGGTATTTACATATTCAATAACGTGTATTTATATATTCAATAATATAGATATGTGCATAACATGTAAATACATATATGTAAATGATGCAAAAGTGGACATTTAAAAGTGAAAGAAATAAGACTCAAATATTTAATTTCATTCTATGTAGAATATTAGGTATATTATTTGTAGAACATGTATAATACTTAAGTTTGAATATTGTTGCCATTTATAACAAAGTTATAGTCTTGTGATCAGTTGTATTTGACTTAGCATGTCGACTAACAAAAATAAGAGCACTAAAAACTGCAAATCTCTGCTTTATTCGTTTTTTTTCCATTTTTTAAGCTTATAATTCATCCAAGTCATACTTATGATCTATGTTTTGTTGCAAAACAGTTATTTTTGTTTTTGAGAATTATTCTTTACCCAGGAGTCAGACTCACAGAAGAAGATCAAGTACTAGCACACTAATAAAAAAATTATTATAGCAATGTGATTGCAGATATACCCCAAGAGGAATTCTGGATAGAGATCAGCCTAGGAGCAGAGTGCTATTACTATTAATCATTCTAAAAGGAATACTGTTAGAGAGGAAGGAAATACTCTAGAGAATGAAATAGTATGGATATAAATTGAATGCAAATGCAAAAACCTTAGTGTCTTGGGCAAAAATTATTTTGACACTAAAACAATAGATTTCAAGAGACTTCAACATATTTTGAAAAACATTTATTGTTGACTACCAGAATTATGCTAGAAAAACTAAAGTAATTTACAACTAAGATCCCATAATTTCAATAAATAAAATAATAAGTTTTATGGTGGTTTTGGCTTATGATGTTAGCTTAATGAGGCCTATCTATTCAATGATATTGTTATGGGTCTTATACTATACCGATGACAGAATGATATCAGATAAGAATAAGATTACAAGTATGAATTCAAAGTTAATGTTTTAATTGCTTTTATAGATGCTTATCCTTTACTTAATGTACTGCTCTGTTAAAGCAACATAGCATTATGTCAAATGAGTTCTTGTTATTCAATGTAATCCACATGAAAATCTTCAAGGGGCTTCTCATTTCTAAAAATATTTTCTCCTTTTAGGTAAAATATTTTATTTAATTACGTGAAATTTCCTCAAGTGAAAGTATTAGACTAAAATAATAGAAATAGTTTATTTTTAGGTAATTTTTATTAAATTATATATATGTATGATTCCTTTTCACATTTTATAAGCATAAATAGGAAGTATTTTCACAGAAGATACACTTAGTAATTATCTTTAAAATAATTGGCTAATTCATAATAAAATATTTATTTTTTTCAGTTTAAGAAGCCACGTATTCATAATAATGATTAATTTATAAATGATACAGTAATTTGTGTTTGTTTAAATGTACGTAAATAAGAATGGCCAATACATTGTTCCTTTACCCCACTCTTCTTCTATTTTAGTTACTTAAATAAACATTGAAAAGATGCGTTTTAATTGTGGTAATATGAAAATGACCTAGTTCCAAGTAGCATTCAGGATTTAAAATTCTCCAAAAAAGTTTTTAAAAATAGTGTAATAATACCTTGATGAGACTATAGATTAAGGATCATAAGGGAATTTGATACCTAATATAAAATTTACACAATTGCCTATAAATGCCATCACCAGAATTAATTATGAAGCATAATAAGAACTAAACATGCACATATTTACATATTTTTACATTTTTTTACTTTTACGCAAGTTTACACACATTAACGTATGTAAAGGAACTTTACATATTCCTTACTCAGTGTATATTTTTCTTATTCACTGTTCACTTAAATTTAAATATAATTTTCACCTTTGCCCAAAAATAAAAACTGCTCATTTCTGGTAACATGTTTTTTCCTGTAAGTTTGAAATTTGCTATGTATATACATACAGATACACATACACACATATATGTAGCATATATGCAATGCATATGGTGTATTTGTGAATATGTGTCTGAGTCACATACTGTGCTCCTTCATGAAACTCTAAGGTATAGCATAGTATGTTAATATATTTTTATTCAAACCAGCTTTACATCCCATATTTTGACACAACCTATGGTATCATGTAAAACCTAAACTGTTAACTTTTGTGTTTCATTTTATCCATTCACAAAGAAACTCCAGGAAAGTGACACCAATACTAATATATTAACTTTGAAATCTATCAATAATATTTTTAATGTTCATCACTGTATCACTGTCACCCCATTGTTCATAAATTTATTCAAGCAGACACCAGTAACATCTCCATTCGTCCCAGTCCTGATATTTTAGCAGGACGTACTCGTCTTTCCCAATGCTGCCGTATTCGAGACTCTTTCAGGGCCAGGAGAATGAGACCTGTTATTGTTACTGTTTTTGGTATATGGAATACGCCACGGGCAGCTTGCCAGTCTCTGCCAATAGGCACATCAGTGGATCCTCTACAGTATAAAAATATGATTAATCTATTAGTGGTATATTTCCCTCCATAACTTTTTTATCTTTGTCTTTCTTTTTCTTCCTCATTTTTTTCTTTGTTCTCTCTCCTTCCTCTCCTTTTCTTACTTATTGTTTTACCACAAAGTTTCAGAAATGTAGTTTCACTTCTAGTGAAATGTATATGCCACACTTTCCCACTCTCAAAGTTCTCATATCTGGCATCAAGTTGGCCCATTCATACTTTTCTCCAATCTTCTTTGCCTCTAGTAACTAATATTAGCTTCTTATTTCTGAAAGTGTTTGTTATGTTTTTGATCTTGTGCCCAAACTGATGATTTCTATATGTACCAGACAGTGTGAAATGTAGTCAAACATCTATCAGAATTCAGTTTCAGTTCTCTCAAAGAGATACAATATGAATAGAGATTCTCACAAACTGAAAACTTAGATTTTTTTCTTTGCTTCCTCAGAGCATGGGTTTACATATTAGCTGCATGTAGGCAAGGGAAAATAATACCTCCCAGAGTAAACTCCTCTCACTCCTGTTTATGAGGTGCATGGCTACAGACCAATTATTTAATATCTTCTTGCTTATAGTATTGATTTAAAATAGAGAAATCTGTCTCTTAGCTTTACTAAGAGGGTTAAACTATTAATCTTTAATGAGCTTTTTAAAACAGTGTGCAAAAACAGTAAAAATCATTAAAATTTTTGAGTGATGGGTTTATTACTTGAATTCTCCTCCTTCTCCTTCTCCTCCTCCTCCTCCTCCTCCTTCTCCTCCTCTTCCTCCTCCTCCTTCTTTTCCTTCTTCTCCTCCTCCTTCTCCTCCTCTTCCTTCTTCTCTTCCCCCTCCTCCTCCTTCTTCTCCTCCTCCTCCTCGTCTTCTTCCTTCTCCTTCTCCTCCTCTTCCTCTTCTTTCTCCTCCTTCTCTTTTTTCTTCTTCTCCCCCTTCACCTCCTCCTCCTCCTCCTATCATTTTGGGGCCACAACTGACTGATGTTGAGACCATACATACCTAGTCCACAAAACATGAACTGCAAAGACACAAAGTATGTGGTTCTACTTGTTAGTCACCTCTTTAGCCCAGTATTTGCATACTTAAACATGATGGCAAGACTGAAACTCATTATCCCATTCACTTGTATTCCCTAAAATGCCTATAAAATCAAATAAGTGTCAAAAAAAGACTAGTGTGCTATCCAATGGAATTTTGGCTTATTTATTTGGGGCACATATTTCCTACAATTTGGCAATCCATTTTTGCTTAGTTCAACAAGATATTTCCCCATATTTCATCTGTCTATTTCAAAGTCTGCTCATTGTCAATAACATAAATTATTACTTTATTTTAGTAAGAAAAATGTTTTTTGCTAATTTTCCTAAATTTAGCATTTTCAGTGAGAATCCACTTTTTCTGACAATTTGGTTAAATCCCTTTCAGTCATTGTATACAGGGTCTGTGATCTCGAGGAGTTTTTTTATCTTTTTCTTTTCATTTCTTTTCTTTTCTTCCCCTTTCCTTTTTTCTTCTCTTTTCTTATTTTCAAGGAGGAACAACTCTATTAGTCACTATAGACTATTGGGTTTAAAAAATAAGCAAACAAACTTGTATGTTGATTTCTATTCTATATGCCCTGGAAGGCGGAAACCATATTTTTCATGGTTTCATTTGACTTGCAAAGTTGATGGTTCCTATTAAAGGCTTCTAGGTCAGAGTTATAGCAGTTGCACACTGTCATTCAAAAGATCACATATTTTCACACATCTTTCTCCTGCCTTATTCCCATCCCATCAATTATAGCAGTTCTTTAAATGTCTAGCAGATTTTGACATTTATGTCCTTATTAAAAATAATTTTAAGGGGCCTATCCTTATATTTACAAGATAATTTCATTTGAAGATACTTAAAAGTTACAGTCTGTGATGAGAAATTTTGAATGTCTAAATCTCTTAGCTTCTTGGGAGAGGCTGCATACTTTTTTCAATGCTTTCGAGGTACTTTCAAATAGGCCAGCTCAAATTAGGTGAATCCTATAGTTAAGCTACCTAGTGGAAGCCTACAGAAGAGGAAATTGAAGGTCTTTCAGATTAAAAGTTCAAATTGTGATGATTGCACCTTTTAGCCTCCAAACTTGCTTTTGCCTTGATCTCCCTAAGCCTGTTCAGTTCATCACATTGAAAAGATTATGACATTTTCTAAATCACCTGGGGAGGATATTCCATTTCAATTCAATGACTAAGTCATCTCCTAGGACTGTAGTACTATCCTGCCGTGCTTAGTCCTTTAATGTGGAAGTAATTCTCATGTTTATAAAGTTGTGTGGCTTTTTAAATCCCACAAGGAAAGCTTATACTTTAATGTGAGGTAATTTTAAAAAAGTTATTCAGCATGCCTCAACAATAGAAAATAGAAAATCATCAATGGTAGGGAAATGCTAGACATAACCACTTTAAACATGAATTACGGGGACATTGCTGGAAATACACACACACTAACAATGATATTTAGAAATCTTGAATTAAGAAATCTTGAATTTTCAATTTTCAATTTTTACTAGTAGTACTGTCATTTCAAACATGATTTGTCTTTGGAAAATATAATTTTCTATAATTCTCAGACCTTATTTCTGGTTCTATTCAGGGGGCACTTGTAATGGGGCTCAGAGATTTTATGCAGTGACAGAAATAAAACCTGGTTCCAACACATGCTCTAATGCCATACGTATTTATTTGCCCCAATTTTTATTTATATTTTTCATTTTTATTAGTGACGTGTGATTGTTTTTCATTAAAACTTACTTAAAACGATGTAAGGAGAGGGAAAGAGAAGTACCCGTTCAAGAGAGAACACAGGCTTCTCTAGAATAGAAAAAGCAAAGAGACATAGAAAGAAACAAGCAAACAGATGTTCACAGAGAAAGATGGCTTGAAGAGTAAGCCATGAACAGGATTTCTTTTTTTTTAATCTTAAAAACTCTTCTCTTGAATATAAGTATATGTCTCATGCATAGTCTGAGACATATTTACATATATATACATTAACATACATGAAACTATTGAATTATTATGATTATTATTATTACTATTATTTTGGTCAAGTGAGGTAGTTGTCACTGAAACTTGAGAGAGATGTGAGTGTAGAGAAAAAGAGAAGGATGTGCTAGAAAGAAAGAACACAGGCTTCTCCACGGTGGAAATAAATAAGCAAAGAAGTGCAAGATAAGCAAACTAGATACACGATCAAAGAACACAGGCTTGAGAATCAAGACTTAAATGAAGTTAATTTATGATTTTAACTTTTCCTTCTAAGTTTTACTTATTATTAGTGATGTTTTAGTATTTTCTTTTATGTGTTATCATTGCCTGTCTTTGTTAACATTGATCTTTGAAGATTTTTTGAACTTATAAACTAGTTACAAATCATAAACGTCTATGTAAGTATATTTTGGTTCATGTTTGATTACTGATTAGGAACAATGAAACCTAGTAATGAAACATATGGCCAATTATATTAACAGATAGATATATTTCTAATATGTGTTTCTGAAAATAGAACTTAATTTTTGCTCTCGACTTTGGCAAAAGTGTGAATTAATAGTACATCTCCAATTTACTTTCCTCTATTCTTAGTTGAGTTTTGGTTTTAGGTCACACTCAGGAGTGCTCAGGACAGACTCCTGGTTCTGCAACCATGGATGACACTTGGTGGGGGTTCCAAACCAGATGCTGTGTCTGGGATTGAACCGGGTCAGCAGTGAGCAAGGTACTGTGTACTACCACTTCTGCCTCCCTTCTGCTCTTAGTTTTTAAAGAAATTTTCAGGATACTTGCCATACAGGCCTAACCTGAAAATAAGACCTCCAAGAGTGAATGAGAGTTTCTTTTCACCACATACCCACCAAATCTGGCTGTTTCCAATCTTTTCGTGCATGTCATTCTCACCACAGTGTAAAGATATCTCAGTGTCCTTGTGAAGGTATTTGACTTTCCCCCATTATTATGGGGTTATTTAAATTTATATTGTAGCTTTTTGTGTTTTATATATCTTAGACAGTAGCTCTTTATCTCATAGTGATCTGCTAATATTTTTTTCCATTTGCTAGAATGTGTTTTTATTTCAGCCATACTTTCTTTATTCATGCAAAAAAAAAAAGTTCATGATGTAGCACTGTAGCACTGTCTTCCCAATGTTCATTGATTTCCTGGAGCAGGAACCAGTAATGACTCCATAATGAAACTTGTTGTAACTGTTTTTGGCATATCGAATAAGTCACAGGTAGCTTGCTAGGCTTTGTCATGTTGGCGAGATAGTCTCAGTAGCTTTCTGGGGTCTCCGACACATTGTATTATTTTTGTATTTGCAAATAAAGCCTAATCATTAAAGACATCCAAGATCTGTAACCTAGAAAGTTTTGATAATGTTTTTCTCAATGTATCTTAGACAATGTATCGCTGGAGAGATAGCACAGTGGTAGGGCGTTCGCCTTACAAGCAGCCAACATGGCCGACCCGAGTTCGATTCCTCCGCCCCTCTTGGAGAGCCGGGCAAGCTACCGAGAGTATCTCGCCCGCACGGTAGGGCCTGGCAAGCTACCCATGACGTATTCGATATGCCAAACACAGTAACAACAAAGTCTCCAATGGAGACGTTACTGGGCCCTCTCGAGCAAATCGACGATCAACGGGAGGGCCTTTATCTTAGACAATCACCAGCATCCTTAGCCCTGGCATGGAGGACACTTCTACACCCGTGGATCCTCCAACTCAGACTATAGAGAAAGGCTTCCTGTCTGAGTGAAAGTAGGTTGACTTCCAGTTTATATATGGAAGATTTGGTGTTACAAAATAGGATAACTTGTGGGGTCGAGATGCTCTCAGAGCCAGCAGCAGCCAGAGATTATATTTGAAGATGCAGCAGCATGAACATTGCAAAGATAAAGGAATTCAGCCAAATAGAAAGTCTGCGGATTTCCTCAAGTATATCAGATATTTTTAAGCTGTCTGAAGAAAACTATAGAAGAGCAGTTCTCTCAATGCTTAATGATCTGGGAAAACAACAGCAACAGTGAATAGAAAATCAATAAACTTTAAGAGAGTCTGATGAAAAAAAAAATGAAAGAACTCAATCAAGTAGAAATGAAAGAGCAAAAGAATACTGTAGCAATTCTCCTCAACAGAATGGATGAAGCTGAAAATTGAATCATTGACCTCAAAAACATTGTACACAACTCCATTAGTAAAGAATTGGAACAGAAAAGAGATTGAATAAACATGAGGTGAACTTAATTTTTTGCTTCCACTGTTGTTAAATTTTAAAACAAATCTCTAGGTGATTTCAAGAAACATATGCTTAAGGTTTTATGTGTAATTTTTGTTTTCAGATATTGCTTCATATCTTGATCCATTTTTATTAGTTTTCATAAGGTGCTAGATTTTTGTCTAGTTTCATTCACTGGCATATTATTTCCCAACAATATTGAAGAAAGCATTGAATCTTGTAATTCAGCTCACTGAATTTTGTAATTTCTTGACTCTTTATAACTTAGTTCATATTTGGGTGGTTTATTTCAAAGCTCTCACTTCCCTTCCACTAATTCATGTCTACTTTTATTCCAACAATATGTTGTTTTAATTACTAACACTTCATAGCATAGTTTGTAATAGGAATGAGTGATAACTTCATTTTCATTCTTTATTATGAGGAAATGTCTTGTTATTTGAGCTCTTACTAGTTCAGAATAAATGTCATTACTTTCAGGAGCCAGAGAAATATCTCCTGTCTTAAGGTCTTTGTTTTTCATGCAGCACACCCAGTTTCCATCTCCTGATTTACCCAAAGCACCAGCAGTGATCCCTGAGCATAGAGCCAAGAGTAAATGGTAAATAGAGTTAGGTGTGGATCCTAAACACAGAGCAAAACAAATGTAGTGTGCAAACCAAACACCCTACCTGCTGTGCTAATAATGATACTTTTGCATAATATCAACTTTAGTTTCTCTTGTGTACTGAGCCAAGAAAAACATTCTCTCTCACTTTTTAACAGTACTTGTGAACATTCAGTAATTTAACGATTTGATGCTTCAAGTCACCTAAATCCAGGTCCTCTAAAATTTGATCGGGTAAGCAATATCTTAAGGTAAACGTTATTAGAAGTTATCTGCTATAAAAATATTTATAGATATGTATCTGGAGAGATACATAGTGGTTAGGTCACTTGCTTACACACAGTCAACTTGCGTTCATTCCTCCACATCCTTTATTCTATTCAGTGTTTACTCCTTGATCTACACTTATGGATCACTCCTGGTGGTTAACCCACCACCCAGGAGTATTTCCTGGGTGCAGAGCCTAGAGTGCTGCAAGGAATAGTCCAGTAAACAAACAGAAAATTAATCTTTAGTAGATCATTAAACATCGTTTCATGGAAATCTATATAAATATTTAAATGCTAAGAGATAATTTCCTAAAAAGAAAATTTTAAGAAAAGTTGTCTTTTGACTAACATAAAAGAAAGGAATATGAATGGAGATCCTCAGAAAACCTATAGCCATTACTTTTTCTTCTTATGAAAAGGACGTAATGCGAATGTTAATACAGGTTATAAAATAATGTGAAATGCCTAAATATCACTGTCCTCCCGTTGTTCATCTATTTTCTCAAGTAGGCCCAGTAATGTCTCCATTGTGAGACTTGTTGTTACTGTGTTTAGCATATCAAATATGTCACAGGTAGCCTGCAAGGGCTGGCTGCATGCAAGGCAAATGCCTTACCACTGTGTGTCACTCCAGGTGGAGCGATAGCACAGCAGTAGGGCATTTGCCTTGCACACGGCCAACCCAACGGGTCGAGGTTCAATTCGTCTGCCTCTCTCGGAGAACCCGGCAAGCTACCGAGAGTATCTCAACCACATGGCAAAGCCTTGCAAGCTACCCGTGAAATATTCAATATGCCAAACACAGTAACAAGTCTCACAATGTAGATGTTACTGGGCCTGCTCGAGCAAATCCATTCGTATTTAGAGATATTATCAAGAAAAAGTTCCTAAAGAAAGTGTAAAATGCATTCTTGTTAATGAAGTAAAAGTGCATAAGAAGCACTTAGGACAAAGTAATAAAATAAAAACAATCCAAATGTACAATGACAGGTGAGATGAAAGTATAAATTATGGTATATATACACAATGGATTATTATTCATCTGTAAGAATAGACAAAATCATGCAAACTGAATATCTCAGTAACATGGGCAATACTGGATGGTTTTATGTTAAATGACATAAGTTAGAGAGGTAAGAACAAATACCAGATGAACTCACTCGTTTGTGGAATGTAGACCCAAAATAAGGAAACAGAGCAAAAATAAACCTTTGACCTTGGATTGAAAAATTACTACACAGTGTGGGGTGAGGAGTTGGTGATTGGAGATCAAAATAGAAATGACATATAGATAATGGTGAAAGATCATTGGCATCTTGGTGGGACGTGTGGGTGTGTATTAAGTTTGTACACATCGATAACATAAATCTTAATACTATTTTAACAGTAGTAATCTATAATAAATTTTAAATAAAATAATATATAAAATAAAAAAAATAAGGGCTGGAGCGATAGCACAGCGGGTAGGGCGTCTGCCTTGCACGCAGCCAACATGGCCGACCCGAGTTCGAATTCTCCGCCCATCTCGGAGAGCCCGGCAAGCTACTGAGAGTATTCGATATGCCAGACACAGTAACAATAAAGTCTCCAATGGAGACATTACTGGGCCCGCTCGAGCAAATCGATGATCAACGGGAGGGCCTTTACTTTTACTTACTTTAATATATAAAAATAAATAGTACTAATGAAACTACATTAAAATACTGAAAATCCCTATATAGAGTTGAATGAGTCATTGAAACTGAATATAATTTTATAAACTTTTATTTGATAATTCTTACTATTTTTTAGAACTGAGATATTTTTAGCTGTGGCTTTATGTAAATTCACAGATTGTATTTTTAATGATAAAATGAAAACATTGCTTTTCCCCTTACCTAGCACCACCAGAATGTGGGGTATTACAAGTATTCATAGAACTCACATACAAAAAAAATGCCCATTGCACAAATTCAGGACGAAAAACATGTGCCTGTAATATATAATTTGGAAAACATAATTTGGAAAAAGCGATGCATCAAGACTTTGCCTCCAATGTCAGGATCATATTGTTACTTCACTCTACATCTCTTCCTGAAATTCTTTTCTGCGACAGGGAGGCAACAGGCCCCAGAAGCCTGAGCAAGACTAAGGACCAACTTTTGTTTTCTAAAGAAAGTATTCCTTGCTCCAGCCTGAGACCAATGCCCCTGGAGAAATCTGTTGATCATTGACCATACAACGGACTTCAGGTGCAACTTGGCAGGCTGGTCCTGGGGGTTGAAGGAACTTGAGTTTCTGTGCAGTACAGGGGTTCATCTCAGACTTTGATCAACCATAAATTTCCCAGGCATTTCATCAGGTAGGTAGAGGTAGGTAGGAAGGGAAGAGAGAGAGTTCCTTCTTGATGCTGCCCACTCTGTCCTCTCTTTATATAAGCCACCAGGGCAACTCTACTCTCTCACTGCTTACGGTTCACATCTCCCACTGACAACAAATACAAGGTAAATAAATATCCTCTTTACTTATACTAATTATGAACAGGACACATTCGGGGAAACTATTTTATTGGCAGTTTTCTTCTTAGATTTTTATCTCCCCATCATTTGAAACTATTGAAATAAACATTAAGGTCTTTTCTTTCTTTTCTTTCTTCTGATTTTCACATGCAGGTTTCAAATGATAAAAAGCTCAAGTGGAAACTGCAAATAAATGGATTTTTTTTTCTGAGATCCTTATTCTCCAGATTCAGGGTTGCTCAATGAAGGTAATTTTGTACTTTTCCAAGCAAGTTTTGTTGTTTTGGGGTGTTGTCTGCTGTAAAATTCATTCCACTGTTTATTACTGATTCCAGAATTGCAACTAACAAATACCCTGAGGGAATAGTACAGTGAATATAAGAGTCATCACAATATATTTCTTTTATCCACTAACGCAGCCATTTAAATCTTGGCTGCAAGATATTCTCCATAGCTTTCAAACATCTGCTTTGCTTTTCTTACAGCTCCAAGTTTACACTTAGTTTAAATAAATTATCATATCTTGCAGTGAAAATCTTTTTTAAAAAAGTTTCAATATTATCAGGTATTTAGTAAGTAAGTAAAGTAAAGGCCCTCCCGTTGTTCGTCGATTTGCTTGAGCGGGCCCAATAACATCTCCATTGGAGGCTTTGTTGCTACTGTGTCTGGCATATCGAATACGTCACGGGGAGCTTGCCAGGCTCTGCCGTGCGGGCGAGATACTCTCGGTAGCTTGCCGGGCTCTCCAAGAGGGGCGGAGGAATCGAACTTGGGTCGGCCATGTTGGCTGCGTGCAAGGCAAACGCCCTACCGCTGTGCTATCTTTACTCTTTATACTAGAGAAGCAATATTCATTAAAGCTCATGTTTTTAAACATTTTCCCCAATTGACATGTGTGATCATAAACAGCAGTTATCCATCCTTCCTGTACCACCTTGTTAAAAAGGACAACAAATGTGGCCAAGGCCCATACAATGAAATGGTTCTTTCTAATCTTCCTTAATGAGAGCTTTTTAAGAGAACATTCTTTGGATCCAGTATTATCTATAGAGTTGTAATTTTGGGTCACTGATGTACTAGCTAGTTTTTCTAGTTTTGATATACAAATTTCCCTGGCTCCTCTACTCCTAATCTTAATACCAATATTGCATCATATGTTTTATTTTAGGTCACTTTCACACCCTATTTAAAAATCTTATTTCTTGTATTAATGAATTAATGCAAGCAGCATAATAGCTCTGTAGTTTCAGTGACTTAATCAAGATATTGGATTTTTTTTCTTTTTGGGTCACACCCGGTGATGCACAGGGGTCACTCCTGGCTCTGCACTCAGAAGTTACTCCTGGCGGTGCTCAGGGGACCATATGGGATGCTGGGAATCGAACCCGGGTCAGCTGCATGCAAGGCAAAGGCCCTACTGGCTGTGCTATCACTCCAGCCCCTCAAGATATTGTTTTGCAAATGTGACAAATAGATTTCTTTTCCTGCAGAGTTTTCCTTTGAGTAAAGACTAGAATAAGGAGTGTTTTATTTATTTATTTTTTTGAATTTTTGTTTTCTTTTGCATGGGAATGATGATTGGTGCTATGATGACCTGACTATAGGAGAAGCCCCAGAATTCAAGTTCAGAACTTCACACTTAGGAGCTCACAATGGTCTAGGTGCTTTAAGACATTGAGAAGTCACCATCATCTCCTCACAGGTAGACTAAAGCTGGTGCAGTCAAGCTTCAACCACCATGGAGAGAAAAAGACAAGGCAAACTGAAATGACTGTCAAAATAACACACATGAATATCCCTGAGCAAGAGGCTGCTTGGCTATTTATTTGTGTAGCATCACTTTCCTTCTGGCTCCTACCACTGTTTGACAGTTAACATACACAGATGAGAACAAAGGCTGGGATCTTTACATTAATGGCCATAGGGTGATAAGTAGCAAGCAAGTACCTCAAATGTGGAAGTTAAGGTAACCTGCCTTGTGCTGGCAGGTCATTTTCTGCTTATCTGTGTTAGGACACAGATCGTGATCTCCCTTTAACAAGAGACTCCAGAGACTGCAAACAGCAAGCAAGGTTTATTGTAAGACTGGCTAGCCAGGGTAGAGCTGCCTACACAAACACACAGGTCAGATAGTTGAGGCAAGACCCGGAACTTCTTCAAAGGGGATCTTACATAGGCCTTCACTGGCCATTACAGCAAAGCCCGCGCATTTCATAGTGAATAGATTTGTAACAACATATACTTTGTTAACCAATCCATTTAAAAGTACATCAGTCCTTAGCCTATAGATTCAAAGATTAGCATTATGTACATAGGCATTGTGGCTAGTGGGCATCTGGCAACTTGGACATTTGGTTATCACCTGGCTCCCTTTGATTCCCTGGAAGTGGATAAGGGAAAAGTTCCTAACAGAGGTAACAGATAAGGAAGGGCCAACAAATGGTTTCAGAATTTACAACTCAGCAAGGAAGGGTCAACAAATGGTTTCAGAATTTACATCCCAATAAGGAAGGGCTTCACAGCTAAGGCTCTACTAGGGAGGGGGCAGGAAAGGGAGAGTTAGTTACTAATTAGTAGAGTTTTAACCCTGAAATCTCCCTCCAGGTCCCAAGGGACCTTACAATCTGCATAGTTTCAATAGCCTTTATCTAAACTAAACAAAACACTTTTAATCCAGGGGATCTTTACTGGAGGCAGGGCAGGAAAGAGGTGTGTTGGGGGTTGGGGGTTCTTACAGTAGATAATGGGGTTTAACTCAGGTCTTACCTTTGATGGGCAAGCATACTGAATCGTTTCTTTTGTTGAAGAAAATTCTTATTTAGAAATTTTTAAAGTAATCTAAAAATCCTCTAGTGGACACCTTCCCATTCATATCTCATAACTGAATCTTTAAGGAAATTCACATATGCATATAATATCTAGAAATTTATTTCTATCCTTTAAAAAAATAAAAAAACAGATGAAATAACTTGTCTCTATATGAGCCAAATAAAACTTGAATAGTAATACTGGTTTTTGTCTTATATTAAACGTAATTTTAAGAGATATAACTTTTAGCAACAAGAAGTATTACAACAAAAATTACATACATTTAAATAATAGGTAATGGGGGCATTGAGTAATTTTCAAAGCAGAAAATATATAAATGTTTTTGGAGAATGTGAAGGATAATGTTATCTGCAGCCATATGCTCTTCTTAGTTGTATTGCCTCATAAAGTTAAAAAAAAATTAAAAGAGCACTCAGTGCAAACCACTGTTTGAAAGGGTTACAAGATGAATGCCAAGAGGTAATCCCACAGTGAAAATAATTGGATGCTCTAGAGGTTAGTGCATCCATTTTTTCCTTTCTTTCTATTTTTGAGCTCTGTTTACTTGTCTCCTTCCTAGCTCTACTATCTTCTAAAATCCTTCTGAAAGTAAAAGTTTTAACATGGTGCCTTTAAGCAAAGAATGGCTAAAACTGAAAGCTGAGAATTGAAAAACTCATTGTGATTAAAATGCTTTTTTGTAATAGCACATAGGTAGGGCGTTTGCCTTGCACACAGCCAACATGGCCGACCCGAGTTCGATTCCTCCGCCCCTCTCGGAGAGCCCGGCAAGCTACAAAGAGTATCTCGCCCGCAAGGCAGAGCCTGGCAAGCTCCCCGTGACGTATTCGATATGCCAGACACAGTAACAACAAAAGTCTCCAATGGAGACGTTACTGGGCCCGCTAGAGCAAATCGATGAACAATGGGAGGGCCTTTACCTTTACCTTTACCTTTTTTATCTCAAACACTTTAAATAATGAGTCATTTGGAAGAATAGTTTGTTTTGTCAGAAAAGAAAACATAGTTAATAAAAAAACACAATATATGTAATGTAATGCACTCATAATAAATTATCATGATCATGCATTAAACTATTTAGATGAGATATATTTTCATATAATTTTAGGTCATTTAAGATACCAGTTAGAAAATACGGGATGGGGGCTGGAGAGATAGCACAGCGGGTAGGGCATTTGCCTTGCACGTGGCCAACCCGGGTTCGATTCCCAGCATCCCATATGGTCTCCTGAGCACCATCAGGATTAACTCCTGAGTGCAGATCCAGGAGTAACCTTTGTGCATCACCAGGTGTGACCCAAAAAGCAAAAATAATAATAAAAAAGAAAATATGGGGTGGTAAACTATACCTGAGAGTATTTAGGGACTGCTTTCACCTTGTGCTACCAGCTACTCACAGTCAGTCTTTGGAACCATGTGATGCCAGGAATCAAACTGAGGTTGACTGCATGCAAGACAAACACCTTAATCTCTATTCTTTTCCGGAGATTTTCTGGCTCTAAGAACTACGTAATTTTCAATTAAAACTTCTTTTAAAATTCTTTTTGATTTGGGGCAATACCCTGTAGGTGCTTGTGACTGACTTCTGATTCTGCTCTTAGCGATCACTCCTGGGTGCTCAGGTTGACTTTATGAGGTGCTGAGGATTGAATCCAATTTGGCTGTATGCAAGACAAGAGTTTTATTCACTGCACTATCTCTCAACCCCAGAACTAAGAAATTTTCACTATTCAATTCTTTTGGCAGTCTAAAATTTTCATTTCTAGCTTGACTTTAAATGAGTTTTCTATTCTAAAACAGACAGGTAGCAAGTGAAGAGCCGAGCCAGTGTACAGCTGAATCTTACGAAGACAATGTTTATGAGAAACAGCCTTGTTCCTGACGCCCCATTCGCTCTCAATGGAACGACCATCTCCGAATGCAACAGCTATGTGTACCTAGGTCGGGAGGTCAACATGACTAATGACGTGGCACCCGAGCTGCGCAGGAGGAAGAGAGCGGCTTGGAACGCCTTCAAGAACATCGAAGAAATAGCTAAGAGGACGAAGAACCTCCGGCTCCGGGCACATCTCTTTGATTCCACTGTTCTTCCTGCATTAACATATGCCTCAGAGACCTGGGCCCTACACAAACAAGATGAGAACGCCATTCAGGTCTCCCAAAGAAGAATAGAAAGAGCTATGCTTGGAATATCACGTTTCACTCAAATGAGAGAGAGAATCCGGAGTTCTGACATCCGTCGACGATCAAGAATCAGGGACGCTGTCTCGTTTGCCAAGGTGTCGAAAATCAGATGGGCTGGTCACGTAATGAGATTTAAAGATGACCGTTGGACTAGAGCTGTTACTGATTGGATTCCACGGGATGTCAAGAGACCGTGTGGCCGCCCACCTACCAGATGGTCAGACTTCTTCGTGAAGATCATGAACGATCGGTTTGAGGCTCTTCATGATCCCAGAGCGAACAGATGCCATTGGGCTACACTAGCACGCAACAGGGACAAATGGAGACGTTACTGGCGCCCGCTCGAGCAAATCGACGACTAACGGAAGTTAAGTGATTAAGTGATTCTAAAACAATAAACAGTGCCAACTATATTGGGTATTTTATATGAGATATAAGATAGAATGTGATAACACATTGTAACAAGCCAATGTACTTAACATCAAAGAGTGTGTGTGTATGTGTGTATCCTGGAGTGGGACAGAGGGCGATTTAGCTCAAAGGAAATAAGTTTATCCTTTACTTTCAGGATGCTTGGATTCATTTTCATTACCCTATTGTCTCCTGAAAAATAATTTACTGCCCAAGAGAATTATTACTTATAATTTTCAAAGCAGTGCAAATTGTCACAAATCAAAGTTACATACGTTAGATGCTTAGTACTTTTAAACATGAGTATAAAATAATGTTTAAAGTTATTTTTAGATTTTTTTTGGTTACTTCCATTATGCCATGAAATACAAATAAGATAAAGTTAATGTCAGAATTTAATCAAGGGTGCACATCATCAACTATTATTTTAAATAACTCGGATTTTCTGTCCAGTAATATGCAACATAAATGTTTAAAATACAAACACATTCATAATTACACAGAAATATTCAATTTTGTAGGTAATATTAATTTAAAATCAAAATATATTATGGGTAGATTTATTGATATACTTTACTGATTAGGAGTTATTGGATAAAATTCATTCAAATTAAATTTTCTTATTAGAAAGGATAACAGAAGACACATAAACTAATCAACTAAGATTTAGTATATATTAAATAAAATAAATGAAATGCATTTAGAGATAAATAATCATTAGTTTGTACAAAGAAAATTACATACTTAAATGGGAATATAATTTAATTCTAGATAAGTCTGTGTTACTAAAGGGAAGTATTAACATGAGAATTATTTGTAATGATGATAAAAGCTAACAATTATTGAGTGCCTGGTCTGTGGCAGAAATTGACTTACATCAATTAATGCATGTATTACTCTTAACAGTCCTATGAGGCAGATGTTAATGTTATTCCTATTTAAGATAAGGAAATTGAGACACAGGAGGAGTTGGACTAACTTGTTTCTTTTCTGCATCTGGAGATGAAAAAGGATGAAAGCACAGTCAGACATAAAAGGACATTGAATTTTGCCAGTATCAAGATTTGAATAAAATGTCTTATAATTCTAATCAAATTTACCACTACTGGAAGTTTTATAAAACTAAATGAGCTAATTTTTTTATATTCAGCTTGAATGATTGACAAAACAACAATTTAATTATTGTCAATTCTTATGTATTAACATGGTAAAGAATCTGTATTTGAGAGTGATGAATTATGTTCCAGAAATTAATAAAAGTTCAACTAAGAGACTATCAAATACACCAATAAAAAGTATTGGAAAATTCCTTCTCTCACATCTTGAACTAACAATAAGCACAAAGTAATAAAAAGGTAAAATGTAGACTAAGCAAATGAAAAAGATTAAAGATCTTTTATCAGATATTTACTTTTAACTTTTAATATTGGTAAAGGTGGTCTCAAATGTAATATAAAAATGTACAGGTTATAAGAAAATTCAAAAGCCCACAGTATTAATTATTGAAAAAATGAGTATAAAATTGTATAAAATCCATTGTCAATATCTGTAATCTTAAAACCTCTTCTTATTCAATAAAGCATGTAAGCATTTTTTATTTTATTGCAAAAATACTAAAATTTATTTTAAGTTTGATGGGGGCAGGAGAATCCAAAAGAGAGACACACATGTATAGCATTTATAAATCCCTACTTGATTCCTAGCACTTCAGGGGTACCTCTGAGCACTACCTCACAACCCTCCAGGTCCCAGAATAATAGAGCACAGGAGAACCTCATGAATAGCCTGAGCCCTTATCTGTTAGGTCTGCAGTGATGGAAAAGCTATCACTACCCCAACCTCTGTTACAGTAGTCCCTCTGAATAGACACATGCATATTTACATATTTATGTGCATACATAAAGAAATATATATGGATTAAAATTTATACTGTGATAAATATTTCTTTGCCAGAGAGATAGTAGTTACAGGTTATATGTTTGCTTTGTTGTAAACCCTGATTCAAAATCTTAGCATTATATATGATCCTGAGCATTACCAGGAAAGAACACAGAACCAGGAATAAGCAATAAGTAATGTTGGATGTGTTTGTATAATCCTTGAATAAAATAAATGCTTACTCCCATAAAAATGACCAAATTTAAATTAAGACAGTTTTTGTTTTTCAATTATACAGAAGGGCACTCTTCTTTTGGGGAGTTAAAAGGAAATTCCAATCACAACTCATAATAAACTATGTTTTTTTTGTTTATTTTCAGAGAGGAAAACATATATATCATATATCCCTAATGTAAAGGCCCTCCCGTCGATCATCGATTTGCTCGAGCGGGCCCAGTAACGACTCCATTGGAGACTTTGTTGTTACTGTGTCTGGGATATCGAATACTCTCGGTAGCTTGCCGGGCTTTCCGAGAGGGGCGGAGGAATCGAACTCGGGTCGGTCATGTTGGCTGCGTGCAAGGCAAACACCCTACTGCTGTGCTATCGCTCCAGCCCCTAACTGTAGCAAAAGCCCCAAACACAGAACTTATTGTCTTATATAAATAAAGTGAAAAAAATATCAGTGTATGTTTATAAAATTATAAAGCATATTCAGTTCCATTTAAAACCTAAAGTACGGTCATATGAATCATTTCATCATAAAATTATATGTATTAATATTTGAATAAATATTTTACTAAAATTAATTTATGTTGAGGGAAAATGTGTTTACAAAAATTTACTAGAGCTGGCAAAAATTAAAATTCTCTAGAATACATTGTTAAATTTTTTTTTATAGTTTGTAGTCATTTACATCATAGATCCCAGTGTTATGTCAGTGGTACAGTAGGATATAAAGTCAAATTTTCCCCAAATAAATATGTATTTGAACATTTCTTTAGAACCTCTTTTAAAATGTTGTATCTGTTTGTTTAATATGGTTCTAAAGAACAAATATTTGGTCACATTCAAATTTAGACTATAATAGAAATTTTTGGTTCATAAAACTAGAGGCCACAAAAAGAAACAATTTTTACTATAATTTTTTAAAATATTGCAATTGGAAGTCTGCAAAAATATTTAATATGATTTAAATTAAAAATGCATTTTAATTATATATAAGATATATAAATTAATATATAAAATGACACATAAACTTTATAGTTCTCAAAAATAGAATTCTGAGTGTGTGTTTGAGTATTAGACAACCTCTGTTCTGTCACCTTCTTGTGATGGTGAGAAAACTGAAAAATATCTTAACAGTTTTTCAGATAAATTTTGTAGTAAATATCTGAAATCTATACTGCAAATTGATCACTTAATCACTTGACATTCCGTTACTCATTGATTTGCTCAAGTGGGCACCAGTAATATCTCCATTTGTCCCTGTCATGTGCCAGTGTAGCCCAATGGCATCTGCTCATTCTAGGAACAAGAACAGCCTCAAACCGATTGTTCAAGGTCTTTATGAAGAAGTCAACCATCTCATAGGTGGGCAGCCACGCAATCTTTTGACATCACATGGAATCCAGTTCGGTAATGGTTCTAGTCCAGTGGTTGTCTCCTAATTTCATTATGTTTCCAGCCCATCTGATTTTCGATGCCTTAGCGAATGAGACAGCATCCCTCAATCTTGAGCGTTGACGGAGGTTGGAAATCCAGATTCTTTCTCTCATTCAAGTGAAGCGAGTTACTCCAAGCATAGCTCTTTTGATTTCTCTTTGGGAGAACCGAATAGCATTCTCATCCTGTTTTTGTAGGGCCCAGGTCTCTGAGGCATATGTTAGTGCAGGAAGAACAGTGGAATTGAAGAGATGTGCTTGGAGCTGGAGGTTCTTCATCCTCTTAGCTATTTCTTTGACACTTTTGAAGGCGTTGCAAGACGCTCTCTTCCTCCTGCACAACTCAGGTGCCAGGTCATTTGTCATGTTGACTTCTTGACCTAGGTACACATAACTGTGGCATTCAGAGATGGTCATTCTGTTGAGAGCAAATGGAATGAAACTGTTTCTCATAAACATTGTCTTCGTCAGATTCAGCTGTAATCCGACTTTTCCACACTCATGGTCCAAGTCGGCTAGCATTTGTGCCACTTGGCTAATGTTTGGTGTTATTAGAATGGTGTAATCAGCAAAGCGGAAGTGGTGTAGTTGCCGACCGTCTACCTTCACTTCCATTCCTTTCCATTCTAGTCATCGCATGACATTCTCCAGGGTGGTACTGAAGAGTTTCGGTGAAATGGTATTGCCCTGCCATACCCCTCTCTTGATGTCAATGATCACTTCCCTGTAAAATGGTGAGATCCTGGTAGTGAATCTGTAATAGAGCTCACAGAAGATCCTGATGTATTGAGTTTGAACGCCCTATATGGCTAGGGCTTCCACGACTGCTTCCGTTAAAACAAAATCAAAGGCCTTCCTTAAATCAATGAACATTAGACAGAGGGGCATCTTGAACTCTCGAGAAACCTCAATGATGTTGGTTATCATGTGGATGTGGTTGATCGTGCTGAATTCTTTGTGGAACCTGGCTTGCTCGGATGGTTGTCCTTCATCTAGTGTTCTGCCAATCCTATTCAGGATGACTCGAGTGAACAGCTTGTAGATTACAGACAATAGGCAGATCGGGCAATAGTTGTCGATGTCTGGATGTCTGCAAATTAAACTTTGATAAATACTATAAAATTAAAAACAGACAACTTAAGAAAAGTTTGATCAGTACTTCTCAACAAGGGGTAATTTTACCAATAAAAGATGAAGACAGTTCACTGACTGAAACCCTATTATGAACAGTTTTGTAACTGTGTATCTCATATTGACTCAATAAAAAATAAATGTTTAAAGAAAGATATCAGGGCTTCAGTTATACTGATGATATGGGAGAGTGTTATAGCCATATATCCAAAATACACTCAACAAAACTGAAAAATTAAATCTAAGCGGCAACCACTGGAACTCTGTAATGTGCCTGTCAATTTGACAGACAGTCATGGAGTGGGGTTTGTGGATACAGAGGGTATATGGGAAAACTGGTGGAGGGAAATTGACACTGGTCAAGGGATTGCTGCGGAAATATGTATGTCTGAAACTCAACTATGAATCACTTTGTAAATCATGGTGCTTTAATAAAATAAAATTTAAATTTGGGGCCAGAGCGATAGCACAGCGGGTGGGGTTTCCTTTGCCTGCAGCTGACCCGAGTTCAATCTCCAGCATCCTATATGGTACCCCGGGCACCACCAGGAGTAATTCCTGAGTGCAAAGCCAGGAGTAACCCCTAAGGATTACTGGGTGTGACCCAAAAAGAAAAAAAATTAAATTTAAAGACAAGGACAAATACATTTGATAATATCCCATATTTAAAAATTATGCTGGCATTAAATCAAAATTATTTATTATTAAATTGTCTTTGATGAAACATTAAGGTGAATAGAATACTTCTTAAGTTTTGTTTTAAACATGATGATGGATCCAGAGAACTAGTTCAGTGGGTAGAGAGAGTTTCCTTGCATGTAATTTAAATAATTTTAACCCCTGACACCACATATGGTCCTTAAAGCAGAAAAAGAATGAACCCTGAGTACAGAGCCAGAAAGTCCAGAGCACAGCTGATGTCAACCTGAAATCAAAGAGTAAAACATGGTAAAGAATACATAATGACAGTTATGCAATTGAATATAAATTATTTGAAAATTTAATTTCGGTTGGTATATCTGGAACAAGAAATTCTACTGACATCTATAGAAACAGGGTTCAGTTAAAAGTTTGAGAATAAATTAGCTGGTCCTTTTCAACAAAAAATTATACGGTTAAAAATATGAAGAGTTGAAAGAAATTCTGAATGGTAGAATAAAAATTTCTCACCTGTAGAAACAGTGCAAACATTCAAATTTATAAGACTTTATAAGAACTTTTATAAGAATATTAGAACTTTCAAAATGAAATATATATATGTGGAGAGAGATACAGAAATTAATGAACTGTTTCTATCATTTTAAAGTAAGATAAAATTAACTAAACTTCTAAAGTCATCAAAGAAATTCAAGAACAAATTAGAGGTGGGCTGAAAAAACATAAAGTGTAGTACAATCTTAGATTATTTAGTCTGAGGAAAAGAAATGAATTATAAAAAATTCAATGAACAGATCCTCAAGAACTCTGTAAATTAAAATACTTACACATAATTATGTGAATGAGAATATTATGGAAATCATTATGGGAATTGAAAATAAATATACATGATGGTAGCAAGAAAATGATAAAGATAAAGGGGCAGACAAAAAGTTTGGAAAAAAAATGACACAAAACTTATTTTATGAAAAGCTTTATTCTGAATTTACAAAGAGCTTACAGATACCTAAGACAGATATACATAGAGTATTTAAAGTTAGATATATCATGTTTAATCTGTAGAAGAACAAAACCAATTAATCTTAAATAATCCCAAATTGCAAAAGGAAATCAAAGCAAGAACATGTTGTAGAAGGTATTCTCAAAAAGAATTATAGCTGATAATTTATCAGAAACCACAGCTTAGAAAAAACTGAGATGAGATATTTAAAATGTGGAAAGAAAATTTTTGTCAACCAATACACCAGTAACTATCCTTTAATTTTCTCCTCAAAACAGAGAATAAATTGAAAATTTCAAGAAAATCTAAAGAATTGATTATTGGCTAATTTACCTACAAAATACTAAAGACAAATCTCCAAGATGAAATGTAAGAACTCTAAATAGTAACTCAGAAAACCCGAAAAAACAAAAACAGAACACCAGTTATAGTATTTAATAGGTAAATACATTGGCAATATTAATGAATTTTATCTGGTTTTCAATACTATAATATATTGTTTTATTTAAAAAAAACAGAAAACCTATAAAATTGTGTTGATGAGCTTATAAATTATCGATTTGCTCGAGCGGGCCCATTAACGTCTCCATCGTGAGGCTTCTTGTTACTGTGTTTGGCATAGCAAATACATCACGAGTAGCTTGCCAGGCTCTGCCTTGCGGACAAGATACTCTCGGTAGCTTGCCAGGCTCTCTAGCTTGCGGGGCTCTCCGAGAGGGGCACAGGAATCGAACTCGGATCGGCCATGTTGGTCACTTGTAAGGCAAACACCCTACCGCTGTGCTATCGCTCCAGCCCCATCCAAGTACTAACCAGGCCCGACCCTGCTTAGCTTCCGAGATCAGACGAGATCGGGCGCGTTCAGGGTGGTATGGCCATAGAAGAAGACTGGAAATATAAAGTTTAAGAAGAGAATTCCCAGAATGACCACAAACTGGGAACTCTTTGGCACTATTGCGGCAACACGGGAAGATGCCTTCATTGACAACATTGACGAAGAATTCAATTGAATGGTTCAGCACTTCCATGATTGTGTAAGGAACGCTGAGAGAGAGATAGCCACAAAAAAGAACAATTGTCTTCAAAACCTCTCCAGCTCACTTGTCAATGTGACTTGGTGTGAGCCTCAGGTGGACATCTGAGCTTGCAAAGCAGTGCAGAAAAGCAATAATGGAAGATCTCAAAGAGAGAAGAGCAGCCGTGCTGGCAGATGCCGGAGAAGCTGGGAAAAGCATTATCAACGCCTGTCTGTCCTTCACCTACTAGAGTGTGAAGGCTGAGTATGTTACCTGCTATACTATGACATGTACCTTATCTGCTGTATAATCTCATACTATCTGTATTATCACCAGCCCATAAAGATAGATTTTAGAGCCATAAGTCATTGAAAGCACAAGAATGAGCAAATATACACTAATAAAATGTCAACAATAAAACAACTTGAAATATTTGTTATATTAATATTAAATAAATATGCAAAAGAAAATTATTTCTAAACATAGAGTGATTTATAACAATTTTGAGAGTCCAGAATGACTTCTAATAATAGAAGTATTCTGAAAATCCTAAGAACATTCTAGAAGACACATGAAGGAAAAATTTATAGATCAAGTGACAATCATTTGAAAATAATAATTGTAAAATTCAATACTTCACTTTCAAGAACATATGAGACAAATGATTAAAATATTAACAAGAAAACAGAAGGCAAGAAAATACTTTAAATCACCTAAATTGAATTGCAATACAATATATAATAATTCATGTACAAGAAGCAATAGGGAATAAGATAGAGCTAATAGGCAAAGGATTTCTGTGTTATGAGAATGCTCTCAAATTAGATAAGAATAATTATTATACAACTCTGAATATACTAGAAAATTGAATTGTGCATTTCAAAATGGGAAATTATACATCAATTATATCAACAATAGATCTGATTGAAAAAGACAATATGAGTAATATAAGTTTGAGGAACTCTTTTATTACAAACTAAGAGTTAGGGAATATTTTAATATTGAAATGATAATTTGGATAAAAAAACTCATTTGAAAACATTTATATATCTGTCTATTAAAAAGAGAAAGTTAGGTGCGGATGTGGCGAAAAAGGGACACTCCTTCACTGTTGGTGGGAATGCCGACTGGTTCAGCCCTTTTGGAAAACAGTATGGACGATTCTCAAAAAATTAGAAATTAAGCTCCCATTTGACCCAGCAATACCACTCCTGGGAATATATCCCAGAGAGGTAAAAATGTATAGTCGAAGTGACGTCTGCACTTGTTTGTTCATTGCAGCACTCTTTATAATAGCCAGAAACTGGAAGAAACCTGAGTGCCCAAGAACAGATGACTGGTTAAAGAAACTTTGGTACATCTACACAATGGAGTACTATGCAGCTGTTAGAAAAGATGAAGTCATGAAATTTACATACAAGTGGTACAACACGGAAAGTATCTTGCTAAGCGAAATGAGTCAGAAAGAGAGGGATAAACATAGAAAGATTGCATTCATCTGGGGGGATATAAAGTAACAAAATGTGAGATTAATACTCAAGAATAGCTGAGATTAGCACCAGGAGGATTACTCCATAGCTTAGAGGCCAGCCGGGCATTCTAGGGGAAAGGGCAGCTCAGATAGAGAAGGGAGCACCAAATAAAGGGTGTTTGGAGGATCCTCCTAGGAGGAGAGATGCATGTTGAAAGTAGACTATGGACTGAACATGATTGCCACTCAATGCCTCTTTTGCACACCACAACACCCAAAAGGAGAGAGAGAACAAAAGGGAATGCCCTGCCACAGAGGCAGGGTGGAATGGGGAGGACGGGGGTGGGAGGGATATTATCCATAGTGGTGGAAAATGGGCACTGGTGGAGGAATGGGTATTTGATCATTGTATAATCGAGACCCAAGCACAAAAAATTGTAAATCTACAACTGTACCTCATGGTGTTTCACTAATAAAAATAAAAAAAAATTAAAAGAAGAGAAAGTTAGTATAGAAGGGAAGAAGGAAGGAAAATTAGGGTATTAAATTACATTGAAAAATAGAAATAAGAACGTCTAAAGCATCGTAGTCTATCTGTTGAAAGGCATTACTTTCAATGACAGCATTACTGAACAATTGCATTGTTGAAATTGTTGTTTCGATGTTAGTAAGCTTTTTGATTTTTCTTTTTCTTTCTTTCTTTTTTTTTTAATGTAGTAGTACTGCTATTTATTCGGCCTGATTAGGCTGATTGAATTGGGCATGAACTCCACCTTACTTTTTTTTTCATTTTTTATAATTTTATTTATTGAATCACCATGAGAGCAATTACAAAGCTTTCGGGTTTAAGTCTTGGTCATACAGATAGGTCCATGGACTGGAGTTCATGCTTTGAGTCTAGGATTTGATCTCTAGCACTGTGTGGTTACTAGAGCACTGATTTAAGTGGCTCCCAAAATAGAAAAAAGAAAACAAGAAAAATTAGAAGGACTGAGTGATAGCACATCTGTAGGGCTTTTGCCTTGCATGTGGCCAGCATGGATAAGCCGGGTTCAATTCCTCTGCCCCTCTCCAAGAGCCCAGGAAGCTACCAAGAGGATCTCGCCTGCACTACAAAGCGCGGCAAGCTACCCGTAACATATTCCATATGCCAGACACAGTAACAACAAGTCTCACAATGGAGACGTTACTAAGCCAATTCAAGCAAATCCATAAACAACGGGGACAACAGTGCTGCACGTGCTACATGTAAAAGCATGATGGCGGTTGACAACTTGAATAAATTTCTTGCTTTGGAGGTTGTAACTGAATGGATATCTAGAACATGCAATGTGATAATTTGGTTGGGTTGGATCTAAATTTATCTTTTCTATAATGTATATAATAGTTATATTTAACTTACATGGTTGAGTGCTAGATAGAATATTAAAGATTGTTGCTCTAAACTATAATCAATTGTACCTTTTTATTCTCTAGGGTTTTTGCTCAGAAGAATATTAAAACTGCACTGCACTGTTATCGATTTGCTCGAGCGGGCAACCGGTAACATTTCCATTGTGAGACTTGTTGTTACTGTTTTTGGCATATCAAATGTGCTATGGGAAGCTTGCCAGGCTCTGCCATGCAGGCGGTATACTCTTGGTAGCTTGCTGGGCTCTCTGAGAGCGACGGAGGAATCAAATGTGGGTCAGCCAGCTGCAAGGTAAACGGCCTACCCACTATTGGAAATGTACAAAATTATGTAAAAGTGACTGGAGTGATAGTACAGTGGAAAGTATAATTACTTTGCATGTGACTGACCTGGTTTGATCCTCGGCATTCCATATGGTTCTCAGAGCATCACCAGGATTAATTCATGAGTGCAGAGCTGTAAATTACCCCTGATCATCTCCAGGTGTGACCCAAAAGCAATAATAAAAAAAAATGCAAAAAGTAAGAAAAGAAAGAAAAAGTATAACTTGAACTTGTTTGATTTAATTAATGTAAAATAGGATCTTAATGTGATTGATTGATGTTGATTGTGGATATAGTTTAGGGTCACATTTGAACTACAAGGATACCGGATTAAAATTATTTCTTTAAGTACTTGGAAACACAGAAAGATACCTATTTAATAGCAGGAGCATTTGACAGTGATAATTGCGGAGTGGTTAGACATAAAAAAGCATTCAGATTTTATAGGTACTGAATTTGAAAGAAAATGTTTTGCAAGAAGATTTTTGATAGATGGGATATAGCTGACTAAGGACAAAAATTCAAATATGACTCTATACTTCATTGTCTGGTAAGTCAGAAGTATTATGATGATATTGACAGTTATGAGAACAGAAAAAAATAATGAGCTTGGCTATAGATATATTAAAATTTAAGTGTCAGCAGAATATTCAAGTTGTGATGGCCTACTCACAGTCAAACAGGAGGACTTTGAGAGCATATAAAATTTCGATTTCCTTTTGCAACTTTATATGCGTTACTTTTGTCTTCAAATATCATTTCCCTCGGTGGTTTATCTATATGATTTCTTTCCTCGTAGATTTTCTAACTACTAAATCATATAATAAGTACATAACTGCCTTTTGAGTCTTGTTTTTCAGTAAACTTTTATTATTTGTTTGAAATATAAAGATGTTAATTTGTTTACTTTTCTCAATTTTATTTTGAAATAATATAACATTGCTAACATTTAGGAAAAATGAACAGCTCTGCACATAAACATTTATTAGATTAGCAATAAAATTGTGTTTTTAAATAGTTATGAAGTACTTTCCTAAGTACCAATCTATATCTTTGGTGTTTCTTTTGGTTACATAGGTTCTTCCTAATTCTATTTATTTATTATTTTGGTGGGCCACACTCGGCTGTGCTCAGGGCTTAGTCCTGACACTGCACTCAGGTATCACTTCTGACTGCCTAGGGGACCACATTGGGTGTGGGACATTAAACTTAGGTCGCATGTGCAAGGCAAATACCCTACCTGTTGTATTATCAAACTGGTCCTTGACTATTTTGATTCTTATAAACATTTCATTGTGTGGGATTATTTTTAAATTTTGGGAAAAAATCTTGAATAGTGCAGGATACCCCTGTGAATTACAAGATGGCGATTAATGTCCTCAATGATAATTAACTTGATCAAGTAATATATTGTTTAAAGTAATATATTGTTCCATTAGAGAACCAAACCAGCAATAAAATCATCTAAGAAAACCTATACACTTTAATGTAAGTTAATAATAAAAATGTTTTTTGAGAAAAAATCTAATATTTAATATTTTAATTACATATATATTTATATATATATGAAGAAATAGGAAATTGGTAGCATTAAAAGTGAATTTCACCTCCCAACCCCAACCAGCTCCCTTAGGCACATAACAAATTTACTTTGTATTGCTTTGTTCAACAAAACTTAAAGAAATGGCAAGTAGAAAACAGAATTATCAGAAAATAAATCATTAAAAGACAGTTTGTCATTACTAAGGATTTTAACTGATGTAAATAAGGAAGTTAAAATCATTTAATTCAGTATAATAAGATGCTAATTCTCATTTACATAAGTAAGTTTTCAGCTCTGGAATCCAGAATATATTGCATTAAATTTTATTTTGTATTTGTATCCATTATGGTAATAATTATGTCTTACCTTTCATTAATAAAACTTTTAAAAAGTTCTGTGCTAATATATTTTGGAGTGTACATGAAATAGGTAAGGTCTACACATGTAAATTGTTCCCCTACACTATATTCAAACACTAAAGTTCAGTTGTTCCTGATGATATGTAACTGTGGTACTGTATCACTATCACCCAGTTGTTCATTGATTTGCTCGAGCGGGAGCCAGTAACCTCTCCTTTCATCCCAATCCTGAGATTTTCACAGCCTCTCCTTATTCATCCGTCCCAGCGCTGCAGTATTGGAGGCTCCTTCAGGGTCAGGAGAATGAAGCCCATTATAGTTACTGATTTGGATGTATTGAATACGCCTCGGGTAGCTAACCAGGCTCTTCCATGAGGGCAGGATATTCTCAGAAGCTTGCCGGTCTCTCCGAGAGAGAAAAACTGTCGCTCTCTTCCAGGATCTTATGATACGTTACAGTATTCAATATTCCAACACCAGTCCCACCACCACTGTCACCTTCCCTCCACCATTGTCTCAGTTTCCCCAATAATCCTTTAAGCCTGCCCCTGTAGCAGGCCCATAATAACGTGTTTTATACTGCTTATTGCCAATAAATTGGGGATGAGATAAATTGGGGACAAAGGGGAAGGGAAGGTCAAACTGGTGGTATTGGAAGAATAGATGCCTGTAACAACTATATTATGAACAACTTTGTAAATCATGGTCTCTTCATAATTACTTTAAAAATAAATTTCATAAATTACTTAATGCAGCATTATTCTTACAAGTTTTAACAAGGTTTGAAGTTAGCAAAACTTATCTTCTAAGGATCTGGATCACATGCGTCACTTTTCTTTCATATTAACAACTCATCTATATATATCTGTATATATTTTTTATCCCAAGTAACCTGTGACAACCAAGTCAAATCATGCACTATTATAATGTCCTAAGCTCAAAAAAATATTTGGTTCAATAAAATTCTAAGGTTATAAAATCAGATATAACATGGTATGTGTATTACAAGCATTCACTTAATTTAATTATGCATTGGGGGAGGGAGTTACATTTTTCAATGCCCAGGGCACCATATAGAACAGGAAAGGGAACCTAGGACTCTCTCATGCACAGAATACTTTCCATCCCCTTCACTATCTCCCTACTCTGGAGCTTTCAAAATGTTTTTTATTTATTTATTTATTTGTTTGTTTGTTTGTTATTCTGGATGCTCATATCCAGTACAGTGGATCTCAATACTCTTGTCTCTAAGTTTAGGGATCATTCCTGGCAGGGTTTCAAAGATCATATGGGGTACAGGGGGCTGAACCTGGGTCAAGTGCAAGGCAAGTATGCTACCCACTGTACTATGGCTCTCGCTCATTTAAAAAAAAAACATATACCCAGACTTACATTTGAATGCCTGTAGATATTAAATAATATATATTAAGTATCTATAGCAAACAATAAGAAAAACAATAGAAGGAGTTTAAGCCTTTCTTTCTTTTTTTCTCCTGAAAATTTTATCCATAAAATATTGACCGTATTTTGGTAAATAAGATCCAGGTAATGCCAAATATTCAATAATACAGTGATGAAATAATGGCATGGAAAACATAGGTGGTTATAATCATCGGTACTAATTATAGTACACATATCAAGTTTGGTCCTTTCATACTATGGAAGCTATATTTCAACTAAAACTAGAAAATATTAAGAAATATTTTTATTACTTTTTTGTCCCATCAATGGAATTGGGCCATTACATTTTTTTGTTATATTCACTTTCTCTTAGGCACTTACAAAAATTTTTGTAGTAGATATTTTTCATTTAAAAGGTTCCTCTGAAAGGGAATGCCCTGCCACAGGGGCAGGTTGGGGTGTGAGGCTACTGCGATCATTGGTGGTGGAGAATGGGCACGGGTGAAGGGAAATAAATAAATAAATAATAAAAGAGCAGAACATACATCCTTCTTAGCCATATATATATATATATATATATATATATATTAGCATCTGGTAACAGTTCAGTTGAATAACAATGAAGCTTGACTATTATAAAAATGCAAAAGAAAAAAATCATAATGAGATCTAAATAAATTACAAGAAAGAAAGATTTAAAAAAAGGTTTCTCTGACATATATTATTACTCATGGTTTATTAAAATGATAAAAGTCTACGTATTTTCATAGTTCACACTAAGTTTTGCCATAACATAGCATAAATAGAAAATGAAAACACACTACCAACATCTCTTAGCTACTTAATGAAACATGTAAAGATGTTTATATTATTTTTTTAAATTATTGAGCAAGCTGTTTTATAATGCCTTTTATTATGATAACAAACTAGAACCCAAGCAGAAATAGATCAGAATGAAGATCTTAGTAGTTTACTATGTTTGATAATTTTAATGATAATGAACATTTTAAATTCCAAACATTGTAAAATAATATGGCAAAAAATTGACACCTCTCCATATTCTGTGTTATATTTTAGCTAAGACTGATAACATGGTTAGAATCTTCAGACTCTTGCCACTCTCACTCCAATTATCAAATGTGTGCCAACATTCTCTAGTTGCTACATATAAGTGATTTCTAGTCAGCTGGCAACACTTCTCTCCTATTTTGAGTTGTAGAATGTGGAACCATTTAAAAAACAAAGACCAAATAACATATAATTGCACTGACTTCTCTACACATTTATTTTCATTGCTCATCCATTTCCACAGAGTTAAAAAAAAAGTTTTTGATGGAGTTCTTGGATCTTTCAATGATCTTTAATTGCTTATCCTCTAACATTTATCCTCTAACATTTGTTTCTTTTCCTATGGGGCCACACTACACAGTGCTCTGGACTTATCCTAGCTCTGCACTAAGAAATTACTTAGTGCACATGCAAGTCAAGTGCCTTATCTGCTATACTATCAGTCCAGTCCCTGATACCTCTATTATTAATTCTAGTTTTATATAATGGGAGTTAAAAACTCTATGCTTTGAGTTCTGCATTAGAAATAGCCATGTAAATTGAAGGATGGGTTTTAGGGCATTGTATAACTGAAACCCAAGCATGAACAACTTTGTAACTGTGTATCTCAAGGTGATTCAATAAAAATGAATAAATATAAATAACTCATGGTTTTAGAAAAGAAAAAAATACCAAAAAATAGAATAGTCATGGAATGTGGAGAAATAGTATAGAAGGTAGGGCACATGCTTTGAACATGGAAGACACTCCTTTGATCTCCAACATTCCATGTGTTCTCCCGAGCACTGCCGGGTGTAATTCAAGTCCACAGTCAGGAGTAACCTCTGAGAATCACCAGGTGTAGAAAAAAAATCTGTGTAAAATCAACATAAGGTTGATATGCACTGGTAAATTAATGTCTCTGGTTTTGTGTTACATTCTTTTTAAGTATGGAGAAAAAAGTTGAGGATAGTCAACATTACTAACTAATCAGCACACTTAATAATTACAATCTTTTTAAATATCTTTCCAAATTAAAGATTACTATACCATAGCAATTATGATCTCATTTGGTTAGTTTAGATGGTATTATTTCATATATAGCAGCATTTCCTCACAGTGAATCCCATATTTGATAAAGAAGTGTCAGGAAATATTATTTTTAATTGAGACATACCATATATATGTGTGTGTATGAAAAAATGCTACTTGTGAAAGATATCTTCAAGTGACAAATAATCTGAAACTTCAGAAGAGAGCAATGCTTCAAATGATTAACTGCTGAACTATACTACAGTGTCATGAGTTTTAAAAAAATGGTTAAAGAAGATATAGCAGAAAGTAAAGTGTGGGAAAAATAGAAAAAATAACTTCATAGACTTTCAGCATCCTGTTAACAGACACCAATGAAACTCTAAAAAGAGAAAGTGTATCTTTCTACTAATAGGTCCCTCTGTGACTACATAGGCCATGGGTACTAGGGACAAAGAACAGAGAAGAGTCACTTAGTTTCTCTGTCCACATACCCTCCTTGGTTCACAATTTTCAAAACTTTTTCCTATGATTCTGGATATTGCTTTCCCTAGGGAGAAAAAGTACATAAAAATGTTAGTATGGTTGCTTGAAATAACTTTTTCTAAAGAAATAGAACATCAACAATTTAACAAGATGAGGACAGATAGTTGCAACATTTGTGGAAAAAGTTATTTCATCTAGTATCTATAATATTCTACAAGTTTTCAAAAGTGTATGATGTTTTTTGGATATGGGGATGAGTAACAAAAAATCACTTTCAATAAAATTAATCCAAGAGAGATTATGTAAACATTTATTTAACATTGTGTATACATTGCCCAGACTTGAAATCACATTGGAAAGGTCCACAGGGCAACAGTATGTGAAATTGAGTATTTCCTCTTCTTGTATCTTATTTCAATGTCTCTGTGGCCTTCAAGATGCATGTACTAATGTATCTTGAACCAGAAATATCAATAACTGAGTATGTGATACATAACAATCTCCAAAGACTATTTTTATTGATTTAAAGTGTAAGAAGACATGAAGAAAATAGCTCTTGCAGGCATTGAACATTGATAATCATTCTGACAGAAATATTATTTGTAGAGCTTCCTAGAATTATATTTAGAATAAATAAAGTAGAATTTCCTTCACAATTTTTGCTATAAAACTGTGGTTTTTAGATGATTGTATCTACTTTCTTAGGGAGAACTATACTATTGATCTTTGTTTACTCTCAACTATGTTTAAAAATGCATGTATTATCGGACCAGGGGTGAGAAAGAATGGCATGTGTGTCCCCTTGAGTTCCATATGTTATTTTTTAATACATTGAAACACCTCCAAGTACCAGAGGGCATGGTCTCAATGGTCCTAGGGACCAAGGGTCATGTAGTTTGCACAATTTGACACCGGCATTGAACTATCACACTGTTTTGGCCAGTGAGTAGCTTAGAGTGGTCCCAGGACCCCTCCTGACCTATCCATGAACTGGAATTTAAAAATTAAGATTTGGTATGAATTTTTTATAGAAAAATAATAATATTTTCTATTTCTTCTTTTTTTTGAATCACCGTGAGAACAGTTACAAAGTTTTAGGTTTAAGTCTCACTCATACAATGATCAAACACCCATCCCTTCACCAGTAGATATTTTACACCATCAAAAACCCGAATACACCCCCCTATCCCACCCCTCCCCATGCCTGTGATGCAGATGATTTCCACTTTACTCTCTCTACTTTGATTACATTCATTATTTCTACAAAAAGATGCATCATTATATTTGGAATTCTCCCCCAACAATCAGACCTGCTGAAAAGGGATTGTGAAATAACTTGTTTTCTATTGCTGGTTATGAGGACCATATGATTGTGTGGTCGAGATAGTGGCCACGAGATTTTGGACTTCTGATATTTTACTAATTAAGTCTGAGGAATTTCTGCCAAAAGCCACATAGTTCTGAGACTGGTTCATGTTCCCCTGTGGCCATGACTGTGCTGGAGAGCTGCTCATGCGGAGGCAACTCATGGTCTTGGTGGGGCAAGAAGGACGTGCCAGTTCTGCCCCCATTCCATGAGGCTGCAGTAGCCCCATCACCGCCAGCTCATACCTGGCTGTCCAAGAAGCTCTGAGGTGGTAGCCACCATGCTGCCAGGGGGCAGAGGTGAAGGAAGAAGAGACAGACACCCTTTCCCTCCCAGAGGGACACGGTGACACAGCTTAATGCATAGTCCATTCATGTTTCTGCCAAAAGCTGCTGGGTTCTGAATTAGGTGTGTGTGCCTCTGAGGCCGTGGCTGTACTGGAGAGTCACTTGTGGGGAGCAACTCATGGTCTCAGTGGGGCAAAAAACTTTCTGTTCTTTTAACCTTTGAAATATAATGCTCAGAAGCTTTACTGTAGTACATAATTTATAAGACACATTTCTGAAAATTTTTCTTTAAGAAGTCTTAAAATATTTAGCACTGGACTGAAATTTTTCCTGTTACATATTTCACTACCTTACATTCAATTAGAGCACAAGTCTGTTACTGATAAATTTTCCAAAACAATACTAGTAATGAACAGATATTGATATAAATATTATTTGAGAATAAAATTAAAATTAAATTGCTCCTTATTTTAATGGACTGACAAACAATTAAATATGCCTGTTGCCATGTTTTAGGAAAAAATAGAAATATGTTACAAATCACTATCATTTAAGTCTATGAAATAGAATGAAGAATTAAATTGACAAAACACAATATAATTGTGTTTTTATATAAGTTTTCAAGGTTCACAAACTCATAGTCTGAACAAAGATTCAGTTCCTTCTTTGAAAAACAGTCTTCATTTTTGCAAGCCAATATTAATTGGCAGAGCTTTTTGAGGATCCTCCCAAATGGTGGCCAAGAGCGTCTGCAGCCAATTCTTAACCAACTGGTTTCTGAGCATGTGATACTCTTTGGTTCCTGCAGTGCCTGGATTTGCAAGAACATTCTGAGCAATGCACAGGATGTTCCAGGGATCATACCTGGCAATAATTCAGAGGCCACATTGTGCTGGGCATCAATCTGGGGTTTTCCACATATGCAGCATGAGCCATAATCTCTTTACTATTTATCTGGTTCTAATTAGCAAATATTTTGAAAAAGAATGACAATTTTTTACTTTGTTCCACCATTTTTGTTACTCTCTTCATAAAGCAGAGACAGAGGGTATTAAATTAAATTGGAGCAATTTCTATGTATTTACTTTCATTTTACCTGTGATTTTTCTAGTATTCTATTCTATGTAACACATCTTTCTCATCCTTTGACAAATATTTGTGTTTTATAAGTTTTCTAAAATTGCAAGTAATGTTCCTTCTTTAAATTATTATTAAACTATTCTTAGTATATGCTTACTGATTATTGTTATAATTTATGGAAGGTAAAGGTAAGGTAAAGACCCTCCCATTGATCGTCGATTTGCTCGAGCGGGCCCAGTAACGTCTCCACTGGAGACTTTGTTGTTACTGTGTTTGGCATATCGAATACTCTCAGTAGCTTGCTGGGCTCTCCGAGAGGGGCGGAGGAATCGAACTCGGGTCGGCCATGTTGGCCGCTTGTAAGGCGAATGCCCTACCGCTGTGCTATGCTTTTAGTTTTGTTTTAATTGTTTTTTCATCTCATGAATTCTAACATTATGAATTTCTGTGTTTATTAGGCCCACTCAGCTAATGCAGTACATGCATTTTTAGATATCAATGCAGGTGGGATGATATCAATTGTATAGGTATACATAGTACTACCGAAAGAAAAATCAATCCCTGTATAATATTATCAGGGAACAGCTGACACGATAAAAAGCATTCTACTCTCTAATTTACAAATATTTTGTGAATATTTTAAATATTTACACCTATATTTTAAACAAATATTTTATAGGGTTTTGTTGGGACAATTTAAGAGCATCAGTCTTTATTTCCAACAGTAAAGTTAAATACCCAGCCTTCAGCAACATTTTAATGACTTCATTTTAAAGGGAATTTTCAACTCTTAATATTGTCTCCTTCAAAATTAACACAGTCTTACTGATATTATCCAATCACTTACTTCATGCAATTATGCTTACCACTAATTACTTCAAAATTTGACAAAGTTTGAGGTTTAAATTTTGATATGTAAATTGGAAAATTAATAAAGCATCTGATATGATATCGACTATGAATGAAAAGCACTAATTAAGATAAAAAGGTAATAGTTTTACCAGAATATCTTTCATTTCTGCTTATTCCATCTTGTAGCGCAAGACTAACCAGTCAGACATCCACTAACAAATCTTCCTATTACTACTGTATACTCAGCCTTTAACAATAGATTTGTCTTCCCTTCTCCTGTTATACTATACACAACAGATAAGTGATGCCATCTTGAGTTTCTCATTTTTATGACTTACATCACTTAAAATGTTATCTATGTGTTCCACCAAAAGTGCAGCAAATTGCATGGTTTCATCATTCCTTGTATCTGCATCGTATTCCTCTGTGTGTGTGTGTGTGTGTATCACAAGTTTATAATATACACTTTCTGTTGTTAGACACTTCTTTTATGCAATGACTTATAACAAATAAATAAACACGTTCAGTTTTTATTATGCTCTGCCATGACAAACTCCTAAAAGTTTTCTTTAGCAATAATGATTTTATCACAGTTCTGGAATCTGATAGGTGGATATGGGTTATTCTATAGTTCAGATAAAGCTCTCTTTATGGAATATAGATAGCTACTTTCTTGTCTGACTCTATGTGGCATCTATGTGGCATTCTATGTGATATCTCTTTTCCTGTGAACATTTGGTCCATTATCAGAGCTGTATACTACCAAACTTATCTAAATCTTAGAACATCTCAACATCCCATCTTCAAATATCATTATATTGAGGTGTATTCTCAGGAATTTTCATTGTATTCTCGAAAACATCTAACAGAAACCTATTTTCTTCAATATGCTTTTATAAAAATTAATATGTCAATAAGATTGAAGTCAGAACATTCAAACCCATGTGACATCATGAGAGAAGTAGGAGTGAGGCATAATGAGTTCATTTGCCGCAAGATATAACATAATATATTGAATTTAACTGATCAGTAACTCAAGTTTAACAAACAGAAAAAAGCAGAATTATATGTTCTCTGTGTACAATAAAATTGTTTTCATGTCTTATGAAAAGGGAATGATACGTTTCAAATATTTTTTTATTTTCTCCAAATTACCTTTTAAGTCATAACTTTCCCCCCTTCTTAAATTTTCTTAGTTGTGTTTAGAGGAATAAAATGTTAGGAGATAACATTGAACCAGGCTGGAAGGTTCAGTGCTCAGGACGCAGTGGTGACATGGAATTTGGAACCGGTAGTGTTCAGGGAACCAGGAGGTGCCATGGAATGGCCATAATTTTAATTCAATTAATTATAAGTCAGTAAGAATATTCAAGAAAATAAAAACGTCACGCTCAGTGTTTTATTTGCTGAAAAGATAACAAAAATATGTCACCACTTTATTTAAAAAATTGGCTATAAAAATCCTCTGTCAATCTGGGAATTTTTCATTTTTTATTTGTTCTGACTTTATAGTTAGCAATGTTCAAAAGTATGAGAATAAAAGCATATTTTCTTTTTTAAAGTATTTCTTTAATAGTGAAAAGTTTCAAGTACTATTTATTTGTATGTAAAAAGAAAATATCATGCATGACTAGGATATGAGCTGTAGCACTAGCACAGTGGGTAGGGCGTTTGCCTTATATGCAGCCAACATGGCTGACCCGAGTTCGATTCCTCCGCCCCTCTTCGAGAACCCAGCCAGCTACCATGAGTATCTCACCGGCATGGCAAAGCCTGGCAAGCTACCCATGATATATTCGATATGCCAAACACAATAACAAGTCTCACAATGTTACTGGGCCAGCTCGAGCAAATCCATGAACAACGGGAGGACAGTGACAGTGACAGTGACTAGGATATAGTTTAATGTTTGAGTAGTATTTTATAATTATATAGGTCCTGAGTTTGATCCGTAAATCTTAAAAATTTATAGACACAATAATTAAAGTAAAATGGGATTCCAGATTTTAACAATACATTTGAAGATAGAGTCAAGAAATTATATTGTGAAACCAAGAACAAAAACTTCTTTTGTTGTAGAGGAAAACAATTCCTTTTGGTATATAAAAAATAATTTAGTACATTGATTTCTAACTTGTCTGCCACCCCTTGAATTTCAAGTGTAGCTCTGAGACCAATAAAAACAGTAAGACATGACCTTGCAATTGATGAATCAATTGGCACCATTCTGGAACTATGTATCTGGAGATAGAATATGGATTAATGTTTGCTAGAGAAACAAGTTCAGAAGGGATTTTATGTTTATCCCTGCAGAATTTTCAGAAACACAATATAATGTGATAGGATTGAAAATAATAAAGCCATTAACAGTTAATTAAAAGTCTTCTTTATTGTTTTTCTAGAGTAAGTCATATTAAAATGAATGTAACTTTATCCAATATATAATATATAGGCACATTTTAATAGTTATTAAATAAGTTAGTTGTTAAATAAGTTTTATTTAGAACTACAAAGAACAAATCTTTAGTGCTTTATAAATCCATTGAAGGAAGGATTCCACCATTAAGACATAGCATCATAAAATATGGTTTTATTATTTGTGAATTACACTGCCAAATTTCTTCTAATGATTACTTTTTTGGTTATACTTCACCAGAATTAGGAATAACTATTTCACTATTGTTCCCTTTGTGGATCATTTTAGAATGAAATACCAGGTTATTGTAAAATTTGTCTTAAGTATAGCACCTCATCTCCAAGTAACTGCTGCATTGTTCTCATTCATTCTGATAATTTCAACTGCTTGTGAAAATAGCGAAATATCTATACTAACTTAAACCCAGTTACTATAGCTAGCCTAAAATAACTTCGATCATTTTAGTGCAGAGCCTCCAAAATACTTTTCACTTAAAAGAGGACTTTAAGTACTACAGTAAAAGTTTTGATGAATGGTACACCTGAAAACGTGACTGTACAATAGAAATCATTTAACGAAGTAAAGAAATTGTGTGACCCTGCTCTCACCTCACTTTGACACTTTTTCATGGGTTAACCCAGGTACTATAGTCACCAAACCCCATCTTTTTATCTCCATTTTCAATTGCTTTAAGAATTTCCACAGCAATATGTGCACCTCTGAAAATGTCTCCTGCCTTCCAATCACTTTAGGTATTGACCTCAGAGATTCTTCCTTTTACTGTCAACAATCTGACCCTCCCACATCAGTGGTATTGATTTCTTCTCAACTGCTTAAAAGAGTAGAAAGTTTCCTCTTTGGTCAAAAGTCAACATGTCTCATGTATTTCAATACTCCATTACAATTGTTCATCTAGGGCAACCAGTCACATCCCTTTGTCTCTGCCTACTGAATTAAACCTAAATGGTTCTGGAATCCTTAGGAGGAGAAACAAAACCAAACTTAAGGAAATGGCTCTGTCTTGCAAGGCCTGCTTCGACTCTAATGTTTTCCCATCAAACTTTAAACTCCTATAAACTTCTGCTTATCCATTTGAACGATAGTATTGTTTGGTTCCCTGTTGTGAACCTTTCACCTTTCTTTCCTTCCTTTCTAAAGTATTTAGGCACCTTGAAGAAAATAATAAAGCCAGTGATTTTCAAACTGTGACTTTTTGTTTGATTTGGCTAAATTATGAATTAATTTTAAGTGGTATTATACACCTATCCATGCATGTACAATTTGTGATAGATGATATGCTATTTTATATCCCATCCTACTTATTACATCTACAGATATATATAATCAATAAGTAATTAATAGGTACCAACCACTTGAAGTCAGAACAAACTGTGGGACCTCTGTTCTTTCTTCTACCACTTTTATTATCATTACTTTATTACTGTTATTCATTAAATCTAGGAAAATTTGTAGATTTACCTTTATTGTCACACAGTTTTATAACCATTAAAAATTTAGTCATTTTGGGAGCTGTAGTGATAGCACAGCAGGTAGGGTATTTGCCTTGCAGGCGGCCCACCCGGGCTTGATTCCCAGCATCCCATATGGTCCCCCAGCACTGTCTGAGGTAATTCCTGAATGCATCAGCCAGGAGTAACCCCTGTGTATAGCTGGGTGTGGCCCAAGAAAGGGAAAAAAAGTAGTCATTTTAATTGTATGTGCTAATATCATCACATACACTTTACTCCTTTTCTAGAGATTCTATTAAAGAAGCAAAAGATTGTGTCTGTATTCATTTAGTTTACCTCTCCCTCCTCTACAAAGAGAGCATTTGGGGTATCTTTGAGACACATGTTCCTTTGGTGGCATTAAAGATATATATTTTGAAGCAGAAGAACAAAATACTCTAAAGAAGTTCATAAACTCTACATTTTATATCATCTTACTGTTATTTTCTAGTTCAAAAATTTTTATGCTTTTCTTTAAACATACATCTAGTCCTTGTAGTCCTTGCAATATAAGGTACTTGGTTTCTAATCCCATTTCAATTATTCCCTGGCAATACTCAAATCTTTTCCTTTTGAAATACTCTTTCCACAAAGAAGAAAATGAGAAACAAAATTTCTGAGTATTGCTTTTAGTATTATTTCTGAAAAGCCAAAAAACATTTCTAGTCAATAATAAACACATTGTATATACTATGCTAGTGCTTGCTTATTTTCTCCTGTTTGATCATTATTATCACTTTAGCTTTTTTTGCTTTTAGCCACACAAGGCAGTTAATTTAATCTTTAGATGTTTACAAAACCTGAATAGAATCCCCACTTAATCTCTGTGCCCAATTAATCTCTGTGATGAGCACCTTCCAAATGCTTATTTGGCACTCTTTCCAGAAAATTAAATCACTCACACATCCTCTTGATATCTACTACTTTAAGCTTTTGTGCAGGTAATGCCCTCCAGCCCCAACCTGGCTTATCAACCTCTTCCAGGAGTTTTCCAGAGCCTGAAGAAGGAGACTGCCCCATTGCAACTGGAAATCATATCTTGAAGCTAAGGCTTTTCAAGATTCATGGCCTCAGGACCTCTTTTTCTTCTTAACAGTCAAAATTCCAAGTCTCTTTTCTTTCTGAAAAGAAAGATTGGATCCAGCTGCATAATACATAATGGGATTTCAAAATCCTTTTTCAATGTCCTTTAACATGCATTGTTAAAGTCCCTTTAGTTTTCAGAATTGAGACACTGGTAGATTTGGGGAAAACCCATTATACTGTCTCACCAATACATTGGCATAGGTGCCATACAGAATATAAGGGTATGTGATGGAAATTCATAGCAGAATCTTTATATTTCTACAAATCTTTGCTTTCTATACTATTATACTCATAAATATTTCAATATTCTCATATTCTCTATAAAGGTAAAGGTAAAGGTAAAGGCCCTCCCGTTGATCGTCGATTTGCTCGAGCGGGCCCAGTAACGTCTCCATTGGAGACTTTGTTGTTACTGTGTCTGGCATATCGAATACTCTCGGTAGCTTGCCGGGCTCTCCGAGAGGGGTGGAGGAATCGAACTCGGGTCGGCCATGTTGGCCGCGTGTAAGGCGAACGCCCTACCCGCTGTGCTATCGCTCCAGCCCATATTCTCTATAATAGATCAATATTTTATTCAAAAGTTTTGTTTTCTTTTATACATACATAGATTTTGTATCAAGGTGAGGAAGTCAGTTCACAAGAGAATGCATTTTTGACAGCAGATAAAACAATCACCTTTAAAGATAAAATTATTCTTTGAATATAAATTAATATTTAAAGATGTATACAAATTCTGAGTGGAATTTCCACTTAATCTCTGTGATCAGTATCTTCCAGTATGCTTTCATAACTATCTGCATGATAGTTGTGGCTGTTTAAAATAATCTCAAGTGGCAAAGAAGATGTTTTCTGCAGGGAATAGTAGGATTGTTATACTGTTACCATCTTTGGAAAACTGTGTTATAAACACTTCATTATCACTTTTCTCTTTTTTGACATTGAGGATTGTTTCATTGTAATTGTTCCTGAGAAAGGGTTGCTTATGCAGAAAAATATAATAATTAAGGGCAGAAAAATAAAGATAGTTAATAACTAAAATATATGAAACACACACACAAACACACACACATACAGTAGAGGCATTGCTAAGGAACTGCTCAAAAAGTTTGTTTAAAGTTAATACATTCTGTAACCAGAAACAAAGTGATTGTGATATGCTTTGTCTGATCTCATGCCGTCTTCTCAATATTTTAAGCAGTTTGATGAAAAATACTTGGGTTCCAGATACTAAAAAATATATCTCTTTCCACATCTTAGAACTTAATTGCACCACCAGGAATTCATTCATTATTTTTTAATTTCACTGAAATTTAAGTGTTTTTTGATGCATTGAACCTTCGTGACATGTCCTGATCTTTTAAAAAATAAATGCAAAGAAATACAAGAATGGAGTTTCATTGTAAATTATTTATGCAGTACATGATTATATGGAATAAAAGTTTGATGTCTTTTATGATACTTATTTGTCACATTTTATCACACTTATACCCACAGACACAAAATAACTAATATATAAATATATATACATATCTACAGAGAGATTGCATAAATACTTCATTTTAATAGACATTGAATATGACTATCTTTTAGATTTTCATGTCAGTGTAGATACTTCATAAATTATCCTGGTCAGCTCACATTGGAGGCATTCATTCTCTCAATGACTACTGTGGCATTCTAGTACATATATAGCAGAAATCATTCCCTACTCCTCTTTGAACAAATCTACAGTAGTTTCCAATAGAATGCTACTTCACATTATACTGTAATAATTATATTTGCAAATGTATTTTGATGCATAGATGCAGCTGTTTCTTAAGAATTTAAGAGAAATTTTTGTCAAATATGTTTCTTAATATCCTATATTTCTTGGTTTCATGACTTTTAATTTCCATAATAAAGAATATTTGCATAGTTCTTCAGAAATTACTATTTCCTTTCCATACTGAAAATAACTTCAACAATTTTTGTATTCCCTAAATTATTAATATTTTGTACCTGGTCACAGTCACGGTCCTCCTGTTGTTCATCGATTTGCTCGAGCGGGCCCAGCAACGTCTCCATCATGAGACTTGTTGTTACTGTGTTTGGCATATTGAATACGTCACGGGTAGCTTGCCAGGCTCTGCCGTACGGGCGAGATACTCTCGGTAGCTTGCTGGGCTCTCCAAGAGGGGTGGAGGAATCAAACTCGGGTCGGCCATGTTGGCCGCTTGTAAGGCAAACGCCCTACCGCTGTGTTATATATATAAAAAAAATGTGCCATAGTATACTATACTATCTGTTAAATAGCACACACTATATACTATAAAATAATATAATATGTTATATTAATGTAATTTTTACTTAAAAGATTCCATTTATTTTCTTTTACTATATATATGTATATATATATATATATATATATATATATATATATACACATTCTTAGAGAACTTATAAACAGTGCCTAAGAGGGATTGGAGCTCTTTTGCAGACTCTTAGCCATTGGGGTTGATGGTTCAGTGCAAGAGCCTGAAGATGCAGTGACACTTGAACCCTAAGGTGCTGGGAATCAGCCAGGCCACATCAAAGGTGCTCAGGGCATTACTGGGTTGCATCAAGTGATTCCTTGAGAGGTGTGGTGGCTAGAGAATGAGCCAGCATCAATTTTAAGCAAGTCATGCACATTGAGTTCAGTACTGCCTTTCACACCTCTCATTTTCATTCATCATTCATCATCCTGTTATTCGTCGATTGCCTCGAGCAGGCCCCAGTAACGTCTCTTTCATCCTAGCCCTGAGATTATATTCAAGGCTCTTTAGGAGAATGAGACCCATCATTGTTACTGGTATTTGGCATATTTGGTACGCCACGGGGAGTTTGCCAGACTCTGCCCTGTGGGCAGGCAACATTCGATAGCCTGCAAGTTTGTCCAAAGTAGGAATGAGATAATAAGATGTCATAAAAAGATGTCCTGATAAGATATCGCGCGGCTGCGAATGCGGCCAAGCGGTTCCGGGAGCTGGATTTTATAGTCTCTGAGTCTTGGCTGTTGATGGGATTACACGGCGCCAGGGGGCCAGGTGGTGGGTGTGACCCCCGCCTACTGGAATTTGGAGGATCTGGGTGGAGGATGCTCGACTCCAATCCGAGTAGGCTTGGAGATCTCGGCCCCGGAACCCGCGTGGCTTTGTCCCTCTGCCAGTACCTTTATGTGTGCAGAGAGTGGTCTCAGCATGGTGGTGGCTGGTCCTGGAGGTCTTTGGCTGCTGGAGCCCTGGTCGGGGCGGGGAGGAAAGCTCAACCCACTCCCCTCCAAGGGACTCCGGCGAGGAACAGCCAGGCGCAGGGGCAGGAGACCTCTCATTTATTTATTTATCTATTGCTAACTACATATCTTGCTAGGATTAAAGCATGCACAAAAGTTAAAAGAAAATCTCTGATAGAGGTCACGTTGTGTAGTGATAGAAGTCAATTTGAAGATTCAAAAACATTATTTTATATAATTAAGCACTACAGAGAAATAATACAATGGAAATTCAAACTTAGAATAGAGTGTGTAGAAGTATGTAATTTTAAGTATAGAACTAAAAAAAGGAGATTTATTAGGTGACACTGAAGAAAAAAATTACTTAAACATTATATACATATGCTGAAAAAACATTTTTTACATGCGGTTACTCAGTTTTTCTAATATAATTTGTTGAATTGACTCTTCTTTCTCTATTTCAATACATTGATAAACTGCCCATGAATCTGAAAGTTTATACCTGAGCTCTAAATTTTGTGTCATTTGTTTGAAAATCTATCTTTATATAAACGCCAAGAGGTTTTGATGACTTAAAATTTGTATTTATATTTTAAAATGAGGAGTTACAATACATACCTTCTTTTTTCTCAATTTAAAAAATTTATCTGGGGATTTTTATGACAGCATACAAAATCTCAACAGAGACTTTTTTCTAGAGTTTTGAAAAATATCAAAATTTTGATGAAGATTTTATTTAATCTATACAATGCTTTTGCTAAGATGTGAACATTTGGTATTTTTCTGTTTAACTTAGCAGTTTTGAGGTTTTCTTGGAGGGGTGGGGGGCGCACCTGGTGATGCTCAGGAGTTACTCCTGAATCTGCACTCAGGGATCACACATGGTGGGTGTGGGGGTCATACAGGATGCCTGGTTCAGTCATCATATGGAAGTCTGAACCAGGTCAGCCTCGTGCAAGGCAAGTGCCTTACCTATTATATTATCAGCCTGGCCCATTAACTTTATCATTTTGCAGTGAAAGATGCTTTTCAATACAAGTAGAAATATTTCTTAAAATAACTAGGTAAAATAAAGATCAAATCTCTAAGAAGATAAACATTATTGAAAGCTCATAAATTTGCTTTGAATGTCTGTCATATTTTCTTCATAATATTTATAGTTTAGTCTCACAGTGGGTAGAGCGTTTGCCTGAGTGAGGCTGACCTGGGTTAGATTCCTTCGTCCCTCTCAGAGAGCCACGCAAGCTATTGAGAGTATCCTATCTACATGGTAGAGCCTGGCAAGATCCCCATGGCATATTCGATATGCCAAAAACAGTAACAACAAGTAACAACAATGGAGACGTTAGGGAGCTGAGGGTCATTAACAATTTTTTTTAAAAAACTGAGAAATATGACGCAGCATAACTTTTTCTTAGCTGTTCTCCTGGATCATGTTTGCTATTTTCAATTAGAAGATGAAAGTGGTAATAACACATAATAATAAATCAACTATTATATATCTATTAGTTGATGTAGCACTGCACTGCAGCACTGTCTTCCCATTGTCTATCTATCGGCTTGAGTGGGCACCAGTACTGTCTCCATTGTGAGACTTGCTGTTACTGTTTTTGGCATATTGAATACGCCATGGGGAGCTTGCCAGGCTCTGTCACGCGGGCAAGATACTCGCGGTAGCTTGCCAGGCTCTCCGAGAGGGATGGAGGAATCCAACCTGAGTCTGCCTCCTTCAAGGCAAACGCCCTACCAGCTGTGCTATTGCTCCAGCCAATTAATTGATGTGGCTAACAAAAATAGTATCTTTACATTATTTTCCAGTGCATTGGGAATAGCTCAGCATATTTAAGAAAATAATTCAAACATTATTTTTTCCCCTAAAATGCCTTTCAGATTAAGGAAAAGGTGCCGTGTTTGGGCGCTATTAATAGGATTTTCTTCCTATCCAGACTCGATATTAGTCTAAACCATCCTATATTTAGAAGACCTTGTTTCCCAAAATAGTAGAAGTGATTCTAACCCTAGATATATTAAAGACTAATTAGTTCAAAAGGTATCTAAAAGTTAAATAAACTAATAAAGTTACAGCAGATATTATTAATTATAATTAAGCATTGATACCTTAATTATTATATTAAAATGTTAATTATTTAAAGTAGTATTTTCGATATCACAAATAAATATACATGCAGGAATTAAAGCACTGAAAGAAATTACGTAAATAAAATGTCAATATATTTCATTGGAAAACATAATTTCAGGCATTTTATGCATATATTTGTGCATCTTTTGAAAAATGTATCTCACATTTTAAATACGATAATAATTGTTTAGAGTATTACTTTCAAAATACGTTTAAAATTTTCTGATATTTAGAGAGATAATACATAAATTAAGGTGCATGCCTTTTACATGTAGCTGACTCTGGTTTGATCCGCCATTCTGAATGCTCCCTAGAGAATGCAGTCTTGGAGCTCCCCACTGCATTTCAAGTAACTGTAGATATCTCTGGCACTATAGGGCCTGAGAAGGACTGCATGCTTGAATTCTCACATTGAGTTATGAATGCGGATGATTGATATGCTGGAAGTGGCCCTATATCCCATGATACCTCACTACACTTATCTTGAATAGAGAATGACTCTAATAAAGAACTTAACTAAGGTACTCACAATTTTATTTTTTAAAACACATATTTAAAATTAATTTTTAATACAATTTTAAATTGTATAATTATATATAATTTTATATATTATGCAATTATATATTTTAAAATTATTTTTGTTGTATTAGACAACATCATATCACAAAACCTTATAAGGTACTCTCTACTGTTGAATTTATTTTAAATTTATTTATTAGTTTTTGCTTTTATTTTAAAAATTTATTTGAATGTATACAAAAGCCACAACTGTAGATACACTTTTAGAGTTAAAAATTATTAGATAACTGATCCAATATAAAATAAATAAGTACAAAATATTTTCATGTAAAATTGAAAAAACTTATCAAGGTACTGATAAATCCATGTCTAAGAATTTGCTAAGCTGTCTGTTGTTAGTTGAGTCTTTTGTATTATTTTCTTTCTTGTGCTTAGTATTCTTCTATGTTACTTTCTACTGATGAATTTTTTAAGTTATTTCACGCATAGTGTCAGCTTACTTAAATAGGTATATATTTGTGTGTTTATCAAGTAAATTGCTAAATATTGTTATTTAAATAGGAGGTAGAAGCTAGTTAAATAATATCAATCTTTTCATGGTGTGCTTTGAACAATTAAAAATAAATAAATAACATTTTAATGACTGTAATTCATTTGTGATTTGATGCAACCTGAATTTACTTGTTCTTTTTTTTTTAAGTGGTGGGAACACCTAATGGTGCTCAGGCCTTACTCCTGGCTCTGTAGGGATCACTCTGCATGAGGCTCAGGGAACCATATGGCGTGTTAGGGATCAAACCTGGGTTGGCTACATGTAAGACAAACACTCTATGCATTGTTCTATAGCTCCTGCCACTGACTATTTAATTTTTAATTCCCAAATTGAGTTTTCATTTAATTGAACTTAAATATAAAAATATCGCTGGAGCGATAGCACAGCGGGTAGGGCGTTTGCCTTACAAGCAGCCAACATGGCCAACCCGAGTTCGATTCCTCCGCCCCTCTCGGAGAGCCCGGCAAGCTACCGAGAGTATTGGATATGCCAAACACAGTAACAACAAAGTCTCCAATGGAGACGTTACTGGGCCTGCTCGAGTAAATATAAAAATAATAAATAATTTCAGTCTTATAACAGCAAATAATATTTGTTAAAAGAATAATAAAGATTCCTTATGACAATTTAAATATAAAATTTTTAATTATTTATTCAAATGTATATTATTCCAAAGTTATAAACTACTTTCTAAATTTAGTAGCTAGTATTAAGATACTAGCTGAAGTCAAAAAGATTAATATAACTACACAGAAAATTTATGAAAGACATTAAAATAGGAAAAGAATAATATTGACCATATTATGTACTACGAAGTTCTGAATTCTTTCTCCTTCATTTTTCTTGACTTTTGTACATCTCTATAAATGTTATATACCTGATAAAGTAAATTACCCTTTTTCAGAATAATGAAGATAAATTATTTCTGTGAAGGCTCATCAGTCCTCTCCATTTCCATAACCATCCCCAAATGCAGTTTTGCATCTAGTAGTTCTGCTGAGCCTATCTGATGTCTAGTACTCCAAATCCTCTTTTGAACAAATTCCTGACTCTCTCATTAGTTAGTGAATTAAATAAAACGTTAACCATGCTCCTTAAATCTTCATGATTTTTTAAAAAAATGACAAGCTCACTTTGACAAACATCCTGTTTATTAGATTCACCCTGTTATTCCAGGTTGCTGTAGATGAATTAGCAACTACTACTGTATTATCAGTATCTCTATTTTAATGATTAAAATGCACTTATTTTAGTATTTATTCATTTAAAAATTTTTATTGTTTTCTAAACTTGTCTTGTGTATAGAATATATATGCATTATTATTACCTTATATGCTGAACAAAACATGTATTAAATTGACCATTTATATAAAAATGATGAACATTATAGTATGAACTATAATTTAGATATATATTTAAGGCTCCAATTTTTGTGTTTCATACATTGTTTATAATATTATACAAATTTAGTTACCTCTTCTTACCATATTTTTGGTCTTTGTTAATACATATCAACAATTAGCTTACATTTACTTTTTTAAAAATTGTACTATTCCTTCTAGTGTATAAGAAAACATAGATGACTCTTCAAACCAAGCTTTCATTATTAGGTTTTTTCAATAGCAAACAAGTGATTTAGTACACTACATTCGTTATCATTTGACTCACTGTTACAAATCATACTTTGTGTATTTGTAATTAGGAAACTAATTTCTTTTTCTCTTTTTACTTGTGGAATCCTCAACAAGATTAATATTAATATTAATTATATTTTGTTGTGTTTGTTTTCTGGGTCACCCATCCTGTAATGTTGTAACCATCCTGTAAAGGTTCTGTACTCAGGAGTACTCTATACTCCTGGAGGTGCTTAGTGAACATATAGGATCACAGAGATTGAACCTGGATTGGCCACATGAAAGGCAAGCACCTATCCATAACCAATAGATGTATTTTATAGTCATACTCCCAAACATAAAGAAAAAATAAAAATATTATGTTTTGTCTAGGAAAATACTTAAGCCTAGCACAAAATAGATCTGTAAGTGAAATCTGGAATCATCAGCAATTTATAGGATCAAAATCATGTGCTTCCTCTGTAAAAGCCACCAATAAAAATACATTTATTTTTAAGAAAGCAAAATGTTTTACAGTCACCAGTAAAGGCATATTTGGGCAACAGGATTAAATGACTGGGAGAAGGTATAAACGTAATACAGAGAATTTTTATGGGATACAAAGTATTAATATGCTATTGTAATGGCATATTGCATTTTGTATGTCTAAAACCCATATAACTATAATAAATGGATATTATTGTTAAGATGAAATATAGGACATATGCCTTTCAGGTAGAATATAGACAGGTAAAATGCCTTAAGGAAGTTTAAGTTTGGTTAATTCAATGAACAGCAAGACAGCTATTAAAAGAAAAGTTCAGGGACAAAGAAGCTATACAGCAAGTAAAGCAATGGCCTTGCATGCAGTCAACTCCGGTTTGATCCTATCACTGCATATGGTCTTTTGAGCCCCACCAGGAGTAATCTTTGAGCACAGATATAGGAGTAGTCCCTGAGGACTGTAAAAAGTAGTCTCCAGGATCCATAAAGTATAATTATACTAAAAGGAAAGCTCCCTGGCTGATACAGCTGTGGTTGGGGGCATGGCCTCTGCAGTTAATTTTCCTTTTCATAGCATGTAGGACTCATATCTCAACCTCCATTACCTAATTCTTATAAGAACATCCTGGCTATCCCAAACACATTAAGCCAATAGTCCACTAGACTACTCAAATCAAAATACTCCCAGAACTCACAAAAATAAAGGTGAACACAAAAATTTGAACAAGCCTAATGTAAAAGAACACATCCCCTGAAACTGCACTGGAGACCTCATGTAAGTCACACAAGAGCACCAAAGAGGAAGTTAGTATTCTTTGTGTGTGTGTGTATGTGTGTGTTTGTGTGTCACACCCAGCGATGCACAGAGGTTACTCCTGGCTCTGTACTCAGGAATTACTCTTAGTGGTGCTTAGGGGAATAGGGATGCTAGGAATCAAAACTAGATTGGCCGTGTGCAAGGCAAATGCCCTACCTGCTGTGCTATTGCTCCAGCCCTGAAGTTAGTATTCTTGAAGGAAAAAAAGGAAACCACCATGTATCAAGCCCATCCAGAATTCTTCCTTGAAGCTAGAAGGGGACATTGATAGTGAGCTGGAGGGACACACTTCCTTACTACTAAAGCAACATGAATAAACAGTGCAGATCCCCACCATGAGAAATGGATGGAGAAAAGAGCCCTGAAACCTCAACAGAAAAACCCACATACACAATCGCTCAGGTGAAGGATTCAGAGATGAAATGTTGAGGATGTTCAATGAGCTCAAAGAAACAGTGGAACAGCATCCAGTAAATTAAAGGAGGATATGAAAGAGACAGTGGAACAGTCAATAAAATGCAGGAAGAAATGAGAACAGAAATAAGAAAGCTACAAGCAGAAGTGTCACTAATAAACAATTTGGTAGATAAAGTTAAAAATTCAGTGGGTGCCCTCAACAGTAGAATGACAATAGCCAAAGGCAGAATAAATGAGCTTGAACTATGAGCTGCAGAATGTATACAGGCAATAAACAATGGGGAAAGTCCTCAAAATAAGCTGAAAGGCAAATAAGACACCTAGGGGATAAATTCAAAAAGAACAACATAAGAATCATTGCTGTACCAGAAACAGGGAGAGAACCTCAATGAAGTAGTAACAATTAAATATGTTGCTGAGAAGTTCCAAGAGTTGAAGAATGCAGGCATCCAAATCCAAGAAGCCCGAAGGGTACCAGATAAAAAATACCCTAATAAAAAGACTTCAAGATGTATTATAATGAGAACAACAAAAACCACAGATAGAGATGCAATACTGCAAGGAGCAAGGTCAAAGAAGGAAATCACATACAAAAGAGCATCCCTTAGATATACAGCAGACATATCAGAGGAAACCAACTGAGCCTAAAGACAGTGGTGGGATATAGTGAAAAACACTAAAAGAAATGAACAACTCACCAAGAATACTTTATCTTGCTATACTCTCACTCAGATTTGAGGAATGATACACCATTTCATGCATAAACAGCAGCTCAGAAACTTCATAGACAAAAAAAAAACCCTAAAAGGACTGAAGGAGCTACTGTAAGATGAGAAAAACCCCACAAGCACAGCAAACTTTTACAGAAAGATGACACAAAACCCCATAACAATAATCTTTCTCAATGTTAATGGTATAAATGCACCAATTAAGAGATACAGAGTGGCATATGGATTAAAAAACTGAATCCATCATGCTTCTGCCTACAAGAAACACATCTGAACAGTCATAGCAAACACAGACTCAAAGTCTAAGGATGGAAGGAAGTCTTTCAAGCAAATATCTCCCTCAAAAAAGCTGGGATGACTGTACTATTATCCCTCAAATTAGATTTCTGGCTGAAAAAGATTAGAAGGGACAGCAAAGGTGATTTTTTACTAATCAAGGGATATGTATATCAGGAAAAGAAATTACACTCCTAAACATATGCACACCCAGTGAAGAGACAGCAAAATATTAAGAAAAAACTGCAAATAGACTATAAAGAGGGCATTAACAGCAACACAATAGTAGTCAGAGATTTCAACACCACCTTATCACCTCTTGATAGACTACCAAGACTAAGACTCAGCAAGGAAATACTGGCTCTGAAGGAAGAAATGGAAGAGAAATGACTAACAGATGTATACAGAGATTTAATCCACAGAAAACCCAATACACATTCTTTTCCCGTGCACATGGAACATTTTTCAAGATAGAGCACATGCTGGGTCACAAAACATACTTCAAGAGAATCAGGAAGATAGAAATTTTATCAACTATCTTTTCAGACCATGATGTACTAAAGATAGAAGATAATCACACATAGAAATAGAGAATCAAACCAAACACTTGGAAATTCAAAAACTCAGTGGTGAACAACCAATGTGTTAGAGACAAAATCAAGGAAGAAATCACAAAAGTCCCGGAAACAAATGAGAATGAAGACATGAGCTAACAGAATATGTGGGAAAAATCGAAAGCTAAGAGAATATGTGGGAAAAATCTAAAGTTAAGGGGAAAATTAATATCTCTGTGAGCGTTTATCAGGAAGGAGGAAAGGGCCAAAATAAATAACTTGACTTCACATCTTAAGATCTTAGAAAATGACCAGAAAAAGGATCCCAAACAGGTACGAGGAAAGACATAAAACTCAGGGCAGAAATTAACGAGCTGGATTCCCAAAAAAAATCCACAAGATCATTGAGGTCAAGAACTGTTTCTTTGAGAAAATAAGTAAGATTGCTATACCACTAGTTATACAAGGAGAGAGAGAGAGAGAGAGAGAGAGAGAGAGAGAGAGAGAGAGAGAGAGAGAGAGAAAGAGAGAGAGAGAGGAGAGAGAAACTTAATAAATGGAATAAAAAATGAACAGGGGCAAATCACAGCAGAAACCAAAGAAATTCAAAAGATTATGAGATTGCTTTGAAATAAGAGAACCTAGAAAAATGAATAAATTCCTGGATTCCTATAACCTCCCAAGATTCAACTAAGAAAATTGGAATACGTGAACAGATCAAGGAAACTGAAACAGTAATCGAACATCTTCCCAGAAATAAAAGCTCATGTCTCGATGGATTCACTAGTGAATTCTTTCAAACATTTAAAAAGTACCTATTGTCAGGCTTTTTTAAGATTTTCCAGGAAATTGAAGAAACAGAAACACTTCCAAACAGTTTCTGTAAGGCACATATCACCCTAAAATCAAACAACTCCTTAAACAATTAAAATCACAAAGGACTATATGAGTAATATGTTTGTGTGTGGGCCATAAGTGCCCAGAGTTTACTCCTGGCTCTGCTCAGGTATCACTTCTGGTGGTTTGCTCAGGGGACCATATGCTTTGCAGGGCGTGGAATCAGGCATGGAAACAGGTCTGCTTCATGCAGGGCAAGTTCCTCACCTACTTCACTGCCTTTCCAGCTCATCAGTGACATTTCATTTCAAGTAAAACAAAGAACAATAGAAAATTCCAAATAATTTTTTCCAATTTTTTTGATGACTCTATTGATAAATCCCAGGTCAGAAGCAGATCCCAATATTGGCAGCACATAAATGGACTTCTTTTTCCTTAGAGCAGAGTAGAAAACTGATTAAGAACTAGAAACCAATTCACACCGTTGATTTTGCCTTTTAGCTTTGTGGACTATTTCTACAAAGCAAAAGGGGAAAGGGAGAAAATTTCCCAGTGGCTGAAGAGATAGTGAAGGAGGTGGTATGCTTGCCTTGTATGCTGTCTACCTGAGTTCAGTATCCAGTATCCCATGGTCCCCTGAGCACTAACAGGTGTGCAGAGATGATAGTAAATACTGAGCACTAAGTACTGACCAGGATGTGAACCCAAACTCAAAATAAATAAGGCCCTAAGTCTACCAAAATGTCCTTGATGGGGCCTTTTAAAAGTCATGAAAAATTTCCACCCAGAGTTTCAGACACTGAATCAGAATAAGAAAAAAATGGATTTCCTGCTTTCTGTCAAACTATTAAAAACTGAGAATATGATGAGAGAAACTGTATTGCATGAAACACGGGAAGTGAGAAAAACAAGAAACAGATATAAAGTGGATCAAAACGATGGAAACAAGATGGAGAGATAGTTCAGCTTGCCTCGCACATCACTGACTGGGATTTGATCTCTGAAAAACCCCATATGATCCTCTGAGCCCGTTAGGATTGATCCCTGACCACAGAGCCAGGAGTAAACCTTGAGCATTACCAGGTTTGACCCCCCAAACAAAAGCAAAAACAAAAAAAGATGAAATTATATCACTGCATTTTAACAAAGATAGAGTTTGGAGCAATGCAAAGTGTCTATGGTCTGGCCAGTTCTGTTTTGGGGTAGAGCACTTTGCAGGTCCATAGAGGAGCTTCAACTTGATCTGTTCTGTTGTTGGGTTATATAACTGATGTATTTATCATTTACCCACCCTCACCCAGGCACCAGTGATTGAACCCAGGTCCTCACACACGTAATCTCCTGAGGAGTCACAGCTCCTTCTGCAAGCCAAGATTTTTGTTTTTGTTTTTGTTTTTTTTAAGCTGAGGGTTTCTACTTGAGCAGTGTCATCCTGTTACGGCACCACTAGAGAGGAAAAGGATCTTCAGCACCTGGTACCTAACTGAGAAAGAGAAGAAACAAATAGGGTGCACAGGGGCACCCTCTGGCACATAGGGGAAGTGGAGCGAGGGCACAGCGAGGTGCTTTCTGCCACAGTTTCTAGAAGTCTCATGACACAGCTGTGAGGTTGGAGCTGGAGGTGGAGACAGTGAGAACCGTCCATTCCTGTCCACAGATGGGGCAGCTGCCTAGGAGCCAGGAGCCTGCCTTCTTGCTATGGCGGGTCCCTTACCCTTTACGAAACAGCCATGCATCTGCTTTTGCATCAGTCTTCCATTTTGAGGAGGAGAGGAGATAGCTTACAGAGTTTCAAAGTCAAATGTTACCTTGTCCAGACTGAGACATGGCCTGGCCAAGATCAGCAGTTGATTGAAGATCAGCCTCACCCCTGAGCAGTGAGGAGCTCCAGGGTGAAGGAGAAAGAAACTTACAGATCAACACAATGCACCCCCATCGTCCCCCCCCGTCCAGCTACCAGTTTTTGCTCAAGGATTCATTTATTTTCTGTCCTTCTCCCATTATAGCATAGGCTCCTTGAGGCCAGGGAGAAACATCTACTCATTTCCTTTTTCGTGCCTACAAAGCCTTCTCCTCCAGTGGAGTTGCTTGGTATTTTTCTTTTTTTTCAGATTAATAAGCATATCTGTAAGAAATAAACATTAATCTCTGGAAAAATATTAGATTTTCTTTTCAAGATCTTTTTCTACATTCATAACCAGGAGCAGCTTCCTTTAAAGATGTGGGAGCAATTCGTTTAAATAATAATCCTCAAGAAATATAACACTTTCATTGTTCAATTTCTTTGGGACAGTAGGATTTTGGTTGGGGGATTGTTCAAACTTGCAAAAGATCCATCTGTAACAAAGGTATGTATTCACTTTTCCTTTGTGTAAAGTCAATTAGCACTCACAAATGACCTAACTCCCAATACCCTTTTACTAGTCTCCTATAGTGCTTACAAATTCTCCTTGCCTTTATTTCAAAGAGTTTAGAATGAGTTCCAATATCTCTCCTCTATTGCAATATCCATTGACAAAGACCTGCTTACTTGTTTCATTTGCAACTTATGCTGTGATAATAACTCTTTGAATTAGAAAGGACTTTTAAATAATTGACCCAATGAATGAAATGGTAAGGTTGGTATTTAACAGAATTGCTCTAGTTTCTCTGTAGAATACACAGAAAGAGAGAGAGAGAATGCAAGTGCATTAATAAATGGAACAGTACAAATTTTCAATAATCTACTCTAGATATAAATATAATTAGGTGAGGAAAATAACAGAAAATGTTAAAAATCAACATAATTAAAATTAAAAACAGTGAGATTTATTTATTTATTTATTTATTTATGTATACTCACATCAAAGCAGTAGAAGAAAAGTTGAAAAGACTCACATAGAGAGAGGTCACATTACCTATAGTCAACTCCAAGTTTATGTTTCTAATTTTTCATTTTCTGAAATGCAAACTATTACAATAGAAAGACTTTTGTAAAATAGAATAATTCTGCTTTAACTTATGTTAAATAAATCACAAATATTCCTTTGTGATAATCAGTAGGTTGGGTTAGCTAAATATGAATTTATAGAGTTTACAGTTCCAAATGTAAATATATCAGGTGCCAGCTTTTAAAAATTATTTAAACAGGATATTTTATAATATAACCAATGAGGAAATCTCTTTAGAAGCTTATGATTTTTATATTATTGAATCAGGATACTTGTCAAATATATTAAGAAAAAATGTGTATTGCCATTTTTTTTCTCACATGCCAGTATTAGAATACTTTGCATTTTCCATGGCTTTGAAGTTCTTAAAACTTTGATATGGACCTTTTATTAGTTGAGATAAACTTTAGTAACTGAAATCAAAGCCTATTTTTACCACTTCTTTTGATATGACCTTTCTACTTTCTATTGTCACACTATTTGATTGTGTAGCTAAGCATCAAAGCACATTTGAGTCAGTATTCTTGGCCAGATTATCCAACCATGATTTTATTAGTCAAATCTTTAACTTTCATCAAGTCCATTATGTCACGCATTGTGAAGCTTATAGAATGTGTTTATCAAGGCCTTCACAAAACCATGCGTATTTGTGATTCAAGGACATAATATTTTTATATATTGAAGTCATTATTTATCATTATAGAATTAAAATGTGTCACATTTATTCATGAATGTAAATAAAGTCAAAAAACTTAAAATAGTATGACATATCAAGATCCCTGCAAATTAAAATATAGTAGTTATATTTTAGTATATGAATTGTCTTATCTTACTACAAGATAGTCAGACTTCTTTGTCAAGACCCTGAATGATCGGTTTGAGGCTCTGCATATTCCTAGAATGAGCAGATGCCATTCGGCTACCTAGCACACAACAGGAATGAATGGAGACATTACTGGCACCCGCTCTGGTAAATCGATGAGTAACGGGGTATCAAGTGATCAAGTGAATTGTCTTATCAAAATATTTTTTACAGTCAGAGAGACAGCATGGAGGTAAGGTGCTTACATTGCACATATTTGGTACAAGCTAGGTTGTTGGAACTGCAATTGATTCCCCCCAAGTACCTCCAAGAATAATCACTGAGCACAAAATCCGGATTATAACCTAAACATGGAGTAGTGAGGCCCAAACAACCTCTCCCTTAACATATTTTTCAGTATTTTTGAAAAAAGGTACGTCGTGTAAGCAAACATGGAATGCACAATGTTAAATAAAGAGTTTAACTTATGTCCGCCTTGTTTGAACTCTTATTACTGCACATTTTTTCTTATTTATCCAGGTAATAATCATTGCTGAGCCAACATAGTACAGCTAGAATAAGCGATCATTTGGCAAAGAAGGAGTCTAGAAAGAGGCTGGAAGAGAGCAAGCCTACATACTACAGTATTTATTTTCAGAGTGTGGAGAGAGATTACCTTTGTGGAATGAAAACCACACACACACAGAAAAAATAGAAAACAAAATATTGAAAATGATTCTGCTTTTAAATTTGACTTGAAATGTAAGTTTTGATATTGATTCCCCATGCTGCACACACAGCTTCTCTATGGACTAATTGATATAATAAACCCTTTCCAGATAAACATGTGTAGGTATTGCACTATACATATTTTGGTGGTGGCATCACCTGGGAGTATTCTGGGCTTACTTCTGACTCTGCTAAGGAATCCCTCCAAGCAATGCTCAGGGAGCCATATTTGGAGCCAGAGTCACCACAAACAAAGCAATCATGCAATCATTCTACTCAGTGTACTATCTTTTTCCCACTATTTGATGTTGAAGGCCTTGTCTATTAAAATATACTTCCCTACCACATAAAAGAGAAGTAGTTTCTTATGGATAATTTAAATTATAAATCTCTAAATTTGTTCAGCTTTAACTATGGATATTTCATCTTGCATAGAATACATGCTAGATTACACTATATTTACCTATGTGCAATTGCTATTGTACATTAGATAAATAAAAATTGGTAAGAAAAGAAATGTTGTTAAGACATGTGCTTTCAAAAATGACATTCAGATTCATTTATTTTTCTTCATATTAACTTCAACATGACAAGGAGTTCACTAACTTTACATCTAAATCAATGAAAAATTACAACTGAAAGCAGAGGATACAAATTATAACAACCAAATTTAAGAATGTGCCTGTTTTGTGCATGGGAGGGAAGAGCGGAGCATTGGTGCAAGAAAGTTAATATAGGTAGAGGGTTAGTTGTTGGAAAATTGTATACTTGAAATTGAACTATGATTTTCTAAATTAAGGTGCCAAGATTTGAAAGAAATGAGATATTCAAAGAGGGTAGATGAGTCTTGTTTAAACTGAAAATGGGGTAAGAAGAAATGGATGTAAAACGAAACAGATATAGAAATAAATAATGCATATTCATAATTCAGAATATAATTTCTGGTTCTATTACAGAAGGTAATCAAGAGTTCCAGTAATATAGTCTACATGTAAAATTTGACTATTTATATTTAAAACATGGAATATCAGGGGTTAAAACCCTTGCCTTGAGGCTGAAGCGATAGCACAGCGGGTAGGGTGTTTGTGCCTTGCACGCAGCCAACATGGCCGACCCCGGTTCGATTCCCAGCATCCCATATGGTTCCCCGGGAACCGCCAGGAGTAATTCCTGATTGCATGAGCCAGGAGTTACCCCTGAGCATCGCCAGGTGTGACCCAAAAAGAAAAAAAAACTTGCCTTTTTTGTGGTCCACATAGCTGGTGATATTGGTGGTATTCATATTTCTTTTTTATGGTGGTGCATGGGAGTAATATCAGCGTGTTGGTCTAAAGTTCTAATATATAATTGTAAGTTTTTGATCAAGTTATTTAGACATTATATTTTTGGAAGATAAATACTGAGGAATATGTCTTTAAGACATATTTAAAATAGATTATTTTCCATTTAACTCATTCAGTCATAGTCATATTTTAAGTAATAGCTCAGTAACAAAATATTTTCCTTACCAAAGTAATCAAATCACTGCTTGTGAAAAACTTCTAAGAGATAGAAGATAAACGGCAGATGAGACATCTGCTGAAATCTGATGGTGTTCTTCCCCAAAGGAGAACAACCAGTTACTTATTAAGAAGCTGATCACTTTGGACACAAGTGTGGACAGTAATTAATCCTTCTGGAGGTCAGCATCTATTCTGAATTTGTGATTGTGTTCTCCTCCTTCAGTGGTTCAGTAAGCAACATTAATAGAGTGCTAAAAGATAATTACTAATGGAGCATCTACCTTAATTTTGCTTTGTAAAAAGATGCTCAATTTGAAGTAAAAGGAACTTTCAAAATTCAATGAAGGAATCAAGAATGTCATACAATATCAACCCTAAAATGCTTTGTTTTGGCTCCAGGATAAAATTCAGATAATTCAAAATAAGGCAAGGCAATCTATTCTCTGTAAACCTTTCTAATGTATTCAAGATATTGCTAATTCTCTAAATACATTTGTGATGCCATTGGGGTCACTGTGTGATTGTGTGAACGGGGTGAGACGGAAACTGTTAGAGGGGGTCTGCTGCCTTCTGTTCACCTCTGCCATTTAGGAAAAGTGGGGAAACCTAGAAACAGAAATAGTGGACTGTGAGTCTTTCTCCTTGTAGGAAAGAAAAGTTCAGTTCCAGACCATACTCAGGCTCTTGGGTTCTTGCCTTTACCTCACGGAAAAGAATTTCAGGAGGAGATGAGCAGGTAAGAATCTAACATGTTTATAAGGTAATTTTGAGAAAGGGCAGTGCGGGTAGAAATATAGATAAAGTGCACAAGAAATAACGTGAGCTTCTCCAGAGTGGAGAGGGAGCCTCAGTATAAAGCCCAGCAGTAGATGAGAAAGAACACATATAAAGAGTAGAGATGTGGACAAGGGGTTGATATCCAGGATATACAAAATACTGGTTGAACTCCACAAGAAGAAAACATCCAACCTCATCCAAAAATGGGGCAATGAAATGAACAGAAACTTTCTCAAAGAAGAAATCCGAATGGCAAAAAAGCACATGAGAAAATGCTCTACATCATTAATCATCAGGGAGATGCAGATCAAAACCACAATGAGATACCATCTCACACCTCAGAGACTGGCCCACATTCAAAAGAACAAAAGCAACCGATGCTGGCGTGGATGTGGCGAGAAAGGGACACTCCTTCACTGTTGGTGGGAATGTCCACTGGTTCAGCCCTTCTGGAAAACAGTATGGACGATTCTCAAAAAATTAGAAATTGAGCTCCCATTTGACCCAGCAATACCACTCCTGGGAATATATCCCAGAGAGGCAAAAATGTATAGTCGAAGTGACATCTGCACTTGTTTGTTCATTGCAGCCCTCTTTACAATAGCCAGAAACTGGAAGAAACCTGAATGCCCAAGAACAGATGACTGGTTAAAGAAACTCTGGTACATCTACACAATGGAGTACTATGTAGCTGTTAGAAAAGAGGAAGTCATGAAATTTACATACAAGTGGTACAACATGGAAAGTATCATGTTAAGCGAAATGAGTCAGAAAGAGAGGGATAGACATAGAAAGATTGCATTCATCTGGGGGATATAAAGTAACAAAATATGAGATTAATACCCAAGAATAGCTGAGATCAGCACCAGGAGGATTACTCCATAGCTTAGTGGCCAGTCGGGCATTCTAGAGGAAAGGGCAGCTCAGATAGAGAAGGGAACACCACATAAAGGGTGTTTGGAGGATCTTCCCAGGAGGAGAGATGCATGTCGAAAGTAGACTATGGACTGAACATGTTTGCCACTCAATGCCTCTTTTGCAGACCACAACACCCAAAAGGAGAGAGAGAACACAGGGGATTGCCCTGCCACAGAGGCAGGGGGGGATGGGGGGATGGGGGTGGGGGGATATTATCCATGGTGGTGGAAAATGGGCACTGGTGGAGGGATGGGTATCTGATAATTGTATAATCAAACCCAAGCACAAAAAATTGTAAATCTACAACTGTACCTCATGGTGTTTCACTAATAAAAAAAGAAAAATAAAAAAAAAGAGTAGAGATGTGGGTTACACCTACTCAGGCATCACATTCACTCAGCAGCAAAACATGTGCCTAGACAGCACATGGGCTCTAGCAGCATATTTGCATGCTTACCTTGTTCAAATTGGCTTTATCGGGTATCCAGACATACCCAATAGGGCTTTCTACCAAGGTAAGTGTCTTCCTAGGGTAGTTGCCAAGCGGGAGATTTGGGAGTATTTGATGGTCTTCTTTGATATTTCTTTGCTGTTCCTTATTTCTCCTGGAGCTTCTCTCAGGGGGAGGTTCATCCTTCACTGGGTCTCCCCTGGCACCACTTAAATGTCTCATCAGATCTTAGTTCCTGTGTTGATAAGTTGTTTTTTTTAGCAGCCTTAGACATAGCTGGTTTTATTACTTCCCAGGAATTTATTCATGGAGGGCCCTACCTTTTCTGCATGCCTGCATCATTTGTAAGTGATTTTCTTAGCATGCTTATATATTATTAAGGTTATTATTTTTTATCAATTTAATTAAGTGAATTGTCTCTTGCTACAAATTCCTGCCACAGATTTCAGGTTTTAAAAACTTTATTTCTGACAAACTTGGGTATAATTTTTTCAATTTATTTAAAAAATATTTTGGACTATCTCAGGTGATTCAATAAAATTTTAAAAAAATTGGACTTGGTCATAAGTTTGACTTCAAGATGGGAATATTTATTTCACTTCTTGACTTTGTACAAGACTATGACTTGTGTTGGATAATGAGAGACTAATTATCATATGCTTCATTTCTGGGGCTTGTCATCCAGTAAATATATCATCACATAAAAATAGCATAACTGGCTTAACTGCTGAGACTTCACCTGGGCTATGGAATGAACAAACATTATGCAAACCCAAACTAACCAAGTACAAAAAGCCAAGCCCAGCTGGAGCTTCAGCTAAATCAGAAAAATCTCTGCCAAATCCATCACAGAATAGCCAATTTCCTAGCCAACCTGGATCCTGCCTAATGAGAATAAATGAATATAACTATCAGAAATAGCTGGATGATGATATTTTGTGTGTGTTTGTGTGTGTATGTGTATATACATATATGTATAGATATGAAAATAGATAAGTGCGTGCGTATAGAAGGGTATAGATAAATACCTGGTTAACTATTTCTCTATGCTGACATATATATGTAGATAGAGATATGTACATAGAGATACACTATAGAAAAGCATGTTTGACATCCCACATTTACCACCATATTGATATGCTCACTGGCACTCTCTTCTGATTTACAGCTAAATCTCTGAGGAGACAGGCCAAGCTGCTAACATTCACAGATACCCTAGTCTCATGGATATCTTAGTCTCTTTGCTGAAAACTATGGAGTGATCTTGAGAACATGAAGATCAAATCTCCACCCTGCTCAAGTCTTGGAAGCCACACACACACCACATAATTGTGGCCATACCAGTGACCCAACTCCACTGCCCCCTGATTAGTCTCTTCAGACAACAAACCTGTATAATTTCAGGTACACTGGTTTTCAAGTTGAAAACTCTGGACTCTACTAGGAGACAGGAAACCTTCCCACTTTACCATAATTCTGGAAGGCCTGGCAACCACGCCCATGTCCCACATCCTGAAATTTCTAGACTGGCCCATTTCTACAGATCCAAAAATGTCTAGACATCTACATTTTATAGAATACTTAAATCCCAGTAGAAGCATGCCAGATTATATCTGAAAGTAACATAGAAGTCAACTAAACTCAACAAACATGAGTTTGTTAACACAATAACACGATAACACAGAAAGCTCAACTAGAAAGAAAAATTATCTTAGTAAAGCTGCATGCAGAAAAGGATTTTACAACCCTTTAGTGAGAATAAACAATTATCACAAAATTTCTCTTAATGAATTAGTTTAACTACAATATTTGACTAATATCTTGACTATTACTAATTATTTCACTAGCCATTTTGTTGTAAAAAAAGCACAGTGAGATAAATCATTCTTTCTCTGCTAAGGAGGCAGAATTGGATGGCAGTTAGAAAAATGGGGACAATGGTGGAGGGAAGGTCACTCTGGTGGAGGAATTAGTACTGAAACATTGAATGCTCATAAGAACTGTATTATGAACAACTTTGTAAACAGTGGTGCTTTAAATAAAGGGAAAAAATAAAGAAAAAAGTTGTCATTTGCCCTTAATCAGAAGACTTAATGTCTTTGTTAGTTCATATTTTCATATGTGAGAAAGCAAATTTACATAATTTAAAAGGTGCATTTACTTTCATTATTTGTAAATTTGGGTTGGAGCAATAGTATAGCAGTAGGGCATTTGTCTTGCACATGACTTCCTCCCCTCCTGGAGAGCCCAGCAAGCTACCTAGAGTATCTCACCCACACAGCAATGCCTGTCTAACAGTGACGTATTTGATATGCCAAACACAGTAACAACAAGTCTCACAATGGAGACGTTACTGGGCCCACTTGAGCAAATCGATGAACAATGGGAGGACAGTGCTACAATGCTATTTGTAAATTTAATAGAATTTATTCTAGTTCATATACATTTGTGTCTTTGTCTAGAAAAGTCGATGTGTTTATTATATTTTAGTTACAAATAAAGCACTAATTTGAACAAACAAGCTTCTAATTTTTGTATAAAGCTTATATATGACGTATGATATAAGCTTATATATGAAGTATGATAATCTTTTGTTACTCATTAAACTTCATCTAGGTGGTATGAGTATAATAAAAGTCTAACATCTCATATATATAATAATAAATGCATACATATATTGAATGTTGAGAAAAATGTCATGTATCAAAACTATGCATTTTGAGTTGTTATATGCATTTTAGCATAATTAGTGTATATAACTATAGTAATGATTAAAATACCTAAAAAGTATTGTTCAGTATGTGAGATCTGATGTTTTTATAGTTGTTTAACAGTAAGTTTTGTGTTACTTTATCAGTTGTTAATTACTAGATTTAAATGTTTCAATTGTTTAACATTTTAAATTTAGTACATTTTTTAAAACAATGCATGAACTATACTTTTTATAGCTACATATGAAGATGTTAGAAAGGATTAACTTACACGTTTTAAAATAATGATATTTCAGGTTTTATCTCAATAGCAAAACATTCTTTTGAAACTTTTAATGTTCACTCATCTTGATAGATTTTGGTAAAGTTCTTCATTGTGATACAAAAAAGAAAAACACTTGGAAACTATAAGATTAAAGTGAATAATGATTAACAAAAATGAATGTGAAAATCCTTTCAAAGATAGAGATCTGAAATAACATCTTAGAATATGAATCTTAACTAGATTTTCATCCTAGAAAAGGAGATATAAATGTTTCAAAGAAATAAAAAGATATGACAGTTCCTGCAGCATTGCAGAATTACAGAAATAAAAACTGATGCAAACTATCAGATTGTTAGACCTTGGTCTTTTCACATCCACCCCCATAACGATGAATAAAAAAATTAAAATAAAAAGATATATTGAACAAAGAATAGAATGATATTTCATTAATACAATTTCTCTTGCTGACTGTGGAATATAGTCTAAGTATACCTCAACAATTGCTTTTCTCTGTCCATATTAATACCATATCTGTTATCAAGACATGGAAGTTATTTTCTTTGACAACTTGAATCATGGCAGTACTTATAACTGGCCACTTGTCAAGGAAATATCTCACAAGCCTTAAAAGAACTGCCAGCCCCCTACTCCCACTCCCATACCATTTAGAACAGAGCCACTACCCTCTGAGAAACCAAAGACATAAATTAGAAGATAGAGAAAATAGCAGGTTTTTTCCTTTGATAGCCCCAGCTATCAGAGTCAGCTTTCCTTTGATACCTGAGTACCTATGTACCAACATCTAATACTGTTTGTGACATAGTTTGATTTCCAGACAAATCATCATAAGTTCATCATAGTTTAAAAAATCACAGGAGCTGAGTTCTAGTTAAAATTCTAGTTGTTTGGTTTGGGACTTTTTTTAATTGGGTAACATCCGGCTATGCTCAGGGGAAACTCTTGGCTCTGCACTCAGGAATTATTCCTGGCCATGCTCCGGGGACCATATGGGATGCTAGGTATCAAATCCTGGTAGGCCTCATACAAGGTAAACAACCTATCAGCTGTACTATCACTCTAGCTGACTTTGAAATTCTACGTGCGGATATTTTAGATGCTTCACAGTAAAAAGGAACTTAGGATTCTCTAAACTAAGGAGGCAGAAATGTTGGTTTAAGCAAGATAAAGGGTCTGTAGTCTTTTTTTAAATTTCTTTGTATTATTAATTGTGATTACAGAGATTAGGGTAACCTACAGAAACATCATTTCAGATATTTGCACAGGGCACTTTGGATATTTGGCATGACAAGAAACTGCACATGCTAACATCCATGAGTCTGAACAAGAATTTTGAGGGGTTAAAATGTTAGAGATCTGTAAGACAAAAACGAATCCTAGAGCTCAAGAACGCCTGGGGATTTAAAAAAAACAGACAGTGAAAACCTCTTACATGTATAACACACCCACTGGAGATAGTGAAAGTGGACAAAACAGGATCTAATAGGGTATGTTCTGCTTGTTTAGTTTCCTATCTATGGCTATTATCACTAGTCAGCGACTAAGTTATTTTAGAGGAATGAAAATTAAACTCATGCAAAAGGTCAAAATGTTCTCTTCAGAAGATGATTGTAAAGGAACTTTTGGGATTGAAACCAAGAGCTCTTAACACGGGGACCAAAGATTGAAAATCCCCCTGGACACAATGGTCAGTTAAATACTAAATAAAAAAGTGCTCATTTTGCCTCTGGCACTAGAAAATCTTCAAATCCATGATAGTGTGCTCTGGGGCAGTGTTACTAATATTACACTCTTTATAGAAATTTCTAAGGTAAAGACTCAAAATTTAAAAGTGAAGAATGGACATTAAGTGTACTGGAGTAGTTCTGTCTTAAAATTTGTAGAAAATAATCATATAAGGTATATAAAAAAGGAGATAAATATAGAGAGGCCACCGAGTGCTGATATTGATATCCTTATTGACTTTGACTCAGATGATAACATAAGATATTAGCCATTCTGGAAGCAGTTATTCTCACTGTTGTTTATAGCTTTCTGCAATCCCTCTCTTTGAGTACAAATGAATATATAGGAAACCTACTTTGTCCTTGTAAGAGACTTTGCCAAAGATAGTAGTTTGTCATTATTTTGGCTGTTACATTTTATAGCCAAGAGTATGGAATAACATATTCATTATTAATATATTATGTGTGACTCCTTCTGAAAAATGTAATGACGAGTTTAATGAAGTTGATGACTCTTTTGGAGAAATCCATATGCCAATGAACTTCAGGCAGTTTCTAGGAATTTCAAATTTTTCCTATAATCTGTAATATGATTCTTGTTTACTGTTTTCTGACATGCTGAACACATAAATTAAATATGTATTCTTCCCACAACCTAAGCAGCCTAGGAATGCATTATTTTCTTATTCCCCAGGTTTGGTTTAATAAGAGAAAACACCCCTACAACATTTTAATTGCAGACTCAAAAGTTTGAGTAGATGGGCTGGAGCGATAGCATAGCTGGTAGGGCATTTGCCTTGCATGTGGCTGACCAGGGTTCGATTCTCAGCATCCCATATGGTCCCCCGAGCACTGCCAGGAGTAATTCCTGAGTGTGTGAGCCAGAAATAGCCCCTGTGCAATGCCGGGTGTTGCTCAAAAAGCCAAAAAAAAAAAAAAAAGGGCTGTCCATGAGACATTTTTATGTTGATTTAAATTTTTTGGTTTGGGATAATTTGATATCATGCAGCAGAAAACAAATAGAATTATTTCAAAGTTTAAAAACTTGAAAGTTAAAATTATGAGATACAAGTCAAGAATTAATTCAAACTTTTACCCTATGTTTTATTCCTAATTTTCAATTTTATGTAAGATGTTGTAGCATATTTTCAATTTTCCTGATCCTCGATAATTTTTGTGCATCAACAATTATCTATAGAAAAAGATCTTTTATGTTTCTCATTTTCCCTCATTTATGTGCAAGAAATATAATCTGACTAATATTTCACATAAATGTTATGAAGCAGGAGTTTAATTTCTCAATTATCAGAAAATATTTATCTTTCTGATTTTCTTCATGATAAAGAAAATGCTTACTAACAATTTTTACTAAAATGATGATATTTAATAATATCATTAACAACTTTCTTTTTTGTTATTAATGTTTTATAAAAATGTATGCCTTTGTCAATAGAATCACAATGATCAAAGTCAGTAAGCATACTACCAGGTGAAGGGTTACATTGATAATATATTATTAAATATATATAACATTATTGTTATAGAAAAAAACGAAGGAAACTAAAACAAGATTAGCAAAAGGAACAAAAAAATCAGCTACGATCCTAAAATCATAGAAAATAGAATGTAAAGTTGCTTCAGGTATGTCTTCAGCATTTAGTTTAAATAGATTTTATGTTACATATTGTTTTCTAGTGTGATATTGATAAAAAAATTGAGATTTGACAATATTATTATCAATACAGGTCTTTCATAGTACAGACAATTGTAAAATTAAGTATCTGAAAATTAGATTTAGATTGTTTAGCTATTACTAAGTAACCTAGTGTTACTCCTTAGTATTGATCTTTGTTTAATAGCTCAATGTAATTATACCATGGTTCTCTCGTACTTTATAGGATATAGTGTCTATGTAGTATAATTCAGCTATCTGGTATAATCCAACTGTAATAATTTCAATACTTTGTATATGTATGTGTACTAAAGATAAAATAGCGGCTTGCTCTTCAAGCCAGTGTTCTCTCTTAAACACAGGTCATTTACTTGTCTTTTTATTCACATGCCCATTTTCAATCTGGAGAAATCTGTGTACTCTCTTAAACACACACTGTTCCTTTTCCCTTTCCTCATATTTTTCTAAATAATTCAATAAATATTAAATGAATGAACATATAACGTAAATTCATAAAACAAATGATCCGGTTGTATTTAAACATATTAAACTTATTGTAATTAACATAATTTAAGTCAGTTCCGTGGTTTATATAACTGTGGCACTGTAGCACTGCCCTTCTGTTGCTCATCGATTTGCTCGAGGGGGCTCAGTGACGTCTCCATTATGAGACTCCTTGTTACTGTGTTTGGCATATCTAATACATTACTGGGAGCTCGCCAGGTTTTGCCATCTTGCCAGGCAAGATACTCTCAGTAGCTTGCCGGGCTCTCCTAGTGGGGCAGAGGAATTGAATCTGGATCGGCCGCATGCAAGGAAAATGCTCTACAGCTGTGCTATCGCTCCAGCCACTGGTTTATATAACATATAGAATAATTTTTATAAATCAGTGTTCTTAATTATGTCATAAGGAATTTAGTATATTCTTAATGCCTAAGGATAAATTCGTACAATTAAAAATTGTGAGTATAATATAAATAATATAAAATGTTGAGATAGCTACAAAAGGTGCCTTTTAATTATGTTACTTTTAATTATGTTACTTTTGCTTTTCTTTAACTATTTCTTCTCCAATAAGTAGCTCTTAACATTTTCATAATTTGTTGTTAGAAGGAATGTCATACACTAACTCATTTAGTAATTAGTAAAACCAGTAAGGGCTGGAGTGAGAGCACAGCGAGTAAGGGCGGTTGCCTTGCATGCAGTCAACATGGTCAACTCAAGTTCGATTCCCCCACCCCTCTCGGAGAGCCTGGCAAGCTACCGAGAGTATCTCGCCCGCACGGCTAAGCATGGCAAGCTACCTGTGATGTATTCAATATGCCAATCACAGTATCACAATGTTACTGGGCCTGCTCCAGCAAATTGATGAATAATGGGAGGACAGTGACAGTGAAAAACAGTAACATTTCACTAATCTAAAAGCTGAACCGTTTCTTAAAAGAAATATTATTTAATCACCATGAGATACAGTTACAAAGCTTTCATGATTGAGTTTCGGTAATACAATGATTAAACACCCATCCATCCACCAGTGCACATATTCTATCACCAATGTTCCCAATATTCCTCATGCCACCCCTACCCCACCTCACTCCCTGCCTCTATGGCAGGCACCTTCCTTCTTGCTCTCTCTCAATTTTTGGCATTATGGTTTGCAATACAGATACTTGAGAGGCTGTCATGTTTGGTCTTTATTCTACTTTCTAAAAATTGACCCAGATTATTTATAAGACCAGTACATATTTTCTGGTAAAAATAATTGCATAAATATTAGAAAAGTTTAACAGAAATAAAATAAAATGAAAAATTTAAGAACACCTTCAAAACCACTTTTTAGAAACTGAAAACATAAGATACTGAGTGGGATCAAAGGCATAAAGATAACTCAACAAGAAAATAGCAACGGAAAATCCAAAAATATGGTAAAATTAACTTCAATTTTTTCCAAATAGTGGACTTAAGTGTACATAGAAGTATTCTCTAATGTGAATATGTGTATACCTTCTAAATGTCTTTGCAGAAATCCTAACCTCTAAGGAAAAATTGGGTTCCTGGGAAGTTAATAGGTTATAAGAGTGGAGATTTCACAGTTGGATTAGTGTTCCTATCAAAGAAACTCAAGCAAGATCTTTGCCTTGTCTGCCATGTGAAGGCTTTCTAGGAAGCTGACTTATATCAAACACAAAATACACCAGTACTTTGATCTTGGACTTCTTCACCATGAAAATTCTGAAAACATTTTTCTGTTGTAAATAAAGCATCCAATTTATGCCATTTTTTAATCTAGCTGTCTGATAGACTAAAACAAAACTTCACTCCTTTTTTCACACCAGTAAATATAAACCTGTGAAGTACTGAAAGGTAGAAAAAACAACTTAAATTGACAAAAAAAAAGTCAGTAGACCCAGTATTTATCACTCTAGCATAGGAGAGGGTAGGGGACAGATTGAGAAACCTTCAAGAGCATGAATGCATGCTCTCCAAGGGCCTACAGTGGTAGTAAAACGCCATATTAACTCCCCTATTTAAGTGGCAACTACTTTCTTGCCAGTCATGACACACAACCATTCTCTATAGTATTAATTACTACAGATACTTAATTTCTGGGTTGGAGCGATAGCACAGTAGGAAGGGCATTTGCCTTGCACATGGCCAACCTGGCCAAAATGGGGTTTGATTCCTCCACCCCTCTTGGAGAGCCTGGCAAGCTACCAAGGGTATCTCGCTCGCACAGCAAAGCCTGGCAAGCTACCCATGAAGTATCCAATATGCCAAACACACTAACAACAAATCTCACAATGGAGACATTACTGGCCCCACTCAAGCAAATTGATGTACAATGAGAGGACAGTGCTACTTAATTACTAAGCTGCCCCCATACACATCATGACATTGTACCAAGATTTATCACCCTCTTCTATCCCAATCTTCAGAATTATGTCTAGTTGTTTTTTTTCCCCTTCCAAGCTCTTTGTTACCCAAATCTTTCACTTATATGCAACTTTGTGCACAGAATTCTTCAGTTCCTTTAAAGCATCTTTAACTACATGAAGCCAATGATTTTATGTTCTCAGACTGGAGCATATGACATGAGTTAATGCAGTCACAAGGTTAACCCTGGTTGGATCCCTCCCCTAATTCTCTGAGCACTCCCCTGGAGGAGTGTTCATCAGTAAAAAAGCCAGTAGCCCCAGCCCTGCAAAGTCATAAGAAAATATTTTTATTTATAAGATTAAAAAATAAAAACAGTTTGAAAAGAAAATAGAAATATGTTTCTAAAGGAAAAGGTAAAACAGAGTATAAGAATAACAGTTAAAATAATGGTAAATTTAAAAAAACGATAGAACATTTATAAACTATTTTTTATGTTTTAAACTTTTTATTATGGGAAGAAGTTTAAATATAGTGCATATATATATATATAGTGCTGGCATAGCAAGTAACAAAGTGTAGCAGGTATAGCATGCTAACAAAGAATGCTTAACTTTGTACAAATTTCCTCTTGTTTTTCACACAATGAGGTGGGTTCAATCCCTGCACAGTATATGGTTCCACATACACCACTAGGAGTGAACCCTGAGCAGAGTCAGAAATAAGCTCTGAACAATGCAGGTGTGACCCACTCTCCCTAGAATATTTTATTAGGATTACCTGGTTACTAAACTGATTTTAATTTAATAATTTTGTTTGCCATATATGTCTACTTATAAACATGTACTAAATATTCCATCATTTGCTCTGAATGAAAACCATAATAATTTGTAAACCTATTTTCAAATAATATAAATAATAATTTATTAGTTTCAATTATACAGAATAAATTATGATAAAGTTTATTAGACTAGTTTGTGAACTTTTTACATAGTACAATTATAAACCTAATTTTCGTGGCTTTTTTATCCATTACCCACTAATAAAAGAATTAAAACTCATAACACTACTTATAGCATTTGAAATATAACTCAGGACATCAAAGGATTCTAATGTATTTTGATAGAATATTTTAAACCAATAGAGAATTTCATGACATTCACCTAGGAAATGATATTTAGTCCCCTAAAGAGGAAATGCTACAAAGTTAAACATTCTTTGTTAGCATCTTAGCTCTTGCTCTTTTTCCCTGCTTTCTATGCCCTAAATACTAAGCACTTAGTTGGTAATTAGTACTTTTACAAGAAAATTGCTTCTCTGCTTCAGGTCAGTGATCAACAATAATTAAAGCAGCTAAAACACTAGGAAAATAGGCTAGGAAATAGAAGGACATGGTAACGCAATCCAATTTTTAAGTTGTTAATTAAAATAGGCAAAGACACTTGTAAAAGAAAGTACAATCTCCAGTCAATATACATGATTCTATTTTATTCCATTTCTATGCCGTTGAATAATCTTAACTTAATTTAACATTTATTTATTACTAAATTTTGCAACAAATATAATAGTAATAAATAAATTAAATTCTTCTTAAGTAAAGAAGAGAGAGAGAGAGGGGTATATTTTTGCCTACTTCATCAAAGATGCTATTGAAAATCTAATAAGTAAAGGAGAGAGAGAGAGAGAGAGAGAGAGAGAGAGAGAGAGAGAGAGAGAGAGAGAGAGAGAGGTATATTTTTTTGCCTACTTCATCAAAGATGCTATTGAAAATCTAACAATTTAAAGGTATTGTTTGGGCTGGAACAATAGCACAGCGGTAGGGCATTTGTCTTGTGCACAGCCAGCTAGCTGACCCAGGTTCCATTCCTCCGCCCCTCTCGGAAATCCCGGCAAGCTACCAAAAGTATCTTGCCCGCACGGTAAAGCCTAACAAGCTACCCATGACGCATTCAATATGCCAAACACAGTAACAAGTCTCACAATGGTGGAGACGTTACTGGGCCCGCTTGAGCAAATCAATGAAAAACGGGAGGACAGTGTTTGATATTGGGTAATCTACATGAGGGGTAAACTTTCCAACTGTGACAAGAATAGGATAAGAGTTATAAAGATTGTAAAGTAGGTTGATTTGGGAAGTATCAAGTAGCTCTACTTGAACAAAATTATTCTGGAGAAATAATTACTCAAAACATTAGTAAGAATTCTAATATGTTTTATTTAAAATATTAAAGATACTTTATTCAGTTTTTCTTATTTATCACTTGATCACTTGACATCCTGTTACTCATTGATTTGCTCAAGCAGACACCAGTAACATCTCCATTTGTCCCTGTCACATGCTAGTGTAGCCCAATGGCATCTGCTCGTTCTAGGAACACAAAGAGCCTCAAACCTCAAGGAACACAAAGAGCCTCAAGCCTCAAACGTTCAGGGTCTTGACGAAGAAGTCTGACCATCTTATAGGTGGGCGCCCACATGATCTTTTGACGGCCCACGGAATCCAGTCTGTAACAGCTCTAGTCCGTGTTTGTCTCTTAATCTCATTATGTGTCCAACCCATCTGATTTTTGATGCCTTGGCAAATGATTCAGTGTCCCTGATTCTTGATCATCATTGGAGGTTAGAACTCCAGATTCTTTCTCTCATTTGAGTGAAGCATGATACTCCAAGTATAGTTCTTTCAGTTCCTCTTTGGGAGACCCACATAGCATTCTCATCCTGTTTGCATAGGGCCCAGGTCTGAGGCAAATGTTAAATGCAGGAAGAACAGTGGAATCAGAGATGTGCCTGGAGCCAGAGGTTCTTCATCCTCTTATTTCTTCAACGCTCTTGAAGGCATTCCAAGTCACTCTCTTCCTCCTGTGAAACTCATTTGTCATGTTGACTTCTCGACCTTGGTACACATAACTGTTGCATTCGGAGATGTTCGTTCCATTGACAGCGAATGAACCTCAGGAAGGAAACTGTTTCTCATAAACATTGTCTTCGTATCTTGTTTATATTTTATTTAAAAGTAATTTTCATGTTAATTTTTTTCAGTTTTCCATGTGGGCAGGCATCACCCAAGCTCTCCAGAGCTTGAATAGTCCAAAAAAAAGTGAAAGAATGATGAATTCTCTCTCATTTTTTCCTGGATACCCATCTCCTCTTGCTCTATATAGAATTGGAGCTCCTGGTTCTTGGGCTTTAGACTTTAATAATTATCTTCCTGTCTTTCCAGCTAAGAACATCATCACTAATTTCCCTTTGCTACTTAGATCTTTTGTTTTTTGCTTTATTATACAATTGGTCTTCTTGCTTCTCCAGCTTGCAGACTTCAAATGGAAGAATTTTTACCCTCTATACCCATGTGAACCAACACTTATAAGTCTTCTCTAAGAAAATATGTACATGTATTATATATCATCACTTATAACTTATCACTTAACTTCCCGTTAGTCGTCGATTTGCTCGAGCGGGCGCCAGTAACGTCTCCATTTGTCCCTGTCGCGTGCTAGTGTAGCCCAATGGCATCTCTTCGCTCCAGGAACATGGAGGGCCTCAAACCGATCGTTCATGACCTTGACAAAGAAGTCTGACCATCTGGTAGGTGGGCGGCCATGCGGTCTCTTGACATCCCGTGGAATCCAATCAGTAACAGCTCTAGTCCAACGGTCGTCTTTAAATCTCATTACGTGACCAGCCCATCTGATTTTCGACACCTTGGCAAATGAGACAGCATCCCTGATCCTTGATCGTCGACGGATGTCAGAACTCCGGATTCGTTCTCTCATTTGAGTGAAACGTGATATTCCAAGCATAGCTCTTTCTATTCTTCTTTGGGAGACCTGAATGGCGTTCTCATCTTGTTTGCGTAGGGCCCAGGTCTCTGAGGCATATGTTAATGCAGGAAGAACAGTGGAATCAAAGAGATGTGCCCGGAGCCGGAGGTTCTTCGTCCTCTTAGCTATTTCTTCGACGTTCTTGAAGGCGTTCCAAGCCGCTCTCTTCCTCCTGCGCAGCTCGGGTGCCAGGTCATTTGTCATGTTGACCTCTCGACCTAGGTACACATAGCTGTTGCATTCGGAGATGGTCGTTCCATTGAGAGCGAATGGGGCGTCAGGAACAAGGCTGTTTCTCATAAACATTGTCTTCGTAAGATTCAGCTGTAGTCCTACCTTTCCACACTCACGGTCAAAGTCGGCCAGCATTTGTGCCGCTTGGCTGATGTTTGGTGTTATTAAAACAATGTCATCAGCAAAGCGGAGGTGGTGTAGTTGCCGACCATCTATCTTCACTCCCATTCCTTCCCATTCCAGTCGTCGCATGATGTTCTCGAGGGTGGCACTACAACTGGTAACTACAACTGGTCTCATTATATATCATATAATTTTGATTCTCTGAATAACTGTAACCAATGTAATCATATTACTAAGTGAACACAAGATAACACATTGACATTTATAAAATATAATGCAAGTAGACATCTATGCAGAAAATAATTAAAAATCTCTGATATGAACTGATTTTTTCAAAGGAGAAATATAAATTTTAAAATTTATATTTTAAATTTAAATTTTAATTTTAAATAAAATTTAAATTTTATTCTCTAAGTTCTAGAGAATAGAAATATATATATATATACATATATATATACATATATATATATATATATATATAACTGTCCACTGTCACTGTCCTCCCATTGTTCAACGATTTGCTCGAGCGGGCACAGTAATGTCTCCATTGTGACAATTGTTACTGTGTTTGTCATACCAAATACATTACGGCTAGCTTGCTAGGCTTTGCTATATCAGCGAGATACTCTCAGTAGCTTGCTGGGCTCTCTGAGTGGGGTGGAGGAATCAAACTTGAGTCGGTCATGTTGGCCACTAGTAAGGCAAATGCCCTACCTGCTGTGCTATTTCTCCAGCCCATATATATGTATATACATATATATATAATCATTGATCTGGAGCTATAACACAGTGGGTAGGATGTTTGCCTTGCACATGAATGACCTGGGTTCTATTACTCTGTCCCTCTTGGAGAGCCTGGCAGGCTACCGAGAGTATCATGCCCACATGGCAGAGCCTGGCAAGCTCCCTGTAGTGTATTCCATATGCCAGAAACAGTAACAAGTCTCACAATGGAGACGTTACTGATGCCCGCTTGGGCAAATAGATGAACAATGGGAGGACAGTGCTACAGTGCTATTTTTTCAGTTCTTTAGAGAAAAATATTTACTAAAAATTATGAAATTTATAAATTTAATAGATTTACCAAATTAGTAATTATGGAAATATTATATAGCATGGGTTAAATCATAGGGTTAATTCACAAGCTCTCATTAAAGTTTTGAGATAAAAACTACTAACTAAATTTTGCTATGCAGTGCTTTAATAAGTTATGATCAAATCCACTTTTTGAAAGGTTTCTGATGATTATAGAAACACATTATACTATTCTTTCAAAAATTTAAAAATACTTCAATATCTGATTAATCATATCTTAGAAAAATATTCTAAGTCAAGATATAATTTAAAAGAATACAAATTCAGAAAAAAACCTTAAGTTTTAAGCCACTCTTTATTTTAGATTTCTTATTTAGTTAAGAATATTAACCAAGGACTATTATAGAAATATCAACTAGTATATCTCCTTCTTTTTTTCTTTGAACAATAAATTGGTATAGAAACCTAGAAGGAATAAAATAGTTTATTTTATAAATTAGAAAAATATTTTAAATTTAAAGTTGGAGCTGTGCAATAATATAACAGGCAGGATGCTATAAACGGTTGATCTGGGTTTGTTCCTTGTCACCACATATGGCCCCCAAGCCCTACCAAAAATAATCCCTGAGCAGAGAACCAAAAGTCAGCCCTGAGAAATGCCAAATGTTGTAAAAACAATAAATAGATAAGTAAAGGATTAAATTAAATTTGATTTGTAATTTTCAATAAATTTCTTAAGAACGTTCACCAATTATTTCTAAAATGGAAGAACCAGAAAAAGCATGGATACACACACACACACACACACACACACACACACACACACACACAGTGGCAACTTGGAATTAGCAATTTGACAAGAATTATAACAGCGCCTGAAAAGAAAGTTAATATAAAATTTTTGTTATAAATTTACATCTGAAGAGCAGATATATAGATGAGAAGCCAGAAGGTTAAAGTAAGGGAGAGGTTTACTACAGAAAGAATTCATTAATATACATTTCCCACTTAAGATCTGTGAATAAGAAAGATCACATCCCACAAAATTATGCTCAGTTGTTCCTGCTTTGCAGAAATGAGCTCACAAGTTGGAAGTGAGCATCTCAGGCTGAAAGTGAGCATCTCTTTCAAGACATTACCTGGAAAACTAGAGAGAGTATGAATCAAAAGGAATAGAAAGTAGAAAAATATGAAATATTACACAGAAACCCTGACAGGTGACTTATAATGCACTAAGAAACATCTTCATGATATTTGAGTGTGTTTGAAATATTAAAAAAATAAATATTTTTAATTTCGTATTACATTTCATTGACTTGAAGAATGAAGGAATGTGTTCTGTTGCAATCAGATCAATAGAGATGAATCTGTGTAAATGATGCTGGCACTGATCTGAATAAAATATGCAACAGACATGTGTCATGGGTATCATGGGAAATCAAGAGATCTTTAGAAATCAAAATTAGCAATGTCACATTTTAATACCAAACTGATATTATATTTGTATTAACAAAGTCTGTTTTCTTATATTAAACTGCAATAAAAATTAAAAAACTCTATCACCTCAAGTGATTTTCTGAGCTCTCTCAGGAGTACAGAGTCAGAAGTAAACACTGATTAACTTCAGGTGGAGTTCAAACATTTTTTTTCAAATTAAATTAATTTCAAATTAAATTCAAATTAAAAAAATAACACAATAAAATTATTAAAAAGCAGTTTTGCCTAATACTGCCAATAACACATTTTTTAATTTGACAAAACTTGGTAATTTCCCTAAGTTTACCTAACTTTCAGACCAGAATCAGTAACATTAATTATATAATTCAGACCATTATTTTGTGTTATTGTCAGTTCACGCCCAATTCAATCAGCTTAATCAATGGCTGAATAAACATTAGTATTCCTACATTAAAAATAAAAACAAAAACAAAAAACCTCTCTTCTTTAAATCTGTATTTGGGCTTTTATTTCATATATTTGAAACTAATCTGAACAATCAATATTTATGGTAAATATTAGTGATTGTGAAAGTTAACAGTTCTATTTTGGATAGTGACCATATGGGGTGCCGACCCCAGCCCCTTACTCAGTTGTACTATCTCTTGAGACCTAGAAAACTTAGTATTTTAAAAGCAATTAAAAATTCTACAATAATTATGAAAAGTAAATAATAAAAAATTTAACTGGGATCAGAGAGAGAGTACAGTTGAAAAAGCACTACCGTTGCTTATGGCCCACAGGGCTTGTTGCTTGGAATCCCATGCAGTACCAGAGCTGCTTCAGGAATGATTGCTGAGCCCAGAGCCAGGACTAAGCCCTAAGCATTGCCTGGTATGCCTCCAAGAACAATAACAAAGAAATAAATACGTATTTCAAAGGAAAAAAAGCATTCCTCACACAGAAGGAATTGTTGCACACAAAGGAAAGGTAGAGTTTAGAAAATAAATACTTTATTTATTTATTCATTCATTTAAATATTTACTAATTAGAAACTGAATGACTTCTGTGTCTGTGACTTATTTTATATCTTTCATATTTCTTTGAAGGCACAAAGAAATGTTCATTTGTGTTTTGGGTTGTGTTTTATTTCTAGGATTACAGTTTTTTGTTTCCCAAACGTCTAATCCCTTATGTAGTTTCTATCAAATGAACTCTTAAAGGGATAAACTCAAAATTCTTACAAGTACATTAGCTGATTCTGATATTTAGAATGTTTGGAGTAAGTAAGGCCCAGGGTGATTCTAAATGACTAAATTTAAATTATTGAAATAAAAGATTTGGATCTGAAGTTTAAATAATTCAAGTGCAGAAATAAAAGTATTCTTAATCATAATATCTCACAAACATTAAGCGGCATGGTCAATGTGTTGTTAAATATTTTAAATGCATGTTCATTTTTTCTACTCATGTCCACTCTGTGAGATAGGGTAATATTATTATCTCATCCATCTCATTGATCATGAAAAGAGCATTATAACAGTAAGTAATTTGTCTAAGGTAACAAATGAAAAAAATAGAAAATGGAGAGTAATGAATGTGTGAAACAAGATTTACTAATTCTATGGTCTGGACTTTTAACATCCTGTTTAAATTATGTATTTGTATCCTTAAATTTTGAGCAGCGATATTGTACACCATTGATTTTCCAGTCAAAGATCATCTGAGATTTCCTTTAATCTCATTAATCAGAGGACTTTCTGATTAATGATTTTCTCATTAATCAGATTCTGTTCCTGTTCACAAGTGTTAGGTAACATGATAAGATTCTAAAAGATTTGCTTTCTCTATAATGTTCATATATACTATGGGAGGTGGATTTTCTAATTATTTAATGCTGTTTGTGAAGAAGTAAAAGATATCAATACGTGCTTACAGAAAAAATTCAACTTTAATTTTTTATGTCTCACCTGTAAATGTAAGATAATTAGAAAAGACAAATGTGTGTTTTCTTGGCATACTTTATTTGCTTTGCTAAGATTTTCTTGTGTTTTAATGATGCTTCAACTTTTAACTGTAGGCAGATTCTATAAAGGTGGCATTAAACGAACCATTCTTATCAATGTGAGTTTTGAATGTGGCTCCAGGGCTCTCGATACACAGCAGAGAGTGACTAAATATGGTCAAAATAAGCAAATGCTGCACAGATGCTCATAGCTGACTTCTTGGTTTCCTACTTATTAAATGTCTTTTTGCAAACCTATACATCGTTATTCATGCAGATTTTCTATTGAGGGTGCTTCAATAGCAGCTGCCTATTCTGAGTTAATGAGAAAAGTCCTAATTAAGCTAGCCATATGTTCAATTGCATTTATAAATGGAAAAATAACCCTTTTTTTGCTGCTGATGCTACCATTGTTGTCATCTCCTGCTGCTATGGGTGTCACTGAAGCTGTTACTGTTTTAACAGTCTCCTCTGTACTCCCGCATGTTCATTCCAGGGCTGCACTCTGTTTTCCAGACATTCTTGGCATGCATAGCTCTATGCTGTGATGCTTCCTTATGATTATCTTTCTGGAGATCTATGTTTGTACTGAATGCAGCTATGTCTTCATTTTTTCCCTGGGGATATAGATCTAGCAATACTGCCAGAACATATTCTTCCGTTTCAAGCATTTAATCTATTTGGATCGCATGCAAAGCCTAGGATTGCCCTACATAGCCCTTGGCCCTTTTGCAGTTATAGTCAGACCTTATTTTAGACTTTTTTTCTCCTGTGCAGGTGCAAATCATTTGCTCAAATCTATATCTTCACCAAAAATTATACAAATAGTCTTGGTGTAAAAAATGTACTACCTGGGACCTAAAACTGCTTCGAGGAAAATTATATATATTTTTTGTCAACTTACATGCCTACCCATTTGAATACTTTAAATGAAAAGTACTTTTAATTTTAATTTAAGCTGGTTGTCTTTGGTAATTTTGTGTAAATTATTATATCAACTGAAAGTGATGATTACTTGGTTTTTCTTTCAAAATGCATGTCCAATATTTTGTTAAAATATTGTCAGTTATTTATGTAATAATAATCATATTAAGCAGTTTTTCTTGCATATTACTTTATTAGAAAATGTGTGTTTTATATATTTTGCATTTATTTTAAAATTGAATTATATCTATATATTTTAAGGTAGCGGTGGATCACACCTGGCAGTATCCAGGTATTCCTCCTAATTCAGTCTTTGGAGTTGCCTCTAGTGATCTGGTGGAGTTGTGCAGTAATCCTCAGAATATACAGAAAACACGTAGTTCCATTATATATTCATTTCAAAATTACTTTTGTTAATTTATTATCATTTATTATGTAAAATTATTATAGTTTACTATTTTTCAATAGTTTAACATTTAAGGTTTTGACATATAAAGATAAAGTTAAACAAAGTTCCCAATACATTTACATGTGTCCTTATGTCAATTTAATTTAACTCTTCCTTCTCCCCACAGTCTCCAACCATTATTTGGTAATCTCAGATTTTCAGTTAGATGTGAAAACTTTGTTCTCATTTCCTATTGTGATCCCATATTTTATTTTCCACATACCATGGATGAGTGATATCCAGTATTTTTTCTTCTTCATCTGACTTATTTCAGCTAATATTATGCTCTCAGTTCTATCCAATATGCAGAAAGCTGTAAGATTTTGCCTTCATGACTGCACTCATCTGTGGAGTATAAAACAAAATAACATGAGGCTGACACCTAAGATAGTACATACACGGGACAGGAAGACTGCTCCATAACTGGAAGCCTGCCTCATGAGCAAAGGAAGGAGACAGCTGGAATAGAGAAGGAATTCGTAAGAAAATTATGGCTTTAGGAACCGGTCGGGATGGGAGATGTGTGCTGAAAGTAGATACTGGACCCAAACATGATAACCTCTCCTTATCTTCATTGCAAACCATAATGCCCAAAAGTAGAGAGAGTATAGGGAATATTGTCTGCCATAGAGGCAGGGGGAGAGTGAAAAAGGGGGTGGATACCGGGAATATTGGTGGTGGGAAATGTGCACTGGTGGAGGGATAGGTGTTGGATCATTGTGTGATGGTATCTCATTGTTGCTTTGATCTGCATCTCCCTGATGGTTAGTGATGTAGAGCATTTTCTCATGTGCCTTTTAGCCATCCGGATTTCTTCTTTGAGAAAATTTCTGTTCATTTTGTCACCCCATTATTTGATGAGGTTGGATGTTTTCTACTTGTGGAGTTCAAGCAGTGATTTGTATATCCTTGATATAAACCCCTTGTTGGATGTGTTTTGGGTGAAAATCCTTTCCCATTCTGTAGACTGTCTTTGTATTTTGGTAACTGTTTCTTTGGAAGTGCAGAAGCTTCTTAGTTTAAGATAGTCCCATTTGTCTATCTCTGTTTTCACTTGCTTGGCCAGTGGCATATTATCCTTGAAGATACCGTTAGCTTCAATGTTGGGAGGGTTTTGCCAACCTTGTCTTCAATGTATCTTATGGATTCCTGTCTGATGTTGAGGTCTTTAATCCATTTTGATCTTACTTTTTTACATGGTGTTAGGTAGAGATCTGAGCCCATTTCTTTGCATATACCTGTCCAGTTTTGCCAGCATAATTTATTAAAGAGGCTTTTCTTCCTCCACTTCACATTTCTTATCAATGATTAGATGATCATATGTTTGGGGGGAGATTTCAGTATATTCAACCGTGTTCCATTGTTTTGCGGCTCGGCATGTTTCAGCACCATGTTGTTTTAATTATTACTTCTTTGTAGTGGAGTTTGAAGTTGGGGATGTTGATTCCTCCTATTTTCTTTTTACCAAAAATTGCTTTAGCTATTCCTGAATGCTTATTGTTCCATATGAATTTCAGGAGTTGTTCCATTTCTTTGAAGTATGCCATGGGTATCATTATAGGGATTACATTGAATTTGTACGATTATTCGATTGAATTTGTACAATTATTCGGGGAATATTGCCATTTTGACAATGTTTATTCTCCCAATCCATGAGCAAGGAATTTCTTTACATTTTCTTGTGTCCTCTTTTATTTCCTGAAGTATTTCTTTGTCGATTTCTTTATACCGGTCCTTTACTTGCTCAGTTAAGTGGATTCTAGGTATTTGCTTTTCTGGGGCACAATTGTGGATGGAATTCTCTTTTTCATGTCACTTTCTTCTTTCTCTTTATTTGTATAGGAAGGCCATCAACTTATGGGTATTGAAATTATAGCCTGCAACTTTTCTATAAAAGTCTATTGTTCTAGGAGTTTCTTATTGGAGATTTTAGGTTTCTCTAAGTATTGTATACTATCATCTGTGAATACTGAGAGCTTTATTTCTTCCTTTCCTACTAGAATGCCATTAATATTTTTTTTTTGCCAAACTGCTATTGTAAGTACTTCCAGTACTATATTGAACAGCAGTGGAGAGAGTGGGCATCCTTGTCTCTCCCTGATCTTAGAGAAAAGGCTATCATTTTTTCCCCATGAGGATGATGCTTGCCATAGGCTTGTGGTAGATGCCTTTAATTATATTGAGGAAAGTCCAAAGTATCCCCATTTTGGCCAGCTTTTTATCATAAATGGGTGCTAGATCTTCAAATTCTTTATCTGCATCTATTGAGATGATCATATGTTTTTTATCTTTTCTTTGATTGATGTGATGAATTATGTTGATTGATTTCTTAATGTTAAACCATCCTTGCATTCCCGGGATGAATCCCACTTGTTCGTGGTGTATGATCTTTTTGATGAGTTGTCGAATTCTATTTGCTAGTATTTTGTTGAGAATCTTTTGAATATCTTTGGTTTCTGTTGTGATATACCCCATTTCATTTCTGATTTGGTTCATTAGGGTTCTCTCTCTCTTTCTTTTTGAGTCTTGCTAGTGGTTTATCTATCTTGTTTTTTTTTTTCTCAAAGAACCAGTTCTTGTTTTCATTGATCTTTAAGATTGTTTTTTTGAGTTTCCATGTCATTGATTTCTTCTCTATTTTTATGATCTCTTTCCTTCGGCCTGCTTTGGGCTCCTTTTCTTGGTCCTTTTTTTAAGATCTTGAGCTGTGAAGTCAAGTTGTTTATGTGGGCCCTTTCTTTCTTCCTGACAAATGCTTGCAGATCTATAATTTTTTCCATTAACATGGTTTTAGCTGTGTTCCATTGGTTCTGGTAGCTTGTGTCTTCATTCTCATTTGTTTACAGGTATCTTTTGATTTCATCCTTGACTTCCTTCCTGACCTACTTGTTGTTCAACATTGAGTTGTTTAACTTCCATATGTTTGATATGTTTTACCGTGTCTGTGTGTGTTTTTCTTGTATCTACAGTGCATTGTAATCTGAAAAGATTGTTTATACTATTTATATCTTCCTGATTCTATTGAGGTATGTATTGTGGCCTAGCACATGATCTATTTTGGAAAATATTCTCTGTGAACTGGAGAAGAATGTGCATTTTCCCTTTTGGGGGTGTAAAGCCCTGTATAGGTGTATAAGTCCTTTCTCTTCTATTTCTTCCTTCAAAGCCAATGTTTCCTTGCTGAGTTTTTTCTTGTTGATCTATCCAGAGGTGATAAGGTGATGTTGAAGTCTCTGGCTACTATTGTGTTCCTAGCAATGTCCTCCTTAAAAATCGATTAGCAGTTGAGGTCTGTATACATTTAAGAGTGTGATTTCTTCCTGTTTCACATATCCCTTGATAAATAGAAAATGGCCTTCTCTGTCCCTTTTAATCTTTTTCAACTGAAATTTATGTTGTCAGAAACTAATATGGCCACTCCAGCTTTTTTGAGGGAGCCCTTTGCTTGCAAGATTGCTTTCAGTCTTTTAACTTTGTGCCTGTGTTTGCTCTGACTGTTGAGATGAGTTTCGTGTAGGCAGCAGAATGTTGGGTTTTGTCTCTGAATCCATTTTGCCACTCTGTGTCTCTTAATAGTTGAATTTAGATAATTTACATTGAGAAAACCCGAGTTCGATTCCTCCGCCCCTCTGGAGAGCCCGGCAAGCTACTGAGAGTATCTCGCCCACACGGCAGAGCCTGGCAAGCTCCCCGTGACGTATTCGATATGCCAGACACAGTAACAACAAAGTCTCCAATGGAGACGTTACTGGGCCCGCTCGAGCAAATCGATGATCAACGGGAGGGCCTTTACATTGAGAAAGATTGTTATGGGGTTTTGTATCATCTTTCTCTAAGGGTTTGTTGTGCTTGTAGGGTTTGTCTTGTCTTACAGTAGTCCCTTTAGTTCTTCTTTTTTGGTTTGGTTTTGATCTATGGAGTTCCTGAGTTGCTGTTTACCCACAAAATAGTGTACCATTCCTTTGAGCTTGAGTGCGTGTTTAGCCGGATAGAGTATTCTTGGTGAAGCATTCATTTCAGTGAGTTTTTTTCATTATATCCCACCATTGTCTTCGGGCTTGGCGGGTTTCATTTGATAGGTCTGCTGTAAATCTAAGTGGTGCTTCTTTGTATATGATTTCCTTCTTTTACCTTGCTGCTTGCAGTATTGTGTCTCTATCTGCAGCATCCATCATTTTAACTATGATATGTCTTGGAGTGTTTTTGTTAGGGTCTCTTTTAGCTTGCACCCTTTGGTTCCTCGAACCTGAATGGCTACATTGTCCAGCTCTGGGAATTTTTCAGCAATGATTTATTTAACCGTGAATTTTTCATTGGGATTGTTTCCCTGACCTTCTGGTATTCCAATGATTCTAATTTTATTCCTCTTGGAATCAATTCCTAGGACTCTGATTTGCTCTAGAGCTATTTTGAGGTCTCTTGCCATTGTTTGTTGTTGCCTGTAGGCTTCCTGCAGCTAATCTTCCAGCTCACTGATTCTGTCTTCAGCTGTGGCCATTCTACTGTTGAGGGCATAGACAGAGTTTTTTATTTCATCTACCAAATCTTTTATTCATAACATTTCTGTGCATAACTTTCCAATTTCTGCTCTCATTTCTTCCTGTATTTTCTCGATTGCTTCTCTCATGTCCTCCTTTAATTTACTGGATATCTGTCTCACTGTTTCATTGAGTTCATTGAACATCTTCATTACTTCGTATCAGAATTCTTTGTCAGAGAGGTCCCTTAGGTGAGTAGCACCTACTGAGGCTTCGGGACTCTTTTCATCATCCTCCCCTTGTGGTGGGGATTTGTGTTGTTTCTTCATGTTGGTGTGGAGGTATGGAGATGAGATGTTACTCCAGATTGCTGGGTATGAGTAAATTACCCACAGCTGCGTGAGTGTCCGTAGGCTGAAAATTAGGCCACACCCACTTCTACAGAGGTCACACCCACTTCTGAAGAGTCCACACCTACTTCTGAAGAGGTCACGCCCTCTACAACTATCTATTGTATATTGGGAGGTACAACCTAGGGGAGGAAGAAGACTGGGAACAGCGTTGGTGATGAACAGGAAGAGGCTCAGGGATGGTGAGTGTCCCTGGGTCCTAGAACACCTCTAACTTCTAATAATAGATTAAATCTTGTAAACCTGACGCTTCTCTCTGGACTCAATTCTATTCCAAAGAATAGAATTCTTTATATTTACAGCTTTTGGCCTTCTGTTCTTGTAAAGATTTGGGGAGGCACACAGAATTTTTTAAAAGTTATTCCTGGCTTTCTGCTCATGAATCACTACTGGTGGCCATCATGGGATCACACATGATGCCAGGAACCAAATATAGGTTTACTTTATTCAAGACAAGTGCCTTAATACCTATATTATAACTCCAGTGACTCTTGGGGGTATTTTTACTTATTTTTATTTTTTACTCATAATTTATCTGCTTCAGTTTCCTATTTTTGATTCAGTTTTAAGAAGTTATTCTTTTCAGAAGAAAATTCTGAAAATTGCTTATATATTGATTAGTTTAGCTGCATTAACTTGTACATTGAACTTCTTATGATTCATTGTATTTTTCCTTTTTATTTAGTGTCACACCTAATGATTCCAAGCATTACTCTTTGATCTGCACTCAGAAATTACTCCTAGCGTATCTTTGGGTAGGATTTGGGATTCTTGAAATTGAACCTGGTTCTTTGTGTACAAGGCAAATGCTTTGCCTGCTATACTATTGCTCTGGGTCTTGAAACATCATACTTCTAAAGTATCTGATGTAATGTGCCTTTTTATTTATGATTCAATTGTTTGCTTTACCTATATATTTTTCTCCTTGGGAAGCTAAGTAGGGTTTGTAAATCATGTCTATTCTTCTTAAAAGAATAGCTCCTATATTCATTAAACCTTTGTGTTACTTTCTTAATTTACGTGGCAAAAATTTTGCTAATAGTTTTATTATTTTATTTCTTCTACTTTTATTGGTATTTATTTGCTATCATTTTTGCTGTTTCTCATATTGTGACATTGGGATATAAAATTAGAAATTAACCACAGATTTAAAGTGTTCCCTGAAACACTCTAACATTTCGAGAATGAAGAACATATTGATAAATGATAATATAAGCTTTTTTTTACCAATATAATTGGTCAGAGAATGAATAAAAGAGAAAATAAAAACATTCCTGGAAATAATAATGAAGATACAAGACATTGGAACTCTTTTTTATAGTGTATTCATATGTGGGTCAATTTGAATTTCTTTTACTTTGAATTCCCTCTGATTTCTGTGTCTAGATGGCTAATTTCATTGTTTTTTTAATTAGGAAACTATTTACATCTAATTTTTTTCAAGTGAGTTTTCTAACACTTTATCTTTATCTTCTATTTCTGAAATACTTATAATGTATTCCAGACAGGACAGTTCTACCGTACAAGAAGAGAGACATCCATTACATTGGCAACTATCGCCCAATGGCAACTATCATCCAATCTGCCTGTTGTCCATTGTCTGCAAGATATTCACTCGTATCATCTTGAATAGGACTGACAGAACACTAGATGAAGGACAACCATGAGAGCAAGCTGGGTTCCAAAAAGGATTAAGCACAATCGACCATATCCACATGATAACCAAGGTCATTGAGATTTCTCAGAAGTTCAAGATGCCGCTCTGTTCATCCTTTTAAAGAAGGACTTTGATTCTGTTGAGACCAGAGAGTTCATCGAAGCCCTAGGCAAACAGGGTGTTCAAACTCAGTACATCAGGATCCTCCGTGAGCTGTATTGCAGACTCACTACCAGAATCTCACCATTCTACAAGGAAGTGATCATCCACGTAAAGAGAGGGGTTTGGCAGGGTGATACTATTTTACAGAAACTCTTCAGTGTCACCCTCAAGAACGTCATGCAATGACTGGAATGGGAAGAAATGGTAGTGAAGATAGATGGTTGGCAACTACACCACCTCAGCTTTGCTGATGATATCCTTCTAATAAGACCAATCATTCGCCAAGGGTACAAATGCTGGCCAACTTTGACCATGAGTGTGGAAAGGTCAGACTGCAACTGAATCTCACTAAGACAATGTTCATGAGCAACGGACTCGTTACTGATGTTCCATTTGCTCTTAACAGAACAAACATCTCCAAATGCAGCAGTTATGTGTATCTAGGTCGAGAACTCAACATGATGAACGACCTGGCACCTGAGCTGTGCAGGAGGAAGAGAGTGGCATGGAAGGCCTTCAAGAGCATTGAAGAAATAGCTAAGAGGATGAAGAACCTCTGGCTCTGGGCACATCTCTTCGATTCCACCATTTGTCCTGCACTAACATATGCCTCAGAGACCTGCGCCCTAGGAAAATAGGATGAGAAGGTTATTCAGGTGTCCCAAGGAGGAATTGAAAGAGCTATGCTTGGAGTATCATACTTTACTCAAGTGAGAGAAGGAATCCAGAGTTCCAAACTCCATCAATGATCAAGATTCAGGAATGATGCCTCGTTTGCTAAGACATCAAAAATCAGATGGGCTGGATATGTAATGCCATTTGGAGATGACCGCTGGACTAGAGCTGTTACTGACTGGATTCCACGAGACATCAAAAGAATGACTTGAGGCACTGTGTGTTCCTGGAGCTAGCAGACGCCATTGGGCTACACTAGCATGCAACAGGGATAAATGGAGATGTTACTGGCACCTCTGAAGCAAATCGATGAGTAGCAGGATGTCAGGCCATCAAGTGATTAAGTGTACCTGAAGTTGCCCAGTCTTTGCCTTCACTGTATCACTGTCTTCCTGTTATTCATCAATTGCCTTGAGCAGGCCCCAGTAATGTCTCCTTCATCCTAGTCATGAGATTTTAAAAAGTGCCACATTCAAGGCTCGTTCAGTGTCAGGGTAATGAGACTCATAATTGTTACTGGTTTTTGGCATACTGAATATACCACAGGGAGTTTGCCAGATTCTGTTGTGTGGGCAGGACACTCTTGGTAGCCTGCCAGGTTCTCCAGAGTAGGAACTAGAGGATAAGAGGAGCAGGGTTTTATAGTTCTCTGGGTCTTCACCATTGATGGGACCACACAGCACAGGGGGCAGTTGGAGGGTGTAACGCCTACATACTGGAAGGTGGGGGATCTGGATGGAGGAGGCCCCAGTCCCAATCCAAGCAGTTCTGGAGATGTACACACCGGGTCCCGCACACCTGGGTTCCTCTGCCAGTTCCTTCACGCACGAGACTCGTTTGAACATGTGGAGAGTAGTCTTAAACATGGCTGTGGCTGGAACCGGAGGTCTTCGGCTGCTGGGGCTCTGCTCGGGGTGGTGAGGGAAACTCAATCCACCATCCTCCAAGGGGCCACGGTGAGACAGTCAGGCACTGAGGCAGAAGACTCTGTGCTGTTCTCTTTGTCCTACACTAATTTAACTATTTTTAAATTATTTTAGTTTTTGTTGCTTTGATTTAGACTGTACTTTTTTCCAAATGTATTTAATAATTTTTTCTGATTCAAGTAGTATCTGTTGAATAACATTAGTGTACTTTTTATACAGTCACATTATATTTTGTTTTGTGAGTTCTTCATAATAGATTTCATATATTTCAAATCTTTACTGATACTTTCACCGTTTATTATTTTTAATGTTTGTAATATACATGTATTACCATTACTTTAAGTTCTTTATAAACTAAATTATTATTTTTCCCCCTGAGAAATTTTCTTGAGGATATTTTATGTTCTCTGGTTTGGAATTTATTTCTAGATTATTTATTCGTTTTTCTTAACAATCTTTATCAGTTCTAAAACAAATACTGCTTCTAGTCTTGAAAGGGTTGCTCCTCTAGAAAAAGAATCTTAACATCAGTCTTGCCTTAGCTATTAGTTTTCTGCTGCTTTGCATATTTTTATATTTTGAAATTGTTTCCTCAATTTGCAATTTTGCCATATTGTATAATAAGTTAGATTATAGTAGATTTGATGTGCATGGGGTGCTTATGTATAAATATGTGTATGCTTTATTATTTATTGTATTTGTTTGTTTGGGGTCATACCCACCAATGCACATGTATTACTCCTCACTCTACACTTAGGAATTACTCCTGGCGGTTCTTGGGGGAACATATTGATGCCAGGGATCAAATTCTAGTTGGCCATGTACAAGACGAGTGCCCTACCCACAGTACTATTGCTTTGGCATTAAATATGCATACATTAAATAAAATAATAGCAGTGTAATAGTAAATTTCAGGATGATTTTTAAGGTCAATAGTTGAAATTCATATTCAAGCCCTATATTAAGGGCTCAATAAAAATAAACTTAAAATATGAAGACAGAAGATATAGTTTCTATTTTCTTCTTTTTCACTGTCATTATATATAAATAAATATATACATACATATATACAGATTTACCTATACAGAGAAAAAGCAATAAAGCTAATTTATGTAAAAGACTTGTAGAATTAAATATTGGGCAAACAAATTGTCCACAATGGACACAAGGACAACATCCAGATGAATACTAAAGATAAAATTTTTCCAAGAAATTAATATACTAGGGTAAGGTAATTGTAACATGGAAAAGACATCTAAAGTGCAGATACTTAGCATGAGATATTGGGATGAAGGTTGTTGTGTAGTACTTGATATTTCAATCTTCAATCCTATAATATTGGAACGGGAGAGAAGCAAATAGAAACAGGGTAGAGATAGTATAACAAAAGTAGACACATAGGTTATGGAATAGATTTGAAAGTCCATAATTAAACTCTCTTACTCTTAGGCAGGAGTTAATAACTTAAAAACTACAAAGTAGCAAAGTGAAAAAGTATTAGAAAAATGTTGTTTAAATTAAGGTGCAGGGAAGACCATTTAGCTACATGTAAAATAAAGAAAATGGATCAATTCTTACAACATGCCCTAAAGTCAATTCAAAATTAATTTACATCTTGGTCATTAGATCTGAAACATAAAATACAATCAAGTAAAGTGTGTGAAGGCAAAAAACTCCATTGTATTGGTGTCAAGATGTCATCAGGAGTTCAACTCTAAAGACTAGGGAGACAAAAGAAAAACTAAACAAATGGGATTATTTGTTTAACAAAATAGAAACTTATCCATAGCAAAATAAACTAAGATTAAAATGAAAAAGAAACTTATAGAATGGTCTAAGATATTTGAACACTGTACATCAGACAAAGATATAATATATAAGCTATATAAGGAACTCACAGCTTGACAGTAACAACCCCAAAAAAAGTATGGTTGAAGAGATAAAGAATAAATCAAGAAGACATACAGATGGCAAACAGGCACACCAACAAATTGCAAATGTTCACCTACTAGGGGTAAAGCAAATGAAAAATGGCAATGAGCTATCAATGCCCATCTGTGAAATGGCTTATAGGAGCTAAACCAGAAACAAGCACTATTGAGGGGGTGGGGCTAAAGAAACCCTCATTCACTGTTGCTGAAAATGAAAATTGATCCAGGCCCCATAAAATATATTGTGATGATTTTTAAAACATTAAGGTAAATCTAGCATTTAACTCGGCAATTCTACTCCTTGATTTTTATTAGAATATCACAAATGGGCTGGAGCGATAGCACAGCGGGGTAGGGCGTTTGCTTTGCACTAGGCCTACACGGCCGACTAGTGTTTGATTCCTCCACCCTTCTGAGAGAGCCCAGAAAGTTACTGACAGTATCTTGCCCGCACAGCAAAGCCTGCAAGCTACCAGTGACGTATTAGATATGCCAAACACAGTAACAAGTCACACAGTGTTACTGGGCTCGCTGGAGCAAATCGATGAACAAGAAGAGGACGGTGACAGTGACAGTAATCACAAATGAGCAATTCAAAGACACATGCAGTTATGTTTATTGAAACATTATTTACTATAGCCAAAACTTAGAAACAATGCAGGATATGTGTGTAAATCATATGTGCTTCATATATATATTAGGATATCTGTCAACAATAAGGATTAATAAAGTCTAGCCATTTGTGACAACATTGATGGAATTGGAAGGTGTCATGTTAAGAAAACTCAGTCATAATTAGAAGGAAACATACTAGATGACATCACTTGATCACTTGACATCACATTAATCATCGATTTGCTCGAGCGGGTGCCAGTAACGTCTCCATTTGTCCCTGTAGCCCAATGGTGTCTGCTCGCTCCAGGAACACGAAGAGCCTCAAACTGTTCATTCAGGATATTGATGAAGAAGTGTGACCATCTCGTCAGTGAGTGGCCACTCGATCTTTTGGCATCTCTTGGAATCCAATTGGTAATGGCTGTAGTCCAGTGATTGTCTGCAAATCGCATTACATGTCCAACCCATCTGATTTTCGATGCCTTGGCAAAGGAGGCAGCATCACTGATGTAGGTCAGAATTCCGGATTTCTTCTCTTACTTGAGTGAAGCATGATACTCCAAGCATATGATTCCTTTTTTGATTCCTCTTTTGGATACCTAAAGAGCGTTCTCATCCTATTTTCATAGGGGGTCAGGTCTCTGAGGCGTACGTTAATACAGGAAGAATGGTGTTGTCCAAGAGATGACATAGAGAAATAAAACAAGATCATTAACAAACAGTAGAAAAAAACATTTGGACTCTAAATGAGACTAACTGAGGGGTTGGAATATATGGCAGAAATGAGATTAACTGATGGGGAGAGATGCATGGGATCAAAGTAAGAAGTTGTCCATTGAGCTTTGGTGGTGGATAATGATACTTTAGTTGTGGGTATAGCATGATACACATTTTAAAGGGGTGTAAGGGGCCTGATAAAGCATATAGTTTTATAAATCAATACAAATATATAAATAATATTTACCTCCATATAAATACAAATAAAATACAAATACAAATTATAATTTTTATAATTGATGCTATACTTAATTGCTGTGATGTAATACAGAGACAGAAGAAATACTTATCAATATATTAAATATCAAGTTTTATGAATCAATGTTCAGGGATAAAAACATGTCGATAAAGTCCATTTACTAAAAAAATGGGTTGAGTTTCCCCTCTCTGTCCCAAACAGAGCCCCAACAGTGAAGATCTTCAGGACCCAGCCACAGCCATGCTGAGACCACTCTCCACACATTCGGACAAGCCTCACACATGAAGGAACCGGCAGAGGAACCCAGTTGTGCAGGACCTGGGGCTGAGATCTCCAAGCCTGCTCGGTTTGGGACTGAGCGTCCTCCACCCAGATCCCCCATCTTCTAGTAGCTAGACAGTTAGTAGCTAGACTCACCGTGCCGTGTAACCTGCCGTGTAACAATATCAATGACCAGGATCCAGAGAATATAAAACCAAGCTCGCAGACCTCTTATTCTCTAATTCTCACTCTCAGAAAATCGGCAGGCTACTGAGAGTTGGCTGCGTGCAAGGCAAACGCCCTACCGCTGTGCACAGCGGTAGGGCGTTTGACTTGCACGCAGCCAACATGGCCGACCCAAGTTCGATTCCTCCGCCCCTCTCGGAGAGCCCAGCAAGCTACCGAGAGTATCTCGCCCGCACGGCAGAGCCTGGCAAGCTCCCTGTGACATATTCGATATGCCAGACACAGTAACAACAAAGTCTCCAATGGAGACGTTACTGGGCCCGCTCGAGCAAATCGATGATCAACGGGAGGGCCTTTACCTTTACTTTACTGAGAGTATCCTGTCCACATATATGCCTGACTGGGAACACCTGTAAAGGTGATTAGAGGCTGCCCAAAAGCCTCTATCCCTTTTGGAGTGCCTGGCAAGCCACATAGAGTATCCCATCCATATGGCAGCACCTAGCAAGCTACGCGTGGCATACTTGATATGCCAAAAACTGTAACAATGATGGTCCTCATTCCCCTGACCCTGAAAGAGCCCCCAGTACACTATTGGGCTACTCTAGCACATGACAGGGATGAATGGAGATGTTACTGGTGCCCACTTGAGAAAATTGATAAACAACAGGGTGATAGTGATAGTGAGTAAAAAAATGACAGTTTCTACTAATGTTTATGTGATACAATAGTATTAAGTGCTGAAACTATTTTAAGATATATTAAGCGTCATACAATACCTATTTAAATATCAAGCTATGTGTATATAGGATAAATTCAAATCCATGATTTAGAAGACAAAGCATTTTTGAAAATAAAACCCAAACAGTAAGAAGTAAATCATCACTATAAAGATAATTTTTTTGATTCTAAAAACAAGAGTAATTGAACTGAGTGTTAATTTAGAAGAAAAAAAAGCTTCGTAAAATTAATCCTCTTCAATTCATATATGAGTCTGTAATGTATCATATATTTTGAAATTTAAATTGTGGTACTTATAATTTTAATAATAGCATAAATATTTAATATAGGTAATTAAATATTGCTTAAAGACAATACATAAAATTGCCTAATTCATTTCAAATAATTTTTTGTTTTAACATAATTTTTTGAAAGCATGTAAACAAAATAAAGAAACAAAAATGAGAACCTTTAAATGCCATTAGTACACAAATGCATTTGGTCTAATAATGTCACAGTTTGTAACATAACCATAAATTTTTCCTGCCAATATATTGTTTAAATATAATTACTTTAAAATTTAAAGGTGTGTAGAAACTTTAACAAGAATAATCTAATCAAGTTTTGAAATGCTTTGCTAGAGCTGACCTTTAAACATGTTTTCTAATCAATAATGAAATTTTATTTTCAGCCTCTAATAGTTCTCTGAATGGCATTATAGAGTAATAAGGGAAAGTGCACTTGAAAAATTAATCTTTCATACATTGAAATGCATTTTAAATTACATCATTAATGGAGATAATATAAAATTTATATGTAAATTATATGAATGTAGATAATTATATGAGTTGTTCCTCAAAACTGAGTTTAATTTCAATATATATTTCAAATGTAGTTTCTTTCAAAGTAGGTACTGATTTTGAAATTCCACTAGAAAATTCTAGTTTCAAATTTTCACTTTAAAAGTGATTATTCTCACACATTACTAAAGGGAAGGCAATTTTTTTGCAACATACATCAGACAATGGGCTAATATTACCGACACATAAAGTTCTCATTGAGCTCAGTGATATCAAAAAGCAAACAATCCCATCCCGAAATGGAAACAGTTGATGAATAGACATTTTCTCAAAGAAGACATAAAATTTGACAACAGGCTTATAAAAAATGTTTCCCATCATGTGTCAGGAAACTAGGAATAAAAAATGACAATGAAGTATCATCTCATAACAGTGAGAATGATGTATATTTAAATGAATGGAAGCAACAAAGTTTGATGGGGATAGATTGAGAAAAGGACATTCATTCACTGTGGAAGGACTGTCACAAAAAGTCAGTCTAGTAATTAATGCACCTTAATAGCGTTGAGAAAGAAAAATAGAAGTCAAATCTTACTCTTATTGTAGATTGCATAAGAAGGTGACAAACTGGTAATATTCTATTACTTCTTTCATATATTAATTCTTTATATTAAATTTTCAATTTTTTAAAATTTTTAATTGAATCACATTTATATACACATTTACAAAATTTTTATGATTGGATTTCAGTCATACAATGTTTCATCACACAACTTTTCACTAGTGTACTTTTCTTACCACCAATGGTCCCAGTTTCCTTGATGCCCACACCGTGTCCCACCACCTGCCACTTTTCTTTCCCTTCTTTTTTCTTTTACACTTTTCCTTTACACTCCTTCCCTTCCCTTCCCTTCCCTTCCCTTCCCTTCCCTTCCCTTCCCTTCCCTTCCCTTCCCTTCCCTTCCCTCCCCTCCCCTCCCCTCCCCTCCCCTCCCCTCCCTTCCCCTCCCCTCCCCTCCCTTCCCCTCCTCTTTTCTCTCCTCTTTTTTTCTTCTCTCTGTCTCTCCATTCTTGGCCTAATGGTTTGTAATAAAGATAATGAATGGTTATCATTTGTATCACTTTACTTGTGCCCTTCACCTCCCACACAATCTTGTGTCAAGCTTCTAACTATTGACCTGTCTGCCTGGTCCTGTTTACTCTCCCTTGGATATTTGCTCGAGCCGGCCCAGTAACGTCTCCATTGGAGACTTTGTTGTTACTGTGTCTGGCATATCGAATACTCTCGGTAGCTTGCCGGGCTCTCCGAGAGGGGCGGAGGAATCGAACTCGGGTTGGCCATGTTGGCTGCATGCAAGGCAAATGCCCTACCCGCTGTGCTATCGCTCCAGCCCTTGGATATTAGTCTCATTATATATGTGTGTTTGTGTGTGTGTGTGTGTGTGAGTAAGTAAGTATGTATGTGTGTGTATGTGTATAAATTAATGCAGTAATTGTATGCTTGTCCCTCTCCTTCTGACTCATTTCTATCAACATAATATTCTCCATGTCAATCTATTTATAAGTAAGTTTCATGACTTCATTCTTTCTAATAGCTGCGTAGCATTTCACTGTGTAGATGTGCCATTATTTCTTTATCCAGTCATCTTTTCTTGGACACTCAAGTTGTTTCCAGTTTCTGGCTATAGGGAATAGTGCTGCAATGAACCTTAAAGTACAGATGACATTTCTGCTGTGTTTTTTGGGCCTGCCAGTGTATATTTCCAGAAGTGTTATTGCGGGATCAAATGGGAGTTCAATTTCTAGTTTTCTTAATTTTGTAAAAATTTTCATTTACTTTTGTTTTTCAAAGTCCCGTGACGTTTTCGATATGCCAAACACAGTAGCAACAAGTCTCATGATGGAGACATTACTGGGCCCGCTAGAGCAAATCGATGAACAACGGGAGGACTGTGACTGTGACTGTTCAAAGTCACATCCATCCTGTTTATTTTTTACTCCTGTCTCCTCACTCCGGATTATTCCTGGAAGACCCGTGAATCATATATGGTGCCAGAGCTGGAACTGAAATCTGCAGCATGTAAGACAAGCATCTTATCTGTTCTATCATCACTCTATCCCTGACATTTAGTTTTTTAAACTGAGTAAAATAAGATAGTTGGGTCTGGAAAGATAATACAATGGGCAGGAATCTTACCTTGTAAGTGGCCAAGCCAGGGTTGATTTCTGGCACTCCACGTGGCCCCTGAAACACTGGCAGGAGTGATCCCTGGGTACAGAGCCAGAAGCTCTGAGCAGTTCTGGGTGTGGACCCCACACAAAAACAAAAATAAACAAAACATAGATGACTATCTCTGCTTTATCTGCTTTCCTTGGTAAAAATCTTAGCCATAATGCAGCATTACTATAACAAAAGTCAGGACAGTGATTTTAAATGATCATTATAAAAATAAATAAGTTTCCAATGTATAAACATAATCTTGATAAGAATATATTGGATTCGAATTACATGTGAAGTATCTGCTTGAAGAAATTCTCCCAGGTATTGAGATATATATATATATATATATATATATATATATGACAAATTTAAATAAGGATTCATTTTCATAGAGACATTAGCTGAAGTTTTAGAAATTAAATAAACTACCCAGAAATAAGGTGCAATAAGGTAAGATGACACAGAGCCCATTTATTCAGGTTGCTAGGAACTTTTTAAAGAAAATATATCTAATATTTATCCAGCAACTGGATATTATATGATAATGAAATCATAACAGTTTTTAGTATTAAAAAAAAGTTTGTGTGAGGTAAGGGAAACACAGTTAATATAGTTCTAGAGAACACAGTCACAGAGTATTTTAAATGCATTGTTGATGTAACAAAATAATTGTCTTGGATAGCCCAGCCAGTAAGGCGTTTGCCTTGCACGAGGTTGACCTGGGTTCGATTGCTCCACCCCTCTCAGAGAGCCCAGCAAGCTACCAAGAGTATCCGACCCACATGGCAGAGCCTGGCAAGCTCCCCGTGATATATTTAATATGCCAAAAACAGTAACAAGACTCACAATGGAGACGTTACTGGTGCCTGCTCGAGCAAATCTATGAACGATGGGAAGACGGTGCTACAGTGCTGCAATATAGAAAATATTTATTTAGAAAAAGTTTGGAAAATTGTTTCTATAAAGAATTGGTTGCTAAGTAATTTCTAGTTTCAATATCACATGGCCATGATACAACTATTTGAATCAAACAACTGAATATAAAAGTATTCAGAATCAAATAAAAAATTAAGGATACTTCCACATTCTAATGAAAGTTTATTTTAAAAATCAGGAGATGGTATGATTTAGATGGCAGGTAGTATGATGTCAACCATTAGTGTTATTGCTGGGCAGGAAACCTATAAAAGAACAAATAGATGTTTTTCAAGCATAAGATCATACTGAGGATAGTTTTCTTTTTTTCTCCTATTCTATAAATCTTATGGATATTAGTATTGATTGACCTTTCTCATTAAAATATAAAATACTTTTGTACAGAAAATATTAAAAATACATGAACTTTTCATATAAAGTGGATCAACATGGAAAGTATCATGTTAAGTTAAATGAGTTAGAAAGATAGGGACAGACATAGAAAGATTGTACTCATTTGTGGCATATAAAGTAACAGAAAGGGAGACTAACACCCAAGGAGAGATAAGCACCAGGAGGATTGCTCCACAACTTGGAAGCCACTCTCACATGCTAGGAAAAAAGGCAGTTCAGATAGATAAGGGACCACCAAGTAAGGGGTTCTTGCAGGGCCCACTCAGTATAGTTCTGAAAATAGACTATAGACCGAACACTATGGCCCCTCAATACCTCTATTGTAAACCACAACACCCAAAATGAGAGAGAGCAAAAGGGTATCCTCTACCACAGAAGTGGGGCAGGGTGGGGAGGGATGATTTTGGGGTTCGGGGAGGTGTACTGGGATCATTGGTAGTGGAGAATGGGCACTGGTGGAGGGAGGGTTACTGAGCATTGTATGACTGAAACGTAACCATGAAAGCTTTTAAGTCTGTAACTGCACCACACAGGGATCCATTACCAAAAAAAAATTGCTATAGTGAATATTTGTTAAATAAATATTTTGAAATTGGTATTGATATATCCTCTACTATCAATGCTTGCCTATGTATTCTTAAGTATATACTGCATTAAATTTTAATAAATCTCTGATTCTATTGAAAATAAGCACTTGATTTTTAGAAAATCTAAGATTGTGTATTTCTTTATTTCACAAATTAGTTCCTCTGTAACATGCAGTTAAAAAAGGAAGTGTATGGGCCTGGAGTGATAACACAGCAAGTAGGGAACTTTCCTTGATGCAGTTCATTAGAGTTATAGCCTCAGTACCCCATATGGTCCTCCAAGCTCACCAGAAGTGATTCCTAATATAGTGTGAGGAGTAAGCCCTGAACACAACAAGCAGCACAATAGCATGGTAACACAGTCCTCCTGTTCATCAATTTGTGAGACTTGCTGTTACTATTTTTGTCATATCAACTACATCACAAGGAGCTTGCCAGGGTTTGCCATGTGGGCGAGATACTCAGTAGCTTGCCGGGCTCTCCGAGAGGGGCAAAGGAATCAAAATATTGAAGTCGTATCCCCCAAACTATATACATAAATAATTTTAAAACAGTACATAAGAAATTAAACTCTAGTCATTAAAAAATCAATAAAAGTGGGTGCTAATACATAGACCAAAAGAACACAGGAGAAATGTCAGGATAAGATTTTCCTGACTAGGTATATAAAACCATATACATTTTGCCTTCACTAATGGAGCACTTACTTTAGGATTCATGAGTTTATAGAAAAGTTTGATTGAGTGTAGGAGAGGGTCCCAACTGGGCAATATAAGCATTGTTGCAGTTGAAGGTTCATCTCTCAGCATTTAACAAAATCATTTTGTACTGTGTCCCACTGACACTTCTGATCACAGCAGTCATATCAGAGATTCCGAAAAGAAATGCCCTGCCAAGTTTTTCCAGCTTCTTGTCTCACAATTTTATAATCAATATCGAGTTGATATTTAAAGCACTGTTTTGGAGGGATAATCAGTTTTATAGAAATGATATGTAAATAAGAATATTTTATACTGTTATTTTATTTTGTTTGACTATTCTGCTAAGTACTGTTTATATTTCTATTTTAAAATCATTTTGTCACTTATCTCTATTACACTATTTCTATTTTATCATTAAATTTATTTCTGTCTTAGTTATGGCAGTACTTTTTAAAAGATCCATCTACCAATGTTATGAAATTTCAATACTCATTCAAATTCTTTTAAAGCCTTAATTTATATATCCAGCAGTGAATTCTCATAATCCCACTATATATATGTATATATATGAGAAAATTATATTTACATGGATTGAACCTGAATCTCATGTTATACACATATTTCTCTATAAGTCGTTATGGTTGCTGTTAATGAGCCAATTTTTCTACATTCTGAACCTAAAACTACTTGCATACACTCTTAAATTTTTCATCTTGAAACTAATTTATTATTTCAAGAATATGGTCAAATATACCTTCAAAATATTAAAAAAGTATGTTTTGTAGTTCAAGCCACTCCCCTACTTTGCCTTAGAATGTTTCAATAACTTTCTATCTCGACACTCTGCTTTTGATCGAGGTCATCTATAAATTTTTTTTCCCAAACATTAGTCCACAAAAAGTATGTTAAAATGTTAAATATAAGTCACATTCCAGCAATCATGTAGGGGTCAAAATCTTAGCAATGCATTTTAAGAATATATATGATCTGACTCTTTTTTCCTTCCTGTCTAGTCAAGATATTTCTCTGTCATCATCTCCTACTAAATTATTTACAGGGTCTTACATTTTATTCTTTGGCCAGACTGGTCTCTTCAATGTACTGTGAACTATATCAGGATTTAAAAGTCGTCACTTCTTCTGCCTGAGATATTCACCAGAAAATTTTTCATTTGCTTTCTTGGTCTTCTTAGCCAAATGTTCTCTTTTCGGAGGTTATTTTATTCCTTTACTGTTGACATTTAATTTATTTTCTGGCATTTGACAACATTTTCTAACCCATTCCTTGTTTTGCTTCTATGGATCTTTCTTATTTTTGTTCTCCGTTAATATGATGAGAATATAAGTTTGTGCATCTTGTACTTTGGCATTTTCTCTAATGCTTAAATCTTTCTTGACATGAATAACAAGCAACATCTACTGAATAAGTAAATATTGAATACATGTTATAACTTTATATAAATATTTCCATATCTTAGAACTATTTTTGAAAATAAGTCTTAGCACTTGCTTTAGATTCTGTATCTACAATAATCATAGATACTTGTTTACTTGTTTGTTTCCTTTATATTTTGCTTAATTTTTTAATTTTTAGGTCATCATTTTACAACTACTGATTTAACTCTATATGGAACTTATTTTAAGTTTCATTATAAATCTTTGTGCTGTTGTTAGCAGTTGTTTTATTTCTCTGAAAGTCACAATTCACAATAGCTCTCATTTTTTCGGTTGTTGTTATAAAAGCTTACCCTCTAGAAATTTCCAGATATGTCTTTTAAGGGTTTTTTTTATTGAATCACTGTGAGATATAGTTAAAAGCTTTCATGTTTGAGTTATAATCACACCATGATCAAACACCCATCCCTCCAACAGCACACATTTCCCATGTCTTAGGGGTTTTAGGAATTTTTTTATTCATGAATTTAGTTTTAAGGGGAAAATAGCACTGATAGATGTCTAACAAATACTTTTTAGTACTTAATTAATTGCTTATTCCCACCATATACTTTTTTTTGAAAAACGTATCAATTCCTTGCTCGAATTTATTTTTCTCAAAATAGTTCACAAGAATATTATAAAATAAATAAATTAATGGTTTCCTCTTATCCTTTTTCTCTGCTAATATAGCTGTGATGAGTCTCAGAATCAACACATATAATGAAACCAAATGCTGAGTAAAATCCTAAGTGGTGGAGTGACATATAGGACCAACGGCTTTTAAAACACTCATGTCCATTTGTCTGCTCCTTGCTGAATTACTCAGTTATTTTGAATGGGATAAACCAACATCTCCATTATTTCACTCATCTTTTGTTTCAAGGAAAATGAGGTTAGTGGTGCTTGGGATACACTCTCAAATCAGTGTTCTGGAGTCATTCCCAGCAGAGTTCTGATACCAAGTGGTACTGGGAATAAATATGGACCTTCTGCATGCAAAGCTTACATAGTACCTCTTGGAGTTCTTTTCTGAGCCTTGAATTTGTACACCATATACTTTTACTCTATACTCTTTCCCTAAAATAATAGCCCTTTTGTTTGCTTTAGTTTTGAACTCATGCCCCCATGTTCAAGGTTTACTCCTGGCTATACACTATAGAACTATTTTGGCAGGCTCAGAGGACCACACGGGTTATAGGAGAATTAACCTGAATGGTTCCTATTCATTATGAAAGCCCTACTTACTGCATTATCTCTTTAAACTTGAAGAATATTTTTCAATTGTCAAAAATGTAATTTTTAGGTGTCTTAATTTTGTTTACATGATATGTTTGTTCTTTTAGTTTTAACATAGATTAGTCCTAACACTTTTTATTTTACATCTTACAGAAAGGTACTACTGAAATAACAATTAAATTTGCGTGGTGATTCTTAATCAATGATGAGGAAGGGAGATAAGTTGTGATATGCTGATAGAAGCCTCAAAAGAGTGTGATAGTAGAAAGGAGACTCTGAACAAGATGATAGTTTGTGGATACTAGATAAAACAAATGGAAGTATTCTTTTTTTTTAACCTTCATTAATGAATGTGTCTTTGAAAATACTTTGTCTTTAAACTAGTGTTGTACTGGGATTTGCTACTCTTAGTATTGAAAGGTATTATAAGCATTCTAAGTTCTTTTAGAATTTAGTTTTTTTTGTAAGGTATTGTTAGTATTTTAAGAACTTGTGTTCTTATGAATCAGTGACTCACTGTAATTTTATATATCAATAATAGACTAAGACGATTGACAAACTTCTCTATTAATCTTTATACCACAATCCTTTACTATACAAACCTTATCTGGTCATATTCTTTTTTTCTATTAGAGCTAGTCATTACTATTTACCTTATGAACTATAAAATTATACATAAAATTGTTCAATATATTAAAAAATAGAATATCTTCTTATACAATTTTATATAAAGTAATATGCAAGCGTAATATGAATTTTATTAAAGAAAATAATGTAAAAACCCTCAATATGGAGAGCTGAAATGGATCTGAAATCAATAAATGTCAATGAAGATATGAATCTTTTATTTATGAGCTAACTCTCTTGAGAATATTAGTGATGGTATAAACATACCCATATGTAGATATACAACACAAATACACTCATATACAGATATAAAAACACAAAAGTTTGTATACAGAGAAAACTTTAGCTTAAAATGATGATGAATTTATTTCTGAAAAACATTTAAATAATCAAAAGAAAAGGTCATAAACAAAAAATCTAATATTTTAAATATTAGAAATATAAAATATAAAATTATGAGATGTGTTCTAATTTAATATCAATATATATGATGCGATCTGATAATCCTAGGCTCAATTTTAAGTCAATAATTTATATGTCTTGTATTTTAGTATCTTTTGAATATTTATCTATTTAGAAAACTATTTTTCAATGGATAAATCTAAAAAACTAAATAAACAGAATGAAGAAATCTATTAGTGTTACAAGCAACTTTAATTTCTATCCTAAAGCAATTTTCACATTGTTCCAAAATCACTGTCTGGAACTCTAAAAATATAAAAAATTATATTTGTTGTGAAATTGCATATTATTTACTCCTTATATAAAACCTTTTTTACTACAGTTTTTAAAGCCATATAACCTATCATTTCCCACTACTCATTGTCAACAATGTTGGTTACACAGTTTGATCTTTTTCAAAATTATAATTTTGAAACAATATTGTATACTTGTTATTGTCTAGTTCAAATCTTGCAAGATTAATACTGAACTGAGCAGGCACCTCAGACTGTTTAGGAATAGTCATACAATCATTAAAATCTTTAAAATTTTACTTTGTCCAATCATATGCATGATGTCTAATGCAAATAATAAATATCTATGACTATTGATGTTATAAGATTTGTGTTTATATTTAAAAATATTAAAAATCAAACTTTCAAGGGACAAGATTTTACAGGTAAGAACTGTGTATTTAACTTGGTTATGACAGAATATACACCTACATATTCACATAATTATAAGAAAATTCTATTTAAATAAGATAAAAATGCTCTTAGAAAAAACACAACTAGAGAGACTATCTACTTACTTTTATTGAGTTATTTATATTTTTATTCCATGATGTACTTATCAATTCCTTAAAATATACTAAAGGGTTTTTACCAAAATTCTCCTAATAAATATTCAACTTCCTATGTTATCACTGGAAACTATGGGGTTGGAAATACATCTCTATTTAAACCAATGGAAAATATTTATTTGAATTTCTTTAATTTCCCAAAACCTTTAACTGATTAAGCCATTGACAACTGTTTTGCTTGAACCTGTTGTTTGTGGCCATGAATTTAATGAATTTAATAAAAATGCTTGATTGATAGAAGTGGCAAACCAAATGTACTTTTCAAATACCAGAGGACATAGATTATAATGAATAGAGCTATTGAAATGTTATTTATGCTTTTGAAATAAAATTACATAGATAGGAAAATAAAGCTACATAAACGTTTATAAAACAACTATATTTATTATTCATAATATGCCTTACAATAGATGAAATATTTAGGTTTCTAGACAGCAACATATTCCTTTATTTTGTTTCTATCTTTGAAGGCTGAATAATGACCACAATGTTGAGCATTATTGATTACTATGTTGATCAATACTCCTACTTGAATCAAATCTTCTTAGTATGGTTCATCTAAGACAAAAATGTCATTTACTCTATAATAAAAATATTTGATAGTTGCCTTACATAGTTTTTTGATCAAAGATAAAATGGGGACTGGGCATATTTCTTATAGGTTTAGGGAGCATGCTCTGCATGCAAAAGGGTTGTCTAATTCAAAGCTCTGCATGCTCTTCTGAGGATTGTGCCATACATGAGCCAGAATAGTTCTTGAGCTAGAACTAGCCTTTGCCACTGCAAGTGTGTGATATTCCTATAAGGCAAATAAATACATATGGAATTTGAGGGTGATTTATTTTACTTTATTATAGCCTTAATACCTGAAATGTAGTCTTCCCATGACACATCATTAGACAGATTTATTAACATTGTTAAAAATTAAATTTTTATTAGTATTTTATAATAATTATCAAGAGCTTCTATAATTAGAGAGGTTCAATTTCCTACTAAATTAAGGTTTGTGTCTGCATATGTAACTCATCTTTCAAGATATTTGTCTAAATTTTCTTTCATATGTATACCGTTATACCTCAATCCAGTTACTTTTTTTTTGCATACTATTCAAATGGTAAACTATTCCTTTGTTACATGAGTTCACTATGGTTGACAAGTACTTTCCATTCTGTGGAAATTTTCTTATATTTTAAGAACACTTTAACACATCAAAAAAATCCTGTTTACAGGTATAGAGTTGGCAGGAGCATGGCTGCTGGGGTGACCTGCCAAGCTAGCAACAACACTGGAAGACTCCTCCTTGATTAAGGTGCCCAAATGAGCAACTATGCAAGAAAGGACATCTGCAGTTTTAGGGTTTTTTTTTCTTTTTGGATCACACCTGGCGATGCACAGGGATTACTCCTGGCTCTGCACTCAGAAATTACAACTGGCAGTGCTCAGGGGACCATATGGGATGCTGTGAATCAAACCCGGGTCGGCCGCATGCAAGGCAAATGCCCTACCCGCTGTGCTATCTCTCCAGCCACACCTGTAGTTTTAGAATGTGCAGGAAGTAGAATTATATCCTGGGTCAGCACCATCACGGGGTCCTCCCCAGCAGGTATAGTGTTGGTGGTGGGGTATGACCTCTGGGGAGGCAGGTACTCACATGGCACCAGTTAATTTTCCCTTTCATAGTGCACTCTTATCTCAGTACCTATTATTCCTTGTCTACCCCAACCACATTAGGCTATTAGTCCACCAGTATATTCCAATAAATATACTCCCAAAACTCACAAAAATAATGGTGAACACATGAATCCGAACAAAACTTATCTAAAAAACACATTCCCTAAAGCTGCATTACATGCCCCATATTCGTCACACAGGAGCAACAAAGAGGAAGTTAGTACTATTGAAGGATAATAGGAGACCATCATACATCTAGCTCATCCAGAATCCTCAATTGCAGTGACAGGGGGACACTTATAGTGAACTGAATGGATCCAACTTCAACTACTACAGCATCACGGGGAAACAGCCCAAATCCCCACAATGAGAATCGAATGGGGAAAAGTGCTCTGAAGCCTCAACAAGAAATACCCACATACACAATCTTTCCAATAAAGAATTCAGAGATAAAATATTAAGGATGTTCAATGAGCTGAAGCTATCAGTGGAATAGACATCCAATAAAATTTAGGAGGATATGAAAGAATCAGTGGAATGGACAGCCAATAAAATGCAGGTAGAAATGAGAGCAGAAATAAGAAAACTACAAACGGAAGTGTCACAAACAAAGAATTTCATAGATGAAATTAAAAACTCAGTGGGTGCCTTCAACAGTAAAATGACAACAGCCGTATGCAAGGCAAACACCCTACCCGCTGTGCTATTGCTCCAGCCCCAATACTAGCTATTTTTTATGGACACAGTAAGAGATAACATTGGGAACATCTTGCCACAGACTCAGACTACAGCATTCAGGCCAGATTAATTATTCCTAACCCTAGCAGGGTCTAAATCTAGTTATTACATTTGGATCATGTGTCCATGAACAAGCTCTTAACTTATAGCTAAGAATTATGGTGCTTTGGCCAGGCCCATCTTGATGCCAGAGTAACACATAGTTTACCACTTGCCCTGGTTCCATCCAGTCCCTCCTTGGGACACTGCTTTTAGGGGCTTAGGGACGCTAGAAAGTAAAGGCAGCTGAGGCTTAGGTGAGAGAACAGATGCCCAGGGAAGCAAATATTACTGGGAGTCACATTACAAAAGTATGTCTTTTTGTGTCCATACAAAAAAGGAGATTGCTCTGAATAAACTATGCAAAGGACTTAGAAGAGAAAAACAATATATACAAGTCAATAGAGCTCAAAGAAAGAAATTACAAATAAACACAGAGGAATGGGAGCACTGTGATGGGAGGAACCCAATAGACCTAAACTACCTGAGGCTATGCAAGAAGGACAAAACAATATTATCCTACACAAGAGTAGCTGGAGACTTCAACATAGCATTATCACCTCTGGATAGATCAAGAAGAACAAAACTCAGCAAGGAAACATTGGCTTTGAAGGAAGAAATAGAAGAGAGAGGGCTTTAGACCTATACAGGAGTTTAAACCCAAAAAAGAAAGATTACACATTCTTCTCCAGGCAAAGGGAAAATTTTCCAAAATAGATCATGTGCTAGGCCACAAAACATACCACAATAGAATAAGGAAGATAGAAATAGTATCAACAATTTCTTTCAGACCACAATGCACTGAAGATAGAAGCAAATCTCACACAGACATGGAGAACAAAATCAAACACAAATCAGTCTTGAACAACGAGTGGGTCAGGAAGGAAATCAAGGATGAAATCAAAAGATACCTGGAAACAAATGAGAATGAAGACACCAGCTACCAGAACCTATGGTATTCAGCTAAAGAAGTGCTAATGAGGAAAATTTATAGCTCTGCAAGCATTTGTCAAGAAGGAAGAAAGGGCCCACATAAACAACTTGACTTCACAGCTCAAGATCTTAGAAAAGAACCAGCAAAAGGAGCCCAAATCAGGCAGAAGGAAAAAAGATCATAAAACGTAGAGCAGAAATTAACGACATAAAAACCCAAAAAACGATATGAAAGATCAATGCAACCAAGAGCTGGTTCTTTGAGAAAATAAAAAAAATAGATAAACCACTAGCAAGACTCACTAAGAAAGAGAGAAAGAGAGAGAGAGAGAGAACCCTAATACACCGAATCAAAAATTGGAAGGGAAATATCACAATAGAAACCAAAGAAATTCAAAAGATCATCAGAGACTACTTTGAAAGTCTGTATGCTATGAAACAAGAGAAACTAAAAGAAATAGATAAATTCCTGGATTCCTATAATCTCCCAAGGCTCAATCAAAAAGATCAAGAGTACCTTAATAGTCCTATTAACAACGAGGAAATTGAAACTGTAATCAAAAGTCTTCCCCAAAACGAAAGCCCAGATCCAGACAGATTCACTAGTGAATTTTTCCAAAAATTTAAAGAGAACCTATTGCCAGTTCTTCTCAAAGTTTTTCCAGGCAATTGAAGAAACAGAACCTCTCCCAAACAGTTTCTATGAAGCTCATATCTCTCTAATACCAAAAGGAAACAGATACCACAAGAAAAGAAAATGAAAGGCCAATATCCCTGAAGAACATGGATACAAAGATTCTCAACAAAATACTAGCAAATAGCATTCAACAACTCATCCAAAAGATCATACACCATGACCAAGGGGATTCATCCTGGGGATGCAAGGATGGCTTAATATTCAGAAATTAATCAACATAATCCATCATATCAACAAGAGATAAAACCATATGAGCATAGCAATAGATGTAGAGAAAGCATTTGACAAGATCCAGCACTCGTTTATGATAAAAAGCTGGCCAAAATGGGGATACATTGGACTCTCCTCAATATAATTAAAGTCATCTACCACAAGCCTATGGCAAGCATCATCCTCAATGGGGAAAAACTGAGAGCCTTTCCTCTAAAATCAGGGATGAGACAAGGATTCTCACTCTCTCCACCTCTGTTCAATATAGTACTGGAAGTATTTGCAATAGCAATTTGGCAAGAAAAAGATATAAAGGGCGCTCAGGTATGAAAGGAAGAAATAAAGCTCTCAGTATTCCAAGATGATATGATACTATAATTAGAAAACACTAAAACCTTCACCAAAAACTCCTAGAAACAATAGACTTGTAAAGAAAAGTTGCAGGCTATAAAATCAATACCATAAGTCCATGGCTTTTCTATACAACTAATGAGAGAGAAAAAGTGACATGAAGAAAACAGTCCCCTTCACAATTGTGCCCCAGAAAATCAAGTACCTAGGAATCATCTTAAGTAAGGACATAAGACCTGTATAAAGAAAACTACAAAACGCTACATAAAGAAATAAAAGAGGACAGGAAAAAATGAAAAGATATTTCCTGCTCGTGTATTGGGTGAATTAATATGGTCAAAAATAGTAATATTCCCCAAAGCATTGTGCAAATTCAATGCAATGCATATAACAATATCCATGACATTCTTCAAAGAAATGGAACAACTCCTGAAATTCATATGGAACAATAAGCACTCACGAATAGGTAGAGCAATTCCTGGGAAAAAGTAAACGGGAGGAATCAACTTCCTCAACTTCAACCTCTACTACGAAGCAGTAATAATTAAAACAGCATGGTATTGGAACAAAGGCAGAGCCACAGACCATCGGAACAGGGTTGAATATACTGACATCTCCCCCCCAACATATGATCATCTAATCATTGATAAGGGAGCCAGAAATGTGAAGTGTAGCAAGGAAAAACTCTTTAACAAATTGTGCTGGCAAAACTGGACAGCTAGATGAAAAAAATGGGCTCAGATCTCTACCTAAAACCATTTGCATTTTCCAGTACAAAAGTAATATCAAAATGGATTTAAGAACTCAACATCAGACTGGAATCCATAAGATACATTGAGGAGAAGGTTGGAAAAAACCTCCCAACATTAACACTAATGGTATCTTCAAAGATGATATGCAACTGGCCAAAAAAGTGAAAATAGTGATAGACAAATGGGACTATCTTAAACTAAGAAGTTTCTGCACCTCCAAAGACACAGTGACCAAAATAGAAAGACAGTCTATAGCTCTTTCCTCATTCAAACAGGACAGGAACTGAGGCACATCTCGTGAAAACAAAGCTGAACGTCTCTGGGCATTCTCTCCTCATTCAAACAGGTACCGCCTGGCACCCAGCGCCAGGGACCCTTTCTGGAGCTGCGGCCGCTAACGTGGCCGCGAATTATTCTCCCACTACATATCCCATAGGAACCATAAGTTACCCTCTTAGATGGAACCTTCTCTAGATTAGCTCAACCACTAGAAATGCATTAGCCAATAGCTACTTAAGCCTATCTCAATTCATTCTGCATATCAAGCAGAATAGTAACAGTGAACATGAAGGTCTAAACCACACTGCTCACAATGGTAAAGCAACGCAAAAGTCCACCAAACTTTCTTATTGAAGAGGCTAGCCCAGAAGACACTAACAGTACTGTCGTGTTAGACAACCTCTCTGACAAAGAATTCAGAAGAGAGCTACTTAGGATGCTTAGGGAGCTAAAAGAAACAATGGAAAGCAATGCCAATAAAAGACAAGAGGATTTGAAGGCATAAATGAGGAAAATGCAAATGGAAATGTCAGACCTGAAAAACCTGGTAGGCAAATTGAAAACTCAGTGGAAGGCCTCAGCAACAGAGTAGCAGCTACTGAGAACAGAATCAGTGAGCTCGAAGATGAAGTTCAGAGACTCTCCAGAGAAGAGCAGAAAATGGAAAAGAGACTCACAATTCTGGAACAGATTGTGATGAAGCCAAGAGAGGTAACATAAGAATTCTTGGAGTCATAGAGGGACAGGAAGAAAACCCTGATGAAGAAGAAACTGCCAAAGACATCATTGCTACAACATTTCCAGAACTGAAGAAAACATGTGAACACATTCAGGAGGCCCGAACACATTCAGGTACCAGCTAGAATAAATATGAATAAAAATACCCCAGGACACATCCTGATAATATGACCAAAACCTTAGATAGAGAAAAAATTCTGAAAGCAACAAGACAAAGAAAGAAATGTCCTACAAAGGAGCATCCTTAAAAATCACGGCTGATTTGTCTGATGAAACCCTCATGGCCCGAAAACAGTGGTGGGACATAGTGAAAAAACTCAATGAAATAAATGCCTCAGCAAAAATACTTTATCTAGCAAGACTCTCATTCATAACAGAAGGAACAACACACAGTTTCACAGACAAACAACAGCTCAGGAACTTTATAGACTCAAAACCATCGTTACAAGAACAACTAAATGGGCTACTTTAAGGCAAGACGGCCTGCATATACACCAAATTTCGACAGAAATATAGGACAAAACCCCATAGCAATAATCTCTCTCAATGTCAATGGTCTAAGTGCACCAATTAAAAGACAAAGAGTGGCAGGATGGATTAGAAACTTGAACCCAACATCCTGCTGCCTGCAAGAAACACAACTCAATAGTCAAAGCAAACACAGGATCAGAGTCAAAGGCTGGAAAAAGATCCTACAGGCAAACAACTCCCATAAATAAGCTGGGATAGCCATCCTAATATCAGACCACATCAATTTCAGAGTGAAGAAGGTCACAAGAGACAGTGAAGGCCATTTCTTATTGATCAAAGGATCTGTACAACAGGAAGAACTTACAATATTAAATGTATATGCACCTAATGAGGGACCAGCAAAGTACTTAAAACAACTACTCATAGACTTGGAGAAAGACATCAATAGCAACACAATACTAGTGGGAAACTTCAACACCGCTTTATCACCTCTTGATAGATCAACCAAACTCAAGCTTAGCAAGGACATACTTCATCTGAGGAAACAATGGAAGAAAGAGACTTAATAGATATATACAGGACACTTCATTCTCAAAAAGCTGAGTAAACATTCTTCTCAAGCGTACATGGAACATTCTCCAAGATAGACAACATGTTGAGCCACAAAACATACCTCCATAAAATTAAGAAGATAGAGATTGTATCAACAATCTTCTCAGAGTATAATGAGCTGAAATTAGAAGTAAATAACACACATAAACAGAAAACTAAATCAAACACCTGGAAATTAAACAGTGCACTATTGAACAATGAGTGGCTTAGAAAGGAAATCAAACAGGAAATCAAAATATTTCTAGAAACGAATGAAAATGAGGACACGAGTTACCAAACGTATGGGACACAGCAAATGCTGTGTTAAGAGGAAAGTTTATAGCTCTACACGCATTCCTTGGGAAGGAGGAGTGAGCCCATATAAATAACCTAATCTCACAGCTGAAGAGCTTTGAGAAGGACCAACAAAAGTAGCACAACTCGAACAGGAGGAAGGAAATAATAAAACTCAGAGCAGAGATTAACTAGATGGAAACCCAAAAAAAAATCCAAAGATCAATGAAACCAAGAGCCGGTTCTTCGAGAAAATTAACAAGATCAATAAGTCTCTAGCAAAACTCACAAAGAAAGGGATAGAGAAAACCCTAATAAACCGAATCAGAAATGAAAAGGGGGTCATTACAACAGAAACTACAGAAAGTCAAAGGATCCTCAGGGAGTACTTTGAGAAGCTTTATGCCACGGAACATGAAAACCTCAAGGAAATGGATAAATTCCTAGACTCCTACAGACTCCCAAGGCTGAACCAAGAAGACCTGGAATACCTGAACAGACCTATCACCATCAAGGAAATTAAAATGGTAATAAAAAGTCTCCCCAAACACAAAAGTCCTGGCCCCGATGGATTCACTAGTGAATTCGTCCAAATCATTAAAGAGGACTTACTTCCTATCCTCTTTAAGCTTTTCCACAAAATTGAAATATCAAAAATACTTCCGAAGAGTTTCTGCAAAGCAAATATTACCATAATACCAAAAATAGACAGAGATACCACAAAGAAAGAGAATTACAGGCCGATATCCCTGATGAACACAGATGCAAAGATCCTCAACAAACTACTAGCCAATAGAATCCAGCTACTCATCAAAAAGATCATACACCATGACCAAGTGGATTTATCCCGGAGTTGCAAGAATGGTGTAACACTCGGAAATCAATCAACATAATTCATCATATCAACAAAGAAAAATATTAAAATCATAGGATCATATCAATAGATGCAGAGAAAGCATTTGACAAGATCCAGCACCCATTTATGATGAAAACCCTCTCCAAAATGGGGATAAAGGGGGCTTTCCTCAATATAGTTGAAGCCATCTACCACAAGCCTTTGGCAAGCATCGTCCTCAATGGCAAAAAACTGAGAGCCTTCCCTCTAAGATCAGGGACGAGACAAGGATGTCCACTCTCTCCACTGCTGTTCAATATAGTAGTGGAAGTACATGCAATAGTGGTCAGGCAAAAAAAAGATATTAAGGGCATTCATGTAGGAAAGGAAGAAATCAAGCTCTCACTATTCACAGATGATATGATACTATACTTAGAGAATCCTAGAACCTCCACCAAGAAACTCCTAGAAACAATAGACTTGTATAGTCAAGTTGCAGGCTATAAAATCAATACCCAATAGTACATCGCTTTCCTGTATGCAAACAGTGAGAGAGAAGAAAGTGACATGAAAAAAACAATCCCGTCCACAATTGTGCCCCAGAAAATCAAGTACCTAGGAATCAGTTTAACTAAGGAATTAAAGGACCTGTACAAACAAAACTACAAATTGCTACTTCAGGAAATAAAAGAGGACATGAGGAAATGGAAAGATATCCCCTGCTCATGGGTTGGGAGAGTTTACACTGTCACTGTCCTCCTGTTGTTCATCAATTTGCTCGAGTGGGCCCAGTAACGTCTCCATTGGAGATTTTGTTGTTACTGTGTTTGGCATATCGCATACATCATGGGTAGCTTGCCAGGCTTTGTTGTGCGGGTGAGATGCTCTCAGTAGCTTGCCGGGCTCTCCAAGAGGGGCGGAGGAATCGAACTCGGGTCGGCCATGTTGGCTGCGTGCAAGGCAAATGCCCTACCGCTGTGCCATTGCTCTAGCCCCGGTAGAGTTTAGCATTGTCAAAGTGGAATAGTTCCCAAAGCATTGTAGAAATTCAATGCCATCCCTATAAGGATATCCATGACATTCTTCAAAGAAATGGAGCAAACTCTGCTGAAATTCATATGGAATAGTAAGCCCCCACGAATAGCTAAAGCAATTTTTGGGAAAATGAAAATGGGAGGAATCAACCTCCCTAACTTCAAGCTCTACTACAAAGCAGTAAAGGTAAAGGTAAAGGTAAAGGCCCTCCCGTTGATCGTCGATTTGCTCGAGCGGGCCCAGTAACGTCTCCATTGGAGACTTTGTTGTTACTGTGTCTGGCATATCGAATACTCTCGGTAGCTTGCCGGGCTCTCCGAGAGGGGCGGAGGAATCGAACTCGGGTCGGCCATGTTGGCCGCTTGTAAGGCAAACGCCCTACCCGCTGTGCCATGGTACTGGAACAAAGGCAGAGCTGCAGATCAATGGAACAGGGTTGAATACACTGACATCTCCCCTCAATCATATGATCATCTAATCTTTGATAAAGGTGCAAGAAATGTGAAGTGGAGTAAGGAAAGACTCTTTAACAAATTGTGCTGGCAAAACTGGACAGCTACATGCAAAAAATGGGCTCAGAACTCTGCCTAACACCATGTACAAAAATAAGATCAAAATGGATTAAAGACCTCAACATCAGACCAGAAACCATAAGGTACATAGAAGACAAAGTTGGTAAAACTCTCCATGACATTGAAGCTAATGGTATCTTTAAAGATGATGGTATCTTCACTGGCCGAGCAAGTGAAAACAGAGATAGATAAATGGGACTATCTTAAACTAAGAAGCTTCTGCACCTCCAAAGAAACAGGGACCAAAATACAAAGACAGTCTACAGAATGGGAAAGGATATTCGCCGAATACACATCTGAAAAGGGGTTAATGTCAAGGATATATAAAGTACTGGTCGAACTCCACAAGAAGAAAACATCCAACCCCATAAAAAAATGGGCAATGAAATGAACAGAAACCTTCTCAAAGATGAAATCCGAATGGCAAAAAAGCACATGAGAAAATGCTCTACATCATTAATCATCAGGGAGATGCAGATCAAAACCACAATGTGATACCATCTCACACCTCAGAGACTGGCCCACATCCTAAAGAACAAAAGCAACCGATGCTGGCGTGAATGTGGCGAAAAAGGGACACTCCTTCACTGTTGGTGGGATGCCAGCTGGTTTAGCTCTTTTGAAAAACAGTATGAACCATTCTCAAAAAATTAGGAATTGAGCTCCCATTTGACCCCTCAATACCACTCCTGGGAATATATCCCAGAGAGGCAAAAATTTATAGTCTAAGAGACATCTGCACTTGTTTGTTCATTGCAGCACTCTTTACAATAGCCAGAATCTGGAAAAAACCTGAGTGCCCACGAACAGAAGACTGGTTCAAGAAACTTTGGTACATCTCCACAATGGGGTACTATGTAGCTGTTAGAAAAGATGAAGTCATGAAATTTACATTCAAGTGGTACTACATGGAAAGTATTATGCTAAGCAAAATGACTCAGAAAGAGAGGGATAGACATAAAAAATTGCATTCATCTGGGGGACATAAAGTAACAAAATAGGAGATTAATACCCAAGAATAGCCGAGACCAGTACCAGGAGGATTACTCCATGGCTTCGAGGCCAGCCAGGCATTCTAGGGGAAAGAGCAGCTCAGGTAGAGAAGGGAGCACCAAATAAAGGGTGTTTGGAGGATCCTCCCAGTATGGGAGATGTATGCTGATAGTAGACTATGTACTGAACATGATTGCCACTCAATGCCTCTTTTGCAGACCACAACACCCAAAAGGAGAGGGAGAACATAAGGGAGTGCCCTGCCACAGAGGCAGGGTGGGATGAGGGGGATCGGTGTGGGAGGGATACTGGGATCCATGGTGGTGGAAAATGGGCACTGGTGGAGGGATGAGTATTTGATCATTTTATAATTAAAACCCAAGCACAAAAATTTGTAAGTCTAAAACTGTACCTCATGGTATTTCACTAATAAAAATTTTTAAAAAAGACAGTCTACAAAGTGGGAAAGGATATTCACCCAATACACATCCGAGAACGGGTTGATTTCAAGGACATACAAAGCACTGCTTGAACTCCACAAGAAGAAAACATCCAGCCCCATCAAATAATGGGGTGACAAAATGAACAGACATTTTCTCAAAGAAGAAATCCAAATGGCAAAAAGGAACATGAGAAAATGTTCTACATTACTAATCATCAGGGAGATGCTGATCAAAGCAACAATGAGATATCATCTCACACCACAGAGACTGATCCACATCCAAAAGAACAAAAGCAACTGGTGTTGGAGCGGATGTGGAGAGAAAGTGACTATCCTTCACTAATAGTTGGAATGCCGACTGGTTCAGCCCTTTTGAAAAACAATATGGATGATTCTCAAAAAATTAGCAATTGACCTTCCATTTGATTCAGTAATAACACTCCTGGGAATACATCCTGGAGCGTCAAAGAAGTACAGTCAAAATGACATTTGCACTTCTATGTTCAGTGCTGCACCATTCACAATAGCCAAAATTTGGAAAAAACCCGATTTCCCAAGAACAGATTACTGGTTAAAGAAACTCTGGTACAGCTACAGAATGGAATAAAACACAGCTTTTAGAAAAGATGAAGTCATGAAACTTATATACAAGTGATTCTACATGGAAAGTATCATCCTATGTGAAATGAGCCAGAAAGAAAGGGTCAGACGTAGATAGGCTGCACTCATCTGGGAAATATAAAATAACAGGATGGGAGTCAAACACACAAGAATATTTGAGATAAATTCAAGGAGGTCTGCTCCAGGGCTTGGAAGCTGGTCCCGCATGCTTGTGGAAAAGGCATCTCAGATAAAGAAGGAACACAAATTAAAGGATATCTGGAGGACTCGCTCGAGAAGGGAGATATGAGCTGAATGTAGACTATGGACTGAACACTTTAGCCACTCAATACCTCTATTGCAAACTACAACACCCTAAAGTTGAGAGTAAGCAAAAGGGGATGCCCTGCCGCAGAGGTGGGGTGGGGTTGATGGATGGGGTGTTGGGGTGGTAGGTCTATTAGGAACATTGGTGTTGGATAATGGGCACTTGTGGAGGGATGGATACTCGATCATCGTATGACTGAAACCCAAGTATGAAAGTTTTTAAGTCTACATCTGTATCTCGTGTCATGGTGTTTTCCAAAAAAAAAAAAAAAAGATACAGGCCAGAACAGTAGGTGGAAAATATCCTCACAATAGCTCAAGGGTGAATAAGAGGCTTAGGGAATGAATTCCTTAAGAATCATCGGAGTAACAGAAGAAAAGGGAGGTAACCCCAATGAAGAAGAAACACTTAAAGATATCATTATTGAGAAGTTTCTAGAGCTGGAGAATTCAAGCATCCTGGTTAAGAAACCTGAAGGGTACCAGCTAAAAGAGATCCAATAAAAAGACTTCAAGACATATCATAATTAGAACAATGAATATCATAGAGACACAAAACTGAAAGAAACAAGGTCAAAGGTGGAAATCACATATAGAGGAGCATCCCTTAGATTTACAGAAAATTAATCAGACAAAATCATCTGGGCCCAAACACAGTGATGGGATATAGTGAAAAAAAACTCAATGAAATGAACGCCTCACCAAGAATAATTTTTTCTGTTAGACTCTCATTCACAATCTAAGAAAAGTTATACAACTTCATGGATAAACGACAGACCAGGAACTTTATAGACTCAAAACCAACCCTAAAAGAAGGACTGAAGGACTACTGTAAGAAAAGATAAACCCTACAATGATAACAACCTTTTATGGAAAGATGTCACAAAACCCCACAACAATAATCTCTCTCAATGTCAATGGTCTAAGTGCACCGATTAAGAGACACAGAGTGGCAAATGTATTAAAAAATTGAATCCAACTTTTTGCTGCTTACAAGAAACACATCTGAGCAGTTACAGCAAATACTGACTCAAAATCAAATGATAGAAAACTGTTCATCCAGGCAAGTAACTCCTTCAGAAAAGCAGAGGTGGTCATATTAGTATCTGACAACATAGATGTCAGGCTGTAAAAAATTAGAAGGGACAGTGAATAATAATCAATAAATAATCAAGGGATACTTGATTACTTTTATATAATCAAGGGATATGTACATCAGGAAGAAATATCAATCCCAAATATACCCACACACACACACAATGAGGGACCAGCAAGATACTTAGAACAATTGATATTAGACTGTAAGGAGGGCATTGGTAGTAACACAATAGTAGTCAGAGACTTCAACACTGTCTTTTTACCTCTGGATAGATCAACAAGACTAAAACTCAGCAAGGAAATTCTGGCTCTGAAGGAAAAATTGGAAGAAAATCAGAAGAAAAAGGGCTATTAAATGTATGCATGGCTTTTCATACCCCAATGGCTGAATAAACATTCTTCTCCAGTGTACATAGATCATTTTCCAAGATAGATCACATGCTGGACCAAAACACATACATCGATAGAATCAAGAAATTAGAAATTGTATGAACCATATTTTCGCACCATGATACACTGAAGATAGAAGTTAATAAGATATGAAAATGGATAATCAAATCAAACACCTGGAAATTAAACAGTTCAGTAGTAAGCGAGTGGGTTAGAGAGGAAATTAGAGAAGAAATGAAAAGGTTCCTGGAAACAAATGAGAATAGGGACACAAGCTATCAGTACTTTTCCTGTTAACACAGCAAAAGCAGTGTTAAGAGGAAAGTTTATAGCTCTGCAAATGTTTAGCAGGAAGAAATAAAGGGCCCACATACACAACTTGACTTCACATCTTAAAATCTTACAAAATTACCCAAAAAAGGAGACCAAACTAAGCAGGAGAAGAAAAATATTAAAACTCAGAGAAGAAATTAATGAGATAGTATCCAAAACATTCCAAAAGATCAATGAAACCAAGAGCTGTTTTTTTTGAAAAAATAAACAAGATTGACAAGCCACTAGCGATATTCACACAGAGAGAGAGAGAGAGAGAGAGAGAGAGAGAGAGAGAGAGAGAGATAGGAGAGGGGGAGAGAGAGAATCACAATAAACTAAATCAGAAATGAAGGGGGGCATCACAACAGAAACCACAGAAATTCAGAAGATTATCAATGATTACTTTGAAAATCTTTATGGCATAAAATGAGAGACCCTTGAGGAAATGGATAAATTTCTGCACTACTATAATCTTCCAAGATTTTAATCTTCCACTGAGATTTTGAATACCAGAGCTGACATTTTATCATCAAGGATATTGAAACAGTAATCAAAATATTCCACAAAACTAAAGCCTAGGTCCAGATGGATTCACTGTTGAATTCTTTCAAACCTTTAAAGAGCACTTTTTGCCAGTCCTTTTAAAGCTTTCCCAGGAAATTAAAGAAACAGAAGCACTCCCAAACATTTTCTATGAGGTAAATATCATCATGATATCAAAAGCATAGATACAACAAAGAAAGAAAATTAGGGACCTACATCTCTGATAAACACAGATGCAAAGATTCTTAACAAAATATTCCCAAAACGAATGACTCATCAAAAAGATCATACACCATGACCAAGGTGATTCATGCTGGGATACAAGGATGGTTTAGCATTTGCAAGTCAATCAACATAATTCATCATATAAATGCAAGAAATGATAAAAACTGTGTGATAATGTCAATACATGCAGAGATAGCATTTGACAAGATCCAGCACCTATTTATGACCAAAAAAACTGTCAGCAAAATGAAAATTGAAGGAACTTTCCTCAATATATTCAAAGCCTTCTACCACAACCCATGGCAAGCATTATTCTCAATGAGGAAAAACATAAAGCCTTTCCTCTAAGATGAGGGACAAAATAAGAATGACCACTCTCACCACTTCTATTCAATGTAATACTGGAAATAGTTGCCACTGCAGTTGGAGAATTAAAAACATCCAGATAGAAAATCTATCAAGCTCTCACTATTTTCAGATGGCATGATACTAAGAGAAGGCTCTACCAAAAAGCTCTGAGAAACAATAAATTTGTATAGTAAAATGTCAGGCTACAAAATAAATACCAAAAGTCCATGGCTTTTTATATGCAAATATTGAAAGAAAAGAAACTGATATGGAAAAAAATTCTGTTTACATTTATGCCTCAGAAAATCAAGTACCTCTGAATCAGCTTAATTAACAAAGTAAAGGACTTGTATAAAGAAAACTACAAAGCACTACTTCAAGAGATAAAAGATATAATGAAATGAAGACACACCCCCTGCTCATGGATTGGGAGAATTAACATAGTTAACATGGACAATAATCTCCAAAACATTATATAGATTCAATGAGGTCCCTACAAGGATACCCATCACATTTTTCAAAGATATTGATCAAACACTCCTGAAAATTCCTATGGAACAGTAAATCCCAAATAAGTAAAGGGATTCTTGGGAAAAAGATGGGATGCATACCTTCCCTAACTTTAAACTGTAATACAATGCAGTTAGTACAGAGAAGAGATTATTATAATAATGATAGTTTAAAATAATCACTCTGGACAAGAACTGAGCGCTGAAAGTAGTTAAATGATATCCATGATAATCTGGAAGTGCCAGTATTACAAACTATATTGCCCAAAGGGAAAGAGAGAAGAAGAAGAAGAAGAAGAAGAAGAAGAAGAAGAAGAAGAAGAAGAAGAAGAAGAAGAGGAAGAGGAAGAGGAAGAGGAAGAGGAAGAGGAAGAGGAAGAGGAAGAGGAGGAGGAGGAGGAGGAGGAGGAGGAGGAGGAAGAGGATGAGGTGGAGGAGGAGGAGGAGGAGGAAGAGGATGAGGTGGAGGAGGAGGAGGAGGAGGAAGAGGATGAGGTGGAGGAGGAGGAGGAGGAGGAAGAGGATGAGGTGGAGGAGGAGGAGGAGGAGGAGAAGGAGCATCTGAAGGATGGGGTTGATAGGAGGGAAAATGGGGACACTGGTGTTGTGAAATATGTACTGGTGGAGAGATGGGTCTGGGTCTTGGAACACTATCACAGTGATTCAATAAAAAAAAGGAAAATTTTTTTTTTACTGTTTTATGACTGCCTTTGATTAAAAAAGGCCTTTGATTCTGTTGAGAAGGGAGCAGTCATCAAAGCCCTAGCCAAATGGGGCATTGAGACTCAGTACATCAGGATCCTCCTTGAGCTGTATTATGGATTCACCATGAGGATCTCACCATTCTACAAGGAAGTGATCATCAGTTTCGAGAGAGGGGTTCGGCAGGGTGATACTATTTTACCGAAAGTCTTCTGTGCCACCCTCAAAAACATTATGCGTCTACTGGAATGAGAGGAAATGGGAGTGAAGATAGATGGTCGACCACTATACCACCTCCGCTTCGCTGATGATATTGTTCTAGTAACACCAAACATTAGCCAAGCAGCACCAATGCTGACTGACTTTGACCGTGAGTGTGGAAAGGTTGGACTACAGCTGAATCTCACCAAGATAATGTTCATTAAAAATGAACTAATGAACTAGTTCCTGATGTTCCAATTGCTCTCAACAGAACGAACATCTCCTGATGCAGCAGTTATGTGTACCTGGGTTGAGAACTCAACATAAGGAACGACGTGATACCTGAACTGCCCAGGAGGAAGAGAGAGGCATGGAGTGCCTTCAAGAGCGTCGAAGAACTTGTAAAGAGGACGGAGAACCTCCAGGGCTGTGCACGTATTTTAGACTCCACCATTCTTTCAGCACTAACGTATGTCCAGAGACCTGGACCCTATGAAAACAGGATGAGAACTCTATTCGGGTCTCCCAAGGACAACTCGAAAAAGCTATGCTTGCAATATCACATTTCACTCAAGTGAGAGAAGGAATCGGGAGTTCCGACCTCTGTCGACAATCAAGAATCAGCAATGCTGTCTCATTTGCCAAGGCATCGAAAATCAGATGGGCTGGACACATAATGCAATTTGAGAGGACCGCTGGACTAGAGCGGTCACTGACTAAATTCCATGGGACGTCAAAAGGACATGTGGCTTCCCACCTACTAGATGGTCAGACTTCTTCGTCAAAATCCTGAACAAACAGTTTGAGGCACTTCGTGTTCCTGGAGTGAGCAGATGCCACTAGGTTACACTAGCACACATGACAGGGTTGGATAGAGACATTACTGGCGCCCACTTGAGCAAATCAATGAACAACGAGATAGATGATAAGTGATACAAGTGATATAAGTTTTATGAATGCATAAGCAATTTCTCTCTTTTATGTATTATCCTAACCATATAGCTGATTTGAATAGAAATGTTGTACTCCCAATGTGATGACATAAAAGTCAAACTTAACAATGGAAAGGATTGGATTTTTTCTATAAAATTATAAAATGTACAGAGGAAAAATATCTGTATTAAAATAATTTGTAAGAGTCACATTTGTTTATAGCTTTTGATGTCTCATTTAAATGCTATTCAAAAATATATAAAATCTTTACATAAAAGATTTGTTTTCTCCATAATGATTTATATTATCACATCTTATTTTGTTAATATTTTGTGAATACATCACATGGTATTCACTTTTTAATATTATAAGTTAATGTTTTATGTGTCTCAATCATTATTGTTGCCTATAAGTACAATTTTGATTAATAGAGTATAATATTTATTTACTTTGTTGCCCGAATCTTTATACCCTTGGTTGGTAGAAGCATATTTCCTCTTATTTTAGCTCCTTGAAACAGATATTACAATGTTTTATTTTGTAAATTTCACACATTTTATTGTGTATTTAATTGTTGTTTTGACCTTCTATAAGAGCCTCATATTACTTTTTAATGTACTATGTCCTTAAGTTTTATTCTTATCACATAGTGCAAACTTTCTTCTTTGTTAAAGGTGAAGATTCATTATTTATATACAAATATATACACATACAGCATATACATTTATGCCACATTTTAATTATTCACTTGTGAATGTCATTTCTGTCATATTGACTTTTAACTAATGTGTTCAGAAATGGTGTGCTAGTAAAGTGTGCTAGTAGCTCTTTCAGTCAAATTTTATTTTATTTTTTCTACAAACACCCAGATGTGAGGCTGCTGGATCACTATTTTTAATATTTTGAGAAGCTTCCATACTGTTTGTCATACCAGCTTTAACACATTTGCATCCCACCTCCTGTGTAGCATGAGCTCTCCAGTTTCTACATATATTCTCCCGTGCTTGTCATAATTTGGGGGGTATTTTTCTCTTCATAACAGCTGTCCTGAAAGCTGTAAAAATATCTTATTTTGATCTTGATTTACATTTCCATAAGTAATAGCGGTATTGAATTTTTTTCTATACACTTGTTGAACATTTGTAGGTATTCTCTAGAAAAGTACTTACTCAAATACATAGTCTATTTCTTACTCAGGTTATCAGTTGGTAACTTTAACTGCATTCTAGGTGTATGTTTCATACATCAGAGTGACCTTTATCAAAATTAAGTGGTTTTCAAACATTTTCTTCTAATCCAAAATTTGCGTTTCACTTATTTCATTGTTGCCTTTTGTGTACAAAAACTTTATATTTTGTACACAAAATATAAAGTACACACCCGCTACTTATATTTGGGGTGTGTTTGTTTGTTTCCTAAGCTTTTAATATTATATCTAACACTACACCTAATTAAAATTGGTTTATAGTTCCCTCATAACATTTTGCTTACTTATTTTTCTTGAGTTTTCGTGGTGGTTTGTATATTAGATGAAACAGCTCCTCACAGAAAGTTATTGTATCAGCAAAGATCTACACAGCCAGTTCTATCACATATTGAGTTCGTCTATCAATGTTTTTTTGTTTGTGCATTTGTTTGGGGGCCACATTCAGCTGTGTTCAGTATGCACTCGTCACTCTTGGATCAGGGATCTGTCCTGACTGTCAAGATACAGTACATAGTGTCTAGAATCAAAATCATGTCTGCATCTGCTGCATGCAAGAAAAATGTTTTACTTTCTGTATTACTTCCTACACTGAATACATCAACTCTTTTCCTCCCCATAATGAAATGATAACTATGGTTTTGTGCACTCAAATCATTGGTACTGAACAGGATAAGAGGAAAGCTATGGTTTCTATAGCATTACTGTACGTAAATAGACCATACCAATCCATCAGACCTCTGAGACTAGTGAAATTAATTTCATGGGCTGGTTCTGTCCTTGGTGTGGGTGGAAATATTGAAAGCTCAATTTTTTTTCTTCAGAATTCCTGTAGAGCAGGTATGAGGAGCAAAAGCATTGATCAGTGCAAGTCACCACTCCCATTCTCTCTTGGAAGGGTAGACTGTGGTGGATCCATCAAAGGTTCAGGAGACAAGCTTGAACAAGACAAAAACAAGTGCTTCTGGGAGCTCCTAGAAACTTTCTAGTGTCACTGATGTGAATTTGTTCCTTTTATCCTTTTAATGAAACTAGAAGCAAACATTTCTCTTCTTGCACTGAAAATACAGTTTCTGGTATTCAGTATTAAAATCTTCCTCCCAACCCCATACTTTATTGAGGAGAAAACAGACCTTTCCAGGGAAAAGTGAATTTATCTGAACAAAGGCTTACTGGTGTATTTTTAGGAACACAAAGGCTGAATATTTGCACCACATCTTATTACTTATTACTCTATAGAATTTTAATCTAAAAATATAAGCACATATTTGTATCTGAATTAAATGGCATGATATTTAGAACTAAATTTTAGAGTCAGCGAGCATTGTAGCTCATTTTTCCTGCTAGGTAGTCTTTATTACATCTATATTACATTTTAAACTTATTTCCAATAGACCTGTGTTTTGAATAAAAGACATAGATACTTGTTTAATTAAGTAAAATTAAGAATCTATTGCTGTGTTCTCATTTATTTTTTGGAAATGTCATGTTCTATTGGAATATATATTGGAATATATACATATTCGATATGCCAAACACAGTAACAACAAGTCTCATGATGGAGACATTACTGGGCCCACTAGAGCAAATCGATGAACAATGGGAGGACTGTTTGGTGGTTTCTCGCAACTGAGTAAACATTAAACAAAAGCTACCAGATGACAATTACTATCATCTTAGATCTTACAGTTTCACAGTTGGCCATTACTTAGCAAATCAAATTTTGATTACCAATGTTATATGGATATGAACAAAGTCAAAAACTCACTGCCAATTTGAATTGGGTTGTCAAAAATGGTGAAAGATTACAGATAATCATTACAGATTACCACAAAAGCCCTGAGATAAGCAGCATTCAAGGCTAGAGACAGTACAGGGATTGACACACTTGCCATGCATGTGGTCTGCAAAGGTTTGATTCCTCTTATTGTTCTTCCAGTACAAAGCCATGTACAGTCCTTAAGAACCCCCCAAGTAGTGCTTTCTGTTCTATACACACACACACATAGAGGGAGAGAGAGAGAAAGAGAGACAGAAAGAGAGAGAGAGAGAGAGAGAGAGAAAGAGAGAGAGAGAGAAGTGAAATCCGTTGAAGAACTGGCAATACTTCAAAGCATCTGAAAGATTCAGAATCATATATGTAAAGATGATTCTATATATAAAAGTAGGCTCTGTCTGTGTCAGAAGGACCAAGTAGAAATGTGCACTGTGATTCCAAGATTGAAAAAACAACTAAGAGAAATGAAGCACCTTAGGAAGCAGAGGATAGCATGGTATTCTTGCATTTTGTAAATATTTCAGAGACAGTGCAGTGACAGAGACCCTATATAGCTGTCTGAGTGAGAAATAAGTTACTTTAGTGCATATTAGCATGTGAAAAAAATCATAGTAATTCAATGCAGAATTCTTCAAGAAATAACAGTTCAGAGGTACACAGAGCAAAACTATAAGAACGTGGTTATATGAGATTAATATGGAAAATTGGGAAGTAAGAATAATCAATAAATACATTTTATTTCTTTAATAAGTTGAACAGAATATAAAAAGAAATATTGGTTACTCAGCTCTCTCAAACATCTGTAAAATACAACCCAAAACTGCACAATGTAATATTCTAGTAACAATGTAAAATATTTGACATTTTAATTTGTTAAGGAATAGCAAGAGGGGCTTGAACAATCAATCGATGCACTGGAGAACACTACATATAGGAAGTACTAATTGATTGGTACCACCCTGTCCTCCAATTACTGCCAGGAGTGATCCCTGAACACACACACACACACAGACAGAGAGAGAGAGAGAGAGAGAGAGAGAGAGAGAGAGAGAGAATAAGACAGTTTTGAAATCTCACATAATTCTTGACATGTATTCAGAGATTTCATTAATCAATTTTTGAAGGGTGTCTGGTTCATGTTTACCTTCATGTTTACCAATCTAAACATGATTTTTTGTTCTCACTCTTGGACAATTGCAGAGAAGTTGGATCTGCAGGTCTTCTAAGGATGAAGTGTCCCCCTTCATAGGCAACTTAGTGCTCAGAGAGGACAATGCTATCTCTAAAGATGGTTGAAGCCAGGGACCTGGGTCCTTCTGACCGCATTCATTGTTACATCTATGTGCATCACAGACCTAGGTGGCTTCATCTTTTTTCTTCAAAACCTCTGGTTCTTCTCTAACCATGAGGACAGAAGAAAGAAAGTTAAAGACAATATTTTGCACAATGACTCAGTACTCTGAAACTTTTCACTGTTAACCTTCCTCACTTTCTTCCCAATCAAATGTAGGATTCAATAAGTTAACAGAGACTTTTCTTTAAAATTTTGTCAGCAAAAGATAGGTTAGGTAGTTCCATATTTTCACTCACCTACAAAAATCTGGACTGGAAAAAAAATTATGGATTGGTCCCACAAGAAATATGAAACCAAAAAGTTGGTGTTTACCTCCAGGTGTTAACCTCCTGCTTTAAATTTATCAGAAATAATAAAAGATTTCACTATTACTCTCGAATTAAAACTTAATTGCTGAATTTGGAAACGGTTATCTTGGTAACTCAGGCGAGCTCTTAATATATAGCTTGCCTACACTTTTTTGTGTGGAGGATAGTACTTGTAGTCCATTAAATAAAATATAATAACAATATTTGTATTCCCAAAATATATGAAACTATGAAAAAAATAATATACTACAATATGCAACCCATATTGAATTTCCAAATCTGCTGTTGTTTTGGGAGATATTGCATATAAGCCCATATTTTTCATTGACTATTATGTAATATAGTCAGTGTTTATGTAATCTTCTGTGAATGTTTAATATATTCAAATCAGTAATCAAAGGAGGACTTCAACTTGCAATGGATGATGGAAGAGACTCATCAATTTTTTTTTTTGTCTAAGTTCAGCTTTACCTGACTTTTTGGAAATCTACTTTGTATGTTGCATGGAATTCATTGTATTACTTTTTTACGGAATTTCTCTCTTTTGGTATCATTTTTCAACTAGTTGTTATGATTGCAGTCTTGTTGATTTCTTAGCTTTTTTTGTTTTGTTTTGTTTTTGTTATCTATTTCTCCAATGCAGTGAGTCATTTTAGAATCATAGTGCAATTCATTTGTTCAGCACATTTTTTGTGGGGGGGGGGGCTGGGGGCTTTCAGGTAACAACCAGAAAACCTGCTAAACAAATCTAAAAGATCTTTAACACTACTCAGCAGAATTTTTTACCACGTATACACTGTATATTTAACTTCTTTCAACTTTCCGTCCAAATGTTTCTTTTTGATAATCATTTTTAGCTTTTTTATACTGTTCAATGCTTGTAAGTTTAGTAGCAAGTGCTTGACTTTATCTTTGCTTACTGCTGAGTTACATTCCATTCCGTATATATACAATAGCTTTTTAATTCAGTCATTTCTTCTTGGTTACTTGAGTTGTTTCCAAATTTAGGCTGTTGTGAATAGTGCTCCAATGAACATAGGAGGAATTCAAGTGTATTTTTGGATTTGGACCCATTTGGACCCATATTCTGAGGGGTGGTGTTTCTGTGTTGTTTGAAAGTTGAATCACTTGTTGTTTTTACCGTTTTGACTTCCAAAAGGAAGGGTTAGTTGACATTCATATCAACAGCGAATGTTTCCATTTTGCCCACATCCTCACCAGGACCAGTTGTTGTTCTTCTTTTTGAGGAGTGCCAGTCTCTCTGGTGTGAGACAATATCTCATACTTTGATTCAAATTTTCTGGATGATTAGTGATATGGAAAATCTTATCATATACCTTTGGGCCATTTGTGTTCATTTCTTGAGGAAGTTCCTGTTTATCTATTTTCCTCATTTTTTTGATGTGGTTATATTTACTTTCATGTAAAATTCTACAAGTCCTTTATATGTTTTGTATGAGTGGTGGGCAAAAAGATTTTTCCAGTCTGTGTGATCTCTTTATACTCTGGTCATTGGTTATTTTGAGGAGCAGATCCATGTTGATTTAATGTTGTACCATTTGTTTATAGTTGCTTCCATTTGCTTGGTCAGTAACATTTCATTCTTAGAGATGCCTCTAGTTTCACTGTCATAGAGAGTTTTGATAATAATTTCCTCTATGGATCTATGAGGTTCTAGTCTGATAGTGAGGTCTTTAATCAATTTTAGTTTGATTTTTGTACAGAGCTTTAAAAAGATGTCTGATGGATGTTCTCCTTGATACACTTCAAATTTTACACCCTTATCAATAATTGACTTACTATAAACCTATAGGTCTGTCTCTGGATTTTCAATTTTTTTCTTTGATATGAAGGTCTGTCCTTGATCCATTACCATGGTGTTTTAATTACTACTGTTTTTAGTACAGTTTGAAGTTGGGGAAGTGATGCATACCATCTTCTTTATTTCGGGAGGATTGCTTTGGCTACCCAAAATGATAACACAGTGATAGGGCGTTTGCCTTGAGTGCAGCTGGCCCCACTGAGCTGGGTTTGATTCCTCCACTTCTCTCGGGGAGACTGGTAAGCTTCCGAGAGTATCTCTCCTGCATGGCAAAGCCTGACAAGCTACCCATGACATATTTGATATGCCAAACACAGTAACAAGAAGTCTCACAATGGAGACATACTGGCCTGCTTGAGCAAATCAATGAACAATGGAAGGACAGTGCTACAGTGCAATGCTTTAGCTATGAAATGGGAAAGGGGGAGGGTTACTCTTCCATATGGAATTCAGGAGTTTTTGACCTATTTCTTTGAAAAATATCATGGATATCTTTATAGGAATTGCTTTAGATCTGCATAATGCTTTGGGGTATATTGTCAATTTGACAATACTAACTGTTCAAATCCAAGGGTAGGGTATGTTTACATTTACTCATCTCTTCTCTATTTCATTAAGAAGTGTTTTGTAGTTTCCATTCATAGGTATTTCAGCTCTTAGTTTAGATGATTCAAAGAGACTTGATATTCTGAGGCAGAATTATGAACTAGATTTATTTTTAAAAATAGCTATCTTCTATTTCATAATTCATGTATAGAAAAGCATGGCCTTTTGTGTTAATTTTGTATACTGACATATTATTATATAATTCAGTTGTTTCTAGGACTTGTTTGCTAAATTCCTTAGGGTTTTCTAAATATAGTATCATGTTATCCACATATAGTGAAAGCTTGATTTCTTCCTTTCTTTCCTAAATACCCTTGATATCTTTTCCTTGCCTAATTGCTATGGCAGGTACTTATATTAAATACTATATTGAACAGAAGTTGTGAGAGTGGGCAAATTTCTCTTGTACCTGATGATAGAAGGAAGATTTCTAGCTTTTACTTATTGAGTATAATGTTTGCTGTGGGCTTGTGGTAAACTTCTTTAATTGATGTTAATGAAATCTCGAATTCCCAGTTCATTAAGAGGGTTTTTTAAAAAATAATTACTGGGTGATGGATCTCATGGAATGCTTTCTATAGATCTAGTGAAATGGTAATATGGTTTTAATTTTTTCCTATATTGATATGGTGTAATAGGCTGGTTGACTTGAATATGTTAAACTATCTTACATCCCAAGAATGAATCCCAAATGGACATTGAATATTAACTTTTAGATGAAATGTTAAATTTGGAAAATATTTTTTAATATTTTGTTAAGGATCTTTGCATCTATGTTCATCAGGAATATAAGTCTGTAATTCTCCCTTTTTGTGCTGTCTGTCTTCTTTGGTATGAGAGTGATGTTTATTTCATAAAATCTGTTTGGGGGTAATTCTGCTTCTTTGATTTCCTGAAGGAGTCTAAAATTGTTGGCAGTGATTCTTTTTTTAAAGGTATGAAAAAAACTCACTAGTGAATCAAACTTAGTCTGGGCTTTTGTTTTTGGGTGGACTTTTGATTACCATTCTGATGTCTTCAAAAGTGATAGGTCTGTTCATGTGATTTGTAACATCTTGGTTCAGCTTTAGAAGGTTATAGTAGTCCAAGGATTTATCAATTTATTCTATGGTCTCTCATTTGGTGACATAGAGATTTTTCAAGTAAACTCTCTTGGTCCTTTGGATTTCTGAGGTATCAATTATGATATATTCTTTTTCAGTTCTAAATCAGTTAATTAGTATGTCTAGATCTGTCTTAATACAATCAAATGGCTGACTCAGAAAACCAAGGCAGATTATGGGACCAAAATGGGTATTTAAAAGCACATTTCAGGGGTTTAACTAGCCTGTTTGTGTCAAAGGAATATCCTTTAAAGATAATAATATTGAAATTAAGCAATGTAGCCCTGTAGCACTGTCCTCCCATTTTTCTTCGATTTGCTCAAGAGGGCACAGTAATGTCATCATTGTGAGACTTGTTACTGTTTTTGGCATATCGAATATGTCACGGGTAGCTTGCCAGGCTTTGCCGTGCGGGCAGGCTACTGTTGATAGCTTTGCGGGCTCCATTGAAATTAAGACCTTTATTTTATAAAATAGGAAACTGGAGCCTGAGAAGGCACGTTTCATGTGACTGGTTCACGTTTGATCCCAGGAACCTTAAGTGATCCCAGGAACCAAAGGTGATTCTGAGCACAGAGATAGAAATAATCCCTGAGTACAACAGTTGGGACTAAATTTCCCCTTTCCCAAAATAGGAAATCAGGTGTTGGCTTTTCACAAAGAAAATATAATACATAGACAAATCTTTGTATAATCCAGGGATTACATAGTCAACAATGTCTAGGACTGAGAGAACTAAAGAACATTTGATACAGCATGAAGTTTGAGAGGAGATAGAGCAAGTGCTGACTGATCATATTGCAGCTGGCAGGTGTAATTGCTGGTGAATTCTGCACGTGCTTTAGAAATGATTTTTTACTGCAAATGAAAGTATTAATAAACTATTATAAATAAATTTTGAAAGACAGATGTAATTTTTAAAAGTACCTAAATCCTCACTTCTTCAATGTTCTGCAATTTTAAATAAGCTTTTTTGTCTAGATTGTCTAGCATATCCTCATTTATAAAATGCTGATCTAGGATAGAGACTTCTAATCTTTAAATAATGAATTTTAGTGACCCGTGAATCTAATTTGAAAGGTGCTATAATATTGCAACACAGTGGGTATTATGATCCAGTTTAAAATATTCAGTATCATTATACCTTTAAAATATTCTTAGGAATTAGGGTGATTATACATGAGCATTTGCTGAGTGAGTCTTAGAATTTAATGATTGCTTGGATGACTAACTCCAGCTTGAATTATTTCAGAAAAGATAAAACAGAAGTAAGTAGCAAAAGGTTTAAAATTTCTAACGCTGTAGGTCACTGTCATTTTTAGTTTATATTCTTTGCATAATGGGCACTGGGCTTTAATGTTCCAAGCTGATGTGGAATATATCCAGAGCTTTCCATCTTTTAAAACATAAAGCATAACTCTCTAGGATTCAAGAGTTTTCATTTGTCACCTTTATATTCCTAATCAAAAAGGAATTGTAGGGAAGGATAGCACTTCATCAAGGAAATGCTGAATTACATTTTCCTTAAGGACAAATATGTTATCAATTGAGTAAGACAAAGAACTAGATTTTGCTTTTTAATATACATATGCATGCAATTTGTACTGCATTAGGAGTATCTTTCATATCAATTGAGATCCTTATTGCTAACATGGTTACACAATTTTATTTCATGAATATGATGATAAATACACAGCCAACAACATCACCAGTCTTGTTTCCTCATTATTCTATTTTTTCAGTGTACAAAGACAAAGTTTTACATTGCATTCTACATTAAATTGAATTATGATACATTTCTCTGCATTAGCATATAGTTTTAATTTTAGGGCTTAGTATGAATATGTAAGTGCCTCAGAGCCTCTTTTGAACCAGTACCTCTGTCTACCATTGTTACTATCTTGTGTAACAAATAAATTCTTTCTATAAAATAGCATTTGTGTAAACCGAGAAATAATTATTTTTGACTAATTTCAAAAGAAAAAATATCATTGACAATAACTCATGTATTTAAATAACGCTGTATTACTGTATCACTGTCATCCCATTGTTCATCGATCTACTTGAGCCGGCATTAGTAACGCCTCCATTTGACCCAGTGCTGAGATTTTAGCATCCTCTCCTTACTCATCTTTCCCAACACTGCCGTATTGGAGGCTCTTTCAGGGTCAGGGTAATGAGACTAGTTATTGTTACTGTTTTTGGCATATCAAATATGCCATGGGTAGCTTGCCAGGCTCTGCATTTAAGTAAATATGATTATTTTTAAAATCATTTTTGGTAAGAACTTGATGGTCTTTAAAAGAATATTAATACAAATATCAATTGACAGCTGAAATTCAGAGCCAAATAACTGTTGCTGTCTTAGCTTTAGAATACTCTCTCTGATTTGATTATATCATACAATGCATACTAGAACTATACTTGTTAAAAAGAGTCATTCCTAAAGCTTATAACTACTTCAAACACAATAGATTATATCCTTGATGCATAAGCTCAATTCTGGGTACCAATAAACATAGCACCTCCTTCAGCTTACACTGAGCACAATTCTTTGACCAGTTAATTCTTCCATATTTTTCTCCTTGTTACGGTTAATACAATTAATGTGATTTTATATTTTTTAGCCATGTCTAAAAAATATCTTGGTGAAAGGATATATTTATCCTAATTTTCCTCATTAATAAAATAGACAAGAATAAGATTTTTTTAAGTATGGAAAATGGGCCACTTTTTATATGATTTTATTGCTATTATATGGAGACATTGCATATAAGCAAATTTGTTTTTCTGCCACAGTTAATTCTATGCAATTAATCAATTATCCTCATAATTCCCCAATATTCCCTCTGCACTCCCACTGAGTGGATTTACCTTCAACTGTCATTCACTGCCACCACAATCGAGTGACCTCTTTTCAAGAATTTATTCACAATATTAATTAGAAAACAGAATAATTTTAGCTAAGTTTTACTTAATTCTTCTAATTAATACTATTTGATTTGTATTTATAAATCCTCTGAGGGCATATCACAAATAATTATATGCTGCTAATTTTGAGGTATTTACTGCTGATTTGGCATTATCTAATTTGTCTGCCTGATTAGTTCAGGGGTATATTGAGAAAATAGAGTTGCAGCTTTATACTGTGTCCCTTTACTGAAATTAGTTGCTATTAGTTCATTTGGGCAATTAGTATTTGATTAAATTTCAGGAAAAGCAAAAGGAGTCCAACACATAATTTGAGAAGTTAGACTGTAGTTATTTACTAGCAGTTTCTCCAAGAGTAATGAAAATTCCAATTGTACATATACAAAAATATTAGCAGTATGATACTGTATAAAAATTAGATGTGTTTTTTAAATATGAGAAACAATAGTTTTTTTTTCCATTTCTGTTCTATGGGACTTTTAGGAACTTAAGTGATATTTATCAAAATAGTTTAGAAATAAATTTTTTAATTGTATAATGAATTGCTAGAGTTTGCTGCATTTCCTACACTGAATTAGTGATGTGGTATAAGAAAATGGTAGAAGGTATTAAAGAGACAGTATTAGCTTTCAAATTATTAAGCAGTTAATGAGATAAAGTAACAATCAAAACTATTGTAAGAGGCCTAAACATTAAATTCATAGAAATTAAAAGGAAAAATTTAACATAGCATGAAGTTAGGTATGGAAAATAATTTTTTTTCAATGTAAGTAGCACTGTAGCACTGTCCTCCTCTTGTTCATCAATTTGCTTGAGCGGAAACCAGTAACGTCTCTATTGTGAAACTTGTTTTTACTGTTTGTGGCATATCTAATACACCACGGGGAGCTTGCCAGGCTCTGCCATGTGGGCGGAATATTCTCAGTAGCTTGCTGGACTCTCCGAGAGGGACAGAGGAATCAAACTCGGGTTGGCCATGTCAGCCCCATGCAAGGCAAATGCCCTACATGCTGTACTATTGCCCCAGCTCAAAAGAGAAGCAAATTTTTAAAATTTTCTAGATATAGGCCAAGATGGGGAGAAAGTAAGATGATACAAATACACTTATATAAGTAGACATAAACTCTTTTATTATATGTTAATATAATATCTATAACAAACTGGGAGGCAAATGCAATACCCACTGTGCTAATGTCCAGCCCAATGCAAGTAGAAGGTTTAATTAAAGATACTCATACTTCACACCCTAGCGAGGTCAGGAGTTGCCCCCCATGAGCGGTTCTGTGGCACGGCCATGGCTCCAGAAGCACAGGAACTTAATGCAAAGCCCAGCAGCTTGCGGCAGAAAAGTGAATGGACTATGTGTTAATCCACGCCACCATGCCTGCCCGGAGAGGAAAGGGTGTTTGCTCCCTTCAGCCTTTTTCCCTCTGGAAAGAAAGATGGCAGCCACTTCAGAACTTTATGGAAAGCCAGGTATGAGCCGGTCGTGATGGGGCAACTAAAACCTCATGGGAAGGGGGGCGTTCCTGGACTGTCCTTCACGCCCTACCAAGGTCAGTAGTTGCCCCCCACAAGCGGCTCTCCAGCACGGCCATGGATCCAGAGCACAGAAACCAATCTCATAATTATCTGATTCTCAGGAGAAATACTTCCAGGCTTAATAAGTAAAATATCAGAAATCCAAATTCGTGTGGCCGCTATTGCGGCTGTGCGACATTATTTGATTCTTGCAACCACATGTAGAAAACAAATTATTTCACAATGCCTTTTCAGCATGTCTGATTTGGGGGTGTAAACTCTAAATAATAATGGTGCATCCTTTGTAGAAACAGTGAATATAATCAAAGTAGATAGAGTGTTAACTAGAATTCATCTACCTCACAGGCATTGGGATGGTTGGGAGGGGGGTTTATTGGGGTGCTTGGTGGTGAAAAATAAGTATTGGTGAAGGGAAATGTGTTTGATAATTGCCATGACCGAGACTTAAAACTGAAAGCTTTGTAACCTTTCCCACAGTGATTCAATAAAAATAAATAAATAAATAAATAAATAAAAGACTGTTATAAAGCTGGAGCCGCTCTCTGGCATGGCCATGGCGCCAGAAGCACAAGGATTTAATGCAGAGCCCAGCAGCTTGCCGCAGAAAAGTGAATGGAATATGCATTAATCCATGCCACCATGCCCACCTGAAAGTGAAAGGATGTTGCTCCCTTCTGCCTTTCTCCTTCTGGACAGCAAGATGGCAGCTGCCTTGGAGCTTTTTGGAAAGCCAGATATGAGCAGGTTGTGACAGGGAAACTGAAACGTCTGGGAAAGGGGATGTTGCCTGCTCATCCTTTATGCCCTACCGAGGTCACGAGTTGCCCCCCAAGAGCGACTCTCAGGCATGGCCATAGCTCCAGAGCCACAGAAACCAATCTTATAATTATCTGACTCTCAGCAGAAATACTTTCAGGCTTAATAAGTAAAATATTAGAAATCCAAAATCACATGGCATCATTTGGTTCTTGTAACCAGCTGTAGAAAACAAGTTATTTCACAATGCCTTTTCAGCAGGTCTGATTTGGGGGTGTAACCTCTAAATAATAACGGTGCATCTTTTGTCGAAACAATAAATCTAATCAAAGTAGATAAAGTGTTAACTAGAATTCATCTGCCTCACAGGCATTGGGAGGGTTGGGAGGGGGGGGTATATTGGGGGTTTTGGTGGTAAAAAATAAGTACTGGTGAAGGGCAATGTGTTTGATGATTGCATGACCAAGACTTAAACCTGAAATCTTTGTAACTTTTCCCACAGCGATTCAATAAATAAATAAATTTAAAAAAGTATACTAATGAAGCTATATAGTAAAATAAAATTGAACAATAGTATGTGGTGCAATTAGCATTGTTATCAGTAACTCTATTTTTTCTCATAAATGTAGCATCGGACATTTGCTATTCAGATATTGACATTATCACACATACTCTATCCAAATGCAAAAAGTCTGAGAGTGAAATTATTAATTTACAAGCAAGCACATAAGTAATAACAATTTGAATGAAAGCCTAAGAAAGTTTGAAAATAAACCATTAAGAAAGTTGATAGTAACTGGTTGATATACAGACGTTTTATAAATATATATATATATATATATTGACAGAGAGATGCTTGTATGTATTATGTCTTAAGATTTTAATATATAAAATATACACACAACACATATTTAAGAGCAAATATAAGCAATTTATATACAAATCCTCATAATTCCACATTAGTATTCCCAAGGTAATAAAATATGAAGAGTGGGAATATAATAATATTTCACAATCAGATTGACTCTGAATTTTATCTTAAAGGATTATTTTATTAGTACTCTGAACTTGTTTCTTGAAGAAAAAAATCCAGTAGGCATTACTTGAAGGAAACGGTTCTCTTTATTCACACCAGATGGCACTGAGGAACTTTTCCATTCTTTTAAGAAGCCAAGTGGAAATAGGAGAGATGAAGGAAATGCAGTCCAAAACTATTGCTGAGTAATTTTGTTTCTCATTCTGCTTCCTAGGGTCAGCTGGCGTATTGTTTAGTATATAACACAGGAAAGTACTGATCTAATTGGCTTACCTTGCACAACACTATAAAGAACAGGTGAATATGTAAGAATCAGTTTTCCTAGGAATTTCAGAAAACATTTCAACACATTTTCTGTGATATAGCTTATTATCTAAAGAACTACATATCTACCTTGGGACTTTGTAAGGTTTATAAGAAAATGTATACACATTAGTAATTATATTGTTTTTGGTTGGGCTTTTGTAGTCATAGCTTGCAATATTCAGGGCATATTCTTCCTCTGTGCTCAAGGATCACTCATGATACTGGATATAGGAGGACCATAGATGATGCAAAGAATAGATCCTCATGCAAGTCTTATCTGTATACTATCTTCCAGGCACTCACTGTTTATTTCTTAATATCTATATTCCTCATATCATGTTTGCTTGACCATTTTTTTTGTTCTAATTGAACTATACTTGCTCATTTCCAGACTGCATCAATGATTTCACTTATTCTTTATTTATTACCTTTAAAGATCACCCAAATAAATTTAGCCATTACGACTCATATTATTATGATTTTAATTTAATTGCTCGTAAATACCTCGTAAATGGGCTGGAGTGATAGCACAGTGGTAGTGCGTTTGCCTTGCACGCAGCCAACATGGCTGACCCGAGTTTGATTCCTCTGCCCCTCTCGGAGAGCCCGGAAAGCTACCGAGAGTATCTTGCCCACACGGCAGAGCCTAGCAAGCTCCCCGTGCTGTATTCGATATGCCAAACACAGTAACAAGTGTCACAATGGAGACCTTATTGGGCCCGCTCGAGCAAATCGATGAACAACGGGAGGACCATGGACCTCGTGAATATTTTTCTTTCGGTATGACAAGTATTTGAATGTCAGTCAGTTTGGAGAAACCACTAAGCAGTATGACACTATGCTATTTTGTGACCAATTACTGCTGCTTGTTACAATGGGAACAGAGCAGGAAGCCCAGCAGCAGGGAGGCTGTACTATCTCTAACTTCTAGCCCTGAGCTTGATCTTGCAGGAGAGATCAAGACTCACAAAACACACAGAAGAACTAACTTGTTCTGGACTTGAAATCTAGATGACTACTCAGATTTCCAAGATTAAGTGTGTTCTCCCGGAATAGGGGAGAGGGTTTATGGGGAAGACATACAGTGAGATAAAATAGTTTTATTAAGGACCTATGAAGGAGGTGGGGAAAAGAAAAAAATTTTCAGGGTGAACACAAGATTTTCCAGAGAGACACAGAGAAGGAGTCGGAGAAAGGGGGCAGTGGGAGAAAAAGGGAGTTAGAATAATTCAAACGGTTAAGGCACTTGCTGGCATGCAGCAGGGCTGGTTCAAAGTCAGACACATTTTATGGTCCACTGAGCATCACCAGGAGTGACCCTGAGCACAGAGCAAAACATATGTCCTAAACACTGTTGAGTGTGAACCAAAAATCAACACATTTAAAAAAGAGTAAAAGAATAAATTGAAATAAATGAATCCCGTGTTAGTATACAGTCAATTTTTTGTGAGGATGTGGGGTGCATCACATAAAGCAAAAGGACATAGTTATAAACACAGAGTCAACAGCAGGAAAAACTCTTAGACACCATGGTCTTTATGTATCCTTTTTTATTTATTCTAATCTAGCTTAATATGGTATGTGTGTGTGTGTGTGTGTGTGTGTGTGTGTGTGTTAGTGGAGCATAATCAAGATCAGTTGCTAGGGCATTAACAGGAAGAACTGCTACATTGTCCTTTGATGGATCATGAAAGGTTTGAACTGGTTTTGGTTTTTCTGAAATTAACCTGTAATTCATAATCAAGTTACCTTCACAACTTGACAGCCTTCTTCAAAGTTAGATGTTTTAGGATATCAGGTTCACTATTTATAGTGTTTCTCAATTTTCACACTGTAATTTACAGTACTATTACTGATAGGGTTTCATATATAACACTCTACCACAATTGAGCATCAGCTCTGGGTAAATGCTTCCCTCTGCCATAGACATGGTGCCCATACTATAGCCCAGCCCTCTCAAATGTCATATTTCCTATTGAAAGCCAGTTTAATGACTTCTCTTTTGACTTTTTTCCTTTTATTTACAGAATGAAACAACTCAGTTTCATAGAATTTATATGTCATGTATTTAAATGTTAATATTTAATCAAAATTTGAATGTGTACAAAAAATCAAGCTGTACACATTTCCACTTTTCCATAATTTAATTTCTTCTCATATATATATGCATATATATGTACATGTATGTACACACACACATAAGACTACCAGCAGCAGGGTTTCAAGAACCTACAGATCAACTACATTTTTAATAAAGCTTAAGGTTCACATAACATTTTTGTATTAGATATTTTATTTTGTTGCACAGAATGTTGGTTAAATTTTGGGATCCTCATGGATAGCATACAAGAATATCAATCTGAATATCATATATATTTAGCTTTACCCACTGTTACTATCATGGTCATGGTCCTCCCGTTGTTCATCGATTTGCTCGAGCAGGCCCAGTAACGTCTCCATCATGAGACTTGTTGTTACCATGTTTGGCACATCGACTGTTACTATATAAGTCTTTATTTCACAGGGCATGTAGATGTATCTCAATGGGGTACAGCAGTCCTCCTGTAACTGGAACTCAACAGCTCGAACAAAAATCCAGTTGTCTTTTTCTTCAGCATGGGAACACTGCCTCTTTGCTGCTACACCACTAAGGTGGAGTCTTGTCTTCTGCTTGATTCTCACCAGTGTCCTATTAATGGTCGTCCTCTTACTGGTCTCAGGTGACTGAGCTTTTGTTTCTCCTTATTGTCATCTTCTCTGTTTCATCTTCTCTGTTTTATCTACTCTGTATCTGAATTGTTTTCTTTTTGTCTATTTTGGTTTGGGGAATCACAGTTGGTAGTGCTCTCAGAGCTTATTCTTGCCTTTGTCTTCAGGGATCACCCCCAGTTGAGTTCAGGGGACCAAACACTTGTGGGCTGTATGCAAGGCAATTGTTTTCTTTACACTAATGGTCTATAGCTGTCTGTCCACATGCCATGCCATCTGGTTGCTTTCTTTGTCTTGTTCTAGGACCTGAGCTTATGCATTCATTTTACTCACTCTCTTATTACTTCTACTATATGACTGGTTAACATCATATGTAAGCAACATTTAAAAAGACTAATCAAATCAGATAATTTATCAGACTCCCACTATTCACTTGTACTGTAACAATTTCTATAGAAAGATTAGCATATATTATTTTCTAAATGGAAAAAAAACCCTTACTTTTAAAGTAGATCTAGTATCACAAAGATCAATTCTACAATATAAATTAATCAAATGATAAAAGGTGTAATTATGCCTAAATTTACATTTAATAGAAGTCTAAGCAGCCTATAAATATCATGACTTTTACTGATGTGACTTAAATGTAAAAGCTATAAACATCTGTAAACCATAAAGAGACATGATAAAATGTTTTTTTCTTCCATTTGACATACAATAAATCGGGTTCTATTACGAGAATTTTCTAACATAAAGTAAAAAAGGCATATGCTTATATGGATGTTTTGGTAGAATTGACTAAAGGTTACATGAGAAATAAGTTAATGAACTGAAGTTTATAGCTGTGTGTATAACTGTCAGATCTTTCTGTAAATTACCTTTCTCTTCTGCTAGCTGGAATGCAAAAATCCAATAAACTGTTAATAAAAATGGAAAGGTCATATGTAAATATCAAAGATCTTGAAAATGAACCAGAAAAGATGATAGTTTGCAGAAAAATATTTCATATTCTGCTTCATTGTATTCTAAATGCGATTTGGGTTGCAAAGTGTGTTTCTAAGAAAAAAAGTGCAGAAAACTTTCTATTAAAAACAGATTAGTTTCTCATCTGAAAAGAGGAGTTTGAATACTAATTGGCTGTTGGTTTCTGCAACTTCAGAAGAATTGCAAACAATTAAACGCTTTTATATTTTCTCTGATTAAGCAAACTCTTAATAGGGCCTCATGGAATTATTACAGAAATACTGAGTGAGCACAATTTGTGTAGGGTATGTATATGCAATGGAAAATTCATTGCTTGGAAGCTACGAGGCTCTTGTTTCAGTAGCCAAATACCCATTCACTGGTGGGTCTTAAGCCTGCAGAGAACGAGGGGCTAAAAGAACTGGAGCAACATAAACTACTCTTCTTTGCCTTATTCCATTTATTGAAAGACAGAATAGTCCTTTTAAAGCCAATTTGAAAGTTGCAGTCTCATAAAGGGAACACATTTAAACTTAGGGAGAAGCTGAGTTTGAACACATGCTGCTTTTGATGAGGCTGGGAATGGTGCCTCTTGATCTTCTGTGTGTGTATTTTAAGGGTTGTTCTAGTGTCTGAAGACAATGGTTGGTTCAGGACAAGGTACAGGCTTGACCCCCAAAATAGGTCTATGAAAGATTAATTCCCTTCTCTATTTCCTTTCACTGTTTTACTTTAGTAATGTCTAAACTCTAAAATTGCTGCACAGAATCAACGTAAGAATCAAGTTTCACTAAGAATCTGAAGTAATAAGTAGCATTGATTGCTGCTGGTTTCATTTGGTAGAGAAGGTGATTAATCTGTATGATTTAGGAAGATACTCAATTTTTCCTAAATGATTTAAATTACTCAACAGAACTATGAATAAATGGATGAATGGATTTCACTGAAAACCTCCTGTGATTAAGATAGAAATTTTAGTGATTTTTTTTATCTTCACAATAAAGATAATATGTGAATGCTACTTCCATTGAGCAATGCAGAGATACACATGTGAAAAGCAGTGAGTGAAAGCCAGAAGTATCCAAATGCACAATGAAGAGGAAGTTTAAATTCATAGCAAAGTCCCTCTTCAATACATTATTTGCCGTATTTAAATAACATTGGTTTAAGGTCAGACTTAAACTAAAAGCACTTCAATTTAAACCTTTCTGATTCCTTGTGATCACTTTTCAATTAGACAATGAAAAACAATTTAGTAGATACTTAGCTTAATTGGTTTGCTTCTACTTTTTGACCTGTGGGAAACCACTTATATATTCTATGTATTATGCTTGTAGAATTATCTGCCTCTTTAGAATGCGCATTTCCCATGATTTTGTACAAGGTGTCTAGTTAAATCACTGTTGAGTGCACTTTACTACTTTTTCCTTTTGGGAGAGTAGCATTCAAGGCTTTGCTTATAAAATCTAGAATAAAAAAAAGACAACAACAACTTAACGTCTTATTTATGAACAGCAAAATGTCTGAATAAATAAATGATACTAGTTTGTCTTCATAATCAAGTTGGAGAAGTGTTGCATTATAGTTCCAAGCATTTTAGATATAACAGTGGGTTGCTCCTTCTGCTCTCACAGGGAGCTATGGTGTAACTGAATTACACCTACCACTAGCACAGCGGGTAGGGCGTTCGCCTTACAAGCGGCCAACGGCCGACCCGAGTTCAATTCCTCCGCCCCTCTCGGAGAGCCCGCTAGCTACCGAGAGCATTCAATATGCCAGACACAGTAACAACAAAGTCTCCAATGGAGACGTTACTGGGCCCGCTCGAGCAAATCTACGATCAACGGGAGGGCCTTTACCTTTACCTTTACCTTTACAGTGTACCTGAAGCACTACTACTTCCACCAGGGCACTCATAGTCTTCTGTGTTTACCATTAACTTCCCCTTTATGTTCTTCTTCCCCTGTCTGTTAGTCACAAATAGATATTGTTCTCTTTGATAATTTTATGGTATATCTTATAACACATATCTGGAGAACAAGAGAAGGTAGATGTTTTAGGATATCAGGTTCACTATTTATAGTGTTTCTCAATTTTCACACTGTAATTTACAGTACTATTACTGATAGGGTTTCATATATAACACTCTACCACAATTGAGCATCACCTCTGGGTAAATGCTTCCCTCTGCCATAGACATGGTGCCCATTCTATAGCCCAGCCCTCTCAAATGTCATATTTCCTATTGAAAGCCAGTTTAATGACTTTTGTTTCTATTGTCTCTGGGCATTAATTATTTCACAATAATGCTGTATAAAATAATGTCTAACAGGACTTTAAAAAATTTGAATATGAATTATTCTTTCACTAAAGTATAAAGCACTGTTTTTATTGGTGGTAAAAATTAACTACCAAATAGGTAGCCAGCTAAAATAATCAGTTAATAATCCCATTTGAAACTATTTTAACTGGTGCTAGGAAATGTACACTGGTGAAGGGGTGAGTGTTGGAATACTGCATGACTGAAATTCAATCATTAATGGTTTTGTCACTGTCACTGTCCTCCCGTTGTTCATCGATTTTCTCGAGCGGGCCCAGTAACGTCTCCATAGTGAGACTTGTTGTTACTGTTTTTGGCGTATTGAATACCTCATGGGGAGCTTGCCAGGCTTTGCCGTGTGGGCGAGATACCCACAATAGCTTGACAGGCTCTCTTGAGAGGGGCGGAGGAATTGAACTCGGGTCGGCCCTTTGGCTGCATGCAAAGCAGACACCCTACCCGCTGTGCTATGGCTCCAGCCCAATGGCTTTGTAATGCTCTAAAAATGAATAAATTTAAAAAAAAAATTTTAGATAAAATCAGGTTTGTAGAATGTATGATGCAAGGCAAGAGCCTTACCCCTGAACTATCTAGCCTGCATAATGTTGATTCCTGTGAAGAGTTATACAAAGTTTGAACAATATGAAAAAAATCTATTAGCACCATAATGTTTTGGGAAACATGGAACTTTTAAAATACAAATATACTTATCTATTCTAGTATATTATTATTTACATCTCAAATATCTCTTTTCTGTTTGCTAAGTTCATACTAGCACTTCTGTTTTTAGGTGCTTTGATTTTGAAAACTTATCAGCAATTTGTGAAAATCTGAATGGCTTTAGTTATGAAATAAATAAATGAATAATTCTGGACCAAGATGTTTTATTCTATCCTTACTTATACATTCCTATGCAATTTAGGAAAAAAATAGTTTCTCTTCATAGTCAGTGAATTTTTAAAAATAATAAAACTGGTGGAATTTGTTTTAAATCACTTAGGTCAGATGATGCAAAACTTATCCTAGTATTTCTGATATTTTTCTTTCACATAAGTGTGCCTGGATAATTTAAATTTATTACTACAAGTACATAAGTAAAAGAAAATATGTGCATTCAAACTTTTATTTTTTTTTAGTTTTTATCAATTGAATGAAAACTCTTATGTATAAAGAACATTAGACTTATATCACTAAAAGCAATTTTCATTTTAGATTTAGATCATGGCATTGCTTGCTTTGAAAACCATAGGAAAGACAAATATAAACCTGTTGATCCTTTTCTTAACGATGAATCTAGGAACATTAAAAAAAAATAGTGACTGCCAATGTCAAACTGTGTCCTCCTTACTCAGGACTATTCCATGTCTGATCTATATTTAGCAACACTCTTAAGGCATATTTTCACAGCAAGACAAAATGAGGAGTGACAAAAATTCACTATCTTGGTAGATTTTTATTTCAGGATATTAGAAGAGGTGGCCTTAATGTTTATGTGTGTGTTTTTGTTTACACACACACACAAGCACACAAACACACACACACGCACACACACACACACACACACACACTTTAGGCATTATAGAAGATGAGTCTCTTAAGATCAGACATCGTTCCACATCTTATTTTATCAGTGGAATTTTATATTCGCTTAACTACGTGGTTAATTAGATAGTTATGAGAATATTATCAATGCTTTTTTGTTGTTGTTGTTTTTATTTCATACTAACTACTAAAGGTTAAATGTTTATTAGGATCAGGTGGAATCAGGGCATTTTATTTTCCATTGAAAAAATGTGTCAATCTGTAAAACTTCTCTCTCTCTTTTTTTTTTTTACATACACCAAGTTGTTGAAAAATAGTCTTATTATTTTCATGTGTTAGAGACTTGTCTTTCTGCTAATGGAGAAAATCTATCCATTAGCAGAGAGCAAAATACTATTATTTCTCTCTATATATACAATAAATTATTTTGGATTAATAAAAACCTCAAGTGAGTGAAAACATTTACTTAGTATTACAGGGCTGGAGCAATAGCACAGTGGTAGGGCGTTCGCCTTACAAGCGGCCAACATGGCTGACCCGAGTTCGATTCCTCCACCCCTCTCGGAGAGCCCGGCAAGCTACTGAGAGTATTCGATATGCCAAACACAGTAACAACAAAGTCTCCAATGGAGACGTTACTGGGCCCGCTTGAGCAAATCGACGATCAATGGGAGGGCCTTTACCTTTACCTTTTACAGGTTATCACAAAATTTACATAAATATATACACTGAACTAGTCAATGTTGTAAATGCAAAGTTGAACTTTTATTATATGTGATTATTTATATATCTGAAGGTAGAGGTGAGTGCACTGAAGTGAAAGGAACTTGACATGAATTAGCACTTAGTGCTGATAGAGTAAAGCTACAAGTACGCTCTATGTGCAACTTTTGGTAACTTCAGGTTAGTACAGTACCTTAGTAGTACGGATCTACATAACAATAAGACTATCTCAAGAGTATCATTGGTTTTCTTAGGAGTACAGTAGGTAAAGGGCAATGAGATTCTTCTAATAAAAAATGATCATATTAAAAAACTGATCTCTGCCCTCTGTTTTCTAATATATCCCCTGGGAATGTACGATATTATTTTTATGGCATTTATACAGTCTCCTTTCAGTATATTACTTTATTTCTTTGTTTCTTTCATAGATGGACAACTAAAAGAGATATAGTGGTATAAAATGTTGTAGACTTAATAACTTCTAAAATTTAACCCTTAGAATTGTAGAAGTCATTCAAAATATATATGGTAAATGAAGAACACCACAACTTTGTGTTTGACATTTTACATCAAATGAGTGTGCTATAACTGAATAAAAATAAAATATTCAAATAAAGAATTAAAATATTTTCATAGCAACCAGTTAAACATTTTAAGCATTTATCAATTTTCTATGAAAAATATTCGAAATTGTACTTTTATATTTTACTTTTTTATGAGAACAATAACTTTAATTGCACAATCAGAAGTAAAAAAAGATTATTTTAACTTCCTTTTATTTACCAACTATACCATTCAGCTATTTTTAGGCTTCATTTTAGCTGTAATTAAACATGATTGTTCTCTGTCAAATTTTCAAGATAAATTTATTACATTTCCAAAAGCATAAATTATTATTATTGGCAAAAATTGCTTAAAGAATAATTCATTTTATTTGGAAACAGTTAAAAAAATCCATCTAATGGTCTGAGGTGTAGTATATGGAGTAAGGTAATTGCTTTATACTCAGTCAACCCAAGTTCAATACCCAACATCTTATATGGTTCCCTAAGTTCCACCAGGAGTGATCAAGGAACAAGTCTTAAGCACAGATCAAGGAACAAGTCTTAAACATTTCTAGATATGGTACCAAAAGCTGAAAAAATTTTAAAAAATTCACTTAAGAGCACTGCTTTTCTGATATTTCTTTCTAAAAGTTTGTTTGAATAATATAACAGTACAATATAATATAATAATAGTACCATGGATAAGGCTCATGCCATTCACACTTTCTAGGAAGGTGGTTCCTCAGAACCACATATGGTCCCTTGAGCACTGCAAGGAATGATCCCTGAACAGAGAGTCAGGAATAAGCCATGATCATTAATTATTGTTACCTGAAAAACAAAATTTTGCATGCACACACGCAGACACACACACACACACACACACACACACACACACACACACGGTATATAGAGGATGGTGGAGAGATGTGCTGAGTTTAAGGTATTTTCCTTGTCTATAGACATTTCAGTTTCAATTTTTGACAGTGGTTACTCAGACATTATTTCTGCACACAGCACATGAGTAGTGCGTATATACAGCAGTATATGGCCCACTCTCCCTGTCCAAATAAAGAATCTAGAGCCAAAAAGAGTAAATGCTTTGCATGCAGCAGGGTTATTCACAAGCACTCATAGGTTGCCAAGTAATGAGTCTGATATAGCCCCTAAACACTGCCATATATATTCTGTCCCTCCAAAATAAAGGAATAATGCAATAGAACTCTTACACTGTTAAGAAGTAGTTCTCATATATTTTTCAGATGATGTATCCAGATACACAAACAATAGACATCAGTTTTCTTTTAACTGAAAATCCAATATATAAACTATCATAAACTTTCTCAAAGAAGAATATTAAATGTATATTAAAGAGACAGTACACGAGAAGACACTTTCTTTTATGCAGCTGATCTGAGTTTGAATCCCAGTTTCTCCTTGTTCCACTCAGAGTGATATGTGAACAGAGCCAACAATGAAATTTGAGCACAGTCTAGAGTAGGCTTCCTTCCCAAAGAAGGAAGGAAGAAAAGAAAGAAGGAAGGAAGGAAGGAAGGAAGGAAGGAAGGAAGGAAGGAAGGAAGGTGGTTGAGGATGGAACGAAGGGATTACACAGAAGATGAGAACACACTAAAGTGAAATATATTATTGACTGCTAGCTCTGTGACAATCAAACATCAAATATTTATCAAGCAAGGTTTTTTTTGAGTTTTTTTATTTTATTAAAAATTTTTTTAATAGTGAGACATCATGAGGTACAGTTGCAGACTTACACATTTTTGTGTTTGGGTTTCAATTATACAATGATCAAATACTCATCCCTCCACCGGTGCCCATTTCCCACCATCATGGATCCCAGTATCCCTCCCCATCCCCCCCCCAACCCACCCTGCAAACAAGGTTTAGATAAGCCAAAGACATGATGTTATTTATAAGACCTTCCATGTATATATAAGAACTATACATTAACTGAAGTATATTAGAGTATATATAAGTGTTGCATTATAGAGAAATTTAAAGATGCTTAGTTTATTTACCAGTGTAGCTAAGGAGGCAAATAGAGATATCAAGGGGTCAGGTAGATAGAACAGGGTATTGACACATGTGTAACTTATTCAACACTGGAGTTCATACTGAATTAGTACCCAGTAACACATGGCTTCTTGTACACTGTAATGTGTGGCCATAATACTCACTTCCCACAAATGATGACACACAGTGTTACTGTGCACAAGCAGTGCTGCAAGGGAATGAACCATATAGTCTGGGTGTCAAATATCTAAAGGAGTGTCCCCAGGTTCCCTGAGAAGTGTTCAGTAGACTAGATGAGGTGGAGCTGGAAGAAGAGGATAAAGACAGGAGATCAAGGAGACAAGAAGGAGGGGTAGGAGGACGGTACATGAAAAAGGAGGATGGAGATGAGATTCAGAAGACACTGTTGATTAAAAAGAATTCTGAAAGAACTGAAGGGAAAATTAGTAGAAAGCTGTGATTGAATTAGAAGTGTTTATACATATGTAATAAAAATAGAAACATGGAAAGTATATACCCATATTTAGGTGGGAGTAGGAAAAACCAGACCTTTTACTTAAAAAATGGCTTTGGAAACATCAGTCATTAGATGAAGTTTTAACAATAGATAAAAATCAAAAGTGCATTTTCAAAAATTGAACATGCAAATACATTTTTGTAGAAGGAAGAAATATTCAAAGACCTAATTAGGTGGATTTTTAACACAATACTGAACATGCAGTATAATTTTCCAAAAGGACTATAGCAACGTAGCACTGCCATCCTGTTGTTCATCAATATGCTCAAGTGGGCATCAGTAATGTCTCCATTGTGAGACTTCTTATTGTTTTTGGCATATCGAATACACCACAGGGAACTTGCCAGGCTCTGCTCTGTGGGGGGAATACTCTTGGTAGCTTGTCGGGCTCTCCTAGAGGGACAGAGGAATCGAACTGGGTTGGCCATGTGCAAGGCAAACACACTACCCATTGTGCTATCACTCCAGCCCTCCAAAAGGACTAGACTAAATTTCTAATTGCATTACTGAAATAATATACACATGTATTATCATAAGGGTTCTTGGGAATGTATGCAATATATGAGAACAATGTTATGAAATTAACAAACAAAAATATGTGTTTATATATATTAAAAGAATATTAAGAATTCTTAATTATTTTAGGAAGTTTTTCACAAGTTTGTTGTGGCTGGGTGTTATTCTTTTCTTAAGTGTTTCAATATTTACTCCATTACATCTTATGTTCAAGCTTGTTCTATTATTATGTTTATCTCTCTCTGAGGACAGAAATTGTACAATGTATGTCTTTGAATTTTTGCTTCAAAGAATGGCAGTTATAAAATGAAAGACCTTAGAATTGTATTAATTGACAGCGGTAGGGCATTTGCCTTGCACGCAGCCAACATGGCCAACCCGAGTTCGATTCCTCCGCCCCTCTCGGAGAGCCTGGCAAGCTACCGAGAGTATTCGATATGCCAGACACAGTAACAACAAAGTCTCCAATGGAGACGTTACTGGGCCCGCTCGAGCAAATCGATGATCAACGGGAGGGCCTTTACTTTACTAATATAGTTTAAATGCCTACAGAAAAAAATCACTCAATTGTTGTTCTTGGACATACTAATAAATATTTCTTCATATTTTATGACATATGTGATATAGTTCCTAAGAACATGGGAACACTTTCCTCAGAGTATTGTGTTGGAAATAAAGTTTTACCAAAGATAGTTGTTCTTGTGGAAAATAATAATCACCTTAAAGATTCGCTATTCTTTATCTCTCTATGTTTATAAAAGAAAAAAAGATACATTCAGAGAATCTAGAACCGTCTAATGTTACAAGCAGAACATTCATCATAAAGAAATTTATGTTTCAATTTAGGTTTCAAGAGTGATCAAAAACCAAAAGGATTCTATTCATGAGCAAGTTAGCAAGTGTGTGGAACAGCAAGGGAGCTATCCCCTAAAACAAGAAGCACACTTGAAGGAAGTGACGTTTTGAGAGCTAGGATGCTAGTGTGTACAGCAGCAAGAGCAAAGACCCAGAGGGAAATATATTTTGTAGAAGGCAGAATAATACAAGGTAAGAGATAATGCTAGGGAGTTTACTCCAAGCAGATAAAAAGAACATAGAAATAATTATTCCTTCTCTTCTGCATTTTACCTATATTCTTTCTCTGATTTCCATCATTGGTAAGTGGAAATAAGACACAAAATAATTTATTCCCATAATGCTAAAAAAATTACTAATGTGTATAACAGAAAGTAGATAAATAATTGGCATACATCATAAGAAATGAGAGTTCAAAGGTAAATATCTTAATTATCTCTAAGTAATAATGAATGATAAAAAGCATTTACAACGGAATTTTTTACTATGATGAAATTGAAATTCAAAAGAATTAGACTCATTTGAAGATGCTTCCCATTTCTTCATAATTTTTCGTCAATACATAAAAATCTATGATTAAATATTTATTTCTTCATTTGGCCCATGCATTAGATGCAAAAATCCATTCTTATCTGATTTTGAAATAATAGTGGTAAGATGGAAGAATTTACTGACTTTTGAAAGCATAGGAATAAATTGATTGAGCAATATTTCCAGTCTTAGAACAGTGTTGTATGACATTTTCAGTTTAAAATTACCCATTTGATTATGCTACAGAAAATCATGTTAGACAATTTAAGCAATAGCAATCAAAATTAATGAACATGTTTTCATTAGTATCAAATGCACGGGAAGTATTTTCATTAAAATTCTCTTTTTCCATTTAAAATGAAGACTTTTGATTTGATGTGTATTTTTCTATTAATTTCTCATGCAATGGCACGTACTTTAGAATAAGTCAAAATAATTGTAATGTATTTGAATGTTATGACCAGAAGGTACTCCACGCTGTGAAGACAAAAGTTGTTCAGTTTTTTGAAACTTACTTTATTTTATCTGTGATACAGTTAGATATTTAGTTACAAAGCCACTGATAACCAGCCGTGGACCCTGGCCCTTGAAAGATCTGGCATTTTTTTTTCTTTTGCTTTTTGGGTCACACCCAGTGATTCACAGGGGTTACTCCTGGCTCTGCACTCAGGAATTACTCCTGGCGGTGCTCTGGAGGCCATAGGGGATGCTGGGAATCGAACCCGGGTTGGCCGCGTACAAAGCCAATGCCCTAACTGCTGTACTATCACTCCAGCCCTAAGATCTGGCTCTTAATGCTGGCCAGATGCTTCCTACCTTGAACTCTGACTGGCCAATTTGACTGGAGACACTCCAAAATGATTGGACAGTGTTCCCTTAAATCACAGGCTTCTGAAAGCTCCTGCAAGACTTGGAACCCCTGGCATGAACCTCTGCATCTCCACCATGTCCCCCACACACCAGAGCTGGGATGGACTCTGTCTGAATGTCTCATGTCTGAGGATCCACACTGCTGACGACCCCTGTTCCTCTGCCAACCTTTTGTAGGGTGGACCAGACAAACCTGAGCTGAGACTGAAGAGGTCACAGGAGGCATAAGATATGTCACATTGAGAGTGTCTAGGTTGTGGCTTCAGTCAGCTGGAGGTGAGGCATGATTTTTAATGGTGTAATAGTTATACGAATGTTCTTGGATTTACTTTCTTACATATGTATTATTTTATTGATGATATTGATTGCATATATTGTTACTAATGAATTAAAAGTGTTTAAGCAAATCCAACTCCACTCTCCTCTATTATGCTAAACATGGACCAATAGTTGACTTATTGTTCATTTGGTTTGAATTTTCTTTTGTAGCTAATTGAATATTTAACTGTTTGAAAACAAAAGTTAAGGTCTCTAAGTGAACCCACCACAGATACTTCTGATTAACAATGTTTATATTATAATTGTTTTCTTTTAAGCCAGACAGGTCATCCCATGGCAAAAATGAGCAATTTTTATACTACTAAACAAATAAAAACCCATAGTAGTAAACATCATGTGCACAAAATATAGCAATTACTAAGTTAAAATGCAATTGCTTTTTAGAATGTTATTTGACTTATTTTAGTTTTTTAATTTTTAAAAAAATTTTTAAAATAAGTTTTATTGGATCACCATGAGATACAGTTGCAAAATTGCATGATTACTTTTCAGTCATGAAATGCTGAAACACCCATCCCTCCACCAGTGCATATATTCCACCACCATTGTTTCCAGTATCTTTCCTGCCACCCCAACCCCATCCCACTCCATTCCTCTGTGGCAGGTACAATTCTTCTTACTCTCTCTAATTTTGGGTGTTACTATTTGCAATACAAATACTCAGAGGCCATCATGTTTGGTTCCTTCAGCACATATCTCCCACCCCGGGCAATCCCTCCAATCATCATTTACTTAGTGCTTCCTTCTCCATCCCAAATGCCTTTTCCCCTAGCACGTGGGGCCAGCTTCCAAATTGTGGTGTGATCCTTCTAGCCCTTATCTCTGCTGTCCTTAGTTGTTAGTCTCATATTAAGCTACTTTATATTCCACACATGAGTGCAGTCATTCTATGTCTGTCCCTCTTTGCTGACTCATTTCACTTAGGATGGATGATACTCTCCTCGTCCATTCTCTTATATGCAAATCTCATGATTTCATTTCTTCTAACAGCTGAATAATATTTCATTGTTTAGATGTACCAGAGTTTCTTTAACTAGTCATCTGTTCTGAGACCTGAATTCATAAAGTACATGAAAGAAAATGTAGGCAGAACCTTCCATTGTTGAAGCTAAAAGCATCTTCAAGGATGAAACACCACTGGCCACGCATTTGGAAACAAATATAAACAAATGGGCCTATATTAAACTAAGAAGCTTTGGCATCTCAAAAGAAATAGTGACTAAAATACAGAAAGAGCCCATGTAATGGGAAAAAAATACCCAATACCCATCAGATCACTGTATCACTGTATCACTGTCATCCATTGTTAGTCAATTTATTCGATCAGGTGCCAGTAACGTCTCTATTCCTTCCAGCCCTGAGATTTTAGCAGCCTCTTCTTACTCGTCTTTTCCCAGTGATTGAAGCCTCTTTCAGGGGGAAGGGAATGAGAACTGTTGTCATTACTGTCTTTGCCATATAGAATACATCACAGGAGCTTGCCAGGCTCTGCCCATTAGGGCGGGATACTCTCAGTAGCTTGCCAGGCTCTTTGAGAGGCATATATTTATATATTTCTCTCTATGATTTGTTGCCTACTATCTGTACCCCATCAAATATGGTATGGTAAATAGGGAAAATGGGTAGGAAGTGTCTTAAATGTGTCATGTTGCCACTTTGCAGCTGCACAGTCAAAAAAGCAGCCTGGAGCATGGTGGCAGAGGTCAGCTGCCTGGGCTGGGTCCCTTGGGGCAGGGGGGACTCTCGCTCGCCCCATTCTGGGGCACCCCAAGTGAAAACAGCCCGGCATGAAGTCTGGTGACATGGTTATGGGGGCCTCATGTTTATGCTCCCTTTCCGGAGAAGTAGCCATGAGTTCACCCATGAGATAAGGGCTTAATATCCAGGATATATAAGACACTAGTAGAACTCTACAAGAAATAAACCTCTAACCCCATCAAAAGATGGGGAGAAGAAATGAACAGAAACTTCCTCATAAAATAAATTAAAATGGCCAAAAGGCACATGAAGAAATGCTCTATATCTACAATCATCAGGGAGATGCAAATCAAAACAGCATTTAGATATCATCTTACAATATAGGAACCAGCACATATCAATAAGAACAAGAACCACCATTGCTGGCACAGATACAGGGAGAAAGTAACTCTAATTCATTGTTGGTGGGAATGCTGACTGCTATAGCCTTTTTAGAAAACAATATGGATATTTCTCAAAAAACTAAAGATTGAGCTTCTATATGATCCAGCAATACCACTTCTGGAAATATATCCTGCAGATGCAAAAAAAACACAGTAGAAATGACATCTGCACTTGTATGTTTATTGTAGCATTGTTCACATAGCCAGAATCTGGGAAAAAAACTGAGGTGCCCAAGGACACATTATTTGATTTGCCTAATTAAAATTTTTCCCATTTCCATAGTAAAGAAAATTAGCAGGATGTCTCTCTTTCATTCACTAAATCTATGAAGGCAGTTAGAAGAAAATAGAACTTTCTATCAAACACCAAAAGAGAGAATTTAAAAAAAGAACATTTTAAGCAATCATATCTTCCCAGTAAGAGAGATTGAAATCAAATTTTATAATACTTTAAGAATAGTTGGCTGTCTAAACAATCACACTTTGCAAAATCTAATATATTGGTTGACATATTAGTCAGGGTTATCTAGCAAACATCTATCTAGATCTACCTTCAAAGTTCATTGTAAGAAAATGTCTCATATCCCAGAGATGAATGATTTGAATAAAAATTAATTTTTTAGAGTTTAACCAAAGAGGCAGTACAGAGGTCAAGGTGTCTGTTTTGCGCATAGCCTACCCAGTCTGATCCCCTTCCCTACATGTGGTCCCCTGAGCATAGCCAGGAATGATCTTTAAGCAAAGAGCCAGGAATGAGCACAGAGCACTACTGGGTCTGGTTCTGAAATTAAAAATAAAATAGATATATTGTGTCCAAAAGCTAGAAACTCAGTCATAAATTCAATGTTAACAATAGATAGAATTTCTACTTGAGGTAACTTACTTTCTTTAATGGAGATCTGTTTTGGGTTCAAAGTCACCATTATCCTGGATTATAACTTCTTGGCTCAAAGTCTTACTGTCATTTTAATTGTGTCTAAAGCATATGTCACAATCTCAGTTTGCTTGGCTAAACAAATGAGTGTCATTGTCTAGCCAAGCTGAGGCATAAAATTAAACATCATAGAATATTGAACTACACTGAATTGAATATCACTTTAGACTTTATATCTATATAACATCTATATCTTACATTTACTCAAAAATAGTACATCGGAGCTTTGAGTACTGATATTGCCTTTGAGTGCAAATGGAGGGTTACCAAATGCCATCACTCTCATTAAATATATTTGAGTTACAAATTAACTCAAAATTAGAAGTCAGGAAGTCATACATTAATTAGTCATCTTCTAATTCAAATGTCTTATTTAATTAATGTTCTTTCATTTTTTTGTTTTAATTTTGTGGCTTGAAATTATCCCAATTGTCTGCAGTCCTTTTTACTTCTAAGTAGCTTCTAAGTTGCTTTAACTTTTAAGGGGAAAATGTAACATTTAAACTGATCTCTCCCTTACAATTAAGGCAAAATGTCTTATTAATATTTTCAGAGTTAATACCACAAATGTTTCAAAATGAAAATTTGATGTTATTTCTCTCACTAATCAAATCATTGAATTCCTATCACTCAGGATAAAATGCCAAATCCTAATGTTTCCATGGATGGAACTCTCTTATTAAAAATCTAGCTCAATACTTTGTCATATTTTCTCTATCCCTCAACATTTTATGTTGGAATATAGCTCGAAACATTTTAGGTTTAACATTGGTTTGTTATTTATCCCAGGCCACAGTGAGCTTAGGTTTATTGGGTTACACCCACAACAGTGCTCCAGAGACACTTCCATTCCTCTGTGTTTATTGGAATATCTCTCTAAATATTTTAGGTTTAACATTGGCATGCCCTTTGTTCCTTGCCACAGGGAGCTTAGGTTTATTGGGTTACACCCACCACAATGTTCCCTAGGCACTCCCATTTCTCTGTGTTTATATGTAACTTCTTCTCTGTATTCTGGTTCCTCAACTGCTCAATCACCTTTTATCCCCAAATCAGACTTTGCTGACTTGTAAGGTCATATCCTTCTAAGAACTCTGGGTTTTGTATTTGTATGTGAAATATTGCTTTTCTCCTTCCCTTATGTCCTTTTGCATAGTTAACCTCAGAGCAATGTTCTTTTTGTATAGACACAGGAAGAGAGTTAATGCTATGCTTTTGTATCTTGGGAGTTAATTGACTCCAAATAATATTCCCTCCTGGACATCTGTTTTCTTGACTTAAGTCTGTTGCCCTTAATTCCTAACATCCCATAGCAGGGTCCTGAAGAGGGATTGCATGGACTCAGGGCAAGTTGTGAGCTATGCTGGCATTGAAATGGGCCAAGCCAAGTGCCATAATATTTAACTATAAGTTAAGCATGGTCATGGGCAAATTCTGTCATGATGCATAGAGAAACAACATGATTAGGACCCTTCTAGGGTTAGGAAAGACTAATCTGGCCTGAGCACTGCTGTATGAGACTATAGCGAGGTGTCCCTAGGAAAGCCACCATACAAGCTTAATGGACACTCTTACTGTGTTCATACAAAATGACTACTATTATTAAGAAGTAGAATTAAGATGAATGTTTCAATGGTTGTTGGTCTAAAGAAAGGAGACACACACCATAACGGTATATTTTGTCCTTAGATGGATCAGTCGTCTTGCTGGTCATCATTTGTCCTAGGAGAAGCTTCTCCTAAGGGAAGAACTTTACATTGGTTGATTGTATGACCACATCTATGTGTACTTGCTGCCCCAACCATTCATGATTTGGGAATATAACTAAGACTGTAAGAATAGGCAGGAGGAGGAGAATTGAGACAAGATTAAAATAATCTGCAACTGATCACCAACCAGCCTGGCCCTCATTTTCTCCTTCACCTGCCCATTGTGATTGGCCATCTGGGGTGGAGTAAGCGGCCTGAGACCACAGAACACAGATGGCAAGAAAGTGCCATGGTTTTCATATTCATTTGTAAATAAACAATTTTACATAACAAAGTATTTCTAGATCCTCAGAGGTCGTGCCTGTTTTGTTCCTTAGGCTTTTGAACCAAGCATTTCTACTCTCTGTAGAAATCACTATTAAAAAATTAAAAAAAAATCAAATGAGTAGAAAGTAAAAAAAAAAGAAATCAAATTAATTTTTTAGTTCTACTTCTTCATTGCCTGTAAAAGTATGTGGAGTAAACCCAATTTTGTCCTGAAAACAAAAGTAGTTTGAGTGTAGCACTTGCTGTGGTTTGTTTCAATATTCTTTACAACTGAGATTTTTCACTTATTCCTTTGCAAAAAAATAACATTTGTATTTTTCATAGAATCCTTTGGGTTTAAGAAGAAATAATAATTACTTTATGTAAGAAATTTTAATTGAAAGTATCTGTGATGAGTTCAGTTATAAATTTTTAACTTCTATTTTCAAAGAGAAGTATCCTCTTAGATATAAAAGTAAATTCCAACTGAGTTTTTAATTAGAAAACTATTAGCCAAACAACATAGAATTATTTCGCCTTGTGCGAAATTGTCTTTTCATGTGAAATTATTAGAAAAATTCATCGAATAAAACATATTCATCTTGAATGAAGAAGCAATGTTTTAATTAAAGTACTTTCTGTGCATTTACCTTAAATTAAACATATCCACTCCTTTTGATTGCTGTTACGTGTTATCTGACATCATTTTTCTGAAGCACAAATTTGGACTAGAGAAAGCACGGGGACTTAGTTCCTGATACTACTTGTTCCTGTGCATTTTCAGGTGTTATAGAAGCCTTTAAGCACTAAATATTGCTGAGGTGGACAAGTTAATTGCTTCTGAGACAGCATGTCCTAAGAGTACGGAATCCTCAGACCTTACCATTAATGCTGCCTGGATGGCCAACAATATCTGGAACACACTCTTAGATGTCCTGATAACTTTTCAGGAGCCTCATACAAAAAATATATAAATTTGTTGGTTGTCGTTGTGTTCAACTGAGAGAAATTAATCTTCCCTGATACTATATCTAAATTTCTAAGTTGTTTTACAGTAAAAGGAAGTTAGAGTTATCACCGATAAAATTGGGTGAAATTTCATCTATATGGAAATATTGATCTTTGCTTATTTCTTCTTCTAACTCAAATGTCTGTGTCCATAATTGTTTAATTAATATGAAAGAGAGAGAAAGAGAGTGAGCAAGAGAAGTTATAAATACCATGATCTTAGAAAGGTGGGTGCTAAGCTTATAAAGTATGACTCTTTTGTTTTGTTCATCTGTAATTTATAGTGTCAAGTACTAAATCCAGATGTTCACATATATAAGTAAAGTAAGACAAGTGCTCTTCCACTAAGCCCTCATATCCGACTTAAATATTTTCATTTTTTTCTTTAAAGTTCTTATACTTGCAGTTCTACTTGCACCAACTACGAAGTGTCAGAGTCCTGAAACTTTATCAACTAGTCCTCGCCCACTAAGTGTAAGAGAAAATGAATGCATTTTATGAGACTCATCTTCCTAGATGTGTTAAAAGTGATTTTTGCTCAATAGATGATGATTTTTTTTCTCGGATTTTTCAAGAGAAAGAACATCTTTTGTTCCCTCAGATGCCTCAGACTTACCAGGGGAATAGTCTCTTTCCATGCCCCTTCTCTGCCTTCTGTCTCACAAATGCTATTCCACACAATTTTCTTTTTGGTTTTTCTGTAGTGCCCCACACTGAGTATAGGTCTGAATAATTTAAGTAGATAGAGGCCATATAAATAAAATAATGCTTTAAAGATATCAAATGTCACAGCATATAGCAAATACAATCTAGTAATTGTCTTCTTTTAAAATTAGTCTGTCCTCAGAACCACCCAGATGCTGTTATTGCCCACATCTTATATAGAAGGAGTAGGACAGTCAAAAACTCTAATTGGTACACATGTTGAAAGTCATAGTACCACGAAAAAGTGACATGGTTACTGTTTAAGAAGATATGTTTTCAATTCTAGTCCCTCTAGTTCACACAGAGAATAATAATTTCTACATTTTTATTTTGGGTATCTATTTTAGGTATCCATTTCCTCACATAATTTCTTCTTCCATATCATTTTAATCATATTTATTAGGCTATACTTTTAGAAAACGATTACAGTCTCTCTATCTAAGTCCAAGTGCATCAAGTTTCTGTTTTCATATATAAATATGAATCTGTGTCATGAGATTATTTTTAATTCTATGCCTGTTCATACCAGTAATATAATAACAAAGATTTTTTTCTTTTTTACAGCAGCAGGATTATTATGCATGCTGAACTTTCTATATTGTGAACAGAGAAAATGTTAATTTATATATGTGTTACAAAATTGCTTGCTTGTATTTCTCATTTGTGTTTATCTTTTATTCTTAACAGTTATCTTTACATTTATAAAGATTCTACTCAGAACTATATATTCTATATATTCAGAACTGTACTCGGAAAATAAAAATATTTACATGTTACTAGGCCCTGGTGAGCACAACTGTAAACACAGACATAATCCAGCCATTCTGCTATCAAAAGTTCAAGAGACATATTTGATTTTATGCATCAGTGATGCATCCTTCAAGAAATTCATAAATTTAAATATTATATAGATGTAATATGCAGGAAAATATCTATTTATTATCATCTTATAAATTTTTCTTAGTGTGGATTTTTTGTGTTTGCTTATCTTCGAAATTATGTTGGACAGAATTTTTTTCAATTTAAAATACAACCGTTTTTAAGTGTGGTTATGTACAAAAGATATACTAGAATCACCACATATTCTCTAAGATTTTAAAGTTTTGATTTAAATGATATTGAAGATACTGCAATAGTAAGTTACTTTCAACCCTTGAGCAAAAAAATCTAGTGAGACTGAATGCATTGTAAAGCCTTTTGCAGGCTTAAACTAGAACTATTTTAAGGACAATTTAACATTAGGCTAGAAAGATGCTTTAAATAGTAGTAGCATGCCTTTTGAATTTAATGGCTGCACAACTTCAATCACCAATACTTTCTTGAATTCTTTTTCAAATTGAAAACTAAAAATGTGTGTTTCAAATTCTATCCAAGTAGCACTTAGGTGATTATTTCGTATTAAAAATTTTTGTACTTGTTTTGTTGGGTCAAGTTTAATATTATTGTGAATGTCAGGAAAAATTGGCATAGTGTAGTAAATATTAAACTTGAAATATCTATTTAAATAGATGTATCAACATAACTGTATCTGTACATCTTTATGCAAACAGGGAACACAAATTGTGTCTCGTAGACATAGGTGCTTACAAAGATCTCTGAGGCAAACCATGGAAAGTGTGTGTGTGTGTGTGTGTGTGTGTGTGTGTGTGTGTGTGTGTGAATTTCTTTCACTCCTGAGCAAACCTCAGGGAGAGTATTACTCCCTGTTGATCTTGGTAAGAAATTAAGGTAAATTGATATAGAATACAGAGCAGACAATTAGACAATTAGACAATTAGACATCTATCACATGTAAAAAGTGGTAATCACTAAGCATCTTTTGAACTCCTTAATTTGGCTTGGAAAAAATTATTCTATTATTTAAACTTGTCAACATGAGAGCCTGCTACTGTTTTTTCCTTACCAAAGAGTAATACACAAACCTATGATTAAAAAGTGAAAAAGCAGAGATCAACAAGATTTATATTTCCTTAAGGAGGCATTGAGCACACACAGATTTAGGAGAACATGAGAGGTAGAGAATATGCTCTCTAGTCACTTAATTTATCTATAGAAATCATGCATATCTGACATGTGATTAGTATAGAATGGTAGCAGCAATAGTTTGTCCCTAAAGAAATCTCTATATTGTTCTCTATGTATTTCCTGGTTGGATAACTTCCTGTGCCAAAATTTCTGCCACTCTTTTGGAGTACATGGGATATGATATATAATTTTATTAAGGTTTAAGTCTGATTCAAGGTTTATGGTTTCAACTTAGAACTTTGTTGCAAGTGTCTTCATATCACGTCTCAACCTTTCCATTAGTCTTTTGAGAATTTTCTCAATTTTCTTGTCTTTCTTTTCCTGTTCATAAATTTTTAGAACACACATTCATAAACGCAACTTTCTTTTGGGTTTTTCTTTCCCCCTTTCCTTCACGCAGACTTCTGAGAGATGCTGAGAAAATACATCATATAACTAAGTTTGCTGAAAATATGAGCAGTTCATATTAATTATTTACAGTTAGGCTTTTCTCATCAGTTTTCAAACATCCTTGTGGTTATACAATATTTAAAATTATTTATTTTTATTACCTTTCATGTACATTAACTATGTATATTTTATTTCTTCCTTTAATAAATCTGGTTTATCATTAAGCCTTTAACTCTTTTCAATGATGCACTCATCAATGCACTTGATAACTTTCATGAATTTATTTCTGTATCTCTGTCTTTTTCCTCTTTCTCTGAACTCTGATTTCTGACAGACAACTGTCTAACAAATAATAAGTTTTTGTGAATCTGGACTCAACACATCCAACTGTAACTTCAAAACCTTTTTTATTTTCATATATGTCACTGTGCATTCATTCTTTTCATACTTCCCTCCTAATAGAAAATACTGAAACCTTATCCCAAGTCTCTTTGTTTTCCCTTACTTCCCCTAGTGCCCCAGTCATTAGACTTATAGTCTCTAGAATCACTTACAATTATCAATAATTCTGTTTTCATTCTTTCATCTTGCAGAGACATGGAGGAGGTTGTGGCTGGGTTAATCAGTGATCCTCAAAGTCTATTCCTGGCTTTGTACTCAGGGATCATTACAGGTGGTACTTAAGGAACCATATGTGGTGAAGGGGATCAAAGTTGGCTTAGCCTCTTGTAAGACAAGCACCATATCTCTGTACAATCTTTCTGGCCCAGCATTATTTAATTCTCTATATTCACCATAATATTTAACTAAAATACTATAACACTTTTATTTATATTGCTGCACACACTCAGCTGACTAATCCAAACCTTTCCTCATATCTCTTCTTATCTATTCTTCACAGTATACCAGTAATTCTAAAATATCAAAGAACAAATATCCTATAAGAATTCTTTCTGAGGCTTGGCATTTGTATAATATCCAATGTTATTTCCACAACCTGTCTGATGCCAACCAAAATAATCAGGAAAATAATGACTTACTGTCATCCTGCATTTTAAAATGTAAACAAAATGAGGTGCATTAATTTCTGGAAAGCACAATTCTCTTCTTGCATCTATTGTCTGAGCACAAGCTTGTCCTGATGATGCAAACTACTATTTATTCTTCAGGTTAAAAAGTTATATACATTTTTCAGATAAGTAATTTATAAATGGCTTACATAATAATTTTTATTCACCTCTGAGAAACTCTTACCAACATGAAAATTTCTATGATGAAACCTACAATTAAATAACAGATGCCGTAGTAGTTTAGTTGTTATCATGTTTGGTCCTTTATCTACTTTCTGCACACATATCCCATCCCGACCGATTCCTCCAGTCATCTTTTTTTTAGTAATCCCTTCCCTATTCTAGCTGCCTTCTCCCCTTTGCTCATGAGGCAGGCTTCCAGACATGGAGCAATATATCTGTCCCATTTATCTACTACCCTTAGGTGTCAGGCTCATGTTATGTTGTTTTGTACTCCACAAATATGTGCAGTCCTATGTCTGTCCCTCTCTTTCTGACTCATTTCACTTAGCATGATACTCTCCATGTCTATCCATTTATAAGCAAAGTTCATGACTTCATCTCTCCTGACAGCTGCATAGCATTCCATTGTGTAGATGTACCAAAGTTTCTTTAAGCAGTCATCTGTTCTAGGGCACTTGGGTTGTTTCCAGATTTTGGCTATTGTAAACAGTGCTGAAATGAACATATAGGTACAGATTTCATTTTTCCTGTGCTATTTTGCATCCTCGGGATATATCCACAGAAGTGGTATTATGGGGTCATATGGAAGCTCAATTTCTAATTTTTGAAGGACTGTCCATATTGTTTTCCAGTAAGGCTGGACTAGTGGGCATTTCCACCCACAGTGAAAGAGCATTCCTTTTCCCCCACATCCACAACAGCGCTGGCTGCTTTAGTTCTTTTGAATGTGTGCCAATCTCTGTGATGTGAGATGGTATCTCATTGTTTTGATTTGCATCTCCCGAATGGCTAGTGATGTGGAGCAATTTTTCATGTGCCGTTTGGCCATTTGTATTTCTTTTTTTAGTAAACTTCTGTTCATTTCTTCTCCCCATTTTCTGATGGGATTGAAGATTTTCTCTTGTACAATTCTACTAGTGTCTTGTATATCCTGGATATCAATCCCTTATCAGATTGTATTGGGCAAATATTCTTTTTTCATTCTGTGGGCTCTTTCTGTATTTTGGTCACTGTTTCTTTTGAAGTGCAGAAGCTTCTTAGTTTGTTGTAGTCCCATTTGTTTATGTTTGCTTCCAATTGCATGGTCAGTGCTGTTTCATCCTTAAAGATGTTTTTAGCTTCAATGTTGTGGAGAGTTCTGCATACATTTTCCTCTATGTACCTTATAGATTCATGTCTGATATTGAGGTCTGTAATCCACTCTTATAAGAATTTTGTGCCTGGCATTAGACAGAGGTCAGAGTTTATTTTTTTGCAGATAGCTATCCAGTTTTCCCAGCACCATTTGTTGAAGATGCTTTCCTTGTTCCACTTCACATTTCTTGCTCCTTTGTCAATGATTAAGTGGTCATATATTTGGGGGTCTGTGACAGAATATTCAACTCTGTTCCATTGGTTTGCAGGTCTGTTTCTAGCCCAGTACCATGCTGTCTTAATTACTACTGTTTTGTATTACAGTTTGGAGTTGGGGAGGGTGATGCAACCGATCTTTTTTTATACCAAGGATTGTTTTGGCTATGGTGGGGGGTTATTGTTCCATATGAATTTCAAGAGTGTTTTGTCTATTTCTTTTAAAACTGTCATGGGTACCCTGATAGGGACCGCACTGAATGTGTATAGTGCTTTGGGCAGTATTGCCATTTTGATAACGTTAATTCCCCCTATCCATGAGCAGGGGATGTGTCTTCATTTCCTAGTGTCCTCTTTTATTTCTTGAAGCAGTGTTTTGTAATTTTCCTTGTATAGATCCTTCACCTCTTTGGTTAAGCTGATTCCAAGGTACTTGATTTTCTGAGGTAGTATTGTGAACAAGATTTTTTTTTAATGACTCTTTCTTATATTTCGTTATTTGTATATAAGAAAGCCGTGGACTTTTGGGTGTTGGATTTTGTAGCCCACCACTTCACTCAACTGACCTATTGTTTCTAGGAGCTTTTCAGCAGAATCTTTAGGGTTGTCAATAGTATCATATCATCTAAGAGGAATTTTACCTCTTCCTTTCCTATCTGTATTAGCTTGATACTTTTGTCTTGCCTAACTGCAATGGCCTGGACTTCCAGTACTATATTGAATAGAAGTGTTGAAAGTGGGTAACCTTGTCAGGTGCCAGATCTCAGAGGGAAGGATTTTAGTTTTTCCCCATTGAGAATGATACCTGCTATGGGCTTGTGGTAGATGGCTTTAACTACATTTAGGAAAGTTCCTTCAATGCCTATTTTGCTAAGAGTTTTCATCATAAAGGGTGCTGGATATTGTCAAATGCTTTCTCTGCATCTATTGATGTGACATTATGGTTTTTATATTTTCTTTTCTTGATATGATGAATTATGTTGATCAATTTCCAAATATTAAACTATCCTTGCATCACTGGGTTGAATCCTACTTGGTCATCGTGTATGACCTTTATGATGAGTTGTTGGATTCTATTTACTAATAGTTTGTTGAGGATCTTTGTGTCTGTGTTCATCAAGGATATCGGGCTGTAATTCTCTTTCATTGTGGTATCTCTGTCTGCTTTTGGTATCAGGGTGATATTTGGTTCATAGAAACTGTTCAAAAGTGTTTTTGATACTTTAATTTCATGGAAAATAATAAAGAGGATTGGGGATAAATCCTCTTTAAAGATTTGGAAGAATTCACTAGTGAATCCATCTGGGCCAGGACTTTTGTGCTTGGGAGACTTTTTTTACCATTCAATTTCCTTGATGGTGATAGTTCTATTCAGATATTCCAGGTCTTCTTGGTTCAGCCTTGGGAGGCTATAGGAATCTAGGAATTTGTCCATTTCTTCGAGGTTTTTGTGTTCCGTGGCATAAAGCTTCACAAAGTATTCCCTGAGGGTCCTTTGAATTTCTGTAGTTTCTGTTTTATGACGCTTTTTCATTTCTGATTGGTTTATTAGGGTTTCTCTCTCCCTTTCTTAGTGATTCTTATTAGAGGCTTATCAATCTTATTCCTTTTCTCAAAGAACCAGCTCTTAGTTTCGTTGATCTTTCAGATTGTTTTTGGGTTTCCATGTCATTAATCTCTCCTCTGAGTTTTATTATTTCCTTCCATCTGTTCGGACTGGGCTCCTTTTGTTGGTCATTCTCCAAGCTCTAAGCTGTGAGATTAGGTTTCTTATGTGGGCTCGTTCCTCCTTCCTGAGGAATGCTTGTAGAGCTATAAACTTTCCTCTTAACACAGCATTTGCTGTGTCCCATAAGTTTTGGTAACTCATGTCCTCATTTTTGTTCATTTCCAGGAATCTTTTTATTTCCTCTTTAATTTCCTTTCTAAGCCACTGGTTGTCCAATAATGAGGTGTTTAATTTCCAGGTGTTTGATTTTACTTTTTCTGTTTTTTTTTTTGTGTGTGTGACTTACTTCTAATTTCAGCACATTATGGTCTGAGAAGATTGTTGATACAATCTCTATCTTCTTAATTTTATGGAGGTATGTTTTGTGGCTCAGCATGTGGTCTATCTTGGAGAATGTTCCATGCACAGTTGAGAAGAATGTGTATTCAGCTTTTTGAGGATGATGTGTCCTGCATATATCTACGAAGTCCCTTTCTTCCATTTTTACCCTCAGATGAAGTATATGCTTGCTAAGCTTGAGTCGGGTTGATCTATCAAGAGGTGATAAAGCGGTGTTGAATTCTCCCACTAGTATTGTGTTGCTATCGATGTCTTTCTCCAAGTGTATGAGTAGTTGGTTTTGGTACTTTACTGGTCCATCATTAGGTGTATATACATTTAATATTGCTAGTTCTTCCTATTGTACAGATCCCTTGATCAATAGGAAATGGCCTTCACTGTCTCTTGTGACCTTCAGTCTGAAATCAATGTGATCTGATACTAGGATGACTACTCCAGCCATTTTTATGGGAGTTGTTTGCCTGTAGGATTGTTTTCTAGCCTTTGACTTTGAGCCTGTGTTTGCTCTGACTCTTGAGATGTGTTTCTTGCAGGCAGCAGGATATTGGGTTCAACTTTCTAATCCATCCTGCCACTTTTTGTCTTTTAATTGGTGCATTTAGCCCATTTACATTGAGAGAGATTATTGTTATGGGGTTTTGTCCCACTTTTATGTTGAAATTTGGTTTATTTGCAGGCCCTTTCTTGTCTTAAAGTAGCCCATTTAGTTTCTCTTGTAACCATGGTTTTTCCTGAGCTGCTGTTTGCTTTTGAAACTGTGTGTTGTTTCTTCTATTATGAATAAGAGTCTTGGTGGGTAAAATATTTCTTGTGAGGCATTTATTTCATTGAGTTTTTTCACTATATCCCACCATTGTTTTCAGGTCATGAGGGTTTCATCAGACAAATTAGCTGTGAATCTTAAGGAAGTTCCTTTATAGGCAATTTCTTTCTTTGATCTTGCTGCTTTCAGAATTTTGTCTCTATGTATCATTTTGGTCATTTTGATCAGGATGTGTCTTCAGGTATTTTTATTTGGATTTCTTCTAGCTGGTGCCCTTCAGGCCTCCTGAATGTGGTAGCATGTTTTCTTCAGCTCTGGAAATGTCGTAGCAATGATGTCTTTGACTGTTTCTTCTACATCAGGGTTTTCTTCCTGTCCTTCTGGGACTCCAATAATTCTTATGTTCCTCCTCTTTGCTTCACCACAATCTTCTCTTTCCATCTGCAACTGGTTTGTGAATCTCTTTTCCATTTTCTGCTCTTTTCTTGAGAGTCTCTGAACTTCATCTTAGAGCTCACTGATTCTGTCCTCAGCAATTGTTACTATGCTGCTGAGTCCTTCCACTGAGTTTTTCAATTTGCCTACCAGGTTTTTCAGGTCTCACATTTCTGTTTGTAATTTTTTTTTTTCATTTTCCTTATTTCTACCTTCAAATCCTCTTCTCTTCTTTTGGCATTGCTTTCCATTGTTTCTTTTAGCTCCCTAAGCATCCGTAGTAGTTCCCTTCTAAATTCTTTGTCAGAGAGATTGTCTAGGACATCATTACTATTGGGGTCTTCTGGGTTAGCCTCCTCAGCAAGTATATTTGGTGGGCTTCTGCTTTGCTTTACCATTGTAAACTGTGTGGTTTAGACCTTCACGCTCACTGTTACTACTCTGCTTATGATGCAGAACTCATTGAGATGGGCTTAATGATTTCTGGCTAATGTATTTCTGGTGGTTAACCTAACCTAGTGAAGGTTCCATCTAAGAGGGTAACTTATTGTTCCTATGGGTTATGTAGGGGGAGAATGACTAGCGGCCGCATTAGTGGTGGCAGATTCATATAGGGGCCCTAAAACAGGCCAGGTACCTGGATGAGTGAGCAGAGGGTGCCTGGAAAGGTTTAGCTTTGGGTGCAAGTGGTGTGCCTCAATTCCCGATTCCCACAGACCAAGAATATAAGCCGGCTGTCCTCAGAAGGGAGGTTAGATGTGGAGCCCCAGGAAAGGGCCCTGCCCCCAGGTGTGTACCTGAAGGAGTGAGCCAAAATGTAAATTTCAATAAATTGAAAGTATTAAAATGTTCAATTCGACTGTTCATCCAAGTTTCAGCAAGCATGGAGCCCGAAGAAACTCCCCCAAAGAAGTACAATGTGAGGAACTCAGTATATCTTTTGTCCAAGAAAGCATTAATATAACAATTTATTTTAATTTATTTCTGTTTTCTGTTTTTATGTATTTCATTCAATATTCCTCATAATTGAATTTTAAAAATTAAATGTATGAAACAGTGAAATGAAATTAGTAGTAACTTATTTTTTACTTTATCTAAATAAATAAATGGAATTATTTTATTTTTCATTTGCTTTAGAGCCACACTCAGCAGCTTGGGAACTACTCTGAGATTCAGGCTCAAGCATCTGTCCTGGCAATACTTGATGGTCCATATGGGTCTGCTATACGAAATATCACACAAAACAATGAGCTTTGTGGTATAAATTTTTATTTGGTACAAGTCAACCCAGTGTTGAATTCAGAAAGCTGAGAGAGTTGACCTGTTTATCCACTTTAGTAGTAGAGCAACCCCCTTCTTTGTTCTCCAATGCTTTTCATCCCTCATTTCTGCAAGTTGCCCAATTCTTGGTGGTCTATCTAACTTCCTGGTGGCGTTTTACTTGATTGATTTTACTGATATGGCAAGAACTTCCAGTATTATATTGAATTGAAGTAGTGAGCGTGGACTCCTTGTCTTGTCCATTATCTTACAAGGAAGGTTTTCAGTTTTTCCCAGTCAGGATAATACTTGACATTGGCTTAAGGTAGATGGCTTTAACTATATTGAGGAAAGTTCCTTCAATTACCATTTTGCCTTGAGTTTCATAATAAACCTGTGCTGTATGTTGTCAAATGCTTTTTCTGCATCTATTAATATGATCATATGGTTTTTATCTCTTCTTTTGTTAATATGATGGAATATGATGGATTATGTTGATTGACTTGCAAATGCTGAACCATTCTTGAATCCCCTGGATGAATCTCCTTTGGTTGTGATGTATGATCTTTTGATGAGTCCTTGCATTCTATTTGCTAACATTTTGTTAAGGATCTTTGCATCTGCATTCATCAGTGATATATGCCTGTATTTTTTTTTTCGTGCGTGTGTTGTGTCTACCTACTTTTAGTACTACAGTGATTGATGCCTCATAGAAACTGTTTGGGAGTGTTTCTTTTTTCTTCAATTTCCTGGAAATGTTTGAAAAGGACTGGCAATAGGTCCTCTTTAAATGTTTGGAAGAATTTGCTCATGAATTCATTTGGACGTTGGCTTTTCTTTTGGGGAATATTTTTGATCACTATTTCAATTTCCTTGATAGTGATAGGCTATTAAGGTATTCCATATATTCTTAATTCAGCTTTTGGAGGTTATAGGAATCCAGGCATTTATCCATTTCTTCTAGGTTCTCTTGATTCATGGCATATAGGCATTGAAAGTAATCTTTGAAGATCTTTTGAATTTCTTTGGTTTCTGTTGTAATTTCACTTCTGAATTGATTTATTAGGGTCCTCTTTCTTTGTGAGTCTTGCTAGTGGTTTATCAATCTTCTTTATTTTCTAAAAAGAACAACTCTTGGTTTCATTAATCTTTCAGTTTGTTTTTTGGGTTTCCATGCCATTAATTTCTGCTCTAAATTTTATTATTTCTTTCCTCCTGCTTTGTTTTGGATCCTTTTATTAGTCACTTTTTTAGGATCTTAAGCTGTGATGTCAAGTTATGTATGTGAGTCCTTTCTTCCATCCTGAGAAATGCTTGCAGGGCTATACATTTTCCCCTTAACACTGCTTTACCTGTGTCCCGCAAGTTCTAGTAGCTTGTGTCTTTATTCTCATTTGTTTCCAGGAATGTTTGGATTTCTTCCTTGATTTCCTCTATGACTCACTCATTGTTCAACATTGACTTATTTAATTTACAACTGTTTGATTTGATTCTCCATTTCTGTGTGTGATTAACTTCTATCTTCAGTCTGTCGTGCTCTTAAAAGATCACTTGATCACTTTACTTCCCATTAATCGTTGATTTGCTCGAGCGGACACCAGTAACATCTCCATTTGTCCCTGCTGCATTCTAGTGTAGCCCAATGGTGTCTGTTCATTCTAGGAACATGAAGAGCCTCAAACCAATCATTCATGATCTTGATGAAGAAGTCTGACCATCTGGTAGGTGGGCAGCCACGTGATCTTTTGACGTCCCGTGGAATCCAGTCAAAATCGAGTTAAAAGATATTTGACACAATTTCTATCTTCCTGATTCTATCGAAGTATGTTTTGTTGCCCAGTAAGTGGTCTATCTGTGTCCCGCTCACTGGAAAACAATGTGCATATATTTTGTAGGTGAAAAGCCTGGTATACATCTATTATCCCTCTTTCTTCCAGTTTTTCCTTCAATCCAGCATTTCCTTGGTGAGTTTTAGTCTTGTTAATCTGTCAAAAAGTGGTAGGCAGAATTGAAGTGTCCGGCTGCTATTACATTACTACCATGCCCCCCATGAAGTCTATTAACATTTGCTTTAAATATTTTGCTGGCCCCTTTTTGGTTGTGTATATGTTTAGGAGTGTGATTTCTTCCTGATGTACATATCTCTTGATTATTAAAAAATGTCCTTTCTCATCCCTTCTATTATTTTTCAGCCTGAAATATATGTTGATGAATACTAGTATGGTCACCCCAGTTTTTTTTGAGGGAGTTGTTTGCTCAAAGGATTGTTTTCCATCCTTTCACTTTGAGACTGTGTTTTCTCGACTGTTCAGATGCGTACCTTGTAGGCAGCAGCATGTTGGGCTCAGTTTTTTCATCCATTTTGCCACTTTGTGTGTTTTAATTGGTGGATTTTGACCATCGACATTGATAGAGATTATTGTCGTGGGGTTTTGTGACATCTTTCTGTAGAGGTCTGTTGTGCTTGTAGGGGTTTGTCTTATTTTAAAGTAGCCCCTTTAGTCTTTCTTTTATGGTTGGTCTTCAGTCTATGAAGTTCCCAAGCTGTTGTTTATACATGAAAGAGTGCATCATTCCTTCAAGTTTGAGTGAGAATTTAGCCAGATAAATTATTCTTGGTTCATTTTATTTTTCACTATATCCCACCATTGTCTTCGGGCTTGGACAGTTTCCTCTGATAAGTCTACTGTAAATCTGAGAGATCCTCCTAGGTATGTGATTTCCTTCTTTGACTTTGCTGCTTACAGTGTTGTGTCTCTTTCTGTGGCATTTATCCTTTTGATTATGATATATCTTGGAGTATTTTTATTAATGTCTGTATTAGCTGGAACCCTTCAGGCTTCTTGCATCTGGATGCCTTCTTTATCCAGCTCTGGAAACATTTTAGCAATGATATTTTTAACTGTTGCTACTTCATTGGGGTTGCCTCCCTGTCCTTCTGGTACTCAGATGATTCTTATATTCTTTCTCTTGAATTCACCCCCTAGGTATCTTATTTGCCTGATTGCTATTTTGAGGTCTTATTCAGTTATATCTTGCTACCTGTATGCTTTCTGCAGCTCAGCTTCAAGCTCACTGATTCTGTCTTTGGCAATTGTCTTTCTATTGTTGAGGAAACCCACCGAGTTTTTTTTTAATTTTCTCTACTGAACCTTTATTAGTGTTACTTCTCTTTGTACTTTTCTTACTTTGCTCTCATTTTTTCCTGTTTTGTTGTTGCTGGCTGTCCATTTCACTGTTTCTTTCATGTCATCCTCTAACATACTGGATGCCTTTTCCACCATTTCTTTGACCTCATTGAACATCCTCAACATTTCATCTCTGAATTCTTTATCAGAGAAATTTTATTTGTGGGTATTATCTGTTGAGGTTTCAGGGCTCTTTCTTCATCAACTATTTGTGGTTGGGATCTTCACTGTTTCTTCAGGTTACGGTCATAGTATGGAGGTTAGAACCTCCAGTTCACTATCAGTGACCCCCTCTCATTGCAAGGGAGGATTCTAGATGTGCTCGGTCAGTGGTGGTCTCCTTTTCCCCCTTTAAGAATACTACCTCTTTGATGCTCTTCTGTGCCTTATGTGAAGCCACTAGTGCAGCTTTCAGGGGATGTGTTCTTTGACATTAGGCTTGTTCAGATTCCTGTGCTCACTGTCTTGCTTTTTTTGGGAGGGGGTGAGTTTGGGGAGTATTTTGATTGAAATAAGATAGTGGACTATTGGCCTAATGTGTTTGGGATAGACAGGCTGTTCTCTTCAGAATTAGGTAATGGAGGCTGAGATGTGAGTCCAAAGTGATAGGAAAGGGAAAAATAACTGAGGTCACATGAGCAGTGGCAACCTCGGATTCCACGCCTATCACGTCGCTTTACCTGTGGGTGGAGGGGCTAGTTGGTGACTTGCAGATCACTTCTGACACACTCCTACGACTTGCAGGGTCCTTTATTGGCCAGGTACTTAGAGGGCACCTCAGCCAAGGGGTTTTTCAGGTTCGTTAGGTCTGGTAGCTGGCATGTATATTTTTGAATTAGTGTTTTCTGTTGTTCTAATATCAAGGCGTGGGTGGTAGGTTTTTAGCATTGTCTGGAATTTTGATATAGTTTTCCATAGATGTTGAAGCATTATACTTTCTCACAACAGAGTATAAAGGTTTGTTTTAGCCCATATCATCCTCAGCACTTTTTGTTTTGGATCGTTATGAAAAAGACTTCTCACATAGGAGGGGTCATAATTCACTATAGTTTGATTTGCATTTCCCTGACAGTGAGTGATCATTACAATTTTTCTACGTGTTTATTGGGCATGTGGTCTTCTCCTTTGTGAAACATGTGTTCATCTCTTCTTATATTTTATAGGGTATTTTTTAAGTATTGTGATATTCATTTATAATTGGACTATTTTTTATTTCAGTATTCTGATTTGACATTTTATTTCATTATAGAATATATTTTTAGTTTATCATTTCATTTTCAGTGCAGAAAATTGTGATTTAATAGAATCAATTTGATTATTTTTGCTTCTGTTTGTCTTGTCTATATAACTGAATCCTTGAGGACAATCTTTAAGCCACTGTGAGAGTATTTTTACATATGTTTTGTTCAATCTATTTTACAGTTTTGGGTCAAATATACAACTGTTTGGTCCATTTTTAGTTGACTTTTGTCCAGGGTCTGATATAACATATCAGTTTGATTCTTTTGATGTGTATATCCAGTTTTCTCAGAACATTTTATTGAAGAGAACTTCTCTGTTTTCTAATCTTAGCTATTTTATCGTAAATAAATTGTCCATATATATGGAGATTCTGTCTTTTGACTCTGTTCCATAGACTAGTAGCTCTGTTTTAAATCCAATATGTAAAGTAAAGTAAAGGCCCTCCCATTGATCATCGATTTGCTCGAGCGGGCCCAGTAAAGTCTCCATGGATATTTTATTATTATAATTTTGTGGCATAGTTGGAGAGATGTAAGTCTCCATTTTTTATTTTTCTGATTATTTCTTTTAGCAAAAATTGGAGTACTTTATACTTCCACATTAATTTTAGTATATATTACTCTGTCTTCTTTGAGAATGTCATTGGGATTTTTATAGGTATTGTACTGAATCTACATGATAGTTTGGGTGGAGTGACCATTTTAACGCTGCTAATTATTCCAATTCATGCAATAGAATATATTTTTCAAGTCGAAAGCATTCTGTTTAACAATGATTTAACATTTTCATGTACAATTTTAAATATATTTTTAAAAAATTAATACTATATTCTTAACTCTTTTATTGACTTTAAATTTGATGTTTGAAAAATATTTTAATGTTCTAATTTTGCTTGCCCCGAGATACAATAGACTTTTGTAGATTGATTTTGTTACTTACCACTTTTATTCCACTGGTTTATTATTTCAAACATATTTTATTGAATCATTAGGATTTTCTATTTTCTACAATCATATAAATTTTTATTTAATCTAAATGTTCCACATGAGATTAAGTAATATATTGTATTAACATATTTATTTGGAGAAGCTAATTAGAAGACCATAATAAAAGATTTCTGGGTTTAGGTTTCCTCATCGCATGCAGTACAAATCTGCTACATCCTCAGTACCAATCCAGATCTGTGATAAATTAGTAAAAACATGAAATTTATTTTGCTTTCTGTGTAGTGAAGTTCTTTGTCTTTGACCTACTACTGTATCTTTTGACAGTATCTATGAAGCTCACATCAATCATAATTTCTTATTTACCTGTGGAAAACAAAAGCTTTGGCTCAAATTAGGTCTCTTACTTTCTTTATTTTCAACATCTTGAAAAATACTGGTTTATCACCATTCTGGGGCCAAAATTATAACATTAAGGAAGATAATAGTATAATTTTAAAAAGAAACTGCTACATGTACTTTATTGTTTGAGATGTCAGGGTTATATTGCTTATTCTATTTTTCTTCATTTCCTTCCTTCCTTCCTTCCTTCCTTCCTTCCTTCCTTCCTTCAACTTCCTTTTCTTCTTCTGTTTCTTTGGTGCTTACCATTGGTTCTCAGGGCTTACTTACTCCTGTCTATGTACTTGGATCATTCCTGACATTACTCAGGGTGCCATATGGGGTGGTGGGGATCAATCCAGGTTGGCCAAGTGCAATGCAAGCACTGTACTTGCTATACTCTTCCTACAATGCTATACACTGTACTCTCCAGTCTCTTAAAACTTATTCCTTAGACTGAAAGGCAGTTCATGATTGAAAGGCATATGCTTTGAATATGAAAGGATCCATGTTAGACTCAGGGCTCTGTAGAGTCCTTGAGCACAAGAGCAGATTTAGAGGTCCCTTAGCATTGGTTTTGTAGCCTCCAACATCTCTGGGACTAAGCAGTACCACAGCCTGAGTCCTGGCACTGATTTGTGAAATCTGGTTTATCAAATTTCTCTAGTACTGAAAACTGCTCAGGAGATATATAAGATAAAAATAAAACAATAAATAAATAAGATGCTTAATATTTGACTTTTGAGGAATCTCTGAAGCAATGCTCAGAAGACTCTAGAGCGTGTCCCAGTGATTCTTGGTCAATTTGTCTGGCAATTTAATGAGAGTACTGGAGGATGCAATATTGCTTTAGGGCATTCAGTGTTGAGGATTACTTAGGCAACCTCTGAACTGAACTGCTCAAGAAACTCAGAGCCACATCCAGAAGTATTCAGAGGCCTGCAGGGCTGCCTCTAGCAATGTTTAAGCAGATGATAATGTGTTGCTAGAGGTGTAACCAGTGTCATAGCAGGCAAGGCATTAACCCCTGTACTTAAACCCTGTCCTAGATCTCTAAGTCTGTGTGTGTGTGTGTGTGTGTGTGTGTGTGTGTGTGTGTGTGTGTGTGTGTGAAGAATGGAAGAATGTAATATTTAAACAGTTACAAAGTTCTCCATGATTTGTTTTCAGTCATATAATGTTCCAACACTTGTCCCTTTATCAGTATACTTTTTCCACCAACAATATTCCCCAATTTCCCTCCTTCTAAGCCCCCCTCCCCCTATGGCAGACATGTTTCTCTCTCTCTTTCTTTTTGATCATTGAGGTTTGTGGTACAGGTGCTATAAGTTATTCTCTGTATCCTTTTACCTACTTCCAGCACTCAATTCTTGTACTAAATGATCCTTTCCAACTAAGACTTACTTTTAAAGTTCCACTGTGCCTTAATGAGATCTTCAATAATATTTAAAGTTTTAAAATTTATTTTAATGTACACAAATGCCATAATTGTTGATACAATTTTGGAGTTGAAATTTATTAGATATGCTCTAATATGGAAATCAATAAGTTTATAATTAAAAATCAATTTTTATGTGGGAAAATTTTTATATGTAATCACGGGTTCATTAAGTGCTTGCCTGAGTATTTATTAAGCTATTTGTTGCTAGTTGAGGTTTCTGTGTTGTTGTTTTGCTTGTTGAGTTTAGTTTAGTTGGTCATTTAAGGTGCTACAGTGTCCAGGCTCAAAACTCTAGTGCTGTCTGGGATTTGGAGGCGGGAGGGCTCTGCACTTCCAGAAACTCGTGTCTTATATCCACTGTTTTGCAAACTCATTGGCCCAGATCATAGTTTCTGCAGTCTCTGGACCTGGTGGAGCCAGACCACATCTCCTAATTCTTCAATTCTGTAGTTTTAATAAGAACATATTAAATTAAATGGAAAATATGTAATAATTTTTATTATCTGCATATTCTAGTTTCTCCATTATGATAACTTTGCTATCAAAAATATATATGTAGCACTGTAGCACTGTCCTCCCATTGTTCATCAGTTTGCTTGAGCAGGTCCAGTAATGTTTCCATTGTGAGATTTGTTGTTACTGTGTTTGGCATATTGAATACATCACGGGGAACTTGCCAAGCTTTGCAGTGGTGGTGAGATACTCTCAGTAGCTTTCCAGGCTCTCTGAGAATGGCAGAGGAAACCAGCCGTGCACAAGGCAAATGCCCTACTCTGTGCTATCACTCCTTATAATCAGTTTCATATTCATCAACAGGAATATGGGATCAATTTCATCATGGAGGTGGTCCTCTGGAGTGAAAATCATCAATTACTGTCCAGAAATATGATTGTACATGATTGATTCACAAATGTGCACATAGAATGCCCCCTATAAAAAGGTTTAAACATATATAGGTTTAAATGCAGCAATATGTCTTACTATATTTTTAGAAAGTTTAAATTTAACTTGTCTTGTTGATTTTCTCAACAATAAGAGATAGCCCAGATGAAAGCATGCCTGAAACTTTCCTTTGTAATTAAAAAAAATCATTATTTTAAATAAGATGATAATATAATTTTCCCTCCCATGTCAGGCTGAGGTCAAGAAAGGTATACAAAAGTCAGGTTTTTCTCTCCTTTGTATTCCTACAAAGAAATGTTTTACTCAAATTAACTGTGGTGAATTTATATTTTGAGGTATGGCCAATGGATTCCTTTTAAAATGTAAGAATTTCAAGCCCCCACATGCTGCCTTCTTTTTTAAATTTTTTTAAAAATTTTTATTAGTGAGACACCATGAGGTACAGTTGTAGACTTACAAATTTTTGTGTTGGGTTCAATTATACAATGATCAAATACCCATCCCTCCACCAAGAACAGATGACTGGTTAAAGAAACTTTGGTACATTTACACAATGGAGTACTATGTAGCTGTTAGAAAAGATGAAGTCATGAAATTTACATACAAGTGATACTACATGGAAAGTATCATGTTAAGTGAAATGACTCAGAAAGAGAGGGATAGACATAGAAAGATTGCATTTATCTGGGGAACATAAAGTAACACGCTGCCTTCTCTTGAAGTTGTGCATGGTCTGACATTAAACTTTACATTAGCATCCTGAGTCTTCAGTTTAAACTAAGTCAAAATAGTTCTAATTATTATATTAAGCACTCATTTAGGAGACTGATATAATGACAAAATGTACTATATTATAACTAAAAATAACATTATTTAGAATTGTTAGCTACTTTTTCAGTTTTATTCTCAGTTTTAAAAATAGAAAGTAAGGGATTGGAGACATAGTATAGTGGGTAGGAACTTGTATTGCATGCACTGGGTCAGATATAATTGCTGGCATCCCATCTGGTCCCGGGAACTGATAAAAAGTGATCCTTGAATGCAGAACCAGGATAAGCACTGAGCATCACCAGATGTAATGCCCCCCAAATAATAAACAAACAGAATAATAAAACATAAACTGAAAGTGCATTAAAGGATGAAAGTAAGGGTAGAAAAAGAAAAACAGAAAAATCGGATAAAAATGAATGTTGTATAATGAGTTTCATTCTATTGTTATCTCAGCACTGAGTATAGAGTGAATCTATTTTCTTTTTCTCATTCTGTAGTGCATAGAGAGTTAGTACTAGATTCAGAACATAATCCAGAAATAAAACTAGATGAAGTTCTAACCAAATTAGAAAGTCATTAGCTTTAATAATCAGCAAAATAATACAAAGTACAAGGAATTTCATTACTTCCTTAAGATTATAGTTAAGTTTCTTTCAGACCTCAGTATATAAACATAGTTTGATTTTAGATTATTTTTCTTCATAAATATTAAACGTGCATCTACTAAGAGTTGTAATAATTACAAAATGCTTGTGCAGCAATCCATTATGTGGGGTTTTCTAAGAAACTGACATAGTATTCTGAAGACCTTTATGTTAGAATGAATGTTGAGGAAACAGAAGTCATTCTGTTTATTTATCTCTGACAAAGGAAATATTGCAGAGAGTAAAGATGGCAACATTGTAGCTGGAAACAGAAGACTCTCAAATGAATACTAGAGCAAGTTATCATCTAATTTACACCACATCACCCTCCTGGATGTCATTTAGTGAGGAAATTAGACAAATCTGTTTTAGCAAGATGATTTTTATGTAAAAATTGATTTCAAAGAAAATAGTGAAACAGAAGTCAGAAAATTCTTCAATAAAGTCAGAGATACCTGATCCCAGAAGGGCAAACATAAAGACTAAAACCCTTAACACGAGCTGCTTGATCAGATGGTCCTCACAGAGCCCTTCTGTCATCATAAAGGACTCACTGTCTGTCACCAGCTTAAAAGTAGTTAGTAGAAGAGCAATTTTCAAGCCTTTTAATTTTATGCGTTCTAGAAATTCAGACAGTGCCAACTCACAGGAATGGTATAGTTTCTTTCTTTCTCCCCTTATTTAACATGAGTTTGTGTCAATGGATTTATAACTAGGCGTTATATAAAGTAAAGTAAAAAAGTAAAGGCCCTCCCGTTGATCGTCGATTTGCTCGAGCGGGCCCAGTAACGTCTCCATTGGAGACTTTGTTGTTACTGTGTCTGGCATATCGAATACTCTCGGTAGCTTGCCGGGCTCTCCGAGAGGGGCAGAGGAATTGAACTCGGGTCGGCCATGTTGGCTGCGTGCAAGGCAGACGCCCTACCCGCTGTGCTATTGCTCCAGCAGGCGTTATATAGGGAAGGGAATTCTGATGAATAGTTCTGCAATTCCTTCTCTAAGTTTTAAATAACAACATTGAGAGTAATGCCACTGTAGCACTATCCTTCTGTTGTTCATTAATTTTCTCAAGCAGGCACCAGTATCGTCTCTATTGTTGGACTTGTTACTGTTTTTGGCATATAGAACTTGTCACAGGTAGCTTGCCAGGCTTTGCCATGCAGGCAAGATACTTTCAGTAGCTTACGGGGCTCTCCAAGAGGGCCAGAGGAATCAAATCAGGGTTGGCTGTGTGCAAGGCAAATGCCGTACCCACTATGCTATCACTGCAGCCCTGAGTAATGCCAACTTGGCAAAAATACAAAAAAAATCTTCTATGGGGTGGAAGTTATCAAGAGTCATGCAAGTGTAGAGGCTTGAAATACTGATTCACCATACAAGAAACACTTGTCTTGAAAGTCGTTCTACACTTTCAGTAAAAGCAGATTTTATTCCATTATAGTACTGAAATCCCCTGGTGTAGTATAATCTATTTTAACCTAACCAATTCAAAACTTTGTACAAAGTCACGGTCTGGTCCTCCCGTTGTTCATCGATTTGCTCGAGCGGGCCTAGTAACGTCTCCATCATGAGACTTGTTGTTACTGTGTTTGGCATATCGAATACGTCACAAGTAGCTTGCCAGGCTCTGCCATGGGGCTAGATACTCTCGGTAGCTTGCTGGGCTCTCCGAGAGGGGTGGAGGAATCGAACTCGGGTCAGCGATATTGGCCGCTTGTAAGGCAAACACCCTACTGCTGCGCTATCACTCCAGCCCATGTACAAAAGTAAGGGATTGAAATGAAAATACTAAAATATTTATTTATCTCGACAACTAGTGTTTATGAAACTAATGCAAAATGTGAAAGATATTGAAAGTATTCACTAAAATTATTGTACATGCTAGAATAATTGTATTTTAAGAAAATTGTAGTGAGCTTTGATTGCTATTCATAAATACTTTTGAAAAATATCATCAGAATTAAATTAATATGATAAAATTGATTAGACTACAAGCCTAAGAAGTTTAAAAATAGAAAAAATCTAGGAGATCTTGGACTTGTAGAATAGGAAGATGTAGTTGCTTATTCATTCTAATATACAAAGAGTTCTGAGAATATGAATAAGAATTAATTATACAATATGGCCTTCCTTTCAACATAGGAAATTTTCCTTGTGCTACAGTTAAGATTGAAGCTGTTGTGTCCAGTAAATCCTTTAAATATGAGTCAATGATTTAGGTCCAAGAGGAGACTAAGAGTAGAGCCTTCACTAAAACTGTAATAACTTGAAAATTGCCTCTATCAAATCAAAGCACAAAAGCCATGGGAGAAGGAAAGTAAAGAAATACTGCAGAACTGAGAGTTCCTATATAGTTGCAAAGAAATCCTGAAGCTAGTCTAAGTGAATAACTATGAGATAACTAAAAACAATGTAACCTAAATCATTTTTGAGCAGGCAGCTAAGGTTTATCAAGCCTCAAGGAAAACTTATTCTTCAGTCCCAACTTCACATGGACCAGGGAGGATAAGAGAAAATAGAGCAATATTTCAGAGATTAAAATGGGCATTATTAGTGTAAAACAAAGAAACTATGCACAGGACGCAAACAAAATCAGGAATTAAATCTGAAAAAGAATCTTACCTCTTCAGACAAGAAAACTGGGGAGAGAATCAGGACATGTATAGCACTTCAGAATATTATAGATTTGTGACTGCCATGATTTCCTCTTGCTGGTATATAACTAAAGTTCGTTGTCAAAGGGATCATCTGAGGTGCCAAAGATCAAACCTTGGTCAGCTACTGCATGCAAGGCAAATACCTTACCTGCTGTACTGTAGTTCTACCCTAAGATTGCCTTTTCTTAGAGTAACTATATGAAGTAGTCTATTAAACTTCTTGACCTTTGAATTTAGTTTTCAAATTAATTCTGAGTGAGAAGAGTTCTATCAATCTATTTGACATGTATCATATATTTGATAGTCAGGAAATAAACTGATAGACATTACTTATTTTCATCAGTATCAGGTCTAATTCCATTTTCTCAAAATTTAAAGGCATCACGTCCTACAATCTACATTCAAGTATGCCCCCTAAGATTATTTACATGCAACACTGATTTAGTGAAAACCTATGTGTGTTTTGGGAATCACATCACCTTCATTTGTTTACATGCTGTCTATAGATGCTTTCTTTAAAAATACATATATATATATTTAAATTTTACAGTTATTGGGCTGCAGCAGTAGCACAGCGGGTATGGTGTTTGCCTTGCATGCAGCTGACCTAGGTGACGTGGATTCGATTCCTCCACCCCTCTCGGAGAGCCCTTCAAGCTACCAAGAGTATCTCGTCCACATGGCAAAGCCCGCCAAGCTACCCATGATGCATTTGATATGCAAAACACAGTAACAGCAAGTCTCACAATGGAGACATTACTGGTGCCCGCTCAAGCAAATCAATGAAAAATGGGATTACAGTGCTCAGTGCTACACTGTTTTTAAAATGCTTTCTTATGTACATAGCCAACACCATATCCATCATCAGTGTGCCCCCTCTGTGTTCCAAGAAGCCTGACTTGGGCCCCAACTCTATTCCCCCACTCGATGTGTAGTCAGTTCTCCCATTATGTTTGTCTATGGCTACTTTCTATTTGCATTTGAAATGACTGTGTTTGGCATAACTTTATGATCTTCAAACTTCAAATATTTATAATCTGGTCCTTTACAGGAAAGACTTGTCTATCTCTACTTTAAAATCAACTGAGAATATTATCTGCACTTTTTTGTTCACTGCAGCACTATTAACAATAGCCAGAATCTGGAAGCAACCTGACTGCCAAAGAACAGACGACTGGATAAAGAAACTATGGTGTATCTACACAATAGAATCCTACGCAGCTGATAGGAAAATGAAGTAATGAAATTTGCTTGTAAATGGATGGACATGGAGAGTATCGTGGTGAAATGAGTCAGAAGAGGAACAGATATAGATTGACTGCATTCATTTGTGGGATATAAAAATACATATAATATTAAATTAATATCCAAGGCCAGGGAAAGCAGGGGCCAGAAGACTGGTCAATGGTTGGAAGCTTGCCAGTATAGTGTCTAGGAAGGAGGTGTTTCAAAGAGCAGTAAGGTTGAATAAAGCACCAATATGACAATACTTGTTGGAAATGATCATTTTGAATAGGAAATATTGAAAGTACTTTTATACTTTTTAATAAAAGTAGGTAAAGGGATATACCTGACAATCTGTACACATGTATTATAACCTAAAAGACGTGAAAGGACAGGAGAGAGAGAGATATGAACAGAGAGAAGAGGAAAGGAGAGAGAAAAGAGAGACAGGGGAGGGAGAAAGAGAGATAGAGAGAGAGAGTGAGAGAGAGAGAGAGAGAGAGAGAGAGAGAGAGAGAGAGAGAGAGAGAGAGACTCTTGCCTTAGAATCAGGTGGGGTAAGCGAAGGCAGAAGGGAAACAGCATTGGATGTGGAAAATGCACTCTGGTGATGGATGAGTGTTAAGAACATTAGATGACTGAAACTCATTTCTGAGCAACTTTGCAACGATATCTCACTGTGATTCCATTTAAAAATAAATTAAATTTAAAACAATAGTAATTGTTTTCTTTCTGGTATAGGATTGTTTCTGGTAGAAAACAGTCAAGATGAATTTTAGTTTAGCCTATTTACATTTGAATCTAAGCCCAGAATAGTGTCCTTGAGACACAGACTTTGTCTTCTAAGAAGTGATGTTATGAAATCCTATCTGAGTATTGGAAATGTAGACTATAGTTTCTTTTTTCAATTTGGCTGACCCTTCACATACTTGATTCACCCACTGGAATACTCATTGTACAATTGTCTTCCCTGTGACAACCTGCTGAAGAAAATCTCCATGCGAAATTTTGGGATTTTCCTCCACTGGCTTCCTTATTGTAACCCGCCCCACAAATTCTAGCCACCTTAAGATTCCTGAAATTTAATGTTTGTACAGAAAAATCTTGGGTGCTTGATTCTCACTGCCCTTCAATATGACCACAAAAATAAGCCCGGAAGAAAGCTGTTGGGAATGAAAAAATATGTATGTCTTTTCTCTGTAGGATAATAGACCTTTGTTTTTGGTCCCCAATATTTGAAATGTTTGTTCCATAAATTGTATCCATTTGTGCAGCTATTTAGAACACAAAACCTAAGTAGCACAGATACTCTTTTATGATTGGAATGGAAGAATCCAGAAAACAAAACATAAATTATAGTAGTTGGCTGTGACCCAATGTCAGGCTTTGGTGCACATTAAAAATAGCACAGGAAAGTGTTAGTAGCAATTAACTCTTGTCTATTTGCCAACTGTGAAGGATTTGAACCTGACCTTAGCTCTCAGATGACGTGCTGGTCCTCAGTGCTATAGGAACTGGACTCCCTAAAATACTGTTAAGTTTCAACTCTAGCCCTAAGACACAGTTTTCAAAAGATGAAAGCCTTAACTTTTCCTTGATGTTTCTAGCCCATTAATACATAGCTAGTCAGCTCCTATATTTCCATATTCCCTAACTTCTGACTATGTAGATTTATTACTGACTTCACTTTCTGTCTGTGATGATTTTTGCTTTTGATTTTACTCTACTCTCTCTTTCTCTCTCTCTTTCTCTCTCCCCTTCCTCCTCTATCACCCACCCTTCCATTCCCTTTCTGGTCTTCTCTCTTTTTACTTACACTTCACTTTGTGCTCACCCAAGGTACTTCATTGTCATAATTCATTTAAAAAGTATACAATAGCACTACACTGTACTAAAATTAATTCATTAGTAATTTTATGAAAATTATACTAAGAGATAATAATTATTCCAGATTACGGAATGCATATTTCTAACACTTTAATCTAAGGTCATGGGTTTTTTTTTCAAGAAATTCCAAAGTTTTATTAATTGGAACTTAGTATAAGATTTCTTTGAAAGTCCCCTATTTAACACAAAAAAAGTAAATGCTATTTTATACTCCATAGCATTGACATTTGATAAAATATTAAATGGATTAAAGTTAAATAAATTGACTATGTTTTATTCAAGAGTATTTTAGCTACAAGCAAACATTGCTGATGCTGAATTAGCTGAATAAAATTTACACAACAAATGTTTTTATCTTTCCCTAATGAGAAATTTTGAGAAAGTTAATTTAGGAATAGTACAAAATACCAAAGATTTTTAAAAATAAAAAATTCTAAATCTCTTATTTTTCATCTTATTACATGTTTCTCAACTGTGGTTTAAAAGTGGTTTAGTAAATTCTAACATGTATCTTTTCCTAAGGCAAGAGAAAGGTTAAGCATAGCCAAGAAAATGTTTTCCTCCTAGAAACTCCTTAAGATAGAAATGCACATTTTCTTGAGAAGAGATATTTCTCATGTCTATCCTTAAACTCTGTAACTTATACCAGGAAATAAGAAAAGGATTGGAATTGGCTTTTTGCTTATCAGTCACTTACTGACAATGCTTCTAGCAAAATTTACATTCTCACAATTTATATGCCATTTCTTTTGTGGGTTCTTAAATCATCTGACATAAACCTGAGTCATATGCCCTTATGAAAATTGTAGATGAAGTATAATTGTTTAAATTTTCTAACAGTTATTTTGTGTATACCACATAATGTTTACATATTTTCTTGAAATCAGAATTTGGTATGTTTATCCTCTATTATTCATCATTAGCTCCTCATCCTTTATACATATATTCACACAAACACATACAAGGATGCACATATATAATACAGAGTCATTAGCAGAAAAAGGCAAATATGTAAGTATAGACAATCTTCATTTTTTGGTATTTATTACTGTTATTAAAATACTGTGATTTAAAAAACTATTAACCCTTGAGTATTAGACATACAATACTGCAGCACCCATTACACCCATCATGGTGTCAAAATTCCTACACTAATGTTCCCAGGTTTCTTCCCATATCTGCCCCAGCCCCAGTCTACAACAGTCTACAACACTAATGTTCCCAGGTTTCTTCCCATATCTGCCCCCAACCCCAGTCTACAACCTTTCTAAATTCAGTTGTTACAGTTTGAGCCTCTTGATGTCAGTGTTGTTGACTCTCATTTGAGTATTTGGTGCTATTATCCCTTAACACCACATTTGCAACTTTATCCCATGACCTGGTCCCTGTTACATATCATCCATCCCTTCTCCCTCTTCCCTCCACTCTTTCTTTTCTCCTCTTCCCTGTACTCTGGGCCCAAGCTTGATATGGGCATCCCCTTTTAGAACATTGCATTCCCTCATCTAGTTTTTCTAAATACCACATTTTAGTGATATCAGACTCTATTTATCCTTCTTCTGGCTTGCTGTATTTAACATGATTTCTTCCAGTTCCATCCATGTTAGCATGAATTGCATGATTCCATCATTCCTTAAAGCTGTGTAGCATTACAAAAAAAAAACACACATATACACATCATTATTTACTGAATCACTCAGTATAATAACTAAGATTTGGAATCCACCTAGATATTCAATGACAGATAAGTGGATCATTAAGATTTGGTGGATCTCCCTCACACACTATGCCCCTCTTTCTCTCTCCAATGTATGTGTGTGTGTATTTATATATATATATATATGTATATATATATATAATATCGGTAGCACTGTAGCACTGTCCTCCTGTTGCTCATTGATTTGTTCGAGCAGGCCTAGTAACATCTCCATTGTGAGACTCGTTGTTACTGTGTTTGGCATATCAAATACATCACAGGTAGCTTGCCAGGATTTGCCATGTGGGCGAAATACTCTCGGTAGCTTGCCGGACTCTCCGAGAAAGGCAGAGACATTGAACCCAGATCGGCCGGGTCAGCCATGCAAGACAAATGCCCAACCGCTGTGCTATCTCTCCAGCCTACAGTTTCTGTATATGTAGCGAATATACCTAGATATAGATATATACATACACGATGTCCAATCTTTTAACTAGCATTATCTACTGATTGATATATATATATTTTTTTCTTTTGAATAAATTTAAAAAAGAATAATAAACAACTTTGTTTACAATCTTCACAACATTTTAAAAGTATCTTAATATTGGCTCAGCTAGATACCTCAGTGTTCAGCTGCACATGCTTTGTCTGCTTCAGGATATAAATTTGAACTATGTACCATATACCTTTATATATACCATAAACACCGCAGATGCAGCCTGGAGAAAACTTGAGTTCTGGTGCAATGATCCTATGCATTGTAGCATCAGCATTTTTCCATTCTCAGACTTTAGCATGACCAGCCCAGTTGTATAACTGCTGCCAGGAATGGTCCTAAGGTCCCTTGAGCACAATTGGAAGGGCCTAATAACAACAAAAAATTATGTCCACATTATAGTGGGAAGGATTTTTTTATTATTTAGAAAATCTATTCCCCCCCCTCCTTGTTTTTTTTATGGGCCACAGCTAGCTATATTTGGGATTTTCTCCTGGCTCTGTGCTTAGGGATCACACTGGATTCCAGGGATTATATGTGTGCTGGTTGCATGCCAGGTAAATGCCCTACCTGCTGTACTGTCTCTCAGAACCAAATTAATCTATTTTAATGTAAGTTATTTCACCTTAGAATTATTTCAACTGATTTCTACTTTTTATGAATTCTCCCCTCCTAGAATTCAAAACCTCACTTTCTTATTAACTAATATTTACATCGTTATTGATCTTGTGGCAGTAGAAATTTTCATGTTGCATATTTCTTTGCAAGTAAGCAGTCATTATCGCTACTTGAAGTGTGGTACATAGGCCAGTGTCTGTAAGCTATTTCCATGTTCTGGGATGAAGAAAGTACAGAAAAGGAAAGTGAGCATTTAGGAACACTTGTATTATATTCTTCTGGTGTATTCCATTGGGAGTCTTTAAACAGACTCAAACAGTGTGGTGATTATTCACCTTAGCTATGTGGAAGCAAGAAAAACCTGGAAAATCCAGATTTCTCATGCATTTGCAATTCCCAGTAATGGTGCTCTTAATATGGGTTGTATGTATATAAAGTGAGTAGTTCTTTGGTTTTTATAAATGGACATGAAATGCCGTTTGCTTTCCCTTAAATGATTTTTGTGAATTACTCCACTGAACTCAGTGTTCATTGGGAAGTTTATTGCATGCATCCTGAGTAAAACTTTCCTTTACTGTATATTTACTAGACCTCTCTGGATTTAATTTTTTTGTTCAATAAAGTGAGAAAATTACCTCTTATGATTTTTTGATGTTAAATAAAACATATATATGATATATATATATATATATATATATATATATATAGATATATATGTTGTATATGTGACTGGGAACACTTGTAAAGGCGATTAGAGTCTTCCCCAAAAACCTCCACCCTCTCGGAGAGCCTGGCAAGCCACTGAGAGTATCCCACTTGCACAGCAGAGCCTTGCAAGCTCCATGTGGCATACTCGATATACCAAAAACAGTAACAATGATGGTCCTCTTTCCCCTGACCCTGAAAGAGCCGTCCTCTGGCTACACTAGCACTTGACAAGGATGAATGGTGACATTACTGGTGCCTGCTCAGTAAATCGATGAATAACGGAATGATACAGTGATACAGTGATACAGTGATGAATTCTCCAAATTTTTAATCTAGGTAAAAAATATATCTACATTATTAAAAATAGAATGTTTTTATTCAGTTTCTATCATACTTATAAACATGAGAATCTATTATAGTCTTTATTTTATTCTGATTTTATGAAAGACTATTCTTTTAGACACTTTGAGTAGAATACATATTATTTTGTTTGTATCTGCTTATTCATAATTCTAGCAATTCTAGTAGTGAATTCAGGTAGTAGCACAAATCATTTGTAGTCATATAAACTGAGAGAATCAGTGAATTTTTGGAATATAGCCTTTAAAATAAGTTAAATTGATGTTTATAGTCCTAGGATTTGTTACTTTATCTCTAATTAAAAATAAAAAGTAGAAAGGTGTGGTGACTTTATTCATAAAGGCCGAACCTTTTTGAAGAGATAGTGGAAAGTTGTTGTCAAAGAGAACATTTGAAAAAATAAAGACTTTTTTTTCTCTTCTTACACAATTATCCCATTGAAGAAAGCTTTTGACTACAATGACAATTATCCTACAGATATTCCTTAATGTTAGATAATGAAATTCCCATGCAGTAACTACTCCTTTAACTAGTGCTAACACATTTTTGGCAGCTGGAGTTTGGGCATGATAAATGTTGCAATTAAAGCTATTGAGTTGCGTGTAAAATAACCTTCAATCTTCTTTCAAATTTACCTGAAAGCTATTAAAAAAATGAAACTAAAAATGTAATTTTCAAGTTAGAAACATTAATCTGTATTATATATTTTAGAGCATAACAATATTATTATCAATAATATTTAAATGGAAATAATAGGATGTACTTTATAAAAATATATAAAACTTCAAAAATAAAGTAAATGAGTCACTAGAATAATTTTGACTATTTTAAATATCGTATTTTAAATATATCTTTAGTAGAAGGTTCTTTTCTTCTTGTTTGATAGTGCTGATTTACTGGCTATTAAACCATAAAGAAGGACATTAGGGCAGTATTTATTTTTTAATTTAATTTTTAGTGTTCAAATTTAATTTTATCCATATGCATGTGTGATCATATTAATTGCTAAAACTGTTGCTCATGTTTTCTTTTTTGAGTTAGTTTTCTTCTTTTTGTTTATCCTTATTAACCATAACAAGTTTTATCTTTCCAAATAATACATGCACATAGCTATCTCAAATTCTTCTATCATTTACACCCAGTCACATAATATTGTATAAGTACCTGTATAAATACACTATGTACATAAACCTACCACACATGTATATATGTGATTAATACAATATCATTACACACTCATAAAACTTTCATATTAAATATTTTTCTGAAAATATTTCCACATCAATGCAATTATTTCATTCTTTTTAAAAGCATATGATGCTATATTAACCAAAATATATGATACATTTTATCTTCTTTAAAATTATACTTAATATGACATATGTGTCACTGTCACTGTCCTCCCATTGTTCATTGATTTTCTCGAGTGGGTCCAGCAACATCTTCATGGTGAGACTTTGTTGTTATTGTGTTTGGCATATTGAATGCATCATGGGGAGCTTGCCAGACTTTGCTGCGCGGGCAAGATACTCTGGGTAGTTTGCCGTGCTCCCCTAGGGGGGTGGAGGAATTGAACTCGGGTCGGCCGTGTTGGCTGCATGCAAGACAAACGCCTTACCTGCTGTGCTCCAGCCCATGACATATGTGATTCTATGATATTTCCATTGCAATATTTATTTTATTTTACTCTTATTTTTACTTATTTCACTTAATTCTTATTTATTTCTATCTGGGGGAGGGGTCAATAATGATTGAGGTTACTCAAATTTCTGGCTCAGCAGTCATTGCGAGTGATTCTCGCGAGAATATGCTACGGCAGGTATTGAACCAGGGTCTGCTTTATGCAATGCATGCACTCAGCCTTTTGAGATCTCCCTCTGAGCCTTTAATTGCTTTTAGAAATTGTAAATTTGGGATCTCAGAGTTAGTGCATTGGGTAAGGTACTTCCGTTTCACACAGCGAATGTGTGTTAAATCCCTGGCATCACATATGGCCTTCTGAATTTTGTCAGAAGTGATTCCTGAGCACAGAAGCCAGGGGAACACCTTGAGTACAACCAAAAGTGGCAAATAAAGAAATAAATTTTTAAAGAGGGTTCTAATATGGTGAATTGTATCAAACATTTTTGACCATTTTTAATTATTGGTACAATGTTGTTGATCTAATCCCTTAAATATTAGACCTTTGACTCTACTTCCTAATTAGAAAGATCTTAATAACAAGACTACTTCCTTCTATAACTATTTCAGTGAATGAGATAAGCTAACATACATAAAGACTTCTAAACATAAAGTCCAATGCAGATCATATCTAGAATACATGTCCCTTTATTAAAAACTGTTATAAGGATTTATCACTAGATAATTAAAGAAAAATAATTTTATCTTTTTAAATTTGATGGCAACTATAAAATAAGCATTCTATATTCTATATTTATTCATGATCATAATACTCCTAGTTTTCTTCATTATTTTGTTGTAATCTTTACTGATTTGCTTTAAAAGTCATTTCATTCAAGATTCTCTTCCTGTGTCCTTTTAATTATTTTATTCCACAGTGTTTACATTAGCTACAATTCCCTTAGCAATTTTAGTTATTTTACTGATAATTATAAGGCTCATAAAAAAGTATCAGTTCTGTTTAATATATTTATCTTTTTTGTTGTTTTTGTTGCTGGCTATATGCTTCTGTGCTCAGGGCTTATTCCTGGATTTGTGTGCTCAGCGATCAATAATTGGTGGACCATGTGGGGTACCAGGCATCAGACCTGGATAAACGTAGAAGGCAGTTGATCTACTCATTATACTATCTCTCTGGTCCCAGAAAGCATTTACATTGAAATAAATACTTTGTCACTGTGAACTTTCCCATTCCTCCTTTTTTTTCCTTTTTCTTTTGCTTTTTTGGGTCACACCAGGCGATGCTCAGGGGTTACTCCTGGCTCTGCACTCAGGAATTACTTCTGGTGGTGCTCTGGGGACCATAAGGGATGCTGGAAACTGAACCGGGTTGGCCGCATGCAAGGCAAACACCCTACCCGCTGTGCTATCACCCTAACCCCATTTCCCATTCCTCCTTTCCATTTCCGTTTTTCAGGGCTCTGAGAACTGCCTTGAGTATGGACTTCAGACTTTGTCCTTACATTTGTGCAATTCTGGGATAATGTATTTAAATTTTAGCCATTACTTCCTACTATCACAATTTAAAAGATCAAATCCCAACATTTAGAATTTTCACTTTTTAATGGGTTGGAGCAATAACACAGTCAGTAGGGTGTTTGCCTTGCACGCAGCCAACATGGCCCACCCCGGTTCGATTCCTCTGCCCCTCTCAGAGAGACTGGCAGGTTACCTATAGTATCTTGTCTGCATGGCAAAGCCTGGCAAGCTACCTGTGACACATTCGATATGCCAAACACAGGAACAATTGTCACAATGTTACTGGAGCAAATGGATGAACAATGGGAGGACAGTGACAGTGATGATTAATCTATCCAAGGAACTATAAGATAAATATTGTTCTGCATGACTTTAAACAAGTTAAGTAAACAGATCCCACTCTAGTCTATTTGGAAAGAATTCAAAAAAGCATTTGGATCAGCAAGCCTAAAATTGTGCATATCCAAATGTAATATTTATTTAAAAATTATTTTATTTTAACACAGTAGAAGAATTAGCATAGCAGTATTTTCGCTGGTATTTTAAATGAATAATTTCTAATACCATTTCAAGACCCAGGCTCCACCTGTCTCCAGCCTTAGCATGCTTTAGCTCTTTGTATTCCTTTGATCATAGCCAACCAAATAGGGGAAAGGTGAACAAATTAGACCAACCAGATAGTAAGTTAAACAACACATTCTCTTCTTACTCCATCAGCCAGAAGCATTTTGTTAGCCTAAACTATCTTCCCTAAATTAGAAGAGACTCTCAGACACAATTCTTACTTAACCAAGCATCGCCTAAAAGAGAAAGGGTTATTATTATTATTGTTATTTGTTTAAATTACATGCACACTACACAGTGGTACTCGGGAGATTATATGGGATTCCAGGGATGGAACACAATTTGGGAAATTCATAGGGAAGCTCTTACCCTCACTATCATTCCTGACCCTAAAGATGAAATTTGGAAGGTAAGTAAATCTTTCTTTGTAAATCTAAGTTATATCTCCCACTAACGATGGTAATATTTGAAGTTGTTTGAGATGTGTAGGAGTTCAATTAGGTTACATATTCCTCTGCCTGCTTCACAGCCTATGATGTGTATTCATGAATTCTCTCTCTCTCTCTCTCTCTCTCTCTCTCTCTCTCTCTCTCTCTCATTACCCTTGTATATTTTTTAAAAGTTTTTTGGACCACACCGGTGATGCTTAGAGATTAATTCCGGATCTATATTAAGGAATTACTTTCTGGTGAAGTTACTTTTTTATTTTATTTATTTATTTTTTAGATGTAGGAGTACTGCTATTTATTCAGCCATTGATTAAGCTAATTGAATTGAGTATGAACTCCACATTACTGTTTGTTTTTTTAATTGAACCACTGTGAGATACAGTTACAAAGCTTTCATGTTTGAGATTCAGCTGCACAATGATCAAACACCCATTCCCCCACCTGTGTACACTTTCCACCACCAGAATATTCCCCAACCAAATCCCAGTCCTCACCCTTTCTCCATGGCAGGCAATTTCCCCAATACTCTCTCTACTTTTGCATTAAGTTTTGCTCGGATAGTCCCATCACCATTCAAGCCTGCCTCCCAGGGGCAAATGCTAGATCATTTTTATTGTCCATTGTTCATTTTAAAAATCTTAGCTGCTGCGACCATGTGCTTCTGGAATCCTAGATTGTAAATGGTTGGGTTCCGTAGAAATTTCTGTAGGGGACTAATACAAGTTGGGATTCAACTGGATGTCTCTGGACAAGGGCTGTTGGTGTGCTAAAATGACACTTGGAGGTATACATTGTGAATGTGACAGCCAGGCAGATGAGCTGGCAGGGAGCCGTGGAGGGACAGTGCTGATCCCCTGCCATCATGAGGCATGGAGATTTTGTCCTGGAACCCACATACCAGGGCCTTGCTTGTGGAAGTTCTTGGTCACTGGGATACCATATGGAGTAGGCGGGGAGACTGCACCTACTCCATCTGGTGTGCCCCAGTGAAATTGGCTCAGTATGGGGCCAGGAGAGATATCCAGCTCTGCGGTGTCTTCCGGGACTCATTGCTGTGTCTCTGGCTTTTGATCTCTTTCAAGATTTATTTATGAGTCTCTGAAGAAAGACCACCAGTATTAGAGTTTACAGGGTGGTGCTAGAGTTGGTTCGTGGTGGTGACTGCCAGTGCTTTCATGTGTATTGGGAAATGGGGGGAGGTAGCCCACCCCAGCTCTGTGAAAGCCTCCATACCAGAATTTTCAGCACATTATATATTGGTGATATTCATCCTGAGACAGTGGAGTCAGGGCGGAGGTATGGTGGCAATGTTAGATTGTGAAAGCAAGAGGCTGCTGGGGGCTCTGCTTGGACAGACCCAGGCCAAACTGCCCCCTCTGATTTACCCCAGTCTGTTCAGCCATGTGCAGGTCTGAGATTAACTGTGGGTCTTGGTCTTTTTAGAGATTTATCTATGGGTCTCTGAAATAAGACCAATAAATGAGCTTGTATAGCTGAGTCAGAGGTGGTTTGTGGGCATGGCTCCTACATACTAACTGTTGGCTGTTTAATTTATTGGTAAACTTGGTCCCAAGTTGTTGGGATCTGGCCAAAGGCACAGCGGCAAATTTGGGGTCTCAAGAAGCCTCAAGGCACTATTAGGCTGCTGATACACTCGACCTGCATGTACAGGTTGACCTGTTGACAGCATCATACCCTTAATCTATTTATTTTAATATTTAAGTTTATGCTAGTATTCTAATTTTACATGTAGACTAATATGTTGGTGTGCTTATGTTTTATATAATTTGTCAATTTTATAAGTCAAAAATCTTATACACAGAATTATTGGATAGAAAGAAATGCAAAAAATAAGACTTATCTAAGCCTCCATTATATTGCAGAACTCAGAGCTCCCCTTCAGGATAAGAATAGCTCCTTACACTATTAAGTTCTAAATAGGTACTACTTACTGAACCCAGTGAAATATGAGCAGAAGTGATACATGCACATTTAAATTAGAAACTTTAGGTGGAATTTTGCAAGTTGCTCTAAAGAGAGCAGCATGTTCCAAATCAGCTACTGCTTTAGTCTAGATGTTTGAATGAAGATGATTCATGGGGTCCAAGCAAGACGAATGAAGCAATCATAGATAAACACTGGACTGTGCATAGGGAAGTCCGAGAGCACAGCTACTGCTGATGTATGTCAATTCAGAGTGACTAAACTCGGTTGAGGAAAAAAAAACAGCACAGTATTGGGATTTTTTCTAGGTCCACAGTGATAGACAAAGACTTGGAGAGTCATTGAATTGAATTTCAAGTAACTAAGGCTTGGGTTAGGGCTCATGACTACAAGGAAATACCAGATTAGTTTTCACTAAATTCAGGTGTTACTATTGGCTGAAACACAAGAAATCAGTTATTGGTAAATTAAACTATAAATTGGGAAAGATTTATTTGCCATAGAGAAGAATCCAGAGTTCTGACCTCCGTTGACGATCAAGAATCAGGGATGCTATCTCGTTTGCCAAGGCATCAAAAATCAGATGGGCTGGACACGTAATGAGATTTAGAGACGACTGTTAGACTACAGCCGTTACCGACTGGATTCCACGGGACGTCAAAAGACCACGTGGCCGCCCACCTACCAGATAGTCAGACTTCTTCATCAAGATCCTGAATGATCGGTTTTAGGTTCTTCATGTTCCTAGAATGAACAGACACCACTGGGCTACACAAGCACTCGACAGGGACAAATGTAGATGTTACTGGCGCCCACTCGAGCAAATCGACGATTAAAGGGAAGTCATGTGATCAAGTGATCAAGTATTTGCCAAGAAATGATTTCTTAAAATTCCAATCTCCAGGTACTTTAGTAGTTTTTGACAGAGGTTATTGAGCTGCTGGTCTGCTATTTTTAATGGAAGTAGACCCAAAGAATGGTGCCCCCAGCTCCGTGTCAGTCCCTTCAGGAACTACTAGTTGCTAATGAAAATTATTATATCGTGTTCCTTTTTATCCTCCCTTTCCTTTCTTTTCTTCTTTCTTCTTTCCTCTTTTCTTTTTGTCTCCTCTCCTCCCCCCTCCTCCTCACCCCTCCTCTTCTTTTCTCTTCTATTTTCTTTTCTCATATTTTTGTTTTGTTTTGGGGCCATAGTCAGTGCTCAGGGATCATTCCTGCTACAGCTCAAGAATCTATATGGACTGTTAAGGATTGAACCTGGCTTATCTGCATACAAGACAAGAACTTTACTTGCTTTAGTATCTCTCCCGCCCTGATCCGTATTTCTTGTATAAATCTGGGGAGAGAAAGAGATTTGTAGTAATGTTACTGAGATGTTAATTATTCCATCCAAGATGGTTCAAGGTGGTAATAATAGAATTGTCATGAGGACAGTGGAAGAATACTAGAAGTAATAATTGTAGGAAAATTAAGAAACACCTGTGCTAAATCTAGTATAAAATAAATTTGTGAAGCATATTCTGCAGCCAAATTGCATTCTACTACTACTGTTGCTGCAAAGTTGTAGAAGCTAAAGCATATACTTCCTAGACTCACTTGCAGTGACTTGTCAGTTACATGCCTTTGTTTATACTTACAATGTGCGAAGTGTCTCAATAAATATACCCTTTTCTTGTGTTTCTTAGAAATTCAGTCACTCATAAACAAGAAACATGAGGCCAAATTAGAATGCATTTAACCACTTCACTCCAAAGTAGAAGCCTAAATCATTTAGACTTTGCTTCTTTTTATAGGAATAAGTTCATTAGTTTCTGCCAAATATTAATATATACTTTCCTTAATATAATTATTTAAATGCTCAGGTTCATACATGATATGACTTTATATTTAAATATTAAGATAGTGTTTTTATTATTTCTTGTACTGAATATCGGGCCATAAATGTTTCATTTTTCATCCTAACCTATTTATTTTAGTTGATAACATGTATTATTGCAGAGCAAGTAACCTTAATATTATATTCTACAAACTATGCAAAAAACATATTTCAACAGAAAACAAACAGATATAAGAAATAAGTGAGCAATTCAGAGAATACAATGTATAATAAACTCTACTAGGATGTAAGACAATAAGAACTACAAAATTTGGCAATGTAATAAAGCTAGTGACAAGGTATCATTGAAGATGAATTGTGAAATTTTAGATGAAGAGGCTTCATAATAACAGTATAGTAATGACTTTTTTGGAAACTAGTACAAGACATGCATACTGCAGAGAACATTAACATTAACATTCAATTAGCCCATTCCAACAGTATATATGGACTAAATACTTACATTTCTACAACAACCATATGGAGAAGATTCTAACATCACAATTTTTTGTAAATAAAATGAGTCCCCCAAAATTAGTAGAATTAGCAAAGAGTAAATATTCTCAACACAAAACAAAAATGCAATTACATGACATAAAATGGAAATTTAGTTATTACTAAGGTGAACATCATCTTCTTAAATTTGTATTGTGATTTAGAAAATAGTGTTCCAATAGCATTAAAGTTTATGAATTTTTATGTACACAGTTTTGGCTCCATACCACCACCCCTCTTTATGTTATTTGCAGTTCCCTCTCCTATAGCTCCTGTCCAATGTTTTGTAATAAAAAAACAAGTGTTTTGTTATCTATCACAATGTATGGTGTTATAATGCTTGCAAAACAAACATATTTAATTATGAGAAATAAAATCTTAAATGAATGACCTAAGATATGGGCGGAATCCTAAGATCTCATGTAAGGAAAAGTACAGATTTATAGATTTGCATGTCCTAAACAGAGTTAGTTCAGCAGAGAATTTTCTGCCAAAAAAAGCAGAACTTTTTCCATAGTCTCAGAGTCATTACTTATTTACAACCAAACTCCCCATGTCCATAGAAGTGCTATCAATAATCCTTTTTTCATTGCTTTTCTCTTCAAAATGTCAGGCTGAGCTTTTCTTTTTTTAATTAATTTTTAATCTTTTTTTGTTGAATGACAATGAGATACACAGTTGCAAAGCTTTTCATGGTCATAGTTCAGTCATACAATGTGCCAACACCCCTTACTCAACCAGTGTACATTTACCACCACCAATGTCCCCAGTCTCTCTTCCACCCCTCAATCCCAGTCTGTCTCTATGACAGGCAGTTTCCTTCTTATTCTCTTAAGAAAAGACAACCCAGACAAATACTCCAAACTCTTATATGGAGATTACACAACTGCCCATCACAATAATCTCTCTCAATGTCAATGGACTAAATGCACCAATTAAGAAGCAGAGAGTGGCTGGATGGATTGAGGGAAAAAACAAACAAACAAAAAATGTCTTTGTTCTTCGTAATAACTCATGAAACGTAGCTTGTGACTAGAAGGAGGAAAGAAATGGAGCTTAAACCTAATAAAAAGCCTAGGAACCCTTTCTTCTGGAACGTCTAGGCTTCACCTGGAGAAACCACCATGTCAGATTTATGTTTAGCTTAGAGGGATTGAAGGTGCCCACTTGATGTACTTTTAGTGTGATAATCTACCACACCTAATTAACAACCACTAATGTAATTCATTAAGGAATTACACTAACTCACTAATAAGTTTTCTTTTTGGAACACATAGGGAGGGCTGGAGAGATCAGACAGTGAGTAGGACATTTGCGTTGCTTGTAGTTAACCGAGGTCGCATCCCTTGCCCTGCATAGGTTCCTCAGGCATTGGCAGGAGTAAACCCTGAGTGCAACTGACTGTGGTTCCCCAATAAAACAAATACACAAATAATTATATGAGGAATGTACTTATGGGTTCACTTAATAAACAGAGACAATGTTTTCACTAAAGAAATTGTAAGTAGAAAGTGGTATAAATTTAGACAGAAAGAATAGGTATAAATAATGGTAACTATATTTTGTAGTCAGAATGGGTTTCTATATTTTAAACCCTGGACTCCATCAATATTTTACCTGATGAAACATCAGATAATTTATTAATTAGTGAAGAACTTAAATAGGAAGATTATCCAGGGCTATACAGTGAACCAAATTTAACACATTTGGAGATTTGTAGTGTGATTTTGAAGATTTTATTGCTTCTATCTTTGAATAGATAGCAGCATTAAAGACAGGGGTCAGAAGCGATGTGTGACAGGTGACTTGTCAAACTGAATAAGGCAATAAAAATTTCCCCAGAATTTCCATAAGAAATTTAACCATGCAAAAATCTAGTACAGAGAAACTTATCTCAAACTTATCTCTTCAGACTTCTCAGATACCAAGATAATAAATGTATTTTGTTTAATTATCATAAATTTGTAATATTTTCAAAGTAGCCATGAAATGGTTTAAGTTTGAGGTAATAAATTTTCATTGTGATACTTTTATTACATATGTAGTATAACATATTATTGTGAATATATATGTATGCATATATATAATCATATAATGAATATAATTCAATAAGAAGATGGCCAAAGTCTAGAGCATTCCCAGCAATTCAAAAGTTCAGCCTCTCATTCACATTATATTATTAACTGGTCAAATATGTTGAATGTGTCTTTTTATTTTGTCTTTGTAATATAATACTCCTCTTTTTATTCCTTTGGGTCACACCTGGCGATGCACAGGGGTTACTCCTGGCTTTGCACTAAGAGATAAGTCCTGGCATTAATCGTCGACCATATGGGATGCTGGGGATCAAACCTGGGTCGGTCCCATGCAAGGCAAACACCCTACCTACTGTACTATCACCTCAGTCCCATCCTACTCCTTTTTTAATAAAACTTTATTTTGAATTCAGGTTTTTAGTGGTTTCTTTGAAAGAATGAAAATGGCAGAGTGACGTTATACCTATTTCTGGGCTAGAACATAAGACACTGACTACCTCTATATATACTTCTGAAAAGCTTGTTTACATGGTTCTTGTTGGGATCCAGGCACAAACGCTGTGAGAAATACAAAACATATGGAGAAGTCATATGTAGGCCCTATTTAACCAGGCTGGTTTCCTAACAACAACAAGCATACCAACTCAAATGCCAGGCATGTGAGTAAGAATCACCTCATATACAGCAGATTTGTAGCAGTACCATATGGTTTAGAGAATTAAAAATCTAGCCACTTTTTAAATTCATGACTAAAAAATAAAATACACATTTGAAGTCATTGAGTTTCAAAACTGTTTACTACATATTATATTTTGAATGAATGGTATTTTATATCTCACTTAAAGATAAATATTAGAGTATTATATACTCAGAAGTACACTGCATAGATTTTTGCTCTAATAAGTGAGAAAATTATGGAAGAGACTTGATTCTGAGACTAGAAAAATTGAACAATAGTAAGAGAAGGTACAAAAACATGTGAGAAGTGAAAACTTCCTCAATGTGATCTGGCAGTAATACTACCTATAGGTATGTAGAAAACATGAAGGCTATCTAAATAATTAACCAATGTAATTAGAAAGAATTCCAGAAAAAACATGAATGATTTCTTTCACTTAACAGTTGCCTACAATATCAAGAAATTAATTAATTGAAGAGGACTTTTAGTAGTATTTAGAAGGAAAACAAAAAGAGGAAGAAGAAGGAGTAGGACATTCTAGATTTGAAAATAGAATTTTTTCACTTAGGTTCTTTCAAAAAATTTCCTGTTTGATTATTATATATATATATATATATATATATATATATATATTAGTTTGAGCCGTATCCTTTGGTGCTCAGAGCTTACTCCTGGCCCCATGCCTGGAGATCACTGGCAGCTGTGCTTGGGGAACATGTGGTGGTGCTGGTAATTGAACCAGGATCAGCCATGTGCAGGCAAATGTCTTGTCTGCACTTTGTATGCCCCAGACCCTGAAAAATATGATTCCTAAGAAAGTACCTTCCAAGCACAATTATACTGATTTTGAGACTAAAATAATCACTTCCAATATTCATAGAGTTGCATAGCCCATCTTTGAATTCAGAAGTCTTTCGATTTAGAATAACTGCACCTTAGGAGCTTATATACATGATGTTGACTTTTTATTGTTTGTTTGTTTTAAACAATATCCTTGGTAGATACTCAGAGCTTACTTCTGACTCTGCACTCAGGGATCACTCCTAGAGAGCTCATGAAAGCAAGTAGTGTGCTGAGGAATGCACCTGGTTTGGCTGCATGCAATGAAAATGCCCTACCCTCTGTACTATCTACTCCCACTCCAACATCTTGACTCTTAAGCTTTATTTTATTCCAATAATGGGTAAGTCTTGCACGTTATGAACATTAACTACCTAGAATATAAATTATAACTGAATAGTGAATATTAGTCTCCTTCATATAGCCATACTGTTTTTTGGTATTTCTCCCATCTAGAGGTGCTCTCTCTTTTTCCTATTGTCTTTCATTTGTTTTGGATTTATAAGTACTTTGAACAAAAGGATGTATAAAACTGGTACTGTATCATTATCCAAGACTAAACTTATTTTTTTGTCTGATGCCTATGTGCTTCCATGACTTTCAAAATCCCTATTTTGTGTACTGTTAACAGTCATAACTCTCTGCCACATGGATGTCAAACTTCACGATTTGTTAATCTCATTCATATATGTTTCACTGATTGTTTTTTTTTTTTTGTAGGAGTACTGCTATTTATTCAGCTACTGATTAGCTGATTGAATTGTGCATGAACTACACCTTACTTTTTTTTTCTTTTTCCATTTTTTATAATTTTATTTATTGAATCACTGTGAGAGCAGTTACAAAGCTTTTGGGTCTAAGTCTCAGTCATACAATGAAACACCCGTACCTTCACCAGTGCCCATTCTCCACCACCAAAAATCCCAGTATACCCCCATCCCACACCCTCCCCCTGCCTGTGGGGCAGATGATTTCTACATTACTCTCTCTCTCTACTTTGATCACATTCACTCTTTCGACACCAGACCCACCATTATTTAAGATTTTACTCCAAGACTCAGATCTGCTGAAAAGGCAAGAACAGACAATTTGTGTTCTATTGCTGGTTATGAATAACATATGATGTCGTGTGGCTGCAGTAGGGCCATGTGGTTTTGAAATTCTGAAATTTTAACGCTTAAGTCTGGAGGGATTTCTGCCAAAAGCCACTGGGTTTAGAGATATGCTCCTGAGTCTCTGGGATCATGGCCATTCAGCAGCTTGATGAGGAGCCAAAGAGGCCGTTGGTGGGCGATGACTTGGGGTCTCGTTAGGGTGGGGAGGACAGGCCCGGCTCCACCTCCCCCCCATCCCGTGAGACCCAACAAGGTTCGTCACGGCGGGCCCAAGCCTGACTGTCCAATGGCCTCTGGAGGATGACAGCCACCAAGTCGCCAAGAGGGAGCAGGCGGAGGGACAGCACCCATTTCCCCCTGGGGTGGCCCGGTGACAGTAACCTACTGCGGGGCCCGGACACATTTCTGACAAAAGCTGCTGGGTTTCGAGATCTGTTTCTGAGTCTCTGGGATCAAGGCCGTTGAGCAGCTTGATGAGGAGCCAAAGAGGCCGTTCGTGGGCGATGACTTGGGGTCTCATTGGGGTGGGGAAGACAGGCCCGGCTCCACCTCCCCCCCATTCCATGAGACCCAACAAGTTTCATCACTGCGGGCCCAAGTCTGACTGTCCAATGGCCTCTGGAGGATGACAGCCACCAAGTCGCCAAGAGGGAGCAGGCGGAGGGACAACACCCTTTCCTCCCTGGGGTGGCCCGGCGACAGTAACATACTGTGGAGTCTGGATGCATTTCTGCCAAACGCCACTGGGTTTTGAAATTTGTTTCTAAGTCTCTGGGATCCTGGCCTTTAAGCAGCTTGATCAGGAGCCAGAGAGGCCATTCGTGGGCGATGACTTAGGGTCTCCTTAGGGTGGGGAAGACAAGCCTGGCTCCACCCTCATCCTGTGAGGCCCTGTGTGTCTCGTCACTGGGGGCACAAATGTGACTATCCAGTGGCCTCAGACAGATGGCGGCCACTGGGCTGCCAGGGGGAACAGGCCAAGGCACGAAACCTATTCCCACCTGGGTTGGCTCAGCACCGGTAGCCTACTGCAGAGACCAGACGCATTTCTACCTAAAGCCACTGGGTTCTGAGATTCGTTTCTGAGTCTCTGGGATCATGTCCATTAAGCAGTTCAATCAGGAACCAAAGAGGCCTTGCCTCCAATAATATAGCTGAGCCGGAGGTGGTTTGTGGGTTGATGTTCCGTGGCATAAAGCTTCTCAAAGTACTCCCTGAGGGTCCTCTGAATTTCTGTTGTAATGACCCCCTTTTCATTTCTGATTCGGTTTATTAGGGTTTTCTCTCTCCCTTTCTTTGTGAGTTTTGCTAGCGGTTTATCGATCTTGTTAATTTTCTCAAAGAACCAGCTTTTGGTTTCATTGATCTTTCGGATTGTTTTTTGGGTTTCCATCTCGTTAATCTCTGCTCTGAGTTTTATTATTTCCTTTCTCCTGTTCGGGTTGTGCTCCTTTTTTTGGTCCTTCTCCAAGCTCTTAAGCTGTGAGGTTAGGTTACTTATGTGTGCTCGCTCCTCCTTCCTGAGGAATGCTTGTAGAGCTATAAACTTTCCTCTTAACACAGCCTTTGCTGTGTCCCATAAGTTTTGGTAACTCGTGTTCTCATTTTCATTCGTTTCTAGGAATCTTTTGATTTCCTCTTTGATTTCCTGTCTAATCCACTCGTTGTTCAATAGTGCACTGTTTAATTTCCAGGTGTTTGATTTAGTTTTCTGTTTTTGTGTGTGATTTACTTCTAATTTCAGCGCATTATGGTCTGAGAAGATTGTTGATACAATCTCTACCTTCTTAATTTTATGGAGGCATGTTTTGTGGCTCAGCATGTGGTCTATCTTGGAGAATGTTCCATGTAGGCTTGAGAAGAATGTGTATTCAGCTTTTTGTGGATGAAGTGTCCTGTATATATCTACTAAGTCCCTTTCTTCCATTGTTTCCCTCAAATGAAGTATGTCCTTGCTAAGCTTGAGTCTGGTTGATCTATCAAGAGGTGACAAAGCAGTGTTGAAGTCTCCCACTAGTATTGTGTTGCTATTGATGTCTTTTTCCAAATCTATGAGTAGTTGTTTTAAGTACTTTGCGGTGCATATACATTTATTATTGTAAGTTCTTCCTGTTGTACAGATCCTTTGATCAATAAGAAATGGCCTCCACTGTCTCTTATGACCTTCCTCACTCTGAAATCGATGTGGTTTGATATAAGGATGGATACCCCAGCTTTTTTATGGGAGCTGTTTCCTGTAGTATTGTTTTCCAGCCTTTGACTCTGAGTCTGTGTTTGCTTTGACTATTGAGATGCGTTTCTTGCAGGCAGCTGAATGTTGGGTTCAATTTTCTAATCCATCCTGCCACTCTATGTCTTTTAATTGGTGCGTTTAGCTCATTGACATTGAGAGAGATTATTGTTATGGGATTTTGTCCCATTGTTCTGTTAAAATTTGGTGTATTTGAGGGGCCTTTCTTGCCTTAAAGTAGCCCATTTAATTGTTCTTGTAACCGTGGTTTTGAGTCTATGAAGTTCCTGAGCTCTTGTTTGTCTGTGAAACTGTGTGTTGTTCCTTCTATTATGAATGAGAGTCTCGCTGGGTAAAGTATTTTTGGAGAGGCATTTATTTCATTGAGTTTTTTCACTATGTCCCACCACTGTTTTCGGGCCCTGAGGGTTTCATCAGAAAAATCAGCTGTGAATTTTAAGGATGCTCCTTTGTAAGAGATTTCTTTCTTCGATCTTGCTGCTTTCAGAATTTTGTCTCTGTCTAAGGTTTTGGTTATTTTGATCAGAATGTGTCTTGGGGTATTTTTATTCGGATTTCTTCTAGCTGGTACCCTTCGGGCCTCCTGAATGTGGTCACAAGTTTTCTTCAGCTCTGGAAACGTTGTAGCAATGATGTCTTTGACAGTTTCTTCTTCATCAAGGTTTTCTTCCTGTACCTCTGGGACTCCAATAATTCTTATGTTACCCCTCTTGGCCTCATCCCGATCTTCTCTTGCCATCTGTTCGGGAATTGTGAGTCTCTTTTCCATTTTCTGCTCTTTTCTGGAGAGTCTCTGAACTTCATCTTCGAGTTCACTGATTCTGTTCTCAGCAGCTGTTACTCTGCTGCTGAGGCCTTCCACTGAGCTTTTCAATTCGCCTATGAGATTTTTCAGGTCTGATATTTCTGATTGCATTTTCCTCATTTCTGCCTTCAGATCCTCTTGTCTTCTATTGGCATTGCTTTCCATTGTTTCTTTTAATTCCCTAAGCATCCTAAGTAGCTCCCTCCTGAATTCCTTGTCAGAGAGGTTGTCTAACACTACAGTACTGTTGGTGTCATCTGGGCTAGACTCTTCAATATGAAAGTTTGGTGGGCTTTTGCGTTGCTTTACCATTGTGAGAGGTGTGGTTTAGTCCTTCATGTTCACTGTTACTATTCTGCTTGATATGCAGTGTGAGTTAAGATAGGCTTATGAGTTATTGGCTACTGTGTTTCTAGTGGCTGAGATAAAATAGAGAAGTTTCCATCTAAGAAGGTAGCTTATGGTTCCTATGGCATATGTAGTGGGAAAATATTTCGCGGCCGCTATTGCGGCCGCGGCTCCGGAAAGAGTCCCTGGCACTGGGCGAGGAGTTGGGAACGTCTACAGTTTGGAATTGGAGCCGTTCAGTTTTGTTGCCCAGAGCTGGGCCTCCGTGCCTGTCCCGCGCAGCTCAGGGGTTGAAAACCGGCTTTCTAGGGGCTGGATCTAGGTGCGCATGCCCAGAAAGGGTCCCAGGCCCTTGGAGGCGGGCTGTACCTGTTTGGAATTGGAGCCGTTCAGCTTTGTTGCCCAGAGCTGGGCCTCCGTGCCCGTCCCACGCAGCTCAGGGGTTGAAAACCGGCTTTCTAGGAATTTTATTTTTTTCTTTATAAATTAACCCCAGTATTTTTAAGACAGTAAAAGATTATATAGAATTCAATGTCTTTTCATTAATACGTCTGTGATTTTAGTCATGACCTAAAATTTTCTAAAAATCAGTGTCTTTGGTGGGTGAGGCATCAAAGGTACATGGTTTCAGACATCTGACTTGCATGTGACTGGCACCATTTCTATTCTTGGCACCACATAATGTCCCTGAAGCACGTTTAGAAGTGACCCCCTAAGCACAGAGGCAGTAGCAAGTCCTGAATTTTGTCGCATGTGGTCCAAAACCAAGTAACAGAAGAGAAGATCAATGTTACCCACTCAGTCAAACTTGAAAATGAAAATAACATATTAAAGGATGAAACAAAAAAAAAGCAGCGTGTCATACTCCCGAAGTCTACCCTGCAGGTCATGTGGAATGAATGCGAAGTTCTAAGATGGGTGACATGGGCAAGAAAATTTTTCCCAGTCTTTATGGTCTGTTTGAGCAAAAGATGTGTCAGGCCGCTAGATTCTCTTATACTGATGCCAGCAAGAACAATGGCAACAAAAATGATCCTCACTGGCTTTAAGGAGATCAAATGGCAGAGTTGATAGCTTATATCAAAAGAAGCTACTAATGAGTAATAGTGGAAACCACCTCATTTATTACAAAACAAGTGTCTCATGACTTTTTTATGCGTACCATATTTAAATCCCTGTCGTTCACCACAATTCAGATCATGAGTGGCCAATATCATATTTTTGATTGGAACCCTGATTTATATAAGATTAGGTTGTGTTTAAATGAGTATGATCAGCTTTATGAATTTTAATAATAATTCCAGGTCTTCAGTGCTATCACTATCCCCTTTCAAAGGTATGATTGATCTTAATCTGTCACATTCACCTTTCAAGAGATGGAGGATTGCCATATCATACCTGTGAGAGAATACTTTTCTATCCAGATTTTTATAACTGGCTACATTAATATATCTAAAGATTAAGGATATCACAGTCACCTTAGGTTCTGTTTCTCAACCTGATAAGATTAGTTGGCAGTGACACTATATCTTTTTCTTTTTTGGTGATTTAATTAAAAATTCACTTTACCAGGGCTGGAGCAATAACACAGCAGGTAGGTCATTTGCCTTGCACACAGCCAACCCAACTTCAATTCCCAGCATCCTATATGGTCCCTGAGCACCCCCAGGGGTAATTCTTGAGTGCAGAGCCAGGAGTAACCCCTGTGCATCACCAGATGTGACGAAAAAAGCAAAAAAGATTCCCTGTATCTAAAAATGTTGCCTTTACTTATTGAAAAGTATTTTAATGTGATATATATATATATATATATATATATATATCATCAAATACAGAAAACTTAACACTTAAAAAAGTTAAAGATAAAAGATAATACTGTGAAATGGAGAGATAGTGCAGTGGATAGCCTACTTGACTTGTGTGAGTTGACCCAAGTTTAATCCCTGTTCCCACATATGATCCTTTGAGCCCATCAAGAGTGATCCCTGAGCACAGAACCAGTAGTAAGTCCTGAGTACCACTAGGCATTACGCCAAAACCAAGAAAAAATTTTAAATAAATTAAATACTGTTTTGGGACACAAAGACAACCTGGGTTCAATCTCCCATCATGCCAGGGAGCCCTGAAAACCACCAGGCAGGATTAGTTCCTGAATGCGTAGCCTGAAATGACCCCTGAGTAGCCTCAGTTGTGGCTCCCAAACCAAAAGAAATAAGCAGACAAACAAAAAGGGAAATGCACAATATTTTTAGGATAATAATGCCACCCAAAAGATGCTCAATGTTATTCAGTGAGGAAATGGAAGTCACAGAGATGTCTAGCATAACACCCATTCTTATTACTTAAAAAAATGTACATCTAAGTAAGATATGGAGAAACTAAAAACCATATTTACTAGTTTCGTGCAAACTCTCACAATTTATAGGAAAATTTTGGAAAATGCTCAAAAAAGTAAAAGAAAATTTTCACATATACTAGAAACCTCACACCTCTTTACATATCCCACACATTTAATATATTTACTCAAACAAATCTCTACAAGAATTGATTTGAAAGTACCTGACTCAATAGCCAGAAGAAGAAAATAACTGTCGGTATATGCCCACTGATAAATACAAAAACAAAAGGAATGCAGTTGAATTTTACTTCCTGCAAAAGGAAACTTGAGTCTGGCGGCTTAAGCTACTGAGAGTATCTCGCTCACATGGCAAAGCCTGGCAAGGTCTCCGTGATGTATTTGATATGTCAAACACAGTAACAAGTCTCACAATGTTACTTGGCCCGCTCAAGCAAATCGATGAACAACGGAAGGACTTTGACTGAAAAAAGAAAGGATTAGAAACACATGCTGCAATGTGGAATAACCTTGAAAACAAAATGCTAAATAAATGAAGACAGACGTAAAATGCACAAGCTGTAATTGTCCACATATAATAAATCTGCAGAAAAAGCAAATTATCTCTATTTCTACATCTATCTCTACAGAGATAGAGATGTAAATATTTTCTGAGAAATGGAAAATGATTGTTCAAACACTATTGGGTTTTCATTGGTGTGATGATAGCAATATGAAACTAGTGAGAGACCATGGTGTACAATGTTATAAATAGTTTATGTGTTGCAGACTTGTCTGCATTAAATTTATTTTTTGTGAACATTTCACAATTAAAAAATTTGAATTTCTTTAGAAAATTATTGCACCACCCATTTTCCTTTATTAAATATTTGTGCAATGCTTAGAGTTGAAACAGTCAGTCTTTTTTGTTTTGTTTTGTTTTGTTTTGTTTTGTTTTGTTCGTTTTTTGGACCAGATCTGTTGGTTCCACCGCACCACTAGAGGTGCTATGAAAGCTCCATGGAGTGTTAGAGATTAAACCCAGGTCAACTATGTGCAAGATAAGCACAATACTTGCTGTATTATCTCTTTGACCCAAACTAGTCATTTTTAAGAACTTGAAAATGAAAAGCAAATATTGAAGAAAGGAAATCAAAAGAGAATGTCTTTGTTTGTGTGAGACATTCATATGCATATGAGTCATATTTATGGGAGAGAATGCACGAGAGAATAAAGCAAAACATATTAATGAAAGATTTTAGAAGTGTTCAGTTTTTGAAATTCAATTGCAAGCTGTATTAATTTGTCAATCAAGTAAGTGCATGTATAATAAAAACTGCAAGAAATTATCTTAATTATTGGAAAAATAATGGTATTAAACTAAATTTAGATCACTATTTATGTTAAATAAGCAGAAACCCTCAGAAACTGAAATATGGATTTTAAGGTCAACTGTTAAAAAAAATATGTGTTGGAAATTTGTGTCTCATTTTAAGTATCCAAGATATTCATTAAAGAGCTATTTTTGTGGTTTTGCTGCATGGATGATATCTGAGACAGCTACCTCCAGGTGATGAATGCAGTCTGTGATTGTGGAGATGGTCAGAAATAGATTTGTTTTGAAAAGTTAAAAAGAATTTGAAGAAGTAAATTTAGCTGCTTAAACCATAAAAAGTTCTAACTTTTATTGGACAGTCTATTTATTTATTATCTATTTATTTATCTAATTTTATTGAACAGTCTAGCTATAAAATTCTTATGATTAAAAATATTCTTATATCTATATTTTAACTTTATAAGAATATTATATACTTATAATTCACATAGTCCCATATCTATTTATTTATGGCCACCAGGTTTAGGGAAAAAAATAAAGAAGTCATGTAAATATCATCAGTGTGTGTGTTTGTGTGTGTGTGGGGGGGTCAGTGTAGGGATGAGGTGTGTTAAACTACTGCTGGCTACACTCTGGGATCACTCCTGGTAGTGTTCGAGGCAATATGCAGTGCTGGGGATTGAACTGGGCTTGGCTGTGTGCAAGGCCAATGTCTTAATCCATATTGCGTCTTTTTAACTAAATCTGATTTTACTATAAGAATTCCTCATAAACTATAAGAACCATATATTTCCCAAATCCTGTGCTTTGTTTACATAAAATTTAAAAGTATTGGAGGTTATATGTCTCATCTGTCAATTCTACATCATGAAGTGTCTACCCTGTAGCAATGATTCCTTATGTTTGCTTAAGAAATAAATGAATGAATGATTTACTGTGATCTTGTGCAAAACTTACATTCAGAATTCATCAGAAGATAGTTCATGGTCAAGCATTTTTACTATTTATAGTTTCATTTACCTGCTTGACCTCTACTGTTCCACATTCACTTTTGGAATTTGGCTCCAAGTTGTTCTTAAAAATATATATATACATATATATATATAATCAAATTTACTACAGTTATCTAATGTCTTTATAATCATGAGGGATGCCTATCCTCCATTTTAATACCTGATACAATTCTTAATATTCTATCTCCTTTAGAAATATACTTTGGTGGTAAAATAGAATATTAACTATTTAATGGACTAGACAAAATAGGAGGGTCTCATAAAAAGTGGATTACCTTGGACTGTTTTACTACTTAAACTGGTGTCAGCAAATACAATGTGGGGAGTACCAGGTGAGAATTCCAGTACTTTTATGATTACCAAGAGAAGCCCATGACGTGCTAAATCTCTAGTACCACACAATCTAATTGATTTAAAGCCAAAATAAGACAAAGGACTGAAAGGATTTAGCTAACCATCAAACCATGTCAGAAAAAGATAAACACTTTTAAGTAGATTATTTGTTTTTCCTATCAGTTAACCCATATCCCATTAATCAGCTACTCGTGTAATTCTACTGCTTCCTGGGCAGTAAAACCACCATTATTTTTCCTGCAAAAACATTTTTTCTAAGAGATTTTTTGAAGTAGAATTTTTAATTCCCTGATTGGAGTTTCCTTTTGTAACTTTCTTCTTAAGTTATGTCTAAGATGATGCAGATTGTTTGTATTAATTTTCAGAGTCAGACTGCATAAATCTCATTTAGTTTTTTTTAAATTTAATCAAATAGAAGAATAAATCTGGGGAATTGCTTATATACTTTTAGCCTAGATATAAATGAAAATTATTATGAACATGTAGCACTGTCCTCCTGTTGTTCATCGATTTTGCTCAAGTGGGGAACAGTAACATCTCACAACAAATTGTGAGACTTGTTGTTACTGTTTTTGACATATTAAATATGTCACGGGTAGCTTGCCAGGCTTTGCCGTGTGGATGAGATACTCTCAGTAGCTTGCCGGGCTCCCTGAGAGGCATGGAGGAATCGAACCCTTGTCAGCTGCGTGCAAGGCAAATGTCCTACCCGCTGTGCTATGGTTTCAGCCCATTATGAACATGGAATATTTTAATTAATTTAAGTAAAAGTATTAGGTGAAACTGCTGGTTTCTGATATACTTTAACTATATTTTTATTGTATTTTAGGTAACATGACTGCAATAGTATTAACATTTATGATTTTAATACATAAACTTACTTCATGTACATCTACACCAAAGTACCCATGACCCTCCATCATTCTCTTTATGTCATTCTAGTCTAGTTATTTCTCACTTCATTTCTTCCACCATAGTTTGCTAATATCAATCTTGAAATCAATGCTTAATTTTTTTGGCTGGAGTGATAGCACAATGGGTAGGGCCTTTGCCTTACACGTGGCCAACCCATGTTCTATTCCTCCACCCTTTTCGGAGAGCCTAGCAAGCTGCCAAGAATATCTCGCCCGAACGGCAAAACCTGACAAGCTACCCGTGATGTATTTGATATGCCAAAAATAGTAACAACAAGTCTCACAATTTGTTGTGTGACCTTACTGGTGCCCACTTGAGCAAATTGGAGAACAATGGGAGGAAAGTGTTACAGTCCTACAGTGCTTAACTTTTTATCATTATTCTGTGTTGATTATATCCTAGTTTTGATTAGCTACATAGCACAACTGAATTAATCCAGCATTTGTTCTACTTCTGATTTATTTTATATTTCTATATAAGTTGTAGTAAAATGAAAAATTTCATCTTTTCTTATTCTGCATAATATTCCATTGTGAACAACTTTATTATCCAGTCATCTTGCATTGAGAATTTGGATTGTTTCAATATACTGGCTTATGTACTCATCATTTCAATAAAAATTAAGTATAAATAGATATATTTTGTTGTTAATGGTTTTTGTATTCTGGGGGTATAAGTCAAGTAGATGTATCATGAGGTTCTGTGTGAGTCTTATTCTTAGTCTTTGGAGAAGTCACTACCTTGTTTTCTATTGAGGCTGGAGCAGGGAACAAACAGAGTTATTGAAAGTTCCTTTATCACATCCCTTCTAACAGCAGTTATTTCCAGTCTTTTTAATACAGGCTATTCTCACTTAACAAACCCAAAAATTCAGATATGGAATTTCACATGTATATATCTTTTGACAGAGGAACAGAGAGCTTAGAGAACCTTGTCCCCAGAGCCTCAAACTCAAACGTATGAAAATCTAGTAGTTGATTCAATAGTTACAATAATTTCAACATTCATAGAACCTGAAGTATAAAATATTTAATCAATTCTAACTCTTCAGCAAGTATGTTTGAGGTTTTTATTTCCTTTTTCTTTTAACAAATAAACAGAAATTCCAGCATATTTAAAAATTAGAGATCAAGTAGCATAGATATTTCAAACTCAAGGTTTGAAATATTTGTACAATTGTACAATGCTGTTCCAAATAAAATTCTTGGGAAAAAAATTCGAACCGGAGAAAATATTTGTATGCCTTATCACTTACATAAACCCTGGTTTTGAACTTTTACATCTTTTGTAGAAAAAGCATGAGGATAATAGTCCCAAACTATTTATCTTCTGGGTAAATTATGGGGGTCCCCATCTGATTTTATTGAGACCATGTCAACAGTATTCTTCGAATAACAAAAAGATTGAGTCAACTTAAAAGTACTTTTATTACCTGGATTTCAAACTTATGCCATTGCAGTTTTATTTAGGGGAGTTGATATAATTCTCAGAATATTCATTGTTATACTTCTTTTGTGAATTTCTGTGCTCCTTATTTTCCAGAAAACTACAATATGCATAATGTACTACAAATTATAAACAAAACATCTTAGCAGGTTTTTCATGCAACCATAAAGGTATGATTATAGGGGTTTCTGTCTCTCTATTGTCCTACTACACATGAGTATATAACATATTTTTGTTTTACTTTCTTCTGTGTTTGTTAGTACTTCCAGAAAAACACGAAGACTTCTTTTCCTATTCAAGATACTTTTTTAAAAAATTATTTTCATCTCTGTGAACTTAATTTTTTTATTTTTAAGTACTAAACTGTATATATTTTCTTCAGTTTTTCTTTCAATAATACTTGAATAATTTTATCTCCTACTCGGTATTTAAAAAATCCTAAACAGAAATATCTCTGCTTTAGTGCCTTAACATGTGAATGTAACCATATGGAAAACGTGATTAAAATGTTTTAAATCAACTGTTAATTGGCTGAACTAAATTTTACCAGTACTAAAGTTAAATCAAGATCTTCACATAGTTGTTTATGTTAGTCAGGAATTTTTCAGTTGCACATAACATCAACCTATTTCAAATTAGTTTTAGTATAAGTATGGAATAATGGGTCTATATAATTTTGAAGAGTAGAATATATATATTGGAAATACTTAAATCAACAGTCTTGATAAGAGGTATTTTCTCCAATTTCAACTCACATTAGTTTTTCATGCATGAAAATAATTAGGGCGTTCGCCTTACACGCGGCCAACATGGCCGACCCGAGTTCGATTCCTCCGCCCCTCTCGGAGAGCCCGGCAAGCTACCGAGAGTATTCGATATGCCAGACACAGTAACAACAAAGTCTCCAATGGAGACGTTACTGGGCCCGCTCGAGCAAATCGACGATCAACGGGAGGGCCTTTACTTTACTTTACTTTACTTTACTTTACTTCTATTGAACATAAATTTGTTATTGTTCGGTATGTACAGAAAAAATGTGATAATGCATGGTAACACAACGGAAATGAAGTAGCTTCTATTTTCTTGATCTAAGAAAGAAGGTCAAATAATTAGCATTGGAGTCAAAATGATTTTATTATATCAACCAGAGGTGAGTCAATTATCAATTCCAAATCAAATTGAAGTGAGAAGTACTACTTGTTTAGTTTAGATCACAGAAGGTCCTAAATTACAATATAGTGATTTTCTAATAAAACGAATGTCAACAATTTTTTGAGAAAAAGCAAAACAGTACTGTTTAATAATAACATGACATTTCAGTGATGGAATGGATTTATTTAGTCTGGCAATTAGGGAAGACTGTGCAGAAATAGGGTGTTTCTTTTTATAGGACAACACCCAGTCTTATCATGGAGCTCCCCCTGGAGATACTATCTGCAGTGGTATAGGTTTTATGATTCAGTGTGCCACTAGGCCCGTGGTACTCAGGGGCCACTCAGGTCTTACATAAGTGGTATTTTATTGTCTTTATTTTTCATGTTTGATTTTTAAATTTAATTTAAAAAATTGAGGCAATATAATTATAATAGGGTTAATATTAATGTATGTGGTATACAAAAGTTACTACATCATACCTATCATATAAATGCCCAAATCCCCCACACCACTGTCCTTCTGACACTTTAGTCAGCCTCTTTCTTCCCTGCCTGCAATCTGTCTTCACCATCACTTCTAACCACAGTTCTGTGGTCAAAGTCCAAGTCTATTATAATCAAATACTGACTATTTATTTACTTATTTCCTTTGGTAATACACATGAGGAAAGAAATCTGGTTTCCTCATACCAAATATGAGGAAAGTGACCTTTATCTCCAAGACTTATTTCATCTAAACTAAATCCCTCTAACTCCAACAATGGTACAGTAATGGCAAGTTTTCAACTTTTCTTATAATTGAGTAGTATTCCATTGTTCTGATATTATGCTTTGGGTTGTTTCTGGTTTTGAGTATTTAAAGAGTATGCATTATATATAAGATTCACATAGTTAATGATAGTGATGTCAAGGAGAGGAACTCCTGGAGTAGGAGGAAGTGATTGGAGGTTTTTTCTTTTTTAACCATTGTTGTTGTTGCTGTTGTTTTTGAGAAGGCTCCATACTGTTTACCATAGAGGATGAACAGAAAAACACTCCCACCAACAATTAATGAAGATTTTTTTCTTTACAACTCTACCAGCACACTTCATTACAGTTCTTTTTGAGATGGACAATTCTCACTTCCATGAGATGATATCTCCTTTTCAATTCATTTGCATACTGTTAGTGAGAATGAATATGTCTTCATAAATTTAAATGTTTCTTCAACAAATCAACTCCATTGGGAAAGATGGCTAAAGTAAAAATTAATTTTAAGTTAAAAATAAAATATCAATAAACTATATTTAGCCATTTAAACACTTTCAATTAATATTGATTTCATAAGCTCAAAAATTAGATTTATCATAAGGTAAAGGTAAGATTTATCATATGTAAGAAAATATTGCAAAACAGAAAAAAACATTAAGGATTGGAGAGATATTAGAGTGCATAAGATGCTTCTCTTGTGTGAAGATAGCCTGGGCTTGATCCTCCTGCACCACATATGGTCTCCTGAGCCCTGCCAGAAGTGATCACTGAACCCAGAGCCAGGAATAAGCCCTGAGTACTACAGGGTTTGGCCAGGCTCCAAAATTAACAGAACAAACAAACAAAAATGCTATTTTTACTTCTGTGAATACTCGTGTTTAAATACAAAACAAGGTATGCTAAGGAGATGAGAATCTATGTAAGAAAATGCATAAAATTATAAACAAAATTTTGTTTATATAAATAGAATAGTCATTGCACAGGCAAATGTTAGGAATATTAAGAAAGAAAACAGAATTTGTTAACTATATTGAAGTTATTTAGAATAAGGTTAATGATTGGGAAGGATTAGCAAGAAACAGAATTTACATAAAGTCCAAGTAAGATAATTAGTCATAACTAAGTGCTTGTTTTAATGGTAACTTTACTTCATTTTGAGTGCTTTATTATGTTCACATGTGTGTCATTATAAATGAGTATTGTATGGAGCATTTTTGTTGTTTCTAGTGATTTTCTAAGGCAATTTTATATCTTGCAAATGCATGCTAAATTATAAAAGGATAACTTATGCTTTTTCCAAGAAGGAACCTATCTTCTAAATATCATGTTTAATTAACTTTCTCTTGATAATAGTGAAGTATAAAACAAAATAATAATCGCAAACTTCCTAAAAATTGGCCTCTATAAACCAGTAACTTTTAAAATTGTGTAGTTGAATGAAATTGCTTATATGTATTAATGATGTCATCCTCCCTGGTTTTCACCCTTATGAATTGATATGGATCCATGCCAATATCCCAGAATGTAAATAAATAAACTTGAATATTCAAAAATAATCTGCTTTTGAATGTTTGGAATAATAACTATGCAATTAATAATTTTACAAAGTATTTATTATTATCTGTTCTATCATTGTTCCATTTCTGCATAGTTTTTTCAACAATTATAGTCATATATAGAATTTTAGCTTATACTGCTGTGTCTTTCAATTTTTCACAATAAAACATGGAAAGTAAAGTTTACAAAGAAGGAAGTGGCAAGTTAGAGATGCTAAAATTATGGAGAATCTCTCAATCACATGTGAAGCAAAGCATAAATGTTTGCAGAAAGACTAGTCTTATCATATTTTGTTCTGTTCTGTTTCATTATTTGATTAAAAACATATATATCCCATATCATATAATTTGCTTTCATCTTATAATTATATTAATATGTTTTTGTTGTAAAATTATAGGAATATAGTTTATTTAGTCTCTTAATATTATTACTCTTAAAACTAATAAAATTATTACAAATAAACCACATTTGTTTATATTAGTAAGATCGTATAATAACTTTATTTCTACTTTATACTGATAGACACAAAATCATTTTTCAAAATGTAACAGTTATAAATTTGCAAGCCTATTAAATATAAGTCAGCTTCCACTTAAATATAAAAGTTAGCCCTCTGAGTCTTAATAGTCAAAGACTAACTGGACATAATAATAAAGAGTCTGAAGCAATTACTAGCATCTTCCACAAATCAGTGGAATCTAGAAAGTCTTTTAATGCTGTGAGGCAAAAAATAGTCAGAGCAAATAGAACAAATAATTTATATTTTTAGATGAAAAACAGTTTCATTATTCCGACTAAAATGAATTATTTATTCATAGCATGTCAATGTTTTAATAAATTATGCTCAAAAGCTGTTATTGTTAAAAGTTAAGCATGCTAAATTTGTCTTTCTATCAAAACATAATTCATATTCTTTTAAAATTCATGTCTGAGATAAAGAAAAGTTACAATCACAAATAAAAGAAAAAATGCACAAATAATTTTAACACAACAAAGTGATTAAACTGAGGGAGAAAAGTTAAAAAAAATTTATTGGAGCTGGTATAAATATAAAACAAACAGGGCTTTAAAATTTGATCTATTGTGTAGTTAAAAATAATTGTACAATTTCAGGTTGTAAAATGATAATATCTATACAATTATAACCTCATGATCCTGTTTATGATAATATTTGTTATAAAACCTTCATCAGCTAGTATTAAGATAAATTTGAAGGGAATTTATAAATCAAGTGTAATGTAAATGCTTAATATTTATCAACAATATACATTATGCATATAATTTTTGTGCCTGTCACTAAGTTTCTGAATAAAGGAACAATGCTGCAAAGTCCCCCATATCCAATAAATATAACAAACATGACATCTGTATGACATTGCTACTAACCAAGCAAATAAAAAAGCAACCTCCACCAATAAATTTGTTTCTTTGACTAGAAAGACTGCTTCTGCAACCTCATATTTCCCATCCTAAATTCTAATTTTCAATTTGTGCTTCAAATTCGCCAAACCCCTGCTTTAAAGACTGAGCCTCAAGGTCATGTTCTCTTTTCTTTGTCTAATCAGGTTACGAATGACCTTGCTGTATTCTGCAGTCAACAGTCTCTTGTATGCTTTAGTATCTAAATCTTATTTGATTAATAAATCTTATTTAATAAATCTCATTTCTCTTAGTTCCAGGATATGTATTATTTTTTATCTAACCACATAAAAATATTCTGTTATTGTAAGAACCGTACCATTTGTCTAGCACAACATTGGATCCAGTGGGATCTCACCATAAAAAGTGCTGAGGGAAATATTACTGGAGAGAAATAATATTGGAAGGGAAAGAAATTGTACTGGGGCAGTTTGGGTAGGTTTTAATGATATCTGCTTTTCTCACTCCTTTTAAGAATTATGGTTGTATGTTCTAAGCTGTCTATGATTTTCTTTGTGATAATATGTTGGGCTGCTAGAAGGAAATTATAAAGAATAAAGTCTTATCAGCAATGTTGTTGCATCTAGATATGTTCACTTTGCTTTCAGAGACACCCTTCCACAATTGATCAAATTATTATTTATGTTTTTCAACTAATTTGTAGTATTGAGTATTGTCTTTTCCAGTCAATGAAACCTTGAATTCTATGCTACATGTTTCTAGGGATGTCTCAGTCAGTATTTTGAGAGGTTATTTTCCCTGTGACCTATGCACTTGGACACAACTAATCAGTTTTTCAGTTTACAGTGTTGTCTTGTTCTAAAGAGGAATGTAGCATTCTATACTCGGGAGGGGCAAGATAATTTATTTCAGAAATCTCACCATTACACAATTTTAGATATTTTGAATGTAATATTTGGTGTCTATGACAATTACGCTAATGAGGTGTGCTTATAATTGGGTGATTTATTGAAAAATAATATAAACCCTGTATACCCAGACACGAAGCCCTGCTTTTACTATTTGAATTTGTTGCTTCTTATTTTCATTAAATTCTATACCAAAATATGTATAGGTTCGTTTTAGTATCTCACACTTACCTAATTTCTTATACTTTTATTTTAAGTTAAAAATAAAAAATACTTAAATCAAACAGTCTTCTTGATAGTCATGGTGTTTATACCAGAGGATTCATATGCTAATGATCACCCAGTTTATCAATTGAATACACATTAATGTAATTCTTACTTGCAATTTAATCCATTGTGTCTAAAAGTGTAGTTTTTGATATTATCTACAGTCGAGTTATATTCAAAGAATTCCATAGGAAAATATAGTGAATCAGAAAGGCATTTTAATCCCTTTTAGTTTGAAAATAAAACGATAAACTCAGCTATATCTAGGGATAGTGGAAGGACTGTAAGAGGATAAAATATGTTTTTTCCATGTATAACTAAATTTCATATAAAAACTAAATCTCTTTTGGAGCTGAGCAACAGTACAGTGAGTAGGACATTTGCCTTGCATTCAGTTTATCCTGCATGCTGAATTCCAAGAACTCGATATGGTTTTCTGAACTCTACTAGGAAGTCAAAGCCAGGAATAATTCCTGAGCACTTCTAAGTGTGCCACCCCACAAGAAAGAAATTATTTGTTAAAAAATGTAATTAAGTTTGATTTAAAGATTATGAGTCAGGTCAGAGTTGTGTAAATTACTTTTAATCTTTGTCAAGCTACCTAAATCATGATATCTTTCTTCCCCATTTTAAAATAGAAATATTGGTAGTATTTATTTTATAAGGTCATTGTGAAATAAATTATTCACATATTATTTGATGTGCATTAAATGCCGTATATCATTTTTATTGAGAAATAAATTTGTGTTTATGTAATAAATGTCTATTTGCTATTTATAAATAAATAGTAAATTATCTAATAAGAATTAAAGCAATTTTTACTGTAACTTTATCTAAATAAAGAAGACAAGAATAAAGATCAGAATAAAAGAAAATATTTAGGAACAATAAAATACAATTTTTTGTAAAACTTTTGCAAGTATCTGTAATATCTGTAGGCTATTTTTAAAGTACTCTATGTCTTGAGTCTTAACTGAATTATCCTTTGGAAAACTAATACTTTCATACAAGAAATGTGACTTGTTGGGTAAACCATCCATCAACTTCTGTTTGGAAACCTCATTCCAATGCCCATTGCTCCTCTTCTTCAGAGCATTCTGGCTTAGAGGGAATATTCCCTGGTATTAATCCCATGATGCAACAAAAATTAAGAGCTGTTAAAATCCTTGTTCTCTCCAAATGACTGTTCATAGAGTATTCACAAAAGTGAATACTTTGAACCAGTTTAGATGCCCTTTCTTGACACTTTGGCCAATTCACAGGCTGAGGGAAAGCAATTAATTCTGCACTTTGAGCTGAGGTCCCCCTAGTAAAGCTCTGGCTTCCAATACTCTGATCAGACTAGTTACAGCATATACAACATATACAACATTGAGTTCCTTTATAACTTTATTCATTGAAATATGGAAATTATAACAATAAGCATTTAATCATTTGTTCTTCCTAAAGTATTTGCCAAGGATTCAATGTTTTATTTGTACAAAAAGCAATATATTGGAAGCTCTGAAGCTTTTTAGCTGAAAAAGTGTTCTAAATAATTTTCATTATACAAGTTTCAATATATCAAAAAAATCACTAATCAAATATAAATAGAAAACCATTCATCTTTTCTTATTTGTCTGTTTTGCTTTGTTTTGGGGTCACACCTAGAGGTTCTTGAGATATACTCCTACTTCTGTTCTCAGGGCTAACTTCAGGAATTGTTTAGGGGACCATATATGGTGCCAGGGGAACAAAATCAGATAGGCAGTATACAAAGCAAGTGCTCTGTCTGCTGTAGTCTCTCACTCTAGAAGTTCATTTAAAAAAAAAAATGCCAACAACACAGTTAGATCCATGAATTAGAAGCCAATATTGGAACAACTGTTGTTAAAAAATAGAAAATACGTTAAACAGATATGAGGAGACTCAGTATAATCCATAAGGAACTAAAAACTGAGGAAACCGGTGGGACTCTATTGTGTTTTCAAAAAGTACTACTATAACATAGCACAGTACTCCCGTTGTTCATCGATTTGCTCAAGCAGGCCCAGTAACGTCTCCATTGTGAGATATGTTGTTACTATTTGGCATATCGAATACATCACAGGTAGCTTGCCAGGCTCTGCTGTGCGGGTGAGATACTTTCTGTAGCTTGCCTGAGTCTCCAAGAGGGACGGAAAAATTGAACCTGGCTTGGCCAGGCCGGCCATACGCAAGGCAAACGCTCTACCTCTGTGCTATCGCCCCAGCCCCACTATAACAGGAAAAAAAATATCAAAGCCAAGATTTTTTAGGACAGTAATCATATTTATTTTTCAGCATTCTCTAAAGTTTTTGATTATAATTTAGGTGAAAATTCAGACTCAAGACATTTGCATTACTTGTCCAGAATCACACATATATTCTGAGCAGGGGAAAAAATAGGGTCTGACATCTTAATGAGAAATTTTAAAATGGACAAAATGGAATTTGTATTTGTATGTCTAAGACTGTATAGATATTTACTGTAAATTGCTCTGAAAGAAAAAATAATGTTTTAATAGTTTCAAGAAAATTCTCTGAGAAACATTGTGATTCCTTGCCTTTTACTTTGGCAATGGATAGCAAATTATATAACTGCTCTCATAACCTTCACTATATTAGAAGAAAATATGCAACTTTTAACATGAATATAAATGTATGCATAATGCATACATATATATGTGCATTTATGTGCTCATATAAAATATATAATTTTATTAATAACATGTCCCTTTAAATTTATGGCCAAAACAAAATACTGAAGTCTAGTCTTGGAAACACACAAAGATATTTTAGAGCTTTCTTTAACTTTCGTTATGTTGAAAACTTTCAGAAACTATTTTTAGAGATCAAATGGGACCACTTTGAAAAGCTCAGCTTGATTAAGAACAGACAACACACATGTAGGGAATAAAAGGAATCACTCACTACTTTTTGTAAAATTCTTTAGGGACTTCACTCCAGGTAGACAAATGTGGGAAAGGAGTTAAAGAGGATTTTAAACTTAGATGTTTGGAAAGCCTTTGACAAAATTCTTTACAGTCGTGTAAGATCAGTGGAAAAGATCAATGAAACTAATAGTAAATTGGCTCACTGTTCTGGATGATGATTTATGAAAAGGAAACAAAGACACTAGAAATAGGTTTTTGTGGAACCAGTCAATTTTAAATACTCTTCTTTTCCACCTGACAGAAATAAACTTTCAATTTTCAAAATATTTAGATTTTATTTGAAATATGATAGTAAAGACTTATTTCCCCCGGAATCAAATAAAATATAAAATTTTTGTTGATAACTAACAATTTTTTCCAACAAGTAAGATGTGCTCATGTGTTCATATTGGAGAACCTTTGATTTTAAATATTGCAGATTTTCTGCAAAACTTTTAAGAACGTCTTAAAGCATATGTAGAATATAGCAAATGTGTTAAGGAGTGAATATTTCAAGCAGCTTGCTTAACCTTAACATAAACATTATTATTGTGGACTCTTTTGATCTATTGCACCTTGAGCATTTTTTCTTTGTTATCTGAAAATATCAGTCATTTGATTTAATAAGAGCTGGAAGTTCAGAATGAAGTCGTGAGCATTGTGCTTTATCTTATTCAATAACTGTGCCTTGGTGAATATAATATCTCTTGATATAGTTATATGGCATTTAATCAGTAATTAGGACAAAGAATATATGGACATAAAGAAGGTAAATATGAGCTTGGAAACATGATAATCCATTATTTCAACAATTAACTGTTTAAAAATTAACATTATAACAATTTCACATTTTAACAATTAACATTTCAACAATTGTGTAACAATTAACATTAACATGAGTTTCAAGCTAAGCCATAGAACCTAGAATAAGAACCTGACATTCTAGGACAGCCTTTGAGAGAACTTGGCCTCTACAACTTTAGCTTTTCATCAACAGAAAAAGTAACATGTAGCAATTTTTAGAGATTAAAGTGTGTACATCTTTGAGTAAATGCTATTCTCAGACTTGAATAAATCTCTCTGATTATAGCACAATAGATTAATTAAAAGTTGAACACGTATGTATTGATTCTGAAGTCAGCACATTAGTTTCCAAAGGTGACCATGACTTAATCTTAGAAATGTACATATTTTTAAAAAGGTGGTTAGATTCATGTCTTGTTTTTAAAAGATAATATTTTTCTAAGCTATTTATTCATTTTCATACTGCAGACAGAAATAGGACACTGAAGGGAAACTCCTGATTTCTGGTGTGGATCAGGAAAGTGGCAATGTTTTATCATTGAAAATTCACAATATTGAGTTCAAACATGCATATACTGAGTTCTTAGACATTAGAACAAACAAAAATATCATTTAGCAATGAAATGTGAAGGTCTGGACCCAGTCATAAATATGGAAATAGTCAATATAGTGATACCAGATAAATGACATAACTAAATTCAGTTACGAACAATGCAGGTTGACAATTGGAATTAAATAAAATAAACCCATAAATAAATATGAGCACTTAGAATATGATTAAAGGTATAATGCGCTATTGACTGGGAGAAAATAAACTAACATGCAACCTTTCAAGGGAAGAATATTAAGTGAAATATTTGCCAGAATTTTATAATAAAAATGAAGAAAAAAAGACATAAGGCCTGGGAGATGCAATTAAGTGTTTCAGTGAGTAAAGAAGTAAATGAGGCAAAGACGTGCAAGTGTTTTGCCTACATATCAGCAAGACATTTGATGAATTGCTCTAAGTTGCAGCTAAGGAAAAAAATCAAGGATTCCCCATCTATGCTATAACAAGCTAGGAAACATGACTAGTTGCAGAGATGAGCTATAAGCAGTGATGATAACCAAGTATTTGATAAAAAAGAAACTACAAGATTCCTCTAAGCACAGTGTTTTTATGCATCCCATTTAATACCCGTAAGACTCTTGTCAGAAAAGAGCCACAATCAATGTTGGCAGTAATTTGGACCCTCAGGGTCAGCATCAAGCAGTTGTGACTGATTGCCTTTATTAATTCTAACACCACATACATGTGAACAAATTTTTCCTAAATTATGGTACCATGCTTATTATTTTGAATGCTGCTATAAATCCATAAACTAACATAGTCAATAGCTGTTCTCATAAGACAACAATGCTATACTACAACATTTAACAGGGAAATTTTAAGAGAGTATGTATCATGTCCCAAAAGCTTTCTTCAGCAAAAAGCAGTTTCTAAGCAATGAATGCAGCAGGTCAAGAATGTTCCTTACATTTAGCTGATCTGAGTTTTATTTCTTGCACCTCACAAGGTTCTAAAGTACTACAGCAGTGATCCTTGAGCACAGAAGCTGGAGTAAGCCTGAGCGAAACCACATTAAAAAAAAAGCAACAAAGAGTTTCAAATCAACAGCTTCCCCACCCCCTCCCAAAGTAACTAAGATAAAGGCAGGGGGTTATCCTAAGTAATAACTAATTATTCTGAGCTAAAACAACAACAACATAAAGCAACTAATGAACAATAGTCAATGAAGGAAACAGGAAAGCAACTAGAGATGTTGGAGAATTTTTTCAAATACTAGTGAAATTCTAAAGACAGATATTTGTGTTTAAATATCAGTGTTCTTTCAAATACTTAGTGTCTGTTGCCTTATCCCTGAGCTTTCATATTAAAATATTTTAAAATGTATTAATCCATTGAATATTTTAGAAATAGTTGCATAGTGTATCAGTGTAAATTATCCCTCAAGCATTACAAGCATCATCTTCCAGAAATCTATAAATGGCATTATGAACATCCCAGCGATAGCACAGCGGTAGGGCGTTTGCCTTGCACACAGCCAACATGGCCGACCCGAGTTCAATTCCTCCGCCCCTCTCGGAGAGCCCGGCTAGCTACCGAGAGTATCTCGCCCGCACGGCAGAGCCTGGCAAGCTCCCTGTGATGTATTCGATATGCCAGACACAGTAACAACAAAGTCTCCAATGGAGACGTTACTGGGCCCGCTCGAGCAAACATAATACATACATAACAGATATGTATGTCCCAGTAACCCAGTTTTTGTTAGGAAAAGCTACTTTGTACCAAGTGATACCCTAGGTAGTGGGGATTCAGAGTAAGATATCTATCTATTTATCTCTCTCTCCCTCTCTCTCTATATATATATTTATATATATATTTCTGTTGGCATGCAATTATATTGTAATGAAAATTAAAAAAACAATTAATCAAACAAAAAACACTTAAAAACATAAACTATAGCATATGCTAAATGGCATGAAAGGGCAGTTATTGCATGATGGGGCGGTTGCTGTTTACTGTTAAACAATAGTTTTAATTTGTTGATTAGGTGGGATTATGTCATTGCTAATTGGGTGAGATTTGATTTTGACAGTGTTAAGATCCTGTCCAGGGATCAACAAAAATTCAGCTTTCTTTGTTGAGGTCCCATGGGAGCAAGGATTTGAGTAAGGTAGAAGTTAAATAGCTATCTAAGGCAAGAATTCCCCAGAAAGGAGAGTGAAGGAAGGTTCTGAGTCAGAAAAGTATCTTATGTAGAAAAGAAGCAAGGAGGCCTTTGCTGTGAAAAAGGGATCAGAGGGAAAAATAAGGCAGAGATACTGGGTGTGTGATGTGATGGAGGAATGTTAAAGTGAATGCATATAAAATTTGAGGACATCCCATAAAATCTCATAATCTTGCATTTTAATTTGATTAAGAAAGTTATCAAATAGTTTACATGTATTATACATCAAATATAATCTCTACTACATATTTATTATATTGTTTTTCCTAAGGATATTTGTCTACATGACATATCTATATATCTATATATACATATATCTAAGTTTATTATATAAAGATCTTGTTGATAAATTTATAGATTCTATTTTCAAATATGAGAGTTCATTTTGCTAAATATTCATCCACACATTTGTTTTATTAATTGGCATAAAATTCTGAAAATTCATATGGATATTAATTTATGTTCCCACAACAATTTATTTCATTTTGATTTCCCTTAGGGATGAAGCACCAATCAACAGACATGAATATGCCAATCCTTTGATGGATATAATTTTCATTTTAATTAATATAATAGTTTGGCATTATAATTTATTCTGCGTTGAGTCTATTATTCACATCTCTCCCTATATTGAATAGTGTAGTGGAAAATGCCATTACTATGACACCGAAATGGTTAAGAAAAAGATAAGTGAATCAGAGCTATAGGATTAGACAATGGGTAGAGCAGTTACCTTGTAGGATGCTGGTCTATGTTCAGAGATAAAATATTGATTTGTTATTCAAGCCCATGTTCTCCCAGGAACATGTTTCTTGCTTGCTTGACTCTTTGTCTCTTTGTTTTTTTCCTTTCTGGAGAATTCTCTGTTCTCTCTTGAACACTTCCTCATTTTCTTTCCTCTTGTATCTTTCTAAGAAAATTTAAATACAATTACAATGGTTATTCACAAAAAAAACATGATAAAAACAAAAGTTATATAATTTTTTTCCTGAAAATATAATCTATTTTTTTTCTTTTCTCACCTACACATGGTCTAGCTAGAACTTACTCCTGACTCTGTCCTCAGGGATCACTCCTGGAGGGCTCTGGAGACCATATGCTGTGCCGGCATCTGAATCCAAGTTTGTTGTGTGAATCATGAACGTACATGATGTATTATTGTTCCACCCTTATATTTAGAAAATGATTACTGAAGTTATTATTTCGATTCCTCCACCCCTCTCGGAGAGCCCGGCAAGCTACCGAGAGTATCTCGCCCGCACGGCAGAGCCTGGCAAGCTCCCCGTGACGTATTTGATATGCCAGACACAGTAACAACAAAGTCTCCAATAGAGACGTTACTGGACCCGCTCGAAGTTAAATTTCATAATTCAAAAATTATGACTTCTGCTATACTACCTTTGTCTTGCACACCAACACAGTTTCAATCCCTGGTATCTCACCCTATGGACTGCTGGCATTTATTCCTGAGTGCATAGCCAAGAATAAAACCTGAGCATTGAAAGATACAGCTCAGTATAATTTTACCAATGATTACTTTTCAGTCTTTTGTTTGGTTGTAGGAATTGTTTTGTTTTCTGGTTTCATTTTGGCATTTATGCTACTTGATATTCACTAAATGTCTTGAATATGTGCTTTAGTATCAAATATTAATTTGTAGAAATTCTTAATGTTTGCAATATTTCTTCCTTGCTTCTTTGTACCTCCCTTCTTGTATTTTCATTGTAGTTATGTCATAATTTTTCAGTTGTTCCTCTGTTCTTTGAAGTTCATTAATTTGAACTTTTCTAATATTTGTTCTCCCCATTTTTTAATTTTTGCATTTGAGGTGTCTATTGATATATTGTCTAGCTCAGTTATATTTTTGTTAGTTATATACTCTGCTGGGATGGAGCAATAGCACAGTGGGTAGGGCGTTTGCCTTGCAAGCGGCCAACATGGCAGACCTGAGTTTGATTTCTCTGCCCCTTTGGAGAGTCTGGCAAGCTACCGAGAGTATCTCACCTGCTTGGCAAAGCCTGGCAAGCTACCCGCGACATATTCAATATGACAAACACAGTAACAAGTGTTGCAATGGAGATGATACTGGGCCCGCTAGAGCAAATCAGTGAATAATGGGAGGACGGTGACAGTGACAGTAACAGTATTCTACTAAGAATTTCATTCCCATTATAGACACTTACTGTGGAATAGACACTGATGCTCTCACAATTATGGGACTAACATCCAATTCAGTAAAATTTAATTTTAATAAAATAATAAATGAGTTAAAATTTCAATACCTTATGCACTAATTAAAATATAAACAAATACTTGGCAAAACCGTTAGAATTAAAATTTTGAGCAAAATTTCATCTTCAAGAATTTTTCCCTAAAATTTGTTTTTTTAAATAAAAGGCACATTAAAAATAAACTGTTTTGGTTACAATAGAGGTAAATTCATATTTCTAAGAGACTTTTTTTTTTATTTTTACCACACTTTTTATACAAGTAAATTCTGAGTTGCCTTGATTTGATAGATTAGTTTATTTCATATATATATATATATAAAAGCACAATTTTCCTTTTTATATTTTTCATTTGAATATGTAACTAGAAATATCTCAAAGTACTTTAGATTTTTAAAAAAAAATTTATATCCACTGTGAATCAAGAATTTACAAACTATTCATGATTGAGTTTCATGCATATAACATTAAAATAAACACCAATCCATTTACCAGAATCCACTTTTCTCCACCAATATTTTCATTTTCTGCCCCACTCCTTAGCCTCCCTCTATGGCAAGGACTCTTCTTTTTCTTTTCTCCTTAGAGACACTGTGCTTTACTATATTATTTCTGGAAGGATACCAGTCATATTATTTTACATCCCTTCAGCACCCAGTTCTGGTTCAGTGCCTATTTCCCTCTATCATTGTCATGGTCGTCATTTCCTCAACTTAACCTCCTTACCCACTTACAGTGTCACAGTGGTAGCCTTTCTACTAAGAACCAGCTATCCTGCTCTGTTTCTTTTCCTTTGGGCTAGTTGTTCCCCTACTATGTTTCATCATATCACAAATATGAATGAGAACATTGTATCTGTTTTTCTCCCTCTGACTTATTTCATTCAGCTTAATACTCTGCAGATCCACTCATGTATCAGCAAATTGCATGATTTTATTTTTTCTTATGTCTAAGTAATATTCCATTATGTCACGGTCACGGTCTTCCTGTTGTTCATCGATTTGCTCAAGTATATCATGAAATTATACATATGTATGCAAATGCATATATATAATTTTATTTTTGTCATATTATTTTTGGCACAGGTTAATATCCACATTTGGGGTATGAGTGGTATTCTGATGAACATAAAACTGCAGATTTTTTTTTCTGCATTGTGTTTTTTCCTGGAGTTGATTTACTGATCCATTTAGAAACTCAATTCCTTGTTTTATAAGGAATGTCTATATTTTTTCCCAAAAAAGGCTGGATGAACTGATATTTTCTCCAACAGTGCATGAGGGTCCCTTTATCTGCATATCCATGTCGACACTCGTTGTTGTTCTTTTCAATAAAGACTAGTCTCTATGGGGTGAAGCAATATCTTACTACTGTAATTGTTTCAATTTCCTTTAAGATTAGTGATATTGAACATTTTATATGCCTTTGGTCATTTTTAATTCTTCCTTGAGTAAGTTTCTGTTGCTGTCTTCTCTCTTTTTTCTAAAGTTGGATATTTTTCTTGTAATAATCTACACAAGCTTTATATTGTCTTGGATATGCCTAGGAATTAGCTTAATTAAAAAGGTGAAATACTATACAAATAAACTATAAAAGCTACTTAAAAATAAAATAGAACATGAGGAAATGGGACACATCTTTTTCTCATAGATTGGGAAGATTAACATTGTCAAAATGACAGTAATTCATAAAACATTATACTTGCAATCCTTTTAAGTATATCTATGACATTTTTCTTTTGCTCTTTTTATTTTTGTTTAGTTTTGGTCTTGTTCCACACTTGGTGGTGCTCAGGTCTTACTCCTGACTCTGTATGCCGAATCACTACTAGTATGCTCAGGAGATTGTATGCGGTGCCAGGCATGGAACTCAGGTTGGTGGCAGCAAAGTAAGCACGTGTCTGCTGTATTATCACTCTGGTCTCAACATTTTTCTGAGAAATAGATCAATCACTTGGAAAATTCATATGAAAAAATAAACAGTCATGAATAGCCAAAGCATGTATTGAGAAAAATATGACGGGAGGTATTGCTTTCCATAAATTCCAAATTTACTACAAAGCAATAATAATTAGAACAGCATGGTACTAAAATAAACACCAGATCCTCAGATCAATGGAATATACTTAAAAATACAGAGACAAACCCTCAGATCTATGGTCAGTTAATCTTAAGTAAAGGAGTAAAAATTATGAAGTGGAGCAAAAAAAAAAAAAGCACTCTTCTACAAGTGGTTTTGGGAAAACTAGTCAGCCACAACCCCTTTCTAACACCATGCACAAAGTTAAATAAAAGTTGATTAATATAAATATATACATCGTATATTTATATTTATACAATGGAGATGGTAGCTGAAACAATCATGTGCTACCCCCCTCCGCCAAAAATATTCCTTAAGTAACATAATAATAGGTATTCAGATATTTGTTTCATGGATACTATATGTATACTTTTATATAATGATTTTCACTTTAAATAATTGACTCACACTGTCTGTAGCCAGGGTAAAATTTCCGTTTCTATAAAGTCCCAGAAGGAAAGAAACTGAACTTCTCTTAGGTCATAGACTTACTTGCTTGCATTATTTTAATTTTACAGCCATTACTTCTCATTTTGATTTTTGCTAGAAATGTCAGTGTGAATTTTTATCTCATAGCAAGTTAATAGATAAGAGACTAAAACCTCATATTACATTGCTTAAATCTCCTCTCTGTTTTTTTATTTTTTCCCAAAACATTTTGTTTTATTTGATGCCAACTCATAATTTTTTAGTTCATCATGAAATAAATAAATTCTAAAATATAATTACTTGGAATAAATTATATGCATATGTATTATTTTCTAATAGTCAATATTCTATTTTTGAACTGCCTCATTGACACGAATATTTTGGTCTTACTAACTTCCTTATTTTTCATGCAGAGTATAGAATATTATGACTGATATTAACCCCTTATTGTATTAAAATAGTCAATTTATTGGATTATTTGTATTGTCTAAATGTATCTGCCTAAGTACTATGCTTTTCTATACTATATTTTTCAAGTAGATACAAATTAACTTTATTAACCATTAGTCATAAGATTGCTAAGAAACACTAATGTTTTTATAATGTTTATGTTCCAATCACATTTATACTTTAGAAAAGTCCAACACATTGACTCAGGAAGGGTAGACAAAAAGTGGGGGAAGGGAGTAGGCTATACATTTTTAACAAGGGATCTGTTCTGCAATTTTCCCTGACAAATACAACATCATATCTTCTAGAATTTCACAAGAAAGGCATTTAGCCCAGTCAGCACTGTTGTAAATTTCTAAACATCAGCTAGACCGAATTGAATTCAATCTTTTATGTGCCTTGGGACACATCCAACACATTTCTGATTTTCCTCAGAAATCCTGCTGACTTGGAGCAGGTGTGTCTTAAAATAACAAGAACTCATCAAGACACAATCGTTATCATTCTGACGGCTTCATCTTAACTCCTTCCTGTTGTGCACACCTGGCCACATAAGCACCGTGCATTCTTTGGAGTATGCAACAGGCAACCCTGTAGCAAAGTACTTTTTGTTGATGTTGGAGATGGAAATGGGTTGTATTAACAACTGATGAAGACCATTGAGAGTATAACTGAAAAAAGTTTTTTTTTAAAAGGCAGGGGCCAAACTGTGCCTAACACTGTCCTCCTTTCTCCTGCTAAATTCTATTTTTAAATACCCAGATATGGGTTCGATAGACAAAAATTTTAAACAGCATCCTGATAAATAATTATATGCTATTTTATTTTAAGTTGAAACAGATCTACTTAATACCAACACAAACATTGTGATTGGCAGATGTTTTAAATGGAATAACTTCCTGCCATTTTCTACTCATGATATGTATATTGATGAAGTAAAAAGCTGTTTTTGAAATAAGCATCTCTTTATGACTTAATATCATTTGTCATTTGAATTTTCTAAATGTTATTTTGGGCACTATGGTTAACAATATTGATAATGGCATGGTTTTAAGCAAAGAAAAAAATAAAAGCAATTCAACTGCACATGCACACCTGGAACCAGAGCGTCAGCTCCCCTCCACCATGTTCCAGTGTCTCCCCAAACCTGGCCCTGTCCCCCCATTTTCCTCTACTATCATATGCATCCTATTAAAGACCATTTCTCATTTTCTGTTGCCTGTGAGTAGTTGTTGCTTCTTTAAACTCTGTTATTTTGTATATCACATATGAGAGAGATGAGAATGTATCTATACCACTCATTCTGACTAATATCAATCAGCATGATAGTCTCCAGATTCATCCACATAGCTGCAAATTGCGTGATTTCATCTTTTTCATAGCCAAATATTTTCCGTTGAGTATGTGTACCAGTTTCTTTATTCAGTCATCTGTTCTGGGACACTGGGGCTGTAGTGAATAGTACTGAAATGAACAGAAGAGTGCACATGTCCCTTTTGTAAGAGCCTTTGAATCCTGTAGGGTAAATGCCAAGAAGCAGAATTGCTGGAAGATACGAAAGATCAATTAATAATTTTTTTAGAATAATCCATATTATTTTACAAACAGGCTAAACCGGTAGACATTTCAAAAAAGGTGATGGTTGAGAATTCCTTTCTCTCCACATACCTGATAACACTGGATTTTTTTAATCTTTGTGACCTGTGCCATTTTCACTCACTGATCTGAGATGCTATATCACTGCTTACATTCTGTTTGGGCACTTCACCTGGCAACCCTAGAGGTTACTCCTGGCTCTGCTCTCAAGGATCACTAGTGATGCTGCTCAGAGGAACATAAGGGGTGCCTGGGATCAAACCCAGGTAAGCAACATTCAATTCGCACCTTATTTGCTATACTCCTTCTCTGGCCCCATATTGTTCTTTTGATTTGCATTTTCCTGATGAGTGCTGCTGAGCATTTATTCATATGTGTTTTAGCCATCTGTATCTTTACTTTGAATTTCTGTTTATATCTTTCTCACATTTTTTGATGGAGCTTGTTGTTCTCTTCTTGAAAATGTCAACCAGTGCTTATATATCTTGCATATTAACCCTTTGTTTGTCTGGTATGTGGTGGGATAGTACTTTCTCACAGTCTTTGGAGGGTATTTTTTCCATATTTTTATTTTATAAGGTAGTTCACAATATTTTATTACATTTAATATTCAAACACCAATCCCACACAATTATACCTTCTCACCATCATTTTTCGGATGTTCCCATACTAAATCCCTAGCTCTTTCCCAAAAGAGAATCAAAATAATGTATTTTGTATTGTTTGTTATGAAAAACTGCTGAAAATGCTACAAAAAATGATCCATAGTGAAAAGAGTGTAAAGATTGTTCTATTTTGGTAGGGGCCATTAAGAACTCCTACAAGATACCACTAACATGTTAAAGGTTGAGCCTTGTGAACTTTCATATATCTATATCTATCTATATCTATATCTATATCTATATCTATATCTATATCATCTATGTCTATATCATCTATATCTATCTATATCTATATCTATATCTATATCTATATCTATATCATCTATGTCTATATCATCTATATCTATCTATATCTATATCTATATCTATATCTATGATTGGTTGCCTACTATTTGAACCCCATCAAATGTGGTGTGTTAGTGTTAAAGAATGGGTATGGTGTGTCTTATGATATGTCGAGTGTCCAGTCCAGAAATAGGTACACTCATGTGTGAGGCTTGACCCAAGCATGTGGGGAGAAACCTTGAGCATGGTGGCGGTTGGGTTCTGGAGGTTTTCAGCTGCTGGAGCTGGTTCTCTTCGGGCAGGAAGGGCTCTCAACTGAAAAAGCCTGGTGCGGGGTATGGTGGCATGGCTATGGCAAGCTTCATGTTGTGCTCCCTTCCGGGAGAGAAGAACATAGGATCTGAATGGTGGCCAATGGCAAGATTATCTGGTGCCAGCCAGAGGTGGCTTATGGGTGTGACCTCTGGGTGGCTGGAGACAGGGGGAAATGGGCCGAGGATCTCTGCTCCCAGTCCTGTTGAACCCAGAGTTACCAGTCACAGAGTTCCACATATCTGAGTTTTGTTGGGCTTCTCTCATGTGTGAGGCTCAGTCTGAGCATGTGACAGTTGGGTTCTGGAGGTTTTTGGCTACTGGAGCTGGGTCCCTTGGGGCGGGGAGGGCTCTCACCCACCCAGAGGGTATTTTTATGTTGGTCTTTTATTTAGCAGTGCAGATGCTTAGTGTTAAGTCCTTACTTCTAACTGTTGCTATTTCTACACATTTTTAATTTTGGTCTTTGATATAAATTAATTTGAACATGTTATATTTTAGATAAATGTGAAGCTTGCTGGGCTCTCCGAGAGCGGTGGAGGAATCAAACCCAGGTTGGCAGGGTTGGCCGTGTGCAAGGCAAATGCCCTACCTGCTTTGCTATCTCTCCAGCTACCAAGAGTATCTCACCCACACAGAAAAACCTGGCAAGCTATCTGTGAGGTATTTGATGTGCCAATCACAGTAACAATAAGTCTCACAATGGAGACCACACTCGGTCCACTCGAGCAAATCGATGAGCAATGGGAGGGCAGTGCATTTACAGTGCAGTGCAGATAAGTGTGTAGATCAATAAAAGATATTTATATTTTAGTTATTTCTTATATTTGAATAATTTAATCTCAACTGATACTTAGCCATGTGTATTGGGTCTATTTATATTGAGTTGGTTAAACTTGACTAATTTCTGCATTCTTTTTGTATAAAGCATTCAGAGTTCATCTTTTGAAGTAACTATGAAAAAACCTTCTTAAAGGCTTAGGTAGTTTTATCTTATATAAATTGAAGTTATGCTTATTTATTTTTAACAAACAAGTATTTTTTAAAAAAATTTTTATTAGTGAAACACCATGAGGTACAGTTATAGACTTATAAATTTTTGTGCTTGGGTTTCAGTTATACAATGATCAAATACCCATCCCTCCATCAGTGCCCATTCTCTACCATCACGGGTCCCAGCATCCCTCCCACTCCCCCAAACCCCCCGCCCCACCCTGCCTCTGTGGCAGGGCATTCCTGCTTGTTCTCTCTCTCTTCTTTTGGGTACTGTGTTTTGTAAGAGAGGCATTGAGTGGCAATCATGTTTGGCATCCTGCGTTTTCTGAAAGTTTGCTATAGGTATACATATATTTTTTAAAGAATAGAGACCTTTAATTTTGAGTAAAAGCATAACATATTTTTATTTTACTAGTAGTATATTTTATTTACACTTAGTATTTGACTAACTTAATTTAGCATAAAATGTTGACAATGTAGTATTTTATTTTTTGTCATAATTCATTGTAAGTTAAATTACATATATTGTAATGTAATGTTTAAAATTTATGGTTGTTTATTTTTTTGTCATGGCTATTCCAGAACCATTTGTTGATATGACTTGCGTAGGTGTACTTTTTTCTAAAAACTATTTAATTGACCAGTATGTCTACATTTACTATATTCTATAGAGTTATGCAACTGTATATAATAAAATCTTGAAATTGGGTACTTGAAGAGGTTCTCTTTTGTGTTGTTTTATAGACTTAAATCATGAGGCATTATAAATTATATCAAATATTTTAATGTAGCCGTTGAGATGATTATGTTACTGTGCCTATAAAACATAATATATTCCTCAATTAATTTTATGCTCAGAAATAATTAGATAAAAACTTATTTAGGATTTGTAAATATTTGTGTATTGCATCATATATAATGAAAAAAATTTGTAGTCATACTTTTTAAATCCATATTTATGAGGAGTCTACCATGTCTTAATGTTTTCCTTAAACATTTTAAGAAATTCACCAGGTAAAGTTTGAGGACAGTTTCTTTATAAGAAGGTATTTTACGCATAACTACAAATTTGTAAGTGTAAAGATAGCTATTCAAGTTATCTGCATAGTTCCAATTTTAATAGTTTATATGACTAAAGATATTTATTTTATTTTATCCAATTTGGGAAGCAAGGGATTGTGTTCCCATGGTGTACACACAGGGGACCATGTACCATTCCTGATTATAATAAACCAGGCAGGTTGTTGAACGCTAAGATACTAAGGTACGGGACAACCAGGGCTACCTTCAGAAATGCTCAGGAAGTCATGTTGTGTCAGGGATCAAATCTCAGTCAACTTCATGACTATACTCATCCCTATGTACCTTCCTGGTGCTTTATCAAAAACTTTTCTCTCATAAAGAAAAAAACAAAATGATGAATTAGTTTCATTGTGTCTTTTGATTTATTGATTATCAGCTTTGGATTACTTTTAACATTATATTTTACTTCTAATGGCTTTTTCTGTTATTTTGTATCTTATTATAATGAGATATATTAGATTATTCCTTTATTCCATTCTTATAAAAAGTTTATATAGCAATAGCAATATATTAATAGAGTTTTAAAAAATTCTAGAGACCAAAAACTGTATTCCATTATTATCAATACTGTTTGATGATAATGTATTTGTCATATTTGTTTTACTTATTTTCTATCAATAAAGGAAAAGATAGAAAATCAAACAGTGTGAATGAATAATGATAGTTCACTCGACTTGAATAACCATTGGTTTCACAGGTGACTAGGTTTAATTTAACTAACTTGTTTACAAAATCTCAATGTCAACTAAAAATCTGTATTTGCAATTCCTGTGATAGTGTCAGCTGATATTTTTAGCCCTGGTATAGATATATAATGAGATCTCCACACCTGCTCTGATCAGGGCTGAGCAACCTCCACCCAGGTCCTCCATCTTACAGTAGGTAGGGGGTCACACCCACCACTGAACCTGGCACCAGGTAATCCCATCAGTGGCCAAGACCCAGAGACTAAAATACCCAGCTCCCGGAAGAGAACAGCACAGAGTCTCCTGCCCCCACACCTGGCTATCATCATGGGGCCCCTTAGAGAGGGGTGGGTTGAGTTTCCCTTTCTGCTGACAGCAAAGCCCCAGCAGCCGAAGACCCCCAGAACCAGCCATAACCATGTTGAGACTACTCTCCACATGCATGAAGGTACTGGCAGAGGAACACAGGCATGTGGGTCCTGGGGCTGAGATCTCCAAGCCTGCTCAGATCGGGGCTGAGCATCCTCCACTCAGACCCTCCATCTTCCAGTAGGCAGGGGTCACACCCACAGGCGCCATGTAATCCCATCAACGGCCAACACCCAGAGACTATAAAACCCGCTCCCGGAAGTGCTGCATTCGCGGCCCTGCAACATCTTATTATCTTGTTCTTACTTTGGACAAACCTGGCAGGCAACCGAATGTAACCTGCCCACACGGCAGAGTCTGGCAAACTCCCCTTGGTGTACCCAATATGCCAAATACCAGTAACAATGTTGGGTCTCATTCTTCTAACCCTGAAAGAGCCTTGAATATGGCACTTTTTAAAATCTCAGGGCTAGGACGAAGGAGACATTACTGGTGCCTACTCGAGGCAATCGATGAACTACAGGATGATCGTGATCGTGATTGTGATTTTTTTTTCATTTTAGGTTTAAATTTATGTGTTCTTGTATGATTCATACACTTCCCCCCCCCCCATGGAAGACAGTGTAATTTACCTTGTTAGATACTGATTATATTTGCGTTCTTACAAATGTGCACATATTTGTGTTCTGGTATACAGCTAGTTTCTGGTAACTAATTTTATTTTGTAACTTCTTATTTTTAAGATATTAGGTGGGGTAAGCATATTATTTGGGGTAGGTTTTTCTACTCACTACTAAGCAAAATAATTGGGAATAATTTGCCAGATGTTTCCTAAATTATGAGACAGTTGTAATAGAAACTGGTCCATTTCCTTTATGATTTTTTAATTGAATTTAAATTTTTGTTTCGATTTTTGGGACATACTTAGGGTGTTTAGGACACAATCTGAGCCCTGTGTTCAGGGATCACTCCTGGAGGGCCTGAGTGAACCATATGGGCTACTGGATATATATCCAGTAGCATATATATATATATATAAAACCTGGGGATATATATATATATATATATATATATATATATATATATATATAAAACCTGGGGGCTGGAGCGATAGCACAGCGGGTAGGGCGTTCGCCTTACACGCGGCCAACATGGCCGACCCGAGTTCGATTCCTCCGCCCCTCTCAGAGAGCCCGGCAAGCTACCGAGAGTATTCGATATGCCAAACACAGTAACAACAAAGTCTCCAATGGAGACGTTACTGGGCCTGCTCGAGCAAATCGATGATCAACGGGAGGGCCTTTACCTTTACCTTTATATAACCTGGGTTAACTACATGAAAGCAAATATTCTACATTTTCTACTATCAGTCTGGCTCCCAAAGCCATTTTATTTTTAATGTAATCAAAATATTGTTGAATACTACAGTTTTAATAGCACTGCAGATATCTTGAACTTTCTCATTACATATAGTTCTCTTTTCTCCAGAATTCTATTCTCACTCCCACAGACATTACCTTCCAGGAGTCAAGCTTCATCTCTTCAATTCAAAGAGATTCTTTATAGACTGCTATATTTCCAGGTGGACTGGAGAGATGTACAGAGGGTAGGGCAGTTGTCTTGCATAGATATAATCCTGGCATCTCATATGTCCACTGTACACTGCCAGGAGTAATTGATGAGTCTAAAGACAGAGTTAACCTTGAGCATCACTGGGTGTGATTCAAAAACTAAAACTACAATTATAAATCCTAATAAGCATTTAAAAAATAGTACTTTACCAATCATAGTACTTAGCACATATTATCCCCATTCTTCAGGGACAACTCTTTTGTTACTCAATTGCAGTGTGTTGAAAAAATTAATTTAGTGTGTCTGTGTGGCTTTTTAATTGACAGTGAGTTTTTTGTTACAATTATCATTTAGACACCTCTAAAGTAAACATGTGTATTTTTTTTATAAAATTTGAACATATTTTATTTCATTTCATTTCATTTCATCATCCTGTTATTCGTCGATTGCCTCGAGCAGGCCCCAGTAACGTCTCTTTCATCCTAACCCTGAGATTATATTCAAGGCTCTTTAGGAGAATGAGACCCATCATTGTTACTGGTATTTGGCATATTGGGTACGCCACGGGGAGTTTGCCAGACTCTGCCCTGTGGGCAGGCTACATTTGATAGCCTGCAAGTTTGTCCAAAGTAGGAATGAGATAATAAGATGTCATAAAAAGATGTCCTGATAAGATGTCTGCGGCCGCATTTGCGGCCGCACGGTTCCAGGAGCTGAATTTTATAGTCTCTGAGTCTTGGCCATTGATGGGATTACATGGCGCCAGGGGGCCAGGTGGTGGGTGTGACCCCCGCCTACTGGAATTTGGAGGATCTGGGTGGAGGATGCTCGACTCTAATCCGAGTAGGCTGGGAGATCTCGGCCCCGGAACCCGCGTGGATTTTTGATGACTGTTGATGAGTGCATGTGCAAAACTAAGAGTGTAAGGTAGGTCTGTGTAAGACCTGTGCGTAAGAGTGCGTATGTGTGTGTGAATGTGAGTGTATGTGTGATTTTGAGTGTACGTGTGTATGAGTTTGAATGTGAATGTGTGCATATACTGTGAGAGCAAGTGTGAATTTGTGTGTGCATGAATATGCATGTTGGCATGAGTGTGTGAGTGTGTCTGTGTGTCTGTGAGCATGTGTCTGAGTGTATGTGTGCACGTGTGTGTGTGCCAGTGCCATGAGAGCAGCACAGACGCCTGCGGGGCTGCTCCTGAGGTCAGCCTGGGCAGTGGTCATGCACGCCGGTCAGTGCTCCTCTCTCTTGGTCTCCAAGCCCTCGGCGAAGAGTGAAGGAGGGAACGGACCGTGCAGATGCCCTCAGCAGCCCTGTGCCAGCAGGCCACCAGGCAGGAGGGTCACGGCGGAGGCCAGGTTGGCCCCGAGCAGCCTTGTCCCACAGGCAGGGTAGGAAGCGTGCGGACGGGGAACACTGCCCAGAGCAGGGCCTGTGCCCACGCTGCCTGGTCAGTTCCTGAGCCCCAACAACAGAGGAGCCCCGAGAGCAGTGACAAGGACACCCCGAGAGCTGTCTGGGGCCCGGGCTGTGAGCAGAGTGGGGACCCTCCCCCATTCTGACTCTCATGGGGGGGGGTCAGCAAGCCTCGGGCTGAGCGGGAGGCCTGTGCTGGCCCTGGTGCCCATGAACATATTTTAATGAAGAAGTATTTCTAAGTTGCTAGCTTGCTAATAAGAGTCAATGAGAGGTTGATATCCAGTTCAAATTCATCCATCTTTAAAATATTTCTACTTCAAGACAGTGTAATAAATTTCATAGACCTTATTATAGTTAACAAAATTGACAAATATCTTTGTATTATTTCTCCTAGATTGATCACAATTACTCTGTGATAACTTCAGCAGTGTATTGAATGAAAGCTTGACATATAGATACCATTGACAAAATTTGCCTAATATTGATAGCAGGCATGTTATTAACTCAGCACTCAGCTATCATTGATCAGGAACTGGAAAGAGGTTAAGGAGCCTTGGGAGCTGGAGCAATAGCACAGAGGGTAGATTCCCAGCATTCCATATTGTCGCCAAAGCACTGCCAGAAGTAATTCCTGCCAGGATTAACCCTGTGCACCACCGGGTGTAACCCAAAAATAGAAAGAAAAAAAGGTACTTGCCTCACATATGAGCAACCCTGATTCAATTCCTCACACTGCACATTGTCCCTGAGTAATTGCCAGGAATCACTTCTGAGCATAGGCCAGGAATAACCCTGAGCATCACAGGAGTGGCCCCAAACCCTTTCAAAATATAACTTAAGAGATCACAATATTGTAACAGGGTCTTATTTACAAACCTGTATAAATTGGCTTGTAAATCTTATCTCCTATCAAATTCTTATCAGTCTTTCTGTCTGTTATGCGAAATCCAGTAGCCATGCTAGCACACAAATATTTGGCAAGCAGAGCATTTCCAATAATGAAACTGATAATTATACTTCTTTCACACAGATGTAATTGAATAAATCTAATTGCCTCTTCTGCTTAACTATAATGCTAGGTTTCAAACTGTTGTACGGACAGGAAAGCAACATTAGAAGAATTACTCTAGTGTTGCTTTCCTTCCAATGCAGAGGTTTGAACTTAAGCAATAAAGTTAAATGGAAAAGTCTCTATACTGAATTTCCAATTATAGCAAAAGCAGGGAGCCACAATTATCCCTTTCATTACTGTGATGCTCTTCAATGCCTGGGCAAAACCTCTTCATTGCTGTGCTTGATATTGCTGTGACTCTTAAAGTGAAAAGCACTTAAAATCAAAGGTTGCAAGTACAGGATCAAATGAAAATAATGTGTCATGAAAACACTAAATTTTACAAAATAAAGAGGAAGCAAAGGAAATAAACACATTGAAACCTAGATTGACTTCCTAAAAAGAGCTTGGGAAGATTTGAACATTTGGTTTCTAATTTTAATTGTGATAATACAAGTTAGCTGTTTAAATTTTAGATATCTAAAAACGTTTACTAAGTTAAAATTTCTCATCAATTGTTACAGTGAGTAGCATACTTTTTATTCTTGCAATAATTTTCTGAAGAATTTGTTTCAAGAGTTTTCTTGAAGATATAATAAGGTTCATAACCACCCTATTTTACTCTCCACCAATTGTTTCTCTCTATTTAAAAACCTTTACAATGAATTGTTTTTAGCCACAAGTCATACGATCCAACTACTCTAATAATTTCTTAACATAAAATGCTAAATTAGTAAGCACTTAGTAAGATGCCTTGGCACTTAAAAACTAGCAATAGAGACTGCTAAAATAACTATAGAGAAACACATTTTAATTATAATTTTAATATTTTAATATATCTTTTCAAAAATCTGACTATTAGAAACCTGTCCATTAGTTTATTAAACTGAATAGTTTGTTAATTATTTAAATATAAATAAGATTAATAAGATGCATAGAATTAAAACACACAAGAACTTTACTAAGATACCGTGAAGAAAGTACTCAAAGTTACCAACAATTTCTTACCATACAATCCTACAACAGACAACCCAATTTTAAAAAGTTAAAGGAGATTCTTATATAAGTGTTTTTATTGTAATCATAAAAAACCCACCAAGGGTAGTTTTGAAAAAAACAATATTTATTACATAGCTTTTAAAAGAGAGACGTGTGTTAAGATTATAATATCTGTATTTATCAGTGAAAATATATGCACCTTTGGAACTTTACAAAACAAGAGTTATTATTGTACCTACTAGAAAAAAACTCTAGAGAAATGTTGTATTCCTGAAAACAGAAGTATTAATTAAGAGAAACTGTATAAAATACACAAAAGCTTAGGTGATTTAGACCATAATAAGAACATAATATTTTATAATTTTGGTTGCCCATGAATCTTGGAACAGCTTATATGGGAGTTTCTTTCTTAGTGGCTTTCATAAAATCACAGTTAAATTGTTGACCAGGGTATTGAACACAATGGAGCATTGGAAATGCACCTCCATGATGACTCACCAACATAGCTCGCAAGCTTGTGCTTCTAGTATGATTCTCAGGATTATTTGACAGTTCTCCGCAAAATGTAGAGAGCCCCAAGTATGCAACAAATAATGAGAACAAGGAGAAACATGAATGTCATTCATAGCATAGCAAGAAAATAATAAACATTTCTGTGTTGCTGTATGCACTTAGAGGCTCTTATTCCAATCCATATTTCACTTAAGTGAATAGAATAGTCATGTTTGATATATATGGGAATCAACAATTTGGAGGCACACTTTAAAATTGCTCTAAGAGAATGGAGCAATAGTAGAGTCGGTAGAGTGCTTGCCTTGCACATGGCTGACCAATTCCCATCACTGGTACTCTATATAGTCCCCAGAGTCCTCAGAGTGATCCTTGAGCTCATAACCAGGAGTAAGTGCTGTCCAACACTGGGTAAGGCCACAAAACAAAACAAAGAAAAACAGACACTAAAGAGGCAACCCAATTTTAATTAATCAAAATTCAAAAATTAACAAAATCAAGATGTTAGGTACTTTGAGAACAAGAAATTAGAAAAGAAACTTTATAAAAAGAATTGTAGAATTTTGACAAAATTTTTGGCTCCAGTTATTTTTAGTTACCGATAGTTTTAAATCTCAAGATATTCTTAAATTTAGTGCTAATTTAGGAACAAAGATATAATAATTTTACAAAAATAGTGTAAAACATACTTTTAAGTAAATAAGGACATGAACTGCTGATTGCCTAGTTTTACCCAGTTGCTTTCTCTATATTTTGACTAAAAACAGCTTATTAATATCCAAGGGAAAAGCAAATGATTTCTTAATTTAGCATAAACTGTAAAAGTTTTGATACAAATCATTTAACAAATAGATTACAGCACTAATAGAATAGATGTAATCATCCTTACATACCAGGAATTGATGGTAAATTCACAAGCTTTGAATCCGGCACCATTACAAACTCTGACAGTGAAAAATTTAACATCTTTACTAGTTGACTTAGATGTAGAATGGGTATAGACTAAAACTCCTTGGGGTTGTAGAGGAAGTACAATGGGTAGGGTGCTTGCTTTGAAAGGGGCTGACCCCAATCTGATTCCAGCATCCATCCACATTTTTATATTAGTACCACTAGGAGTGATCCTTGAGCACAGAGGCAGGACTAAATCCCGAACACCCAAACAAAAAAGAACATTCTATAGGAGTGTTGTGAATCTTAAGCATCTTAGAGTAGATGAAAGTTCATAACAAGTAATGAATAAAAGTAGCACTGTAGTATTGTATTCCCCTTTGTTCATCAATTTGCTGGAGCAGGAACCAGTAACATCTTCATAATGAGACTTGTTGTTACGGTTTTTGGCATATTGAATATGCCATGGGGATCTTGCCAGGCTCTGCTATGTGGGCGGGATACTCTCGGTAGCTTGCCGGGCTCTCTGAGAGGGACAGAAAAATTTAACTCAGGTCGGCTGCATGCAAGGCAAACGCTCTAACTGCTGTGCTATCACTCCAGCCCAATGAATAAAAGTAAGCTACTATAACAAGAACTTTTATTCCATAGTAAGGCTTTAATAATTAATTTGAATTTAAGGTAGTAAAGGTTATTTTCTTAAGAGTCAATGTATGAAATTAAAAGGAAGAACAAGGAGAGAAAATTAAATTGGAATATTATTAGTTTGCTAAATAGAAGAAAATCGAAATACTTTTGAATCTTGAAGTTCTCCTCATTCAGTTTCCTAGTGTTTTATCTCATCTTCAGAATTCTTCTTAACTGGCCTATATTGTAGGGTTGATTTTGTAATTATGAAGAAACTTGCAGGTAATGAATTGGAAAATTCTCTTCTTACAAATTCTTAGTGATTATCTCCATTGTTTTCTTAAAACCCTAGCAGACAAATAATCTTTGAGGAACAATTATGTACTGTTCCCTAATTTTATAAAGGGGTTTCCATGCTGAACTCAAACCCTGGTAGTCACATTCTCTCCAGTGAAAAAGAGCTGCTGCCTGTGGAGGCTACAAATTTGGCAGTTCTGAGCAGTGATTGTTTCTCTACTTTATTTATATCCATTTATTTCTTCCTTCCTGTGGGAGAACTAAACAGTAATTTCACTAACTGGTGTGATTAAAGCATTATTCACAACATTTTAAATGAAGTGTTAACATTAAACAGAACCTTTAACCATTATAATGACCATAACTAGGATCTTTATTGTTCTTGAAACAGGCTTCCTGTCTCTCTGGAATGTCATCATTATTACTTTTACAAATTTCAAAGGAGAAATAATAGTCAAGATTCCATTATAAATTGGTCATTCATTTTCTCTTTCGATTTTTTCTCATTCATTTTTTTCCATTCTATCCAGTACCCTATAGATATAACTGGTTGATTAGAATAACTCAAATGGAAGCAAATGTTTATTTTGAATTTTGGTATTTTCTGTTGATGCATTAGAAGTGCATTTATTGCTTGCACAAGTTAGGAATATGCATCTCCCTAGAGTATATTTTTTACATTTATACTCTAGAAAAATGCACCTACAAAATATTGTTGCTTCTTTCTTTTTTTTGTTTAGAAATGGCCATATATTCACCTAGATGGTCATAATTTCCTTACTATACTATTTGGGGAGAAATGATGCAGACAGTAAGATAGGTCGAAAACTGGGGGGATAAGGAAACTAATTGATTAATATTAATTACATATGACTCTATTGTTGCATAGCACGCGCTTTGCTTCCTATTTGTATTTTGGCCTGTGTTTATTAAATATCTGTTTTTTTAACTGCATTGAAATCTGTGGAGCTAAGAAAATAATCTGTTAAAAATCCCTATATTTGATGACTTTAACTTTAATAATTTCAGTGAATTTAATTTTCTCATATAATCTATTAAATAAATCATACAAATGCCATATGTCTATGAAGAAAACTGAACCATATCTTTGTTGTTACTGTGTTTGGCATATCGAATACTCTCGGTAGCTTGCCAGGCTCTCCGAGAGGGGCGGAGGAATTGAACTCGGGTCAGCCATGTTGGCTGCTTGTAAGACGAACGCCCTACCTGCTGTCCTATCGTTCCAGCCCATATCATGTTTGAATATTATTTCATCTATATGTGAGAATTATATTCTGGACTTTCAAATATATTTTTAAATATTCACCAATAAAAAATCCATCTTTTTTAATTTTCAATATAAATAACTACAGCAAAATTTATGTAACATTTTCACTCTGATAAATTATATTTGATTGCATCTAATTATATAATCCTTTTGTATATATTTCTTCAAAATAACTTAGAAACGTTTTTGTTTGTTTCTCTTCATAACTAATGAAAGTCTAACCTGTCGATAATTACTTGCTGGATTATCTGTCCCACTTTCTGATTAACAATGCTATGCTTGCTTGAAATTATTCACAAGAGTATTTCTAAAAAGAATCCTAGAAAATGTGCTAATTTCTTTCTCAATTAAAAATCTTAGGTCAGTGAACTAGATATGCAGTTATTTGTTTTAATAAACACAAAACTTTGAAAACTTACAGTTGTTCTTTAAGTTATATGACATCGTAGAAAGAATATATCCAATATGAAAAAACTAAGTTTGATCAGGTCCACATAGCTTCCTCGGATTTTATTTTATTTATTATTAATTTTTATTAGTAAAGCAGTATGAGGTACAGTTGTAGACTTACAAACTTCCGTGCTTGGGTTTCAGTTATACAATGATCGAGTACCCATCCTTCCACCAGTGCCCATTCTCCACCAACAATGATCTAAGGATCCCTTCCACCCCCCACCCCGATCCCCCAAACCCACCCCATCTATGTGGCAGGGCATTCCCTTTTGCTCTCTCTTTCCTTTAGGGTGTTGTAGTTTGCAATAGCAGTATTGAGTAGCCATTGTGTTTGGTCTATAGTCTACTTTCAGCATGCATCTCACATCCCTTGCAACTTCCTCCAAACACCCTTTACTTGGTGTTCCCTTCTCTATCTGAGCTGCCCTTTACCCCAGTATGTGCTGCGGGCTTCACAGCCCTCGAGCAGACTTCCTGGTACTTATCTCAACTATTCTTGGGTGTTCAACTCTCATTCTGTTACTTTACATTCCCCAGATGAGTGCAGTCTTTATCTGTCCCTCTCTTTCTGGCTCATTTCACTTAGCATGATAATTTCCACGTAGAAACAATTGTATTTAAATTTCATGACTCCATCTCTCTTGACAACTACATAGTGTTCCATTGTGTAGATGTACCAAAGTTTCTTTAATCAGTCATCTGTTCTCTGGCACTCAAATTTTTTTCCAGATTTTGACTATTGTGAACAGTGTAGCAATGAATTTAGAAGGGTAGATGCCATTTTGACTGTACTTTTTTTTGCCTCTCTGAGATATATTCCCAGGAGTGGTATTGCTAGGTCAAATGGGAGCTTAATTTCTAATTTTTTGAGAATCGTCCTTACTGTTTTCCAAAAGGGGCTGAACCAGTTAGTATTACCACCAGCAGGGAAAGAGAATACCTTTCTTGCCACATCCATACCAATACCAGTATGATCATCCAATAGTTAATAAGGGAGCAAGAAATGTAAAGTGGAGCAAGGGAAACCTCTTTAGCAAATTGTGCTGGCAAAACTGGACAGCTACATGCAAAAAGTGGGCTCAGATCTCTACCTAACACCATGTACAAAAGTAAGATCAAACTGGATTAAAGACCTCAACATCAGACCGGAATTCATAAATTACATTAAAGACAACATTGGCAAAACCCTCCACGACATTGAAGCTAACAGTATCTTCAAAGATGACACACCATTGGTCAAGCAAGTGAAAACAGAGATAGACAAATGGTTCTATCTTAAACTAAGAAGCTTCTGCACCTCAAAAGAAACAGTGACCAAAATACAAAGACAGTCTACAGAATGGGAAAGGATATTCACTCAGTACCCATCCTACAATGTGTTGATATGAAGGATATTCAATGCACTGTTTGAACTCCACAAGAAGAAAACATCCAATCCCACAGAAACTTTCTCAAAGAAATTCCAATGGCAAAGAGGCATATGAGAAAATGCTCTGCATCACCAATCATAAGGGAGATGCAGATCAAAACAACAATGAGTATCATCTCACATCACAGAGACTGGTCCACATTCAAAAGAACAAAAGCAACCGGTGTTTCTTTAGATTTTAAACCACACAAATACCTTGACTTAAGGTCTAGATATTTACCATTAACAAAATGTATTCCATTCTTTAGCTTAACAAAACATACTTAAAATATGTAGGATTTCTATTCTTTTTCGTAATGTGATGGAAGCCACATAATGACTTTCATAAAAGCAGTAGACAGCCTTTTTCCCCCTTTAAAGTTTCCATTATAGCATTTCATATTGTAAACCCTAGAGTTTACATTTTAAAGTTAGGCCAAGAACAAGGAAAACAATAAAGGAAAAGTTTTTCTAGAAAGAATATACTTCCACATATTTTAGAGACTGAAATTATGATCAGTATGATGATGATGATGATGATGATGATGATGATGATGATGATGATGATTATGATAGGATGAATGGTATTGTAGTCACACCCGCCAGTGCTTGTTGCTGCTCCTGGTCGTGCTCAAGGGTCCTGTGGTTCTATGGACAAAACCTCAGGTTTTTTCAAACAAAGCATATGCTTAGGTCTGTTGTACTACCTTTAAGAACTCTGGAATAATATTTTCAACTATGTTTTTCCAGTTTGTTACAGATACTATATTATCATATAATAAAAGTGTTTGTTTATTTGTATCATCTTACTTTCTCCCCATCTTGGCCCAATCATGATCATAATCATGATCATCCTGTTGTTCATCAATTGCCTCGAGCAAGCAACAGTAACGTCTTCTTCGTCCTAGCCCTGAGATTTTAAAAAGTACCATATTCAAGGCTCTTTCAGAGTTAGGAGAATGAGACCCTTCATTGTTACTGGTATTTGGCGTATTGGGTACGCTACGGAGAGTTTGCAGGACTCTGCCGTGTGTGCAGATTACATTGGGTTGTCTGCCAGGTTGTCCAAAATAAGAATGAGAGCTGGGTTTTATAGTCTCAGGGTCTTGGTCGTTGAAGGGATTACATGGCGCCAGGGGTGGGGGCGGGGGGGGGCAGTTCATGGGTGTGACCCCTGCCTACTGGAAGATGGAGGATCTGGGTGGAGGATGCTCAGCCCCGATCAGAGCAGGCTTGGCGATCTCAGCCCCGGGACCCGCATGCCTTTGTTCCTCTGCCTGTACCTTCATGCGTGTGGAGAGTGGTCTCAGCATGATTGTGGCTGGTCCTGGAAGTCTTAGGCTGCCGGGGTTCTGCTCGGGGTGGGGAGGGAAACACAATCCACCCCCCTTCAAGGGGTCCCAACGAAGATAGCCAGCATGGGGGCAGGAGACTCTGCACTGTACTCTTCTGGGAGCTGGGTTTTACAGTCTCTGGGTCTTGGCTGTTGATGGGATTACCTGGCGCCAGGGGCAGTTGGTGGGTGTGACCCCTGCCTATTGGAAGATGGAGGATCTGGGTGGAGGATGCTCAGCCCTGATCCGAGTAGGCTTGGGGGTCTCAGCCCCGGGACCTGCATGCCTGTGTTCCTCTGCTGGTTCCTTCATGAGTGTGGAGAGTGGTCTCAGCATGGTGGTGGCTGGTTCTGGAGGTTTTCGGCTTCTGGGGCTCTGTTAAGGAAGTGTGGGGGGTGGGGACAAGCAATTAAAATTCCCATAGAATAAAAATATGATTAAATAAATTAGTTAGTAAAATATTAAACAACTATGTAACTGTATTTTATATATTCTATAAGAGACAGAAGTGTGAAATGGAATAAGGGAAAGAAAAAAGATAAATGAGACTTTTTAGACACAAAATTCCAATGGCTTATATAAAATTATATATGCAGAATAAAATTTGCAACTAGTTTTGGGTACGAAAGAATGATAAAGTCATCATTTTGGTACTTGCCTTGCACATGGCTGATCCAGGTTTAATCCCTATCTTTCCACATAGTCCCCTAAGAGTGATTCCTGAGCACAGAACCAGAAGTAGACTCTGACAACTGCCAGGTAGGGAATAAAAAAACACAAACAAAAATATATCAGCAGATGAGATATTGAGTAAGCAAAGATGTTAGTGAATCAAAGAAAATAGTAACAAAAATTAGTCCAAATGTAAAATAGAAATAAAAATAAAGAGGGTGTAAGTTATTTGTAATCTTTTTCTAAGTGACCAGGCATATAAAATGGAAGAGAAGGAGAAAAAAAGAATATAAAATATTACAAATTTTAAAATTACTTGAAACTATAAAACTCACATTTAAGGAATGTACTGGGCACCCAGAAAATAATAGATTAAAAATCATATACATATCATCCACAACCAGGTAAAAAAATCTTAAGAAAAAAAACAAAAAGATGAAATGCAAATCAGAAGTATATAAATGACAACACATTTTCACTAGAAGCAATGTTTTAAGAAGACAATTGCAAAATTTGAATATATTCTTCAGACTTCCTGATCTTTAATACCTGTCATTGTTGATATTCTCATGATAGCCCTGTTGTTTGCTCATTTGCTTTGAAAAATTTACAAAATTCTTTGAAAGTGATTATATTCATGGTTCCATCTTATTTTAGCAGAAGGAAAGAGAGAAATTAAAAACAGACAAAAATTAGGAGTATGTGGTAGAATCTAGGAAAATACCTCTGTAGTAAATTTCTATTGTCCTTTTAAAATGTGTCTGTTTATTGCATTATGTCCTGGCAATGTGTTTTATAATCCACAGAGTAATGCTAACATTAAACTAAGAAGCTTAGGGTTATGGAGGACAAAACAAAAGAAACAGTGACTAAAATACAGAAAAAGTCCATGGAAAGGGAAAAATTATTTACCCAATACCCACAAAATAGGGGCTCAATACCAGGATATACAGGGTACTGCTAGAACTTTACAAGAAAAAACAAACAAACCTCTAACCCCATCAAAAAATGAGGAGAAGAAATGAACAGAAACTTCCACAAAAAAAATAAATTCAAATGGCCAGAAGGTACATAAAAAAACGCTCCACTTCACTAATCATCAGGGACATGCAAATCAAAACAGTGAGGTATCATCTTACACCAAAGAAACTGGCAGGTATTAATAAGAACAAGAACAACCAGTGCTGGCTCAAATGCAGGGAGAAAGAGACTCTCATTCATTGTTGGTGGGAATGCCAATTTGTCTAACCTTCTTGGAAAGCAATATAGACATACCTCCCAAAACTAGAAATTGAGCTTCTGTATGACCCAGCAATACCACTCCTGTTAACATATCCCAGAGATGCAAAAAAAAAAATACAGTAGAAATGATATTTGCACTGTGTTATTGCATCACAGTTTACAATAGCTAGAATCTGGAAAAAACTCACTTGCCCAAGAACAGATGACTGATTGAAAAACCTGTAATATGTCTACAAAGTGGAATACTAAGCAGCCATTAGAAGAGATGAAATGATGAAATTCGCATATGGATGGAGATGGAGAGTCTCGTGCTAAGCGAAATGAGTCAGATAAAGAAGGTCATTCATAGAATGACTGCACTCATTTGTAGAATGTAGAGTAGCATAATATGAGACTAACACATAAGGACAGTAGAGACAAGGGCCAAGAAGATCACACCATGGTTTGGAAACCAGCCCCATGTGCTGGGGGAAAAGGCAGTAAAGACCAAGAGGGGACCACTAAGTAAATGATGATTGGAGGGATCGCCTGGGTTGGGAGATTTGTGCTGAAAGTAGACCAAGGACCAAACATTTGTGATACAGATACCTCTTGGTATCTGTATCATAAATCACAATGCCCCAAATTAGAAAGTAAGAAAGATTGTAACCTGCCACAGATGAAGGTAGTAGGGTAGGGTGGGGGTGGCAGTGGGACACTGGGAACTATGATGGTAGAAAATGTGCACCGGTGGAGGAATGGTGCTCAAGCATTGTTGGAATAAAATGTAATTGTGCACATTTGTAACTATCTCACAGTGATCTGGTAAAACATGCTTAATTAAAATAAAAAGATGTCCAGAGATTTTACTGGGAATTAATGCCACTGGTAATGTGAATGTGGTTAATTCTGTTCATCAGTCTACATCTCTCTTCAGCATCTCTAGAGGTGATGCTATTGCTCCATAACCCTAAGTCACTACCATGTGACACATCATATTTATTTTAGCTCTATAGCAAAATGAATCATTTCCCCCACAAGTATCAATATGATTGCTCCTTTTACCTGCAGTTATATATTTACTAATTAAATGCTACTACATTGTTCTTTAATGATATTTATTAATTTTGACAAAAATATTATTATAAAAATACTTTCAAAATAATTTATAAAGAAAATATAGAATTACTTATAATCATTTATTTGTGCAGCTAGGTTCAACTGTTTGGTCATGTCATATGACTAAAATCATTCTAGTATTCTATTTTACCATAATTTATTTCTTATGCTAATATCAAATAATGTCTTAAGCTTTTCCAAAAAATCTTCTGGATTCTTTCTTATGCTAATATGAAGTAATGTCTGGCAGCTCAACTTGATGGTATAACATCAAATAAACATAGGCTTCAGAAAACCAACCAAGCAAACAAAACCATTATAAGCTGTTCCAATTTTCTCAGTAAGACAACATAAAAACTCTGAGTCAGTAAATCTCAATCTTAGTTGCACATTGTAATTACCTAGGGAGCTTGTAAAATATTACTGATACCAAAACCACACCTTGAAACAATTAAATCAAGTCTCTTAGATGGATACTTACTCATAGAATCTCAACTACAATAATCTATCGATTATTATATGTAGTTCTATATAATGATAAATATACATTGTATAGTATTCATAAATATATAGTACACATGCATATGTAACAGACATGGGTACATACAATTTGTTAGATGCTCTAAATACCTGTCTCAAGTTATCCAAAATGCCATTTCGAAATCCTCTCTACTTTCATGAGGCATTTTAGATTAAGATGTGGAGATTGTTTCACTTCCCCTTTAGTCTAGACCAAAATGATAACATTCATGATAACAGGAAAATGATGTGTTACCTGATTCCTAAACCTTAAGATGTCAGTTGCTTTTGCTCTTTTAGAATACAGTTACCTTCCTTTAGGACGGCCTATTAGTTGGACTTTCTATGAGGCCAACTATCATAAACTGTGCTGGGGATCCCACAGAGATAAGAAGACAATGAGTTCTCAGAATAAATACTTTAATGTATTTCCAAAACATTGTACGAGAATTAATAGAGAGGAAAAAAAACCTTCTAAAGGTGAAGTATAAAATACATATAATTTCTATTTTGTTTTTATGTATTTTAATTGTGAAACTATGTAATATACAAAATAATTATACATAAATTCATTCTGACATTTGCTGAAACTGTTCTTTCTGATCAAAACTAATTTTTAAACCAAATAAAACATTTCAGAAGGAATCTGAAAGATACTTGAACCATTGCTACCTGTGGGGATCTAAACATCACATTTTTAATATTGTTCTATGCTTATTACTTACTTAAGAATAAATTTGAAACACTTCCTACCTTTGGATTTCAGTGACTGGATAATGGGTGGAAGCAAATGATAATCAGGTATTGTTTCTCCCCTGAAGTTGCTGAAATTCTAATAAAGTAATAAACAAGAAATTGACCTTGGTTGCACAAAAAAATAAAAATGTTGACTCAGAATGGCACAATGGTATAGATTTAAGTACCTAAGAGAGGACATTTTAGCCTGGCTTCAGAATTTTTAGAAGATTGCTAAATTACTTATGTTATTACTGGTTAGCTATATAAAAACAACCATGAAGAGCCCAAGTGAGGACAAAAGGCAAATGAGGTCATGCATTTGTTACAAAGATGTTTGGGTCATAGGGCATGAAAGTGTTAAGCCATAGAAAGAGGTCAAATAATGAAAACTACATAAAGACAGTTGTCAGAAACTTACACTCTGATTTGTTTGTGCTGGACGATAATTTATAATAATAGACATAAAAGAAGCATACTTATATCATAAATTTAAAGTATATGTAACCTTTCTGTAGAATGGCCTTTGAATTGATGGGAAAGGGAAGTTATTTTTTTTTCATATAGTCAAGAGAGCATGGTGATTTAAATAACATAGTAGCAGGATTGATAGATTTTAATTAATTAAGTTTTTGTTTTAAAACTTAATGGCAGCAAATCCACAAATTCAGAATGATGAAAGTGAGAATGGAACAAACGGTGACTTGAGTCTGATAGATAATCCAAGCATAGTTTCTTTCATTCTGCACCTATAGAGGCTATCTGATATTACATACCACTTGCAATTTGAGCTTTTGCTGTTGATGTGAGCAGAGACCTATAGCTAATGATTTTAGTGAACTAATATGAGGCAATATCCAAACTCAGTAAGTTTTATTTCAGCATATTTTTTCCTGTGCACTGGTTGTCCTTTGCCAAACTGAAGTCATACAAAATGTTATCTATACATAATGCTTAGAAATGCACCACACTTGCAGGTATAAATATAGATAAGACATTTGTAGTACATGTAGATGTATTATATATGTGTATATATACATATATAATGTATAGCATCCATGTGAATTGCATGTTATGTACAGGTCACAATATATAGAGCCATAAGAGAGACATGAGACACAACATGGACAATCCCACTAGACACAAACACATAATATATAGGCATTTGTAACACATTTAAAAAATGACCATTGTTTGAATCTTTAAAAGTTATTAATGGTTGTTTTGTGTTGTGATGTGTGATCTATTCTAGAGAAATATCTGTGTGCACTTGAGAAGAATATGGAATCTGGTGCAGTTTGATATAATTTTCTGTATAAACCTGATAGATCCATTTACTCTATATTGTTTAAATCCTCAATTTCCTTATTAGTCTCTTTGAGTGTTATGAAAACTATTTAAAGTCTCCTAGCTGTTAATGTATTGCTATCTCATTCTACAACTAATTCTAGCAATATTTATTTTATATTTAAAAGCTCTTAATTTGGACATGTGTAGTTTTGCATATCCAGCTTTTTAAAAATTACAAAACAATTTTGTTATAAATAGATTGAGAAATTAGATAGATATTAATTAGCCAACACTTAAAAATAATTGAAAAGTATAAGAAAAAAATATTTAACAGCTCTTATTCTGAAGGGATACTAATTAAAAGACAATGAAATACCATCTTAAACCTAAGAACAGGCAACTAGTTTTAAAGCAACAGAAAACTGGAGAAATTGAAACTCTAAATACTTCTGCTGAAATTTCACAGTACTTATAAAAACAGCATGTGAATTTCTTAAAAGTTTTGAACTAGGATTTAGTATGTTTTAGCAATAACACTTTACACACTATTCCGAAGAACGTCATTAACGTCTTAAAGAGATATTGGAATATTTAATGCAGAGATATTTTTAAAGCCAAAATGTGGAAACAAAATAAATGTTCATCAACAGATAAGTAGATGAAGAAAATGCAATATAAACATACAATAGTACTGTAGCACTGTCCTCCTCTTGTTCATCAATTTGCTTGGGCGGGCACCAGTAATGTCTCCATGGAGAGTCTTATTACTGTTTTTGGCATATTGAATATGTCATTGGTAGCTTACCAGGCTTTGCCATGCAGGCAAGGTATGTCATTGGTAGCTTGGGTTGGCCGGGTCGGCTGCTCACTAGCACAGAGGGTAGAGCTTTTGCCTTACAGATGGCCGACCCGGTTTCTATTCCTCTGCCCCTCTCGGAGAGCCCTGCAAGCTACTGAGACTATCTTGCCTGCCCGGGAAAGCTAGGCAAGCTACCGGTAACGTATTCAATATGCCAAAACAGTAACAATAAACATAAAATAAAATAACATTTTTCCAGAGCAAAAAAATATTCAGCAATGTTAGATTACATTATCATCTAAATTTTAAGCTAATTAAAACAAACCAGTTTATGAAAATATATATTCTATAAGTAACAGACAATTTTAATCAGAGAATAATGGTATTTTTCAGAAACTAAAGGATGATAGTATGGAATCAATTGCCATCAAAATTCAGTCTAACAAGATAAGAGTGATATTGTTCCAAGGATTGGGTTTTATTTTTGACTCTGTTTTCAGAAGTGACCACTGGTGGTAATTGGCGAACCACCAAAAAGACAGCATTCACACACATACATTATTGAGTGTAGAGCTAACAATAAGAGTGTAGACCAGTAATATAAAAAATGCTAAAAATTCTATTACTTTTCTCAGGACTCAAACTTAAGATTTTAGGAAAGAACAACTATAGTTAACAACTTAGAAATTTCTCTTCTTTCTAAACATGGATAGAGGGAAATATTATAAATAAATGAGAAGTTTCTTCATGTCATATCAAGAATTCTAACAAACCAGATACTCTCTTCTTAATCTGGGTGCACAAGGGTCCTCAAAATCTTACCAGATTTCTGTGGCAATTGCAGGTTCAATGTGACCTTAAACCTTCAAAGACCAGTGAGCCAGTTACACACCTTCCCGTGCTCAGCACTCATATGAATCACATTTAGATTCTAGCTGCAGTCAGAGAAAACTAAGTTAATAAGACATTACTAACCTCAAAATGTATCCAGGAAATTGAGTTAAACTTTGATGTGAAGGTTAAATCGACCTTTAACAGAACTGTTCTCTAATTTTTCTTCTTTCCTTTTTCTCTTTGTGCTTTGTCTCAATCTACCGTTCCATTTCTCATTGTCTAAGGGCATTATTTTCATCTATTTTCTAAGCCTTCCTCTCTTTCATCGCTTTTTCTTTCAACCTAGCCTTCACGTACATTATTTTTGTTAGAACCATTATTCTGTGAACTATCTTTCCATATTATCTTATACTTTTAATCTTATGTTTCTCATATATTTCACATTCCTGAAACTGAGTACGTTTAACAAATATTTCTTTAAGATTTTATAATTTTAGGGCCTTTGGGTGCTTGAAAACATTTAGTTCATCCTTTTGCCTATTTAATAAAGAGCCTCGGTGATTTTTTTAAAGATAACAAATTTTTAATCAATTAATACATCACATATAATTCAATAATTATATTAGTATATTTTATTTCATCAATTTAATCAAGTTCATCAAGTTTAACTAACTTAAACTACCTTATTTTCAGTTTATACCTCATTCAGATTTCCGTAATAAAAAAGATGATGAGCTATTTTTATTTATTTATTTATTTGGGACACAGTGTGTCTAAAATTCAAGGATAAAAAAACTTTGTAAATAATGGTGCTCTAATAAATTATTATTTTTTAAAAGTAAAAAACATATATTTATGTTTTTATGTCTTTTAATGGTTTAGTTATTTACTTTTTAAATGATAATACTTTATCATATTGATGCAACATAGTTTATATCTATGTAGCAAAGGAATTTTTTGTTGCTAAAAGAAATTGCAAATATTCATATAATTTTTCCTTTAAGTGTTTGATTGTATTTCTCAGTGAACCGATCACTGCCAGATGCTTACTTTTGGGGTAGTGTGGTATTAATTCCATTGCTTTAATAGATACAGGGCTATTCAGATCACTTGATCACTTGACATCCCATTACTCATGGATTTGCTGGAGCGGGCGCCAGTAACACCTCCATTCATCCCTGTTGCGTACTAATGTAGCCCAATGGCATCTGCTTATTCTAGAAACACGAAGCGCCTTAAACCAATCGTTCAGGGTCTTGATAAGGAAATCAGACCATCTCATAGGTTAGGGACCACGTGACCTTTTGACGAGCCATGGAATCCAGTTGGTAATGGCTCTAGTTAGTGGTTGTCTCCAAATTTCATTGTGTGTCCAGCCCATCTGATTTTTGATGCTTTGGCAAACGAGACAGCATCCCTGATTCTTGACTGTTGATGAAGTTTGGAACTCTGGATTCTTTCTCTCATTTGAGTGAAGTGTGATACTCCAAGCACAGCTCTTTCAGTTCCTCTTTGGGAGAACCGAATAGCGTTCTCATCCTGGTTTTGTAGGGCTCAGGTCTCTGAGGCATATGTTAATGGATGAAGAACAGTGGAAATGAAGAGATGTGCCTAGAGCCAGAGGTTCTTTGTCCTCTTAGCTATTTCTTCGACATACTTGAAGTCTTTCCAAGCCGCTCTCTTCCTCCTGCACAACTCAGGTGCCACGTCATCCGTCATGTTGACTTCTCGAACTAGGTATACATAACTGTTGCATTCTGAGATGTTTTTCCCGTTGACATTGATTGAACGTCATTAATGAGAATATTTCTCAAAAACATTGTCTTTGTAAAATTCAGCTGTAGTCCGAACTTTCCACACTCACAGTCGAAGTTGGCCAGCATTTGTATCGCTTGGCTGATGTTTGGTGTTATGAGAATGATGTAATAAGCGAAGTGGAGATGGCATAGTTGCTGACATTCTATCTTCACTCCCATTCCTGCCCATTCCAGTCATTACATGATAATCTCAAGGGTGGCACTGAAGAATTTCGTTGAAATGGCATCACCCTGATGAATCCCTCTCTTGATGTCAATGATCGCCTTCCTGTAGAATGGTGAGATCCTGGTAGTGAATCCTCAATACAGCTCATAGAGGATCTTGATGTATTGAGTTTGAACGCCTTGTTTGGCTAGTTGTGAGTCTCATTTTTAGAGAAGATTAAAGAAATGACCTGAATGAACATGAAAGACTGCCTTATTTTCTTGTCATTTGGGTATTATAATGCTTGTATTAATATTACTTCTAAAATGGCTAAATTAAATCATATTTTAAAAACTAAAACAATAACTTTTTTAATACATTGCATATTTTTAATTTTTAATGTACCATGTGCAGCTAATTTAGTTTTATCATTAAAAAAATGCAAGTTCAAAAGTAACTCCAAATAAAATAATAATTGGACTAGTGTTTATAAATTCAAATTCCTGCTGTACTTTTTTTTTAATGTGTCCTCAATTTTATTTTGCATTACATAACTTTCTAATTTAGGAATAGGAGCCTTTAAAACAAAACTGGTTACATTTTTTTTTGAAAAGAAAGACAAAAGTGGCATGATAGCATTGTTTTACAGTTGAATGCAAATTCATTTCCAAGTACATTAATCTTTTCCTTTTAATTCAGTGAAATTCTCCTCTGAGGCATTTGCCGTTTGTCAGTTCTTCACTAAAGCAGATATATGTTGTGCAATATAATATGGTTTCCTGACTGGATTTTAAATCAGCCATTTGCTATCAATTCTAAAATGCAGTACTTGACCACTAAAAAGTACTGTTAACACCTCACAAGTTCAGTATGTTATTAAACTTAAAGCAAATCAATGAAGTTCATATTAAGATCAGATTAAAGATTTACACTTGGTAAAAGGTTAAGTAAATCTCCATGCTTTTTGATATTTTTAATTTGCATCTTTAATAAGCTGTAGCATCAACAGAACCGCTGGCTTCATTTCTACATATTTCAAAAATAGAAAAACTTGTTCTTTCCCCTGTGTCAATTTATTCTAGGCCCCAAGTTGGAAGACTTCAGAGAACAAATATATTGCAGTTACCAATTCATAATACTTTATAGAACTTCAACCTTGAGCCTGGTGCTGGAAGAAACTCTATTCTTTTTTGTTGTCAACTCTCCTTATTGTCTAATGACTCTCTCCCTACTCTTGCTGACTGTCCTTGTCCATCTTGACCTAGAAACAGAAGTCCATATATAGTTCCTTTACCTAAAGAAAACTACTTGATTTTTGCAGAAACTTGAATATTAACTCCTTCAAGTCACCAGAGGATTACTTTGTAAGGTTTTCGACTGAGGTAATGCAGTTTTCAGAATTGTCATTTGTCCCTTGAGGTTGATTTAAACAATGAAAGTCTGTGATTTAAATTTTCTTCAGCGACTAAATTACTCCTTTTCATACTAGGTGTTAAAAGATTCACAGGAACATGAACTTTTTCTGGGTCAATAGGGCATCCTAAAGCCAATTTCCAGCAGGAGGGTTTAAGAGAATATTAACATTTCAGACCATTATGTCTTCATCAACGCAAATCTCCAAACTACCTGATTTTCCACCAGGGAATTTTATAATCTAAATAGGATGAAGAGTTAAGTAAACACATTCACTTTTTAAAAACATTGTCTCAAGTGACAAAGGTGGGACTCAAAATAGAAGTCTTTATTATAAATGTTATATGTTATTAGGTCAAGCTGCAAATTGGAGAACTTAATGCATGTGTGTTGTGACATATATCTGTGGGTATACGTCACAACACAGACTTATTCTGCTAAGGTACCACTGGGTTTCTAGTTTCCAGGACTTTGCTGTGCAGTGCACATTTGGAGGAACACAACCCAAGAGGATTAAGTAATAATCCAAATCACTTACTAGAAACAATATATTTTTTATTACAGGTGATAGAATTAATGTCAGCACTTGAAAAACTAGAGATAATGTTGTAATAGAGTTAAGGAAGTCACAATACACCAATATAAGTAGTGCCTGAGTCTAAAAGATAAATAATGCTGACTTTGTCTATGCACCCATATATAATTGGAAAAACATCAGCTCAAACCTTATATTTTTATAAGTATTAAATATTAACTGGATACTAGATGGCTAATAGTTTATAAGACAGATTGCAAAATGTCTATAGAAATAACAAATCCTTATTGTAAATACAGATAAGAAAGTTAAAAATTCTCAAATAATTATCTATGCCAATGCCCAATATAGTGCATAGAGACATAAAAGGGAAGGAAAAAGATTGACATGAAAGGTTGTGCTTGTCAATTTTTAATGTGTCTTCATAATATTTCTACTTTGGTTGTAAGAATAATAGCTTACATTTAGCTTTAACTGTTATCTTAATTTCTGAAGACCTTTAACAATAAGATCCTTTCAAAATTTACCTCTGGGGCTAGAGAGTTAGAAAAGTGTGTTGGAAACTTGCCTTGAAGATGACCAAGAACACCCAGAATGTCCTCAAGCCCACCAGGAGTGACCCTTAAGTCTGTGGCAAGAACTTTGTAGAAAAAATATATATGTGTGTGTGTTATACTGATACACACACAGACACACACACACACACACACACACACACACACATATATATATATGTATATATATATATATAATGATTTACTTGAACACCTTTACTGATAAGGTAAAGGTAAAGGCCCTCCCGTTGATCGTCGATTTGCTTGAGCGGGCCCAGTAACATCTCCATTGGAGACTGTTGTTACTGTGTTTGGCATATCGAATACTCTCGGTAGCTTGCTGGGCTACAAACTGTTTTCTTGTCCTGTATTCTTCAACTAGGGTGGTCCTGGGAATTAAATTGACAGAAGAAAAATTCACAAGAGTAGAGCAGTTTTATCATCTGCCACTTGAATACTTATGGAAATAATTCAGTTAAGAACTATTATAAATTAATATAGGGCTGCTTAGAACTTGGTGCTTTAAATAATAACTTTGTAGGAAAGTACTAGGGAAATGGTTATAAAGATTTTATGTTGCAAGATGGAGGCTATGTGGTTAATGTAGTTAAAGGTTATTTGCTAATATATATTATGCAACTCCTTCTCATTAAAGTTTGTTGTATTTCTCAAACCAAGGGTTTGCACAAATAACTCGAACAGGAGTAGTTCAGAGTGTTAAGGGGCAGTGGAAATATTCTAGGTGACAACCCTCTCTATCTTTCTCTCTGTCTGTCTTGTCGCTCTGTCTCTTTCTTTCTCTCTATCTCTGTCTCTGTCTCTCTGTATCTCTCTGTCTGTCTCTATCTCTGCCTTTGGTTCTGTCTCTGTCTCTGTCTCTGTCTGTCTCTGTCTCTGTCTCTCTCTGTCTCTGTCTCTGTCTCTGTCTCTCTTTCTCTCTCTCTCTCTCTCTCTCTCTCTCTCTCTCTCTCTCCCTCTCTCTCTGTTCTTTGTTCTTTTTTTTAATCACTTCCCTGCTCTGCCCATACCCAGCCATCACTTAGACCTTTTTCTGACAGAACTCTTGCTGCCTGGTTCTATGGGTGAAAGACAAAAGTATGGGTTTTCTGCGCTGTTCAGATGGAACTGGTGAGGGTGCTAGATCCTTTTGTCTTCACCTGAGATTGAAAACAACCACAAAACACAAAGAAATAGAGCAAGGTGAGCTCCAGAGTAAAGAGGATCTTAAAATATTTTAGCCAGGAGAATTCTATGGTAAGAATTTTGCCACCGAGGGGACGAGGAAATGCAGTTAGGTCAAATAAAGGATCACTATGACAATGATAGTTGAAAATGATCACTCTGGACAAAAACTGAGTGTGGAAAGGAGGTTAAGTGGTATGCATGATACCTTTACAGTAACAGCATAGTAAACCACAGTTCCTAAAAGGAATATATGAGATAGAAAGAGAGAGAAGTAGAAAAAGAAGCAGCAGAAGAAGAAACAGAATTAGGAGAAGAAGGAACAGAAGCAACAGAAAGAGAAAAAGCAGAAGAAGAAGCAGAATGACTGATGGAACATTGTATGACTGAAATCCAAACATGAACAACTCTGTAACTGTATATCTCATGATGATTCATTTAAAATAAATAAAAATATATTAGCAAGCACAATATAAATAATAGACACAATAATCCAAAGAGTAGTTCCTATACCTACAATCATTTTCAAAAGCAGTCATGACAATATGCTAGGTAATTTTGAAGACTTAATAAAATAAAACAGATACAACACATCAAAGAATGTTATAAAGAAATTAATGTTCAACATATGATAGCAATAATTTTAGATTATTGTATTTCTTATAAAGAATGTGGGGAAGAGCAGACATCAGGAAGCAATGGGAGCAAGTGTCAGGAGATTCAGATGCATTGGTTGTGTAAAGGAACAGAACAGATGAATACTCAAGCCACAAAGTCAACAACACTGAATTCATGAGACCCAGACTTTAAAAGGTTTCTGGAAATGTGGTTGAGTGTTGTGGTGTTGGTAGATGGGAGATTGCAGGGAATCTGTCAAATACTGGTGTTGGGAAGTTGCCACTGTTGGCAGGATTGGTGCTGGACATTGTATGATTAGAATAAAGTGATTACTTTGTACGTCATGGTGCTTTTTTTTTTTAAAGAGGACATATTAAAGACAGGGTTTTGAAGTTGGGATTAAATACACCAAAATTTACTGTTACAGTAAGAAGATATACAGTTGATGAAGTATTATTCCCAGGACTGATGATGCTGGGATAAAAATGAATAGAAAACATCAGGTTCTTTCTCCTAGTTTTCTAGATTCTCACCATTGCCCCTGTTCCATTTCACTATGTGGCTGATAAAAAAAAATAGATAAAAGTGATTTTTCTGAGTAGCAATTCTTCATCATATAATATTTAAGAATAATATACATTTAATTTTAAGAAAAGAAATAATAGAAATCAGTATTGTTATGATCCATTATATATTTCAGTACTTTTTTTTGTTAGCTGTTTCCGTGTCACAAAGTTGAAATGTTTAATTTAGACAAGTTCTTTATAAAGCAATATTTTAGGAGGGTAGTTTTCTGTTGCACTTCCTAAATTCTACTGTCATATGTTAAAATTTCAGGATAAGCAAGAATGAGTATAGTTCTATGTTTACCTAAACAATTTTATTTACATATTTATTTTTGCATAATGAAAATACCTTTTAATAGAAATATAATATATGCAGCTCACAACTGAAAATAAGTAAAACTTGATTAGAAATGTTCAGAGTATCTTCATGATAGTACAGGAATATAAATCAGTTTAATTCCAGCATATTTATAAAAACATTATTAAAATTTAATCTTACTTGGAAAACTAATGTATGTTATGTTTTAGGCATAACACCTAAAGTGATTTAAAATTTATATTTCCCACTCTGCTATATTTTAAAGTTAACTTATTGTGTATTCCTGCATTTTGTTATGTTTGATTCTAATCATTTTTCTCATCTCAGATAAACATCAGTTTATAACCATTTTAAATAAAAAATATTTTCCCAAGAATGAGCATTTCTCATTACCAATTGCAATCTTTCAGATCACTGAGAAAAGGAATGTACTTACTAAAATTCCAGAGCAGGTATTCAAACAAAACTTAAAGTTTATTTTTCAGAGTTCTGAGAAAGGATTGTAAATTGAACTATACAGAACCATTTAGCTATCAGATAAGTTCATCTAGGGCCCACACAAATGCCAGGATAGCACCAGAGATTAATAACTTATTCACCTGCATATTTTATTTATGGTTATAGACCTACACTTCCAAAATCTGAAATTCAGAGGCTATAAATCTCTGAAAAGTGATAAATGTAAAAGGTGGAGAAAATAGGCCAGTGTCCTAGAGTGATGACTTGATATCCATACACATTTCTGAGACATCCGTTGGCCATATGTCATATTCCGTTTAGTGGGCAAAGACTCCTTTCACCTTATAATTATTTATATATACTGAATAAATGATGTCCTCTTCCACTTTTTTAACTAATGTTCCCCTTCTTTTAAATAGAAAGTTTAGAAATGGCAAAGCACAATTCACAAGGTTTATAACAGACAAAGGTAAAAGAATTCTCTCCTCCAAAATAAAATGGCATGCCCCAGTCCTGAAATTTCTCATGCAAGAATTGGTCAAATACTTCAACAGATATTATATATCCCAGTATTGCTATTACTCACAGCTGTTAGTTAGCATCTAATGGCAACTATTCAGAAACACTACTTTGCACCAATATTAACAAAAATCTGGAAATCTCAAGCCTAGATGAAATTCTGTGTCATTGTATTAAGAATGCTAACATCAGCAAGTAAAACTAAATTCAGAAGAATACTATCCTACTCCCCAGTGAGAAGACTTACACTATCCTCTCTCCTACAGGGCCTACTAACTTATGGTACTTTTTGGGGAAAATTTACCCAGCTGATCTTGATCATACCTTAAGGTTTTAAAGTAATCATTGACATTGAGTTTTGTCTGAGAACAAAACAGATTCAGAGATATAGAGGGAAATGTGATCAGTAAATGGAATTATTCATTATAAGTGATGTGCAGATTCTGCCCATAAACAATAATTACTTGATACTAACTAGTTTATATAGAGCATATCAAAGTTTGATTATTCATCTGCCATGTGAGATCTTCTTTATCTGAGACTACTTTAAGGCATGAATGGGAGAATTTAGCATATTGACTCAGAATCCTGTTGGTAACTGCCATCATGCTTTTAGTTTACTTTCATTTATCTGACAGTGAACTGGCAGGTTATCTATGATGTGAAATACATGGTCACTTGAATCACATGTATCTCAACCTGCAGCAATAGAACAGGCATGACTTAAAGTATTACTAAGAGAGGACCAAAAAAATCAGGTCAAATATTGAAAATGTGGAATCATAAATTTACATATAATTAAAAGTTTCTGTCTTGTATACCAAAATCCCATTAGAAAAAAAAATCCTATAGCCAGGTCAATGTCAGAGTGGAAGAAGACTGAAGTTTAAGAGCAAGTCGTTAAAATGTAAGAAAGGTGATTAAGATTATTTGTGCAGTGTTTTTACTACTGACAGATTCTGAACTACTTGCATTTTCCTATTATAGTTCTGTATATTAACAACACAGCTGAGAACCAAAGGGTCATGGTTTTGGCACCATAATTTTTTCTTGCTAATAATCTCATGAATATTTCTATATAGATTTCATATTTTCCACCAGAGTTAATGATTTTCCCTTGTTATTCTTGCTAAAATTTTTATGGCATATTATTATTGTTATCTCAACTCACTTTAGAAATACTGTTATTCCATAAGAAAAGAAGTAAAGTTTTGAAAATTGAACTATAAAAAAGCATAACTCCTGACATTTTTATGAAACTTTGTACTTTCAATCTATTGCATTTTTTTCTGGTTAGAAAAAAGTTCTACTAAATAGTAAAGTTAAATAATAATTGTAATAACTAAAAAGTTGTTTAGACTTTACATTGGCTGTGAATTTGACATACATTACTTTAATTATTGCATTGTTTAAAAAATAATGTGTAAGAATTAAATAATAGAAACTAATACATAATTAGGTAAGCAAAACTATATTTTAGTCTCTATACATAGAGCGAGTGTCTGAAATTTTTCTAGCACTGTCAAAACAAAGTACTACAGAATGACCCACATAAGTAACCAATACTTATTTTCTCAAGATTTTGAAAACTAGAATACTAAATTCAAATGTCAAAAATTTCACTGATGTCTCTCCTTCCTCAGCTTGCAGATGACTGTCTTCTTCCTTTGTCTTTACCTGTTTTCCCCTTTATCTGTGTCTGTGTCCTAGTTCCTTAATTCTCCAATAAGGACATCTGCTATCCTAAATTACATTCTACCCATATTATAACATTTGGTATAAATTCCATTTTTCAAAGCTCTATCTTCAAATAGTCATATTCTGACATGTTGAAAGTCAAAATTTGAACATAAGAATTCTCAGGGTTTGAAATTCATCCCCCAAGAAATGGTTTCGCAGACCAATGGGAAAAACATATTCATTATTGCTCAGGGACTAAGAGTGTGAAATTGCTCAAACTGATACCGGAACATGTGAATTTTATTTCTAATATAGAATAACCTGCTAAATTAAGTTTATAAAGATGTTGTGAAGAGCACAGGTTGGAAGAAGAAACATGATCAAAATCCTTGGAGACTAATATACTGAATATAAAACTCTCTGCCAGAATAAAGCCTGGAATATATAGAGTGTGCTGAAAACTTAGTAACTCACTGATGATAAAATTTTCAATTGAACTACTGTAATCTATCACTTAGAAAGAATTTTTACTAAGCTAATCAGGAGAGAATCAATTCACTCTAAAAAGTTTAGCTTGGAGTTTGGTTTATTCAGAAACACTCAGCAGAGCATGAACGGGAACAGAGGAGGTGGACGGTAGAGGCAAGTGCTGTCAGTTGAGCAGAGACTTTTAAAACTGAAGGAGGTGGAGGAGGAGGAGGCCGAGGGCAGACTCCCGCTGTGGTACAGTGCTTTCCTTTCACCGTCCCAGGGTCAGCCAAGTGCAAGTTTCTCTGTGGTCAATTTGCAAGAAATCCTCCGAATGAGACTTTCTTCTGCTGATTTTTCCTCCCACCTATCTTTCTGAGAACACAAAAGCATTTTGCTCCTTGACAAGTGTCTGCAAGGCTTAGCTACACTTTCCCTGTTCAGTACTGTTTTGATGACTCGAAGGCACTATTCCTATTAGTAATATTTATGCTGAAGAACCTCTTTTATGGCATATTTCCACTTTTTCACTTTCTGCCTTTCAATTCAAGTTCCTGCAGGGACTAAAGTTTATTATCAACACATTTCCTTCAAAGAGGTCTGGATAAAATAAAGAACAAATGCACTTATATGCTAAAACAAAAAAAAATCATTTTTATTAGGTGTTAAATGTTTGAATGTAAAAGATAAACTGAAAGGAAATTTTTAAGAAGACATTCTAACCCTAATAAAGTTAAAAAAACCATATAGTCAATCACAGACAAAAAAGACTATATGTGTTTGTGTGTATACACAAATACAAACACACCCGTATGACCATATTCATTATCATTGTATCACTGTCATCCCGTTGATCATCAAATTACTTGAGTGGGCACCAGAAACATCTCTATTCCCCCCAACCCTGAGATTTTAGCAGCCTCTTCTTACTCGTCTGTTCCCAATGATTGGAGGCTTTTTCAGGGTCAGAGGAATGAGACCTGTTGTCATTGCTGTATTTGTCATATTATATATGGCACTGAGTAGCTTGCCAGCCTCTGCCCGTGCAGGCGGGATACTCTTGGTAGTTTGTTGGGCTCTCCAAGAGGTATATATTTATATATTTTTCTTTATTATCTGTTGCCTGCTATCTGAACCCCATCAAATATGGAGTAATAATAATGTGTCACGCAGCTGCAAAGTTGGCCATGGAGTCCAGAAAGCAGCCGGGAGCATGGTGGTGGTTGGGTGGTGGAGGTCGGCTGCTGGGGCTGGGTTTCTTGGGATGAGGAGGGCTCTCACCCACCCCGCAGCCTAGCACAGAGTCTGATGGAATGGTTCTGGGAGCCTCCTTTAATTATACTGTCTGGGAGGAGCATTCTGAGTTCTGCAGAGTGGCCTATAAGGAGATTATCTGGTACCTGCAGGGTGTGACTTATGGGTGTGATCCCTGAGTCACCAAGAGACTGGGGGAAGCAGGCAGAGGATCTCTGTTCCAGGGTCTCATTGAGTCCAGAGTCCAAGGTCACAAAGTTCTGCATTATCTGGGTTCTGTGGGAGTTCATTCATGTGTGAGGCTAGGCCTGAGCATAGCGGGGTTTGGGTAGTGGAGATTGGCTGCTATGGCTGGGTCCCTTGGGGCGGGGAGGGCTCTCACCCACCCCACAAGCCTGGCATGGAGTCTGTATTATATGTTCATTATAATACTATATATAGTATCATAAAGTCTAGATTTTATACACACACACACACACACACACACACAAACAACAAGTGCTCAGTGATAAGATTTCCTGGATCAGAGATATAATACAGTACTTATTTTGCTTGTTGTCAACCATCAAATCTTATCACTGTATTTGATCCCACAAGAACTGCCAGGAGTGATCCATGAGCACAGAGCAAGTAGTAAGCCCTGAGCATAACAAGATGTGCCTTCCTAACCCTCCACCCCTCAAAAATAGAAGATGTGGCATCTATACACAATGAAATACTATTTATTTACATTTCATTATTCAAAACCTTTTTATTATAGCACCGTGATTTACGAGGTTGTTCATAGTGCAGTTATTTCAGGCATTCAATATTCCAACAACAATCCATCCAACCACCAGTGTGCGCTTCCCTCCACCAGTGTTCCCAGTTTTCCACCCACATCTCCAGCCTGTCTTCTTGCAGGTACAAACAAATTTACTTCATGTCGTTTGCTACAACACAAAGACAAATAAATAGAATTACTGAAACTTAAAGCAATCCATCAGTGTGTGATATTTGTTAGATTTCACACTGGTGCTACTAAAGTCATTGTCTGAGTATCTATCCACTGCGCTTGATGGTGCTAATTGAACCTTTTGTGTTAGTTCTTAGGCACGTTGATTTTGGTGGGTTTCAGTGCAACTTTCCAGTCAGATTTTCTCTCTTGCTGGGATGACAGTACTATGAAATTTGGAAGTGTGAGACCAGAAGCTATAAATTTGGTATAATTTGGTGGCTTGATATTTTGAGAAATTCAGTTGTGGAACTGGGCCAGTTCTTTGTCAAACAGTTTCGGGGATCCTATGCTTTCAAGAATAAAGAGGAATCTTCCCTTTCCCATTCCAAGAAGGCTCCAGAGTTCTCAGTTCAGACCAGTATACTTGGGAATATTTGGCAGAATCATATACTTTTGGAGATGAGATGCAATCAGGATGAAACTGGTGGCTATCATGTTAGGCAAAGTAAGTCAGAAAGAGAAGGTCAAATACCGGATGATGCCATTTGTGCGCAGCATATAAAGCAAAAGGACATTCAATGTTCTCTTATACGCTGATGAAAGAATTATGGTTATCAAGGTGAGCGGGGAGTAAGCTTTAATAGTAAATAGGCTACAGTGGACTGTGGTTGAGGGATCTTACTACTGTGGTGGTTGGTGGATTCTTATGATAAGATTGTATACCTAAAACATATACACGTTAAAGCACTTACACTCTAGTTAAGATTCTTTATTGAGGTCAATAAAAAATAAGTTTAAAAAGGTTTAACACCTATAGGAGACTAACACCCAGGAATAACAGAGATAAGTACCGGGAGTTTTGCTCCATGGCTTGGAGGCCAGCCACACATTCTAGGGAAAAAGGGAGCTCAGATAGAGAAAGGAGCACCAAATAAAGGGTGTTGGAAGGATCCTCCCAGGAGAGGAGAAGCATACTGAAAGTAGACTATAGACCAAACATGATTGCCATTCAATGCCTCTTTTGTAAACCACACACCCAAAAGGAGAGAGAGAACAAAAGGGAATACCCTGCCACAGAGGCAGGGTAGGATGGGGGGATAGGGGGTGGGAGGGATACTGGGACCCGTGGTGTTGGAAAATGGGCACTGGTGGAGGGATGGGTGTTTGATCATTGTATAATTGAAACCCAAGCATAAAAATTTGTAAATCTACAACTGTACCTCATGATGTTTCACTAATAAAATTTTTTTAAAAAATGAAAAAAATTAAGCAGTTTAACACCTATAAATGACAACAAATGCATAAGAACAAATCAAATAAATATAATCTCTTCACCTCCTCCAGGTTCATGTGACCAAAATACATTACCAGGGACTCAAGGAAAATAGCATCAGTGGGGTTTCAGACACATAGAAGCTCTCATGTTTCAACACAATTATCGCTGTGGATTGCTTATGTACCTGAAAAGATTATTTCTGATTTTTGTGAATTTATATATTCTATTTTGGTGTCTTTTGAAAGTCATTCTTGAAAACTAATATAATGTTCTAGATGTTGCTTTATTTTCACAAAATCAAGAAACTGAATGGAATAGATTGTTTAATTGTTGGTTAATATTGGTTTGTCCTTTCTGCCTTGCAGCAAGGAACTTGCTCAAGTTTTTTGAGTTACTCCTATCACAGTACTCCCACTCCTCTATATTTATTTGTAACCTCTTTCTTGCTAACAGGTTTCAAGCTCTGTTGACTTGTAAATATTGTTTTCTCTCTTCCCCTTAAGTCCTTTGCATAGTTAATTCAGAGCAATGTCCTTTTTGTATGGACACAGGAAGACAATTAATGCTACACTTTTGTAACTTGGGATTTAATGGACTCCAGATAATATTACCTCTTGGACATTTGTTCTCTTGACCTAAGCCTCAGTTACCATTACTTCCTAGCACCCCAAAAGTAGGGTCCCAATGAGGGACTATTGGATCCAGGGCAAGCTGTGAGTTACTCTAGTATCAAAATGGGCATGGCCAAAGTGCCATAATATTTAAAAATAAGCTAAGAACATGGTCATGGAGAAATTCTGTCATGAACCAAAACATAATAACTAGATTCAGACCCTTTTAGTTTAGAAATGATTAATCCAGCTGAACACTGTAGTCTGAGTCTGTGGTGAGATGTCCCCAGGAGAGCCACCCTACAAGCTCAATGTATCTCTTGCTGTGTCCATTCAAGATAACTAATATTAAGAAGTAGAACTGGGGACTGGAGTGATAGCACAGCGGCATTTGCCTTGCACGGGGCCAACCCAGATTCGATTCCCAGCATCCTATATGGTCCCCTGAGCACCGCCAGGAGTAATTCCTGAGTGCAGAACCAGGAGTAACCCCTGAGCATCGCCAGGTGTGACCCAAAAAGCAAAAAAATAAAAGTAGAATTAAGATATTAAAAGATATTAATTACAGAGCTGGAGTGATAGCACAGCAGGTAGGGCATTTGCCTCGCACTCAGCCGATCCGGGTTTGATTCCCAGCATCCCATATGGTCCCCTGAGCATGGCCAGGAGTAATACCTGAGTGCATGAACCAGGAGTGACCCAAAAGAAAAAAGAAGATGTTAATGTTAATTAAGTTATTTAACTAAGCAAAAAATAAAAGCACTTTTTTAAGGTCTTTTTTAAAAAAATTTAGTGAATCACTGTGAGATAATTATAAGCTTTCTTGTTTGGATTACAAGCACACAATGATCAAACACCCATCCCTCAACCAATGCACATTTCCCACCACCCGGTATAAACCGCCCCTTCCCACCCTCCCTCTGCCTCCATGACAGACATGATTCCCCATAATCTCTCTCTCTCTACTTTTGGACAATATGGTTTGCAATACAGACCCTGAGAGGTCATCATGTTTGGTCCTTTATCTACTTTCTGCACACTTCTCCCATCCCTACCGATTCCTCCAGCCATAGTTTTCTTAGTGATCCCTTCTCTATTCCAGCTGCCTTCTCCCCATTTGCTCATGAGGCAGGCCTCCAGCTATGGAGCAATCTATCTGTCCCATTTATCTACTATCCTTAGGTGTCAGGCTCATGTTATGTTGTTTTATACTCCACAAATGAGTGCAGTCCTATGTCTGTCCTTCTCTTTCTGACTCATTTCACTTAGCATGATACTCTCCATGTCTATCCATTTATAAGCAAAGTTTATGACTTCATCTCTCCTGACAGCTGCATAGTATTCCATTGTATAGATGTACCAAAGTTTCTTTAACCAGTCATATGTTCTAGGGCACTTGGGTTGTTTCCAGATTTTGGCTATCGTGAACAGTGCTGCAATGAACATAAAGGTACAGATGTCATTTCTACTGTGTTTTTTTTTTATCCTTGGGATATATTCCCAGAAGTGGTATTGAGGGGTCATGTGTAAGATCAATTTCTAGTTTTTGAAGGACTGTCCATATTGTAAGAAAAGCACATTAGGTGGTATTTTACCCCTGAGCAAAGGAAGGGCTTTCTTATGTTGATTTTGGTCCTGGAGGACTGGGTCAGTGTGAGACTAGAATGAGGGTCTTAGTCAGATTGGAACAGGCCGTGGGGAGAATAGAATAAAAGGCAACTGATCATCAATCAGTCTGGCCCTCCTTTCCTCCTTCAACCACTCATGGAGTGGCCTGAGTCCCTGGAACACACACAGCAAGAGAGAGAGACACGAGGAGCTCTCCCTAGCCACCCAGGAGACTATACAGTTTATAAGTGCATATTATATGGTGATGTTATAAAGGGATATGATATGGCAATGTTAATTTAAGAGAGGTAAATTATCTGAATGGGCTAGATCTAAAAACAGTTACCTTTAAAAACAGTGATTAATTACAGACAAGAAAGTACATGAGAGTAAATCAAAGAGCTATTTGACATGGCATTGTGGCTTGAAGATTTCCAGGAGCAAACTGATGAGAGTTGCAAGAAGTACCTAGAAGCTAATAACAGTCCCTACCTGATATTAAGGAAACAAGAATCTTATGATAACATTCATAGGATGAGAGTTCTACAAACAGCGTGAATGAACTTGAAGAGTGATTCCTCCTAAAAGACTCCAAATAATTGCTGATTTTCAATTACGGTCTTTGTGAGAAATTGAGCAGAAAAGCCAGTCAGGCTTTGGATTTCTCATTTACAAGACTGGGAAGTAATGAATAGGGTCTTCAGCCACTAACATTTTAACATTTTAAGATGCAGAAGGAGAAAATTAATGCCCTCATCTCATAAGTGTAATATAGCCCTATCTACTCAGAGATCTGAGTTCTAGCTTGGAGAGTCCTTTTCCCTAAACTCATGTATTACAGATATCAGATAGCCAGTGTTCCCTCTTCAGAGATCTGGCCGCTACTTATTGTCTAGTTCTCACTCTCAGTGAACCCGGCAGGCTACTGAGAGTACCCAGCCGGCATATATGCCCGACTGGGAACACCTGTAAAGGTGATTAGAGACTGCCCCAAAAGCCTCAATCCCCCTCGGAGAGCTCGGCAAGCTACTGAGAGTATCCCACTCACAAGACAGAACTGGCAAGCTACCCGTGGCGTACTCAATATGCCAAAAACATTAACAATGATCGTCCTTATTCTCCTGACCCTGAAAGAGTCCCCATCATGCCATCGGGCTACACTAGCATGTGACAGGGACGAATGGAAATGTTACTGGTGTCCGCTTGAGCAAATTGATGAACAACAGAATTATAGTGATATATATATATATATATATATACTATAATATATGACTATAAAGACTTGTCTCAGATTTACACATGCTCCCAATATGAAAAATTTATAGACAGAATTTAGGTTTATGAGAAAGATTAATCTATATATTAATCTGGTTAGAAATTTTGTGACTACTAAATAAGAAACCTTTTTTGTTATAACTTTGTGGTTTTAACATTCTTAATGTACCTTAATGACTTCATTATTTTTGTTATTTTAAAACCTGGCCAAAGATTTTTATTAGATAAGGATAACTGTATTTGTCCAAAAGAAAGAAGATAAGTGATTTTTGCTCACAACTTTCTCTTCTCTGTAATGTTTATCCTGATGTTGTTTACAATTTCAGAAAAGATATATATGCCTCAAAGAACTAGACCAAAAGAGGATTTAAGATTTTATGCTCAAACCCTTCAGTCTGAAATCCACACTTCTTAAAAAGTATGTTTCCCTAGTCTCATTCTCTATGAAAATCTTCTATAGAGAAAGGAAAGGGAAAGTGATTGTTTTGAGTTCAGGAGTCCACCACCATCCATTCTGCTGACTTGTCAAAAAGGCCTTCTCCACCATCACAGTCATTCTTATTTGACTGACCTCTAAGCAGCAATAAAAAGAAACTTTTACATTTATAACTCTAGTATAAATAATAAAATTTGTGCTTTCAGGGATCATTTCAGTCTTGTTTATCATTTTTTCCAGTTTGCAATACATTATGCCAGCACATTTTTATTCAATATTTATTTTGAATATATTATTATAGTAATACATAATTGGATTTTTTCTATTTATATTAAATCTGAAGCAATGTTTTGGTAATTCATTGCAAATAAATAGCAAAAAATTTTTATTTTGGGGCTAGAGAGATTGTACAGTCAATAAGACACTTATATTCCATGCAGTTAACTCTAGTTCAATCCCTGGTATCACATATGGTTCTCTGGAGCACTTTCTGGAATTACATCTGAGCACAGAACCACAAGTAATTCCTGAGCACTACCTGTTGTAGCCCCCAGGATAACAAAATCATATATACACATATATGTACACATGTATACATATATGTGTGTGCATGTGTATGTCTGCTGTGTGTTGAAGTAAACATAGTTGGCAGAGCACAATGTATAATAAAACGTGGATTAGTAAAACTAGACAAACATTAAGGGGTAATTCTTTCCAAAGCAAGTTGTTTTGTTTTTTTCTCACATCAATCTAATAAGCTTGATAAGTGTAAAGTCTTCATTTCTCTCCGGGTTGCATAGACACAGCCTTAACTGACTCTTTATATAATCATCACCAAGTAATTATATTCCAGCTGGATGCTTCGTGAATCTCCTTTGACCACAAATTAGTTTGCACAAAGTGACACAAGGCATATTGTGTGACATCTTTTATTACTGCCAGGCACTGACACGTAGCTGAGAACAATGAGTATGTTTTGAACAAGAATTGTGCTGTAATCTGGAAGCCAAATGAATACCTGCCCAACCGCAAATGTCTAAATAATTATTTTAGGCATATTTTCTTTTAACTCCCCCTCCCTCTTCATAGTAATGGAACTAATGGCTGGCAATGCCCTTCTCAATTTTCTTTCCATCCCAATGAAATTCAGCTTAAATATAAAGTATTAAAAATTAAATGTTGAGATATAGATTAGGGATCCTCACACTGAGTCCTTTCCCTCCTCAAATGACAAATTTAAATACTTTAGAAGACCATAGGAATAATGTACACAGTTAATGTTCTCTCCAAAAGAGTCAATAGAGCCTGAAAACTCAGTTCTTCAACACTAATATTTTTGGTCTATAAATCCTATTTTTTTTTATGTAGGAATACTGCTATTTATTCAGGCACTGATTAGCTGATTGAATTGTGCATGAACTCCACCTTACTTTTCTTTTTTTCTTTTTTATAATTTTATTTACTGAATCACCGTGAGAGCACTTACAAAGCTTTTGCGTCTAAGTCTCGGCCATACAATGAAACACCCACACATTCACCAGTGCCCATTCTCCACCCCCAAAAACTCCAGTATACCCCCATCCTACACCCTCCCCCTACCTGTGTGGCAGATGATTTCCACATTACTCTCTCTCTACTTTGATCACATTCAACGCTTTGACACCAGACCCACCATTATTATTTGAGATTTTACCCCACACTCAGATTTGCCGAGAAGACAATTTCTGGTTATGAATAACATATGATGTCGCATGGCGATTTTGAAATTCCGAAATTTTAACACTTAAATCTGGAGGGATTTCTGCCAACACCTGCTGGGTTCCAAGATTTGCTCCTGAGTGTCTGGGATCACAGTCATTAAAAGCAGCTTGATCAGAAGCCAGAAAGGCCGTTCGTGGGCGATGACTTGGGGTCTCGTTGGGGTGGGGAGGACAGGACCGGCTCTACCTCCATCCCATGAGGCTCTGAGTGTCTTATCACTGCAGGCCCAAACGTGACTGTCCAGTGGCCTCTGGAGGATGGCAGCCACCGGGCCACCAGAGGGAACAGGCCATGGCACTAAACCTATTCCCACCTGGCTTGGCCCAGCACCAGTAACCGACTTCAAGAACCAGACGAATTTCTGCCAAAAGCAGAAGATTTGTTTCGGAGACTCGGGGATCATGGCCATTAAGCAGTTCAATCAGGAACCAGAGAGGCCATGCCTCCAATTACATAGCTGGGCCAGAGGTTGTTTGTGGGTGTGTTTCCCACATACCTGACTTTTGGCCCTTTACTTTCTTGGTAAATTTTGCCCAAAGTTTTTGGGGGTCTGGCCAAAGGCACAGCAGCAATTTTGGGATATTTGGAAGTCTGAAGGCGCCATCTGACTGCTGATGCACTTGCCTCACAGGTACAGATTGACCTGCTGGCGGCACCATACCCCCTATAAATCCTATTCTTTTATATAAAATGAATTAGTGTTTATTTTGTAGGGCTGGAGCGATAGCACAGCAGTAGGGCATTTGCCTTGCACGCAGCCAACATGGCCAACCCGAGTTCGATTCCTCCGCCCCTCTCGGAGAGCCTGGCAAGCTACCGAGAGCATCTCGCCCGCACGGCAGAGCCTGGCAAGCTCCCCATGACGTATTCGATATGCCAGACACAGTAACAACAAAGTCTCCAATGGAGACGTTACTGGGCCCGCTCGAATAAATCGATGATCAATGGGAGGGCCTTTACCTTTACCTTTAGTGTTTATTTTGTAACTATAAATTTTCAATTTGATAAACTGTGTTTATAAACATAATAAAGCTAAATAATTGATTTTCTCCCAAGAAATTAGTTTAAGTATAACCCCATAAAAAAGATCAAGTCAGACATTAAAGGGTTGTCTTTATATGTGATCAAGTGCAGTTTGAACCTTGGTATTGCTATGAAGACCCCAGAAATCTCCCCATAGTGATCCCTAAGCAGAAATCAACAAGTAGGCCCTGAGCACTGCCAGAAAAGATACAAAACCAACACAAAGTTAGAGTGCATTTTATTTCTAAATATTTGATAAAATGAAAATATTAATAAGGGACCAAACCAACAGGTGACAAGGATGCCAGTACGAACACAGGTAAGTGCTAGCACAGAGCACACAGTAATGTTTTAAATCATCACATTGAAGCTGGGAAAAATTTTACATTGTCAGTGAGAATGTATCCTCTTAAAACCTAAGAAAATTTCATTGAAATTGGCATTCACTTAAATATAGATATTTTAAATGGTAAAAATAAAAGGTCCCTTTGATAAATAACCAAAGAAATGAAGTGGTACCAAATATTAAATACACATATTAGATTATGTATAAGGTGACAGTTATGCATTATTAAAGCCTATAATTTAACATCTTAATTAAGATTAAATATTACTTATAGTATATTAAAATATATTTATAGATATAAAATTTGGGCTGGAGCGATAGCACAGCGGTAGGGCGTTTGCCTTGCATGCAGCCAACATGGCCGACCTGAGTTCGATTCCTCCGTCCCTCTCGGAGATCCCGGCAAGCTACCGAGAGTATCTCACCCGCACGGCAGAGCCTGGAAAGCTACCCGTGATGTATTTAATATGCCAAACACAGTAACAACAAAGTCTCCAATGGAGACGTTACTGGGCCTGCTCGAGCAAATTGATGAACAATGGGAGGACAGTGACAGTGACAGATATAAAATTTATTTAAAAAGTGAATACACTAATGGAATAAAATAGAGAGAGCCTTGTGAAAATACTGAGAAAAGACTTTATGTGGAACCTAAATCAGCCCAAAGGTTTAAAGGATTTTGAAACAAAAGAACTCTCTCAGGAGCCTAAAAACTACTGAAATATGACCAAGCATGGAGCAGTAATGGATCCCTGAGAGGAGAGGAGGCTGGAACTTCGGGTGTAAAGGAACCAGGGATGCAGGGAACAGAGATTGAGCTAAGAACTCAAAAGGACTATTAGAAATTCAATGCTTTTACCCAGGAAAATCCCCAATTATTTTTACTTTTGTGAAGAATTGGGACAAAGGCAGTTATATCTAAACTTAATCTTTCCAAAATAGTCACTTTAGAGAGGCTCATGCTCATTTTCTTTGTCTTCCCTTCCTCTCTTTCTTTCTCTCTCTCTCTTTCTCTCTCTCTCTGTCTCTGTCTCTTTCTGTATCTGTCTCTATCTCTTTCACTTTACTCCTCAAATAAATATTATATTTATATATTTATAAATGTATAGATTTATAAATATATATTATTTATATATACCTTATATTCTTATATCATATATATATATGTCTTATATTCTTTCCTAAAAATAACAATTCCTTGTTCCAGTCGGGGATCCATAGCTCCCTAAGAAATCAATGGGATGGGGTAGAAATAGATTCTCACACTGAGCAGAACAAGTGGAACACTGGTGCGGTTTGATGACCACCTCCTCATGGGACTACTGAGATTTGAGGTCTGTATGTATCACTCAGAATTTCCAAGAAGGTTCTAATCAGCCCTAGGTTTTCCCAGGCATTTTTTCAGGTGACAGAGGTGAGTAGAGGGAAGTACTAGACTCTCTTCTAGAGGCTGCCATCTCTGTCCTCGCTACTTCACATAAGCCATCCAGAGACCACACTCCCTATAGAGGGTGTCACATTTCTCACCGCATCATCTCAGTTAATGGCTGGAGCGATAGCACAGCGGTAGGGCGTTTGCCTTGCACGCAGCCAACATGGCCGACACGAGTTCGATTCCACCGCCCCTTTCTGAGAGCCCGGCAAGCTATCGAGAGTATCTCGCCCTCACGGCAGAGCCTGGCAAGCTCCCCGTGAAGTATTCGATATGCCAAGCACAGTAACAACAAAGTCTCCAATGAAGCTGTTACTGGGCCTGCTTGAGCAAATTGATGAACAATGGAAGGACAGTGACAGTGACCACAGACCTGCTAGAGCAAAATCATCTCAGTAACAACAGAAGTCTGCTCTTTAATAGTGGATCAGTGTTCACTCGTCTCCATATTCTCAATACCAAAACACCAAGCTTATAAATGCTAATTTCTGTATTACATAAATGACACTCTATATTAAATATCACATTTAATGCTGTATATATTAAATATATTTTAAATTTATGTGATTAATATCACCTAAAATATTTTAGTTTTTCATACAAATTATGAATTTCAAACTTCAAATTCAAGTATAGAGGAATATGCTGCATGAAATTTTAATATATTTTTAATTTCACAAAATGAAATTGAACTCATATTTTTAAACTTCTTACACACTATGTATGATTCTATGCTATCATAATTTTCAGATTTTTATATTATTGATTTTTATAATTTTTTATTATGATTTTTCTTAATTTTAAATCTTATTCTTATATTTCTTGAAGATATTTCTCTTCTATGCTTTCTGAGTCTCTTGACTTCCACTATAATTTTCCCACAGAGAAATATCTCATGTCATACCATAGGATAACTTTCAGTTCAGGATTTGTAACTGAGTTAATAAGATACATGCACAAAAAAAAAGAACTTGATGTGATCCATGCCCTAGAATTAGAAAATACTATCTCTTCTGCAACATTTTAGACCCCCTGATGCTCAGAGAGCAAAAATTTAGGAAGACAATAAAGAAGTTAATTGCAACCGTCAAGATGAGAAGTGATTAAAGCATTTAATGAAACCATTTCTATGATTGTATTCATTGTCACAGCACTGTGAAGTCTTATAAGGATCACAGAGGCACAAGAACTTATGAACAATAAAAATGTATGGGTCAATATTTTATTTTTAAGTGCTTCCCATTTTAATTTCCTAAAATATAACCACATGATTGCTAATGTCAAGAATACATAGTAAACATTTTTCACTTATCTTCAAGCACACCTCTCCACTGACTGGTTATTCTTCTCATTGTGGCTCTCTACTGACCTGGTCATAGGAACACTGTTAACCTATTTTTATAGAAAATAGAATTCATAAGGAAAAATAAACCACACACAAAAGACTCATTTAATGTCTTTTTGGATGAGAGACTTCTTTCTTCTTCCTCTTTTTTTTTTCCTTTTTTGGAACCACACCTGGAGGCAGAGAATATTCCTAATATTTCTAGCTTGATGCTCAGGATTTTATCCTGGTGGAGCTCCGGGAATCCAACCTAGATGGGTACACGTAAAACTAAGTTCTTAAGTCCTGTACTATCTCTCTGACCCCAAAGATAGATTTCCTATTATTTCATAATGTATAGTTTTCTATTTCTATTTTCCTTATTCCATTATTGATCCTTAATTGGCATGAGAAAAACTGATAGGAATCTTTTAAATGTGACTGTCTAGAGTCTGGGAGTATGGGTGAGGGAAAGTTATTGGGTTTTGTTTTTATTCCCTACATACAAAAAAGTAAAAGCCATGCTTTTCCTGCCCCTGATAGGGTTTACTCTTTGTTCCACCTAAAAGCTTTCTACAGAAGACTATTCTGACCTGAACTTGATTTTTCTTTTTTTTGTTTGACCTTTTTGGTTCACACTCAGAGACACTCAGGGAATACTCATGGCTTTATACTCAGGAATTACTTTTGGCAGTGCCCTGGGGACCATTTGGATGCGGAAAATCACCACCATGTCAGCTGCATGTAAGACAAATGCTCTCCCCACTGTACAAGCACTTTAAGGCCCCCAAATTTGATTTCAATCTTTTGGCTTTCATTCTCTCACCTGTAAACTTCTAGGGAGGTTATAGCCTGTACAGTCACTTAAATATTTTGAGGATTAGATAGAGATAAAATCTGGGCTGAAAACATTTCATACTGGGAGATTAAGAGAAAAGTTTTATTAGTCAATAAATCAGCAAAATTAATCACAGAAATGAGTGGACATAATTATCATGATGTGTGAAAATTTTGTAAGAGAACTGAAATCAAAATCTTTATGATTATAGTAAGTAAATTTCAGTGGATTAAGAGAGACTTCTTCATAGGAAATTTGAAAAATAAAAAGAAGTTTTATATCTTCATAGATGGTCAGTTCAATTCAAAGCAATAGTTATGTTCTGATTTCTGTTATAGCAGGTTTAGGTCGTTTTCAGCAGCATAGAACATAAGTACTTGCTTTCAAGGATTTTATGATTTTGTAGTGCCATTGAAGCTCAAAAGACAATCAATTCTAATATAAAACAGCATATACATACTTTAGCAAAATATATCTATATAACTACATTTTTGAGTGTCAAAAGGAAGAAGTAACATCAATTTGTAGTAACTGAAACATTTCATAAGTGTGATACTTGACATCCATCTCAAAAAGACTGTAAAGCAACAAAATGGCAAATTTTTAAAATGGCATATACTCCAGATATGGTAGACTACATAAATAAGAAATTGCGAAAACACTTTTTATTACCTTTAATTATCCACATCTGTGGTCCAACAAACTACTTATTTTTGCTTTTTACTCAACATATATATGCATGTAATGTTTTGCATATAATATTTTATATATATGATATATAAAACATATATAGTAGTTTATATATATATTTATATAATCTACATGTCACAGAGACCATTCTATTAAATGTAAAAGGTGAAGGAAATTCTGTTAAACTTTTAATGAATTTACTAAATGTGCATAAATACATATTACAGAGTAAAATAAAGGAGGGCAATTGTACAGAGAGCTGTGGTACTAAATTTTATAGTTATTAAGTGGCATCTCTGCCAGAGTGACATTGAATGTTTGATGAAAACTGACTAGAATGATCAAAAAGGTCACACAAGTATAGAAGAAGAAAATAATCTTCTTTTATACTCTCCTTAGGTTCGTTGGCTGGCAGTATGAATTATATTGACAAAAGACAGATTAACAACGGAACGGAAAGAAGTTGCTTTTTAGTATGTGAACACAGGGACATATGGGGACATTTAGCAGTGAGTAATTCCATGAAGTAGCTAGGATTTGGAGCTTAAATCTTTTACTCAGTGGGGCAGCAAAAGAGAGAGAGGGAATTTATGATAGAGTGTGACTTTTTTTAGGACGATAAATGCACTTTAGTATAGATGGGAAATAGGCTAATTTTGTGACCATATCTTTTGGTCGTGATATTGACTTTTCTCAGAGGAGAGTATTTGAATTGTTCCAGAGAAGAGATATGACACTAGTGTTTTTGTTTGTTTTGCTTTTATTTGATTTCTTTTGTTTTGTTTATGATGGGATAAGTAGCTTTCCAAACAAGGTATTTTTGGAACAAAGGCAAATGAGAGGCCTTTAGAACAAAAATACCTTCAGTAGAAAATAATTTTATATTCAATGGCTATGAGTTCATGTATGAGGTTGATCCCTTTTTACAAGAATCTAGAAGAAAAAAGAATTAATAGTGCACATATACATGTATATATACTACATATGGATCAATTCAATATGCATATATACTACATATATATCAATTCATGTTTTGCAATAGTAGTGGGAAAAGCTAACATTTGAGCTAATAGAATAATCACACTGATGAATTTATGCTTAAAGTCTGGAATTATATTCTGTAAAGTCTTCTTACTCTTCGGTGCAATGGATTAATGTGGAAACATCCTTAACTGACAATGACTCAAGAACTTGTTATGGTTAATAGAGGCTGGCACTGGAGGGATAAGCATGCAAATATAAATTGGGTAATGTCTAGGTTTTCCCAATGAAGAAAAAAATTGCATCTTATTGTGGATAAAGTAGTCAATAATGATGTTAAGATATTTAAATCCCAATAATACAGAAAGTCATAAATATAGAAGAGTTGGCCTTGATACCTATTTAGTTTTAGGATGGAGGATTTGGTAGCTATATTAAATAAGTCTGAAAGATGAGATTTAAGGGAAAGAGGCCAATACTGATAATGTACACATGTATTCGATTATAAAACTGATCCAAGCTGTGAAAAAATTCCATAAATGTGTTTCAATAGTTATTATGTTATCTTCTACAAAGACCAGTTTATACTATTGGACAACCCTCATTCTCCAAACATCTCTGCCTGCTCTCAGCAAAAAACTAAAGTGTGTTGATATACTGTTAATTTGCTACACAAATATTTATAGCAAGCAGGCAAGATCAGGGACACGACTTGGTCATCATTCACACACATGAGAGCTGGGTTTGATCCCTAGCACCAACCAAATGTTAGTAACAAGAAGACAGTTATTTTTTTGCTTTTGGGGTCACACCCAGCCGATGCTCAGGGGTTACTCCTGGCTCCGCACTCAGGAATCACTCCTGGCGGTGCTTGGGGGACCATATGGGATGCTGGGAATCGAATCCAGGTCAGCCGCATTCAAGGCATATGCCTTACCCGCTGTGCTATTGCTCCAGCCCAAGAAGACAGTTCTTGAGCCAAATGTATAGCTCTGCTGGCTTGATCAAATGTGGCAAATCTGGGCTCTATAACTGTACCACATGGTCCACTCATATCAGAGGGATGATCCTAGAGCATAGAGCCTGCTCCCAAACTGATGCAGTAAGCACAACTATGAATAGACTTTGTCTTTTTTCTGTTTTCCACACAATCTCTCTTTCTTGGAAATGGAGATTTGGCAACCTTGCAGATATGTTAGCTTGTAGTTAATGCAAAATGATTATAATGGTAGAAGATTCATCTCACCTAGTCAAGGGTCTGTCTGCTGCTGCCATTTGGACTCCAAACTCTCTTCCCCACTTCCTCTCTTCAATTACATAAAATTCTATTCTTTTCAACACTATCACGATCTTCCAGATACTGTTCCAGTAATATAAAATGGAATTCAGCCCAGAGTTAGAGAAGGATGAAATCTTTCCTTAAAATATCTGTAAAAAAACAATAGCAGCTATGTCTCAAACTTTGAAATGTCTCTGGACTCAGTGCTGAATTTGGTAATGTAATAACTGGAAAATTCAGGAAATCTAAGTAAAATCAAACAAAAATAAACAACTAAGTCATGTAATTTAATGTTCCAAAAGGATAGAGTTGCTGTTTAATATGCATCATGCTCATACTCAGGATTTATTCCTAAAATAAAAAGCAAAATTGTGGACATCTTTTAGTCTACTCTTGAAGGGCATTTATAAGGTATTCAAAACCATTATCCAATCTCAAACAGTAAAAGTTTAAGCATTTTTCATTTTATGCTCAGCATAAACATTACCAAGTTAAAAATTTCACTTTTAAATATGAAAAAATCCCTTTCTTACTTACTAAGCGCAAGAAATAATATCAATAGCAAGGTCACTTTATTATAATTTACTGATTTACATTTTTTAATTTTTGTTTAATTTTAAATGCTACATTAAATGAATTTTTTATTAGCTTATTAACATAGTTACATATTTTAATGGAAAGAGAATGAAAGAATTGGTCATTAATAAGTTTTCTTCCTTTCACAGACAGCTGTTACTATATATTTAGATTTTGGGGGATATACCCAGCAATGCTCATAATATTCTTGACTCTGTGCTCAGGGATCACTTCTGGTGGGTTTGGTCACCATTCGAGATGGTGATGATTGAATCTGGGTTGGCCATATGTAGGGCATGTATTGTACTATAGCTCTGATCCTTACATTTTGATTTTTGAACACATGTTCTATGTATTTCAAACTATAGCACTGTAGAACTGTCCTCCCGTTGTTCATCAATTTGCTTGACCGGGCACCAGAAATGTGCCCATTGTTAGACTTGTTGTTACTGTTTTTGGCATATTGAATATGCCATGGGTAGCTTGCCAGGCTCTGCTGTGAGGGAGGGATATCCTTCGTAGCTCGCCAGGCTCTCCGAGAGGAATGAAGGGATTGAACCCGGGTTGACCACATGCAAGGCAAAACCCCTACCAGCTGTGCTAGCACCCCATGCAATTAAAGAGAAAAAATAAAACAGGGGATTTCGGTTTTCTCTTTTTTTGGTGGTTTCTGAAAGGATCACTTCTGGTGGGCTTGGGGGTCATACATGGTGCCGGGGGAATCAAATCTAGGTCAGACATTGCAAAGCAAACACCTTACCCACTGTATTATGTCCTCAGTACCATGAATTCTGTTTCTAATATGCATATTTAAGAAATTAGATGAAATCTTGTTTGTTATTTGTTGGGGGTGGTGGACATCACACTTGATGGTGCTCATGGCTACCTCTGCCTATTACTTGGGTCCATAAACCATTTTGTTTTTGTTTTTTGTGGGGAGTGTGGGGTTGGGCCACATTCAGCAGTGCTCAGTCTACCATGGCTCTGCTCCCAGAGAGCATATGCACAGGGCTGAGCACTGCGCTTGGAATTTTAGCAGGGTATGAAGGCAAGCACCTTACTCCTTGCAGTATATTTCTGGTCTCATAGAAACCATGGGTTTTAAGGAAAATCAGAGTGAAAAATAAGAAACTTAGAGTCTATTGAAAGCTTTCTTTGGAGTTATACAGGCGCCAGGCAGATGGTTCAGAGAGTCAGACGGTTACTGAGCATGCAGGAGAGTGCTCAGAGAGTAAGACAGTTACTCAGCTCACAGGAGAATCTTACAGAGTCAGATGGTTACTGAGCACTCAGGAGAGTCTCAGAGAGCCAGACGGTTACTCAGCTCACAGGAGAGTCTTAGAGAGTCATTCAGCTACTGAGCATGCAGGAAGATCTCAGAGAGTCAGAGGGTTACTAAGCATGTAGGAGAGCATGCACCCCACTTCCTCTTAAGCACTGACAGAGGCAGTCCCTCCTCTACCCACCTGAGTACAGTGCCCAGCCCCCAAACAGACAAAAATTAAGAAGAGAACTTCTGTGTGAATGCAGAGAGAGAGGAGAGATGACGCATACTAAAGGAAGATTTAATTCCCACTCACAGGGTCTGACACCTGAGACCTGTGAACAGGTTGAGTACAGAGGCAGGAAGCAAAAGCTTCAAAGAAGTATGGTGCAAACATTATGCAGTGACCACCAAAGGCAAAAAGCAGAACGTTTATCTGAAATTATCAGGAATCTTAGGAAACCTAAACGTCAAATAATATATCTCTTGATCACTTGATCCCCCGTTATTCATCAAATTACTCGAGTGGATGCCAGTAACGTCTCCATTCATCCCTATTGCATGCTAGCGTAGCTCAATGACATCTGTTCATTCTAGGAACATGCAGAGCCTCAAACCGATCATTCAGGGTCTTGACGAAGAAGTCTGGCCATCTTGTAGGTGGGTGTCCATGTGATCTTTTGACGTCCTGTGGAATCCAGTCAGTAATGGCTCTAGTCCAGCGGTTGTCTGCACACCTCATTATGTGTCCAGCCCATCTGATTTTTGATGCTTGGCAAATGAGACAATGTCCCTGATTCTTGAGCATTGACGGAGATCAGAACTCCGGATTCTATCTCTCATTTGAGTGAATCGTGATATTCCAAGCATAGCTCTTTCGATTCCTCTTTGAGAGACCCGAATAGCGTTCTCATCCTGTTTTCGTAGGGCCCAGGGCTCTGAGGCATATGTTAATGCAGGAAGAACAATGGAATAGAAGAGATGTGCTCAGAGCTGGAGATTCTTTGTCCTCTTAGTTATTTCTTCAACGCTCTTGAAGGCATTCCAAGCCGCTATCTTCCTCCTGCGCAACTCAGGTGCCAGGTCATTCATCATGTTGATTTCTCGACCTAGGTATATATAACTGTTGCATTCAGAGATGGTGGTTCTGTTGAGAGCGAATGGAGCGTCAGGAACGAGGCTGTTTCTCATAAACATTGTCTTCGTAAGATTCAGCTGTAGTCCGACCTTTCCACACTCACAGTCGAAGTTGGCCAGCATTTGTGCCGCTTGGCTGATGTTTGGTGTTATTAGAACCATGTCAACAGCAAAGCGGAGGTGGTGTAGTTGCCGACCATCTATCTTCACTTCCATTCTTTCCCATTCCTGTCGTCGTATGATGTTCTCGAGGGTGGCACTGAAGAGTTTTGGTGAAATGGTATCACCCTGCCGAACCCCTCTCTTGACATGGATGATTACTTCTTTGTAGAATGATGAGATCCTGGTAGTGAATCCATAATAGAGCTCACGAAGGATCCTGATGTTTGTGTTCGTACACCCTGATTGGCTAGGGCTTCTATGACCACTTCCATCTCAACAGAATCAAAGGCCTTCTTTAAATCAATGAACATTAGACATAGCGGCATCTTGAAATCCTGAGAAACCTCAATGAGCTTAGTAATCATGTGGATATGGTCGATGGTACTGAATCCTTTTCGGAATCCAGCTTGTTCACATGGTTGTCCTTCATCTGGTGTTCTGCTAATCCTATTCAGGATGACTCGAGTGAACAGTTTGTAGATAACAGACAATTGGCAGATTGGGAGATAGTTGCCAATGTCATGGATGTCTCCCTTCTTGTACAGTAGTACAGTCCTGCTGGTTTTCCACTGGGATGGAACCTTGCATTCAGACAGGTAGCGTGTGAAGAGCCGAGCCAGTGTATTGATGAGTACTGATGGTAAGTTCTTCAGGTGTTCAGATCTGATCTTGTCTGGGCCAGGTGCTCTTTGTTTCTTTACTGACGAGATCGCATGTTGGATTTCGGAAGGGAGGACATTGGGAATGACATATCCATCATGCGGAATGTGGTATGTGGGCAAGTGGACATGGCTATTAAAGAGATCTGAATAGAAGTCATGAATAATCTTCTCCATTGCCCTTCTGGAAGATGTGATAGATCCATCAGGATATCGGAGGGCAGTCATCTTGGTTTTGTAGTTGGTGAAGGACAGGTGGGTATTACGAATGCTTTTTCCTGGCTTCTGCTGCATCTACCAGCACTGCTGCTCTCCTGCCTTTGAGGTCATCCTTGATGGCTTTTCTGCATTGTTTTGCAGAAATAAGTATATATATTTCAAACTATATATCACGATCATGGTTATCCTGTTGTTTGTTGATTGCCTCGAGCAGGCACCAGTAACCTCTCCTTTGTCCTAGCCCTGAGATTTTAAAGTGCCATATTCAAGGCCCTTTCAGGGTTAGGAGAATGAGACCCCTCATTGTTACTGGTATTTGGCATATTGGGTATGCCACGGGGAGTTTGCCAGACACTGCCATGTGAGCAGGTTACATTCGGTAGTCTGCCAGGTTGTCCAAAGTAAGAATGAGATAGTAAGATGTCGGGCGGCCGAATAACACAGCAACAAACTATATATAGTATAAATATATTTTATAGACAAAATAAATATTATGTCATAGAAATTCATTATATATTTTGAATTATACATTAATATAAATATATTTTACATTAAAAAATAAACATGTTTTGTATAATGCTTCATTAAATATCTTTATGCTCCTAGTTCTGGGCTGAAGCAATAGCACAGTGGGTAGGGCGTTTGCCTTGCCCTCAGCCAACAAGGCTGAACCGAGTTTGATTCCTCAGCCCATCTCGGAGAGCCCAGCTAGCTACCATGAGTATCTCGACCACACGGCAAAGCCTGGGAAGCTACCCGTGTTGTATTCAATATGCCAAAACACAGTAACAAGTGTCATGATGGAGATGTTACTGGACCCGCTCAAGCAAATTGATGAACAACGGGAGGACAGTGACAGTGACAATAATGATCCTAGTTCTGTGTTTATAATATCTAACCAAGCACTCTTTGTCACAGTTAATGAGATATTTATTTTGTATAAGCAATTATAAAGAGTAAACTGAGAAAGATTTAGCATAGTTTTTATACTCTATGTAGAATTGGGTGCTAGACCTTTATAAACTTCTCCTCTCTCAGTACCCTTCACCATCTTGCACCAGTCCCTTCTGTTTTATAGGAAGTTTTATAGGAAGTACTCTCATTTTAGTAGTGCTGTGCTAGTTGCCTTCCAAAATACAGCCCAGGAATCTTATTCTTTTTAAATTTTAGACATAATTTATAGTATTGTAAATAATCATTTCTCAGTCACACAGTGTTCTACACAGCACTCTCCACCAACGTCCCTAAATATCTACTCATTTCCCCCTCCATCTCCCACTCCACCACCATGGAGAGCTCAGTTCTGTAGATGAATTTTCAGGTTCTGTATAGCCTCTCGCCATCTGTTATGACTTTATGATCTCTTTCATATGTGGGATATAAAGCATTCTGGCATCCTTTTATTGACTTTTGTGTAGAGGCACACCAGCAGTGTTGGGCTTATTACTGACTTTTTGCTAAAAAATTAAACCTGCTGGAGCTCAGGAAACCTTATCTGGTGCTGTCAGTGGAACCCAGGTCAGCCATGGGCAAGGCAAATGCCTTACCAACCTCACTATCTCTCAGGCAGCCTCAGACACATTTTTATAGAATTATTTCATTTCTCTAAAATCTGATTAAATATTTCCTAACTACCACTATGCCTTAAGTATATCAAAAGTACCATACTTGACAAAAATTATTTGAATATCTTTCCTTGATCAATCTTTCTGCTTTTTTGAGGTGCTATTATTTCATCTTGCTCCCTAGAACCTAGGGCATTATCTGACACTTGTCAATACCTAAAAACAAAAATATATTGATAAAAGAAGTAATGTAATTTTAAGTCAGGAAATTTGTGGTAAATTCACAAGCAAGATCATATCCCCTCTAGAGAAGCCTTTTTTCTCTCTTGAACATGTATCTCTCTTACTTTCCTCTCATATTTCTCTGTCTAAGCTTCTTTAAATTAAACAATTTGGGGGCCAGAGAGATAGAAATGCAAGTAGGACACTCACCTTGCATACAATTTGCCCAATTTGATCTCTGGCATCACGTATGGCTTTCCTCTTATTGACCAATGCCAGGAGTAATTCCTGAGTGGAGGAATAGCCTCAGAGCATCTCTAAATGTGACCCCAAAACCAAATAAACAAACAAAAACCAAAATTAAGTAAAACAATTCTGATTCATTTTTAAAAAGGAGAACAAGCAAGATAATAAGGAAACCCTTGAAACAATTAAGAGACAGCCGGGACTTTCTAAACATGTCAGCAATTTGGGCTGAGATGTAGAACACTGGCCTTGTAGATGTGAAACCCTGGGTTTAATTCTGGCACCAAATAATATCAGAAAGTTCCTATAGTAAAGTACACTTTCTATAATTTCACAATAATTTGATCTTACTTCTTTTTAAAGTTTGTCATATAATTGGTTTATTTAAGTCACAATATATACATAATGTGGATCTGATGTTTCAAAAATTCACTGCAATAAACTTCTTTTGTTTTTTGGTTTGTTTTTCTGAAGACGAATACAAAGGAATAGCATGTCAGTAAGCCCAGTTATTACGTTTTCCCTAAAGAAACCAGAAGTAATATATCTTCCGACCATAGGAAATATAAAAGGAAAAAAATTCATTGTATATGAAATGTTTTGAGTCCTAGTTCTGGTTTATTTCATCAATAATAAGAAAATTCTTACCATTATTCCATTTTGAACAGCTTTTCTGTACAGACTTCACCTGAAAGACTGTAAGATTATACCTTGAGGCGGATGGTCTCTAAACAGTGCAAGGACACCTGGAGTGCCACACATAATTTAACTTGCCAAGTTCAAGTTATCATGTATATATATACATATATATATATATCTGTATTACCAAGGAAGAGTCTCTGAAGTAGCAAGTAGCAATTTTTTTTGTGAAAAAATTAAGATGGAGAAAATCTATGGAAAATGACATAGCAAAAATATCACTTTCCTCCAAGCTGTTCAAAGAAGAGTTCACTGTCTTTAGTTAACCCTTGCCCAATTGCTTTCCTTTCCCCAGAATTCTAATTATATGTGAACCATGTTGATCATTGGGCTGTGACAGAAGCTGTTGACAGTTTCCATCAAAGAACAAAGAACACAGGCCTTAACCAGACAGATCATGCATGTGCCAGTGTCATGGTTTTGATCTCCTTTTTCTAGATCTGTGAGGGAAATAAAAGTATCAGTGTGGTTACAGCTATAAAAGCTGTGGTATCTGTAATAGTAACCAAAACAGACCAATTTGCTTTATCTGCCCCTAAGTCTGCTGTGTTTTCTCCTTTAAAAAAAAAAAGAAAGAAAGAAAAGAAAGCTAGTAAAAAAATCAATCTATCTCATAAAACTGTTTTCTTAAATACTATAAATGCTATAGAAAGAGTCCAATGTGCAATTAAGGCACTTGCCTTGTAGCTGGTAGACCAGATTTTATCCCTGGTCTTGGATGGTCCCCAGGAAGCTCCAGAGAAATCACTGAGCTGAAGAAAGAGTCCAATGTGGAGGTAAGGCACTTGCCTTGTAGCTGGTAGACCCCTGTCTTGGATGGTCTCCAAGCAGCTCCAGAGTGATCCCTGAGTACAGAGCCAGGGGCAAGCTCTGAGCACTGCTCAGTGTGCCCTCCAAACCAAAACGAGAACAAAAAAACCTAAAAATTATCTCAAACTTATATTCTTTTTTCTCTGAAATTTGAAATACATTAACCACCATATTTAGGAGTTTTTATTATTGTTACCATCCACTTTATCATCATCATCATTTATCTATTATCCTCCCCATAATATTTTAAAAGTGTCTCTCATAGGAGGCTACATTTAGCTAACTTTTGGGCAGGTATATACGCCTTATTTCATAAAGTGTTCATTTCTTTTAAAATTTATTTAGGTACAGTATCCTAAATAAATAGTAGTGTGGAAAAATATTATTTATTATACAAAACCTTTCTCCTGTGAAACAAGTATATCATTTTGTAGGCACTTCACCTCCACGTACCAAATACAGGGTTTTGCATAAAGAAAACATTGATATTTTGTTGAGTTAAGAGAAATGAATTGATCTTTTATTTTTTAACACATTGAAAGTATAAAGATAAAAAAAAACTGATAGACAAATCCTCCCTTTCCATGTTCACTTAAATAAAGTCTTGGCTTTGCCTTGCTATTATTCTGGAGGTGCACATTTAGTCTTCACGACTCACAACTGCAAGAGCAAAAACAGAGCATGTTTCTTATTTTTAACACTGTGGAAAGCAGGTAACATCTTTGGCAGCAAGAAGACTCCAGTAGAGCTTAGGGTAGTGTGACTGTGCTGCTGAAATGGATTACTCATCAAAGTAATTTATTTTTTCCAATTTGGCTTTTGTCAGCAACTGGCAAAGCTCCACACAGTAAGAACATGCTAAAAGAAGAAGGGAAGTAAATGAGAAATAATTAGTGGTGGCTTACGGCCAACATGTTCCGGCGTTTGAGGAGAAGAGAAGCCGCTGGACAATATTAGAAAAGTAACTCCATGGCCAAAATCTAAATGAATATTGCTGAGGAGGGTCGACAAGAAAAGAGAGGGAAAGCACAAATGTTCTCTAAATGACCATTTACTAATGACTGGAACATATTTTCTAGATGCTATAATACAGTGGGTGGGTAGCTGAAGAATTGACATATGGAACTGAGAACCATGAACGCTCTCCTTCTTTCCCTCTGACAATCCCCTCATTAATGAACAGCCAGGAAAGCTGGAAAGTGCTTGTTTTCACTGAGTTGGAGAAAGATGACAGTATGTCAGCTACTGAGCTATTGTTCCTTTGTTCAACCACATGAGCATGAGAGAAGGGAAGTGAGGCTGAGGCCTCTTTATTCCCAAGCCCAGTGGACTAAAGGATTTATTGGACATCTGTTTACCTATTGTTGGAATTGAAAGCCTTCTTCTCATGTTTGAAAGCAGCAATACATTAGACTATCACATCAGGTATCAAGGATATTAGTTGATTAGCCTGTGGCTTCTGTGGGTAAAAGATAACTGGAAATAGATGAGACAATAGGAAAAACAACACATCAAATACTTCTTTCACAGGAGAAAGGTTTTGTTGAATAAATAACATTTTTCAAAACTCATGTTGTGCTTTCAGTCCACATCAGACAATTATGTTTAGGGAGTTGAATGGAAACACAGGTCTGTTTTAGGAATTTGAGGAGTTTGGATAAGAAAAAAAAAAGTTGGAGCTTTTTGTGGTATGACTTATATCTGAAAAAATAGGAGTCATTTTAAGTTGTGTCCCTGTTTCTGTAAAATACATCTTACATATGAAAATATATTATCTCCAGAGTCATAAAGTATTGGAATTGTTGTTTTTTAAATATACTTATTTGTTTTATGCTCCCAAGTATAGCCACTAAAAAAACAACAAAAAAAAAAAAAAGAAAAGAAAAGGCAACCTATGTGTTGCTCTATTTATTTCCTGCTCAAGGTCTCTGAGTGAGTAACCTTCATTAGAGTAGAGACATATCCAAATGGTGATTTCTTTCCATAGTGTCACTGCTTGGGTCATCGGCATGATCAAAAACAATTTGTAATTAGCAACTCAAATGGTCTGAGAAATGAAGGTACCAGGTCAATTGGACCAACTCCTCAGAGATTTTTCTCCCCCTCCGGTGAATTATCTTCACAATTCTCAAATGTATAAATAGAAAAATTTAATTTATAATGTACTTACAATGTATAAAGTGTGCCATATATGGAAAAGGAGGCCAGATGTCACAAACAATTTAAGCTCTAAAAGCTATGTATGCCTTATGCTGGGGGGAGGTATGATTGTATGACTGCCATAAGCAGAGAAGATTTGGATAATTCCAGATTGGTGTATTTCAAGTGGGAAGGAGAAAGGCAGAAGTCTCAAGATGAGCATCTAACACTTTCCTCTCTACCCATTTTAGTCATCCTAGGAAGTACCTAGATAAATCTAGAACTGATGATGGTCTGTGAGAAACATGATACTGATCTTGTAAGCAAACTAGTCCTGGAGGCAGTTAAACAGCACCAGGGTTTCATTTGCCCTGACCAGGGTCAGAAATCATGCTTGTCTTGAGAATTCTTGGGGATCTGTGGAACCCAGAGTGGAGTGAGGAATTGCTCTTTGCAGGAAAGGAAAGTGAGTCCTAAATATTACACAGAGTCTTCAGATCTGCCTCCATTCCTAATGCAGAAGCAGTAATGGGCAGGTACAATTGTGTAGGAGGGGGGTAACTAGAGGGAGGGGGGTTAGGATGCTCAAGTAGGGATCACTTGATCATTTGACATCGCTTTACTTATCAATTTGCTGGAGTGGGCTCCAGTCACATCTTCATCTGTCCCTGTCGAGTGCTAGTGTAGCCCAATGGCATCTGCTTGCTCCAGGAACACAAAGAGCCTCAAACCAATCGTTCAGGGTCTTGAACAAGAATTCTGACCAACTCATAGGTAGGTGGCCACACCATCTTTTGACATCCCGTGGAATCCAGTTGGTAATGACTCTAGTCCAGCAGTAGTCTCCAAATCACATTATGTGTCCAGCCCATCTGATTTTCAATGCCTTGGCAAACCAGACAGCGTCCCTGATTCTTGATCATCAACAGGGGTCAGAACTCCTCATTCTTTCTCTCACTTGAGTGAAGCGTGACACTCCAAGCATAGCTCTTTCAATTCCTCTTTGGGAGACCCGAATATTGTTCTCATCCTATGCTTCCCAAAGTTCTCTCTTCCGAAATCCGACATGCCATTTCCTTGGTAAAGAAGTTAACAGCACCCAGCCCAGATAAGGTCAGACCTGAACACCTGAAGGACCCACCATCAGTTCCCACCATTATACTGGCTCAGTTCTTCACACACTACCTGCCTGAATGCAAGGTTCCATCCCAATGTAAAACCAGCAGGACTGTACTACTGTACAAGAAGGAAGACATCCATGACACTGTCAACTATCGCCCAATCTGACTGTTGTCTGTTATCTATAAGCTGTTCACTGGAGTCATCCTCAATAGGATTGACAGAACACTAGATGAAGGACAACATTGTGAGCAAGCCGGGTTCGGAAAAGGATTCAGGTAGGGATATAGAGATAAATGGAGATAATTTTTCCATATTTCAAGAATGAAAATATTGCATAAGGAAGATGCTCACATTAAGAGTTAGAAAGTGAAAAAGTTAATTGGAAAGAAAAAGAGAAAAGATACTCCCCGTTGGGGGAGTAATTTAGTAGGACTAAATTAAATAAATTTCATTTTTTTTTACAGGAAAACTGGTCTTTGCTTGGATGGTTGTCAAGGAGGAGAGCTTAAAGCAGTTGATTTATTTTGTTATTCTCCATGGTGCCTTTATTACAGTGGTAGAGTCTCCCTCCTGGAATTCTGCATCTCAATAGTTTTCCAGGATTTTGAAATAGGTCTTTGTACCAAAGATTTTCATGCCTTTAGGCTGGTTTAGGTTTCAGACAATATTTTCCTTAGGATATTTTACTAAGGTCCCTATCTTTCAAGCATGTGCGTGCATGCATGCACACAAACACACACACACACAGACACACACAGACACACACACACACACGCACACATTTATATCCAAGCACACACCAAGACACTGTATGTTCAAATATCCATCACTTGAAGTCTATATATAAAAATTGAATACAATACAGGTAGAAAATTATGTAGGCAGGTAGATTAAGGAAGTCCCCACCACCACACGTGTGCATGCATGTGCACACACACACAGACACACACACACATCATGACAGTGAAGTTTCTGGGAAGTAATAAAGTAATACATAGTCATAAGTCTGACCCACCATGTGGATAAGACCTGATGAGATCTTCTACAGGAGCAGACCCTGGACCCTGTCTACAGAAAGGGCCTGAAGTAAGTTACTTAATAAACCCAAATTCTTTCCTTTAATCCATTAACACTCTTCTAGCCCAGACCAGAGAATGCTGGACCCACCCTCCAAGAGAAGATTCATCAGGATCAAAGGTCAGGGAATTAACTTCTAAGACCATTGACCACTCCTATCACTACCCTTGCCTTTGCAATCTCCCTAGCAATGGACTTTTACCTAGGTAGAAGCCCCATGTGGGGACAAGTTGGAAAAACCCTATAAAAGCCATCTTGAACAAAGAAAATAGGGGATGTATCTGCTGCCTGAGCCCATGTGCTGCTTGCACCCCTGTGACCAAGCACATGTGGTGCCTGAGCACAAAAGTCATCAGCATCTCCCCTCTTAAAATTTTTACTCTCCTATCTAATGCTAGGATGTGTGTAGGTGCTCTCTCTTCCTTTGAAGAAGCCCGCCATCTCCCTTGAGCAAGTCTCTCTCTCTCTCTCTCTCTCTCTCTCTCTCTCTCTCTCTCTCTCTCTCTCCCTCCCTCTTCATCTTATAAAATCTCCATACAAAATCTGTTTTACAACACTGCTTATCTACTCCTTAAATTCTTTTCTGCATGGCAAGACAAGAACACTGTAATCCAGGATAAGGCCTGGGCTGAATTGACTTTCCTTTTCAAGGTCTGGGTTGAACTGACTTTCCTAGACTGACTTTCCTTTCCTTGCAAAGGGCAATTCCTCATCCCAACCTTATCCTGTGGCTCCCTGAGAAGAGAAATTGGGTGGTGGCGTCTAACTCCCAGGCCGAGAAGATGGCCACCTGGTGGGGCAGGCAGGACTTTGGTACTAGCCAAGTAGGGGCTCAGAGCAGAGTTTATCAGTCTTGTTTCTTCCCAGCTGGGGCTCGGGTGCAGAGGTAGATGGGGAGAAAGTGAGCATCTCTCTCCTCCTTGACTCATATAAGCCACCCACGGGGCCCACTAACATCTGAAAAGATTAATATTTTATGTCTTGATAGGATCAAGAAATGAAACATGGAATGCCCCCAGATGACTATAGAGAGACTTAAAACATTAAAATCTAAGAGCAACAAGTGAGAAAATGAATAATAAAAGTAAGGCTTTTTTCTTTTTCTCTTTTATTTTGTTTCTTTTTCTCCTCATTAACTTGCACTAAAAATACATTTTTCTCTTTCAACGTTATCCTGACAGAACACTACCATTTTCAAGGATGATTAAATCTGGAGTCACCCTGAAAAGTGTTGACCTAGTGTTTCTGATTTTTCCACTAAATTCTAGCAAAATCTTCAGTCCGAATTTTACTTTATTATGAAGGGACGAAAAAAAATCAGAGCCTGGTCCAGGTATCTCTTGATACCAGAATGAGTCATGTTACAAATGTATCTTAAATCCACAACAGAATAGCTATTAAAGGAACAACACCCAGAAATTTTCTGAGAGTCATTTTTTTTTGTTTTTCTCAAACTGGAAGCAAACAAATATGTGGACCATAGAAGTAATATATTAGAAATAGTACACTCCAGAGAAATTATTTTGTATTATTTAAATATTGTACTTTTCTCTATAACTATTCTAATTTTATTTATGAGCCACTTAGTATAGTGTTGTAAGATTCATCCATGTTGTGTCATATGTTGGAATTCTTTTATTTTTTTAAGGCTGAATAATAGTCCATTTTATTCAAGTGGTCCAGAAAACACTTCTATAGTCTAACATTTATTTTAAGCTGAAAGCTTTGGAGAATAGATCTCCTTCCCCTGAAACTCCTTATCACCTACAAACAGAGTTTTAAGAGAACTCAAGTATCAAAAATCTCCTCTCTCTGAGTTTCTCAAGTGGGGAAGATTGGCTCTTATCATCAAAGATAAATAAGTATAAACATTGTTACAAAAATACCATCTCTTTCATTTCTTCTCTGATGGCCATTAACATTTCTAAACATTTTTTCTTTTCCTCTAAGTATTTTGTTCACTGTCTCTATCCTTATTCTAACCACCTCCCAATTTCTTGGGGAGCCACAGACTCAGGTTGCGATAAAGAACTGTATTTTTATCTTGCTAATTTGTAATTTTAAAGACCATTTCCCAACTATGTGTACAGAAGGTGGATGAACATATTTCTTCTAGAATAACATGCTTCTGTAATAAGGTAAAGGTAAAGGTAAAGGCCCTCCCGTTGTTCATCGATTTGCTCGAGCGGGCCCAGTAACGTCTCCATTGGAGACTTTGTTGTTACTGTGTTTGGCATATTGAATACTTCACGGGGAGCTTGCCAGGCTCTGCCGTGCGGGCGAGATACTCTCGGTAGCTTGCCAGGCTCTCGAGAGGGGAGGAGGAATCGAACTCAGGTCGGCCATGTTGGCTGCGTGCAAGGCAAATGCCCTACTGCTGTGCTATTTCTGCTTATTTATTCCTTCATGCCTGGGCATTTGGTTGACCCATAACAATCTATCCAATTTCTTGTCTCCATTTGGGTCACTCCCTTTGTTAAAATGAGGAGCACAAACTAAGGTGAGTCCCAGCTCAGTACTGAGTAAACTCGAGCTCAATTATTGTAAGACATTCATAGAGACCATAAAACAGATATTGACACCTGATTGGGACATATTTCTCTAGGTTCTTATTGGTTGACAAATATTTTTTAGTTATGCAGGAAGCAATCATTGAAGCGGGATTGGGATGCATTCAATGTCTGTTAGGAAACCATAAACAAGCTCAGAACAAGCCTGTGAAGGTTGTCTGTGAGCACAGCAGTAATTAGCTTCTGTAGGTTTGCAGCTGACAAAATTATTTGGGGAAGGTGGAGAAACACTCCTGTTCCCCTTTGAGGTCGCTAGGAATTTTTAAAGTTTTCCTTTTTCATGACCAAGTGTTATGAAATGCAGACTTCCAAGAGGTAAAAGAGGCTTAGAGAATTTTTAATATCAGATTGTTTATTTAATTAATTTATTTATTGTTTATTCATTTGGATAACATGTGTGTTTGTGCGGTACCCGGGGCTGAGATCTCCAAGCCTGCTTGGTTCGGGACTGGGCCTCCTCCACCCATATCCACCATCTTCTAGTAGCTAGACAGTTACACCCGCCAACTGCCTTGTAACTCCATCAACTGCCAGGATCCAGAGACTATAAAACCAAGCTCCCAGAAGAGAACAACACAGAGTCACCTGCCCCTGCACCTGGCTGCCCTCACCGGAGACCCTTGGAGGGGAGGCAGGTTGAGTTTCCCTCTCCACCCTGAGCAGATCCCCGGCAGCTGAAGACCTCCAGGACCCAGCCACAGCCATGCTGAGACCACTCTCCACACGCTAGGATGAGCCTCACCCATGAAGGAACCAGCAGAGGAACCCAGGTGTGGAGGACCCAGGGCTGAGATCTCTAAGCCTGCTCAGTTCTCTTCCTTCACCAAGATCCTCCATTTTCCAGTACCTAGATAGTTACACACACCTACTGCCATGTAACCCCATCAATGGCCAAGATCCAGAGACTATAAAACCAAGCTCCCGGAAGTGTGCGGCCGCATCTGCACGACCTGTTATTCTCTGATTCTCACTCTCAGAGAACCCAGCAGGCTACTGACAGTATCCTGCTGGCATATATGCCTGACTAGGAACGCCTATAAAGGTGATTAGAGGCTTCCCCAAAAGCCTCCATCCCTCTTGGAGACTCTGGCAAGCTACAGAGAGTATCCCGCCTGCATGGCAGAGTCTGGCAAGCTCCCCGTGGTGTACTTGATATGCCATAAACAGTAACAATGATCGTCCTCATTACCCTGACCCTTAAAGAACCCCCAATATGCCATCGGGCTACACTAGCTCGTGACAGGGATGAATGAAGACGTTACTGGCGCCTGCTCCAGCAAATTGATGAACAAGTGGGTGATAGTGATAGGGATAGTTATTCATTTACCTATGATTTATCATTTTATTTTTATTAGGTAACATTGCTTTATTATTGTATTAATGCATATATATTTTAAAGAATAAGGAAACACACTATGCCTTTCAAAGAAGTAATAGCCCTCTTACATAGTTCATCTGATCCTGATTTCCCACCTAAATTCTGTGGTCAGAATATTAAGGTTTGCTTTCATTGTACTAAAAACATTCTCCTTCACTACCCAGCTCTTTGAGTGTCTATTATGACAAAAGCCTCTCATCAAATATGAGATATTAAGAGGTAACATTTTTGCTTTCCTATATGCACTGTAGTTGATAGAGTTCTCCTTTTTCTTTGTCTTTTTATTCTCCTTTTTATGCAAAAAACATTATCTGTAGTTTTATTTCCACATATAGCCACATCACACAGTCAGAAGATCTCATGCTGATTTTACAATTATTATTGTAGAAATGTAGCTCCTCTGATTTCAAATAGACAGAATTGAAGATATGCTCATTTATGTGAACAGATACTAAAACTATTGTAAAAGTTTTTAAGGAAAATCAAGGTAAGAAGAGTCAGAGAGACAGTGCAGAGGAAAGGTGCTTGCTTGCACGTAGCCAACCCTGGTAAGATTCCGCTCCCCAAGCGGTCCTCCAAGCATCTCGAGGAGTGATCCCTGGGTGCAGAATCAGAAGTAAGCACTAAACTGAAGCACTGAAGTAAACACCTCTGGGATCATAAGCAAACAAACAAACAAACAAACAAAATAACAAAACAAAACAAGATCCCAAACATGTCAATGGAAGGCAGGAAGCCTCAAATTGTTTTTGTGGTTTATCTTTTGAAAATCATATTCAAATCTCATACATTTTATTTCCCTTACTATCTAAGTTCTAATAAGATATGATTTTCTAATATTCTTCCTGAGATTCTAAAAAAGTAGGTTATTTTTAATTTTTGCATTTTGAAGTGTCTTTTATAACACTTCAAATACCTGAAAAGGTTATTATCACAAATTTTAGAAGAGCTAAATTTCTATAAACCACTTGTCTGTGTTTATGGTAGGAATATTATAAATTCACTGCACTGCTTCCAATCAGTCCCTTCCACTCTGATTCTAAGTTGAATCTCAATTAGTGTTTATAAAATATTCCACCAAGTTAGTACTGTTGATTTTATTTACATGATTTTCCTCCCTTAAATGTTGAAGCTATAATCATGACTCAACCCTGGGTGTTATGGGTGTTCCATACTCTGTACTTCATTTCTTTCTATTGTTTCTCTCTCTGACAAAGGTCAATTTGCTCTGGTGACAAAGCATCTGGTCAAATCCTATAGTATGTTGGCCTATATGCCCTTGTAAATCTCTGAGTTGGTTGCTGCTAAGACTGTACTGCATTACATGTTGAAATTCAGGCAAAAAAGAACAACCTTCATGATTACTCAAAAGTTAACATTTTATAAAAGTATATATGCTAACTAATATTTACTTCTGATCTTTGGCAAAGTTGGAATATATGACATAATGTTTTTATATTTAATATGCTGGGGTGAAGGAATTGATTGAAATACTCTTTAAACCTGATTTTTTTATTCATTATTGAATATACTTAAATTTATTCCATGACTGAAACAATTGTTTTACAAGTCCTACTTCTTTTTAACCCAGTTATGTAATCCTTTTTTTATTTAAGACTTCTTTGATAGAACAGGATTTGTAGTTATTGTTAAATAAATTGAAATACCACACTGTAGATAATTTTATTTTTTTCTATTTTATTTATTTTTTTATTTTTATTTTTTTAATTGTATTTATTTATTTTTTAATAGTGAGGCACCATGAGGTACAGTTGTAGACTTACACATTTTTGTGCTTGGGTTTCGATTATACAATGATCAAACACCCATCCCTCCACCAGTGCGCATTTCCCACCACCACAGACCCCAGCATCCCCTCCCCCCCCAGCCCCCATCCCACCCTGCCTCTGTGGCAGGGCATTTCCCTCTCTCTCCTTTTGAGTGCCATGGTCTGCAAAAGAGGCATTGAGTGGCAATCATGCTTGGTCGACAGTCTACCCTCAGCATGCTCTCCCATCGTGGGCGGATCCTCCCAACACCCTTCTCTTTCTGAGCTCCCCCTTCCCCTAACATGTGTGGTTGTCCTCCGGGTCATTGAGTAAAATTCCTGGTACTAATCTCTGCCATACTTGGGTGTTAGTTTCCTATTTTGTTACCTTATGTTCCCCAGATGAATGCAATCTTTCTATGTCTATCCTTTTCTTTCTGAGTCATTTCGCTTAACATGATACTTTCCATGTAGTACCACTTGTATGTAAACTTCATGACTTCGTCTTTTCTAACAGCTACATAGTACTCCATTGTTAAATGTGCCAGAGTTTCTTCAACCAGACATCTGTTCTCGGGCACTCAGGTTTTTTCCAGATTCTGGCTATTGTAAAGAGTGCTGCAATAAACAGACAATTGCAGATGTCACTTCAGCTATACTTTTTTGCCTCTCTGGGATATATTCCCAGGAGTGGTATTGCTGGGTCAAATGGGAGCTCAATTTCTAGTTTTTTGAGAATCATCCATACTGTTTTCCAGAAGGGCTGAACTAGTCGGCATTCCCACCAATAGTGAAGGAGTGTCCCTTTCTCACCACATCCGCGCCAGCACCGGTTGCTTTTATTCTTGTGGATATGGGCCAGTCTCTGTGGTGTGAGGTGGTACCTCATTGTGGTTTTGATCTGCGTCTCCCTGATGATTAATGATGTGGAACATTTTCTCATGTGTCTTTTAACCATTCGGATTTATTCTTTGTCAAAGTTTCCATTCATTTCATCTCCCCATTTTTTGATGGGGTTGAATGTTTTCTTTTTTGTGGAGTTGAACCAGTATTTTGTATATCCTTGAAATTAACCCCTTATCAGATGTGTAGTGGGCGAATATCCTTTCCCATTCAGTTGACTGTCTTTGTATTTTGGTCACTGTTCCTTTTGAGGTGCAGAAGCTTCTTAGTTTAAGATAGTCGCATTTATCTATCTCTGTTTTCACTTGCTTGGACAGCGGTGTGACATCTTTGAAGAGACTATTAGCTTCTATGTCATGAAGGGTTTTGCTAACATTTTTCTCAATGTATCTTATAGATTCCGGTCTGATGTTCAGTCTTTAATCCACTTAGATCTTACTTTTGTACATGGAGTTAGGCAGAGATCTGAGCACATTTTTTTGCATATAGCCGTCCAGTTTTGCCAGCATAATTTGTTAAAGAGACTTTCCCTGCTCCACTTCACTTTTCTTGCCCCCTTATCGAAGATTAGATGCTCGTATGCTTGGGGGGGGGGGGGGGGAGTCAGTATATTCAACCCTGTTCCATTGGTCTACAGCTCTGCCTTTGCTCCAGTACCATGCTGTTTTAATTATTACTGCCTTGTAGTAGAGTTTGAAGTTAGGGAGGTTTATTCCTCCCATTTTCTTTTTCCCAAGAATTGCTTTAGCTATTAGTGGGGGCTTTTATTGTTCCATATGAATTTCAGGAGTGTTTGCTCCAATTCTTTGAAGAATGTCATGGGTATCCTAATAGGGATTGCATTGAATTTATACAGTGCTTTGGGAAGTATTGCCATTTTGACAATCCCATGTACTAGGACACAAACACACCTCAACAAAATAAGGAAGATAGAAATAGTATCAGCCATCTTTTCAGACCATGATGCACTGAGGATAGAAGTGAATCACACACAGACACGGAGAACCAAATCAAACACCTGGAAATTAAACAACTTGATGCTGAATAATGAATGGGTCAGGAACGAAGTCAAGAACGAAATCAAAAGATACCTGGAAACAAATGAGAATGAAGACACGAGCTACCAGAACCTATGGGATGCAGCGAAAGCTGTATTAAGGGGAAAATTTATAGCTCTGCAAGCATATCTTAGGTCTGTAGAAATGGTGCACATAAACAACTTGACCTCACAGCTCAAGTCCTTAGAAAAGGATCAACAGAAAGAACCTAAATCAGGCAGAAGGAAAGAGATCATAAAACTTAGAGCAGAAATCAATGACATGGAAACCAAAGAAACAATCCGAAAGATCAATGAAACCAAGAGCTGGTTCTTCGAGAGAATAAACAAGATAAATAAACCACTCACAACACTCACAAAGAAACAGAGAGAGAGAACCCTAATAAACCGAATCAGAAATGAGAAGGGGGATATCACAACAGAAACCAAAGAAATCCAAAAGATCATCAGAAACTACTTTGAAAGTCTGTATGCCACGAAACAAGAGAACCTAGAAGAAATGGACAAATTCCTGGACTCCTATAATCTCCCAAAGATGAATCAAGAAGACCTGGAGTATCTGAATAGACCTATTAACATCAATGAAATAGAAACTGCAATCAAAAGCCTCCCCCAAAAACAAAAGCCTGGGCCCAGATGGATTCACTAGCGAATTTTTCCAAACATTTAAAGAGGACCTGCTGCCAGTCCTTCTCAAGCTCTTTCTGGAAATTGAAAAAACGGAAACTCTCCCAAACAGTTTCTATGAAGCCCATATCTCTCTAATACCAAAAGGAAACAAAGATACCACGAGAAAAGAAAACTACAGGCCGATATCCCTGATGAACACGGATGCGAAGATTCTCAACAAAATACTAGCAAATAGAATTCAGCTACTCATCAAAAAGATCATACACCATGACCAAGTAGGATTCATCCCGGGGATGCAAGGCTGGTTTAACACTAGGAAATCAATCAACATAATCTACCACATCAACAAAAGAAAAGATAAAAATCATATGATCGTATCAATAGATGCAGAGAAAACATTTGACAAGATCCAGCACCCATTTATGATGAAAACCCTAGCCAAAATGGGGATAGAGGGAACTTTTCTCAATATAGTTAAAGCCATCTACCACAAGCCTACAGCAATCATCGTCCTCAATGGCGAAAAACTGAGAGCCTTCCCTCTAAGATTAGGGACGACACAAGGATGCCCACTCTCTCCACTGCTATTCAATATAGTATTGGAAGTGCTTGCAATAGCGATTAGGCAAGAAAAGGATATTAGGGGCATCCAGGTAGGAAAGGAAGAAATCAAGCTCTCACTATTCGCAGATGATATGATACTATACTTAGAAAACACTAAAACCTCTATCAAGAAACTTCTAGAAACAATAGGCTTGTATAGTAAAGTGGCAGGTTATAAAATCAATGCCCAAAAGTCCATGGCTTTCCTATATGCAAATAGTGAAAGAGAAGAAAAAGACATGAAGAAAACAATCCCATTCACAATTGTGCCCCAGAAAATCTAGTACCTAGGAATCACCTTAACTAAGGAAGTAAAGGACCTGTACAAAGAAAACTACAAAACTCTACTTCAGGAAATAAAAAGAGGATACGAGGAAATGGAAAAATATCCCCTGTTCATGGATCGGGAGAATTAACATTGTAGATAATTTTAAATACATTGAAATACCACATTGCATGGTTGAAAATAGGGCTTTGTGTTTCAAAATAAAATGTAGGGCTGCCTGGAGAAAGATGCTAGGAGTTTAAATTATCATTAGCATCAAACTTCAATTTGTGCATTTGAATTAAATCCCTAGATGGACACAAAGCAGTTGTCTCTTAGGGAGCACATGAGAATTGTGATAATTCCTCAAACCCTGATTGAATAAGAAAAATAAAGCATTTAACTTTGATTATACCCGTGGCATGACAAAGTACATTTGCAAGGGATATACTGAGGAAGAGATGGGAATTCAGTAAAATATGTTCTCTACATAAACATTTGGCTTGGTCACAGTCAATTATAGACAGCCCATCTTATGGTGCCCTTGGCCAAGTCCTGGTTTGAAGATATGTGGGAATGTCCAGAACTTCACTGCAACAAAAATGAAGGTACTTTTTTTTATTTAAGTCTGACTAAAAAAAAAAAAATCTGCACCTAAGTTTTATCCACAAAAATCAACCCTCTATTAATGGAGTTTCTATGTCAGGAAAATAAGTATATTATGAAGGACCCTTATATTCTTTCCACCTCCACTTTCAATTTCTTGAAGTGATAACACAGCGGGTAGGGCATTTGCCTTGCAAGCGTCCAACCTGACCAACCTGAGTTCGATTCCTCCACCCCTCTCAGAGATCCTGGCAAGTTCCCCGTGACATACTCAATATGCCAAACACAGTAACAATAAGTCTCACAATTGAGACGTTACTGGGCCTGCTCAAACATATCGATGAACAACGGGAGGACCATGACCGTATACATACACTATGTCATTTCTTTCAAATACCTGTGATAAGATATGTACCAATACCCTGTTTAACAAAAAGAAAGTGCTCTCTCTATGTATATATGTTATTAAAATCATATACTATTAAAATCATATTGACCAATTGCCTAATTTTTATTTGGTTACTTACTATACTAGGCTGCTTGATGTCACCTTAAAAGACGTGTCCTGTAACTTCCTGAAATCTGTACTATAACTTTACATAGCAAACTGTATGCAAAAATTTCAAAATAACATCTTAATTATGGCCATAGGTTTTTTGTTGTGTTGCTGTTGTTGTTGTTATAAGAGCATAATTATTTATCTTCTGGATCTCTTTGCTTTAAGAAATATAGAATTCTTCTTAGGTGGCATTATTTTGTTTATTTGTTTTGTTTTTGGGGGAGGGGGTCATACCCAGCAGTACTTAGGGTCTATACCTGGCTCTGCACTCAGAGATCATTTCTGAAAATGCTTAGGGAACCACATGTGGTACTGGAAATTGAACTTGGTTGGCAGCATGCAAGGTGATATTATCAGCCCAAACCCCATGAAAACATTACAGCACTTATCTTAGACATACAATTATCACTACAATATCTTCCCTGTAAGAATAGTACTTAACCTTTCTATTTTAGAGTTTCCTAGGAAACCCCAGAGCACTGAAAATGATGTTATAAAGGATTGGGGAGAAAAAAAAATTAACCTATACACAAAAGATTGCAGCTTGACTGAAAGCAAACAAACAAAATTAAAGACTCAAATCAGTAAACACATATTTACAATTAATATAGCTAACAGTGTGCCAAAAAGTAATAGCAGTCGGAGGGGTTAGAAGTCAGATAAAAAAAAAAAGTCAGATCAAAGGCTTATATTACTATTGTCACAACTGCTGGGTCTAATTGGGAAATGCAGCCTAAGAAATAGTTCCAGAAGACAGTAGGCAAATAAATACTTCTTACTTTCTGCTTTTTTTGAGGACCAAGTAGAAGCAACAGAGAGAGGAAGATTCAATTTGAGTCAGTTAAAGAAACAGACATGTGTTGGCTCCAGGTAAAAGTCAACACTGAAAACAGACCAAGGAGGCAACTCTTCCTACAGGGCTGAAAAAAATCCAAAAGGGCTCTGTTTCAGAAAGCATTCTCAAAAACCCCTGCCATGTCTCAGGAATCAGAGAGCTCAAGCAGAAATTACCCCTCTCTCATCAGAGGCAGGTAAATTAATGATTGAGTCCCAGTAATCAAAGATGAGGAAAATAATCACAACTGCTAAAGGAAAGAACTTATTGTTGCTCTTATTACCATCAAATGTATTTTTGTTAAAATGGCTTAAGTTCTTATCCTCAGGCAGTCAATCAAGACTGAAAGCCAGAAACCAGAAAGGAGGTGGCTAGAGAGGTCTCATTTGCAATTCCTATGTCTGACCATTCCATCAGGAAGCAGCCAGTTGACCTGATTGCCCAAAGTTCCTGAAGCAGTGGAAGAACCTTGCTTAAAGAGTGGGGTGGGGAGTGATGCAGCTACCTAAGGACAGAACGGAAAGAGGCACAGCGAGATGAGAAAGAATAAGAAGGCTCCAGTGAAACATTTCTGAGAAAGAATCTAGAAGATGCACTAAGGTTATACAAAAGAAAAGTCTTTCAAACTTCCTCCTCTTATTCAGTTCCTTAATCTTTCCATCTTGCATATCTTAAATACAGGGTGCCCACCCACTATTCTTAAACAAACAAACAAATAAAAGTGTTTCATATCTTTCCTGTACATTCTATTGAAGGAGACCCAACTTCTCTAACTTCCTTTTCTCAAATAAAGGTTCTACTGAATTCAGTCATCTTCTCTATGGACCTGTATTTTCAAACTTGATTGCCTAAAGACAAGAACTGAAACATGCTTTCCCATTTTGATAAGAGATTACATAAGAGCTACACAGAAAAGAAAGAGATGTGATGATAGAGGCTGAGATTAGAGTGAATTAGAGAGATAAAACCACCAAAACTTCTAAAAAAAAAAAAAGAGCTGATCCTTCCCCATTACCCCCACAGGAAACAGGACACTGACATCCTGACTTGATCATTCTCTTGATAACTGATTTGGGTATGTGGCTCCTGGGACTTTTAAGAGAATACAATTGCCATAAGATAAAGAAACCTTCATGTTAGCCACAGAAAAATAATATATTTATTTAAAATTTAGGAAATATTCAAGAAGAGGACTGGAGCTATAGCACAGTGAGTAGGGCTTTTGCCTTGCATGTGGCAGACCCCGGTTCGATACCTCTGTCCCTCTCGGAGAGCCCAGCAAACTACCAAAAGTATCCCACCTACATGGCAAAACCTGGCAAACTGCCCATGACATTCAATATGCCAAAAACAGTACCAACAAGTATCAAAATGGAGATGTTACTAGTGCCTGCTTGAGCAAAATTGATGACCCAATGGGAGGACAGTGCTACAGTGTTATGCAAGCAGAAGAGGAGTGAAGGGAATAAAGCCACACATAAGAAAATAGGCTTGATGATCTCTGTAGCTATCTCCATGTTGGATAACTTCACGTGACTACCTTTCCTTCACAGTCTCCATTTGGATGTCTGTATACAATTTCTTCACTCTGGGTTTGAGTAAGTTTTTAATTCCTTTACACTTCCTGGAGCCTTGTTTATGTTTCTGAATGCCCCCTCATTATAATCAGTGATGAAAATTCAGGTACACTTTTTAAAAACATCCTGTGAAGTCTGGATCAAAGGATTATAGAGTTAGCATTCTTGGTCTTCTGTATTCCAGGGCACATTTAGACCTGGATGAATTCTCTTTTCTTGGGTTAAAATTCAAATCCTGCTAATTACTCAATATGTGACCTCCAGCAACTTAATAAACCTCCAGAGTTGTGGTTTTCTTCTCCATAAATATAAGATACTATCGACTTTACCAGTTAGTTATGAGCATTATAGATTATGTAAGGAAATGTCAGGCAAAGAGTCAGCACTTAGCAAAAGTGAAGATTCATTATTCTTCTCCACATTTGGGTCTGCTTGTTATGCCCTTACTCAGGACAAATCATAGTGTCTGCTAGGATATCTGTCCATTTTGCTTAAGTGAGGATGATGTTTCAGATAAATGCTTTCCCAGAAGAAATATTTTCTTACTCTCCGACATTAAATTAATCAGTGTCAAGGTATAAGCTCCTCCTTACTGGGAACACTTGTGAAATTCAAGTTTTAGGTCAGAGAGATAGTACAGAGGTTAAGGTGTTTGTGTTACACAGGGCTGAATGAACACAACATTCATTCCCTGGCATGACAAATGGCCACCAAATCATTGCCTTCCTAACCTCTCTCTCAAAAAAAAAAGAAATATATACCTTATGAAAAAGACAGGTGTCAGGGTCATTTTTAGACCTCTTTATTATTTATAATAATTTACATCATTACTATTTTCTACTTCAAATAATATTAAATGGCAAAGGCCCAATATGCCTTGATTATATAGAAGCTACTGGTTTCCTCCTGTCCTTGCAATCTCAAAATTCTAAATAAAACTGAAAAAAATCCCACAAGTCATCCATCAAAATCTCTATCTAAGTTTGAGGAAGGAATATAAAAAAAAGTTACAATAATGCTGCTATATGGATAAAATGTTACTTTCATTTTTATTCTTTTTGGAAACTGGGAAATAAACTGCACTCTGCTTTATCAAAGGAATAAACATACAACAGTTCTCAGATCATATGACCATGTTAAAACAAGGAATGTGTCCCTTGAGGGTGAAAGAGTCCCAAAGATGTTATTTCCCATGGCACTTTTCAAACTGTAGATTTTGTTTTTGTTTTCTAGATTACAGAGTTAGTAACCAAGAGCTCTAGACCCCAGAGTGAGATTTGGTATCACCTTTCCTTGTATAAATTTCTTGAAATCTCATGACAATTCTCACCAATCTAGAGAAAACTTTTTTGAGCAATAGTAAATATAAACTAGTTTCTGGATTATTTCCTTGCAATCCAGTTTATCCACATAATTTTCTTTAGAAAAACTATGAGCTGCAGAATATATTCCTGCATCTGAATATCCTACAAAATTCTACATTCACATTTAAAATTGTCTGATGACATCTTCTTCACCTGATCATTATGCAAACACTTGAAACAAGTATGTACAAGTATACACTGTAAAAGTATATACAAGTATACTGTACACATGTGTATACAAGCATGCATTATACAACTCTACAATATATACAAGTATACAGCATATACAAATATACAGTATACGAGTATATACTTCTACATACAAAAATAATCAATATAGGTGAAAAACACTTTTCTCTATACCCATTCCAATTTATTTTGGCAATCATCATTCTATTAACTGAACTGAAACAAACAAAATCACAGGTGAAAAAAACAATATATGTATATCCACAGAAGTGTCCCAGTAAAGTGACATGCAGAGAAGCATTCACTTTTGGAAATTTGTAGTCTTACACAAAGAAAAATGGACAAAAAAATTTAGAACTGTGAATGAGAAATAAATTCATCAAATTTGTTTTCAGAGCTTTTTTTGGCCCCAAATTCTCTATCCACGGTTGTATAAAAGTCTTTAATCCCTTCGTCACCAGGCATATAACATCCAAGTAGAAAATGTATCTACTGATTTTAAGGACACAATGAAAGGCTAGAATTCATTTTCTTCCCTGGATATTTCTTTTACTTCTTTCGTAACTTTAAATCTAAAATGAACAATATACCAACGTGTTGTATTTAAAATCCCCCCCAACAATTAAAAATAGAAATGAGGAAAAGAGAATTGTTACAGAGAAAAAGCACAGACTAACAAGGAACATTTTCAAACAGACTTCAGATGAATGAATTAATTGAAGTGATTTCACGTGATTGACAATGTATAAGTAAATTTTTTGTTTCCCATTTATTTATTTTTCAATTGGATCACAGTGATGTACACATTTACGTGGCTGTTCATGATTATATTTCAGTCATTTAATGTTCCAATGCTGACCCTTCACTAGTGTACTTTTCCCACCACCAATAGTCCCAGTTTCCTTTTGTGCCTCCCACACCCTATTCCACTGCCTACCACTATGGTTGGCACTTTTCTTCTCTCTCCCTCCCTCTTTTTCTCTCTCTCTCTCCTATTCCCTCTCTCTCTCTCTCTCTCTCTCTCTCTCTCATTCTCTCTCTCTCCCTCTACCATCATCCACCCTTTCTTTCTTTTTCGGACCTTAACGTTTACAATACATATAAGGAAAGGTCATCAGGTATATCATTCTACCTGTGCCCTTGACCCTTTTGGGAAGCTGGCCCTTTAACTGACCAAGGGCCTACGTGCCTGTGCTATGTATGGTCATCTTGACCTACATGACCCGCAGCAGGCAAAGCCTGTGCTATGTATGGTTATCTTGATGTATGGTTATCCTGATGTATGGTTATCTTGAGAAAACATCTGTCATGGTTGTCAGCAAAAACAAGAAGTAACTGACAATGATTAACCTGGTATGTGAAACATATAAAATTTGTAAATCATATATGGACATGAACCTTTGTGTTACTACCTCATGCCTGGTATGTGAAACGTATAGATTCTGTAACATACCTAACCATACATGGGCATGACTTTTAGTGTAACTGTCTTATGCTTTGTACTGATAAGTATATAAAGCCCCTGCTGCCCTGAATAAAGTCTGTCCTGTCCTATCCTGTCTGCTGTCCTGTCTACTCTGTCCTGTCTCTTTTTCTCTGTTTCTAAACTGCATTATGTCTCTTGTGTCTTGTGTTCATTCGGTCGATCCCTCCCTGCACCTACGGACCCTAAGACCACCTCCGCGGGCTGAAGGGTTGGTCTGGCGGGGGCCCCCCCCCGTAGACCCTCACACATTCTTGTGGCAAGCTGCCAACCATTGACCTGTTCTCCTGGTCCCTGTTTACCCTCATTTTGGGTAGTAGTCTAATGCTGATATATCCCACAAATGAATGCAGTCCTTCTATACCTATTTTTAATATCTTTCTTTAGTTATTTGTATATAGGAAAGTCATGGAATTCTGAGTATTGATTTTGTAACCTGCTACTTTACTACATAAATATACTATTTTTAGGAGCATTTTGGTTTTCTTTAGGATTCTCTAAATATAGTATCACATCATCTGCAAATAGTGAGAGTTTGAATTCTTCCTTTCCTATCTAGATGTCCTTAATATCTTTTTCTTCCCTATCTGCTGGCAAATACTTCTAGTACCATACCGAATATAAGTGGCAGGAGTTGGCATCCTTGTTTTGTCCCTGGTGTTAGGCAGAAGGCTTTTATTCTGCCCCCACTGAGAACAATGTTTACCTAGGCTTGTCGTAGATGGCTTTGTCTTTTTTGAGGAAAGTTCCTTCAATTCCCATTTTTCTGAGAGTATTAATCACAAACAAGTGCTGGATCTTGTCAAATGCTCTCTCTGCATCAATTGATATAACATATGGCTTTTATCTTTTCTTTTATTGATATGATGGATTATGTTGATTGACTTGCAAATGTTAAACCATCCTTGCATCTCTGCGATGAATCCCTCTTGGCCATGGGGCTTGATCTCTGATGAGTTGCTGGATTCTATTTTCTAATATTTTGTTGAGGATTTTCCATCTGTGTTCATCAGAAATATCTACGTTTCTATAAGTTTTTATTTTTGTGGTGCCTCTCTCTGCTTTTGGTATTGGATGATGTATGGCTCATACAAACTGTTTGGGAGTTTTTCTCTTTCTTCAATTTACTGGAAAAATTTTAAAAAGACTGGCAATAGGTCCTCTTTTAAGGTTTGGATGAGGGCTGGAGTGATAGTACAGCTGGTAGGGTGTTTGCCTTGTGTGCAACCACCTGGGTTCAAATAAAGCCAGGAGTAATTTCTGAGTGCATGAGCGAGGTAAAACTCTGTGCAATGCCGGGTGTGACCCAAAATGCAAAAAAAATATTAAATTAAATAAATAAATAAATAAATAAATGGTTTGGATGAATTCACTAGTGAATATATATGGACCTAGGCTTTAGTTTGGTAGAAGAATGTTGATTACCATGTCATTTTCCTTGATGGTGATAGGTCTCTTCAGGTATTCCTAATCTTCTTGTTTCAGCCATGGGAGAGTATATCAGTCCAGAAATAATTTATCCATTTCCTCAAGATTATCTTGTTTCATAAAGATTTTCAAAGTAATCTCTGATAATCTTTTGAATTTCTGTGATTTCTGTTGTGATGTCCTCCCTTTCATTCTTACTTTTTTATTATCTCTCTCTCTCTCTCTCTCTCTCTCCCTCTCTCTCTCTCTCTTTGTGAGTCTCGATATGGGATTATAAATCTTAATGATTTTTTCAAAGAACCAGCATTTTGTTTCATTGATCTTTTGATTCTTTAATTTTTGCTCTAAATTTTATTATTTCTTTCTTCCTGCTTGGTTTGGGCTCCTTTTGTTTGTTGTTTTCTATAATCTTAAGCTGTAAAGTCAAGTTGTTTATATAGACCCATTCTTTCTTCTTAATGTACACTTGCTGAGCTATAAACTTTCCTCTTAACACTGCTTTAGCTTTGTCCCACAGGTACTGAATCCTGTGCTCTCATTCTCATTTGTTTCCAGGAATCTTTTGATTTCTTCTCTAATTTCCTTTCTAAGGTTGTTCAGTAGTGAGTGGTTCAATTTCCAGGTCTTTGATTTGATCCTCCATTTCTGTGTGCAATTAACTTCTATTTTAAGTGCATTATGGTCTGAAAATAGAGTTGATACCATTCCTATCTTCTTGATTGTGCAGAGGTATGTTTTGTGGCCAAGAAAATTGCCTATCTTGGAGAATGTTCCTTATGCATTGTAGAAGAATGTGTATTTGGCTACTGCAATATGAAAAGCCCTGTATATACCAAATAGCCCTCCATCTTACATTTCTTTCTTCAAATAATGTATTTACTTACTGAATTTAGTTTAATTTATCTATCAAGAAGTGATAAGCTAATGTTGAAGTCTTCAACTTCTGTTTTATTGTTGCAGTTTCTGCCTTGCAGTCTATTAGCAGTTGCTTTAAGCATTTTGATGGCCCATTATTGGATGAATACATGTTTAGGAGTGTAATTTCTTCCTGGTGTATATATCTGTCGTGATGTATTCAATATGCCAAACAGTAACAACAAGTCTCACAATAAAGACATTACTGGGCCTACTCGAGCAAATCAATGAACAATGGGAGGACAGTGTTACAGTGCTACAGTACATATCTGTTGATTTTTAAGAAATGGCTTTCTTATCCCTTCTATTTTCAGCCTGAAATCTATGTCACCCGAGACTAGTATGACCACCCCAGCCTTTTTTCAAGAGAATTTTGCTTATAAAGTTGGTTCCCAACCTTTGACTTCGAGTCTGTGTTTTCTCTGAGTACTCAAATATGTTTCTTATAGGAAACAAAATACTGAATTCAGTTTTTTAATCCATTTTGCCACTGTATGTCTCTGTGGCATTTAGTCCATTGACATTGAGATTATTGTCATGGAGTTTTGTACCATCGTTCTGTAGAAATTTTTTGTGTATTTGTGATGTTTGTCTTGCTTTATAGTAGTCCCTCTAGTCCTTCTTTTAAGGTTTGTTTTGATTCTATAAAGTTCTGAGCTTATTTTTATCCATGAAGTTTTGTCTGATTACTTCAAATATGAATGAAAGTCTAGCCAGGTGAAGTATTCTGGGTGATTCGTCCATATCATTAAGTTTTTTAATTGTATCCCACCTTGGGCCTGGAGAGTTTCATATAATAGGTCTGCTGTAAATCTAAGGGACAATCCTTTGTATGTAATTTTCTTCTTTGATCTTGCTGTTTTCACTATTATATCTCTATGTTTGATGTTTGATGTTCTCATGAGAATATCTCTTGGGGTCTTTTTTATTGGTGTTTCTTTTAGCTGGGACCCTCTTGCTTCTTGGATCTGGATGCCTGAGTTTTCCAGCTCTGGGAACTTTTCAGTGATGATTTCTTTAACTGTTACCATCTCATTAGGATTGACCTCCTGTCCCTCTGGGACTCCGAAGTTATGTTGCTTCTCTTGAATTCATCTTGTAAGTGTCTTATCCAACCTTGAGCTATTTTGAGGTCTTTTTTCCATCTTCTGTTGCTGCCTTTATTCTTTCTGGAGCGCATCTTCAAGCTCACTGATTTTCTCTTTGGCTGTTGTCATTTGACTGTTGAGGATACCCATTGAGTTTTTCATTTTATATACCAAGTTTTTAATTTATGACATTTCTGTTGGTAATTTTATTATTTTTGTTCTCATTTCCTCCTGTAGTTTACTGGCTGTCCATTCCACTGTTGTTCTTATATATGCCTTTATTTCATTGGATATTGTATCTACTATTACTATGAGCTCATTAAGCATCTTCACCATTTTGTCTCTGAATTCTTTATCAGAGAGATTTGTATGTAAGTATTCTATGTTGGGATTTCAGAGTTCCTATCTTCTTCACCCCCTCACGGTGGATTTATTTGCTGTCTTCCTATAGTGCCTATGGTCTGGGGTTGGAGATCTCTTCTTTTTTCTTCTAGTATAATCCAATCCTTCATGGTGTTCCTTTGTAACTACATGGGCACTTTGGAGATGAATCTATGGATTATAGTGTGACAGTATAAGTGGTGGTCATATTAACGGCCACCTGCTGGTAAAGCCAGGTCCTTTGCATTTCTGACCTGTGGGTGGGGTTTAGCAGCGATCCATGGGTTTGAATGCTGCACAGTTTTCTCCTAGGATTTTTCCCAGGGTCCCTGTAGCTGATTCTGTCCCAAGAAGCTCCTGGGGCTGGAATAGCCTAGGGTTTTACTTGTCTTTCTTCTAAGAAGTAAATCTTAAAGCACAATTTGCATAAACTGTCAAAATTAATATGATATTGAGCAGTAAAGTCATTCTGAGTGCTAAGATCCAGTGATATTTAGGGATGTCCTGAGAATAGTGAATAACCAACTTTGAATAGGACAATTATATATATTTATGAAGGGCTTGTGTAAATAGGACTAGGACTTCCCAGATAAACTAAGATTTTAAAATTATCCATAACTTTATGTATAATTTTTGTTCTTTATATAGAAATATTGAGCACATTTCTATGCATATTCCTGCTTTATTGACATATTCAATTATCACTATGCTTAATTTCCAATATCTTTCTCACTACATTTTGTTAAATTTTAGCTTGTCTTTATATCTTTAATCACTTTAATTTTACCTGGCTTCTACCAGTCTATTCTGTTTCTTTATTTATAAGCCTCAAACCCAAAACATTTTGACTTAGAAAACCCTTTTGTAGCACTAAATTCAATTGGACTTTACCAAATCATTTGGGCTTTCAATTGGCAACTCTGTAATCCATATTTAAAAGGGGTATGCATGATCAGTAACCTCTCTGTGACCATCTTGCTATACTGCAAATGTGTTGAATCAGAGAAACCCAAATGCATTTTGAATGCACTAAACTTCTTTTCTAAGCAAAGAGCAGTCTTCTAAGTAGTTCTGTTGCTGAGTTTACAGGCTCCTTAGAGAAGAGAATTGGGACTTCACTATCCAAACACTCAGCAGTCTTGCCACTTGACATGATCCCATTAATCAAACTTCAGTTTGGTTGCGTGGCACTTCAGGGTTGAATTCAGCTGTGTACTTGAAGTGGAATAGCTCTTCCCTAGTTATTTCACAGATAGCCTGACTTCTTTACTTTCATGTCCAGCCAAAAAACATAGTATAGAGAAGATATGGAATTAAGGTTCATTTAGTGAGTCCCTACTTATCAATATTTTGCACTGCTTTAAAGTTGAATTTGATCAAATAGAGAATTAAATTAATGCTTTCATAAGGCTATTAATAAATAAAAGGCAGCAGAATTTTATGTAGAAAAATCCCAAATTGACAACTTGAAACCATATGTTGGTTGATTTCATACTGATATTAATTGAAATTGAATATTTTACACGTTGATTTTGAATTATGATTTGACTCTATTAATAAAGATGATAATTTCAAGTGATTTAGATGAGCTTTGTAAATTTAGCAAATGAAAATATAGACAGGTGTGGTTGGAGAGATACTATAGTTGGTACTGAACTTGCCTTGTACACTGCTAACATGGGTTTGATCTCTGTCACATTCTACGGTCCCCTGAGCCCAAAGAGTGGTCTCTGACTACAGATCTAAGAGTAATCTGAGAACACTGTCGATTGTGACACCAAAATAAATATAAAATTTTACATAACATGAATATTCAAAACAAAAATTCAGGTGTTCCGCGATTCTTTTTTCTGTATTATTTAATTCATACATCTGTAAGTGTATTTCTTTATCATTTACTTCTATGTATTTGTGCAAAATAACTTGATCACTTGACATTCCGTTACTAATGAATTTGTTCAAATGGGCACAAGTAACATCTCCATTTGTCCTTGACATGCGCCAGTGTAACCCAATGGCATCTGTTCATTCTAGGAATGCAAAGACCCTCAAACCGATCATTAAGGGTCTTGAAGAAGTCTGACCATCTCATAGGTGGCAGTCACGTGATCTTTTGACATCCCGTGGAATCCAGCTGGTAATGGCTTTAGTCCAGCAGTTATCTCCAAATCTCATTATGTGTCCAGCCCATCTGATTTTCGACGCCTTGGCAAATGAGACAGTATCCCTGATTCTTGATCATCAATGGAGGTCAGAACTTCGAAATCTTTCTCTGATTTGAGTGAAGCGTGGTACTCCAAGCATAGTTCTTTTGATTCTTCTTTGAGAGACCTGAATAGTGGTCTCATCCTGTTTTTGTAGGGCCCAGGTCTCTGAGGCTTATGTTAATTCAGGAAGAACAGTAGGGTCGAAGAGATGTGCCCGGAGCCAGAGGTTATTTGTCCTCTTAGCTATTTCTTTGATGCTCTTGCAGGCATTCCAAGCCACTCTCTTCCTCTTGTGCAACTCAGGTGTCAGGTCATTTGTCATGTTGACGTCTCAATCTAGGTACACATAACTGTTGCATTCAGAGATGTTCATCCCGTTGAGAGTGAATGGAACGTCAGGAACAAGACTGTTTCTCATAAACATTGTCTTTGTGAGATTTAGGTGTAGTCCAACCTTTTCACACTCACAGTTGAAGTCGGCCAGCATTTGTGCCACTTGGCTGATGTTTGGTATTATTAGAATGATATTATCAGCAAAGTGGAGGCAGTGTAGTTGCCAAATGTCTATCTTCACTAGCATTCCTACCCATTCCAGTCATCACATGATGCTCTCAATGGTGGCACTGAAGAGTTTCGGCGAAATGGTATCACCCTGCCAAACCCCTCTCTTGACATGGATGATCACTTCTTTGTAGAATGGTGAGATCCTGCTAGTAAAATCGCAATACAGCTCACGGAGGATCCTGAAGTATTGAGTATGAAGTCCCTGTCTGGCTAGGGCTTTGATGACCGCTTCAGTCTTAACAGAATCAAAGGCCTTCTTTAAATCAATGAACGTTAGATAGAGTGGCATCTTGAACTCCTGAGAAACTTCAATGGGCTTAGTTATCGTGTGGATATAGTCAATCGTACTGAATCCTTTTCGAAACTTGGCTTGCTCGCATGGTTGTCTTTCACCTAGTGTTCTGTCAATCCTATTCAGGATGACTCGAGTAAACAGCCGTGTAGACGACAGACAATAGGCAGATTGGGCAATAGTTGCCAATGTCATGGATGTCTCCCTTCTTGTACAGTAGTACAGTCCTGATAGTTTTCCATTGGGATGGAAGCTTGCATTTAGACAAGTAGCGTATAAAGAGCCAAGCCATTATATTCAGTATTGACTGCAGGTTCTTTAGGTGTTCGGGTCTTACCATGTCTGGGCTGAGTGCTGTTCGCTTCTTTACCAACTAAATGGCATGTCAGATTTCGGAAGGGAGACGTACCCATCCTGTGGAATTTAGTATGTGGGCAGGTGGACGTGGCTATCAAAGAGATCCGAGTAGATGTCATGGATAGTCTTCTTCATTGCCCTTCTGGAAGATGTGATAGATCCATCAGGACATTGGAGGGCAGTCATCTTGGTCTTGTAGTTGGCGAAGGACAGGCGGGAGTTGCAAATGCTTTTCCCAGCTTCTGTTGCATTTGCCAGCACTGCTGCTCTTCTCTCTTTTAGGTCTTCGTTTATCGCTTTTCTGCACTGCTTTGCCAGCTTGAATGTTCGCTTGGGGCTTGCCTGAGGCTTGCGCCAAGACACATTGTAAAATGAACTCGAGAGTTTTTGAAGACAGGTGTCTTTTTGTGGCTATCCTCTCTCGGCATTCTTTGCACAATCATGGAAATACTGAAGCAGTCGATCATATTCTTCGTCAATGTTGTCAATGATGACATCTTCCCATGTTTCAGTGATAGTGCCAAAGAGCTCTCATTTGGTGGTCATTCTCAGAGTTCTCTTCTTAAACTTTGCAGCCCTTTCTCCCGGCTCTGTGAAGTAGAATTTTGCATGAAGGAGACTGTGGTCCGATCCCGTTTGTAATTTTGGGACAACAATGACATCAGTCAGGCAAGACCATCTGCTGAATATGATGTGGTCAATTCCATTGTGGAACCGTCCACCGGGAGACTCCATGTCCAACGTTTAGATTTGTTAGATTCGGCCACTGGAATTGTGAGTTACCATGGATGGTCTTGGTCGACATAATGAACTCAGAGTCTCTCTTGTGCAAAATATTACATTTTATTTCATTTTATCTTATACTATATACCTAAATAGTTATAAAAGAAGAATAGCTTAAAAGTTACTTTATATTTTTGAAATATTTCAGTGTTTTAAATTTTGTCTTTAAAAATTAAGTTCTTAATTTAATCTGTTGAGTTAGCAAGTATAGTGTGCAAGATAAAGATAGTGAAATATTTTAAGGTTACATTTTTCAAAAAAATTATCTGTCTAGTGTTTCTGAATAAATGAAAAATAGAAAAAAATTCATTTTATTTAAAAATTTATTTATTTATTTAAAATATGTAATAGTGTGATCACTTTAAACAGTACTACTCAATAATGATTATGGAATATAAATATATATATATATACATATAAACCACCTTAGCTTTTTACTTGAATGCAGGTATTCTTAGACTTGTAAGGTAGAATCACATAGGAAACAAATTCAGATAAATAAGTTTATATTCAACATTAATTTAGCACTTCAATGGTTATTTTCCCCAAACAAATTCATGATTTCCTTTATGAAATAAAGATAAAGGTAAAGGTAAAGGTAAAGGCCCTCCCGTTGATCGTCGATTTGCTCGAGCGGGCCCAGTAACGTCTCCATTGGAGACTTTGTTGTTACTGTGTTTGGCATATCGAATACATCACAGGTGGCTTGCCAGGTTCTGCCATGTGGGCGAGATACTCTCGGTAGCTTGCCGGGCTCTCCGAGAGGGGCAGAGGAATCGAACTCGGGTCGGCCATGTTGGCCGCTTGTAAGGTGAATGCCCTACTGCTCTGCTACATGAAATAAAGATAGTGAAAACATAGATATATTTAATGTTGAGATTTGAGCTGAGTAAATTTTTATCTGATTTGCTAAATTCCTATTATCATTTAATATTGATATATACCAACCCACACGGCAGAGCCTGGCAAGCTATCTGTGGTCTATGCCAAATAGACCAAATTGATATGCCAAATCCAGTAATAAATGGATCTCATTTCCCTAACCCTGATTATGCAGAGTCGAGAAGGATATGGAAGGAGAAGCTGATAAAACACCAAGGCAGACATAGGCTGCCAAAACGCAGAAAAACAAAAATGATTGTCTGTACTTTTAATGCTCGTACCCTGGCATCTGCTGCATCCATTGAAGACCTTATGGTACAAGCACGAAAGATCAAGTACGACATCATTGGTCTGACCGAAACGAGAAGACATCAATCCCATCATGCTGTTTTCGACACTGGAGAAGAACTGTTCCTTGGAACATGTGATAAAAGAGGCGTCGGTGGTGTCGGTATCCTTGTCAACACAAACTTAGTCACAAGCATTGATTCATTTGAATGCCTAACAACCCGAATCGGACGATTACACTTGAATAAATGTGGCTCACTACCGGCAGTTTCTATCTTTGTTGTCTATGCACCAACATCCAGTTATGGTGAAAGAGAAATTGAGAAATTCTACATGGAGCTGGAGAAATTCTATAAAGAAGATCACACCTTCTACAAGATCATTGTCGGTGATTTTAATGCCAAGATAGGACCAAGAAGATCAGTCGATGAACTCCACATCGGAACCCATGGCCTGGAATGGAACGAACAGGGTGACAGACTGTCTGAGTTCATCATGTCAACCAAAACCTTCCATGGTAACTCACAATTCCAAAAGGCTGAATCTAAACGTTGGACATGGGAGTCTCCCGATGGACGGTTTCACAATGAAATAGACCACATCATATTCAATCGGCGGTTTTGCCTAACCGATGTTGCTGTTGTCCCAAAATTCCAAACGGGATCAGACCACCGTCTTCTTCGTGCAAAATTCTACCTCACAGAACGAGGAGAAAAGAATACAAGGTTTAAGAAGAGGACTCCCAGAACAACCACCAACTGGGAACTCTTTGGCTTTGTTGCAGCAACATGGGAAGATGCCGTCATTGACAACATTGATGAGGAATACGATCAAATGATTCAGCACCTCCATGATTGTGCAAGGAATGCCAAGAGAGAGATAACCACAAAAAACCGTCTTTCTTCGAACACTCTTGAACTTATTCGCCAACGTGGCGTGGCACGTGCCTCAGGCAACCACAAGCAAACGTCCGAACTGGCAAAACAGTGCAGAAAAGCCATCAAGGATGACCTCAAAAAACAGGAGAGCAGCAGTACTGGTAGATGCAGCAGAAGCTGGGAAAAACATTCGTAATGCCCGCCTGTCCTTCACCAACTACAAAACCAAGATGACTGCCCTCCGACATCATGATGGATCTATCACATCTTCTAGAAGGGCAATGGAGAAGATTATTCATGACTTCTACTCAGATCTCTTTAATAGCCACATCCACTTGCCCACATACCACATACCACATGATGGATATGTCGTTCCCAATGTTCTCCCTTCCGAAATCCAACATGCCATCTCGTCGGTAAAGAAACAAAAAGCACCTGGCCCAGACAAGATCAGACCTGAACACCTGAAGAACTTACCATCAGTACTCATCAATACATTAGCTCGACTCTTCACACGCTACCTGTCTGAATGCAAGGTTCCATCCCAATGGAAAACCAGCAAGACTGTACTACTATACAAGAAAGGAGACATCCACGACATTGGCAATTATCGCCCAATCTGCCTATTGTCTGTCATCTACAAACTATTCACTCGAATCATCCTGAATAGGATTAGCAGAACACTAGATGAAGGACAACCAGGTGAACAAGCTGGATTCCGAAAAGGATTCAGTACCATTGACCATATCCACACAATAACCAAGCTCATTGAGGTTTCTCGGGAGTTCAAGATGCCGCTCTGTCTAACGTTCATTGATTTAAAGAAGGCCTTTGATTCTGTTGAGACGGAAGCGGTCATGGAAGCCCTAGCCAATCAGGGCGTACAAACTCAAAACATCAGGATCCTTCGTGAGCTCTATTGCGGATTCACTACCAAGATCTCACCATTCTACAAAGAAGTAATCATCCATATCAAGAGAGGGGTTCGGCAGGGTGATACCATTTCACCAAAACTCTTCAGTGCCACCCTCGAGAACATCATGCGACGACTAGAATGGGAAAACATGGGAGTGAAGATAGATGGTCGGCAACTACACCACCTCCGCTTTGCTGATGACATGGTTCTAATACCACCAAACATCAGCCAAGCGGCACAAATGCTTGCGGACTTTGACCGTGAGTGTGGAAAGGTCGGACTACAGCTGAATCTTACGAAGACAATGTTTATGAGAAACAGCCTTGTTTTTGACGCTCCATTCGCTCTCAACGGAACCACCATCTCCGAATGCAACAGTTATATATACTTAGGTCGAGAAATCAACATGATGAATGACCTGGCACCTGAGTTACGCAGGAGGAAGAGAGCGGCTTGGAATGCCTTCAAGAGCATTGAAGAAATAACTAAAAGGACAAAGAACCTCCAGCTACGAGCACATCTCTTTGATTCCACTATTCTTCCTGCATTAACATATGCCTCAGAGACCTGGACCCTATGAAAACAGGATGAGAACACTATTCGGGTCTCTCAAAGAGGAATCGAAAGAACTATGCTTGGAATATCACGATTCACTCAAATGAGAGATAGAATCCGGAGTTCTGATCTTCGTCAACGCTCAAGAATCAGGGACGCTGTCTCATTTGCCAAGACATCAAAAATCAGATGGGCTGGACACGTAATGAGGTTTACAGACAACCGCTGGACTAGAGCCATTACTGATTGGATTCCACGAGACATCAAAAGATCACGTGGACGCCCACCTATAAGATGGTCAGACTTCTTCGTCAAGACCCTAAATGATCGGTTTGAGGCTCTACATGTTCCTAAAACGAACAGATACCATTGGGCTACGCTAGCACGCAACCGGGATGAATGGAGACGTTACTGGCACCCGCTCGAATAAATCGATGAATAACGGGGATTAAGTGATAAGTGAAGTGATTGATATATACATTTCAATACTTTTAAAATATTTTTAAATAAATATTTTATAATTAATTCCAAATAACCCCTTGATGCTTAAAATGTTTTCAAGAATAAAAAAAAAGCATGGTGATGGAGAGAATACAGCAGGTAAGGTGCTTGCGTTTCATGTAGTGATCCATCCTTGTCTAATCCCTGAACCACATATGGTCTCACAAATATTGGAAGTGAGCACAGATCATTGGGTCCAGTTAGATATCCCCAAACAAAAAAAAAAAACATGAAGAAAAAGGAGGAAGAAATTTAGGAAAAGTAACTATTTTACAAGATATTACTATTTTAGAAAACTTTGTGAAATTTTGTACTATTATTTATGTCAGAAATATGTCTGGTTTTTACATGTCAGTGTTGCTAACCTAAAAGTCCTTTTTTTTTTGTTTGCTTTCATTCTGTTGTTTATTTTAGTGTTTAATCTTCCACCCCCAAAAAAAGTGAATGGTCAATATTGATTGATAATAACAAAGAAAATAAAGCATGTCGGACTGAGAGATGGTACAAGGCAATTAATTGTCTGTACTAACTTGATATTATGAAAGCTGACTTCATTTCAAACTCTCAGGTCAGAGGAAGGTACAAGAGTTATAGTGTTTGCTATACACACAACTGATCAGGGTTAGGTCCTGGGTACCCCGTATGGTTCCCTGTCCCCTGCCAGAAATGTTCTTTTAGTGCAGAGCCACGGTTAAGTACTGAGTGGATCTGGGTATGGTACCAACACCAAAGGAGTAAATAAACAAATCAATAAAACAAGATAAACACCAAACCCTTCCAATGCCTGGTCCCTAGAATGCATAGTACTTACCACCTGGAATAACCCCAACCACATAGCTAGTGGTGGATCCAAAATATCCCCAACTCTGGCTCAAAAACCCACTAAACAAACAAAAACATAAACAAATGATACGAGTTAAGGAATAGAAAAAATTAGATTTTGAAGCAATAGGATTATAGGTCGTAAATAACATGTGTAATATTAATATCCAACTACTACAAGTACATGTATTGTTTAGAACTTATTTTCTTCTGTTACATGACATACTGCATTGCTTGTATTATTTTATCTTAATTCATTGTGTATTTTATTAAAATGTGTTTTCTTTTGTGTTCCCTTTTGCTTCATTTGTGTAGGACAACTAGAAAGGAACTATACTTAAGTATCCCTGCCATTCCTCTTTCAAATGTCCTTTGTTCATGATGTGTAATTTCTAGTTTTTGCAGGCTGTGAAGGTGGATGAATGTGGATAATACTTATTATGGCTCTACGCTTCATGTTGCTTACCTAACTTGCAAATGTATTGTGAGGATTAATGCCTATTTAAAGTACCTTACTATTGCACTTTCCATTAGAGAGAATGGCTCACACACATTATAAAAATCACCCAGTGGAAATAAAATTATACATACACTTACAATCCTCTGAACTTGCAATAGGGTAAATTTTAATAAGACAAACACTTTCTATAGCTAGTACGTTATTTCTATGCTAGTTTGGTATTCTTAGTGATCAAAAATAAGCTGCTGAAATGCCATGAAGAGAATTTAGAAGAAAATATAAGAAGTATTTCATAATTATGAGTATTAGTCAAATAACGTTCAAAGAATCCTGTTATCTTCATTTGAATTGTATAGTCAGTCATCCTTATGAAAACAGATATATTTTTTTAAAAGCTCATAAAGCTAATTTCCCCAGATAATGCTATCTTTCCACTATGAACAGCAAATTGAATAGATCATAAAACTACACTAATAATCAGATATTGTGCCTTTTGGCCCCAGAATTGCTACCTAGTGACTATTAAAAATAAACAAATCTTATATGTAAAAATCTGAAAATCCTAGCAAGGCCAATATCCACTTGCATATATTTATTTTATACTTAACCTAATAAAATATATTTTACCAGTTTATTACTGCAGACTATCATTCTTTCAATTAATAATTAATTGAAAATAAAAAATTAGTTCCTAAATATCATTTTGTGAATACTAATTGTAAAATTAATATTTTAAAATGGTATGCTATATCTGAGCAATGCAATTTAAAAATTCAGTGCCTCCACCATTTTTTATTTAGTTCATGACTTACTTTGCCTTTTTCATGGATCCTCTAGACCATGGCACAAGCTAACTGCTAATATGTAAGATTGTAGTAAGGCAGCATTATTCAATCATTCCCTCCATTCACTAATCGCTCCATTGCTGTCTGTATCCAGTGTAATAGGTCATAGACTTAGGTCTGGAACAAATGAATTAAACTCTGATTGAATGTGATTAGTGCTGAATATATGCCTGCAACAAAAATGACACCCATAAATAGAAAATGATGCTGCATACATGTCGTGTAGGTCATGTTTTCTCCCTGTGAAATAAGCCAGATGCAGTTATAAAAATGATCCCAACTATGATATGATGTAGAAATAAGAGAATGATTAAATCTACCTTAGAATTTGAGTCTGTTTTTACACAGCTTGGTTCTTCATTCTATGAGGAATTCATGAAACACATACTCCTCTATAAGCTTGATAAATTTGGGAGTTTTGTGCTTAACCAAGTAATAACTCTCAAGTACCTCACCTACCACCAGGATGAGTCATTTATGTAAATGCAGGTAGTTCTCTTTTGCTGTACTGTCATTGATACCAAGTACAAAAGTTATGTCACAATAGATACACAGCAATATTTAATACATGTGCTCCATTTTCTACTTTTGTTCGCCTTAGCCCAGTTTAGACTTAGTTACTTGAAATGAATATAGTAACCATTGACCTTATTGATTTTATTTTGCACTCTTTAAAGTATTTCTGAGTACAATCAATACTTTCAAAGTAAGTAATTAAATTGTCATAGGTAAAGGTTTGTGATCTTTGAGAATTAGTTATGTACTCTATTATTATGTCCCCCAAAACACTACTTAACATTGATCATTATTTAAAGGTAAAACTGGAAGAAGTCTTTCAGTTTATATAGCTCAACTCACTAATTTTATTAATTAACAAGAAAGCTGAGAACTAAAGATGTTAGATGATTTCTTAAAATTCCACTTTTACTAACTAGGTAAGCCAAAGGAAAAAAATTAAAATGCACTTTGAATTCACTGATGCTATCCAGGATAATATGTTATTATAAATATTAAAATTATTATATAAATATCAATTTAATACATATGACTTTTAGCTATACCTCATTTATGTCACTATGAGTAATGTATAGCATATAACATTTACTGATATTAGTTTATGAATTTTCAAAGAATCGTTGTTTCTTATTCCGAGTTTTAAGAACATTTTTATTTATTTACTTTTTTTAAGAAAAATTTTAAAGTCCAAGTATGTAGAAGAGACTCAGATGCAGCAGAAATAACGTTAATTTATTCTTTTTGTTTCCCCTTCAAGCAATTTCGATGAACTTTCCTTTTACTACAAAATCTAAGCATTTTTCCCTTTTGTCTTATAGTACTGAGGGGCTAGAGCGATAGTACAGCAGAAAGGTGTTTGCTTTGCATGCAGCTAACATGGCCGACTCGAGTTCGATTCCTCTGCCCCTCTCGGAGAGCCCGGCAAGCTACCGAGAGTATCTCGCCCGCACGGCAGAGCCTGGCAAGCTACCCGTGACATACTCGATATGCCAAACACAGTAACAACAAGTCTCATGATGGAGACGTTACTGGGCCCGCTCGAGCAAATCCATGAACAACGGGAGGACCGTGACCATGATAGTACTGAGATGCAGATCTGCACTGGGCTGTTTTCACTCAGGGCGCCTGAGAGTGGGGTGGGTGAGACCTTCCTCACCCCAAGGGACCCAGCCCTGGCAGCCGATATCCACTACCCAAGAACCGCCATGCTCCAGGCCACACACACACACACGCTAGAACCGAGCCTCACACATGAGTGAACATATTCCTGGATGACAAGTTGCCTCAAGAAACATCATATATATATATATAATATTGTATATGCAGATATATATATATATATATATATATATATATATATTCAGAGAGCCTGGCAAGCTACAGAGCTTATGCTGCCTGCACGGCAACTATCCTCGGCGTATTTGATATGCCAAAAACAGTAACAATAATGGGTCTCATTTCCCTGACCCTGACCCTCATTTCCCAGTCACTGGGAAAGAAGAGTAAGGAGAGGCTGCTAAAATCTCAGGGCTGGAACAAATGGAGACATTACTTGCGCCAACTCGAGTAAATCTATGAACAATGGGATGACAGTGATACAGTGATGCAGTGATACTGAGAACAAAAAAATATTTGCAGACTTCGAGTATAAACACAGGCTTATTTTATTCAAATGACCAGATCCTTGGAAATTTGCAACAATTAAATGAAAATTTCTCATTCCACAGGTAGGGAGTATTCTAGTTTAGAGATATTGAATAGGAAGAGTCTTATTTTTACCACCACGGTCTTTTCCTACTCAAGAGAGTAGTCTAAAGCATAGGATATAACTGTGAGGTCAGATGAGCAGTGATTAGTGGGTGTAGACAGAGGTATTTAAAACTAAATTTTACCAGAGTCATAGTATACTTGCCTTGTATGTGACAGGCACTGGTTTGATCCCTAGATGGATCCCTATATAGCACCCTCTATGGTGCCCCAAACATCAGGAGTAATCCCTAAACCCAGAGCCAGAATTAAGGACTAAGTACCACCAGCTGTTACCCTCCCCCCCCAAAAAAAACAAAGAAATTAAAAAATAAAAATAAATTTAATCACACAAACTATTACATGACAAATACTTCTTTTGTGACTTTTCAGGGCTTTTTGGGGGGAGGGGGAGTTGGTTGAATTTGGAATAGGTTCATTAGCTATGAAATCTATAGTTATTTTATTTATTTATTTATTTATTTATTTGGAAGGCAGAAGTCACTCATGGTCATACTTTGTGGACCTTATATGGTACTGGAGATTTAAAGCAGGTGGACTGTATTCAAGGCAAGTGACTTACTACCTCTCCTATCTTTTCAGCTGGAACTCTGACTGTCAAAATATTTATCACATTGCAATTTGCTAATACTACCAAGATACACTTTCTTTACTTTGTGAGACTTGATATAATTTATTGCATATGCTTTTGGTCTTATACGTTGTGTATAACTGAACATCAGCCAGAAAGTGTTTCATTTATACCCTCTCTCTTATGATCTTATATTTATATATTTATATATAAATTCATTTCCATGTATAAAATAGAAGTAGTAATGCAAGAACAATTTGAAATATGTGTTATATATATGACAACAAAATAGAAGGGGTTAATAAAGTGTATAAACAACTGAACTATTTTATCAGATATATTTATCAGAAGTAATGGTATATAGATTGGAAAATAAGTATCAAATGGATATAAATATACAACTGGTATCTCTTTGGTAAGTAAAATATATACTAAAAGAAACTAGAAATCCAACAAATAAGGCATTTTCCTGTAGTTGTAAATGATTATATTTAGAAAGTCAGAAAGTTATGTTTACAGTTTTGAAACTAGTAAAATAGAACGTTTTAATTGTATTTTTTCCCTTTCTCATTCCTCTTCCCCTTGCCTCCATATCGACTCACATTTTCATGCTCTTTTCTATCACCATGCAGGAAGTCATTTCAGAAAATTGGCAGACCTACTCATTACATAACACCATTTAATGGTTTCTAGGATTTTATACATATCACTTCATTAATTTTTACAATATTCTTTGAGGTGTGTAGGTAGAAATTATTTTGCACTTTATGGGTTGATAAAGTAAGGCACTATAAACTTACCTAACTTTATGTAGGAATAAAGTACAGAAAATCAATATCCTCACAAAATGTAGATTAATAAATTGTTTAACATTGCCTTAGAAGTTAATTTTATCTGTTGCAACCTATTCAAAAGTTCCTGAAATGCTAATCAAATTAGAGTAATTTTTTTAATATTTGCAAAAGAAAATAATGAGAAATCTTTAAAATATGCTAAATGTTAAAATATGTATAATGTAGACAAGTGACATGTTGCAGAGACATCCAGCATTATCGACTCACACAAATATCCACCTGATCATTCTGATTGTGTATTATACTGTGTGAAACTATACCTAATATTTACATTTTAAAACCACACATATTTATTGTTTAAACTATTTCTTATTTAAGAAACTCAGAACGGAGTTAACTGAATAATTCTAAATCAAGCTGTCTTAGTCTCGTTTCAGAAGGTGCAGTACAATTGTTGATTGTGATTGAAGGATAAATCAGGTGTGCTAGTATTCATTTCTAAACAAACTTACTAAGTTGATTTAATTTAGGACTTGGAAAAGTGTTGAATCAAGAGTTTTCTTTCTGAGCCACACATTTATCTAGGTCACCCAGCTCATGAGGTGGATTTCTTACTTTCACAATTTACTAATTCGGTGAAATGAGTCTAAGAGTTAGAAAGTTTGCAGACTAACTGCTGTATTGTTCTAAACAATGGCCTGTAGCTTAATTTACTCTAGTGTTTGATACAATTAATTGGGGGGAAGGTGGATTTTGAGTGACCTCTTTATGATTTGTTTTGATTTCAGAAATCTCAGTTCTTTTTCCAGTTTTCTCTGCTGAAACAAAAAACAGAAATAAAAAACTGGGGATTTTTTTTTCAGGTGAGAAGAATTATTATTTTTAAATAGAGCCTATGGGCTTGAATTCACCATACAAAAATGTTGCCCCTTAAGTTAGTTTCAAAGTCAAAGAGCTTTGCTAATGCAAAAATCACCAGGAAAAAAAAATCCATATTAAAGCAATGGCTTGGCATGGCATGGAGAACTTTGTTCTTCTCAGTTTGCAGCTGTCATCACAGAAACACCTTCTCATTAACAAGCTGATTTAAGGTAGGTTGTGAACCAGGATTTTTACTCTTTCCAAGTGGGTCTTTATACACAAAAGTGGGACTGCGAGCAAGAAGAAACTATCTCACTCTCACCAAAAATTTAGCCCCCTGATCTGAATCAGGAAGGTATAGTAGGGCTTCTGAGATAGATGGTGCATCCCTTGATTGAGAATAGTGAGGAAATTTCATTTTCTTGGTCACAGTCCTTCCCCCACCACACACACAACCCCAGAGTCAAGTTCTTTTAGGCTAAGATCAAAGTGGAAGGATGAGAGAAAGAAAAGGAAGTCACATATAAGGTGGCACCCATGCACACTCTTCTTACTAAATTTTAGTTTATTTTCACAATAACTTTCATTCTTGATTCTGAAGTTTCCAAGCAGTATTTTGACACTTCAATAAATATTTATATTTTCCTTTTTTTACCTTTGTTTCATGGGGAATGGGTTATGCAGTTGCTCAGGTTCCAGAAGCAGAACCAGTATTAGGGTTTTAACAGGTGAAGGAATGAAAATATCTTCCCTTCTTGCAGATAACTTTTTTTCATGTGAAATAAGATGTTTTCGCATAACATTTTCCCCAGGGAAAGCAGTGGATAGAGCACAGAATATGTAACTATCCCTTGCCCCTGTTTGTTGTGAGAGAAAGCTATTTGTAGAAAGGACATATTTCTTTCATTACCAACATAATCTATGTTTTCAAACGGTTAGTCCTGCACAAGCAAATTAGTTGCAAAAACTCAAAATATCCAATACTATCAGCTTATAAATTTGTAGAAATGGAAGAAGTGAACATTTCTAGTAGAAGAATAATGCTGATTAAAACGTACCTCTGTTAGAGTAAGTGAATTTGTAGTTGAGGTGCACAAAAAGTAGAATGCAAACATAAGTTTCAGTGCTACTTCTTTATTACTTTACCTTTTATTGCTGTCTATAATCAATAATAGGTTCACATATGTACCATGTGACCTGAAGAAAACAGATGGAGGATGATATAGGCTGATAAGACACATGAGGATTAACATTCAAATTTAACCTAAAAGAGCAACTGAATTCTAAAAGACCTATAAGGTAAGGTAAAGGTAAAGGCCCTCCCGTTGATCGTCGATTTAGTCGAGCGGGCCCAGTAACGTCTCCATTGGAGACTTTGTTGTTACTGTGTTTGGCATATCAAATACTTCACGGGGAGCTTGCCAGGCTCTGCCGTGCGGGCGAGATACTCTCGGTAGCTTGCCGGGCTCTCCAAGAGGGGCGGAGGAATCGAACTCGGGTGGGCCATGTTGGCCGCTTGTAAGGCGAACGCCCTACCGCTGTGCTATCGCTGGGTTTTCTAGGTTTTTTTGTTTGTTTGTTTTAGTTGAAAAACTTACAGTAACTTTGTAAAATACAAAATTATCTGTGTCTTTGATCATACAGGAAGGGAATGAGGAAATTAATTATCATCTGGTGCTCAAGGCTAAGCCCTCTCCACAGTTCAAAGTCTGAGAAGGTGAGAAGACAAAAGTCAGTGCCTGAGAAAAAGTGAAGAAGACACTTCCTGCCAACCACTCCCTGCTCTAGTGCTACATCACACTGAATAACCTCCCTGTGAGGTTTCTACGGTTGAAAAATCAAACATCTGTGATCATATTTCTACGTAATGGACGAAGACACTGAAAACTTCTAAATGAGGAATAAATAAAAAGGTAAAGGTAAAGGCCCTCCCGTTGATCATTGATTTGCTCGAGCGGGCCCAGTAACGTCTCCATTGGAGACTTTGTTGTCACTGTGTCTGGCATATCGAATACGTCACGGGGAGCTTGCCAGGCTCTGCCGTGCGGGCGAGATACTCTTGGTAGCTTGCTGGGCTCTCCGAGAGGGGCGGAGGAATCGAACTCGGGTCGACCATGTTGACTGCGTGCAAGGCAAACGCCCTACTGCTGTGCTATCGCTCCAGCCCGAGGAATACATAAGAGATTTTTTTTTTTTTTGCCCTCTCCATTTCTTCTCTCAGATAATAATGTGTGTTTCTTAGCATCATCATTAACACTAAAAGCTAAAGGAATGTGGTTGAGGATTTTTTTGTTAAAGAAAATTGTCCAATCATCTGGGGATTGGTCAGTATTTTCCATTTAGGGAGGGTGAATACACACGAATGAAAATTTTTAGTGGATTATTACCTACTTGTAATTTGTAAATATAAAACCAAGATTAGTGTAAAAATTTTTTTCAAGAGTGCAATTTACGAGTTGACTGTTTTCCACATCACTGTTACTTTGCAAAACTGTTGATAGCCTATCCTGTGAAATACCAAACTTAATTGATTCGAATAGAAGAAAGAAAATTGAATAGGCAAGAAATTTAGGCTTTTTATTCAGTGCGTTTAATTTTATTTTAGATTGTTTTGGCCAATTTTGAAACTTCTTATGGAAATATGCTTTCCTCCATCTAATCTTATTTTCATAGCAACAAATTATTTGCTTCTCTATCTTTAGATCTAATCCCAATTTAAAATTTAAGAAAAAAAACTGAACCTTTTTACAATCTTATAAGTTCAACATAGAATTAATAACTAAATTATACTCTCATTATATACCTAGAATTTTTCTCAAATATTTATGTCCAAGTATACCCTTATAGGTATGTAAAAAGTCTTTCATATATACAAGTTTTCCTCTTTAAAATGTCATATTATAAAACTTTAAGGACCAAAGATTTCCATTCCATTAACCCTAAAAAGTTCTCTCGTAATTTATTATTTTTATGGATTGTTTTTAGTATGCATAGTGTTATCATATAGAAAATTTTCATTTCATTTTCACTTCACTGTCGTTTATATTACATCTGATGAAAATATATACAATTATTACATTGAAAGGCAATTAAAATCTAAAGTTAGTCTTAAAAACAAAGAAACAAAGTAATAAAATGTAAGTAACTATCATTTTTAGTTAAAAGTATCTTTATAAATTAATTTCTGATGGTAATTATAATGTGCAAATCAGTTAATAATATCCAAGAAGGAAAGATGATTATGAACAAAGACATTCTTTCTGATAAATTAATTTCATGGTAAAAACTTTATATTTCACAAGTCCCTAAGGCAATGAATCTTTACTAGGCATTATTTAGAATTAAGTTTAAAATTTTGTAAATATTTGGTCAAAAATATACCTTAATCTATTGAATCAGCTATAAAGGGTGATCGCCTCAATTTTTAATATTAAAATGTCCACTGTTTCTCTGCTATCTATGTTAAGAACTATGATTTTAAGGACTTTTTTATTTCTAAGAGAAAGTATAATTATCAGTGATTGGACTGCATATGTACATTTTAATTTTTTTCTAAATACTATGTTGTTGATACAAAGTGCTGACATTAAAATATATTTAAAAATTCTTGACTTTGTATGACTTTTGCCTTCTTAAGATGTAACTAACTTTACATTTAGACATTTAAATACTAATCATAAACATTTAATATTGAGATAATTCATATATATTAATAAAATCAACGTGTAATCCCATCAACGGTCAAGACCCAGAGACTATAAAACCCTGCTCCCAGAAGAGAACAGTGCATAGTCACCTGCCTCCATGCCTGGCTATTCTCACTGGGGTCCCTTAGAGGAGGGTAGGTTGAGTTTCCCTCCCCTCCCTGAGCAGAGTCCCCGCAGCGGAAGACCTCTGGTTCCAGCCACAGCCATGCTTAAGACCACTCTCCACACGTTCGGATGTGCCTCAACATGAAGGAACCGGCCAAGGAACTCAGGTGTGTGGGACCAGGGGTGAAATTGCTCGGATTGAAACTGGGGCCTCCTCCACCCAGGTCCCCCATCTTCCAGGCATCACACCCACCAACTGCCCCCAGCACCGTGTAATCCCATCAACGACCAAGACCCAGAGACTATAAAACCCTGCTCCCGGAACCACACGGCCACAAATGCGACATCTTATTTCCTAGGTCTTACTCTGGAGAACCTGGCAGGCTACCAAAAGTATCCTGCCCACACGGCGGAGTCTGGCAAACCCCCCCTGGCGTATTCAATATGCCAAACACTGGTAACAATGATGGGTCTCATTCTCCTGACCCTGAAAAAGCCTTGAATGTGGCACTTTTTAAAATCTCAGGGCTAGGACAAAGGAGAAGTTACTGGGGCCTGCTCGAGGCAATTGATGACCAACAGGATGACAATGATACAGAATAAAATCAAACTTTTTAGACTTGAGTTAACATATGTAGCTGGCCAATCATTACCTTTTTCCACCAATTATAGGAAATGTGTTAAGGTGATCTTTATTTCACCCTCAAAATAATTTTAACTCAGTACAATACAGTTTTCAATTAAGAATATATTTAAAATTGCACCATAGAAGCCATTCCATGATAGAAGCCATTCTAGTTTTAAAATTTTCATCTTTACCAATAGAATCAATCATAATGTCTGTGTTATTGTCTCTAAGCTACGTTGTCAGCAAAATGTAAAATACAGAAATAGTTTCTGTAGATCTTTTCCAATCTCTCTTTAAGGTTTTAGTTTCATTTTCTCAATTTATCTTTGTAACAGTACTGCAAGCCATTTATTATCATCATCATTTCAAACGTAGTAAAACAGAAGCTTAAAGGTATAAAATAAACATTTCAAGGTCATTCAACTAGTAAGTGACAGAGATGTGATTCAAACCAGTCTTTTTTTTTAAATCAATGATATTCTTCAAACAGTTCTAACTTTATAACACAATATAAATTAAAAATATGGCATTAAAACTCTTAAAGATGACTGTGAAAATATCTCTAAGGAACCTTGAACATTACACAAAACATATTTTAAAAAATAATGTTATCCTTGAACAAGAAGTGATAAAATAGCTCAAATACCTGAGGTAGATTGACACCTTGTCAATTCCTATCATAAGATAGTGAAAACCTCCCTATAGAATTGATAAAATTGGATTTTCATTGGTTGTGAGGATGAGAATGATAGAGATCTGGCTTTGTCTTTGCAATATGAGTATTCTATAAACTGATGGATTGATTTTAATTTGACCTTGGCAGCTTTTCATACCCTCTGAGGTATTAGTCTTGCTCCATTCCAGACCTTTTCCTTGCACTCTGGTTTTGGACAGTATCCTTCTTCTAAAGATTTATCCCTGGGGTCCTCAACAGACTGTCAGTCATAACTTTGTTGGCTATGACCCATATGGTATGTTAAACTCTTTAGTAATTTGCTATCTCCCTTTTTTCTTCCTTCTAACCTAAAAGTACTTTGTTGTCAAAATAATAATCTGTATTTAAAGCACTTAATTTGATAAAAGTAACTCATTCAATATAAATAATTGCTTTCAGAACTTGAAATATAAACATGATATAGTTTTACATAAAAGAACTAGATTTTCTTTTGCATTTGATTTTGTATACTTTAATATTTATCTAAGTTGACTGTATGTATATTCAGAAGTGGTAGGTATTTCAGAAACATTTTCTATTATCTAACAACTCAATAAAATATGAATCGAGACTTTCAATTTCATGTCATCTTAAGCAATACATTTACTAATTAATATCATTTCTATTATTCAGTGCATGAGTTTACATATTTATTTGATCAAATGTAATACAAATTTCACTTTTATTGTTTTTTTATATTTCTTCTACTCTTTTTCTTCTCATTCTCTTGCTTATCAACAACAAAACTCAAGTACTTTCATAGTCCAATCAAAACTCTTTCAAGTCATTATATTGTTTTTTAAAACATTTATTACATGATCAGTTCATTTTACGGAAGGTGTTTAGGCTTCATCCAGTGGTGCTCATTGTTTATTCTTGGCTCTATGTTCAACTGTATGTAAGCAGTTCTGGTGATTAAACGAGTTGATTGCATACAAAGGAAATGCCTTACCCTTCTCCTCTACCTCAGAAAGTAATTTTATTTTTGAACTTAATATTAAGATAGCAAGTCTTACCAGTCCTTTATATAAAAGGAAGGCAAAGCAATATATTATATCTATTCCTGTTGAAATGCACTTGAATTTCAAGCAATCCCGGATATTTCACACAGTGAAGTAGTAAATTCATCCTGACATTTAAATAATTTAATTTAATTATCTTTCAAAATAATTATTGGTCTGGAGTAATAGCACAGTGGTAGGGTGTTTGCTTTGCATGCGGTCAACCCCTTGGAGCCGGGTTCAATTCCTCCACCCATCTTTGAGAGCCTGGCAAGCTACCAAGAGTATCTCACCTGCATGGTAAAGCCTGGCAAGCTACCCGTGAAGTATTTAATATGCCAAACACAGTAACAACAAGTCTCACAATGACATGTTACTGGGCCTGCTCGAGCAAATTGATGAACAACAGGAGGACAGTGCTACAGGGCAGTGCAGAATAATTTATTTTTTAATATTTTAAACAAAATATTGATATGTTTTAAAAACATAAAATATTTTAAATAATTATTTTTTAAATAATTTAAAATTAAGTGAGTGAAATTATTGGAAATAGTTGAGTACAGAAAATAGACTATCATAAAAAATCTCAGCTGTAAATATTAAAGCAGCGGGATTCATAAATAACACTAGTTTTTATGCTACATGTTCTGTTAATCATTGTGCAGCTAACTATATCATAATAAGATAACAAAAACCTTAGGAAACTAGATATGGTATGAGTTTTATTCTATATAAGTAAGAGAAGTCTTCTCTCTTTTTCTCTCTCACTCTGTTTTTCTCTTTCCATGTATACACATTTTTGTCAAACATTTCTTTTAAAAAGGACACCTTATCTTAAAGATAGATATGTTTAAAATAGAGTGCTAGGTAGTTTCATTACATTTAACAGTAGTTACACATAGCAAGCACCACAACTCACAAGACATCACAAAACTGTATGTAAATGTGTAAGCTATATGACACAAAGTAGAAATTATACAAAGTAGAAATCTATTTTAATAAAATACGATAGGCTTGGGCTGGAGCAATGACACAGCAGGTAGGGCTTTTGCCTTGCAAGCGGCCAACATGGCTGACCTGAGTTCGATTCCTCCATCCCTCTCAGAGAGCCCAGCAAGCTACCAAGATTAATTTACCCGCACAGCAAAGCCTGGCAAGTTCCTCGTGACGTATTCGATATGCCAAACACAGTAACAATGATCACAATGGAGACATAACTGGGCCCATTCGAGCAAACCGATGAACAACGGGAGAACAGTGACAGTGACAGTGACGATAAGCTTCATAAATTGTGAGAAACAAGCTCAATCAGAAATTATTTGCCCTTTAAATTTCTGGAAAAATTGGAAAAATTTTGTTTCTCATTTCATAATTTTGCTTAATAGAGCAAAGATAGATTCCTCCACTTCAACATAAGACTGTAACTAGGCATATTTCATTTTAGAGTGTATATACAAGTAAGATTCACATTTTTTTACAGTGGTTAAAACATGGGATCTAAAATGGTCTAATTTAAATTGTTCCACATAAATATGCTATCCTCACTTTAAATTGAGTAGAAAATTCAATTAGGATAGCTTAAATACAAAGAAAAGTTTCCATACATTTCAAACTTAAAGATTTATGAGCATTTTAAGTATATACTAAGCAGCCTCATTGAATAGCCACATTTCCAAAATATTGATTAGTTAATCTGAACAAAACAGCATTCCTTCCCTGACAGGAAGTTTAATCATAAACTGTAGCTGATATATAGTCGAATTGTTTAAACAAAAAAAAAAGTTGTAGATGAGAACATATGGTGATAAAGTTGGTGGCCAAAATGGGTGGTTTATGTGAAGCAGAGGAGAGAGAGAGAGTCACTTTCACCCAATCTTTCTCTCTCACTCTGGGACCTGCTGGGAAGCCTAAGATTCATAAAGAATGTTATGACTCCCAGCATGGCAAAGATCGAGCGCCCGCCAGCCACACCATTTGGCTTTCTGGACATACCTGATGTAGGCTTGGCCTTTTCAGCACAGTAGTTTATCCCCACCACTTGATTTCTTTGGGAACTACAGGCTGGTTGGGATGAGGATTTGCTCCTTGCAGGGAAGAAAAGTCAGTCCTAGATCTTACCCAGGATTACTGTGATCTTTTTTTGGAGGGGGGCTCACACCCGGCAATGCACAGGGGTTACTCCTGGCTCATGCACTCAGGAATTATTCCTGGAAGTGCTTGGGGGACCATATGGGATCCTGGGAATCGAACAGGGGTCGGCCAAGTGCAAGGCAAACGCCCTACCCACTGTGCTATTGCTCCACCCCCAGTATTACTGTGTTCTTGTCTTGCCTTGCAGAAAAGAATTTCAGAAGTAGATGAGCAGTGAAGTAAAACAGATTTTGTTTGGAGGCTTTAGAAGGTGAGGAAGGAGAGAGAGAGAGAGAGACAGAGACAGAGAGAGAGAGACAGAGAGAGAGACAGAGAGAGATAGAAAGAGAGACAGAGAGAGATACAGAGAGAGACAGAGAGAGACAGAGAGAGACAGAGAGAGAGACAGAGAGAGACAGAGACAGAGAGAGAAACAGACAGAGAGAGAGAGACAGAGACAGAGAGAGAGATAGATAGAGAGAGAGAGAGAGAGAGAGAGAGAGAGAGAGAGAGAGAGAGGGAAAGTAACTTGTTCAAGTTTAAATTGGCTTTCATAGGGTTTCTCCAGCCTGCCCCACATGAGGCTTTCTAGCTAGGTCTGTTGCTAGGGATTGAGTTGGGAGTGTTGTTCTCTGAAACTCCATTTTCTGAACTTTGTTCCTCTTGGATCTTCACTCCTACAGTTGGTTCAGTCTTCTTGATCTGGGCTAGTTAAGCTTCCATTGTTAATCAGATTAGAAAGGAACTGAGGGTTCTCAAGAATTTTCCTTCAGTAACTGGAGCAATAGTGAGGGGTTAGAGCATTTGCCTTGCACACAACTGACCCAGGTTTGATTACCAGCATCTCCTATGGTCCCCTGAGCACCACCAGGACTAATTCCTGAGTGCATGAGCCAAGAGTAACCCCTGTGCATCACTAGGTGTGACCCAAAATTCAAAAAAAAAAATAAGATCCCTACAGATACTTTTCTGTAGGGAAGGGATCCAATCTCCTTAGCATCTAAATCCCAGAAAGTTCCTTGCTATGATGTGTGTGTGTGTGAAGGTGGGTGGGGGAAGGGGGGCTTTGGTGGGTTGCTTCCATAATCTACTAGCCTACAAGGGAAGAGGTAATACACAAATGATGGCAAATATAAGTTGAACACAACTACAGAGGAAATCTATTTTAACTTGTCTCAACTATCATAAATACTAGTTATTAGAGTGGTTCAAGGATAATACTCAAGCATCACAGGACAGACCTTACCTTTCTGAAACATTGAGTTTTATCTTAGGCAGTGAATGTCTCCTTAGCAACACAGGGTGCAGACCCAATAAAAACAGCAACAACAATAGCAACAAAAAACACAAAAATGCTGAAGACAAAGTAAAGGCAGACAGAAGAAATGCTTCTTGAGAAAGCCCATGATAAGAACACGTGCTTATGCTCAAAAATGATCAGGCAGGTTTGGTCTTTTAGATTTCAATGGTTGATGAAAACAAAGTGAGCAAGGATCATAGATGATGTCAGATTTAATATGGGAGCTGGACAGTATAGATTTTATGTTGTTGTTCTAAAAAGTCATGTGAGATTTGATATAATAGCCTCATCTCAGGAACCAAAACATCATTGGGATCATTGTGGTTTCTCTGTAATGTTAGAAAAGTTTTAATCTTGAATCTTTGTTAAGAATTATGATCAATAGATTTAGAACAATGCAGTTAGTGTGAATGTTTGCATTCTTATATATATATTCTGTTTATTTATTTTTGTTTGGGGGCCTCACCTGATGATGCCCAGTTCCACCCATGTTGAAGTTAGTTCATCTTTTTATCATTTCTTACAGCTGCATAGTATTCTATTGTGTATATATACCATATTGTTGTTACCCTCTTACCTGTTGTTGGACATCTGGATTGATTACAAATCTTAGCTATTGTCCTGAGTGTTGAAATAAATGACTTAAGACATCCTTTTGAATGAATGATTTTTTGTCCTGCGTATAGATACACATAAGTGAATTTGCTGGGTCATATGGCAGCTCAACTTTATGTTTACTGAGAACCTTCCATAATGTTTTCCATAGGGATTGAGCCAGAAAACATTCCTTCTAGTGGTGGATGAGTGTTCCTTTCTACCACATTCCCCAAAAGAAATCCAAAAGAGATCATTCCTGATATATATATATATATATATATTATATTTATAATATATATATATTTCATTCTCCCCAGTATAAGATGGTACCTTATTGTTATCTTGATTTGGATTTCTCTAAAAATACATGATGATGAACATTTTTTTTTCTTGTGCCCGTTGACCATCCATTGCTCTTCCACAGAAGTCTCTGTTCATTTTTTCCCCGTGAATTTTGCAGTTTTGGATTCTTTTGTCGTTGGTCTTTGTGAGTACCTTATGTATCCTGGAAATCAACCATTTATCTGATGTATTAATTATGAATATTTTATCCCATTGAGTTAGCTGCCTTTTAGTTTTAGCCTATGTTTCTTTTGCTATCCAGAAATCCATTAATTTGGTGTAGATTTATTTTTGTATCTCTTTACTTAGTACAGTGGCATTGTATGATTGAAGATACATTTAAGGACTATAAGAGTAAATATAAAAACAGGGATATTTCTCTCTATATGTATGTGTTCTCTGTCATTTATTCATAATGACCATGGCATGATTAGCTTTAAGACCTTGAAGTGAAGGGACTGGGCTTCACTTACTTCAAAAGGTAAAGTACTTACTTTGCAAGTTGCTGGCTGTAATTAGATCCCTGGCATTCTTTGTGCCCCCCCCCCACCAAGATACCTTAGGAGTAATTTCTGAGTACAAAGTCTTGGTTAATACCTGAACATAGTCTGTTGTGTCTTTAAAACAAACAAAGGAAGAGCTTTTAAGCTGATATGTTTCCAATGTTTGGACAAGTCCTTCCTAATGATCAAGGGAAGGAATGGAGCAATAATAAAGAATGTCAAAAAAATTTTGTCTAAGCTGAAGCTTTATGCATATATATATATATATAGATATATATATATGGTCAAAAACTGAAAATCAGAAAAATTGGAACGATTGGAATGATAATCAAATCCAGGTAACGTGGAATATATTAAGGATGGACCCTGATTATCCATATGTCATTAGAGGAGAAATGCTCAAGGGCATTTTTTAAATGTCACTTTTATATTGAAGGTAAATTAGAAGCTAATTGCTTGATCACTTGACTTCCCGTTAATCATAGGTTTGCTTGAGCGAGTGCCAGTAACTTTTCCATCCATCCCTGTAGCGTGCCAGTGTAGCCCAATGGCATCTCTTTGTTCTAGGAACACAAAGAGCCTCAAACCGATCATTCAGAGTCTTGATGAAGAAGTCTGACCATCTGGTAGGTGGGCGGTCACGTGGTCTTTTGGCGTCCCATGGAATTCAGTCGGTAACAGCTCTAGTCCTCTCATTACGTGTCCAGCCCATCTGATTTTCGACGCCTTGGCAAACGAGACAGCGTCCCTGATTCTTGACCATTGACAAAGGTTGAATTCCCGATTCTTTCTCTCATTTGAGTGAAATGTGATACTCCCAAGCATAGCTCTTTAAATTCCTCTTTGGGAGACCCGAATAGTGTTCTCATCCTTTTATCATAGGGCCCAGGTCTCTGAGACGTATATTAATGCAGGAAGAAGAATGGAATCAAAGAGATGTGCCTGGAGCTGGAGGTTCTTCGTCCTCTTGGTTATTTCTTCAACACTCTTGAAGGCATTCCAAGCTGCTTTCTTCCTTCTGAGAAACTCTGGTGCCAGGTCATTCGTCATGTTGAATTCTTGACCTAGGTACACATAACGGTTGCATTCAGAGATGGTCGTTCCACTGAGAGCGAATGGAAAGTCAGGAACGATATTGTTTCTCATAAACATTGTCTTCATGAGATTCAGCTGGAGTTCGACCTTTCCACACTCGTGGTCGAAGTCGGCCAGCATTTGTGCCGCTGGGCTAAAGTTTGGTGTTATTAGAACGATGTCCTCAGCAAAGCGAGGTGGTGTAGTTGCATTTTTTAAATGTCACTTTTATATTGAAGGAAAATTAGAAGCTAGAGTGGCAAAAATTAAAAACTGATCATAAATTTTTCATAAATTATATAAAGTATTTTATATAATTCCATTAAGAATGTAAGATAATAAGGTCATATTTGATATATTTGAGGACTGTGTTAAATAGTTCAAAGTAAAAGGCATACAGCTTCCTGATAAGCTTTTACTCTATCACTTTCAATCTTAACCAATCAAAATATACTAAACATTGTCTAATGTGAATCTCAGTTTGTTGTTTACTTATAAAAGAAGAATTAGGATCTTCTATTATCACCAATTCTTTTCATTTACTTTATTTTGTCCAATCTCTAAAATAGAGACTTTATGTCTAGGGGTCTTCTCAAGACTCTGTCAGAGACTACCACAGATAATATTTTTCCAGGTTAATATCTAGTACTTAAATGTAAACTATGTAATAATATTTTGAGAAAAACGTGATTAATGGGAGTAATATCAACTTTATTTGATGAGGCAGACTAGGGCCATACCATAAAAATTATTGTCGAGTGTACTACTGTGGGTTTTATTCCAAACATAATTTCAAACAATATTTATATTTTTAACATAATGTGGAGTAATGCAATAAAATTATTTTCATTTTAAATATATTTTTGTTGCCTTGGTATGTCAAAGGATGCTATTTCATAAACCAACTAGAGCTTTCCTTGAAGTTTCTCCAATGCAATTAAAAAGTTCTTATATGATTTGAGTGCATCTTATGTTGAAGCTTTCTAGTACCTTAATTGCAAAGATATTCATCCAGATACATAGTTGTTCAATGTATGGCTGAATAATTAAAGCAGTAATTGAATGAGTGAAGGCCGAAATATTTCACTATATAGATGTACATGCGTAGAATTAATGTTAAAGACTATTGCTATTTTTGATTTTCAAATGAGAATAAAATAATACCATTGCAATATATTACTTAAAAATGTGCTGACAAAAATATCTTTTTAATTTGATTCTTAAAACAGCCTTACTTGGAAGCAAAAATAAACTTTATAACCATCAGTTTATAAGTGAGGTAATTAAAGTCCCTTGGAAAAGTTTCTTGACAATCGTAGAGGCTGAAATCTCAACAAGCCTAACCAAAAAGAACATTTCTTCACTTTCAATTTTGTTATTACCCACTGAACCATGATTATACCAAGAAATGGACACATTGAACTGGACAATGCCTTTAAGTTTGACTTATTCTGAAAGGCATTTCCATAGACTGAAAATTCTTGAATACAAAGGAGCTCTTGAATAACAGCCTGGAGTATTCAGAATTGCCTGAGAGTTTGTGGGCTGACAGTGATTCGTTTTCAGCAGACATTTTTCAGTTTGGTGTTACTTAACTGAACAATGCAACACATGATGACCCGCTTCACTGACCTTAACCTGATTTCTGCTTTATGCTTAATTTAACCAAGATTTTTTTCCCTTATTTATTTATTTATTTATTTATTTATCTTTTTGTTAGTGAAACACCATGAGGTACAGTTATAGCCAAGATTTTTAACAAAACAGTGAAAGCCAGGTCTTTAAAAAAATGAGTTGAAAAGGAATATATTTTAAAGAAATAATACCAATTGGGAAATTTGGTAGAAGAACTTCCATGATTTTGATTTCACCTCATAATTGGAATAAAGGCAGCATTTGAGGAATGTTTTTGTTACAACATGAGTAAATAAATTTAAATTTAAAATTTAATTAGAAGGTGGTTATACTGATCTAAATCCTATTCAACATGCCATATATATACAATAATATGGCATTAAGTGTCATAATGAGGAGCTCAATATTTGGTATATAAGATGCTTTTGTTTTATTTTTTGTTTGGGAGACACATCCAGTGGTGCTCAAGGCTAATTTCTGTATCTGTGCTCAGGGATCATACCTGGCAGTGCTGAGGGAACCATCTATAGTGTCAGAGATTGAACACAGTTAACTGCTTGGGTTAAATTCTTACTTTATTCTTTAATATTATAGAAAACTTAAACATGAGTGAAAAAGAATGAAAGTCTTTGAAACAATTTAATTCACTACAAGTAATCAGCATTCTAAAAAAAAAGCACTATATGGCAAGATTTAGACTCATACCATTTGAACACTGAACCAAACTTTATCTCTAAAGTGAGTAATACTTTAATGTTGAGAGGGCTAAGTAATATCATTGATATCATCAAAATCACAGTAGTAACTACAGTGTGGATAAGACATCAATTTTCAGGAACAACAGAAAAAATATACCCTGAGGCAACAAATAAAGTGGGGGTATATCCTCTCTCTAACAATTACACAAGCCATTCAAAATTGAAAGAATTGCTTTAAAACATGCTTCCACTTATTGAATTGAAACATTTTTCTTCTTATTATGGGAGTAATTAGATCACCAGGCCAAAATACACGTGTTTTTAATAAATAAAAAAAATTTTCACAGTTCATATCTTAATATTTTAAACTAAAAGATGAGTTTCATTTTAAATGGAATTCTTAAAATTTGAAGTGAATACTTTCACTTTTAATTTGTACAATATGTATTTTTGAAGTCTGATTTTGAATATATTTTCAATGATAATTCCTTTTCAGGATGTAGGGTGGCCCCTAAGCAGTGTTCAGTGTCCAGGGTCTACACCTGGTGATATTTAGGTGACAGGATCTGACTGTAAATGCTAATTCTAGGACCTGGGTTGGAAAGATAGTGAAGCAGGTAGTGTATTTACACTGCAGTTGCCCAACCAGGCACCACACATGGTCCTCCAAGCCCCACCTGGAGTGATCCCTGAGTGCAGAGTTGGGATTAAGCCCTGAACAATGCTGCGTGTGGCCAACGACTAAAAATCAAATGAACAAACAAAGCTAAATAAACAAAAAATAAATGTCAGGGTCTGAGTATGGTGTGTTGCTCAAGTCCTGGGTTGCCGTGGACCACCGGGACCCCCTGAAAAGTGCTAGTTGTCATCAGGACCATACACATAACTGCTTGGGAGCATTCAGGGCCACAACTAGTAACCTGGGAGACTGAGTGATACTTATGAATTTGATTCAAGCATACACTTACATAGATAACCCATATGTCATCTCTATGATACCATCTACTTAATATTAAATTAAGAAAAAAAATCCTGCACATTTAGCCTTAGAACTTACATAATTCCAAGATATATTTTACTTAGGATTGTTTCATTTTAATTTCAGGGTCTTATATGGTTGCACTCAGTGACTTCTCCCTGCTCAGTAATCAGTCTCCCTGGGGAAGCACGTGGTAGCAGGGATTAGTCCAAGGATTCCTACAAAGCCACATACTACATATGTACTCAGCCATTTACTTACTGTGCTAACTCAAAATTAGTTTCTGTGTGCAACATAAAGGTATTATCTATAGATATGCTCCCACAAGGAACAGTTGAATTTTGTATCACCTCTAAGAACCCCACAATTAACAGAAATAAGGAATTTGTGGAGACACAAAATAAGACAGGAAGCCAGAGAGAGACACAAAGATAGAAGAAACAAAAGATAAAATTTACCATAGCAATAATATTCAGAATGAAAATCAGATATTCTTGTCTTTCCCTTACCAATGTAGACTAGGGCCATGCAGCTGCCTTTATGGTATATTCTGTCTCCCAAACTGAAAACAAAATTTGACAGTAATGTTTTAATTCTCAAGATATTTGTTTGTTCAAATTTATCTCTACATCAAACATTCAATATATTCCAATTGAATATGGATATTAAAATTTTCATGACTTTTAGTGAATCCTTGACATTTCCAAAGACCTTCACTCAGTATATTTTATTTCTCTCTCCAGATGCTGAATTTTCATTCATCCTCTAAGATTTCATTGAAAGAACAACCCTGTGATTTGTGACAACTTTCTGTATTCCCTAAGCAGATTAAATTGCTCCTCTCTTTGACCTCTTCCTGTTAAATCAATGGAATGTACTAAAAGTCTTAATTTCACTCAATTGTAGCTATCATATTTCAGTTTTTTCAATGGAAATAATTGCAATTTGTAGAGTTGAAATTTAAATTCAGTAATACTTCTGAAATAAAATCTTTAGATACTTTAGGTATAAGCTCACATTTATCTAGAGCAAAATATATCTATGGAAAACAACTAGATAAAGTTAATAAAGTTATTTTTTCTTTCCATTTTTCCCTCTTGAATATAGAGATTATCAAACTCATTGAGACAGATACGTGCACAGGGATCACTCCTGCCAGTGATTAGGTGGCATTTAGGCTGCTTGGGATCAAACCCAGGTCACTTGTGCACAAAGTAAGCACCCTATCCATTATAATCTTAGTCCTCCCTCTGTTTCACAATCACAAGATCACAAATCATCCTATTATTCGTCGATTGCCTCCAGCAGGCCCCAGTAACGCCTCCTTCATCCTAGCCCTGAGATTATATTCAAGGCTCTTTAGGAGAATGAGACCCATGATTGTTACTGGTATTTGGCATATTGGGGACGCCACGGGGAGTTTGCCAGACTCTGCCGTGTGGGCAGGCTACATTTGGTAGCCTGACAGTTTGTCCAAAGTAGGAATGAGATAATGAGATGTGGCTGGTCCTGGAGGTCATCGGCTGCTGGAGCCCTGGTCGGGGTGGGGAAGAAAGCTCAACCTGCTCCCCTCCAAGGGGCCCAGCGAGGACAGCCAGACGCGGGGGCAGGAGACTGCATTGTTCTCTTCCAGGAGCTGGTTTTTATAGTCTCTGAGTCTTGGCCGCTGATGGGATTACATGGCGCCAGGGGGCCAGTTGGTGGGTGTGACCCCCGCCTACTGGAATTTGGAGGATCTGGGTGGAGGATGCTCGGCCCTGATCCGAGTAGGCTTGGAGATCTCGGCCCCAGAACCCGCGTGGCTTTGTCCCTCTGCCAGTACCTTCATGTGTTGCGGAGAGTGGTCTCAGCATGGTGGTGGCTGGTCCTGGAGATCTTCAGCTGCCGGAGCCCTGGTCAGGGAGGGGAGGAAAGCTCAACCCGCTCCCCTCCAAGGGGCCCCGGCGAGGACAGCCAGGCGCGGGGGCAGGAGATGTTGAAAATAAAATTGCACAACCATTGCACTGCTCATGAATACAATTTTGATACAGTAACAATATTATCTGACTGTGTGAAACATTTGCAAATGTTAGAATTTTTTTTTATTGGAAGGATCTTAAATTTAGCATCCCAATCAACTATCTGGTATTAATGATTACATTATGTGCAGAAAATTTTGTGTTAAGTTGTGGTTGGGAGTGAAATAAAAAGTTTGAAGACTGTGTGTTGATATTCTCATTTTTTGTTATGAACAAATCCAGTTTTATTTCCTATTTGTCCATATTTTCCTAAATATGCTTAGAGTCCATCCTGTACTGGTTGATGAAAGGCTGTAGTGTTGATCTTTAAGGGCTGTTGATTGCTGGCAGCAAAGAATTCCAACTGCGTTGGCACCCAAGATAATATCTCCACATTTTCTTTCAGGATCATCACCTTTGTTCTAAATAGCTCTCTCACAGTATGAACAGAAGTCGTATGTTTTAGATTTTCTGCCTTGGCACCCAGGAAATGAATATGATTGAGTAAACATATTAAGCTTCCGCTGCATTTTCAGCCTGAACAGATGTTAAATACAAGTTGATCCACCTACATTCAACCCGAGAGACTGTGCATCCACAGAGTGTTTTCATTTTCTTTTTTTCAATTTATATAGAAGCATAGATTCTGTGGGCATGTATAAATGTGTCATTTAAGGCAATCAAAAATGGTTCCACATATCACTTGATTTCCACAATTGTTGTTCTAACTATGGACTACTGAAGAGAGAAACTTAATTTCCCTGGCAGATCTTTGCACATTGAAGCAACATGTTTGAGGAGAGTCAATATTCAGTAATTACAGAACAATTCTTCACAATTTCACAATTCACTAACAGTATGCTTTTTCACAATGTAAAGCTGATTTTCCTTTAACCAAATAGAAAATGAAAAGAGAGCTGGAAGCAATGAGTAATCTAGATCATTAGATGATTAATATAAAATTAGAGAACATTTATACTGGAATAGATGGCAAACATCAGGGAGCTCAGAACACTTATAAGCTCTGTATTTTAAAGAAATATTTACTTGATACTTCTGTACTTCTTGGTGGCAGGTTACAAATTATGTAAAAAATAACACTAAAATTATCTACCTAAAATTAGCACTGTAGCACTGTCCTCTCCTTGTTCATCGATTTGCTCGAGCGGGCACTAGTAACGTTTCCATTGTGAGACTTCTTACTGTTTTTGGCATATCGAATACATTATGGTCAGCTTGCCAGGTTTTGCCATATGGGCGTGAGACTCTCAGTAGCTTGCTGAGTTCTCCGAGAGGGGCAGAGCAATCGAACCGAGATTGGCCCGGGCTGCTGTGGCAAGCACCCTACCCACTGTGCTATCGCTCCAGCCAATCTACCTATACTTTCAGGGATCATTTCTAGAGTATGTTACCTAAAATTATTTTAAATTTTTACTATTATTGCATTTATATAATCTTGTATTTCTGAAAGTTCTATTTATTCATGCAAACATAGGTAAAGGTAAAGGCCCTCCCGTTGATCGTCGATTTGCTCGAGCGGGCCCAGTAACGTCTCCATTGGAGACTTTGTTGTTACTGTGTCTGGCATATCGAATACTCTCGGTAGCTTGCCGGGCTCTCCGAGAGGGGCGGAGGAATCGAACTCGGGTCGGCCATGTGCAACATAATTCAGTACAAATTTTGTCACCATGGGGCTGGAGCGATAGCACAGCGGTAGGGCGTTTGCCTTACATGCAGCCAACATGGCCAACCCGAGTTCGATTCCTCCGCCCCTCTCGGAGAGCCCGGCAAGCTACCGAGAGTATCTCGCTCGCACGGCAGAGCCTGGCAAGCTCCCCGTGACGTATTTGATATGCCAGACACAGTAACAACAAAAAGTCTCCAATGGAGACGTTACTGGGCCCGCTCAAGCAAATCGATGATCGACGGGAGGGCCTTTACTTACTTTACTTTTTGTCACCATACGTATTTTAAGTTTTTACTATTTTTGTACTAAAATTATTTAAAGTTTTTACTATTATTTGCACTTATATAATCTTGTTTTTCTCAAAGTTCTGTTTATTCATGCAAACATAATTCAGTACAAATTTTATGTCACTATACATATTATTACTCTCAGCTACAAATCAGTACATCACAAACTAGTAATCACATAGATTCTTACATATGTAATGTTAACGTTTTATTGTTATAAAAATAATCTAATCAACTGAGTTATATTTCAAAAGAATTCCTATGAGTAGATAAAAATAAATACAAGATATACTGAATCTGAATATGATAAGTTAGTTCCTATGTTTTCAGAGATTGGCATGAGAAGAAGTATGAGAAAGAGTTTAAGGTTCTCTACAGTCCACTTATTTCAAATGAAAAGACTAGAGAATGTGAAGTCTGACTGCAAAGGTTGCAAATGAAGAGTCTCAAGGTGATGATCTTGAAGACTATTTTTTATAGTTTTCCTTTTTCAGAACATGGTTCAGGCTGTGATGTGGATCAGAGTTTGGTGCCTTGACCTTATAAGGGAAATTCAGAGAGAGATCTTAAATTCAAAGTCCTTCTTGGGATTTCTATAATGTGTTCATTATCAGGTCAACTTAATCAGAGGCTGGGGATGCAGAAGACCTACTGAACCTGTATTGAATTTCAATAAATGAGGAGATTTTAAAATAATAATGACAGCACTAATAGTATGAAAACTATAAACTGTATTCCTCCTGAAGCATAGGTAATCATGACAAGATACTTTTTCGTATGCAGTGAGAGAGAGGTCTTAATGAAGTGAAAAATAATGCATTCTGACAACTTATGTTATATAATTTAACTTTTGTATGATTTATTATTATAGCATAGGGAAAGTACTGGTGAAGTAAAGTCTTAATTGGCACTAAACTACTTAATATATTTAAAGCAGAAAAATTTTTAAAAAATCTAAGCTAAGAAAAGAAACTAGATTTTAAAAATTCACATGAAATAAAATGATATCTTATTTCAAAGTGTATGAAAAATGCACCAGAACAAACTCATCAAATTATTTCTATTGGTGCTGTTGCTGATTTATGAATTAATAATAAGAACGTGTTAAATATTGGAGACAAAATATTTAAAACTATATGTTATACATTTATATATATTTTATATATTTCAATATATCATGTTGAAAACATAATTTTGAAGACTTAATATTCAAAGATTCTGAATGCTTAATATTGGGTTTGTTTCCTGTTACCATTTCATGTAAAAAAATTCACTCAATGGCAACAATGATTGAGATGAAATATAGTAGCAAAAATGATATGAGTTTCTTTATTCAGTCATCTTTTCATGGACAGGGGTTGAGTCCAGTTTTTTTTCAGTTATCTTTTAATGAACATATGACTCTTCTAGTCCATAAATGGAATTATATAATCATGTGGTAATTCTGAATTTAGCTTCCTGAGGGATGTCATACTATCTTCAAAAACAGCAGTGTCATTTTATATCCCTGCCCATAGTATATAAAGTTTTCAAATTCTCCACATCCTCACCAAAATTGGTTATTATCCACTTACTTGGATGCTTTTATTTATCATTGATAATTCTTCTTGGAGAGACCAGTCTATATGTATAATGGAATGCTACAGAGTTTTAGAAGATGGATTCATTCAACCCAAGAGAAGAATTATGGAATCCATATTGCTACATGGATGGATCTGGAGGAGAAAATCATAGAGTGAAATTAATCATAGAGAGAGAGGGTCAGATGCAGAATGATCTGTTTCATATATGGGATATAAAGAAATGTAGTAGGAGAATAACTAATGCCCAAAGGCAACAGAAACACAGAACTATTCTTTAGTAGGAAGCCCCCACAGTGGAGGGGATGTGAGTGGAGCAGAGGGAATAAGAATTTGGAGGGGCCAATAGATGTAGTACAGTGGTAGAGGGAAGCAGGCACTCTGGTGGAGGATGTGATGCTGTAATATTTTAATGCATAAAACCTTAGCACTAATAGTATAATAAAGTACAGTGCCTAAAATAAAAACTTTTCAAAAAAGAAAAAAATATAAGGAAGAATCACAGAAACTTGAAAAAGATTGAAAAGACCAGAAAGTAATGTTTTTGTCATCAAATAATTAACAAATAACATCTCTCTTATTTTCATCCATACAAAGCGTTCTAAAATTATATCACGATCATGATCACGACCATCCTGTTGTTCGTCGATTGCCTCGAGCAGGCCCCAGTAACATCTCCTTCGTCCTAGCACTGAGATTTTTTTTTTTAAAAGTGCCATATTCAAGGCTCTTTCAGGGTTAGGAGAATGAGACCCATCACTGTTACTGGTATTAGGCATATTGGGTATGCCATGGGGAGTTTGCCACACTCTGCCATGTGGGCAGGTTACATTCGGTAGCCTGCCAGGTTGTCCAAAGTGGGAATGAGATAATAAGATGTTGCGCGACTGCAAATGTGACTGCGTGCCTCTGGGAGCTGGGGTTTATAGTCTCTGGGTCTTGGCCGTTGATGGGATTACATGGTGCCAGGGGGCTAGTTGGTGGGTGTGACCCTTGCCTACTGGAAGATGGAGGATCTGGGTGAAGGATGCTCAGCCCCGATCTGAGCAGGCTTGGAGATCTCAGCCCCGGGACCTGCATGCCTTTGTTCCTCTGCCGGTACTTTCATGCGTGTGGAGAGTGGTCTCAGCATGGTGGTGGCTGGTTCTGGAGGTCTTTGGCTGCCAGAGCCCTGGTCGGGGCGGGGACGGAAACTCAACTTACTCCCCTCCAAGGGGCCCTGGCGAGGACAGCCAGGCACGGGGGCAGGAGACTCTGCACTGTTCTATTCCGGGAGCTGGGTTTTATAGTCTCTGGGTCTTGGTCATTGATGGGATTACACAACACCAGGGGAGCAGTTGGTGGGTATGACCCCTGCCTACTGGAATATGGAGGATCTGGGTGGAGGATGCTCAGCCACACACATGAAGGTACCGGCAGAAGAACAAAGCCATGCAGGTTCCGGGGCTGAGATCTCCAAGCCTGCTCAGATCAGGGCTAAAATTATATATTTTTTCTAATTCAGAAGATTACATTTAGGTCATTGTATTACAGGTGAAGAAGCACTGCCACAAAATATTGACTTTCATCCATAATTGATGAGGTGGTCATTTTATGTCCACAAGTGTGACATGTCAAATGGAAAGGTTTGCATGAGATTTGAAAAAAATCTTCAAGGTCTGGAGCGATAGTACAGCGGTAGGGTGTTTGCCTTGCATGCAGCCAACATGCTGACTCGAGTTCAATTCCTCCGCCCCTCTCAGAGAGCCCGGCAAGCTACCGAGAGTATCTCGCCCACATGGCAGAGCCTGGCAAGCTCCCCGTGATGTATTCGATATGCCAGACACAGTAACAAGAAAGTCTCCAATGGAGACGTTACTGGGCCCGCTCGAGCAAATCGATGAACAATGGCAGGGACTTCAAGGTCTAAAAGCATAAGAAATAGTGACCAAATTTACCCGATAATAGATGTCAGAGAGATATTAACACTTATGAAATGTAATTGTTAAGTCATGATTTTTCTCAAGCCTTCTTTCAGTTAGGCAGGGACATGAGACATCATAAAAATACTGAACAGGAATGCTGTGTGACTACTGGACATAGTGGAAAAGCCTCTGGTACTCATTTCTTCTATGACCAAGACCACTATTAGCATCTCTTGAGATACCAAAAGACCAAACAAAACAACCTCAATCAATGAAATGTTTTGTGACAACCAGATTATTAAAAAGAACAGTACATGAATTTGTAAATGGCAATGAACAAATGTTGTTTTTGGCACAAAGGTATTTATCAACTATATTAATAGATATTAACCTATTGTACACTAGTTAATATAATTATGAGAAATTGGAAGTAGGAAAATGAGTTCTCTGTACAATATAGTAAACATTATGAATCAAAAAATTACTTGTAACATCTTGTATTTTAGTGAAAAATTACTATACACACTATTCCTAAAACCACAGTAATGTATTTACATTGACACAATTTAAACAGAACATACAGAACATACATTCATTCATTTGTTGATTGCCTCGAGCAGGCCCCAGTAACGTCTCTTTCATCCTAGCCCTGAGATTTTATTCAAGGCTCTTTAGGAGAATGAGACCCATCATTGTTACTGGTATTTGGCATATTTGGTACGCCACGGGGAGTTTGCCAGACTCTGCCCTGTGGGCAGGCTACATTCGATAGCCTGCAAGTTTGTCCAAAGTAGGAATGAGATAATAAGATGTCATAAAAAGATGTCCTGATAAGATGTCGCGCGGCTGCAAATGTGGCTGCACGGTTCCGGGGGCTGGATTTTATAGTCTCTGAGTCTTGGCTGTTGATGGGATTACTCGGTGCCAGGGAGCCAGGTGGTGGGTGTGTCCCTCGCCTACTGGAATTTGGAGGATCTGGGTGGAGGATGCTCGACTCCAATTCGAGTAGGCTTGGAGATCTCGGCCCCGGAACCCGCGTGGCTTTGTCCCTCTGCCAGTACCTTCATGTGTGCGGAGAGTGGTCTCAGCATGGTGATGGCTGGTCCTGGAGGTCTTCAGCTGTTCTTTAACAGAACATACATATTCATCTTTAAAAGTAAATTTAGCTTAAACAACGAAACTATCAGTTTTTAAATATATTAAAATGGAGCAATAATTAAGTTCATGCTTTTAAAATGCAAAATTTAAAAATAATATTTTACTAATGAATGCTAACAGTACAACTGGAAGTTCAAAATGAAGTTGTTGTAATCCATCATTTGAAGGCAATTTCTGGAAAAATTGTGTTCTGTAAACAAACTACAATTGCTATGGAAACATATCAGCTTTTAAATTTTTATTATACTGAATATTGAACGTTTTTATATTTTCATTGTTTGTAATAATAGTGTTGACCTCTATGGCTGACATTTGCTAAAGCTAATAATTGCAAAGTCTCAGGCAGTGTTTTTTTCCTGTTACCAATAGTCTCGAGTACTTTACCAAGATTATTCATAATATATAAAATTCAATTTTATTTTTTAACAAAGAAACACAATAGAAATCAACCAAACTTTATTTGAGTAATTAATGTTTCATAAATATTTTATTTTAATGAAGATTGGTTGGTTCATAAGATTTTAAATGTTTATATACCTTACTGATATAAAGTTACCCATAAGACCCTACTGTAATTGGCAGTAAGTTTTCAAATTAGAAAGTGTGAGTTCTTCAACTTTGTCCTTGTGCAAGAATATGATTTTTGACTCTAGATTATATAATATTTTCAGGATGAATTTCTCAATTTCTTAAAAAAATAGCAACGAGATTATTAGAGGATTTGCACTGAATCTCTTGATTGCTCAAGGTAGTATTGTCATGCTGACAATATTGTCCCTAAATCCATTAATATGTGTTAAATATTTCTACTTACTATGTTTTCCTAAACATTTTAAGCAATGTTTTATGGTTTTAAGTGTCCCAAAGTATACGTTTGGTTTTTATGCTATCACATATTAATGAAATGTCATTGATTTTGATGTTGATATTGATGTTGATTTTGATATTGTTGAATCACCTTGAGATACATAGTTACAAAATTGTTAATGATTGGGTTTCAATCATACCAAGTTCCAATACCAGTGTCTTCACCAGTGTACATTTCTGCATAGTATTTTTGGTATACTCCCAAGAGTGGTATTGCTCTTGAGTTATATGGTAACTCAATTTCTAGTTTTTTTTTTTTTTTTAGAGAAATCCCCATAATGTTTTCCAAAAAAGGCTGAACTAGTCGGCATTCCTACCAAAAGTGGAATAAGTGTTCTTTTCTACCCATATCAGCACCAGCTCTGGTTGTTGTTCTTTTTCATGTGAGCCGGCCTCTGCGGCATCTCACTGTTGATATCAGTTCTGCATATCTGTCACTGTCACTGTCCTCCCGTTGTTCATCGATTACCTCAAGCGGGTCCAGTAATGTCTCCATTTTGAAACTTGTTGTTACTGTGTTTGGCATATCAAATACAACACGGGTAGCTTGCTAGGCAAGTCAAATTTATTTCACACAAAAGTTTCTTACATATGTATTGTGAAAGAGCAAAGTCTGTGCTGTAAAAATACTTAAATGTGCAATTTAAAAAAAATAGACTTTGAATTGCAGTTGTGTATTTTTAGTGATTTATAAAGAAAGATAGAGATAGCAGATAAGATAAAAATTAAATGCAAGTTTCTTTTAGTACATTTTTAAAAAGCAGCAGAATCTTAAAATGTTAAAATATATAATATCTTTACTCAACCCCACAAGAAAATTATGCTTGATGCAAGAGAAACTAAATGGGTAGTTATTAGTTTAAAAAGAAAATGTTTCAGCAATTATTTAACTTAAATTTTTACAACATAGAAACATTTTCTAGTAGAAATTGAAAAGGGGAATTAAGTCGTACAGTCTCAAAATCTCTAAAATAATACTTCAAGCTTATTTTTCAATGAAGAACTTTGTCCAATATGATTAAAAATATTGAGTATTACCATGAAGTGATTTTGTGTTAATAAATGTAATGTTTACTTTTAATGATAATGTATATTAAATTGGCTTCCAAGAATTTTAATATTATTGAAATCCATGCACATATGTGGACATATTCATGATTATTGGTTATTATTTTTATTAAATAGCACCCTTCTAGTTTGAGGTTTTCCTTATATATCTGAATAGATAGCCAGTATACTGTTCTAATCTTAACCAAACAAAGAAGAGAATTTAAAAACAAGTTCATTGTTCATAGTAATAAACCAGTGCTTCACTCCAGATTAGAAGGTATTCTACATCAGTTCTACATCAATTACAAAGAATTCCTTTAAATATGTCTTGTCTTTCTCAAAGTGGGAATATTACACAAGAGCTGTAATGATCCAGCAAGCAGAAGGTGCAATTAATCTGTCCATTAATTTAATGAAAGTAGATTTCTGGTGTGCTGAGTATTTTTTTCTGAAAATTAAAAATAGAACAAATTTGGGAAACATGAAATTTCTTCAATAAGACTTTAAGTATCTGATTTCTAGTGACATCTCTATCTCTGTAATACGGTTTTTCCAGATATCCTCACACAAAGACTCACTTAATTCCAGGCTATACCTTTTTTTTCCCTTTGGTTTTATATATATATATATTTTTTTAATTAGTGAAACACTATGAGTTACAGTTATAAACTTACAAATTTTTGTGCTTGGGTTTCAGTTATACAAGTGAAATAAATTTTAAAGCTATTATAAGACATTTCTACTTCCATGTATGCTTGCACCTTTTCCCACATAAAATGACTCCTCAATGTAGGATGCATATTTCATATTCATTTATTTTGAAAATTTCTTACACTACATATAACACAGAAGATAGAGATCTATTTCTTGAAAAATACGGACCACAAAATAGTGTTATTGATGAGAAATAGCAATAATTTGAAACATTTGCACTGAGAACTAGCTCTTAACCTATTTAGTGTTTAACAAAATTTATTAGCCTGCCCAAATTCAATCTCTGTAAAATTGAGAAAATTAAAATTGAGAGGTTTAATATGAAATGTCTGTAGCCTTTCAGAATCGTGGAAGAATCAAAGCAAGAAAGAGTAGATTATTTATTGCCCCTTCTGCACAATATAATAGGTTATGATGAATTTAAGGTTCATCACGGAATTTGACAGTAACAGTGTGTAAGAAAGCTCATTGTGCTCAACCAACAATTGCTGTCACCTACATGTGTTTATTGCTTTGCTAAAATGGAATATTTGGGTTGATATTTTACTTATTTTTTGTGAGGTTTTGTGGATCCACACCCAGCAATGCTTTGTGCTTAGGAATTTTTCTTGGTGGTATTCAGGGGACCATTTTGGATCACAAGATGGACCCTGGATCAATTTTGCACAAAGCTCTACTCGCTGTACTATATGACTCGGCCCCTGGATGATGTTTCTGTAACAGGGACTAGTCTCTCTTAAGTTTAGGAAAAAAACAAACCTTGAATAAAAATACCAGGCAGAATGATTTGCTTTTCATGCTTTTTTAGTTCTGTTTATGTTCTCTGTGAACCCAGGTAATGAAAATAAAATTCAAGGAGTTATCAGCATAGCTGGAGCGGTAGCACAGCGGTAGGGCGTTTGCCTTGCATGCAGCCAACATGGCGGACCCGAGTTCCATTCCTCCGCCCCTCTAGGAGAGCTCGGCAAGCTACCGAGAGTATCTTGCCCGCACGGCAGAGCCTGGCAAGCTACCTGTGACGTATTTGATATGCCAAACACAGTAACAACAAAGTCTCCAATGGAGACGTTACTGGGCCCGCTCGAGCAAATCGACGAACAATGGGAAGACCTTTACCTTACCTTTTTTATCAGCATAGTTCAGAATCTTAGCAAGGATCCATCTATATGTAAAAAGGTATGGAACTATTTATATAAATGGTAAATGATGTTCTTTTCTTTATTGGAAGGGAGTGTGGCAGGGTGTTCCACACCTGGTGATAGTCAGCATCTTTCCTTCTTTGCTTTTTATTAAATTGAATTACCACGAATTACTAAATTACAAAGATAGTTATGACTGAGTTTAATGAGTATATTGTTCCAACACCAATCCCTTCAACATTGCCCACTACGCTCCACAGAAGTCCCCATTTCTATCCTACCCTCCCAGTCTGCCTCTGTGGCAGGCACTTTTCCTATTCCCCCTGACCTAATGTTCCCTTATATAACCCGAATATAATCTCTCCAGTTTCAATAACTTTTGTATTTTTCAGAAAAGGAGACTCCATTTATTCACTCTTAAAATTCATCTTTATTTCATCATTTCATATTGCTGTCTTGGCCAGATATAAAAGTTTCTGTGCTTTCTTTGACACTTCAACATTTTATGTAAAACTTTTTATTGTTGCTGAGATGGAAAGTAAAGAGATTTCTTTACATGCTGCTGAACTGGGTTTGATTCTGTCACCAGAGAAACTCCCCTGGAAACTATTGATACTGATCACTGATCCACCCAGCTAAGAGTAAGCCCTGGGCAGTCAATAGCAGTCCAAAAAGCAAAGCAAAACAAAACAACCAATTTTTTATGGTTTTTTGTTGTTATGGTTACTGTTATAAAGTTCCAATAAATGTGTCACAAATTTAAAATAAAACAGAAATATACACACATGCACACAGAAATGCATAAGCTCAGAGGAGGTAGATTAAGCTTATTTGGTTTGTTTCCCTTAGCTTTTGGGGGAATACCAGGTGCTGATCAGGGTTTCGCCTTCCTGTGCATACAGATCACTTCTGGCAGAACTCAAAGGATCATAAGGGGTGCTTGGAATTAAACTCGGGTCCGTCTCATGCAAGGCAAGCATCTTACCTTATATCTCTTACATCTCTTTGACTCATGAGACTGAATTTCTTACAATATTGAGCTGGACTTCATTTGTTGATAATAGTTGGCTATTATAAAATATTTTATTTTTATTATTTAATATTATAATATAGCACTGTATTAAATATAAGTAATAACTATTGCTAGTACAGATCTAAAAATTTGATAAAAATGAATTATTAAAAATATACCATCATCTCAAATTTTTCAAACACTTGATAAAAGGATGCATTTTAATTTTTATTAGTTTTAGAAACAGTTTTAAACTAATACAAAAATAAAACTAATTATAACCTAAAATATATTTACTGAAGATAAGTTCAAGAAATGTGTTTGGCAATATCAAACATTTAAGTATTAATTATTTTGGAAATACTTGTTTAGTAACCTGTGTCAGAGTTAAAGTGATTAGTAGTGATTTTTTTTGTTAAAATAATGATCTATTATAAAAAAAGAAATAAACATTGCCTTTTTAGAAGAATTACACATCACACAAAAACATAAATACATATACAAACACGTGTTTTTGAAAGATTGTTTTTTATTTGATCTTCTATAGAAGGTAAGAAGAACTATATACATATATATATAACACTATTATATCAAGAACGATCTTAAATTATAGTTTGACTTTGAAGTTAGAAAATGATACTTGGTTAATATATTATACTCTTAGCAATCAAACAGAATCATAACATGTCTTCCCATATCACATCACATTCAAATAATAGCACTACCTACTTGATAGCTGTAATTAAAATTAATTGAAACACCTTTATTAGCACTGTGAAATATCCTTATAGAAAATAACATTTAGAATATATTTTAAGTCATATATATCTTGGATTTTGATAGCAACATTATTCAGGTATTAAGTATGAATATATGTATTGTTTTTATTAATAAAGCTATCTCATTATATACATACACAATAGTCAGAATATTACTTTTTAAGAAACTGAAATGTGATTATAGGCAATTAAATAAAATTGAAGTATTCAGAAAACAGCATATCATTTGCCTATAGCAATTTCTATTGCCATCACAGTTGGATTGCTTAAAATGTCAATTTGAGGTCATTTTCTTAGTCATCTTCATGCTCCACTGACAAAAATCTGTGCTCTCAGCTTTTCTTTGCAGTGTCCCTGTCTCAAGGACTTTCCGAATAGGTTGCTTAAACTCTTTTGGAATTTGAAATATTTACTTTGTTAAACACATTAGTAAAAATAAATAATCATCTCTGCACAATACAGATTCTTAAATTGCCAGCATGGCTTATACAAACTGTTGCAACACTAAAAACTAGAGATGCTGTTTATAAAGATTCACTGTCAAAACTAATTTTGTTTGAAAATATTGAACACAAAGTGAAAGAACTAGTGTTGTCCACAGCTGCAGACCAAAGCATCTGGCTAGCAAAATGCACTGCTCCTACTCTTGCCACACATGAACTAGAGGGAAATGAGACATTGTCAAGGTTATGCTACTGTTGCAAGGAGAAGCCTTTTTACCAGTGAGCTTGATTGAAAGAGCAGCACATGCATTGCATATTAGTTGCAGTTCCCATCTGGTTATTATTAACACTTGTTCAGAGTATTTGTCTATGCATTTACATTTAGCCCACCTTGTCATATTTCAGTGTCCTCAAAGAGCAGTGTCCTCAATTATCTTGTTCAGGGGGAAAAAAAGCAAAGAAGTGCTTTTAAATAACTGCATGACACAAGATGGAGCTGTAGAATGCAAAATCATGCAGCAGTTTTACAGTGATGAAAAACTGGTAGAAGCTGGTGGCAAGGGAAAGACCTTTGAATTTACGTGTATTACTGAACAAGTTTGTTTGGCTCTTCTTCATTTGGGAGATGCCTTATTGACCTAAATCAATTATATTGGTAAAATGCAAATTAGAAAATAATACATTTGAATGTAAGTGATGTATAATGAAATGATTATAAGCGAAGTTGCCATGCTAGTGAAAATATTAATTTTGTTTTTAGTAAATGCATACTACTGTGAAGAAGCTGAATAGTATTTACTTATTTTTATTACATTTCAATACACAGTGGTCTGTGTGTTGATGCTGCCTTAACATGAAAATTAATTATTTGATTTTTGACTGCTAATTTTCAAATAATTCTAGTTGGCTGAAAGAAAAAGTAGCAAATATTTTTCTTCTTTTTGCAAACACCAACGTCAATAACTAAATTATTAATGTTTTAAAATATTGATTAATTTTCTTATTTTGTCAATAAAATTTGCTTAAGTTATTTATTTTGAGAGAATCCTATTAAATACAAGAATTAACCTGTCAGACTTCCATATACTTTATTTAGTATATCAGGAATCCATTTATAGATGTTCCATTCCATCACCTATGCTCTCTATAATTTATGGCACTTATAATAAGATAAGAAAAATTAAATGACATTCTTAGTGCAATTTTTTGACAATACTATAAAAATAAAGTTATATTATGTACTCTGACTTGAAGTTTTAACAAGTTGCTTGCTTTGTGTGAGCAAAACATTAGTCATAAAAATAAAGGTTTAATAGGATTGGATATACTACCATCAACAAAATTATGGTCTATGTAACAAAACACAATCTCTACAAAGCTATAAAATATTAACAGAGTTTGCAAGTCCATATGATAAATGGAAAAAATGCAATTCTACTTTTTATTTTATTGTCAAGAGTAATAAGAATGGGGGCTGGTACAATAGCACAGCATGTAGGGCGTTTGCCTTGCACGTGGAAGACCCAGGTTCGATTCCCAATATCCCACATGGTCCCCTGAACACCGCCAGCAGTAATTCCTGAGTGCACCAGTCAGGAGTAATCCCTGTCCATCACCGAGTGTGACACAAAAAGAAAAAAAAATAATAAGAATATGACTGCAGTATGTATATATAATATATATGTGTGTATGTATATTACCACATATATATACATCTATATGTGTGTGTGTGTATATATGAATAATGAATAACGGGGGATCAAGTGGATCAAGTGACATATATATCTATATGTGTGTGTGTGTATATATATATATATATACATATGTATATATATGACTTACTCCAGCAGGTGCCAGTAACATCTCCATTCATCCCTGTTGCATGCTAGCATAGCCCAATGGCATCTGCTCATTCTAGGAATATGCAGAGCCTCAAACCGATCATTCAGGGTCTTGACGAAGAAGTCTGACCATCTTGTAGGTGGGCATCCATGCGATCTTTTGACGTCCATGGAATCCAGTCAGTAATGGCTCTAGTCCAGCAGTTGTCTGTAAAACCTCATTACGTGTCCAGCCCATCTGATTTTTGATGCCTTAGCAAATGAGACAGCATCCCTGATTCTTGAGCGTTGACGGAGATCAGAACTCCGGATTCTATCTCTCATTTGAGTGAATCGTGATATTCCAAGCATAGCTCTTTCGATTTCTCTTTGAGAGACCTGAATAGCGTTCTCATACTGTTTTCATAGGGCCCAGGTCTCTGAGGCATATGTTAATGCAGGAAGAACAGTGGAATCAAAGAGATGTGCTCGTAGCTGGAGTTTCTTTGTCCTCTTAGTTATTTCTTCAATGCTCTCGAAAGCATTCCAAGCCTCTCTCTTCCTCCTGCATAACTCAGGTGCCAGGTCGTTCATCATGTTGATTTCTAGACCTAGGTATATATAACTATTGCATTCGGAAATGGTGGATCTGTTGAGAGTGAATGGAACATCAGGAACAAGACTGTTTCTCATGAACATTGTCTTTGTGAGATTCAGCTGTAGTCGAACCTTTTCACACTCATGGTCAAAGTCGGTCAGCATTTGTGCCGCTTGGCTGATATTTGGTATTATTAGAACGATGTCATCTGCAAAGTGGAGGTGGTGTAGTTGCCAACCATCTATCTTCACTCCCATTTCTTCCCATTCCAGTCATCGCATGATGTTCTCGAGGGTGGCACTGAAGAGTTTTGATGAAATGGTATCACCCTGCCAAACCCCTCTCTTGACATGGATAATTATTTCTTTGTGAAATGGTGAGATCCTGGTAGTGAATCTGTAATACAGTTCACGGAGGATCCTGATGTATTGAGTTTTTACACCCTGATTGGCTAGGGCTTCAATGACCTCTTCCGTCTCAACAGAATCAAAGGCCTTCTTTAAATCAATGAACATTAGACAGAGCGGCATCTTGAACTCCTGAGAAACCTCAATGAGCTTAGTAATTGTGTGGATATGGTCGATGGTACTGAATCCTTATCGGAACCCGGCTTGTTCACATGGTTGTCCTTCATCTAGTGTTCTGCTAATCTTATTCAGGATGACTCGAGTGAACAGTTTGTAGATGACAGACAATAGGCAGATTGGGTGATAGTTGCCAATGTTGTGGATGTCTCCCTTCTTGTATAGTAATACAATCTTGCTGGTTTTCCATTGGGATGGAACCTTGCATTCAGACAGGTAGCGTGTGTAGAGCCGAGCCAGTGTATTGATGAGTACTGATGGTAAGTTCTTCAGGTGTTCAGGTTGATCTTGTCTGGGCCAGGTGCTCTTTGTTTCTTTACCGATGAGAGGGTGTGTTGAATTTCAGAAGGGAGAACATTGGGAACGATATATCCATCGTGCAGAATGTGGTATGTGGGCAAGTGGACGTGGCTATTAAAGAGATCTGAGTAGAAGTCATGAATAATCTTCTCCATTGCCCTTCTGGAAGATGTGATAGATCCATCAGTCATCTTGGTCTTGTAGTTGGTGAAGGACAGGCGGGCATTACGATTGCTTTTCCCTGCTTCTGCCGCATCTACCAGCACCACTGTTCTCCTGTCTTTGAGGTGATCCTTGATCGCTTGTCTGCATTGTTTTGCCAGCTTGGACGTTCACTTGCGGTTGTTGAGGCATGTGCCAAGCCATGTTGGTGAATAACTTCAAGAGTGTTCGAAGAAAGGCGGTTTTTTGTGGTTATTTCTCTCTTGGCATTCCTCGCACATTCATGGAGGTGCTGAATCATTCGATCATATTCCTCATCAATTTTGTCAATGACGGCGTTTTCCCATGTTGCCGAAATAGAGCCAAAGAGTTCCCAGTTGGTGGTCTTTCTGGGAGTTCTCTTCTTAAACTTTGCATTCTTTTCTCCCCGTTCTGTGAGGTAAAATTTTGCACGAAGGAAACGGTGGTCCAATCCCGTTTGGAATTTTGGGACAACAGCAACATCAATTAGGCAAAACCGAAGATTGAATATGATGTGGTCTATTTCACTGGGGAACCGTTCACCGGGAGACTCCCGTGTCCAACGTTTAGATTCAGCCTTTTGGAACTGTGAGTTACCATGGAAGGTCTTGGTTGACATGATGAACTCAGACAGTCTGTCACTCTGTTCTTTCCATTCTAGGCCATGGGTCCTGATGTGAAGTTCTTCGGCTGATCTTCTTGGTCCTATCTTGGCATTAAAATCACCCACAATGATCTTGTAGAAGGTGTGTTCTTCTTTAAAGAACTTCTCCAGCTCCATGTAGAACTTCTCAATTTCTCCATCATAATTAGATGTTGGTTCATAGACAACGAAGATAGAAACTGCCTGCAGTGAGCCACATCTATTCAAGTGTAATCGTCTGATTCGGGTTGTTAGGCATTCGAATGAATCAATGCTTATGGCTAAGTTCATGTTGACAAGTATACCGACACCACCGACGTCTCTTTTGTCACATGTTCCAAGGAACAGTTCTTCTCCAGTGTCAAAAACGGCATGATGTGATTGATGTCTTCTCGTTTTAGGTCAGACCAATGATGTCATACTTGATCTTTCGCGCTTGTACCATCAGGTCCTCAATGGATGCATCAGATGCCAGCGTATGTGCATTGAAAGTACAGACAATCATTTTTGTCTTTCTTTGTTTTGGCAGTCTATTTCTGCCTTGGGATTTTATCAGCCTCTCCTTCCACATCCTTCTTGACTCTGCCGTATTCAGGGGAATGAGATCCATTTTTTTTTTTTACTGGATTTGGCATATCGAATAGACCACGGATAGCTTGCCAGGCTCTGGTGTGTGGGTGGGATATTTAAGGTTCTCTGAAAAATTAAATAAATGTAAATAAAAAGTTGTGCGACCACAAATGCAGCGGCGTGCTTCTGGAACCTTGGTGTGATAATCTCTGGATTCTGACCGTTGTTGGGGTTACACGGCAGTTGGTGGGTGTAACTGTCTAGCTACTGGCAGGTCCAGTCCCAAACCGTGCAGGCTTGGAGATCTCAGCCCTGGGTCCCACACACCTGGGTTCCTCTGCCAGTTCTTTTATGCGTGAGGCTCCTCCAAGTGTGTGGAGAGTGGTCCCAGCATGACCTTGGCTGGGGCCCGGAGGTCTTCAGCTGTCAAGCCCTGGTGAAGACAGTCAGGCGCAGGGTAGGAGACTCTGCCTTGTTCTCTCCCAGGAGCTTGGTGTGATAATCTCTGGATCCTTCAGGGTGCCTATTCCCTGCAGCCTGCTCTAAACATCTATGTTAATATATATATTATATATATTCACTGTCACTGTCACTGTCCTCCCGTTGTTCATCGATTTGCTCGAGCGGGCCCAGTAACGTCAACATTGGAGACTTTGTTGTTACTGTGTTTGGCATATCGAATGCATCATGGGTAGCTTGCCAGGCTCTGCTGTGCGGGCGAGATACTCTTGGTAGCTTGCCGGGCTCTCCGAGAGGGGCAGAGGAATCGAACTCGGGTCGGCCATGTTGGCTGCGTGCAAGGCAAATGCCCTACCGCTGTGCTATTGCTCCAGCCCTAATATATATTATATATTATATAATATATATATTTATATATTATAATATATAAAATATACATATTTATTTCTAAATGTGTTGCAGTTATACCCGTGTTCTGTTCAGTGCCTTTTTCTGACTTTGTACTCAGGGATGACTCAAGGCAGGACTTAGGGAACCATATGGTGTGCTGGGAATGAAATTCTTCCTGGGCTTCTGTAAGGCAAGCGACCTACCTGCTATACTATTATTTTCTTCAGTCACTAGAAAAAAATTTAAAAATATATTATAAAAATCTTTTTCTGAAGTTTGGGAACTTAATATACTTGTGACTCCATCTACTAACAAGTTAGATATTATGTGTGTTATAATCTGTAGAATAATTATGAATATTTTAGATGAATAAATAGAATTTATGAAAAGTATAAATAAAAATTATGAATTATAATATGACAATATATATTTTATAACCATAAAATTTTATTTGATAATCTGTTAGTTTCTATTGTAGAATAAATGTGTAACAGAAAACACATACTTGTGTTCAGATATTAATTATATTTTATCCCATTTTTTATTTCTTTCCCAGTTTTGAAATTGAACTCATTTGGCTTACAGCAATTTTAACATTATCATTCTATACTTCAAATATTACTATGCCAACTAAATTGCCAGACTAACCCTATACTACTATCCCAGTGTCCATTTTATTATTTTAATAATTAATTTCATTAACAATAATATATAATTGAAATTAATGGATTTCCTGGGTTGGAGCGATAGCCCAGCAGGTAGGGCGTTTGCTTTGCAAGCGGCCAACATGGCCGACCTGAGTTCGATTCCTACGTTCCTCTTGGAGAGCCCAGCAAGCTACCAAGAGTATCTCACCCGCACAGCAAAGCCTGGCAAGCTACCTGTGACGTATTCGATATGCCAAACACAGTAACAACAAAGTCTCACGATGGAGACATTACTGGGGCTGCGCAAGAAAAATTGATGAATACCCGGAGGACAGTGACAGTGACAATGGATTTCCTATTATAGAATATTGTATTTTACTTTATCATCAATATAATGTAAGCATTAATTAGAATTTAAATGTTCTTGATGCGATTATACACAAAAATGGAGAAGACTGGTTTTACTAGAAAAAATAATGCTACAGCTTTGTATATTTAGATTGTTCTTAAATTATTTAAATTCATATTAAGAGAACAATTCTCTCATAAACAAGGAGAGGAAGAGCATATAGCTCAAAAAATACAAAAAAGTATCAAGTATAAAGAAATAATAATATTAACTGAATAATTTTAAAATTAAACTGTTTTGATACATCTGCAAGAGACTTCAGTAATTTTCTCCATTTTACCTTTATCTTAGCAAAGACAATCATTAAATTAGCCTATCCAAATCATTATAATGTATTTACTACTTTAGGAAGAAAATAGAAGTCTTTTATATGAATCTAAATATCTAAAAGATGAAGATAATATTGTTGTAAAATATTTTAAGAACCATAAGTCATGAAGTATTTTAAGTACCTCCCAAATGAATTTTCTTGTTGAAGGTGACAGAATAAAAGCATGGCTTCTATTAATTAGTGCCTTCCCTCTTTTTCCCCAACTATGACCCCCACTCCCCCTTCTTTCAGGCTCTTGTAGTCTCAGAAGCTAAGTCACAGAGTCTCAAACTTGAAATGATTTCATTTCTTTTTGACAGGTCTACTCACACACTATTTATGGACTTCAAGCTGGCATCCTCCCTTTCTGAATTTCTTTCTTCAAAGCAGGCAATGGTCCAGTTAAATGGACAGTGTCAACAGTAGTAGATTGAAGAAGGTTTCAAAAGCAACAAAAGTAATGCCCATTCTCAGGAATTTCTCCAGGGACTGTCTGGGATGGTTCTTTTCTAGAACTTGACAGACCTGTTTCTTTATTCTTCTGCCACTCTTGGAAAAATTGAGTTAAAAGTTCCCTAGAGAGCTCCACAGTATTTGTAGTCATTGCATTTTATCTCTTGGGACTCTTTCACAGCTAGTGATTTTTACTTAGAGGACAAAATAATTTCACTATGTCTGTGTTGTGTGTGGTGTATTGAATGAAAGTGAAAGCAAAAGATAAGTATAAACATGAGAAGAAACTTTATGGCTTTTACTCTTTACATGCGACTCATTTCAATAATGCAATTACGAAATGTGTGTTAAATACCTAATTCAGTGTTGTTGTTTGTTTGTTTGTTTGATTGATTTGGTTTGTTGGGCACAACCTGGTACTTCTCAGGGATTACTCTTGCATCTGTGCTCAGACATCACTGTTAGCAAGACTAGGGGTGCCTGGAATCTAACTAAGTTTGACTGCATGCAAGGTAAACTCCTTACCTGCTCTACTATCTCTGCTGTTCCTGAGATTAAGTTAGTTCTCAGAGTTACAGTTGAAGTAGGTAATAAAAAAATATTATTCTACTTTCAGAAACCTAATTTTATACTTTTAGCGCTAACGTTATCAACCTACTTATTATACCAAATGATTGTTTCTCTGAAACTTAGAGAAAACTCAGAGAAAGACTGAGCTAAAGTATATTTCATACTGACACAAAAGTGTTTATATATTAGGGCGTTTGCCTTACAAGCGGCCAACATGGCCGACCCGAGTTCGATTCCTCCGCCCCTCTCGGAGAGCCCGGCAAGCTACCGAGAGTATTGGATATGCCAGACACAGTAACAACAAAGTCTCCAATGGAGACGTTACTGGGCCCGCTCGAGCAAATCGACGATCAACGGGAGGGCCTTTACCTTTACCTTTACCTTATGATAAAATATAATTTTGATGATAAACATAGTTTTTGTGATATGTATATACATATTACTTTGTACAAGTCCTATAACCAACATAAGAGTGAATCAACATAAGAAAACAGTAAATGACTAACAAAGTAGAGGATTAGAAATAAATTTCTCCTTCACATTTTACAAACAGACTCTTGAAATTTTTATTCCCAATTAATTTTAACATATGAGGAATTACTGTGCTTTTTGTTTGTTTTAGGGCCACATTCAGTGATATTTGGGGTTTACTCTTTGCTCTTCTTTCAGGGATAAGCCTAGTAGGACTCAGAATTGTTAGGAATCAACCCCAGATTGGCCAAATGCAAGTACACTCCCCACTGTACTACATAGAGATAGTTCTATTTGCCACTTATTTTTAATTGAATCACCAGGAGATACACATTTACAAGGTTGTCCGATTTTTAGCATAGTGGCTACTCATAAATAGCTTGATTGTATGATCAGAGACTATAAAAACCAGCTCCCGGAAGACAACAGTGCAGTCTCCTGCCCCCATGCCTGGCTGTCCTCGCCGGGGCCCTTTGGAGGGGAGCGGGTTGAGCTTTCCTCCCCGCCCTGACCAGGGCCCCGGCAGCCGAAGACCTCCAGAACCAGCCACCACCATGCTGAGACCACTCTCTGCACACCTGAAGGTACCGGCAGAGGGACAAAGCCAAGCGGGTTCCGGGGCCGAGATCTCCAAGCCCACTCGGATTGGGGCCAAGCATCCTCCACCCAGATCCTCCAAATTCCAGTAGGCGGGGGTCACACCCACCAACTGGCCCCCTGGCGCCGTGTAATCCCATCAGCGGCCAAGACTCAAAGACTATAAAAAACAGCTCCCAGAACCACGCTGCCGCGAATCTTATTATGACATCTTATTATGACATCTTATTATCTCATTCCTACTTTGGACAAACTGGCAGGCTACCGTATGTAGCCTTCCCACATGGCAGTCTGGCAAACTCCCCGTGGCGTACCCAATATGCCAAATACCAGTAACAATGATGGGTCTCGTTCTCCTAAAGAGCCTTGAATATAATCTCAGGGCTAGGATGAAGGAGACGTTACTGGGGCCTGCTCGAGGCATTCGACGAATAACAGGATGATTTGTGATTTGTATGATAAATGCTATAGTTATATTTTAACTTATATTTATATCATTTTATTTGCTGTGATGTCCTGAATAATATAGAAACCTTCAAACCCTTAAATTTAGTACTTGTAAATACTTCTTGTAAAATATGTCTCATAGTACAGCTGAAGGAGTTAGAAAAATAAAATGGACTCCAGAAAACTCTTGCAACACATAAATTTTTATTTCAAAAGTAAATAGAACAATATGATTTTGATTATAGGGTAACACAGATAATATTACCTTTTTACTGACATATGAAATACTGAGCTACACCACTCATTTTAAAACCTCATGAGGACAGAAATCATTCATGTTTTATTTTAAGCTCAGTATGAGTTTTAAGATCATTATATGTAATATAATATAATGATCACTAATCTCATTTATTTTCTTTCATATCTTATTACTATTTTTTGCGGTGATCAAAGTAAAAATTATTAGTTTTCTCAAATATTTATGAGCATATTTTATATACTTTATGTACTATGGTAATAATTGAAATTAATTCATTATGACATTACCTAATTTAAAAAGAGTGAAAGAGACTGTGCCAGAGAGAGAGAGAGAGTACTACAGTTGCGTCACTCACATCATGGGCAATGGATTCTCACTTATCCTTAGTCCTATGGTCCCCAAAGCACTGCCAGGAGCAACTTCTGAGCACCACAAAGTGTGATCCAAAAAGAAAAGAAAAATGACTGTTATAAAATACATTGATGTGTGTATCTAGGCTGGAGTTAGCTCAAAGAAATGGAGGCAGAGGAGAAGATTTATTCACATGTAGAGTGTGAAGTTCAGTTCTCAGCACCACATGAACTTCCACAGGTCTCCAGACATCCCCCTCCAGACACTGAGCTGAGAGTAGCCTCTGAACACAACCGGTTAGAACTCCCAAATAAAAACAGTTAAATTAAATTTTAAAGAATCTAAGTATACACTTCAAAATGTTAACTGCTTTAAAATTTCAAATGCATTGATATATTTCATGTTCTCTATTTCTTAATAGTTCATTTTTAATGTAGCGGTATATTATATGAATAATTCCACTAAAATTGTCTTTTAAATTATCTGTAGAACTATTATGTTAGTCCCAAGAAGGATGAACAGGAATATGTCACAATTTTTAAAATATATAAAAGTGACATCAGTTAGGTTGTAGCATAAATCTTATATATAACTGACATTTATCTAATGGTTTATTTAATTTACTCAATCCTCTTTAGGCAGTGACAAAACTATTATGTATGATGTGACTTTGCCTAAGAAATTACATTAGTTTTCAAAACAATTAACTTTTAGCTACTAAAATTGAATCATATACAACTTCTTCTATAAATACAGTTGATTTTCATATTTATTCCATACCTTGATATAAGTGAATTATGGAAATGGTTTTATCTGGTTTTATTTTCTTTGCTTTAATTGGAATTTTAAAATCTTGATAACTTGCTTCAGCTTGTTTATGTAAAAGATGCAGATACAGGGTTGGTGGTTCCAGATCAATATATGTATAAGACACATTATGCAAGACTTGCTAGTAGGCATTCCAAAGACTGGACCATTATTACAGTGTTTATCCTAGAAAGTTTTTTAAGTTACCTGACATCATCATTAATGTAAATTACTACTATAGTCCTTTGCCAATGAAATTAGCAGTAAAATGGTTTTCTAAAATGTACCTAAGGAAGTATTTTCTAAGTCAGCAAGAACATTAATGATATATTTAGAAATCAGCTAAAATGACTATGCCTGCCAAAATCCATTTTAAAATATGTAGAAATAAAAGCATTTCAGGGATTTAGCTGTTAAAACTTCAATACTACATTAAAATTCAGGGAAAATAAAGAGATTTAGTTGTCATGGGAAAATCTCACTTGTGAAATATTGATTTCTCCATGCCCTATATGGGATTGTAAATTTATGTACACAGGTCATGCATGCCGATAAGGATTAAATATGATTTGTGCAGTGATTTGTGGGCATAAACACAGTTTCAGCCAATGTGAGTTTTGATTTATAAATATTATTTATCATTCAAAACATGAGACATGAGCTCATTATACTTTAACATTCCTTCATTAGTTATGATATCTTTATACCTAAAATGAATGCCATAGTTATGCTTATTGTATTGAAGAAAAATTGTCTATATTTATTCATATATACTACTCAGATACTACTCTTAGTCTGATAGCATCAGACTAAGCTTTAGTCTTAGCAACAAAAGTCTTGGTACAGCAAGTCTTCATAGTATAGAAATTTTATCACTTCATTGTTCTCTAAATTATGTAGGCTACCAAGAACATTATAATTAAGATAGAAGTAATAATTTTTACTTGATCAAGAAGGGGCAAAAAAAATTGGCTTTAGATTTCTCTTAAATTTACCTGTAGCTATACTGTTGCATATTATCCCATTCATAAAGTGAAGGTGGTAGAGGCCAATAATTTTTTTAAATTTTATTATTACCATTAATGTACACCATAAACATATTTGAAAAGCATTTAGTGAAAAATGCAAGTTAAACCTCTTAACAAATGTTTATAAAATATGTTCCATAAAAATATGTTTAATTCATAATTTCTTGTCCAGGCTTAGTGTAACAGATTGCTACTTTGCCACAATATGCAACAGATTTGTACTTTACACAACTTTGCACACATTATATTAGTATATAATAGTATATAAATATGTAATGTAAACAGACGTTTTATAAATATATAATGTATTTTCATATTTATTTCTATTCACCCAAAAATTATTGTTCTAAGAGAGCATTACATTCAATTTTTGTGCACCCCATATAAAAAGCTGATTATGCAGAGGCCCACAGTTTGGGGCACATGTTTGAATTTGACTCCCAGAACAGCATGGCCCACCTAAGCATTGAGTATTTAGATTTGTGATCCTCAACACCACTGGACCCAAGAAGCACTTAGCAGCTGGGCTTTAGCACTGAAATTTCCAGGCCAGTTTGCTAAATACATTGGAGAGTGATCTCTGGGTCTTCTGAACACTGTTCAGGAGACTACCAGTTCCTCTAAAATAGATCAATTGTTTTCTGTATATTTAGAACTTCTAACAATATCTCTAGAGGATAGGATTTAGAACTTCTAATAATATCTCTAGAGGATAGAATTGAATAGCTAAGAAGTTATGTAGAGAATCTGAGAATGTGATATATAGTTAAGTATCTTAAACATTAATTGTGAGGGATCAGAACAATTCAACACAGAGAAACAGAAAGGAATGGACATACTTGTTAAAAACAATTCTTGAGGTTACATACTTATTTGCTATATTTTTAGAAAACATTTATCAGCTTTTCTGATTAAAAAAAAATCAATGTCCATAGTCAAGAATTTAAACTCTGAACTGATCTTGATGAACTAGCTTGTTGTTAAATTCTTAGTGATGCCAGTAAGACCCATTTAGCTGCTAGCCTGAATGGGCAGCATTATTAGATTCTCAATTCACCATCTTATATTTATTCTCAACACAACAAAACAATTCCTTTGAAATGTAAACTATATCACTCTCCTCTCAAATTTCCTCAAATATCTGATTTCACATTAAGTAAAATGTTTAAATCTATTCTCTGATGTTTGCACCCATAAGATATGTACAACCTTCAAATAAATCTGTTTTAACATCTACTACTTGCCACTTCTCTCACTTTATCTTTTGCTCTTTATAAAATCCCACTTGCTGTATAATCCATTTGAATGTTTTTCCCTCTTTCTATCCTCATGGTTGACTTTTCTATCTTTAAGGCTTTGTTTATATGGGGCCTCCTACAATGATCACTGTAAAAAAACATTCTGCAGAACTCATTTTCTGGCAATGACATCAGATTGTTTTTGTCCTTGTTAAGCTCTCTTTACCATCATATTCTTGATTTCTAACATTTTGTATAACTTAATATTTATGACTAGAGTTTTTCTCTTCCATATGTCAGAAGTCAAATTATGATTTTTTTATTCATAAAAACAGCTCAGGAATTTAAGATATTGAATAAAACCTATTTATTGCACAAAAATATGAATCCATATTCAAATGGCAGTATCTCATTTGTAATTTAGGACACATTATTGACAAAAATAGAACAAAGCTCCTACTCCACTGGAACTTCTATTTCTTCCACAGAGAGAAAGCAGTAAACTTTACAAGTAGTAAGGCAGCTCATGTGTAGCTGCTTGTAAGTGGTGGACAAGGTTATTTAATGATTACAAATAAAATAATAATTGATATAAATAGTTAAAAGTATATTCATACACACCTATCGCCAAGTAAGTTCAATAATAGTAAAAATGCATAAAGTATTATAAGGTGCGTTGGAAAACAAAACCAAATATAATTCCCTTCTTGAACTAATTCAAAATTATCCTCTAAATCAAATTCTGCTGTTTTTCATACTATGATTTTCAAAAACATCACGTTCTCTAAACAAATATTAGATTTTCAGAATCCCTAATCATTTAAATGCAAAGTACAGTTTGGAAAAAAAATGTGTGTGTTTCTTTATCTGAAATCAAATGTTTATAACAATTGACATTTATCTAAAATAAGACAGACTAATAGATATACATTCCCTGTGGTGCAAAGCTTTCTTGGGTTTCAATGCTGCACAGGGGGCCACTAGGATTATGGTGGTATTGGTGAGGTAAATTCAGTAATAAGATGTAAGGTTTGGTTTCACACATGTGAAGCATGCATACATTCCAACTATTTGAGTTATCTCTTTTATCAGAAATATAAGTAAAAACTGAAAGTCACTGTTATGGCTTAGTATTGTCTGATTTCTATATTTAGCCATATAAAGCATTCTTTCCCAAAGTGACTCATCATGTTTTGAGGATGGGGATGGTAATAGTCTTGGTTACAATATGGGAAAACTTTGCAGACACTAACTGATATCTTTTTTCTAAAAGCAGAAAGTCAGTTCAATTCAAAGTTGGACTCTACTTTGTAAAGGGTCAGCTTATAGCTTAGAGTTGCTAAAATATGAACAACAGTATCCATTGAATAAGATGACATCATTTGGGTAGTGGTAGTTGTGCAAAATTGAGACAGAGATGACAGAAAGAGAGAGAGAGAGAGAGAGAGAGAGAGAGAGAGAGAACAATCTTACAGATTTTTATCAGAATATCTTGTGATATAACAACATTATAAGTGAAGGTTAGAAATTTTCTGTTTTAAGGGTAACCAGTTTTGTTTACCTCATTAGAAAACTCATGAAGAAATAGGAAATAGGCTGGTATGTATATTTCTAAGGCAGGTTGCATGTTTTCTATTCCTCTCAGCATGTTTTACATTAATACTTTGGGCAAAAATTCAAAGTTAAATGCATAAACAAGTAAAAAATAAATATCAATTAAGTAAGAAATGGACTGTAAAATGTTATAACAGTACTGTATTGGAGTATAATTCAAAAGTTGAAGGTTATTTACAAATTGGGTTGGCCATGTCAGTCACGAGGTCACTTGCCTTAACATGTGACTGGCCTGGAAGTTTGACTACATACACTTACATAAAGCATACATTTAGTACCCAAGCTTTCCAGGAATTATCCCTGAACATGGAATCAGGAGTAAGAACTGAGCACCACCAGGTGTGACCCTAAAATAAACAAAAAAACAACTGTCAATATTTTTATATGCTCTTAAATTTTTTTTGAGAAATTAGATCTTATAAAACAACTGTCAATATTTTTATATGCTCTTAAATTTTTTTTTGAGAAATTAGAACTTATATTTTTTGTTGACCTTTGTCATTTGTTTAGATATTCTTTTTATATATTTTTGTAATGCCAAACATCAGTTATATATGTATGTATATATACATATATATAAAGTTAATTTAAGCTTTTAAGTAATACTGGAAAATTAGTAGTGTTGAAAATAACTTGGAAACCAAGGTTGTTGTTTTGAATTTTCATTAAACATTTATACCTTTATGAAATAGGGTTAGTGTTGCATGCAAAATTATGAATAAACTCAATAGTACGAAGCTTACATAGTTAGAATACAATGCCACAATTAAAATACTCTATTGATTATCAATACTTTATGAAAAGGAAACACAAACAACAATGAACTTGAAAAGTTCTCATATTATATAAAAAATTCTATGCTGCATTTCAATTTGTAATATGTATATTGTATATAGATGTATAGCTATTCTTAATGCATCTGATGGAAAAGAAACACACTGTATTCTTACACTGAGTCTTTAAAAAATTATTATATATCCACAGAAATGGTTAAAAAAATGGAGGGAAGAAATAATCAGTTTCACTATAATTCCTATTTCTTGTTCGCTGTGAAAATCTCAAATGGTGTTCTTTGACCTTAGGTGACTTTTATTAACACATACATATGAAAATAGGTCTGGTATTAGTCAGTAATATACTCATGTTATCATGAACATTCTCAAGTTAACTGATTAAAATGTATGTTTAGAAAAATTATTTACCTATTAGATTTTTGTAGGTCTCGGAAATTAATAATATTCTAAGATCATACGACTAAAAGAAAGGATTGATTTCTAATACATGTAGAAAACAATCACTGAGAAGAAATTATTTTAGCATATCAATATGCTGTATATTATATTTAGAAAACAATAGGGAATGCTAAATCCAACCGATAATATCAGAAAAGAGAAAGCACATACAACTCTATTATTATAGTATGTTGATATATAGAGGTCACTGTCACTGTCACTGTCCTCCTGTTGTTCATTGATTTGCTTGAGTGGGCCCAACAACATTGTGAGAATTATTGTTACTATGTTTGGCATATTGAAGACGTCATAGGTAGCTTGCCAGTCTTTGCTATGCAGGCAAGATACTCTCGGTAGCTTGCCGGGCTCTCCAAGAGTGGTAGAAAAATTAAACCCGGGTCAGCCATGTTGGCCACATACAAGGAAAACACCTTACCTACTGTGAATATAAATATTGTGCATTGAGATACTACTACACAATCTCACAAAAATTTATGATTCTGAACATGATTATAAAATATATAAAAATAAGACTATATTAAAATATTTTTTATTCTATAACACTTTGATGCTAATCTCTCTGTATCATTCCAATTTTAGTAGATGTGCTGCCGAAGCAAGCAATTTTAGTATATGGCTGGAGCAATAGCAGTTTGCCTTGCAGGTGGCCAACCCGGGTTTGATTCCTCCGGCCCTCTCGGAGAGCCCAGCAAGGTACCAAGAGTATCCTGCCTGCATGGCAGAGCCTGGCAAGCTCCCCGTGGTGTATTGGATATGCCAAACACAGTAACAACAAGTCTCACAATGTTACTGGGCCCGTTTGAGCAAATCGATGAACAATGGGAGGACAGTACCACAGAGCTATAAAACTTTGATAAAAACTATAAAATCCATAAAATCTTTGACAAGGCAAAAGAGATAGCTCAGCAGACTGATCATATGCTTCGCATGAAGAAGATTAGCCAATAGTCAATGCTTGGTGCTACCTGGTCTCCTGAGCACAGCTGGGCGTGGACAAATGCATACACGTAAATTTTAATCTGACAATAATTTCAGTGAAAATTCATACTTCACAAAGTCAAATACTATTTTAATAAGGCTTATTAAATACAGCAGTTTTTAGCTAATATAAATATTTTTACAATTTATAATAACTTTATACTCTCTGCAAAACTGTATTTTCAAGTGAAAAAATGACATAAAATTTAGAAAATAACAAAGGTATTGACTATAGTTTCCAGTACTAGAAAACTGGTAAATTCGAATAAAATAGAAGATCTGCCTAAATGTTTAACACAAGCATTTAAATAAAATAAATGGAACAAATGTAATGCTGTGAGAAAGTCCCTCCTCATTAAATATCCAAGGTTGGGGTAGGTCCCTGAATAAAAACAAATTTAACAATTTTAGAAATGAAGTTACAAACTGGTGTCAGGCAGGAAACATAAGACATTAATGTAACTTCAATGCTATATATTACAGTTCTTTGCTGATTGCTTCTACAGCCACAGTTATGTAAATATTTATTCCAACATTTGTACTTAGAACATATATTAACTTGTATGGAATGGTCTCATGACTGGAGCCATGAGGAAGATAGTGCTAAACAAATAAATAAGCTAACTCTGCCCTTTTGCTAGGGGATGCTGTTGTTAGTTTGATGGACAATCTCCATGTCACTCTCATTATCTGAGACTAACCCTTCTGAACTAGGCTGAATGGAATGGTTTGATTGGTATTTTTTTCCTTTTTATAATTTTATTTATTGAGTCACCATGAGAGAAGTTACAAAGCTTTCAGGTTTAAGTCTCAGTCATACAATGAAACACACGTCCCTTCACCAGTGGCCATTTTCCACCACTAAAAACCCCAATATACCCCCCATCCCACGCCCTCCCACAACCTGTGGGGCAGATGATTTCCACATTACTCTCTCTTTACTTTGATTACATTCAATATTTCGTTGATTGGTATTTTGATGTTCATCTTCTGCATAACACTTGGAGCGATAGCACAGCGGGTAGGGCGTTCGCCTTGCACGCGGCCAACATGGCCGACCCGAGTTCGATTGCTCCGCCCCTCTCGGAGAGCCCGGCAAGCTACCGAGAGTATTCGATATGCCAGACACAGTAACAACAAAGTCTCCAATGGAGACGTTACTGGGCCCGCTCGAGCAAATCGACGATCAATGGGAGGGCCTTTACCTTTACCTAACACTTAATAGTTGATAGAAATTAAAGGAAAATTTAATATGTCAATAAACTTTAAATGAGAGACTTGTTAGGTTGCTATGTTAAAGAAATAATTAATATTTACTTGGGTCTAGATATAATTATGGTAACAGAATTCACAAAATCATATTCACTTTTTCAGGAGCTAAAATTAAAAAATTTTCAGATTTATTGATATTACCTGGAGCTGGGAGAAAATGAGTAAATAGGAAGACAATAATTTAGGAACATTATTTTGTTCTGAACTCTATGTAAAATAGAACCTAATACCAACAAAAGAGTGCTCCAAAGATAATCAAATGCTGAGAGTTGATTGCTCTCTACCTTCTGCTGAAGGCTTGCTGAGAATATACATTTTAAAAAATAGTAGTATGATTTTGACTCCATAATTACTCATTTTTATAGATAGCAGTCAACATAAAATATTAGCTACTTTAATCACTTTCTCTAAAAGTTATTGTCTCTGAAATTACAAATACTCAAGTATATTGGTTAATATTAACCGCTTATGCACTAGCTACATTATGTAAATAGTAATATGTTGTAAAAAGTTTAGGAAGAACAAATAATTATATTGGGTACTAGAAATCACTATCTGCTAATTAAATAAAAATATTCACTGTGAGCATGTCAGTTATTGGATACTCATTTTAATAATTTTTCATTTTTCAGTTGGAAACTGAACCTCAGATTTGTCTAAGTAAACATAGCACAGATTTGGCGTTGTTGGAATGTCAGCTTACTCTACCCTCAGGCATAAAGTTTAGTGCCCTGTGCCAATATTTGTATAAAATGATGAAAGCATTTTCTGTATTTTGTGCTGTTATAGTTGTACACCATCTGAAGATCACTAATTATCTTTTAGATAGTTTTTCACTTCGCCTTCTCTTCAGTCATACCACAACTTATCTAGATGATTCATAAAAAAAGAACCTCTTTATTTTTATTATTCAAGTTCCCTTTTTTTGTTAACTTTATTTTCTGTGTTTAGTTAACACATTTTTTTCTTTTATAAATTTCCCTCGTTCCCTAACTGAACAATATTCTTGCTAGCACTTTTGCTTCATTATTCATATATTTTCAAATTCATATTCCAAAATTGTATTCCAATTAAACAATTTATTTGAATTTGTAGTTCAGTGACAATGAAAATAAAAGCATGACATTCAGCTACTTTTTTCTGATGTCCTTTTGTAAGAAAACATACCAATTCATAAAATTTGTATGCATAATTTTTAAACATGACATGTTAAAATGATCACTTAGTTATATAACATGATATGCCTCACATATAGCTTCCCTTAACAAAATATAGTCTTTAAGGTCTTCTTAAGAAATTATATACTGGGGTTTTGGAGGAGAGTACAGTTGGTATGGCACTTTCCTTTTTTTTGACCTGGGTTTGATCCCAGGGACCACATCTGCTTTGTTAAGCACTGAGCTGGAGTAAGCCATGAGCATAGCAGCCGAGTGTGCTCCAAAATAAACAGATGACAAATTTTTGCGTTAGTGTAGGGTAGTAGGTAAAAACAAATAATTCTCTTGGTATTTCCCATATTTTTTTTAGAATTTTATTATCACAGATAAATGCATATTCTCAATTTAAGGGGTTTTAGTTATCCACATTGCTTAATTTTTTTAGTTTTTTTGAGAGAATTTTTATTTTCCAAAAGTGTTAAATCAGTTGACATTTCCACCATCAGTGGATGATTATTGCCTTTTCCCCACATCTGTATCCATACTGGTTACTTCTGTTCTTTTGATATGTGCCAATCTCCGTGGTGTGAGGTGTAATTTCATCGTTATTTTAATTTGCATGTCCCTGATAATAAGATGCAGAGTATTTATATATGTATATGTATATATACATATATATTATGTACATACTATTTTTGGATGGATTGATTGGTTTTTGTTGTTGTTAGGGTTTACAAATATTGGGGTAAAAGAGATAGTATAGTAGAAAGGGTTCTAACTTTTCATGCCACCGGCCCAGGTTTGATCCCTGGGTCCCCATAAGGTTCTCCGAGCACTGTCAAGAGTGATCCCAGAGCACAAAACAAGGACTAAGCTTTAAGCACCATTTGATCTGGACAAAAATGCTTTGAGTGCTTTGTATATATTAGATAATAGCTCTTTTACAAATGAGTGCAAATATTTCCTCCCAATCTGTGGGATGGCTTTCTTTTTTTCTGGTCATTGGTGAAGAAGCTTTTTTTTTTTTTTAGACTTACACATGCTTAATTTTTTAAAACACTTTTTGCAATGTTTTATATGGAAACTCCATTGACATATTACATGATGGAAAAATAGAACTTATTTTCACTGACCTGCAGTTAGTTACTCATGTTAATACTTGCTATTACTCCAGTCCTTCAGTGCCTTATCATCTCAAGTAAATTTATTTTGTGAACTGCTATTTGATTTACTATTCTGTTACACGTATTTATGAGATGATTCTTTCCCATGCTTTGATTCCTGCATTATGAAACAATTCTCAGTTCACTTAATTGTTTAGATTGTACCCAAAGTGTTGCAATAGCTAAAAAGAACTTTTATTCCTATGGGGCAATTGTTTCTCTTCTTTGCTTTTATATGCTAGCCAGACACTGATTGACAAAGGAAAAAAAATAAAATCCTCAGGAAAGTTTGCATATTTTAACAGCAGTTGAACAGCTGTCTTAGGAAGAAATGTTTCTATATTTCACAGCTTGCTGCCACACTATTAATACCATTTTACTTCTCTAATGGAGGTAATTCTTAAACACCACAAATCCTAATTATTTGAACAGCAGTGGGCCTTAATTCATAACTGCTTCTTTTGAAAACAAAAGAACTTTATAGCTGGAAATGGATTGCTTTTGAGAGCCCTCCCCTTTTATCTGATGATGAACATCATTTCCGGCAATGCAGCTCCCTCATAGGTGATAATTATCCCTGTGAGCAGTCTAGGAGCAACCCTGCTGTTCCATGGTGGTGCAGTTAGCAAGCTCTCATTGTCTGCCATATCTACCCTAGCCTTCCTGCTCAAATGTTCCCAAATGAGCTCATCATTGCTTTATCTGGGGAGGGGAGATGAAGAGTGTGTGAATCATGCTTATCCTTTTAAATTTTTTGTTTTAAGTGGAAATAGCCTGTCAGCTGTGTACTTTCATATCTCCCCTGGCTATTGTTGTTCTGAAACAGAAGTGATCCCATTGATCTAATTATTTAAATGGATATACTGTCCATGAATACTAACAGGTCTATAAATAGGAAAAAGAACATACTACTTAAATGGGATGTTTTATATCTGTTTATCAGTAGGTATTTGTTATTTTCTCTATGCATATCATTTCAAGCAATTAAGTATTCTAGTACTTGGTACATATCTACTTAGCACTTCTTTCACTGTATTTGTATGAGTTTAAAATTGCATAAATAAATTTGAAAGGCATTAAAAATAGACATTCTATTACAAAATGTGGTGATATGCATAATTATTATAGAATTATCAGTAGATCCTGGTCAAGCAAAACATAATTACTACTAGACTTTTCTGATGAATAAATAAATAAAATACACTGTCCTCTTATCGATTTGCTCAAGCGGTCCCAGTAACGTCTCCATTTTGTTGTTACTGTATTTGGCATACTAAATACGTCACGGGTAGTTTGCCAGGCTTTGCCATGCAGGCGAGATACTCTTGGTAGCTTGGGTAGCTTGCTGGGCTCTCTGAGAGGAGTGGAGGAATCGAACCAGGCTTGGCCGGGCTGGCTGCGCACAAGGCAAACGCCCTACTGCTGTGCTATTGTTCCAGCCCCAAAACAAAATACAGGAATAGAATGTTATTAACTATTAGATTACATACACTATCTAAATTGCCTATTTTATCTACCTCCTCATATATGCATATATATACACCAAGATACTAATATACATTAATGTACATGGATGTTATTGTAAAATATATACTGTTATATATTATTGTTGTCTATATGCATTTGAATACATTACAATAATTTGATAATTTAGGAGTATCTAACAAAATATGTATTTTCCTAAAACACATATAATGTATATTTAGATGGAGAAAAACCTGAGGGCATTATGTTATACTCAAATTTTATATAGTGAATATACTAGTATCAAATTGATATTGGGCTGCAAAATACTGAGGTATATCAAAGATAACAAGATATATTGCAAAGATCTCCCATCGTGGATTCGTGAAACTGTTGTTTTTATTTCACAGACTCTTATGATCAACTGCATGATAATGGAAAGTTTCCTGGCTTCTTTTGTCTGTATTATTTTATCTTTTTTAGTGAACCAAATGCTAATTGCCAAACAGGACAAAGTGGTCCATGAATTCTATAAATCCATATAATGCAAATTGCAAGGTGTGTATGCCAGAAGAAATCCATAGCTGATTGCTCTTGTCCTATTCAGTGCCAGAATTGATAAAAAGTATTATTTCTGGATCCTTGAGAAGTCTTTGCTCTCTTTGTTCTCTTAATACCAGCAACACTGCAGCTGCAACACAGCTGCTAATAATTAGCTCCTTGATTCATTATAGGCATGACTTAATAAAAGGATTTATAGATGGGAAAAAGAAGGTGCTCCAGCAGTAGTTAATGATTTCTTGAATTTCACACTGTGCCCATTATAGATAATAACATGTCCCTTTAAGAAAGGTGTGAACACAACCCTCTAGTTCATGATTATTTGGTAGAAAAGTACAATTAGACTAACTCTTCAAATTCTCTATGTAATTTATATTCTCTAATCACATTTTCATGTTTATATTCATTGAAACCAGGCATGTGCTTGGCAATCTTTACAAGATATTTCCTTCTTTAAGATCTCAGACTATCAAATGGAGATTTATGGGATAATGTCTTAATATATTAATTCTTCCATACATACTCTAGCTGCAACATATGCATCTAATTGTTGACCACTTTAAATATGAAATTCATGAATATGTCCTTTATTAAATGTTTATCATATATCTTCTATAATGTTTTAGAATTACTATCTTATTAACTATGTTCATTGTTTTTGTTAATATAATGTACATTGGTAGTTATACAATTAAGAATATCTAATTTTAAATAAACCAGAAGGTGAAAGACACATAAATATCAGTGAGCTCATTCATTTCTGAAGCATAGAGAGACAATGAAAATGAAAAAAGTCAATGAAAAAGAAACTGTGGTCTCTAAGTGTAGGACTGTGGTTCTCAGAAAGGAAGATCAAAAGAAAATTGGGTTGAATGGACTTTGGTGGAGACATTGTTATTTTGGTTATTACCAAAGAATTTTTCTGGTATTCAGTTCAAGTTTGAAGGTCAGTTATTGTTCTAGTCTTATTGTTAGCCATGAGTTGCTGGTGGAAATCTATTCATACTCTATACTCATCAGTTTTTATATATATTTTAAAGTAACTGCTCAATATCATAAAAATAAAGGGAAAGTTTGGCAATTTAAGATTTATCCAATTCTTTCTTTTTACCATTATCACATGGTCAAATAGTACTATATGATACCAAAGTTGGTACACATAACTTTTATAAAGGTTTGTGCAATTTTAATAATCTCATATTCTATAAGAGAAATAAAACTGTAGAGAGAATTTTATAGTACAACTTTCAGCATGATCAAGTATTATTATTGAATAACTTAGATCAAACATTGGCATTCTTTTTATTGGTGTTTAATTAGCATACTACTATAAATATATTCATTTACATCTGCATTTGTATGTTCATTGCAGCAGTATTTACAATAGCCAGAATCTGGAAAAAAATGGAGTGCCTGAGAAAACATGACTGGTTAAAGAAACTGTGTATATATACACGATATACACAGTTAAAGACTGTGTATATATACACAATGGAATACTATGCAACCGTTAGAAAAGATGAAATCAAGAAATTTGTATATAAGTTGGACAACATGGAGACTATCATGCTAAGTGGAATGAGTCAGGGAGAGAGGGATAGACATAGAAGGACTGCACTCATTTGTGGAATATAAAGTAACAGAATGAGGGACTAACACCCAAAGATAATAGAAATAAGGGCCAGGCAGAGAGCTCCATGGCTTGGGAGCTAGCCACACATGCTGGGGAAAAAGTTAGATGGGATGGAGAAGAGCACACTAAGTAAAGGATGCTTGGTTGGCTTGCTCAGGATGGGAGATGTGTGCTGAAAGTAGATTATGGACCAGACACAATGGCCACTTCCTACCTGTATTGCAAACCATAACACCCAAAAGGTGAGAGGTTAAAAGGGAATGTGCCTGCCACAGAGGCCAGGGAGAGGGGCGGGGAGGGCATGGGAAGTGTGATGGCCATGGAGGGAGAGATATATGGAAGATTGGTGGTAGAGAATGAACACTGGTTAAGGGATGGGTACTCAATCATTGTATGATTGAAACTTAATCATGAAATTTTCTAAGTTTATAACTGTATCTCATGGTGATTCATTAAAAAATGCAGACAAGAAAAAATATATATTTTTTTATTTGTAGCCTTTCCCACATAAACTGCAGTGAGAATTTTAGTTCTGATTTCTTTTGCTTTAAAGGAAATTTTTGTATCAATAACTAATAAAATATCTCAGACTTCATAATATTATAAATATTATATTATTACAATTTATTATTGTTTTTGTTATGAAAAGCCCAACAGTGTTAATTCCTAAGCACACAGCCAGGAGTAAGCCCTGAAAGCACTAATAACTCATGATAAAACAAATAAGCAAATAAAAACAGCAAAAACACAAAGTAATCAGTCCTGTATCATTCTCCTGTGAAATTTAAAAAAAAGGAAAACAATCTTCATTATCTTCAGGAAGTGATAGCATCCTCTATGAACATTTGGCACTATATGAATGAAATTTTAAAATGAACTTTATTATTCTGAGTTATTACTTATCAAATTGATTCTAATGCGCAATGTCTATAGCCTACCAAAAGAGTCATAATTTTGTTTCTTAGGGTCCACATTCTGTGTTACTCAAGGCTTACTCCTGCTATATACTCAGGGCCTCACCCATGGGAGAGCATTTGCAACAAACAATGTGTTGGGGGTCAAATCTGGTTGACCGTATGCAAGCCAGTGCCTTTACACGTGTATTATCTCTCTGAAACTTCAAAGAAAACAAAATGATTTTGTGAGACACACCTAGTGGTGGTTAAGGTTTATTCCTAGTGCTGCATTTAGGAATCGCTCCTAGTGGACTTGGAGGACCATATATGGTGCCAGATGTATAACCAAGATGGCCACATACAAGGCAAATTCCATGTCACTGTGCTATTCCCTCTGCTCAATCTCTTATGGAAATTTTGAAGATAAAATACAGCTTTCAAGTTGCCATGTAGCTAGGTGTATAGAAAACAGATGAATGCACAGATTGTTCAGTAGACATATAATCTTCATTTATGTGCTTACTTAGTAAGTGCTGATTATAGAACTAATGATCTATTCATTAATCTCATGGTCTAATAAAATGTTAATTTTATGATGACCTATTTCTCATACTTTGAGGAAACATTTCAATACCATAAATCATTGTCAGATTAATATAAGTATTATGTATAATTCTCCGACACTTCAAAGGATATTAGTAGAAATTAATCTCCATTTTAGATGATAATTTATATTTAATCACATTTTATACTTATGTCATATGATTTCTATTTTAAAATCTTTTCTTACTACTTTACTTTTGTAGCAACCACAGAATTGTATACATAAGTACATAGAATAAGAAAATATTTAATTAAAATATTTAATTTAAGAGAATAGAAAGAAAGGGTAAGATCAAAGAATCTCTCATATTATGAAAGGTACTGTAACACTGAAGCACTGTCCTCCCGTTGTTCATCTTCGATTTGCTTGAGCGGGCACTAGTAACATCTCCATTGTGAGACTTGTTACTGTTTTTGGCATATTGAATATGGCACAGGGAGTTTGCCAGGTTCTGCCACGCTGGTGGGATACTCTTGGTAGCTTGCCAGGGTCTCTGAGAGGGGCGGAGGAATCAATCCCAGGTTGGCCGTGTAGAAGGCAAACACCTTACCTGATGTGCTATCGCATTTTATTTATACAAAAGGGATATTTTAAGTAAATACAATTTTTCAGTCAAAATTGATATTTTCTTTTTAAAACTTAAATATAATTCATAAACTCTGCAGGAAAACATACCATCTTTCTTGAAATGATTTTCTAATGTGGTTTTCCTTAATAGCAAAATACCCGATCCCATTAAAAAAAACACATGTCTTTTGTTCTTGGTCATATCCTGATAGATCTAAAGTAAAATATTTTAGCAATGTTTGAAACTGAGATCAATCTATTTAAAAATATTTTTGCTCCCAAAAGGCAAAATAGGGATCTGAGAGCTACTATATAGCTAAGGCACCTAAATATCAAGAGAAACAAATAATTAGAGAAGAGATTAGAGATATCCACACTCAGGTGTATAAATATTGAATTTTATAGTGCTTGTCTTGTAGCATTGCTTGTGTTCAAAGATTAAGAATTTAGCAGCAGTAAGCTGAGCTTTGGCATTTATTCCTAATATTTTTGACATGGAAAATAGAAAATACAATTAGTGCATATCAATTTATTTCATTTTTAGTAACTTGATCTAATAGTTGCATAATTACTCAATACAAGGAACTAATTGCTTCTAGTTTGAAATTTATAGAGTGACTTCTCTCTGACACAATAACATACATGTCAAATAGCAGACAGTGGAGGCTAACTTGAAATAGCAAAAATAATTAAATTAACTAATCTTATTTTACCAAATGAAGAAAATCAAAAAACTACATTCTCAAGTTTAAAGTTATTTGCACGTGTGAGTGTTTTGCTTTATTTTATTGTGTGTGTATGGGGGGGGGGCAAAAAGTAGCATGTTGGGTTATACCTAGCTATGCTCAGGCATTACACCTGACTCTTTTCTCAAAGATCACTATTGATAGGGCTTGGGAGAAAAAATATGGTATTGGGATTAACCTCAAGTCTGCAGCATGCAGGGCAAGCACATTATTTACGAAACTATGTCTCAAGACACAGATTTTGGAATAAGATCATTAACCTAAAACAAATGGATAGATTTTTTGTGTAGAATTTATTCTAGATATGACCGTCTCTAGACATATTTAACTTATTAATATTTTATCATTTTAGAAGAGATTTTATTATGGTATATAATTTAGAAATCTTAAGCATAGCTACCTTTTCTCTTACTGCCAAAGAAAATTCTACGTGACATGTTAATCCAATACTAATTTTCAATAATAAATTGCTTTACTCTTCCCCTCTATTTAATTTCTTTAAATGCTCACAGATTTCATTTATCATTTACAACTGTTTTTGTCAACCAGTTCCTGAGGAAAGCAACAGACCAGTTGAAATTGAGAGCTAGCAGCTTCAGGCGTCATTGCATTTCATTAATCTGGATGACCCCTTTGGCCATAGTTGCAATATTATTGCTGTCCTCTCTATTACCATCGATCATTTGCTCTCTGAAAGTTGCACCTAATCCTCAATCTTTTCCCTCATATATTTATATAGAGCTGTTTAATTACCAACTTAAAAATGCTAAAGCAGAAATCAATTGATAATTCTATCATTTAGAGAGCACGAGAGTTAGTACAGTGGGTAAATTACTTGCCTTGTACAAGTCCAACTGGGGTTTGATAGTTGATACCCCAAATAGTTGCCTAAGAGTGCCAAAAGTGACCCCTAAGCACCTCACTTCCTAGGTGCCGGGACTGGGTGGGTGAGCTGAAGCCTGCCCCAACAGAACTCTAATAGCAAGAAACCTCTAGATCCTAATCACTGCCATGCTCACGGCCAATCTTCACAGGCTCTCGACCATCCCCTCATGCATTAGAATGAATCTGCTGAAAAACTCAGATGTGCAGCTTTTGTGACCGATATCCCCAGGCTCTGGTGGAGTTGGGAATGAGTGGTCTCCCCAATCTCCCTATCTTTCCTAGGGCCCAGCGATCACAGCCACAAACCAACTTTGGCATCATATAATCTCATAAACAGCCGTGATCCAGAGATTCACTAATGATTTTCAGAAGAGAACCACAAGATGCAGTGATGCTTCTGGATCCCTAAATCATTTCCAGTTGTATTACCCTTTTTAAAATTTTATAATCCTTCAAGTAATTTCATACTCTAGTGCATTGATGTACCAAGAGTAGCATGGTACAATTGATGGGATTAAAGTAGAAGGCAATCAATCTCGATCCAACAATGAATAAGCAAATATTAGCATCCAAGACTCAACCTGTAACAACCTGTTAATAATCTCTTATAATAGAACTTAATGGCTCTAAGGTGAGATACAACAATCCTCACACATTTTCCATTAAGAAAACATTTTTTAGATCATTATTTAGTCGTTATTTATAACAAGTCATACAAAATAAATTATTTAGAACCTGCTTTAGGATTAGGCTTGGGTTGTGGTGGGAAAATTCAAAATAATAGTTGTGGGAAGTTGTTATGGTAGTGGGATTGGTGTTGGAATATTGAATGTAATAAATTATTATGAACAAATATATAAAAATAAAATAAAATTGGAAAATAAAAAAATAAAAGGACCCAGTCCTGTTCTTTGAATATTATGAAAACCATTTGAAGTATTCAAACTCTTTTCCTAAATGCATACTCATTCCACATCCAAAAAATTTTGAAATTTGTTAATTCTCACAACTGATATATTAAATGTCAGTAGACAATATATGTTTCAGTTATTGTATTTAGTTGATGTAAAAAGACACAGATAAATATAGAACTTAGTTTCACCTAGATGCTCCCAACTTATAGAACAAGCTAGCCCTGCTGTAAATTTCTAGCATTTTATTCAATATTAACACACCTTTATCTTCATGTATATTGAATTTATACAAACAGAGGCAAACTTAAATAACATACTATCACTGTCACTGTCCTCCCGTTGTTCATCAATTTGCTCAAGCGGGCACGGTAACATCTCCATTGACTTGTTGTTACTGTGTTTGGCATATCGAATAGGTCACAGGTAGCTTGCCAGGCTTTGCCGTGCAGGCGACATACTCTCCGTAGCTTGCTTGACTCTCCAAGACGGGTGGAGGAATAAACGCCCTACTGCTGTGCTATCGCTCCAGCCCAAATATCATACAGTTTGAAATAAGTTTAATTTAGTATTTGCATTGTTATTGAGTTATGTTATTATAGAAAATGTTTTATTATAGCAGTTATCTTCACAATTAATTTTTTATAGAAATGAATTTTAACTTATTTGTTCCATATCTATTGGTTTATATAATAGATAAGTACACAATGCAACTGTAGAGATATAGAGATTAAGGCACGTGCCTTGCATGCAGCTGACCATACGACCCCCACAGCAACTTTGAGGCCCCTAAGCGTCTCTGTAGCATTCCCAACCCCACAAATTCTGTGCAGCATAATATCTGCCGAAGGTAATACTCAAATTCAGCGTTGTTAACTCAGAGTAACCAGAAGGAATCTCCAGGCACTTGAGCACTGGCTGTGAAATCCTGCTAATAAAGGAATAACAAAATGTGTTTTCTCTCTTTTATGGTTCTCCTCATCCATATTTTTATTTATCCTAATGTTTTATTAATGACTAGCTTCATAACTTTAAATTTCACATGAAATTTTACACTGTCATTTTACGCACACCTAAAATGTGTCCATACTTAACAATGTTTTATGTTTGTTTTAGTAAAACAATTTAAATAAATATTTCTTTTTTGAGGATAACTCATTTGACATGTTTTGCTATTAATCACATTAGCAATAATGTGTCTTTTTTGAGAAAAGCTCGTACGTACCTTATTTATACTTTCAGGCCTCTTTCATACTAAATATTTCTTTCAACTTCAAAACTCATGTGTCAACTTGAATAAATATATAATTTTGGAATTATGCTTGAACTTTACAAAAAGTTTATGCATGGTTCCAATTTTGTAAAGGGAACGTGGGAAGATACACTTATCATTTCCTTAAAAGAAAGAAGATACAATTCATCTAAATAAACCAATAGGGATTCCTTCCTTGTTTTTAAGATTTATTATTTTTTCTATGATATCTATTTCACGCATATGTTTTACAGTTTTGTACATATTTTTCATGGAACATCTTCTGGTCTTTCAATATGTAATTCCAAGTTTACTTAGTTGTCATCATTGTTTCTTAATCTTTTTCTTGCTTTTCTTTCTTTCTTTATATATATATTACTTCTGTATCAAGGAAATTGGGAATAAACAAACATATAGCTATTCTTGTGGAAAATGCTTTGATTTTTCAGTAAAAACATTTTTCTTGGCAAGAGAATAATGTGATCTGAGATGCCACACAATACAAGTGTTAACTTGGGAAATTGCCCTCTCTGAGTCTGTCTCTGCAGGACTATATGAAACTCTCACCATCCTACTCCTAAGTTATTAGTAGGTTATGCCATGGAGTAGAGTTAAAATATGTATCACAGGATGTTGCCATGTTTGAAACATAGTAGGTACTGAACAAGTATTAGAATTATATTCACTTTGGTCACAAATAATCTTTTCCTAAAAGAATTGCTGTGGCAACATACAGAATTGTGAAGACTGTTGTTTTGAAAAGCAAGATTTCTTCAGTATCCATTTTCCTTATGAATTGTTAGGTTTGGATATTTGCGAAGATGTATATAATTTATCACTACTGTGTAGATGTCATGTAATACTATATAGAAAACTGGCTTTTGTGACTGCAAGAATATTATAGTTTCAAATAAAGTTACAAAATATTCACTGTATCTAGGCCAGAGACTGTGTCAGATTTCAATAGCATGTAAATAAAGATCTATTCTCACATCCTTAAATCACTGTCATTGCTATGAAGGTGTGCTGTACATATCCAGAAGAAAAGACCCAACAGAACTTACTTCTACTGAATGCAAATTTTCTTCTGACTGAATTATAACCCAAATAAAATATCAGTGATTAAAATGAACAATCATAGAATTATTAAAATTCAAAGAAAAATCATGTTAATAATGTCTTTAAAAATACAGAGGTAGGATTATTAATCACATTTATAAAATTTGATTAATTATACCATAAGTGTTTTTAAAACAATCCTTCCTAGGGGATGAAGCCAAATTAATCATAGAAAAGTTTGCTGACAAACATTTATTAAAAACATAATATAGAGACATGATGAGAATCTATTTTCTGCTCCTATTGAATTCTAGTTTAGAAAAACAAACAACCATATCACTGGAGATTTCACAGATAAATCTCTAACTTTAAATCATTTCCTGAATTAAGAATGTGTCTTTATAGAGATGCAGGTGGACCAATTTGTGCAAGCTAAGATTAAAAATAATAATTATCTGTAATACTCTGGACTGCCCTACATAGGGTCCCTGGAGAGCCACTGAAAGTGATACCTGAACAAAAGCCCAGTAGTTATTTATAAACACTTCAGGAGTGGTCCCAAAAATAAAAAACAAAAAAATCTAAAGCAAAAAAAAATGACTAATTTATATATAGCACATAGACTTCATAAAATCCAAAGATTGAATAGACTTGAATGACAAACTAATAGTTTTTTTATAAATACAGTCATATAATATTAACACTCTCCAATTTATAGCTGTACAATAACCAATTTTATCATCTAAAATTCTCATAAATATGTCATTTATATAGTATACCAGGATAATCTGAACAGATAAAATATTGAAATGTCAAAAATAAAGTACTAAAAACCACTTGAGGAAAATTTGATTGAATTTCTTTATATTTTTTAATCTAAAAGACAACTTTATCTGTAACTGAACCCTCAAAAGCCGTAAGAGAAAAGACTGTTAAAATTTCTTAGTTGTCAAAATTACTTGTGTAAAAGTATAGAAGAACCAAACAGCAGAAATAGCACAGCAAGTGTTATTTACAACCACTATTGCCTTTGGCAGAACTGATCCTATCAGAGACATAAGAGACTTCGAATACATAATCCCTAACATCAGTACAATCCCAGAGGCTGGGGAAAGACTGTAAATCCATGCAGAAATTTAGCAGAGGCAGTATCTAGCTGCATATCTATATAGTTGTTTGTTTGTCTGTCTATCAAACTATCATCCATCTATCTGGCCATTTATCCTTCTATCTGCCTTATATATTTATTTAAATAAATATAGATGTTTTAATAGGTCAAAGAGATGGTTTCAATGCAGAAACCAAGAAGGGAATGCAGAATTTCTTTTTCCTTCTTTCTTTTTTTGATTTCAGGAGGGATTAAAGGGAAATGAAATAGATAATGGTAGGGTGTAGCAGAGAAAGCACCTGGGGCAGCAGATTCATCAGCCTGCCTCTGTTTTATCAGCCCCAATCATTAGCAGCATTGATTCATCAGAATTTTAAGTCTCCACCTTGCTTTCCTTCTTACAGCCAAAGCATACAAACAAATATATCTGACACTAAAGTAACAATACCATTTGTTCAAAAAAAAAATCTAGCAAAAGCAAACAAAAAAATGAAAGCGAAACAAACAAAACAAACAAATAACAATTAGCTTTTTGTTAGCTTATAAACAAGAAACTAATATGTTACCAGGAAAAAAATATAAAATAAAACAAATAAATAAAAACAAAAAAGAATCTAGGGGAGGGTTACAGAAATTGTAAAGCTAAGATTAATTTTTACAAGAGAAAAATGACTTCCACCAAGAAAATATACACACAGGAAACTGGAAGATATAAAAGAAAAAATAATTTATAAGAATTATTATAGTGAAATTGTCAGAGTTAGAGAATCTCAATTAAACTGAGAAGAATAGGTCCAAGATATCAAAAAGAGCCACAAGAGTCCAAGGATTCTTCACCCAAAAAAAAAACTCTAGGTACTAAAAAGTACCAAACAAAGATGCTATTTATATACTGTACTAAGAAAAAAAAATCACTCTAAGAAAGTATAATAAGAATATGCAATATATAAGGTGAAAGACCATGAAAAATTGAATTTAAAAACAACAGTAACTTCTTAAATAGACGAGGAGTGCTAAACGAGATAAAATAACTATAAAAAGATGATGGGAAATATAAGATATTATTAGAAAAATATAGAGAAAATGACTGGAAAGGGAAATAAGAGATCATGGACCATATTTAAAGAAATTTAAAAAAAATGAATTTGATGAGAAAATTTAGAACCTTTTAGAAAAAGTGTAAAGATAAAGGACATGTTAGCTTTTGGAAAGAGAAATAAGACATCATAGATCATATTTAAAGTAATAATAGTGAGGAACTTCCAAAGCGTGCAGAAAGAATGAATCATAAATATTTGTTTCCTCTTTTATCATATCACGATGATCCTGTTATTCGTCAATTGCCTTGAGCGGGTCCCAGTAATGTCTCCTTCATCCTAGCCCTGAGATTTTTAAGAAAGTGCTATATTCAAGGCTCTTTAGGAGAATGAGACCCATCATTGTTACTGGTATTTGGCATATTGGGTACGCCATGGGGAGTTTGCCAGACTCTGCCATGTGGGCAGGTTACATTTGGTAGCCTGCTAGTTTGTCCAAAGTAGGAATGAGATAATAAGATGTCATAATAAGATGTCGCGCGGCTGCGTGGTTCCGGGAGCTGGGTTTTATAGTCTCTGAGTCTTGGCCGTTGATGGGATTATATGGCACCAGGGGCCAGTTGGTGGGTGTGACCCCCGGCTACTGGAATTCGGAGGATCTGGGTGGAGGATGCTCAGCCCCATCCAAGTAGGCTTGGAGATCTCAGCCCCGGGGCCCCGCTTGCCTTTGTTCCTCTGCCGGTACCTTCATGTGTGTGGAGAGTGGTCTCAGCATGGTGGTGGCTGGTTCTGGAGGTCTTCGGCTACCGGAGCCCTGGTTGGGGTAGGGAGGAAAGCTCAACCCACTCCCCTCCAAGGGGCCCCGGCGAGGACAGCCAGGCATGGGGGCAGGAGACTGCGCTGTTCATACCATATATGCATGGAATTATACCATGTTTATCATTCTCTGTCTTATCTCATGGCCCACAATATGCTCTTGGTCCATCATAGCACTGTAGCACTGTCCTCCTGTAGTTCATCGATTTGCTTGGGCAGGCACCAGTAACATCTCCATTGTGAGACTTGTTTTTGGCGTATTGAATACAGCACAGGAAGCTTGCCAGGCTCTGCCATACGAGCTTGATATTCTCAGTAGCTACCGGGATCTCTGAGAGGGACAGAGGAATCAAACCTGGCTGTGTGCAAGGCAAACACCCTACTAGCTGTGCTATCAATCCAGCCCTATATGTTTTTACATAAAGTTTTTCATATATACGTACATACATGAAAAGATCTCTGAAATCTCAACAGTTAAGATTACAGTCTGACTAGAAAATGGGCAAAGACATGGACAGATACTTCACAAAGGAAAATAAAACATTCAGTGAAAATTTAGACACCAGCTATTATGGAGAAAATGAAAATCACAGACCAGTGTTGCTACATACTTACCAGAAGTGGCTAAATACACACACACACACACACACACACATACACAAATATATACATATACATATATACACATATATATGAACTCATCTTTTATTTAACAAAAAGATGAATGAATAATAAACAATATATTATGCATATATGCCACAGCTTTTTATCTATTCACCAATATGGCACTTATAATATTTTTTTGGCTATTTAAAGATTTGTTGCAATAAATAAAGAAATATATCAATCTCTTTAACTTAGTGTTTGTGTAACTTTTACATTGAAAATCTAGAGGTGGGATAATGGCTTCTATGAAATTTCTATTTACAGGTTTTGGTGGAATTTCTATGATTTTTTTTATAGTATTTGTACCAATTTAGATCTCCATTAATGTGCACAGAGGTTCACTACTCTCCACATTCTTTGTTTTTTCTTGTATTTTTTATATACAAGTTATCACCTGAGTGAGGGTTTATATCACTGATTCTTTGCACTAAATTCTGCATTTTAAACCAGAATTCAGGATAGCAATTGCCTCCAGTGATTAGTCATTATCATACTAATGATACTATTGAGGAGAAGGAAAGGTGACCAGCTTCAAATTATCCTTAAAGGTTTACAGAGAGAAGCTCAGAGACATAAACACTGACTATTCATTGTCAAGTAATCAGATATATCCGACTGTGAGGGTAAAATAATCATGTATAGTTAAAAAGCTGTCCAGATGGAAAAAATATACTTCAAATTTAATTATTTCGGATCCAAAATGCTCACACAAGTTCAATTCTCACACTCCTTGTTTATATAAAAGTAAACAATTAAAATGAGAAGTGGGATTCTTTTACTAGACTATGGGATATTCATGAAAATAATGAAATTTGAAAATTCTGACTCTTCAAAATCTCTAATGTTGTCTGCCTAAAAGAAACTCACCTCTATCAATGTGAAGATTAATATTTTCCTGTAGGATGATTTTAATAAGCAAACGTTTTGCAAAAAATGCCACATTTCTTTATTTGTCTTCAAGACTGCACTCCTGTATGTCTTCTTTTCCAGGATATAAAATTAGAATCATCGTTCAGCATCCATAAGAGAGAAAATAAAAAAATCAGAGCCAAACATTACTTGGTAATGTTTATAAGATTTATTAAATTATAATATACTACTATAATATACTATGGGCTGGAGCATAACACAGCAGGTAGGGCATTTGCCTTGCATGCTGCCAAACCAGGTTTGATTCTTCCGTCTCTCTCGGAGAGCCTGGAAAACTACCAAGAGTATTCTGCCCACAGAGCAGAGTCTGGAAAGCTCACGTGGCATATTCAATATGCCAAAAACAGCAACAAGTCTCACAATAGAGACATTACTGGTTCCCGTTCGAGCAAATCGATGAACAATGGGAAGACAGTGCTACAGTTACAGTGCTATAATATGATACAACACATAAAATGGATATGGAAGTGAATTCAAAGGAATTGGATAATGTAAATTATCTAAGGGAAAGGGTAATATATTGATATAGAAATTCTTTGAGGATTTTGCTGCATGTTTCAGTGTAGACAGCTAGGAATACCTTTAATATGTATTATTTGTTTGGTTGGCTGAAATATCCTTTGCAATGTCAAATATCCAATGATATTGAGATATTATTCAGATTGTAAATCTACAAACAGAAGAAGGGATGGATTTTGAGACACAACATATTATTTAATGATAAATCTCTATGAAAATGATTGTATGGAAAGAGATTATGATAAAATGCTTCCTTTAAACATCTTAAAACAAATCAGTTGTGTAAAATCTTTTACATTCACATTATAAACTTAGTTCAAATGTAATATTTTTTGATATCACATTTATTATCACTTTCCTTATTTAGAAATGAATTTAATGTCCTGTCCTCCGGTTGTTTATCGATTTTGCTTGAGCAGGCCCAGTAACGTCTCCATTAAAGACTTTGTTGTTACTGTGTTTGGCATATCGAATACATCACAGGTAGCTTGTCAGGCTCTGCCTTGCGGGCAAGATACTCTCGGTATCTTGCCAGACTCTCTGAGAGGGGCGGAGGAATCAAACTCGGGTCGGCCATGTTGGCTGTGTGCAAGGCAAACGCCCTACCGCTGTACTATCGCTCCAGCCCTTAGAAATGAATAAGATGTAAAAATATTAGTAAATTTAAATACTTAAGATTGATAAATCAATAAAGATATTTTTCAAATCAAAGAAGCAATATTCAGCATAGATTCTGAAGCAATGCATTCTCATGCTAAAATGATTTCATAATATTTAAAATGATTGCTTGACAAAACATAAACATGATACATTTTCTTCTGTCATTTGTAAAAAAAAATGCTTGTTATCCCTAGAAGTTTATGAGTTTGGATATTCACCATGCGTTTATTATCTTAAATGCATTTTTAATTCTATGTCGTACCTTAAGGACCAAAAGCAACTTCATAAATAAATATTTCAATTTATCATTATAAAAACATTTTTCATTGCTCATCATGTTTGATCTATATCTGACTGATAAGGAGATAAGACTGGTAAGAAAAGGCTATATACTGTTACAGTCATTTAGGAAACTGTTATTCAAGTGGCCAGAGAGACACATATCCATTAATCATGACAATAAATAGGAAGATTATAAATGTAAAGGCCTTTCTCTGAGCAATAAAAAGTACTAAATAATAGCATGACAATGAGGTATTTTGTCTTCTTTCATAATCAACACCTACTTATGACAGCCTGTCTCATACCAATATGATGGTCTGCATCTTTTAAACATTAGAGTAGGTGTAGTACACAAACATTAAAAACCAAACAGATGAATTTCAATGGCAAGATTGATTCTGTTCTTGGCTATAGGCTAACCTTAAACCTCAGCACTGCATGAAACCCAAAGAACGTCAGGATACTGTTGTGATGGTCCCAACACCAGGCTCCAGGAATATGGCATCACTGGGCTGAGTCCTTAGGCATTAAGCCCAACTATCAGATTAACTACTGGTGAAATTGTTCTCCAAAGTCCTGCGTACAGCTAGGGAGTGTCCCATCATGCCTCAAGAAGACAGTACTTTTAATAGGAGACTAACACCCAAGAAGAGTAAATATAAGACCAGGAGGTTTACTCCATGGTTTGGAGGCCAGCCGCACATGCTAGGAGAAAAGGCAGCTCAGATAGAGAAGGGAGCACCAAATAAAGGGTGTTGGGAGGATCCTCCCAGAATGGGAGATGCATGCTGAGAGTAGACTATAGACAAAATGAACATGATTGCCACTCAATGCCTCTTTTGAAAAACACAGCACCCAAAAGAAGAGAGAGAACAAAAGGGAATGTCCCTTCATAGAGGCAGGGTGAGATAGGGGGGATGGGGTGGGGGGGTGGGAGGGATACTGGGATCAGTGGTGATGGAGAATGGGCACTGGTGGAAGGATGGGTATTCTATCATTTATAACTGAAACTCAATCACAAAAATTTGTAATCTACAACTGTACCTCATGGTGTTTCACTAATAAAAATAAAGTAAATAAAATAAAATTTTTTTTAAAAAAGAAGACAGTACTTTGATAGGGAATATAAGAAGTGTTCATTTTAAGTTAGTGTGATAGTTTAAGGCATTTGCCTTATGTGCAGCTAGTGATGGTTAAATTTGCCTATCACTGCATCAAATTCCTCTCCAGGCACACAGGAGGAATTTTCTGATCATAGTGCCAGAAGTAAACCCTGAGTGCTGCTGGGTGTGGCCTAAAAATAATTTGTTTCAGAAAAAATTGTTTACTTCTCTTATTAGTATGCTTTTTTTTTGCACCCAGCACACTATGCCAGTAATAGCAGCAAATGTTCTAAAAATTCTTCTTTTGCATTGCTTGTGTTACCTAGAAAGTTAATTAATATTATTGTCTTACACTAGTACCTTATTCAGATGATAGTAGTTCACTTAGATTAGATGACTTTATAAAGGATAAACTATGAAATAAGGGGCCAGAGAGATATTTCCGACTGTAAGACACTTGCTTTGCATCCAGCCAAGTCAATGTTAACCACCTGCTCCAATACGGTCCTCTGACCACTGCCCGAGTGTTCTCTACAGACTCAGGAGTAGCCGCTGAGCATTACTGCTGTGGCTCTAAAACAAAAAAGAAAACAGTAAAATGAATTTATGATGAGTACCACAGTTAGGACAGAAATATCTTGTTTGGTAAAATGCAAAGGATTTTCAAAATTCTCTAGATATCTCAAAATACTAAGTTTACTGAAAGATAATTCCCAATAACAAGAAGTGGAAATAGAGCACAGATGGACCTGAGCAGACCAAGGTTGCTAGTTTTGTTCCCTTCTGTAATAAATAGGGTGTGTTTATACGTTTGGGACTGGGTCAGGGGAGGGGAGCATCCCTTGAGTCAAGGGATGGATGGGTTGTAGACGTTCTGTCTCTAGAATTCTCAATCATTTACCTGTAATTGTCAACCCCTATCTTCTTTGTAACATGTTTTGAAACTCAGAACCATTGTGGTAGTTTTTAGGATGATGTAGGTTAGGGGACATTCCCTAGTCTGCAGATAGGGGATGTGGAGCCTACAATTTCTTTGTGGGTTACTAATTCCGTTGTGGATGAGAGTTGGGGCTAATAATTATGCAGAAGATAGGAACAGTAGGAGCTTTTAATTACTAGCCCTTATATTGAATTGGCACTCCTTGTGGAGATAGAAGTTATGATCTCTTAATGCCTATGTTTTTTTTTTTTTGTTTTATTTGAGCAGGACAGGGATTCACTGACATACCCATTTTCCGTTCCAGCCATGTATGTGTACTATGAGTACACTGAAAATGACTACAACGAAGGAGGAAGCAAACTAATATATTTTACCTATGTCAATAAACTTATCCATATATCTGAATAATTGTTAACAAACATGTTGTTTATTCAAAATGTGTTTCTAAATCTGCCTAATCATAGCCCAAAAAGCTAATCCTAAGGATAAACTAGTCTATCAACTAGTACCTTTTTCATTTTTACTTTTGCTTCATTTATTGAAAGACAGCATTATAAGATTTAAAAGAAGAAAAGAAAAAGTAGTGATAATTTCCTCCTTTCTTTCCTTGACTTTGGTTATGGCAAAAGCTTCTTTCCTCAAGGAACACATATTCTGGGAAGTAGATTATTTTCAATAACTCACGCTCTCACTGGGTTCTAAGAACATGCACATTCTGTATATCTTGGCCTGAGGGTGGCAATTACTCTGCTGTTAGTCCTTGAGATGCTCAGAAAATTTTACTGGCTCTCTCTCTCTCTCTCTCTCTCTCTCTCTCTCTCTCTCTCTCTCTCTCCTCTCGTCTCTGAAACTTACAACTTGCTTGCAATTATAGAAGCAACTATTTTCAGTAGTCACAATTTAAATTTCTGTTCCTTCATCTTATGATAAAATCTTATAAACATCTGCTGGAAAATAATATAAAGCAACCATCCTAGGTCCCTAGCATTTTCTACAAAGCACATGTTTCCTTTGTAGCATCGTCTTTGCGTTGTTCATCAATTGGCTCGAGTGGGCCCAGTAATGTCTCCATTGTGAGACTTCTGTTACTGTGTTTGGCATATTGAATATGTCATGGGTAGCTTGCCAGACTTTGCTATACAGACGAGATACTCTCGGTAGCAATCGAACCCAGCTAGACCGGGCTGGTCATGTGCAAGGCAAAGGCCCTACTGATGTGCTATCGCTCCTCTCATTGTGTTTTCAGTTAGCTCAACTCACTTCTTTTAACTTTTGTCTTCTCCTTAATTTTTACCTTTATCATTATCGCTATGTCATAGACTGTTCAGTTCCTCATAAGTCTTTGCTAATTTTCTCCAATGACTGATGAATATTCTATTCTTTGTTTAAGGGCAGACTTATGTGTTGGAAGTAGTGTTCAGAAGACTATTTCAAAAGTTGTCTTGGGAATTTAATGACTTTGTCATTAAGAAGTTGATTAACCTAATAAAGAAGTATTCTTTCTGCATCATAAAAGTTTGCTTTGAGGTCCAAGTGATGTAATTTAACTGAGAGTGCTTTGCAAATTTCAAGACAATAAAGGAAGTAGGTATTGTTATTTTATTTGATCATTTGCATCTTAAATAAACCACTTGATGTAATTTAAATGAGAGTGCTTTGCAAATTTCAAGACAATAAAGGAAGTAAGGTATTGTTATTTTATTTGATCATTTACATCTTAAATAAATCACTTTATCACTGTTTTGTGATATATTATACTTACAAATGTTGGAAAAATGATGCCTGGGAAATTATAATACAATTTCATGCAAAATAATTTGGAATTTTAAATAAAGAAACATTTTCTAGAAATAAAAAAAAGAAAGCTTGTGAAATTGTAAACCATTCCCTACATGCTCTGGCCCTTTCAGGGTGTAGAGAATGGGGGGAAATATGAAGAATAACATAAAAACTAATGTGATTACAATTTCTTACCTAATCGCCACACATTTAACATTATATAACAGATCATACTTGGCCAGTATCTGATAAATCACTAGATTTATTAGGCAATTTTTTTTTCTTAAATGTTTTGGCAAATCAATGTTGGAGCAGATTGGTTTGCAGTAGCATGCATAAAGACCAAAAAATGCTATAACATTTTTGCCAAGATTTTCAAGTTTTAACTATACTAAAATATGCACTTTACCCTTATTTCTTTATGTCCATGGTATATTTTTACTTGGTAATTTTTATTTTATAAGCTATCTTTTACATTTTTAATGCATTTTAAGCTTTTTTCAGTTACCCAAAAGTTACACATATATTGCCACTTTTTATTTTTAAGCAAGATATGGTTCTGTTCTCTTTCTTTTCTAAGGACATACTAAATAGAATTTACCCATTCATGGCTACATCAGTCTATTTCCTTGATTCAAGATTCAGTGATATATAAACAGGTTGAAAATACCTTTCTTGCAGTGTCTTACAAAAAATGTAATCTTTATTTAATATTCATTAAAATGTTCTAAGTCTGTATGTTCAATCTCAGGTCAACTTGAAAATTAAGTTTTGTTCAGTCTCATTTAAATGAGAGCACCGATTTTCAAAACAGTTATGTCTTCTGTAATCATTCGTAGATTCATAAGATCACCACCAAAACCCAGCAAAACACAGCAAAATATCATTTAGATAGTAAAATTACTGTGCAAATTTTCAGGAAATCATCATGGAAGAATAAAGATGCTACTTCATGTTTTTACAGGTTCTTTGATCTAAAACGCACAATTTCTTACCTAATAGCAGGGCAAATTTTTTCATTCACTATGTGTATGAAATAGTGATATTAACTATACACACTGTGATGTTTGTTAGTGATTTGTGCTGAAATCAGACTGTGGATGTTGAAATAAATTGAACTAAACTAGATATCTCTAAAATCCAATTATGAGATCATTTCTTCCTTAGAAAAATGTTGATAAGACCTGCAAAACAATAAGAATTACTAATTGCTTTATGGAGAACTGTATTTTAATAATGATTCATTGTTTAAGAAATGTCATTTTTCTCTATAAAATTTAAACTCCATTTCTGGAAAATGCCAAGTTGTCACCACGCTTTTGATCTGTAATGAGGTATCTACAAAGAATTCAAAAATATATAATAATGATAACTTAACACTAATTTTCTGTTTGCTTAAACTATTATTTTTTAAACAAAATGTCATTGGGATATATACATTATGTTTACTTTATAGTTAACAAGTTAAAAATAAAAATTTAATTAGTGTTTTTTTCATAAAGGGAATCGAGTTAATGTTCCCATCAGTGATCAAATTAGTAATTTCTAGAAAATAAACGTCGCAAAATAGAATCTAGTCATATCCATTCTTTAGCAACTGTCAAAAATATTTCTGTAACAGTTCTTTGCTGTATATTAATTGTTCAGAGAATTTTTGGTTTTATGCAATATTTAGCCAATGACACTAAGATTTCCCATGCACCCTGACTCAACACATGCATAAACTTCATTAGTAGTATCCTGTAGTGTTAAATTTCTTTCATTGATTAACTAATTTCAACACATCATTATTACCTTAATTCCATATTTCATATTACAGCAAACTTAATGAACAGCTTTGATGCATGTGTAAATAATAGCAATTGGTTTGTAGCAGCATACATAAAGACAAGAATTGCTATAAAGTTTTTGTGATGATTTTCAAATTTTAACTATACTGAACTGTGTGCCTTACTACGAATACTAAATATTACATATCAAATAAAGTTTTACCACATTAAAAAAAATTCCCTGTGCTTTCCCTATTGATCCATCCCTCTTCCTTAACTCACAGCAACCACTCATCTTTTTAATTTCTCCAAAGTTTTGCCATTTTTCTTCAATGTTAGAAACTAGTGGCATTTTCAAATTGTCTTCTTTCACTTGATAATATACATTTATAATTCCTCTATGTTCATTTTCTGACTTGATTGCACATTCCTTTTTTTGAAATTAAGTAATAAACTATGTATTAACCAACTAAAAAGCTGTTATCAAATACTGACAATCATGCAAAAAGTTATTATAAACATCAGAGTGAACAATAATGGATAAGCATTGTCAATGGATTTTTAATGGAAAAAAAAGAAACATTTTAACATCTCAGCTGTAGAATTGAAGGATAAAATATAAGAGTGTGTTTAGTGTTGTGGCTGAGTTGGTACTGGGATTTGAGAGTCTGCACAGGATTACATGCTTACCTTGCAAGAACCTGATCTCAGCACCATACAACCCCCAGAGGCATCTCTGACTACAATCCTGGAGGCCTGGGAGAACCTCATGAGTGGGCTAATAGTACCTGATATTACAAAGAAATGTTTAACTTTTTAAGTAACAAACTAGGATTCCTATGTATTTGTAGCAAAGTACCTTTAGCAATTAATTAGAGTTTCTGTCACACCACTTTGTTTAACTTTATTTGAGACCGTTAGTGTTCTAGATTTTGTCCATTTTAGTAGGTGTGTAGTATCATCTTATTGTTTTATTTACAATTTTTGATCGCATATAATGAGAAACATCTTTCCATTATTTCAGTTTTATATTAAAAATAAGTTGGTATATTTAGTTTCTTTAGTGAGGTGTTGAAGTCTATTTGGCCCAATTTTAAATAGAACTAACTGTTTAATTTTTTGTTTGTAAGTGCTTGGAAACTGGATATTGGCATATATATATGTGAAACTGTTTCCTCCAGAGCCCTGAGAAATGGTACAGCTGGCTAATCTAACCTCCTTTGTTCAAGGTGTAACAAGTTTGGTTGCACCTTGTTTGTAATAAACTTACCTTGTTTGTTGCTTAACTGGGTCTTCTCTCCTCACATATAAGGTCCCTGAGCCCTAGCAGGAGTGATCTCAGTAACCAGGAGAAATGCTGAACACAGCCAAGTGTTGTCTGAATACCCCAGTCCTCCAGATAATAAATAAATGCAATTACTTCCTCCAGTCTGTGGGTTATCTGCTGTCCCACCCCCACCCCACCCTCGACCCCCAAGAGAGAGGAGAAAAAAGGGAGGAATCCACACATCCAGTGATTCTGAGCACTTTCTCCTGGCTCTGTGCCCAGGGGTCATTATTGCTAATGCTTAGGACACCATCTGCGGTGTTGTCTATAGGAACTGGGTCAGCCATGTACAAGCCAAGAACTTTAACAACTGTACTATCTTGCCATCCTCTGTTGATTCTTCTGATAATATAGTTACCAGAGCAGAGGTTTCATTCAGATTACTTCCAGTCTGCTTTAAATTTATAATATGTGTACTTGGTGTATTTTAAAAGTCATACTCAAATCCAACATCATCTATAGTTCTTCTATGCCATTGTCAGAGTTTTATTTAATTAATATTTTCTTTTTTATTGCTTTATAATTTATTACTTTATAATTTACAACTCATCACTTGTGTCACTTGTCATCCCTTTGCTCATTGATTTGCTTGAGTGTGCACCAATAATGTCTCCATTCTTCCCTGTGTACATGCTAGTGTAGCCCAATGGCGTTTGCTCACTCCAGGAACATGAAGAGCCTCAAATCATTCATTCAGGGTTTTAACGAAGAAGTCTGAAAATCTCATAGGTGGGTGGCCACGAGTTCTTTTGATGTCCCATGGGATCCAATAGGTAACAGCTCTAGTCCAGCGGTCATCTCTATATCGCATTACGTGTCCAGCCCATCTGATTTTCAATGCCTAGGCAAATGAGACAGTGTCCCTGATTCTTGATCATCAATGGAGGTCAGAACTCCAGATTCCTTCTCTCACCTGAATGAAATGTGATATTCTAAGCATAGCTCTTTTGATTCCTCTTTGGAATACCCAAATAGCATTCTCATCCTGTTTTTGTATGGCTCAGGTCTCTGATGCTTATGTTAGTGCAGGAAGAATGGTGGAGACAAAAAGATGTGCCTGGAGCCGGAGGATCTTCTTCTTCTTAACAAATTCTTTGATGTTCTTGAAGGTGTTCTACGCTGCTCTCTTCCTCCTGCACAGTTCAGGTGTCAGGTCGTCAGTCTCTATTGAGGTTGTGTCCTAGGAACACATAATGGCTGCAGTTTGAGATGTTCGTTCTGTTGAGAGCAAACGGAACTTCAGGAACTGGACCATTTCTCATGAATATTGTCTTCGTGAGATTCAGCTGTAGTCCGACCTTTCCACACTCACGATTGAAGTCAGCCAGCATTCATGCCACTTGTCTGATACTTGGTGTTATTAGAATGATGTCATCAGCAAAGTGGAGGTGGTGTAGTTGCCAACCATCTATTTTCACTCTCATTCTTTCCCATTCCTGTCATTGCATGACATTCTTGAGAGTGGCACTGAAGAGTTTCGGTAAAATGGTATCGCCCTGTTGAACCCCTTTCTTTACATTGATGATAACTTCCTTGTAGAATGGTGTGATCCTAGTGTGAATCTGTAACACAGCTCATGGGCCATCCTGATATACTGAGTTTGAACGCCCTGTTTGGGTAGGGCTTCGATGACCTCTTCAGTCTCAACAGAATTAAAGGTTTTCTTTAAATCAATGAATGTTAGACAGAATGGCATCTTGAACTCTCATGAAAACTCAATGGGCTTGGTCACTATGCAGTTATGGTCGATTATGTTCCTTTTCAGAACAAGTTTTGCTACATGGTTGTCCTTCGTCTAGTGTTCTGTCAATCCTATTCAGGATTACTCGAGTGAATAACTTGTAGACGACGAACAACAGTCACATAGGGCGATAGTTTCCTATGTCATGGATGTCTCCCTTTTTGTACAATAGGACTATCCTGCTGTTTTTCCATTGGAACAGAACCTTGTATTTGGACAGGTTGAGTGTGAAGAGCTCAGCCAGCGTATTGACAAGCACTGGCGGCAGATTCTTCAGGTGTTCAGGTCTGACCTTGTCTGGACTGGGTACTGTATATTTCTGTACCGATGAAATGGCATGTAGGATTTCGGAAGGGAGAACACTAGGAACGACATATCTATCCTGTGGAGTTTGGTATGTGGATATGGCTATTGAAAAGATCATAGTAGAAGCCGTGAATAACATTTTGCATTGGCCTTCTGGAAGATGTGATAGATCCATCAGGACGTCGGAGGGCAGTGATCTTGGTCTTACAGTTGATGAAAGATAAGCAGGCATTGCAAATGCTTTTCCCGGCATCTGTTGAACCAACCAGCACTGCTGCTCTTCTCTCTTTAAGGTCTCCCTTCATCACTTCTCTGCACAGCTTTCTGAGCTCAGACGTTAGATTGTGATTTCCTGAGTCTCGCACTAACCCACATTGTTGAATGAGCTCGAGAGTTTCTGAAGACAAGCATTTTTTGTGGCTTTCTCTCTAGGTATTCTTTCTCACACAATCATGGGGGTGCTGAACCAGTGGATCGTATTCTTTGTAGATGTTGTCAATGATGACATCTTCCCATATTGCTACAATAGTGCTAAAGAGCTCCGAGTTGGTGGTCATTGTGGAAGTTCTCTTCTTAAATTTTGCAGCCCTTTCTCTCTGCTCTGTGAGTAGAATTTCACATGAAGGTGATGGTGGTCTGATCCCGTTTGCAATTTTGGGATAACAGTGACATTGGTCAGGCAAATCCGTTGATTGAATATGACGGTCAATTTCGTTGTGGAACTGTCCACTGGGATACTCTGATGTCCAATGTTTAGATTCAGCCTTCTGGAACTGACAGTTACCATGGATAGCCTGTCACCCTGTTCGTTCCATTCTAGCCATGGGTCCTGATGTGGAGTTCTTCAGCTCATCTTCTTAGTCCTATCTTGGCATTAAAATCACCAACAATGACCTTATAGAAGGTGTGGTCTACTTTATAAAACTTGTCCAGCTCCATGTAGAACGTCTCAATTTCTTCTTCGTGGTAGTTGGATATTGGTGCATAGATGACGAAAATAGAAACTGCCAACAATGAGCCACATCTATTCAAATGTAAGCTTCTGATTCAGGTTTTTAGGCATTCAACAAATCAATGCTATGGTCAAGTTCATGTTGACGAGGACACCAACACCACTGACCCCTCTATGTCACATGTTCTTCTCCAGTGTCGAAAACAGCATGATATGATGGATGCCTTCTTGTCTCAGTCAATCTAATAACATCTAACTTGGTCTTCTGTGCTTGCACCAATAGGTCCTCAATGGATGCGTCTGATGCCATCTTACATGCATTAAAAGTGCAGATAGTTATTTTAGTCTTTCGATTTGGCAGCCTAGTTTGGCCCTGAGATTTTATCAGCCTATCCTAGTTTGTCCTCGGTGTGGCTATATTGGTGGCTCTTACAGGGTCAGGGTAATGAGGCCCATTTTTTTTTTACTTCACTATTTATTTATTTTATTTTATTTTATTTTATTTTATTAGTGAAACACCATGAGGTACGGTTATAGACTTACAAATTTTTGTGCTTGGGTTTCAGTTATACAAGGATCATGTACCCATCCTTCCACCAGTGCCCATCCTCCACCACCACGGGTCCCAGCATCCCTCCCACCCCCCAACTCCCCATCCCATCCTGACTCTGTGGCAGGGCATTCCCCCTTGTTCTCTCTCTTATTTTGGGTCCTGTGTTTTGCAAGAGAGGCATTGAGTGGCAATCATGTTTAGTCTATAGTCTACTTTCAGCATCCTTCTCCCACCCTGGGAGGATCCTCAGAACACCCTTTATTTGGTGCTCTCTTCTCTATCTGAGCCCATTTTTTAACTGTTTTTGGCATATCTAATATGCCATGGATAGCTTGCCAGGCTCTGCCATGCAGGTGGCATATTGTAACAATCTGCAGACTAACAAACACATCACACAACTTGTGCATAGACATGCTGATCACATATAGAAAGTAGTGGCCAGATTAACACAGTTGATCCAAGGAGTCCAGCCCTGCATCTCTGAGTAGCAATTTATGGTTCATTCTTCGCCGGTTGGCACCTTTGCTGCCCCCTTTCTATGATGAGGCAGTGATCCATCGAGATTGGTGGACCTTTCTACTCTCCATTTATCTACAATAGTTTCCCCCCCATCTCTCACTTATCTACAATAGTTGGCCCTCCATCCTACTCTTTCATTTTCTATAGTAGCTGCCCCCAGCTCTACTTCTCCCTTATCTACAGTAGCTGTTCCCTCCCTACTCCTCCCTATATCCAAGTATTTAACTTTTGGCAGTTTGTAAGAGAATTAAAATATATATATCATGTCATATATTTGTGTGCAATACAAATTATCTTAATACGTATATTTTATGTAAGTTTTCATTAATATAACATTTCCCATAATACCTGTATAAAAACACATTACAGTAATTTATTTATTTTACACTTTGAAATTTTCAGAATAAATTTCCTCTGGATGTCTTTCAATCACTTTGTGTATTTCTTTATGCTTTCCATGTCTAAACTTCCTTGTTTATAGCTGATATGTAGGAAAACAATTCAGTTTTGTATGTTTTCTGCAGACTTTCTATAGTTGCTTATTATTTCCATGAATTATTTCTGTTGTATCTTTCAGATTTTCTATATGAATGATCATGTCATCTGAAACAACGAAGAATTATATCTTCCTAACCTAACACCTTTTATTTTTATGTCATCAAAATAAACCTTCACAATGATGTTGAAAAGGAGTATGAAAGAGAATGTTATCTTTATTTCTGATTTTAGTGAGATAATTGAGTTTTTATTACTCAAGCATGGCTCTCGATTTTTCTAGTTTAGTCTTTGAATATGACAAATGCTGCATTAGCTTGCTTTTTGAATGTTGAAATGGCCAAACTTTTCTCTATAAATACATGTTAAAATAGATACATAGAATGTATAATTAAATAGATATGTGTGTATGTGTATTAATATATATTCACAGATTGATTTTCAGTTTTGATTCTCAAATATTAAAATTTTATGTTTAACTTCCAATGATTCAATACTGTATTAAAATATTCTTTTATGCTTTTTAAGTGCTATAAGTGGTATATTAAGCTTATCTATATCACTTTTGTTTTAGTTGATTATTTTTATTTCATAAAGTTTTATTCTAGCCATTATTGATTAGGGAAATAAAACGAACAAATTCCCATTGCCAATCATTGAGATACATTTCCCCATACCTTTACTTTTCTAAGTTAAGATGTTTTCTAACTAGAATGGTAAAGCATAGCAGTGATAAATTAAGGATTTTGTATATGTTTGTGTGTGTGTTCCAAAATTCACTCTCATAGACACATACCCTCATAAACACACAATGAATAAATATAAGGCAATTTAGAATTTAAAGATGGCAAGGATACATTTCATATTTCTGTGAAAGTCTGTTTGAATAATAAATGCAGTTTTTCTCTTGAAAATATGTGCTACTTTATTCATAGAGACAATTTAATCTGTTTTATATATGTAGAATAGACATAAGTAAAATATAAATATTTCACGTCAAAGAACAGAAAATATCATTTGCTTTTAAATGAGTTAAGACTTTTTCTATTTTATTTGCTTGTCTGTATACTTGGAACATCAAGTTTTTACTATTCACTGAAGTCAAAGGAGAGTCACAGAGAAGTAGGAGGTAGCCATCAAATAGTGTTAGCAACATACAGTAAGCAAGGCACTGGACCCACACTAGGAGGAATTCTGTATGCAGAATCAGCAGTAAACCCTGAACACCCCCAAAATAAATAAAAAATTATTTAAAAGCTACGCGTGATGTATTCGATATGTCTAACACAGTAACAACAAGTCTCACAATGGAGACAATATTGGGCCTGCTCGAGCAAATCGATGAGCGATGGGAAGACAGTGTGACAGTGTGATTCTATAATTAAAATATTATATATATTTGTAAAATATAGAATTGTATAAAATGTACTCTTTTTTTTTTCAAAGAGGGGCCTTACCTAGCCTGTCTAACTCAAGGAAATGCCAATGGGCCATGAAGTGAGTACTTGGTGAAATTTGGACTAGTCAATGGCTTCAGGAAGCCCTGGAGAGCACAGGCACCAAGACCTTGTGTGCCTTACTAAACAACTGTCATGATGCACCTCATGTACATTGGACTGTGAATCAGAAACGCTGGTCCCAACCACCACAATTTTAGACAACCATGGTACTCTGGCTGAGGTGATGTTAGGTTCTCTGTAAATAAAGGAAGACAACCCCAGCCTCCACTGGGTCCAGGCTCCTATTCTCACAAAAAAATATTCCAGGTGAAGACAAATAGTAAAGCAGAATTATTTTATTAAAGGAAGAAAGAGAAGAGAAGATCTCATAGAGAAAAATATCCCTGTACATCAAGAGTAGTTGCACGTAGCACGTAAGCAGCCCCAGAATGAAGAGTGCCAAGTTGCTTTTCAAACTAATTATGTGGTTCTTCTTCCAAGTTGTCTTGGCTTTGGGTTCCTAAGCAGATGAGAACTGTTGCCAGGGTGTTGTTAAGTAAAAGAGCTCAAGTTCTGGTTGGTTCTTCTTTATTTAGAATCTTATCAGAACCCTTATTTCTCCTTGTGACTGAATTATTCTAAGTCAAGGATCACCAAGATTTCTGGAAACTTCCAAGAGATTCAAATTTTTTTTATTAATTTTTATTAGTGAAACACCATGAGATACAGTTGTAGACTTACAAATTTTTGTGCTTGGGTTTCGATTATACAATGATCAAATACTCATCCCTCCACCAGTGCCCATTTTCCACCACCATGGATCCCAGTATCCCTCCCACCCCCATCCTCCCTATCCCACCCTGCCTCTGTGGCAGGGCATTCCCTTTCGTTCTCAAGAGGGGCAAATTTTCTTATAGAATCTTTAAGAAATCATTAATTCTTCTAAGATATTGTTGTTTGACTTCTAAAATCTTATAACTATAAAAACATAAATTAAGCAATTCAATTTTCTTTGAAGACACTAAGCTTCTGCTGATTTGTTATGTCATCTCCACGAAACTAATGTAACATGTAACATAAGTTCAGACCTTTTAAACTCTTCTGTGATTGAGCTCTCTCTCTGACATATATGGCATTTTATCCAATATTAAATTTGAAATAACATTAGTTTACTTTTCAATTGTTAAATTTTAACTCAGGCATTTGTAATAGTAAAATACTTTAAAAATGAATGTAAAAGAAATAGTTCATTCTTTATCACCTTGAGTCAGCTGCATTTCTGTAAATTTTGCATTCAGATATTTGACAGAATTATTTCCTTTTCTCAATGACTCCCATTCACTAATCCAGTTCAGACACTTTAATGAGATACAAAAATGCATAAACAAAAGGTGCTTTAATTTGTTAACTATACAGTTAAAACCCTTTCACTGATAGTGTGAAAATTTATTTTCATAAATTAATCAGTTTCCCATTTCTTTCCTTCTCTCTGATTCTCTCTCTGTCTCTCTCTGTCCTTGTCTATATCTTTCACTTTCACACACAAACACACACAAACACCACACTCAGATACACTTTTCTGGAAAAGGTACAATTATTATTCTCAAAATGGAAGAAGACACTCCATCAGCTGGCATATAAAGCTTCTTTTCCAAGATCATTTGGTCCCTGCAATAGTGGGCAATTATAACTCCTAGCAGAATTCTCCAGTAGAATTTCTTTTTAGAAAATATCAACCAGTTTCCTCTTGCATGGCCTACTTTATACCATACAAAAGAAGGTTTTTCAAAGTATGGGAAAATGGATCATAGTTAAGTGACTTCTATGACTGCATATTCTGCTGAACAAGTTCCCATCTGTCCTGGCCATTCTAAAGAGTCCCCATTCTTCCCAAACTCATGAGAGTATAAATTAACCACTCTAAATGATGACCTGGAAATCTATGTTTCTGTCTTAAACCTAAAATAAACTGATACTTTACAAAAAATTAAAAATAGTCCCTCTAAAGGTACAGCTTCCCTTTGATCCTTCTAAATTATTATTTAATTAAATAATGGTTGAAATAATTTAATTATTTAAATTATTCATCCTAAATCTTGACAGAATTATCCTCTTAGTTGCTTAACACATCATGTGTAAGTAGTTCAGTATTGTCCTTTATTATTTACAGTACTTTGTACTGTTGAATTAATTAGTATTCTTAAAAATTCTGCTAAACCTCTAGTTAACCTAAATACGTCATATTAATTATATGATATATAAAAATTGCATCATATTTCTTCTTTATTTTAATGTAAGAGTACCACTGTTTATTCAGCCATTGATTAAGCTGATTAAATTGGACATGAACTCTACATTGCTTTTTTTTGATTGAATCACCATGAGATACAGTTACAAAGCTTTCATATTTCATATTTACGATTCAGCCATACAATGATCAAACACCCATCCCTCCACCTATGCACACTTTCCGCCATCAGTGTTCCCTGTATATTCCCCACCCCTATCCCAGTTCTTACCCTGCCTCCATGGCAGGCAATTTCCCCAATACTCTCTTTCTACTTTGGGGCATTATATTTTGCTCAAATTTTCCCACCACCATTCAAGCCTATTTGCCAGGGGCAGATGCTGGATCACTTATTGTCCATTGCTCATTTTGAATATCATGGGTGTTGCTTCTGAGCGCTTCTAGAATCCTAAGTTGTAAATGGTCGGGTTCCAGAGACATTTATGTCGGGTACTAATCCATTTTGAAATTCAATTGGGCATCTCTGGACCAGGGCTGTTCATGCGCTAAGATGGTGCCCGAGGCACATTGTGGGTGTGACAGCCAGGTTGGCGAGGGGGCAGGGAATTGCGGATGGACAGCTGGGCATCTCTGCTGCCATGTGGCATGGAGATTAGTTCTGGAACTCACATACCTGGTCCTTGCTTGTGGAAGCTCTTGGTCTCCAGGATTCCACCTGGAGTAGATGGGGAGACTGCACCTGCTCCATCTGAGGTGCATGGGTGAAACGGGCTCTGCCTGGGACCAGGAGAGATCCCAGGCTCTGTGTTGTCTTCTGAGACTTGCTGCTGTGTCTCTGGCTTTTGATCTCTTTGAGATTTATTTATGTGTCTCTTAAGTAAGACCAGCAATAGAGTTTACAGGGTGGTGGTGGAGTAGGTTCATGGGGATGGCTGTCAGTGCTCCCATGTGTATTGGGAAGTGGGGGGAGGTAGCCCTCCCCAACTCCATGAAAGCCTGAAGATCTCAGTCACAAAACTTGCATACCTGAATTTTCAGCAGATTATATCTTGGCGAGGTCCGTCCTGAGACTGTGGATTCAGTCCGGGGGTATGGTGGAATTTTTGGAATGTGGAAGCAAGTGGCTGCTGGGAGCTCTGCTTGGGCAGGCACAGGCCAACCTGCCCCCTTCTTATTTACTGCAGTCTGTTCAGCCATGTGTGGGTATGAGATTAACTGTGGTTTATGAACTATTTTGAGATTTATCTATAGCTCTCTGAAATAAGACAAACAAATGAGCTTGTATAACTGAGCCGGAGGTGGTTTGTGGGCATGGCTCCCACATACCTAACTTTTGGCCATTTAATTTCTTGGTAAACTGGGTCCCAAGTTCTTGGGGTCTGGCAAAAGTTACAGCAGCAGTTTTGTGGTGTCAGGAAGCCTGAAGGCACCATCAGGCTGCTGATGCACTAGCCCCCCAGGTATAGGTTGACCTGTTGGCAGCACCATCATCTTTCTTCTTTGTCTCTTTCTTCCCCAGTACACAAGAGGAATATTTTTTAATTAAATTTTGAATCACTCCAACAACTAATATTTTTATGAACTCATAGAGTATTATAATTAAAGTTTATTATTAAAAATGTTGTTATCTTCACCTTTGTTAAATAAGGCATCACTAATTTAAGTAGTGGTTAATTAGGGTGTTTTATACTGTCCCTCTTTAAGAATATCAAAATACAGTATTACTGTTTTTTAATAAGCTATCTTAAAAGTTTGGGCAATTTTTAGAAATCATTAACTGCATGGGACTTTATTACTCTACTCAAACATATATAAATCAAATTATATATGACCTTGCATATATGTTTAAGCATAAGTTAAAGGTAAATAATGCCTTACATTCATAGTGTTTAACATGGTGTTGAACACAGGGTAAGCAATAATTAATTTTTTTTTTTGCGTTTTTTTGGGTCACATCCGGCAATGCTCAGAGGTTACTCCTGGCTTATGCACTTAGGAATCACTCCTGGCGGTGCTCGGGGGACCATATGGGATGCTGGGAATCGAACCTGTGTTGGCCATGTTGGCTGCGTGCAAGGCAAACGCCCTATCCACTGTGCTATCGCTCCAGCCCAATAATTAATTTTTTAACATCAAAAACCGATAGAGCAGAATTTTCTTATTGAAAGAATGAGTCTGGGATTTTATCAACTGTTAGATCAATCAATGCTGTTAGCTAATTAAAAATTAATATATCTGAAAGGCTCTAACTATTCTGCATCTTCCTTGGTACATGGAGGAAAAAGACATACCTGAACATCACGTAAAGTAAGCTTATGTGACACAAAAATGGTAATTTATATATTTATAGTTAGGACTATCTGAGATATGAATGTATTATGTGAGCATACCTGTTATTGAATATATCCCAAGCTTGATAAGAACAGAATTCTACTGTGATGTTTCACTCTCCAATACATCTATAACTAAAGATCTTTTAGAATCAAACCCCCCATCCTTCAAACATTTATAATTATTTTAATAGTTATTAATTATATCAAATAGTATATAAATTGCTTTAACTTAGTTAATTTTAGCAATATTAGCATAATTATAACTATGTAATAGCTAAATATTTCAAATATGTTTTAGATGTGAATATATAAAATGTCCCATATGCTTTTTACTTTGTGTATTGTGACAATAATACCAGTTAAAATAATTATAACTGAAACTTGAAAAACTTCTAATCTAGGATTGATTTGAGAATGCTTTAAACATAAATTTATTTAACATCTACAGAAAAAACAGGCATAGTATTTTTTCCATATTACCAGTGAGAAAAAGAAGACAAAAAGAGACTTATTTCTTGCTAAAACAAGGAAACTTTTAAAGTGATGGAGAAAGAGCTTGAATTTCAAAAATTGACTTCAGGTTTGATGCTAGTACTATACTACACTACCCACACTGTACCGCCTGTCTATAAACATATAAAATTTAAAAAGTAAAAATAAAACCCTTAAATCTAAAGCAATAAAGTAATATAAGTATTATTACATATAATAGTCTTATAAGTTCATACAAAATATAAAATAGAACTTCCTTCCTGCAAGAATATTACTGCTTTCAAATTAAAAAAGCTAACATACATAAAATTATAGAACATGAAGTAAATTTTGAAAAGTTTATAGTCTTTTTCATTTAATATTGAGTTGGGTTTATGAATAAAATGGTCAGGTATAATAAATCTACAAATAAAGAGGATGTTGACATATTTTTGCATTCAAAAGAACCTAAGTTGTGTTGATTTCCTAAAGAAAAAGAGAATTATATTAGATAATTAACCTGTTACGTTACCTCCAGAACTAAGAAATATATCTTTGCCTCTACATAATCACAATGAGAGAAAGCACTTTAAAACTAGAACAGCAGACCAGAAGAACTTTGCTTCTTTTTTCTTTCTTTTTTTTTTTTTTTTGAGTCACTACCATCTGTGCTTATGTCTGGTTCTGAGTGCAGGATTACTTCTGGCAAGGTGTGGGGGACCATGTGTAGGTGCGGAGATCAAATCTGAGTCAGCCTGTGTACAAGGTAACTGTCTTACTCTCTGTATTAACTTTATGACTCCAGGAAGCATAATCTTTGAGAAATTTAAAGAGGATTTTGGAGACTTTAACATTCAGTCATGATTTTGACAATAGTTTTCCTTAATTATTTTTTATACCACAACATCTCCATTTGGACAACAAAAATAATGAGGCTTTTTATTTATGCATCCCCTTAAAATCCAGGTATTTTAACTAAATATTTGTATCTAAATAAACATTGCTAAATGTTTAACAACATGGAAAGTACATAATGCAATAGATTTTTCAAAAATTTTTAAGAATCCTTAAAAAATCCTTATATTTAGCAATGCATGTATAAAATTTTATCTCTTCAGTATTTCAAAGTTCATCAAAACAAATTATTAGAAGTATTAATTACTTTAATCAAATAAATATGCTGCTACTTTTGTTTGTTACCAAAATCTTTAATTAAAAATTGTTGTACTAAAGTTAGTTCTATAATTAAAAGTGACAAGTAGTTTTATTAAAATGCAAATTGACCTGGAACATATTGTCTACATAAAAGTGTTGATATTCTGTCATTCATAATATATACATTTTTTTTCTCTAGTGCACATTTGATTTTAATTTTAACACATTGATGAAGTGTGAAGTTGTTTACAGATATCTAAGTATTTAATAAATTAGTATAATTTTTAAATGATAGTAAATGAAAATATACTCTAAAGTTTATATAGTTATCTCTTTGTATATATAATCAGGAACTATGTAGAAAGCTGGATAACTAGCTATACATTCCTATGTCTATAATCAGTGCACAATAAGTTTTTCTTTTTTCTTTTTGTCTTTTTCGGTCACACCCTGCAATGCACAGGTATTACTATTGACTCTGAACTCAAGAATTACTCCTGACGGTGTCGAGGGACCATATGGGATGCTGGGTATTGAACCCTGGTCGGCTGTGTCCAAGGAAAATTCCTCACCCTCTGTATTATAGCTCCAGCCCCATAATAAGATTTTTTAACTTTTGTTTACAATTGGAATTACTAAGTGTAGAGATCATTTAAATAACATTCAAATAATTTTATAATTTCTGACCCACCATATAGTTATGCCTATATTCTTTGTGAAAGCTGTTGATGAATTGCAATGTTTATCATGTGTATTTCACCCAGCCTTAGTGAAGATATAACAGGTCCATAAATAGGACTATCACTGTCATTGTCACTGTCACTCCATTGTTAATCGATTTGCTCAAGTGGGCCCAGTAAGGTCTGCATTGTAACACTTGTTACTGTGTTTGGCACATCAAATATGTCATGGGTAGCTTGCCAGGCTTTGCCAGGCTGGTGAGGTATTCTTGGTATCTTGCAAGGCTCTCCGAGAGGGGTGGAGAAATAGAACTCTGGTCAGCCATGTTGGCTGCATTGCAAGGCAAACGCCCTACCCGCTGTGCTATAGATCTATTAAAAAATAAAAGGTAATTATACTTACTCTATTTTGTACAAATATTGGCATATAGACAGGCTAAAATTTAATTATAGTAGTAAGGTATGTAGGTGAATAATTATTGATATTGCTTTCCATAACACTGTAAACCATATAAATTCTGATGTCAAAAATTTTGAATTATAAAATTCTAAATATACATATGAAGAATAAAATATATATTTATTATCGAGGACCATAAAATTGTTGTCTGTTATAAAATTATTGTTTAGAGAACAGGAATATCATTAGAATGAGATTCTATCCACCAAAAATGAAAATTCATTATACTGCACTCATCTGTCTTGTATGTGTTCATGAATATATTATATTCACCGTAAATTTCATGCCCATATAATGTTCCAGAAATATTTTCTGCATTAATTTTTGGGCTGGAGTGATAGTACAGCAGTAGGGTGTTTGCCTTGCACGTGACCGACCAGGGTTCGATTGATTTCTCCGCCCCTCTGGGAGAGCCAGGCAAGCTACCGAGATTATCTCGCCTGCATGGCAAAGTCTGGCAAGCTCCCTGTGGCATATTCAATATGCCAAGCACAGTAACATCAGGTCTCACAATGGTGACATTACTGGGCCCTCTTGAGAAAATCGATTAACAACGGGAGGACAGTGACAATTAAAAAAAAAAAGATATAATGAGAGCATGCATCCTTTCCCTGTTCGTCAAGAATTTTAAAGAACTTAAGAAAATCCTTTTATTCAGTACAGGACAAAACTGAGTTGTTAGAAATTGCCAGCTATTTCTTGCTTGCTTGACATTTAATTTAGTTATTAAAAATAACCTCTTTGGGGAACACCAAATAAAGGTGTAGGGAGGATCCTCCTAGGATGGGAGAAGCATGCTGAAAGTAGACTATAGACCAAACATGATTGACACTCAATGTTTCTTTTGCAAACCACAACACCCAAAAGGAGAGAGAGAACAGAGGGGAACGCCCTGCCACAGAGATAGGGTGGGATGGGGTGATGGGGGGTGGGAGGGATACTTGGATCCATGGTGGTGGGAAGTGGGCACTGGTGGAGGGATGGTATTTGATCATTGTATAATTGAAACCCAAGCACAAAAATGTGTAAGTCTGTAACTGTACCTCATGATGTCTCACTATTAAAAATTTTTTTAATAAAAAAAAGAACTTAAAAAAATAGCCTCTTCCAGGGACTGGAGTGATAGTACAAAAGATAGTTTTCGTTGCATATAGCTGGTCTGACCCGGGTTCGATCCCCAGCATCCCACGTTGTCTCTCAAGTACTGGCAGGAGTAATTCCTTAGTGCAGAGTCAGGAGTACCCCCTGAGCATTGCTGGGTTTGACCCAAAAAGCCAAATAATAATAATATCTTCTATAACCATTCATCAGTGTAGATGAAAGGCATAAACCAGATAACTATGTTTTGTTCCTTCTACAAAGTACACTCTGATCTGTTTGTTACCCTTCTACAAATCTTTCATTCTGACATTTATGATGTAATTCCCTCTAACCTCATTATCCTTCCCTAATCTTATCAGAATCACTTGACTGTCCTTTGGGAAGTATACTACTTTAGTTTTCTTTTGTAAGTGTTTTAATTTCTGCCTGTAATGCCCATCTTCCCTGATTGAAACAAATATCCTGTGTGAAATTTCACCCACCAAGAGCACTGTGATTTTTTTCTTTTTAGCACTGTGTAGATACATCTAAAAACTGATTGCCTCCTTAAACATCTTTAATATCCTTGAGGGCCCTATAGTAAGTATCCCAAGCCTAATATAAAGACTTGAACACAACATAAACCTGATAAGTATTGTAAAAGAATGAAGAAAATGGGTATATTTACACCATAATATTTACTGGAAGATTTTTTTCTACATGTCACTAATCTAATATTAATCTCAGTCTAATCTGAGAAAAGATTTAAAATACTCACTATTGTTTACCTGGGGGAAAATATTCTTGATCTTAGGAAATGAGCTGACATTTAAAAGAAAAGATGTCTACAATCCACAGAATTTATGTAGAATATAAAGAAATAGTCAGTGTTGCATGATAGACAAGATGAACATACACTTAGTAACATGACTAACTTACATTGAGGCTGACTTGTTTATACATGGACATCAGTCATATTATTTTAGAGCAGATGGCATATACTTTCCAGAGACAAAATTATTTCTAACTCTACTCTGAAAAATTTAAGAATTTAAACAATAGAATGAAATAAGGTAAAAAATGCTTAAAGAAAATAAGTGGTCAATTGATTCCATGTATTTCTAATCATAATATCAAACACTTTTCATTTAATTATTTATACCTTTGAGAGACAATCTTGTATCACTGTTAACTCAAAGACATTTAAAATTGGCCTCCCACTCTCCAACATGGGAGGAATTTCATAGAATTCCCTATCTTTTTATTAAATAGGTAAAAAAAATAAATTATGATCATTGTATATCCTACACAGTAACACAATGAACATGACAGAATTTGTTCCATGACCATGCTCTTAACTTATTATATGTATGGTTCTTAGCTTGTCCCCTTCCAGTGCCAGGATAGTTTACAGATTGCCCTTGGTCCATCCAGTTCCTTCCTCAGGATCCTCCTTTTGTGGGTGTTAGGAAGTAAGGGCAACTGAGGTTTAAGTCAGATAAATATGATTGAGCCCAGAAGTAAATATTATTTGGAGTCAATTAACTCCCATGTTACAAAATTGTAGTATCAACTGTCTTCCTGTGTCTATACAAAAATGACATTGCTAAATAAACCATGCAAATGACATAAAGGAAAGAGAAAATAAATATAGGATTATTAGTGCTTGATGTAACTGGGTTGCCTCAGGAGCACTTTTGTGTGAGTGACCCAATAAACCTAAACTCCCTGTGGGAGGAGCAAGGAAAACCCAATGGTATCCAACAGAACACCAAACCCACCACCTTTAGACCTCCCTACTACCATATTTGCATCCCAAATCCCAAACCTCAAAGCAGAAACGAAATATTTTATTTTGTATTGCTTGTTATGAATAATCCACTAAAAATTATCCAAAAAATATTTCTTAGAGGAAGGTGTGTGAAGATTATTGTATTTCATTCAGGAGTTATTAAGGTCTTCTATAAGAGATTAATAGCATGCATGTTGTTAAAGGTTGAACCTTATGTGCTTATCATCTATCTATCTATCTATCTATCTATCTATCTATATCTGTATATCTGTATAAATACAATTCTCCCCAAAATTCATTGCCTTCTACTTTAACCCCAATCAAATTTGGTGTGTTACTCCTGGTATATTGGTGATGTAAAGTAAGAGGTATTCAAGAATAGATTCCCTCATCGGTGAGGCACATCTGAACATGTGGAGAGTGGCCATGAGCAAGTGGTGGTTGAGTTCTGGAGGTTTTCTGCTGCCGGGGCTGGCTAGGTTGGGGCACGGAGGGGCCTCACCTACTCCCTTCCTGGTTGCTCTAAAAGAAACAGTCTGGCAACTTGAATATGGCATATTGTTCTGTGTTCTCTTCCGAAAGATTTATAGTGAGTCTCTGGGTCATGGCTATTGATGAAATTATCTGGCGGCAGTGGAAGCTGGGGGTGTGACTACCAAGCTACTGGAAAGAGTAGGCGATGGGGTATGGGTGTGTAACCTATTCCCAGTTCCGTTGAGCCTAAAGTTTTCAGTCACAAGTCCTACACTTTTAAATATTTAAAGTCACTGAAATAAATACTTGCAGGATATTAAGAAATAAACTACAGGTTTTCTCCCCTGATCTGCGCGGGACGGACACGGAGGCCTAGCTCTGGGCAACCAAGCTGAACAGCTCCTATTCCAACCAGGTACAGCCCGCCCCCAAGGGCCTGGGACCCTCTCTGGGCATGCACAGCTATCTCCACCTCCTAGAAAGCCAGTTTTCTCCCCTGATCTGCACGGGACGGGCATGGAGGCCCAGCTCTGGGCAACCAAGCTGAATGGCTCCTATTCCAACCAGGTACAGCCCGCCCCCAAGGGCCTGCGACACACTCTGTGCATGCACAGCTAGCTCCATTGACGTTCCCAACTCCTGGCTCAGTGCCAGGGACTCTTTCTGGAGCCGCAGTTGCTAACGCGGCCACGAAATATTTTCCCACGACATATGCCATAGGAACCATAAGCTACCTTCTTAGATGGATCTTCCCTAGTTTATCTCAGTCACTAGAAACACAGTATCCAATAACTCATAAGCCTATCTTAACTCACACTGCATATCAAGCAGAATAGTAACAGTGAACATGAAGGACTAAACCACACTTTTCACAATGCTAAAGCAATGCAAAAGCCCACCAAACTTTCTTATTGAAGAGTCTAGCCCAGATGACACCAACAGTACTGCAGTGTTAGACAACCTCTCTGACAAGGAATTCAGGAGGGAACTACTTAGGATGCTTAGGGAACTAAAAGAAACAATGGAAAGCAATGCCAATAGAAGACAAGAGGATTTGAAGGCAGAAATGAGGAAAATGCAATCAGAAATGTCAGACCTGAAAAATCTCGTAGGCGAATTGAAAAATTCAGTGGAAGGCCTCAGCAGCAGAGTAAGAGCTGCTGAGAACAGAATCAGTGAGCTCGAAGATGAAGTTCAGAGACTCTCCAGAAAAGAGCAGAAAATGGAAAAGAGACTCACAATTCGGGAACAGATGGCAAGAGAAGATCGTGATGAAGCCAAGAGGGGTAACATAAGAATTATTGGAGTCCCAGAGGTACAGGAAGAAAACCTTGATGAAGAAGAAACTGTCAAAGACATCATTGCTACAACGTTTCCAGAGCTGAAGAAAACTTGTGACCACATTCAGGAGGCCCGAAGGGTACCAGCTAGAAGAAATCCGAATAAAAATACCCAAAGACACATTCTGATCAAAATGACCAAAACCTTAGACAGAGACAAAATTCTGAAAGCAGCAAGATCGAAGAAAGAAATCTCTTACAAAGGAGCATCCTTAAAATTCACAGCTGATTTTTCTGATGAAACCCTCATGGCCCGAAAACAGTGGTGGGACATAGTGAAAAAACTCAATGAAATAAATGCCTCACCAAAAATACTTTTCCCAGCAAGACTCTCATTCATAATAGAAGGAACAACACACAGTTTCACAGACAAACAACAGCTCAGGAACTTCATAGACTCAAAACCGTGGTTACAAGAACAACTAAATGGGCTAATTTAAGGCAAAAAAGGCCCCTCAAATACACCAAATTTCAACAGAGCAATGGGACAAAATCCCATAACAATAATCTCTCTCAATGTCAGTGGGCTAAATGCACCAAATAAAAGACATAGAGTGGCAGGATGGATTAGAAAATTGAACCCAACATTCTGCTGCCTGCAAGAAACACACCTTAATAGTGAAAGCAAACACAGACTCAGAGTCAAAGGCTGGAAAACAATCCTACAGGCAAACAGCTCCCATAAAAATGCTGGGGTAGCCATCCTAATATCAGACCACATCGATTTCAGAGTGAAGAAGGTCATAAGAGACAGTGAAGGCCATATCTTATTGATCAAAGGATCTGTACAACAGGAAGAACGTACAATAATAAATGTATATGCACCTAATGAGAGACCAGTAAAGTACTTAAAACAACTACTCATAGATTTGGAAAAAGACATCAATAGCAACACAATACTAGTTGGAGACTTCAACACTGCTTTGTCACCTCTTGATAGATCAACCAGACTCAAGCTTAGCAAGGACATACTTCATCTGAGGGAAACAATGGAAGAAAGGGACTTAGTAGATATATACAGGACACTTCATCCACAAGAAGCTGAATACACATTCTTCTCAAGCGTACATGGAACATTCTCCAAGATAGACCGCATGCTGAACCACAAAACATGCCTCCAAAAAATTAAGAAGATAGAGATTGTATCAACAATCTTCTCAGACCATAATGCGATGAAATTAGAAGTAAATCACATACAAAAACAGAAAACTAAATCAAACAACTGGAAATTAAACAGTGCTCTATTAAACAACGAGTGACTTAGACAGGAAATCAAAGAGGAAATCAAAAGATTCCTAGAAACGAATGAAAATGAGAACATGAGTTACCAAAACTTATGGGACACAGCAAAAGCTGTGTTAAGAGGAAAGTTTATAGCTCTACAAGCATTCCTCAGGAAGGAGGAGCGAGCCCACATAAGTAACCTAACCTCACAGCTTAAGAGCTTGGAGAAGGACCAAAAAAAGGAGTACAACCCGAACAGGAGAAAGGAAATAATAAAACTCAGAGCAGAGATTAACGAGACGGAAACCCAAAAAACAATCCGAAAGATCAATGAAACCAAGAGGTGGTACTTCGAGAAAATTAACAAGATTGATAAGCCTCTAGCAAAACTCACAAAGAAAGGGAGAGAGGAAAACCCTAATAAACCGAATCAGAAATGAAAAGGGGGTCATTACAACAGAAAGTACAGAAATTTAAAGGATCCTCAGGGAGTACTTTGAGAAACTGTATGCCACGGAACATCAAAACCTCGAGGAAATGGATAAATTCCTAGACTCCTATAGACTCCCAAGGCTGAGCCAAGAAGACCTGGAATACCTGAACAGACCTATCACCATCAAGGAAATTGAAATGGTAATAAAAAGTCTCCCCAAGCACAAAAGTCCTGGCCCAGATGGATTCACTAGTGAATTCTTCCAGATCTTTAAAGAGGACTTACTCCCAATCCTCTTTAAGCTTTTCCACGAAATTGAAATATCAAAAACACTTCCGAACAGTTTCTACGAAGCAAATATCACACTGGTACCAAAAGCAGACAGATATACCACAAAGAAAGAGAATTACAGACCGATATCCCTGATGAACACAGATGCAAAGATCCTCAACAAACCTCTAGCAAATAGAATCCAACTACTCATCAAAAAGGTTATACACAATGACCAAGTAGGATTCATCCCAGGGATGCAAGGATGGTTCATCATTCAGAAATCAATCAACATAATCCATCATATCAACAAAAGAAAAGATAAAAAGCAAATGGTTATATCAATAGATGCAGAGAAAGCATTTGACAAGATCCAGCACCCCTTTATGATGAAAACCCTAGCCAAAATGGGTATAGAGGGGACCTTCCCCAACATAATTAAAGCCATCTACTACAAGCCTACAGCAAGCATCATCCTCAATGGGGAAAAACTGAGAGCCTTCCCTCTAAGATCAGGGACGAGACAAGGATGCCCACTCTCTCCACTGCTGTTCAATATAGTACTGGAAGTACTTGCAATAGCGATTAGGCAAGAAAAAGATATTAAGGGCATTCAGGTAGGAAAGGAAGAAATCAAGCTCTCACTATTCGCAGATGATATGATACTATACTTAGAGAACCCAATAACCTCCACCAAAAAACTCCTAGAAACAATAGACTCATATAGTAAAGTTGCAGGCTATAAAATCAATACCCAAAAGTCCATGGCTTTCCTATATGCAAACAGTGAGAGAGAAGAAAGCAACATGAAAAAAACAATCCCGTTCACAATTGTGCCCCTGAAAACCAAGTACTTAGGAATCAGCTTAACTAAGGAAGTAAAGGACCTATTCAAAGAAAACTACAAAACGCTACTTCAGGAAATAAAAGAGGACATGAGGAAATGGAAAGATATCCCCTGCTCATGGGTCGGGAGATTCAACATTGTCAGAATGGCAATACTACCGAAAGCATTGTATAAATTCAATGCAATACTTATAAGGATATCCATGACATTCTTCAAAGAAATGGAGCAAACACTCCTGAAATTTATATGGAATAATAAGCCCCCACGAATAGCTAAAGCAATTCTTGGGAAAAAGAAAATGGGAGTAATCAACCTCCCGAACTTCAAACTGTACTACAAAGCAGTAATAATTAAAACAGCATGGTACTGGAACAAAGGCAGAACTGCAGACCAATGGAACAGGGTTAAATACACTGACATCTCCCCTCAATCATATGATCATCTAATCTTTGATAAAGGTGTAAGTAATGTGAAGTGGAGTAAGGAAAGCCTCTTTAACAAATTGTGCTGGCATCACTGGACGGCTACATGCAAAAAAATGGGCTCAGAACTCTGCCTAACACCATGTACAAAAGTAAGATCAAAATGGATTAAAGACCTCAACATCAGACCAGAAACCATAAGGTACATTGAAGACAAAGTTGGCAAAACCCTCCATGACATTGAAGCTAATGGTATCTTCAAAGATGCCACACCACTGACTGAGCAAGTGAAAACAGAGATAGATAAATGGGACTATCTTAAACTAAGAAGCTTCTGCACCTCCAAAGAAACAGTGACCAAAATACAAAGACAGTCTACAGAATGGGAAAGGATATTCGCCGAATACACATCTGACAAGGGGTTGATTTCCAGGATATAAAAAATACTGGTTAAACTCCACAAGAAGAAAACATCCAACCCCATCCAAAAATGGGGCAATGAAATGAACAGAAACTTTCTCAAAGAAGAAATCAGAATGGCAAAAAAGCACATGAGAAAATACTCTACATCATTAATCATCAGGGAGATGCAGATCAAAACCACAATGAGATACCATCTCACACCTCAGAGACTGGCCCACATTCAAAAGAACAAAAGCAACCGATGCTGGCACGGATGTGGCGAGAAAGGGACACTCCTTCACTGTTGGTGGGAATGCCAACTGGTTCAACCCTTCTGGAAAACAGTATGGACGATTCTCAAAAAATTAGAAATTGAGCTCCCATTTGACCCAGCAATACCACTCTTGGGAATATATCCCAGTGAGGCAAAAATGTATAGTCGAAATGACATCTGCACTTGTTTGTTCATTGCAGCACACTTTACAATAGCCAGAAACTGGAAGAAACCTGAATGCCCAAGAACAGATGACTGGTTAAACAATCTTTGGTACATCTACACAATGGAGTACTATGTAGCTGTTAGAAAAGATGAAGTCATGAAATTTACATACAAGTGGTACAACATGGAAAGTATCATGCTAAGCGAAATGAGTCAGAAAGAGAGGGATAGACATAGAAAAATTGCATTCATCTGGGGGATATAAAGTAACAAAGTATGAGATTAATACCCAAGAATAGCTGAGATCAGCACCAGGAGGATTACTCCATAGCTTATTGGCCAGTCAGGCATTCTAGAGGAAAGGGCAGTTCAGATAGAGAAAGGAACACCAAATAAAGGTTGTTTGGAGGATCCTCCCAGGAGGGGAGATGCATGTCGAAAGCGGACTATGGACTGAACATGTTTGCCACTCAATGCCTCTTTTGCAGACCACAACACCCAAAAGGAGAGAGAGAACACAGGGGATTGCCCTGCCACAGAGGCAGGTGGGGATGGGGGGATGGGAGTAGGGGGGATATTATCCATGGTGATGGAAAATGGGCACTGGTGGAGGGATGGGTATCTGATCATTGTATAATCAAACCCAAGCACAAGAAATTGTAAATCTACAACTGTACCTCATGGTGTTTCACTAATAAAAAAAATTAAATTAAAAAAAAAGAGATGAACAAAGATCCCTAATATGTCTTCGTTGACAAAAGTGCATATTCTCAAGTCATGCTACTTTTATTTGAATCTTCTTTTACCATGTATTAAGTAATGTTACATCATATAATAAGCTCTACGTTACTGCTAACTTTTGATCTGTAATGAAATAAATTACTTTTATGGAAAACATAGTCCTATAAAATTTTCTTTAAGGAAAAGAACACATTATTTGCATGTACCTTAAATGGAAGAATTTTCTTTATAAACCTAAGTCCATATTTAAAAAAACATATAAAATTAACAGAAACAGCTGTTTTCCAACCTGACTGCCTGAGAATAGAAGAATAGATAAAGAAACTATGGCAGATCGACACAATGGAATAATGTGAAATTTAGGAACTGTGAAATCATAAAATTTACCTATAAATGGATGGACATAGAGAGTATCATTCTGAGTAAAATGTGTTTAAAAGAAAGACATATATAGAATGATTTTATTCATTTGTTTTATATATATATATATGTATTAGTAAACAAATATACACGCCAAGAAAAAGAGGGTCTAGGAGAACAGGGAACAGATCAATGGTTGGAACTAAGCACAAGTGTACGTGGGGCTGAGGGTAGGTATGATAGTGAAGAGACAGTATGACAATAACAGCTGGAAATGATCACACTGGACAAGTATTGATTGTTCAAAGTAGTTAACATCATGTGATATTAATTTTAGAAATATATTTATCTTCATTGTATTACTGTATCACTGTCATACCATTGTTCATCAATTTCCTGTAGCAGGCACCAGTAACCACTCTATTCGTTCTAGTCCTGAGATTTTAGCAAATGCCACATTGGAGACTCTTTCAGAGTCAGGTGAATGAGACCTATCATTGTTACTGGGTTTTGGCATATTGAAAACGCCACTGGGAGCTTTGCTGTGTGGGCAGGATACTGTTGGTAGACTGCCGGGTTCTCAGAGAGCGAGAACTAGACAATAAGAGATCAAGGCTGTGCGCTTCTGGGAGCTTGGTTTTATAGTCTCTGGGTCTTCGCCATTGATGGGATTACATGGCATGGGGGGGCAGTTGATGAGTGTAATGCTTACCTACTGGAAGACGGGGGATCTGGATGGAGGAGGCTTAGTCTGGATCTAAGCAGGCATGGAGATCTCAGACCCAGGTTCCGCATACCTGGGTTCCTCTGCTGGTTCCTCCATGTGTGAGGCTTGTCCCAGTGTGTGGACAGTGGTCTTGAGCATGGCTGTGGCTGACTTCTGGAGGGTTTCGGCTGTCGACATTCTGCTTTGGGCGTGGAGGGAAATTCAACCCTTCCCCTCCGAGGGGCCCTGGTGTAGACAGCCAGGTGCGGGGGCAGGAGACTCTGGGAGTGGAACAATAGCACAGGAGGTAGGGCATTTGCCTTGCATGCGGACAAACTGGGTTCGATTCCCAGCATCCCATATGTAGGATAACATTGCCATAGGAATCTTAGGTTTATTGGGTTACTCCTAGAGTGCTCCCATTCCTCTGTGTTTATTTGTAACTTCTTTCTTTGTTCTCTGTTGACTTGCTTGTAAATATTTATCATAGGTGTAAAAAATAAGGCAGTGAATAAGATGCGTGCTTGGCATATTGTTGATGTGGTTTTAATCTCCTGCACCCCACCCTGAGCACCTCCAGGATTGAGTCTTCAGTACAGGGCCAGAAGCAAGCACTGGGTACTGTGGTGTGAGGCCAAAAATAAAGCAAAACCCAAAAACTCAACAACAACAAAAAGAAACATTACAACTGATAAATTATACTATAAATAATAGTTCACCAATTCTAGAAATATTCTGTTACTATACAGAAAATTCTGGATTTTAAAAAATCCAGATCCCGGAGGAGAACAGTGCAGGCTTCTGCCCCCGCGCCTGGGTGTTCCTTCCCGGAGCCCCTTGGAGGGGAGCGGGTTGAGCTTTCCTCCCCGCCCCAACCAGGGCTCCGGCAGCCGAAGACCTCCAGGACCAGCCACCACCATGCTGAGACCACTCTCCGCACACATGAAGGTACTGGCAGAGGGACAAAGCCACGCGGGTTCCGGGGCAGAGACCTCCAAGCCTACTCGAATTGGAGTCGAGCATCTTCCACCCAGATCCTCCAAATTCCAGTAGGCGGGGGTCACACCCACCACCTGGCCCCCTGGCGCCGTGTAATCCCATCAGCGGCCAAGACTCAGAGACTATAAAATCCAGAATCCGGAACCGCGCGGCCGCAAATGCGGCCACGCAACATCTTATTAGAACTTTTTTTTATGACATCTTATTGTCTCATTCCTACTTTGGACAAACTTGCAGGCTATCGAATGTAGCCTGCCCACAGGGCAGAGTCTGGCAAACTCCCCGTGGCGTACCAAATATGCCTAATACCAGTAACAATGATGGGTCTCATTCTCCTAAATTGCCTTGAATATAATCTCAGGGCTAGGATGAAAGAGACGTTACTGGGGCCTGCTCGAGGCAATCGACGAATAACAGGATGATGAAATGAAAAATACAGAAAATTGAGAAAACTATGTTCTCTAAAGAGTTCAGCAGATTATCAATAATCACATATTTTACAGGTTTCAGATTTCAGCCCAAAATTTAGTAAAAGAAACAAAGCGCTATTGACCAGATGCTGAGAGTAGATAAGATAGAGAAGAGACCAGTATGGCAATAATAGCCGGGAATGATCATGCTGGACAAGATCTGGGATTAAAAGTAGGTAATGGATGTTCTTCATAACTTTTCAGTATCAATGCTGCAAACAACAACGCCTAAAAGAAGAGAGTGATGGAGAGAGAGACAGAGACAGAGATGGATTCAAAGAAGGAGACAGAGACAAAGACAGAGAAGAAAAGCACCTGCCATAAAGGCATATAGACATGCAGGAAATGGGGTTGAGGGGTGATGGGCTGGAACCTGGGGACACTAGTGCTGGGAAATGTATGCTGGTGGAGGGGAGGGTGTTGGAACACTGTATGACTGAAATCCAATTTTGAACAGCTTTCTAATGGTCTATCTCACAGTGATTCAATAAGAAAGTATTTTTAAAAAATACTAAAATAATTGTTTTGATAATTTTAACTGAGGCACCAGGGTTTATAAAGTTGTTCATAATTGAGTTTCAGGCTATAATTTTCCAACGTTATCCCACCATTCCTCCACCAGTGTTTCCAGTTGCCCCCAGCCTATCTTCTTGACAAGTACACTTTTAAGCTTGGATCTTGCTTGGATCTCATGCTTTCGGTGTTAATTCGATTCAAATATACAGATATACCACAGATCTATACAGCCATAGTCTCCAAGTATCTTGGTTTCTATCCCTGTTATCTTCTGTCTTACTCCACCCACCTCTATTTCTTTCCATCCTTATTCTTCTCAGTACTGGGGACCAAAATAATCCAGATATTCCCCTTTTGATACATTACGTTACCTTTCATGTTAATCTATCTACCTCAGGTAAATGAAAACAACCAATATTTTTCTTCTTCTGCCTTACTTCACTTAAAATAATACTTTCCAATCCCATTTAAGTTAAGGCAATTGCAGGATCTCATCTTTCCTTGCAGCTGCATAATACTCCATTGTGCACACGTACCACAGTTTTATTATTCACACATCTGTCATTAGCCAACTAGATTGATTTATTTCCTACATATTTTCTATTGACATTGTGTAAGAAGCTTAACTTTAGTTTCAAAAGAGACAAGGCATAAACTATTCCAAAATTAAATTTTTCTACTTATTAGTCACCAGATCCTAGAATTGAAAAAGGAAAGGAAAAATAAACAAAAACAAATGGAAGGTATGGGCCATAATATTTTTCTACAAATTTCCATATGATTGGTTTCTTGTAACTGGAAGCTGATCCACAAACTTTCTCTTCCTTAAATTTACCTAATTGCTAACATACTCCTTGAATTATATTCCAATTTTTCATTCTAATTTCAAATTGACTTTAAAAAATATTAGTCAAATAATTTGCTAACAGCTTAATTTTAAGAGACAAGGAAGGTAAGTGTGATCTTTTACTCATTCATATCTAAAACCCATTTAGGGTGCTACTGCAAAATATTCACTAGAGCTAATGAACTATTTTTCTTCACACCCTTTTTATGATCTAAAACAATAACTTTTACATGCTATTTTTTATAGATGCATGCCTAAAAATAAAAGTGTGAATCAATGGTGGTGAGTGTTTTTTTTTTCCAAAATTCCTTTCATTCATATCATTTCCATTGTCTGGAGTTCATTAAGGTGGACAGTTAGTAGACAAATTAAATATGTGTACTTAGGAGGTAAAGGTAAAGGTAAAGGCCCTCCCGTTGATCGTCGATTTGCTCGAGCGGGCCCAGTAACGTCTCCATTGGAGACTTTGTTGTTACTGTGTCTGGCATATTGAATACTCTCGGTAGCTTGCCGGGCTCTCCGAGAGGGGCGGAGGAATTGAACTCGGGTCGGCCATGTTGGCTGCGTGCAAGGCAAATGCCCTACCCTCTGTGCTATTGCTCCAGCCCACTTAGGAGGTAGGTTAATTTAATTACTAAAAAACAATTAGAGTCAAAGACCTTTATCTCTCTGTCTCTCTCTGTCATTCTCTGTCTCTCTATGTCTTTCTCACTTATTATTCTGACTCATGTAAGTCTCATCTTCATTTGTTTTTCCTGTTCATTTAAAAATGCTGCTTATTGTATATATAGGAAATCTGATCATTCAAAAAGTGAAAATTACATTAAACTTACATCTCTCTGACTATGTATATATTTTGACTATTCGGCCTGTGAATATAAGACCCTTCATACTTTATCCATTTTTCAAATCCTAAGGGCTAATGTCTATAGAGAAGGGTTCTTCCTGCCTTAAGGATGTTAATTTTTTAATAAAGAATAATGACATTGCAGTGACAACGGGGAAAGCATAAATAAGTAAAATGATTCTGGAAGTTAAAAAATGATTCTGAAAGTTGAAGTTACTTAACTGGAGTTTATTTGCTGCCGGTTTAATGTCAATATTATAAAATCACTGAAACCTACTAATAATTTTCAACTAAACTTATTGATCTCACCTTTTTATTTATTTATTTTTTACTTTTTGCGTCACACCTGGTAATGCACAGGGATTATTCCTGGCTCTGCACTGAGGAATTATTCCTGATAGTGCTCAGGGGACCGTATGGGATGCTGGGAATCGAACCTAGTTCGGCTGGGTTCAATGTAAACACCCTATCCTCCAGACCTTGATCTCATCTTTGACCCCAAACTCTTCAGATGTCACAGAATTAAAAATATCAGTGCTGGAATTAATTTTAGTGGTAAATAATTTTGTTAGGTTATGTAACTGTTTTAAGAATTATATTAAAAATTATTTTTTCTGAGTTTTGTGACCACACTGCAGTGCTCAGGGCTTACTCCTGGGCTGTACTCAGAGATAATTCCTGCAGGGACTTGGGGTAGTATATGAGGTGGTTGAAACACAACCTATGTTAGCGTCAGGATGGCAAATGCCCTACCCTCTTTTCTGTTGCTCCAGACAACAAAACTGTTTATCTTTTAACTATTTTCTTCCATCTGTGGATGGGTCCCTGCAGGACAATCACTGTATTATTATATTGCATGAGCTTATATGGGCATGGACATAGACATGAAAGACTCATTTGAAGTGGTAATTGGAGACACTGAAATTTTTTAGGTTCTCTTAAAACAGTTTTTCTAGTAGATAAACTATTGATAGTTTTTTCTAATATACCAGTCTCCATGGATAAAAATAGAACAGAAAACTATGAAAGGATGATTGATGGTCTTTAAATATAAAATTGAAATAATATATGATATAAAAATAAAATTATAAGAAAGTCTTTTGAATTAATTTTATGTAAAAATTATGCCTATGAGACAAAGAATCCATTGGAAAATTTAGAATTAAAGGTAAGAATTAAGATTAGATCTTTGCTTTCTCTTTAATGTTTATTTTTGAACTCTTTCTAGGATCAATATTTTTTATTCGTATTTGAATCTATATTTGAAACATATTGACTATAATTGAAACAAATAGGCTGATAGAAGAAAAAGAAAACAGTGTCTAGAAGATTTTTATTTCACACTGACAATGGTTTATAGTGAAATGCTTCTCTTTTCACAGCCCAGAGCAGTGGGTTAGAAATTTCCTATTAGACTCTTTCTTCATTTTTTTTTAAAGAAGTCATTATTTTGAGAAATTAATCTCTATTGGAACACCAGTAAGTTCTTTGTTTAAATAATACTTAAATCAGCTAAAAAAGTGGAGGGAATAAAATGTAATTTATTTCTGTCAGAAATGGAGAAAATTTTTATTGATGTATTCACTATTATAATGTAAAATGTTGGAGCTGGAGTGGTAGTAGAGCAGGTAGGGCATTTGCCTTGCATACAGTTGACCTGGGGGTGGTTCCCTGACATGCCATGTGGTCCCCTGAGCACAGAGCCAGGAGTAAGCCTGGAGCACTACCGGTTATGGCCCAATAGTCAGAAAATTAATTAGCAATGTAGAAATCATTCATATTATTAAACATTAATATGCTATTCACCTTCATTTTACAATTTAATTACTAAATTACAATTGGCATATTCTAAGGTAAATTATACAACCTGGAGGAGATAACTATATTTCTAAATTCTTCACTGTGTTTTGTTTGGTTTGGAGGTATTCAAGTAGCAAAAATAAAAAAATCTGACATTTACATTGTGTTTTACACATAGAGATGCTGAAATGCATGGTAAATTAAAATTCTGTTGTATTTAACTAGATTTTTATATATGTATCTAGAGTCTGAGGTTGCTTTCATTCAAAAATATTGGGGGACAGAATTGTTCAAACAATATAGAAGGTAAAATAGCTTCCTTGAAATAGGCCAGAGAAGCTGTGATCCCACTTTGAATTCATCTCACGTCATAATATCACCCTTAGCATTGCCAGGGATCACTTCTTAGCACAGTGCCAAAAATAAGTCCTGAGAACCACCAGGTGCTGTCTCTCTCAAGTTGGTGGCATTGGGGGATACATTTCTAATAAGATGGCATTTTTGGATGAGAAATTATAAAGACCAATAATAGCTTACACATTTGAATGTGGGGGTTATTATCTGTTTGTTTTGGGCCACAAGGACACCGACGCCTCCAACACCTCTTTTATCGCATGTTCCGAGGAACAATTCTTCTCTAGTGTCGAAAACAGCATGGTGAGATTCGTGCCTTCTTGTCTCGGTCAGACCAATGATGTCATACTTGATCATTCGCGCTTGTACCATCAGGTTCTCGATGGATGCATCTGATGCTAGTGTATGTGCATTGAAAGTACAGACGATCATTTTTGTCTTCCTTCGTTGTGGCAGCCTAGGTCGGCCTTGAGATTTCGTCGGCCTCTCCTTTCTCATCCTTCTCAGTGCTGCCATGTCGGTGAAGCCTTCAGGGTCAGGTGAATGAAACCAGTTGTAGTTACTGGTTTTGGCATATCGAATACACAACGGATAGCTTGCCAGGCTCTTCCATGCGGGCGGAATACTCTCGGTAGCTTGCCAGTCTTTCCGAGAGGAATAGAGGCTTTTGGGGCGACCTCTAATCACCCTTGTAGGTGTTACCATATTTGAACCCTATCAAATAAGGTACGACAATTCCGGAAGATGGGTTTTTAGTGTCTTATGATGTCAAACCCGCTTCGCGGCCGCGCGGGTCTGGAAAGCGTCCTGGAGTGTGGCGACGGCTGGGTAGTGGAAGTAGTGTCAATAGTGGAAGTCTGCCAGTGGGGTATTTATCTGGATAGGGTGGGTCTCCTGTGCGCAATTCGATCCCTGGGTGGTTGATGGAAGCAGGCAGGGCAGGGTAGGGTGGGGCTCCTGGTTAGAATCCCTTTGTCACCTGTGGTGGTGGGAGCAAGCAGAGAAGCTCTGTCCCTGGGTCCACCGAGCCTGGAGTCCAAGGTCTCAGAGAGTTCCACTTATCTTGTTCTGTGGGTCTTCAGTCATGCGTGAGTCTTGGCCGGAGCTGCCACGCGGGTCCGGAAAGCATCCTGGAGTGTGGCGACGGCTGGGTAGTGGAAGTAGTGTCGAGCAAGCCGGGTTCCACAAAGGATTCAGCACCATCGACCATATCCACACGATAACCAAGCTCATTGAGGTTTATCGGGAGTTCAAGATGCCGCTCTGTTTAAAGTTCATTGATTTAAAGAAGGCCTTTGATTCTGTTGAAATGGAAGCGGTCATTGAAGCCCTAGCCAATCAGGGCATTCAAGCCCAATACATCAGGATCCTCCGTGAGCTGTATTGTGGATTCACTACCAGGATCTCACCATTCTACAAAGAAGTGATCGTTGATGTCAAGAGAGGGGTGCGGCAGGGTGATACCATTTCACCGAAACTCTTCAGTGCCACCCTCGAGAACATCATGTGATGATTGGAATGGGAAGGAATGGGAGTGAAGATAGATGGTCGGCAACTACACCACCTCCGCTTTGCTGATGACATTGTTTTAATAACACCAAACATTGGCCAAGCGACACAAATGCTGGCCGACTTTGACCGTGAGTGTGGAAAGGTAGGACTACAGCTGAATCTTACGAAGACAATGTTTATGAGAAACAGCCTCGTTCCTGATGCCCCATTCGCTCTCAACGGAACGACCATCTCTGAATGCAACAGCTATGTGTACCTAGGTTGAGAGGTCAACATGACAAATGACCTGGCACCCGAGCTGCGCAGGAGGAAGAGAGTGGCTTGGAACACCTTCAAGAACGTCGAAGAAATAGCTAAGAGGACGAAGAACCTCTGGCTCCGGGCACATCTCTTTGATTCCACTGTTCTTCCTGCATTAACATATGCCTCAGAGACCTGGGCCCTATGTTATCAAGATGAGAACGCTATTCAGGTCTCCCAAAGAAGAATAGAAAGAGCTATGCTTGGAATATCACATTTCACTCAAATGAGAGAAAGAATCCGGAGTTCTGACATCCGTCATCGATCAAGAATCAGGGATGCTGTCTCATTTGCCAAGGTGTCGAAAATCAGATGGGCTGGTCACGTAATGAGGTTTAAAGATGACCGCTGGACTAGAGCTGTTACTGACTGGATTCCACGGGATGTCAAAAGACGGCGTGGCCGCCCACCTACCAGATGGTCAGACTTCTTCGTCAAGATCATGAACGATTGGTTTGTGGCCCTTTATGTTCCCGGAGCGAACAGATGCCATTGGGCTACACTAGCACGCGACAGGGACAAATGGAGACGTTACTGGTGCCCGCTCAGGCAAATCGACGACTAACGGGAAGTTAAGTGATTAAGTGATAAGTTTTGGGCCATATCTAGCATTGCTCTGACATCTTTCTGACATTGCTTAGAGGAGCATAGGATGCTAGAGACCAAGACTTAGCTCACACGTACTCAAGCCCTGTGAACCATCTCCCAGTCCATCTTATAGACTATTAATTTTCAATTTTGTACCCTTGCTTCTCCTTGAAGCATATCTAAATATGAGTTTTGTAAAATATAAAGTATTTAAAAATTTCTCCAAGTAAACAGGCTGGAATGTAATTTTTATACAAATTAGTTTGCTTTGCTCGAGCGTTAGCTTACTGTGCTCCTGGGCTGGAGCAATAGCACAGCAGGTAGGGCCTTTGCCTTTCATGTGGCTGACCCAGGTTCAATTCCTCTGCCTCTCTCAGTAAGCCCAGCAAGCTACCGAGAGTATCTCACCCACACTGCAAAGCTTGGCAAGCTACCTGTGACGTATTCAATATGCCAAAACCAGTAACAAGTCTCACAATTTGTTGTGAGATGTAACTGGTACCCACTCAAGCAAATTGGTGAACAGTGAGAGGACAGGGCTATAGTGTTACTGTGCCCCTACACAAATATATTTAATGTATATTCATTTATGAGAATTAGAGAATATACTTAGGCAGCCATGCTTAGTACCACTCTCCACACATTCAGACGAGCCTCATGCATAAAGGAACCGGCAGAGGAACTCAGGCATGCAGGACCCGGGACTGGGCCTTCTCCACTCAGATCCCCCATCTTCCAGTAGGTAGGTGTTACACCCACCAACTTCCCCTAGTACTGTGTTATCCCATCAACGGCCAAGACCCAGAGACTATAAAACCCAGCTCTGCATTTGCAGCCGCACGACATCTTATTATATAGTTCTTACTCTTGGAGAACCCGACAGGCTACCGAGAGTATCCTGCCTGCAGGGCAGAGTCTAGCAAACTCCCCATCGCGTATGCGATATGCAAAAACCCAGTAAAAGTGATGGGTCTCATTCCCCTGACCCTGAAAGAGCCTCTGATGGCACTTTCTAAAATCTCAGGGCTAGGACGAAGGAGACATTACTGGTGCCTGCTCAAGGAAATCGATGAACAACAGGATGACAGTGACAGTGACAGAGAATACATATATATATATATATATATATATATATATATTTATATTAATGAAACAACTAAGAAAACATTCAAAATAAATATTTAGAAAAGTGAGTGGATATTTACATCATGCTCCAAATACCAAGATAAATTGAAATTTTAAAATTATCATTTTTATTTGGTTTTGAGCGATACCGAGCTGTTCTTGGTACTTACCCCTGGCTTTGTGTTCAAGGTTCATTCTCAATACTGCTCAGAGGAGCAGATATATCTGGGATTGAACTGGATCAGATACATGCAAGTCAAATGACTTACCTGTTGCACTATATCTCCAGCCCTAAAATACTAGTGTACTCTAATTTTGTATATTTTTGTATGTCTTCATTCCAACAAGCACGTTTATTTTGTCATCTCACCAGCAAAAATATTCATCTGCTGATTCCTCCACCCTTCTCTTTTTGATTTTTAGTCACCTTCATCACCATCACCATCATCACTGAGTGTATTCATTAGTTTAGTTGTTAGTCTTACCAGTTCACTTGCTTTAGTGGAATATAAACTCCACATGAGTGGAACCATATAAACAATGCCACAAATATGAATTTAATGATAACATTGTCAATGTTTTCATAACACAATTTTGATCTATATTTTTGTTTAGTTGTCAGGGCTTAAAAATAAGTTTATCTGGAATTGATAATTTTATGGTCTCAATTCAATGACTAATCCAAAATAATACTTTCAATTATTATATATTTTAATAAAACAAAATATGTAGTTATATAAAATAAAGGTTTAACTATCAATAGATTTTTCTTTCTTATAATTTAATCAGAAAGCTGATTGTTATAGTTTTAAAAATTATCTCTACCACAAAAGTTTACACGAGAGCTACGTTGTTCTGGAGGTATCTTAGTTACTTAAGAAAGATGCTTAGAAAATATTTGAAGCAAGGCAAATAATAAAGCCAATTATCTAAGTACTGAATTGAGAGGAATACTTTGAAGCCCAGACATGATCTTCAATATCAGCTATTATATGAGAAAAACACTTTTTAAAAAATTAATCATTTTGGCAACAGCTTTAGCTCTTAATTCATAAGAATAATTCTGATTACAGAAAAATAACTAAACCAAGTTAAATAAATATCACCCCCTGCAATGTTGTTCATTAAACAGTGATATGTCTAATTAACCAATGTTCATTAAAAAGTATATGGTTAATTAACCAAAGCATTATTTTGGTAAATTATTAATTATTATCAAAACAGATTAGAAATACTCAATTATAAATATGCAGCATATATAACATTACGTAACTATTTTTGAAAAAAATTTCAAAATATCATTCATTAGGATATGATAATAAAGATTATTTTATAATGAAGCATTCAAAATGTAGTTTCTCAAGCTGCTCAATGGAACTCTATCAATGGTAAGTATTAGTAAGAACAACAAAAAAGCAGACAACATTTAATTTGAAAGAAAAAAAATGTCTGAAGTATCATGAGAAATTCTGAGGTCGTTTTGGTAAATAAGGAATATTAATTACTCATACTTCTCTTTACATATTTACAGAAGTTAATAATGTATATTTTTCATTTGTTTCTGTCTTAAATATCTATAGAAGACTTTGAGCTGAACAAATGGGAAAGATAATTTCCTAAGTAGTCATAGATTAGTGAAAGATGACCTTACCCATTCTATGCAGACAGATTTGAAAAATCCATGGTCTACTGCTCATTTCCCTATTCTTTAATCATATATGAGTCTTTCAGAAAACGAAACTGATTAACTCAACCACCTTGAATTTTATATGTTAATAAATTAAAAGATTTTTACCCTTATTTGTTCAACTAATATATAAAATATTGAATATTAATATTGTACTTAATTCTATTTTATGTATTTTATATTAATTAAAAATTCTTTCTAATAAAGCATTCTACACAAAGTAGATATGGGAATATTTTCTTTTTTTAACTTTTTATTGAATCACTGTGAGATAGACCATTACATAGCTGTTCATGACTGGATTTCAGTCATACAATATTTGAACATCCATACCTGCACCAGTGTACATTTCCAAGCACCAGTGTCCCTAGGTTCCCTCCCATCACCCCTCAACCTCCCTGCCTGCCTCTATGGCACGTGTTTTTCTTCTCTGTCTTTCTGTCTTTCTGTCTCTGTATCTCTCTCTCACTCTCTTGCTCTATCTATCTCTCTGTCTATCTGTCTGTCTGACTGTCTCTTTTGCTCTCTCTTTTTAGGCATTGTACTTTGCAGTATTGTACTGAAAGTTTATCAAGAATATCCCTTACCTACTTTTTACACTCAAATCTTGTTCAGCATGATGGTTCCCAGCTATTATTGTCATACTGGTCTCTTCTCTATCTTACCTACCCTCAGCCCCACACACATTTGTGGTTGGTTTCAACCATTGACCAGTTTTCCTAATCCCTATTTTCACTGGCCACGGATATTATTCTTCTACTATAGATAATTTTATATACCACAAATTAATGTCGTCATTCTACATCTGTCCCTTTCCTTCTGACTCATTTCACTCATTTTACGTCCATCCATGTATAGGCAAATTTCATGTCTTCATTTATCCTGAAAGCTGCATAGTATTCCATTGTGTACATATGCCATAGTTTCTTTATCCGTTTGTCTGTTCTTGGGCACCCAGGTTGTTTCCAGATTCTAGCTATGGTGAATAGTGTTACAGTGAACACAGCACCACAGATAGTGTTCTGCTTGTGTGTTTTTAGGCCCCCAGAGTATAGTCCCAGAAGTGGTATTGCTGGGTCAATGGGAGCTCAATTTCTAAGTTTTTTGATAAAAGTCCATATTGTTTTCCAAAAGGTTGGATAAGTCACATTCCCACAATCAATGAAGGAAAATCGCTTTGTCCCAGAATCCACGATAACACCAGTTGCTCTTTTTTTTTTTTTGATGTGTGCCAGTCTCTGCGGTGTGAGATGATATCTCATTGTTGTTTTGATCTGTATCTCTCTGATAATTAGTGATGAAGAACATTTTTTCATGTGCCTTTTGGGCATTCGAATTTCTTCTTTGAGACAGTTTCTGTTCATTTCATTGCCCTATGTTCTGATGGGATTGTGTGATTTTTTTTCTTTTAGAGTACAACTAGTGCCTTGCCTATCTTTGATATTAACCTTTAATCCGAGGCATATTGGGTGAATATCCTATTTAATTCTATAGACTGTCTTTGTATTCTTGTCACTGTTTCTCTTGAGGTGCAAATATTTCTTAGTATTTGATAGTCCCACTTGCTTGCTCAGTAGTGTTTCATATTTGAATATACCTTCAGCATCAATTTCCTGGAGGATTTTGCCTACCTTTCTTCAATGTACATTTTGAATTATGGTCTGATATTAAGGTATATAATAATTTTAATCTGATTTTTGTGCATGTGGTTAGGTAGTGGTCTGAGCCCATCCTTTTGCACATAGCTGTCCAGTTTTTCCAGCACCATTTCTTAGAGTCTTTAATTGCTCCACTTTATGCTTCTTGCTCCCTTATCAAATATTAGATGATCATATATTTGAGGATGTGTGTAAGGATATTCAAAGCTATTCCATTGTGCTGCAGATCTGTCTTTTTACCAATACAATGTTGTTTTAGTTACTACCACTTTGTAGTACAGTTTGGGATTGGGAAAGGTGATGCCTCCCATATTTGTTTCCCCAAGAATTGCTTTAGATATTCTTGGGTCCTTATTGTTCCATGCGAATTTCAGGAGTGTTTGACCAATTTCTTTGAAGAATGTTATGGGTACCCTTAAAGGGATCTCATTGAATATGTATAATGCTTTGGAGAGTGTTGACATTTTGACAAGCCATGAGTAAGGGATGTGTTTCCATTAACTTGTGTCCTCTATTATGTTTGGAAGTTGCACATTGTAGTATCTTTGTATAGGTCATTTACCGCTTAGGTAAGCTAATTCTGAGGTACTTGATTTTCTGAGGAATGATTTTAAACAGGATTGTTTTTTACATATCACTTTATTCTCTCTCATCATTTGCTCATAGAAAAGCCATTGACTTTTGGGTATTGATTTTATAGCCCGCAACTTTACTATACAGTTCTATTGTTTCTAGAAGCTTCTTGGTAGAAACTTTAGGGTTAGTATCATGACATCTTCAAAGAGTGAGAGCTTGATTTCTTTCTTCCTATCCTGATGCACTTAATATTTTTTCTTCACTAACTGCTATGGCAAGTACTTCCAGTACTATATTATACAGAAGTGGTGAGAGTGGGCATCCTTGTCTTGTCCCTGATCTTAGGAGGAAGGCTTTTGTATTTTCTCCATTGAGAATAAGGCTTGTTATGGGCTTCTAGTGGATTCCTTTGATTTTATTGAAGGTAATTCTTTCAATTCCCATTTATTCCCACTTTGCTCAGAGTTTTCAACATAAACAGGTGCTATATCTTGTAAAAGCATTTTCTGTGTCTCTTGATATTATCATATAGTTTTTATCTTTCCTTTTATTGATATGACAGGTTATGTTGATTGACTTGTGACTGTTAAACCATCCTTGCATCCATGGGTTGAAACCCTTTTGGTAATGGTGTTTGATATTTTTGATGAGTTGTTGGATTCAATTACTAATATTCTGTTGAGAATATTTGCATCCATATTCAACATGGATATCAGCCTGTAATATTCTTTTTTTTGTGGTGTCTCTGTGTGCTATTGGTAGGTAATAGGTTGATTGTCTCATTGAAACTGTTTGGGAGTGCTTCTGTTTCATCAATTATATGAAAAATCTGGTAACGAATTGACAATAGGTCCTCTTTAAAGGTTTGGAAGAATTCATTACTGAATCCATCTGGACCTGTGCTTTTAAGGGGGCGGGGGGCAAATTTTGATTTCTGTTTCGATTTTCTTGAAAATGACAGGTCTAATCAGGTATTCCAGACCTGAGGTTAAGAGGTTAAGAGGAATCCAGGAATTTATCCATTTCTTCTAGGATCTCTTGTTTTGTGGCACAAAAACAAGAGATGATGATCTTTTGAATTTCTCTGGTTTCTGTTGTGTTGTCCCCACTTTTCATTTCTCATTTGATTTATTAGACTTCTCTCCCTCTCTCTCTTTCTTTTTGAGTCTTGCTTGTGGTTTATCAATCTTGTTTATCTTTGCAAAGAACCCATGGTTTTATTGATGTTTTGGATTTGTTTTTGGAAAACCAACTCATTGATTTCTGCTCTAAGTTTTATTAGTTCTTTCCTCCTGCCTGATTTGGGCTCATTTTGTGGTCATTTTCTAAAATATTTTTTTATTAGTGAAGCACCATGAGGTACAGTTGTAGATTTACAAATCTTTGTGCTTGGGTTTCGGTCATACAATGATCAAATACCCATCCCTCCACCAGTGCCCATTTACCCCCACCCCCCCTCCCACCCTGCCTCTGTGGCAGGGCATTCCCCTTTGTTCTCTCTCTCCTTTTGGGTGTTGTGGTCTGCAAAAGAGGCATTGAGTGGCAATCATGTTCAGTCCATAGTCTACTTTCAACATGCATTTCCGCTCCTGGGAGGATCCTCCAAACAACCTTTATTTGGTGTTCCCTTCTCTATCTGAACTGCACTTTCCCCTAGAATACCCGGCTGGCCTCTAAGCTATGGAGTAATCCTCCTGGTGTTGATCTCAGCTATTCTTAGGTATTGATCTCACATTTTGTTGCTTTATATCCCCCAGATGAATGCAATTTTTCTATGTCTATCCCTCTCTTTCTGACTCATTTCGCTTAGCATGATACTTTCCATATTGTACCACTTGTATGTAAATTTCATGACTTCATCTTTTCTAAGAGCTACATAGTACTCCATTGTGTAGATGTACCAAAGTTTCTTTAACCAGTCATCTGTTCTTGGGCACTCAGGTTTCTTCAAGTTTCTTGCTATTGTAAAGAGTGCTGCAATGAACAAACAAGTGCAGATGTCACTTCGACTACACATTTTTGCCTCTCTGGGGTACATTCTCAGGAGTGGTATCGCTGGGTCAAATGGGAGCTCAATTTCTAATTTTTTGAGAAACGTCCATACTGTTTTCCAAAAGGGCTGAACTAGTCGGCATTCCCACCAACAGTGAAGGAGTGTCCCTTTCTCGCCACATCCGTGCCAGCATCGGTTGCTTTTGTTCTTTTGAATGTGGGCCAGTCTCTGAGGTGTGAGATGGTATCTCATTGTGGTTTTGATCTGCATCTCCCTGATGAATAATGATGTAGAGCATTTTCTCATGTGCTTTTAGCCATTCTGATTTCTTCTTTGAGAAAGTTTCTGTTCATTTCATTGCCTCATTTTTTGATGGGGATGGATGTTTTCTTCCTGTGGAGTTCCACCAGTATTTTGTATATCCTTGTTATCAACCCCTTGTCAGATGTGTATTCGGCGAATATCCTTTCCCATTCTGTAGACTGTCTTTGTATTTTGGTCACTGTTTCTTTGGAGGTGCAGAAGCTTCTTAGTTTAAGATATTTCCATTTATCTATCTCTGTTTTCACTTGCTCGGCCAGTGGCGTGGCATCTTTGAAAGTACCATTAGCCTCAATGTGATGGAGGGTTTTGCCAACTTTGTCTTCAATGTACCTTATGGTGTCTGGTGTGATGTTGAGGTCTTTAATCCATTTTGATCTTATTTTTGTACATGGTGTTAGGCAGAGTTCTGAGCCCATTTTTTTGCATGTAGCCGTCCAGTGATGCCAGCACAATTTGTTAAAGAGGCTTTCCTTACTCCACTTCACATTTCTTGCACCTTTATCAAAGATTAGATGATCATATGATTGAGGGGAGATGTCAGTGTATTCAACCCTGTTCCATTGGTCTGCAGTTCTGCTTTTGTTTCAGTACCACGCTGTTTTAATTATTACTGCTTTGTAGTAGAGTTTGAAGTTAGGGAGGTTGATTCCTCCCATTTTCTTTTTCCCAAGAATTGCTTTATCTATTCGTGGGGGCTTATTGTTCCATATAAATTTCAGGAGTGTTTGCTCCATTTCTTTGAAGAATGTCATGGGTATCCTTATAGGGATTGCATTGAATTTATACTATGCTTTCGGTAGTATTGCCATTTTGACAATGTTAAGTCTCCCGACCCATGATCAGGGGATATCTTTCCATTTCCTCATGTCCTCTTTTATTTCCTGAAGTAGCGTTTTGTAGTTTTCTTTGTACAGGTCCTTTACTTCCTTAGTTAAGCTGATTCCTAGGTACTAGATTTTCTGGGGCACAATTGTGAATGGGATTGTTTTTTTCATGTTGCTTTCTTCTCTCTCACTGTTTGTGTATAGGAAAGCCATGGACTTTTGGGTATTGATTTTATAGCCTGCAACTTTACTATATGAGTCTATTGTTTCTAGGAGTTTTTTGGTGGAGGTTATTGGGTTCTCTAAGTATAGTAACATATCATCTGCGAATAGTGAGAGCTTGATTTCTTCCTTTCCTACCTGAATGCACTTAATATCTTTTTCCTGCCTAATCGCTATTGCAAGTACTTCCAGTACTATATTGAACAGCAGTGGAGAGAGTGGGCATCCTTGTCTCGTCCCTGATCTTAGAGGGAAGGCTCTCAGTTTTTCCCCATTGAGGATGATGCTTGCTGTAGGCTTGTGGTAGATGGCTTTAACTACGCTGAGGAAAGTCCACTCTATACCCATTTTGGCTAGGGTTTTCATCATAAAGGGGTGCTGGACCTTGTCAAATGCTTTCTCTGCATCCATTTATATGATCATATGCTTTTTATCTTTTCTTTTGTTGATATGGTGGATTATGTTGACTGATTTCCGAATGTTAAACCATCCTTGCATCCCTGGGATGAATCTTACTTGGTCATGGTGTATGATCTTTTTAATGAGTAGTTGGATTCTATTTGCTAGTAGTTTGTTGAGGACCTTTGCATCTGTGTTCATCAGGGATATCGGCCTGTAATTCTCTTCCTTTGTGGTATCTCTGTCTGCTTTTGGTATCAGTGTGATATTAGCTTCGTAGAAACTATTCGGAAGTGTTTTTGATATTTCAATTTCGTGGAAAATCTTAAAGAGGATTGGGAGTAAGTCTTCTTTAAAGATTTGGAAGAATTCACTAGTGAATCCATCCGGGCCAGGGCTTTTGTGCTTGGGGAGACTTTTTATTACCATTTCAATTTCCTTGATGGTGATAGGTCTGTTCAGGTATTCCAGGTCTTCTTGGTTCAGCCTTGGGAGTCTGTAGGAGTCTAGGAATTTATCCATTTCCTCGAGGTTTTGATGTTGCGTGGCATAAAGCTTCTCAAAGTACTCCCTGAGGATCCTTTGAATTTCTGTAGTTTCTGTTGTGATGACCCCCTTTTCATTTCTGATTCGGTTTATTAGGGTTTTCTCTCTCCCCTTCTTTGTGAGTTTTGCTAGAGGCTTATCGATCTTGTTAATTTTCTCAAAGAACCAGCTCTTGGTTTCACTGATCTTTTGGATTATTTTTTGGGTTTCCATCTCGTTAATCTCTGCTCTGAGTTTTATTAATTCCTTCCTCCTGTTTGGGTTGTGCTCCTTTTGTTGGTCCTTCTCCAAGTTCATAAGCTGTGAGGTTAGTTTATTTATGTGGGCTCGCTCCTCCTTTCTGAGGAATGCTTGTAGAGCTATAAACTTTCCTCTTAAGAAAGCTTTTGCTCTGTCCCATAAGTTTTGGTTACTCGTGTCCTCATTTTCATTCGTTTCTAGGAATCTTTTGATTTCCTCTTTGATTTCCATTCTAAGCCACTCGCTGTTCAATAGCGCACTGTTTAATTTCCAGGTGTTTGATTTAGTTTTCTGTTTTTGTGTGTGATTTACTTCTAATTTAAGCGCATTGTGGTCTGAGAAGATTGTTGATACAGTCTCTATCTTCTTAATTTTTATGTTTTGTTGCTCAGCATGTGATCTATCTTTGAGAATGTTCCATGTACGCTTGAGAAGAATGTGTATTCAGCTTTTTGAGGATGAAGCGTCCTGTATATATCTACTAAGTCCCTTTCTTCCATTGTTTCCCTCAGATTAAGTATGTCCTTGCTAAGTTTGAGTCTGGTTGATCTATCCAGAGGTGACAAAGCGGTGTTGAAGTCTCCCACTAGTATTGTGTTGCTATTGATATCTTTTTCCAAATCTATGAGTAGTTGTTTTAAGTACTTTGCTGGTCTCTCATTAGGTGCATATACATATATTATTGTAAGTTCTTCCTGTTGTACAGATCCTTTGATCAATAAGAATTGGCCTTCACTGTCTCTTATGACCTTCTTCACTCTGAAATCGATGTGGTCTGATATTAAGGTGGCTACCCCAGCTTTTTTATGGGAGCTGTTTGCCTGTAGGATTGTTTTCCAGCCTTTGACTCTGAGTCTGTGTTTGCTTTCACTATTAAGGTGTGTTTCTTGCAGGCAGCAGAATGTTGGGTTCAATTTTCTAATCCATCCTGCCACTCTGTGTCTTTTAATTGGTGCGTTTAGCCCATTGACATTGAGAGAGATTATTGTTATGGGATTTTGTCCCACTGTTCTGTTAAAATTAGGTGTATTTGTGGGGCCTGTCCTGTCTTAAAGTAGCCCATTTAGTTGTACTTGTAACCATCGTTTTGAGTCTATGAAGTTCCTGAGCTGTTGTTTGTCTGTGAAACTGTGTGTTGTTCCTTCTATTATGAATGAGAGTCTTGCTGGGTAAAGTATTTTTGGAGAGGCATTTATTTCATTGAGTTTTTTCACTATGTCCCACCACTGTTTTCGGGCCCTGAGGGTTTCATCAGAAAAATCAGCTGTGAATTTTAAGGATGGTCCCTTGTAAGAGATTTCTTTCTTCGATCTTGCTGCTTTCAGAATTTTGTCTCTGTCTAAAGTTTTGGTCATTTTGATCAGGATGTGTCTTGGGGTATTTTTGTTCGGATTTCTTCTAGCTGGTACCCTTCGGGCCTCCTGAATGTGGTCACAAGTTTTCTTCAGCTCTGGAAATGTTGTAGCAATGATGTCTTTGACAGTTTCTTCTTCATCAGGGTTTTCTTCCTGTCCCTCTGGGACTCCAATAACTCTTATGTTACCCCTCTTGGCTTCATCACGATCTTCTCTTGCCATCTGTTCCCGAACTGTGAGTCTCTTTTCCATTTTCTGCTCTTTTCTGGCAAGTCTCTGAACTTCATCTTCAAGCTCACTGATTCTGTTCTCAGCAGCTGTTACTCTGCTTCTGAGGCTTTCCACTGAGGTTTTCAATTTGCCTACCAGGGTTTTCAGGTCCGACATTTCCGATTGCATTTTCCTCATTTCTGCCTTCAAATCCTCTTTTCTTCTATTGGCATTGCTTTCCATTGTTTCTTTTAGTTCCCTAAGCATCCCAAGTAGTTCCCTTCTGAATTCCTTGTCAGAGAGGTTGTCTAATACTACAATACTGTTGGTGTCTTCTGGGCTAGCCTCTTCAATAAGAAAGTTTGGTGGGCTTTTGCGTTGCTTTACCATTGTGACCAGTGTGCTTTAGTCCTTCACCTTCACTGTTGCTATTCTGGTTGAGTGAGGAGAGAGTTCCCGGATCCCTTCAGTTTTGTTGCCGTGGGATCTGATGTTGCCTCAGTTCCCATCCCGCACAGGTCAAGGGAGAAAAGGGGCAATTCTAGGGGATCAAGCTAGCTGCGCATTCCCTCGGGAATCTCAAGCCGTGAGGCAGGCTGTACCTGGAGGGGAGGAGCCAACAGACTGGAGCGGAGGAGCCGACGGACTGGTGGTCGGTCCCCCGGAGATGGACAGGCACTTTCCCCACTGGGCTTCAGGCGGGAATCTGAGGCGCGGCTGGGGGGGCAGGAGCACTTCCCGGCTGGACGCCCCCGGCCCACCTGGAGGGGAGGAGCTGGAGGGGAGGAGCCGACGGACTGGAGGGGAGGAGCCGACGGACTGGTGGTCGGTCCCCCAGAGATGGACAGGCACTTTCCCCACTGGGCTTCATGCGGGAATCTGAGGCGCGGCTGGGGTGGCAGGAGCACTTCCCGGCTGGACGCCCCAGACCCACCTAGAGGGGAGGAGCTGGAGGGGAGGAGCCGACGGACTGGTGGTCGGTCCCCCAGAGATGGACGGGCACTTTCCCCACTGGGCTTCAGGCGGGAATCTGAGGCGCGGCTGGACGCCCCCGGCCCACCTGGAGGGGAGGAGCCGATGGACTGGAGGGGAGGAGCCGACAGACTGGTGGTCGGTCCCCTGGAGATGGACGGGCACTTTCCCCACTGGGCTTCAGGCGGGAATCTGAGGAGCGGCTGGGAGGGCAGGAGCACTTCCCGGCTGGACGCCCCTGGCCCACCTGGAGGGGAGGAGCCGACGGACTCATTTTCTAAAATCTTAAGCTGTGAAGTCAAGCTATTTTTGTGGGCCCTTTCTTGCTTCCCGATTTATTGCAAAAAAAAAATTTCCTTTTAACATTGCTTTTGCAGTGACCCACAAGTTCTGGTAGCTGGTGTCCTCATTGTATCCAGGAATCTTTTGATTTCTTCTTTGATTTCCTCTCTACCCCACTGTTTGTTTAGCAATTATCTATTTATTTCCACAGATTTAATTTGATTTTCCATTTCTGTCTGCGATGAACTTCTATCTTCAGTGCATAATGGTCTGAAAAGAGAGTTGATACACTTTATATCGTCCTCATTCTATTGAGGACTGTTTTGTGGCCCAGCATGTGCTCTATCTATAAAATATTCCTTGCACACTGGCATTGAATGTGTATTCTGTTTTTCTGGGATGAAAACCCTTGTATACATCTATTAGCCCTCTCTCTTCCATCAGTTCTGTCAGAGTCAGAACTTCCTTTCTGAGTTTTAATCATGTTTATCTATTAAGATGTGATAAGGCAGTGTTGAAGTCTTCAACTATAACTTCAACTGCAATTGTGTTAATTCCAATGTCCTCTTTGAAGTCTATTATCAGTTCTTTTAGTATTTTGCTGCTCCACTATTTGGGTGTGCATATGTCTAGGAGTGTGATTTCTTCCCGATGTACATATCCCTTGATTATGAAAAAATGTCCTTTGCTGTCCCATCTAATATTTTTTAAACTGAAATCTATGTTGTTGGTTACTAGTATGGCCAACCCGGCTTCTGAGGGAGTTGTTTGCTTGAAGGATTTTTTCCCATCTTTTGATTTTGAGTCTGTGTATGCTTTGAATGTTCAGATGTATTTTTGTAGGCAGCAGAATGTTGGATTCAGCTTTTTTTTAACCCATTTTGCCACTCTTTTTCTCTTAATTGGTGCATTTTGACCATTGACATTGAGAGAAATTATTATCATAGAGGTTTTCTGCCATCTTTCTGTAGAGGTTTGTTGTATTTGTGGGGTTTGTCTTGTCTTATAGTAGCCCTTCAGTTCTTCTTTTAAGGTTGGTTTTTCATCTACGATGTTGCTGAGATGTTGTTTATCTATGAAATAGTGTATCATTCCTTCAAGGCTCAGTGCGAGTCTAGTCAGCTAAACTATTCTTAGTGAGGTGTTCATTTCATTTTTTTTATTATACTCCACCATTGTCTTTAGGCTCAGATGGTTTCCTTTGACAAGTCTGCTGTAAATATAAGGGGTGCTCCTTTGTATGTGATTTTCATCTTTTATCTTGCTGCTTACAGTATTGTGTATCTGTGATGTTCATTGTTCTGTCATGGATTCTTTTTAATAGGATCTTTTTTAGATAGTACGCTTTGGGCTTCTTGGAGCTAAATTAATGCATTTTCCAACTTTGGGATCTTCTCAAATGATAACATTAACTGTTGCTACTTCATTGGGGTTGCTTCCCTGTCCTTCTGGTTCTCTGAGGATTCTTATGTTGTTCCTCTTGAATGTATCCCCTAGGATTCTTATTCACCTTTGAACTTTTTTGAAGTCTCCTTCTATTTTATGTTGTTGCCTGTGTGATTGCTGCAGCTCATCTTCAAGCTCACTGATTCTGTATTCAGCTGTTGTTATTCTACGGTTGAGGGTACCCACTGAGTTTTCAATTTCATCTACTGAATTCTTTATTACTGACACTTCCATTTGTAGTTTTCTTATTTCTGCTCTCATTTCTTTCTGATTTTATTGATGGTTTATTCCACAATTTATTTTTTTTTTTTGCTTTTTGGGTCACACCCGGAGATACACTGGTGTTGCTCTTGGCTCTGCACTCAAGAATTACTCCTGGAGGTGCTTAGGGGACCGTACGGATTGCTGGGAATTGAACCCGGGTTGGCCGCATGCAAGGCAAATGTCCTACTCGCTGTGCTATCTCCAGCCATTATTTCTTTAACATCTTCCTTTAATTTACTGGATGCCTGTTTCACCGTTTCTTTGAGCACATTGTACATTTTCAACATTTCATCTCTGATTTCTTTATTGATAGATTGTATTTGTGGGTATTCCCTGTTGAGGCTTCTGGGTTCTTTTCTTCATATACACCTCATGGCAGAGATCTGCACTGCTTCTTCCTGTTGTTCTAGTAGTATGGAGGTGGATCATTCCATTTCACTATCAGTGTCCCCCTCTCGCTATGAGGGAGGATTCTGGATGGCTTTGGTAGATAGCGTTCTTCCTTTTCCCTTTCAAGAATAAGTTTCCTCTTTGATGCTCCTCTGTAAATTATGTGAGGCCTCTAATGCAGTTTCAGGGGATGCATTCTTTTACATTAGACTTGTTCAGATTCTTGTGTTTACTGCTATTTTGGTGAGATTTGGGAGTATTTTGATTAAAATAGACAAGTGGACTATTGGCTTAGTGTGATTGGGATAGCCGGGCTGTTCTCACAAAAATTAGGTGGTTGAAATATGAGTCCAAAGGACTAAGAAAGGGGAAAATAACTGTGGCCACCTGTGTAACCACACACTTTTATGCCACTGTATCTGTGGGGGAGAGCATTTGTTGGTGCCAGTCGTGGATTAGATTTCTACTTCTTCTAGCATACCTCTTAAAATGCATGGGTCCCCTCTGGCCTAGGTGTTTAGTAAAATATATCAATATATCTGTCACTGTCCTCCCATTGTTCATCGATTTGCTCGAATGGTCTCAGTAACGTCTCCATGGTAAGACTTGTTGTTACTGTGTTTGGCATGTAGAATACGTCATATCGAATAGCTTGCCAGGCTTTGCCATGCAGGCAAGATACTCTCGGTAGATGCCGGGCTCTCCGAGAGGGGCAGAGGAATCGAACCTGGAAAAAACCTGAATGCCCAAGAACAGACGACTGGTTAAAGAAACTTTGGTACAGTTACACAATGGAGTACTATGTAGCTGTTAGAAAAGATGAAGTTATGAAATTTACATACAAGTGGTACTACATGGAAAGTATCATGTTAAGCGAAATGAGTCAGAAAGAGTGGGATAGACACAGAAAGATTGCATTCATCTGGGGAACATAAAGCAACAAAACGGGAGACTAACAATCAGGAATGGCCGAGATTAGTACCAGGAATTTTGCTCCATGACGTGGAGGCCAGCCACATGTGCTAGGTGAAAAGGAAGCTCAGATAGAGAAGAGAGCACCAAATAAAGGGTGTTGTGAGGACCCTCCCAGGGTGGGAGAGACATGCTAAAAGTAGTCTATACACCAAACATGATTGCCACTCAATGCCTCTCTTGCAAAACACAGTACCCAAAAGAAGAGAGAGAGAACAAAGGGGAATGCCCTGCCACAGAGGCAGGGTGGGACAGGGGGGATGGGGGGTGGGAGGGATGCTGGGACCTGTGGTGGGAGAGGATGGGAACCGGTGGAGGGATGGGTACTTGATCATTGTATAACTGAAACCCAAGCACAAAAATTTATAAGTCTATAACTGTACCTCATGGTGTTTCACTAATTTTCATTTTCATTTCATCATCCTGTTATTCGTCGATTGCCTCGAGCAGGCCCCAGTAACGTCTCTTTCATCCTAGCCCTGAGATTATATTCAAGGCTATTTAGGAGAGTGAGACCCATCATTGTTACTGGTATTTGGCATATTTGGTACGCCACGGGGAGTTTGCCAGACTCTGCCCTGTGGGCAGGCTACATTCGATAGCCTGCAAGTTTGTCCAAAGTAGGAATGAGACAATAAGATGTCATTAAAAAAAAGTTCTAATAAGATGTTGCGTGGCCGCATTTGCGGCCGCGCGGTTCCGGGATCTGGATTTTATAGTCTCTGAGTCTTGGCCGCTGATGGGATTACACGGCGCCAGGGGGCCAGGTGGTGGGTGTGACCCCCGCCTACTGGAATTTGGAGGATCTGGGTGGAAGATGCTCGACTCCAATTCGAGTAGGCTTGGAGGTCTCGGCCCCGGAACCCGCGTGGCTTTGTCCCTCTGCCAGTACCTTCATGTGTGCGGAGAGTGGTCTAATTAATATCATTTTTAATAAAAAAATGATAAAAAATTTGTTATTGTTGCCTTGATTTTTTCAGTGTTGGAAGAGATAAAATAATGCTATGGTATGACACAGAGAAAAATGTTTTATAATTAATTTGATTTTGTTACAACTTAGAGGATTCATTTTGTAGTCATAAGTTACCACTGTAGCACTGTCCTCCCATTGTTTATTGATTTGCTTGAGCAGGCACAAGCAAAGTCTCACAACAAATTGTGAGACTTGTTGTTACTGTTTTGGCATATTGAATATGTCACGGGTAGCTTGCCAGGCTTTTCAGCTCAGGTGAGATACTCTTGGTAGGTTGCTGGGCTCTCCGAGAGGGGAGGAGGAATCGAACCCGGGTTGGCTGCATGCAAGGCAAACGCCCTTCCTTCTTTGATATTGCCCCATAAGTTACCAAATCAAAAATTTGCAATTTATGCAGAGCAACACTATTATTTTTCCAATGAGAGATGATATACCAATTAAATATGCAAACTTTAAAACTCTCCTAAGAGATATTGCAAAACATATCCTGCATGTTTGTGAGCAAGTGGTTCTAATAATCCAGTGCTTTTTATACATTCTTGTCTCATAATATGTGGTACATAATATATAATATATAATAATAATTATAATATAATATAATAATTATAATATATAATATATAATATATAATATATTTGCTCGAGCGGGCCCAGTAACGTCTTCATTGGAGACTTTGTTGTTACTGTGTCTGGCATATCGAATACTCTCGGTAGCTTGCCGGGCTCTCCGAGAGGGGCGGAGGAATCGAACTCGGGTCGGCCATGTTGGCCGCTTGTAAGGTGAACGCCCTACCGCTGTGCTATCGCTCCAGCCCATATTATAATATATAATATATGTACCATCATATATATACAGCATATATATATATACAGCATTTCTGTATAACTGTTTATGATAGGATTGATAGAAACAATCCAATCTGTGATAATAACTTTTAATGCCTTTTACATGTTAGGAACATTATTATCCAACTGTGTGAAATGAGCATTTATACAACTTTGTAGATAATTACTATGAACTAACTTTATTTTGTCTTTCTGAGGTCATGATGTTAGTATATGGTAATGTTCATATAATTTGACTTAAACATCATTTTATTTCATTTATGTGATTATGACTGCTGAGTTTAAGTGAGTAACAGAGACCAAATTGCCATTTAGAACTTGGTATTGATTACCAGGTTACCTGTGAGGAATAACATTGGGCAGGATATTCTGCCATATTATATAAATATTTGCAAAATAAATAAAGTACTATAGCATTGATTTACCCTTCTAAATATAAATTGTTATTGCCTAATATAAATATGTATTTGTGTATGTTTAGACTCATCATAAGATATGGGTTATAGACACAAATATTACACTATGATTTCCTGAGATCAGTTAGCCTAGTATATGATATTCATTGTTAAGAGTCAGTGAACTGATTTTAATGCCAAAACCTTTCTGGCTGATATATTTACAGTTAATGATGTATTTGTTTTCAAATATAGCACTTTACTTGGGAGAACTGTATTACTCAAGTTGGTTTTATATAAGTTGTATAAATACAAACAAAATTAATGATTATTTTTAGAAGTTAAATTAGGTTAATGATGTATGTTATTTTTTATTAAGATAGATTCTGTTGCAATCTCAAGAAAGTATTAATTGTATGCTGATTAAAGATAGAAGTAGTGTGAGTACTTGATTTTTATCCTTGCCAAGATAATGATGAACCTATAAACAGGGTATTCATATATTAAGAACATGTTATAATAATGAGGCAATCATTGATAAGTGCAAACAGATTCCCCAGGAAGAATTTCAATAAACTACTGATTAATAAGATATGATATAATATGCTGATAAAATGTTATTCACAAAGTTATTGTAAGAAGAAAGAATTATCAGAATACACTTCTTTTCTGACACTTATCAAGAGTGATCATAGGTGAAAGTAGAAAGGGCAGGAACTGTTGCCCAGCACACAAGCAACTCTGAGCATGATCACCAAGTGTGACTCTTTTGTTGGATAATACTTACTCCCCAGAACCGTCTGTGAGTGGTTTTTGGGAAGCTTCCCTTGCCTACACCCGACCCCAAATAAAAAAAAAGTGGAATGTTAAAATATTGCTGAGAGATAGATCTAGAATATTTAGACTGTGTTGATAGCAGCTTCTCAAGGCAAACTGACTTTGAATTCCTGATCGGGATTACTGAGCCCACTTGCAATTACAAGAAGAGAATGTAGTGTCAAGATACTGGGAAGTAGACACTCAGATATCCCTATTCCTCCTGTAAATGTGTATTCTGCCAGAATGCTAGTTTAATTCTTTTTCTGCTGAAATACTGTATTCGTAGTGGGCTAATTGTAGCCAGAGCTTGTTTTAGTGGCATATCCTCTCAAAGACCTTCCACTTTGTAGATTAGAAACTCTACTCCTTAAGATCCAAAGGCACAGAGAGTGGTAGGAGTTGATACAGAATGTGTTCCTGTTGTTAACTGAGAGGGGTGGAAGATAAATGCATTCCTGATTTCTCTTCTTTGCTCTGAGCCACTCACTTTTTCCCATTAACCATCAAGTTGCATATATAGATCACCACTTATACATTTAGATTTTATCATTAATGATGTCATTCCTCTCGTGCACATTATTGTAACAATAGTTGGCATATCATCTGTACTTTATTTTTGTCCAAATTGAGAAAATTGAGATTTTTCATTATGTTTTGTATCAAGATTATGTTTTATGTGATTGGCAGATAGTTTAGATATCTTCAGACAGTATTTTGACAGCTGATTGGAAAACTCCATAGAAAAACCAATAATGAATACTGTTAATTTCACATGATCATAAACTATTTATGTTTCTTCTTAACTAGAATATAAATAAAAACAAGCTAAATCAATAACTTCAGTGTATGTACCAAAGACTTTAGTAATTTCTTTTAATACTGATACTGTGTCTAATGCATGATACTATATGACTATGGCTATTACTTGGTTGGATTACTAAGGATTCACTCTATTTCTTCAGGATTAATCCTGGTGAATTGAACTAAATAAGTTATGGTTAATCACACACCTACCCTTTTGTGCTGAATAGTTCATAACTCTCCACCGATCTCACTCTCCTTAGGGCCAATAGGATAGAGCTTTTATCCATTTGTGCTAGCTTGAGAATGACAATTTCAGAGGTTATCAATGACCTTTTTTACTATATTAGTTTCCCCATATGGCAGGAATCAAATATGAAAGTTGATACAACTGTCAATCATATCAACTCCAATCATATATATCATAGAAAGAATTTACTTAACACACATAAGCACTATGAGCCAAAATTTATCACTATTATATTATTAACACAACTCCCATAGGTACTAGTGGTTGGTATGAGAAGTATCAGAGTGGTTGTTTAGATTTTCTGACCGTTACAGTAACACAATCTCTGTGTCTAGCAACATTAAAATTGCCTGAGTATTTGTGTTTTCCCTGTGTAAATAGCTGGGAAACAAGGATTTTGGGAAGTACATGAGACTGTTTAATTTATTTATGACCAATGCTAACACTAATGTTGAGGATCCTAGTTCCAAAGTAACAGCTTAATTTTCCAGTCACTACTACATAAAAAAAAAATTGTCTCAATCCAGAAAGTATGTAATTATTTCTCATTTATTTGAATGACCAACCATCAAAGCTCTTGATCATGTTTCTCATTAGGAGCCTTAGTGTATACTTTATTAACAAACTTTAAGCCCCATATGTCATATTGTTATAAACAACTTAAAAATAATATGGGCATCAATATGCTTTGGCTGTCTTGCTTGCCTTGTTAGTTTCTATTAAAGTTATTACAATCTCCTATCAGCTTCTTCAGTTGAACGCAGTAATAAATTTAGGGTAGGGGAGCAAAAAAGGTCATCATTATCCATGAATATGAATAAGCTAAGACATGTGATCTCCTGTCAGCCCAGGTCTACAGAGCACTACCCGTACTGAATTTCTTAATGAGACTACAGCATCCTCAATGACTTAGAACAAGGAGGGTTCTAACTCCCTGGCAATCCTATTATTACTTCTCTTTTCTTTATTATTCACTACAAACTTTTTTATTTTTAATTTTCCTCTCTCTCATGGATAATAACCAATCATATATGTGCTTTTTTATTTTTTGGTAAAGGAGGCTTTAAAGTGTTGTTCAGGAGTTTTGGGGATACCTATAGACAAATCTAGGCCAAGTGAGTGAGTGAGTCTGGTTTGGTGGTTTTCTTTGGTAGGGGCAGAGTGAACACAATAGTGTTCAAAGATTACTCCTGGTACTGCTCTCAGGGATCACTTGTGACTTGGCTCAGAGGACCATATGTGGTCATAGGTTCAAACTTGGATTGGTGGCATAAAATTCAAGCATACTGCTCCCTGCACTATTTTACTGAGGGCCTAAAGCAGAGAGCAATTTTTTCCATTTTTTTTCCCTCCAAGGAGACTAGGGTTTGGTGAAAACCTCCAGTATAAAATAAAGCCTGGGCCAGCAGTCAAAGGATTTGGATATATTTCTTCACTTAGAATGTCAGACATAAAATGCACCTAAAGTTTCTTATTTGAAAAATGTAGACATTTGTGTGTAAAAGTCCTTATGTAGAAAAAAAGATGTAAAATAATTTCCATGAAATTATCAATAAATGGATAAATGAGACACAATATTCATTATTTTTCTTTTTTATGTTAAGCTACAATTACCACAAAGTCTCTATTACAAATCTGTAAAAGACAGATTTTTTTTATTAAAAAAATTTTAATAGTGAGACATCATGAGGTACAATTGCAGACTTACACATTTTTGTGCTTGGGTTTGAATTATACAATGATCAAATACCCATCCCTCCACCGGTGCCCATTTCACACCACCACGAATCCCAGTATCCCTCCCACCCCCCATTTCCCCTATCCCACCCTGTCTCTGTGGCAAGGCATTCCCCTCTATTCTCTCTCTCTTTTTGGGTGTTGTGTTTTGCAAAAGAAACATTGAGTGGCAATCATGTTTAGTCTATAGTCTACTTTCAGCATGCTTCTCCATCCTGGGAGAATCCTCCCAACACCTTTATTTGGTGTTCCCCTCTTTATCTGAGCTCCCTTTTCCCCTAGTATGTGTGGTTGGCCTCCAAGTCATGGAGTAAAATTCCTGGTACTAATCTCGGCCATTCTTGGGTGTTAGTTTCCTATTTTGTTACTTTATGTTCCCCAGATGAATGCAATATTTCTATGTCTATCCCTTTCTTTCTGAGTCATTTTGCTTAACATGATACTTTCCATGTAGTACCACTTGTATGTAAATTTCGTGACTTCGAAAAGACAGATTTTTTATTATTTTTATTTCATAAAAAAGAATATGTATATTATAATCTCTGTGGAAATACGTCAGCTCTCATATAAACCCTCCTGAATACTCATGTCACAAGTCTGAGATTAATATTATTTTGAAACACTCATAGTAATTTTGTGATCTTTAAATAATGGCAGCGATTTTAGATGTCCATTTATATTCAGTGTATTCTGAATAATGTCTCCAAGTGCTGTCTACATTCAAGATATGCCAACAATCCCAACAATGTGGAAAATAACTACTTATAAATTTTTCTTTGTAATAGGCAGGAACTAAAATGCTAACAGAAATAAACAATTCAAATTAAAATTCTGAGGCAGAAATTATTTTCAATACAAATATAAAATACTTCAAAGTTTGGGTTAAATATTTCAAGTACGCAAAATCAGATAGAAAATATTTTTCATAAATTGTTACACTCTATTCTGGAGTTATCTGAATTCATGATTGGGAAATGAAATTAATTTTTTTTTACAATCTTCTCTCCTCTTCCTTTTTCTCTTTCTCTTCCCCTCTCCTCTTTTCTCTCATACTCTCAAAATAAAACTGCTCAAAAATTAAAATTAGAAGATTGACTATACATGTACATATTCATCATTAAGATCTATGAACAAAAGTCATTTAAAAATAAAATAATACTGGGCCAGAAAGACAGTACAGCAGGTAAGGCATTTGCCTTCTACCTGGCCAACCTGGATTCTATTTCTGGAATCTCATATGATTCCTAAAACACTACAAAGATTAATTCTGAAGTGTGGAGCCGGGCATAACCCTGAGCATCGCTGTATTTAGCCCAAAATAAAAATAATTTGAAAGCTAAAAAAAAATGAAATGATGCTTTATAAACTGATCACAGAATAACTTTTTATTGCAGTTTGTTTCATCTAAGTCATTTATACCTAACACTCTTCATGAATTATTAAAATATAAATACACATCTGTAATAAGAAATAGTTTTTGTTTATTAAAAATGTAAATTAACATCTAATTGACAGAGCAACCAAATTGGTAAATAACAATAGTAAGTAGGAATGACAGTTGGCCTGAGAGCAATAACTCAACCGCTTTAGTCATCTGCTGATTTCACTATGTAATATCTAATAATTAAAATGCTAATGAAATATAAACATATTTTATCAGGAAAATTATAATATGTATACATATTAAAGTCATAAGTATATTAATTATGGAGGCATCATTTGTTATGTGTCTCTAAGAGTTGTTTGTTAAGGTGAGACTCCAACTTGCAGATATTACTTTTGGGCTTTTTTGTTGTTCTTTGTTTGGTTTGGGTCACATTTCGCAGTGCTCACTGCATGCAAAGCACCCTTGGCTCTGCTGCATGCAAAGCAACCTCCCTACTTGCTGTAGTATCTATATGGCCTTGTCATTATTTTTTTTTTCATTTTATTTTCAGTCAAGAGTGATTTACATATTCTGTGTTGATCATCATGTCATGATGTATGAATTAACTTTAAATATATATTTTAGAATAATAGTAATCTATACATTAACTCTTGCTGATCAGGAGATATTTGTTTGGAAAGTGTGACTGGTTCTTCAGCAGATTCTGATATGGATGTGAGTTAGAATAATATGTAATAGTGAAGGCCCTTTCTATCATTTGGGTGAAAATTAAAAATAAAAAGATTAAGTTGATCTTATTTTCTTCATTTCCACCCTGATCTGAAAGCAGTGTAGACTAAACATTACTTTCACCAATCCAATGAGAAACTCTAGAATTAGGAGAGACTTTCACAGCTGCTTCAAACAGAAAAAATGCTGAGCCCACATAGCCTTGTGACAATCAATCTTAAACACAATTTGACTGAGAAAGAACACAAGAAGAGTGAAGAGAATCCCACAAAACAATTCATTTTTAGTTCCCTGGTGATGGCTTTCATTTTTTTTTCTTTTGGGGTCACACCCGTTGAAGCACAGGGGTTACTCCTGGTTCATGCACTCAGGAATTACTCCTGGTGGGGCTCCGGGGACCATATGGGATACTGGGAATTGAACCCGGGTCGGTCATGTGCAAGTCAAATGCCCTACCCACTGTGCTATGGACCCAGCCCCGCTGATGGCTTTCTTAACTGACAAAATAACAAAAATGCAAGTGTTTGAAAGTTTGAAGAGCTAAGTGAGACAATCAATGACTCTCCTTATTGCTTCTTGGATCCATGTACTTAGTTTGAATATTTAAAGCAATGATTTGAGTTGGTTAATAACTTTTTTGTGGACAAATGTATGAAAGATGAATCGAAAAATCTTATACCTGGTTTTGGAACAACACATCATTTCCCTTTTCTATTTCACTGAATTCCTTTCACCCTTAGATAATATCAGTTCTGTGTTCAAGGTGATTCATCTGGAGCAAGTGTGAAGTGTGTGTGTGTGTGTGTGTGTGTGTGTGTGTGTGTGTGTGTGTGTGTGTATGTGTTGGGGTAAGGGAAGTGTGGTCAACAAGGTTTATCCTTGAGAGATTGATTTCTTTATCCATCATGCCCTCTTCCGTCAAGGGTTAAACACTTTTTTTTATTAACCATCACATTTAGGCAAAGTAGTACTAAGAGTTGCCAAATATATTTGCCCATCAACTGTGTCTTCCTCATGACTAAAATTAAGCCTGATAACATAATGATTCATTATCTTGCTTGCTGATTCCTCAGCCCAAGGTGCACTGTGTCTAGACAGCAGCTGTAGCTTAAAATTCAGTATGGCTTTTTCTATGCTATGCCATTGAATAAATTCTTCTCTTGAAAAGGACAATTCTAATTCCACAGAACATGGGATTAGAGAATCAAATCAGAAGCTCCTTCAGCAAGGCATGGCAAGTGATGGTTCATAGGGCTGCTTCTTCATTTGATTGTTGGTTACTGAGACTATAGATAAGCTTGTTTGGAAAATACGAACATATAATGGTAATTTACTTACTATGGATACAGCATTCTAGAAAATGATGCCCATATTTAAAAAGTGTCAGCAAGCTGATATCTTATCTCTGCTTTAAAAAGACTGTTCCACTCCTGTATTTGTTTGGGCAATTAATTATAAAGTCATGACTCACTTTACAGTAAAGCTGGTATCATAATCTTATACAACATCAAAAATAAAAATATTTTAGGAGAACAAATATTCTATGCAATATCAGTGGGTGATTCTGCTTAAGGGGATGTGGACAAGAAAGTCAATCCATGCTTTATCTCAGCTCTGTATCACAGTGATCTCAATAGGTCATCAAACCCACTCTGTATTATCTATATAGTTCTAAAACCAATCATTGTAATGAGCATACTTAGAAGTTGTCAAAATGTTCACACTGATTTTGTGACTTTTGTCATAGCATATAATGATGGAAAACGCCAAGTAGAAGCAACAATAACCACCTAAGTGTAACAAAAAGTGTATAGACACACGTGAAGCAATCCTGTAGGAACTGCATAGTAATGACACTGTCAGTGAATGGTGGTTAAAGGGCGATGCTTTTTTTTTTATTATCACATCCCTTTTCAAATATTCTTATTTTACTTTTGCTGAAAACATACAGGAAGATGGAGTCTGAAGAATGACAAATGATAATCACAAGCTCAAGCAGGTATTTGTTTTATTTTGTGCAATGTAAGGCTTCATTGATTGAGCAAATGAATATATCCCTTGGAACTTTGTATGAAATTTTTTATAAGGCAAGTGCACACACAAAACACTCACACGCACAAGCACACACACACACACACACCTGTTAATAAGAAGTGCTAGAAGACGTTTACCTCTTTGTTCAATGTCAAAAATACATTGTCACCCAACTATTTGGTGGCAATCTCAATTCTCCAGTTTTGTATCTTGATTTAATTAGTAAGGATTTTATTATTATTCAAATATATAAGTCAATATATAAGTCAACTAAGCTTAAGGACAAGTGATAAAAGTGGCACAGATATTCATATCACCTCTATAGTACACAATTTTCTGTATCTCATTCTACGTACAGCCTCAGAGAAAGTCTGCTAAGACAGACAAAGATAAGACTTGGGCTTGTTTTTTTGATGGTGCTATATGCTATGTACTTTCAAAAAGAAGAGAGTGGCAGCACTGCCTAACTTGTTGAATGTTATCAATCACTCAACCAACATATTTGACAGATGATACAGGTGCTGTATCATCTGTCCCTCATCCACTTATTCATCTACCTACCTGACTTCTATTTCTCTAGAATTATATAATTGAATGATAATAACATAAATTTATATTTATATCATTATACTTATATTATAATATAAATTTAATTTTAATAAGGTAGTACTAAAATCAGTTTTTGCTCACTGTCCTATAACAAAATATGATATATTAGATAATACACATGCAAAAAATATCCGGAAAGCTGTTTTCTCTGAGTTCTGAAGACTGAAAACATCCAGCATCAATGTTCTTACAAGTTTTGGTTCCTAGTAAGGACTCTTCTGCTGTCTTGGATATGAACACTTTGTCCTCACTTTCTTAAGAAATATAATTCTGGTAATTCTTTCTTTTATACAAAGGCATTGTACTGCTGGATTAGGATATGATCTTTATGACCTAATCTTACTTTTATCACCTCCTCAGGTGTCATATCACCAAATCTAATTAAACTGGACAATTGAACCCCAACACTTAATTTGGCATGACTAAAATATTCAGTCTAAGATGAAGTCATTCATGTTGTCATAAAACTATCTTTAATTTTAGTTTACCCATGATATAATTAAATTAAACAAGTTTTCACAGTCAGAGAGATATAATGGCATGCAAAGTTCACATGACTGACCTGAGTTTGGTCCCTGGTACTATGTAAGATTCCCCAAACTCCATGAGTACTTATTCCTGAGCTCTGAACCAGTGTAAAACCAGAGCACAGATGGACTTACACCCCACACCAAACCCACCCCCACCAATACTCTGGGTTTTGCCAAATGCATTTTCAATTTCTATTTAAATAATTACTTGAATTTGTTTGTTTGATTTTTGCTTTTGGGGGCTATATTCAGCATTGCTCAGTGCTCAGTGCTCACAGTCATGGCTATTTGTTCAAAGATCACTCCTTGCAATGATCAAAGACCAAATGTGGTGGTGGGTATAGAAATTAGGAGATCCATGTCCAAGGAAAGAGCTTTATCAACCATACTATCTCTCAAGACTTAATGATGATTTTAGACACTTTTCTCTATTGGTGCTATGTATTTATTATTTCTTTACTTAAAAGAAATTACAATACTGGAATTCTGTTTCTAGTTTGGTTTTCTTTTGCACCATACCCAACATTGTTCAAGGCTTACTCCAAAGAAACAAAATCTAGTCAAAGGAAGCAGTATTTTGTCTCCATGATACTTTTCATTGCAAATACATATTTTGTCTTACAGTTCATTTATACATCTATCTTCTTTCTATCTGTACCATCTCAGACATCAAGCATTGCATTCATAGCATTTGTTTATACTTAACCTCAAGGCATAAATTCAGAAATCCCCAATTTCCATTTGACAACTTAGATTTACGTTCTAGATAATATTTTTATAAGGTTGTAGGAGTTAAGGAACTCATTTTGAGCGAAGCCAACCTGGGATCTATCCTTTAAACAAAGTCAGGTGTTATTCCTGAGAACTGAACCAAGAATTACCTGGTGTGGTCCCCAAACAAGTAAAAAGTATTTTAAAATTTTGATTACTTAACCTTATTGTTATGGTTTAATATTTTATTTGCATTAAAATTGATGACTATTTTTAATTTTAGACTATGGGGGTAAATATTGTTTTTCCTTTGCATTGGATCATTAGAGGACAAATATAGTATCTCGTTAAAGCAAGGAAAAGCATGAAAGTACTTATTGGAACTAAGAATATCATTTTTTTCTAAATTTTATTTGAAAACTCTTAACAGATTTTTTCATAGAAATTTCTGTCTTATGGTTTTTAGAGGGAAATATAAGCTAATAGAATATCAACTGTGTTTTGTATCTGCATTATTTTATTTGGATACAAGTTAAACATATATTTCATATTCATAATATAGAAACTAGTTTTCAGGGCTCTTTTGGCCATATTCTTCAACATATAAAGTGTCACAATCAAATCATGCCCCTACTCATTTCTTTGGATGGAGAATCTCTTGCCCCCACGCCAGGCTGTCTTCACCGGGGGCCACTTGGAGGGGGACGGGTTGAGTTTCGCTCCCTACCCTAAGCAGAACCCTGGCAGCCGAAAACATCCAGAAGCCAGCCACAGCAATGCTCAAGGCCACTCTCCACATGCTCAGAAGAGACTCACACATGAAGAAACTGCAAGAGGAACCCAGGTATGCGGGCCCCGGGGCTGAGATCTCCAAGCCTGCTCAGATCAGGACTGGGCCTCCTCCACCCAGATCCCCCATTTTCCAGTAGCTTATCAGTTACACCCACAGACTGCCTGTAGCACCATGTAATCCCGTCAACAGCCAAGATCCAGAGACTATAAAACAAAGCATTCTCAGCCACACGATCTTCTATAGTTTAGCCCACTGATATACCTAAAACAGCACACATGTATTTGGTTTTAACATATTTGCTTGTATTCTCTTATATACATTTTTTGTCCCTCTTGGAGAGTCTGGCAAGATGCTGAGAGTATCCTGCTTGTAAGGAACAGCCTTGCAAGCTCTCTGTGGCTTATTTAATATGCCCAAAACAGTATCAATAACAATTCTTATTCCCCTGACCCTGAAAGAGCATGGAATAAAACACTGTTGGGAAGGATGAATAGGACCAATTTGCTGCCTGCTCCAGCAAATCAATAAACAACAGGATGACAGTGATACAGTGATACTCATTGGTTTAGGACTGTACTATGAAATACATGAATGATTATTTTCTATGTCTTATACTTAATTGGGAAACATCTTGAAATGCAGCAACATCATTAAAAACAGGAGAAACTCTTCAAAAGTAAAAATTTGGTGATTTATGGATTTTTGCACATCTGATAGACGATTCTGACTTAGAGCAGTTTCCTAAACTCTCTTGAGGCTCAAGTCACTAAAACAGTAGTTTTAAACTTCTTCTATTATAAGTAAAGTCTAATAACTTTGCCTCATATATGAACAAATTGGATCTTCACAAAATCACTTGATCACTTGATCACTTGACATACCTTAACCATCAACTTGCTGGAGCAGGCGCCAGTAATGTCTCTACTTGTCCTTATCATGTGCTAGTGTATCCCAACAGCATCTGCTCATTCCAGGAACACAAAGAGCCTAAATTCGATCATTTGGGGTATTGAAGAAGTCTGACAATCTCGTAGGTAGGCAGCCACGCGATCTTTGATCTTTTGATGTCCTGTAGAATCCAGTCGGTAACAGTTTTAGTCCAGCAGTTGTCTCTAAATTGCATTATGTATCCACCCCATCTGATATCCGATGCCTTGGCAAATGAGACAAGCGTCCTGGATTCTCGATCATCAATGGAGGTCAGAACTCTGAATTCTTTCTCTCACTTGAGTGAAGCGTGATACTCCAGGCATAGCACTTTTTATTCCTCTTTGGGAGACCTGAATAGAATTCTCATCCTGTTTTCATAGGGCCCAGGTTCTCTGAGTCATATGTTAATTCAGGAAGAACAGTGGAATTGAAGAGATGTGCCCAGAGCCAGCAGTTATTCGTCCTCTTAGTTATTTCTTTGACAATCTTGAAGGTGTTTCAAGCAGCTCTCTTCTTCCTGTGCAACAGTAGTGACAGGTCATTCATCTTGTTGCATTCTCGACCACCTAGGTACACATAACTGTTGCATTCAGAGATGTTCACTCTGTTGAGAGCGGATGGAACAACAGGAATGAGTCCATTTGTCATAAACATTGTCCTTGTTAGATTCAGCTGTAATCCAACCTTTCCACACTCACAGTCAATGTCAGCCAGCATTTGTGCAGTTTGGCTAATTTTGGTGTTAATAGGATGATGTCATCAGCAAAGCAGAGGCGGTGTAGTTGCCGACCGACTATCTTCACTCCCATTGATTTCCATTCCAGTCATTGCATGGTGTTCTCCAGGGTGGCACTGAAGAGTTTTGGTGAAATGGTATCATCCTGCTGAACTCCTCTCTTGACATGGATGATCACTTCCTTGTAGAATGGTGAGATCCCAGTAGTGAATCTGTAATACAGCTCATGGGGGATCCTGATGTATTGAGTTTGAATGCTCTATTTGGCTAGGACTTCGATGACTGCTTCCGTCTCAAAAGAATCAAAGGTCTTCTTTAAATCAATGAACGTTAGACAGAGCAGCATCTTGAACTCCTGAGAAACCTCAGTGATCTTGGTTACCATGTGGATATGGTCGATTGTGCTGAATCCTTTTTGGAACCCAGTTTGCTTGCGTGGTTGTCCTTCATCTAGTGTTCTGCCAATCCTATTCAGGATAACTTGTATGAATAGCTTGTAGACGACACACAACAGGCAGATTGGGTGATAGTTGCCAATGTCCTGGATGTCTCCCTTCTTATACAGTAGAACAGTTCCCTGCCCACCCAGGGATGCCAGCTGTGTAATTTCACACAAAGGGAGGGGGGCACGGCACTCACAGTGGCAGTGGCTCTATCTCTACCGCTGCCCGCATTTGGTAGTCTCACCCTTCTCCTACCCGGGGAGGTCGATGGCGATGGTCAGGCGGAGGAAGGAAACGAGGGCCAGGCTGTTTGGTATTAGTAGCAGTTTATTTCGTTCCTCTCTCCATCTACACCAGTCTCTCTTGTCTGTCTCTCCTTCTGTCTCTGCTCCTTGTCTCCCCTGTCTCTGCTCCCCTTCTCCTTCTGTCTCTGCTCCTTGTCTCCCCTGTCTCTGCTCCCCTTCTCCTTCTGTCTCTGCTCCTTGTCTCCCCTGTCTCTGCTCCCCTTCTCCTTCTGTCTCTGCTCCTTGTCTCCCCTGTCTCTGCTCCCCTTCTCCTTCTGTCTCTGCTCCCCTCTGCCCAATCTACAGTCTCATTATATCTCTCTCCAAGAGGAATTGGGAAAACAATTACACATTGGTGTGGTCACAATCAATAGGGGTAGAACTCTTAGCTTCAGGGAAAGCTGCTCCTAGGACAGATCCTCTCTCAGCATGAGGACCCACCCTAGAGCTGAATCCTATGGGTGTGTCTCTCCTCTCCTTGTCCAACAAGCATATAAGCATATATGATATAAATCATTTTGTATGGATACAGTAAGAAATATCTTAAACTTATAGAATTGCTCTCCTAGGGCCATCTCGATCTCAGACTACAGTGCTCAAAGCCAATCAAATCCTAAGTTACAAAGCATGATGTTAACGGTCTTCCTGTATCTATACAAAAAGGATATTACTTTAAGGTAAACTGTTCATAAGGCATAAGGAGAGGAGAAAGGCAATATTTCACTTATACATATAAAATCATAGATTTCTGGGAAACTGATCTTACAAATTAACAAAGTCTGATAAAGGGGAAAGCTGATTAACTGGGTGAGAAGGAGAGCATAGGAAAGACTGTTTACAGATAAACACAATGGAAGTGGAAGTGCTTCAGGAGCACTGTGATGGGTGTAACCAGATTGATGTGTGTAACCAGATTAATGGGTGTAACCAGATAAATCTAAGCTTCTTGTGGAAGGACAAAGCAATGTTACACTACATCTCTCCCTTTTCTGTTTACAAAAACACAAAAACTTGAAATAGAAAGAGTAACAATTACAAACACAAAAGTCTCATTTGTTGTGCTAAAACTTCAGTCCACCCCTGAACCCAGAGCAGTGCATGTTGCAAAGTGTCGATAGTCCTGCACTGTTCAAGGTTGATCAGAGTCATTTAGTCACATGTTGAAGAAATTAAGTGTCTGGATCACAATTTGAAGAGTTATTTCTGCAACAGCAATAGTAGTGGTCACAGCAGTTGAGTCCCAGGGGAGCAGCTATAGGAGTCTGATGAACTTCAGGGAGCAAGCACTGGATCAGGCAGGGAGTTTCCATTGGGATGAAAACTTGCATTCAGACAAGTAGCGTGTGAAGAGCCAGTGTATTGATGAGTACAGAAGGCAGGTTCTTCAGGTGTTCGGGTCTGACTTTGTCTGGGCCTAATGCTATTTGCTTTTTTACCAACAAAATGGCTTCACAAAATAAGCTAACAAAGTTATAGATGGTCTTATCATTAAATTTAGATCATTGACTATTCTACAAGTTTTCTCATAGAAATTATAAAGTCTCATGAATGAAAACTTTCATTTCAATGTCAACAAAAGTAAGTGGAGGAAATAGATACTTTCTTGACAATAGTTTGCCTTTTGATAAATTACTTTTATTTTTTATATTAAAGGCTTTGTATGAGTCATGTAGGCAGTCAATATTCAAAATAATTTCATGAGTTTGCACATCTTACTTCAATGAATTAGCATGCAATTGAGTAATGATCCTGATGTCAAAGCTAAAAATTAAAGCAAACCAAATTATAAAAAAGGATATGTTTTTTTGAAGAGTTTGAGCCTGATAGTAAGATTTTTGAGACTATGAAAATTAGGGCACAAGATCATAGATAATGCACATACTACATGCAAATGTAAACACACATACATAAAGGAGCTATTTAGCAACATAATGTAGCTGAGAATTAACCTCATTTTATGTATACATGTGGTTAAAGGGCTACTAGAATATAAGATTATATCAAATACTACAAGTTTTCTATTGGGGATCCAAAGAGATGGCTCTTTTTACTTGACTATTTACTGGTAAATATATGAACTGGATAAAGATAAATTTTTGCTTTACGTTTTGAATTTAGACTATATATGTGTGTGTGTCTGTGTGTAAATATATATATATATATATATATATATATATATATATATGGAGAGAGAGGAAGAATGAGAGTGACCACAATACCATTTCTCTTATTATATATCTCTTATATATATTATATCTCCTATATATATATCCATCATGCAGTATGCTGCTTGTCTACCCTCGATGTTTAGTCTTCTGGAATAGTTTAGGTAATTGTTGGACTACCATCCTCTCACATTGTTACTTCTGTGAGTAAACCAATAAACTTTCCTTCTTTACCAGTTCAACACACCATTATGTGTGTCTATGGAAGATGTAGAGGAAATCTGCAGGAGGGAAGAAACTGTTCTTTTTCAAGTTGCCATAAATATTTCTTTTTTTACTCCATATAATGCTTGCCAGTAGAAAGATGCTTGATTCACTGCTTCAGTGCAATGAATTTTATAGGCACTAAATCTGGAAGATATCCTATAACTTTTAGCATTTCTCTGGATTCCAGGAAGTCCTGCTGGCACAAAAATGAGAAGATTCTACGGAGTCTCCTTAACCTTATCAAAGTTTACCAGTGACTCGCTGAACACTTTTCTGGTTGGTAGTTTCAACTATAAAATTGGAGCAAATTTGTTTTTCAAATAGACCACAAATGTTATGCTTTACATTAATGCCTGAATCTATCATTTAATAGGGTTAGGGTTGATTCTTTCAAGTTTACATGGACTCTGTCTTAGTTTTAGTGATGATATACCACTAACTATTCTTTGTGGCATCAACTAATTATTTTTAATTAATGTAAATTAATTTATAGTGCTTTATATTGAAATATTTATGGTCAAATTACTCTTATGATGTCTATATTTTCATAGAAACTTAACTAATATTTAGCCTCCCTTGTTTTCGGTTCTTTAATCCATAAACTCTTATTTGTATCAACTTGCATTACCTAATGGTTTTCAACCTTTAAATATTTTAAAATTTTATTTTAGGTACCATATATATCACTGTCATGGTCATCCCATTGTTTGTCAACTAGCTCGAGCGGGCTCAGTAACGTCTGCACTGTGAGACTTGTTGTTACTGTGTTTGGCATATCGAGTACGTCATGGGTAGTTTGCCAGGCTTTGCCGTGCGGGTGAGATACTCTCGGTACTCTCGGTAGCTTGCTGGGCTCTCTGAAAGGGGAGGAGGAATCGAACTCGGGTCGGCCATGTTGGCTGTGTGCAAGGCAAATGCCCTACCCACTGTACTGTTGCTCCAAAGATATATATGTATATATGTATGTATATATATATATGTAAAAGCACACAAATATGAACTTCTAACAACATGTAGTGATCTCTTATAGAAGGGCTTAATGTTTCCTGGGTGGAATACAACAATCCCCACCCTCTTTCCTCTGAGGATATTTTTTGTAGCATCTTCAACAGTTTTTCATAATAATCAATACAAAAAATATTATTTTAGCTCTGCTTTGGTGCAGGGATTGGGGTTTGGTATGAAAACACCTAAAATACAGTGGTGGGAAGGTATAATGTTGGTGGGACTGGTGTTTGAATATTAAATGAAATGAAATTTTAGGTACCATAATTTATAAAATTATTAACGTAGAGTTCCATGTATACAACATTCCAGTGCCACACCTTCCACCATGTCTGCTTCCCTTCAACTTTATCCCCCTATTCCCCCTAACACTACCTCATAGTAAGCCTTCTTCTGAATACTGTTTTTCTATTTCTGTTGCCTATGGACATTTGTTAGTCTCCTATGCCATTCCATATCTCTATATCATGGTCACGGTCCTCCCGCTGTTCATCAATTTGCTCGAGTGGGCCCAGTAACGCCTCCATCACGAGACTTGTTTTTACTGTGTTTGGCATATCGAATACGTCACGGGTAGCTTGCCAGGTTCTGCTGTGCGGGCGAGGTACTCTCGGTAGCTTGCCGGGCTCTCCCGAGGAATCGGACTCGGGTCGGCCATGTTGGCTGCGAGCAAGGCAAACGCCCTACCGCTGTGCTACCATTCCATGGTGTAATGTATCTCCGTATACTATACAATATATAAGAGAGAGATTCTGTGCCTATTTCTACTTCCTGAGTAATTTAACTCATTATGGAACTCTCTGGAACCAACCACTTTGCAGCAAATCGCAGAATTTTTCCTTATATGTGAATAATATTGCATTGGATTTATGTTCATAATTTCTTTATCCAGTCATTTATTCTTGAAACTTGGGTTATTTCCAGATTATTGGCTACTCTGAACATTGAAAATAGAATAATCTTTTCTGAATAAAAAAAAAATTGGCCTTGAGGTAGATGCAGAGAAGAGTTTCTGGGTCATAGGGAAATAAATTTTCTAGTTTTCTAAGGTGGCCATATTGATTTCCAAAAAGCCTGAACTGACTTCCCTTTATCCAACATCCATGCCAACATCAGGTGTTTTTCTTTGCATATTTTCCATGTGATATGTGCTAGTCTCAATGGTGTGAGATAATATCTCATTATTACTTTGATTTGTATTTCCCCAGTGATAAATTAGTCAGCTTTTTTCATATACCTCATGGAATATGAATGTTTTTAAGGACATTTCTATTCACTTCTTTTTGTTTTTTCACCTAAAATTCTACCAGTGCCGTATGTATTGTGGATAGTAGCAATTTATTGCAAGAGTGGTGGGACACTATTTCTTCCCACTTTGAGGGGTCTTTTTATTTTGCCCAACATGTCCTTTATAGTGCAAAATTTTCTTAAATTGATGCAATCTCATTTATATTTATCTTTGGTTCTTTTTGTTTGTCCAATGGCACTGAATCATTGAGAATACTCAATGATTCAATGCTATGAAGTATTCTTATGTATTACACTACTGAACTGGCACTGAATTGTTGTTGAAAACCACTCGTTTCAATAATCCTGCTAAGAAAAAGACATAAGTTAATATAGTTAAAGAAAAAATTAAATGGTTAATAAGAATTCTTCCAGCATACACATAAAGGATTTCTTTTACCATGTACTAAAATATACTACTTGAAAGCACCAGGAACAAATAATCAACTTTGGATCTCTGACATTTCTTCAAACTCAATATACTGTAATGCAGTCATTCTAATGACAGGAGTTTGCTGCTCAGTGAATATGTCATTGAATTTGTTCCAAGTTGTGTTTTAGTCTTAACAATATTCTGTCATTTTTTAAGTAATAATGACTGATAGGTTAGAGAAAATTATACAAATTATAATAATAAAATATTCTGAATAATTTTAGAGTTGATGAAATGTTCATTCAATCATGAAAAATAAGTTTTAGAATGCTTTCTAAAAGGAAGTTTAAACAATTGAATTTATCCTCACTGTCAGCACAGAAAACTTGGCAGTGGTTTATAATATGATTATATTATCAATATTTCACTTAAGATTGAGGAGCTAGGGTAAATTTATTGGCATGTCCAGCTCATCTTTTTCTTACTCTCTAAATCCAAATACAATTGAATTTTGGGTTCAAATTAAATGACCAAGATTCATACAATTTTTAAAAACTTTCCCAAATTTGAAGTTTTCTTACCTTTCTAACAACTGTGAAGAGTCAAATGTTTATGTCTATTATTCTGATTTAAATGAACAGAGGACCTTTATGCAATGGAGAGGGAATGAGTGGCAACAAGTCAATACTACCATTTACATATGTATACAGGACTTTAAACAAAGACAATCAGGAACCAGAATTATCATGATCTATTTAAGTACATTACTTCTGCCTTATCAATTTCTCTCAGAGAAACTACATAGAGTTGAAATTCAAATCGAAATATGCTTGTAATGATACAATATAAAGGGGTAAGAAGGCGAGGAACTCATCTTGCACATGACTAACCCAGGATCTATAGCCAGCACTGCCTCTGTTCCCCCAGCATAACCAAGTAATCTCTGAGCACAGAGCCTGGAGTAAATCATAAGAAGTACTGGATGTGGACCAAAACCCAACTCCCCTAAAAATAATATACAAAGCGATTTTACATTAAAATGATAGAATATTTTGAGTCAGGGCAATAGCACACATGGTATGGCTTTTGCCTTGAACCCGGCCAACCGGTGTTCACTTCTCAGCACCCATATAGTCTTCTTAGCATCCCAGAGGTTATCCCTGTGCAGAGCCAAGAAAAAGCCCCCAGAATTGCCAAGAGTGGCCCCCAAACAAGGATATGAAGCAAACAGACAAATAATATTAATAAATATTGCATATGCTTGGGGGAATAATATGGTGACAAGAATCAAACTCAGACCTCCTGTGCTCAAAGCGTGCATTATAGCCCATTTGGCCATATCTACAGCCCAATGTAGTCCAGAAAGACACTATACCATACATCTTTAGAAGAAATCCTCTTATTTGGATTTCTTAGTATTGAATCAGTTGTATACCATGTCTTATTAGAATCTGTCTGTCTGTAGCACTGTCCTGCCATTGATTTGCTCGAGCAGGCCCAGTAACATCTCCATTTTGAGACTTTTTGTTACTGTGTTTGGCATAATGAAAATGTCACAGGTACCTTGCCTGGCTTTGCCATGCAGACGAGAAACTTTCGGTAGCTTTCTGGGCTCTCTGAGAGGGGCGGAGGAATTGAACCTGGCTTGGCCATGCCAGTCTCATGCAAGGCAAATGCCCTACCACTGTGTTATCAGTCCACTATTCTAAAATTACATACATTCTTGCACATTAATTTTATTATTTATAAAATTAGAGCTGTAAAAGTGCTTCATTAATTTAGTTATATGGGTATATAAAGAAAACCCAGTGTTTCATGAGATGTAGTAAATAACATTAAAATATTTGCTATCACATAAAATTTGTTTTATTTAAAATATAGCTTACATAGTCTGTCCTGGGAAGTAATTTTTTGAAAAGCAAATTAATTTTGCCATTGCAAACAATACTGCTCCAAAGCAGATAGATGACAAGAAGGAAAGTGCCTCTATGGCAGGATGTTGGGTAGGGTGGGGGTGGCAGGACTTTGGACTTTGGTGGTAGGAAATGTACACTGGTAGAGGGATGGGTGTTTGATCATTGTATGACTGAAACTAAATAATAAAATCTCTGTAACTGTACCACATAGTGATTCAGTAAATGAAAATAAATAAATAAATAATAAATAAATAAATACTTTTTATAAAGATCCTATAGATGAATTGGCTATTACCATTCTTATTTTCTTATTTAATTTTATGATGTTCATACAAGTAGAATTTTTGCACTTATAAAGCTGTTATGATTGAACTTACAATCTAGTCAATGACAGTTGAAATTGCTGATTTAGATGTTCATAATTTTTTATTATGTAAGTGTTGTTAAAAATCAGAAAGTTTAAGCAATAAATTTGCAAGTATATAAATGACAGATTGACATTCGATTTTCTTTTTAAAGCTATAAATACTTTTAAGACTATTTTGCATGCTTTTTTAAATGTTACAATACCAAAAATGACATTTTTTCAAGAAATAAGTTAAAAGAAAATAAATCATACTGCATTTGCTCAATTTCCTGGCAATTATCTATAACATGCCATTGAACATCTCAAAAAGAAAAGAGTAAGTAAAGCATCAAATAATAAAAAAGAACAGATTTTTAATAATTGTTTATGAAATACAAATTTAAAATTATGGTTCTGATATTATGCCTCATTTACATTTTAAATGTTGTCAAAATTAATTCACAAAATACTTCTGAGAATAAGTCTGACACAGTCAATCAATAATATATAAATAAGTATTTTGTGGGTGATGTGAATAATTCCATGTATATGGTGCTTAATATTGCATGTTGCAACTGATGATATCCCAAATTTGTGAAATATTTTCAAGAATTTGATGTATTCAGAAAAAAATTAAAAATGAATAACCTTATTAAGTAAGTGTAATGAATTCAGGTAGGTTTTCTGTTTCTGCAGTGATTATTAGAAAATGAAAATATATAAATGTTTTATATAATCTTGTCATTTATTTTACTTAGTTAAAGTCATCATTCCATTCATTAAAATTCCAACTCACAAGGTAGATATTAATTATATTGGCTCTGTCCAGAAATTATCAAGCAAATGATGATTGTTGGGTAGTGTAAATTACAAGAAGGATTGCTAACAACACTGAGTTTGAGATTCATTATACACGATTTTAACATGGAGCATTTCAGTTTCTGTGTGTGTGTTTAAACTAAGCACAAATATCAAAATTATAATTGTAACACATTTTATGGAAAAATTAATTTGATACATGAAATGCAGAGTAATTTAAATGTAAGTAAGTTAAATGACTTGGCAACAAAACCTTGTGAAATTAGTCTTTGTTGTTCACAATCTAGACAAGAGTTACATTAGAATTTTACCACAGTTTCGGTGATTTCATTTGAAATAAATTCACTAGTCTCACAAATTAAGCTATTCTCATTTTATGTGTATGGAAGTCATAAAATTCCAAAATGTTTCTCAATGTTATAGTTTTCAGAAGATAAACTTTAATCTAGCAAAGTAAAAGATCTGAAAGAAAATCTGAAGCATATTGATAAAACTATAACTTTTTACTTCCTGCTATATTTTATATTCAGCTATTACTACATATGCCATAAAATCAAGTACTGTATCACTTTATCATTGTCATCCAGTTTATCTATTTGCTCAAGCGGGCACCAGTAATGTCTTCATTCGTCCCTGCCCTGGGATTTTAGCAGCCTTTCCTTACTCATTCTTCCCAACGGTGCCTTATTGGAGACTCCTTCGGGGTCAGGAGAATAAGACCCGTTATTGTTATTGTTTTTGGCATATTGAATATCTTCCTAAAACGAGCAGACACCATTGGGCTACATTAGCATGTGACAGAGACCAGTGGAGATGTTAATGGTACCCGCTCAAGCAAATTGATGAGTAGTGGGATGTCAAGTGACCAAGTGAATATGCCATGGAGAGCTTGCCAGGCTCTGCTGTGTGGGTGGAATACTCTTGGTAGCTTGGGCTCGCTCTCTGAGAGGGGCGGAGAATGTATATAAGAGAATACAAGCAACAATGTTAAAACCAAACACATGTGTGCTGCCTTAGGTACATCAGTGGACCAAGAGGTCATGGCCCTGCACTTCTGGGAGTTTTGTTTTATATAGTCTCTGGATCTTGGCCGTTGATGGGATTACATGGCCCCAGGGGTAGTTTGTGGGTATGACTGTCAAGTTACTGGAAAATGGGGAATCTGGGTGGAGGAGGCCTAGTCCCGATCTGAGCAGGCTTGGAGATCTCAGCCCCGGGTCCCTCATACCTGGGTTCCTCTGCTGGTTCCTTCATGTGTGAGGCTTGCCCCAGCGTGTGGAGAGTGGTCTTGAGTATGGCTCTGGCTGGCTTCTTGAGGTTTTCGGCTGTAGACATTCTGCTTGGGGCGTGGAGGGGAACTCAACCCGTTTCCCTCAGAGGGTCCCTGGTGAAGACAGCTTGGTTCGGAGGCAGGGGATTCTCCATCAAAAATCAAGTGCACAAATTCTAAATTGTAAATCAGTTCGAATAGTTGTCTCTAATGAATTTAAGCAATTTTTTCATAATAAGCATGTATTCTATACTATACAATTCTAATCTATGATTTTAAATCTTTATGAATACTAAAAAAATTAATAGTATTTATTTTTAATTGTATGACATTGATTCATATTAGTAAATTAGTCACTAAATACATATGAAGTATGTATGTATTTACATACATACATACATACTCCATGATGAAAATACTTGACATGAAATTGAAATAATTACAGAATAAATGAAAAATGTGAGAAATAAGATAAAAAAGTCATTCTTGATCTCAGTAAATAAAATTTTCTTCATAATAAAGTTGACTGGTATGTTCAGAGCACAATAACAGGTTTTTGTTCTTTTTAAAATTTTTTTGATTTATCAGAGATTTTCAAATATACTCATTTGAAAGAGTAAAAAAACAAATTATATTCTTATTGCTTAACTTATACTCTTTTTTTCCCCTTTATTTTATTTTATTTTACTTTTTTTTAAAGTTGTAGATTTACAATTTTTTGTGCTTTGGTTTCAATTATACAATGATCAGATACCCATCCCTCCACCAGTGCCCATTTTCCACCGCCATGGATAATATCCCTCCCACCCCCATCCCCCCATCCCCCCTGTCTCTGTGGCAGGGCAATCCCCTGTGTTCTCTCTCTCCTTTTGGGTGTTGTGGTCTGCAAAAGAGGCATTGAGTGGCAAACATGTTCAGTCCATAGTCTACGTTCGACATGCATCTCCCCTCCTGGGAGGATCCTCCAAACATCCTTTATTTGGTGCTCCCTTCTCTATCAGAACTGCCCTTTCCTCTAGGATACCCGGCTGGCCTCTAAGTTATGGAGTAATCCTCCTGATGCTGATCTCAGCTATTCTTGGGTATTAATCTCATACTTTGTTACTTTATATCCCCCAGATGAATGCAATCTTTCTATGTCTATCCCTCTCTTTCTGACTCATTTCGCTTAGCATGATACTTTCCATATTGTACCACTTGTATGTAAATTTCATGACTTCATCTTTTCTAAGAGCTACATAGTACTCCATTGTGTAGATGTACCAAAGTTTCTTTAACCAGTCATCTGTTCTTGGGCATTCAGGTTTCTTCCAGTTTCTGGCTATTGTAAAGAGTGCTGCAATGAACAAACAAGTGCAGATGTCACTTCGACTATACATTTTTGCCTCTCTGGGATATATTCCCAGGAGTGGTATTGCTGGGTCAAATGGGAGCTCAATTTCTAATTTTTTGAGAATAGTCCATACTGTTTTCCAGAAGGGCTGAACCAGTGGACATTCCCACCAACAGTGAAGGAGTGTCCCTTTCTCGCCACATCCGTGCCAGCATCGGTTGCTTTTATTCTTTTGAATGTGGGCCAGTCTCTGAGGTGTGAGATGGTATCTCATTGTAGTTTTGATCTGCATCTCCCTGATGATTAATGATGTAGAGCATTTTCTCATGTGCTTTTTTGCCATTCGGATTTCTTCTTTGAGAAAGTTTCTGTTCATTTCATTGCCCCATTTTTGGATGGGGTTGGATGTTTTCTTCTTGTGGAGTTCAACCAGTATTTTGTATATCCTGGATATCAACCCCTTGTCAGATGTGTATTCGGTGAATATCCTTTCCCATTCTGTAGACTGTCTTTGTATTTTGGTCACTGTTTCTTTGGAGGTGCAGAAGCTTCTTAGTTTAAGATAGTCCCATTTATCTATCTCTGTTTTCACTTGCTTGGCCAGTGGCGTGGCATCTTTGAAGATACCATTAGCTTCAATGTCATGGAGGGTTTTGCCAACTTTATCTTCAATGTACCTTATGGTTTCTGGTCTGATGTTGAGGTCTTTAATCCATTTTGATCTTACTTTTGTACATGGTGTTAGGCAGAGTTCTGAGCCTATTTTTTTGCATGTAGCCGTCCAGTGATGCCAACACAATTTATTAAAGAGGCTTTCCTTACTCCACTTCACATTACTTGCACCTTTATCAAAGATTAGATGAGCATATGATTGAGGGGAGATGTCAGTGTATTCAACCCTGTTCCATTGGTCTGCAGTTCTGCCTTTGTTCCAGTACCATGCTGTTTTAATTATTACTGCTTTGTAGTACAGTTTGAAGTTCGGGAGGTTGATTCCTCCCATTTTCTTTTTCCCAAGAATTGCTTTAGCTATTCGTGGGGGCTTATTGGTCCATATAAATTTCAGGAGTGTTTGCTCCATTTCTTTGAAGAATGTCATGGGTATCCTTATAGGGATTGCATTGAATTTATACAATGCTTTCGGTAGTGTTGCCATTTTGACAATGTTAAGTCTCCCGATCCATGAGCAGGGGATATCTTTCCATTTCCTCATGTCCTCTTTTATTTCCTGAAGTAGCGTTTTGTAGTTTTCTTTGTACAGGTCCTTTACTTCCTTAGTTAAGCTGATTCCTAGGTACTTGATTTTCTGAGGCACAATTGTGAACAGTATTGTTTTTTTCATGTTGCTTTCTTCTCTCTCACTGTTTGCCTAATACTCTTAAACGAATAACTAAAATATGACAGATTTAGGTACAGTTTCTGGTTAATTTCCCAAAAGTTGAAAAAACTACTTAATCATATGTAAACATTGTAATTTGAGAAAAAAGTAAAATTATTTATAAAGTCTTTCAAAATCTGTTCTAATTCACACTTCACAACTTATCCTTGAAACTAATCAGTATATACCTTATGACAGTTATATTATTAGAGATAGAACATTTCACTTGCATATATGCATATAGAATTGACTCTTCATTTTGGTTGAACTTAGTTAGGTATTTATTTTCCCCAACCAGCAAACTGCAGAGAATTTCTCATCAAATGAAGAATCAATAGACATGATAAACTTCTTAGATGTCTTAATTCTATTTCCACACCTCCTCAACATTTAACAATCATCTGGTTTCCCAGGAGCTGTCAACTTCAAGGTTTATTGCGCAGAGATTCAGTTTGCTGAGGGCTCAAAGGATGATTAATACTTTACATCGATAACATATTATTTAACTTATACATCTTTAGGCATAATGTTATGAACACTTAGTAGAGTATTGTATCACTGTATCACTGTTATCCTGTTGTTCATTGATTTGCTCCAGCGAGCTGCAGTGACATCTCCATTCATCCCAGCCGTGAGATTTTAGCAGCCTCTCCTTACTCATCTTTCCCAATGCTGCTCTATTGGAAGCTCTTTCAGAGTCAGGGAAATGAGACCCATTATTGTTACTGTTTTTGGCATATTGAATACACCACGAGGAGCTTCCCATACTCTGCCATGTGGGCGAGATACTCTCGGTAGCAGGTAAGCAGGTACTTGAACATAGCCTTGAACACAGCTGACTGTAGTTTGATCCTCAGCACCCTACAACTGTCTAGTATAACTAATTTCATGTGCACTAGAAACCAAAGAATTCATACGACTTACCTTTGTGTTATTTGTTTTGTTGAAGTAGTTGAAATTAAATTCCAGTAATTTCAAAGTGTGCCTGCACAAACAAATGAGACAAAACTAATTTGTGCTTTAAGCAATTCATACCAGCCAACTTTGTATTACTATATTTTGCAAACTAGTGTTCCATTTTCTGCATTTTTTTTTGTATTTCTATAAATACGAGATTGTGGAAAATTATCTTGGCAAAAATATAATATCACAGAATTAATTATATACTTACCAAAGTCACAGAGTACCCATATTCTATATAATTTCATGTATATATAAAAGTATATTTCCAGATAAGGTAAGCATTTGAATTTGTGGATTTTAATAAGGTAACCTGTTCTCCCCAATTGTTGGTGGCTATCACCAACCAATTAAGATCCTAAAATAAGTTATCGTAATAGGTTTGTAATGGACTATCTCATGATGATTTAATTAAAAAAATAACAACAACAAAAACACAGCTTAAATAGGATCAAGAGGGAGATAACAAAGATTAGGCACATGTCCTACATGGAATTCACTTGGTTTCATACCAGGCACCACACAGTCCCTTAACATTATTGGCTACAGCCCCGATGGCTCTTAAGGGCCAGCAGATGTGTCCATCATAGTCCTCAAGCATTGCATGGTGGCCAGGGTAGTTCCAGGCACCACAGGGCCAAGGCAGCATCCTCTGGCCCTAAAATCGAACCAATTATCCTGTTGATCAAAAAACCTTCATTAAAAAATAGAATATATGACTAATATTTTAAAAAACACTAAGTAAATCATATATGTAAAAGAAAAAAAAATACTCCCCAATCCAGACTGAATACATGAAATGGGACACTGGATTTTGTGCTAGCATTTAGAGTCCTGGTCTGCTTATTTCTAGTTCTCTGACTTTGAATAAAGTTCAATTAGCAGTTCTCCTATATGTGCCATTTGCAAACAAGAAATTGTGGGAACACTCATTCTCTATGATCACCTAAATAATCATATAGAGCTACTAATTTCGCATCATAAAACATTCTCCTACATAATCACATGTGAATACTTTTGTATGCATATATATTCATATTTGAATATAGACAAATCGATGCATAAACTTATACATATGTATTCATATATATTTGGAATTATTAAAATATTTATTTAAGAGCACTGTCTGCACTGTCCTCCTGTTATTCATTAATTGGCTTGAGCAGGCACCAGTAATGTCTCACAACAAATTGTGAGACTTGTTGTTACTGTCTTTGCCATGCATATCCAGTAAGCCATGGGGAGCTTGCCAGGCTCTGCCATGCGGGTAGGATACTCTTGGTAGCTTGCCAGTCTCTCCAAGAGGGGTGGAGGAATCAAACCTGGGTCAGCAGTGTGCAAGGCAAACGGATTACCCTCTGTGCTATCGCTCCAGCCCATATTTTGTATATATACTAAATAGATAGCATATTTATATTGAATAAAGACAAATATTGATACAGAATCTCCTGCACCAGGATGTCTCCACTGGGAAGGGGTTGAGTTTCCTTCCCCACCCCAAGCAGAACCCTGGCAACCAAAAACCTCCAGAACCCAGCCACAGCAATACTCAAGATCACGCTCCACATGCTCAGAAAAGCCTTACACATGAAAGAACCAGCAGGGGAACCAGGTATTCAGGACCCGAGGCTGAGATCTCCAAGCTTGCTTGGATCGGTCTGGGCCTCCTCCACCCAGATTTCCCATTTCCAGTAGTTTGGCAGTCACAGCCACAAACTGCCCCTAGGACCATGTACTCCCATCAATGACCAAGATCCAGACACTATAAAACAAAGCTCCCAGCACAGGACTTCTTATAGTCTAGCCCACTGATGTACTTAAAGCAGTACACTTGAGCTTGATTTTAATATACTTGCTTGTTTTCTCTTATATACATTCTCTGTCCTTCTCAGAGAGCCTGGCAAGCTACTAAGAGTATCCTGCCCGCAGGGCAGAGCCTGGCAAGTTCCCCGTGGTGTATTTTATATGCCAAATAAGTAACAATAACAGGTCTCATTCCCCTTACCCTAAAGGAGCCTCCAATAAGGTACCATTGGGAAGGACAACTAAGGAGAGGCTGCTAAAATCCCAGGGCAGGGACGAATGGAGACGTTACTGGTGCCCGCTCAAGCAAATTGATGAACAATGGAATGACAGTGATACAGTGATAACCAAATATACATTGCTACTAGGGAAAATCCTGAAAATTTATAAGTATTTCCTTTATCTATTCCCTTGACATTGAAAAATACTTTCTTAATAAAACTACATTGTTGAGAACTGAAGTACCTAAGAAGTAAGTAACTTCTTAAATACATTTTAGTCATATGTGGCAGAGAATTTTTCTGTTGCTCTTCCTTTGTATGCAAGTTCATTTTATTTATTTTGTTGATTTTTTTAAAATCAGGTTTTGAAATATATCAAGACTTTTGCAATTTGAGTGAAGATGGCAGTGTCTGAAACCTAGTTTCTTGCAGAAAACTTCATTAAGCCTTCTACTGAACAGCTGATTGTAAGGGTCTTTATAATTTAATTTAATTTTTATTTTTTTAGTGAAACATCATGAGGTACAGTTGTAGACTTACAAATTTTTGTGCTTGGGTTGCAGTTATACAATGATCGAGTAGCCATCCCTCCACCAGTGCCCATTCTCCACCATCAATGATCCCAGTATCCTTCCCACCCCCCCCCCCACCCCACCATCCAACCCTGCCTCTGTGGCAGGGCATTCCCTATTGTTCTCTCTCTCCTTTTGGGTGCTGTGGTTTGAAAGAGAGGAATTAAACGGCAATCATGTTCAGTCTATAGTCTACTTTCATCATGCATCTCCCATTCTGGGAGGATCCTTCCAACACGCTTTATTTGATGCTCCCTTCTCTCTCTGAGCTGTCTTTTCCCCTAGAATGTGCGGCTGGCCTCCAAGCTATGAAGTAAACTACCTTGTACTTATCTCGGCTATTCTTGGGTGTTAGTCTTCTATTTTGTTACTTTATATTGCCCAGATGAATGCAATCTTTCTATGTCTGTCCCTCTTTTTTCTGATTCATTTCACACAGCATGATAGTTTTCACATAGTGCCACTTATATGAAAATTAAATGGCTTCATCTTTTCTAATACCTGCATAGTACTCCATTGTGTAGATGTACCAAAGTTTCTTTAACCAGTCATCTGTTCTCAGGCACTCAGTTTTTTTTTTTCCAGATTCTGGCTAGTGTAAACAGTGCTGCAGTGTACAAACAACTTCAGATGTCACTTTAACTATACTTTTTTGACTCTCTGGGATATATTCCCAGGAGTGGTATTGCTGGCTCAAATGGGAGCTCAATTTCTAGTTTTTTGAGAATCACTCATCCTGTTTTCCCAAAGGGCTGAACCAGTCAGCAAACCCACCAGCAGTGAAGGAGGGTACCTTTTGAGCCACATCCACACCAATGCCGGTTACTTTTGTTCTTTTGGATGTGTGCCAGTCTCTGTGGTGTGAGATGATATCTCATTATTTTGATCTGCATCTCCCTGATGATTAAAGATGTAGAGAATTTTCTCATGTGCCTTTTTGCCATTCTGATTTCTTCTTTGAGAAAGTTTCTGTTCATTTCCTCGCCCCATTTTTTAAATGGGGTTGGATGTTTTCTTCTAGTGGAGTTCAACCAGTACTTTGAATATCCCCGATATCAACCACTTTTGGGGAGGGTATTGGGCGAATGTCCTTTCCCATTCTGTAGATTGTCTTTGTATTTTGGTCACTGTATCTTTTTGTGGTGTAGAATCTTCTTAGTTTAAGATAGTGCCATTTGTTTATCTCTGTTTTCACTTGCTTGGCCAGTGGTGTGACATCTTTGAAGATATCTGAAGATACCGTTAGTTTCAATGTCGTGGAGAGTTTTGCCAACTTTGTCTACAATGTACCTTATGGATTCCGCTCTGATGTTGAGGTCTTTAATCCATTTTCATTGTACTTTTGTACATTGTGCTAGGCAGATGTCTGAGCCCATATTTTTTTTTTTGCATGTAGCTGTCCAGTTTTGCCAGCACTATTTGTTAAAGAGGCTATCCTTGCTCTTCTTCCCATTTCTTGCTCCCGTATCAAAGATTAGATGATTATATATTTGGGGGAGATGTCCGTATATTCAACCTTGATCCATTGGTCTGCAGTTCTGCGTTTGTTCCAGTACCATGCTGTTTTAATTATTACTGCTTTGTAGTAGAGTTTGAAGTTAGGGAAGTTGATTCCTCCCATTTTCTTTTTCCCAAGAATTGTTTTAGCTATTCTTGGGGGATTATTGTTCCATATGAATTTCAGGAGTGTTTGCTACATTTCTTTGAAGAATGTCATGGGTATCATTGTAGGGATCACATTGAGTTTATACAATGCTTTGGGAAGTATTGCCATTTTGACAATGTTAATTCTCCCGATCTATGAGCAGGGGATATCTTTCTATTTTCTCGTGTCCTCTTTTATTTCCTGAAGTTGTGTTTTGTAGATTTTTTTGTACAGTTCTTTTACTTCCTTAGTTAAGCTGATTCCTAGGTACTTGATTTTCAGGGGCACAATTGTGAACGGGATTTTTTTTTATGTCACTTTCTTCTCTCTGACTATTTGCATATAGAAAAGCCATGGACTTTTGGGTATTGATTTTATAGCCTGCAACTTTACAACTTTATTGTTTCTAGGAGTTTCCTCTAAGATCAGAGATGAGACAAGTATACCCACTCTCTCTGCTGCTGTTCAATATAGTACTGGAAGTACTTGCAATAGCGGTTAGACAAGAAAAAGATATTAAGGGCATTCAGGTAGGAAAGGAAGAAATCAAGCTCTCAGTATTCATAGATGATATGATACCATACTTAGAGAACAGTAAGCATCTTTTTAGTTTTTTTTTGTTTTTCATATAGTATAGTTTTACTTTAAAAATATTTTTCTAAGTTTTGTTACCTATTAAATGTATTAAATGTAAACAAATAAACATACTTTATGAACAGCAAACAAGCCCCTCAAATTATTATTTCTATGTTTCATAACCACTTTTGTATTTGGAGGCCTCTATGGAAAATGATTTTTGAATCAATTACTATTAATTAATAACATTAAAAAATTGTTCATATATACTAATTTGCATTGGAGACTTTGTTGTTACTGTGTTTGACATATCGAATACATCACGGGTAGCTAATTAGTTACTAATAGTACACTGAGCACTAATATGTATGCATAATAGAAAATGTTGGATGGCTCCCATTTTATTTTCCATCTTCTTGGGGATGATTGAATAAATGCTTAAGTGGAAATCTTTAAAATTCTCGGGACTGATAGATTGTTCTGGAAGTAAGATTGCCTGTCATCTGGTTTATAAGCTCCTATTACCTATGAATGCACGCGAGTTATGACAACAGTATTTTATTGTTTGTTATTATTGTTGTGCCATACACGCAGTGCTTAGCGCTTACTTCTGGGTCTGCATTGAGGGATTACTCCTGGAGGAATTTGGGAACTGATGAGTGGCCAGAGCAATTGAACCTGGTCAGACTCCCTGCAGAATAAACACCCTGACCATTGTATTATCACTCTGACCCCCCAAAATATTTTTATTATTTTGGATTGCTTTGTTTTGCGGTCCACACTTACTATACACTTTGATTTCATTTCTGGAGGGACTGGGAAAGGGTGGAGGGGGGAGGGGCGGCATATGGAATGCCAGGGACTGAACCTAAGTGCAAAGCACATATTTCACCTACTTTTCTCTCTATCCACAATCCTCAAAGTTTACCGAAGGGAAGTATGGAGAATCTAGACATAAAATCAACACAGAAACAAAAAAAAAGCAAGAAAAACTGACCCAGGGTCTAGAGCTATAGTACAATGTGTCAGGCATTTGCCTTGCATACAACCAACCAAGGTTCGATTCCCAGCATCCCATATAGTCCCCTGAGCACTGCCACACATAATTCTGGATTCAGAGCTAGGAGTAACCCTGTGCATCACCGGGTGTGACCTGAAAAAAAGAAAAAAAACTAGCCCAGCCCATTCCCTTTCACTTAGGGCTTCCCTCTCCACCATATTATTTTTTAGAGTATTACTATTTTTCTTCTGTTTTTCTTTTACTTTCTTTATTGAATCACTGTGAGATAGACTTACAAAACTGTTTGTGATTAGATTTCATTTATACAGTATTCAACACCCATTTCTCCATCCGTGTCCCCAGATTCCCTCCCATCACCCCATCACCCCCTACCCCCACCTCCTCCCTGCCTCTATGGCAGGGGCTTTTCTTCTCTCTCTCTCTCTCTCTCTCTCTCTCTCTCTCTCTCTCTCTCTCTCTTTCTCCTTTCCTCTTTCTCCTTTTGGGCATTATGATTTGAAATATTTATACTGAAAGATTATCAAGAATATCGTTTTATCTACTCTTAATACTTAGATCTTGTTCAGCATGATCATGCCCTGCTATTATTGTCATATTGATCTCTTTATTTTACTTACCCTCAGCCTCGCACACACTTGTGATTAGTTTCAACCATTAATCAGTAACCTAGCCCCAGAAACTGGAAACAACCTGAGTGCTAAAGAATAGATGAATAGATAAAGAAATTATGACACATCTATATAATGGAATACTATGCAGCTGTTAGAAAAAACAAAGTCATAAAATTTGAATATAAATGGATGGACATGGAGAGTATCATGCTGGTTGAAATGATCAAAAGCAGAGGAAAAGGTATAGAATGATTGCATTCATTTGTGGTATATAAAAATAAAATACAGTAAAAGACTGATATCTATATCCAGTGATGACTATTTTCTTAAGCTTTACAACCAAAATATCTGTCACGGTCACTGTCACTGTCATCTCATTGGTCATAGAATTACTTGAGCAGGTGCCAGTAATGTCTCTATTCCTTCCAGCCTTGAGATCTTAGCAGCCTCTTCTTACTTGTCTTTTCCCAAAGATTGGAGACTCTTTCAGGGTCAGGGGAAGGAGACCTATTGACATTACTGTATTTGGCATATCAAATATATCACAGGGAGCTTGCTAGTCTCTGCCCATGCAGGCTGTATATTCTCGGTAGCTTGTTGGGCTCTCCAAGAGGCATAAATAGGTAGGAATTTTTCGCAAAGCAGCCTGGAGGGTGGTGGTGGTAGGGCAGTGGTGGTCGACTGCTGGGTCAGGGTCCCTTGGGGTGGAGAGGGCTCCCACCTGCCCCACAGCCTGGCGTGGAGTCCAGTGGCGTGGTTCTGGGGGACTCCTTTTATACTCCTGTTTGGGAGGAGCATCCAGGAGTTCTGGAGGGCGGCCAGTGAGGAGATTATCTGGTGCCAGCAGGGTGTGGCTTACGGGTGTGATCCCTGAGTCACCAGAGACTTGGGGAAGCAGGCAGAGGATCTCTGTTCCGGGTTCTGCTGAGTCCAGAGTCCAAGGTCACAAAGTTCGCATTATCTGGGTTCCATGGGATTTCATTATTGTGTGAAGCTCGGTCTGAAAGTCCGGAAAGCGTCCTAAAGCATGGTGGTGGTCGGGCAGTGGAGGTTGGATGCCGGGGCTGGGTCCCTTGGGGTGGTGAAGGCTCTCACTCGCCCCACAGCCTGGTGCAGAATACCACCTGACAGGCTCTGGGGACCATATGTATGCCAAGGAGCGAATCTGGATCAGCTGTGTGCAAGATCTAAGCAGTAAAGTTCACTCAAGCTGAGTAATCATGGCAGAAGGCGGATTTGATCCCTGTGAATATGTTTGCTCTCATGAACATGCGATGAGAAGGCTGATCTATCTGTTGAAGCATTCTCAGTCCTACTGCACAGACTCAGAATGTCTTCACCAAAATTCCTATTGGAAACTATTCTCTGTTCTCTTCAGTCCTTGCCAGGGTACAGAACTACAATATTCTCCTCTTATTCAACTCCTGTAAACTTTGTGGACTCTTGACCTCTGGATAATGCTGATCCCATTCTTTTTGGTTCTGTGAACTTTATGTACATCTCTGTAAAAAGACTTCTTCCTTTAAAGGGTCCTTCCATCTCTAATAAAAATCATGATTAATATGATTGGGATTGAAATCCTGAATCCCAAACATGACTGTCATTTGAAACAATTGAGGAGGTTTACTTTATTTCGGGCTGGAGCGATAGCAGAGCGATAGGGCGTTTGCCTTGCACACAGCCAACATGGCCGACCTGAGCTCGATTCCTCTGCTCCTCTCAGAGAGCCCGGCAAGCTACCGAGAGTATCTCGCCCGCACGGCAGAGCCTGGCAAGCTCCCCGTGATGTATTTGATATGCCAAACACAGTAACAACAAAGTCTCCAATGGAGACGTTACTGGGCCCTCTCGAGCAAATCGATGATCAAAGGGAGGACCTTTACCTTACCTTTACCTTACTTTATTTTAATTATGTAAATTTTTTAATTTATGTTAGGAATTCTCATACTCAGAAATTCTAAAATCATAACAGTTAATAATAATTTCTAAAATTATAGTCTGCTCACATATATATTGTTAAAGTGTTTCCTTATACAATAAAGTTTAACAAGAACTGCTGAAAAATCTGAAGTTTCGTAAAATAAGTGTATTAAGATAAAACAGAAATTTTAGTGTATTAACTCTGCAGAGAAATATGAAAACTTATCATTTTTTGATGCTAGTAATTTTATCCCTCAAGATGTTAGTGCTTTATTATCACTTTGACAGCTTGTAATTTTTAATTACTCAGAAAATAATATGCAAAAGAGCTATATATATATATAAATTGTAGATAACTTTTACATTGATGAAAACAACATACTCTATGCTGTGTAAAGTTGTATCACTATCTTACACCTTATATTATAACAGTCATTAAAATATACATTTAATGATGTTTGAAATCAAACTTTTAAGAATGTTGGAAATCTGAAATACTTGTAAGTGGTCATTTGTGAATCCCTTATTTATTAAGTTTACCAACTTGAGCACACGTAGAAGGCAACATAAAATCAGAAGGTTAAGTAGCTAGCATGAGGAGCTTAATATTATGTTAGCAGAAAATTGTACTGTCCCCTCACATTTATAAAGGTAAAATTCCATGGAAATAGAGTCATGTTTCTATGTCTGATACATAAATATGTCAATTGAATACTCTGCTTGTGGTTAACTGTTACCTAATTATTATTTAAGTGTTAGTTTTGATAATTTAATCTTATATTACATGTTCACTGTGCATAAACCACATATATTTTATGGTTATGAATAGCACTTTGTTGTGTGTGAAAAAATTGAAATGATTGCATCAGTTAATTATCTATTTTATTTTTTGTTTCACTGTTTTTGGAGGACAAAAATATAATAAATATAACGTATTATATAATTGACAACAAATATATATTTACAAATATGAACAATCACTGGAGCTTAAGAAATAATACAGCAGGTAGGGAGCTTGTTTTATAGTCAGACATTCTGGGTAGAATGCTCAGCACTATAGTCCCCCAATACAACAGGAGTGATTCCTGAATACAGAGCCAGGAAGAGTGATTTCTAAACACCACTGAGCATGGCCCACAAAAGAAAATGCATAAATAGATATATTTATTCTATATAAACAAACTTCATCTGTAAATAAATAAATTTAGTAAAGTAATAATTAAATTTTATCTATTGGCACTATTTTAAATTTTTTTGTAGAAATACAGTACTGTGAGTTGAGCATTTAGTTAGCTGGTCAAGCATCTATTTTGCATGTTATGGCCCTTGGTTAAATGTTCAGCAACAAAAATTACTATCACTGTATCATGTCATCCTGTTGATTGTCGAATTACTCAAGAGAGTGCCAGTAACGTCTCTATTCCTCCCAGCCCTGAGATTTTAGCAGCCTTATTTAACTAGTCTTTTCCCAATGATTAGAGGATCTTTCGGGGTCAGGGGGATGAGACCTATTGTCATTACTGTTTTTGGTATATCGAATACACCACAGGGAGCTTGCTTTGCTCTGGCTGTGTGGGCAGGATACTCTCGGTAGCTTTTCAGGCTCTCCAAGAAGCATATATTTATATATTTTTCTCTATGACCTGCTGCCTTCTGTCTGAACCCCATCAGATATGGTGTAGTAATTGTAGAAAATGGGTAGGAAGTGTCTTATAATGTGTCTAAAAAGTGGCCTGGGGCATGGCAGTGGTTGGGTAGTGGAGGTTGGCTGCCAGGGCTTGGTCCCTTGGGGTGGGGAAGGCTCTCACCTGCCCCATAGCTTGGCACAGAGTCTGGTGGCATGGTTCTAGGAGCTTCATTTTATACTCCAGTCTGGGAGGAGCACTCCGAGTTCTGGAGGGTATCTGGTGACAGCAGGGTGTGGCTTGTGGATGTGATCTCTGACTCACTGGAGACTGGGGGAAGCAGGCAGAGGATTCTCTATTCTGGGGTCCCGTTGAGTCCAGAGTCCAAGGTCACGAAGTTCTGAATTATCTAGGTTCAGTGGGATTTCATTCATGCGTGAGGCTCGACCTGAGCATCTGGAAAGTGGCCTGGAGCGTGGTGGTGGTTGGGTAGTGGTGGTCGGCTGCTGGGCTGGGTCTTTTGGGATGGGGAGGACTCTCACCCACCCCACAGCCTGGCTCAGAGTACAGTACTGTGAGGTGAGGATTTTGTTTGCTGGTCAAGCATCTACTTTGCATGTTGAGGCCCTTGGTTAAATTTTTAGCAACAAAAATGAGTAATAAAATTTAATATTTATAAAATGATATATCTATATGATATAAGATGTGTTTTTCAAGACCTAATATTCTCTATTTACAGTAAAGTCTCCAATGGAGATGTTACTGGGCCTGCTCGAGCAAATCAATGAACAACAGGAGGACAGTGACAGTGACATACAGTTTTATGTAACTACAGTGACTATTTCCTAAGAAACAAAGGAAATACTCATGCCCTCAAAAGCATTTAGGAAAAAATAATGAAATTGGCTGGAGATCTCAGTTTTAACTATGTGTGAATATATGTGTATGGTAAAAAGATACATTGAACACTTTCCATTTATTATCTTGCATAACAACTTAATTAAATGTGCTGTAAAACAATATGGTGATGTTAAGGTGATAATGCAAATTATTTTTCATCTACATTTGCTATAATGACAAGTTAGATCTTGCCACAGCAACACATGAATATTCTCTTTATTAATCCATTTATGGAACATATACCTGTTTTATTCTTGTTTCTTCCACTAGGATATGAAAATTTTGAATGTAGAATCATTAAATTGCAGTGATAAACAATAGAATTTGTGGAGTTTTAGTACCTCAATTTAAAATTAGTTCTGTCCCTTAATGTGCTTAATCTGTTTCAGTAATTTGCCTTATTTAGTCCTCAATGCACTTTTTCTCTACAAAGGCCACAGTATCAATTGATTTATATGATTTTAAAAGCTGCATCATGACGAATATCAAGTTCTTAGCTCAATTCATATCAAAGGAAAATAAAGTCTGTTAATTAGATTCCAAGGACCACAACTGAAAATAGCGAATAGTGCATAGTAAATAGTGAATAGTGTTAAATGAACAGTGTTTTTTGTATAGTGAACACAATAGTGAATAGTGTTTAGTGAATAGTGCACAGTGTTTAGTGTATAGTGATCATTAAAACTTCATTTTTTTAAAATCAAGGAATTGAATTAAAGAATGAATAAATGGCATTACACTGAAATTCTGACCCTGTGATATCTGACAGGTCAGTCTCTAAAGCAGGGCCTATTTCCCTCAGATGTCTGTTTTATTATGCCCATGTTATTGGGAATAGGGTTGAGAGTCTTAACATTTTAAAGTTGCAATTTAAACTGGGAATGAATACTAGAACATATTAATCTCGCTTAACTTTAGGCGCAAGTAGACCTATAGGCCATTTTTATTACAACAAATTTAAAATCTTGGTTTGAGATCATATATGGACTAAGCTTGCTTAACCAAAGAGAAATAGAACTGAGCCTGCAGATTTAGTAATGAACAGGTGGTTTGTGTAGGTGGCTCAGGACACTGGTTTAGAATACAGCTGGGCTCCTTGGAAGTAAAGACATAAATACCCTTAGAAGAGATTGCATAAAACTTGGGCCCAAAATAGGGTGTGCTTATTTATCATTTTGACAGGTTATATTCTTTTGGAAGAAGATTATATATTATCATTTGCTATCTATAATCTAAATAAGACTGATCATAAATAGTAAATAGAAAATCAGATTTCAAATGCAGTCATTTCAAGTTCTAGAAAAAAAAGAATACATTATACAATATAATCCTCTTGTTTTCTTTGTAAACGTGTGTATGAGTTTTGGGATTCAACAAAAAAAATGCCCATATCTTCCTTCAGTGATTTTGACTTTAGTTTATGAAGATTTAAATAACAAAACAAATACCGCAATTCTCCAGTGATCACACACTGTTATGGGATGCTGGTACTGAGTTGAGACTTTTGGTACTCTGACAAAGAATTAAGTTAGATTTTAAGAGTAAATTGCATCAAAGTAGTAAGTACGGAAGATGAGGTCCTGACAGAAATTAAAGGGGAAATAAATAAAGGATTTCAGAAGGGATGGAGAAAGAATTTAACTAAATCATAGATACAAATAGTCTGTAAGGAACTTTAAAAACAAACCGACTTTTACTGTTTCTACCTCTATAGAATATATTAGTTTCACCTGAGAATCTAATACCATTAATATCCCCCAGGAATATCCCTTGAAAACAAAAATAAAGTGAATTTTGTTTCTACAAAGATGCTACAAATTCTCATTATTTCCGTTTTTATATTGCCATGAATTTTTTTATCATAGCTGCGCAATTTATTTGTGACTATTGCTAGTTGCATTTAAAAAAAAATGCTTCTCCAAAGGATGCTTAGAGGCCTCGCTCAGGTTGGGAGATGTGTGCTAAAAGTAGAAAATAGACCAAACATGATGGCCACTTACTGCCTGTATTTCTAACCAAAACACCCCAAAAAGAGAGAGGGAGACTAAAAGGAAATGTGCCTGCCACAGAGAAGGGGCGGGGGGGGGGGGACTGATGGGAGAGGTGGCGGGAGAGATACTGGGAATATTGGTGGTGAAGAATGGGAACTGGTGGAAAGATGAGTACTCGTCCATTGTATGTATGACTGAAACGTCATAACAAAAATGTGTAATTCTGTAATTCTATCTCATGATGTTTCATTAAAAAATTAAAAACAAAATGCTTCTCCATTGCTGAATAATTGGGTCCAAATATTTGTCACCTGTTTGTACATTTTTTAGTTTCATTTTGGGTCACCCATTTGGCACTGCTCAGGAGTTACTCCTGGCTCTGCATTCAGGAATTACACCTGGTGGTGCCAGAAATCAAACCTGGGTTGACCATGTGCAAGGCAAGCACCATACCCACTGTGCCATCACTCTGGCCCTATTTTTCACATTATAACAGTCAAAAAATACCTCCAGAATTTAGAAAGGAATCATATCTTCTCTTCAGTAGCAGTAATAGTAACTGTTACTGTTAGCAGTATAACTATTACTGCTAGCAGTAATACAAAACCATCATCTTCTTGTCATTTTTGGGTACCTCATAGAAATACAGGCACATATGGGACTCAAAGGTCAGGGGACACTTCTGTATTTCAATGACCAGAGCCACCAAAAATAATCTAGATATGCTTGGGAGAGTCATGTGGTTTGGAGGACCAAACTAGAACCTTGAACCCACATAATATTCACTCCACCATTTTGTGCTTTATTTTCCTATTGTCAAATTCTGCTTTTTTATATAAGCAAACTTTAACCATTATATAAAAAAAATAATTCTAATCATGTGACAATATATCAATGGTTTATTTAATTTTCATATTAGCAAAGTTCATAAAATAACCTGTATATTTGCTTTTGAGTAACATATAAAAGAATTGAGTTATTTCAAATTGATATTTAACAATCAAGTAAAAACAATCAAATCTATGCACAATTTGTTAGTGAATTTTAAATTGATTAAATCTTTACAATATAAATCACTATCTCATATGCATATTAACTAAGGGAATATTCAAAGATAAAATTCGTCTGCTTTAGAAGAGACAGATAATAATCTCTTATTTTCATAAAATCTATCTAAATTTCTTATAAACAATCTAGAGCATTTAACTTCCACTTTTACTGCTTATTTTCATATCTCACCTTTGGGGTGTTCACATTTTTTTGGAGTCAGCAGATGTTCATTTGATTTTCTCTCCCTGTTCAAGTGCTCTTTCTCCATTAAAAAGTCCAGCTCATTCTTCACCTGTCATATTATGTTATTCCTTTTGCCATTTCAACTTATCTTTGAATTCCAAGGTCATAATTATTTCCTACCGATTATACTACCCTAATTTTTGACAACTCTTTTTTAATGTCTTATTTATTTGTCTTAAAACCATTTATCCTTCATGCAACTTTTCATTTGAATGTGTAGTATTTGAACAAATTTATTTTGGGATCAAATATTGAAACCTACATGAAATGTTTCCAAGAACATTAGAGAATCTAACATGATATATATTCATTGGCTACAACTTCTCTCAATTTATCTAAGTTCATTATTAAAGTTGAATGAGCTAAATTTATAGAACTTTCATATAATGTATATCTAAAAATTAGTGCTCCTTTATCCATTACTTCCTGAGGCAAACTGAAGATGGTTTTGGAAGTTAAATTTTGCCACTTTAGAGGGCTGGAGTGATAGCACAGAGGGTAGGGTGTTTGCCTTGCACGAAGCCGACCCGGGTTCGATTCCCAGCATCCCATATAGTCCCCCGAGCACCGCCAGGAGTAATTCCTGAGTGCATGAGCCAGGAATAACCCCTATGCATCACGAAATGTGAACCAAAAAGCAAAAACAAACAAACAAACAAACAAAAAACTAAGACTCAATATGTTTTCTTTGGAAACAGCTCAGTGTTAAAATGCTTCCTTTGTCTTAGTCTTTCAGTTCACAAAAGTCAAATAAAGAAAAATATTAAACGATAATAAATTTTAATAAGGTATTATTATTATACCTTATTAATTTTAATACGGACATTCAATTTACTTCTATATTAATTTACTGAGACATACATCATGTAATCAAATAATCTTTATAAATAAATAAGTTTATGGACTGCAAACTACAGTTGTAAAGGCCCAGATTCTATTATCCTGACAGGTTATATGGTTTTGTGGCAGATAGTCAGCTGGGCCATATGCAATGTGACCATAGAGAATATCTAAATTTATGAACCTGACTACGTGTCAAAATTGAACAAAAGCAACCAGTGCGGATGTGGCGAGAAAGAGACCCTCCTTCTCTGCTGGTGGGAATGCCAACTGGTCCAACACTTTTGGAAAACAGTACGGACGATTCTCAAATAATTAGAATTTGATCTCCCATTTGACCCAGCAATACCACTCCTGGGAATATAACTCAGAGAGGCAAAAAAGTATAGTCGAAGTGACATCTGTACTTGTTTGTTCATTGCAGCATTCTTTACAATAGCCAGAATCTGGAAAAAACCTGAGTCCTTGAGAACAGATGACTGGTTAAAGAAACTCTGGTACATTTACACAATGGAGTACTATGTAGCTGTTAGAAAAGATAAAGTCATGAAATTTACATACATGTGGTACTACATGGAAAGTATCATGTTAAGCGAAATGAGTCAGAAGAATGGGATAGACACAGAAAGATCGTATTCATCTGGGGAACATAAAGTAATAAAATGGGAGACTAACACCCAGGAGTGGCCGAGAGTAGTACCAGGACTTTTGCTCCATGACTTGGAAGCCAACCACATGTGCTAGGGGAAAATGAAGCTCAGATAGAGAAGGGAGCACCAAATAAAGGGTGTTGGGAAGATCCTCCCAGGATGGGAGAAGCATGCTGATAATAGAGTATAGACCAAACATGATTGCTACTCAATGCCTCTCTTGCAAACCACAGGACCCAAAAGGAGAGAGAGAGAGAACAAAAGGGAATGCCCTGCCACAGAGGCAGGGTTGGATGGGGGGACGGGGGGTGGGAGGGATGCTGGGACCCATGGTGGTGGAGGATGGGCACTGGTGGAGGGATGGGTACTTGATCATTGTATAACTGAAACCCAAGCACAAAAAATTGTAAGTCTAGAACTGTACCTCATGGTTTTTCACTAATAAAAAAATAAATAAAATTTAAAAAATTATTTTATGGACACTGGAACTTCAATTCCATAGAATTTTCATATTTTACAGAATTTTTTTGCCTCATTGAAATGTTAATATCATTTTCACCTTTTTGTAAACAGAAGGTTTCCTGCAGCAGACTTATATGAAACAGCAGTTTCCTGAAAAAGAAAATCTTTTCTTTTAAAGCTTTTTTTTAATTGAAATAACATTGGTTTACAACAGTATAAATGCTTTTGTGCTTAGGGATATAGCATTACTACGACAAGCTCTCCACAGCATTGGTGCTATCTGCCCTCAAAATTTAGCATCACTTTTTTTTTCACTTGAAAAATTTTTACTTTATTTTATTTTCAACATGGCATAGTAATGTAACTTAAAAAAGGCAGTTTTTATATTTTTTATATTGTTAATTGCAATATTAACTTACAATACAAGTTCAGTGTCCTAGAAGGATCTGATCTTACAAATTAACATATTCTGATTAGGGGAAAAGCTGATTAATTGGTTGGGGAAGAGAGCATGAAGTGGTTACAGATAAACAAAGGAATGGGAATGACTCAGAAGCACTGTAATGGGTGCAAAGTTGATAAATCTAACCTCCTCGTGGCAAGGGAGAAAGGACAAATCAATTGTTATCCTACAGAAAACATTGTTTTTTTTTTTTAACATAGGAATGTTTTTGGAGATCCAGAGGTGTCTTCTGTTAAAATATGATCTTTTGGGCTGGAGAGATAGTACAGAGGGTAAGGTGCTTGTCTTACATGTGATCTACTTGGGTTTGATCCCAGCACCATGTTTAGTTCCCTGAGAATAGTGAGGAATGACCCCTTAGTACAGAACTAGGAGTCAGCTCTGAACACTTCCAGGTGTGTCTCCACATACACACGTGATATATATATATATATATATATATATATATATATATATATATATCCACACACACACATATGGGCTGGAGCGATAGCACAGCAGTAGGGTGTTTGCCTTACAAGTGGCCAACACGGCCGACCCGAGTTTGATTCCTCTGCCCCTCTCGGAGAGCCCGGCAAGCTACCGAGAGTATCTCGCCCGCATGGCAGAGCCTGCCAAGCTACCCATGACGTATTCGATATGCCAAACACAGTAACAACAGGTCTCATGATGGAGACGTTACTGGGCCCACTCGAGCAAATCGATGAACAATGGGAGGACCGTGACCGATATACATATATATATATATATATACATATATATATATATATGGACTGGAGCAATAGGACAGTGGTAGGGTGTTTGTCTTGTGTGCAGCCAGTCTGACCGAGCCGGGTTTGATTCCTCTGCCCCTCTCCAAGAGCCCGGCAAGCTACTGAGAGTATCTTGCCCGCACGGCAAAGCCTGGCAAGCTACCCATGACTTATTCAATATGCCAAACACAGTAACAACAAGTCTCAAAAATGGAGACATTACTGAACCCACTTGAGCAAATTGATGAACAATAGGAGGACAGTGTTTACAGTTATATATATATACACATATGTATATATGTTTTATATGTTTAATATCTGTACATCATATCACGATCACGATCATCCTGTTGTTCGTCTATTGCCTTGAGCAGGCCCCAGTAAAGTCTCCATCCTAGCCCTGAGATTTTATAAAGAGCCATATTAAAGGCTCTTTCAGTGTTAGGACAATGAGACCCATCATTGTTACTGGTATTTGGCTTATTGGGTACGCCATGGGGAGTTTGCCAGACTCTGCCATGTGGGCAGGTAACATTCCATAACCTGCCAGTTTGTCCAAGGTAAGAATGAGATAAAAAAGATGGGAGCTGGGTTTTATAGTCTCTGGGTCTTGGCCATTGATGGGATTACACGGCGCTGGGGTACAGATGGTGGGTATGACCCTTGCCTACTGGAAGATGGAGGATCTGGGTGGAGGATGCTCAGCCCCAATCCGAGCAGGCTTGGAGATCTCAGCCCTGGGACCTGCATAACTTTGTTCCTCTGCCGGTACCTTCATGAGTGTGGAGAGTGGTCTCAGCATGGTGGAGGCTCGTTCTGGAGGTCTTCGGCTGCCGGAGCTCTGTATATACATCATATATGTTTATATTTATAATCTTTCAAAAATAAGAGCAATTTTGTTCTTAATAATATAATAACACGAACATAGGGGAGTTGCTTATTAAATATTCTAAATATTCACAATGTTTTGGGCATACTTCAGATGTTTGGAATCTATATAAATAGATTGAATTATCATAATCTATGAGGTGGAATTTAAGAACAATTAAACCCATAGGAAAGAGTTGAGTGCTTTAAAACAGAATACTCAAATATTAGATGGTTGAATTCAAGGTTCTAATCCAAGTCAATTAGATTACGAAGTCTGAGTTCACTTCACTGACTACACTGTAATGAATTTCATGATAAATAAACACAATGCACGCAGTTTTGTTCCCAGATAATACATGGTACTATTTCAAAAAAGTCTGAGATTGATTAGCAGTGACAGCATTTCAGATATCATTATGCAGAAAAAAGATATTGAAAACTTTCCCTGAAAATAACATAAAAGCATAGCAGAAAGGATGAAAGCACAAACCTACCCAAATCGACTCACTAGAACTCCACTTGCTCTTTTATGTTTAAGCAGGTAAAGGCCATTGGGTGAAAGGAGTTCAAAACTCTGCTTATCCCGAATAAAAGCAGTCTTTAATAGAGGAGTAATCCGCTGCATTCCTAATGGGCCTTGTTTGTAAAAGCAGAGAACCTGGTTCTTAGAAACTGGAAAAACTTACAACGTCTTGGTTTTGCTGGTTCTGCAAAACAATGTGCACAGCTGTACTCAAACCCATTAGCTCGACTTTTCAGAAAATTCTTGCACACAAATTGCTTAGAGGTATATAGGCTGACAGTTGCTGTGTGCTTTGAGAGCTTTACCTGTCGGAAACCGATTCAGCACTCTTTTGCTTAATTAGTCTGAGGAGACTGGTCATTTTAGAGGGAGAAGTTCCACACCTCAGAGAGAATGACATCTACCTCAACCCATAATCAGCTCATTTAAAGAATGGGAATAGGATCAGCTCCCTGAGATCTCACCCTGCACTCTCTGTTGAGATGGGCTGTGAGGGCCGCAGAGAGAAAATCAGGAAAAAGAAAATTAAGGGGAAATTGGGAATAGACACAAAACAGTTTTCAAAATGCTTGAAGTCCATTACTTCAAAACCCAGTCACATAACACAATGCAGTTTTTAAATTTAAAGAAAAGTACTGGATGTCAGTCTTTTGTGCTGCAATAGTTCACATGTAGTAAGAGCATTGTCTGTCACACAGGGGGATTTCCCAAAGATCAATACATTTAAGCAGTGGAAACAGTTGAAAAGGAGGGAGAAAACTGGATTTTGAATCATAAGAATGCACTAACTAGTAGTAGGGGAAAGGGGGGGGGCAATGTATACATACTGTCAAGCGATTTTCTAAAGAGAAGACTTTGCACACTAGTTAGAAGCTTGATCTTAACCCAAAGAAACCAAGTCTGGTACTACTTATGCCATCTTATAATGTGATTGATATGTTGGGAAGCTAAGTTAACCTTTCTGTTATGGAATCCCTTTAACTTAATGTTTTTAGGGAGAGGGTCACAATAAGTCTTACACAGAGCCTACTTCTAGCTCTGAGCTCAGGGATCAATCATAGAGGTGCTCAGGAAACAACAATACGGAGTACCAGCATCAAACCCAGATCAACAACATAATGCAAATCCCCTACCTTACTGTGGTGTCTCACCTGCTATCATCCCTTTTTAGTCTAAAAGTATAAACTATCTGAATTACTTTTCACGTCAAAATACTGCTAACAATTCTCATTTCCAATCTTAACTACTTTTTAAGCTAATATTTCATTTATTTTGGGAAGCTTTTGGATGGTCCATACCCATCAATGCATCAATGCTCAGGTTTTATTTCTGGGCTTGGGGATTGCTCCTGGTGGTGCTCCAGGGACCAAATGGAGTACCAGGGAATAAACTCCTTCTGTCATATGCAAGACAATCATCCTACCCACAGTATTCTTTCTCCAACTCTTAAATATTTTAAGTAAGAAGTAAATTGCTACCCAAACTTTGGGAACCGCTGACGTAGACCAGCTAACTCTCCTGGTCTATGGTGAAAGAGCCTTGGCAAGTGTGAGATCCACTGTTAAAATCTCAGTGTAACTCATTTTTTGCAGATTTGTTATCACTTTTTTTGGGGGGGAGTGCAGTATGAATTAGGTAGTTCTCAGGGCTTAATTCTGGCTCTGTGCTCAAGATCACACCAGGCAAAATTCAAAACAGGAATTATGAGATCTACGGAATTGAACCTAAGTTGGCAACATACAAGGCGAATACCTTGCCCACTGTTCTAGCTCTTAGGTCCTTTACAGAACAGATTTGTTATGCAAATCATTAAGTGAACACCAGATGTCTCTGGAGATTCTGAAGATATAGTTATGGCTCTTGTGATGTTCTTCGTTGATGTCTTATTTTCTGCTCACTCCTATCAGATCCTTATTTTGTCATGTCACAAATTGATAAATCTTCCAACTTAGAGTTAGACCCAAAGATCAATAATTTGCAATGAACAGAAAAAAAAATCAACCTATTCTTTGGAATACATCATTTAAAGAATGGGAATAGGATCAGTTCGACTGGAAGCAGGAGTAGCAAATAAAATGCATATACATACTTTCAATAAAAATGTAGGAAAATACATTGGACTAGAGAGATAGTGCATAGATAAGGTACTTGCCTTTACACAGCTTACTGGGGTTGGATTCCTGGCACTTGCTCCCTGGAGCACAGTCAGGACTAATCCTTGAGTACTAAGAGGGAGTAAGCCCTGAACAGAGCTGAGTGTTCTGCAAAACAAAAGAAAACATAAACAAAAGTATTTTTAAATAAAATATAAATATGAAAAAACAGTATGTATAAAGGAAAAATGTATGAAATTAGATGAAGTATTAGTATATCAGTGACATTTCATATCTTAATATGTAAATCAATTAGTATCATATATTCCTAAAAGAGTGGAATTTAACAAACATTTTAATTTTATGGTTTACACAATCAAATATTATTTTCTAACTTAAAATACTGAAACCAAATTTTTCTACATACATTTTCTTTAAAATGTGGTACACTGTAGCACTGTCATCTCCTTAACCATCAATTTTCTCAAACGGGTGCCAGTAGTGTCTCCATTTGTCCCAGTCCTGAGATTTTAGCATCATAAACTTTATGCCCTCTCTCCGCTGATGGGTCACACCAGCTGGATATCCTTGGGCATAATAGTGATGTGCTTGGCGTCAATGGTGCAAAAGTTGGTATCCTTCAAGAGCCCCACCAAGTAGGCCTTGCACACCTCCTGCAGCACCATGCCGACCAAGTTCTGAGAGCACAGATCGGTCTTGAAGTCCTCCTGTGCAGTCTCATGCACCCAGACTCTGGAATGCTAGCTTGCGGATAAGAAGCTTAGTAGACTTTTGGTAGTGGCGGATCTCGTGCAGCGCCACTGTTCTGGGCTGGTAGCAGTGTTGTTTCCTCACACTGCCTGTGCCTGGCGCACTCTTGTAGGCCACCTTGGTGGCCGGTGGCTTGTGGGGCACCTTCCTGCCCATTGACTTGCGCCCTGTCTGCTCAGTAAGAACCCTCTCCTTCTTCCTTACTCAGCTGGAGACTCCTTCAGGGTTAGGGAAAGGAGACCCATTTTTGCTACTGTTGTTGGCATATTTAGTATGACACGGGTAGCTTGCCAGGATCTGCCAGGCGGGTGGGAAACCCTCACTAGCTTGCTAGGCTCGGGGTGGGGGTGGAAGTGGGAGTGGGGGTGGGGGTTGGAGGCTTTTGGGGCGATCTCCAATTATCCCTGCAAGTGATCCCAGTCTACTGAATGTAAGCTCCTGGTGACGGCCCTGCTGTAACAATTTTCATGCTGACAACACGCATCTGCCTGCATCTTCAGGCAGTGCCTGGGACATCTAAGGTCTCATGTTGATCTCCTTTAGGAGGATGGAGTGTGCCCAGAGGTCGTTGTATAGCTGGCAGAGCAAGACCCCATTGCATAGGATCTGTGGCAGGTCGAACACCTGTGCCGAGGCCCAAGTCACTCGGTGGTTGGCAGACAGCGTCCCACAGTGAACAAGCCATTATGTGCGCTACTGTCACTGTTCCATGCTTGATGGTGTTGTGACTCGGCCCAGCTGGGGGAGGCGGTGATGCTGCAGCCCCTGCCGCCGCAGTTTTTCCCAATCCTGTGCCTGGCGTGCTGAGTCTCACAGAGCGATGTGTTGAGCTGGGTTTTGGAGAGCGCGAGGGGTTCGACTGCCGTGGGCACCATTTTGCTACTAGCCAGACTAAACCACTAAGATATGTTTTTATTCATAGTTACCATAATACTTTTGTAATATTTTATAAAATCATAATACCTTGATAATTTTGTAACTATAAAACACAAAAAGCTCTTTATCTAAAGAAAATTATGTGTATATTACACACAGCTGAGTGAGTAATAGGTAAACTTCAGGTTAAATGTAAAAGAGCAATTTTATTTGGATGCTGCAGGACATCTAATGGTTTTTAAACTGAAATGTGCACTGTGAATCTCCAGATTAAAGTTTATCATACAGTTTTCCCTGGTGTATTTAAGCATACTTTATAGGTAAAAAGATATACATGTATATACCATTTATATTCTCCATATGTTCATATATAGACATGTACTTCATATATATTCATATATGTATATACAGAGAGAAATAGTCTTATGATCTCATGCGACTGGAATTCCTTAGAACTCATGTGAAACACTTTTTCAAAAATAATTAATAAATGCATGGCAAATGTCTTTTCAGTGAGCTCAGAGGCATGAACTAAACATTTTCAAGAAATTCCCTAAGTGCTTCATTGTCAGAAAGTACCTAATTTGGTACTTGCAAAATATGATTTATTCAGCTTGTTCAATAATTAGTAAAATATTAAAAGTCGGCAAGAGAAAATCCTGAACTTAATCGCCATTATTTTTTTTAAGCTTTATACATATAGGCCTCCTTAAAACTTACGATTCACTTTTTTCTATTCTTTTTTTTTCTTTTTGTATCACACTCAGTGATTCACGGGGGTTACTCCTGGCTCATGCAGTCAGGAATTACTCCTGGCGGCACTGGGGGGACCATATAGGATGCTGGGAATTGAATCCGGGTCAGCTGCGTGCAAGGCAAATGCCCTACCTGCTGTGTTATCGCTCCACCCCCACTATTTTCTATTCTAAAGTTTTATTTATTCAGATAGCAATGATGGAAGCAAAAAAACAATAAGCATATCAATAAATAGATCAATACTTTCCCGAAAGGAAACTAGTTGTTAATGAAAAATGTTCTTGACATTACATTGAAAAATCATATGTGTAAAACACTTGAAAATATAATTTTCTTTGTCTTTTATAATTTTGGAAAGTTCTAGAGTATGGCAAACTCATTCTCTCTCTCTCTATGTGTATATATATATATATATATATATACATATGCATATGTATGTTAATGAAAAACTAGAAACAAATTTACTTCAGTATATTTCCATTTAATAATATAGAAACAAAGACAATGCATTATGTAAAAGAATGCTGAGCAGTACAGTAGTATAGTACTGGATAGAATAAGGATGTTTAAGTGCTGTCTAATGGGCCTGAGAGTATATTTCCATCTCAAGATAATTCTTTGAGACTTCAGGTCACTTATTCTGTTCAACTTCCTGTTAACTCTTTGTGAACCAAATCATTCTGCATTCCTATATTATGGCTGTACCACATCAGTGAACTTCCTGTGAGCCATATGCATATAATACTGAATATCATAGCTCTAAAATTATGACACAACAATAAGATACATTTTAAACCATATAAGTGTAAACTGTTCCTCCTGAGCATGTGATGAATTCTTTATCCATGAGATTTTGCACACCCAACACAGGAAGAAAAAGAAAATTTACAACAGTGAAGTGGCAGTTAATATCAAGGCAATATATGTGGTGATTTACATATGAACATCATTCTTAGATCCATTGCTTCCAAGATTCCATGCACCTCTCTGTTATATTACTTCTTTAGTGTTTCAGGAAGAGTTTTCAATTAGGAAGTAAACAATGTAGAACTTGGAAAAATAGAGTATTTTAAGCATGGATATTGTTTTATTTGAATTGGAGAAAAATTGCACAGCATAGTCCAGCGATATAAAATAAGTGACAAGTTAAATGATTTTTTAAAAAGACTGAGAAATTTTTACCTGGAATTTCACTAAGATTAGTAAGTAAGTAAGATTTTAAGTAAGATTTTAGTAAGATTCTAAGTAATCAGAGATTAGGATTCATTTCTAGTAAGCACAGATACTAAATTAAATGGTTGTCAAATTGTTAACAATTGAATTTCACTGTTTTAAATTTTAAAAATATTGCTTTTCCCCTCTGGAAAGCAAGATGGCAACCACCTCGGAGCCTTTTGGAAAGTCAGGTATGAGCCAGTCGTGACGGGGTGACTGAAACCTCATGGGAAGCGGGGCGTTCCCGGCTTGTCCTTCATGCCCTACCGAGGTCACGAGTTGCCCCCACAAGTGGCTCTCTGGCACGACCATGGCTCTAGAGCCACAGAAAACAATCTTATAACTATGTGACTCTCGGCAGAAATACTTCCAGGCTTATTAAGTAAAATATCAGAAATCCAAAATCGCATGGCAGCAATAGCAGCCACGCGACATCATTTGGTTTTTGTAACCAGCTGTAGAAAACAAATTATTTCACAATGCCTTTTCAGCAGGTCTTATGTGGGGGTGTAAACTCTAAATAATAATGGTGCATCTTTGTTGAAACAATGAATCTAATCAAAGTAGATAGAGTGTTAACTAGAATTCATCTGCCTCACAGGCATTGGGAGGGTTGGGCGGGGGTGGGGTATGTTGGGGTTCTTGGTGGTGAAAAATAAGTACTGGTGAAGGGAAATGTGTTTGATGATTGCATGACCGAGACTTAAACCTGAAAGCTGTGTAACTTTTCCCTCAGTGATTCAATAAATAAATTAATTAAAATAAATACCCAGTGGGTAGGGCATTTGCCTTGCATGCGGCCAACCCTGCTGACCCGGGTTCGATTCCTCCGCCCCTCTTGGAGAGCCCGGCAAGCTACCGAGAGTATCTCACCCACACAGCAGAGCCTGGCAAGCTACCCATGATGTATTCGATATGCAAACACAGTCACAGTAACATTTTAAAAATATTTAGAAAATTTAATCTAGCTATATTTTAATCAGATATCAATTGATCTGAAACTAAACTATGACCTTGCACATGTGGCAAAAGATGTTTAAACTTGACTAAAATTATTATTATTACCATGATTACACTAGTTAAAAAATGTCCTAGGATGTCCTAGGGTGGGCTGGAGTGATAGCACAGTGGATAGGGCAATTGCCTTTTATGCGACCAACCCGGATTCAATTCCCAGCATCCCATATGGTCCCCTGATCACCGCCAAGGCCAAGGGTAATTCCTGAGTGCAGAGCCAGGAGTAACTTCTGAGCATCCCCGGGTCTGACCCAAAAAGAAAAAAAAAAGATGTCCTTACAAGGAAGGTATGTCCTTAGTCCTTACAAGGAAGTTGTAAGGACTAAGAGATGAAATCAGTTAATATATTCTAAATGTATCAAGTACATGAAGCATCTAGTGAATATTAGGGGCAGATGTGGGTTGATAATGAATGCATAACTGTGTTTAGTGAATACTTCTGGTTTTGTACTCAGATCATTTCTTGCTGATCTCTGGGGATCATATGTGATATCTGATTAAAGCTGGGATTGCTCTGTGCACCGAGCCCATTGTACTATCTGTCTGGTTTTAATAAATATTTTTAAAGCACAATATCTAAGAGAAGACTCACATTAAATTTCTAGATAAATGTTGTTAAATACATTTAACTAGGTAATAAAAATTGAATTAATTTAGGAAACCATTATAACAAAAATTGTCAATTGCAAGTTATAGATATTACAGATTATTTCTGAAGATACACAAGTGATATATATTTGAGTAGGGTTTACTGAAAATTTCAAAAAAAACCTAGGATTGAAATTTGATAAAATAGTTCTGTGAAACCATACCTTATTTTTATCACTAAAGAAGATTTTTTAAAAAGTATTAAGTACGGAAGTAAAAGAGAAACTCAATGCAGTGCAAGAATTCAAATGAGCTCAAAATAAAATTGAATACAGCTGTAATAAAAAGTAATGGTTTTGCAAATATAAAAAAGTCCATGTGTCAGAATCAAATACAGCTTTAATAATTCAAACCAAATAATTTCTGTCCCTGTAATAAATAATATTGGGTCCATTAATTATTTCTGGTTCTTCTGTTAAAACTATTCCTTATGTATTATTTGCTATTCTTTGTTAGTTTGCACCAAAAGCAAGCAAAAATCTCATATTTACTGTGAGAAAACAACTGATCCTAAAAAACACATTATTAAAACAATGAAAAACTTCCTTACATCACCATTGCTCACTTTAAATTATAAATATTACTATTCCTATAAATCCCAAAACATTATATTATAATATCTAGTTACTTCTCAACTCGGTTAGATTTACTACAATATCACCCAATCAACCTTAAAATGTAATTGTACTCTATCTCAATTTTCTAGGTTAATATCACTCGATGTTATCTTTATCAAGATACTTTTTCCCTTGCTGCAAACAAGCCATGCTTTGTTTTATCAGCATATTTTTCTGATAGCCTTATTTTCTTTTTTTTTCTACATAAGTATTTGTTGTCTTAAATGAATAAGTAATTTGACAAAAGCCATTCAATCTTTAATTCCACACATATTTAAAGCATGAAAGCATGATTCTTGGTGCCAAGATAGAGCTAACTTTCTTGTGGGAAGATATTTTACCTAGAAGCTCATTATAAAATAATAGAATTATAATCAAATGACTACTAAATTCTAGAAAACATAAAAAATAAGGTAATGGGAAAAAATTTTGTTGGAATTAAATTAGTTTGGTAGTCCACAAAGATTGTCTAACAAGGTGAGAGGTGAGGACAACATTCAAGATCTTAGGAGATTTGAAAAAATAAATGATATCATTTTTATTTATTTTTTAAAAATTTTTTAATAGTGAGACATCATGAGGTACAGTTGCAGACTTACACATTTTTGTGCTTGGGTTTCAATTATACAATGACCAAATACCCATCCCTCCACCAGTGCCCATTTCCCACCACCACGGATCCCAGTATCCCTCCCACCCCCCATCTCCCCTCATCCCACCCTGTCTCTGTGGCAGGGCATTGCCCTCTGTTCTCTCTCTCCTTTTGGGTGTTGTGGTTTGCAAAAGAAACATTGAGTGGCAATCATGTTTTGTCTACTTTCAGCATGCTTCTCCCATCCTGGCAGGATCCTCCCAACACCTTCATTTGGTGTTCCTCTCTTTATCTGAGCTTCCTTTTCCCCTAGTATGTGTTGTTGGCCTCCAGGTCCTGGAGTAAAATTCCTGGTACTAATCTCAGCCATTCTTGGGTGTTAGTTTCCTATTTTGTTACTTTATGTTTCCCAGATGAATGCAATCTTTCTATGTCTATCCCTCTCTTTCTGAGTCATTTCACTTAACATGATACTTTCCATGTAGTACCACTTGTATGTAAATTTTGTGACTTCGTCTTTTCTAACAGCTACATAGTACTCCATTGTCTAAATGTACCAAAGTTTCTTTAACCAGTCATCTGTTCCCGGGCACTCAGGTTTTTTCCAGATTCTGGCTATTGTAAAGAGTGCTGCAATAAACAGACAAATGCAGATGTCACTTCGACTATACTTTTTTGCCTCTCTGGGATATATTCCCAGGAGTGGTATTGCTGGATCAAATGCGAGCTCAATTTCTATAAATTATATCATTTTTAGATTCCAAATTTAATCATACTAATACCAACAAAGGAGGAGAAAAAAACTATTATGTTTTACATACAAACTGTATCAATTTGTTTATGAGCATTTTCTTCTTATAATTACTCACTTTTGAAAATTGACACAAAAGGTAATTATCAGAGAATACGGAGGACATTAATTCTACTGATAACATGCAATCACCATTCACAATGTGTGGTGGCCATTGGGTGACAGGACACTTCTGTCAGAGACACTGTCACTGTCACTGTCACTGTCCTCCCGCTGTGAGCGGGCCCAGTAACGTGTCCATTGTTAGACTTGTTGTTACTGTGTTTGGCATATTGAATACTTCACGGGTAGCTTGCCAGGCTTTGCCATGCAGGGGAGATACTCTCGGTAGCTTGCTGGGCTCTCCAAGAGGGGCGGAGGTACTGAACCCGGGTCAGTCAGGTCGACCTCACGCAAGGCAAACGTCCTACCGCTGTGCTATTATAGAACAGTCTTTTCAGTTTGCTTTATCTTACACTGAAAACTAACCACTTATGGCAACTTCTGCCTTAGGGACTGTGTGGAACAGTTGTGTTCATTGATCAAAGAAACCAAAGACATATAAAGACAGAATGAAACACAAATAAGGGTGTTCAAAGGCATCTAATGATGAGGTTTCTTCAGGGCACACACAACATCTTACGCTTCTAAGCTTCTTATGAAAGATCTTTAAACGATCTCAACCTCATTTAATTTTTAGAAGGTACAATTACTCTTTTCAGGCTGCAGTAAAAAATTAAGATTTGTAAGCTCTAAATTGAACAAAGGAAGACTATCCCAGTAAGACTAAAGCAATGCTGTCCTGAGGTTTAAAAATAAGTATAAATATAGCTAATTACACTGTCTTTGTTTTATCTAACATAGTAGGTGACTGAACTGCTCATTTCTAGAGAACAATAAGAAAAAATATTCTGACTTTAAGATTATTTCTGAGGACTTCAATCTATTTTGGTACCTGCTCCAAAACATAGCATTGGATTAAAAACAAATTGTCTTCAGTCATACGAATCTTTTCTGTTGCTATTAGTTTTGGCAAAATACTGTAATGTACAATAATAGTTGAAGGGTTAAGTAGATTTCATTTTGCATTTCTATTTTATTAATTTGTATAAAACAAAAAGATAATAAATATGCAACCCATTCAAATTATATCAGTTAACTAATGGTAAGTAGAAAGTCTTTTATTCTTATAAGAAGCTCTAGGAGGTTTTCATTAGTAAGGATGCATACTTCATGCCACATAAATGGCATGTAAACTGTGATTCACAATGTTTTTTCGCATGTAAAATACTATGAAGTAATGCCACTCATGAGAAAGGTTAAATATTTCTTCCTATGGCATGGTTATTTTGTGTGTATCCTATCTTTGATATTTTATTTGGCTTATCTGATGGCATGTGCCAGAAATTGAACCCAGGTCTTCTGTGTCTTTCAGACCACTGGGCTCTCTCTGACCCATTTTATCTTATTTAATGACAGTGTAATAGTCAATTGAGTCCACTGAGTGCCACACCTTCTTCATTCAGTCCAGCTGCACATGCTAGAGGAAAAGGCAGCTCAGTGACAGGAACAGCAAATAAAGGGTGTTGTGAGGATCCTTCCAGGATGGGAGATGTATACTGAAAGCAGACTATAGAGCTAACATGATTGCCACTCAATGCCTCTTTTGCAAATCTCATCAACCAAAAGGAGAGAGAGACAAAAGGAAATGCCCTGCCACAGAGGGGGGATGAAATGGGGGTGAGTGGGGGGGAAGGATACCGGGATCATTGGGGGTGGACAATGGGCACTGGTGGAGGAATCAGTACTCGATCATTGTATAACTTAAACCCAAGCACAAAATCTTGTAATGGCCACAACTGTACCTCATGGTGTTTCACTAATAAAATTTCAAAAAAATAATACAGTAGAACTATCATATTCATGTCTTTTTAAAATGTACTCAAGTAATATTGCTATAATATCTTGACTTCCTCTTATAATGGAGATAATAATAAATATTAATTTCCTCTTGGGTTTTGGGTTTTTATTTTATTAAATGAATAGAATGAAGATCCAAGAAATAGGAGAGTGCATATGGAACTGGCTTTGCAGGCCCAGATCTAGCATCCGATATTGTTCCAAGCACTGCCAGGAATATGTCATAAGCACAACTGAATGAAACTCAAGAAAAGAACAAAGAAAAGGAAGTAAAAGACACATAAAAATGTAAGCCAAAACTCCAATTATCACAAGGAAACCTAAATAAGCATAAAGGGAAATGTCCAAATCAAAAAGAAATAAGGTCTGTGTCTCACAGAGATAATCTGCACTTTCATTACTTACAACAGACAAAATATTAAAACCACTTAAATACCCACAGACAAATGAAAAAAGAGAAGTTCATATATATGTACAATATTCCACTGTAAATATTCCTGAGACACATAAGAATATAACAAATATTAAACAACTTGCAAAAGTCTTGCCATTTGTGACAAAATAGATGGAAGTAAATACTTTATGCTAAGAGATATGACAGACATACAAAGAAAGATGATGTATCTGCATGATCTTGCTTGTATGTAGAACTTAACATCTGAAGGACATGAAAACAGCAGAATGGAGGCACCCAGGAAGAGAAAGTGGGCGTAGAGACAGTTTCACTTATTCACCATAGATAAGTGCTTGAGATCTAATGTGCTTCTTATTGATACTAGGTAATGTACTTAGTATATTTGCACTCTACTAAAAATATAGATCTTAACTAAATCTTACAAACATCCACCACCTCATACAGAGTAATAACCTCTTCACAGAAGGGAGGGACAACTTAATTAACTTGATTATTATCTTTTTCTTAGTATACATATATATATATATATATATATATATATATAATTAGGCACAAAGGTACATTTCAAAAATACATGCAATTTTTTAAATTATTTAATTTATTCATTTTGAATACCCATCCCTCCACCAGTGACCACTTCCCACTACCACGGATCCCAGTATCCCTCCCCTCCCCCCATCCCATCCTGCCTCTGTGGCAGGGCATTCCTTTTTGTTCTCTCTCCTATTGGGTATTGTGGTTTGTATAAGAGTTTAACCTGATTTTCAGGGAGAAACGTTGGATGATTTACTTTCCATTGATCACTTTGTATATAGGGAGATGTCGCGCGGCCCCTTACGCAGCCGCACAGTTTGGAGTAAAGGTCTTGGTTCCCGCATACTCGAGCTATGCTTTTAGAGGCTCATAGTCACTGGGGTTCCATCTGGAGGAGGTGGGATGGGGCACCTACCCCATCTGGGAATTCCGGTGATCTCGGCTCTTTTGAGAACCTGGTGCATTCTCCGGGAGCTGTGGAGCTGCCCAGCGGCCTTTCTTCTCTGCGGCTAAAAATACAAACAATTTTTTTTGTTTGCTTTTGGGCCACACCCAGTGATAGCTCAGAGGTTACACCCTCCCAATTCTGCACCAGGAATGACTCCAGGCAGTATCCAGGACACTCTATGGGATCCCAGCGATCAAACTCCAGGTGGGCCATGGGTAAGGCAAATGCCCCGCCTCCCCAGTCCCCCAAATATATCAATTTTACGTCAGATATACCTCATATTATTAAAAGTAATATTCAATGGTTTTTAAGGTTTTTTTTTTTTCATTTAATGTGTTTTGGTTGCCATTCAGGTCTTTAATGATGCAAACTCTAGGGCCAGAACATAGTTAAATGTTGAGAACATGCTTTGCATTAGGAAGCCCAGGTTTGATTCTTGGCACTTGGATCCCTCAAACTGCTGAAAACTGAGATAGGAATAGTCTCTCAGCACCTCATAGAATGTACCACCAGAACATTTGAGCAAAATGATATTGTGTTTTGCTTGTGAATTCATATATCTAACACATCATTATTTTATTTTCCTTTAGTATAGTTACCCTTTCTCAACTAGAGTGTACTAAAAGGAAAAATACACCACATTTTGGACTTCTCAACCTAGGTAAACATAACTGTTGCATTCGGAGATGTTCGTCCCATTGAGAGTGAATGGAACATCAAAAACGAGACCGTTTCTCATAAATATTGTCTTCATGAGATTTAGCTATAGTCCGACCTTTCCACACTCACGGTCGAAGTCAGCCAGCATTTGTACCGCTTTGCTGTTGTTTGGTATTATTAGAACGATGTCATCAGCAAACCAGAGGTGGTGTAGTTGCCGACAGTCTATCTTCACTCCCATTCCTTCCCATTCCAGTGGTCGAATGATGTTCTTGAGGGTGACACTTAAGCATTTTGGTGAAATGGTATCACCCTGACTTACCTCTCTCTTAATGTCACCATTTCCTTGTAGAATGGTGAGATCCTGGTAGTGAATCTGTAATACAGCTCACGGAGGATCCTGATATTTTGAGTTTGAAAGCCCTGTTTGGCTGGGGTTTCAATGGCCGCTTCAGTCTCAACAGATTCAAAGGACTTCTTGAAATCAGTGAACGTTAGACAGAGCGGCATCTTGATATCTTGAACTCTTGAGAAACCTCAATGAGTTTGATTATCATGGGGATATGGTCAATTGTACTGAATCTTTTATTTGGAAACTGGCTGGCTCACTTGGTTGTCCATCTAGTGTTCTGCAAATTCTACTCAGGATGATTTGAATGAACAGCTTGTAGACAACAACAACTGGCAGATTTGGTGATAGTTGCCAATGTCATGGATGCCTCCCATTTTGTACAGTAGTACAGTCCTGCTGGTTTTCCACTGGGATGAAACCTTGCATTCAGACAGGGAGCATGTGAAGAGACAAGCCAGTGTATTGATGAGTACTGACGGCAGATTCTTCAGGTGTTCAGCTCTGACCTTGTCTGGGCCGAGTGCTGTTTGCTTCTTTACTGATGAAATGGCATGTCAGATTTCGAAAGGGAGAACACTGGGAACGGCATATACATTCTGCAGAATTTGGTATGTAGGCAGATGGACATGGCTATCAAAGAGATCCGAGTAGAAGTCATGGATAATCTTCTCTATTGCCCTTCTGGAAGATGTGCTAGATCCATCAGGAAGTTTGAGGGCAGTCATCTTGATCTTGTAGTTGGAAAAGAACAGGCAGGTGTTGAGAATGCTATTCTCAGCTTCTGCTGCATCTGCCAGCACTGCTGCTCTTCTATCTTTGAAGTCTTCTGTGATCGCTTCTCTGCACTGCTTTGTGAGCTTGGATGTTTGGTTGCATTTGCCTGAGGCTTGGGCTAAGCCATGTTGGCAAATGAGCTGGACAATTTTTAAAGACAGGTGTCTTTTTGTGGCTATCTCTCAGCGTTGTTCACACAATTATGGATGTGCTGAACCAGTCGATCATATTCTCATCAATGTTGTCAATAATGGCATCTTCCCATGTTGCTTCAATAGTGCCAAAGGCTCCTAGTTGGTGGTCGTTCTGGGAGTTCTCTTCTTAAACTTTGCAGCCATTTCTCCCCACTCTGTGAAGTAGAATTTTGCAGGAGATGGTGGTCCAATCCCATTTGGAATTTTGGGACAATAGTGACATTGGTCAAGCAAAACCGTTGACTGAATATTATGACGTGTCAACTTTGTTGTGGAACTGTCCTCTGGGAGACTCCCATGCCCAATGTTTAGATTCAGCCTTCTGGAATTGTGAGTTACCGTGGATGTTCTTGGTCAACATGATGAACTCAGACAGTCTCTCACCCTGTTCATTCCATTCTAGCCCATGGGTCCAGATGTGGAGTTCGGCTGATCTTCTCGGTCATATCGTGGCATTAAAATCACCGACAATGATCTCGTAGAAGGTGTGGTCTTCTTTATTGAACTTCTCCAGCTCCATGTAGAACTTCTCAATTTCTCTTTCAGCATAATTGGATGTTGGTGCATAGACAATGGAGATAGAGACTGCCGGCAGTGAGCCACATCTATCAAGTGTAATCATCCAATTTGGGTTGTTAGGCATTCGAATGAATCAATGCTCAAGGCTAAGTTCATGTTGAGAAGGACACCAACACCATCAATGCCTGTTTTGTCACATGTTCTGAGGAACAGTTCTTCTCCAGTGTCGAAAAAGGTGTGATTTGATTGATGCCTTCTTGTTTTAGTCACACCAATGATGTCGTACTTGATCTTTCTCACTTGCACCATCAGATTCTCAATGGATGCATCAGATGCCAGTGTATGTGCCTTGAAAGTACAGTCATTTTTGTCCTTCATTTTGGCAGCCTAGTTTGACTCTGAGATTTTATCAGCCTCTTCTCCCTCATCCTTCTTAACACTGCCATTTTGGTGGCTATATCAGGGTCAGGGGAATGAGACCCATTGTATTTACTGGTTTTGGCATATTGAATACACCACGGAGCTTGCCAGGCTCTGTTGTGCAGGCAGGACACTCTCTGTAGCTTGTCAGGCTCTCTGAGAGGGATAGAGGCTTTTAGGGCAGCTTGTAATCATCCCTGCAGGTGCTCCCATGGTTCAAACCATATTTGCACACCAAATATGGTGCGGTAATCTTGTATTAATTGTTTTATGATGTGTCCGCAAAGCGTCTTGGTGTGTTGCTGTGGCTGGGTATTGGAGGCAGTTGAGGGTCTGCCGGGCTGCTGGGAGCAGGCAGAGGATCTCTGTTCTCGAGACCATTGGTCCTGGAGTCCAAGATCACAGATGTCCGCTTCCCTGGTTCTGTGGGGCTTCACTTGTTCTTGAATCTTGGTCCACGTGTCCCGAAAGCATCCTGGAGTGTGGCGGCGGTTGTGTAGTGGAGGTAGTGGAGGTAGTGAACAAAACTTAAAATTAGATATTGAAACTTTCTGATCAACTGCAAAGCATACAATTCTGAAGACTTCTTTATCCTTTGCCACCTCTCACTAATAATTTTCTGTACCATTATATAAACTTTCCTTGGAGGTGCAACATCGTTGCTGATCCTCCATTTCTAAAATCTGAAGTACCTCTGACTTCATGTTTTTCTTCTCATTTCCAGATGCATTTTGTATATAATTGATTTTTATTTCTTAAAATCTTATCAAATTTATTTATCTTTTCCTTCATTCTCAAAATCATAATCGCACAATCAGTAACTCTCTTTTCTGGACCTTGAAAAGTTTTCCGAACTATTTAAAATTTCCAATATTTTAACTGTCTTCTAACTCTAATACCTTTTCTATGACTTGCAGAATAATATTGTTTAAAACATTATCACATAATTCAGGCAGCACATTAATATTCCATTTATAAGGAAGTAAATTCCATATCTTCCACCTATCTTGTAATACTCTTCATAATTTCAGATGCAACTAATTCAATATTATCATTAATTTACCTTAAAAATTGTATATTGCAGGAATTGCCATACAAATTTCTAACATTCTATCTCTTTTTTCAACCTTTCTTTTTAAATGAAGAGTTTTAGGATTAAATTAGTATTTTACAATGATTTTTTTGTTTGATATAGTATGCCATTCATTTAACACTCTACCACTATGTACATTATTGCATCTCTGTTTCTTCACCTTAAGGTAAAGGTAAAGGCCCTCCCGTTGATCGTCGATTTGCTCGAGCGGGCCCAGTAATGTCTCCATTGGAGACTTTGTTGTTACTGTGTTTGGCATATCAAATACTCTCGGTAGCTTGCCAGGCTCTCCGAGAGAGGGGTGGAGGAATCGAACTCGGGTCGGCCATGTTGGCCGCTTGTAAGGCGAACGCCCTACCGCTGTGCTATCATAAATGTTGAGAAAACAGAATAAATCTTATAAATGTAAAACTATGCAAATACTAGTATTTGATAATTGTTTATAAAAATTATTTTCCTTATTACTTCTTATATATACCTATTAATAACAATGAAGATGATAATACAGCTATTAGGGAATACTAGAATGAAAATAGGTAAAACAGTGAAAGATTAAAAAGAAGAAAAATTATAATTATCGATTTCTTTATCAAGTGAAATACACTTGTCATCTTAAATAGATTTGTATATTAGAATTTTTCACATTGGCAATACCAATAGATGTTTAATGCCAAATAATTTATATAACTTTTTAATATACAGCCTTTCACTTTTAAATGCCCTAGGGGCTTATAACCTGCTGATAAATTGATATAAAATATTAAGTTACTGAATAAAACATGTTTTACAAGGAAAAATGACTTAAGTCAGTTAGATGAAATATATGATCAATATTAATGGCAAGAATAAAATCCTCTATAATACAGATCATCTTCTTAAGGATTCTCAGGTGATAATTTGTGGGAGGTAGCATCATCAGAAATTTAACAGTAGTCATTTATATTAAAAGAAAGGATTTATGATAGGTATATTTTTTACTCATGAAATATGATAAATTGAAGTTATCCATCACTACTGACTAGAAAAGTTTGACTTATTATAATTTATTTTACAACGTATTCTGAAGGAAATAGACTAGCTAGCATACATTTTATTATTAAATTTTTATTTCATAAAGACCAACTTCTAAAAATGCTGTTATAGAAAAGAGACTTAAATTAATAATTATTAATAAGATACCCTCATTTTAATGTTTCCTACTTTTGCATTTAATACTAAACTTAAAATATCAATTTCAAAAACCTGCTTCTGAAATTTTATCCTTGTTTGTGGTGCAAATACTAAATAAGAACAACATGGCTGCTTTATAACAATGTCTAATATATAAGCAGATATCTTTCCCAGTAACATTGATTTTAATTAACAATTATAAATGTTAACATAATAAGTAATTTTAAGCACACAAATTATAAATTAAATTTAAAAAACAAATAATTTTGGTCGGATGGACATATTCAAAGAGACTTCAATAGACAATAAAATAAAAAATATACAGAGAGCAGATTCACAGTCACTCATATACACACATAAATATCCTAAATTCACAAAAACTGTGGAAAAATTATGTACTTTATGTGGTACCCTGAGAATTTTTTAGGTTATTCAAAAAGGCAAAATATTTAAAAGTATTACAGAGAAAAGACTAATTTTGAGCAGAAGGTATTTGTCATTAAATTATACAAAAATAGTTTCTCTCCCTCACGAGTAGTTTATATTCTATCATATTTCCTCCTTTCCTTCCATTTCCCTAATTCTACTTTTCCCTGCATATTTTCTACATAAAATTATTTCACTTCATACAACAGTTACAAACATGTGGCAGACAAAATATATTTTAAGAAATTATAGATATTTCAAATGTCCAGAGAAAAATACTTGCTTTGTCAGAATAAAATAAAAAAAAATGGAAGAAGCTGGAGTAGGGATCACTGTCACTGTCACAGTACTCCCGTTGTTCATCGATTTGCTCAAGCGTGCCCCATAATGTCTTGATTGTGACAATTTTTACTGTGTTTGTCATATCGAATATGTCACATATAGTTTGCCAGGCTTTGCCGTATGGGCAAGATACTCCTGGTAGCTTGCCGGGCTCTCTGAAGGGGCAAAGGAATCGAATGTTGGCCACTTGCAAGGCAAACACCCTCCTGCTGTACTATCACTCCAGCCCAGAGTAGAGATATCTAAAGTAATCAATGTCCCAGATTGTCATAATGTTACTTATACATTGAGAATAGCCATCCTTAACTGTAGACGGTATTATAACACTCATCAAATTGTTCTGAGAATGATATTGAGATAACTTTTGACTTTTGCTAATTGATGGTATGTGTCCTTAATCATTTCATAGCAAGTGTTCAGACAATTTAACTATTACAAAGCAATTATTTCTTTCTGTCAAGAGAAATATAACTGCTGTCTTCACAAAAAGCAGGGTAAATCATTAATAACAAAAGATGAACACAGTGTGAATGGTAAAGAATAAGTTTAGAAACAAAAATGTTTTGGTGAATAATATTATATATGAGAGAATAAGATACAGGAAAATGGTGATGAGTTCAAAATACACGTGGAACTAACTGATGGGGAAAAAGAAGAAGAAATTTCTCTTTTGAGATGAATTAATGACAATATCCACAGAGAATAGTATAAAAAGCATAATACAAATTTATTAATACAATAAAATTATTTAAATGAAGTATTTTAAAGTAATAAGGATATGATGTATATTTCTTTTAGATGAATGGAATATGTTGCTTAATACTTTCACAGACTTTTACAATAACAAATTTCTGTTATTAAGAGGGTGAAAAGATAGTACGGGGGTTATATTGTTGACTCTGACCTTGCTTAAAATCCTCAGCACCACCCGAGCATAAAACTAAGAGTAAGACTTAAACACAGTCAACTGAGGCCTTGCAAGAAGCAAACAAATCTGTTACTAACTTTATTCCTAAAATCAGAAATAATGAATTCATAAAGAATAGAACTAAAGAAACAATTGCCTTACACACAGCCACATATCCTATGACCTTATTTTGTTCTGTTGCATCAATAACTTCAAAACCTGTCTTGACTTTCTTGTCTTACTTTCTTTAAACTTAAATTCTACTTCTTTTAATGATAAACTTGTTAAAGTTTATTGTTGGTCCCATTTTATTGAAGTTCATTCAATGAAGTTGAAATTCATAGTTAAGTTCTCCTATATACAAGTCACCATGCCCACCACCGAAATGAATTTATATCTTCAATACTGTTTCTGCAGATTCTTCATTAAAAAAGACTCACAGATGGGCACCAAGTACAAAAATAAAATCTTATCATTTATTTTTAGGATAAAAAATCAAAGCATATGAAGATATCTCTTCATACCTCTAAGACTGGCCTATATCTTACAGCTAGAAACACAAATAGGAAGAATAGTGGGGGGGAAGGAAGCATCATTGGTGAGGTTTGTTAACTGACCCAGAGAAGGACATTCATCATGAACATTCCAGAAAAAAGAGGAACAGATTGATAAAATCATTTTACTCATAGGCATCTCTTTGAAAAACACTAATTTGAAATGATACATGAAAACCTATGTTTGCTGCAGTAGCACTTACAGTAAACAAGATCTAGAAGTAACCCAAGTGCTAATAATAGAATAGTGGTTAAGAAACACTATGACAAAATGCAAAATAGGATACTATTGTGTTATTATAGAATATGAAATTATGCATTTTCTGAATCATTGAATCTGATGAATATTATGTAAATTTATATAATAAGGATGAAACCAAATATTGGATAATATCATTCTTACATAATATATAAAGAAATTAAGAAGAACTGAAAAAAGAGAGCACAAGGACCAGGCTTTGTCCATCCATGATGGAAACTTGTTCTATTCTTATCACTACATATGGTCCTCCTCAGAGCAGCAACAGTAGCGGCTCCAATGTCCCCATAATTAAAAGTGGAAATAAACAAAACAAGGGATAAAATAGCACTCAGTGAAATCATTCCTTGGACTCTACCCAGAGAACTCTCATGAGTAATGATGGGATTGGCTATTGGGTTAAAATATTCAATGGACAATTTGGAAGGGATATTGACACTTCGCTGGTGAGCTTAAAAAGCCTACCCTTCAAATTTTTAAATGCTTATGTTTTGTATAAGAAAAATGTTACATGGATAAAATTATACATTAAATATAAGTAAAATAGATTACTGGATCCCAAAATGAGAGCGAAAGGGAAATATAAACAGATAAATTACAGGAAAAGCAAGGTCATACAAAGGGTTAAATGAAACTACTAAAGAAAAAAAGTAAAATCGTTATTTTCCAACTTCCTCTATATCTGTCCTTATCTCTCTTTTTCTCTCCTATGATTAAGCATAGGATTAAAATTTAGGCCTGCAAGTCAGTGAAAAAATGCCATTCTCTTCAAATTTCAATATATTTTACAAACTATGGAAAGCAATAGTTTTTAAGTTTTCTCAAATATACATATTTCTCAAATTTATATATATTGTATAGAATTATCATATAATTCTCATAGAACTATCGCTGTTGAAGGAAGCAGTAAGGTTAGGGTTTCTGCTTGGACAAGTGGATTTCAAGAAACCATCAAATAAATATTTGAAAAGATATCGTATGATATAAAATGGAGTTCTCTTGCTGCCAACCACTGACTCAAAAGAACAGAAAGCTATATCCCCAAACCAAGCAGTCCCTGTTCTTTTCTCAGAAACAATCACAGGCACATAGATAGGCCCCGACAATTCTGAGATGAAGAATGCACAAGATTCAAAGTCATTTTCCTTGATCAGTTCTAACAGACTTATTTTCATGGATTTCAAGTGGAAGAAACTTGAAAAATACGTGCTATCATCAACTTCTCAAAGGCAAATTCAGGCACTCCACTATGAAATAGCCCACATCACTTCTTTCAGTGCATAATCTTTTTCTTTTACTGTGCTGGGTTCTTGCCTCTCTCCTGAAAAGTTTATAAAAGTTTATTTTGTCTTAGTAAAACACTTGTACTTAGCCTTCTGTGATGAAAACAACACGAACACCACCAACAACATAGAACATAAGAGGAGTTTAGCACAACTTATTTTCTTTCAAAGAACATAACCTGTCTGACGAATATAGCACCTCTAAAACCCAAATGGAAAAAAAAACTCATAATATTTGCAGCACAATTGAGTCCTTGTTGCAGCTTGACTGATGCATTGGTGAGGCTTTAGAACCCTAGTGTCCATATGATGTTATCATGAAGTGTCCAAGTATTCTCATGCAGAATTAATGTCCTTATGACATATCATCATGCAGAATTTACCCATAGTGTCTATATAATGACTAATTTACCCTTAATATCCATATGATGTCCTCATGCAGAACTTATCTGTCCTTTCCTGCCTAGTCACACACATCCCTCCCTTTTGCCATGATATAAAATATTTATATCAAAGTCTAGAAATTACTAGAATTACATAATTTAAAGTATCTTGAATATCTATACTGTCTCTTTCCTTCTGCTTATTGAAATTTTCATTTTTATCTCACACTACACATTTTCTGTATCAAAACATATATGATAGATCCTTTCAAATTTATACATAAGCATTCATCTCAGGTAACATGATGTTACATGGGTTTAATTACTTTAATCTATTTATCACTGTAATATAGTATTACCCTAAATCATGTGGATGTGAGCTATCCCAGAAAATCCCTCTATGATGTTATTGCATTAAAAATATCTGAACATGACAGTATTCTCTTAAAAGTATTAGACTTTATATCTGAAAATTCTATCATTAGATGCAGCTTTTAAAATACAGGAGGTATCATTTAAGTGTATGTCCAAATTTTAGCAATTTTGAGAGTACATTGGCATATTATGAATAATTACAATGGCGCATTTGAGACTATTACCTCTTTTTGGAAAAAAAAATCAACATCCATAGCCTGATTAATCTGGGATTAAATCTCTCTCTGGAGGAACCTGAGAAACAAATATGGTACTTGCAAATGGAAGGTAATTGACTCATCCGTTCATTTAATTCAAAAGATTAATACTAGTAAGCACAACCTGGAGACAACATAATATAGAAAGATAAACCATAGTCTAAAGCAATGTTTCACAACCTTTTATTCTAGCCCCTTTTGGAAATTATTCCCTTCCTCTAGCTCACCTCCCCTAGTTTACTAGTTGTTCCTAGTCTTGTAACTTTGCCTCCTTGTGTATCATTTTCACCTGGGAGTTCTGGGAAAACTTGGGGGCCCCACAGTTGGCCATATGGCTTCCTGTTAAGAAGTGCTGGTCCAAAGTATTTTGTTAAAAATAGTGATTTCATGAGGAAGACAGTTCTGAAAAGTTTTATGTAAGAGATCCTTAAATAAAAGTTGCTGTTAGACATTATAAAAAGGGGACAGAGATAAGGAGACAATTCTAAAATAGAGAACCTGCAATATTCTTTTACCTCTGTGAAATTTAATCTTCAGCAGATGCTGGGTCTGGTCGAAAACTCTCTAACGAAGATCTGTCCCTGAGACTTTACCATGAGTTCAGTTCCAGAATCATGTATTTTAACCTCAGTATTTGAATCAGTTCTTTCCTAAGTGGGTTAACTAATTTGTATTTTATGCAATACATTTTAGGTCAGGCCTGAGAAACTCAAATTGCTTTCCTCATTTAAACTGCCTTCAGGCATGTACTCATGTAGTTCCTGATAAACTTGCACTTCCCATAGCCTTATTTAAAGATCAAAAAAAATTTTTTTTCAAGAACTTGGTATAAAATAATGATGAAGTAAAAGAAAAAGTGGAGAGAGTTGTTCCATATACTTTACTCAAATCCGAAGAAAAAAAATACTAATCATTCAAAAAATTTTTTAAAAAATAAGGATAATTCAAATAGCAACAAATTAGGGAAGGTTGCCCAAAATTGTGTATTTAATGGACCTATTGTTGCACTTTTCGAGTAACTCTAAAAGAAGTGTTGAACCAGCCAAATTAAATAGACAAGGAAGACTTTATCCAAATCTATCACACTTGGAAAGAGAAAGTGAAGTCAACTCCACTGTAACGAAAGTATAATGATTTTTAGTACAGAATCAGATAATGGAAGAGTACAAGAAGTTATTTGGTGGAAAGCTTCTCAATGTGCTGTGACCATCTGTATTTGCTAATTGTCACAGCTTAGTTGCTGTGTTTGATTCCTATTCTCCCAAAGAGAATGGAAGGGACCCTGTCTTTATTTCTTTGTTTGCTTTATACTTTTTTCCTTCCTTCCTTTTTTCCTTCCTTTTTTCCTTCCTTTTTTCCTTCCTTCCTTCCTTCCTTCCTTCCTTCCTTCCTTCCTTCCTTCTTTCTTTTTCCTCTGTTTCTTTCTTTCATTTAAATTTAGACTTTGGGATTTAAAATACTGTTACTAACAGAGTTCCATGTGTAAAATGTTCCCACTCCACACTCACCACTAATGTAAAGGCCCCTTCACCAACATCTTATATTCTCTTCCCAGTCCCCTGACCCTGTCTTTCTTGATGATAACATTTCAAAGATGGATTTCAAATCCTTGAAAAGAATTTTTGAAATGCAAAAGATTTAGTATTAAGGTGGAAGAGGATGGAGACAATTGCAAGTTTTCTACAACAAGTAAACTTAAAACAGTGTGGTGAAATAGTAAATAAATATTTAATATTTAGTTTTTATGACAAGATCATGTTGATTATACTACACACTGTGTGCTTACATAATATATAAGCATTTGGGGTTTTGCAGAGTTACATCATTCTCCAAAGAAAATGTACAAATGGAAGGGTAAGTATTATCTACATATGCATATATCATACATTCATAGTCACAGTGAAAGAACTGAATTTAATTTAATTGACTAAATTTAACTAATTTAATTAAAATTGATTTTAACAAAATAATTTTTCATATGCATTAAATCAATAAAGACATACTACAATAAACTATTGCTTATAAAACCAGTTTTCTGTATTGGGACAGGAGAGATACTAAAGGGATGAAGGTGCTGGCATTAATGCAGCCATGCCTGGTTATATCCCTGACCCTGTATATGGTCCCCCAAAACATTGCTAGGAATTATCCTTGAGCATAGAGCCTGTAGTACATCCTGAGCACTGTCAAGTGTGGTTAAAAATAAAAATTTTAGGTACTTGATTTTCTGGGGAACAATTGTGAATAAAATTGTTTACTTCATGTCACTTTCTTCTCTTTCACTATTTGCATATAGGAAAGTCATGGATTATTGGGTATCGATTTTATAGCCTGCCACTTTACTATACAAGCCTATCGTTTCTAGGAGTTTCTTGGTAGAGGTTTTAGAGTTCTCTAAGTATAATATCATATCATCTGCGAATAGTGAGAGCTTGATTTCTTCCTTTCCTACCTGGATGCCATTAATATCTTTTTCTTGCCTAATCGCTATTGCAAGTACTTCCAGTACTATATTGAACAGCAGTGGAGAGAGTGGGTAACCTTGTCTCATCCCTGAACTTAGGGGGAAGGCTATCAGTCTTTCCCCATTGAGGATGATGTTTGCTGTAAGTTTGTGGTAGATGGCTTTAACTATATTGAGGAAAGTCCTCTCTATCCCCATTTTGGCAAGGTTTTCATCATGAATGGGTGCTGGATCTTGTCAAATGCTCTCTCTGCATCTATTGATATGATCATATGATTTTTATCTTTTCATTTGTTGATATGATGGATTATGTTGATTGATTCCTAATGTTGAACCATCCTTGCATCCCTGGGATGAATCCCACTTGGTCAAGATGTATGATATTTTTGATGAGTTGTTGAATTCTATTGGCTAGTATTTTGTTGAGAATCTTCGCATCCGTGTTCATCAGGGATAGAATCAACCTACCTAACTTCAAGTTCTACTACAAAGCAGTAGTAATCAAAACAGCATGGTACTGGAACAAAGGCAGAACTGCAGATCAATGGAACAGAGTTGAATATACTGACATCACCTCCCAAACATATAATCATCTAATCTCCGTTAAGGGGGCAAGAATAGTGAAATGGAGCAGGGAAAACCTCTTTAATAAATTGTGCTGGCAAAACTGGACGGCTACATGCAAAAAAGTGGGCTAAGATCTCTGCCTAACGCCATGCACAAAAGTAAGATCGAAATGGATTTATGACCTCAACATCAGACTGGAATCCATAATGTTTATTGAAGACAAAGTTGGCAAAACTCTCCATGATATTGAAATTAATGGTATCTTCAAAGATGTCACGCCACTGGCCAAGCAAGCGAAAACAGATAGACAAATGGGACTATCTTCAACTAAGAAGCATCTGCACCTCAAAAGAAACAGTGACCAAAATAAAAAAGACAGCCTACAGAATGGGAAAGAATATTCACCAAATACACATCCGACAAGGGGTTGATATCAAGGATATACAAGGTACTGGTTAAACTACACAAGAAGAAATCACCCAACTGCATCAAAAAATGGGGCGAGGAAATGAACAGAAACTTTCACAAAGAAGAAATCCGAATGGCAAAAAGGCACATGAGAAAATGCTCTACATCACTAATCATCAGAGAGATGCATATCAAAACAACAATGAGATATCATTTCACACCACAGAAACTGGCCCACATCCACAAGAACAAAAGCAACAGATGCTGGCGCGGATGTGTTGAGAAAGGGACCCTCCTTCACTGCTGGTGGGAGTGCCAGCTGGTCCAACCCTTTTGGAAAACAGTATGGACGATTCTCAAAAAATTAGAATTTGATCTCCCATTTGACCCAGCTATAGCACTCCTGGGAATATATAGCAGAGAGGCAAAAAGGTATAGTCGAAGTGACATCTGCAATTGTTTGTTCATTGCAGCACTCTTTACAATAGCCAGAATCTGTAAAAAACCTGAGTGCCCGAGAACAGATGACTGGTTAAAGAAACTTTGGTACATTTACACAATGGAGTACTATGTAGCTGTTAGAAAAGATGAAGTTATGAAATTTACATACAAGTGGTACTACATGGAAAGTATCATGTTAAGCGAAATGAGTCAGAAAGAGCGGGATAGACACAGAAAGATTGCATTCATCTGGGGAACATAAAGCAAAAAAACGGGAGACTAACACGCAGGAATGGCTGAGATTAGTACCAGGAATTTTGCTCCATAACTTGAAGGCCAGCCACATGTGCTAGGTGAAAAGGAAGCTCAGATAGAGAAGAGAGCACCAAATAAAGGGTGTTGTGAAGACCCTCCCTGGATGGGAGAGACATGCTAAAAGTAGCCTATAGACCAAATATGATTGCCACTCAATACCTCTCTTGCAAAATACAGTACCCAAAAGAAGAGAGAGAGAACTAGGGGGAATGCCCTGCCCCAGCGGCAGGGTGGGAAGGGGAGGGGATGGGGGGTGGGAGGGATGCTTGGACCGGTGGTGGGGGAGGATGGCCCCTAGTGGAGGGATGGGTACTTGATCATTGTATAACTGAAACCCAAGCACAAAAATTTATAAGTCTATAACTGTACCTCATGGTGTTTCACTAATAAAAAAATGATAAAAAATTAAAAAAATAAAGTACTCATAAAAAATAAATAAATAAAAATTTTAAAAAGTCCATCAAAACATGAAGCAGACATGTTTTACTAAAAGGACGCAAACTAAAGCCTTCATAAGTTTTGATTGTCATAAATTTTGAATTTTGAAAAGTATAAATATTGAAAACCAACATTTATAATATAACATAATGGTGACTATTGCAGAAAGGGCCTCTATAGATATATATTTACAAAGGAAGCTTAAAGATAAATTAACTTCTCATTGCAAATATTGGGTAGTATTTGACTCTAAATTTAATCATTATTTTATTTTAACTTTCAGACTTTAGATGAAAATATTAGCCAAAAATCTTTTTTTTTAAATTTTTAAATGAATCACTGTGAGGTACAGTTTACAGACTTAAAAACCTTTGTGCTTACATTTCAGTCATACAATGATCGAGTATTCATCCCTCCAACAATACCCATTCTCCACCTACAATGATCCCAGGATCCCTCCCACCACCCCCACTCCACCCCCCCACCCCATCTCTGTGACAGGGCATTCCCTTTTTCTCTCTCTCTCTCCTTTTGTGTGTTGTGATTTGCAATATAGGTATTGAGTGGCCATCATGTCTGGTCTATAGTCTACTTTCAGCTCGCATCTCCCATCCTGAGCAGGCCTTCCAAGCACCCTTTACATGGTTGTCCCTTCTCTATCTGAGCTGCCTTTTCCCCCAGCATGTGAGGCTGGCTGCCAAGCCGTGAGGCAATCCTCATGGTACTCAGCTCTACTATTCTTGGATTTAAGTCTCCCATGCTGTTACTTTATATTCCACAAATAAATTAGGTAACAATTTTATACTACCAACTTGTAAAGGACTTTGGCACTTGGCATCTTCACTTTGAGCTTTAGTCATTCACCAAATAATTCCAGTTTTATTTAAGTGTATAAATAACATATATAATATAAGTTCCTTCAAGCACTTTGTAATTTGAAATTTGTAAAACATGAGATGTAATATCTGAAATCTTATATATTTTTATACAAACATATACAAAATATTTACTAGTTACTAAATCAGTGTTGGAAACAAATTGAATATGTTTTGCTTTGTATATTTAAAATGTACAAAATAAACAAAATATACTTATTTTGTTTTCAGCACTGTTATATTTCATCAGAGAACATCAAATAGTGAAAATATCTCCTCTGCATTGACCTTGATTTGGAGAGATCGGGCACACCCGTTGGTGTTCAGGTCTTATTCCAGCACAATATCAGAGATCTCATGAGGTGACAGAGATCAAATCTGGGCTGGCCATGTGCAAGAGAAGCAGCCTGCCTGCTGTACTCTCTGGACTCCAAAATTATGTTTTACTATACACCTTTGAGCTTCAAAATAGTACTGTTTTATTAATAATGACTGAATTTAAGCTATTGAATTTGATGTAACAGATGCAAAAAAGAAGCAAATATGAAATGCTTCCATCTACATGAGTATCTATACCAAAAAAAGCATTAGATACTTCTTTAAATTATGTATTTAATTTCACTCCCAACTAATGAGTTTCTGTTGTATACCAGTCTTGCACTAGAAGTGGTGAATAGTTATTTACTTATAGGAACTCTTTAATTTTAAAACTCATGGATGTGATCTTTCACCCAGATCCTCCAAATTCCAGTAGGCGGGGGTCACACCCACCACCTGGCCCCCTGGCGCCATGTAATCCCATCAGCGGCCAAGACTCAGAGACTACAAAATCCAGATCCCAGACGAGAACAGTGCAGTCTTCTGCCCCCGCGCCTGGGTGTTCCTTCCTGGGGCCCCTTGGAGGGGAGCGGGTTGAGCTTTCCTCCCCGCCCCGACCAGGGCTCCGGCAGCCGAAGACCTCCAGGACCAGCCACCACCATGCTGAGACCACTCTCCGCATACATGAAGGTACTGGCAGAGGGACAAAGCCACGCGGGTTCCGGGGCCGAGACCTCCAAGCCTACTCGGATTGGAGTCGAGCATCTTCCACCCAGATCCTCCAAATTCCAGTAGGCGGGGGTCACACCCACCACCTGGCCCCCTGGCGCCGTGTAATCCCATCAGCGGCCAAGACTCAGAGACTACAAAATCCAGATCCCGGAACCGTGCGGCCGCATTTGCGGCCGCGTGACGTCTTATCAAAACTTTTTTTTTTATGACATGTTATTGTCTCATTCCTACTTTGGACAAACTTGCAGGCTATCGAATGTAGCCTGCCCACAGGGCAGAGTCTGGCAAACTCCCCGTGGCGTACCAAATATGCCAATTCCCAGTAACAATGATGGGTCTCATTCTCCTAAAGAGCCTTGAATATAATCTCAGGGCTAGGATGAAAGAGACGTTACTGGGGCCTGCTCGAGGCAATCGACGAATAACAGAATGATGAAATGAAATGAAAAATGAAAATGGATGTGATTTAATAAACATATTGTAGTACTGTAGTACTGTCGTACTGTCCCCAAATTGTTCATCAATTTTCTTGAGCAGGCACCAATAAGGTCTCCTTTGTGAGACTTGTTGTTACTGTTTTTGGCATATTAAATATGCCATGGGGAGCTTGCCAGGCCCTGCTGTTCAGGGTGGATACCATCAGTAGCTTGCCAGGATATCTGAGAGGGACAAAGGAATCGAACTTGAGTCGGCCACATGCAAGGCAAATGCCCTGCCCACTGTGCTATAGCTCCAGCACAAATAAACATATTATAAAATAAACATATTGTATCTTTCACTGTCACTGTCCTCCCATTGTTCGTCAATTTGCTCGAGCGGGCCCAGTAACGTCTCCATTGTGATACTTGTTACTGTGTTTAGCATATCGAGTACATCACGGGTAGCTTTCCAGGCTTTGCGTGCAGGCAAGATACTCTTGGTAGCTCGCCAGGCTCTCCGAGAGGGGCGGAGGAATCCAACTCGGGTCAGCCATGTTGGCTGCATGTAAGGCAAACGCCCTACCCGCTGTGCTATCTCTCCAGCCCATTGTATCTATATAAAGGAATATGGTTTCTGAATAAGAACAGATATATGTCACATCCCTGGGAGAGAACAATAAAATAAAAAATGAATTACTGCTTAAGTAGAGAAGTAGCTCAGCTGACTGAATGCATACTTTGCATATGAAAGGCCTAAGCTTGAACCCTGGCACCAAAGGTCACCTGAGCACCACATCAACTGGAACAACCCAGTGTACAGAGCCACCAATACTGCTGTCAGTATATCCATACACAATTTAAATTTTAGAAATTTTCCTGATCAAGACTATCCCAGTCACCACCCGACAACCACCGTGGTGGGCAGCATGCCAATCCCCAGCACCATCGCTGTTTTGTTCCCTGCCCAGGTGTGTTGAGCCTTCCTACAATACCATTCCCGTGTCCTAACCACCTTCTTGGACCCAGATCATACCAGTCCCCCACCACTGATGGTCTCGCTGATGGGCGGTGTGTCAATTCCGAGCACTGCTGCCATTTTGTTCAGCGCCCAGGTGTGTGTGAGCCTTCCAGATACCAGCTTCTCAGTTACAGTGCTGCAGAGAATATGTCCTCTTCCACAGGTGGTATGACCTTTGCAGAAGTGGGTGTGGACTATTTTCCCAAACCCAGCAATCTGGTGTCACTGGTCAGTCATCATACCACCACAAAAACATGAAGAAACAGTGCAAAACCCCTCTACGAGGAGAGGATGATGTAAAGAGTCCAGAAACCTCAATAGGAGTTACTCACAAATGTGAGCTCTCTAATAAAGAATTCAGAGATGAACTACTGAAGATGTTCAATGAACCCAAAGATACTGGACAGATATTCAGTAAATTAAAGGAGGATATAAAAAAAATAATGGGTCGGACAATTGAGAAAATACAGGAAGAAATAAGAGCAGAAATTGGAAAGCTACGCACAGAAGTATCATGAATAAAGGATTCAGTAGATGAAATATAAAACTCAGTGTGTGCCCTCAAGAGTAGATTTGCTACAGCCAAAGACAGAATCAGTGAGGTAGAAGATGAGCTGCAGGAAGCCTTCAGGCAACAAGAAACAATGTGAAGAGAGCTGAAAATAGATCTAGGGCGAATTAGAGTTTTAGGGGATGATTTCAAGAGGAACAACATTAGAATCATTGGAGTACCAGAAGGAGAGGGAAGCAATCCTAATGGAAAAGCCACAGTTAAAGAAATTATTGCTGGAAAGTTTCTAGAGCTGGAGAATGCAGGCATCCAGATTCAAGGAGCCCAAAGGATGCCAGCTGAAAGAAATCTTAACAAAAACACTCCAAGACATATCATAGGTATAGACACAAAACTGAAAGCAGAAAGGTCATAGAATAAAATCACATATAAAGGAGCCCCCTTTAGATTCATAGCAGACCTATCAGAGGAAATGCTCCAGGACCGAAGGCAATGGTGGAATATAGTAAAAAAAACTCACTGAAATGAACGCTTCACCAAGATACTTTATCCTGCTTAACTCTCACTCAAACTCAAAGGAATGGTACATAATTTTGTAGATAACCAACAGCTCAGGAATTTCATAGATTGAAAACCAAAACTAAAAGAAGGGTTACAGGGGCTACTGTAAGACAAGATAAACCCTACAAGCAAAACATAACCCTTAAGAAAGATGACAAAAAAGCTCATAACAATAATCTCTCTCAACGTCAGTCATCGAAATTTACAAATTAAGAGACACAGAGTGGCAAAATGGATTCAGAGACTGAACACAACATTATGCTGCCTAAAAGAAATATCTGAACAGTCAGAACTAACACATACTCAAAGTCAAAGGATGGAAAACAATCTTGCATAAAAACAATCACTTCAAAATAGCTGGAGTGGCCTTACTGGTATCAGACAACTTAGATTTCAGGTTGAAAAAGATTAGAAGGGACAGTGAAAGCCATTTTTTATTAATCAAGGTATATGTACAGCAGGAAGAAATCGCACTTCTGAATGTATATGCACCCAATGAGGGACCAGACAAATACCTACAGCAACTGCTAAGAGACCTTAAAAAGGACATTGTGAGTAACACAATAGCAGTTGGAGACTTCAACACTGCCTTATCATTTCTGGATAGATCGGGAAGATTAAAACTCAGCAAGAAATATTGGCTCTGAAGGAAGAAATAAAAGACAGAGGATTAATAGATCTATACAGGACTTTATATTCCCCCAAAATAAAAAGACACATTCTGTTCCAGTGCACAATTTTCCAGAATAGACCATGTGCTGGGCCACAAAGCATACCTCAACAGAATCAGGAAGATAGACATTGTATCAACTGTCTTTTTCAGAGCTTGATGACTGAAAATTTAAGTTAATCATGTTGGACGCAGAAAACCAAATCAAACACCTCGAAATTAAACAACTCAATGTTGAACAACAAGTGCATCATGAAAGAAATCAAGGAAGAAATCAAAAGATACCTAGAAACAAATGAGAATGAAGACACAAGCTATCAGAACCTGTGGGATGCAGGTAAAACTGTGTTAAGGAGAAAATTTATAGCTCTGCAAGCATTTCTCTAAAAGGACAGAAGGGCCCAAATAAACAACTTGACTTCACAGCTCAAGATCTTAGAAAAGGACCAACAAAAGGAGCCCAAACCAGGCAGAAGGAAAGAGATCATAAAACTTAAAGCAGAAATCAAATAACATGGAAACCCAAAAAACAATCCAAAAGATCAATGAAACCAAAAGCTGATTGATTCTTTGAGAAAACAAAGAGATAAACCACTAGCAAGACTCAGAAAGAAAGACACAGAGAACCTTAATAAATAAAATCAGAAATGAAAAGGGGTATATCGCAACAGAAACCATAGAAATTCAAAGTATCATCAGAGACTACTTTGAAAGTCTGTATGCCACAAAACAAGAGAATCTAGATGAAATGTGTACATTACTGGATTCCTATAATCTCCTAAGGCTGAATCAAGAATATCTAGAATACCTGAAGAGTCTCATTAATATCAAGGAAATTGAAACTGTAACCAAAAGTCTTCCCAAAGTCCCAGATGGGGTAGGTACCGCATCCTGCCTTCCCCAGATGGAACCCCAGTGACCAGAAGCCTCTACAAGCACAGCTCGAGTATGCGGGAACTAGGAATTTTTCTCAAATCTACCGGGACTACAGCTCCCAGGAACCTCTGATTCCGGAAGTCACGCCCACAGCCCGCCCACCAGTGCCATCTTTACAACATACAGACAAAGAGAAGGACCACATGGAGGGCGGGAACCACAGATCCCGGAGGAAAAAAAAAAACAGGTTCCAAAAAGAGCCGAGATCACCGGGAAGTCCCAGATGGGGTAGGTACCGCATGCCGCCTCCCCCAGATGGAACCCCGGTGACCAGAAGCCTCTACAAGCACAGCTCGAGTATGCGGGAACTAGGACTTTTTCTCAAAACCAGGCAGCCACTTACGCGGCCGCGCAACATCTCTCTATATACAAAGTGATCAATGGGAAGTAAACAACCCAACCTTTCTCCCTGAGAGTCAGAGTTAAGTTTGGAGCATGGCCACAGCCCCAGAAACACAAGGACTTAATGCAGAACCCAGCAGCTTGGAGCGGAAAAGTGAACGGACTATGCATTAATCCAGGTCATCATGTCTGTCCGGAGGGGAAAGGGTGTTGCCCCATTCGCCCTCTCCTCTCTGAAAAGAAAGATGGCGGCCGCATGGGAGCCTTGTGGACAGCAAGTATGAGCCGGGGGTGTGGGGGCGACTAAAACCTCATGGGAAGGGGGGCGTTCTGGTCTGTCCTTCATGCCCTACTAAGGCCACAAGTTGCCCCCCACGAGCGGCTCTCCAGCACGGCCACAGTCACAGAAGAACAAGGACTTAATGCAGAACCCAGCAGCTTGGAGCAGAAAAGTGAACGGACTATGCGTTAATCCAGGCCATCATGTCTGTCCGGAGGGGAAAGGGTGTTGCCCCATTCGCCTTCTCCTCTCTGGAAAGAAAGATGGCGGCCGCATGGGAGCCTTGTGGACAGCAGGTATGAGCCGGGGGTGTGGGGGCGACTAAAACCTCATGGGTAGAGGGGCGTTTCGGTCCGCCCTTCACGCCCTACCGAGGCCACCAGTTGCCCCCCACGAGCGGCTCTCCAGCACAGACACGAATCCAGAACACAGAAACCAATTTCTTAACTATCTGACTTTCAGTAGAAATTCTTCCAGGGTCAATAGGTAAAATAGCAGAAATCCAAAACCAACATTTAATTCTTGAACCCAGCTGTAGAAAGCAAATCACTTCACAATGCTTTTTCAGCATGTCTGATTTGGGGGGGGGGGGTAAACTCTAAATAATAGTGGTGAATCTTTTATTGAAACAGTGAATCTAATCAAAGCAGATAGAGTGTTAACTAGAATTCATCTGCCTCACAGGGACTGGGAGGGGTGGGGGGTGGGGTTTTATTGGGGTTCTTCATGGTAAAAAATAAGTATTGGTAAAGGGAAATGTGTTTGATATTTGCATGACTGAGACCTAAACCTGAAAGCTTTGTAACCTTTCCCACAGTGATTCAATAAATAAAAAAAAAAAAAGTCTTCCCAAAAACAAAAGTCCAGGTCCAGATGGATTCACTAGCGATTTTTTCCAAGCATTTAAAGAGGACCTATTGCAAGTTCCTCTCAATATTTTCCAGGAAATTGAAGAAACAGAAACTTCCCAACAGTTTCTATGAGGCTCATATCTCCCTAATAACAAAAGGAAAGGAAGACACTACAAGAAAAGAAAACTACAGACAAATATCCCTGATGAACATAGATGCGAAGATTCTCAACAAAATACTAGAAAATAGAATCCAACAACTCATCAAAAAGATCATAGACCACGACCAAGTGGGATTTATCCTGGGGATGAAAGGATGGTTTAACATTCAGAAATCAATCAACATAATCCATCATATAAGCAAAAGAAAAGATAAAAAACATATGATCATATAGATAGATACAGAGAAAACATTTGACAAGATCCAGCACCTGGATCTTTGGTTTTATTTCACGATAAAATCCCTCACCAAAACTGGTATAGAAGGGACTTTCATCAATGTAGTGAAAGCCAACTACCAAGAGCCTATGGCAAGCATCATCCTAAATGACCGCTAATATCAGGGATGAGAAAAGGATGCCCACTAACTCAAATTCTGTTCCATATAGTACTGGAAGTACTTGCAATAGCGGTTAGGAAAGAAAAAGATATTAAGGGCATTCAGATACAAAAGGAAGAAATCAAGCTCTCACTATTCACAGATGATATGATACTATATTTAGAGAACCCTAAAACCTCTACCAAGAAAATCCTAGAAACAATAGACTTGTACAGTAAAGTTCCAGGCTATAAAATCAATACCGAAAAGTCCATGACTTTCCTATATGCATATAATGAGAAAGAAGAAAGTGACATGAGAAAAGCAACCCTTTTCACAATCGTGCCTCAAAATCAAGCACCTGGGACTCAGTTTAACTGAGAACATAAAAGACCTGTACAAATAAAACTATAATATGCTATTTCAAGTCCTAAAAGAGGACACAAGGAAATGGGAAAAAATCTCCTCCTTGTGGATCGGGAGAATTAACATTGTCAAAATGGCAATACTCACCAAAGCATCATACAAATTCTATGGGATCCCTATAAGGACACCCATGACATTCTTCAAAGAAATGGAGCAAACACTCCTGAAAATATGCAAAAGAATATGTCTCCATGAATAACTAAGGAAATTCTTGAGAAAAAGAAAATGGGAGGTACAAACCTGTCCAATCTCAAATTCTACTACAAACAGTAATAATTAAAACAGCATAGTACTGGTACAAAGGCAGAGCCACTGACCAATGGAACAGGGTTGAATATACTGACACCTCCTCCCCCACCACATATATGATAATCTAATCTTTGATAAGGGAGCAAGAAATGTGAAATGTAGCAAAAAAAAAACCTTTTTATCAAATTATGCTGCAAAACTGCACAGCCACATGCAAAAAAATGGACTCAGATATCTACTTAACACAATGTACAAAAGTAAGATCAAAATAAGACCTCAACATCAGACCAGAATCCATAAGGTACATTAAAGACAAGGTTGGCAAAACCCTCTATGACATTGAAGCTAAAGGTATCTTCAAAGATGACACACCACTGGCCAAGCAAGTGAAAACAGAGATAGACAAATGGGACTATCTTAAACTAAGAAGCTTCTGCACCTCAAAAGAAACAGTGACCAAAATACAAAGAGTGTCTACAGAATGGGAAAGGATATTCACCCAATACCCATCCAATAAGGGGTTGATATCAAGAATATACAAGGTACTGGTTGAACTCCACAAGGAGAAAACATCCAACCCCATCAAAAAATGGGGTGATGAAATGAACAGAAACTTTCTCAAAGAAGAAATCCCAATGTCTAAAAGTCACATGAGAAAATGCTCTACTTCACTAATCATCAGGGAGATTCAGATCAAAACAACAATGAGATATCATCTCACAACACAGAGACGAGCCCACATCCAAAAGAGCAAAAGCAACCCAAAAGCAACCTGTGTAGTCGCAAATGTGGAGAGAAAGGGACTCTCCTTCACTGCTAATGGGAATGCTGACTGGTTAAGCCCTTTTGGAAAACAGTTTGGATGATTCTCAAAAAATTAGAAATTGAGCTCCCATTTGAGACTGCAATACCATTCCTGGGAATATATCCCAGAGAGGCAAAAAAGTACAGTCAAAATGACATCTGTGCTTCTATGTTTATTGCTGCACTGTTCAAAATAGCCAAAATTTGGAAAAAAAAATGCCCAAGAACAGATGACTGGTTAAAGAAACTTTGGTACATCTACACAATGGAATACTATGCAGCTGTTAGAAAAGTTCAAGTCATGAAATTTGCATACATGGGGTTATATATGGAAAGTATCATTCTAAGTGAAATGAGTCAGAATGAGAAGGATAGACATAGAAAGACTACACTCATCTGGGGAATATAAAGTAACAGAATGGGAGACGAATACCCAAGAATAATTGTGATTAGTACCATGGCTTGGAAGCCAGCTGCATATACTAGGGTAAAAGGCAGCTCAGATAGAGAAGGGAACAACAAGTAAATGGTGCTTGGAGGATTCGCTTGGGATGCAAGATTTGTGCTGAAAGTAGACTATAGAACAACCACAATGACCATTCAATATCTCTATTGAAAACCACAACACCCTAAAGGAAAGAGAGAGCAAAAGGGAATTCTCTGCTATAAAGGTGGGGCGGTGTGGACGGTATGTGGTGGGTGGGTTGGTGGGCTACTTGGATTATTGCTGGTGGAGAATGGGCACTGATGGCGGGATTGGTACTTGATCACTATATAACTAAAACCCAAGCATGACAGTTTGTAAGTCTACAACTGTACCTCATGGTGTTTCACTAATTGAAGAAAAAAAAGAAGAAAGTTTTTTTGATTTAATTAATTCATCAACTAAATTTTATATTATTAATTGTTTTTGGTCACATTTGTTATGATTGGGGTTTACTCCTGACTCTGCACCAAAGAATCACTTCTGAGAAGCTCTAGGGACTAGGAAGTATGGTTCTAGAAATTAAATTCAAGTATAAGGTAAAGGTAAAGGCCCTCCCGTTGATCGTCGATTTGCTCGAGCGGGCCCAGTAACGTCTCCATTGGAGACCTTGTTGTTACTGTGTTTGGCATATCGAATACTCTCGGTAGCTTGCCGGGCTCTCCGAGAGGGGCGGAGGAATCGAACTCGGGTCGGCCATGTTGGCCGCTTGTAAGGCGAACGCCCTACCCGCTGTGCTATGGTTCCAGGAATTAAATTCAGGTTTGCTGCATGTAGGCAAGTGTTGTACCTGCAGTATTGTTGCCCTGGCCCCAATCAGTTAAATTTTAAAGACACTAATATGTTTTCTATTTTATCAATCGATGCAACAATATAGGAATTAAGATTTGAAGCTACATAGTTTATGAGAAATACAAATCCAAAGTAATATTTTTTGCAGCTCTTGGCTAAATTCGCGTATGCTGCCTCATATGTGTTAACCTACACATATGAATATATTATGTTATAAATTAAATACTGTACATATGGGTGAATAAATGAATAAAGTTATACTATTAGTAGGAAGCATGAAGTCATGTTTTAAAGATACCTTGTAGTTCATGAGGGCAGTTTCTGACAAGGGATTAATTTGGGACAAATATAGAAGTCAGAGATGACCATTAAGGAGAAAATTTAGATTAGAAGATTCTAGGTAATGAGAAGAGTTATTAGAGAAAAGGGATGTTTGAATAATATGTCCTCAGATCGTTGGTCTTTGGCTACATCTATAGAGAAATATTTTTACAAAAACATTTATGGTTTTTATTTAGGGGTTAATGCCATAGAGTTTGTGGGCAATACCACACAGAGCTAAGAATGAGTACCAATAGTCAAAAGGTCAGATTCATTGGTATCAGGATAGTCAGGAAGAAAATCAAGATATAGACTTCCCTGTCCTCGATGATAATCATACAAATGAGATGCTTTGGGAACTGCATTTGACTATCCCCCAATTGGTTCAATTTTTTGTTTTTCAAGGACTGCCACTATTCAAATCACGGAGGCTTTGGGCTAGGTGACTAAGACACCAAGAAGTTCACATCGAGCCCAGGATACTCCTAATAAAGTATTCAAGGCATTGGCCTCAGTGGCCTCTCTGAAGAATCACGGTGATCTGAATCAAAGAACATGTGCCAACTGAATCACCTTTCCCTTGTCTCTCCAACTGTAACAGAATTTGCTGCCCTCAGCAGACTTCCCACAGTGAGAGGTCCCAGGATTAGCAGTTACCTGGGTTTGAGGAGCCTGTTTTCTTTCCCTCTGGAGTAGAGCAGGCCATGGCACTGAGCTGAGATAGGAAGCCACAGCAACCAAACCACATGGACACTGGGATCAAGTGTGCTACTCCACTGCATGCAAACAGGCCTCGACAGTTTAATCCTGCTGAGAACTCTTGGTGGGTGAGTGTATGGGGAAGGGAGGGTCATCCTTTCTATAAGCCCCTGTCTTGTCAGCATTCAGCTCTACTACAGGCTGGCTTACTGTTGAAGCTTTTAGTACCAGAATAAGGAACATTCACTCAAAACAACTTTGAGTAGAAAATATAGGGTCAGATTCTATAGAATATCACAAGAGAAAAAAACAAACTCTTCTTAAAACAATTAAGCTTGCTTGTTAAGCATACTCAGCATTTACTACATTACATGCATTCAATTATCTTATGCATATTAATTCCTTTCAGTCTTTTCACGACTCAAAGGAATGGGCCTTATTATTTCATCCATTTTTAATGATTAGTGAATTAAGTACAGACATTATGTGCAGCAGTCTTAACATTATATAGGCAGTAACTGTTAAAACCGGGATTAAACATAGGAAATCTGAGTAAAAAACACTACTCTTTGAAAACTGCCCCTTTCTACTGGTGAAAGAAACATGAAAATGCCTTTGTCTTCATTTAAAAAATTAAAAAGAAAGTCCCAATCCCTTCTGCCAAATCAAAGTTTTTATTTCTTCTTCCTAAAGTAGAAAACTGAAATATGTTTCCTGTTATAAACTGTGAGACCTGCACCTTGCATGGCTCTTTAATCATCCATTTTGACATCTCGATGAACTTCTAAATCATGCACTTTAGTGTTAAAGTAGATAAACAACAAAAAGTACCGCACTGAAAATTATGACTGCTGGAAGAGAGTTCTGAATAGCTAAGGAAGGCTGCTACTAAACATACTCTCACATACAATATGAGATACACTGTGCTCTAAGAATTTATACCGCACTGTCACATAGAGCAGTTGCTTGGGGTTATGTCAGTATATTATTACCAGCATTGCTGCAAAAGCTGTAAGCATAAAGAGCACCTTGCTTTGCAATAAATTTTCCGCACTCTGAGGAAGTCAGCAGTATACTTGAACTCAGACTGGCGGTAAAGAGACTTGCTCTGTCAACTGTAACTCTGACAGGCAGTAAAACTAGAGCAAAGCTTCAGCTCATGGTACATGACATTTTCTAAAACAAAGGAAACTGAAAAAGCTATCGCATTCAAAGACAAAACTGAAATGACATCTGGCATACCTTGCAACCCTAGAGATTATCTTTCCTATTCTTCTTTGCCTCTTTTTTATCTTTTTATTTCTCTTCTTTTTCTCTCAGTGAGTTGCTTCAATTATGAGGATCTGTTTGAGTTCCAAGTCATGAAAATCCAAGGAATGAACATTTTACATATTTAAGATTTTTTAAAAAACACACATTTCCCCTTAAAAAGTTAGCCTTTGTTATTTTGTTTCAATTTTTACCTGAAACTTTGGCATATTTTGTCAGATTCCTGCATTTACAATAAATAGACAGTCAAATCGTAAATTTTTAATCTAGTGATTTTTTCTCAAAACTAAGGCACTTTCTAAACCAGATGCCCTGTGTTTTCCTTTGTGAATTATTAAAAAAAGAGAACAATAACTTTAAAACCATCTGAAAAAGCTATCTTTAACATCTCTTGACCGCTACGGTACTAAACAAGTTAAAGTTGATAAAATAATGAAATAGCAGACAGTTCTTTTAAAACTGCAGTTTCTATTTACTGTTTTTATTTCTTCGATGTCTTTTTAAAGAGCAATAAAATACAAGTAAAATATTGCATTTTCTTTATGGTCCCAATGACAAATTGAAAAGGACATTCGTTTAATTTTACTATTCTGGTGCTATTTAATACTTCTTACCAGTAATTCACATTGCCACACATGTTGTATTAGTTAATGAAGTCTGCCAAAGTTAAAAACTTTTCCTTCTTTACCTTCTGCAGTGTAGCAGCTCCTGGCAGAGAGTTGCCAAAGTTTAAAGCAATTCAATATACTGTGCTATGACATAGGAATTGGCTGACTTGGAAAATCGTTCAAATTTTGGATGACCTGATAAGAGCAAGAAACACTGGTTGAAATTTTCAGTTGCTATTTGTAGTCATCAAAATACTTTCTATTTTGATAAAAAAATGAATTTCACAGTCAGTTGTCACAATCAATCACAAATCATCCTGTTAATCGTCGATTGCCTCTTGCAGGCCCCAGTAACGTCTCCTTCATCCTAGCCCTCAGATTATATTCAAGGCTCTTTAGGAGAATGAGACCCATCATTGTTACTGGTATTTGGCATATTGGGGACGCCAAGGGGATTTTGCCAGACTCTGCCGCGTTGGCAGGCTACATTCGGTAGCCTGCCAGTTTGTCCAAAGTAGGAATGAGATAATAAGATGTCATAATAAGATGTCACGCGGCCAGTTCCGGGAGCTGGTTTTTATAGTCTCTGAGTCTTGGCCGTTGATGGGATTACACGGCGCCAGGGGGCCAGTTGGTGGGTGTGACCCCCGCCTACTGGAATTTGGAGAATCTGGGTGGAGGATGCTCGGCCCAAATCCGAGTAGGCTTGGAGATCTCGGCCCCGGAACCCGCATGACTTTGTCCCTCTGCCAGTACCTTCATGTGTGTGGAGAGTGGTCTCAGCTTGGTGGTGGCTCGTCCTGGAGGTCTTTGGCTGCTGGAGCCCTGGTCGGGGCTGGGAGGAAAGCTCAACCCGCTCCCCTCCAAGGGGCCCCAGAGGCGAGGACAGTCAGGCATGGGGGCAGGAGACTGCACTGTTCTTCTTCGGGAGCTGGTTTGTATAGTCTCTGAGTCTTGGCTGTTGTCAATTAAGTGATACATAATAATCTAAAGAATTGCAACTACGTTTCTAATGGCAGCCATATATAGCTGACATCAACAAATGACCTGGTTAAAAATTAAGTACACATGTATCCTTAAACAACATATTAAGTTATGTAACCAATAACAACGAATTCAATGTGTGAGTTTTCTAATCTTGAATGGAGATTTAATCCACAGAAGTTACAGAATCAGACTTTATTTTATATTTAATTTTAAAAAGCATCCACAAGGGCTGGAGCAATAGCACAGTGTGTAGGCCGTTTGCCTTGCATGCAGCCTACTCGGGTTCAATACCTCCCCCTCTTGGAGAGCCCACCTGCATGACATAGCCTAGCAAGAAACCCATTGTGTATTCAATATGCCAAAAAAGTAACAACAAGCCTCACTTCGTGTTCCTGGAACTAGAAGATGCCATTTGGCTACACTAGCATGTGACAGGGACAAGTGGAAATGCTACTGGTGCCTGCTGGAGCAAATCAGTGAACAACAAGATGACAGTGCTACATCCACATGAAGGAAATAGGAGGAGTAAAATATGTGAAATGTAGCAATATGAATATTGTGAAAAGCTCCAAATCACATTCCTGTACCCAGAAACTACATTGCCATGAAAAACAGAATTCTCAATACCTTCAAATATCACTATATCACTGTCATCCTGTTGTTACTCAATTAACTTGAAGGTGCACCAGTAATGTCTCTATTCCTCCCAGCCTGAGATTTTAGCAGCCTCTCCTTACTCATCTTTCTCAACAATTGGAGGCTATTTCAGGGTCAGGGGAATGAGACCTGTTATTGTTACAGTCTTTGGCATATTGAATACGCCACGGGGAGCTTGCCAGCTCTGCCCATGCGGGTGGGATACTCTTGGTAGCCGGGCTCTCTGAGAGGCATATATATACATATATATACATATATATATACATATATATACACACATGTATGTTATATTTAGTTATCATTCAAGTAAAATATACATGTTAAAAATACATGTATATATATATGTATATATATGCATTCAAATATAAAAAGTAAAAATGTCCATGGATGTTGTCACTATTTCTCACCTAACTAAGCAGTAAGAGAAGCATGTACATGTACAAGAAGGTAAGTACATGGAACACACACAGAAGCCATGGAAATAGCTGTCATAAGTCTACAACCTCTTGTCATATGTAATAAATTTGCTAAAAAACCCAAATTTATAAAATGCATGTTGATGCAGACTAAATGCAATTCTAAATAAATAAGCACATGCTTGGTATAAAACATTTAACTAACTTTAAACGAATTATAAAATTATAATTTAAATTAATTATAAAGGAGTACATACCTGATAATAAGATAATAAGAGTTCTTTTTACAAGCCAGAATATAAGACAAGTTTAAAACAGCAGGATATAAGATTGACTATGTTTAACTGAACATTAACAAAAATCTGATGCTTAGAAGTAAATGAAAGAAAACATAAAGGCAAATACAATTAATTGGATTTTATAAAGATAAGTAAAGAGACTACAAAATTATATGTTACTGACATGCCTTAGAAGTTATCATTCAAATAAAATATACATGTTAAAAAATCAAAAGAAAACTCTACAAGTCCTTCTTTAAACAATTAAAAGTCACACTTATCAAATATTTTCATAAAAGGAAATAATATAAACATATTTAAATTCTAATATTGTAGAAATACTTTAGAAAATATGGTGCTGAAGAAAGAATAGTATACAAGTACAGAAAAATAAAGATTTTTTGGTGCAGGTAAGCTTTGTGAGTGAGTATTGAGTGGTATTAATAGAAAAGACATTTGTAAATTATTTATTAATATCTGGGCTGGAGCAATAGCACAGCAGGTAGGGCATTTGCCTTGCAAGTGGCCAACATGGCCGACCCAAGTTCGATTTCTCCACCCCTCTTAGAGAGACCGGCAAGCTACTGAGAATATCTCGCCAGCAAGGTAAAGCCTGGCAAGCTACTCGTGACTTATTCGATATGCCAAACACAGTAACAATTGTCACAATGGAGATGTTACTGGGTCCGCTTGAGCAAATCGATGAACAACGGGAGGACAGTGACAGTGACAGATATTAATATCTACATACAAGATATATTCAAGAATGACTGTATAGTATATGAATTTGAAGAAAATACACAGTTAAAATATAAAGAAATAAAACAAAGGAATATTTATGAAAAAGTACAAAATACATTTTTTGCTTATCTAAAATATTCTTATAAAATCATGCAAGTTAGAAGAGGGAAACATAAGAGCAAGTAACCTATAAGTTTATTATAGAAATCTCAGTGCTGATGGTGAGGTAGATGGGTGAGATAGGAGATTAAAAATGTGATGAATGGGTACAAAGGCAGATAGTATTGGCATCTTCAATAGAAAAACATAATCTGGGCTCTTTGCTAGTGGAAGAGAGGATATTAATTTGACTTTCTTCGTATCTACTGTGTTGGAATCATAGCACATTCAAATGGTAGTGTTTAGAAGAAAGTTAGAAATATAAAACTGTTGTTTCAAAATATACAATGGTAACTGTTTAATACAGTTAAAATATAAATTTGAGAAGGAAGGAAGTGAGGGAGGGAGGAAGGGAGGAAGGATAGAGAGAAGGCAAATAACTCAGTGGAAGAATGCAGTGCTGATTGAGTCCTGAAAAGCAGGGATTATCTGAACAACATCATGATATTCAGAAGTTCATGTGGTGCCAGGGATTGAACCAATGCCAAGTACCTGCTACGCATAGGCTTTAACTATCTCCCAGTCCCCACTGGTATTGTGCTTTACATGAATATATATATATATATATGTATTTTATAATTGTTATAAAAACTTTGCAGCAATATAAGCCATAAATAACATAGTTAACTAGACGTTGTTAGAGTGTGAGAAAAATCTTATGTTGTGTTGATAAAGGAGACTAATTTATATTGAGGAGAAATGGGAATAAACCAGTTAGGAAATATTTTTTTCATTTTTTAAATAAGACAGAGCATAAATAAAATAGGATGAATTGCAATTTAAATATATACTCTTTCTAAATATTTCTAGTGTTTAAATGAAGGTAATAATTCATCTCTATTTATTGTTAAGATAGTTAAATATATTATCAGACTACATCATAATAATAGAATAAAATTTCTGACTTAGTGGTCATTTTTTTATTGTTACTATTACCAAACACTAAATTTTGTATTTAAACTTATATAGGGATTATATTTTTATGTGGCTTATGTCAAAATAATTTGTTACAATTGGTTTAAACTAGATTTATCAGAAATTAATTTGTCTATCAGTTTTATTTTAACTAAGAATTCATTACAATGCATAGGACAAGTGATCATATGAAGCAACTGAAAGTTAAGATGCATGGTAGCAACAATTTGAATCAACCAAATTGTAATTAGTCAAAATGTGCTAAAACTTAACAGTATGATCATGGCTCTAGTTATATATAGCTGATTCCCCAGAATTTTTTCTTCTATCAGTCCATGAGATGTTCCAAGTGCATTACCAAAATCTGGACAGGTTGGGGGTATGGTGCCGCCAGCAGGTCAATCTCTACCTGTGAGGTGTGTGCATCAGCAGCCTGATGGCAACGTCAGACTTTCAGATACCCCAAAATTGCTGCTGTGCCTTTGGCCAGACCACAAAAACTTGGGGCTAAGTTTACCAAGAAAGTAAATGGTCAAAAGTTAGGTATGTGGGAGACACACCCACAAACCACCTCTGGCTCAGCTATATAATTGGAGGCATGGCCTCTCTGATTCCTGATTGGACTGCTTAATGGCCCAGAGTCTCAGAAACGAGTCTCGGAACCCAAAGGCTTTTGGCAGAAATGCGTCCTGTTCCTGCAGTAGGTTACTGGCGCTGGGCCACTCCAGTTGGGAACAGGTTTCATGCCTTGGCCTGTTCCCCCAGGCGTCCCAGTGACCGCCATCCTCCAGAGGCCACTGGGCATTCAGGTTTGGGCCTGCAGTGACGAGACACACGTGGCCTCACCACATGGGGGTGGAACCGACTCTTTCTCCACATCTCAACGAGACCCCGAGTCACCGCCTACAAATGGCCTCTCTGGCTCCTGATCAAGCTGATTAATAGCCATGGTACTGGATACTCAGAAACAAATCTTGAAATGCAGTGGCTTTTGGTAGAAATGCATCTGGACTCCATACAGGGTGGCCGCCAGCTCAGAGCTTACTGGAAAGCCAGGTATGAACCGGCGGTGATGGGGCAACTGCAGTCTCATGGGAAGGGGGGGGGGGTGGTACCGGCTCGTCCTTCACGCCCTACCGAGGTCATGAGTTGCCCCCACAAGTGGTTCTGTGGCATGTCCATGGCTCCAGAGCCCGGAAGCTTGTGTCTGAAAAGTGAATGGACCATGCATTAAACTACAGCACCATGTCTCCCCAGGTGGGACAGGGTGTTGCTCCCTTCTGCCTCCACCCCACTCCCCCGGCAGCAAGGTAGCTGCCACCTCAGAGCATATTGGAAAGCCAGGTGTGAGCTGGCGGTGACAGGGCAACTGCAGTCTCATGGGAAGGAGGGTGGTACCATCTCGTCCTTCACACCCTACCAAGGTCATGATTTGCCCCCCCCCCCCCAAGCGGCTCTCTGGCATGGCCATGGCTCCAGAGGCAAAAGGACTTAATCCAGAACCCGTAAGCTTGCGGCCGAAAAGTGAATGGACCATGCATTAAACTATGGTGCAATGCCTCCTCGGGAGGGAAAGGGTGTTGCTCCCTTCCACCTTTTTCCCCCCTGGCAGCAAGGTAGCTGCCACCTCAGAGCTTATTGGAAAACCAGGTATAAGCCGGCGGTGAAAGGGCAACTGCAGTCTCATGGGAAGGGGGACGGTACCACCTTGTCCTTCAAGCCTTACGGAGGTCATGAGTTGCCCCCTACAAGCAGCTCTCTGGCACGGCCATGGCACCAGAGGCAAAAGGACTTAGTCCAGAGCCCAGCAGCTTGCAGAAGAAAAGTGAATGGACCATGCGTTAAACTACGGCGCTATGCCTTCCCAGGAGGGAAAGCGTGTTGCTCCCTTCTGCCTTTTTCCCCACTGAAAGCAAGGTGGCTGTCACCTCAGAGCTTATATAAAAGCCAGGTACGAGCCGGTGGTGACTGGGCAACTGCAGTCTCATGGGAAGGGGGGCGGTACCGGCACGTCCTTCACGCTCTACGGAGGTCACGAGTTACCCCCACGAGCGGCTCTCCGGCACACCCATAATGCCAGACACACAAAACCAATCTCGTAATTATCTGGCTCTTTGCAGAAATCCATAATCGTGGCCGCGTGACATTATATGATTCTCATAACCAGCTATAGAAAACAAAATATTTCACAATGCCTTTTCAGCAATTCTGATTGTTTGGGGGGAAATTCTAAACAACAATGGTGCATCTTTTGTCGAAATAATGAATGTAATCAATGTATAGAAGAGTTGGGAGGAAATCATCTGCCTCTCAGGCGTTTGGACGGTGGGAGGGGGGGTATACTGGGTTTCTTGGTGGTGAAAAATGAGTACTGGTGAGCGGAAAGGTGTTTGATCGTTGTATGACCAAGACTTAAACCTGAAAGCTTATTGACTTTTCCCATGGTGATTCAATAAATAAATATAAAAAGAAAAAAAAATAAATAAAATTAAGCTGGAGTTCATGCCCAATTCAATCAGCTAATCAGTGGCTGATAAATAGCAGTACTCCTACAAAAAAAATCTGGACAGGTTAAATTATTCAGTAGTTAAAATAGGATAAGAATTTTATTGCTATGACAGTTGCTAACAGATCTGATAAAGTCTTTTCCATTTAAGACTTACGGGCAGGCTTACTCTGATAACTTTGCAGAGACCCAAACCTGCAGGTTTGAGATTATGTGGTGTCTGCTTAGGTGGGTGATTTGAAAATGCAAGTTTTGCCTTTTGGTGAGAATGTTGGAGGTATTGTCTGAATCTCCTGCAGTAGACTCATCAGTTTTTGATCAGTCAGGGTTCAGAAATGGAAGTTCTTTCCAAAATATATCAGGAAAATCCATTGACTCAGAAGGGTGTAACTAGAGGATCCTATTGTATGTAGCTAGAGGGCACGTATTTTATTGCTATTAAAAACAATGCCAGCATTTATGAATAGTGATTACCTTAAAAATTTATCTAAGTGCTTCATGCTACTTAAGAACTGGAACTTTTAACTTACATTCAATCCTTATGATTTATAACAATTAAATATTTCATTAATTAAACTCTATAAAAGATAAAAATAATAAAATAAAATAGTATAACAATTTTCTTTCTGGAAACATTAATGGGGACATCTCCTCACCATTTTTATTCTCGATAGAGATATAGAACAAATACTTTCAATGTGATCATTACAAGCTGCTTTGAAATTCAGTGCATTGTTAGTCTAAATGTCTTGATTATTACTTTTTCTGATCAAAACCCGAGACATGAAACTTCAAATATATGAAGTGATATTATGCAAATCTTGGCATATGGTGAACTTTATCAGTCTGTATTAATGTAAATGCCTGCCTTATTAAAATTAATATGAAATAAAATAAGTGTAATATTTAAAGAAGTTTTATTTGTGATTTATGAAAATATTAGAATTAATTAAAATGCCACACTATTTTCTCTTAAACATCATGGTCCGGTCACAGTCCTCCTGTTGTTCGTCGATTTGCTGAGCGGGCCCAGTAACATTGTGAGACTTGTTACTGTGTTTGGCGTATAGAATACATCACGGGGAGCTTGTCAGGCTTTGCCATGCAGGCGAGATACTCTCGGTAGCTTGCCAGGCTCTCTGAGAGGGGCGGAGGAATCGAACTAAGGTCAGCCATGTTGGCTGCGTGTAAGGTAAATGCCTTACTGGCTGTGCTATTGCTCCAGCCCTCTCTTAAACATATAGGGTAGAAAAACATAAGATATTATGCATTTTTACCACAAGACCTCAAATCTAGGCTTTAAATGCAATTTACAAGGAGAAGACTTAAAAAAGTAATAAAAATGAGTAAATTACCACAATATTACTTAAAATGCATAGGACATTTGCTATGTTAACTAAGCTGATACATTATTCTATACATTGCAAATGTCTTAAAATTATGAATGGAAATAGGTAAAATTAAAGGCAAATCTAGTATATTTTAAATAAACTATTTTTTAAACTATTTTCTTGCTTTCACTTTTACTTGATTCTCTAAACTAATCAGTCACCAATACTTTTTTATTCAGTTTGAATGGTCTAGCATTTGAAACTTAAACATAATTTATAACCTCTCTGGAGTAGCCATCTTGCAATCATGTGGTGGTAATTAATCTGAAGATTATTAATGATCCTGGATTTATATAACCTTAATTAAAAATGTTCTTTGGCATAGAGAAATGAGAGTAATAAGAAATAGTAGAATTTCAATGAAGTTTTAAAAATGAGTATTTTGGTGTTCTTGCAAATGCTGCTTTGTTAAAATAAAGAAAAGTTTCCTACAAGAAATTAAGAAATAATTTACATTTACCAATATATAAAATGATTTTAATATATAAAATACTTTTATAAATAACTAATATAATATTTTAGGTATAAAATATATTATAGATGCAATACATACAAATAATTGCATGCCATAATGACATACATATATATATACATATGCAAGTTCATACAGACATTGGCTTCTGTGTGCAGTAATATTATATATTGGCATTTTTAATATTGTAAAAAATTAATATATATGGTATTCCATATGCTCTTATTTTTTGCTTTTTGGCTCACACCTGGCAATGCTTGGGGATTACTCCTGGCTCAGGACTCAGAAATCACTCCTTGTGGTGCTTGGGGAACCAGACGAAATTCAAGAGATCAAGCCCGGATCAGCCATGCGCAAGGCAAATGCCCTACGCACTGTACTATTGCTCTGTTGTTTTGATAAAATTTATTTACTATTTCAATATACTCCCACAACGCCCATCATTTTGAAACAAAAAAGTACTGACAATTTTTCTAGGAGTCAATTTATTCTACAGGGATTAAATGGTTGTAATGGAAATAGATCAGTCCTATGAGCTTCATAAGATCATAAAGAAATGTACCTCGTGGTGTTTCAATAAAAAAATTAAATTAAAAAAGACAGACAATTTTCTTTCATGAAAAGGGTTTACAAACTCATAGAAAAAGATCCTATACGTATAGAACAAAATAGGAAACAAACCAAGTTTGGACTTGAAATGTATAATCAAAATTTTGAACTATGAAAGTACCTATCGTCCTTGATCTTTTTGGATTTTTCAAATCCAAACATGCCATCCTACATTGAAAAATACTATGCCAAAATACATTTACCTTAAATACACTCAGAATAATTATATACTGTACATATGATTATATATTGTAGGATATGCTGGAGCAATAGCACAGTGGGGTAGAGCTTTTGCCTTGCACATGGCCAGTCCAGGTTAGATTCCTCCTTCCTTCTCGGAGAACCTAGCAAGCTACTGAGAGTATCCCACCACCACGCAGGGCTTTGTAAGCTCCCCTAGGCATATTTGATATGCCAAAATCAGTAACAAGTCTCAACAAGTTACTGGTGTTCGTTCGAGCAAATCAAAGAACAATAGGAGGACAGTGCTACAGTGCTACAGTGCACTGTAAGATATAAAATGATATAGGTGGTTTACCTGCATGATGCCACGTCTTTTTCAAGTATAATTCATTTTGTTATAGTAAGCAAAGTATGTCCTAAAGGGGAGGCGAATACCGAATTACATCATTCATAGGCATGTGTACTTGTGTTTGTGCATGTGTGTGTGTTAACAAGGGAATAGAAAATGCCAATGAAAACAATCCCAAAACAATACACTCTAACAACAAAACTGAGGATACTTTAGTTGGGGAGAGGAGATGAAGGATCATATGGTCTCCAGTAGAAGGTAATTGTATTTTATTGGGAGAGCCAACATTTGATACATTTATGGAGTAAACAAAGCATTTATACTCATATTAACTAATTTCACCATTATAAACTAGTAAGTTAAAAAAAACTCCACAAATTTTGTTCCCTTATGTTGACTAATACCTAAATAGTAGATATAAGTCAAGTTGGGCAAATTATATAAGCACCTCTGCTTGCTAGTCACTGATCCATAAATAAGTATTTGTAAAGCACACTTTCTTGCTACAAGAAGCAATAAACAACGTGGATTTTTAATCTTTCAATGTGCTTAGTGTATAATCTCCCTTAACATAAGAGTCAGGGACCAATATTCATGTTTTCTCCTAATGTGACTGAAAATTTTATTATTTTTATTTGCATAGTCATAATTTTAACTGAATTTTTCATCATTTATGTATTTAGATTTCTTTTCTTTATGATCCGCATTTACCAGCTACTTAGAATGTGACTTGTTCTCTTCTTGTTCTCTACATGACTCTTTCTCTCTCTCTTTCTCTCTCTCTCCCTCCCTTCTTTCTTTCTCTCTCCTGACAACACCCTCAACTCCCCTGTCTCTTTATGTGTTATTTGTGTTTGTGTAGGTGTTTCCCGATGTGCTGTTTTATTTTATATCACAATATGTCAACATTTCATAGCAAATTGGCCTATTTTTCTTTTCTTACTTTTTAGTTTCCTATTTCATGCTAGATCAGGAAACAAAGCTGAACAGGTTTCCTTGAAAACTGTTGCCAAATATAGCAAATTTGGGGAGTCAATTTTGATTATTGCAAAAATGTCTTTCCTTATGCCTGTCATTTAACATTGAGCTGCATTAGTCTTGACTTATAATAGGAGAATGTTCTTTTACAGAACAAACCTTTATATAATCATTAATTTCATTTTTTGATTCATTTTACAAAATGATGTTTTAAAATCTTTCCATGTGTCAGACACAGTTATGTTACCACAGAATATGACCATGGCATATTTTCTTTAGTGGGAGACGTAAAGAACCTTTTAAAAGTTGTCTCATGAAATTTGACTCAGGATACCTAAGATGTCTCAAGTGCTTGCAGTGCTAACAGAAAATAGATGGATAATGATGGAAGAAAAGTGAAAGGGAGAAAGAGAAGAATTGGTCCTTATATTCCTGCCAATTTTCATTATAGAACTAACAACTTGATAGCAGGTGTGAAGAGACAGCAAATTCAAGAGTTCTCTAAACCTCTAAGTAATTTATTTTTAAAGGCACTGTTTAGCATTATGATTCATTTGCAAAAGTTAAAATGTTTAACAAAAACAAATGGTATTATACCTTTATTACAAAATTAAGATAGAATACTACTTTTTTTTCAGCGTGAGTTTTAAGTAAAGTGTCCATGTAGCATCACACTTGGGAAAAAAATCTTTTATTTAATGAAATGTCTTTAACTTGACCACAAGTGAAAACTGAATTTTATTTTATCACCATTTACCATTCATCAATATAGAAAGTTAAGTACAATTAAATTAAGATGTTTACAAAAAATGCTACAACTAAAGACTAGAAATCAACTCTTCTCATGATTCATAAGCATGATATTTGTAGAACAAATATAATAGATTATTGATAAAAGTATGTTATCTGTTTGGAGCGATAGCACAGCGGATAGGGCATTTACCTTGCAAGCAGCCAACATGGCCCACCCGAGTTCGATTCCTCCAATCCTCTTGGAGAGCCCGGCAAGCTACCGAGAGTATCTGGCCCACATGGCAAAGCCTGGCAAGCTACCCGTGATGTATTTGATATGCCAAACACAGTAACAGCAAAGTCTCATGACGGAGACATTACTGGGCCTGCTCGATAAAATCGATGAACAACAGGAGAACAGTGACAGTGATTTGTTTATTAATTTCAAAATATGTTTATAATCCTCAATGTTTACAATAGAAATTGTAATTATTGAAGAATAATTTGCACTCAACATGCTTTGGTAAAATAAATGAATAAATATGAAACGTGGATACTATATCATCTATCCATTCTACTACATTCTTGCTAGATTCTCAAATAACAGCGTAGAAAGTATCATATCATCAATAGACATATCTTTTCACCACATTTCCCTAGTATCAAGTTTTTCCCTTGTTATACTATCACTCATCATCTATCCTATGGGCTACCCTACAAAAAGAAAAAAAGAAATGTCAGAATGCATGTAACTTTTAATTTCCCTCCTTATCTTACACTATTTTAGGGCAAAAAGTAACTTCAAAAGAGCATAGCAAGTATTATGCAGGATGTGTTTTAAATAATATTGACTGATACATAGATTAGAAAAAGCTAAAAATATGAATATCAATAACTGGTTGTAATAATATTATGTCACTGTCCTCCCGTTGTTCTTCGATTTGCTCAAGCAGGCCCAGTAACACTATGAGACTTGTTGTTACTGTGTTGGACATATCGAATACGTCACGGGTAGCTTTCCAGGCTTTGCCGTGCGGGCGAGATACTCTCGGTAGCATGCTGGCTCTCTGAGAGGGGTGGAGGAATCGAACCCTGGTCAGCTGAGTTGCCAGCATGCAAAGCAAATGCCCTACCTGCTGTGCCTTTGCTCCAGCCCTTGTCTAAATGTAACAAACAAAATACAGCAAAACCCTAACACAACAACAAAAAGCTCATTGTAAGAAATTTAATTTATGATGATATTTTCAAAAATCTAGGAAAAATTATTCTTTCTGATATGTTTTTATTGTTTTATTTAGTTTTGATAATATATTTGAATTCAATTTTAATAAAATTTAATGTTTATCATAGATACATGAAATATGTACTCTCTTCCAAATTAATTTTAAAAATGAAACCTTTTAAAAGAAATATCTCTTGTGTCATATTTAGAATCATGCACTGATTCTATTAAGTGAGGCAATTGTTACCAGACTAAAAAGATGAAATACATACCAATGCTAAATTAACTCATGAACCAGTTTACTGTTTACCCAATTTCATCAGCTTAAAGAACTTCTCCAAAACCTTGCCAATCTTATCATTATGTAGTTTTGCAATCTGCATTTTTTGGTACTGTAATAAAAGTCGTCCCTTGGGTAGTGAGGTTCATTAAAAGTTTATGAGTTTGCATTCAGGATCTTAAAATTTCAAGATGTTTCTTCACACTAAATTTTCACTTGAGTTAACAAAAGAAAAGAAACATTTTTAAAAAAAGATAAAAAAAAGAAGACAGAGTCTAAGAATTGCATTTTGTAGGATAAAAATACAATAAAAAATCAGTGTCAAATTCCTGAATTAAATGTAGGTAGAGAACTGTAGATACAAAAAGAATTTAGAATAAAATGTATGAAAAGTATCAGAACAAGTGAATAATTCAAGTTAGTGAAAATACCTTGAACACTTGAGAAATTATTAATGAAAATTAGCAGGACTGGATGGACATTCCTGTCTCTTTGCCTTCCTTTGACTTGTTCTCCTGTTACCACTCTGACCTGTAGAATTACGGCTGAGTCCAGTTTCAAAGCCAGTATTAACCTGGGCAGTGACTGCTTACATGGCTTCAATAAAATCACATTGGAAAAACTTAACATATTCTTAAACTTCTATACATGTAATACTGGTCTGTGTTACTCAGGGGACATGCCCCAATCATAAGTACACTCATAAAATGTGTGTTCTACTCTGGAATAATCAGCTATTGCATGATAGGTTTGGAGATGGGAGATAATGATAATCTCCCAAGAAAAACTAGAACAAGTTAGAGGATATTACTATTATATATTATATATATTATAGTTGGTATTACTATTATAATATGGGACTGACAACTTAAAAAAAGAAAGCAAAGTGCAAAGTTTGGGGACCAGAAACAACAAAAGTACAATATCTAATCCAATAACTTGTTTAAAATATGGTACCTTGTGAAATATATATGAGACAAAATATCCAGGGAAGAGGGATATATAATTTTGGGCATTCTAGACAGATTAAATCAAATGCAATCATAGGTCAGATCAAAAAGGAAATGATTCATTTTCTGGTATTTCTTATTCATTCTTTGGAACTGTTAAGTAAAGCAAATCGGGCTAAGATAAGGTGAAGCTTGATTCCAAAAGACGACTGCAGTAAGAGGAAGATTCTAATCCAAACTGTGGCAACATCTCAAAACAAAACAAAACAAAAAAAATCATATACAACTTTTTTTTTTTAAATAGGAAAGTATCAGAAGACAGCAAAACCTTTAAGAAGTTGTTCTAGTGTGTAGGGACCTGCTGGCAGATTGGACCCCCTGGCAATTCTACAGGGGAATTTATTTTCCTTGCTCAGTAAATTCTTAAAGTAAACTATAAACAGGATATGTTCAGCAACTTAAAATGTGCTTGAAGGCAAAGGTAAGAAATGCAAAAGTTCAAAGGCCTGTGGAGAGAATCAAGGCATGACTAAAATTTGATTAAGTCAAGTTAGTGATAATAACTGATTAGTTTTGATTATTTTTCAATTATTTTTGCTGTTGTTTTATGTGGGAGATTGTGGGGAGAGGGGTATTTTTGTTGGTATTGTTGTTTTGGTTTATACATAGTGTTTGCACCACACTTTGGTGTGCTGAGGGCTTACTCGTTGTTCTGTGCTCAGGTTTCACTCCTGACTATGCACAAGAACCTAGGTAAGATGCTGGTATGTGATATTGAGAAAGAGAGTTGGTGAGTGCAATGAAAGCATTTTGTCCTGTGTTCCTTGTACTTAGTATCTATCTAGCCCAAGAAAGGACAATTATGACATCATCCAAATCTGACCTACATCCTTGTCCACAATTTCCTACGCAGTTCTTGGAGGTTCCCTTCTGGTATCTCGTAACACAGTGGCACCACTATTCTCAATATTCTGAACACCTTGTTGCAAAATTAACAGTTGGTTTGACTGGTTCACAAAACCTTAACTCAGTGCCCTGGAAATGTACAATCAGTTAGAGCATTTGTTCCAGACAGTCACTGCTTGGCTCACACCCTTCACTCCATGTCAGCTCCCCCTGTTAAATTTCAATATGTTCTCATGTCAGGGGATTTATTCTCAGACATGTTTCTTATACTGTTCTGTAACTATCATCAAATCACTTTTTTCCTTAGAAGTTTGGGAGACTAGGTCTGGAAAGGTAGCACAGTGGCTAGGGTGCTTGCCCTGTATGTGGCAGACCTAGAACCTGATATGGTCCTGGACCATAATAAGAAGTGAGTTGTGAGTGAAAAGCCAGGTCTTGGCCTTGAGCACCAATGGGCATGGCCCCCAAACAAAGACAAAACTAAAAAGAATTGGAAGACTTTGGGGAGATTCTTTCTGTGTACCAGAATAATGACAAGATTAGCACTAAAGCAGCAAAAATTAAAATACTGTGTGAACTGAATTATATATGCTTTTAAAACTATTCTGGAGTATAAATAAATGGAAGATCCTGGAAAATGAATGTATGTTTACCCAGAATATTTATGTATGTTACTTTTTAGTGTAAAATCTCCTATAAACCTTAATGATTCAAATTAGTTATGTATATTGAAGATATTTTTCAACCTTAGGCGATTTTCCAGGCCTGCATATTCAAATTTTGGTTAAGCTTCCAAAAAAACCTTTTAATTCACAATTTTTTTCTGAGTTATGATTTTAAAAGAAACAGCATTATTCAAAATGTGGATAATTAAAAAATGTGGATAATATTGTAAAGCCTAATTTATCTTTTTATAATTTTAGCAGGGCTGGAGTGACAGCACAGAGGGTAGGGCATTTGCCTTGCATGCAGTCGAACCAGGTTTAATTCCTCCGTTTCTCTCGGAGAGCCCAGCAAGCTACTGAGAGTATCTTGGTTGCATGGCAAAACCTGGCAAGCTACCTGTGACATATTTGGTATGCCAAAAACAGTAACAACAAGTCTCACAATTTGTCTGAGATGTTACTGGTGCCTGCTCAAGCAAATCGATGAGCAGCAGGAGAACAGTGCTACTGTGCAGAGCTATAATTTTAGCAAGGTTCTCTCTGAGTAGAAAAACATTCTACAAGACAGTGTAATAGACTATATATATATATTTTTTAAATTCAGTTTTATTAATGCACACTAGAGCTAAACTAGGTGAACAAAATATTGCCTAGCAGAGGGAAACTTTTAATGATCAAGTAAAAATAAAATGTAATTAGTTCCGAAAAACTTTTACATTAATTTGCTTAACAAACCACTTCTTCTTAAGGAATATACTATATCTTTTCTCAGTCTTTACACTCATTCCTTCAATAAGGATTTTCAGAAAATATGCCAATTTAGATAAGCCCAATTCCTAGTATATGAGACAAATGAAACATAAATTAAATATTAATTTTTGCAATCATGATATTTATTTTGTTCTTCATTTTTTATAATTGTATTTATTGAATCACCATGAGAGCAGTTACGAAGCTTTCAGGTTTAAGTCTCGGTCATACAATGAAACACCTATATCTTCACCAGTGCTCATTCTCCACCACCAAAAAACCCAGTATACCACCATCCCACACCTTCCCCCTACCTGTGGGGTAGATGATTTCAACATTACTCTCTCTCTCTATTTTGATTACATTCAATATTTTGACACTAGACCCACAATTATTAATTTGGAATTTTACCCCAACACTAGGATCTGCTGAAAAGCCAAAACTAGACAATTTGTTTTCTATTGCTGGTTATGAATAACATATGGTGTTGCGTGTGTGCAGTAGTGGCCATGCGATTTTGGAATTCCAAAGTTTAAACAGTTAAATCTGGAGGGATTTCTGCCCCAAACTGCTGGGTTTCGAGATTTGTTCCTGAGTCTCTGGGATCATGACCATTAAGTAGCTTGATCAGGCGCCAGAAAGGCAATGGGTGGCGACTCAGGGTTTCATTGGGATGGGAAGGAAAAGGCCAGCTCCACCCTCAATCCATGAGGCCCCATGTGTCTCGTCACTGAGGGCCCAAACCTGACTGCCCAATGGCCTCTGAAGGATGGCAGCCACCGTGACTCCAGGGGGAACAGGCCAAGGCACGAAACCTGTTCCCACCTGGGGTGGCCCAGCACTGGTAACCTACTGCAGGGACCAGATGCATTTCTGCCAAAAGCTGCTGGGTTTTGAGATTTGTTTCTGAGACTCTGGGATCATGGCCATTAAACGGCTTTATTAGGAGCCAGAGAGGCCGTTCATGGGCAGCGACTCGAGGTCTCTTTGGGATGGGGAGGAAAGGGTCTGCTCCACCCCCATCCCATGAGGCCCCATGTGTCTAGTCACTGTGGGCCCAAACCTGACTATCCAATGGCCTCTGGCAGATGGCAGCCAAGGAGCTGCCAAGGGGGAGCAGGCAGAGGGACAGCACTGTTTCCCCCTGGGGTGGCCCAGCGACAGTAACCTACCACAGGGTTTGGACGATTTTCTGCCAAAAACCACTGGGCTTCAAGATTTGTTTCTGAGTCTCTGGTATCGTAGCCACTTAGCATCTTGATTAGGAGCCAGAAAGGCCATTTATGGGCAGCGACTTGGGGTCTCGTTGGGGTGGGGAGGAAAAGACTGGCTCCACCCTCACCTTGTGAGGCCCCATGTGTCTGGTCACTGAGGGCCCAAACCTGATTGTCCAATGGCCTCTGATGGATGGTGGCCACTGAGTCACCTAGGGGGAGCAGGCAGAGGAATATCACCCTTCTCCCCTTGGGTGGCGTGGTGACAGTCACCTATTGCTGGGTCGGGGCGCATTTCTTTCAAAAGCTGCTGTGTTTCGAGATTTATTTCTGAGTCTCTGGGATCATGGTCATTAAGCAGCTTGATCAGGAGCCAGAAAGGCCGTTCATTGGCGGCAACTTGGGGTCTTACTGGGAGGGGATAGAAAGGGCCGGCTCCACCCCCATCCCATCAGGCCCCACCTGTCTCATCACTGTGGGCCCAAACCTGTCTTCCAGTGGCCTCTGGAGGATGATGGCCACGGAGCCGCCAGGGGGAACAGGCCAAGGCACGAAACCTATTCCCACCTGGGATGGCCTGGTGCTGGTAACCTACTGCAGGGACTGGACACAGTTCTGCACAAAGCCGTTGGGTTTCGAGATTTGTTTCTGAGTTTCTGGGATCATGGCTGTTAAGCAGTTTGATCAGGAACCAGAGAGGTCATGCCTCCAATTACATAGCTGAGCTAGAGCCGATTTGTGGGTGTGTCTCCCACATACCTAACTTTTGGCTGTTTACTTTCTTGGTAAACTTTGCCCCGAGTTTTTGTGGTCTGGCCAAAGGCACAGCAACAATTTTGGGGTATCTGGAAGTCTGAAGGTACCATCAGGCTGCTGATGCACTTGCCTCACAGGTACAGATTGACCTGCTGGCGTCACCATACCGCCATGCAATCATGATTTTTTGAAGCTGAGGATTATTTACCTTTTTATCTGAATCTTTCTTAGGGTGAAACAAATGAATATAAGGTTAAAGTTTCATTTTTAAAGAAATAATTGCGATCATCCAAGAATTAAAAGAAAAAGGGAAGGGAAAAAAAGCCTTGACTGACTATCATTTTCCACTGAAAAGACACATTCTCATGAGCAAATGTGGAGCTGGGGACTGTTCCACAGCGGAAAACTAAGAAATACATAATAGGTGACTGTTGCTTCCAAATTACTTTCCTAATTGTCAGGGAAAACTGACAAGAAGAATGAAGAAACAGACCTGGGATGAAAAACACTGGTCACATGTTTTTTTTCTAATGGAAGTGAGATTATTATTGTTCAAATTAATTGAACAAATCATTAAGTTATACTGTAGCACTGTAGCGCTGTCCTCCCATTGTTCATTGATTTGCAATTTGCTCGAGTGGGCCCAGTAATGTCTCCATTGTGAGACTTGTTACTGTGTTTGGCATATTGAATACGTGATGTGTAGCTTGCCAGGCTTTGTCGTGTGGGTGAGATAGTGTCAGTAGCTTGCCGTGCTCTCCAAGAGGGTCAGAGGAATCAAACTTGGCTCGGCCAGGTTGGCGGCTTGCAAAGCAAATGCCCTACCCACTGTGCCACCGCACCAGCTCGAAATTATACTACTGTGTATACTACTGTGTGATAATGAGCTTTCTCTAATTTATACTGCAAGCATATAATAATACATAGGAATATATTGTTTATACTGAAACATATTAATAAAACAGAACTGATTTCTCCCTAGGAAGTGTTTATTGATAAAGCACATCTCAGGAAGGTGAAAGTGTAATTTTAACCCAGACATTAGGTGAGGAGTTATTACTTTGCATATTCCATTTGCTATTGCTTCTTTGGGGTTATGTAAAGGTGTTAAAAATAAAGTGTTATTTTACACATCGTTGTTCTCTTCAACAGGGCATCCAGATTCAGTTTTCACTCAAATTAGAGAGTATATCTGGCAAAAGATGTTAATAATGTTTCTTTTTATCACTGCAGGAAAGAAAGAATTTGCCAGAGAAAATGTAGCTGACAAAGAAAGGGCAAATAGTAACACTTGTATAATACTGTTTTATTCCTTTTATAAAAGACTTACGTTAATTCATTTCTATTTTATTTGTCTATAGATGTTTGCTGAAAGGGAGGGATACAGAGAAACAGAGATATCGTTTTTCCCTTTCCCCTTAATTTTAATTTTTCTGTATTTAATGTAACCAGTAACCCTAAAATGTATATTTATTTTTATTTAATTGTTAAGGAAATTTTTAGGTTGAGGCTTTTTGCCCTTGAAATATGTAACTAATTGCCTCATTCCTGCATAGCTTTTAGTAAGGTGAGTGTTATTATTCATAACATATCCCCCTTGAATTAAATAATAGTTTGAGAACATTGGCTTTTATAATTTTTTGTATCCTTATTTTAGCAAGTTATTCAAGGATCCATGAGTGATCTCCAAATTTTTCCTTATTAGAATATCATAGACCTTTTGGATCTGTGATTTATCTCATTAGATTGAAAAAAAATCACATGGCTAGATTGCCTTATGTGTTCAAATATTTACTCTGGTCCATTCAAATATTCTCCTATTTTTTTAAGTTTGATTTTGTTTTTGGGGTCATACCCAGAGTTGCTCAGGGGTTACTCCTGGCTCTACACTCAGGAATTAGTCCAGGAAGTGCTCAGGGCCGTATGAGATGTCGGGATCAAACCCAAATCAGCCACATGCAAAGCAAATGCACTACCTGCTGTGCTCTCATACTCGTCCCTCCCCAGTCCTGTTACTTTGTGAAAGTACATTGTCTAATGTTAGTAACTAAAATTATCCTGCAGAGTTTGTTTTTTTGTTTGTTTTGTTTTGTTTTGTTTTAATTCACACCAAGGTGTGTCCAGGGGTTACTGCCAACTCAGTGTTCAGGAGAACATATGGTGTCAGGGATCAAACATGTGTCCCCAGCATACAAAAATGCACATTAGTTCTTTTATATATCTCCCGACTCTCTACTCTGTTTTGCCCATTTCTGGTGAAGGAGTATGCTGAGGGATACTTCATGCAGAGCTGAGGACTTACTCCTGTTCTGCTCTCAGGGATCACTCCCAGCAGGGCTCAAAGGATCTAATGTAGTCATGGGATCAAACCTGGATTGCCAGTATGAAGGGCAAGCATCCTGTCCCTTGTACTATCTTACCAGCCCCTAAAGCAGAGAGCAATATTACCCATTTTTACAAATGTCTCCTTGGGGTATATCTAATATCTACCTTTTATTATAAATATAAATAAGATATATCTTTGAACAAATTGAGTTTTCTATCGCTGGAGGAAAGAATCTATCAATATTGTTTCCAAATATTTTCTGTCTTCACTACAAATAAACATGTCTTCTGAATAAAATATATACTTTAATTTAAAGTATTCTTCGATGCAGTTTCATGCAGTGACAGTATTGGATTACATCAAAAACTATATGAAATTCATTAATATACAATAACATGTGAATGGCTCATAAAGTCCCTCTCATTTGAAGTCCTTTCTCTTTTATGATGTTTACATAAGGACAAGCTTTGCTTAGTTATGTAAACAACAAAAACATTTACATATGCTTGTTACATAAAGAACAAAAATTTTTTGTTAATTATTATATCCACTCTTAAGTAAAATATATTTTTACAGGGATTAAAGAGAAAGTACAGTGGGTAAGATGGTTGACTTGCATGTTCCATCCCCAGCATCCAAGATGGTCCACTGAGCCAACCAGAAAAGATCTCTGAGTTTAGAGCCAGGAATAAGACCTAAGCAGAACTGGGTGTGGCCTCCGAACCAACAACAACAAAAGAACAAATGATTTACATAAGTAATCGCATTAATTATTCACCTCAATGTTAAATTTATTATGTTCATTTGTACTTTTCAATTGAAAAATTAATTAAAATTTGAATTTCCTATTTTATACAGATTTTGGCTCTCAATTTTTTTTATCTTAGGAAAAATTTTTATTCAGTGCAAGTTAAATTTAAAATATATATTGGGGCTAGAGTAATAGCACAGCGTGTGGGACGTTTGCCTTGCACGTGGCTGACCTGGGTTCGATTTCCAGCATCCCATATGGTCCTCCGAGCACTGCCAGAAGTAATTCCTGAGTCAAGAGGCAGGAGTAAGCCCTGTGCATCGCCGGGTATGCCCCTAAAAGCATATATATATATGCTTTATATATATATATATATATAATATATATTATATATAATATATATAAAAGCATATATATGTACATATATATAACCATACTATATGTCCGGCCGCCGGCTGGACACTGGGCTCTTGGGCCGGGCGTTGGAGCGGGCCCTGCGATTCTGTACCCCCTCAGTAGTTGAGTGCCCTCCCACTCTCCAGGGGGCTGGAGCGATAGCACAGCGGGTAGGGCGTTCGCCTTACAAGCGGCCAACATGGCCGACCCGAGTTCGATTTCTCTGCCCCTCTCGGAGAGCCCGGCAAGCTACCGAGAGTATTCGATATGCCAGACACAGTAACAACAAAGTCTCCAATGGAGACGTTACTGGGCCCGCTCGAGCAAATCGACGATCAACGGGAGGGCCTTTACCTTTTTACCTTTATATGTTTTTAATTATAAATGTAAACAAATTTATCTAAAATGTAGGGTGGTATAATGTCAAACATAATTACTAGCAAGGAAACAATAAAATATTTAGATATCAATGAAAATAAAACAAATAATAAAACAGTGCAAAAATTCTATATATTCTACTTTATTTTTCTACATGCCATATTGAAAAATTAACAATTGTTTTAGCAATCGCTCTTCTGTTCATTTCAAAGTTTTGGAAAAGCACTTCATTTTCCCATGTTAATTATTATTTATTTATTTCCAAGTTGCAAAAGACTTTTTATTTGTATAAAAATGAAATTTAATTAATTCAAATATTGCACTTGTATAAAAATTTTAAAACAATTATATATTTTACAACTTAATTTATTAAATTATATCTATCCTTATTCTAAACAAGATCTAGATTAATTCTAAGCTAACACTAGCTATGGTCCTAGCCTTCAGCAGCCATACACTAAAAACAAAATCTATACTTCACCCTAGTCTAGCACTAGATCTCGCCCTACCACTGTCACTATCTGTATTCCTGACCAAAACTCTTCCTCCAAACCTAGCCAAACCACTAATCCAAACCCAATCCCTTGCTAGAACTAGAATATCATTTGCTTTGTGTTATTATATAATTGCTCTCACTAAGACCTCTAATACTAAGTTAAGCAAATTGCCAGTAACTTCTCCATTCATCCCTGCTGTGTGCTAGTGTAGCCCAATGGCAACTGCTCATTCTAGAAACACAAAGAGCCTCAAACCGATCATTCAGGATCTTGGCGAAGAAGTCTGACCATCTGATATGTGGGTGGCTACGTGATCTTTTGACATCCCTTGGAATCCAGTCAGTAATGGCTCTAGTCCAGTGGTTGTCTCCAAATCTAATTATGTGTCCAGCCGATCTGATTTTTGACACCTTGGAAAGATAGACAGTGTCCCTGATTCTTGACCATCGACAGAGGTCAGAACTCCGGGTTCTTTCTCTCACTTGAAAGGATCATGATACTCCAAGCATAGCTCTTTGATTCCTCTTTGGGAGACCCGAATAGTGTTTTCATCCTATTTTCATAGGACCCAGGTCTCTGAGGCATATGTTAATGCAGGAAGAACAGTGGAATTTAAGAGATGTACCTAGAGCCAGAGGTTCTTAGTCCTCTTAGATATTTCTTCAACACTCTTGAAGGCTTTCCAAGCTGCTCTCCTCCTCCTGCACAACTCAGGTGCTAGGTCATTTGTCATGTTGACTTCTCGACCTAGGTACACATAACTGTTGCATTCAGAGATGTTTAGTTTGTTGAGAGTGAATGGAACGTCAGGAATGAGACCATTTTTCATAAACATTGTCTTTGTGAAATTCAGATGTAGTTCAACCTATCCACACTCATGGTCGAAGTTGGCCAGCATTTATGCCGCTTGGCTGATGTTTGGTGTTTTAACGCCAAGATAGGACCAAGAAATTCAGCTGAAGAGCTATACATTGGGACCCATGGCCTAGAATGGAACGAACAGGGTGAGAAACTGTCTGAGTTCATCATGTTGACCGAGAGCATCCATGATAACTCACAGTTCCAGAAGGCCAAATCTAAAAATTGGACATGGGAGTTTCACAGTGGACTATTCCACAACTAAATTGACCACATCATAATTAATCCATGGTTTTGCCTGACCAATTTTTCTATTGTCCCAAAATTCCAAACGTAATCGGACCACCATCTTCTTTGTGCAAAATTCTTCTTCACGAAGCAGGAGAAAGGGCTTCAAAGTTTAAAAAGAGAACTCCCAGAATGACCACCAACTGGGGGCTCTTTGGCACTATTGCGGCAACATGGGAAGATGCCATCATTAACAACATTGACAAGGAACACCATCAACTGGTTCAGCACCTCCATGATTGTGGTAAAATGCCGAGAGAGAGATAGCCACAAAATGAAGCCTGTCTTCAAAAACTCTTGACCTCATTTGCCAACTTGGCTTGGCACAAGCCTCAGGCAACCTCAAGTGAGCATCAAAGCTTGCAGAGCAGTGCAGAGATGGGATCAAGGAAAACCTCAAAGAGAGAATAGCAGCAGTGCTGGCAGATGTGACAAAAGCAGGGAAAAGCATTCTCAATGCCCGCCTGTCCTTTGCCAACTACAAGACCAAGATGACTGCCCTCTGATGTCCTGATGGATCTATCACATATTCCAAAAGGGCAATGGAGAAAATTATCCATGACTCTACTCAGATCTCTTCGATAGCCATGTTCACCTGCCCACATACCAAATTCCACAGGATGGATATGTCATTCCCATTCTCCCTTCCGAAATCTGACACGCCATTTCATCAGTAAAGAAGTGAATAGCACCTGGCCCAGACGAGGTGAGAGCCAAACACCTGAAGAACCTGCCATTAATACTCATCAGTACACTGGCTTGGCTCTTCACATGCTACATGTCTGAATGCAAGGTTCCGTCCCAATGGAAAAACAGTAGGACTGTACTACTGTACAAGAAGGGAGATATCCAGGGCATTGGCAACTATTCCCCGATCTGCCTGTTTTCTGTCGTCTACAAGCTGTTCACTCGAATCATCCTGAATAGAATTGGAAGAACACTAGATGAAAGACAACCATGTGAGCAAGCAAGGTTCCAAAAAGGATTCAGCATGATATACCATGTATACATGATAATCAAGCTCATTGAGATTTCTCCAGAGTTCAAGATGCCGCTCTGTCTCATGTTCATTGATTTAAAGAAGGCTTTTGATTCTGTTGAGACTTAAGCAGTCATCGAAGCCATAGACAAATAGGGCATTTAAACTCAATATATCAATATCCCCCGTGAGCTGTATTACGGATTCACTACCAGGATCTGACCATTCTACAAGGAAATGATCATCCATGTCAAGAGAAGCATTCAGCAGGGTGATATCATTTCACAGAAACTCTTCAATGCCACCTTCGAGAACACCATGTGACGACTAGAATGGGAAGAAAAGGGAGTGTAGGTAGACAGTCGGCAACTACACCACCTCTGCTTTGCTGATGACATCGTTCTTGTTTCTTATTTTAAATAAAAGACTTCAGTGTTGAATATCGCGTGTGATATGTTATATTTATCATAATGAGATATGTGTCTTTTGTCCTATTTTATTGTTTTTATCATAAACAATTTATAAGTCCTATTGAAGGTAGAAAATTCAAGAAAACTACCATTTAATTGAAAATATTTATTGGCTTAAAGTATTTCTTTATATTAGCCTACTTTCAGTTTTGGTTTGGTGTTTTGATCACAGCATGCTCAGTGTTTACTCCTTGTTCTGTGTTTAGGGATCACTCTTTGCTGTGCTTGGAAGAGCATACGTCATTCCAGGGAACAAACCAGGGTTGATAGAAGCAAAACCAATTGTCTTAAGCCCTACAGTATCACTCTAGTCTCTATTCTAGCAATTTTTCTATTAAAGTTACATTGATTTAACCAAGAAAATTTATCTCTCTTTTTAACTTTCTGAAACTTTTCAAAAAGTCCAAAATGTCTTTTCTTAGAGATTCAAAAAGTACTCTTTTGTCTCTGAATGGTCTTTTGAGTTATCCTTGAAAGCATACCTACATCCATATGACATATCTTCTAAAGTTCTATTTTTAAACGGTAAAGGTAAAGGTAAAGGCCCTCCCGTTGATCATCGATTTGCTCGAGCGGGCCTAGTAACGTCTCCATTGGAGACTTTGTTACTGTGTTTCACATATCGAATACATCACAGGGAGCTTGCCAGGCTCTGCTGTGCGGGCGAGATACTCTCGGTAGCTTGCCGGGCTCTCCAAGAGGGGCAGAAGAATTGAACTCGGGTTGGCCATGTTGGCTGTGTGCAAGGCAAACGCCCTGCCGCTGAGCTATTTATATAAATAGTGATAAAATAATAAGTTAGTAGTCTAATAAAAAAATCTCAGTAAAATCCATTTATTTCTTATTCTTATGAATAATGTTAAAAGTCAAATGCATTATTAACGTTTTGTGAAATGAATACACATGTCAATAATTTATGTAAATTATGCTAACTTTCATCATTTTTACACTTGTTTCATATTTCTCTTTTTCTACTCTTTTTTTCAAAACATTACTGAGCCTTTACAGTAAATAAATGTGGTAATATCTATTTTGGACTTCCTCAATGTAATCACCACAGCTGTGTTTCATTTCAGTGAGGGTTTCATTTTTCATCTTATAAAATTGTAAGGAAGATGATGAGATAAATACAAAGTAAGGGAAAAACTCCCACTCAAGAATGAGAAACATTTTGTTGCTACTCCCTAAAATAATGGTAAAGAAAATTTGTTTTACTCCCCTTGGAATAGAATTTAACAGAGGTATCAAATGATGACTTTGTTTATGCATATGGCATACCTGACATTTTCAAGATATTTTAATAACCCTCTTCTAACCATTGTTTCCAGTAATATGTGAGTTTCTGTGCATTTAGTAATTTGTGTATCTTGGTACAAAACCCCATGATTTGTGTATAGCACTAAATTACAAGTCAAAATGGTATAATATATAGACTGATTTAGTACAGATAATTTATGAATATTATTCTCTAGAAGTGAAATAAATCACATATAAATTTATAAACTTTATAAATTTATCTCATTTTAACTATGGTTCCACATTAACTTAAACCATTCAAATCTATTAACTTTTATTATGTCATCTCTATTTTCTTAATCATAGTTTCTCTTATGAAATATTTCAGAACCAAATTATATATATTTTATACTTCATAACTCTACACAAAAAGATATTCTGGCACACCGTGATCTTTTGCAAAGTTATAACTCCATGCACAGGAAGACATTTATTTTTAAGCTAGGCAAACTTTCTAATAACTCCAATATAAGTCTGGCAGAAGAGAAGCCAAGGCAAGGGCATCAGAGACACTAGAGTCTTATCAAAAGATGATTGTGCCCATTTCATAATGTTGATTTTTTTGCTCCTGAAATTATCTCAATAATGGTTAAAACAGTGTTTTGAGTGAGTAATTTGTCTTGAATAGAAATCATGAAAATTAGGTAAGAGTGTTTACTAGAAGTAAACAGTGTGGATCAAGATAACTTAGTCTCAAAAAAGTGAGTAAATATCTTGAATAATCCCTATGATATTTAAATCTGCCAAAACCTAAGAAACTCCTTCTCCAAAGACAAGTATCTATGACTGGTTAATTGGAAGGAAAAATTTACTTACTATAGAAGAGGAGGCAACTCCACATACTAGCTGGATCCAGATATATCTTGAACATATATTCAATACCTGTATTGGTATATAGATATTAAAGAACATTGAAAGAACTCTAAATTTTTAAATGTGAAATACATTTTGAATAAAGGTTTATAAAGACAGTAAGATGCAGAATTTTAATGAGCAAATAGCTTCTAAAAAATCTTAGAAAACAACTCAAAGCAGGTTTTTGTAAATTTTTATACTTCTGTAATATATGTGTATATACTACTAATCAAACTATTTAAATTTTAGCTGAATTCTAGACCAATGTTCAATATCTAGAGATAATATTCTGAGATATTATGTCTAATGTAAAATGGTTGTGGATATTCTCTTCTGTATTGGACTGGGTTATTGAAATATATAACCACATATAATGGTAACATAATCAGCCAGTGATATAAAGGATCTTTTTTTCATTTGCCTTCCAGACAATTACATGCAGAATTTACAAAAGCAGTAGACAGATTGCAGCCAAAAGAATTTTACTGCGTGTAATTAAGTCAACATTGCCATGGCTTTAGCAATGCTTTTGAAAAACCGAGATGATTTTTTCAAAGGAAGAAATCAATGATTCTTTAGACAAATATGGTAATCTGTACTAGAATAAAATATATTTATCCAGATCATCAATCTTGAATGACTTTACAAAGAATGACTACAATTTCATTGCAAAAATATGAGTAGGAGTAGTATATAGAATTAAGATTGATAGTGAAAAATTTACATTTACCATGCAAAAATCCTGGAAAAAACAATTTTGACTCCTCTCACTGTTAGAAGAAATTAGTAAAAATAAAATTATGTTCTCTTTTTTCTCTTTCAAAGTATACTTTAAAAGGATTAGGGGCAATATCATTTCTTCTACAAAAGAATAGAGTGGGGGTTATCTGACATAAGATATACTTATTAAAAAAAAGCTCCTGAGAAATTGGAATATCCAGAAGTGATTCACAGGCTTGAACTTGTAAATGTTTCACAAGATTTCTTTTTGGCATACCTATATTTTAAAGGAGAGTACAAATCTTGTGGTAGTCACATTAATGTGTATTTCTTTTTCATTCTTAAAAAATTTCATTCTTTAATGACTATGAATTTATCATTAAAGCGTTATTTTAAAAGGTATATAACCAAAAATAAAATAAACTATTTGGAGTTGGAGGGACTTGTGGATACCAAGAACGAAGTTGACACTGGTCATCAACTGATGCTGAAACATAGCATTCCTGAAACTCATAGATGAATAAATTTGAAAATCACAGTGATCTTTTATTATTATTATTTTAAAAGGAATAAAATAAATTTGAGTCATCCAGCAAGGTTTATGTTTTATTTATTTTTTATAAATTGACAATATAAGAAGTTACCGACAAAAGTAATTACTTACAAAGGGAACATACTGTCTTGTATAAATACTATTTCTTGAAAAGTAAGTTTTCTTAGTTAAATTCAACCAATATTTTTTGTTTGCATTTTGGTAAAAACAGAATTATTTGTAAATTCTGAAGAAGGGGAGGTGGGAGAGAAAGTGCTCAAGAGAACACATGGGCTTCCACAGTGGAGAGGGAGCCTCAGTACACATTCAAGTATCAGATATGAAAGTATGAAAGTACACTCTCACCAGGCGAGATGTGGGTGACACATGTGCTCGGGTACCACATAAGCTTGGGAGCAACACACAGGCACAGGCAGCACTTCAGGTCAGGCAGCATATTCACACCTAAATTCAACTGGTCTTAAGAAATTTTGGTGTCACCCTCTCTCGTTCTTGCTTCTTTAAAAGTTTCTGGGCTGTTGAGATAGCACAGAAGTGCAGGTACTCACCTTGCATGCTACTGACCACAATTCAACCCCTGGCAACACAGTAGTGACGTTAAGTGAGAAATGAACGCTGAGCATCCTGGGCTGTGATTATGCCAAATCAATTAATAAATAAATTGTTTTTATCATTAAGTTATTCATTACTATTATCTTCCCTTCAGCTGGTAGAAAGTTTAGTTTTGAGAATTAGAGATTTAATATATTCTATAATAATTTCTCAGATACTTTAATAACCTCAGGGCTACGTGGGATCATCTAAATAAACTTCTTCAGGTTTGAGTGTGATTGGACTTGAACAATTTTTATTTTAACAAATAATACAAAGATTTTATTTATATTAATGTTTATATACTTCATGCCTAGAGGAAAATTAAGATTACCTGTTTCAAGCTTATTACAAATTTGTGGAATCCCTCATTAACTTTTTTCTACAGACTATCTTTAATACTAGAAAAATCATCAAATTAATAGACAGAGTACTGCATTTTCATCTCATTCGACCATGGATGTTATTATTACTTTTCTTATTGAAAAGCTTACTGAAAATAAGTTATTTGCTAGAATGTAACAAATTAAAATTAGTAAATATCATTAACTGTCAGAATTTCTAGGTTATAATCTTAGACCAATTAGAATTTTCACGTTGGGCAATTCACTTAAATTTTGTCTTATTCAAAAGTAATTTTTATGATTATAAATCATACATGAAATGTTCTTTAAAAATAAATATTTAAATATTACATATGAAGCTAAATTCCCCTTTGCCATTTACTTTCAACTTCACTTTCTTCCCAAAATTAGAGGCAATCTTTGATTTACACTAACCTGTATAAATTTAAATTTAGATATTGATAAATAGATACATCCAGTGACTGATATAAATAACTATATATAGATATATATGCCTACACAAAATGAGCAGTAACTTTGTTTACTTAGAAAAAAGAGCACTACATACTTTGGTTTTTACTTAAGCTTTCCATTGAATATTCTATTTCAGGTGTTTCTGTCTATTGCAATAAAATGTATTAGCATTCTTTTACTGCTGCATACCATCACGTAGAGAAGATACAGCTTTTCATTCTATTATATTGATGCAATTTAAAATATTTTTCCTTTTTTTGTTTTTATGGGTTTTGTAATCATATTATTATTAGTTCAAGTAAGGTTTTATATAATTTTCTGATATCAAACACTTTGTTAGTGCATTTAGATATTTATCTAAGTTTTATTCACAAGCTAATATTTTCAAGTCTTATTTTGTATTGCAATTTTCTAATTTATATGTGACATGAATCATCATGTGAATTTAATCACTTTAAAACATGTAAGTATATAAATTTTATATATTTATGTGCTGCAAGATGAAAAACAAGAAGTTTTAGTGAACTCCTTCTTACCTGATGCAATAGCCACGTTTTTTAATTGTGTGGGCCTAGAATATTTAAAATCTATTCTCTTTGCAACACTCAAGTGTAGCACAATGCTATTTCTGCCATATAAAATATTACTTTAACCAATTAAATTATAAAAATTTGTAAAATAGTTTATCATTTTTATTTTTAATTTTGTAAAAGAAAACTGATTAAATAGTTTTGTTCCATTTTATTAAAAATATAGACTCATTCTTCTTTGGTATTATCCAAATTCCAAATTCCCAGAGGTTTGAAAAAAATTTCACTGTGCATCAACTCAAATTGCACCTAAATGTTTAATTGCCCAGTGCTGTTTAGTTAAGCCAGAAACTAGTCCTCACCTAATGTTTGGCATCTGGGTCTGTCAGGGGCAATCCTGGGTTTTGCTGTCATATCATTCGTTCCCTCTTAATGAAATACAAACTATATTCTATGAAAATTTAAGAAGCTGCACACTCAGAAAACTTGCTAACAGTGCACAATTCCAACATCATTATGGCTGGAGTTACAATTTCCAAGTGGCAGCTAGACAGATAACAAAAGCTAGAAATTGGGGGAATTTGGTACCTTATTGGTGTCTGAGTCTCCGTCCCGCAGTAATGGGTCTCCCCTGATGCAGTGATATGTCTCCCCTGGTGCGTTCATGGCCAATGAATGTTCTTCTGTCTGATGCAGGAAAGATCGGGACCACAGGCTGATAACTAGTGGCACTTCATTCAAATCCATAATCATCATTACAAGGAAATAATGAAGAGTTGGGGGGTAGCTCACATAGGTGTGATTAAACATTAACTTAAACAATGAGCAGATGTAAATCCCCTACTTCAGAGGACTTTTTTCTAGGAGATCCACCCAAGGATGGAATTTCATGTAGGAGCTCCAACACTCAAGATTCCTTCTGGAGATCTACACTTGTGGGCAGACTTCCATCTATGTGCATATTGGTGTGCATATTGTCTTCTCCTTTCCTTTACTGGTAATCCATTTAAACAATCTTTTATGCTTACTTTTTAATAATATTTCTAATAATTTTGTATGAACATATTGAGAGATATAGACATTTATCTGTACTCTAGATTAAGCTTAAAAGGTCTATTTGGACTCACAGTAAAGGGTTTTTTTTTTTTTCTGGGGGATATCTCAATATATTTCGCAGACTACAGTCCTCAGTCCACGTTAATTTTTCCTAAGCCCAACAAGGTCCTTGCTCATTTCTTTTTAGTCCTCTCAGAGTTTGTTCTGTGACTATGCTCTTAACTTATTATACTTTGTATGGTACTTAAGCTGTCCAGCGTCAAAGCCAGGGTAGCTTACAGCTTGCCATAGGTCCATCCATCCAACTTCCACAGAGAGAACCAACCTTCTGGGTCATAAGGAACTAAGATTACTTTAAGGGTAACTGAGTCTTAAGTCAAGTAAATATGACACATCCAGGAGTAAATATTAGCACTGTAGCACTGTCCTCCGTTGTTCATCGATTTGCTCGAGCAGGCACCAGTAAGGTCTCTATTGCGAGACTTGTTGTTCCTGTTTTTGGCATATCGGATATGTCACGGGTAGCTTGCCAGGCTTTGCCGTGCAGGCAAGATACTCTTGATAGCTTTCCAGGCTCTCCAAGAGCCACGCGATATCTTATCTCATTCTTACTTTGGACAACCTGACAGGCTACCGAATGAAACTTGCCCACACGGCATAGTCTGGCAAACTCCCCCTGGCGTACCTGATATGCCAAATACCAGATAACAATGATGGGTCTCATTCTCCTAACCCTGAAAGGACCTTGGATATGGCACTTTAAAATCTCAGGGCTAGGACAAAGGAGGCATTACTGGTGGCTGCTCCAGGCAATCTACAAACAATAGCATGATCATGATCGTGATCATGATCCCTGCTGGAGGAAAAAGGACAACACAATGGTAAACCTAAAATGTTTGTAACCATAATCCAAGATCTGGTAACTTTTATTTAAAACAATAATAATTATGACAACATCAGACCAATCAAGAGCCACAAGATAAGATATTGTTTCTGATATCATGATAGAATAACATCCTGTTGCTATCACATGCCACAGTCCCCAAGTCTTTGTGTTGAAATTCCATCATAAATTCTGTAACTTTCTGATAGAAACTTTATTTGATTAATTGCCTCATCTTTTTTTTTGTTTTAAGGGTTGGTAGTACAAATTATACTACTAATAAAGTATTAACTCACAAATTTTAACTTCAATATATTTCCTGTGGAAACTAAGTGTAAGATATTTCTCCATTGGACTGGAGAGATAGCACAGCGGGTAGAGTGTTTGCCTTGCATGTGACTGACTCAGGTTCAATACCCAGCATCCCATATGGTCCCCCAAGCACCAGCAGGAGTATTTCCTAAGTGCATGAGTCAGGAGTAACCCTATGTGCATTGTCAGGAGTGACCCAAAAAGCCAAAAAAAAAAAAAAAAAGAAATTTCTCCATTAGGAAACACTCTCATTCCTTCATCTCCAAACTGAGAATACTACCCTGTGTAATTTTAGAAAACACATTGCTTTGTTTTCAGTAAAAATGATTATTTTATTATATAGTTAAATGATCCTAATAGTATTTCTCTAATTCCGTAATAACTAGAGATGCTTGAAAGAATAACATGCTTAATATATCCTCATTCAAAGATGATATGAATAGTAATACATTAGACACTCTGGTAAGAATACATGACTGAAGAAAAAAATATGTATAGTGACATAAAGAGAAATAAAATCATGCTGTAGCACTGTAGCACTGTCCTCTCATTGTTCATCTATTTGCTCAAGTGGGCCCAGTAAGGTCTCTATTGTGAGACTTGTTGTTACTGTGTTTGGCATATCGAATATGTCACAGGTAGCTTGCCAGGCTTTACTGTGCGGGCAAAATACTCTCAGTAGCTTGCCCAGTTCACCAAGAGGGCTGGAGGAATCAAACCCAAGTTGGCCGGGTATGCAGCATGCAAGCAAACACCCTACCCACTGTACTATTTCTCCAACCCAAAACTATGCTATATGAGGTAATTATGGAACATTTAAAATTCAATTTTGTGATATTAACTCTAACTATTTTAGGATTAAGATAAAGTAGAGATCACTTAGCTCATTGGAAGCAACTTAAAGGGATCAGAATAGTTCAAATGGTTCTAAATTAATAATTGCAAAATAACCAGAGCTAGAATATATTAATCAATTTGCCTCTTAAGAATAGACAAAAACAGAATGTATTAAAATATTAGGGAATAATGGATTACTTTTAAGGATAATATAATTTGCATATCTTGCTATATATTATATTATAGATAACTACAATCATTTACTTAAAATATATCATGATACATAAATTTCAATAATTTAAACTAGATAATTTAGCTTCTCCAAATAATTTTCTAATACCATCTAGAATTCTTCTTTTTTGGTTTGTATGTTTGATTTGTTTTGGGGTGACAACTAGCTATACTCATGCTCAGGGCTTTTTTCTGGCTATACACTTTTGCCAAGCTCACGGGACCATATGTGGTAACAGAGGTCACGTCCAGATTGGTTATGTTCAAGGAAAGACCCCTATCCAATGTACTTTCCAGACTCACAATCTAGAATTCTTCATTGGTTCAGAAGCATCTGAAATTGATGACTTCCCATTAATCATGAATTTGCTCAAGCGGGTGCCAGTAACGTCTCCATTCATCCCTGTCACGTGCTAGTGTAGACCAATGGTTTAAGCTCATTCTAGGAACATGAAGAGCCTCAAACCGATAGTTAAGGGTCTTAACAAAGAAGTCTGATCATCTTGTAGGTGGGCAGCCACACGGTCTTTTGATGTCCCGTGGAATCCAGTCAGTAATGGCTCTACTGCAGCGGTTGTCTCCAAATCTCATTACGTGTCCAGACCAACTGATTTTCAACGCCTTGACAAACGAGACAGCATCTCAGATTCTTAACCATCGAAGGAGGTTGAAACTCTGGATTCTTTCTCTCATTTGAGTGTACTATGACACTCTGAGCATAACTCTTTCTATTCCTCTTTGGGAGACCCGAATAGAGTTCTCATCCTTTTTTTTAGGGCCTAGGTATCTGAGGCATATGTTAGTGCACAAAGAATAGTGGAATTGAAGAGATGTGCCTGGATCAGGAAGTCTTTTGTCCTCTTGGCTATTTCTTCGACACTCTTGAAGGTGTTCCAAGCTGCTCTCTTCCTCCTGCGTAACTCAGGTGCCAGGCCATTCGTCATGTTTACTTCTCGACCTAGGTACACATAACTGTTGCATTCGGAGATGGTTGTTCCATTGAGAGTGAATGGAATGTCAGGAACGAGACTGTTTCTCATAAACATTGTTTTCGTGAGATTCAGCTGGAGTCCAACCTTTCCACACTCATGGTCGAAGTCGGCCAGCATTTGTGCCACTTGGCTAATGTTTGGTTATATTAGAATGAGTCATCAGCATAGTGGAGGTGGTGTAGTTGTCAACCATCTATCTTCACTCCCATTCCTTCCCATTTCAGTTGTCGCATGATGTTCTTGAGGGTGGCACTAAAGAGTTTCGGTGAAATGGTATCACCCTGCTGAACCCCTCTCTTGATACTGATGATCACTTCTTTGAAGAATGGTGAGATCCTGGTGGTTAATCAGTAATACAGCTCACGGAGGGTCCTGATGTATTGAGTATGAATACCCTGCTTGGCTAGGGCTTCAATGACTGCTTCCTTCTCAACAGAATCAAAGGCCTTCTTTAAATCAATGAACGTTAGATAGAACAGCATCTTGAACTCCCGAGAAACCTCAATGAGCTTGGTTATCGTGTGGATATGGTTGATGGTTCTGAATCCTTTGCAGAACCTGCCTTGCTTGCATGGTTGTCCTTCATCTTCTGCCAATCCTATTCAGGATGACTTGAGTGAACAGCTTGTAGATGACAGACAGTAAGCAGATAGGGTGATAGTAGCCAATGTCCTGGATATCTTCCTTCTTGTTCAGTAGTACAGTCCTGCTGGTTTTCATTGATGACTATATAGTTATAATAACACTCCTAGATTTTATGTTTTATTTTATTTAAAACATCCAACTAAACATTAGTAATAAAATATGTGATTCATTATTCTTATGTATTATGATAGCAATAAAAGGTGGAGCAATAGCACAGCAGTAGGACGTTTGCCTTGCGCGCAGCCAACATGGCCGACCCTAGTTCGATTCCTCTGCCCCTCTCGGAGAGCTCGGCAAGCTACTGAGAGTATCTCGCCCACATGGCAGAGCCAGGAAAGCTCCCTGTGACGTATTCAATATGCCAAACATAGTAACAACGAAGTCTCCAATGGAGACGTTACTGGGCCTGCTCGAGCAAATTGATGATCAACGGGAGGGCCTTTACCTTACCTTTATATTAGCAATATCTCAATTTGCCATATTGAAGGATTACTATTGATGTACTTCTGCATATGACTGCTCAGTTTTAAGAGAACATTTAATGAAGAGACTATTAACTTTTACCTGTGACAAAACAAAGTCAGAATTATTGCAACCATGTTATTTGAACAATAGTAATGTATTTTTAGAAGACTTCAAATGCAATAGAATGTTAGCACTCAAAGTCCATTTTATTTTCTAATTCAGTAACAAAAGACTTGTGTATCCTCAGGAATCGCTAGTCTGGGCAGTTTGAAGAAGGGCTATAAAACAAGCTTTACAAAAACATGTCTGTGCACTGTTTTCTTTAATCACTCAGATCTTAATACTGGTGAACAACTTTTTCCCTTTACTTCATGCTATGTTCCAGTCTGGGCTCCTCCACTTTCCATTTTTTTGTGCACACAGTTTTTACTTTCTGTATTTCTTTTTCTTTTTTGCTTTTTGGGTCACACATGACAATGCACAGGGGTTAATCCTCCTGGCTCATGTACTTCAGGAATTACTCCTGGCGATGCTCGGGGGACCATATGGGATGCTGGGAATCGAACCCGGGTCAGCCGTGTGCAAGGCAAAGCCCCTACCAGCTGTGCTATCACTTCAGCCTCTTTTTATTTTCCTTTTCTTTTTTCTTTTCTTTCTTTCTTTTTTTTTTGTTTTTGGCACACTCCATTTTGAGCTGCATGTTTAACCCGCCCCAGTGGCATAATTTCTTTCGTTCTAATTTATAGGCTTCCCTTTTCGTTCTTCTTTCTCTCCTAGTTTCTAAATAAAGTGATTTGGATATACTATTTTTCTTTTCCTGAAATTCTTCCATGCAAAACTAGGTAACTAATCTAGAATTAGGGTAAATATTGAGAAAGATTTTTACTCCCAGTTCTGATATCTTTGGATAGTTATAGGTATGGTCTTGGGAAAACATTGCACCGAGGTGGAGGGTTGAAGATTCTTCTAGTTATGGAGACTTCTTCCACTCTGTGATTCCCATTCACCCCACTGGCAACAGAATTCTTTTCTTATTGATGCCAAAAGTGTTCTCAGTGTTGATATTACTATTTGTATCTTAATTCAGAAAACCTTATTTTCTGCCCCGTTCTTGCCACTTTGAACTGAACCTAACAGAGAAGCACCAATCTATTTTGCCCATACATCCAATGTCAGGAACAGCATATACAACCCAAAGCTCTAAACATATTTAAGTTTGTATTCTGAACTACTGCCTTATACATATATATTACACATATAACTATTTTTGTTTTTCCATTGCTACTTTTTCCCAAATTAGGAAATTCACAAATATTTCTAGTAAAGAAAAAAAATCATGTAAAAATACATATACTAAAATGTTCCAGTCTGTGGAGTAATAGATGATTTTAGTTTGAATGAATATAATAATGTTATATATGAAGAAATTTCAGTAATGCATTTCTCTTAATTGTAGACAGTAACTAAACCCAAATTTGTTCTTTCCCCAAATCACAAATGATCATAAGTAAACAATTGCCAGGTTTCAAAATGAGAATCATACTATCTGCAATGTTACCTGCAGTGCCTGGATTTATTATTTTTTGCTCATGGATTATAAATACTAATCTCAGAACATTGATCTCTACAGCCACATAGACATTGAATTTGTGCACATAGACACAATCCCAAAGGCCATTAATCAGTCAGTTTACCATTTTATCACCATCAGGACAGATTTCACAGTATCTGAATCTTCTGTTTTTTTCTGGCAGTATTAATACAGTGCATCCATCTTGATAATATTCCAAAGGGATATTGAAAATAGGAAGGTAGATTTAAAAAAAATGGCACAGAGCAAAAAGAAAAAAAAAAGCAAATAAGAGTAAGAATAAATGGGAGTCATTGGAAAAGTGAAATGAAACAAGCAAAAAGATCAAATAGAAAAGACGGAAGCTCCCTGTCTCCTCAGGGGGAAATGCATATATTCTCCTTCACACTGAGATTGAATTCAATGACTTTTTCATCCTGTGGATTGTCTTTCCCAATTCTCCCATAAAATATTTCAGGGGGACAAATTGCTCCTTTGAGTAACATTTTGAACAGGTGTATGACTTTCAGATATAGGAAAGGTTGAGTCTAGGAAAAAACTGTGATGCAAGAAAAATCGATCTGAGCCAATTCTTATTTCTCCTTCCTAACACTTCTGGCTGCATCTTTGCTTATTTTCATTTCCTCCTAACCTGCAACCCCACAGCCCTTCTTTGGCATTGATCTCAGTACAGGAGCAACTTAATATCCACAAGCAGGGATACATGTGGAGCACATAACGTTAAGTAGAATTTATTAAGCACATATGAGACAGCTGTTGAAACGTGCCCCTCATATTTTCTGTGGGGACTGTACTTTATCAAAGACCCCAGCTGCTGCACCTTTAGGCCTATTACTGTGTTTCTGCCAATGTTCTCCTTCCTTCAGGATTCTCTGAGCCAACTAACTGAACGCAACATGGATACACAAGCAGGTTCATTAGAGCAAGATACAGGAGATATCCAGCAGAGGGATCTAGCTCAAGAACGCCGTATAAATCTGAGCAAGCTTCTGTTGAATTTATGCTAATTTCAAGGTACTTCCAGCTCTTTTGTGATTTCTAGCATAATAGAAGTACTTAGTTGCATCTATACTAATTTATAATCACTGTCACTGTCATCATATTGTTCATCGATTTGCTCTAGCGGTCCCAGTAACGTCTCCATTGTGAGACTTGTTGTTACTGTGTTTGGCTTATCGAATACATCACGGGGAGCTTGCCAGGCTTTGCCGGGCGGGCGAGATACTCTCGGTAGCTTGGTGAGCTCTCTGAGAGGGGCAGAGGAATTGAAACCGGGTCAGTTGGGTTGGCTGCGTGCAAGGCAAATGCCCTACCGCTGTGCTATCACTAAGAAAGATATAAATAAATTTTATATAATATAAAATATATATTCCAAATATATATATATAAATATATACATTATAAATATACAATTCCTAAAACACTTAAAATTTCTATGTGTTCAAGAACAGCAATGGCGACCTATTAATGTTAATGAAATGACTCTTGGATTTCCCCCAAATGAAGTCTGGTTGCTAGGGGAATCAATCAGATAAATTAGAGTTAGGAAACTTCAGTCCCACCATTGATCATTGATCAGCTATTAAAGGATTTCCTGGTGATGATGTGAGAAGTCTTATCTCTTGGGTTCAAGAAACATAAAAAAAAGACTTTCAATTCTCCCTTTCCCAATCGTGAAGATAAAGCTTTGTTATGGTATTTAGGTATTTATATATTCTCTTCTCTTCTTTCCTGCTTTTTCCTAGCTCTGTTGAATAATTTTGTCTTGCAATTTGCCCCTTGTTAGTTCAAAACCAATGCAAATATATTCTATTATTTAGTAAAACAAATGGTTTTGAAATTGTTCATCCATTGTCTTAAGTAATACAAAAACGAATCTTAAATATTTAGAAAGAACATAGATAATATATATATTGCCAAAGAGATCTATGGAAAGTGCACGATTGAATAACTACCAGACATCACTTGTAGTTATCACTTAATCACCGTCGATTTGCTCGAGCCGGCGCCAGTAACGTCTCCATCTATCCCTGTCGCGTGCTAGTGTAGCCCAATGGCATCTGTTCGCTCTTCATGTGAAGAGCCTCAAACCGATCGTTCTTGATCTTGATGAAGAAGTCTGACGATCTGGTAGGTGGGCGGCCATGCGGTCTTTTGACATCCCGTGGAATCCAGTCGGTAACAGCTCTAGTCCAGCGGTTGTCTTTAATTCTCATTACGTGACCAGACCATCTGAGTTTTGACACCTTGGCAAACGAGACAGCGTCCCTGATTCTTGATCATCGACGGATGTCGGAACTCCGAATACTTTCTCTCATTTGAGTGAAACATGATATTCCAAGCATAGCTCTTTCAATTCATAGCTTTTCAGGAGTTCAAGATGCCGCTCTGTTTAACGTTCATTGATTTAAAGAAGGCCTTTGATTCTGTTGAGACGGAAGCGGTCATTGAAGCCCTAGCCAATCAGGGCATTCAAGCCCAATACATCAAGATCCTCCGTGAGCTGTATTGCGGATTCACTACCAGGGAGACCCGAATAGAATTCTCATCCTGTTATGTAGGGCCCAGGTCTCTGAGGCATATGTTAATGAAGGAAGAACAGTGGAATCAAAGAGATGTGCCCGGAGCCGGAGGTTCTTCGTGCTCTTAGTTATTTCTTCGACGTTCTTGAAGGCGTTCCAAGCCGCTCTCTTCCTCCTGCGCAGCTCGGGTGCCAGGTCATTTGTCATGTTGACTTCTCAACCTAGGTACACATAGCTGTTGCGTTCGCAGATGGTCGTTCCGTTGGGAGCGAATGGGTCGTCAGGAACGAGGCTGTTTCTCATAAACATTGTCTTCGTAAGATTCAGCTGTAGTTCTACCTTTCCACACTCACGGTCAAAGTCAGCTAGCATTTGTGCCGCTTGGCTGATGTTTGCTGTTATTAAAACAATGTCATCAGCAAAGCGGAGGTGTTGTAGTTGCCGACCATCTATCTTCACTCCCATTCCTTCCCATTCCAGTCATCGCATGATGTTCTCGAGGGTGGCACTGAAGAGTTTCAGTGAAATGGTATCACCCTGCCGAACCCCTCTCTTGACATCGATGATTACTTCTTTGTAGAATGGTGAGATCCTGGTAGTGATGGTCTTGGTCGACATGATGAACTCAGACAGTCTCTCACCCTGTTCGTTCCATTCTAGACCATGGGTCCCAATGAGAATTTCTTCAACTGATCTTCTCGGTCCTATCTTGGCAATAAAATCACCCACAATGAACTTGTAGAAGGTGTGGTCTTCTTTTAGAACTTCTCAATTTCTCTTTCATCATAATGAGATGTTGGTGTGTAGACAACGAAGATAGAAACTGCAGGCAGTGAGCCACATCTATTCAAATGTAAACATCCTATTCGGGTTGTTAGGCATTTGAATGAATCAAGCTCATGGCCAAGTTTGTGTTGACAAGGACACCGACGCCTCCGAACACCTCTTTTATCACATGTTCCGTGGAACAATTCTTCTCCAGTGTCAAAAACGGCATGGTGAGATTCGTGCCTTCGTGTCTCAGTCAGACCAATGATGTCGTACTTGACTACCTCCACTACCCAGCCGCCACCACACTCCAGGATGTTTTCCAGACCCGCGTGGCAGCTTCGGCCGAGACTCACGCACAAATGAAGACCAACAGGACAAGATAAGCGGAACTCTCTGAGACCTTGGACTACAGGCCCAGGGACAGAGATTCTCTGCTTGCTCCCACCAACCACAGGTGACAAAGGGATTCTAATCAGGAGCCCCACCCAACCCTGCCCTGTCTGCTTCCACCAACCACCCAGTGATCGGATTGCGCACAGAAGACCCACCCTACCCCTACCAGGACCAGATAAATACCCCACTGGCAGACCCTACCGACACTACCTCCACTACCCAGCCGCCACCACACTCCAGGACACTTTCTGGACCGCAAAGCGGCCATGCGACACATCATAAAACACTAAATACCCATTTTCTGGAATTGTCGTACCATATTTGATAGGGTTCAAATATGGTAACACCTACGAGGGCGATCAGAGGTCGCCCTAAAAGCCTCTATCCCTCTCGGAAAGACTGGCAAGCTACCGAGAGTATTCCGCCCACACGGAAGAGCCTGGCAAGCTATCTGTTGTGTATTCGATATGCCAAAACCAGTAACTACAACTGGTCTCATTCACCTGACCCTGAAGGCTTCACCGACATGGCAGCACTGAGAAGGATGAGAAAGGAGAGGCCGACAAAATCTCAAGGCCGATCTAGGCTGCCACAACGAAGGAAGACAAAAATGATTGTCTGTACTTTCAATGCACGTACACTAGCATCAGATGCATCCATCAAGGACCTGATGGTACAAGCGCGAACTTGTAGTTATAGTAATCAAGTATTTTCCTTAATTAGAGGCAAAATATCTATATATATATCATAATAGCAATATTGACCTATTAATGCTAAGTTGTATAAACACTTAAGATTAAAGGTAAGCTGATGTGATTGATGATCTATTAAAGCATAATTGATATCATCAAAAGATCTTTTTTTGGAGAGAAAAAAATTCTGAATATAAGAATGAAAATATTACAGAATAATTAATAGTAATTCATAAACTTTTTTAAATGTAGTCAAAGCATCTCTGATATTTTTAGTTAGGACCCTGGTTGCTAATGATTTGGACCATAATCAATATGAGTAATGTAAATTTTGAACGACTGATGAGTCTGGCTTTGGTGATTCCATTAACTGCCCATCACCAGCATTTTTAGAAACACTCCCTTATTATCTAACTAGTCATAAAAGTGTCCTATTTTACAGAAGCTCTACCACAAAGCAAATCTACTAGCTCTAACACAGGGAACTATCAATTCCCTCTAAAACCATAGCCACCAATACTAAATATAATTCCAGCAAAATTTGCATATGGGCATAAGGAACATGAAGAAAAAAGAGATAATTGATGTAAAAGGGAGGAATTACCTTTGAGGCAGTGGAGTCATTTATCCTGGTAACAAATTACTTGTGTTTAATCATAGGATTTTGGATATAAAGTGAATAAGTAACAATTATATGGACTAGAGAAATGTACCAGCAAAGTATAAAGTCCATATTCTACTCTAAGGTTCCACTTAGTTCCAGGTGTCACAAAAAGGATAGTTGAAGTAGTCATTCAGGGTACTCGGCTGACAAAATACAGAAGAGGAAAGACCCAGAAGTTATGATGTACTGGTATGTAAGATTAGATGAATTTCCAGGTTCAATAGCCATTTATTTGTCATTGGTAGTGCAAGGTTTTGAATTAGCAGAGGTCAGATCTTACTATTTAATTTCCATAACAAAATATTGCACTAAGTACTAATATTTCTCTAGAAGTTAAGGAAAGATAATATAAAATATTATACATAATATTATATATAATATTTATACATACAATAGGTTAAAGCTAGCATATCTATACTATCCTAAAGTAAATATCTAAAATATCACTTCTGAGGTGTTTAAAAATATGATAACCAAAATATGTTAAATCATAAATATAATACATATAATTGGGAGCAATTATATTTCTTAAAATTTTAATTTAGAATTCATAGAAATACTTGCTGGCCAGTTCATAGTGCCCAGAATTTTAATTAATAATGTCAGAATCTATGACTTTTGCTTTTAATATAAAATATAAATATAATATAATATAAATATTAATACTGATTAAAATATTCAGTACATAACAATAATTTAGATAAATTGGAAGAAATAATGAAACTTACATTTAAATAACTTAAATTTGCTTTTGAGAAATGATTAGGCTCTAGAGTAACAAATATATACAGTTTCAAATACTTAGTATATACAATTTTATGATCTAAAAATAAAATAAGTCATCACTTTTGGTTCGTGATTATCCCCAATATTTTCAAGCTCTTTTAATATCACTGTCTTGTATCACTGTCCTCCCATTGTTCATCAATTTGCTCAAGCAGGTCCAGTAACGTCTCCATTGGAGACTTTGTTGTTACTGTGTTTGGCATATCGAATACGTCGCGGGGAGCTTGCCAGGCTCTGCTGTGTGGGCGAGATACTCTCAGTAGCTTGCCGGGCTCTCTGAGAGGGGCGGAGGAATCGAACTCGGGTCGGCCATGTTGGCTGCGTGCAAGGCAAACGCCCTACCGCTGTGCTATCGCTCTATCTCTTTTAATATAATTTGAGGTATAATGTGTATATTTTGTTAAGAAATGGCTGATTTCTATAAAAAATGGACGATTTGCAGTAGTTGTTTATGTAACCCAGTGTGATTTCTTAATTCAGCCTAAGGACAGTGTTTCGTGTGTGTGTGTGTGTGTGTGTGTGTGTGTGTGTATATATCCAATGTGATAAAAAAGAAATTGACAGTGAGATTGTCACTAAGATGCTTCAAGATTGATCATTATCCCTAAGTATAGCATATTATTATCTACCACGGGTCACCCAAAAAGAAATCAAAGAACTGCCAAACAAAACACACTATACTTTTTTCCAAAAAAGCATGATTTAAATTTTGTTGTAAAAAGAAAAAAAATTGCTCTGGTCTTTCATTATGCACATAAAAATGAAAATATATATAAATATCATTAAGATGTTTATAACTTAAGGACCCGAGTTCGATTCCTCTGCCCCTCTCAGAGAGCCCAGCAAGCTACCGAGAGTATCTCACCCGCAAGGCAGGGCCTGGCAAGCTCCCCGTGACTTATTGGATATGCCAAACACAGTAACAACAAAGTCTCCAATGGAGACGTTACTGGGCCCGCTCGAGCAAATCGATGATCAACGGGAGGGCCTTTAACTTTTACTTATACCTTAAGGAAGACATTATTTTCTTTTCACTCTACCTTATCTATGAAAACTAGTCAAAATTACTTTTTAAATCGTAAAACTTTTGTTATGCGGTAGTATAGGGGTTAAGCTGTTTCCTTGCATGCTGCCTGACACAGATTTAATCCACTGGCCTACTTATGGTCCCAAGAGACTTAATACATTGTATTTCTCCTCATCAAGAAGTGATCACTAAGTACAGAGTCAGGAATAAGCCCTGAGTATCACCAAGTGTGACCCAAAACCCAAATAAAAATAATAATAATCTGATAATAATGATTTTCATTTAGAACCTATGTTAAATAAGACCCTTTGACAACAATTTAATGTCTGTTATGTGGTATTAACTTCCTTAATCTCTTTACCTTGCTATAAATACTTATCAGTAGTTTATACTTTAAAATGCAGATAATTAAAATCAAGACAATTTAAAAGTAAATGCAATTACTAAGTTGTACTTCATATAATTCTTTGCGTATATATATTGTATACACATACATATATTAGTGTTATAAATAACCAATATTAATTCAGAATATAATACATGTATATTTATCAATTATCCTTAGTCATATTTTATGAAAGTTGTTTTTGTTTGCTTAGGAAAGATTTTCCCAAACAATGCTCAGAGAATCATGGGAACACTTCTATTGATTCTCAGCAAATAAGGCTCTAGGGTTGATACTAAGCATAAGGATGAGCTTCTGTTTATGTGGCATAAGGAATCATGCTTTTAGAAACCTCCAAGGTACAGATGGCAGTGCATAGGGCCTCATGTGGTGCTGAATATCCAATCTCAGTGAGGTGCATATGAAGCACACGTGCTAATTCCTCTCCAGGCCCTTGACGTTGTTTTTTAACCATTATGGGAGATGATAAATTCTCTCTGACTTTACTCATTATTATTACTCAATGACTTTAATCAAAACATTAAGTGCAAACATACACACACAAACACACATGAAAACATCACACACATACACAGACACTATAAGTGTGTATAAATCAATATTTTTTCAATTAAGGTAAAGTTAAATAAAAAAAGGGGGTTGAAAGATTCAAAGCTTTATGCCACTTATTCATTGCTCTGTTCATTAAGACACCTCAAGTAATTTTTTTACTTATTTACTTTGGTTTGGGGCCCACAGCCAGCTGTATTCAGTATTTATGCTTGACTCTATGCTCAGAGTCCACTCCGACTGAGGCTCAGGGTACCACACAGGATGCCAGAGACTGACACAGTTGGGTTACCTGCAAGGCAACCACCCAACTGCAGCTGTACTACTGCTGTTCCTGCCCCAGCTTTCATGTAATTTTAATTAATACTATTGTTAAAAGTTTAAATACAAAGTAAAGAGTGTAATATGAGTAATAATTTTGAGAAGTACTTTAAGATCGATATAAATTACATTAGATTTATTAGTGAGGGATTTTTGCTTTAATTATAAGGCAATTTTATTTTTCATCAGAAGGAAGTTAAAAAAGTTTACTATTTGTTAGCTTTTTAATGCTATTACAGGTGCTACATTGTATCCTAGTGACTAAAAATTTATGGCACCTTAATTTAACATGCTCCTTTGAGTAGGTGTTGTACAATCGCTTTTTATGCTACTACAGAGACTGAGGAACAGATGGCTACGATCTAAAATCATGCAACATTTCCATGGAGAGATACCTCCACGAATAATCTTATTTTTTGTCAAGTTGTGTTTGCTTAGTTTTAACTCAACTATTAATTTTAGAATATTTAAGCGTAAATTTAACAAAAATTGCTTTGTTTAAAAAATATTGAAATGTACTTTATTTCATTCTTTTATCCAATTTGAAAATAATTTCTAAACAACCGAAGAATTTCTAGTGTTGAAATGATAATGAGTGTTCAATATTATGACATTGCAAGTGACTATGCACTTGTAATGCCAGCCAAATTTGTATAATTATGTATGTAGGATTATAAACAAAAAGTTAATATCTATTTTATCCTTCTTTACTAATAACTAGTATATATATGATGTCTCAATTTGTTGTTACTGCAAACATGACTATACAATCATATTATAGAAACTATACAATTATGAATTTTACTTTATGTGTTTTCCTGAATTTTGCATTAAATTATGAAAACATTATGAAATCAGGTATCAGGCTAAAAGCAATTGTTTCTTATTTTATATTCGTAGAGAACTTCGCCATCTTTTTTGGTGTATTTGTTTGTTTTAGGCCATACCTAGCTGTGCTCAGATATTACTCCTGCTTTTACTCTCAGGAATCCCTCTCTCCAGGCTTCAACAGATCATTTCTTTCACCAGGGACTGAACCTCAGATGGCTATGTGCAAGGCCAACACAATGCCCATTGTACTGTATCTCCAACCCACGATCCTCACCTCTTAATAATAATAATATCTCTGTATTATATTCTGCTTCATAGGCAACATGATATATAACTTTTTATGGTGACCACACCCAGAGTTGTTCAACACACACACATGGGGTTCTGGGATCGAACCTGGTCAACCATGTACTAAGCACTGACCTGCCCACTGTACTCTCTCTTCGGTGTCTAAGTATCTTGTATTATATCCAAAGTATAAAATTAAATCCTCTGATAAATATATTGGCATCCTTAAAAGCACAAATAATATATCCTTGTAATAACCAAAGAACATTAGATCTATTTGTTTGATTAACTATGTTGTAATTATTTGTAAAATAAAACATGGTTTTCAACCGGCATGTCCTTCACGCCGTACCAAGGCCACGAGTTGCCCCCACAAGCGGCTGTCCGGCACGGCCACGGCCCCAGAGTCACACAGACATAATTCAGAACTCAGCAGCTTGCAGCAGAAATGTGAATGGACTATGCGTTAAACTATGGCACCCCCCCACCTCCAGGAGGGAAAGGGTGTCTGTCTCTCCTGTCCCCCCCCCCCCCCCAGCATGGTGACTGCCGTCTCAGAGCTTATTGGACAGTCAGGTATGAGCTGGCAGTGACGAGGCAACTGCAGCCTCATGGGATGGGAGCTGGAACCGGCATGTCCTTCACGACCTACCGAGGCCACGAGTTGCCCTCCACAAGCGGCTCTCAAGCATGGCCACTGTCCCAGAGGCACACAAACCAATCTCGTAATTATCCCGTTTTTGGCAGAAATCCCTTCAAACTTAATTAGTAAACTATCAGAAATCCAAAATCGCGTGGCCTGACATCAGATGGTCTGCATAACCAGCAATAGAAAACAAATTATTTCACAATGCATAATGCCTTTTTAGCAGTTCTAATTGTTGGGAGGAAATTCCAAATAATAATGGTGCATATTTTGTCGAAATAATGAATGTTATCAAAGTAGAGAGAGTTAAGTAGAAATCATCTGCCACACAGGCATCGGGAGGGGTAGGAAGGGAGCGTATATTGGAGTTCTTGGTGGTGAAGAATGTGCACTGGTGAAGGGATGGGTGTTTGATCATTGCATGACCGAGACTTAAACCTGAAAGCTGTATAACTTTTCTCACGGTGAATCAATAAATAAATTTTGAAAAAATGTAACTTTGCAAAGACCATACATATTATTTAAAATGGAACCAGCTTTTAAAACGTTAGAAGCTATTTGAAGTGTTAGAATTTGACATATCTTTTCAGTTTAGGATGTAACCATGCAGTTTAAGCTGATGAACTGCTAAAGAGATATTTCTTTTGGATGAGTAGTATTCTATTTTTGTGGACTGTCTCTGGTGGAAATATATTTCTTCTTAATAGTCTTATATTCTTTCTTCTAAATAAAGAATAATACACTTAGTGAAAAAATGGTTTTCTAGACTGTAGTATTATTGTTTTCCAATATTTGGAAAAATATCATTCAATATTTTTATTAAATCACCCTGATTTATACAGATATAAAATTGCACATGACTGATTCTCCATTATAAAATGTTCCAACATCTACTCCTTCACTTGCTCTTCACTAGTGCACATTTCCACTACAAATGTCCCCAGCTTTCGTCCTGCCTCTGCCTCTTCTTTCATCCCAACTCCCACAGTCATCATTATCTTCTTCTTCTTCTTCTTCTTCTTCTTCTTCTTCTTCTTCTTCTTCTTCTTCTTCTTCTTCTTCTTCTTCTTCTTCTTTTCCTCCTCCTCCTCCTCTTCCTCCTTCTTTTCCTCCTCCTCCTTCACCTCCTCCTACTCCTCCTCCTCCACCTCCTCCACCTCCTCCTACCCCTCCACCTCCTCCTCCTTCTCCTTTTCCTCTTCCTCCTCCTCTTTCTTCCTCTTCCTCTTCCTCTTTTTCCTCTTCTTCCTACTCCTCTCTGTCTGTCTCTTTGTCTTGTTTTACTTTTTGGAACTTCAGTTTGCAATATATTTAGTAAAGAATATCATGTATATCACATTATCTTCTTTCAGCAATGAGTTTAAATTTTGAATCACTTAAATGTATGTATGTATGTATTTTATGTGTTCAACTATTTTAAATAAAATAGATTCATTTTACTGAACATGAAAAAGTGTTAAAAGTTCCAGAATTAAACTTCCATTAACCATGTCATCTAACTTAGTAGCCATTACGTCTTAAACCTCTATAGCTTAGGACAAAAAGCTTTTATTCATGAAACAAATGTCCTTCTATGCACACACATACACATACACAAAAACAATCATGAGAATATTTGTAGGAAATCTAACATAGCAGATTTCCAAAGTTTGTCTTCAGTTAACTGAAATTTGATCATCCTTCCTAATTTACTTACCCTAACTCAAGTAGAAATCATTTTATTCTCTTTCTATGAGTTTTAATATTTTACATTTCTCATATATGAGTGATAATGGCATATTTGTCATTTTGTGTTTAGTTTATTGTACATAGTATAATTTCCTCAAGGTTCATGCATATTGTAATAAATAGCAATTTATCCTTCTTATGACTAAATGACATCTTTTTCTGTGCATAACCATGCATTCCCTTTTCTTTTTTCATCAACATCTCATTAACGGGCATTTACAAAGATGTTTGGGCTGCATTTTTTTATAATATTAAAATAAACATGAGAGTAAACAGAAACTTCTGGAGCTCTTCATGTCAACTACTTTGGATTAATACTAATAAGTAGTAACACTGGATTTCTGTGAAAAAAGTCACTGAAATTTTGATAGAATATGCACTGAACCTATAGATGACTATAGATACATGTTTTAGAATATAATTCATAATTCAACAATAGCATATACATTTCCATTATTTTTTATTTTCTTTAATTTTTAAGTTAATACTCTATCTTTCTCAGAATACATATATTTAATCCTTGATTAAAGTTCATTTCTAAGTATTTTATTTTTTGTGCTATTATCAAAGGACTTATTTACTAACTTCTTTTTCAGATATTTGATTGCTATATTAAATATAACAGATATTTAAATTTTAGTTTTAAAATCTACATGTGTTTCCTTTCCCCATATTTATGTTCATTTTTTATTCTGCTAAAACATTGGTTTTGTAGGTTATCCAAATATTTAATTTTTGGATTTAATTACAGGAACACTCTATCAACTTCCTATAGATAAGTATTATTGTGTTTCATATGCAGGTATAATACTAAGACTTCATATATTTATGTTTTATAATGGCCAATAACTTGCTCTTTGAATACATATTACTAAGATTAGTAATTATTATACAAAAGGAGACTTTGTTGCTAGTACTTTTCTTATTATTCTTCCCTTTTCTAAATATTCCATTTTTTAATAATATAACTTGCTAGTTTTCGAAACTATTTATTATTTTCTATTCATAGTCTGCTTACTACAAAAATATGTAATCTTCATGAAATAAGAAATTGGCGTTTTCTGCATCACTTTATCTTTATTTACTTTATTGTTATTTATTTATATTTATTTATAACAACATCTGGTATAGGTTAATATTCAACATATTTATTATGCAGACAAATACATTATGTAATAAATGTAGATGAGAGTTATAACAGTTACATAAACTCTTGATTATCTGAACAGTATAAAGTATTTTTAGGACAAAAAAACTGGGCTTGGGAGATATCTGCTCTTTATATAGGAATCTCAGGTTTGATTCCTGTTACTGCATGGTTCCCTGAAGACTGCCAGCTATGAACCCCCAAAACAGAACTGCAGTAGTTCCTGAACAAAACCAGATGTGATACAAAAATAAAAAGGAACAAGAAAGTACCCTAAAGATAAACACCATTCATAAAGTTTCAAATGTTCTTAACAACTTGTAATCAAAATAGAAATGCCAAAATCTGAAAAGAATCATTATCAAAAGTATGTTGGCTTCATCACAGACTATTAGGATAGTTTAACATCCAAAAATAAGAAATGGCATTTGACATGTAAACAACATAAATAAAAAATAGTATGGTCATTTAACATATAGGAAAAAATCTTCACAAAATTGAATCTATTTCATGACCAGACTCAGGAAATTTGAACTGAAGAAAATTTTCTCAATGACATAAATTATATTTACAAAATCTGTATGAATGACACCATGCTTACTGATGAAAGACATATGCATGTTTGCGGGGGGATACTTTGGGCCACACCTCAAGTGAATTAGGGGTTACTCTCTGCTCTGTGCTCATGGATCACTCCTGGAAGTGCTCTCAGGTACTATATGCAGTGTTTTGTATTAAACCAGGGTCAACCGTATTTAAAGAAAGTATCTTAACCCCTGTTCTTTCTCTCTGAGTTGAGCATATTTTCATACATATTTATAAGCTGATTCTATCATTTGCATGGTATAGAACAGTATTTAAGATATAAAATAAGTTTAGAAAACATTAAAAAATGCTTAAATTTCAAGGTTTAAATAGTCTCTAACCCAAGCACTTCATTCTTCCATTGTAAACAAGTCAATGTCACACAATTATTGACAATATGTAAATATTTTCACTAATTTCCAGGGAATCCTTATTCTTAAAAATAGATGATCAATTAGGTTTGCATTTCAGGATATTATTAATTTATACCTGTGTAAAATTTCTTGAAATACTGTGTTAAAAAATATGTAATTAGCTTACTCTTCAAGCCGGTGTTGACCCTTGAACATGTTTCTTGCTTGCTTGTGAAAAAAAAATGCTTAAGATTCATAGTATCTGCTTTCAGGTAAGATATAGTTCACTCACGATTCTATTGCATAAAGTACCTGCTTTCAAGGCTAACTATAACTAGAAAAGTGTGCAATATTAGAGTAAATATAAACACAAAGATTAATAAAATATACGATTCTTAAGAAATAAGAGATGAGCATTATGATGCTACCAACAGGTCAACCATACCACAGGGTGAGTACATCAGCATCCTGATGGTGCCTTCAGGCTTCCTGACACCCAAAATTTGTCGCTGTGCTTTTGGCCGGACACCGGCAACTTGAGACCAAGTATACCAAGAAATTAAACAGCCAAAATGTAGGCACATTGGAGCCATGCCCCAAAACCACCTCTGGCTCAGCTATGCAAGCTCATGTATATGCCATATTTCAGAGACCCATAGATATATATCGAAAGAGACCATAAGCCACAGTTAATCTCAGACCCGCACATGGCTGAACAGACTGGGATAAATCAGAGGTGGGCAGGTTGGCCTGTGCCTGCCCAAGTAGAGCCCCAGCAGATGATTGCTTCCAAAATCTAAATTTGTCACCATATATTCAGCCTAACCAAACCATCTCAGGATGGACCTCATCAAGATAATCTGCTGAAAATTCTCATATGCGGGTTTTGTGACTGAAGTCTCTAGACTTTCATGGAGTTAGGTGGGTCCACCTCCCTCCACTTCCCAATACACATGGAAGCACTGGCAGTCACCCCCACAAACCAACTTCAGTGTCACCCTGTAAACCCTATTACTAGTCTTGCTTCAGAGACCCATAAATAAATCTCGATGGAGTTCAAAAGCCAGAAACACAGCAGTGCCACCTTAGTGGGCTCCACGATTAAATCTCCAAGCTGTATGGTTGCAGAGATGTTGGGCTGTTCCTCCCTACCCCATTACCCACCTGATTGTCGACCTGGCTGTCAGCCCACAATGTGCCTCCATTTGCCACCTTAGTGCAACAACAGCCCTGGTCCAGAGACACAGGTATGAGTCCCAGAAGACTCCACAGAGCCGGAGATCTCTCTGGGCCCCAATTTCACTGGGGTACCCCAGATGGAGCAAGTGTACTTTCCCTGCCTACTCCAGATGGAATCTCAGCAACCAAGAGTTTCCATAAGCAAGGCCCAGGTATGTGGGTTCCAGGACAAAATCTCCATGCTGCACAGAGGCAGAGGTGCGGAGGTGTCACTCCCTTGACTCTCCACCCTCTCATTGGCCTGGATGTCACACCCACAATGTGTCTCCCAGCACATCGTACCACATCAACAGCCCTGGTCCAGAGATGCCCAATTGAATCCCAAATTGAATTAGTGCCCTACAGAAATGTCTCTGGGACCCAACCATTGACAACAATCTAGGATTCCAGAAGTGCACAGCCGAGGCTACCAAGTTTTTCAAAATGAGCGATGGACAATTAATGATCTAGTATCTGCCCCTGGCAGGCAGGCTTGAATGGTGGTGGGGAAATTTGAGCGAAACATAATGTCCAAGTGTAAAAAGAGAGTATTGGGGAAATTGCCTGCCATGGAGGCAGGATGAAGACTGAAATGGTGGGATGGGTGTTCGATAATTGCACGGCTTAATCTTGAACATGAAAGCTTTGTAACTGTATCTCATGCTGATTAAAAAAAAAGTAATGTGGAGTTTATGTCCAATTCAATCATCTTAATCAATGACTGAATAAATAGCAGTACTCCTACATTAAAAAAAGGAGACATGTAGTCAAGTAAATGTTGATAAAGTTGTAGAGACTATTCAGTAAAAAAATAGCAAATAATACTGTAAAAGCAGTTCTGGAATAATTAGATATCAATCTACAAACAAAAGGTAAATGTCGATCCAAAATTATAATAAAAAACTGAAAATTATAGGTTTCAATATAAAATAAAAAAACAAACTTCTAGATTAAAATATCTGTGACAGGTTAAGCACAAACTAAGGGTAATAGAACAGTCCTACATTATCTTTTATGTGTGCATACACGCCAAAGTTTATATATAGGAAAATGATGTTTTTTGGAGAATTGAATTTTTAAAAATAAAGAACAGTTTTTTATTTAAATAAATATAAAAGCAACTTCACTCAACATAGCCAGTGATTCAAGGCTGGAAGATCTTGTGCAAATTGGATGTTGGATACTGCAGTGCCGAGAGTGCTCAGTTCATCCAGGAAATACTCAGGGGTCTCAGTGTCACACTTAATGATTACTTATGGGCAACCAAGATGCCACCCAATGATGTTCAGAGAACCATGTGGTGCTGAGAATTAAAACAAGGTTGGCACCAGCAAATATCAAATAGTGCTGATAATCAAACGGACATTGCCATATACAAGGCATGCACATTATGCCCGAAACAATCTCTCCAACTCCACTAAGTCAGATATATTAAGCTTAACATTTTTGGCAATATCCACGAGTCCAGAAAAAATGATGGTATTCATTTTTCCATTTCTCAAGGGAACAGCTTCAGATCCAGCTGCTGAGCAAGCAAATATGGTTGCAGAATAAAAATAAATAAATAAATAAATAAATAAATTCCAAAAAAATTAAAGACCATAACAAATATATTTCAACATAAATTCAGTCTTTATATTTATCATTATCAATCACTAATAGTGAAAATAGTGATATCAGTACATAAACTGCTGTATAATAGATTGTGTCACCTTAAGTTTTGAGCCCCCATGAATAAGATTAGTGCCCTTTTTAAAGATGCTCAGAAAGATTTCCCCTTTCCATTACCATGTGAGGACTCAATAGAAAAAAATAAATTGGGACCCAGATATCTTCCAAATACATAATCTGCCAGTGATTTGATGTTTTTTTATTATTTGATTATTTGATTATTCTAGAAATAAATTTATCTTTCCATTAGCCACCAATTGTACGTTATTCAAAACTAGAATTCAAACTAAGTCTGATAACTTAAACATATAGCATTTATCCTTGCTTTCCCCTCTCTCATATTTAGATTGTTTAAATTTTTATAGTAGATGGCTGCTTAATTCAGAGGGGGAACATTGAGCCTTTGTTCTTTCTTGACCCATATATCAAATATATAAAGAATCATGTTTAGTCAACAAACCTTTAGCAGGAAGATTTACCTCAAAATTAAAAACATTTGAAAAATTAATTAGTATCAAATAAAAAAACCGCTATTTTTCCCTTTTTGCCTACTTAGATTTATTCTAAGCCTTCCTGATAATGCACAAGTCTCAGGCATTCTAAACCATGCACAACAGTTATCTCTGTTGCCTATTCTGTTTTCCAGCACTCCACAGCTTTGCCACATAGTCAGAAGAACATCGGGGTCTTGTAAAGTCCATCCTCAAGCGATCCTGCCTGAGAGGGCTCGGCACAGTCTGGCAGTGTTCAGATGATGAGGGGCCCCACTGTTTCAGTCCTTCACATGCCCCAGCACAACCATTTTGCTATGCAGGCAGTGTTGCTGCAAAATCAAGGAACTGGCTGCTTTCCAGCTCTCTGAATTTACTCCTCAGGCTGCATCATTTGTGGAAATTGATTCTCTTATTTATGTCTGGGAGGTGCTAGCTACTCTTTGTGGAATGTAGCCATGGGAATAGCACAGGAGAGGTAATGAGAGAGGCAGAACATTGCCCATGCATGAAGAAGAAGGACAGGAACAATTTTCTATGCAAATAGCAAGGAATTCCTTAATTTTATACAATACCTCACAAGTGGTTAGCATCATACCAAGATTTACTGATTATAAATACTGTGTTCTTGCTAATACGTTACAATCTATTGTCTGAAGATATTTATATATAAATTTATTAATACCAATTCTATGGAGATAGATCACATGGTAGAGCACATACTAAGCAGGTGTGAGGCCCTAAGTTGGATTCCTGGTACTCTATGACTCCTATGGCCTTGATGGTTCATGAGCACCACAGAGACTGAACATTGCATGGCTTGGTCAAGTGTCACTGCATAATGACTAAGACCTGTCCCAGGATCCTACAAAAAATGAATTAAATATATCAGTGCAACTGTCTGAATCAAATACTTAGAAGTATGATCTCTCTAATGCCATGATTTTATAGAACAGTTTGATATCAAATAAGAGTGAGTTCTCATTTCTTGTATATAGATATAAAAATTATTTGGAAATAGGACATAGTTGGGGGAAAACATGAGTGTTGGGACCACCCAGAATATCAAATTTTACCTGAAATTTTCAGAATATCTCTGCTCCTCCAGAATTGTTCCTGTTTGACTGAAAAAATAATTTAGGTATTTTATTTAACACTGAAAGCTTGGAGACAAATGATATATTTTGCTCTCAATTGTTTATATATAATTAAGAAAATTACAATGAAAACTAGCAATACGTTTCACCACCAAGGTAAGCCCAAGATGCAAATAAATGAACACCATTTATATTTAGATAGTATAAAATTTATATAATTATAGTATAAATATATTTTATTATATAACTATAAATAGAATATAAATAAATATCACAATTATCTTTAGGTATATTAAATGGTGAATATTTTACTACTAATGTAAAATCACAATGATATAATTGGGTACCAATTTAGAGAGGAGGGTTCCTGTAAACATTCTTATGTAGTAACATTTGACATCTCCACTCTTACCTACATTATCAAAGTATAAACTTCTATTAAAATATTCTGTAAATTCTTTTCCCACTCACATCTAAAAATCATAGTGCAGTCATCATTTTTAAAATGAACTATGAAATAATTCTAAAGAAATTCCACACGAATAATATTTTCTATCTTGTACATTTGTATCCAGACAATATCTCATTATGTTTTCGAATTCATGACATAATTTCACATGTTTGCTTAAAAGCTCATGGGAAACATCATTTAATTTCAAAGAGCAGTCTTAATGCATGGACTTTAAAACTCCTGCCTAATTTTGGCCTTACTTATATCTCTAGGCCCTTTCTCCTTGAACTTTGGATCTCAACCCCACATAGGGTTATATTAAAAAATATTTGGGTTATAAAAGAACCGTTCTTTAAAACTATGAACCATGTATCAACTGTTATATTTGTATACCTATCTTAACTATCTAAGGTTGTATTTAAATTACTCTGAGAAAGATGCATGACAAGTAAAGAGTTTAAGAATACCTCACAATGAAAGACCTATGCTACTTTATCCCGACTAAGTTTATTTAGACACTTGTCTTTTGTACATTTCTCTAATATACTAATTTCTTCTTTTATCTTTGAAAGATATGGATTCTTCTATAGGTAATTTCTTAAAATCTTCCCACTTTGATTTTGCATTTAATCATCAGTGCCATATCAAATAAAATACAAACAAACATAGAAAATGGGACTAAATTAAAGTAAGATGCTTATACACATCAAAAGAAACACTGACCAAAATGCAGAGAAAACCCACAAATGGGAAAAATAATTTACTCAATATCCATTAGAGAAGGGGTTAATATACAGAATATATAAGCACTGGTAAAACGTTACAAGAAAATAACCTCCAACCTCTTCAAAAAATGTAGACAGGAAATGAACAAAAAATTCCTATAAAAGAAATACAAACCGCCAAAAGATAAATGAAAAAATGCTCTATGACTAATCATCAGAAAGATGCACTCAAGTCAAAAACGAGATGTCATCTTACACCATAGAGATTGGCACACATCAAAAAGAATAAGAACAACCAGTGTTGGAAAGGATAGGGAGAGAAAGGCATTCTCCTACATTATGGGTGGGAATGACAACTGGTCCATTCTTCCTGGAAAACAATATGGCCATTTCTCAAAAAATTAGGAATTGATCTTCCATAAGACCCAGCAATACCACTTCTGGGAATATATCCCAGGAGTACAAAAAGCACAGTAGAAATGACAACTGAACCTGCATGTTCATTGCAGCACTGTTGACAATAGCCAGAATCTGAAAAAAACTTGAGTGCCCAAGAACAGATGACTGGTTAAAGAAACCATGGTGCATCTACACTATGGAATACTGCACAGCTGAGATGACCTCTCAGTATCTGTATTGCAAACCATAATGCCCAAAGAAGAGAGAGAGTAAGAAGAAAAGTGGCCTGCCATAGAGGCAGGGAATGGGATGGGGTGGAGGCCGCAGGAGGGATACTGAGGACATTGGTGGTGGAAAATCAACACTGGTGGAAGGATGGTTGTTTGATCATTATATGGCTAAAACTCAATCATGAAAGCTTATAACTGTATCACATGGTGATTCAATAAAAGAAAGTAGTGTTTTTGATTGGATCTTATTTTTGGACCTATCCAAAAATCTAGTTTTGCCTATTTTTATGGTATTCAATAATTTACCCTATTTTAATATTTATTGTATGTTTGCATATTTATGTTATAATTATTGGTTTAATAAAGGTTGAGTTTCTCAGCATGAGAAGGAATACACATGCATAAGTTTCTTTGTTGTGTCTCAAATACTTAACACACTACCTCACATATTCATAACAAATATTTTTGGATAAATGAATTATCAGAATTGTAGTGAATGAATTAGTCTGATAAAGAGAAGGGGGAAAGGTGTTTAAGGCATAATAAAGTGCTTTCATCATTGTTTCATTGTTTATCATTACTTGTAAGCATAGCTCTTTAGATAGCTTTCAGAAGGCCCGTCTAAAGTCAAGTTAGCAAAATGTACATCATAAGTGTTTTTTGAATAAAAGGCTAATTTTTAAAAGTCCATTCATCATATTCAAAGGAGTTCAGAGTTCAACTAAGATAAAACGCAGCATCAAGAGATATTTTGCAAGGTGGTAAATTTTATTTTTCTAGGTACTAATAAAGTAAGAAAATGGAAATTTTTGAGGTGTTGTTTGGTGTTAGAAAACATGGTAATGGAAGATGAAGAAATGCAGGCAAAGATTACCCACAATCATCTGAATTGATATGTCTCTATCATTTATATTTTTCAGGTATTCAAATATATCAATCTATCCCAATCATAAGATTGTAACAACAAATATCAAAAACATAAAAAAAAGAATGACTATTTTTTCTTTGACAGTAAACACTTACTAGCTACAGTCCAGTTTATTTATTCTCAATAATAGGCAAATTCTTAGAATATGTTTACATATTCTCACCTTGGAGTTACCCCTCAAGTGATTTCAATATGATTTTCCCTCACCACTAATGAAGATGCATCTGTTAACATAACCCTCTGAGAAAACCAATGAATATTGTTAATCCTTTATTCTACTTTACTATCCAGGGTCTTTTAAAATTCTCACTGTCTTCATCATTGGAAATGCAAATGAAAAAGATTTTCCAAAGGCAATCAATAATGAGTAATCAGAGAGAATGAAGCCACTCAAGGAAACAGAAAGTTTCAAATAATTGAGAAAGGTCAGAGATGTCAGTGACTACATATGGCAAATAATAGCTGTGCAGATTTGGCTAATAATGCGCTATTGTTTAACAAGGCAAGTTAATTTCAGGAAACTTTCGGAACAAGTCAGTGGGAGATGAGCAAATGAGTACACTAGAAACTTAACAGCCATAAATACACAAAATCAGCTATTTTTAAATGCTTATAGTAATGATCAAAAACTGTCCTTTGTGGGCCGGAGCAATAGTACAGCAGGTAGGGTGTTTGCCTTGCACGCAGCAAACTCGATTCAATCCCAGGCATCCCATATGGTCCCCTAAGCCCTGTCAGGAGTAATTCCTGAGTGCAGAGCCAGGAGTAACTCCTAAGCATCACTGGGTAACCCCACACTGCTGTAGCACTGTCATCCTGTTGTTTATCCATTTGCTCGATTGGGCACCAGTAACATCTCCATTATGAGACTTGTTACTGTTTTTGGTATAGCAAATACGTCACAGGGAACTTGCCTGTGCAGGCGGGATACTCTCAGTAGCTTGCTGGGCTCTCTGAGAGGAATTGAGGAATTAAACCAGGGTCAGATGCGTGCAAGGCAAACACCCTACCTGCTGTGCTATCACTTCAGTCCAAGCATCGCTGGGTGTGACACAAAAAAACAAAACAAAAACAAAACAAAACAAAATTGTCCTTTTTAAAGAAGTAAATAAGCTGTGAAATTGACTCACTTGATAATTGACAAGATATTATTTGGGTATATTTTTAAGAATTATAAAAAAAATTACCAGAAATGAAGAAAAATAGGGAGCTATGAATTCTAGAAATGAGGAAATCCTGTATTAAGTTTTTATTATTGTCTTGCGGAGGAGCTTTGATCATTGTGTAAATTATCATGGAAGATCATTAAAAGTTATATACAATTATAGAAGAAAAAGAGATAGAAATTTAAACAATACTTAGGTTATGTGGAATAGGGTGATGGGCACTGGAGTAGGAAAAATCTGACCTTCCAAAACTGCCCTGAAATGAAACCTTGAAAAGGGGAATAACTGCATAGAGATCACATGACAGGATCCTGCATTAGGTGTCTGACCTAGAGCCTTACTCACATATTCCTAAAATGCAGAAACAGTCAGGTAAACCTTAAGCAGGTCATCCTAACCACAGGGCCTTGAAGGGGGTGGGATCACGGCAGAGCAGTGAGGAAAAGGCCTAAGACTGTTAAATTCTTTGGAATTGGGCCTCCTCTAAGCCAAGAATCTCTATACGAATGTATGTATTTGGAAATAAAGTTGAGCTGTTTTCACTGAATTGGCTTCCTGAGGTGTTTCTCAGTGAGCCCACTCTCCTTCGTTCCTGGAACAGGTTCTTGCCTGGACAGGTGCTGCAAAGTGTCCAGGTGATTGGGGGGATAACAGTTCCCCAGCAGAGTTAAGTAGGTGTATGCTATGGAAATAAGATATGACCAAAGCAGTGAGCCACGAGTAGCCTGGATATCACTGAGATTGATACAAGATGATTTTTAAAGACAAATTGAGAGTGAATTGAAAATGAAAGGACAAGTGAGATAACTTAGGCTGATAAGTGAGGCAGACTATTAAAAAACATATCTAACTGTGTCCTACACCTATATACATTCATCTCTTGTTTCCTGAGGAGATTAACAACTTTTTGACTAAAATTAATTGTAAACTGGTTAACATTAGAGTGAAATAAATTAATTAGGTTATATACATTTAAATATTTTACACTCATGCATGTTAGATCAACACTAACGAGTTAAAATAAATTTCATTTCTTTATTTTTTGACTTAGGTGTCATACTTGGTGGTGTGAGGACCTTATTCCTGATTATGTCCTCAGGGATATCTGTCTGTAGTGTTTGGGATAAAAATCAGATCTGCTGCATACAAACCAAGTCCCTACCCATTGGGATTTATAATTTATCATTTTATAGCATTTCATAATTTTAAATTGATATTTATATTTTGAGAAAAATATACAAAATGAAATGATAGTTTTTAGGGAGTTATTCTTCAAATAGATTTGTAGTCATCAATGGTTAAATACTTTATCTTAGAATTTTCTTAATTATTAATATTTTTGCTTTTAGCAAAAATCTGCACAGATTGATGAAGCAAACTTAAGTAAATAGTAAAATATAATTTATACTTTATTCAATATTTTAGAAACTAATCATTTGTGTTATTACTACTAATAAAAGAAAAATAAAACATAAGTGGCTTCACTTAGACAATGACTCTCTTTTGTTTTTTAGCCAGGTGTGGCTAGGATCAGGGCTCACTGTAGCACTCAAGGATACACCTGCAAAACTCTACGGCATGCTGAGAACTGAACACAATAGGACGGTGACTTAGAAAACTAAACTTGAAATTAAACACATATGGCTCATATTTCAACACTTATACTTTTCACTTACCTCTGATCTCAATTTAAGAACATCTTTTATTGATTCAAATTAACATTTAAAAACATGTTTTGGTTTAGTTTTAGACCTGGCAGTACTCCCATGCTACTCTGTGTTCTGGGTCGTTCCTGTGGTACAAAGCACTTGCTTCAGTCCATTAATCTACATGGAGCCCCAGGGTAATGTTTTAGTTTGCAATAAATTAAAAAAAAGAACTAGAATGGTTTAAAATTAAGAACAGTTAAATATTGATAAAGTGTCTAAGGTTTGGTAATTACATAGCTCTTACTAATTTTTCATTAATATAATTATTAATATGTTTATATATTCATTATATTCATTATATTCAATATATTCATTAATATAATTATGCTGGAGTGATAGCACAGAGGTAGGGCATTTGCCTTGCGTGCAGCCAGCCTGGCTGAGTCGGATTTGATTCCTCCGCCCCTCTCAGAGAGCCCGGCAAGCTACTGAGAGTATCTCACATGTATGGCAAAGCCTGGCAAGCTACCCGTGACATATTCAATATGCCAAACACAGTAATGACAAGTCTCAAAATGAAGACGTTACTGGGCCCACTCAAGCAAATCGATGAACAACGGGATGGCAGTGTTTGTTTGTTTTGTATAATTATTAAATATAATATAATTATGAGCTATAGCACAGTGGTAGGGCATTTGTTTTGCATGCAGCAGCCAGCCTGGCCGAGCCAGGTTTGATTCCTTGGCCCTCTCAGAGAGCCCGACAAGCTACCCGTGACATATTTGATATGTCAAACACAGTAACAAGTCTCACAATGGAGACATTTCTGGGCCCGCTTGAGCAAATCGATGAACAATGGGAGGACAGTGCTTGTTCGTTTTTGTTTAGATATAATTATATGTAGTACTGTAGCACTGTCCTCCCATTGTTCATCGATTTGCTCGAGCGGGTCCAGTAACGTCTCCATCATGAGACTTGTTGTTACTGTGTTTGGCATATCGAATACGTCACGGGTAGCTTGCCAGGCTTTGCCGTGAAGGCGAGATCCTCTCAGTAGCTTGCTGGGCCTTTAGGCTAAGATCAAGTGTAATATAATTATATGTAATTATTAGAATTACCTTTTGATTATATTAGTCCATTAAATATTTAATATTTTCATACCTAAACAAAATATTTTTGGCAAATTTGTAGTCCTTTTTCTTTGCAATTTAACTTCATTTTTGGCTCAATTAAGCTACAGGAAAAAGAAGTTGTACACAATTTGTTCAATCAGTTTTTTTTACCAACTGAGCAAAAAAGACAGACAAAATTCAAAGGGAAATTAAAACAAGTGTACAATAATTTTCACTTAAATTTCCTCCCACCTCATTCGAAAATTGTGGTGTTGACCTCATTATGGGATCTACACCTCTGTGTACCCCTCTTAGTGGATTCAGGAAAGGAAAAACTCACTATAATTTGGGGGCATTAGATTATTGAAATATTGAATTTTTAAACCATTGTATAATTTGGTTTTTATTATTATAATTTATAATAATAAAATAATTACCACTCAAAGAATGTTCAAGGGGCTCCACATTTATTCCTTTCAATTCTTGTCAAATGACCAATGCTTCATACTGGAACCCAGGGTTGTCAAGTCGCTCTCACTGGTGATGTTGGCGAACTCTTCCTGGGTCACCTGGACAGATGCCTTCATGGCTACATCCAGTAATGATGCTGGTTTCGGATCAGGTAGACAAGAGGCCCTGAGATCAAACTTGCATTCAGACCAATGCAAAACATGCATACCACCACATTTCTGAGTTATTGTACAAGCCCCGCTATATCATGATTTATATTTAGTACAAAGAGAATCGCAGAAACTGCCCCATGTTCACTCTACAACTGAGAGGAGACCAGATGTTTCACAGAACATCATGCATTGTGGCATGCAGAGAGAGGGTGCCGGAACAATAGAGACCTTCATTTTATTCTTAAATAAACATCAGAGTTGAGGTTATTCAGTTCAATGTATTTTGGATTGAAATGTACACAGGTAGATTGTGTATGTAGTTTTATTTTGTTCTTATAAATCACCCAATTCCCATAATCTCGGTATATTTTTATTTAAAAATATTTGCTATTTTTTCCACAACTGCGTGCCAAATAAGAGGATCTACGGTCATTATCAACACATACACACAAAAGTGTTGACTATATTAAAGTCCACAGGGTATTGTTCTGTTTAATATTTTAATTAAAGGAATATGTTTTAGAGTTCCATTAGCTAACTGTCAGAGGGTGGTAATCTAATAATGTAATATATTACGTTAATTTATTTATAGTTCATATTTAAAATAAATACTTTGAAATCCTATCAGATTTTTTAATTAAAAATGCATGCATTTATCAATAAAAAGTTATCTCAGCAATTCACAAAATCTTCATTAAAATACTAAGAAAAAAATCACTGTTACATTTACATGCCCACAACAATGTAATGTATTTCTTTTTTTAAAATTTTTGCATTATACCCAGTGATGCACAGGGTTACTCCTGGCCCACCACTCAGGAATTACCCCTGGTGGTGCTCAGGGGACCATATGAGTTCTAAACCCAGATCTGCCACGTGCAAGGCAAATGTTTTACCTGCTGTGCTACTGCTCCAGCCCCTGTAATGTATTTCTATCTGAAAACTCTGTTTATTACTTCATCGCCTTAATTTTATAACAATGTTTCAATGCACATGTAGTTTTCAAGTATTTCCATTTGAAAATACTACGAAGAACTATTTTTTCTACTGATAATTTTTTTTAGTTTTTTTTTTTAATTTTTAATAGTGAGACATCATGAGGTACAGTTGCAGACTTACACATTTTTGTGCTTGGGTTTCAATTATACAATGATCAAATACTCATCCCTCCAACAGTGCCCATTTCCTACCACCACGGACCCAGTATCCCTCCCACCACCCATACCCCCGATCCCACCCTGCCTCTGTGGCAGGGCATTCGCTTTTGTTCTTTCTCTCCTATTGGGTGTTGTGGTTTGCAAAAGAGGCAATGGGTAACAATCACGTTTAATCTATAGTCTACTTTCTGCATGCTTCTCCCATCCTGGGAGGATCCTCCCAACACCTTTATTTGGTGATCCCCTTTTATCTCAGCTCCCTTATTCCCTAGTATGTGTGGTTGGCCTCCAAGTCATGGAGTAAAATTCCTGGTACTAATCTCAGACATTCTTGGGTGTTAGTCTCCTATTTTGTTACTTTATGTTCCCCAGATGAATGCAGTCTTTCTGTGTATATCCCGCTCTTTCTGACTCATTTCGCTTAACATGATACTTTCCATGTAGTACCACTTGTATGTAAATTTCGTGACTTCATCTTTTCTAACATCTACATAGCACTCTATTGTGTAAATGTACCAAAGTTTCTTTAACCAGTCATCTGTTCTCGGGCACTCAGGTTTTTTTTTCTCCAGATTCTGGCTATTGTAGGGAGTGCTGCAATAAACAGACAATTGCAGATGTCACTTTGACTATACTTTTTTGCCTGTCTGAGATATATTCCCAGGAGTGGTATTGCTGGATCAAATTGGAGCTCAATTTCTAATTTTTTGAGAATCGTCCATATGATTTTCCAAAAGGGCTGAACCAGTCGGCACTCCCAACAAAACTGAAGGGGTGTCCCTTTCTCACCACATCCGCGCTAGCACCAGTTGCTTTTGTTCTTGGGATATGGGCCAGTCTCTGTGGTGTGAAGTGATATCTCATTGTGGTTTTGATCTGCATCTCCCTGATGATTAATGATGTGGAGCATTTTCTCATGTGCCTTTTAGCTATTAGGATTTCTTCTTTGTGAAAGTTTCTATTCATTTCATCTTCCCATTTTTTGATGGGGTTGAATGTTTTCTTTTTGTGGAGTTCAACCAGTACTTTGTATATCCTTGAAATTAACCCCTTATCAGATCTGTAGTTGGTGAATACACTTTCCCATTATGTAGACAGTCTTTGTATTTTGATCACTGTTTCTTTTGAGGTGCAGAAGCTTCTTAGTTTAAGATAGTCCCATTTGTCTATCTCTGTTTTCACTTTCTTGTCCAGCGGTGTGACATCTTTGAAGACACCATTAGCTTCTATGTCATGGAGGGTTTTGCCAACTTTTTCCTCAATTTGCCTTATAGATTCCGGTCTGATGTTGAGGTCTTTAATCCACTTTGATCTTACTTTTGTACATTGAGTTAGGCAAAGATCTGAGCCCATTTTTTTGCATGTAGCCGTCCAGTTTTGCCAACATAATTTGTTAAAGAGGATTTCCTTGCTCCACTTCACTTTTATTGCCCCCTTATCGAAGATTAGATGCTCATATGCTTGGGGGGAGATGTCAGTATATTCAACAATGTTCCATTGGTCTACAGCTCTGCCTTTGTTCCAGTACCATGCTGTTTTAATTATTACTGCCTTGTAGTAAAGTTTGAGGTTAGGGAGGTTGACTCCTCCCATTTTCTTTTTCCCAAGAATTGCTTTAGCTATTCGCGGGGGCTTATTGTTCCATATAAATTTCAGGAGTGTTTACTTCACTTCTTTGAAGAATGTCATGGGTATCCTGATAGGGATTGCGTTGAATTTATACAGTGCTTTGGCAAGTATTGCCATTTTGACAATGTTAATTCTCCCGATCCATGAACAGGGGATATTTGTCCATTTCCTCGTATCCTCTTTTATTTCCTGAAGTAGTGTTTTGTAGTTTTCTTTGTACAGTTCCTTTACTTCTTTAGTTATGCTGATTCCTAGGTACTTGATTTTCTGGGGCACAATTGTAAATGGGATTGTTTTCTTCATGTCACTTTCTTCTCTTTCACTATTTGCATATAGGAAAGCCATGGACTTTGGGGTATTGATTTTATAGCCTGCCACTTTACTATACAAGCCTATTGTTTCTAGAAGTTTCTTGGTAGAGGTTTTAGGATTCTCTAAGTATAGTATCAAATCATATGCGAATAGTGAGAGCTTGATTTCTTCCTTTCCTACCTGGATGAACCTAATATCTTTTTCTTGCCTAATCACTATTGCAAGTACTTCCAGTATTTGAACAGCACTATATATTTAACAGCAGTAGAGAGAGTGGACATCCTTGTCTCGTCCCTGATCTTAGAGGAAAGGCTATCAATTTTTCGCCATTGAGGATGATGCTTGCTGTAGGCTTGTGGTAGATGGCTTTAACTATATTGATGAAAGTCCCCTCTATCCACATTTTGGCTAGGGTTTTCATCATAAATGGGTGCTGGATCTTGTCAAATGCTTTCTCTGAATCTATTGATATGATCATATGATTTTTATATTTTATTTTGTTGATATGGTGGATTATGTTGATTGACTTCCGAGTGTTAAACCAGTCTTACATTCCTGGGATGAATCCTACTTGGTCATGGTGTATGATCTTTTTGATGAGTAGTTGAATTCTATTTGCTAGTATTTTGTTGAGAATCTTCACATCCATGTTCATCAGGGATATCGGCCTGTAGTTTTCTTTTCTCGTGGTGTCTTTGTTTCCTTTTGGTATTAGAGAGATATGGACTTCATAGAAACTGTTTGGGAGAGTTTCCGTTTTTTCAATTTCCTGGAAAAGCTTGTGAAGGACTGGCAGCAGGTCCTCTTTAAATGTTTGGAAAAATTCGCTAGTGAATCCATCTGGACCTGGGCTTTTGTTTTTGGGAAGACTTTTGATTGCAGTTTCTATTTCGTTGATGTTAATAGTCAGATACTGCAGATCTTCTTGATTCAGCTTTGGGAGATTATAGGAGTCCAGGAATTTGTCCATTTCTTCTACGTTCTCTTGTTTCATGGCATACAGACTTTCAAAGTAGTCTTTAATGATCTTTTGGATTTCTTTGGTTTCTGTTGTGATATCCCCCTTCTCATTTCTGATTCGGATTATTAGGGTTCTCTCTCTCTGTTTCTTTGTGAGTGTTGCTAGTGGTTTATCTATCTTGTTTATTTTCTCGAAGAACAAGCTCTTCGTTTCATTGATCTTTTGGATTGTTTCTTTGGTTTCCACGTCATTGATTTTTACTCTATGTTTTATGATCTCTTTCCTTCTGCCTGATTTAGGCTCTTTTGGTTGATCATTTTCTAAGGTCTTGAGCTGTGAGGTCAAGTTGTTTATGTACATCGTTTCTACAGACCTAAGATATGCTTGCAGAGCTATAACTTTTCCCCTTAATACGGCTTTCGCTGCATCCCATTGGTTCTGGTAGCTCGTGTCTTCATTCTCATTTGTTTCCAAGTATCTTTTCATTTCATCCTTGACTTCATTCCTGACCCACTCGTTGTTCAGCATTGAGTTGTTTAATTTCCAGGTGTTTGATTTGGTTCTCCTTGTCTGTGTGTGATTCACTTCTATCCTCAGTGCATCGTGGTCTGTAAAGATGGCTGACACTATTTCCATCTTCCTGATTCTGTTGAGGTATGTTTTTTGTCCTAGAACGTGGTCTATTTTAAAAAATGTTCCGTGTTCACTGGAGAAGAATGTGCATTCTTTCTTTTTCGGGTGTAAAGCCCTGTATAGGTCTATAAGCCCTCTCTCTACTATTTCTTCTTTCAAAGCCAATGATTCCTTGCTTGGTTTTGTTCTTGTTGATCTGTCCAGAGATGCTAGGGCGATGTTGAAATCTCCAAGTACTATTGTTTCGCTTGCAATGTCCTCCTTAAAATCTGTTAGCAGTTGTTTTAAATATTTAGCTGTTCCCTCATTAGGTGCATATACATTTAAGAGTGTGATTTATTTCTGTTGTACGTATCCCTTGATGAAGAGAAAATAGCCTTCACTGTCCCTTCTAATCTTTTTCAACGTGAAATTAATGTTTTCGGATACTAGTATGGCCACCCCATCTTTTTTGCAGGAGCTGTTTGTTTACAGGATTGTTTTCCATCCTTTTACTTTGAGTCTGTGTTTGCTCTGAGTGTTGAGATGAGTTTCTTGTAGGCAGCAGAATGTTTGGTTCTGCCTCTGTATCCATTTTGCCACTCTGTGTCTCTTAAATGGTGAATTTAGACCATTGACATTGAGGGAGTGTATGGTTATGGGGTTTTGTGTCATCTTTCTGTGCGGGTGTGTTGTGGTTGTAGGGTTTGTCTTGTCTTATAGTAGCCCTTTTAGGCCTTGTTTTAGGTGTGGTTTTGAGTCTATGAAGTTCCTGAGCTGCTGTTTATCTAGAAAATAGTGTAGTATTCCTTCCATTTTGAGTAAGAGTTTAGCTGGATAGAGTATTCTTGGTGAAGCATTCATTTCAGTGAGTTTTTTCACTATATCTCGCCACTGCCTTCGGGCTTGCAGGGTTTCCTCTGATAGGTCTGCTGTGAATCTCAGGGATGGTCCTTTATATGTGATTTCCTTTTTTGCCCTTGCTGTTTGCAGTATTGTGTCTCTATCAGCAGCACCGATCATTCCAACTATAATATGTCTTGGAGTGTTTCTGTTCAGGTCTCTTTTAGCTGGCACCCTTTGGGCTTCTTGAATCTAAATGGCTGTATTGTGGCGCTCTGGGAATTTCTAGGCGATGATTTGTTTAAGCATGGTTTTCTCATTGGGATTGTTTCCCTGAGCTTCAGCTAGTCCAATGATTCTAATGTTGTTTCTTTTGGAATCATCTCCTAGGACTCTGATTCTCTGTAGAGCTATTTTGAGGTCCTTTGCCATTGTGTGTTGTTGTGTGTTGGCTTGGTGCAGCTGATCTTCCAGCTCACTGATTCTTTCCTCAGCTGTGGTCATTCTATTTTTGAGGGCACAGAGTGAGTTTTTGATTTCATCTATGGAATCTGATCCGTGCCATTTCTGTATGAAGCTTTACAATTTCCGCTCTTATTTCTTGCTGTATTTTGTCGATTGTGCTACCGATTGTTTCTTTCATGTCCTCTTTCAATTTAGCAGATATCTGTCTGACTGTTTGATTGAGTTGATTGAATATCTTAATGACTTCATATCTGAATTCCTTGTCAGAGGGGTCCCTAAGGTGGCTAGCACCTTCTGAGGCTTCTGGACTTATTTCCTGATCGTCTCCCTGTGGCGGGGATTTGCGTTGTTCTTTCATGTTGTGGTATAGGTGTAGGGGTCAGATTCCTTGATTTGAGTAAACTACCTGTTGTCCCACTGAAAATTAGACCACGCCCACTTTTAAAGCCACGCCCACTTCTAAAGTGGCCACACCCCCACGGATACCTGGTGTGTGTCCAGGGAGTAAAAACTGGGTGGGGAGAAGAGACCAGCTCGGCTTGGGTGGCGGAAAGGGAGAGGCAGAGAGGCACAGATCTGCTTTGTCTCCCGGCCTCCGGAGGATGCCTCTACTGATAATTTTTTGAAAGTAATTCAATGATAACATTTACCTTCATCTCCTCATTTTAAAAACTCAAATGTGACTAGGAATGGTTATAGTATCTAAGAAAAAAAAAGTACATCACACTATCATTTCTCAGCTGACAAAATGTAATACTGATATAAATAATTTCATCTACATTTCTTTTTTTAAAAAACTATATTGATAGATATTCTGTGATTTATAATCCCATTAATGATTTCCTATGCATACAATTTCAACACACATCTATCATCTGTGTACCCAACGCCATACTCCAAGGACCCTAACCTGCTTTCTATTTTAAAACCCTCACAACCACCAAATACTTGTGTAGATCAGTTTTTCAGGGTCACCTTTGGGCCCTTTGTTGATCCCTTAATGCATATTCTAAGGTGAGAGGCCTTTGTCCAACAATATATTAATAATATTCTTATCATCTTTCTGAACATGCATAGCTGGACGTAGAGTCATATAACCTCTCAAATAGGTCTCTGTTTTCAATATGTTATTCAGAATCAGACTAAAGTCAAGTAATATGACAGGAAATAAGTTTCTTTGCAATCACTTATCTTTGAAACCCAAATATAAATATTTCTTAGCTTTCAGTTTTAAAGTTGTTTTCCTAAAATAAATTAATCTAAAGTCTATAAGTCAGGGAATTCCAAATTTATGGAGTACAGTTAGACTCTGCCACTTTGTTTCTTGAGAATCAAAATTTTATCTCTTTCTTGTGCATAGTTAAATTTCTTTTATGCATGATTGCTCATGACATAAATTATATTTCTTCCTTTGTGCATGCTTCCACCAAATACAGTCTCTAATATTATAGGACATACACATATTTCAAAATTTTAGGGGGTGATAATAAAGAATAACTACAGACCATCTACTTTCAGAACTAAGTTTCTAACAATGATAAAATACCAAGATATCAGTGCTGTATTTCTGAATATCTAGCTTTCAAAGATGAGATAGTACATTGGTAACTGTCACTGTCCTCCCATTGTTCATTGATTTGCTTGAGCGGGCCCAGTAACGTCTCCATTGTGACAACTGTTACTGTGTTTGGCATATCAAATACGTCATGGGTAGTTTGCCAGGCTTTGCTATGAGGGCGAGATACTCTATGTAGCTTGCTGGGCTCTCCGAGAGGGGTGGAGGAATAGAACTCAGGTAGGCCATGTTGGCTGTGTGCAAGGCAAACACCCTGCCCACTGTGCTATGGCTCCAGCCCAGTACATTGATATAGTGACTAAACATAAGCAATGCTGTTTTTTTCCCCTTAAGCTAATTAATAGAGGAATGAACCAGTCTCTACACTTTACTTTTTACTTTTTTACTGTACCATGCATTTACAACTTAACAAATACCAAGTTATATTCCTCAGTGGTAATGAGATTTAGTGAACTCATAATTGTTTCACTGTTAATGACACTTGATTTTATTGGCTAAATATTGATCTCTTTAAGACTTATATTATTATGCCTAAGAATTTGTACCTAATATATTTCCAAAGGTATAGTTATATTTTATTTATAGTTGTGCTTTGGATATTTTAGCTAGAATTATTCAAGAATGTTTTGAATGTATGTGGATACTAGAGATTAATAAAAGAATTAGGTATTTTTTTCTTCAATTAATCTTTTTTCATCGCCACCGACTTTTGGGACAACATTTTTATCATTTATGTCATATCATTATATTCTTAATCTATATTTATTTCTGTATTATAATTTTAGCTTGTCATTGGTAAGTCAGGGATTGTTCCTTTATAGTTGTTTGGAAGTAGTAGTTTTAATTTCAGTATATCCAAAATTGTTTTGTCACCTTAATGTGATAAATGATGAAGTAAGTATATGCTGTTAACAACTTTTTTTTAACTTCCCTCTTTCAAATATAAAATTGTATAGCTAATCCCATGTAAACCTTAAGCATGTCGTTTATGATGTATCTCATGCTTTAGGCAAAGTGAAAGCTGCATTATGAAATTTTTACCCTAGAAACATGATTATACACAGAAATGGAAGTAAAATATAACAAAACTTATTAAAAAGAATGTGCCAGTGTTTAGAAGTCAGTGATAAATCTTTCTGTTTCCAAAGTAAAAGAGAAGCCACAATCCATGAGAATGGATACAGAAACATATTGAGTTGTCTGTAGGAGTATGCACAGAAATGCTCATGCATGAATAAGAAATAAATCATTGGAGGCAGATGGCAATATTACAGAGTAATCCAGAATTGACTCAATTGAAATTATGTCATAAGAGTAAAGATTATAATATGTGAGAATTACCAAGAAGATAACGTGAAAAATACAGAAAGAAAAGAATAATGAGGTAAAGGTTAGAAGAAGATGAAGTAATAAAGAGATGACATACAGATTATACATGAGACAATAGATAGAGATAGATAAATCACATTCTTAACAAGACAAAAGAACATTGATTCTTACAAATTTGAGGATAAAAGACTCTTTTTAGAAATTATCATTTTTATTCAATTCTATAAGCTTACTAAGAGTACAATTTATTTCACTTAGATGACTTAATAACTCCAAGACAAGAAAACAATATAGAAGGATATTGCTATGATAAACTAAAGAGGTTTAAACCTCCAAAATTATAGGTGTGTGTATGTGTGTTTGTGGCGTGTTTGTGTGTGTATGTGGATGTTTCTCTGGGGAATATATCAAAAACGAGAAAACAGAAAAAGCAATGATAACAGGTTTTATTCACTTGGGCATTATCCAGATGTATATTACAAACTGAAAAGCTTTCATTCACATAAACTATAGACATTTGAACGCAGTGAGAATTCTTTCTTTAGACTGTTAATATTATTCTCAGTTCAGTCAAAGTGGAGTTCTAAGATGAGTGGCACAGATCCCAAAAAAGAAACACTATGTTCTTGAAACATTCACAAAGTTTGCACCAGAAAAAAGGAAAGCATGCAAACAACATAAAAGTTTATCACAGATATTAAGAAAAAAAGGAAAGTACGGTGGTGAATGTCATCAGAGTACATGTATGCAATTTTGTTTTGTTTGTTTGAGGCCACACTTGGAGGAACTCAGGGTTTACTCCAGTCTTTGCCATCAGTGATCATTCCTATTGGAACTTGGGGGAACATACAAGGTGCCTGGGATCAAACGTAAGTCCAAGCTGTGCAAAGCAAACTTCTTACCCTTTGCACTATATCCACAGTACCACTTGTGTATAACTATAAAAATAATAAGGCCATGTAAAGTTCATTATCTTATTAAAATAAAAATTAAGTTGGCTAATTTGCAACAGGCAATATTGCACTCAAATAGATTTAAAAATAGAATTGATTTTTAAATGTATTTTTATTATGAATTAAAAACCAGTCTTACTTAGACATTATGAGGAAGAATAGGGAAAGAGAGAGATAAAGGAGCATATTTTAGAAAGAAAACAGACTTTTCCAGAGCAGAGAGAGTCCTACTACACAACCCAGCATTAATGTATGAAACTGTAAATCTCAGACAGGAGATATGTGCTTGGGCATTACATACCCAAACAACACATCCATGCAGACAACACATGTGCAGAGAGAGTGCAAGTTCCAGGATTTTTAATTTTAGGAAAAAAAGATAGCTTCATAAACATAAATAAGTAACATGATTTGATTGAAAGAAATATGAAAATCCATAATTTATATATTAATTATATGTACATTTTTGAGTTATTTTTAAATATGAAACTGAAAAGACAAAGTCTAAATTTTCACATTCACTTGAGGATAATCAAAAATGTCTAGGAAATGGGCTGGAGAGATAGCACAGCGGGTAGGGCATTTGCCTTGCAAGCAGCCAACTCGGGTTTGATTCCCAGCATCCCGTATGGTACCCTGAGCACTGCCAGGAGTAACTCCTGAGTGCAGAGCCAGGAGTAACCCCTGTGCCTTGCCGGTGTCATCCCAAAAGTAAAATAATAATAATAATAACAATAATAATGTCTAGGAGCGATAAACTATGTAGGCTAGGTAATTAGAAGTACTTTTTACATTTAAACCAAGTTGATGGGGGCAGGGGGGAGTATGGTGCCGCCAGCAGGTCAATCTGTACCTGTGAGGCGAGTGCATCAGCAGCCTCATGGCACCCTCAGACTTTTAGATACCCCAAAATTGCTGCTTGGGGCAAAGGTTACCAAGAAAGTAAACGGCCAAAAGTTAGGTATGTGGGAGACCAAACCACCTCTGGCTCAGCTATATAATTGGAGGCATGGCCTCTCTGGTTCCTGATCGAACTACTTAATGGCCATGATCCCAGACTCAGAAGTGAATCTTGGAACACAAAGGCTTTTGGCAGAAATGCGTCCTGTTCCTGCAGTAGGTTACTGGCGCTGGGCCACTCCAGGTGGGAATAGGTTTTGTTCCTTGGCCTGTTCCCCCTGGCGACCTGGTGACCACCATCCTCTAGAGGCCACTAAACAGTCAGGTTTGGGCCTGCAGTGATGAGACACACAGGGCCTCACCACATGAGAGTGGGGCTGACTTTTTCTCCCCATCCCAACGAGACCACAAGTCGTCACCTACAAATGGCCTCTCTGGCTCCTGATCAAGCTGATTAATGGCCATAATACCAGAGACTCAGAAACAAATCTTGAAACCCAGCAGCTTTTGCCAGAAATGCACCTGGACTGCATACAAGGTGGCTGCGGGCTCAGTGCTTATTGGAAAGCCACGTATGAGCCGGCAGTTATGGGGCAACTGCAGTCTCATGGGAAGGGGGACAGTATCGGCTCATCCTTCATGCCCTACCGAGGTCACGAGTTACCCCCCACAAGTGGCTCTCTCGAATGGCCATGGATCCAAAGGCAAAAGAACTTAATCCAGTACCTGGCAGATTGCAGCAGAAAAGTGAATGGACCATGCATTAAAATACGGCACCATGCCTCCCCGGGAGGGAAAGGGTGTTGCTCCCTTCTGCCCTTTCCCCACTGGCAGCAAGGTGGCCACCACCTCAGAGCTTACTGGAAAGCCAGGTATGAACCAGCGGTGATGGCACAACTGCAGTCTCATGGGAAGGGGGACAGTACCGGCTTGTCCTTCACACCCTACCGAGGTCATGAGTTGTCCCCCACAAGAGGTTCTCTGGCACGGCCGTGGCTCCAGAGGCAAAAGGTACGAGCCGGCGGTGAAGGGGCAACTGCAGTCTCATGGGAAGGGAGGCCATACCAGCACTTCCTTCACTCCCTACCAAGGTCACGAGTTACCCCTCACGATCATCTCTCTGGCACGGCCATAACACCAGACACACAGAAACCAATCTCATAATTATCTGGCTCTTTGCAGAAATCAAAAATCGTGGCCGTGTGACATTATATGTTCTCATAACCAGCTATAGAAAACAAAATATTTCACAATGCCTTTTCAGCAATTCTGATTGTTTGGGAGGAAATTCTAAACAATAATGGTGCATCTTTTGTCGAAATCATGAATGTAATCAATATATAGAAGAGTTGGGTGGAAATCATCTGCCTCACAGGCATTTGGAGGGGTGGGAGGGGGGTATACTGGGTTTCTTGGTGGTGAATAATGAGTACTGGTGAAGGGAAAGGTGTTTGATCATTGTATGACCGTGACTTGAACCTGAAAGCTTAGTGACTTTTCCCACGGTGATTCAATAAATAAATATAAAAAGAAAAAAAATTAAATTAAAAAAAAGTAAAGTGGAGTTCATGCCAATTCAATCAGCTAATCTGTGGCTGACTAAATAGCAGTATTCCTACAAAAAAAAGTTGATGGACGTAACAAGTTAAACCATTAATATATTCGAATATATGTAATCAAAATATTCCACCATATATTATTTCCTTACTTTTTGGTTTTGAATTTTTATATAAACCTAAAATTAAAAGTAAGCACAAAATTCAATTAGCCTTGCTTTTAATCTTTTAAAAGTATGGTTCATAATGTCACACTTAAAAATGATTATGAAAAAAATAATGCGTAATAGAAGGATAAGGGATTTCTCTATAAATGATTTTTTGTGATCATTCTAGTGTCCTTCATTTTGTTGAAGATCAAATACTATTTGAATAAATAAATAAATAAATGAAAGTTAATCTTGTATTTACGTTTAAGAGTATTTTAATTAGCAAGAATCTGAGAAACTAATCAAACTACAAAGACATCAACTGTTAAAGAACAACTTCAAAAGCCTGGACAGATAGTGAAAAGGGTAAGCACTTGCCTTTTATGTCGATGATTTGTGTTCAATCCTAAGCACTCCATATGGCCCCTCATTCAAACTGGATCCCTGAGTAGAGAATCAGGAGTAAGTCCTGATAACTGTTGATATGAATCAAAAAGAAGAAACCACTAAGAAGAAGGATAAGCACAAGAAGCACAAGAAGAAACACAAGAAACAGATGCAGAAGAAGCAGAAGCACAAGGATGAGAAGCAGAAAAAGGAGGAAAGGGAGAAGGAAAAGGAGAAGGAGAAGAAGAAGGAGAATCAGAAGAAGAGGGAGAAGGAGAAGGAGAAGGAGAAGGAGAAGGAGAAGGAGAAGGAGAAGGAGAAGGAGAAAGAGAAGAAGAAGGAGGAGGAGGAGCAGAAGCAGGAGGAGGAGCAGAAGCAGGAGGAGGAGCAGGAGGAGGAGCAGGAGGAGAAAACAGAATCTCAAAAGAAAATAGATTATAAGAATATTTAAAGACAAACATTTATGTTTTTTAATATAGTTGCATTTAATATTAGAACACCAATTCCACCACCATTGCACTTCCCATCACCATATTTTGAAAACTTTCATACCAAACCTCAAACCCTGCTTCCAAAGCAGAACTGAAATAATTTGTTTTGTGTTGCTTGCTATGAATCACTTAATCACTTAATCACTTAACTTCCCGTTAGTCATCAATTTGCTCGAGCGGGCGCCAGTAACGTTTCCATTTGTCCCTGTCGCGTGCTAGTGTAGCCCAATAGTATCTGTTCGCTCCAGGAACATGAAGAGCCTCAAACTGATTGTTCATGATCTTGACGAAGAAGTCTGACCATCTGGTAGGTGAGCGGCCACGCCGTCTTTCAACATCCCGTGGAATCCAGTCGGTAACAGCTCTAGTCCAGCGGTCGTCTTTAAATCTCATTACCTGACCAGCCCATCTGATTTTCGACACCTTGGCAAATGAGACAGCGTCCCTGATTCTTGATCCTCGACGGATGTCAGAACTCCGGATTCTTTCTCTCATTTGAGTGAAACGTGATATTCCAAGCATAGCTCTTTCTATTCTTCTTTGGGAGACCTGAATAGCGTTCTCATCTTGTTTGCATAGGGCCTAGGTCTCTGAGGCATATGTTAATGCAGGAAGGACAGTGGAATCAAAGAGATGTGCCTGGAGCCAGAGGTTCTTCGTCCTCTTAGCTATTTCTTCAACGTTCTTGAAGGCGTTCCAAGCCGCTCTCTTCCTCCTGCGCAGCTCGGGTGCCAGGTCATTTGTCATGTTGACCTCTCGACCTAGGTACACATAGCTGTTGCATTCAGAGATGGTCGTTCCGTTGAGAGGGAATGGGGCATCAGGAACGAGGCTGTTTCTCATAAACATTGTCTTCGTAAGATTCAGCTGTAGTCCTACCTTTCCACACTCACGGTCAAAGTCGGCCAGCATTTGTGTCGCTTGGCTGATGTTTGGTGATGCTTGCTATGAATAATCTGTTAAAAATGATCTATAAAAGGTTTCTTAGAGGAAAGTGCGTGAATATTATTGTATTTATCTAGTATATTATATAAAATGTGTTCTTAAAAGCAACTAGAAATTTAATAAAACCCCTGGCAGTTGTTTTAGCATATGCAACCCAGCTCTCTTGAAGTTAGATATCATCTAGGAGTTAGGTGTAGCATAAACTAGTATCTATTTCTCCCTGTAGAAGTAAATCCATATAAACATTCACAGACATATATACGCATATACATATTCAAACAAATATTTCTTTACTATGAACTAACATTTTTGTAGGAAAACCATTTTAGAATATCAGATTTTAGAAAACAATGTGGTATTCCTTGTTTAAAAAGCTTATTCTTAACATTTTTATTAAGACCATGTTGCGTGCTAAACCCCTAAACTTTACATACACCAATACTGCTTTACTAAATATAACATTTATGGATTATTAAGTATCATGTTTCCCTATGTTGCTGAAAATTTTTGTAAATGCAATGGTAAAATTATATGTCATTAAAAGGATTAATAAAATGTTTAATAAGAAGCATGCTTTGAATTTTAGCTATGCTGAATATTCATGCCATGAGACCTTTGTGTGTAATATATACATAAATTTATATTTCTCCAAAGTGCTCCGTTACAGAAAATTGATGCTAATAAATAAACCCTAGGAGTAATAACTGTCTATTGATACTTCTAGCAATACTATAATTTATGAAACATTTATGAATTTTATAAGAACAGAATACCATGGTACAATAAACCAAGGGAAAAAATTAATTAGGAATAAGGTAACATATTAAATCAGCATTTTATTTAAACATTTGAAAAATTGGCGCATATGCTGCTGGAGCCCCTGTGCTGCTTGTGCCCCTCCACTCTCGAGATGTGCTTCATTCTTTCCTATTTAATGCTGGGAGGTGATTAGGGGCTTTCTTTTTGATCTTGGAGAAGCCTACATTCTCTCTTGAGTGCGTTACTCTCTTCCCCTCAAAACCACTCCAAATAAAATCTATTTTCCTTCAAAAAAATAAAAATAAATAAATATTTGAAAAACTGCACTAAAGCAGAATTCTTTAGAGAATACATTGTATTTGCTTATAAAATTTAATTTCAGTTATACACTGAATTAAACAATTAATTTCAATAACACCCTGAAAGAATTTGTTTCAGTGTATTTTCTAGAAAATTTAATTCAGTAATTCCTCTAATATTTTTGTTTCATAACATTTGAAAATCTCATAGGACAATCATTCTATTGTAGTCTCTTCACCTTTACTAAAGAGAAAATTTATTAGAAGGGCCCTTAAAAGCTGTTTCTTTAGAATCTACATTAGCTCTTACATCATGACGATATTCATCCAATGATAGCATCATGGTGATGCAAAGTTTTATATTTCAGATTCCATGGAATGTTAGTGAGCTAGGATTTTGTTAGTACTGTGTACCATTTTCTCTATAGAAGTCTACCTAGTCTTCTTTCCTTCAGTTCATGAATTATTTCACAGATGTTAGATTAATATTATGCTCAGAGGTCTTCTATGAATCCCTCCACATCCTGTATAGATGGTTCCCTGCCAATAATTCTATTGCATTTATTGATACATATTTGTGCTGCTTAATAGAAGACTCAGCTGAAAGATGTGAAATTATAGCAACCAAACATTAAACAAAATTAATTTTCTCCATAAAACATCTTAAAAGTGTTTTTTAAACCCCAAATACTGAAGGGAAAACCAAGTAAAGGGTGTTTGGAGGACTCGCTCGAGATGCGGGACGTGTGTTGAAAGTAGACTATAGACCAAACACGATGGCCACTCAATACCTCTATTGCAAACCACAACATGCTAAAGGAAAGATAGAGCAAAAGGAAATGTTCTTCCATAGAGGTGGGGGAAGGTGGGGAGCTTGGGGAGGTGGGAGGGGAACTGGGTTCATTGGTGGTGGAGAAGGGGCACTGGTGGAGGGATGGATACTTGATCATTGTATAACTGAAACCCAAATACAAGACCTTGTCACGGTGCTGCCCTCTGCAGATTTGTTGGGTGCCTGGGAGTGTGTCTCTTTCCCACGCCCAGCATATATGCCCCTTTTCCCATGCCAGGCCCCCACCACCTGGCAACCCCTAGGAGACTTTGGGGAACACCTACATGAGTTCCGCTGGCCCACCTGCCAATCTCGTTCCAGTGCCACCCTCCTCTGCAGGTTCCTAGGTGAGCAAAAACCTGGGACTGGCTGGGGGTGTGGGCTCCATTGTATGGGGCATGGCCTCCTCAAAAGTGGGCATGGCCTTCTGTGTGGGGGCAGTTATATTTCCTATTCCCAGCACTCTTGACTCACATCCCAGTCTTATCCCCTAATCCTGTGGAAAAAGTCCTGGCCTCCTCAACCACAATACAACAGTAATCCACTGGCCTACTCTTACTCCTTCAAAAGACCAGTATGCAAGAAGCTCTACCAGCCCAATATAAAAGGGCACCTCCTCCAGTGCTTCACTAGATGCCGTTCATAAGCCACAGAATAATGCCTGAGAGAAAGGACAGATTCTAGAAGTGGGGAAAGGGTGACCACCATCAACCAACCTTATTCATAACCCTTTCACACAATAAGGAACAATGCTAGTGAATTCCAAGGTTTTACCTCTATACAACCACAACAGCATGAAGAAACAGCACAAATCTCCACTACGAGGAGAGGACGAAGAAAAGAGTCCAGAATCTTCAAGAGGGATTACCCACGAATATGTTTGTTCTCTCCAATAAAGAATTTTGAGATGAAATGCTGAGGATGATCAAGGAACTACTCAAAGAATCAATGGAGGAGACATCCAGAAAATTAAAGGAAGAATTGAAAGAAACAGTGGAATAGATAACAAGAAAATACAGGAAGAAATGAGAGTAGAAATAAAAAAAGCTTCAAAAAGAAGTGTCACAAATAAAGGATTCAGTAGATGAAATTAAAATCTCAGAGGGTGCCCTCAGCAGTAGAATGACAACAGCTGAAGACAGGATCAGTGAGCTTGAAGATGAGCAACAGAAATCATATATGAAACAACAAACAATGAGAAAAGGCCTCAAGGTAGCTCTAAGGAGAATCAGAGACCTAGAGGATGACAACAACAGGAACAACATTAGAATCATCCGAGTACCAGAAGTACAGGAAGGCAACCCCAATGAAAAAGCCACAGTAAAAGAAATCATTGCTGAAAAGTTCCCAAAACTAAAGAATGCAAACATTCAGATCCAAGAGGCCAGAAGGGTTCCAGCTAAAAATCAACCTACTAAAAACACTGCAAGACATATCATATCAGTCAGAATGATGGATGCCATGATAAAGACACAATATCAGATGCAATAAGGTCAAAGAAGGAAATCACATGCAAAGGAGTACCCCTTAGATTTACAGCAGACCTAAAAGAGGAAACCCTCCAAGCCCGAACACAGTGGTAGGATATAGTGAAAATCTCAATGAAATGAACGCCTCACTAAGAATATTTTAACCAGCTAAACTCTCACTCAAACTCGATGGAAACAACAGCTCAGGAACTTCATAGATTCCAAAAAAATCTAAAAGAAGGGCTAAGGGGTCTCCTGTAAGAAAAACAGGAAACTCTCTCAATGTCAATGGTCTAACTGTACCAATCAAAAGACACAGAGGGGCAAAATGGATCTAGAAACTGAAACCAACATTCTGCTGTCTACAAGAAACACAACTGATCAGTCAGAGCAAACACAGAATCAAAGTTAAAGGATGGAAAACAATCCTGCAAGCAAACTGCTCCCTTAAAAAAGCTGTGGTGTCCATACTAGTATCTGACAACATAAATTTCAGGTTGAAAAAGATCAGAAGGGACAGCTAAGGCCATTTTCTACTTATCAAGGGATATGTACTACAGGAAGAAATCACACTCTTAAATGTATATATACCTAAAAAAGGACCAGCTAAATACTTAAAACAACTGCTAACAGATTTTAAGGAGGGCATTGCTAGCAACACAATAGTAGTCGGAGACTTCAACAACTCCTTATCACTTCTGGATAGATCAACAAGAAGAAAATTAAACAAGTAAACATTGGCTTTGAAGCAAAAAATAGAAGAGAGAGAGCAAATAGACCTATACAGGGCTTTTACACCCCAAAATGAAAGAATACAAATTCTTCCCCAGTGCACATGGAACATTTTCCAAAATAGATCATGTGCTAGGCCACAAAATATACCTTAATAGAATCAGGAAGATAGAAGTAGTATGAACAATCTTTTCAAACCACAATGTGCTGAAGATAGAAGGGAATCACACAAAGACACAGGGAAACAAATAACACACCTGGAAATCAAACAACTCAGTTTTGAACAACAAGTGTGTCAGTATGTAAGTCAGGGATGAAATCAAAAGATACCTGGAAACAAATGAGAACGAAGACATGAGCTACCAGAACCTATGGGATGTACCTAGAGCCATCTTAAGAGGAAGATTTATAGTTTTACAAGCATTCTTAAGGAAAGAAGAAAGGGCCCACATAGATAACCTAACCTCACAGCTCAAGATCTTAGAAAATGAAAAACAAAAGGAACCCATATTTTCCCAAAGGAAAAAAAAACAATAAAACTTAGAGTAGAAATTAACGACATAGAAACACACACACACACACACACACACACACACAAAATATTGAAAAGGACAATGAAACCTAGAGCTGTTTCTTTGAGAAAATAAACAAGATTGATAAACCACTAGCAAGATTCACAAAGAAAGAGACATAGAGAACCCGAATAAACCAAATCAAGAAATGAAAAAGGGGACATCACAACAGAAACCAATGAAATTCAACAGATCATCAGAGTCTATTAGAAAGGCTGTATTCCACAAAAAAAAACGAGAACCTAGAAGTGGATATATTCCTGGTTACCTATAATCTCCCAAGATTGAACCAAGAAGACTTCGGATACCTGAGTAAACCCATTCATATCAAGGAAATTGAAACTGTAATCAACAGTCTTTCTCAAAACAAAAGCCCAGACCCAGATAGATTCACTATTAAATTACTTCAAACATTTAAAGAAGACCCGTTGCTGATTCTCCTCAAGCTTTTCCAGGAAACTGAAAAAACACAAACTCTCCCAAGCAGTTTCTATGAGGCACATATCTCCCTAATAGCAAAAGCAAACAAAGACACCACCAACAAAGAAAACTATAGGCCAATATCTTAGATGAACATGGATGTGAAGATCCTCAACAAAATATTAGCAAATAGAATCCAGCAACTCATCAAAAAGATCATACACCACGATGAAGTGGGATTCATTCTGGGGATGCAAGGATGGTTCAAAATTTGGAAATCAATCAGCATAATCCATCATATCAACAAAAGTAAAGATAAAAGCCATATGTTCATATCAATAGATGGAGATAAAGATTTTGACAAGATAGCACTCGTTTATGATGAAAACTCTCACCAAAATGGGTTTTGAAGGTACTTTGCTCAAGATAGTCGAAGACATCTATGACAAACCCGTGGCACGCATTATCCTCAATGGCGAAAAAATAAGGGCCTTTCCTCTAAGATCAGGAAAAAGACAAGGATGCCCACTATCCACTTCTGTTCAATATAGTACTGGAAGTACTTGAAATAGCAGTCAGACAAGAAAAAGACATTAAGGGCATTCAGATAGGAAAGGAAGAAATCAAGCTCTCATTATTTGCATATGATATGATACTATATCTCGAGATATAGTACCTCTCTACAAAGAGACTCCTAGAAACAATAAAGTTGTACAGTAAAGTAACACGCTATAAAATTATTGTCACAAAATCCATAGACTTCCTATACGCAAATAATGAGACAGAGGAAAGTGACATTAAAAAAGCAATCCTGAGACGCGCCGCCCGCCCACCGATCCCCGCCAGAAGACAGCGCGGACCCCAGCGCGCGTCCAGCTCCGGGACCGGTGTGCCCAGCAGTCCACCGGCCCCCCCATCCAGGTGGGTTGGAGGAGCCCAGCGGAGGCCCGCCCCTGAGCCCAGACGCGCCGCCCGCCCACCGATCCCCGCTGGAGGACAGCGCGGACCCGAGCGTGCATCCAGCTCCGGGACCGGCGTGCCCAACAGTCCACCGGCCCCCCCATCCAGTGGGTTGGAGGAGCCCAGCGGAGGCCCGCCCCTGAGCCCAGATGTGCTGCCCGCCCACCGATCCCCGCTGGAGGACAGCGCGGACCCCAGCGGGAGTCCAGCTCCTGGACCGGCCCATCCAGCAGTCCATCGGCGCCCCCCCATCCAGGATCCTGGGAGGGAGTGGCCTGGGGCTGGATAGGGGCGTGGCCTCTACGAAGGGGGCGTGGCCTCCTAAAAGTGGGCGCGGCCTGCTTCCAGACGGGCGGACACTTACGTGGCCACAGGTATATCACTCACTCCAAGCAATGTGGGCCTTCATCCTTTCATCCTTTTCATCAACTTGTTACCTAATATCAACCAAAAATTTCTCACCTCTTCTACTACAATTCAACAAAATCCCACTCGCCTACTCCATTTACAACAAAAGTCCTGTTTGAAAATAGCTGTACAAGCTCAGTAGTAAATAGCACCTCCTCCAAAAGTTTCACTCAATGTCAGTTATAAAACAAAGAATAACGCATGATTGAGAAGAAGGTCAGACTCAGAAAGGTAGAAGAGGCCCATCTAGCAGCAACAAAGCTGAACGGCTCCTGGCAGTCTCTCCTCACTCAACCAGAACAGTAACAGCGAGTGTGAAGGACCAAACCACACTGGTCACAATGGTAAAGCAATGCAAAAGCCCACTAAACTTTCTTATTCACGAGGCTAGCCCAGAAGACACCAACAGTACTATAGCATTAGACAACCTCTCTGACAAGGAATTCAGAATGGAGCTACTTAGAATCCTTAGGGAACTAAAAGAAACAATGGAAACCAATGCTAATAAAAGACAAGAGGATTTGAAGGCAGAAATGAGGAAAATGCAATCGGAAATGTCGGACCTGAAAAACCTGGTAGCCGAATTGAAAACCTCAGTGGAAGGCCTCAGCAGCAGAGTAAAAGCGGCAGAGAACAGAATCAGTGAGCTCGAAGATCAAGTTCAGAGACTTGTCAGAAAAGAGCAGAAAATGGAAAAGAGACTCACAGTTCGAGAACAGATGGCAAGAGAAGATCGTGATGAAGCCAAGAGGGGTAACATAAGAATTATTGGAGTCACAGAGGGACAGGAAGAAAACCTTGATGAAGAAGAAACTGTCAAAGAAATCATTGCTACAATGTTTCCAGAGCTGAAGAAAACTTGTGACCACATCCAGGAGGCCCGAAGGGTACTGGCTAGAAGAAATTCGAATAAAAATATCCCAAGACACATCCTGATCAAAATCACCAAAACCTTAGACAGAGACAAAATTCTGAAAGCAGCAAGATCGAAGAAAGAAATCTCTTACAAAGGAGCATCCTTAAAATTCACAGCTGGTTTTACTGATGAAACCCTCAGGGCCCGAAATCAGTGGTGGGACATAGTGAAAAAACTCAATGAAATAAATGCCTCTCCAAAAATACTTTACCCAGCGAGACTCTCATTCATAATAGAAGGAACAACACACAGTTTCACAGACAAACAAGAGCTCAGGAACTTCATAGACTCAAAACCATGGTTACAAGTACAACTAAATGGGCTACTTTAAGGCAAGACAGGCCTCTCAAATACACCAAATTTCAAGAGAACAATGGGACAAAATTCCATAACAATAATCTCTCTCAATGTCAATGGGCTAAACGCACCAATTAAAAGACATAGAGTGGCAGGATGGATTAGAAAATTGAACCCAACATTCTGCTGCCTGCAAGAAACACATCTCAGTAGTCAAAGCAAACACAGACTCAGAGTTAAGGCTGGAAAACAATCCTACAGGCAAACAACTCCCAGAAAAAAGCTGGGGTAGCCATCCTAATATCAGACCACATCGATTTCAGAGTGAAAAAGGTCATAAGAGACAGTGAGGGCATTTCCTATTGATTAAAGGATCTGTACAACAGGAAGAACTTACAATAATAAATGTATATGCACCTAATGAGAGACCAGCAAAGTACTTAAAACAACTACTCATAGATTTGGAAAAAGACATCAACAGCAACACAATACTAGTGGGAGACTTCAACACTGCTTTGTCACCTCTTGATAGATAAACCAGACTCAAGCTTAGCAAGGACATACTTCATCTGAGGGAAACAATGGAAGAAAGGGACTTAGTAGATATATACAGGACACTTCATCCACAAAAAGCTGAATACACATTCTTCTCAAGCTTACATGGAACGTTCTCCAAGATAGACCACATGCTGAGCCACAAAACATGCCTCCATAAAATTAAGAAGTTAGAGATTATAACAACAATCTTCTCAGACCATAATGCGCTGAAATTAGAAGTAAATCACACACAAAAACAGAAAACTAAATCAAACACCTGGAAATTAAACAGTGTGCTATTAAACAACGAGTGGCTTAGACAGGAAATTAAAGAGGAAATCAAAAGATTCCTAGAAACGAATGAAAATGAGGACACGAGTTACCAAAACTTATGGGACACAGCAAAAGCAGTCTTAAGAGGAAAGTTTATAGCTCTACAAGCATTCCTCAGAAAGGAGGAGCAAGCCCACATAAATAAACTAACCTCACAGCTTAAGAACTTGGAGAAGGACCAACAAAAGGAGCACAACCCGAACAGGAGGAAGGAAATAATAAAATTCAGAGCAGAGATTAACGAGATGGAAACCCAAAAAACAATCCGAAAGATCAATGAAACCAAGAGCTGGTTCTTTGAGAAAATTAACAAGATCGATAAGCCCCTAGCAAAACTCACAAAGAAAGGGAGAGAGAAAACCCTAATAAACCGAATCAGAAATGAAAAGGGGGTCATTACAACAGAAACCACAGAAATTCAGAGGATCCTCGGAATATTTTGAAAAGCTTTTTGCCACAGAACATCAAAACCTCGAGGAAATGGATAAATTCCTAGACTCCTACAGACTCCCAAGGCTGAACCAAGAAGACTTGGAATACCTGAACAGACCTATCACCATCAAAGAAATTGAAATGGTAATAAAAAGAATCCCCAAGCACAAAAGCCCAGGCCCGGATGGATTCACCAGTGAATTCTTCCAAATCTTTAAAGAAGATGTACTCCCAATCCTCTTTAAGCTTTTCCATGAAATTGAAATATCAAATACACTTCCAAACAGTTTCTATGAAGCAAATATCACACTGATACCAAAAGCAGACAGAGATACCACAAAGAAAGAGAATTACAGGCCGATATCCCTGATGAACATAGATGCAAAGATCCTCAACAAACTACTAGCAAATAGAATCCAACTACTTATCAAAAAGATCATACACCATGACCACGTAGGATTCATCCCAGGGATGCAAGGATGGTTTAACATTCAGAAATCAATTAACATAATGCATCATATCAACAAAAGAAAAGATAAAAATCATATGATCATATCAATAGATGCAGAGAAAGCATTTGACAAGATCCAGCATGCTTTTACGATGAAAACCCTAGCCAAAATGGGTATAGAGGGGACTTTCCTCAACATAGTTAAAGCCATCTACCACAAGCCTACAGCAAGCATCATCCTCAATGGGGAAAAACTGAGAGCCTTCCCTCTAAGATCAGGGACGAGACAAGGATGCCCACTCTCTCCACTGCTGTTCAATATAGTACTGGAAGTACTTGCAATAGCAATTAGGCAAGAAAAAGATATTAAGGGCATTCAGGTAGGAAAGGAAGAAATCAAGCTCTCACTATTCGCAGATGATATGATACTATACTTAGAGAACCCAATAACCTCCACCAAAAAACTCCTAGAAACAATTGACTTGTATAGTAAAGTTCCAGACTATAAAATCAAAACCCAAAAGTCCATGGCTTTCCTATACGCAAACAGTGAGAGAGAGGAAATCTATATGAAAAAATCAATCCCGTTCACAATTTTGCCCCAGAAAATCAAGTACCTATGAATCAGCTTAACTAAGGAAGTAAAGGACCTGTACAAAGAAAACTACAAAACGCTGCTTCAGGAAATTAAAGAGGACATGAGGAAATGGAAAGACATCCCCTGCTCATGGTTCGGGAGACTTAACATTGTCAAAATGGCAATACTACCGAAAGCACTGTATAAATTCAATGCAATTCCCATAAGGATACCCATGACATTCTTCAAAGAAATGGAGCAAACACTCCTGTAATTTATATGGAACAATAAGCCCCCACGAATAGCTAAAGCAATTCTTGGGAAAAACAAAATGGGAGGAATCAACCTCCCTAACTTCAAACTTTACTACAAAGTGGTAACAATCAAAACAGCATGGTACTGGAACAAAGGCAGAACTGCAGACAAAGGGAACAGAGTTGAATACACTGACATCTCCCCTCAATTATATGATCATCTAATCTTTGATAAAGGTGAAAGAAATGTGAAGTGGAGTAAGGAAAGCCTCTTTCACAAATTGTGCTGGCATCACTGGACGGCTACATGCAAAAAAATGGGCTCAGAACTTTGCCTAACACCATGTACAAAGGTAAGATTAAAATGGATTAAAGACCTCAACATCAGACCAGAAACCATAAGGTACATTGAAGACAAAGTTGGCAAAACCCTCCATGACATTTAGGCTAATGGCATTTTCAAAGATGACACGCCACTGGCTGAGCAAGTGAAAACAGAGATAGATAAATGGGACTATCTTAAACTAAGAAGCTTCTGTACCTCCAAAGAAACAGTGACCAAAATACAAAGACAGTCTACAGAATGGGAAAGAATATTAGCCAAATACACATCTGACAAGGGGTTGATATCAAGGATATACAAAATACTGGTTGAACTCCACAAGAAGAAAACATCCAACCCCATCCAAAAATGGGGCAATGAAATGAACAGAAACTTTCTCAAAGAAGAAATCCGAATGGCAAAAAAGTACATGAGAAAATGCTCTACACCATTAATCATCAGGGAGATGCAGATCAAAACCACAGTGAGATACCATCTCACACCTCAGAGACTGGTCCACATTCAAAAGAACAAAAGCAACCATTGCTGGCGCGGATGTGGCGAGAAAGGGACACTCCTTCACTGTTGCTAGGAATGCAGACTGGTTCAGCCCTTTTGGAAAACAGTATGGATGTTCCTCAAAAAATTAGAAATTGAGCTCCCATTTGACCCAGCGATACCAATCCTGGGAATATATCCCAGAGAGGCAAAAATGTGTAGCCGAAGTGACATCTGCACTTGTTTGTTCATTGCAGCACTCTTTACAGTAGCCAGAAACTGGAAGAGACCCGAGTGCCCAAGAACAGATGACTGGTTAAAGAAACTTTGGTACATCTACACAATGGAGTACTCTGTAGCTCTTAGAAAAGATGAAGTCATGAAATTTACATACAAGTGGTACAATATGGAAAGTATCATGCTAAGCGAAATGAGTCAGAAAGAGAGGGATAGACATAGAAAGATTGCATTCATCTGGGGGATATAAAATAACAAAATATGAGATTAATACCCAAGAATAGCTGAGATCAACACCAGGAGGATTACTCCATAGCTTAGAGGCCAGCCCGGTATTCTAGGGGAAAGGACAGTTCAGATAGAAAAGGGAACACCAAATGGAGGGTGTTTGGAGGATCCTCCCAGGAGGGGAGATGCAGGTTGAAAGTAGACTGGACTGAACATGTTTGCCACTCAATGCCTCTTTTGCTGATCACAACACCCAAAAGGAGAGAGAGAACAAAAGGAAATGCCCTGCCACAGTGGCAGGGGGGGATGGAGGGATGGGGGGATGGGGGGAGGGATATTATCCTGGTGGTGGAAAATGGGCACTGGTGGAGGGATGGGTATTTTATCATGGTATGACCGAAATCCAAGCACAAAAATTTGTAAATCTACATCTGTACCTCATGGTGTTTCACTAATAATAATAATAAAAAAAAGACAAAAAAAAAAGCAATCCTGTTCACAATCGTGCCATAGAAAATCAAATCCCTCTGAATCAACAAAAATGAAGAGTTAAAGGACCTCTACAGTGTAAACTACAAAATGCTACTCCATGAAATAAAAGAGCACACGAGGAAATGGAAACATATCCCCTGCTCATGGATAGGAAAAATTAACATTGTCAAAATGACAATTCTCCCCAAAGTATTATACAGATTCAATGCAATCTCTAAGGATACCCATGAAATTCTTTAAAGAAATAGATCAACACTCCTGAAATTCATATAGAACAACAAACACCCATGAATAGTTAAAGCAATTCTTGGGAGAAAGAAGTGGGAAGGCATTACCCTCCCCAACCTCAAACTCTACTACAAAGCAGTAATAATTAAAACTGTATGGTACTGGAACAAAGCCAGGGCTGCAGACCAATGGAACAAGATGGGATATCTATACACACAACCCCAAATGAATGAACATCTAATCTTTGATAAGAGAGCAATAAATGTGAAGTGGAGCAAGGAAAGCCTCTTCAACAAATGGTGCTGTCATAACTGGACAACCACATGCAAAAAAAATGGGCTTAGACCTCAACCTAACACCGTGCACAAAAGTCAGATCAAAATGGATTAAACATCTCAATATCAGGCCAGAATCCATAAGGTACATCGAAGACAAGGTTGGCAAAACCCTCCACATTATTGAGTATGATGGTATCTTCAATTATGAAACTCCACTGACAAAGTGGAAACAAAGATAAATAAATGGGACTGTATTAAATTAAGAAGCTTCAGCACCTCAAAAGATACAGTGACCAGAATACAAAGACAATCAGAATACAAAGAATGGGAGAGGATATTCATCCAATACCCATCTGATAAGGGGTTAATATCAAGGATATACAAAACACTGGTTGTACTCCACAAGAAGAAAACATCCAACCCCATCATAAAATGGGGTGATGAAATGAACAGAAACTTTCTCAAAAAAGAAATGTGAATGGCTAAAAGGCACATGAAAAATGCTCTACATCACTAATCATAAGGGAGATGAATATCAAAACAGCACTGAGATATCATCTCAAACCACATAGACTGGCCCACATCCAAAAGAACAAAGGCAACCTGTGTTGGTGCAGATGTGGCGAGAAAGGGACCATCCTTCACTGCTGGTGGGACTGCTGACTGGTTCAGTCCTTTTGAAAAACAGTATGAACGATTCTCAAAAAATTAGAAATTGAGCTACCATTTGACCCAGAAATACTACTCCTGGGAATATATCTTGGAGAGGTAAAAAGTATAGTCAAAACAACATCTGCACTTCAGTGTTCATTGCTGCACTGTTCACAATAATCAAAATCTGGAAAAAACCTGAGTGCCCAAGAACAGATGACTGGTTAAAGAAACTTTGGTACATGGGCACAATCGAGTACTATGCATCTGTTAGAAAAGATGAAGCCATGAAATTTATGTACAAGTGGTACTACATGGAAAATATCATGGGAAGTGAAGTGAGTCAGAAAGAGAGAGACAGACATAGAAAGACTGCATTCATCTGTGGAACATAAAGTAATAAAATAGGAGACTAACATCCAAGTATAGTCGAGATAAGTACCAGGAGGTTCACTCCATGGCTTGAAGGCCAGCTACACATGCTAGAGGAAAAGGCAGCTCAGATAGAGAAGGGAGCACCAAGTAAAGCGTGTTTCGAGGTTCCTCTCAGGATGGGATATGCATGCTGAAAGTAGACTATAGACTAAACATGATTGCAACTTAATGACTCTTTTGCAAACCACAGCATCCAAAAGGAGAGAGAGAACAAAAGGGAATACCTGCAACAGAGCCGGGGTGGGATCGGGGGGAGGGAGTGGGTGGGAAGGATACTGGGATCATTGTTGGTGGAGAATGAGCACTGGTGGAGGAATGGGTACTCGATCATTGCATAACTAAAACCCAAGCACAATAGAACTTGGAAGTCTACAACTGTACCTCATAGTGTTTCACTAATAAAAATTAAAAATTAAAAACCCGAATACAAAAATTTGTAAGTCTACAACTGTACCTCTTTGTGTCTCACTAATAAAAAATGGAGGATTATAAAGATTTAAAGATTACGATCACGATTATGACCATCCTGTTGTTTGTCGATTACTTCGAGCAGGCCCCAGTAATGTCTCCTTCCTTCTAGCCCTTAGATTATTTTTTTAAGTGCCATATAAAAACTGATTCGGGTTAGGAGAATGAGACCCATCATTGTTACTGGTATTTGGCATATTGGTTACACCACGGGGAATTTGCCAGTCTCTGCCATGTGGGCAGGTTACATTCAGTAGCCTGCCAGTTTGTCCAAAGTAAGAATGAGATAATAAGATGTCGCGTGGCCACATTCACGCGACATCTTATTATCTTATTAGCTTCCGGGAGCTGGGTTTAATAGTCTCTGGGTCTTGGCTGTTGCTGGGATTACACGGCACCAGGAGGCCAGTTGGTGGATGTGATCCCTGCCTACTGGAATATGGAGGATCTGGGTGGAGGATGCTCAGCCCCGATCCAAGCAGGCTTGGAGATCTCAGCCCCGGGACGCACATACCTTTGTTCCTCTGTGGGTACCTTCATGCCTATGGTGAATAGACTCAGCATGGTGGTGGTTGGTTCTGGAGGTCTTCAGCTGCCGGAGTCCTGGTCAGGCCGGGGAGGGAAACTCAACCCGCTCCCCTCCATGGGGCCCCGGAGAGGACAGTCAGGTGCGGGTGCAGGAGACTATGAGCTGTTCTCTTCCGGGAGCTGGGTTTTATAGACTCTGGTTTTGACTGTTGATGGGATTACAGGGCACCAGGGGGTCAGTTGGTGGGTGTAACCCCTGCCTACCGGAATATGAAGGATCTGGGTGGAGGATGCTCAGCCCCGATCTGAGCAGGCTTGGAGATCTCAGCCCTGGGCCCCGCATGCCTTTGTTCCTCTGTGGGCACCTTCATGCCTTTGGAGAGTGGTCTCAGCATGGTGGTGGCTGGTTCAGGAGGTCTTCAGCTGCCAGAGCCCTGGTCAGGGCGGGGAGAGAAAGTCAACCCGCTCCCCTCCAAGGGGTCCCGACGAGGACAGTCAGGCATGGGGCCAGAGACTCTGCGCTGTTCTCTTCCGGGAGCTGGGTTTTCTGGTGTCTGGGTCTTGGACGGTTATCAGATTACATGGCACCAGGGGGCCAGTTGGTGGGTGTGACCCCTGCCTACTGGAATATGGAGAATCTGGGTGGAGGATTCTCAGCCCCGATCCGAGCAGGCTTGGAGATCTCAGGCCCTGGACCTGCAGGCCTTTGTTCCTCTTCATGCCTGTGGAGAGTGGTCCCAGCATGATGGTGGCTGTTTCTGGAGGTCTTCGGCTGCCGGACCAGAGTGAAAACATTTGCCAATTATGTTTTCGTTAATCAAGAACGAAAGTTGGAGGTTCGAAGACAATCAGATACCATCGTAGTTCCGATCATAAACGATGTCTACTTGCGATGCGGTAGCGTTATTCCCATGACCTGTCGTGCAGCTTCTGGGTAACCAAAGTCTTACGGTTCCGGGGGGAGTATGGTTGCAAAGCTGAAACTTAAAGGAATTGACAGAAGGCCACCACAAGGAGTGGAGCTTGCGACTTAATTTGACTCAACACGGGAAACCTCACCCGGCCTGGACACGGACAGGATTGACAGATTGATAGCTCTTTCTCGATTCCGTGGGTGGTGGTGCATGGCCGTTCTTAGTAGGTGGAGCAATTTGTCTGGTTAATTCTGATAACAAACAAGACTCTGGCAGGCTAACTATAAAGATTAAGAAAACCAAAAAAAAAAAAAAAACCAAAAAAAAAATTCCAAATACCAACAAAGAATTTAAATAAAAATTTGAGATTTTTTTTAGAAAAAAAAATCAATTACTATAAGGCTTGACTACTTTTGTTCTTTTAAATTCTTACTCTAAAATTAAATTTAGACATATCAGTTAAATACTCTAAATTTTTTTTTTTTGGGGTCTGGAGTCATAGCACAGTGGTAGGGTGTTTGCCTTGCACGTGGCGGACCCGGGTTCAATTTCCAACATCCCATATGGTCCCCTGAGCACCGCCAGGAGTAACTCCTGAGTGCAGAGCCAGGAGTAACCCTTCTGCATTGCCGGGTGTGACCCAAAAAGCAAAAACTAAATAAATAAATAATTTTTTACTTTTTTTGTGCAAGACTTTCAAATATTTTTTCTATATGTACTTTTCAATAACTATAACTTCAAATTGAATCAAAAATTTATTTCAAGGATCAACAGCTTAAAATATATTGCAACTATTGTTGTAAGGAAATGTTCACTAATATCCAAAGCAATGTATTTAGTTGGAAAGAATATATGCATGTTATTTGATGATTTGCTGTACAAAAAAGGAAATCTAACAGTTTATTTTTTAGAAAAAAATAGGAAGTTTATTTGAAATGGTAGATAATGTAAGTGGTACTTTTAATTTAAAAAGAAAAGTTTTCTTTTTAATTTAAAAAGAAAAATTCTCCATCTAGTACATAAAATAATGTGTGTTAGTATCAAAATGGTGCATGTTTATTGGAAAATTGATCTCATTTAATCAATAGGCATTCCTTGAACTTCATGATTATATGTACAACCAGTCAAATATTTTGTAAATTTATAGATATCTAGGAAACTAGAAAGCATAGTTTGTTTTATACGAGAAGATCATGAAGTGATCTATGGACATTTCAAAGACTACACAAAGACTCTGAATAAAAAGATGACAAGTTGTGAACAATGACATAAGATGAGTACTCTACGATCTTATAGAAATATAATTCAATGATTGAATGCCTTCTCAGAAAATGAGTTTGATTGACAGACTGTAAAATCAACGCAAGTAAAGAAAGGCACCAATATGTTGGCAATAAATATGGGTGTTAAGAAAATAAAGACTGTAGCAATGATTACTTTCATATCTACTTTCAAAAAAATCTCTTAGAGTTAAAATGTGTGCACTGGACTAGCTGTACAATCTCTCAATTTCGGCAGTCAAGTGAACAGATGGCCACTACTTAATCAGGTTATGCAGAAGAAATGTTTAAAGGTGCTCTGAAGCACAAATTCATATGACAAAGCACAACTGAGAGTTATAGGGGAGCAGCAGCTCCATCAGGTCTTCTGGCAGTTACTCATGGCTTCTTCAAGGAACACTATCAGAGAAATTTTGTTTTTGCAGTTAAACAATGATGACAGAGAGAAATCAAAGCGAGCTCTTAAGCTAACAAGACTTAAGGCAAAGTTCATTTGGATACAAAACTGTTTGCCCATCTCTGAATAGTTGTTCCTTTTAAATAAATTTTAATTTTTTTGTCTCTTACTATATCTAGATATCTTCTCTATCATAATCTCTAGAATGAATAAAATTTATATTTTTAATCTGACACATACCACTTATGCCTTAATATTTTCCCTGATCTACCTAGAGCATTACTTTGAAATGAACCATCTACTGATGGTCTGATAAGTCTGATATAATAAATGCTCTGTTTCTTTAGAACATTTAAAAAGACAATCCAGTTAAGTACTATAAGTCGTAAGAAAAAATAAAATGAGATATACTATCTGTATGCTTATATATTATTTTATTTATATATAAAACAATATATATCATGATGAAGCATATGTGTTTTCTTGCAATGTATCAGTGGTCCTAATTGTCCCTTTGTCCCTTCATCCATGACCGAGGATTTTACAGTATTTGCTTTACTGGAGTTTTATAAAAAATACATTTTATTAATTCTCAGTAAAGCATTCAGTGTCATACTATCAAAACTTAAGATAGAAGATATTATTTCTTTTCTCAGATCCTTGGAACCAATGATTTCCATAGCATTCACCTCATGAAATTTGCGCCCTATTACTACTCTGAAATTAAATCTCGTTACTCCATCCCGCCTGCTTTCTATGCTGACTTCTAGAGTGTTTCACTACCCACTATAGATATTTCTGCCACAGGAATTTTGAATTCTCCTTCAGTGTACTCACACACTCTTCTTCCTGAAATTTTTCACATCTTGCTGTTTTACATACATCAAATTAATCCTAAACTAACAATATATAATTCAACAATATTTAAGTTCTGTTTCTAACCACACTTAATGATCCCTTCTTTTTTTCCTCTATTCAAAACAACCAGCAGAATATTTAGTTTTTTCTCTTAATAAATCATGAAATCATCTTGATTTAGCATATACAAGTAACACTAAACATTAATTTTCATATGATTAAAGGTATGTTTAAAAACTACAGAGATTTGCAGATGTTATTAAGTATAGGCATAGATATTTCCTGATTAAGGATATTTGATTTTTTTTAATCTACTAATGGGCTGGAGCAATAGCACAGTGGGTAGGGCATTTGCCTTGCATGTCGCTGACATGGCTAATCTGAGTTCGATTCATCCGCCCCTCTCAGAGAGCCCAGCAAGCTACCAAGAGTATCTTGCCCATATGGCAAAGCCTGGCAAGCTCCCCTTGAGGTATTCTATATGCCAAACACAGTAACAATTCTCACAATGTTACTGGGCCCACTCGAGCAAATCGATGAACAATGGGAGTACAGTGACAGTGATCTAATAATGGAAGGAAATTAAAAATGATAAGTTATTGTATTTAATTCCCATTTATTCCAAGTTAACAATAGATCAATATCTAGAGACAGTGTCAAAATTTAAGTGAATCTTCTGATCCCACAGTTTTGTTTCAGAAAATTCCCATAATGAAGAGATAGGACAATAGGTCTGGTGAGAAATTATGGCATTTTAACATTTTGCCATCACTGATTAATTTTCCCTTAGATTTTAGGTCATGGTATTTTACTTTCCTAAGTATCAGCCATTGTCCTTAATAAATTATAATACAAAATTATAAAGAACATTCCATTCATAGCTGAAAATTAAGCAAGTTATTTTATATACAATACTTAGGGACCACAACATTATAATAATTATAATCCAATATGTTATGACTTTTTTAGATAATAGCTTCATATTATATGTTACTAAGAGATTCAGTTTAGCTATTATGCCATAATAGGCTTATTATATATGATAATATATGTCTATAAATTAAATGCAGACTATTTTTCTATTGAAGGTCAGTTCAAACTGCATACATTATAACTGATATTAATAACTAGAATATTGCTGATAAGGAAATTACAAATGATAAAAATTATGCCATTTGGGTAACTCCCCAAAGATTACAAAGTAACATGATATAAGTCAACAAAAAATAACAAATTGATTATACTTTACATAAATATTATCTAAAAGTCTCATGATAGTGCAGTCATATTTTTTACAATTAAGAATGAAGCATTCAACAAAATAATCTTATTTCATAGACGAAAATACATAAAATGTTTTCTTGGTTATTTGGGAATATGACAACATTTCAAGCATAAATCTCACAACTGAGAAATATTGAAATGTTTATAAATCTGAATTTTTTTCAACTAATTACATAAAAACAAGAAGAAATATGTGATCTGCAAACTAAAATTTAAGTTTCCAAAATTTAACTGATTCAAGAGGCAGTTCAAATGCTGCTTTAGAGGTTGCATTTTACTACTTGATTAGCAAAGATATTTCTTTGAACCTGAACTTCGATTTCAGGAGACTGTCTTATGGAGTATTCCCCTCTTGCCAGAGACTTGCAGCCTAATGCTTCAAAATCTAGCAGGAGGGACAAAGCACTGCTATGTGAAAATTTTTATTTGCATGGATTTCAAGGGTAACTCCCATTAACAATCTCTCTTTTAATCAAGTTTGACCTATCTAAGTATTACACAAGACACCCATTCTTTTTTTTTTTCCCTTTATTTTATTTTATTTTTTTTTAAGTTGTAGATTTACAATTTTTTGTGCTTTGGTTTCAATTATACAATGATCAGATACCCATCCCTCCACCAGTGCCCATTTTCCACCACCATGGATAATATCCCTCCCACCCCCATCCCCCCATCCCCCCTGTCTCTGTGGCAGGGCAATCCCCTGTGTTCTCTCTCTCCTTTTGGGAGTTGTGGTCTGCAAAAGAGGCATTGAGTGGCAAACATGTTCAGTCCATAGTCTACTTTCGACATGCATCTCCCCTCCTGGGAGGATCCTCCAAACATCCTTTATTTGGTGCTCCCTTCTCTATCTGAACAGCCCTTTCCTCTAGGATACCCGGCTGGCCTCTAAGTTATGGAGTAATCCTCCTGGTGCTGATCTCAGCTATTCTTGGGTATTAATCTCATACTTTGTTACTTTATATCCCCCAGATGAATGCAATCTTTCTATGTCTATCCCTCTCTTTCTGACTCATTTCGCTTAGCATGATACTTTCCATATTGTACCACTTGTATGTAAATTTCATGACTTCATCTTTTCTAAGAGCTACAGAGTACTCCATTGTGTAGATATACCAAAGTTTCTTTAACCAGTCATCTGTTCTTGGGCATTCAGGTTTCTTCCAGTTTCTGGCTATTGTAAAGAGTGCTGCAATGAACAAACAAGTGCAGATGTCACTTCGACTATACATTTTTGCCTCTCTGGGATATATTCCCAGGAGTGGTATTGCTGGGTCAAATGGGAGCTCAATTTCTAATTTTTTGAGAATCGTCCATACTGTTTTCCAGAAGGGCTGAACCAGTGGACATTCCCACCAACAGTGAAGGAGTGTCCCTTTCTCACCACATCCACGCCAGCATCGGTTGCTTTTGTTCTTTTGAATGTGGACCAGTCTCTGAGGTGTGAGATGGTATCTCATTGTGGTTTTGATCTGCATCTCCCTGATGATTAATGATGTAGAGCATTTTCTCATGTGCTTTTTTGCCATTCGGATTTCTTCTTTGAGAAAGTTTCTGTTCATTTCATTGCCCCATTTTTGGATGGGGTTGGATGTTTTCTTCTTGTGGAGTTTAACCAGTATTTTGTATATCCTGGATATCAACCCCTTGTCAGATGTGTATTCGGCGAATATCCTTTCCCATTCTGTAGACTGTCTTTGTATTTTGGTCACTGTTTCTTTGGAGGTGCAGAAGCTTCTTAGTTTAAGATAGTCCCATTTATCTATCTCTGTTTTCACTTGCTCGGCCAGTGGCGTGGCATCTTTGAAGATACCATTAGCTTCAATGTCATGGAGGGTTTTGCCAACTTTATCTTCAATGTACCTTATGGTTTCTGGTCTGATGTTGAGGTCTTTAATCCATTTTGATCTTACTTTTGTACATGGTGTTAGGCAGAGTTCTGAGCCTATTTTTTTGCATGTAGCCGTCCAGTGATGCCAACACAATTTATTAAAGAGGCTTTCCTTACTCCACTTCACATTACTTGCACCTTTATCAAAGATTAGATGAGCATATGATTGAGGAGAGATGTCAGTGTATTCAACCCTGTTCCATTGGTCTGCAGTTCTGCCTTTGTTCCAGTACCATGCTGTTTTAATTATTACTGCTTTGTAGTACAGTTTGAAGTTCAGGAGGTTGATTCCTCCCATTTTCTTTTTCCCAAGAATTGCTTTAGCTATTCGTGGGGGCTTATTGTTCCATATAAATTTCAAGAGTGTTTGCTCCATTTCTTTGAAGAATGTCATGGGTATCCTTATAGGGATTGCATTGAATTTATACAATGCTTTCGGTAGTATTGCCATTTTGACAATGTTAAGTCTCCCGACCCATGAGCAGGGGATATCTTTCCATTTCCTCATGTCCTCTTTTATTTCCTGAAGTAGCATTTTGTAGTTTTCTTTGTACAGGTCCTTTACTTCCTTAGTTAAGCTGATTCCTAGGTACTTGATTTTCTGGGGCACAATTGTGAATGGGATTGTTTTTTTCATGTTGCTTTCTTCTCTCTCACTGTTTGCGTATAGGAAAGCCATGGACTTTTGGGTATTGATTTTATAACCTGCAACTTTACTATACGAGTCTATTGTTTCTAGGAGTTTTTTGGTGGAAGTTATTGGGTTCTCTAAGTAGAGTATCATATCATCTGCGAATAGTGAGAGCTTGATTTCTTCCTTTCCTACCTGAATGCCCTTAATATCTTTTTCCTGCCTAATCGCTATTGCAAGTACTTCCAGTACTATATTGAACAGCAGTGGAGAGAGTGGGCATCCCTGTCTCGTCCCTGATCTTAGAGGGAAGGCTCTCAGTTTTTCCCCATTGAGGATGATGCTTGCTGTAGGCTTGTGGTAGATGGCTTTAATTATGTTGAGGAAGGTCCCCTCTATACCCATTTTGGCTAGGGTTTTCATCATAAAGGGGTGCTGGATCTTATCAAATGCTTTCTCTGCATCTATTGATATGATCGTATGCTTTTTATCTTTTCTTTTGTTGATATGGTGGATTATGTTGATTGATTTCCGAATGTTAAACCATCCTTGCATCCCTGGGATGAATCCTACTTGGTCATGGTGTATGATCTTTTTAATCAGTAGTTGGATTCTATTTGCTAGTAGTTTGTTGAGGATCTTTGCATCTGTGTTCATCAGGGATATCGGCCTGTAATTCTCTTTCTTTGTGGTATCTCTGTCTGCTTTTGGTATCAGTGTGATATTTGCTTCGTAGAAACTGTTTGGAAGTGTTTTTGATATTTCAATTTCGTGGAAAAGCTTAAAGAGCATTGGGAGTAAGTCCTCTTTAAAGATTTGGAAGAATTCACTAGTGAATCCATCCGGGCCAGGACTTTTGTGCTTGGGGAGACTTTTTATTACCATTTCAATTTCCTCGATGGTGATAGGTCTGTTCAGGTATTCCAGGTCTTCTTGTTTCAGCCTTGGGAGTCTGTAGGAGTCTAGGAATTTATCCATTTCCTCGAGGTTTTGATGTTCCGTGGCATAAAGCTTCTCAAAGTACTCCCTGAGGATCCTCTGAATTTCTGTGGTTTCTGTTGTAATGACCCCCTTTTCATTTCTGATTCGGTTTATTAGGGTTTTCTCTCTCCCTTTCTTTGTGAGTTTTTCTAGAGGCTTATCGATCTTGTTAATTTTCTCGAAGAACCAGCTCTTGGTTTCATTGATCTTTCGGATTGTTTTTTGGGTTTCCATCTCGTTAATCTCTGCTCTGATTTTTATTATTTCCTTTCTCCTGTTCGGGTTGTGCTCCTTTTTTTGGTCCTTCTCCAAGCTCTTAAGCTGTGAGGTTAGGTTACTTATGAAGACACCCATTCTTTAAGCAAGCATCCCCATCATGATTACTAGTGAAAAATACCTTGATCATAGCATGCACTTTAATAGAGAAGTGCCCATAAATCTTAGCAAGAAACACAACACACACAGTTTTAATTGCTTATACCACGACCTTATTGAGCCTAACTAGTTGTTGAAGGTGACAAGGAAATGTATTGAATTGATAGTGGCAAAAAAAATCTCAGGGAAACAAGAAAAAGAAATTAGTTTAAAGGGCTAGAAATATATCCTGATACTTTTCTATTAGAGTATGAGAGTCAGTTGAACCAAAAGTTTCATGCTTTCTCTTAATGACAACTATTAGACAGGAGATCTAACGACGCATAAAAACCTTGACTTCAGTGTCATTGATTCCTTCTATTTACAACAGGCAGTTTAAATGTATAAGATCACCAAGAATGATCCTTCTCATCTCCAGGGCACACTGATTTACAGTACTTTATAGTCAATATTAGAAGCACTTTTTCTTAAGCTACTAAATATATCTTTTATGTACATACAAGGGCTGGAGAGAGCACAGCGGTAGGGCGTTTGCCTTGCTCACAGTCAGCCCTGCTGAGCCAGGTTTGATTCCTCCGCCCCTCTTGGAGAGCCCGGCAAGCTACCGGGAGTATCTGGCCCGCTCGGCCAAGCCTGGCAAGCTACCCGTGATGTGCTTAATATGCAAAACATAGTAACGACAAGTCTCACGATGGAGACATTACTGGGTCCGCTCAAGCAAATCAATGAATAAAGGGAGGACCATGACCATGATGTATATACAAATAATATTCAATTCGGTATTCTATTTATACCCCAATGTTTCAATATCAGTTTACATCTTTTATAGTGGCTCTACAATACCACAACAGTAGGGCATTTGCCTTGCACACGGCCAATGTGGCCAACCTGTGTTCGATTCCTCTGGCCCTCTTGAAGAGTTCAGAAAGCTACCAAGAGTATCTCGCCTGCACACAAAGCCTGGCAAGCTACCCATGACATATTCAATATGTCAAACACAGTAACAAGAAATCTCACAATGGAGACGTTACTGGGCCGGCTCAAGCAGGTCAATGAACAATGGGAAGACAGTGCTACAGTGCTACTTTCATTCATATTTTGCTCCTATGCTAAAGATATTAAAACAAACTTGTTTATGAGAAGAGCATAGAGATGACATGGGTCTAAAGAGTTCACAAAATGAGAATGTGCAAATCTCTCCATCTTTATTCTGCCTCTTTGATCAATAAAATTAAAATGAAGGGGCTGGAGTGATAGCACAGCAGGTAGGGCGTTTGCCTTGCACACAGCCAACCCGGGTTCGATTTCCAGCATCCCGTATGGTTCCCTGATCACCGCTAGGAGTAATTCCTGAGTACATGAGATGAGCCAGGAGTAATCCCTGTGTATTGCCAGGTGTGACTAAAAAAAGAAAAAAAACCTAAAATGAAGACATGGATAAAAAAACACCACCTTGAACTTTAAACCAGATAAGTATTAAATTGTAGTTTATATTTGGAACCTATGTAACTTTAAGTTAGTTTCTTCAACTGTATGTATCCCTTTTCATATCATTTTTTAATGTGCTGCTCATCAGAAAGATGGATAGCTAAAGTTAACCATGATGCTGAATGACCATACAGAGAGAACATAGAATATGGGCTTTTGTAAGCAAAACCTGTGCTCTAAATCTCTGAGTCAGCTTCCCAAAGTGACAGCAAACTTTGAATTGAACCATTTTATGTGGAGCATATGACTCTAAACTTCAGCAGGCAGTACTTTCAGCAGTGGAAGGTGGCATGAATACCTCTGTTCTAAAAAGGCATCCAAACTAAGGAGCACAACTCCAGACTTGCTAGTTATTCTTCAAATTTCCTTTTATTTTCCAAACCAGAAATATTGGTGCTGTTCAATAAGGACATTCTACCATACTGGTATAAAATTGTCCTCTTCATTGTAATTTTTTTATACAGAATTCTAGTCACTGATTTTTTTGTGTGTGTACATAATATAATACAATAGAGAAGCAAGGGTTGTACAGTTAAGGATATGGGATTTGAAACTAAACTGCTTTTATTAATGCCACCAAATATTATCCACCAAATCGTTTCATCAAATACTAGACATGGTAAATTAGTAAAAGCTATTTTTCTCTCTTGCTCTCTCTGTGTGTCTTTTTTTTCAATTCACAAGAAGCTGTTGACATGTATTTGACAGGTGATGAAGATTTGATCAATTTATTACTGTATGGAAAATCCTTAGAAGCAGTTGACAAAGTTGTTACTATGTAAGTAACAACTTTAACTATTTTGTCATGGATTTAAAATCTTCTTCACATTACTCAATCATTATAATATTCCATATTTTTATTGTGACTTAAGAAAATTAGCTCAAAATTGACAATTATTATTAAAGAGCAATATAATATTCAAGATCCTCCCAGAGGGCTGGAGCTATAGTTCAGAGGGGAGGGAATTTGCCTTGCATGCGGCCAACCCTGGTCCGATTTCCAGTAACCCATATGGTCCCCAGAGTATCAGGAGAAACTCCTGAGTACAGAGGCAGGAGGAAACCCTGAGCATTGCCTGGTGAAAACCAAAAAATTAAAACAAACACACAAAATGTTTCTCCCAGAATTGTTATGTTATATAAAAAATAGGCTAAAATATTCATACCTTCTTTGTGCCTGGTCCATTATTATTGAAAATAACATAAGCTCTCATATAAAAAAAAAACTCCTATCTACAACCATGAGATTCATTTCTTTGATTTTGGGCCACATCTACATTCTCTGGGGCTATTTCTGACTCTGTACTCAACAGTGCTTGTGGGTCGGCAGTGCCAGGGATTGGATCAGGACCTCCGTCCCATAGGTTTATGCTCAGCCTATTGAATTATCATTGCAGCCTGCATTAAATCCATATTAAATATTTCTAGCATAACATACTTTCATGTATCTTAGAACTTTTAAACTTATGCCGATAGTCAACTTGAATCTCTATTTTACTTCTCTCTCTTGTGTTATTTTGCTTTGGGAACACATTTTCCAATTGTGTTCAGGACTTACTTCTGACTCCATGCTCAGGAATCACTCCTGGGAATGCTTGGGGGACCATGTGTGATACTGAATATCAAAACCGAGCCTATAATGAAAGTCAAGAGTCTTATCCTCTGTACTGTCTCTTCAACTCCTCTGCCATCTTTTGCTTCTACTTTCCTGTCACCTAACATCTATCATTCCCCACCGGAATTTTCTATAATATTTATGTAATACATCTGTATGTGTGAAAGTGTGATTGCTCCTATGATATCTTGTAAATACTATGGAGACAAAGCATTACATTTTTCCCACTCGTTCTTAAACATCTATCTTATGTAACGGATTTATTGTGGGGGTAAGTTGATGAGGTTAGAGAGAAGGGGTAATAAGCAAACAACTCTCAGAAGGCCTGGGACTTCTTTCAGAAAATCTTGACTAACTGAGCTAACGATTCAAAGGAAGGACCTGGGGATGCAGCACCACTTGGGCCTTGAGTTGCTGGGAACAAGAATTCTGAGGGTTTTCAGTGGCTTCCAGAAAGATACCAAATGGAGTATGGGCACCTCCACTGCCACAGATGGAGATGTTGGGAAACCAGGGTGATTGGTAATCTAATGGGCAGGCCATATGCATAGCACACACCACAACTCTCTCTCTCTCTCTCTCATCCTGAATTAGTTTTAAATGATTTAATAGGATTCTTCTTTTAAAGCAACATTCATTGCTTTGCATTCTTAAGCCTAACTCTGCATTTGCGTCACTTATTAATGATCAGGGTGGAAATGAATGACACAAAATTGTGTGAGGATTATTGAACTGAGTTCCATTTTCACAAATGGCTTGTTCTCAAGAAAATATTTTATTCTACTTTGCCTTTTGAAGTGTATTCATTTATTTTGCTAAGATTATTAATTTTTTGAAGGTTTGATTTTGCCATACTACTTCAAATTATATTTATTGTTTTGCTCAATAGATCATCACAGATCTAGACAAGCTACTGCCTAGATCCAATGATCTTCTTTCAAAGTGTGTTTGTTAGGAAGGTTCTTTTTCTTACATTTCTTGTTAAACATGAAAAATTACTTGAAAGTACCTGAAGTGGCTTAGCATTTCATATAAATGTTATCTTCCAGGTGGAAGTACAAAAGTAGACTTTTGCATGCCCACAGACAATAATGTGATAGTTTACACTATGAACTCAAGAGTGGTTAGAAGTCATAGTGTAACGTTGACAGAAAAGTTTTGAGCAAAGTGTTATTTATAAATTTATTGTTGCATTTACACTGAAAACTATTGATTAATTTTAATTTTTTGAGACCTAGAACAGAAAAGCTAAGCAACACAAGTGTTGTTGCTGAAGAAATAACACTTATGGAACCATAATTATATCTGGTTATTGCTATAATGGGGCTGGAGCGATAGCACAGCGGTAGGGTGTTTGCCTTGCATGCAGCCAACATGGCCGACCCGAGTTTGATTCCTCCGCCCCTCTCGGAGAGCCCGGCAAGCTACTGAGAGTATCTTGCCCACACGGCAGAGCCTGGCAAGCTCCCCGTGACGTATTCGATATGCCAAATACAGTAACAACAAAGTTTCCAATGGAGACGTTACTGGGCCCGCTCGAGCAAATTGATGATCAACGGGAGGGCCTTTACCTTTACCTTTACCTATTGCTATAATATTATACTCATATTACACTAAAAACAATTAAGGAATAGAATCAATTGACTATAATTAATGTCACATTAATTTTGTTTATTCTTTTATCCTAACTGTATAGTGTTTGTGAAGGATCTGATGATAGTACTTATATTAGAAGTAATTTTTATTATCAATACTTTAATTATATAGTTAGCTTTGTTGTTTTATTAAATAATAAATGAAATTAGTGAATGGATGAAATTATTTAATTTAATGAAACACTTTTTTAGCAACACCTTACTATGCATATACTATACAAAGAAATTGAACTAGAATAAGAAATTTTACCGAAGATCAGATCATTTTCTTTAGCTTATGCATTATTTCCAATCCTCATGCCTTTCACTGATTTTGTAGAATTAGTAGCAGTAATTCTCAGTCAAGTGAAGCTTTGCATGCAAAGTTTGGAAAGCTTCATTCCCATTTAAACCTTCATTAAACCCTAAATTTATCTATGGTCTACTAGTGAGCAGTGGTTCATGCTTTAATAAGTAAGAGTAACAATACTGCTAAGTGACTGATGCATATTTCCACAGGAATATAGAGATAATGATACTGACCCTTATTCAAACCATGACTTTGAGTTCACTCCCAATTATCTAAGAGTCATTGTCCATTTTACTCATTATTTCTAAACTTTTATTCGTCTTCTATTTCCCCCGTCCTAAAATTTTTAAACTCTTCATGTTCTGACAGAAACTAAAAACAAAAAATCTATAAATGTAAATTGTAAGTAAATTTTTCTTCATATGAGCTTTTAAAAAATATAAGTGTACCTAAGTGCCATAAATTTTGTATCCTTTGACTTATTTTGTCGATTTTCCCTTTTGTTAACACTGAAAAAAATGCCCATACAATTAACAGATTAAAATTTCAAAGTAGACAAAAATATCTAGAAAGAAAAAGTTGCAATAATTTTAGCACAACACTTTATTTATATTAAACGATGAATTTCCAATGATTGTAAATTAGAAACATATCAATTAAACCTCAACAAGGTCTCTGTGTAACATTGTTCATTAATCTAATTTTAGGTACTAAATAAAGCCAAATATTAAAATTTATTTTACGCAATCTTGAGAAGGTCCTATTTGTATTTGAATTCATATCCAATTATTTTAAATTTATGATTACTTTTTAATTTCTTTTTTAAATAACTTAGATGGTAGTAACTCTTCAATCATTAACTGTTATTGTATGTCATGGAAAAGACTTCTTTCCTTCTTCTGTCCATATTCTTACTAATTTATCCTGCTGTGAAACTAGACAACCTTAAATTTCTCTCTCAAAAATAATAACATAACCGTCATTCACAGAGGTTGGGATTGTATAAATCCAACAAGTCCGTCAGGCCATGTTTCCCTTACTTCCGTTTTTACTCTTTTTAAATCAGCTTTTTCACTTTCTCACAGAAAAGTAGGAAATTCTAAATAGACGTGTAACAAAATTTTCATCAGTGATCATATCTCTGCTCAAGTGTGTGTCTTCTGAAAGCATAGATGTACTATTCATATTATCGTGGCTATCGCTATTACAATCAAATTTTTCTGCATCAGTTAATCTTGAGTTAAATATTGACGAATTTGATTAATATTGAAGATAAAAGTAGATATCAGAGCAGGAGACAGTATGGGGTTGAAAACATTTGTCTAGCACTGTCTCCTTGGCCCCTATTTTATTACCCAGTACCTCAGTACCACATAATGTGTATTGAGGACAGCTAGGGGTCACTTTTTGAGCTTGGAATAACTCCTGCGCACTGCCAGTTGTGATTCAAAACAAACACACAAAAATTTAATTTTCTTCAAGTAGAAATTGGGGCTGGAGTGATAGCACAGTGGTAGAGTGTTTGCCTTGCACACAGCCAGCCCAGCTGAGCCGGGTTCGGTATCACTGCCCCTCTCAGAAAGCCCAGCAAGCTACTGAGAGTATCTCTGCCGCACAGGAAAGTCTGGCAAGTCTGGCAAGTCTGGCAAGCTACCCGTGACATATTTGATATGTCAAACACAGTAACAACAAGTCTCAAAATGGAGACATTATTGGGTCAGCTTGAGCAAATCAATGAACAATGGGAGGACAGTATTTGTTTGGACAGCAATGAGATTATTTTATGGTTTGATTCAATTTAATTAATTTCACACTTAATGAAGTATCTTATAAGGCAACTTTTGAATATTTGCTGCTAACTTAAAAATCTGTACTGGCTTTTGATCAACATGATATGATAACCTCACCACTACCATATTTATATAACTTGAATATGTAAAGATATTTTAGCCTAACATATTTTCCAACATGCTTTTAATGTTAGTATCTCTAACATATGCTTAATTAGAAAATGATAATTGTCTAATTAGTTTATTTTACATGGAATCTACATGCTAAATTTAAGAATTATAGAACACACATGTTTGATTCTTTTTAAAACACATTGAGCACAACTAATTAAAGCCATAGAGAAACATTTACATGTATTGCCCCTCTGCTAACTACTTAATTCTATGTTCCTCATCAAGTCTGGAATTCTTATTGGTCTTCACATTGAGATTATTAAAATAACAATTACATCTCCTCAGAGGCCAGTCAACTTATACCTGTATCCCATTAGTTAAGCTAATAGAATTTATCAAATGGCTCAAAACATATCCTGCTTCACTCATATAATGAACTAATTTATACCTAATATGATAAAACTCTAATTTTTATCTCTGCAGATGCATAGATGTCTGAGTTTTAATTTTGCTCTCGATGAAGATGTTGCTGTTTCATCTAAGATTAAAGGTACTGGCACTTGTGATGTACTAGTTAAAGTAAAAAAATGCCTGATGATCTTACTCCTCCCATGATTTGCTTCCTACTGGCTCAATTGATTTAGAGTCTGGCACTGGATCACTTAAAGGACTTCTGAGAGCTTTTACCATATTGTGTCTGTGAAGCAAAGATTCCTGACACAAACTTGGCAGTTGAGTCACACACAGTATAATTCAGTTATGCTCAGTTTATCTCTCAAACTTGTGATGCTGTGTGATTTTCACTTCTCTTGCTGTTCGGCTTTTTTATCTTTTAAATAAAATCTTTACAGGGACACAAGTATGTTTCTTTTAGGAGTTGTAGGCATGTTCTTGAAGAGAGATAATCAGACTTCAAATTCCAGCTCAAACTCTACCTAAATAGTACATATGGAAAATGGGGTTAATAAAACATTTGCCCTAATGGAATTGTTTTATTAATAAAACAATGCATGAGAAGCACCAATTTAGTGTTGATTTTTAAATATTCTGTGTGGAGCAATAGCACAGCAGGTAGGGCGTTTACCTTGCACGCAGCCAATATGACCGACACGAGTTCGATTCCTCTGCCCCTCTCGAAGAGCCCGGCAAGCTACTGAGAATATCTTGCCTACACGGCAGAGCCTGGCAAGCTCCCTGTGACCTATTCGATATGCCAAACACAGTAACAAGTGTCACAATGGAGACGTTACTTGGCCCGCTCAAGCAAATCGATGAACAACGGGAGAACTGTGACTGGGACTGGGACTGTGTATGCTAGAATTTTGGTAAGCATAGTGGTAGGATAGTCTACATCTTCTCCAGACGATTTGGCTTAACAGAATTTGTTTAGTGTTAAGATGAAATAAGAGTTCCTAGCACATTATTCAGAGCATCTATTTATATGTCATATTTAAAAGACTAAATGTAATGTATTCAGCTCTGTGAAATTTTAAATGTGTCTATAAATGATAATTTGTACTAGAAGTCAATCTACTGCATGAGGCTACTTGTGTAAATGGGACAAATGGGACTTCTTTTTAACTTTTTAAATTTAATTTCTTAATTGAACCACCATGAGATACAGAGTTACAAAGTTGTTCTTAATTTGGTTTGGTCATACAATGTTCCAACACCTATCACTTCATCAGAGTACATGTCCCCAGTTTCCCCGCTGCCATCCACCTCCCTAATCTGTCTCTGTAGCAGGCCCTTTTCTTTTCTTTTCTTTTCTCTCTCTCTCTCTCTCTCTCTCTCTCTCTCTCTCTCCTCTCGCAAGCACTTTTCTTGTTTTTCTCTCTCTAAAAGGCACTTCTCTGTCTCTCTCTCTCTTTCTCTCTTGCAAGTACTTTTCTTCTTTTTCTCTCTAGCAGGTACTTTTCTTCTCTCTCTCTCTTTCTCTCTCTCTTTCTCTCTCTCTTTCTCTTTCTCTCTCTCCCTCCCTCTCTCCCCCCGCCCAATCTCTCTCCTCTTGGACATTATGGTTTGCAATGCAGGTGCTAAAATGTTATCATTCTTGTCCCTTGCCTACTTTCAGTAGGCAGTTCTTATCCAGAGTCATCATTTTCAACTATCATTGTCATAGTGTTCCCTTCTCTTTCCTAACTGCCCTTTCCTCCACCACTTGGGGCAAGCTTCCAACTATGGAGCAATCCTTCTGGCTCTTGTTTCTACTGCCCTTGGATAGTAGTCTCATACTATATTTTATTATATCCCACAAATGAGTGCAATCATCATGTCTGTCCTCTTTCTGACTCATTTCACTTGGCATGATATTCTACATGTCTACCCATTTTTAACTAAATTTAATTATTTTATTTTTTTCTTGTGAATTTTTAGTATTTTTAATGTGTAAATATATATATATTTGTTATTTAGTAATATGGTTTTGGTTACTGAAGTTGTTTCTAGATTCTGGCTATTGTAAACAGGGCTGCAATGAACATAGAAGTACAAATGGTTTTTCTGTGATGTGTTTTTGGGCCCCTGAGATATATTTCCAGGATTGGTATTGCTGAGTTGTATGTTAGTTCAATTTCAAGTTCTTTGATGAATGCCCATATTGTTTACTAAAAAGGCTGGTCCAGTCAGCATTGCCACCAGCAATGAATGAGTGTCCCTTTCTCTCTGTAGCAGTAACAGCATAGCTCTTGTTTTGATATGTGCCAGTCTCTGTGGTGTGAAATCATATCTCATTGTTTTGATTTGCATCTATAAATGGAGCATTTATATACATGGTCTAGAATATAGAGTGTGATTCTCAGTTCTTTCCCCCATTCTATTTTGAGAGTATTAACTTACACTTCCCTGGACATTACATAATAAAATATAACTTCCAACTTTAAAATTTATATTTAAATTTTATATTACATATAAAATCCAACTTCCATGCAGTAATTATTTGTTGCTTTTCATGATTATTTATTTGTTTTTTATCAATTCACTGTGAGGTACAGTAACAACAATTTCATGTTAGAACTTCAATCATATGGTCATCAAACTTATCCATCCCTTTACCAGTGCACATTTTCCACCACCAAAAACCCCAATATTCCACACCCAACATTCCACACCTTCCCCTGCCTGTGTGGCAGACAATTTGCAAAATATTGTTTCTCTACTTTAGTTACCTTCAATATTTCAAGACCAGTCTTTTTTTTTATTTTTAATTTTTTTCCCTTTATTTTATTTTATTTTTTTTACAGTTGTAGATTTACAATTTTTTGTGCTTTGGTTTCAATTATACAATGATCAGATACCCATCCCTCCACCAGTGCCCAATTTCCACCACCATGGATAATATCCCTCCCACCCCCATCCCCACATCCCCCATGTCTCTGTGGCAGGGCAATCCCCTGTGTTCTCTCTCTCCTTTTGAGTGTTGTGGTCTGCAAAAGAGGAATTGAGTGGCAAACATGTTCAGTCCATAGTCTACTTTCGACATGCATCTCCCCTCCTGGGAGGATCCTCCAAACATCCTTTATTTGGTGCTCCCTTCTCTATCTGAACTGCCCTTTCCTCTAGGATACCCGGCTGGCCTCTAAGTTATGGAGTAATCCTCCTGGTGCTGATCTCAGCTATTCTTGGGTATTAATCTCATACTTTGTTACTTTATATCCCCCAGATGAATGCAATCTTTCTATGTCTATCCCTCTCTTTCTGACTCATTTCACTTAGCATGATACTTTCCATATTGTACCAATTGTATGTAAATTTCATGACTTCATCTTTTCTAACAGCTACATAGTACTCCATTGTGTAGATGTACCAAAGTTTCTTTAACCAGTCATCTGTTCTTGGGCATTCAGGTTTCTTCCAGTTTCTGGCTATTGTAAAGAGTGCTGCAATGAACAAACAAGTGCAGATGTCACTTCGACTATACATTTTTGCCTCTCTGGGATATATTCCCAGGAGTGGTATTGCTGGGTCAAATGGGAGCTCAATTTCTAATTTTTTGAGAATCGTCCATACTGTTTTCCAGAAGGGCTGAACCAGTGGACATTCCCACCAACAGTGAAGGAGGGTCCCTTTCTCGTCACATCCACGCCAGCATCGGTTGCTTTTGTTCTTTTGAATGTGGGCCAGTCTCTGAGGTGTGAGATGGTATCTCATTGTGGTTTTGATCTGCATCTCCCTGATGATTAATGATGTAGAGCATTTTCTCATGTGCTTTTTTGCCATTCGGATTTCTTCTTTGAGAAAGTTTCTGTTCATTTCATTGCCCCATTTTTGGATGGGGTTGGATGTTTTCTTCTTGTGGAGTTTAACCAGTATTTTGTATATCCTGGATATCAACCACTTGTCAGATGTGTATTTGGTGAATATCCTTTCCCATTCTGTAGACTGTCTTTGTATTTTAGTCACTGTTTCTTTGGAGGTGCAGAAGCTTCTTAGTTTAAGATAGTCCCATTTATCTATCTCTGTTTTCACTTGCTCGGCCAGTGGCGTGGCATCTTTGAAGATACCATTAGCTTCAATGTCATGGAGGGTTTTGCCAACTTTATCTTCAATGTACCTTATGGTTTCTGGTCTGATGTTGAGGTCTTTAGTCCATTTTGATCTTACTTTTGTACATGGTGTTAGGCAGAGTTCTGAGCCTATTTTTTTGCATGTAGCCGTCCAGTGATGCCAACACAATTTATTAAAGAGGCTTTCCTTACTCCACCTCACATTACTTGCACCTTTATCAAAGATTAGATGATCATATGATTGAGGGGAGATGTCAGTGTATTCAACCCTGTTCCATTGGTCTGCAGTTCTGCCTTTGTTCCAGAACCATGCTGTTTTAATTATTACTGCTTTGTAGTACAGTTTGAAGTTCAGGAGGTTGATTCCTCCCATTTTCTTTTTCCCAAGAATTGCTTTAGCTATTCGTGGGGGCTTATTGTTCCATATAAATTTCAGGAGTGTTTGCTCCATTTCTTTGAAGAATATCATGGGTATCCTTATAGGGATTGCATTGAATTTATACAATGCTTTCGCTAGTATTGCCATTTTGACAATGTTAAGTCTCCCGACCCATGAGCAGGGGATATCTTTCCATTTCCTCATGTCCTCTTTTATTTCCTGAAGTAGCGTTTTTGTAGTTTTCTTTGTACAGGTCCTTTACTTCCTTAGTTAAGCTGATTCCTAGGTACTTGATTTTCTGGGGCAAAATTGTGAACGGGATTGTTTTTTTCATGTTGCTTTCTCCTCTATCACTGTTTGCATATAGGAAAGCCATGGACTTTTGGGTATTGATTTTATAACCTGCAACTTTACGAGTCTATTGTTTCTAGGAGTTTTTTGGTGGAGGTTATTGGGTACTCTAAGTAGAGTATCATATCATCTGCGAATAGTGAGAGCTTGATTTCTTCCTTTCCTACCTGAATGCCCTTAATATCTTTTTCCTGCCTAATCGCTATTGCAAGTACTTCCAGTACTATATTGAACAGAAGTGGAGAGAGTGGGCATCCCTGTCTCGTCCCTGATCTTAGAGGGAAGGCTCTCAGTTTTTCCCCATTGAGGATGATGCTTGCTGTAGGCTTGTGGTAGATGGCTTTAATTATGTTGAGGAAGGTCCCCTCTATACCCATTTTGACTAGGGTTTTCATCATAAAGGGGTGCTGGATCTTATCAAATGCTTTCTCTGCATCTATTGATATGATCATATGCTTTTTATCTTTTCTTTTGTTGATATGGTGGATTATGTTGATTGATTTCCGAATGTTAAACCATCCTTGCATCCCTGGGATGAATCCTACTTGGTCATGGTGTATGATCTTTTTGATGAGTAGTTGGATTCTATTTGCTAGTAGTTTGTTGAGGATCTTTGCATCTGTGTTCATCAGGGATATTGGCCTGTAATTCTCTTTCTTTGTGGTATCTCTGTCTGCTTTTGGTATCAGTGTGATATTTGCTTCGTAGAAACTGTTCGGAAGTGTTTTTGATATTTCAATTTCGTGGAAAAGCTTAAAGAGCATTGGGAGTAAGTCCTCTTTAAAGATTTGGAAGAATTCACTAGTGAATCCATCCGGGCCAGGACTTTTGTGCTTGGGGAGACTTTTTATTACCATTTCAATTTCCTTGATGGTGATAGGTCTGTTCAGTATTCCAGGTCTTCTTGGTTCAGCCTTGGGAGTCTGTAGGAGTCTAGGAATTTATCCATTTCCTCAAGGTTTTGTTGTTCCGTGGCATAAAGCTTCTCAAAGTACTCCCTGAGGATCCTTTGAATTTCTGTAGTTTCTGTTGTAATGACCCCCTTTTCATTTCTGATTCGGTTTATTAGGGATTTCTCTCTCCCTTTCTTTGTGAGTTTTGCAAGAGGCTTATCAATCTTGTTAATTTTCTCGAAGAACCAGCTCTTGGTTTCATTGATCTTTTGGATTGTTTTTTGGGTTTCCATCTCGTTAATCTCTGCTCTGAGTTTTATTATTTCCTTTCTCCTGTTCGGGTTGTGCTCCTTTTTTTGGTCCTTCTCCAAGCTCTTAAGCTGTGAGGTTAGGTTACTTATGTGTGCTCGCTCCTCCTTCCTGAGGAATGTTTGTAGAGCTATAAACTTTCCTCTTAACACAGCCTTTGCTGTGTCCCATAAGTTTTGGTAACTCGTGTTCTCATTTTCATTCGTTTCTAGGAATCTTTTGATTTCCTCTTTGATTTACTGTCTAATCCACTCGTTGTTCAATAGTGCACTGTTTAATTTCCAGGTGTTTGAGTTAATTTTCTGTTTTTGTGTGTGATTTACTTCTAATTTCAGCGCATTATGGTCTGTGAAGATTGTTGATACAATCTCTACCTTCTTAATTTTATGGAGGCATGTTTTGTGGCTCAGCATGTGGTCTATCTTGGAGAATGTTCCACGTACGCTTGAGAAGAATGTGTATTCAGCTTTTTGTGGATGAAGTGTCCTGTATATATCTACTAAGTCGCTTTCTTCCATTGTTTTCCTCAGATGAAGTATGTCCTTGCTAAGCTTGAGTCTGGTTGATCTATCAAGAGGTGACAAAGCAGTGTTGAAGTCTCCCACGAGTATTGTGTTGCTATTGATGTCTTTTACCAAATCTATGAGTAGTTGTTTTAAGTACTTTGCTGGTCTCTCATTACGTGCATATACATTTATTATTGTAAGTTCTTCCTGTTGTACAGATCCTTTGATCAATAAGAAATGGCCTTCACTGTCTCTTATGACCTTTTTCACTCTGAAATCGATGTGGTCTGATATAAGGATGGCTACCCCAGCTTTTTAATGGGAGCTGTTTGCCTGTAGGATTGTTTTCCAGCCTTTGACTCTGAGTCTGTGTTTGCTTTGACTGTTGAGATGCGTTTCTTCCAGGCAGCAGAATGTTGGGTTCAATTTTCTAATCCATCCTGCCTCTCTATGTCTTTTATTTGGTGCGTTTAGCCCATTGACATTGAGAGAGATTATTGTTATGGGATTTTTTCCCATTGTTCTGTTAAAATTTGGTGTATTTGAGGGGCCTTTCTTGCCCTAAAGTAGCCCATTTAGTTGTTCTTGTAACCATGGTTTTGAGTCTATGAAGTTCCTGAGCTGTTGTTTGTCTGTGAAACTGTGTGTTGTTCCTTCTATTATGAATGAGAGTCTTGCTGGGAAAAGTATTTTTGGGGAGGCATTTATTTCATTGAGTTTTTTCACTATGTCCCACCACTGTTTTCGGGCCCTGAGGGTTTCATCAGAAAAATCAGCTGTGAATTTTAAGGATGCTCCTTTGTAAGAAATTTCTTTCTTCGATCTTGCTGCTTTCAGAATTTTGTCTCTGTCTAAGGTTTTGTTCATTTTGATCAGAATGTGTCTTGGGGTATTTTTATTCGGATTTCTTCTAGCTGGTACCCTTCGGGCCTCCTGAATGTGGTCACAAGTTTTCTTCAGCTCTGGAAACGTTGTAGCAATGATGTCTTTGACAGTTTCTTCTTAATCAAGGTTTTCTTCCTGTACCTCTGAGACTCCAATAATTCTTATGTTACCCCTCTTGGCTTCATCACGATCTTCTCTTGCCCTCTGTTCCCGAATTGTGAGTCTCTTTCCCATTTTCTGCTCTTTTCTGGAGAGTCACTGAACTTCATCTTCGAGCTCACTGATTCTGTTCTCAGCAGCCCTTACTCTGCTGCTGAGGCCTTCCACTGAGCTTTTCAATTCGCCTACGAGATTTTTCAGGTCTGACATTTCTGATTGCATTTTCCTCATTTCTGCCTTCAGATCCTCTTGTCTTCTATTGGCATTGGTTTCCATTGTTTCTTTTAATTCCCTAAGCATCCTAAGTAGCTCCCTTCTGAATTCATTGTCAGAGAGGTTGTCTAACACTACAGTACTGTTGGTGTCATCTGGGCTAGACTCTTCAATATGAAAGTTTGGTGGGCTTTTGCGTTGCTTTACCATTGTGAGAGGTGTGGTTTAGTCCTTCACGTTCACTGTTGCTATTCTGCTTGATATGCAGTGTGAGTTAAGATAGGCTTATGAGTTATTGGCTACTGTGTTTCTAGTGGCTGAGCTAAAATAGAGAAATTTCCATCTAATAAGGTAGCTTATGGTTCCTATGGCATACGTAGTGGGAAAATATTTCGTGGCCGCATAAGTGGCCGCGGCTCCGGAAAGAGTCCCTGGCACTGGGCGAGGAGTTGGGAACGTCTCCTGTTTGGAATTGGAGCAGTTCAGCTTTGTTGCCCAGAGCTGCGCCTCTGTGCCCGTCCCACGCAGATTAGGGGTTGAAAACCGGCTTTCTAGGGGCTGGATCTAGCTGTGCTTGCCCAAAGAGGGTCCCAGGCCCTTGGGGGTGGGCTGTACCTGTTGGAATTGGAGCCGTTCAGCTTTGCTGCCCAGAGCTGCGCCTCTGTGCCCGTCCCACGCAGATCCTCAAGACCAGTCTTACAACCTCTCATACCTGTTGAAAATTCAATTGCTGGACAATATGTTTTATATTGCTTATTATAGTTAGGGTCTGAAGAAATCACTGACTGAGAGTAGGGATTTACCATCACCATGACATGTACCTGGTTCTTCTCACCATCTTCTATAAAATGGTGACCTCTGGAGCTCTTAAAGGGTTGGAACGTTAAAAAGATTTTATTTTGGATTGCTTGCTAACTGGACTGGGCTGGAGCAATAGCACAGCGGTAGGGCCTTTGCCTTGCACGCAGACAGCCTGGCCGAGCTGGGTTTGATTCCTCCGCCCCTCTTGGAGAGCCTGACAAGCTACCAAGAGTATCTCGCCCCCAAGGCAAAGCCTGGATTCAATATGCCAAGCACAGTAAGAAGTCTCAAAATGGAAACGTTACTGGGCCCGCTCAAGCAAATCGATGAACAATGGGAGGACGTGTTTGATGTAATATAACGTCTAGGAATTCTAAGATTTTAATAATTAGGGTCTGAAGAAATCACTGACCGAGACTTGGGATTTACCATCACCATGACTCATACCTGGTGCTTCTCACCAGCTTCTAGAAAATGGTGACCGCTGGAGCTCTTAAAGGGCAGGCAGAGGGACAACACCTACCCCCAGCTGGAGCAGCCCAGTGGAGAAGGCCTATTGCAAAGTCCTGGGTCATCTCTGCTGCAAGTTGCTCAGGTCTGAGATTCATTTGTGTGTCAACTAATTAGTTATTTAAATTAGTGTTTGCTTCGTAGTAGTCCTATGCTTTTATTCAGTTAAACTAAGAAAGCTTAAATCAATTTTCAATAAGGTCATTTTTCCCTTAGGTAAAATACTTGAATAATGATTTATATTTATAACTTACTACTATCACCTACCTTGAATATTTCTGGGTGAAAAAAGATAAAATTATAAGTTAATTTTAAAAATAAGGTTCTTGAAATGCTTACTCAGAGTTTCCAATTTACTTTAAAATCACCATTGACACTTTATAAATATTGGTTATAACAACAAATTATATGGAATTCACTTTAGAATTAGAAAGCATACATGCACAGTGAGAGATGTAAAAATATTTGGCTATGATATTACTTTTTAAATACTTCTTGTTATTAAAAGGTAAACACATTCTAGGTGATCATGAACTTTAGTACCCTTTAAAGTATTTGACCAGAACTGCACTATTTGGGGATAATATTTAAAAGTGCGCTGTCAAGATTTGGTAAATTTTCCTGACTAGGTTAAATTAATAAAATAGTCTACTTTTAAACAGGAGGACAATAACCTACCTAGTAAAATATCACATAGTTGAACAAATTACATTTTGAATTTCAAATATAGGTATTTGTGGGATAAATCTTGCAGCAGGAAAGGAATATTCATTATAAGGTGTGTCCCTCCTCTCATATTAAATTGTATGTTACCAAACTTATGAGTACCAATGTTTTATAATCAAACTAAATAGAATTCCAAGTGTTATAAACTTTTGAGAGTTAATAGTGATTTATATATGAAAAATAAAATTTTAAAATATTCTATATATCATTAATTATTAATTGACAACTATATATTTTAGTAAAATCAAGGCTTTGATCTAGAGTGAATAAATATTTTGTTTAATTTGCTATATTCTCTGTGATAATGGTACTGATTTAACAGACATAAAATAGTCCAGATTCTAACATAGTAGGCAGAATCAATTTACCTGTGGTATCTCCTTTTCCTGAATTTAAACTCAATCTCTTGTTATGATGATACTACTCTTATGAATATATTGTTAAATATTGTTAACCAAAGCATGGAGCAATATCACAGTGGGTAGGGCATTTGCCTTGAATGCAGCAGACCCGGGTTCGATTCTTCAGTCCCTCTCAGGGAGCCCAGCAAGCTACCGAGAGTATACTGCCCGCACGGCAGAGTCTGGCAAGCTCTCCATGGCATATTCAATATGCCAAACACAGTAACAACAAGTCTCACAATGGAGACGTTACTGGGGCCCATTGTAGCAAATCAATGAACAAGGGAAGGATGGTGACAGTGATTGCTAACCAGATGTGTGAGCCTAACTTAATCACAAGAAATCTAAAATAAACACACACACGTACGCACAAACACATACATACACACACACACACACACAAGCGACACTATTTTGTTAAAAACTTCTATGAAGGAAGAACCTAAAGTAATCCCAAGATAAGAACATTCCCAGCCCTACAACTTGCAAAAACATCTATTGTGTTTTCACATTTCTCTTCTACAATATAACGACTTCAAATTGAGTTAATATCAAGCAGAATGTGAAGCCAATGAAATGTTAATTTAGAAGTAATGCGTTTCCCTTAATGATTTCACAAACTACTGGACAAATAAAATTAGGAACAAAATAATTTAAAAAAACTAAGGTTAGCATAAAATTATTATCTATAGAATGTGCAAAAACTGAGTAACACATGTTGCTAGTAAATCATCAAAAAGTTACTATAGATCTTCCTCAATTTATGTTGGGGAAATTTGTAGTCTACTGGAAGAAGGAAAAATTGTAGAAAAAAATTGGTGCTAACCAGTACCCTCCAGAATATAGTTGTTTAACTTTGTGATTATTTTGTTTCATAAAGGTTGGGCAACTATGCAACCTGGCTGACTGGAAATTGAGGCTTGGTGCCTCTGCCTAGCATCATGAAAGACAAAATAATGCATGTCGTCATTCCAGGAAAAGATCGACATTCAAAACTTTGCAAATGGTTTTTGTTGACTGTGAAATACTAACTTCAAGATCATTAGTACTTGTTTCCATACTGCATGTACTTTTAACAATTTACATGAATTGAAGGTGTTATGAAAAAATTTCATTGAAAAAAATTGAAACATTGAGTGGTTTGGTTAGCCTTCATTACCAGTTACCATACTGTACAATTAATAGAACATTTAAATTAATTTTGAATTTATAACAGTCTATTTCCATTCCATATGCTGAAAGGCAAATTCTAGTCTATTTTCTTACAATTAGTCAGTCAATTTCCATCTAGACACATTTATTACGTAACTACTATGATAAGATTATAATATAATGACTGAATAAAATCTATCCATCCAAATCTGTCTATATTTTAGATCTAGATGCAAATGAATAAATTTAATTCAAGATGGTAGCAATTAAAAAATGTTATAAAGAAAGGACACTACTAAGACTAAAAGGTCAAGTAAAAGTCCTTGGTATTATATTGGAAAACTGTGATGAAAGTAAATTTGTGATGGACAGACATTTCAGTAAACAAAACCAATCAGGAAATTTAAAACATGATATAGTCTTTGGGAAAACATACATAGTTAAAGTTATTAGATTATAAAATAAGAGAGAAAATGTCAAAGGCAGAGTGGAAAATATGCCATACCAGCTAATAATCAGTTAGACTATATAAGAATTAAGTACGATAAATATATGCCAAACATGGTGGTAAAAGTATATTATAAAGTTGATTAGAACAGGAGAAATAACATACAATGAGAATGGAAAAGCTAGAATAAAAATCTTCCTAATTCTGATCTTATTTACATTTTATATTAACAAACCATAACAGTGAACATTCCCAATTTGAATTTGAAAGGTAGTTTTGACCTTCTGTAGAGTTTGCATGAAAAACAACTTGTATACTATATTAAAAGACAAGTAATCTGAAAATTTTAGCTACAGTATTTAAAAGCATGTCCATGCTCATAAAATAAAGTTATAAGGAATGTAAAAAATAGTGTAATAACTAAATTATATGTGCTTGTTAGGCCTCAAAAATATAGATTATGTATGCTATTTACTAAAAAAGTATATGAAGATTTTAATGAAAAAGGAAAATCTTATCACTTGAACTAACCCAAAACAGTAATTTGTAATTCATACGGAAGGCAATAATACAAGTTTCTTGATTTTGAAAGTGTTAGATTTCAATTCTTTTCTTCTCAAATTGCCATTTAAAAGCATGGAATAAATATATAAGTGCTTGCAATTTTCTTTTTCTTTTTAAGAACAAGTGTTTTATATTTAAACTAATAACCTAATAACAATTGTTATATGGAACATTATTTTTTTCCTAAATATCAGATGAATGTTAAAAACTGTTTTTATATATAGTTTTACAGAGAAAATTCACTTTTTTTGTGGGAGTGTTCTTTAATTTGTTTGTTTTGGGGGACACATATAGCAGTACTAAAGGCTTACTCTTGGCTCTGCTCAGGGAACACTCCTTTTGAAACTCGGGGGACCATATAAGATGTTATGGATTAAACTTGGGTTGGCCATATGCAATTCCAGAGCAGTAGTTTCTCTTCCATCTTCCCATCTCTTTAAAACATTTACTCTTAATGAAAAAAATCATGAAGTTAATTTAGTAAACAAGTTTCTTCTTAATACAATTTGTTTAAAAACAGATTAGAGTTTATATGAATGAGCATTAATTCAATACTAAATATTGGTTGAAAATACGAGATGATGAATTAATTGGCACTAAAACATTCAGGTAATATATGAAACATTTGTAAGAGAAGTCTCTTTCATATCTGTAAATGAACAAGCAAATGCTCTGTGGTTTGACCTGGATTGTATAAGAAATAAGGCCCTCCCGTTGATCGTCGATTTGCTCGAGCGGGCCCAGTAACGTCTCCATTGGAGACTTTGTTGTTACTGTGTCTGGCATATCGAATACTCTCGGTAGCTTGCCGGGCTCTCCGAGAGGGGCGGAGGAATCGAACTCGGGTCGGCCATGTTGGCCGCTTGTAAGGCGAACGCCCTACCCGCTGTATAAGAAATAAGAATGATAAATCTATGTGAAAGCTAGCGAAGCTTCAAGCTAAATTTATTACTACCACAGCAAATCATACAACTTTTGAAGTGTCTAATTTGGTGGAAGCTTATGATATGCTACTTTATATAACCGATTAATATAAATATACATAAGAAAAAGATACCAATGCTCAGCCACAGTCTACAGATCTGTGAGAATTGAATCCTTCTAAATAAAACTGCATGAACAAAGAAAAAAGTAACAACACCTTTTAATGCCTTTGAAAAGGATTAAAAAATTCAATTTTGGGGGGCTGGAGCAATAGTACAGTGGGTAGGGCACTTGCCTTGCAGACGGCTGACCCGGGTTAGATTCCCAGCATCCCATATGGTTCCCTGAGCACCACAAGGAGTAATTCCTGAGTGCAAAGCTGGGAGTAACCCCTGTGCATTGCCAGGTATGACCCAAAAAGTTCCAAAACAAAAAAATCCAATTGTTTAACACATATTGTTAAGTACGGCTTCTTTTTTTAAAAGTCTACTTATAAAATTGAGAATTGAAATCTAGCTAAGCACATCAAATGATTGAAATAAAATTGTAAAATGATTTGACTTATTAAATATGTTTGTCTCCTATAGGGAGAAAATAAATATATGCATAAAACAAATGAAAATAATCTTACAAATATGGACATATGCAAATGTACACATAGAGACATATTGCAAAGAGTTTTTGTGTATGTCTTTGTTGTTCTTTGGGTTTATTTTCAGATGCCTTTTGGAACTTACATGTTCCTAAATTATTTTTCAAACATTATTCTGGATTATATACTTATATTTTCATATACAGTACTAAAAATAAAATATTTAAAATTATGCAAAATTTTAAACAAAGAGAAATATTAAATGCTATGTTTATAGAAAGAATAGTTTTAAATCATGGAATTTAAATAAAATAAGACAAAATAAGCTCTCAATAATACTGATTAAATAGAATATGAGCGTCAACAGCAATTTTTCTTACAATTACATCAAACTGTTAGTAAAAGGTGGTGTGTAGTTGTAATAACTCTTATGAAAATGGTAATTCAAAGAAATTAAATACAATTTTTATCTTACCAAATATGATTTTTACGGTGTAGAAGAGCTGGTGATTTCCTGGAGCAATTTTTTTCTGAAACTATTCGCCTAAATAATGAATGATCAGCACTCCATGTAAGAGTATGCCATTGTTTGAAAACATTTTCCAATAGTTGTACATAGTGGATTATTTGCACTATTTATTTCAAAGCAAATTTAAAGAACCTATTCAAATATTTAGCATTGAAACACTCAGTTATTCAAGAAGGATAAAGACGTAACACTAGTCATTTTTGAATCATGAATCTGTAAAGTGTATTTTAATGTGTTTTTGAAAAGTACCTTTAGCTGTTTCATATTAGTCACTCTAAAGAATATTTCAAAATGTCAGAATTAAGACATAAATATAGAAAATTCTTATAATTAATTTATTAATGTGATATTACTTTTTAAATTAAATACATATATTATTCTATATATTTTATGCACATTTTAATTAAAGATTATTCTGTTGTAATAAACTGGCTGTATTTTCTTTTTTTTACTTAATCAAGCTATAGATTGTACTCTCTACTGTAAAGTTCCAAGCTCCAAGAAATGTTTGTGGGGAGTAAGAGGTGATAGTGTTAGGAGGACTAGTTATGTTTCCTTTGTTCCAGAAACAGGAAATTAAAATTAATAAATGTGTCAAGAATTATGGTGCCTTAAACTTTATATCTGTATAAACCCGCTATGAAGTTACAAGGATCTTCTTATTTCTACTGTGGTTGGGCGGGGGATAGATTAAACCACACTTGGCGGTGCTTAGGGCTGACTCCTGGCTCTGAGCTCAAAAATCACTCCTGGTGGGTTCCAGGGACCATACAGGGTGCCAGATACAGAACTTGCATGCATTGCATACAAGGCAAGCACCCTTCCTTGTACTGTAGCACCAGAACCATGTTCACTTTTCAATTCATTTTTTTCTTCCAACGCGAAGACAAATATGCTTGTTATTTTTACATGTTAGATCGTACACTTCAACATTATAGCACTTACTCGTCTTTTGTTAAAATGTACTTTGGCAAAATTATTTAGTTTCTTATTTACTACCTGTGAGATCCATTAAGGCAATAATACTTCCGATTTGCTCTCTTCACTGGGGCGCCAGAATGCAACATATGTTTGGTTTATAATAACCAATTAAAAATATTTTTCTGCATTAGTAAATGAAAATACTTTTCCACAGAAAATCAAAATTAGTTTTCTTATAATGATGAGAAACAATGTTAAAAATCGTGCACAATTCTTTCTTTTTAAACGCCACTGTGTTCTCCATGTCTTTCAGTCTATAGCACACCATTTAGTTGGAAAAACCTCAGGATTTTAAAAGAAAGTCGGGTTAGGATGGTGGGTTAGAAGATCCAAGATCATTGTATGTCTGTCTAAAACAGAAATGAAACATTAGCATTGAGTTAACAATGAGAGTTCAGAGAGATTGATTTTACCAATAGAAACAGAACAACAAAAAGGATTCAGGGTAAGCTCAAGTATGTTTTAAAATAAGATTGTAATCAATTTTTTTAGAAGTTTTACCAGGGTTGGAGATAATGCTATTGTGAATCTCGAATATATGACTGCACATGTTGAACTATAAAGTGGGGAACAAAACTGTGACTGGGTAAAGTCAGTTTACCGAAACCTATTTACACACATCAACAATAATGTGCGTTCCTGTTGAGTTAGCATACATAGTTAGAAAACGGCTATATAGCTGTTACTCCTTGACAAAATCCCTGGGAGACTGAATGACTGAGCTTTGTAAGAATAGCAAAGAGTAATTTGATTTCATAAAAATTATGCAAAATTGAAAATCCCAATCGGGACAGCACAACTTTTTATGATTTGTCAGCCAAACATAGATCAGAAAACCTGTAAAGTCAGAAGAAAGTGAAGCTCAAGAGCTTTGATACGGATCAAGAAAATCTACTTGAATAGGTGCCTTTTGTAAATAATGAAATTATTTTTAAAAATGGAGCAAATTAAAAAAATAAATTAAATAAAAGCAGTGAGCATGAAGGGTTTAATAAAACTTGAGTTTGACTTGGCATGCCATAAATGTCAAAAGCGGCATCAGCCAAAGACGTTTTATTGCTATGTCCCAGTGTTTCAAATAAAATTTACTAACTATTGGTCTTCGAACAAAAGCAGATACACTGAAGTCATAATATTATATAAGAAATTATTTTTACTATTTTTCAAAAAGTGGGTACAAAAGGATATTAATTTGTCTGCTCTAAAAATCAAGACACAAAGTTAAAAACAATGTAGAGTATGTTGTAGCTTGTATTAAGTTTAATATTATGGCTATAGACAGTATATAATAAAAAACATACATATAAATGAAAATCTCCAAAATGAAGTAGTCGCTCACTCCTCCTTTTACAAATTTATAACTGCATATTGTTATTTGTTACTTTTTTTAAGCTTCCCAAATTCAGCTTAGCTACTGTTGAATTAATAGTAGTTCTCTTGGGTTTGTTAATGAGTAAGAAGATGGATAAATTATCAGTTTTGATAAATCTCCATATATTTGGTAATTTCATCTCTGCTTTTACTTAAAACACCATTGCTTAAAACTGAAAAACTAAATAGAAAATAAATGTTTCCTGGAAGCAAAATAATTTATTCCAGAATTCTGCAAAAGACTTAAAAATTCTATGACAAATATAGTTCTAGTGGAAAGATACTTGAGATAAGAACAGTACAATAAGGTGGATGAAAATCACTTTCAGCTTCTCTAAGTGTGAATCCATTTTCTAGTTATCCTCGTGGAATACATGAAGTACTTTTTAGCATTAGCTTACCCAACTAATGAATTAATTAGACATGATTTTCCTCCTTATTTCTTGCTATATTCTTAAGAAGGTACCGTATCAATTTTAATTCCAAAAGTTCTGCCTAAGTATTACTAAAATTGGTAGTATTATCACAGATAATATTTAGTATAATTATTACAGTTTTATGAACATATTATGTGTGTTTTGAATATTCAATATTTTTACTATGGCTTTTGACAAATGTTTGCCATTCACAGATAATCTTTTTATCAATATTAATACATCCTCTCTTTCCAGTAATGCCTTGGATATATTTCAGTCTTATATCAGATGACAAACTCCCCCACTGGAAATGCTTGAACCAAAGGAAAAACGTCTGTAACCTGCTTTAAATTTTACTACAGTATGTTAAGTGTTTATTGCTTAACTTCAAGAGCTACTCTAAGATTTAGAACTTCCTCTGGAAATGTCTTTAGAGTTTGTAATCTTAAAATGATATAGAGAGACAGGATTGATTTTTTAAAAAAGAAAAGTTTATTATTCCTTTATAACCATAATCATAGGAGTATGTTAAAAATTCTGAAACTATTATTAAAGAAGAGAGAAACTGAATAATTATGCAAATGATTAATTGAACAATGAGAACAGGTTTCTCACTGTTAGAATGGAAAGTTTAGAAAGAGAGCAGGCTAAATTATTCAGGTGAAAATAAATTAAAACATAGCATTAAGAATTTATTTAACTTAATAGGTACAGATGTGCACATATAAAATTAAGATACATCAGTATACACGTAGGGCTGGAGCGATAGCACAGCGAGTAGGATCTTGCATGCGGCTGACCCAGGATCGAATCTTCTACCCCACTTGGAGAGCCCAGCAAGTAACCGAGAGTATCTTGCCCGCACGGCAAAGCCTGGCAAGCTCCCCTGGAATACTCATTATGCCAAAAACAGTAAAAACAAGTCTCACAATTTGTTGTGATATAGTACTGGTGCCCACTCCAGCGAATGGATGAACATCGGGAGAACAATGCTACAGTGTTACAGTACAGGATATACATACTGGTAAACACAGATATCTTTATTTTCCTGTCAGTTATGAGTGCCCCAAATAATAAATATATCAATGCAATGAACAGAAATTGCTCTCTGATCTTGGTTTTGATATATTTTCCTCTTTAAAAAATGTTGGAATATTTTTTACTTATATTCAATCATGAACAACTTTGTAACTGTATAGTATAGTGGGGTTTCAATAAAAAATAAATTTGAAAAAGTGAGTGGTGGGTTCCCTGGTAAAAGGCTGATGAGGCAAATATATGTAAAACATATAAAACGAGTCTGTGGCATTTTGTAGTGTTGGGAAGTGTGGAGAAACAAGCATAAAAGAATTTAGAAAGGGTTTTTTCAAAGAACCACAGGAAAGCAAATGAAAGAAACTCCTTTGAGTAATCATAGAAATGAAATATGAAATTCTAACAATAAAAATGAATTTCAATCTCATATTTACATAAGTAAAGAATAAACAAGTATATGAAGGAGATAATAAAAGTCTCTTGAGCAAACTCCTAAAAGATTATGTTGATAAGCCATTCTTTGGAATGGAAACTATAATTCATGCTACTTAAATTTGGTAATCTAAACCAATATCAGAACATATTATAGATGGAAGGGTTAGAGAACCCCTAAACATTTTAGAGAACAACTTTATATTGTGGAAGTATTTGACTTAGATGATCAATGTTCTTATCAACAGTGATAAGGCAGATTGATTGTGTGCACTCCTAATATAATGTAGTAACATACCATAATGCCTCTGTTTTATTCCTTTTAAAAATCTTAACTCACAGCTATTTTTATAAGGTAAACACCAGCCAAATCCATTAATCTGAACAAAGGTGCACACTGTAAGACATTTGGGAACTGTCTTAAAATTTTCTCAATACTTATGAAAATCTAAGGCTATCCTATATAGAAGTCTATTATTATTCTAACAGCAATAAAATTAACAGAGGGGGCCAGAACAAAGCACTGTGGGCATGGTGTTTGTCTTGCATGTGACATACCCAGGTTTTATCTCTAGTATCTCTTATGGTTCCCTCTGCTCCCCCAGGAGTAATTCCTGAGCATTGTCAGATCTCCCCTTCTCTAAAAATAAAAAAATAAAATAAAATAAAAAGAGCCACACAGAACTCATAACTTGAAGACCTAGGAAAAAAAAAAAAAGATGTTCTAGAAGTACCTAAAGAAACTGATTGTTCATACCACATCAGTTAAATAACTTTCCCAAAATAATCTTGGCATTTTAAGGTATAGGTTGATTTTGAGTCTAATTATTCTAAATTGAAGCTGCTTATTTATTATTTCTTATAAATAAAAATTAGGAAACTTGCTGTTATGGCAATTGTAATTTATTAAACTTCCGATGATAAGAAACATTTTCTGTATCTCCAGTAATTTAGCATAAGGCAATGGAAACAGTCCAAAGTATTTACTTGGGTTCCAAAGTAAGTTATAATAAGAAAATTTATTTTTTTTCATCTTTTGAGGGTGTCCTATGAAATGATGCTCAGGAGGTCCAGAAGCTCTTACCGAAACAACTCAACCAACCGGGTTTAGGGTGTAATATGAAGCAGCTGCTTCATCCCTATGGTCCCAAGAAATATCAGAGTTACTCCCACAGTGGTCAATGGACCTCTAGAACTGTCTCTGGAGATGCACCTGGAACCAGATAATTCTGGAGATGGTATCTGAATTGAGCCAAATGTGTTACTTAAGATTGAATCTGAGTCAAACTCAAATTGTCTCTGATGAATTAAATTATACTGTTTCTTTTCTTTTTTTTTATTTATTTATTGAATCACTGTGGGAAAGGTTACAAAGCTTTCAGGTTTAGGTCTCAGTCATGCAAATATCAAACACATTTCCCTTTACCAATACTTATTTTTTACCATGAAGAACCCCAATAAAACCACACCCCCCACCCCTCCCCATCCCTGTGAGGCAGATGAATTCTAGTTAACACTCTATCTGCTTTGATTAGATTCATTGTTTCAATAAAAGATTCACCACTACTATTTACAGTTTACCCCCCCCAAATCAGACATGCTGAAAAAGCATTGTGAAGTGATTTGCTTTCTACAGCTGGGTTCAAGAATTAAATGTTGGTTTTGGATTTCTGCTATTTTACCTATTGACCCTGGAAGTATTTCTACTGAAAGTCAGATAGTTAAGAAATTGGTTTCTGTGTTCTGGAGTCGTGGCCGTGCTGGAGAGCTGCTCGTGGGGGGCAACTGGTGGCCTCGGTAGGGCATGAAGGGCGGACCGAAACGCCCCCCTTCCCATGAGGTTTTAGTCGCCCCCACACTCCCGGCTCATACCTGCTGTCCACAAGGCTCCCATGTGGCCGCCATCTTTCTCTAGCCCTACTTTTAAACTCTTATCATCTTCAACTTTACGTCTATAGACATTAGGTACACACCAAATATTTTAAATATACACTGTGGTTTGTAAACATAACAAAGTAAAATACTGTTTTTGTTTTCCTGTCTGAATAACAGAATAAAAGCTAAAGACATTGCATTTGTGGCTCTGAAGCACCTTCAGTTGTCACCCCTAAACAGAGAAAACTAAGGAAAATTATTGCAATTATACATGGAGAACTTTAATAAAATATAAAACTATTATTATCATTAATAATTCTTTTATTATTAATAGTTATTATTAACACAATTATTTTAATTTTATTTTTAAACTATAGCTATCAGTACTCAGGGATAACTGTTGATGGGCTTGGGGAGCTGCTATTGCTCCAGCCCCGGGGAGCCATATATAATGCTGAAAATTAAGTGCAGGTCAGCTGAATACAAGCAGCACCCAACCAGCTATACTATTTCGCTAGTCCAAAAATGTTTAACTATTTTTAAAGAATTTCTATAAGATGATTTGTAAACTATGTCATTAACTGCAGTATTTAAAATACTGTAAAATATTTTACCTACAGAGCTTTATAAGGCTTTTGTTGTTTCTAGAAAATATAAAACTTACATGAGGTATTGGTTGGTTTTCTAATGTTAGATACCTATCTCATTTTTCATAATATCAGCAAGTTTTTGCCGTCTCAAGTAACTTTTTAAAAGTAAATGACAGGGACTGGAGCAATAGCACAGCGGGTAGGGCATTTGCCTTGCACGTGGCCAACCAGGGTTCGATTCCCAGCATCCCATATGGTCCCCTGAGCACCACCAAGGGGGGCCCCTGACTACAGAGCCAGGAGTAACCTCTGTGAATTGCCGGGTGTGACCCAAAAAGGAAAAAAAAAGTAAATGGTAATTTAGAAATTATATGTACATCAAATAAGCAAATATCCAATGAGAGGGTTGTTGTAAAACATCGTTGCCTTTAATTCTTTCTGGTGCTATGTGACAGACCAAACTTTCTGTTACTAGCAAAGTGTCCAAGTACGATTCCAGACAAATAAATAATTTCATTATTGGGGACCATGGTTTGCAATGTTGATATGTTTCCTCAAAAGGTAAAACAATGCATCATTTAATTTGTTAAACCAATATATGGGGAAATTCAATTTTCCTAAGATTACAAAAGCAATTTTGCAATCGATTATTCTTTCTTAGATGTTTTCTAGTTGCATAACCTAATTGACTGTATTCAGCTTTATCTGAAATTATAAGATTATTAGAATTTGTCGAAACCAGAAGTATTTTCATAAAAAAAGCTTGCCCAGCCAGACTTAAGCAAAAGTTTAAATACTGAACAAGATAGTAAGAGTTCTGAAATACAGGAAAAAAATAAATTATATGTTACAAAAAGAATGGCATTAACAACTATTATTTTTAAATTAAAGTTAGAAATGTACTGTTCAAATTTATCTCAACTCAAAACTTTTGAAGTATTTTAAAAGATATGTGATATAATTTTATAGGAATTTTTATATTTGTGTCAAATAATACTGAATAAATGTTCAATTTTGCATTTCTAATCAAGTGAATTTCAAAAAAATAATATGCTGGTGGAAATCTCCAAATTTTTAAGATTCCTCAGAACATCTGGTAGAGTTGAAAGCATGTATATTCCCATTTCAATTTATGTATATCTTGAATTAAAATCTAAATCTGGGAATTGGTAAGTGCCTAATCCTCACATTTATTATGTAAAATCTTTAGCGATTAGAGTTTAACACACAAATTAACAACTGCTACTCCAGAATTACGAAGAGAAAAAAAACGAGACTTTTCAAAATTCTTAAATCACAGTCTTTTCAGAATCCATTTTGACAAAATAATGAATGAAATCTAATTTATCTGTGCTACATTTTCTCTTCTGAGAGAATTATTTCTGTGATTCTTAGGAACTTTTTGCGTGAACTTAAAGCCTAGTTATCATAAATAAGTTTCTTTGAACAATTCTATATTATTTTTACAGTACATTACACAAATAGGGGTCCAGGTTATAGTGCAGCAGGTAGGACACTTGCCTTACACCTGGATTTAATCCCCGATATTCCATATGGTACCAAGAGCACTTCTAGGAGTAAATCCTGACTTCAAAGCCAGGAGTAACCTCCGAGCACCTCCAAATGTGCTCCCCCCTAAAAATATATTTTTGCTAGGTTTGTTTGTCTTCTTTGTGACATTGTGCATAGATATCCCTATGTTGATATTATATCCAAAGGACTTTTAAGGAATTTCTTTTGTTTTTGTTTTGAGGACACACTTGACTATGCTCAGGGGTTATTCCTGGTTTTGCACTCAGAAATTACTCTGGAAGTGCACTGGAGACCGTATAGGAAGCAGGGAATCAAACCCCAGGTAAATGAGTACAAGGCTAGCACCTCTGTACTATTGCTCCAGCCACCAAAATGTGTAATGTATATATAGATATGATTGTGTGAAATGTCTAGAAAGAACTGAGCAGTAAGGTAAGAGTTCACTTTGAGACAGGAGAAAGAGTAATGTAAATATAACTAACAACTGACCTAGATGCGAAAAGAACCACAAACAAGTTGCCTGTCATGAAAAATTCTTTCTTTGTATAGATAATTGCAAAATTAACCAAGTACAACATTTTTTTAATTTGCTTAAACACTTTTGTGCTTATACAAGGGCTATTCTCTATTGTACCCTAAACATGTTAACATTATACTCCCTCCCATGTTTGATCATGTACCTCTTTTTTTTTTCTTTTTGGGTCACATCCAGTGATGCACAGGGGTTACTCCTGGTTCTACACTCAGGAATTACTCCTGGCAGTGCTCAGGGGACCATATGGGATGCTGGGAATCGAACCTGGGTCGACCGCGTGCAAGGCAGACACCCTACCCGCTGTGCTATCACTCCAGCCCCGATCATGTTCCTCTTACAAGGCCAAATTCAAGATTGGGTATGTTAATATGTTAGTTTCAGCAGAGTTAATGTGTAAATAAAATGAATACCTCAATAGAGGAGAACTAGGAGGTCTGAGACTTGTTAGAACTTAATCACAGAATCAAGAAAATCCAAGATGAGGAAACCAAGTGAGCTATAAATGAATTATAGCTTCATTATATACTCACACTATATTTGCATAGTAAATGCCAGACATGCCTGCAACATGACAGCTTCCAATTGCCATGGTCACCCCAAGAAGTGACCAAATATGATTAGATTATTGATAATATATTAATTCAAGAATCACCACTCCAAAACGCTTCCTCTTAGCTGTAAATCACCATCCTTAGTCATATACCCCAATTCTATACCTATATTACCCACAAATTTGTGTTAAAATGGTGCTACTGTCTCTGGAATACTGACATATTTTAGGTTTTGAAACATTGGCCTATCTGACTCTAAGTAAACCTTTAATCAACCGTTTGTCAGAGAAACAATGTGGCTTACGCTTTGAATAGCCCTACCGTCTGAATATAATGTGCAATATCTGTTAATAAATCTTTCCCTTTCTTTTTTCTTCATGTCTTTTTTTGTTTATTTGTTTGTTTTATGCGTTAGACCGCAGCTGGCTTTGCTCAGGTTTTTCTCCTGGCTCCATGATCAGGGATAACTCCTGACAGTGTTCCAGGGAGCATATGTTATACTGGGGCTTTAATCTGGATCAGCTGCATTCAAGTTCTTCACTCTGAAATCTGTCCAGATCATAAACCTTTTTCTATATTTTACTTTTCTCACTTGTGTTTGAATTACTTCCTGTGCCATTCAAAAGAACCTTGTCCCCAGAATAGGTTTTAATGGACTTGACCCTGGTGGGTAATTTCTACAACAAATTCACTCCATCCTCTTTTTTGAATTTCTACACATTTTTCCATGGAGTTAACTCATGATGAAAGAATCATGAACAGAGAAACCCAACAAATACAAATGAATGAGAATCTAATTCGTTGATTCAGCCACTCTCTTTTCAACAAATATATGGTTTATATCTCCTCTATAAAGGAATAAGATAGGATAGTAAATTTAAATGTTTTACCTCTTGTTTTTGTAGAATTAAATTTAGTAATATGCAATCAATCATATAGATCCCATTGATTTATAATTTTGTCATCAATCATTGTTACAAAGAGAAGGTAGGGAATGTAAAAACCTTAATGTGCCTGAATTTGGCCAGAGGGAAGTGAAACACAGGCTTACCCTGAGAACTGAAGTTACAGCTGACATTTGAAATAGTAGGAATTATTTATTTTGTCTCTGAAATAGATGAGAGCGGAGTTTGTAGAAGTTTAAAGCCAGGATTTGTTACAGAACCAGGGGAGATTCAGATTAATTTGTTCCCCTGCAATACAGAGAAGCTCTAGCACTTGTACACTGAGGACATGCAGGGTTAATTTCTTTGGGCAGGCTGCAACAAGTCCTTTAGAGACACTTTGTAGTTCCTTCTTCTCATCTCCTTTTCTTGTAAGTTTCATTCTCCCTAGAGCCTACTTCTTAATATTTTCACTTAATCTTGCAGCTTTGATTCTTATCTTTCTATGGCTAATTCATAAATCAATCCATGTGATTTCTAGCTTAAACTTATAGCTTCCCGGGGAATATTTTTCCTTGCATATTTTATTTTTTCCTTTTTGTATCTCACAAAAATTTTCTCATTTTTTCCTCTGTCATCAGATTAGGTAGTTATGGTATAGCTTTGAGCTAAGATTTTAATTGATTTATTTTTATTTTTGAGACAAACCCAGCAGTGATCAGGGCTTTTAATTCAGGTTCTGCACTTAAGGATCACCTCCTGTGGTTTAAGGGACCAGGTGGGGTTCCAGGTTACCCACATTCAAGGAAAACACCCTACACCTCTTCTGGAATGTTAAAATATTGATTCCTCTCATAAGCATTTATTCATTCTAGTGGCAATTTCTTCATATTTTGTGTGTACCTGTCCAGGTGTACATTAGCCTAATTTTTACACACACACACACACACACACACACACACACACACACGTACGGGTGCACTCATACATACGTACATCTACTACTCTCTGCTCTATAAGGCTCTCTAATCAGTAATCAGTGAACCATGCTGTATCATGGAATCAGTGAACCATGCTGTATCATGGATCAATCCTGAGCTTCCTGAACATGCTCAAGCACATTGAACTATCTTTATTGCACTTGTCACTATCTTCTTTGTATGCCACTTCAAAATCATTGCATAGTTTTCTGGGTTAATATTTTTGAACTTTTTTGGGTTGACTTTCACATAAATAGAATATATAATAAGTGCATTCATTTAATGCATATCCAGTGAGTTGGGTATAGTTCTAATATTTTCGTTATCTTTGCATTATAGAATTGTTGCATATATTACAATTCTATTGCCCATTCTAAAAATGTTTGGCCTGTGAGCTATTTCACATTATAGGTATCACAGACAATATTGCAAAGGTTATTTTTGTAACCATCCCTTGGTATTCATTTTGATGAAGTACTCTTATCTGCAAAGTCCAAAAAGGTAGTCAATATTTACATATGAATCAATATAATTTGAAAAGCTATTAATGTCATTGAATGTAATTACATTTTTAGGATTTTTTAAAAAATTAAATTAAAATGATTTCTGAACACAGCAATAAGCTAGTGTTTGGTACAATGCAGACTTGTGACATTTACATTAAAATGTAATTCCAAGGTCTCTAAATTTCTAATTTAGAGACATATATCTTCAAAATATATCTTCAAAATTTATAGATAATGCCATATGCTATTCCAAAAATTGTTTTAAAAACTTTGTCAATAATTTAGATATTTTTCCTATTGACTTTGTTGGTCAACATAGGGAATTATCACATTTTAATTTTTTCTCAAATTGATGGTGCATAAAAAGAAAATTTCTTTAGGTTTAAGCTTATGCTTTCTGGTAATTAAAAAACTAGTCACCTTTTATATTACCACTGAGTTTTTAAAATATATTTGTGTGCAAACATGTGTGTTCCTATATACCTATGAAATGAGTTGCATTTTATTTAATTTTATTTTAATTTTATTGAATCACCATGAGATAATTACAAGCTTTCATGTTTGGGTTACAATCACACAATGATCAAACACTCATCCCTCCACCAGTGCAAATTCTCCACCACCAATATCCCCGGTATACGCCCCCCCCTTTCCATCCTCCCCCTGCCTCCATGGCAGACAATATCCCCCATATTCTCTCTACTTTGGGGCATTATGGTTTGCAATGCAGATACTGAGAGGTTATCATGTTTGGTTCAGTATTCCCGCTGCCTTTCTCCTCTTTGCTTATGAGGCTTGCTTCCAGCTATGGAGCAATCATCCTGTCCCAAATATCTACTATCCTTAGGTGTAAGACTCATGCTATATTGTTTTATACTCCAAAAACGAATACTCCAGAATTCTATGTCTGTCCGTCTCTTTTGACTCAATTCACTTAGCAAGATACTCTCCATGTCTCTCATGAGTTGCCTTTTAAGAATTTTGTTTATTTTTTCTTGGTTTGTTTAATCTTCATGGAGGCAGGGGTTCCTATACAGTCCATAGGTTAGTTTTGTATTTTGAAGGAGATAGAAATAATATGTTACACATATTCTCTTCCTCCTATGGATTTTCCTTGCTCTCTTTATGTAAATATTAGTTAGTAAAAGCTATTTTTAGTGCAAGCAAGTATATAAGTCAATGTTATAGATATATATTTATATCATTTAAGTAGATACATATTTTGTCAAAGTTTCACAGATTTTTAAAACATATCAATTTGTATTAATACCCAGAAATTCAGATATAATCATTCCATTTTTTATTAGAACTTCTCTTTAGTGAATATTTACATTAAATGCCTGTTTTTCCCATCCTTTAATACATCAACATTTCATGTTCTGTGTATAAACCCATGAGAAACCCAAGTAATAAGCAACATTAACCCCCACAGCCAGACTGTTGGCACACTTGAAATGTAAACTGCCAAGATCAAAAATGGCTCTACTCTGGGAATGCCCTGCCACGGAGGCAGGGTTGAATGGGGAGAATGAGGCGTTGGAGGGATACTCGGATCCATGGTGGTGCGAAATGGGCAGTGGTGGAGGGATGGGTATTTGATCATTGTATAATTGAAACCCAAGCACAAAAATTTGTACGTCTACAGCTGTACCTCATGGTGTCTCGCTAATTATCACTTAATCACTTATCACTTAATCCCCGTTATTCATCGATTTATTCGAGCGGGTGCCAGTAACGTCTCCATTCATCCCGGTTGCGTGCTAGCGTAGCCCAATGGTATCTGTTCGTTCTAGGAACATGCAGAGCCTCAAACCGATCATTTAGGGTCTTGACGAAGAAGTCTGACCATCTTATAGGTGGGCGTCCACGTGATCTTTTGATGTCCCATGGAATCCAATCAGTAATGGCTCTAGTCCAGCGGTTGTCTGTAAACCTCATTACGTGTCCAGCCCATCTGATTTTTGATGTCTTGGCAAATGAGACAGCGTCCCTGATTCTTGAGCATTGACGAAGATCAGAACTCCGGATTCTATTTCTCATTTGAGTGAATCGTGATATTCCAAGCATAGTTCTTTCGATTCCTCTTTGAGAGACCCGAATAGCGTTCTCATCCTGTTTTCGTAGGGTCCAGGTCTCTGAGGCATATGTTAATGCAGGAAGAATAGTGGAATCAAAGAGATGTGCTCATAGCTGGAGGTTCTTTGTCCTTTTAGTTATTTCTTCAATGCTCTTGAAGGCATTCCAAGCCGCTCTCTTCCTCCTGCGCAACTCAGGTGCCAGGTCATTCATCATGTTGATTTCTCGACCTAGGTATATATAACTGTTGCATTCGGAGATGGTGGTTCCGTTGAGAGCAAATGGAGCGTCAGGAACAAGGCTGTTTCTCATAAACATTGTCTTCGTTAGATTCAGCTGTAGTCCGACCTTTCCACATTCACGGTCAAAGTCGTTCAGCATTTGTGCCGCTTGGCTGATGTTTGGTGTTATTAGAACGATGTCATCAGCAAAGTGGAGGTGGTGTAGTTGCCGACCATCTATCTTCACTCCCAAGTTTTCCCATTCCAGTCGTCGCATGATGTTCTCGAGGGTGGCACTGAAGAGTTTTGGTGAAATGGTATCACCCTGCCGAACCCCTCTCTTGATATGGATGATTACTTCTTTGTAGAATGGTGAGATTTTGGTAGTGAATCCGCAATAGAGCTCATGAAGGATCCTCGCTAATTAAAATTTTTAAAAAAGGGAAAAAAATGGCTCTATTTTGTCTCTATTACGTCTCCTTCCACCTGGCTAATTTCTTCCCTGTTGTTAAAGATTCATTCCATCCTTACAGTAATAGACTCTGAAGACCAAGATTTGACGGTGAAAATGTGTGTTAGGGCAGGGAGATGTTGGGCCCTGTTAGATAACCCTGGGTTATCCTTGCTACGCTCACAGAGAGCTTAGGGTTTATTGAGCAAGTCCTACAACAGTGCAATTGAGGTGCAACTAATAATTATATATTGCTTTTCTCTTTCCTTTATATAATTTGTAGTTTATTTAGCAATGCTCTTTTTCTATAGATACAGGAAGACAATTGATGCTATACTATGTAACTTGGGAATTAATTTACTCCAAAATAATATTTAATCCTGGGCATCCATATTTGCTTGATTTAAGCCTCAGTTGCCCTTAATTCCTACACTCCAAGAGCAGGGTTCCAATGAGGGAATGATGGACCGAAGGAGAGCTGTGAGCTCAAAATGGGCCAGGCCAAGCATCATGATACTTAACTAATAATTTAAGAGCATGGTCTTGGACAAACTCTACCATGACCCAAAAAAGAGGTAACTGAATAAGGACCCTGCTGAGTTTAGGAAGACTAAACTGTCTGAAGAGTGTGGTCTGGAATACATAGTGAGATGTCCTCAGGAAGAACAAAACTTTAAGCTTAACATCTCTTACTGTGCTTAGACAAAGTGACATTGCTAAAAATATTATAAGAAGTAAATTTATTATGACTTTTTAAGTGATTTACTAGCTGGGGAGAAAGCAATACAAACTGGATGAAATCCGCCCTTGGTCAAACCTCCTAGCAATCTTAAATAATGTCTTTAGGTGAGATTTTATCCTTGTGAAGGAGGGCTGGAGAAGCTGTACCCAGCAGTGCTGCTTAGGAATTATTCCTAGCTCTGTACTCAGGGATCACTCCTGATATCTCAGAGGACCATACTGGGTCTCAAGGATCAAATTACATTTGGCTTCATGCAAGCCTACATGCTGTACCATCTTCAGGCCCTAGGGCTGGGGCTGAATTGTTAGTCCACCAAAGTAACCCTCCAATTGGAGCTAGCTCTTCCAAAAGGAAGTTTAGTGAGACCACTGCAGGGTCAGAGGACCCACCTGACTTCTGAATTGCCAGAGAAGCCTATTCATTTGGTAGCATGAGTGCTAAATCCAACTGACTCAGGGTATTGGAAATTAATGATTTTGAGGAAAGTCCAACTGTCAGGAAGTTACAAGCAATAAAAATGAGGAAACATGTGTAGGGAGACCTGAGACTATTAAAGTTTGTGAATTAATGAAACCAAGAAAAATATCTAATCCTGAAATAGCTTAGAGGCATGAGAGCAGATCCTTTTGAGATGCAAATCTTGAGCTCTTGACAATGGGGAAACTGAGCACTTAAGCAGCTCCGAAATGGAGATGCCTCTGGAGTCTCTAAAGATCATAATGAGAATATGAAAGAAATATCGAGGCCAAGGCTTCCCTATGTCAATGCCTGGATTCATTTCTATAGTCAGAGAACTCCAGGTCAATATAATTAGGAGAAAATCTCTGGTAGCTTCAACACTCTCCACCTTTTCCATTCTGGAGAAGCTCATGTTTTCTCTTAAACAACTCTGTCTCTCTGTCATCTCTCTGTCTCTCTGTCTCTATCTCTCTCACTCACTCTCTTCCTGTCTCTCACATCTCTCTCAAGTTCTTCCAGTAAAAATCCTTTTTTTTTTCAATTTTTATTAGTGAAACACCATGAGGTACAGTTGTAGCTTTACAAATTTTTGTGCTTGGGTTTCGATTCTTTTGCTTCACTATTTTGCCTCTTTATGAATTTCCTTTCTGCACAGGTACACGATAGAACTTGAACACATGTACCTATAATGGACTGATTTTCCTTTGCTTGCAAAGAGCAATTCTTGAGGATTTGGGTAGTGAGGACCCTTTCCTGTGACTAGTGGGTTTTAAGGGTGGCCTGAGAGCTGCTTCATGGGCGCAAGCATCTGTTTCATCTTGGTTCTCACAGTAGACTTTTCCAGTCCTGACCCATATTATACATTTCTCAGGGGTTCAAAGTGGGTAGGAGAGGGAGGTGGAACATCTTTCTTGAGGCTAAGCTCTTCTTTGTTCCCCATTTCACTCAGATCTCCAGGAACGAGAAGATTCTTTCTAAGACAGCGTTGGAGGGAGTGTACAATGACACAGGAGAGTGGGCCAGGGGTAATACTGCTCTACATGCTGAGGGGGTCTTCAGCCATCAGGGAAGTCCCATACCCTACCAGGGCATGACTTGTTGAGGGCAGGCTGAGAACCTTCCAGACCTACCTGAATTTATGGGCAATTACTCTAGTCAGAGGGCTGTACTTGTCCTTGGGTTCCTTGGCTGCATTCATTAGAAAGAGAGGGAAATCACCAAATGGAGTGGGTTAATTGACCCAACAGTGGGTAAAATAATTTACATAGACAAAAAAAACAGATTTACTGAAAACACTGTGGAAATACCACAGGCAAGACTCAAGAGAGCAGCTTTTCCAGTGTTGGGACTAGTGATCAACAAACAGAGGTGTTTGCTTACAGGCAGCAGTGTGATGATTTAGCATCATGTTTGTGATGATTTTGCAGGACCTTTTCGAGATGTGGCTTTCTGGACAAGGCAGTCTTTCCTTTCCTCTTATTGAAAAAGCTGGGTGTTTTGGAGAAAAAGCAAAAACAAAACAAGCAGACAAAAAATATTTATGGAAAGGCAAAGGGTATGAAAACAAGGTAAAGAAGCTCACAGATTATGGAAAGGCTCTACTGTAGAAAGCAACAGGAAAGGCAAAACCTTTCCTCTTTTACTTTTTAACAAAGAGAAATGTATGAGCATTTTTTATTTCCTCTAAAATGTGAATCATTAAAAAAGGAAGTGATGGTGAGATGATTATATTCCTGTGTGAGTTCCACATTGCCAAGATCTTCCGGGTTATAAGGTCCCACCTACCCCAGACTCGTATTTTTGTGTTGGGGGGGGGGGTTACACCTGGTGATGCATAGATGTTACTCATGGCTCATGCACTCAGGAATTACTCCTGGCAGTGCTCAGGGGACCATATGGGGTGCTGGGAATCGAACCTGGGTTGGCTGCGTACAAGGCAAACACCCTACTCACTGTGATATCGCTCTAGTCCCTAGCCCACACTCTTGACATTCCCTATCAATGACTTCTCTTCCTTTGGGACCTTATCCTAATCTCATCCAGCCTGTTGGTTGCCCTTTCATCTCTATCTTTGTTGTTGTTGTTGTTTAATATAATGGGAAGTTGAAGCTCAACATCCCTATATTCCCTTCATATCTAGAACACATAATGAAACCATTTGCAGGAACCATTTGATCAACAATAAATCAGTTATCTACTCAAATAAATCCTACCTCAATTGTTTAAACCACAGTGGACTATGGACCCATTAAAGAGACAATGGATGAGTTGGTAAACCACTGAGATCTGGGATTATTTCTTTCACAAAGATCCTTGATTCAAATTGTCAAATATATGTTGCAATGACGTATTTTATGTGTCAGTTTGACTGGTCAAGTATTTTTCAGATTGAGTTTTATTTTTGAGTACATCTTTGAAGGTGTTTCTGGATAAGATTAGCATTGAATCAGTGATTGTGACAAGCAGATTGCCCTTCAAAATGTGGGTAGGATTCACCTATTCCTTTGTAAGTAAAAGGAAACAAAATGTCACCTAAGGAGAAATTTACCCTTTTTTTAAACTTTCACAAATTTCTAGAGTAGGGGCACATCTCAGTTTTTCTGGTTCTCATAATAGCGTTTAAGCCAACAGTCACTGTGATTCTCAGCACTTGAATTCAGACTGAATTACATATATGCTTTCTTAAATTTCCAGTTTTAAGTTTCAACATATTAAATTAATGTAAAATGCAATGTCCAATATAATAGTTAATCACAATTATTTTATAAAATAATATATATTAATATACATGCATTTATTAACAATTCCATTTTTTGAAGAGTGCTTTGATATCTATTCTGATACAAAAGTTATAACTAATGGTCTTGAGACTTTGTTATATATTTACTTTTAGTTGACTCATTAAATCTACTTTAATGTCTTCTTAGACCCATTTCAGTTTTTTAATCCCTCTATATATGTATATTTTCTTGTATATTATACATTTTTTGTTTTTTTAATTTTTATTAGTAAAACACCATGAGGTACTGTTGTAGACTTCAAATTTTGTGTCTGGGTTTCAATTATACAGTGATCAAGTATCCATCCCTCCACCAGTGCCCATTTTCCACCACCACGGATCCCAGTATACCTCCATTCCCCATTCCCCACATCCCACCCTGCCTCTGTGGCAAGGCACTCCCTTTGGTTCTCTCACTCTTTTTGGGTGCTGTGATTTCCAAAAGAGGCATTGAGTGTCAATCACATTCAGTCTATAGTCTACTTTCAGCATGCTTCTCCCATCCTGGGAGGATCCTCCCATAACCCTTTGTTTGGTGCTCCCATTTCTATCTGAGCTGCCTTTACCCTAGCATGTGTGGCTGGCCTCTAAGCCATGGAGTAAACCTCCTGGTACTTATCTCAGCTATTCTTGGGTGTTAGTCTCCTATTTTTTTACTTTATGTTCCCCAGATGAATGCAATCTTTGTATGTCTGTCCTTCTCTTTCTGACTCATTTCTCTTAGCATGATACTTTCAACATAGTAACACTTGTATGTAAATTTCATGACTTCATCTTTCCAAACAGCTACATAGTACTCCATTGTGTAGATGTACCAAAGTTTCTTTAACCAGTCATCTGTTCACAGGCACTCAGGTTTTTTCCAGATTCTGGCTATTGTAAACAGTGCTGCAATAAGCAAACAAGTGCGGATGTCACTTCGACTATACTTTTTGCCTCTCTGAGATATATTCCTAGGAGTGGTATTGCCGGGTCAAATAGGAGCTCAATTCCTAATTTTTGGAGAATCGTTTATGCTGTTTTCCAAAAAGGCTGAACCAGTCGGGCTTCCCACCAGCAATGAAGGAGTGTCCCTTTCTCGCCACATCTGTGCCAGCAACAGTTGCTTTTGTTCTTTTGGATGTTGGCCAGTCTTTGTGGTGTGAGCTGATATCTCATTGTGGTTTTGATCTGCATCTCCCTGATGATTAACGATGAAGATCATTTTCTCATGTGCCTTTTTGCAATTTGGAGTTCTTCTTTGAGAAAGTTTCTGTTTATTTTGTAGCCCCATTTTTGATGGGGTTGAATGTTTTCTTCTTGTGGAGTTGAACCAATTATTTATATATTGTTGATATCAACCCCTTGACAGATGTGTATTAGGAGGATATCCTTTCCCATTTTGTAGACTGTTTTTGTATTTTGGTCACTGTTTCTTTTGATTTTCAAAAGGTTCTTTGTTTAAGATAGTCTAATTTGTCTATCTCTATTTTCACTTGCTTGGCCAGTGGTTTGATATCTTTGAAGATACTATTAGCTTCAATGTCATGGAGGGTTTTGCTAACTTTCTTCAGTGTAACTTATGGACTCCTGTCTGATGTTGTTCTTTAATCCATTTTTGAACTTACTTTTGTACATGGTGTTAGACAGAGATCTGAGCCCATGTTTTTATGTAGCCATCCAGTTTTGCCAGCACAATTTGTTAAAGAGGCTTTACTTACTCCACTTCACATTTCTTGCTCCTTTATCAAAGATTATATGATCATATGTTTGAGGGGAGATTTCAGCATATTCAACCCTGTTTCATTGGTTTTTAGCTCTGTCTTTGTTCCAGTACCATGCTGTTTTAATTATTGCTGCTTTGTTGTAGAGTTTGAAGTTAGGGAGGTTGATTTCTCCCATTTTTTTTCTCAAGAATTGCTTTAAGTATTCGTGGGGGCTTATTGTTCCATATGAATTTCAGGAGTGTTTGTTCCATTTCTTTTGAAGAAAGTCATGGGTATCATTATAGGGATCACATTGAATTTGTACAAGACTTTGGGAAGTATTGCCATTTTGACGATGTTATTTTTTCTGATCCATGAGCAGGGGGTATGTTTCCATTTTCTCATGTCCTCTTATTTCTTGAAGTAGCGTTTTGTAATTTTCATTGTACAGGTCCTTTTCTTCCTTAGTTAAGCGGATTCCTAGGTACTTGATTTTTCTGGGGCACAATTTTGAATGGGATTTTTTTTCATGTCACTTTCTTCTCTCTCATTGTTTGCATATAGAAAGCCTTGGACTTTGGGGTATTGATTTTATAGCCTGCAACTTTCCTGTACAAGTCTATTGATTCTAGGAGTTTCATGGTAGAGGTTATAGGGTTATCTAAGTATAGTACCATATCATCTGCGAATAGTGAGAGCCTGATTTTTTCCTTTCCTTCCTGAATGCCCTTATTATCTTTTTCTTGCCTAACTGCTATTGCAAGTACTTCCAGTACTATATTGAACAGCAGTGGAGAGAGTGGGCATCCTTGTCTCTTCCTTGATCTTAGAGGGAAGTCTCTCAGATTTTCCCCATTGAGGATGATGCTTGCTGTAGGCTTGTGGTAGATAGCTTTAACTATATTGAGGAAAATCCCCCCTATAACCATTTTGGCTAGGGTTTTCATCACAAACAGTTGCTGGGTATTGTCAAATGATTTTTCTGCATCTATTAATATGATATGTGCTTTTTATCTTTTTATGTTAATATGATGGATTATGTTATTGATTTTCTAATGTTAAACCATCATTGCATCCCTGGGATGAATTCTACTTGGTCATGTTGTATGATCTTTTTGATGAGTCGTTGGATTCTATTTGCTAGTAGTTTGTTGAGGATCTTTGCGTCTGTGTTCATCAGGGATATCAGCCTGTGGTATCTCTGTTTGCTTTTGGTATCAGGGTGATACTTGCTTTGTAGAAACTGTTCGGAAGTGTTTTCGATTTCTCATTTTCATGAAAAAGCTTAAAAATGATTGGGAGTAAGTCCTCTTTAAAGATTTGGAGGAATTCACTAGTGAATCCACCCAGGCCAGGACTTTGTGTTTAGGGAGACTTTTTATTACCATTTCAATTTCCTTGATGGTGATAGGTCTGTTCAGGTATTCCAGGTCTTCTTGGTTCAGCCTTGGGAGTCTACAGGATTCTAGGAATTTGTCTGTTTCCTCGAGGTTTTCATGTTCCGTGGCACAAACCTTCTCAATGTACTCCCTAAGGCTCCTTTGAATTTCTCTAGTTTCTGTTGTAATGACCCCCTTTTCATTTCTGATTCGGTTTATTAGGGTTTCTCTCTTCCTTTTTTGTGAGTTTTGCTAGAGGCTTATTGATCTTGTTCATTTCCTCGAAGAATCATCTCTTGATCTTTCATTGATCTTTCAGATCTTTTTTTGGTTTCCATCTGGTTAATCTCTGCTCTGAGTTTTATTATATGCTTCCTCCTGTTTGGGATGGGCTCCTTTAGTTGGTCATTCTCCAAGGTCTTAAGCTTTGAGGTTATGTTACTTAGGTTACTTATGTGTGCTCGCTCCTCCTTCCTGATGAATGCTTGTAGAGCTATAAACTTTCCTCTTAACACAGCTTTTGCTGTGTCCCATAAGTTTTGGTAACTCATGTCCTCATTTTATTTGTTTCCAGGAATCTTTTGATTTCCTCTTTGATTTTCTTTCTAAGCCACTCGTTGTCCAATAGTGAGCTGTTTAATTTCCAGGTGTTTGATTTAGTTTTCTGTTTGTGTGTGTGATTTACTTCTACTTTCAGTGCATTGTGGTCTGAAACGATTGTTGATACAATCTCTATCTTATTAATTTTATGGAGGTATGTTTTGTGGCTCAGGATGTGGTCTTTCTTGGAGAATGTTCCATGCACAATTGAGGAGAATGTGTATTCAGGTTTTTGAGGATGAAGTATCCTGTATATATCTACTAAGTCCTTTTATTCCATTTTTCCCTCAGATGAAGTATGTCCTTACTAATCTTGAGTCTGGTTGATCTATCAAGAGGTGATAAAGCAGTGTTAAAGTCTCCCACTACTATTGTGTTGCTATTGAGTTCGTTCTCCAAATCTATGAGTAGTTATTTTAAGTACTTTGCTGGTCCCTCATTAGTTGTATATACATTTAGTATTGCAAGTTTTTCCTGTTGTACAGATCCCTTGATCAATAAGAAAGGGCCTTCACTGTCTCTTGTGATCTTCAGTCTGAAATCAATGTGGTCTCATACTAGGATGGCTACCCCAGCTTTTTTATGGGAGTTGTTTTCCTGTAGGATTGTTTTCCAGCCTTTGACTCTGAGCCTGTGTTTGCTTTGACTATTGAGATGTGTTTCTTTCAGGCAGCAGAATGTTGGGTTCAATTTTCTAATCCATCCTGCCACTCTGTGTCTTTTAATTGGTGTGTGTGTAGCCCATTGACGTTGAGAAAGATTATTGTTATGGGGTTTTGTCCCATTTTTCTATTGAAATTTGGTATATTTGAGGGGCCTGTCTTGTCTTCAGGTAGCCCATTTAGTTGTTCTTCTAACCATGACTTTGAGTCTATGAAGTTCCTGAGCTGTTGTTTGTCTGTGAAACTGTGTGTTGTTCCTTCTGTTATTAATGAGAGTCTCACTGGTATTTTTGGTGAGGCATTTATTTCATTGAGTTTTTTCACTATGCCCCACCACTGTTTTAGGGCCAGGAGGGTTTCATCAGATAAATGAGCTGTGAATCTTAAGGATGTTCCTTTATAGAAAATTTCTTTCTTTGATCTTGCTGCTTTCAGAATTTTGTCTCTATCTAAGGTTTCGGTCATTTTGATAAGGATGTGTCTTAGGGTATTTTTATTTTAATTTTTTCTAGCTGGTACCCCTTTGGCCTCCTGAATGTGGTCACATGTTTTCTTCAGCTCTAGAAACATTGTAACAATGATATCTTTGACAGTTTCTTCTTCATCAGGGTTTTCTTCCTGTTCCTCTGGGCCTCCAATAATTCTTATGTTGCCCCTCTTGGCTTCATCACAATCTTCTCTTGTCATCTGTTCCTGAATTGTGAGTCTCTTTTCCATTTTCTGGTCTTTTCTGGAGAGTCTCTCGACTTCATCTTCGGGCTCACTGATTCTCAGTCCTCAGCAGCTGTTACTCTGTTGCTGAGGCCTTCCACTGAGTTTTTTAATTCTCCTACCAGGTTTTTCAGGTCTACATTCTCCTTATTTCTACATTCAAATCCTTTGTCTTTTAATGGCATTGCTTCCCATTGTTTCTTTTAGTTCCCTAAGCATCCTCAGTAGCTCTCTTCTAAATTCCTTGTCACAGAGGTTGTCTAGAACTTCATTACACTTGGTGTCTTCTGGGCTAGTCTCTTCAATAAGAAAACGTGGTGGGCTTTTGCGTTGCTTTACCATTGTGACCAGTGTTGTTTAGACCTTCATGCTCACTGTTACTATTCTGCTTGAGATGCAGAATAAATTGAGATGAGCTTAATGAATTATTGGCTAATGAGTATCTGATGGTTAAGCTAACCTAGTGAAAGTTCCATCTAAGAGGGTAACTTATGGTTCCTATAAGATATGCAGTGGGAGAATAACCCGCAGCCGCTAATGTGGCCATGGCTCCAGGAAAGGGCCCTGGTGCTGGGTGGGTACCTGATGAATGAGGAGAGAGTGCCTGCAGTGGTTCAGCTTTGTTTTCAGGCAGTGTGCCTCAATTCCTATGCCCCGCAGAGCAAGGGTGAAAACGTGGTGTTCTCAGGGGATCTAGTTAGCCGTGAACGCCGGGAAGGGGCCCTGGCACTGGGCAGTTATCTGGTGAATGAGGCACATTTTAATATATTTGCATATATTATAGATTATTTAATATAAAATATTTTGGTTTTAATATTCAAGGGTGCAAAAGTTGAGTTAGCATACATTAATGACCTGAAATAAAAGAGTCAACAACAATGTATGAAGGAAAGGAATGAACTTTGTCTTTCAGAAATAAAGTTGAAGATAGGAAGACACCAACACAAAATATTCTGATTATCTGCTCACTTGCCCTCTAGCCCGGGACACGTTTCAATATATGTCCCTGGGTTAACAGGGCAAATTCTCCCTAGAAGACAATGTTACAATTGTACATTATAGCAGTATTTCAAGTGAATAAAACTTTGCACATGTCAATGAAAATCATTCAGGCTGTATAACAAGACATTTGATTTCACTTTCATGACTAACTTAAAATCTGTCAGTTTATCTTTCCTGTGAGAAACATTGCAAACTTCTTTTTGTGTGCACTACGTCAAAGTCCTCAAACAAGTATTTTTGTTTTCTCAGTATATTCCTATAGATTATTTTATTGGTGGGGGCTATAATTGACATAGAACATGGTGTTAATTTAATTATAAATATAAAATATTTCTTTGTATTGCCATAGTAAGTCTAGTCAACATCTGTCACTGTATGAAGTTAGCATTTTTTTCTCTTGTGACTCATGTACTTTTCTAACTTTTAAACTACAAGGAAAAATAAAAGATTGAAGTCTAATAATATGTAAACTATTGGTTTTATTATTGCATTTAGCAACTATTTGATGATACTACCTACAATCTTTCTTAATAAAACATTTCAAGGACCACAAAACATGGCAAAACTTTCACTACATGCCAATCTGTAGTGGTAAGAATTAAATTTCAGTCTACATGGTAGGTTCATTTCATATTATTTCTTGCCTTATTAAACTTACTATCCAGAGTATTGAACATTTAATTATAATCTAGTTTTCAGTTAAAGAGTAGTGAATACACCTAGAATTAAAAGTCAGTAACTATTTCTTGATAAATACATTCTTGAAAAATACATGAATACATGTCCCCACTGGAAAAGTTGTTGTATGACGTACAATATGGTATATCTTTAAATATGAAAATATTTCAATATGTTCTTTGCCCCTGTATTATTAGTAGTTACAAACATTTCTGGTATATTATAGAAAATGATTGCTAAGAGATAAATGAACTTATATAAATGTTAAAATGGTAACAGATTTGACCTGGAGAACAGTGCAGGTATTACACTACCTGTGATGCTACCATGTGGTCAGTCCTGGGTTCAAAAAACTTTTGTGTCCCACATGTGCAGAGATAAAAATCTACTGTATTTTTATTTGTTTGCTTGGTCCATTATTTTGGAGCCACACCTGGCAGTCCTTGGGGTGTTCTCTCAGCCTGGACAAGGATCACTCTTAGTTGACTTAGGGAACCATATGGGCAAGCCAAGGATCAAACACAGGTTCCCCATATGCCATATGGCCCACCCATTGACTTCACTCCGACTCAATCTATTATTTTTTAATACTGGAGTCTGTGGTACTGCACAAAATTCATCACATGGTTAACTCCACTAATGTTCATTTAACTCTTTATCTGTCCAATGAGGGAAATTCATTACAATTTTTAAAATAATATCATGAATTCGGATAATGAGCAACAACAGCAAAGTATCTGAAAGTTGAAAAAAATAATATACGCAAGCATATGTTTTCTTTCAAAGTTCAATTGATTGATTGTGTCAAACTACATTAATAGGAAGTTTTAATATAAAATACAGAGCATTAAAAATATTAAGTGGATCTTTGAGGCTGTAAAAAAGACAGGTATGTACATAGACACACTTATATTAGATTCTTGGTTTAAAGGAATTTGTGTAGAACAAATCTATTTCTCTCTTCAATTTATAATCTAACTGAACTGATTAATCACAGTGAATTATGAATCTAGGTATACTCAATTTAGTTACTATATGTTACACTTTTTTCTTTTACAGAAGCCCACCTATATGACATAAGCACTTAGTTCTACTAATACTTCATTATAGGTTAGAAAGACCATATAGCATTCTAAGTCAGTGCTTCAATGTATTCGATCTAATATTTATTAGTAATTATAGTGATCGTATTGTTTCCAATCTCATGCCTTTGTATCTCTATTTTAACTGTCTCTAAAATGATGTGGGGAAAATGATGAATGTGGGTGTACAAATAAATATATTATGTGTATTGTATGTTTATGTTGCATAAATGTATTTTTAAAATGCTTAAAATAATTTAACTGAATTAATTTCACCATTTATTATCTTTATGCTATACTCTAAGTAGAAATTAACAGAATAAGCTAAAATAAAAAGAACCAAAGACTAAGGAAGAAAGGAAGGAAGGAAGAAAAGAAGGAAAGAAGGATGGGAGGGAGGCAGGCAGGAAGAAAGGAATGAAGGGAGGGAGGGAGGGAGGGAGGGGAGGAGGAAGGGAGGGAGGGAGGGAGAGTGGGAGGAAGTTAGGGAGGAAACAAGGAAGATGTCTGCGCAAGTAAAAAGAACAGTTTTATAATATACGATGGGAGCATAAAACTTTAAAACTACAAGAGTACATGTGTATATTTGTAGGTACATATATATTTCTATAAAATTATAGAGTATTTTATGTTGTACTGTATCCTCCTTCCCACACATACTTGTGGTTGATTATAACCATTGACAAATTCTCCTAGACCCTGTTTTCCATATATATATATACACGCACACATATATATATATTATATATGCTCAAGTGGGCCCAATAACGTCTCCATTGTGACAATTGTTACTGTGTTTGGCATATCTAATAAGTCACGGGTAGCTTGCCAGGCTCTCTGAGAGGGGCGGAGGAATCAAACCCAGCTTGGACAGGCTGGTTGCGCACAAGGCAAATGCCCTACTGCTGTGCTATCACTTCAGCCCATATATATATATATATATATATATATATATATACACATATAATCAGCCCATATATATATATCACAAATGACTGCAGTTATTCTATGAATGCAGTCATTCTATATCTGTCCCTCTATTTCTGACTCATTTAACTCAGCATGATAATCGATAGACAAGACCATTCATTTATAGGCAAATTTCATGACTTCATTTTTCCTAAAAGCTGAGTAGTATACCATGGTGCAGATGTGCCGTAGTTTCTTTATCCATCCATGTGTTCTTAGGTGCTCATGTTGTTTCCAGATTCTGGCTATTGTGAATAGTGCTACAATGATCATAGGGGTGTAGATGGTATTTCTACTGTGTATTTTTGGGAACCCAGGGTACATTCCAAAAGTAGTTTTTCTGGGTCAAATGGGAGCTCAATTTCTAATTTTTTGAGTAATATCAATATTGCTTTTAAAAATAAGCTGCACCAGTTGGCATTCCCACGAATAATGAAGAAGATTCCCTTTCTCCACATATTGTACAAGCACTGGTTGCTCTTGTTCTTTTGGAAGTATGTCAGTCTCTGTGTGAGATGATATCGCATTGTTGTTTTGATTTGTACCCCTCTTATCTTTAGTGATGAAGAGAATTTTTTTCATTTGGCTTCTCAAAAAAGTAAATCACTTACTACTCCTTGTATTACAGTTTTAGATTGGGGAAGTTGATGCCACCCATCTTCTTTTTCCCAAGGATTGCTTTGACTATTCATGGGGGTTTATTACTTCATATGAATTTCAAGAGTGTCTTGTCTATTTCTTTGAACATGTCATGAGTGTCCTTCTAGGGACTACATCGAATCTGTACAATGCTTTGGGAAGTATTGCCGTTTTGACAATGTTAATCTTTCCGATCCACGAGGAAGAGATGTGTCTCCATTTACTAGTGTCCTCTTTTATTTATGAAGCACTGTTCTTTGTCACAATCCTTTACCTCCTTAGTTAAGCTCATTGCAAAGTACTTGGTTTTCTGAGGTGCAATTGTGAAGGGGTTATTGTTTGTTTGCTTGTTTAATTAATATCACATTCTTCTCTTTCATTATTTACATATTGGAAAGCCATGGACTTTTGGATATTGATTGTGTATTCTGCCACTCTACTATACAAATCTATGGTTTCCAGGAGATTTTGCTGGAGCCTTTAGTGTTCTCTAAGTATAGTATCATGCAATCTGCAAACAGTGAGTGCTTGAAGTCTTTCTTTCCTACCTGAATGCCCTTAATGTCTTTTTCTTCCGTAACTGCTATGGCAAGTACTAGAAGTACTATATTGAATAGAAGTGGCAAGAATGGACATCTTAGAGCGAAGGCTTTTAGTTTTTCCCTATTGAGAATAATGCTTGCCATGGGCTTGTGATATATGGCTTTGACTATATTGAGGAAAGTTCCCTCAGTTCTCATTTTGCAGAAAGTTTTCATCATAAATTCATGCTGAATCTTGTCAAATGATTTCTCTGCATCTATTGATTAGATAATATTAGATTCATCATATTTTCTATTAATATGATGAATTAGATTGGTTGACTTGTGACTATTAAACCATCCTTGAATCCACAGAATGAATCCTTGCATTCACTTGGTCATGGTATATGATGCTTTTGATGAAACTTTGGATTCTATTTGCTAATATTTTGTTGAGGATCTTTGAATCTGTGTTTATCAGGGATATCAGCCTTCAATGTTCTTCTTTGTGGTCTCTCTGCTTTTGGAACCAGGATGATACCTGCCTCATAGAAACTATTTGGAGTGTTTCTGTTTACCTTCTTCTTTGGTGCGTCTGTGTGATTTGTGTGCAGCCTCTGGCGCTGATTTATGTTCTTTTAGGATCATGTTCTTTTAGATTGGGTTTGCACAGATTCTTGTGTTCAGCATTATTTTGGTGAGTTTTGGGGTGTTCTAATTGGAATAGGTTAATGGACTATTGACCTAATATGAAGTAGCCAGGCTGCCATTGTAAGAATTCAGTACAGGAGAAGGAGATATGGGTCCATCGCACTATGAAAGGGGAAATTAGTTGGTGGCCACATGAGAGAATACTGCTCTTGGAGGCCACTCCCTCCACAAACCACAGGAGTATCATGTTGGCACAGATCCTGAGTTACTCTTCTGAGTCTCACTTTCCCGCACTTCTAAAACTGCTGGTGTCCCACCTTGACTAGGCACTCATTTGCGCACCGGTGGCTGTACAGGAACCTTCTTGATCCCTTCACTGCTCAACATGCTGCCCCATAGGCCACGCCCATCTGTATTCCACTTTTTAAAAGCTGTTGGAGTTATACCCATGAACTGCCTCTGGTACCAGTAAGATAATTCACTGGCCATGGTACAGAGACTCATAAGTAAATTTCAAAAGAGGTTATCAAGTTGTAGAGATACATCAAGATCCTGTGATACATCAAAATTCTGAATCATCCAGGACATTCCGGAGTGGAGGGTGGGGATGGGGTCAGATGATACTAACACCCACCCAAATAGAGCCCCAGAGGCATAAATTTTCACACTCCATAATTGTTGTCATAAACCTGGCAGGACGAGTCTCATCCAGAAATTAATCTGTTGATTAGGAGTAGCACACCAGATTGGATGGGATGTAACATAGAAAGCAACAAATATTGATTAACAAAAGATAAACACAGATACGACAATCTTCACTAAACTTCTTCTAAGGAAAGATTCTTTTTTTTCATTCTTTTAGCAAATTATTTATAACAAGCAATTAAGAATAAATTATTGAGGGCCCGGTATAGGAGCAGGATTAATGAGTGGTTGGGAAAATAGGAAATAGTGGTGTTGGGAAGGTGCAATGGTGGTGGGAATGGCTGTAACAAATCATCACATACAACATACAACTTTGCTAAATATATATTTATATATATAATTATTTTAAAAATATCTATTTGAAATCAAAGGATTTTGTCTTTTGTTTTTCAGAACTTTCTGACATACAGTTTTCTACAACTGTGGAAAGAAAGTAAACACTTGTGTCCAAAAGTAATGATGGTTTTGCTATACTGGACTACCATTCTCTCTCCTCCCCTGAGCTTCCTCTCACATCAGTACAATTCTTTTTGGCACTGGATGAGTTTTCATGTTCTTCCGTCCTCTATCTGGGTGCTTTATCCATTCTTCCAGTGTAGTTATTTTTATAAATGTATTATTCATATTAACATTCTTTATACAAATGCACTTTTCTTCTTACTGATTAAACATACCAACTAGGATTTTCTTCCAAAGAAACACGGACACAGTTCTGTTGTGGAGAAAAACAAGTGAACAAATTTATACAAATTCAGTCTAACAAAAATATAGAATTCTTTCCTCAGTAAAGAACGCATTTCTCTTTGTTTAGAATGTTAAATTACTGAATTCTGTTGAGGATTACATGTGTCAAAGAGAATGATTTATATAAATGTCATTTTAGTGCTGAACAGAAAGCTTTATAGTCTAAGTCCATAGTCTCAATATTTCTAAGAAAGTTGTGTTTAAAGCACTTGAGGAATCTGCAGTTTATTTAACAATTATTTTGGAATTTGTATGAATTTGTAGTTAGAAAAAGTAATATAAGTCTGGTTGCATCTTGATTTTATCCTGAATTATATATTTGCCTTGAAGACATAATAGTTTATTCTTTTTTTTAAATTTGACTCAATATATTTTATTTTTTTTCTACTAAAGATTCCTTTTTTTTTTATTAGTGAGACACTGTGAGGTACAGTTGTAGACTACAAATGTTGTGCTTGGGTTTCAATTATACAATGATCAAATACCCATCCCTCCACCAGTGCCCATTTCCCACCACCACGGATCCCAGTATCCCTCCCACCCCTCCATTCCCCCCATCTCACCCTGCCTCTGTGGCAGGGCATTCCCCTCTGTTCTCCCTCTCCTTTTGGGTGTTGTAGTTTGCAAAAGAGGCAGTGGGTGTTAATCATGTTTGGTCTATAGTCTACTTTCAGCAGGCTTCTCCCATCCTGGAAGGATCCTCCAAACACCCTTTATTTGGTGCTCCCTTCTCTGAGCTGCCTTTTCCCCTAGCATGTGTGGCTGGCCTCCAAGCCATGGAGCAAAATTCCTGGTACTAATCTCCGCCATTCCTGTGTGTTAGTCTTCTATTTTGTTACTTTATGTTCCCCAGATGAACGCAATCTTTCTATGTCTATCCCTCTCTTTCTGACTCATTTCGATTAACATGATACTTTTCATGTGTACCACTTGTATGTAAATTTCATGACTTCATCTTTTCTAACTGCTACATAGTACTCCATTGTGCATAGTAGTTTATTCTAATCAGTGTACTAATTGAATAACAAGCAAGAATATCTTTAATGTTCATTCTGACTTTAGCACCTATGTTTCTTGCAAAATAATATTATAAGATTGGCATATTTTTGCTTTGTTCATAGTTTATTACTGCAAACAAATAGAAATACTAAAATCAGCATTAAACACACTTATTTAAATTATGTGAAAATATTTAATAATCTCAAGCTGCTGTTACTCCTTACACTTCTAGAAATAAAAAAAATCAATACTTCAAGAATATCTGGAACACCATAAAACTTAAATTTTGAATTAAAAATTATTTTTATTTAATGTTCTATATTTTTAAACATTTATAAGAACAGTAGTTATACATGTATATATATAATGTTTATACATATAACATGATATATAAGATGCGGGCCACAAGGATCACAATTAATGAAAAAATAAAAAAATCTATTTTTGTATTGTTATTAGACCACATCCAGTGCTTCTTAGAACTAACTCAAGGTTCTGTCTCAAGGATCACTGGAGATCACTGGTATCATACAGGGAACCAGAGATCAAATAGTGTTTGGCCCACATACAAGGAAAGTGCCTTATTCCTATAATATTGCTATACTTCCCAAATCTATGATTTCAAGCTAAACTTTTATTAAAACATCCCCTAATTTTTGTATTTATTTTGGTGTTACTAAATTTAACACCTTTAAAATACATCACATGTAGGATCAGAGATATGAGGTTTCCTCGCACAGAGCCTACTTAGGTTCTATTCCACCACCCAACATGATCCCAGTCCCCAGAGTACAGAGGTAGGAGTAAGCCCTGACTATGACCATCTGTAAATCACATATCAAAAAGTAAATAAATAAATAAAATACAACATTTTTAGAAAATAAAATTGTAGAACACACAAAAAATCAAAGAGAAAATCATTCTATAAATAATTACAAATGAATGGTTACAATTTTATATTAGTCTTTTATTTTGGTGGAAGAGGGGAAGGTTTGCTTCTCAAATAATGTTTTGGGGTCTGAGAGACCAGTCAGCAATTATCTATCAGCATAGCTTGTGTTTCAAATCTAGAACAAACCAAATATATGGTGCGCTTGCTGAGCCCCTGTGGTGCTGAGGCTGATTTGGCCACTTTTTTTCTTTAATATACCAGGGTGCTCTGAAGTGCCTCAGAAAACTACATGGGGCCAGGAATCAAACCTGGTTTGGCTGTATGCAAGGCATGTGCCTCAGCCCCTGTATTGTTTCTGCATAAACTGGTTTTAATATTTTTTTAAAAATTGAATTAACACTAATTACAACATTACTATAACAATAAGGATTGAGTTTCACACATATAATGTTCATATACCAATCCCTTCAACTGTGATGTTCCCCGCTCTCTCCCATCCCCTAGCTTGCTTCTGTAGACATTTTATTTCTTTCCATTTTTAATTTTAAAAACTCTAGCATGCAATACTGTTATTGACAGGGTGCCATGCATATCAATTTATCTCCTTGCAGTACCCAGTTCTTGTCCAGGATGATAGAATACTGCTACTGAAATTATTTTGGAAGAACAAAAGACTCTAAATAGTCAAAACAATACTGAGACAAAGGTTAAAATATAAAATAACAAGAAGAAGAAGAAGAAGAAGAAGAAGAAGAAGGAGAAGGAGAAGGAGAAGGAGAAGGAGAAGGAGAAGGAGAAGAAGAAGGAGAAGAAAGAGGAGAAGAAGAAGAAGAAGAAGAAGAAGAAGAAGAAGAAGAAGAAGAAGAAGAAGAAGAAGAAGAAGAAGAAGAAGAAGAAGAAGAAGAAGAAGAGGAAGAAGAAGGAGAAGAAGAATGAGAAGAAGAAGACGAAGAAGAAGAAGGAGGAAGAAGAAGAAGAGGAGGAGGAAGAGGAGGAGGAGAAGAAGAAGAGGAGGAGGAGGAGGAGGAGAAGAAGAAGAAGAAGGAGGAGGAGGAGGAAGTGGAAAAGGAGGAGGAGGAGGAGGAGGAAGAGGAGGAGGAGGAGGAGGAGGAGGAGGAGGAGGAGGAGGAAGAGGAGGAGGAGGTGGAAAACAAGGAAGAAGGAGAAGGCCTATTTGCAAGACTCCATATCATTTCCCTGAGCCCCACCAGGTATGATCCCTGAGTACAAAGCCAGAAATAAATTCCTGAGCAACTTTTTGTGTGATCCATGTCTTCGTACCAAAAAAAAAAAAAAAGAAATTGCTTTACTATCTTACAATCTTCAGACTTAATTAAAACAAACTAGAATTATTGATGTTAGACTTGAAATCACAAAATTTATTGTTTAAGGTATAAGAAAAACAAATAATATTTGCTGCCAGGCTGTTTTATAGATTCAATTTCAATGGTGGAAATAAACTAATGGAATTATACCCATCTTTGAGTCATATTCATATATCCATTCAAAAATATATGTACACATGCATGTTTATATAAAACTATGCATACATAAATGTTCAATATTGTTCCTGCATAGAAACTAGAATTTAAATTGAAACAGTACTTAGATTTTCAGAGAGCTCTGCAAAGAGAAAGAAATAGGACAACTTATTACATTTTCAGGAATTTTAATTTAGTAATTAAAGCTAGAGAACCAAAAATAAATTTTTGAATTCAATTAAAATATAGATCTTTATTAAAAGTTTTTTTGGTAATTGTTTCTTCAATTCTGGATGAACCGAACTGTCTACAAATATTAAGTAATATTTGGGAGAAAATATGAAATAAAACACAAAAATACCAAAGCGTGATATTTTACAAAATATCTGCAATATATTTTTGAATATTACAATTCATAATAATTTATTCATCTAATGAAAATTACCTACGACTTGAGTTTATTCATAATAACTAAGATTCACAAAGTGTCTCAATGGAAAACTAATGATATAAGTAAAGGGCATTTTTTGCTTAAAGAACATGCATTTATGATAAATGATTAATGATTTCTTCATTTACTTTGGGCAAACTTTTCTGTGCCATTCTGCTTTGATTATAAGTCCATATATATTAATTCATACATACTCTTGTATTGCCTCAGTCCATATGTATGTATATTTTGTTTGCTATAATGTATATTGTTACTGTGTTTGGCATATCAAATACTCTCGGTAGCTTGCCGGGCTCTCCAAGAGGGGTGGAGGAATCGAACTCGGGTTGGCCATGTTGACCGCTTGTAAGGCGAACGCCCTACCGCTGTGCTATCGCTCCAGCACATTATTTCTATATTATATTATATTTTTATTATATTATATAATATTTTTATTATATTTTTATTATATTATTTTTTATATTACATTATATTATTTTAAGATTTCAATTTATTTTAAAATTTGACTATAAAAGCATTAAGTTCTATTTCTGTCTGAAATCTTTCATAAACCTTGTTTGTCTATTTTTATTTTTTCACTTATTAAGTTCAATATATATTTTTCTAAGCATCTTCATGTGCAAAAGTACTTAGAAAACAGTAAAAACATATTTGGTGAATAGCAACCAATTATGTATTTAGTGAGCATTGAATAAATAAAAAAATAAAGAAGTAGGCCAAAGTAGCAATTAGGTGGATAGAAAAATAAACTCTTTAGATGAGAAAACATTGTTTTTGTTTTGTGTGTGTATTTTATTATTATTGTTCTCTTGTATCTTTAAATCATGTTTTCTTCAACTCTTAAAGTCAAACATTCTTCAGACCTTCCAAAATTAATATGTCTCACCACTGCCCCCCAAGTATTAAAAAAAATAACTATATTTAAAATAGGTCTTACATGCCACGTTTCCCTTAAGTGTAAACTTGATAGAACTTTGAAAACGTAATGCGTTATTGACCTGGTTGTCTAATACCCAGCAGAATAGTTTTCTAGGACTTAGCTCTCACATCCTCTTTGATGTTCCTGCAGAATAGGTGAATATTTGCAACGCTAGCAGTCAACTGAGGAATGTTCCTGTCTCTAGGGGGTATCTCAGACCTTCTTTATGCTGAGTCATCATGTCCCAAAATGTACAGGGTGGGATCATGCATCTTACAAATACCAATTTATTTGGGTTCTAATCACAGATACTTCATCAACTGACAAAAGAAAAACCTCAGTAGGTACACTGCTTCAAAATCTGGGACAACTTACATGCAATTTCAGGAATCAGCAGGGACACACAGCTGGAGAAAAATAAAAAGCTTGCTGTAATTGAAAATTGCCTTGCAGCTTGTTTGTGATTAAAATGAAGTTCAGTTTCTCGAAATCTTGTTTAGCAATTAAGTCTGTTTTACTTAGGCCTTGAAATATTATCTATTGTCCTGGAATGATTAAACTGGTAAAGACATGTCTCAGCATTGGATAGAACCTGGAACTGAGAATTTAAGAAAATGTAGTCAGATTGATCACCAGTAGTAAAAGGCTGCTTTTAGTGTAATGAGAGGATTAACCAGCACAGCTAAATTTTTCATTTAACTTGAAAATTCAGGATTAAATTGGGTCATAATATTAGCAAGGTTGTCGATAGTGATTAAGCAAAGTCTTATGTACAGAAATGAACTATCAAGCTATATGTGATATATAAATATATATATCATATTATAAATATACGTATACTTCTTTTGTTCAAACTTTTCTAGTTCACTAATTTCCCTTGTGGTTCTGTTATGCTGGTATATGCAAATATATTTGCAGTTAATAAAATGTATTATCTTCAGTAGGTCCAAATTTCATTGTTTCCCAACACTGCATGAAATAAATACGAGAAAGGTAACATTTATCATAGTAAGGAAGTATGTCATGCTCTTCTAGAAAGACTTCATTCTCAGCAACTAAATAATAAAATGAAATTTGTATGTTTCACTTTACAGCCCTGGGAACCTGTAATCATCTTCCAACTTATTGGGAATAGAGTTTTTGACAGTTTTGTTTTTTAGTTAATATCTTTGACTGTTGAAAGCCTTATGTATATTTTCCTCCAGTTTAATCTGTTTCCCCATAGAGAATGTAATAAATTCCCTGGCAAATATTTGCCTGTCTGTGTATCTCTCTTGGTAGGCTGTTTACATTAAGACTCTCATATACTATGAGTTAAACTCAGCAACTACAGCTTCATTAATATCACAGTCTGCATGTCACAGTTTAAATTATTTCAAAGACAAATTCTATAAAATTCTTATATTACAAGTCTATGACAGTGTTAACATGGTCAATGCATTTCAGAATAAAATAGAAGGGCTCATTTACTTGAATTTCATAAAAAGGCAGATTAGTCTGGTCTTGTTTCACAAAAAATATTGTGAATCATTTTGCTACTTCCCAAAGGAAATTATCTGTCTGATGTTTATTATTCTTGATGTATTTGATGATAAATCACAAGTGGCCCCACTCTGTTCAGGAAGCTATGTCCACCTGCCTGTGCCCACTGGGATATTCATGTGGAAAATTAGTTTTGACCTTTTGCAAATGAAAAATAGCAATATATTAAACTGAAAAATACCTAGGATATGGACATTTTGTCATCATTTCTAAACTTGAACAGGGTAGTATATATTGAGAGCAATAAAACAGAATCTTGAGGTTAGAATATTGGTTCCATTTCTATTTCCAATTTTCAACATAATAGGTCTGAGTGTGTTCTTTTTTCAATACCATTCTGTTCCTTGTGATTACAATTTCATTATTGTTGAATATTGATTGATCCTAAGTGCTTTAGGATTCACTCAGTGAATTGCCCCCTTTTCATCCTCCTAGAGAAGCTGACAGTGCTCTTGTGAGTACCCCTAGTCCCCAATATTTATCGTTAAATTTTCCCTTGAATTTTACCTCTCATTGTCACAATTCCCCAAGTCAAACTTTTTACTAACTCTGGAGTTTGTATTTAGAGTGAATTACTTGCTTTTCTATTTCCACTATAGCCCTTCATATTTTACTATAGAGCAGTGTCCTTTACCTACACACAGAAAAACGGTTAATGCTACATTCCTAATATTTGGCCATTGATTGACTCTGAAAACTATCAACTCCTAGGCATCCATCATAATTCCTTGACTCCGGTGTCAGTTGTCATGATTCCTAACACACTATACTGGAGATCCAAACCATGGGACTGGGATTGACCCTGGGGGAGTGGCAAAGATACCCTGGCATCAAAATGGGACAGTCTAGGAAGCATAAAATCACAGTCTTGATACAAATTGTTATGTCTTGAGACAGAAACCCCACGGGGAAGGAAAAGCTGAATCAATTTGAGGACATAGTCTGGGATTTACGGTTAAAGACTTGTTTGCCCTCTCAAAGTCCACAGTAACAACAAAGTCTCCGATGGAGACGTTACTGGGCCCGCTCGAGCAAATCGACGATCAACGGGAGGGCCTTTACCTTTACCTTTACCTTTACATTTCTTACTGGGTTTATAAAAAGTTTATCAAAATTTCTGCAAGTATCAATAAGAAGTAAATGCAATGGATTTATATGTACAACTTAATGGAAAAAGAAAAGGAGCATAGATGTCCCTGGGACATAGAAGTCTGTCCTTCAGTTAATTCATTTCATTTCATTTTTCATTTCATTATCCTGTTATTCGTCGATTGCCTCGAGCAGGCCCCAGTAACGTCTCTTTCATCCTAGCCCTGAGATTATATTCAAGGCTCTTTAGGAGAATGAGACCCATCATTGTTACTGGTATTTGGCATATTTGGTACGCCACGGGGAATTTGCCAGACTCTGCCCTGTGGGCAGGCTACATTCCATAGCCTGCAAGTTTGTCCAGAGTAGGAATGAGATAATAAGATGTCATAAAAAGATGCCCTGATAAGATGTCCGGGAGCGGTTCCGGGAGCTAGATTTTATAGTCTCTGAGTCTTGGCTGTTGATGGGATTACACGGCGCCAGGGGGCCAGGTGGTGGGTTTGACCCCCGCCTACTGGAATTTGGAGGATCTGGGTGGAGGACGCTGGACTCCAATCCGAGTAGGCTTGGAGATCTCGGACCCGGAACCCGCGTGGATTTGTCCCTCTGCCAGTACCTTCATGTATGCGGAGAGTGGTCTCAGCATGGTGGTGGCTGGTCCTGGAGATCTTCGGCTCCCGGAGCCCTGGTTGGCGCGGGGAGGAAAGCTCAACCCGCTCCCCTCCAAGGGCCCCGGCGAGGAACAGCCAGGCGCGGGGGCAGAAGACTGCACTGTTCTTGTCGGGGAGCTGGATTTTATAGTCTCTGAGTCTTGGCCGTTGATGGGATTACACAGCGCCAGAGGGCCAGGTGGGTTCCGCGGGTTCTTGTACCTTAATTATTTAAAATCATGAGCTTTCTATACCAGATATTTTTAACAACTCACAAAAATACAAACATGCTTTCAGACACAGAAAAAATTCACCAAAGAGAATTGCCGCCACCAAAATGCTTTATCTCTGTAAATAATCAACCACAAATACATGTAGTTCTATATCTTGAACTCCTTCAAATAATCTATAAGTATGCTAACATCATTGTGTTAAATGGGCCATTTTTACCATCTCTCCATGAGTACCCCGTCTCTTTGTCCGTCTGCTGGAGAAATCTGGGGAAGTGACTGTCAGGCACCAAAAATGTTGTGCACCCACATTTTGATCTCATATGCTATTATTAGAAGAAACTGGATATTGTGATTTTGAACCATATATGTTTAGATTCCCCTAAAAGTAATTCTTGTAGAGTCAGATAGAAGAAGGGATAAGCGTTGGCTGACCACAGTTTGATCTCTTGTACCCACCACATATAGTAGCTCAGGTACATCCACAAGTAATCCCTAAAGCAGAGCCAGGAATAAGGCCTAACTTTATCAAGAAGCTGAAACCTCCAATTATATAAAATAAATATGTATTTCATCATAAGTTTATATATTTACCAAAAAATAATATTTTCAATAACTTAATTTTTTTTAAATCAAAACTTTAAACTGCAGACATATTGCTTTAGATTTTGGTTTTGTTTGTGGTGGGACACACCAGACAGTGCTCAAAGCTGTGCTTATGACACACTCCTAGCAATGTTAGGGGGTCATATACTTTACTGGGAACCAACAGGCTCACTGGATGTAAGACAAGTGCCTGAAACACTACATTTTCTCTCCTACCCGAGATGTCATAAATAATAACCTCATTCACCTAATTATAAAATCTTAAGTTTTAAGGTAAGTCAAATCTGTGGCTGGAGATATAGTACAGTGGAAAGGGTGTTTGCATTGCCTATGGCTGAGCTGTATTTGACCTCAGTACCCCATATGGTCCCTTGAGCACTGCCAAATGTAAGCCAAAAAAAAACCAAAACAAATAAAGGCCAAAGCAGATGGGCTAGAGCAATAGTACAGTGGGTAGGGTGCTTGTCTTGCATGCAGCTAATCCAGATTCAATTCTTGCTATTCCCAGCACCGCCAGGAGTGATTTATGAATACAGTGTCAAGAGTAACCCCTGATATTGTAGAACAAACCCCCAAAATTTATAAAAAGGCTAATCTTTAAGTCATGAAGGAATCTGATTTGATTGTATTTCTAGAGCATGTGTATCCATTCTCCCGGAGGAGAAGAGCGCAGTCTCCTGCCCCTGTGCCTGGCTATTCCTCGCCGGGGCCCTTGGAGGGGAGCGGGTTGAGCTTTCCCCCCCGCCCTGGCCAGGGCCCCGGCAACTGAAGACCTCCAGGACCAGCCACCACCATGCTGAGACCACTCTCAGCACACCTGAAGGTACCGGCAGAGGGACAAAGCCACGTGGGTTCCGGGGCCGAGATCTCCAAGCCTACTCGTATTGGAGTCGAGGATCCTCCACCAGATCCTCCAAATTTTGGTAGGCGGGGGTCACACCCACCAACTGGCCCCTGGCACCGTGTAATTCCATCAGTGGCCAAGATTCTGAGACTATAAAAACCAGATCCCGGAACCGCGCGGCCACGAATCTTATTATGACATCTCATTCCTACTTTGACAAACTGGCAGGCTACCGAATGTAGCCTGCCCACACGGCAGAGTCTGGCAAACTTCCCGTGGCATACCCAACATGCCAAATACCAGTAACAATGATGGGTCTCATTCTCCTAAAGAGCCTTGAATATAATCTCAGGGCTAGGGTGAAGGAGACGTTACTGGGGCCTGCTCGAGGCAATGGACGAATAACAGGATGATCTGTGATCTGATCTGTGATCTGTGTATCCATGTCTATCTGACATCTCAATTCAGAATAAATATTTATGATGTACTACTGGTTAGATTTGACTGGAAATTTACTGAGCGTTTAATTTTGTGTGAAACAAGACACTAGCCACAATATCATTTAATCTTATTAAGAGACACTCTCAACATTTTCTGTTGCTCATCAGTTCTCTGGCTTTTGTCTTTGCTGGATGCCCTGTCATGCAAATCAAAAATTTTTTAAAAAATCCAAAATTTTAAATAATGGAAACATAGAGTGGATTGTAAAAGAAAACAAGACCACGGAATTTTTTTTTCTTAGCTCATAGTAGCTTTTTATTTTTTATTTTTAATTTTTTAAAAAATTTTTATTAGTAAGACACCATGAGGTACAGATGTCAGAATTTTTTTTTGAGGTTGAAACTTGAATATCTTAAAATTTTTTTTCTAAGGAAACTGACTGCAGAAATTTTGCCGATGAATGTCCTAGAGAGACTAAGTATTCACAGGAGAATCAAACACGCCGATTTGACATTGAACACTCTTTCTTAGAACTTCTCTACTCTGAGACGAAGAAAACAAGCTGATAATCAATTACATGTACAAAATATTCCCTGCTCCTTTAAGGCAAGGGTTACTCAAAGGATACTCATCCAAGTTGGCCTGATGGTTTAATGCAGAGTCCATAACACGGTGCCTAGGCCCTGCTGTGAGGACCACAGAGAACAATGGCATTGTGTGAGGTCCTGCAGGACCATACCCAGGCAAGAGAACATGAAGTGCCAGGGGTGGAACTCGAGTATGTTTCCCTGAGCTCTGTGCTGTTTCGCATGTGCAAGCTGTCATTTTTACTTGAAATTGTCTTTTCTTATTCTGTCTCCACAGTGACTTATATTCATATAGCCAGTCATTTCTTGGTAAAAATACGTGTTCAATAAACGCAAGTACAACAAGCTATCTAAGCGGAACTCTCTGAGACGTTGGACTCCAGCTTGGCGGACCCAGGGACAGAGTCTCTCTGCTTGCTCCCACCAACCACAGGACGCGTTCTGGACCCGCGTGGCAGCTCTGGCCGAGACTCACGCAGGACTGAAGACCCACAGAACAAGATAAGCGGAACTCTCTGAGACCTTGGAATCCAGCTCGGCGGAGCCAGGGACAGAGTTTCCCTGCTTGCTCCCACCAACCACAGGTGACAAAGGGATTCTAATCAGGATCCCCACCCTACCCTGCCCTGTCTGCTTCCATCAACCACCCAGGGATCGGATTGAGCACAGAAGACCCACCCTACCCAGATAAATACCCCACTGGCAGACTTCCACTATCGACACTACCTCCAATACCCCGCTGTCGCCACACTTAAGGACGCTTTCCGGACCCGCGCGGACGCGAAGCGGGTTTGACATCATAAGACACTAAATACCCATCTTCAGGAATTGTCGTACCATATTTGATAGGGTTCAAATATGGTAACACCTACAAGGGCAATTAGAGGTCGCCCCAAAAGCCTCTATCCCTCTCGGAAAGACTGGCAAGCTACCGAGAGTGTTCTGCCCGCACGGAAGAGCCTGGCAAGCTATCCGTTGTGTATTCAATATGCCAAAACCAGTAACTACAACTGGTCTCATTCACCTGCCCCTGAAGGCTTCACCTACATGGCAGCACTGAGAAGGATGAGAAAGGAGAGGCCGACAAAATCACAAGGCCGAACTAGGCTGCCACAACAAAGGAAGTCAAAAATGATCATCTGTACTTTAAATGCACATATGCTAGCATCAGATGCATCCATCGAGGACCTGATGGTACAAGCGCGAATGATCAAGTATGACATCATTGGTCTGACCCAGACAAGAAGGCACGAATCTCACCATGACTTTTTCGACACTGGAGAAGAATTGTTCCTCGGAACATGCGATAAAAGAGGTGTTGGAGGAGTCGGTGTCCTTGTCAACACAAACATGTCCAAGAGCACTGATTCATTCGAATGCCTAACAACCCAAATCAGACGTTTACATTTGAATAGATGAGGCTCACTGCCTGCAGTTTCTATCTTCCTAGTCTTCGCACCAACATCTCATTATGATGAAAGAGAAATCAAGAAGTTCTACATAGAGCTGGAGAAGTTCTATAAAGAAGACCACACCTTCTACAAGATCATGTGATCTACAAGATCATGTGGGTGATTTTAATGCCAAGATAGGACCGAGAAGATCACCTGAAGAACTTCACATCGGGACCCATGGCCTAGAATGGAACGAACAGGGTGAGAGACTGTCTGAGTTCATCATGTCGACCAAGACCATCCATGGTAACTCACAGTTCCAAAAGGCAAAATCTAAAGGTTGGACATGGGAGTCTCCCGGTGGATGATTCCACAACGAAATAGACCACATCATATTCAATCAACGGTTTTGCCTGACCGATGTAGCTGTTGTCCCCAAATTTCGAACGGGATTGGACCACCTTCTCCTTCGTGCAAAATTTTACTTCACTCAGCAGGGAGAAAGGGCTGCAAAGTTCAAAAAGAGAACTCCCAAAATGACCACCAACTGGGAACTCTTTGGCACTATTGCGGCAACATGGGAAGATGCCATTGTTGACAACATTGACGAGGAATACAATCGACTGGTTCAGCACCTCCATGAATGTGCGAGGAAATCCAAGAGAGAGATAGCCACAAAAAAATGCCTGTCTTTGAAAACTCATGAGCTAATTCACCAGCATGGTTTGACGCATGCCTCAGGCAACCGCAAGCTAACGTCTGAGCTCACAAAGCAGTGCAAAGATGCGATCAAGGAAGACCTCAAAGAGAGAAGAGCAGAAGTGTAGATGTGGCAGAAGCTGGGAAAAGTATTCGTAATGCCCGCCTGTCCTTCGCCAACTACAAGACCAAGATGACTGCCCTCCAAACATCCTGATGGATCCATCACATCCTCCAGAATGGCAATGGAGAAGATTATCCATGACTTCTACTCAAATCTCTTCGATAGCCATGTCTACTTGCCGACATACCAAATGTGACAGGATGGATATGTCGTTCCCAACATTCTCCCTTCCGAAATCCTACACGCCATTTCGTCGGTAAAGAAACAAACAGCACCTGGCACAGGCAAGGTCAGACCTGAACACCTGAAGAACCTGCCATCAGTACTCATCAATAAACTGGCTCAGCTCTTCACTCGCTACCTGTCTGAATACAAGGTTCCATGCCAGTGGAAAGCCAGCAGGACCATACTACTGTTCAAGAAGGGAGACATCCATGATATTGGCAACTATCGCCTGATCTGCCTATTGTCTGTCATCTACAAGTTGTTCACTCGAGTAATCCTAAATAGGATTGGCAGAACACTAGATGAAGGACAACCATGCGAGCAAGCTGGTTTACGCAAAGGATTCAGCACCATCGACCACATCCACACAATAACCAAGCTCATTGAGTTTTCTCGGGAGTTCAAGATTCCGCTCTGTTTAACGTTCATTGATTTAAAGAAGGTCTTTGATTCTGTTGAGACAGAAGCGGTCATTGAAGCCCTAGCCATTCAGGGCATTCAAGCCCAATACATCAAGCTCCTTGTGAGCTGTATTGCAGATTCACTACCAGGATCTCACCATTCTACAAAGAAGTGATCGTTGATGTCAAGAGAGGGGTGCGGCAGGGTGATACCATTTCACCGAAACTCTTCAGTGCCACCATCGAGAACATCATGCGATGACTGGAATGGGAAGGAATGGGAGTGAAGATAGATGGTCGGCAATTACACCACCTCCGCTTTGCTGATGACATTCTTTTAATAACACCAAACATCAGCCAAGAGGCACAAATGCTGGCCGACTTTGACTGTGAGTGTGGAAAGGTAGGATTACAGCTGAATCTTACGAAGACAATGTTTATGAGAAACAGCCTCGTTCCTGATGCCCCATTCGCTCTCAACGGAACGACCATCTCCGAAAGCAACAGCTATGTTTACCTAGGTTGAGAAGTCAACATGACAAATGACCTGGCACCCGAGCTGCGCAGGAGGAAGAGAGCGGCTTGGAATGCCTTCAAGAACGTTGAAGAAATAGCTAAAAGGACGAAGAACCTCTGGCTCCAGGCACATCTCTTTGATTCCACTGTTCTTCCTGCATTAACATATGCCTCAGAGACCTGGGCCCTATGCAAACAGGATGAGAATACTATTCAGGTCTCCCAAAGAAGAATAGAAAGAGCTAGGCTTGGAATATCAAGTTTCACTGAAAGGAGAGAAAAAATCTGGAGTTCCAACATCCGTCAACGATCAAGAATCAGGGACGCTGTCTCATTTGCCAAGGTGTCAAAAATCAGAGGGCTGGTCTCATAATGAGATGTAAAGACGACCGATGGTCTAGAGCTGTTACTGACTGGATTCCACGGGATGTCAAAAGACCACGTGGCCACCCACCTACCAGATGGTCAGACTTCTTCGTGAAGATCATGAACGATCGGTTTGAGGCTCTTCATGTTCCCAGAGCGAACAGATGCCATTGGGATACACTAGCACGCGACAGGGACAAATGGAGACGTTGCTGGCGCCCGCTCAAACAAATCGACGACTAACGGGAAGTTAAGTGATTAAGTGATTAAGTGACATCAAGCTATCGTCAAGAGTAGTGAAGCTAATGAAATAATACAATTTTTTGCTTGTTTGTTTTATTTTTTTATTTATTTTTTGCTTTTTGGGTCACACTCAGTGTTGCACAGGTGTTACTCCTGACTCATGCACTCAGGAATTACTCCTGGCGGTGCTCGAGGGACTATAGAATGCTGAAAATTGAACCCAGGTCAGCTGCATGCAAGGCAAATGCCCTACCCACTGTGCTATCGCTCTAGCCCATACAGTTGTTTTTTCAAATAAATTATATTAGCCTTTTTTTTCTACTTTGGATAAGCCTGTGTTGTCTCTTGAACATGTATCTACCCTTTTTTCTTTCTCTCCCCTAAAACTTCTTTATGAAATTTTGTTTGCTAAAAACTATTTTTATTGGGGCTGGAGAGGTAATACAGTGGATAAGGCACTTGCTTGCTCCACAGACCCAGGTTCTATCCCTGACATCCCTATGGTCTCTCAAGCATGGGCAGGAGTGAAGCCTGAGTAAAAAACCAGGAGGAACCCCCAGGCATCGCCAAATAGGCGCCACAACACCCACCCACAAATAATTTCCCTTACTTTCAAAAGAGAGAGAGATTGATTATGATTATACTTTAGATGCTAGAAGTATATAGGAAGTACTTTAAAAATTCATTCACAGGGGCTGGCAATGTAGCTTGGTGGTAAAGTGCACATTTTTCATGCAGGAGTGTTTCGATTCAGTCTCAGTAAAACACAGACACACTTTTTGTTCACGGGTCATAATGTTAACCAAATATTTTGGATTTTTTAAAAACAGTTTATTAAATTAAAAATTCTCTATCAAGGAATTATTGAAGTGAATTTAGATATGGTGAGTAATCAGGCGCTGCAAATTGCTAAAGGCTTTATGGAAACACAAATATAGCTAGGGCTATGAAGACAATAAGCTGTGGAAGGAAAGGACTTAGGTTTTATCCTAGTGGGATTCAAATAGTTTCCCTCTAACTAGTGTGACAAGAGGCTCTTCTCCTCAGAAAAGGCGAACACACTTGGCCATCACAGTATTGAAAGAGAGCTTAGCCATGGATCAGAAATCTCCATCATCAAGTCCATAAAACATGTTCTTGTTGGTTCAGCTTTATCAATTCCATTTCCTAAGAGCAGTGACTTCCTAAGGATTTGAGTATTTTGTCGCATCGGAGAAGTGTTCTTTACTCTGGTTTTAAACAGCTTATGAAAATGGAGAGAAGATTTGCATATCAGAAGTTATCTTGTAGCAAAACTTACACACAGGAAAATAGTGCTTTTCACAAGTACTGCTAGCATTCAAATATTTTTGAGAAACAGAAATGTGCCATAGCCCCTTTTTATCATTTATGTCTAATAAATTTACTAAGAAAATCCTAAAATTTTTTCAATGATCAAGAAAATATATTAATAAAAAGAAAAAGCAAATTCTTTGGGAGAGAAATAGTGCTACTCATAATGACTCATAGATATGTCACATTGTTGTTTAGTTCTCAATATCAAATTTCTTCATCTTACTCATAATGTCACTTCAATGAGAAGTCCTGGACTACAAAGATCAACACTGAAAAGGAAGGTGGGAAATTATTTTTCAAGGCTATTCAACTGAAAGACACAGCCAGGATTGCTCAGGGTTAATTTCTGCCCCCATTCCAGACTCTACCTGCCAGTGGTCTAGAGCGTGAGTGCTATGCAAGGCGTTGAACCTACGTGGCGCATGTACAAGGCAAGCAAATTTAGACCTAGACTGTCTCTTTCGCCCTTCAGGCAATTTAAAAAGAAATCATGAAAATGCTGTATTGCTATCCTCAATGGGGAAAAAAGCAAGGGCCTTCTCTCTAATATCAGGGACAAGACAAGGATGCCCACTATCACCACTTCTGTTCAATACCGTACTGGACGTACTTACAATAGAATTAGGCAAGAAAAAGACATTAAAGGCATCCAGATAGAAAACAAATAAATCAAGCTCTCATTATTCGCAGATGATATGATACTATATCTCGAGAACCCTAAATTCTCTACCAAGAAACTCCTAGAAACAATAGACGTGTACAGTAAAGTTGCAGGCTATAAAATTAATCCCCAGGGCTGGAGAGATAGCAGAGTGGGTAGGGCATTTGCCTTGCACATAGCCGACCTGGGTTTGACTCCCAGCATCCTATATGGTCCCCTGAGCACCGCCAGGAGTAACTTCTGAGTGCAGAGCCAGGAGTAACCCCTGCGCATCACCATGGCCTTCCTATACTCAAATAATGAGACAGAAGAAAGTGACAGGAAAAAAAACAATCCTGTTCACCATCGTGCTCCAGAAAATCAAATACCTCACAATCAGCCTAACTAAAGAGGTAAAGGACCTCTACAATGAAAACTACAAAACACTACTCCATAAAATGAAAGAGGACACTGGGAAATGGAAACATATCCCTTGCTCATGGATAGGAAGAATTAACATTGTCAAAATGGCAATACTCCCCAAAGCATTATGAAGATTCAATGCAATTCCTATAGGGATACCCATGAAATTCTTCAAAGGAATAGATCAAGCACTCCTGAAATTCATCACTTAATCACTTAACTTCCCAGTAGTCATCGATTTGCTAGAGTGGGCGCCAGTAACATCTCCATTTGTCCCTGTCGCGTGCTAGTGTAGCCCAATGGCATCTGTTCGCTCCGGGAACATGAAGGGCCTCAAACCGATCGTTCATGATCTTGACGAAGAAGTCTGACCATCTGGTAGGTGGGCGGCCACGTGGTCTTTTGACATCCCTTGGAATCCAGTCGGTAACAGCTCTAGTCCAGCGGTCGTCTTTAAATCTCATTACGTGACCAGCCCATCTGATTTTCGACACCTTGGCAAATGAGACAGCGTCCCTGATTCTTGATCGTCAACGGATGTCAGAACTCCGGATTCTTTCTCTCATTTGAGTGAAACGTGATATTCCAAGCCTAGCTCTTTCTATTCTTCTTTGGGAGACCTGAATAGTATTCTCATCCTGTTTGCATAGGGCCCAGGTCTCTGAGGCATATGTTAATGCAGGAAGAACAGTGGAATCAAAGAGATGTGCCTGGAGCCAGAGGTTCTTCGTCCTCTTAGCTATTTCTTCAATGTTCTTGAAGGCGTTCCAAGCCACTCTCTTCCTCCTGCGCAGCTCGGGTTCCAGGTCATTTGTCATGTTGACCTCTCAACCTATGAACACATAGCTGTTGCATTCGGAGATGGTCATTCCAATGAGAGCGAATGGGGCATCAGGAATGACGCTGTTTCTCATAAACATTCTCTTCGTAAGATTCAGCTGTAGTCCTACCTTTCCACACTCATGGTCAAAGTCGGCCAGCATTTGTGCCACTTGGCTGATGTTTGGTGTTATTAAAACAATGTCATCAGCAAAGCGGAGGTGATGTACTTGCCGACCATCTATCTTCACTCCCATTCCTTCCCATTCCAGTCATCGCATGATGTTCTCGAGGGTGGCACTGAAGAGTTTCGGTGAAATGGTATCACCCTGCCGTACCCCTCTCTTGACATCAACGATCACTTTTTTGTAGAATGGTGAGATCCTGGTAGTGACTCCGCAATACAGCTCAGGGATGATCCTGATGTATTGGGCTTGAATGCCCTGATTGGCTAGGGCTTCAATGACCGCTTCCGTCTCAACAGAATCAAAGGCCTTCTTTAAATCAATGAACATTAAACAGAGCGGCATCTTGAACTCCCGAGAAACCTCAATGAGCTGGGTTATTGTGTGGATGTGGTCGATGGTGCTGAATCCTTTGCGGAAACCGGCTTGCTCGCATGGTTGTCCTTCATCTAGTGTTCTGCCAATCCTATTTAGGATGACTCGAGTGAACAACTTGTAGATGACAGGCAATAGACAGATCAGGCGATAGTTGCCAATGTCATGGATGTCTCCCTTCTTGAACAGTAGTACGGTCCTGCTGGTTTTCCATTGGGACGGAACCTTGCATTCAGACAGGTAGCGAGTGAACAGCCGAGCCAGTGTATTGATGAGTACTGATGGCAGGTTCTTCAGGTGTTCAGGTCAGAACTTGTCTGTGCCGGGTGCTGTTTGTTTCTTTACCAACGAAATGGCGTGTCGGATTTCGGAAGGGAGAACGTTGGGAACGACATACCCATCCTGTGGAATTTGGTATGTCGGCAAGTGGACATGGCTATCGAAGAGATTTGAGTAGAAGTCATGGATAATCTTCTCCATTGCCGTTCTGGAGGATGTGATGGATCCATCAGGGTGTCGGAGGGCAGTCATCTTGGTCTTGTAGTTGGCGAAGGACAGGCGGGCGTCATGAATACTTTTCCCCACTTCTGCCGCACCTATCAGTACTTCTGCTCTTCTCTCTTTGAGGTCTTCCTTGATCGCATCTCTGCACTGCTTTGTGAGCTCGGACATTAGCTTGCGGTTGCCTGAGGCATGTGCCAAACCACGCTGGTGAATTAGCTCAAGAGTTTTTGAAGATAGGCGATTTTTTGTGGCTATCTCTCTCTTGGCGTTTCTCGCACATTCATGGAGGTGCTGAACCAGTCGATCGTATTCCTCATCAATGTTGTCAACAATGGCATCTTCCCATGTTGCCGCAATAGTACCAAAGAGTTCCCAGTTGGTGGTCATTCTGGGAGTTCTCTTTTTGAACTTTGCAGCCCTTTCTCCCCGCTCTGTGAAGTAGAATTTTGCACGAAGGAGAAGGTGGTCCAATCCCGTTCGAAATTTGGGGACAACAGCGACATCAGTCAGGCAAAACTGTCGATTGAATATGATGTGGTCTATTTCGTTGTGGAATCATCCACCGGGAGACTCCCATGTCCATCGTTTAGATTCTGCCTTCTGGAACTGTGAGTTACCATGAATGGTCTTGGTCGACATGATGAATTCAGACAGTCTCTCACCCTGTTCGTTCCATTCTAGGCCATGGATCCCGATGTGAAGTTCTTCAGCTGATCTTCTCGGTATTATCTTAGCATTAAAATCACCCACAATGATCTTGTAGAAGGTGTGGTCTTCTTTATAGAACTCTCTAGCTCCATGTAGAACTTCTCAATTTCTCTTTCATCATAATGAGATGTTGGTGCGTTGTCAAAATGGAAATACCCCCCAAAGCATTATGCAGATTCAATGCAATTCCTATAGGGATACCCATGAAATTCTTCGAAGGAATAGTTCAAGCACTCCTGAAATTCATATGGAACAATAAGCACGCACAAATAGATATATAAATTCTTGGGAGAAAGACGTGTGGAGGCATTACCATCCCCAACCTCAAGCTCTAACACAAAGTGGTAATAATTAAAACAGCATGGTATTGGAACAAAGACAGGACCTCAGACCAATGGAACAGGATGGAATGTCCATATACACAACCCCAAATGTATGAACATCTAATCTTTGATAAAGGAGCAAGAAATGTGAAGTGGAGCAAGGAAAGCCTCTTCAACAAATGTTGCTGTCATACCTGGACAACCACATGCAAAGAAATGGGCTTAGACCTCGACCTAACACCATGTACAAAAGTCAGATCAAAACTGATTAAAAATCTTAACATCAGACTAAAATCCATAAAATACATCATAGACAAGATCATCAAAACCTTCCATGATATTGAGGCTAATGTTATCTTGAAAGACGACACTCCACTGACCAGCCAAGTAGAAACAGATAAACAAATGGGACTATCTTAAATTAAGAAGCTTCTGCATCTCAAAAGATATATTGACCAGAATACAAAGACAATCTACAGAATGGAAAAGGATATTCCCCCAATACCAATCTGATACAGGGTTGATATCAAGGATATATAAAGCACTGGTTGAACTCCACAAGAAGAAAGCATCCAAACCCATCAAAAATTGGGGTGATGAAATGAACAGAAAATTTCTCAAAGAAAAAATCCGAATGGCTAAAAGGCACACGAGAAAATGCTCTACATCACTAATCACCAGGGATATGTAGACCAAAACAACAATGAGATATCACCTCACACCACAGAGACTGGTCCACATCCAAAAGAACAAAAGCAACTGGTGTTGGCCCGGATGTGGAAAGAAAGGACTCTCCTTCACTGCTTGTGGGAACGCAGACTGGTTCAGCCCTTTTGGAAAACAGAATGGATGATTCTTAAAAAATTAGATATTGAACTCCCATTTGATCCAGCAATACTACACCTGGGAATATATCCTGGAGAGGCAAAAAAGTATAGGCAAAATGACACCTGCACTTCTATGATCATTGCTGCACTGTTCACAATAGCCAAAATCTGGAAAAAACCCGAGTGCCCAAGAACAGATGAGTGGTTAAAGAAACTTTAGTACATCCATACAATGGCCTACTCTATGCTGTTAGATAATACGAAGTCATGAAATTTATGTACAAGTGTTACTATGTGGAAAGTATCATGCTAAGAGAAATGAGTCAGAAAGAGAGGGACAGACATACAAAGATTGCATTCATCTGGGAAACATAAAGTAAGAAAATAGGAGACTAACATCCAAGAATAGTCGAGATAAGTACCAGGAGGTTCACTCCATGGCTTGAAGGCCAGCTGCACAAGCTAGGGGAAAGGTGAAGGGAAAGCCAAGTAAAGGGTGTTGGGAGGATCCTCCAAGGATGGGAGATGCATGCTGAAAGTAGACTATAGACCGAACATGATTGCCACTCAATGCATCTTTTGCAAACCTCAGCAACCAAAAGGAGAGAGAGAACAAAAGGGAATTCCCTGCCACAGAGGCGGGATGGGATGGGGTGATGGGAGGGCAGGAAGGGTTATTGGGATCATTGGGGGTGGAGAATGGGCACTGGTAGAGGGATGAGTACTCGATCATTGTATAACTGAAATCCAAGCACAAAAACTTGTAAGGTCAACAAGTGTACCTCATCGTGTTTCACAAAGAAAGAAAGAAAGAAAGAAAGAAAGAAAGAAAGAAAGAAAGAAAGAAAGAAAGAAAGAAAGAAAGAAAGAAAACCTTGTATTAGATTTAATAATGCGTAGGCAACTAGTCATTCCTCATTCATAATTATTATTAATTTATACTTGTTATGATGATAACAAAAATGGCTCGTATAGAGATTGTCTCACTGAAATCCTTAGCATCATAGTTATTATAGTTCCCAATGTCTGAAAAAGACAAGATTGTACTGAAGTAAATTTTAGTATGAGAAACACTGCTTAACAATCATTATGCTTGCTTCTTTTGTCAAGAGGAATGCTCTAGAAAAACAGTCTCAAAAGTATGAGCTGAGAAATACACCTTAAAAATCTCAGAGAGCCAATGCATGCATTCTTTTTCACCAGTAGAAAGACACTTCTATTGTTCTAAAATATATGTATGTCTCTGAAAAACAAATCTTACTTTTTCCACTTAGTTTTTTGTTTAACAGTTCAGTTCAACCTGCCACTAATTAAATGTTAACTACTAGGTACTATGATAGCTCTTAGTGGTATATAAAGAAAATTTAATAAAATGTGGTTTCTTTTCTCAACATAGTCACTAAGATTCATAGATAAATAAATTTCTCTATGTGCAATACTAGCATAATAAAGACAAATGAGTCCTGCAATCACATCACCGTAGCCCTGCTATACCCAAAGTGACTAAATAATGCCCACCATTATAATTGCAATTATTTACGGAAAGTGAAGCTTCTAAAGAAATATTTCTTCCAATAATGATCATTAAACACATAATTAAACATTTCATTGTCTAAATTACATATTAGATATATTCTATTAATTATACTTTATATGAGAAACAAATAAGCTATTATTTAAAAAGTGGCTCTGAAAGTTTTTTAAGCTGGTATAAAGACACTTTCTTTTGTAGTGTACTAGACTTAGAATTATTGGTGTGACTTTGCATAAATGATATAATCTACTAATAGAAGGATTAAAAGCATCTAACTCTTTATAGCGAATTGTTGACATGCAAACATGCTTAATAACTCCCTGTTGTTATTTGTCTTCTTAACGTAATAAAATAACAAGAAGTATATTTATATAGCACAAATTTTAATAGTACAAATCATTTGTAGTGTAGTTATTTTATGACAGATAAGTTGTTCTTTATTAATATGATGATATAAATCATAGTAAATATGACCATAAAATATTGCTTGCATATATAATACAAAAACTGTTTCAGGGAAGGAGGGAACCTCAACTTCCTAATTTTATAGATGTTTCAAGATAAATCTTTAAATGCTTTTCTTTTGCAGAAGAGAATCTGCTTATAAAATAATTACAAATTAAAATTCTCTGTTGTTGGAGATGATCATTAAAAGGACATGGTATTTGTTTGACCTCAAAGTTGCACCTGAGCTATTTCAGGTTCTTCACCTGCTTTTGAATACACACATGACCTGTTCTTTCCATAACATGTGCCATATCAAAGAGGCAGTATTAAAGTAGTTGGTTTAATTAAGCTATTTGACTGCATACCTGAGTCAACCCCATGAAGACCTCCAAAGACACTTGAAATTGTAGCAGTTGGTTTCAGAGAACAAATCATCTTCCAGCTGATCGAAACAAACCTTCTATGTAAGTTCTGTTGTTATTAAAATTACTACTTTCTCTATCAGGAGCTATACCTCCACTTTGGTGCCTTTTTGCTATCTTGTATGTGACTATTTAAATCTTCTGCAAGTTGTGAAATTCCCAGGATTTTGAAAGAAGAAGTCATAATGTCAGGACTGTTGAGCATCTATATACTGTAAAATCATTACAATTTTTATTCAGGGGGAGGTGGGCCACACCTGACAGTTCTCAGGGCTTACTCCTGGCACAGAGTCATCTCAGGAATCCCTCCTGGCAAGCTCTGGGGACCAGGGAAGAAACTTTGGTAAGATGTGGGCAAGGCAAATGCCCAAATTGCTGTACTATTGCTCCAGTCCACCAAATTATTAAAAACTTTGAGATAAAATTTATAATTCACTGTTTCATCAAGGACACTCCATTTCAATTTTAGACAAAATGTGAATTTTTGACATTTCTGATGAAGCTTTTCTCTAAGTTAAATGAGGTATTGGCAATGAATTTGTTTTAGTAAATGTGTGCAAATATGGATAAAAATTCTCAAATACAGTCAGTGATAGTCACTTTTTTGCCGTACTTCAATTATATATCTTAAAGTCCCTAGAAGTGCCTGAAAATGTTCCGTCAGTCATTTACATATGCTGTTTTTGGCTTTGTTAAAGGATGAAGCAGGCAGAAAATTAATTATACAAGGCCTTAGTACCGTAGCACTGTCCACTATAGCACTGTCCTCCCGTTGTTTATCGATTTACTCCAGTGGGTCCAGTGGCGTCTCCATTGTGAGACTTGTTACTCTGTTTGCCATATCAAATATGTCACGGGTAGTTTGCCAGATTTTGCCATGCGGGCGAGATACTCTCCATAGCTTCCCAGGCTCTCCAAGAGGGACAGAGGAACTGAACACGAGTGGACCAGGTCAGCTGCATCAGTCGCTTGTAAGGCAAATGTCCTACCCACTGTGCTATTGCTCCAGCCCTATACAATGCCTTGGAGAAACTAAATTTCTTAATCACAATGCCAAATAAAATTGAGTATTTCATAAAAAGCATATATTTTTATTTAATTCAGAAAATTGTATGATGTAATGTGTATCTATGGTCTGTACTGTCTTCCTTATAATTGTGGAAAACACTTGGCTTCATTAGTATTGTCAGCACCCCAAGGCAATTAAAACACATGAGACAATTTATGGGAATGTAATTAAGATACTGATTTAATAATCCAGGAACAAAGGGTGATCTCTTTCTCTCTCTCCCTTCCCCTCCTTTTCTTACTCTCTTTCTTTCTCTCTCTCTCTCTTATTGCTCATGAGGCAGCTCAAAAAGATATTAGTATGTTTAAGAAGATTTTTGTTGCTTTGCTTTTAATAAAAATTACAATAAATTATTGTTCCAGAAGGAATTCAGTTACAAATGTAAATGTGTTCAAATATCCTTAAACAGTAGATTTTGAATTCTGATTTTAAAATTTAAATCAATTAGATATTAAACACTTTTTTTTTTTTTTGCTTTTTGGGTCACACCTGGCGATGCACAGGAGTTACTCTTGGCTCTGCACTCAGGAGTCACTCCTGGCAGTGCTCAGGAGACCATAAGGGATGCTGGGAATCGAACCCAGGTTGACTGTGTGCAAGGCAAACACCCTACCTGCTGTGCTATCTTGCCAGCCCCTAGACATTAAACATTCTTTATCACTTCTTCATGTCTAAAAATAGTGAAGTAGTAATTATTAATTTACATAAAGTAATAAGCATATTTATTATTTGGGGCAACTAATTACTTAATTAACCAACTATTTTTATATATCTATATGCAGGTATTGGAGAGAGTCAGTCATCTTAAAAGTGCGGAACAATAAAGAGGAAGTAATATAAATACAAGAACTTTGTCTTTGATGATATCAAATATAGCTTGGTATGTTATTTAACTACTCATATGTTATTTTATCCCATTTCTTATATTCTTGGAGAATTGGCTCCCAAGCATTGCTCTCGTGGTCCAAGGCCTACACCCAGCAATAATCATCCAACCAGCCAATCAGGTCAGATGGTTCAGTGTTTATGGGTTTATCACATGGAAGGTATATGGGCCAGACTATTGAGTTCACCCCTGGTCCATTCATTTTCTTTATATGTAAACACACATACATATACACACACAACACACACATACAGTTATACACATATGTCTGTACATACACACATGTAATATACATGTACACATTTATTTTCTTTTAAATGTCTTCCTCCATCCAATACCCATATTTGATATGCCAAACACAGTAACAAGTGTCACAATGGAGACGTTACTAAGCCTGTTCGAGCAAATCGATGAACAACAGGAGGACAGTGACGGTGACAGTGACAGTCTTTCTCCATGTATCATATAATTTAATTAAAAGTAAAAAAAGTAAAGGCCCTCCCGTTGATCGTCGATTTGCTTGAGCGGGCCCAGTAACGTCTCCATTGGAGACTTTGTTGTTACTGTGTCTGGCATATCGAATACTCTCGGTAGCTTGCCGGGCTCTCCGAGAGGGGCGGAGGAATCGAACTCGGGTCAGCCATGTTGGCTGCTTGTAAGGCGAACGCCCTACCCGCTGTATGTATATAAATATGATAGTATAATATATAACCAGAGTGGAAAAGCTCAATACTTATCTCTGAAGATACATTGGAAACAAATAATAATACTTGAAATGACAAAAATGGCATGCAAATCATAAAACACTGTTTAATGCTCATCTACAGTGTTAAATAGTCAATAATGTGAGATATTTAATTCTGGGTTCTCACAATGAGTTATATGAACAACTTTCTGTAAAATGCCAAGTTATAAATATCAGCTGACTTTCTGTGAAATCTTCATATATAATTAAAATCTTTTGAGCTTATAATACGAAGTCTTGTTGAATCTGGTGAGGCTGACAAGGAATAAGGGTTAGTAAGGAAGATCAGTTGAGAAGGAAGAACACATTGAGAAAACTAAAAATAGTATGATTTTTAATGCACTGTAAGGAGCAGGAGAGAAAATACAGTGAGTAGGGCATTTGTCACTTTCTCCATTAGGAGAAAGAGAAGTTCAATAATATGTACATGGCTATAATTTAAAATTATCACTCTCACTGTCACTGCCCTCCCGTTGTTCACTGATTTGCTTGTGAGGGCCCAGTAACATTTTCATTTTGAGACTTGTTGTTACTGTGTTTGGCATATTGAATATTCATGGGTAGCTTGCCAGGCTCTGCCATGTGGGCGAGATATTCTCAGTAGCTTGCCGGGCTTTTTGAGAGGTGCAGAAGCATTGAACTCGGGTCGGTCATGTTGGTTGCGTGCAAGGCCTACCTGCTGTGCTATTGCTCTAGCCCCATTTAAAATAATACAATGCAATATTTTATCAGAATATTTTTCTAATCTAAGACTCATATTTCATATATTAAAATGTCCATTGTTTTGTTTTTAAGCCCCACTCAGCCGCACTCAGGTCCTAGTCCTGGCTCTGTGCTCAGGAATTATACCTAGCAGGCTTGGAAGACAGTATGGAGTGCCAGGTATCAAAACCAGACTGCCACTTGCAAGGCAAGTGCCCTACCTGCTGTATTATCTCTCCTGACATTTATAAAATCAAACTTAAGAAATCAAGCTATTTTTAGTTTTCTCAATATATTATTCCTTGTCATCTTGATATCTTCCTTAATAACACCCAAATAACCTTTTGAGAAGAAACGCAATCTGAAAAATGGTAACATTGACTTTTCTACTGTCCATGTCTCAAATCCATTCTTAAGAAACTGAGATCTTAATTATCCAAAATGTCAAAAAGTAAATCATATGCTTTACCTGCTGACCTAGCTCTTGCAACACAAATGCTTAATTCATGAGAGTTTTGGCGATGCAATTTACACAGTCAACAACTATGATCTAAGACACTGAGCCAACAGTAGTTGGATCATTGTGACTTCAGGTATTACAATACAAAAACCTCCAAAACCATCATATAAGCCATGAATGCCAACATGAGCTATTTATATCAGAAATAACTGGAAAAAAGCAAAAGCTCCCAATATTAACCAAATATTAATAATATTATATTAACCAATTATAATTATAATATATAATATTATATTAACCATTATAATAATATTAACCAAAAAAGCTAAAGCTCCCAATATTAACCAAAAGTTTAGGTGATAGACATGATTATTAATGCTGAGATCTTGCTGATGAAGAAAAATAAGAACAAAATTAATACCATCCCAATAGACAGAGGAAAACCACCTTGATTTAACTATGGAAAACCAATAGAATGGTGAAGAAGGGGAATTTACTTCTATGGACAAGGAGTATGAGTGGGAAGAAGAGATACTATGGAAGAGGGAGGGGACAGTGATAATACTGCCTTTCCCAGAGAAATAGTGCAACAGTATAGGAGTGGCCAACAAATCCCACACCAGAAGTCAGGAAAAGATGGATAAGCATTACTTTGTTTCATTTTTCTTAGTGAGTTTTTAAAATGAAACTGTAGTTTTTTATTTTTTTTTTTAAGATAACATCTTTTTCCCCTGTGCCAGACTGTCTTCACCAGGTCCCCTCAGAGGAGAGCAGGTTGAGTCTCCCTCCCTGCCCCAAGCAGAGCCCAGCAGCCTAAACCTCCAGAACCCAGCCACAACCATGCTCAAGGCCACTCTCCACATGCTCAGACGAGTCTCACACATGAAGGAACTGGCAAAGGAACCCAGGTTTGCGGGACCCGTGGCTGAGAATTCCAAGCCTGCTTGGGTAGAGGGGCTGGGCCTCCTCCACCCAGCTCCCCAGTTTTCCAGTAGTTTGCCATCACACCCACAAACTGCCCCTAGCGCCATATAATCTCATCAGTAGTCAAGATCCAGAGACTATAAAACAAAGCTCCCAGAAGAGAGCGATGCAGTATTTCCTGGATAGCGCAGCCACATTTGCGGCCACGTGACCTCTGATATTCTAGCCCACTGATGTTCCTAAAGCAGCACAAGTGTGTTAGGTTTTAACATACTTGCTTGTATTCTCATATATATGGGCTCAAATGGCCCCAGAATGAAATACAACAATCTTCACAGACTTCTCTCTTATTGTTGTGGTAAGATGCTACTGTGAACCTGGCAAGCTACCGACAGTACCCTGCCTGCATGACAGAGCCTGGCAAGCTACCCATGGCGTATTTGATATGCCCATAAGAGTAACCATAATGAGTCTCATTCCCCTGACCCTGAAAAAGTCCCCATACTATTGGCTACACTATCACAGGACAGGGGCAAATGGAGATGTTACTGGCACCTGCTCAAGCAAATTGATAAACAACGAAATGACAAGTGATCAAGTGATCAAGTGAAGATCATGATCACAATCATCCTGTTGTTCATTAATTGCCTTGAGCAGGCACCAGTAACGTCTCCTTCACCCTAGATTTTCAAAAGTGCCATATCTGATATTTTCAAAAGTGCCCCTGAGATTTTCAAAAGTGCCATATTCAAGTCTCTTTCAGGATTAGAAGAATGAGCCCCATTATTGTTACTGGTATTTGGCATATTGGGTACACCACGGGGAGTTTGCCATACTCTGCCGTGTGGGCAGGGTACATTCGGTAGCCTGCTAGGTTGCACAAAGTAAGAATGAGATAAAAAAAAAAAAAGATGCTTCCAGGAGCTGGGTTTTGTATTTTCTGGGTCTTGGCCATTGATAGGATTACACGGCACCGGGGCCAGTTGGTGGGTGTGACACCTGTCTACTGGAAGATGGAGGATCTGGCTGGAGGATGCTCAGCCCCGACAAGAGCAGGCTTGGAGATCTCAGCCCCGGGACCCGCATGCCTTTGTTCCTCTGCCAGTACTTTCATGTTTGTGGAGAGTGGTCTCAGCATGGTTGTGGCTGGTTCTGGAAGTTTTTGGCTACCTGGGCTCTGCTTGGGGCAGGAAGTGAAGCTCAACCCGCCCCCCTCCAAGGGGCCCTGGTGAGGACAGCCAGGCACGTGAACAGGAGACTCTGCACTGTTCTCTTCCAGGAGCTGGGTTTTATAGTCTCTGAGTCTTGGCCGTTGATGGGATTACACGGCGGGGGGGAGGGGGGGTTGGGGGGGGGAGGCTGTTGTTGGGTGTGACCCTTGCCTACTGGAAGATCTGGGTGGAGGATCAAGTGAAGATAACATCTTCAGTTTAGATGTTTCTGTGATTTTTAAAAAACAGGAAAATAATAATAGTGTAAACAACTGTGGGCAGGCCAGAAATATAAGATAGTTGGCAGGGGAACTTACTTTGCACATGGAGACTGGGATTCAATTCTCAGGTATCCCATATCATCACTTAAGCACCAGCAGGAATAATTCCTGAGTGCAGAGGCAGGAATAATTTGTGAGCTTTGCTGAATAGGTCCCACACAAAATAAAACAGAGCAAACAAAAAAAACCCATCGGCAAAATTTCAAAATATTAATCAAGCTTCAGATAAATATAAATTGAGGTATAAGAGAGTTACTATTGTCACCATTTGATTTTATTTGATTGTATTGTGTCATTAACATTTACCACCTCTCTGAACCTTGATTTCAGTTGAAAGTTCAGAAGCTTCAGTAGAACAAACTAAGCTAAAAAGAAAGTTTTTATCAGTGCAGAAAGTCAAATAGCTGATAAGACATTTGTAGACTTAACCTGAGGAAAGATTTTTTTAAAAAGGTAAGTCTTCCAAGGCAGTCAATGCTATCTTTAACTTTCATCTCTTTCCTCTAAGCATCTTCTTTCTCTTTTCAGTTCATTTCATGGGGCACTGATTTATGTGGATCTTCTTAGGCTACTATCAGAAATAAAACTCTTAATTTTCAAACTTCTTTGGAATAGGAATACAATTTGTTTGACAATTTTGGGAATCACAGATCTTTTGCTTTACATTTAAAAAATGCCCTACATACTTTGATCTTTGCTGACATCAGTATGTATGGGTTTGGAGTAAGTAAGAAGGTAAGAAGATAACAAAGATACACTATCTTTACTGAAAGACTTTTATGAGCTAGGTAGATATCTATTCTAGTCAACTATATTCCTTTTCTACTTCATTTAAAAATTTTATATACAGGAACATAAAGTATGATAGATATGCTCTTAGTAAAATATTAACAAAAGGATTTATTTAATGAATAGAGTCTGCTTTATATGAACTATCAATACATAAGGTATAGTTTCAATTACGTAAGTTAAATAAAATAATTCAAGTTATATTTAAAAGGTTGGGCTGGAGCGATAGCACAGCGGGTAAGGTGTTTGCCTTGCACGCAGCCAACATGACCAACGTGAGTTCGATTCCTCCACCCCTCTCGGAGAGCCCGGCAAGATACCGAGAGTATCTTGTCCACACTGCAAAGCCTGGCAAGCTCCCCATAACGTACTCGATACGCCAAACACAATAACAAGTCTCATGATGGAGACGTTACTGGGCCTGCTCGAGCAAATTGATGAACAATGGGAGGACCGTGACCGTGATCTTTAAAAGGTTAACATTTTTAATGGATATGTGATATAGAAATTAAGAACGTTACCCTACATGTGCAAACTTCAGTTCAATTCCTGGTACTACATGTGATTCTCTACACAGAACTTGGAATAGATACCTCTGGAGTGGCCCAATTTCCTCTCAATATTTCCTGATTCTGAATCACCACGTTGCAGTGACCTGGGGTCCCATTTTTGTGTTCAGGGATGATCACCATCCTTCTAGCTTGTCAATGATAGACAAAAGAATGGGGTACAAAGGCTAGTTAACAATAAGTGACAGTTAATTAATGTCTCACATTGTTACTTGTAGAGAAAGGTAATGGGAGTAGCGATTACACATAGGTGTGGTTGACCATTACCATAAACAATGAACAGATGTAAGCCCTTCCTTCTGAGAGATCCAGCCAATGCAGAATCTTCCCATTGGGGTTCCAGCACTCTAGATTCCTTCTAGGATATCAGCCCATGATCATAATTTCATCTAAGGGAGTGTTGCTTTCTCCTGTCCTTTGATAGTAATTAATATAAACAATCATACAAATTTACTTCTTAATAATATTTCTAGTCATTTTGTATGAACACAGTAAGGCATATATTAAGCTTAAAGGGAGGCTCTTCCTGGGTACATCTCATTTTATATCCCAGACCACAGTCCTCAGACGAGGTTATTTTTTTCTAACCCCAATAGAGTCCTTATTCAGTTATTCCTTTTGGGTTATGTCAGACTATGTTCCATGATCATGCTCTTAACTTATTATACTAATTTTGGTGCTTAGCCCATTCCTTCTTAAAGCAGAGTCACAGCTGGGTCCATCCAATCCCTTGGCAAGACCCCCTTTTGGAGTGTTAGGAAATAAGGGCAATTGAGGCTCAAGTCAAGTCAATATGATGGATGCCAAAAAGTAAATATTATTCAGAGTCAATGAATCCCCATCTTACAAAAAGATAGCATTAACTTCTGTCTTGTCTGTGCAAAAAAGGACATTGTTCTTTTAACCATGCAAAGAACATAAAGGAAAGAAAAAAGCAACATTTCACTGACATATAAAAATCCAGAGCTCTCAGTAGATTTAAGTTTACATGTTGTAGTGTGTGATTTACAGATATAAGTGATTAGCAGAGAGGGGAGAAGAGCTCAAGAAGACTGTGGTGGGTATACTTCAATTAACCTAAGCTCCCTAAGCGAATAGCAAGGACAACACAATGTTAAACCTAAAATACTTAGAACTATAATCCAGCACCATTGTTTTCATATGGCTACCAGAGTAGTTATAAGTTAAATCTCATGGTAAGTTTTATTACTATCTAACATGAAAAATATTAAGTCATTGAGAAAATAAATACCCAAATATAATATAGATAAAAAGATAAAATAACTCAAAATGAAATCATACCTTGAATACAGTTCTTTTCAAAAATGATCTTATATTATTGAAAGTAATTATTGGGCCAAAGAAATAGTACAAATAGAAAGTGACATAACTTCCACACAGCCAACCAGATTAAATATTTGTCATCCCCACGCCTTCACTGTTGGTGGGAATGCCAACTGGTTCAGCCGTTTTGGAAAACAGTATGACGATTCTCAAAAAATTAGAAATTGAGCTCCCATTTGACCCAGCAATACCACACCTGGGAATATATCCGAGAGAGGCAAAAATGTATAGTCGAAGTGACATCTGCGCTTGTTTGTTCATTGCAGCACTCTTTACAATAGCCAGAATCTGGAAAAAACCTGAGTGCCCAAGAACAGATGACTGGTTAAAGAAACTCTGGTACATTTACACAATGTAGTGTACATTACACTATGTAGCCGTTAGAAAAGATGAAGTCATAAAATTCACATGCAAGTGGTACTACATGGAAAGTATCATGCTAAATGAAATGAGTCAGAAAGAGAGGGATAGACATAAAAATATTGCATTCATCTGGGGGACATAAAGTAACAAATCATGGTCCTCCCATTGTTCATCGATTTGCTTGAGCGGGCCCAATAACATCTCCATTGTGAGACTTGTTGTTACTGTGTTTGGCATATCGAATATGTCACGGGTAGCTTGTCAGGCTCTGCCATACGGGCCGGATACTCTCGGTAGCTTGCTGGGCTCTGCGAGAGGGGCGGAGAATCGAACTCCAGTTGGCCATATTGGCTGCATGCAAGGCAAACGCCCTACCACTGTGCTATTGCTCCAGCCCTATATAATTTTACATACAAGTGGTACCACATGGAAAGTATCATGCTAAAAGAAATGAGTCAGAAAGAGAGGGGTAGACATAAAAAGATTGCATTCATCTGGGGGACATAAAGTAACAAAATAGGAGATTAATACCCAAGAATAGCCGAGATCAGTACCAGGAGTATTACTCTATGGCTTAGAGGCCAGCCGGGCATTCCAGGGGAAAGGACAGCTCAGATAGAGAAGGGAGCATCAAATAAAGGGTGTTTGGAGGATCCTCCAATGATGGGAGATGCATGTTGAAAGTAGACTATGGACTGAACATGATTGCCACTCAGTGCCTCTTTTGCAGACCACAACACCCAAAAGGAAGGAGAGGACAAAATGGAATGACCTGCCACAGAGGCAGGGTGGAATGGGTGGGATGGGTGTGGGAGGGATTCTGGGATCCATGGTGGTGGAAAATGGACACTGGTGGAGAGATGGGTATTTGATCATTGTATAATCGAAACCCAAGCACAAAAATTTGTAAATCTACAGCTGTACCTCATGGTGTTTCACTAATAAAAACTAATTAAAAAATATTTTTCATCCCATATGGACTATAGTCCATGAGAAGTGATTTTGGTGCAGAACCAGGAGCAAGCCCCTAGCAATTTGGAGTATGCCCCCTCTCCACCCCCCTGCTCACACACACACACACACACACACACACACACACACACACACACACCAATGGATGGCATAATTTCTCCATTTTAAAGATACTCCTTCAATGTTTCTTTTGTGTCAGAAAAGTCAGTGTTCTTCTATGGGTTCATGTACTTTTTAAAAAACTATGTATCTAATAATATAAAGTTGGGAACATTTTAATATTGAAAATCTTCAGATAGGACAGTGGGAGGGCATTTGCCTTGCACGCAGCCAGCCAGGCCAAGCTGGGTTCAATTCCTCCAACCCCTCTTGGAGAGCCCGGCAAGCTACCCAAAGTCACCCGCATGCCAAAGTCTGGCAAGCTACCTGTGACATATTTGATATGCCAAACATGGTAACAACAAGTCTCAAAATGGAGATGTTACTGGGGCCGCTTGAGCAAATTGATGAACAATGGGAGGACAGTGTTTGTTTGTTTTTTTTTAGAATTCTTAATTAGAAAAAATAAAACTTAGAATTTAGTTTTATTACTTATTATAATTATAAATTTTATTTTATATTTTTATAATATTTACTACAATTAACTGCTTTAGAGTGAAGCATATGCGTATTGTCTATGGTAAAATAGTAATGTGAATCCAATTATTATTTCAGCAACCTTCAATTTCCTCTGAGTGATCTTTTAAAAAAATTAGTTTCAGTTGCTTCACACTTCCTTAAGGTATTTTTATGTTGTGGTAAACTAGCAGATGTGTTTGTCTATTTTTTACTTTTGTATGCCTCACTCATAATTTTGTTACAATTTTCTGTGAAGATTTTAGAAATCATCTATATTGTTTGATACAGTAAGTAAATCAACAATTGCTTGAAAAATTTGTTTTCCCTTTATACATTTATATTCTTAAAAAAAATAGGCGGGGGGTTGCCCAGTGATGCTCAGGGTTACTCATGGCTATGCACTCAGGAATTATCTCTGGCATTGTTCGAGGCACCATATGGGTTACGGGAGATTGAATTCAGGTTAGCTGCATGCAAGGCAAGAACTCCACCCACTACACTATCTGTCTAGTCCCCAGAATGTTTTTTTTCTTATATCCTTTGCAGAGTTCTAGTAATATTATTTACATCACTACGATACATATCATCATATGGTGAGTCAAATTACTTTTGTGTCGAATTTGGAAAAGATACATAATAGTGTCCTATATAAAAATACACTAATTTGGCATCTTACTTTAAAATACAAATTGAATGTTGCACATTTGGAATAAAATAATATGATACAAATATGTATATATGAGTATATACATGAATTCAATATTTTATCTAGCTCGGGCTGGAGCAATAGCACAGAGGGTAGGGCGTTTGCCTTGCATGGCGCCAATGTGGCCGACCTGAATTCAATTCCTCCACCCCTCCAGAGATCCCGGCTAGATACCGAGGGTATCTCGCCTGCACTGCAAACCCTGGCAAGCTCCCCGTGATGTATTCCATAAGCCAAACATAGTAACAACAAAGTCTCACAATGGAGATGTTACTGGGCCCACTTGAGCAAATCAATGAACAACAGAAGGACAGTGCTACAGTGCTCTATCTAGCTCATTTTTTGTATTTTCTTTTTTTAACAATTGCCTTGTATTTGACTACAATGACTTGTCCTTGTTTTATTTGTAAAACACAACATGAAAGAGGGCAGCAAATATAGAGCACTAATTCAAAGAACATTAGTTCTTACAAGAATAAAGAAATTAATCAAATAACTAGGCTTGAAAATATGACATCTGGGGATATGATGTCAACAACAGATCAACCTGTTCCTGTGGGTTAGGTGGCTCAGGCTTCCTGACATCCTAAAATTGCTTCTGTGCCTTTTGCTGGACCCTAATAACTTGGAAACAAGTCTACCAAGAAATTAAATGGCCAAAATTTAGGTATGTAGGAACCATACCCACAAACCACCTCTGGCTTAGCTATACAAACTCAGTTATTGACCTTATTTCAAAGACCCAGAGATAAATCTCAAGAGAGACCAAAAGCCACAGTTAATCTCAGACCCATGCCTGGTTGAACAGACTAGGGAAAATCAAAGGGGCCAGGTTGGTCTGTGCCTGCCCAAGCAGAGGCCCCAGTAGCCACTTGCTTCCAAAATTCGAAATTGCTCCCACACTCCAGGGTCTGACTTCACCATCTCAAGACAGACTTCACCAAGATACAATCTGCTGAAAATTCTGGTGTGCAGGTTTTGTGACTGAAATCTCCAGCCTTTCGCAGAGTTGGGATGGGTTACCGCAACTTCCAATACAGATGGAAGTACTGGCAGTCACCCTCCGTGAACCAACTCCAGTGCCACCTTGTAAACTCTATTACTGGTCTTACATCAGAGACCCATAAATAAATCTCTGTCCTCCCATTATTCATCGATTTGCTCAAGTGGGCCAGTAATGTCTCCATTGCGAGACTTGTTGTCACTGTGTTTGACATATCAAATACCTCGTGGGTAGCTTGCAAGGCTTTGCCATGCCACGAGATACTCTCGGTAGCTTGCCAAGCTCTCCAAGAGGGGCGGAGGAATTGAACCCCGGTCGGTTGTGTCAGCCATGTGCAAGGCAAATGCTCTATTTCTGTGCTATTAAAAGTCAGAGACACAGCAGCGAGTCCTGGAAGACACCACAGAACTGGGGATCTCTCCAGGCCCCATCTCGAGTCAATTTCACCAGGGCACTCCAGATGGAGCCAGTGAAATCTCCCCACCTACTCCAAATGGAGTTCTGGTGACCAAGAGCTTCCACAAGCAAAACCCAGATATGCAGGTTCCAGGACTAAATATCCATGCTTCAAGGTGGCAGAGGCACTGGTCTGTCCATCCCTGGCTCCCTGCCTGCTCATTGGCCTGACTGTCACCTCGATAATATGCCTCTGGGTGCCATCTTAGCACACCAACAGCCATGATCCAGAGATGCCCAATAGAATCCCAAAATGGATTAGTACCCTACAGAAATGTCTCTGGAACCCAACCATTTACAATCTAGGAGATTGTAATCCAGAAGTACCTGGCCATGGCACCCAAAATATTTAAAATGAGCAATGGACAATAAAAGATCTAGCATCTGCCCCTGGCAGGTATGCTTGAATGGTGACTGGAAAATTTAAACAAAACACAATGCCCAAAAGTAGAGACAGACTATTGGGGAAATTGCCTGCCATGGAGGCAGGGTGAGGTCTAGGATTGGGGTGGGGGGGATATACTGAAGACACTGGTGGTGGAAGGTATGCACTGATGGAGGGATATATCATTGTGTGACTGAGTTGTGAAAGCTTTGTAACAGTATCTCATGGTGTCTCAATTAAAAGAAAAAAAATAAATAATGTGAAGTTCATGCCCAACTCAGTCAGCTTAAACAATAGCTGAATAAATAGCAGTACCGCATTTAAAAAAATAGATACCTTAGGATAAGTGAAGGAATGTGTTTCTGAGACATTTCTGAAATCAATGAAAACATGAAAACATATATTTTCCTTTCGTACAAAAATAAACTATTTACTTTAATATTAAAAAAAAGAAATATGACATCTCAACTAATAATCCCTAGTTTGAGTCAAAGTGTTACTTATTAAAGTTTATTGAAAATGTTTTTAGTAGATAAATCTGGGTCCCTCTCCAATGTCCAGATTACTAGATTACTACTTTTGCTGGCGCATGATGTCCCTTATCTGATCCTTCAATGCCCAATTTTGATCATGACTTCCTGTTCTAGTCATTGTGCCACATACCCACCTCCAGCATATGTTGTCCTACCTTTGTGCCTATGCCATGATCTGCCCTGAGTGCTCATTCCTGGTTTGAAGTGTTTCACTGGGCCTTTTAATGGCTCTACCCTTCCATTTCCCCATGACTTTGGCTTTCCTTGGTCTCTGACCTTCCCCAGGTGGGAGTGAGCTGGAAGTCTTCTGTCCTACTCTCTGTTTAGGGAGGAGAAGGAGAGGCAGGTTTCTATCTGGGGGCTCCCTTTTAATGTCCTTTCCTCTCCTGATCCCAGGATACCATGAACTAGTTTGACTGGGTAGCTTTATCTGGGTGAGACTTAAAGTGTGCAATTAAATTACCTAGTTTATCTGGCATCTCTCTCTTCTACCTTAACAGTAATCACATGAATTGACATTTTTAAATGAACTTATTAGAACTTAAACTAAATGTTAGTCACCTAAAGTGGCTATGTTAGTCCACTGTCAGGTTCATATGCTCACATAGAGAGGTTTACGATTACTTCTTAACAAGTTGGGAGTCATTATAAAAGAAAAAATTCTATTAGTAATATTAGGGAAATTTCTCCAGAGACAGAGGAGAATAAAGAAGCAGTGTAATTGAAACTAGGGACAGAAAGACAGCATTAGATGCAGTAAATGAGAGCTGATCTAATTTACATATTACTTTGAATGATGAGGAAAGAATAAACACAAGTATTATAATAATCATGAAAATATTATAAGGCTGAGGTCAATAGTTAATGGGAATATAAAAACATTATAGGTTGGCAAAAGGAAGGAGCTGATAAAAAAGTAGATAAGAAACAATACACTGTATATAATTCTACTATTAAATTTTGGGTATGTATAAATGTATTTTATTACTGCTGAAGCACTGGAAGATAATAATTTTATATTTAGACTTTCTTAAAATTATGCAGATAATAATATTAAATTGTTCATCCTAGAACATTTTCTTAAAAACCTATATTTATTTATTTTATTTTTTTTTCTTTTTGGGTCACACCTGGCGATACACAGGGGTTACTCCTAGCTCACACTCAGGAATTACTCCTGATGGTGCTCGGAGACCTTATGGGATGCTGGAAATTGAACCTGAGTTGGCCATGTGCAAAGCAAACGCCCTATCCGCTGTGCTATTGCTCCAGCCCCCAATTCCTACATTTATTGACCAAGATGAAAACATACAGCCCTAGATATTAATGCTTCTGTGAGGAGTACAGAAGTACATGTAAGTGAACAAATATATGGGGGACAATGATTCAGAAAAAAATATTAAAATTTTCCAGAGGGCTGCAGAGATGTTATATACTGCTCGTTTAGAATATCTGTTTCATTACTTAGACTGGAAAATAAACCCTATAAATTGGGTAAAGAAAATTTTTTGAAAACTAAAATAATTGAACAACTCTCTATTAGTGGTTAATGTCTTCTATTTTATAGAGTTATTTCTATATATGTCTTACGTGATACGTGACCTTTGGCAACTGTCTACCAAATGTGATTTAATGACCACAAAGTCATAAGGACTGGGAAATTACATTCTCATTCCAAACTCAAGATCTTACATTTTGGCATATTTACCCTCTTACTTTTGTGAAAATGAAAGTTTTTCTTCTTAGTTCATGGTCCTGTGGGATCAAAAGCTTTAAATTTAGAGGAATCCAGGAACTTGGAGCGATAGCGCAGCGGGTAGGGTGTTCGCCTTACAAGCTGCCAACATGGCCTACCCGAGTTCGATTCCTCCACCCCTCTCGGAGAGCCCGGCAAGCTACCGAGAGTATTCGATATGCCAAACACAGTAACAACAAAGTCTCCAATGGAGACGTTACTGGGCCCGCTCGAGCAAAATAATGAATATTGCTTATCATATGTTTACTACTGGCATTTTTCATAACAAGTATTTCTACTTCTGAAAAACTACTTTTCCTCATTATTATCTTATTAAGTTTAATTTACCACATTCCCCTAAACAATGTAACACATTGAATTGCATTCTTAAAGTTCTTTTAAAAATATAATTATGGACATTGGACACTTCTAGAACAATATATTTTTTAAATTTTGTGGGGTTTTTTTTGGTGTGTGTGTGTGTGTGTATATGTGTGTGTATATGTGTGTGTGTGTGTGTGTGTGCCATGCCCAGGCTAATTTAAAGCTTATTCCTGACTCTGTGCTAATGGATCACCACTGGTGGGCCTTAGGGGGCCTTAGGCGTGCTGGGATCAAAATAGGGTCAGCAACAAAGTGCCCTACCTGCTACACTGCAATTTTATCATCTAGAAAGAATAGTTTTAATTGTATGTTAAAATTTGGACACTTTTAAGCACCTGTGACATTTTACTTAGGAAAGCAGAGAAGAAACAAATTATACAAATTCCAGTACTATCATAGAAATAAAGATATGCAAACTGACCTCTGGAAAAAGAATGTTTCTTTCGATACAGTGTGAGGACTAGCAGGTAGCTTCTCTGCTTAATATATGCATAAGGCAATTGTACAAGATCTGTAATCTAATTCCTTTTACACAGAAAGGCATTTTGGAAAGATAAACTAAAATCTTCCTTTACCCTCATTGAGGTGAGTGGAAATGCTTTTGCACAAAAAATATCCAAAAACGGAAGTGGCTGGAAAATAATAATTCTGATTTTAAATTTCATTTTATCTGAATTATTGTGATAAACAAATGATTTGTATGCTCTTTTAAAAGAATTTAAGATAATATCATCATCAAAGATAACAATTGACTGTGAACTAGTGAGGAAAATCTTATGCAAGAAAATAATTTTTATTTCACTCCCCCCCCCCCACCCCCCCCCCACCCCCCCCCCCCCCCCCCCGCTCCCGTCTTCTTTCACTTTTATTTTCACAGGAGATGGAGATTCTTGGAAGAAAATGTAAGATTTTCCTTTTTAACATTTAAAAATTGTATGAGTAAATCCTATGAATTGTTGCAAATACATCAAATTACAAAAATTATGAAATCATTAATAATAAGTGCTCTTTTATGTATGCTCCCACTAACCCACCCACCTACCTTTATTTATAAACCTTTTAGGAAAATTTTTTCAAAGTTGCTGACCTGAAAACTTTAACATTTAATTTATCTGGTTGAACATGATTCTGCTATTTTTGTTTAGCTAGAATCATTTTCCATTGCCAATTAAAATGGAAAAGTCCCTTCCTTTACATATATTTCCATGATTCCCCTTTAGCCAAGCTTATGTTTAACTCAGTGACAGCAATTTCTTCTGTTGGGCATAGAGAGATACCGACTGATTTTCCTTGGCTTGTCTTGGCTTGACTGTTTCCAAAGCTATTTTTCTTCTTCTCCACTTGTCTGGCAATGCTACTAACGGTTCTTCTTGCCTGAGGAATCCATAATGGTCCACATAAGCTAGAAAGTTGAACATAATTTAAATTGACTTTGTATTAATAATAAAGGAATTCCATGACATATGCATTACAGTGCATTTCCCTAAAATATTGGCAATTAAAAATACAATATGCATGGTTCTAAATATTTTTGATTAAGGATGAATTTATAATTAAATAGCTTTGTAATGTTATTAGAGATAATAAAATTAAGAAATAGAGCAGGAGATGAAAGTACACTCTTTTGTGTGCAATATGGACTATATATAATGATTTAAAAAAATCATTTTGTTTCTGCTACAGTAGGAGCTGAGGTGTAGAGTGCCAGTTCACTTTAAATCTCTGCCCATGGAACAGGCAGCAAATGAATCAGATGTGGAATTGGAAGACTGAGGTGTGAGATTTTGCAGCAGATAAAAGGAAGTACCCAGCTGCAGCTAGTTTGCTCCTTCTCTCCTCTGTCTCTCCTCTTGCTCTCCCTTTCCCCCCCCCCCTTCTCCCTCTTCTCCTCTCCCTCGCTGTCTCCCATCTCCCTCCCTCCTACTCACACAGGACTCACTTCTCTCCAGGATCAGTACAGGCTGGCCACACAGCTTCAGGTACAGACAGGGCTTAGATGGCTGGCATAGCTCAGGTACTAACAGGGCTCAGATGCCCAGCCAGTGACATGGCGACAAGGCGCTAAGCACAGGATTCTCACCCATGTAAACATGGCTGCAGCCAGAGAATAGGAAAACCAGGGGCAGGACCTGATCATCAGCATTCACAGGTTAAGGGGAGGCTTGGATGTCTAGGATGGGACCTGGAAACAAATACCGTTGCTGTACAATAAGCTGACTTTGAATCTTTGGAGTTTTGTATGCAAATCTTTCATACAATTCTTAAGAACCTACCAGCACAGGAACATTCTCTTTGTCACTAACATTTCTAATTCTAGCACCCATTTTTTAGAGCAAAAGTATAACAATTAGTTAAAAACCAATATATATACTTACTTATAAATGGCAATCTATTAGTATCTTTTAAAACCCAGAATAGTTGAGTACTTGTGTGAACAGATATTCAGAATGGAGAAAGTTCACCTTGAGAACAAATAACAGTTAGAGCTGAACAAAATAACTGAAGGAAAGGACAAAAATATATGAATAGACAATAGATATTCCCTTGAGAAAAGGAAAGTACAACATTCACAGAAAAGCAATCTCCATGAAACTTAGTGATATATGCAGAAAAAGCAAAGTTAATAAATTAAATAGAAAATGGAAAAGTAGCAACACAAATTTTGTTAAAATAGCTTGCCAACAAATATATATATGTAATATATATATACATATACATGTGCAAACATATGAGCTCATATGCATCTTTAGTGCACTTAGATGCATATCTTATCACCTCTACTGGATTTTAAGGTGCATGAGAAAATAATGTAACGCGTTCATTTTGCAATAACTGACATCTTCCATTTGAATGCTTATTGTGGAATTAGGATCTTGGAAATGCATTATTTCAACAAGAGAAGCATCACTGTATATCTCAAGTCTGTCTAGACATTAGGATCTCACAACGTAAAATGTTTGAGGATATTTTCTGAATAAGTTTCAGTTGTCACTTAGAAATTCTACAAATTTAAGAATTCAGTCAAGAAAATGTTCTGTACTTCTTCTGTGTTCTACTTTGTTTGGATTTCTGAGTCCATAAACCTAAGGGCTATCTAACAAAAACAGACATTAAAGGTCTTAATAGAAGTTTAGTGTCTAAAGGAACCTGTGAAAGAGTAAGCCTGAGTTTTCCCTTGCCAGAAGTTCCATTTTTCACCATTGGCCTAACACACACCTCATCCCCAAGATTCTGTCTTAAAATTCCTTGAATTTCCAAGAACCATAAAATTCTGCCCCAGCTTATGCTCACAGGAAGACAAAGATTGTGGGCAATGCATTAGGCAATGACCAAAAAAAACTCAAACCAGCTAGACCACTCTAACTTCCTGCATTCTCTGTAACATAAAGACCCAGATTTCCTATTAAATACCCATAAAACAAGCTATTGTTAACTCTTCCTATACTAAGTTTCTTCCCACATGGAGAGTTCCTTTTCTTTTCTCTTCTACTTTCCAGTAAACTTTTCTATCAACTTTGAGCATCTTTATTGCTCAATATTTTCACTCTTGAAAATAGACCCACTTGTCACTGCTCCTGCATCACCTGTAACAGAGACTCCTAAGTAAAAGCGATATGCAAAAAGGTAAATTTACATTCTTATTTAGTCTTAGGTTCAAGAACATGGCATGCTACTGCATTGTACAGGAAACCCTTTGAATTGATGAGTTGATTCCTTAAAAATATCATCTCCATTGTGACCTATGCTATTATTGAAGGGGATCACCAAGATTATCAACAATAGCACTAATATTTACACAGGCTTTTTCTTTATTTTAAATCCTTAACTTAGCTTTTCTTAGAAAAATTTTGTTATTTCTAACAAAATGGGAAAGGAAGCTTCAGTTTCCTCTTGTCAGCTGCTGTGGAGCAGTCACTGTTTTGACTGCCCCATCCTATATTTGTGACTTCCTGTGAGTTTCTGGGATCTCAATGTTAAAGAAGTTAAGAGTTGTTAACTTTATAAATTCTGCCCCAGAGTTCAGGTTCACTGGGGGGATAGTACCCCAACCTGTCTTAATTGAACCACTCCTTTGAAATTTAAGCACTGAAGGAGAGAGCCCCTCTCCACCCAGTCTCTGTGGGAGAGGACAGACTAACATCATGCGGTCCTAATTAGCAAACCACACAAATGGTCAAACCCAGGGAAAAAACATTTGCAAACTCAGGAAAACTCAGTCTGACCTTCCCTTTTCTATTGATCAACTTCCCTCTTAGTGTTCTATAGTACGTTTTTCCCTTGCTCACTTCAGTGATAAAATCCTGTTGCCTGCTATTTTTTAGTGGTACTGAGGTCAGACAGACAGAACTCTTGTCTCCCTTCCCTTCCTACTAATTTGAGTAAAGTTTTTTTTTTTTTCTGGTGCACTTAATTTTTCTCTGGGACAGTTTCAGTTTTGACAAAAGTTATCATAAAAGGAAGTAATATGTAACTCAATTTTATTTTCTAATTATTATTTTAAACTTTATTTTGGTTTTTGAATCGTGGTGAGAGCGCCGAAAGCACAGCGGTAGGGTGTTTGCCTTACAAGCCGCCAACATGGCCGACCCAAGTTCGATTCCTCCGCCCCTCTTGGAGAGCCCAGCAAGCTACCGAGAGTATCTCGCCCTCACGGCAGAGCCTGGCAAGCTCTCTATGACGTATTCAATATGCCAAACACAGTAACAACAAAGTCTCCAATGGAGACATTACTGGGCCCGCTCAAGCAAATCAATGAACATCAGGAGGACTCTGATTCTGACCGTGTGAATCATGGTGAGCGTTCCTTAGGGCTTACACCATACTCTGTGGTTAATGATCACTCTTGAGGGTGCTGGATGGAAGAAGGAACCATAAGTGTTGCCTGAATTCAACTGCAAGTGGATAATGTGCAAGGCAAACTTCTGACCTGTTCTATTATCTCCAGTCCTGCGACTGCTCTTTCCCTTGTCCTGTACTTGCCACAAAATCTATGATCTGATTTATCTTTCAGGATACAGTGGTTTCATTCAGATAATACCTTTTATCAAATAGTGATTGACTAAGTAATATTTTTCATGTGAAACAATACCATTACATCATTCAAAGTATGTTTAAATTGATTTAATTTCAATATATCAGTGAGAGCTTAAACATTTCTATTTTTGAATAAAGCATTTACTAATATGTAACAAAATTTTTAACATTTTCTCTCACTTCTCTTTCTCTTACAGATACATATATATATATACAGATACATATGCACATATGTGTGTGTGTGTGTATGTGTGCTAAGTGTGTGTAGTGCAGAGGGAACAGAGTATTTTTGTGGTTTTTGTTTTGTGGCTTTTTGATGGAACAGAAATCCTTACATGAACTAAAATGCACTCTGTAACAGTTATATCCCTTACTGCACATTCACTCTTCTTTTTTTTTTCTTTTTGGGTCACACCCTGCAATGCACAGGGGTTATTCCTGGCTCTGCACTCAGGAATTACTCCTGTCAGCGCTCAGGGGACCATATGGGATGCTGGGAATCGAACTCAGGTGGGCCATGTACAAGGCCCTACCCACTGTGCTATTGGTCCAGCCCCACATTCACTCTTTTTAACCCTGGTCATTCCTCTCTTAAGAATTTAAATTTGGGGAATAACTAGAGATTTTTTTGCTATTTAATTTTAATTTAATGCTAATATGTTATAATATTTAATTAAAATATAGTACATACATAAGAAAATATTATAACCTAATCAAATAATCTTAGTTCCTGGCATTTGAAGACATGTATTATTCATCTTTTTCTATTTTTGTGACAACAAGGAGTAGAAAGAACAGATTTATCTTGGCTGTGTATTTATCATGCAAGCATCAAAATGGAGAATTTTAAAGATTGAAAAATTGAAAGTAGGCCAAGAATCACTATTAGGTAGAAAACAAATTTCTGTACCCTAAAATCTAAAGATAAGAACAGTGAATACTCAGTGCACCTTATTTCTCCCCCCCACCCCCCCAAAAAGCCTAATGCTTAAGTTAATTAGGATTGTCTGTAGCTGGAGTGTGACTCAGACAACCAGTCTGTGAGGAAATTTACAATTCAATCTGGCTCCCACTCATCTGCAATACACCCTTTCTTCCCTGTTGTTTCCCTGTAACAGCCTCTTGTTAGGGTTTAGGCAGGATAGTTTCTTAGAGGACATGAATCCACCACCTTCAAGCCTTCTGGCTTGTTGCCAATAAAATGCTTAGTCAACCTGTCACTGTTTCTCTTCTTCAATTGACCCTCAGGCATCAGTGGACACTTCCCAGTTTCAGAATTAAGGTCAAATCTAAAATAGCAATAAAGTAGAGATACAGCATTAAGCTTTTTCCCAGGGGTTAAATTTTTTTTGGGGGGAAAATTACCTTAAATATCTTATCTTTCATGGAGGTCTTCAGGAAGTCTCTGATCTTTTAAATAATAACTAATATGGAGATTGTGTTATCTATGTGTACTTTTCTAGTAAAAGGGGTTCTTAGGTTTAATTGGGTTCTCAAACAACAATCTTAGAAACAACCTTATTAAAATTAATAAATAGTATAATTTATAATCAGCTAAGTGATTTTTAGTTATTCCAGCACATATAATTATTTTGAACATTTCACTGTGCATGCAGTGTACTGCTTAAAAATGAATATACAGATTATAAATGCCATAAGTTACAAAACATAAATAGAAAATTATGTTATTAAACAGGTGTTCATCATTTTATCAGCCAATGTCTTTTTTTCTCACTTAATTTTACACAATTCCCATAATATTGCTAAGAGTCACAGATACGAATAGAATCAAAAGTTACCTCGCACTCCAGCAGGTGCAAGTTAGATTTCAAATTATAGTCATTTGCTTTATTCTGGGAAAAACTGATTCTTCAGTAACAGCATTTTACTTTCTATGGTAATTTAGCTTTTTTTCCAAAAGCAAAATGTTTTTTTTTTATTATGTTGTTAGGAGTAAAATTTCTGCAGGATATATTGAGTTCTATTTCTTCAAATGCTTTAAAATATTAGGTTATATATTATGTAAATATATATTATATACATATATATTGAGTGTGCACATATATAATATATACATATTATGATGTAAGCACAATGAGCTAAACTCATTAGTTTTACTTAACTGTAGTACATAGTGAAAATGTTTTGCTGCAAGAAATATTAGTAACTATCTTTTTAGCTTTTAGAACAGTAAAATAAATATTCATCCTTCAAATCATTCATTTATTTTAAGCACATATATAAATGTCTGAGTATATTTCAAAGCAGAGATAAGATTGGTCCTCTACAATTTTGTTAGATGAAGTGAAATGTACAGAGATAAAGTAAGTAAAAGAAAGTGCAACATGGTTGATGAACTGTAAGAAATTAAATAACACTACATTATACATTCATAAATGATTCTTCAGAAAAGTAAGATTGTTTGGAGTTTCAATATTCTTTTATTAAAAGCATATTCTTCATATTCTCATATTCTTCTTTAAAATGTTCGTCACCTGTTTCATTTTGTATCTTCTTCTTATTGTCTCAATCTCTCTCTGAGTCTGTACCATTAGTCTCTCACAAATTGTTTTTATTGCTTAGATATATGAATAAATGCAACAAGTTTGACACCGAGTCTATATTAGAAATGGATGTGCTTGTATTTCAATTCTTATAATTATAAGTGATCACTTTCGAACATGAAACACAACGGAAAGCATCAAATTAGAGAAAAAGAGTGTCTCAGTCTGCCCTAAGCAATTAACAGAATTAAAGAAAATTACTAGTGGATGCCTTATGTACAGCAGGGACTCTGTGAATGAAGAAATATAACTCCTAGTCACACCTGTGCTTATTTGGACTATGGAATTAAAATTACCATGAGTAAATATAATTACTTAGCGAATTTAATAAATGTCTGGGGTTTTAGAAACAACACTTGGATGTACAAATTGTGTGATGATAAATATGACAAAAAACACTTTCAATAGTACCTTAAAATATTTAAGTGTTCTGAACATTTTCATATGTCATAGATTGTTATGGATATGTTATGCTAAATTACCAGAAAACTTAGGTTTTATATCATTAATAGTTACCCATGTGCATGTTTTTTCTTTTGATTTTCAATTCTTTGAAATTTTTTTTTCCTAATCCTCCAAGATCTTATAGATCCAGTTTGTCCTTCTGAAATACTCCTTTTGAATAATATTTCTTAGCAGCATATTAGAAAATATTTGTCAACAATTAAAATTAAGTGTCTAAATAAGTACTTAATAAATAAAGCAGTTCATGCGCTTGAGTTCTAATGATTGGCAATAATTGCTTTATGAAATTTGATAGTTATGAAATTAAAGAGATAAGTAATAAAAAGATGAAATTAAACTGTACTTTTCATCATAATTTTAATCTGTATGCCCTTAAGAATCATAAATTGATTGGTCTTTTATAAAGTATTAAGATGAACATTTATATATTTTGTCTTTAGCAAAGTATGTTGGCTCATTAAATGATAATTGACAATTAAAATGCAAGTCAATTACTTTTATTAAAAGGGGAATAATCATTTATGTATTTTGCAAAATTACCATATGATTCAAGCCTCTTCATTGCATAAGTTTCTGCGACAGTGCTAACCATTATTTTTCCACTTTAGAGCAGTAAAATGTTAAAAATTGAGCATACTAAAAAATTTACCCAAATAGCTTAAAACAGCATATCAATTTCTTAGGGTTCTTTTATCAAGTTAGCACAAAATGGATAATCTTAAACAACAGAAGCTTCATTCTCTTATAACTCTGGAGCCTGGATGTGTGAAATCAAGGTTTCTGACAAAGTGCTCAAGGGGACAAAAAAAAAAATAATTTCTCTCTGCCATTTACACTTTTAGTGTTTCCATCAAACCTTGACTTTACTTTGCTGGTAATGTCATGGGCATTACTTGCTCATGGCTTTAATATCTTCCCTTCTTCATTACAAAGCATACTTTACTATATAGATATGCATCTCTGAAATGTCTTGATGTATTTATGTGACTGTGCCAAATTTCTCTATTGTTATTAAAACCAAAATCATATATGATAGTGTGCAGTCACTTAATTCAACATAGCAAGATCTTATCAGGACCTTTTCAACAAAGATCCCCTTTATCTATAAGATCACTATCTCAGTCTATTTGGGATATAATAAAAACCCTACAGACTGAGTGGATTAAAATGAAAAAAACAATTTACTTGTCATCCTGCTTAGCAAACTTCACTGGCAAATCCAAGATCAAGTAGCAATTGGTGTCCAGGAAGAATACTTCTTGCTCATAGGCAGTCTGGTTATTTTCAACCTTGAGAAGTGTAAGAGAACTCTGAAGACTGTCATTTTTAGGATTATTACTATCCATGGGGTCCATCCTTAGAATTTAATTACTTCTCAAAAGTTTCACTTCCGAATATCATCAAATTGGTGGTTAAGATCACAACAACATTTTGTTGTTCTCCTTGTTTGTGTTTCATTTTGTTTTTTGCAAGACCAGCAGTATTCATTGAAAGTTCACCATATTGACAGGTTCTAGATGGAAATGAAATTTTCAAGACATACTGTTTAGCCCAGTACATATATGAAAGATCAATGTGACTGAATCATTAGACTTACTTCCTTCTATAAATGCCTACAATAAATAAAACCCTCACTGATTATATTCAATATACATGTTATAAAATTTCTCAAATCCTAATGTGAGGATTACCAAACTATTTTTCGTATAGAGTGAGATGGGCTGGAGTGATAGCACAGTGGGTAGGGCGTTTGCTTTGCACACGGCTGTCACGGCCAACCTGAGTTCAATTCCTCCGCCACGTTTGGAGAGCCTGGCAAGCTACTGAGAGTATCTCACCCACATGGCAAAGACTGGCAAGCTACCTGTGACATATTCGATATACCAAACACAGTAACAAGTCTCACAATGTTATGTGCCCGCTCGAGCAAATCGATGTACAACGGGAGGACAGTGTCAGAGATTGTGACAGTGACAGAGAGAGATGCAAACAAATATTGTAAATTTGACTATCTGCATGGTCTCTATCACAGTTCTTCACATCTGCTGTTGTAGAGGAAAGGCAGTTATAAACAATAGCTAAATGTATAAGCACAGCTGAATTTGAGCTAAGACAGTGGTTTATTGCACTTAGGAATTTTTTTTAAAGCAAAATATGTTGAATGAAAGCATTGCCTTTATTTTTTTTCAAACTTTGGCCTTAATATTAAAAGTATCTCAAGACCACATAAGACACGCAACTGAAATATCAGATTCAGGAAAACAGCAACAATGAGAATTTATTTTCATGTTTAAAAAAGAAAATAAGACTCCTAGATTTTAATGTGTAAACTTTGTGAAAGAATTTAAAAAACGAATACAATGACTTTTGTATTACAGGCCTCACTCTGTGTTATTGTATAGCAATTTATGTCCTTGAATACAACTCTGTGTAATCTACATTTTTACCTGTAAAAGTTTACTCAACCCTTTTATTCCTTGCTATTTTTTCTTTTCTTTGTGGTATAAAATCTTAACATGAGTTTCAATATTAGTAAATTTCTTAAGTGAAAAATAAAGTGCTGCTAACTATAAGCAAAGTTAATTATAGACAAACTAATGTCTGAAATGGATAAAAGAAAAAAATGTGACAGCAGCCAGAAGATGGTAGCATAGTCTGTTCTATTGAAACACATTTGCACTGAAAAAGTGGCAATTTGGTGATTAACGCAGTTCTTTCATGTGTTTATTCTGCTTTCCCTTACATGCATTTTACCCCCACCTGCTCTATACATGTATGACCTTGAAAATGTTCTAAAGGCCCTATTTGGGAAGTTAAAAGTTATTTCCTTTATGTTGTTATGTTCGACTTCAAAAGTCTTCCAGAAATTCCAGAAATATTGCTTCTTTTTATTCATTTAATTTTTCACATATTTGCTTATTTGATGAACTTGTTTTCAGATTTAGTGCCCAAATGTTGTGTTTAACTTTATAGGATTTAAGTTTTATTAGAATTCCATTATAACAGATTTTGAAAGATTTTATAACGCCTGAGTTTGCTATGAGAGTGATCTAATGCTTTATTAGTACTTATTTAAAGCTTTTATGCATAAATCATTAAACTATGCACTTATTTACATGTATATATCTTTCATTTATTCACAAGACACTGAATTATATATTCCACTCTCAAAAAAAAAATTAAATGAAGGGTTAATCAGTTATATACATTTCCAAGAACAAAGGATACAAACACTGAAAGGAAAAGTCAAGCTTAAGCAACACTTCTTCTGGTTTTAAGTACTATGAAACTACCAATTTAAAATTTTGCATATTACAGAATCAAGAGGTAGACATTTGCAGACAGAAACAAAGACAGAGAGAGAAGTGCAGAGAGATGCAAGATTAATTCTGCATGAAAGTGAATTGGAAAATAAAAGAGGATCAAAATATACATGGAAGGCGAGATTTTTATCCTCCATAACAGACATAAAAAACATATAATTGGTGTAATTGTCAAAATAATATGACTGAGTTAAAAAATGGGAATTAAAATTGGTCTAACAAATTTTTTATGGAGACAGGGTTTGTAGGATGATAATACTAACATAATGTAAATGCAGTTCTGCCTCTATGGTTAGAGGAAATTATTTTCTAACCACTAATACAAATATTTAGTGTTTAATTTTCTATTATCTGACTCTTTTAAATAATGTTCTTTGGTAGTAAACAGTGACATATTTTTTATTCTAAAGAAGATCATTGTGACTTTATTTAGCCATTTCAGCTAAACATTTCATGTTTGTTTCTTTGATGTCTCAAAGACAAAATAGATATTTACTTGAATTTCATTGTTAGTGGACTTTTTTTTGCATTTCTATATGTAAACAACCAATACTATTTTACTACTTAGTATATACAGGTAACATAATCCAGATATAGCAATAGGTACAGAATGCAAGATACCAGTCCTCTCTGATCTTTTGACTTAGTGTACCTCTCAATATAGCAAGGGTGATACAGGAAGTGAAATAGCATTATTTCATCAATCATTTCTAAGAAGTCTTAAAAACGCCATTGAGTTCAGGAGAGAATGTCATCATTTTTACTAAAATATAATCCCTTGGCAGAAGTTGTACTTAACTATTTTACCCAACAAAATATTGTAGGTATTTCAAAATTCTCATATGATATCTCTTTTCATGATTACAATTCATTGCATTTTTTTTTAAAAAAATGGAAATGTCAGTTTTGGGTGAAATTTTAAATAATGGACCCATGTATTTCCAAGTGGGGAATAAAGTGAAATGGGGAGTGAAGTTTGTATTAATTTCTACTTCTGGTAAAAGTTTATTTGAACTTATTAATTTGTTAAAATTAACATATGATTTATTTAATAAAAATAAATATTCAATTCAGACAACAAATTACTGTTTCAAGACAGTTTTATATTTGCAAGACCCGAAATTATTCATTTAATTCGTCAAATACAAGTGAAACTGCCTTTTTTCACTCATGATCTCATACTCTTATAAGCAATGAATCAAAGGAAGCCCCAAAGTATGATAGATGCTATTTAATTAGAAAATTATTATAAGTAAGAAATTCAAAATTGAGAAAATATTTATGTTTTTCCTGTCTTAATATTCAATACATATTACTGAAGAAGAGATTTGTGTTTGAGAATGTAATATCAGAAGGAATTAAGTACTGTGTTACTTATTAATTTTTTAACTTGCCATATATTTGGTAAGGGCCTTACCTACTATGGAAGTCCCGAAACTTGTTATTAAAATTATAGCTAAATCAAGGAAATTATATAATTTTCTTAATTTAATTATATATTTATGTAATTATATATAAATGTGTAGTTAAATGAACTAAAACAGTATCATTTTATCTTGTTATTTTTAATTTTTATTAGTGAGACACCATGAGGTACAGTTGTAGACTTACACATTTTTGTGCTTGGGTTTCAATTATAAAATGATCAAATACCCATCCCTCCACCAGTGCCCATTTCCCACCACCACGAACCAGTATCCTTCCCACCCCCATCCCTGCATTCCACCGAGCCTCTGTGGCAGGGCATTCCCTTTTGTTCTCTTTCTCCTATTGGGTGTTGTGGTTTGCAAAAGCGGCAATGGGTGGCAATCATGTTTGGTCTATAGTCTACTTTCAGCATGCTTCTTCCATCCTGGGAGGATCCTCCCAACACCCTTTATTTGGTGCTCCCTTCTCCATCTGAGCTCCCTTTACCCTAGCATGTGTGGCTGGCCCCCAAGCCTGGAGTAAAATTCCGGATACTAATCTTGGCCATTCTTGGGTGTTAGTCTCCTATTTTGTTGCTTTATGTTCCCCAGATGAATGCAATCTTTCTATGTCTAATAATTCTAATGTTTTTTCTCTTGGAATCGTCTCCTAGGACTCTGATTCTCTGTAGAGCTATTTTGAGGTCCCTTGCCACTGTTTGTTGTTGCCTGTTAGCTTTATGCAGCTGATCTTCCAGCTCACTGATTCTTTCCTCAGCTGTGGTCATTCTATTATTGATGGCACAGACTGAGTTTTTTATTTCATCTATGGAATCTTTGATTCGTGACATTTCTGTACGTAGCTTTCTGATTTCTGGTCTCATTTCTTCCTGTATTTTCTCAATTGTGTGATCCATTATTTCTTTCATGTCCTCTTTCAATTTACTGGATATCTGACTGACTCTTTCATTGAGTTTATTGAACATCTTCATGACTTCATATCTGAATTCTTTGTCAGAGAGTTCCCTTAGGTGAATTGCACCTACTGAGGCTTCTGGACTCTTTTCATCATCCTCTCCCTGCGGTGGGGGTTGTTTCTTCTTGTTGGTGTGTAGGTGTAGGGACTAGATTTCTTGGTAGGAGTAAACTAAACGCAGCTGCGTGAGCATTTGCCCGCGGAAAATTAAGCCACACCCACTTTACAGAAGCCAAGCCCACTTCTAAAGCGGCCACACCCCCACAGGTACCTGGTGTGTATAGGGGGAGTAATGACTGGGTGAGGGAGAAGACCAGCTCAGCTTGGGGGATGAAAGGGTAGAGGCAGAGTGGCTCAGAACTGCTTTGTTTCCGAGAGGACGCCTGGGGGACTTGCAAGGTGAAATCCAAGTCCCGTGTTCGAGAAGCGGTGGATAAACTGACCTGGGTGGGGAGAAGAGACCAATTTAGCTGGGTGGGGAAAAGAGACCAGCTTAGCTTGGGGGACAAAAGGGAAGAGGCAGAGAGGCTCAGAGGTGCTTTGTCTCCCGACCTCCGAGAGGATGCCTGGGGGGCTTGCAGGGTGAAATCCAAGTCCTGCTTTCAAGAAGTAGTGGAAAAACTGACCTGTGTCGGGAGAAGAGACCAGCTCAGCTTGGGGAATGAAAGGGAAGAGGCAGAGAGCTTATCTGTTTTTTTTAATGAAGTAGTTTTGTTCTTAAAATCCAAAATATATGTAGAAATAAAATAATTGATAATAGAATATTGAGAGAATACAGGAGGTGGAGTGTTTTACCTTGCTTGTGATTTACATATTTTAATTCCCCAGTCTCACCCATTTGCCAAGATCCACAGGGTATAAATTGTGAATGCAAATCTAGAATAGCCCTTGAACACTGCTGGTGGTGGCCCCCAAACAAACAAACAAACAAACAAAAATAGTGGCACAATGATTTTATTAAAATAAGACCATATGATTTTAATAAATTATATTTCAATATTATATATAAGGTTTGGCATAAATTTTTGGCATACATATATTTAACATGACATATCAAGGGCTTGATATAAATATGCCTGTGATATTATAATATAGTTATCTATGAATTATATTGGACAGCAAGATTGAAAAATAAAAAGGAAATTGATCTTTCCAAGTAAAGAGAAAGACTTGAATTATTTCAAGAGCTATCAGGGAAATCAGTTATAAATTGATCAGAGACAATACTAAAATATAATAAAACTTCAATGAAGAGCACTCAACTATGTATAATTTTGAAATGTTTGTTGAGATTATAGTCAATATACTGCATGAATGGAAAGTTCTGAGAGAAATATCGTGGGTTATCATTTATAATTATATTATGTACATGATCTTGATTACAGAATGATAAAAAAGAATGGATGAAGAAAGAATGTATTTATCAAACAACAGTGAAATACCTTTTCAGAAAATTTGTAGAATTTTCTGTTATTCCCAATGGAAATGAAAAACAGCAAGAATGCTCACATTATTAAGAGTTACACACACTTGTATCACTTCTCACTTGTCATCCTGTTGCTCATCAATTTGCTTGATTGGGTTCCAGTAACATCTCCATTCACCTCTGCCATAAGCTACTGTTGCCCAATAGTGTCTGCTTGCTTTAGGAACATGAAGAACCTCAAATCATTAGTTCATATTTTTAATGAAGTAGTCTGACCATCTCGTAGGTGGGTGGCCAGGCGTTCTTTGGACATCCCTTGAAATCCAGTGGGTAACAGTTCAGTCCAGTGGCCGTCTCTGAATCGCATTATGTGTCGGACCCATTTGATTTTCGACGCCTTAGCAAATAAGACAGCATCCCTGATTCTCGATCTTTGATGAAGGTTGGAACTCCGGACCTCACTTGAGTGAATCATGATATTCCAAGCATAGCTTTTTCAATTCCTCCCTGGGAGATATGAATAGAATTCTCATCCTGTTTTCTTAGGGTCCAGGTCTCTGAGGCGTATGTTAGTGGAGGAAGAATGGTGGAGTCGAAAAGATGTGACCAGAGCTGGAGGTCCTTTGTCTTCTTAACCCCTACTTCGACTCTCCTGAAGGCAATCCACACTGCTCTTTCCTTCCTGTGCAGTTCAGGTGCCAGGTCATCCGTCATGTTGAGTTCTCAACCCAGGTACATATAACTGCTGCATTCTAAGATGTTCATTCTGTTGAGAGCAAATGGAACTTCAGGGACTAGTACATTTCTTATGAACTGGTCTTGGTTAGATTCAGCTGCAGTCCAATTTTTCCACATTCATGGTCAAAGTTGGCCAGTATTCATGTCGCTTGGCTGATGTTTGGTGTTATTAGAACAATGTCATCAGCGAAGCGGAGGTGGTGTAATTGCCAATCATCAATCTTCACTACCATTCCTTCCCATTCCAGTCATCGCATGACGTTCTTGATGGTAGCACCGAAGAGTTTTGGTGAAATGATATCACTCTGCCGAAACCCCTCTCTTGACATTAATGATCACTTCCTGGTAGAATGGTGAGATTTTAGTGGTGAATCCATAATACAGCTCACCGAGTATCTTGATGTACTGAGTTTGAATGCCCTGTTTGACTAGGGCTTTGATGACCGCTTGAGTCTCAACAGAATCAAAGGCCTTCTTTAAATCAATGAACATTAGACAGAGCAGCATCTTAAACTTCGGAGAAACCTCAATTAGCTTGGTTACTGTGTGGATATGGTCAATCATGCTAAATCCATTTTGGAACCCAACTTTCTTGCATATTGTCCTTTGTCTATTGTTCTGCCAATCCTATTCAGGATGACTCCAGTGAACAACTTGTAGATGATGGAATACAGGCAGATCGGGTGATTGTTACTCATGTCGTGTATGTTTCCCTTCTTGTACAATAGGACGGTCCTGCTGTTTTTCCATTTGGACAAAACCTTGCATTCAAACAGGTAGTGTGTGAAGAGCCGAGACAGTGTATTGATGATTACTGGCAGCAGAATCTTCAGGTGTTCAGGTCTGACTTTGTCTGGGCCGGGTGCTGTTCGCTCCTTTACTGATGAAATGGCATGTCAGATTTTGGAAAAAAAGAATACTGGGAAAGAACACTGGGAAAGAACACTGGGAAAGAAAGAACACTGGGAAAGAACACTGCTTTCTGGAGCTTAGTGGTGGCATAATAAGACACTTAATACCCATTTTCCAGGATTGCCATGTTTGAACCATGAGAACACCTACAAGGGTGATTAGAGGCCGCCCCAAAGCCTCTATCCCTCTCGGAGAGCTTGGCAAGCTACTGAGAGTATTCCACCCACACGGAAGAGCCTAGCAAGCTATCCGTGGCATATTTGATATGCCATAACCAGTAAATACAATGGGTCTCATTCCCCTGACTCTGAAGGAGTTACTAATATGGCAGTGTTGAGAAGGATTTGGAAGGAGAGGCTGATAAAATCTCAAGGTCGAACTAAGCTGGCAAAATGAAGAAAGATAAAAATTATTGTCTATACTTTCAATGCACGTATGCTGGCATAAGATGCATCCATCAAGGACCTGATGGTACAAACTCGAAAGATCAAGCACACCATCATTGATCTGACCGAAACAAGAAGTCATCAAACACATCACGCTATTTTCGACACTGGAGAAGAACTATTCCTTGGAACATGTGACAAAAGAGGCGTTAGAGGTGTTGGTTTCTTTGTCAAGACAAACTTGGCCATGAGCATTGATTCATTCAAATGCCTAACAACCTGAATCAGACTATTACACTTGAATAGATGTGAATCACCGCTGGCAGTTTCTATCTTCATTGTTTATGAACCAACATCCAATTATGATGAAAGAGAAATTAAGAAGTTCTACATGGAGCTGGAGAAATTCTATAAAGAAGATCACACCTTCTACAACATCATTGTTGGTGATTTTAATGCCAAGATAGGACCAAGAAGATCAGCTGAAGAACTCCACATTGTGACTCATGGCCTACAATGGAACGAACAGGGTGAGAGAGTGTCTAAATCCCTCATGTCGACCAAGACCATCCATGGTAACTCGCAGTTTCAGAAGGTCGAATCTAAATGTTGGACATGGTAGTCTCCCGGTGGACAGTTTCACAATGAAGTTGACCAGATCATATTCAATCAACAGTTTTGCCTGACCAATGTTGCTGTTATCCCAAAATTTCAAATGGAGTTGGGCCACCATCTCTTTCTTGCAAAATTCTACTTCATAGAGCGGGGAGAAAGGGCTGCAAAGTTTAAGAAGAGAACTCCCAAAACAACCACCAACTGGGAGTTCATTGGAACTATTGCGGCAACATGGGAAGATGCTTTCATTGATAACATTGACAAGGAATACGATTGACTGGTTCAGCACATCTATGATTGTGTGAGGAACACCAAGAGAGAGATAGCCACAAAAAAACACCGTTCTTCAAAAACTCTTGAGCTTATTCACCAACATGGTTTGGAACTTGCCTCAGGCCACCACAAATGAACATCCGAGCTTGCAGAACAATGCAGGGAATGTGATAAAGGAAGACCTCAAAGAGAGAAGAGCAGCAGTGTTGGTTGAGGCAGCAGAAGCCGGGAAAAGCATTCACAATGCCTGCCTGTCCTTCACCAACTACAAGACGAAGATGACTACTCGCTGACATCCTGATGGATCTAGCACATCTTCCAGAAGGGCAATGGAGAAGATTATCCATGACTTTACTCAGATCTCTTTGATAGCCACATCCACCTGCCCACATACCAAATCCCACAGGATGGATATGTCATTCGCAACATTCTACCTTCCAAAACCTGACAAGCCATTTTGTTGGTAAAGAAATGAACAGCATCTGGCCCAGAGAAGGTCAGACCTGATCACCTGAAGAACCTGCCGCCAGTACTCATCAATACCCAGGCTTCGCTCTTCACATGCTACCTGTCTGAATGCAAGGTTCCATCCCAATGGAAAACCAGCAGGACTCTACTATTGTACAAGAAGGGAGACATCTACGACATTGGCAACGATCGCCCAACTTGCCTATTATATGTCTTCTATAACCTGCTCACTCAAATTATCCTGAATTGGATTGGCAGAACTCTAGATGAAGGACAACCATGCGAGAAACCCAGGTTCTGCAAAGGATTCAGCACGATCGAATATATCCACAAGATAAGCAAGCTCATTGAGGTTTCTCGGGCGTTCAAGATGCTGCTCTGTCTCACGTTCATTGATTTAAAGAAGGCTTTGATTCTGTTGAGATGGAAGTGGTCATTGAAACCCTAACCAATCAGGGCTTTCATACTCAATACATCAGGATCCTCCGTGAACTGTATTATGGATTCACTACCAGAATCCTACCATTCTACTAAGAAGTGATTATCGATGTCAAGAGAGGGGTTCTGCAGGGTGATACTATTTCACCGAAACTCTTCAATGCCACCATTGAGAATGTCATGCAATGACTAGAATGGGAATGAATGGGAGTGAAGATAGACGGTTGGCAACTAAAGCACCTCTGCTTTGCTGATGACATCATTCTAATAACACCAAACATTAGCCAAGTGGCACAAATGCTGGCCAACTTCGACTGTGAGTGTGGAAAGGTCAGACTAGAGCTGAATCTCACGAAGACAATGTTTATGAGAAACAGTCTCATTCCTGATGTTCCTTTTGCTCTCAACAGAATGACTATCTCTGAATGCAACAGTTATGTGTACCTAGGTCGAGAAGTCAACATGACGAATGACCTGGGACCTGAGTAGCTCAGGAGGAAGAGAGCAGCTTGGAACACCTTCAAGAGCGTTAAAGAAATATGAGGATGAAGAACCTCCAGTTCCGGGCACATCTCTTTGATTGCACTGTTCTTCCTGCATTAATGTACACCTCAGCGACCTGGGCCCTATGAAAACAGGATGAGAATGCCATTCGGGTCTCCCAAGAGGAATTGAAACAGCTATCCTTGGAGTATCACGTTTCACTCAAATGAGAGAAAGAACCTGGAGTTGCACCCTCTGTCGATGGTCAAGAATCAGGGATGCTGATGCGGGCACCTGTAGCGTTTCCCAAGGCGTTGAAAATCAGATGGGATGGACACATAATGAGATTTGGAGACGAATGCTGGACTAGAGTCGTTACTGACTGGATTCCATAGGATATCAAAAGACCATGTGGCCGCCCACCTACAAGATGGTCAGACTTCTTTGTCAAGACCCTGAACAATCAATTTGAGGCTCTTTATGTTCCCAGAACAGATACCATTGAGCTACACTAGCATGTGACAGGGACGAATGGAGACATTACTGGCACCTGCTCAAGCAAACCGATGATTAACGGGAAATTAAGTGATCAAGTGAAGCTAGATGCTTAGAAATAGTTTATAAAATAGGCGCAACATTTCGCTCTAAAATGGTTTTAGAAATAATGAATTTAGCATAAAAAGTTTGCAAAGTTGGTATTTTAGATTTTAGTTAAATGCCTAATTGGAAATGATTAAGATCTAGTTTAGTATAAGAAATCTCATATTCATTAAATACATATTAGTAAGATATAGGGCTGGAGCGATAGCACAGCGGGTAGGGCGTTCGCCTTACAAGCGGCCAACATGGCCGACCCAAGTTCGATTTCTCCGCCCCTCTCGGAGAGCCCGGCAAGCTACCAAGAGTATACAATATGCCAGACACAGTAACAACAAAGTCTCCAATGGAGACGTTACTGGGCCCGCTCGAGCAAATCGACGATCAACGGGAGGGCCTTTACCTTTTACCTTTAGTAAGAAATGAACAAATGAATAAATGAATGAGAAAAATATATAGCATAATATTTCTTTCAAGAGAAGCAGACAATATTTCCTATACAAATGTAGAAAATGAACATAAAATTGAGTTTATTGTCAAAGGTCATCCAGAAAATTCAAGTAAAGAATTGAAATGAAATGAAAAGAACAAGTTTATATTATATTGTGCTGAGACTGGTAGTTATTTATTTTTCAAAATGAAACACTTTTCTCTAAACTTATGATGCATTTAATTTTATTGAAAACATTACTTATACATATCTAAGACTAATACATAATCAGCATGTTCTTCTGAAATATTTTTGGCATAGATTTATCTTTCAGTCTTCCCTCAGAACATAGTATAAAAATACGTGAAAAAATTGTAAAGATAAAGTAAGCAATTACTTCATAAATAAAAAACCTAAAAAATCACATGTCCTTCTCTTCTGGAAGGGAGTATAAGATGACACTCACAATAACCAGGCCGTTGGACACTGTGCCAGGCTGTTTCTATCAGGGAGTCTAGGAGGGGGACTCTGTAAGTCTTCTCCCTGCCCTAAGGGACCCAGTCACAGCAGCTAAAACCCTCCAGAATTCACCTCTGTCATGCTCAGGCCGCACTCCATATGCTCGACCTAGCCTCAGCCATAAGTGAACCTGTTCCTGGACTGTGTGGCCACAAATGTGGCGTGCATTACTTCCTAAAACATACCCTATTCATACTCCAAGAGTACCAAACAGATTTGATGGGGTTCAAAGTAGGAGGCAACCAATTTTAGAGAAAAGAATTTTTTTACAGATATATATATATACACACACACACACACACACACAAGTTTCAACCTTTAACAACATGTTAGTGGTCTCTTATAGAAGGACTTAATGGCCTTTGAGTGAAATACAACAATGTTCACACTCTTTCATGTAAGAAAACATTTTTGTAGCATTTTCAGCTTTTTTTCATAACAAACATTAGAAAAATATTATTTTGGTTTTTGCTTTGGGGCAGGGGTTGGAGTTTGGGATGGAAACATTTGAAATATGGTGGTGGGAAGGTGTAATGGTGGTGGGATTGGTGTTTGAATGTTAAATGCAAATATTGTGAACTGTAGTACTGTAGTACTGCCTTCACTTTGTTCATTGATTTGCTTGAGGGGGCACCTGTAGCGTCTCGCAACAAATTGTGAGACTTGTTGTTACTGTTTTTGGCATATTGAATACTTCACAGAGAGCTTGCCAGGCTTTTCCATGCGGGCGAGATACTCTCAGTAGCTTGCTGGGCTCTCCGAGAGGAGTGGAAGAATTGACCCTGGGTAGTCTGCATGCAAGGTAAATGCCCTACCTGCTGTGCTATCTCTCCAGCCCATTGTGAACTACTTTATACAATTAAAAAAAATTTTTTTAAAAATGAGTGCTAGAGCAATAGTACAACAGGTAGGGCACTTGCTTTGCACATGGTTGATTTCTGGCACCACATATGTCCACCTGGAGTGATTTTAGAGCACAGAGCCAAGAACACACCCGAGAATCACCAGATATGACCCAAAAACAAAAGAGAAAACATTAAAATGAAATAGGAATAAAAAATTAAAATCTAATTTATTCATTATTTGCACAATGCACACTTTAATAGACTATATAGATAAGAATGTTTCCTTTAAATTGCAATTATATTTGTTGACAATGTTATCTAGTATATACTATCATTTGTGGTAGATACAACTATTTTTTATCTCATCTAATTGGACTTTGTAACAGAGATGAAGTTATTTTGTAAAATTTTCAATGCAACACTATTACAGAGTTTTGTATGTGCATATATAGCACAATTTAAATGTAATTTTTTTTTTACAATTCAAATGTAATGTTTTTCCATTATTTTGTGTCAACTATGTCATTCATAATTCAATCTATTAGAATTTGGGAACATACTTGTAGTACCTTTTAAAAATTAATTTAGAATAATTGAATAGATGAAAAAGTACATTTTATTTCTGAGAATGTTATTTACATGAATAGAATATTCTCATATCCATAGATATAGGTAATCATCCTGTAATCACATTTTTGGTTTTGCAACTTATTTTTAGAAGAAAAAGAAGGGAAAACAAAAATCTTTAAGTGATGGAGTGACTATCAGAGTAATTGCCTCTGTTCTTCAAGTTAATTTATGTTGTGTTTCAGTAACTATAATTTAAGACAAAATATCCTAATATTAAAAGTTTACTCACCAAAAACAGAAAAAAAGTTTTATTATTGAATAAATTTTAAACAAAATATAGGGAACATCATAAGTACTCACAAAAAATATATGAATAAATACAAATTGCACATTTTCATATAGTCAAACAGATATTCCTCAATATATTTCTCAATATCCCCAAATATAATTAACTGACAACACTACTTATCACACTAATTTTAATTTCAACTCACTCTGTAGCTAGGATACTGTCTGTCTGTTTTCCCATTGTTCATCTATTTGCTCAAGCGGGCCCAGTAACGTCTCCATTTCTTTTTGAGACTTGTTGTTACTGTGTTTGGCATATTGAATACGTCACTGGGTAGCTTGCCAGGCTCTGCCGTGCAGTCGAGATACTCTCCGTAGTTTGCCAGGCTCTCTGTGAGGCGCAGAGGAATCGAACCCGGCTTGGCTGGGCTGACTGCGTGCAAGGCAACGCCCTACCGCTATGCTATCGCTCCAGCCCAACTATCTTAAACTTAATCCTCTACAAAGTTCCTCCCCAATTTGGAAGTTTCCCTCCCTCCTTTCCCTTCTGCTTTCCAACAAACCTTTCTATTTCCAAAAATAATGAATGAAAGTAAAAATCAATTTTTCATGTTTATGAAAGAGTATGAAATAAATGTATATAAAAGCTAGACTGTTTCCTTCTGTTATTGATCTTAATGTTTAGATTCCTTTCTCTTACGCAGACACAATAGAACAAAACAAAGCAAAAACACATAGATGTGAGAAAAACAGTATAGAACAATGATATTCAAGTAATAGTGAAGACTCAACATAACTTTCACCTTTTGCAAGAATAATGAATCAGGTAGAGAAAGCCTTGTCATTTCTACCGTTGTCCAGACAAATGAATGAATGGCTCATTTCTTTAACTGTGTAAGTTAATAAGAGTATCAGTAATTTAAGTCCATCTTCTTCAGGTTATTTTTAAAAAAATATTATTTTTTTTTATTCAGAGGATTTTATTAATGATAGAAAAATACCAACTAGACAGTTTAGGGCTGTGATGAATGTATCAAAGAGTATCTATAGTGCCCTAAAATGTCTTTTATCCCCTTTTACAAATAATTTATCTTTTTTTTTTCTGGTCAAGAGAATCTTTCCAGTGAATAAAAAGATCTCTGTTATTGTATTGAATGTGACACTTATAAGTTTGGAATATGCCAAGATTTAATAACAGCTTAAGTGAAAATTTGCAAAATCAATTATTATTATCTTTAAATGTAATGGTAAATCCCTAGTCAAATCAATTTTTATACAAATCTTAGTATTTATCTAGGTCAATGTATTTAAAAAATTTCTCTGAATCATGGTAGTATCAAACCCACACACACACTCACACGCATATACAAGCACGCGCAGGTGTATATGTGGGTATAATACGTAGCATAATAAAATAATATTAAGGTAGGCATATTTACCATATATACACGACATGTATGTAAATATTATCAACTGTGCTATATGGAAACAAAGTTAAATTGAAAGAATAACTAAATTTTTATTCTTCCAAATTTTTAAATACCCAGAATGAGAGATGAGATGATGAAAGTATAATTCTAAACAATGAAGAAAGAAAGAAAGAAAGAAAGAAAGAAAGAAAGAAAGAAAGAAAGAAAGAAAGAAAGAAAGAAGGAAGGAAGGAAGGAAAGGAAGGAAGGAAGGAAGGAAGGAAGTAAGGAAGGAAGGAAGGAAGGAAGGAAGGAAGGAAGGAAGGAGCTACTTAACTTGGTTCTAACAGGATCAGGCAACCTGACATTGATATATAGGGTTAGACAAAAGGTAGTAACTCTGCACACTGTTGACATAAATTGCTTTGTAGAGGCAGTAAATTTGTTATAAATGTTTGTCAGGAAAGAACAACAAGCAGAAAATCACCTTCTTCCTTTGATCTGCTTGCCTATGGCCTTCAGTGAAACCAGTAGAGCATAAGATCTGTTTCAAAATATATTTTAAGAATAAATTCATAGAATTTACAGCATCATTTAAGAGACTAAACAATATGATGGATGATCTCATAATCCCATCCTATTTATCCCCAAACCCACTCACCCTGATTTTTAAAAAGATATAGGGTAGAAGTTTGCAACTCTTTCTATTCACAAAAATATTTTCTGAATCAGAGGACAGAAGATAAATCTGCATTTAAGATATTTGTTTTGTGCCCAGACTATCCTGATTTAATCCACAGAAGCACATATACATTTCTTGAGCATGACCAGGAAAGACTCCTGAGCACAGAGTCAGGAGTAAGCCCTGAGCTTGGAGAATGTGGTCCTAAAATGAGCAAACAAATAAATATTTTCTGAATCAATAGAATGGGGAAGTGGAAACAAACATTGCTATCTTCCGGTGCTCTGGATTGCAATAAATTCTTATAAAAATTGGCAGTGACTCATGATTGGTGTCTGTGATAGTTATTTTAAATTAAAAAAGTAGAATTTTTTATTAGACTATTGACTATTAATAAAGTTCTATATACACGGAAACCCCAAAGTGAGACTTTTTGTAAAACCTTACAAATCTAACTTTACAAAAGCAAAAACCATAGATTCCAATATGGAACATACCTTTTCCCAAATTAGGGTATGCAATTCCTTTCTTTTACTTTATGATGTTGATCTCTCTTTTTTTTTCCTCGTGGTTTGCAAACAAATATAAAAATAGTACTTAATCTTTACCTGCTCCTCAAATTCTGTTCTGCATAGCAGGCAACAAACCTGTGAAAAACTGGTGAGGTCAGTATTAACTATTTTTAACTGCAGTCAGCAAACTCCTGATCCACACTGAGATTAGTGCTCTCCACAAATCTCAAGAGGTATGGACACATTCTTATGCCACAGAGAAGAAATGCCTCCCAATTTTTCACACCTCCCACCTAAAATAATAAGCTCAAAATGCCTTTGTTCAAGGAACCCCTTTCTGAATTTGTATTTTAGAAATCTCCCATATAGTTTCAGAGCAGTTTAGCACCTTTTCACTCAAGATTCAGTGGAAAGTAATTATCATACATTAGACTACAGTAAGCCCCTTCTTTACAACGGGTGTCCTTTGTTTACACAATAGGGAATATTGCATGTAAAGATCATGAAGTTTATGAACAACACTCCTTTGATGTCAGAAAATGACATACTTTACAAGGGTCTGGATTACTTGTAAGAAAAACACAATATGAAATCTAATGTACAGCTTAATAATTATAGTTAACAATTATTTATTGTGTACTTGAAACTTGCTAAAAGATTACATACTAAAAGTTTGAACAACCAAAAAATAAATGCTCATTTTATAAAATAGCAGAGGCTTTAGTTAATATTCTGTCATCATTGTATTGAATAAATAAGTGTATCAAGGACTGTAGACGTTTTTACTTATACAATATTACTGTGAATTATCTTAATTGTTTAAAGGTAAAATACACACACAAGCAACAAAAAGAAAAACACTTATGTATTCAGTTTTCCATTTGGACATACTTTGTTAGCACTAATGCAATATGTTTTCACATGGTACATTATAATTTTCCAGAACTATCAACAAAAAGCCTTTCAAGATTTGGTTCAATTGCCAATATGTGCATATATAGACTGTCCTGAAATGTCTTTTTTTTTGTTCTTGCTCATAGAGTCCTTACAGTTACAAGACCTTAAACAGTCTTATTCTATATTTCCTGGCACATTTTGCAGACAGCAGATATTTGTTGCTTAGTCTGTTCTTTCATGTTATATTGTTCTTCCCTGGATGCATTTTTGCAAACCCTAACCTAGGGGCCTCTCTCATTCTTCTCACCCCCACCCTCTAGGGGGATGTTTTCCTACAGTTGATATTTGTGAAAATGTCATGGTCACTAATGGATATTTTTAACATTAAATAATTGAATAAAACCCACCATACACTTACAGAGTTATACTTATTTTTAAATCACAGAACAATATTACCAATAGGCATAATTGCATATTAGGCATCAAAACCTTTCATCTTGCATTAATGAAAGGTTTTTGATATAAAAATGTGCAGCTATTCAAAATATTTTTCTGTCCTATTAATAAGCATGTTATCACTTCATTTAAAACAGTTTCAATAAATACTTTTATAAGTAAAGAATAAACATAATAGTATCATCAGGATGAATGTACTTTCTCCATATATCTTACAGATGAAAGAACTCATGATAATTTTTCTGAATTTGTAGTTATTTGAAACAAGCAACATTTACATATTAGCACCATGAATATTTAAAATTTTGAGAGGAGAATTTCCTATTAATGAAATAACATTTAACCCGTGGTAATTTTTCATAAAATAATGTGTGGACAAATTTTGGTTTCCTATGCTGTTGTTTTAGTTGGTCAAAGTATTCACAGAAGATGGATTGCAAAGATTTCAGGAAGATTAAGTACCCATTTATTTTATTATAACAAGACTTGGACTAAGTAGAAGTTGTAAGCATATAAAATGTCCATCATATTGAAAGGGGATAGTATTGTTTTTTTAATCCAACCTTCATCTTTTTAAAGAGTAAAATTCACTTGCTCTAACAGGATATGAATACATAATTCAGCAATGCATTTGAAAATGAGAACGATTTTCCTCAAGTTGTGGGCCATATTCAAGAGTCATCATTCTGTTCAATTATTGTAGTCTTAAAGCTCTTCTGAGCCTTATTTGACTGAATAGTTAATGTGCTGAAACCTGAAAATTTTAAGCATCTGAAGCATGGTTGCTTCTGATTTTTTCATTAGTGCCAATATAATTTTTCATAGAGCCAATATAGTGTGCTCCCATCAGAACCCAGGAGACATTATCAGTACTAATCTATTATTTCTTTCCTGGAGTTTCCAGAGTACTGAGAGCTTCTAATTTGTGGTAATTAACCTCCTGAGAAAAGCATTTTTCATTTATCCCAAGGAGCAACACATCTCTCTATGTTCAGTTTTGCAATTTTACAGAAGGTTTGCCTTTGGTATGAATATCAGAAATCAGATAAATTACACGCAATAAGCACAGAATATTTTGTAGCAGAAGTCAAAATTATATGGACAGCACATGTCACATGGAATGGGAATTTATCTTGGACGTCCAGAATAAATGTCATATTTTTGTAGTACCAGATTCTACTTAGTGATTTGTGCGACGCTAAAAAAAAATTCCATAATCAGTTTTTCCTCAGTTTCTATAACCCAAACACATTGTAAGGTTATTGTGAAAAGTGAAGCATTTACCAGGTCCTTAAAAGAACATCTAGGCACAAGCTTAGACTGTGTGTTGTGACCCCAAATCGTTACAAAAATCTTAAAATGTGTTTTAATATTGAGGTTAGAGAGACTGTACATGTCTAAGGCACTTGCCCTGCACAGACCTGACCCAGGTTGAATCCTGACACCATATACAGTCCCCTGAGCCTCTCCTGGTATGAATGCAGAGCCAGGAGTAAGCACTAGTTACTGCCTGCAGTGGACCCTCAAATAGATTTTAAAAAAACTTAAAAATAAAAATAAAAGTTCCTTTATACTTTATTATAAGGAAATGTTTGAATCATACCTGTGATAGTACTATGATAGTACTTTCTGTGATAGTAGTTTCTTATGCTTTCTCTGGCATATATATATTCTTCATCTTGGGAATTCGCTGTGTACCTATGTGGGACATATATCTATCTGCACATCTATCTTGCTTTTTTGCTCTTTGAATAAACCTGAGCTTATCTTTCCTGAGCAATGTAACTCTCTTTTCCCCTCCTCTCCTTACCCAAACAAACTGATTTTATTCATGCTCCATCTTTTCATGAAATCCCTTTTAGTTCGAAGGGGATGAACCAGGGAAGCCTGAGTAAGGAATACGTCTATCTTTTCTTTGCTGCAGAGAGAAATTTCTCATTCCAGTCATAGTGCCACAACTCCCTGAGAAATCAAGGACAGTGGTTATTTTTCAAGCTGGACAAAAAAGTAGGACTCAAGTGCAATTTGACAACTGCCTCAAGGCCTGCTAAGACTTCAAGTCTCTATTATGCAGGTGACTAGCACAGACTTTTATCAGCCCAAAAACTTTTGCTGGTGACTGAGTTGGGTAAAGAAAGACACTGCAGACTTCCTTATGAGGTAGACACCTCTCTCTTCTTCCACAAGTCACTGGGGGAACGCTGTTATTTTGAGTGAGAATCACTTCTACTACAGTCCAATCAATTCTACTATATTTTCCCCCTTCTTACTCTGATGTGATGCTATTCAGTAATTGACAATCTGTCTTGACTTTCAGTAGAATGTCCTTGGGTTAATTCATGATTTTGAAAATGTCAGTGTCTTTTCCATGACTAACTAATACCCATGTACATATATATATGTATATATAATGCTTGTGTATATATCCTTTATTCACCTTAAATAGAAAGATTATTTCCATATCTACTCAATAATGCATTTCAAATAGGAATTTCAATCTCTTTCAGATCCCTATTTAATTTTCTTCAGGATTTCTGGGTAACACAACAGTTCTAAATTTATTTATTGTTTGTTTTTGTCACACACAGTTGTGCTCAGTACTAACTTTGTGCTAAGGAATCACTCCAAGAAGGAATACTATATTGTTCCGAGATCAAATCTAGTTGGTCATGTGCAAGACAAATAGCTCATACCCCTTACTATCTCTCCATCCACTGTGCTTAATCTTTTGAGAAACCTCCACACCACATTTTATATAGCTTCAGAAATGTACATTTTTACTACAGTACAGACAGTTGCTCTTTTTTCCACTCCAACCCTTATTATCTCCTCATTTTGATAATGACTCTAGCTGATATGAAGTGTTGTTGCATTATAGTTTTGCCTTTCATTTACCTGGTGTTTAGTGGTATTGAACATTATTCCTGCTCATCTTGTCCGTTTTCGTGTTTCTTTTTGCAAAACATTCAATAAATTCCACTGCCAGGCTTTATTTTTATTTTTACTTCTGTAATATTTCATGGAGTTTGTTGGGCCACATCTGAGAATGCCCCAGGCTTATCATTGGCTCTGTGCTAAGGGTCAGTCTGACTAAGAGGTCAGTCCCTGGTGGTGTTCATATATGGTTTAAATGATCAAACTGGGGATTAGGTAGATGCAAAAAATATACCTTAACCATTATAATATCTCTCCTACCCATCCTTTGTACATTTTAAAATAAGAATGTGAGTACTGGGCACTTGAAATTGAGATGAAACAATTAAATTAAATATTCAAAATGTTATTTAGATATTTATCTACTTAATAAACAATATGTTCCTTAAGAATTGCTTTGTTCATAGATTTGAGGACCCTGTCCCAGGCACAGACAGAGGGACAGAGACAAATAATGTGTTGAAAAGGAGTTGTTCATTATAAAGTGGAGAAATAGAGAGGCGCATCCTGGCTGAACCACACGCCTTCCCCTAGAAAGGCTGGAGTAGAGCTAAGGGGGCTTTTAAGTTGTCTTAGGTGGGAAAAGGGAACAAGGACTCATGGAACTGGTGAGTTTGGCCTGGCCTTGTTATCTCTAGGGGATAGATTTGAGGAAGTATGGAATGCAGCCTGGAGCATTCCATGGTGGTGCCAGCTAGGCCATAGGTCCATTCAGGGGGCAGGGTTATCTTTGATTCCTGGAATGTGTTATCTCATCAACTGGTTGCAGTTTGGTACAGTTGCTATGTGGTCTGGTTGCCATTGCCACTTATTTACCCAAGCAAACTTTAACAGTGTCCATGACACAATCATGATGTACTATAGCATATTGGATATGCATGATGACAAGGACACACTCAGAACTGATTACATCACTGGCTAAAACTGTGATATCACACACTATCAAAAATTTTATCCTTTAGAGCTAGGGAGATGGCTCAAGAACTAGAGAACATTCTTTGTGCATGAGAATGCCAGGTTTTCTCCTCAGCATTGAATACTGCCTTGGGCACTGTTGGGCATAGCCCTCCAAGAATATATTTTTATCAGAAAATTGTGACTTTGATATGGGTTTGTAACAAAAATGAGTTTTACTGAATATGTACCTATTCTAATTCACCATGAAAGTGCTTTACATATAATCACTTTGTAAAGCATTAAAAAGAGGGAAAAGAAAGAATAAAATATATTTGTTCTACAGCACAGTGAGAATGAAATAGGAAAAGGAGGCAGTATTAAAGCTAAAACTTTAATCAACAAAACTTCTTTCTTTAATCTAACTCCAAAAAATTTTCAATCAGAAACTTATGTTAGGGCTTGATAAACATACTAAATTAGGAACGAGATGAATGTATATCTGAAAACAAAATAATGCATCATTCTACTGCAAGAGTTTACACAGCTTCAGCGAACAGATGTTTAGGTTCTACCAAACTGTGGTTGACAAATTTGCTAGCAGTGGGAGTGGAAAATTAGTTTTCATTTTTAGAAATTATTTGATAGCATTTGCAGACCTTTGCTATTTATCACATTGATTAAAAGCTGTCATTTGCAACATTTATAGTCTTCAAGTACATGTCAAAACAGTTTCTAGCCAATTCAAATGTTCTTCTGAAAAGGCATATAAAACCAAACCAGCATATATATCTTTTCTTTTCTAAGGTAATACATCAAACCTATGCAGTAAGGTACATTCTAATACAGTATTGCGAATTTTACTGATTAAATTTGGGTTCTTATCTATCAATGGCGCACTAGGGAATTTTTTATAACCAAAAATAGATATAAATAGGCAAGAAATATAGCTTGGAAAGTCATGATAAAATGGCTGCAATATCCATAATAGCAACAAAACTACACTCCATTTATAACATGAGAACAAACCCTCATTTCTGAAAAAAAAATAAAGTTTGTAAATTTGTAAGTAAATTTTCATAATGATTTTTAGTGATAACAAAGCAGACTGGAGAGATATTACAGTGGTTAGGGCTTTTGCTTTGCGTGCGCTGAGCCAGGATTGATATCCAACATTCATATGGTCCACTGAGGACCACTGGAAGTAATTTCTGTGTGCAGAGTCAGAAGTTACCTCTGAGCATCATTGGGTGTGACCCAAAAATCAACAACAGCAACAAAAGGACTTTTAGTGATAATTCATGAACTTCTTATATTGGCCCTTATACAGATCACTCTGTCTCAATTACATACTCATAGTTTTTGCCATCAGTTGAATCCTGCACTTTTATTATTGATCACAATTTTTTAACAAACTACATATGTGAAGCCTTTTTAAAATTAACTGGGTTGGAGCGATAGCACAGCGGGTAGGGCATTTGCCTTGCATGTGGCCAACCCGGTTGGCCCAGGTTCCATTCCTCCGCCCCTCTCTGAGAGCCTGTCAAGCTACCAAGAGTATTTCCGCCCACACGGCAAAGCCTGGCAAGGTGCCCATGACATATTTGATATGCCAAACACAGTTAACAACAAGTCTCCCAATGGAGCCGTTACTGGGCCCGCTTGAGCAAATAGATGAACAACGGGAGGACAGCGCAGTGGTACAGTGCAGTTTAAAATTAACTACTAGTTTTAATTTTTCTAGAAGTTTTGCACCTGCAAGTTTTTGCTAATGGCATTTATTTGATTAAATATTCAGCTTAATATGATTGATTTGCATTGTGTTTTAACAGTCTTCTCATAAAAAATATTCACAGTGATTTTTTTTATCCATGCATTATATAGCACATTTTTTGCTTTTTTTTTTCCCTCTCAAAACTATATCTTTTACTTCATCAGATTTAATTGTGTCAAGCAGTGAGAAACCAAAACCAGTTTGGTTTTTGACAGTTTCAGAAATTTGCTATGTGGGTAATTAATGAAAAGCATTTGCTTAGTGAATCTCATTGTTAGGTATAACTTTTTAAAAGAACTAAATCAAACTCATAGGAAATACGAAAATGGATTACTTTAACAGTTGCATTCTATAGCTTTGAAACTTCAGCTGGAGCAAAAGCACAAAATTATAATTATACTATTGAATAAGCTTCCCTTGAATTACTCTTACATTCTCAATACTTTAAATATCAAGGTTTATATTGCATCAAGATCCCCTTTTATCTCATTTTATTTCCTTAAGAAATCATTCCACAGATATCAATGTTTTTTTCCTATAGATATTTAATAGGTTAATAATTTTGAAACAAACTTGAAACACAGCTCCCTTAAATGCTGGTTAATAAAACTAAACAGGATATTTTCTAGTTTTTACTTTTGTATAGAACATGGATTTTTTTAAATGCCACTGTGAGAATTACAAGCAATTTGTTTTGTGTAAAGGTTCTCAAATAATATATTTACACAAATTTATAAAACTTTAAATATTTTAAAATTCTATAAACAAATATAATGGATGTCAGTATTATAACTACATGTTAGTCTCTACTAAGGTAAACTACTAAAGGCATTTTTGTGTGTGTGGTACCGGTGTTCAAACCTATGCTTTACACATGCTAATCATGTGCTGTTTCACATGTGCTGAGTCACATCTCTTGGCCTAAGAGCATAAGAGCAATAATTTTCGTTTTAAAAACTAGATTTTCTTATCTATTTCTTATCATTTCTGAGATATGAAAGTGTGCTGATAGTTAGACTACGCATGTGTGTGTTTGTAAACTAGTGATAGTATTCAGATTTCTGGTAGGTCATTTAAAGAATGTTTCAAAATATAATATTCTTTTATTTTCTTGGATTCAGGTTCTCAGGATGTGTCATATATGTAATTAAAAATCCATTTATTTGAAATATAAGCAATATAATGTAACATATGATTTAATAAGATGAAATGTACAATTGTTTATTTCTTAACTGTCCTTCAGGAAAAATATGCCTGGCGGCCAAAGAGCAATACAGCAGATAAGGCATTTGCCTTGCATTTGGCTAATTCAGGTTTGATCCCTATCACTCCCTATGGTACCCCCAAGCACTGTCAGGAGTGATTGCTGAGCCCAGTTCCAAGAGTAACCCCTGAGCCTCATCAGATGTGGGATCATACCAAAATCAAAACAAATAAAACAGTTAATGCTTTAATATTTAATGTGTTTCAGTATCTGCATCTTGATATATATATATATATATATATATTTTAATTTTTATTATTGAAACACCATGAGGTACAGTTGTGGACTTACAAGTTTTTGTGCTTGGGTTTCAGTTATACTATGATCGAATACCCATCCCTCCACCAGTGCCCATTCTCCACTATCAATGATCCCAGTATCGCTCCCACCACCAATCCCCCTCATCCCATGCCACCTCTGTGGCAGCGCATTCCTTTTTGTTCTCTGTCTCTCCTTTTGGATGTTGAGGTTTGTAAAAGAGGCATTGAGTGGCAATCATGTTCAGTCTATAGTCTACTTTAAGTATGTACCTCCCATCCTGGGAGGATCCTCTCAACACCCTTTACTTGGTGTTCCCTTCATTATTTGAGCTGCTTTTTCCCTAGCATGTGCAGCTGGCCTTCAAGCCATGGAGTGAACCTCCTGGAACTTATATCAAGTTAACATCTATTCTTGGATGTTACTCTCCTATTTTGTTTCTTTATGGTTCCCAGATGAATGCAATCTTTCTATGTATGCCCCTCTCTTTCTGACTCATTTCCTTTAGCATGATACTTCCATGCAGTGCCACTTGTGTGTAAATTTCATGACTTCATCTTTTCTAGCAGCTGCGTAATATTCCATTGTGTAGACGTACCAAAGTTTCTTTAACGAGTTCATCTGTTCTCAGGCATTAGGGTTTTTTCCAGATTCTGGTTATTGTGAACAGTGCAGCAATGAACATACACGTGCAGATGTCATTTCGAGTGCACTTTTTGTCTCTCTGAGATATATTCCCAGGAGTGTTATTGCAGGCTCAAATGGGAGCTCATTTCATTTTTTTTTCATTTTTTCATTTCATCATCCTGTTATTTGTCGATTGCCTCGAGCAGGCCCCAGTAATGTCTCTTTCATCCTAGCCCTGAGATTATATTCAAGGCTCTTTAGGAGAATGAGACCCATCATTGTTATTGGTATTTGGCATATTTGGTATGCCACGGGGAGTTTGCCAGGCTCTGCCCTGTGGGCAGGCTACATTCGATAGCCTGCAAGTTTGTCCAAAGTAGGAATGAGATAATAAGATGTCATAAAAAGATGTCCTGATAAGATGTCACGCAGTCGTGAATGCGGCCGCGAGGTTACGGGAGCTGGATTTTATAGTCTCTGAGTCTTGGCCGTTGATGGGATTACACAGCGCCAGGGGGCCAGGTGGTGGGTGTGACCCTCGCCTACTGGAATTTGGAGGATCTGGGTGGAGGATGCTCGACTCCAATCAAGTAGGCTTGGAGATCTCGGTCCCGGAACCTGCGTGGCTTTGTCCTTCTGCCAGTACCTTCATGTGTGCAGAGAGTGGTCTCAGCATGGTAGTGGCTGGTCCTGGAGGTCTTCGGCTGCCGGAGTCCTGGTCAGGGCGGGGAGGAAAGCTCAACCCGCTCCCCTCCAAGGGGCCCCGGCGAGGAACAGACAGGCGCGGGGGCAGAATTTTTAATTTTTTGAGAATAGTCCATACTGTTTTTGAGAATAGTCCATACTGTTTTCCAAAAGGGCTGAACCAGTCGGCATTCCCACCAGCAGTGAAGGAAAGACCCTTTTCACTGCATCTGCACCAACACCAGTTGCTTTTGTTCTTTTGGATGTGGGCCAGTCTCTGTGGTATGAGATGATATCTCATTGTTGTTTTGATCTGCATCTCCCTCATGATTAGTGATGTAGAGCATTTTCTCATGTGCCTTTTTGCCTGGGCTGGAGCGATAGCACAGCGGGTAGGGTGTTTGCCTTGCAAGTGGCCAATATGGCAGACCCGAGTTCGATTCCTCTACCCCTCTTGGAGAGTCCGGCAAGCTACTGAGAGTATCTTGCCTGCAGGTCAAAGCCTGGCAAGCTACCCGTGACGTATTCAATATGCCAAACACAGTAACAATTGTCACAACGGAGACGTTACTGGGCCCGCTCGAGCAAATCAATGAACAATGGGAGGACAGTGACAGTGACAGTGGCTTTTTGCCATTTAGATTTCTTCTTTGAGAAAGTTTCTATTCATTTCATCGCCCCATTTTTTGATGGGGTTGGATGTTTTCTTCTTGTGGAGTTCAAACAGTACTTTGTATATCCTTGATATCAACCCTTTGTCAGATGTGTATTCGGTGAATATCCATTCCAATTCTGTAGACTGTCTTTGTATTTTGATCACTGTTTTTTTTTGAGGTGCAAAAGCTTCTTAGTTTAAGATAGTCCCATTTATCTATCTCTGTTTTCACTTGCTTGGCCAGTGGTGTGTCATCTTTGAAGATACCGTTAGCTTCAATGTCGTGAAGGGTTTTGCCAACCTTGTCTTCAAAGTACTTTATGGAGTCCAGTCTGATGTTGAGGTCTTTAATCCACTTTGATCTTACTTTTGTATATGCTGTTAGGTAGAGATCTGAGCTCATGTGTTTGCTTGTAGCTGTTCAATTTGTTAAAGAGACTTTCCTTGCTCCAGTTCACATTTCTTGCTCCCTTATCAAAGATTAGATGATCATATATTTGAGGGTGTGTGTCAGGATATTCAACCCTGTTCCATTGGTCTGGGGTTCTGCCTTTCTTCCAGTACCATGCTGTTTTAGTTATTACTGCTTTGTAGTAGAGTTTGAAGTTAGGGAGGGTGATTCCTCCCATTTTATTTTTCCCAAAAATTGCTTTAGCTATTTGTGGGTGCTCATTGTTCCATATGAATTTCAGAAGTGTTTGCTCCATTTCTTTGAATAATGTCATGGGTATTGTTATAGGATTGCATTGTATTTGTACAATGCTTTGGGGAGTATTGACATTTTGATAATGTTAATGCATCCTGATATTTTTAACAAGACTCACAAAAATACAGTTTTATATGTTTTACAAATGCTGTCTAAAAACATCTTGCTTTTTAAAGACATTTTTAGAGTTAGACTAATGAAATGAATGAATACAGAGTGTCAAATATAGCAAATCAATCACACTCTGATAGGAAATTAACATACCTGAGTAATATTGAACCAGGGATAGTGCCATATGTATAGATACTAAAAAGAGGTGCAGATGCAGACCTCCATAAACCTGCTTTATGAGTTATCTGCATTTTCTATAATTTCCCAACGTTTTCATTATCCCTGGGAGATATAGCAAGCATGCTCTCTTTCATGTTCAACCTGATTTTATAATGCTCTTATAAATAAACTTGCTTATAATAAGCTCTTTACACTGTTGTCCTGCAAAACAGGAGATTGCAAGTTTGTATTTATTGCTACCGAGAACACTTGTTCCCTTAACTCTGTCCGTATGTTTCCCTCAGTCATATTATAGTGAATCTTGTGATCACTATAGATGCACATAAAAACCATACACTTTCTGCAAAAAATAAATGAGGAATCTGTTACGTAACGGCAAGACACATTTTGTTTATGTGAGTAATAAAAAAGCTTATAAGGAAACTCTTTATGAAGCATGATTTGTACAACCCTCCAGAGTATCAGCTACTGCACAGACATCTATTAAATGCAAAATCAGATTTTGTTATCAAACTGAAAAAAAATCCTGAGTATAATCTTTCCCTTCGGACTGGGATCACTGCTCTATCGAATGCAAATTACTGTTTCTCTGTTTTATAAGTGAGATATGAGATAATAGATGGAAATAATTCATACATAGATTAATAGATATAAATTGGCAAATGCACATACATACATTTTTGTGATTATACAATTTACTGATTAATTCACTTAGTAATTATTGATTATTTATTTTATGCAAGGTACATTTGTAGGCTTTTTATGGTTATTCAACAGTACACAAGGAAAAATCTTACTTTTATGGAAAAATATTTTAGTGGGATAAATATCTGAATATTTGTTTATAACATGTAGGGAGGGGAGATTATTTTAATTAGGAATAGCCAAATAATATTGCACAGGAAAGAAAGTATTCAATATAGAGCTGGAAGCTAAAGAGCAATATTTGGCATTTAATAAATAATAAATATGATAGTTGTTTTCACCTCATGGGCAACTAGTGAGTTGCGTCTTATAGAATTTATGCTCTTCTATGGATTCTAGGCTGACCTGCCATAGTTTTAACCAGCTGAACATAGTTACTGACAATTCTGACATTCCTTTTCCTTTTCTTTTAATTTTTTAAATCATTGTGAAATACACAGTTACAATGTTGTTCATGATTGGGTTTCAGTCATACAGTGTTACATCATGCTCTGTTCACCAGTGTATGTTTCCCAGCACCAATGTCCTCAGTTTCCCTCAGTCACCTCCCCCACTCTCCTCTTCTGACTCTGTATCAAGCACTTTTTTTCTTCTGTCTGTCTCTGTCTCTGTCTCTGTCTCCCTCTGTCTGTCTATCTCTGTCTCCCTCTGTCTGTCTCTGTCTCTCTTTGTATGTCTGTTTCTCTCTGTCTCTGTATCTCTCTCTGTCTCTGTCTCTGCCTCTGTGTCTCTGTCTCTGTCTCTCTCTCTCTCTCTCTCTCTCTCTCTCTCTCTCTCTCTCCTCCCCTCCCTTCACCATTATGGTTTTCAATACAGATACTGAAATGCTATTATGTTGTCCTTTTACCTATTTCATTACTCAGTTCTTTTCCAGAGTGATCATTTCCAATTATCTTTGTTATAGTGGCCACTTCTCTATTCTAGCTGTCCTTCCTCCACCACCACTTGTGGTGTCAAGCCTCTAACTGTGGACCAGCCCTCCTGACCTTTGTTTCTACCGTCCTTGGGTATTAGTCTCATACTACATTTTTTACAATGAGTTCCAATCTTTCTGTAGTCCCTCTGCCTCTGACTCATTTCAGTCAGCACTATACTCTCACACTCAGTTTTAAGGGGACTGGTAATTCTGTTTCCTTTACCTCTCTGACTACTTGTCCTTGGAAACAGGGAGACACTATGTGGGAAAACCTCTGATTTTCTGTGGAGATGGTGTGAGAAGACTGTACTGTGTAGAGATTTTATGAGAGGAGAAATTCTGAGATAATTAGAAAGGGAGTGAGTGGAATTTAATTGTGCTACAATCCCAGATTGTACAGGTCCTAGCTAATATCCAGGATAGATTTCATGGGGATGTGGCTGGTGTAGTTGCATGAAGCTCTGTGTTTCCAGGGTCCTGAATTTAGATATATGCAACACTTAATTAGCTGCTCCCAGTAAATCCCTAATACCTTATAAATCCACATCCTTGATTGTGTATTTTGTTCTTTCAACAACAACCATTTGCTGAGACTTTCAGTGAAACGGTAGGGGAACTGCTGACTTATAGGCAGTCAAAATAGAAAACTCTGAGATCCTGGTAAACCACTAAATTGAATGCAAACAATTTAATAAATATGTTTTTTATCAAAAGTTGAAGATCTTAGTTCAGAAGTAATTAAGTTTGGAAAGAGTACCTTATTCTCAGTATTGTACAAGCCATGTTGTTAGATTGCAGACTGACATGATAAAGAGGGACTGATCTTACTAAATTAACCATTAATTAAACTGCAAAAGCCTTCAAGATTTGAAGTATAGGAATGGAGCTATATGATTATTAACATTCTCATTATGTTTAAGAGTCAAAGGATCATTATCCAGGAAACCAGTAAAATAATTCACTTATATATGCACTTCTAAATATACAAAATCACCTATAATTTTCTATCTAATAAAAAGACTGGTGGACTCAAATTTACTTGGGATCTCTGGAAAAATTACATTATATTAATTAATTTATTTCTGGCTCATTTATTAAGTAGGAACAGTTGATCATAATATTTACCAAATTAAATCTAGGCTAAAATAATACATTCTTGTAAATGGTAAAATGTATGATGGTCACTTTTCTATTATTTAAGCATACAGATCAGAAAATGTATTTTAATTATTTACTTTAAAACCATTTCCTTGATATTTTCAACATCATCACATTAACTATTAAGGTGAACTATGAGATCTCTTAAAAATAGGAGCAGCATATTTATTTCTGCTTCCTCAAACATACAATGAAGAATACACCTACGCTTATATTCATAAATGAAAATATTATGCACCAGTTTTGAATAAAAATTAAATATGCTTTATTTGGTACTCAACATACATCTCATTCTATGCTAAAACTGTTGTACGATGGTTCCAATTGCTATTAATTACAGATTTTATGAAGTCACACACCCACTTGCCTTTATTCCTCCATATTTCCCACATTCACTCTTCTACAAATTAATTCACTGTGGTTGAGAAACATTTTTATCCTCTCAAATGATTAATAGCCACCTTGCTGTCTTGGTAAATGTTCTAGACTTTTGCCCCACCTAACTCTACAAAATAACTTTATTCTAGTTTTCTTCTCATATCACTCCAGTAGGAGTGCCATGGCCAGACCTCCTACCTTTCTGTATCCTCTTACAGTTTATTATCATAGCATTGCCTCTTAAAATTTGGATTATTTTTGATAATTCAATTTTTTTCTTATTTTTGACTTTATTTCATTATAAAATAAGAATTGCAATTTATTTTAATAATTGCTGGATTAATCATTTATACTAAGAATAAAAATGATTGCTCAGAGAAATATAATGTATGATGATTGGCATATTGAATACATCACAGGTATTCAATATGATTATGATGCAGTGGAGTAAAATAGTTCTCTAAATTGATTGCAGCCGTGTGTTTTATTCTTCCCCTTCCCTGCATCTACTGCCTTTGCCATCAACTGTGCAAGTTTTTGTGAGATATTCTACCCCATTCCTCAACTCTGGAGTTTATTTTGACTAGATTGACAACCTAAAGTAAGCAAATGTGGAAAAACTAAGGCAATAATGAGTAGTTGCCTTTTCTGCTTGCAAGTTTACTTTTTATACTTTATAGAACCAACTGATTTTACTATACTAAGATTTATATGATTTATTGAATAAGAGAATGAATCCTTCTGTCATTTTAGCTAATGAAATTCTGAATTTGTTCAATTGTAACTAATTCCAAGTGTACTAGAAAAATGCATCATAATAAGAACAGCCTGGACAAGGCATAACAATTAGATTGCAGAATCATACACTTAATGAAGGTTTATTTTAATATCTTATCAAAATTTTATATTTTACCAACATATATAAGGATTTATATACCATTATTATTTGGATGGGCTGGAGTGATAGCACAGTGGTAGGGCATTTGCCTTGAGCACAGCCAGCCCAGCTGAGTCAGGATCAATTCCTCCGCCCCTCTCAGAGAGCCCAGCAAGCTACTGATAGTATCTCGCCCACACAAGCAAAGTCTGACAAGCTCCCCATGACATATCCAAATGCCAAACACAGTAACAACAAGTCTCAAAATGGAGATGTTACTGGGCCCACTCTAGCAAATTGATGAACAATGGGAGGACAGTGTTTTTTTGTTTATTACTTTGATAGATAACTGATAGAATAATAAGCAGACTTGAAAAGTTTCTTTTCATTCCTTTATATAATTTTACATTAGTCCATTACCTTTGTAATCAGTGAACCAAGTCAAAGAAAATGCTAAGTAAATTAGCTTGACCTTCTCCTACCCCTGCAATTTCAAGTGAGAAAATTTATAATGTATATTTCAATATTTTCCTTAAAAATCAATAAAACTGAAATAAGTACAATTTTTTTTATAAATTGTTCATAAATTGAAAATACAAAGCCGGAAGGAAAATTAATTGAATATCTTCTTTAAAAATTTTACTTCAGTGCCATAAATATAGCTCAAAGAGTGACTAGTGCATATAAACTTTGCATGCAAAAAGTTTGACCCCGGGCACTACATAATCTCAAACACTTTTAGAACAAATCCCCAAGCACCAAGTCAGAAGTTCCTGCACACTATCTGCTTTAGCCCCCAAAAGAAAACAAAAGCAAATATATGAAGAAAAAGTTTAGTTTGTCAGTGTAGCATGACAGCATAAATCTAAATAGAGAAATTACATAAAAAGTGAATAATAGGTCTTGAAAAAGTCCTGGAACTAGTGTTAATCTAGAAATATCAGAGATTTCAAGTGTGGACATGATTAAAGCCACAACTTCATTTTCTACATTTTCTAGAATTTAAAGATAAATTAGAAATGAAGCATAAAAAAGATGACAATATATTAGAAGCATTATATAAGACAAATATTAATTTTACCTTAAGTTAAGTGTGGCCGTTATAAATGTTCTCATATGATAAATGTGAACTATTTGCAATTTTTTGTGGGTCAAAGGGTGTCATGGTATATTTCATAGTGCCTAGGACACTTTCGGGTTGTTAGGCAAAGCTGGAAAGAAAATTAATTGAATATCTTCTTTAAAAATTTTACTTCAGTACCATAAATATAGCTCAAAGAGTGACTAGTGCATATAAACTTACCTTGCAAAAAGTTGGACCCCAGGCACTACATGGTCTCTCAAACACTTGCCTAACAACCCGAATCGGACGTTTACATTTGAATAGATGTGGCTCACTACTGGAAGTTTCTATCTTCGTTGTCTATGCACCAACATCTCATTATGATGAAAGAGAAATCAAGAAGTTCTACATGGAGCAGGAGAAGTTCTATAAAGAAGACCACACCTTCTACAAGATAATTATGGGTGATTTTAATGCCAAGATAGGACCGAGAAGATCAGCTGAAGAACTTCACATCTGGACCCATGGCCTAGAATGGAACGAACAGGGTGAGAGACTGTCTGAGTTCATCATGTCGACCAGGACCATCCATGGTAACTCACAGTTCCAGAAGGCAGAATCTAAACGTTGGACATGGGAGTCTCCCAGTGGACGATTCCACAATGAAATAGACCAAATGATATTCAATCGATGGTTTTGCCTGACTGATGTCACTGTTGTCCCAAAATTCCAAACGGGATCGGACCACCATCTCCTTCGTGCAAAATTCTACTTCACAGAGCGGGGAGAAAGGGCTGCAAAGTTCAAAAAGAGAACTCCCAGAATGACCACCAACTGGGAGCTCTTTGGCACTATTGCGGCAACATGGGAAGATGGCATTGTTGACAACATTGACGAGGAATACGATCGACTGGTTCAGCACCTCCATGAATGTGCGAGGAACGCCAAGAGAGAGATAGCCGCAACAAAACGCCTATCTTCAAAAACTCTTGTGCTTATTCGTTAGCATGGTTTGGTGCATGCCTCAGGCAACCGCAAGCTAACGTCCGAGCTCGCAAAGCGGTGCAGAGATGAGATCAAGGAAGACCTCAAAGAGAGAAGAGCAGAAGGGCTGGTCGATGCGGCAGAAGCTGGGAAAAGTATTCATAACGCCCGTCTGTCCTTCACCAACTACAAGACCAAGATGACTGCCCTCCGACATCCTGATGGATCCATCACATCCTCCAGAATGGCAATGGAGAAGATCATCCATGACTTCTACTCAAATCTCTTCATTAGCCATGCCCACTTGCCTACATACCAAATTCCACAGGATGGATATGTCGTTACCAACATTCTCCCTTCCAAAATCCGACACGCCATTTTGTCAGTAACGAAAGGAACAGCACCCAGCCCAGACAAGGTCAGACCTGAACACCTGAAGAACCTGCCGTCAGTACTCATCAATACACTGGCTTGGCTCTTCACTCACTACCTCTCTGAATGCAAGGTTCCGTCCCAATGGAAAACCAGCAGGACCGTACTACTGTTCTAGAAGGGAGACATCCAGGACATTGTCAATTATCTCCCGATCTGCCTATTGTCTGCAATCTACAAGTTGTTCATTCAAGTCATCCTAAATAGGATTGGCAGAACACTAGATGAAGGAAAACCATGCGAGCAAGCCGGGTTCCGCAAAGGATTCAGCACAATTGACCATATGCACACAGCTCATTGAGGTTTCTCGGGAGTTCAAGATGCCGCTCTGTTTAATGTTCATTGATTTAAAGAAGGCCTTTGATTCTGTTGAGACAAAAGCAGTCATTGAAGTCCTAGCCAATCAGGGCATGCAAGCCCAATACATCAAGATCCACTGTGAGCTGTATTGTGGATTCACTACCAGGATCTCACCATTCTACAAAGAAGTAATCATTGATGTCAAGAGAGGGGTTCGGCAGGGTGATACCATTTCACCGAAACTCTTCAGTGCCACCCTCGAGAACATCATGCGATGACTGGAATGGGAAGGAATGGGAGTGAAGATAGATGGTCGGCAACTACACCACCTCCGCTTTGCTGATGACATTGTTTTAATAACACCAAACATCAGCCAAGCGGCACAAATGCTGGCCGATTTTGACCGTGAGTGTGGAAAGGTAGGACTACAGCTGAATCTTGCGAAGAAAATGTTTATGAGAAACAGCCTCGTTTCTGACGCCCCATTCGCTCTCAACAGAACGACCATGTCCGAATGCAACAGCTATGTGTACCTAGGTCGAGAAGTCAACATGACAAATGACCTGGCACCCGAGCTGTGCAGAGGAAGAGAGCGGCTTGGAACGCCTTCAAGAACGTCGAAGAAATAGCTAAGAGGACGAAGAACCTCCGGCTCCGAGGCACATCTCTTTGATTCCACTGTTCTTCCTGCATTAACATATGCCTCAGAGACCTGGGCCCTACATAAAAAGGATGAGAATGCTGTTCGGTCTCCCAAAGAGGAATTGAAGGATCTATGCTTGGAATCAGGTTTCACTCAAATGAGAGAAAGAATCCGGAGTTCTGACATCTGTCGACGATCAAGAATCAGGGACGCTGTCTCGTTTGCCAAGGTGTCAAAAATCAGATGGGTTGGTCACGTAATGAGATTTAAAGACAATTGCTGGACTAGAGCTGTTACTGACTGGATTCCACGGGATGTCAAAGGACCGCGTGGCCGCCCACCTATCAGATGGTCAGACTTCTTCATCAAGATCATGTACGATCGGTTTGAGGCTCTTCATGTTCCCAGAGCGAACAGATGCCATTGGGCTACACTAGCACGCGTCAGGGACAAATGGAGATGTTACTGGCGCCCGCTCGAGCAAATCGATGACTAACGGGAAGTTAAGTGGTTAAGTGATTAGGACACTTTATTCTATTTTACTTTAGTTTTCATTGTGAAAGATACAGTGATCCTTTTGTGTCTATGTAAGGTCCTTTTGTGTCTTATATAAGAGCATTAATATAAGGCATTAACCCATCTCATATAGGCTTAAGGATTAAATTAATAAGCTAATACATGGAAAATTTAGTATTTAGCACTACCTTTCTCCAACCAAACATTAAAAGAAACTTTCCCTGCAGCTGATGGGCACACACACAGAGTTTCCATGCAATAGAATAGTTTCTTATATACACCAACCTTCCAAATCATGAAAAGTGGAAATACTGATTGCCCATTAATTAATATTTGCTGATTTGAGTAGAGAGCAAACTTCTCTCTCCTGCTCTGTGGTTGTGCCCATCTTGTTGACTAGAAAATAAGAGCTGGGAGTCTGTGCATTTACCTTTCCAATTGGTCCCACTAATGTCACACCAACAGACATTATATACCCTCATTTAGGATGCATAGGTGGCTCCTCCCAGTCATTAGTGATAATTAGTGAGAATAGGACTTTATTACTCTCATTTTTGGAATACTCCAGTGCTACGTTTTTGGAAAAATAAATCCAACTTCCCACCAAACTCTAATAACAATGATACAGAAAGGGAGGTGTTACCTACTCAACTTTCTATATCTTTTATATCTAGTAGAAGTGGAGAATCTTCACACTGTTGTAGCATGATAAAATCAAGGTACAGGAAGCATAGTGACTGGATCTGGTTTGTATAGTATTATGCTGTTGTTTTTCTGTCAGTTGGACATTGAGGTTCTACTCAACACTGTGTGTCATTAATGCCAAGGTTGAGTGAGAGGAATACAGTTTTTGATGCCCAGATTCAACTACCACACTCATTGTCTTTGATGTTGCATAAGGCTGATGCTCAACCTGCTATCAGATTTGTTAAAACTATCCAAACATTAAAATATTGCTTACAGGTGGAGTAAAAACAGAGTTTCTGTGTTTAGTACACCTACACTACCCAGGAAGAGAAGTTACATTACTGTTTTTGACTTAAAGTACATATCAATGTAAGGTAAGGTAAAGGTAAAGGCCCTCCCATTGATCGTCGATTTGCTCGAGCGGGCCCAGTAACGTCTCCATTGGAGACTTTGTTGTTACTGTGTCTGGCATATCGAATACTCTCGGTAGCTTGCCGGGCTCTCCAAGAGGGGCGGGGGAATCGAACTCGGGTCGGCCATGTTGGCCGCTTGTAAGGCGAAGTGATAGTACAGAGTGTAGGGCATTTGCCTTGCATGCAGCCAACCCATGTTCGAGTCCCAGCATCCCATATGGTCCCCAGACCACAGAGTAACCCCTGTGCATCGCTGGGTATGACCCAAAAAGCAAAAAAAAATTTTTAAAAATCTTTAAAAAATGAAAATCAATAAAAATCTTGTATTTGCAAAAAGATCAATGTGGAAAATTAAAGAACTGAAGAATAATAAAATCTCAGATTACAAAGTGACAGGAACAAAAGAAATCACATTCAAATCAATGCTGTCATAGGTTGAAAAGAGAAAGACTGAAATTCAAAAAGTCTAAAGAAATAATTACTGAAAATTTCTCAAATAGACAAAAAGCCATAAACCTACAAAAGCAATCTGCACAAAGCCATCTCATCAATTTCTGATATCTAAAGAGAACTAAAAATCTGAATGCTTCCTGAGAAAAGCACTGTATTACTTGTAGAAGAACATCAGTTTAAATGACAGTAGATTTCTCATTTGAAGCCATGGAGACCTGAAAGAAGAGACACACTATTTTTTTAAGCAATGGAAAGAATAATTTCTGAGCTGTATATTGTACATACCATGAAATTATTTAGCAGCAAAGAGAAAATACAGTCATTTCCCATATATACTTGCTGTCCTCAAGTATAACATTAAAAATGGTTTAAAGAAATTCCTAAAAAGAAAGTGAATGATAAACAAAGCTAAAATTTCAAGCAAAAATATTTGAGATGATATCTCATTGTTGTTTTGATCTGCATCTCCCTGCTGACCACAACACCCAAAAAGAGAAACACCCAAAAAGAGAGAGAGAACAAAAGGGAATGCCCTGCCACAGATTCAGGGTGGGATGGGGCGAAGGGGGGGGGGAGTGGGAGGGATACTGGGACCCATGGTGGTAAAAAATGGGCGCTGGTGGAGGAATGGGTACTTGATCATTGTATAACCGAAACTCAACTACCAAAATTTGTAAGTCTACAACTATACCTCATGGGGTTTCACTAATAAAATTTAAAAAATAAAAAAAAATAATATTTGAGTCAGTAAATGTGAAAATGCATTTCCTGTATAAATGTGGGAGTACATTTATTGCATAATTTCAATTCATATTTTGCAAGTCCTGACTGAAGGTAGAAAAATTGCATTGTACTATTTGGCATAGAATTCATCTATAGAAAAGGGGGATAATACTGAGGATATTTGTGGTGGAGAATGTGCACTAGTGGAGGGTTGGGTGTTCTATCATTGTATGACTAAAACTCAAACATGAAAGTTTTGTAACTGTATCTCATGGTGATTCAATTAAAAATAATAAGAAAAAACTATCATTTACATTTTTTAAAAAATTTTGTTAGTGAAACTCCATGAGGTACAGTTGTATATTTACAAATTTTTGTGCTTGGGTTGTAGATGATGGAGAATGGGCAATAGTGGAGGGATGGGTAATGGATCATTGTATAACTGAAACCCACACACAAAAATTTGTAAGTCTACAACTGTACCTCATGGTGTTTCACTAATAAAAATTTAAAAAAAAGAAAACTATTTAAAACAATTAATAATTTAAAAGTGGGAAGCAAAGTGGAAGCAAGGTTTCTACACTTCAAGTGGCAAAGTATCAGTAAATATTTGAAAGCATTAAAAAGCCTCACATGTGCATTTTAGTTCTGAGAGTAACTTTAAAAATTACACAGATAAAATATGAATAAAAAACTGCCAACAGATCAATATGATAACATAATAATCTTCAAATATCTTCAGACAATCTCTACTGGAATCACTGACGCAATTCCCAGTTTCTCAGCTGCCAAGCAGCACCTTCACCCATCACTCACCTTTCAAAACAACAAAATCAACAAATGGTTGCATGAAATTGAGCAAAAAAATAAAAGAAGAGTAGCACTGTATAGCACTCCTTCTGTTGTTCTTTGATTTCTCCAGTGGGCCCAGTAATGTCTTCATTGTGAGACTTGTTGTGACTTTGTTTGGCATCATGGGTAGCTTGCTAGACTTTGCCCTTGGGGCAAGATACTCTCAGTAGCTTGCTGGGCTCTCTGATAGGGGCTGCGGAATCGAATCTGGGCTGACTGGGTCCGCTGCGTGCAAGCTCTACCTGCTGTGCTATTGCTCCAGCCTAAAAAAAAAATCAGTAGAGTAATATTAAAAAATAAAAGCTTCCTTAAGGAAAGTATATATTAATATACCAGAATCATTTGGCTTGTCACGGTCACGGCTTGTCATTGTTCATCGATTTGCTCGAGTGGGCCCAGTAACGTCTCCATCGTGAGACTTGTTGTTACTGTGTTTGGCATATCGAATACATCATGGGTGGCTTGCCAGACTTTGCCATGCAGGCGAGATACTATCGGTAGCTTGCCGGGCTCTCCGAGAGGGGCGGAGGAATTGAACTCGGGTCGGCCATGTTGGCTGCGTGCAAGGCAAACGCCCTACTGCTGTGCTATCACTCCAGCCTGTTTGGCTTGAAGCTATTATATTTTACAAACTTTCATAATTCACAACTATTTATTATTTTAAAATAATTCAATTTTATTAAACATTAGAATAGGAACCCTCTCACCCACTTTCATCTCTTTATTGTAAGTTCATAACACATAATGCTATTTGATTTTTGTATGAAGAAAACTGTCACAACCAAATGGTGCTCCCAGGGAGAAAGGCAGTACTCTCTCATCCCTATCATCCATCCACTGCTAAGTTAGTAAGCTTAATTGAAGTAAAAATGTTGTGCATTATATTTAAATGGAATAAGGAGAGAATTGTTGATGACACAACACATTAAATCTCCTTCTATGATAAAGTGTTAGTATATTAGCTTTCACACTTAGAATCTCACATATAGAAACTCTAAACATGTTACTAATTTTTTTTTCTTTATTTACCAGCGTGTATGCTTAGGGACAATTTTGTCCTTCTTGAGTGATAATGTATTTTAAACCAGTTTAAAATATCTATATAACCTTTAAAACTCAAACAATATCTTAAATAACCTGTTACAAATCAGAAGTTTAAATAGCAGAGCCATTTAAACAAATTACCTGGTTTTGTTTCTCACACTGTTAATCTGTAAATTTAAAAAATAAAATTTCCAGTAGTTATATGAAGAAGTCTATTTATTTGTGGGTTATTTCCTCACACTTTTATGTATGTGATTTGACTATATAAAAATGAGAAATTTCTAGGGAAAAATCATTGATGAAGTGAATATTTGAATAAATTTGAATGGCCTTTGTGTATGTGTTAAATTTTTCCAATAAATTGGGAAATTATTTTTGATAGGCCCTATCAAATAATATTTGTTATGGGTCAGTATTCAAAACTTTTATTTATTTTTTATGGGGCTGGAGCGATAGCACAGCGGGTAGGACATTTGCCTTGCACACAGCCAGCTGGGCCAACCCGAGTTTGATACCTCCACCACTCTCAGAGAGCCCAGAAAGCTACTGAGAGTATCTTGCCCGCACAGCAAAGCTACCCATGACGTATGCGATATGCCAAACACAGTAACAAGTCTCACGATGTTATTGGACCCACTCGAGCAAATTGATGAACAACAGGAGGACAGTGACAGTGACAGTGACTTTTTATGGGGAAGATGGGGTCACACCCAGCAATGCTCAGGTATTACTCCTGATTCTACACTCAATGATTATTTCTGACAGTGCACAGGGAATGATAAAGAATGTCAGAGATCTAATGTGCAAGACAAGTGCCCTATCCACTGTACTATCTCTCCAGCCATCAAATACTGTAGGTTAAGTTTTTTCTTAAAGTGTCTATAAGCTAACTGTCCTGGACTATCCTATCTCTATCTGAAATTTAAATATATTCTATTAACATCAAAATGTCCTATATTTTCTTTTATATGTGTGTATACTTTCTGATTTTTAAAAATTCAATTAGAAACCAAAAGGAGGCCAGAGAGGTGATAGTTTAAGTAGTCAGTTTAGGGGATCCGTCACTCCTCTTGCACACAACCACCTGGGGATTGATCCACAGCGCGGCAAAAGAACACTTCTAGGACTAATACTAAAGCAAAAAAACAGGAGTAAGTTCTGAACACTGCTGGGTGTGGTATCCCTCAAAATATGAATCTGAGGAGATTTAACATATTATGTCATCAACTTAATTGATTACAAAACAAAGTCTGAGGATAAACCCATTTTCAAAGTATTTTTTAAAAATAGATATTTTATGAAACATAAGATGTCATATTTTATATAGTAGGACTGTATATCAGTATAATGGAACTCACTTGTATCTGCCTCTACACTTTATTATTATAGCACAGGCACAGTGACAAGAGATATATGACAAATTGCCCAATCTTCATACAGAATTAAATGAATCCATGCTGTCTCTTCTCTCTTCTCTCTTGAACATACCCAGCCTGTTCTCAATTCAGGATCTTGGCACTTATGTTTTTTCTTTCCTGAGTTTTCCAAATTGCTCCATTCTTTGTTTTTGCCAATTACCTAGTCAAGCATCAACTTTGATGTGTCCTTTCACTAATAAATTAGTTTTAATACAAATATAAGAGACAATCAATAGCTCTCTCTCTCTCAACTTGGCTTATTTTGTCTCAAATTACCTGTAGTATATTTCTAAATTATTTATTTTCCTTACTCAGATATAAACTTGGGGTGATAGATTCTGCTTGATGTACCCTCAGCAAGTAGAAACATTGTTTGACATTTTGTTTTTGTTTTGTTTTGCGGTTTTACTGAAATAGATTGAACATCATAACCAATGATGCTCAAGGCTGCATCTTCAGCTCTGACTCTGGGCTTAGGGATCACTTCTGACAGTGCTTGGAGAACCATATGCAATGCTGAAAATTAAACCACAATCAACCACATTCAAGGAAAACACCTTTTTCTCTGTACTCTGTGTTTTTCTGACAAGTTTTTGATAAAAACATATCTTTCCTCTGGACTCCATGACTTTTTAAAGTTGCAAAAATGCAAATTCTTTGCATGATTTCTCTAGTTTATCTCGCTGCTCTCTATTTTTCTTCTCACAAGACTTGGTGAATCACTATAGTTTCTGATGCATAACTAATTGACCTTCCTGAAAATTTCTTCTGGCTAAATTTGCTGCCACTCTGTTTCTAAAGTGTTATGATTTTCTGAACAACCTACCTCATGTTCTAACCCCTCAATCATAGCATTAGGGCTTATAAATATGCCCACTCAGCTTCATGTATGTTGTTACATACATGTTATTCATATACACACGTTTTAAGTATATGTTTGCCTGAACTACATTATAAAAATCAATTTGATTTTATTTCTGTTTCTCTACAGGGATAATTTTTATGAATATTTAATGACATAGTCTATTTTATATCATCTGTCCAAGTAGAAAACAATGGTAGACATTTTTGTTTTACTTTACATGTCTGAAAAAACATTTTTTAAGCTTCTAAATATATATACTGTCAATTAGTGTGGTTATACTTACAAAACTTTCTTTTGACTCTCATATTTTATTTTGATCCCAATCCTCGTAATCTCATAAATCACCACCATTTAGATTTTGTAGAACTTTCCCCCTATTAAAAATATTCATTTATTTCATGAAGAGGATATCAAAATGTAAAATGTATAAATGTATCCCTTTGTATTTGATTCCCCTTGTGACAAAATGCACAACACTTTAAAAATACTTAAGAGAAAAAAATGATATGTTGTTCAAATTATCCTTGAAAAGAAATTACATTAGGTTTAATTTATTTGAAAAAAATGAATATCACTAGATGCAGAATATCATTATTATGTTGCATGTTTTGACGGAATCTAATCTTAAGTTAGAATAAAGTCTCATTGTATTTAACACATTTTAACAATTTAGTGTAAATTTTATTGTAAGATTTCTGGCTTCAAAAAATTACTATCGACATATCTATGTTGACCATGATTTCTGTTACGAAGAACAGAAATCATAGATATCATAGATATCTATGTTGCCCTTTTCTGTTACAGAGGCACTCTGGAAAAAAAAAAAGGTTTCCCAGTAGTCTTGAATGTGCTTGCAATCTCACTATATTGCGATGTGATTAAAAGTTATCTGAGCAACTTCAGATAGCTTCAGAGTCAGGACATGCAAGGAAAAAAACTTGCACCTTCTAAACTCCTCTCTCATACTATAATTTGGCTCCTCAGGATGCAGACTTGTTTTCATAAAGATGGCTTATCTGGGAGAATTTCTGGGGTGTGGGTGGCATATGTAAAGAAACTGAGTTGGTTAGAAAGAAATGTTCAATTTTTCTCTAAGAAACATAGGAGGTATTTACATCCTCAGCCAATCCCAGATTTACATCTGAGACAAGAAAGGTCCTTCAGAGAAAGACCTAAGATAGGTCTTTGTAACTCTGAATAAATCTATTATTAGTTTTAGACAATCACAGAAAAGAGTGACATCAGAAAAAAAAAGTGCAATGAAGAACAAATTTTGAAAAGTCCTTCACATGGGGTCCTCAAATGCCAATGCTGATATCAGTTGGAGTAATTAGCATTGCAGTCTTAGATCTTGGATAGGATGGCATTCACTACACTTGTTCCGTGGAACTACAGTTAGCATTGGAGCTTCAGGGGACAGTAGAGTCATGATGTGACCCAGAAGAACCTGCTGCAACCTGGATTACTACCAGGTTATTACTACACCAGAACAACTACATATAAGCAGAAAATAGTTATGTTCTAGCTACTGTATGTACAAAGTCTCACTGTTAATTTAATGTAGATAGGTCAGAGAAAAGTCTTTTAGAAGGTTTTTAGAGTAATTCCTTTCCATATTATCCTGTCCCTTAGTTATAAAGTGAAAGTGTAGAAGCGACATGGAACAGTTCTACAGATGGCATAATGTTTACCAGTGTTGCCAGAAAACTCCTGTGAGGGATTGTATTTCAGAAGCATAATATCTAAAGTCATTGATTTAAAATTATTCGCACCATAGGGATCATAAACTATACAGCATTCTCTGTCACAACAGTTTTTATGTGAAACTTTAAAATCCAGTGATTCCACATATGTATTCTTTATTAAGTAGTATCATCTTGCAAAAGTAAATATTTATTACTGTATAAAGATTTTGAAGTTTAAAAAGATATAACTGAATTTAAAATTGCTCTAAGCCTTAAAAAATATAGATAAGTCTATATAAATTATCCTTCTCAAGAAACATTATCTCAAATTCTTACAATTTTTGTTATGCCTAGAATAAAAACTTACTTAAAAGAATAGAATATTCTAACTACACAAATATAATTCAGATAAACAATTTAAATAAATTTCATTTTCAATTTTCTATAATTAATTCTGAAGACATATTTCTGTACTTGGGGTCAAATTTGTAAAATATTGGTAAACTTAGTCTTTATCCAATATATTAAAATGTGTATGTATAATAGAGAGAGTGACATGTTTATGTGTGAGCATGTTAATAATGTATGCCAAGAGATTTTTTTGGCATAAATTTCTTGATTCAGAGACTTAATATCTATTAACACAACAGGAAATTTGAAATCTCCTTGGAAATGGATAATACTGATTAGCATATGCATTAAACACATGGCTTTTGAAGATAGAAGTTAACAACACACAGACTTGGAGAACCAAATCAAACACCTTTGAAAATTAAACAACTCAATTTTGAACAAGGAGTGATTCAAGGAGGAAATCAAGGAAGAAATCAAAAGGTACCTGGAAACAAATGAGAATGAAGACATGAGCTACAAGAACCTGTGGGACACAGTTAAAGCAGTATCAAGGGGAAATTTTATTGCTCTTTTTAATGCAAGCATTTCTCAGGAAGGGGAAAAAGAGCCCACATAAATAACTTGACTTCACAGCTCAAAGTCTTAGAAAAAGACCAACAAACAAAACCCAAAACAGACAGAAAGAAAGAAATAATAAAACTTAGAGCAGAAATAAATAATATGGAAACCAAAAACAATCCAAAAGATTGATGAAACCAAGAGCTGGTTCTTTGAAAAAAAATAAACAATATAAACAATATTGATAAACCAATAGCAAGAATCACAAAGGAAGAGAGAGAGAGAACCCTAATAAACTGAATCAGAAATAAAAAGGGGGACATCAAAACAGAAACCAAAGAAATTCAAAAGATCATCAGAGACTACTTTGAAAGACTGTATGGCACAAAAAAAAAAAAAAAAGAGAACCTAGAAGAAATGGATAAATTCCTAGATTCCTGTAACCTCCCAAGGCTGAACTATGGAGATTTGGAATTCTTTAATAGACCTATTACAATCAAGGAAATCAAAACTGTAATCAAAAGTTTTCCCAAAAATAAAAGCGCAGGTCAGATGGATTCACTATCAAATTCTTCCAAACATTTAAAGAGGACCAATTACCTGTCCTTTTCAAGCTTTTCCAGAAAATTGAAGAAACAGAAACACTCCCAAACAGTTTCTATGAGGCACATTTGACCCTATTACCAAAAGCAAACAGAAACCACACACACACACACACACACACACAAACACACACACACACACAGACCCACACACAAAAAGAAAATTAGAGGCCAGTATCTCTGATGAACATGGATGCAGAGATTCTCAACAAAATATTAGCAAATAGAATACAACAACTCATCAAAAAGATCATACACCACAAGCAAGTGGAATTCATCCCAGGGATGCAAGGATGGCTTAACATTTAGAAGTAAAATAACATAATCCATGTCAATAAAAGATAAAAAAATATGATCATATCAATAGGTGCAGAAAAAGCATTTGACAAGATTTAGAACCCATCTATGATGAGAACTCTCAGGAAAAAAATTAAAGGAACTTTCCTCAATATAGTCAAAGCCATCTAACACAAGCATATGGCAAGCATTATTCTCAATAGGGAAAAACAATGACCCTTCCTTTTAAGATCAGGGACAAGAGAAAGATGCCTACTTTTACCACTTTTGTTCAATATAGTACTGGATGTACTTGCAATAGTGGTTAAGCAAAAAAAGTTATTAAGGGCATCCAGATAGAAAAGGAAGAAATCAAGCTCTCACTATTCACAGATGATATGATACTATACTTAGAGAACCCTAAAACTTCTACCAAAAAGCTGCTAGAAACAATAGATTGTATAGTAAATTCGTAGATATAAAATCAATACCCAAAAGTCCATGGTGTTTCTGTACACAAATAATGAGAAAGAAAGTGATATGAAAAAAAAATCCTGTTCACAAACATGCCTCAGAAAATCAAATATCTTGGAAATAGATTAATTAAGGAGGTAAAGGAGCTGAATAAAGAAAACTACAGAAAGCTACTTCAAGAAATAAAAGAGGGCAGGAGGAAATGAAAACATATACCCTGCTCATGGATTGGGAGAATTACCATTGCGAAAATGGCAATACTCCCCAAAACATTATACAGATTCAATGCAATCCATATGAGGATACCCATGAAATTCTTTTAAAAGAATGGATCAAATGCTTCTGAAAATCATATTGAACAACAAACTCTCACAAATAACTAAAGTGATTCTTGTGAAAACGAAGATGGGAGGCATCACCTTTCCCAACCTCAAGCTCTACTACAAAGCGGTGATAATTAAAAAGGCATAATACTGGAACAAAGCCAGAGACACAGACCAATGGAACAGGGTTGAATATCCTGACACATACCCTCAAATATATGATCATCTAATCTTTGATAAGGGAGCAAGAAATGTGAAGTGGAGCAAGGAAAATCTCTTTAACAAAATGTGCTGGAAAAACTGGACAGCTACATGCAAAAAAAAAAAAAAAGGGCTCAGATCGCTACCAAACACCATGGACAAAAGTAAGATCAAAATGGATTAAAGATCTCAACATCAGACCAAACTCCATAAGGTACACTGAAGACAAGTTTGTCAAAACCCTCCACGACATTGAAGCTAAAGTTATCTTCAAAGATGACACTCCACTGGCCAAATAGGTGAAAACAGAGATAGACAAATGGGGCTATCTTAATCTAAGAAGCTTCTGCATTTCCAAAGGAACAGTGACCAAAATACAAAGACAGACTACAGAATGGGAAAGGTTATTCACCCAATACCCTTCCTACAAGAGGTTGATATCAAGGATATACAAAGCACTGGTTGAATTCCACAAGAAAGAAACATCCAACCCCACCAAAATATTGGGCCATGAAATGAGCAGAAACTTTCTCAAAGAAGAAATCTGAATGGCAAAAAGGCACATGAGAAAATGCTCTGCATGACTAATCACCAGGGAGATGCAGATCAAAACAACAGAGAGGTATCATCTCACACCACAAAGACTGGCCCACATCCAAAAGAACAAAAGCAACAGGTGTTGATGCGGATGTAGCAAGAAAGGGGCCCTCCTTCACTGCTGGTGGGAATGCCTACTGATTCAGCCCTTTTGGAAAATAGTATGGATGCCTCTCAAAAAATTAGAAATTGAGCTCCCATTTCACCTGGCAATATCATTCCTGGGAATATATCCCAGAGAAGCAAAAAAGTATAGTCAAAATGATATCTGCACTTCTATGTTAATTGCTGCACTGTTCACAATAGCCAAAATTTGGGAAAAAAAAACCTGAAGGCCCGAGAACAGATGACTGGTTAAAGAAACTTTGGTACATCTAAACAATGGAATACTGTACAGCTGTTAGAAAAGATGAAGTCATGAAATTTACATACAAGTGGTTCTACATGGAAAGTATCATTCTAAGTGAAATGAGTCAGAAAGAGAGGGACACACATAGAAAGACTGCACTCATCTGGGGAACATAAAGTACCAGAATGGTAGTCAAACACCCAAGAATATTTTAGATAAGTGCCGGGAGGTCTGCTCCAGGACTTGGAAGCTGGCAGCACATGCTGGGGGAAAAGGCAGCTCAGATAGAGAAGGGAACACCAAGTAAAGGATGTTTGAAGACTAGCTCAGGATGCAGGGTGCGTGTTGAAAGTAGACTATAGACCTAACAAGATGGCCACTCAATATCTCTATTGCAAACTACAAGACCCTGAAGGAAAAAGTTAGTGAAAGAGAATGCCCTGCCATAGAGGATGGGGGAGTGCGGTGTGTGTGTGTGGGTGGAAGGGCTACTAGGATCATTGGTGGTGGAGAATGCGCAGTGGTGGACGGAAGGGTACTCGATCATTGTATAACTGAAACCCAAGCATAAAAGTTTGTATGTCTACAAGTGTACCTCATGGTGTTTCACTAAAAATAAATAAATAATTAAATAAATAAATAAAAATAATCCTGGAGGGACCACAGAGAGAATAAGCCTAATGTATAGGGTGCTTGCCTTGTATGCTGCCAACCAGCTTCATTCTATTACCCCATAGAGTTCCCCTGTGCACTGGTGCATGTGGCCCCCAAACTAAAAACAAAATTATAAATCAAACCAGGACCAGAATTAGTACCTCAAAACTTGCTAGCTCTGTGTGATTATAGATTTAGTGATTTTTAATTTTATTATTTGCATAATGCCTTACCATAGTTTTATCCCCTATACCAGATATGATTCTTTGAGCACCACAAGGAATGATCCCTGAACCTGCACAGAGCAAGCAGTTAGTCCTGAGCACTGTGTACAAAAACAAAACTAAAAAAAAATAGACTGATGACATGAAAAAATAAAAGTAAAATAATAGTATTAACAAAATAAATTTATTTCATGAGTTTTCACAATTTCACAATAGCATTTAGCATTTTTGGTATGATCTCCCTTGGTAAATTTTCAAATACCTGTAACAATAATTAACCAATTGTTGTTGCTGGATAAAAATGACTTGAACTTGTTTATTTAATTGCATAATTTTAAAATTGCACTGAGGTGTTCGAGCAATAGTACAACTGGCAGGGGCTTACCTTGCATAAAGTTGATTCAGTTCAATCCCCAGAACCCTATGTGGTACCGCCTAGCCTGCCAGCAGTAATTCCTGATTACAGAGCCTGAGTACAGCTGGGTATGGCCCCGAAATAAACAAACTTTAAAAAACATTAATTTAAAATTGATTTCATTAGTATTGTAAAAGCAAACTGCTTAAAGATACTACTAAAAAGAAAAATAATGTAAAAGACCAGTTCCTAAGACACAAATATCCCAAGATCTAAATATAAAAATAGTTCTATATAATTATGATGGTTTGGAGATAAATTATTAAATCTAAAGTTTCTGAAATATTCACTCTCATTCTTTAATAATTTAAAAATCTTCCATTCATTGAAGTCAAAATGCTTTTTACTTTTATTACAAAAAGTGATCTCGCTATTGCAATGCTACTATAAATTCCCATATCTAGTTAATTCCTATGCAGTCTTCAGATTTCAAGTTATTTGTAACTTACATAGAAATAATATTTATGATTTCTATGAAAGGCTCATCTTATCTTTTTTATTCAGGAATAGAGTAAATTAGCTCTACTTTGTAGCTTATGGATGCTGAGATTTTCTCGTGTTTTTTAATCTTTTCTTCTTAGTGAAATATATGTTTACAAGAAATAGGAGCACTTTTAGTTTTACATATAGTATTTCCCCTCGCCTTTAGCACAATACCCAGTAGTTATTTGATTATCATAAATACTTATGGAATAATAGATGAATTAATGAAATTTTAAAGTTTCTAAAGGAAACACCAAGCAATTAGAAAGAAAATTAAAATTAAAAAATTCACAGTCACTTTGAGAAAACACCTCTTAAAGCATTTGTTCTTTTAGTGTGGATATTTTAATACTGTAACACTGTAGCACTGCCCTCCCCACTGTTCATCGATTTGCTTGAGCAGGCAACAGTAGTCTCTGTTGTGAGACTTGTTACTTTTTTTTTGGCAAACTGAATCTGCCACGGGGAACTTGTGAGCATCTGCCATGCGGGCAGGTTACCCTCAGTAGCTTGCCAGGCTCTCCAAGAGGGACGGAGGAATCGAACTAAAGATAAAAAATCAATAGTAGCTATATTCAATGTTGTAAGTAAGAATTTAGCCCCCACAGTTTTCTCCACTTCCTGTACTAGCTAAAGAGGATGCTATGAAACTTCTATTCACCCAGAGAAAGATTTCTGGAGTTCACCAAAAGTTCTGTGGACTAGACGGAGAAAGGTTAAAGAGGTTTCCTAAATCTTGCTTCAGTTGAGCCTCCTGTCGGATCAGGAGCAGACTCTCCTAAAAGTGTCCTGCCCTCAAGCATTTTCCGTTTGGGTGAGTTAGTTTTGGGGTAACCATGGAAGAACCTGCGCCTTGGGATGCAGGCCCCTCGGCCAGGAGCCTCAGCGCTTTTCTCTTAAGTTTCTCACGTTCCCAGGCCTTTAGCCCTCTCATCCCCTGAGGGCAGCACAGCCAGTTGGTGTCAACTCAATCCTGCCGGTTCACAGCTTCTGTCTATCCCGAAAACCCTGGCTAACCTGTATGCAGAACAAAAAAAGAAAAAAGTGGCACCTCCACTACCTCTACTACCCAACCACCGCCACACTCCAGGATGCTTTCTAGACACTCAGACTGAGAATCATGCAAGAGTGAAGCACCACAGAACCAGGGAATCTGAACTCTGTGACCTTGGACTCAACAGAGATCCTCTACCGGTTCCCAGCAACCCAGCAGACGTTCATTATATTCACTACCTCCACTACCTCCACTACCTAGCCACTGCCACGCTCTAGGACACTTTCCGGACACATCGTATAACACTTAATACAAGATTACTGCACCAAATTTGATAGGGTTCAAATATGGTTTGAATCATGGGAACACCTGCAAGGATGATTACAGGCCACCCTAAAAACCTCTATCCCTCTCAAGAGCGTGGCAAGCTATTCCTTAATGTATTCGATATGCCAAAACCGGTAAATACAAAGGGTCTCATTACCCTGATCCTGAAACAGCCACCAATATGGCAGCATTAAGAATGGTGAGGAAGGAGAGGCTGATAAAATCCTAGGGCCGATCTAGGCTGCCCAATTGAAGAAGGACAAAAATGACTTTCTGTTTTTTCAATGCATCTGACACTGGCATCAGATGCATCCATCGAGGACCTGATGGTGCAAGCACGAAAGATCAAGTACGTCATCATTGGTCTGCCTAAGATGAGAAGCATCAATCATATCACACCGTTTTCGACACTGGGGAAGAACTGTTCCTTAGAACATGAGACAAAAGAGGCATTGGTGCTGTCGGTGTCCTTGTCAGCATGAACTTGGCAATATACATTGATTCACTTGAATGCCTAACAACCCGAATTGGATGATTACACTAGAATAGATGTGGCTCACTGCAAGAAGTTTCTATCTTCATTGTCTATATGCCAACTTCCAATTATGATGAAGGAGAAATTGAAAAGTTCTACATGGAGCTGGAGAAATTCTATAAAGAAGACCACATCTTCTACAAGAACATTGTCAGTGATTTTAATGCCAAGATAGGACAGAGAGGATCAGCCAAAGAACTCCACATCGGGACCTATGGCCTAAAATGTAATGAACAGGGTGAGAGACTGTATGAATTCATCATGTCAACCAAGAACATCCATGATAACTTACAATTCCAGAAGGCTGAATCTAAACATTGGACATGGGAGTCTCCCAGTGTATGGTTCCACAACAAAATTGACCACATCATATTCAATCGATGGTCTTGTCTAACCGATATCGTTGTTGTCCCAAAATTCCAAACAGGATTGGACCACTGTCTCCTTTTCCTTCGTGTGAATTCTACTTCACGGAGCAGGGATAAAGAGCTCCAAAGTTTGAGAGCTCCCAGAAAGACTACCTACTGGGAGCTCTTTGACATTATTGTGGCAACATGGGAAGATTCTGTAGTAGACAACACTGACAAGGAATACTATTGACTGGTTCAGCATCTCCATGATTGTGAGAAGATGCCAAGAGAGAGATAGCCACAAAAAGACTCCTATCTCAAGCCTCAGGCAACTGCATTTGAACATCTGAGCTTGCAAAGCAGTGCGGAGAAGAGATACAGGAAGACCTCAAAGAGAGAAGAGCAGCAGTGCTGGCAGATGTGGCAGAAACTGGGGAAAGCATTGGCAACACTCGCCTGTCCTTTGCCAACTACAAGACCAATATGACTGCTCTCCGACGCCTGATCGATCTATCACAACTTCCAGAAGAACAATAGAGAAAATTGTCCATGACTTCTACTCAGATCACTTCAATAGCCACGTCCACCTGCCCAACACCAAATTCTGCAGGATGGATATGTTGTTGCCAGAGTTCTCTCTTCTGAAATCTGATATGCTATTTCGTCAGTAAAGAAGGGAACACCACCAAGCCCAGACAAAGTCAGAACTGAACACCTGAAGAACCTGCCATCAGTACTCATCAATACACTGTCTTGGCTCTTTACACGCTACCTGTCTGAGTGCAAGGTTCCGTTTCAATGCAAAACCATCAGGGCTGTACTACTGTACAAGAAGGGAGATATCCATGACATTGGCAACTATAGCCCAATCAGTCTGTTATCTCTCATCTACAAGCTGTTCATTTGAGTCATCCTGAATAGGATTGGCAGAACACTAGAGGAAGGACAAACATGTGAGCAAGTTGGTTTCTGAAAAGGATTCAGCACAATTGACCACATCCACACGATAACCAAGATCATTGAGGTTTCTCGGGAGTTCAAGATGCCGCTCTGTCTAATGCGCATTGATTGAAAGAAGGCCTTTGATTCTGTTGAGACAGAAGCGGTTATCAAAGCTCTAGCTAAATAGGTCGTTCAAACTTAATATTTCAGGATCCTCTATGAGCTGTATTGTGGATGCACTATCAGGATCTCACCATTCTACAGGGAGGTGATAATTGAGGTCAAGAGAGGGCTTCGGCAGGATGATACCATTTCACCAAAACTCTTCAATGCCACCCTCGATAACATCATGCGATGACTGAAATGGGAAGGAATGGGAGAGAAGATAGATGGTTGGCAACTATACCACCACCACTTAGCTGATGACATCGTTCTAATAACACCAAATATCAGCCAAGTGGCACAAATGCTGGCAGACTTCAACCATGAGTGTGGAAAGGTCGGACTACAGCTGAATCTCATGAGAACAATCTTTATGAGAAACAGTCTGATTCCTGATGTTCCATTCACTCTCAACAGGACGACCATCTCCGAATGCAACAGTTATGTGTACCTAGGTCGAGAAGTCAACATGAAGAATGACCTGGCACCTGAGTTGCACAGGAGGAAGAGAGTGGCTTGGAACGCCTTCAAGAGTGACAAAGAAGTAGCTAAGAGGATGAAGAATCTCCAGCTCCAAGCACATCTCTTCAATTCCACTGTTCTTCCTGCATTAACATACGCTTCAGAGACCTGGGCCCTACAAAAACAGGACAAGAACGTTATTCGGGTCTCTCAAAGAGGAACCGAAAAAGCTATGCTTGGAGTATCATGCTAAACTCAAATGAGAGAAAGAATCCAGAGTTCTGACCTCCGTTGATGATGAAGAATCAAGGACGCTGTCTCGTTTGCGAAGGCGTCAAAAATTAGATGGACACGTAATGAGATTTGGAGGCGACTGCTGGACGAGAGCCATTATGGTACTGAATTCTATGGGAAGTCAAAAAATGGCATGGCCTCCCACTTATGAGATGGTCATACTTCTTTGCATGACCCTGAATAATCGGTTTGAGGGTCTTTATGTTCCTAGAATGAACAGACTCCATCAGGCTACACTAGCACGCAACAGGGATAAATGGAGATGTTACTGATGCCCACTCAAGCAAATCCATGAGGAAAGGGATGTCAAGTGATCAAGTGATCAAGTCAGAATATCTTAAGGACAATTAAAAACCTAGACAATGTGTACAGCATATAATGTAAACATTCTTGCAATTTATGCATATTAAATTTTCACTTTCTGATAAAACTATTCAAACTTTGAGTTATAAAGAAATAAGTGACATAAATAATTATCTCACCAAATGATAAATACAAAGGACCAGTGTGGAGTTGTAAGTTTGGCTTCATTAAATTTCTGAAAAAATATTAGAAGGAAAAAGTTATATACAATGTTATTTATGGTTTAGGAGATCTAAATCAAGAGAACTGAATAGTCTGAAATAGCTCTCAGAGATGATAAAACATCAAAACCTCAGTTCAACCAATGAATAACAGCCAAGTAAACTGTAAGCTAAGCCTACTCAAAAATTTTCTTCATTTGCTTCAGCCACTTTTCTATAAAACTTACTCCCTGAAATCCTGTTCATGGAACACTTCAAACCTCTTCTGTATTGGTTCTGCTAGAGTCCAAAGAATAAATGATCAAACATTTGTATGTTTTGATATGTCTTAGTTTATACATGACATAATTATGAATTGTTTTAAAGGAATATAAAATATGCATATTTGAAATCTAATATCTCAAATTACAAGTCAATATCTTTAAAAGTATTAAAGATGAGTAGGAAATAGGACCTTCATGCAAAAAGTCATTTTTAATTATCATTCAACTCATGAAATTTATCTAAAAATGCTGAATTCCATTTTAATATATGGGAAATTCTTTATACTATTCCTTCTCCAAATTAATGTGTTTAGTTCCTTTGTCATTAAATAATCATCCATGTATCTGGGAGATTACTATCAAATCTTTATGCTTATTCTATTAGTCTGAAAGTTTGTTTGTCTTCTGTACTACACTATTTTGGGGGTTTTGCTGTTGATATTATGAGCCACCCCTGACACTGAGTTCGGGTGTGACTACCAGTTGTGCTTTGGAGATTGTGTACTGTGAGAGATAAACTTGTGCCACCTGCTTACAAAGAAGGCATTCAGTACATAGGGCTATATCTCTTACCCACTCACTCTGTTTGATTACAATAATTAATATTTCTTGGTGTCTAGAAATATAGTTCCAAATATAAATTGACTTGTCTAGGAGTGTAGTTCAAAGATAAACTGACTTAAGCCACATACTGGGGTTACTGTTCTTCAGATCAGCTGGTGTCCTTGTTTCTGTATTTAAGGCACGCTGGGTCTCCACAGAAGGTGTTTAATCACTGAATCTCTTGTAGCTCTGAGGTCTAGTCAGTCTGAAATCATGACCAGGGTTTATTGTTAATGGAGCCTGCCAACTTATTTTGTGTCAAAGTCCAAGTAGGCTGGGTTCTAGATGGGGTGATCTTCACAAATATCTCACTGCATGCTCTTCAACAAGCTTATTTTTATACCTACTAAATAGAGGGTCGGTTCCACTTGTCAGTTATATGCTAGAAGAGTAGAACAATAATTTAGCCATTATAGGTAGCAACGCCCAGAATGATACTACAATTGTTGGATAGACAATGTCTGAAAGTTGGGAAAGTTGAGCCTTTGCCATTGCAAGGGGATTAACTTATATATGATTCAATGATCTCATATGCCTAAATGTTATGTTCTAACACATTTTAAGATGAATGTTTGGGGGGCTGGAGTGATAGCACAGCAGGAAGGGTGTTTCCCTTGCACACGGCCAACCGGGGTTTGATTCCCAGCATCCCATATGGTCCCCTGAACACCGCCAGGAGTAATTCCTGAATGCATGATCCAGGAGTAACCTCTGTGCATCACCGGGTAAGATCCAAAAAGCAAAAAAAAAAAATTAATGTTGGGGGGGAGGGACAGGGTACAACTAAATTACAATTACAGTAGAAAATCTCTGTGTTGGGTTTTCTAAAGTTATGTTGATTTGTCTCTTGCATAGCTTTTCTGGCAGCTCCTGTAACTCTTTTGCCAGTTTCAAGTCACCTGAAAATGACAGTGTCCGGTGTTTGGGTTACTGCTTGTCCAAGAATGGCTATGAACGAAGATTTCTCCCACCCTGTGTGACTGAATTTCAGATTAGAAATGCCCACAGATGTCCAAAATCATTGATGGATTTAAATAACAGATTGGGTATTTCTATCATTAAAGTTTGTTAGACTGGGATCTATCTTCCCTTATTTCTTAGATCCATCCCCAAGTCTCTTGCTATTTTTCAGATCTTGAAGGAGTTCTGATGATCTGGATGGGGATCAACATGGTGGGTCTGGCTCTGCTTGTTTTGGTTTGACTTGGGAAGAACCCAACGGCTGGAGTTCTGAGAGTTAAGACAGCATGTTTGATTACTCTTCTGGGAACCAGAGACAGGAGCACATCTTGTATACCAGACCTGGCTATGTGTCCATGATCTCAGGAATGAGCTAAGGGTTCAAAAGCAATTGGGCTTATTTTCACAGATCCAGAACTGGACAACACGAGATAATAGCTTTGACTGAGTAACTGACTATATTGTATTCTCAGGCTCTGACCACTGAGCATTTGCCCTGGTGGGAGGGCAGGCACCACCAGCTTGTTGTTGGTGGAAGTCCTCAGACTACTATTATAGCCTGGCTGTAAAAGGCAGTAAAGTCCCTTGCTCTATTCCTGTTGAATAATCCTACCTATCCCTGTTTAATTGCCACTTCTCTTAGTCAACTGTGCTTTGTCTCTCTCTAACTTCAGAAAGATGGGTTTTGTCTGCCCTCAGACTTTCTGTTCTTTATTTTTCTAACCACACTATAGGATGGGTGTCTAGATGCAGAGAATTCTCTGTAGAAAGGCAAAAATCAAAGTTGGCTCCTACTTCTTCAACTTATACTTCTTATTTGTTAAGATCAATTGCTGAACTAATCTTCATTAAGTGATCTGGCCCCATTCCTAGATATATATATATATATATATACAAACAAACTATCTATATACATTTACATCTATATTATAAGCACAAACTTTTCATATAACATATATCTAGACATCTTTCTTTCTATTCTTCTAAAATAAAGTGCCAATAAAAATAGAAGTTTCATTAGGAAACATAGGAAACACTGACAGTGACACACATAATATGCAAGTATATTTATAGTTTGTTTTGGACCATATGCAGCACTGCTTAAAGCTTACTTCTGAATCTGTATACAGGTGGGCTTGGGCGGCAAGTATGGTGCTTGGGAATTGAACTCTATTCACTCAGATCCGTTCTTATAAACATCTTATATATATTTTTTCAGTTAGATAAATTAAAAACTAACCTTGAAACAATTCTTTAATTTTCATATTTTATGAATAGATATAATTTCTAAATATAGATATGTTCATTCAATTTAAAATAGCCTTTCACTCATGGAACAGAGGATTTTGGTTCTCTTATGTAATTTACCTTTAATTATAAAGAAACATGGGACCATGGTGTAGTTCAGACCAAAGCACTTGCCTTGACCTTGTGCAATCCTCGGCTCAATACCTAGTTCCTTCTCTGAAAGCAGCAATATCTGTTTTAATTTTTTTATCATAGAACCGATGTGTCTTTTATTTTTTTTTCATATAGCTGTTTTCATGGGAGAGCTTGTTAAGCTACCCGTGGAACATTTGATATGCCAAAAACAGTAACAATAATGGGTCTCATTCCCCTGAACATGAAAGAGCCTCCAATACGGCAATGTGAGGAAAGATGAGTAAGGAGAATCTGCTAAAATCTCAGGGCTGGATCAAATGGAGATATTACTGGTGCCCGCTTGAGTAAATTGATGAACTATGGGATGACAGTCATACAGTCGTGGCTTTTTTTAAAAGAAAAAATATTTTATTTTTATAAAGTCATTCACAATAGTTCATTACATATAATATTCAAACACCAATCCCACCACCGTGCACCTTCCCACCACCATAAGAGGAAAGTATGTGAAGATTGTTGTATTTCATCCTGGAGACATTTAAACCCTTGTATAAGGACATTCTGTGTTGCTCCCTTCTAGGAGCTTTATTTCACTGTCTCTGAATTGTGGCTGTTGAGGAGATTATATGGCACTGAAGCCAGTTTGTGGGTATGATTGCCAGTTACTGGAAAACTGGGGGCCGAGGGGAGGAGTCTCAGTCCTGTTCCAAGCAAGCTTGGAGATCTCAGTTACGGGTCTTGCATATCTGGGTTTTTCTGCAGGTTTCCCTGTAGGTAAGTCTCCTTCGAGCCTGTGGAGTGGAGTGGCCTTGAGCATTACATAGCTGTGGGGGTTCTCCCAATGTGTCCTTTAAAATAGACATTTTTCTTTCCATTCTTCCAAAATAAAAATTAGAAGTTTCATTTTAGGCAACACTAACATTGTGCGCTTTGTCATTGTGTTTGTTTGCGTGTTCTTTAATTTAGTTTTACAGAAGCAGACTACATCCTGTACTTTGGCAAGAAATCACTTCCATTTTCTCAGAGCCATTTTTCCCCTTTATTGCAAGCTTGTCACATTCATTTGTACACCAAATGCTTATTTAGGATAGAGTATTTGGCTTCCTACTTTTAAACTACACTGATAAGAACTGAATATATAGGTGCATATATTTGTCTGCTAGCTTACTTTAAAGGAAGATTAAAGATGTAGAATAAATGCTTTAGTGTATTTAGACTGAACTCAGGGATTCAGTCAATTTGGTATATCTTTGATATATCCTTATCTAAAGGTTGCCTCACTCAACAACAGACGATAATTCATTCATAGCAAGATGTCCCCCAGAAACACTGGTGAGAAATAGAAGAGGATACTTAAGGTAAAGAAGAGAATTGTGAAATTTTACCACTGGAAGAAATCTAGATGATTAAAACTTTAGAATTTCAAATCATCTGATGGTCAAATGCCACATGAAAAAATGCTCTTCTTCACTAATCATCAGGGAGATGCAGATAAAAACAATGATGTGCTATCATCTCACACCACCGAGATTGACCCAAATCCAAAAGAACAAATACAACCGGTGCTAGCGTGGATGTGGAGAGAAAGGGACTCTCCTTTACTGCTGGTGGGAATGCCTACTACTTTAGCCCTTTTGGAAAGCAGTATGGATGCCTCTCAAAAAATTAGAAATTGAGCTCCCATTTGACCCAGCAATACCACTTCTGGAAATATATCCCAGAGATGCAAAAAAAAGTATACTAGAAATGACATCTGCACTTGTATTTTCATTGCAGCTCTGTTTACAATAGCCAAAATCTCGAAAAAAAAAAAAAAAACAAGTTCCTGAGAACAGATGACTGGTTGAAGAAACTTTGGTACATCTACACAATGGAATACTATGCAGCTGTTAGAAAAGATTAAGTCATGAAATTTGCATATAAGTGGTTCTACGTAGAAAGTCCCATGCTAAGTGAAATGAGTCAGAGAGAGACAGGTATAGAAAGACTGCACTCATTTGTGGGATATAGTTACAGAATGGGAGACTAACACCCAAGAATAGTAGAGATAAGTACCAGAAGGATCACTCCACAGATTAGAAGACAGCCTCATATGCTAGGGGAAGGCAGCTCAGAGAGAGAAGGGACCACCAAATAAAGGGTGCCAGGAGGACCCGCTCGAGATGGGAGATGAAGGCTGAAAGTAGACTATAGACCAAACATGATGTCCACTTAATACTTCTATTGCAAACCACAACACCCCAAAAAAGAGATAGAGCAAGAGGGAATGCCCTGCCATAGAGGCGGGCTAGAGTGGATGGGACTGGTTGGGGGTGGTGGGAGGGATGCTGGGCTCATTGGTGGTGAGAAATGGGCACTGGTGGAGGGGTGGGTACTTGATCATTGCATGACTGAAATGCAAGCACGAAAGTTTATAAGCCAATAACTGTACCTCAAGGTGATTTACTAATAAATAAATAAATAAATAAAAAAGAATTCCAACTCATATCATTTTTTACTTGATGCTAAAATGTATTAAAATAATACACAGTGATATACACAGATAATCTTGAAGCTTAGATTTTAGTCAAATTTATATGTAAGCATGAATTCCTACTTATCCAAAAGGGAGAGTGGAGTTAAATTTATCTTAATACAGTTTTAATCTCAGTGTTTAGATTCATAAGCAAATATTTAGTAATAAATTCTCTAGTCCAATTTTCCCAGTTGGACAAGGGATCGGTATACTTAGTAACTACTGACATTACTAGCAGAATTATAGTCACAGCACAAATCTAAACTTGTCTGACAACATGATGGGCCTAATAGATCAAGTATGCATATATTAGTTTATGTGTATATGGTTGCAGATATACCAAAAGGTAAATATATGTATATAGCTATTTCTGCATATATAATGACTCCACTATTTCAATTTCACTGTACATGACAGTGCACTAGGTTGCTGAAGCAGGAGAAAAGCAAACAGATTAATTACAAATTAATAAGCCAATAATAAAACTTCAATCTGAAAACTAAAGATATAAGGAATTGTGCAAATTGTGTCAATTGTGTCAAGCTAAACTTATTTTGTTATGTTCTGGTTGCCATGGAACAAATAATAAAAAATATGTTTTATATTCTGACAAAGTGAACTTTCAGATGGAAGGACTGAGTCATTTATGATCTAGACCAGATTTGGAGAGATGTTTTTCATTTGTATAGAAAAATTGTGTACTTAATTCATTGTTGTACTGTGATATGCTATTCCTTTATTGTCTTATTCAGAGGTGATATTGTGCATGATACCCAGTTGTGTTGTTATTCTAAATTGTAATTCCTGCAATGACTTTGTGCTAAATAATTATCAGCAATGGCAATCTTAGTGTCTGAGTATGAATTTCTTCTAAAAAATCTGCATGTGAAAGTGGTCATTTTTATGCCTTCACTCAACTTCTAGTTTGTTTCTAATAAACTAAAAAGAATAATAATGTTATTTTACAATAGCACTTTATAATGTCAGAAAGCATCTAGACTTTTAGAACATTTGTATGTGGGGTATTTTCAGTGCATTTCAATTTACATAATCTTGTCACTTTTTAATAGGAAAAGTATGATATACTTAAGATTTATAATGCAACCTAAAATCTTGAACTTCTCCATTGTGGTTTATTTGTTGGTCAGTTTTCAATACCCATGCCATTGTTCTTCTCACTCGATTTCTTTCATTTGTTGCTGTTTAATTTCTATTCTTTTGCACAAAATCTATCTCTCTAAAATGCTTTTGATCCATTATCTCATTATCATACATCAGAACTTAATGTAAATGTCATCTACTCAGGGCGCGTTTCCTATATCAACAGAAAATAATTATCGAGAAAATGAGAAGTTTATTTTGGCTTGTGAACTACAAATTCCATGATTATATCTTTCATAACTTCGTTTATTGAATTGAATTTCAATGACTTAGATAAATTTTATCCAAACAATTCTCAACAAGTTTATATGATAAATTTTAAATTCCTACCTAAGGGAATGTGATGTGTTACCAATAACTGTTTCAATTGAGACCTTGTATTTGCTAGAGTCTAAGCTGCAACTTATGTAATTCAGTATAACATAGATGCAATTTTATTTTAAGTAATGTACAAATAATTATTATTTGTAATAGAGTATAAATGCTAGATTTCAAGTTCTTTTCTGATATAAATTCTACTTGAATTTATTATTTTTCCATAAATAGCATTTTCCTTATTTGTATTAGAAATTATCAGTACCACAAATATTTATTGTTGGAGTCAAACTCTTCCTTTATACACCAACATTTGTTTTATGACTCAATTTCCATATTTGATTTTCAATTCAAATGACACACTTGGTTTACCTTAACGCATTTTAGTTTTTTAATTATTCAATAAGATTCAATATATTGTTGTCAGGGATGCAGCTTGGTGGTAGAGTACTTACCTTGCATATGTGAGATCTTAGAATCATCGTTGCTAGTTATAAATTGCAAAATATTGAAAGAAATATTGCTTATTTTTTTTAAATGTTTGTAGTACTTTTTAATAAAATTTTAATCAGTGAGTTTAGTTTGGTTGTCTGGCTTTGGTTTTTGGAGATACACCTTCCTGTAGTCAGGGCTAACTCCTGACTCTCAATTGGTGCTCAAGAATCACTCCTGTCAGTGCTCATAGATAAAATATGGTGCCCAGGATTTAAACCAGATTGAGCATGCAAGGCAATACTATTCTCCCAGTCCTAAGTCTCTTACCCCAAAGCCAATATTTTAGATATATATTCTTGATGATTTTTTAGCTAGTAACCGAATTCAGAGATTTGACTGTATGATTATTGGTTTGAGTTAGTGCAAATTAAAAACTGAGAAATCAAACAAGAGGTGAAATAAACACTAAGATTGTATCTAATGTGAAAAATCAAGAAGAAAGATACAAGGGAGGTGAAATAACAAAGTGATCTGGTAGATATTTTACGGAAACTAACTATGTCAGGACAACAACAGCAAAACAACACAAACAGCAATGGTCAGACTTTCTCAGACTTGTAGTTAATAACATGTAGTTCTGTCATTGTTAACCTTTACATTTCAAGGAATATAGCTTGACTAAGAATTAAAGCATGACTACAACTCCACAATAGATTTAACAATACTTCTTCATGTTACCAAAATAAAATTTCATTCCTAAAGCAATGTAATTGCAAATTTTAATGTAAAACGTAAATTTTCTAAATTAGAAATTCTTATTTTGCTATTCCTACCTTGATGCTTGTCTATTTTTAAATCTTTATGTTGTAATTCTTTGTTATCACATACCTGAGAATAGATCCCAGATTAATTTTCTTAGCCACCATCTTGACACATTGTTGAAAATATATCAATTTTAACTAGTCACTTTATATATGAATTAATAGCATTTATTCTAGAACCTACTTTTTGGTTTTCATTGCTGATTAACCCTTTTAACTAGCAGACGAGGATAATTGAATAGCATTACTATTCTCACCTTTTACTATTCTCACAGCTAATCTAATTGTCTTTAGCAAAATGAAAATACAATTTAGAATATAAAATGTAATAACTTCATAAGAATGCGTGTTGTCTTAAATATTGTTAGCCTCGCAATGTCAAGTATTTACACTATTTACATTTAATAAATACCAACATTAATAAATGTAATGACTTCCCCAATTGAAGACAAACTTGTTTCTTTCCTGCAGTGTTTAATGAATGAATTTTTGAAGTAAAGAAAACTTCATATAACTCATGAATGCGATACATAGGGATTGAATTTTTAAAGATAATCTAACAAACTATTGGCAGAGAATTGGTCATACTTGACTCAACAAGTTATTTATCTTTTCAAGTAGTTCAGAATCACTATGAAATTAAAGGGTAATTTTTTTGTTTTGTTTTTTGAGTCACAGTCAGTAGTTCTCTAGCTAACTCCTTGTTCTGTTTTCAATACAAGGCAAGTACTTTAAAACCTGCTCTTACTCCCTTGCCCTCTATAAGATTTTTTTTCTTTTTTCTTTTTTTTTTTGTCTTTTTTGTGAGGTGGGGGTGGGGGGTGTTGAGGGTGTAGTTCAGCCACACCTGGCTGTGCTTAAGGCTTACTCCTGACTCTGTGCTCAGCAGTCACTCGTGACGGGCTCTGTAGACCATATGGGGTGCCATGGTCAAACCTGGGTAGGCCTCATGCAAGGCAGGTGGCTTATCAACTGTACCATAGCTCAGGTCCTAAGATGATTTTTTTATGTATTACATCAGTCTGCATTTTATTAAACATTAAGAAAAACTTTATCATCATCATAACGTTTCATAGTCAAAAAAGAATGATGTTCTAATCAGCTTCCCATACACTTTGATTTTTATGTATTTCTAAAAGCTTTTTCTTATAGTACCGTTTATTTACAAGAGTATAAACATTACTGTACCTTGTGATGCGATGCATGGTACTACAAGATGATATCTGGCAGAAGAGTTTTGACATTCTCCCATTGCAGTCCAGTGCTAGAATAGGCAATCTAGACATACATGAGCAGGTTAAGGATCACATGTAACTAGAGGAAATCTCCAATCTGGAATGTTGATTGATAGAGAAATGTAAAGAACCAAAGTGTCAGAGGAATGTGATCTCAAAGCCCAAGGATGTAAGACAACAGAATTCTTACTGGTTAGGGCTTTCTTTTAGATAGGTGTACTACCTGTCAACAAGACAGTCTTTGTGATAGAGACTCTCCAGCACAGTTCTGTCAGGGATGTGATGCCATCAGGAGGTAACATAAAGGTGCACATAGAGTTAAGAACACAGAAAAAAAAAGTGTAAAGAGAAAAATATTTATGGCATGATTCAGTGTGGTTACTCATCCGTGGATTAGCCTGCTTTGATGCTCTTCTGGAAAAAAAAATAATATCTTATTTTCTTTTTAATATAATTTCTGTCACTGTCTTCTTCTCCAGAGTGAATTCTTTTCTCTTGAAGAGACTAGGACTGAGGCAAAATGCATCAGTTTTTCTTGTTGAGTCTTTCCATCATCTCCGCTCTGCTGAGTATCATGAGCTGTGTGGTCATCATCTCTGCTCTGCTGAGTAGCATCAGCTGTGTGGTTTGTTCTCATTAGACAAGGATTTTGTACTTTGTTTCATCTTGGACTTTGTTTCCTTGCTATGGCACAATGCATGCTTGCAATCGAATTTCTAATGCTGCATTAAGCTTGACACTATACCTGTGAGACAGTGCATTTATATCAGAAAACCTAATTATTTTTTATAATTGCGTGCACTTACAAAACACAACATAAAGTTTCAAGATCTAAATTCTTAGTTTAATTTTCTTTATAGCAAATGAGGTGAGGTCTTTTTAGTTATTTAGAAATATTTAGAATAATGATGATCCTTCAGCAACATTTGGGTGATTAAGGCACTCTACCCAATATAGTATTAAATCATATTAAATTAAAAATGATTTATACAATAAATATCAAATTGAACATACCACTTTGACTCGAAACAATAACTTTTTCCCTATTTTCTGACCTACTTATTATCATCTGGAGTTTTTGCTTTAGGAAAAATAGCAAGGTTTATTGGAAAATAAAAGAAAAAGAAACTCCTCATGGGGGAGGAACTTAGTATAGGAAAAAGTTTTATTTATCTTATGGTAACTTTTCTAAAGAGTCCATATGATTATCTATTTCTACAAATTAAAAACTGGTTGACTGGTCTCATGAACATCGTTGGCAAGTATATGATACAACCATACATATGTTTCAGCTCTTGATCTCTAAGATCTCTATCCCTTTTAATCTTGAAAGCAGTGATTCTTTAAAAAAATATTCTCTTTTAATCATTTTTCTTCCAAATGCTTACAAAAGCATCCATGGCAATCAAACGTGATAATACTCCTGTTTAAGAACTATAAATAAGATCAAAATAAATTAACAATTAGATAATCATTTGGGTCCTAATGAATGTTTCCGTTAAGAAAGGAAACATGAAGTCAGAAATATGAGATTAACCTTTATATAAAGAATGGTATTCAAAATGCTATTAAGTCATTAACTTTGGTAAATAGGCATTTAACCTTTGTCAAAATGCAACAGTGTTTAACCTTTGTGTTTAAAATAGTGCTTCTATTAGGTATGCTTCAGCTGCTACAGATCAAATTGGAAGCAAGCAGCCTCTTGACCTGAAATTGGAACTAATCCTGATGCGACCTTTGTAGGAAGTTAAACCAAACTTCATTGAGCTTGATTTCAAAACAGCAGTATTTTTGAAAAAGTTTTGCAGACCTTTGCAAATATCCCACTTCCTGCTGGGTGGGGATTGCTCCAGAATGCTGCAACAAAGAGCTGTTACTGTTGTATTTGCTGTTTTGTTGGAGGCTAGAAACAAGGAACATTCTCCTGAGAAAGTATGCTCTAACAGTATTTGCAGTCAAATTTTGCAAACTCAGGAGATTCAGATCAACATTTACACTTTTGCTTATGGAAAATTACATTTCTAATGTCTTGTAATTTACTCATTGTTAATTAACCATCATTGAGGAGAAAAAGCACAATTTAACTTACCTGCTATGGGCATACCCCGTGTGCAAAAGCTGTAATTTCAAATCACAATGAACTAATTTTCTCCAAGCATTTGCATCAGTCACTCTTAGTGATCTACTGATATACTTCAAGTGATTTTTCTCTATAATTAGAGTCTAAAGCTCTGAACTAGTGTGTTCTGTAACAGATGCAATATTAGCAAGTATCTCGAGGGAAGATGTATATATATATATTTTTTTGGTCTGAAAGATGCTTACGAGCACAATCCAAGGTTTTCGAGGGACTCTGAAAATCGTAACTAAAAACAACAACAACAAAAACAACAATTTTCTGTAAAAAGTTAGTGCGGATGGCAGTTGAGAAACTGGGTTCTGCTGTTCTTATTTGCCTCCTGTCCTCTTCTAAATCCATCTACAAATAGTATTTGAAACTATGGATAACGTGTCCTTGTTATAATAAATCATAAAGGAGGAGAATATGTTAACAGTTTAAAGGAAAATATGCCATTTAAGAATGTTTGGTAGTGTATAGTGGGTAGGGGACTTTCCTTGCGTGTGGCTAACCAGTACTGGATCTGGGCTCTCGATATGGTTATTCAAGTCACACCAGGAGTGATGCCTGAGCAAAGAGCCAAGAGTAAGTCTTGAGATAAGCAGAGGATAGCTCAAATTTTTTTTAAAAATCTGATAGTCTTTAGGCATAAACTGAGATGTATAACTTTATGCATATTAGCTAGTCTATATATTCAATGTACACATTCCCCAATTTTCAGAAAGGGAAAGAAAAAGTCTTAAATAAAAGATAAGATGTAGCAGAGTACTAGACACATGCAGAAATTATCACCAATGAAAGCAAGCCACAGCCTGCTGCCTGGTATACTAGGAAACCAAACACTCACACCAGCTGTATGCTTTCCAAGAAGGGAAAGTCTTCACTGCAATCTCGATTGCAAAGGAGCCAGAAGTAGTGCTCAAATTTACTACTTTGTTCCATTGCTTTAGGGATTTTTCATAAGACTGGAGTCTAAAAATAAAGGTACTTAAGTTACCAAAAGATTTCAATAAATTCCTGGTTACGTTATACCTTTGAAGGAAACTGCATAAATATATAACTAGATTAAGTACATTTCAGTGCTTTATAACTAGAAAACTATTCAAAAATTAATATAACACTTGGGCGGAGGGATAGATCAGTGACAAGGCGCTTCCCTTGCACACAGCCAACCTGGGCTGACCCTGGTACTACACCTCCACCCCTCTCGGAGAGTCCAGCAAGCTACCGAGAGTATTGTGCCTGCATTGACGAACAATGGGAGGACAGTGCTAACATAACACTTAATTACAAAATTATTCAAAAAATGAATATAATACCATAATGGTATTGTTATTCACATTGGAAGAAACGGAGAATAGTCCGTAGATAATATTACACACAATATACATCAGCTTACTTCTTTCTAGAATTTTTAAATTTCACCTAAACATTTGCCAATTTGTAAATATGAATGCATTATAGCTGTCCTCCCATTGTTCATCAATTTTCTCGAGCGGGCCCAGTAAGGTCTCCATTGTGAGACTTGTTGTTACTGTGTTTGGCATATCGGATACATCATGAGTAGTTTGCCAGTCTTTGCCGTGCAGGCAAGATACTCTTGGTAGCTGGCCAGGCTCTCGAAGAGGGACAGAGGAATTGAACCTGGATCGCCTGGGTAGGTCGCATGCAAGGCAAACACCCTACCCACTGTGCTATCGCTCCAGTCCATAAATATGAATATTAATTAAATATTTAGAAGAAATATTGGATACTGAACATGAATCTTCAAAGTGAATTAGTCATTAGCATAGATAAGAACACATGCTATTGTAAAGCTAATCACTTCCTCTAGCTCTTTTGGAAAAAATATTATAATACACTAAGTCAGATTTCAATTTCTATAATAGAAAAGAAATGTTAGAAGACAGAAGAATCAAATATTACCAGAGAACTGTGCTATATTTTGAGTTCTTTTTTCTGAAATTCACATAATTTCTATTAGTGAAACAGTATTGAAGAAAAATCTGTGAAATACAAATTTCCGCCACTCATTGGAAAGGGTCTCACATTACTGTAGAAATATAGTCTCCTATGCCTGATGTATATTCACTAAACATGTAAGAAATATGTATTTCCTACTCTTCTGTGATAAGAGTTTGAGAACTAAATTTTTATAAGAAGTTATTTGTTTTTGTTTGGGTGACACTTTGCTGTACTGATGGCTACTTTTCACTGATGCTAAAGGTCACCTTTGGTTAGTATATTGGGTGAGATATAGTACTAGGATCAAACCCAGGAATCTCATATATAAAGCAAGCATTCCAGTCCTCTAAACTAACTCATTGTTTCTCATGTCTCCTTATTTTTAATGCCAATTTTATCTACATGCAATGGAAAGCAAATCAATATCACTTAGCATGTACTTCACCAACTCTAGCATATACTGACAGCATTCTACTATCTGCATCATATGCAAATGACACCCTTCATAACAATAAAATCTAGTAAACAAAATAATAGTTCAACAAATGCACTTTAATTTTTTAAAAATTTTTATTAGTGAATAACCATGAGGTACAGTTGTAGACTTAACAAATTTTTGTGCTTGGGTTTCAGTTATACAATGATCAAGTACCCATTCCTCCACCAGTGCCCATTTTCCACCACCACGGATCCCAGTAAAATTCTTTTCAGATGAGGAATAAAAAGCTGAAGTCTTTCAATTTGAAGCTCTTTTTGGAAATAAAATCTGGAGTTCACAATTAATATACTATATTTATTTATGCCGTTCTTTCTTTGGTTATTCAAAGTCTGATTATCACAGCATACAAAAAGACTGTCAATTTTAGACTCAGCAACTCATGTACTCACTTAGCTGTGAGGGAGAAATAAACAATGTATATCAGACATCAGTAATGTGTGGCCATCTGGAATATCAGCATAAAATTAGGTCTTCATATTTACATCAATACAAAGGTTAGCCATATGTCCTATTATAAACAGGGAATTACTCATGCTCACTTTCTGTTATATATTCACCTCTTGTGATATACATAGAGTGTAATAACATATGGGATAAACCATGATAGTCAAAGCAATTATTTGTTTCTGTCTTCAGAGGCAATCAATCTAAGAAAGAGGTAGAGTCTTTTTTTTTCTTTTTCCTTTTTTTTTTTTTTTTTTTTTGCTTTTCGGGTCACACCGGGTGATGCACAGATGTACTTACTCCTGGCTTTACACTCAGGAATTACTTCTGGCGGTGCTCAGGGGACTATATGGGATGCTGGGAATCGAACCTGAGTTGGCTGTGTGCAAGGCTAATTCCCTACCCAATGTACTATCACTCCAGTCCCAAGATCGAGTTTTAAAGAAATATCTTTACAAGAATTGTACAATTATTTTTTTTCCTGGGAACTTTTAACATGATATCCTGCTGCTGTACTCCTTTGGGTAAAAGATTACAATTTTTAATTACATATAGCTATACTTCTCAAAGTTTCTATAGTATAGGGCAATTGAAATATACAATCTCAAAAATGTAATTGACTACAACTACATGGAAAAACTCCCACAAAGATATTAAAAATAAAAACATTGTTTCATTAACATTAGAATTAAAGAGAAGACACATTTTAAAGGAATTTTGTCTTCACATTATATTTGAAAAAATTTATTTATAGTTTATATAAGTAATGTCAGATACTTGTGCAATATGCAAACATGTTAAATAAATACTTCACAACAGATTTTTAAAATTTTTAATAAAAACAGAAAAATATTTCTAATCATCTAAGTGAGTGATCTTTACAAATTAAAACTACAGTGAAATAACAACAAATGCATATCAGAATAAGAGTAAGCATTTTGAAATATCTAAAGCATTAATTTAATAATGTTTTCTCTCTTAACTCTATTGTTAATGAAACAAAATTTTATCCACATCTCCTTATGTCTTTCTTTGTATCTGATCACTTGAGCTGTTTACATGTCTTGGGTACTGTATAGAGTGCTTCATGAAGACCAGTGAACATATCTTTCCAAACTACTGTCTTGTGTTCTTAGAATACAGAGGAGTAGAATTACTGAATCAAAAAGCAAATCTACTTATTTTTTTTTCATTTCATCATCCTGTTAATCGTCGATTGCCTAGAGCAGGCCCAAGTAACGTCTCTTTCATCCTAGCCCTGAGATTATATTCAGGGCTCTTTAGGAGAATGAGACCCATCATTGTTACTGGTATTTGGCATATTTGGTAGGCCACGGGGAGTTTCCCAGACTCTGCCCTGTGGGCAGGCTACATTCGACAGCCTGCAAGTTTGTCCAAAGTAGGAATGAGATAATAAGATGTCGCGCGGCCGCAAATGCGGCCGCGCGGTTCCGGGATCTGGATATTATAGTCTCTGAGTCTTGGCCGCTGATGGGATTACACGGCGCCAGGGGTCCAGGTGGTGGGTGTGACCCCCGCCTACTGGAATTTGGAGGATCTGGGTGGAAGATGCTCGACTCCAAATCAAGTAGGCTTGGAGGTCTCGGCCCCGGAACCCGCGTGGCTTTGTCCCTCTGCCAGTACCTTCAGGTGTGCGGAGAGTGGTCTCAGCATGGTGGTGGCTGGTCCTGGAGGTCTCCGGCTGCCGTAGCCCTGGCCGCGGCGGGGAGGAAAGCTCAACCCGCTCCCCTCCAAGGGACTCCGGGAAGGAACACCGAGGCGCGGGGGCAGAGACTGCACTGCTCTCGTCCGGGATCTGGATTTTATAGTCTCTGAGTCTTGGCCGCTGATGGGATTACACGGCGCCAGGGGGCCAGGTGGTGGGTGTGACCCCCGCCTACTGGAATTTGGAGGATCTGGGTGGAAGATGCTCGACTCCAAATCAAGTAGGCTTGGAGGTCTCGGCCCCGGAACCCGCGTGGCTTTGTCCCTCTGCCAGTACCTTCAGGTGTGCGGAGAGTGGTCTCAGCATGATGGTGGCTGGTCCTGGAGGTCTCCGGCTGCCGTAGCCCTGGCCGGGGCGGGGAGTAAAGCTCAACCCGCTCCCCTCCAAGGGACTCCGGGAAGGAACACCGAGGCGCGGGGGCAGAGACTGCACTGCTCTCGTCCGGGATCTGGATTTTATAGTCTCTGAGTCTTGGCCGCTGATGGGATTACACGGCGCCAGGGGGCCAGGTGGTGGGTGTGACCCCCGCCTACTGGAATTTGGAGGATCTGGGTGGAAGATGCTCGACTCCAAATCAAGTAGGCTTGGAGGTCTCGGCCCCGGAACCCGCGTGGCTTTGTCCCTCTGCCAGTACCTTCAGGTGTGCGGAGAGTGGTCTCAGCATGATGGTGGCTGGTCCTGGAGGTCTCCGGCTGCCGTAGCCCTGGCCGGGGCGGGGAGGAAAGCTCAACCCGCTCCCCTCCAAGGGACTCCGGGAAGGAACACCGAGGCGCGGGGGCAGAGACTGCACTGCTCTCGTCCGGGATCTGGATTTTATAGTCTCTGAGTCTTGGCCGCTGATGGGATTACACGGCGCCAGGGGGCCAGGTGGTGGGTGTGACCCCCGCCTACTGGAATTTGGAGGATCTGGGTGGAAGATGCTCGACACCAAATCAAGTAGGCTTGGAGGTCTCGGCCCCGGAACCCGCGTGGCTTTGTCCCTCTGCCAGTACCTTCAGGTGTGCGGAGAGTGGTCTCAGCATGATGGTGGCTGGTCCTGGAGGTCTCCGGCTGCCGTAGCCCTGGCCGGGGCGGGGAGGAAAGCTCAACCCGCTCCCCTCCAAGGGACTCCGGGAAGGAACACCGAGGCGCGGGGGCAGAGACTGCACTGCTCTCGTCCGGGATCTGGATTTTATAGTCTCTGAGTCTTGGCCGCTGATGGGATTACACGGCGCCAGGGGTCCAGGTGGTGGGTGTGACCCCCGCCTACTGGAATTTGGAGGATCTGGGTGGAAGATGCTCGACTCCAAATCAAGTAGGCTTGGAGGTCTCGGCCCCGGAACCCGCGTGGCTTTGTCCCTCTGCCAGTACCTTCAGGTGTGCGGAGAGTGGTCTCAGCATGGTGGTGGCTGGTCCTGGAGGTCTCCGGCTGCCGTAGCCCTGGCCGCGGCGGGGAGGAAAGCTCAACCCGCTCCCCTCCAAGGGACTCCGGGAAGGAACACCGAGGCGCGGGGGCAGAGACTGCACTGCTCTCGTCCGGGATCTGGATTTTATAGTCTCTGAGTCTTGGCCGCTGATGGGATTACACGGCGCCAGGGGGCCAGGTGGTGGGTGTGACCCCCGCCTACTGGAATTTGGAGGATCTGGGTGGAAGATGCTCGACTCCAAATCAAGTAGGCTTGGAGGTCTCGGCCCCGGAACCCGCGTGGCTTTGTCCCTCTGCCAGTACCTTCAGGTGTGCGGAGAGTGGTCTCAGCATGATGGTGGCTGGTCCTGGAGGTCTCCGGCTGCCGTAGCCCTGGCCGGGGCGGGGAGGAAAGCTCAACCCGCTCCCCTCCAAGGGACTCCGGGAAGGAACACCGAGGCGCGGGGGCAGAGACTGCACTGCTCTCGTCCGGGATCTGGATTTTATAGTCTCTGAGTCTTGGCCGCTGATGGGATTACACGGCGCCAGGGGGCCAGGTGGTGGGTGTGACCCCCGCCTACTGGAATTTGGAGGATCTGGGTGGAAGATGCTCGACTCCAAATCAAGTAGGCTTGGAGGTCTCGGCCCCGGAACCCGCGTGGCTTTGTCCCTCTGCCAGTACCTTCAGGTGTGCGGAGAGTGGTCTCAGCATGATGGTGGCTGGTCCTGGAGGTCTCCGGCTGCCGTAGCCCTGGCCGGGGCGGGGAGGAAAGCTCAACCCGCTCCCCTCCAAGGGACTCCGGGAAGGAACACCGAGGCGCGGGGGCAGAGACTGCACTGCTCTCGTCCGGGATCTGGATTTTATAGTCTCTGAGTCTTGGCCGCTGATGGGATTACACGGCGCCAGGGGGCCAGGTGGTGGGTGTGACCCCCGCCTACTGGAATTTGGAGGATCTGGGTGGAAGATGCTCGACACCAAATCAAGTAGGCTTGGAGGTCTCGGCCCCGGAACCCGCGTGGCTTTGTCCCTCTGCCAGTACCTTCAGGTGTGCGGAGAGTGGTCTCAGCATGGTGGTGGCTGGTCCTGGAGGTCTCCGGCTGCCGTAGCCCTGGCCGCGGTGGGGAGGAAAGCTCAACCCGCTCCCCTCCAAGGGACTCCGGGAAGGAACACCGAGGCGCGGGGGCAGAGACTGCACTGCTCTCGTCCGGGATCTGGATTTTATAGTCTCTGAGTCTTGGCCGCTGATGGGATTACACGGCGCCAGGGGGCCAGGTGGTGGGTGTGACCCCCGCCTACTGGAATTTGGAGGATCTGGGTGGAAGATGCTCAACTCCAAATCAAGTAGGCTTGGAGGTCTCGGCCCCGGAACCCGCGTGGCTTTGTCCCTCTGCCAGTACCTTCAGGTGTGCGGAGAGTGGTCTCAGCATGATGGTGGCTGGTCCTGGAGGTCTCCGGCTGCCGTAGCCCTGGCCGGGGCGGGGAGGAAAGCTCAACCCGCTCCCCTCCAAGGGACTCCGGGAAGGAACACCGAGGCGCGGGGGCAGAGACTGCACTGCTCTCGTCCGGGATCTGGATTTTATAGTCTCTGAGTCTTGGCCGCTGATGGGATTACACGGCGCCAGGGGGCCAGGTGGTGGGTGTGACCCCCGCCTACTGGAATTTGGAGGATCTGGGTGGAAGATGCTCGACTCCAAATCAAGTAGGCTTGGAGGTCTCGGCCCCGGAACCCGCGTGGCTTTGTCCCTCTGCCAGTACCTTCAGGTGTGCTGAGAGTGGTCTCAGCATGATGGTGGCTGGTCCTGGAGGTCTTCGGCTGCCGTAGCCCTGGCCGGGGCGGGGAGGAAAGCTCAACCCGCTCCCCTCCAAGGGACTCCGGGAAGGAACACCGAGGCGCGGGGGCAGAGACTGCACTGCTCTCGTCCGGGATCTGGATTTTATAGTCTCTGAGTCTTGGCCGCTGATGGGATTACACGGCGCCAGGGGGCCAGGTGGTGGGTGTGACCCCCGCCTACTGGAATTTGGAGGATCTGGGTGGAAGATGCTCGACTCCAAATCAAGTAGGCTTGGAGGTCTCGGCCCCGGAACCCGCGTGGCTTTGTCCCTCTGCCAGTACCTTCAGGTGTGCGGAGAGTGGTCTCAGCATGATGGTGGCTGGTCCTGGAGGCCTCCGGCTGCCGTAGCCCTGGCCGGGGCGGGGAGGAAAGATCAACCCGCTCCCCTCCAAGGGACTCCGGGAAGGAACACCGAGGCGCGGGGGCAGAGACTGCACTGCTCTCGTCCGGGATCTGGATTTTATAGTCTCTGAGTCTTGGCCGCTGATGGGATTACACGGCGCCAGGGGGCCAGGTGGTGGGTGTGACCCCCGCCTACTGGAATTTGGAGGATCTGGTGGAAGATGCTCGACTCCAAATCAAGTAGGCTTGGAGGTCTCGGCCCCGGAACCCGCGTGGCTTTGTCCCTCTGCCAGTACCTTCAGGTGTGCGGAGAGTGGTCTCAGCATGGTGGTGGCTGGTCCTGGAGGTCTCCGGCTGCCGTAGCCCTGGCCGCAGCGGGGAGGAAAGCTCAACCCGCTCCCCTCCAAGGGACTCCGGGAAGGAACACCGAGGCGCGGGGGCAGAGACTGCACTGCTCTCGTCCGGGATCTGGATTTTATAGTCTCTGAGTCTTGGCCGCTGATGGGATTACACGGCGCCAGGGGGCCAGGTGGTGGGTGTGACCCCCGCCTACTGGAATTTGGAGGATCTGGGTGGAAGATGCTCGACTCCAAATCAAGTAGGCTTGGAGGTCTCGGCCCCGGAACCCGCGTGGCTTTGTCCCTCTGCCAGTACCTTCAGGTGTGCGGAGAGTGGTCTCAGCATGGTGGTGGCTGGTCCTGGAGCTCTCCGGCTGCCGTAGCCCTGGCCGCGGCGGGGAGGAAAGCTCAACCCGCTCCCCTCCAAGGGACTCCGGGAAGGAACACCGAGGCGCGGGGGCAGAGACTGCACTGCTCTCGTCCGGGATCTGGATTTTATAGTCTCTGAGTCTTGGCCGCTGATGGGATTACACGGCGCCAGGGGGCCAGGTGGTGGGTGTGACCCCCGCCTACTGGAATTTGGAGGATCTGGGTGGAAGATGCTCGACTCCAAATCAAGTAGGCTTGGAGGTCTCGGCCCCGGAACCCGCGTGGCTTTGTCCCTCTGCCAGTACCTTCAGGTGTGCGGAGAGTGGTCTCAGCATGATGGTGGCTGGTCCTGGAGGTCTCCGGCTGCCGTAGCCCTGGCCGCGGCGGGGAGGAAAGCTCAACCCGCTCCCCTCCAAGGGACTCCGGGAAGGAACACCGAGGCGCGGGGGCAGAGACTGCACTGCTCTCGTCCGGGATCTGGATTTTATAGTCTCTGAGTCTTGGCCGCTGATGGGATTACACGGCGCCAGGGGGCCAGGTGGTGGGTGTGACCCCTGCCTACTGGAATTTGGAGGATCTGGGTGGAAGATGCTCGACTCCAAATCAAGTAGGCTTGGAGGTCTCGGCCCCGGAACCCGCGTGGCTTTGTCCCTCTGCCAGTACCTTCAGGTGTGCGGAGAGTGGTCTCAGCATGGTGGTGGCTGGTCCTGGAGGTCTCCGGCTGCCGTAGCCCCTGCCGTGGCGGGGAGGAAAGCTCAACCCGCTCCCCTCCAAGGGACTCCGGGAAGGAACACCGAGGCGCAGGGGCAGAGACTGCACTGCTCTCGTCCGGGATCTGGATTTTATAGTCTCTGAGTCTTGGCCGCTGATGGGATTACACGGCGCCAGGGGGCCAGGTGGTGGGTGTGACCCCCGCCTACTGGAATTTGGAGGATCTGGGTGGAAGATGCTCGACTCCAAATCAAGTAGGCTTGGAGGTCTCGGCCCCGGAACCCGCGTGGCTTTGTCCCTCTGCCAGTACCTTCAGGTGTGCGGAGAGTGGTCTCAGCATGGTGGTGGCTGGTCCTGGAGGTCTTCGGCTGCCGTAGCCCTGGCCGCGGCGGGGAGGAAAGCTCAACCCGCTCCCCTCCAAGGGACTCCGGGAAGGAACACCGAGGCGCGGGGGCAGAGACTGCACTGCTCTCGTCCGGGATCTGGATTTTATAGTCTCTGAGTCTTGGCCGCTGATGGGATTACACGGCGCCAGGGGGCCAGGTGGTGGGTGTGACCCCCGCCTACTGGAATTTGGAGGATCTGGGTGGAAGATGCTCGACTCCAAATCAAGTAGGCTTGGAGGTCTCGGCCCCGGAACCCGCGTGGCTTTGTCCCTCTGCCAGTACCTTCAGGTGTGCGGAGAGTGGTCTCAGCATGATGGTGGCTGGTCCTGGAGGTCTCCGGCTGCCGTAGCCCTGGCCGGGGCGGGGAGGAAAGCTCAACCCGCTCCCCTCCAAGGGACTCCGGGAAGGAACACCGAGGCGCGGGGGCAGAGACTGCACTGCTCTCGTCCGGGATCTGGATTTTATAGTCTCTGAGTCTTGGCCGCTGATGGGATTACACGGCGCCAGGGGGCCAGGTGGTGGGTGTGACCCCCGCCTACTGGAATTTGGAGGATCTGGGTGGAAGATGCTCGACTCCAAATCAAGTAGGCTTGGAGGTCTCGGCCCCGGAACCCGCGTGGCTTTGTCCCTCTGCCAGTACCTTCAGGTGTGCGGAGAGTGGTCTCAGCATGATGGTGCCTGGTCCTGGAGGTCTCCGGCTGCCGTAGCCCTGGCCGGGGCGGGGAGGAAAGATCAACCCGCTCCCCTCCAAGGGACTCCGGGAAGGAACACCGAGGCGCGGGGGTAGAGACTGCACTGCTCTCGTCCGGGATCTGGATTTTATAGTCTCTGATTCTTGGCCGCTGATGGGATTACACGGCGCCAGGGGGCCAGGTGGTGGGTGTGACCCCCGCCTACTGGAATTTGGAGGATCTGGGTGGAAGATGCTCGACTCCAAATCAAGTAGGCTTGGAGGTCTCGGCCCCGGAACCCGCGTGGCTTTGTCCCTCTGCCAGTACCTTCAGGTGTGCGGAGAGTGGTCTCAGCATGGTGGTGGCTGGTCCTGGAGGTCTCCGGCTGCCGTAGCCCTGGCCGCGGGGGGGAGGAAAGCTCAACCCGCTCCCCTCCAAGGGACTCCGGGAAGGAACACCGAGGCGCGGGGGCAGAGACTGCACTGCTCTCGTCCGGGATCTGGATTTTATAGTCTCTGAGTCTTGGCCGCTGATGGGATTACACGGCGCCAGGGGTCCAGGTGGTGGGTGTGACCCCCGCATACTGGAATTTGGAGGATCTGGGTGGAAGATGCTCGACTCCAAATCAAGTAGGCTTGGAGGTCTCGGCCCCGGAACCCGCGTGGCTTTGTCCCTCTGCCAGTACCTTCAGGTGTGCGGAGAGTGGTCTCAGCATGGTGGTGGCTGGTCCTGGAGGTCTCCGGCTGCCGTAGCCCTGGCCGCGGCGGGGAGGAAAGCTCAACCCGCTCCCCTCCAAGGGACTCCGGGAAGGAACACCGAGGCGCGGGGGCAGAGACTGCACTGCTCTCGTCCGGGATCTGGATTTTATAGTCTCTGAGTCTTGGCCGCTGATGGGATTACACGGCGCCAGGGGGCCAGGTGGTGGGTGTGACCCCCGCCTACTGGAATTTGGAGGATCTGGGTGGAAGATGCTCGACTCCAAATCAAGTAGGCTTGGAGGTCTCGGCCCCGGAACCCGCGTGGCTTTGTCCCTCTGCCAGTACCTTCAGGTGTGCGGTGAGTGGTCTCAGCATGATGGTGGCTGGTCCTGGAGGTCTCCGGCTGCCGTAGCCCTGGCCGGGGCGGGGAGGAAAGCTCAACCCGCTCCCCTCCAAGGGACTCCGGGAAGGAACACCGAGGCGCGGGGGCAGAGACTGCACTGCTCTCGTCCGGGATCTGGATTTTATAGTCTCTGAGTCTTGGCCGCTGATGGGATTACACGGCGCCAGGGGGCCAGGTGGTGGGTGTGACCCCTGCCTACTGGAATTTGGAGGATCTGGGTGGAAGATGCTCGACTCCAAATCAAGTAGGCTTGGAGGTCTCGGCCCCGGAACCCGCGTGGCTTTGTCCCTCTGCCAGTACCTTCAGGTGTGCGGAGAGTGGTCTCAGCATGATGGTGGCTGGTCCTGGAGGTCTCCGGCTGCCGTACTCCTGGCCGGGGCGGGGAGGAAAGCTCAACCCGCTCCCCTCCAAGGGACTCCGGGAAGGAACACCGAGGCGCGGGGGCAGAGACTGCACTGCTCTCGTCCGGGATCTGGATTTTATAGTCTCTGAGTCTTGGCCGCTGATGGGATTACACGGCGCCAGGGGGCCAGGTGGTGGGTGTGACCCCCGCCTACTGGAATTTGGAGGATCTGGGTGGAAGATGCTCGACTCCAAATCAAGTAGGCTTGGAGGTCTCGGCCCCGGAACCCGCGTGGCTTTGTCCCTCTGCCAGTACCTTCAGGTGTGCGGAGAGTGGTCTCAGCATGATGGTGGTTGGTCCTGGAGGTCTCCGGCTGCCGTAGCCCTGGCCGGGGCGGGGAGGAAAGCTCAACCCGCTCCCCTCCAAGGGACTCCGGGAAGGAACACCGAGGCGCGGGGGCAGAGACTGCACTGCTCTCGTCCGGGATCTGGATTTTATAGTCTCTGAGTCTTGGCCGCTGATGGGATTACACGGCGCCAGGGGGCCAAGTGGTGGGTGTGACCCCCGCCTACTGGAATTTGGAGGATCTGGGTGGAAGATGCTCGACTCCAAATCAAGTAGGCTTGGAGGTCTCGGCCCCGGAACCCGCGTGGCTTTGTCCCTCTGCCAGTACCTTCAGGTGTGCGGAGAGTGGTCTCAGCATGGTGGTGGCTGGTCCTGGAGGTCTCCGGCTGCCGTAGCCCTGGCCGCGGCGGGGAGGAAAGCTCAACCCGCTCCCCTCCAAGGGACTCCGGGAAGGAACACCGAGGCGCGGGGGCAGAGACTGCACTGCTCTCGTCCGGGATCTGGATTTTATAGTCTCTGAGTCTTGGCCGCTGATGGGATTACACGGCGCCAGGGGGCCAGGTGGTGGGTGTGACCCCCGCCTACTGGAATTTGGAGGATCTGGGTGGAAGATGCTCGACTCCAAATCAAGTAGGCTTGGAGGTCTCGGCCCCGGAACCCGCGTGGCTTTGTCCCTCTGCCAGTACCTTCAGGTGTGCGGAGAGTGGTCTCAGCATGGTGGTGGCTGGTCCTGGAGGTCTCCGGCTGCCGTAGCCCTGGCCGCGGCGGGGAGGAAAGCTCAACCCGCTCCCCTCCAAGGGACTCCGGGAAGGAACACCGAGGCGCGGGGGCAGAGACTGCACTGCTCTCGTCCGGGATCTGGATTTTATAGTCTCTGAGTCTTGGCCGCTGATGGGATTACAGGGCGCCAGGGGGCCAGGTGGTGGGTGTGACCCCCGCCTACTGGAATTTGGAGGATCTGGGTGGAAGATGCTCGACTCCAAATCAAGTAGGCTTGGAGGTCTCGGCCCCGGAACCCGCGTGGCTTTGTCCCTCTGCCAGTACCTTCAGGTGTGCGGAGAGTGGTCTCAGCATGGTGGTGGCTGGTCCTGGAGGTCTCCGGCTGCCGTAGCCCTGGCCGGGGCGGGGAGGAAAGCTCAACCCGCTCCCCTCCAAGGGACTCCGGGAAGGAACACCGAGGCGCGGGGGCAGAGACTGCACTGCTCTCGTCCGGGATCTGGATTTTATAGTCTCTGAGTCTTGGCCGCTGATGGGATTACACGGCGCCAGGGGGCCAGGTGGTGGGTGTGACCCCCGCCTACTGGAATTTGGAGGATCTGGGTGGAAGATGCTCGACTCCAAATCAAGTAGGCTTGGAGGTCTCGGCCCCGGAACCCGCGTGGCTTTGTCCCTCTGCCAGTACCTTCAGGTGTGCGGAGAGTGGTCTCAGCATGATGGTGGCTGGTCCTGGAGGTCTCCGGCTGCCGTAGCCCTGGCCGGGGCGGGGAGGAAAGCTCAACCCGCTCCCCTCCAAGGGACTCCGGGAAGGAACACCGAGGCGCGGGGGCAGAGACTGCACTGCTCTCGTCCGGGATCTGGATTTTATAGTCTCTGAGTCTTGGCCGCTGATGGGATTACACGGCGCCAGGGGGCCAGGTGGTGGGTGTGACCCCTGCCTACTGGAATTTGGAGGATCTGGGTGGAAGATGCTCGACACCAAATCAAGTAGGCTTGGAGGTCTCGGCCCCGGAACCCGCGTGGCTTTGTCCCTCTGCCAGTACCTTCAGGTGTGCGGAGAGTGGTCTCAGCATGGTGGTGGCTGGTCCTGGAGGTCTCCGGCTGCCGTAGCCCTGGCCACGGCGGGGAGGAAAGCTCAACCCGCTCCCCTCCAAGGGACTCCGGGAAGGAACACCGAGGCGCAGGGGCAGAGACTGCACTGCTCTCGTCCGGGATCTGGATTTTATAATCTCTGAGTCTTGGCCGCTGATGGGATTACACGGCGCCAGGGGGCCAGGTGGTGGGTGTGACCCCCGCCTACTGGAATTTGGAGGATCTGGGTGGAAGATGCTCGACTCCAAATCAAGTAGGCTTGGAGGTCTCGGCCCCGGAACCCGCGTGGCTTTGTCCCTCTGCCAGTACCTTCAGGTGTGCGGAGAGTGGTCTCAGCATGGTGGTGGCTGGTCCTGGAGGTCTCCGGCTGCCGTAGCCCTGGCCGCGGCGGGGAGGAAAGCTCAACCCGCTCCCCTCCAAGGGACTCCGGGAAGGAACACCGAGGCGCGGGGGCAGAGACTGCACTGCTCTCGTCCGGGATCTGGATTTTATAGTCTCTGAGTCTTGGCCGCTGATGGGATTACACGGCGCCAGGGGGCCAGGTGGTGGGTGTGACCCCCGCCTACTGGAATTTGGAGGATCTGGGTGGAAGATGCTCGACTCCAAATCAAGTAGGCTTGGAGGTCTCGGCCCCGGAACCCGCGTGGCTTTGTCCCTCTGCCAGTACCTTCAGGTGTGCGGAGAGTGGTCTCAGCATGATGGTGGCTGGTCCTGGAGGTCTCCGGCTGCCGTAGCCCTGGCCGGGGCGGGGAGGAAAGCTCAACCCGCTCCCCTCCAAGGGACTCCGGGAAGGAACACCGAGGCGCGGGGGCAGAGACTGCACTGCTCTCGTCCGGGATCTGGATTTTATAGTCTCTGAGTCTTGGCCGCTGATGGGATTACACTGCGCCAGGGGGCCAAGTGGTGGGTGTGACCCCCGCCTACTGGAATTTGGAGGATCTGGGTGGAAGATGCTCGACTCCAAATCAAGTAGGCTTGGAGGTCTCGGCCCCGGAACCCGCGTGGCTTTGTCCCTCTGCCAGTACCTTCAGGTGTGCGGAGAGTGGTCTCAGCATGGTGGTGGCTGGTCCTGGAGGTCTCCGGCTGCCGTAGCCCTGGCCGCGGCGGGGAGGAAAGCTCAACCCGCTCCCCTCCAAGGGACTCCGGGAAGGAACACCGAGGCGCGGGGGCAGAGACTGCACTGCTCTCGTCCGGGATCTGGATTTTATAGTCTCTGAGTCTTGGCCGCTGATGGGATTACACGGCGCCAGGGGGCCAGGTGGTGGGTGTGACCCCCGCCTACTGGAATTTGGAGGATCTGGGTGGAAGATGCTCGACTCCAAATCAAGTAGGCTTGGAGGTCTCGGCCCCGGAACCCGCGTGGCTTTGTCCCTCTGCCAGTACCTTCAGGTGTGCGGAGAGTGGTCTCAGCATGGTGGTGGCTGGTCCTGGAGGTCTCCGGTTGCCGTAGCCCTGGCCGCGGCGGGGAGGAAAGCTCAACCCGCTCCCCTCCAAGGGACTCCGGGAAGGAACACCGAGGCGCGGGGGCAGAGACTGCACTGCTCTCGTCCGGGATCTGGATTTTATAGTCTCTGAGTCTTGGCCGCTGATGGGATTACAGGGCGCCAGGGGGCCAGGTGGTGGGTGTGACCCCCGCCTACTGGAATTTGGAGGATCTGGGTGGAAGATGCTCGACTCCAAATCAAGTAGGCTTGGAGGTCTCGGCCCCGGAACCCGCGTGGCTTTGTCCCTCTGCCAGTACCTTCAGGTGTGCGGAGAGTGGTCTCAGCATGGTGGTGGCTGGTCCTGGAGGTCTCCGGCTGCCGTAGCCCTGGCCGGGGCGGGGAGGAAAGCTCAACCCGCTCCCCTCCAAGGGACTCCGGGAAGGAACACCGAGGCGCGGGGGCAGAGACTGCACTGCTCTCGTCCGGGATCTGGATTTTATAGTCTCTGAGTCTTGGCCGCTGATGGGATTACACGGCGCCAGGGGGCCAGGTGGTGGGTGTGACCCCCGCCTACTGGAATTTGGAGGATCTGGGTGGAAGATGCTCGACTCCAAATCAAGTAGGCTTGGAGGTCTCGGCCCCGGAACCCGCGTGGCTTTGTCCCTCTGCCAGTACCTTCAGGTGTGCGGAGAGTGGTCTCAGCATGATGGTGGCTGGTCCTGGAGGTCTCCGGCTGCCGTAGCCCTGGCCGGGGCGGGGAGGAAACTCAACCCGCTCCCCTCCAAGGGACTCCGGGAAGGAACACCGAGGCGCGGGGGCAGAGACTGCACTGCTCTCGTCCGGGATCTGGATTTTATAGTCTCTGAGTCTTGGCCGCTGATGGGATTACACGGCGCCAGGGGGCCAGGTGGTGGGTGTGACCCCTGCCTACTGGAATTTGGAGGATCTGGGTGGAAGATGCTCGACTCCAAATCAAGTAGGCTTGGAGGTCTCGGCCCCGGAACCCGCGTGGCTTTGTCCCTCTGCCAGTACCTTCAGGTGTGCGGAGAGTGGTCTCAGCATGATGGTGGCTGGTCCTGGAGGTCTTCGGCTGCCGTAGCCCTGGCCGGGGCGGGGAGGAAAGCTCAACCCGCTCCCCTCCAAGGGACTCCGGGAAGGAACACCGAGGCGCGGGGGCAGAGACTGCACTGCTCTCGTCCGGGATCTGGATTTTATAGTCTCTGAGTCTTGGCCGCTGATGGGATTACACGGCGCCAGGGGGCCAGGTGGTGGGTGTGACCCCCGCCTACTGGAATTTGGAGGATCTGGGTGGAAGATGCTCGACTCCAAATCAAGTAGGCTTGGAGGTCTCGGCCCCGGAACCCGCGTGGCTTTGTCCCTCGGCCAGTACCTTCAGGTGTGCGGAGAGTGGTCTCAGCATGATGGTGGCTGGTCCTGGAGGTCTCCGGCTGCCGTAGCCCTGGCCGGGGCGGGGAGGAAAGATCAACCCGCTCCCCTCCAAGGGACTCCGGGAAGGAACACCTAGGCGCGGGGGCAGAGACTGCACTGCTCTCGTCCGGGATCTGGATTTTATAGTCTCTGAGTCTTGGCCGCTGATGGGATTACACGGTGCCAGGGGGCCAGGTGGTGGGTGTGACCCCCGCCTACTGGAATTTGGAGGATCTGGGTGGAAGATGCTTGACTCCAAATCAAGTAGGCTTGGAGGTCTCGGCCCCGGAACCCGCGTGGCTTTGTCCTTCTGCCAGTACCTTCCGGTGTGCAGAGAGTGGTCTCAGCATGATGGTGGCTGGTCCTGGAGGTTTCCGGCTGCCGTAGCCCTGGCCGGGGCGGGGAGGAAAGATCAACCCGCTCCCCTCCAAGGGACTCCGGGAAGGAACACCGAGGCGCGGGGGCAGAGACTGCACTGCTCTCGTCCGGGATCTGGATTTTATAGTCTCTGAGTCTTGGCCGCTGATGGGATTACACGGCGCCAGGGGGCCAGGTGGTGGGTGTGACCCCCGCCTACTGGAATTTGGAGGATCTGGGTGGAAGATGCTCGACTCCAAATCAAGTAGGCTTGGAGGTCTCGGCCCCGGAACCCGCGTGGCTTTGTCCCTCTGCCAGTACCTTCAGGTGTGCGGAGAGTGGTCTCAGCATGGTGGTGGCTGGTCCTGGAGGTCTCCGGCTGCCGTAGCCCTGGCCGCGGCGGGGAGGAAAGCTCAACCCGCTCCCCTCCAAGGAACTCCGGGAAGGAACACCGAGGCGCGGGGGCAGAGACTGCACTGCTCTCGTCCGGGATCTGGATTTTATAGTCTCTGAGTCTTGGCCGCTTATGGGATTACACGGCGCCAGGGGGCCAGGTGGTGGGTGTGACCCCCGCCTACTGGAATTTGGAGGATCTGGGTGGAAGATGCTCGACTCCAAATCAAGTAGGCTTGGAGGTCTCGGCCCCAGAACCCGCGTGGCTTTGTCCCTCTGCCAGTACCTTCAGGTGTGCGGAGAGTGGTCTCAGCATGGTGGTGGCTGGTCCTGGAGGTCTCCAGCTGCCGTAGCCCTGGCCGCGGCGGGGAGGAAAGCTCAACCTGCTCCCCTCCAAGGGACTCCGGGAAGGAACACCGAGGCGCGGGGGCAGAGACTGCACTGCTCTCGTCCGGGATCTGGATTTTATAGTCTCTGAGTCTTGGCCGCTGATGGGATTACACGGCGCCAGGGGGCCAGGTGGTGGGTGTGACCCCCGCCTACTGGAATTTGGAGGATCTGGGTGGAAGATGCTCGACTCCAAATCAAGTAGGCTTGGAGGTCTCGGCCCCGGAACCCGCGTGGCTTTGTCCCTCTGCCAGTACCTTCAGGTGTGCGGAGAGTGGTCTCAGCATGGTGGTGGCTGGTCCTGGAGGTCTCCGGCTGCCGTAGCCCTGGCCGCGGCGGGGAGGAAAGCTCAACCCGCTCCCCTCCAAGGGACTCCGGGAAGGAACACCGAGGCGCGGGGGCAGAGACTGCACTGCTCTCGTCCGGGATCTGGATTTTATAGTCTCTGAGTCTTGGCCGCTGATGGGATTACACGGCGCCAGGGGGCCAGGTGGTGGGTGTGACCCCCGCCTACTTGAATTTGGAGGATCTGGGTGGAAGATGCTCGACTCCAAATCAAGTAGGCTTGGAGGTCTCGGCCCCGGAACCCGCGTGGCTTTGTCCCTCTGCCAGTACCTTCAGGTGTGCGGAGAGTGGTCTCAGCATGGTGGTGGCTGGTCCTGGAGGTCTCCAGCTGCCGTAGCCCTGGCCGCGGCGGGGAGGAAAGCTCAACCTGCTCCCCTCCAAGGGACTCCGGGAAGGAACACCGAGGCGCGGGGGCAGAGACTGCACTGCTCTCGTCCGGGATCTGGATTTTATAGTCTCTGAGTCTTGGCCGCTGATGGGATTACACGGCGCCAGGGGGCCAGGTGGTGGGTGTGACCCCCGCCTACTGGAATTTGGAGGATCTGGGTGGAAGATGCTCGACTCCAAATCAAGTAGACTTGGAGGTCTCGGCCCCGGAACCCGCGTGGCTTTGTCCCTCTGCCAGTACCTTCAGGTGTGCGGAGAGTGGTCTCAGCATGATGGTGGCTGGTCCTGGAGGTCTCCGGCTGCCCTAGCCCTGGCCGGGGCGGGGAGGAAAGCTCAACCCGCTCCCCTCCAAGGGACTCCGGGAAGGAACACCGAGGCGCGGGGGCAGAGACTGCACTGCTCTCGTCCGGGATCTGGATTTTATAGTCTCTGAGTCTTGGCCGCTGATGGGATTACAGGGCGCCAGGGGGCCAGGTGGTGGGTGTGACCCCCGCCTACTGGAATTTGGAGGATCTGGGTGGAAGATGCTCGACTCCAAATCAAGTAGGCTTGGAGGTCTCGGCCCCGGAACCCGCGTGGCTTTGTCCCTCTGCCAGTACCTTCAGGTGTGCGGAGAGTGGTCTCAGCATGGTGGTGGCTGGTCCTGGAGGTCTCCGGCTGCCGTAGCCCTGGCCGCGGCGGGGAGGAAAGCTCAACCCGCTCCCCTCCAAGGGACTCCGGGAAGGAACACCGAGGCGCGGGGGCAGAGACTGCACTGCTCTCGTCCGGGATCTGGATTTTATAGTCTCTGAGTCTTGGCCGCTGATGGGATTACACGGCGCCAGGGGGCCAGGTGGTGGGTGTGACCCCCGCCTACTGGAATTTGGAGGATCTGGGTGGTAGATGCTCGACTCCAAATCAAGTAGGCTTGGAGGTCTCGGCCCCGGAACCCGCGTGGCTTTGTCCCTCTGCCAGTACCTTCAGGTGTGCGGAGAGTGGTCTCAGCATGGTGGTGGCTGGTCCTGGAGGTCTCCGGCTGCCGTAGCCCTGGCCGCGGCGGGGAGGAAAGCTCAACCCGCTCCCCTCCAAGGGACTCCGGGAAAGAACACCGAGGCGCGGGGGCAGAGACTGCACTGCTCTCGTCCGCGATCTGGATTTTATAGTCTCTGAGTCTTGGCCGCTGATGGGATTACACGGCGCCAGGGGGCCAGGTGGTGGGTGTGACCCCCGCCTAGTGGAATTTGGAGGATCTGGGTGGAAGATGCTCGACTCCAAATCAAGTAGGCTTGGAGGTCTCGGCCCCGGAACCCGCGTGGCTTTGTCCCTCTGCCAGTACCTTCAGGTGTGCGGAGAGTGGTCTCAGCATGATGGTGGCTGGTCCTGGAGGTCTCCGGCTGCCGTAGCCCTGGCCGCGGAGGGGAGGAAAGCTCAACCCGCTCCCCTCCAAGGGACTCCGGGAAGGAACACCGAGGCGCGGGGGCAGAGACTGCACTGCTCTCGTCCGGGATCTGGATTTTATAGTCTCTGAGTCTTGGCCGCTGATGGGATTACACGGCGCCAGGGGGCCAGGTAGTGGGTGTGACCCCCGCCTACTGGAATTTGGAGGATCTGGGTGGAAGATGCTCGACTCTAAATCAAGTAGGCTTGGAGGTCTCGGCCCCGGAACCCGCGTGGCTTTGTCCCTCTGCCAGTACCTTCAGGTGTGCGGAGAGTGGTCTCAGCATGATGGTGGCTGGTCCTGGAGGTCTCCGGCTGCCGTAGCCCTGGCCGGGGCGGGGAGGAAAGCTCAACCCGCTCCCCTCCAAGGGACTCCGGGAAGGAACACCGAGGCGCGGGGGCAGAGACTGCACTGCTCTCGTCCGGGATCTGGATTTTATAGTCTCTGAGTCTTGGCCGCTGATGGGATTACACGGCGCCAGGGGGCCAGGTGGTGGGTGTGACCCCCGCCTACTGGAATTTGGAGGATCTGGGTGGAAGATGCTCGACTCCAAATCAAGTAGGCTTGGAGGTCTCGGCCCCGGAACCCGCGTGGCTTTGTCCCTCTGCCAGTACCTTCAGGTGTGCGGAGAGTAGTCTCAGCATGATGGTGGCTGGTCCTGGAGGTCTCCGGCTGCCGTAGCCCTGGCCGGGGCGGGGAGGAAAGCTCAACCCGCTCCCCTCCAAGGGACTCCGGGAAGGAACACCGAGGCGCGGGGGCAGAGACTGCACTGCTCTCGTCCGGGATCTGGATTTTATAGTCTCTGAGTCTTGGCCGCTGATGGGATTACACGGCGCCATGGGGCCAGGTGGTGGGTGTGACCCCCGCCTACTGGAATTTGGAGGATCTGGGTGGAAGATGCTCGACTCCAAATCAAGTAGGCTTGGAGGTCTCGGCCCCGGAACCCGCGTGGCTTTGTCCCTCTGCCAGTACCTTCAGGTGTGCGGAGAGTGGTCTCAGCATGGTGGTGGCTGGTCCTGGAGGTCTCCGGCTGCCGTAGCCCTGGCCGCGGCGGGGAGGAAAGCTCAACCCGCTCCCCTCCAAGGGACTCCGGGAAGGAACACCGAGGCGCGGGGGCAGAGACTGCACTGCTCTCGTCCGGGATCTGGATTTTATAGTCTCTGAGTCTTGGCCGCTGATGGGATTACACGGCGCCAGGGGGCCAGGTGGTGGGTGTGACCCCCGCCTACTGGAATTTGGAGGATCTGGGTGGAAGATGCTCGACTCCAAATCAAGTAGGCTTGGAGGTCTCGGCCCCGGAACCCGCGTGGCTTTGTCCCTCTGCCAGTACCTTCAGGTGTGCGGAGAGTGGTCTCAGCATGGTGGTGGCTGGTCCTGGAGGTCTCCGGCTGCCGTAGCCCTGGCCGCGGCGGGGAGGAAAGCTCAACCTGCTCCCCTCCAAGGGACTCCGGGAAGGAACACCGAGGCGCGGGGGCAGAGACTGCACTGCTCTCGTCCGGGATCTGGATTTTATAGTCTCTGAGTCTTGGCCGCTGATGGGATTACACGGCGCCAGGGGGCCAGGTGGTGGGTGTGACCCCCGCCTACTGGAATTTGGAGGATCTGGGTGGAAGATGCTCGACTCCAAATCAAGTAGACTTGGAGGTCTCGGCCCCGGAACCCGCGTGGCTTTGTCCCTCTGCCAGTAACTTCAGGTGTGCGGAGAGTTGTCTCAGCATGATGGTGGCTGGTCCTGGAGGTCTCCGGCTGCCGTAGCCCTGGCCGCGGCGGGGAGGAAAGCTCAACCCGCTCCCCTCCAAGGGACTCCGGGAAGGAACACCGAGGCGCGGGGGCAGAGACTGCACTGCTCTCGTCCGGGATCTGGATTTTATAGTCTCTGAGTCTTGGCCGCTGATGGGATTACAGGGCGCCAGGGGGCCAGGTGGTGGGTGTGACCCCCGCCTACTGGAATTTGGAGGATCTGGGTGGAAGATGCTCGACTCCAAATCAAGTAGGCTTGGAGGTCTCGGCCCCGGAACCCGCGTGGCTTTGTCCCTCTGCCAGTACCTTCAGGTGTGCGGAGAGTGGTCTCAGCATGGTGGTGGCTGGTCCTGGAGGTCTCCGGCTGCCGTAGCCCTGGCCGCGGCGGGGAGGAAAGCTCAACCCGCTCCCCTCCAAGGGACTCCGGGAAGGAACACCGAGGCGCGGGGGCAGAGACTGCACTGCTCTCGTCCGGGATCTGGATTTTATAGTCTCTGAGTCTTGGCCGCTGATGGGATTACACGGCGCCAGGGGGCCAGGTGGTGGGTGTGACCCCCGCCTACTGGAATTTGGAGGATCTGGGTGGAAGATGCTCGACTCCAAATCAAGTAGGCTTGGAGGTCTCGGCCCCGGAACCCGCGTGGCTTTGTCCCTCTGCCAGTACCTTCAGGTGTGCGGAGAGTGGTCTCAGCATGATGGTGGCTGGTCCTGGAGGTCTCCGGCTGCCGTACTCCTGGCCGGGGCGGGGAGGAAAGCTCAACCCGCTCCCCTCCAAGGGACTCCGGGAAGGAACACCGAGGCGCGGGGGCAGAGACTGCACTGCTCTCGTCCGGGATCTGGATTTTATAGTCTCTGAGTCTTGGCCGCTGATGGGATTACACGGCGCCAGGGGGCCAGGTGGTGGGTGTGACCCCCGCCTACTGGAATTTGGAGGATCTGGGTGGAAGATGCTCGACTCCAAATCAAGTAGGCTTGGAGGTCTCGGCCCCGGAACCCGCGTGGCTTTGTCCCTCTGCCAGTACCTTCAGGTGTGCGGAGAGTGGTCTCAGCATGATGGTGGTTGGTCCTGGAGGTCTCCGGCTGCCGTAGCCCTGGCCGGGGCGGGGAGGAAAGCTCAACCCGCTCCCCTCCAAGGGACTCCGGGAAGGAACACCGAGGCGCGGGGGCAGAGACTGCACTGCTCTCGTCCGGGATCTGGATTTTATAGTCTCTGAGTCTTGGCCGCTGATGGGATTACACGGCGCCAGGGGGCCAAGTGGTGGGTGTGACCCCCGCCTACTGGAATTTGGAGGATCTGGGTGGAAGATGCTCGACTCCAAATCAAGTAGGCTTGGAGGTCTCGGCCCCGGAACCTGCGTGGCTTTGTCCCTCTGCCAGTACCTTCAGGTGTGCGGAGAGTGGTCTCAGCATGGTGGTGGCTGGTCCTGGAGGTCTCCGGCTGCCGTAGCCCTGGCCGCGGCGGGGAGGAAAGCTCAACCCGCTCCCCTCCAAGGGACTCCGGGAAGGAACACCGAGGCGCGGGGGCAGAGACTGCACTGCTCTCGTCCGGGATCTGGATTTTATAGTCTCTGAGTCTTGGCCGCTGATGGGATTACACGGCACCAGGGGGCCAGGTGGTGGGTGTGACCCCCGCCTACTGGAATTTGGAGGATCTGGGAGGAAGATGCTCGAATCCAAATCAAGTAGGCTTGGAGGTCTCGGCCCCGGAACCCGCGTGGCTTTGTCCCTCTGCCAGTACCTTCAGGTGTGGGGAGAGTGGTCTCAGCATGGTGGTGGCTGGTCCTGGAGGTCTCCGGCTGCCGTAGCCCTGGCCGCGGCGGGGAGGAAAGCTCAACCTGCTCCCCTCCAAGGGACTCCAGGAAGGAACACCGAGGCGCGGGGGCAGAGACTGCACTGCTCTCGTCCGGGATCTGGATTTTATAGTCTCTGAGTCTTGGCCGCTGATGGGATTACACGGCGCCAGGGGGCCAGGTGGTGGGTGTGACCCCCGCCTACTGGAATTTGGAGGATCTGGGTGGAAGATGCTCGACTCCAAATCAAGTAGGCTTGGAGGTCTCGGCCCCGGAACCAGCGTGGCTTTGTCCCTCTGCCAGTACCTTCAGGTGTGCGGAGAGTGGTCTCAGCATGATGGTGGCTGGTCCTGGAGGTCTCCGGCTGCCGTAGCCCTGGCCGGGGCGGGGAGGAAAGCTCAACCCTCTCCCCTCCAAGGGACTCCGGGAAGGAACCCCGAGGCGCGGGGGCAGAGACTGCACTGCTCTCGTCCGGGATCTGGATTTTATAGTCTCTGAGTCTTGGCCGCTGATGGGATTGCACAGCGCCAGGGGGCCAGGTGGTGGGTGTGACCCCCGCCTACTGGAATTTGAAGGATCTGGGTGGAAGATGCTCGACTCCAAATCAAGTAGGCTTGGAGGTCTCGGCTCCGGAACCCGCCTGGCTTTGTCCCTCTGCCAGTACGTTCAGGTGTGCGGAGAGTGGTCTCAGCATGATGGTGGCTGGTCCTGGAGGTCTCCGGCTGCCGTAGCCCTGGCCGGGGCGGGGAGGAAAGCTCAACCCGCTCCCCTCCAAGGGACTCCGGGAAGGAACACCTAGGCGCGGGGGCAGAGACTGCACTGCTCTCGTCCGGGATCTGGATTTTATAGTCTCTGAGTCTTGGCCGCTGATGGGATTACACGGTGCCAGGGGGCCAGGTGGTGGGTGTGACCCCCGCCTACTGGAATTTGGAGGATCTGGGTGGAAGATGCTTGACTCCAAATCAAGTAGGCTTGGAGGTCTCGGCCCCGGAACCCGCGTGGCTTTGTCCCTCTGCCAGTACCTTCCGGTGTGCAGAGAGTGGTCTCAGCATGATGGTGGCTGGTCCTGGAGGTTTCCGGCTGCCGTAGCCCTGGCCGGGGCGGGGAGGAAAGATCAACCCGCTCCCCTCCAAGGGACTCCGGGAAGGAACACCGAGGCGCGGGGGCAGAGACTGCACTGCTCTCGTCCGGGATCTGGATTTTATAGTCTCTGAGTCTTGGCCGCTGATGGGATTACACGGCGCCAGGGGGCCAGGTGGTGGGTGTGACCCCCGCCTACTGGAATTTGGAGGATCTGGGTGGAAGATGCTCGACTCCAAATCAAGTAGGCTTGGAGGTCTCGGCCCCGGAACCCGCGTGGCTTTGTCCCTCTGCCAGTACCTTCAGGTGTGCGGAGAGTGGTCTCAGCATGGTGGTGGCTGGTCCTGGAGGTCTCCGGCTGCCGTAGCCCTGGCCGCGGCGGGGAGGAAAGCTCAACCCGCTCCCCTCCAAGGGACTCCGGGAAGGAACACCGAGGCGCGGGGGCAGAGACTGCACTGCTCTCGTCCGGGATCTGGATTTTATAGTCTCTGAGTCTTGGCCGCTGATGGGATTACACGGCGCCAGGGGGCCAGGTGGTGGGTGTGACCCCCGCCTACTGGAATTTGGAGGATCTGGGTGGAAGATGCTCGACTCCAAATCAAGTAGGCTTGGAGGTCTCGGCCCCGGAACCCGCGTGGCTTTGTCCCTCTGCCAGTACCTTCAGGTGTGCGGAGAGTGGTCTCAGCATGGTGGTGGCTGGTCCTGGAGGTCTCCAGCTGCCGTAGCCCTGGCCGCGGCGGGGAGGATAGCTCAACCTGCTCCCCTCCAAGGGACTCCGGGAAGGAACACCGAGGCGCGGGGGCAGAGACTGCACTGCTCTCGTCCGGGATCTGGATTTTATAGTCTCTGAGTCTTGGCCGCTGATGGGATTACACGGCGCCAGGGGGCCAGGTGGTGGGTGTGACCCCCGCCTACTGGAATTTGGAGGATCTGGGTGGAAGATGCTCGACTCCAAATCAAGTAGGCTTGGAGGTCTCGGCCCCGGAACCCGCGTGGCTTTGTCCCTCTGCCAGTACCTTCAGGTGTGCGGAGAGTGGTCTCAGCATGGTGGTGGCTGGTCCTGGAGGTCTCCGGCTGCCGTAGCCCTGGCCGCGGCGGGGAGGAAAGCTCAACCCGCTCCCCTCCAAGGGACTCCGGGAAGGAACACCGAGGCGCGGGGGCAGAGACTGCACTGCTCTCGTCCGGGATCTGGATTTTATAGTCTCTGAGTCTTGGCCGCTGATGGGATTACACGGCGCCAGGGGGCCAGGTGGTGGGTGTGACCCCCGCCTACTGGAATTTGGAGGATCTGGGTGGAAGATGCTCGACTCCAAATCAAGTAGGCTTGGAGGTCTCGGCCCCGGAACCCGCGTGGCTTTGTCCCTCTGCCAGTACCTTCAGGTGTGCGGAGAGTGGTCTCAGCATGGTGGTGGCTGGTCCTGGAGGTCTCCAGCTGCCGTAGCCCTGGCCGCGGCGGGGAGGAAAGCTCAACCTGCTCCCCTCCAAGGGACTCCGGGAAGGAACACCGAGGCGCGGGGGCAGAGACTGCACTGCTCTCGTCCGGGATCTGGATTTTATAGTCTCTGAGTCTTGGCCGCTGATGGGATTACACGGCGCCAGGGGGCCAGGTGGTGGGTGTGACCCCCGCCTACTGGAATTTGGAGGATCTGGGTGGAAGATGCTCGACTCCAAATCAAGTAGACTTGGAGGTCTCGGCCCCGGAACCCGCGTGGCTTTGTCCCTCTGCCAGTACCTTCAGGTGTGCGGAGAGTGGTCTCAGCATGATGGTGGCTGGTCCTGGAGGTCTCCGGCTGCCCTAGCCCTGGCCGGGGCGGGGAGGAAAGCTCAACCCGCTCCCCTCCAAGGGACTCCGGGAAGGAACACCGAGGCGCGGGGGCAGAGACTGCACTGCTCTCGTCCGGGATCTGGATTTTATAGTCTCTGAGTCTTGGCCGCTGATGGGATTACACGGCGCCAGGGGGCCAGGTGGTGGGTGTGACCCCCGCCTACTGGAATTTGGAGGATCTGGGTGGAAGATGCTCGACTCCAAATCAAGTAGGCTTGGAGGTCTCGGCCCCGGAACCCGCGTGGCTTTGTCCCTCTGCCAGTACCTTCAGGTGTGCGGAGAGTGGTCTCAGCATGGTGGTGGCTGGTCCTGGAGGTCTCCGGCTGCCGTAGCCCTGGCCGCGGCGGGGAGGAAAGCTCAACCCGCTCCCCTCCAAGGGACTCCGGGAAGGAACACCGAGGCGCGGGGGCAGAGACTGCACTGCTCTCGTCCGGGATCTGGATTTTATAGTCTCTGAGTCTTGGCCGCTGATGGGATTACACGGCGCCAGGGGGCCAGGTGGTGGGTGTGACCCCCGCCTACTGGAATTTGGAGGATCTGGGTGGTAGATGCTCGACTCCAAATCAAGTAGGCTTGGAGGTCTCGGCCCCGGAACCCGCGTGGCTTTGTCCCTCTGCCAGTACCTTCAGGTGTGCGGAGAGTGGTCTCAGCATGGTGGTGGCTGGTACTGGAGGTCTCCGGCTGCCGTAGCCCTGGCCGCGGCGGGGAGGAAAGCTCAACCCGCTCCCCTCCAAGGGACTCCGGGAAAGAACACCGAGGCGCGGGGGCAGAGACTGCACTGCTCTCGTCCGGGATCTGGATTTTATAGTCTCTGAGTCTTGGCCGCTGATGGGATTACACGGCGCCAGGGGGCCAGGTGGTGGGTGTGACCCCCGCCTAGTGGAATTTGGAGGATCTGGGTGGAAGATGCTCGACTCCAAATCAAGTAGGCTTGGAGGTCTCGGCCCCGGAACCCGCGTGGCTTTGTCCCTCTGCCAGTACCTTCAGGTGTGCGGAGAGTGGTCTCAGCATGATGGTGGCTGGTCCTGGAGGTCTCCGGCTGCCGTAGCCCTGGCCGCGGAGGGGAGGAAAGCTCAACCCGCTCCCCTCCAAGGGACTCCGGGAAGGAACACCGAGGCGCGGGGGCAGAGACTGCACTGCTCTCGTCCGGGATCTGGATTTTATAGTCTCTGAGTCTTGGCCGCTGATGGGATTACACGGCGCCAGGGGGCCAGGTAGTGGGTGTGACCCCCGCCTACTGGAATTTGGAGGATCTGGGTGGAAGATGCTCGACTCTAAATCAAGTAGGCTTGGAGGTCTCGGCCCCGGAACCCGCGTGGCTTTGTCCCTCTGCCAGTACCTTCAGGTGTGGGGAGAGTGGTCTCAGCATGATGGTGGCTGGTCCTGGAGGTCTCCGGCTGCCGTAGCCCTGGCCGGGGCGGGGAGGAAAGCTCAACCCGCTCCCCTCCAAGGGACTCCGGGAAGGAACACCGAGGCGCGGGGGCAGAGACTGCACTGCTCTCGTCCGGGATCTGGATTTTATAGTCTCTGAGTCTTGGCCGCTGATGGGATTACACGGCGCCAGGGGGCCAGGTGGTGGGTGTGACCCCCGCCTACTGGAATTTGGAGGATCTGGGTGGAAGATGCTCGACTCCAAATCAAGTAGGCTTGGAGGTCTCGGCCCCGGAACCCGCGTGGCTTTGTCCCTCTGCCAGTACCTTCAGGTGTGCGGAGAGTAGTCTCAGCATGATGGTGGCTGGTCCTGGAGGTCTCCGGCTGCCGTAGCCCTGGCCGGGGCGGGGAGGAAAGCTCAACCCGCTCCCCTCCAAGGGACTCCGGGAAGGAACACCGAGGCGCGGGGGCAGAGACTGCACTGCTCTCGTCCGGGATCTGGATTTTATAGTCTCTGAGTCTTGGCCGCTGATGGGATTACACGGCGCCATGGGGCCAGGTGGTGGGTGTGACCCCCGCCTACTGGAATTTGGAGGATCTGGGTGGAAGATGCTCGACTCCAAATCAAGTAGGCTTGGAGGTCTCGGCCCCGGAACCCGCGTGGCTTTGTCCCTCTGCCAGTACCTTCAGGTGTGCGGAGAGTGGTCTCAGCATGGTGGTGGCTGGTCCTGGAGGTCTCCGGCTGCCGTAGCCCTGGCCGCGGCGGGGAGGAAAGCTCAACCCGCTCCCCTCCAAGGGACTCCGGGAAGGAACACCGAGGCGCGGGGGCAGAGACTGCACTGCTCTCGTCCGGGATCTGGATTTTATAGTCTCTGAGTCTTGGCCGCTGATGGGATTACACGGCGCCAGGGGGCCAGGTGGTGGGTGTGACCCCCGCCTACTGGAATTTGGAGGATCTGGGTGGAAGATGCTCGACTCCAAATCAAGTAGGCTTGGAGGTCTCGGCCCCGGAACCCGCGTGGCTTTGTCCCTCTGCCAGTACCTTCAGGTGTGCGGAGAGTGGTCTCAGCATGGTGGTGGCTGGTCCTGGAGGTCTCCGGCTGCCGTAGCCCTGGCCGCGGCGGGGAGGAAAGCTCAACCTGCTCCCCTCCAAGGGACTCCGGGAAGGAACACCGAGGCGCGGGGGCAGAGACTGCACTGCTCTCGTCCGGGATCTGGATTTTATAGTCTCTGAGTCTTGGCCGCTGATGGGATTACACGGCGCCAGGGGGCCAGGTGGTGGGTGTGACCCCCGCCTACTGGAATTTGGAGGATCTGGGTGGAAGATGCTCGACTCCAAATCAAGTAGACTTGGAGGTCTCGGCCCCGGAACCCGCGTGGCTTTGTCCCTCTGCCAGTAACTTCAGGTGTGCGGAGAGTTGTCTCAGCATGATGGTGGCTGGTCCTGGAGGTCTCCGGCTGCCGTAGCCCTGGCCGCGGCGGGGAGGAAAGCTCAACCCGCTCCCCTCCAAGGGACTCCGGGAAGGAACACCGAGGCGCGGGGGCAGAGACTGCACTGCTCTCGTCCGGGATCTGGATTTTATAGTCTCTGAGTCTTGGCCGCTGATGGGATTACAGGGCGCCAGGGGGCCAGGTGGTGGGTGTGACCCCCGCCTACTGGAATTTGGAGGATCTGGGTGGAAGATGCTCGACTCCAAATCAAGTAGGCTTGGAGGTCTCGGCCCCGGAACCCGCGTGGCTTTGTCCCTCTGCCAGTACCTTCAGGTGTGCGGAGAGTGGTCTCAGCATGGTGGTGGCTGGTCCTGGAGGTCTCCGGCTGCCGTAGCCCTGGCCGCGGCGGGGAGGAAAGCTCAACCCGCTCCCCTCCAAGGGACTCCGGGAAGGAACACCGAGGCGCGGGGGCAGAGACTGCACTGCTCTCGTCCGGGATCTGGATTTTATAGTCTCTGAGTCTTGGCCGCTGATGGGATTACACGGCGCCAGGGGGCCAGGTGGTGGGTGTGACCCCCGCCTACTGGAATTTGGAGGATCTGGGTGGAAGATGCTCGACTCCAAATCAAGTAGGCTTGGAGGTCTCGGCCCCGGAACCCGCGTGGCTTTGTCCCTCTGCCAGTACCTTCAGGTGTGCGGAGAGTGGTCTCAGCATGATGGTGGCTGGTCCTGGAGGTCTCCGGCTGCCGTACTCCTGGCCGGGGCGGGGAGGAAAGCTCAACCCGCTCCCCTCCAAGGGACTCCGGGAAGGAACACCGAGGCGCGGGGGCAGAGACTGCACTGCTCTCGTCCGGGATCTGGATTTTATAGTCTCTGAGTCTTGGCCGCTGATGGGATTACACGGCGCCAGGGGGCCAGGTGGTGGGTGTGACCCCCGCCTACTGGAATTTGGAGGATCTGGGTGGAAGATGCTCGACTCCAAATCAAGTAGGCTTGGAGGTCTCGGCCCCGGAACCCGCGTGGCTTTGTCCCTCTGCCAGTACCTTCAGGTGTGCGGAGAGTGGTCTCAGCATGATGGTGGTTGGTCCTGGAGGTCTCCGGCTGCCGTAGCCCTGGCCGGGGCGGGGAGGAAAGCTCAACCCGCTCCCCTCCAAGGGACTCCGGGAAGGAACACCGAGGCGCGGGGGCAGAGACTGCACTGCTCTCGTCCGGGATCTGGATTTTATAGTCTCTGAGTCTTGGCCGCTGATGGGATTACACGGCGCCAGGGGGCCAAGTGGTGGGTGTGACCCCCGCCTACTGGAATTTGGAGGATCTGGGTGGAAGATGCTCGACTCCAAATCAAGTAGGCTTGGAGGTCTCGGCCCCGGAACCTGCGTGGCTTTGTCCCTCTGCCAGTACCTTCAGGTGTGCGGAGAGTGGTCTCAGCATGGTGGTGGCTGGTCCTGGAGGTCTCCGGCTGCCGTAGCCCTGGCCGCGGCGGGGAGGAAAGCTCAACCCGCTCCCCTCCAAGGGACTCCGGGAAGGAACACCGAGGCGCGGGGGCAGAGACTGCACTGCTCTCGTCCGGGATCTGGATTTTATAGTCTCTGAGTCTTGGCCGCTGATGGGATTACACGGCACCAGGGGGCCAGGTGGTGGGTGTGACCCCCGCCTACTGGAATTTGGAGGATCTGGGAGGAAGATGCTCGAATCCAAATCAAGTAGGCTTGGAGGTCTCGGCCCCGGAACCCGCGTGGCTTTGTCCCTCTGCCAGTACCTTCAGGTGTGGGGAGAGTGGTCTCAGCATGGTGGTGGCTGGTCCTGGAGGTCTCCGGCTGCCGTAGCCCTGGCCGCGGCGGGGAGGAAAGCTCAACCTGCTCCCCTCCAAGGGACTCCGGGAAGGAACACCGAGGCGCGGGGGCAGAGACTGCACTGCTCTCGTCCGGGATCTGGATTTTATAGTCTCTGAGTCTTGGCCGCTGATGGGATTACACGGCGCCAGGGGGCCAGGTGGTGGGTGTGACCCCCGCCTACTGGAATTTGGAGGATCTGGGTGGAAGATGCTCGACTCCAAATCAAGTAGGCTTGGAGGTCTCGGCCCCGGAACCCGCGTGGCTTTGTCCCTCTGCCAGTACCTTCAGGTGTGCGGAGAGTGGTCTCAGCATGATGGTGGCTGGTCCTGGAGGTCTCCGGCTGCCGTAGCCCTGGCCGGGGCGGGGAGGAAAGCTCAACCCTCTCCCCTCCAAGGGACTCCGGGAAGGAACCCCGAGGCGCGGGGGCAGAGACTGCACTGCTCTCGTCCGGGATCTGGATTTTATAGTCTCTGAGTCTTGGCCGCTGATGGGATTGCACAGCGCCAGGGGGCCAGGTGGTGGGTGTGACCCCCGCCTACTGGAATTTGAAGGATCTGGGTGGAAGATGCTCGACTCCAAATCAAGTAGGCTTGGAGGTCTCGGCTCCGGAACCCGCCTGGCTTTGTCCCTCTGCCAGTACGTTCAGGTGTGCGGAGAGTGGTCTCAGCATGATGGTGGCTGGTCCTGGAGGTCTCCGGCTGCCGTAGCCCTGGCCGGGGCGGGGAGGAAAGCTCAACCCGCTCCCCTCCAAGGGACTCCGGGAAGGAACACCTAGGCGCGGGGGCAGAGACTGCACTGCTCTCGTCCGGGATCTGGATTTTATAGTCTCTGAGTCTTGGCCGCTGATGGGATTACACGGTGCCAGGGGGCCAGGTGGTGGGTGTGACCCCCGCCTACTGGAATTTGGAGGATCTGGGTGGAAGATGCTTGACTCCAAATCAAGTAGGCTTGGAGGTCTCGGCCCCGGAACCCGCGTGGCTTTGTCCCTCTGCCAGTACCTTCCGGTGTGCAGAGAGTGGTCTCAGCATGATGGTGGCTGGTCCTGGAGGTTTCCGGCTGCCGTAGCCCTGGCCGGGGCGGGGAGGAAAGATCAACCCGCTCCCCTCCAAGGGACTCCGGGAAGGAACACCGAGGCGCGGGGGCAGAGACTGCACTGCTCTCGTCCGGGATCTGGATTTTATAGTCTCTGAGTCTTGGCCGCTGATGGGATTACACGGCGCCAGGGGGCCAGGTGGTGGGTGTGACCCCCGCCTACTGGAATTTGGAGGATCTGGGTGGAAGATGCTCGACTCCAAATCAAGTAGGCTTGGAGGTCTCGGCCCCGGAACCCGCGTGGCTTTGTCCCTCTGCCAGTACCTTCAGGTGTGCGGAGAGTGGTCTCAGCATGGTGGTGGCTGGTCCTGGAGGTCTCCGGCTGCCGTAGCCCTGGCCGCAGCGGGGAGGAAAGCTCAACCCGCTCCCCTCCAAGGGACTCCGGGAAGGAACACCGAGGCGCGGGGGCAGAGACTGCACTGCTCTCGTCCGGGATCTGGATTTTATAGTCTCTGAGTCTTGGCCGCTGATGGGATTACACGGCGCCAGGGGGCCAGGTGGTGGGTGTGACCCCCGCCTACTGGAATTTGGAGGATCTGGGTGGAAGATGCTCGACTCCAAATCAAGTAGGCTTGGAGGTCTCGGCCCCGGAACCCGCGTGGCTTTGTCCCTCTGCCAGTACCTTCAGGTGTGCGGAGAGTGGTCTCAGCATGGTGGTGGCTGGTCCTGGAGGTCTCCAGCTGCCGTAGCCCTGGCCGCGGCGGGGAGGATAGCTCAACCTGCTCCCCTCCAAGGGACTCCGGGAAGGAACACCGAGGCGCGGGGGCAGAGACTGCACTGCTCTCGTCCGGGATCTGGATTTTATAGTCTCTGAGTCTTGGCCGCTGATGGGATTACACGGCGCCAGGGGGCCAGGTGGTGGGTGTGACCCCCGCCTACTGGAATTTGGAGGATCTGGGTGGAAGATGCTCGACTCCAAATCAAGTAGGCTTGGAGGTCTCGGCCCCGGAACCCGCGTGGCTTTGTCCCTCTGCCAGTACCTTCAGGTGTGCGGAGAGTGGTCTCAGCATGGTGGTGGCTGGTCCTGGAGGTCTCCGGCTGCCGTAGCCCTGGCCGCGGCGGGGAGGAAAGCTCAACCCGCTCCCCTCCAAGGGACTCCGGGAAGGAACACCGAGGCGCGGGGGCAGAGACTGCACTGCTCTCGTCCGGGATCTGGATTTTATAGTCTCTGAGTCTTGGCCGCTGATGGGATTACACGGCGCCAGGGGGCCAGGTGGTGGGTGTGACCCCCGCCTACTGGAATTTGGAGGATCTGGGTGGAAGATGCTCGACTCCAAATCAAGTAGGCTTGGAGGTCTCGGCCCCGGAACCCGCGTGGCTTTGTCCCTCTGCCAGTACCTTCAGGTGTGCGGAGAGTGGTCTCAGCATGGTGGTGGCTGGTCCTGGAGGTCTCCAGCTGCCGTAGCCCTGGCCGCGGCGGGGAGGAAAGCTCAACCTGCTCCCCTCCAAGGGACTCCGGGAAGGAACACCGAGGCGCGGGGGCAGAGACTGCACTGCTCTCGTCCGGGATCTGGATTTTATAGTCTCTGAGTCTTGGCCGCTGATGGGATTACACGGCGCCAGGGGGCCAGGTGGTGGGTGTGACCCCCGCCTACTGGAATTTGGAGGATCTGGGTGGAAGATGCTCGACTCCAAATCAAGTAGACTTGGAGGTCTCGGCCCCGGAACCCGCGTGGCTTTGTCCCTCTGCCAGTACCTTCAGGTGTGCGGAGAGTGGTCTCAGCATGATGGTGGCTGGTCCTGGAGGTCTCCGGCTGCCCTAGCCCTGGCCGGGGCGGGGAGGAAAGCTCAACCCGCTCCCCTCCAAGGGACTCCGGGAAGGAACACCGAGGCGCGGGGGCAGAGACTGCACTGCTCTCGTCCGGGATCTGGATTTTATAGTCTCTGAGTCTTGGCCGCTGATGGGATTACACGGCGCCAGGGGGCCAGGTGGTGGGTGTGACCCCCGCCTACTGGAATTTGGAGGATCTGGGTGGAAGATGCTCGACTCCAAATCAAGTAGGCTTGGAGGTCTCGGCCCCGGAACCCGCGTGGCTTTGTCCCTCTGCCAGTACCTTCAGGTGTGCGGAGAGTGGTCTCAGCATGGTGGTGGCTGGTCCTGGAGGTCTCCGGCTGCCGTAGCCCTGGCCGCGGCGGGGAGGAAAGCTCAACCCGCTCCCCTCCAAGGGACTCCGGGAAGGAACACCGAGGCGCGGGGGCAGAGACTGCACTGCTCTCGTCCGGGATCTGGATTTTATAGTCTCTGAGTCTTGGCCGCTGATGGGATTACACGGCGCCAGGGGGCCAGGTGGTGGGTGTGACCCCCGCCTACTGGAATTTGGAGGATCTGGGTGGTAGATGCTCGACTCCAAATCAAGTAGGCTTGGAGGTCTCGGCCCCGGAACCCGCGTGGCTTTGTCCCTCTGCCAGTACCTTCAGGTGTGCGGAGAGTGGTCTCAGCATGGTGGTGGCTGGTACTGGAGGTCTCCGGCTGCCGTAGCCCTGGCCGCGGCGGGGAGGAAAGCTCAACCCGCTCCCCTCCAAGGGACTCCGGGAAAGAACACCGAGGCGCGGGGGCAGAGACTGCACTGCTCTCGTCCGGGATCTGGATTTTATAGTCTCTGAGTCTTGGCCGCTGATGGGATTACACGGCGCCAGGGGGCCAGGTGGTGGGTGTGACCCCCGCCTAGTGGAATTTGGAGGATCTGGGTGGAAGATGCTCGACTCCAAATCAAGTAGGCTTGGAGGTCTCGGCCCCGGAACCCGCGTGGCTTTGTCCCTCTGCCAGTACCTTCAGGTGTGCGGAGAGTGGTCTCAGCATGATGGTGGCTGGTCCTGGAGGTCTCCGGCTGCCGTAGCCCTGGCCGCGGAGGGGAGGAAAGCTCAACCCGCTCCCCTCCAAGGGACTCCGGGAAGGAACACCGAGGCGCGGGGGCAGAGACTGCACTGCTCTCGTCCGGGATCTGGATTTTATAGTCTCTGAGTCTTGGCCGCTGATGGGATTACACGGCGCCAGGGGGCCAGGTAGTGGGTGTGACCCCCGCCTACTGGAATTTGGAGGATCTGGGTGGAAGATGCTCGACTCTAAATCAAGTAGGCTTGGAGGTCTCGGCCCCGGAACCCGCGTGGCTTTGTCCCTCTGCCAGTACCTTCAGGTGTGGGGAGAGTGGTCTCAGCATGATGGTGGCTGGTCCTGGAGGTCTCCGGCTGCCGTAGCCCTGGCCGGGGCGGGGAGGAAAGCTCAACCCGCTCCCCTCCAAGGGACTCCGGGAAGGAACACCGAGGCGCGGGGGCAGAGACTGCACTGCTCTCGTCCGGGATCTGGATTTTATAGTCTCTGAGTCTTGGCCGCTGATGGGATTACACGGCGCCAGGGGGCCAGGTGGTGGGTGTGACCCCCGCCTACTGGAATTTGGAGGATCTGGGTGGAAGATGCTCGACTCCAAATCAAGTAGGCTTGGAGGTCTCGGCCCCGGAACCCGCGTGGCTTTGTCCCTCTGCCAGTACCTTCAGGTGTGCGGAGAGTAGTCTCAGCATGATGGTGGCTGGTCCTGGAGGTCTCCGGCTGCCGTAGCCCTGGCCGGGGCGGGGAGGAAAGCTCAACCCGCTCCCCTCCAAGGGACTCCGGGAAGGAACACCGAGGCGCGGGGGCAGAGACTGCACTGCTCTCGTCCGGGATCTGGATTTTATAGTCTCTGAGTCTTGGCCGCTGATGGGATTACAGGGCGCCATGGGGCCAGGTGGTGGGTGTGACCCCCGCCTACTGGAATTTGGAGGATCTGGGTGGAAGATGCTCGACTCCAAATCAAGTAGGCTTGGAGGTCTCGGCCCCGGAACCCGCGTGGCTTTGTCCCTCTGCCAGTACCTTCAGGTGTGCGGAGAGTGGTCTCAGCATGGTGGTGGCTGGTCCTGGAGGTCTCCGGCTGCCGTAGCCCTGGCCGCGGCGGGGAGGAAAGCTCAACCCGCTCCCCTCCAAGGGACTCCGGGAAGGAACACCGAGGCGCGGGGGCAGAGACTGCACTGCTCTCGTCCGGGATCTGGATTTTATAGTCTCTGAGTCTTGGCCGCTGATGGGATTACACGGCGCCATGGGGCCAGGTGGTGGGTGTGACCCCCGCCTACTGGAATTTGGAGGATCTGGGTGGAAGATGCTCGACTCCAAATCAAGTAGGCTTGGAGGTCTCGGCCCCGGAACCCGCGTGGCTTTGTCCCTCTGCCAGTACCTTCAGGTGTGCGGAGAGTGGTCTCAGCATGGTGGTGGCTGGTCCTGGAGGTCTCCGGCTGCCGTAGCCCTGGCCGCGGCGGGGAGGAAAGCTCAACCCGCTCCCCTCCAAGGGACTCCGGGAAGGAACACCGAGGCGCGGGGGCAGAGACTGCACTGCTCTCGTCCGGGATCTGGATTTTATAGTCTCTGAGTCTTGGCCGCTGATGGGATTACACGGCGCCAGGGGGCCAGGTGGTGGGTGTGACCCCCGCCTACTGGAATTTGGAGGATCTGGGTGGTAGATGCTCGACTCCAAATCAAGTAGGCTTGGAGGTCTCGGCCCCGGAACCCGCGTGGCTTTGTCCCTCTGCCAGTACCTTCAGGTGTGCGGAGAGTGGTCTCAGCATGGTGGTGGCTGGTCCTGGAGGTCTCCGGCTGCCGTAGCCCTGGCCGCGGCGGGGAGGAAAGCTCAACCCGCTCCCCTCCAAGGGACTCCGGGAAAGAACACCGAGGCGCGGGGGCAGAGACTGCACTGCTCTCGTCCGGGATCTGGATTTTATAGTCTCTGAGTCTTGGCCGCTGATGGGATTACACGGCGCCAGGGGGCCAGGTGGTGGGTGTGACCCACGCCTAGTGGAATTTGGAGGATCTGGGTGGAAGATGCTCGACTCCAAATCAAGTAGGCTTGGAGGTCTCGGCCCCGGAACCCGCGTGGCTTTGTCCCTCTGCCAGTACCTTCAGGTGTGCGGAGAGTGGTCTCAGCATGATGGTGGCTGGTCCTGGAGGTCTCCGGCTGCCGTAGCCCTGGCCGCGGAGGGGAGGAAAGCTCAACCCGCTCCCCTCCAAGGGACTCCGGGAAGGAACACCGAGGCGCGGGGGCAGAGACTGCACTGCTCTCGTCCGGGATCTGGATTTTATAGTCTCTGAGTCTTGGCCGCTGATGGGATTACACGGCGCCAGGGGGCCAGGTGGTGGGTGTGACCCCCGCCTACTGGAATTTGGAGGATCTGGGTGGAAGATGCTCGACTCCAAATCAAGTAGGCTTGGAGGTCTCGGCCCCGGAACCCGCGTGGCTTTGTCCCTCTGCCAGTACCTTCAGGTGTGCGGAGAGTGGTCTCAGCATGGTGGTGGCTGGTCCTGGAGGTCTCCGGCTGCCGTAGCCCTGGCCGCGGCGGGGAGGAAAGCTCAACCTGCTCCCCTCCAAGGGACTCCGGGAAGGAACACCGAGGCGCGGGGGCAGAGACTGCACTGCTCTCGTCCGGGATCTGGATTTTATAGTCTCTGAGTCTTGGCCGCTGATGGGATTACACGGCGCCAGGGGGCCAGGTGGTGGGTGTGACCCCCGCCTACTGGAATTTGGAGGATCTGGGTGGAAGATGCTCGACTCCAAATCAAGTAGACTTGGAGGTCTCGGCCCCGGAACCCGCGTGGCTTTGTCCCTCTGCCAGTACCTTCAGGTGTGCGGAGAGTGGTCTCAGCATGATGGTGGCTGGTCCTGGAGGTCTCCGGCTGCCGTAGCCCTGGCCGGGGCGGGGAGGAAAGCTCAACCCGCTCCCCTCCAAGGGACTCCGGGAAGGAACACCGAGGCGCGGGGGCAGAGACTGCACTGCTCTCGTCCGGGATCTGGATTTTATAGTCTCTGTGTCTTGGCCGCTGATGGGATTACAGGGCGCCAGGGGGCCAGGTGGTGGGTGTGACCCCCGCCTACTGGAATTTGGAGGATCTGGGTGGAAGATGCTCGACTCCAAATCAAGTAGGCTTGGAGGTCTCGGCCCCGGAACCCGCGTGGCTTTGTCCCTCTGCCAGTACCTTCAGGTGTGCGGAGAGTGGTCTCAGCATGGTGGTGGCTGGTCCTGGAGGTCTCCGGCTGCCGTAGCCCTGGCCGCGGCGGGGAGGAAAGCTCAACCCGCTCCCCTCCAAGGGACTCCGGGAAGGAACACCGAGGCGCGGGGGCAGAGACTGCACTGCTCTCGTCCGGGATCTGGATTTTATAGTCTCTGAGTCTTGGCCGCTGATGGGATTACACGGCGCCAGGGGGCCAGGTGGTGGGTGTGACCCCCGCCTACTGGAATTTGGAGGATCTGGGTGGTAGATGCTCGACTCCAAATCAAGTAGTCTTGGAGGTCTCGGCCCCGGAACCCGCGTGGCTTTGTCCCTCTGCCAGTACCTTCAGGTGTGTGGAGAGTGGTCTCAGCATGGTGGTGGCTGGTCCTGGAGGTCTCCGGCTGCCGTAGCCCTGGCCGCGGCGGGGAGGAAAGCTCAACCCGCTCCCCTCCAAGGGACTCCGGGAAGGAACACCGAGGCGCGGGGGCAGAGACTGCACTGCTCTCGTCCGGGATCTGGATTTTATAGTCTCTGAGTCTTGGCCGCTGATGGGATTACACGGCGCCAGGGGGCCAGGTGGTGGGTGTGACCCCCGCCTAGTGGAATTTGGAGGATCTGGGTGGAAGATGCTTGACTCCAAATCAAGTAGGCTTGGAGGTCTCGGCCCCGGAACCCGCGTGGCTTTGTCCCTCTGCCAGTACCTTCAGGTGTGCGGAGAGTGGTCTCAGCATGATGGTGGCTGGTCCTGGAGGTCTCCGGCTGCCGTAGCCCTGGCCGCGGAGGGGAGGAAAGCTCAACCCGCTCCCCTCCAAGGGACTCCGGGAAGGAACACCGAGGCGCGGGGGCAGAGACTGCACTGCTCTCGTCCGGGATCTGGATTTTATAGTCTCTGAGTCTTGGCCGCTGATGGGATTACACGGCGCCAGGGGGCCAGGTAGTGGGTGTGACCCCCGCCTACTGGAATTTGGAGGATCTGGGTGGAAGATGCTCGACTCTAAATCAAGTAGGCTTGGAGGTCTCGGCCCCGGAACCCGCGTGGCTTTGTCCCTCTGCCAGTACCTTCAGGTGTGCGGAGAGTGGTCTCAGCATGATGGTGGCTGGTCCTGGAGGTCTCCGGCTGCCGTAGCCCTGGCCGGGGCGGGGAGGAAAGCTCAACCCGCTCCCCTCCAAGGGACTCCGGGAAGGAACACCGAGGCGCGGGGGCAGAGACTGCACTGCTCTCGTCCGGGATCTGGATTTTATAGTCTCTGAGTCTTGGCCGCTGATGGGATTACACGGCGCCATGGGGCCAGGTGGTGGGTGTGACCCCCGCCTACTGGAATTTGGAGGATCTGGGTGGAAGATGCTCGACTCCAAATCAAGTAGGCTTGGAGGTCTCGGCCCCGGAACCCGCGTGGCTTTGTCCCTCTGCCAGTACCTTCAGGTGTGCGGAGAGTGGTCTCAGCATGATGGTGGCTGGTCCTGGAGGTCTCCGGCTGCCGTAGCCCTGGCCGGGGCGGGGAGGAAAGCTCAACCCGCTCCCCTCCAAGGGACTCCGGGAAGGAACACCGAGGCGCGGGGGCAGAGACTGCACTGCTCTCGTCCGGGATCTGGATTTTATAGTCTCTGAGTCTTGGCCGCTGATGGGATTACACGGCGCCAGGGGGCCAGGTGGTGGGTGTGACCCCCGCCTACTGGAATTTGGAGGATCTGGGTGGAAGATGCTCGACTCCAAATCAAGTAGGCTTGGAGGTCTCGGCCCCGGAACCCGCGTGGCTTTGTCCCTCTGCCAGTACCTTCAGGTGTGCGGAGAGTGGTCTCAGCATGATGGTGGCTGGTCCTGGAGGTCTCCGGCTGCCTTAGCCCTGGCCGGGGCGGGGAGGAAAGCTCAACCCGCTCCCCTCCAAGGGACTCCGGGAAGGAACACCGAGGCGCGGGGGCAGAGACTGCACTGCTCTCGTCCGGGATCTGGATTTTATAGTCTCTGAGTCTTGGCCGCTGATGGGATTACACGGCTCCAGGGGGCCAGGTGGTGGGTGTGACCCCCGCCTACTGGAATTTGGAGGATCTGGGTGGAAGATGCTCGACTCCAAATCAAGTAGGCTTGGAGGTCTCGGCCCCGGAACCCGCGTGGCTTTGTCCCTCTGCCAGTACCTTCAGGTGTGCGGAGAGTGGTCTCAGCATGGTGGTGGCTGGTCCTGGAGGTCTCCGGCTGCCGTAGCCCTGGCCGCGGCGGGGAGGAAAGCTCAACCCGCTCCCCTCCAAGGGACTCCGGGAAGGAACACCGAGGCGCGGGGGCAGAGACTGCACTGCTCTCGTCCGCGATCTGGATTTTATAGTCTCTGAGTCTTGGCCGCTGATGGGATTACACGGCGCCAGGGGGCCAGGTGGTGGCTGTGACCCCCGCCTACTGGAATTTGGAGGATCTGGGTGGAAGATGCTCGACTCCAAATCAAGTAGGCTTGGAGGTCTCGGCCCCGGAACCCGCGTGGCTTTGTCCCTCTGCCAGTACCTTCAGGTGTGCGGAGAGTGGTCTCAGCATGGTGGTGGCTGGTCCTGGAGGTCTCCGGCTGCCGTAGCCCTGGCCGCGGCGGGGAGGAAAGCTCAACCCGCTCCCCTCCAAGGGACTCCGGGAAGGAACACCGAGGCGCGGGGGCAGAGACTGCACTGCTCTCGTCCGGGATCTGGATTTTATAGTCTCTGAGTCTTGGCCGCTGATGGGATTACACGGCGCCAGGGGGCCAGGTGGTGGGTGTTACCCCCGCCTAGTGGAATTTGGAGGATCTGGGTGGAAGATGCTCGACTCCAAATCAAGTAGGCTTGGAGGTCTCGGCCCCGGAACCCGCGTGGCTTTGTCCCTCTGCCAGTACCTTCAGGTGTGCGGAGAGTGGTCTCAGCATGATGGTGGCTGGTCCTGGAGGTCTCCGGCTGCCGTAGCCCTGGCCGCGGAGGGGAGGAAAGCTCAACCCGCTCCCCTCCAAGGGACTCCGGGAAGGAACACCGAGGCGCGGGGGCAGAGACTGCACTGCTCTCGTCCGGGATCTGGATTTTATAGTCTCTGAGTCTTGGCCGCTGATGGGATTACACGGCGCCAGGGGGCCAGGTAGTGGGTGTGACCCCCGCCTACTGGAATTTGGAGGATCTGGGTGGAAGATGCTCGACTCTAAATCAAGTAGGCTTGGAGGTCTCGGCCCCGGAACCCGCGTGGCTTTGTCCCTCTGCCAGTACCTTCAGGTGTGCGGAGAGTGGTCTCAGCATGATGGTGGCTGGTCCTGGAGGTCTCCGGCTGCCGTAGCCCTGGCCGGGGCGGGGAGGAAAGCTCAACCCGCTCCCCTCCAAGGGACTCCGGGAAGGAACACCGAGGCGCGGGGGCAGAGACTGCACTGCTCTCGTCCGGGATCTGGATTTTATAGTCTCTGAGTCTTGGCCGCTGATGGGATTACACGGCGCCATGGGGCCAGGTGGTGGGTGTGACCCCCGCCTACTGGAATTTGGAGGATCTGGGTGGAAGATGCTCGACTCCAAATCAAGTAGGCTTGGAGGTCTCGGCCCCGGAACCCGCGTGGCTTTGTCCCTCTGCCAGTACCTTCAGGTGTGCGGAGAGTGGTCTCAGCATGATGGTGGCTGGTCCTGGAGGTCTCCGGCTGCCGTAGCCCTGGCCGGGGCGGGGAGGAAAGCTCAACCCGCTCCCCTCCAAGGGACTCCGGGAAGGAACACCGAGGCGCGGGGGCAGAGACTGCACTGCTCTCGTCCGGGATCTGGATTTTATAGTCTCTGAGTCTTGGCCGCTGATGGGATTACACGGCGCCAGGGGGCCAGGTGGTGGGTGTGACCCCCGCCTACTGGAATTTGGAGGATCTGGGTGGAAGATGCTCGACTCCAAATCAAGTAGGCTTGGAGGTCTCGGCCCCGGAACCCGCGTGGCTTTGTCCCTCTGCCAGTACCTTCAGGTGTGCGGAGAGTGGTCTCAGCATGATGGTGGCTGGTCCTGGAGGTCTCCGGCTGCCTTAGCCCTGGCCGGGGCGGGGAGGAAAGCTCAACCCGCTCCCCTCCAAGGGACTCCGGGAAGGAACACCGAGGCGCGGGGGCAGAGACTGCACTGCTCTCGTCCGGGATCTGGATTTTATAGTCTCTGAGTCTTGGCCGCTGATGGGATTACACGGCGCCAGGGGGCCAGGTGGTGGCTGTGACCCCCGCCTACTGGAATTTGGAGGATCTGGGTGGAAGATGCTCGACTCTAAATCAAGTAGGCTTGGAGGTCTCGGCCCCGGAACCCGCGTGGCTTTGTCCCTCTGCCAGTACCTTCAGGTGTGCGGAGAGTGGTCTCAGCATGGTGGTGGCTGGTCCTGGAGGTCTCCGGCTGCCGTAGCCCTGGCCGCGGCGGGGAGGAAAGCTCAACCCGCTCCCCTCCAAGGGACTCCGGGAAGGAACACCGAGGCGCGGGGGCAGAGACTGCACTGCTCTCGTCCGCGATCTGGATTTTATAGTCTCTGAGTCTTGGCCGCTGATGGGATTACACGGCGCCAGGGGGCCAGGTGGTGGCTGTGACCCCCGCCTACTGGAATTTGGAGGATCTGGGTGGAAGATGCTCGACTCCAAATCAAGTAGGCTTGGAGGTCTCGGCCCCGGAACCCGCGTGGCTTTGTCCCTCTGCCAGTACCTTCAGGTGTGCGGAGAGTGGTCTCAGCATGGTGGTGGCTGGTCCTGGAGGTCTCCGGCTGCCGTAGCCCTGGCCGCGGAGGGGAGGAAAGCTCAACCCGCTCCCCTCCAAGGGACTCCGGGAAGGAACACCGAGGCGCGGGGGCAGAGACTGCACTGCTCTCGTCCGGGATCTGGATTTTATAGTCTCTGAGTCTTGGCCGCTGATGGCATTACACTGCTTATTAATCTATTTTATTAATTTTGAAGAATTGTCTGTGCTGTTTTCCAATACTCACATTACTAGTTGGATAAAGGGAATATACATTTGTCAAAAAAATCTATCATGAAAGTGAATGAATGCTTCATTATACATTAAAAAAATTATGGACGGGCAAACACTGACATATGAATACTTGTATGCTTGTAAATTTTCTGGTACTCTAAAAAAGAATCAAGAGAAATAAAAATATTCACATATGGCATTTTTATAAAATTCTTATTGAGGACAGTTCTAGAAACACTATCTTAAAATTTATAACTTAAGGGATGGGGATGCAATTTAGCAATTGCAAAAATGCCTTCAAAATGTGAGGCTCTGGTTGCAATTGCCCAGCACAACAAAAGCAAGAACAAAATACCTTAAAAAACCCAAGGACAGTAGATAGAAGGCCAGGAAGATTGCTCCATAGTTGGAAGCCTGTTTCATGACTGGCAGGAGAAGGCAGCTGGAACAGAGAAAAGATCAGTAAGAGAATGATGGTTGGAGGTGTTGGTCGGGACGGAAGATTTGTGCTGAAAGTAGATAAAGGATCAAACATGATAACTTCTCAGTATCAGTATTGCAAACCATAATGCCCAAAGGTAGAGAGATAGTATGGGGAAGAGTGTCTGTCATCGAGGCAGTGGGAGGCTGGGAATAGAGGGGAGTTATACTGGGGATATTTTGGTGGGGCAGTCTTCTGCCCCCGCACCTGACTGTCCTCGCTCACCGGGACCCCTTGGAGGGGAGCGGGTTGAGCTTTCATCCCCGCCCTGACCAGGGCTCCGGCAGCCAAAGACCTCCAGGACCAGCCACCACCATGCTGAGACCACTCTCCGCACACATGAAGATACTGACAGAGGGACAAAGTCACGTGGGTTCCGGGGCCAAGATCTCCAAGCCTACCCGGATTTGGGCTGAGCATCCTCCACCCAGATCCTCCAAATTCCAGTAGGCGGGGGTCACACCCACCAACTGGCCCCCTGGCGCCGTGTAATCCCATCAGCAGCCAAGACTCAGAGACTATATAAACCAGATCTCGGAAGAGAAGAGTGCAGTCTTCTGTCCCCGCGCCTGACTGTCCTCACTTGCCGGGACCCCTTGGAGGGGAGCGGGTTGAACTTTCCTCCCCGCCCTGACCAGGGCTCCGGCAGCCAAAGACCTCCAGGACCAGCCACCACCATGCTGAGACCACTCTCCGCACACATGAAGGTACTGGCAGAGGGACAAAGTCACGAGGGTTCCGGGGCCAAGATCTCCAAGCCTACCCGGATTTGGGCAGAGCATCCTCCACCCAGATCCTCCAAATTCCAGTAGGCGGGGGTCACACCCACCAACTGGCCCCCTGGCGCTGTGTAATCCCATCAGCAGCCAAGACTCAGAGACTATAAAAACCAGATCTCTGAATCGCGCGGCCGCATTTGCGGCCGCGAGACATTTTATTATGACATCTTAATATCTCATTCCTACTTTGGACAAACTGGCAGGCTACCGAATGTAGCCTGCCCACACGGCAGAGTCTGGCAAACTCCCTGTGGCGTACCCAATATGCCAAATACCAGTAACAATGATGGGTCTCATTCTCCTAAAGAGCCTTGAATATAATCTCAGGGCTAGGATGAAGGAGACGTTACTGGGGCCTGCTCGAGGCAATCGACAACTAACAGGATGATTTGTGATTTGTGATTTTGTGATTTGTGGTGGGGAATATGCACGGGTGGAGGGATGGGTGTTTGATCATTGTGTGATTGTAATAAAGCTTATAACTATATCTCACAGTGATTCAATAAAATAAATAATATTTTGAAGAATTTAGGAAACACAAAATTACATTTGATATTAAGAAAGTACCTTCTGGGAAGTGGTTTTATATAGAATTCTTTTGGAATAGTGAATATATGCATTCTTTTTAAATTTTATATGGAAAGGTCATAGATAGGAAACTTTATTGGACAGGCATTTGGAAAGTACACTTATTGTTGGAACATTTCAAAATCGATTCTTTCTTTGTTCTCAATTTTTATTTATTGATTCTTTTATGGCAGAGTATGGCAAGATACTGTGGTGTATTCGGTATGCCAAAAACAATAACAAGTCTCACAATTTGTTGTAAGACGTTACTGGTGCCCACTTGAGCAATTTGATGAACAACGGGAGGACAGTGCTACAGTGCTACAGTGATTCTTTTATCTTGGATCACATCCTGTGGTTCACAAGGCTTATTCCTGATTCTGTACTCAGTGATTAGTCCTGGCAGTCTTTAGGGGATTGGATGTGGTACTGGGATTGAATAAAATATCATTGGCCACTTTCAAGGCAAATGCCTTATCATTTGTACTGTCTCTTGGATCCTAAAATCAATTCCTTTTTTCTTTTGCTTTTTGGGTCACACTTGGCAATGCTCAGGAGTTACTCCTGGCTCATGTACTCAGGAAGTACTCCTGGCACTGCTTGGGGGACCATATGGAATGCTGGGAATCGAATCTATGTCGACTACGTGCAAGGAAAAAGCCCTACCTTCTGTGCTATTATTCCAGCCCCCCTAAAGTCAATTGTTACAGAAATTCTTGATTTGGTTCTGTTCTTACTCAAAATATATATGCTTTTTTAGCTATCTTTTTGAAAGTTATTATACCCATATCTGATCCCCAAGGGGAACAATGAGAAACAAAGTGGCAGAAGAAAATATTTGTTTTTTTTGTGTGATTGTGCAATTACTCTTTCCTAGTACTTACCTTAGCCTTTAAATTTTTATCACCCCTCTCATAAATCCCATAGGGTATTCAAACTTCTTTTGGTTTTAACATCACAGGCAAACTCTAATTCTATGACGAGAGACACATAAGAGCTACAACCCTTAGTTCTAGAGTCTAAAATATAGTCTACTTGAAAGAACACATAACATATCACAAACATTATATATTTTTTAAAAAGCTGGCTTTGTTTAGTTCCAGCTGAGTTCTTTAAGTGGTTCAGAGAGTGGACAAATTAATTGGTGCTTCTGTGAACCAAATAACAGTGCCTATGGTTGGTTGCCCTTCCCATATCATTGATGCATTTAGGCTTATGATTCTATTATCTGGTTATCCTTTGGTGCTGGTTGTCCTGGGTCATAAACTGATTTTGATAGCTACAATCACAGATTATTCAAAAGTCAAGTTTTAGTACTCACATAACATTATTTAACATTGATGTACTACTAAAGGAAAGCTTCAGAGCACAGTCTGAAAAGAATTTCATTTTTCATACGTAGAGTTTAGAACTTAAACATGTTATTAAAATAATAATTTCTACATTGAGAGAATGATTGTTGAAAGAAGTTGTGTTTTCTAAATTAAAATAAGCAGAAAAATCAAGTGAGTTTATTTTAACAGGCTAACCCAAGTATAAAGGTTAGACTTGGATAATAGGATAGCCAAAGGAGATTATTTTCATGACTCCTTCATAACTAACAATGGAAAAATTTGTGGTTTTGTTTTTTTTGGTTTTTTGGGGGGTCAAAACTGTCAGTGCTCAAGGCTTACTCCAGGCTCTGCAAAGCAAGTGTATTATTCACTGTGCAATCATTCCAGCCCCTAACAGTGTAAACATTTCTCCTAGATCTATTGCAAGAACTCTGAAACTTTTGAGTTTCTTGAGAATGGGGCAGCCTGAGGAAAGGATTGCTATGCTACAAATAAAATGGCTATGTTTCTCAGGAGAATTTACCTCGGTTCAACTTTCATTTTTTCTTGATATAAGGATGCCATATAAAGTATACAAAAATTTAAATAAGAAAATTTGGGGGGTGTTAATAGAATTATAGTATTCCTAAAAAAGTATAACATTTTTTGGCTTTTTTGGGTCACATGTGGCGATGCACAGGGGTTACTCCTGGCTCTGCACTCAGGAATTACCCCTCGCGGTGCTCAGGAAACCATATGGGATGCTGAGAATGGAACCCGGGTTGACTGCATACAAAGGCAAAGGCCCTACCCTCTGTGCTATTGCTCTAGCCCCAGGATTATAACATTTTCTATCTTTATATTTAATTGGTTGCATGCTCTGAAAAAAAGTATTGCAGAATAAGTACTTTAAATTCCACCTCTAAAGCTGTATAGGAAATCATCACTTGCTGTGATGCCCCCAATTTTTCCATGCACTTCTCTGCAGCTCTTCTAATTTAAGTTTTGTTTACTTTCTTAGCATTGTTTTGTTTCACTTTGCCTGCTGCTTTTGACAGTCTATAGCTGTGCCACTACCAAAATGTTCAGTTCATTATTCCTGCTACTTACTTAAGTTTTTTGTATGTTATTCTTTATTTATCTAGTTCCTATTGCTAATTCTCAACATATAAACTAATGTCTCATAAACAAAATAATAAATAAAAATATACATAAAATCCTAATGCAAACCCTGTAATTATTTTGGCATTCTATGCAACACACTTTAGGTGAAATGCATTAGCTGACTCTTTAGAACCTCTAGCATTGCTATTATAAAAATAAGTTGAGTAATATTATTAAACTAATATTTCAAATGATAAAAGTCAACTATTAGATATAGTAATATTGTAACTTTTGTGTCCACTATTTCATTGTGTTTTCAAGAGGGTAAAAATAAGCTTCTCAATTCCTTTACTTCCTTTGTTTATTTTAAAAATAAATTTTTATTTGCACTTCTATTTCATTGTTATAATACTAAGGGAGACTCTTTTGAATTATTGAATTATAAAAAATATAGGGAGACTGTGGTTGTTCTAAATGAAGTGATTTAAAACAACTCCAGTATTAAGTTTACATACACTGACTAATCTCTGTACTCTACTATATATTTTTGCTCTCAACCCTTATCGAGAAGCCACAAAAAAACAGTGCAAAATGCTTTGTGATTGGGTCATAAAATGGAGGACTTTCTTCTTGATATGTGAAATGAAAGTTGACTAGTATCAAAATCAGTCAGAAATGCCGGACTTGCCCACATATATTCTAGTCTCAAAAAAAAATAAACAAGTATTTTATTTACTCAAGATACAGAAAGTTATGAAAAGGGTGAGAGTGTGATTGAGGAGTCAATGAAAAAGTTAAAACTCTAACCCGGTAGTAGTGTCTACACACTTGACTTAGGGCACCTATTCCAGGCATTTTTAAGGTAAGTGCCATGGAAATATTTACAGCAGAGTTAAACTGGAAAGGGAACTTTGTTTTTGTTTTTTGTTTCTTATTGCTAAAGGGGAGAGTGAGGAAAACATGATCCCAGCCAACTCTGCTAAAACAGAATTGGCAATTATTTGTTAAATTTTAGAGTTGGGTAAACAGTGGTCGATCAGTATTTGCTAGTTCACTTATTCAAAAAGAGAGGAATCTATCTCCTAAAAGTATAGGGTCAGGAGATCATGGGTGCACTGATGTTAGACTCCTGCCTTCTTCTGGCAGATAGAGGAACACTCTCGGGAGACTTTGGAGATGGAATAGAGGCATAATATTTCTGTATGGTTATAGTCTAAATGTAATGTTCCAAAGCCCTAGAGAAACTTAGTTTTTCATTGCAAAGTGAAGTTTCATTTTCTTTTAAATAATTATCCCAAAGAAACATGGGGAGAAAAGAGGTAAATGCAGTGCATTTCTAAAGTAAAAGAAGAAATGAAAAGAAGGAAAAAGCATGACTTCTGGTAGTTAGGACATTGTAAGGACTAGGATGCAAGGAACACCAGGGCCTGGAGGCTGGGAGTCTGTCTAATCTAATGTTCAGTCAATCTGTGGGAAATATTAAGTCCATCTTAGTCTTAAAAATGGCTGCCTCAGTGCTACTTTTATCTTAGCCATATGGAAGTGGGGAGAACATCCCCAAAGTGATAGTTATGTTTATGATTTTAGCTTCCAATGCCAAAATAGATTCAGTATAGAGATAAACTGGAAAACATATTTAAGACTGGTTATAGTCAGAAGGAAAGAGTAAGCCTTAGACTAAATCAAAACTGAAAACCACAAAAGTTATGCTTCTTGAGATAATTTTTTTATTTTCTTTTCGTTTTCATTTAATTTCTCTGGAATAATTTATTTTTCACATAAGATTTTCTTCATTTAATAAAAATTTATTGAAGCTGGCCGTATGCTAGGCCTTCCAATGGGCACTTGGATATCAGAAATATATAAAAGTTAGTTTTTGCCTTTCATTGTTTTAATGATTGGTGGTAAAATTTTATGCTGAGAAGCAAAAATTATAGTACTATGGGTAAATATTATCAGAGTCTAAGCATTTAATTTTACTTTGGGAGAAAGAAGACATAGCAAATAATACTTAAATCAAACATTTTATGGTAGCACACTTTGCATAAATAAAGAAAAGGAACATTAAAATCAAGTCTAGGGGTTGGGGAAATGAGTTGTATACAGAATGATTGTCTCTCAATTTTGAGGTGCTGGTTTATAGCTCCACATCACCCACACTGAAATACATAGTCTAATGTGTCAAAATTATTAACCCATCTCCTACTCTGGCATACGTTTACCTTTTCACATATGCAATCCAGCCAAATCAAACTGAAAAAAAGTCAGCTTTGTGAGTCAATACTTTCCCATAATTCCTGTGTTGTGTTTTGTTTTGGGACCACACAGAGTGAAGCTCAAAAGGCTTATGTTGACTGAACTGGTTACTCTTTGTAATGCTGAGGATAAAATCCAGATTGGCCAACTCCTTAAGCCACAGTACTATCTCTCCAGCCTGATAATTTTGACTTTGTTTAGGACCTTTTCCTCAACTAAATATGTGAGGTTTCCTGGGACAAAATGATGACACACCAATATTCCTAGAACCAGAGATCACCAAGCCCCCAACATGGAACACAGGGTTTATGGCCCACATGGTGCCAGAGGGCCACCAAGACTGCATTCCAAGCTTCCTCACCACCAACACCCCCTACAGAAAACCGGAGACAGACCAAGCTCACCAGTTCCACTAGTCATGGTTCACTTTTCCTTCCCAAGACAACTGAAAATTCCCCATTAGCCTCTCTCAGGCCACAGCCCTACCCCAGCCTCCCTTGAGCTTCTTAGAGTCTCTCTAGAAGTGCACTCCAATAAGCTGTTACTTCCTTCACTTGTCTCTGTCTTTGTCTATGTGGACTGAGGTCACAGATCTATCAAAATAGTCCTTTATCAAAGAATGCAAATTTGATACTTCCATCGAGGGTTAATGTCATGACTCCAGGAAACAGAGTCAAGAGCGAACTTCAAATTCTGCATTTACAATGAGTTTTAATGGAAATCATTCCTCTGCCTATTTCCTACAATCCTTCTGTTGAGTTTTCCTTTTGATGAAAAAGACCTTTAATGATGCTTGTATTAGCATCCAGTATTTTGCTTCCTGACATCAGTACTAATAGAAATAAAAGAGCTTAGGTGATCTGAGGGAAAGAACAGAATACAAATGTCATCTTTTTTTAGTACAAATGAAAATGCACATTAATGGACACTTGGAATTCAGATGTGAAATTCTCTCCCACCTGCTGTTTCGTTCCGTTGGTTTTTTTCTTAGTGTTTTGAGGACTTACCTAGGCAGGCTCCACATCTGGCTCTGGCTTAGGGACCATTCCTAGCAGTACTCAGGTAACCACATACTGTTCCAGGGACTGCAGTGGGGTTGGCTTCATGTAATACAAGTGCCTAACACTTGTCATTTCTACTACTTCTTACCACTGACTCTTTAATATTTTTTTTGTACTCTGACAAGGAAAAAGGGGCTTGAATGCTTTTTGTTTCCCTGAATACCATGTTTTAATACCTTCAAATGTTTCTTAACATTTTCCTTTAGGTTGTCTACTATTTTACTACCCACATCTTATGAAGAAAACATACACCAAACACTTCACAATTAGCCATGGTATATGATGTCATTTCTTTTTCCAATTTAAAGTATATTTGAAACATATGCTCTTTCTCCTGATAAATCTAGTCAACTAGTATTATTTTTATTTTTTAGTTACAATAATGGATCTTACTCCAAAGTCACCAATGACAGAGACAGAGTGATAGTATGACAGGTAGGGCTTTTGCCTTTCATGCAACCGACCTGGGTTCAGTCCTCAGTCTCCCATACAATCATCATAGACCCACCAGAAGTGATTCCTGAACCTTAGTGCAGAGCCAGATAAGCCTTGAACACATATAAAACAAAAAGGAGCCCCCCCCAAAAAAAGGAGGAAAGAAAATACAAAGTCACCAATGACTTCTAATGGGTAGACCTTTGAAGTCTTGTTTTCAATATCATTTGACATTGATTGGTGCTTACCAGGTATTCTTGAAATCTTCTCTTTTAAATATATAATAACAAAATTGCATTATTCTCATTGTTCTTTGCCTTTCATTAAACTATTTTGTTTCATTTTGGAGGAGGTTGAGTTTAGGAGTCATACCAAGGATGCTTAGACTTTACTCCTGGCTCTATGCTCTGGGATCACTGAAGGCAGGGCTGGTGAACCAAAGTAGTTGCTAGGGAATGAACACAGCTATGTGCAACGCAAGCACTCTGTGTACTACTCTGCATTCAAATATTTTGATTTGTTGCTTGTATTTAATCTTTAAAGATAAAATCTCTACAGCAATAGATATTGGTGATACCAATACATATACCAAAGAGGTTGGTGTTTTCTTTAGTCAATATAAGCAGAAACATTATCATGAATGCTAATGCTATATTATAGAATGAGTTTTAAAAAATTATAACTTCTAGACTTTGAGCCAATAAAATTTTTCTTCTTTATCCATCAAGAAGTCAATAGTAATAAGAGAGGCAATAATTTTCCTCAGAGAATTGTTAAAAACTACAAAATAATCCATATATTTTGTCCAGAACAATAACTAAAACAGAGCACTCCTAAAAAAGTTTTGGTTATTATTATTAGTAATTATAGTGCTAACAATGTGTGAAAACAGAAATTACTCCAATTAGCAATAGTAATGTTATAAGTACTTATGGGTGAAAGCATAATGGAGGATAAGTGTGTGTATGCATAAAACATGTCAATAATTTTAATAATTAGAGTATACTGTTATATCAGTTCTCCTATACTAGGAAATGTACCCAAATTGTATCTTAGATATTATGGATTAAATTTATATTATATTTATTTATTTTGTCATTTTAGGGCTGGAGCAATAGCACAGCGGTAGGGTGTTTGCCTTGTGTGCAGCCAGCCTGGTCGAGCCAGGTTCAATTCCTTCGCCCCTCTCGGAGAAACCGGCAAGCTACCGAGAGTATCTCACCCTCACAGCAAAACCTGGCAAGCTACCCTTGATGTATTCAATATTCCAAACACAGTAATAACAAATCTCAAAATGAAGACATTACTGGACCCGTTCGAGCAAATCAATGTACAATGGTAGGACAGTGGCAGTGACAGTGTCTTTTTAGATCACTCTGGGGGTTTTCAGGGCTTCTGCTTGGCTCTGAGGTTTTCAGGGCTTCTGCCTGGCTCTGAGAGCAAGGATCACTCCTGGCAGGTCTCAGAGGACCATATGAGATGCTGAGATCAAACTCAGCTAGGTGAATGCAGGGCAAGCACTTTAACTACTGTACTATCTCCCCAGCCATTTAAACAGATATTTTAAGGAATTATCTTCTTGAAACATTTATTTTTAAAGAACACAAAACTGAGATATAAAAACTATAAATGACATCTCTAAGTCTCATAAGTAAGTGAGATTTTTCGTTGCAAATTTTTTCACTTATAAAAACACATATCGACCTGTTGACACTTAAATATTTAAAATCAAATGAGTAACACATTTAGAATTATATTTGGAGTCATTTTTTACCTCAACACTTTAATTCTAAAAACAATTCAACTTGTATTTACATTCCACCACTTCAGATATTGGGAGACACTTTAATTCACCAAGACCTGTTGAAAGAAAATGAGAAACAGAATTTTATTACATTTTAAAAGATTTTATGTCTAGTATTTAGTTCTCATTGTCTTTTTTATCCAAGAATATACAGAAGTTAGAAACAAATCAAATAATTCATGTGAGAGAAATCTGGGATCAGACTTTTTTCTTATATCTTTATGAAACCTAGCTCCCGGAAGAGAACAGCGCAGAATCTCCTGCCTCTGCACCTGACTGTCCTCACCAGAGCCCCTTGGAGGAGGGTGGGTTGAGTTTCCCTCCCCACCCCAAGCAGAGCCCCAGCAGCTAAAGACCTCTGGTTCCAGCCATAGCCATGCTTAAGACCACTCTCCACTCATTTGTACGAGCCTCATGCATGAAGGAACTGGCAGAGGAACCCAGGTGTGCGGGACCCGAGGCTTAGACCTCCAAGCCTGATGGGATTGGGACTTGGGCTCCTCCACCCAGATCCCCCATCTTCCAGTATGTAGGCATTACACTCACCAACTGCCCCCGGACCTGTGGAATCCCATCAAAGGCCAAGACCCAGAGAGTATAATACCCAGCTCCCGGAAGCACGTGGCCGCAGAGACATCTTATTATCTAGTTCTTATTCTGGAGAACCTGGCAGACTACTGAAAGTATCCTGTCCACAAGGCAGAGTCTGCCAAACTCACCATGGCGTATTCAAAATGCCAAAAACAAGTAACAATGATGGGTCTCATTCTCCTGACCCTGAAAGAGCCTTAAATGTGGTACTTTCTAAAATCTCAGGGCTAAGACGAAGGAGACGTTACTGGTGCCTGCTCGAGGAAATTGATGAACAGGTTGACAGTGATACAGTGATACAGTGATTTTTTAAAGCTATGTGAGCTTTTTCATATGCTTGGAAACAGTAAAAGCAAGGTAAGATTTATTTCCTGTACTGATTGTTTCTACAGATGTCATAGCCTATTCAAATAGTGCCAGTGAATCGAGACAAAGAAAGATACATAAAGATGCATAATTACTGATCACTAAAGTGAGATTTTTCAGTTTCCCTTATTCTTTTTATAATTTTATAGATTTCACATATAATTTATATTTAAAATCCTTATATAACATGCTAATATATAAGGGATATTATATTTATATAGCATGACATATTTTATATAATACAATATATTAGAGTTCATAAGTACTTTATATATAATAAATTATATGACATATAATTTTATATAATATGATACGTTTTATATAACACATCATGTTATTTTTAATATAATTGATATATAATGTATATAAACTTTGTAAGATAAGCCTTACCCTAAGCTTTATTTTTTCCTGATAGGATAATATATTTTGGTCCAGCACTGGACAACTTTAGCAATAATAGTTAAATAAAAGTGCAAATAACAATAAAAACATTCCTTAACTGGGTGAGACACCATTGAATCTAGTACTTCATTTTTTCTTTTTCTTTTCCATGCATATGGCGTAAGGATTGGATAGTACCATTAATAAAACTTCCTTGAATAAGTTGAATGATGAAGAAAGGGGGAGGGAGTCTTTATCTTTAGATTATAGACTTAAAGTGTAATCTGATTTCCCCTCCAAATTCTGATATATCGGATCATTAGTTTGAATTTGTTTTAATTTGTGGGCTGGAGCGATAGCTCAGTTGTAAGGCATTTGCCTTGCAAGCCGGCCTGGCAGAGCCAGGTTCAATTCCTCCGCCATTCTCGGAGAGCCCAGCAAGCTACCGAGAGTATTTTGCCCACACAGCAAAGCCTGGCAAGCTACCTGTGACGTATTCGATATGCTAACCACAGTAACAACAAATCTTACAATGGAGATGCTTGAGGAAATCTATGAACAATAGGAGGACAGTGCTACAGTGCATATATAGGGGTGGGTAGGACAGGTTTATGTTGATCTGTTTTTCAATTCAAGATTAATATTAAAGTTTTAGAATAGGGCTGAAATATACTTATTCAAGAGTGAAGCAGGAAGGTAGGTGGGGTCTGGGGTAAATCCTTGCCAATGAATTTTATAAGGTCAGAAATATCTCTAGCCCATCAAGAAACAGAGGCCCTCCTTGACTGATCCAAGTCAGGACAGCTTGGGAAAACCTTGAAAGATTCTATCCTACCTAAGTTACTCACATTTACCTACCCTGATGTCCAACCGTTTATTTTTATTTTCTAATGCATTATCCATATTTTCTGTGAGTTCCCCACATTCAGGGTGTTTTTTTTTTTCATTCTAACTTTATGAATACTCTTTCCATGGAGTTGTCTATAGCCCAATTTGGGGGATACAATCCCTTTACTTAAGTATGCTCTCTCTTCTTTCTGTAGAAAATCCTGCGGTAGGGAGTTTGCCTTGCACGCTGCCAACATGGCCGACCCGAGTTCGATTCCTCCGCCCCTCTCAGAGAGCCCGGCAAGCTACCAAGAGTATCTTGCCCACACGGCAGAGCCCGGCAAGTTCCCCGTGACGTGTTCGATATGCCAAACATAGTAACAACAAAGTCTCCAATGGAGACGTTACTGGGCCCGCTCGAGCAAATCGATGATCAACAGGAGGGCCTTTACTTTTACTTTACCTTTACTTTATATTTGTTTAATATATATTTATTTCCCTATTTGTTTTATCTCCAAACCATAAACTTATTCCCCTCACCAACTGAAGAAAGTGGCTCTGTTTTATCTTTTACCATTTTATATTCTACTAATTTCTGCTATTTTCTCTGGCCTCTCTTTAAAACTGGGAGCCCATTGTTTACTAAGGGCAATAAATTATGCTCTAGGCCTGAGTTAGAGATCACAGGCTATGCCAAGTTCAGTGGTCCCAGAGGTGAAATATATAACCTTAAAGATATTAGAGAAACACTCTCTACCCACCAAAGTGTCAATGCAAGTTGTTAGTCTTATTTTAGCAAAACAAAAGAAAACAAATTAATCCTTTAACCAGATATCTCTGGGACACAAATGGAATTCCTCTGATTTTTGCTTGATTAAAATGCCCAAATCTCCAATTTTTCTACTTGAAAAAGTAAATCAGTCCTGTGTTAAGTTCTTCTGCTGCCATTTCTCTTAGATGAATATCACTTCTGCTTGTCAGTAAGCTATTCCATCTGCTTGGAGGTATGAGTCTGAGCATATTTATTCAACATTTCTATTCCTGAAACTACTGAGGAACAGAAGAACCATTGGCCAGCAAGAGACAAACTACCTTCATAGATCCTGCATCAGCACTAGATAACAAGCCTGGAGAACTGGGCTGGAGGCATTGTGGGTGGGAGAGATGACTTCCATCCAAAGAAGTAGGGTTCTCCAGGTAGATTACGTGGAAGGAGGAGAGAGATGGAAGTGTTGAGAAGGGACTCAACCTCTTAACTCCCTATCTACCTTGTTACCCAAGGAAGAAGTTGGGGAGGTTGAAGACTGATAAAAACCATTCATGAGTACTTGCATAATAAATTGTTCTTTTCATTTTTTTCTTATATAAATGTTTATCTTCATCTTAGGATGCCTGATTTGTAAAGTTATCCATGCCAGAGTTTTAGGCATACTATATTTTAACACAATCTCTCCATCCCTCTAGTGTCAACTTCCCTCCAACAGAGTTCCTAGGTACCCTGAACCCCACTGCTGAAATGTTTCTTACCAAGAACAGTTGCACGTTTGGTTGTTGTAGCGTGGATCACACTTCCTGTGTGTTTGGTCCTGTGGTTTAGATACATAGACATATACCACACAGTGCCTTATATCTCGCACTCTTACAAGGCAGTCACCGAACTTGAGTCACATCTGTTCTATCTAGTGTGGAAAATGATTCCGGCCACCTGATTTCTCAAGGAACTGTGGAACTAGGGGAGGAATGTGGAATTGTTCTTTGCAGGAAAGCAAAGACAGATCAAAACTTACTTAAACTCCCCAGGTTGGTGAACTTCCCTTACAGAAATTAACTTCAGGAGGAGATAAAGTAAAAAAGATGCATACTTCAGGGAGAATATGAGCTTCTCCACAGTTGGAAAAAAATAAATAGTGGATATTTGGGAAAAGTGATGTATGGGTATTTTTCACAATTGTCCTGATCCTCACTTCTTCACAAAGTTGCAGTTCACGGAATTCTGCTGGAGAAAAGCCTGAACTCCTGGTGGTCCATTCCTGAGTTCTAACTGCAGGCTTTGTCCATGCATTTCTGGTGCATCTCCTCTCAAGGATCCAACAATGGTTGGGTCTGGAATTCTCTCACATTATTTTTCTTGTTTTGTTTGTTTATTTTTTATTTATTTATTTTTTATTTCGAATACCCATCCCTCCACCAGTGCCCATTTCCCACCACCACGGATCCCAGTATCCCTCCCACCCTCCATACCCCCCATCCCACCTTGCCTCTGTGGCAGGGCACTCCCCTCTGTTCTCTCTCTCCTTTTGAGTGTTGTGGTTTGCAAAAGAGTTAAGCCTGATTTTTAGGGAGAAACGTTGGATGGTTTACTTTCCATCGATCACTTTGTATATATAAGGAGATGTTGCGTGGCCGTGTAAGTGGCCACGTTGTGTGGAAAAAATGTCCTGGTTCCCGCATGTCCGAGCTATGCTTGTAGAGACTCATGGTTACCAGGGTTCCATCTGGAGAAGGCGGGATGCAGCACCTACCCCATCTGGGACCTTCTGGTAGATCGGCTCTGTTTGGGACCTGGAACATTCTCTGGGAGCTGTGGTGCCCTCCAGCGGTGTTCTTCTTTGTTTCTGTGTGCTGTAAATATGGTGCTGGGGGGCGGGTTGTGGGCTTGACTTCCAGAATCACAGGTGTCCTGGGAGCCGGCCTGGCCTCCTTGTGGTTTTGAAGAAATGTCCTGGTTCCCGCATGCTCGAGCTATGCTTGCAGACACTCATGATCACCAGGGTTCCATCTGGAGAAGGCAGGATGTGGCACCTACCCCATCTGGGACCTCCCAGTGAGATAGGGTCTGTTGGGGACCTGAAGATTCTCCCGGAGATGTGGTGCCCTCCAGTCTCTCACATTCTTTAGTCTTCAGAGGCCCTCTGCCTCAAAACTTTTATGTCTTTGGGGGCAGTTTATGTTCCATACAATGCTTTTTTTCCAGTAAACATTAAGTGCTGCACCTCTGCTCCCTGTGTGCAACTGACATCAGAACTTCTAATGTCTAATCCATTCAGGTGAATCAGAGTGTTAGTGAGTCCTGACCTCTAAGGGAACCACCTTCCCACAGAGGTCATGGGGGGGCCAAGCAAGAATTTGTTAGTAGCTCTCTGGTGCTTTCCTTTCTGTGACTCCCCACAGGCCCACAGGCTGCACTACATACATTAGACAAAGATTACATCCTACCCTTTATATATAAACAAGGAATCAGTGTCAAAAGCATTGGAAATTAAAATTGAGTTTAGCTAGTGAAAGAAAGTTCTCCCAGCATGTATCTGGGAATACGACTCTTAAAGTTTGGCGTAAAAGTTTTAGGAAGTTGTTAGCTTATTAAAACATAAAAACAGCACTTCAAAAAATTAAGTTACTATATTTAGTTTTAAGTTTTTATTTTATTATTTAATTTTTCTTATTTCATAGACCTATGAATCAGACCTCAGAACCCAGGAAAAACAGATCTTTTGAGTCAAAGCTAGGATGAGGTGATGAGGAATTCATCAGCCATGCCTACACCACTACAATTACCCTTTTGGTTCTAAAACACATGGAGTATAAGGGCTAAGGTCAACTAAATTTATGTGGCCTCTTTAATTATTGCCTGTAGGTCAGGCAGCCAATCAGAACTTATAATGGGGTGACTGGGGATGGGACATGGCAACAGATATAAGTAGGCCCCCTACCCCATCTCTGCTTTCCAGGCCCACTCACTTCACACTCACTCTTTTTTGCATCTGCCCGGCAGACTGCAGGATCATTCTGACATATGGCCAAGTACAGGCCCACCTCATAGGCACATAGTGGGGTGGAATAAAGGCCGCACTCAGACACCCAGGGAAGCTTAGATTCAGGCAGGGCCCAGGTGCTCAGAAAAGTTCAGATTACTACCGCCATGTGCTTGGATTCCCATGCACATGGCAGTAGCTGGACTAAGAAAACCTGGACAGAACTACAGGACCTGCTGGGGCACAATTGAGAGGCCCAACCACAGGTACAGGACAAATGGGATAGAGAGCAATGCAGGGGTGAAGTCTGGTCATCGGTCACTGGAGGTGAATAAACTGCAGGGGATGGGACAGGGAGGTCATACAGGGGTGGTGGCAATATCAACAACAGGATAAGTAATGTTATTCATGGTTAAAGGAGAAGTCTGGTCATTTGGGAAGTGACTCAGACCCATCTACTTAAACTGTACAATAAACTCTAACTTTTAATCCTCCTAGTTTTGTATACAAGGTTTTCATATGATTAATTCTTAAGAACACACCAGTGCAAGAAAACTTATTTTTGCATTAATGGTTGTGTAGAGGAGAACCTTCAGACCTAAACACACAGTGGAGTTGTGAAGTATCAGACAGAGAGCCGTACAAATTCCTTGCAGTACTTCAGTGACTCCTGAACTATCATCCTGACCCTACTGTGCTTTTCACGTAAGACTTTTTTTTAAAAAGGAGCTCATTATTAAATAATATAAAATAAACATCAGCTTCAAACATGTGTACACTAATGTTCTTTGAACATAAGTCTATAATTAGTTGGTTAAATTTTGTTGACTAATGTAAATGTTGTGACACTATCTGGTAATTACTACAGTCCATTAATAATTAGTTTTACATATCTACATACCTCACATCATAAAATGTAATAATTAGGTTGCTCTTCAACTATGTTCTCCCTTAAACATGTATCTCACTTGCTTGGCTCTTGTGGGTTTTCTGGCTTGGTTATTTCCACTCTGGAGAAGTTTGAGTTCTCTCTTGAACACATTCCTTCACTTGTTTTTTCCCTTCACTTAAAAAAAATAAATTTTAATAAAAACTGATAAAAATAGTACAATCTTATCTCACCTGATTTGTAAAAATAAGTTTCAAATAAAAACTATCTTCCATAAACCTCAAAAAGTGAAACGAAAGACTAGAATTTGGTTTATAAGGTAATGTCAATTTTTAATAACTAATATCCTAAATATTTGATGAATTACACAGCTTTTGTCACAAAGATTCTTGGAATCTGAGATAATAAATTGTGTTAATTTTTGTTGAAAGCATAATGTTTATCGGAGAATTCATATTAAAATATGGCTAATGCTGAATTATTTGCTTCTTTGGCCTACATTCACAACACAAAGAATAAAAACCATGATGTGAATGCTTATTTATTAGTACATTAATTTAAACTAAGCGATATTTTTTGTTAAAGATATCTTTCTAAATCTTTGACATCTTTGCCTTCTAATCTTAATTGCAAAACATATTTCCCTTTCTGTGCATCTGCTCCTTTCCAAGCCATAATTTCCAATCTTGAACAACTACATTCATTATCAACACTAAAATTGAGTATTAAGAGAGATATTCAAGATGTGGCATTGATATTATAAGCTTAAGATGATTTTTATTAAGTCGTGATAACTTTAATAGGGCCCAGTAACGTCTCCATTGTGAGACTTTGTTGTTATTGTGTTTGGCATATTGAATACATCACGGGGAGCTTGCCAGGCTTTGCTGTGCGGGTGAGGTAGCTTGCCGGGCTCTCCAAGAGGGGCAGAGGAATCGATCCTGGCTCAGCTGGGCTGGCTGCGTGCAAGGCAAACGCCCTACCGCTGTGCTATCACAAACAGCGATAGCACAGCGGTAGGGCGTTTGCCTTGCACGCAGCCAACATGGCCGACCCGAGTTCGATTCCTCCGCCCCTCTCCAAGAGCCCGGCAAGCTACCGAGAGCGTCTTGCCCGCACGGCAGAGCCTGGCAAGATCCCCGTGACGTATTCGATATGCCAAACACAGTAACAACAAAGTCTCCACTGGAGACGTTACTGGGCCCGCTTGAGCAAATCGATGATCAACGGGAGAGCCTTTACCTTTACCTTTACCTTTAATAGGACTTCTAAAAATATGTATAGCACAAGAAATGTGTTTTTTGCAAGATTGATTTTGCATCTTCCTTAGTCATAACTTTTTCCTAAGTATTAAATTTCTTGTTAATGAACACATCTCTAATCATTAAATGATAGCAATGTAACTAAGTGTGATGATTCATATATTCTTAGGAACAATAAGTTTATTTTAAAGTAATTGATTATAAATGTAAATATTTAATTGTCAAGCAGAGTCTCTAGTACTGTCAATCTAGTGCTAATACAGACGGTGATCAATATATTTAAAAAAATAATTATTCTTGAGGACAATAGGCTTAATTTACAGAAATCACCTTCACAGCTCTGAAATAATTTTAAGATGAGTTTAAAACTAATCATTGGGAAAGAAAATTTAATACACGAATTTTGAGGATGATAAAGGAAAAAAAGTCCAAAGCTAAGCGTCTTTGTCAACAGTATCAACTCTGTACCACCAAGACAGAAATAGAGGATCAACTAGAGATTTATGGGAATATAAGGAAGAAAAGAAAATGGTGGGAAGGGAAGGGTAGAAGAGGAATGAACGGAGAGGAGAAAAAATGAAGACACAAAAGTAAGAAGGAAAGAGGAGCTAAGACACGGCAGTGCAGAGCAGTAGGCGCGAGAGATGGCAGAGGTGGCAGTCTCAGAGCTCTGAACACCTGGACTGATGTGGTCATAACATTTCTGTGTGAATGACTGTTACTGCCTTTTAAATATTTTCTCAAACAGAGTGGCTTTCAGTGGATCCAAACTGGCACAGCAAACAGCAGCGGGGGTGGGCTTCATGATGGTGGAAGCTGGCTGCTGTGTCAACCTGAATGAACTGGGCTCCTTGATTCCAACTTGGCACTATCAGGAACGCAGGTCCTGGAGTTGAGGGGATGCCCGGGTTGCCACCATGTGAGGGTGGCTCAGATAACTCCACAGCAGGGTGTCCCCACCCAATTTCTTCCCCAAATCAGTTTGTGGTGCCAAAGCTGCCTGCAGCCCACGATAAAGGCAATGTTTGCTGAGCATCAACTGTCTGGAGACAGGATGGATGGGGACATATGCCTCCTGGGCAGGTTCTGTTGGAACAGAGGGAAACTTGCATCCAGAACACCAGAGCCACGGACAGTAGCAGCCCTGGCCTCAGTCCTGAACCCTGCCGGGGCTGCTTCTGGTGCAGCCACTTGGGCCCACAGGGTGTAGCACTACAGGCCTGAACATAGAAGTGAGAGTATCAGCAGCCTGATGGTGCCCTTGGCCTTACTGACACCCAAAAATTGCCATTTAGCCTCTGGCTGGACTCCAACAACCCAGGACCAAGTTTTCTGTGAAATTAAACTGCAAAAATTAGATATGCTGGGGCCACTCCCACAAACCACCTCCAGCTCTGCCCTACAAACTCATTTATCAGCCTTACTTCAGAGACCCATTAAGAAATCTCAAAAGAGATCAAAAGCCATAGATAATCTTGAACCTGTGCAGGGCTGAAAAGATGAGGTAGATCTCAGGTGGCTGGTTTGCCTGGTTTCTGCTCAAACTGAGCCCCTAGGAGACGTTTGCTCCCATAATCTAAATCACCACCATGTGTCTGGCTGGACCCCACTATCTAGGGACAAACCTCACCAAGATAGTAATCTGCTGAAAATTTGGGTAAGCAGGTTTTGTGACTGAAATCTCCAGGCTTTCTCAGGGTCAGGATAATCTACCGCCACCCCCATACCTTTGTAAACCACAGCACTCATGTTCACACTTCAAAGCTGCCACCCAGTTAAAACGTTGCTTCAGATATATCTTACCCCCAAAGATACTGAATGACCTGTACAAACAAGGTGACCCCTTAGCACCTGTATTGCAAAGCATAATGCACAAAATGAGAGAAAGGGAGAGAGTGGGAGAGACAGAGAGATAAAATGAGAGAGAGGGATAGAGGAAGAGAGAGAGAGGAATAGAAGAAGAGAGAGAGAGAGAAAGAGACAAGAAAGGTACCTGCCATAGAGGCAGCTGGGGGGCGGGTGCAGAGCTTGGGGATGGGTGGGAGGGAAACTGGGGACATTGGTAGTGGGAAACGTCCCTGTACATTTGTGATAGGTATTGGTGATGAGTGATAGTTATTGGAACATTTTATGACTGAAACCCAATCATAAACAGCTTTGTATGGTCTGTCTCATGATGATTCAATAATGAAAAAAAGAAGTAGGAAGAAAAGAGGAAGTTAAGAAAGAAGGAAATATGTGAAGTATAAAGAAAATGAGGAAGAATGAAAGGAATCATGAGGTAAAGGGAGCATAGGCTAAAGTGAAAATTAGGTTAATAAACTTGTGATTTTAGAAAGAAATAATCCTCAGTCATTTTGTGGAATCTGTATTTCTTCTTTGATTTCCTCTTTTATCCAATAATTCTTTAACAGAATATTTTTCAGTTTCCAAATACTTTTACTGATTTTCTCTTTATGATTATTCTTAGAAATTTGTTTCCTGATTTAAAAAATAACAAAAATCAGAAGATAATAAGTGATATAATGCATATTTAGTAATACTATTTTCACAGACAAAAACTTTTATAACTCATTCAAAGATATAAATAACTTAAAATTTATAAAATATTTTTGATAGGAATAAAATTATAGTTAATAACCATCTCCACATTTCACTGATTATAAATGTATAGTCCTGAATTATATAAGGGAGCTTCAAAAATGTTAGAATTTATTTAAGACATCAGAGAAGAAGGAATAAGATAGGAAAACAAAAAACCTTGCATAGAATCGGAGTCAGCCTCCAGCACACACATAGAAATACAGCATGTACAGTTTACTGAAACAGAAAACAGATCTATGAGTATTAAAGCCCTATGAGGTGATAGAAATAAGGAACAAAACATGAACACAATTTCTTAAAACATTCTTGGTATCTGATCTATAATAATAACAACACTAATTGGAGTTCATGTGCTTTGCTATTGCAGTCTCTCTGTCATATTCTATTTCTTTAGTGAAATTTTATTCATTAGGAAGCTCAACATATAATCTCTCTGCCTGCAATAAAGCATACCATTTCTAAAAGCTCCTTATTCCTAAAAAACCAGGAAAAAATGGTCTTCTGCAGTATACCAACATTTTAACAAGTTAAGAAGCTTTATAATGTAGTCATGTTTTCCTTGTAGAAGACACTCATTTGATAAACACATAAAGTTAAAACATTTTCCTTTATATTCTATTTAAAATATTTTTTGGGATTTTTCAAGAGTCCTAGTGAGACAAACATTTTTTTTAATTTATAAAATGTTCTACAGTGACTGGAAAGAGAGTACAAGTTGTAGGCTTTTTTCTTGCATATAGTCAAGCCCAGTTTGAATCCCACACCACCTGGAGAATTGCTTAGAGAGGCCCCTGAGCACAGTCAGGAATAAGGCTTTAACATTGCTGGCTGTGATTCAATCCTATTACCTCCTACAACAAAGAAAAATAAAAATGAAGTAAAGATTACAAAAAAAATTGAAGTATGTTGCTAGATAAGTAGCACTATTTTATGCAATGTTAGTTTATATTAAATGACAGTTTATGACTTAGTGTGCTATCTATCCATGCATCATTCAGAATTTCATAGCTTGTGGTCTATTAGAAATCAATAAAAATGTCAATTATTTAAACAATATGCATTCATTGGCTATTTTTATTGCATTCACACCAAAAGTTGCCTGAGTGGGATGCTGTACCTATCTTACGAGATCAGTTTGACAGAACAGCCTTCATTTCAAAAGTGACCCATTGAAGTGCCTAAGGGAAACATGTTTTATGGGCTCTCTCATTGATAATTAAGCTTAGTCACAGAATTGTCTCACTCACATCTGCTCCCTGAACATTTGTTGTTTTTGATCACACAACAGTGGTGATTGCAAAGGGACTAGAAAATACAATGTTAGCATGAAACTGGAAGACAAATAACTGGGGTTATCTGGGTAAGAGTTCTATAATTTCTGAAACAGGTGTATATGAAACAAATTTGTCCTCTGTCTTCCTAATATTCATTCACAAGCTATCAGGGAATTTATAACATAAATTGGAACTCAACTAAGTCTACAATTTAAAAAGATTTTGAGTAGAGGTGACTTAACAGGAAAGTCTTGTGTTAGAAATTGTTGAAGGGGATCACTTTAACCTTAGCTAATATCTTTAAGAAGTTGCATTTACCCTAATATCTGGAGTATATGATGGACTTTCAAGAGTGTCTTGAATATAAACATGCAATAGGATGCGTGTTTCATTAGCAGAATTCATCTAAGAAGTTAAAAGCAATTACAAATAGTATGATTTAAAAAATAAAAACTAGAATCTAGTATATAACAACGCAGGTATTGTACTTGCCTTGCATGGGACTGACAAAATTTCCATCCCCACTACCCCATTTTGTCCTCTGAAATTGATAAGAGTGATCCTTTTGTACAGAGCCAGGAGTAAGCACTGAGATTTTTATAGCCCCAAAACATAAGCAAACAAACAAACAAACAAAAAGATTAATTAGAGAGTAAAATGTAAAACAATCAATATTCAAAATAAATAAAATGGTACAATTTTAAACAAGCGTTTAAGTATAAGAATTATAGATGATATTTAGGGCACTTAGCAAAGTAGTGATTTATGGGTTAGAGAGCTGAGAGGCTCAATTATGCCATGGTTCTAGATGGAGCAATTTATTTTTTCTCCCAAGAATTTCCCTCACATCAGTGGCTGGTCTATACTATCCAGCATCATTTTAAGATTGCAATAATTTATTCCTTTAGCAGATCAGCACTTCTTACCCCTCTATGTGTGGAATTACTACAAACTGGCGATAACCACATTGTTGAAGGTGATGATACCATCTTGGGAAGCTCTATGTAGGCCATAAAGTAGTCAGTATCACTGTTATCCCGTTGTTCATCGATTTGCTTGAGCAGGCACCAGTAACGTCTCCATGTGTCCCTGTCACATGCTGGTGTTGCATATTGAGGTCTCTTTCAGGGTCAGGGGAATAAGGACACTCCCCCCAAAAAAGTAGTCAGTATACATACAAAAAAATCCTAACCCCTTTCTCTACAATTAATAATCATGTATATGGCTGACATACTGCAAGATCCTGAGGTCTTGCTGTAACTGCACAATATCTAGCTCCTCCTTCTCAACAATCCTGTTTTCCCCCTTCTTCCATAAGTATTGTTCCTAAGAATTCTTCTACGTTTTGTTTCCCAATAAATTCCTCACATGTTTATCCCCATCTCATTCTGTTTTTCTAAGAACCGGGAACACATATATACATATATATGTATATATACACATATATATGTATATATTTCTAGTATTGTTAGAAACTGTGACTTTTTGTTATTTTTGTTCTACCTCAAACCTACAGTTTAGCTTGTCAAGTTCTCATGGATGTTGACAGAAGACTCAAGATTGCTAGGACAGACACAAACACAGGGCAATAGCAGAGTCAGATTAACATTTGTGTTCATTTCCAAAACTCAGTTCCCATAGGGTTGCAATGAATGTCAGATGATAGATTGCCTTTAGTGACTTGCATGACAGGAAAGGAAATCCAAACTTAGGCTACCTAAACTCATCCTGGATAGTTAACCTGCCTAATCTCTGCCTGAGGAAGATATTATCATTATTTTACCAGTAGGAAGTAAATCTTATTTTTGCTCCAGAGAAAGACTACACCTTCCAAATCTATTTTCTAACAAGTATTCCAGAAAATCTGGTCTGAAGCAAAGGTAATCACTGGAGAACTGTATCCACACAATCAGGAAGAATTTCTGAAATATAGTAGAAGTGGATTTTCAAAACTGGATTTCTTTCCAGCTACTTGTGATTATCATGGCATTGGATATAAATTTAAAATAAAACTGTGAAATATTTATGAACTGGGATGTTATACTCATGAAAGTAATTGTATTATCAGGTACAGTGAGTCTTTAAAGAACATCGGCTTGGGTCGTTTATGTCAATTTATGCACAAACTTGTTTCTATCTTTAGGCACATATTCACAAGTTTAGAAAATCACAAGAATGGTCATATAGGGTCATTTATAAAGTTGGAAGCTTTTTTCTGAATTACTTGATAGTATAGATAATTGTAAAAGACTGTCAATGGCAATTCACTAATTAAAAATTGAGTGTACAAAAGTTAATGATAGGTAGCAAATTTTATTTTTAAAAAAGTAAGCCAAAATGCAACAGTCACTACTTCAAAGAAGATATACACATGGAAAATAGTTTAATTAAAAAACGTGGGACCAGGGAGATAGTTCAGAGGGGTAGAGTGTGCTGTGTTTCTAGAACTTCACTGTTCAATCTGACATTTTGTTTTCCCTTGGATACTTCAGGAAATGATAGCTGAGCATGAATTTGGGAGTATTCTGCTGACATGTGCAACGATTGTGTCCTCCTCCAAAATATTCTGTTATGTGTCATTGTGTAAACAGCAATTAAAACAACATTTAAATATGTTTAATACTAAATCTATATGTTTAATACTAAATCTATTAAAATGGCCCAAATCTCAAACAATTCCAAATGCTGATAATCCTGGAACAAAAGAGGTGGCATACATGCCACACTTCTGGATATGCAGTTTGCAACAGAATCTTTGAGGGAAATTTTGATAATTTCTTATAAAATGAAATATACTCTTACCATAGGATCTAGCAGTCACATTTCTTTTTTATATTTCCACAAGGGAGTTGAAAGTTTATGTTTACATTAACATATGTTTGTGGCTATTAAAGCAGCTCTATTAATAGTCAAAAACATTTGAACAGAATCAACATTTCATTTGGTGGTGGAATGGGTAAATACTATTATAAAATGGAATATTACTCAGCACTAAAAACAAATGAATAATCAAGTTATTAAAAGAGAATGAAAAATCTTAAAAGGCTATCGATTATTGAAGAAATCAACATGAAAAGTGCATGTAGCATATGATTCAAACTAGATGACAGTTGGAAAGGCAGAAATATGGACACAATAAAAACATTAATGGTTTCTAGTCATGGAAAGGGGCTGGAGCGATTGAACAGCAGTAGGGCGTGTGCCTTGCACGCAGCTGGCCTGGCCGAGCCAGTTTGATTCCTCCGCCCCTCTTGGAGAGCCTGGCAAGCTACCGAGAGTATCTCACCCTCACAGCAAAGCCTGGCAAGTTACCCATGATGTATTCAATATGCCAAACAGGTCTCACAATGGAGACGTTACTGGGCCCATTTGAACAAATTGATGAACAACGGGAGGACAGTCATGGAAAGAAGCTACACTGGTTATCTGTGTATATAGATCCTATAAGGAGAAAAGGAGGATTATACGGCTTGAAAAACTTTTTCAAAAACAGTCTGTATACTACATTCATCGGTGAATATCATTATAAATTTATCCAAATCATCAGATTGTTTAATACCCAAAATGAACCTAAGAAAACTAGATTCAATGACAATGATGTGGCCAGTCTGGGCTTTTTCTTAGTAACAAAGATACTATTAATCAAAAATATTAATAGTGGGCTTCAATCAGGGCATTCAAGCCCAATACATCAGGATCCTCCGTGAGCTGTATTGCGGATTCACTACCAGGATCTCACCATTCTACAAAGAAGTGATCGTTGATGTCAAGAGAGGGGTGCGTCAGGGTGATAACATTTCACCGAAACTCTTCAGTGCCACCCTCGAGAACATCATGCGACGACTGGAATGGGAAGGAATGGGAGTGAAGATAGATGGTCGGCAACTACACCACCTCCGCTTTGCTGATGACATTGTTTTAATAACACCAAACATCAGCCAAGCGGCACAAATGCTGGCCGACTTTGACCGTGAGTGTGGAAAGGTAGGACTACAGCTGAATCTTACGAAGACAATGTTTATGAGAAACAGTCTCGTTCCTGATGCCCCATTCGCTCTCAACGGAATGACCATCTCCGAATGCAACAGCTATGTGTACCTAGGTCGAGAGGTCAACATGAGAAATGACCTGGCACCCGAGCTGCGCAGGAGGAAGAGAGCGGCTTGGAACGCCTTCAAGAACGTCGAAGAAATAGCTAAGAGGACAAAGAACCTCCGGCTCCGGGCACATCTCTTTGATTCCACTGTTCTTCCTGCATTAACATATGCCTCAGAGACCTGGGCCCTACGCAAACAAGATGAGAACGCCATTCAGGTCTCCCAAAGAAGAATAGAAAGAGCTATGCTTGGAATAACACGTTTCACTCAAATGAGAGAACGAATCCGGAGTTCTGACATCCGTGGACGATCAAGGATCAGGGACGCTGTCTCATATGCCAAGGTGTCGAAAATCAGATGGGCTGGTCACGTAATGAGATTTAAAGACGACCGTTGGACTAGAGCTGTTACTGATTGGATTCCACGGGATGTCAAGAGACCGTGGCCGCCCACCTACCAGATGGTCAGACTTCTTTGTCAATATCATGAACGATCGGTTTGAGGCCCTCCATGTTCCCGGAGCGAAGAGATGCCATTGGGCTACACTAGCACGCGACAGGGACAAATGGAGACGTTACTGGCGCCCGCTCGAGCAAATCGACGACTAACGGGAAGTTAAGTGATTAAGTGATAAGTGATTAATAGTGGAGTTTATGCATGGATGGATGTAGTGGATACCTTTATAACTTAGCACCTCCCTGATCATTTTATTAACTCAAAATGATTCTGAATATAATTTTTTTAAATTGTGAATATCAACAAACTGGAGCGATAGCACAGCGGGTAGGGCGTTCGCCTTACAAGCGGCCAACATGGCCGACCCGAGTTAGATTCCTCCACCCCTCTCGGAGAGCCCGGCAAGCTACCGAGAGTATTCGATATGCCAGACACAGTAACGACAAAGTCTCCAATGGAGACGTTACTGGGCCCGCTCGAGCAAATCGACGATCAACGGGAGGGCCTTTACCTTTACCTTTATCAACAAACTTATTTAGCATCATAAGAACAGAGTCTATCTTCTCAACTCATCAGCAGAGAAAACTGAATTTGAAATTTTAATCTTGAGGCAGTACAGTTCCTACTTAGACTAGATATTTCAAATTAAGGGACATGATTAGTAAAAAATGGGACATTTGTGTGTTATGAGATATCTGAGCTGACAGACATGAAAATGAGACTCCAATTTTTTTCTAAGGCAGCAAAAAATAACTCACTTGTATCTAGTATCTATTTCTCCTTAGTTTAAGATATGTATAAGCAATATAATCCTTATTCTTACCAGTTTGTCTTTCCTCTTTTAATGTAATTTAAACCTTCTGCTAAGCTTATGTTACAATCATGCAGATGCCATGTTATGGCAAAAATGGGAGGGCAGTTATCACACTGTGAAATAAAATGAAATAGAATAACTACATGCAATTACAGAAACCAAAAATGCATAGCCTTTGAGACTAAGTTCTAAGAAAACCAAATCAAGAAGACAACATCAGGGAAAAAAGATAATGTTGGGTAAGAAAGGAGCTATTCAATTTGAGAACACTTTCTTGGAATTAATGATTTAGCACTTGCTAAGAACCTTAGAGGTGGGGAAAAATCTCTACAGAGATGTTTCTGAGATAATGAAAAAAAATTATAGACTAATCTCAGGGAATTTGTTTATAGAATATGCTGACAGAAAGAAATAAAAGACAGAAAAATGAGCATGTTTGACATACCACAATTAAGAAATTGAAATTAAGAAACTAAATTCTTTGTGCTGGTTGAACCTCTTTAAGTTTCCAATAAAAAGAGAAAGGTGAAATGGGCCCTTGCATAGGTAGGACACAGGACGTTAAGTGGCTGAGAGCCACCTCCCAAGGCTGGACAACTGGCGAAGGATGGACAATGAACAGAAGAACAGGAACCGGACCCCAGGTTTATTTCTCTCTTCTCCCTGGTGTCACCCAATCTCTCCCTTTACAGCACAGTGATAGTCGTCACCGTCATCAGAGTTCCATCATCCTAGTCTCCTTTCAGAACTCAAAGACTCCAAAGTCTGTTCTCCTCCTCATCTTCAATGTCTCATCATCCAACTTCTTGTCCTCAACACCTAGACTTCAGCATCTAGTCTTCAGCATCCAGTATTCAGCATCTAGTGTTCCTCTTACAAGTTTCTCTGTCAGCCTCTTATTAACTTTTTAATATAAATGTTCTTCTTGCCTTTCCATTCTTGGCTGTCTTTACTTTCCTCTTTATCAAAAATTTAGGACTGCAATGGTGTTTGTGTATATTGTTCCACCTTGGTTGGGATAGATTAAAAATAGAGAGATTTTGGAACAACTTCCTTCCCTCTCTCCAGGTAATAAGCTCACTCTTTTCTCTTCACCTTAAAACTTGAAAGTTCTATTATTTCCTAAAAGACTTTCTGTTTGTTAGATGCATGCTGTTTGACATATGACTCTCTCAATAAAACAAATTCCTGATATTTGTGAATTTTGTTTGATTTACAAAATTGAGTCAAAACTGATTCTCAGCACACTTCAATTAAATGTGCATATTTTAAGGGAAGCCAATATGTAATGCTCTGAAATTATGTAAAAGAGACATAAATAACACTTGCTAGTTTAAAACATCACAATATGAAAACATTAATTTACTCTATTACTGTGAAGTTTTTCTATAAAAACAGGTCGATTTTTTAATCTAAATAACAAAAAGTCTTTAATAACTGAAATGTGTCAAAATTTTTGAAGTTCTAAATAGAATATTTTCACAGTAAAATGTAATATCATCATCAATTTCACACAGCAGAAGGTTGTTCAAGTATATGCTAATCATGCTTAAAATGGCAATCCTAAGAATTAATATATGTCTTACAAAATATTTTATTTTAATTTTAGATGTTTTCATAGAGTGCTTATCATACTTTTTATTTTAAAATGCAAATTCATGCAAAGGAAAAGGTATAGAAAAGTCAAAGATGTATGCAATACTAAGAATCTAGCCTGTTTTGCTAAATACTATCTTATTATTGAAATGCACTACTGTGACTTGAAGAAGTATACATATTTGATCAATCATGTGACCAATATGTATTTCTCATATATGTGATTTTCATCCAAAAAGCCTGTAAAAATCTTTAGAACTGAAAATTTTCTAGTCACTGGACTAAAGGAGCATATTAGTCATATTTTGTTTTTCAGTTTCAATTACAAAGAAAAGCTATGACCCATATCAATATAAATGGGTATGAAATTATTTTTAATGGGTTCATGAACTGAACACAACTTTGGGCAAGACTTAAAAATGAGAATCTGATTTCTGTGTAGAAAATTTGACTAGGGATGATCAGTTGTCAGTGTCCAATGATTTCATAAATGACCCAATAAAATCTCTAATCAAGAGAGAATTTAGCTAGACTCCAACTCAGGAAACCATTGTATTTCCATGTCACCTGACCGAGCATCAAGTTGCAGGAAGATAGAAAACATACTGTCTGGACCATTGTTGTATGGGTCATCTGATTATTTATATTAGAATCAAAACCATTGATTTATAATTATAATCACAACTATCCCCTCAAATAAAAAATCATAAAAAATTTAAAAATGCACCCTAAGCTCTGGATGAAGACGTCAGAAAAGCCTGACCTTTAAGTTGCAGGTAGGAAAGTGACACCTCTCTGGAAGGAGTGACACTATTATTTATATCTTGAGATTTGATCAGACACAGAGAAGTTTTCAAAGAAACACATTTTTACTGACAAGGTGAACAAAATCCTAATTTACAGTTACTGGCCAATGTAGATATGTATTGGAATCTTATCTAAAATCATATTACTAAGTTAAAATCATACATTCGATGATGTTTTTCTGCCATCTGCATATATATGGACTATGATTATCAATGTACATTTTTGTCTTCAGCTGTGCACCCTACCTTTCCCGCTCATAAATATGAATTATTTTTCCTGAAAAATTCCTAACTGTATACAGACATTTAAGTCATTCTATCTTTAACTGGCTAAAACCAAACCACCCACTTCTTCCTTATGTTGATTGCTCCTGAGTCTATGCTGGTTAGACATGCTTCCCAATTTAATATGTTTTCTTTCCACTAAAGTCTCTTTTTACTATTCAATTGTTTCTTTATGTTAGACCACAGTATTCTTTAATAAACTTTGCAACAAATTAGTAGTTCAATAAATAAATGCATTTCTTTAATCTTGCATGCATTTCTAGCAATTTAACAAAATCCAAGGGGATGTTATGGGACCCTCTGACTCTTACCCAGTTTCTAATTGTAGAAAGACAGGTAAGTCTGGGCTCCTCGTGAGCAGCTGAAGTTTGAGAAAGGAGACCAGAAACCTCTTATTTTTAGCTTCTTGTTCAGCAGTCCAGGTAACCCAGGACCTTCTGAAGCTTGTGCTCAGTGTCTAAATAAATTATAGAGCTGTTTTAGGAGACTATTCCTGCCTATGGGATTTGAAATTATTTTCAATTAGATATGCAGATAATTGAATAAATTTAATTGCATCAAATTCTTTGATATCCTACCAGTGCTGAACTTCCATTAGAATTGGCACCAGAAATACACACCCTCACAGGAAGCTTAACATATTTCAGTATTATTGAACTGAGATCTCTTTTATTTTGTTTGGATTTGGTTTTGTGTAAAACCAAGCCATATTTGGACTTACTTCTGTCTCTCTGCTTCCATATCATTTCTGGTGGTGCTTGGGGGACCATATTTGGTGTCAGATTTTTCTAACAGTAAAAATCCAGAATCTTAGCTTAAGAGCTATATCTGTAACCCTGAACTCAACTCTTCCTATGTAATGAACAAACTATTTTTAAATGCATTTCTTATCTCCTAAAAATGTAAAGGTATGTTCTTCCATGCTGTTTTTAAATTTGTTCTCAGTTTATTTGGGAGGAGCTGTCAGACATTATTTTCCCCTTTGACTCCATTTTAAATAGTACTCTTTTCTTTTAGTTTCAAAGTTTCTAAAGTCACTATTTCCAGAGAAAGATTATAAATATTAATAACTTGATACAATAACTTGTCTACTTTAAATTAAAAATTAGTAAATATTCTAAGATGAAGTCTGATAGCGAGTGAATATCTGACAATCTTGATACTAATTTCTCTATCATTAAATTATGTGATTTTTGTCATCCATACAGATTTATCATGAGGGCATACATTTGCCATCATAAATATATATAATATGTGAAATGTGTTCCTTATACATGCATATATACAGATATCTCATTACATCATAAATTATCACTGTATTTTTTCATAGATATTTTCTAACTAAAAGTATTTTCTAATTGAGTCAATTATAAGATATATATAATAATTATAAGATATATATATATATATAATGCTTATCTGAATCAACACTTCAAATTTTCACGTTGTTATTTCAGACACAAGACAAAGGTCAGAAAAACCTAGGCATTGCTACTATGGACCAAAGGAAAAAGCAAACATTCACATGCAAAAAAGCACATTCAGTAGTTTTTGAGGAACAATTGGAATAGAGACATTTGTATTTAATTCTCTAGGTTATATGATATAAATAGGAGCTGCAATACTTGAAAAGGCTGTAAAGGCCCTCCCGTTGATCATCGATTTGCTCGAGCGGGCCCAGTAACGTCTCCATTGGAGACTTTGTTGTTACTGTGTCTGGCATATCGAATACTCTCGGTAGCTTGCCGGGCTCTCCGAGAGGGGCGGAGAAATCGAACTCAGGTCGGCCATGTTGGCTGAGTAACCCCTCTGCATCGCCGGATGTGACCCAAAAGCAAAAAAAAAAAAAAAAAATCAGGGGCTTGAGCAATAGCACAGCAGGTAGGGCATTTGCCTTGCACGTTGTCAACCCAGGTTCGATTCCCATCATCCCATATAATCCCCTGAGCACTGCCAGGGGTCATTCCTGAGTGCAGAGCCAGGAGTAACACTGTGTGTGACCCAAAAAGCAAAAAAAAAAAAAATCAATTAGGCTACATATATTATCAAAACCATGATAAAATCAATCCCCAAAGAAATGTATTTCCAAAAATTATTGACATATTAGATGCTGACAGACTATTAAATATCTCTGATCATGTATGAAGAACACAGAAAAAAGATGGGGAAATACTTAAAATGTATTTTCATTTAATTAATACACATATGTATATGAAGCACATATATTCATGAACCATTATTCATCAAAGACCTTAATAAATATTAGAAAACAATCCATTAATGCAGAAAAGTATATATTCACATATTTTATATTCACTTTTTGAATATGATACGTTTATTTCATGTGTAAAATTAAATGTCATTTAAAAAAAATCTTCTCAACCTGTGATACAACAAGATAACTAATTTAACATTTTAGCTATATTATAATCACATTTAGATTTCTTTAAAACATTTAAGTAGTCAAGCTATATTTTAAGCTCACATGACAAATGTCAATACCCAGCGGCTTTTGAAAGAAATGCATCCAGGCCACACAGTAGGTTACTGTCGCTGAGCCGCCCCAAGGGGGAAAGGGTGCTGTCCCTCTGCCTGCTTCCCCTTGGTGACTCAGTGGCCACCATCCTCCAGAGGCCTTTGGGCAGTCAGGTTTGATCCCTCAGTGAGGAGACATGCTGGGCCTCACTGGATGGGGGTGGAGCTGGCCCTTTCCTCCCTGTCCCAATGAGATCCTAAGTCGACGCCCATGAACGGCCTTTCTGGCTCCTGATCAAGCTTCTTAATGGCCATAATCCCAGAGACTCAGGAACAAATCTCGGAACCCAGCAGGTTTTGGCAGAAATCCCTCCAGATTTAATTGTTAAAACTTCCATATTCCAAAATTGTGAGGCCACTACTGCAGCCATATGACAACATATGTTATTCATAACCAGCAATAGAATATAAACTGACTACTGTTGCCTTTTCAGTAGATCTGAGTGTTGGGGTAAAATATCAAATAATAATGGTGGGTCTGGTGTCAAAATATTGAGTGTAATCAATGTAGAGAGAGGGTAAAGTGGAAATCATCTGGCCCACAGGTAGGAGGAGGGTGCAGGATGGGGGCACACTGTAGCATTTAGTGGTGGAGAATGGGCACTGGTAAGTTACGGGTGTATTATTGTATGACTGAGACTTAAGCCCGAAAGCTTTGTAACTGCTCTCACGGTGATTCAATAAATAAAATTATAAAAATGGAAAAAAAAAGTATGGTGGATTTCATGCCCAATTCAGTCAGCTAAGCTAGTGGCTGAATAAATAGCAGTACTCCTACATTTTTTTTTAAAAAACAGATAATTAATTAGCATGAAGTGCTATAAGCTATGTCATAACTATTTGTTTAATGAATGACACTGATTGCATTTTTCAAAGGTTAGAAGAGTGAATTTAAAGAGTGGGTTTTATTTTCTTCCCTATAGGCAAAAATATTCCAGACATTCAGAAAATGGATGGCTTATCTTATTTTTAAAATGCCCAGAGGAAATCAAGCAACCTTAGAAAACATATTTTAGGTTCACAGAGAACTTTTCTGTTTGGGACTAGGCCTCCTCCACCCAGCTCCCCCACCTTTCAGTAGCTAGACAGTTACACCTACCAACTGCCATATAACCCATCAACAGCCATCCAGAGACTATAAAATCAAGCTCCCAGAAGAGAACAAGGTGGAATCTCCTGCTCTTGCGCCTGGCTGTCCTCACCAGGGCCCCTTGGAGGAGGGCGGGTTGAGTTTCCCTCTCCTCCCCGAGTAGAGCCCCGGCAGCTGAAGACCTCAGGGCCCCAGTGAAAGTCATACTGAGACCAGTCTCCACACACTTGGACAAGGAACTGGCAGAGGAACAAATATATATATATATATATATATATATATATATATATATTAGAAATGCATATATAAGTTTATATATTGTTCAACCATGTTATTTTTCTTTTTTTTTGTGGGTCAACTATGTTATTTTTCAACTGATATATCCATGTATATTTGAACACATATAGCATTATAGCACTGTCCTCCTATTGTTCATCAATTTGCTTAAGTAGGCACCAGTAATGTCTCATAACAAATTGTGAGACTTTTTGTTACTGTTTTTGGCATATTGGATACGTCACAGGGAGCTTGCCAGACTTTGCCATGCTGGTGAGATACTCTTGGTAGTTTGCCAGGCTCTCTGAGAGGGTACACATATAATGCTTCTAAAATTGTAGATTAGAAATTCAAGCTCTTAGATGTGTTATTGACATTTTGTTTCTACCAGGTTTGAATACTTTCCTTATGTGTATCCACATGACTGTTAATCACTTACCACATCATTATGCCATTACTTATAATTTTATATAACTATTTTATTTCTTTATTTTAAAAGACTTAATGCAAAGGTACATATACACGAATTATCATTATTATTTTATCATTATTATTATTTTTGGTTTTGGGGGACCATATCCAGTGATACTCAGGACTTACTTCTGGCTCTGCACTCAAGAATTCTTCCTGGGCAGAATCTCCTGCCCCACCTCCAGGCTGTCTTCAACTGGGGCACATTGGAGTGGATTTGGGTTGAGTTTCCTGCCCTTCCCCAAGCAGAACCCTGACAGCTGAAAACCTGCAGAACCCAGCCACAGCCCTGGTCAAGACCTCTCTCCACACACTCAGATAAGCCTCTCCCATGAAGGAACTGACAGAGGAAGCCAGGTATGTGGGACCCATGACTGAGATCTCAAAGACTGCTTGGATTGAAACATGCCCCCTGCACCCAGCTCCCCAGTTTTCCAGTACTTGGCAGTCACACCCACAAACTGCCCCCAGCGCTATATAATTTCATCAATGGCCAAGATCCAGACACTATAAAATAAAGCTCGTGGAAGGGAGAGATGCAGTTTTTCCTGGAGTATACACAAATAATCTATATACTCTAGTCCACTAATGTACCTAAAGGAGCTTACATTTGTTTAGTTTTAACATAATTACTCGTATTCTCTGATATACAGGCTTAAATGGCCCCAGAATGAAATACAACAACCTTCACACATTTCCCTCTTATTGTGGTGAGAATATGCTCGCTGGCTGGATGGGTATTTGAATATTATCTTTAATGAACTATTGTGATCTACTTTATGAAAATAAAATGTATAAAAATAGCAAAAAAAAGAGAATAATTCCTGGCAGTGCCAAGGACCCAAATGTGGTACCAAGGATTGGACTCAGGTTGCAAGGCAAGCACACACCTCACTGTACTATTGCTTAGCACTTATTTTTCTTAATACATTTTATATATTTTATTTATAGATTTCTTTTATAGCAAGATTATAAAGGTTTATTATTTTATTCTAAAGTCTTAGCATATGAAAAATAGTGTCACTGTCACTGTCCTCCTGTTGTTCATCAATTTGCTCGAGCGGGCCCAGTAACATCTCCATCGTGAGACTTGTTGTTACTGTGTTTGGCATACTGAATCCGTCATGAATAGTTTGCCAGACTTTGCCATGTGGGCGAGATACTCTTGGTAGTTGCTGGGCCAGATGTGCGCAAGGCAAACACCCTACCACTGTGCTATTGCTCCAGCCCATGAAAAATACATCACTCATTATTATAAACATTTTTTTTATTTATAAACTTTTATTTTACCAAAATTAACCAGTATGCAATTTATATACTTAATATTTATTTTTCTATTTCTTCAATCAATATTATGAACATTTTATCATCTCATTCCTACTTTGGACAAACTGGCAGGCTACTGAATGTGACCTGCCCACACAGCAGAGTCTGGCAAACTCCCCGTGGTATACCCAATATGCCAAATACCAGTAACAATGATGGGTCTCATTCTCCTAACCCTGAAAGAGCCTTGAATATGGGACTTTAAAAAAAAAATCTCAGAGCTAGGACGAAGGAGATGTTACTGGGGCCTGCTCGAGGCAATCGACGAACAACAGGATGGTCGTAATCATGATCGTGATTATTATGAACTGATCCATAACCAAACAACAAACTATAAAGGAATCATTTTAAATAAAAATTAGAAAATCATAAGCATTTTTCTTTCATGTTGAATCTTTATATTACACTTATTCTATTACATTTAATATTTATTTTATTATAAGATCGATTGCACAGCGAGTAGGGCATTTGCCTTGCACGTGGCTGACCTGTATTTGATTCTTCCGATCTCTCAGAGAGCCTGGAAAGCTACCAAGAGTATCCTACCTGCACAGCAGAGCCTGCAACCCCCCGTGGCATATTCAATATGTCAAAAAGAGTAACAACAAAGTCTCACAATGGAGATGTTACAGATGCCCACTGGAGCAAATCGACAAACAATGGGAGGACAGTGCTACAGTGCTATATTCTATTTTAATATATCATATTTTAAGGCCATACCAATTGTTGCTCAGGCTTATGTCTGGCTATATACTGAGGGATCACTCCTGGCAATGCTCAGCAACTGTGCTAGGCAAATGTCTTACCCACTATACTCTGTCCAGCTCACAGGAGACAAAGTACAGATTCATATTTAACATTCTTGTTTAAAAAGTTATGTAACGATACTATGGTCCTGAAAGTAATGTAAGCATGTTAATTGTGTGAAAGAAAGTTTTAACATCCTTACTTGTATTCTCTGATATGCAGGCTTAAATGGCTATATATTTGGCTATATACAGGCTATATATTTAATTTTATCTTTTAATTTGGTCATGAAATTACCAGTTGAGAAACCAACATCTCTGTTATTATATAATTGTAAAAGAATAAAACCTGGATGTTTGGAATGATAGAGCATAATAATTTAATAAATGAAATAAATATATGAATATATCAAATATTTTCACTCTGAGACCATTTTAAATTGCATCATTGTATACCTAATCTATTAATATATTGTAAAATATATATATTGACAGTTTTAAATATTGAATAATATTTTATTTATATTTTTAAATTTAAGGATTCTTGAATCTCCTTAAGAAATTGTAATTTAATGCAATTCCTGTTATACTCGTCACTGTAGTTACATCTTGATTAAAGTCATTATAAAGGAAATGTAATCACATCTTAATTATCTTCTTCATATTTTTGTTGGCTTACAGTTCGGTTGTTTTAATTGTGATTACCTTTATATATTAATCAATTTTATATTATATGTGTTAATCTGCTCTACATCGTAATTACACTTGCCCACATTTAGTGCCTTCATGTAAGGAAATGCTTAAAGTTCAGTTTAAATAAAACTTTTCTTAGAACTATCTATCTGTAGATCTTTCCATTCCATTGCTTCCCCTCCTTTCTTTTAGGTCATATCTCTTGAGCTTCTATTTTTGCTCTTTATATTTCCTTGTCCTTGTACTGTCTTTGGACATCTATTCTATCTTGCTAACATCTGTTCCACTAGGCACTTTTCCTTTATCCTTGAACAGCATTTCTTGACTTCAAGACAATCCAGATAACTCAGATGAGATCCCAGAATAAACTGGTTTTCCCTATCTTTACTCATAAACTCCAAATTGTATAGCTCCTTTTTCTATCTCAACTTCCCATGAAAGCACAGACTAAGGACCTTTAAATCCCAAAGAGGTAGCTGAATAATTAAAAATTAAGGACAGCCAAGTTGCCATCAAGGTGAAACAAAAACTATATGGATAATGATTGTGAGCAAGAAACACAATCAGAATAGACGGAGATCAATGTGATATGTCACATGAGTACTCAGTAGTTACTCTACTAGCAATTTTTACATGATTGCAACAATGTTATAGAGAAAAATCAAACAGCTTCATTCTCACGATTTTTCTTATGCAGTCATAAATACAAAGCCCTTCTTTTCTGATAAATAGGAAACCAATGATGATACTTCTTACTGAAAACCATCTGTCCATATTCATCTATATCAACAAACTCGGGCCAATTTGCATTAACGCAAGCTGTTATTTCTGTCTTTGCCAATGTTTAACAATGTCAAGTGATTTTTACCTCTTCTCAGGCAGAATATTATTTGAATTCTCAGTGACATATCTTATTCTCTAGGATGATAATATTTTTATTCTTCACAGAGTTGAAATTGCATCACAAATTATGTGATTATTAAAATATGTGCAGAAAAATGGTTTCAATTCTTTGCACGAATATTTTTATGATGGCTAATCTAAAATATTTATATTCCAATTAACATTTTACTTAATACTTAGTTTCCCTTACTTTAAATCAATCAAATAAAAGACATTATATGCCTAAAGGAGATTAGCTATCTATTTTGCTATTGAAACTTACATTAAATAATTCACTAAGAAAGGAGTTCTACATGAAAAATAAAGTATAAAAAATTGAATGTTCAAAATGAGATATTAAATATACTTGTCCTTAGTTATGTCAGTGTATGTATTGGGAACATAGAAAACATTTTAATGTAAACCTTTTAAAATTACATCATACAGGAGGTCCCAGATAACTAGTATAAGTGTTCAGACCATTCTATTTCGTGAAATTACCATGGGTTGACCTATATTCAACCCTCAGCACTATGTATGGTCCCTTAAATGCAACTGGAAGTAAGCATTGAGCACCTATTGTGAAATTGGAAAAAAAATAAGTAACCCCAAAACAAAACAAATAAACGAACAAACAGAACTTTAATTTAAAGCTATAACTTGAAAGATCGCTTTTTTTTTCTTTTTGGGTCACACCAGACATTGCATAGAGGTTACTCCTGTCTCTGCACTCAGGAATTACTCCTGGCGGTGCTCAGGGGACCATATGGGATGCGGAATCAAACTCGGTCAGCCACCTGTAAGGCAAACGCCCTACCAGCTGTACTTTTTGCTCCAGCCCCGAAAGATCACTTTTTTGTGAACTTATTATATTGAGTGAAAAACTAATTTTTCAAAAAAGAGTAATCTTGAAAATTAATAATCGATTGTAGAAACATATTGAAAATTTAAAAAAACTGATAAAACATAGTTTTGTTTTGTTATGTTTTGTTTTTTGTATATGAGACTCTCATTCTAAAAATAAAAGTTAATTAGCAAAGCAAGCAAATGATGAACTCCTTAGGTCTGTTGACGAAAAATTTACCTCTGTAACATAGCTGAGTCTATAATCACATATTTATATATTTTTACACTTCCACATATCTGAAAAATTCCCTAAATAAAAGTCACCTAATATTAAATATTATTTTAATGACTAACATACTAAATTAATACCTGTTCACATTTATAAGCAAGCTTGATTATACTTTACCAATTATCTGACTCAGAAATCCTGTATTCTTCTATTTTTAACTCATGAGTCATGCAGAAATATATGCTAAACCAGTTTTTTCCCAAAGTGAGCAATACTGACTGTGGGAATATAGAAAAATCCAGCGAATGTTGGGGACATGGTTAATGCCTTGTGTACAATTGTGTGTGTGTGTGTGTGTGTGTGTGTGTGTGTGTTGGGAGGAGCTGCTGAGAGGGTGCTCTCTACAGTGTTGGCAGAGGGTGTGATGCCTAAAGTAGCTAGATTCCCAGGAAATCACTTAAAATTTTTCTTTTGAAAGAGATGGTAGATCAAATATTTGAGAATAACTGTGATAATGAGAGAGCACGTTTTCTTTTGCCATATAACTGTTTCATGTTGATCTATTTTTACCTTTCTAAACTGGAAACATAGGAGAATCATAAAATTCCTCTCACTAATCTCTCAGTTAACAGTGAATTTTCCTCGCCACTCTTTCTTTTTATTTCATAGTTGCTTTTAAGCTTACTGAAATGTTTGTTACTGTGAAATATAATATACATCCTACATATATGATGCAAAACATCATTCTATATCCTGGTCAAGTGTTCTTTTTCTTGGGGGGGGGGGGTTCACACTTGGTGATGCACGGGGGTTAATCCTGGTTTTTGCACTCGGAAATTACTCGTGGCAGTGCTTGGGGGACCATAGGGGATGCTGGGAATCAAACCTGTCTCTACCGCATGCAAAGCAAACACCCTACCTGCTGTACTATCACTCCAGCACCCGGTCAAGCATTCTTAAACTATGACTCTGTGGTCTTGTCTGTGGGTGTAAAAAGGTTGAAGAATACTATTCTGGTTTATAATGCTATGGACAAATTACTAATTACTACACTCTAGAAGCAAATGAAAAATTCAAAACTAGAAATATATATACCTATAGATTTTGAGAAACAACTTGTATATTTGTTTTTAACAAGCTAAATTCACACTAACAATGTATAATTTTATTTAATCACACTCATGAAACATTTTTTGTGGTATAATTAAATATTGTACTCCATGCTTTAAGATCACCTTTTTCAACCTTTGCCAGAATCAACATACACAGAGTCGACAAACCGCAAATATCATCAGAAGTCTGAGATACTTTATTTATTGTAATCAAATGACTTTTATAATACACTTCTATTGATGACTAATATACTATCTTTTAAACTACAGATGAAAATACAGATATTTATGCTAAGTGAAATGAGTCAGAAAGAGAGGGATAGACATAGAAAGATTGCATTCATCTGGGGAATATAAAGTAACAAAATATGAGATTAATACCCAAGAATAGCTGAGATCAGCACCAGGAGCATTACTCCATAACTTAGAGGCCAGCCGGGTATCCTAGAGGAAAGGGCAGTTCAGATAGAGAAGGAAGCACCAAATAAAGGGTGTTTGGAGGATCCTCCCAGGAGGGGAGATGCATGTCGAAAGTAGACTATGGACTGAACATGTTTGCCACTCAATGCCTCTTTTGCAGACCACAACACCCAAACGGAGAGAGAGAACACAGGGGATTGCCCTGCCACAGAGGCAGGGGGGATGGGGGAATAGGGGTGGGGGGGATATTATCCATGGTGGTGGAAAATGGACACTGGTGGAGGGATGGGTATCTAATCATTTTATAATCGAAACCCAAGCACAAAAAATTGTAAATCTACAACTGTACCTCATGGTGTTTCACTAATAAAAAAAAAAGAAACGGTCTTCTCAATATTAATAAAGAGCTCTATGCAAAATAAAAAAAAAGAAAATACAGATATTTATACATATTCTACAGAACATCTTCTTTGCCTAGCAGGACAAATTCTTAAAAGACCATTTTTTTTTAGTATCTGTTTTGCCTCTTACAGAATAGTTTGTAAGAAATAAACAAATGAAGAAAATACAAAAACACACTTTTTACTTCTTGACATAAATTTATCTATATATAACAAGCATCTTAAACCAATTGAAGCGTTTATGTTTAATTTTGTGCTGTTATATATATGTACACATATAATCTCATTTATTATTCTTTCTTTGTCCTTTTTTATTATTAATGTAATTTTCTTAATTATCAACGATGACTAGCACTATTGATGCTTAAGTCTCCCCCAGAAAAATTCTACTGGCAACTTAAACGGTAGCTAGAAATAGATAAGAAATTATTCTTGATAATAAAAAATACAGTATTTATTCAGGATTAATTTCAAGTTGATCACTCTTTTACATAAATGAAACACTTTTTATTGACTGAAGATATCAAATGCATTTAGAATGTACTGCGTTTCTTTGTGATAGAGACATTTATAATGACTGTTTGACTAAAAACGTTATGTTCACGCTATTTGAATCCTGTCCAATACTTGGAAATTGACCAATATGCTTTGCCTTCCCACCCGCTCCCCTCTAGCATGTTTTTATGATACTGGTATATTTAATTTCTGATCATTTAATTTATATAAAACATTTTAATTTCTAGAGAAAATTTACACAAACACAGCAAAATCTTTTATAACTTCTAAAAATATGTCTAAACGTGTATTTGTAACTTCAATTCATTTGCAAAACTTTTTAAAGAAATAGAAAAGATGGGACTATAGAGATAGTAAAGAGGGTAGATGCTTGCCTTACATCCTGCCAACTCTGGTTTAAATATCTAACAACACATATGGCCGGCCTCCAGAGCACTGCAAGGGTAATCCTGACACAGAACCAGCAAAAGTTTTTGAGCATGGGCAGTATACCTCAGCACCCCACTGCCAAAAAGAGATATAAAGTAAATCTGTACTAAAAATATGTTTCTCTTAAATTGTTAGAAGATCATTCTTATTCTGGAATTAATGAGCTTGATCACATCATTTTCAGAATCATAAAGTATAGATTGATATAAAGAGGACCCTAAAACAGGTATTGCCTTTTAAGAAGTGAATGAAATTCACAGCAAAGGGCCATTGGTGTTCAGCTTAGTGTGAAAAACAAAAGTTGCATTTAATTTTAAATCTACACTGAAGGTCTATTTAAGAAGTAACAAAAATTTAAATATAAAAGTTAGAGACAAACTTTAAAAATTATGTTAATAATGAGCTTGCATCTTCTAATAATCTCGACACAACCTATAGACTTATGTCCCTGTAATATACTTTTTAAAGAAGTGTCTAGGAGAATGGCCTTTGATGATGTTATTATATACTTTTATTCTAAAACAAAGTAAAGAAAATGAGAGAAATAATTTATGATCAGAATGTGTCCGTGGCTCTTCAGTGAAACTGTATTGTCTATATAGACATTTAAATATATGTATACACACACATATATATACATATATATGTATATATTTAATGTGGCTATACAGGAAATAACGTTTTTAACTTCTGAATGACACCTTCCATCTGCTCCTTTAAATCCATGTCACACATTCACACATTTTATCACTCTGCTTATCACCCAGGAAGCTGGACATCATAAATAACACCGTTTCTGGGTCTTTTGACTTCCGTTTGGCCTCAGCAAATGTAGAATTCTGACGAAAAAACTGAAAGCTAAAAGATGAGGTTAAAATAATAAATCCTTTTGTTCTTCCTTCAATGTAGCCACAAACTTCAGCTACTGATCTTTAAAGGCAACATAGAATGATCAATTTCTGATTTTAAAAAATGCTTTCTCTTCTCAATTATAGACTTAGAACTAATAAAGTTGTTGCATCACTTCATTTGTGATATCTCTCCCCTCTTCTCCATATCAACTCATTTTTAAACAAATTATTCATAGAATTGTCTTATTCCCTATATTTCATCTATAAGGACTTTTTGCAAACTATTGGTGAAATATTTAAATCATACGTTGTTTCCATATATAACAAAATATTAACATGTTTTTCCCCTTAGTGTCTGTCTCTAGACTCTTGCTTTTGCCAAATGAATCACATATATCATATTTCTATTACTGTTTTCCAGAAATTGCGTCTCACTATGTTGATTGAGTAGAGTTTCTTATTCAATTTGCATGTACTCATTCACATATATCCACACAAATGTATGCATGTAATGCAAAATTTTTCTTTTATTTTAAAATTATGAAAGACCAGAACCACATCTCTGGTTCAATCTCTGGCACTGTGTTTTGTTCCTGAGAACCAGCAAACATCATTTCTAAACACAGAATCAAGAAAAATCTGTGAATACCTATAGATATGGTCCAAAATACCTAAATTACTGAAGGCTAGAGAGATGAAAAACCAAAATATCAGTATTTTAAGTGTGATAGATACAGAAACAAAATCAGTATGATGAATTGAACTTTGTCTTCTTATAATCTACTTTACCACATAATGGGAAATTGATTATTATAATATATCAATCTTATCCCATATTTATTTTACCATTATTACTCCTTCCTTTATGTTATTCATATTCTTTACACCTATCTTATATATCTTTCTTTTTCTATTCCTATAACTTGAAATGATCTTCTCTTCTAATGCAGAGAAATTCAGTGATCCCATTTTGTAAATCTGTATTTAACATTTTCTAACACATTGCATATATTATCTTTGCAGCAGAAAGAAATAATCACAAACATGGCTGATGTGTTTATCGAATATGCCTCATATTTTATGATGCATTATTGTCATGCCATTGTTTTAATAACACCAAACATCTATTCAGGTCTCCCAAAGAGGAATTGAAAGAGCTATGCTTGGAATATCACGTTTCACTCAAATGAGAGAAAGAATCCGGAGTTCCGACATCCATCGACGATCAAGAATCAGGGATGCTGTCTCGTTTGCCAAGGTGTCAAAAACCAGATGGGCTGGTCACATAATGAGATTTAAAGATGAAAGCTGGACTAGAGCTGTTACCGACTGGATTCCACAGGATGTCAAAAGACTGCGTGGCCGCCCACCTACCAGATGGTCAGACTTCTTCATCAAGATCATGAACAATCGGTTTGAGGCTCTTCATGTTCCTAGAGCGAACAGACGCCATGGGGCTACACTAACACGCGACAGGGACAAATGGAGATGTTACTGGCGCCCGCTCGTGCAAATCGACGATTAACGGGAAGTCAAGTGATCAACTGATTGTCATGCATGCGTGTGTTTTATATTGGTAAAAGTACAATATGCGTGGGTAGTCTCCACCAACTGGTTATTTAGTTCTCTGAAAGATAGTATTAGGTAACATAAAAAATAATTTATTTTGAAAATGTCCCTTTTTATGCTGCTTTATTGAGTTTTAATGAATTTTAGCCTAAAATGTAAAAACATTAGAATATAAGAGATGCACCAAGACATTACCTGAGGAGGTAAGTGTCTAGTCCATAGAAAGGGATGGTGGTTTGTTTTGTGATGACCTATAATGAACAGTCTTCTATCAACTTTCATGAATCGTTTCTGTTTTCAGGTGAACTTTCTCTAAACTCTGAAAATTATTATGTCAGTTGGCTTGGGCATAGTATAAAATACCACACCTAACAGCATAGCAATTTATTTTCTTAAATTTCTGAGACTGGAAGTCTAAAACTTGGATGTTAGGATGATTGGTTTCTTCTGAAACCCTACTTTCCTTTCTACTGTTTCTCACATAGGGTTTACAAAGGATTTACTAGCATATATATATATATATAGTGATAAGAACTCTGCAAATTGTATCTAAATCAGACATAATTGGCCTCATTTTAACTTACTTTTTCTGAGGCTTCACATCATCATCTATCAGTTTGTCATCTTTTCCTTTAAGAATACTACTCAGAAGAGATTAGGAAAACACTACATAATTTCATCTTATCCGAATTACCTTTTTATGAACTTGAATCAAATTAAACTCAACTTTCAGGTACTAGGGATTAGAAAAGCATCATCAAATCCTAGGAACAAGGCATTCTATTGCACATTACTTCCAGCAACTCGGCTTTAAAGATACTGGTATTTTCTTGCAATTTTAAATCAAATCCTAATGATAGATTCCATTAGCCTAACCTACTCAAATTTTCATCTTATTGCATCTTAGAGACAAAATATCATTGAAAGATAAAATAAGGTATTTGAAAAGTTTGATTATATACTGACCTCCATAATCAGGGAATGAAATTTTTTTCTCCTGAGCAATGGAGACTGAATGCTAAAAAAATATATGAGGGGAAGAAATTATCAGGTTCTTCAAAAACAAATGGGCTAAAGTAGGCTAGGAAGATATAAAATACTGGCATTGACTATATCCCATACTGATCTCTGCTCGTTATTAATATGTATTTTGTTCCTATATACTTCAAAAGATCTAAACATAGGAATGAATAAAATTAATTTCATTTGCATTTTGTGGCATATCAACTCATATCCCAATCAGAGAACATGCACAATTATATCTAGTTTTCAAGATATGCTTACATTCATTCTTATAGGTATAGCAGAAACCAATTGTCCCTATAATGACCAAGATTAAAGCAAGATGATAAATTTTGGTAGACATTTATTATTCATAGGCACCATTTATGTAAGCTATCTGTGATGATATCTCCTATCTTTCAAAGGAAAGGAAAATATGGATATGATAATTTTGTCCTAAGATAGACAAAATTCTGCTGAAATGTGTTATTAACAACGTATTTAATAGATACATTAGACTTTTAGTTAGTTAATGTGGCAAATCTTGGGTCTGTTCTGTAAAGAGACTCATCATTTTTTGTTATTTCTTTGAATATATTTTGGAAAGAAAAGGAGAAGTCCTATATTCCTGTGATCTGTAACACTTTATTAATTAACCTCAGCTTTCTGATTTTAGTCCTAAACTTGTCTTAGCAAGTTTGATAATAGGTTTTTGATGACAAGTACTTGAAGTTTATTATTGGCACTTTGATTTTAAGATTCAAGTTTATCATTCACTTCTCTGAATGATGAACCTAAATGCATTTTCATTAAGAAAAAATAGTTATTATCTATTTGTACATTCTTTGGGGAGAAAATGCAAATTTCATAGTTACTATATCCTATTTGAAAATATATTGACTGTTTTTAAAAATCATTAACATGAAAAAAGCTAAGACATCATTGAAATTACTTTCATTGTTGCATTTGGAAAATGCTTTATAAATAAACCTATGGAGAAGTTATTCTCTATATGTTCCACAAAGTGAAGTTACTTTCAAATAAGTAGAAAACCCTAAAGATAAGTACATAGCTGTCTAGAGCCTTGATTACCTAATTTTTAATTTAATCAACAATTAAATTTTCATTTTTGTTCCTGCTCCCAGCAGCCTGGCAGACCTTCACTACCTCTACTACCTCCACTACCCAGCCACTGCCACTCTCCAGGACACTTTTCGGACACTTGGGCAAAGACTCACCTATGTGTGAAGCCCCACAAAACCAGGGAAGCCGAACTCTGTGACCTTGGACTCCAGGCTCAATGGACTCGGGATCAGAGATCCTCTGCCTTCTCCCAGCAGCCCAGTAGACCTCCACTACCTCCACTACCTTCACTACCCAGCTGCCACCACACTCCAGAACGATTTCTGGACCATGCGGCTGCTTTGAGACACATCATAAAACACTTAATACAAGAATACTGTACCGTATTTGATGGGATTAAAATGTGGTTTGAACAACTGCAAGGATGATTAAAGACTGCCCTAAAAGCCTCTATCTTTCTCAGAGAGCCTGGTAAGCTATCAAGAATAATCTGCCCACACGGCAGAGCCTGGCAAGATGTCAGTGGCATATTTGATAGGCCAAAATCAGTAAATACAATGGTTCTCATTCCCCTGACCTTGAAAGAACCACAATACATCAGCATTGGGAAGAATGAGGAAGGAGAGGCTGATAAAATCTCAGGGTTGAACTAGGCTGCCAAAACAAAGGACAAAAATGACTGTACTTTCAATGGACATACGCTGGCATTGAATGCATCCATCAAGGACCTGATGGTACAAGCATGAAAGATCAAGTACAACATCATTGGTCTGACTGAGACGAGAAGGCATCAATCACATAACGCCATTTTCAACACTGGAGAAGAACTGTTCCTCGGAACATGTGACAAAAGAGGCGTTGGTGGTGCCGGTGTCCTTGTCAACATGCACTTGGCCATAAACATTGGTTCAGTCTAATGTACGAATTGTACGATTACATTTGAATACATGTGGTTCACAGCCAGCAGTTTCTATCTTTGTTGTCTCTGCTCCAACATCCAATTATGATGAAGGAAAAATTGAGAAGTTCTACATGGAGCTGGAGAAGTTCCATAAAGAAGACCACACCTTCTACAAGATCATTGTCAGTGATTTTAATGCCAAGATAGCACTGAGAAGGTCAGCCAAAGAACTCTACATGAGGACCCATGGCCTAGAATGGAACTAACAGGGTGAGAAACTGTCTGAGTTCATCATGTCGATGAAGTCCATCCATGGTAACTCAGTTTCAGAAGGCTGAACCTAAATGTTGGACATGGGAGTCTCCCAGTGGATGGTTACACAACAAAATTAAACATGTCAAATTCAATCTATGGTCTTGCCTTACTGGTGTCAGTGTTGTCCTAAAATTCCAAACGGAATCGAACCATCATCTCCTTCATTCAAAATTCTACTTCACAGAGGGAGGGAGAATGGTCTGCAAAGTTTAAGAAGAAAACTCCCAGAACGACCATCAACTGGGAGCTCTTTGACACTATTGCGGCAACATGAGAAGATGCCTTCACTGACAACATTGACTAGGAATACGATCTACTGGTTCAATACCTCCATGAGTCTATTCTTGGTGTATCATGCTTCACTCAAATGAGAGAAAGAATCCAGAGTTCCGATCTCCATCTAGGATCAAGAATCAGGGACGCTGTCTCTTTTGCCAAGGCATCGAAAATCAGATGGTCTGGACACATAATGAGATTTGGAGATGACCGCTAGACTAGAGCCATTACAGACTGGATTCCACGAGACATCAAAATATCGCATGCCGCCCACCTATGAGATCGTCAGACGTCTTCGTCAAGACCCTGAACAGTCGATTTGAGGTGTTCATGTTCCTAGAATGAACAGATGCCATTGGGCTACACTAGCAAGCAACAGGGATAAATAGAGACGTTACTGGTGCCCGCTTAAGCGATTCGATGAGTAATGGGATGTCAAGTCATCAAGTGATTCCTTTCCAAATTTAATTTTATGCCTTTTCTCAAACTATGTTTCCAATATATACCCTTTTGGTTTGTTAAAAATGAGCTGAATAATAATAGGATACATTTTTATTTGGAACAAAAATAGCCCACAATGTGTTATAGTGCATACTCTGTGTGTAGGAGTCCTGTTTGATTTTCATCACTATAATTTCCCTCAACAATTCTGGAATTAATCTCTGAGTATTGCCACTTATGATCTTAGAGAAAAGAGAAGGCATCAAAGATAACAGTTCTGTTAGAACTCTATAAGAAAAAAACATCCAACTCATTAAAAAAAAATGGGGAGAAGAAATGGACAGAAACTTCCTCAAAAAAAAAAGAAATTTTAATGATGCAAAGACTTGTGAACAAATGCTCTTCACCACTAATCTTATCAGGGAGATGCAAATCAAAACAACAAAGAGATATCTCACACCACAGAGATTGGCACATATACATAAGAACAAGAATAACCAGAACTGTCACAGATGAGACAAAGTGACTCTCCTTCACTATTGGGAATATTGCCTTTCCATCCTTTTTGGAAAACAATTCCCAAAATTAGAGATTGAGCTCCCACCGGACCCAGGAATACCATTTTTGGGAATATACCCTGGGTACCCAACAACAAATAACAGAAATGTCATGTGCACTCCTGTTTTCATTACAGCACTATTCAGAGTAATCAGAATCTTGGAACAACCTGAGTGCCTGAGCACAGACCAATGGATAAAGAAAAAAAAAGTATGTTTACAAAATGTAATACTCTGCCACTGTTAAGAAAAATGAAGTCATGAAAATTTTTTACATATGGATGGACATAGAGAGTATCATACTGAGTGAAATGAGTCAGAACAGAGGGACAGATATAGAATAACAGCATTCATTTGTTGTATATAAAATATGTATAGTAGAATACTAATATCCAAAGCCAAGGAAAACAAGGGCTACTAGGACTGGTCATTTTCATTTTTTTCATTCATCATCCTGTTATTTGTCGATTGCCTCGAGCAGGCCCCAGTAACATCTCTTTCATCTTAGCCCTGAGATTATATTCAAGGCTCTTTAGGAGAATGAGACCCATCATTGTTACTGGTATTTAGCATATTTGGTACGCCACGGGGAGTTTGCCAGACTCTGCCCTGTGGGCAGGCTACATTCCATAGCCTGCAAGTTTGTCCAAAGTAGGAATGAGATAATAAGATATCATAAAAAGATGTCCTGATAAGATGTCGCGCGGCCGCATTTGCGGCCACTCGGTTCCGGGAGCTGGATTTTATAGTCTCTGAGTCTTGGTCGCTGATGGGATTACACGGCGCCAGGGGGCCAGGTGGTGCGTGTGACCCATGCCTACTGGAATTTGGAGGATCTGGGTGGAGGATGCTCAACTCCAATCCGAGTAGGCTTGGAGATCTCAGCCCCGGAACCCAAGTGGCTTTGTCCCTCTGCCAGTACCTTCATGTGTGCAGAGAGTGGTCTCGGCATGGTGGTGGCTGGTCCTGGAGGTCTTCCGCTGCCAGAGCCCTGTTCGGGGCGGGGAGGAAAGCTCAACCTGCTCCCCTCCAAGGGACCCCGGCGAGGAACAGCCAGGAGCAGGGGCAGGAGACTGCACTGGTCTCGTCCGGGAGCTGGATTTTATAGTCTCTGAGTCTTGGCCGCTGATAGAGTTGAGCATCAATGGCCAAGGACTGGTCAACATTTGGAATCTACCACAAATGTGTATGAGTTTGAAGGTAGGTAAGATAGAGTATGGACTGGTATAATAATAATAGTTAGGAATGATCATGCTGGACAATAACTGATCATGTAGGTAAAGGGATATGCAAACAACCTTTCCTATCTGTATTGTAAACCACAATGTCTTCTGAGATAGAGAGAGACAAAGAAAGAGAAAGAGAGGAAAGAGAGAGTGGGGGGGGGGGGAGAGAGAGGAAGAAAGAGGTGGGGAGAGAGAGACAGAGAAGGAGAAAGAAGTGCCTGTCATAGAGGCAGGCTGGAGTTGGGTGGAGGTCATGGGAAGGAAATTGGGGGCACTGGTGCTGGGAAATGTATACTGGTGGAGGGCTGGGTGTTGAAGCACTGCATGACTGAAACCTAATCATCAACAGCTTTTCAAGGGTCTATCTCAAAGTGAATCAATAAAAAAAAATACACACATACATTTAAATTTCTTCAAAATTGCAAAAATTGCAACCTGGAGGCAGAGGGGGAGCATAAGAAAAGAAAGGAAAAGCAATTTGTATGTACGTTTGTGATTGAGTAGGAGTTTTGTTTGTTTTATTACTTTGTTTTGGGACCTTACCCAGTGTTGATCAGGGACTCTTCCTTGCTCTGCGTTTAATGGTCACCTGCAGTGGGTTTTGATAGATTATATGGGATGCCAGGGATCAAAACTGGGTAAGCCCTGTGCAAGGCTGGGTGTGACCCAAAAAGCAAAAAAAGAAAAGAAGAGAAAATGTTTGACCATCCTTACAATTACAATAATTAGTAGCGATTAAAATTTTATCCTATTTTCAAAACATATGTATGTACCTTAATGATTTTATTAGGTTCAACATTGTAGAAAAAAGTTCAAACCAATAAAATATTGAGTGAATACAATATGTGGATTAGAGCTAAAATATTTAATTTTACATACTTTTAATTTATGCACAAACATGTGTTAAATCAGCAGCTACAAAACCATGTAAAATATTTAACAAAAATTTAAAAAAATATATATGAACTTTAACAAACAAACAAAATTTTCTAAGTATAGGAAAGGGAAAAATCCACTGTCCACAAATGCCCAGAAATCCTCAAAAAGGGATAGGTTTCTTGAAATGCATCACACTTGAATGTGAATGTAAATTATATGGATAACAATTATTTTGACATTTACCTTTTTAGGAAAAAGTTTCTGAACTTCAACTCACATTCTTTGATATAATCTGTTTGAAGATGGAAAGAGAGACAAGCAGATAGTTTAAATGACAAAGCACACTGTTGTCGTTTGCAAGACCCATCCTTGGCATGTTTAATCACAGCAACTCCAGGTATAGCTCTGCTGGAATGCTGGATCTGATGGTAACACACCAAATCTTTAGGCTGCATAGCCAGGCCAAGATTCCTATAGTAACTGCCCTTCCTTGAGAACTGCTAGGTGTGGTCCATATTTGAGAAAGGAAGGATGGTAGGAAGGAAGGAAGGAAGGAAGGAAGGAAGGAAGGAAGGAAGGAAGGAAGGAAGGAAGGAAGGAAGGAAGGAAGGGAGGGAGGGAGGGAGGGAGAGCGGGAGGGAGAGAGGGAGAGAGGGAGAGTGGAGAGAGGGGGAACGGAGGAGGCGCAGAGGGAAGGAGGGAGGCCAGAAATGAAAATAGTTCAAAAATTTTAGCTATTTTATAGCTGTATTCTATCATATTGATAAGGATTCATTAGAGAATATCTTTTGGTACTGCTTCAAATCATAGAGAATATTAAGTGATTAAACTTGAAGAATGCATAGCAATTCTGATTGAACTTTGTAATGTATCTACCTAATTTATTTCAGGATACATTTGTGCAGTGATTACTTGAACAGGTAAAGTGATAAGAAGAATTATTTATAAAGATGCTTGAAATCTGGTTACTTCATTCACATTTATTCATAAAATGTAAATGAAAAGATAAGTGATAAAGGATAAAAATAATAAAGATATATTTACAAAACAATTTTAAATATAAAATGTTTTAAATATAAAATGTTTAAATATAAAATGTTTAAAATTACTGTGAATGGTCATGTCCTTTGGTACTCAGAGGCTACTCTCAGCAATGCTCAGGGAACCATGTGCCAAGTGAGAGATCAAACTAAGATCAGCTGCCTGTAAGGCTATAAACTGACTTAACCCTTGCAACTATCTCTATGGTGCCTAAAATGTAGAATTTAATAGAAGCTTCTTCTTCTCATTCATCTCACTGCCTGCAGTTTCTATCTTCGTTGTCTACGCACCAACATCTCATTATGATGAAAGAAAAATCGAGAAGTTCTACATGGAGCTGGAGAAGTTCTATAAAGAAGACCACACCTTCTACAAGATCATTGTGGGTGATTTTAATGCCAAGATAGGACCGAGAAGATCAGCTGAAGAACTTCACATCGGGACCCGTGGCCTAGAATGGAACAAACAGGATGAGAGACTGTCTGAGTTCATCATGTCGACCAAGACCATTCATGGTAACTCACAGTTCCAGAAGGCAGAATCTAAACGTTGGACATGGGAATCTCCCGGTGGACGATTCCACAACGAAATAGACCACATCACATTCAATTGCCTGACCGATGTCGCTGTTGTCCCAAAATTTCGAAAGGGATCGGACCACCGTCTCCTTCGTGCAAAATTCTACTTCACAGAGCGGGGAGAAAGGGCTGCAAAGTTCATAAAGAGAACTCCCAGAACGACCACCAACTGGGAACTCTTTGGCACTATTGCGGCAACATGGGAAGATGCCATTGTTGACAACATTGACGAGGAATACGATCGACTGGTTCAGCACCTTCATGAATGTGTGAGGAATGCCAAGAGAGAGATAGCCACAAAAAAATGCCTGTATTCGAAAACTCTTGAGCTAATTCACCAGCGTGGTTTGGCGCATGCCTCAGGCAACCGCAAGCTAATGTCCGAGCTCACAAAGCAGTGCAGAGATGTGATTAAGGAAGACCTCAAAGAGAGAAGAGCAGAAGTACTGGTAGATGCAGCAGAAGCTGGGAAAAGTATTCGTAATGCCCGCCTGTCCTTCGCCAACTACAAGACCAAGATGACTGCCCTCCAATGTCCTGATGGATCCATCACATCCTCCAGAACGGCAATGGAGAAGATTATCCAAGTCTTGGACTCAAATTTTGTCGATAGCCATGTCCACTTGCTGACATACCAAATTCCACAGGATGGATATGTCATTCCCAATGTTCTCCCTTCCGAAATCCGACACTCCTTTTTGTCTGTAAAGAAACAAACAGCACCCGGCCCAGACAAGGTCAGACCTGAACACCTGAAGATCCTGCCATCAGTATTCATCAATACACTGGCTCGGCTCTTCACATGCTACCTGTCTGAATGCAAGGTTCCGTCCCAGTGGAAAACCAGCAGGACCGTACTACTGTTCAAGAAGGGAGACATCCATGATATTGGCAACTATCGCCAGATCTGCCTATTGTCTGTCATCTACAAGTTGTTCACTCGAGTCATCCTAAATAGGATTGGCAGAACACTAGATGAAGGACAACCATGCGAGCAAGCCGGGTTCCGCAAAGGATTCAGCACCATCGACCATATCCACACGATAACCAAGCTCATTGAGGTTTCTTGGGAGTTCAAGATGCCACTCTGTTTAACGTTCATTGATCTAAAGAAGGCCTTTGATTCTGTTGAGACAGAAGCGGTCATTGAAGTCCTAGCCAATCAGGGCATTCAAGCCCAATACATCAAGATCCTCCGTGAACTGTATTGCGGATTCACTACCAGGATCTCACCATTCTACAAAGAAGTGATCGTTGATGTCAGGAGAGGGGGTCGGCAGGGAGATACCATTTCACCGAAACTCTTCAGTGCCACCCTCGAGAACATCATGTGACGACTGGAATGGGAAGGAATGGGAGTGAAGATAAATGGTCGGCAATTATAACACCTCCGCTTTGCTGATGACATTGTTTTAATAACACCAAACATCAGCCAAGCGGCACAAATGCTGGCCAGTTTTGACCGTGAGTGTGGAAAGGTAGGACTACAGCTGAATCTTACGAAGACAATGTTTATGAGAAACAGCCTCGTTCCTGATACCCCATTCGCTCTCAATGGAATGACCATCTCCGAATGCAACAGCTATGTGTACCTAGGTCGAGAAGTCAACATGACAAATGACCTGGCATCCAAGCTGTGCAGGAGGAAGAGTGCAGCTTGGAACACCTTCAAGAACGTCGAAGCAATAGCTAAGAGGACGAAGAACCTCCGGCTCCGGGCACATCTCTTTGATTCCACTGTTCTTCCTGCATTAACATATGCCTCAGAGACCTGGGCCCTACGCAAACAGCATTAGAATGCTATTCAGGTCTTCCAAAGAAGAATAGAAAGAGCTATGCTTGGAATATCACGTTTCACTCAAATGAGTGTAAGAATCCAGAGTTCCGACATCTGTCGATGATCAAGAATCAGGGACACTGTCTCATTAGCCAAGGTGTCAAAAAGCAAATGGGCTGGTCACGTATATGAGATTTAAAGACGACCGCTGGACTAGAGCTGTTACTGACTGGATTCCACGGGATGTCAAAAGACCAAGTGGCCGCCCACCTACCAGATGGTCAGACTTCTTCGTGAAGATCATGAACGATCGGTTTGAGGCTCTTCATGATTCCAGAGCGAACAGATGCCATTGGGCTACACTAGCACGCGACAGGGGCAAATGGAGACGTTATTGGCACCCGCTCGAGCAAATTGACGACTAATGGGAAGTTAAGTGATTAAGTGAATAGAAGCTGAATAAATTCAACAGCTTCAACTAAAAAAATCACTCAGAAGATGATATTTCCACCAAATATAAAGTAAATATGAATGTTTTGCATAAGTTCTGAACATAATTTCCTCATTTCTTTTTATTTATAAATCAAAAATTGCTTTATTTTCTCAGCTTTTTTTGGCAATGTGTGTCACTGCTTACAGTGTTCCTGGGTCAAGATATTGGGCTAAGGGATTCTAACCTGGGTGGGCAGGAATCAAACCAAGTACTTTGACCTCTATGCTATCTTCCTAGCCCTTAGACAAAACTTCTTATTGGAGATCAAAAAATATGCTAAATTACCAGCAGTGCTTTGCTGCAGATATAGAGAATCCAGGTATGTCAGCTATGTCATTTTTTTTTTTCATTTCATCATCCTGTTAATCGTCGATTGCCTCGAGCAGGCCCCAGTAACGTCTCTTTCATCCTAGCCCTGAGATTATATTCAGGGCTCTTTAGGAGAATGAGACCCATCATTGTTACTGGTATTTGGCATATTTGGTAGGCCACGGGGAGTTTGCCAGACTCTGCCCTGTGGGCAGGCTACATTCGACAGCCTGCAAGTTTGTCCAAAGTAGGAATGAGATAATCAGCTATGTCAGTTGTCTTTTTTTTTCTTTTTGGGTCATATCCTGTGATGCACAAGGATTAATATTTGCACATAGACTCAGGAACTATTCTGGCGGTGCTCTGGGGACTATATGGGATGCTGGGAATCGAACCTGGTCAGCCACATGCAAGGCAAACCCCCTACCTGCTGTGCTATTACTCCAGCCTCTGTTCCTTGTCTTTACAATTCCCAACTCTACCTGAATAGAAACTGCTGGCAAAATTATCATATGCATACTACTGTAGATTCAATCTTTAAACCTAGAAAGCTTCCCAAAATAATCTGAAAATACTAAAAGATAAGCATACAACAAGAGAGAATTTTGATATCTCTCTCCTACTCCTGACCCATACCCGGGAATCTCATGTAGAGAAGATAGAGTAGGCAGTTAGAAAGCAATTTGGCAGCTGGTTAAGGTCCAGGGGATGGGGTTATTTGTTAGACTCAAGAATGGAGGTGCAGCTGAGGACAATGTAATAAAAGAGAAGGACATAAAGCAACAGTAGTTCCCCAATCTCATGCATGCACCAACAAGACAAACTCATGTCCAGAAGTCCCCCAACTCATTCACAGCCCATCATAATACGATTAGCATTGCAGTTTGGTCCTAAACAGTGGGTATTTGGTATGCATCATGAGTAAGTTCAGCTGTCAATCTTCCACTAACAATTTCACCACTAGGTCAATGTCACCTAGTCCACTTTTAGTCTGTATTATAAAAACATAACTGTCTAAGCATAACAATTGGCTGTCAACTTGTAGTGACCTACTTAGAATCTCTATGGTATACTTGCTGAGAGAGAAAAAGGGAGGAGTGAGGGGGGAGGGAGGGAGGGAAGGAGAGAGAGAGAGAGAGAGAGAGAGAGAGAGAGAGAGCACCTTTCTTGTTCTCAGCCGAGTTACACAAGCGCTGAGCGTTTCTGGTGTCCCACCTGGTAAACCCTGTGACTGAAGCATAATTGTGTCCAGTCACATATGCAGTACAAGACAGTGAAGAAAGTCAGTAACACATTACACAATGAAGCATATTTTCACGTTTATTATTTTTTGATTCCACTATTTGATTTGATAATCTCTTTGATTCCACTATTCCACTATTCTTCCTGCATTAACATATGCCTCAGAGACCTGGACCCTACGAAAACAGGATGAGAACACTATTCGGGTCTCTCAAAGAGGAATCGAAAGAACTATGCTTGGAATATCACGATTCACTCAAATGAGAGATAGAATCCGGAGTTCTGATCTTCGTCAACGCTCAAGAATCAGAGACGCTGTCTCATTTGCCAAGACGTCAAAAATCATATGGGCTGGACATGTAATGAGGTTTACAGACAACCGCTGGACTAGAGCCATTACTGATTGGATTCCACGAGACATCAAAAGATCACGTGGACGCCCACCTATAAGATGGTCAGACTTCTTCGTCAAGACCCTAAATGATCGGTTTGAGGCTCTACATGTTCCTAAAACGAACAGATACCATTGGGCTACGCTAGCACGCAACCGGGATGAATGGAGACGTTACTGGCACCCGCTCGAATAAATCGATGAATAACGGGGATTAAGTGATTAAGTGATAAGTGATTATTTTTTGAGTCCTTCTGGGAATTAAGAAAGCAAAGAGCACACATTACAAAGGGATACTCCAACTGTGATTTGATACTGAGGGTCAAAGAAGCTCTCATTCTGTTGATTGCCTTCTCCAATAACCAGCTTAATGCTAGATTGCTCAGTAAAATGCCAACCCTGATTTTGTAAGCGTAACATCTTTGATTTTTTGCATCAATATGGAAATAAAGTCACTGTGTTATTTGAGTCACCTAATATTCATAAATAGTTTTATAAGAATTTTACTTTTTAGCAGCCTTTCTGTTTTTTTAGTTGGGAATGTTTTACAAGCAGTGCTTTATATGTGTCACCAAATATCCCCAAGCACATTCAAGATAAATATCCCACAACTATAATAGCAAGTTTAAGTTTTACAAGACTGAAATTTTTATTTTTTAACAATAACTGTCTATATAAACTCACCTGGAAAAGATAGCATATTCATATGTAAAAGTTTTATTTCCTTATAACTGGTTTCAAATAATCCACTGATTCATAATTCCTCAGTTGAAGGCTTTTTATTTTGGTAGAAAATAAGACAACCTTATAGGTATGTAAATAGACACATGTCAAAGTATAAAGAATATTATTAGTTTAATTCTATAGTCTGTCAATCAAAGCATATTATTGTTTAATTTACTATTTGGAGGGTAGGAGAAATACAAGTTGACTGTGGGAGATGATGTGGTTTGGGGATCTTGAATGCAGGAAGCCCAATCATTAGCAGTGCTGTAAATCACAGTGCCTCAAATAAATATTTATAAAAAGTATACCACTGTACAAGTCAGAGCAATATTATAGCAGGTAGAATGCTTGTCTTGAATGCAGACAGCCTGGTTTCTAACCTTGGCATCCCATTGTGCCCCAGATGTACCAGGAATAATTCCTGAGTGCAGAGCCAGGAGTAACCCCCCAACAGAAACAATAAAACAACTGTACCCCTGTAGTGAGAAACAGTATGCAAATTTAGCTGGTTAGGAGAGTCTCTGGAGTCTAAGGAATTACCTAAAACTCTGAAGTACTGGCAAATTTCAGAGTTTTAGATTGAAAACTTAGAAAAGTACTAGCAACTAGTTTTGGAGGTAGTAGATCCAACAATATTCATCACATACACAATAATTTCACAGAAGTAAAACGACAAAACACTTCTCAGACTTCACAATTTTTTGCTAATCTCCTCTAAACAGTGTATTCATTACTTGGTAAAGGAGCAATTATCAACTTTTGTTAACCTTGCTCTGTACAGACACATAAAATTTCTGGTGTTTGTATAGCCAAAAAATATGACAGGAGAGGTTAACTAGACTATTAAAATATAAAATCCCCACTGTCACTGTCACTGTCCTACCGTTGTTCATGGATTTGCTCGGGTGGGCCCAGTAATGTCTCCATTGTGACAATTGTTACTTTGTTTGGCATATCAAATACCTCACAGGTAGCTTGCCAGGCTTTGCCTTGGAGTGAGATACTCTCTGTAGCTTGCCGGGCTCTCCGAGAGGGGCGAAGGAATCGAACTCGCGTCGGCCATGTTGGCTGCTTGCAAGGCAAACAACGTCCTACCCACTGTTCTATCGCTCCAGCCCATAAAATCCCCATAAATATTAAAAGATAAAATATAGAATCCCTATTATATTTCACTGTTCACTGTTCTCCCGTTGTTCATCGATTTGCTTGAGTGGGCCCAATAACATCTCCTTCATGAGACTTATTGTTACTGTGTTATTTATCTTAGTGCAAAACATTCTAAATAATAGAAACATAGGAGGTATTGCTGTTGAACATAACTGAGCAAAGAACCACCATAACCTAACATATTCCTGTCACTCATTCATTTCAAAGTACATTTCTGAGCCTGCAAAAATGTTTATGGAGTGGAGGTTAGAGATAAAAGGATATAAAGGAGTGGTCCTGCTGTCACAGTTTACTCAAGTAAAATGTACTTAAGTAAACAAGTTACACAAGATACATCAAAATATAGCAATAGCACTTCAATGGGGAAAAAAAAAGGACAATAAGGCAACACACTCAGGAAAATTGTTTTCTCTAAAATATTTTTGGAGACATTTTTTATACAAGTAGTTACTCATTAGGTTGAATACATTTGATATACAGTATATGTTGAAATATAATTAATGTACATTATATAATTACAATGTATTACCATTCAACCATTATACAATGCTCCTTATTTTTTAAAAAATAATTCTAGCTTGTTCTAGGGTCTCCTTACAAGGAAATAAAAAAAAATGCATACTCACTTATAGCTCTCTAACAGTTTCTATCTATTTAAAAATAATGTTGGTTCCAATTATTCTCAAAGTCAGTCCAGATTAATAAGATCTGTTCAGAAGTCATCTAGAAATTTAGTCTTAAGCCACAAAAAAGATATAAGTTTATGAGTTTTTATTTAGAAAAATCAATATTTTATTCTAAAAATAGTGTTTCTTGGAAAATAATTTAAAATTATATATATATGTATGTATATATATATAGTGTAACATGAACCAGCAGTAGTTGACTGAGACAAAGTCAATATTATATGCATGAATTAAAATTGATAATTGTATTTCAGTCCTCTATTAGAACTAATTTCCCCTTTTTTTGTATTATCATCTGGTGGGTCCATAGAGTGACAAAACAGACTCTCATTTGATTAACAATAACCAAATAACTTAATACATGTACATACATGATTAATTTTTATAATATTATAAAATATACAAATATTAAGTCATCATTTTTCAAGTAATTTTAATATCAACTTAGGTAAAATTACTTGCAGCACATATTTTCAGGAAAACTGAGTTCAATGAATAAAAACTAACAGTATTCCAAGCAAATATGATCTGAGCAGATGAAATCTATTCCTGAGGAGAGGAGTAAGAAGAATTTAAGTCAGTGGCAGATGGAGAAGGAGGAAAAAATAAAGTAAAATTGTGCATCTGTTAGAACAGTTTTGGAAGTCATTTACACACCATAGATGAATGGCAATTTATCCTAGAAAGTGCCTGCTTGTAAGGCTGTGTTAAATCTTTGCTAGCAATAATTTATTGATTTATAAATCAGATTTCTTTTGGGAATATTATTTTTGTTTGAATTGTTAAAATAATAGCCTATATATACAGATTCTGTTTGCTTATGTTACGTTAGCTTTTAGACATTTGTAGACCAGAATCATTGGAAACAAGGGCAGTCTAGAAGTCAGATATTTTAAAGATAATTATATCTAACGTAAAAATGTGCATTTATTTCATTGTGGTTTACTCTTAGTGTTTATATTTTTCACCTTTAGAGGATTCCAGAAATATAATATGTTAGTTACACTCCAAATTTTTCAGTTAGTTTATCTGAATTAAAATTTTACTTTAGTTTAGCTATATTTTGTTTAATTTTGAGGCCATAAAGCAGTGCTCAAGGCGCACTACTGGCTCTGCTCAGAGATCACTCCTGGCAGTGCCCAGAGGATCAGTTCAGGGGACTGAACCTAAGTCAGCTGCATATAAGGCAAGCACCTTGATTTCTATAGTATAGCTCAGTCAAATAAGATATTTTATCATTTGTTTGTTTATCCTATCAGGAATATCTGATATTTATTGTTTTAAAAACAAAAAGATCTGATAATTCCTTTCACTCTGTGTCCAAGTTTTAAAGGGGCTATCACTTAATTATTTTAAGTGTTTAATAATAGCAATTCATCATTTAATTCGTAATTTAATTTATGTTCTAACTTCTGCACTTGCAAAAGTGGATATATTTGGGAAATATCTTCTAAAATGCTTGAGGAATAATTACAAGTCCCCAAAAGAACGTGTAGCAATGATTTAAATGCAATTTTTTTGAGTTTACACTTTTGACTGCACTCTATGGAAAAAGAAAAAGAAAGAGGTAAATGAAAGAAAACAAATGCTAACTTATTTTCCATTCTGAACTTATTTAAAGTATTTATCAAAGGCTTTATTGAAGACTTTGTCAAATATTCATGAAGAATAAATAATTAAAAGAACGGTAAAATGGATTTGAAAAAAGAGGGCAGTAAATGCAGAATGAAGTTATAAAATATTTTTAAAAAGAGTTGAAACATTTATTTAGTGTATTTACATAAAATGTATCTGTACTATTCTATAAATTTATAAAGCTTAAATAGAAATAAATAAAATATTAAAGCTACATGGCCTTAAGGAGCCATTAGTAAAACCTATTTTCCAGATGAAGAACTATTAAATCTCAAAAACTTGATCGATTAATCTAAGGTCACATTAGAAAATTTACAGCCAAACTCATTTCTAATATCAGTGCTTTGCCCACTGGAGACCAAGGAAAGGGATAAACAAAGATCAAGATTAAAGAAAAAAAAGAGTAGACCCATGGTTTATATCACGTGAAGACTGATTCAAGTGATCCTAGATGGAGTTGCTAAATATCTTTTTCCCTCAGCTAACAATGGTTTGGGAGTCATGGAAAGTAAAATGCCGAAATACAAGCTAATATGACTAAAATTAAAAAAAAAGAGAAGTCCAGAAAAAGGTTTTGATGTGGATAAGAAGGAGAACTGTAAGGTGGATTCAAAATAATACTGGATCATAAGCAGAAGGTCTGGAACACATTGGTGTTGCCTCAGACTTATAAGAACGTACACCGAAAACCTATGAATGAACAGATAATTAAGAATGAGTGAGAGAATAGAAAGGCAGTGTCAAAGGTGACATAGGGCAGGGGTGAAGGGTTATGAGTAACTTGGTAGAAATGATATGTAGTTACTTTGAACACAAATACCACAAATGGAAACACTGCTGTAACCCTATTACTTAAACTATAATAAAAATTTTTTAAAAATTGAGAAGAAAATGAAAATTGATCATTATCTATTCACAAACAAGTAATTTGATGTAAATTCATAAAGAAATATTCCCAGTTCTATACCTTTCCTTTCAATTTTTGGGGACAAATTTGTCTCCAAATTTATTTTGAGACAATCACACTAAAGTCACCAAAAAGGCAATCGTGGACATTCTAAGAATTATTGAAGTTATTATTTGGTAAGAGGCACGAGGGCTAAGACCCTGGAGTCTGCATCTGAAAGGTAGTTTTGCTCTGATTCTTCTTGAGTGCAGCGAGAGACCTCTGCTTTACTTTGTCTCAAAATACTGAAATGTGTAGCCTGGTTTTGGGGAAGGCATTCAGTTAATATGGGATGGATAAAAGATTAAATTAAATAAACAATTGTGAATAGAAAAAACCAATTATGTGTTTAAAAACTTATACATGGAAAATGCTGGCTACAAATATATTTGTACTTTTTCCATTTTTAAAATTTTTAGTGAAGTAAAAACAGTTTATAGTGAAAGGAATTTAGAGAAGTGTGAGGGGAGACAAAGAGAAAGACGTGGGCTGCTCCAGTGGAGGAAAAAGCCCCTCATTCTTTTAAGCAAAGTGTGGGCTTTTTTCTTTTTTTCTAATAATATCACCTGTCTCTTTCATTGAAAGCATTAAAAGGAAAAAACTGAAAAGCCAGTAGAAGACCTGACCTTCTGCTCAATCCCTGGCACCTGAGATTCCCCTCCCCCTCCCCCAAGCATTGTTCTCAGTCTTTTGAGCACCATTTGGAGGCAGTCTACACCACAGAAAAATTTAGAAGGAAGAGAGTTTGGGCATATAAATATGACATAACATTTTAAACAAAACTAGAATATTTGAAAAACCAATTCAAATGAAACCGAGTTAAATTATAGAATACCTAAAGTTTGGAAAAACACTCAGAATAGTCTCATTTCAATATATCGTTTGCTGTCTCCAAGAACTATTTTTGCAAAATAGTCACTAGGCAGAGATAACCCACATAAGTGATGTTATTAATATGCAGACTTCCTTCCTAAAACAGTTTACATATGCAGTATACAGCATCTGGACCTTGTAATTGAATTTTTGAAGTTCGTTGTGGTTTGGGAGCTGCATATGGGTCAGTAATCATTATCCAGACACCATCATTCATAGTACACATATAATTAATCAACTCATTAATTATGGAAAAAGAGTCTCAAAGAAGTTTAGCAAACCTATTCCTTAAGCAAATATTTTACCCTTGAGCTATAAATGTAGCATCTCCATTAGCCATTGCCTGAGATTACTGTTACTGATTCATTTAGGGAGCTGTTAGAAGCAGGGCCTTAAGAAATTTCAATATAAAATCTTTCAGAAACAGGATCCTTCATAATATGCACAGAATTTAATCACCTTCTGGTTAAATCACTACTTCGGATCTTTATCTTCTGAAGATAATGTCAATAGCACTTTATTTTTAATTTAACTACATTCAGCCAACTGTAGGAGAAACAAATCATACTATTTTTTCAATTATTAGTTTTAGCTGATGGTTGCTAGGGTAAAATTAATAATTAAGGAAGTTAAAATATAATTCAGAAGTGTTTTTTTGCATAATAGCAAGCCTATGCTGTTTAAGAAATATATGCTATAGATGCAAAAAGGAAAATACCTGTAAATACATTTTCCCACTTTCTTGGCTCATTACCTAACCCGACCTAATTATTTTTTCCTTCCCTATTCAGAAATTCTAGTTTTTGCTGTTTTTTTCCCCCAATTCCTTAGAAGTTCATCTTCAGAGTCATTGACATATATTGTCATCTATAAAACTCCTGTAGACATACAGCATTAATATGAAATAGAGAATAATTGTACAAAATAAATGTCTATCCTAAAACAATATTAAAATATAATCTGATATCAGTTCAAGGTAACTAAAAAAGGAATGCTTAAATAGAGTGTGAAACAGATGTCAAAGTGAAGAAAGGTGAACAGCTGTTTGTTATCTTCAGTGAAGACAGAAATAAGGTAGATTTAAAATAAGAGATGAGAAGATGCTTTAGTCTGCATATGAGATTTCTAGTCAGAGAATTATATACCCCATAGAATTTTATTACATGTTAGATGCAAAAAAATGGATTCAGGATTTTTTGAATCAAATAGATTTTATTTGGGGGATTTTTAGGTGCGGAGGGAGAGAGAGAGAGAGAGAGAGAGAGAGAGAGAGAGAGAGAGAGAGAGAGAGAGAGAGAGAGAGAGAGAAACGTACTCAAGAGAGAACACGGGCTTCTCCAAGGGTGGAGAGAGAGAGCCCCTACACACATCCTAGCATTTGACAGGAAAGCATGAAAGTACACATCTCAAGAGGGGAGATGCGGGCGACACGTGTGCTCGGGCACCACATGTGCTCAGCCATGTGGGCATAAACACACATGGGCTCAGGCAGCATATGCGCCGGATTCAGGATTCTTTTTTTTTTTTTTTTATTAGTGGAACACCATGAGGTACAGTTGTAGATTTACAAAGTTTTGTGTTTGTGTTTCGATTATACAATGATCAAGTACCCATTCCTCCACCAGTGTCCATTTTCCACCACCATGGATCCCAGTATCCTTACCACACCCATCCCCTCATCCCACCCTGCCTCTGTGGCAGGGCATTCCCTTTTGTTCTCTCTCTCCTTTTGGGTGTTGTGGTCTGCAAAAGAGGCATGGAGTGGCAATCATGTTCAGTCCATAGTCTACTTTCAACATGTATCTCCCCTCCTGGGAGGATCCTCCAAACACCCTTTATTTGGTGCTCCCTTCTCTATCTGAGCTGCCCTTTCCCCTAGAATGCCCGGCTGGCTCTAAGCTATGGAGTAATCCTCCTGGTGCTGATCTCAGATATTATTGGGTATTAATCGCCTATTTTGTCACTTTATGTCCCCCAGATGAATGCAATTTTTTTATGTCTATCCCTCTCTTTCTGACTCATTTCGCTTAGCATGATACTTTCCATGTGGTACCACTTGTATGTAAAATTCATGACTGCATCTTTTCTAACAGCTGCATAGTACTCCATTGTGGAGATGTACCAGAGTTTCTTTAACCAGTCATCTGTTCTCGGACACTCAGGTTTTGTCCAGATTCTGGCTATTGTAAAGAGTGCTGCAATGAACAAACAAATGCAGATGTCAATTCGACCATACATCTTTACCTCTCTGGGATATATTCCCAGGAGTGGTGTTGCTGGGTCAAATGGGAGTTCAATTTCTAATTTCTTGAGAATGGTCCATACTGTTTTCCAAAAGGGCTGAACCAGTCAGCATTCCCACCAACAGTGAAGGAATGTCCCCTTCTCACCACATCCGCGCCAGCATCGGTTGCTTTTGTTCTTTTGGATGTGGGCCAGTCTCTGAGGTGTGAGATGGTATCTCATTGTTGTTTTGATCTGCATCTCCCAGATACAGGATTCTTAAAGGCAGTTCAATTGATGTTTTGAGGGACCACTTTTTCTAATGCATTGTTTTGATTCATCTAATCTCAGTTTTCCATCTCTGAGTCCTCCACTGAATTTTCCAAATACCACAACTTCTAGCAATATGGGCAAAATTCCTTTACCTACAACCCTTCTTTATATCTATTAAATTTGTATCTGTGTTCCTGTTCCGTGTGTGAATTTTCTTTTTCCTTATTGTTGGAAAATGAATGGAGAATGATGTGGCAAGCAGTGATATTCAAGTTGAAGAGAATATGAGTGGAAGGAAACAAGAGTGCAGGCAAGGGGGCTGGAGTGATAGTATAGCAAGTAGGATGTTTGCCTTGCTCTCGGCCAACCCCAGATTCGATTCCCAGATTCCCATATTGTCCCATATGATCCCCTGAGCATCACCAGGCATAATTCCTGAGTGCAAAGCCAGGAGTAACCCCTGTGCAGCACTGTGTGTGCCACTCTCCCCCCACCCCCCGTGGGAAAAAGAAAGAAAAGAGTGCAGGCAAATAAAATGCTTCTGTGGGATGCATGGAATGTTTCAGGATTTCTTTAGTTGGCTAAAAGAAGGATCAGAAAACAGAATACAGAAGTCCTTACTATTCAGGTGAAAAGCTTCATGAACAGATTTCAGAAACGTTTTGTACACATCTTTTAAAAAATGAAAACACACACACACACACAAAGAAAGCCTGTGAGGCTATTTAATTATGGAAATCAAAAATCCACAGGGGCATGGTTTCTTCTGATGTAATAGGGAATCTCTAGCTACTGCATCACAAGGGATTTTGAAACACTTCATGAAGCAACTTGTATTCATATAATTATTTTTGATACTACAAAATTCAATGCAAGATAGAGGCAAGTTTTGAAGTGGCAAAAAAACACAAATAGATCTACATACTTACATTTGTAAATAGCAAACTATGAGTGTTTATACTAGATGGATAAGTAGATCTTTATGTCCCTGCTTCAAACCACTTAGTTTTACACCACCTTCAGTAGACCATGAAAAAGAGATCAAGAAAGGGAATGGTATCCTTGTCACTCATTTAAAAGAAAAGCACGTACTATCCTCTCCCATGTCTTTGAGGACTTAGCTAAACTAACTTAAGAATCCCTCAGATGGTAGCATAGTTAATGAGACCCTACTATTTCTACCTAAATAAATGATAGTCAAAATTTGATTTTGTTATCCTTTACTTATGAAAATTCTAATTTCTGGAGAGCTACTATTTTATCTCTCTCTATATTTTCTACTTTATCATAGTCTTCTTGAAATATTTTTGCCAGGGCTGGTGACAGGGCATATGCAAGAGCTTGAGTTCCATCCCCAGCATTCCAGAGCACCCAAGCACTGCCAATCGTGGTCCTATTAAAAAAATCTGACTCATTCAATTTAGATTTAGGGGCCAGAGAGATAGTACAGCAGCTTGGGTGCTTGCCTTGCACATGACTGCTCCAGGTTCAATTCCTGGCATCCCAGATGGTCCCAAGTCTTCAAAGAGTGATCCCTGGGCACAGAGCTAGGGGTAAAATCTAAATACAACTGAGTATAACCCCCAAATATACAAACATACAATTATGGATACAGATTGAATGATAAATTTCATTATTGACTAATATATTTATGTCTAAATTAAATACAGCTGAATGAGGAAGCCCCAGTTACTCCTTCACCACTGCTGCTTGTGACACTATCTCAACTGACTTAATTCTACATTTCAAACATCCCTACAAAGTGCTGGACTCTGAGTTAGCTTACACCTTCTAAAGATCATAAATTCTATCCCATATCTAAGACTCACAAAAGATAAGAAATAATAGGAGCAATATTTGGAAATATGGTGGAATATATATTTTTTAAAAGCTTAAAATAGACAGTTCCCACCACCTTAAGTGGGAATGTGATATATTGACCTTATCTTTGCAGCACACAAACGAAGCCTAAATTAGCAATACATATCTAGGAAATAATAAAGAATCAAATTTTCAAGTTATCTCTTATCTGCTCGCTATTAACCTGTTTTGAACATAGTTCAGGGGATTGTCCTTCGTCACTATCGAGGTTCATAAATTTCTGACTAACATCAGGGAGAATGCTCTCACTCCCAGGGAAAAGTATTTACTTCTCTAATCCTCAGTTTTCACACTTGAGTTTGTTATTGAGTTGTTCCATAAATTTGTAGGCTGCCATAACAAAATTCCAATAACTGGGAAGCTAAAATGATTTGATTTGTTTTCATAGTTCTGGAATTCTGAAGTCCAAGATGAAAATGTCAGCAGGTTGAGTTTCTGTGAGGCTTCTCATACTGCAGATGTTCTCTTGCTGTGCTAGCACGTATTCTTCTCTCATGTGTGCACTCCAATGTCTCATTCTCCTCATTAGCATGTAGTCATAGAGGATTAGAGCCCCCTGCTTATGACCTCATTAGCCAAAATTACCTCCCTAAATATCTACCTCCATGTAATCACAGTGAGAATGCAGGATTCACTATTTGTGGGACACAGTTCAATCCGTAACACCATGTTAATGAAACATGAGTGAAAGTAACATACACAAATTATGAGTCAAATATTGAAGACCTAATTCATGGTTCTAGAGCTGTCTTTTCTTTATATAAAAATGAGTAGTCATGGGGCTGAAGTAATAGCACAGTGGGTAGGGCGTTTGCCTTACACGCAGCTGACCTGGGTTCAATTCCCAGCATCCCATATGGTCACCTGAGCACCGCCAGGGGTAATTCCTGAATGCAGAGCCAGGAGTAACCTCTGTGTATGTGCATCATCAGGTGTGAGCCAAAAAGCAAAATAAATAAATAAATAATTTGAAAATTAAAAAAAAATAAGTACTCAGCGGGAATTGCCTTTTCTCTTGGGTCTTTGGATGACAGAGGACAAGGAACAGAGAGGTAGTCAATATGTAAACAACATATTACAAGAAAAGACTAACTAAGGATTTTTCCCCATTAAATGCCAAGACTCTACAGTTCTTTGATATCAGTTTAACCTAGCAAAGTTTAACTAATAGAGAACTAAGTACTCCAAAATAGAAAAATTTCATTAAAGTTGAGTCTTTGGTTTGGGGTATCAAGTTGTAGAAAGCAAGGAATGTATTATTGGAGATTCCATAAAGAAACAAATTGCTTTGCAAATTATTTTCTGAAAGCAAGCAAAGGTTATTAATTAAGCAAATGAGTGCATAGTCATTTAATTAACCTACTCTTCTCTTTCCCAGCTATCATAGCTATCAAAAACGTAAGACAGAAAAAATAAGACTTATAAATGAAAAATATCAGAAATTTGGGGGACTTTCAGAATTAAAATATATCTTTTTCATATTCAAATTTAAGATCGAAATTTTAAAAATCTTTGAAACACAAGGTCATTTATAACTCATTTTAAGGTAAAACAAGTTTTAGATCACAAATATCTACTTTTGGATTATTTGTTCATTTTGTTTTTGGGTCATACACCATGGTTCTCAGAGCTGATTCCTGGCTCTGTGCTCAGGTATTATTTCTGACAGGCTCAAGGAACCTTATGGGGTGCAAGGGATTATACCACGACAAACATCCTACCTGCTGTACTATTGCTCTGGTCCCTGAGCCTTATTAAATAAGCACTGTAGCACTGCACTGCACTGTGCTCCTGTTGTTCATCGATTTGCTGGATCAGGCCAGTAACATTGTAAGACTTGTTGTTATTGTGTTTGGCATATTGAATATGTCATAGATAGCTTGCCAGGCTTTGCTGTGCAGGCAAGATACTCTTGGTAGTTTGCTGGGCTCTCCGACAGGGGCGGAGGAATCAAACTCAGGTTGGCTGGGTGGGCCGTATGCAAGGTAAATGCCCTACCCGCTGTGCTATCACTCCAGTCCATTAAATAAGCAACACATAGTAATTATTTTTTAATTTATTTTTATTTATTTATTTATTTTATTTTTGCGTTACACCCAGTTATGCTCAGGGGTTAATCCTGTCTCTGTACTCAGGAATCACTACTGGCAATGCTGGGGGATCATATGGGAAGCTGGGAATCGAACCCAGGTTGGCCGCTTGCAAGATACTATTTCTCTGGTCCTCTGTAGCTCTGTAGCACTGTCCTCCCATTGTTCATCGATTTGCTTGAGTGGGCACCAGTAACCTCTCCATTGTGAGACTTGTTGTTACGGTTTTTGGCATATTGAATACACCAGAGGGAGCTTGCCAGACTCTGCCATGGGGGAGGGTTACTCTCGGTAGCTTGCTGGGCTCTCCAAGAGGAGCGGAGTAATCGAACCCGGGTGGGCCACGTGCAAGGCAAATGCCCTATCCGCTGTGCTATTGCTCTGGCCCTCAGTAATTATTTTTTTAAAAAAAGCAATTGAACTCTTTGAGAAGAGACTAAATATGTAACTCATGCTAGAAAACAAACTCGAAGAACTGGATCGCATTCTCTGAATGAGGGTTTCCTGTGCTCTACCCTGGCACCGCATGGTAGCTCACGTATCAACAGTAACCTCTGAGCAACCCAAGATGTAGTTCAATACCAAAGAAAAAGGTAAATCTTGAAATGTAACTCTTACAACTTAGCATCCATTAAATGTTTTATTTTAATTTAGAGGCAGACCTACATATGAATAGAATCACGGATATAAATAAAGATGCAGTAAGTTATCTTGCTAAGACTTCGTTTTTCAGAACCCCATCACATCTTCAGAGAATTATATTGCCAGTAAAACCTCCTCTTTGGATTAAAGAGACTAAATAAATGAAGTTATTTAGCACCAAGTTATAGAGGAAAATAAGAAACACACAAGTAAGGAAGAATGAAAATGTTTACTTTTATGTTCAACCCCACTTCTTATTTCTGGGACTTGAATGTGTTTACACAAAGAAATGTCTATCTTCTTGTGTTGTAATTGTTATTTTTAAAATTTTAAAAGATATTTTATAATATCATGTTTTCCATAAAGAAGTTGTTCCAGGCCTCAAATGTTTTAACAGCAATGCCAACACCAAGCCCACCACTCTTCCACCAATGTCCTATTTCCTGCCCACAATACCAGCCCGCCCACTTGTAGGCACAAACATATTTATTTCATATTAAGTGCTTTTAATCTTCATCAAAGAATTATTATTTACAAAGTCATTCATAGTTTATGTAACTGCAATGTTCCAGCACCAATCCCAATACTGGTGTCAACTTCCATCTACCAGATTTTTCAGACTAATCCCCTCCCCCATTCATGTCCCCATCATGCTACCTTGACAGGTACATTTTTAGGTTTGCAGGTTGAAGTTTGCATCTTGTGTTTTTTTATATTGCTGACTCTTTCTATGGATATTTAGTCATACCACTCATTTACACTACTGTGTACTGAAATTCTCTTGACCCTGGTGGCCCCCCTTTACTTCCCACTTGTCTTTTCTCTCCCTTTTTTTTTGCTGTTGTAGTTGTTTCCCTTTGTTTGGGGCCAAGGGTAATCTAGAAAAACCCACCTCCTTAAAAAAGTTTTGTTCCCTCAGTTGGTTATTATTTTGTTGGTCTTTTAGTTTTGGGGTCACACATAAATGTTATCATTCTGTTTACACTTTTTCTTCTGGCTTACTTCATTTAACAATTCTTATAATTGCAATTATTTCTATTTAAAACCTATTTTCCATTTTCTTATTCTCTAGAATCTCTAACAATAAAGTAAAAAAAAGTAAAGGCCCTCCCTTTGATCATCGATGTGCTCGAGCGGGCCCAGTAACGTCTCCATTGGAGACTTGGTTGTTACTGTTTTTGGCATACGTCACGGGGAGCTTGCCAGGCTCTGCCGTGCGGGCGAGGTACTCTCGGTAGCTTCCCGGCTCTCTGAGAGGAGCTTTATTTTCTAAATGAAGACAGTGTGAATGACAAAGTTGTTCATACTAGTCAAGCCCACAATGTTCCAACAACAATCGCACCAACAAAGTCAACTTACTTCCACCTTTACCCCAGGTTTTCTGACACATTCCAGCCTGTTCCCTTGGCAAGAAAATAATAAATTTATTTCATATTACATTCTGCAACAAAATCTAAAATAATGGCATGGGGAATTATCAGAAAATAAATCAACAGAAGTGAATTTGTAGTGACTGATTGCTATATAACATTAACCTATGCAAATAAAGAAATTGAAATCACTTAATACACTGTCACTGTCACTGTCCTCCAGTTGTTCATCGATTTGCTTGAGCAGGCCCAGTAATGTCTCCATTGGAGACTTTGTTGTTTACTGTGTTTGGCATATCGAATAAGTCATGGGTAGCTTGCCAGACTTTGCCATGTGGGCGAGATACTCTTGGTAGCTTGCTGGGCTCTCCGAGAGGGGCGGAGGAATCAAACTCGGGTTGGCCATGTTGGCTGAGTGCAAGCCTACCCGCTGTGCTATCGCTCCAGCCCTGACTTAATACACTGTCACTGTCACACTGTCACTGTCCTCCCGTTGTTCATCGATTTGCTCGAGCAGGCCCAGTAATGTGTCCATTGTGACAAATGTTACTGTGTCTGGCATATCGAATACATCACAGATGGCTTGCCAGGCTTTGCCTTGCAGGCAAGATACTCTCGGTAGCTTGCCTGGCTCTCCGAGAGGGGCAGAGGAATCGAACTCGGGTTGGCCATGTTGGCAGCGTGCAACGCAAACACCCTACCCGCTGCGCTATCACTCCAGCCCACTTTAGAAACAATCCTGGCAAACTGGGTTCTTGTTCTTGTTTCCCAGTTAACAGATTAGAAGGGGGTAAATTGGAAAGAGGAATGTTCGAGACTGGAGATGCCAGACACAGGTCTACTGAGAGCAGTGAAAACAACAACATCCAGAAGACTTTAAAACTCCCTCAGACCACACAGTCACTGGTGTATATAGAATTATTTGTAATCATAAACTATTTAAAATTTTGTTTATAATTATAAAAAACAAAGATCTAGAATATTCACTTTTTTAGGATATTCAATGTTCCTTTATTCATCATCTTTATTTTTCAATTACTGTATTCCAGAACCACATTACTCAGAGGTGACTTAATACAATAGAATATAATTTATATTCTCATATACATAACTAATTTTTAACTCTGGCATTTTAAATACGTCACATTAAATTTTATTTTGTACTTATTATTGTGTTATGATGTCATAAATAAAGCTTTTCCACCCCTTTTTAAGGCATATAATATATTTATTTTTTATTACTTGGTAAAAGAAAAGACTTAAAAGAATGGCAACTACTTCCTCCGTGCATTAGACAATCCTGTCATCGGCCACCATCTAGATCACATGATCATACAGCTGTTTCTCCTGAAAGGGAGCATAAAATGAGGCCCCCATAGCCATGCCAACTGGACTCTGCGCCAGGCTATTTTCACTCGGGTGCCCCAGAAGGGGGAGAGTCAGAGCTCTCCCCGTCCCAAGAGACCCAGCCCCAGCAGCTCACCTCCACAACCCAACTGTCGCCACACTCCAGGTCACTCTCCACCCATTTAGGCCGAGCCCCCTGGACATATCATAAGATACTTCCTACCCATTCTCCATAATTACCACCCCATACTTGATGAGGTTCAGACAGTAGGCAACAAATCATAGAGGGAAATATATATATATTATTCATATCTACATATATATATATATATACCAAGGCTCATATCACTCAAGCTTTAACAGCATGTTAACAACATATAACAATATTTAATAACATTTAACACATTCCTGTAAAATGTCTTAATGGCTCCTGCCATAATAGAACAATCTTCACACTCTTTCCTATATGAACACTTTTTTTGTAATCATGTTCAGCAGTTCTTCATAACAGACAATAGCACTGTAACAGACAATACAAAATATATGTTTTCGGTTGTGCTCAGGGACAGGGATTGGGGTTTGGGTTGGAAACTTCCCGATTTTCCTGGTGTGAAGGTGTAATGGTGGTGATATTGGTGTTTGAATATTAAATGTAATCAAATATTGTGAACTAACTTATAAAATTAAAGATTTTAAAAAATAAAAATGAATGGCAACTAGAATTATCAGAATATGAATCAATATATTTCAATTTGTGATGATTAGTTGTGCTGTGTCTTTAATCTTTCTTAATCAGGTAGAGGATTACCATATGTACTAGTTAGTGGCATACTCAGTGTCTCATAATATGAAGTTTCTCCTGTCCTTTGTGAGAGCTGTTTTAATGCATATCACAAAACCGGTTTAAAGGCTATGTATTTTCTAAACTGTTGCCTGTCCATGGAGATCTGCATAGCTCCTCAAAATTGAATTATACCTAGTTGGATGGAACATTCTTGGGGTAGTGTTCATTTCATTAAGTTTTTGTATTGTATCTTTCTATATTCTTCTGACTTGTAGTGTCTCATTCAATTGATATGCAGAACATTTTATGGACACTCCTTTATATGCAACTTCCTGTTTAATTTTGCTGCTTTCAGTATTGTTTCTATCTTTGAATTTTGTTGTTTGGAGTATAATATGTGTTGTAGATTCCATTAATTGGGTCTGTTTCCACTGGAAAAATCAGGCCTCTTGGATCTCTGTGCCTATAACACTCAATTCTGTAAAGTTCTATGATTGCTTTATTTAACCAGTGTTTTTTTCATCACATTTGCCTTTCTGTTCCGAGGGAACTCTGGTGATTCTTACATTGTTCCTCATGACTCATCCCATAGTTGTCTGGTATGCTGTTCATTTCTTTTCAGACTGTTTTCCACTTTTTGCTGTTTCCTAATGGCTTCCCCCTTCTGATCTTGGAGCTCCTCAGTCTTTTCCTCAGCTTTGTTATTCTGTTCTTCAGAGCTTCTATTGACTTTTTTATATGTATTACTTACCATGTTCTTCATTTCTGTCACTTCTGACTAGCAATTTTTCATTTTGACTCATGCTGTCTTGTGCTTTTCTGACTACCCGTGCTATCAATTTTGGAGCATTAGCACAGTGATAGGGTGTTTGCCTTGTGCACGGCGGCCTGGGCGAGCCAGGTCTGATTCCTCAACCCCTCTTGGAGAGCCCGGCAAGCTACCAAGAGTATCTCGCCTGCATGGCAAAGCCTGGCAAGCTACCTGTGACGTATTAGTTATACCAAACACAGTAACAACAAGTCTCACAATGGAGACATTACTGGGCCCACTCAAGCAAATCAATAAACAATGGGAGGACAGTACAGTACAGTATAGAACATCCTCATCGTAATGTCACTAAAAACACTGTCTGAGGATTTATTGGTGTTGTTTATGTCTTTGGTGATATCCTTTTCACTCATTGAGTTTGCTGTATTTCTACTTGTTTTCCCCACTGATTTTCTAGTGTTCTTGCTGTACCAGGGTGAGCCTTTGTAGTTAACGCCCCTGCAATATTCTGAGGGATTTAGCTAGAGATTAAGCTAGAAGAGCTTTATCTTCTCTGCCTGTCCTTAAAGAATTACAGGAAGAATAACTGTGAGCAGCATGGAATTTAATGAGTAGATCTTTAGCTGGGCCACTTTACACAGTGAGAACTTCAGGAGTTCAGGAGCTGTGGTGTGGGCCTGTAATATGGGACAGATCAGGTGTGGAAGCTCCTGGGATCTACCTGGTAGGGGTAGGGAAGAGTTTCACCTCCCATTAGGAACAGGCCCAGTGATATCAGCAGAAGCAAGCCTCACCTTTGATGTTGGGAGGGAGAGATGCAGTTTTTCCTGGAGTATGCACAAATACTCTATATACTCTAGCCCACTAATGTACCTAAAGTAGCCCACATTTGTTTGGTTTTAACATACTTAACTTGTATTCTCTGATATACAGGCTTAAATGGCCCCAGAATGAAATACAACAGCCTTCACACATTTCCCTCTTATTGTGGTGAGAAGATGCTCGCTGGTGGGATGGGTATTTGAATATTATCTTTAATGAACTATTGTGATCTACTTTATGAAAATAAAATATATAAAAATAGCAAAAATAGAGAATAATTCCTGGCAGTGCCAAGGACGCAAATGTGGTACTGAGGATTGGACTAAGGTTGCAAGGCAAGCACACACCTCATTGCACTATTGTTTAGCACTTATTTTTCTTAATACATTTTATATATTTTATTTATAAATTTCTTTTATAGCAAGATTATAAAGGTTTGTTATTTTATTCTAAAGTCTTAGCATATGAAAAATAGTGTCACTGTCACTGTCCTCCTGTTGTTCATCGATTTGCTCCAGCAGGCCCAGTAATATTTCCATTGTGAGACTGTGTTTGGCATATAGAATATATGTCACGTGTAGCTTGCCAGTTTTTGCCGTGCGGGCTAGATATTTTCGGTAGCTTGCCAGAGTCTCTGAGACCGGTAGAGGAATCAAACCTGGATTGACGGGGCCGGCTGTGTACAAGGCAAAAGTCCTACCGCTGTGCTATCACTCCAGCTCGCTTTCCTAGTATATGATGAAATATATATTTTTATTAAAGAATATTGGCTTTCTAGACATCACCCTGCTGGAGTTATGCCATGGGCCTATATTATGCTGTCTATTCCTTACGTTAAAGTTTCTTTACTTCTTTTCTTTTCTTTTCTTTCTTTTGTTTTCTTTTCTTTTCTTTTCTTTCTTTCTTTTTTTTTTTTAATATTGGGAGTGGGGATGGGTATTGCATACCCTTTAGTGCTCGGGAATTAGTCCTGACTCACCACTTAGGGATTATTCCAGGTGAGTTTAACATATGAGTCCAGAGGATGGAACTCAGGTTGCCCATGTGCAAGGCAAGGACCATACCTGCTGAAGTATGGCTCCAGTCCTGTAAAGAATAATCTTGTGTGAGTTTCAAGAATAAAAATTATATTACACCCCTGCTCTCGTTTATACTAAACAATTATGAGAATCATTCTTCAACTACCTTTAGAGTAAGTCTTTTATTGTTAGGGGCCTCTGTTGAAGAGGTGAGATATGATTGTAATTGAAGGTGTTTATCTTGGAAGATTCTGGGAGCTTGTGAAAGAAGAGGTCCCAGTATTGAGCCAGTGGGAATGATATTCCGTGATTTGATGGTAGCAAAATGGGAAATAAGATATAATGAAGAGGATAAGTCAACAGAAGTAGGAACATAAAAAAGCTTTGAACAATTGCTAGGTTATCTTATTCTATTGACTACTGCATTAATGTAGCAAAGGGTAAGTAACCTATTTAAAGATGCACTTGACTTTAAATAATAAGTAGAGGAATTATGTCTGATATGGTAAAAATAAAAACTTAATTTTACCTAATATTAGTTTTAATATTGATAAGATACCTACCCTATTGCAAAAGTCAGAATATCTTTCAAGTTAAATAGTGTTCATTGATTTTTCATAAACATATGGACATATTTTATACATGCAGACATTTAAATAAGTGGAAAATGAGTAGTATACCTTTCTACTTTCATGAATTTGCATACTAAGTTTTAAAGGTATAATAAATGTTTGGACTATTGATAAAAATAAGTTAAACTAAAGCTCACAATAAAATGATGTAAAGTACTTTAAAGGATTCTACTAGAGGAATTCAACATATCTATCAGGAATTTCAAAGTATTCCCTGAAGCATGGCATTGTCTAATTTGATCAATAATGTAAAGAGAGGGATTCAGCAGGGTGATATCATTTCACCGAAACTCTTCAGTATCACCCTCAAGAATGTCATGCAACCACTGGAATGGGAAGAAATGGGAGTGAAGATAGACAGTTGGCAACTACACCACCTCCGCTTCGCTAATGAACACTGGTCGACTTAGACTATGAGTGTGGACCCGTTAGACTGCAGCTGAATCTCACCAAAACAATGGTCATGAAAAACAAACTAGTTCCTGACGTTTTATTTGCTCTCAATGAAACAAATGTCCATGAATGCAGCAGTTATGTGTACCTAGGTCGAGAACACAGCATAATGAATGACCTGGCACCTGAGCTGCACAGGACGAAGGGAGTGTTCTTCAAGAGCGTCGAAGAAGTTGTTAAGAAGATAAAGAAACTCCGGCTCTGGGCACATCTTTTTGACTCCACCATTCTTCCTGCATGACATATGCCTCAGAGACCTGGGCTCTACAAAAACAGAATCAGAACACTATTCATGTCATCCATAGAGGAATCGAAAGAGCTATGATTAGAGTATTACACTTCACTCAAGTGAGCGAAGGAATCTGGAGTTCCACCCTCTGTCAACAAAGATCAGGGACACTGCCTCTTTTGCCAAGGTATCGAAAATCAGAAGGGCTGGATATGTAGTGCGTGGACTAGAGCTCTTACCAACTGGTTTCCACAGGATGTCAAAAGAACGCCTGGTCACCCACTCAAGAGATGTTCGACTTCTTTGTTAAGATCCTGAATGAACGGTTTGATGTTCTTTGTTTTTCTGGAGCAAGCAGATGCCATTGGGGTACACAAGTATGCGACAGAGACAAATGGAGACATTGCTGGTGCCTGCTTGAAAAAATTAATGAACAATGGGATGGCAAGTGGCAAGATATGAAGGTAGAAATGCTGGGGCAAATCTTTTGTGTTGCAAATGGCCAACTGGGTTTTTTTATAGTTCCCTGAGCATTGCCAGGAGTGATTCCTGAGCACAGAGCCAGGAAAAACCCTGAGCACCACCAGATATGGCCCTAAAACTGCCCCTCCCCAAATAAAGATAGAAATGCTGCATATATATTCTAAACAGGGAAACTATTTGATCAGTATATCAGAAGTAGAAAAGCAATGTTATATTTTCAATTAGTCTAAATTGTATATACCTATATTTAACAAAGTTCACATATTTAATTTGACAAATATAGAGTAAAAAGCATGATAAATACACTATGAAGTCAAATAATATGCCAAACAAGATTAACCTACTAGAATTCATGAAAGGTCAGAATCCTCTAGAGGAAAAAAGAATTGGAACTCCTTCACTGTTACTCCTTTACTTTAATGCTAGTTCATTCTGTCACTAAATTCTTTATTTTCCCTAGTTTTGTCATTTTATTTGTGTTCATTTTCTAATGTCACTTTAATCACTTATTTCCAGGAAACAATTGTTATCCTATTGAAGCACTGGGTTGAAAATAACTAGTTTAAAATCTCAAAGTTAATATACTCACCACTTTGCTGTATCCTTATTGTCTAACATAATTACAATAATGTTATATTTATTTGATACAATCTTACTTATATAAATGAACATAATTATTCATTATATTACTTTAGTACCTACTCTTGTATTGTTATTATTTAATTATAACAACCCCTTTTCATCTTTTCAAATTGTTTTTTATATGGTACAGAAGAAAAAAAGATTCTGTTTCCATGATACAGAAAGATAATTAAAAAAAAACAAATTTCAAGGTAGAAATAAATTGCATCTTAGTTAAAAAAATAAATGGAAGTCTTAAGGGAGATCACATACCATATAAATACAAAAATCTAAAAATTAATTAAATGATATATTTTGTAAATATGAAAACGTATAGATCCACTCTGCTTTGTTCTAATAAAATTATGCAGTCTCATCTTCAATTTTGGGCACCATGTTTTAAGAGAGGCAATGACAAAACTCCTGAGTGGAATGAAGTTGGATGTATTTGCACATTTCCAGTTGAGTTTGACAAGCAGAAAAGTAGTGTTTGCTGAGCAGTGGAAGAATATTTGAAGTCCAGAGGAGTTGATTACATATGTGACCTCCAGAACTGAGGTGAATGAGGCTATACATATAAGATCCACCTTTCATTTGAACTTTCAAAACTGTCATATAGCTTTTATTATTTTGACAAAGAATAATTCCCATGGTCTTTAAAAATTCCCATAGGATTCATAAATTTGATGATGCTGGTAAGAAATTATTCTCCTCTAGTGATCATTTTTTTTCTGAGAATTCTGGAACACCTATTCATCAGCTCACTCACATGTTCTCATCCAAATATCGTAGTCTTATCCTGCATAACTAGTTAATAACTTACCCTCCTGTAATTGTCGTTAAACAACAACTTAATCTACAATAACATGCATTGTAGTGACACAGAAATGGCAAGAGTTCAGAATTTTTTTTCCAAACGTAAGAGCATATTATTGGGCCTGCATTATAGTACAGTCAGTAGAGCATTTGCCTTGCATATGGCTGAACCAGGTACAATCCCCGACATCCCATATGATCCTTTGAGAACCACCAGGAGTAATTCCTGAGTTCAGAGAAAGAGTAAACCTTGAGCACTGTCAGATGTGGCCCAAAAAACAAATGAAACATAAAAAAGAAAATTAAATTGAGAGAGACAGTATTTTTGTAAACTTATCAACAAAAGGGCCAGTCTAAACAAATCTGATCATCAAATGATATATGATATATTTGTTTCTTGGAATACAAAATTTTAAGAAAGTGAAGAATGTGAGTATTGTCCTTTTGTAGGAAGCTTGCCACTGGGCGAAGTGGGGTATGGGGGAAAGGATATGACAGGGAAAAGAGCACTATAACAGTGGTGGAAGGTGATCAACCTGGGGTAGGAGGGGGTACCGCAAAATAGTAAAGTGTTTTGTATAAAGCTCTATCACTAAGAGTACTATAAGTCATTATGACAAATATTTGTTTTTTTAAATTATTTGTTTGTCATTGAGGCAGGATGTTAGGTAGAAGGGAAACTGGGGACATTGGTGGAGAGAAGTAGACATTAATGAAGGGAATGGTGTTGAAACACTGTATTCATAAAACCCAAGCATTAATAACTTTTTAACTTAAGATGACTAAATAAAATTGAAAAAAATTTTAAAAAGATATTACAATATGTTTGAGGGTAAATATAAAAATATATAATTAAATACATAAACAAAAAACAAAAGCTAATTGATGGATAGATTAGGACTTTTTAAATATTTTTAATTTTGGGTCATACTTGATAATGCTCAAACCAGGGTTAATGGTAATCAAGTGAGGCATCTTAACCCTCTCTGCTCCCTCTTTTTTTATTTTTTAATTTTTATTAGTGAAACACCATGAGGTACAGTTGTAGACTTACAAATCTTTGTGCTCGGGTTTATGTTACACAATGATCAAGTACCCATCCCTCCACCAGTGCCCATTCTCCACCACCAATGATCCCAGCATCCGTCCCCTCCAGACCCCCCCCCCCCATCACACCCCACCTCTGTGGCAGGGAATTCCCGTTTGTTCTCTCTCTCCTCTTGGGTGCTGTGGTCTTCAAAAGAGGCACCAAATGGCAATCATGTTCAGTCTATAGTCTACCCTCAGCATGCATCTCCCATCCCTGGATGATCCTCCCAACACCCTTTACTTGGTGCTCCCTTCTCTGAGCTGTCTTTTCCCCTAGCATGTGTGACTGGCCTCCAAGCCATGGAGTGAACCTCCTGGTGCTTATCTCGGCTATTCCTGAGTGTTAGTCTCCTATTTTTTTCACTCTTTGTACTTCCAGAAAAATGCAATCTTTCTACGTCTGTCCCTCTCTGACTCATTTAACTTAGCATGATATTTTTCATGTAGTACCACTTGTATGTAAATGTCATGACTTCATCTTTCCTAACAGCTGCATAGTACTCCATTGTGCAGATATTCCAAAGTTTCTTTAACCAGTCTTCTATTCTCGGGCACTCGGGTTTTTTTCCAGGTTTTGGCTATTGTAAACAGTGTAGCAAAGAACATAGAAGTGCAGATATCATTTCGACTGTGCTTTTTTGTCTCTCCGGGATATATTCTCAGGAGTGGTATTGCTGGACAAAATGTTTTAAAATAAAGTCTCTTTATGGTTTATTTGTGTATCTAGCTGGAGTTGTATAAAAAACTCATTTGGTAAAAAGGGGTTCCAAGTGGAGAAAGTTTAAGCAGTTCTATTCTAGCCCATATATTACTGTTGTATATGATATAATCCCATGGTTAAGGTTTGGCCCCATTCAAGGGGTGTAGAGATATAGTAAAGGGGCTTATGCATTTGTCTTGTATGTGGCTGACCTTAGGTCAATACCCAGCATTGCATATGGTAAGTACCCCAAGAACTTTGAGCACAAAGCCAGGTGTGGCCCCAACTACATCCCAAAATAAACCTGTTCCAAGACTCCATTAACACGCAGATTGATAACACACATATATTTAACAATAGTTTTACATAAAAAGCAAAGAGCACTTTTCATGCTGTACAGAATGATTTAAAACATGGACTTTCTATTAAGAGCTATACCAGAACAAAGTCAAAGCAAACTACCAAATAGATTATTACAATCTACTTAAAGTTTAAAGGCTTGATGGCAATAAGGAGGTGATGAGTAATGTTTATTTTACATAAGTGAATGAAAAACATTCCAAGAAATAGCAAATAAAATTTAATAGGGTCCCATCTTTCCAGACGGTGGTGGTGCCCTATTTGGACGGGTGATTGGTTATGTCCAAATAATCTCCTATCTGGAACTTCTGCGACTGCAGGGTCATAGAATCATCTGTCCCCTTCCTCCCAGACAGACGTGGTGCTGCCAATCTCCTTAATTCCATAGCCGTGTCTTTTAAAGTCCCTAAAAACAATGGCAAAATTGAAGTTTGTGCCCTTCTTTCTAGCTTCTGGATAAACTTCCTTTACTAAACTAGTCAACTCTTTCAAGGTTGCATCCATTCAGGTATAGTTCTGCAGCTTGCTAGACGGCACATTCCCCAGGAGAACTCGTCCATGAGGTGGTGGTGGCCGTTATTGGTGATGAAGATAAAGAGCAGCAGCGGGCATGTCTTCTCCCGGTCCATCGGCTTCTCGGGTTCCTTTTTAATCTCCTCCAGGGTAACGCACTACTCCACTGCCATCTTCTCCCTTCGGCCCGGGAGACAATCACTTTGACCTCCGAGCCCCGCAGCAAGCATGAGCACGCCTCTCTGCTCTCTCTGACCACTGAGAATATTAACTTCTAAAAAATCCATACTTAATTGTTATCATTCACATGATAATATTTGATTGATTATCGCTTAGAACGTTAAACCCATTTTGTTACTTACATGTAACATTTTAAGAGGAGGTTAATTTTACCTAGACTAAGAAAGGTGTTTTAATAGTTTTTCCCATAGCAGATCTTTTAGTTATATGAAATGGGTTTACCAAAAGTTCAAATTTTAGTATTTTTCCATAAGTATATATACAAGATTGTGAAATGTTATAAAAGACAAATAGTGAATTATGAATTATATTTATTCCTACTATTACTGTTTGAGGGAAGATAAACTGCTTTCATTTTATGTAGAGCAAATGAGTCAGTCTTTAACTCACTGTACAAGTCTATCTAGGTACTGAATGATATAATTTGATTTTCAGTTGAGTTCTCTATGAGTTTAAAGCCCTTCCTTTGAACGCCACATATGTAATCTTGAAAAGTACCATAAAGCAAATAATTAAAATACCACAGTTTAGGTGAGATGAAAATTTACATAAATTTATGAAAAAGTTCTATAGCTAACAGTCATTACGGTCTATTAACAAATAAAAGTAAGAAAGACCATTTATATCAAGAATGTAGTAGATGAGTAAAAAATCATATTCTGAATTAATTGCCTACCTTTGATTTTTCAGGATAAATACATTTTAAATAATTTTATTATTATTTATTTATTTGGGGCCACATCTAGTGGTGTTCAGGACTTACTCCTGACTCTGTACTCAGGAGTCACCATAACAGCTCTCAGGAGACCATATGGGCTACCAAGAATCAAGACAGGTCAAACATATGCAAGGCAAATGCCCAGTCCACTATACTATAACTTCAGCCCCAAATAATTTCCATTATTTTTAAAATTATAATAATTGTACTAAGAGAAAAATTTAAGTTTCAGTGGAAATAACTTGCAGTGACTGGGTTTTCATGTAAACAAGTAATTTTTTGATTTTTTTTTAAAATCAGAAATATTTCTTATTTTGATATCAGATATTTGCTATTTAGACTCTACGGCACAGTTATGAGTCATATTTTTGAACATGTGATAATTTTATGAACTTTTGAAACACAAATATTTCACATAAATATCTTGATTTTCTAAATGCCTTATAGTGATCCTGAATAATAGAAACATTGTTGTTTTTATCTTATATTCTTCAATGTCATTATACATTTATTTTATTTAAATGGTATTCTATATGTAATTTTTACTATTTAAAATAATGTGATTTTTTTCCTCTTTATTTTAAATTTTAATCAGAAATGTTCACTTAGTTTGTTGGTATTCTTTCTTTTCCTCTCTTCAGTAAATGTTAGATATCCTGAGTTTTTTCTTCGTTTTTTTCCTTACTTTTCTTGAGGAGTTTTATTGAATGAGCTGTTGTGGTTGTCATTGTTGAGTAAGAGACACTTGATCAACTGATGACTTGACATCCCGTTACTCATCAATTTGCTCAAGCGGGCTCCAGTAATGTCTCCATTTGTTCCTGTCGTGTGCTAGTGTAGGCCAATGGCATCTTCTCACTCCAGGAACACGAAGAGCCTCAAACCGTTTGTTAGTGACCTTGCACCTGAGTTGCACAGAAGGAAGAGAGCTGCATGGATGAGAACGGCACGGAACGCCTTCAAGAGCATTGAAGAAATAGCTAAGAGGATGAAGAACCTCTGGCTCCAGGCACATCTCTTCGATTCCAATGTTCTTCCTGCACTAACATGCGCCTCAGAAACCTGAGCCCTACGAAAACAGGATGAGAACGCTATTCGGGTCTCCCAAAGAGGAATCAAAAGAGCTATGCTTAGAGTATCTTGCTTCACTCAATTTGGAGAAGGAATCTGGAGTTCCAACCACCATCGATAATGGAGAATTAGGAGTGCTATCTCGTTTGCCAAGGTATCGAAAATCAGAAGGGCTGGACACGTAATACATGGACTAGAGCTGTTACCAACTGGATTCCACGGGACATCAAAAGAACGCGTGGTCACCCACCTACAAGATGATCAGACTTCTTCATCAAGACCCTGAAAGAACGGTTTGACTAAGAGACAAGATGAGGATTATTTATCTCTATCCATTGATTTTTAAATTCTAACCTTTTACTTCTCTCATACATGACCAGAATAGAGCAATTTGTATAACCTCACTCACACTTTTCATGGATTGTCAGACATTCTTCTCATGAAAATGCTATTTAGAAAGCAGAAAGAAAACAAAAAAGTCATTTACTTAGACACACGTAAGCTCACATTCTTCTGTCTAATTGCTTGTTTAAAGACAATATTGCGAGGAACTGATTCTTGCAGACAGATTTGCAGTTGGGTACTCCTTTTGTTAAGTCTTTGCTTTTGAATGACATACTGTAAGCTTGAAAGAGAACATTTATGAAAATATTTATGACCTAAATAGCTAAATGCTCCAAAGGAGAGCTGGTCATTCTGGGAAAACAGTTGTCAAACAGTCTACAAAGTCTGAGTGGGCCTTAACTAGCAAAACAAATGAGTGAGTGACAATGGATATGTTTAAATGAACTTATCTTCTCAAATATATACACTGTAATTCTTATTTAATTTCCATACAAAAGAACTGAAAAGTTCTCACCAATTGAATAGCAAGCCTGAATCTTAGTTTAAATTCTATTAGAATCATGAAGACTTGATTGATTGTTTGATTGATTGACCGGCAGGAAGTAGAGAAAGGATTTGGCAGATACCCAGCAGTAATCAGAAGATCATGGTACAGGGATCAATCTGGTGTCAGCTACATGCAAAGCAAGTCCTTAATCACTATATTTTTTTCTGGCCCCAGGTTCATAAACACTTACTTCACAAGAAAAGCTGAGTGGATAGAGTGGGGCTAAACAATTTTTTTTAGATATTTCTAGCGTAGTGTCATTTTAACTCAAAATTTTCAATAGAAAAATTATTTAATGCTTTTCATATTTTACAATGAAATATGATTTTCCCATAATTTTACAATATGAAATAATTTTCTGTGAATTTCTTGGGTAAAAATGCAGAAGTGTCAAATGCCATAAATTTAATATCTACTGTAAACACATAGTTTATCATTGGGGACACTATATTATTAAATTTATGGCATCTGATAGTAGAGAGTAAGGATTGTCGCCAACCTGAGTTAATTTCAGGCAGCCCATATGGTTTCCCTATCACTGAGGGAGGTGATTGAGTTCAGAATCAAAATCTCCAGACTTTCATGGAGTTGGGGATGGGTGACCTCCCTTCATGCCCTTGTTTTTTCAGGAGGCTGGCAGTCACACCCACATACTGCCTCTGGTGCCATATAGCCATTTTCTAAAGACTCACAAATCTCAGATGAGATCAACAAGATGCAGAGATGCCTCCAGACCCCGTGCCAGGCTAAGTCTTATTCAAGCCACTTTTGAAGGGGATGGGTGAACCCAACACCCACTCAAACAGAGCCCCGACGCAGAAAACCTCCAGAACTCAATTGTCCCCATACTTAATAGCCTCATCCATGAATGAATCTGTTGAAAAACTTGGGTATGCGGGTTTTGTGAGCGGAATCTCCAGGATCTTACAGAGTAGGGGATGGACAAACTCCCCCATCTGTCCCCCTCTTCTTCTGGGAACATGGCAGTCACACACATGAACTGCCACTGGTGGCATATAAGTTCATTAACCAGACATGATCCAGAGACTCACAAATATATCTCGGTAGAGATCAGTGATCTGCAGAGATGTCTCCAGACCATTCAGCTAAAAATTTAACTTCAGTTGTGTCACTCTATTTAAAATTTTAGAATTCTTGGAGCAACATCTCATACTCTATGCCAATGATACACCAGGAGAAGTACAACACTTTTGGTGGGATTTAAAGTAGAAGGCAACCAATCTCAATAAAAAAAATATTCTCACACAAAGCTCTACCTGCAACAACATGTTAGTAATCTCTTGTAGAAGCACTTAATGGCTCCCGGGCAAGATACAACAATCTTCACACACTGGCTTCTAAGAAAACGTTTTTGATCATTTTCAGCAAATTTTTGATAATAAGCAATATAAGATAAATTATTTAGGGTCTGCTATTGGAGAAGACTTGGGTAGTGGTTGGAAAACTTGAAAATATTGGTGGTGGGAAGATGTAATGGTGGTGGGATTCATGTTAGAATATTGAATGTAATAAATTATTGTGACTAAATCAAACAAATAAAGTTGTAAAAAAAAAATAAAGATCCAGAACTGGACCCTGAGCACTGCTGGGTATAAAGCAAAGAAAAGAAAAAAGAAAAAGAAAAGCATTATGCTATCTATTTTCAGGCATTATTTTTAAATTTCTGATTATTAAAGACAATTTATTAAAATTATTAAAGGCAATTTAAAATGTACCTAGTATTTAATTTTGAGAAAAAAAACACTCAGAACATTCTCTTTTCTACATAAAACACAAACCCATTTTTTATAAAATATTTCTTGACTGTTTTATATTGTATAGATATGTATTTTATTAAAGAGGTGGTGTTGGTACAACATTTTGGCATTCAGGAGGTTATCCTGTTCACTTTTCAGTTTCAATCATTACTTAATTTGTTTTCTCTTGTAAAAGTGACTTTACTTCACTTTTTATCTACATTTCTCCAAACTTGTTTCTGCTGATAACATTTTGCTATTGACAGTATTTTTCAGCTTGTACATTTTCCCTTGCTTTAGGCAAAGGCAATAAAGAAGGCATCAGTTAAATCATCTTAAAAATATGAAGGAGAGTCTGCTCAAACCTTTCTGTCACGCAACTTGCTTCTTCATAAGCATTTCTCTTTTAAAATAAATGTACCGGGGAACATTCACATATACATCTCTTAGTTCATTTTTGTTTATATCAGAAGGACAAGAACGCTATGTAAATGATGTAATTATTTAGCAGCTACCTCTCTGTCTCGCTCAAGAATCTTTCATTGGTGTCATTGAGCTTTAAATACTTATGTTATAATGTTATTTGCTATGAGGCCTGATACTACAAGCAGGATTTTAAGAGCATATTTTAAAAGTGAATGTGTGCATCTCTCTTTGTGTGTATGTGGTGTGTCTGTTTAATGACTGTATCATAGATATATGAAAATTAATGTCACTATTCATATAGATATATTTAAAATATTCAAAGCCTTGATACACTAAAAATAAGACCACTGTCTAATATCTATCTGATGGAATACACTTTAAAATATCTCTACAACAAAAAGAGAATTAAGACAAAAAATATAAAGTCAAGGTGTCATAAAATATGAGTTAGCACCGCAAAAACAATGCACAAATATGTGCTGATAATGAAGGGCAGCTGGTAGTGGTCAGAGATCATTATCTGAGTTCTTCAGAAATAGGTTTCACTTTGTGCCTGGGATAGATTAAAATCATGGATTGTACAAAGAACTAAAACTTTTGAAATATTACACCTCTAAGAGAAGAAGAGTTAGCAAAGCATTAATTTGGGTTTCTTTCATAAGGAAGTTTCCCTCTTACAGATTCTGGACATGTAAACAAATTTAAAGTTATGAATAATAAACAAATTAAGACAAATATTCTCTTTCTCTCTCTCCTTTTTTTTTTACTAGATGGGATTTTAAGTCTACTTTACAAAACATCTTGATGAAGAAATCTATCAGGAGAAAATTTAACATGAAATTCTACCATACTAGTCCATCTCCATATCCTTTACATAAAAAAATATATATGAGGAAGCAAAGAGAGAGGGAGGGAGGGAAGGAAGGAAGGAAGGAAGGAAGGAAGGAAGGAAGGAAGGAAGGAAGGAAGGAAGGAAGGAGAAGAAAGGAAGGGAGGAAAGGAGGAGGAGGGAGGGAGGGAAGAAAGGAGGGAGGGAGGCATTCATTGCTCTCTTTAAGATAGGGGCTGGACTGCCGCAGAGGCAGGGTGGAACGGGGGTGGGGGGGGGATTGGGAGGAAGGGATGCTGGGACCTGTGGTGGTGGAGGATGGACACTGGTGGAGGGATGGGTACTTGATCATTGTATAACTGAAACCCAAGCACAAAAATTTATAAGTTTCTAACTGTACCTCATGGTGTTTCACTAATAAAAAAAAGAGGATAGGGGCTGGAGCAATAGCACAGCAGGTAGGACGTTTGCCTTGCACACGGCTAACCAGGGTTTGATTCTCAGCATCCCATATGGTCCCCTGAGCACCGCCAGGGGTGATTCCTGAGTGCAGAGCCAGGAGTAACCTCTGTGCATCGCTGGGTGTGACACAAAAAGGAAAAAAAAGCAAAAAAAAAAAAAAGATAAACCAGCCACCAGAGTCACAAGATTGCAAAGGGAATATTTACAACCTCAGTCACATTTTTATCTCTCACGAAAAATAAGTTTATGATGAAAAATAAGCTCATATTAAATACTTACAAATCAATGCAAGCCATATCAGTAAGACAATGGAAAGAAAAACCATCACTAAAATTCTGAAAAGCATGAAATGGTAAAGATAGAAATGATGATAAAAATGTCATTGTTAGTTGTTCTCTTTAACTGCCATGATCACAATTTTTTCTAAGTAATTTCAACCCCTCACTTCAATTTTAGAAAAATCAAATAGCCACAACATGGTACCTTTCCAACAATACTCACTACGATGTGTTTTCACAATTGCTGGGAAGGGAATACACTAAACCATACAGTTCGGTCATTTTACTCAGACTGTTAAATAGATTTTTAGTTATCAAAAATAGACATCAAAATCTTTGGAACGACAAGTATATAATATGTAAACACTTACTTCTTGCATCCTTAATCTCCTTTCTTTCCTTTTCTTACATTTCCTTAATCACACTGTTCTTCTTCATGTTCCTTGAATGTATGAATTATCTTCACATAGCCCTGGCAGGACCTTTCTATTTGATCTACAACCTACTTAGAATACTCTTTCATGGAATTAAATTAAATTTTTATTGCTACTAATACAAAACTGTACCCAACTCTAAGCACCCATTTTCCCCTTTTAGATTTACTTTTTACCTGTTTTATTGCTATTTAACTTATCATGATATATATATTTCTGTATTTTATCATTTTCTTATTGGATACTAATTAAATTAATTCTGAATATTGAGAATTTATCCACCTTTATTAAACAGTACTATTTGGTAGCATCAAGAAAATGCCTAAAATATTTGTGCTTAATATGACAAATATGCATTGTCACAATATTTATACCAAAGTTATAAAAACACAGAAAAGTAGATATACATCAACAGGAAGCAATTACCAACAATCATAAAATGTATGAACGCAGTATAGAAGACTAAATGGTAACCTGTTATAAAACAAAACTATTTCTATGGAAAAGGAATCCTATTAAAATTATATAAAATATTGAAATAAATAAAATTTATTTTGAATCTATTGTATGAGTTGGAATAATCTGCACAGAAATAACATTTTCACCAATTAATCTGTAAACTTGCTGCAATTATGATCAATAAACATACAAAAATTTGCACAATTCTTCTAATTAAAGTTATGTTTCATAGATAGAAATGCGAAGAATAACAAGAGATAATTTAATTAATTTCAGTAAGAAAAGTAGTGACCAGAGAATGTGACTCACTAAAAAGCATTTACAAACGTATTTGAGTGGTAATTAGGTAGATGTAGAAAAATAAAGAGTGAAGGAAGACATATGTTCAGTTGCGGAGGGGGAGGGGATTGTGGGCTTCAGATTTGTACACAGTTAATTTAAAAAAATGTGTCCTTGAACGTTTCCAGCATTCTAATTTCTGTTAGCTCAATTCTTATTTTTTTAAAGTCTATATGCTTTACTTAAGTGTTGAATTAGTAGAAATTACTATCAGCAGTGGATGGGAGTTCCTCCTCCCCCACATCCAAACTGAATAATGCATGTCAGTTTCAATGGTATAAATTGATAGCTTATTGTTATTTCAATTTGCATTTCTCTGATGAACAGTAATACAGAGCATTGTTTTTTTAATATGTATAAGTCACCTGTATATCTTCTTGGAGTTAGTCTCTGTTTTATCTCTTTTTCCCCATTTTATAATGGAGATTTTTTTCTTATTAAGTTTTACAAGTGCTTTGTATATCTTAGATTATCCCTTAATCAGATGAGAAAATATTTACTCCCAGTTTGTTAAACATGTCTTTATATTGTTTGTTGTTTCTTTTGCAGTGCAGAAGTTTCTTCATTTGCTCTGGTTCCACTTGTTTATCTTTTCTGACATCTGCTTGGGCAGTCATTTCAGATACCTCTAGCTTCATTATGATGTAGGGTTCTACCTATGTCTTCCTCAATATAAATTTTAAATTCAGGTCTGATACTGGAGTCTTAATTTTGAATTGAATTTTGTGCATGGTGTGAGATAGGAGTCTGAGTTCATTTTTTACTTACATTTGACTGATGAGTTTCACCAGCATCATTTTTTGACTGAATTTTCTTAGTCCACTTTAGAATCTCATCAACTCTGTTGAGGAATTATAACTGTTTAAAGTGGTTAAATTAATTTCATTGTATCCATAGTCTTTGCAAAGAACAAAAAAACCATTCCATGAAAACATACTGTTGTTTATTCCACTGAATTTTATAGAAATCTCAAAAAAAAAATAAATGCACAATGCAATGTAGAAGAAATTAATCATATAGATGATTTGTATGTAAAGCATTTCAGCAAGAAATACTGTAAGACTTGTAAATTAAAAAGTATATACATATTTCATCTAAGGAGAAAAATCAAGATTAATTGAACAAGAAAATCCGAGTTTAGGACTGCTACAGAATCACGACTTAATTAAAATAAAAATATCACAGTGTCCTTCAAGTGACACCAATACAGAAATACCAGAAGAGAAGAGTTTGGAATTAATTAAACATCACAGTGAATAATCACTTTCATATATCTTTAGTAAAATAAGCTAAAAATTAAGTAACCAGAAAGCAGGAATTTTCCTTACCTATGAATAAACCAACACGATATTGCATGCCTATTATGGAGTATTTCTATTAAGCATATATTGCCTTTTTTATTCATTTCTATTTATTTTACTAATGGGTCTAGAATTTTTATATTTAAGCATTCTCTTTAATTATTCTCATACTGTATATGGGATTGTTTGAGGCAAAAGAGATTAGAAAATACACACATCATGTTACAGTTGTATTTCTCAGTCCTGGCCCTGCACAAGATTATATTTATATATATATATAATACATATATAACTATATACCATCTTCCAGTAAGTAGGCGTCACACCCATCAGCTGCCACCAGAGCCAGGTTGGTCCCATCAACGGCCAAGACGCAGAGATTATAAAACCCAGCTTCCGGAGAACAGTGCAATCTCCTGCCCCCGCGCCTGGCTGTCCTCACCTAGGCCCCTTGGAGAGTGGCAGGTTGAGTTTCCCTCCCATGACCTGAGCAGAGCCCCAGCAGCTGAAGACCTCCAGAACCAGCCACAGCCATGCTAAGACCACTCTCCACATGTCCGGATAAGCCTCATGCATGAAGGAACCAACAGAGGAACCCAGGCATGTGGGTCCTGGGGCTGAGATCTCCAAGCCTGCTTGGATTGGGACTGGACCTTCTCCATCCAGATCCCTCATCTTCAGGTAGGTAGGTGTCAGATCTACCAGCTGCCACCGGTGCCAGGTTGGTCCCATCAATGGCCAAGACGCAGGGACTATAAAACCCAGCTCCCAGAAGCGATAACATCTTAATTATCTTTCCTTTGGAGAACCTGGGAGGCTACAAAAAGTATCCTGCCTCCACGGCAGAGTCTGGCAAACTTCCCGTGTCGTATTCAATATGCCAAATACCAATAACAATGATGGGTCTCATCCTCTTAATCCTGAAAGAGCATTGAAATGGCTCTTTTAAAATATCAGGGCTAGGAAGAAGGAGATGTTACTGGTGCCTGCTCGAGGAAATCGACAAACAATAGGATGCTCGTGATCGTGATATATGTATACATATATATATATGTATACATATATATATATATAGAGAGAGAGAGATCTACGTCAGAATGCCCTTCAAAATTTCTAAAGATATAATAAATTATTAAAATTTGACCTTCCAAAGCTTGGTGATTTCACATATCAGTTACAAAACTTTAGCATGTCAATCTTTCTGTATTTTTCTCTCATCTTTAATACAAAACATATGAAGTACGGTTAATTGAAGTTGCATAAGAGTAGGACTGTGGCATTGTCATCCTGTTGTTAATTGATTTGCTCCAGTGGTAACAGTAACATCTTCATTGTGAATATTTGTTACTGTTTTTGGGATATCAAATACACCACAGGGAGCCTGTCAAGCTCTGCCGTGTGGGTTGGAAACTCTCAGTAGCTTACCCGGCAATCCAAGATGAACAGAGGAATCGAACCTGGAGGAATTGAAGCTGTGTGCAAAGCAAACGCCCTAACTGCTTTGCTATTGCTCCAGCCCCAATTTAAGAGTAGTTGTTATAATATTTTATATACATTTTTATTGTATTTCTTGTATTCTTATATTTGTCACAGAGTCTCCTGCCCCCGTGCCTGGCTGTCCTCGCGGGGCCCCTTGGAAGGGGGCAGGTTGAGTTTCAGAGCTCCAGCAGCCGAAGACCTCCAGAATCAGCCACAACCATGCTGAAACCACTCTCCACACGCACGAAGGTACAGGCAGAGGAACAAAGGCATGCGGGTCCCAGGACTGAGATTTTCAAGTCTACTCGGATTGGGGCTGACCATCCTCCACCCAGATCCTCCATCTTCCAGTAGGCAGGGGTCACACCCACCAACTTTCCCCGAGCGCCGTGTAATCCCATCAACAGCCAAGACCCAGAGACTATAAAACCCAGCTCTCGGAAGCATGGGGCCGCATCCGTGGCTGTGCGACATTTTTTTTTTAATCTCATTCTTACTTTGGACAACCTTGCAGGCTACCCAATGTTACCTGACCACACGACAGAATCTGACAAACTCCCCATGGTGTACCCAATATGCCACATATCAGTAACATTTATGAGTCTCATTCTCCTAACCCTGAAAGAGCCTTGAATATGGGACATTTTAAAATCTCAGGACTAGGCGAAGGAGACGTTACTGGTGCCTGCTCAATGAAAAACAGGATGATCGTGATTGTGATATATTTTTCTATTTGGTGAGAATCTCTTCATAGAGTTCAGAGGTTAAGGATATAAGCTTTGTAGGTGAGAAAACAAGAATTTGAAGCCTAAAACCACATCCTCACTTCCTCCAGTGAGTTGTTCTGGTAAATCCCTGGCATGACAGCATCTGAATAACTCTAAATCCTCCAACCCTAGAATTCAACTGCCCAACCTAATTGCCTGAGTGTCGTTGGGAATGTCCAGAAGTCAGCCTGAATTCTGTTGGAGAAATACTCCTCCTTCAAATCTTTTTTACTAATCTTCCTTCTCTTTCTGATCATTCTATTTCTGAGAAAAACAAGGAATTTGAGCTTGAATTCTCTTTTTCAAATATTGTTCCCTTACCTGATTCACAACAAATATAGGTGCTTTCTTTATATATGCTCAATTTCTCTAGTATTGAATTACAAATTCCTTGAAATTAGTCTATGATTTAGAATGTTTTGGTCTTAAATAGCAAACATTACACTCTATCTAATGGAAGTTAAAAAAATGTTGTTAGTAAATTGGATAGATTTATATCTTTGAAACAAACAGGAAAATAGAATAGGCTCTGTCTGAATGCCCTTCTGGTTTGGATACAGAACTGCTGTCTGTTTTGTTTTGTTTTGTTTTGTGTTAGCATGCTCTTAATTTCTTTGCTTATAAGCCAGAGTCAGGGGCAGAAGAGAGAAAAATATGAATAATTTAGGCAGTTGAGCTCAAATCACATTTTCCTCCTATTGAAATAGAATGATAATAGGACATAAGTAGTCAACTAACCTCCAGAACCTCCTAGACACCCGAAAGAGTAGGGTAGAGTCAATTCATTTGTTGTTCTACCTAGTTTGAATATAGTGTTGTGAAGAGAATTTCCCCAAAAGAATGTCAGATACTGCTACAGAAAGGGTGCCAGCTACTGAAAACAAAACTCCAACTAACAGTAGAGACAAAATATTATTTTTCACTTGTTTTTCTATATTCTAAATGTTAATCAGATGCTTTCTCTGAACTGTCAATAATGAATCTACTATTTAAGTGCACAGACACTGGTTTGCTCAGCATATTTAGAAGAGAAGTGCTAAAGCAGGCAAACATATTCCTAGGACATTAACTAAGTGAATATTTAGATACATAGTATTTATTATGTAATACTTTTATATACATAGTATTTATATATAGTATATAAGTAGTACTTATATACATAGTATTTATTACATATTACTCAGTTTATTCTTAATAAACCATGAACTTATCTGTTTGGAAAGTAGTGATTAGTATATATAGTCAGGTTTATTTCAACTGTATTATAACAGTGGTCAATGAAACCCAATTAAGCTAAGAAGACACCTTTTCTCTACTAATAATCATCCATTCACCTATTCTGAACTATTTGGGGGCAGGGGACTGTGGAGTCCAGTTCAATGCTTAATGGTCAACAGGACTGGACAATTCAATAACAGGGCTTAATGATGAGTTTTTGCTCAGGTTTTACAGTGCTGAGAGTTATACTAAGTTGACTCTAGCAGTGGTTGCTTAGGGGGAATAAAGCTAACATTTGACCATACTTAGAGGCACCAAAACTATATACCTGGTGATGCTTTGGGTGCTATGTGGTTCATGGGATCTAATCATGGTTACCCCTGTAATATACATGCCCCTAGATGAACATTTTAAACTTTACTTTTTAAATTTCGGTCCCCACTCAACTGTTCTCTGGGCTTACTCCTGACTCTGTGCTCAGAATTTACTTATGGGGTACCAGTTATCAAACCTGGGTCTTGTGGTAGAAGGCAAGTGATCTATCAGCTGTACTATTACTCCAGTCCTCTAGATGTCTAGATGAACTATTTTAATTTTTAGTTTTTTAAAACAGCAAAACATTTCCTGTTGGGGAATAGCTCTCCCGCAATGTGCCCGGCCATGTTGCACACTGGGTCTGGGCAGACGTGGGGCGAAGGAATAATGGGCATGTGAAGAAACACCTTCTGGGAACAGCTGATGGCTATTCGATTTATTGTCAAATACACACATATTTTATAGGAGGTTTCAGTTAAAGAGTATGGTCCAATCACATAAAGTTTAGTATTACTGACCTATCAGCTCTCCTACTCTGCTTTGCCCCAGTCCAATCCCAATCAAGGCTAGTTGCTGCAGCTAGGATGACTTTCTAAGCTTAAGTGACAATTTCTGAGTCTTGGGCTCATGTGACTAGGAGGTCGAGTGAGGCTCAAGGCCAGATACTCTGTTCTTGCCAATTTTACCCAGATAATCCCTCTTGCGAGACTTTGCTTCAGGGCTGCTTTGCAAGGTTGGGTCTTTGCAAAGACCTGAAGCACTGCTCCATTGCCCATCAGGGTGTTCCATAATTTCCTTTGGGTTAATACAAAAATCTTCCAAATTTATACTAAGGTTTACATTTTTATTATTGGTGAATTATTTTTCTTAGAATATGGGTAAATAGATGAAAGGATGATATCTAGAGACCACAATAAGCTTTTAGAATTTTGTTGTTGTTTTGAGGCCATGTCTAGAAATTCTCAGGGCTTTCTCCTGACTCTGCAATCATCAGAGATGACTATTGGTGGGGTTCAGGGGACCATATCTGTGACAAGGATTGAACTCTGGTCAGCTGAGTGCAATGCAAGTGTCATAGCAGCAGCACTATCACTTTTGACCCTTCAGAAACTTTGAGTGTGTTTCCTTAAATGGAAAAAAAAGATCTTTCAGATACAACCAAGTTAGGGATATCAAAATGAGAAAATGTTCTGAATTATCTTGTGTGTCCAGCAATCACAGGAATCTTATAAGAATAAAACAACAAATCAGAAGATATGAAGTTGAAATCAGAGAGAAATTTGAAGATGCTATGCTATCAATTGTTAATATGTAAGTAAGAACAGGAGATGCTATGCTAAGATACACAAAACTCAAAACTGAAAAAGAGATGAACATCAGTGTTCTCTAACAGATTTCAGAAAGAACAATTCTGCCAATACCTTAGTTATACCTATATAAGATTCATCTGAGATTTTTGACACACAGTACTATAATAGAATAAATTTCTGTCATTTAGGCAAAGTTTATTTTCACTGTCCATACCCTAGTTTTGAGTCTTTCTATAACATATATGAGGGAAATCATCGTTATTTAGCTTTGTTGATTCACTTGGGACCATTTCATTCCATTTATCTTGTAAAATGCAACATTCCACCATTCATTATAGTTGAGTCTTCCACTAAATATATTACAACTTTCAATTATAGTCCTCTGCCAATAGGCTTTTGGTTTGTTTCCAGATCTTGACTTTTGTAAACAGTGGATAAGCTACTAACTTTATAGTAATTTGATACTGAAACAATAGAAAACTGATTTAGTGCACAGATATCCTATTGTATATGATATGTAAAAAACAGGCGGATCAAAAGTAAATTTTTAGTAGATTAAATTTCCCTCCACAAGCTACCACTTAATTTCTGAGCTTTTTATTGCAATAATGACAATTTAATTTTTCAGAATTGTCCATTATTTTTATCTTCAGTTCTCCCACTATTCATTCTGAAATATATAAAATCAGATTTTCACTTCATTAATATTACTTGGTTCAATACTGGCTTACACTTGGTATATCTAATGGCCACAGTTTAGTAATGCCAGAATAATTTTACAGTTAAATATTACTTTAATTGAGTTTGAGGAAAAAATAATCTACTTACTTAAATTATTATATCTGTGGTCCATTTTTGCTATAAATTGCCAGCTTACTTATATTCCTTTTCTAAAGGAAAATATCAGGGTTTGAAGAATTAGTGCTATACTCTTTATACATTACCCTTCTAATCTTCCTCATGTTATTATGTGCGATGTCTGGTTTTAAATGCTATTATTGGCCTGAAAGAAATAACTCTAAATTCAAAACTTTTCATGGCAGTGGCTGTTGAGAATGTATAGAATATTTCCCTTGTCATTTCCTCCAAAACCTATTACACAATGTTTCTGTTCAGGCTGAATCCTTAACTAGAAAGCTTTGTTTATATTTGGAGACATTTTGCTGTGAGTCTTAGTGGACTTTAGCTCAGAAGAATAGTTACTGACCTCCCGGGTCCACCATGCTGCAAATTCTGTATCTTATGAAAATAAATCCTTTAGTTTTTCTATGAAAACTGCCTCTTGTGACTATACAGGTAATACAGTGCTATAGGATACTCAATCACCCATCCTCAAACAACCCAGCTAGTTGTGGATAAATCATCTACTTGTCTTGTCTTTTGTTTGATGAGGTTCTAAATCTGCAGTGCAACCACACTTTCATTGTGACTCTATAACTCATTATGCCCTGCTTTGCTTCAGATACCTCTTCTAGATTTTGCCTGCATTATGTCCTTTCCCACTTAAATATTAAGTCATTATCTCCAGTTAACTTGCAGGATCATGTTGCCCATTTGTAATATTCTCTACCAAAAGGCAAAGGTATAGATGAAATAAAGAGAAAAGGGAACAAGAACATTTCCCTATAGAATTTTTTCAGTTGACATAGGAATCTAAAAACCTGTTATTATCTAAAAAAATTATTTCTATGTCTGTGTGAGTGCAAAAAATACATCTTTAAAATAAATGAGATGTAGCTTCATCAATGCCCAAAATATTTGTATGAAAGTGCTGAATTCAGATATGAATATTATGTACACACATATAAATAGAAACATGTATTCTTTTCATAGCTCTTTAACAGTATCAGAGATGAATAGTTTCATTATATACCTTCTTAAGAAATCCATTACAGTCTATAAAGTAAATAACCATCTTAAATTGCCTGTAATTATGCATTTACACAATACCATAATGACTCCAATGGATTATTTATATAGGAGAGTGTAACATACAGTGCGTTAGTGATTAGGTATTCGCATGAAACTACATAAGTGCTCTGAGGAAATCATCAGACTACCAAAGAATAAAAACAGCATATATTTTTACCATTTACTAAATTTTCAACTTTTTTGGCTTTTTGGGTCACACCTGACTATGCATAGGGGTTACTCCTGGCTTTGTACTCAGTAATTATTTCTGGAGGTGCTCAGGGGACCATATGGGATCCTGGGAACTGAATTCTGTACTGATCTTATTTTCATTTCATCTAATAAATGAAATAAGTATTTGAAAGACTTTTTGAGTTTTCAGAATCAATTATACTGCAAATATAAATAAATTTATGGGAATTAAATGAACAGCAGAGAGTAAAAATGCTCATTTCCCTCCATTTTTGTAATTTCTGTCTTTTTAATATATATTTTAATAATTACATAGAATCATCTAGTGATCAAATTAAATTCAATTAGATTAGTTGTCTAGGCAGGTTACAGATTCTGGGAATTGATAGAGCTTTGGATGTCTAATTCTGATTCCAACTAAGGATGATCTAGATTAAATACACAACCAAATTTCTAACAGCATTTCACCTGGGAACCACAACTTCATATTCATGAATTAATACAAACTTTAATATATCTGATGTTGTTTAAACCTCTTTTATTCTCAAGTCTTTGTTAACACTGAATATTCATATGCAAGCATATAGTTTAAAGACTAAGAGTAAAGTTTTGGCTATTAAACTTCTGAGTGGGCTGGAGCGATAGCACAGACGGTAGGGTGTTTGCCTTGCACGTGGTTGACACAGGTTTGATTACTCCATCCCTTTCTGAGAGCCCAGCAAGCTACCAAGAGTATCCAGCCCGCATGGCAGAGCCTGGCAAGATCCCCACAGCGTATTGGATATGCCAAAAACAGTAACAACAAGTCTCACAATGGAGATGTTATTGGTGCCCGCTAGAGCAAATCAACGAACAATGGGAGGACAGTGTTACAGTGCTACAGTGCTAAGCTTCTGAGATACTCATAAGTAAGATGATTTTATCATATTATCAGTCATAAAGTATTGATGTTCAAAATAGTGATTAGGTTAAAATTCATAGTCTATTAGGTTCAGTATATACAAATCCCTAATAATTTAGTGACATTTGCTTATTAACTGATAGAAAATTTGCAAATGGTTTTAAAAGGTAATGAAATACATATAGATTTTATTTGTTTTTGTTTTTTGTTTTTGCTTTTTATTGGGTCACCTGGCAATGCACAGGGATTACTTCAGGCTTTACACTATTATGGTGCTCAGGGGACCATATGTGATGCTGGGAATCAAATCTGGGTTGGTCTCATGCAAGGCAAATGCCCTACCTGCTGTAATACTGCTCCAGCCACTGAATATAGATTTTAGATAAAATTCATAAAAACAATGATAGATAATTGTAAGACTTCACACTTTTATTAAAGTTTTTAATGTTAAAAGTGAAATAGATAGGTGTTTTAATTATTTTAAAACATTGCTAATAAAGTTTTATCATTATATCCCCAAGACTTTGATTAGCTAAAACACTGAAGTTCTTTTTCCCTTAACATCTATTGGTTGAAATATATTCACCGTTATTTTATTACAGTGCCTCATCAAACAAAGGACAAAACAAGTAGATGCTTTAACTACAGCTAGCTGAGTTGTTTGAGAATGGGTGATTGAGTATCCTATAGCACTGTATTACCTGTATAGTCCACAAGAGGCAGTTTTATATATTATCATATTAACATTTTTCAATAGGAAAACACTAGGAGAAAACTTAGAGTATGAAATACTTAATTGATCCTCTTTGATATTTTATAGTGCATTCAAACAGTAATAATGATAAATCTTAATTAGTTGCTTGAGCACTATTGAATGAAATGATGATGTCTATGTGTTTTTCTTATTCAATGTTAAGGTGTGTGCATCTTAAACTTGTTTTTGTGAGTAGATAACATTGAGTTGTTTTCTAAAAGTAATACTTGACAATGGTAAAGGCCCTCCCGTTGATCGTCGATTTGCTCGAGTGGGCCCAGTAACGTCTCCATTGGAGACTTTGTTGTTACTGTGTCTGGCATATCGAATACTCTCGGTAGCTTGCCAGGCTCTCTGAGAGGGGCGGAGGAATCGAACTTGGGTTGGCCATGTTGGCCGCGTGTAAGGCGAACGCCCTATCTGGATTTTAATTTCTATGCAATAATCACGGAAGTAATACAACTGTCATTTGCAAGGATCTAATTAGTTTTCAACTTATGTTACCTGGACTTTTTATCTTTTCTGTATAAAATGTTACAAAAGTTGACAGATGATACAAAAATTGAACATAACAATTCTGATTTTTCTATATGATTGGCTTATTAGATATATCTACATTTTACTTTTTGTAGTGAACATGTAGCTTATATAAAATATTTTTTAATATGGATACTTCAAAAAGTACTTACCATACATGTTTAGTATAAAACTTATTTATTTTTCAGTTTTTTGGTCAGTTTTTTGGTCACAGAATATGCCTTACTCCTTGCTCAGGGATCACTCATGGAGGTATTCAGGGAACCACATGTGGTGCACAAGATTGAACCTGGGTGCATACAAGACAAGCACCATATACACTGTACTATCTCTCATTCTATCTTTGTGGAGTGATGTGAATAAAGTGTATCCCACATATGTCATATGTAGAGATAGTTTAAATAGTCAATAACATTTTAAATTGCTAAAATAAATTATTAAATATGCTTTTGGTTCATTTAAGTATTCTCCATTTCCAGGAATCATTTTCACTTACATAAACTCAAATTTCTACCTTTTCTATCTTGTTTCATTTTTTAAAAATTTCTTATACTATGTCTACTTTCTTAAGCATCTTTTAAACTGAAGTAAAAGCCACCTCTTTCAAAATGTTAGATTTTGCACTAGTGACTTTTAGACAATTCTTTCTGGCAGGTAGTGCATTTTCATCTGTACATATTCCTTCCAGCAGATATGCTCCCAATTATCTTGATCGTGCTTAAGTTTTGGGTTTTTTTTCTGTTTACTTTTCTCAACAGTTAGATCTTAATGTACCTAGATGGAGGATTTTTCTCTAGCTACTAATTATTTTTTTCCAGTTTTCCACTTATACTTTATACAGACACTGGTTTACAAAGTTGTTCATGATTTGTCACAGGAATGCAACAGTCCAACACCAAATCCCACCTCCATTACACCTTCTAAGATAGAGTTTTTTGAACTAGAAATTTAAAGAGTAAAAATTCAGCACATGCACTACCAAATTTCAAGTATTACTTTAAAACTTCATTAACTAAGGCACTGTGTTACTAGGGAGCATATATATACAGATCAGAACAGAAAACCAAAAGTAGATTTAAGAATACATGACAAAATGAATATGCCTTTAAAATATTGCTGAAAAATTTAAACATTGATGGCAGTATAAAAAATCTCAATCATAACTCAAGTTAATTAAAATTAAACATTTATACAAGGAAAATGAATGCATTTTCAATATTGGATTCCTCCAATGTTCAGTGCTATTGCACTAAAAGCATGGGCTATAATGGAAATCATTTGACAATCTGAACTTCACCAAGATTTAAATAGAATCTTTTCAAAAGTTATTGTCAAATTGATGAAAATAGAACACACACCAGAAGACTACCCCCTCCAAAAATATACAGCAACAAAAGTATCATGTTAAATATGGTGCATATACATGTGTGTATAAGTATATATATATGCATATACATTATATTTGAAGTTGTGTATATATGTATATACATGTATATACATATATATGAACATAGTATTTAAACTAGGTGAAAAGATTCATAAGGTATATAGAGGAAAATTATATTCAGAACGATACTAAAACTAGAGGCATCTTCACGATCACGATCATGACCATCCTGTTATTCGTCGGTTGCCTTGAGCAGGCCCCAGTAATGTCTCCTTCATCCTAGCCCTGAGATTTTTCAAAAAGTGCCAAATTCAAGGTTCTTTCAGAGTTAGGAGAATGATACACATCATTGTTACTGGTATTTGGCATATTGGGTACGCCACAGGGAGTTTGCCAGGCTCTGCTGTGTGGACAGGTTACATTCGGTAGCCTGCCAGTTTGTCCAAAGTAGGAGAGGCATCTTAAGGAAAAAATATCTGTGACCAATTAAATGGAAGCCTGTAGTAACAAATGAACATATAATTAATTAAGAAGCTTCTACAACTCAAAGGAAATGATGGCTAGAGTATGAAGACAACAAAGCATTTCAGAGCTGGAGAAATTACTTGTCCATTGTTCATCCAATAAAGCACTAACATCCAAACATAAAAAGAACTGGTAGAATTTTCAAAAAAAACAAAGAAAAAAAACACCCACTCCATTAAAACATGGGTCATATAGATGAACAGGAACTTACAAAGGAAATACAAATGATAAAAAGCATATAAAATACTCTATATCACTAATCATCAGGGAAATGTGAAGCATTACTGAGATATCACCTCACACTAAATAGACTGGTGCTCATCAAAAAGAACAACAATCAGTGTTGGCATGAATGTGGGGGAAATATAGACCCTTCATATACTGCTGGTGAGAAGGTTGATTGGTCCAACCCTTTGAAAGACAATAAGGACTGTTCTCAAAAAATTAGGAATTGAGCTTCCATACAACTCAACTCAGCAGTTCTATTCCTAGGGACCCAAAACAAGAATGCAGAAAAAATATTGAACTCCTGTACTCATTGCTGTGCTCTTCACAATAGCCAAAATCTGGAAACAACCCCCCAAAACAGGTAACTGATTAAATATGTTATGGTACACAAAGGTACATATGGTACACATGGTGGTAAAAAGTGGAATAATGCTCAGCCATAAGAAAAGATCAAGTTGTGAAATTTGCTGACACATGGATGGATCTGAAGAGTATTATGCTATATGAAATGAATGAGAGAGAGGGAATAATCTTTCTCATATATGGGATATTAAGATACAGAGTCGGGGATAACTAAAGTCCAATGACAATTAAAATGAAAAAAAGAGAACCAGTCCTTACTTGAAATTTGACACTGGGATGTGTAGGTGAAGGTCAGGGAGGTGACCATTACAACAATTATAGGAATTATATAAATAAGTGGTCACTTACCTCTGGACCAGGACTAGGTGCTGAAAGGATAAAGTGACATGCATGGTCTCTGTAAACCACGGTATTTAACTAAAAGTGTGTGTGATTGGGGGAGGGCAGGGAGGCTGAGAGGGAGGGACAATAACTGGGTACATTGGTGAAAGGAATTGAACACTGGTAAAAGGATTACTGTTGGGACACCATATGCCTGAAGCTCAATCAAGAATAACTTTGCAATTCAAAGTGAATTAATAAAAAATTAAATAAAAATGGGCAAAACTTTTAAACATACACCTTGGCAAAAGATATATACAGATTGCAGTAATATGAAAGCACATTCCTTCTAAACTAGTCATCAGGAAAATGAAAACAAATGCATATATTATGAAAAGTGGGAAGGATGATAATTAAAAAAATTTCAGTTAGTAACACAAATTGTTGAAGGAAATGCAAAATGGCCAATCATACTCATAAACAGTTTCATAAAGTTAAATGCACACTTTTGTATTGTTAATACTACCTAGTCTTGGGCATTTGACCAAACCAAATAAAAATTATGCTTGCACTAAAACCTTTACACAAATCTTATTAGACATATAATAATAATATAACAATAATAGTAATAGTGACCTGCGAAAAAACAAATGATGATCCTTTATTAAATGACTGATGTATTCATAAAATATTTTTGTTTATAAAATTGAAAGGTATTTATACTTGAAACAGCTTCAATGCATATAAAATGTATTATGGTATGTGAAAGAACTAAAAAAGATATATACATTGCGATACTCATAAGCCATTCTGAAAAAAGGCAAAATTACTCGGAGACATAGTCTTATATCATCAATCCTTGCTCTTCTAAAATACGTGTCTTTATAATTATTTTGTCACAGTGTGGATATAGTTTCCTTTTAGAGCTTATGATCCTCTTAACTACTTTTCTCCATAATTATTGAAAAACAAGTAATAAATTAAGTTGGTGAAAGAAAAAAAGATGGTATACCATCCATGGTTTCTTGAAAATTGTCAAAAAATGTGAAAGATTAATCACAAGGGCTCTTACTAAATCTATGTTTGTGTTATTTTGAATAAACTAAACACATAAAAAAAGCACACAAAGAGCAGATGGCACTAGAGGTTAAGGTCAGTTCTTCTAGTTACTAGATTCATTGCACATTTTGAGTTTTTCTATTTCCATTGGTAAACTAAATAGTATTTTTTTCTTAAAGAATTAATTTTGGTGCTTGCTTTGGCTGCACGTGTACTAAAATTGGAACGACACAGAGAAGATTAGCATGGTCCATGCGCAAAGATGACACACAAATTCGTGAAGCGTTCCATATATATATTTTTTAATTTGTTGAATCACCGTGAGAACAGTAACAAAGACTTTCAGTTCAAATCTATGTTGGTCACACAATGATCAAACACCTGTCCATTCACCAGTACACATTTTCCACCACCAAGAACCCCAATATACCTTCCCTCCCACCCACCCCCCACCTGTGTGACAGATTTCCACTTTACTCTCTCTCTCTCTCTCTCTCTCTCTCTCTCTCTCTCTCTCTCTCTCTCTATGTTGATCACATTCAATATTACGACAAAAGAACCACCATTGTTATTTGGAAGTTTTCCCAACATTCAGACCTGCCACAAAGACATCATTAGTAAATTTGTTTTCTAATGTTGATTATGAAGAGCATATGTTGTTGTGTGGCCACAATAGTGGTCACACGGATTTGGATTTTTAATATTTTAGTAATAAACCTAGAAGGATTACTGCCAGAAGCCCCTGGGTTCCGAGATTGGTATGTGTGCCTCTGGGTTCATGGTCGGTCAGACGCCAGAAGAGGCGTTTGAGGGTGGCAACCCAGAGCACTGTCATGGCGGGGAGCAGGGCCGATTCCACCCCCCATTCCATTAAGCCCCACATGCCTCGTCAATGCGTTCACATACCTGGCTGTTCATTAGGTTCTAAAAGAACCATGTCGCCGACACAGAGGGGGACAGGCAGAGACACAGACACCCCTCCCCTCCCAGGGCGCCATAGGACCATAGTTAAATACACAGTCCAGATGTATTTCAGTTGGGCATTATCTTTTGCTCAGATTTTCCCACCGCCATTCAAGCCTGATTTATAGGAAGAAAAGCTGTATGATTTACTTTCCATTGATCATTTTGCATATATATTAGGAAATGTTTGGAAAAATTGTCCTGGTACCTGCATGCCAGAGCCATGCTTGTAGAAGCTCATGGTCACCGGGATTCCATCTGGAGAAGGTGGAGAGACAGCACCTACCCCATCTGGGACCTCCCAGTGATATTGGCTGTGTTTGGGGCCCAGAGCATTCTCTGGGAACTGTGGGGCCCTCCAGCCGGTTTTCTTCTTTGCTGCTATGTGCTGTAAGATGGCGCTGGGGGGCGAGTTGTGGGCATGACTTCCAGAATCAGAGGTTGCCTGGGAGCCGGGGCGGCCCCATTGAAGTTCAGAAAAATTGTCCCGGTACACGCATGCCAGAGCCATGCTTGTAGAAGCTCATGGTCACCGGGATTCCATCTGCGAAAGGGACGTTACATATTTTTTGATGTTTTTAGTAAAATCTCATTTTTGCCAAAGTGACTTCCCTGTCCAAATTGGAAATGACTTAATATAGTCGGCTTGTTTGTTGGATGTTTTGATACTACTTCCTTATGTAGTTCTTAAGATTTATATGACTACATGCCCTAATGGCCATTTTTTTTTATGTTTTGTGCTTTTTAGAACAAATATGTATAAATGTGCAAGAGCCCTTTTGCACAGATACTTCAGTGGTATTTTTTCCTCCTTCCATTAAATAAACAATCACTTAATCACTTAATCACTTAACTTCCCGTTAGTCATTGATTTGCTCGAGCGGGCACCAGTAACGACTCCATTTATCCCTGTCACGTGCTAGTGTAGCCCAATGGCGTCTGTTCGCTCCAGGAACATGAAGAACCTCAAACCGATCGTTCATGATCTTAACGAAGAAGTCTGACCATCTGGTAGGTGGGCGGCAACGCAGTCTTTTGACATCCCGTGGAATCCAGTCGGTAAAAGCTCTAGTCCAGCGGTCGTCCTTAAATCTCATTATGTGACCAGCCCATATGATTTTCGACACCTTGGCAAATGAGACAGCGTCCCTGATTCTTGATCGTCGACGGATGTCAGAGCTTCGGATTCTTTCTCTCATTTGAGTGAAACGTGACATTCCAAGCATAGTTCTTTCTATTCTTCTTTGGGAGACCTGAATAGCGTTTTCATCTTGTTTGCGTAGGGCCCAGGTCTCTGAGGCATATGTTAATGCAGGAAGAACAGTGGAATCAAAGAGATGTGCCCGGAGCCGGAGGTTCTTCGTCCTCTTAGCTATTGCTTCGACGTTTTTGAAGGTGTTCCAAGCTGCTCTCTTCCTCCTGCGCAGCTCAGGTGCCAGGTCATTTGTCATGTTGACCTCTCGACCTAGGTACACATAGCTCTTGCATTCGGAGATGGTCGTTCCGTTGAGAATGAATGGAGCATCAGGAACGAGACTGTTTCTCATAAACATTGTCTTCGTAAGATTCAGCTGTAGTCCCACCTTTCCACACTCACGTCAAAGTCGGCCAGCGTTTGTGCCACTTGGCTGATGTTTGGTGTTATTAAAACAATGTCATCAGCAAAGCGGAGGTGGTATAATTGCCGACCATCTATCTTCACTCCCATTCCTTCCCATTCCAGTCGTCACATGATGTTCTCGAGGGTGGCACTGAAGAGTTTCGGTGAAATGGTATCACCCTGCCTCACCCCTCTCTTGACATCAATGATAACTTCTTTGTAGAATGGTGAGATCCTGGGAGTGAATCCACAATACAGCTCACGGAGGATCCTGATGTATTGGGCTTGAATGCCCTGATTGGCTAGGGCTTCAATGACCGCTTCCTTCTCAGGAGAATCAAAGGCCTTCTTTAAATCAATGAACGTTAAACAGAGCGGCATCTTGAACTCCCGAGAAACCTCAATGAGCTTGGTTATTGTGTGGATATGGTCGATGGTGCTGAATCCTTTGCAGAACCCGGCTTGCTCGCATGGTTGTCCTTCATCTAGTGTTCTGCCAATCCTATTTAGGATGACTCAAGTGAACAACTTGTAGATGACAGACAATAGGCAGATCGGGGATAGTTGCCAATGTCATGGATGTCTCCCTTCTTGAACAGCAGTACGGTCCTGCTGGTTTTCCATTGGGATGGAACCTTGCATTCAGACAGGTAGCGAGTGAAGAGCCGAGCCAGTGTATTGATGAGTACTGACGGCAGGTTCTTCAGGTGTTCAGGTCTGACCTTGTCTAAGCCGGGTGCTGTTTGCTTCTTTACCGACGAAATGGCGTGTCGGATTTCGGAAGGGAGAATGTTGGGAACGAAATATCCATCCTGTAGAATTTGGTATGTCAGCAAGTGGACATGGCTACCGAAGAGATTTGAGTAGAAGTCATGGATAATCTTCTCCATTGCCGTTCTGGAGGATGTGATGGATCCATCAGGACGTTGGAGGGCAGTCATCTTGATCTTGTCGTTGACGAAGGACAGGCGGGCGTTACGAATACTTTTCCCGGCTTCTGCCGCTTCTACCAGTACTTCTGCTCTTCTCTCTTTGAGGTCTTCCTTGATCGCATCTCTGCACTTCTTTGTGAGCTCAGACGTTAGCTTGCGGTTGCCTGAGGCATGCGCCAAACCAAGCTGGCGAATTAGCTCAAGAGTTTTCGAACATAGGCGATTTTTTGTGGCTATCTCTCTCTTGGCGTTCCTTGCACATTCATGGTGGTGCTGAACCAGTCTATCGTATTCCTCGTCAATGTTGTCAACAATGGCATCGTCCCATGTTTCCGCAATAGTACCAAAGAGTTCCCAGTTGGTGGTCATTCTGGAAGTTCTCTTTTTGTACTTTGCAGCCCTTTCTCCCCGCTCTGTGAAGTAGAATTTTGCACGAAGGAGACAGTGGTCCGATCCCGTTTGAAATTTTGGGACAACAGCGACATTAGTCAGGCAAAACTGTCGATTGAATATGATGTGGTCTATTTCATTGTGGAATTGTCCACTTGGAGACTCCCATGTCCATCGTTTAGATTCTGCCTTCTTGAACTGTGAGTTACCATGAATGGTCTTGGTCGACATGATGAACTCAGACAGTCTCTTACCCTGTTTGTTCCATTCTAGTCCATGGGTCCCGATGTGAAGTTCTTCAGCTGATCTTCTCGGTCCTATCTTGGCATTAAAATCACCCACAATGATCTTGTAGAAGGTGTGGTCTTCTTTATAGAACTTCTCTAGCTCCATGTAGAACTTCTCGATTTCTCTTTCATCATAATGAGATGTTGGTGCGTAGACAACGAAGATAGAAACTGCAGGCAGTGAGTCACATCTATTCAAATGTAAACGTCCGATTCAGGTTGTTAGGCATTCAAATGAATCAATGGTCTTGGCCAAGTTTGAGTTGACAAGGATACCGACGCCTCAAACACCTCTTTTGTCGCATGTTCCAAGGAAAAATTCTTCTCCAGTGTCGAAAACGGCATGGTGAGATTCGTGCCTTCTTGTCTCGGTCAGACCAATGATGTCGTACTTGATCATTCGCGCTTGTACCATCAGGTCCTCGATGGATGCATCTGATGCTAGCATACGTGCATTGAAAGTACAGATGATCATTTTTGTCTTCCTTCATTGTGGCAGCCTAGGTCGGCCTTGAGATTTTGTCGGCCTCTCCTTTCTCATCCTTCTCAGTGCTGCCATGTTGGTGAAGCTTTCAGGGGCAGGTGAATGAGACCAGTTGTAGTTACTGGTTTTGGCATATTGAATACACAACAGATAGCTTGCCAGGCTCTTCCGTGCATGCTGAATACTCTCGGTAGCTTGCCAGTCTTTCTGAGAGGGATAGAGGCTTTTGGGGCGACCTCTAATCACCCTTGTAGGTCTTACCATATTTGAACCCTATAAAATATGGTACGACAATTCCGGAAATGGGTATTTAGTGCTTTATGATCTGTCGTGCGCCCGCTTTGCGGCCGCGCGGGTCCGGAAAGTGTCCTGGAGTGTGGTGAAGGCTGGGTAGTGAAAGTAGTGTAGATAGTGGAAGTCTGCCAATGGGGTATTTATCTGGGTAGGGTGGGTCTCCTGTGCGCAATTCGATCCCTGGGTGGTTGATGGAATCAGACAGGACAGGGTAGGGTGGGGCTCCTGATTAGAATTCCTTTGTCACCTGTGGTTGGTGGTAGCAAGCAGAGAACCTCTGTCCCTGGGTCTGCCGAGCCTGGAGTCCAAGGTCTCAGAGAGTTCCGCTTATCTTGTTCTGTGGGTCTTTGACACTACTTCCACTACCCAGCCGTTGCCACACTCCAGGACACTTTCCGGACCCGCGTGGCAGCTCCGGCCGAGATCCATGCACGACTGAAGACCCACAGAACAAATAAACAATAAGGACTAAAAAAGAAAAAAGAATTAACTTTGACGCAAGTGCAAATTCAGAAATTGCAAACTACATAGTGTAGTTTCTTCCTAAGAGTAACATTCTCTTTCTTTTGAAAAAAGAGTGTTATTTTTAGTAATCAAATAGTGTGTGCTGTAGAGAGAAAAATTACAACCAGGAGTTGAACTAGAATTTATTAATATTTAAAATTACCTTTTCATAACGTGCAGTAAAATATTTTAATTTAGCATTTTATGCTCTGCGATTTTCATAGGCAATATTTTTTCTGAAAATTATCTCTTAATCTGCTAATTCTTTAACTTTATTTTACTTTGTAATAGTATGTAGAAATTTTCCTGTTGTGAATTTCAAAACGAGAGAGGGATTTTGATATTTTGAGAAAAGACACATCATAAGAATGCAAAACTATGGGCATTCTATGAAAATATGAATAATACTAAATAATATATTGCACTGTTTTCTAAAGTTTCATAGGATTTTTGTGAGAAGATCCCTTCTTTGTTGAGAAATACAAGGTTCACTATAGTCACAATCAAACCATATAGCTATTCAAACTTTTTTTCTAATATACTAAAGTATATCTGCCTTACATTAAAATTTAGAATGCCAATAGATGTAATTACTGATAGGCTATAGGCACATTGTTTTCTTCAAAATATTCTTTTTTAATTTAAAGGTAATAAAAATGTATTCTATTTCTGCCAATCTGAATACGAAAAAAAAGTCATAAAGATATACCTTATATTCACTATGGTGATATTGGAGAATCTCATTACCTAAATAGCCCACAATTCCTATTTTCCCAATTGTATCATTTGAATTTTTATAAAATAATAGCATTTCATTTTATAATTTTTTTTATTAGTGAAACACCATGAGGTACAGTTGTAGATTTACTATTGTTTGTGCTTGGGTTTTGATTATACAATGATCAGATACCCATCCCTCCACCAGTGCCCATTTTCCACCACTATGGATAATATCCCTCCCAGCCCCACCCCCCCATCCCACCCTGACTCTGTGGCAGGGCATTCCTTTTTGTGCTCTCTCTCCTTTTGGGTGTTGTGGTCTGCAAAAGAGGCATTGAGTGGCAAACATGTTCAGTCCATAGACTACTTTCGACATGCATCTCCCCTCCTGGGAGGATCCTCCTAACACCCTTTATTTGGTGCTCCTTTCTCTATCTGAACTGCCCTTTCCCCTAGAATACCCGGCTGGCCTCTAAGTTATGGAGTAATACTCCTGGTGCTGATCTCAGCTCTTCTTGGGTATTAATCTCATATTTTGTTACTTTATATCCCCCAGATGAATGCAATCTTTCTATGTCTATCCCTCTCTTTCTGACTCATTTCACTTAGCATGATACTTTCCATGTTGTACCACTTATATGTAAATTTCATGACTTCATCTTTTCTGACAGCTACATAGTACTCCATTGTGTAGATGTACCAAAGTTTCTTTAACCAGTCATCTGTTCTTGGGCATTCAGGTTTCTTCCAGTTTCTGGCTATTGTAAAGAGTGCTGCAATGAACAAACAAGTGCAGATGTCACTTCGACTATACATTTTTGCCTCTCTGGGATATATTCCCAAGAGTGGTATTGCTGGGTCAAATGGGAGCTCAATTTCTAGTTTTTTGAGAATCATCCATACTGTTTTCCAGAAAGGCTGAACCAGTCAACATTCCCACCAACAGTGAAGGAGTGTCCCTTTCTCGCCACATCTGCGCCAGCATCGGTTGCTTTTGTTCTTTTGAATGTGGGCCAGTCTCTGAGGTGTGAGATGGTATCTCATTGTGGTTTTGATCTGCATCTCCCTGACGATTAATGATGTAGAGTATTTTCTCATGTGCTTTTTTGCCATTCGGATTTCTTCTTTGAGAAAGTTTCTGTTCATTTCATTGCCCCATTTTTGGATGGGGTTGGATGTTTTCTTCTTGTGGAGTTCAACCAGTATTTTGTATATCCTGGATATCAATCCCTTGTCAGATGTGTATTCGGCGAATACCCTTTCCCATTCTGTAGACTGTCTTTGTATTTTGGTCACTGTTTCTTTGGAGGTGCAGAAGCTTCTTAGTTTAAGAAGTCCCATTTATCTATCTCTGTTTTCACTTGCTCGGCCAGAGGCGTGGCATCTTTGAAGATACCAATAGCTTCAATGTCATGGAGGGTTTTGACAACTTTGTCTTCAATGTACCTTATGGTTCCTGGTCTGATGTTGAGGTCTTTAATCCATTTTGATCTTACTTTCGTACAAGGTGTTAGGCAGAGTTCTGAGCCCATTTTTTTGCATGTAGCCGTCTAGTGATGCCAGCACAATTTGTTAAAGAGGCTTTCCTTACTCCACTTCACATTACTTCCACCTTTATCAAAGATTAGATGATCATATGTTTGAGGGGAGATGTCATTTTATTCAACCCTGTTCCATTGATCTGCAGTTCTGCCTTTGTTCCAGTACCATGCTGTTTTAATTATTACTGCTTTGTAGTACAGTTTGAAGTTCAGGAGCTTGATTCCTCCCATTTTCTTTTTCTCAAAAATTGCTTTAGATATTCGTGGGGGCTTATTGTTCCATATAAATTTCAGGAGTGTTTGCTCCATTTCTTTGAAGAATGTCATGGGTATCCTTATAGGGATTGCATTGAATTTATACAATGCTTTCGGTAAAATTGCCATTTTGACAATGTTAAGTTTCCCGACCCATGAGCAGGGGATATCTTTCCATTTCCTCATGTCCTCTTTTATTTCCTGAAGTAGCGTTTTGTAGTTTTCTTTGTACAGGTCCTTTACTTCCTTGGTTAAGCTGATTCCTAGGTACTTGATTATCTGGGGCACAATTGTGAAGGGATTTTTTTTTTCATGTTGCTTTCTTCTCTCTCACTGTTTGCGTGTAGGAAAGCCATGGAATTTTGGGTATTGATTTTATAGCCTGTAACTTTACTATATGAGTCTATTTTTTCTAGGAGTTTTTTGGTGAAGGTTATTGGGTTCTCTAAGTAGAGAATCATATCATCTGCGAATAGTGAGAGCTTGATTTCTTCCTTTCCTACCTGAATGCCCTTAATATCTTTTTCTTGCCTAATCGCTATTGCAAGTACTTCCAGTACTATATTGAACAGCAGTGGAGATAGTGGGCTTCCTTGTCTCGTCCCTGATCTTAGAGGGAAGGCTCTCAGTTTTTCCCCACTGAGGATGATTCTTGCTGTAGGCTTGTGGTAGATGGCTTTAATTATGTTGAGTAAGGTCACCTCTATACCCATTTTGGCTAGGGTTTTCATCATAAAGGGGTGCTGGATCTTGTCAAATGCTTTCTCTGCATCTATTGATATAATCATATGCTTTTTATCTTTTCTTTTGTTGATATGATGGATTATGTTGATTGATTTCCGAATGTTAAACTATCCTTGCATCCCTGGGATGAATCCTACTTGGTCATGGTGTATGATCTTTTTGATGAGTCGTTGGATTCTATTTGCTAGTAGTTTATTGAGGATCTTTGCATCTGTGTTCATCAGGGATATCAGCCTGTAATTCTCTTTCTTTGCAGTATCTCTGTCTGCTTTTGGTATCAGGGTGATATTTGCTTTGTAGAAACTGTTTGGAAGTGTTTTCCATTTCTCATTTTCATGAAAAAGCTTAAAAATGATTGGGAGTAAGTCCTCTTTAAAGATTTGGAGGAATTCACTAGTGATTCCATCCGGGCCAGGACTTTGTGCTTAGGGAGACTTTTTATTACCATTTCAATTTCCTTGATGGTGATAGGTCTGTTCAGGTATTCCAGGTCTTCTTCATTCAGCCTTCGGAGTCTACAGGATTCTAGGAATTTGTCTGTTTCCTCGAGGTTTTCATGTTCCGTGGCACAAACCTTCTCATTGTACTCCCTACGGATCCTTTGAATTTCTGTAGTTTCTGTTGTAATGACCCCCTTTTCATTCCTGATTCAGTTTCTTAGGGTTTTCTCTCTCCCTTTCTTTGTGAGTTTTGCTAGAGGCTTATCGATCTTGTTAATTTACTGGAAGAACCAGCTCTTGGTTTCATTGATCTTTCGGATTGTTTTTTGGGTTTCCATCTCGTTAATCTCTGCTCTGAGTTTTATTATTTCCTTTCTCCTGTTCGGGTTGTGGTCCTCCTTTTGGTCCTTCTCCAAGCTCTTAAGCTGTGAGGTTAGGTTACTTATGTGTGCTCGCTCCTCCTTCCTGAGGAATGCTTGTAGAGCTATAGACTTTCCTCTTAACACAGCCTTTGCTGTGTCCCATAAGTTTTGGTAACTCGTGTTCTCATTTTCATTCGTTTCTAGGAATCTTTTGATTTCGTCTTTGATTTCCTGTCTAAGCCACTCGTTGTTCAATAGCACACTGTTTAATTTCCATGTGTTTGGTTTAGTTTTCTGTTTTTGTGTGTGATTTACTTCTAATTTCAGCGCATTATGGTCTGAGAAGATTGTTGGTACAATCTCTATCTTCTTAATTTTATGGAGGCATGTTTTGTGGCTCAGCATGTGGTCTACCTTGGAGAATGTTCCATGTATGCTTGAGAAGAATGTGTATTCAGCTTTTTGTGGATGAAGTGTCCTGTATATATCTACTAAGTCCCTTTCTTCCATTGTTTCCCTTAGATGAAGTATGTCCTTGCTAAGCTTGATTCTGGTTGATCTATTAAGAGGTGACAAAGCAGTGTTGAAGTCTCCCACTAGTATTGTGTTGCTATTGATGTCTTTTTCCAAATCTATGAGTAGTTGTTTTAAGTACTTTGCTGGTCTCTCAATAGGTGCATACACATTTATTATTGTAAGTTCTTCCTGTTGTACAGATCCTTTGATCAATAAGAAATGGCCTTCACTGTCTCTTATGAACTTCGTCACTCTGAAATCGATGTAGTCTGATATTAGGATGGCTACCCCAGCTTTTTTATGGGAGCTGTTTGCCTGTAGGATTGTTTTCCAGCCTTTGACTCTGAGTCTGTGCTTGCTTTGACTATTGAGATGTGTTTCTTGCAGGCAGCAGAATGTTGGGTTCAATTTTCTAATCCATCCTGCCACTCTGTGTCTTTTATTTGGTGCGTTTAGCCCATTGACATTGAGAGAGATTATTGTTATGGGATTTTGTCCCATTGTTCTGTTGAAATTTGGTGTATTTGAGGGGCCTTTCTTGCCTTAATGTAGCCCATTTAGTTGTTCTTGTAACCATGGTTTTGAGTATATGAAGTTTCTGAGCTGTTGTTTGTCTGTGAAACTGTGTGTTGTTCCTTCAATTATGAATGAGAGTCTCGCTGGGTAAAGTATTTTTGGGGAGGCATTTATTTCATTGAGTTTTTTCACTATGTCCCAACACTGTTTTCGGGCCATGAGGGTTTCATCAGAAAAATCAGCTGTGAATTTTAAAGATGCTCCTTTGTAAGAGAGTTCTTTCTTCGATCTTGCTGCTTTCAGAATTTTGTCTCTGTCTAAGGTTTTTGTCATTTTGATCAGAATGTGTCTTGGGCTATTTTTATTCGGATTTCTTCTAGCTGGTACCCTTCGGGCCTCCTGAATGCGGTCACAAGTTTTCTTCAGCTCTGGAAACGTTGTAGCAATGATGACTTTGACAGTTTCTTCTTCATCAAGGTTTTTTTCCTGTACCTCTGGGACTCCAATAATTCTTTTTTTTTTTCTTCTATTTCTAGTTTATTATGAATGGGTGTTCTTTTTTTTTTTTCTTTTTTTTTTCCCCCTTTATTTTATTTTATTTTTTTTAAAGTTGTAGATTTACAATTTTTTGTGCTTTGGTTTCAATTATACAATGATCAGATACCCATCCCTCCACCAGTGCCCATTTTCCACCACCATGGATAATATCTCTCCCACCCCCATCCCCCCATCCCCCCGTCTCTGTGGCAGGGCAATCCCCTGTGTTCTCTCTCTCCTTTTGGGTGTTGTGGTCTGCAAAAGAGGCATTGAGTGGCAAACATGTTCAGTCCATAGTCTACTTTCGACATGCATCTCCCCTCCTGGGAGGATCCTCCAAACATCCTTTATTTGGTGCTCCCTTCTCTATCTGAATAGCCCTTTCCTCTAGGATACCCGGCTGGCCTCTAAGTTATGGAGTAATCCTCCTGGTGCTGATCTCAGCTATTCTTGGGTATTAATCTCATACTTTGTTACTTTATATCCCCCAGATGAATGCAATCTTTCTATGTCTATCCCTCTCTTTCTGACTCATTTCGCTTAGCATGATACTTTCCATATTGTACCACTTGTATGTAAATTTCATGACTTCATCTTTTCTAACAGCTACATAGTACTCCATTGTGTAGATGTACCAAAGTTTCTTTAACCAGTCATCTGTTCTTGGGCATTCAGGTTTCTTCCAGTTTCTGGCTATTGTAAAGAGGGCTGCAATGAACAAACAAGTGCAGATGTCACTTCGACTATACATTTTTGCCTCTCTGGGATATATTCCCAGGAGTGGTATTGCTGGGTCAAATGGGAGCTCAATTTCTAATTTTTTGAGAATCGTCCATACTGTTTTCCAGAAGGGCTGAACCAGTGGACATTCCCACCAACAGTGAAGGAGTGTCCCTTTCTCGCCACATCCACGCCAGCATCGGTTGCTTTTGTTCTTTTGAATTTGGGCCAGTCTCTGAGGTGTGAGATGGTATCTCATTGTGGTTTTGATCTGCATCTCCCTGATGATTAATGATGTAGAGCATTTTCTCATGTGCTTTTTTGCCATTCGGATTTCTTCTTTGAGAAAGTTTCTGTTCATTTCATTGCCCCATTTTTGGATGGGGTTGGATGTTTTCTTCTTGTGGAGTTTAACCAGTATTTTGTATATCCTGGATATCAACCCCTTGTCAGATGTGTATTCGGTGAATATCCTTTCCCATTCTGTAGACTGTCTTTGTATTTTGGTCACTGTTTCTTTGGAGGTGCAGAAGCTTCTTAGTTTAAGATAGTCCCATTTATCTATCCCTGTTTTCACTTGCTCGGCCAGTGGCGTGGCATCTTTGAAGATACCATTAGCTTCAATGTCATGGAGGGTTTTGCCAACTTTATCTTCAATGTACCTTATGGTTTCTGGTCTGATGTTGAGGTCTTTAATCCATTTTGATCTTACTTTTGTACATGGTGTTAGGCAGAGTTCTGAGCCTATTTTTTTGCATGTAGCCGTCCAGTGATGCCAACACAATTTATTAAAGAGGCTTTCCTTACTCCACTTCACATTACTTGCACCTTTATCAAAGATTAGATGAGCATATGATTGAGGAGAGATGTCAGTGTATTCAACCCTGTTCCATTGGTCTGCAGTTCTGCCTTTGTTCCAGTACCATGCTGTTTTAATTATTACTGCTTTGTAGTACAGTTTGAAGTTCGGGAGGTTGATTCCTCCGATTTTCTTTTTCCCAAGAATTGCTTTAGCTATTCGTGGGGGCTTATTGTTCCATATAAATTTCAAGAGTGTTTGCTCCATTTCTTTGAAGAATGTCATGGGTATCCTTATAGGGATTGCATTGAATTTATACAATGCTTTCGGTAGTATTGCCATTTTGACAATGTTAAGTCTCCCGACCCATGAGCAGGGGATATCTTTCCATTTCCTCATGTCCTCTTTTATTTCCTGAAGTAGCGTTTTGTAGTTTTCTTTGTACAGGTCCTTTACTTCCTTAGTTAAGCTGATTCCTAGGTACTTGATTTTCTGGGGCACAATTGTGAATGGGATTGTTTTTTTCATGTTGCTTTCTTCTCTCTCACTGTTTGCGTATAGGAAAGCCATGGACTTTTGGGTATTGATTTTATAACCTGCAACTTTACTATACGAGTCTATTATTTCTAGGAGTTTTTTGGTGGAAGTTATTGGGTTCTCTAAGTAGAGTATCATATCATCTGCGAATAGTGAGAGCTTGATTTCTTCCTTTCCTACCTGAATGCCCTTAATATCTTTTTCCTGCCTAATCGCTATTGCAAGTACTTCCAGTACTATATTGAACAGCAGTGGAGAGAGTGGGCATCCCTGTCTCGTCCCTGATCTTAGAGGGAAGGCTCTCAGTTTTTCCCCATTGAGGATGATGCTTGCTGTAGGCTTGTGGTAGATGGCTTTAATTATGTTGAGGAAGGTCCCATCTATACCCATTTTGGCTAGGGTTTTCATCATAAAGGGGTGCTGGATCTTATCAAATGCTTTCTCTGCATCTATTGATATGATCATATGCTTTTTATCTTTTCTTTTGTTGATATGGTGGATTATGTTGATTGATTTCCGAATGTTAAACCATCCTTGCATCCCTGGGATGAATCCTACTTGGTCATGGTGTATGATCTTTTTGATGAGTAGTTGGATTCTATTTGCTAGTAGTTTGTTGAGGATCTTTGCATCTGTGTTCATCAGGGATATTGGCCTGTAATTCTCTTTCTTTGTGGTATCTCTGTCTGCTTTTGGTGTCAGTGTGATATTTGCTTCGTAGAAACTGTTCGGAAGTGTTTTTGATATTTCAATTTCGTGGAAAAGCTTAAAGAGCATTGGGAGTAAGTCCTCTTTAAAGATTTGGAAGAATTCACTAGTGAATCCATCCGGGCCAGGACTTTTGTGCTTGGGGAGACTTTTTATTACCATTTCAATTTCCTTGATGGTGATAGGTCTGTTCAGGTATTCCAGGTCTTCTTGGTTCAGCCTTGGGAGTCTGTAGGAGTCTAGGAATTTATCCATTTCCTCGAGGTTTTGATGTTCCGTGGCATAAAGCTTCTCAAAGTACTCCCTGAGGATCCTCTGAATTTCTGTGGTTTCTGTTGTAATGACCCCCTTTTCATTTCTGATTCGGTTTATTAGGGTTTTCTCTCTCCCTTTCTTTGTGAGTTTTGCTAGAGGCTTATCGATCTTGTTAATTTTCTCGAAGAACCAGCTTTTGGTTTCATTGATCTTTCTGATTGTTTTTTGGGTTTCCATCTCATTAATCTCTGCTCTGAGTTTTATTATTTCCTTTCTCCTGTTCGGGTTGTGCTCCTTTTTTTGGTCCTTCTCCAAGCTCTTAAGCTGTGAGGTTAGGTTACTTATGTGTGCTCGCTCCTCCTTCCTGAGGAATGCTTGTAGAGCTATAAACTTTCCTCTTAACACAGCCTTTGCTGTGTCCCATAAGTTTTGGTAACTCGTGTTCTCATTTTCATTCGTTTCTAGGAATCTTTTGATTTCCTCTTTGATTTCCTGTCTAATCCACTCGTTGTTCAATAGTGCACTGTTTAATTTCCAGGTGTTTGATTTAGTTTTCTGTTTTTGTGTGTGATTTACTTCTAATTTCAGCGCATTATGGTCTGAGAAGATTGTTGATACAATCTCTACCTTCTTAATTTTATGGAGGCATGTTTTGTGGCTCAGCATGTGGTCTATCTTGGAGAATGTTCCATGTACGCTTGAGAAGAATGTGTATTCAGCTTTTTGTGGATGAAGTGTCCTGTATATATCTACTAAGTCCCTTTCTTCCATTGTTTCCCTCAAATGAAGTATGTCCTTGCTAAGCTTGAGTCTGGTTGATCTATCAAGAGGTGACAAAGCAGTGTTGAAGTCTCCCACTAGTATCGTGTTGCTATTGATGTCTTTTTCCAAATCTATGAGTAGTTGTTTTAAGTACTTTGCTGGTCTCTCATTAGGTGCATATACATTTATTATTGTAAGTTCTTCCTGTTGTACAGATCCTCTGATCAATAAGAAATGGCCTTCACTGTCTCTTATGACCTTCCTCACTCTGAAATCGATGTGGTCTGATATAAGGATGGCTACCCAAGCTTTTTTATGGGAGCTGTTTGCCTGTAGGATTGTTTTCCAGCCTTTGACTCTGAGTCTGTGTTTGCTTTGACTATTGAGATGCGTTTCTTGCAGGCAGCAGAATGTTGGGTTCAATTTTCTAATCCATCCTGCCACTCTATGTCTTTTAATTGGTGCGTTTAGCCCATTGACATTGAGAGAGATTATTGTTATGGGATTTTGTCCCATTGTTCTGTTAAAGTTTGTTGTATTTGAGGGGCCTTTCTTGCCTTAAAGTAGCCCATTTAGTTGTTCTTGTAACCATGGTTTTGAGTCTATGAAGTTCCTGAGCTGTTGTTTGTCTGTGAAACTGTGGTTTGTTCCTTCTATTATGAATGAGAGTCTTGCTGGGAAAAGTATTTTTGGGGAGGCATTTATTTCATTGAGTTTTTTTACTATGTCCCACCACTGTTTTCGGGCCATGAGGGTTTCATCAGAAAAATCAGCTGTGAATTTTAAGGATGCTCCTTTGTAAGAGATTTCTTTCTTCGATCTTGCTGCTTTCAGAATTTTGTCTCTGTCTAAGGTTTTGGTCATTTTGATCAGAATGTGTCTTGGCGTATTTTTATTCGGATTTCTTCTAGCTGGTACCCTTCGGGCCTCCTGAATGTGGTCACAAGTTTTCTTCAGCTCTGGAAATGTTGTAGCAATGATTTCTTTGACAGTTTCTTCTTCATCGAGGTTTTCTTCCTGTCCCTCTGGGACTCCAATAATTCTTATGTTACCCCTCTTGGCTTCATCACGATCTTCTCTTGCCATCTGTTCCCGAATTGTGAGTCTCTTTTCCATTTTCTGCTCTTTTCTGGATAGTCTCTGAACTTCATCTTCGAGCTCACTGATTCTGTTCTCAGCCGCTCTTACTCTGCTGCTGAGGCCTTCCACTGAGCTTTTCAATTCGCCTACGAGATTTTTCAGGTCTGACATTTCTGAATGCATTTTCCTCATTTCTGCCTTCAGATCCTCTTGTCTTCTATTGGCATTGTTTTCCATTGTTTCTTTTAACTCCCTAAGCATCCTAAGTAGCTCCCTTCTGAATTCCTTGTCAGAGAGGTTGTCTAACACTACAGTACTGTTGGTGTCATCTGGGCTAGACTCTTCAATATGAAAGTTTGATGGGCTTTTGCGTTGCTTTACCATTGTGAGAGGTGTGGTTTAGTCCATTACGTTCACTGTTACTATTATGCTTGATATGCAGTGTGAGTTAAGATAGGCTTATGAGTTATTGGCTACTGTGTTTCTAGTGGCTGAGCTAAAATAGAGAAGTTTCCATCTAAGAAGTTAGCTTATGGTTCCTATGGCATATGTAGTGGGAAAATATTTCGCCGCCGCGTTAGCGGCCGCGGCTCCGGAAACAGTCCCTGGCACTGGGCGAGGAGTTGGGAAGGTCTCCTGTTTGGAATTGGAGCCGTTCAGCTTTGTTGCCCAGAGCTGGGCCTCTGTGCCCGTCCCACGCGGCTCAGGGGTTGAAAACCGGCTGTCTCGGGGCTGTTTCTAGCTGCGCGTGCCCAGAGAGGAACCCAGGCCCTTGGGGGCGGGCTGTACCTGTTGGAATTGGAGCCTTTCAGCTTTGTTGCCCAGAGCTGGGCCTCTGTGCCCGTCCCACGCGGCTCAGGGGTTGAAAACCGGCTGTCTCGGGGCTGTTTCTAGCTGCGCGTGCCCAGAGAGGAACCCAGGCCCTTGGGGGCGGGCTGTACCTGTTGGAATTGGAGCCGTTCAGCTTTGTTGCCCAGAGCTGGGCCTCTGTGCCCGTCCCACGCGGCTCAGGGGTTGAAAACCGGCTGTCTCGGGGCTGTTTCTAGCTGCGCGTGCCCAGAGAGGAACCCAGGCCCTTGGGGGCGGGCTGTACCTGTTGGAATTGGAGCCGTTCAGCTTTGTTGCCCAGAGCTGGGCCTCTGTGCCCGTCCCACGCGGCTCAGGGGTTGAAAACCGGCTGTCTCGGGGCTGTTTCTAGCTGCGCGTGCCCAGAGAGGAACCCAGGCCCTTGGGGGCGGGCTGTACCTGTTGGAATTGGAGCCCTTCAGCTTTGTTGCCCAGAGCTGGGCCTCTGTGCCCGTCCCACGCGGCTCAGGGGTTGAAAACCGGCTGTCTCGGGGCTGTTTCTAGCTGCGCGTGCCCAGAGAGGAACCCAGGCCCTTGGGGGCGGGCTGTCGACTCCAATAATTCTTATGTTACCCCTCTTGGCTTCATCACTATCTTCTCTTGCCATTTGTTCCCGAATTGTGAGTCTCTTTTCCATTTTCTGCTCTTTTCTGGAGAGTCTCTGAACTTCATCTTCGAGCTCACTGATTCTGTTCTCAGCAGCTGTTACTCTGCTGCTGAGGCCTTCCACTGAGGTTTTCAATTCGCCTGGGAGAGTTTTCAGGTCTGACATTTCCGATTGCATTTTCCTCATTTCTGCCTTCAAATCCTCTTGTCTTCTATTGGCATTGCTTTCCATTGTTTCTTTTAGTTCCCTAAGCATCCTAAGTAGCTCCCTTCTGAATTCCTTGTCAGAGAGGTTTTCTAACACTACAGTACTGTTTTTGTCATCTGGGCTAGACTCTTCAATAAGAAAGTTTGGTGGGCTTTTGCGTTGCTTTACCATTGTGAGAAGTGTGGTTTAGTCCTTCAAGTTCACTGTTACTATTCTGCTTGATATGCCGTGTGAGTTAAGATAGGCTTATGAGTTATTGGGTACTGTGTTTCTAGTGACTGAGCTAAACTAGAGAAGTTTCCATCTAAGAAGGTGGCTTATGGTTCCTGTGGCATATGTAGTGAGAAAATATTTCGCCGCCGCGTTAGCAGCCGTGACTCCGGAAAGAGTCCCTGGCACTGGGCGAGGAGTTGGGAACGTCTCCTGGTTGGAATGAGGAGCCGTTCAGCTTTGTTGCCCAGAGCTGGGCCTCCATGCCGTCCCGTGCAGATCAGGGGAGAAAACTGGGTTTCTAGGAGATGGATCTAGCTGCGCATGCCCAGAGAGGTTCCCAGGCCCTTGGGGGCGGGCTGTAACTGGTTGGAATTGGAGCCGTTCAGCTTTGTTGCCCAGAGCTGGGCCTCCGTGCCCGTCCCGTCTCATTTTATAATTTTAATTGTGATAAAATTATCTGGAGGATTTTATAATAAATGCCGCATCTTATTGCCTGTATAACCTGTTTAATATGTTTCTCAATAACCTTGAGCTTTACTTGATACTGACTGTTTGCCCTTGGTAGCAGTTTCCTTTCTCCCTCAAGGACCTGACCTAGACTTCACCTAATGCACACTACATCCCCACCCCCAAGGCCCTGGCTCAGTGTTCAGGTATTTTCCCAGACTCATAGAACTCTGCCCTGGAGCCTAGGCTGACAGAGAGACTAAGATAATGGGCTATACTTCAATTTAGACCAGCAAGACAAAACCAGGAACCTCCCCACATTCTCTGTCAACACTTCCCAATTGATAGGAAATGCCAAGAGCCCTTAAAAGGACCTATTCAATCCTCCCTTTTTACTTAGTCCTTTACTAAGTTTCTTTCCACTTCCGCAATTTTCTTTTCCCTTGTCTTCTACTTTTTAGTAAACCTAGAGCGCAGCAGTAGGGCGTGCTCAGCCACTGGGTTCGATTCCTCCACCTCTCTCTGAGAGCCCTGCAAGCTATGGAGAGTAGTTGGGAGTGCTACTTCCTAACTGAATCTAAGCAGCTTTATTGACAATATCTAACGATTTTTTTAAATATTGAAGACTCTGGGAATCGCCAACAGACACAGAGATCCACTGCTGAACCTGAATCACTTGTATCAATAAGAAATTAATAAAATCCAAGTGGCACTGATATAATTTATGGATGCCATATTGCATATTAAAGCATAAAATAAACTTAAATTTATGTTTTCAAAGATAGGTATATAAGTCATAATATCAGAAATTGTCATGACAATTATTTAGTATTTAGCATAGAATATTTATTTTGCAGATATTTTGATGGCACTTCAATTTTCAAAATTAGAGCTCAAATCATAGTATATAAATTTTTAATTCTTTTCCTTTTAATTTTCAAAATTAAATAATTTATTTAGAGAAATTTTACTTAGAGAAGTATGATGAGAGAAATATTTCTGTTCGAGAGAGAACATGGGTTTTTCCAGAAGGCAATAAAGCGAGAATATATCTTAGGTTGACATGTGGGACCTTTCAAAATAGGTTTGATAGTACAGATTCTTCAAAAGGCCCACTTCTGTTGTTTTTGTTTTTGTTTTTTTTTTCTTTTTTAATGCAACTTGAGTGCTTGTCATAGGTTTAGGACTAAACCATTGAGCAGGGAGCAATTTAGTGGCTCTTACTCTAGACTTATTATCATTTCTATTATGACCTTTAGGTCCTCTTTATGATTCTCATTTTCTGAGATGCCCCACCCCAAGGGGTCACTTCAACTTCTACATTTATCTGATGTAGCATTTCTCCCTTCTCCAAAAGCTCATTTGCACCTCAAAGGAATGTGTTCTTCATGCCTTCAGGATATTTCTGGGTTGGTGTAGGCAGCTGCAAGAAAAGCTCTGTTGGGGGCTGGAGCAATAGCACAGCAGGTAGGTCCTTTGCCTTGCATGTTGCCAAACCGACCAGGGTTCAATTCCCAGCATCCCATATGGTCCCCTGCACAGGTATTACTCCTGGCTCTGCACTCAGGAATTACCCCTGTGCATCTACAGGTGTGACCCAAAAAAAGGGGGAAAAAAAGCACTGTAACAAAAGCCCTGGAACCTGCAAAACTGGGCCTTTTTTATGGAGCAAGCAGAGAGGGTATACTTGCTCCATCTAAGGTGCCCTGGTGGGATTAACTGGGTACCCAGTCCAGAGAGATCTCCGACAAGCTGCTGTGTTCCTGGACTCACTGCTGTGTCTCTTCTGTTAGACTCCAGGCCTCACAGAGGCAGAGAAGTTGGACAATCCCACCTCCTCTCCTCGTAGGCTTAGAGTCCTGGCTGTCACACCCACAAGCTGCCTTTAAGGAGCTATCTCAGCACACCAATGACCTTGGTCCAGAGATACCTAAAAGAATCACAAAACGGATTAGTGCCCTACAGAGATGTCTCAGGACCTCAACCATTTACAATTTTAGAATTTCAGGAGCACACGGCCTCTTTGAAGACTGCAGAACTTCTTATGATTTTCAAAGTGAGCAATAGAAAATAAATTATCTAGCATCTGCCCCTTGCAGGCAGTCTTAAATAGTGGTGGGAAAATTCAAGAGAATTATAATGCCCAAAAGTAGAGAGAAAGAGTATGGGTAAAATTGTCTGCCATAGAGGCAGAGGGAGGGCTTGGATGGTGGTGGTGGTGGTGGGGATATTGAGGACATAGGTGATGGAAAATGTACACTAGTGGAAATATAGGTGTTCAATCATTTATATGACTGAAACTCAAACTTGAAAGCTCTGTAACTATATCTCACCATGATTCAATTAAAAAAATTAAAAACCCACTCAGTCAATGGACTTGCAACAATAAGGAAAAATTTACTAATTTGCTAAGAGTCACAACTAAAATAAGAAAAGACTTTTTAATCTGCAAAGAAAAAGCATCCATTTCAAACAAAAATAAATTAAAAATGATGCATCCCAATAATGCAGTTTTTTTCATGTAGTTATGTTTGATCTCTAGCAGTTTTCATGTTCAGTATTTTCATAAGGTTTTTGTTGCAGGCACAGAGGTAGGTGGGCTCCAGTAATAAGGGCAATAATAAAGCATAAGATGTCCAACCTTGAAGTGGTCGAAAGTCATGAAGACCACATTTTACCAGAGATGTATTGGGGAGAGTTTTGTATCGCCTCCAGAAAGCCATCTGTGGCTTCCTCTCTCAAGTTGCCAGTGTTCTTCCTTGAATACTATATCATATCTCTTTCACTTGCTTTGCTTGCTTCTGAAAGAGGAAGCCTCAGTTTCCCCTTGCCAGGGAGTCAGAAAGCCAGACTCCATTTTGTACCTCAGGGTCATGAGTTTACAAGCAACATATCAGACCCCTAGGGAATGGACCTGAATGCCCAGACATCAGACTACAGATAACAAGGATGATTCAAGTAAATGTCACATGTTGTGTTAACCTCTCTGTTTGCTTCTGTACCTTACTTGCTTGCTCAGGCCTTGAGAATGCTGGGACAGGAGGCACACTCCCACACAGTCAAGCACAGAGGCACATAGGTGGAGAGCATGAGTCTTAAAAACCTCTCCTGAGGGTGACTGGGTCCAACTCTCTTAGGTTCCAAGTCTCTTGTGACCCTCCGAGCTGATTCCATTGTATGAGTGTGTTTTGGTGTTTCAGCAAATATCTGTCCTGTCTCTATGTGTCCCAGTCAGTAGCCAAGCTCAGGGTTGTGGCCACTTAACACATACTTTGGGAGCTTCTTTTCTTTCGTCTTCTACTTTCCAAAACACTTTTCTACTTTCTAAGTCTGCATCTGATCATCTTTATTATTCAATATTTTTGAGAATGAAAAAGCCTGTGAATCGCAAAGGAACAGAGACCTGCCACCACAGCTTCTGCCTCATCTGTGTCACTTGTTAGCCTTCTCTTTTAAGCCCATGGTATCTCCAGAACTTCCTGCACCTTTGCTTGCTTTTTTTCTACTCTGTAGAAGCCTATGTTCCAGGAAGAGAAAGTTTTCAAACTGCAGAATTACTATTACATATATATATATAATATATGTATACAATTTTATATATAATATAATCACTGTTACATATATATTTCTGATAATCATTAAATATTATAGTTTACCCATAGACTTAAATATATTAAGATAACTTTATTTAAGTAATTATATTTCTCCTAGCTTAAAAATGTTAAATATCCTATATTTAAATACAGTCTTCTCTATTTCATAAAATGTGTGCAGATAATTTAATTTCAAAGAAACATCTTCATACAGTATAACATTATAAATATATCTAAAAACTAAACCTAAATTTGCACATTGAATTATTGAAAATATGACATACACTTTCACCAAAAGAAAGTTACTAATTAACTCCTATAGTACATGAATTGAATTGAAAAATATAATTTCATAATGTGAGCTACCAAAACTAAGACTTTGCACAATAGCAGTGAACATCTTCACTTCAATTACCCTGGAAATCAGCCTGGGAAAGGAAATGCAGTCTTGGGAATTAACCATCAAGATAGGAAAAAAATAGACCAGGCTGCCAGTGGGCTTCTGCTCCCACAGTTCCCTATAGTGTGGAGATGTTCTGAATGAATGCTGGGAAGTTTCTTTATTTAGACTCAGTATACATCTAGATTGTGCAAATATGTTAGTATTTATTATCTGCTTCAGGTAGACTCTATCCTTTGACCATGAAAACACATCTTGATTAGCAATCTGGGATATGTTAAAGGAGATCATTTTTACTTGTTAGGTAATAATTCTAATTGTCATTTCAAGCTTGCTTTATTGTATATGCACAGAGAAAAACTTATTTTTCAAATTTATTAGTGGGATTTGTAGATGCTTTTTAAAGGTACTATGCTATTCCTTACCTTTTGTAATTATCAAGGGGTTCATTCACTTTAGTTTCTTAGCATGAGAAGGCTCTATATTCCACATTCATTTCTGTTTTATTAATGTTCACATCATGAAAACTGAGTTAAAAATACCTTAGCTAAGAAAATTAATATTTTACACATACTTCAAAAAATGTGCAATTTCTTTGAGCGAATAATTAAAAACAGGTACTTAGAAGTCTTATGTTTATTAAAACAACACCTCAGTATGCAAGACCTGCATATTTAATATGTGGAAATTAATATATTCAGAGAAGACTGACACAATTTGTAAAATAGCATACTTACCGACATACAGATAACTGAAGAAATACCACAGTAAATCAAAGTTATGGGAATTCCTAAGAAATCATAGAAATACATCCATTTGGAAAAGTCCCATTTAATAGCACAGCGGGTAGGGTGTTTGCCTTGCACGCGACCAACCTAGCTGATCCGGGTTCGATACCTCTGCCCCTCTCAGAGAGCCCAAGCTACCTGCAGGGCTTGAGAGTATCTTGCTTGCAGGGCAAAGCCTAGCAAAGCTCCCCATGATGTATTCCATATGCCAAACACAGTAACAACAAGTCTCACAATGGAGACATTTCTGGGCCCACTCCAGCTAATCTATGAACAACAGGAAGACACTGTTACAGTGCTACAGCTCTAGTCTCACTTTTGAGAAGAAAAAATGTTAACTTTCACTCTGAGTTAAGCATATTATTTTCTTTGCTTCTAATAGTTTGCAGAGAATGTGGTAGCATATTGTTTAAACTAACTGTTCTATATCATATTTACTTATCTATCTGTATGTGTATTTATGAATTATGCTCACAGATGTTCAAAATTTTCTCTACAGATATAGAATTCTTCTCTTCCTCTTCCCTCCCACTGGTACCATTATCATGGTTGTCACAGCTATCTTTACAAATGCAATGCGTAGTAATTCTGTGCCTAGTATTGATGGTAAGCCTTTTCATGGAGTTCTTTAAATGATTACATAATCCTTCAGGAAAACACATTATGTCTATTTTGTCATTAAAGAATTTGAGTTGAGGGTGGAGAGCTAATTCAACAGGTTGAGTATGTTCATTGCATAAGGGAGATTCAGATTCAATCCACAGTGCCTCATGGTATGCCAAGTACTATTGAGGGCTAAGACAATCAATGGTATAAGAGTAGCATGAGTGCTGCTGGATATGGCTAAAGAAAGAAAAGAGAAAAAAAAGAAAAAGCAGTTATAATAATTATGAAAACCATCAAAATTTACATAAGCTCAAACCCACATTATCACAGGTTCAAGTATAGGCAGTGACAAAAAGCAAGATTAGGGCTGGAGCATAGCACAGTGGTAGGTCTTTTGCCTTGCACAGGGCCGACCCGGTTCGATTCCTCTGCCCCTCTCAGAGAGCCTGGAAAGCTACTGAGAGTATCATGCTCGCATGGCAAAGCCTGGCAATCTACCTGTGATGTATTCTATATGCCAAACACAGTATCAACAAGTCTCACAATGGAGAGGTTGCTGCGCTTTCTCGAGCAAAGTGATGAACAAAAGGAGGACAGAGACAATGACAGTATTCTAATCCAAATATGGCCTACTAACAATGGATAAAACAGAAAGTTAGGAAGGGTCCTTATTAAAAATTTGTGTGTAACAAAATAAAATAAAAATGTGTCTTTTTTTAATTGTTTACTTCAATTTACTTCAAAAAGTGACACTAAATAATAACATTAACTATTTCCTTTTTTGTAACTTTTCTCCAAATTTTTCATTAAGTTTGTTTTCCCATGTGAATCAGTATGCTTTACTTCTGTGTTGCTTCTCATAAACTTATTTTTTCTGATATTCCTCTTTATATATCATCTAAATATAAATAAATAGAACAAATATAAAATCAAATACTTTGTTGATTCAATTGCTTAAAATTGCTATAACTAACGTCACTGCTCAATAATCCAGTTGTTTGCAGAGGTAAATCTGTAAGGTTAAAACGCATAGAATGATAGTAAAAAGAACAGTTAGCACTTTATGGCAAAGCTTTATTCACTGACATTTTTCTCTTTATTTTATAGCATAGCTGCGTTAATATTTCAAATATTTGCATCTGTAAGTTTCATATTTTTGTTTCTTTTCTTTGCTCCTATTTTTGCTGAGAAAGGAAATTTAAAATCCTTTCCAAATATTTATTGAGCATAGTTAATGATTTTTGAAAAATGAGTCCTGTCTGAATGATCAAGTCTCAAAGATATACAAGATCCAGTTTTTTTCTATCTCAGTATGTCTACAGCTTAGGAAAAGGTGATAAAAGGTATTATATCATGGTCCATATCACTGACTGGAAATGTTTTGATTATTTGGAAAATTCTGTTGAATTGTACTTAGCTAACATCAAGTACTAGGCTATGTATATAGAAATACTACCAGATCTCACAAGTGCTTCCATAATAACAGTTCTGTAACTATGGAATAGTTTCATTTCTTCCTTTTAAGCCTATCTAGGCTTCCACATCTGAAATACAGGGACATTTAACATATTATTATTAATAAGCTAAAGAGATTTTGTCTCTACTTCAACTCTGCCACTCTTCCTTTGTAACACATTCCTTAGAAATCTGTGCTAAGAAGTTTATTACTTACTTTATACAGTAAAATTGAACTTCAAAGTTTCATCTGTATGCAGTGATACTACAACAACAAAAAAACACAGAAGATTCATTATTGCAGCTATAAACCATCACTTCTTTTCCATGTGACTGTAGTATCATGCGAAGTTTTATTCTTTTAGATATCAGTTCCAGTTTCTTCTTTCTCTTTTATAGATAACAACAATGTTATAGGGTTTGCTTTTTTCAATTTTCTGAGAGAGATATAATTGAAAGTCAAAAATGTGGTGTTATTTGAACAATAAGTCCAAATAACAACATCTTTGAGGAGACAATACAGTAAATCATGACATCAGCACTTAGCATCTTCAACAAAACTACCTGGCTTTGCCACAAAAGAAACTAAATAGATGGGCCTTAGTAACAAATTCCATTACTTGGAAGAAACTGCTTAATTCTGTGGCTTAGGTAAATTCTATTCTGAAGTCTAACACAGTATTCAGCAAACATCTTTTAATTGATTCTTACATTGCTGCAATATTATTCAGGCGTCAGTAACGCACAGTGGAGATAGAGGGAAGGTTATAGAAGCAAGAAGACCTAGTTGTGTAAACTGGTTGTTCTGCTTAAATTATCAGGATAGCTAACAGATTAATGTGTAACAGTTGCCATATACAGAAATGTAGGCATGTGCTATAGGAGAGTTGGCTCATTGACTTGTTTCAATTAAAGTAAAACTGCAATCAAAATGTCAGCTTCCTACCCATTGTGCAGATTAGAAAATAATAGATGTAGTGGTTGAACTAAGTGATTAAATATCTGTCAGAAAGCTAAAGAAGTATTGAAACACAGACATTCTATGTCCAGTTTCCTCTTTAATAGACAGAGCATGAAAAAAAACATATATATATATATATATATATATATATGTAAAGGTAAAGGCCCTCCCATTGATCGTCGATTTGCTCGAGCGGGCCCAGTAACGTCTCCATTGGAGACTTTGTTGTTACTGTGTCTGGCATATATCAACTGTATTTTTTTTTCACTATAAGCAGAAATAGAGACTGAATTGGCACAACTGCAAGAGGGTCAGTAAGATACATATCAATTCAGTATTTTTTATGTCTTGCTCTTTCTTAAAATTATTTAAAATAACTATCCATGAGGCTAGAGCTATAGCACCACGATAGCGCATTTGTCTTGCACACAGCCAGCCCAGCTGAGCCGGGTTTGATTCCTCTGCCCATCTTGGAGAGCCTGGTAAGCTACCGAGAGTATCTCACCTGCATGGCAAAGCCCGGCAAGCTACCCATGATGTATTAAATATCCCAAACACAGTAACAACAAGTCTCAAAATGGAGACATTACTGGGCCCGCTTGAGCAAATCGATGAACAACGGGAAAACAGTGCAGACAGCTACCTATGATCCAGTTCTAAGTATCATTGACATAGAGCAAAATTTTTATTCCATGACATTCAGAAAATGGTGATTTATTTTAACACAGTTCTTCATATATATATATATATATATATATATATACTTTACAGGACATTGATCACATATATGAAAATATTTGAAATTATTTTCCAAGACATACATATTTACCCACTTTACCTGAAATTATAATATAATAATATTAAAATAAAATAATAAAATTATCAATTTTCTAACATTTGCCTAATTAAGTAGGCAACATATGATTATAACAGTCAAAGAGAAGGTCGCAGAGGAAAATGAGGGACATTCTAGGTGGGAAATGTACACTGGAGGATGGATGGATGTTGCTGGAACCCAATCTTGAATAGCTTTATAATCGTGTATCTCACAATGTTTCTATTAAAAGTAAGTGTTTAAAAAGTCTATAATGACAATATACAAATGAAAATAATATCTACATTTATTATAAAATATAGTTACTTATGCAAAAAAATGATAGCCAAAAGAAATGCCTAGAATGAAATCTGAAATTCAAGATTGGCTTGCTGGACTTTACTATTGGATTGAACTTTAAGTATAGCTTGATAGTTTGGAAGATTAATTTGCATTCAGTATTTCATGAAATTAATCAGCATATTCTTATTCTAGAAAGGTTACATCAAGAATTATGTTAGCTGTTGATAATTTTATGAGGATAGTTATTACAGTTTCTTAGCAAATCAATTTTCCATTGAAACAGTATCCTCTTTAAATTTTCATGAACAAATTTGTTTCTATTGAAATAGTTCCAGTCTTTAAAAAAATAAGTTTTGATTTTCACTTGCACTTGCATTTGTATTTTGAAAATGCTTGCTGATTGACATTATTAAGATTCATCATTCCGGAACTCTTTTCAAAAGAAGTATGTTTGACTACAATCCTATATAATTTTTTGGCTTAGTAACAAATCTGTGTGATTGAATTTTTCCCCCCAAATATGTACTATTATGTGCTTGACTTTATTTCTTACATTATTAGCACTGGAAATCATTATTCTTCCTTTAGTATCCTATGAAAAAGTGAAAATAATCATTTTTATATTTTTGCTACAAGTATGATTATTCAGACCTAATTTCATTAAACTCTGGTTTTTAAAAACTATAAGATATTTCCATGAAGAGATTAGGAACTGAGGCAATTCATTTGACTAAAATTTCTAAGATCCTATTTGCCTGAAATTTCTAATAATCAAAAGCTTTTTTCTTAAATTTTATGTTTAATACATCTAGTTGTATCATTATTTATATTTATAAAATAGCTTCTAAATTTAGTTTATTTCAAACACAACTTATGATTTGTGTTTCAAACACCAAATTATTATCAGAAAATTGTTTCATATTATCTCTCATCACCTTTTGCTATTATTTACAGGAGTTGTGTTACATTTCTGGAAAGGTTTGACTTATGAAAGTTTTTGATCTTTTAAATTTAAAATGGAACTAAAATTCATATATTTGAAAAGAATTTGCACAATAGTGGCTTTTTAAGAATAATATCAGTGTGCAACTTGATAAACAATATCATGTGATATCATATTACATGATATGATAATATTACCATGAACTTGGTCTTTAGTCTATATTTTAATTATGTTCTGTAACTTTTTTTATAATTTATGGTTAAATGATTAGTAGCAATTTATTTTGAAAGCAAAATGGACTTCAGTACATGCATTCTTTTTAGACTTTCATATATTAAAATTAAGTGAAAAACTAAGAATCTGACTACATAGGTATGCCATAATATTACCACAGCCTAGAAACTCCCATTTCAATTCTTTCATGACTTTATTGTTAAGTTTTCCTCCTAAGTATCTGTCTTAAATCCTTTCTTTGTTCAAAGTCTTTTATAGGTTTTCATCAGTATGACACTGAATTTTATGGTCTTATTGGGCCATAAAAAAATTCTAGCACTTGATGTGATTTAAGTCAATAGAACTGGTCCACACATGACAGTGCTCAGGCAATACCTTTGACTCTGTGCTCATGTGTCACTGGTGTTGCTTTGGGGACCATATGCAGTGCTGGAGATAAAACTTGTGTCAGGGCTGCGTGCAGTACATGTATTCATGACGAGCTTCTTAAAATCAGTAAACCATTTCTCTGGCTCCACTATTTTATTTCTTACTGGACAATTATTTCTCTAAACTTTCACTAGTTAGTGACTTTCAAATCCACTATTTTAAGTGTACTTAAAATTTAACATTTTTAAATTTTAGCATTTTTAAAATTTTATGTACTATTTAATTTTCACAACGTGTTTTGTTTTCTATATCCAAATATTATACTCTATATTTCTGTATGCAAAAATATATTTCTGTATTCAAAAATTGCTATTTTACAGTGCTGTAATATGAATCCAAATCTGGGTAATGCTAACACTGACATTTTCCTCTTATTATTTATAAAGATGAAGTATTTGGGTATACTTTGGGGAAGATGTTGGGCTAGACTTGGCAGATTGAGCCAGACTTGCAATGCTCATAAGCTATTTCCAGTGTAGTGTTCAAGGGGTTTCCCCTGCAGGGCTTCAACGGGAGGTTGGTATGTAACACAGTACTGGAATCAAATCCCAAACTCCATCACACAAAGAGTGCACTCCAGTACGTTGAGCAATTTTCTTGAGCAAGATGTCTGGATATTTATTGAATGAAGGAGGAAATAGGATAAAATATCAATAAGCAACTTAAATTGCTGTACCAGAAACCCAGGAATAATGAGAACACAGTTGAGATTGTTTCATAATTTATAATCTTAGAAAAGACAAAACATAAGCTTTTCTTTACAGCAAAATTATAGGAGGTGGATGATAAAATATAAAATCTTTTAAGGAAAACCTTATCAAAATAGTTGGATGTATCCACATACTATATTGGTGTATAGTGATTTGTTCTGATTGGTAACTCATTTATTAGACAAAATTGACTGTGATTTTAACTTATTTTAATTTATTTTGCAGTTCTTTTAATATCAAAGTATGCCATGATGTCATCAAAACTATTATGCTACTAAATACTTATCAATATGTCTGGAAGACTTAGTATAGCATAAGGAACTTTAAATGTTTTTTTAAAAAGAGGACTTTGTAAGAACTTAGTGACAGTATAAGGTGTGGGAGAGTGTGTTTTATACTGATATAAATAATAATCCAAAGGCCTTGTGCATTAGCTCCTAAATGCTGGTCTTTGCCTGACGTGACCATAATCTTTGAGCATAATTTTGCCCCATGCATAATATGTGGGCTGGAGTGATAGCACAGTGGCAGGGCGTTTGCCTTGCACGCAGCCAACATGGCCAACTCGAGTTTGATTCCTCCGTCCCTCTCGGAGAGCCCGGCAAGCTACTGAGACTATCTCGCCCGCACAGCAAAGCCTGGCAAGCTTTGATGTATTCGATATGCCAAACACAGTAACAAGTCTCAGGATGGAGACGTTACTGGGCCCGCTCGAGAAAATCAATGGACAACGGAAGGACAGTGACCGTGACTATGCATAATATGCATACATTTTCTTTTCTAGTAGTTCATATGAGCCAATTACTATCCTTTACTGGTCACGGTCACGGTCCTCCTGTTGTTCATCGATTTGCTCGAGCGGGCCCAGTAACGTCTCCATCATGAGACTTGTTGTTACTGTGTTTGGCATATCAAGTACATCACAGGTAGCTTGCCAGGCTCTCCGAGAGGGGCGGAGGAATCGAACTCGGGTCGGCCATGTTGGCTGCGTACAAGGCAAACGCCCTACCGCTGTGCTATCGCTCTAGCCCTTTACTAAATAATTGTTGAACTGGGAAAATAGATCAAAGAGCTAGGGTACATGCCATGTCATGTGTCAATGCGTGGTTCATTCTCTGGCACGTGTTGTCTCCTTTGCACCAGCTTTCTGTAGTCCCAGTAGTCACCAAAACTTCAAGAGAATCCCCAATAATAAAGCTGATTAAAATTTTTGTTTTTGAGATCTTTAGATAATTTAGCAGCAAAAATTAAAAACAAATTAATTAATTAAAAGAATAAAAGAAAATATAATGACTGCCTTTCAAGCATGTGGTCATGAGTTCTGTCTCTTATGAACCTGTATATACTGCACATGGTTTCTGGGGTCTGGGTCCTCAGTTGCCTCCATAGAGTATGCAAAACCCCGCACACAGTCGTGTGTGTATGTGTGTGTGTGTGTGTGTGCATTATAAATACAGTATACAAGCCTTTGGAAGCACGACAACTCAGAACGCACTGTGTCTCTGGAAGCATTATGTGTGTGATCCCTGGAGCAAATATCAGAACCTAAAATGTGTGCTACCCACCCCCTCCATCACAATAAAACAGCAAATGGAAGGGGAAAACATTTCTTTTTATTATTAAAAATTACTTCACTAAAAATACTGTCAAAATTTTGCTACACAAAACCTGAGAATTTTTTTCGATAATAGATTCTAAGATTTGAGTGATTTAAAATATTTTATAATTTTAATTCTTTTTTTCACGGTAATTTCCAACATAGTATGAGGAAAATAGGGTTAATTGTATACTCTTAGCCTTGGTAACTTGCATTCTGAACAATTCATAATGAAGGCCATCTAGAGAAATTAAAGTTTGCTCCAAATATATGTGAAGGTACTTTGTGAATTGTCAAGTACAGTTCTAAGTTGCTTTATATTTTTAGTAATATTAACGTGAGACAGTGAAATGACAAATAAATAATGATATGGTAGAAAAAAGCCTGAAGAGAATAGATCACATTTTCTTTTTTGCAAGGTCTGACCAATCTCAATTTTTTCTTTTTTATTTTTTTTCTTTTGCTTTTTGGGTCACCACCAGCTTTGTTCAGGGATTACTCCTGGCTCTGCACTCAGGAATTACTCCTGGAGGTGCTTGGGTGATGATATGGGATGCCGGGGGATTGCATTTAGGTCAGCCACATGCCAGGCAAACACCCTATCGCTGTGGTATCACTCCGGCCCTCAATCTCAATGATTTCAATTCTTAAATCAGTTACCCATTACAATTTTAAACAGAAAATATGACAAGATAGTGTGTCTCTATAGTCTAAGAACTTTCACAGAATTGACTATGCATATCTTAAATGACATTTTATTATAAAACAATATTAAACTACTCTCATAGGCAGAAATAGTAATATCAATATTGTAACCAATACGATTATTTACCATATCTTTAATTTACTTCAGTGAGTGAATGACAACCTTTCCCCCTTAGGATAACTCAAGTAGCAAATTGATGGTGTTCAATGCATTTCATGGATCAAGAGGTAGTATGAGTCATATAAGCACTGCTGTCAGAAAACCTTCCCTGGAGAGTTAATTTATATTCACTGCACCAATGTTCATTTTACTTCAAGTTGGCAAGTAGAATCTCATAGTTTTGGGGTTTTTTCCTCCAGAATGTTCTACCACCATGAATTTTAAGTTGAAATTGTTTATTTCCTATGTGTAGATATTTATGCATGCAGGGTGCTTATAGCAATAAATAAATAAAATATGGATTACACAATTTAATAAAAACAAATATGAATTTGTTATTAAAAGATACACTTTGTTTTGTGGTCACATTTGGCTATTACCAGCTTTTACTTCTGGCTCTGTGCTCAGGAATCACTCCTTCATTAATTTACAGGGTACTAGAAGTTCAACCTATATGAGCCATGTGTCAGGCTTATGCCTTATCTGCCTTACAATCTCCCTGAACCTCAAAGTTGTACTATTTTGAGTCATCAATTTAAAAAGGGCTCTTTCTTAAAAGTGAATCTTTTCTGAAAATGATTGATAATACAAATTGAAGTAAATTTTGAATTAATGTAATTTATTCCCAGGAAATACATAAATACAAAATTGACAGGAGATACTAAGGTTTAACATCTTTTCTTATGATGGAAAAATGTTTGCTAATCTGAATACTAATTTCAATTATTTGAACACAATAATTTTAGTTATCATCTTTCACATTTATTATAAATTGTGTACTTTTGTTCTTTAAAGCATGTGATTCACTTTTTACTTCCATTAATCTTAATTTAAGCTTCTATATGGGTTTATTTTTAGGATACATTTTAGCATAAACAAAAATTTGTTTTTTTTCTATGTGAAAACTAGTGGTCTGTTTACCTTGATTTCTCACAGGCAAAAATTATTACTCTATTGTAAATTAAATGTATAATTTTAAAATCTCGAGTATCGAGTGCTTTATTCACTTGATTTTCCAAAATAGTAAAAAATAGAAAAGTGGTTAGTCACTGCAACAATTTTAATGATGATAATTAGAACATCCTATATTCTAGGTATAATGTTAAAACTACATAAGAGAAGCATGTTCTGTGCATATTAATATAATGAGACGAAGTCATATACAAAAGTTTTTCCCATTTGTTTAATATGAACTCAGATTAGCAGACCACAAATAATTTGTTCAAATATCATGGTTAATATAAATGTAGTTAAAAACCTATCGCTTCCATTGGTAAATTGTATTTTCTATCTTTAAATTGCTAAAGATGAAAACAGGAGAAGCTGTAATGAAATTATAATCAAGGTACCTGATATTATGCTATGAAGTTATTTTCTTTTTCAATTTACAGTGAGCAATTTAACTTTTTTTGCTTGTTTGTTTGTTTTATGTTTTTTGGGTCACACCCAGAAATGCAGAGGGATTACTCTTAGCTCTGCACTCAGGAATTACTCCTGGCGGTGCTCCGGGGACCGTATGAGATGCTGGGAATCGAATCCAGGTAGGCCGTGTTCAAGGCAAACGCCCCACTCGCTGTGCTATCGCTCCAGGTCCCGCAATTCATCTTTTATTCACATCAGCACTCTCCGGTTTTTTTATAGTTGGGAGTCATCGATCTTAATATTTTTTAAAATTTCTGTCAGTCTAGGATCCACTTCCTATCAATTTGAAATAGTTTTAAAGGGCCTATTGTGGTAGTGTTAGAGTTTTGACAGTTTAAAGGTCTATCTAGAGATTTCTCTCCACTTTAGACTTAACTGACAATTATTAATAAGATATTTCAGGGAACAATACCAGCTTAAATAACTTCAAAAGAGCAAGAATATCCTAGAAGTTAGTGTTTCTTTTTTTATTAAACTTTCTCAGAACATTGTGTAAAGGCTTTCTTCAAAAATAAAATAGTCTGGGTCATTAAAAACTATTTTTTTCTTAATATAAAACAAGTTTGAGGAAAAATGAGTACTTGAAACTGATGTGGTATCTTTCCTGATATTGTTGTGGTAACTTTGTGAATAGCAAAAAGATCCAAGACTGATTTTCAATAAGTTATTTGTTCTTATGACAAAAGAAATGCTCCAAGATTAATTTTTATTAAACTATGTATCTCTTATGATAAAAGAAATACTTGCTACAATTTACAGATTTTAGAAGGGTAAAAAAAGTTTTGTTTTTACATATCATTCCCCAAACACATATGTGTGCAAACACACACAAAAGGAAGGGCAAGGGGGACCGCAGCATCCTATCTCTCCTGCCATCTCAGGCCGTTTCCCCACTTCAGGGAGGTCGATGGCGATGGTCCAGTGAAGGAATGAAATGAGGGCCCGGCTGGTTGGTCTAGCAGCAGTTTATTACGTGGAAGAAGTGTATGTCATAGAGGTCCTAGGATCTCTCAAGCATGTGCTCTCTGGTTCTCTCAGGCACGTGTTCCCAGGTTCTCTAAGGCACGTGTCCGCACGTGTCCTCCAGAGAGCCCTGAAATTCCCCTTATATAGATCATGGTACCTCTAAAGGGAGCAATACAATGATGTCATCAAAAAGAGTTACAGAAAGAACAATGAGACGGCAGAACATACATCTGCAGGCCAGTAATCTTGGCCTCACCTTACACATGCTGCAAGCACTTGGATAGCATATCAGAGACCAGCCTGCTAGAGCTTGGAATCTACATCTCAATGACTAGCTTGCCTCTTACAGTAAGGTTTCTGTGAGATAAGGGAGGCTGCCTCTCCACAGTAAGGTCTCTGTGAGATAAGGGAGGCTGCCTCTTGCTTACTGAAGGCAGATGAAGGGGAGAAAAGCTCAGTCTCATCCAAGCTAGTCAGGACACCTGGGAAGGCTGCTTCTAGAACAGTTTCTCATATAGCAGATCAACTCACACTAGAACAGAATTCCCTGGATGTGTTTCTCTTCTCCTTGTCTGATCAACATATAAGCATATGTAATATAAGTCATTTTGTATGGATACAGTATGAAATACGTTAAGCTTATAGAATTGCTCCCCTAGGGCCATCTCGATCTCAGACTGCAGTGCTCAGGCCAGACACCTTTCCTATTCTTAGCAGCAGGGTTCTAGGCTCATTGTTACTTTTGGATCATGACAGCATTTGCCTATAATCAAACTCTTAACCTATAGTTAAGAATGGTGACGCCTTGACCTGGCCCATTGCGATGCCAGGGTAGCACATAACTTACCGGCTTGCCCTGGTTCCATCCAGTCCCACGTCGGGACCCTGCTTTTGAGGTGTTAGGAAGTGAGGGCAGCTGAGGCTTATGTTGAGAAAGCAGATGCCCAGGAGTGAATAATATTCAAGGCCAATCAACTCCTAAGTTACAAAGCATAATATTAATTAATTGTCTTCCTGTATCTATAAAAAAAAGGGCATGGCAATAAACTATTCAAGGGACACAAGGAGAGGAGAAAGGCAATATTAACTTACAGTACAAGTTCAGTGTCCTAGAAGGATAAGACTTTACAAATTGGTTGGGGAAGAGAGCACAGAAGTGGTTACAGATAAAGTAATGGGAGTGACCAGGGGGCACTGTGGTGGGTGCAACCTGATAAACCTAAGCTCCTTGTACTCCAACACATATGCAAATCAACATATAGATATTTTCCTCACAATTGATACAAAAGATAAAGTAACTAATGAAAGTGAAAATCTTCCTGGGAAAATCTTTACATAATATATTAATATTGAATAGTAATATTAAAATAGCATTGGTTATACTTCTCTAATTATCTCTCTCTATATGTATTATTTCTTTTTCACTCTCTATATATAAATCATGTGGAATGCAATTTCATTTTACTTTGGCAAGTTTTTTAAGTCAAGCAAGTTCTCACTCTCAAAAATCTAGTACCCTCATTAAATTAATATTTGCTATGGATCTGTCTGTTTCTTAATTCTGGATATGTCACTTTATTCTGAAAAATTTATTAACCGCCTTTGTTCTCTGATTATGATTCCTGGATCAGTTAAACATGCTCTTCTGACTTAGCTGCTAGGGTTTTTGATATCAAACATTCCTGTTTATGACAGTTACTGATTAACTTATCCTTGCATTTCCAGATTTTTTTTTTACTTTTTGTTTTTGGCATAGTCACTCTACTTATTCAACCTTGAACAAAAGTACTAAAATTTGGCAACTTTATCTTGGAAATTCTTTAAATTAAGACTATTTGAGATAGGAAAATTGTTATGAATTTACTTTCAACGCCATGTAATGGATTTTTTATCTATTTCTTCCATTTTACAAGTTCAAAATGTATTAAGACTGACACAGGTCACTCTCTTGCTACTCTTAATCTAATTTTTTTAAGATTAGTCATCATTGTCATTGTCCTCCCATTGTTCATCGATTTGCTCGAACAGGCCCAGTAACGTCTCCATTTTCAGACATGTTGTTACTGTGTTTGGCATATTGAATACATCACGGGTAGCTTGCCAGGCTTTGCTGCGCGGGCGAGATACTCTCGGTAGGTTGCAGGGCTCTCTAAGAGGGGCGGAGGAATCAAACCCAGCTTGGCTGGGCTGGCTTCACGCAAGGCAAACGCACTACCACTTTTCTATCGCTCCAGCTCAAGATTAGTCATATACATATATATACATATATATATATCCACATATATATATATATTTGAGCATATGTGTGTGTGCACGTGTATGTGTGAGAGAGAGATAGAGAGAAAGAGAGAGAGTTTTTGGTCACATCCAGCAGTGCTAACAGTGCTCAGGGTATACTTCTGGCTCAGTGCTTAGAATGAATCTCAGCAGTGCTCACAGGACCATATGTGGTACTATTCATCAAATATAAATTTTACCCTATAGTCAGTTGAGCTACCTATCCAATCCAATACTTCAGCCATTTAATTGCCAAGGGTTTAAATATAAAATGTTTAAATTTAATAATTATGTTTTTTTTGTTTTGTTTTAACCAAACTTTCCAGGATAAAGCACATTCATTCATTTATGTTTTATTATTGTGTAATTGTCATATACTTTCAAATTGTCATATACTTTCAAAACACAAGACTTAATAGAGTTTTATCTTTTGAAAAATTCCAGTGTCCTTTACAAATAAATACTTTTTGAATACTTATTATTTTCAATTTAAAAATAAATTTAAATTTGTATAAAGAAGAGATTTTAAAAATATACTTTATATGATCAAAATAAAGTGTTCAGAATTTAAAATAAGTGGAAATTTATTTTGTCTAAGGCTGCCAAAAAAACCCAGTGCCTTGCCAAACTAGAAAACTAGCTTTGGAGACTAAGAATTATTGACCCTTATTTCTGAGAAGCAGCATTTAATTTAACTTCTCTTACCAATTCCATTTCCTGGAATGAAAGAGGCCCTTGTCCTTGGCTCTAAATGAACATTATCAAAATGAAATGCTATTACTTAGGTACTTCTTGTAAGCATTTTATTCACCTTTACTGTTACTGTAGTTCATATTTACATCTCTTTATCTGTCATTTTTATTTCCTGTACACGGCAATCTGATGTGTTTACTCATACTGTACAAACAGCATAAAGTTGAGTAAGCAGTAAAACTGTATTTGCCAAAGAAGACATTGGAAATTGGTATTGTGTCTTATTCACATACACTGTGCTTGCCAGGACAGATGGTGGAAAAGTGAAAAGTAAATTCTATTGCAACTTATTCATTAAATCCCACATGTTTGTCATTGAGAATATAGGGAAACATGTACTGAAGACCCTTGAGCATAGGATAAAAAAACATTCTAAAACTTTAAGTTCCTTTTTTAAAAAATAGAATCATAAATATTAGGATTTTTAAAAGAAAATTTAAAATAATAGGACTATTTGGTTAGGTTGAACTGTTTACCTGGTCATCAATCTGGACAGAATGCTTTCATTTCTCCAAAATTCATATGTAAAAACCCATCATCCTCAGTATGATGATATCAAATAGGGGATCTCTGGTAAGTAATTAAATCATTAAAGCAGACAATTCATGTTAGATTGTTGCTTAAAAGAGCCACTTGTTCCCTTGCCCCTTCTGACATGTGAATACACAATGAGAAGATGGTGATATATGAACAGGAAAGTAGGGTTAAATAACTAACACAATCTGTGTGTTTGATCCTTTAAAAAAAATTAGGCATATATTACATTTAATTAGATGCTATATTTCAGAGAGAGGGAATTAGGGCAATTGTAAACAATAGTTTTGCTTTTTAGATATTTCACACATTTATTTATGATGTCTATGAATATCAAATTGTAAACATTAGTGAAAATAACATTTTACATATATTGTGTGCGCGTACAGAAATTATCTTTGATGGAATACATCAGAAGGCCAACATGATTGGCTATAAAGTAGTAAAGACTGGAAGACTTTCACTACATAGCCTGTGGACTTCAAATAAAAGAAACATTGGTTATTTCTTCAATGAAATCGATTATAAGAGAATTGAAAGGCCACTTAGAAAATGCAGTCTTTCTCTTTTGTTTAGGGGCTACACATGGTCGTCCTCAAGACTTACTCTTGACTTTGTGCTCAGGCATCTCTCCTGGAATGCTCTTGGGACCACACAGGTTGGGAAGAATTGAACTGGGGTCAGCTGTATGCAAGATAAGTGCTTTCACCCTGATTTATCTCTCTGTCTCTATTGTTTCCAAATTGTTTCTTTTGTTTGGAAACTCTATTGTTTTAAAAAATTATGTTCCCATAACTTTTTTATTTTTCCATAAAAAAGCAAATGCATTCTTTTTTTCTTTTTTTTTCTTAAATTTCACTGATTTTTATTAGAAAGAGGATATATGAGTACAGCAATGAGTGGTAAATCAGCATTTCTGCCTTACCATCTTTTATTCTTTTTTTTTTTTATTAGTGAAACACCATGAGGTACAGTTGTAGTTTTACAATTTTTGTGCTTGGGTTTCGATTATACAATGATCAGATACCCATCCCTCCACCAGTGCCCATTTTCCACCACCATGGATAATATCCCCCCCCACCCCCATGTCCCCATCCCCCCCTGCCTCTGTGGCAGGGTAATCCCCTGTGTTCTCTCTCTCCTTTTGGGTGTTGTGGTCTGCAAAAGAGGCATTGAGTGGCAAACATGTTCAGTCCATAGTCTACTTTCGACAAAATGCATTCTTTTTAACTTTCAACTTTATCTTTTTTTAAGTTCAACAAATGATTGTTTTATTATTATTATTATTATTTCAGTTTGAATTTTATTTTATTTTTGTCTTGGCACCAGAACTGCGCAGGAGGAAGAGAATGGCGTAGAATGCCTTTAAGAGCATTGAAGAAGCGTTTAAGAGGAGGAAGACCCTCCATCTCCAGGCACATCTTTCCACTCCACCATTCTTCCTGCACTAACGTATGCCTTAGATACCTGGGTCATACGAAAACAGGATGAGAATGCTATTTGGGTATCCCAAAGAGGAATCAAAACAGCTATGCTTGGAGTATCATGCTTCACTCAAGTGAGAGAAGGAATCCGGAGTTTCCACCTCTGTGGATGATTGAGGATCTGGAATGCTGCCTCGTTTGCCAAGGCATCAAAAATCAGATGGGCTGGACACGTAATGTGATTTGGAGATGACCGCTGGACTAGAGCTACTACCAACTGGATTTTATGGGATGTCAAAAGAACACCTGGCCGCCCACCCATAAGATGGTCAGACTTCTTTGTCAACACCAATGAACAAACAGTTTGATGCTCTTTGTGTTCCTGGAGCGAGCAGATGCCATTGGGCTACATTAGCATGCTACAGGGTCGAATGGAGACATTGCTGGCACCCGCTTGAGCAAATTGACAAACAGAATGACAAGAGATTACAAGTGATTTATATACTTATTAAATTTTATTTTGTTTTTATAACATTGTTCAAGATAATGTATTACATTTAATATTGCAACACCAACCTCAGTACCATTGCACTTGTCCACTACCATATTTCAAATGTTTCCATCCTGCCCGCTAAACCCTGTCCTCAAAGCGGGCCTAAATCATTTATTTGGTATTGCTTGTTATGAATAATCCACTAAAAATGACACAAAACAATTTCCTTAGGGAAAAGTGTATGAGGATTGTTGTGTTTCACTCTGGAGCTGTTAAGCTCTTGGATAATAGATTATTAACACTTGTTGAAAGTTGAGCCGTGTGTGTGTGTGTGTGTGTGTGTGTGTGCGTGCTTATGTGTGTGTGTGTGTGTGTGTGTGTGTGCCTTGCTTGCTTATATGTTTTTTTGTCTCCCTGAGATTGGTTGTCTTCTACTTTAACCCCCATAAATTGTGGTGTACTATTCTTGGTACATCAGTGGCTCACATGCTCCAGAAATTCTAAAATTTTGTATATGGTTATACAGCTGAGGTCAATTTAATTTTTTTAACTGGATGGTGAGTTTGGGGTCAGAGGCATCTCTGTGGCATGTTGCTCTTTGTTGCTCTCTTCTGAGAGATTTATTTGTGAGTCTCTGGATCATGGTCAGTAATGAACTTGTATGGTGCTAGAGGCAGTTCCTGGGCATGACTGACTGCCAGTTTCCCAGAAGTACAGGAGATGGGGGAGAGGTGGGACATTCCCTACTCCTTGCGAGTCTGTAGACTTCAATCACAAGTTCCACATAGCTGGGTCTTTTAGCAGATTCACTCATGGATGAGGCATGTCCAAGCCTGTGGAGATTGGCTGGAAGCATGGCATCAATTGTGTTTGGGAGGCTTTTCACTGCTTGGGCTCTGTTGGACTGGGAGGCAGAACTCACCTGCCCCTCTTCAAGTTGCTCTATATGAGATATCCTGGCACGTGGCTCAGAGACATCTCTATGGCATATCACTTCTTCGGTTTGATCCTTGCACTGCTGGTACCCTGAATTCAGGCTGAAATGATCCATGAACTCAGAAATAGTTGAAAGTCTGGAACAAAGCCGAGTATGGGAAATTCCAAAAAAAGAAAAAAAAATGGAAGTTTATTTTGATAAAAATTTTATCCTGGTGTGAATTTGAATATAGGTCAAGTCAGAAACACAAACTAATTTTATATGATTATATTCTTAGAATTTAGGGTACATGGCAAAATGTGACTAAAATAACATATTAGATATTATCTTATATTTAACTAAATTTAGACATTTTATTTTTGTAGGTTTTTATTATAGTTGGACTACCCTAAAAGCTGTTAGGAGGCCCGGGGGCAGTGATGCTTGGCTTAGGAATTTAATGTTAAGTTTCTTCAGTGCTGGGCTGGAAGTCCTCAGATAGCTGGAATCATAACCAGATAGTTCTCATTATAAATAGATAGCACTTGGCCTTGAACATACCAGACAGCTTGAGCATTCTTCCTTGTCCTAAGAGTATTTTATTTCTAATTGCCACTATTTGGTGAGGAAAAGTGGCTATTTGTAATAACAATTTTAGAGGAAAATGGTAGAATCACTTTTTAAAATATGATTAGATGCAACCTTGGAATTAGTCATATTAATAAGAATATATAGCTTACTAGCAAAGAATAAAGAATTTACTTATTTTTACCTAGATAAAATCAGATGTTATAAGAAAAGGATGAGAGGCAAAAAGAATAATAATGGGTGTTAAGAAATCCTTAAAATCTATCTAATTTCACATAGAGATTGGTGTACATACTAATGGAAATTTATATTTATAATGCATCTATTTAATCTATATTATCTTGTCTACTTCCTTTAATGCACATTTAACATCTTTAGAAATAGTGACATTTAGTTAAAAATGAGATCTGAACTTGCTCTTCAAGCCCAGGTTGTCTGTTAAATACTTGTTTATCTCATTAATTTATGTCTCTCTCTGCTTGCTTTCAAGCTCATGTTTCTCTTGAATATGCATTTGTTTCATACTTACCCCTTGCATCTTTCTAAGTAAGTTTTGTTCAATGCAAAAACAACCTCTCTTTGATAAAAATAATACATATGTAAACAAAAATGTATTCCCTGATAATATTTATTTTTTTCAATATTGTATATAAACAGTTTCCATGGATAGAGAATTCAAATATTTCTCCTTAAAATAGAAAAAATGTAGTCTTAGATTCACAATTTATTAATATAAGCATAATAGTGAATGTTACTTTGTTCATCATTAAAGTTATCATTTTAATGTATTTTAAAGCATTTCTTCTTAAATATTAAAAAAACACATTTAAAGTTTCACAGAATGTAAATCTGACATTTTTTCTATTATTGAATCTGTCAAAATAGGTTTCATTGAAAAGTCTATTCACTTGTGTATAGTTCATTAACAAGTCTCAAAATAAAAGTATGTTTTGCTGGATTGATTGAGAATGAATCTTATTAATGAGAGAGGAAGCAATGATTTCTCAGCTTCAGAATTTTTATTATTACATGGGAGTCCAGTATTACATTTTTGTCATATATAATTTAGTGTATCTTGGCAGCAAACACATTGTTTTATAGAGCAAATTCTTTACAAGACTTGACTTCAACAGGAGTGAAATGAAAAATGTACCTCAAGTCCATAGTGTCTGCCATGTAATTAGTTCCCGTTCTGCTGGCATGATGGTATGTGAAATTATGGCTCTGATATCTGCTGAATCAGCCTTTCTAGTCCAATCTTAGTATTATTACTACTGATCCTTTTCTCTTTCCTTGGCTGTTCACAGTCTCATGAGGCTTCTTAATCAAGGATCGTAATAAAAAACTGAGTAGCTCCATATGGCTCAGCTGTGGTGAATGTAGAGTGGGTCGTTGATAAGAACATTCTGGGAAAAGAGGACTAATACACACTCTGCCTTCATATCTATAATTTCAAGTGATAATTAAAGAAAATTGCAAGATTCTTTTTCCTGTGATATAATGCACTCTGTTTTCAATTTCCCATAAAATGGAGAATAAATATCATCCAGGTTCTTTTAGAAAATTTAAACAATACACCATAATTCATCTTGACTTTATTTGCATCTTAATGTCAAAATCTTGCCAGTAACTAAATCGAGTTAATATAAATGTTTCAAAAATGAAAACCAAAATTAGAATGTTCTAAAAGTATTTTGTATAAGTTTTACAGCTACTTGTTTCTGTGAAAAGTTTTCAGTAGAAAATCAAACAGATGTATATTTGAATTCTGTCACTACTTGGATATGAACTTGAAAAAATTGCTTGCAATTTCAATATTGAGTTTTCTCACCTATAGAAGTGAGAAAATACAGTATTGTATTTAGTGTATAGAAGTATAGTAAATAGTGTTGAGAACTATTTTGAACTATAAAAATAATGCATCTATAAAACTTGCACATATACTACAGCAGCATTTTAGATACTCAAAATATTGCATTTACACTTTTTTTGGGAGAGTTTAAAATTTAACCGAAAGTGATAATGTTTTGTCAAATCATAGATGACTTGGAAGGATTTTTGTCATTCATGGGTTGCACAGTTTTTGGTTACTCTGTTTCTAAGAATCTCCTAAACTGAAAGTGTAGGGAAGATATAAATGAGGAAGGTAGGAATTGTGGGGCAAGAAGAAAAGTGAAGGTATACCGATCCCTGCACCCCTTGCCTGTGTTTGGTCTTATACATTTAAATTGAATAAGTAGTTAATACAGATTCTATTCCTGAAATCCTAGTGCAAAATCAAAAAAATATGTCAACTGTAATTTTGAAAACTGTTTGAAGGTACTAAATGAGCTTCCTATGAAAAAGTAAAATGGGACGAGAGACATATTATAAAAGCAAGTTATGATAAACTAAAGAAGAAAAATGTTTCTCTTGTTATTTTAGAGGTTCTACTTTCTTGCTCCTACTATATAATGGAGCTACCCCATTTTCATTTCAGATAAATCATAGATGACGTGTTAAAGGTTTAAAACATACACATAACATATTTTTATATTTCTAGATATTCATGCTTTTAACACACTAGTGTATTTTCTTGTATTTAAAAAAAAGGTGTTTAACCAGTTGTCTGTTTTCTGGCACTCAGGTTGTTTTTAGATTCTGGCTATTGTGCAGATGCTATTCCTACTGTGTTTTCTTTACACCCTTGGGATATATTCCCAGAAGTAGTATTGCTGGATCAATTTCTAGTTTGTTTTTTTTTTTTAAGGAATGCCCATATTGTTTTCCAGAAAAGCTGAACCACTAGACATTTCAACCAACAATGAAAGAGAGTCCCTTTCTCCTCACATCCGTGCCAGCACTGGCTGTTCTTTTTTATGTGTGCCAGTCTATGTTATGTGAGCTCATATCTCATTTGTCAGTGGTATTTCATTCTTAAAGATGCCTTTAACTTCAATGTCATGGAGGGTTCTGCCTATATACACATGTAATACTATGCAACTGTTAGAAAAGATGCAGTCATGAAATTTGCTTACAAGTGGATGGACATGGAAAATATCATAAGTGAAATGAGTCAGAAGGAAAGGGGCAGACATAGAATGACCGCACTCATTTGTGGAATGGGCCGGAGCGATAGCACAGCGGGTAGAGCGTTCGCCTTACAAGCGGCCAACATGGCCTACCCGAGTTCGATTCCTCCGCCCCTCTTGGAGAGCCCAGCAAGCTACCGAGAGTATTCGATATGCCAGACACAGTAACAATATAAGACTAATACTCAAAGACAGTAGTGGCAAGGGCCAGGAAGATTGCTTCACAGTTGAAAGCCTGCCTCATGAACTGGGGGAGAAGGCAGCTGGCATACAGAAGGGATCACTAAGTCAATCATGGTTGAAGAGATTGCTCGGCCTGGGTGATGTGTGCTGAAGGTAGGTAAAGAGCCAAACATGATAGCCTCTAAGTATCTGTATTACAAGCCATAATGCCAAAAAGTAGAGGGACAGCATGATGAAAAATGTCTGCCATAGAGGCAGGGGAAGGGGAAGGATGGGAGTGGATACTGGGTACATCGGTGATGGAAAAAATGTAAGCTGGTGGATGGATGGGTGTTCAATCATTGTATGACTGAAATTCAAGCATGAAAACTTTGTAACTGTATCTCACAGTGATTCAATTTTAAAAAAAGGTGTTATACCATGTTTTTTCATGTGACTCTAGGTTGAATGGTAATTCATGTATTTTTAATAGAAAAAGTGTTGGATTAATATTAGTACAATCATGGGGACAGACTGATAGTACAGTGATTGAGAAATTTGGTTTTCACATAATCAGCCATGATGAGATCCCTAGAATCACAATTGGTATCCTGGGAAGCTCAAGGAGTGATCACTGAGCACAGAGTCACCTGCGATATCTGATACCCACTGGATGTAGATTCCTAAAATAAATATACTAAATAAGTAGAAATAATAAAATTTTAAAATTTCAACATTGACCAAGTGGAATACAGATGCATTTCTAATATAATCTATAAAAAATTCTTTTTTTAACCAAAATTTTAGGTCTTAGCATATATGATTTGAAATGTCATCTAGAATTCTTGAATACAGCTTCTCCCAATGTTTCGCTAAAAGACCAAAAGAAAGAATGATTGGAAGTGGAGACACTTCTGTTTCAAATATTAGTGCTATACTGCGTATGTCTTATGTGTACAATCTGAAAAGATCAAACTCAGAACTCCTGAGAGATGAGTGCAGATACAGAGGGTTAGGGTAAATAGGATATATACTTAAATCACATAATATCTAAGTAATACAATTAATAGGTTTGTGGAATCTAATTTGTACATGATAAATATATCTTATAATATTTCACATGAATTAATAGTACTAAGAGAATAGACGTTAAATATCACAAACAAATTCTCACATACTTTAGAACTATATGATAGATTGGAGGCTGAAGCTAATACTTTAGTGACAGTCTGCAATTTGCTAATGTATTAAATCTACACTATATACTTAATCTCATATTGTTATAAGCCAACTAACTCAAAAGAGCTGGAAAAAATGTGTCTAATCCATAATCTTGTCCTGTCCTCCCGTGGTTCATCGATTTGCTCAAGTGGATGGGCTGGAGTGGTAGGGCATTTGCCTTGCACGCGGCCGGCCCAGCCGACCTGACCGACCTGGGTTCGATTCCTTCACCCCTGTCAGAGAGCCTTGCAAGCTATTGAGAGTATCTCGCCTGCATGGCAAAGCCTGGCAAGCTACCCGTGACGTATTCAATATGCCAAACACAGTAACAACATGTCTCAGAATGGAGATGTTACTGGGCCTGCTTGAGTAAATCGATGAACAACGGGAGGACAGTGCTACAAATCAATCCATAATCAGAAACTCTCTTTAAACTTTCATTCTAGAGGCTAGAATGATAGCACAGCGGGTAGGGTGTTTGCTTTGCACACGGCCAACCTGTGTTCGATTCCCGGCATCCCATATGGTCCCCCATGCACCTCCAGGAGTGCAGAAATTAAGATATATTAAGGATATATTTTAGTTAAATGGTTGTATTCAAAATACATAGTAACATAGAAAGTAACTTAGACTGCTTTATCCTCAGCAAATAAAAATTATCTACTGAGTTATAGATTTATTTAATACCTTTATGCTTTTCAATGTCTGCTCCACCCCTTTTTTGTTTTATACCATTGTTTGATCTTCAGAAATGCAGTTCATCTTCTGATAATATGATAAGACTTTTAAGATGAATAGAGTTTTCTTCCGTCTTTTTATCTCCTTTCAAGTCCTTTCCCTATAGTATTATTCTATACCTTCTGGAGACTATTGGCAAATATTAGTATTCTAAAAAAAGAAAGCTATTGCAAAGCAAATATAAAACTTTCAGTCCTAAGGAATGAAGAGGTAACTATTTGACTTTCTTAGTCTTATCATAACTGATAAATTAGGATGATGTTTAATAGATTTTGTGGGCAAGAACAAAATGACAAAGTGAACGTTTTCTGAGTAGTATGAGTCCCCAGCTTCCCAAAGCCCCAACAGTCGCATCCACACCCACTGCTACTACCATGCCAATGGCTCAAATCTATGGCTTCACTAAGAGTATCAGCAAACTCATCCCAGTTATAAAGACCCTGAAGTTTCTGTACCATGTTACCACACATGTAGTCATGCAACCTCCCAATTCCACAGAACTAAAATTCCAGTAGGAACACCCCATACTACATAGGAAACAACATAAAAGTTAACTAAACTCAACAAACAAAAACAGTAACACAGAAGTGCAACTAGAGACTAACAGCTTAGTAAATTCTCAACTAATTAGGTCTTTGGTGAGATAAAAGAATTTTCACAAATTTTCTTTTACTAAAGTATTTTTGATAATTCCTTAACCATTTGGTTATAATAAACAAATTATTATGTACCTGCTAAGAAGGAATGCTTGGAGGTCATTGGGAAACTGGTGGAAGGAAGCTCACTCAGGTTGTGGAATTGGTTTTGGTATACCTAAGACCCATAAAAACTGAATTATAAACAACTTTGTAAGCCATGGTGTTTAAATAAAGTATATATAAAAAGATTTATATTCAAGATTAATCATAGAGAAGTTAGTTACATTTTAAGTTACCTTGATGATTTTTTTCAATTTTAAGTTATTTATTCACTATTCATGCTTGATGAAAATAAGCATATTTTATGTGATTGTAGAGTCTTTTATAACAGTATGTTCCATTCTTAATTCTCCATACTACCTTTTTGAAACTATGATACTCTGATTCTAGTCTGATGGCGAATTATTTTAAGGACTTGTCCCATGGGACATTGAAATAGAAAATTTAAATATGTACATATAACTGTCATCTTTAAAAATGACTAAGTACTTTTTTATACTATATCTATTTTAGCCAGGTAAAAGTGTGAGGTCTAAATAAAAAAATATAAACAAAATCAGTTCTTTTTCCAAAAATGTAGTTTGGTTCATCAAATGGTATCACCCTGCCGAACCCCTCTCTTGACATCAATGATCACTTCTTTGTCGAATGGTGAGATCCTGGTAGTGAATCCGCAATATAGCTCACGGAGGATCTTGATGTATTGTGCTTGTATGCCCTGATTGGCTAGGGCTTCAATGACCACTTCCGTCTCAACAGAATCAAAGGCCTTCTTTAAATCAATGAACGTTAAACAGAGCGGCATCCTGAACTCCCGAGAAACCTCAATGAGTTTGGTTATAGTGTGGATATGGTCGATGGTGCTGAATCCTTTGCAGAACCCGGCTTGCTCGCATGGTTGTCCTTCATCTAGTGTTCTGCCAATCCTATTTAGGATGACTCGAGTAAACAACTTGTAGATGACAGACAATAGGCAGATCGGGCAATAGTCGCCAATGTCATGGATGTCTCCCTTCTTGAACAGTAGTACGGTCCTGCTGGTTTTCCACTGGGATGGAACCTTGCATTCAGACAGGTAGCATGTGAAGGGCCGAGCCAGTGTATTGATGAGTACTGACAGCAGGTTCTTCAGGTGTTCAGGTCTGACCTTGTCTGGGACGGGTGCTGTTCATTTCTTTACCGACGAAATGGCGTGTCGGATTTCGGAAGGGAGAACGTTAGGAACGAAATATCCATCCTTTGGAATTTGGTATGTCTACAAGTGGACATGGCTATCGAAGAGATTTGAGTAGAAGTCATGGATAATCTTCTCCTTTGCCGTTCTGGAGGATGTGATGGATCCATCAGGACGTCGGAGGGCAGTCATCTTGGTCTTGTAGTTGGCGAAGGACAGGTGGGCGTTACGAATACTTTTCCCAGCTTCTGCCACATCTACCAGTACTTCTTCTCTTCTCTCTTTGAGGTCTTCCTTGATCGCATCTCTGCACTGCTTTGCGAGCTTGGACATTAGCTTGTGGTTGCCTGAGGCATGCACCAAACCACGCTGGCGAATTAGCTCAAGGGTTTTCAAAGACAGGCGTTTTTTTGTGGATATCTCTCTCTTGGCGTTCCTCGCACATTCATGGAGGTGCTGAACCAGTCGATTGTATTCCTCGTCAATGTTGTCAACAATGGCATCTTCCCATGTTGCCGCAATAGTGCCAAAGAGTTCCCAGTTGGTGGTCGTTCTGGGAGTTCTCTTTTTGAACTTTGCAGCCCTTTCTCCCTGCTCTGTGAAGTAGAATTTTGCACGAAGTAGAGAGTGGTCTGATCCCGTTCGGAATTTTGGGACAACAGCGATATCGGTCAGGCAAAACCGTCGATTGAATATGATGTGGTCTATTTCATTGTGGAATCATCCACCGGGAGACTCCCATGTCCAATGTTTAGATTCTGCCTTCTGGAACTGTGAGTTACCATGGATCATCTTGATCGACATGATGAACTCAGTCTCTCATCCTGTTTGTTCCATTCTAGGCCACGGGTCCCGATGTGAAGTTCTTCAGCTGATATTCTCGGTCCTATCTTGACATTAAAATCACCCACAATGATCTTGTAGAAGGTGTGGTCTTCTTTGTAGAACTTCTCCAGCTCCATGTAGAACTTCTCGATTTCTCTTTCATCATAATGAGATGTTGGTGCATAGACAACGAAGATAGAAACTGCAGGCAGTGAGCCACATCTATTCAGATGTAAACGTCCGATTCGGGTTATTAGGCATTAGAATGAATCAATGCTCATGGCCAAGTTTGTGTTGACAAGGACACCGACGCCTCCGACATCTCTTTTATTGCATGTTCCGAGGAACAATTTTTCTCCAGTGTTGAAAATGGCATGGTGAGATTCGTGCCTTCTTGTCTCGGTCAGATCAATGATGTCGTACTTGATCATTCGCACTTGTACCATCAGGTCCTCGATGGATGCATCTGATGCTAGCGTACGTGCATTGAAAGTACAGATGATCATTTTTGTCTTCCTTCGTTGTGGCAGCCTAGTTCGGCCTTGAGATTTTACCAGCCTCTCCTTTCTCTTCCTTCTCAGTGCTGCCATGTTGGTGAAGCTTTCAGGGTCAGGTGAATGAGACCAGTTGTAGTTACTGGTTTTGGCATATCGAATACACAACGGATAGCTTGCCAGGCACTTCTGTGTGGGCGGAATACTCTCGGTAGCTTGCCAGTCTTTCTGAGAGGGATAGAGGCTTTTGGGGCAACCTCTAATCGCTCTTGTAGGTGTTACCATATTTGAACCCTATCAAATATGGTACAACAATTTCGGAAGATGGGTATTTATACATCATAAAAAAATAAAATTTGGATTGAAATATTCAGTCATAAACATTATTCAGGCATCAGTTTCAAGTGATATAAATTTGCAAAAGGCTGTCTTCACCTGGAACAATACACTGTGCAATAAATCCAATAGTTTCTATTGACTTCATTGAAATTGAACTATTATTTATTATTAAACCATCAAGAATAAAATTGAGATTTCTTTTGTATAAATAGAGATCTTATATATATATATATATATATAATGCCAAGTGTGTTAAATTGTCAATATTTCTTCCATATTTTATAAAGATACTGTTAATATGTGGAATATTGACATATATAGGCATATATTTAAATACTGAAAAGATGTTTCTTTCTTACAGTAAGTATAATGATTGAGCTTTTGTGAAGCTAACTCAAACACTACATTAAATTATTATGTACCCATGAGTATTGTGAAACTTCTGAGTTTGTCGTATTTTGTTTTGTTTAAAGTTATGGGTGGAGCGATAGCACAGTGGTAGGGCGTTTGCATTGCGTGCAGCCAGCCCAGCCCAGCTGGGTTCGATTCCTCCACCACTCTTGGAGAGCCGGCAAGCTACCAAGTTTATCTCGCCTGCAGGGCAAAGCCTGGCAAGCTACCTGTGACATATTCAATATGCCAAACACAGTAACAACAAGCCTCACGATGGAGATGTTACTGGGCCCACTAGAACAATAGATGAACAATGGGAGGACAGTGTTTGACAAAGTTATGGGTATTCTGTGTTCTGCATACAGGCTGAATAAAGGCCATAAAGATAGTAAAGTGGTTCAAGTTCTTACTTTGAACCTACTGACATGGTTTGATTCCCAGAAACACATATGGTCCTTCAAGCAAAGAATAGTTCCCGCGTATGGAGCCCTGAGCAGTGTTAGGTGTGACCCAAAAATAAACAAAAGAAAATCCTTAATGTATTTTTGAAAGACTCAGTCTGAAAGTAATATAATCATAATATTTTTTGCTGAATGATAATACACTATATATGTCTGTCATTTAATCCATTCAATATTTTTATTCATTACAAAAATTTGTAAGTGTTTAATAATATTTTTGAGCTGTGAATCCTAATTTCTTGGAATTATGCAATTGCATTGTCTTCTATATCTGTAACTTTATTTACCAATCTCATTCTTTTTTTCTCTTCTCTTCATTTTAATTTTTCTTTTTCACAACTCTAATCCATGTGTAAAATACAGATAAACTCAACTGTTAAGATTAATAATTTTTTCTAAACAAATTATATTTAAATATACACACTATACTGAGTCAGGGGAGAAGTACATGTTACAAAAGTAAAGTCAAGTATATGTTATAAACTACATATTTCTTGTTTTGCAGGTTTATATTGCCACACTGAACACTACACAGTTTAATATATAATAAATTGCCTGTAGGATAACATTGGTTTGTCCTTGCCACAGGGAGCTTATGTTTACTGGGTTACTCCCATCACAGTGCTCCCATTCCTCTGTGTTTACTTGTAACCTCTTTCTTTGTGCTCTGCTTCCCCCAAATGGTCGATCACTTTTATCTACTAATCAGATTCTTTTTATTTGTAAATAGTGCTTTTCTCTTCTTCTTATGTTCTTTGCGTAGTTAATTTAGAGCAAGTTCCTTCTTGTATAGAGACAGGAAGACAGTTAATGCTTTGCTTTTGTAATTTGGGAGTTAATTGACTCCAAATGATATTCACTCCTGTGCATCTGTTCTTTTGACTTAAGCCTCAGTTGCCCTTATTTCCTAGCACCCCAAAAGCGGGGTCCCGAAGAGGGACTGGATGGACCCTGGGCAAGCTGTGAGCTACCCTGGCATTGAAATGGGCCACGCCAAAGTAACATAGTACTTAACTATAAGTTAAGAGTATGGTCATAAACAAATTCTGTCATCATCCAAAAAGTAACAACTGAATTAGGACCCTGCTAGGGTTAGGAAAGATTAATCTGGCCTGAACACTGTAGTCTGTGATCTATAGTGAGATATCCCCAGGAGAGCCACTATACAAGTGTAATGTATCTCTTACTGTGTTTATACAAAATAACTAATACTAAGAAGTAGAATTAAGATATTAATTAAGATGTTAATTAAGTTATGGGGCTAAGGAGAGGAGAAACGCCCCTAAGTGGTATTTTGACCTTGAGCAAAAGGGCTTTCGTATGTTGATTGTGCTATCCCCAAAATGGTGTGTGGTGGCTACTCCCAATTCTGGGAGTTAGTGAGAGACTAGGGAGAGATGAGGACAGTGAGTGGGAATGTGGATAGATTAGGATGGGGAATAGGAGGAGACAGGAATGAGGGGCAGTGTGAGACTAGAACTAGGGGCTTAGTGAGACTGGAACAGGGGCGTGGGGAGAATAGAATAAATGGCAACTGATCGCCAACCAGCCTGGCCCTCGTTTCCTCTTTCATCTGCCCATGGAATTGGCCCTCCCAGTGGGGAAGTGGCCTGAGACCACCAAACACAGGCAGCGAGTGAGCAAGAGAGAGGGAGAGAGAGCGAGAAAGAGAGAGAGAGTGAGAGAGAGAGAGAGCAAGAGCACCACTGGGGTTTCCCAGTTGCTTGGTGAATACACAGTTGCCCTGACATGTTATTTTGCCAGTGAAAATTAGGTTTAAATATATCCCCATTCCAGTGTCTATAACATTATGCTTTGCATTTCATGGATTGAGCATTTCCAAGTGCCCAGGTCTTTATTTTCAAGCAGATTTTCACAAAAATGATAATCTGTGTTTGAAAGTTGAATAAGCTATATTAAGAAAAGAATCTCAGAAAACAGTAAGTTGTTAATATTATCTTAGTTTTTAGAAAATTACCTTTTAAAATAAAATGTATATAATGAAACCAAATTTTCCATAGAAAATAGCTAAGTTTTGACAGTATTTTGCATCACAAAAATGTCATCAATTTCCTATATAAAAACTCAACAATTCCAATATTAATCAATAATATATAGTCATTTACTCATTTGTTCATTTCTATCCTGCTTATTTTATTACAGTTTCAGATCAAGGATTTTTGGAAGTCAATTCTAGCACTACAGAGTAGAGCCATCATGAGGAAGAAAGGCTATTCAGTACACAACACACACACACACACACACACACACACAGAGTCAATCACTCAAATGACATTTGTATAATAATGGGTGTATTTACCCATCATTTAACATGCATGTCCTCAGATTTTTGTATCTGAAGAGAATATGCGCAGCCATTTTAAACATATGTGGGGGAAATTTGCAAACTGAAAAGACTATGTTAGTAGCAAAGTAAACTGAAGATATGATGGACCTAATGGTAATAGTCTTACTGTTTTAGCAGCAAATAGAAATCTCACTTTCATCTGTATGCTACAAGGCAATCGAAATTCATTTCTACCATTTCTTCCAAGGACTAAATTTCCTCTTTTACCTCATAAGCAACCCATTGCATATATCTCACTTCACTCTTCAGGCATAATTTCTTCAAGAAGCCCAGAATTGACTTACTCTGTTTAGAAGCAGTGCTCTGGAACATAGAACACAGTTGTGTGAAAGAACAGAAAAAATTACTTTTCATTGATGTCCTTCAACAAGAGTATCTGAGATGAAAATGTAACTTTTTAAAGGTTACTGTTTTTCTCTTATTGGTTTGCTTCAAAATATTTTCTGCAATTCACTTTAGTTCTTGTACCTCTCATCAAACTCAAAATTACTAGTTGAAGTTTCATTATTGTCATTTGTAGAATATTTGCTCATAGCACATCTTGTATAAGTAACCTTATTTTGAAGTTTTGAATTATATAAGTAATTGTTATTACGAATTTAAGACATAGGAAGTCAGTGTATTTAAACAGCACATTGAAATTAAACAACTAATATATGATGGGGATAGAAACTTGTATTTTACTCCTTGTACTAGATTGTATTACTCTAACATCATATGTTTTACAAGGTTTGTAACAGATATTTGAACCAAACTCTGCATCAAAGAACCAGAGAAGCCACGTCCATTACTTCCAACTTTCTAAATAATAGAAATAATCATTTTGTAGATGAACCTTGTTCAAACAAATTTTTCAAGTCTTACATAGATTTCTTTCTTTCATAGAGATTAAATAATGAACATCAAGTTAAACAAACACTATTTTTTCCTTAAACCCAATTCCCAAGAGAATTATCATTTTTACCTGTATTCACAGAAAGTAATTCTCTAGAAGAGTCTCATTTCTAAAGCTAAGAACTAAGGAGAATCTCCAAAACAGATTATTTTCTGTTTTAGCTTAGGAGCATACTTTATTTATTATAACTGTGTTATTATTATAACCAGATACACAGCTTCATTAAGACCTATCCAAGTTTTTTTTTCGTTTTTGATACAAATATTTATTTAAAAGTTTTAAGATCATTGGACATCATCTTAGAAGGATTTTGTGTAAACATTTTATTATTAAGTTTCCCCAGCTGAATATTAAAATCTATGTAATCCTCTGCGGTATGTCTGTGCTCCAGCTGTACTATGTAACAGTAGTGGCAATTTTTTGAGATTTAATTAAAGTATACTTATCATAGCTGCATGGTACAATGAAAGGTTGGATGACAAAACCCCAGTGTTGTGAAATTAATTACATCAACATAGTGAACTCTGAGCATGTAGAAGTCTTGAACTCAAAGAAACAATTCATTAATCTTCACAGGCTGTTCTAATGTAGAGGAGGGGTATGTGTGTGTGTGTGTGTGTGTGTGTGTGTGTGTGTGTGTGTGTGTTTACTAAATCAAGTGTAAGAAATACTAACATAAGCAAACATAAACAACATTGGTAAGCCCTATTCTTTATTACTCCAAGAGTTTCAAAAATTCCTCACTATAGTTTTATTTCACATTTATTTGACACTTAGTATCAGATATATGCATGAAAAATAGGCTTAGCTTTCTGAATCATGAATGATTTTTAATTTTTTGATGCCACTGTGCTAATTTTGAAGATGGAGGAAGTAAGTCCCTATTAGTCATTTCAGTTATTGATTAGAGAACAGTGGAGTCAGGTTATATATCCAAGGTTTTAATAGTTAAAACTCATTGTCAAATTGTAAAGCAAAGCCAGCAAGAAGTCTAGCAAATTTTCCATAAAAGAGGCAAAGCAGATGTAACTCAATGTAGTATTAGTGATTAACCATTCAAAGCGTTTGTGTTTTATATTACTGTTTCTCATCTGGTTACTTCATTTCCAGCTTAGGATATTCCAAGTGGGCCACAAGTGACAATTCCATAAATGAGCAACCACAGCATGAAATAGGAAGGACAACACGAGGTATGGAAATCCACAGAGAGAATGGTTCAGAAGGGGACATACCTGTAAAATTATGAAAAACACCAATCTCAAATAACCTATGTCTGATTTTAAATTGTTTCATATTCTATTCCATTGTAAATATACCAGGCTGGAGTGATAGCAAAGTGGGTAGGGCATTTGCCTTGCAAACGGCCAACATGGCCGACCGAATTTGATTCTTCCATCCCTCTCAGAGAGCAAGCTACCGAGAGTATCTCACCCTCATGACAAAGCCTGGCAAGCTACCTGTGATATTTTGATATGCCAAACACAGTAACAATTGTCACAATGAAAACGTTACTGGGCCCACTCAAGCAAATCGATGAACAATGGGAGGACAGTGACAGTGACAGTGACAGTAAATATACCACTTTTAAAATTTTTTAAATATAAGAAAAGCTTTCTTATTAAAAAATCTATGCACTAAAAACATATATTTCAAGCCTGTTTATTATGATTAGTAGTAATGGGAAAATTAATACTTTCCAGAAGTTGGGACAATAAAAACTAGTATGTCTTGACAGTAATTTATGCTTCTATTAACTAAAAAATGAGTTGTAGGATCTTAGACAAAATGAGATCCTCAGAACAGGGCTCTTAAAACAACATTGCCAATTTTTATTTATCATTAACAGCTAATGCATTCTGCATGGCTTCTTCATTATACTTGACATTGTCTTTAATTACAATATAAGTATTGGACTCATAGTATTATGCTTAACATATTATTATTACTCACAATCAGTGTTCACATACCTTGAGATTGTCCTAGAATGTCCTTGGTGGATGACTTAAAGTCGTTTTTGATTTATAAGTGACTTTTTCTGATTTGCTATCAAATACTATTGTCTCTGCTTTTAGTAGTAGCAATATGGAAAATACTATAATAAAATTAAGACTTTTAATAGATGACTATGCTTGATCCACTACCATGATGCCCTATTGTAAATAGAAGAGCTTAAAAGGGACAAAAATAGGAAAATGAAAAAATAAAAAAGTTTTTCCATAAAGAAAGGTGGAGGGCTGGAGGTAAACTGAGGACATTGGTGGGAGAAAAGTGAACACGAATAAAGTGACTTGTATTGGAATATTTGGAATATTGTATACCTAAAACTCAATCAATTATAACTTGATAATTTATGGTGGTTCGATTAAAAAATAATTTAAGATTTTCCGTGAGATTCGCTCTTTAGATTACTATCAATATTTGACATACTATTGGAAATATTTGAAATTATTCTTCTATTTCACCATCATATTCTAAGAACATAATCTTTGAGAAAACTTACAATATTCCTATTGTGTTCTCTGAGATTTAAACAGTTATCTTGTTTAGTAGGGGCTTTGACAGGCATTTCTTTGAAAATTACACCACAAAAATTTATAATAATGTGACCTAGTCTATATAGACAGCTTTAACTCCCGCTTTATATTTTTCTAAGTGTATCTGAATATATTCCTTTCATATCTGTGATGCTCTTTTCTTCCTTTTTCTAATTTGAGTTTATTATTAGTGTAAGAAAAACTGTGACTAGGGAAGCAACTCTCTGATGTTGAGTTCATCGCACGGATTAGACCCTCAGCATCCTCTACAAATGCTCACAAGGAAAGTGTAACTCCATTTTCCAAACTCTCTTTAACCATACTTTTCCATTTTCCTTTGGCCAGCAGTCAGTGATTGAACTGTCAATAAGCATTCTATTTTTGATTTTCCCAAACCCCATTCTATGTAACTTAAATTTACATAAAAGACAATAAGTTTTTTTTAACAATAAGGTGTTTATTTGTTCTCTTTAATACTGCTTAACTGGAGCAGAGATACTATTTCACATACTTAGGAAACTTAAGGAATTACTTGTTGCAGGGTATTTAGTTTTTGGAGATTCTCCTGGCAAATCTCTGAAATGAACTTGACCAGAAAAATAATCCTAGAACCTGAACAAGGGGTGATGAAGTGTTGCCAGGGGAAATAAAATTTAGCTAAAACTCGTATAGATTAATGATTGGAAATTAGCAGTGACTGAGCTTGGAAAGTGGATCTTGAGAACTATCGAATCTAGAAAAAGAGCTTTGTTTCCTCTGATAGACCATAGAGACCCTGTACCAATATTCCCTTTGAACTATTAAACTAACCTTTTGCCTCGCTCTTCATCACCTGCCCTTGTTCCACGTTTACTGCATTACTTTTGCCATCATATAATCCCTGTTCACCCTGAATAAAAGTGTCCACTGAGCCATCAGTCTTTAGTCATAGAATTGTCTCTGGCTACGTATACCCAGGTCACCAGATGCTGGCCAACAGTATCACTTAGTCTATTAAGTTTTCCTATAACTACATTTCTGATATTCCCATGAATGATTTACTTTCTGTATTTAATCATCATCATTTGAGTCAGAAATGTGGTTTTGTATATCTCAAAGCCTACTTTATTGTTCATACTTTAGTTTTCTTGAGACTGGAAATTCTTAATTTTACTTTATCTCCTTTCCCTAGTCATAAAGACAGAAGTTTCTGATAAACTACTTCCCTAAAAAACTGATTCTCTAGCTTTGTAGACTTTCTTAATCTTTTTAGTTTTTGAATGTTAAATAAAATGCAATAGGTATTTCTACATTTATGTGCAAAAAAACATAAAACCTATGTAAGTACTATATTATTCTAAAATTAATTATACTTTCTTAATTAATTATACTTTCTTAAACTTATACCAACATGTGTCTCAAAAGATACAAAGCTATAACAAAAATAAAATAATTAAGATCCACAATCAATTTAGATCATGGAGTAAGATAGTAACTTTTGAGCTTCACAGTGACATATTTCTGATATTATTTCTTTTGGTCCCTAAGGCATTTAAAAGTAACTCTTAATGAAAGGAAAAGATAATTTGGGTAGTTGAATTTGTACTGTCCACCTTTCTTCGCAACATAAAGCTATAAACTCGACTAAAATACCTGGAAATTGGAAGAGTCCAGGTGATCGGGTTGAAGAGATATTATAGTGGGTAGGGTGTTTGTCTTGCATGTGTCTATCAATTTCAGCACATGATATGATTCCCCAAGGAGTCATTACGGAATGTAGAGCCAGGAGTAAGCTATGAACACTACCAGATGTGATCCCAAAACAAATAAATAATGACCAGGTAAGTACCTTAATCAAGAATATAAAGAAGAATTGAGTATTTCTTTGTTTTCACTTATGTAAGGGGATATGTGAGGGCTGGAGTGTTAGCACAGTGGGTTTGCCTTGTACGTGGCCAACCTGGTTTTGATTCCCAGCATCCCATATGATTCCCCTAACTCCTCCAGGAGTAATTCCTGAGTGCATGAGCCAGGAGTAACCCCTGTGCAATGCCAGGTGTGACCCAAAAATAAATAAAAAAGGAATAGAAAGGGCATATGTGAAGAAGAGTTACTTTTTCTATTATAAAAATCACTGTCATAATCAGGAAAATTTGATCCTCTAAAACTCACAGTCAAGCTATTGTAATCTGCACCAAACAACCCTGAAGAAGAAAATTCCATCAAATAAATCTATCTGTTTATTTAGATGAATTTGATTAGTATGCCTACCTCTGTCTTTCTGACCTAAGCTGTGGCATCTTCCATCCTAAAAGCCCCCTTTTGTTTAACCCATACTTGATTGAACCCCTTGGGTGTTTGAGTTATATACACTTGCTTCAGATCTATACTATCATTATCACCCCGTTGTTCATCGATTTGCTCAAGTGGGCCCAGTAACATTTCCATTCACCCCTGTCATGTGCCCCCCAAATGACATACTGGGGGCTCTTTCAATGACGACCATCATTGTTACTGTTTTTGGCATATCTAGTATGCCACAGGTAGCTTGGCAGGCTCTGCCGTGAGGGCAGGATACTCTCAGTAAGTTGCCGGGCTCTTTGAGAGGTATGGAGGCTTTTGGGGCAGCCTCTAATCACCTTTACAGGTGTTCTCAGTCAGGCATATATGCGGGTATGATACTTTCAGTAGCCTGCCGGGTTCTCTGAGAGTGAGAACTAGAGAATAAGAGGTCTCGTGGCCGCAAATGCGCTTCTGGGAGCTTGGTTTTATAGTCTCTGGATTCTGGCCATTGATGGGGTTACGTGGCAGTTGGTGGGTGTAACACTCTAGCTACTGGGAGGTGGGAGATCTGGGTAGAGGAGGCCCAGTCCTGAACTGAGCAGATCTATACAAGAGGCAAGAAAATAGACATCACATGAAATTTACATACAAGTGGTACAACATGGAAAGTATCATGCTAAGCAAAATGAGTCAGAAAGAGAGGGATAGACATAGAAAGATTGCATTCATCTGGGGGATATAAAGTAACAAAATATGAGATTAATACCTAAGAATAGCTGAGATCAGCACCAGGAGGATTACTCCATAGCTTAGAGGCCAGCCGGGCATTCTAGGGGAAAGGGCAGCTCAGATAGAGAAGGGAGCACCAAATAAAGGGTGTTTGGAGGATCCTCCCCGGAGGGGAGATGCATGTTGAAAGTAGACTATGGACTAAACATGTTTGCCACTCAATGCCTCTTTTTCAGACCACAACACCCAAAAGGAGAGAGAGAACAAAAGGGAATGCCCTGCCACAGAGTCAGGGTGGGATGGGGGGGGTGGGGGTGGGAGGGATATTATCCATGGTGGTGGAAAATGGGCACTGATGGAGGGATGGGTATTTGATCATTGTATAATCAAAACCCAAGTACAAAAAATTGTAAATCTACAACTGTACCTCATGGTGTTTCACTAATAAAAAGAAAAAAATGTAAAAAAAAAAAGATGGAAATGAAAAAAAAAGAAAATAGACATCAGACAACAACTAAACTTTTGTATTTTCATGTTGACAAGATACAGTTTTGTAATAATTTGGTTTAAGTTCTACATGTCAAAGTCTCAGAAGTTCAGTCAAAATAAGAATATCATAAAACCTGCAAAATGCTCAGAAAAAAAAAGGTAATCAAGGGCTACACTGACTCTAAGATCAATAATTCTCAAAAGTCCTTCCTTGTAATATTAGAGGTAACATCAACCTGTACTTTGTTTATCCAATATCTGATTAATGAAATTAGCAATAGAGATGCTGAAAACATGACTTGATTCAATTATCAACATCCACTTTCATCACCCATATTTTTAACAAATGAGAGACAGATGGGAGTCATAAAGGCCTGTTGCCAAAAATGCAAATATCATGTTTGCTAAGTTATGGAATTTAGATTCTGCATGTACTTTCCCTCAGAAGCTGAAAAGTTTTCTTAGCTTACCTTGTGGATAACAAAGGTATATCATGACTGAGAAGGAAAGAGAAGACAATTACAATCTAGAATTAGAAGGACAAACAAAAATTCATTAATATGGTATTATCTAAAATAGAGTTTTATATCCAATGCTGGCTAATGTCTGGGTAATAGTTGAAGGGACTCTTCTACTGAAAGGATATATCTCTTTATTTATGTGTACCATATGTGTTGAATTTTCCTGTCCTAAATTGTAAACTAAGAACAATAAAAATTAAGTACTTATTTCAAAATAACAATAATGAATCCATCTTTTTAGTGTATTTTATACAAATATTTTTTTTCAGAATAATAAAAGTGATCTAGAAATAACAATTCTCTTTTAGCTTCATATTGCTTCTTCAGCAAAACAAAGAAATGGCAAATGGGGATTATAAGATAATTAACAAGTTGATTTATAATGATCAATTACTATATGATTTCAATCTATATAAACATCAAAATTCAAATAATTTAATACAATATATTATACTCCCTATTCTCAATTACATAACTAAGTTTTCATCTCTGGCATCTAAAACATATTGCATTAAATTTTATTTTGAACTTGAACCTTATTGTGGTAATCATCTTATCTTCCCTGTCATAAATTAGGCATCTCTTTTTTTTTTAATTTTTATTAGTGAAACACCATGAGTTACAGTTGTAAACTTACAAAATTTTGTGCTTGGGTTTTGATTATACAATGATCAAATACCCATCCCATCCACCAGTGCCCATTTTCCACCACCATGGATCCCTGTTCCTCCCACATCCATCCCTCCATCCCACCCTGCCTCTGTGACAGGGCATTCCCTATTGTTCTCTCTCTCCTTTTGGGTATTGTGGTCCACAAAAGAGGCATTGAGTGGCAATTATGTTCGGTCCATAGTCTACTTTCAACATGCATCTCCCATCCTAGGAGGATCCTCCAAACACCCTTTCTTTGGCTCCCTTCTCTATCTGAGCTGCCCTTTCCCCTAGAATGCCCGGCTGGCCTCTAAGCCATGGAGTAATCCTCCTGGTACTGATCTCGGCTATTCTTGGGTATTAATATCCTATTTTGTTACTTTATGTCCCCCAGATGAATGCACTCTTTTTATGTCTATCCCTCTCTTTCTGACTCATTTCGCTTAGCATGACACTTTCCATGTAATACCACTTGTATGTAAATTTCATGACTTGATCTTTTCTAACAGCTTCATAGTACTCCATTGTGTAGATGTACCAAAGTTTCTTTAACTAGTCATCTGTTCTTGGGCACTCAGGTGAGGCTCTCTTTTTGTTTTGTTTACTTTTTGTCTCTTGGCAGGCATATAACAATTTTGTTTTATATTACTTGGTCAAAACAACCTGAAAAAATTGAAAAAATGGTGAATAGAATTATTAGAAAATAAATCAAGTAAAAGTGAATTTTGATGATTTTTTGCTATATGTTTTGAACCTTTCTTAATCTAATAGAGGAAAACTTATATACATCATTAGTGAGTGCTGTATTAATATCACATAGTAAGAAGTTTCTCCTGTTCTTCAAAGGAGCTCTTTTAACACTTTTTACAGAATTGGTTTTAAGGCTACAAATTTCCTGAGCTGTCGCCTATTCGTAAAGCATTATATAGTACTTCCAGATCTAAATGTCAATCTACCTGGAGGGAGTATTCTTAGTGATGTGTTCAGTTTGTTGGGTTTATCCACTATATCTTTCCATATTTTTCTGGCTTGTAGAATCTCATTTTATAGGAACATTGTGCATCTTATGGACTTTACTTTGTATGTAAATTCCTTTTTATTATTACACTTTAAGTATTCTGTCTCTCTCTTTAGGTTTTACACTCAAAATGTAATGTATATCAGAGTTTTTCTAATTGGGTCTATTATCACAGGACTCAATGGGCCTCTCAGACCTTGGCGCCCTTAATCCTCAACTCTGGGAAGTTCTTATCTGATTTCTTTATTGTTTCTTCACATTTGCCTTCTAGTTCTTTAGTGGCTCCGATAATTCTTATATTGTTCCTCTAGAACTCATCTTATAGTTCTCTAATATGCTATTCATTTATTTTCAGACCATTTTCCACTTTCTGCTGTTTCATAGTAGTTCCCTCCTCATCTTGGAGCTCTTTAATCTTCTGCTCAACTTCTGTTATTCTACTTTCCAGAGCTTCCACTGACTTTTTTCACATCACCTACATGTTCTTCATATTTGTCATTTCTGAGTATAATATATTTTATATCAACTCTCATACTTTCATGTTCTTTTCTTATTGCCAGTGCTATCATTTCTTTGAACTCAGTTAATATCGTTATCTAGTATCACTAAAGACACTATCTGGTAATATCCTATCTGGTAATATTCAGTGATATTGCTTTCACTCATTGAGCTTGGTGAGTTTCTATGTGTTTTCTACCTTGTATTTTAGTGTTCTTGTTTTGCTGGGGATGAGTGTTTGCAATTAAGGTTATAAGGGATTAGCTGGAGGTTGCTCTCTGCTCTCTGTCCTCACAGAATGACAGGAAGAGTAACTGTGAACATCATGAAATTTGTCAAGTAGATCTACAGCACAGCTGCATAAGCAGACACACACTTCAAGAACTGTGGTGTGGGCCCTTAACATTACACTTGTTGAATGAGGAGGCTGCTGGAATGAATGGAGGGAGGGTCTCTTCCCCCTGTCAGAGCTAGTTATTATTTTTTTTATTTGTGTGGTATCATGTCTAGTGATGTTCAGGGCTAACTTCAGATTCTGTGGTGCTGGAGGCTGAAAATACGGCTCAGCATGTGAACACTGAAATCAGTTCCTCAAGCTTTCACTCTGGTCATATTTCACTTTCTTTCCCAGATTTTTGTTTGACTTCATAAAAGACAATTGCATTCTCAAGATTCATCATTCAATTGCTACAAGTTGTTTGTATAGAATATATAGGGCAGAATCCTAACATGGTCATGTATTTAGAAAGTGGAGAGAAAAAGTAACAACATTTCCAGTTAAAAAGTCTTATTTGATCCTGCAATAAACATCAAGTGATACTTTAGTTTTGTTTACTTACCATCAATTTATAATACTGACCATCAATGCTATCAATGTTCCAGCACCCTCTCCCCTCCTAAAAGAATCCTCTACTCACCATCTTCCTTTCTTTTTAATAACTATCATAGTTTTCACTGAGTCTAGGAATTAGTTTGTCATTTAATTGAGTTATTCATATTTCACTTGAGTGAAACCATCATAACCCAATTGACTTTTCTTACTTATTTCACTTAAGTCTAAATCAATTTAATTTTACGCATTTTGTAGCAAAGAGCATTGTATTATTTTAAAAAGTCAGATTAGTACTCAATTAAATATATATACATATATATATATATAGAGAGAGAGAGAGAGCCCAGTAACCTTATCCAGTTATATGCCAATGGACATTTAGATTGATTTAGTATTTTGTTATTATGAATAATGTTGCTTATATATATATATATATATATATAATTTGTTCTAGATATATAGAGGAATGCAAAAGGTCTCTCACATTAGTATGTAGATTACCTGTAGTTAAATGATAAATCACTTCTGGAGCTACCCGTGATGTATTCGATATGCCAAACACAGTAACAACAAAGTCTCTAATGGAGACATTACTGGGCCCACTCGAGCAAATAGATGAACAACAGGAGGACAGTGACAGTGACAGTAAATGATAAATATCTACATTTATAATTTCATATTGCTTCTTGACATGGGATTTCCTTCCTTCCTTCCTTCCTTCCTTCCTTCCTTCCTTCCTTCCTTCCTTCCTTCCTTCCTTCCTCTTTCTTTCTTTCTTTCTTTCTTTCTTTCTTTCTTTCTTTCTTTCTTTCTTTCTTTCTTTCTTTCCTCTCTTTCTCTCTCTCTTTCTTTCTCTCTTTCTTCCTTTTTCAATTTTTTGAATCAAAGCAAGTAGTGCCCAGAATATTGGCTCTGTGCTCAAGGAACACATTCTTGCTGGGCTGAAAGAACCATATGGTATGCCAGGCATTGAACCCATATCAGCCACATGCAACATAAGGGCATTATCCACTGTGCTATCTCTCCAGTGTGACTTCTATATTTTTATTCTTTAAAGAAACTTTCATATTAATTTCTATAGAAATTGTCCGTTTGTCTTCTTATCAGCAGTTACCTAGAGTTATTTTCTCTCTGCATTCTTACTAACAGCAGAGGTATTTCCTTAAAACTAGCATTCTGTATAAAGTATAGAACTTTATCAATGAGCTTAATAAGTTTCTCCATATAAAAATTCATCAAACTATCTAGCACTGGGAATATGTCCTTTTGCATATAATTACTTTCTAACATATACTGATTATTTGAAAATATTTGTTCTATGAGTTATACAGATCATTCAAAAGTTGGCACATTTTATTAAGTAATATCAGAATATCACTTTCATTATGATTCCCTCTACTCTCATCAGAAAAAAAATCTATGTGTGAGATCATGTCAAGCTCCTGTTGGTTGATACAAAGCTTTAATTTTATCATTGGCAACAAATTCTCAGTTGTTTCCTTGAAATGTAGTTTCATTTGATTATTATTTTTAAATGAGAGGTCTGTTTCAATTTAATTTTTCTGTTGGCAGGCATAGGATGGTTAATCGTAGAATCAGCATATTAATATTTACTCCCCAAATACTTGCTGGTAAGAATAAAACACTCAAACTTTCCTTTGTGGAATAAAATTATTCTGATCAATTTCCACAGATAAAACTAAAACAAAAAGACATATAATGGAAATCCCATAGCTCCTATTACAATATCAGAGATAGGTTTTAATTGGAAGTATTATTTTAAGAAATTATTTAGGGCCTAGACATAATACAATGGTAAGTCACTCATTTTACACTGGAAATTGATTTTATCCCGGTTAACACTTATTGTCCCCTGAAGTTTGCCAGGAATCATGCCTAAGGAAAGAGCCAGGATTTAACCCTGAATATAGTCAAGAACACATTTGTAAAACTTTTTATAAAGAATAATTCGATCATGATAATTATTTCTTTATCTCTTCAGTAGTATGAAGTATATCCTGAATTTTCATTGATACCAACCACAAGCTTAAATTTGGTGATTTGCTTATCTTAAGAAATTTATTATATTTGAAGCAGTACAATTTGTGTCTCTTTAGGATTTCTTGCATAAACTAATAGTAGATGACCTGACTACTTAACTAGAGGGTCCCAGGCATATTGGTGAGGTAAAAGTTAACAGGAATTGTTCAACATTAACTTTTTTTGAAATTTAAGCAACTAGTTGCAATGCATTGTTTTTAAAGTTTAGAGGACAGGTTGAATATTAAGATTCTTGAGTACAATCTCAAAATTTTTGATTCATTAAGCTTAGAAATGGATGCCAAGAAATGGAATTTATATATAATTCTTTAAAGGAAAAAATTTTATATTCATTCTATATCTAAAGTTTTCTTATTAGATATTTCTAATGATATAATGTTTGGTGTTGGAAAATATTTAAAAACGTCTTTAAAATAGCTACCATATATCAAACATTCCAATAAATTTCTGTCTAAAGCATATTTCATGTAGCAAAATGCATGCTTTATAAACCTCTGAGTAGATGTTAGATATAATCATCATCAATGAGGAAACAAGGTCCTAGAGACAAAAAATAACTTGCTTTAAATTGTATAGTTGGAAAGTACTGTTTGTTATGCTCTTGAACCAACAAATAACCATAGCACTTTATCTGCAGCACCATATGAAAGCACTCAAAACATTTTACCCAAGAATTTCTAATGTTTTTCTCCTCTAGATACTTACTCTGGTTTGCAGATTATTTTGAACTGAGAATGTAAAATCCATAGGGCTAAGGAAGTTCTTTTTTCCTACTCTAATCCCCTTTACACTCCCTATAGTGGAATACAAAATCATTATAATCCTTTATTACAATGAAATTTTTTTTTAAGTTTTGTACATTTTTAACTTTCAGATCTGCAGGATTCATGAAGAGCTTTTCAACAGCATGAAATAAAACTCTAAAATAGAAAATATTAAATGACTGCTTCGTAAATCTCAATTTATCCAAAGTTTATTACATTTTGGCCCTCCCGTTGATCATCGATTTGCTCGAGCGGGCCCAGTAATGTCTCCATTGGAGACTTTGTTGTTACTGTGTCTGGCATATCGAATACTCTCGGTAGCTTGCTGGGCTCTCCTAGAGGGGCGGAGGAATCGAATGTTGGCCGCGTGCAAGGCAAACGCCCTACCCGCTGTGCTATCGCTTCAGCCCAGTCGCGGCCACGGGACATCTTATCAGGACATCTTTTTATAACATCTTATTATCTCATTCCTACTTTGGACAAACTTGCAGGCTATCGAATGTAGCCTGCCCACAGGGCAGAGTCTGGCAAACTCCCCGTGGCGTACCAAATATGCCAAATACCAGTAACAATGATGGGTCTCATTCTCCTAAAGAGCCTTGAATATAATCTCAGGGCTAGGATGAAAGAGACGTTACTGGGGCCTGCTCGAGGCAATTGATGAATAACAGGATGATGAAATGAAATGAAATTACATTTTGAGACTAAGAATCAGAATTATATATTGGGTAACCCCTTATTCAAGTGGAAATCTCTGAATCAAGTTTGCCAGTACTTGGGGGCAGGAACCCTGGAAAGTCAATGATAGAATTTGCTGAATTAACATGAAACTGACACCCAAGGACAGGAGACACAAGGGCCAGGAAGGTTGCTCCATAGTTGGAAGACTGCCTCATGAGCTGGGGCAGAAGGCAGCTGGAAAAGAGAAGGGATTACTATGAAAATGATGATTGGAGGGATTGGTTGGAATGGGAGATGTGTGCTGAAAGTAGATAAAGGACCAAACATGACAACCTCTCAGTATCTGTATTACAAACCATAATGCCCAAAAGGAGAGAGAGAATATGGAGGAAATTGTCTGCCATGGAGGCAAAGGGAAGGTGGGCAAAAGGGGGTATTGGAGATTGGCGATGGAGAATGTGCAGTGGTGGAGGGATGGGTGTTTGATCATTGTATGATTATAACTCAAACATGAAAGCTTGTAACTTTTTCTCACAGTGATCCAATAAAATTTTTTTTTTAAAATGCTGAATTTAAAAGTTGTTGAGAACTACGAACATCTAGAAAAAATTGTAGCATTTTTCACCTTATTGTTTTAGGCAATCTAATGTCTTTCATTTTTTTCTAATTTTTATATATAGCTATTTTGTTTTGACTTATTTTGATTTTATTATGAAAACCAGAAAATCTAAAGTTTATTCCAGAGGACATAATTTGGCTCTCTATGTCTTCTTGACACTGTATATATTTCAGTGTACTGAAATATAATTATGTATCATGTGCATTTAGTTGTTTTAAGAGTTTCTGAATAGCAATGTGGGACGGTGAGTTTGATGAGTTCAGTTTACTTATTTTGCTTTAATAATAACTATATCATAATTCAACATATTATGGATAGAGTCCCCAGACTCTAAATAGTTTCCATGATTCTTTCTATAAAACAAAATTCTTATTTTGAGATCACAGGTGGCAGTGCTTAGGACTTATTTATAGCTCTGTATTTGCACATATGCTGCCTGAGCCCATGTGCTGCTTGCACCCATGGGTAGCCAAGCACATGTCCCCCCCCACACCTTCAATACCCTCCAAATAAAATCTGTTTCACTTTATTAAACAAAAACAAAAATATAGCTCTGTATTCTGTGATCACTCTTGGCAGTAGACAGGGAGTACTCATAGTGCTGCAATGGAATGAGGTCAGCAGATGAAAGGCAAGCACATTACTCTACAATATCTCTGGCTCATAAATTATATATTCATATAGTTCTACTTCAGGCCTATGACATATGTTTTATCCTAGTATCCTGCATGAAAATACAAGCTATATATTATTTTGATATATCACAAAAATAAAAAAGGTTCACAATTAAATAATTTATGGCAGAATATGTCCAATATTACAGGAGGAATTTATGTTCAAACTATTAAAATTAAGAAAATAAGATTAGTACTTCATTTGAGCAAGTTTTGAAAAGGTTATGCAATTGTTTGTCAAAGAAGAAGAGAAAAAAATATGTGCTCTTACAAACTGATACAAGGAATATAAAATTTTACAACCTTATGAAAGGGCAATGTTTTTGAATTTTGTGATGCATCACAAAAACATAGCTATTCAATAGTCCATTAAATAATTCCTCAACTATGTATTGCTCTTCCATTATAAGTATATAAAAATATTACCGCTGCTTTAATGAATTTTAGATTTCTGCATAAAAGCAATATTCATAGTAATGACTATAAAATGCATATGATTATAAAGGAAGAGTCCTCCTTGCTGTGATGAAGGTGGGTATCAACTCACAGAAGGCGCTTGGGGCATTATCCAACACTTTTTTGATAGAGTCAGCCTTTGGAAATGATATTTATGTAAAGTCCCTAGGGTAGAAAAGAGCTTCCAGTTCCATTTTTGATAAACTGAAAATTAAACAAAACATTGGTTTCAGCTTCTTAATGAAGGCAAAATAAAACATAAATGAACTCAGAAAAGTAGCAAAAAAGTGAATGCAAGTATATATCAAGTTAAAGTACTTGATTTTGTTCCTAATATTGAGTCTATCTGAGATCTTTCTTATAAGCCTAACTTGACTATTTTTGCAATTATGAGTTATGATAACCTACTAGAAATGAAAATATTGTCTGGCTTGAGTAAATATTATTAAGCAATTTATTCTTGGACAGATACTGTGCTTTCCAGATTAGATCATATTAGAGAAGGACTGTATCTGAAATTTCTCCTTTATTCCTACATAGATAGAAATCTTTCTGTTGATGTACTCCTGGAGTGCAATTTACCAAGTAAGTCCCATATATAGTGTGTATGCATTCCATCTTTAGAGATGGATCTCATTTAATGAATTCTAGTAAGAAAAAAACTGACCCATACAGAATGTGAGCAGAGAAGAGTAAGGTTTAGGTTTTTGGTTTCAGGCATCACAGTCATGAAATGTGCATCATTCAGAACTTTATAGATATAAGCTGCTAAAGGTCTTCAATTACTGAAACTTGGGTATACCTTGAAGGAGAGTGTGTGCAAAGGGCTGGGTTTTAAGGCTCCCAGACCATTGCCAATTGTGTTATTAGTAGGCCTGATCATTACCGGGTCAAGGAATCATAACACTGTTGGATCAGGCATGGAAATGTTTGGTTCTAATGTCTTTTGCTTTCCCTGGGCATTACTTGGAACATTCTGCCTAATGTGAATATCTTTCCTCTTTGCATCTGTTTTTATTAGAGGATCCATTCCAGTCAGCCTAACTCCTTAGTATAGAGAGTGAATAGGTGATCAAAGTGCTATGGACAGGAGTGAGTCAAAGACTTTTCATTCCTATTTTGTTGTTCGTGTTATCTTTAAAATCGGATTTTGTAAAGAAAAGGAAACGGTAAAAAAACGCATCATTACATTTGAAGATGTTCTTTGAAGCCCAGATTAACGATCATTTGAGGATTCTGAGGAAGGTTTTATAGAACAGTGTCTAGAATACACTACATTGTAGTATTCATCACTCTCACATTGAGAGAAATGAGGAAGGAATAGCTAAATAAAAATGAAGTAGTAATGCTTATACTATTCCTTGTAAAGAAGTAAAGGGAATATATAATGGGGGCTGGAGCAATAGCACAGTGGGTGGGCATTTGTCTTGCACGAGGCCGACCTGTGTTTGATTCCCAGCATCCCATATGGTTCCCTGAGCACTGCTAGGAGTAATTCTTAGGTGCATGAGCTAGGAATAACCCCTGCATCACTAGATGTGACCCAAAAAGAAAAAAAAAAGAAAATATACAACAAAATGCCAAGATGTGAGCAGAAGAGTTTAATTTTTTTGAGATTTAGATCAAGGAATTTGCCCAATACTTCTCTTACTTCATATTATATTTTTAGTTACAGACTATAAAGATTAATCAGTTTTCCCAGGCCATGCACTCTGTACAACATCAGGCTAATAGCAGAAATTTTTCATTAACAGTTTATCTCAGTGCTTTGTTTTACTAGTAAACCATGCTGGAAAAGCCCCAAATCACTCTTTTTGAAAATTTTTACCATCTTGGAATGATAGACGAAATATTCCTAGTGAGTAAGACTAACATCTAGTCTTCAGTGCTAAACAATAGTTTTGCTTTGTCTCATTTTAGAGAAAAAAAAAGCATAGTTAGGCCTAGTGTGATAGTATAGTTTAGGCATTTTCCTTTCCTTATGACCAGCTCTGGTTCAATCCCAAGCATGGCACATGGTTCTGAGCCCTGTTATGAGTGATCTATAAGCACTGAGACAGGAGTAATCCCTGAGGGTCACTGTGTACTCCCATCCCCTAGGACACAAACACAGCAACTAAAGATCATGGTTAGCTTTACCTTAAGATCAACATTTCCTTAGTAAACAAGACTATCATTTCATACTTCCCCAGTTGACTTGTCTGTCACTTTTCATCAATCTTTCATATTCCTCCTGAAGGTAAAATATGAAAGTGAACCAGCATGCCAATATTTTAGTTAACACAAATTTTAAGTGCGTTGAAGTAGTAATGTAAAAATGGAGGCTAGTCACAAGGATCAAAGACAAAAAAATAAATAAATAAATAAATAAAACAAGTCATGCTTCTTATTCTTCTAAACACTGTTTACCTTTATCTTAAATTTCTGCTGGAAAGGGGAATAGAGTAAACAACAATGATAATAACATCCTCACATATGTAGTAACGGCTGTCATCAAAGGACAAGAAATAACAGATGCTGGATGGTGCTGGAATGATAGTAGAGGAGGTAAGGTATTTGCCTTGATGCAGCTGAACTGGGTTTGATCTCCAGCAACGCATTATGGTCGCCCAGGCTGCCAAAAGTGATCCCTGAGTGCAGAGACAGATCTAAGCCCTGAGCAATGCTGGGTTTTGCCCCAAAACAAAAACAAAACAAAATCCATAAATGAAGGAGAGAAGGGAATGTTTATTTTTTTTGAAGGGGGGACACAATAATACAGAAAAAAATGTTATAATGTCCCAACAGTTAAAACAAAATATTTCATTTGCTCTAGTTATTCCACTTCTGGATATTGACGCCCAAATCATTAAATAGTGATCCAATTAAATCTATTCACTTCCCTGTTTACTTTGTAAAAAGGAGCTGGGAATAATTCGTGTCCATTAACTAAGGCTAGATAGAGAAGTGAATAAGTATACAAAATAAATACTCATCAGTTGTGAAACATATAGAACATATAGAGTAAATGCTGTAATTTATAACTATATAGATGGATTTTGAATGATTACACCCTGAAATAAGTCAGAGATATAACAATACTTGATTCAAATTTACTTATATATCACAGATAGAGAGCAAAGAAATGTAGTCTAAATGTAATGTTTAAAGCTTTTGTAACTGGAGTTATCAGAAAGAAAGAGAGAAAGAGTGGATACACGAGGGCAAGGGAGACAATATACGATTTAGAAGAAAACAATATATGTTTTAGGAAAAATTGAAATGCAAGTGCTAAACTTAATGAGTATTAGGTTGACTGTTTTATGGTTTTTTTTCTGAACATGTATACCTCAGAAGCTATGGCCTGTTTTTGAGGCACCTACTTACCTCATTTTGATGACAATTTTCCAGATTTCATTTAGCTATTTATTGTTTTTAATTGAATAAACATTAGTTACAGTTACAAAATTTTCATTATTGGGTTTCAGTCACACAATGCTCCAGATGTACCCTTGTAGAACAAAAATATACAGCAGAAATGCCATATGCACTATTTATTATATCACTATTCATAGTAGCCAGAATCTGTAATTAACTGAGTTCCCAAGAGCAAGTGACTGGATAAAGAAAGAATGGTATATCTACACAATGGAATCTTATGTAGCCATCAGAAAAATAAAGTCATGAAATGAACTGAGTGTTGAAAGTAGTTAAATGACATACTTGATAATCTGTCAGTGACAATATTAAAAACCATATTTCCCCAAAGGAAAGAAAGAGAGAAGAAGAAGAAGAAGAAGAAGAAGAAGAAGAAGAAGAAGAAGAAGAAGAAGAAGAAGAAGAAGAAGAAGAAGAAGAAGAAGAGAAGGATGAGGAGGAGGAGGAGGAGGAAAAGGAGGAAGAGGAGAAGACGAAGAAGAAGAAGAAGAAGAAGAAGAAGAAGAAGAAGAAGAAGAAGAAGAAGAAGAAGAAGAAGAAGAAGAAGAAGAAGAGGAAGAGGAAGAGGAAGAGGAAGAGGAAGAGGAGGAAGAGGAGGAAAAGGAGGAGGAGGAGGAGGGGGGGAGGAGAAGGAGGAGAAGGAGGAGAAGGAGGAAGAGGAGAAGGAGAAGGAGAAGGAGAAGGAGAAGGAGAAGGAGAAAGAGAAGGGGGAGGGGACTGGGAGGGAGAGGGAGAGGGAGAGGCAGAAGGAGAGGGAGAGGGAGATGGAGAGGGAGGGGGGAGGGGAGGGGTAGGTGGAAGGGGAGGGGAGGGGGAGGGGGAGAAGGGGGGAAGGAGGAAGAGGGGAGGAGGAGAAGAAGAAGACGAAGAAGGAAACAAACGAAAGAAAGAAAGAAAGAAAGAAAGAAAGAAAGAAAGAAAGAAAGAAAGAGAGGGAGAGAGGGAGGGAGGGAGGGAGGGAGGAATGAAGGAAGGAAGGAAGGAAGGAAGGAAGGAGAAAGAAAGAAAGAAAGAAAGGAAGGAAGGAAGGAAGGAAGGAAGGAAGGAGAAAGAAAGAAAGAAAGAAAGAAAGAAAGGAAGGAAGGAAGGAAGGAAGAAGAAAGAAAGAAAAAGAAGAAAGAAAGAAAGAGAAAGAAAGAAAGAAAGAAAGAAAGAAAGAAAGAGAGGGAGAGAGGGAGGGAGGGAGGGAGGGAGGGAGGAAGGAAGGAAGGAAGGAAGGAAGGAAGGAAGGAAGGAAGGAAGGAGAAAGAAAGAAAGAAAGGAAGGAAGGAAGGAAGAAGGAAGGAAGGAAGGAAGGAAGGAAGGAAGGAAGGAAGGAAGGAAGGAAGGAAGGAGAAAGAAAGAAAGAAAGAAAGAAAGGAAGGAAGGAAGGAAGGAAGGAAGGAAGGAAGGAAGGAAGGAAGAAGAAGAAAGAAAAAGAAGAAAGAAAGAAAGAAAGAAAGAAAGAAAGAAAGAAAGAAAGAAAGAAAGAAAGAAAGAAAGAAAGAAAGAAAATGCGGACTCTGGGATGGGGATAAGGGGGTGGGAGGGAAATTGGCAACATTGATGGTGTTGACTGTACACGGGGCATTGGAAAAGGAACTCCTATGAAGGCACACTGCTGAAGGAACATGTGTTGGAAGATTTTAAGCCACAGTTTTGGAACTTTGTATTACTAATGTTGATTTATAATAAAACACACACAATATTTGTAAAATGTAACATTACTTAAGTAAAAATATATGAAGAACAAACAACGGATCAGCTTAGAGAATTCAAAGAAGAAGTCTGTCTTCCAAAATATGTTGAACTTCTCTAACTTTTCTTGGAATTTTGATTGGTTCATATCTCAGAGGGACGATAAAGTACCCAAATAATTTTTTCAAGCGTGAGTTTTTAATAATTATTATAACTGACATTATTTATGGGAGCACAAATGTTCTATGCTTATTTCTCAGAATGTTCAAAGTATTTGGTAAGAAATGTTAAGTTACTTTTCTCTTTTATTTCTCCAAACCCATGTTGAGTGCAGGGGAAGCAGAGATAAGCAGTGCTGGAAATAAAGATGAATACATAAAGTAATGAATTTGGTTCATTTTAAACCATGTTCTCTAACACCCACAAATTTAGTCACTTAAACTGTTGAAATAAATCGGCAAACTAGTGGAGAGCTTTGTTTTGTAAAATACAATTTATCTCTAGAAAAAGAGATTGCATTCCATTTATTTTATGTACATTAAAATTTGGATGTGTGTTTATAAAGATTGAGATAAGTAAATTTTAAATATAGCACTGTCCTCCCATTGTTGGTTTGCTCGAGCGGGTACCAGTAAAGTCTCTATTGTAAGATTTGTTGTTACTGTTTCTGGCATATCAAATACGCCATGGGGAGCTTGCCAAGCTCTGCTGTGCAGGCAGGACACTCTTGGTAGCTTGCCTGGCTCTCCAAGAGGGATGGAGGAATCAAACCCAGGTCAGCCATGTGCTAGGCAAGTACTCTACCCACTGTGCTAGCACTCCAGCTCGTTTAGATATGGGCATGTTTATTTTTTCTGGAGAAAACTTCTTATGAAATTTTATCAGTGTACCTTATGTGTTGACTTTAGATTTCTCTAAAATACAAAGGCACGAGACTGAAGAGATAGAGCAGGTGGTAGGGCACTTGATTTGCATGAAGCAGACCTGGGTTCCAGAGCACTGTTAACTGTTATAAGTAATTTCTGAGTCAGAAATTAAGAGGTTACCCCAGAACATTGCTGGGTGCCCCTACCTCTCTCCACACACACACACACACACACACACACACACACACACACACACACAAACACACACATATAAAGAGCCATGCTACTTACAAGGTCAGTTCTCAGAGTTTATCAGCAAATAACAGGGTATTCAAGTGATTTAATTTTGCCAGCCTTTTAATTTTTGTTTATATCCTGCTTTAAAATAAATATTTTTACCTGTGTTACTTGTGACTAGAGATAGAAAAATTTAATTTCTAAAGATACTGATCTTCTTTTAGTGACCACTCTAATTTTGAACATAAGATTCTTATTCTCATGTAAAAGCACTAATTTTAGATATTTGGTAACTAATTAAATGTCTTAAAATTTTAATATCACAGTTTGAAAGTAGAGGTCAGGACTGGAGCAATAATACAGACAATTGTACATTTTCCTTGCACTCTGCCAACCTAGGTTGGCATCTCATATGGTACCATGAGCACTGCCAGGAGTAATTCTGGAGAGCCAGGAGTAATACCACTACTGGCTGTGTTTCCAAAACAAAATAAAATATAGAGTTTGAAAATAGGAGAACATTGATACCATCAAAAAAGACTAATAAAATAATCCCAAATTTCAAAATCATACAATAATGTTTATCCCCTTGCTTTATTTCCCTAAAGAAAGATGAATAAGATTATCTGATATCTGTTCTTGTCCCTCTCACTTATTTCACTTAACATGATACATTTCATTCCATTCAACCTGAAGTAAATTTTCAATGACATTTTTCAATCTCTAAGTTATCATTCTTAAGCTATGTTTTTAAGTTATCATTCATATATTGTCAATCTCTAAGTTATCATTCTAAATTAGTCTAGAAAATGAAGCATAATATTGGCTTCTAATGTATAAAACTGCTTTTCCTTTGCTTGAAATTTTTATCAATGAAATTGCAGAGCAAAAGTTTTTTTTTATCTCATTACTTTTGCTAAATATCAAGTATGCTTGAGACATTTACACTTGCATATAATTGTAATAAATTGTCAGTGTTTTGTGGACTCCAGTTGTAACTTCTGTTTGTGAATTTGAATGTTCATATTTTTGAAAAATATAAACATTGAATTTTCTCACTTTATCATGCATGGTTATTGTGGCATAAATGCCTGTTGTTCATATACATTGTTTTTTTCAAAAAGTGTCATCTGCATTATTTAAAACAGCATTTCTCAACCAAGGACCTTATGATCACTTGTGTGTGAGTCCTCAGAGTATTTCAGGGAGGCTAAGTTTGAAAATTGCATAAACAAACGGACATTGTATAATACTTGGGCACAAGACATAGGACAGAAAGGCTACAGAAAAGAAAGAAATTCAGAAATGAACTATAGTTAGAAAAAATTTTAGAAACTGCTATAAAGAATGTTGACAATGTCTGAAGGATGTCATTTATGTACGTGACAACTGAGCTGGTGGTTATTACTGACATGTTGTATGTAGAAGATAAAATTATGAAACACCTTTTTTAAAAATTTTATTGAATCACCATGAGATAGTTACAAGCTTTCATGTTTGGGTAAGGATTACACAGAGATCAAACACCCATCCTTCTACCAATACCCATTCCCCACCACCAATATTCCCCGTATACCCCCCTCTTCCATCCTCCCCCTGCCACTATGGCAGACACAATTCCCCATAATATCTCTCTGCATTGGGGAATTATGCTTCGCGATACAGACCCTGAGAAGTTATCATGCTTGTTCCTTTATCTACTTTCTGCACACATCTCCCATCCCAACCAATTTCTCCAGACATCTTTTTCTTAGTGATCCATTCTCTATTCCAGCTTTTGCTCATGAGGCAGGCTTCCAGCTATGGAACAGTCTATCTGTCCCATGTATCTACTATCCTTAGGTGTCAGCTTCATGTTTTGTTATTTTATACTTCACAAATGAGTGCAGTCCTTCTATGTCTGTCCCTCTCTTTCTGACTCATTTCACTTAGCATGATACTCTCCATGTCTATCCATTATAAGCAAAGTTCATGACTTCATCTCTCCTGACAGCTGCAAAGTATTCCATTGTGTAGATGTACCAAAGATTCTTTAACCAGTCATTGTTCTAGGGCACTTGGGTTGTTTCCAGATTTTGTCTAATGTGAACAGTGCTGCAATGAACATATAGGTACAGATGTCATTTATACTGTGCTTTTTTGCATCCTCGGGATATATCCCAAGAAGTGGTATTCTGTGGTCATATGGAAGCTCAATTTCTAGTTTTTGAAGGACTGTCCATATTGTTTTTATAAAGGCTGGACTAGTAGGACTAGTAGGCATTCCCATCAACAGTGAAAGAGTGTCCCTTTTCCCCTACATCCATGCCAGCACTGGCTGCTTTTGTTCTTTTGAATGCATACCAGTCTCTGTGGTGTGAAATTATATCTCATTGTTGTTTTGATTTGCAACTCCCTGATGGCTAGCAATGTGGAGTATTTTTTTTCATGTACCTTTTGACCATTTATATTTCTTTTTTGAGGAAAATTCTGTTCATTTTTTCTCCCCATTTTTTATGGGGCTGGAGGTTTTTTCTTGTACAATTCTACTAGTGTCTCGTATCCTGGATATTGATCCCTTATTAGATGGGTATTGGGTAAATATTCTTTCCCATTCTGTGCACTATTTCTGTACTTTGGTCACTGTTTCTTTTGAAGTGCAGAAGCTTCTTAGTTTGATGTAGTCCCATTTGTTTATGTTTGCTTCCACTTGCATGGTCAGTGCTGTTTCATCCTTAAAGATATTTTTAGCTTCAATGTCGTGGGGAGTTCTGCCTACATTTTCCTCTATGTACCTTATGGATTTAGGTCTGATATTGAGGTCTTTAATCCACTTTTATCTGACTTTTGTGCTTTGCATTAGACAGAGGTCAGAGTTCATTTTTTTTTTTTTTTGCAGGTAGCTAACCAGTTTTCCCAGCACCACTTGTTGAAGAGTCTTTCCTTGTTCCACTTCACATTTCTTGCTCCTTTGTCAAATATTAAGTGGTCATATATCTGGGGGTCTGTGACAGAATAATCAACTCTGTTCCATTGGTCTGCAGGTCTGTTTCTAGCCCAGTACCATGCTGTCTTACTTACTACTACTTTGTAGTACAGTTTGAAGTTGGGGGGGTGGGGGGGAGTGATACCACACATCTTTTTTCCAAGGATTGTTTTAGGTACTTGTGGAGGTTTATTGTGTCATATGAGTTTCAGAAGTATTTTGTCTATTTCTTTGAAAAATGTCATGGGTATCCTGATAGGGACCATTGAATTTGTATAGTGCTTTGGGCAGTATTGCCATTTAATAATGTTAATACTCCCTATCCATGAGCTGGGGGTGTCCTCTCTTATTTATCAAAGTAGTGTTTTGTAATTTTCCTTATATAGGTACTTCACCTCTTTGGTTAAGCTGATTTTGAGGTACTTGATTTTCTGAGGTACTATTGTGAACGGGATTGTTTTCTTAATGTCTATTTTTTCTCTTTCGTTATTTGTATATAAGAAATCCATAGACTTTTGGGTGTTGATTTTGTAGCCTGCCACTTTACTAAACTGACCTATTGTTTCTAGGAGCTTTTCAGTAGAATCGTTAGGGTTTTCTAAGTATAGTATCATATCATCTGCAAATAATGATAGCTTGACCTATTCCTTTCCTATATGTATACCTTGCTACCTTTCTCTTGCCTAACTGCATTGGCCAGGACTTCCAGTACTATATTGAGTAGAAGTGGAGAAAGTGGGCAACCTTGTCTTGTGCCCGATCTTTGAGGGAAGGCTTTTAGGTTTTCCCCATAGAGAATGATACTTGCCGTGGACTTGTGGTAGATGGCTTTTATTACATTGAGGAATGTTCTTCAATGCCTATTTTGCTGAGATATTTTATCATAAATGAGTACTGGATTTTGTCAAATGCTTTCTCTACATCTATTGATATGATCATATGCTTTTTATCTTCTTGTTGATAGGATGGATTATGTTGATTGGTTTCCGAATGGTAAACCATCCTTGCATCCCTGGGATGAACCCTACTTGGTCATGGTGTATGATCTTTTTGATGAGTCATTGGATTCTATTTGCAAATAGTTTGTTGAGGATCTTTGCGTCTGTGTTCATTAGGGACATCGGCTTGCACTTCTCTTTCTTTGTGGTATCTCTGTCTGCTTTTGGTATCAGGGTGATATTTGCTACATGGAAACTGTTTGGAAGTGTTTTTGATACTTAAATTTCGTGGAAAAGCTTAAAGAGGATTAGGATTAAGTCCTTTTTAAAGATTTGGAAGAATCCACTAGTGAATCCAACTGGGCCAGGACTTTTGTGCTTGGGGAGAATTTTTATTACTGTTTCAATTTTCTTGATGGTGATTGGTCTGTTCAGGTTTTCCAGGTCTTCTTGGTTCAGCCTTGGGAGGCTATAGGGATCTAGAAATTTATCCATTTCCTCAAGGTTTTTGTGTTCAGTGGCATAAAGCTTCTCAAAGTACTCCCTAAGGATCCTTTGAATTTTCTGTAGTTTCTGCTGTAATGGCCTCCTTTTCATTTCTGATTCAGTTTATTAGGGTTTTCTCTTTCCCTTTCTTTGTGAGTTTTGTTAGAGGTTTATCGATCTTGTTTATTTTTTCAAATAACAGGCTCTCGGTTTAAATGATCTTTCAGATTGTTTTTTCAGTTTTCATGTCGTTAATCTCTGCTCTGAGTTTTATCATTTCCTTCCTCCCATTTGGATTGGGCTCCTTTAGTTGGTCATTCTCCAAGCTTTAAACTGTGAGGTTAGGATACTTATATGGGCTCACTCCTTCCTAAGGAATGCTTGTAGAGATATAAACTTTCCTCTTAAAACAATTTTTGCTCTGTCCCATAAGCTTTGGTAACTCAAGTCCTCATTTGCATTCATTTCCAGGAATCTTTTGATTTCCTCTTTGATTTCCTTTCTAAGCCACTTGTTGTCCAATAGTGAGCTGTTTAAATTCCAGGTGTTTGATTTAGTTTTCTGTTTGTGTGTGTGATTTACTTCTAATTTCAGGGCATTGTGGTCTGAAAAGATTGTTGATACAACCTCTATCTTATTAATTTTATGGAGGTATGTTTTGTGGCTCAGCATGTGGTCTTGAAGAATGTTCCATGCACAATTGAGAAGAATGTGTATTCAGTTTTTTGGATGAAGTATCCTGTATATATCTACTAAGTCCTTTTATTCCATTTTTTCCCTCAGATGAAGTATGTCCTTGCTAAGCTTGAGTCTGGTTGATCTATCAAGAGGTGATAAAGCAGTTTTAAAGTAGCTCACTATTATTGTGTTGCTATTGATGTCTTTCTCCAAGTCTATGAGTAGTTGTTTTAAGTACTTTGCTGGTCCCTCATTAGTTGTATATACATTTAGTATTGTAAGTTTTTCCTGTTGTACAGATCCCTTGATCAATAAGAAAGGACCTTCACTGTCTCTTGTGATCTTCAGTCTGAAATCACTGTGGTCTCATACTAGGATGGCTACTCCAGCTTTTTTGTATGAGTTGTTTGCCTGTAGGATTGTTTTCCAGCCTTTGACTCTGAGTCTGTGTTTGCTTTGACTATTGAGATGTGTTTTTTGCAGGCAGCAGAATGTTGGGTTCAATTTTCTAATCCATCCTGCCGCTCTGTGTCTTTTAATTGGTGCGTTTAGCCCATTGATGTTGAGAAAGATTATTGTTATGGGGTTTTGTCCCATTTTTCTGTTGAAATTTGGTGTACTTGAGGGACCCATCTTGTCTTCAAGTATCCCATTTAGTTGTTCTTATAACTGTGGTTTTGAGTCTATGAAGTTCCTGAGCTGTTGTTTGTCTGTGATACTGTGTTTTGTTCCTTCTGTTATGAATGAGAGTCTCATTGGGTAAAATATTTTTGGTGAGGCTTTATTTCATTGAGTATTTTCACTATATACCACCCCTGTTTCAGGGCCATGATGGTTTCATCAGACAAATTGGCTGTGAATCTTAAGGATGCTCCTTTATAGGAAATTTCTTTCTTTGATCTTACTGTTTTCAGAATTTTGTTTCGATCTATGATTTTGGTCATTTTGATCAGGATGTGTTTTGGGGTATTTTTATTCTGATTTCTTCTAGCTGGTAACCTTCTGGCCTCCTGAATGTGGTCGCGTGTTTTCTTCAGCTCTGGAAATGTCATAGCAATGATGTCTTTGACAATTTCTTCTTCAACAGGCTTTTCTTCCTATCCCTCTGGGACTCCAATAATTCTTATGTTACTCTTCTTGGCTTCATCATGATCTTCTCTTGCCCTTTGTTCCCGGATTGTGAGTATCTTTTCCATTTTCTGATATTTTCTTTGCTCGAGTGGGCCCAGTAACGTCTCCATCATGAGACTTGTTGTTACTGTGTTTGGCACATTGAATACGTCATGGGTAACTTGCCAGGCTCTCTGAGAGGGGCGGAGGAATCGATCTCAGGTCGGCCATGTTGGCCACTTGTAAGGCAAATACCCTACCGCTGTGCTATGTGGACTGAAGTGATAGCACAGCAGTAGGGCGTTTGCCTTGCACGCAGCCAACATGGCTGACCAGAGTTCGATTCCTCCGCCCCTCTAGGAGAGCCTGGCAAGCTACTGAGAGTATCTCGCCCGCACGGCAGAGCCTGGCAATCAACCCGTGACGTATTCGATATGCCAAACACAGTAATAACAAAGTCTCCAATGGAGATGTTACTGGGCCCGCTCAAGCAAATGGATGAACAACAGGAGGACAGTGACTAGTGACAGTGACTAGATACTTCCTTTAGAGTCTCTGGACTTCACCTTCGAGCTCACTGATTCTGTCCTCAGCAGCTGTTACTCTGTTGCTGAAGCCTTATACTAAGTTTTTCAATTGCCTACCAGGTTTTTCAGGTCTGACATTTCCATTTGTGATTTTGTTTGCATTTTCCTCATTTCTAACTTTGAATTCTCTTGTCTTTTATTTGCATTGCTTCCAATTGTTTCTTTTGGCTCCCGAAGCATCCTCAGTAGCTCCCTTCTAAATTCCTTGTCAGAGAGGTTGTCTAGCACTTCGTTACTGTTGGAGTCTTCTGGGCTAGGTTCTTCAATATGTAATCTTGTCGGGCTTCTGCTTTGCTTTACCATTGTGACCTGTGTGGGTCAGACCTTCACACTCACTGTTACTATTCTGCTAATGATGCAGAATTAATTGAGATGGGCTTAGTGGATTATTGGCTAATGTGTTTCTGATGGTTAAGCTAACCTAGTGAAAGTTCCATATAAGAGGGCAACTTACGGTTCCTATGGGATATGTAGAGGAAGACTAACCCAGGGACAGGGTCCTGATGCTGGACAGGTACCAGATGAGTGAGCAGAGGTTGCCCAGAACAGTTCAGCTTTGTTTCCGCGTGGTGTGCCTCAATTCCCATTCCCATCTCCCACAGACCAAGTATGAAGACCAGCCATTCTCGGGGCAGGGGGGATCTAGTTAGAGGCACAGCCCTGGGAAGGGGCCATGCCACTGGGCAGGTACCTGGATAAGTGAGAGAGAAACATCTTTAGTCATAGGTCGCCTCCTCAAACAAACAAACAAACAAAAAGTCACATTTGCCTTTAATGTCAATCATGTGGCTGATAAAATTACTTTAGGGTATATACATATGAAATCTTGCAATCTCAGATATTAAGCCTAGGGCTTAATTACTTCAATTGATCCTAACATTATTGCAATTTGTATTTTTAGATAAAGTGGAAATCAATATTGATGTTTCTTTTTAAATTGATGAAATTTTATTAGGATTGCTGAATCTATCAGTCAGCATATGAAAAAAAAAACACTAACATCCTTAATCCTGAGTTGCCCAATCTATGATTCTAAGGGTTCTTTCAATTATTTTATTAAAATCAATCTATTCCAAATTTTCCCATGCCTAATTAATAAATAGTAATGACTACATTTATACATCATTATGCATTGCTTTTATATTTAAAGCTTTAAAATTTAAGCATTCTTTTAACTCTTTGCCTGCTTCTCCAGCTAACATGTGTGCAGAATCTTCTACAATATGATATTGATTTTAATATATTACAGATTGTTTGGGGTTTTCTAGCTCTCCCACCAGTTTCTTTATTGAATTATATACAAAGAGAGATAGTTGTAATCATTATAAAGCTTAGTATATAAGCACAAAACAAATATAGCGATAAAATTAAAGCCTAAGATAAATATAGATGCTTACACATGTGAAATGCTTTATTACTTCCTGTTCAATCCTCATATTTATAATATTGTACTGGTTATAAAACCCTAGTAAAATATTGAATAAAGTAGTTTAGAGTCATCCTTTTATGAGACTTTGAAATACATATTAGATATGTATTTCAAGTTTTCTGTTTATTTTGTTTTAACAATTTCCTTTGACTTACAAATTAATTAAATAATTCCTCAACTGCATACAGCCTAGCTGTAATTTTAAGTTTTTGCATATTTACACTGTAAAATTATCATTTACTTCATTTTCTTGGTATTGATTCCCATTCTCCTCTAACATTTTCTTTCTTGCCTATGAATGTTTTCAAGTTTTGAGGAAATATTGAGTGGAGTCCATTTTGAAAGTTCTGGATCAATACTGGATCCATGGGTTTTCTTTGCTATGAGATTTCTGCTACCTCAGATGTCTGGTTAGTTTTTCTATTGCCTAGTCACTGTAAATGTAAAATTGTGGGGATAATTTGAGATTCTGTATGATGTTCTAGTCCTCAGAAGTTTTGCAAACTGGAAGCTTCTTCAAGTTCATTAGCCTAATGACAATAATCATTATCAAACAAAAAATTAAGTTATTGACTTTGAGGGGTTTGTCACTGTGAAAACTGATTTGTTACCAGTTCTGTCTTACTTCCAGCAACTAGACTTATGAGGTCACATCAAAGTAGAGATTGTACAGGACTTTCCTCCATAGCTTCCAGTTTTGTTCTACATTTAGCCTTTTGTTAGAAATATGTTACATGGGGGCCAGAACTATAGTAGAGGAGGGAAGGAGCTTGCCCCATTCCTTGCATCCACTATGGTCCTCTGAGCATTATAGGGAATTATTCCTGAGTGCAATGCAGAGCCAGGAGTAACTACTGAGCATCACTTGGGGTTACCCTAAAACAAAAAAAAAATATAAGAAAAAAGTAATATCTTTTTCTCCATAGCAATTGGTCCCGCTTACTAGAGTTTGTGTTTGGCACTTCAAAAATGGTGTGGCTTACTTTCACTTATTTAGATAAAGACCATTAATTTAGCTGCAACACTCTCTCCTCCCCACCAGCTGAGGTGAGACTATGCTTAGTTAAATGTTTTGTTTCTTTTTTTTGCAAAAAGACTATCTCAATAATTAATAGGAGTGAATCTCTCTTTGACAGCCATCTCAAATTTCAACTTTAAAGGCTTGGGGAAGCAGGTTTTGACAAATGAGATGGGGTTGAAGTCTGCTTTTTAACATTTTAAATGTACATAGTTATGTAAATGCACATACTTATGTGTTAAAAAGCAACATTTTTCTCTATTGAGTTCTCCGTGTTCAGAATAGAAACCAGAACAAATTAAAGTTATGTAATGAAGCAAAGATGTTTTTCTCAGTCAGGAAATCATTTGCCTTGTTTTCTTCTCCCATGATGATTCACATCAAAAGGAAGGATGTAAAACTGCTAATATGAGATTAGCCAATTAGAAACAGAATGTTGAAATCCATCAGTTATATGTATGCTGCTTCCAGTTGCCTTCTTATTTGTTTAAAAAAAATGGCATAGAAAAAGCTGTCATGCTATTCAACTTCATTCAATGCATATTACTTCTTAGAAAATAGATCTAGATAATTTTCACACTCTTCCTATGCCTGAAAAATAAGAGAGGGGAAAACCTTGTTTTCATTCCAGAAATTGTGTAGATGTATTTTTAATAGTTTTCTAATATTTTCAATATATCAAGCAAAGCTTTTGATATACAAATTTTATGCCACCTTCTCTTGTTCATAATCAATACTTAAATTGATTACTCTTAGACCCTGATATCCTGCATTTAAATACCAATAAACTTTTCAGACCAACCTGCCTATCCTGATACATTGCTAGTATATGATATTGTGTTACTCTGTACTTTTGGAAACATTAGTTACCACCAATGTTTAGAGTTGCTTCATTTTCTGTTTCTGAAATGTTTCATTTCATATTCTAAAGATTCACTTTATTCATAAGTATTCATAAACTTCCATTCCTTCTAGTGTACCCACACATTTCAGGTTTGTATCAGTTTTTCATGTTGTTTTCTAAATCCAATTTAAACTTGAGAAGATTATCTTTCAACTAAGTGAATTGTACATTGCATAATAGAGACATCTTGATACAAATAAGTAAGATTCATCAGAGTCTACTTTTTGGGCTGTGGGTGATTTAGTCATAACTTTCTATCAAATATCCTTCACAAATTTACCATGGTATAATTGGTCTAATACCCATCTCTAGAAAAGAATAAAAACTACATAACTCTTTCCTTCTATAAATCCTAAATTAAAATTCATATTGCTAATTGATTTCTATACTTGTTCCCGTAGGCAAGTTTGCTAGTCTAAGATGATATATGTCACTTAAAAACCTCTTTCTTTTCTACCAACAAACATATTTAAACCCCTAATAATTTGATTTCTAACAATTTTGCCAATATTAAATAAAATCAAGAAAAACTTAGCAGGCACAGCTATATGTGTGGTGCATCCTAAAATAATGAGTACCTATGTCTTCCTTTATAGAGTATAACATTTTAAGTTATATGTTTGTCTTTTTATCTAATTGGTAGATCTTTAATATAAATTATTTTCCTAGAGAATGTAATTTTTGATCTCTAAAGAATCTTTGAAATGTAGAAACTCAGATTTACCTTGTAGTTGAATACTTCATCCATCAAACTTCTGATTATTTTTAAAGAGTTCTTACAGTACTAGTGGAAATGCTTAGGATCTTTAAGATGCATTCGTAATTTAAGAAGGTGTGATAATCATTTCCATACTCTGTCCACTAGCAAGAACACTGGCTAGTAGACATTCACCATGATCTTTATGCACCGGTAATTACAATGAAATAGAATAACTACTACATGCACTTTGATACATAATAGAATTTTTTTCTTGTTCAGGAATAATGTGGCATGTGATACATTTATGCTTTGCTCCCTATAGATTTAGAATTAAATGGTATTTTTAGTATCATAAATCTGGCAAAATTTCCTTTTCCGATGTCTCACTGTATTCATTCATGTGGAAGTTACTTAGCAGGAATTTTGTACTTTTACAAGGATTTCAATATTTAATAAATGCATTAGGCAATATTGAGTAACATCTTAAAATCTTAAAAAAAAAAAGAAAAGAAAACACCTTCCTTCTCAATGTGAACTTTATCTTGTTAAAGTTTACCCCAAACTTGAATATATGAAGCACTATAGCACTGTAGCACTGTCCTCCCATTGTTCATTGATTTGCTCAAGCGGACACCAATAGCGTCTCACAACAAATTGTGAGACTTGTTGTTACTGTTTTTAGCATATCGAATACATCACAGGTAGCTTGCCAGGCTTTGCCATATGGGAGAGATACTCTCAGTTGCTTGCCGGATTCTCTGAGTGGGGCGGAGAAATCAAACCTGGGTCAGACAAATGCAAGGCAAACACCCTATTCACTGTACTATGGCTCCAGCCCGGGTTATATAAAATTACATAAAAATTGAAACATGCTAACTTGCAGATGGTTTAGAAGTCACTGCTTACGTTTCCTCTAGTACACTGTGAAAAGATGCTACAATAAAGATTTTAAATCTACTTTCTGAAAATGAAATAAAGTCATAAAGGTATGAAATCAGGACCATTTTTCCTTTTCTAGAGTTTAATATAGTGTATTGTTATGCTAAATAGTTACAGTTGGAGGAAAATAGTAAAGTTTATACAATAAAAATAATTTCACAGTGTCTCCGAGTTTGAAATATTTAAGTTTCCCTTTGTTTCCTGTTCCTGATGATCACAATCAGTGAAAATTGCCAATAATAATATAGGTATTTGCATGGTTGCAAATTTTTAAGTGAAAACTCTTGCCAACAAACACCAGCTGCACTGTGATCTTTTGCTGCTGTCTTATTTTACTATACAACAGCTCCTTCTTCTTTCTATCCTACTTGGAAATATGCAGTGCAAATCGCAAATCTCAATACATATTTTAGTGTGTTTTAAAAAGCATACAGTTGCTATGAAGGAAAATTTTAGATAAGCAACAACAGAGAAGAAAAAACTTGTCCTTGTGGCTTCAGTTTAATTACTTCCACATTCAAAGTGCTAGCAGGGATCCTATTTGCATCAAATCTGTTAAAACAATGATCACTTCTGCCAGATATTATTAAATGGTTGTTTAAGCTAACCATATCCATAAGATGTCGCTACAGAACTAGAACCTCAAAACACCAATAAATATACTCATCAAATCTTATAATAAAAGAGTTTTGATAAATTTTCAGAGACTAAGGTTTCTGAGAATTTCAATAAACTATTGACCTTAATATCTTTAATATAATAACAATGGAACATATTTTCCTCTCATTTTCCTCTACTGATGCCTTATTTTATTTTTTTAGTTATTGTTTAGATGTTTATTTTATAATAGGCATGGTAAAATTTACGTTTGCATATTATGAAAACAAGAGTATTTGTTAGCTCATTATTTTTTTTTTATTTAACCATGTATTTCATGTACAGTTTTGAAAACTATTATCGTTTCAGTCATGCAGGTTATCATTTAAAAAAAATTCAAGAGAGCTTTGGAGTGATATCACAGGATGTGGGGCATTTACCTTGCAGACTGTCAACCCAGGTTTGATTCCCTGCATCCCATATGGTCCCCATAGCAGCACAGCCAGGAGTAATTCCTGCGTGCATGAGCCAAGAGCAAGAGCAAGATCTACCCTGTGGATCACTGGGTGTGACCAAAAAAAACATTCAAGAGAATGAGATGGCATGAGTGTATTAATGGATTTAGAAACCATTATATCTGACCTTTTGGACTGTACTCCAGCACTATGAGAATTCCTGTTGAGCAAAGGAAACATTGAAACCACAGTGAAACATAGTTCTTCCTTCCAGACTCTCCAGACTCACAGGGTTTAAAGTGAACATTCTCTAGTCTTGCCCACATTTGTTTTTAATGTGATTCCCCATGTCTCTCATTTCCCATTCTAACTTAAGTATTTTTGCTTGGTCATTAGGTTTTATTGGTTCAAACATTCTACCCTTGGTAGAATCATGGTAGTCATGAATTTGGTTGTCAATGAATTTGACTTTAGTTATTCAAACTTCTCTACAGTGGACATCTGCTACATTCCTCCTAACACAATAAAACTAGTAACAACAATAGCAACAATAGCCAAAGGAAAGAATTCTTAAAAATTGAGAAAGTTAGAAAGTTTGAAATATTCTTCCTGGTACAAATTCCCGTGAAGTTGGTAAACTGTTACTAGAATCTTCCACACATTATCCCCTAAAAAGTTTTAATAAAATTACTTAGGACACACAAAGTTTTGACTTCAGTTTGATATTAGAGTTTCTTTCCATTGCATCCATAGTGACACATAGAGGGAACTGAATAAATCTGTGTATCTTCTTGCAAATTCTAAACAGCACTAATTGTCCTTTATTATCCATCTATTTCCATGTGTGTCTTATATTTGTGACATGTTTCTTATTTTTTGCTGAATGCATTTCTTTATGTATCCCCATATTTGGTGGAAACATTCCACTTTACAGATTCAACAACACACTTTCATAGATTATGCACTATTGTCCAACTTAAGAATGCTTTATAACCCTATTTATCAGGATTTCTGATTTAAAAATAAATAAATATTCTTTCTTTAATTTAACGTGAAATGATTTAATTGAAATTGTATCAGAGAGATAACAGGAAGATAAAGAAGCTCAGTTAGATGAACATGGCCATGAAGAGACCATTAGAAGGATAAGCTTCCCAGGATCCTGCCACTGAGCCCAGACCTTCAACACATCTTTCATTGCAGTTCCTGCATTCGCTCTCAATCCTCAGATCTCCTAGGCATAGTGAGTCATTCCATATAATCCCTAAATATCCTGCCTTTTTAGATCTCTGAAAAAACAATGCATTGAGTAGAAGCCTATGTTTGTCTATGCTAAAGTTAGGTGAGAGGCTGTGTGTAAAAGTGAGCTTTTAATTTTCTGTGGATACTCAAGGAAAAAAAAAGATTGTTTGAAAGGTTATCAATATTGAAAACCACAATACTCAAAATGAAATAAAGAGAGAGAAATAGAGAGAGGGGGGAGAGAGAGAGGAGAGGGAGAGGGAGAGGGAGAAAGAGAGAGGGAGAGGGAGAGGGAGAGGGGGAGAGAGAGAGAGAGAGAGAGAGAGAGAGAGAGAGAGAGAGAGGAGCTCCTGCCAAAGAGGCAGACGGGGTGGAGAGTGGGGGGTGATCGGAAGGAACCTTGAGGACACTGTCGCTGGAGGAGGTATAAGTGAAAAGTAAAGTAAAGGCCCTCCCGTTGATCATCGATTTGCTCAAGCGGGCCCAGTAACGTCTCCATTGCAGACTTTGTTGTTACTGTGTCTGGCATATCGAATACGTCACGGGTTGCTTGCCAGGCTCTGCCGTGCAGGCGAGATACTCTCGGTAGCTTGCCAGGCTCTCCCAGAGGGGCAGAGGAATCGAACTCGGGTCGGCCATGTTGGCTGCGTGCAAGGCAAACGCCCTACCGCTGTGCTATCGCTAGGTGTTGGAATATGTATGACTGAAATTCAATCATGAACAGCTTTGTAGTGCTCTAAAATAATAAATAAAATTTTTAAAAACATTTTTCTCTTTACGACATATTTCTCTAAGTTCTAATAGATAAAGTATAATAAATATAAAAATTAAATTGCATTACTCTGTTCTTTCAAGACAGAGAAATAAAACAATATTTTTTTTTATATATTTTTTTTATTTATTGAATCACCTTGGGAAAGGTTACAAAGCTTTCAGGTTTAGGTCTCAGTCATGCAAATATCAAACACATTTCCCTTTACCAATACTTTTTTTTTTACCATGAAGAACCCTAATAAAACCCCACCCCCCACCCCTCCCAGTCCCTGTGGGGCAGATGAATTCTAGTTAACACTCTATCTGCTTTGATTAGATTCATTGTTTCAATAAAAGATTCACCAATATAATTTAGAGTTTACCCCCCCCCCCCAAATCAGACATGCTGAAAAAGCATTGTGACGTGATTTGCTTTCTACAGCTGGGTTCAAGAATTAAATGTTGGTTTTGGATTTCTGCTATTTTACTTATTGACCCTGGAAGTATTTATACTGAAAGTCAGATAGTTAAGAAATTGGTTTCTGTGCTCTGGAGTCGTGGCCGTGCTGGAGAGCCGCTAGTGGGGGGCAACTGGTGGCCTCGGTAGGGCGTGAAGGGCGGACCGAAACGCCCCCTTCCCATGAGGTTTTAGTCGCCCCCCCACTCCCCCGGCTCACACCTGCTGTCCACAAGGCTCCCATGCGGCCGCCATCTTTCTTTCCAGAGAGGAGAAGGCGACTGGGGCAACACCCTTTCCCCTCCGGACAGACATGATGGCCTGGATTAACGCATAGTCCTTTCACTTTTCTGCTCCAAGCTGCCGGGTTCTGCATTAAGTCCCTGTGCTTCTGGGGCTGTGGCCGTGCTGGAAAGCCGCTCGCGGGGGGCAACTGGTGACCTCGGTAGGGCGTGAAGGACGGACCGGAACGCCCCCCTTCCCGTGAGGTTTTAGTCGCCCCCACACCCCCGGCTCATACCTGCTGTCCACAAGGCTCCCATGTGGCCGCCACCTTTCTTTCCAGAGGGAGGAGGGCGGAAGGGACCAACACCCTTTCCCCTCCGGGCAGACATGATGGGCTGGAGCAGAAAAGTGAAAGGACTATGCGTTAATCCAAGCTATCAAGTCTGCCAGAGGGGAAAGGGTGTTGCCCCATTCGCCCTCTCTTCTCTGGAAAGAAAGATGGCGGCCGCATGGGAGCCTTGTGGACAGCAGGTATGAGCCGGGGGTGTGGGGGCGACTAAAACCTCATGGGAAGGGGGGCGTTCCGGTCCGTCCTTCACGCCCTACCGAGGTCACCAGTTGCCCCCCATGAACGGCTCTCCAGCACGGCCACAGCCCCAGAAGCTCAAGGACTTAATGCAGAACCCAGCAGCTTGGAGCAGAAAACAATATTTTTGAGAGCTATGCAGGGCTCCCAGCTAGGCTAAGTGTTCTGATAAGATATGCCCTCAGCAAGTGGTTTCCTGAATCTATAGGAATTTCTGATAAACACTGATAAAACCTTAATAACGTCCTGCACATTTCAGTCTTCTATAGAGAGTGCCCAATGCAATGTTCAGCTCTGGAATTAATAAATGTTAGATGGACTGGTTAGATTTTTCAGGGCTACTTCACGTTTTCATCTAATGATGCTGAGGCCAAAATATCTTTGGATTGACCCCTGCTGATCGGCTTCAATCTCTAAATTCTATCAAATACATCATTCCTTTTGAAAAGTGTCTGATTAGAATCCAAAGCATTATATATAAAGAATGAACTGCAGAGCACAAAACTGAGCTGGTACGAGAATTTAAAAAACTTGTTTTCTTAGATATTTAACACAATTTTGTGTGATATTTATTTGATTCAACACTTAACATATTTAACTGTAGATAATTGTTCAGATATATTAACTTTTTAGTAGCTTCAACTATAATACAGTGAGTAGGGTTTTGCCTTGCATGCCGCTGAGCCAGGTTCAATTCCCTGCATGGCATATGGTACCCAAACATGCCAGCAATTATCCCTAATCACAGAGACCAGAGTAAACCCTGAGCACAGCCAAGTGTGGCCCTCCAAAACTAAACAAACAAACAAAAACCCAACAAAAATAAATAACTAACTTGTCTTTTCAAGGATTATATATAGGAGATTGATCCACTTATAGAAGAAACAAGATTTAAAGTAATTTTTCAGTCAGTTCAATTTTGTCACTGGAAGAATATGTGCAGAAAAGCACTTTGAAGTTGCTTTATATCTAAGGTGTTGCTATATATAATGCCAAGAAGGAAGAAAAAATAGATAAGCATCTTTCTGGGAGAAAGTAGAAATCTATTGTTTATTATGTGTATTTTTCCCTTTTATTTTTAATTTACAGGCCATAATTTAATTGTTGATCTCTGATTTTATAGCTTTTTTTATCCTCTCTTCAGCCTTGAAATTGGGAAATGCTGTATGTTCTTTTCTTAACACACACACAGAGGAAGAATAATAGTATATCTAAGACCCATATTTGTATGAATCTAGGTTTATATAACCTGAAATCATATTTATTGTTTTTATAAATGTATATGCTCTTTGATGTTTCCATATTCAAGTTATTCCTACTGGTAATTTTTTATTCAACATATCATTCTCATAACAAATATAAGCCTTGCAAGTTTTCATCATTGATATTTTTTTCAATTTAAATAAACTTTTATGCCATGAAGATGTGATATGAAATGGTAAGGAAAAAATGTTGTTCTAATTGCAGGGGAGAATAGAACATTCACCTGGTATATAAGCTGAAATTATTAGTGCATGAAGCACAGAGATTGCTGATCCATTGGCAGACCTCCAATTTCACACTGCTACAGTACATTCTTTGGTAAATTTAATAGAAGGAAGAACCAACCAACCAGAAGCAATTTAACACAGTCAAACAAATATGTCTTTAATACATACCGGTTCCTTAGAAAACACTAATAACATGGCCACGTGCTAAGCTTTTGAAGACTCAGGAGTTAACATGATTATATTCCTGTGGGTCACCACATGTTGTGTCCTTGTCATCATCATTGTTTCCTGCAGAAAAAAATGCCTAAGGTTTACCACAGACTGATAGATATAGCATGCCAAATCATTCGCTTCATCACACCATCTGCCAAACCACAGATTAGGCTGCCCCAGCACTATAGTAACTCTTCTGAGTTTTAGTATTTTTGAGAAGACAGTCTTCTTCCTGATGTACTATTTGAAATTATTTTTAAGGAAATGATGATAATAAACACATGACAGGGTGTGAGTCCAATGAATTCCTAATTAAAAGAAATCTCTAAGAGCCCAACCCTGAAAAACTCACTGTTTAATGGAAGAGAGGCTGGATTCAGCTACTGGCACTTGTTCTATTCTCATTTTTAATTAGCATCAAGGAGTTTAATTAGAAGTAGAGCAGAAAATCACAGGGAATGAAACAGCTAGAAGGGACCAAAGACTTCTCTGGTGAGTTTACATGAGTCTTCTGAGTAAGTAAGGAAGGATAAAGGAAACATGAAATTATTTGGGCTTATAAATGTAAAGCCCATATAGAAACATGCTTGTTTTTAGACCTGCTTTAAAAAAATGGAAGCTCATTCAAAAACACTTGTAAAACAAGCTAATTAGAACAAAACTATATTGATTGAGATTCCATGGTTTACCATGTTGTTAACAATACTTTCTCATGCACGTAATTCCAATACCATCTATCATCATTGTACCTTCCTTCTGCAACCAAAGCTCCTCTCTTTCATCTCCTCTCACTCCAACTCAAATTATAGCAAGCTAATTCATTTGTTAAAGATTGTATTCTTTTTCCAGATAATGGAAATGCCAATGATAAACAAACATACAGATACAAAGATCTCATTACTGTTCTGTTTTCTGAGTCCTTTCAGTACCTGACCATAAAATGTGATGCAACTGATATAAAATTAATATTTTGCCAATATCCATAGCTTTAAATGAAGTAAAAAGTGTAGTGCTCCAGCCCTCAATATACCCTTTAAACCTACCTAATTCAAGAACCAGTGTTCTGAATTCTTGCTCCTGCTCTTTTAGAACATGTCCTGAGTCATAAAGGTGAATTCTCTTAATATCAGTTTATTTGTAAAAATAAAATTAGTTTCTTTATATACTAAAAAGGAATTTTGTATCTTTTATATTTTTTATGGGTTTGATGTTTTTACTTGAAAGAAACAGGTAAGCAAAATTGATATGGAGATAAGCTAGACATAATTACTTGCCTCACTAGTATCTCCGTCTATATTTTTGACATTTATTTTATGAATATATGCTTAATGATATTATCAGAAATATTTGGGACTGGATCGATAGTACAATGGGTAGAGTGTTTGCCTTGCTTACAGCTGACTCAGGTTTGATCCCTGGCATCTCATATGATCCCCCAAGCACTACCAGGGGTAATTTCTGAGTACAAAATCAAGAGTAAGCAGCACTAGGTATGACCCCAAAATAAAATAAATAAATATTTTGTGTTCATTGAAAAAATTTGGAATTAATTCTGTTAAATCAACTGGTTTTATATGAGAAAGTAACTGATATAATGTCTTTTCTTTTTTTTTAATTTTTATTAGTGAGACACCATGAGTTACAGTTGTAGACTTACAAATATTTGTGCTTGGGCACAAAATTTGTAAGCCTATAACTGTACCTCATGGTGTTTCACTAATAAAAAAAAGAAAAAAAATTATTTAAAAAACAAAATAAAAATAAACCTGAATTATAAAGAAAATAAAAAAAACAAATATTTGTGCTTGGATTTCAATTATACAATGGTCAAATACCCATCACTCCACCAGTGCCCATTTCCCACCACCACAGATCCCAGTATCCTTCCTACCCCGCATCCCCCCCATCCCATCCTGCCTCTGTGGCAGGGCATTCCCTTTTGTTCTCTCTCTCCTATTGGGTGTTGTGGTTTGCGAAAGAGGCAATGGGCGGCAATCATGTTTGGTCTATAGTCTACTTTCAGCATGCTTCTCCCATTCCGGGAGGATCCTCCCAACACCCTTTATTTGGTGCTCCCTTCTCTATCTGAGCTCCCTTTTCCCCTAGCATATGTAGCTGGCCTCCAAGCCATGTAGTAAAATTCCTGGTACTAATCTCGACAATTCTTGGCTGTTAGTCTCCTATTTTGTTACTTTATGTTCCCCAGATGAGTGCAATCTTTCTATGTCTATCCCTTTCTTTCTGAGTCATTTCGCTTAACATGGCACTTTCCATGTAGTACCACTTGTGATATAACTACATTTCTATAAAATTTTAAATGAATTTTCCACATTTTCCACAATCTTTAAATCAGGTAAAGGTATAGTCAAACTAATAATAGACCTTTCTGCATTTCAATTATTTCTAACATAAATAAGAGGCAAAACTGAAAAAAGGATTCAATCAACAGAATTTTCCAGGCTACCATCTATTGAGTACTCTCCTTAATGTCGTGGTGAGTGTTCTAAGATCCATATGCAGAGGTAATAATTGTCAGTGTACTTAGGCACTGATATAAGTTAACCATATATATGACTTTACTTAATTCTTTCTATTTTATGAACTTATAATATCCCCTTCCCCCCACATACACACATATAAAGCATCATTTATCATGAAAGGATTACAAATCAAATACCAATTGACCTGTGAAAGTGGAATTAATTCATTTGGATCTGGTTAAAGCAGTTTTCTGTAATTGGGATTGGTGGGAATTTTAAGTATTTAGAGCAAGAAAATTTATAAATCAATTAAGTAATATGACCTTTTACCAAAAAAATCTGTAAACTAAATATGATTATTGAGTTACTTCAAGTATTTTATCTCCAATGCTTTTGAAATTATATTAATTTAATGCTTTTTATTTAGAAGATAGTATGTCCTGTAAAAAGAAAAAAAACACTTTCATTGAGAAAGAAAATAAATATGTGTTCGAGGTATTGATTTTGCAAAAAAGTATTGAAAAAACATACTAGATTGTAACAGAATATGGGAGTGATAAGAAAAAAACTAACGTAAATTATTATTAAAACTTTTACAGTTAGGGAGATTAGAGACACAGAGCAGTGGGCAGGGTGCTTGCCTTGCATGCAGTCAACACAGATTCAATCCCCGTCACTCCATATGTTCCCCTATGCGTCCCATCAGTGATCCCTTAGCATAGAGCCAGGAGTGAGCCTTAAGTACAGCCAGGTGTGGGATTAAAAACACAAACAAACAAGCAAAGCAATTTAAAGCAAATATTTTTCTAAACCTGGAAAAATTTTAAGAAAGTAAGTACTATAAAAAAGTTTTAGAAATCCATTGAGAAAGCATTAAGTTTAGAAATAAAGCTTGAGTTATTTATATTTGAATTAGTCTTAAGAGTATCGTAAACTTAAGTGAACTTAATTTTTTAATCAATTTAACAGTCATTAAAAACTGACTTAATATTACAGAATTTGTAAAAGAGAGAAGAGATGATTCTGAAATACTTCTCACATGAACAGTACAAAGGAAAGAGGGAAAGATTCCATTAATCACATAATTAAAAGCATGACATAAAAATAGGAATAAAAGCTAAAACACTTAGATACAAAAATAATGAAATTAAAAGATTCACTAGAACAAACATACTTTTATCTCAAATTAAATGAAAATATGTCAAATTCTAAATGTTCATATAAATAAATTTAAAGTACTCTTATTACTAAAACAGACCCAATATTAAATGATTACAATTACTGCAGAAATAGAAACAAATTATGCTAATTAAATAAGAGGCAGAGAAGTTAATTTTTCTTGAGACTCTGCCATTTTTCCTCAGTCTATAAGTTGTTATTACAATTATAATGATTCCAGTAAAATTGACATATTATAAACTATATTGCAGCACTGTAGCACTGCCCTCCCGTTGTTCATCGATTTGCTCTAGCAGGCACCAGCAACGTCTCTATTGTGAGATTTGTTGTTACTGTTTTTGACATATCAAATACACCATGGGGAGCTTGCCAGGATCTGCCATGTGGGCGAGATACTCTCTGTAGCTTGCTGGGCTCTCCGAGAGGGATGGGAGAATTTAACCCAGGTCAGCTGCATGCAAGGCAAATGCCCTACCCGCTGTGCTACATGGCCAACCTGGGTTCAATGTGAGAATTCTCTTCCTGGTGTATTTGTAGCTGCCTTCTCATTGTGTACACAGATAAAGAAATCTTTTATCTAATTCTCATCCTATGAGGCACCATTAACAATTTAACCATCATTAAAATAAAACCCCATCATCATTCTTTTTTAACCCTTACCACCTTTTCACAAGACCCTTTCGTCTCTAAGTACAGATACTCTGGTGCTAAGGTTTCCCACATATACAGTTAGTTAAGGGCACAGTCCAGTTCAATTTGTTACTTTCAGATTTTGACTATTGTGAACAGTGCTGTAATAAACATTGGGACACAAATGTCTTTTATGATTATAGTTTCTTAGCCCTTAAAGTAGATGCACGAAGTGGAATTTTTACATCTTATGGAAGCTGGAGCGATAACACAGCAGTAGGGCGTTTGCCTTACACGCAGCCAACATAGCCGACCCGAGTTCGATTCCTCCGCCTCTCTCAGAGAGCCCGGCAAGCTACTGAGAGTATCTCGCCCACACGGCAGAGCCTGGCAAGCTCCCCGTGACGATTTCGATATGCCAAACACAGTAACAACAAAGTCTCCAATGGAGACGTTACTGGGCCCGCTCGAGCAAATCGATGATCAACAGGAGGGCCTTTACTTTACTATACTTTATGGAATATCAAATCTTAAGTATTTTTAGGAGTGTCCATATTGTTCTCCTAAATGGCTTAACCAGTCGTCATTTCTCTCAGAAGAGAATGAAGGTTGCTTTCTCCCTACATTCCTGCCAACACTGGTTATTTTTATTCCTTTTGATGTGTGTAAGTCTCACAATCTCACTGGGCTTAGTGATATCTCATTGTTTTGATTTTCAAATCCCTGGTCAATTATGAAGGTTATTCTTTCATATATATATATATATATATATATATATATATATATATATATATATAAAATGGTGTCTTTGATGTCGTGGGGAATTCTGCCTACATTTTACTCTATGTACCTTATGGATTCATGTCTGATACTGAGGTCTTTAATCCACTTTGATCTGACTTTTGTGCCTGGCATTAGACAGAGGTCAGAGTTCATTTTTTTGCAGGTACCTATCCAGTCTTCCCAGTACCACATGTTGAAGAGGCTTTCCTTGTTCCACTTCACATTTCTTGCTCTTTGTCATAGATTAAGTGGTCAAATATTTGGGGGTCTGCGACAGAATATTCACTCTGTTCCATTGGTCTTCAGGTCTGTTTCTAGCCAAGTACCATGCTATCTTAATTACTACTGCTTTGTAGTACAGTTGAAAGTTGGAGAGTGTGATGTCATCCTGTAGGATAACATTGCCTTCTCCTTTCTCTCTTGCCACTGGGAGATTAGGTTTATCGGGTTACACCCATCACAGTGCTCCTAAGTCACTCCCATTACTCTGTTTATCTGTATACTCTTCTCTGTGCTCTCCTTCCCAATCTGCTAATCACCTTTTCTTCCTCTTCAGTTTCTGTTAGCTTGTAAGATCAGATCCTTCTAAGTATTGTAAATTATGTCTTTTGCATAGTTTACCTTAAAGCAATGTCCTTTCTGTATGGACACAGAAAAATAGTTAATATTATGCTTTGTAACATGGGAGTTGATTGACTCCAAATAATATTTACTCCCGGGCATCTTTTTTCTTGACTAAGTTGCCCTTAGTTCCTAGCACCCCAAAAGCAGGGTCCCAACGAGCGACTGAATGAACCCAGGGCAAGTTGTGAGCTCTCCTGGCATCAAACTGGGCTAGGCCAAAGTGCCAGGATATTCAACTATAAGTTGAAGGCATGATCATGGACAAATACTGTCATGATCCAAAAATATCAACGAGACTAGGACCCTGCTGGGGCTAAGAAAACCAACCTGGTTTGAGGACTGCAGAATATATAGTGAGATATCCTCAGGAAGAACCAAACTGTAAGTTTATATCTCATAGAGAATGACATTGCTAGAAATATTGGAAGTTAGATTTATTGCAACTATTTAAGTAGATTACGAGCTGAGGAAAGGAAATACCCTCTTTGGGATCCTACCCTTGAGCAGATCTCCTAGTAATCTGGAATAATCTCTTTAGATGAGATTTTATCCTTGAGTTAATCTCCTCAAAGAGTGGTCTACTTATCTTTGTTGATTTGTTAGTGTTAAACCCACCTTTGTGTCACCACCCTAAGTGATTGCTATATAAACTAAGACTGTAAGGGCTGAGGGGAAGGTGGACTGAGGCTCAGGCTCAGGCTCAGGCTCAGGCTCGGGTTTGGGTTTGAGCTCGAGCTCGGGCTCCAGAGGACAGAGTCAGAGGTGAGAGGGGCTCAGGCTTTAGAGAGAGAAGCAGAAGGGGAGTGAATATTGGAATAAACTACAATTGGTACCGACCAGTGTGGCCCTCGTTCGTTCCTTTGCCTGCCCATCACCATCAACCTCCCCTGGGTGGGGGAAGAGATGTGAGACTACCGAACACGGGCAGCGGGAGAGATAGAGCACCGCCGGACTTCCAAAAACACACACCACCCATATTCTTTTTTTTTCAAGAATCATTTTAGCTATTCATGGGGGTTTATTATTCATATGAGTTTCAGAATTGTTTTGTCTATTTCTTTTAAAAATGTCATGGTTATCCTGATAGGGACTGCATTGAATTTGTATAATGAATTTTGTACTGTACCTATATGTTCATTGCAGCACTGTTCACAATAGCCAAAATCTGGAAACAACCCGAGTGCCCTAGAACAGATGAGAGGTTAAAGAAACTTTGGTACATCTATACAATGGAATACTATTCAGCAGTCAGGAGAGATGAAGTCATGAACCTTGCTTATAAATGGATAGACATGGAGAGTATCAATCATACTAAGTGAAATGAGTCAGAAAGTGAGGGACAGACATAGAAAGATTTCACTCATTTGTGGAGTATAAAATAATATAACATGAAGCTGACTCCTAAGGATAGTAGATACATGGGACAGATAGATTGCTCCATATCTGGTAGCCTGCCTATGAGCAAAAGGAGAAGGCAGCTGGAATAGAGAATGGATCACTAAGGAAAAGATGGCTGGATGAATCAGTTGGGATGGGAGATGTGTGCAGAAAGTAGATAAAGGATCAAACATGATAACCTCTCAGGGTCTGTATTGCAAACCATAATACACAAAAGTAGAGAGAGATTTTGGGGAATCATATCTGCCATAGAGGCAGAGGGAGGGTGGGAAAGGGGGTTATACCAGGGATATTGGTGGTGAGGAATGTGCACTGGTGGAGGAATGGGTGTTTGATCATTGTGTGATTGTAACTCAAACATGAAAGCTTATAACTATCTCACGGTGATTCAGTAAAATTAATAAAAATAAAAAGTAAAAATAAAATAATATAATATAGTGACACAACTGCTCCATCATACTTAATAAATGAACATAGTCCCTTATCTTAAACCATGCACACAAGTCAATCAAAATGGATTAATGACCTTAATATCAGATCTGCATCTATAAGAAAAACAGAGCTCTTCATGACAGTTAATCTACAGACATTATCACTGATTCAATTCCAATGGTTATGCAAATAGTAACAAAATGAACAAATGTGATTATATCACATTAAGAAACTTCTGTATCATAAAAGAACAATGATCTAAATAAAAAGGCACTCCAGAATCAGAGAAATAATAAAGCAGGTAAAGCCCTTGCCATGAGTAACCTAACCAGGGTTAGATCCCAGGAAACCTACATATTCCCTCAAATTGTCAAGAGTACTGAGAGACCACACAGTCAGGAGTAAACCTGAGCAAACAAAAAAGACATTTCACAGAATGAAAGATAATAGTTGCCCACCACTTATCCAACGAGAGTTATTATCCAAGATATGTAAAGCACTTGTAAAACATGACAAAAATAAGGGAAGACATGAACTTAAGCCTGTTTATTAAGTGTTTTTAGGTTCAGTTTTTACTTGTTACACTCTTCCTTAACAGAGAAGATTAGAAACCTCGCTTAGCTTTGAATTCTCATAGTCATATAGATTGTGGTATGACCTGAGTCATGTGCCTGGGATTGCCTATATTTTAAATAGAAATGTCTTTCTCCATTGTCTATGATATTCATCACCTCTAGCAGATTTCAGAATATATGTGGCCCTTCAGAGTAACTTTTCCTGACCGGCATCAATCACCAAGGTATCTTCTGTGTTTCTGTATGCCACTGTATCATTGTCATCATCTGCATAAAAATTAGCATATTTTGCAGAGTTTATGTTTTTGTTATCTGCCTTCTTAGTTTGGAGATTTTGACAAAGAACATAACACAAAAAATGTCTTTCCTAGTACATTTTATGTATTTTTTTGAGATGGAATATGTGCTTTAGGCTCTTTTTTTTAGTATCATTTTTTCGCTAGATTATGGCTTTGTTTCCCATTTATTTTTGTTTAAATCTTCAGGTTGAAATGTGATATTGTATAGGGATTATACCAGTTATTGTAACAGAAAGAAAACTTGCAACATTCAAAACTTTGGTTTGGACTTGCAGTATACTTTTTCAGATTCTATTCTCCTGTCTAGAATATTTCATTAGGTAAAGATTGAAATTAACAACATTTTGAAGATAATATGTGTACACACACATATGACTCTCATAGCAGACAAGTAAAAGTTACATTGTAACAAGTGGAAAGGTATATTCTTTTAAAAATATAAGAAGAAATTTTGGTGATATTATCTAGCACATAGCCACTTGAAGCAAGAATTTTTTTTCTCTTTATCAGGGAAACAATTCCAGAGATCAGAATTATCTGATTTAGGTATTTGAAAACTCCACTTGCAATTTCACTTCACTGACTCTTATTTATTAATAATAATTATTTAAAATACTTTTTCCATTTAAGAGAAACAAAAATAAAGTAAGACCACTACATACAAAAGAAAATAATAAGAGATGGAGGTAAAATCTATACATACATTTAACATTTAGTGCCAAACTAATGTCAACAACTGTAGTGATTTGCCACAGTAAAGTCAATCAGAAGGCCATATTTGACCTGGTCCAGGAGATCTGTTGCACAGAATGAGAAAAATAGTGACTGTTCAGATAGTAAGCTGGCCTTCACAGACCAAAACAAAATAGGTAGGTAGAATAGGCTAGCCATTATCAAATACAATTTCTACTACTCTGTTCTAGAACCCTGGCTTCAGACATGCTTACATTAGCAGGTGCATTAAGGACAGTTAGCAGGTACATCAAGAGCAAATGCTTGAATATTTACACAATTATTGTCAGAGGATAATAAGCACTTATCAAGAAACCTTTAATATATACCATTGAGGTCATAATAATCTCCCATTCTATTCTAGCAGGCTATGCTCTGCCCAGTATTACATGTGCATAACTGATTGTCTAAATTAAGCTAAACGTATTTTACCAGGGACTTTATTCCCACATTGGTGATTTTATCGACCATTTTACATAGGACAAGAATAAATAAGTAGCTAATTTTAAATTTAAGAAATTGTAGACATAAAATATACACATATATGCATATCTATTTGTATGTATATTTTATGTACTTATGTACATACACACATTTTAAAGATACTAGTGTATTTTAATAAATCTTTGAGAGTAATCACATTAATTTACAATGATTTCCTGTTAAATCAACTGAGCTTTATAAATACAGTATCTGCTATAAAAATCATGCTTGAAAATTTAATTTTGGCCCAATCAGTCAAGTCATTTAGGTTTTATGACTTCAAGAAAAAAACAGTTGCCTCTGAGGCACTCATGTTATGTTAAGCACAATATTAAACCCCTGAAAATGTATAAATAAAATTAAAAATGTAATAAGCCAAAGAAAATTAATACTAAGAAACTTTTAAAATCCCCTCTCAACATATAAAACCAAATATATAAAACATGGATAATTTTATTTGTTTTCAGAGATAGAATATGACCTAGCTCAAAAGGTAAAATGTAAAATGTATAGAATTCAGAACCAATTTCTTCTTTAGATAATATGTAAAGAATTTATGTTATAAACCACATAGTCAGTCTTTTTACCCCTACACTTTTGAATAGTGTAAGGTACATAAGTTTTGTGTCTATATGTATGCAGTTGGATTACTACTATTAATCTTACCTCCAATTTCCTATTTCATAAACTTCTCTGTGGTATAATTTAATAGGAAAAGTGAAGAGTTATTTCTGTTTCTCCTTCCCATGTTGAAAGTTGAATTAAACTTTTTATGTTTGATAACTGAAAGTAAGAATTTCATTAAGAAAACTTGTGGAGATAATTGTTCTTGGGCTGTGATCTTAGTTCAAGTGTGAGTTTTTTTTTTTTTGGTAGTATTAAAACTTTACTAATAAGGAAAGAAGTTGATACTGAGGCAAGCAAAAGACTTCCTTCAAAGTTAAAATTACGTTGTTATTCCCTGCTGATGTGAACAGTTAAGAATTATATTTTTATTAATAGGTGTTTGTAAGCAAAATAGGACAAAATTCTTGCTAAAATATTAGTATTCATATTTAAATAGCATAAGTTGCATCTAATTGGCACATTATTCATATATGCATGGGACAAAGATTGTGAGTACCTGTTGCGAGCTGAACACTTTTGCATATGCTATGTCAGTTAATCTTCAAAACAAATCTGCATGGTCAGTAAGTTTAGCTTTCTTTTTCTGCAGATGAGGAAAATGGGGCTGAGAGAATAATGTTATGGGAATACAGTAACACTAGCCTAATCAAGTCTCCACATTTCCTGTTGACAAGCATTTTGATGGTCTTAGGAGAAATGAGTCAGTAACTGTTTTTAGCTCTTGATCCAAATCATCTGTACCATAGCAACACAGCTTATTCTGCGGTGATCATAGGTGGAAAAAATTTGCCTTTCAATGAAGAAAAAAAAAATGAATTTCTTAAAGTCTTTAACTAGAGCAAGAGTGTTCCTTTTCAACGAAGAAGTATAGTTAATAAATATGACAAGGAAAGAAACAAACAATGAAAATGATGTGATCTCTGAGTATTAATATTCATCAAAGTATTTTGGGGAAAAATAAGGAAATCTAACCATCAACAACAGAAATAGATGTAGTTTTTCAAAGACTTTCCCTTTTATGATAATCTTAATAAAAATCAAATTAAAAAGCAGAGCATATCTCCCATTTGACCCAGCTATAGCACTCCTGGGATTATATCCCAGAGAGGCAAAAAGGTATAGTCGAAGTGACATCTGCAATTGTTTGTTCATTGCAGCACTCTTTACAATAGCCAGAATCTGGAAAAAACCTCAGTGCCCGAGAACAGATGACTGGTTCAAGAAACTTTGGTACATTTACACAATGGAGTACTATGTAGCCGTTAGAAAAGATGAAGTTATGAAATTTACATACAAGTGGTACTACATGGAAAGTATTATGTTAAGCGAAATGAGTCAGAAAGAGCGGGATAGACACAGAAAGATTGCATTCATCTGGGGAACATAAAGCAACAGGAATGGCTGAGATTAGTACCAGGAATTTTGCTCCATGACTTGAAGGCCAGCCACATGTGCTAGGTGAAAAGGAAGCTCAGATAGAGAAGAGAGCACCAAATATAGGGTGTTGTGAAGACCCTCCCAGGGTGGGAGAGACATGCTGAAAGTGGTCTGTGGACCAAACATGATTGCCACTCAATGCCTCTCTTGCAGAGCACAGTACCCAAAATAAGAGAGAGAGAACAGGGGGGAATGCCCTGCTACAGCGGCAGGGTGGGATGGGGGGGGATGGGGGGTGGGAGGGATGATGGGACCCGTGGTGGGGGAGGATGGGCACTGGTGGAGGGATGGGTACTTGATCATTGTATAACTGAAACCCAAGCACAAAAATTTATAAGTCTATAACTATACCTCATGGTGTTTCACTAATAAAAAAATGATAAAAAAATAGAATTGAAAACAAACAAAAAAAAATAGAACCGTTGAGGATTTTAGGATCAATGTGTCAGCAAAAAACACATATAAAATTGAAAGCCACTCTTAAGCCTTGTAACTTCATTGTTTAAGAATTTGAACAAATAGAAAGGTTCAAAATTTCTCTTCTGTGATGTTTAAAAAATTCCTGAGAAATTGTTTATTTGGCAATTCTTCCTATTTTTCCTGTCTCAGATGAATGAATTCTAGGGTCTAGAATGTTTTGTCTACAAAAAATGATGTTTACAATCAACCTTTAACAACATGTTCGTGATATCCCAAAGAACGTCTTAATGGCCCCTGCCAAAATAGAACAATCTTCACGCTGTTTCCTCTGTGAATACCTTATCATTGCATTTTCATAATAGTTTTTCATAATAAACACTATAAAATATAAAAAAAACAAAAAAAAATAAAAAGCAGAGCATAGTAAATGAATGGTTGATAAATGCATTTTGTCATTACTGAAGTGTTATAGTTCATTTATAATGATGGACTTCTGTTACAATAGTGTAGAACAAGATACTGAGCAAGACTTTGAAGTTATACTATAGCAAAATTGCTAAAATAGCGTGTAACAGATAGAGTGGTGACTCATGTTAATGTCAAAACTCTGGTATAAAAATGTGCTATGTATAGAAGGAAGGGAGGGAAATTCAGAATAAGTCAACGGTAAGGTTGTAAAATCAATGAATAAATGTTTTCCTTTGAAAATGTGACAATGAAATACAAGGGTGCCTTAGAAAGAAAGTTCAAACTAAACTTCAGTGGGAAAGAACTGAGTAAAGAAAGTATAATAATTTTTTTTTTTTTTAATTTTTTTTCCCTTTATTTTATTTTATTTTTTTTAAAGTTGTAGATTTACAATTTTTTGTGCTTTGGTTTCAATTATACAATGATCAGATACCCATCCCTCCACCAGTGCCCATTTTCCACCACCATGGATAATATCCCTCCCACCCCCATCCCCCCATCCCCCCGTCTCTGTGGCAGGGCAATCCCCTGTGTTCTCTCTCTCCTTTTGGGTGTTTTGGTCTGCAAAAGAGGCATTGAGTGGCAAACATGTTCAGTCCATAGTCTACTTTCGACATGCATCTCCCCTCCTGGGAGGATCCTCCAAACATCCTTTATTTGGTGCTCCCTTCTCTATCTGAATAGCCCTTTCCTCTAGGATACCCGGCTGGCCTCTAAGTTATGGAGTAATCCTCCTGGTGCTGATCTCAGCTATTCTTGGGTATTAATCTCATACTTTGTTACTTTATATCCCCCAGATGAATGCAATCTTTCTATGTCTATCCCTCTCTTTCTGACTCATTTCGCTTAGCATGATACTTTCCATATTGTACCACTTGTATGTAAATTTCATGACTTCATCTTTTCTAACAGCTACATAGTACTCCATTGTGTAGATGTACCAAAGTTTCTTTAACCAGTCATCTGTTCTTGGGCATTCAGGTTTCTTCCAGTTTCTGGCTATTGTAAAGAGGGCTGCAATGAACAAACAAGTGCAGATGTCACTTCGACTATACATTTTTGCCTCTCTGGGATATATTCCCAGGAGTGGTATTGCTGGGTCAAATGGGAGCTCAATTTCTAATTTTTTGAGAATCGTCCATACTGTTTTCCAGAAGGGCTGAACCAGTGGACATTCCCACCAACAGTGAAGGAGTGTCCCTTTCTCGCCACATCCACGCCAGCATCGGTTGCTTTTGTTCTTTTTGATGTGGGCCAGTCTCTGAGGTGTGAGATGGTATCTCATTGTGGTTTTGATCTGCATCTCCCTGATGATTAATGATGTAGAGCATTTTCTCATGTGCTTTTTTGCCATTCGGATTTCTTCTTTGAGAAAGTTTCTGTTCATTTCATTGCCCCATTTTTGGATGGGGTTGGATGTTTTCTTCTTGTGGAGTTTAACCAGTATTTTGTATATCCTGGATATCAACCCCTTGTCAGATGTGTATTCGGTGAATATCCTTTCCCATTCTGTAGACTGTCTTTGTATTTTGGTCACTGTTTCTTTGGAGGTGCAGAAGCTTCTTAGTTTAAGATAGTCCCATTTATCTATCTCTGTTTTCACTTGCTCGGCCAGTGGCGTGGCATCTTTGAAGATACCATTAGCTTCCATGTCATGGAGGGTTTTGCCAACTTTATCTTCAATGTACCTTATGGTTTCTGGTCTGATGTTGAGGTCTTTAATCCATTTTGATCTTACTTTTGTACATGGTGTTAGGCAGAGTTCTGAGCCTATTTTTTTGCATGTAGCCGTCCAGTGATGCCAACACAATTTATTAAAGAGGCTTTCCTTACTCCACTTCACATTACTTGCACCTTTATCAAAGATTAGATGAGCATATGATTGAGGAGAGATGTCAGTGTATTCAACCCTGTTCCATTGGTCTGCAGTTCTGCCTTTGTTCCAGTACCATGCTGTTTTAATTATTACTGCTTTATAGTACAGTTTGAAGTTCGGGAGGTTGATTCCTCCCATTTTCTTTTTCCCAAGAATTGCTTTAGCTATTCGTGGGGGCTTATTGTTCCATATAAATTTCAAGAGTGTTTGCTCCATTTCTTTGAAGAATGTCATGGGTATCCTTATAGGGATTGCATTGAATTTATACAATGCTTTCGGTAGTATTGCCATTTTGACAATGTTAAGTCTCCCGACCCATGAGCAGGGGATATCTTTCCATTTCCTCATGTCCTCTTTTATTTCCTGAAGTAGCGTTTTGTAGTTTTCTTTGTACAGGTCCTTTACTTCCTTAGTTAAGCTGATTCCTAGGTACTTGATTTTCTGGGGCACAATTGTGAATGGGATTGTTTTTTTCATGTTGCTTTCTTCTCTCTCACTGTTTGCGTATAGGAAAGCCATGGACTTTTGGGTATTGATTTTATAACCTGCAACTTTACTATACGAGTCTATTGTTTCTAAGAGTTTTTTGGTGGAAGTTATTGGGTTCTCTAAGTAGAGTATCATATCATCTGCGAATAATGAGAGCTTGATTTCTTCCTTTCCTACCTGAATGCCCTTAATATCTTTTTCCTGCCGAATCGCTATTGCAAGTACTTCCAGTACTATATTGAACAGCAGTGGAGAGAGTGGGCATCCCTGTCTCGTCCCTGATCTTAGAGGGAAGGCTCTCAGTTTTTCCCCATTGAGGATGATGCTTGCTGTAGGCTTGTGGTAGATGGCTTTAATTATGTTGAGGAAGGTCCCCTCTATACCCATTTTGGCTAGGGTTTTCATCATAAAGGGGTGCTGGATCTTATCAAATGCTTTCTCTGCATCTATTGATATGATCATGTGCTTTTTATCTTTTCTTTTGTTGATATGGTGGATTATGTTGATTGATTTCCGAATGTTGAACCATCCTTGCATCCCTGGGATGAATCCTACTTGGTCATGGTGTATGATCTTTTTGATGAGTAGTTGGATTCTATTTGCTAGTAGTTTGTTGAGGATCTTTGCATCTGTGTTCATCAGGGATATCGGCCTGTAATTCTCTTTCTTTGTGGTATCTCTGTCTGCTTTTGGTATCAGTGTGATATTTGCTTCGTAGAAACTGTTTGGAAGTGTTTTTGATACTTCAATTTCGTGGAAAAGCTTAAAGAGCATTGGGAGTAAGTCCTCTTTAAAGATTTGGAAGAATTCACTAGTGAATCCATCCGGGCCAGGACTTTTGTGCTTGGGGAGACTTTTTATTACCATTTCAATTTCCTTGATGGTGATAGGTCTGTTCAGGTATTCCAGGTCTTCTTGGTTCAGCCTTGGGAGTCTGTAGGAGTCTAGGAATTTATCCATTTCCTCGAGGTTTTGATGTTCCGTGGCATAAAGCTTCTCAAAGTACTCCCTGAGGATCCTCTGAATTTCTGTGGTTTCTGTTGTAATGACCCCCTTTTCATTTCTGATTCGGTTTATTAGGGTTTTCTCTCTCCCTTTCTTTGTGAGTTTTGCTAGAGGCTTATCGATCTTGTTAATTTTCTCGAAGAACCAGCTCTTGGTTTCATTGATCTTTCGGATTGTTTTTTGGGTTTCCATCTCGTTAATCTCTGCTCTGAGTTTTATTATTTCCTTTCTCCTGTTCGGGTTGTGCTCCTTTTTTTGGTCCTTCTCCAAGCTCTTAAGCTGTGAGGTTAGGTTACTTATGTGTGCTCGCTCCTCCTTCCTGAGGAATGCTTGTAGAGCTATAAACTTTCCTCTTAACACAGCCTTTGCTGTGTCCCATAAGTTTTGGTAACTCGTGTTCTCATTTTCATTCGTTTCTAGGAATCTTTTGATTTCCTCTTTGATTTCCTGTCTAATCCACTCGTTGTTCAATAGTGCACTGTTTAATTTCCAGGTGTTTGATTTAGTTTTCTGTTTTTGTGTGTGATTTACTTCTAATTTCAGCGCATTATGGTCTGAGAAGATTGTTGATACAATCTCTACCTTCTTAATTTTATGGAGGCATGTTTTGTGGCTCAGCATGTGGTCTATCTTGGAGAATGTTCCATGTACGCTTGAGAAGAATGTGTATTCAGCTTTTTGTGGATGAATTGTCCTGTATATATCTACTAAGTCCCTTTCTTCCATTGTTTCCCTCAAATGAAGTATGTCCTTGCTAAGCTTGAGTCTGGTTGATCTATCAAGAGGTGACAAAGCAGTGTTGAAGTCTCCCACTAGTATTGTGTTGCTATTGATGTCTTTTTCCAAATCTATGAGTAGTTGTTTTAAGTACTTTGCTGGTCTCTCATTAGGTGCATATACATTTATTATTGTAAGTTCTTCCTGTTGTACAGATCCTCTGATCAATAAGTAATGGCCTTCACTGTCTCTTATGACCTTCCTCACTCTGAAATCAATGTGGTCTGATATAAGGATGGCTACCCCAGCTTTTTTATGGGAGCTGTTTGCCTGTAGGATTGTTTTCCAGCCTTTGACTCTGAGTCTGTGTTTGCTTTGACTATTGAGATGCGTTTCTTGCAGGCAGCAGAATGTTGGGTTCAATTTTCTAATCCATCCTGCCACTCTATGTCTTTTAATTGGTGCGTTTAGCCCATTGACATTGAGAGAGATTATTGTTATGGGATTTTGTCCCATTGTTATGTTAAAATTGGGTGTATTTGAGGGGCCTTTCTTGCCTTAAAGTAGCCCATTTAGTTGTTCTTGTAACCATGGTTTTGAGTCTATGAAGTTCCTGAGCTGTTGTTTGTCTGTGAAACTGTGTGTTGTTCCTTCTATTATGAATGAGAGTCTTGCTGGGAAAAGTATTTTGGGGGAGGCATTTATTTCATTGAGTTTTTTTACTATGTCCCACCACTGTTTTCGGGCCATGAGGGTTTCATCAGAAAAATCAGCTGTGAATTTTAAGGATGCTCCTTTGTAAGAGATTTCTTTCTTCGATCTTGCTGCTTTCAGAATTTTGTCTCTGTCTAAGGTTTTGGTCATTTTGATCAGAATGTGTCTTGGGGTATTTTTATTCGGATTTCTTCTAGCTGGTACCCTTCGGGCCTCCTGAATGTGGTCACAAGTTTTCTTCAGCTCTGGAAATGTTGTAGCAATGATGTCTTTGACAGTTTCTTCTTCATCGAGGTTTTCTTCCTGTCCCTCTGGGACTCCAATAATTCTTATGTTACCCCTCTTGGCTTCATCACAATCTTCTCTTGCCATCTGTTCCCGAATTGTGAGTCTCTTTTCCATTTTCTGCTCTTTTCGGGAGAGTCTCTGAACTTCATCTTCGAGCTCACTGATTCTGTTTTCAGCCGCTGTTACTCTGCTGCTGAGGCCTTCCACTGAGCTTTTCAATTCGCCTACGAGATTTTTCAGGTCTGACATTTCTGATTGCATTTTCCTCATTTCTGCCTTCAGATCCTCTTGTCTTCTATTGGCATTGGTTTCCATTGTTTCTTTTAATTCCCTAAGCATCCTAAGTAGCTCCCTTCTGAATTCCTTGTCAGAGAGGTTGTCTAACACTACAGTACTGTTGGTGTCATCTGGGCTAGACTCTTCAATATGAATGTTTGGTGGGCTTTTGCGTTGCTTTACCATTGTGAGAGGTGTGGTTTAGTCCTTCACGTTCAGTGTTACTATTCTGCTTGATATGCAGTGTGAGTTAAGATAGGCTTATGAGTTATTGGCAACTGTATTTCTAGTGGCTGAGCTAAAATAGAGAAGTTTCCATCTAAGAAGTTAGCTTATGGTTCCTATGGTATATGTAGTGGGAAAATATTTCGCGGCCGCGTTAGCGGCCGCGGCTCCGGAAAGAGTCCCTGGCACTGGGCGAGGAGTTGGGAATGTCTCCTGTTTGGAATTGAGTCCCACGCGGCTCAGGGGTTGAAAACCGGCTGTCTCGGGGCTGTTTCTAGCTGCGCGTGCCCAGAGAGGAACCCAGGCCCTTGGGGGCGGGCTGTACCTGTTGGAATTGGAGCCGTTCAGCTTTGTTGCCCAGAGCTGGGCCTCTGTGCCCGTCCCACGCAGTTCAGGGGTTGAAAACCGGCTGTCTCGGGGCTGTTTCTAGCTGCGCGTGCCCAGAGAGGAACCCGGGCCCTTGGGGGCGGGCTGTACCTGTTGGAATTGGAGCCGTTCAGCTTTGTTGCCCAGAGCTGGGCCTCTGTGCCCGTCCCACGCAGCTCAGGGGTTGAAAACCGGCTGTCTCGGGGCTGTTTCTAGCTGCGCGTGCCCAGAGAGGAACCCGGGCCCTTGGGGGCGGGCTGTACCTGTTGGAATTGGAGCCGTTCAGCTTTGTTGCCCAGAGCTGGGCCTCTGTGCCCGTCCCACGCAGCTCAGGGGTTGAAAACCGGCTGTCTCGGGGCTGTTTCTAGCTGCGCGTGCCCAGAGAGGAACCCGGGCCCTTGGGGGCGGGCTGTAGCTGTTGGAATTGGAGCCGTTCAGCTTTGTTGCCCAGAGCTGGGCATCTGTGCCCGTCCCACGCGGCTCAGGGGTTGAAAACCGGCTGTCTCGGGGCTGTTTCTAGCTGCGCGTGCCCAGAGAGGAACCCGGGCCCTTGGGGGCGGGCTGTACCTGTTGGAATTGGAGCCGTTCAGCTTTGTTGCCCAGAGCTGGGCCTCTGTGCCCGTCCCACGCAGCTCAGGGGTTGAAAACCGGCTGTCTCGGGGCTGTTTCTAGCTGCGCGTGCCCAGAGAGGAACCCGGGCCCTTGGGGGCGGGCTGTATCTGTTGGAATTGGAGCCGTTCAGCTTTGTTGCCCAGAGCTGGGCCTCTGTGCCCGTCCCACGCGGCTCAGGGGTTGAAAACCGGCTGTCTCGGGGCTGTTTCTAGCTGCGCGTGCCCAGAGAGGAACCCGGGCCCTTGGGGGCGGGCTGTACCTGTTGGAATTGGAGCCGTTCAGCTTTGTTGCCCAGAGCTGGGCCTCTGTGCCCGTCCCACGCGGCTCAGGGGTTGAAAACCGGCTGTCTCGGGGCTGTTTCTAGCTGCGCGTGCCCAGAGAGGAACCCGGGCCCTTGGGGGCGGGCTGTACCTGTTGGAATTGGAGCCGTTCAGCTTTGTTGCCCAGAGCTGGGCCTCTGTGCCCGTCCCACGCGGCTCAGGGGTTGAAAACCGGCTGTCTCGGGGCTGTTTCTAGCTGCGCGTGCCCAGAGAGGAACCCAGGCCCTTGGGGGCGGGCTGTACCTGTTGGAATTGGAGCCGTTCAGCTTTGTTGCCCAGAGCTGGGCCTCTGTGCCCGTCCCACGCAGCTCAGGGGTTGAAAACCGGCTGTCTCGGGGCTGTTTCTAGCTGCGCGTGCCCAGAGAGGAACCCGGGCCCTTGGGGGCGGGCTGTACCTGTTGGAATTGGAGCCGTTCAGCTTTGTTGCCCAGAGCTGGGCCTCTGTGCCCGTCCCACGCGGCTCAGGGGTTGAAAACCGGCTGTCTCGGGGCAGTTTCTAGCTGCGCGTGCCCAGAGAGGAACCCGGGCCCTTGGGGGCGGGCTGTACCTGTTGGAATTGGAGCTGTTCAGCTTTGTTGCCCAGAGCTGGGCCTCTGTGCCCGTCCCACGCGGCTCAGGGGTTGAAAACCGGCTGTCTCGGGGCTGTTTCTAGCTGCGCGTGCCCAGAGAGGAACCCAGGCCCTTGGGGGCGGGCTGTACCTGTTGGAATTGGAGCCGTTCAGCTTTGTTGCCCAGAGCTGGGCCTCTGTGCCCCAGAAAGTATAATAATTTTTTAAGGACAACTTATCTAAAAAAATAAAAAAAATCAGTCATTGATGAGCATGGGAAAAATAAATCTGGAATCTTTAAAAAGTTATAAAATAAAACAGAGATGGCTTGAAGTTCAGTGTGAAAAATCCTTTCTTGGGAAATATTTTTTCAAGTTACTGGAATATTGATTGAAAACATTGCTGTAATTCATTAGGAAGTAGATAAAGTTTAACAAACAGAAAACAGAAAATTTTCTATTGGCTATTTTTGTTATTTGCTTAGAGATCAGCAAAGGTCATATTGGAAAGAATAATTAAAGCATACATGATGAACCGGGAGATAAAGAGGTGATCTAGCTAAAAGAATTTGAAAATGATAGCACCTTGAATTAATGAAGGAAAAATTATTATTTAGGAGGTATTGCTATAAAGGGATGTTCTTAACAATTACAAGTTATAACCTATAAATATGGCAATTAAGGGATGTTAAAAAGTTAGCAAAATCACATTAGGTGATCTAGAAATCAGGATGTAATCCTGATTAAGGGATTTTGGAGTATCTGAATGAAGGATACTCTGTGAATCAAGTAATACATTTTTTGTAATTTACTTTACTACATACTTAAATCATTGATTAATATATTTAGCTTACTTTAACATTGTAAGGAATTGTTAAAGATCTGATATACCTATCTCTCACATTGAGAGTCACTCGATAAATTTTGATGAAGTTCCACCAATTAATTCTGACTCCAATTAATTAAGTCTGACCACCTCGTAGGTGGGCAGCCACACGATCTTTTGACATCCTGTGGAATCCAATTGGTAATGACCCTAGTCCAGTAGTCATCTCCAAATCTCATCATGTGTCCAGCCCATCTGATTTTCAACGCCTTGGCAAATGAGGCAGCATCCCTGATTCTTGACATCAATGGATGTCAGAACTCCGGATTCCTTCTCTCATTTGAGTGAAGCGAGATACTCCAAGCATAGCTCTTTTGATTGCTCTCTGGGACCCAAATAGCACTTGTATCCTGTTTTCATAGGGCCCCAGTCTCTGAGGTGTATGTTAATGCATGAAGAACAGTGAAATCGAAGAGCTGCACCCGGAACCGGGATACTTCATCCTCTTAGCTATTTCTTTGATGCTCTTGAAGGTGTTCCAAGCCGCTCTCTTCCTCCTGTGCAACTCAGGTGCCAGGCCATTTGTCATGTTGACTTCCCAACCTAGGTACACATAACTGTTGCATAGATTACATAACTTTCAATCAATGATTCAAGTACATACTAAAGTATATTATAATAAATGCATTACCTGATTCACATCTGCTATTTTTTAGAGTATCTTTCATTCATAGAGTCTCCTACCCTATGCCTGACTGTCTCCACCAGGGCCCAACAGCTGAAGACCACCGAGGCCCAGCCAAGGCCATGCTGAGACCACTCTCCACACACTTGGATGAGCCTCATGCATAAAAGAACTGACAGAGGAACCCAGGTGTGTGGGACCCGGGGCTGAGATCTCCAAGCCTGCACAGTTTGGGACTGGACCTGCCAGTAACTAGACAGTTACACCCACCAACTGCCGTGTAACTCCAACAACGGCCAGGATCCTGAGATCATCACACTCAGCTCCTGGGAGAGAACAAGACAGAGTCTCCTACCCTATGCCTGACTGTCTCCACCAGGGCCCAACAGCTGAAGACCACCGAGGCCCAGCCAAGGCCATGCTGAGACCACTCTCCACACACTTGGATGAGCCTCACACATAAAAGAACTGACAGAGGAACCCAGGTGTGTGGGACCCGGGGCTGAGATCTCCAAGCCTGCACAGTTTGGGACTGGACCTGCCAGTAACTAGACAGTTACACCCACCAACTGCCGTGTAACTCCAACAACGGCCAGGATCCAGAGATTATCACACTCAGCTCCCGGAAGCTCATCATCATCATCATCATTTTATCATCTCATTCCTAATTTGGTCAAACTGGCAGGCTACCAAATGTAACATACCCACACGGCAGAGTCTGGCAAACTCCCCGTGGTATACCCAATATGCCAAATACCAGTAACAATGATGGGTCTCATTCTCCTAACCCTGAAAAAGCCTTGAATATGGCACTTTAAAAAAAAAAATCTCAGGACTAGGACGAAGAAGACGTTACTGGCACCTGCTCGAGGCAATCGACGAACAACAGGGTGGTCGTGATCGTGATCGTGATCGTGATCTTTCATTCAGATATTTCAAAATTCCTTAATCAGTGGATAGATTACATCCGGATTTCTAGATCACCTATTGTAATTTTTCTTACTTTGTTTGAAAGCATCTTACTTTTCCTTAAGGATCATGGAGAATATCAAAAGTGTGACCTTGGTCTGTATTTTGGAGTGTGTGTGTGTGTGTGTGTGTGTGTGTGTGTGTGTGTGTGTTTGGGTAGGTATCATAGCCCTAAATTATTTATCTAAGAAACTGGTGTACAATCATGGCAGCAGGTTTTAAACTAAGAAGAAAGATAGGGATGGGGAACATAGAACTGGTGTTGGCGTGGATGTGGGGAGAAAGGTACTTCACTGCTGGATACAACTGGTTCAGTCCTTTTGGAAAACAGTTTCTCAAAAAATTAGAAATTGAGATCCCATTTGACCCAGCAGTACCACTTCTGAGAATATATGCCAGAGATGCAATGACACGATCACGATCACGACCATCCTGTTGTTCGTTGATTGCCTCGAGCAGGCCCCAGTAACGTCTCCTTCATCCTAGCCCTGAGATTTTTTAAAAAGTGCCATATTCAAGGCTCTTTCAGGGTTAGGAGAATGAGACCCATCATTGTTACTGGTATTTGGCATATTGGGTACGCCATGGGGAGTTTGCCAGACTGCCCTGTGAGCAGGTTACATTCGGTAGCCTGCCAGTTTGTCCAAAGTAAGAATGAGATAATAAGATGTCACCCAGCTGCAAATGTAGGTGCACGCTTCCAGTCAAATTGAGCTCACATTTGACTCAGCAATACCACTTCTGGGAATATATGCCAGAGATGCAATGACAAGTATAGTAGAAATGACATCTGCTCTTGTATGTTCATTGCAGCTTTGTTTACAATAGCCAGAATCTGGAAAAAAAAAAACAGAGACCCTGAGAAAAGATGACTGGTTAAAGATACTGGGTACATCTACACAATGGGTACATCTACACAATGGAATACTATGCTGCTCTCTGAAAAGATGAAGTCTTGAAATTTGCATATAAGTGGATCAACATGGAGAGTATCATGTTAAGTGAAATGAGGTAGAAAGAGAGGAACAAACATAGAAGGATTGCTCTCATTTGTGGAATATAAAGTTAACAGAACGGGAGACTAACACCCAAGAATAGTAAAGATAAGGAACAGAAGGATTGCTCCACGGTTTGGAAGCTGGCTTCACATGCTGGGGGAAAAGGCAAATCAGATAGAGAAGGGAACCACCAAGTAAAGGATGCTTGGAGAGCCTGCTTTGGATGGGAGATGTGTGTTCAAAGTAGACTATAGACTGAATATGATGGCCACCTAATACCTGTATTGCAAACCACAATATCGAAAAGGAGAGAGAAAGCAAAAGGGAATGAGCCTGCCACAGAGGCAGGGATGGGGGTCTGGGGGATACTAGGAACATTGGTGTTGGAGAATGGGCACTGGTGGAGGAATGGGTAATTGATCATTGTATGACTGAACTATAAGCACGGAAGTTTGTAAGTTTGTAACTGTACCTCAAGGTGATACACTAAAAATAAATAAATAAAAATAAAACAACAACAACAAAACTAACAGGGGGAAAGCATAATGAGGAATAAATAAATAAATAAGGTGGAAAGGGAAAAAAAGTTGAATTAAGATGTTAGTTAAGATATTAATTAGGTTATTGGACTAAGGAAAGGAGAAAAAACCTTAAGTGGCATTTTGCCCTTGGGCCTGATCAACCTGTCTGCAGGCCATCAGGAAGGGCTTTGATATGTTAATTGGGCTACTGGACCTAGGTGTGTAGTTGCTACCCCCAATGTGGGGAGTTGGTGAGAGACTAGAGAGAGACCAAGGTAGTGAGTGGAAGCCAGGAGACACTAACAAGGGGAACAGGAGGATACGCTAATGAGGGGCTTAGTGAGGTTGGAACAGGTACATTGGGAGAATGGACTAAATGGCAACTGATCACTAATAAATAACACTATCACACTATCCTCCCATTGTTCATTGATTTGCTCGAGCTTATGCTCAGGTCTAGTAAAGTCTCCATTGTGAGACTTCTTGTTACTGTATTTGGCATATTGAATACTCTCGGTAGCTTGCCATGCTCTCCGAGAGGGGTGGAGGAATCAAACCCGGTTTGGCCGGGCTAAATTGAGTGTAAGGTAAACGCCCTACCGCTGTGCTATCACTCCAGCCAACTAATAAATAAATAAATAAAGTTTTCAGGGAACATCCATGTGACAGTTTACATCTCTCTACTTCCCTACAACCATCACCTCTCTAAACACCTTTGATTTCTAGTAAGACTTGGATCTTTCCATTCTAATCCCCATCTTGTTGCAGGTTTTTAAAAGTATATCCATAAATTGCTTTTAGAATTTTATTTTATAGATCCAACAGATGTAAAAGCTTCTATCCCAACAATAAAACTAAAAATAGTTAAAAATATTTTTAAAAAACTAAGGGAAATTTTAAAATCTCATGTAATGTAAAAAAGAGAAAAGGAATACATAAAATGCATTCCAATATTAAACATGTCTTAATTGAGATAATGTGCCGTTGTGGCAAAGTATTAAAATACAAAAGCTGTATATTGAAACTACTAATTAATCCTGAAAATGTGTTAAGATGCAATTATGAAGTTTTACTAATTTGAATAAGCTTCTAAAATAACTTGTAAAAATGGTAAAAAAAAATCTCAAGTGCCTCTTAGCCATTCAGATTTCTTCTTTGCAAAAGTTTCTGTTCATTTCCTCGCCCCTTTTTTGATGGAGTTAGGTGTTTTCTTCTTGTGGAATTCAACCAGTACCTTGTATATCCTTGATATCAACCCCTTGTTGAATGTGTATTTGGCGAATAACCTTTCCCAATCTGTAGACTATCTTTGTATTTTGGTCACTGTTTCTTTTGAGGTGCAGAAGCTTCTTAGTTAAAGATAGTCCCATTTATCTATCACTGTTTTCACTTGCTTGGCCAGTGGTGCGACATCTTTGAAGATGCCATTAACTTCAATATCATGGAGAGTTTTGCCAACTTTGTCTTCAGTGAACTTTATGGATTCCGGTCTGATGTTGAGGTCATAAATCTATTTTGATCTCACTTTTGTGCATGGCATTAGGCAGAAATCTGAGCCCACTTTTTTAAATATAGCCATCCAGTTTTGCCAGCACAGTTTATTAAAGAGGCTTTCCCTCCTCCATTTCACTTTTCTTGCCCCCTTATCGAAGATTAGATAATCATATGCTTGGGAGGAGATGTCAGTATATTCAACTCTGTTCCATTGGTCTGCAGCTCTGCCTTTGTTCCAGTTCCATGGTGTTTTAATTATTACTGCTTTGTAGTAGAGCTTGAAGTTGGGGAGGTTGATTCCTCCCATTTTCTTTTTCCCAAGAATTGCTTTAGCTATTCATGGGAGCTTATTGTTCCATGTAAATTTCAGGAGTGTTTGCTCCATTTCTTTGAAGAATGTAATGCTCTACATCACTAATCATCAGGGAGATGCAGATCAAAACAACAATGAGATATCATTTCACACCACAGAGACTGACCAACATCCAAAAGAATAAAAGCAACCGATGCTGGCACAGATGTGGCAAGTTAGGAACCCTCCTTCACTGCTGGTGTGAATGCCAACTGGTCCAACCCTTTTGGACAAAAGAATGGAGGAATCTCAAAAAATTAGAATTTGATCTCCCATTTGACCCAGCAATACCACTCCTGGGAATATATGCCAGAGAGGCAAAAAAGTATAGTCAAAGAGACATCTGCACTTTTTTGTTCATTGCAGCACTCTTTACAATAGCCAGAATCTGGAAAAAACCTGAGTGTCCAAGAACAGATGACTGGTTAAAGAAACTTTGGTATATTTACACAATGGAGCACTATGTAGCTGCTAGTAAAGATGAAGTCATGAAATTTACATACAAGTGGTACTACATGGAAAGTATCATGTTAAGGAAATGAGTCAGAAAGAGCGGGATAGACACAGAAAGATTGCATTCATCTGGGGAACATAAAGCAACAAAATGGTAGACTTACACCCAGGAGTCGCCGAGATTAGTACCAGGAATTTTGCTCTATGACTTGGAGGCCAGCCACATGTGCTAGGGGAAAAGGAAGCTCAGATAGAGAAGAGAGTACCAAATAAAGGGTGTTGGGAGGATCCTCCCAGGGTGGGAGAAGCATGCTGAAAGTAGACTATAGACCAAACATGATTGCCACTCAATGCCTCTCTTGCAAACCACAGGACCTATATGGTGGTGGAGGATCGGCTCTGGTGGAGGGATGGGTACTTGATCAATGTATAACTGAAACCCAAGCACAAAAATTTGTAAGTCTATAACTGTACCTCATGGTGCTTCACTAATAAAAATAAGGGGAAAAAAGACAAAAAAAAATCTCAAAACATGATATACTCCATTATTAGGTAATGTTACACAACTAATATTTTTTATTATTTATGTCTCTTTTATATGTGTATTCATTTGCCTAGTAGTCCGAATTTACGTGAGCTTATTTTTGTGTCTAATTCTGTGTTGAATAAGTTCAATTATTTGGGTAGAAAATTTATTGTTGGACAATTGTCACCTCACTTGACATCCTGTTAATCGTCGATTTGCTCGAGCGGGCGCCAATAACGTCTCCATTTGTCCCTGTTGCGTGCTAGTGTAGCCCAGTGGCATCTATTTGCTCGAGGAACATGAAGAGCCTCAAACTGATCATTCATGATCTTGATGAAGAAGTCTGACCATCTGGTAGGTGGGCAGCTACGCGGTCTTTTGACATCCCATGGAATCCAGTCGGTAACAGCTCTAGTCCAGCGGTCATCTTTAAATCTCATTACGTGACCAGTCCATCTGATTTTTGACACTTTGGCAAATGAGACAGCTTCCCTGATTCTTGATCGTCGACAGATGTCAGAACTCCGGATTCTTTCTCTCATTTGAGTGAAACGTGATATTCCAAGCATAGCCCTTCCAATTCCTCTTTGGGAGACCCGAATAGTGTTCTCATCCTGTTTGCGTAGGGCCCAGGTTTCTGAGGCTTATGTTAATGCAGGAAGAACAGTGGAATCAAAGCAATGTGCCCAGAGCCGGAGGTTCTTCATCCTCTTAGCTATTTCTTCGACATTCTTGAAGGCTTTCCAAGCCGCTCTCTTCCTCCTGCACAGTTCAGGTGCCAGGTCATTTGTCATGTTGACTTCTCAACCTAGGTACACATAGATGTTGCAGTCGGACATGGTTGTTTCGTTGAGAACCAATGGGGCATCAGGAACAAGGCTGTTTCTCATAAACATTGTCTTCGTAAGATTCAGCTGTAGTCTGACCTTTCCACACTCATGGTCAAAGTCGGCCAGCACTTGTGCCGTTTGGCTGGTGTTTGGTGTTATTAAAACAATGTCATCAGCAAAGCGGAGGTGGTGTAGTTGCCGGCAATCTATCTTCACTCCCATTCCTTCCCATTCCAGTTGTCGCATGATGATCTCGAGGGTGGCACTGAAGAGTTTTGGTGAAATGGTATCACCCTGCCGAACCCCTCTCTTGACATCGATGATTACTTCTTTGTAGAATGATGAGATCCTGGTAGTGAATACGCAATACAGCTCATGGAGGATCTTGATGTATTGAGCGAGGATCTTGATGTATTGAGTTTGAATGCCCTGATTGTCTAGGGCTTAAATGACCGCTTCTGTCTCAACAGAATGAAAGGCCTTCTTTAAATCAATGAACGTTAGACAGAGCGACATCTTGAACTACCGAGAAACCTCAATGAGCGTGGTTATCGTGTGGATATGGTCGATGGTGCTGAATCCTTTGAGGAACCTGGCTTGCTCGCATGGTTGTCCTTCATCTAGTGTTCTGCCAATCCTAATTAGGATGACTCAAGTGAACAACTAGTAGATGACAGACAATAGGCAGATCTGGTGATAGTTGCCAATGTCATGGACAATTGTACTCCATCAATATTTATGAATTTTCAGATAATTGAGTTATATTAAATGCAGAAATAATATGCAATGACATACTGAATTTTAAATAAAAGTTTATTCACTATTGTTTTAAAATACTATAACATTTTGGATTGTAGCTGCATACCTCCATATATTAAAATTGTTTTTTATGTTTATATTTAATGACCCATACACATAAATGTGTATGTATATTTCTTAAACTTTATATATATATTTATAAAGTATTTAGTTTTTCTTAATAGAGTTTCTTTATTTAATACTCTTTTTGGATACAGATGCTTATAAATGGTATGTAAAAATATAACTAATTTTTTCTAATTGCTGAAAGTTTTTATCTTGCACCTTTGTTCTATCTAATTAGAAGATTGTACCTAGTCTCTTCAATATTTTTAATTTAATTTTTCTTTTAAAATGATTACTAAAATATACAAATGAGACTATCTAAATAGAGATTAATCAAGATAGCAAAAATGATTTGAATATGTTATTTTTGCAGTCAAAATAATGACTGCACATAAGAAATTTAATTTAAACGGGCTTAGTCTGTTAACACAGTAACAACAAAATCTCCAATGGAGACGTTACTTAGTCTTATATAGTAGGATTTTACTCTACTTTATGTTCAGATATCCAGTTACCATGTGTTGTTCTTTGGGTATTTTAACTTTAATTTTGCTCATAAACCTTTCGTTTAATGTTTTAATCTCTTAGTATGTTATTGATTACATCATTGAAAATAAATTAAGTAGTAAAGTTTCTGTTTTTTCTGGGAAGATGCTGGGGAGATTACACAGGGAGGAACAGTCTGTGATGTTCAAGATTTACTCCTTGATCTGTACTCAGGAATCACTGGTCAGTTGGAGGACCACATGGGATGCTGGGTTTGAACTTAAGTCAGCTGCATGCGAGACAAATATTCTACTCATTATACTGTTTCTCTGCGTTTATCTGAGTGCTGTTATGAATAAGTGAACTGCATTTACTGAACACAATTAGCAGTAATATAGTAATCATTTGTTGAAAGTAATTGTACTGTATGTTTGAGAAATCATTTTTTTATTTTCACACCACTTATGAGAAAATTTAAGGATATAAAACGAATATACCAATTAGAGTATGGCACCTTCTAATAATCTGAACTGTGACTTTCATGCGTATTGTTACTATCAAAACTTGTCTGCTCACCAAGTTGTTTCTTGCTTGATTATAATATCTTTACTTCCTGCTATGCCGTTATATTTGACATGTATCTAGGTGGTTGTGTTTGTACACAGTCTAGGTAATTTGGTAGATTATGCCATCACTTATGACATAAAATGCCAAGATCTCACTCCTTGAAGAACAAAAAATTACCACTCTAGATGCATAGTTAAAATAGACCAAAAAAGTTGAAAGCCTTCTGAAAAGATAGACACAGAATAATCTCCTCTTATTTGAATTATGGGCTGGAGTGATAGCACAGCGGTAGGGCGTTCGCCTTACAAGCGGCCAATATGGCCAACCTGAGTTCGATTCCTCCGCCCCTCTCGGAGAGCCCGGCAAGCTACTGAGAGTATTCGATATGCCAAACACAGTAACAACAAAGTCTCCAATGGAGACGTTACTGGGCCCGCTCGAGCAAATCGACGATCAACGGGAGGGCCTTTACCTTTACCTTTACCTTATTTGAATTATAATAATGCACAGTAAGAGAACACAAATGCATTAGACAACATAACTGAAGAGTTCACAGAGCTGAATTTACTGCTAATATAGAGGTGAGGGTGTTGAATGGGTGGAGTCTTTGGAACTTTGGTGCAGAGAAGCAGACATTCTCATGGTGGTGATATTGTATGTCTGACACTCTTACTTATAGTAAAGTAAATCACAGTACCTCAATAAAAAAGTAATAAATATTAAAGCTTTCGAAAGTGGTATAAATATACTTATCTAGAAACATGTCCTCCATGGTACAATTTTGATTTATATTTTGAGTTTTGCTTTTATTTTGAATTTTTTTAAAAAATTACATAAGCAACACCAAATTATACAAAAACCAATAAATAACAAGTAACTAGACCAATATTTCTAACAGGGCTGACTTATACCTGTAAAAATGATATACCATACATACTGAGGGTGCATAATTTTATTCAATATTTTTTTCTTGAAAAATGCCAGAAATCTTCTATGTATTTGTGAGTTCTGCTTATTTTTATTGCTTTGAAATCATACCCAGAAATTCTCAGGGATTACTCCAAGCTCAGATATCCAAAATCAATCCCAGAATGCTTGGAGGACCATGAGATGCTGGAAATTGAACTCAAGACCTTAGACATACAAACATTGTCATTTGTCTAACACTTAACCATAGATATTCCAGTTAGTTGATTCTATCTATAATCTATATCAATATTATTAATAGATATTATAACCCCTATCTCTAATTCTATAACTATATCTATGATTTACATCTATATTGTGATTAAACATTTAATATCCCTCACTTACATAAAAACAAACCCAAACAAACAAACAATAAAAATGGAAAAAAAAACATCACCACCAAGATTAATGAAAATTTTGACTTCATATAATGAAGCTGAAATAATACAAATTGAATTCTCTCTTCACTTCACTATACTTCAATTTAATACTTTTTTTATTTAGTGGACAAAATGATAATTACTATGGAAATAAAATGTCTTTAGATTTCACCCTATATTCCCATTAAGAGTTTACTGTTTCATTTTTATGGATCTTGGTAGAGAAAATACTCCCTAATTAGAATTGAAGAATGGAATTTTATTAATAGAAGCAGCAAAGATGAATTAGAACTGCGTATAGAGGGGGTAAGGACACTATGCAGTGTGTTGACTCACAGAAGTACAGATATGACTTTTATTTTTAGGGAACCAGAGTCTTTTATGATGAAATATAAGAATAACTGAATTTTTTAAATAAAGAAAGATTTTTGGTTGTTGTTGTTAGACCTTAAGCATGTCTATTTCTTTCTAGAAAAGCACTATATCTTCCCAAACTGCACTCTACATTAATTGCTTATTAGATAATTCAGAACCAAAGAAAATGTTTCTGTATTAAAAAAGGGAGCTAACTCCCAATGCTTATTTCAAAGGTGTTGTATGAGGATTCAGTTTCTGTGTGTGCATGTAAAACAAATTTTATATTCAGTGTATATAAAATATTTTAAAAAATTTGTAAATAACTGGGATATTGTATCACCTACTGTCTAGGTCATTTAGTAAGGATCCTAAGGATTTTCTTAGAATGCAGTATAATCTAGTAGGCTCTGAAAGTGAAATATAAAAAATCCAAAGGCATTACAAACTAAAATTTCAATCAAATAATAATATAAAACGAATAAATAAAATTTATTAAGATGATTACTTGTAAGTGTATATATTAAGAAATTATATATTCTATATTGGCTGGCGTGATAACACAGAGGGTAGGGCATTTGCCTTGCATATGGCCCACCTGGGTTCGATTCCTCCATCCCTCTCAGAGAGCCATGCAAGCTACCTAGAGCATCCCACCTGCCCGGAAAAGCCTGGCAAGCTAACTATGATGTATTCAATATGCCAAAAATAGTAACAACAAGTTTCACAATGGAGACATTACTGGTGCCTGCTTGAGCAAATTGATGAACAACGAGAGGACAGTTGCTACAGTGAAAGTGCAGTGGTATGTTGACCTAAAAAGTTATATTTGATATGAAATTTGAGGGAAAATCAAAGTTTTGTAAATGACTTTGGGAATGGGGTACGTTCCAAGAATAGAGACCAAAAGTTTCCATTGTTGAACCAAAAGGAATAAAGGCACACAACCTTTATTCCTCCTTGGCATCCATAAGGAATAAAGGCACACAAACGAGTCTAAGTATAAGAACAAGAAAAGAGGAAGAATGAGTCTGGAAATATAGATTAATCTGCAGGAAGCAAGACCTTTCTGGGCATACTAGGTTTTTGTTTGTTTGTTCATTTGTTTGTTTTGTTTATATGTAGCCTAGAGCTGAGGGAGTGGTCTAAGCAAAAGAAGAAAGTTTTGTCTTCCACGTCATTTATTCAGGATTTCAACTCAATTCTATTCACCCAATCACATTTTTTTTCACCCTTTGCAGAAAACTGAGTATGTAACATTCTCTGCCTTTGCTTTCCTTTGATAGTTCAACTAAATTGAAGAAACTGTCTTCCCTACAAATGATGTCAGCACAATTAAGAAAACTCCTCAAAACCTGGATGGAAAAGTGCAGCTGAGTTCTGATTATTTTCTGAGATCATCTATGCATTTTATTTTTACTTTTTTAAAAAAATGGATGTTAAAATGAATTATTTGTTAAGAAAATGATAAAGGTTCTGTTTTGGTAGAACTGCACAAGAGGAAAATGAGTTTTATCAACTGAGTTATCCTTTTGAAACTTCAGTTAAGAAGTTAAAGAACCTTATAAATTATAAGCAGCCTGACTGAGCAGGTTCAGCATTAGTTATGACTTAGCAAGAATTGCTTACTGAAGTTACTGTTGAGTAGGCTATGCTTTTTTAAAGTGTCTCAAAATCACAAGTTCCTAGGAAGTTTTATAATGCAAATACAGGTCAGTGGACAGAAATTTAACACTACTTCTCCCATTATTCCAAATATTCACCAGAGTAACACTTTGTAGGGTGTACAGGAGAGGGATGCCAAATTTTATAATGTGCTTATTATAAACTACATAAAGAGATCCTTGTGAGGTAAAATTTATACCTTAGCACAGTTCTATATAGCATTCTAGAATGGAGAGTAGGTATTCATGATAAAAATTCACTAAAACATATTTAAAACATTTTGTTATTTGTATTTTAAATTCTTCACAGATCTTTAGTAAATATCTCATGGCAAATAGACAACTATTTCCTATAGGTTACTGAAATCAAACACAGCTAAGATTAAAAGATGATATAAAATAGTTAGATTCCATGGTGAAATTATATTAGTAGATAGAGCTCAAATGTTTCCAACTAAATTATTTGTTGTATGGAAACATTATTTTTTTTTATTAGTGAAACACCATGAGGTACAGTTATAGACTTACAAATTTTTGTGCTTGGGTTTCAGTTCTACAATGATCAAGAACCCATACTTCCACCAGCGCCCATCCTCCACCACGAGGGGTCCCAGCATTCCTCCCACCCCCCATACCTCCCAACCCACCCTGCATCTGTGGCAGGGCATTCCCCCTTGTTCTCTCTCTCTTCTTTTGGGTCCTGTGTTTTGCAAGAGAGGCATTAGTGGCAATCATGTTTGGTCTATAGTCTACTTTCAGCATGCGTCTCCCACCCCGGAAGGATCCTCACAACACCCTTTATTTGGTGCTCTCTTCTCTATCTGAGCTTCCTTTTGGCCTAGCACGTGTGGCTGGCCTCCAAGTCATAGAGCAAAATTCCTGGTACTAATCTCGGCCACTCCTGGGTGTTAGTCTCCCATTTTGTTGCTTTATATTCCTCAGATAAATGCAGTCTTTCTGTGTCTATCCCGCTCTTTCTGACTCATTTCCTTAACATGATACTTTCCATGTAGTACCACTTGTATGTAAATTTCATGACTTCATCTTTTCTAACAGCTACATAGTACTCCATTGTGTAAATGCACCAAAGTTTCTTGAACCAGTCATCTGTTCTCGGGCACTCAGGTTTTTTTTGCAAGATTTTGGCTATTGTAAAGAGTGCTGCAATGAACAAACAATTGCAGATGTCACTTCAACTATACTTTTTTGCTTCTCTGGGATATATTCCCAGGAGTGGTATTGCTGGGTCAAATGGGGGTCAAATTCATTATTTTTAAATAAATATAAATTTAAATATATGCATCATCGGGGCTGGTGCGATAGCACAGCAGGTAGAGTAATTGCCTTGCACCTGGACAACCAGGGTTCTATTCCTCTGTCCCTCTTGGAGAGTCCAGCAATCTATCGAAAGTATCCCGCCCGCATGGCAGAGCCTGGCAAGCTCCCAAACACAGTAACAACAAGTCTCACAATGGAAACATTACTGGTGCCTGCTTGAGCATATCAATGAACAATGGGAGGACAATGCTACAGTTCTAAGCATCAGTGAAGAAAAACCCATATTCTCTTGGTGAGAACGTAAATTGGCATAGTCATTATGAAAACAGTGAATTCTCTAAAAATAAAATAGAATATATGATCCAGCAATACCATTTTGAATTGCCTATCCAAATTATGTTAAGACCCTAATTCAAGAATAATATATGTGCTACTCCCACCAAGGGCACTTCAGTATTATTCAAAGTAATAGCTCTAAAAACAGGGGCAAAAAAACTAGCACAGGAGATAAAGGACTTTCACGCAATCAACCAGGTTCAATCTGTAGCACCACATATGACCTTCATTGAACCACAGAAGTGACCTTGAAAACAGAGGTAGAAATCAGCCCAAGGACAAAAATCTATGATCCAACTCTCCCAACCCACCAATATAGAAACAGTTCCAATGTATTGCCGATAAATAATATTTGGTATGGATATATTTTGTTATTTATAACTGTTGCATTCGGAGATGGTGGTTCCGTTGAGAGCGAATGGAGCGTCAGGAACAAGGCTGTTTCTCATGAACATTGTCTTCGTAAGATTCAGCTGTAGTCCGACCTTTCCACACTCACGGTCAAAGTCGGCCAGCATTTGTGCCGCTTGGCTGATGTTTGGTGTTATTAGAAGGATGTCATCAGCAAAGTGGAGGTGGTGTAGTTGCCGACCATCTATCTTCACTCCATGTTTTCCCATTCTAGTCGTCGCATGATGTTCTCGAGGGTGGCAACAGTTATATATACCTAGGTCGAGAAATCAACATGATGAATGACCTGGCACCTGAGTTGCGCAGGAGGAAGAGAGCGGCTTGGAATGCCTTCAAGAGCATTGAAGAAATAACTAAAAGGACAAAGAACCTCCAGCTACGAGCACATCTCTTTGATTCCACTATTCTTCCTGCATTAACATATGCCTCAGAGACCTGGACCCTACGAAAACAGGTTGAGAACGCTATTCGGGACTCTCAAAGAGGAATCGAAAGAACTATGCTTGGAATATCTCGATTCACTCAAATGAGAGATAGAATCCGGAGTTCTGATCTTCGTCAACGCTCAAGAATCAGGGACGCTGTCTCATTTGCCAAGACATCAAAAATCAGATGGGCTGGACACGTAATGAGGTTTACAGACAACCTGCTGAACTAGAGCCATTACTGATTGGATTCCACGGGACATCAAAAGATCACGTGGACGCCCACCTATAAGATGGTCAGACTTCTTCGTCAAGACCCTAAATGATCGGTTTGAGGCTCTGCATGTTCCTAGAACGAACAGATACCATTGGGCTATGCTAGCACGCAACCAGGATGAATGGAGACGTTACTGGCACCCGCTCAAATAAATCGATGAATAACGGGGATTAAGTGATTAAGTGATTAAGTGATATTTTGTTATAGATATATATGATATGATATCAATAGAAATATGAATGCATTAGTATTTAGCTATAAAATAAAATTCTAACATTGCATCTATTGATTATGAAGTTGTTTGCTGTTTTAAGAAACTAGAAAAGGTAAGATATGAATATCGCGTTATTTATTTGTATGTGGTTATTAAAAAAAGCAAATGGACTAACAAAATAAACAAAAATATACCCCTAAGACATTAATAACAATGTGAGAGAATAGAGGAGATGGAGCATGACAAGAATGTGTGGAGGGGTTAAATCAGCTAGGGGTGATTGATAACTAGGTCAGTGATAGTGAGAGTGAAATGATATGGTTTATTTATCTTGATATGGAGGAATTCCCCTAATACTTATACATATCCCAAAACAATAATGTTCTCAGGACTACAAATAATGTTTGTAAAAATCTACCAACAACAAAGTGAGATTAAATAAGGAACTGGTATGAGTCATACCTATATCCCACAGCTTGCAGCTTTATAAGCAATGGCCCAGTTTCAAAGCTTCACCACTAATCTTGGAAGGGATGTGAACTAAAACAAGCCCTGAAACTCATGTCCAGTTCTGTTGCTGCTGGAGTTACTGGAATGCCACCTTCTAATTCCACAGTACTCAGAGCCCAGTAAGAGAACAGGAAATTTGATACAAAAGTAGCATAAAGGCCAACTAAGCTCAATAAACAAAAAGAATAACACAGAAATTTCAATTAGAAACAATCAATTTAGGAAACCTTTAGTCTTATGACTTTAATGACATCATTAAATGATCCCAACTTTCACAATTTTACTCTACTGAAGTATTTTTCCATAATTTTATTAGTCATTTTGTTGTTACAGTCAATATAAAATAAATTATTTTATGCCTGCTAAGGCAGGGAGTGAATAGGAAACTTGGGACATCAGTGGAGGGAAGATCATACTGATGGTGGGATTAGTGTTGAAATGGTTGATGTCCAACACAAGTGTATTATGAATAACTTTGTATATTATGGTGTTTAAATAAAGGTAAAAATAAATGAACTTGAAGAACTGGAGCAATAGCACAGTGGGTAGGGCATTTACCTTGCATGCGGCCAACCTGGGTTTGATTCCCAGCATCCCATATGGTCCCCTGAGCACCACTAGGAGTAATTCCTGAGTGCATGAGCCAGGAGTTACCCCTGTGGATCTCAGGGTGTGACGCAAAAAAAAAAAGAAAGAAGAAAGAGAGAGAGAGAGAGAGACAGAGAGAGAGAGAGAGAGAGAGAGAAAGGAAGAAAGAAAGAAAGAAAGAAAGAAAGAAAGAAAGAAAGAAAGAAAGAAAGAAAGAAACCTGAGATCTCGGTAGGAGCACAAACTTCCTAGAGTGCTGATAATTTTGTGAGCTCCAGAGTAGAGCATCAGTTTCAAATGTGCTCAAGTAAATAAGTAAAATTGTATATCAGTAGTTTTCTTTTCGCTGTTGAGATTATTATAAATTCTTAAAGCAATAGAAATTTTAAAAAATCTATTTCACAAAAAAAAAAATCATAAGTGAAGTCACATTTGGTCCCTAGCCTTATTCTGTAGATTTCTGAAAAACCAGGACTTCTTAACAAATACAAATTTCTTGATATTTCTCTGTATCTGCTCACCCAAGTTAATATGCAAAATAAATATAATATATAATATAGTATATAATATGTAACTATATAATCTCTATCTCTTGCACACTCACACTTTCTTAGAATATGATGGGTAGTGGTTGTTAGTCACAGTCCTTAGGGAGCTTAAATGTGAATCAATCTCATATTTTATGGCATTACATGATGTTCACCCTGAAGAATAACTCAAATTCTGTCCCCAGAATTCTTCATAGCTTCCATGACAAGGTGATTTGCAGATTTGTGTCTCTGTTGCGGGTTAATGATGACAGACAATGCTTAGATGTATTTTTGTATTACTTCTGTATTATTGTTAGCTTCTGCCAGGTTGCTGATCACTTTTCATCCCCATTTAACCAGGTGTGTAGTTCTAACTTAACATCTTGAGGGTTTTTCACTTCTGTTGGTCTCTCAAGGAACATTATTCATCCTTGATTTAGGAGTTTCAGATTCTTTTAATTGCTACTATTTTTTGCAGCAATCATGGTGAATCCAGAACTACATTTTCTATTTTTAAAACCTTACTTTATTAAGCTGAACATAAGTAACTGAAAATAATTAAGAGGAAGGAGGAGAGGCTGAATAAAATCTGTTCTCCTTTTTCTCATTAATTACTTTACAAGTTCTAATCCTGGAGCACTGTTGACAGCTCAGTGGCTTAAGGCATTCAGGGCCTAAGTGAGACTGAGACTGTGAGTTGAATACCCAGGACCCCATGCTTGCATCCATGCAATCTGTGGTCCACAGAAAGGGGAAAACATCCATCCCTCTTCAGTGTTTTTTTTTTTTTTATCAATGTCAGTCCTCTGCTGGGCCATACAATTTAGTTATCTGATTCTTTCAAGCCAAGATTCTGTCTCTTCCAACTATCTAAATCATAACCAATTGTTTCTTTCTCTTATCCCTCAGTTGTCTCCTAACTGTTCATGTGGAGCAATTTAGCTCATCTTGCTATATCTTTTGATATCATCTTAGATTTCTGGTCGTATATTTTTCTGTCCAATCTTAGTTTCTGTGTTTGAAAATTATAGCAATTTATCTGATCATATCCTCAAAAGTGTGGGTTCCATGTAGAGGAGTTTCTTGGGAAAAATAAATGTTGTTTTTAGCTTGTGGGTTTTTTTTATGGTTTTCAATCAAATAGAGAACTAGTGACGGGAAATAAACTATTGATGCATATTCTTTCTGTTTACCTCTCCCATAAGAATATATCTGATTAAAATTAGGGGTTAGTATTTATATTTGTGGATATAGTAAAATGCTAAACTACTTAGCTTAAGAAAGACACTATCAAGCTCAAAGGATGCAGGTTTTAAATGAATGATTTTTCAAACTGTATAGCCATCAGCAAAGCTTTCATCCAGAAAATGATTTGGATGTGTTCAAATACACACAGAGATACACAGATATTTTCCTTTCAACGAGATGACTATAATGCTAGACTCAGTCGCATGAGAACATAGACTATGACCTCTGGTATATTTGAGAGTGGCTATCAGAGTGAAGAGTAGAAAAATCTTAACTTGTTTTCACATCCCTATTTGGGTTATCTTATAACATGTTTCCCTGAAAATCTTAAGCTAATCAAAAGTTCCCTTAACAGGGCAGTATATCTGAGTTTTCAATTGTGTTATCCATGTACATTAGGTTGATAAAATCAACAGAAATTACTATGTATAGAAAACATGAACATAAGAAAACATCCATAGAATTTATGTATAGCATTAAAAATGGTAATAGTTAACAATGCTGTTAATGTATACTTGAACATTGCTAAGAGTAAATCTTTAGAAAAAGTCTCACTACAAAACAAAACACATTGTAATTGTGTGAGTTAATAGATAACAGTTAATAGTTAACTAGCCTTATTGTGGTAATTATTCTACAACACATATACCAACAAATCATTCTATTGCATGATTTAAGCTTACACAATATTAGTGTCAATCATATTTCATTAAATCTTGGGAAAAAGTAAACAAAGAAAGCAGCATCAAGAAAATGTTACCCAACATAATTTAGGATTCGTTTACAATTTTTTTATTTTCATCCAAGCTACTTACTAACATGCACTTAGATTAAAGCATTCCAAATTTATAGTAAAAGGCATTTTATTGATGACTAAATACTAGAATCAATAGTAGCAGAAAACAAAAGAATAAGGCAGTTTTAAAGATACTGAATATATTCCATAAAGTCAATTAAATATAGTTAAAATGGTATTGTTTTGTGGAATAAAAAATAATAAAATATATAAGCATGCATATTTATAGGTATATAAATATAAATACATATGCATATATAATGTATATACAAATATGTTTTACACATATAAGCTATTGCTGTCTTAAAGATTCCATGAAGAATAATTGGATACAATTTTCAAATAATGAAATAAAAAGAAATAACATTCTTGGACTCAATTATCACAAGTAATAAGTTTCTAAATCTGCTGCTAAACCCATTGGGTGTTGTTTATTAGCGGATGTATAAGGACCCCTTTAACTTTTGAAAATCCATTGTTGCTACTTTCCTTACAAGTACAAGCACAGTAATATTATGACTGACCTACATTTTCCAGATTACTTTAATATCGTGCAGTTCCACTTTTACTGCTAAAAGAATGCACCAGGGCAATGAAATTGGAAGAGTAGTAATTGCTTTTATCCTTAATATTATGGTCAAATATACACTTTCTTAAACCATCGCATTCTGGGAAACACTTATATGCCTTGGTGAAGTGAGTCCATAATACACTAGCTTGTATTTTTCAGTAAGATATTTGTGTTAAACAAAGTAACAATACAGTTATAACTGCACTCTCCTACTTTAATCATTTCCCTTCCTGAAAAGCCAGTTTTCCTCAGGACTAGTAAACCTTGACACTATGTATGTGTTTGTGTGACAAGGGCTTTTTGGCTAGGGGATAGTGTTTTCACATTATTATACCAGTGGTGTAGTCTTTAAAAAGTGTAACAGTCTACATTTTTTTTATTTCTCACACCTGGTGATGCACATGGATTACTCCTTGCTTTGCACTCAGGAATTACTCCTGGTGGTGCTCAAGGGGCCAAATGGGATGCTGGGAATCGAACCAGATTGGCCCTGTGAAAGGAAATCGCCATACCTTCTGGACTACCACTCAAGCCCTCAGTCTACATTTTTTACTTGGAATCACAAACTCCCTGTTTTCATTGTGAATATTTAACCATTTTTTGAACTATAATTTTTTTTTTGCACAATGGTCTATAATAATGTGTGTATGAAATGAAATGATTTGAGCTCCGTGTTTCAACACTGTCACAAGTTGAAAGCCTCCTGGTTGCAGCAGTGATCGGTTTGCAGAACCTGACTCTGATTGTATGATTAGCTTTTTCACTATAATTCATTCCAGTTTCTGTTAGAAGACATTTTATTTGGTATACATAAGCAAACATATATCCCTTATATGTTTGTTATGTATACCAGATTAGATTTGTGCAGTTTTTACTCTGTAGTAAATTTTAAGACATTTTCTCCAATCTGATAGACTGAAGCTGTTTCATTTTAGATCACAATTCAGAGTCCATGAATACGATATTTCAATAGGAGGGTAACCAAGAGGATAATGAAAAAAATTAGCAGACAATAAAACCGGGCATCACTAGATATTTATCAGACATTGCAAAAGTTACATAGGTCAAATTGCTATTCTTCCTTCATCTGTAAGTTATACACAATGATGAGTGCTTACTTGCTAGTTAAATTATGACATTGCAATGAGAAACCATACAATTAAAAAAAAGTGTGGCCTATTTGGCAAGAAACTAGAAGGTACTAGAACAAAAAACCTCAGATTTAAAGTGGGGAAAGCTCTATATTTTGTTAGAGAATGGGTCTTTTTAGACGTGTTATGTTTTTGCACTTCTTTTGTGTAGACACACTGATTCCATTTGAGTGAGAAAATCTTTTCAAATGTATAGCAAACAATCACAGAAGTGAGGAAGTATTTCTATGGATCAAATAGAATTTTTGTTTTATAACAAGAACATATAAAGATGCATGCTCTGAGAAAATTAGGAAGACTTGCTTCCCATTAAAATATCTATCTCCGATAATAATCTCAGGTCATCCCTTCAAATTACAATACACAAAACACATACACACAAATAAAACATGTCATCTCTTCCTCTTCATGCCTCCTTATGAGAATTAGGACTCAGTAAAGCAATAAAGGTTTTGAGATTCTGGTTATTGCCAATGATTTCAGTAATAAACTATATATGACCCAGAGGTCCCCAGACTTTTGCCAGAATCCATGGTACTGATAAGGGATATCAATATATGGAAATCTGCTTTAAATCATCAGATCTTCAGTATTTTTCAGACTGTGACCAGTAGGTCCCAACTCACCATCAATATTTGTGATCAGCACATTTTAATTTTGTATAACACACTTAAATAAAACCATTCTCAGCTTTCCCAGATTACAACAACATAAAGGGGATTATCATACTATTTTAAATTATAATAAGAATTACTACTAAAATCTCCAGAATTAGAAATCCTCAAAATGGGAAGTATATGAGACCGTAAGTAGTTTTTTATCAGATTACATTTTTAATTGCTTTGTTACAATATAACTTATTAAATATATGATTTAAGAGAATTGATAAATAAGTTTTTAAATACAATAAAGTTATAATTAAAGCCAACGATTTTGAATTTAGGGTTTGGGATATGGCTTAAGTGTTAGAACAAATGCTGGCCTAGGCAAGACCCTGAGATAAGTGTCCAGACATCTCCTTTCTCTCTCAGAACTGCACCCAACCTTTCAGGCAATGCCTGATGTGAACAAGGCTTGCTCACCACCATTCACTCCCTGTCCGTCACACCAGTACTATTAAATCACCATCTCAAACCACAAACTACCAGGTCTGCTCCATAAGATAAAGCATTTATGGGAGTGTCTGAGCCTCTCCTAATACCACTGTGGTCCCAATAAAAAAAATTCAGTTCAGTGTTAAAAACAGCTGAACTTAATTACACTAGTACATATTCTCATGAACTTAATTATAGTTGTACATATTCTCATGCCAATACATAAGTGATATAGACATACATATATATATATATGTTTTTGAACTTTCCAGATGACCAGCTATTATATTCGTTTCAATAACACATTACCTGAAAAATATGAAGAAATTATAAAGATATTTTAGTAGCAGATTATTGTCCATGATACTATAAAGTTCAGACCACAATAATACTATGAACAGAAGGCAAAACTGAAGAAGTAGATAGTACAAAAAATGAGATTAGACTAATAAATATTAATAGAAAACTGGAAGGCTTAAACCCAAACCTACCTATAATGATACTAAATAAAATAGTTTTAAAACCACAATCAAGCAGAAATTATGATTTAGATAAAACATAAGCCCCAGTGGCATTCTAACCAAATAAAAGCAATAGATTCTAAGAGAAAAGATAGCACATAAAGCACTTCCCTTGTATGTAGCTGATTCAGGTTCTAAATCATTACCACAAATGAGCCCTCCCAGGAGTGATTCTGGAGCATAAAGCCACGGTTTCCTCTGAACACAAGTGGCTATTTCTTAGAAAGTAAAATTAAAGGGAAAAATTATTTATTTTATTTTTTTTTCTTTTTGGATCACACCTGGCTATGCACAGGGGTTCCTCCTGGCTCATGCACTCAGGAATTACTCTTGGTGGTGCTCAGGGGACTATATGGGATGCTGGGAATTGAACCTGGGTCGGCCGCATGCAAGGCAAATGCCCTACCTGCTATGCTATTGCTCCAGTCCAAAGGGAAAATATTTTAAATATAAATAAACAAAAAGCAAGAGGCTGGTTAAAATGAATATATCATGCCAATATAAATAAAATAATATGTATTATATGTCAATGTTCATTCAAAAGCAAAGAGTAAACTAAGATATAAAGACACATTTTAATGCGATACAAATATTTGACAATATGTCACTTGTCATGTGTCATTCCATTGATCAACAATTTGCTTCAGTGGGTTCCAGTAACTACTGTATTTGTCCCTGTTGCATGCTAGCATAGCCCAGTGGCGTATTGGGGGCTCTTTCGGGGTCAGGGAAATGAGATCCGTTATTGTTACTGATTTTGGCATATTGGATATGCCATGGGGAGCTTGCCAGACCCTGCCGTGTCAGAGGGATACTCTTGTTAGCTTGCCAGGCTCTCCAGAGGGACAGAGACTCTTTGAGTGGCCTCTCATCACTTTTACAGGTGTTGCTCTCTTTCGGGAGCTTTGTTTTATAATCTCTGGATCTTGGCCATTGATGAGATTATGTGGCTGTGGGGGTAGTTTATGGATGTGGCTACCAAGCTACTGGAAAACTGGGGATCTGGGTGGAGAAGGTCCTGTCCTGATCCAAGCATACTTGGAGATCTCAGCGACGGGTCCCACATACCTGGGTTCCTCTGCAGGTTCCTTCATGCATAAGGCTCATCCAAGCGAGTGGAATGTGGCCTTGAGCATGGCTGTGACTGGGTTCTGGAGGTTTTCAGCTGCCGGGGTTCTGTTTGGGCAGGAAGGAAAACTCAATCTATCCGAGGGGCCCCAGTGAAGAGAGCCAGTTGTGGGGGCAGGAGATTCTGCCATCTGAAAAAATAACACTACCAATTAAATTTTATGGACCCTGGAGCAGGTAAGGCACTTATCTTGCACGTACCCAATCTAGGTTATATCCTCAGCACCTATATGGTCTCCCGAGCCCACCTGGAGTAATCCCTGACATAAAGGCAAGGATAAGTTCCGAGTATAACCAGGTATGACACAAAATAATAAATAAAAACTAAAAAGATTTAACATTACTAAATGTATGTATGTTTAACAACATAGCTCAAAAATAATAAAATAAAAATTGATACAGCTAAAGACATAAAAATTTCCAATTACAAGTGAAAGCTACTATACTTTTCTCTCAGTCATTAATATAAATTGACATAAATTGGGTTCCAATATAGTACGCAAAACAAACTATCAATGGGCTCTACTCAACCCTAGCAGAATGTCTTTTCAAGTGTACATAAATTGTGTTGCAAAGTAAACTATATTTTGTAGCTCCAAAATATATCTCAGTATATTTAAAATGATTTAAATAATACAAAATATGTTTTTGAACACAGTATGTCAATTATCTGCAAATTGATTTAAAGATGCAATGTAATCTCATCAAAATCCCAACAGACTTTGTGAAATTGACAGGTAAATTGAATCTAAAAATTGCGTGGGAACATAAAAGAGCTTGCTAGAATTCTCCAAAGAAATTCGCAAAATAAGTCAGAACAGGAACATGTATAGTACTGTATTTTAATACATAGAAGGTTACGCTAATAAAAATATTATTGCCATAAAGATAATATAAAGTATCAGTTGCTTAGTAAGAAAAAACTCAGAAAAAGAACCACATATATATTGGTAAATTGATATTTTAAAGGGTATCAAAGTAATTGAATAGGGAATATATATTCTTTTCAAAAACTGTGATATAACCTTTGGATAATCACATGAAAAATTAATTTTAACCTTTCATTCAGACATTATGAGTTATTCTAACTGGTTAATATATTTAAATGTAAGAGTTGAACCATATTTTTCAAATGACAATTCCTAAGGGGAAAGCAAGAGAATTTTCTAGTATTAAGTCTTTGTGTCCTTAAGTTCAGAAAATATTTCTTAAAAAATATCATTAAAAAGAGCATGTGATCGTACAACAGAACGTGTTGCAGGTTCAATATCTGGTGCCCCCATATGGTCCCCAGAAAACTGCCAGGTGTCATCTCTGAGTGCACAGTTAGGATCAAGGAGTAAATCATAAGCACCAGTGGCTGTGACCCTAAAGAAAAAAATAAAATGCATCAAAATAAAAATATCAAAAATTCTGAATAAAAACTTAATGATTTTGATTTCCTGAAACTTTAATTTTTGAGAGGGGGCAGAGTATAGTACAGTGGGTAAAGTGCTTGCCTTGCACATGACCTTGGGTTTGATCCGCAGCACCCAATATGGTTCCTTGAGCAACACCAAGGGTAATGTCTGAGGGCAGAGGCAGGAATAAGTCCTTAACACCAACAGGTATGATACCCTGGTCTCCGAAGAAAAAGAAATGTTAAGATATTTTGCTTATAATTAAGAACACTTAAAGAAAATGAAAATTTGTAGAAAGATGCATGCAAAATATATCACTAACAAAACGTTTTGTTTAGAATTCATAGAGGATTCTCACCATTAATTCATAAAATGAAAAAAATAAGTCCAACTTTTTGTATGTTCTGAGACAATTCTATTGCCTATAGTAGAACCTAATCATCTACGTGGGAAACATTTCAATTTTCCAAAGGTGACTGAAGCTACAGAGAGTGAACTACTCTATGTATTCTGTTGTTTTTATGTTTTATATATGCACATTTGTGAAAAAGTTGACTTCATAAATTAGGCATATTAAGAGAATAGTAAGACTGTATTACTAGAGCAATAATAAAACTGTGATAAAAGTCACATGAAAGTTGTCTCTCAAAAAAATATTATTGGACATAATACTTAGAGTTGGTCCTTAACTGCAAGTAACAAATCACAGAATAGAAAATTTCTGATAAGGCTAGAATAATGCAGAATAATTACAAAGTTAACAAGACAATATATTACAGCTTAAAGTTGCTGAGAGTAGACGTTAAGCATTCATAGCATTAAAAAAATTATAACTAGGTCTAGTGATTGATGTTAAGTAAACTTAATGTAATTGTTCTACAATATATTCATATATCAAATTATACAGCTAATGCATTGTGATACTTCAATTATAATCTCAGTTTTAAAAAGAAAGGAAAAATCTAGTCAGAAAACAATCACAAGAAATGTGTTCAACATCATTACTCATTAAAGAATGCAAATTAAAATCACATTGAGTTTCTGCAGCAAATTCAAGGTGATGACTAAAACATAAATGTCTGAAGAGATCAAGTATTAGCATTTGTAGCAACTGAAAACCTCCTGCACTGCTGGCAGGAATGTAAAATTATATAACCATTTTTGCAAAACTTCTCAGCATTTTCCAAAAGTTAAGCAGACATCTGCTATATGACCTAGCCATTCAACTAAGAGGTATTTATTCAAGAAAAAGAAAATCTTTGCTCTCAGAGATATTTTTGTTTAAATGTCTCTAGAATCATCTACAATCATTTTGAAATAGAAAATAGCAACCCTTTATTGAATAGATAAACATATTTTGGCATAATTAATCAATGAACTATTGTCCAGGAATGAACCTCTGACATGTACAACAAATGTGGATGAATTTAAGTGTTTATACAGAGTGAAATATATATGAAGAAAAATTTGCATATGATAATTTCATTTCATTTTTATGTAACTCTAGAAAACTTGGAGTTATATATAGCATTAGAAGAAGATTAATGATTGCCTAAAGACCAGAATGTGTGAGAGGAAAAAGAAAATCCTGGGAGAAACTGTAGAACATAAAGACACTTATGCCAAAGATGCACATAATCATCATTTTAATTATCTCTTTTAAATGACATACTTTTATTTCTTAAGAAAATTGGAGGAAAGAGAGAAAAAGAATGTGGTGAACCTATACACATACCTCTGCATATATGTAGACACATATACATATATGGGGTACATATAATAAAATGATTACTATCTAAAATTCTTGTTTTCTATCTCACAGTACTACTTTTAGTGCCGTGCAGATGAAAAGATATGTGAATTACCTATGACTACATAGGAGGTATTCAATATTTATCATTATTTAATATGAACTACTTTGCTTTACTGTAGTGAGAAATCAGCTCATAAAGTATGCTCTTTCTGACTTAGCTAGTTCTAGGAATTTTAGCGGTTATTCAAGGATTGCTTCTGTGGCTTCAGGGGAACTATTAATAATCAGGAGAGCTATGATGCTTAGTTCGCTTCTCTCCTTTTCTCTGAGTTGAGAAAGTATTGTTTCCATTATATTATGTTGAAAAGGAGATAATAAAAGAATTTTATTTTTATAGTGCAGTGGTTTTGGCCTGACTGCATACTAGAATCAAACAGGATTTTTTTTGAAATGCTTGTAATTGTTCTTCAGAGCAAGGAATCTGTATTTTTAAAAAGCATCTTAAAGATTTCTGATGCCTAGAAAGACTAAAAATTGCCAAAAGAAATGCTTCATGATAAGGTTTTAATGTTTCATCAAAACATTATTTTGACATTTCTATAGAGAACTTACTCCAGAGAGAGAGAGAGAGAGAGAGAGAGAGATAAAGGGGTGAAATTGTTATGTGTTCAAAGAAATTTAAAAGTCAACTAAAAATTAAAGTATTTATATAACCTTAAATCATTTTTGTCATGCCAATAAATATTTTACTGACATATTATTTCTCTCTTAATTCTCTATCTGTTACCCATGTGGTAAAAAGTATTAACAGTCACAGCATATCAGATAACTCTTTTCCTGTTTGCTCTGAAACATTGATTAAATTTATTAAGCTGTGCTTACTGTGAGTACATCAAACCACAAACTAAGATTAAATCAAGAGGAGTCAAATCGGGGGACTAGTAGCAGATGTTAACCATCCCACTTAATTGTCTAACAACATATGCAGAGAGACAATCTCCAAGGCAACGAGACATAAAACTGCAGAAAAATTTGATTTTGTTGATTTAAGTCAACACCTTGCATTGCACAATAAAGAAAAAAATAATGAAAACAGGAAAATTATGCACTAAATGATGACAAAAATGACAGACTGATGTCACAGGTAACTATTCTTTAATAAAAACAGGATATTTTTTTATCAAGACTGATATCAAAATTTGGCTTCTTTGAAGTCACTAAGAGATGAAAAAGGGTCAAAATGACAATATATAAATGAATCTCTCTTAGGGAATACTGGTTCAGTTTTCAACTTTGAGTATCACTACATGATAATCCAGAAATTATTCATAATCATATTGAGTAAAATTTTGATCGTCGATTTGCGCCCAGTAACGTCTCCATTGGAGACTTTGTTGTTACTGTGTTTGGCATATCGAATACTCTCGGTAGCTTGCCGGGCTCTCCGAGAGGGGCAGAGGAATCACAGCGATAGCACAGTGGGTAGGGCGTTCGCCTTACAAGCGGCCAACATGGCCGACCCGAGTTCGATTCCTCCACCCTCTCGGAGAGCCCGGCAAGCTACCGAGAGTATTCGATATGCCAAACACAGTAACAACAAAGTCTCCAATGGAGACGTTACTGGGCCCGCTCGAGCAAATCGACGATCAATGGGAGGGCCTTTACCTTTTTTTTTTTTTTTTTTTTTTTCTTTATTTTTATTTATTGAATCACTGTGGGAAAGGTTACAAAGCTTTCAGGTTTATGTCTCAGTCATGCAAATATCAAACACATTTCCCTTTACCAATACTTATTTTTTCCCATGAAGAACCCCAATAAAACCCCACCCCCCACCCCTCCCCGTCCCTATGAGGCAGATGAATTCTAGTTAACACTCTATCCGCTTTGATTAGATTGTTTCAATAAAAGATTCACCACTATTATTTAGAGTTTACCCCCGCCCCCCCAAATCAGACATGCTGAAAAAGCATTGTGAAGTGATTTTCTTTCTCCAGCTGGGTTCAAGAATTAAATGTTGGTTTTGGATTTCTGCTATTTTACTTATTGACCCTGGAAGTATTTCTACTGAAAGTCAGATAGTTAAGAAATTGGTTTCTGTGTTCTGGAGTCGTGGCCGTGCTGGAGAGCCGCTCGTGGGGGGCAACTGGTGGCCTCGGTAGGGCGTGAAGGGCGGAGCGAAACGCCCCCCTTCCCATGAGGTTTTAGTCGCCCCCACACTCCCGGCTCATACCTGCTGTCCACAAGGCTCCCATGTGGCCGCCATCTTTCTTTCCAGAGAGGAGAGGGCGAATGGGGCAACACCCTTTCCCCTCCGGCAGACTTGATGGGCTGGATCAACGCATAGTCCATTCACTTTTCTGCTCCAAGCTGCTGGGTTCTGCATTAAGTCCTTGTGCTTCTGGGGCCATGGCCGTGCTGGAGAGCCGCTCGTGGGGGGCAACTGGTGACCTCGGTAGGGCGTGAAGGACGGACCGGAACGCCCCCCTTCCCATGAAGTTTTAGTCGCCCCCACACCCCCGGCTCATACCTGTTGTCCACAAGGCTCCCATGTGGCCGCCATCTTTCTTTCCAGAGGGAGGAGGGCGGAAGGGAGCAACACCCTTTCCCCTCTGGGCAGAAATGATTGCCTGGATTAACGCATAGTCCTTTCACTTTTCTGCTCCAAGCTGCTGGGTTCTGCATTAAGCCCTTGTGCTTCTGGGGCTGTGGCCGTGCTGGAGAGCCGCTTGTGGGGGGCAACTGGTGACCTCAGTAGGGCGTGAAAGACGGACCGGAACGCCCCCCTTCCCATGAGGTTTTAGTCACCCCCACACCCCCGGCTCATACCTGCTGTCCACAAGGCTCCCATGTGGCCGCCATCTTTCTTTCCAGAGAGGAGAGGGCGAATGGGGCAACACCCTTTCCCCTCCGGCAGACTTGATGGCCTGGGTCAATGCATAGTCCGTTCACTTTTCTGCTCCAAGCTGCTGGGTTCTGCATTAAGTCCTTGTGCTTCTGGGGCCGTGGCTGTGCTGGAGAGCCGCTCGTGGGGGGCGACTGGTGACCTCGGTAGGGCGTGAAGGACGGACCGGAACGCCCCCCTTCCCATGAGGTTTTAGTCGCCCCCACACCCCCGGCTCATACCTGCTGTCCACAAGGCTCCCATGCGGCCGCCATCCTTCTTTCCAGAGAAGAGAGGGCGAATGGGGCAACACCCTTTCCCCTCCGGCAGACTTGATGGCCTGGATTAACGCATAGTCCTTTCACTTTTCTGCTCTAAGCTGCTGGGTTCTGCATTAAGTCCTTGTGTTTCTGGGGCTGTGGCCGTGCTCCAAACTTAACTCTGACTTTCAGGGAGAAAGATTGGGTGGTTTACTTCTCATTGATCACTTTGTATATAGAGAGATGTCGCGCGGCCGCTTTTTGAGAAAAAGTCCTCGTTCCCGCATACTCGAGCTGTGTTTGTAGAGGCTTCTGGTCACCGGGGTTCCATCTGGGGGAGGCGAGATGCAGCGCCTACTCCATCTGGAACTTGCGGGTGAACTTGGCTCTTTTTGGAACCTGTTTTTTCCTTTTTTTTTTCCTCCGGGATCCCGCACCCTCCATGTGTTCTTTCTCTTATGCTTAAGGCTTCAAAGATGGCGCTGGGGGGCGGGCTGTGGGCATGACTTCCGGAATCAGAGGTTACCTGGGAGGTGTAGTTCGGCAGATTTGAGAAAAAGTCCTCGTTCCCGCATACTCGAGCTGTGTTTGTAGAGGCTTCTGGTCACCGGGGTTCCATCTGGGGGAGGCGAGATGCGGCGCCTACTCCATCTGGAACTTGCGGGTGAACTTGGCTCTTTTTGGAACCTGTTTTTTCCTTTTTTTTTTTCCTCCGGGATCCCGCACCCTCCATGTGTTCTTTCTCTTATGCTTAAGGCTTCAAAGATGGCGCTGGGGGGCGGGCTGTGGGCATGACTTCCGGAATCAGAGGTTACCTGGGAGGTGTAGTTCGGCAGATTTGAGAAAAAGTCCTCGTTCCCGCATACTCGAGCTGTGTTTGTAGAGGCTTCTGGTCACCGGGGTTCCATCTGGGGGAGGCGAGATGCGGCGCCTACTCCATCTGGAACTTGCGGGTGAACTTGGCTCTTTTTGGAACCTGTTTTTTCCTTTTTTTTTTCCTCCGGGATCCCGCACCCTCCATGTGTTCTTTCTCTTATGCTTAAGGCTTCAAAGATGGCGCTGGGGGGCGGGCTGTGGGCATGACTTCCGGAATCAGAGGTTACCTGGGAGGTGTAGTTCGGCAGATTTGAGAAAAAGTCCTCGTTCCCGCATACTCGAGCTGTGTTTGTAGAGGCTTCTGGTCACCGGGGTTCCATCTGGGGGAGGCGAGATGCGGCGCCTACTCCATCTGGAACTTGCGGGTGAACTTGGCTCTTTTTGGAACCTGTTTTTTCCTTTTTTTTTTTCCTCCGGGATCCCGCACCCTCCATGTGTTCTTTCTCTTATGCTTAAGGCTTCAAAGATGGCGCTGGGGGGCGGGCTGTGGGCATGACTTCCGGAATCAGAGGTTACCTGGGAGGTGTAGTTCGGCAGATTTGAGAAAAAGTCCTCGTTCCCGCATACTCGAGCTGTGTTTGTAGAGGCTTCTGGTCACCGGGGTTCCATCTGGGGGAGGCGAGATGCGGCGCCTACTCCATCTGGAACTTGCGGGTGAACTTGGCTCTTTTTGGAACCTGTTTTTTCCTTTTTTTTTTCCTCCGGGATCCCGCACCCTCCATGTGTTCTTTCTCTTATGCTTAAGGCTTCAAAGATGGCGCTGGGGGGCGGGCTGTGGGCATGACTTCCGGAATCAGAGGTTACCTGGGAGGTGTAGTTCGGCAGATTTGAGAAAAAGTCCTCGTTCCCGCATACTCGAGCTGTGTTTGTAGAGGCTTCTGGTCACCGGGGTTCCATCTGGGGGAGGCGAGATGCGGCGCCTACTCCATCTGGAACTTGCGGGTGAACTTGGCTCTTTTTGGAACCTGTTTTTTCCTTTTTTTTTTTCCTCCGGGATCCCGCACCCTCCATGTGTTCTTTCTCTTATGCTTAAGGCTTCAAAGATGGCGCTGGGGGGCGGGCTGTGGGCATGACTTCCGGAATCAGAGGTTACCTGGGAGGTGTAGTTCGGCAGATTTGAGAAAAAGTCCTCGTTCCCGCATACTCGAGCTGTGTTTGTAGAGGCTTCTGGTCACCGGGGTTCCATCTGGGGGAGGCGAGATGCGGCGCCTACTCCATCTGGAACTTGCGGGTGAACTTGGCTCTTTTTGGAACCTGTTTTTTCCTTTTTTTTTTTCCTCCGGGATCCCGCACCCTCCATGTGTTCTTTCTCTTATGCTTAAGGCTTCAAAGATGGCGCTGGGGGGCGGGCTGTGGGCATGACTTCCGGAATCAGAGGTTACCTGGGAGGTGTAGTTCGGCAGATTTGAGAAAAAGTCCTCGTTCCCGCATACTCGAGCTGTGTTTGTAGAGGCTTCTGGTCACCGGGGTTCCATCTGGGGGAGGCGAGATGCGGCGCCTACTCCATCTGGAACTTGCGGGTGAACTTGGCTCTTTTTGGAACCTGTTTTTTCCTTTTTTTTTTTCCTCCGGGATCCCGCACCCTCCATGTGTTCTTTCTCTTATGCTTAAGGCTTCAAAGATGGCGCTGGGGGGCGGGCTGTGGGCATGACTTCCGGAATCAGAGGTTACCTGGGAGGTGTAGTTCGGCAGATTTGAGAAAAAGTCCTCGTTCCCGCATACTCGAGCTGTGTTTGTAGAGGCTTCTGGTCACCGGGGTTCCATCTGGGGGAGGCGAGATGCGGCGCCTACTCCATCTGGAACTTGCGGGTGAACTTGGCTCTTTTTGGAACCTGTTTTTTCCTTTTTTTTTTTTCCTCCGGGATCCCGCACCCTCCATGTGTTCTTTCTCTTATGCTTAAGGCTTCAAAGATGGCGCTGGGGGGCGGGCTGTGGGCATGACTTCCGGAATCAGAGGTTACCTGGGAGGTGTAGTTCGGCAGATTTGAGAAAAAGTCCTCGTTCCCGCATACTCGAGCTGTGTTTGTAGAGGCTTCTGGTCACCGGGGTTCCATCTGGGGGAGGCGAGATGCGGCGCCTACTCCATCTGGAACTTGCGGGTGAACTTGGCTCTTTTTGGAACCTGTTTTTTCCTTTTTTTTTTTCCTCCGGGATCCCGCACCCTCCATGTGTTCTTTCTCTTATGCTTAAGGCTTCAAAGATGGCGCTGGGGGGCGGGCTGTGGGCATGACTTCCGGAATCAGAGGTTACCTGGGAGGTGTAGTTCGGCAGATTTGAGAAAAAGTCCTCGTTCCCGCATACTCGAGCTGTGTTTGTAGAGGCTTCTGGTCCCCGGGGTTCCATCTGGGGGAGGCGAGATGCGGCGCCTACTCCATCTGGAACTTGCGGGTGAACTTGGCTCTTTTTGGAACCTGTTTTTTCCTTTTTTTTTTTCCTCCGGGATCCCGCACCCTCCATGTGTTCTTTCTCTTATGCTTAAGGCTTCAAAGATGGCGCTGGGGGGCGGGCTGTGGGCATGACTTCCGGAATCAGAGGTTACCTGGGAGGTGTAGTTCGGCAGATTTGAGAAAAAGTCCTCGTTCCCGCATACTCGAGCTGTGTTTGTAGAGGCTTCTGGTCACCGGGGTTCCATCTGGGGGAGGCGAGATGCGGCGCCTACTCCATCTGGAACTTGCGGGTGAACTTGGCTCTTTTTGGAACCTGTTTTTTCTTTTTTTTTTTTCCTCCGGGATCCCGCACCCTCCATGTGTTCTTTCTCTTATGCTTAAGGCTTCAAAGATGGCGCTGGGGGGCGGGCTGTGGGCATGACTTCCGGAATCAGAGGTTACCTGGGAGGTGTAGTTCGGCAGATTTGAGAAAAAGTCCTCGTTCCCGCATACTCGAGCTGTGTTTGTAGAGGCTACTGGTCACCGGGGTTCCATCTGGGGGAGGCGAGATGCGGCGCCTACTCCATCTGGAACTTGCGGGTGAACTTGGCTCTTTTTGGAACCTGTTTTTTCCTTTTTTTTTTTCCTCCGGGATCCCGCACCCTCCATGTGTTCTTTCTCTTATGCTTAAGGCTTCAAAGATGGCGCTGGGGGGCGGGCTGTGGGCATGACTTCCGGAATCAGAGGTTACCTGGGAGGTGTAGTTCGGCAGATTTGAGAAAAAGTCCTCGTTCCCGCATACTCGAGCTGTGTTTGTAGAGGCTTCTGGTCACCGGGGTTCCATCTGGGGGAGGCGAGATGCGGCGCCTACTCCATCTGGAACTTGCGGGTGAACTTGGCTCTTTTTGGAACCTGTTTTTTCTTTTTTTTTTTCCTCCGGGATCCCGCACCCTCCATGTGTTCTTTCTCTTATGCTTAAGGCTTCAAAGATGGCGCTGGGGGGCGGGCTGTGGGCATGACTTCCGGAATCAGAGGTTACCTGGGAGGTGTAGTTCGGCAGATTTGGAAAAAGTCCTCGTTCCCGCATACTCGAGCTGTGTTTGTAGAGGCTTCTGGTCACCGGGGTTCCATCTGGGGGAGGCGAGATGCGGCAGGGCCTTTACCTTTTACCTTTACCTTTTATATTGAGTAAAAAAAAATAATTGATCAAATTATAAAGTATCAAAGTTTTTCCCATAAATTCTACTTTCTAAAAAATTAATATTTTTTTGTCGTTTCAATGACTTTTGGCCATTTGTTTTCACATAGAATCTAACAACTGCTAAGACAATGAAAGCTTTCATTTTTCACCCCATTCATTTTAAACCAGAAGAATCTAAAACTCATGTTTAGTTCAAATTATGAAAAGAGATTCAGAATTCAAAAGCTCTATTTGAATTCTTATTGTGTAACTTTAATGGATGTTGTAGTACACAGTGTGTGAGCAAATATTTCTTCTTTTGCCAATGTTTAGTGTATCTGTGCATTTTTAGGTATGCATTTCTGTTTTTGCATTGCTGTAGTATCTAGGATATCTCTGCATGCATATGACTATAAAATATTCACTGTATATACATCATTTGCATATTAACTTACTTATTGACATGCAAGAGCTTGTCAAGGGATAGCAAAGGATTTCACAAGATGGCATAAGAGTACTTCGAAATTATACGTTAATATATACTTTGTAATTTGTGCTTATGAAAGGAACATATGTTTTGCTATACCTGTGGGCCCTTCGTATTTGTCTCTAAAGCATTTCTTTCACACATTTGAGCTATGTGGTTATAAAAAATAAACTTCCAACGACTTTATTTTTTGAAATGCTAAGATAACGTTAAAGAAACCAAATTCTAGATCCCATAAGACTTGTGTTCTAATTATGGTATGTTTGAACAAACTTGAGCAAGCTATTGACCAGATATTATGCAGCTACCATAGTACACATAATAGCTGTGTTAGATGTTTTTAAATGCATGTGCATAATTGTATTGAATACCACCTAGAGCTACTTATGTGACTTTAGGTAAAAGATCCCATATTCTCAAAGCTTAACTTTCTCTTCTTTACTAGGATTTAATGGTACTACCAACTAGTGTGATAGTAACATAAAACAAAAATTGTATGAAATAAATATCTTAGATGGAGCCTACAGTGCTTGGCAAACAAATAGTGTTGGAAAGTATCTTAGTCCTAAGCATGGTCCCTAGAGCCCATCAGAGGTGATCCCTGAACACAGAATTAGAAGCAAGCCTTGAGCACTGTGAACTGTGGCCCAAACACAGAGACAGGAGAATGAGAGAGAATGTGAGAGTGATAATGTGGATTATGTTAAAATGGTAGTATAAAACCAATACAAACAACAAATAACTTTTCTGGAATGCTAAGAAACAATAGATGTAATAAGAGCATATATTCATTAATAAAACATAGAAAAATAAATTACATAAACAAAATAAAAATAAGGAACAATTTTATACAACTAGCAGTTTCATTTTAAAAATATTTGGCTTTTCAATTTCATGTAAATTCTATACTATGGCTTTAAAAAACTCATCAGATTATGGATATTTTATAGTTTCCTTTATGTCTACATTCAGTTTTAATTTAGTTTTTCTCTTTTTTCACTTCAAATAAATGACAAAGAAATTTATCTTCCAATTTCTATTAATTATCTTTTATTAAATATTTAGCTCACCATTTTTCCAATTTCATTTTTAAAAGCAGTAGTTTACACATAAAAAATGCATCATTTATGACTTTATACCCTGTGTGGATTGATCACATCATTTTATCTTATTTTCTCATATACTTTCATAGACTATCACTGCTAGTATCATTTTTAAGTGTTTTTTAAAAATAATAAGAACTTGGGGCTGCAGCAATAGCACAGCGGGTAAGGCGTTTGCCTTGCACGCGCTGACTCGGGTTCAATTCCCAGCATCCCATATGGTCCCCTGAGCACTACCAGGGGTAATTCCTGAGCACAGAGCCAGGAGTAACCCCTGTGCATTGCCAGGTGTGACCCAAAAAGCAAAAAAAATAAATAAATAAAAAAAAATTTAAAAATAATAAGAACACATAAGGTTAATATCAAATCACTGATTAACTTAGTTATAACATTTGTTATTTTACTTAATGGTTATTGGAAATAAACATAAATATAAAATGCAGATCAAAATTCAATTTAAGAAATTTCATAAGGTTAAAATGTCTTCATGTTATTGTAAACATTTGATAAGCACTAAAATTTTTCTAGAATGACATAGTTTTAAATTATAATTTGACTCTAGAAATTCCTGTTCTATATAGTTAAAGGAGATGTCAGTTCTTGTTAATGCCTTATGTAATATGTTTGATGGAAAAACAAGAATTTGCTCTTCAAAAGAAAATTTAAAATGTGAAAAGACAGTCAAATTTGTATTTATTTATATTTTGATTTTTATATATATAGTTTTTAGATTAAATAATCAATGTCTTTTTAATTAGTTTTTATAACATGATCCCAAACATTGTATTTTTTTTTTGGGCCACCACCAAAGTTTCTCAGGGCTTACTCCTGTCTCTGTACTCAGGAATTACTGGTGGCAGGTTTTGGGTACCATATGAGTTTCTAGGGATCCAGCTTGGGTCAACTGCATGAAAGACAAATACTAAGTACACATACTAACACAAATACAAATACAAAGACAAAGACTAATGCTTGTACATTGCTCCTGCCTTGGTATTGATTTTAATCAATTTTATAATAATAATAAATTTACTAATTAAATCGCATTTAGCCATATAATAATGACACAATTTAAAGAAATAGCAAAATACATTTTCCCTTCGAAAATAGAATTGGAAGTTGACTTGCATCAAAACTGGTCATATATTTCTTGATGTGATAGAGCTTTTCATAATAGTGTGGTGCCCTGTCTTTTTCCATTCCTGCCACTCAAAGCCCATCACAACGTTAATTTTACTGGCAGTTTTCAACTCTATAGGTTATTTAAGAGACCCATTCCAAAGCTCCTTTTAAAAGGTCTCCAGAAAGTGGGCTGATTATATGATCATATACTACTTCAGATTTATACTCTCTAACAATTTCACTGAAGAAACTGCCTGACACATTGGATTTTGTTATATCATAGACTTGATCACTTGATCACTTAACACCTCGTTATTCATTGATTTACTCGAGTGGGTGCCAGTAACATCTCCACTCATCCCTGTTGCGTGCTAGTGTAGCCCAAAGGCATCTGTTTGTTCTAGATGCAGAGCCTCAAATGGATTATTCAGGGTCTTGATGAAGAAGTCTGACCATCTTGAAGGTGGGCGTCCACGCGATCTTTTGACGTCCCGTGGAATCCAGTCAGTAATGGCTCTAGTCCAGCGGTCACCTGTAAACCTCATTATGTGTCCAGCCCATCTGATTTTTGATGCCTTGGCAAATGAGACAGCGTCCCTGATTCTTGAGCGTTGACAGAGATTGGAACTCCGGATTCTATCTCTCATTTGAGTGAAGCGTGATACTCCAAGCATAGCTCTTTTAGTTCCTCTTTGAGAGACTTGAATAGCGTTCTCATTCTGTTTTAGCAGGGCCCAAGTCTCTGAGGCATATGTTAATGCAGGAATAACAGTGGAATCGAAGAGATGTGCTCAGAGCTGGAGGTTCTTTGTCCTCTTAGTTATTTCTTCAACGCTCTTAAAGGCATTCGAAACCACTCTCTTCCTCCTGCATAACTCAGGTGCTAGGTTATTCATCATGTTAATTTCTCAACCTAGGTATATATATGCATTCCGAGATGGTGGTTCCAAATATTCACACCTAGCTATTATTATGGATATCATAGACAAAATGAAAAAAATCAGCTTAGTCCAATTAAGCTTCTGATTTATAGAACTATGATACAGTAAATACATATTAGTTTAAGTTGCTAATTTTTAATAATTTGCTACCTATGTGTGGGGAGTAATGTTGTTTCATTATCTTAAAATATTTTGGAGCAAATACAATTTTCTTATGAAATATTTATAAGAATTCAGCTTACAAGAGTTATACAAATGGAATTTTTCAGATTGAAAACTGAGGACTGGGCATATACTACAGGGGTTAAAATAGCTACCTTGAACAGTGACTAACCACATTCGGTGACCTGAGAACCACCAGTTGTGATCCCTCTGCACAGAATAAAAGCAAAACCTGAGTACAGCCAGGTGTGTTATCTATTGCTTAACTACCCTAACTGTCCCCACCCCCCCAAATCCTGATTTTGCACATCAAATAGACTTTTTTTTCAATGTCCCTAGCACAGAAATCAGGAATCTTCAGAAGAACAGTAGAATATTTGATCACTAGGTTGAGTATAATTTTTGTCTTGAACACCAGAATCAAAGAGTAAGGGGTTTCAAATCAAAAGTTAATTCCTTTTTCTTCTGGAATAGGATACAAATAATCTTTAATTAGCCATTTGAATTTATCAAAGTCTTGACACAGCTTTACAAATAGCTTAAATGTTCTCACATCTAAATTCTGGCAATAATTTGTACTTCTTTGTACTTCTTAGTCTTAATAGAAAATAGCTTACTGCTAGTTCCAAACTTCCTTTTTGGCTTAAATTGAAGGAAAATGAGAAACACATGATGGCATGTCTCCCACATAATAATGAGTTCTGGCCAAGCTATGGAATATGAAAAAGCCCACACATTTCCTGAAAACCATGGACATTTACATGAGTTATTATCATTAAAAAAATTAAAAATCTATGATGCACAGAGAAATCACAGAATAAAAGTTCCCCTAGATTTCATGATAAGAACAATTCTTAAACATAAAGATTTTTCAGTCTAAAAACTTAAACTTATGTTTCTTTCCACTTGCTTGTTCAGAGGTATTTCATCCTTAAAGATGCCTTTAGTTTCAATGTCATGGTTCGTTCTGCTTACATTTACCTCCATGTGCCTTGCGGATTCAGGTTTCATATTGAGATCTTTAATCCACTTTGATCTGACTTTTGTGTCTGGATTTAGACAGAGGTCTGAGTTCATTTTCTGCATGTAGCTGTCCAGTTTTTCTAGAACTACTTGTTAAAGAGGCTTTCCTTGCTTCACTTCACATTTCTTACTCCTTTATCAAAGATTAAGTGATCATATATATATTTGAGAGCCTGTGGCAGAATATTCAGTTCTGTACCATTGGTTTGTGGGTCTTTTTCTATTCAAATACCATGCTGTTTTAATTCCTACTGCTTTGTAGTACAGTTTGAATTTGAGGAAGTTAATGCCACCCATCCCCCTTTTCCCAAGGATTACTTTAGCTCTTCATAGGGGTTTATTTTTCCATATGAATTTCAGGAGAGTTTTGACTATTTCTTTGAAAAATGTTCATGGATACCCTTATAGGGACTGCACTAAATATGTATAATGCTTTGGGGAGTATTGTCATTTTGACTATGTTAATCCTCCCTATCCATGAGCAGGGTTATTTGTCTCCGTTGTTCTCTTTTATTTCCTAAAGTAATATTTTGTAGTTCTCTTTATATAGGTCCTTCACCTCTTTAGTTAAGCTGATTCCAAAATACTTGATTTTCTGAGGCACTATTGTGAACTCGATTGTTTTTCTTTTTAATATCTCTTCTCTTTATTATTTGTGTATAGGAAAGCCATGAACTTCTGGATATTGATTTTGTAACCTGCCACTTTACCATACAGACCTATTGTTTCTAGGAGTTTTTTGTAAACTCTTTAGGATTTTCTTAGTATCATGTCATCTGCAAATAATGATAGCTTGAACTCATCCTTTTCTATCTGAATGCCCTTGATATCTTTTTCTTGCCTAACTTCTATGGCAAGAACTTTCAGTTCTTCCTGAATACGAGTGACAAGAGTGGGCAGACTTGTCTTGTTCCTGATCTTAGAGGGAAGGCTTTTAGTTTATCTACTATAGCACTGTAGCACTGTCCTCCCGTTGTTCGTCAATTTGTTCGAGCAGGCATCAGTAACATCTCCACTGTGAGACTTGTTGTTACTGTTTTTGGCATATTGAATATGTCACGGATAGCTTGCCAGTCTTTGCTGTGCGGGCAGGTTACACTTGGTAGCTTGCAGGGCTCTCTGAGAGGGATGGAGGAATCGAACCCGGGTCCGCTACAGGCAAAGCAAACACCTACCCACTGTACTATCGGTCTGGCCCTGATAAATTTATATTTTTTCCATTTTTTTTACCTACCTATAAAGTATTAAGGTTTTTTTTTAACGAGAGTATCTCACCCACATGGCAAAGCCTGGCAAGCTCCCCGTGACATATTCAATATGCCAAAAAGAGTAACAACAAGTCTCACAATTTGTTGTGAGACATTACTGGTGCCTGCTCGAGCAAATTGATGAACAAGGGGAAGACAGTGCTACAGTGCTACAGTGCTTGATAAATACTCCAATACTGAAAAATTTTACAATAATAATATGGCATGCTAGTTCATTCATTTTCACCCTACAAATTCAGAAATACCTTCATATATCAAAAAGTTACAAATATACATCAGAATAAATTACATATATACACATAGATGCTACTACATATACAAATATATTTTATATGTATCTAAATATAAATACATATGCAAAATATTATATACAACAATTTATCATTTATAAAACTTCATTGAAAAGCATACAAACATTGTCTCAGAAGGCAAATAAAATGAGTCATTTGACTCAGGAATACCTTTAAAAAATATTTTATAACATATCAAAATGACAGAAGATAGCCAGCACTGTTGAGGATATGGAAAAAATAAGTATTCAAACATTATTGAATATACAATAATGTAGACTATGGAGTACAGTTTGGCTGTTCTAAGAACATTAAAAAATATGATATATGGCTAAGCGTAATTTCATTGATACCCATGAGAAATGAAAGGATTTCCACATAATGTCTTGTACATTAATGTTTATAACAACATTATCAATGAAAACTGAAGAAGTGAAAACAACTCAAATGATTATTAACTGATGAATGGCTGAACAACCTGATATACCCAGATGATAAAATATTACTCATGAATGAGAGAAATGAAGTATATATATATGAGAAACATTAATAAATCCTAAAAGAAAATTAGGTTAAATCAATTAAGTCATGGTACAAAACACTACATATAATTTGCTTCTGTGGAATGTAATGAAAAAGCAAATATATAGAAACATAAAAATGTTGTCTGGATTTCAGTGATTTTGAATGTGGAGATTGAAAATTGACTAAAAATTAGGAATTACTTTGAGGTGATGAAAACAGCCTAAAAATTAATGATACTGACAATTCTTAATGTTCTAAATAACTTTTAATTTGAACAAAAATTAATCAAACTCTGAAATTAAAAAAAAAGAAGATAGGTGCCTGTGAGATAGTAAAGTACTTGGAGACTACATTTGGTTTAGTGCTAGTCACATTAGTCTCCCAGATACATCAGGAGTGGCTTGAAGTGCTTTATGCAGTGCAAATAATTGAACCAGGGCCTCCATCAAGCAAAGTATGCCCTTTGAGCAATGTGCCTAGCTCCTCAAATGTACATTTACAACTTTAATTTAAACAAACAAATAAGCAAATACCCCTGCATCCTATGGAAACTTATCTCATGTGTATGCCTTTTTGTTATATAGTACTTAACACAATATTCCATATAGAACTCCAAATTTGCCTACTGAAAGGGAAGCAAATTTGAAGTTCTATATGTAATATTATTCTATATGGAAGTTCTATATGAAATATTTGGTTATTTTGTTTCTTCTTTTGGCCACACCTGGTGGAACTCAGAGCCTAAGTTAGGATCTGTGTTCAGGGATCACTCCTTGCAGGTGTCATGGACCATAATGGGAGACCAGGATTGCATTCAGGACAGCAGAGTGTAAGGCAAATATCCTACCCACTGTACTATTTTTCTAGCCCCTGCATATGAAGTTCCTTTAGTGAGAGTGATTTTGGTATGTCTTTTTTTTCACACTTATGCTCCCAACTTGTAAAGCAGTTCAGTTAATTTGTGTTAAAAAATGATAAATAAATGTCTCAAGGAGAAACAAAATAAAAGTGCTTCTATTGTTCCCTTCCTGCTTTTGTCTTCATTTTCCACTCTGAGCAAATATGATTATCAGAACTTAAAACTGTTAGGTTTGCTGCTGCTGAAAAATTGACCTTTCTGGTATCAATTGACTGGTATGAAATTGACCTTCCCACAGCATGGAAGATAGGATGTATGATGTATCTATCCAGGAAGCCACCAGTCAACATTCCATGCTTCCTCACATTTATCCCCTACAGATAACAGAATATCAAACCAGCACACCAGTCCCACTGGTCTCTGTTCCCTTCTCCCACCAAAGACAACTTATAATACTGCTTAGTCTCTCCCATGGTGAGACTCTACCCCAGTCTAGCCAGAGGCCAGTAGAATAACCCAGTTGCACACTCTAATAAGCTTCCCTATTTCTACATTTTAATTGTCTCTGACCCTCTCTGCATTGGGCGAAGTCTTAGGTCTATCAAAAATAATACACATTTAAGACTTAGAACACAGCGCAAGGGTCTGGGGCACATGCTTGTGTGAGTAGGACTTTAGCTAGTTTCTTATCATTTCATGTTCCACCCTGCATTATCACCAGGTGAAGCTCTGGTGACCCTGGGGACCATTGGAGTATTCCCATGAGTGGCCCTGGGTCCAGGAGAGCAACTCCCTGAAAACAAACAAGCAAGCAAACAAACAAAATGGCTTTATGCAAGCAAGCTTGCAGCTGTGTAAATTTGAGTTCAACACAGATCCTCTGGGTCTATACAGAAAGTTTAATGTCTGAAATCATATCTGATGACTTAAGAGATGAACCTCTTCTAGGGATCACCCATATTTTCTGATCTGCGGCACCATTTCATCATCATTGAATCTGCAGTATTGCGTTCTTCTAACTTGGTGCATCAGCACCTGGTGTCTGATTTTAAGTTCTTCACTGCTTTTTAAAGATCTCTATGATTATATTTTGTTTATCTGTTTTATATAGGATATTTATGCTAGGGGTTATTAAAGTCTGATTATTAGTGAACTGTTCTAAAAATTATAGTTGTTTGTGTACCTTAACACCTCTTGATAGTAAATTTCTGGAGAAAATAGACTACTGCGTTTGACTCAAAAATTTTGTGAGAAGATTATTTTATGATATATTTGTTGGATTGCTACTTTTACAAAAAGGCTTCCTTGGGTCAGAGCAACAGTACAGTGAATTGCATGCAGCCACTGTGAGTTGGATCAGTGACACTACATATAGTTTCCCAGCACAACCAGAAGTGAGTGATTTCTAAATACAGAGTCAGGAGTAAGCCCTGAGCAAAAGAAAAGAAAACCAAACCAAAAAAACCCTAGTACACTTTTGTCGTCTACTATATTGATAGGGGAAATAGTTGATAAATGGTGTTACATAGGGGAGAATAACTGTGATAATAATTTAACAAATCACTCACTTTTGTCAATTTCCATAGCACATCATTCTAGTACTAGTTACCTGTCAAAACAATCAGCCATATAAAAGTTGCATATTTTAATCTGCTATATTTAAAAATTAAAATCTTCTAGTTGTACTACTAATATTTAATAATTTATAGAGGATGAATTCTCAGCTGTAGGGTGATTATTCTGTATCTGGAATATTTGATGATGTTTGGAGGCATCATTAATTGTCAGAACTGGAAGGATCATATATACATGTTTGTATGTATGATCATACGTATATATATCATACATACATATAAAAATATATGGGATATTGCTATGTTTTGTACAATGGTAAAATAATTGATTACAACCAGTAATTACCTAGCATAAAATGTCAATAATATAACTATTAATAAACCCTTCTCTAAACTGAAAAAATTACCCAAAATACAAAACTCATAGTTATGTGCATATTTGTCATCTTTATGTCAAAAAAGAGAAGCTGAATTTTTTGTGTTTAAATGAATTTATTTTTACTATTTTATGTAGTCGTTACAAATATTATTTAGTTTTAAAATTAGAGGTATTTTTTACTACTCTATCAATTTCCTAGTTTTCTACATGTATGTGCCCTACATATTCCATTGATTTTTTTGTATATTTTAATATATATATTTTACAAAGACTAAACTTTGTTTGAAAATAATTTAGAAATTAACATCTAATTTGGGTTCATTTGTTTCAAATTAGAGAAAAATTATTACTTAAGCTGTATTTAATAGATGATATATAAATAAAATTAATTAGTACTTTGTTCTTACATTATAATTTCTTTTATAAGCTATAAGTAGATTTTTTTTAGCTACTAAACATATTATAAGAAAAATTAAGCATAGCCTTTGTTCTAGTTGAGGAACAAAAGAAGGACATACTAAAACATGCTTCTCTGATATCTAGACCTGAATATATTTGTTAATTTTTATAGCTTAATAAATAATATACTGAATATGTTACATGTAGTGCAACAATACTATAGTAAAAGATAATGAAAATTTAAGAAAAGTAAGAGATTAGATTTACTTCCTCCTACTGTGATTTATGAGTGCTATTTATAAAAGAACTTGATTCCTGTGGTCTATAAAGCAGCAGAAACACCCTCGCTTGACGAATCCTGAAGACATATTGAGCAGTTATTCTCCAAGGTAACATTCAATATTAATTTGCTAATTTAAAACAAGATCATTTACTGTGAATGGGATCCAATTCTCACTCTTGTGGAATGTAGAGTCACATATGAGTAATAGCTAGGCAGGCAATAACTGCATCCCATGGCAAAATCAACAGAAGCACGTTACAAGGAATAATAGATGCTATAGAAATCTTTCCGTTTCTTTTTAATTTCTTATTTGCAATCAAAAGATAATAAGATTTTTTTCTGTTCAGCAATTGATAATCCATGTATTCAGAAACAGTGGTCCTTTGCTTCTCCAAAAACTGGAAAATTCACTTACTAAAGCACTTTTAGAACTACGTTTATTCTTCTTGTATGTAGTGGGATCTTGCATGATTATGTGACATGTGATTTCATGACATGTGATCTAGAAACATTTCAAAGTCGTGAAATCTAACTCAAGTCACATGGAATCTACATCAAACATAAAGTTTACTTTGAGGATCTAAGGTAAAATATTTTTTCTGCTAAAACGATATTTGAAGACATAAGTATTAATTATTTGCTCACATTGGTTATGGGATATAGAAGTAACTAGAATTACAACAGCCTTTGCAATCATTAGAGAATCAACTTGAGCTAAAAATGCAGAATGAATGCAATCATAGAGCAAAGCAATGAGTAATCTTGACTTGATAAACTGGTTATGACTTAAAATCATTTATTCACTATTTTTTCATTACAAACTATAAGTGCATTTAAATTTATTACAGGTGAAAATTCTTAACTCATAATAGTAGAGAAACATTTCTAAGCAAATGTTTAACAAGCTTTATTAAGGTTTTCCCAAATAAATACAACTTGATTGCATCATCTGACCACTTGCACACATCACTGAGGTTAGTTTTAAGTTTGTTTTGGGACCCATGCATTAGTCCGGGTTTACTCTTGGCTCTACACTCAGAGATCATACATGAATGACTCTGGGGAGCATATGGGGTGTCCAGGATTGAATCCTGGTAGGCAACATGCAAGGACAGAGCTCTATCCTCTGTATTATCAGTAGCCCTCGTTTAGATATCTTGTTCTGCATGTCTACTTCCTAATTGCAGGCATCCAGTAATCAAAACAGATTTTATATCCACCACAAAAAAATTGACCCCTGAATGTATAACAGGATATTTCTGTGAATATTGTAATAGATACACAATAAGTTTTGGTATCCATCATTTTAAAAAATCAAATTTGACTGAAATTTTGTGAATGTTTATACACAATTTATAACAGATGTTGGACTGCAGAATAGTGGAAGGATAAATCAGGCCAGTCTAGAAATACTGTAAAAATAATCTAAAAGGGAAAGAGGAATATTGTGCAAATTATACTGACCAACATAATGTGACTAATAATATACTACCTTGGTTAAAAAAATGACAATTTGCAATGAACACAGATTTCATATACCTGCATTTGATATTTATTCAAAATGCAACAATTCTATCAATTTTTGTTATATAATTTAAGATTATTCTTAGTTATTTGTGAAGAAATGAGAAGGCTAAAAGATACTTAAAATGATAGGAATTTAGTATATAACTTCCCCCAATGTATTTCTCCAAACTCTTAGTACAAGTGTGTTCTATTTGTTCTCTAATAATCAGAAATAGGGTTGGGCTCCTGATTTTTTAATCCCTTGGTCACCTGAGGTTGGTTGGAGCAGGCAGAGGATCTCTATTCCCGGGTCTGTTGAGCCTGGAGTCCAAGGTCCCAGAGTTCCGCTTACCTGGCTCTGTGGGACTTCACTTGTGCGTGTTTCAGCCCCAGCATCTGGAAAGCATCTTGGAGCATGGTGGAGGCTGGGTAGTGGAAGTAGTGCCCTGTCTACTTCCACCAACTGCGACAATCCAGGGATTACGCACAGAAGACCCACCCTACTGGGACCAGATAAATATCTCGCCAGCAGACCTCTACTACCTCCACTACCCAGTCACCGCCATGCTCCAGGATGGTTTCCAGACACATAATAAGACACTTAATACCCATCTTCCAAGATTGCTGCACCAAAATTTGATAGAGTTCAAATAAGGTTTGAACTATGGGAACACCTACAGGGGTGATTACAGGCTGACCTAAAAGCCTCTATCCCTCTCAGAAGGCCTGGCAAGCTACTGAGAGTATCCCACCTGCAAGGCAGAACCTGGCAAGCTACCCCTGGCATATCTGATATGCCAAAACCAGTAAATACAATGGGTCTCATTCACCTGATCCTGAAAGAGTCAACAATATGGGACCGTTAGGAAGGATGAGGAAGGAGAGGCTGATAAAATCTCAAGGCTGAACTAGGCTGTTAAAATGAAGAAAGACAAAAATGACTGTCTGTACTTTCAATGTACATACGCTGGCATCGGATGCATCCATCAAGGAACCTGATGGTACAAGTTCAAAAGATCAAGTACGACATCAATGGTCTGACCCAGATGAGAGGCATCAATCATATCACACTGTTTTCGACACTGGAGAAAAATTATTCCTTGGAACATGCGACAAAAGAGGCGTCGGTGGTGTTGTTGTCATTGTCAACACGAACTTGGCCATAAGCATTGATTCATTCAAATGCCTAACAACCCACATCAGATGATTACACTTGAATAGATGTGTCTCACTGCCGGCAGTTTCTATTTTCGTTGTCTACACACCACATCCAATTATAATGAGTAGAAATTGAGAAGTTCTACATAGAGCTGGAGAAGTGCTATAAAGAAGACCACACCTTCTGCAAGATCATTGTCGGTGATTTTAAAGCCAATATAGGATCGAGAATATCAGCCAAAGAACTGCACATAGGGACCCATGGCCTAGAATGGAACAAACAGGTTGAGAGACTTTCAGAGTTCATCATGTCGAATAAGACCATCCATGGTAACTCACAGTTCCAGAAGGCTGAATCTAAACATTGAACTTGGGAGTCTCCCGGTGAACATTTCCTCAACAAAACTGACCACATCATATTCAATCAACAGTTTTGCCTGACCGATGTCACTGTTGTCCCAAAATTCCAAACGGTATCAGACCAATGTCTCCTTCTTGCAAAATTCTACTTCATGGAGTGAGGAGAATGGGCTGCAAAGATTAAGAAGAGAACTCCCAGGATGACCACCAACTGGGAGCTCTTTGGCACTATTGAGGCAACATAGGAAGATGCTGTCATTGACGACATTGACGAGGAATATGATCTACTGGTTCAGCACCTCTATGATTGTGTGACGAATGCCGAGAGAGATAGCCACAAAAAAAAAAAAAAACTGTCTTCAAAAACTCTTGAGCTTATTCACCAAAGTGGCTTGGCGCAAGCCTCAGGCAACTCCAAATGAATGTCTGAGCTTGCAAAACAGTGCAGAAAAATGATAAAGGAAGACCTCAAAGAGAGAAGAGCAGCAGTGCTGGCAGATGCGGCAGAAGCCAAGAAAAGCATTCGCAATGCCTGCCTGTCCCTTGCCAACTACAAGACCAAGATGACTACACTCTGACATCCTAATGGATCTATCACATCTTCGAGAAGGGCAATGGAGAAGATTATCCATGACTTCTACTCGGATCTCTTTGATAGCCACGTCCACCTGCCCACATACCAAATTTCACAGGATAGGTTGTTTCCAGTGTTCTCCCTTCCGAATCTAAAATCCTATTTTGTCGATAAACAAGCAAACAGCACCAGGCCCAGACAAGGTCTCACCTGAACACCTGAAGAATCTGCCATTGGTACTCATTAGTATTCTGTCTCGGCTCTTCACAAACTATCTGTCTGAATGCAAGGTTCCGTCCCAATGGAAAACCAGCAGGACTGTACTACTGCACAAGAAGAGAGACATCCATGACTTTGGCAACTGTGTCCCAAACTGCCTATTGTCTGTCATTTACAAGACGTTCACACGAGTCATTTGGAATAGGATTGGCAGAACACTAGATGAAGAAAAACCATGTGAACATGCTGGGTTCTGCAAAGGATTCAGCACGATTGACCATATCCACACGATAACCAAGCTAATTGAGTTTTCTTGGGTGTTCAAGGTGTTGCTCTGTCTAACGTTCATTGATTTAAAGAAGGCCTTTGATTCTGTTGAGACTGAAGCAGTCATCGAAGCCCTATCCAAACAGGGTCTTCAAACTCAATACATCAGGATTCTCTGTGAGCTGTATTATGGATTCACTCCCAGGATCTCACCATTCTACAGGGAAGTGATCATTGATGTCAAGAGAGGGGTTCGGTCTTAAACTAAGAAGCTTCTGCACCTCCAAAGAAACAGTGACCAAAATACAAAGACAGTCTACAGAATGGGAAAGGATATTCACCGAATACACATCTGACAAGGGGTTGATATCCAGGATATACAGAATACTGGTTAAACTCCACAAGAAGAAAACATCCAACCCCATCCAAAAATGGGGCAATGAAATGAACAGAAACTTTCTCAAAGAAGAAATCCGAATGGCAAAAAAGCACATGAGAAAATGCTCTACATCATTAATCGTCAGGGAGATGCAGATCAAAACCACAATGAGATACCATCTCACACCTCAGAGACTAGCCCACATTCAAAAGAACAAAAGCAACCGATGCTGGCGTGGATGTGGCGAGAAAGGGACACTCCTTCACTGTTGGTGGGAATGTCCACTGGTTCAGCCCTTCTGGAAAACAGTATGGACGATTCTCAAAAAATTAGAAATTGAGCTCCCATTTGACCCAGCAATACCACTCCTGGGAATATATCCCAGAGAGGGAAAAATGTATAGTCGAAGTGACATCTGCACTTGTTTGTTCATTGCAGCACTCTTTACAATAGCCAGAAACTGGAAGAAACCTGAATGCCCAAGAACAGATGACTGGTTAAAGAAACTTTGGTACATCTACACAATGGAGTACTATGTAGCTGTTAGAAAAGATGAAGTCATGAACTTTACATACAAGTGGTACAATATGGAAAGTATCATGCTAAGCGAAATGAGTCAGAAAGAGAGGGATAGACATAGAAAGATTGCATTCATCTGGGGGATATAAAGTAACAAAGTATGAGATTAATACCCAAGAATAGCTGAGATCAGCACCAGGAGGATTACTCCATAACTTAGAGGCCAGCCAGGTATCCTAGAGGAAAGGGCAGTTCAGATAGAGAAGGGAGCACCAAATAAAGGGTGTTTGGAGGATCCTCCCAGGAGGGGAGATGCATGTCGAAAGTAGACTATGGACTGAACATGTTTGCCACTCAATGCCTCTTTTGCAGACCACAACACCCAAAAGGAGAGAGAGAACACAGGGGATTGCCCTGCCACAGAGACAGGGGGGATGGGGGGATGGGGGTGGGAGGGATATTATCCATGGTGGTGGAAAATGGGCACTGGTGGAGGGATGGGTATCTGATCATTGTATAATTGAAACCAAAGCACAAAAAATTGTAAATCTACAACTTTAAAAAAATAAAATAAAGGGGGAAAAAAAAGAGAGGGGTTCGGCAGGGCGATACCATTTCACTGAAACTCTTCAGTGCCACCCTCAAGAACGGCATGTGACAACTGGAATGGGAAGGAATGGAAGTCAAGATAGTCGGTTGGCAACTACACCACTTCTGCTTTGCTGATGACATCATTCTAATAACACCAAACATCAGCCACGCAGTATAAATGCTGGCCGACTTCTAACATGAGTTTGGAAAGGTTGGACTACAGCTAAATCTCACGAAGACAATGTTTATGAGAAACAGTTTCGTTCCAGGCATTCCATTTGCTCTCAATGGAACAGACATCTCCGAAGGCAACAGTTATATGTACCTTGGTCGAAAAGTCAACATGATGAATGACCTGGCACCTGAGTTGTGCAGGAGGAATAGAGTGGCTTGCAACACCTTCAAGAGTTTTAAAGAAATAGTAAGAGGACAAAGAATCTCTGGCTCCCGGAACATCTCTTCTATTCCACTGTTCTTCCTGCACTAACATATGCCTCATAGACCTGGGCTCTACGAAAACAGGATGAGAACGCTATTCGGGTCTCCCAAAGAGGAACTGAAAGAGCTATGCTTGGAGTAACCCACTTCACTCAAAGTAAAGAAAGAATCCAGAGTTCTGACCTCCATCAATGATTAAGAATCAGGGACGCTTTCTCATTTGCCAAGGCATTGAAAATCAGATGGGCTGGACACGTAATGAGATTTGGAGATGACCACTGGACTAGAGCCATTACTGACTGGATTCCACAGGATATCAAAAGATCACATGGCTGCCCACCTACGAGATTGTCAGACTTCTTCGTCAAGACCCTGAATGATTGGTTTAAGGCTCTCCATGTTCCTAGAATAAGTAGATACCATTGGACTACACTAGCATGCCACAGGGACAAATTGAGACATTACTGGTGCCCACTCGAGCAAATTGATGAGTAACGGTATGTCAAGTGATCAAGTGATCAAGTGATCAATCAGTAAGAGAATATTCAGAATAAACTGAATATTCAGTCAGTGGAAAAAGTGCCTGTAGTACAAGCACAAAATTCTCTATATCATCTTCAATGAATCTCACACAAACTGAGCACATCCTGCTCATGTGCCTGAGACTTCAGGGTGACCTAGGCCTCATGTATGGCAGTTAGCCAGCATGTGTCTGCACCACAACTAAAGTGTGCAACACCTGGAAAGCTCTGCAGTTAAAAGGCGTGTGAGCAAGATAAGTAAAAGACATGGTAGCAACATGGCCGGGAGTGATTCCAGGGCCATCCTACAGACCACAGAGAACATTACAATCAGAACATGAGAATTGCTATTAGAATGTGAGGATGAGCACATGTGCACTGCAATGTTTGTGTGCATGTGTGTGTGTTTGTGCGTGTTGAGAGGGAGAGAGAGAGAGAGAGAGAGAGAGAGAGAGAGAGAAAGAGAGAGAGCCCAGTCATTATAGGAACAACGAAGGTAAGGGAAGGGGAAGTTGGGTTGAATAAATAATACCAAAATGTCTATTTGTGGCTAAAAAAATAGGATAAAAGAGTTCATATTTGGTATAATACTGAAACAAAATTGAAATCCATGAAATGAAAGCTCAGGGATATATGGAACAGACCTGTCTGTGAGCCAGAGGAAGATTTTGAAAGAAGAGAGGGCAAAAGATTGTGGTACTGGTAATCCATAATTGTGGCATTAAGCTTTTAATAATAAGGACTATATCTAGAAAATGTTGGGGACTGAGACTGGGAATACTTCAATTGTGTTTTTAAATGAAGAGCAATTGAGGATGCAGCTGTTTAATATGGAAAATACCGTTGTCTAGTGGATCAGAGTCTAGACTGGGCTCTACTCCCAGTTCAGCTATTGAATCTGGCAAACTTTAAACAGATTGCAGATTAGAAACGAAAAAAAAAAAAGATTTACTGGCTTCTAGCCCATTCCTTTCCACCCTTAGTCTTTAACTAAATCTTGAAAGAATCAAAAGTTTTCTCTCACATGTTAGTAATCGCTCTTGAACAAAAATTTACGATGCATAGTGCATGAATAGACAAATGGTCTAAAGCCAGAATGCAGGACTAATAATATACATATAGTAAGGAGAAAGGCATATGAGTATGTGGCTGCTTCTTCGTTTATAAATGTAAGTTCCAAACTAGCTGCTGAATTTGTTAAAATGTAATGATAGGTTTCCCATGATTGTGTGCCCTTATCCTACTGGTTATCTTATGATTGGGCAGCATAAATCCCTTATTTTCAGATGCACAAGGAAAATGATATTTCTTGCATGAGCAATTTTGTGCTTCATTGCTCTTAATTGCACACTTCAGCTTCACTCTTTGAAAGAGTACAACATCTTAGAAAAAAAAAAGGTCAATGTATGAGACTGTGCAGGAATAGAAAAACTCTGAAGAAGCAAAAATGATATCTGCTGCTTCAAGGAATAGCTCATTAAAAACAAGTTTGTGGCTAAAGCTGTGACTCTGAGAGAGAGAATGAATCCCTGACATGAGTGAGGCCTTGGGTTCAATGGCACCATGGAAGAAAACAAATAAAATCTATATGTACATTTATACATTTTAAATTAAGTACAAAGTTTACAAACTTCTTACATAGGAAAACACTTAAATCAACTTTTTGATGTTACTCCCACATTTGAATTATTTCCTTGTAACAAATGCAATACATTTTAAAATTTTGGTTATTGTACCACACCTTTTGTTTCAGGTGGCACTATGAGCACTCACATGTTAACGGGTGTTTGCAGGCTCTCTGGGCAGTTCTCTCTCGCCTCCCTCATTCCGTGCTCTCGAATCACTTCCAGACCCAGGAGAGCTGTCGCCTTAGCCCAAGGAAGAAGGAACAAGGGCCAAGTTGGTTGGTGATCAGTTGCTGTTGATTCCATCTCTCATCTCTCCCAAACTTTATCCACAACTCTCTCCCCAACTTGCTCCACAACTTTCTCCAACTCTCTCTCTAACTCTATCTACAACTCTCTCTCCCAGTCTCCTGTGTAATCTCCTTGCAACTCTGTCCCCCACTCTCCCTGCTGACACCACTTTAACCACTTCTTCTCTAACCACACTTCTCATAACCACAGCTCCTCCAGAAAGCACAATCAACATGTTTATCAAGCCTTCCTTACCACCTACAGCCTAGGAGGACAAAACAGCACTTAAGGTGTGTTTCTCTTCTCCTTAGACCAGTAACTTAATTAACATCTTGATTCTACTTCCTAACATTTGCCATTCTTTACGGACACAGTAATAGACACAGTTAGGCTTGTAGGGAAACTCTCTTGTGGACATCTTGTCACAGATTCAGATGACAGTGCTCAAGCTGGATTAATCATTCCTAACTCTAGCAGGGTCTCAATCTAGTTATGACTTTTTGGATTATGTTGAAATTTTTCCATGGCCTTTCTCTTAACTTATAGTTAAGTATTCTGGCACTTTGGCCTGGCACATTTGGATGCCAGGGTAGCTCACAGCTTTCCCTGGATCCATCCAGTCCCTCCTCGAGACCCTGATTTTGGGGATTTAGGAAGTAAGGGAAACTGAGGCTTAAATAGAGAGAGCAGATGTCCAAGAGGTAATATTATCTGGAGTCAATTCACTCCCAAATTACAAGCTTATCTTTTTAACTGTTTTCCTGTATCCATACAAAAAGTAATTGTTCTGAAGTAACTAACCATGCAAAGGACATTAAGGAGAAGAGAAAAACAATATTTACAAGTCAATAAAATCTGACCAGGAGACAAAGATAATTGACAGGTTGGGAGAGCAATCAACAAACTCAAAATCCCTTCAGCCAGGGAAGAAGTGCAAACCAATGTTATCCTACACACCTGGCTGTGCTCAGTGTTTAATCTGGGCTCTATTACTCCTGGCAGTGCTGGGTCCATATATGGTGCCAGGATTGGAACAAATATTGGCTGCAGGCAAGACAAGCACCTTAGACTCTACATTATCTCTCCAGGTCAGGTAATGTGTAATCTATTTAAAATATTTTATTTTATTTTATTATTTTTTTGAATCACCATGAGATATACTGTTACAAGGTTGTTCATGATTGGGTTTCAGTGATACAATGTTCCAATATTGTATTTTAATTGTTATATTTGCCATAGTTTGTTTGTACTAAACACTGAGAGCAGAGATTGTTTATAAATTTTTGATTGTTTTCTTCCTATACTTAGAATAATGTTTAAAATGGAATAATGTCTTGCAAGGCATTGGTCTTCAGCTATGGGTTACTAGGCAAGCAAAAAAAAAAAAGAAATCAGTCATATAAGGCATATAAAATATTTGGCCTGAAAATCAAGATCACACATATCAACTACGGAATGATGCATGCATCAGCAGATTCTGTAAAGTCTGAACTTTACTATTGCTACCTCAATCCTAAAGCACTGTGGTACAAAATATGACAAACCTATAATTGCAACCAAGATATATTTCAATATCATGTGTTTTGTTTCTAGGGTAATTACTCACTTGCAATATTCTCATTCTCTTTCTAAAATAAGAGAACAGAAATGTCCATTACTGTTCTTAAACTAGCTGGGCATCAATGTTTGCGACACATTTCTTTAGAGACTGGGATGGTGGATAGGTAGCCACTTACACTTTGCAATATTCTCATTCTGGCAGAATTAATGATTTTCCAGATTTATCCATTTCTCACTTATGCAGATAGTGGGAGAAAACATATCTGTAAATGTTCAAAATCAGGCCATAACAATTTTCTATTAATGAATTGTTCCCTGGCTTCCTCAAATAAAATTAAATTTAAAACAATTTCAAATAAGGCTAGTTTTATTCTAATTAGTTTCCTTTCCATTTCATGTGACTTTGATTTTAATGAATGTAGACACAAAGCGAATGTCATACTTATATGTAATATTTTCCAATATAATTTTTATTATTTAATTTATTAAAAATAATTTATATATTATAGTGGAGAGAATTCTAGACTTTGAGGGGCTTGGGAAAAAAAGTAATTTGGCTAATGATAAATTAGCATTGATACTGATTTAGCTGTATCTTTTACATTTTAGACAACTAGATACACGATCCCCTGCCTGGAGTGATCTGAAGTGATAATGCAAGGTTTAGGACACACATACTCGCACAAAGCTATCAACTAGATCCATGGCACTGAATATGGTGTCCTGAGGAGCAACAGGAATAACTCCTGATCACAAAACCAGGAGTAAATCCTGAACATGGCTAAGTATGCCCATCCCCCCACCCCCGAAATAACAAAAGTAACACAATCCCTAACAAAAATTTGAAGAAAAATTTTCCTTTGATTATTGTATTTGCTTTAATTCCCAAATAAATCAGTACACAAGTATAACCCAATAGTCGTATTTATAAAAGTAGCACTGTAGCACTGTCCTCCCATTGTTCATTGATTTGCTTGAGTGAGCACCAGTAACATCTCCATTGTGACCCTTGTTGTTACTATTTTTGGCATATCGAATACTCCATGGGGAGCTTGCCAGGCTCTGCTGTGTGGGTGGGATACTCTCGGTAGCTTGCTTGGCTCTCCGAGAGGGACAGAGGTATCGAACCAAGGTTGGCCACGTGCAAGATAAATGCCCTATCTGCTGTGCTATTGCTCCGGCCCAAATCAAATTTATAAAATTTTATAAATCTTATAAATTTTATCAATAACAAAACAAAATTAAATAAAATTACCCTTCATGTTTCTGTTAAGGGGCTGCTGGGGCAATAGCACAGTGGGTAGGGCATTTGCCTTGCACACGACCAACGTGGGTTCGATTCCTCTGCCCCTCTCAGAGAGCCCAGCAAGCTACTGAGAGTATCTCGCTTGCATGGCAAAGCCTGGAAAACTACCCGTGATGTATTCAATATGCCAAAAACAGTAACAAAATTTCTTACAATTTGTTGTGAGACATTACTGGTGCCCGCTCCAGCAAATCAATGAATGATGGGAGGACAGACAAACAGACTTCTGTTAAGAAGACTATTTCCAAGAAATATAATAACTCTGGAAACCTACAGACTAAGGGCAGATCTCAGTGTCTTGTCCCTAGAAATGATAAAACTAGAATTAAACACTTGTTCACTACAGATTACAATGGAAGTGCATATTATGTTACCTTTGGTGTTAGTATTTTTAGGTAATTTATAGTGATGTCCACCAGGAAAACTAAATTATTTAATTTTTCAACAACTGTTATTAACATGATTTGAAAATATAAATATACTTCCATAAAAGTACAGGAACAAGTGAGTCAATATTTTCATGACTAAAACGCAGGAAAAGTTAACACATTTTGAGATGAGGTGAGAAGTTATATAAACAAAATGAGAAGACAGGATCTGGAGAGACTTGATAGTTTTTTTACAGTTATATCAAAAGAAAGTGTAAAATCAAATGAAATCGTTTAAGCAAAATGATCACCTATGAGTAAAACAAGGATAGATGAGATCGTTGCTGGAAGAAATGTGATAGTAATGACCTGGCATTCACTGAGAACAGAATTATACACATTATTACTGCCAGCACCAAACATGCTATTTAATTTGCAGTCCTTGGTACAAAAAAGGATGCCACTACGTTCTTTAAAACTTATTAAAATTTATAAGACAGTGAAAAGGGAGCATTACAACAAACCCTAAGTCCTACTAAGTGCATGTTCCTTGGAACTGCATTGGCTGCAAAGTTTTGAATCTACTTATGAGTACATTATGCTGGAGGACCAGTGGAGAGTAAAGTCTGCATAATAAAAAGTAGATTCATTCAAGTGTGATTAATATGAAAATCACATTGATTATAAAGGCTACAGTGTAATTTGTTTCTAACTGAGCTAGGGATCTTAAAAAACAAAAAATAAAACGTAAATGAAGGACCTTTAATTTCTAATTTTCAGAATGGGTAATAAAAGCAGAAAGATTTAGTGATAGTCTTAAGGCAATCTCCTATCTCTGCAAGAAAGTCATGACAAGTACTTGCTCTAAATCAAATTATTCAGATTAATATTTGTGAGGTCAGAAAGAAATCCAAGTTCTTCGAAGGTAGGAAAATTCCCTTTCAAGGCTAAATCCTATGCCTCATAGACACAAACATAAGTGGATATATGTGTACATACATAAATGTGTGCACTTATGTACATCCACACATTCTGACATTTTATCCCAATTCTTCTCTAGAAGTGCTTGGAGCCATTTATAAAGTGACTAGAAAATGAAGAAATAATAAAGAAATATTTTCTAGGATGGTTTGTTGTTTCATAGGAATAAATTTTGTGATCACTGAGAGTGACAGTATTAACAGTCATAGTTCATGTGGTGGATGATTCAACGACTTCTGTTGGTGCCTGGGTTCATAAATATATAGTTAGAGAAAATGCACTGAAGGCTATCATAGCACAAACCCTATAACCCTTAATTACACTAGTGAAAGTAGGAAAAATCAAGTAGAACTTAACAGAGCATTTCACAGTTCATCCTCTATGTTTTATAAAATAGTAAGAAAAAAACTAACATAAGTTTCAATAGAAAAACACAAATTATCCTACCCTTTTCAAAAAATGTTAACAGTCTGAGGTTAGTAATTTTATTTCTTTGATTAAGAAAAAATACATAATTTAAAAAAAACACAACTGAAAGGAACGATGTGATATTGTAAACTTCATAGGGTAGTCTGACCATCAAAAAAAGTCATGATGCTGTACTTTGTGACTGAAAAAAGGCATAGATTTTCTGTAATTACCATAACATTACTTACCTTCATAACTTTTGCTTGCTTTCCAATTTACTCTCCTAAAATAATAGGTATTATGCTTTCACTCATAACTATACCAACTATCCTTCATGTTTTATATTATATTGTGATCTGCAGAGAAACAAGTTACTTTGATAACTCTGTAGGCAGGAAAAACAAAGGCACATGATGCTGTTGTATAATATGGAATTATGCAATTAATTTGGAATTTAAAGCATCACTATTTATTTTATATGAAAATACTAGTGTTCAATTTTTTAGAAGTATAGTGGTTTTTAAGCAAGTCCTCTTTAAAGTAAAAGACAGACGGTTTCACTCAATTACAACACTCAGTATGAAAACTTGGTGTGTCCTTTTGAATTTTGTGTTTAACATAGCAAACATTTGGATGATGTCGTTGTACTTACGTGTCAGGTTTGGAAATTGGATGAAGAAAGTAAATACTGTATCAGGTTCAGTATGTGATTTAAGCTATTTCACAATTCTGATCCAGCAGACAAAATGGTTTTAAAGAATCTATAACAAATAATAAGAACGCTGTTTGAATCTTCTCTGAAACCCCACTGGGAAAATCACAATCCATACATGTAGTGTGTTTGAGAAAAGTCATGTCCTTTTATATCAATAAGTATCTTTAGAAGAATCTCAGGAATTATAACTGTGCTGCAGTAGAAATTCAGTGCTAAATCTGGTACATCAATTATATTGCATTGCCCATTATCAACTGGGTAGTTATTTGATACATCAAATAATTAATTGAGTTCTTGTTGCACCTTCCTGTGATTAAAAGAAAAGTTTATTTGACATAAGGCACACAATTTTTTATATCAATTAATCCCCAATTATTTTCAATGCCCTTCAAAGTCAACACTTAAGATTATTTCTTTTTACAAAAAAGAAGATAGTAACATGGAGCCACATAACTTCTGAATGACATATGATTCTGCATGACAGCAGTGAATAGAAATTTTTCTAGAAGGTACAATTAAGAACAGTATAGTGATATTACAATGAGTAGTGTGCTTGTGTTGCATACGGCTGGCTCAGGTTTGACCCCTGGAACTCCATATGGTCCCCCCAAGCATTGTCAGGAGATATCGCTGAGCACAGAGCTAGAAGTAAACCCTGAGCATCAATAGGTTTGGCAAAAAAAATAAATAAATAACTGCAGTACAACATGTTGTTTATTTTGCTAGCAAAAGAGTAGGTCCTGAGGGTGGTATTTAAGTTATGGCTTAAGCACTTAATCAGCGAAACTTATTTAGAATAAGTACATTAGCTTGGTGACAATGAGCTCTGAAAAGTACCTGTGTATAAAGATATCCTTTTGGTTTGGGCAGTACTTGAGGATTTCTACTTTTAATTATTATTTAGATATGATGAAAAATACACTCTATTATAATCTTCTTTGGCCATCTACTCTGGTCATAACAGAAATATAGTATAGGTATGAGTTAAAATGATATATTTTCATATATCCAATTCTAATCTGGCTACAACCTTTGTTGAGCATTAAACTAGAAGATAGCAGAGAGCAATATCAAGTTTCTAGGTTAACATTATTACAGTAGACTTGGTAAATGATTGTATACATTGAGGAGGCAAACTTTCATCCTCTTGCAAATAAATAATCTGAATATGCTTTATTGGTATCTTACAAAGTACTGTTGGTATTATCATTTGAAGTTTTTCAAGATTATTTCAACCATTGCAATGTCATATCTACATTGCTTTGCTCTTGATTAAATTTACCTTACCATGTATTCTCAAAGAAATGTGTTCATATCTATGTAATTGTCCTTAATGATATGTCTCATACACAGAAGAAGCAGTTGACTATGTAAAAGAATGGGGAAAAGTGCCCCAATTGAAAAACAAATGAAAATATTTGTTTTTAATAATAATATTGTATACTAAAATTGTATTATATTGAAATGTATGCAATAACCCAAAATATGTAATAAATTAAAATATATATTGATTTAAGAGGCTTTACAATTTTTATGTATATTTTTTGTTCAGACTCTGAGGTTTACAAAACTGTTCAAGATAGACTGCACATGATTCCAACATCACAACCCACACCAGGATGTCTTCTTCATTCCACCAATGACCCAAGATTTTTCGATTCATCATCTACTTCTCAACTTGTAGAATGACTCTCAGTTTGTTTGTGGCAGGTTTTATCAAAAGAAAACTCAGTAGTTTTGATTCAAGCAGGGAATTGTCCTTTTAACAAGATAGGGAATATGATGTCGATAAAAACTTAGCAACCAATGCATGGCACATTTTACTTATGCAGAATTAAGGAAACTATAATGAGTGAAACTAAAAGTGACTTAAATTACCCAATAACCTATTTATATCTTTGGTTTTGCCTTCTGGTCCTATAGCTTGTTGAATTTGGGGAAGAGTCCTAATTCATCAAAGCCATTGTTGAAACTGACCGTGGACAAATCAGATTTCTTATGAACCAAAAATATTAAGGAAATTTTGTGCTGGAGCGATAGCACAGCGAGTAGGGCATTTGCCTTGCACGCAGCCAACATGGCCAACACAGGTTCGATTCCCAGCATCCCATATGGTCCCCCGAGCACCGCCAGGAGTGATTCCTGAGTGCATGAGCCAGGAGTAACCCCTGAGCATCACCGGGTGTGACCCAAAAAGCAAATATATATATGTATATATATATATATATTAAGGAAGTTTCTTGTCTGGCTAAGATGATAGTGGCAACAAGACATAGTGGTCTAAATAATAAATTGTCTGCGGGCCAGTGGCGCAATGGATAGCGTGTCTGACTACGGATCAGAATAAATTTTAATTGGTGAAAATTCTACAGGCTGAGAATTCTGATATCAGTGGGTTATCGTTTGGTTTATTATTGAGTCTTTTTCCTGTTTCTAGACAGACACCTTATTGCTATAAACTCACATTGGAGATAGAAAACTCTAGTTATCCCTTTTTATAGTCTCAAGTACAGTACAGAATAAGAAATAGTACGATACTATATATTGTATCACTTGATCACTTGACATCCCGTTACTCATCGATTTGCTCGAGCAGGCGCCAGTAATGTCTCTATCCATCCCTCTCGCCCTCTCGCGTGCTAGTGTAGCCCAATGGCGTCTGCTTGCTCCAGGAACACGAAGAGCCTTAAAACAATCATTCAGTGTCTTGATGAAGAAATGTCACCATCTCGTAAGTGGGCAGCCATGCGATCTTTTGATATCCTGTGGAATCTAGTCAGTGACGGCTCTAGTCCAGTTTTCCTCTCCAAATTGCATTACATGTCCAGTCCATCTGATTTTTGACACCTTGGCAAATGAGACAATGTCCCTGATTCTTGATCGTTGATGGAGGTCAGAAATCCAGATTCTTTCTCTCACTTGAGTGAAGCATGATACTCTAAGCATAGTTCTTTTGATTCCTCTTTGGGAGACCCAAATAGCGTTCTTATACTGTTTTCGTAGGGCCCAGGTCTCTGAGGCGTATGTTAATGCAGGAAGAACAGAGGAATAGAAGAGATGTGTCTGGAACTGGAGGTTTTTGTCCTCTTAGCTATTTCTTCGAACTCTTGAAGATGTTCCAAGATGCTCTCTTCTTCCTGTACAACTCAGGTGTCAGGTCATTTGTCATGTTGAGTTTTCCACCTAGGTACACATAACTGTTGTATGTGGTCAGATCCTATTTGGAATTTTGGGACAAGAGGGAAATCAGTCAGGCAAAACTGTCAATTGAATATGATCATTTAATCACTTAATCATTTAACTTCCCATTAATTGTTGATTTGCTCAAGCAGGCGCCAGTAACGTCTCCATTTGTCCCTGTCGCGTGCTAGTGTAGCCCAATGGCATCTGTTTGCTCTAGGAACATGAAGAGCCTCAATCTGATCATTCATTATCTTGATGAAGAAGTCTGACCATCTGGTAGGTGGGCGGCCATGCGGTCATTTGACATCCCGTGGAATCCAGTCGGTAACAGTTCTAGTCCAGCGGTCGTCTTTAAATCTCATTACGTGACCAGCCCATAATTTTTGATCTTCCACAAGATCATTGTCAGTGATTTTAATGCCAAGATAAGACCAAGAAGATCAGCCAAAGAACTCCACATTGGTACCCATGGCCTAGAATGGAACAAACAGAGTGAGAGACTGTCTTGAACTCATCATGTCGACCAAGAATTGAATATGGATTGAATATGATGTGGTCAATTTTGTTGTTGAACCATCCACTGGGGCACTTCCATGTCCAGTGTTTAGATTCGGCCTTCTGGAACTGTGAGTTACCAAGGATGTTCTTGGTCAACATGATGAACTCAAGACAGTCTCTCACCCTGTTTGTTCCATTCTAGGCCATGGGTCCCAATGTGGAGTTCTTTGGCTGATCTTCTCGGTCTTATCTTGGCATTAAAATCACTGACAATGGTCTTGTGGAAGGTGTGGTCTTTATAGAACTTCTCCAACTCCATGTAGAACTTCTCAATTTCTTCTTCATCATAATTGGATGTTGGTGCCTAGACAACAAAGATAGAAACTGCCGGCAGTGAGCCACATCTGTTCAAGTGTAATCGTCTGATTCGGGTTGTTTGGCATTTGAATGTATTAATGCTCATGGCCAAGTTTGTGTTGACAAGGACACCAACATCACCTGTGCCCCTTTTGTTGCATGTTCCGAGGCACATTGTTCTCCATTGTCGAAAATGGCATGTTGTGGTTGATGCCTTCTCGTCTCAGTCAAACCAATCATGTCGTACTTGATCTTTTGTGCTTGTATCATCACATCCTCGAGGGATACATCCGATGGCAGTTTACGTGCATTGAAAGTACAGACAGTTATTTTAGTCCTTGTTAGTTTTGGCAACCTAGTTTGGCCTTGGGATTTTATCAGCCTCTCCTTCCTCATTCTTCTTAATGCTGCTGTATTGGTGGCTCTTTCAGGGTCATGGGAATGAGACACATTGCATTTACTTGTTTTGGTATATGGAATACGCCAGTGATAGCTTGCCAGGCTCTGCCGTGTGAGCAGGATACTCTCGGTAACTTGCAAGACTCTCGGAGAAGAATAGAGGCTTTTAGCACGGCCTCTAATTTCCCTTGTGGATGTTTCCATGGTTCAAACCATATTTGAACCCCATCAAATGTCGAGTGGTAATCAGGGAAGATGGGTATAATGTGTCTTATGATGTGTCGTGTGGTCCAGACACTGCCTGGAGCATGGGGGTGGCTGGGTAGTGGAGGTAATGGAGGTAGTGGAGGTAGTGGAGGTCTGCTGTTGAGGTATTTATCTGGTACCAGTAGGGTGGGGCTTCTGGGTGTGATCCCTCCGGCACTGGATATTTGCGTAAGAAGGTAAGGCAGGGTAGGGTAGGGCTTCTGGGTTTAATTCCTGGGTCACCGGACATTGGTGGAAGCAGGCAGAGGATCTCTGTTTCTGGGTCCCATTGAGCCTGGAGTCCAAGGTCACAAAGTTCCACTTACCTGGTTCTGTGGGGCTTTGCTCCTGCGTGAGTCTTGGCCTGAGCATCCAGAAAGCGGCCTGGAGCATGGCAGCGGCTGGTTAGTGGAGGTAGTGGAGGTACAAATTAATAAAAAGTGTAGGTATAAATTAATAAAAACCACATAAATAAAAACAAAATATTATAGTAATCAAGATTTGGATTTTCTTTAGGGCAAAGGAAATATTTAAACCAAAATACTGACAGAGGATACGAGGAATGATGAAAAAAAAAACACATATATAATCTCAGATGGATATATGACCATAAAAACAAAATTGTTGGGGAGATCACCCAGTGGAGAGTCGTGCATGCCTCTTCTGTTCAGGGACCCATATTTTATGCCCAGCATGATCCACCATCCAATCTGAGAATGTGGATAAAACTCATGGTAATTTTCTTTTCCAAGAAACTTTATGAAACTTTGAAGACAAGCCATTATCAAACTCAGATGTTTTATTTTTCAATAGTTTTAACTCATTATATATTTGATGCAATATTCAAAGGGGGGCCCTATGCTTTCTATCTCTTGGTGATCATATCTTTATTACTTTTGTTTGGATGTAAATGGGATTTATGACTTATTTATTTTTAGTCAATACAGTCTTTTGTAGGAGCTATGATGTTATTCTCATGATTATGTTATTGTGCATCTATCAGTCCATTTTGCAAGCTAACTTACTCTAGAGATTTCTCCCTTATTGGCTTGCAGAAGTAAATATCCTTGTCAGGGGGTTCGCATGAAAAATTGTTAAGAACAGTCACTAAGATCTGTGAAAAGTTTTACCTCACTAACCAAAGATTCAGGCTAGTTCTAAAGCCTCCTAGAAACAAGTTATGCCCTCAGTGAGCCTGAAAGTGTAAGTGTATCTCGCTAGAATTAATGCCAAATGAGAACAAGGTATTTTTAAAAAATATTTTTTAATTCTTTAAATTTTTGTCCCAACACCTGCCCTTCAGCAGTGTACATTTCCCATCACGAATGTCCCCAGTTTCCATTCCCTCACTTCTCCTGCCTCTATGGCAGTCACTTTACTTTCTCTCTCTCTCTTTCTCTCTCTCTCTCTCTCTCTCTCTCTCTCTCTCCCTCTCTTATCTCTTTCTTTTTGTCTTCTATCTTTCTTTTGAGAACAGAGTTGGAGTGACATTTTCATTGAAGTTTTCTAATATTCTTAGCATAGAACCTGGATAGATGATAGATATCAATATACATAGATATTATAGAATGATAGACATACACAAATGCATACATATATGACAAAGCAATTTATTCTAGCTTCTTTTCTATCCATTGTTTCAGACCTAAAATGTTAATTTAAAAAAATCATTTATGTTGTGATTTAAAGATAAAATCCATCAAGGAGTACAAAATATTTTATTTTATTATAAATTAAAAGGAAAATTACTTACATAAAAGCATCAGAATCATATTTAGTACCATAAGGAGCAGGAAAGAGTGGAAACTTCTTATCAATCAATCCAATTGCTCTCAATAGCTTATGTATATTTTTTCTAAACGAATTTGTTTGTTGGGTGGTGAATAAATTACAAGCAGCACACGTTGGAATGCTTACTCTATCAAAACAGAAGTCAGCTGTTTTCTACAGCAAGGGCTCATGCCAGCTGGCTAAAGAATGGTATTGGCTCCAGCTGTGTTTTAGAGCTACACATTTCATGTTTTGTAGTCCAATCAGATGCACTGGCACAGAATGAAATAGGTCCAGAAAATACAAGAAAGAATGAGATAAATACAAAAGTAATGATCGTGCTATGTGGTGAAATAATTTCTACTCAAGCTGAGATATGGTCGATCATATTACAGACACAGATTCACAGTTAATAATGTTTTTTTTGCTATCTTATAAATCCTTTCTCATGTAAATTTCAATTCCACGTGTTTTTTTTTTCATGACGTTGGTGTGTAAGTTTTTTTTAAATGAATGAATAAAAAAATAAGAACTATATTTGGAATTTAATATCTTTTATTTATCTTTTGAATTTAAACGAATATTTCTTATTTATTTATTAGAATTTTCAATGTGCACCCCAAGCTTTAATGTGGCTTAATGTTACAAATACAGTGGCTTAATGTTACAAGTATAGTGACTAACTTTTGAATAAGTATTAGTAGAAAGTATATGTCTACTTAATCTCAAATCCCAGTTCTCTCAATTTTTAAAAATTTTTTGATACATGGTAGACATATACTAAATGCTTACTCCTTTGCTTCTTTCAACATGATACTATGAGCAATTACCATTTTTCCATCTTTTTTGCCAACAGTTCTTCTGGCATATAGTTATTATTCAAATATTATGATATTATTCTATCATGCTGGAAGAAGCAAACGTATAAACATTAACAATATATGATAAGTTTTAGAATAGGCTCAACGGAAAATCTTTAAATTCTCTCTGATGGGACAAAAGACCATTGTTTAAAGAAATTGTTTTGTCGTAAGTATAACTGTCCAGAGGAGAGCAAAATGGAATAAGGATGGAGGAGCCCCAGTGTTGAAGGTTATGACCATTTGAAGGAAGAGTGAGTGGTAGGTTTGCTTAGGACTGAATGGTGGCAGAGAGTGGATGAAATAGTGACATTTCCTGAATCAAAGATTACCCTGCTCCCAGAACCAAAGACTTTCCGTTGAGCCTATTCTAAAACTTATCATATATTGTTAATGTTTATACATTTGCTTCTTCCAGCATGATAGAATAATATCATAATATTTGAATAATAACTATATGCCAGAGGAACTGTTGGCAAAAAAGATGGAAAAATGGTAATTGCTCATAGTATCATGTTGAAAGAAGCAAAGGAGTAAGCATTTAGTATATGTCTACCATGTATCAAAAAATTTTTAAAAATTGAGAGAACTGGGATTTGAGATTAAGTAGACATATACTTTCTACTAATACTTATTCAAATGTTAGTCACTATACTTGTAACATTAAGGACGTATGGCCCATGTGACGACAGGAAGTCACCAGACTGTGTTCCATGCTCCTTCATATTGACCCCCTACAGATAACAGGAGCCAAACCAAAGGTATCCATTCCACTGGTCTTTGTTCCCCTTTCCCGTCCCAGACAACTTGAAAACCCCACTTTGTCACTCCTAATACGTGGCTCTAGCCCCTCCTCATCAGAGATTCTTAGAGTGTCATTCTTGAGCACACCTCAATAAACTTTTCCTTATTTCCTTCACTTTTATTCATCTCTGTCAACTCTGTCTTCTGGCCAGTGTTAGGGCTCCCAAATCTATCAGTGAGCAAATAGTATGTGATATGAGCATAAGAATAATTCTGATGCAATTTTAAACAAAATGGAGAAAAATAAGATATGACTAAAAGGGGAGATAAAAGAAGGCAATAAAAGGGAGAATAAACTGAAGGAAGTCAAAATGTCAGTAAAGTCAAAGGTACAGATAAAATATAATATATATTATATATACTTATCATTTTAAAAAAAGTTTTTTTTAATAACTAAAAGAATTCTACTGGGGCTGGAGAGATAGGATCATGAGGAAGGCATTTGCCTCACATATGGCCAATCCTGCGTGGATCTCCAGCATGGCATTTAATTCCATAGCATTGCCATATGTGATTCCCTGAATACAGAGGCAGAGAGAGCTCTACAAACAGCTAGGTGTGGTTCAAAATAGTGAAAAATAAAGTTATGGAGTCACATATTTTGTTATTGCCGTATTTTAACTTATTAAAATAAAAATAAATCATCAGGAAAATTCCTGAAAACTTCAAGGTCTGATTATTATTTTATTTTCTTAGGTATTCATGGTTTTTTTAACTGTTCTATTACTTATTTATTTCTATTCTACATGAATATATTAAATATTTTATGACTCATATTTGCTTTAATTAAAAAGAGTATATATCAGACACTTTTAATCTAGGAATTAACATTAGATATTTTAGTGAATAAAATGGTCAAATCATTGACTTTTATCTAAACTTCCTATTTTACTGGGAAGATAATCATACTAATGAAGAGACTTTGAGTTAAGAGTATAAAAATTGAATTTACCTTTTTGAATTACACCATCTTTTGATGTAAATACTTTCATGGGACCAGGCTCTTCCATCTGAGTATTTTGATTTGGTCAAAATCACCACATTTTTTCTTTCTGAATGCAAATTCAGACATCTGTGTAAGATGGCTTTGTCTGTTGATTCGTTTTGTGGTTTATTTAATGTCATTTTGCCAAGACCTTTAATTGAATACATTTGTTATCTCTATATTTATCTTGTTCTAATAATCAGTAACCTTAATTTTTATGCCAACTTTTTTTCATAAATTGCCACAGGAGGTAATAATGGCAATTGAAAAACTACAAAGAGGTGGGAATAATTATGGTGACCTGCTTGTCATTAGAACAAATTCTATTAAACCTTAGAGAAAGTTCTGCCAATCTAGCAATGCTTGTTTCTTTTCCACTGGGAGGCTACAGCCCCTGGTTCTTTTCTGTCTCCTACAAATTGCCGTAGAATATTTACTGTGGCAACTACATTACTGGCCAGTGACCTGGTATGTGTGTGTGTGTGTGTGTGTGTGTGTGTGTGTGTGTGTTATGTCTGCCAAATGGTTAGGAAACCGTAAACCTGCTTTTCCTTCTCTCAAGACAAAATTACCATACACACATCTAACTCAAGGTAAGTGAATTGCCTTGGTCAATTGATTTACAATTTATCTGGGGCAAGGTTTTGATAGAGATATTAAAATGGAAGTCAAATTTGTAAGGCTGACTTAAAGCCCAGAATCCACTTCTGCCAAGAATGGTCATTCCATGCTCCAACAGTCTTCTGGTTTATCTGATTTCCCCATTTCCAACAGTTTCATGTATGCTTTGGGGTTTAAATCAGTCTGTGTAGGAACTCACATCTCCACTGGAGCAGAACCCTTTGTATTTCACCACAGCTGCTCCACTGTCTCCAAGTGCTTAGGAATCAGATTACTAGACACTTCTTTTGATTTCCCTTATTCTCCAGTAGGTGGTAGACAAGCAGTATCAAGCCTATTTGTTGAAACTGCCAGAAATTGTGAAAATGGAAATCAGGGCATGTTTTTTTCCCCAGGCAAGGAATAGACCAGGGTGCATTAGGCTATTGCTGTTTTCTTCCTATCTCTTGTTCTATCAATTCCCTTTTAAAAAATAATCAAGTTGCATTTTTGTAAAACATTACAAAAACTAGCCCGGTAGCACTACATTTTAATTTTTTTAAATAATAATAGAAGTAAAAAATAAAAAGTTTTGTTGCAGATGAACTGATGGTAGATAAGCTACTTTGAGAAGAACTAGGAGGGAGAGAGCACAAGAGTTAAAGCTTATACCGTGTATGCTGCTGAAACCAATCCAATCCCCATACCACAAAGTCCATGAGTACTACAACCTAGCATTCTCACATTGAAACGCCTCATTTCAAGATTCCCCAGCCTCCCAATCATGCTTTAAAAAATATTTTGAGAAACTCAGGCTTGCTACAGACACATGCTACAATAATCAAATATCTAAGCAATGCTATGCCATTTCTTTCACTGCCAAAACAGATAAACAAGCAAAGTAATTTAGCTGGACTCTGAAGTTAAGAAGTAAAAGAGAATTTACTGGGTTCTTGCAATTTGAAGAATATGCTAACATCTCTCTTGGGTCAGACACACTCACCTTAAACATTATTTTAGCTATGAAAGACCAAGACAGAGCTTCACAATAATATCTGGTCCTAGCTAGATGACACTGGGACCCTCACATGGAGACCAGCTCAGCCTGCAGTCGCCTTTCTCTCGTAAGACCTAATTAAAATGAGCTCCTGATACTGCTTCACTATATTTCCTATATGTGATACAGATGATAATAACATGACAGGAATAGATAAAAGATAAAGAAAACGTGAAATGGCTACAAAAAAAACCCTACTGTATCACTGTCATCCTGTTGTTCATTGATTTACTCGAGTGGGTGCAGGTAATGTCTCCATTCATCCCAGCCCTGAGATTTTAGCAGCTTTTCCTTACTCATCTTGCCCAAGGCTGTCGTATTGGAGGCTCTTTCAGGGTCAGGGGAATGCAACCTGTTATTGTTACTGTTTTTGGCATAGTGAGTAAGCCACAGGGAGTTTGTCAGGCTCTGCTATGTGAGCGGCATACTCTCAGTAGCTTGCCAGGCTCTCCAAGAGGCATATATCACGGTCACAGTCCTCCCCTTGTTCATCGATTTGCTCGAGCAGTTCCAGTAATGTCTCCATCATGAGATTTGTTCTTACTGTGTTTTGGCATATCGAATATGTCACGGGTAGCTTGCCAGGCTCTGCCGTGCGGGCAAGATACTCTCGGTAGCTTGCTGGGCTCTCCGAGAGGGGTGGAGGAATCGAACTCGGGTCGGCCATGTTGGCCGCTTGTAAGGCAAACGCCCTACCACTGTGCTATTGCTCCAGCCCAAGAGGCATATATATATATATATATATATATGTATATATATATATAAATACTGCTTGACTATTAGAAAATATGAAATCATGTGATTTCTCACTAGGTGGAAGGAACTAGAATATATCATGCTGAGTGAAGCCACACCGAAAGAGAAGGACAGACACAACATGGTCTTCTCATGTGTGTGACATAAAGAAATATAGCAAATAGCAAATTGTTGGATATCATTGGGTTGCCCTTATTTCGCCCTCAGGGAGCTTAGGTTTATTGAGTTACTCACACAGCAGTGCCCCTGAGGCACACCCAATTCCGTAAAACACTAATCATCTTGTATTGCTTTTCTCTTTCCTTTATGTCATTTGCGTGATTTAGCAATGTCATTTTTCTACAGATACAGGAAGCAGTTGATGGTTATGCTTTTGTAACATGGGAGTCAATTGACTCCAAATAATATTTACTCCAGGGCATCCATCACATTTACCAGACTTAAGTTTCAGTTGACCTTACTTTCTGACACCTCCAAAAGGAGGGCCCCGACAAAAGAGCAGGATGGACCCAGGGCAAGCTGTAAGCTACCCTGGCATCAGAAGAGGACAAGCTAAGCACTATAAGTATAAGAAGTTAAAAGCATGGTTATGGGACAAACTCTGTAATCACCCAAAAATATGTAAGTGAATAAAGACCCAAAGGTGTTAGAAAGAGTAACTTGGCCTGAGGACTGTAGTCTGGACTATATAGCACGATGTCCCCAGGAAGAGCCAACCGTTTAGATTAATATGCCTCTTACTGTGTCTATACAAAATGACTAGAAATATTAGCAAGAAGTAAATTTGCTGTGATTGTTTAAATGGGTTACTAGCTGAAGCAAGGATAAAGCAATACAACCTGGATGGAATCCCCCCTTGAGCAGATCTCCTAGTAATCTGAAGTGCTGAACTCTCAGATGAGATTTTGTGCTTTAGTTAATCTCCTAGAGCTTCTTCTGAAGGAGTAGCTTTACCTCTGTTTTTTGTTGTTACAATGTGTATGTCATGACAATCCCACCTATGTGTAGCCCTGCCTTCACAAGTTATATATAACTATGCTGTGAGGGGTAAGAGAGGGTGAGACTAGAAAGAAGGACTAGACAGGACTTTGAGGTCTACGAGGAGACTAGGATGATGGAACTATGATGACTAGGAGTACAGCCAAAACTACAACTACAATTCTGCTGAAAGGGAGAGATGGGACTATGCTGAGGATGAGAGAGAAATATACCAACTGCTGACCAGCCTGGAGCCCTGTTTCTCCATTCCCCCAGTTCTTATGTCTGTCGCCGTGGACTGGCCAGGAGAATGGCTCTTGACCATTGAATGCACTGAATGCTCGAGTCCCTCATGTCCCCCCCCGCCCCCAACCTCATGCTTTCTCTGGAAACTCACAGAGTCTTTGAGGTCTGTGCTAACCAAGCAAGAGCAGGTTGAGAGACTTCAGACCAGAATAGAGTGAAGGTGACACAATGTTTGAGGGGTTGGTGTCAGAATGATGTGTGCAGAAAACCTAAATACAGAACTAATAATCAAAATTTAACTTTTAAATATTCTTTCTATATTTGAGGGAAAAAAAGAAACGAGAAAACAATAGACACTTGGCATTTTGAGAATGTGATCCAGAATTGCTCCTAAACTTTAAATCGCCAGCATTTATATTGCTGAAGTTAGAATTCATATCACTATATGTAGATGTTTGTTTTGGGGGTCACATCTGACTACTCTCAAGGTTTACTTCTGAATCTGCTCTGTGATCACTCCTGACAGGTCACAGGGGACCATATGGGGTGCTGAGGATCGAACTTGGGTTGGCTGCATACAAAGGCAAGCACCCCAGTGACTATACTATTATCCCTCTGGCAATATATATGAATACATTTAAATATCTAATCAGCTTTATTCAGCATCCCACTTAGAAAGTAGAAAAATCCTAATAGTGTTGAGAAAAAAAATGTTCAGTAGTTTTGTGGCCAAACGTATTGATGTTCAGAGAACCATATAATGCCAAGGATTGAACACTGAGTTCCCTCATATAAAGCCAGAGCTCCAGCCAACTGACTTGTCTCTGCATCCCAAGAAATAAATAGACTTTATAGTAAGGGAGAGATTAAGTCACAGTTAATTGAAAAATTAAAAAAAATATTTGAAGCAAAGCCAGCTTCTGTCAGGAAAAAATAAATGATCTGATCATGCAGATTACTTCACTAATACTGATCAGGAAACTCCAGACTGATTTAAATTCTACTTAATGCACTTAGTTCTTTAAAATTATACTACTGCAATAAGGTTATTTGTTAAATCTAGGTGGTTCCTAAAAAGAATTACTCTATTTTGGACTCTCTGTTTATTGTTTTTAAGAAGATGTGACATGGAATGTCCAGGTGACAGATATTTTAAAGGGGCAAACAAAACTGTTTTCCTTTTACAATATTATATCAAAAGAATCTTAACAATTTATCTTAAATCAATAAGAATTTTTTATTTTTTATGGATATACAAAATATATATTTGAAAAAAAAGAAAAGAAAAAAGTAAAAATAAAATAAAAGGATCTTTGATGTTTTTAACTGCTTCACTACATTTTCTAGGCTATCTTTTTCTGTAATAAAGAATAACTTGATTTTGGTATCTCTAAAAATAAACATTATTTAATAAAGTAGACTTTTACTAAAACATAAAAATAAAACAAACATTGATTTTGGTATGGTTATTATTTGGCTACATTATATAGATACATGGAAACTGTTACAAATCTCATTCATTTTCAGTCCTCATGTCATTAATTAAATTAATTAAATTGCTATCTCCTTCTTTGTATACAAATGTAATCTCAACATAATTTGCCTATATTCTTGAGTCTTATTTCATCATCTGGTTTCTTTCTCATTTTAAATAGCTCTACTTTATTGTTGCCTTGACGTAGGTTAAGAAACTTTTGCAAATATTGTGCAGCCAATAATGTCCTATTATATTAAATTGCTATGACCTTACAGAGCATTTATTCCATAATTTGTTAAAAAAATCTGTCTATTTTGCCTCTTAATCTTATCTTTGCTCTTAAGATTTAACTAATATTCTGGAATGTGACAGAATTTTATCATTAGGACTTTTGACAATTCTATAATAAATTTAAATGTACCAAGAACTCATTTATTTATGTTCCTTGTTTTGTGTTCATGCTATATGTTCCAGATTTAGCAGATGTCTTCCACCTTCCACAAGATACGATTTAATCCACGATTCATGTAGCACAGGAAAAATAAAACAAGGAGACGATATCACTTGATTTTAGTTTGGAAATTTAGATAGGAAAAAGTAAGATTTAAAAGGTGGGTTTTACCTAAAGGAACAACTAATCCTTTCTAACACCAGATCATTCATTAATTGTTTATGTCCAATTTATACTTTTTGTACTATTGGCATTTAATAATTTCTCATGATTTTTTTTTCATTTTTTGGGCCACAAACAAAAGTACTCAAGGATTACACTTAGCCCTGCAGTTAAAAATCACGACTGCCAGCTCTGAGGAAACATTAGTTAGTGCCAAGGATAAGACCTGGGTTGGTTGCCTACAAGGCAAGTGCCCTACCCTCTGTACTATTTCTCCAGAACACTCTTCCCCCTTAAAAATAACAAGTTTATTTTGGCTAAGGAAGGGTTTACTCTTAGATCTGCCCTCGAGGATCACGTATGGAGAGCTCAGAAGACAAGATCAGGAATCAACCCAGGTCAGCTTCTTGCAAGGCAAGACAATAACTTGTACGATCTTTCTGGTCCCAAAAAATTTTGACAGAAGAAAGCAAATGAATATATTTGACTAAGGCACAATGGCATCTATGTCAATAATATTGAGAACAGAATGGTATAGAGCACCATGTTCTTGAAAAACAGTGAACTTAATGAAACTGTCACACTGTTTATTATGGCATAGGTAACTATAAAGAACTTTCTTTTCTGTATGCCATAGGAAGACATAATCATGTATTCTCACTTTGCATTCATTTGTCAGGCCTAACATATTTAAAAATTGCATTTCTCATACCATAAAGAAATAGCTGAACTGTTTTATATGGATTTCATTTAATCACTTAATCACTTAACTTCCCGTTAGTCTTCGATTTGCTCAAGCAGGCGCCAGTAACGTCTCCATTTGTCCCTGCCGTGTGCTAGTGTAGCCCAATGGCATCTGTTCGCTCCGGGAACATGAAGGGCCTCAAACCGATCATTCATGATCTTGACGAAGAAGTCTGACTATCTGGTAGGTGGGCGGCCACGCGGTCTTTTGACATCCCGTGGAATCCAGTCGGTTACAGCTCTAGTCCAGCGGTCGTCTTTAAATCTCATTACGTGACCAGCCCATCTGATTTTTGACACCTAGGCAAATGAGACAGCGTCCCAGATTCTTGATCTTCGAAGGATGTCAGAACTCCGGATTCTTTCTCTCATTTGAGTAAAATGTGATATTCCAAGCATAGCTCTTTCTATTCTTCTTTGGGAGACCTGAATAGCGTTCTCATCCTGTTTGCGTAGGGCCCAGGTCTCTGAGGCATATGTTAATGCAGGAAGAACAGTGGAATCAAAGAGATGTGCCCGGAGCCGGAGGTTCTTCGTTCTCTTAGCTATTTCTTCAACGTTCTTGAAGGTGTTCCAAGCCGCTCTCTTCCTCCTGCGCAGCTCGGGTGCCAGGTCATTTGTCATGTTGACGTCGCAACCTAGGTACACATAGCTGTTGCATTCGGAGATGGTCGTTCCGTTGACAGCGAAAGGGGCGTCAGGAACGAGGTTGTTTCTCATAAACATTGTCTTCGTAAGATTCAGCTGTAGTCCTACCTTTCCACACTCAAGGTCAAAGTCAGCCAGCATTAGTGCCGCTTGGCTGATGTTTGGTGTTATTAAAACAATGTCATCAGCAAAGCGGAGGTGGTGTAGTTGCCGACCATCTATTTTCACTCCCATTCCTTCCCATTCCAGTTGTCGCATGATGTTCTCGAGGGTGGCACTGAAGAGGTTCGGTGAAATGGTATCACCCTGCCGCACCCCTCTCTTGACATCAATGATCACTTCTTTGTAGAATGGTGAGATCCTGGTAGTGAATCCGCAATACAGCTCATGGAGGATCCTGATGTATTGGGATTGAATGCCCTGATTGGCTAGGGCTTCAATGACTGCTTCCGTCTCAATAGAATCAAAGGCCTTCTTTAAATCAATGAACGTTAAAAAGAGCGGCATCTTGAACTCCTGAGAAACCTCAATGAGCTTGGTTATCGAGTGGATATGGTCGATGGTGCTGAATCCTTTTTGGAACCCGGCTTGCTCGCATGGTTGTCCTTCATCTAGTGTTCTGTCAATCCTATTTAGGATGACTTGAGTGAACAACTTGAAGATAACAGACAATAGGCAGATCAGGCGATAGTTGCCAATGTCACGGATGTCTCTCTTCTTGAACAGTAGTACGATCCTGCTGGTTTCCCATTGGGACGGAACCTTGCATTCAGGCAGGTAGCGAGTGAAGTGCCGAGCCAGTGTATTGATGAGTACTGATGGCAGGTTCTTCAGGTGTTCAGGTCTGACCTTGTCTGGGCCAGATGCTGTTCGTTTCTTCACTGACAAAATGGCGTGTCGGATTTCACACGTTGGGAGAACGTTGGGAACTACATCTCCATCCTTTGGAATTTGGTATGTCTACAAGTGGACATGGCTATCGAAAAGATTTGAGTAGAAGTCATGGATAATCTTCTCCATTGCTGTTCTGGAGGATGTGATGGATCCATCAGGACGTCGGAGGGCAGTCATCTTGGTCTTGTAGTTGGCGAAGGACAGGCGGGCATTACAAATACTTTTCCCGATTTCTGCCGCATCTACCAGTACTTCTGCTCTTCTCTCTTTGAGGTCTTTCTTGATCGCATCTCTGCACTGCTTTGCGAGCTCAGACGTTAGCTTGCGGTTGCCTGAGGCATGCGCCAAACCATGCTGGCGAATTAGCTCAAGAGTTTTCAAAGATTTTTTGTGGCTATCTCTCTCTTGGAGTTCCTCGCACAATCATGGAGGTGCTGAACCAGTTGATCGTATTCCTCGTCAATGTTGTCAACAATGGCATCTTCCCATGTTGCCGCAATAATACCAAAGAGTTTCCAGTTGGTGGTCATTCTGGAAGTTCTCTTTTTGAACTTTGCAGCCCTTTCTCCCCGCTCTGTGAAGTAGAATTTTGCACGAAGGAGACGGTGATCTGATCCCGTTTGAAATTTTGGGACAACAGCGACATCAGTCAGGCAAAACCGTCGATTGAATATGACGGTTATGTAGATTTGGAAGTAAGAAATTAATGTTTTTCAAATTAACTTGGGTCAATATTTTCTATGATATCTCATTAACCTGAACTTTGCCTCAAATTTAACCTCAGTCTTCATAACAATACTCCCTTAAAGGCCTCTCTGGAGTAGAGATAATTTTTGCATATTCAATAATCTACTATCCTCTCACTCTCTTCTTGTCATTTACTTTGCAGATCAACTGTGTCCAGTACTCTTTTTTTTTAACCAAGACCTCTTGACTGTAAGATAATGTGTTCTCTATGGAAGATATTATGAAGAATGATTTATGAAACAATAATCAACACATATATTATATGATACATATGATATTGTAAAAGAAGGGAGACATCTACAACATTGGCAACTCTTGCCTGATCTGCCTGTTATTCATTGTCTACAAGCTGTTCACTCGAGTCATACTGAATAGGATTGGCAGAACACTAGATGAAGGACAACCATGCAAACAAGCTGGGTTCCAAAATGGATTCAGCACGATCGACCATATCCACATGGTAACCAAGCTCATTGAAGTTTCTCGGGAGTTCAAGATTCCACTCTGTCTAACGTCCATTGATTTATAGAAGGCCTTTGATAATGTTGAGACAGAAGTGGTCATCGAAGCCTAGGAAAACAGGACGAGAACGCTATTTGGTTCTCCCAAAGAGCAATGGAAAGAGCTATGGTTGGAGTATCATGTTTCACTGAAGTGATAGTAGGAATCTGAAGTTCTGACCTCTATGGATGATAGAGAATCAGGGTCACTGTCTCATTTGCCAAGGCATAGAAAATCAGAATGGCTGGACACGTAATGCGATTTGAAGACAACCGCTGGACTAGAGCTGTTACTGACTGGATTCCACAGAACATAAAAAAACACATGGCCGCCCACTTACGAGATGGTCAGACTTCTTCCTCAAGACCCTGAATGAATGGTTTGAGGCTCTTCATGTTCCTGGAGCAAGCAGATGCCATTGGGCTAAACTAGCATGCGACAGGGATGAATGGAGACGTTACTGGTGCCTGCTCAAGCAAATTGATAAGTAACAGGATGTCAAGTGATCAATTGATCAAGTGATCATGCATAAATTCTGCTTCAAAGTATCTACTCAAACACCCTCTCTGGTCATAACAACATAGCTAAATCCTTCCATACCTGGTGACCAGCACTTGTCCTGCATACCAGTTCACGCACAGACAATTCTTACCAAGGCAGAGACCAGTGGTCTTCAAACTTTCTACACCCACAGACTGGCAATGATCTTCGGATTGATTGTTGAAAAATCTTGTGCTACGTCCCTGTGCATAATAGTTAATATATGGAGACATCTATGTCCCATGGGCAGATGATTGCATAAAAATTATGTGATATTTAGCCCAACAGAATATTACTCTGGTACATATTTTTTAAAAATGAAATCATGCCTTTTGTGATAACATGGACAGACACATAAAAGTATTATGTTAATTGAAATAAATTAGATAATGAAAGTTAGTTTCAGATTATCTCACATGTGGAATAAGGGGGAAGACAAAAGCAGCAAGGGGACAGGTAAAATCTAAAGAAAAATATCCCCTGGACTAAGAACACAGATTACCAAATGAAATAGGTAGTAAAAACAAAGGACTGAGAGGATTCAATAAGTTCAGACAACTATAATTTGAATTTGTGTAATGGATGTGGCATGTCATTTTACATTTAAAATATAAGAAACATTTTAAATGTGAAATTGCAATTCTAAAATATACATAGTGTGGTATACTGAGGATGCTGTAATTAAAATTAATAAATGTGTAGCTGGAGATATAGTTCAAAAGGCCAATCCCTTGCTTTATACATGGCTAACTCAGTTTCAATCCATATGGTTCCCCAAACTTCACGAAAGTGATCCCTGAGCATGAAACCAGTAGTAAGCCCTAAAGACTGCTGGGTTTGGCCCCAGAAAACAGAAATTTTAAATTCCTATAGGAAATAAATCATAAAATTAAAAACAATCATCAGATTTCTTATATGTAGAATTTAAAAAATAGACTGAAAAATACACAAAAAATAATTCTTAGACTGTGAAAAAGTAGGGTAATTATTAGAAAGGAAGGAAATCTGGTGATATGTTATATGACTATCAAGGTATGAAACGGAAATCCCATGTCTTAACTAGTCTTTTAAACCCAATGATAAATAAGCAAAGTTTATTAAATTTTTTAAAATATTGGAGTTAAATTGTGAATTTATCAGTTAAAGCAAAGTGCCTGTCCAAATCCCCATAATCATCTCTGAAACACTGGTTTATTTCTTTTTTTTTCTTTTTTGGGTAACACCCAACAATGCACAGGGCTTACTCCTGGCTTTCCACTCAGAAGTCACTCCTGGCAGTGCTCAGGGGACCATATGGGATGCTGGGAATTGAACCCGGGTTGGCTGTGTGCAAGGCAAATGCCCTACTCTCCGTGCTATTGCTCCAGCCCCAAGCTTGTGTATTTCTTGTTTAGAACATTGTACTATTCTAATGTCATGTCTTCCTATCATTTTTTTAAATTTTCTTTTTTATTAGTGAATCACCCTGAGGTACAGTAACAGACTTACAAACTTTTGTGCTTGCCTTTCAGTCATACAATGATTGAGTACCCATCCCTCCAAGAGTGCCCATTTTCCACCAAAATGGTCCCAGCATCCCTCCCACCACAAACACTCCATCCTCCCCACCCCATCCCTCCTCTGTGCCAGGGCTTTCCCATTTGTTCTCTCTCCTTTTGGGTATTGTGGTTTGCAATAGATGTATTGAATAGTCATTGTGTTCAATCTATAGTCTACATTCGCCAAGCATCTCTCAACCCAAGCAGGTCCTCCAGATACCCTTTGCTTGGTGTCCCCTTTTCTATCTGAACTGTCTTTTCCCCCCAGCATGTGAGTCTGGATTTGAAGCTGTGGGGTAAACCTCCCGGTCCTTATCTCGACTGTTCTTGGGTGTTAGTCTCTCATTCTGTAACTTTATATTCCACAGATGAGTGCAGTGTCCATTCCTCTCTTTCTGACTCATTTCACTTAACGTGATACTTTCTGTGTTGATCCACTTATATGCAAATTTCATGACTTCATCTTTTCTAACAGCTGCATAGTATTCCTTTGTCTAGATGTATAATTAAAACAGCATGGCACTAGAACAAAGGCAGAGCCTCAGACCAATGGAACAGAGTGGAATAACCTAACATACACTTTCAAACACATTATAATCTAATCTTTGATAAGGGAGCAAGAAATATAAAGTGGAGCAAAGAAAACCTCTTTAACAAATGGTGCTGGCAAAACTGGACAGCTACATACCAAAAAAAAAATGGACTCAGATTTGTACCTAACACCATGTAACAAAGTCAGATCAAAATGGATTAAAGACCTCAATATCAGACCAGAATCCATTAGGTACATTGAAGACAAAGATGGAAAAATCCTCCACAACTTTGAAGCTAAAGGTATCTTCAAAGATGACATACCAATGGCCTAACAAGTGGAAAGAGAGATAAACAAATGAGAGTATCTTAAACTAAAAAGCTTCTGCACCTCAAAATAAACAAGGACTAAAATACAAAACAATTGGGGCTGGAGCAATAGCACAGCAGGTAGGGCATTTTCCGTGCACATGGCCTACCCGGGTTCGATTACCAGCATCCATATGGTCCCCCAAGCACCGCCAAGAGTTATTCCTGAGTGCAAAGCCAGGAGTAACCCCTGAGCATCGCCGGGTGTGACCCAAAAAGCAATAAATAAATAAATAAATAAAAATACAAAACAATCTACAGAATGGGAAAGGATATTCACCCAATACCCATCTGATAAGGGGTTAATATCAAGGATATACATGCACTGGTTGAACTCTACAAGAAGAAAACATCCAATCCCATCAGAAAATTGGTTGATGAAATGAACAGAAACTTTCTCAAAGAAGATATCTGAAGGGTCAAAAGGCACAGGAAAAAATACTTTCCATCACTAATCATCAGAGAGAGGCACATCAAAACAACAATGAGATATTATCTCACACCACAGAGACTGGCCCACTTCCAAAAGAATAAAAGCAACCAGTGTTGGCATGGATGTGGGGAGAAAGGGACTCGCCTTCACTGCTGGTGGGAATGTCAACTGGTTCAGCCCTTTAGGGAAACAGTATAAACGATTCTTAAAAAATTAGAAATTGAGCTTCCATTTGACCCAGCAATACCACTTCTGGAAATATATCCCAAAAAGGCACAAAAGTATAGTAGAAATGACACCTGCACTTGTATGTCCATTGCTTCACTATTTACAATAGCCAAAATCTGGAAAAAAAAAAAACAAATGCGTGCCCAAGAACAGATGACTGGTTAAAGAATATTCCTATCATTTCATTCTATTCCATTATTTTATCTTCCTTGAGGTTTTTGTTGCTAATGTTGTTTTGTGGGGTTGGGGTAACAGTTGGGTACACCTAGTGGTGCTCAGGAATTACTCCTCCTTTTTTGCTCAAGGATCACTCATAGTAGATATTGGAGGTATCAAACTATAGTGGACCAGCAGCCAGAACAATGTCTTAATCCTTATACTACCTCTGGTCCCCTCTCCCTTATTTATTATCTTTCAAACAAATCTATCCCTATTTAGGTCTGAATTTTTGGTTTTTTGAATGGTTTCCAGTGCTATAATTTTTATCAAGACTGGACCCACCTATGGATTCTCACTGCCCCACACTGGTTGTTCTGCCTCTTTGAACTGTTGTTGCTGGATAATTAGAGAATCCTTCATTGATTTCACATCTAGAGCCATTATTCCAGTTAACTTTTGATGCATGGTAAGAACTTTGCTTTCATTTCTTTATTCATTTATTTAATTACTAATCTTTTATTATAGATGTATGTATATTTCATATGTATACATATATAATAAAATTCATACATATTATATGATCACTTGATCACTTGATCCCCTGTTATCGATTTACTCGAGCGGGCGCCAGTAATGTCTCCATTCATCCCGGTTGCGTGCTAGCGTAGCCCAATGGTATCTGTTCGTTCTAGGAACATGCAGAGCCTCAAACCGATCATTCAGGTTCTTGACGAAGAAGTCTGACCATCTTGTAGGTGGGGGTCCACGTGATCTTTTCATGTCCTGTGGAATGCAGTCAGCAATGGCTCTAGTCCAGCAGTTGTTTGTAAACCTCATTACGTGTCCAGCCCATCTGATTTTTGATGCCTTGGCAAATGAGACAGCATTCCTGATTCTTGAGCGTTGACAGAGAACAGAACTCCGGATTCTATCTCTCATTTGAGTGAATTGTGATATCCCAAGCATAGCTCTTTCGAGTCCTCTTTGAGAGACCCGAATAGTGTTCTCATCCTGTTTTCGTAGGGCCCAGGTCTCTGAGGCATATGTTAATGCAGGAAGAACAGTGGAATTGAAAAGATGTGCTCGTAGCTGGAGGTTCTTTGTCCTCTTAGTTATTTCTTCAACGCTCTTGAAGGTACTCCAAGCTGCTCTCTTCCTCCTGTGCAAGTCAGGTGCCAGGTCATTCGTCATATTGATTTCTCGACCTAGGTATATATAACTGTTGCATTCAGAGATGGTGGTTCTGTTGAGAGCAAATGGAGCATCAGGAACGAGGCTGTTTCTCATAAACATTGTCTTCGTAAGATTCAGCTGTAGTTAGACCTTTCCACACTCACGGTCGAAGTCGGTCAGCATTTGTGCCTCTTGGCTGATATTTGGTGTTATTAGAATGATGTCATCAGCAATACATAATAACATATATTATATAACACACACACACATACTAGCCAGGGAGTATTCTTTTTTTGCCTATTGTAAAGTCTCTTCTGCTTTTGGGATGCTGGAGTGATAGCACAGTGGGTAAGGCATTTGCCTTGCACACAGTTGACCCGGATTCGATTTCCAGCATCCCATATGGTTCCCTGAGCACTGCCAGGAGTGATTCCTGAGTGCAAATCCAGGAGTAACTCCTGAGCATTGCTAAGTGTGACCCAAAAAGAAAAAAAAAAAAGACTTCTGCTTTCCCTAGGTTCCTCATCAATGGGGTACCCTAGTGCATTCCCTCTATCGTTTTGAGCATGGATTTTCCCAAAAGACATCTTTTGATTCTCTGAACTGAGAGCTGTGTGAGGAAAATTAATTAAATAGGATTTTCCCTAGATTCTTACAAGATTTCTTTTCCTCTTTCCCCTTTGGCTTACCTTATTCCCATAGATAATTCTAACTCTATTAAGCACTCCCTCATCTTTTCTATCACTACTATTTTCTTTGCTACTATACCACTATTTTAGCCAAGTTTCTCTGCAAATATTTAGTTATTTAGAACTCAGCCTTTTTGGGAAAGTTTCTGTATCCCCCAACTTGCATATCTTAGCCTCTTCCTTCTCATCACTCATCACTCCTATCTTTCCATCTCCTTCTAGTCTTACCTGTTATTCAGCCCCCTTATTAGTTCTTTTATATGACCCCATTTAACACCTCTAACTTTTCCATTTGTCTTTGTAACTCTTCAGATGTTTTCTTTGCTGCTATAGGTCCTCACTCCCTATATTTATTCGTAAACATTTTAAACCTTCTTAGGTATTCCTGGCAACCAGCAGAGACAGAAGAGGAAAGTTAAATACAGGTTAGAAGTTTTATCTACTTCTGAAAAATATGTACATGTACCTAGACGGTTTCCTATTCACACCTAAGCCCCTTTCCCCAAGCTTATTCCATAAATTTTATTTAACTATACCTTTATATGTCTCCTCTAGAATTCATGGGTAACAGATAAATGAAATATTTTTAAGTGCTGTAAAATATAAAGATGGGGAAAAACAAGAGTCTGCTCTTTTATATAACTTATGTGTTTTGTATTTTTGTGTTAAATCTTAAAAAATATCTAAAATTGTAGAATTGAAGTTACATATTAAAAGTTTTTGTGTGTGTGCAATTAAGGAAGTGCATGAAATTAAATAGTTTTCTATTTCCAAATGTTTTTATTAAAATCCCTTGAAAGATTCTAATTGGTTTGATGATTAGTTACATGCAGAAAGTTATTTATTTTCTGCTTTTCAGAAAGAAATGGGATTAAACTATTCTAAAAAATAATTTCAATACTAAATTCAGTTTGTATTATGTCATTTTGCAGATGTGTTTTGATATTTTAGTAACTAAGATAGACTTATTTTAAAGTACACATATGTAGTATGCCAGATGTTAGCAATAATATAAAAGAACAGGTTTTTCTTTAAGTAAAATATCAATTTATAAGTACTTGAATAGATTAAAAAGTCTGTAAAATTTTTTGTCATATCAAATGTGTTAAAGATTGGATGGGTTTTATCTAAGATATTTAGCTAATTCAGTGTGAAATACTATGCTTAAAAAATCGGTTTGTTTTTATCATATTAAGATAGCCATATTTTATTGGATCTCAGTCTCCACTAAGTGGAAAAAGATTTTTCTTGATGGTCAACACCATGTTGATTAACCCATTGGCCCTGCTCTATGGATGTCTGACCAATTATGCTAGGAGATATAAGCCAAGCAGCAAAAATTTATGGAAACACTGGTCCCCATGACTGAAAACTGTGGGTCACCCTTCAGAGGTGAGAAAGCTGAGTACCTGCCTTGCTGAAGCCTTGGCAGTCATACCCACTCCCACTACTGCAACCACATCAAAGGTTCAACTCCACAGCTTCACAAATATTCTCTGCAGAGCTGCCAAACTGCAAACAATTTCTGGTTCTCTGGTTCCCAGACCGAGAACTCTGGTATATTTTTGGAATCATGGTGGGAAACTTCCTCAATACCCTCTTATTTTTGAAGTCCTGGCAACCACACCCACCTCACACAGCTATTGTCATGTGAGCTCATTGACCCTTACCATAAATCTTGAAGTATCTACACCTTAAGACACTTCCTAATTCCTCAATACTGAAATTCAGGTAGGGCACACCAAATTATATGGGAAAGTAACATAGAAGCCAATTAAACTCAGCAAGCAAACACAGTAACACAGAAGAATCAACTAGCGACAAATAACTTAATAAATTCTTAGACAAGGACTTAACAACCTCATGATCATGTATAAAAATTTTCACTTAAAAATTGATTGCTTAAAATTTTTATATTAAAAAGAGATTTTTCTTTGCCTCTGTCTTCATTTCTGAGGGGAAAATTCTGTGCTTTATCTGAAGAGGTTTTATTTTTTTGTATATTACAGCGACTTTATTGTGTCTTCGATTATTCAGGAGAATGAAATTATTGAACTTCAAAAAAGAGCTAATGTCTTTCTTTAAAAAATTACAATTATATTGCCTCCTTTATTTACTTTTCAAGTGTTCTTTACTAATGCCACTTTACTAATCCTTTCAGCAATTTTATCATCTTGTTCTCCCTGGATCAAATATAAATGATATATTTTGTACCCATATTGTCTTTGAGATTTTTTAGAGTGCCCCTAAAAATCACAAAGATTTTTCTTTTATACTTTGTAAAAGAGAGTTAAAAAATAATTAGGCTTATTTGATATATAATAAGATGCAAAGGAAGCATTGTCAGGTCAGAAATGATGTTTCACATTCCCTATAGATTATGCACATTTAATATATACGTATATATATTACATAATGCTAAAGATTTAAATGCTAAATTATTACATAATGCTATATATATCACATATATATGTAGCCTTATTACATAATGCTATATATATATCACATATGCATGTAGTCATTTTTTTTCTTCACTCTGATTCTTCTATGACTGAGTTACAATCAATCACAGGTCAGAGAATTTCATTTTATTACAATAGAATTCTTATGACAAGATGTCTACCCGGGACTTTAAGACAAAGACTTTCAATGACATTGTTGAAATCATACACAGACCCTACTACTGGGCAGAGTTAGAATCTCTAGAATTCTAATTCTGAAATGGAAGAATTTTTTACACTGCCAACCCAAGATGTCTGGAAAAGAATTAATTGCATAGACTGAACGAATTGACAAAACCAAGCAGCTTGCTGCAATAATGGCTCCAAGACCATGTGCTGGGCTGATTTCACTGGGGCACCGCAGATGGGAGTAAGCATCCTCTCTCTCTGTCTCTCTCTGTCTGCACCAGATGAACTTGGGAACTTCCAAAAACCAATTGCCGCAACCCTCATGACCCATCTTCACAGGCATGTCCTGGGCCCCACACACAAGGGAATTAATCCACTGAAAAACCCAGGTATGCTGGAAAAGTGACTGAAAATACCAGGCCTCAAAGGGTCAAGTCTGGGTCATCCCTTCCCATCTCTCCATCCTTCTGGGACTGGTTGTCATGCCCACAACTGCCTTCAGGTGCCATTAAAATACATTAACAGCCATGATCCAGAGACACACAAATTAATCTCGGAACAAAGCAGATCTCTGTAGGGATGGTTTGGGACCACGGTTATTTTAATTTTTAGAATCCCGTATCGTATATTTTTTTGCTTTTTTGTTGAATCACTGTGAGATAGACCCTAACAGGCATCTTATACTATTCATAACAAACAATGCAAAATAGAATTTCTAGCATCTGCCTGTGGGGCAGGCTTGAGTGGAGGTGGGAAACTTCGAAATAATGGTGGTGGGAAGGCCTAATAGTGGTGGGATTGCTGCTGAAATATTGAATATGATCAATTTTGTGAGCAACTTGATTATGGTTGATTATGGGTTTTGTTGGTAATATTGCTGATGCTTTAATGCTCAAATTCCTGGAAATAAGGAAACTTGTTTCTTTTAAACTCTATGACAAAATAATTTACAAGCCTACAATTTTTTTAAATTATAATAAAATATTTGACTTCATCTTCCAAATTGTTCTAGAATATGGAATATCTTATAGTATATTTTTATTGAAATAGAAACAGAATTGTTTTCATAAGTTTGATTATAATAAGGTATATTTATAATCATTTTATAGTTGAAATAATATATAACTAAGCTTTTGTGTGGAATGTCATATTTGAAAAGCATACATGATTCAGATATGATTATTTTCTCAGGCAAGCCCAGTAATGTCTCCATTGTGCGACTTTGTTGTTACTGTGTTAGGCATATCAAATATGTGATGGGGATCTTGTTAGGCTTTGCCATGTGGGCAAGATACTCTCAGTAGCTTGCAGGGCTCTCTGAGAGGGGCAGAGGAATCGAATTTGGGTTGGCCATGTTGGCTGTGTGCAAGGCAAATGCCCTACCTGCTGTGTTGTCGCTCCAGCCCATGATTATTTTAAGATTAAAAATTTATTTTTAAGAAAATAAGTTTTATTTTACAGAACCCTTAGGAGAATTGGCCTGGATCCTGGTTTACAAGGTTCATATTTTATAGATGATTAAAGAAAGTATCTTCTTGGCAGACTCAGGAACGATGGGATACATTAAGGTCATTGAGAAGAAAGGAACATCCTTAAATTGATAGATAGTGCAGGTGAAATTTTATGATGAGTTCTTAATTTTACTTTCTCTGGTACTCAGACTTAAAAAAATTTATCCAAAATGTTTTACAATGTAATTTATGGATTCCAGTAGGATGTTGAGGTCTTTAATCCATTTTGATCTTACTTTTGTACAAGGCGTTAGGCAGAGATCTGAGCCCAATTTTTTTTGCATGTATCTGTCCATTTTTGCCAGCACAATTACTTAAAGAGGCTTTCTTTGGTTCACTTCACATTTCTTGCTCCTTTATCAAAGATTAGATGATCATATGCTTGGGTGGAGATGTCAGTATATTCAACTCTGTTCCATTAGTCTGCAACTCTGCCTTTGTTCCAGTACCATGCTGTTTTAATTATTACTTGCTTGTAGTACAGTTTGAAGTTAGGGAGGTTGATTCCTCCCATTTTCTTTTTCCCAAGAATTGCTTTAGCTATTCGTGGGGGCTTATTGTTTCATATGAATTTCAAGAGTGTTTGATGCATTTCTTTGAAGAATGTCATGGGTATCATTATAGGAATCACATTAATTTGTACAATGCTTTGGGAAGAATCTTTATCATGACAATGTTAATTCTCCCGATCCATGAGAAGGGGTATCTTTCCATTTTCTCATGTGCTTTTTATTTCCTGAAGTAGTGTTTTGTAGTTTTCTTTATGCAGGTGTTTTACTTCTTTAGTAAAGCTGATTCCTAGGTACTTGATTGTCTGGGGCACAATTGTGAACGGGATTTTTTTTTCATGTCACTTTCTTCTCTCTCGCTATTTAGGTATAGGAAAGCCATGGACTTTTAGGTATTGATTTTATAGCCTGCAACTTCACTATGAAAATCTATTGTGCACAAAATTTTTATGTCTACAATTGTACCTCATAGTATCTCACTAATAAAAATTAAAAAAAAAAAAACAAGAAAAAAATCTATTGTTTCCAGGAGTTTCTTAGTAGTAGTTTTAGGGTTCTCTAAGTATAGTATCATATCATCTGCAAATAGTGAGAGCTTGATTTCTTCCTTTCGTACCAATGCCCTTAATATCTTTCTCTTGCCTAACTGCTATTGGAAGTACTTCCAGTACTATATTGAACAGCAGTGGAGAGAGTGAGCATCCTTGTCTCGCCCCTAATCTTAGAGGAAATCTCTCTGTTTTTCTCCATTGAGGATGATACTTGCTGTAGGCTTATGATAGATGGCATTAACTATATTGAGGAAAGTCCCTTGTACACGCATTTTGATGAGGGTTTTCATCATAAACAGGTGATGGAGCTTGTCAAATGCTTTATCTGCATCTATTGATATGATCATATGTTTTTTTGTCTTTTATTGAAATGATGGATTACATTTATTGGTTTCCGAATGTTAAACCACCCTTGCATCCCCGGAATGAATCCCACTTGGTCATGGTGTATGATCTTTTGTTAAATTCTATTTGCAAGTATTTTGTTGAGAATCTTCACATCCATTTTAATCTGGGATATTAGTCTTTAGTTTTCTTTTTCTTGTGGTGTCTTTGTTTCCTTTTGGTATTAGACAGATATGGGCTTCATAGAAACTGGGGAGAGTTTCTGTTTCTTCATTTTCCTGGAAAAGCTTGAGAAGAACTGGCAATAGGAACTCTTTAAATGTTTGGAAAAATTCGCTAGTGAATCCATCTGGACCTGGGCTTTTGTTTTTGGGACAAATTTGATTACAGTTTCAATTTCCTTGATGTTAATAGGTCTATTCAGGAACTCTAAATCTTCTTGAATTCAGCCTTGGGAGATTATAGGAATCCAGGAATTTATCCATTTCTTCTAGGTTCTCTTGTTTCATGGCATATAGACTTTCAAAGTAGTCACTGATAATCTTTTGAATTTGAATTTCTTTTTTTTTTTTGGTGATATCCCCCTGTTCATTTCTGATTTGGTTTCTTAGGGATTTCTCTCTCTCTTTCTTTGTGAGTCTTGCTAGTGGTTTATCTATCTTTTTTATTTTCTCAAAGAACCAGATCTTGGTTTCATTGATCTTTCAGATTGTGTTTTTGGTTTCCATGTCATTGATTTCTGCTCTAAGTTTTATGAACTCTTTCCTTCTGCCTGATTTGGGGTCCTTTTGTTGATCCTTTTCTACGCTCTTTAGTTGTGAAGTCAAGTTGGTTATGTGGGCCCTTTCTTCCTTTTTGAGAAATGCTTGCAGAGTTATAAATTTTCCCCTTAACACAGATTTAGCTGGGTCCCATAGTTTCTGGTAGCTCATGTCTTCATTCTCATTTGTTTTCAGGTGTCATCATTTCATCCTTGACTTCGTTCTTGACCTTCTTGTTGTTCAACATTGAGTTATGTAATTTCCAGGTGTTTGATTTGGTTCTCTGTGTCTGTCTGTGATTCACTTCTATTCTCAGTACATTGTCTGTCTGTGATTCACTTCTATTCTCAGTACATTGTAGTCTGAAAGGATTGTTTATACTATTTCTATCTTCCTGAATCTATTGAGGTATGTTTTGTGGAATTTTTCCTTGTGCACTGAAGAAAAGTGTTGAATTAAAGACCTCAACATCAGACCAGAATTCATAAGGTACATTAAAGACAAGGTTGGTAAAACCCTTCACAACATTGAAGCAAAAGGATTCTTCAAAGATGTCACACAACTGGCCAAGCAAGTGAAAACAGAGATACACAAATGGGACTATCTAAAACCAAGAAGCTTCTGCACCTCAAAAGAAACAGTGACCAAAATACAAAGACAGTCTTTAGAGTGGGAGAAGATATTCACCCAATACCCATTTGACAATGGGTTGAGATCAAGGATATACAAAGTACTGGTTGAATTCCACAAGAAGAAAACATCCAAGCCCATCAAAAATGGGGCAATGAAATGAACAGAAACTTTCTCAAAGAAAAAATCCAAATGGCTAAAAGACACATGAGAAAATGCTCTGCATCATTAATCATCAGGGAAATGCAGATCAAAACAACAATGAGATATCATCTCACATGACAGAGACTAGCCCACATCCAAAAAGAACTAAAGCAACCGATGTTGGTGTGGATGTGGTGAGAAAGGGACCCTCCTTCACTGCTGGTGGGAATGCCAACTCGTTCAGTCCTTTTAGAAAACTGTATGGACGATTCTCAAAAAAGTAGAAATTGAGCTCACCTTTGACCCAGCAGTACCACTCCTGGGAATATATATCCCAGAGAGGCAAAAAAAAAACATATAGTTGAAGTGACATCTGCACTTGTTTGTTCATTGCAGCACTGTTTACAAAAGCCAGAATCTGGCAAAAACCTGAGTGCCCGAGAACAGATGAGTGGTTAAAGAAACTTTGGTACATCTACACAATGTAATAGTATGTACCTGTTAGAAAAGATGAAGTCATGAAATTTACGTACAAGTGGTACTACATGGAAAATATTATGCTAAGTGAAATGCATCAGAAAGAGAGGGACAGACATAGAAAGATTGCATTCATCTGTGGAACATAAAGTAACAAAATAGGAGACTAACACATAAGAATAGCTGAGATAAGTACCAGGAGATTCACTCCATGGCTTGGAGGCCAGCTGTACATGCCAGGGGAAAATGCAGCTCAGATAGAGAAAGGAACACCAAATAAAGGGTGTTGGGAGGATCCTCCCAAGATAGGAGATGCATTCTGAAAGTAGACTATAGAGCAAACATGATTGCCACTCAATATTTCTTTTGCAAACCACAGGAACCAATAGGAGAGAGAACAAAAGGGAATGCCTTGCAACAGAGGTCGGGTGGGATGGCAGGAAATGGGCGGTGGGGTGGGAGGTATACTGGGATCATTGGTGGTGGAGAATGGGCACTAGTGGAGTGATGCGTACTCGATCATAATATAACTGAAACCCAAGCACAAAAATTTGTAAGTATACAACTGTACCTCATGGTGTTTCACTAATAAAATTTTTTTAAAAAATGTTTTACAAAGTCTTCCAGCAAAACAAGTATATAAGAGCCTATACTTTATTAACCCCTTATAGATGAAATTAATTGAGATTTTTATGATCACGTTTAATTATTCTTGATGTTATCCTTGATCAAATAAATATGCCTATTGGCAGAAAGTTTTATATTTCAGTATAAAACTTCAGAGTACTCTAATGGCTGACAGGATATGGCCTTATTTGCTTATAAATTATCTTTTCTCCATAGTTTTCAAATAAAGAATAGTTAGGAAAATATGTATATCTATGTTGTATATGCATAAGTATGTGTATATTATATAACTTTTCTCCCATGTTGTATACACAGTGTCAGTACTTAACAAATTTCATTTTTACAGTTTCTTTCAATACCTGGCCACAAGGCTTCAAACAGACATTGAAATTTGCTTCCTCTTTTACTTAAGGAGAGTAAGAACTAAAATCATACTTTATTGATTTTCAAGTTGCTTACAGCTAGACCTTTCCCATGATCTAAAAAAATCACAGTGAATAAAGCCCAAGGACTCATTATATATCTCAGAAGATTCATCCCCATGATCAACTATGCACAAATAAGATTTCATTCCAGAAGATCTTCTCCATGTTTCACTGGTTAAATGCTTAGGTCTTGTATGTTTTAGATGAGAGTAACTATCTTTGAGGAAGACATGAAGAACTTTGACCTTGTAACTTTCAGAAATTCAATAAGCAGAGTTGCATAATTTTATTATGTTGGCCTCTTGAAATTCAGCAAAAACTAGTGTTGATATTTATAGTTTGTATTTTATGCATAATTCCTTTCGTTGCCTAAAGCAACTGGAATTTATCAACTCTTCTAAATAGATGACTCAACTGACTTTGCAGAAACAACGTCAATTAGAGTGTTCAGGAAACTATTTTAGATTTAGTGTTGCTTCTTTTGGGAGATCCGTGCCTCTTTCTAATTGTTTAGCAATGAATGCATAGAATATTTAGGAGACTATTTTAGACTAGAAGTCATTCCTTTAAGGAAAATTGTGACTTTTCCAGTTGTTTAGCAATGAATGCATATAATTAAACTTGAAAATAGGAGGGACTGACAATGCTGGAGTTTATCTAAGACCTATAATTCTGGAAAACAAGAGAAGGTTAATGGAATCTCCCTCTTCACTCCCGTCACCATCACCATCACTCTTAGGTATTTATAAAAGGTTTCCAGCAAATACGCATTTCCCTTGAAGGTCTTGATAAAACTCATTGAGAATGTCTCTTTTTCTGTGGTAAGACCAGACTCAGACCTATACTTTTTATTCTTTGTTCTATAAATTAATAACTGAAATATTTGTCCTTGTTTATCAATCAGAATAAAATGTTTTTTAAAAGTTTATCAGACTTTAACTCTTTATTTTCCCAGACAGACACAATTGTACTACTTATGGTTAAAGCTTGTGTACAAACCTTTCATATTCAGTCCCTAAGAATTGACTAAATTAATGGGTAATTAATTAATAGATAATTAATACAAATATAAAGCAGTTCACTGGCATATCCCTTTTGTTCAACCAACTTCCACAATGCTATTTCTTTATAGGTATGATTACTTTCCCATATAAAACATAAATCTATTGCTTTCTAACTTTGAACTATCTTATATATTTCCTTTTTAGAACACTTTTCATAATAATAATTCTTTGGTACCTCTTGAAATTATTCTTTGAAACACAGCTTCTTCTTTCCTCAGTCTAGAGTTTGTTTTGTGTTTGACAAGGAAACATAACACAAACTAATTTTAGGATTGTATGCACTTTTAGATTTGGCCTTTGACAAGGCTTTCAAAATTGGTTCAGCTGATAAAAACAAAACACAACAACAACAACAAAAATTGAATAATTCATGAATTCATGTGGAGTTATTATGGCTAAGATACTCATACAAGAATTGCCTTATTTTAAGAATTCCCCAAAATTAACTGTTAGTTGTAACAATTAAGCAAAATATTACAAAAGTGTTCCATAATAACTAGAGCTCAGCACAGATTGCAGTGTGCTTGTGTCTAAACAAATCTATTTGAGCTATAAAAAACTAAATGTAAAAATTAACCTGTATTTGTGTTGAAGCTGTAAGTTAGATGTGCCTTAGGAAAAACATGGCAGCTTTTTTAAACTGTCCCTGCTTTATGTGTAGTAGCAGATACCATAGTATATTTTCTTATGAAATAAAGTTCTCAATAAATTATACCATTTAGCAAGATACAAAGACAGAAAATATACAATAGATATAAAGTAATGCAACAGATAACTAGAGTATTATAATCATGCCAACATATTGGACATCTTATGGAGAACATAAACAGATTCCTAGAAAATACTAATTCCCAATTTCAGTTGGGAAGAAGGAGAAAATCTGAATGGAATCGATTGTAAGTAAGGAAACTGGAGCAGTATTCAAAAGCTTTAACCCAAGCAAAAGCCCAGAATATAGGATCTTCAGTATTGAATTCTAACAAAAGATTTTACTCTCCTTAAGGATAGTTGCTACTTATGCAGTAACCCATAATGCTTAGGTAGCTCAACCAACCACCACTAGTAATGATTGATGGCCTTGAAAGCTATTTCTAATAAAGGTCCCAGAAATCAAGAAGTGCCAGATATAGAACCTATAGTCTCAAATTAATATATAAGAAAAGTACTTTATTTTTGAGTTACACCGCTTGTCCTCAATTAACCCAAATTCTTCACTTTTTAAAAATTATTTGATGCCACACCCAACTATGCTCAAGGCTTAATCTTTGCTCTGTGCTCAGGGATCACTCCTGGTGGTGCTCAGGGGAATATGTATGTTGTTAAAGATATGTGCTGTTAGGGTTTTTGCATGCAAATCAAGCAACTTAACTCCTATACTATCTTCCCAGTCCTATACAAATGTTTGAACAGATATTTTTTTTCCCTTTATTTTATTTTATTTTTTTTTTAAAGTTGTAGATTTACAATTTTTTTGTGCTTGGGTTTCAATTATACAATGATCAGATACCCATCCCTCCACCAGTGCCCATTTTCCACCACCATGGATAATATCCCTCCCACCCCCATCCCCCCATCCCCCCTGCCTCTGTGGCAGGGCAATCCCCTGTGTTCTCTCTCTCCTTTTGGGTGTTGTGGTCTGCAAAAGAGGCATTGAGTGGCAAACATGTTCAGTCCATAGTCTACTTTCGACATGCATCTCCCCTCCTGGGAGGATCCTCCAAACATCCTTTATTTGGTGCTCCCTTCTCTATCTGAACTGCCCTTTCCTCTAGGATACCCGGCTGGCCTCTAAGTTATGGAGTAATCCTCCTGGTGCTGATCTCAGCTATTCTTGGGTATTAATCTCATACTTTGTTACTTTATATCCCCCAGATGAATGCAATCTTTCTATGTCTATCCCTCTCTTTCTGACTCATTTCGCTTAGCATGATACTTGCCATATTGTACCACTTGTATGTAAATTTCATGACTTCATCTTTTCTAACAGCTACATAGTACTCCATTGTGTAGATGTACCAAAGTTTCTTTAACCAATCATCTGTTCTTGGGCATTCAGTGAACAGATATTTAACATACAGCATTTCTAAACACTTCTGCAAACTTACAGGAGGAAAATAATCCAAATAAAATATATGAATCCTACATTGTCCTGATTCTGAAACCAGACATGAATACCTTAGAAAATAAAAATTTTAAGCAGTCTCTCTGAAAAACACGAATGTGGATATCAGGAAAATATTAGTGAACCGAATTCAAGATTTTTAAATGAATAATCATACATCATTATCAAATGGGATTTATTTCAAGAATGCAAGAATGGTGGACCCTATAAAAATTAAGAATATTATTATGACAATAACATAAAGGACAAATATTGCATTATCCTTCCAATAAAAGTAAAAACCACCATAAACAACAAAATTTGACAAGATCAAACACAATTTTATCATAATAAAATGGACCCAGAATAAATATGCTGCAATATGATAAAGAACACATGTGACAAAGTCATAGCTGACATCATATTAAATGTAGAAACACTGAAAGCCTTTCATTGATTACAATCATGAAAAAGTGTCTACTCTCACCACTACTCTTCAAGTTAGTGTTGGAGTACTTAACATGAGATTAGGATCATATAGATACCCACATTGAAAAGAAGTAAATAGGCTACAAAATGAATTATGTTGGGGTGCAAGCACCTTAACTCCTGTACTGTCTCTACAGTCCTAAAACAAAGTTTGAATGGATATTTAACATATAGCATTTCTAAACACTTCTGCAAGTTAAAGGATGAAAATAATCAAAATATAACATATGAATCCAACATTGTTGGCTTTACAAAAATATAATTCTTTTTGTTTTTTAAACAAAATAAAAGCAAAAATGTAACTCTTTTTGTATGGGAGAATGTCAACCCACATATGGCATTGCTTAGAGGTCATTCTTGGCTCTCTTATATCTATTTTATTTCTGATGAAGCTCCCAGGAATCAAGAAGTGCCAGAGAAAGAACCTAAAGTCTTAAATTTTTTGGATTATTCCAGAAAGTTTTTGTGCCCAGGGAACATATGTGATATTGGGTATGGAACTGGGGCCACAATTCATTTTCATATGCGAATAATATTCTTTTACAAAGGAAAAATAGGAAACAAATCATACTGAAAACTGCCTCAAATAATTAAATGATTTACAGTAAACTCAACAATGGAAAAGGAAAGATCTAGACACAAAATTTTAAGACATTCTTTAAACAAAGAAAAGAAGAATTAAAATTCTTAAAATTGTTTTAATTGTAAAAGAAAAAATCAATGGAATATTAATAAAAAACAATGGCATTTTTATATAAATATAGCAAAAACATTATCAGATTTGTTTGTAGCTGAATGGCCAAAATTTTCCATGTGAAACATCAAAAATAGAGTTATCAATACATGCTTGCTAACCTCATGCTATTTCACAAGATTATAGTTAAACTATCACAGCATTTGAATATATGAAGACACACAGTGCAACAAAATTGAGAGTACACAAATAAGCCTAGAAATATGATAAGTATATAGATACAGAGATAGATAGATATGTAGATAGATAGAAGTGATAGATACATAGATATGTAGATAGATGATAGCTAGATAGATAATTTATAACAGCAGGTTAAGATCCTCAATAGCAGTTGAACATGTTTTCCTGTTTAGTGAAAACCATGTAGCCACATTCAAAAGAATAATGAAACTAAACCAACCAGTATTCTACATAATCCACAAATTAACACAAACCAAATTAAACTGTAACTAAGTAAAAACTGGAGCCATAAAATAAATAGAAAATATAGGTGATACTTCTCAATATCAGTGCCAAAGCTCTGTTTAGATAATTGTCTCCAATATCAGAGGAATCAAAATTATGCAATTGATATTACATTAAATTAAAAAACATTTTTGACAGTGAAACAAACTTACATCAAAGAAAAAAAGACAATCTAGTCAAAGGGAGAAGGTTTTTTCTACCATATGTCTAACAAAGGATTAATTTCCAAAATATTTAATTTCCAAGAATTTACAAAAATCAACAATGAAATATTAACAACCTAATTAAAAAATAATGGGCAGACTAAAAGCACAATCCAAAAAAAAAGACATCTGCACTTCAATTCACATTGTAGAACTATTCACAATGGCCCAAATCTTGAAACAACCCAAGAGCCCAAAGACAGATGGCTGGTAAAGAAACTATGGTACATATACATAATGGAATCCTTCTCAGTAGGAAATGATGAACTCATTCAATTTTATACTACATGAATTGATATGGAGAGTATAATATTAAGAGAAATTAGTCAGAGGGAGAGGAACTGAAACATAATGCTCTATATTGTAAGTGGGATATAAAAAAAAAAAACACTTCATAAGGGAATATCAAAGTCCCATAGGCAATAGAACCAAAAAGCAGGAGAACTGTTCTTCAGTAGGAAGTTTGTCACTGTGGGAAATATATGGGGGTAAATTAGGAAGGGAAATGGTAGGACAAAGTTGGAAGAAAAAACTTCCAGCTTTAGAGGCAGGCTGGGAAGCAAGAGCAAAATTGGATACATTGATGGAGGGAAGTGTGTAATGGTGAAGTCTGACACTAATTATGAAATATCTCTGTGACTCTGTAATTTACAGTGATTAAAAATGTTAAATATGGATGAAGGACATAAATAGATGATTCTCTAAAGTTGAAATCTACATGGGCAATAAGCATGCAAAAAGATATCTATAATAAATAAAATGTATTAATTTGGGGAAAATGCATGTTAAAACAATAAGAAACATCTCATGCCAATGAGCATGACTGCTAATTATCCAAAGAAAAGAAAAAATGTTGAAAAAAATGTGTAGAATAGGATCAATAACACATTATCAGTAGAAATAAAAATTGGCATCACTGTTGTGGAAAATACTGTCATCAGAAAACAAAGATAAAAATTTGGGGGGGGGCTGGAGCAATAATATAGAGGATAAGGCTCTTGCCTTGCACACAGTCAACCTGGATTTGATTCCTTGCTCTAACTATGATCCCCTGACCTGACATGAGTGATCTCTGCTCACAGGCCAAAGAGTAAGCACTGAACACTCCTAAGTGTGTGGCACACAAACAAACAGCAACAAAGAAACGAACAAATAGGAAAAGCTATTATAGACTATCAAATTGACTAATACCAATTTTTTAGGTTTTAAGTTAGTAAATTTCAAATATTAAAATTGTATAAAGACCATTCCAAAAATCTGTTTTTTATATCATAGTCTACATTTCATTGGTTGATCACAAGTTGAAAGGTAACTTGGATTTTACAAACTCTATGAAGAGATTTATTACTAGAATAACAGACATTGTTGTTAGGTACCACCAGAATAAATAGTGCACAAAAACTTAGAAGAAAAAGAGAAATCTTATCATTGACAAATCTTAACTAGCAACCAAACAAAAATTCAGCATTTTCAACAATAGTGAACATTTCAGTGTGTTCTTGCTCTCTGCCCATAAATACAAGGCAAGCAATTTTCTTGAGAGTGATATTTGGGGTATGAGTCCAAGTCAATCTTAGGACCTCAACAACATTCAGAAGCTACTAAAATAATATGCTGAATTCTGATATTGTATCTATAAACTGGAGCTGATATAATCTTTTGTGATTCAGGTGTTCTACTAATGTGTGTATGTATATACCTATGTGTGTGTGAATGTGTGTGTACATATATGTGTATCTAAAGGGATGGAGTGATAGCACAGTGGTAGGGTGTTTGCCTTCAGAGCAGCCAGCCCAGCCGAGCCAGGTGCGATTCCTCCGCCCCTCCCGGAGAGCCCGGCAAGCTACCAAGAGCATCTTGCTTGCCCAGCAAAACCTGACAAGCTCCTCATGACCTATTCAATATGCCAAACATAGTAACAAGTCTCAAAATGGAGAGGTTACTGGCCCACTCAAGTAAATCAATGAACAACGGGAGTACAGGTTCCCCATATGAACAAACAAACAACAAACAAACAAACCCTGCTGATATACAGATATGTACATACATACTCATGTATGTATATATATATATATATATATATATATATATATGTACATAAAATGAAGTACATCATAAGACACTAAATACCCATCTTCCGGAATTGTCGTACCATATTTGATAGGGTTCAAATATGGTAACACCAACAAGGGTGATTAGAGGTCGTCCCCAAAGCCTCTATCCCTCTCGGAAAGACTGGCAAGCTACCGAGAGTATTCTGCACTCATGGAAGAGCCTGGCAAGCTGTCCGTTGTGTATTCGATATGCCAAAACCAGTAACTACAACTGGTCTCATTCACCTGACCCTAAAGGCTTCACTGACATGGCAGCACTGAGAAGGATGAGAAAGGAGAGGCCGACAAAATCTCAAGGTCGACCTAGGCTGCCACAACGAAGGAAGACAAAAATGATCGTCTGTACTTTCAATGCACATACGCTAGCATCAGACACATCCATCGAGGATCTGATGGTACAAGCGTGAATGATCAAGTACGACATCATTGGTCTGACCGAGACAAGAAGGCACGAATCTCACCATGCCGTTTTCGACACTGGAGAAGAATTGTTCCTCAGAACATGCGATAAAAGAGGTGTTGGAGGCGTCGGTGTCCTTGTCAACACAAACTTGGCCAAGAGCATTGATTCATTCGAATGCCTAACAACCCGAATCAGACGTTTACATTTGAATAGATGTGACTCACTGCCTGCAGTTTCTATCTTCATTGTCTATGAACCAACATCTCATTATGATGAAAGAGAAAACGAGAAGTTCTACATAGAGCTAGAGAAGTTCTATAAAGAAGACCACACCTTCTACAAGATCATTGTGGGTGATTTTAATGCCAAGATAGGACCGAGAAGATCAGCTGAAGAACTTCACATCGGGACCCATGGCCTAGAATGGACCGAACAGGGTGAGAGACTGTCTGAGTTCATCATGTCGACCAAGACCATTCATGGTAACTCACAGTTCCAGAAGGCAGAATCTAAACAATGGACACGGGAGTCTCCCGGTGGACGATTACACAACGAAATAGACCACATCATATTCAATCGACGGTTCTGCCTGATTGATGTCGCTGTTGTCCCAAAATTTCGAACGGGATCGGATCACCGTCTCCTTCGTGCAAAATTCTACTTCACAGAGCAGGGAGAAAGGCCTGCAAAGTTCAAAAAGAGAACTCCCAGAATGACCACCAACTGCGAACTCTTTGGTACGATTGCGGCAACATGGGAAGATGCCATTGTTGACAACATTGACGAGGAATACGATCGACTGGTTCAGCACCTCCATGAATGTGCGAGGAACGCCAAGAGAGAGGTAGCCACAAAAAATCACCTATCTTCAAGAACTCTTGAGCTAATTCGCCAGCGTGGTTTGGCGCATGCCTCAGGCAACCACAAGAAAACGTCTGAGCTTGCAAAACAGTGCAGAGTTGCGATCAAGGAAGACCTCAAAGAGAGAAGAGCAGAAGTACTGGTAGATGCGGCAGAAGCCAGGAAAAGTATTCATAATGCCCGCCTGTCCTTCGCCAACTACAAGACCAAGATAACTGCCCTCCAACATCCTGATGGATCCATCACATCCTCCAGAACGGCAATGGAGAAGATTATCCATGACTTCTACTCAAATCTCTTCAATAGCCATGTCCACTTGCTGATATACCAAATTCCACAGGATGGATATGTCGTTCCCAATGTTCTCCCTTCTGAAATCCGACACATCATTTCGTTGGTAAAGAAACAAACAGCATCCGGCCCAGACAAGGTCAGACCTGAACACCTGAAGAACCTGCCGTCAGTACTCATCAATACACTGGTTCAGCTCTTCACTCGCTACCTGTCTGAATGCAAGGTTCCATCCCAATGGAAAACCAGCAGGACTGTACTACTGTTCAAGAAGGGAGACATCCATCGCATTGGCAACTATCGCCCGATCTGCCTATTGTCTGTCATCTACAAGTTGTGCACTCGAGTCATCCTAAATAGGATTGGCAGAACACTAGATGAAGGACAACCATGAGAGCAAGCCGGTTTCCGCAAAGGATTCAGCACCATTGACCATATCCACACGATAACCAAGCTCATTGAGGTTTCTCAGGAGTTCAAGATGCCGCTCTGTTTAACGTTCATTGATTTAAAGAAGGCCTTTGATTCTGTTGAGATGGAAGCAGTCATTGAAGCCCTAGCCAATCAGGGCATTCAAGCCCAATACATCAGAATCCTCCGTGAGCTGTATTGCGGATTCACTACCAGGATCTCACCATTCTACAAAGAAGTGATTGTTGATGTCAAGAGAGGGGTGCGGCAGGGTGATACCATTTCACCGAAACTCTTCAGTGCCACCCTCGAGAACATCATGTGACGACTGGAATGGGAAGGAATGGGATTGAAGATAGATGGTCGGCAACTACACAACCTTCGCTTTGCTGATGACATTGTTTTAATAACACCAGACATCAGCCAAGTGGCACAAATGCTGGCCGACTTTGACCGTGAGTGTGGAAAGGTAGGACTACAGCTGAATCTTATGAAGACAATGTTTATGAGAAACAGCCTCGTTCCTGATGCCCCATTCGCTCTCAACGGAACGACCATCTCCGAATGCAACAGCTATGTGTACCTAGGTTGAGAGGTCAACAAGACAAATGACCTGGGACCCGAGCTGCGCAGGAGGAAGAGAGCGTCTTGGAACGCCTTCAAGAACGTCGAAGAAAAAGCTAAGAGGATGAAGAACCTCCGGCTCCGGGCACATCTCTTTGATTCCACTGTTCTTCCTGCATTAACATATGCCTCAGAGACCTGGGCCCTACGCAAACAAGATGAGAACACTATTCAGGTCTCCCAAAGAAGAATAGAAAGAGCTATGCTTGGAATATCACGTTTCACTCAAATGAGAGAAAGAATCCGGATTTCTGACATCCGTTGGCGATCAAGAATCAGGGACACTGTCTCATTTGCCAAGGTGTCGAAAATCAGATGGACTGGTCACGTAATGAGATTTAAAGATGACCGCTGGACTAGAGCTGTTACCGACTGGATTCCACGGGATGTCAAAAGACCGTGTGGCCGCCACCTATCAGATGGTCAGACTTCTTCGTGAAGATCATGAATGATCGGTTTGAGGCCCTTCATGTTCCCGGAGCAAACAGATGCCATGTGGCTACACTAGCACGCGACAGGGACAAATGGAGAAGTTACTGGCGCCCGCTCGAGCAAAATGAAGACTAACGGGAAGTTAATTGATTAAGTGAAAATGAAGTAGTTTTAAAAACTTCTCAGAAATCTTAGAACCATTACTGTGTTAATATATATCACCTGTCAATGTTGGATACAGGCTAAATGCTCCTCTCAGTAAAATTTTACCACATTGACCCTAAGAGATTAATCACGAAGATTTGTGTGGGAGACATAAAAGCAAAAATCTGTCTTGTGACAGCATTTTCAACTTCAAATATATGGTTTAAAAATGCTGTATAAAAAAGGAAAATGAGTATTACAAAGCCATTCATGATTGAATTTCAGTCATACACTATTTCAGTACCCATCCCTCCCTCAGTGTACATTTCCCAACACCAGTATCCCCAGGTTCCTTCTCATTATCCCCCACCCCCTACCCCTTGCCTGCCTCTTTGGCAGGTACTTCTCTCTCTCTCTCTCTCTCTCTCTCTCGCTCTATCTCTCTCTGCTTTGGGGCATTGTGGTTTGCAATATTGATACTGAAATGTTATCCAGAATATCCCATACCTACATTTTTTCTGGAGATGTGACTCAGCAGTAAAGTAGTTGCCTTGGATGTATGAGGCCATCAATTCAAGTCCTGGCACTATACCCCTCCAAAATAATAATAAAACTAGAAGAAAACAAATAAATAAGATCTATAAACTTTAAAATAAGAAAGGAAAATGAATATTCCTACTGAACATGTACTAATGAGAAGGTAAGTGTTTTTCTCCCTCATTTTCTTTTTGCCTTTCCTTTCCAAAAAATTTAATAAAAGGCTGTAATTTTACAAAGATATTAAATGCAATGGTTTAGAAATAATTGATAAAGGGCATATACTCTTGATTCTTAAAATAAAGGTTTAGGGAGAGACTGGAGTGATAGTATAGCAAATGAGCTCTTGCCTTGCACATGCTACCCTTGATTATATTACCTGACACTCCACAGGGTGACTCAAGCTCATCAGAAATTATTCTTGAGTGTAGAGACAGGAATAAGCCCTGAGCATAGCTGGGTGCAATCCAAAATCCAAGAAATAAACAAACAAATAAATAAATGTTTAGAAGAACCTCTGTCATACCCTCCTATGTGACTTCATGAAGAGAAAATAATTTCTGGTTTGCCTATGTCATTTAATGATTCCCTAAGCAAAGTTGTAGGTTTTCATATTAAAATTGATGCATACCTGCATTAAGACATTTGATAAACATTTTAAATAATGAACTAGTCATTGGTTGTATAACTCTGATTGGGAAACTTCTAGGATAACATGTAGAATAAAGCAAATTTATCTGATTATGATTGTGTAACTTTAAAATAATTCTAAATAAATTTTAATTTAACTTACTGCCATGTCCGGCGCTGCAGAGCCGAGCCAGGGGAGGGCCATCAGGGTGAAATCAGCACTCGAGTCACACAGGGTTCCATCATTCAGGAGATGGCATGAATGTGTGCATGCGTGCGTTTATTCAGAGCACAGGTACAGACTTAAGTATGTTTCCGCAACCCACCCAAAAGAAAGGAAAGGGGATGGGACGTGGGAAAGTGGATGGGACGATGAATAGAGCCATGCACCGTTGGTCAGTCACAGTGGGCAGAGCCATGCACCGTTGGTCAGCTACCTGGTGACCCTTTCGACCTAACGCTATCAGTCGGAGCGGCCTGCTTTGTTACAGTTTTGACATATCCATAGAGACTGTGCTGTTCCTCGTACATCATTTACAAATCATTTACGAGGGTGCATTTATCCCAAACTGAAACCTCCTGTACTGGGAAGTTGCCCAGCTTTGAGCAGGACAAAGGGGGAATGAAAAATCAAGCATTCTTTTACTTGGTCAGTAGGCAACACTTACCTTCTTTTTTGATGCTATTATTTATATTTTATAAAAGGTAAAGTAAAGGCCCTCCCGTTGATCGTCGATTTGCTCGAGCGGGCCCAGTAACGTCTCCATTGGAGACCTTGTTGTTACTGTGTCTGGCATATCGAATACTCTCGGTAGCTTGCCGGGCTCTCGGAGAGGGGCGGAGGAATCGAACTCGGGTCGGCCATGTTGGCCGCTTGTAAGGCGAACGCCCTACCCGCTGTGCTATCGCTCCAGCGATATTCTTGGGAATATATTTTATATTCCCAAGTTATGATTTCCGAATGCTGTGTATGTTTTTGTCTGGTTCATTTGTAAGTATTAAGCTTGTGATTTATTAAATAAATCACAAATTAATGTTCATTGCTATAATAGTTTAACATTTTGTGTGATGTTTTATATTTTAAATTCTTATAACAAGAATTAAGAAAATCTCAATAGCTGACTATGTAGACATTTATTTTTCTAACAATGTGAAAACTATTCTGAAATGTTCATACTTTAGAAAAGTTTGTGCTAAAAGAATAGAAAATTCTGCAGTTCAGAATTCAGATCAATAGTGTAGTTTTAATACATTTAATGCTGCTTGTTTCTATGTAAATATGGTTGAAATGAATTTATGAGTGTTTTAATATTTGTAATGCAGTGATGTTTTAATCTGTGTGATTACATTGATGACACAGAACACTTCAGTGCTTGATAAGGCAAATATTTCCTAGGAGACAGAGATTTTTATACATGAATTATTTATTATGAGATAAGTAAAATCAGCATGCTGTCAAGGGGCTCATCATAAAGCGTAAGGTACTAGGTAGCAAATCAATAGTTGTTTAAGTGATTGTTTGTCCCTGAGGGAAAATATATTTTGGTTTTGAAGAAAACTTCTTTATGCTTCAGTACATACTAAGTAAAAAACACTAAATATCATTAATGTGGTTATGAAAAACATTGTGTTATCTACACTAAAAATTCATTCACTTTGTGTGTCTATGTGTGTGCATGTGTGTGTGTGTGTGCATGTGTGTGTGTGTGTGATGTGTTGTTCATTTGGAACTGGAACAGATGTCTAGACACAGACTATTCTTTGAATTCATTTGCTTTGAGTAATGTTTTCCTACTCTACATTTTCTCTTTGTTGTATCACTTTTAAGTCTCATCTATACCCTTTAATAATACTCTGTAGTAAAATTTGGAGTTCCTTTAAGATTATCCCTTTTATCGGTAACATAGACAAAAGTGGTTAGTAAAGAGTCTGGAATGGGAGTGAAGATAGATGGTCAGCAATTACACCACCTCCGCTTTGCTGATGACATTGTTTTAATAACACCAAACATCAGCCAAGCGGCACAAATGCTGGCCGACTTTGACCGTGAGTATGGAAAGGTAGGACTACAGCTGAATCTTATGAAGACAATGTTTATGAGAAACAGCCTCGTTCCTGATGCCCCATTCGCTCTCAACGGAACGACCATCTCCGAATGCAACAGCTATGTGTACCTAGGTCGAGAAGTCAACATGACAAATGACCTGGCACCCGAGCTGCGGAGGAGGAAGAGAGCGGCTTGGAAAGCCTTCAAGAACGTCGAAGAAATAAGCTAAGAGGACAAAGAACCTATGGCTCCGTGCACATCTCTTTGATTCCACTGTTCTTCCTGCATTAACATATGCCTCAGAGACCTGGGCCCTACGCAAACAGGATGAGAACGCTATTCAGGTTTCCCAAAGAAGAATAGAAAGAGCTATGCTTGGAATATCACGTTTCACTCAAATGAGAGAAAAAATTCGGAGTTCCGACATCTGTCGACGATTAAGAATCAGGGACGCTGTCTCATTTGCCAAGATGTCTAAAATCAGATGGGCTGGTAACGTAATGAGATTTAAAGACGACCGCTGGACTAGAGCTGTTACTGACTGGATTCCACGGAATGTCAAAAGACCGCGTGGCCACCCACCTACCAGATAGTCAGACTTCTTCGTCAAGATCATGAACAATCGGTTTGAGGCTCCTCATGTTCCCAGAGCGAACAGATGCCATTGGGCTACACTAGCACGCGACAGGGACAAATGGAGACGTTACTGGTGCTCGCTCGAGCAAATGACGACTAATGATAAGGATGAGAATGAGAATGAGAAAGAGTCTGGAAACATGATGTGGGAGGAAGAATTCTCTTAAGTTTCTTGCTGCCGCATGGTTGATCAGATGTGTGGATGGGTATTTAGTCCGCCTTTCCTTTGTCTATAATCCATCCATTTCTCAGTAACCTAAAAAAAAAATCTTTTCTCAGAGCAATGTCAATACTACTATGGTCACTATGGAAGCTGATATTCTATCCTATGGTGCTTAACTCTGTTTTTTTTTTTTTTTTGGCTTTTTGGGCTTACACTCAGCGATGCACAAGGTTTTCTTCTGGCTCTGCACTAAGGAAGTACTCCTGGCGGTGCTAAGGGGACCATGTGAGATGCTAGGAATCAAATGGAGTTAGCCATGTGCAAGGCAAATGCTCTACCCGCTGTGCTATTGTTCCAGCCCCTTAATTCTTTTTATATAACTCATACGTGTGCAAACACACAAAAAAGGACAGGCAAAGTGACAGCAGCGGCCTATCTCTTCCGCCACCCGCGTTCAGTAGTCTCAGGCTGTCTCCCACTCCAGGGAGGTCGATGGTGATGGTCAGGCGAAGGAAGGAAATGAGGGCTAAGCTGGTTGTTCTTAGCATTTTATTACATGGAAGAAATGTATGTCATGGAGGCCTCAGGAGTCCTCAAGCATGTGCACCTTTGTTCTCTCAGCTTTTGTACTCAGCCCCATCTTCCCAGGTTCTCTGAAGCATGTGTCCCCCAGAGAGCCCCGAAAATCCCCTTATATAGATCATGGTACCTCTAAAGGGCACAATATAGTAATGTCATCAAAAGGAGTTACCTAAAGAACACTGAGGTGACAAACTATACATTGTTTCTTTACATTCACAGGCAAGTAATCTTGGCCTCACCTTTTACAAACTACAAGCACTTGGGTTAGCACTGGATCAAAGACCAGTCTGCTAGAGCTTTGAATCTACATCTCAAAGATCAGCCTGCCTGGAGCCAGGCATCTACATCCCCAATATTTAGCCTGGTTTAGCACCTGGAATCTGCATACCTAAGACCAGCTAAATTCCTGTGAGATAAAGAAAACTGCCTCAATATACTGAAATCATTTACTGAAGGCAGTTTGAAGGGGAGAAAGGTTCAGTCTCATCCAAACTAGTCAGGACACACAGGAAAATTGCTTCTAGGACAGATTCTCATTTAGCAGATCAACCCACCCTAGAACAGATTTCCCTGGATGTGTTTCTCCTCTCCTTGTCCGACCAACAAATAAGCATACATAATATAATTCACTTTGTATGGACACAGTAAGAAAAACTTTAAGCTTATAGAATTGCTCTCCTAGGGCCATCTCAATCTCAGACTGCAGTGCTCAGGCCAGATATCTTTCCTATTCCTAGCAGCAGGGTCCTAGTCTCGTCATTACTTTTGGATCATGACAGCATTTGCCTATGATCAAACTCTTAAACTATAGTTAAGAATCGTGGCACCTTGGCCTGGCCCATTGCGATGCCAGGGTAGCACATAACTTAACGGCTTGCCCTAGTTCCATCCAGTCCCTCTTTGGGACCCTGCCCTTGGAGTGCTAGGGCGTGAGGACAACTGAGGCTTAAATCGAGAAAGCAGATGCCCAGGAGTGAATAATATTCAAGGCCAATTAAATCCTAAGTTATAAAACATAATATTAATTGTCTTCCTATATCTATACAAAAAGGACATTGCATTAAACTATTCAAAAGATGTAAGTAGAGGAGAAAGGCAATATTAACTTACAGTACAAGTTCAGTGTCCTAGAAGGATGAGACCTTACAAATTGGTTGGGGAAGAGAGCACAAAGAAGTAGTTACAGACAAAGTAATGGGAATGACTCGGGAGCACTGTGATGGGTGCAACCTGATAAACCTAAGCTCCTTGTACTCCAACACATGCATCTTTCTTGAGTTTCTTCCAGAAAAGTGTAAATGTCTCTAAATGTTACTTAGTGGTGGCAACCCACCTCACCTCAAAAGTTTGCTTTCTGTTTAAAAAGTGGAAAGTGAGGGCCTCCATACTCAACCTCTAGCATTTCATCAGTGGCAGCTCCACATCTTCTCAACCTCTGCTCATGCAGCACACCTTCAGGTAGATGATCTTCCAGCTGACAACCCATGATCTTTTGAGTACCAGAAGCACATTTCACTCTCTTCTAGCTAGGTCTGGCAGCCTCCATGCTGGTTTCCAACATTTCAAAGGGCCCAATTTCACATATTTTGTAGCACATAATCGCCCAATGATCCTCAACAAATTGCACATTCTCACAATTATGATTCCTATCACTGGATAAAGAGCGAAAGAGAAGGATAAGAGCAAGTTACAGGCTAATTACTCAGTAAGTCTCTGGGATCCTAACCAGAAATATTCACCCTGAGCATGACATGATTAATAATATTATTATTTTAATTGGTATTCCTGTTTATGATGTGGTTTTAAAAAAATTAAACATTTTACTTTATCAGTTTTCACTGATTTATACCCTCTTTTATATTCCAGATTACCTCTATTTACGTATTTGTGTCAGTAGCACTACCTCCACAATGAGAATAAAAAGAGATAAAAATAAAACCAAATAAGGGAACAGTAAATGGTCAAAGTCATCAGAATTGAGTAGTTTGTCTATAAATTGAATGTTTATGGGTTATGGGGGGCATCATTAGGACACCAGTACAGGGCAGTGGGATCTCTGGTGGTGGACGTGGTGTCTAAATGATATATTCATTATAAGAATGATTAATGGTATGTACATCCCAGTATCTCACTAAAAACTGTTTAAAAGACCAGGAAAAGTGGAAAATAAATAAAGACTATGGACTAATTCTGTTGGGGCTACCCAATATGTGGTAGCCTGCACATCCAAATGTGGTTTGGAGAAGTCCCCTCTTCAAGGACAGAATTTTGGAGTATCATCTTTCATATCTATATTTCCCTATAAGTTTGTTTTTACACTTATTAACTCTCATATCAAAGCATCATGCTTAATATTAAAACATTTCTTTTTAAGCCACTGGTAGATCTGGATTCTGATTTGAATGAAGTTAATGCGTTTTTATTTATTTATTTTTATTTGATCGTCGATTTGCTCAAGCGGGCCCAGTAACGTCTCCATTGGAGACTTTGTTGTTACTGTGTCTGGCATATCCAATACTCTCGGTAGCTTGCCGGGCTCTCCGAGAGGGGCGGAGGAATCGAACTCGGGTCGGCCATGTTGGCCGCTTGTAAGGCGAACGCCCTACCCGCTGTGCTATTAGTCATTACTATAAACCCAGATTTTCCCAGTTTTTTTTTTTTAAATTTTGGTTTGGTTTTAGGACACCCTCAGTGGTACTCAAGGTTTACTCCTGGCTCTGTACTTAGGGCTTACACTCTGTATGCCTCTAAGTGGTGATGTTCAGAACTGAACCCAGCATGGACACATGCAGAGAAAATGCCTTACCCACTGTATCTCCCCAGTCTCCAACTCTCCGAGTTTAACTGTCAGTCACATATGATACTAAATAAGAAGATGCAAACCATTTGTGTTTGCCTCAATATTTCTCCTAAATGTTATTTCAGATGTACAATTTTGACACCGATATTAACTATATTTTTAAAAAAATCACATTCGTTCTGGATTTGTTATGACTTTTATTTCTTAAATCAAATATTTAGGGACAGATTTGTTGATAACTAAAATCACCTACAAAGAGTGGATAATGAGTCATAATTAAAGAACTGAATCACTCTTCAACTACTTTAGTAATAATTTACCACTAAGCTAATGAATTAAAACAACAAACATATAATCTTGTAGTTCTATAATTCAAAATTCAACATCTGTCTTACTGGGGTAAAATTATTATGTTGGCACTCCTATATTCCTTCCTAGAAATCCTTTGTAAGAATCCTTTCCTGTATGGATTATGACAACTCCTCCTCTATATCCAGTGTTGTCACAATGAACTGAGTCCACTTCACCATTCAACATTTTTGTCTTAATTATTATCTCTCCTACCTGGCTTAGAAATACCATTTACCTGTAAAGACTCATATGATCAGTCTGGGAAGAAATGACATTTGAAGTCAACATAATACTGATTTATGTATATACATGTATATATTTGTGCATACATATCAATAGTTAGCTAAGTCAAAAATAAGTTTAAGACTGGAAGAAAAATATACCTGTTAACTCTGTGATGAGTAGTAAGGTGTTTTGTATATCCTTTGTGCTTTAAAGTTATGAAAATGAAGGGACTGAGAAACAGAACAATGGTCAGAACAACTGATCATCCCAGTTCTATCCCAGATGGTCCCTCAAGCCACCTGAGGAGTGATTTCTGAGAAAAAAGTCAAGAGTAAGTCCTGAGCATTGCTATGTGTGACACCCAAACAAACATGAAAAAATAAAAATGCAGTTTTTAAAGGGTGGATTCTGTTTTACATCACTATAACTCTAGAATTACCATTAAGTATTACATATATAAGGCTATTTACTAGTGATAACAAGTTTCTAATTTAAATGTCACAGTTAATTAACACACATTCATATATGTAACTTATGTAACTAAGATAAATTTGACACATTTTAAATTAAAATAAATTTAGCTAGACTCTTTGTAATTTTTCTGTGAAAGTGATAAAATAGCAATTTAGCAATGTGAATTTACCTTTTAAATTAAGGAAGTATGATAAACCAGGTTAATAATAATGCCTAATAAATTGTACTTATTGTCAATATAAATGATTCCATATTTTTGTTTCTCTAGCGGGCCCAGCAATGTCTCCATTGGAGACTTTGTTGTTACTGTGTTTGGCATATCTAATACATCACGGGGAGCTTGCCAGGCTCTGCCATGCAGGCGAGATACTCTCAGTAGCTTGCCGGGCTCTCTGAGAGGGACAAAGGAATCGAACTCCGATTGGCCATATTGGCTGCGTGCAAGGCAAACGCCCTACCACTGTGCTATCGCTCAAGTCATTGAGAAAAACAAATATAAAATATAGTCTGGCAACTTAAATTTCTAGAGCTTAATGGTTTATTTGTCACTTGAACATCAGTCAGCAATGTTGGTGGTCTTGAATACATTATTAAAAAGTTCTTTGCGAAATATGGAGGCTGTAACCAATAATTTAGAAATTTACTTCCAATGTTATTTATTCTTTTTAATACCTGTAAAATCAGTGTTCTTTTGTTTGTTTGTTTCACTTTGGGGAGCTATAATTGATGCTGACCAGGGTTACTCCTGGATTTGTGCTCAGGCACTGCTTTTGGTAGGACTCAGAAAAAAATATATGATTGTGGGGGTTAAACCAGGTTTAGCCACATGTGAGGTCAGTGCCATACTGGGCTTTGTCATTTCTTTGGCACCTAAAATCAGTGTTCTTAAGGATCCATTATTTCTCTTTGGGTAAAAGACAACTTTCGTTTTATTTCCAAAAATGAATAATTAACTTTAATGTAATGAGACTTTTCTTTCTTCTTTCTTCCTTTTTCGCACCCTTCCATCCTCCCATTCTTTTCTTTACTTTTGCTCTGTTCCTTGTTTGAGCTTCTGTAATACTAAGTTTTAAATATTTTTTAAATAAGAAAATAAACAAACTTCAGATCTATATAGCAAAAACTACTGTATCACTGTCATCCCATTTGCTCTTCAATTTACTCTAGCGGGCACCAGTAATGCCTCCATTTGTCCCAGCCCTGAGATTTTAGCAGCCTCTCCTTACTTGTCTTTCCCAATGTATTGGAGGCACTTTCAGGGTCAGGGGAATGAGACCCGTTATTATTGCTAGTTTTGGCATATTGAATATGCCATAGCTAGCTTGCCAGTCTCTGCTGTGTGGGTGGAATACTCTCAGTAGTTTGCCAGGATCATATATATATAAGGTGTGTCTTTTGATGTGGCTGTAGGCTGCGAAGTCCAGGAATATATTCACTCATATGTGAGGCTCGGTCCAAGCATCCGGAAAGCAGCCTGGAGCGTGGAGGCAGTTGGGTAGTACAGGTCGGTTACCGGGGCTGGGTACCTTGGGGCGAGGAGGGCTTTCACCCACTCCCCCATTGGGGCAACCCAAGTGAAAACAGCCTGACTCAGAGTTCCATAAAGTAAAAATTGGAAAAATATTCACTAATTGCATATGTGCAAAATAAAAAAATCAACATAATATATAATCATATAAACATTGACTTAAATCAGCCATAGAAAATGGAAACTTTCACTATGCAGCAACAGAAATACTTGAAGCTTACAGTTTGGAAAGAAATGATTAAAAGGGGGAAAGAAGATAAATGCTCTCCATTTAGACTCCATTTCTTTGTGGAACATCACCCAAATTATAGTTTTCACAACATATTTTAAATTGCTTCATCTCTTTAAATGTGCATGCATCTATGTTTTTCTAGCTATAAACATATGTATATAAAATATGTTTTCTTGTCACAAAAATATACTCCCCAAAAAGTTGGAATTCATGAAACTATAATTCCTATGCCTGGAATAATGGAAATTAAAACTTGAAAAAAATGTTTGAACTTATTATACTTTTGCAGTGCTGATTTCTAATATTCCAGCTACATCACCTATGTAGTATCCACACAATATGTTTCTCTTTTTTTTTTTTTTTGCTTTTTGGCAATGCACAGGGGTTACTCTTAACAACACACTCAGGAATTACTCCTGTGTTGCTCGTGGGACCATATGAGATGCTTGGGACCCAACCTGGGTTGGCCTCATGCAAGGAAAACGCCCTACATGTTGTACTATTGCTCTAGCCCCACAATATATTTGTTTACTGAGGTGCCTAGTGGTGATTAAAAATTACTTTTCTTAAGAATATATATAATATGTTTATGTATATATATGTGTATATACACACACAATAAGAATTTAGCACAAAGAGGGACAATTGCACATAGACAGTACCAGATACCATGGAAGATGTTCTGATGATTTCCTGAATTCCCTCCAAACCAAAGGCTATCCCCACAACTGCAGACATGCAGATCTATATCTATCTATATCTATATCTATATCTATATCTATATCTATATCTATATATCAAGAGGGCCTACTCAAAGATCACACTCAGATGGAAAAAGATGCCTACTCAAGTTACACTGTTTTATGACACTTCTGTAGCTTCATTCTTTCATGACATGGTATAAACACGATCTCTCTGCAATATAGAAGAGCACAATTAAGGTCCTTTCCATTTCCCTTCCCAATACTATGTAAGTCAGCTGAAGCCATGCTTTTACTCTTTAGTATATAGTTATTGGCCCAATTCTGCTTTTTTTCTTCCTGGACACAAAGAGCTTCTTGAAAAAATCTAATATTTTCCCCAAATATACTATCTGCAGCATATACTTTCACTGTCATTTTTTCTGATTTCATATTTGTGTGTGTATATATATGTATATACACACACACACACACCACACACATATTTCACTGTCACTGTCACCCCATTGTCTATCAATTTGCTCGAGCGGGCCCAGTAACGTCTCCATTGTGAGACTTTGTTGGTACTGTGTTTGGCATATCGAATACGTCACGGGTAGCTTGCCAGACTTTGCCGAGCGGGAGAGATACTCTTGGTAGCGTTCCGGGCTCTCCAAAAGGGGCGGAGGAATCGAACTAGGGTCGGCCATGTTGGCTGCGTGCAAGGCAGACACCCTACCCGCTGTGCTATCGCTCCAGTATATATATATATATATATATATATATATATATATATAAAACATATATATATAAAACATATATATATATTTATACTTAATACTACATTTAACAGGTCTTTAAGGCATGAAATATAATACTCATTTCTTTAACTGATGGTGCCAGTGTACAACTTTAATTCTTGGGAATGTGTGTTACTTTATACACTTATTATTCCAAGATCATAAAGCAAGACTAGTAGCACAAACTAGCCCCAAGGCTCCATTTAGCTTCGTTTAAAGCAGAATTGGGAAGATAAATTAGTTTCTTACTGCACTCAGATATCTTACAATATTCAGTTAGAACATAATAGTTCAGATACCAACTTTTTATTCTGGTTTCCTTAATTACTATATTGCTTTTAAAACTTTTTGAAGGTAATATTTTTCTTATGCCCTATGGATCATGTCATTTTTTGATATTTATTATAAACAAAATTTTAGTTGTGTTTAGGGGAGTAGGTAGAACACTTGCCCTTGTACACAGCCGGTTCAGTTCAATCCTCAGTATTCCATATGATCCCCCAAGCATCACTAGGAGTGACTCCTGAATACAGAGTCAGGAATTATCCCTGAGGATTACTCTGTGTGGCCCCCAGGCCCATAAAACACCAAGTTTTATGTGTGTTTTAGCTAGTAAATGATTAAATTTATTTAAATAAAAAAATTCTGTTAAAAAATACATTATATTAAATTAGAATAGAAATTCAGCCACATTAAATTAATTCTGATATAATAAACAACAGTGCACGAGAATATTTAATATACTATCAAAAATGGATGTTATTTAGAATCATTAATTCAATTAATTAATTGGACACTACTTACCTTTCAACTTTAATATATTTCCAACTTTTTAAATGAAGAAAGCTTTGAGAAAGCTAATCTTCTCATTCTTAACCACAAGTTTTATTCTTTCATTAAAAGTTCTTCAAAGACTTATTACTCTAAAGAAATAAATATTTACCCTAAAAATGAACCTAAACCTTTTATTTATTGTCTATAGAATGAATGTCTTTATATTACTTTGGAATATCTCTTAAATTACAATTTTTAATTTTTTGTAGAATAAAATTGATCTATTATAATTTTTTGGTGCCTTTGTGTGCTGTGTCTTATTTCTCGAATTGATGTACCACCCAATTTTGTTTATTTTCGTTTTATATTAAATAATATAGCATCCTGCATTTTTGTTCTTTCATTTTGTATGTGTTTTGGGGCCATTCCCAGATCCGATCGTGTTTACCTTTCCTTAGGAATCACTCTTTATTGGATTCCTGTTATAATTTTGCAATGTCACTAACTCACCTGGAAACACTATGATTCTCTCAAGACTTGTATTTGAAATTTTTTAGGTAGAACCCAACTTTGAGCCTAGGGCTAATGTTGTGTACCAATGAGTCCAGAGAATTTAATTCTGAGTGTTCTATTCAGTGCCTCAATATTTAAAAGTTTTTTTTTTAATTATGGTTGATGAAGCATAAACTACTTGAAGGTATTACATTCCCTGCATACTTAATATTCCACTAAGTAAGTTTAATTAAAATACTATGACACTGGAACAACAACAATAAAAAAATAGATCTTATATTTAATGAACAAAATCCCAAAAGAAGACATCCCCCAAATATCAAACCAGAAAATAATCTACCATACTGAAGACAAGAGATCTCAAGATGTCACCATTCCTTTCCCAGATCTTATCTAGTCATTTGTATTTGGGCACTTAGGTTGTTTTGTATCTTGGTTATTGTAAACATGATAATATAGACAAGAGTGCAGATATCTTTTCAGACAATATCTTTTCAGAAAGGGAAGTTTTTCCCTTTCTTATATATAAATTTCTAGGAGTAGAATTGCTGTCACATGGAACATGTATTTTTAAGGCAGTAAGATCTATACTGTTTTCTACCGAGGTGAAACTACTTTACATTCATCAGGTTGTTTTTTTCTAATATATATTTTAAACCTGTGCACGTTTGAAAAAAGGTTTAGCCATTTAGTTTTATAAATGTTAGTTTTCTAAATGAAGTATAAGCCTCTTAAACTTCTGAGTGGTTAAATGTAAGGGCAGGCAGTGAATTAGGAACTCGAGAGCAAGACAAAAATGGAGGAAAAGATCTGACTAGGACCCAGAAGAAATGAAGCTGCACCTGGGAAACAGTTCATGGGAATGAAGGACAAAGAACAAGTCCTTTGGTCCCAATAATAGGGAGATATATCCTAGTCACATCCTCATTCACCCACCTCCATGACGGCTCATTTCTATATTATTGACACTGCCCCCCCCCCCCCATTTACCGACTTCTCTGTACATTCTGGCAATTTAATTTGCATACACATTTAGATTATCTTGATGTCAGTTTATGACCATGCCCTTACTCTTGTTAAAATGCTTTAAAAGTGTCTACAGAGATTATATAGCACAGGGATTGAGGTTCTTGCTTTGCTCTTCATCCCCTGACCTATAAAATTCCCCAAGCACTCTCAGGAATGATCCCTGAGTAAGGAGGCAGGAGAAGTCCTAGAATACTGCCTGGTGGGACCCAACTCTCTCCCAACAAAAATAATTGAAGTCACAATAAATCAATGTGTCCCACACATTGACAGGGATGGAAAAAAGGCAAGTCCAGGTTTTATGTCAGTTAGGAAATGCATATGTAGATTCCTTCTCCCAACTCTGTCCAGAAACACTGAGTGATCAGAACTCACTTCCATAGTTTGTAGACGAGAATTTCGCATTGATTTTTTTTACAGGAACTTAAAGGGAGTGAATTGAATTACATGTTGGGATGAAAATGAAGATGTCCACTTAATTATCTGACTTATAGGTTTTGCTCTTTCTCACTCAGTAATAGTAATTGTGTGCTGCTATGGAAACTATTTCATTTCTCTATCCCCAGAGAAAGAAGAGGAAGGGAGAAAGAAAGAGGATAGAAGGAGAGACTTTAGAACACCAAGGGAGAAAGGGAAAAAAAGTGACAGGATGGGAAAGCATATAAAGGGAAGAAGGGAAGAGAGAAGGAAGGGATGACACGATGAGATGAGGGATAGTAAGTCTGTTAACCACTTTTACTAACTTATTTTAGGAAATTCAGTATTTCAACAACAGAAACTCTATCATAGAAGATTCTGGTATAGCAAAATATCTCTGGTGCTCCAAAAGGAAGAAATAAGATGTTGCAAATAAAGCACAGTGGTTAGGGCATTTACCTTGCATGAGGCTGACCCAAATTCGATTCCTGCACCCCTCTCAGAGAGCCTGGCAAGCTACCGAGAATATCCTGCCCGCACGGCAAAGCCTGGCAAGTTCCCCGTGGCATATGCATTATGCCAAAGACAGTAACAGCTGTCTCACAATGGAGACGTTACTAGTGCCCGCTCAAGCAAATCGATGAACAAAGGGATGACAGTGCTACAGTGCTATTAATGTGAATGTCATAAAAAGCTAATGAATCTCAGCAATAACATTTCAATGTATAGCTTTCAATTCTTATTTAAAACGCCAATCTTATTTTCTACATTAATATTTTTAGTCCTCTAAATACTTTTTCTACTAAAACATGACTAAAAAATGCTAAAGGAATGGAGGTTCTCTGTCAGAAATTAAATTTTGCATCTTCTGTCTGAAACTATTGAAAGGGAAAAACTCAAATATATTATTTTCTGCTTGCAGCATACACCTTAATAATAGAAATTTTTGATTCTTTTACGCAAATGAAACAGAAGAAAACTAGAAGGGACAAAAATTTTTATTTTATCTGGACCTTTGCAAGTGCTTCATGCTAAGCCACATCTATTCACAGCATTTCACCAAGTTTTTTTCTGTTATCTTCCATGGCATATGTCCAGGCTGTTATAGCAGTATTTGTGAAATCACCTCCAGGCTTGCACATTTGCCTCCTTTTCAAGATTTCTAAATCAGTGATCCTATCTTTCTACTTATTATTAAGTGTGACTCGTAGGTGTTACTGACGGAAATGTTCAAAAAGTCAGATGTATCTTTTGTAACCGATTAAAATTTATCTTTAATTAGCAGATCTGTGAAAAGAAAAGAAAGTCCAAAACTACAAGTTCTTCATATTGTAGACAGAGGCAACTTGACATTTGCATTGAAATTCCTTCATTTTGTCTTGTATAGATTAATACCTTCCTTTTATCATTTAAATTAAACAATGTATAATGTGCATTGAGGAACAAAATCATATCATTGTGAAGTCATGCTCAAAAATGTGTTGCTGCATTTTAAGTGGGTATAGGAAAGGAAATTTGTTGAAGCGAACCAAACCAGTTCACAAAACCTGCATACTTTGGGTCTTTGTGTAGTGTAATCATTGACACATAATGTATAATTTTATTATCTTTGTATTTAAATACATGTTAATTAACAATGTTTCTTTTTATTTATTTATTGAATCACTGTGGGAAAGGTTACAAAGCTTTTAGGTTTAGGTCTCAGTCATGCAAATATCAAACACATTTCCCTTTACCAATACTTATTTTTTACCATGAAGAACCCCAATAAAACCCCACCCCCCACTCCTCCCAGTCCCTGTGAGGCAAATGAATTCTAGTTAACACTCTATCTGCTTTGATTAGATTCATTGTTTCAATAAAAGATTCACCACTATTATTTAGAGTTTACCCCCCCCAAATCAGACATGCTGAAAAAGCATTGTGAAGTGATTTGCTTTCTACAGCTGGGTTCAAGAATTAAATGTTGGTTTTGGATTTCTGCTATTCTACTTATTGACCCTGGAAGTATTTCTACTGAAAGTCAGAGAGTTAAGAAATTGGTTTCTGTGCTCTGGAGTCGTGGCCGTGCTGGAGAGCCGCTAGTGGGGGGCAACTGGTGGCCTCGGTAGGGTGTGAAGGGTGGACCGAAACGCCCCTCCTCCCATGAGGTTTTAGTCGCCCCCACACCCCCAGCTCATACCTGCTCTCCACAAGGCTCCCATGTGGCCGCCATCTTTCTTTCCAGAGGGAGGAGGGCGAAGGGAGCAACACCCTTTCCCCTCTGGGCAGACATGATGGCCTGGATTAACGCGTAGTCCCTTCACTTTTCTGCTCCAAGATGCTGGGTTGTGCTTCTGGGTCTGTGGCCGTGCTGGAGAGCCGCTCGTGGGGGGCAACTGGTGACCTCGGTAGGGCGTGAAGGACGGACCGGAACGCCCCCCTTCCCATGAGGTTTTAGTTGCCCCCACACCCCTGGCTCATACTTGCTGTCCACAAGGCATCCATGTGGCCGCCATCTTTCTTTCCAGAGAGGAGAGGGCGAATGGGGCAACACCCTTTCCCCTCCGGGCAGACATGATGGCCTGGATTAATGCATAGTCCTTTCACTTTTCTGCTCCAAACTGCTGGGTTCTGCATTAAGTCCTTGTGCTTCTGGGTCTGTGGCCGTGCTGGAGAGCCGCTCGTGGGGGGCAACTGGTGACCTCAGTAGGGCGTGAAGGACGGACCGGAATGACCCCTTCCCATGAGGTTTTAGTCGCCCCCACACGCCCAGCTCATACCTGCTGTCCACAAGGCTCCCATGCGGCCGCAATCTTTCTTTCCAGAGAGGAGAGGGCGAATGGGGCAACACCCTTTCCCCTCCGGGCAGACATGATGGCCTGGATTAATGCATAGTCCTTTCACTTTTCTGCTCCAAGCTGCTGGGTTCTGCATTAAGTCCTTGTGCTTCTGGGGCTGTGGCCGTGTTGGAGAGCCGCTCGTGGGGGGCAACTGGTGGCCTCGGTAGGGCGTGAAGGACGGACTGGAACTCCCCCCTTCCCATGAGGTTTTAGTCGCCCCCACACCCCCAGCTCATACCTGCTGTCCACAAGGCTCCCATGCGGCCGCCATCTTTCTTTCCAGAGAGGAGAGGGCGAATGGGGCAACACCCTTTCCCCTCTGGGCAGACATGATGGCCTGGATTAACGCGTAGTCCTTTCACTTTTCTGCTCCAAGATGCTGCGTTGTGCTTCTGGGGCTGTGGCCGTGCTGGAGAGCCTCTCATGGGGGGCAATTGGTGACCGCGGTAGGGAGTGAAGGACGGACTGGAACGCCCCCCTTTCCCATGAGGTTTTAGTCGCCCCCACACCCCCGGCTCATACTTGCTGTCCACAAGGCTCCCATGTGGCCGCCATCCTTCTTTCCAGAGAGGAGAGGGCGAATGGGGCAACACCCTTTCCCCTCCGGCAGACTTGATGGCCTGGATTAACGCATAGTCCGTTCATTTTTCTGCTCCATGCTGCTGGGTTCTGCATTAAGTCCTTGTGTTTCTGGGGCTGTGGCCGTGCTCCAAACTTAACTCTGATTTTCCGGGAGAAACGTTGGGTGGTTTACTTCCCATTGATCACTTTTTATATAGAGAGATGTCGTGCGGCTGCGTAAGGGGCCGCGCGGTTTTGAGGAAAAGTCCTAGTTCCCGCATACTCGAGCTGTGCTTGTAGAGGCTTCTGGTCACCGGGGTTCCATCTGGGGGAGGCGGGATGCGGTACCTACCCCATCTGGGACTTCCCGGTGATCTCGGCTCTTTTTGGAACCTGTTTTTTTTTTTTTCCTCCGGGAGCTGTGGATCCCGCCCTCCATGTGGCCCTTCTCTTCGGCTGTATCAACAATGTTTCTTTTTAAGGGATGTTTTTGAATATGTGTATTAAAAATTTGTAAAAGTGTATGTGGATTCTGAGATTTTTGTTGATAGCAATTCAAAAGATTTCAACTGATATATTTCAATAATAAATATATCTTCATATTATTTATCAAGAAAACAAATATTATTATGTCATAATATGTAAAGTATGTATGTCTATAAAGACTCATTCTAATGTGGTTTTCAAAAAACTTTGGCTTATAATCTTACTCTCAAATATATTAAAGCTGATAGTATGCATTTTGACTTTTGAGTTTTTATCAGGGCCAGAGCAATAGTACAGTGGATAAAGCATTGCATTTTATAAGTTTTAATTGTGAAGCATAAAGTGCTGTTTTGGGATCCATCATTATAAATTTGAGACAAATCATTATGATTACTAACTTCAAAAGTTAGCCTAATTTTATATTTAGTTTGTTGAAAATATCCAGAGGGTATATTTTTCTGCACAACTGAAAAATATTAGAAAGTAATTAGATAAAATTGATATTAATAATAGGAGTGATGTCTGGAGGAGAATAAGGAGTCTAATATTCTCTTTAAAGTTAAACCCTCTTTATCTTACATACTATATTGTTATAGGGAGAGCAATGTGAAATAAGATATCAAGAAACAATTTATATACTTTATTTCCAATTAAAAGCATTTTTATAAGTAAATATGCGGATCTGTTTTGCCATTGATATCATTTGTCTCATAATGTACAAGGCCACTTCAATGAAGAGAAGACAAGTCAGAATTTTACTATAGGGAATTTTTGATCCCCATAGTAAATTTTGGCATCCATATGCAAAGCTCTGAAAAGCATAATCCTTAATTCAACACTATTTTTATTTAATGTTTAATTTTGCTCAGATATTCTGTTATGTGCTGTATCAAAGAAGACTTACTATCCATTATGAAATAAAATGACAAAAAGTTCTAAGGGTTGCCTTATTTCATTATGATTGTTTACACTTTGCTTAATAAAATGTTCAAGGGGAGTAATTTCTGCTAGTAGGTCAACAATTTCTTTGGATGCCACTAAAGATTATTTACTTCATTATCTCAGGATATTTATTTTGTCCTCCTAACTATTACCTTAGATATATAACATGAGTGGCAAACTGTGTTCTGGTGAAGAAAATGAGAAAAAATTATTAACACAGCAAATTCTATCTCTAACATCTTCCTTTTTATTAGAGAAAATGTTTTTTAAAATTTAAGTACTGAGTCAAACATATAATTCTTATTAATCTCAGTTATTTTTCATTATCCAGAACTAAGTCATGAAGCCAAACTGAGCTATAATAATGACATAAAGGATCCACTGAAAATGAAAAATGATTTTCATAGTTGGTTGGATTTGGGAATAGAGATATGCAATTTAAAGTAGATTTGTGGATCCACAAGTAGAAACAAACAGTTTGGTGGCAACTGATTAAAATATGACACTATTTTCTGTAAGTCATTATTTTTTTAAACTAAAATTCACACTGTATCACTGTCATCCCTTTGTTCATCAATTTACCTGAGTGGGTGCCAGTAACATCTCCATTCATCCCACCCCTGAGATTTTAGCAGCCTCTTCTTACTCGTCATTCCCAACACTGCCATATCGGAGGCTCTTTCAGGGTCAGAGGAATGAGAACCACTATTGTTACTGTTTTTGGCATATCAAATACACCATGAGTACCTTGCCAGATTCTGGCGTTAAACCAAAATTATTTGGTTATATTCTCTTCACATACTTATATGCAGACATCAAATATAAAGTGTTTACTACACAAATTTTTAAAAACATGACACCAAAAGTGGAAAAGATAATATTGTACACATTGGAAAAACCTTTATTATAATGGGAAATAGGTATCTACAATCCAGAGCAAACACTGGTCACTTTATTTTGCTTAGAAACATATAAGAAGATAAAAAGATGTCTCACAGATAAACAATTTAAAAATTATTCCAAGGAGAGCTAAATAGAAGTTACTCTGTAACTGTTTAATGCAACTTTAACAAGAAATTTCAATGCTAAATTTTTATCTAACACTCATGAAAATAGAATACAGAAGAGGTCTCCTTAAGTGAGAGAACTGCTAGAGTATTGCATGTAACTCCAGAGAAAATGAGATAAAAACACGTGTGTGTACGTGTGTGTGCATGTGTGTGTGTCTATGTGTGTAATTTGAGGAAAATGGAGATTTAAACAGGGACCAAATTTATAGGTAAAAGAAAATTAGAGAAAGAAATCCAAATTCTAGTTTAAAGCAATAAAGACCGTCCTCAAGGAGTAAGAAGAAGAATTAAGTGTTTAGTTTGATGAGAGAGAACATCCCGCAGGTTAGAGAAAGGGTAATGATCTGGATATGGGTAAGGCTAAAAAGTAAGAAAATGCATTGAATTAGTTATTACAGTAATGCTAATTCAAGATGACAGTGTTGGACTTAGGTAGCAGGAATGGGAACAAAGTAAAACTGACAGACTAAAGGGATGTGAAGTTGCAAGATTGATGGAACATATTATTTGAAATATATAAGTTGAGAACAGCAAAACAATAATGACTCAGTGTTCAAGTTTGAGAAGATAGCTATAGCATATGCTGAAACAATGGTCTAAACAAGGAAGAGGTTATTAGGACCAAAGAGGTTTTTGATGTTAGAGATGTTAGTATTTGGATTCAAATATAAAATAAGATAATCTTATTTGGGGTTTGGATTTGTTTATACCTGCATATATAGTATCACTGGAGCAACAAGATCATATGAGGATGTCTAGGAAGAATGTAGTTAGTAAGAAAATGGAATAAATAACAAAAAAGAGGGCTGATAGCGTGTAAGAAAAGAACCAGAAAAATATGTTCATCATCCCTGCTGACTATAACATTACCGGAATATGGCACAAGGCAAGCTTTTGGAAAATTGGGCCATCTCTTGTCAAAGTGAAATTGAATGAGCAAGATAAATCGACATATTGTGAGATCAAATGACAGTGATTAAGTACTGACCATTCACTGAAAGGCTTGATCCAATTACTTACTGAATTCTAGGGGTAGTGTGACCTTTGAAAGAGACCATCTGTGGTAGAGTGACCTACATTGGAGTTTCTTTTCATAAAAGTTGACAGATGTGGAGAAAATACTTCAGTACTTTTCAAAAAGTAGAGCATGTTTACTAACAGACTGAAAATAATAGCGAATCAGAAGAGCTAAGTTTTTATACTTATAGAAGTCACTAAATGAAATTCTCTTTTTCTAATTGATTAGAGATTGATCACTTAAATATATTCATCATTTGATTTATCTTTTCTGAGTAAAAAATTATATCTAGTGTTTGTTTGTCTTTTTTTCTTATAAGCAATATTTATTGCTTAAAACACTATAATATGTTCATATAATGAACAGATAATAAAAACCCTCATGTTTGGGATTACTGGTCAGTCATGATAAATATATGTGTCTACCTAAATTTAAATGACACATTACGAAAGTAAGATCACTTCACTTCAAATATAAACATTTTAGAATATATGTTAGTTTTAGACTAATGCACATATAAGTGTCTTCCAAAAGTCAGTATTAAAAATGCAAAAGATATACATGAAATAGCTGTGAGAAAGCTGCTAACTTTATATAACAGTATCTTTGTCTGATTAGTATTGTAAATTTAAACATCAAAATATAGAAAAGAAGCATATAGGATGATGGAGTTCTCAGAATTTGCATATAGAAAAGCAAAACAAAAGATAATTACAATGACTAGTCTCCCCAAGGAAACTGATTGGCATGTATCAACAGTGCCACAGAGTGTTATGCTTGACATAAATTAATGCAACACATTCTTGATCTTGAACCCAAAGCATGCAGGCAAAAGAAAATAGGTGCTTCAATAGGTGCTTCCTTGAATGGACAGTTACACTTAGAAAGCATAAGACTAGCTATGCAAAGAGCTGTTTTTATATCCCTGGTAGAAATACCATAAGAATAGGAATGCATTCCACTTTACCTAGTGTCTATCAGTGACCATAAGGCGAAGGCTGTACAAAAGCGTCACAGGAGATATTTTTGCAGTTAAAATGGCTTTCGCTTGTTCCTCTCCCAAAAGCACTGATGTTGACTCCATTGTCAGGAAAGAGTGCCTTAGAAGATGACTCTGAACTTTATTTCTATAACAGTTTTGTAGGGCTGAAGAGATAGTAGATAAAACTCACACTTAATTTACCCAGGTTCAATTCCCTACACCTCATATGTTCCCTATACTGCATCACCCCCCAGCCTTTCCAGGGGTGATCCCTGAGTACTAAGTCAGGAATAAGCCCTGAGAACTGCTGGATGTGCCCACACAAAAAATAAATTAACATTGCATTTATTCCTGTACACACTGAAATTTGTCATTTAAAATATAAAATGCCCGGATTTCTTAACAAAGCTTAGAAACGAAAAATACATTTTGAAAATCTCATTGGTGAGTGTTAAAAGTCAGAAGAGAGCAAAATACTTATACTTTATAAATCTGACAGGAACAAAAGCAATTTAAGATATGTTCCAAGAGAGCTAAGAATGTAGAAGAGATAATTAAATCTTAAGATCCAATGAAAGTTCCTATGTTTTAAAGTACTTTATTACTGTTCATGTTAAATTTCTGAAGCAGTTATATAAGATTTTTTCAAGCAAGAAATTCCATAAGTATGAAAATCATGAAAAAAAGAGTTAAATGAGATAAAATTGTCTTTTGATAAGTCAGCATTTAGTTATTAAAGATATTGAAGAAATTAGAGTTGTTTAAATAAAATCAGAAGGAAATAGCATCTATAAAAACAGGGAGTGAGAGAGTCTGGCAGGTAGAGTGCTTGCATTGCATAGTGCAAATCCCGTTTAATTCTGGGTACCCTATTTACGATCCCCTGACCAAAGCCAGAAGTAAGTACTGGGCACCATTGATTGTAGCCCAGAAACAAAAACCTACTTCAGGTACATAAAATATTTAGATGGGGCATGACATTAAAAATAGCAATATGAGGCTGGAGCAGTAGTACAGTGGGTAGGGCTTTTGCCCTGCACATGGCTTATCTGGTTTGATCTACAGCATCCCATGTGGTACCCCAAGAACCACCAGGAATAATTTCTGAGTGTAGAGCTAGGAGTAGTCACTGGGCATTGCCAGTTCTGACACTCCTGACAAAAAGAAGCAAAATAAATAAATAAGAAGACTATGTAAATATAGGGCTCAGATGCCCCACAAAATCAAGGATACTTTACAGTTTATTGAGAGTATAGCAACAGAACTAATGAGAAAGGAAAACTTTATTTATTTATTTTTATTTTATTTTATTTTTGCTTTTTCGGTCAAGCCCGGCGATGCTCAAGGGTTACTCCTGGCTTTGCACTCAGGAATAACTTCTGGCGGAGCTCGGGGTACCATATGGGATGGTGGGAATCCAACGCTGGTTGGCCGCATGCAAGGCAAATGCCCTACCCGCTGTGCTATTGCTCCAGCCCCAGGAAAACTTTATTTTAAATACTCCTTGCCTTTATGAGTTTATATTACTAGAAAATGGTAAGGAAATCTAAGCCTTTTATGAGAGATAAACACTTTTACTTGAGGAATATAGTGAAATCCAGAATAGGGAGGGAGATAGAAATATATTTAATAGAGGTGACATTAAGAAATTCATTTTGTTTTGCAGATTTTGGAACATTCATAAGTTGTTAAAAGGAAATTATTTGCAAGATTGAATCAAATAATATTAATTAAAATGCATTATGATATTGACTTAATTTTTTCCAGAAAATGAATAATTATCATCCTGAGTGTTCTAAGTTTTCCACAGCATTTAAAAAAAGGTTTGCTTGAATAATTTTTTTCATTCAACAACGTCAGCAGCAAAGCAATCCTGGAAAACAACTAGGAAGTATATTTGTAAGGCATATTCTTAAATATAGGTTAAAATAGGGCTGGAATAACAGCACAGCGAGTAGCATTTGACTTGCATGCGGCCGACCCAGGTTCAACTCTTTCGTCCCTCTTAGAGAGCCCGGCAAGCTATTGAGAGTATCCTGCCCACACGGTGGAGCTTGGCAAACGTCCCATGGTGTATTTGATATACCAAAAACAGTAACAACAAGTCTCACTTTGTGTTCCTGGAAGAAGCAGATGCCACTTGGGCTACACTAGTAGATGACAAGGACTAATGGAGATGTCACTGGTGCCTGCTCGAGCAAATCGATGAACAATGGAAAAACAGTGCTATAAGTAAAAATAATGATGCTAACAGCAAATCATACTGTAAATCTGTGAGGGGGTTTTACAATATGGTCACCTTGTGTTAGATTAAGTTGACATTAAAAATGATGAAAATGTATAGTAATCACAGTTATAAAAAGCTCAGGACTTGCTCTTCGAGTTTGTCTTCTCCCTTGAACACATATCTCACTTACTTATCTCTTTCTGTTTTCTTTTTCCACTCTGCAGAAGCCCATATTCCCTCAAACATGTACTTTCTCTTTCCCTTGCACTTCAGAATTTCAATAAAAACTATCTTGCTTACACACAGACACACAAACACACAGACATACTGGCATGCTGTATTAATCACATTTTATATTTTATCTAACTTGATTATGTTATGCTTCTTAAATTCAAGAAGAATGCTTTATCTTAGTAAGTAAGAGTTCTAAACTACAACTTGTAGCTGCTATTTTACTATATAAAGCTAAATATTCAAAACAATTATAAAATGGCTAAGGGAGTATATTTACAGTAATTATATAGCCATGACTTAATAAAAATCTTATTTTAAAGATGAGCTTTCACATTTTATGGTCAGGTAATTTGAAGTCAGGCAATAATTTTAAATTTTATTTTGTATTACCGCTGGAACGATAGCACAGCGGTAGGGCATTTGCCTTGCAGCAGCCAATATGGCCGACCCGAGTTCGATTCCTCCACCCCTCTCGGAGAGCCAGGCAAGCTACCGAGAGTATCTCGCCCGCATGGCAGAGCCTGGCAAGCTCCCCGTGACATTTTCGATATGCCAGACACAGTAACAACAAAGTCTCCAATGGAGGCATTACTGGGCCCGCTTGAGCAAATCGATGATCAACGGGAGGACCTTTACCTTTACCTTGCATTATACAATCAGAAATACTGAATATTTTGTAGATAAGAATATAAATATGATTTTTAAGGTTAGTCTAAATCAAGACAGGTTAACAAGACAGAAAATAATGTTGCACTAAACCAGGTTTAGAAATATGGAAACAACGGTAGAAAAACAGAGTCTGAGTATAGAAACAAACCAAACCTCACAATCACATAGAGAAAATCAAGGCATATTCTAGTGCAAGTAAAATTTGGTCACAGTACTGAAAGAGGCTGAGGGGTGATAAGAGAAGACAAATTAAGTACAAGCTTACAAAACAATGAGGCAACAGTAATGTCTATGCTATATTGATCTCTAGCAGTAAAAATTCAAAAGAAAGAATTTGCTCATTTTTCTTGTTTTTAATTAAAAATAAATTTTTCTTTAACAAGATTTTATTTTTTTCAGTTAAATATTATGATAAAATAGTTGTGGTAGAATTTAATAGTCCTACAAAAGTCAGTAGGTATATTGGCAATATTGACATAAAAATCTGAATTTGGGAGTATGGTGCCACCAGCAGATCAAGCTGTATCTGCGGGGCCAGTGTTTCCTGACACCCCCAAATTACTGCTGTGCCTTTGGACACACCCCAACAACTTGGTACTAAGTTTACCAAGCAATTAAGTGGCTAAAAGTTAGGTTTGTGGGAGCCACACCCACAGACCACCTTCAGCTCAGCTGTACAAGCTTATTTATTGGCTTCATTTCAGAGACCCATAGATAAATCTAGAAAGAAATCAAAAGCCACATTTAATCTCAGACCCGCTCATGGTGAAACAGAACAGGGTAAATTGGCGGGGGCGGTTGGCCTGATGGCCCACCCGAGCAGAGCCCCCAGCAGTCCTCTTGTTTCCACAATCCAAAAAAGCTACTATACCCCTGGCCTGACTCCACCGCTCAGGATGGACCTCACCAAGATATAATTAGCTGAAAATTCTGGTATGTGGGTTTTGTGACTGAAACTTCTGGACTTTCTGGGAGTTGGGATGAAATACATCCCCCAACTTACCAATACTCATGGAAGTACTGGCAGTCACATCCACAAACCAACTCTAGCACCACCATGTAAGCTCTACTATCAACCCTGCTTCAGAGACCCATAAATACATCTCAAAAGAGGTCAAAAGCTGCAGTTAATATTGGACCTATGCATGGCTGAACATACTGGGATAAATTGGAGGGGGGTGGGTTGGCCTATACCTGCCCAAGCAGAGCCCCTAGCAGCTGCTTGCTTCCACAATCCAAAATTGCTGCCATATTCCAGCCTGACTCCACCATCTCACGAGTTACCACACCAAGATATAATCTGCTGAAAATCTGTGGGTTTTGTGAGTGAAATCTCCAGGCTTTGTCGGGGTCAGGATGGGCTACCAACCCCCATCTCTGTACTTCCAGAAACCTTGGCATTCACATTCACACCCCAAAAGTAGCCACCCAAGTGAAAAGCTACTCCAGCCGGTAAAAATACTGAATGCCCTGAACAAACACTATGATCTCTTGGTACCTGTATTGCAAACCATAATTCACAAAAGGAAAAGAAGAGAGAGAGCAAGAGGGAAGTGCCTCCCATAGAGAGAGACTGGGAGTCGGGGGTGGGAGGTTGAGGGATGATGCTAAGGAAATGGAGAATATTGGTGGTGTGAAGTATCTACTGGTAAAGGGTTGCATGCTGGATCATTTATGACTGAAACCCAACTATGAACAGCTTTATAATGGTCTATCTCATGCATATTCAATTAAAAATATATAATGTGGAGTACATGCTCAATTCAATCCGTTTAGTCAATGGCTGAATAAATAGTAGTAACCCTTATTAAAAAATAAAACCTGACCTTAGTATGTTGGGATTGGTTTTCATTATGTTTGGATATCTGAAACATGATTTGGAGGATATTATATATTATAAATATAAAGTAACTGCATGAAACATATTTAAGATAGGACTAATCCACCAAAGAAACTAAAACTGGTAATTATAAATTGCAAAATTTCAGAACATTTTCCCAGTGACATTAAACACAAGTCTTTCTTCAGTTTAATTTTATATTAGAGGTGTTTAGTTGGCCATTTCAACATTTAAACATTAGAATGTTGTTCTGAAATACAACATTTTGGGAGTGGTAGTGCTGGTAATTCTAAATTTGATTCTCAATATTTTGAATATTCTGTAAATTAAACTATGTTTTTCTTTTATTATGCTGTAGCACTAAAAATGGCAATATTTAAGATTACATTTCTTCAGGTTATGTCAGAAAATTATGGAGTATGGTTTTTTTTATTTTTAATTGCTCACAAAATGATATACCTGGGAATCTTCAACAAATTAAAATAGTTTTAGAAATAAAAAGTTCCATCTGTGTGAATGACAAAAGAGCTAGGTCAGAGTAAGTTCTTAGTTCTTTGATATTTAAAACCACTAATAATATTCATCTTCTAGAAATTACAATGCTTAAAATTTATTTGCTAACACTACAGAAAACCTGAAAAATGTATAGTTATGAATTGCATCTGTATTACAGAAAGGATAATAAAGTGAAAATAGAGCAAATATATAATTGACTCAATTCATGATACTTTTGATTCATGAATGGCTCTATAAGAACTAAAGTAACATCATAGTATGATAGTCCCTACATCAGATAAACACTTTGTGAGATTAAACAACATACATGCAACTCTCTTGGGGCAAATTGCAAATATGCAAGAGGAGGAAGAATTTTGAAGTAGGGTTGGATGACTCTTGCATTTTTTTCAGGCTTTTAATAAAAACCAGGTTTACAATATATCTCAAGTTTATCCACTAACACATCCACAAGGACTATGGATGTAGTTGTTTTTGATTTTCCTTTTTAACTGAAACAAAATAGTCTTTTAAAGAGGAATTTAGAGATAAAGAGAGAAAGATGCATTTTAATTTTTAAAATGGTTTTCCATTTTGTTCTTGTTTTTTTCTCTAGTGTTTACTTACAGCCATCATATTCACATATTTTAAAAACTATTATTTGTTGCTAAGGGGGAAAATTGGGCAAGTGACTTATAGTCGTTAAGAATTTAGAAATAAGTAGAAGTGTATGAACAGATCTCTAATTTAGCATTAAGTACTTCTGAAGCATTAGATAGGGACACACTCTGAGTAACCAATTTATCACAGAGAAGCACAAGGGCAAAGATCACTTTTCCTTCTCTCAAGAACTCATTTTGGAAAAATTATGTTGTCAAGAGCCAATTGTAAGTTCTTTAAGGTCAGATATTAACTTTATTCACTTTTTTAATCCTTAACATCAAAAGCCAAGTCTAATGTTTGATACATGGTAGACATAAAAACGAATTCAATCAGTTTTTAAGTTTGGAAAATTAAATTCATTGAAACTGATTAAATGTTTTATTGTGGCTTTAACTGTATCCTCCAACAAACAGCCACACATGACTGCATTTATTAAAATTATATTTTCAGTTAAAGGTAGAAATGGATTTTCTATAGTATGATATTTTGTCCATTTACTTTCCATTTCACATTTGTAGAGATCCAATTTAATGATCATAGTCTTTACATTAAAAGTCAAAACATATTTTACTGCATTGCTCTTTATCCATCTTATTCATAGCTAGCAAAAAGGTTTCCCTTTTCAATAACTTTTGCTGCCAGCTAAGAAGCACAGTGAGATCTAAGAATCTCTACAACATAGGGAAGGTAATATGATGTATAATTTATTATTCTTGAATAATGACTTGGGATTATGAAGTCAATTATAAAGTCAAGGAAATGTATGCATCGTGTGTATTGTAAATTGAATGAAACCAAGTAGCAATAAAATAACTGAAAAGACAGTGATTTCTAAATACATATATTATGTAAATATATTATTTAATTGCAATGAATTGCTATGAACTACAAAGTAATTTATTTTATTTGTATATTTTGAAACAGGTTATTTTGTGATTCACATGATTAAAAGATGACACTTATTACATGCAGTCATCTTTATTATGGTTCTCATATGCCATTGTAATTTAAAATTGTCTTTTTATTTTAAATAAATTTCTTTGTTCCAAAACCAACCTGTTTTTCCCCAAACTCATATATCTGAATTCAAAAGAAGGTAGCTGACACACTGCCTAAAATAAACTTAGGTCTGGACATTTCAAATCACATACTATTAGTAAGCATACTTAAATGTTTTTCCTAATAATTAAAGAATACAAGGATACACATTTTCTGTTGCAAATAAATTTCAATACCTAAAGTTGTTTTTGTCAAAGTATCAAGAGATGAACAAACTTAAAGTCACACACATATTTAGTTGTAGATTGTGCACTTGAATACAGATAGCCCAACATACGATGACCTATCCATGAATACCGAGGCTACAGTAATTCACACTAGAGTCTCAGTGAAATTTCAATTATAACTAAATGTCTGTCATATCTAATTTATATAAAATGAAACTTATGAAGAGTTATAAAATGGCTTGATCTCTGAAATTATGAGACCATTCTTCTTGAAACTTTTTTTATACTTGCACATTATATTTTCTAATCAGTAAGATTTAGTTTAATGGAACATTAAAATTGACCTACTGCAATTTACTTTTAACCAGTCTTAATTGTTTAATCTAAGAAAGATTTTATGTACATATAATAGCATCACATTAAGAACTGTTTTTTCTTGTATTGAATTGGGTCTTTTTATGTTCTTTATTTTGAACTGGTCACCAATAGAAATGTCTAAGACTATACTTCAATTTCCTTTTTTATACATGTTAAACCAGTGCTTTCTCCCTCCAAAATAAAAAGACACTAAAGCATCATTCTATGATAGACATTTAGATGATACTAAGATTGGCAACAAGGAACGGATAATAATCACTAAAGGGGAAAATTAAATTTAGGGAAACTTTAAGTGGAATTCATATTGCTAATGATAAACATGATTTGCTAGAGGTTAGAAAACACATGATTTTTTTGAAGATTCAGGTGTGATATATTTGTTGTGTGTTTACATATTTAAGCATGATAGCGGCAACTCATATGAAAGAACACTCAAAATGCAATTAATGCACTTCTTAAAACTTAGTATCCTCTACAGATGATTCTTTCCATAATAATGCATTTCATCTTGTAAAACAACTCTAATATCAGAATTCAAAAACTCCTTTATTGCTGCGATTTAATTGCAATGAAATTGTGCAGAATCCTATTACTATTCCTACTACAAAAGAAAAAAAAAGAAGACTACTAGGCGGCGTATGGGCTACCAGACTCTGGAAACCTAAAATACCCCCTTCTCCTCTGAGGTGCCCTGTGAGCACCTAGCCAAAGGGGACCCGCACAGGTCTTAGGAGTGCTTCAGAAGTGAACTGCCAAAGCAGCCCTTCACCCAACAGATACAACAGTGCAGCGGGTGTGGCCTCCAGGGTAGCGTCTACTCATGTAGCCCCAGATATTTTTGCCTTTACCAGTGCTTTGGACTCATATCTCAGCCTCCGTTACCTAAATATGACGAGGACAGCCTGGATATCCTAAACACATTAAGCTAATAGTCCACTAGTGTATTCCAAAAATAATACTCCCCAAATCCACTAATACAATGGTGAACACAGAATTTGAACAAGCCTAATATAAAAAGAACACATCCCCTGAAGCTGCACTAGTGGCTTCAAGCAATGCACAGAGGAGCATCAAAGAGGTAGTATTCTTAAAGGTTAAAAAAAGAGACCACCACTGACCAAGCACATCTAGAATCCTCCCTTGCAATGAGAGGGGTTCACTGATACTGAACTGGAGGTTCTGACCTCCATACTATGACAGTAACTTAAAGAAATAGTGAATATCCCTACCACAAGTAGTGGATGAAGAAAAGAGCCCTGAAGCCTCAACAGAGAATACCCACAAATAGAATTTCTCTGATAAAGAATTCAGAGATAAAATGTTGAGGATGTTTAATAACCTCAAAGAAAAGGTGGAACAGGCATCCAGTAATTTAAAGGAGGACATAAAAGTGGAACAGACAGCCAACAAAATAACAGGAAGAAATAAGAGCAGAAAAAAGAAAGCTACAAACAGAAATGTCACTAATAAAGGATTTGGTAGATGAAATTAAAAACTTAGTGGGTGCCCTCAACAGTAGAATGACAACAGCCCAGGACAGAATCAGTGAGCCTCAAGAAGAGCTGATAAAAGACTACAGGAAGCAACACTTAAGAATTGAAGGAACTATACAGTATTTCATGGATAAACAACTGCTCAGGAACTTCATAGACTCAAAACCAACCTTAAAAGAAGGACTAAAGGGGGCTGGAGCGATGACATAGCAGTTAGGGCATTTGCCTTGCATGCAGTCAACATGGCCGACCCAGGTTCGATTCCCAGCATCTCATATGGTCCCCCGAGTACCTGAAGGAGTAATTCCTGAGTGCGTGACCCAGGAGTAACCCCTGAGCATCGCCAATCGCCAGGTGTGACCCATAAAGCAAAAAAAAAAAAAAGAACTAAAGGGGCTACTGTAAGACAAGACAAACACCTACAAGCTCAACAGACTTCTATATGGCACAAAACCCCATGACAATAATTTCTCTAAATGTCAATGATCTAAATGTACCAAGTAAGAGAGACAAAGTGGCAAAATGGATTAAGGAACTGAACCCAACATTCTGCTGCCTATAAGAAACATATCTGAGCAACCAGAACAAACACAGACTCAAAGTCTAAAGATGAAAAATAATCCTTCCAGCAAACAACTCCCTCAAAAAAGCCAGGGTAACTATACTGTCACTGTCCTCCCATTGTTCATCGATTTGCTTGAGCAGTTCCAGTAACGTCTCCATTGGAGACTTTGTTGTTACTGTGTTCGGCATATCGAATACATCACGGGTAGCTTGCCAGGCTCTGCTGTGCGGACAATATGCTCTTGGTAGCTTGCTGGGCTCTCCGAGAGAGGCGGAGGAATAGAAATCGGGTCGGCCTTGTTGGCTGCGTGCATGGCAAATGCCCTACCACTGTGCTATCGCTCCAGCCCAACTATACTAAATCTGACAATATAGTCTTCAAGCTAAAAAAGGTTAAAAGTGACAGCGAAGGCCTCTTTTTAATAAACAAGGGATATGTACATCAGGAAGTTATCACACTCCTAAATATATACACACCTAATGAGGGGCCAGGAAAATACCTAAAACAAATGCTAATTGGCTTTAAGAAAGACATTGGTAGCAACACAATAGTAGTTGGAGACTTCAACACTGCCCTATCATGTCTTGACAGATCAACACAACTAAATATCACAAAGGAAATATTGGCTCTGAAGGAAGAAATAGAAGAGAGAGGGGCTAACAGATGTATACAGGGCTTTTCATCCCTCCTCCCCCCCCCAAAAAAAGGAATACACATTATTTCCAGTGCAAATGAAACATTTTAGAAGATAGAACATGGACTGGGCCACAAAACACACCTCAATAGAATTAGGAAAATAGAAATTGTATCAGCTATCTTTTCAGACCACTATGCACTGACTATATCACTCAAGAGAATCAAAGAAAATCAAGCTCAATGTTGAACTACCAGTGGGTCAGAGAGGAAATCAATGAAGAAATCAAAAGATTCCTGGAAACAAAACAGAATGAAGACATAAGCTACCAGAACTTGTGAGACACAATAAAGCAATTTTAAGGGGAAAATTTATATTCTGCAAGCATTTTTTCAGAAAAGATGAATGGGCCCACATAAATAACATGACTTCACTTCTCAAGATCGTAGGAAAGGACCAACAATAGGAGCCCAAACCAGGCAGAAGGAAATAAATAATAAAACTTAGAGCAGAAATCAGTGACAGAGAAAACCAAAAAAAAAAAAAATCCAAAAGATCAATGAAAACAGAGCTGATTCTTTCAGAAAATGAACAATGTTGATAAACCACCAACAAGACACACAAAGAAAGAGAGAGAGAAAGAATCCTAATAAACCAAATCGGAAACGAAATAGGAGGCACCACAACAGATAAAGGTAAAGGTAAAGGCCCTCCCATTGATCGTCGATTTGCTCGAGCAGGCCCAGTAACGTCTCCATTGGAGACTTTGTTGTTACTGTGTCTGGCATATCAAATACTCTCGGTAGCTTGCCGGGCTCTCCGAGAGGGGCGGAGGAATCGAACTCGGGTCGGCCATGTTGGCCGATTGTAAGGCGAACGCCCTACCGCTGTGCTATCACTCCAGCCCACAACAGAAACCAAAGAAATTCAAAAGATCGTCAGAGATTACTTTGAAAGCCATGAAACAAGAGAAATTAGAAGAAATAAATAAATTCCTGGACTCCTATAACCTCCCAAAACCGAGCAAAGAAAGTTTGGAATACCAGAACTGATCTATCACTATAAAGAAAATCAAAACAGTAATCAAAATGTCTTCCAAAAAACAAAAGCCAAGATCCAGATGGATTCACTAGAGAATTCTTCTGAACATTTAAAGACAACCTATTGCCAGTCCTTTCCATGCTTTGCTAGGAAATTAAAGAAACATAAACTCCCGAAACACTTTCTAAGAGGCACATATTACCCAATCCCAATACCAAAATCAAACAGAGATAAAACCACAAAAACAGGAAATTACAGGCTGATATCCCTGATAAACACGGATGTGAAGATCCCCAACAAAATTTTAGCACATAGAATCCCACAGATCACCAAAAAGATCATACACAAAGACCAAAGGGATTCATCACAGGGATGGAAGGATGGTTTGACATTCACAATTCAATCAATATAATCCATAGTGTCAATAAAAGATGAAATCTATATGATCATATCAGTAGATAAAAACGTTTGAGTAGATCCAGCAGCTGCTTATGCTGAAAACTCTCATAAAAATTGGAACTGAAGTAACTTTCTTTAATATAGTCAAAGCCATCTACAAGTCCATGGCAAGCACTATCCTGAGTGGAGGAAAAATTAAGAGCCTTTCTTCTCAGATCAGGGACAAGACAAGGATACTCACTCTCATCACTTCTATTCAATATAGTACTGGTAGTACTTGCAATAGCAGTTAGGCATGTAAAAGAGATTAAGATAGGAAAGGAAGAAATCAAGATCTCAGTATTTGCAAATAACATGATACTATACCTAGAAAACCATAAAGCATCTATCAAGAAGCTCCTAGAACCAATAGGCTTGTGTAGTAAATTCACAGGCTAAAAAATCAACACCCAAAAGTCCATGGCTTTCCTATACGCAAATAGTGAGAAAGAAGAAAGTAATATGAAAAAAGCAATTCCATTCACAACCATGCCTCAGAAAATTAAGTAGCTGGTAATCAGCTTATCTAAGTAGGCAAAGGACCTATACAAAGAAAACTACAAAGCAGTAATTCAAGAAATAAGAGGACACTAGGAAATGGACACACACTTTCTGATCATGGATTGGGAGAATTAACTTTGTCAAAATGACAATATTCCCCAAAGCATTATACAGATTCGATATAATCCCTGTAAGGGTACTCATGGCATTCTTGAAAGAAATTAATCAAACACTCCTGAAATCCATGTGGAACAACAAGCCCTCCACAAATAGCTAAAGCAGTTCTTGGGGGAAAAAATATGGGAGGCATCATCTTCCCCAACCTCAAACTCTACTACAGGGGCTGGAGCTGGAGTGATAGCAGAGAGGGTAGGGATTTTGCCTTGCACATGACTGACTCGGGTTTGATTCCCAGCATCCCATATGGTCCCCCACGTACTGCCAGGAGTAATTCCTGAGTGCATGAGCCAGGAGCATCACCGGGTGTGACCCAAAAAGCAAAAAGCAAACAAACAAACAAACAAACAAAAAACCTCTACTACAAAGCAGTAATAATTAAAACAACATGGTATTGAAACAAAGACAGATCCACATCACAATGGAAAAGGGTTGAATAGCCTTACACATATCCTCAAATATATCATTATCTAATCTTTGATAAGGGAGCAAGAAATGTACAGTAGAGCAAGGAAATAATGCTGGCAAAACTGGACAGATACGTGCAAGAAAATGGGCTCAAACCTCTACCTAACATCATGCGTGAAAGTCAGATAAAAATGGATTAAGGATCTCAACATCAGACCAGAATTCATAAAGTACATGAAGAAAAGGTCTGCATAACAATCCACAACATTGAACCTAAAGGTATCTCCAAAGACGAGCCACCACTGATCAAGCAAGTGGAAACATTTATCTAAACAAATGAGGCTATCTTAAACTAAGGAGCTTCTGCACCTCAAACGAAACAGTGACCCGAATACAAAGACAGTTTACAAAATTGGAAAGTATATTCACCCTGATAAGGGGTTAATATCAAGGATATAAAAGGCACTGATTGAACTCTACAAGAAGAAAACTTCCAATGCCATCAGAAAATGAATGTCCAAAAGACACATGAAAAAATTCTCTTCATCACTTATCATCAGGGAGATGAAGATCAAATTAACAATGAGATGTCATCTCATACCACAGAGACATATCTATGTAAATGCAAATGCTGTATATGTGTAAATCTGCATATAGGAATACTGAAGAACTTTGAATCAAGTCTCCATTATTTTTTGGGAATATACATCTTTTTGCTTAATATTATTAGTGAGTGTGTATGCACTTATATACATATAATACAATTATTATACATATAATGATTCTCATCATTGGGTTGATACAGATTCTGCATCTTATGCCATCAGTGAAGCATAAGAGCTTTTTAACCAGGAAGACATTCTCTAAATTCATGTGTAACTAAGCATTTCCTTCATCTGAACTCTAGAAACTGAATAAATGATTAGTGCAAAATATCCAATGACTACAAACACTCTTTATCAAGATGTTTGCATAATTTCTAATTTCTATATAGTGCACTTGTGAAAAATGCATTAGAACTTTAATTTTGCACCCTAATTATTAGGACAAAACTACAAAAATGCTTTTATTTTGTACAAAAAAACCTTATTTTTAAAAGGTGGCTTTTAATTTCTACAACATACTAGAAAACTATTAAAACATGAAAATAACATGTAAAATATTTCACAGAGCTCTAACTTCTCTCAGATTAACTTTAGTGTAAAGCATCAACTTATCTGTGATCTCAGATGCCATTACCTCACAAGGTTTTGTTTTCAAATAATTCTTGTAAAGCACTGATTCTTGAGCTCAAATATAGAAAATTATAATATTCAATATGTAAATTGAATTTTAAAACATTGATATAAATAATATGGGTTTAAATAGAATACTAAATTTAAAGCTTAAAATGTACTAGAATGTTTTTAAAGATATTCCAGTTGATCGAAGCATTGAATGATATTTAACATAAAAAATTAAAATAAGGCATTCTGTAAAAGCAATATACTCTCATGTTACTTTCAGAGAGTTGAACATTCCAATAATATTGGTTATAATTGCAATAATAAAAGCTTCACAGTTGCCTAAAAATGTTGTTTAAAATTCTTTATTCCATCAATTAATTTTCTTTGACTCTCTTAATAAAGATAACATATGTCATATAAATAAATAACAAATATTTAAGTGTTTGTTAAACATTATATGGCTACATAGATTTGGCCAAAGATATAAAAAAGAAATCAGATGTATATCATATTGAATTTTGTAAGGAAGAAAAAATAGTTTCCCCTTCTTCCATCCTGTTATCTGGAGTAATTCTATGCTCTGGGGCTGAAGTGATAGCACAGTGGGTAGTGTGTTTGCCTTGCGCGAGGCCCACCCGGGATCGATTCCCAGCATCTCATATGGTCCCCCTACCACTGCCAGTATAATTACTGAGTAAAGAGCCAGGAGTAACCCCTGTGCATCATGAGGTGTGACCCAAAAAGAAAAAAATGTATTTTTATAGTAAATAAATCGATATTTTCTTAAAGTATCTTTTTCTTATTTGCAACATAATACATTTATTTTGTTTTTTTTTCAACTAGAGCTATCAGTTATTTTTTTTTTTGTGATTTCTTCCCATATATTTGACTATTATGATGTATTACATGGAATGATTTTTTTTACAGTTGTAAATTTACAATTTTTTGTGCTTGGGTTTAGACTATACAATGATCAAATACCCATCCCTCCACCAGTGCCCATTTTCCACCACCATAGATAATATCCCCCCCACCCCCATCCCTCCCATCCCACCCTGCCTCTGTGGCAGGGCGATCCCTTATGTTCTCTCTCTCCTTTTGGGTGTTGTGGTCTGCAAAAGAGGCATTGAGTGGCAAACATGTTCAGTCCATAGTCTACTTTCAACATGCATCTTCCCTCCTGGGAGGATCCTCTAAACATCCTTTATTTGGTGCTCCCTTCTCTATCTAAGCTGCCCTTTCCCCTAGAATGCCTGCCTGGTCTCTAAGCTATGGAGTAATCCTCCTGGTGCTGATCTCAGCTATTCTTGGGTATTAATCTCATATTTTGTTACTTTATATTCCCCAGATGAATGCAATCTTTCTATGTCTATCCCTCTCTTTCTGACTCATTTCGCTTAGCATGATACTTTCCATGTTGTACCACTTGTATGTAAATTTCATGACTTCATCTTTTCTAACAGCTACATAGTACTCCATTGTGTAGATGTACCAAAGTTTCTTTAACCAGTCATTTGTTCTTGGGCATTCAGTTTTCTTCCAGTTTCTGGCTATTGTAAAGAGTGCTGCAATGAACAAACAAGTGCAGATGTTACTTCGACTATACATTTTTGCCTCTCTGGGATATATTCCCAGGAGTGGTATTGCTGGGTCATATGGGAGCTCAATTACTAATTTTTTGAGAATCGTCCATACTGTTTTCCAGAAGGGCTGAACCAGTCAACATTCCCACCAACAGTGAAGGAGTGTCCCTTTCTCGCCACATCCGCGCCAGCATCGGTTGCTTTTGTTCTTTTGGATGTGGGCCAGTCTCTGAGGTGTGAGATGGTATCTCATTGTGGTTTTGATCTGCATCTCCCTGATGATTAATGATGTGGAGCATTTTCTCATGTGCTTTTTTGCCATTCGGATTTATTCTTTGAGAAAGTTTCTGTTCATTTCATTGCCCAATATTTTGATGGGGTTGGATGTTTTCTTCTTGTGGAGTTCAACCAGTATTTTGTATATCTTTGATATCAACCCCTTGTCAGATGTGTATTCGGCGAATATCCTTTCCCATTCTGTAGACTGTCTTTGTATTTTGGTCACTGTTTCTTTTGAGGTGTAGAAACTTCTTAGTTTAAGATAGTCCCATTTATCTATCTCTCTTTTCACTTGCTCAACCAGTGGCGTGGCATCTTTGAAGATACCATTAGCTTCAATGTCATGGAGGGTTTTGCCAACTTTGTCTTCAATGTACCTTATGGTTTCTGGTCTGATGTTGAGGTCTTTAATCCATCTTGATCTTACTTTTGTACTTGGTGTTAGGCAGAGTTATGAGTCCACTTTTTAGCATGTAGCCGTCCAGTTCTGCCGGCACACTTTGTTAAAGAGGCTTTCCTTACTCCATTTCACATTACTTACACCTTTATCAAAGATTAGATGATCATATGATTGAGGGGAGATGTCAGTGTATCTAACCCTATTCCACTGGTCTACAGTTCTGCCTTTGTTCCAGTACCATGCTGTTTTTATTATTACTGCTTTGTAGTACAGTTTGAAGTTAGGGAGGTTGATTTCTCTCATTTTTTTCCCCAAGAATTGCTTTAGCTATTCGTGGGGGCTTATTGTTCTATATAAATTTCAGGAATGTTTGCTCCATTTCTTTGAAGAATGTCATGGGTATCCTTATAGGGATTGCATTGAATTTATACAATGCTTTTGGTAGTATTGCCATTTTCACAAGCAACATAATACAATTTTAACTGGTAAATTATATGTGAAATATAGTAGAGCTTTAAGCAAAAAATTATATTATGATGGTATTTTCAGTTAACTTTAAGGTAAAGGTAAAGGCCCTCCCGTTGATCGTCGATTTGCTCGAGCGGGCCCAGTAACGTCTCCATTGGAGACTTTGTTGTTACTGTGTTTGGCATATCGAATACTCTCGGTAGCTTGCCGGGCTCTCCGAGAGGGGCGGAGGAATCGAACTCGGGTCGGCCATGTTGGCCGCTTGTAAGGCGAACGCCCTACCGCTGTGCTATTAAACTATAATTAATTTTAATAAAGATAATTAATTACCATTGAAATAATTGGTGGTTTAATATTGTGTTCTTTTTCTATGCAAGCTTGATGGCATCATTCATTTTTAATTAGCAGTTACTTTGTGAAGGTGGAGGGCAAACAGAAACAAATACTTGTAATTATACATCTTTTAGGGCTGGAGTGATAGCACAGCGGTAGCTTGTTTGCCTTGTGCACAGCCAAGGGTTCGATTCCTCCACTCCTCTCAGAGAGCCTGGAAAGCTACCTGTGATGTATTCAATATGCCAAACCTGTACAGTAACAAGAAGTCTCAAAATGGAGACATAACTGGGCCCAGTTGAGCAAATTGATGAACAATGGTAGGACAGTGACAGTGACAGTGACAGTGATACATCTTTTATTTTAGTTGTTCTTTTGCTGATTAACATCCCTCACTACCCCCAAATTTCCTGTCTAAACAGAAGTTATGCTCCTTAACTTTTATCAAGGATGGATTGCTAAATTAATATGCCTTTAAAGTAAAATATGTATTCACAGCTTAGAAATGTCTTTTGTTCATGACCTTTCATTTACCTTTTTTATCATTAAGAAAATTAAGGAATTTAAAAGGTAGTATTCTGACTTTGTTTGAGATATAAAAATGGCCCGAATGTTTTCTATTAAGATTAAAAAAGACAAAAAGACATGTGACTAATTGGTTCCATTAATCTGCTTTCAGGCTAAATACCAGAAATGTCTAGAATGATATAACCAGTGAAAAAAATCAATATCTCCTGGTACTTGTTTGAAGGTGCATATAAATGATCATCTATTTTGACATCTGCAAATTGAGTGTTGAATGATCTGATCAAAGTAAACACTCATGGTGATAGTATCAGAAATAAGCCTGCTTTGGATAATGATTGAAAGGGTAATCGTGACCTTTATCAGAAAAAAATAAATTCCCCCTATTGCAATTGTTGCAAACTATGTCAGAATTAAAAACAAATTATTTTATGAGCAAAAAATTAAATTTAAAAGTGAATCCAGAGGCACATTAGAAAGCAAGGAATGCAAGAATAGAAAATATCCCTTTTTATTTTTAAGGAACATCTTTTGGCCCAAAATCTGAGTAAAAAGTCATTTTCAGATTGAGTACTATGAAACATTAATTGGAAGGTACAATATGTCAATTTAGAAATATTGGGGGTTGTGGGGACATGTCCCCAAACTTTACTCAGGAAGCTCAGGTATTCCCAAGAGAGATATTTGGCCAACTGAGTTGAAGGTTTCATGCAAGAACTCAAGAATGAGGAACCAGAGCGACAGTACAATGGGAAGGGCATTTGCCTTTCATGTGGCTAACCGGGGTTCCATCCCCAGCATCCCATATGGTCCATCAGGAGTGATTCCTGAGTGCAGAGCCAGGAGGAACCCCTAAGCATCACTGGGTGTGGCTAAAAAACAAACAAAAAAAGAATGAGGAGCTACTAATCCTGATGAGCATGCTCAGAGAGCCATGAGCGCTGGGTATCAAACTAGGTGGATCACATGCACATGAAGTACCATAACCCCTGTAGTATCTTTCCAGCGCCTATAAACTTATTTAGAGATACTTTTAGGGGTCATGGAGATAGCTCATTAATAGAACACAAGTCTGAGCCCCTGGGTACAAAATTGTTCTTGTGCACGTGTGCGCACGTGCACGCGCGCTCGCACACACACACACATAACAATAGTAATAATTATAATAGTAATAATAATATACCTCCCAGCTGTCTTATCCTTTGTTTTCCAGTTCTGGTAACTAAAAATACAAATGTGCATACATTTTAAAGATTCATTTGATCTACTAAATTTTTTTAAATATTTCTAATGTCATTAACCATTTGCATGCCTTGAATTGAGAAACAATAATTATGTGCTATAATCATGTATATTTTTGGTTTAATGAAGTGTAATCTCTTTTATCTGCTTATTCTTCATTTAAATAGGAACAAGGCAATTTATAGCTTGCAGCCATCCGTCCTTTATGTTTATTTTTTTGAAAAGTTAAGAAATATAAAGACTTTAAAGAAAGATGTCAGAATCCTAAGTGAGAACTTAATTGCAGCTGAGAGAAATATAGTGATTTTGGAATGCACTGAGCATGTAAATGCAATGCCTTTAAGTGGAGCAGCCAGGCAAAAGCCCATAAGATTTTAGAAATATCGTTTAATTTATTTTTTGTTTTGCAACCTTTCCTCAGAGACTAGTAAGTTTATATAGCTTATACAATGATTCTGGATTTATAAAAACAGTTTTCTTATGATCTCAATAATAAATGCATTTACTGACACCACAGGAGATACCAGGTTGTTCATGTTTAAACAATTGATTATTTTTTGACATACAAAAATGGATCACAGACCCAGAGCAACTTAACTTTAATAATTCAAATAACATCCTTTATTCTTGATCATGGAGATTTTTAGAAGTAATATGAGTTTATAGTGAATCAGAATGAGATCTATATTTTTGATTGGATCACTTTTGCTATTTTTTATTACATAAAATAACAACACATCAAACGAAAAGCCTGCTTCTGATTTAATATAAAATGTTATATAAATCAGAGATGAGGTACAGAGACTGCATTGTTTCAACAAACATATAACTTACTGTAATTTATTTAAGAAAAAACATAATCTGAAGCCTCATTTTTGCAAATAGTCTGTCCTTCAGCATCATGATTCATCAAGATTTATTTACCAGCCTTTTTGTTATTTGAATATAAACAGACATCCTAAATGTTTTGTGCTTTCAGAATTAGAAGCTCTATTCATCTAGCATTTGAATGAACCTCACTGAGAAATCAAATAAGCTTACTCATTCTTTTTGTGTAATACACATAAGTACTTCTATGCAATTTAAAAGTAAAGTGGGCTAGGTCTTGATTAAACATTAAAGAGGAGAAATTGTAGATGATTGTGGTGAGATAGAAACACTATGCAAAATTTTTAATTAATGAAGAGTGAAAAATTCCATATCCAGATGTCTTCCACATGACCAAAAATAGTAATCTATGATCTCTTACACCTTCTTATTTTATTTGGCTACCTTTAAAAATTATAGTAATAACATGACCATGAAGGACTTATAGACACTGTCTAATCACTTTACACAGTTTTCAATTAATCCAGAAAACCACCTCAAACATTATATATTTCAGATGACACATAAGAAAGGCAAGTAATGGGCAAATTAGAAAGGGGTTATAATTGTTATACCAAACTTTGAGTTAAAAAATATATACAAGATTATAAATCTCCATAAATTTCAAAAAATTTATCCTGGTACTCAAACTCAAACATCACTTAATCACTTAATCACTTAACTTCCCGTTAGTCGTCGATTTGCTCGAGCGGGCGCCAGTAACGTCTCCATTTGTCCCTGTCACTTGATAGTGTAGCCCAATGGCATCTGTTCGCTCAGGGAACATGAAGGGACTCAAACCGATCGTTCATGATCTTGACGAAGAAGTCTGACCATCTGGAAGGTGGGCAGCCACGCGGTCTTTTGGTAGGGCCCAGGTCTCTGAGGCATATGTTAATGCAGGAAGAACAGTGGAATCAAAGAGATGTGCCCGGAGCCAGAGGTTCTTCGTCCTCTTAGCTATTTCTTCAACGTTCTTGAAGGCGTTCCAAGCCGCTCTCTTCCTCCTGCACAGCTCGGGTGCCAGGTCATTTGTCATGTTGACCTCTCGACCTAGGTACACATAGCTGTTGCATTCGGAGATGGTCGTTCCATTGAGATCGAATGAGGTGTCAGGAACAAGGCTGTTTCTCATAAACATTGTCTTCGTAAGATTCAGCTGTAGTCCTACCTTTCCACACTCACGGTCAAAGTCGGCCAGCATTTGTGCCGCTTGGCTGATGTTTAGTGTTATTAAAACAATGTCATCAGCAAAGTGGAGGTGGTGTAGTTGCCGACCATCTATCTTCACTCCCATTCTTTCCCATTCTAGTCATCGCATGATGTTCTCGAGAGTGGCACTGAAGAGTTTCGGGGAAATGGTATCACCCTGCCGCACCCCTCTCTTGAAATCAACGATCACTTCTTTGTAGAATGGTGAGATCCTGGTAGTGAATCCGCAATACAGCTCACGGAGGATCCTGATGTATTGGGCTTGAATGCCCTGATTGGCTAGGGCTTCAATGACCGCTTCCATCTCAACAGAATCAAAGGCCTTCTTTAAATCAATGAACATTAAGCAGAGCAGCATCTTGAACTCCCGAGAAACCTCAATGAGCTTGGTTATTGTGTGGATATGGTTGATGGTGCTGAATCCTTTGCGGAACCCTGCTTGCTCACATGGTCGTCCTTCATCTAGTGTTCTGTCAATCCTATTTAGGATGATTCAAGTGAACAACTTGTAGATGACAGACAATAGGCAGATAGGGCGATAGTTGCCAATGTCATGGATGTCTCCCTTCTTGAACAGTAGTACAGTCCTGCTGGTTTTCCATTGGGATGGAACCTTGCATTCAGACAGGTAGCGAGAGAAGAGCCGAGTCAGTGTATTGATGAGTACTGACGGCAGGTTCTTCAGGTGTTCAGGTCTGACCTTGTCTAAGCCGGGTGCTGTTTGTTTCTTTACCGACGAAATGGCATGTCGGATTTCGGAAGGGAGAACGTTGGGAACGACATATCCATCCTGTGGAATTTGGTTTGTCGGCAAATGGACATGGCTATCGAAGAGATTTGAGTAGAAGTCATGGATAATCTTCTCCATTGCCGTTCTGGAGGATGTGATGGATCCATCAGGACGTCGGAGGGCAGCCATCTTGGTCTTGTAGTTGGCGAAGGACAGGCGGGCGTTACAAATACTTTTCCCAGCTTCTGCCACATCTACCAGTACTTCTGCTCTTCTCTCTTTGAGGTCTTCCTTAATCGCATATCTGCACTGCTTTGTGAGCTCGGATGTTAGCTTGCGGTTGCCTGAGGCATGCGCCAAACCACGCTGGCGAATTAGCTTAAGAGTTTTCGAAGATAGGCGATTTTTTGTGGCTATCTCTCTCTTGGCGTTCCTCGCACATTCATGGAGGTGCTGAACCAGTCGATCGTATTCCTCGTCAATGTTTTCAACAATGGCATCTTCCCATGTTGCCGCAATAGTACCAAAGAGTTCCCAGTCGGTGGTCATTTTGAGAGTTCTCTTTTTGAACTTTGCAGCCCTTTCTCCCCGCTCTGTGAAGTAGAATTTTGCATGAAGGAGACGGTGGTCCGATCCCATTCGAAATTTTGGGACAACAGCGACATCAGTCGGGCAAAACCGTTGATTGAATATGATGTGGTCTATTTCGTTGTGGAATCGTCCACCAGGAGACTCCCATGTCCATCGTTTAGATTCGCCTTCTGGAACTGTGAGTTACCATGAATGGTCTTGGTCGACATGATGAACTCAGACAGTCTCTCACCCTGTTCGGTCCATTCTAGGCCATGGGTCCCGATGTGAAGTTCTTCAGCTGATCTTCTCTGTCCTATCTTGGCATTAAAATCACCCACAATGATCTTGTAGAAGGTGTGGTCTTCTTTATAGAACTTCTCTAGCTCCATGTAGAACTTCTTGATTTTTCTTTCATCATAATGAGATGTTGGTGCGTAGACAACGAAGATAGAAACTGCAGGCAGTGAGCCACATCTATTCAAATGTAAACGTCTGATTCGGGTTGTTAGGCATTCAAATGAATCAATGCTCTTGGCCAAGTTTGTGTTGACAAGGACACCGACGCCTCCAACACCTCTTTTATCGCATGTTCTGAGGAGCAATTCTTCTCCAGTGTCAAAAACAGCATGGTAAGATTCATGCCTTCTTGTCTTGGTCAGACCAATGATGTCGTACTTGATCATTGGCTCTTGTACCATCAGGTCCTCGATGGATGCATCTGATGCTAGCATACGTGCATTGAAAGTACAGACGATCATTTTTGTCTTCCTTCGTTGTGGCAGCCTAGGTCGGCCTTGAGATTTTGTCGGCCTCTACTTTCTCATCCTTCTCAGTGCTGCCATGTCGGTGAAGCCTTCAGGGTCAGGTGAATGAGACCAGTTGTAATTCAAACATAGATGGAGTAATTTTCTAAAGTTGTTTAAGCAGGAAGAAAATCTTTCTGGGTGAGACTCTGTCTTCTCTTTGAATAGACTATGATGAGAAGTCTTTAGTAGTAAACGTTGAAGCAAACTTATTCTTTTAGAACCATGTTAAATTCTTTTGAATCCCATAACAAAAGTCAACACTTCAGTTATCTATTTTCTATTTTCTACTTGATTCTAAACATTGTTACCTTTTTCTCCTTTTCTTCCGCTTTAAGTATCACATCTGGCGATGCTCATGGGTCACTCCTCCTTCTGTACTCAGAACTTATACCTGGTGATACTCGGGGGACCATATGTGATACTGGAGTTAGAACCCGAGTTGGCAAGTGAAATGTAAATGCCCCATTGGCTTTACTGTCAATCCGGCTCCACTAACCATTTTACTTCTTCGTATAACCCTAGACCTTGTCTCTTTTCTTTCAGCTATGCTTCTTTATTTTTTATTTAATCATTTTTTTATTAGTGAAACACCTTGAGGTACATTTATAGACTTATAAATTTTTGTGCTTGGGTTTCAGTTATACAATGATCAAGTACCCATCCCTCCACCAGCGCCCATCCTCCCCCATCACGGGTCCTAGCATCCCTCACACCCCCCATCCCACCCCCATCCCACGCTGCCGCTGTGGTAGGGCATTCCCCCTTGTTCTCTCTCTCTTCTTTTGGGAACTGTGTTTTGCCAGAGAGGTATTGAGTGGCAATCATGTTTGGTCTATAGACTACTTTTAGCATGTCTCTCCCACCCTGAGAGGGTCTTCACAACACCCTTTATTTGGTGCTCTCTTCTCTATCTGAGCTTCCTTTTCACCTAGCACATGTGGCTGGCCTTCAAGTCATGGAGCAAAATTCCTGGTACTAATCTGAGCCATTCCTGGGTGTTAGTCTCCCGTTTTGTTGCTTTATGTTCCCCAGATGAATGCAATCTTTCTGTGTCTATCCCGCTCTTTCTGACTCATTTCATTTAACATGATACTTTCCATGTAGTACCACTTGTATGTAAATTTCATAACTTCATCTTTTCTAACAGCTACATAGTACTCCATTGTGTAAATGTACCAAAGTTTCTTTAACCAGTCATCTGTTCTCGGGCACTCAGGTTTTTTCCAGATTCTGGCTATTGTAAAGAGTCCTACAATGAACAAACAATTGCAGATGTCACTTCGACTATATCTTTTTGCCTCTCTGGGATATATTCCCAGGAGTGCTATAGCTGGGTCAAATGGGAGATCAAATTCTAATTTTTTGAGAATCGTCCATACTCTTTTCCAAAAGGGTTGGACCAGCCTGCATTCCCACCAGCAGTGAAGGAGGGTCCCTTTCTCGCCACATCCGCGCCAGCACCTGTTGCTTTTGTTCTTGTGGATGTGGGCCAGTCTCTGTGGTGTGAAATGATATTTCATTGTTGTTTTAATCTGCATCTCTCTGATGATTAGTGATGTAGAGCATTTTCTCATGTGGTTCTTTGAGAAAATAAATAAGATAGATAAACCACTAGCAACACTCACAAAGAAACAGAGAGAGAGAGAGCCTTAATAAATCGAATCAGAAATAAGAATGGGGATATCACAACAGAAACTAAAGAAATTCAAGAGATCATCAGAGACTACTTTGAAAGTCTGTATGCCACGAAACAAGAGAACCTAGAAGAAATGTATAAATTCCTGGATTCCTATAATCTCCCAAAGCTGAATCAAGAAGATAAAGAGTACCTGAATAGACCTATTCACATCACAGAAATATCCCTGATGAAAACGGATGCGAAGATTCTCAACAAAATACTAGCCAATAGAATTCAACAACTTATCAAAAAGATTATACATCATGGCCAAGTAGGATTCATCCCAGTGATGCAAGTATGGTTCAACATTCAGAAATCAATCAACATAATCCATCATATCAAAAAAAGAAAAGATAAAAATCATATGATCATATCAATAGGTGCAGAGAAAGCATTTGACAAGATCCAGCACCCATTCATGATGAAAACCCTTGCCAAAATGGGGATAGAGGGGACTTTCCTCAATATAGTTAAAGCCATCTACCACAAACCTACAGCAAACATCATCCTCAATGGGGAAAAACTGAGAGCCTTCCCCCTAAGGTCAGGGACGAGACAAGGATGCCCACTCTCTCCACTGCTGTTCAATATAGTTCTGGAAGTACTTGCAATAGCGATCAGGCAAGAAAAAGATATTAAGGGCATCCAGGTAGGAAAGGAAGAAATCAAGCTCTCACTATGCGCAGATGATATGATACTGCACTTAGAGAACCCTAAAACCTCTACCAAGACTCCTAGAAACAATAGGCTTGTGTAGTAAAGTGGCAGGCTATAAAATCAATACCCAAACATCCATGGCTTTCCTATATGCAAATAGTGAAAGAGAAGAAAGTGACATGAAGAAAACAATTCCATTCACAATTGTGCCCCAGAAAATCAAGTACCTAGGAATCGCCTTAACTAAGGAAGTAAAGGATCTGTACAAAGAAAACTACAAAGGCTACTTCGGGAAATAAAAGAGGACACGAGGAAATGGAAAAATATCCCCTGTTCATGGATGGGGAGAATCAACATTGTCAAAATGGCAATACTTCCCAAGGCACTGTACAAATTCAATGCAATCCCTATAAGGATACCCACGACATTCTTCAAAGAAATAGAGCAAACACTCCTGAAATTTATATGGAACAATAAGCCCCCACGAATAGCTAAAGCAATTCTTGGGAAAAAGAAAATGGGAGGAATCAACCTACCTAACTTCAAGCTCTACTACAAAGCAGTAATAATCAAAACAGCATGGTACTGGAACAAAGGCAGAGTTGCAGACCAATGGAACAAAGTTGAATATACTGACATCTCCTCCCAAACATATAATCATCTAATCTTCGATAAGGGGGCAAGAAAAGTGAAATGGAGCAGGGAAAGCCTCTTTAATAAATTGTGCTGGCAAAACTGGATGGCTACATGCAAAAAAGTGGGCTCAGATCTCTGCCTAATGCCATGCACAAAAGTAAGATCGAAATGGATTTATGACCTCAACATCAGACTGGAATCCATAATGTTTATTGAAGACAAAGTTGGCAAAACTCTCCACGATATTGAAGTTAGTGGTATCTTCAAAGATGTCATGCCACTGGCCGAGCAAGTGAAATCAGAGATAGACAAATGGGACTATCTTAAACTAAGAAGCTTCTGCACCTCAAAAGAAACAGTGACCAAAATACAAAGACAGCCTACAGAATGGGAAAGAATATTCACCAAATACACATCTGACAAGGGGTTGATATCAAGGATATACAAAGTACTGGTTAAACTACACAAGAAGAAATCACCCAACCCCATCAAATCATGGGGCGAGGAAATGAACAGAAACTTTCACAAAGAAGAAATCCGAATGTATGCTTCTTTTTTTAACTTAAAAAATATTTATTCATGGAAACTGAGGTCACATGGGATGGGGGTGGAACCGGCACGTCCTTCCTGCCCTGCCAAGACCACAAGTTTCCCCCCACGAGCGGCTCTCCAGCTCGGCCCTGCCCCCAGAGGCACATGGACCTAATTCGGAACCCAGCAGCTTTGGGCATAAATGTGAAAGGACTATGCATTAAGCTACGGTGCTGTGCTCCCCCTCTCCCCAGAGGGAAAGGGTGTCTGTCTCTTCTGCCTTTTTCCCTACTGGTGGTGTGGTGCCTCAGAGCTTATTGGACAGCCAAGTATGAGCCTGTGGTGACAAGGCAACTGCTGCCTCATGGGGTGGGGGGTGGAACTGGCACTTCCTTCCCACCCCACTGACGCTGAGTGTTGCTCCCCACGAGTGGCTCTCCAGAGAACCCACTTGCCTACACCAACTTTCAAATACTCCTCTAGTATACTCCACACCAAGAGATGTTCTGTGGACCAGCTCTCCAGTGCTGTTGCCTTTGACCATTTGTTTACGCATTCAGTATTCTGTCTTTATCTTTGAATTTTGTCATTTTGAGTATAATATATCAAGGAGTTTTCATAATTAGGTATTTTTCACTGGGACCCTTCTGACCTCTTGGGTCTCAATGCCTGTAATTCACAACTCTGGAAGTTCCTATTAATGATATCTTTATTGCTTCCACACATTTTCCATCCTGTTCTTCAGAAACTCTGATGACTCTTACATTGCTCTTTTGAACTCATCCCATAGTTTTCTTGTATGCTATTTATATTCCTTTTCAGGCTGTTTTTCACCTACTGTTTCCTAGTGGTTTCTTTGTTCTTACCTTGGAGTTCCTTTATCTTTTGCTCATATTCTATTACTCAGATATTCAGAGTTTCTGTTAATTTTTTTATATCACATACCATGTTCTCCATCACTTTCATTTCTTACTGTAGTAGTTTTCTGCTTTCCTAATCACATATTTTCTTGTGCTTTGCTATCTGTGCTATTGTTTCTTTAACTCATTGAGCATCCTCTTCATAGTGTCACTACAGGTGTCACTATGGATTTTTTATGAGAAAGGGAAGTAAAGGGAGTTCTGGCAGTGAGCGCAGATGTGAGTGGATGGCATCCTGATTCCTGGGGCTGTTCAGGGCTGGCTTAGACCTCAGTATCTTCCAGGGATGTGTAACTATAAAGATTCATCCCTTGGGAAAAACACAGAGAAGCCCACATACCTCAATTAGCAAAAACAATACCACCAAAGTCAACTATGCATCTTGACCCTCAACTATACTAATCTTGACTGATATAATTCTAGAATCCCACTATACAAATGGAAACAAATCCCTCTGCAAAGCCGGATACAAAATTGTCAATAAATATTTTTCGGTATTATTTTAATCTAGCAAAAACTACTACAAGGCCACATTAATAAGTAGAGGACAAGTCAGAATTCAATATGAACTTACCCTCACCCTAACAAAAGGAGAGAGGCTTCCTTGGGGAAGGAATGATATAGTGGAAAAGTACCAAAGAAGATTATATACTGTTTGATCAATGAGGTTTAGCGAACTATTGATTTCTTTCTAACTACAAATATTTATTTTTCCTCTGAGATTAAATTATTTGTGTAACAGTCTGGGTCATAGTTCAGCAGTTAGGTCAAATGCCAAGGATGTCCAATTCCAGGAACCACACAGTTCCAAATATCCCACAAGTGTCCTGAGGTGTGACCCTGTAGGTCTCCTGCACTGCTGATGTGGCCTGGGTATTTACAGTGCCAAGAGTCAGAACAACACCACATTCTAGTATCCTTGCACTAAAACTGACCTTGGTAATAGAAAAAGTCTAATGGGACTCTGGGTCTTCTAAGCGCTGCCTGGAGGCACTCCCTGCCTCATACAGAAAAATTCTTTATTAGCCTTGGCTAATAGGTACACATATAAAATAGGCTATAACCCTTCCATCAAACTGATAAGTAGTAGCACTGTAGCACTGCAGCACTGTTATCCCATTGTTCATAGATTATCTCGAGCAGGCACCAGTAATATCTCTATTTGCCCCAGCACTGAGATTTTTGCAGCCTCTCCTTGCTCGTCCTTCCCAACACTGCTGTATTGGAGTTTGGTTCTTTCAGGGTCAGGAGAATGAAGCCCACTATTGTTACTGTTGTTGGCATATCGAATATGTCATGAGCAGCGTGTCAGGCTCTGCCGTGCTAGTAGGATACTCTCAGTAGCTTGCCAGTCTCTTCAAGGGGGATTGAGGAAAAACTTTGTTGCTCTCTTCTGGGAGCTTTGTTTTATAGTCTCTGGATCTTGGACGTTGATGGGATTACATGGCACCGGGGGCAGTTTGTGGATGTGACTTCCAAGCTACTTGAAAATGCAGGATCTGAATGGAGGAGGCCAGTCCCAAACTGAGCAGGCTTGGAGATCTGAGCCATGGGTCTCTCATCTTCCACTTCTTTCATGCATGAGGCTCATCTGAGCGTGTGGAGAGTTGCCTTGAGCACAGAGATGGCTGGATTCAGGAGGTTTTTGGCTGTCAGGGGTTCTGTTGGGGTGGGAAGGGAAACTCAATCGACACCCCTTCGAGTGGCTCATGTGAAGACAGCCTGGTTCAGGGGCAGGATAAATAACATAGTTATATTTATTGGTGATTATATTTTTTTAAATAGTGCCCAAATTCTTGAAAATGGTGTAATTGTGTTAGTTATGTAGCTGTGATCTTTTTACAAATGACTTTATCTCAAAGGAACAGAGAATATCTGTACAACTTCATTTTTGAAGTAAATTCTATAAGAAAATAGAGGTAAGGGCCTATACTAGAAAAAATTTAATTAAATGGAATAGCTCTGGTATAACACATGCATTTCTTGTTGAAGACCAGTTTGGTTCTCATTCTATAGGCCCTTAAGCACCACAGAATTGACACCTCAGCACAGAGCTGAGTCTAGCTCCCAATATTCCCAGGTGTGACCTAAAATTAATAATAAACAAACTTTAATCAAGCTAGGGAAAACACTAAGATCATCTTAATCTACAATCTCTCACTAAGGCTACTTCACCTATAAAGAAGCAAATGTTTTCATTAAATATTGTTTTATTTACTGCTGTATGTTATTTGTGTACATTATTATAACAGTGTAAGAATATGTATCAGTGTTTTTCTTGTGTACTTACTTATTCATATTTAGTTGTATACTCCATGGTTTATATTCTATGGATATTTTGATTATTTTCATATGCAGCTCTCTCTTCTCCAGTACTCTGTTTCAAAAATTTTGAGCGACTATAATTGCCCTGGACTTTCACCTCAATCTACTCAAAGTAGGGAATATGACAGAATTACTCTCTAGTACCTCTCTACGAAATCAGAGAGTCTTTCTAAAGCTAGAACAAGAGGTGAGATTGCTTTTTTAAAAAAAAATTAAGTTCTACACCACCATAAGTGAACATCATATTTTTCATAAAATAGTGTTTCTATATTTAATAAATGTATTATTTGAGTGGGGTCAAGGAACAGGAGATAGGGATAGTTTTAATTTATTATTGTCAAAATATCTTGACTAAAGCAAAATTATTTAAGTTATTCATAAAGTTTTCTATGTGTTTTCAATTTACATTGATGTGCTACTATGCTAAAATAGTAAGTAAAAAATAGTAAAGGCCCTCCCGTTGATCATCGATTTGCTCGAGCGGGCCCAGTAACGTCTCCATTGGAGACTTTTTTGTTACTGTGTCTGGCATATCGAATACGTCACGGGGAGCTTGCCAGGCTCTGCCGTGCAGGCGAGATACTCTTGGTAGCTTGCCGGGCTCTCCGAGAGGGGCAGAGGAATCGAACTCGGGTCGGCCATGTTGGCTGTGTGCAAGGCAAACGCCCTACCGCTGTGCTATTGCTCCAGCCCAAATATTGCTCGAGCAAAGTAGTATGTTGCAAAATAGTATGTCGAGCAAAATAGTATATTGCTCGAGCAAAATAGTATGATTAATAAAAAACATTAAATAGATCAGAAACAGTGAAATTATGCAGTTTACTTACTGCAACCTGGCTGGAGTTGGAAGGTATCATGTTAAATGAAGTGAGTCAGAAGGGAAAAGGCTATAACCAAGTGATCTTTCTCATGTGTGAAATATAAAGAAACAAAACAAAGGATAAGACTGTTTCCTGTGGTAAGCTGTGAGATTTTTGTGCCAACAAAACAGCGATATGTGGAAACAAATGGAGAGAGAGGAAAGGAATCCTGGGCTGTGTTGGTAACTTACTGACACCAATAGGTGTGGTGGTAAAGTGTCATAATTTTAAAACAGTAGCATGAAAGCTGTCATAAACCATGTTACCAAAGCTTACTAATGGTCATTTCATACACTCATTATAAACATTAATTATGAGAGAAGTAAATCAGAGCATTTGGCTGGAGCGATAGCACAAAGGGTAGGGCATTTGCCTTGCATGAGACCCACACGGCCAACCCGAGTTTGATTTCTCTGCCCCTCTCAGAGAGCCTGGCAAGCTACCGAGAGTATCTTGCCCACACAGTAAAGCCTGGCAAGCTACCCATGATGTATTTGATATGCCAAACACAGTAACAGCAAGTTTCACGATGGAGACATTACTGGGCCTGCTTGAGCAAATTGGTGAACAACGGGAGGATAGTGCTACATTTAGTATATACCACATATTTTCTATTGATATTTTGTTTATTTTTTTTTCTGGGGGCCATATATGGCAGTGTGTAGGGGTTTTTCTAGATTCTATACTCAAGGATCACTTTCTGTGAGGCTCAGGGGTCATATGTGGTGCAGAAATTGTACTGGGTTTGGCCGCGTTCAAAGCAAATTCCCTGATTACTGTATTATCTCTCTGGGCCCTATCCTAGTTATCTTTGGGTAACTTTTCATTTAACCATTTTATTTTCTTAAGTGCATGTTACTGACAATAACAATATTCTATGGGTGGAAGCCAGGTTATCTCTACCTTTAAATGAAAGTGGATTGTGTATACCTTGTTGGGGTTTGTGGATATAGCATTGCATTTCATAATCTGCCTCCTCCGGGAGAAACAAGTCCCATAAAGTTTGAGACACTTATAGTAATATTTGTTTTACAACATCAAATGCACGTAATTTATTTTATGTGCATATTTCCAAGTTCTGTCTCCTGAAAGACTATAGAGGCAGTGACAAATTAGAAGCAACAACTTCAATGCTCAAAAAAGTTACCAGAAGATAACTAGAATAGGGCCCACAGAGATAATATAGTGAGCAGGGAATTTGCTTTGAACGCGGGCAAACACAGTACAATTTCTTCACCACATATGTTTCCTGATTTCCAACACGATTCTCAAACAGAAGAACAAAAGTCTCCTTGAAGAAATTCATGATTCAGAGGAAATATGAGATGTTATCAGAATCCCTTGTCATTCCAGAAAATTGTAAACTTCTCTGCAAACATTAACAAATACCTTTTTTAATGGGTGCATGTTAAAAAAGCAAGTGACAAAACTGGAATGGACAGATCTAGAGTTTTAAGTGTTAAATTACCACCTAAAGTTTGTTTTAAAAACTTCAGCCTTTTATGAATGACTGAAAATCCATAGATAAATGAACTAGATATAGCCCCCACGAACTGTCATCTCAAATAATTTCTCTAGATATTGGCCCATTTAGTGAGATAAAGAATAATCAGCGTTGAAGTTAAACATACCCTATAAGTGTTTAACAATTTGACAATACATCGAGTGCTGACCAAGCATTTTAAGAACCCATATGCTCCCAATGAAATTAACTCAATGGAGGATTACTTTGCTAAAATAAAAGTTTTATACCATCTCATATTTCATGATAAAGTTCTATTCACACAAACTACAAAACTTCTGTATAACTGAGAAACAGCCCAAACATGAAGCTAAGATATGAAAAACAGTTTGCATTAAGACCAATATCTGTTGCTGTAGGAAAAAAAACAAAAACAAACACATATTTTTACTGTGATTGTTTATACAGAGCAATTTGCGTTATTTGGCATTGGCATTTGACAGAACCCACCTTTCATTGTCTACTCTGGATAGTTAAAAGAAAGAAATACCATATGGAGACACTGTTTCTATCAGCATTTGGATTTGAATTTATAGTTTGTTGCCTGAATCATGCACTCTAGCTTAAGATTCTGGAAGTCAGTTTTCAGAAACATTTAAAGGTAGAGATTAAAAGAAAAGGAAAAACTAGTTAATTCACAGCTACAAAACCAGAAAGCTTAAAAACTTTGTTTAACAGTAGCTTTTATTTTTTCCCAGTCACGTTCAACCCTAAGAGGGGTCATTTTATGAAGATATTACATATTTCAAGTTCATGAAAACCAGATATGATAATTGCCACCTTCTTTATAAATACATCAACAATTTGTCTTTTGTCCCCAAAGCGAATTGATCTCAAATTTTAAGTAGTTCCCAGGGTATAATCATCAAGTGTTGTTCCCTGTGTTCTAAGAATTACTTCTTTGACTTTTACTTAACAGGGTCCTATATACATTTTATATGTATGTGAATATATACTTCCTCATTTCTATAATTTTGAATTTCTACTTTTCTATCACACTCCCTCAAGTTCCTGCATATTTGACACCTTTTACTCCTCTGAAAAAGGAATGAGAGGTGTGAAACAAACTATCAGGTATTACAAAGAAACTATTACCTTGTCTTTCTCTGGCCATTGTAATAAGTTCAGATGTTAGAAATGTAGAAGTTGTTCTTAACTAAATTTAATTTTCACTATACAGATACTTAATATTAGAATGAAATTTGAAAATATTTAGAAGCACATAGATATATTTGAGTTGCAATCATCATGAAAATAACCATAAATGATAAGGAAAAGATCATATTATTCAAAAGTTCTGTGTAAAAGAATTATGTTCTTTAATTTTAGTGTTTTTAGCTCTTTGAATTTTCATTAGTGTGTTTTTTTCTCAGTGCAAGTAGTTGCCAGAAAGTAGGAAATGATTTCATTAGTGTTTTACATTGTTAGTAAATGCCTTTGTTGAAACTTACTTTCATGCACCCATTACCTACATATTACAATTCTAAGAAAATCTAAATGATCAATTTCTTATCAAAGTGCTTCCAGTACATTATGGTATCTTCTGATTTTATTTTTTTTCTTAATAACTTAATTGCTTCATCTAAAAGAGAATACTGATGCGCACATTTTTCTTTCTAATCTTAGAGGTATGTGTTAGGACAGGACTAAATATCAGCTGTTTAATACTAAAAAGATATCTTGGCATCATTCTGAAATAATGATAAAATTGAATAATAGAGTCAAAAAGCTTATTTAAGTACTATCATAAGACACAGTACATAATTAATTACAAAGATTAATTAGAAAATGAATGATGCAATGTGTCTTATATAAATATGAACTTGAGCAGAAAGGGAATATCAATAGTTCATTGTTTTATAGAAGAGAAAGTTTAAGATATGTGTTAGACCCAGGGCTATTGTTTGAAGTGTCTTCTGTGTAGCAGAAGAAAAAATATCTCTATGGTATAGTGTTTTCCCTGGAAAACATAATTAAAGGTTTTGCAACAGTCTTCCGCATTTGGGAGAGTAGATTGTTGGGCCACATTATGTGCTTGGGTATAATCCCTGGTTCTGTGCTCAGGGATTTCCAGTGGTACTTGATGACATATGCAGGTCAGGGATTAACCTGATCAGCAGTACAAGTGCCTTACCTGTAGCACTATATCTCTTGCCTAACATTTTTATGTTAAGAAAATTGTAAGACATATAATATAGGAAAAAAACAATGAGGACTCTAAACACTTTGCAAATACAATGAATTCCAAATATAAATATTAGTTACTGATTAATTCCAGATTGTGTTACTTTTGCTTCACCTGTTTACAAACCAGCATCAACATGATTCCCACTTATGAAGATGGGATGTCATTTCCTATTGCTTCTCTTCTCTATCTTCTTTCCATTGTGTCGTTATTATTATTTTATTAATATCATTCTTATAATTAAAGAATATAATGGGAATTCAAAGACTAGACACTCCAGTAAGTCAGATCAACAGTCTAATTCCAACTAACCAGTCAGGTGTGACAATTCTTTTCAAACTCTGGGTATTCTACTCGAAAGCAATCAAATATGTCAGTTGGAAATTTTGCCTCACAGCTATTGAACAGATGGGTTTTAAGTGTATCCCCTTGAAGCATCCTGACATGACCCTCTAGTTTAATTGTTAAGGAAATCAGGTCCTTAACTGAGCAAATTTATATGTTCTTCAAGCTACCAGTGGAGGCTTTAAAATTCACATAAATGTGTTTAAAAGTCCTTAACACTAGAAATGTTCTTTCATTTGTTCTATTGTTTAGTAGTACATGATCACAAATTTAAAATTGTAAAAAAATACAAAATTACAATTTCACAATTTCTATGGACTTGAGTACTAGAAATTCAGTCTGATCTCTTTTCAGTGACTCACCAGGCTAAAATCAAGGTGTCAATTGAGTCTAGTCCCATCTGGCAACTAATATTGGAAATACCCTCTTCCAAATTCTTTTAGGTAGAAGGTAAATGAATTTCCATGCTATAATGAGAAGTTCTATTGCATTGATAACTGTTGTCCAAGGATCACTCTTGGCTCCCACAGGTTATTGTCAGACCCTTGCTCATGCACCATTTCATATTAAAAACTGCCATTTCATATCACAAATCTCTCTGATCTTTACTTTTTTTTTCTTTTTGGGGATGCACAGGGGTCACTCCTGGCTCTGCACTCAGGAGTTATTCCTGGTGGTGCTCAGGGGAACATATGGGATGCTGGGAATTGAACTCGGGTCGGCTGAGTGCAAGGCAAATGCTCTACCTGCTGTGCTATCTCTCCAGGCCCTCTTCACTTTTTTAAGCAGATCTTTCTGCTTCTAAAAGGCTTATATGAACATGACAGATCCACTAGTTCTACACAATACTAAGTAATTATCTGAAGAAGCAGAATAAATAAGATATTATATATTTATATATATAAATAAATATAACTTGCATGCTTACAAAACATGCATATATACATATATAATCCTCTATTATGAATTGGGTATCGTATTAAACCAAATAAAGCTTCATTCTAAATATGGTAGAAATTATGTACATATTGGAATTTATAAAATACAACATATTTAAATGTATAAAAATTATAAATACATTGATATATAAACACATCTTAATAAATGGCAGAAGAAATTATGGAGAATGAAAAATACCATAATATGTTAACTACCAACTGAAAGTCTAGATGAAGAGATTGTTGGTATAGATCTCTTGGAACCTAAAGGCATGAGAATCAGGGTCATTGATGGTATACTTCCAGCTGAAAGGTAAAGAAAAAAATCAACATTTTAGATCCAATTTTCAGAGTGGAAGCAAAAATTGGCAAATTTGTTCATCCTCTATATTTTGAACTAATAATAATTATATACTGTCCAAACACATTGGCTAGAAAAAGGTACTTAGTGAGTATACATTAACTCAAATGCCAATTTCATTATAAATTTCATCATAGAAACACCTTGATATAATAATTTAATCAGGCACTTCTTAAGGCCATCAAGGCCAACCATGTGAGCATAGTAATAAAAGTCTAATAATATTTTCACCTGGTTCCAGCAACAGACCCACACACAGCTGTATCCCCATCCCAGGGAAGCTCCAGCAGAAAGAAAGGCCAGGGAAAGAGTTTCAAAGTAGGCCATCTACCTATTCCCAACTCAACCACCAGGGCAACAACCCTAGAAAGAGAATTTTACCTGGCTAGAAAGTCTGATGTGGCTCAGTGTATAAAATCCTTAGGGGGGCCCTGATGGCTCTCCCCCTTGCCGCCTTTGTTCAGGGTGGGCCTGGACTGCTCTCCCAGTCAGAGCAGCCTGGGCCATGGGGCAGATGGTGGAGGAAACTAGGTCCAAGCTGGTTGGTTGATCAGATGCCATTTATTCCATTCTCTCCATGCGCCTGCCCCAGTCTCTCTGAGCCACTCATTCTAGTCTTCTCTGATCCTCATTCCCGTCTCCTTCTGTCTCTCCTGATCATCTGTCTGCACTCCATTTTGCAGCGTGGGCTCTCTCTCTCCATGTTCCTGCTCCTGTATTCTTCTACATTCTTCTCTCTCTGCCTGCCTTGCATCTCTCTGTGCTTCATCCTGCTGCCCTGCGCTCTCTCTCTCTTCAGATCTCTTGCCTCTCCAACTCCCCGGAACTCTGGGCTGACCCTGCTACCAGTCAGGTAGCCAAATCAACATAAGAAAGCCCCTCCTGAGGGCCCACCAAATTCAGGTGCTCAGGCCAGATTAACCATTCCTAACCCTAGCAGGGTCCAAATCTAGTTATTGCTTTTTGGATCATGACAGCATTTGTCCATGACCAAGCTCTTAACTTACAGTTAAGCATTATGGCACTTTGGCCAGGCCCATCTCGATGCCAGGGTAGCACATAGCTTGCCTCTTGCCCTGGTTCCATCCAGTCCCTTGTCAGGACCCTGCTTTTGGGGGCGCTAGGAAGGGCAACTGAGGCTTAAGTTGAGAAAGCAGATGCCCGGGAATGAATAATATTTGAGGCCAATTAAATCCCAAGTTACAAAAGCATAATATTAAGTGTCTTCTTGTGTCTATACAAAAGGACATAGCTTTAAAGTAAACTATTAAAAAGACATAAGAAGAGGAGAAAGGCAATATTAACTTACAATATAAGTTTCCTGTCCTGTCCTCTCATTGTTCATTGATTTGCTCGAGCAGGCCCAGTAATGTCTCCATCGTGAGACTTGTTGTTACTGTGTTTGGCACATCGAATATGTCATGGGGAGCTTGCCAGGCTTTGCCATGTGTACTTGATACTCTCCGTAGCTTGCCGGGCTCTCTGAAAGGGGCAGAGGAATCAAACTCAGGTCGGCCATTTTGGCTGCGTGCAAGGCAAACACCCTACACACTGTGCTATCGCTCCAGCCCTCAATATAAGTTTTGTGTCCTAGAAAGAGCTAACCTTACAAATTAACAGAAACTGATTAGGAGAATAAGCTGATTAACTGTTTGGGGAAGAGAACATAGAGAAGTAGTTAAAAATAAACAAGAATGGGAGTGACTAGGGAGCATTTTGATGGGTGTGACCTGATAAACCTAAGCACCTTGTGGCAAGTGAGAAAGGACAAAGCAATGTTATCCTACAGGTCAGATTGGAGAAACTTTTAAAAGCCACTTTGAACAAAGAAAGGGCACACATATGCTGCCCTAGCCCATATGCTGTTTGTGCCCTGAGCACATGTAGTGCCCAAGCATTTTTGTCACCCACATCTCCTTTCTTGAGATGTCTACTTTCATGCTTTGATATCTGATTCTGGGATGTGTCTATGTGCAATCTCCACCATTTTAGAAGCCAGCATTGTCTCTTGAGTATGATACTCTCTCACTCTTTCTCCCTCCTTCCCCTACTAAACCCTCTAAGTAAAATCTACTTTACTTTCCTGCTTGTCTACTCTTGAAATACTTTTGTGTGAGGTGAGGCAAGAACACAAAAACCCTGTGTAAGGTCTAGAACTTACTTTCCTTTCCCGTAAAGAGCAAATCCTTGCTCTAAGCTGAATCTGTGATTCCCTGAGAAATTATGGGGATTAACTCCCATATGTAGAAGACCAAGTGAATATTAGGTGTGACTTCATGGCTACCTGTCCGGGTTCTGGCCAGCATCTGGCCTGCGCCACGCAGGGGCTTATTGAAGACTTTATAAGTCCTAGTCTTCCCAGCTGATACTGGGGTGGCAGAGGCGGATCAGGGGAACATGACCATCTCACTCCTCCTTGTCTCACAGAAGCCACCAATGGGGCCCAGTAACTTCACCTGTTACTGGGTGGGTAACAGGTGAAGAGGAGGGGAGTGAAAAAAGTGTCTGCTTAATGCTGGGGCAGGGGTAACAGAAGGGAAACTGGGGACATTGGTGGTAGATGGGAAATACACTCTGGTGAAGGGACTAGTGTTGGAATATGATATGACTAAAACCCAATCATGAACAACTTTGTAACTGTGTATCTCATGGTAATTCAACTAAAAAAATTAAAAATAGAATAAAAGTAAATATTGTTTTAATTGGCTGCCATTTTAAGTCAATTGGTATTAATTTGTTACACAACAATAAAATAGCATTCCTTTATATAATGTATATTATATACAACACACCCAGTTTTTATATCTAAATTTCCTCCGAATTAAAAAGAATCCTTTTTATAATGTTCACAAACAAAACTGTGCTCCTTAGCTATTTTAATGAATATCACTAAAAGTTATAGCTGGTATACTAAGATATACCAAGGACTTTTATACCAACAACACTATTCATATGAATATCTAATACTTATTATAGTTTTTTAACAACATATACATGGATACGATTGTCAAAATTTACTTAGAGATGCGAAGCAGTATATCTGTGTTTAAGCCCAAAATAGGGTCTTTGGTTTTGTGATTCAATGTCCTCATTTGTAAACTTAAGAGAATTAGCTATAGAATTTGTTCTTTTCCGAGGCTCTAGAGAGATAGTACAGAGGGTAGATTAGTCACCTTGCACAAAACCAATCCTGATTTTATAGTCCCCTGAGCACTGCCAGGAGACTGAGTGCAGAATCAGATGTAACCCCTGAGCATTATTGGATGTGGCCCCCAAACAAACAAATACATTAATTTAGAATTTGATATTTTTCAGCTGAAAAATTGTAAGGCTGTAATATTTTTTATTTCTAGTCATGAGGTCTCAGGGACATTGTAAACAAAGAGCAAACATACACTGTTCTTTTTACTTTTAGTTTTTTTGTTTGTTTGTTTGTTTTGGCTTGTTCTTCCTGGTTACTCATTTTATCAGGTCTCTTTTTTCCTAATCTATCAATAATAACCAAGTTGATTCACTTACTTAGATGACTTAATCACACCCACTCCTTCAGAGAAAGCATCTCTCCTGCTAGTAAAACAACTGCTCTCTGGAAGAAACCTTTCCAGAATAACTTCTCTGAAGGAAGACTTTATTTTCTCTAAACTGATCAGACAAGAATTGGTTAAATTGATTAATATAGACAACTTCACTGGAGCCATTTCTGTTTTCAATTAGAAAGAAGTTAAAAACTTCACTTAGTATATTGATATTTTATTTTACATCTATCTGTCAGTTTAATCCTTCCTGTGGTACATTTTCAATGTGTAAGGGTGTCAAATTCAAATCGATCAGATATAGACAGGTCAACTTCTGTCTCTCTAGATACTGTCTCTAATGTTTATAAAGTCTATTCACAGATGATTTCAGTTATTGTAGCCAGATTTTAGAAATAATAAGTTCATAATTTTTAGTTCATAATTAATCATTCAGTGACTATGATTAGCTGGAATAATGTTTCTTTATATTAACTTGTTCCTGTTCTTAATGAAATAGCAATTGTTTATCAATCTATGTACTCTCAAGAGATTGTTTAGTTTGAGGCTCTTTACATTATAGAAGTCAAAAAATTGATACCTAATAATTCATTTTATATCAAAATTATCACAAAATTATCACAAGAAAGATATATTAAGTTTACATAGGTGTTAACATAGAACACTGAAAACTTCCTGTTGGATAAATAAATGATTTGAACCTATTTCACAGATTTTGAAAAAGCAGTTAGTTGTTCAGAGCTATTTCCTTTACTAAGCTTTGTTTTCATGTCAAAAAAGGGTTTTTTTCATAGTTGTATTTATTTTTTTCTTCCTATATTTTTTATTGAATCACTGTGGGAAAAGTTAATAAGCTCTCAGGTTTAAGTCTCAGTCATACAATGATCAAACACTTCTTCCTTCACCAGTACTCATTTCTCACCACCAAGAATCCCAATATACCCCCCTCCCACCCCTCCCAATGCCTGTGAGGCAGATGATTTCTACTTAGTTCTTCTCTACATTGATTACATTCACTATTTCAACAAAAGATTCACCATTATTGTTTAGAATCCCACCCCCCCAACAATCAGAATTGCCGAAAAGGCATTGTGAAGTGCTTTGTTTTCCATAGCTGATTGTGAGAATAATATAATCTCTTGTGGTCACAATAGCGGCCTCTCAATTTTGGATTTCTAAAAAGAGCCAGATAATTACGAGATTGGTTTCTGTACGTCTGATGTTATGGCTGTGCTGGAGAGCCGCTTGTGGGGGGCAACTCGTGACTCGGTAGGGCGTGAAGGACAAGCCGGTACTGCCCCCTTTCCCATGAGACTGCAGTTGCCCCATCACCGCTGGCTCATACCTGGCTTTCCAATAAGATCTAAGGCAGCGGCCACCTTGTATGCGATCCAGATACATTTCTGCCAAAAGTCGCTGGGTTTCAAGATTTGTTTCTGAGTCTTTGGGATCATGGCAATTAATTAACTTGATCAGGTGCTAGAGAGTCCATTTGTAGGCAGCGTCTCGCTGGGATGGGGAGGTAAGGACTGGTTCCACCCCCATCTGGTGAGGCCCCGCAAGTCTCATCACTGCAGGCCCAAACCTGACTGCCCAGTTGTCTCTGGAGGATGGTGATAACCGGGCCACCAAGGGGAACAGGCCAAGACACGAAACCTATTCCCACCTGGAGTGGCCCAGCAACAGTAACCTACCGCAGGAACAGGATGCATTTCTGCCAAAAGCCTTTGGGTTCCGAGATTCGTTTCTGAGTCTCTGAGATCATGTCCATTAAGCAGTTCGATCAGGAACCAGAGAGGCAATGCCTCCAATTATATAGCTGAGCCAGAGGTGGTTTGTGGGTGTGTCTCCTACATAACTTTTTGCCGTTTACTTTCTTAGTAAACTTTGCCCCAAGTTTTTGGGGTCTGGCCAAAGGCACAGCAGCAATTTTGGAGTATCTGAAAGTCTGACGGTGCCATCAGGCTGCTGGTGCACTCGCCTCACAGGTACAAATTGACCTGCTGGTGGCACCATACCCCCATCATGTCAAAAAGTTTTTATTTATTTTTCAATATAACCCCTTTAATAGGAATTTTTATGAGTAACAATTATATTTTGGAGATAATAAAAAGTGTAGGTCCCTTGCCTTCCATGTTCACAAAACCAAGTTTAATCCCCAGAATCCTGCATGGTCCTTTGAGCTTCATCGAGAGAGTTCCCTGAGTTTAGAGTCAGAAGTAACCTCTGAGCACTTGTTGATTATGGCCCTCCAAACCAAAACAAAAATTTAAAAAAAAATGTGTATTTCTGTGTAGAATAGTGCAGTGATCTCAGAGATCAAACTTTCAACATTAAAATATAATTAAATCTTATCTTTCACATGGGGCTGGAGCCATAACACAGCGGGTAGGGTGTTTGCCTTCCACGCAGCCAACATGGCCGACATGAGTTCGATTCTTCTGCCCCTCTCGGAGAACCCGGCAAGCTACTGAGAGTATCTCGCCCTCAGGCAGAGCCTGGCAAGTCACCCGTGATGTATTCAATATGCCAAATGCAGCAACAACAAGTTTCGTGATAGAGACGTTACTGGGCCCGCTCAAGCAAATCGATGAACAACGAGAGGACAGTGACAGTGATTATTCTTAGAATTAATAATATTTTCTAAAGAAAACCTAGAAATCATGATATCTTTTTAAACTAATAGAGATCAGAGGATCAGAAAATCAGGCAGGATGTTTCATCAGAGTCATTGTTCTTGTTTATACTGATAAGAAATTTAGTATTAAAATTAAAAAAAAATCATGCTACCTCTTGATCTTTAAATACAGTTATTCAAATTTCAAAACAAAAGAGAATAATATCGGGGTATTAGATAATTAATAGATTTAAATAAACTAGACTGAGATCATATTCTATATTATTGAAGCTTTACTTGAGTTCATAGTTATTTTACAATACATCAAAGGTAGACAACAAATCAATGACAAATTTATTTTCTCACTATTCCCTGTAAGCCTTAGATATTTTTCAGTGTCATTTCATGACCTGGTGAATACCTTATCTTTCTTTAAAATATGATCCGTGCATGGAAGAATTTTTAAGTTACATTTTGATAAGATTTTGGTAGATTTTCCTACATGTTGGGATGAAAATAATTGGTAAATATGAAACCGTTTGAAGATCTATGAAAAAGTATGCAGTATAATTTAGTTGCACTTTTTTCTGTAATAAAAATTAATAATGTGCAGAGTTTTAAGAGGAGACAAGGCTGGTGGCCGGTGGAGCTTAGGAGGAATGGAGGACACACCAGAGCTGGGCCAGAGAGGGTCCTTTAATCAAAAGTGCAATCTCAGCAGGAAGTAGCCCATGTGCTTCAAGTCTATGTCCCAAGGCCTCTCAAAATGCAATTTAGAATCACAGCAGAGCCTGCAAGCAAAAGGGGCGTATTTAATATGGCAAAAACAGTAACAATAATGGGTCTCATTCCCCTGACCCTGAAAGAACCTCTGGTACGGCAGCATTGGGAAAGACAAGTGGGGAGAAGCTGCAAAAATCTCAGGGCTTGGACAACTGGAGATGTTACTGGCACCCACTCGAGTAAATCTATGAACAACAGGAATGAAAGTGACAGTGATACAGTGATTCATTTAGTGCTATCCAAGTCCCCAAACCAAATCAAAAATAAATAATTTAGGGGGTAAATAAAGTTTGCTAATTTCAAGAGGCTAAAAGTTATATGTAAACAGTAGGGGTTTCAGTGAAATCTTACTTCCAATTTTGGCTTTGTAGAAGTTTTATTTTTTTTGAATTACGACCTTAATACTGATAAATTATATGACACCATTTTCCATACATATGAAAAAGATTTTTTTTGAAAATTTTCTTTCCAAAAGATTTAGAGATGTTTTGTAAAATACTTGACAAATGCTTTGCATTCAAAGAAACTCAGTCACATGTCTCTTAAAAGGTACATACTTGCCTTCGATTCATGTAAAATAATTAATATTTGACCTACTCCAAGCAGTCCGGCAGACCTCAATTACCTCCACTAACTCTACTAGCCAGCCGCAGACATGCTCCTGGACTCTTTCCAGACACTCAGGCCGAGACTCACACACAAGTGAAGCCCCACAGAGTGATGGAAGCGGATCTCTGTGACCTCGGACCCCAGGCTCAACGAACCCGGAAACAGAGATCCTCTGCCTGCTCCCAGTAGCGCAGTAGACCTCCATTACCTCCACTACCTCCATTAACCAGTCGCAGACACATCCAGGATGCTTTCTGGACTGCAAGACACATCACAAAGCATTGAATACAAGATTACCACACCATATTTGGTTGAGTTGAAATATTGTTTGAACCATGGGAACACGTGCAAGGACTTTTAGAGGCCTCCCTAAAACCGTCTATCCCTCTTGGAGAGCCTGGCAAACTACAGAGAGAATTCTGACTGCACCACAGAGCCTGGCAAGCTATCCGTGGAGTATTCGATATGCCAAAACCAGTAAATACAATGGGTCTCATTCCCCTGACCCTGAAAGAGCCACCAATACAACAGCGTTAAGAAGGGTGAGGAAGGAGAGACTGATAAAATCTCAGGGCCTAATTAGGCTGCCAAAATGAAGAAGGACTGCCTGTTCTTTGAATGTATATACGCTGGCATAGGATGCATCCATCGAGGATCTGATGGTGCAAATGCAAAAGATTAAGTATGACATCATTGGTCTGACTGAGACGAGAAGGCATCAATCACATGACGCCATTTTCAACACTGGGGAAGAACTGTTTCTCGGAACATGTGACAAAAGAGACATCAGTGACGCCGGTGTCATTGTCAACACAAACTTGGCCATAAAAACATTGATTCATTTGAATGCCTAACAACCCGAATTGGACAATTACACTTGAATAGATGTGGCTCACTGCCAGCAGTTTCTATCTTCATTGTCTATGCACCAACATCCAAGTATGATGAAGGAGAAATTGAAAAGTTCTAAATGGAGCTTGAAAAGTTCTATAAAGAAGACAAACCTTCTAGAAGATCATTTTCAGTGATTTTAATGATTTTAGATAAACATATAATGTCATTTTTATGATATCATAGTATTTGTCTCTCCCTAAATTTTTTTTTGTAAAATATTTCCTTTCCATTCTTCAAATCTCCAGCAATCATTAATTGTCTTACAGTTTCTTGTTTTGTCTTTTCTGGAATATCACAACTTGTGACGATATACTATGTAGTATTTACCTATTGTCTTACTTCACTTTCTAGGGACCGTGGGTCACAGGAGATGGTTCTCAGTATCTACCCCTGACTTGCTTAGTGGTTGCTCCCCGTGGTGCCATGTGGGAACAAGGCAACCCTGGAGATCTAAACAGGTCTCCTGCACAACATGTACTCAAGGTTTTTGAGCTACTCTCTCAACCAAGCCTTGTTTATTTTAGAAAATATGCATTTAAACTGTTCGTGTCTTTTCATGGATAGTTTTTATTTTGCACAGAATAATGCTTATTTTTCTGCACACGTTATGGTTTGTTTATTAATTCACCTACTGAGGTGGCTCTTAAATGATTCCAAGTTTTCACAGTTGGGCCAAAAACTGCTATACTATGCCTATGTAAGTTTTTGTATTCAAAGATACCCTATTTTAATGGCAGCTTTTAGTATTTTTCATTTTTACTTTTCATTAGGTAGTTCTTTCATTTTAGATTGCACAATAATTTGACTTTGATAAGTATAACTATGCTTTTTTAGTATTACCTCTATTTTTTTCTTTTTGGGTTATACCTGGAGATGCTCAGGGGTTCCTCCTGGCTCATGCACTCAGGAATTGCTCCTTGCAGCGCTCAGGGGACCCTATGAAATGCTGGGAATCGAACCCGAGCCGGTCGCATGCAAGACAAACTCCCCACTGTGCTATCACTCCAACCTCTATTTAGAATTTTGTTTCTGACAAGTATTATTTTAATATTTCTTGGGAAATGAACCACATAATTCTTTAAAGCATTATATAATAGAAAAGAGAAGCAAAAGGATTTTATGTTAATAAGAATATCAAATGCTACTATGTGACTCTCTTCAATAAATGATAATGAATCACATCACATACAAATATCAATATATGTCTTTATTTGAATACCATTAATCCAAACTTAAGGACAGCATTCATCAAGGTGATGGAAAGGTCCAAAATTTATGCCCAAATGTGAAGAATTATATTTCTCTAGATCACTGGTTTAAATATTCCTGATGCACTAATAAAGAAAGTTCATTAACTTCCAATAGCCATTTGGTGTTTTATGAAAAATGAGATAATGGCCTCAGTTGACACCATAAAAATTCATGTCTATAATTTAAATTACAAGAATAACACTCGGCCTCTCTCCTCAGAGACCAAATATAAAAAGGGCATCAAAGTAGCAGAACAGTGTTGCCCTTTAATTTGGCCTTCTATATCAAAGAAAAATAGTGCTCAAAAGCCAATGATAATTAAAGAATTCTCTATTTTAATTTCGAGTAAAGTAAAGTAAAGGCCCTCCCGTTGATCATCGATTTGCTCCAGCGGGCCCAGTAACACAACAAAGTTAATTTCGAATAAAAGGTAATATTTTCTTCCTCAGTCTCATTGTATCAACACAAAAAAGTATTAGAATGGAGAAAAATGTAACTTTGTAAGGTATTTTGCAACTTTGTAAATGTCAGTGATACCAGTTATTCCATCTGCTTCACCTGTGTGTAGGATGCTATAGTGTCTGGTCATAGAGAAAAGTCTCTTTTCAATAGGTAAATATGGCTTAACAACTTCTGTGCCATACTTCATAATCTGGCAGCCAGCAAAGAAGATACAATTTGTTTTAAGTTTCTATAAATTATGGAAATTTTGGCATTATAGGTTCTGCCTTTGTAGCAATAGCTAGGGAGAAAATTTCAGATGGAAGCAAATAAATCAATTTTGCTGCCTAAGCCATATTCTATTTACACATTTATACAATAATATAGTTAATTATTTTTTAAATCTCTACCTGATAGCACAGCGGGTAGGGCATTTGCCTTGCACGCGGCCAACATGGCCGACCCGAGTTCGATTCCTCCGCCCCTCTCGGAGAGCCCGGCAAGCTACCGAGAGTATTCGATATGCCAGACACAGTAACAACAAAGTCTCCAATGGAGACGTTACTGGGCCCGCTCGAGCAAATCGATGATCAACGGGAGGGCCTTTACCTTTACCTTTTACCTTTACCTGATACATGTATGCATTTTCAGTTGTTCTACTTGTCTTATGTAGAAAGAGTATAATTTTCCCCATTAATACAAAATATGAAAATTTTTTCTATAGGAAGAACTAATTACTTTAGAAAATTCTTATTTTCAATGGATTTGAAGGGTTTAGGTTTTATTTAGGTGTATTTATTGGATGAATTTTATACAAAGTCCAAAATATAAGTGTGAATTATGCTGGCAATTTTTCACTTAAACATGAAAGACTGTCTGGAAATTGTCCAGTTGAGGCCAATTACTCTTTCTTCAATATATGAATATGCATAGTATCAAGGACCATTTCTGTATCTGATATAAAGACATTGAATAGAGAATAACTTGGCCCAGATGCTGAGACTTTTTGATCCTGAAAGTTTGCCTGCTAGCTTCCCTTATAATCTGAAGGAGAACTAACTTGAATAAATTCAAATTTTGAACATCTTAACTAGAGTTAAATAAATTCCTTAATAAGTTCCAAGTAAGATAAATCAAATGTAAATTATAGAATAAATACTGTCCTAAAAAATTACAGGTGTCACTCTTCAACTCCCATAAAAGTTGATAAAACAGTTTATTCATAAAAGGATATTTTAATAGTGTTTTTATTGTGGAAGTGATTTGAAAGTAGACGCTGTGTATTTTATAGAACTCTGAACTTCTACTATTTTTATTACCTAATTAGATCTTCATTGAACAGGTGTATAGACACATTCATTTTTAAGCTTAAAAATAATTTTCAATATTCCTGAGTAAGGTAAGGTAAGGTAAGGTAAAGGCCCTCCTGTTGATCATCGATTTGCTCGAGTGGTCCCAGTAACGTCTCCATTGGAGACTTTGTTGTTACTGTGTTTGGCATATCGAATACATCATGGGGAGCTTGCCAGGCTCTGCTGTGCGGGCGAGATACTCTCGGTAGTTTGCCGGGCTCTCCTGAGTATTGTTAAGAAAAAAAGAAACGAATAAAACTAATGCTTAAGTTTTGTGGGGATTTAATGAAGTCTATCAGAAATCTCTTAAAAAAGTGCTCTAGTTGCAAACAGTGAATCATGCCAGCTGATGTGAAAATATTGTAACTCCAGTATATTTTAATAAGAATTTAGTACAACTAAAGAGTGGTACTTGTATCAACTAGTATCATTATATTATTATATTAGTCATATTAATCATCAAGTTCTCATACAGAGAAATATAGTTGAACACAGCAGCTGGTTAAATCGTTGGGGAGGATAATGACTTGCATAATATTCTAGAACTTAAAAATAATTTTCCTATTGAAAATTTAAGGTGAATTTTTGTATAAACTATGTTCCTCAGATAGAGTTTTAGTAAAACTTTATAGAGCAATTATCCTACTCCTACTTTTTTCCCTAAGTATATCACTGTTATTAAAGAGAGATACTAAATCATCCTTCCTAGAAACCAATAATAGCTCAGCACACAGTAATTTAAACTTTTAGACTATAAGTTTTTTAAAAATCTATATCACTTTTCACCCGAGTCATTTTGATTTCAGTAGAAATGATCATCTTGAGACTCCAGAATGTCATTTGGAGAATTGTGAGAGATGTGAACTTAGTAAAAATGAAAATAAAACTGAAGATTTCAACACAATGAGGTTTCCCTATTCTCAGATAAGTCCATCCAACTTTTCATCTATATTTTAGCTGTAATCTGTTCACATAATAAGCTAGAAAAGATAGTAAGAACTACATTAAGAAAATCACAAGACAATTAAAAAAAATACTTGTTATAGAAATCAAGGATGGGAACAATACAATGTGCATTGTGAATAAATGAATGAGCCATTGTCTCTTTAGGTACCAAGGGCTGCTAATAACTAAGGAAAATATTTCTGCAGTGAATTGCATCATCATCCCAATGAAATCTAAATTTTTTTTCTTTGTAGCATGCACCTTCAGTTAATGATTGGAATGTGGGTGAGATAATTAGATTCGCTCAGTTTTTGTTGGTATCTCTCCAATATGAAGCTTTCACAAATATATTCATGCTCAGCCATTAGAAAGTTTCTAAATCAATGAACATTTTATTCTAGATAATAATATGGTATATAAAACCTTTGTTATTACAAACTAAAGTTTAGATTGTTTTCATATGACTGGAGCATCAGATGATTTCTGAATAAGCAGAAAGAATTAACTTAGGTAGAGAGTAAATGTCAGTAATGGTGTGAGTCAGTGATATCAGTTTCTGATCACCCAGAAGGATAAGAAGTAAGAGGGTTATAAATGAATAACACACCTGATTCAGTGTAATCCTAACACTAGTATTTTTCAATGACAATAAATATCCTCCACAGAATGTGCTCTGATGAGAAGTGGGATGGTTTCTTTGTTGACTCTAAACAAAAAACTATTGTGTCTGCATAAACACAAAATAGTTAGTTATTATATAATTATTATGTATGGCTATTATAAATATTTAAATATAAAATGAGGATCGAGGTTATGAAGGAAAATGCAAAATGGATTTATCTGTATTTGGCAGAATTGTGAACATAAAGGAGGTGGTATTATAATTGCATAATTCTTCCAATTAAATTTTTTCATTTCCCCAATATCTTACAATCTCAAATTGACCTCATATTCTGGTTTTGCCATGTGAATTGATTTGGTTAATGAGGTATTAGTAAGTTTAAGGCAAACAGAAATTTGAGAAGAACTTTCATTTTTCTGTTTATTCCCTGCTTCTCTTCCTTCATTACTTGCTAGGTTAGCCTATTAGAAAATAAAGCATTACGGTCCAGTAATACCTATTGCCTCAAGAGAGAGTCAGTTTATTGCAAGACATGCTTAATCTCAGCTGGGAATAAAAACTACAACCTAATCAAGGTCAGACAAAATTACCCTCAGTAAGAACTGATAGTTTTCAGTCATTCAGACCTGGAACAGTTTCTTATGCAGTATTGTCCTTCAAGAGATTAATTACTAAGTACATGCATTTACAGACAGTTCTAGTGAAATGTTTTTTCCATATACTAGGTGTTATGATCAGTAATAAATAATGTGATCACATATAAAGATTTTAAAAATACACTTAGGCACCCCCTGGATTGGTAAATTATTTTTTCTGGAGATATTATATATACTTTGTGCATGGACTCCAATTTGCATTAAAAATTGAGACCCTATGAAATAAACATATAGTTTTAACATTTAGAAGAAAATTTCTAGACTGCTTATACATTTTCTCACTATTTTAATATGCCAATAAAAAGAACCAATTAAGTTTTATGCTAGGATTTAATTATCTTTAATACCATAATGTATTTTCTGAATCAATTGATACTGATCTTGTGGGTCATAGAACAAAAGCCAGAGGACCATAGTAATGATGAACTTAAAATGCTATCCCTGGGCTTCAGGGTTGTAGTACAGCAAGCAGGTGTTTGCGTTGCAGATGACTGACCTGACTTCAGTCCCACCACATCATATTTTTCCCATCAGCACTGCAAGGAGTGGTCCCTAAACACACAACAAAGAGTTAGCCAGTGTGGCCCTAAAATGAAAAAGAAAAAGAAAGAAATAAAATCCTTTCATAAGAAAAATGCCACCTCACACAAAGCTAAGCAGTCTTTTCCACTTTTTTGATAAAGGTTCAAAGAGGATATGACACATTTAATCTGGTCCTTCTAACTAACACAAACTCCCTTTCTCAAGAAACAAGCTGGTAAACCTCTTCCCAGATGAGACAAGTATAAATGTATTTGTCTTATTCCTCTTGTAATTTGTTTGTCTCCTATTCTAAGTCTTTGAATCGTGGCATATGCCCTACAATCATATAGTTATGAGTGGTTTCATGACCTCTCAAAATAGAAATCCCTGCTAATCCTTATTCCACCTATCTCTTTAAATTACTTCTTCATTTTTCCCTCAGAACAATTTGCATTGAAACAGTAGTCATAGATTTTTATCTCTGATGAATCAATTACAATAATATAAAACCAGAGAAAATGCTATTTCACTCACTATTAGTTAACAAGTCATGTAACTGATCAGGAAAGCAGAAACTGGAGTATCATTAAGTAAATAATTCTAGACTTTTAAAATGAAATTTATGCTTTCTGTTTGTATATTTTTTTATTTTGGCAAGGTGGGAGGCGAGGGAGGCACATCATGATTTGCTCAGGTGTAATTCCTGACTGTGTAGTCAGGAATTACTTCTGGGTTCAGTGGACCGTACAGGATGTCAAGGGCAGAGCAAGGGTTGGTCACATGCAAGGCAAATGCCTGTACTCGATCCACTGTTGCTAACCATGGATCAGACCATCTCTCTGGTAGTCTGAGAAAGAATCAATAATCATCAAACATGTTAGGTTTTTAAGACCTAACAAATATGTCAACTTAAAACGTTTTCTTGTTTCCAGTCTGTTCTGTCTCCAATTAACATTGAACCTAAATTAGTTCTGAATCCTCTGCAGAGCTTCAGAGGTTAACTTTAAAAATAAGGACTGCAGCTTACTAATTTTTCAGCTACTCAATTCCCTATTAAAGACTCCATAACTATCACATAATAGCTAGTAAACACTGTGACCAAGAACTTTACCTGGGAAAACAGCTTTCTCAGAGCAGACTCAAGCTCCATGATTAGTCACTGGCTGACTTTAAACAAGGTCAGTTTAGCAAAACAAGGAATGAGATTACTTAAATTAAAAAAGCTAAACCAGAGCCAGAAAGAGAACAGGTAAGGCACTTGCCGTGTGTGAGGCTTATCTGGGTGTGATTCTCAGCTGGGTAAATGATCCTCCAAACCAGAAATGGTACCTGAGCATGGAGCCACAAGTAATCCCTGAATACTACCTAATATCGTCCCAAAACTCAACGGCCAAGACTCAGAGACCATAAAAACCAGCTCCCGGAACCGCGTGGCCGTGAATGCAGCTGCACGACATCCTATTATTATTATCTTATTATCTCATTCCTACTTTGGACAAACTGGCAGGCAACCGAATGTAGCCTGCCCACATGGCAGAGTCTGGCAAACTACCTGTGTCGCACCCAATATGCCAAATACCAGTAACAATGATGGGTCTCATTCTTCTAAAGAGCCTAGAATATAATCTCAGGCTAGGATGAAGGAGACATTACTGGGGCCTGCTCGAAGCAATCGACGAACAACAGGATGATTTGTTATTTGTGATTTGATCGCCCCAAAACAAAAAGCTCAGTCACATATTATAATTTGCTCTACTCACAAATAATTTTTAACTTCTAAAACCTTAAATTAGTAAAAGGTGGTTATAATTTTATTGACCACCGTGGCTAATCTATGATAAGTCTATTGGCAAATTATTATTTATGTTTTGTGAGGCAGTTAGCATTTGATTTAGTGCACCAAATAAACTGTAGGATGAAGATCAAGTGTCAGCCAATTCATAGAAATCTCATAGAATGAGAGGTTAAGGAAAGGACAAACTTCATGAATTGGGATATTAATTTTCTCTTGCTCTTTGACATCAGAGCTCATGGTTTCCTGGTGTTCAGACAGCAGAATTTAACTAATGATTTTTTTCATATTTTCAGACATGACCAAATTATGCATCTGATTACTTACTTTTCCAGCTAACAGGTTGTAAGAATTTATAATAATGTTTGTGAATTACAATTATATGCAAACATATATTTTTATCCATATTGGCTCTTTTCTTGGAGAACCCTGACAAATAATTTGAGTTTTTATTAAATCTTTAAAAATGCTACACTCAAAATATTGTGGTGAGAAGGTGTAATGGTGGTGGGATTGATATTTCAATATTAAATGCAATCAAATATTGTAAACTACCTATAAAATAAAAAATTAAAATAGCATATTTACCTGTAAATTGTTGTTAATTGATATTTTATGGAGATGAATATCAAACATGATGAGCAAATATTAAATATAAATTTATACATAAGTTCAAAAAATTTGTTTATTTTATATGTTCTTACCTCCAATACAATTTGAACTATGACAAAAACAGACACGATAAAAAGGTAAAGGTAAAGGCCCTCCCGTTGATCGTCGATTTGCTCGAGCGGGCCCAGTAACGTCTCCATTGGAGACTTTGTTGTTACTGTGTCTGGCATATCGAATACTCTCGGTAGCTTGCCGGGCTCTCCGAGAGGGGCGGAGGAATCGAACTTGGGTCAGCCATGTTGGCCGCGTGTAAGGCAAACGCCCTACCCGCTGTGCTATCGCTCCAGCCCAATAATTGAGTTTAAATTATTAAAAAATGTTAAAATTTCAGCGAGATGCGTGCTGAAAGTAGACTATAAACTGAACACGATGGCAACTCAATACCCCTATTGCAAAGTACAACACCCTAAGGGAAAGAGTGAGCAAAAGGGAATGCCCTGCCACAGAGGCGAGGTGGGGTGGGGAGTGGGAGGGCTACTGGGATCATTGGTGGTGGAGAATGGGCACTGGAGGAGGGATGGGTACTCGATCATTGTATAACTGAAACCCAATCACAAAAGTTTGTAAGTCTACAACTGTACCTCATGGTGTTTCACTATTAAATAAATAAATAAAAATTGTAGGCTTTAAAAAATAATAATAATGGTAGTGAGAAAGCTAAACAATGGTGGGATTGGTTTGGAATATTGAGTGTAATAAATTATTGTGACCAACTCTATAAGATCAAGTGCCTGTTAAGGAGGCAGGCTGGGATTTGTGAGGGGATCTGGAGGTATTAATGGAAGGAAGTTGACACTGATCATGGGATTGTTCTCGCATCATATGTTTGAAACTCTATTACGAACTTCTATATCATATTCCTTGAAAAACAAAACTTGAAGAGTAAAAAAAATAAAATTAAAAAAATCTGAAATAAGCTGGAAAAAAGTATTAATGAAGAAACTTGGATGGAAACATTAGGTCTAAATTGGATCAACAAATGACATAATTAAGTTGAAACATTCAGCTATAAACCCTGACAGGTAGCACTGCAGCACTGTCGTCCCATTGTTCATCTATTTGCTCAAGCGGGCACCAATAACGTCTCTGTTGTGAGACTTGTTGTACTGTTTTTGGGATATCAAATACGTCAAGTGTAGCTTGCCAGGCTTTGCCGTTTGGGCGGGATACTCTCCATATTTTGCCAGGGCTCTCCAAGAGGGGTAGAAAAATCTTACCCGGGTCATCCCAGGTCAGCCGTGTGCAAGGCAAACGCCATACCCACTGTGCTATTTCTTCAGCCCATCCCTGAAAGTAGTATCTTTAATTATATTTTTGTCATGAACACAATACTTTTTAAAAAATATATACATATTGTATATATAATTACATATATTTGTACGTAATTGTTTATATGTTATATACATATAATTATACAATACGTGTAATCCATAATATACATCAGTATATATCAGACCTTTGGAAATTTTAAATGACTATTATTGTAAAAGGTAAAATGGCAAATATGTTTCATTTCTAAATTGATGATATTTATCAAAATGATATAGCTATTTGGAGATTTTTATCAGTGGTGGTTTTCAAGATTTAAATGTTTAAATTTAAAATAGAAGAAATATGTAATGTATCAAATTCATTTTTAGTAAGTCCTAGAATGTTATTGGTATGAGGAGAGTGTACTTGTTTTCATTTTAAGAGTAAACATAAAAAATTATTATGACCGATTAGAAGTGAAATACACAAGTGATTATGAGATATTGTTTTGGGTACAGAACTTGTTTTTCACATTTCTATTACCTAGTCTAAAAATATCTTGGGACTGGAGTAATAGCACAGCGGGTAGGGCATTTGCTTTGCACGTGGCCGACCCAGGTTGGATCCCCGGTATTCCATACGGTCCCCCAGCAATGCCAGAAGTAATTCCTGAGTTAATAGCTAGGAGTAACCCATGAGCATCACTGGGAGTGACCCAAAAATTTATATATATATATATATATATATATATTTCTTTATGAAAACTTCTAAAGTCAACAAGCTAAATTTCATTTTTTGTTCCTTCACTTAAAGTCTAGCTAGAAAAAGTTTTCAGTAAACTTGCTATACTTGCAATTTTAGGTAAATATTAATGCAACTGAAAATGAAACACATATTGTTTATTAATACTCCTACAAGTGTAGACAACATTTGCATAAAATGATTTAAAGGCAAGAAATGACACCTAATTGGAATTCTTTTTTTTTTAATTAATTTATTTATTTATTGAATCACCATGGGAAAGTTTACAAAGCTTTCAGGTTTAGGTCTCAGTCATGCAAATATCAAGCACATTTCCCTTTACCAAAACTTATTTTTTACCATGAAGAACCCCAATAAAACCCCACCCCCCACCCCTCCCAGTCCCTGTGGGGCAGATGAATTCTAGTTAACACTCTATCTGCTTTGATTAGATTCATTGTTTCACTAAAAGATTCACCACTATTATTTAGAGTTTACCCCCCCCACCCCCAAATCAGACATGCTGACAAAGCATTGTGAAGTGATTTGCTTTCCACAGCTGGGTTCAAGAATTAAATGTTGGTTTTGGATTTCTGCTATTTTACTTATTGACCCTGGAAGTATTTCTACTGAAAGTCAGATAGTTAAGAAATTGGTTTCTGTGCTCTGGAGTCGTGGCCGTGCTGGAGAGCCGCTTGCGGGGGGCAACTGGTAACCTCGGTAGGGCGTGAAGGACGGACTGGAACGCCCCCCTTCCCATGAGGTTTTAGTCGCCCCCACAGCCCCGGCTCATACCTGCTGTCCACAAGGCTCCCATGTGGCCGCCATCTTTCTTTCCAGAGGGAGGAGGGCGGAAGGGACCAACACCCATTCCCCTCCGGGCAGACATGATGTCCTGGATTAACGCATAGTCCTTTCACTTTTCTGCTCCAAGCTGCTGGGTTCTGCATTAAGTCCTTGTGCTTCTGGGGCTGTGGCCGTGCTGGAAAGCCACTCAAGGGGGGCAACTGGTGACCTCGGTAGGGCGTGAAGGGCGGACCGAAATGCCCCCCTTCCCATGAGGTTTTAGTCGCCCCCAGTGCCCCGGCTCATACCTGCTGTCCACAAGGCTCCCATGCGGCCTCCATCTTTCTTTCCAGAGAGGAGAAGTCGACTGGGGCAACACCCTTTCCCCTCCGGACAGACCTGATGGCCTGGATTAACGCATAGTCCGTTCACTTTTCTGCTCCAAGCTGTCGGGTTCTGCATTAAGTCCTTGTGCTTCTGGGGCCGTGGCCGTGCTGGAGAGCCGCTCGCGGGGGGCAACTGGTGACCTCGGTAGGGCATGAAGGATGGACCGGAACGCCCCCCTTCCCATGAGGTTTTAGTTGCCCCCACACCCCGGCTCATACCTGCTGTCCACAAGGCTCCCATGTGGCCGCCATCCTTCTTTCCAAGGAAGAGAGGGCGAATGGGGCAACACCCTTTCTCCTCCGGCAGACTTGATGGCCTGGATTAACGCATGGTCCGTTCACTTTTCAGCTCCAAGCTGCTGGGTTCTGCATTAAGTCCTTGTGCTTCTGGGGCCGTGGCCGTGCTGGAGAGCCGCTCGCGGGGGGCAACTGGTGACCTCGTTAGGGCGTGAAGGACGGACCGGAATGCCCCCTTTCCCATGAGGTTTTAGTCGCCCCCACTCTCCCGGCTCACACCTGCTGTCCACAAGGCTCCCATGTGGCCGCCATCTTTCTTTTCAGAGGGAGGAGGGTGGAAGGGACCAACACCCTTTCCCCTCCGGGCAGACATGATGGCCTGGATTAACGCGTAGTCCTTTCACTTTTCTGCTCCAAGCTGCTGGGTTCTGCATTAAGTCCTTGTGCTTCTGGGGCCGTGGCTGTGCTGGAGAGCCGCTAGCGGGGGGCAACTGGTGACCTCGTTAGGGCGTGAAGGACGGACCAGAACGCCCCCTTTCCCATGAGGTTTTAGTTGCCCCCACACCCCCGGCTCATTCCTACTGTCCACAAGGCTCCCATGTGGCCGCCATCTTTCTTTTCAGAGAGGAGAGGGCGAATGGGGCAACACCCTTTCCCCTCTGGACAGTCATGATGGCCTGGATTAACGCATAGCCCGTTCACTTTTCTACTCCATGTTGCTGCGTTATGCATTAAGTCCTTGTGTTTCTGGGGCTGTGGCCGTGCTCCAAACTTAACTATGATTTTCAGAGAGAAACGTTGGGTGGTTTACTTCCCATGGATCACTTTGTATATAGAGAGACGTCACGCGGCCGCATAAGCGGCCACGCGGTTTTGAGGAAAAGTCCTAGTTCCCGCATACTCGAGCTGTGTTTGTAGAGGCTTCTGGTCACCGGGGTTCCATCTGGGGGAGGCGGGATGCGGTACCTACCCCATCTGGGGCTTCCCGATGATCTCGGCTCTTTTTGGAACCTGTTTTTTTTTTTTTTTCCTTCGGGATCTGTGGATCCCGCCCTCCATGTTGTCCTTCTCTTCGGCTGAATGCTGTAAATATCTGGAATTCTTAATAAATAGTAAAAACAGTCTATGATTTAGAAAAAAAAATACTAAAGGGGATATGTAAAGGATCAAGTGACTATAGAAACCTATGTAAAATTACATATGAAACCACAAGATCCTCAGTTATGCAAAACTGGCTATTTTGGGGGAAAAGCAAAACTAACCTGTAAACATTATATTTAACTGTTGTATTGCATGTGCAGTGTGTGAACTCCATACTACACACACCAAATCTGATTCATTACTTTCTGTGTTTTTTTTTTTTGGTAGATGATGTTTTTGTTGCTGTTGTTTATGTTGAGTCTTCAGTTCTGCAAAAGTTCGAAACTTGGGGAGCTGTGGTAAATGGGTCAGAAAGTTAAGGATGTCAGAATTCCTGAGAAGAGATCACGGTCAAGGGGACAGAGTGAGGTTTTTTTTTTCCACACTGAAAACATTGCAATAGAGAAATGGTGTAGTGCTCATTTTAGCAACTGGCTAATCTACCAGACAAAGTTTTAATATCAAGCAGCATAAACTTTACTCATAGGTAAGGGACAGTATGTAATTTCAGGGTGACTAGGGAAAGCCCTGCGGCTCTCTCTTTGTCTGGGTTCAGTGAGCTTGGGCCGCTTCCCCCATCTGGGGACAGCCAATGTCATGGGGCAGACGAAGGAGGTAACGAGGGCCAGATGGTTGATGATTAGTTGCTGTTTATTCCGTTCTCCCCACACACTTATTCTAGTCTCACTGAGTCCCCCATTCTAGTTTCACACTGCCCCTCATTCCTGTCTCCTCCTGTCTCTTCCGCTCATCTCTCTGTGCTCCATCTTGCAGCCTGGTCTCTCATCTCTCCATGTGCCTGTTTTTGCATTCTTCTCCTACATTCTTCTCCCTATGTCCCCCTTGCTAGTCTCTCCGTGCTCCATCTCACCTCCTGGTCTCTCTTGTCTCTCTCCAACCCCCCCAGACTTGGGGTAGACTCCACACTCAGTAGCAAAGTCAACATATATCAAAAGCCCTTCTTCAGCTCAAGGGCAAAATACCACTTAGCAGTGTTTCTGTTCTCCTTAGTCCAATACCTTAATTAACATCTTAATTAACATCTTAATTCCACTTTTTAATGTTAATTATTTTGTATGGACACAGTAAGAGATACATTGAGCTTGTTGAATGGCTCTCCTGGGGACATCTTGCTATAGACTCAGACTACAGTGCTCAGACCGGATTAATCATTCCTAACCCTAGAAGTGCCCAAATCTAGTTATTACTTTTTGGATAATGACAGAATTTGTCCATGATCATGCTTTTAACTTATAGTTAAGTATTATGGCACTTTGGCCAGGCCTATTCCGATGCCAGGATAGCTCACTGCTTGCCCTGGGTCCACCCAGTCCCTCTTTGGGACCCTGCCTTTGGGGTGCTAGGAAGTAAGAGAAGTTGAAGCTTAAGTGGAGAGAACAGATGCCTGGGAATGAATTATCATTCATAGTCAATTAACTCCCAAGTTACAAAAGCATAGCAGTAACTCTCTTCTTGTATGTGTACAAAAAGGACATTGCTCTGAATTAACTATGCAAAGGAGTTAAGGAGAAGAGGAAAACACTATTTACAAGTCAACAGCGCAAAGAAAAAAGTTACAAATAAACACAGGAATGGGAGCACTGTGATGGGAGTAACCCAATAAACCTAAGCTCCCTGTGTCCCTGTGGCAAGGCAGAAAGGACAAACCAATGTTGATCCTAGAGGACAGCAAAATCTGACTGCTAACCTTTTTTATTAACAGTTTTGGAAGTCAAACGCAGGATTTCACACATGCCAGGCTAATGCTCTACTGAGGCCACATTGATATCATTGACAGCAGTCAACACTTTTTAGTAGTCTAACTATTTCCAGTGTTAATAGTGTAGTAAGCACCTCCACACATTCAACAATAGTTAATCTTACCAACAACATTGTCAAGAATTATGTGCCCTAAAATTCTATTAAAACGTTAAGGTCCCTCTAACAGACATTGTGATTGCACTTAGAGATAAGGTCATTAAGGTAAAATGTAGTCATAAAATTAGCCCTAACTTGGTATAATTATTATTGAAGAAAGAGGAAGTGATGGCAGACATGTATGGGCACCAGGAAGAGCCTATGTGCATGAGGACACAGTGAAAAGTTGATCATGCTTAATCCAGGGAGTAGAGTAGCCTACCCAGGAACTGGAGCAGCTGGCAAGCACTCTGATCTTGCATTTCTAATTCTAGAACTGCATATCTTCAAACATCCCAATCTGAGGTATTTAGTTATGAAAGTCTAATAAGATGAATACAATCATCATCAAGAAAATGCTGTTATTATCCACATTTTCCAATGAGGAATGATCTTCTGGGAAAAAAAGGAAATTGTATTTGTAGTTATTCAGGACATGACAAGGCACTACTTGAATACAATTACTTTATTCAAAATCATCTTAGTCGTCTTTGCAAGTCTGTCTGAGTTTGTTACATGCACTCAATGATATATTTCACTTTTGTTTATTCATTTTAAAATCTACCATCATGTTTTAATGAACCCAAGAATTTTCATTATACAAGTAAATTTAACAGGTAAATTCCTTGCGTAATCTTAGAGATCTTTTGGTGATCTTACTAGAGTTATATTTAGTTGTAGATGATATGGAAATATGCCATATATCATATATAGAGAATTGCAATGGCTGAAGTGGCCAACAATGACAATACTATTTAAACATAATGGGTCCAAGATTTATACTTTCTAAATGTTTTTAAAAAACATTAAGTTTTTAATATTTTATTAAATGCATAATTGGAAATCTTTGCATTTCCACAAGTAGTAATTTATTCTAGTTGCAATTGATTGATTTCGTATTAACTAAGAATTAGTTGGGTATTTCTGAAGATATGGAAAAATTGGGCTTTTAAGCAAACTATGGCAAATAAAAATGATGGCAGAAATTACATCTTCTTATTTTCCAATTTAGAATTAATAAAAACTGAACATCTTATCAATAAGACAAATAGTCAAAAATGTAAAATCTTTAAAGCCAGACTCAGATATATAGATATAGATATAGATATATGAACTTTAAGCCATAATATTATGTACTTTTGTTTTACTTGATTTGAGCTATTCGAAAATTTATATTTGATTTAGAAATACTTCAGAATACTTAAGAAACATCTAAAATTTCATCACCAATTATAGTTTTTTTTCCAAAAACGGGAAATTAATTATTTATGGTTATACCACTACCTACCACAGTAAACTTCAGAAACAAATATCAGGACAACTATATATATATATATATATATATATATGTGTGTGTGTGTGTGTGTGTGCATTACTTGATGTTATTTTTATCATTCTTTATCCAAGAAATTAATACAATCTCCTTCTTTAAGACCATTGTATTATTCACTGTTAGAAATTTATAGAACACTCTTTGCTCTTTATGTCTTTTTCCCCTTTCCAAAAATGTCTTTTTTAATAACAGTAATAAATTATAATAGTGAATCAAGGTATAATAAACATAATATAACAAACATGTAGCAAATTATCAAGTTAAAAATATCTAAAACTTTCATGAATTTTAATAAGTATTATGAATTAATAACTTTTCATGAAATGACTGAATTAACAGATCATTATTTTGTTAGTAATGATTCTTTCATTCAGAAGATACACCCAAGCAACTCTTTAAATAAACTTTACATAGTAAACTTTTTCAATGTCAGTTCCTATGCTTCTTCTACATCCTGTGCTTCACATCTATATACATTTCTATATCATCAAGCAGTGGCACTGGGATCATTCTTATCCGCTGAAAGAAGTTATGAGTCCAAAAATAGAATCTCATCACATTTTAAGTGATCATTTAAATTACTAAACCATCTGTGAAGTTTAATGTAAGGCAGCAGGGTGGGGGCCAGAGATGCCACAGTTTTAGTCAGTACTGTTCATAGTTTCAGAAATGCCTCTGTATGTCTAGCAATCTCTTCAAGAAATAACTTATTGTAATAATCCCCTGAGAAGAATCCTGAAGTTAGGCAGTCAAGCCTGGATTAATTGAAAAGAAAAAGAATTCATTATCAGAAAAAATAAGCCATTCAGAGTAGAGCATGAAGTTCATCACCAATACTTGTCTTTGAGTGTAATCACCCATGTACTTTTCTTTGAGTCCTACTAGGAAGAAGAGGCAGAAGAAGTGGTTGAATTAACTGCATCATATTATAATATGAAAACCAAAACTGGACCATTGCTTACTTATTTTTCTAAAAAACTAATTTATTTCAAGGTCTGAAGCTGAGAAGTATATCCAATCTATCTCCAAAGACTTTTTCAAGGTTAATGGAGAGAAAACTATACTGTAAAGTAAGCAGCATGATAAAGTGAAAGCTAATGGGGCATGTTATCACAAGTGAATGATATTGATAAAATTATCATTTAATGACATAATAATAAGTATCATAGTAAAGTTGCACTTATCATTTTATTTATTCTGAAGACCTGACTATTTTGTTATATTTCCACATTATTATGGCAGACAATTTTAGAAGTGTGACACTGAGGACAGATGATCAAATTGGCAAGGAATGCAGGATGTCCTCTTTTGCAAAAAGGAAGATTTTTTGTTCTGAATATAAGAACGGCCTTTTATTTATTGTTTCTGTTGACTATTCTGTTGAATATCTCTTCTTCCATGAACACTTGGGTTATGTCTGAGTGCTGGTTGTCTTCTAGACACATAATTGTAATGAAGTGTCTTTATAAATGCCAAAGAGTTCAATATGATTATGTGATAATGTGCTGTTTCTATCAAAAATTATTGTAAGTAGCCTGAAACTGGAGAGTATTATGTTAAGTGAGATAAATCAAAAAGAGAATGACAAATACAAGATAAGCATATATATATATATATATATCTTGATAAATAAATCAATCAAATATGAAAATACACAGTATGAAATGATAACAAACTCTTAGCCCTAGATGACTGAAGTTAGCATAACAAGCAAGTGACAGAAAACTGAAGAGATGAACTGGAATTGGCCTCAGTATATTGGACGGTCGTGGAAACTTTGATGCTGAGCTATGACAACTATTATGTCAAACCATCAACGATCAATAAGACATAAGATCGAGGTAATGTGTTCACCCTGCACTTGGCTGTCCTGATTCAATTTCCTTCACCACGAAGGTTTCACTAAGTATCACCAGAAGTGATCCTTGATCACAGAGCCAGTAGTAAATCCTGAGCACATGCAGGTGTACTCCAAAAATTAAAGTAAGTATATTAATAAACACTATTTTAAACATGTGGCCTAAACTAAAGTTTAATTTAATAACAATAAAATCAATAACTAGGACAAAAGAGAGAATTAAGGAAGGAGGGAGGGGGAGGGAAGAAAAAAGAAGGAAGGAAGGAAGGAAGGAAGGAAAGAAGGAAGGAAGGAAGGAAGGAAGGAAGGAAGGAAGGAAGGAAGGAAGGATGGATGAATCAATTATTCCCATTCCAGGACAATGCCCATCTCAATTTGGTTATATAATTTTTTGCTAAAAATAAATTAATTTTATTTTTACTCTCATCATCCCCCACCCTCTGGAATATGGATTATCTCCAGAAAACATCTTTTTTTCTCACTCTCTTTCGCTCTTTCTTTCCAATTATACTCTTCATATTTTCTAAATAAAAAAATTACAGAATTATAGAATATGCTTATCAACTGGTCACTTCTGTTTGACAGTTGTACAGAGCTGACCTGGAATCGATACCCAGCATCTTGTGTGGTCCCCCACGAACAAACCAGGAGTGATTCCTGAGTGCAGAGCTACGAGCAACCCCTGAGCCACTGTCACTGTCCTCCCGTTGTTCATCCATTTGCTCGAATGGGCCCAGTAACATTGTGATACTTGTCACTGTGTTTGGCATATTGAATACCTCACGGGTAGCTTCCCAGGCTTTGCCTTGTGGGTGAGATACTCTCCGTAGCTTGTCGGGCTCTCCCAGAGGGGCGGAGGAATTGAACTTGGGTTGGCCATGTTGGCCGCTTGCAAGGCAAACGCCCTACCCGCTGTGCTATCACTCCAGCCCAACCCCTGAGCATTACCTTGTATATCTTCTCCCCCAAATATCATTTCAGATCAAGAAAATCTGCAATTTAATTCTAAAAAAATAAGTCATGTTTCTTTGTCATTAATATCCCTGTCCAAAGGACACATAAAGTGTCCATGAATAGTGTGCCACTCAGAGAATAATATAATATATAATACTTTAGTCTTAGTGGTGGTCGGGGGGGAAAAAGGGATGTTTATTATTTTACAATGTGGTATTAAAACGATTAAAAATTAACAATCCAAATTGCTGTTCTTCCTGGCAGTTACAATAAGTAGAAAATATTACTAGCTACAAAATATTGTTATTTAGGATGAATTTGAACTTGTAATTTAAAAGTAATCAATATTAATCAATATAGTAACAATCCACCAAAAAAAAAGTTATGTTGAACAATCTACTTATTTCTTCCGAACAAAACTTTAATAGCATTTTTCCTTTCCAAATTAAAAGATAGAAAATGTCCATGCAATAAACTGTATAGTTTTTTCATTATTATTCAACTCAGTGCACCTAGGCCTCGACATTACTGATTTCCCACTTAGTAACATAACAGAATTCATAGAATTTGCATCTCATTTATTTCAAACTCTGCCCATAAATGACTTTGTGTACAAAGATGCAAATCTACTCAGTCAAATGTAGAGATTGAGATTCTAGTAAGAGCTTTTGCTATCAGATATGCTTTTTCCCTCTTATTATTTTGCATGCAAAACGAAACCCAGTCATGCCGTGTAAATAAAGCTCGTAGCTATTTTCATTTTATTTCACTGGTTGGGATGTTTCAAAGATAATTTATGTGAATTAGTAAATATGTTGAGGCCAAGCAACCCCGTGGAGTGACTGCAGTTATCAAAGCCTTTTTCAGTTTTCTATTGGCTTTTCCATTTCCCTATGCACTTTCTTGTACAAGGCAACTTTATCCCTATTTATTTGTCAATTTTAAGGACTATTCATAGAATTGTAAGAAAAGATGAAAGTCAATGCATTTAATAGTATCCTTGGCATTTATGATTTTAAATTGGGAAAAAAATTGGCAGTAGGATGGGGGTTATAGAGTGACTGTATTTATTAAGAGTAAATTGAACATTTGAGCTGAAAGCATCATTATTCTGAATCATAGAATGGAATAAATTATGTTTAAGTGTTTTTCAGCTAAATTACAACTCCCTAATCTTTCTTCCTTCCTTTCTTCTCTTTCAGTTATGACATATCCTATTAAACAAAGTAGTGACACTTTTACATTTAGTATAAATTCTAAAAAGCTTTGCAGTTAAATGAATACTGGCAAGATTCATATTTATTTGGGGTTTGGGGGGGTGAGATTTTTCCTGAGGAAAATAGCCTTATAAAACCACAGATAAAATTATGTTCTTCTCTGGTCTTATTCAGCAATGTGGAATACCATAACAACATTTGAAGAAAACTTTTAAACAAATTAAGAATAGTGAATATGTATATAAATATATTGAATGATGTTATATATAATTAGGTTGCATGTAACATTCTTATAGGGGTCTTCTAAAGTGTGCTCAGGAACCATAGGGCTAACCCTTGGGATTTTCAGCCAGCCAAAATAGTGATTCAATGCTGTTCCTGAGGGTGTGATGGTGCTCAGGCTCTGCAGTACTGAGGATTATCTGTGCCACCTTGGTGCCTCCAGGATTACCTAGTGGTACTTGGGGCACACAGGGCTGCACCAGGTTATGCTAGGGGAACCAGTTGATGCTACAGCATGGACTGGGATCAGCTGAACGCAAGGCATGCACATTAACTACTATATTATTTTGCTATCCTATATATGTATGGGCTGGCTCGATAGCATAGCAGGTAGGTCATTTGCCTTGCAAGCGGCCAACATGGCCTACCAGAGTTCAATTCCTCTGCCCATCTCAGAGAGCTTCCGAGAGTATCTCACCCGCACAGCAAAACCCAGCAAGCTATCCATGATGTATTCAATATGCTAAACACAGTAACAATTGTCACAATGGAGACATTACTGGGCCCGCTGGAGCAAATCAATGAACAATGGGAGGACAGTGACTGTGACAGTGATCCTATATATGTTTACACAGAGAAAGTGAAAGGAAGCAAAGGGGGGAGAGAGAGAGAGAGAGAGAGAGAGAGAGAGAGAGAGAGAGAGAGAGAGAGAGAGAGAGAGATTCTCCTCATTTGGTACTTATATAAATGAAATGTGGAACAACTTATGGAATCACCTTGATAATTTCTTTATCCCAGAGAGTTTAAAAATAAAGCTATGTTTGCTTCATTGTATTGCTTTTGCTCTTTTCAAGATGACTATATTTATGTGGATCTGTTTCTACACTCTGTTCCTTTGTGTTTTTCTGTTCTCTGCTCTGTTGATTCAACATTGTCTCTTTAATACTGACTTTATAATAAAGTTTTCTTCATTAGGATATAAGGTCAAGATCAATCCTCCCACTTTCTTCTCCAGTAGAATATTGCTTAATTTCTGTCTTTGTTTATTGTAAGAGCTTAAAATCAGTTTGTGAGTATACTCAAAATGACTTGCTATAATTTTTGCTTGACATTATATTCAAGAACTTATAGTTGACAATATTCTTTATATTAATTCTTTGTGTAATATATCTCCATTTCAGTTCTTAATTGATTTCTGTCATGTTTTATAACTTTTTACCAAAATATAAACCCCATGCCTATTTTGTTTGATTCAATAGAAGTAATTATGCTTTTAGGTGCTAAAGGGAACAACTTTTCCTTTAGAATTTAGAATTTTAAATCTTACTTGGACACTATTATATATTAGCTTTAATATTTTTGGGTCCAATTTGCAGTTCACAGTCTAGTTATAAATCTTAATTCAGCCATTATCTGCCAATTTATATGTAGTAGAAAAATGTATACTGTATCTTTCAATTTCTTTTTAGCCATTTTGTGCTACTGATATCTTCGATTTTATTTTCATGTGCAGAAAAACACATTGTTGGAGTTTTTGCTTTAGGCAAAAAAAATACTTATATCTAACTTTTTCATTTCCATCCCAATGCTCTTTAATTATATAGACAAAATATTCATGTGCCCTCATATTTGTTTGCCTGAAGAAAAAAAATTTATATAGTATACTTACATTGGTAATAGATTTTTTTGGTTTGATTCCTCAAGTAATTATTCTGATTTCAATTTTGCATTTTTTTTACTGGTATAGAAATCTGGGATTTTCTCTCTCAGAACTTCACAAAAGTTTTATGTCTACTGTCTTGGATAATATTTTGACACACTAAATTTTTTACTTATGTTTTCATCATATAATTTTTCTTATGGAAAATTAAAAAAATAATAAAGGCTTTTAAATATTCTGTTTCTGTTTTTACATATTTGAATTTATGTCTAGTTGCTGTAATTATTTTAGTGCATCTTTAAAGCATTTTTCTGTCCTTTTAAAATAACCTGTGTATCTTGGTAATGTTTGTAAATATTTGTTCACTTTGGAGCTCAGTATATGTCATATTCAAGTAGAATTTAGTTTTATAAATAGTTTCTGGAAGACTTATGGGGAACCAGCTGACACAAAATACGAAAAAATATTTTTTGGTGGGGGGCACACTCTGCTCTCTTCAAGATTTATTTCAGGCTCTGGACTCAGGCATCACTCCTGGTGTGCTTCGAGAATCGCACGGGAAGCTAGAGATCAAACCTGGTTTCACCTGTGCAAGACAAGCACTACTCACATACTTTCACCCCAGTCTGCAAATGTACCATGATAAGGTATCAACATGTTGTTTTACAGATGAAACATCTTCTGTCTTTTTGTTTGTTTGTTTGCTTCACTTAAGTTAGTGCAACTAGTTTTAAACTCCATGGAAATAGGCTGGATTAGACTTCAATATGTTTCCAAACTTGATCGTTACATGGCCTTATCATATGTATGAAATGTTTGATAAAACATGAAATGAAGAAAGGGAATCAAGTTCTTGACATTTTTTCTTTAACTCATTAAAGAAAAATTTTTATATTTCAGTGTAACTTGACTTCTACACTTTCTATATATTCTTCTTAGACTCATCATAAGAACTCTTTCTTTCTCTTCTTTTCTTTATTTCCTCCAGAAAGGCTCTGACATAGTGGTATTACAGTAAATATCATATTGCCTTAAGATTATTTCCTTTTCTAAATTTCCTCCTTGCTAAATATAGAGATGTTGCTATTATGTTTGTTACTCCTATATATTTTGCTGTGAACACACATTATTTGAGTAAATAAATGGATGGATGCATTTCAAAAAGGAAGTATCTCTTGTACTCAAGTACATATACTTTACAGTATCTTAGAAAATAAAGGTCTACATTATTTGAGTAACAAAGAAAGCACATGTGTGTACACACATAAACATCATCCATGTTCCTGCCAGTATTTATTTCCCAGAAAATGAAATAAGATTTTTAACTACAAGGCAAATTTAATTTGTATTGGGGGTCTCATACACAGCTGTGCTCATGGCTTAGTTCTGGTTCTGTCCTCAGAGATCACTCCTACAAGATCTTAGGAGACCAAAAAGAATGTGTGAGTCCTCGCCACTGGCCGAGCAAGTGAAAACAGAGATAGATAAATGGGACTAAGAAGCTTCTTCACCTCAAAAGAAAGTGACCAAAATACAAAGACAGTCTACAGAATGGGAAAGGATATTCGCCGAATATACATCTGACAACGGGTTGATATCAAGGATATACAAAGTACTGGTTGAACTCCACAAGAAGAAAACATCCAACCCCATTAAAAATGGGGATGAGAGAAAGCAGCTGGAATAGAGAAGGGATCACTAAGAAAATGATGGCTTGAGTTGCTGGTCGGGATGGGAGATGTGTGAAGAAAGTAGATAACGGAACAAATATGATAATCTCTCAGTGTCTGTATTGCAAACCATAATACCCAAAAGTATAGAGAGAATGGGAATATTATCTTCCATGAAGGCAGGGGGAAGGTGAGAAAGGAGGGAGGTATACTGGGGACATTGGTGTTGGGGAATGTGCACTGGTGGAGGGATGAGTGTTTGATCATTCTGTGATTGTAACCCAAACATAAAAGCTTTTAACTATAAAAAAAATGGGGCAATGAAATGAACAGAAACTTTCTCAAAGAAGAAATTCGAATGGCAAAAAACACATGAGAAAATGCTCCACATCATTAATTAACAGGGACATGCAGATCAAAACCACAATGAGGTACCATCTATCACCTCAGAGACTGGCCCACATCCAAAAGAACAAAAGCAACCGATGCTGGCGTGGATGTGGCGAGAAAGGGACACTCCTTCACTGTTGGTGGGAATGCTGACTGGTTCAGCGCTTTTGGAAAACAGTATGGACGATTCTCAAAAAATTAGAAATTGAGCTCCCATTTGACCCAGCAATACCACTCCTGGGAATATATCCCAGAGAGGCAAAAATGTATAGTCGCAGTGACATCTGTACTTGTTTGTTCATTGCAGCATTCTTTACAATAGCCAGAATGTGGGAAAAACCTGAATGCCCAAGAACAAATAACTGGTTAAAGAAACTTTTTTTACATCTGCATAAAGGAGCACTATGTAGCTGTTAGAAAAGATGAAGTCATGAAATTTACATACAAGTGGTACTACATGGAAAGTATCATGCTAAGCTAAGTGAGTCAGAAAGAGAGGAATAGACTTAGAAAGATTGCATTCATCTGGGGGATATAAAGTAACAAAATAGGAGATTAATACCCAAGAATAGCCGAGATCAGTACCAGGAGGATGACTCCATAGCTTAGAGGCCAGCCAGGTATTCTAGGGGAAAGGGCAGCTTAGATAGATGGGAGCACCAAATAAAGGGTATTTGGAGGATCCTCCCAGGAGGGGAGATGCATGTTGAAAGTATATTCTGGACTGAAAATGATTGCCACTCAATGCCTCTTTTGCAAACCACAGCACCCAAAAGGAGAGAGAGAACACAAGGGAGTGCCCTGCCACAGAGGCAGGGTGGGATGGAGGGGATGGGTGTGGGAGGGATACTGGGATCCATGGTTGTGGAAAATGGGCACTGGTGGAGGGATGGGTATTTGATCATTGTATAATCGAAACCCAAGCACAAAAATTTGTAAATCTACAACTGTACCTCATGGTGTTTCACTAATAAAAATTAAAAAAAAAAAGAATATGTGAGTCCTTGTCCACCATGTACAAATATCATACCTTACTTGATATAGTATCTTTCCAGCACCTTAATTTCAATTTAATGTAAAACAGATTTGAAGTGAAAAACAACCCCTATCCCCCCCGCCCCGCCTGCAATAGGCTTATGTAAAGTGGAGTGGAGAAAGACGGCCACTTTCTCCTGATCCATCTCTGCCACCCTGGTACGGACTGGCAAGTCTAGAATTGACAAAGTCTGTGATGAGCCCCTTTGCTGCAAAGTTCCACCAGTCTCACTAGGAAGCCGTTAAGCCACACCTGATGTCCATTGGATCTGCTTGCCCTGGGAGTTAATCCCTACAACTCTGTTTCTCAGGGAGCCATGGAGTGAGGAATTGCTCTTTGTCAAGAAAGGAGAACCAGTGCTAGGCCTTACCCAAGCCTTCCAGATCTGAAAGAGTGGACATGTCCAAAGGTGGAGAGAGTCCCAGTACATATCTCAAGAGGGGAGATTGGGTGACACTTGTATTCAGACACCACACATACTTGGTCACTTAGGCTCAAGCAGCATGTGGTCTTCAGCAACACACCCAGGAACTTCTTTTGTTCAAGTTGTATTTTATAAGATTCTCCCAAGTGCTCCATGAGGGGCTTTCTGTAGGATAGCATTGGTTTGTCCTTTTTGCCTTGCCACAGGGACTTTAGGATTATTGGGTTACTCCCATCACAATGATCCTGAGGAACTCCCATTTCTCTGTGTTTATCTGTAAACTTTTTCTTTGTGCTCTGCTTCCCCAACCAGTCAACCACCTTTATCTCCTAATCAGACTCTGTTAACTTGTAAATATTGCTTTTCTCTTCCTCTTATGTCCTTTATATAGTTAATTCAGAGCAATGTGCTTTTGGTATAGATCCAGGAAGGCAGTTAATTCTATGCTTTTGTAACTTGGAAAGCTAATTGACTCCAAATAATATTCATTCCTGGGCATCTGTTCTCTCAACATAAACCTCAGTTTCCCTTAGTTCCTAGCACCCCAAATCAAGGTCCCAACGAGGGACTGGATGGACCCAGGGCAAGCTGTGAGCTACCCTGGCATCAAAATAGGCCAGGTCAAGCCCCACAATACTATCTATAAATTAAGAGTATGGTCATGGACAAATTCTGTCATGATCCAAAAGTAACAACTAGATTAGGACCCTGCTAGGGTTAGGACAGATTAATCTGGCCTGACCACTGTAGTCTGGGATAGATAGCAAGATGTCCCTAGGAGAGTCACCCTACAAGCCTAATACATCTCTTATTGTGTCCATACAAAATGACTGATATTAAAAAGTAGAATTATGATGAATGTTTAAATGGTTATTGGACTAAGGAAAGGAGAAAAAACCTTAGATGGTATTGCACCCTTGATCTGATCTCCTGGCTGCAGGAGGGGCTTTCATATGTTGATTGTGCTATCCACCAGACCTGGATTTGGTTGCTACCACCAGGATTTGGAGGGTGTGAGAGTCTAGCAAGGGGTACAGGAGAGACTAGCAAGAGGGGCAGTGTGAGACTAGAATGGGAAGCTTAGTGAGACTGAAACAGGTGCATGGGGAGAATGGAATAAATGACAACTGATCACCAACCAGCCTGTTTTTTGTTTCCTCTTTTGTCCACCCTTGGCGTTGGCAGTCCTGGGTGGTAGGGGAGTGGCCCGAGACCACTAAACGCAGGTGGCAAGTGAGACTACCCAGCAGACAGCGAGAGAGAGCCACTGGGATTCTTATTCATTTTATGAGTACACAACTTTCTACCTGGTTAAGAATCCATTGCTAGGCTTGTTGCCAAGGGGCAGAGTTATCTGACACTCTGCTTTTGGCTTTTGTTGAAATTTCTCTTAGAGGATGGGTCTAGCCTTCTCTGGTCTGAGCTAGCTTGAGGTAAAGTTCTTATCAGGCCTTAGTTCTTGAGCTCACAAGGTGAGTCTTGACATCTTTAAGACTACATATGCTTATTACTTCCCAGAAGTTGCATTTCCATAGGGATCCTTCCCTAATCTACCTGCCTATATCAAATTTATTATTTAAAGATTTTAATTTAACAGTTATTTTAGATCTTTTTGCTCATTACACCTATAGGTAAAATAATTGCTCATAATTAGAAAAATAGCTGTAATAATAAAATTGATGCTCATTTCAAGGTAGTATTCAGATGTTATGAAGATATTCTAGTCTTCAACCTAAATAAAGCAATCAGATAGAAGTGTTATTTCAAAGGAATAGAAAAAGTTAGAAAAATGACCATCAAATATGTGAATTCAAAGTATATTACAAATTGTATAAGTATGTTATCCACTTTTTCAAAAACTTCCTAATTCACAGGTTATAAACTTTGACTTAAAAGTGAACCGCGAAGTTTGAAATAAATGCTTTAACAACCTTCTGGTACCAAATGAACTAAGGACACTTAAGATAAAATTAGCATTTCAAAATTACACAAACATTTGAGGAAACTCAGGATTATAGATAAAGCATACCATTAAACTTGGAGAACAGTAACTTTCATCAGTTAGATATTTCCTTGTGCTATTTATTTGTCTCTCTTTATGTTTTTGCTTTCATAAGGGTCAATTTATGAGTTTCTGTTCAATATACAAACATGAAAACAGATAACTAGAAATCCACTATAATATATATGAGAGCAAAAGAGGTAAAAAAAGAGAGAGAGATAGAAACATTCAGTCAATCAGGCATTCATTAAGAATTTAGAAAGGACATGTGTGAACAAAAATGAATTAAGGCTGATTTCTTCTTTCTATCCTCAAGAACTCTTAATATGGTATGCACTGATCTTACATTTTTTCTGTAGGGTATTATATTCCTTCACTAAAATATCCTATTTTAATTGACATAAAAAGTACTGTAATGGACTAAAGAGATGTATAGAGCAAGGTAGAAATCAGTATGGTGATTTTCTCTTTGAGGGTTCAGCTCCCAGGTAATGTTCAGAGGGTCTTTGGGGGCATTTAGGCAATACTCTGCCTGGAAAAAGTCTGATGATACTTCTGTTTGGGGCCCTGTGGTGCTAGGAACAACCAAGATATCTGCTGCATTGTTTGGTGTGGTTTAGAGCTTTATCCATCAACATTCAGAAAGTCAGTCACATATACTGGAGCTAGAACTCTTATTCTGCTGTGTGACTATTCATTTAATGAAAGTGTTGTAGGCAGAATAAAAGGGGTGAAAGGGATGGATCTCTGTGGGGGGGGGGGATGGGGGATAACTGGCATTGAGATTTTCCTTTTTACTTTAGTATCCTTTAGGATAGCAAGATGGAATTAACAAAAGAAGTTTCCACCAATGGAACGGAGTTGAATATTCTGTCAGAGACCTCCAAATATATGACCACTTAATCTTTGAGCAAGAAATGTGAAGTGGAACAAAGAAAGCCTCTTCAAAAAGTGGTGCTGGGAAAACTGGATTGCTACCTACAAAAAAATGAACTCTGACCTCTGTCTAATGCCAGGCACAAAAGTCAGATCAAAGTGGATTAAAGACTTCAATATTATACATTAATCAATTAGGTACATAGAAGAAAATGTAGGCAGAACTCTCCACCACATTGAAGCCAAAAGAATCTTTAAGGATGAAACGGCACTGATCATGCAAGTGGAAGTAAACAAACAAATGGGACTTCATCAAACTAAAAAGCTTCTGCACTTCGAAAGAAACATTGACCAAAATATAGAAAGAGGCCACAGAATGGGAAAGAATATTTACCCAATACCCATCTGATAAGGGATTAATATCCAGGATATACAAGACACTAGTAGAATTGTACAAAGAAAAATCCTCCAATCCCATCAAAAAATGGGGAGAAAAAATGAACAGAAGTTTCCTCAAAAAAGAAATACAAATGGCCAAAAGGCACATGAAAAAAATGTTCCACATTGCTACCCATCAGGGAGATGCAAATCAAAACAACAATGAGATACCATCTCACACCACAGAAACTGGCACACATTCAAAAGAACAAAAGCAACCAATGCTGGCATGGATGTGGGGAAAAAGAGACACTATTTCAATGTTGGTTGGAATGCTCACTAGTCCATTCTTTCTGGAAAACAATATGGACAGTCCTTCAAAAACTAGAAATTGAGCTTCCGTATGACCCCACTATACAACTTCTCGAAATATATCTCAGATTCAAAAAAGCACAGTAGAAATGACATCTGTACCTATATGTTCATTGCAGTACTGTTCACAATAGCCAAAATCTGGAAACAACCCAAGTGTTCTAGAACAGATGACTGGTTAAAAGGAATACTATGCAGCTGTTAGGAGAGATGAAGTCATGAACTTTGCTTATAGATGAATAGACATGGATAGTATCGTGCTAAGTGAAATGAGTCCAAAAGAGAGGGACAGACATAGAAGGACATAGAAGACTGCACTCATTTGTGGAGTATAAAACAAAATAATATGAGGACAGGAGATACATGGGACAGATGGATTGCTCCATAGCTGGAAGCCTGCCTCATGAGAAAAGGGGAGAAGGCAGCTGAAATAGAGAAGGCAACACTAAGAAAATGATAGCTTGAGGAATCAGTCGGGATGTGTGCTGAAAGCAGATAAAGGACCAAACATGATAACCTCTCAGTGTCTGTATTGCAAACCATAATGCCCAGTAGAGAGAGAATGGGGAATATTGTCTTCCATGGATGCAGGAGGAAGGTGAGAAAGGGGGTGTATACTGGGGATATTGGTGGTGGGGAATGTGCACTGGTGGAGGGATGGGTGTTTGATCATTTTGTTATTGTAACCCAAACATGAAAACCTGTAACTATCTCATAGTGATTCGATAAAATTAAAAAAAAGAAAAAAAGTTGCCTAGTTGCAAAATTGTGAAATTGCCCCAAGATACAAAAGTTCTTTTTGATTTAAATTTTCCACTGTTCAGGGATGGAGAAACATAGAGCAGATTCCCTAAGAAACAATAATGAATCAGGAGAAACTAAAGGTTGTGACAGGAACATAAAAAGAGATTTGCAAACATCAAGTCTTTAAGTCTCTTGGCCACATCTAAACCACAGTCCTTCTCCCCGATCACCTTTTAACTTTAAATTCAATGGCATGTGTTACCTCTCCTACTAGACAAGAAGCTATCCATTTCACTGGAACCCTGCTGAGAAGTCCCTCCTCCCCACAGAGATTTTCTGACCTTCCATTCCCCTCCTTTCTTCTGAAACAAAATATTTTCTCAATCCAGCCATTTTCTATGGTGCTATCTCCTTCTAGCACAGCGGGTAGGGCATTCGCCTTACAAGCGGACAACATGGCCGACCCGAGTTCGATTCCTCCACCCCTCTCGGAGAGCCCGGCAAGCTACCGAGAGTATCTCGCCCGCACGGCAGAGCCTGGCAAGCTCCTGGCAAGCTCCCCGTGACGTATTCGATATGCCAAACACAGTAACAACAAAGTCTCCAATGGAGACGTTACTGGGCCCGCTCGAGCAAATCGATGATCAATGGGAGGGCCTTTACCTTTACTTTTACCTTTATCTCCTTCTAAGTCTGCTACTTGAAGATAAAATCCTGAATGAGCTGAAAAAAAGAAATAATATTTTACCAATTTAATTAACCAAAAGTAGGAACAAAATTTAGAAACAAAAGGCATTCCTGTTTTATATTTTTTTAATTATCAAATCATTCACTATCAACAAGGATTGCTGTGTGTCCCTCAAATGACTAAGTACATTGCAGGTCCTAGGAATGAGATCTGTCTTTCACAATGTTACCATTTCAGTTACTTTGTAGGTGTGGCTGGGGTTAATTTAAGTAAAATTAGCTTCAGTCACTTGAAATCTCACCTACATGAGATGCAAACAGTTTGATAAATAATGGCGATGTCTAAAGTATAAGAAAAAGAATACTTGAAAGGTATTTATAGAGCAAGTAACATCCTTTTGGACTTGTTCCCTTGGCAGAAGGAAGGGAAGCAGCAGTTCTCATCCATGTGGCCTGAGCACAAAAGAAAACCAAGGGGACAAAGAGCTAATTTGGGATGGGGTATTAGTCAACAGTTTAAAAGTCAACCAGGGGATAGGAAAAATAATGTAGTATAATCTTATCTTCAGAGTGACAAATACCCAAAGAACTAAGTGACTAAACATTCAGCAGTGAACTATCTATACTATGATGCTAACCCGTACAATTAAAAGCTTGGTATCATAAGCATCTGGAGTCTGGCATACAAAATTTCAAGGACCCAAATAAAAGATAAACTGATTTTGAGCTAGCATTACTATTAGTATGGGAGTGGATTTTTCTGTACTGATGGGTTCTTGAGAATTGTATGAAAGATTTACATGCAAAACTTGGAAGGCCAAGACATTTGTAGTTCATTGTATAGTTAAATTTACATAGGTCCAAGTCCCTTCTCAAATGTCAGGCCTCTACTTTACTCATAAATTGGCGTCATTAGTCTTGTTCCTGGCAGTGTCCTACCTCATATATGAATTTATGTGAACTCATGCATGAGCTATGTGGTCTATTGGCCTCTAGTATGTGATGGCCAAGTCCTGTGTCCACGTTGCTCTCTATCCTATGCACACTTCCCTTGTCTGAAATTCTGCCCCCGGGCTTTGCACCATATTGTATGCCAACAGTTCCCTGACATCTTGTCCTAGCTTTTGTCAGCCTTCAGCCTGATGCCACATGCTTGTCCTTGTGCTCTGGACTTATTTTTAGGCTTCTTTCAAACCATACTGCAGCAGTTCTTTTCATCCTCCCTCAGCTTTCCTAGTCTCCAGCCAGGCCCATGGTACAGGTAGATGAGATTCCTATCTGGCCTAAGCACATGCAGGAGAGAGCAATGAGAGAGAGAAAGAGAGAGAGAGAGAGAGAGAGAGAGAGAGAGAGAGAGAGAGAGAGAAAGAGACAGAGAGAGACAGAGACAGAGAGACAGAGACAGAGAGAGACAGAGATAGAGACAGAGAGACAGGGTGACAGACAGAGACAGAGACAGAGAGAGATAGAGAGACAGAGAAACAGAGACAGAGACAGAGAGAGAAATAAGAGAGAGACAAAGAGACAGAGACAGAGAGAGGGAGGGGGAGGGATAGATGAAGGGAGGGATACAGAGACACAGAGAGAGAGAGAGAGGGAGGGAGGGAGAGAGGGAGGGGAGCAAAATAAGGGCTGGGGCCTTCCTTTGATCTGCTGCCACCTCCCACTCCCAGCCTCTCTACTTTGATCATCTGGTGGTGAGATTTAAATCTCCCTCTTGAATCACCTGGTGCTCCACCCTTCCACTCACACTGTGTCATTACTCTCATGGTGAAACGGGTAGGTGAGGGGAAAGGAGTGCTGGCTTTGACAGACTATTTTGGTGGAAAAATAAGATGCAATATGAAAAGGTAGTCCTACCCCAGTCTACGACTCAAACCTAAGATCCAGCTCTAAGCCTAAATTTGTCATGAAAACATGTGACAAGATATAACACAACAGGAACAAAAGGCCTTAGAAAGCTAAGAGGCAAACCCATACTCTCTCCTTTCCAAACTCCAACAAGCTCTAACTCAGGAAGCCACAAACCAGAGCAGCCTCGAAGAGGCCTATAAATTCAGTTTTGAAAAAAGCACCCCAGGGCAATCATTCAGTCTTTGTCCCTCCTAGTGCCTCATGTCCCAACTAGAAGTTTATAATTTTATTCCATTGCTTTACATTGGTTGTGGGGACAGTGATTAATGGTCACAACCTTTTCATTGTCAGCATTAGAAGAGGAAGACACTAATGCTACCAATCTCTGTTCATTTCAGGCTTATCAGGCCTCACTTTAATAGAAAAAATTTTAACCATACATCATCCTGCATATAAAGTAGCACTGTAGCACTGTCCTCCCTTATTCATCAAATTTGCTTGCGTGGGAACCAGTAACATTTCCATTGTAAGACTTGTTACTGTTTTTGGCATATCGAATACACCACGGGGAGCTTGCCAGGCTCTGCCGTGCAGGCAGGATACTCTTGGTAGCTTGTCGGGCTCTCCAAGAGGGAAGGAGGAATCAAACCCGGGTTGGCCGCGTGCAAGGTGGCCTACCTGCTTATATGATTTAAAAAAAAAATAAATTGAAGGGACTAAGAGATACTAGAGAATAAACCAATTAGACTTGCATACAGCTATTCCAGATAAAATATTCAGCACCAATTCGCCCATCCCCCACCCCCAGTACTGCAAGCAGTGGTCCCTGCCTCCAGAGTCAGAAATAAGGCCTGAGCACTATGGAATAAAATCCAATAAATAAATAAACAAACAAATTGCACAGATGCATTTAAGGATCAGCATATCTAAACTGAAGTCTGGCTTTCTACTAATGTCTTTATAATATTAACACTAAAAATGGTGTCACCATTCATCACTCCCACAACCAATTCTTAAACTGTTTCAAGAAGACAAGTGAGTGATTGAAGAACATAGTTAGTGAACAACATGGAAGCTGAGAAATTTTATGGCAGTCAGTGCTCTTACCTTGTACAGGGTCAACCCACTTTGATCCCTGGCATCCATATGGTCTTCTAAACACCATGAGTTTTTATTTTAATTGTATCATCATAGGATACATAGTTATGAACGTATTTATGATCAGGTTTCAGTCATATAAGGATTCAACATCCATTTCTCCACCAGTGTCCCTTTCCCACTTCCAATGACCCCAGTCTCCCTCCTACCCTCTGCACTACTACCACACACACACATACACACACACACACACACACACACACACACACACACACACACAGTCTGCCTCTATGGCTTATGGCAGGCACTTTCCTAGGAGTAATTCTTGAGTACAGAGCCAGGAGTAAGCACTTAGCACTGCTGGATGTGGATCCCTGCCCTCCTCTTCCTCTTTCTCCTTCACCTCTTCTTCCTCCCTCTCCCTTTCCCTCCCCCTCTCCTTTCCCCTCTCCTTCTCCCTCTCTCTCTTCCTCTCCTTCCTCCTCTTTCCCCTACTCCTCCTCCTCCTTCTTCTCCTTCTTCTTCTGTTCTTCTTTTGTAAACAGCAATGTGTAATAAATTTTTAGGCTGCTAAATAGCTAGTTCCATGGGAAAAGTCACGGCATATGAAAAATGACAAGAAGAAGCCAAGGAGATTTCAGTGTTTAAACCAAATGATAGCACTGCACCCAGTTTCCTGACCTCTCCCCCACTCTCAGCCCCACAAGAGCACTTCTTTCCTTACAACAAAGGGGAACAAACTCAGTCAGTCTTAAGTGACTGTGACCACCGCAAACTCTAGCAATTCTACCTTCATTGTAATACCCTGGCATATTAAAAATCACAATCCTTTACCAAATTCATGTCTCTGGGTGCTAAGAGTGTTTACAGTTCCTGTAGCAACAAAGACTAAATATAGTCAGCCTTGAGGTGTTCAAGGTACTCCCACCACTTGGGAGGTGAACAGAGGAGTTAGGAGATGTCCCATGACTAAAAGCAAAGTTAAAAATAAAAGATGTAAGTCTTTTGCTTACATATCCAGATTCTGATACCCCATTCATGTGGGGTGTCTCTTCCTTCCTTGTCTCTTAAATAAATCATTTATCTTAACCTTTACTGTATGTTTGTGTTTCTTTTCATGTTCCCCATTAAAATCTTTTCTGAGTTAGCACATAAATCAGGGGCTAGTGCTACATGTGTATTTTCCGAAACTGTGACAAAATCATTTACTGTACAAATTAATATAACAATTACTTTTACAAATCTGTCAACCAGATACATGGAGGGATTTGCTGATGAGAAATTTACCTCAATGATTCTTAAAAAGATTTTTTCTAACTAGAAATAATTATTGCTAAAATCAAGTTTTGTACTTGGACAGTATTGAGTGTTGATGTGATTTAGCTTGGGACTGTGACTAATCAAATACATCCAAAGCATTTTGCAATTGGTTAGCACGAATCCAATAACAACAACAACAGCAACAACAACAAAAAAAACCCCAGAAGTAACTGTGTACAGCATCTGTGTCTAAGAGTGTAGAGAATTTATTTATAAATATCAGCACTTCAGTAATATATCTTTTGTTTTATACAGGGTAGATCTCATCAGTCTTTACCTGCTTTAATAATAAAAAGTAGAGAAGAAATAACTTTTATACAACAGATAATTGGAATTAAAAAACTTAACATTGTCTACAACAAAATAAAGATTTTTTTGTCTTTTAATAAAAGTATTTCTGTAAATAGCTAACCTTCAAAAACTATTGATTTGTTTATTCAATACAGACTTTTAAATTATTATTGTAAAAAAGCGTTTTTATCTGTTGTAGATATCTGTTGTTTTATTTATGAAAATGTCATCTGTTGGATCAGATGTGAATTATAATATCTCAACAGGATTTGATAACATTGATAATTTTTAGTTAGACTCAGTCTAATTTATTGGAATAAGAAATTTTTATCTCATTTCAAAGGTATAAAATTATTTAGCTACTCATGTATTATAAATAATATAATGAGGGATTCTTTTGCTTTATATTATGTCATAATGAAACAAAGTATTTCCTTAAACTAAGACCAGGTATGCAAAAATACACAGAAGTAAATGAAAGTTTTGACATTCAGGAAAACTATTAACCCAAAAAGGGATGTGATACAAAGTATACTCATGTAGGGCTATAAAAATAAATAAATTTATAATGACTTTGAAGATGCATCATTTTTATAAAAAACATAAGCATGACACTACAAAATTCCATCGTTAAGCACTCAGCTTTTATTGCAAAACTTTGGAACATGTACCAAAGAAATGCGCAATGTGAAACTCTATATAAGCAGATGAAATTCAGGTTCATGGAGACTGTGTTTTCATATAGATATACCTCAGGAGTAAAATTCCTTTTAGACAGCTATCTTTGGACAGCTGAACATTTTGGCAGTAGGTATTATTTAGCATGAAGAAGTTGACACTGCTCTTTGAGACTTCATGGGTACCCAGTGGCCCCAATTGATATGTAGGATATACACATAGTTTGAATAATTCTCTTGACTTCTGGCAATTTTTGAAAAACTGGAAATCCCAACAGGAGGTAAAATGACATTGACAGCTCTGGGAGAGGCTGCGTTGTATTTCACCTTCCCGCAGTTTTACTCTTTCAAGAAAGTATATCATCGAGAGGGATGGGTGGCATGTCAGGTCACAAGTACGTTGTGAATAAAAAACGACAGAAGTTCTGTTCTTTTAACAAGTAAGATGTAAAGTTTGGTTAAAGTCACCCACATTTCTGTATAAATGGAGCATATTTATTGTAAAGTTTTTTAAAAAACTATTTTGCCACCCAGTTGAATTTGAAGAATGAGTGATACATGTGCAGCATTTCATAATAAATTCAATAAAATTTCATGGTTTTGACTGTTGCCATCTATGGCAGAACCCAAAAGTTGTTCATTAAAAAAGCTATTCTTTCCACCTACATGAATATTATATTAAATGTCATATCATAAAGCCATTCCATGATAACATTTATAATCTTGAACAACTATTTTTGACTGTAAAAGGTAGAATGGTTATGAGCTCCTATATGCTTATCAGTTCTTTACTCAGGGATTTAGATTGGACATAGGGATAGCAATTTGTTCTCTCTTGTGTGATTAGACCAGTGATATTAAAAGCCAGGAACTCTGTGTGAACACATGCCATTTATAACATGAGAAAGGAGTAAATAGAAACAATTTAAGAAACATTAAAAAAAAAAGCCCCCGGAAAAGAAAAACTCAGAGTCTCTGACCCGTGCCAGGCTGTCCTCACTGGAGCCCCTTGGAGGAGGACGGGTTGAGTTTTCCTCTATGCCCTGTGTAGAGCCCCAGCAGCTGATTACCTCTGGGACCCAGCCACAGCCATGCTGAGACCACTCTCCACAAGCTAGGACAAGCCTCATGCATGATGGAACTGGTAGCGGAACCCAGGTGTGAGGGACCCAGGGCTGAGATCTCCAAGCCTGCTAGGTTCAGGACTGAGCCTCCTCTACCCAGATCTCCCATATTCCAGTAGCTAAACAGTTACACCCACCAACTACTGTGTAACCCCATCAACATCCAAGATCCAGAGACTATAAAACCAAGCTCCTGGAAGCACAGGGCCATGAATGAACTAGAACTAGAACTAGGACTAGAACTTAGACCTCCTATTGTCTAGTTCTTGCTCTCAGAGAACCCGGTGGCCTACCGGGAGCATCTTGCCCGCATATATGTCTGACTGAAAACACCTCTAAAGGTGATTAGAAGCTGCCCCAAAAGTCTCCATCCCTCTCGGAGAGCCCGGCATCCTACCGAGAGTATCCTGCCCACACAGCAGAGCCTGGCAAGCTACCCGTGGTGTACTCAATATACCAAAAACAGTAACAATGATGGTCCTCATTCCCCTGACCCTGAAAGAGCCCAATATGTCATCTGGCTATACTAGCATGTGACAGAGACGAATGGAGATGTTATTGGTGCCTGCTCAACCAAATCGATGAACAATGGAGTGATAGTGACAGTGATAGTGATAGAGACACATAAGGCATGCATGCAGAAACCAGATAGGAGATAGAACATCCATTTGTTCCAATGCTGCACATCATTCATTTTTGAGGGCTACTTGTTTTCTGATTTATATCCATTAGTCTTTTTAACGGTCTTTTAATTTTCTTTTATCTACTGCAAGGTGTTCATGGAAACAAAAGAATTCTCATAGTTCTTACTAATGGAAACAAAATACTTCTAGACATGACCTTTCTGGCAGAAAACAGAGAGTAAACAAACATTTCATTATCTGCATAAGACCTGTGGCTTAAGCAACGTATTCAGGTCTATGTCAGATAATCTGGGTTGCAAAGATACAGTTTATTTTTTTTTCTGTTGGAGGATGCTGAGTTCATAGATGTCAATGATTACAGTCTATTCCTGGCTCTGTATTAATGGGTTATTCCAAGTTCAACTGAATGGTAGGGGAACACCATAACCCCTATTCTGTTCTCTGGCCCACTACAGAATTATTAAAAGCCCCCACCCCAAAATTGATTCTGACTTTGACTCATATTTGAATAGCATTAGTTATCTATATGAGGAATATTTAGATAAAGAGTTTTGTATTAGTCTTTAAATGTTTTCAAATTTGTCTAATGCTTCATAAGGGGCAAGGTAAATTTGGCAATGTGTTCAGAAGCTAACTGTGTTGTTTCAGGCATCATATGTAACACCAGGTTTTGCAAGCAACTGTTTGCAGAACACCTTCCTTCTTGTACTATCTCCACAGCCCCTATGGTAATACAGTTTTATCCTTCTTATAGTAATACAAGAATCTGTTATAATGCTTTATAACTCTGCTGTGAGTGCACAAAGAGTTGGCATTCTAATGTAGATGTAGAAAACTTTGTACTGTTACTTATATTGATGTCAGTACACAGATGATGCAATGATATAATCAGAAGTCATTGTTGAGTCCCTATCTTTCATAGAGGAAAACTAAATGAAAAAAATAATGAATTATAATTGCACAATAAATTAAAGCTCCCAGTTTAGATAATATGAATACATATTATCTAAGTAAAAAATTATCTAATCAAATTAAATAAAAGCTCCCAGATTTGATAATATGAAATGAAATTCATTTCATTTCTGAAATAAAATTCAAGTTTGCCTTGTATAGAATCTGAAAAGTAAATCTACATTCACATGTCTATGATTTGCATCTTTCCTTAACAATCTATCAACAACTTCCTTAAGTTACTGAAAATTTAACAATAAAGGAATGTTTGGAAGCCCAAATAGCAGACCACAGATGATTAAGTTGCTCCAGTTGCTTGCTTGAGGGTGAGCAGGTAATAAAATCAAGACTTCAGTACAAGCTAACACTATATTTATCTTTGTGTTTTATAAACTGTTAATACCATTCTGAAAACTTTGAGTTATAAATACAATAAATCATTTCAGTGGACTTTTCCCAACTGATCTCTGAGGGAAACCTAATTGGTATTGGGAATCCCATTTGATGTCACCATTGTGAACCAAGGATTTGATTAATATTCATAGGCTTTGTCTGAAATTGAAAGAGTATGATGTTTATCAACATATAATAGTGTTTGTTCATTACATTGATTTTTATTATGAGTTTTCACAATTTGAAATAATAACCAACAAAACAACCCAAATGGATTTCTGATTGTTCATTGTTTATAGCATCTGTAGAAAATATGTTGGCATGACATTCACAACAGACATGCTTTATTTAAAATTAAGGGGAAAATAGTACTAATTATAAACATTGTGTATAATGGAGCTTTGTAGTTTACATAATTACATTTTGTAAAAGAAAGGAGGCAAGCTTGGTCTGACTTCATTTTTCCATTAGAAAGAATCTGACTGTCTTCTTCCCATGGTACCAGCTGCACAGCTCTTTGCATAGGATCAGTGTGCTTCATTTCAATAGCCTGCAGAGAGTTTACTTTCTAAGAGCTGCCTCTTGCAAATGTGCCAGGGGAAGGATAAATTTTCTCTCTATAATAACATGCAGAGGGCTAGTTCTGTCCAGAAATTCAGCTTTGCACACTATGTCTAGCCCAGCCTTGCCACCCAAACACAGTCTGCTATGAAAAGGTTTGGTTTTATTTTGGATGGCTTAGTCAGTTTTCAACAAGCATTTCCAAAATAAGAAAATGTGTAAATAAGTAAATTTTTTGACAAAATGGATAACTAAGCAAATTATTTTCTCTGTGGTTTTCAGTCCTAGACTTTTCTCTCATTTATTTTATGAGAAGAAAAAAGTTACATTAAAACAGACACAGATGGACTCACAGTGTTTAAAGGTTAAATGATCCAGTGAACTATACTTCATTAACATGCTCAAAGTAGTTAATGAGAAACCTTAAAATAAATATATCACAACAATCGGACATCTTTAAAATAAAATATATCTGATATTAGAAATAGAACAATGTTTAACTGAATAATAGACACATACTATACAGAATGAAAGGCAATTCCTGGAGATTCCATTGGTAAACATGACAAGTGCAAGTGCCTTCTAATAATCTCCCATACCCTAGATTGCTTCAGAATGTCTATTTTCCTTTTGGAAAGTTGACTTTCATGCCTGATATAATATTCATCTCTATTCATCCTGAGATTACATTCATTCCTAGAACAGTAACTTAAAATGACTATTCTAATTATGATGTTTTTTATGCTTATTTAGTGAATCAGACAAAATCTACATACAGCTTTATTGTTTCACTCACTGTGTAACTTATGATGAAATTATTTTTAAGTTGATAATTTTGTTGAAGTATTTGTAAAGTGAGGAGATAACTAACAGACACTGAAAGGCAAGTCTGATTTTATTTAATATAACAAAAAAATCTAATGTAAAGTTCTGATAAATCATTTTAGGAAAATGTAGAATCTATAAATGAAAAGAAAGACAAGAAAAAAACAAAACCTTAAAGGCCTTCTAAATATGAGATGGATTCAGACTTGTTCTATATATTACTTGATAAAGCAATGCATTAATAAGGAGGCAAAAAAATAGCATCTTGAGCCTTTAAAGCTACTCAGGCCTTAGAAGAGAAGAATGGTGCAATTACAAAGTTATTTAGAAGCACTATGTTAATCCTTTCTTCAGGGATTAGGAGAAGAAACTAACAAGGCAGAAATCTAACTGCTCCTTGGTGAAAGTTTTTAATCACTTTGTAATGTAACTTGCTCTAGTGAACATTTAATTATTATTAAATGCTAGCAACACATATGTGTTGGTGATATTTCCCCACTGCTAAGCATCATCATTTTTTAATGTGCCTGGAAATACTTTTGGAGCCAAGTTCCATTTTGGAAGGTACCCTTGTTTACAAATTCCATTGAATGATTTTGTGCTGAGAAAAAGAAGTTTGTAGAAAGATGCCTGTTGTTGTTTTTAAACCCCTTAAAAATAAATCAAATGAAAAGTCAAATCTTATAGATCAGAGAAATATAAGACTCTCATCAAATTAAATTAAGATGTAAATTTATCACTGATTTGCATCCTGAAAAACAAGGAACGGTAATTGGCATTGATAAAGGAAAGTGTAGCATAAATCAAATAATTTTCATTATTAATAGCTAAGGAAAAAATCACAATAAAACTAAAGTGTTCACTGTCAAGTATAATTTAAACCATTACTAAAGAGTCTAGATAAATTTAATATTCTATTAAATACTGTCCTATTTATTGAATATACGACTGCTCTATGTTCTCTAGTCATTGTGATATTTCAAAGGATTTGTTAGGAAGCCATGAAACAGAATTCACAGTTTAAGGGAAACTTATCAGGAGTACCTAATTTCAATGGTAAGTGGTGAGTCAGAATTGTAACCTTATTCTTCACCAGCAAGTTTCTCCTATAAAATGTGAGTAAATCTCATTTGTTACTGCACTCTAAAGGAATTATTATTTCCTTTCATATTCAGGTTAACTGAATTTTGTTATTTAGCTAAGATCTCCTGAAAAAAATTAAATATATTGCCCTCATTCAATGAATAATCAAATCACTGATTAATTCAGAGACTCCCTAAAGTCACACTAGGCCACTGGCATCCTCCATTCTGATTCACTGATGGAAGATGCATGCTTTCTGACTACTAGAAGTGGCTTTTACCAACTGTCTGGAAAATATCGAAAGGCAAAATCTTATTGACATGTTTAAATACTGCTGTTACTTTTCTCAAATGCCCATCTTTTGTTACTGTCTTTTCTAGAACTTCACTATTATTAAACTATATTTTTTCTAGCACATGCTTGAACTGCATATTTGACATCTATGACCAAGATAGTTATTCCTTGATTATAATTTCTGGATGTCTGATTTCCAAAAATAAATGATATATATGTATTATATGTCATAATAAAGAGACTTACTGCTACATCTGTCATGTTCTTACTTTGGGGATTAAAGAAAACTGTAGAAATTGTGAACAAATATTTTCATAGAACATTTACAATATATTTGAGAATATTCTGTTTTTAAAATCGATTTTGCCATAAGGGAAACATTTTATTAAAGTACATTTTTAGATATTTTCAGTGAAAATGTATGTTCATTATTACTGTCTTTTTGTTGACCAATGAGTGTGAATATTTCGATAAATGAAATTCTCTCTGGATTACAGACTGTATTCCACGGACGTCAAATGAACACATGGCCGTCCACCTACGAGATGGTCAGACTTCTTTGTCAAGACTTTGAATGAACAGTTTGAGGCTCTTGGTGTTCCTGGAACAAGCAGATATCATTAGTCTATGCAATAGGGACAAATGGAGATGTTACTGGCACCCGATCGAGCTAATCGATGAGCAACGGGATGTCAAATGATCGAGCGATCAAGTGAAGTTCCCTCACAATGAATGCAAATATTTTTCTATAGGAAGTTCCTTTTAAAAAGTGCATTAAAATAAATTTTCATGAGAAGGAATATTGACAATAGTTCAGAATTTTGTTGTGTTTGTTTTATTTTGTTTTTTGTCTTTGGGCCATGCCTGGCAGTGATCTAATCAGGAATCACTCCTATAGGTGCTCATAAGACCAGCCTAGGATGCCAGGTCCATCAGTACAAGACAAACACCCTACCTCCTGTTCCATCACAGTCATAATTTTTTTGGACTGAAGATAGGAAGGCTTTATGTGCTACTTTTGTCCATAAAAATAAACATAAAAGATCACCTGGAGCAAAATGCCAGGAAATCAGTGTTGCAAGTTTTAAAACTGAGAAGATTTGAAGAAAACCAGGGAGCTTTGTACCTTTAAAAATATATTTACCTCAAGGGCATAAGAAACAGTACAGCAGGTAAGGCATTTTCACTGTATGCAGTCAACCCCAGTCTGGTTCCCATCACCGCATATTATTACTAAACCCAGTAGCTGTGATCCTGGAGTTCAGAGTCGGGAGTAAGTTCTGATCAACACTGTGTGTGGCCCCCAAACTAAAGAAAATAAAAAAGATTGAATTGTCAATTGTCAAATAATTGAAGAGTCTATGCAAAATGATCACCTGATACAGAAAATTCTGTTAAAAAGGCCAGATTTGACTTTGTCAATATAGATAATTGACAAAGTTATCTTTTTTATTCAAAGTATACATTTCTCTTTTCACATTCAATATTAAAAACATGTATATCGTCTACTTATTTTCCACTTGATTACAAAAATATTTCACATTATCAAATAATCAATGATCACTTCAAAGAACTATTCCTAGAAAAGCTTATAAAAGATTAGCAAGTTTTTTACAGAACATTTCTGATTTAATATCTAAAACATATTAATAGGTCATCTAAATCTATTGATTTTAAATGAAAAAATTATAACATTAATATATTGTAGGGTTTATGACTATGCTTTACATTAGTTTGTTTGCATTATATTTTATCAGAGTTAAAATCATAACTCCAAAGAAATATTGGTCTATAATGAATATCTTCTCTAATTAAGTTGAAGGAAATAAAAGTTATCTAAAGTTCTATAAAACTATGTTTATGGGACTGGAGCGAGAGCACAGTGGTAGGGCATTTGCCTTGCACGTGGCCAATCCAGGTTCGTTCCCATCATCCCATAAAGTTGCCTGAGCATTGCCAGGAGTAATTCCTGAGTGCAGAGCCAGGAATAACACCTGTGCATCACCAGGTGTGATCCAAAAAGCAAAAGAAACAAAACCTATATTTATATATCTGCGGTATATAAGATCACATTGTATCTATTAAAACTGTTATAATAACATTTTGAAATATCTATAGCAAAATCACTTAATTTAATTTAATTTAATTTAATGGATTAGTATAAAATTCTGTAGATCACACAAATGTACTATTTGTCGATTTCAACTATGTGAATATATTAGGGAAAGGTCAACCGTAATATTGTCTAAATATTTACATATTTATTTTTTGTTCTTATCATTTATTGTACATTGAACTGAAATAATTCTCTGTAAATTTAATAAAATGTGTACACTTTGGTTACATAATCAAGTCTTAATCTGACAAAAAAAATTTTGAATACCAAGTGAGTGTCTATATACTTATATAATTCATGTATGATAAATCACATTATAGTTGTACAGATAAATATTATATTAAACCTATAAATTAAACAGTAAATAGTACAATTTTAATATTAAAAATAAATAAGAAAACTATATTAGGGTGTTAAATATTTATGATATACGACATGACTTTTAAAATATTTGTACAATTATCATCATACAACATTGTTTTCAAGCATTAGTGCAAATTTTTAAAAGGAGTGCATTTTTTCAGTATCTGATCAAGAAGTTAAATGTTGTAGCTTATCAAGCAAAGACAAACAGCACTTAAATGTAAAAATATATACTTTTAGTGCTGTTAAATATTATCAAATCCTATGCTAACAAAATGTATACACCAATTAAATATCTAAAATTTTCAATGACTGACACCCTACCGAGGCCACGAGTTGCTCCCCACGAGTGGCTTTCTGGCACGGCCATTGCCCCAGAGGCACATGAACTTAATTTAGAACTTAGAAATGTGAATGGACTATGCATTAAACTATGGTGTCATGCCCCCCACTCGGGAGGGAAAGGGTGTCTGTCTCTTCTGCCTCCCCCTACCCCGGCAGCATGGTGGCTACTGCCTGAGAGCTTATTGGACAGTCAGGTATGAGCCTGTGGTGACGGGGCAACTGCAGCCTCATGGAATGGGGGGTGAAACCAACACATCCTTCATGCCCTACTGAGGCCACGAGTTGCCCCCCACGAGCGGTTCTCTGGCATGGCCATGGCCCCCCATGTCCCATGGCACACAAACCAATCTCGTATTTATCTGGCTTTTGGCAGAAATCTCTCCAGACTTAATTAGTAAAATACCAGAAATCCAAAATTGTGTGGCCACTATTTTGGCCACACGACATATGGTCTGCATAACCAGCAGTAGAAAATGAATTATTTCACAATGCCCTTTCAGCAATTCTGACTGTTGGGAGAAAATTCCAAACAATAATGGTGCATCTTTCGTCGAAATAATGAATGTAATCCAAGTAGAGAGAGTTAAGTAGAAATCATCTGCCTCACAGGCATCGTGAGGGATGGGAAGGGGGGTGTATTGGGGTTTTTGGTAGTGAATAGTGTGCTTTGGTGAAGGGATGGGTGTTTGATCATTGTATGGCCAAGACTTAAACCTGAAAGCTTTGTAACTTTTCTCAAGGCGATTCAATACATAAATTAAAAATAAATAAATAAAATTTTCAATGACTACTTATTTGGGAGACAAATTCACTGTTTGTGAATGAAATTAAAATGTCATTGGTCACATGGTACATTAACCCATCATGTTTTTTTTTATGTTATAAAGTCAATTAGGAATTTTAAACATCAATTTGATTTCATGACATACCCCAGAAAAGCATATAAAGGCATCATGGTAAGGCACTTGCCTTGCATGTGGCTGACTGAGGTTCAAGCCTTATCATCCCACAGGGTTCCCAGAACCTGTCAGGAATGATCCAGGAGCACAGAGGCTGGAGTAAACCTAAGAATTGCCTGGTGTGGGGTCCTAAAAAACAAAACAGAACAAAAATACACCAACCATTTTCAAGTTAATTCTAAGAAGTTTTCAAGATTATACCAGCAATTCTATCTAAATATTCAATATTCTTCATGTTTTAAATTTAAGGACACTTCCTATGAAAATGGTCATGCAAATATTCCTCAAATTTTAATTAGTCATGCTCATAGTTTGTTTTGCACTTAAATGGCTGGTGTTAACATTTGCAAGACTTTAATTAACAAGTACAGCAGCATTTGCTTAATGCTGTTATGTAGTAAAACATGAATTTATGTTTTTATTTTAATATTCAAATTTTATCTGAGTCATAGATGTATATAAAATTTAAATATTTGTTCCAGTCAAATAATGTCACATTGACTTCATTAGCATTTATGAAGTTTCATAGCTGGAGATAAAATGTCACTTTGTTCATTATGACTTAAGATTCCTTTTATAATTAGGTTTATGATTTTGTTATTGTGATAGAAGGGTACAAATATATTCCTAAGTAATGCATTTCCAAGACCATGTGAAATGAAATTAATTTCATGTAAAATGACAGAAAATATTTGATCAGTCATTTATTTGGAGACACAATTTCACTTGGATTACCACATTTTATCTTCAAAATTAGTGAAGGCAATAAGTATATGTTAAATATATCCCTTTTTACAGAGGACAACTTGTCAGTACAAACACCTGATATAAATTAATCAAAGGACTATAATGTATCTGAATCCAGTCTGTTTTCTAAGTCTGTGCTGAACTTTGTTGTTACAGAACTTTCTGCATCTTGTTGCATTGTCAACAGATGTACTCTTGCTTAGTTTTTAAATAAATTTGGATTTTACTTAATTAATTTCCACAAATTCTCACATTTTAGTGCAATTATAATGTAACAAGTTTCAGAATAATTTCATTTCAATAAAACCTTAAATAGATTTATTTTATCCATGCAATGATGTTTGTTCATCCTACCAATGTTCTAAAATGTTTTAACTAATTTTCTACCAATATAACAATCCTTATTTTTTATTATGGGCTGGAGCGATAGCACAGTGGTAAGGCGTTTGCCTTGCACGCAGCCAACATGGCCGACCCAAGTTCGATTCCTCCGCCCCTCTCGGAGAGCCCGGCAAGCTACCGAGAGTATCTCTTCCTCATGGCAGAGCCTGGCAAGCTACCCGTGACGTATTCAATACGCCAAACACAGTTAACAACAAAGTCTCCCGCTAGAGCAAATCGATGATCAACGGGAGGACCTTTACCTTTACCTTTTTTACCTTTTATTTTTGTGCAGTAAATAGAGGGTAATGGGTAGAATAGGCATGTCACCTATTTCTGCTGGGTATGTGCATGGTTATGTCCCATTTTGATTGATGTCCTTTATTGCTGAGAAGTTAGAAGCAGAATGTACTGTGCAGTCTTGATTACCTACCCAATATTCATTCTTTTATTTCATTCTTAATGTTTTAGGCCAGTCTGCTTTGTTTATATCTAATCTTGTGCCTCGGAGAAGCTGATTCTACTCTCCAGTCCTAACTAACCTTTGCTTTTTCTGCATATTTTGCCACAATTGTAAGGATAGTTATAACTAATACGGTATACTGGCCCTAGAACCTTGGCATTTTAAATCTAGAGTCCACCTTCTAATTTAGAGTCTGTAACTGTGGAAGAGATTATCAGTGGAATCATCTCTCAAGCTATTGGTTAATCATAATACACATATAAGTAAACTACACTTACAAAACTGGCAAAAGACTCACTATTGCTCCTAACTGGCAAAAGACTCACTATATTGTTCCTAAAGTTCAATGGAAGGAAGAAGAATAGTTTGCTAATTTCTTGAGCATCGGAACAAGTTTTTAGAGGATAAAAGAGTAGAGTTCTAAGTTTTATTCTCTATGACTTATTGCCTGAATTTACTTATATGATGAATTTTGGAGTTTTTACAATTTAACAATGTCCACCACAAGGTCATATTCATAGTAGACCTAATAATGAAAGAACTCACTTAAAGTTCTTTTCTGTCCTGCAAATATTGTCTGAATCTTGTCAGCTAATGGCTTACTTCTGAAGTAATAATTATGGATATCAACTTGGAATAAAAATTTCAATCCATAGACTAATTTAAACTCTGTAAAAGGTGGCATTTCATATTGTTACAGGGGAAATCAGGGGGTGGGAAGAGAAAAAAACGTAACTTGATTGTCACTTTAAATCTTATTTATGTGGGATGTAGTCAGTAAGATCATAAAAACAGCTTAGGGTGGGGATAGGCAAAATATATAAAAATAGTCTCCAGCACAGATGGGCACTAGGAAGACAATGAAAAAAGAAGAATCAGGCTCAGGGGTTTGCTAGAACCACAGAGAGAAAACAATGGAAAAAGACAAACTAGCTCCATGTGTTTAAGCATGCAGGCAGTGAAGAAGAGCATTCTTAGAGATGGGTGCTAGAGATGGCAGGAGAAAGATGACAATGGCTCTAGTGAGCAGAGGCCAACAAATTGTCAGCTACTGGTAACTGCAGACCTGTAGCAAGTGGCCACAGAAAGCAGCCCGAGCTGCAGTGCAGCAGAGGCAGAACTGTGGATTGAGTAAATTATAGCTGGGTTGCCCTCTGTGGAGGCAAGTGTCAAGATTCAGTTTTGGGGTCTGCTATCCCTACTAAACTCAAGCTGTCTAGTTTTTCATTTTTATAAAAGTTAAATTATAAACTGTCTTCTCAGACTTTCTGAGTGTCAACGTAATGTTGACTCTACTATATTAATACTTACTGGCATTAAATATTCCTGGAATATTTAATAAAATTGATGTTTAGTTAAGGAAGAGTTAAATTACTTTTATTTACAGTAATAGTCTCTCTTTCTCTCTCTATATATACTATCTTCCATCTATTTATCTGTCTTAGAATTATTCATTTTTTCCATATTATGATTTAATCAGCCTACTTGAGCTGTTAACAAAGAGCTATTATGACAGTTGTTATACAGTAGACAATGATCTATTGGTTAGCTAGTCTTAAATCTGATCTTAAAAGTGAAGATAATTTGTATCCACTGTAAAAATCTCATCATAGGATCAATTAAACGTGTTTCTTTGCACTCTTGGGATATTTTCCAAGAAGTGGTTAAAAAGACCTGGTACATCTACACAATGGGATACTATGCAGCTATCAGAAAAGATGAAGTCATGAAATTTGCTTATAAGTGGATAGACATGGAGGGTATCATGCTAAGTGAAATGAGTCAGAGAGGGGCAGACATAGAAGGACTGCACTCATTTGTGGAGTATAAAATAACATTTGTGGAGTATAAAATAACATAAATGGACATAGAAGGACTGCACTCATTTGTGGAGTATAAAATAAAATATCATAACATGAGACTGACATCCAAGGACAGTAGATACAGGGGCCAAGAAGATTGCACAATAGTTGGAAGCCTGCCTCATGAGCGGGGGAGAAGGCAGCTGGAATAGAGAAAGTATCACTAAAGAAAATGCTGGTTGGAGAGATCGGTTGGGATGGGAGGTGTGTGGTGAAGGAAGATAAGGGATCAAAGATGATAAACTCTGAGTATCAGTATTGCAAACCATAATGCCCACAAGTAGAGAGAGCATATGGGGGCAATTGTCTGCCATAGAGGCAGGGGGAGGATGGGAATGGGGGGGGTGTATACTGAGGAGATTTGTGGTGGGAAATATGCACCAGTGGAGGGATGGGTGCTTGATCATTGCGTGTTTGTAACTCAAACATGGGTTACATACAGCTTGTAACTGTATCTCTCGGTGACGTAATAAAATAAAATAAATAAATAAATATAATTTTAAAAAGAAGGAAAAAAGATCTATTAACTGCCTTATTCTTTCAAAAATAAATAAGTTTTTAAAGTACAGTCTTCAAGGTCTTTGAAACTCTGAATTCTTTTAATAACCATTTACTGTGTATTAAAAACTAAATTCAGTTCATGGGAATTTAACAGCAGCATTGATCTCAAAGAAATAATTACTCTGGATGGTTGTAAATAATATAGATATTATTTTTTTTTAAAAAAAGGGGATGCTTACATCACTGTTTCATTCCCATTTTTCAGGATATTAGCATTATTGGTCGGAAAATAATTAATTTGAAAAGTAAAAAGAAAGGTTTATGCAACCAACATAAACTGTTTTGTGTAAAATTCATTTGTCTTCAGAATCATTATCAATTGCTGACAGAGAGAATGTAGTTCTCACATTTGGCTTCAAGGTGCTATAAACTAAAAAAAAAGAGACACCAACCTGACTTTCATCTAATAAAGCTTTTAGTAAGCAGCTGACTGAATCCTTTAAACTATACATTTTCCAAGCAAAGATTACAGAGCAAAGAACCTTAATCCCCTATCCACATCCAGATTCTCATGAATTAATTCATTAGCTCATAAGTAAATTACATTCTCAAACCACTGCCTAAACTCATGTGTAGTTATTCATTCTATCCGTTTGGGTTTCTGAATGTTAGTTCAGGTTTCTTTAATTACTAATCAGAAACATCAACAAGAAACACAAGATATTATATTCACAAGGTAGTAAAAATAAATAGAAAATTTAAAAGCTAGATAAGAATTTTCACTCTAAAATATTGACCTCTTTTTAAAGATCTAATATTTGGTGAAGACATCTAGACAAGTTAAATGGGAAGAAACAAACCTAGTTTAAGAAACAGATGCTTGTAAACTCCTTAGATAGTTAAATATTTTATTGATTTTCTTTTGCTAAATCTCTTTTCTTTTTCTCTCATTTCTAGTACCATCCCTTCATTTATTTATCTATGTGTTATGTAAATTTTGCTTTAAGTATGGAAACACTCCAAACTATACAATTATAATTTAAAGTATTCAAATATTGATATCCTAAGAGATTAGGAATTCCTAACACTAATTCTTCTAACTAGAGATAAAAGTCGGTAAATTCCTAAAAACTAAACCATGCAATATTGTATTAGGTGACTCAAGACTGCATTAGATGTGTCAAAGCTTATTTTATATTTGAATATAAACATATTCAAATGAATTCAAACCTGAATTCTTTGACTTTTAAGTCATTCATTTTTATATGTGTTTATCGTTTGCTGTAATTGCAACTTCTCCAAATGCTACAACAGTAATTTGAGAATTATAATATCCAATTCTTTCCACGACTAGGATATTTTTTCTTCCCCTTAGCTAAACTGAAGCTGTCTAGTTTTTCATTTTTACAAAAGTTAAATTATAAACTGTCTCCTCAGTCTTTTTGAGTGTCAACATAATGTTAACTTTACTATTTCTACTTAATCTCATTAAATATTTCTGAAATATTTAATAAAATTGATGTTTAGTTAAGAAAGAGTTAAATTACTTCTATTTAACTGTACAGTAATTATCTCTCTTTTTCTCTCTCTATATACTATCTTCCATCTATTTATCTGTCTTAGAATTATTTTTCCATATTATGATTTAATCAGCCTAAAATTAAGATATTACAGATTATTGCATAAATATAGCCTTATAAAGACATGAAATATAATGGCAGGCAGTTATTTTTGATTTTTGTATAATCCTCACAGAAAGAAAGGAGTTAGAAGTCTGGAGATTGAAAGGGAAGAGATTTACAGTAACAAGAGAACATATTTGATAAATGTATTTGTTTTGGCATTCGTATAAATATTTCTGATATAAAAAGTCACCTCTTATAACTCCATGTGAGAGAGAATTTTCTGTTCTAGTTTTCTTTCTGACTAACTTCAAAGGCAATGGAAACTGAGAAGGGGTGTTCATTGGAGTGCAGAACACAGGGGAGTTCAGGACATGGAATGGTGAGAAAGATAATGTGACAATGGTGGAGGAGGTGGTCACTCTGTGAGAGGCTGTTGAGCTGGAATGTGTCAGGCATGAAACCCTATCAGCATCTATATTGTAAACCACTGAGCCTAAAATGGGGGAAAATTAAAGTGCCTGTCAGAGATAGGCAAAGGTGGGAAGGTGAAAGCACCGAAAGAATGCATCTCTGTAACTTTCAGACCAAAGGAGTATATATATATATGTATATATATATATACATATATATATATAGGCTGGAGCGAAAGCGCAGTGGGTAGGGCGTTTGCCTTGCAAGCAGCCATGTTGGCGGCCGACCCGAGTTCGATTCTTCCGGCCCTCTCGGAGTGCCCAGCAAGCTACCAAGAGTATCTCGCCTGCAAGGCAGAGCCTGGCAAGCTACCCGTGGCGTATTCGATATTCCCAACACAGTAACAATTGTCACAATGGAGACGTTACTGGGCCCACTGGAGCAAATCGATGAACAACGGGAGGACAGTGACAGATATATATATATATATATATATATATATATATATATATTGTGTGTGTGTGCATGTGTGCTTTTAATAAGCACTCATCAAATCATTAGAAAAAGAAAGAGTAGTCTCCAAAAGAAAAATTTGAATTTTATTAAACACTTTAACCAGGTTAAAAGTACTCATAGAGTATAAGCAGTTTGTATCCTTAAAAAAATGAAACCACACACAGACACACACACACACACAGACACACACACAGAGTTCTTTTATTTCTGTCAGCAGTTAAGTTCTGCCTAGTGTTTAAATAATGTGGTAGATGTAGAAATAACTAAAACATTTCACATTTCAATGGAACTAATTTTCTAGTTATCTCCATGCACCTAGAGCTCTTAAACCACTCTACCTCTCATTCTTATACTCTAGAAAGTTCTTTTCCAAATAATGCATTTAAGAGAACTTTCTCTCTATAATTTAGTATAGTAATTATCTTTTACATTCCATTCATACCCAATAATCATCTCATTTATAAACTGAAGTGATGTTATTCTTTGTTTTAAGCATAATGATAGGACCTGAGAGATAACAGGGGTTAAGTTAGGGGTTAAGGTGTTTACTTTGCATAGGTTGATCCTGGTTTGATCCACAATACCACAATACCAATATGATTCCCTGACTACAGTCAGAAAATATCCCTGAACACTGAACCAGGAGCTAGCCCAGAACACCAGCAGGTATGGCTCAACAACAACAAAATAGTAATTATATATGACTCTTTATTTAATGCCAGTATCTCCTCACTGGAATCCTTGCTTCCTGAAAACAGAGTATATGTATATACTTTATGTAGTGCTAAAATCCTGGGGAGCAAATCTGCACCAGTATTAATATATTAACCATAAAGTATAGTTATGCAATTGAAAGTAGGGAAAAAAGTAAATATACAATGGTTTGTTGGATGATTTTTACATTTTTATCCTCTGCTTCAGTCAAGAAGATCAAAGTATTAAAGAACACCATTCAATGTCTAAAATGTTATTATAATATCACATATCAAAGAATAAAAGAAACTCTAAGAAAATGTTTTTGCTCAAACACAATTTCTCAAAGTTTCTCCTCTATTTTTTAGACAATAAAACCTTCTGTTTCTTTCTTATCCTAAAATTTTTGCATTGTATCAAGTGTACATTATTTATTGAGTTGTAGCTATCTCAAGCATCTTTCCATGCTAGCCTGTGGTATCTCTATTATTATTATTATTGGAAGGGTTAGCAAGAAATATTATTTCAAGCTGTATTTTACACTCAGATTTTTAAAGTGAGTTTTATGACCAAAAATTTTGGTATATAACTTAAATTTGGACTGTTGAAGCACTCTGTTAGAAAAAGTGCCTAGATACACTATGTTTGAAATTGTATTTCTTAACTGTAGACTGTATTGCTCTCTTTTACCTTTGATTAACTTTACACAAATATCCAGTAATTGGAAGCTCCAAAACATAACCTCTAGCACTGGTGTATGCATGTAATTACTTATTTCTCTTTAAGAATCACACTTGTAAAAGTGAGTTAATAAGTGGTGCCCTGGTGTTTCAACAAGACTTTTCATTGTTATTTTGTGAGAAAAGCACAATGGTTTATGTTAAACAATTCTTTATGCACTGGGACATGGCAGCAATTAACTAGCTAAAACGTTGTTTTTTATATTATTGTAATTGAAAGAAAATTTGTGACAATACCCTCTTTCCTTTTAGTGCTGGTACATAATTGGAAAAAAGCCCTGTTCTTTTGTGTTTCTCTATATAATATAATACATTTGTCATTTCTTATTAGCTCCTTAGATTTCTATTATTTACAAGCCCATTGAGATGCAATAAAAAAGTTTCCACACAGAGCTCATTATTTCTAATTAATCCCCTTAAAAAACTACAAGATGGCTTGCCTATGAAAATCTTTTATAACACAATAGTGTCTTATTTTCCATTTCATTTTATAAATTGTACATGTGCAGTATCAGGACAATTTTTATAATATGCAATTTCTTTTTCTTTAATATGCAAACAGGCAACCAAACAAAATATTCAATAAATTATTCACATCTGTGAGATTATCTTTTTCACTTGAATTATGAATAAGATATTGAAATTAGCAGTAGAAAGTAATGCTTCTCAGCTTAACAAACAGTAAAGAAAGAAAAGTTTCTCTCTTATAAAATGTCATATCTGAAGTTAAGTTGATATTATGGATTACAGATTTTCCTATAAATATAATTGATTGCAATAAAATGATCTTTTTCATACATTAGAATTTTATTCTATTCTAAGATCTACTTTTTAAAAAGATAATTTACAACTACACCTCCCAACAATAATATCATCCAAGAATTTCTTGATCTTATCTTACTGATACTTTGAGATCTACTAAAATATAGTAGAAATTTAAAATCAATAGAAATTGAAGAGATTATTCAGGTAAATCAATATTAATGCATAAAACTCTTCTTAGATGTCATGTAGTTTGTTTAAGATATGTTATGGGGGAGAAACAATTTTTACTTTAATGTTTAAGATTATCACATCACAAATAATAAACATCAGCATTTAAAAAATATAAAACAGAAAACATTTCACATGCAAGCTATAGTTATCAAATTAATAGCAACATATAAAGTATAAAAAAAGTAAGCAGGAAATTTAACTGTGTTCACTGAAATCTTCTTCCATCTGTGTATATAGGAAATATGATCTATTTTATAGATTAGTCTAGGACATTAAGAAAACTATATTCTTTTTTGTTTTTTATTTATTTTAATTATTGGAGTTTGGGTCATAATGACCAAAAGAAGAGAAAGAGGAAAAGAGAGACAGACAGACAGACAGCAGTAGAGATACTGAGAGAGGTGTCTGCTGTAGAGGCAGACTGGGGGTGCTGAAGTGCAGGGAGGGAAATTGGGGACTTTGTTGGTGGGAAATGCACCCTGGTGAAGGGATGAGTGTGATACAGTGGGTGATAGAAAGTCACTACAGACAGCTTTGTAACCATTTATCTCATGGTGACTTAATTAAAAAACTTAAGATAAATGATTCTGTGTCAGGCTGTGAGGTGGGTGAGAGCCCTCCCCACCCCAAGGGACCCAGCACTGGCAGCCCATCTCCACTGTCCAACCACCAACAAGCTCCAGGCTGCCTTTGGGATGCTCAGGCCAACCTCATGCATGAATGAAGTCCCACGGAACCCAGATAATGCGGAACTTTGTAATCTTGGACTCAGGACTCAAGGGGACTAGAACAGAGATTCTCTCCCTGCTTCCTCCAGTCTCCTGTGACTCAGGGATCACACCTCTAAGCCATACCCTGCAGACACCAGATAATTTTCTCATCTACCCCCCCTCCAGAAATCACGTATGTTCCTCCCGAACGGGAGTATGAAAGGAGACTCCCAGAACCATGCCACTGGACTCTGTGTCATGCTGTGGGGTGGGTGAGAGACCTCCCCATCAAAAGGAACCCAGCCCTGGCAGTCGACCTCCACTACCCAACCACCACCATGCTCTAGGCCTCTTTCTGGACCGCGCAGCAGCAACGTGGCCACACAACACATTATATGACACTTCCTACCCATTTATGCCTCTTGGAGAGCCCAGCAAGCTACTGAGAATATCCTGCCTGCACGGGCAGAGCTTGACAAGCTCCCTGTGGCATTTTCAATATGCATAATACAGTACCGATAATAGATCTCCTTCCCCTGATCCTGAAAGAGCCTCTAATCATTGGGAAAAGTTGAATAAGAAGAGGCTGCTAAAATCTCAGCGATGGGAGGAATAGAGACATTACTTGTGCCCGCTTAAGTTATTCGACAACCATTGGGATGACAATGATACAGTGATACAGTGAAAATAAATGAATAAAATAGGGGTAAAGGCCCTCCCGTTGATCGTCAATTTGCTCGAGCGGGCCCAGTAACGTCTCCATTGGAGACTTTGTTGTTACTGTGTCTGGCATATCGAATACTCTCGGTAGCTTGCCGGGCTCTCCGAGAGGGGCGGAGGAATCGAACATGGCCGACCCGAGTTCGATTCCTCCGCCCCTCTCGGAGAGCCCGGCAAGCTACCGAGAGTATTCGATATGCCAGACACAGTAACAACAAAGTCTCCAATGGAGACGTTACTGGGCCCGCTCGAGCAAAAATAGGGGAGTTTGGGATTATTTAAGATATCTGCAATATATGTACCCTCATACGAGATTAGAAAATAGTTAATAAAATTCTATGAACCAATGAAATCTCTGTCTTATGTATTCTAGAGTTAGCATTAAAATTATCATACGTGTTCATCTATAACTCTAATTTATAGCTCTGAAAATTTTGTAGGTGTGTTCTTATAAAACCTCTCCTATAGATAACATAGAAGATACAGAGACATTACTAAATTTATTCTATCAGAGTATTCTCATCTTTCTCTGAACACTTTGTTAATCATGTTCATTAAAGTGATAATATGGGTCCAAAGAGATACTTGGGGGCTTGAGGGGATTCTCTTGCATGTTGGTGATGCACGTTTGATTTGTGAAATGTCATATGGTCCCAAAGAACTGACAGAACTTATCCCTGAGCACAAAATTAGGAGTAAGCTATAAATACTATGAGGTGTGAGTAACCTACCCATAAAAGATAATGTGTTGATGTTTAATGTAAATATATAAGATGTGACATTTCCCATTTGTCATGTAGGAAGTACTTTACCATATGCATATGTCAGTAATGTACAGACATACCTCAGATATAGCACCACTTTTACTCAGGACCACCATAATAGATGATGCTCTAAATTGAGTCAAACATTTTATACTATGAAATAATGTTTATATTATGATGTAATATAGATAACATTGTAGTAATAAACATAATAAAATTGGGTCAAAATCATCAAAATTACTTTGTGGAAATGTCTCAAAAGTTTTCCAAAATATGTCCACCCTGAGCAGATTCCAGGCAGCTGAAGTTCTCTGGAACCCAGCCACAACCATGCTAAGACCACACGCTCAGAGGAGCCTCTTGCATGAAGGAACCGGCAGAGGAACTCAGGTGTGTGGGACCCGGGGCTGACATCTCTAAATCTGCTCCTATCAGAACTGGGCCTTCTCCACCCAGATTCTCCATTTTCCAGTAGCTAGACAGTTACACCCACCAACTACCCTGTAATCCCACCAATGGCCTTGATCCAGAGACTATAAAAAAAAGCTCCTGGAAGCACTAGTTTTCATTCTCAGAGTACCTGGCAGGCTACCAAAAGTATCCTGCCTACATGCCTGACTGGGAACACCTGTAAGGGTGATTAGAGGCTGCCCCAAAAACCTCCATCTCTCTCTGAGAGTCCGGCAAGCTACTGAGAATATCCCACCCACATGGCAGAGCCTGGCAAGCTACCCGTGACATACTTGATATGCCAAAAACATTAACAATGATAGCCTTCATTCCTCTGACCCTGAAAAAGCCCACAATATGCCATCAAGCTACACTAGCACATGACAAGGACGAATGGAGGTGTTATTGGCACCTGCTCGAGCAAATCGATGAACAATGGGATGACAGTGTTACAGTGATATAGTGATGTTCATCTGATTCTTCACAGTTATAACCTATTTGCCAGTGAAGGGTCTTGCTTGGGTGTTGATGGCTGCTGATTTAACAAGGTGGTGGTTTTGAAGGATGTATTAGTGCTGATAATTTCTTAAAATAAAGTTACAGTGGCAAAGCCACTCCAATTTTTCATTCCCTTTTATTTCTTATATCATGAAGTGCAATTTGTTAATATTTTACCTATAGTACAACTTCTTTCAAAATTGGAGCCAAACCTCTTAAACTGTGTGGCTGATTTTGTGTCTATGTTTTAAATATTTTACATCCTCTGTAGTCATTATAACAATGTACGTAGCATCTTTACAAGAGCACAACTCAAGAAACTTTCTTTAAAGGGACCAGAGAGATAGTATAGTGCTTAGTTCTTGCCTTGAGTTTGATCCCTCGAATCTCATATTGTCCTCTGAGCACTGCAAGAAATGACCCCTGAAAGCTGATCCAGGAGTAAGCCATGGGCACAATTGGATGTGACAAAAAGAAAGAAACTTGATTTTTAAATCATTCATAATAAGGAATGCCCTATCCTTCAAATTTGAACATGAGAATATAGCATTTGGATTACAAAGTCAATTCTTATTCTAAGAATATATGCATGTTTATATAGTAAAAATTAAAACCAATAAAATATCATTCATATATATAATCCTTATTATATGTTGTTATTGGTTTTATTTTTACTCCCTCTCATAAATTACAAATAGTCAAAATGCCATCTAGGACTGAAAATCTTTTCCAGAGGTTTTTATTTTTTACTTTGAACAGACATAAAGCAGATGAGTCAACATCAATGACATTCACATGTATATAGAAGATTTGAAAGCTGCCAACACCAAGATTTGAAGTTGAAATTGTTTCTTGTTTCATAGACTACAGAATGTATATTGTAGTAACTGGCATAAAAGTGAAGCCCCTCCTCCTCCCACAACACACATCTTAACAGAATAAATAGCTTACAACCATGGACTTAAAATTTTATGCTGTAAACATTTCGTTGTTGTTGTTGTTGTTATCCAGGTCTTGTTCTATTTAAAGGCTTGAGCAGAGTAGATCCAGTATCATATTTAAGGTTTGTAGCATTTTCTGAATGATCAATGAACATTAACTTCAGAGTAAAGTTACCAGTTTCATCAGCCAGCCCCTAATAAGAGAGTTTTCCCTATACTTTGAAGCTTAAAAGTCAACCATTAATTTAATCTATCTATGAAGTCCCTAATGATCTTGTTTTCCAATATAAAGCTATTCCATCTGAACATCTGTTATTTTGTGTAGTCACTTTTTATCTGTATCTTACCTAGAATTTCTGGATAACGTATTGCAACTGATACATTAGCATTTGCTGCCTCTGCCTGTACTTTTTTTGTAGAGATGGCTTTTTACATTTAATAAAACAATTCATTTTAGTTTCAAACATTTTATCTGAAATTTTCTCACTTCTTTAAACTTTCATAGAATTAAATAGAAATAGGATATTTCTCTGTCTTAGGCTTTGACTTAAGGAAATATGGCTAGTTCAATCTCTTCAAAGCACTAAACTGTTCCTTCATATCAGCAATAAGGCTAGTTTAAACACATGAGGGAAGCACATTTTGTATCTTCAAGAACTGTCCTTTAATTCAGCACTTAGATCATTTCTTTGTTGCAAGAAGCCTAACTATCTCACTTTCTCATACTGTTTCATTATTAGCTTGCTTTTGTATTTTGGATTCACACAGGCAACACTCAGAGTCAAGTACCATTCTACTTGACTATATCTTTTGCCTAGACTTCCTTACTTTTTATATACTATGCTCACTCAGTCCTACTTATTGATTAATAGAAATATGCACTTTCTCTTTTACTTGTAAACAGAGAACATTTTAGGGTAAATATTTGGTCTAATTTAAATAACATGGAAGAGCTAGAAAGTATATGTTTCTTTTTTCTTTTTTCCTTCTGTGTAGTTTTCTGGCCACAACTAGCTGTGCTCAGATGGTCAGCAACTATACCACCTCCACTTTGCTGATGACATCGTTCTAATAACACCAAACATCAGCCAAGCTGCACAAATGCTGACCGACTTCGACCTTGAGTGTGGAAAGGTTGGATTACAGCTGAACCTCCCGAAGACAATGTTCATGAGAAACAGTCTTGTTCCTGACATTCCATTCACTCTCAACGGAACGACCATCTCCGAATGCAACAGTTATGTATACCTTGGTCAAGAAGTCAACGTGACAAAAGACCTGGCACCTGAGTTGTGCAGGAGGAAAAGAGCGGCTTGGAACACCTTCAAGAGTGTAGAAGAAATAAATAAAAGGACAAAGAATCTCCAGCTCTGAGCACATCTCTTTGATTCCACTGTTCTTCCTGCATTAACATACACCTCAGAGACCTGGGCCTCACAAAAACAGGATGAGAACGCTATTTGGGTCTCTCAAAGAGAAATTGAAAGAGCTATGCTTGGAGTATCAGGCTTTATGCAAATGAGAGAAAGAATCCGGAGTTCTGACCTCTGTCAATGCTCAAGAATCAGAGACGCTGCCTCATTTGCCAAGGCATGAAAAATCAGATGGGCTGGACACATAATGAGATTTGAAGACGACTGCTGGACTAGAGCCATTGCCAACTGGATTCCACAGGACCTCAAAAGATCGCGTGGCCTCCCACCTACGAGATAGTCAGACTTCTTCGTCAAGACCCTGAACTATTGGTTTGAGGCTTTTTCTGGTCCTAGAACGAGCAGATGCCATTGGGCTATGCTAGCATGAAACAGGGATGAATGGAGACGTTACTGGTGCCCACTCAAGCAAATCAATTAGTAATGGGATATCAAGTGATCAAGTGATTTATATCACTTCAAAACAACATGTGTATATATTTTTTGGCCTTACCTGTGTCCTATGACCTGTCTTTCTCTATTGAGAAATTTAAATAGTCGCATCAGTTGTAAAATTTAAAGTCTGATTCAAATCCTTTATATGAAATACACTTGCCCTTGTCATTTTCAGATCACTAACAACTGGACAAATAAGTCCATAATTATGCTATGCTTGAGAATTTTGAGACCAAGAATTAATTGGACTTTTAAGTCTATTGAACAAGTGTATTATTTTAAATGCCACTCCTATATTCATTCTATAATAAAAATAAATAACCATGTGTAACAAACTCAATTGAATACCCTCAAATGAATTATGTTTGATAATTAGTATATCACAGTTCCTACCTAACATTTATTACAGGCTGGTATCTCGATTTTTTTAACTCAACTCGGGCTCTTCCTTGGCACATAAAGGCATGAACTCTCCAAGGGCAGAGGAACTGTCATTTACTACAAGCAAACTTCTGAAATTTAACAGTTGTGCCCACAGAAGGCATCAGTCAAACATTTTGATTCAATTATTGAATAAATATACCTGACTTTAAATTTTTTAAGGTTGAAGACTATGTTTAATTTGTTCAGAAAATAATTCTGATAAATCATTTCCTAGAAACTCTCTTGAATAAAATAGCAGAAAAACGAGAGAAATTGAGAGGAAGAAAGGACAGCAACTGGGAAGGGAAAACATGGAATAAAGAAATGACAAAAATCAAAAATTATATTCATTATATTTGGTGTTTGTGAAGAATTAAATAAAATGATCTCAAATAGACTAAATTTACATACACTATAGAGATGTAGAAGTGATAAAATTTAGCTAATCGTTGAAAATATAAGATTTTTGTAAATGATAAAATTATCTCTATGACTTCAAAATATATTACCAAAATATGCCCTTAATAGATGTGACTATATGGGAGAAAAATTAGAGTAAAAGTATATAGTTATCATTAATATAGACCAACCATCTTTTTAAAAAATTTTTATTAGTGAAACACCATGAAGTGCAGTAGTAGACTTATAAATTTTTTGTGCTTGGTTTCAGTTATACAATGACGGGTACCCATCTCTCCACCAGTGCCCATTCTCCACCCACAATGATCCCAGTATCCCTCCGACCCCATCCCACTGAGGATCTTTGGCAGGGCATTCCCTTTTGTTCTCTCTCTACTTTTGGGTGGTATGGTATGCAAAAGAGGCATTGAGTGGCAATCATGGTCAGTCTATAGTCTACTTTCAGCATGTTTTTCCAGTCCTGGGAGGACCTTCCCAACACCCTTTATTTGGTGCTCCCTTGTCTATCTAAGATGCCTTTTCCCCCAGCATGTGCGGCTGGCCTCCAAGTCATGGAGTGAACCTCCTGGTACTTATCTCGACTATTCTTGGGTGTTAGTCTCCTATTTTGTTACTTTATATTCCCCAGATGAATACACTCTATGTTTATCCCTCTCTTTCTGACTCATTTCACTTAGCATGATACTATGTTTATCCCTCTCTTTCTGATTCATTCCACTTAGCATGATAGTACTACTTGCATGTAAATTTCATGACTTCATCTTTTCTAACAGCTACATAGTACTCCATTATTTAGGTGTACCAAGTCATCTTTTCTCAGGCACTCAGGTTTTTTCCAGATTTTGGCTATTGTGAACAGTGCAGCAATGAACATAGAAGTGCAGATCTCATTTTGGCTATACTTTTTTTGCCTCTCCTGGATATATTTCCAGGAGTGGTATTACTGGGTCAAATGGGAGCTCAATTTCTAATTTTTTGAGAATTGTCCATAATGTTTTTGAAAAGGGCTGAACCAGTCAGTATTCCCACGAGCAGTGAAAGAGGGTCTCTTTCTCGCCACATTCACACAAACACTGGTTGCTTTTGTTCTTTTGGATGTGGGCCAGTCTCTGTGATGAGATGATATCTCAGTGTTGTTTTGATCTGCATCTTCCTGATGATTAATGATGTAGAACATTTTCTTATCTGCCTTTTTGCTATTCTGACTTCTTTGAAAAAGTTTCTGTTCATTTTATCGCCCATATTTTGATGGGGTTGGATGTTTTCTTCTTGTGGAGTTCAACCAGTAATTTGTATATCCTTGATATCAACCCATTGTCAGATGTGTATTGGGGGAATATCCTTTCCCATTCTGTAGACTCTCTTTGTATTCTGGCCACTGATTCTTTTTTATGTAGGATTACTGCTATTTATTCAGCCACTCATTAGGGTGATTGAGTTTTGCATGAACTCCATCTTATTCTTTTTTCCCATTTTTTATAATTTTTTTATTGAATTACCATGAGAGCAGTTACAAAGCTTTTGGGTTTATGTCTTGGTCATACAATGAAACACCTGTACCTTCACCAGTGCTCATTCTCCACCACCAAAAACCCAGTGTACCCCCATCCCACACCCTCTCCCTACTTGTGGCACAGATGATTTCCAAATCACTCTCTGTATACTTTGATCACATTCAACATTTTGACAACACACCCAACATTATTATTTGAGATGACCAGCAATAGAAAACAAATTGTCTACTGTTGCTACTGTTTCTTTGGAGGTGTATAAGGTTCTTAGTTTAAGATAGTTTCATTTGTCTATCTCCATGTTCACTTGCTTGGCCAGTGGCGTGACATCTTTGAAGATACCGTCAGCTTCAATGTCGTGGAGGGTTTTGCCAAAATTGTCATCATTGTACCTGGTCTAATGTTGAGGTCTTAAATCCATTTTTATCTTACTTTTGTACATGGTGTTAGGCAGAGATCTGAGCCCATTTTTTTTGCATGTAGCCATCCAGTTTTGCAAGCACAATTTGTTAAAGAGGCTTTCCTAGCTCCACTTCACATTTCTTGCTCCCTTATCAAAGATTAGATAATCATATGTATGGGGGGAGATGTCAGTATTTTCAACCCTGTTCCATTGGTCTGCAGATCTGCGTTTTTTCCAGTACCATGATGTTTTGATTATTACTGCTTATAGTAGAGTTTGAAGTTAGGGAGGTCGATTCCTCCCATTTTCTTTCTCCAAAAAATTGCTTTTGCTATTTGTGGGGTTTTATTGTTCCATATGAATTTCAGGAGTGTTTGCTCCATTTCTTTGAAGAATATCATGGGTATCGTTATAGGGATCACATTGAATTTGTACAATGCTTTTGGGAATCATTGCCATTTTGACAGTTAATTCTCCTGATCCATGATCAGGTAATACCTTTCTATTTTCTCGTGTCCTCTTTTATGTCCTGAAGTAGTATTTTGTAGTTTTCTTTGTACAGGTCTTTTACTTCCTTAGTTAAGCTGATTACTAGGTACTTGATTTTCTGGGGCACAAATGTGAACGGGATTTTTTTTCATGTCACTTTCTTCTCTCTCACTATTTGCATATAGTGAGATACCTTAGGTCCTGGTAGCTCATGTCTTCAGTCTCATTTGTTTCCAGGTATCTTTTCATTTTGTCCTTGACTTCTTTCCTGACCTCGTTGTTCAACACTGAGTTGTTTAATTTGCAGGTGTATGATATGGTTCTCCGTGTTTGTGTCTGGTTCACTTCTATTCTCAGTGCATCGTGGTCTGAAAAGATTTTTGACACTATTTCTATCTTCCTGATTCTATTGAGGTATGTTTTGTGGCCTAACACATGGTCTATTTTGGAAAATGTTCCGTGTGCACAGGAGAATGATGTGTATTCTTTCTTTAGAGGGTATAAAGCCCTGCATATTTCTATAAGCCCGCTCTCTTCTATTTCTTCCTTCAAAGCCAAAGTTTTCTTGCTGAGTTTTGTTCTTGCTGATCTATCCAGGGTGATAAGGTGATGTTGAAGTCTCTTGCTACTATTTTGTTGCTTGTCATGCCCTCCTAAAAATCTGTTAGCATACTTAGAAAATCTGTTAAATATTTAGCTGTTTTATGATTAGGTGTGTATACATTTAAGAGTGTGATTTCTTCCTATTATACGTATCACTTGATGAATAGAAAATAACCTTCACTATTTCTTCTAATTTTTTTCAACCTGAAATTTATGTTATCGGATACTACTATAGCCACTCCAGCTTTTCTGAGGGAGCTGTTTGCTAGCAGGATTCTTTTCCATCCTTTAACTCTGAATCTGTGTTTGCTCTGACAGTTCAGATGAGTTTCTTGTAAGCAGTAGAATCTTGGGTTCTGTCTCTGAATCTATTTTGTCACTCTGTGTCTCTTAGTTGGTGAATTTAGACTGTTTATGTTGAGAGAAATTATTGTTATGGGGTTTTGTGTCATCTTTCTCTCAGGGTGTGTTGTGCTTGTAGGGTTTGTCTTGGCTTATAGTAGCCCCTTTAGCCCTTCTTTTAGGTTTGGTTTCAAGTCAAAGAAGTTCCTGATCTGCTGTTTATCATGAAAATAGTATGCCGTTCCTTTGAGTTTGAGTGAGAGTTTAGCTGGATAGAGTATTCTTGGTGAAACATTCATTTCAGTGAAGAGTATTCTTGATGAAACATTCATTTCAGTGAGTTTTTTTTTTTTCACTATATCTCGCCATTGCTTTTGGACTTGGAGGGTTTCCTCCGATAGGTCTGCTGTTAATCTAAGGGGTGCTTCTTTGTATGTGATTTCATTCTTTGACCTTGCTGCTTCTAGTATTGTGTCTCTATCTGCGGCATCAATCATTCTAACTATGGTATATCTTGTAGCATTTTTGTTAGGGTCTTTTTTAGTTGGTACCCTTTGGGCTCATTGAATCTGCATTTTCCAGTTCTGTGAATTTTTCAGCAATGATTTGTTTAGCCTTGGCTTTTTCATTGGAATTGTTTCCCTGACTTTCTGGTATTCTGATGATTCTAATGTTTTTCCTCTTGGAAACTTCTCCTAGGACTCTGATTTGCTCTAGAGCTGTTTTGAGGTTTCTTGCCATTGTTTGTTGTTGTCTGTTGGCTTCGTGCAGCTGATCTTCCAGCACACTGATTCTTTCTTCAGCCGTGGCCATTCTACTGTTGAGGGCACAGACTGAGTTTTTTATTTCATCTACCAAATATTTTATTTGTGACTTCTGTGTGCATAACTTTCCAATTTCTGCTCTCATGTCTTCCCGCAATTTCTTGATTGTTTCTTTCATGTCCTCCTTTAATTTATTGGATATCTGTCTCACCGTTTCATTGAGATCTATGAACATCTTCATTACTTCATATCTGAATTCTTTTCAGAGAGGTCCCTTAGGTGAGTAGCACCTACTGAGGCTTCTGGACTTTTTTCATTGGCCTCCCCACGTAATGGAGATTTGCGTTGTTTCTTCATGTTGTGGATGTTTGCAGATTGAGATGTTACTTGAGATTTCTGGGTATGAGTATATTACCTATGGCCAGCGTGAGCATTGGCCCACTCAAAATTAGGCCACACCCACTTCTACAGAAGCCACACCCACTTCTGAAGAGGCCACACCCCTACAATTACTTGGAGGGGGGGTGTGGTGGGTACAACCTAGGGGAGAAAGAAGACCGGGCACAGCACTGGGAACAAACAGTAAGAGGCTAAGGGATGGTGAGATTCCCAGGCTCTAGAGGACACCTGGGGTTTTACACGAAGAAAGCCAAGTCCTGCTTTCAAATACTGACGGACTAACTGACGTTGGGGAGGAATAAGACCAGACACAGAGTTGGGGACAAACAGAAAGAGGCTCAAGGATGGTGAGCCTCCAAGGGTCCTAGAGGATGCTTACCAACCATCTTTAATAAAGGATATGCTATGTACCAAATAGCATTATATGATACCGGAATTTCAATGGATTTACAAGAGAAAATTACGGTTGTTAAGGATGGGGGAGATAGCACAGGAATCAGGAGAGTACCACTGGGCCTGTGCCTGATGGTCCCAGCATTCCAGGCCACTAGCAGCATTACATCCTTGAACACTCCATATTGTTATATTAAAACGTCAAGCTATCAGTCACAGCCTATTATTGCTGCAAGTAACTATCCAGAAAAAACACTGATTGGGAGGCCTACAAACTGTGATAACCATTGAAGATTCTCCCGAGAAATTAAAATATAACATCTAACATTTCAAAAATTTAACAACTATTCAGTGAAAGAATAAAGATATTTTGTATAATCTATTTCTTCATGCACAAAGCCACTCATTTTTTTAAATGTAGGAGTACTGCTGTTTATTCAGCTACTGATTAGGCTATTAAATTGGGCATGAACTCCACCTTACCTTTTTTTTTTCATTTTTAATAATTTTATTTGGGCTGGAGCGATAGCACAGGGCTGGAGCGATAGCACAGAGGTAGGGCGTTTGCCTTGCACGCAGCCAACATGGCCGACCCTAGTTCGATTCCTCCGCCCCTCTCAGAGAGCCCGGCAAGCTACCGAGAGTATCTCGCCCGCACGGCAGAGCCTGGCAAGCTACCCGTGATGATTCGATATGCCAAACACAGTAACAACAAAGTCTCCAATGGAGACGTTACTGGGCCTGCTCGAGCAAATCGATGAACAACGGGAGGACTGTGACACCGTGAATAATTTTATTTATTGAATCACTTTGAGATCAGTTACAAAGCTTCTGGGTTTAAGTCTTGGTCATACAATGAAACACCCATACATCCACCAGTGTCCATTCTCCACCCCCAAAAGCCCCAGTATATCCCCATCCCACACCCTTCCACTACCTGTGGGGCAGATGATTTCCGTATTATTCTCTCTCTACTTTGATTACATTCAATATTTTGACAACTGACCCACCATTATTATTTGGGATTTTACCCCAACACTCGGATCTGCTAAAAAGGCAACAGTAGAAAATCTGTTTTCTATTGCTGGTTATGAATAACATATGATGTTGTGCAGCTGCAGTAGTGGCCACGCAATTTTAAAATTCCAAAATTTTAACAGTTAAATCTGGAGGGATTTCTGCCAAAACATGCTGGGTTCTGAGATTTGTTCCTGAGATCATGGCCGCTTATCAGCTTGACCAGGAGTCAAAAAGGCCATTTGTGAGTGGCAACTCAGGGTTCTCATTGAGACGGGAAGGAAAGGACTGGCTCTACCTCCATCCCGTAAGGCCCTGCGTGTCTCATCACTGTGGGCCCAAATCTGACTGTCCAGTGGCCTCTGGAGGATGGCGGCCATCGGGCCACCTGAGGTAGCAGGCCAAGGCACGAAACCTATTCCCACCTGGGGTGTTCCAGTGCCAGTAACCTACTGCAGGGACCGGATGCATTTCTGCCAAAGGCCGCTGGGTTTCAAGATTTGTTTCTGAGTCTCTGGGATCATGGTCGTTAAGCAGCTAGATCAGGAGCCAAATCCACTCAATTATTATGCTTAAAAAAACCTCAAATCATATGCAAGCCTATTAAATGTTTAAGATAAATAGAATAATTAGAGGCTAGGCCTGTGATTTGTTTCATTGTGTAGATTTTCAACTTAATATTAAGACATATGCACATACAGTAAAATGTACACTTTTTGAGTACTGTAATGTTATTTTTGAAAATAGATGAATAAAATATGTATTGTAACTACCATCACAATTAAAATAGAAAACATTTTTTGTTATCATCTCAAATATTTTTCAAGTCCCTATGTAAGCCATGCAATATCTTCTACCAATGATTTCTTCTTGTCTCTATCTTTGAAAGAATTCTTAACAACTAGAATAATAAACATAGAAATACACATGTGAGGATTAAATGACAATTTCTCATTCTTCTGGGAAACTAAATATGAGAAATTAATGATTATATTATCTTTAGCTTAATGTTAGGACATAACATTTTATTTTTACAAATTTTGACAATTATAAAAATAATCCTATGGTGCTAAAACATTAAAGTGTAATTTTGTTTATTCTTGCCAATTCTAAAAATCAGTCATTCTATACAAGCATATTGCTTACAGTTTCACATCATGAGCTTACAGATAGAGTCATATTTTTGACTCATTCTTTTTCATTGGTAAGTTTATGCCAAAGTATGAATAAACTTTAATTTATTCAATCATTATATATCTATATGTACTTTCTGAAATGTTTCATACCTCATGCTCTACATATAAATTAGAAAGATCATCATTTTTTCTGTTCTTTTATGTCTAGAGAAATGTATACCAAAGGGATGATTAAAGGGTCAGGTTTTATATATACCTATATGTGATATATAAATATATGTATATATTTATTATATATTTTTTAATTTTCACAGAAATTTCTATAGTAATTCCAAAAATAGTTTACTGTTCTCACTGCCATTTACAATATGGAAAAAAAATAGACTGAATCCCTAAATTCTTCTTAGATATATAGTAATTTTTAGGAAAGTATCTTTGCAAAGTAATGATTTAATTTTTCCTAAATATTATTCATTGATTAGTAAGTTATATTGACTAGTAATTAGTGGTACTCAGCACAGGTCTTTAAAATAACAAAATTACTACTTACAGAGCCCATTCATAGTAACTATGGAAATAACTTGAGAAACAGAAAAATATTATTATTAATATTAAGAAGGGGAAAAATCTATACTCCCTAAAAACATTTGCTTGAGATACAGTAAACCAGATTTTCTTGTATCAAGGAGATATATGTATACATCTAGATCACTGGAAACTCAAGATTCTAAGTATTATAAATACATATAGACTTAAAAATTATTTTAGTTTCAGTGATGTTCTAGCCTTTGAATTTAATTTCATCTAAATGCAAAATAAACCCAAATTACAAATATATTTTTGAAATTTAGTTTGTGCAAGCTTGCATTAAAAAAATGCACACACAAGAATTTCCTGAAAAGTTTATAATTTCCCATCTGTCCTCATTTAATTCTATTTATGTTTTGAATTCAATACTGCCTTTTCAATGAAGGCAATACTTTAATCCATCTGCATGAGACAGATGACTAATGATATTGAATAGTCAACAACAATTTTAGTGTAACTAACTAGCAAAATGTTATCGGATACTTAATATTTATGAAGTTGCTTGCACTCTAAAGAACTTTTATAAATTAATTTAGGGTAACACAAAACTTTCATATCTCTCCTGCTCTGATCAGTATTTTCAATAACCATTGTAATGTATGAATAAAAATAATAATAACTTCCACCTTCCATATATCTATTTGACAACTTTTTTTTGGATGGGAGAGATCACACACAGCCATGCTCAGAGGTTTCTCCTGCCTCTGTTCTCAAGAATTAAGCACGGTGATGTTCAATCAAACATACGGGATGCTGCAGATTGAACTTGGGAAGACCGGATGTAAAACAAGCATCCTACCTACTGTTCCCCATCGTAATATTGCTTTGCTCCCAGAGAATATGGTGTGCTTTGACCATCATAAAGAAGTAACTAGAGAAACAGGAACAGGAGAGTAATTGTGGTTATTGTGTGCATTTGTGCTTTGCATATATAAGAGGTCAGGTGTGTTTACAGACCTTATTCTATCTTCTGTTGTTTTCTAGAGATTTTCTACATATCATTTTGGTGATCCTTGATCTTTCCCTTGGGTGCCATTACTCCGCTGCTCAAAAATTTTATTGAGTTTTTTAAACTCTTCATTTCTCTCACTTCAGTATATAGCTTCCTCATTTTGACTTTCATACTTTTTTTATGCTTTGGTGAATATCCATACGACTGTTTCTTTGAACTCATTAAGACAATCCTCAACACTGTGCCACTGAAGTCATTCTCTGAGAATGTACAGAACCTGTGCCTTCTGGTTGAGTCTTCTATGATACTGTTTTTCAGTTACTGTTTTTGGTTGCTGTGCTGATGATGAATGCAGTTAGGCTCCTGCAAATCTCTGAGGAATTAGGACGGGCTTGCTCTTTTCCTTCTCACCTGCCTCTATGCAGTAACAACTCTAGCAATGTGAGTTTTTATGAGTAGAGCTGGGATAGTTCAGAAGATGTGGAGCTGGACCTGTTGATAAGGAGGATGTCAAACATGGAGGCTGGTGGCCCCTGGCTGGAAGGGAAGAGATTGCTCTTCGGTTACAAAAGGGCTTCCGAGATATCAGACCAATGTCACCTGGGAAATTGAGAAGCAAGCAGAGGTTCAAAAGATATGGTGCTGTATCTGATGCTATAGCAGAGGTCAGGCAGGAAGGTCTAGAATTCTCAAAAAGGCAAAAACTTACTAAATATTTGGGAAATTAGTTCATAACTTAAAAGTTATATTTATATAAGACAGGGTGTTATAAATATGGTATACTCTTCTCTTGTTTTTTTAGATAATATATTTTGGGGGTCTTATCAAACATGACTTATCTTCTTTATCTTTCTAATGAAAGAATGATATCGTGTTTTGAAGGTGTTCAGAATCCCTAGGATAGTTTTTATTTCCATGACTCTTAAGTCTTTTCAATAAATATCTATGCCTGTGCCATTTGTTAATTAACAAGCAATAATTTTTATGTGTTTGTGCAATTTACTCTAAGTATAAAATATATAATATACATTGATATACGATGTATGTAATGTTTCACTTGATCACTTGATCACTTGAAATCCTGTTATTCATTGATTTGCTCGAGCAGGTGCCAGTAAAGTCTCTATTTGTCCCTGTTGCATTCTAATGTAGCCCAGTGGCATTTTCTCGTTCCAGAAACACAAAGACACTCAAACCGATCATTCAGGGTCTTGAAGAAGAAGTCTGAACATCTTGTAGGTGGGCGGCCACGCAATCTTCTGACATCCCATGGAATCCAGTTGGTAATGGTTCTAGTCCAGTGGTCATCTCCAAATCTCATTCGTGTCCAGCCCATCTGATTTTTGACACCTTGGCAAACGAGATAGAGTCTCTGATTCTCAATCATCAACGAAGGCTGAAACTCCGTATTCCTTCTCTCACTTGAGTGAAGCTAGATACTCCAAGCATAGCTCTTTCGATTCTTCTTTGGGAGAACTGAATAGCATTCTCATAGGTCTCTGAGGTGTATGTTAATGGAGGAAGAACAGTAGAATCAAAGAGATGTGTCCAAAGCTGGAGTTTCTTCATCCTCTTAGCTATTTTTTGACAATCTTGAAGGCATTCCAAACCACTCTCTTCCTCCTGCCTAACTCAGGTGCCAGATCATTCGTCATGTGGACTTCTCAACTTAGGTACACATAACTGTTGCATTCGGAGATGTTTGCTTGCAGTTGCCTGAGGCATGCGCCAAGCCACATTGGTGAATGAGCTCAATAATTTTCAAAGACAGACGTCTTTTTGTGGCATAGCACTGTTCATCAATTTGCTTTAGCGGGAACCAGTAGTGTCTCCATTGTGAAAATTGTTGTTACTGTTTTTGGCATATTGAATACCTCGTGGGGAGCTTGCCAGGCTCTGCTGTGTGGGCGGGACAGTCTCCAGCTTGCCAGGCTCTCTGAGAGGAGCAGATGAATTGAATCTGGGTCATATGCTGCAAGGCAGACACACTACTGGCTGTGCTATCACTCCAGCCCAACATATTTGTAGAGATTAAATAGTGCTTTTCTCTTAACCAGATTCTTACCTGGAAAAATCTACTTCTCTCCAAAAGCCCATAGCCCAGTACAACTCTGTTATGATAAATACGCCATGTCTGCCTTATGCACTAGAACATTCGTTAGACATGTGATGGGTCTATCTTGACTATTAGAGCTTTCTATGACAGTGGACAAGTATTGTGTCAAGTCTCAGATACCAGAATCTTCTTTGATGGACAACATGGGCTGTGTGTCTTATGCTCTAGAACCATATGGGAAGGGAAAACCTGTTCTTCACCTCTTGTTGAATAACAGTGCTTACTAAACCCATGTACTCCCTGCAGTCAGGAGCTTGTCACCTGTGGCCAGAGATCTCCCAGACGCGTTCATCTCCCTTCTGGCCCATATAGCAGAATTCTTGGCTTGTTGCTATTCTTCCCACGCCTTTAGAGCCAATGACCGGGCTGCTACTATTCCTGCACTGGGGGAGAGTGCAGACGACTTCTCTGAGCAACGTCCCAACTTGAGCTCTTCTAACCCTCTGCTGTACAGGCTGTCCATCTGCAGGCTGTCATCTCAGCAAGTTCTGAACTGCCACCCATGCCGAGGTATGCCTCATGACAGTTTTGGGACTAAATTGGGGGGTACTACTTATCTAAAATTTAGGCAAAATAAAGCAAGAACAATAATTTTTGTTTTCTTTTTGGGTCACACTTGGTAATGTACAGGGGTTACTCCTGGCTTATGCACTTAGGAATTACTCCCAGCGGTGCTCAGGGAACCATATGGGATGCTGGGAATCAAATCCAGGTTGGCCAAGTGCAAGGCAAACGCCCTACCCACTGTGCTATCACTCCAGCCCCAAGAACAATAATGTTTTATTACAGAAAACGTTCCATCAGTTCAATGCATGTGTCATTTTCCTAATGAAACTCAAGTAATCAGCAAAGCAAATTATAATCAACAAAAATAATAAAATACAGTTATACAAATGTGATATATACACATATATTTATAATTTTATTTAATGTATTTTCTAAATCAGAGGTTTAGAAAGATAGAGGAGATAGATAAATCAGAGATAGATAGAGGAGATAGATAAATCAGAGATAGATAAATCAGAGGTTGATATATTTAATAATAAATGTATTGTTAAATTTTCCTCCACAAATATGAGGTTATAACATAAATACCTTCTATTTTTATAATAAGAATTGTGTGTTTGATATATAGAGATACTCAAAGGTCTGAGCACATGCTTTCCATAAAGAAGGCCCAGGTATTTTGCCATATCTCACAGTTTCTGGAGTACCACTTGATGTGATTCAGAAGCTCAAAGCTAGGAGCAATCTCTGAGCAGGTCTAGTGGTTAAAAGACAAACAAAAAGAAAAAAAAGAAAGAAAAGTTTGTTTTTTTTGTCTTCTAGGACAGTACTTAAATATTTTCAACTCATGATCTATTTTTACCTGAGAAATTGTAATGCAACACTGGATATATAGGCATATTAAATAAGAAAGTTAATCAATAAAACATTTGCTGGCAAAAAAATCACAAATAAATTTATTTTAGAACAATTCTGTTATACATATAATTTATCTTTTATTAAAAATGGAAACAAACTTGTTTATTAATGATGTAAATGTGCTTATTTTTGTACATAATGAATTAAATTATGGTTGAATATTTTATATTACAGCATTTAAAGAAATCCCAATGTTTCTCAGTTTATTAATATTTTGAACTTAAAATCAGCAATGGGCTGGAGCAACAGCACAGCCGTAGGGCATTTGCCTTGTGCGCAGCCAGCCTGGCCCAGCCGGGTTCGATTCCTCCGCCACTCTAGGAGAGCCCGGCAAGCTACCGAGAGTATCTCGTCTCCACAGCAAAACCTGACAAGCTACCCATGAAGTATTCAATATGCCAAACACACTAACAACAAGTCTCAAAATGGAGACGTCACTGGGCCCGCTCGAGCAAAAATCAATGAACAACAGGAGAACAGTGACAGTGATTATCAACAATATTGAGAGTGCCTCTTCACAAAAATATACATATACAAAATGGCTGTGTATTTAGTATTATTTCATAAATTGTCAGAAATTCTATGCTAATACTGAGCCAACATTGTTTTTTTTCCTAGAAAACTCGTTTTAAACCTGTGCCACTTAATTACTGATAGAAAATTTCTTGAACTTTTTTGAATAGCAGGTAATTGATATTGCATTTCTTTCAACTAGTATGACTTTTGAAGCCAATTTTTATTTTTAAAGTCAAAATTTTTAAGAAAGCATTTTTGAAACTGTCTCCAGGCATTTCAGATGATGAGTTCAATTAAGTTATCTTCAGTTACAAAATCATATGTAGCTATAAACTATTAAACATTTTGAAAGGGCCATTATACATTCTATCTGTCTATATGTTAACATTTTTTGTAAAACTTTGCATTTTATTCTTTAGTACAAATAACTTATTTTTCTTGAAGAGATATGTTTTCATTATTGAGTTAAAAATATATATGAAGACTGGAAAATTAGTAAAGAGGGTAAGTTTCTTGCTTTGCAAGAAAGTTCAATGCTTGGCATCCCATATGGTGGGTGCCTCACCACCACAGGAATGATCTCTGAGTACAGAGAGCAATTGAGCCTTGAGCACCATCGGATATTACACACCATCATATAACAGTTTGGCATAGATCCTATGGGAAAATAAAATATTTTTTCAGCCTAGAAAAAATTTCAAAACTTAATTCTTCAGCTTTAGTAATCTATTTATTTGTTTAAACTTTGCACTTGGGGGCTGGCGAGTGAGTACAGGAGGGAGGGTAGTTGTATTGCATGGGGCTGTCCCTCATTTTGTCTATGATACTGAGTAGGGTCCTCTAAGTCCTACTAGGAGTCATCCCTGAGTGTTGAACTAGGAATAAGAACCATTGGGAATGATCTGAAAAAATAAACAAATAAACAAACAACAACAGTTAACTTTGCTCTTTTGAGTCTCACTGAAGGTCAATCTTTAGCACCCCTTATGGTGGACTCCTGTGCACCACAGGAATAATCTTGAGTACAGAGATGGGAGTGAGCCCTGAGCACTGCTGGGTGTTGCATCACACCAATTAAATTTTTGAATAGCATGGATCCTTACCTCTAAATGTGTCAATAAGCTTTTGTTATGTGCTGTCATTTCCTTGCAAAGGTATAAAAACAGGATTAACAAACGCACCACTTTTAATGAAGTGAATGACATTTATCGTTTCTCAGAACCAATTGGCTCTAATGATATATTTTAGCTACAAATGCTTCCCAATGGATCATGAAACAAGTAAAATGAGCCTTCATTGCTAACAGGTGTTTTGTTTGTTTGTATTGTCACACCCAGTGGTGCTCAGTGTTTTCGCTGGGCTCTGCACTTAGAACAGCTCAGGGGACCATATGAGGTACAGGGAATTAAGCAGATTTGGTAACCTGCAAGGCAAGTGCCCTGTCTCCTGTATTATATCTCAGGCCCCTGCTTCCAGATTTAACTATTGGTACAAACCCCATATGATTGTTCATCATTTTTTAAACACAGTCTTTATAGATTTCAATGTAAATTTTCCACTGTGAACTTTCATTTATGAAGCATGCATAAACATTAAGTCATATAAAACTCTCTTGTGCACTTCCAAAGGGTAACAAAATAATAATTCTTTTTGCATGTCTTCTTTATAAACTTACCTTTCTATAAAATAACAATAGCGCCACAGTTAGAGGCACCAGTTATTTCATCTAAGTTTGGCCTGTCTTTAAGTATGGAAATAAGCTCCCGAATTGGTCATAACTAATTTCAGAAACTCTTTTGGGAATGGAATCATTGCATAAAAATATTATGAATTTTATTCCCGTATTTTTTCACATGAACTATTTCTGACATTTTAATTACAGCAAGTAGCATCAGATTTTTTTTCTTTTCTGTAAGGACGTTAGTTTTGTCACTATATAAAATGTTTTATAAGATACAAGTAAATACCTTTCATAAAAGTAAAATATTCCTCAAAACATTTTTTTTATTTGAACATTCTGAAAGTTGTTCAAAATATTTATTTGGTTAACTGTAGTATACTGTGTGCTTAGTATCTAAGTTTGGCCAATTTCATGGAGTACAGCCAAAATGTCATTACACATTTAAGTATAGGTGTTTTTAAACACCTTTGTGATTTTAGAAATAAATTAATGTTGCAAAAATTATTTAATATATTTGATTTTTCTTGTTAATTTGGGTGTATTATAACCATGTAGCAAACACTGGGGAGGCACACAGTGCTATTTTCACATCTTCTGTCTAAATTTAGTCATTTCTCTGAAAGAAGAAATTGTTATTGTCCTAAAATATAAATAAATCTAATAGTATTTCAAAGACCAGATTTCATTTATGAAGTCACATGTTAGTACTTAAGTTTAAAAACTGGTGTTCATAATCACATACACATAATATATTATAGAAATATTATTAGAATAATTTTTATCTTACTGACTATAATTAAACCCATACTTTATTTTTTTACAGTAGGAAATAACAGTGATTTTTCAGGTATAAACATGCTGATGGAATACAATCCAAAACTGTATAGTTATATGCTGAGAAATGATGTCAGGAAGACACTACAAATCTTAATTTGCACAATGAAACTTTTATGTTTCTGTAAGAACAGACATGTGCAGATATAAACACTGGAATTCATAGCATACAGTAGTCTCATATTTGAGCCAAGGTATTTCTGGCTGTGTATGCTGTTGTTGTGATATGATGGCATGCAGATGTTGTGTTTTCAGAAACAAGTGTTGTACAGTCACTGCCAGAAACACCTTGGACTCTATAAATGGTTGGTTTTGAGTTAATTTTTGGCCATGGTACATTCAGAAAAAGACACTGTTTGAGTGCTGCCAGTTTATTTTATGGCCTTCACATTCATTTACATAACCCTACCTGGGTTCACAAGTTAGTTTCAAAAGCTCTGTTGTGCAACATCATTCTTTTCCTTTAGCATATGCATGTACTCTAAAGCGCTATTCTCTTTATATTAAATCAGCTTTGTTTGGTTGTTGTTTGATTTTTGGTTTTTGTTTGTTTATTTTTTGGTGATGCTCAGAGCTTGCTACTGTCTCTGCTCTCAGGGATCACTTTTGGCAGGGCTCAGAGAATCTAAAAAAAGCCTTTTGGTATCTTTCTGTGTTTTCTAACACCCTGTATCTGACTTTGTATATATAATCATTCTAATTTATCTCTCTGGGTCTATGGCTTCAATCAGTTAGAATCACATTTTTATATATTCCTTACTCTTAAAATTCTTAAATAATGTCCTATTTAGCTTCATTTATAATTTCTAGTCTTGCCTCTACCTAAGTATCTAAAATTAACTGTCATTCTCTCTCCCTCCTTCTGTCATTAATACTAAGTTACACTGGTTTTCCAATAGTCTCTGGAGTATTTTTAACAACTCTCTAATTTATCACACAGTAGTTCATTTATTCAGAATATTTTACCCCCCCCCCCCATGGCTCAATTGGAAAACTCCTAGATTTCTTTTACATAGCTAGAAAAGTATTTTTCTTCTCTAACAGACTTTCAGAAATATATATTTTAGCTTAGGCTTATTTCATACCAGGACATACATCAAGAACTTAGATTAAGTATTATATTTGAAAGATGATTTCAGGAAACAATAGTGGAAAAAGCACAATTTACTACAGTTAAGTAAAGAGACACTATAAAGTGTTCCTTTCACGGTCAATCCAACAAAAGTTAATCTATTAGTAACTTGAAGACTACATGTGAGACACATCTCACATTCATTTCAATAAATTATAGGAAGGCTAGAGAAAAAAATGACTGCTTTTCATCTCTCATTGGAGCGAGACAAGAATTCATTTAAAATTTTTCTTAGAATGCAAAATAAATGTTAACATGGTGTTGGAAAATGCTTTCTAACAATTGAGACAGAGAGTTATGTAAAGATGGTCTATGCTTAAAACTTAGTTTTCAGTAACAGGTGAAAAGTGTATGGGTATGGGGTAGAACATGAGTAGATTCTAATGTAGTTCATACTTATGAGCATGCAGACCTACACACATGTGCACTGCACAGAGTATAATCTGCTATTTATGCCTCAGGATGATTGGAGGTCACAATCCTAAAAAAAAAAAATTAAAGTAGTAAAATGGGGCCAGAAGGATAGTACGGCAGAAATGGCATTTGCTTTGCATGTGGTTGACCAGGTTTGATCCTCAGCATCCAAAATGGCTCCTGAGCACCACCAAGAGTAGTTCTTGAGTACAGAGCCTGGACTAATCCCTTAATATTGCTGAGTGTGACTCAAAGAAACAAAAAAAAAAATGCAGTGAAATACATTTTGGAGAATACTGACTGCTAAAATTCATAACACACCATATTCATTTCATTGTAGGTCATATATATATGTATGTATTCATTATTTTTGCCCTTTATTGGAACATTTGTTAATTTTATGACTACATGACTGTGATTTATACAAAGCTTTTTGTCCTTCGTACAAGTGTGCACATACCAAGAGCATACAAATTATTTAATAATGAAGTAAACATATTAAATAAATAATGGTATGGATTGTTTCATTATTCTGTGGAAAGGATTACCCATTACATAAAATATATAATAATATATTCCCTTACATAACATATATAATGTATTATTATATAACATATTTAAAGATGATTTTTAGCCATATAAAAATAAATAAAAGTGAGAAAATATACTCAAGACTATGGTCACTGTCACTGTCCTCCCATTGTTCATCAATTTGCTCGAGTGGGCCCAGTAACGTCTCCATTGGAGACTTTGTTGTTACTGTGTCTGGCATATCCAATACATCACGGGGAGCTTGCCAGGCTCTGCCGTGTGGGCGAGATACTCTCGGTAGCTTGCCGGGCTCTCCGAGAGGGGCGGAGGAATCGAACTTGGGTCGGCCATGTTGGCTGCTTGCAAGGCAAACACCCTGCCGCTGTGCTATCGCTCCAGTCTCAAGACTAAGGTATAGACAGTCAATAACTGTGATACACAGAAAATAAACTCAAAATTAGAAGAAAATGTTTAATCTGATTCTCCAAAGGTTTCATATAGAAAACCATTTTTTACAAAGTAAAATATATTAGACACAAAACTCTGGGAATAATAATGAAATCAAAAGCGAAGATATAGTAGTAGTCTGAGAGAAAAAAAACTGGACAGATTGTCTTGAAAACAAAGTGGAGAGCAAGAGCGAGAGAGAGAAAGAGAGAGATAGGAGGAAAATTGCCTCCAATACTGAGACCATTGGTGGTGGTCAAAGTACTGGTCAAGAGATGGGTATTGGAACATTACATGACTGAAACCCAATCGTGAACGACTTTGTATCTGTATCTCACTGAGATTCAATTAAAAAACAGTTTTTTTTTTAAATGAAGGGGAGGTGCACAGAATTTGAGATATCCAAGTATAAAAAAGTAAGCCAAGGAATATTATAGTAGAGATATAGTTGTAGCAAAATATGGAGTCCAGAAAAACTAATTTACTTTTCATTTGGTAGTTAAGTAAACAGAGGAGTTCTTGAAGGCTGAAAGGACTGATATAACTGTAGTCAAATGAAAGGGAAATTATTATTTTGGAGGAAGCTGTAAGGTATTTAATGAGCTACTAGAATACTTAGCCTTTGAGAAAATCTGTTATCAGGGTCCATTCAAAGTATATAATCATCGTTCCTTATTCAGATGTAGTCATTGAAGCTTTTAGAACTTTTCTTCTCATTTATTCTATTCGATCAGAAAAAAACTGGGAATCAAACACTTGACTTTAGCAGAAGAATGAAGAAAACATACTGGATATTTCAAGGGAGATCATAAGAAACAAATGAATACTCTAGAATCGAGAGTGAAATAGGTAAAGGTAAAGGCCCTCCCGTTGATCGTCGATTTGCTCGAGCGGGCCCAGTAACGTCTCCATTGGAGACTTTGTTGTTACTGTGTCTGGCATATCGAATACTCTCGGTAGCTTGCCGGGCTCTCCGAGAGGGGTGGAGGAATCGAACTCGGGTCGGCCATGTTGGGCGCTTGTAAGGCGAACGCCCTACCCGCTGTGCTATCCAGACCCTAAGAGTGAAATAACACGGAAAAATATGGAATTAACAGAAATTTTAAGAATCCAGTTAACATTGATTATAATTAATTTAGCTGAAAATCTCTAGTTTTGCTTTTTTTCTCCAGCTATATTTAACTACTGCCAAAAAAAATAGAGAGCAGGTTTATCAAGTTCTTTCTCTCATAAACAAGTTCAGAGAATCGACAAATAGAATTAATTGTGAGATGAAAATGTATATAAATTAATTTCACCCCTCCCCTCCTTTTGAAGTTACTTTAATTGATATAAATGGAGGTCCCACACATGCTTCGTTGATCTGGGACCACACATCTATTCTCAGGGATCAAATACTTGACAGCAGTGCACACCAGGGACTGCATATCATAGATAGCAGTGTTTACACAGATGTACCCCGAGGGAAGACATTTTAATTATGTTCCCTTACCTTCTCCATGGAGGTCCCATCTTCAGTTTCAGTACTAATTCCTGACCTTGGTGAATTGGAGACAGAAGAGTATGTTGAGTTACTGGGAACTGAACCAGCAGAGATGCTGGGCTAAAGTTTGGTGCTTGTGAGTGACAGTAGGAACTGTATTAGCAACCTGACACTTGCAAAGAGGTTTATTTGTTTCTTTTATAACCACTTGAGTCAGCTCTAGAAGTTAATGGATTTTTTAAAAAATAATATTAATTTGTCTGAGTCTTTACTGGTGTCCGCTCAAGCAAATCGAGGAACAACAGGAGGACAGTACAGGACATTACAGGAAATTTGTTCACAATAATTTATTGCATTCAATAGCCCAACAACAATCCTGCCACCATTACAACTTCCCACCACCATTATTTTGAACTTTTCCACTACCACCGAAGCCTTCCCCAAAAGCATGTCCTAAATAACTTATTTTGTATTGTTTGTTATGAATAATTCATTAAAAAAATCAAAAAAGTTTACTTAGAGAGGGACGATTGTAGTATCTCACCTTGGAGCCATTAGGCCCTTGTAGAAGATATTACTAACATGTTGTTCCAGATTGAATCTTGTATGCTAATATGTTGTTTGTTGTTTGTTCGTTTTGATCAAAATCATTTGTTTTCTACCTTACATGCTATCATATGTGGTTTGATATCCTTGCTACATCAGTGGAGTAGAGTTTGGTCCAGGAATTCTAAAATTTTAAATAGGGTGATACAACTGGAGTGACTTTGGGGTCTGGGGGCCTCTCTGAAGTCTATGGCTCTCTTCTGAGATTTATTTGTGAACCTCTGGATCGTGGCCATTAATGAACTTATATAGTGCCAGAGGAACTTTGTGGGAGTGATTGCCAGGCTCCCAGAGAAACAGGGAGATTGGGGGAGGTTGCCCATTCCCAACTCCATGAAATCCTGGAGATTGTGGTAAACAAAATTCGTATACCTGAATTTTTCAGCAGATTTGTTCTCATGGATGAAGCTTGTTCCAAGCCTGTTAACAGACCTTAATGAAATTTAAGATGAGCAAAAGTACTAGTGAAATAAATAAGTTAATGGCAAACAAAAATGAGCATTGATTAATATTAAGTTCTGACATCCCTATGGGATGCAAAACTTATAAATTATGGGCACCATAAGGAATAATGCACAACAAAAGTTTCAGGGCACTTCAAATAAATCTCTCTTTTTCCCCCCCACCAATCTTTTTGTTTTTTTGTTTTGAGGCCACACCTGGCTTCTCTCAGTACTTACTCTGGTTCTGTATTCAAGAATCACTTCTGGTGGGGCTTAGGGAATCCTCTGGAATGCTAGGGAACTGAATATGACTGCTGACAAGATAAAGATCTTAATCCCAGAACTATCTTTCCCACACCTAAAACAATATTAAAATTAAACTGGATAGATATAATAATTATGATATCCAATGCCTTCTATGTTATGGTCAAAAAAAGCAAGTGGCCAAGTTTAATTTACCTCCATTAAGAAATATTCAGTAAAAGAGGACATGAAAAAATCTGATTTGTTCATCATTATATATATATAAATATATATATGTATATACATTTAATGTCCTGAAACATAGTAAGAGCTAAATTTTAAAAATGCCATGAAACTGAGTAAATAAATGAAAAATAATAGTTGAACTATTCAAATATCACTTTATGATATACGTGCATTTACTCACTTGCTATTATAGGTCGATTAATATTAGCTTAACTTTTTGCTCTTTTTTTAATTTAGTTTTGAGAACATATTTCCATCACAAAATGTGACTTTAATTTCATTAAAATGATGTTTTATAAGCATAGACTGTTGAAAATACATGAATATATAACTTAAGAAACCATGTTTGTGAAGAGGCTACTAACAAGAGACTAGAATATAATATCTAGAAGTGATTTGAACAAGGGGACAGGAAGTGGGAGTTTACACTATATTATTGGATACTATTAGAAATTTAGGGCTGGAGCGATAGCATAGTGGGTAGGGCGTTTGCCTTGCACGCAGCCAACATGGCCGACCCGAGTTCGATTCCTCCGCCCCTCTCGGAGAGCCCGGCAAGCTACCGAGAGTATTCGATATGACAGACACAGTAACAACAATGTCTCCATTGGAGACTTTACTGGGCCTGCTCGAGCAAATCGACGATCAACAGGAGGGCCTTTACCTTTTACCTTTTATTAGAAATTTGAAATCACTCTATCATTGGGTGCCTTAATAGATCTTATCTATTGAAGAAGGATATCAGGAGGCTGAAAGCAGGATACATCTAGGTAGAAAAAGGAGTCATTGATTTTTCCAAGGAAATAACTATTTGGGATTTATTGGTGGATGAATGAACTTATTTTGTGTACACTTAGAAATAATAATTTAAAAGACACTTAACTTGTTTCATTGCATTGTGGATTCAGAGTAATTTTGTCTGAATTGCTACCCTATAAGATCATTAATTTCTAAAAGGGATAATAACAGGCAAGTTTCCCAAAACCATGGAGTTTCTATTCTTTTCAAAAGTTTTTTGATTTTATTTTTATAAAGTAGTTCACAATCATTTATTATATTCAATATTCCAACACCAATCCCACCAACATTACACCTTTCCCACCACCATTATTTCAAATTATCCCAATCACTACTCAAACCTGACCTGATATCAGGCCCAAAGTAATTTATTTTATGTTGCTTGTCATGAATAATTTGCAAAAAATGATCAAAAAATATTTTCTTAGAAGAAAGTGTGTGAAGATTGTTGTATTTCAACCTGGAGCCATTAAGCCCAGCCCTTATATAAGAGCAATTAAGCCCAGCCCTTAGTGACATGTTGTTACAGCTTAAGCCCTACATGTTAATATTTTCTTAATCAAGATTGACTACCTTCTACTTCACATCCTGTCAAATATGGTGTGCTACTTCTGCTATATCGGTGATGTAAAGTTTGAGATGTCACATGTCACACCTCCTGGAGTGACTGTGCACTCCAGGAATTCTAAAATTTTAAATGTGGTGATACATTGGGAGTTAAACTTTTAACTAGATGGTGACTTTGAGGCCTAGAAGTGTCTCTGAAACTTATTAATCTCTTTAGAGATTTATTTGTGAGTCTTTGAATCATGGCCAGCTAGTGAGCTTATATGGTGCCAGAGGCAGTTCATGGGTGTGAGTGCCAGGCTCCACCCAGAACAGAGAGATGGGAGGAGATATACAAACCTAGCTCCATCAGAGCCTAGATATTTTGGTCACAAAACTCTCATACGTGAGTCTTTTAACAGATTTATTCCTGGATGTGGTTCTTTCCGAGGTATGGAATCCAGCTGTGACCATGGTGTATATTTGATTTTGGAAGTTTTGGGCTATTGGGGTTCTACTTGGACAGTTGGTGGGTTTATCCACCTCCAGGGAATTATATCCTATCAACAAGTTATCCACTAATATTTTAATCATGATAAATACACGCAAAAAGGAAACTTTAGTTGGTATATGTACAAAAGACTGAAACTAAAACTATTTTTTATGAATATCATAAATTTAAAAAGAATTAAAAACTTTTATTGGGTACAAGAATATGAGAAGAAGGGGCTGGAGCAATAGCACAGCGGGTAGGGTGTTTGCCTTGCATGCGGCCAACCCGAGTTAGATTCCCAGCATCCCATATGGTCCCCTGAGCACTGCCAGGGGTGACTTCTGAGAGCAGAGCCAGGAGTAACCCATGTGCATCGCTGTGTGTGATCCAAAAAGCAAAAAAAAAGAAAAAAAAGAATATGAGAATAAAATAATTAAGTGCATAAAAAGGAGAGTCTTTTGCACAAGTCTTTACTTGCTGTTCTTTAAGGTTTTTATTCAGATTTGTCTTAATGAAATAAATCATATAAACTGTATTTGTAGATAAGAAGGCTTTTAAATCATGCTCACTTTCTAAAATCCATATATATTAATAACACTATTTTCAAGGAATAGCAATCTTCATACTTATATTTTCATACATACATATGTGAATAATAATGTTTTATTTATTTATTTTTAATTTGGATACCCCACTCTGCAGTGCTTTCAGGGAGTTATTTTGACATTGTTTGGGACTAAGTAGTGCTGTGGATTAAATTTAGGTCTATGCATATAAAATATATATTCACCCTGCTTGAACAGTCTCTTTGACTCATACAAGGTGTTTTATTCATTTTTTTTTATTTTTTCTTATTGAATTACCGTGAGATACAGTTACAAGCTTTTATGTTTGAGTTACAGTCATACAATGATTAAACATTGATCCCTCCGCCAGTTCACATTCCACACCACCAAAATCCCCAGTGCACCCCCCCTTACCCACGCTCCACCTGCCTCCATGGCAGACAGTTTCCCCCATACTGTTTACTTTAGGGCATTATGTTTTGGAATACAGATATTGAGAGTTTAACCTGTTTGGGCCTTTATCTACTTTGAGCATACATCTTCCACCCCAACCGATCCCTCCAACCATCATTTTCTTAGTGATACCTTCTATATTCCAGCTGCCTTCTGCCCAAGCTTATGAGACAGGCTTCCAACTATGGGGCAATATTCCTTGTCTTTGTGTCTACTGTCCGTTGGTGTCAGTCTCATATTATGTTATTTTATATTCCACAAATGATGCCAGCCTTTCTATGTCTGTCCCTCTCTTTCTGATTGATTTCATTTGGCATGATACTCTCCATATCTCATGACAGAGCCTGGCAAGCTCCCCGTGTCATATTCCATATGCCAAAAACAGTAACAGTAATGAGTCTCATTCCCCTGACTCTGCAAGAGCCTCCAATATGGCACCATTGTGAAGGACAAGTAAGGAGAGGCTGCTAAAATCTCAGGGCTGGGATCAATCAAGACGTTACTGGTGCCCACTCAAGCAAATCCATGAACAGTGATACAGTGATACTCTCCATGTCTATTCACTTATAAGCAAATGTCATGACTTCATCTCTCCGAATAGCTGCATAGTATTCCATTATGTTGATGTACCAAATTTTCTTTAACCAGTTGTCTGTTCTTGGGCACTCAGGTTGTTTCCAGATTTTGCTATTGTGAACAGTGCTGCAATGAACATATAGTTGCAGATGTCATTTCTACTGTGCTTTTCTGAATCCTTGGGATATATTCCCAGAAGTGGTATTGCTCAATATGTGGAAGCTCAATTTCTAGTTTTTGAAGGAATGTCCATATTGTTTTCCAGAAAGGCTGGACTAGTGGGCATTGCCACCAATAGTGAAAGAGCGTCCCATTTTCCCCACTTCCATGTCACCACTGGTTGCTTTTGTTTTTTTGAATGCGTGCCAGTCTCTGTGGTGTGAGATGATATCTCATTGTTGTTTTGATTTGCATTGCTTTGATAATTAGCGACGTGAAGCACTTTTTCATGTGCCTTTTGGCCATTTGGGTATATTACTGTAAACAAGAAGGAGGGAATGAAAGGGAAAGAGAGAGAGGACAAAGGGTATAGAAAAAGAGAAAAGGAGAAGATGTGGAAAAGGTAGGGAGGGAGGGGGGGAGGGAGGGAGGGAGAACAGAAGGAAGGGAGGGAGGAAGGGGATAGGAAGGGAGGGTGGAAGGAAGGGAAATTGAGGAGGGGATGAGGAAATATAAAAACTATTTTTGCAAAATATTTTAAGATTATATATTTATCTTTTCTTCTGGTCAAAAATTTAATAGTAGCTTAGTGACAGATGTTACATGAAAAATAGCAGAGAAATTAGCATTTGGCTCATGTCTCATTAACAGATATCAGTAAATATAAAGTCAAAACATGCTATTAACCAAGAAAATTATTATAAAGTCTCAAATTTTATACTTGTTGAATAACTGTCAACAGTACAAAGATTGTGTTAATATTTAATTTTTATTTTGGACCGCATTATGTTGATACAGTTAAATTTGTGTGAAACATATTTATGAAGGAAAAATCTAAAAACTGATTTAAAGAGTGAACTAAAAACGAAAAATATTTTTATATAATTTTGCTTTACATACCTGCTTATTGTAAAACAAATGTAAAAATGTACTGAAAATAATTGCTACTTTTTTAGATTATATAAGATTTACACTTAAAACTTTAATTCATCTTTCATTTTTCATTTGTTCTTTTTTTTTTTTTTTTTTCTTTAATATTTTATTTCTTTTTTTTTTTTTTTTTTTTTCTTTTTTATTAGTGAAACGACATGAGGTACAGTTGTAGATTTACAAATTTTTGTGCTTGGATCTCGGTCATACCCCGATAAAATACCCATCCCTCCACCAGTGCCCATTTTCCACCACCAGGATAATATCCCTCCCCCCCCATCCTCCCATCCCCCCATCCCCCCCTGCCACTGTGGCAGGGCATTCCCCCCTGTTCTCTCTCTCCTCCTGGGCGCTGTGATCAGCCAAAGAGGCATTGAGTGGCGAACATGTTCAGCCCAGTCTACTTTCAACCTGCATCGCCCCTCCTGGGAGGATCCTCCAAACACCCTCCACTTGGTGTTCCCCTTTCTATCTGAATTGTCCTTTCCCCTAGAATACCCAGCTGGCCTCTAAATTATGGAGTAATTCTCCTGGTGTTGCTCTCAGCTATTCTTGGGTATTAATCTCATATTTTATTATTTTATATCCCCCAGATGAATGCTATCTTTCTATGTCTATCCCTCTCTTTCTGACTCATTTCGCTTAGCATGATACTTTCCATATTGTACCACTTGTATGTAAAGTTCATGACTTCATTTTTTCTAAGAGCCACATAGTACTCCATTGTGTAGATGTACCAAAGTTTCTTTAACCAGTCATCTGTTCTTGGGCACTCAGGTCTCTTCCAGTTTCTGGCTACTGTAAAGAGTGCTGCAATGAACAAACAAGTGCAGATGTCACTTCGGCTACACGTTTTTGCCTCTCTGGGATATATTCCCAGGAGTGGTATTGCTGGGTCAAATGGGAGCTCAATTTCTAATTTTTTGAGGAACGTCCATACTGTTTTCCAGAAGGGCTGAACCAGTGGACATTCCCACCAACAGTGAAGGAGTGTCCCTTTCTCGCCACATCCGCGCCAGCAACGGTTGCTTTTGTTCTTTTGAATGTGGGCCAGTCTCTGAGGTGTGAGATGGTATCTCATTGTGGTTTTGATCTGCATCTCCCTGATGATTAATGATGTAGAGCATTTTCTCATGTGCTTTTTTGCCATTCGGATTTCTTCTTTGAGAAAGTTTCTGTTCATTTCATTGCCCCATTTTTTGATGGGGTTGGATGTTTTCTTCTTGTGGAGTTCAACCAGTATTTTGTATATCCTTGATATCAATCCCTTGTCAGATGTGTATTCGGCGAATATTCTTTCCCATTCTGTAGGCCGTCTTTGTATTTTGGTCACTGTTTCTTTGGAGGTACAGAAGCTTCTTAGTTTAAGATAGTCCCATTTATCTATCTCTGTTTTCACTTGCTCAGCCAGTGGCGTGTCATCTTTGAACATACCATTAGCCTCAATGTCATGGAGGGTTTTGCCAACTTTGTCTTCAATGTATCTTATGGTTTCTGGTCTGATGTTGAGGTCTTTAATCCATTTTGATCTTACCTTTGTACATGGTGTTAGGCAGAGTTCTGAGCCCATTTTTTTGCATGTAGCCGTCCAGTGATGCCAGCACAATTTGTTAAAGAGGCTTTCCTTACTCCACTTCACATTTCTTGCACCTTTATCAAAGATTAGATGATCATATGGTTGGGGGGTGATGTCAGTGTATTCAACTCTGTTCCATTGGTCTGTAGTTCTGCCTTTGTTCCAGTACCATGCTGTTTTGATTATTACCGCTTTGTAGTAAAGTTTGAAGTTCGGGAGGTTGATTCCACCCATTTTCTTTTTCCCCAGAATTGCTTTAGCTATTCGTGGGGGTTTATTGTTCCATATAAATTTCAGGAGTGTTTTCTCCATTTCTTTGAAGAACGTCATGGGTATCCTTATAGGGATTGCATTGAATTTGTACAGTGCTTTCGGTAGTATTGCCATTTTGACAATGTTCAGTCTTCCGACCCATGAGCAGGGGATGTCTTTCCATTTCCTCATGTCCTCTTTTATTTCCTGAAGTAGCGTTTTGTAGTTTTCTTTGTACAGGTCCTTTACTTCCTTAGTTAGGCTGATTCCTAGGTACTTGATTTTCTGGGGCACAATTGTGAACGGGATTGATTTTTTCATGTAGCTTTCCTCTCTCTCACTGTTTGCATATAGGAAAGCCATGGACTTTTGGGTATTGATTTTATAACCTGCAACTTTACTATACAAGTCTATTGTTTCTAGGAGTTTTTTGGTGGAGGTTATTGGGTTCTCTAAGTATAGTATCATATCATCTGCGAATAGTGAGAGCTTGATTTCTTCCTTTCCTACCTGAATGCCCTTAATGTCTTTTTCTTGCCTAATTGCTATTGCAAGTACTTCCAGTACTATATTGAACAGCAGTGGAGAGAGTGGGCATCCTTGTCTCGTCCCTGATCTTAGAGGGAAGACTCTCAGTTTTTCCCCATTGAGGATGATGCTTGCTGTAGGCTTGTGGTAGATGGCTTTAACTATGTTGAGGATAGTCCCCTCTATGCCCATTTTGGCTAGGGTTTTCATCATAAAGGGGTGCTGGATCTTGTCAAATGCTTTCTCTGCATCTATTGATATGATCATATGCTTTTTATCTTTTCTTTTGTTGATATGATGGATTATGTTGATTGATTTCCGAATGTTGAACCATCCTTGCATCCCTGGGATGAATCCTACTTGGTCATGGTGTATGATCTTTTTGATGAGTAGTTGGATTCTATTTGCTAGTAGTTTGTTGAGGATCTTTGCATCTGTGTTCATCAGGGATATCGGCCTGTAGTTCTCTTTCTTTGTGTTATCTCTGTCTGCTTTTGGTATCAGTGTGATATTTGCTTCATAGAAGCTGTTCGGAAGTGTGTTTGATATTTCAATTTCATGGAAAAGCTTAAAGAGGATTGGGAGTAAGTCTTCTTTAAAGATTTGGAAGAATTCACTGGTGAATCCATCCGGGCCAGGGCTTTTGTGCTTGGGGAGACTTTTTATTACCATTTCAATTTCCTTGATGGTGATAGGTCTGTTCAGGTATTCCAGGTCTTCTTGGTTCAGCCTTGGGAGTCTGTAGGAGTCTAGGAATTTATCCATTTCCTCGAGGTTTTGATGTTCTGTGGCATAAAGCTTTTCAAAGTACTCCCTGAGGATCCTTTGAATTTCTGTGGTTTCTGTTGTAATGACCCCCTTTTCATTTCTGATTCGGTTTATTAGGGTTTTCTCTCTCCCTTTCTTTGTGAGTTTTGCTAGGGGCTTATCGATTTTGTTAATTTTCTCAAAGAACCAGCTCTTGGTTTCATTGATCTTTCGGATTGTTTTCTGGGTTTCCATCTCGTTAATCTCTGCTCTGAGTTTTATTATTTCCTTCCTCCTGTTAGGGTTGTGCTCCTTTTGTTGGTCCTTCTCCAAGTTCTTAAGCTGTGAGGTTAGTTTATTTATGTGGGCTCGCTCCTCCTTCCTGAGGAATGCTTGTAGAGCTATAAATTTTCCTCTTAAGACTGCTTTTGCTGTGTCCCATAGGTTTTGGTAACTCGTGTCCTCATTTTCATTCGTTTCTAGGAATCTTTTGATTTCCTCTTTAATTTCCTGTCTAAGCCACTCGTTGTTTAATAGCGCACTGTTTAATTTCCATGTGTTTAATTTAGTTTTCTGTTTTTGTGTGTGATTTACTTCTAATTTCAGCGCATTATGGTCTGAGAAGATTGTTGATATAATCTCTATCTTCTTAATTTTATGGAGGCATGTTTTGTGGCTCAGCATGTGGTCTATCTTGGAGAACGTTCCATGTACGCTTGAAAAGAATGTGTATTGAGCTTTTTGTGGATGAAGTGTCCTGTATATATCTACTAAGCCCCTTTCTTCCATTGTTTCCCTCAGATGAAGTATGTCCTTGCTAAGCTTGAGTCTGATTGATCTATCAAGAGGTGACAAAGCGGTGTTGAGGTCTCCCACTAGTATTGTGTTGCTATCGATGTCTTTTTCCAAATCTATGAGTAATTGTTTTAAGTACTTTGCTGGTCTCTCATTAGGTGCATATACATTTATTATTGTAAGTTCTTCCTGTTGTACAGATCCTTTGGTCAATAGGAAATGGCCTTCACTGTCTCTTATGACCTTCTTCACTCTAAAATCGATGTGGTCTGATATTAGGATAGCTACCCCAGCTTTTTTCTGGGAGCTGTTTGCCTGTAGGATTGTTTTCCAGCCTTTGACTCTGAGTCTGTGTTTGCTTTGACTATTGAGATGCGTTTCTTGCAGGCAGCAGAATGTTGGGTTCAATTTTCTAATCCATCCTGCCACTCTATGTCTTTTAATTGGTGCGTTTAGCCCATTGACATTGAGAGAGATTATTGTTATGGGATTTTGTCCCATTGTTCTGTTGAAATTTGGTGTATTTGAGAGGTCTGTCTTGCCTTAAAGTAGCCCATTTAGTTGTATTTGTAACCATGGTTTTGAGTCTATGAAGTTCCTGAGCTGTTGTTTGTCCGTGAAACTGTGTGTTGTTCCTTCTATTATGAATGAGAGTCTCGCTGGGTAAAGTATTTTTGGAGAAGCATTTATTTCATTGAGTTTTTTCACTATGTCCCACCACTGTTTTCGGGCCCTGAGGGTTTCATCAGAAAAATCAGCAGTGAATTTTAAGGATGCTCCTTTGTAAGAGATTTCTTTCTTCGATCTTGCTGCTTTCAGAATTTTGTCTCTGTCTAAAGTTTTGGTCATTTTGATCAGGATGTGTCTTGGGGTATTTTTATTTGGATTTCTTCTAGCCGGTACCCTTCGGGCCTCCTGGATGTGGTCACAAGTTTTCTTCAGCTCTGGAAACGCTGTAGCAATGATTTCTTTGACAGTTTCTTCTTCATCAAGGTTTTCTTCCCGTCCCTCTGGGACTCCAATAATTCTTATGTTACCCCTCTTGGCTTCATCACGATCTTCTCTTGCCATCTGTTCTCGAACTGTGAGTCTCTTTTCCATTTTCTGCTCTTTTCTGACAAGACTCTGAACTTGATCTTCGAGCTCACTGATTCTGTTCTCAGCCGCTGTTACTCTGCTGCTGAGGCCTTCCACTGAGGTTTTCAATTCGGCTACCAGGTTTTTCAGGTCCGACATTTCCGATTGCATTTTCCTCATTTCTGCCTTCAAATCCTCTTGTCTTTTATTGGCATTGGTTTCCATTGTTTCTTTTAGTTCCCTAAGCATCCTGAGTAGCTCCATTCTGAATTCCTTGTCAGAGAGGTTGTCTATCGCTATAGTACTGTTGGTGTCGTCTGGGCTAGCCTCGTGAATAAGAAAGTTTGGTGGACTTTTGCGTTGCTTTACCATTGTGACCAGTGTGGTTTGGTCCGTCACACTCGCTGCTACTGTTCTAGTTGAGTGAGGAGAGGCTGCCAGGAGCCGTCCAGCTTTGTTGCTGCTAGATGCGCCTCTTTACCTTTCTGAGTCTGACCTTCTTCTCAATCAGGCGTTATTCTTTGTTTTATAACTGACATTGAGTGAAACTTTTAGAGGCGTTACTATTTATTACTGAACTTGTATAGCTGTTTTCGAACTGAACTTTTGTTGGAAATGGAGTAGGCGAGTGGGATTTTGTTGAATTGTAGTGGAAGAGGCGAGAAATTTTGTTTGGTATTAGGTAACAAGTTGATGTAAAGGATGAAAGGATGCAGGTCCAAGTTGATTGAAGTGAGTGATATACCTGCGGCCGCGTAAGCGGCCGCCCGCCCGGAAATAGGCCACGCCCACTTTTAGGCCACGCCCCCTTCTTAGAGGCCACGCCCCTAGATAATCCCAGGCCACTCCCTCCCAGGATCCTGGGATCCGCGCTGTTCTCTGGCAGGGCTAGCTCCGCGGGCCGCGCATCCGGGTTCAGGGGCGGGGCTCCGCTCGGGTCCTCCGACCCACCTGGATGGGAGGGGCCAGTGTGCTGCCGCGCGGGGCTCCGGCTCTGGACGCGCGCTGGGGCTTGGGCTCGCTGGGGGTCCTCGCTCTCCTCCCTCCCTTCTCCTGCTGGGCTCGCTCCGCGGGCCGCGCGTCCGGGTTCAGGGGCGGGGCTCCGCTCGGGTCCTCCGACCCACCTGGATGGGAGGGGCCGGTGTGCTGCCGCGCGGGGCTCCGGCTCTGGACGCGCGCTGGGGCTTGGGCTCGCTGGGGGTCCTCGCTCTCCTCCCTCCCTTCTCCTGCTGGGCTCGCTCCGTGGGCCGCGCGTCCGGGTTCAGGGGCGGGGCTCCGCTCGGGTCCTCCGACCCACCTGGATGGGAGGGGCCGGTGTGCTGCCGCGCGGGGCTCCGGCTCTGGACGCGCGCTGGGGCTTGGGCTCGCTGGGGGTCCTCGCTCTTCATTTGTTCTTTATGTAGAAAAGTATGTTTTATAATATTAGCACTATATTTGGCATACATGTCAATGAGGGTGAGTAATACACATTCATATATATTTCTTAGTTGTCAATTTTTTTATTGAATCACCTTGACATGCAGTTACAAAGTTGTTTATTATTGAGTTTCAGCCATACAATGTTCCACACTCTTCACTTCACCAGTTTACACTTCCCACCACCAATATCCCCAGTTTCCCTTCTACCCCTCTAGCTTGCCTCTATGACAGACACTCATCTCTTTCTCTGTCACTGTCTCTGTTTCTGTCTTTTTCTGTCTCTATTTCTGTTTTTGTCTGTCTGTCTGTCTCTCTCTCTCTCTTTCTCTTTTGTCCTTTTAGCATCGTGGTTTGTGGATTGCAACATGGTTACTGCAAGAATATCTTGCATATCACTTTACCTCTTTTCAGCATTCAGTTCATGTCCAGATGATTATTTCCACTATTACTCTCATATCGATTTCTTTCTGTTCATATGCACTCTGTCCCACCGCCTATTTGTGGAAAGCTTCCCATCATGGGCCAGTTCTCTTGGCCCTTTTTTCTATTGTATTTGGTGAGTATTATTCTCATAGCACAGGGGTAAGGCGTTTGCCTTGCACGCAGCCAATATGGCCGACCCGAGTTCATTTCCTCCGCCCCTCTCGGAGCGCCCGGCAAGCTACCGAGAGTATCTTGCCCGCAGGGCAGAGCCTAGCAAGCTACCCGTGATGTATTCAATATGCCAGACACACTAACAACAAGTCTCAAAATGGAGACATTACTGGGCCCACTCAAGCAAATTGATGAACAATGGGAGGACCGTGACAGTGACTTTTTTTTTTAACATCCCTGGAATAAGCATGACCTTTCTTTCTCTGTTGTTTCTCTAACTCATTTTACTTAGCATGGTACTCTTCATGTCCATCCATAATTTAGTCTTTCCTAACAGCTGCATAGTATTCCATTGTGTGGATGTACCAGTTTCTTGATCCACTCATCTGTTCTCCGGCATGGGGATTGTTTTCAGATTCTGGCTGCTGTGAATAATTGCTGCAATAAACATAGAATTACTGATTACTTTTCTGTATTGTGTTTTTGAACCTTCAGGGTATATTTCCAGGCTCAGTATTACTGGTTCAATTTCTCAGATTTTGAGGAATGTCTCTATTATTTTCCAGTAGAGACCAGTTGGCCTTCCAGTTGGCCTTCCCACAAGCAGTGAAGGAGAGTTCCTTTCTCCTCTGCATCTGTGTCTGCACTTCTGGTTCTTATTCTTTTGATGTGTGTCATCGCTATGGCATGAGAATATACCTTATTGTTTTGCTTTACATATCCCTGATAATTAGTGATATAAAGCATTTTTCATAGTACTTTTTTGACCATCATTCTTTCAGGATCTTTCTGTTCATTTCTTCCCCACATTTTTTGATGGGGTTGGATGCTTTTTTCCTGTAAAGTTCTAACAGTATCTTATATATCTTGGATACTGACTCCTCAGCAGATAATTGTTAGGTAAATTTTTCTCATTCCATGTACTGTCTTTGTATCTTGGCCATTGTTTCCTTTGAGTTGCAGATATTTCTTAGTTCAGTATTGTCCTATTTGTTTATCTCCACTTCCACTTACTTGGACAAAGGTGTCTCATCCTTGAAGATGTCTTTGGTTTCAATATAATAAAGAGTTCTGCTTAGTTTTCCTCTATGTACCTTATGGATTCAGGTCTGATATCTTTAATCCATATTGATTTGACTTTTGTGCATACAAAGTTAGAAAGAGCTCTGAGTCTATATTTTCCCAGCACACTTGTTGAAGGTTTTTCTTGCTTTACTTAATACTTTTTGCTCCTGCATCAAAGACTAATTGATTTCATACCTAGGGGTCTATCTCAGGATATTGTATTCCATTGATAACTCTATTCCCTCTATTCCATTGATCTGATGCTATGTATTTATTCTGTTACTGTGTTGTCAGGCTGGAGCGATTGCACAGCTGTAGGGTGTTTGCCTTGCATGCAGCCAGATCAGCCAAGCCAGGTTCAATTCCTCTGCCCCTCTTGGAGAGCCCAGCAAGCTACCGAGAGTATCTCGCCCACATGGTAAAGCCTGGCAAGCTACCCATGACATATTCAATATGCCAAATACAGTAACAACAAGTCTCACGATGGAGATGTTACTGAGCTGCTCAAGGAAATCGATCAACAATGGGAGGACAGTGTTTTTATTGATATGATCATATGGTTTCTAGATTTTCTTTTATGGATATGTTCTATGTTGTTGGCTGACTTGCATATGTTAAACCATCCTTGCATGCCCGGGATGAATACTACTTGATCATGATATCTGATCTTTTTGATGAAATGTTGGATTATATTCGTTAGTATTTTTTTGAGGATCTTTCCACCTGTATTCATCAAGAACATCAGCCTGCAATTCTGTGTGTGTGTGTATGTGTGTCTGTGTGTGTGTGTGTGTGTGTGTTGTCTCTGCTTTTGGTGTCAGGGTGATACTTGCTTCATAGAAACTGTTAGGTAACATTTCTGTTCTATCAGTTTCCTGGAAAGCCTGGAAAATATTGGCAGTAGGACCTCTTTAAAAGTGAAATAATTCAATCCATATGGGCCTGGGGTTTTGTTTTAGGGAAGAGTGTTGATCACCATTTCAATTGTCTTCAAAGTGATGGGTCTGTTCACGTACTCCAAAATTATCTTAGTTCAAAATTATTTGGGTCTGTTATAGAAGTCCAATATTTTTTTTATTTCTTTTAGGTTCCCATTTTGCTATGCCATAAGGATTCTCAAAGTAATGATCCTCTATATTTCTGTATTGTATGTTGTAATGTTTCCTCTTTTATTTCTGATTCAGTTTACTACAGTTTTATCTTTTTGTGAGCCTTGTTAGTACTTTTTAAATTTTTCCCCCCAAAGGACCAGCTCATGCTTTTATTTATCTCATCAATACTTTTTATGAATTTCAGTTTATTAATTTCTGCTCTAAGTTTTATTATTTCCTTCTGCCTGTCTACTGAAGATTCTTTTTGTGATCACTTTCCAGTTTCTTAAGTTTCGCGGTGAATTTATTTGTGTGGGCCTTCTTTTGTTCCCTATGAGTGCTTGCATAGCTATGAATTTTCCTCCCTAAAACTGCTTTTGCGTATCCCACATTTCTGGTAGCTTTTGTCCTCATTCTCATTTGTTTTTTTAATCTTTTAATTTCTACTTTGATTTCTTCTCTGATCCACTGGTTGTTCATGCAGTTAGGAACAATTTAATTTTCAGGGGTTAGAGTTGTTTCTTCATTTCTTTTCCTTTTTTTTTTCTTTTTCAGTCACACCAAGCAATGCTCAGGGGTTATTCCTGGCTCTGCACTCAGGAATTACTCCTGGTGTTACTTGAGGGACCATATGGGATGGCAGGGATTGAAGCCAGGTTGGCTGCATGCAAGGCAAATGCCTTACTCACAATATTGTCACTCTGGGCCCTGTTTCTCCTTTTCTGTTGGTGATTAGCTTCTACTTTCAGTGTATGGTCTGAGAAGGTAGTTGGTAAGATTTCTATGTTCTTGACTTGTGGATGTATATGGTTTGTGTCCCATTATGTGATCTATCTTGGAGAATATCCCTTGGACATCGGAGAGGAATGTGCATTTGGCATTTTGAGGATCAAAAGTCATATATATACTAAAGCAATTTCTTTAAATTATTTCTTACAGTAAATATTTCTTACTGAGCTTTAGCCTAATGTATCTATCAAGAGATAATAGAATGGAGCTAACAGGTACAACTACTATTATATTTCTATAATTATCTTTTTTAAAAAAAACTATTAGTAGCTATTTTAAGTATTTTCCTGTTCTCTCATTAGGTGCATATATGTTTAGGAGTGTGAGTTCTTCCTGTTATACATATTCCTTGATCATTAAGAAATTGCCTTTACTGTCTCTTCTAAACTTTTTCAATTTGAAATATGTGTCATTTGATCCTAGTGGCCACCCCAGACTTTGTTAGGCAGTTGCTTGCTTGAAGATTGCCTTCCAACCTTTGGCTTTGAGTCTATGTTTCTCTGACTAATCAAATGTGTTTCTTGCAGGGAGCAGAATGCTGAGTTAAATTTTCCAATCCACCCTACCAGTCTGCAATTTCTTAGTTGGTGCATTTGGCCCCTTGACTTTGAGAGAGATTATTGTCATGGAGTTTTGGCCATCATTCTCCTGGAGTGTGGCATGTTTGTGGAACTTGTCTTAAAGTATGCCCTTTAGTTCTTGTAAAGATAGTTTTGAGTCTTAAAGTTCTTGAGTTGCAATTTATTTGTGGAGTTGTTATTGTTCTTTCAAATATGAATGAGAGTCTGTCTGCGTAAAGTATTCTGGGGAGGCATTCGTTTTATTGAGTTTTTGTTTTATTTTCTCTCTATCCCATCATTGTCTTCAGGCCCAGAAGATTTTGTTTGTTAAATCCACTGTAAATATTACGGATTTGTATAATATGTTCTTCTTGGATCTTGTTATTTTTAGTATTCTACATATGTCTATGGGTTTTATCATTCAAATTAGGATGTGTCTTGGAGTATTTTTATTTAGATTTCTTTTAGCTGGTACCCTTCTGGAGTCCTATATCTGAGTGTATGGATTCTTCAGCTCTGGGAATTTCTCAGCAATGTTTAATTCCTGGACCTCTGGGACCCCGATAATTATGTCATTCTTCTTGAATTCATACTAAACTTCTCCTGTCAGCTGTTCGTTTACTTTGAGGATTTTTCCCCCATCTTCAGCTGTTGCCAGAAAGGTTTTTTACACTTCACCTTGGAACTCACTGATTCTGTCCTCAGCAGCCACTACTCTGATATTGAGGCCTTTCAGTAAGATTTTCTTTTTGCCTACCAAGTTTTTCAGTTCTGTCATTTCTGTTTGCATTTTCCTCATTTGTGCTCTTATATCCTTTTGTGTTTTATTGAGGTCAATGAAACAATGAAACATTTCATTGTTTCTTTGAGTTCCTTGTACATCTTCAACAGTTCTCTCTATATTTCTTTTCAGAGTTATTACTGAAAATAATTTTCAGCATTATTACTAATTGAGTCTTGCTGACTACCATCTGAGTGAGTGTCATTAAGCGTGATGGGGTTCTTCATTGCTTTTCCATTGTGACTTTTGCAGTCTGAAATAGTTTCTTGTTTCTTTTTTGTGGCTAGGTTTCATGCTGAGATATGTAGAGGTGAAGAGATACTAGTCCACATAATGCACTTGGCAGTCAGAGGTAATCTGACCTGGTAGACAAGATGGTGAGCCTGAGTAAGAAGTCAGGCCCAAAATGCCACTGCTCACTGCATATAAGTTTATATACTAATACTTAGATAGGAAATTTAATTTTAATATTTCCCCCTGATTTTTCATTTTCATTTGTCAAAACTTTTAATTGATTCGTATATTATTAAATTCTATTTGCACTTCTATTTGCAAGGAATTTTCACAAATACATAATTCTGTTTGTTCATTAATTTTTTTTCTTTTTAACTTGTTTTGGGACCACACACAGTGATGCAAATGGGTTACTCCTGGCTCTGCACTCAGGAGTTACTCTTACTGGTAGCTGGAATACCATTTGGGAAGCCAGTTATTATACCTAAGTCAGTCACATTCAAGGAAAGCACCCTACTTGCTGTACTATTGCTCCAAACCCTTTTCATTAATTTTCTTATGTGTACAATGTTTATAATTATTTCTAGATCTTATACTTCTTTTTTCAGGTTACATATCAAGCTGAATTTTCACTCCTACATATTTTAAATGGTAGTTATGAAAAAATGTATGTGCAAATGCAATCTGTAAAATGTAGAAAAATGTATTTTAATAGTTGTTTTTTAATATATATAAAATTTAATAGCAGAAAACTAATCAAATAATTAAAAGTCACTGAAGTTGGGGGCTGGAGCAATAGTACAGAGGGTAGGGTGTTTGCCTTGCATGCATTCCATATGGTCCCCTGAGCAACATCAGGAGTAATTTCTGAGTGCAGAACCAAGAGTAATGCTTGAGCATAGCTGAGTGTGACCCAAAAAGAAAAAAAAAAGTCACTGAAATCAAATAATTTTCTAAAACATTTATAAAGACTTTTTATTTTCAAGGAAATATATTTTTCCATATTATCAAATTAGTATAGCTTTCAAAGTCTATGTATTTTATGTTGTTTAAAATACTTTAACACTTATTTATTTTTTACATTCCTCCATTTCAATTTAAGAATATATATAATTTTTATTTAATTAATTTATTTACTTAGTATCACACTCTTGTGCTCAGGGCTGACTCCTGACATAAACTCAGCGACCACTCCTGGAGGTGCTCAGGTAATAATATGTGGTGTAGGGTTCTGAATCTGGATCAGCCATATGCTTACCAGCTATATATGTAGAGCTCTAGTCCCTCTGTCCTTCTTAAAAACTTTCCACTTTCTTTCTATAATTAAACTACTTGCTTTGCATTATTCATATTTTGTGGGTTTTAACTTTTGATTTTACTTCATTCTGAATCCAATATATTTACGACATAAAAAATAATCATTTATTGAATATTCAATTGTACTATTGTACTTTTTACTTCTATATCAATGCTTTAAATTAAAATATAGCAGAGATACAGTTTATGGTTTTAGAAATTCTCTTCAATTTGTGTTCTTCCAATCTAACTTTTGTTATATTATTGTCATCTTTTTCATATTTTTCCCTGGGATATCTGGAAGGAGATATTACCTTCACGTGTAGACTATAAAATTTCTTCTATTTGTAATTTTAGCTTCTTATTATAATAAGTTCAGCAGTCATGTACACATGTACATAGGCATAAGCTCTTCATGTGTTTTTTTCCAATTATGCAATAAAAACTGGCAAAGTTTTAATATAATAGGTAGAAACTTAAAACACTTAAACTGATATAACATACAGTTGAGCTTTAATTAATAAGACCCTTTTTAAAAGTGTCACTTATTCTGTTTTCTGATGACTGTTTTTGTTTGAGTTGCAATCCCGTAATAAGAATGTTTTCAAAGTCTTAGAAAAAAAAGTTCTTAACAGCTTACCCTGCAATTTACTGTTTCATTAACTGTAGGTTGACTAGAGTGATATAAAATAATAAAAAGCTCCAGAGTGAATAATGCATTATAATATAGAAAAAAATAATTGACAGATACTGAGATGATTTTGTCACTGACAAAATCAGTGTTCAAATTTAAGACACAATTTCTATTTTATGTCTTTAAAAAAATTAACTTAATTTATCATAAGTAACAAAATTTGACTCTCACGTAAAATACTTCACTTCTTAAAAGCCATTTAACATAAGTATCATGTCTTTTGAATTTAAATAATGAACCTAAGGTAATGTCTCAGAATACCTGTTTTCTTTACCCAAAGAATACTGTGAACTGCCATCCAAAGTGAGTAAGTTGTGAGTAGAGAGAGATTGGCAAGTGACATTTTCCTCCATTAATTCTGCATTCCTCATATCACTTTGTGTTACCCCTTCGGGCAGAAGTCCCAATATGAGACTTGTCACAATCTGTAACTGTCACCTCGAGTGAGGGAACAACCTTCCAATATGTTCTAGACAGCAGGATTGCAACCATGTGGGAGAAATTAGGAACAGTCCCTTGATTGACACTTCAAATATCCCTCCAGCTCCAGTGTAGTTTCAATCCAGGCAAAGAGATCAGGTATTCCAAGATAAAGCATTTTAAGTAATCATACTTTGAATATTTATTTTAATCTTAAAAATTTTTTGAGGAAAAATTTTAAATTATGTAACTTCAGAATGGATGAAATACTCAATGTTATTCTATATGATGATTTACTAATTTATTTTTATAGGTATGCCTAATTCTGATGCTTACAGACAAAGCATTGTTTTCAAGATAAATAAAGCAAATGTGTAGACTTGGAAATAAATATCCTTATATTTTATATAAATAATTCTACATATATTCTTTTTTTTTGCCAATTTGTTATTTATTAATAACATCCGTTCTCACAAATCTTTCTAGCATAATACATTAATGCGGTTTTAAGAAAACTCAAACCCTCAGAAATAATGCTTGGCCAAATTTCTGGAGACCCCAGACTAGGAAGGTGAGCCTTAAATGTATTTTAGAATTTTATTCTTCTCAATATAATATTTTATGCTTTTTTTTTCTTTATTTATTAGTGAAAAACCATGAGGTACAGTTATAGGCTTACAAATTTTGTGCTTGGGTTTCAGTTATACAATGATCAAGTGCCCATCCCTCCACCAGTGCCCGTCATCCATCCCCATGGGTCCCAGCATCTCCCCCCACCCTCACCCCCCCCCCCCCCCCGTCCCATCCTACCTCTGTGGCAGGGTATTCCCCCTTGTTCTCTCTCTCTTCTTTTGGGTACTGTGTTTTGCAAGAGAGGCTTTGAGTGGCAATCATGTTTGGTCTATCGACTACTTTTAGCATGCTTCTCCCACCCTGGGAGGACCCTCACAACACCCTTCATTTGGTACTCTCTTCTCTATCTAAGCTTCCTTTTCACCTAGAGCCTGTGGCTGGCCTTCAAGTCATGGAGCGAAATTCCTGGTACTAATCTCAGCCATTCCTGGGTGTTACTCTCCCTTTTTGTTGCTTTATGTTCCCCAGATGAATGCAATCTTTCTGTGTCTATCCCACTCTTTCTGACTCATTTCGCTTAACATGATACTTTCCATGTAGTACCACTTGTATGTAAATTTCATAACTTCATCTTTTCTAACAGCTACATAGTACTCCATTGTGTAAATGTACCAAAGTTTCTTTAACCAGTCATCTGTTCTTGGGCACTCAGGTTTTTTCCAGATTCTGGCTATTGTAAAGAGTGCTGCAATGAACAAACAATTGCAGATGTCACTTCGACTATACCTTTTTGCCTCTCTGGGATATATTCCCAGGAGTGCTATAGCTGGGTCAAATGGCAGATCAAATTCTAATTTTTTGAGAGTCGTCCATACTGTTTTCCAAAAGGGTTGGACCAGCCGGCATTCCCACCAGCAGTGAAGGAGGGTCCCTTTCTCGCCACATCCGCGCCAGCACCGGTTGCTTTTGTTCTTGTGGATGTGGGCCAGTCTCTGTGGTGTGAAATGATATCTCATTGTGGTTTTGATCTGCATCTCTCTGATGATTAGTGATGTAGAGCATTTTCTCATGTGCCTTTTTGCCATTCGAATTTCTTTTTTGCGAAAGTTTCTGTTCATTTCCTCACCCCATTTTTTGATGGGGTTGGGTGATTTCTTCTTGTGGAGTTTAACCAGTACCTTGTATATCCTTGATATCAATCCCTTGTCGGATGTGTACTTGGTGAATATCCTTTCCCATTCTGTAGGCTGTCTTTGGTTTATAGTAACAATAGGCTTATATTCTACATTTTTTAAAAGAGCAAAATAGGTCAGAATGAAGGGGTGAATTTTCTAATATTTCCTTTCAGTCATTGTGTTGGGTATATCAAATAGCTAATCACTTAATTAGATTTAATGTGGGGCTGGAAAGATTGTGCAGGGGTTATGGCACTTGTCTCGTATTTACCCAACTCTGGTTAAATCTCAAGCACTGCATAAGATAAACTGGGTAATGCAAGAGGTGATTCCTGAACACAGAACCAGGAATAAAACATGTATATCTAATGATGTGACTCCAAACAAAATTAAAAAGAAGAAAAAGATTAAATAAGTATAAAGTGGGTTTTAAAATATATCACTTTCGAATAATTTAATAAACATAACCTGACCTGTCACTGTCCTCCCATTGTTCATCGATTTTCTTGAGCAGGCCCAGTAACGTCTCCATTGGAGACTTTGTTGTTACTGTGTTTGGCATATAGAATACATCACGGGCAGTTTGCCAGGCTCTGCCGTGCGGGCGAGATACTCTTGGTAGCTTGCCAGGCTCTCTGAGAGGAGCAGAGGAATCGAACTTGGGTCAGTCATGTTGGCTGCATGCCATGCAAATGCCCTACCCACTGTGCTATCGCTCCAGCCCATAACCTGACCTATCTGTATCACTTGATCACTTGATCACTTGACTTCCTGTTAATCGTCGATTTGCTCAAGCAGGCAACAGTAATGTCTCCATTTGTCCCTGTCCCATGCTAGTGTAGCCCAATGGCATCTGTTCGTCCTAGGAACACAAAGAGCCTCAAACCAATTGTTCATGATCTTGATGAAGAAGTCTGACCATCTGGTAGGTGGGCGGCCACGTGGTCTTTTGACATCCCATGGAATCCAGCTGGTAACGGCTCTAGTCCAGCAGTGGTCTCTAAATCTCATTACGGATCCAGTCCATCTGATTTTTGGCGCCTTGGCAAACAAGACAGCGTCCCTGATTCTTGATCATCAATGGAGGTTGGAATTCCGGATTCTTTCTCTCATTTGAGTGAAACATAATACTCCAAGCACAGCTCTTTCAATTCCTCTTTGGGAGACCCGAATAGCATTCTCATCCTGTTTGCGTAGGGCCCAGGTCTCTGAGGCATATGTTAATGCAGGAAGAACAGTGGAATCAAAGAGATGTGCCCAGAGTCAGAGGTTCTTCGTCCTCTTAGCTATTTCTTCAATGCTCTTGAAGGTGTTCCAAGCCGCTCTCTTCCTCCTGAGCAACTCAGGTGCCAGGTCATTCATCATGTTGACTTCTCGACCTAGGTACACATAACTGTTGCATTCAGAGAAGGTCATTCCATTGAGAGCGAATAGAGCGTGAGGTATGAGGCTGTTTCTCATAAACACTGTCTTCGTAAGATTCAGCTGTAGTCTGACCAGTAATTACAAAGGGTCTCATTCCCTGACCTATCTGTAAAATATTTCTTATTTGTAATAAGGTAAATTATAATCTTTTGTGCAGATTTTATAAATGATATCATAGTAAAGAGAGTTGGTAGGGATTGGATGGCCTTGAAATATCATCCACATTATTTTAATTTATATCATAATGTTGGACTGGAGCGATAGCACAGCGGGTAAGGCATTTGCCTTGCAAGCAGCCAACATGGCCGGCCTGAATTCAATTCCTCCGACCCTCTCGGAGAGCCCGGCAAGCTACTGAGAGAATCTTGCCCGAACAGCAAAACTACCCGTGATGTATTCAATATGCCAAACACAGTAATAATTTTCACAATGGAGACACTACTGGGCTTGCTCAAGCTAATCGACAGTGGGAGGACAGTGACAGTGATCAGTTAACTGACAGTGACAGTTGACTTTGTTAAAGTCTGTATTACTAATATGTTATATTAGTTTTATCTGTATATAAATTCACCTAAAGCATCTGATGACAAAAAAATGTCTGTCAATATCAACTACCTCACTAAAGTTATGTAAGTGCCATAACTAAATGTTGATTTTTACATGTAGTTATTTATTTACAGTAAAATCATGTTAAAAGCAGATACATGTCAAGGTCTGAAGTAATAATACTTTTTAAAATAAATTCTTTGTTAAACAATGGCTAGTGAATTCAGTAAGATAGATATAGGTGAAAGGTATCATTTTAGTTACTTTTGCCTGGATGAAATATTCAAGAGCATCTTTATATACCTAACATCAAGCACATAGATAAAGCTGAATTATTTTATTTTAAAAACAAATTGAATATGCTGCAAAATGAATATCTAACATGTGGATAAATAACAACTAAAATCTTTGAATTCTCACTCAGGTTTATATATCTTCATTTTAATATATCCAGGATCAGGGTATTTCTAACAATAAAGATGTGAAAAAGTAGAAGACCAACAAGATATCATAATTTTCTGTAATATCAAGGATGACTTAGAAAACATAAGATAGTATCCATAGAACTTCCAGTTTCACTGTGATTTTAATTTGAAATAGGCAATATTTTGTTCTCCATCTCTGAGCATTACTCTTAATTGTGACCCTCAGGAAACTGTCAACAGAGTTCAATCATACTCTGTAGGTGCTTTTCAGAAAATCTATTAAATACCTATTTAATCCAGCCTTTAATAATTTAATTGTTACCACAGCTTGTTATTAGGAAAAGTCTATTCTAACCATCCAAGCCCATTTTTCTTTTTTTCCCCATTGATAGAATTGGCTTTGAAAACTATGTCCTCATTTATAAACAACTTTTTGAAATGCATTGTCAAGATTTTAGCATAACATGTTGCTTTGTGCTTTCAGTCTTGTTTCCCTAAATTTATATTTTTTGAAAGCCACTTAACAATAATTTTTGCAACGATAACTCTGACCTGTTCTTATATTTGAATAAGGTTATTTAACAGTATGTCACTGTCACTGCCCTCCTGTTGTTCATAAATTTCCTCGAGTGGGCCCAGTAACATCTCCATCATGAAACTTTGTTGTTACTGTGTTTGGCATATCGAATACATCACGGGGAGCTTGCCAGGCTTTGCCTTGCAGGCTAGATACTCTTGTAGCTTGCCGGGCTCTCCGAGAGGGGCAGAGGAATCAAACTCGGGCGGGCCATGTTGGCTGTGTGCAAACCAAACACCCTACCCACTGTGCTATGGCTCCAGCCCTATTTAACAATATAAAGGTTATAAATAATATATGTTCTAATTGGCTGCTAAATTAGCACTAAAATGAAAAGTGGGACCCAGGGAAATTGCTGAGCTGTCAGGAGTAGAGGCCTTGCCTACAACATGTTCTGAGTTTGATGTCAGCCCCCTAGAATGACTGAATGTGGCCCCAGTGCACCCCAACCACCCAGACTGAATATTAACCATCATGACTTATTGAGTAGTTATCAGGGAGTGATACACAAACACCCTAACAATTGTCCTCCTCCCCCCAAAATGGAAGGCAACTACTTTTTTCATTATAAAATAAGGTTGCTAGTTTTCACAGATTTGGATATAGGTATATCAGAGCAAACTGGCTTCAAAATTCATACTGAGAGAAGTCACATGCTTAATCAGTTAGTGTAACTTAAAGAATTAGAGAACAATAAGTAAAAGTTTGTACATATTCTTATAACTTTTATACTTTTTCAATGTTGGTGGACTATAGAAATGTGTGCAGAATGAGCTTGTGCAAGTATAATAACATGTCTTTGTTTTTCCTTTAATCCTTCAAGGTTTCACTTTGATTTTTTTCTCATGTTTTTTTAATAAAAAACATTACTTGATAAGCTAACAGAGCATTCTAGGTTTAAATTGTTAAAAGATCATGGCGGGGGTCCTTTTTGAGTTAAAGAGTTAATATTGCTAATATAACAGATGGGCACTTTAATGAACTGTCAGTTTCATGAAAGCCCTCAAAGTACCGGCTGCACCTCCTAATGCAACTGATCACAATGGTGCCACTCTCATTTAATGAAATGGACGTCTCTGGAGTCCTGACAACAGCTTATAGGATGATTCAAGGTTACATGAGATGGTTTCCGTGTTCCAGAAGTAATACGTACTTGAGCAAGTAGTGTACAATGGCAGCTGAGAAGAAGAGAAAGCTGACCACTTCTAATACATGAGCTGAATTTAGTAACAAACAAAAGAAAATGGGTTCCCTGCCAGGACATGAGAGACGCCAAATAGCCTATATGTATCTCAGAGAGCATACTATATGGTCTTTCTCCTTTTAGGTTAGGGAGATAAAATAAAGTGAAATGGTTATTTCAATCTCCCAGACCTCTGTACTTTTATTTGGAAAGACTTCAAGTTATATTATAAAAGCAAGAACAAAGAATGAAAATAAAAGGCACTAAGGCATTTTATTGACTATATTCACTTTATAATGATTTGCCTCTCTAGCTCTTTTCTTTCTGTTTACTTGGTTGGAATAGGTTCTTCTTCAAACAATTTATAATGCTAGCAGATGACCTGATTTACACTTTTTTGGATTAAAATGTCTTCATATTTGTTGAGTAATTAACGTTAAAAATATTGAAAGAAAAAAATAATTTGTTGATTCACATTTTGAAAGTTAGATCATAAAGGAGAGAAAATGATAGAGAACAAGGAAAGAATGGAGGATTAGAAAAAGTTAAGAGGAAGGCAGGAAGGAGGGCAGTAAGAAAAACAAACAAGAAAGGAAAATAATTTAATTTTTGAAGACAGAAGATGCTTACATCACATGTATTTGGGTGCATGATATTTGAGATGAGTAGTGTGAATGTGAGTAACATAAAATGTTGCAAGTTTAGCAATGTATTAAGGACAATTAAAGAACAGAGTGATAAAGTGTTAACAGCACAGTGTCCTTTATTCTTTGCCTTACTATAATATGCAGAGACACTTAAATATGGTTCTGGGAAATGACAGGAGTGTCTATCTTAGACTGTGGGTGAGAGCCCTCCCCACCCCAAAGAACCCAGCCCTAGCAGCCGACCTCCACTGCCCAACCACCGCCACACTCTAAGCCGGGACCTAGCCTCATGCATAAATGAAGTCCCAGGGAACCCAGATAATGTGGAACTTTGTGACCTTGGAGTCTTGGACAAAGATCCTCTGCCTGCTTCCCCCAGGCTCCAGTGACTGAGGGATCACACCCATAAACCACACCCTGCCAGAACCAGATAATCTCCTCATCTACAACCCTCCAGAACTCACGAATGCTCCTCACAGAGATAAGTATAAAAGGAGGCTCCCAGAACCATGCCACCAAACTCCACGCCAGACTGTGGGGTGGATGAGAGCCCTCCCTACTCCAAGGGACCCAGCCCCGGAAGCCGACCTCCACTGCCCAACCACCGCCACACTCCAGGCCATTTTCCAGACTGCATGGCATATTTTAAGACACTTCGTACCTATTTATGCCTCTCGGAGAGCCCAGCAAGCTACTGAGAGTATCCCGCTCACATGGGCAGAGCCTGGCAAGCTCCCTGTGGCGTATTCAATAGGCCAAATACAGTAACAACAATAGATCTCTTTCCCCTGACCCTGAAAAAGCCTCCAATTGTTGGGAAAAGACGAATAAGAAGAGGCTGCTAAAATCTCAGAGCTGGGAGGAATCGAGATGTTACTGGCACTCGCTTGAGCAAATCGAAGATCAATGGGATGACAGTGATACAGTGACACAGTGATCTGGCAATCTTGGTGAATCTGTCTCTGATCAGATACTCAGGTCTGTTATGCTATACGATCAGTTCTCAGAAAATAGATGGGCAAGCTTAACAGATAGACTACGACAGGCAAGGAAAGAATAGTGACTTTAAAATAGACTGCATAGCAGCAAATTGTAATTTTGTAATATCTTTACAATTAATAAAAATTTCCTCCACTGGCAGTTATGAAGTTTCCCTGGGGTAGTGCTGAGTAGTGCTGTGCTACATGCCTATGGGTTTCCCAGACTTCCAGCTGTATCTGTCCTGATAGTTCCTTTAGACACTCTCCCACACCAAGTGCCAACTGCATGATGGGGAACCTTTAGTCTTTCAAGGGACACTTGGTTATTTACAACATAATTCCCAGTACTATACAATGCAAGCATTCAGGCTGTGAGGAGCTGACAAGAAGTATAACTTGCCTTTTCATGTGCCATTGTCAGAACACACGATTTCACAGGCCTTCTACAGGACTAGGTGTATACCCTACCAATCACCTGCTGTATGTTCCAATTTCCTGGGTCTTCTCCAGAGTCCTTTGAGCCAACCAGCAGAGCAGTGAGGAAAAGATGTCTATGTTATTACTCTGGGGGAAAACCGGAAGCACTGGGGGAATATAACTGTTAGATAAAATCTTCCTGTCTCCCATCCTTTGAGAAGGCTAACATTAAATTACCAGCTTTTCTGCCCCTGAGAGCAGGGATGCTGACTATCTGGGCTTTGTATTGACCATTAAAAGTCCTTCTGTCATCTGGCTGGCCTGGTTGCCTCTACTGTGTATCCTCTGAATGATGTTCTATATTGACATTTCTCGATCAGAGATCTGTGGGGTCACTGGGGTACCTAGTGAGACAAAGGAGCCACAAGAAGAAATTAAGTTCAGAGGGAGCCATGACTAGAAATAGGCTATGATTTTTGTCTTTCTAAACACACTGTGTCTTGGATCTAGTTATATTTTGGACTACTGTTGTTGTTGTTATTCGGACCATTTATATCTGGGTATCTGTACTCGTTGACACTAGAAAATTCTAGTATATGATTTATTTAATTGTTTTTCATAGAATCAGCCTTTCAGTTTCAGGCACACTGATGATTTTCTTTTTTTTTCCCTTTATTTTATTTTATTTTTTTTAAAGTTGTAGATTTACAATTTTTTGTGCTTTGGTTTCAATTATACAATGATCAGATACCCATCCCTCCACCAGTGCCCATTTTCCACCACCATGGATAATATCCCTCCCACCCCCATCCCCCCATCCCCCCCGTCTCTGTGGCAGGGCCATCCCCTGTGTTCTCTCTCTCCTTTTGGGTGTTGTGGTCTGCAAAAGAGGCATTGCACACTGATGATTTTCATATTGTTCTTTTTGAACTCATCCTATATTCCTTGGTATGCTTTTCACCATGTTGGCTGCATGCAAGGCAAACGCCCTACCACTGTGCTATCGCTCCAGCCCAGCCAATATGGCCGACCCGAGTTCGATTCCTCTGCCCCTCTCAGAGAGCCCAGCAAGCTACTGAGAGTATCTTGCCCACACGGCAGAGCCTGGCAAGCCACCTGTGATGTATTTGATATGCCAAACACAGTAACAACAAAATCTCCAATGGAGACGTTACTGGGCCCACTTGAGCAAATCGATGAACAACGGGAGGGCCTTTACCTTTACCTTTTTGCTCTTCACCATTACTTTTCAGACTTTTTTCTTCTTATATTGTTTTCTAAAGGATTCCTACATCTTATCTTGAGACTTACCAATCTTTTCCTTGTTTTTGTTATTCTGCTGCTCACACTTTCTACTGAGTTTTTAATTTTATGTATCATATTCTTCAGTTATGTCCCTTCTAATTTTAGTTTTCTAATTGTAACTTTCCTATTTTCTTATATTTTGCTATCTACGCAATCATTTCTTTGAGCTCATTAAGCATTTTCAATATAAATTCTCATGGTCTGAGAGTTTATAGAGCTGGTTGGTACTAGTAGAAACTTCCATGCTGTTATTCTCATTCATTTTGTTTGTTGGGCTTCTACTAGGCTTACCCATTGTGTTTGCTATGCTTCTGTTTTACTGAGGATGAATCTTGTTGTTAGCCCAGTGAGAGTCTCTAAGGAATTAGGCTGGGTCTTGCTATTTTCTGTCCTGCAGGTTTTCATCATGTGACACAAAGTATAAGTGTGTGCAGTATGAAGTGTGATAAGCAGTGTTTTTTTGTTTTTTGTTTTTTTTTAGGGCAAAGGCAAGAATGAATGGAGTTGTGGGTATGAGGTCTGGATTTTGGCCCAGGAGATGGAATGAGCAAGTAAAAGATCTGAGATGCAGATGAAACACTGTTGAAATTTTGGGCATGGAGAAAGCTGCAATGAACTGAAAGGAGTGGAATATGTTTCTGTTGCCAACAAGTAACAGAGAATGTCAGCTGCAAATTAATCTTATCTGGAAGGTGGAATATGCAAGCAGAGGGTCTGAAATATGGATGAGGGCCTGATAAAATAGACTGCTACGTTTTTATACCTTCTGCATGTTTTATATCAAAATATACCAGAAAATAGGTAATTGCCCTTGGGTTTAAACATATTTGTTGATAAAATTAGAGATAATAGTCAAAATAAATCTGTCTTCTGTAATCCCTATCAAGGTTCATGTTATGTTCAGGTAGATATTTGGGTCATTTCTTTGTGATAAGGTTCTAGTTTAAAGTTGACTCAAAATACAAAAAAAAAAAAAAAAAAAAAAAAAAAAAACCTTAGGCTTCCTGTTTAAAACATTCCCAGTTTTATTAAAAAAATTAATGAAGTTGCATATTGGATGGAATTTGAAATAAAATTCACTTGCTAGGATGATAACTTCAGAGGCATAAATTAGCATTTGTGTAATTGACTTTTCATTCCATTGAAGTTATCATTGTCCCTACTCTATTAGATTATAAAGAATACATATAAAAATATATAACTTTCAGAATTAGGAAATGTTCACTTAAGCTTATTTTAACTTAAAATAAATTAGCTTATTTAACTATCCAAATGAAGAAAAATATAAACTGCTTTCAGAAGATGGAATAGAAGATTGATAAATATAATGAAAAATAGCGAATGAAGGAAAGATGGTAGCCAAATAGGAACTTTTAAAAACAATAATGACTGTCTTTTATCACAGGAAAAACTTAAAATTCTTCTATTGCTTGTAAGTTGTTATGATTTTTTTTTTTTTTTTTTTGCCTTTTTGGGTCACACCCAGCAATGCTCAGGGATCACTCCTGGCTCTGCACTCAGGAATTACTTCTGGCAGTGCTTGGGGGACCATATGGGATACCACGGATCAAACCCGGCTCAGCTGCATGCAAGGCAAATGCCCTACCTGCTGTGCTATCACTCCGGCCCCATGCTGTGGAATTTTAAAAGAAAGCAATACGGGAAGATTTGTATTTAGAAAGCTAATTCAAGAAATAAAGTACTATCAGGAATATATATTACTTAAGACCTTATATATATGGATTAATGATCTAGTGTGATAAATACATTAAAATATTCTTCAAAAAACTACAAGATCACTCAAATATAATTAATATTTGGAAAATATATATTTTTTTAAATTTAGATTAGGCAATTCTGAAGTTTATTTTGCATGATGTTCAGATCTTTTTTTAACTTCACCAGTTTATCTAGTATTTCTTGGAGACTAATGCAAAAGGCTGGTACCAAGTAGTTTAAAATTGATGTATCTAAATTACATTAGACTAATCTATTTACTTCATCAATTATAATTTTATGGAATGTATGGCTCAGAAATATATCAGATTGTTTTCTCTGTATTTTTTTTTCTATGTTACTCAATAGAATGTGGTCTGGAAGGGGAAGAATTTTTCTTGTTTTTGATATCTAGTTCAAAGTAGTAATTAAGGATTTTTAGAATAAAACATGTTCTTGAATATATACATACACACACACACACACACACCATGTGCACACACATATGCATACACAATTCTAAAGAAAACTTTGCCTATCCTTTAGAAATATTGTTTTCTATCTTCACTTCAGAAGTCAGGAACATCTTTCTATTTATTTGATTCCATAGAATTGATAAGGTTAATCTTATGTACAGGATTCACATGAATGCCATGACTAAGTAGGCTGGTATATTTGAAGATTTACTTTATACGTAGCTGAGGTTGTTTCATTATTAGTCTGTCTTTTGATTTTTGCACATACTGAAATTTTAGATTTTAAAAATGACCCTGCTTGCAAATAGAGTCCAGATTTCACATTCTCAACAGTGTCAACAACATAGTTCAACTCTCTCAACATTGTTTCCTCTAACATATCGAATTTTGATTTCCAGTCCTCCAAATATTTATAGTCTGATTACATGAAAAATCTAGCACCAATATCAGGAAAATAAGCCATGGATAATGTAGCTTAACAGTGTTGGGATTTGGAATCAAGTCAGTTTGTCTGACCAGAATAAATTTCGTTGCTGACTATTGCAATAATTCGCATTTATCTTTTACTCAAGAAACAAAGAAAATTCATTTCAAACATAAATAAATATGAATAGGATTAGGGATGACAAAGCATTAAAAATGGAGAATAAGCTTATAAATAAATACAATTAAATCCTTTTATAAAGAATGAATGTTATATTATATTAAGTGGATGCCCAGGACACTGACAGTGTAAGCGAGCTGTTTAAAATAAAATACATGGATACACTAACTTGCTGTCAAGTTTTGGCCAGTTGTTCTGTATTTTGATCTAATAGAAGCGTGGTTTGGGATATGGTTATGAATAGATGGTTAGGGATGAGTGACCTGTACTCATAATATTAATTCCTTACCTCACCAGAACAAGCTAAAAATCTTAGATGGAAAGAATAACATCTAGAATTTAATCAGTTGCTTAATTTGCCAAATAACCATTAATAATATATCTGAGCCCTGTGTTTTGTGTTTCCTTTTAAGTAAAAATGCATCTCTTATATAGAAAGTTATAGCAGATATCCATCATATCAAAGAATATCAAAGTAGCATTAAATTATCTAATTCTATAATAATCTTAATAATAGAATAATAGTACGACTTCACAGAGTAGTGAACTGTGTTTTAAGAACTGCAAATAGCTTCATTGTTTTATAAAGAGAGGTGGAAAAACATGCAGGAATAGTAAGCATACAAGCACAGAGCAACTGACAATAGGAATGATGATTCAAGACTTGCAATTGATTGAAAGAAAATTAAAGAAAAAACAGAGAAAATATAAATGTGCCTAATATGATTTTAAGCATGACTGTGACTGGAACTGATGCTCTTCAGCTTCTGGGGCTCTGTTTGGAGTAGGGAGGGAAACTCAACGCATCCTCCTCCAAGGGACCCCAGGGAGGACAGCCAGGCATGGGGGCAGGAAACTCTGCACTGTTCTCTTCCGGGAACAGGGTTTTATAGTCTCCGAGTCTTGGCTGTTGATGGGATTGCATGGCTCCGGGGGCAGTTGGTGGGTGTAACGCCTACATACTGGAAGATGGGGGATGTGGGTGGAGGAGGCCCCAGTCCCAATCCGAGCAGGCTTGGATATCTACGCCGCGGGTCCCGCACACCTGGGTTCCTCTGCTGGTTCCTTCATGCGTGAGCTATACTTAAGACAACTCTCCACACATTCGGATGAGCCTCACGCATAAAGGAACCAGCAGAGGAACCCAGGTGTGCGGGACCCGCGGCGTAGATATTCAAGCCTGCTAGGATTGGGACTGGGGCCTCCTCCACCCACATCCCCCATCTTCCAGTATGTAGGCGTTACACCCACCAACTGGCCCCGGTGCCATGTAATCCTATCAATGGCCAAGACTCAGAGACATAAAACCCTGTTCCCAGAAGCGCGCACCGCCGCAACATATTATTATCTAGTTCTTACTCTGGAGAACCTGGCAGGCTACCAAAAGTATCCTGCCCACACGGCAGAGTCTGGCAAACTCCCCGTGGCATAGTCATTGTGCCAAAAACCAGTAACAATGATAGGTCTCATTCTCCTGACCCAAAAAAGTCTCGAATGTGACAGTTTTTAAAATCTCAGAGCTAGAACAAAGGAGACATTACTGGGGCCTGCTCGAGGCAATAGGTAAAAAACAGGATGACAGTGATACAGTGATATAATTTTACATCAAATTCAAGAAAACTTCATTTTAAGATCTATCAAAATTTAAAATCTTATATAATGCAAAAAAAATAAAAAGAGTATAGATTACGGGTATATACATACATAAATAAAGATCTCACGATCACTATCACGACCATCCTGTTATTCGTCGATTGCTTCGAGCAGGCTCCAGTAACGTCTCCTTCTTCCTAGCCCTGAGATTTTTAAGAAAGTGTCATATTCAATGCTCTTTAGGAGAATGAGACCCTCATTTGTTACTGGTATTTGGCATGTTGGGTACTCCACGGGGAGTTTGCCAGACTCTGTCATGTGGGCAGGTTACATTCGATAGCCTGCCAGTTTGTGCAAAGTAGGAATGAGATAATAAAATGTCACGCAGCAGCAAATGCAGCCGCGCACTTCTGGGAGCTGGGTTTTATAGTCTCTGAGTCTTGGCCGCTGATGGGATTACAAAAAAAGATCTATTTGTCTATATATGTATATATAGAACATTTAAACATAAATAAATGATAGAAACATTTTTATTGTGTTAGGAAAAAGATCATTATTTTAATTTTTATTTTTTATTTTAATAAATAATAGATACATTTACAGACTTACAGACTTTCATAAGGCTGGAGAGAGAGCACAGCTGTAGGGCGTTTGCCTTGTATGCAGCCAACGTGACCGACCCGAGTTCGATTCCTCCACCCCCTCAGAGAGCCCGGCAAGCTACCAAGAGTATCCCGCCCACACTGCAGAGCCCAGCAAGCTACCCATGATGTATTCGATATGCCAAACACAGTAACAGCAAAGTCTCCAATGGAGATGTTACTGGGCCCACTCGAGCAAATCGATGAACAACGGGAGGACAGTGACAGTGACAGTGACAGACTTTCATAATTGCATTTCAGTCAAACAATGTTTCTTTAAGGACTCAACCCTCTACCAGTGTCCATTCCCCACCCCCAATGTTCCCAGTATTCCTCCCACCACCTGCACCCCTTCCTACCTCCTGCCTCTGTGGCAGGCACAATCCCTCCTACTCTCTCTATCCTTTTGGGTGTTATTGTTTGCAATACAGGTAACAAGTATCCATCATGTTTGTCCAGAGTCTACTTTCAACATGCATGTACTATCTCAAGCAATCTCACCAACCATCATTTATTTAGTGCTAACCTTGGTTTCTATGATATCTATGAATGGATAAAGTTTGATTGTGCTTTGAAAAAACATCTTTTATTCTCTATTAATCTGATAAATACATGATTGTTTGAATATTACCCTAATAAATTGTGAATATATGGCAGGCAAAGTTGAATTTTCATCTTCTTTCTCTTCATATAAAACATAATGCTTTCTTACTAACATGATTGAATAATTAATGTTGAAATCAATTAGTTTGACACAGGATCTTTAACTTTGAGTGTTTAATCAGAGAAAATAATCATTTTAACTTGAAATCCAAAACATATTTTCATTTCATAAACTGGTTTTGTTACCTCAAAAATAAAAATAGTACCTGAGAGGTTGGAGAGAAAGAATAGCAGTTAAGGTGCTTGCCTTGCATGCTGCTAACTAAGTTTGATCCCTGGCACTGTCTATGTTCCCATGAACCCAACGAGGGGTAATTCCTGAGCACAGAGCAGGAAGTACTTTCTGAGCACTGCTGGATGTGTCACTAAACCCTCTGCCCCACTTTACAAGACAGTGGAAGAGGTTTATAATAGTCTCACTGAATACATAACATTCCAATGGTTGTAATAATAATAACTATCATCTATAATAATATTAATCACTATATAATACCCACTATATAATGTAATTCATACTACATAATATGCAAATCATGCAATACATATGTATGATATATTTTATGCATAACATATAGCCATATATTACATAACCATTATTATTATAAATATATTAAATATATTATAGAGCCGGACTGAGCCATAGCACAGTGGGTAGGGCATTTGCCTTGCACGCAGCCGACCCGGCTGACCAGAGTCTGATTCCTCCGCCCCTCTCAGAGAGCCTGGTAAGCTACTGAGAGTATCTCCCCCGCACCACAAAGCTTGACATATATTCGATATGTCAAACACAGTAAAGTTTCACAATGTTAATGGGCCCGCTCAAGCAAATCTATGAACAACAGGAGGACAGTGCTACATTATATAGTGACTATATAATATAATAGCCACTGTAATAATTTTTAGTAGCTTAAGAGAGCCGAATTTATTAATTACTATTAATGCTCTTAGCAAAAAATGGGGCTCATAGGCCAAAGTCCAGTTTTTTTGCAAGAATATATTGACTCAGGAGAAGAAATCTACTTTCTTACATTTTTTATCTTTTAGAAGCTTCACATATTCTTGGCATGTGGTCTCTTTCCATCTTCAAATCTAGTGCTCTAATTTTTTTTTGTCATATTGTATCACCCTGCTTTTATCTTCCAGTTTTAAAACCTTTGAATTATACTGAACCCACTTGAGTTATCTGGTCATTTTAAGTTCAGTTTATTAACATTCAAATTTATTTGAAATTATTTTACAAAGTAATTATACTTTGCCATATGAGGCAACATATTCACAGTTACTAGAAATTAAGCAAGAACTTGGAGGATGGAGATCATTATTCTGCCTAGTACTCGAATAAAAATATTAAAAATAATGTAGAATGTGGTACTGATTCTGTAAATTAGTAGAATGAGGGTAGGAAAGCAAACGTTTATTTATTTTTTTTTATTTTTGGTGTTGTGAATCACCAGAGATGCTCGGGGTTACTCATGGCTCTGCACTCAGGAATCACTCCTGGTAGTGCTCAGAGGAACATATGGGATGCAGAGGATGGAACTCGGCCACATGCAGGGCAAAAGCTATCACTATTCTATCACTCTGGCCCCCAAATGTTTTTTATATGGAAATTTGCATGTATTGAGCACGCCAAAACTTAAATTGTTAAATTAGGCATTCAATTTTCTTTACTCATGGGATCAGTAGTTACATTTAAATTTAAATTAACATTTACATTTAAATTAATTTTTCAATTAAGAAATGTTGAATTAAGTCCTTGAAATTTGCCCTTGAGTGTATATTCTTCAGTTTTAATGGTTCATGATTATCATTCTTCAGTAATGAATGGTTTGAAAAATATTTATTAATAGCCAAAATTGTCAGTATTTGTCCAGATTCATCTCTAAAGTATACAGTTAAAATGTTCATGGAATATTTTCTCGTTCATGAAAGATTTAGCGTTGGCAAAGAAGAGAGAATTTAAGAGAGCAATATAAAATATCTCTTTATTCTTAGGAACTGATATGTTATATTGTTAGCTTTTTTCCTCAGCGTAATTGAATGAAAAATAAGAAAAAAGAAAATATATGGAAGGAAAGAAGGAAAGATAAAAAGAAGGAAGGAAGGAAAGAGGGAAGGAGGGAGGGAGGGAGGGAGAGAGAAAGGGAGGGAGGGAGGGAAAATTGTGATACCATTAATATTCATTCAAACTTTTATGTACTAGAAATATGATTTTTTAAATGAGCAATATTCTAAGATTCAGGTGCAACCTATATTACTTTTTCTTGTTGGCTAACTATTCTTGTTTTACCATTTGTTTGGTTATATTTTTATTTGTACTTATCTGTTCTCATGAGGACTTGAAAACTTGTAGTACTAGGAAGTACAAGGTATTTCATCATATTATTGATGATCATGTAACCCAATGTGATGCAAATACTTTGCTTCCATAAGGTGATCTCCTCACTGTTGCTGTCTGGGACTCTGGTTTCTTTTCAGTGTATTACCATTCTTAGCAGTGATGTTCTATGACTTCTGTGGCTATTCCAGGCTTCATCTACTTCATCCCTCTTGCCAGATTGTGTTTTTTTTTCTCTTTATTATTTGGGAAATGGGTGGTCAATACCAGGCCCCCATTAGGCTTACTCCTTGCTTTGTACTCAGGGATTATTCTTGGTGCTGCTTAAAGATATGCAGTGCTAGGAAATGAACCAGGGGTCATGTGTACAGGAAAACCATCTTACCTCCTATACTCGCTCTCATCTTCACCTTCATTTTTGCTCTGTATTGCTTCTATTTTCTCTCTGTCACTCTCTCTCTCTCTTTGTCCACATTGGTTTTCTATACCAAGCTACTTATTGACATAAAGATCATTTTGGTTGGTAATGAAGCAGTCTCCATATTATACAAATTTTCCATTCACTCATTCATCCACTTTTTCTTTCATTTGTACAGTTATAAAATATAATGGAGTTCTTACACTTTAATATAAAAATATTATTGTTAGTTTAGGTTAATTTGTGTAACATTATTGCTGTCCCCAGGAGTGAGGTGTATTTGTAGAGATAAAACTTAAGATACACAAAACATGGCACACAAAAAATAATAAGAACAAACATTTCTAGAAAAGTTTTAAAGTCTAAAGAGACAGAATAGCAGACAATATTGTAAAATGGAAAAATATATGATCATTTTTGTTAAAATATTGGGGAGAGATCCTTAAGGATGTTATAATTTGATCTAGTTGCAAAGTTTTACGTCTCAGATCAAGAGCATTAAGTACTAATAATTTTTAATTTTTAGGTGGATATTTGATATTAAACAAAAATTATAATGAAAAACACAAGTACTATTATTTGTCTGTGTTCTTTTATTTGTGTTTAAAATTAACTATGCATATAACTCCATATATCCTGGAAAGCATTCCCAACTATACATCATCACTACGTACAAGACAAGTGAGCTATCAAAGTCCCTTCAGTGCTGGGAATCCTAGTTGAGCTATGTAGCATGGGTTTAATTCCAATTATATTTTAGGAAAGAAGGATGATGGGGAATTAGTTATGAGCTAAATGATAAGGAATATTGATTCGTAGGAATTGATTTTATGACTTTATATTGTTCTAGTAGGTAAATTTTGATGTTTCACATAGAAGTCCTTTTGATAAAGTAACATTTAAAAATATTGTAGTATAGCATTTAGTAAAATGTAGTATGACATTTTCAAGCAAGTCAGGAACAAATTCTTTTTGAGAAAATAAATTGGAGTTTGACTCAATGAACTAAGAGGATTGATATTTCTACCACTTAAAATAATTGGATTTCATTTTTCTAAGCCAAAGCACATTGAAAGAAATATTGTTGACCTCCTGGCCCTGCCAAATTTTTTTATATGATATAGTAAAGTTATGAAATAGTAAAAGTCAGTAAAATTTCCCATAACAGAATTAGAGTTTTAGAGGAAAAACTGCCGACACCAATATGTTTGGAAACTATAACTACAAGATATAGTTGCATTGGGTATGTTTGTAGAATTAAGTACTCCAGTAAGGTGTCTATCTATGATGACACTCAAACTCACAGATAAAGCAACACAATTTACATATTAATATTTAGTAAAATGAAAAGAAAAATCCCTGGGTAAGTTTTTCCAATCAGTTGCATGCACACAAGTGCCCTATACACTCTATTTACTCTCTGGGCCATACTTTGTACTTTAATTTCTTAAAATCCCATAAAAAACATCTATTTTCAAATTTAGTCCATTATTAAGGTAGAAAAAGAAAGCACTCATCATACATTATTTTAAACTATTCCAAAAATCTTTTTGTTGGTGGAAAAAAACTTTTCATTTGAAATTTTTGATATATTTAGTAGAAAATTCCAGTAGTATAAAAACATTCCAGATATTGAGAAGAAAACATGAAAAACATAAAAAAATAGGAAGCAAAATGATGGGATTTTTGTGTTAAATATTTTTATTTGGTAAGACAATATTCTCCATAAAGGGACTGCCATAGTAGAGCTGATAAAATATAGCATAGGAGTTAAGAAAGACCTCATTTGATTCTTAATCCCGCATTTTCTCAAGCACTTCCAGGTGTGGCCTAGAGGTCTCTGAGCACCCTGTTATGTCTTTAGTCTTTCTGCCACTGTTGTACCCCACAACATCACATTCTCAGATCCTAGTATTGAACTATCTACCTGAATTGGCCAAGTGTCACTGGGAGTAGCCACAGGGTCCCTGAACAACACTTGTAAGGCCCCCAAATTACCAATTGAGAGTCTTGTTAAAGTTAATGAGTAAAATTAATTTTGGGTGGGGCTGGAGCGACAGTACAGCAGGTAGGGCATTTTCTTTGCACAAGGCCAACCCGGGTTTGATTCTTGCATCCCATATGGTTTCCCCGAGCACCACTGGGATTAATTCTTGAGTGCAAAGCCAGGAGTAATTAATGTGCATAACTGGGTGTGACCCCAAAAAAGCAAATAAATAAATAAAGTTTAAAATATTTTCAAAACTTAATCACTTAAATCACTTAACTTCCCGTTAGTCGTCGATTTGCTCGAGCGGGCGCCAGTAACGTCTCCATTTGTCCCTGTCGCGTGCTAGTGTAGCCCAATGGCATCTCTTCGCTCCGGGAACATGGAGGGCCTCAAACCGATCGTTCATGATCTTGACAAAGAAGTCTGACCATCTGGTAGGTGGGCGGCCACGCGGTCTCTTGACATCCCGTGGAATCCAATCAGTAACAGCTCTAGTCCAACGGTAGTCTTTAAATCTCATTACGTGACCAGCCCATCTGATTTTCGACACTGGCATATGAGACAGCGTCCCTGATCCGTGATCGTCGACGGATGTCAGAACTCCGGATTCCTTCTCTCATTTGAGTGAAACGTGATATTCCAAGCATAGCTCTTTCTATTCTTCTTTGGGAGACCTGAATGGCGTTCTCATCTTGTTTGCGTAGGGCCCAGGTCTCTGAGGCATATGTTAATGCAGGAAGAACAGTGGAATCAAAGAGATGTGCCCGGAGCCGGAGGTTCTTCATCCTCTTAGCTATTTCTTCGACATTCTTGAAGGCGTTCCAAGCCGCTCTCTTCCTCCTGCGCAGCTCGGGTGCCAGGTCATTTGTCATGTTGACCTCTCGACCTAGGTAGACATAGCTGTTGCATTCGGAGATGGTCGTTCCATTGAAAGCGAATGGGGCGTCAGGAACAAGGCTGTTTCTCATAAACATTGTCTTCGTAAGATTCAGCTGTAGTCCTACCTTTCCACACTCACGGTCAAAGTCGGCCAGCATTTGTGCCGCTTGGCTGATGTTTGGTGTTATTAAAACAATGTCATCAGCAAAGCGGAGGTGGTGTAGTTGCCGAACATCTATCTTCACTCCCATTCCTTCCCATTCCAGTCGTCGCATAATGTTCTCGAGGGTGGCACTGAAGAGTTTCGGTGAAATGGTATCACCCTGCCGCACCCCTCTCTTGACATCAACGATCACTTCTTTGTAGAATGGTGAGATCCTGGTAGTGAATCCGCAATACAGCTCACGGAGGATCCTGATGTATTGGGCTTGAATGCCCTGATTGGCTAGGGCTTCAATGACTGCTTCCGTCTCAACAGAATCAAAGGCCTTCTTTAAATCAATGAACGTTAAGCAGAGCGGCATCTTGAACTCCCGAGAAACCTCAATGAGCTTGGTTACCGTGTGGATATGGTCGATGGTGCTGAATCTTTTGCGGAACCCTGCTTGCTCGCATGGTTGTCCTTCATCTAGTGTTCTGCCAATCCTATTCAGGATGACTCGAGTGAACAGCTTGTAGATGACAGACAATAGGCAGATCGGGCGATAGTTGCCAATGTCATGGATGTCTCCCTTCTTGAACAGTAGTACGGTCCTGCTGGTTTTCCATTGGGACGGAACCTTGCATTCAGACAGGTAGCGAGTGAAGAGCCGAGCCAGTGTATTGATGAGTACTGACGGCAGGTTCTTCAGGTGTTCAGGTCTGACCTTGTCTGGGCCGGGTGCTGTTTGCTTCTTTACCAACGAAATGGCGTGTCGGATTTCGGAAGGGAGAACGTTAGGAACGACATACCCATCCTGTGGAATTTGGTATGTCGGCAAGTGGACATGGCTATCGAAGAGATTTGAGTAGAAGTCATGGATAATCTTCTCCATTGCCGTTCTGGAGGATGTGATGGATCCATCAGGACGTCGGAGGGCAGTCATCTTGGTCTTATAGTTGGCGAAGGACAGGGGGGCCTTACAAATACTTTTCCCGGCTTCTGCCGCATCTACCAGTACTTCTGCTCTTCTCTCTTTGAGGTCTTCCTTGATCGCATCTCTGCACTGCTTTGCAAGTTCGGACGTTAGCTTGCGGTTGCCTGAGGCATGCGCCAAACCACGCTGGCGAATTAGCTCAAGAGTTTTCAAAGATAGGTGACTTTTTGTGGCTATCTCTCTCTTGGCGTTCCTCGCACATTCATGGAGGTGCTGAACCAGTCGATCGTATTCCTCGTCAATGTTGTCAACAATGGCATCTTCCACTACTCAGCCGTCGCCACACTCCAGGACGCTTTCCGGACCCGCGCGGCAGCTCCGGCCGAGACCCAGCACAACTGAAGACCCACAGAACAAGATAAGCGGAACTCTCTGAGACCTTGGACTCCAGGCTCGGCGGACCCAGGGACAGAGCTTCTCTGCTTGCTCCCACCACCACAGGTGACAAAGGGATTCTAATCAGGAGCCCCACCCTACCCTGCCCTGTCTGCTTCCATCAACCACCCAGGGATCGAATTGTGCACAGGAGACCCACCTCGATGCATCCATCGAGGACCTGATGGTACAAGCGCGAATGATCAAGTACGACATCATTGGTCTGACCGAGACAAGAAGGCACGAATCTCACCATGCCGTTTTCGACACTGGAGAAGAATTGTTCCTCGGAACATGCGATAAAATAGGTGTTGGAGGCGTCAGTGTCCTTGTCAACACAAACTTGGCCAAGAGCATTGATTCATTCGAATGCCTAACAACCCGAATCGGACGTTTACATTTGAATAGATGTGGCTCACTGCCTGCAGTTTCTATCTTCGTTGTCTACGCACCAACATCTCATTATGATGAAAGAGAAATCGAGAAGTTCTACATGGAGCTAGAGAAGTTCTATAAAGAAGACCACACCTTCTACAAGATCATTGTGGGTGATTTTAATGCCAAGATAGGACCGAGAAGATCAGCTGAAGAACTTCACATCGGGACCCATGGCCTAGAATGGAACGAACAGGGTGAGAGACTGTCTGAGTTCATCATGTCGACCAAGACCATTCATGGTAACTCACAGTTCCAGAAGGCAGAATCTAAACAATGGACTGGGAGTCTCCCGGTGGACGATTCCACAACGAAATAGACCACATCATATTCAATCGACGGTTTTGCCTGACTGATGTCGCTGTTGTCCCAAAATTTCGAACGGGATCGGACCACCGTCTCCTTCGTGCAAAATTCTACTTCACAGAGCGGGGAGAAAGGGCTGCAAAGTTCAAAAAGAGAACTCCCAGAATGACCACCAACTGGGAACTCTTTGGTACTATTGCGGCAACATGGGAAGATGCCATTTTCAAAACTGAATTGAGTAATATGTAGAGGATCAACTAATTCATCCCATCTGAAAAATAATGTTTTTATTAAAACATATTTTAAAAGATAATATCTGAAGTGTTTTCTTTTCACAGAAAATTGTTCTCTTCTTGCAAGATTTTAAAGGAGTGAATAAGAACTTAATTTATTCATTGATGGACTGGCTGTACACTTGCTACAATAGGCTGAATTTTAAGGTTGATTACAAAAATCTTTGAGAAGTGACTTCCTATACTGAAAGAACATAAAAACTTTCTTGAAGTAATAAACTATATTGTTCACCAAAAGTCATGTTTGGTCTCATGATGAAATACCAGATGTGACCTTCGTTACCTAAACATTACATCTTGAATAAGAAAAAAAAATTTCCGCACCCTATTATATGTCTCTGTTCCTATTTGTTTAGATGCAGTGGATATCCCTTTAAAACAACACAACAGAAAACAAAACAAAAAAAAATGATGAAGCAGGAAAGATAGTACAGTGGTAGAGTACATGCTTATCCTGCATGAAGCAGACCTGGATTCAAATCCTGAATTCTTATATAGGTCCCTGAGCCTGTGAGAAGTGTCCCCTCTATATGCAGCCAGAGTAAGAACTGAGAACAGCGGAAGGAAGGAAGGAAGGAAGGAAGGAAGGAAGGAAGGAAGGAAGGAAAAGAGATGAGGGAGGGAGGGAGGAAGGAAGGAAGGAAGGAAGGAAGGAAGGAAGGAATCGAAAGAAAAGAAAGAATGGGAGAGGGGAGGGGAAGGCAGGGGAGAGCACGGCGAGAGGAAATGAGGGGAAGAAAGTAGAGGAGGGATGATGCGAAGAGGAAGGTTGAGGAGTGGAGTGGAGAGATGAGGTGATATATCCTGCTAATTTGTCATCTGTATTTATGTTTTATATTAACACATACTTCTTATAGAAAAGTTATGATAATAGTATCTATTAACTAGCTAAGTTGTTATTTTAACTATTTTTAATAAGGCACAAATGTTAGAACTGTCATTAGGTTCCATTTTTTCAGGCTAAATATTTTGCAGGAAAAAGATATTGGGATAGTAACTATTTATTAACACAGAAAAGTAACTGAAAATAAATATTTTGATCCCCTTAATGAATTCATTCTCACACATCCTAAGTACATGGAATCATCACATTACTTTTCTGTATTATCAGCAGTTTTATCAGCGTGGCCACACATCACAATAAAATTCGTGAGTGATATTTTTTAAATACATCTACTGTATTAAATATTAATCTTTTTTAAATACATCTACTACCCAGTTGCCGCCACGATCCAGCACACTTTCCAAACTCTCGGGCCAAGACTCACGCATGAGTGAAGCCCCACAGAACCAGATAAGTGGAACTCTGAGACCTTGGACTACAGGCTCAATGGACCCGGAAACAGAGATCCTCTGCCTGATCCCAAAAACCACAGGTGACCAAGGGATTAAAACTAGTAGCCCCACCCTACCCTGCCCTATCTGTTTCCACCAACCTCAGGCAATGTAGGTATTACGCCTGAAGATCCACCCTACTGGTACCAGATAAATACCTCACCAGCAGACCTCCACTACCTCCACTACCCAGCCTCCGTCATGCTCCAGGACACTTTCCGGACACATCATCAGTTACTTAATACCCATCTTCCAGGATTGCAGTACCATATTTGATAGGGTTCAAGTATGGTTTGAACCATGGGAACACCTACAAGGGCAATTTGAGGCCTTCCTAAAAGCCTCTATCCCTCTTGAAGAGTCTGCCAAGTTACCGAGAGTGTCCTGCCCACACAGCAGAGCCTGATAAGCTATCCATGGTGTATTCAATATGCCAAAACCAGTAAATGCAATGGGTCTCATTCCCCTGACCTTGAAAGCACAACTAATACGGCAGCATTAAGAAAGATGAGGAAGGAGAGGCTGATAAAATCTCAAGGCCGAAATAGGCTGCCAAAATGAAGAAAGACAAAAATGACTGTCTGTACTTTCAATGCACTTATGCTGACATTGGATGCATCCATCGAAGACCTGATGGTACAAATGCAAAAGATCAAGTACGGCATCATTGGTCTGACCGAGACGAGAAGGCATCAATCACATCACGCCGTTTTCAACACTGGAGAACTGTTCCTTGGAACATGCGACAAAAGAGTTGTCGGTGGTGTCAGTGTCCTTGTCAAAATGAACTTGGCCCTGAGCATTGATTCATTTGAATGTGTGACAACACTAGTGGGACATTACACTTGAATAGATGTGGCTCATTGCCAGCAGTTTCTATCTTCGTTGTCTATGCACCAACATTCAATTACGATGAAGGAGAAATTGAGAAGTTCTACCTGGAGCTGGAGAAGTTCTATAAAGAAAACCACACCTTCTACAAGATCATTGTAGGTGATTTTAATGTCAGGATAGGACCGAGAAGATCAACCGAAGAACTCCACATTGGGACCCATGGGCTAGAATGGAACGAACAGGGTGAGAGACTGTCTGAGTTCATCATGTCGACCAAGACCGTCCATGGTAACTCACAGTTCCAGAAGGCTGAATCTAAACGTTGGACATAGGAGTCTCCTAGTGGATTGAACATCATGTTCAATTGGCGATTTTGCCTGACCAAAGTCGCTGTGTTCCAAAATTCCAAACGGGATTAGAACACCATCTTCTTCATGCAAAATTCTACTTCACAGAGCAGGGAGAAAGGGCTGCAAAGTTTAAAAAAAGAATTCCCAGAACGACCACCAACTGTGAGCTCTTTGGCTCTATTGCAGCAACATGGGAAGACACCGTCATTGACAACATTGACGAGGAATACGATCGACTGGTTAAGCACCTCTATGATTGTGCAAGGAATGCCAAGAGAGAGATAGTCACAAAACATGCCTGTCTTCGAAAACTCTCTAGCTCATTCACAAACATGGCTTGACGCATGCCTCAGACAACCGCAAGCGAACATCGAGCTCACAAAGCAGTGTAGAAAAGCAATAAAGACCTCAAAGAGAGAAGATCAGTAGTGCTGGCAGATGCGGAAGAAGCCAGGAAAAGCATTTGCAATGCCCGCTTGTCCTTCGCCAACTACAAGACCAAGATGACTGCCCTCCGAAGTCCTGATGGATCTATCACATCTTACAGAAGGGCAATGGAGATTATCCATGACTTCTACTTGGATCTCTTCTATTGTCACATCTACTTACCCACATAACAAATTCTGCAGGATGGATACATTGTTCCCAACATTCTCCCTTCCAAAATCCAACAAGCCATTTTGTTGGTAAAGAAATGAACAGTACCTGGCCCAGACAAGGTCAGACCTGAAGACCTGAAGAACCTGCTATCAGTATTCATCAATACACTGGCTCAGCTCTTCACATGCTACCTGTCTGAATGCAAGGTTGCATCCCAGTGGAAAAGCAGCAGGACTGTACTACTGTACAAGAAGGGAGACATCCCTGACATTGGCAACTATAGCCCTATCTGCCTTTTGTCTGTCATCTACAAGTTGTTCACTAGAGTTATCCTGAATAGGATTGGCAGAACATTAGAGGAAGGACAACCATGCTAGCAAGCCGGTTTCCAAAAACGATTCAGCATGAAAGAACGTATCCACACACTAACCAAGCTCATTGTGGTTTCTCAGGAGTTCAAGATGCCGCTGTGTCTAATGTTCATTGATTTAAAGAAGGCCTTTGATTCTGTTGAGACTGAAGCAGTCATGGAGGCTCTAGCAAAACAGGGTGTTCAAACTCAATACATCAGCATCCTCCATGAGCTGTATGGCGGATTCACTACTTGTGTCTCACCATTCTACAAAGAAGTGATCATCCATGTTAAGAGAGGGGTTTGGCAGGGTAATACCATTTCACCTAAACTCTTCAGTGCCACCCGCAAAAACATCATGAGATGACTGGAATGGGAAGAAATGGGAGTGAAGGTAGATGGTTGGTAACTACACCACCTCCGCTTTGCTGATGACTTCATTCTAATAATACCAAACTTTAGCCACACAGCACAAATGCTGGCCAACTTCAACCATGAGTGTGGAAAGGTCGGACTCCAGTTGAATTTCACAAAGACAATGTTTATGAGAAAATTTTTTTCCTGACATTCCATTCCCTTTCAATGTATCAAACATCTCCGAACGCAAGAGTTACGTGTGCCTAGGTCGAGAAATCAATATGACGAATGACCTGGCACCTGAGTTGTGCAGGAGGAAGAGAGTGGCTTGGAACGCCTTCAAGAATGTCAAAGAAATAGTTAAGAGGATGAAGAACCTTCAGCTGTGAGCACATATCTTCGATTCCACTGTTCTTCCTGCACTAACATATGCCTGGGCCCTACAAAAACAAGATGAGAATGCTATTCATGTCTCCCAAAGAGGAATCGAAGTATCACGCTTCACTCAAATGAGAGAAAGAATCCAGAGTTCTGACCTCCAAGAATCAGAGATGCTGTCTTCTTTGCCAACGCATCAAAAATTAAATGACTGGACACTTAATGCAATTTGAAAACAACCGCTGGATTAGAGCCATTACCAACTGGATTCCAGTGACGTCAAAAGACCACGTGGGCTGCCAACCTACAAGATGGTCAGATTTCTTCATTAAGACCCTGAACAATCGTTTTGAGGATAATTGTTTTCCTAGAACGAGAATACACCATTGGGCTACACTAGCATGCAACAGGGACGGATGGAGATATTACTGGCACCCACTCGAGCAAATCGATGAGTAATGGGATGTCATGTGATCAAGTGTATTAATTATTTTTAAGCTGGATATGATATAATTACTTCATGTCTAGTGTTGGTGTGGATATTACCATACATATACATTTTCTTGCATATATCTTGAATATCTCTGACTAAATATTTTTTCTAAAATGTTTAATTTACTCAATCTGACATAAAAGATTTTTAAAAAGGGACACAGTATAGATAATTTTATCTATATATTTAGCATTAAATTCACAAATATAATATTTGCTATTATTTTAGCAATGATATACGTAACTTATTCATTTAGATTTAGGTCAAGTTTTCTAGAATTTTTGTCCTCAAAATAGATGTTTTTGTAGCAGGAAAGCTGATTTACAGAGAAACTAGCCATTCACAAAGAAACATGTCTACTCACCGTTATAAGTAACAGTATTATAAGGTTGATCTAATACTTTTTTTTTCTTTAGTTTATAATAAGTATCATCAATGAATGCAATGAATAAAATGAAAGGGTCACACCCAGCAGTGCTCAAGATTTATTCCTTTTTCTATGCTCAGGTGTATTTCCTGGTAGCACTTGTGGTTATATGTCATACTGGGGATTTGAATGTAAGCTGATTGCAAATGAGGCAAGCATCATAAACCCTTTTATGTTTTCTAGTCCCAACTCTTTCTATCTTATTCTCCTTGTTTAACTTGGTACATATTCACTATTTATATATTTCACAGATTTATTTTTGTTTTTCATCATTTTCACCAAGGATAATATCAATTACTAAAAGGAACAACTATGCTAAGCAATATGATTTAATGAGTTGATATTTATGGGTGCTTTTGCATATTTCAAAAGTGATACCTTTGTTTTTTTACATATACATACATTAAGTTTTTACATTGAAGAATTTTGGTTCTGTGGAATTTGAGTACAATTTCACCAATTTTAGTATAACCTAAAATTTCAATGAATAAACTTTAATTTTTATGATAAAACAGTATTTACAGGATAATAACATAAGAAATAGAAAATTCTAATGGCTAAAAAAAAAGGATTGACATGGAGAGTAACATGCTGAGTGAAACCAGTCAGAAGGAGAAGGACGGAGAACATACATAGTGATTGCAGTTATTTGTGGATTATAAGAAAGGAAATAACAGTGTGAGAGTAATATCCAAGGACAGAAGAAAAAAGGATCAGAAGAACTGATCCACAGTTGGAAGCTTGCTACATGTAGAGAAGTTAGGGTGGAGAAGGGACCACTATGATAATGATAGTTGGAAATGACCATTCTGGACCAGAATTGAGTGCTGAGAGTAGGGAAAGGGATATGCATGATAACCTCTAAGTAGTCGTATTGCAAATCATAATGCACAGAAGGAAAGAGAGACAGAAATACGCAGAGAAAAATAGAGAGAAAGACACGCACAGAGAGGAGAGAGAGAGAGAGAGAGAGAGAGAGAGAGAGAAGAATAAAAGTACTATGGAGGCAGCATGGGGTGGGGGAAACGGGGGACATTGGTGGTGTAGACTTTAAAGGTATTGAAATATCCAATGACAGAAACTCAATCATGAACAACTTTGTAACTGTATATCACAGTGATTCAATAAAAAAACAAAATGTTGGCAATAGTAAATTGTATTTTTATTCAATCTGGGATTAATACCTATATTAATTTAATATTTTTCAAATTATTTTCATATAATTGTTTTCAAAAGATCATTATAAAAAAAAGTGAAGTGCCTGGTCTCCTGGAGTCTCCATTCTAAAATAAGAAGACAAATAAAGCAACAAACAAATAATGTTTGATAGTAAGGTACTAAAAAGATTAATAGAATGTTTCAGTAGTCCCTAGAATGTGTATGAATTGAGGTCATTCCAATTAATCAACTAACCTCTGAGGACCTAATCATTAAAAGATGCTGGGTAGAGCCACACAGGAGGAAAAGACTTTGGTGAGCACCAGCATGATAAGTTCAGGGAAATAAATAGAAGACAGATGTGGCTGACGGCTTGTGAATGAGTGGTGAGAACCAAATAATTGAGGTAGGAGGGAAATAGGCAGGCAACTCATGCAGTGCTTCATACACCATGAGCTCAGAGCTACTGTCGTCCATTTAAAATAAACCACAAAGTTGTATTACAAAATGAAATAGAGCATTGTATACTTTAGTCTGGAGTCTGTGCTCTGAGTACAACTGCTTAGATGGCAATTCTTTCTTGTCACTCTACAGATGCGCTACCATGTTAAATGACTTCATGGTATAAAAGGTAGTAGATAATTTAATGTTAGATCTTCTTAATTTCAAAATGGGTTCATAATAGCTTATGCATTAAAAATTAATATGAAGATCAATATACTATAAAAAAGAATGGCTCACGGCTCCTAGTAAACACTCAGTAATGTCATAGAGCATGTCTTAGTTTATGAAAGATTAACAGAATAAGCTTTGGACAACTGAAACTTCTGTAGTGATCCTGCAGTGAACTATTATGTGGTGGCAAAGACTACTGACAATTTTATAATGAAGGAACATGGTTTGGCAGCCAGATAGAATTTATTAAAGAATGGGAGTATGAGAATAAAAACATGAGAACATCAGCATTTTCCTATAGAATCTCTCATTTGTGCTTTTGTTATGAGAGTTAATTTTCCATTAATAATTTATGCTTGTTGCTTGTATATTTTATAATTGAATTGTATTTCAGCATGTATCTGATTTATGAGTCTTAGACACTTGTCAAGCACTATTATAAAATTTTCTACTTCCTTGCATTATTTAGTTGTTTCCAATTTATATTAAATTATTAATTTTAGGCCCATATTTTTGTATATGAATCAGAAATTTTTTACACTAGGGTCCAGATCATAATTAGTTATTTGAAATTTGACAAACCTTAGTTTCTATAAACGTATGATTTTTATAACACTTGTTTTCTCAAAAATTTATTTTTTAATCTATTAAATGGGCTGGAGTGATAGCACAGTGGGTAGGGCATTTGCCTTGCAAGCGACTGAGCTGGGTTCGATTCCTCTGTCCCTCTCGAAGAGCCCGGCAAGCTACAGAGAGTATTCGCCCACATGGCAGAGCCTGCAAGCTCCCTGTGGCATATTCAATATGCCAAAAAAAGTAACAATAAGTCTCACAATGGAGACATTACTGGTGCCCACTCAAGCAACAGGAGGACAGTGCTACAGTGCTACAGTGTTAATATATTAAAATTTCACTGAATGGGCCCAAGGGATAGTACTGCAGATAAGATTTTATTTGAATGAGGCCAACTGAGTTTGATCCCTGGAACCCTATATGGTCCCCCAAACCTGCCAGGTGTGATCTCTGAGTGCAGAGACAGAAGTAAAGCCTGAGCAACCTCTAGTGTGTCCCCCATTAACCCTCATCAAATAATTACTTGGAGGCTGAGTCTTAAAACCTACCTTCTCCTTGAAAATATTTCTTTCTTGCTTGTCTAGATGTTTCTTCCTTTGGCCATTTCAACTGGAGAAGCCTGTATTCTCTCTTCCTCTCCCCTCACATCTTTAAGTATCAATAAAATTATAAATTTTTTTGATCATATCTTTGATCATACCTTACAAGCGGCCAACATGGCCGACCCGAGTTCGATTCCTCCGCCCCTCTCGGAGAGCCCGGCAAGCTACCGAGAGTATTTGATATGCCAGACACAGTAACAACAAAGTCTCCAATGGAGACGTTACTGGGCCCGCTCGAGCAAATCGACGATCAACGGGAGGGCCTTTACCTTTACCTTTACCTTTGATCATATCAACAATTTAGAATTATCTCTATATTTTCTCATTGCTATGAAAATATATTGATTAGTTGTTCTTCATAATTTTTAGAAGTATTGGTCATGATTGTTTCTAATAAATCACGAATACAGTCGTGACAACTAGTCTGAAATAAACCATTTTTAAGAAAATTCATTTTGTGGTAAATATCATGGATGGATTCTCGTATTGTTTCTTTATGAAACATCTGTTATTTAAAAGATCTTTGCCTGCTACTAAAATGTTATTGCTTTCAGATTTTAAAATTACTATTGTCTTTTTCTCTATAGCATACATATTACTAACAAAATTAGGTTTATAGAGATAAGATTGCTAATTAGGTGAGAAAATAGTCAAATGCCAATAATCTTAAAGAATCATGGATAAATGTCCTGGTAAGAACAATATTATTGGCTTTGTTTGTCTCTTAATCAATGTTGAATATCTGCTTCACTATAGGATGGTCTATGAATCTTGAATACATCTTGAGTTACCTGAGCAGTGTCTTTTGAAGAACATTACAGATGAGAACAGAAAGTTATTACTCCTTAATAAACTCTCAGAAAATTGTATTTGCAATGCTGTTAAAATATGATTTAATTGTAGTAGTTATAAAATTTTTAATAGTTGGATATAAAAGAAAAAATGTATTTTCAGTACTTATTTGATTTGGGGGCAGGGATCTTCCGATTAGTATCCAGGAGGCCCTGGGGAACCTGCTATCAATTTTCAGATAACAGGGCCAGCCGTTTAAAGGACAAACTGCTGCTAGGGTCCCGCAGTGCCAGGGGAGGGGATGGATGCACCCAGACCTCATCTGTTGAGGTTTAGAGTCCTCCAGGAACTGCACCCAGTGATACATGAGGTTTCATATGTTGTCATGATCACACCAGCTTTGGTCATATGTAAGACAAAGGCATTAAAACCTGTTTTATCTCTCTGGTTCCAGATATTATTTTTAAACTGATATCTTTGCTTCCTTTTATTTTGAAAAAAAAAAGCAAAATATTATGAAATGAATTGTGTCCCCATCACCGCTATATACTGAAGCCCTAGCATCCACCTCCTCAGAATGTTACTGGATTTGGAGATAACAACTTGATTAAAAAAATGAAATTTAAATGAGACTTTCAAGTCATCTTTTATCCATTTGACTGGGTCCTTATGGCAACAGGCAATTAGGATGCAAAGAGAGATATTAAGGCATTCACACACAGATGTAAGACTAAATAACAGTTAGTAACAGTAATCCCAGCTTGCCCAGCTTGCAACTCAAGAGCAGAGACTTCAGGAGAAAATTAGGTCTCCTGACACCTTGACATTTGAAAACCAGCCTCTAGATGTAAGAGAACATAAATTTCTGATTTTAACTCTTTCAACCTCTATGTAGTATTTACTTATGGTAGCTGACAGATATGAGTCTTTAAAATGTTATAATTTGTACAAGATGATGTAATACGGGGTTGAGCATCCTCCACCCAGATCCTCCGAATTCCAGTAGGTGGGGAATCACACCCACCAACTGGCCCCCTGGCGCTGTGTAATCCCATCAGCGGCCAAGACTCAGAGACTATAAAAACCAGCTCCCGGAAGAGAACAGTGCAGTCTCCTGCCCCCGTGCCTGGCTGTCCTCGCCAGGGCCCCTTGGAAGGGAGCGGATTGAGCTTTCCTCCCTGCCCTGACCAGGGCTCCGGCAGCCAAAGACCTCCAGGACCAGCCACCACCATGCTGAGACCACTCTCTGCACACATGAAGGTACCGGCAGAGGAGCAAAGGCAAGCAGGTCCCGGGGCTGAGATCTCCAAGCTTACTCAGATCGGGAATGAGCATCCTCCACCCAGATCCTCTGAATTCCAGTAGGCGGGGGTCACACCCACCAACTGGCCCCCTCGCGCCATGTAATCCCATCAACAGCCAAGACTCAAAGACTATAAAAATCAGCTCCCAGAACAGCGCAGCCTGGCCGCATTTATGGCCACATAGACATCTTATTATGACATCTTATTATCTCATTCCTACTTTGGACAACCTGCCCACACGGCAGAGTCTGGCAAACTCCCAGTGGCGTACCCAATATGCCAAGTACCAGTAACAATGATGGGTCTCATTCTCCTAAAGAGCCTTAAATACAGCACTTTCTTAAAAATCTCAGGGCTAGGATGAAGGAGACGTTACTGGGGCCTGCTCGAGGCAATCGACGAATAACAGGATGGTCGTGATTTGTGATTCGTGATGTAATACGTGACATGATGGCACTAGATATAGGCAGTGATAATCTGGTGACTTAAATGTATTATGTCACCTAAGTTAAGAAAATGAATTTTGTATCATGAAATTGGCAACTCCTGACTCTGTTCTAAGGGACTCTGTTCATAGGCTCAGAGCATCATATAGTGTGCCAGGGATTAATACTCGGTGGGCAATATGCAATGCAAGAGCCCTGCCCAGGTGTCATCTATAGGAGAACAACAAAACATGCATCTTTTGGGCGTGAGTGATAATACAACGGGTAGGGCATTTGCCTTGCACGGAGACAACCCGGCTTGATCCCCAGCATTCCATATGCTACCATGAGCCAGGAGTGATTCTTGAGTGCAGAGCCAGGAGCAGCCCCTGAGCATCGTTGAGTGTGACCCAAAAAGCAAAAATTTTTAAAAAAATTAAAATGTATCTTTTGTTCAAACATGGATTTATAAAGAAAATTTATAAACGCATTATTATGGCAATAATTACCATGTAGGTGATAATTACAATGTAGATAATAACACTGGAAAAATTTGGAAATTCTTATTTTTAAGTGAAAGTACAGCACTTATCTCAGATATGCTGACCTTTCTAAAAGCTAAACAAGTTTTTCTCAATAATAAAACCAATTTTTCCCTGGCAAAAAAATGCTGGCTTTGATCTCATGAAATATTCAAAGCGATAATGAAGCATGTTTTACTTTCTCATAAAACTGTTAAAACATTATTTTTCTCTGAGGTTGACAGTGGTGAAAATTTTATCACACAGCATGAAATGTGTTATTTTGATATATCGACACCATATCAAAATTTATCCCTGCATATTCAACTTTGTGACAAAGATATTTTTCCTATGAATTTCACGGTCAATTTTCATGAAATTTATAAAAGCTCTGAGGTACCATTGTTGAATGGCTTTTATACATTAACTGTTAAGTGTGGGTTGATAAATCTATAGATGATGCATTTACTTCATATTATAACTGGAAGGTGAGTCTGCAATAAAAGTCTTGGCATCATTTCATATTAAATGGGAAAATATCACTAGAGTTATAATTAGATTTAAAGTAACTTAACTTGAACCTCCATTTCCAGAACTCAAACTAATATAGTATGGCCATGGGACTTTTATAGTTTGGGGAAAGTATTTTTACTATCTTTTCCCATGATCAAAGCACCAATAATATAATATCGCTGAATTAGTTTTCTCCTTTTGTTCTGTTCATCATGTAATAAGATTTCTACTTCATAAATATAAGGTTAGTGATATGCTGAAGGGAGGGTAGAAGCAAATTGATCTTTTCATGCCAGAAATAACAATAAAGAATAATTAATTAGAATGAAACCATTCCTTATGTTCACAAATCTTGACATCTTTCTAACGTCTATCACTAGCCCATATTTGTCAATAGCATACCCACTTCCTTTCATGATCTGCTTTCATTTATCTACTGAATACAGCAACAAATCCCAGTAATAGTTTCATCTTTATATGTATTCCTCTTCTTTAATCTCCATATACTGCAACTTCGGTAATATTTTGAGAACAAAAACATGATCATATGACCATATAATTGGCATCCATAAAAGGATCAAATAGACTTTCTCAATACTTCAGAATAGACTTTTTCCAATTGATAGCATCTTGGTTTGGGAAGCTTAGGTTAACACAGATCCCAGGAAGTCGTTTACCATTTAAGAATGCAGGCTAATTTGAGTTCGGAAAAGAGAAAGCAGTTGGAAGGGTATTCTTGCATTAGTGCTTTGATTTACCCTGATCTAAGAGGAAACCATCACATTAGAAGTTTTTGACATTTCCTTCATAGAAGAATCAATGTATTTCCTCTTTTTATTAACTAGAATAATCCAGTGGGCTGATGGTACTAGATAAGTGTATATATACCAGTTCATATGTCCACTGTCTCTAAAACACTCAACTTTTATTCAGCGCAGAAAATGAAGTGCAATGTACTCCTTTTCATGTGGTTTCCTCCTTTCACTTTGATGATTCAGAATCTTTAACACAAGGTATACAACCTCCATTTGTCCTGTTTTAATTTAAAATTCATTACTGTGTTTCTCCCAAAATATACTGTTTAGTTTTTATTTGCTAGTCCTTCTTTTGCTATTTTGAATAGTTGCTAGTTTTGTTTTGTTGTTGTGATCAGATTACTTTTTTGTTGTTGTTGTTGTTGTTGTTTTTTTTTTAGAAACTGTGGTTAATGATACTGTGAATGTTAAGGCTTCCTGTGTAACACATTTCAGCACCACAGCCTCTATCAGAGTGCGTCTACTTCTCTCTGTGTCCATTGTCCCTAGATCACCTGCACATCATTCATTATCCCCATATCTCCCCTGAGGCAAACTTCTTACTGAAGACTAGTTCTCAGTTTTTATTGCCTTTGAGTGTTTGTTATTTCCCTACTTGTTTCCTCAAATTCCACATTTGAGAGATATCATCCTGGGTCTTTTTCCTTCTCACTGACTTCAATCAGCACAATAGACTTCAGCTCTATCTACAAAGCAGCCAGCTGCATGATTTCATATTCTCTTATAGCCAAGTAATATTCCATTGTGTATATGTATTATGGCTTTTTTTCTACTTGTTTGCTCTTGGATACTTGAGTTGTTTTCAGATTTGGCTATTGTGAATAGGCAAAGCAATTCTATGGGAAAAGAAAGTAGAAGGCTTCTCCTTCCCCAATTTTAAGTTATATTATAAAGCTGTAGTAATCAAAATAGCACAGTACTAGAATGTGGTCAGACCTTCAGACCAATGTGATACAATTGGAAGTTCAGAGATATAGTTAATCTTTGACAAATTATTCAAGAGTATGAAGCAGAATAGGGAAAGTCTTTTCAGCAAATGGTGTTGGGAAAAATGGTCAGTCACATGCATAAAACTAAAGAGGAGAAATCAATTGTCAAATTTTAAAGAAGAACCCAGAAAAGACAAGATTTTACTACATTAAACTCTTCTCAGAGGTTAAAATAGCATGAGGACTAATGACTCTAATAATAATAATAATAATAATTCACAAATGAATTCCTTCTCTCTGCTATTAAAATGCTAGCTTCAGTCTAGCTACATTTTTTTCCTACTTGCTGCTTACTATATAAAATGTATGTATTCATTTAATTTTTTTCTGGTCATACTCAGTAGAGCTCTTGGCTTTCTACTTAGGGGTCACTCCTGTCAGGCCAGGGTGCTGGAATGTGGGTTGGCTGCAAGCATTCATTGGATTACTTTTCTAGACCTTTTCAACTTTTTTTTCTTAAAGATTTGACCCTAATGTTGCTAATTTAATGTTGCTAAACTACCCGTGATGTATTCAATATACCAAACACAGTAACAACAAGTCTCAAAATGGAGATGTTACTGGGTCCACCCAAGCAAATCAATGAACAACAGGAGGACAGTGTTTGTGTTTTGTTTTTTGGGTTGGAGCTTATATTGCAGCACGTAGGGCTCTTGCCTTGCACGTGGCACACATATGTTCACTCTCATGAACCGGTAGGAGTAATCTCCGCTCAGAGACAGGGGTAGGTCTTGAGTACCACTGGATGTGGCTCACAATCAAGGGAACAAAAAAATGTTTATGACTCCTACACAAAAAAATAATTCTTCTTTGCAGTTCTGTAAAATTTTGTATCGCTAAAATAATGTGTTATAATTTTCCTGCATATATATATATATATTTGATCAAAAAATAAACTCAAGAGTTCTTGATTTAATATATTTTCTTGTTCTCTGTTATTAGTTTAGTGGATTTTGTAAATGAAGTGTGGAGCTTAACTAGACTTGAATTGATTAACTTTAATTTATTCAATAATATAACTGCACACATACGTTCATGCATTCGCACATAGACACAAACACAAATAATGTTTTTGATCAAGATTTCTTGCTATCAACTATGTATTTGTTTATTCTTATTTTAAATTCTTGAAACCTTAGTGCTTTTTCTTAGTGTTTGCTGCAACAAAAATTGTTAGCAGTCTGGATTAGGTGGCTTATAGGCTTAGTTATAAAATTATTAATGATGAAAAATCATATAATTAGGTACTTTTCTGTAGCATAGAAATATGTTTATTTTTGGTCACAAAAAATTTAACAAATTTAAAAGGCATTAGACATTGTAATTTTAAACAGGAACTTTAAAATTATATTTTAAAAATTCGAGTTTTCTTGCTGAATCTTTTCATAACAGGTTTCTCTGTTATTTATTTTCAATAATTTAAGACATCAAACTTCAATATAGAAAACTAAAAAAATCTAATTGTAAGATTGAACTTTCTTTCACTGGAGGTCTGTCAGGTCTTCTTAAATTTTAGAATCTGAAGGATAGATAACATCAGGACACATTCTCCCTCAGGCAAGTGGTAACATCTTGCTCTTTCATCCTGATACTGTACCTGGGTAATCTTAGCAAAGCCCCAGAGTTTTCCATCACTTTAATGTGGTATCTGTTAATGAAAGTTGAGGACAATTATGGAGTTGTGTATAATACCCATGAGTGTTTAACACCCATGACCTTCAACTGAAAAATTCTTAAATCCATGCAGCATATAGACCTTTTGTAAATGAAAATGACCCAGAGGAATACATTTTGGTACAGGACAGGGACATTTGAGCAGAATGGAATTCCCTTTCTCTCTTTTCTTATAGAATGAATGACTTTAGAATATAAAGGGATTCTTGAACAACTTTGAATTAAGAATATTTAAGTACCTAAATGAATATACACTTGAGTCTTATTCAAGTGTAACCCCCAAACCTAAACAAAATCCTTTTACAAATATAACTGACAAATAGAAAATTAAATAGTCTCAAGTGGAATTCTAATGGAAAGAATTCACTTGGATTTTTTTTCTTTTTTTAGTGTAGAGTGTTAGAAAAATTAGTTCATAACAATCATGCACTTAAAATGAATCTTGGAAATTACTTTTGAAAGTCTGGAGTCTGAGTGGTAAATTCTTATCACCCTTGAATTTAAGGCAGATGTTTAGAAATACCTAACAATCTGGTGATCAACCATTTTGTGCTTACTTGGAAAGTTGCTCACATTGTTTTTGTCGGATGTTGGATGATAATCAAAATACCTAAGGAAAAAAATATCACATGTAGAATACTTCATTTCCTGATGGAAACAATAAATAATTACTGGTATTAAAAGTTAACTTTAATATAAAAACCTTAATCAAAGCATAGTCCATTATAATTTTTATATACTATTTTGTCTGAATACAAATTTTTGAAAAATGGGTTGTGTTGGTAAAATTATTCAGGATACTTAACAATGCCATAATAATAATAATAATGAAGCAATAATTTCTAATTTATTAATTAAAAGCATATTTTCCTTCTTAAGTTAAAATAATACTGGCTTATAAGACTGCTAAAGAGGTCAAATTACCTGCGTCTTAAATATGACTATTACACCAAGCTCATTATTCAAGTCCTTTCACCAAAGTCCATCAGATTTTCTCCCCCTTTCAATTCTCTCCCTCTCCCTATCTGGTACTTCAGTTCTATAGTATGCTTTGTTTTCATTTATTTGGGGCTGGGGAAGGCTATACCTGGGGATGCACAGAGGTTATTCCTGACTCTGCTCTCAGGAATCACTTCCGGAGGTGCTTAGACCACAAGGGATGTCCAGGGATCCAACCCGCGTCACAATCATTCAAGACAAGTGCTCTAACCACTGTACTATATCTCCAACTCTTAAAGTTATGTGTATTGTTTGGTTTTGGGGCCACACCCAGTGATGCTCAGGTATTTCTCTTGATGCTGCTCAGAGGACTATATGGAATGCCAAAGATCTAACCCAGGTTGACATTTTACAAGGCAAACACAACACCCTACCACCTGTACCATCATTCTGACCCCTTCAATTCTATAATTAGAAGCCAAAAATTTGTATTTGATTGATTTTATATATTTACTGTCTTTGCCTCTATTTATTGACATATGACTGAGGTTACCCAGTATTTGTCTTTCTGCATTAGTTTTATATTGCTTAATATGAAAATCTCTAGCTTCATCTATATTGTCACAAAAGGTAAAATAACATTTTTCTTGCAGCTGAATATTCCACTGTGTCTAAATACACATACTTTTATTCACTCATTTATCATCTGTCATTGGCCACTAGGATCTTTTCCATATCCTGTTCCTTGTAAATAGTGATGCGATGAATATGAATATGCACATACCTTTTTAGATTAGTGTTTTTGTCTTTTCTGGGTAGATCTCCTGGAGTAGAATCAGAGAGTTTAACAAGATATTTAACAGAAGAAAAACATATTAATGACCTACCAACAGGAAGTATTCGATATGCCAAACACAGTAACAAGTCTCACAATGTTACTGGGTCCGCTCAAGTAAATCAATGAACAACGGGAGGACAGTGACAGTGACAGTGACCAACAGGGCACTTGAAATTGTTTTCATTATCACTTCTTACAGGGAAACACAAAGCATATTAGCAATGAAATATTGTATCACTTTGGTGAAGATAAACTATATTTAAAAGGTCAGAAACAATGTTTTGATAGAATACAGATCAAAAGGAAACCTTATCCACAGTTGCTGGCATGTAAATTGCTCAATTTCTATAGAGATTTTTTACAATATTAAAACATACATATGGTTACACGATTTAACTTTATTAAAACATACATATATCATATATCATCCAGCAATTTCTCTACCAGGAATCTTTTCAATGTATACAATTAAAAAAAATCTTAGATTTTTGTAAGTTTCATAAAACAACAAATTTTTGCTTAATCTCGATATCAAAATTTTGAGTTTCTTTATGCTGGTATATTTCTCAAATCAAAATGGTTAAGTGTAGGTTCCAGTTACTTAATGGTTAGTATGCAAATCTATTCACATGCATTATTCATTCCATTCCTGGTTATGGCTGTTAATAACTTCCCAAGAAAATACAAATGCTCTACGATTTTGGGATTTTTGGTTGGTATTGAAAACGTAATATATAGGCCAAGATCTATCTGAGTTTATTCTGTCGTTGTTGTATTTTGTTGTTGTTGTTATTGTTGTTGTTATTTTGGTGTTAACCTCAGCAGTGGCCAGGAACTACTTCTAGATTGGAAATTTTTCCTTGAGCAAGTGGCCACATTCCATGGTGGCATTATATCTCATACTCCACATCACTGATATATTAGGAGTCGCACACAACATTGGATGGGATGTAATGTAGAAAGTATCCAATCTCGATTTAGAAAATATTAAAACACAAAGCTTAACATGTAACAACATGCTGATAATCTGTTATGCAAGTGCTTAATCACTCCACTGTGAGATACAACAATCTTCACACACTTTCTTCTTTTTAGATCATTTTTAGTGAATCAATCATAACAAGCAATATAAACTTGATCATCCAGGGCCTGCTATTAGGATAGACTTTGGTAGTAGTTGGGAAAAGTGGAAATAATGGTTGTGGGAAGGTATAATGGTGGTGGTATTGTAATAAATGGATGTAATAAATCACTGTGAACACCTTTATAAAACGGCAATTAAATTTATAAATATTTCTCCTGATATTAGTCAGAATACCATGTGTTGGCAGAGATCAAAATCAGGTCTTGTATTAATAGTCTGTGAATACAGCTTATTGAATTGTCTCTCTGACTCCTAGATCAAGAATTGAGATACTAGTTAGCAGTATATGTTAATTTTTTAATTTTAATTAAAACTTAAAAGCTGTTTATCATAAATAGCAGTCCATATACACATATTTTATGTTCCTCTATTTTAAAACCTATTTCAGATGAACATATTGTTATCACATATTGTTATTGCATAAGTCATTAAATATAACATAAGAGTTATCTGAGAAATGTTTCAAATTTTTGAAACTAAAGATTTTGGAACATCATAAATATATTTGTAATAGTTTAGGTGAAATTACTCCCACTTTTGGTTGATAGGTCGTATTGTGCATTGGTTAAACCCAACACTTTTTGATCCTGTATTTTGGTTCTGTAATGGCACTATAACACTGTCCTCCCATTGTTCATGGATTTGCTTGAGCAGGCACCAGTAACGTCTCCATTGTGAGACATGTTACTGTTTTTGGCATATGAAATTCACCACGGGGAGCTTGCCAGGCTCTTCCTTGGGGGCGGGATACTCTCAGTAGCTTGCTGGGCTTTTTGAGTGGGACGGAGGAATTGATCCCAGGTTGGCTGCATCCAAGGCAAGCGCCCTACCCGCTGTGCTATTGGTTCTGCAATAATGCTATCTTAATATATTTCAGTATTGTTTTCTAAGAATCCATTTTAAAATACTATAAAATGCATGGCATTTGGGTAACATTTGAAGCATTATATCGGTCATGTGTGACTGATCAAAAGTCAGAAAATAATCTATTACCTCCTCCATTTATTAAACCAGTGACAAAATTTGGAGTTCTTAAATTCAGTAGTCCATTGAAATGCAAACTTAATTTTGTGAATTAGTTCTATAAAATCTTACTAAAAATAGAAGTGTATGTGATATAAACATGAATTGCAACTACTATTTTTTTTACTGGATATTCTGTATATCAGTTTTGGTCATCAGTATACAAAGAAATTAAACCTCCGATGAGATCAATGTCACTGACCTTAATCTGTCAATGGACATAGATTATAGTTTAAAAATAATCAAATTTTAAATTTTAGTCACATTTTGTGAATCGATATAACCCATAATTGTGATTGGTGTCATCAGATACTTAATAAATAAAAGTAAAGGCCCTCCTGTTGATCATAGATTTGCTCGAGCGGGCCCAGTAACGTCTCCATTGGAGACTTTGTTGTTACTATGTCTGGCATATCGAATATGTCTCGGGGAGCTTGCCAGGCTCTGCCATGCAGGCAAGATACTCTCGGTAGCTTGCCGGGCTGTCCAAGAGGGGTGAGGAATCGAACTCGGGTCGGCCATGTTGGCTGCGTGCAAGGCAAACGCCCTACCGCTGTGCTATAAATGCGGCCACTTAATATATCAAGATTAATAATTAATATATTAATGCATTAATATGTTATTATATATTAATAATATATATTAAGCACAGCGGGTAGGGCGTTCGCCTTACAGGTGGCCAACATGGTCGACCTGAGTTCGATTCCTCCGCCCCTCTAGGAGAGCCCGGCAAGCTACCGAGAATATTCGATATGCCAGACACAGTAACAACAAAGTCTCCAATGGAGACGTTACTGGGCCCGCTCGAGCAAATCGACGATCAACGGGAGGGCCTTTACCTTTTACCTTTACCTTATATTAAGTATCTGCATTAATATATTAATGCAGATACTTAATATATCAAGGTTATAAATGAAGGAAGTTTGAAAAACACATACACACAAAAGAACAAAGAAATTGGATGCAAAATTAATTTGGAAAACCTGTAAGTAAATATAATGTATTTTTAGTATAGGGGGAAAATATTATTCTTTCAGTGTCCTTTAAAAATGTTTTTTGTGTCCTCAAGCCCAACCTGACAAAATATGATTTAAAAACAACTATTTAACTAAGGCCTTGGAGAATCATCCTTAGTGCAGAGACATGAGTAAGTCCCTGAGCACTGTTGAGTGAGGTTCTAAAACAAAACAAAACAAAAGAATAAAGAAAACAAAAACAAAGCAAAAATAAACAAACAACCTTAAATTATTTAAGGTCTAGATTGAGGCTGTAACTCCGAGTAGCCCTATAGTCCCCTGAGCAAAGGAAAGATGATCCGTGAACACAGAGGCAGGAATATGGTATGAGCACCATGGGTTTTTTTCCCAAGCCAAACAACAAAATACAAAAACAAAAAAAATCTAGAATTCTGGAACCGAAATTGAAATAAAAAAATAGATTAAAACTTCATTTAAAAAATCTATAGCAGGGTCAAGTAACTCAAAGCTAGCATTAAATGTCTATTAGGGGTCAGGTCAGGTTTTCTCGGGAATTCAAGATGCCGCTCTGTTTAACGTTCATTGATTTAAAGAAGGCCTTTGATTCTGCTGAGATGGAAGCGGTCATTGAAGCCCTAGCCAATCAGGGCATTCAAGCCCAATACATCAGGATCCTCCGTGAGCTGTATTGCGGATTCACTACCAGGATCTCACCATTCTACAAAGAAGTAATCCTTGATGTCAAGAGAGGGGTGCGACAGGGTGATACCATTTCACCGAAACTCTTCAGTGCCACCCTCGAGAACATCATGTGACGACTGGAATGGGAAGGAATGGGAGTGAAGATAGATGGTCGGCAACTACACCACCTCCGCTTTGCTGGTGACATTGTTTTAATAACACCAAACATCAGCCAAGTGGCACAAATGCTGGCCGACTTTGACCGTGAGTGTGAAAAGGTAGGACTACAGCTGAATCTTACGAAGACAATGTTTATGAGAAACAGCCTTGTTCCTGACGCCCCATTCGCTCTCAATGGAACGACCATCTCCGAATGAAACAGCTATGTGTACCTAGGTCGAGAGATCAACATGACAAATGACCTGGCACCCGAGCTGCGCAGGAGGAAGAGAGCGGCTTGGAACGCTTTCAAGAATGTCGAAGAAATAGCTAAGAGGACGAAGAACCTCCGGCTCTGGGCACATCATTTTGATTCCACTGTTCTTCCTGCATTAACATATGCCTCAGAGACCTGGGCCCTAGGCAAACAAGATGAGAACGCTATTCAGGTCTCCCAAAGAAGAATAGAAAGAGCTATGCTTGGAATATCTCGTTTCACTCAAATGAGAGAAAAAATTCAGAGTTCCGACATCCGTCGACGATTAAGAATCAGGAACGCTGTCTCATTTGCCAAGGTGTCGAAAATCAGATGGGCTGGTCACGTAATGAGATTTAAAGACGACCGTTGGACTAGAGCTATTACCGACTGGATTCCACGGGATGTCAAAAGACCGCGTGGCCGCCCACCTTCCAGATGGTCAGACTTCTTCGTCAAGATCACGAACGATCGGTTTGAGGCCCTTCATGTTCCCGGAGCGAACAGATGCCATTGGGCTACACTAGCACGCGACAGGGACAAATGGAGACGTTACTGGTGCCCGCTCGAGCAAATCGACGACTAACAGGAAGTTAAGTGATTAAGTGATCAGGGGTCAAAAAGATACCACAAAGACTTGGAGCATATTCTTTGCATATAGATATATGGAAACTGATCCTTGATCCTTGATATTACATGGTACTGGAGGACCTTTGGGTAAAGGACTGAAATATCCTGAGCACCACCAAGATGGTCTCAAAACCACTTACATGTCCTTAGAACCACCACATCACCTCATCAGACTCTAGGTCCTAATCAGTAGTGCAGGCCTTTTTTGCCAGTGCTTGGAAATGGGTCCTGCTAAAAGTGGTTCTATGACTTTTGTGTAACACTGTGAAGGTTCAACAAAATTTTCATACCAAACATTGATCTTTTATATAAATATGGTAAAATAAAGTGAGTATGGCAAAATACTGTTCACTATACACTGTAGGTCAATGTTTTAGCTGCAAATAATTAAGTATTATTTTAAAATTTTGATTATTTGCTGTTATATTTTACTAAAATTTGTAGTAATACTATTTTTCAACTATTCATTTTTTGAACAATTATAACCTTACTCTTTAAAAAATTATAGGTTCTGGTTGCTCTCTAAAATCATTCAATTTTATATACATACACATCAACTAGCAAAATAGTTCAGATATATTATTACAATATTTGTTTCTGATATTAATTTAATTTTTACTATTGTTTTTCTTAAGAATTTTTATGATCATAAAATAACTATCTATAGATTTGCTTTTTTATCAAAATGTTTTAATGACTTCCTATAATCTATTTAAAGTTAAATTCTTCAAGAGCATTTGACTAAAAAATATACAAAGAAATATGAGGACTTAAAATTAATAAAATGATAGGAGTCTTTAGCATAATGAGCAGACATATTTATTCACTGTTCATAAGTTGGGGGAACATTCTAAAGGATAAATACTGTAGCTTTCCCTGACAACAACAGAATTGAATAAGTAATTTATAAACATACAGAAATTCAGTTTAGAAACTGATTTCCTTGGGTATTCAGTGAACACTATAAAAAAAAGTCATGTTCATTAGAGTTTACTGTTATTTGTTTTTTCTACTGACAGCAAATGAGTTGGCCAGTAATCCCTGGTGCAAGTATATATTACAATGCCCACAAAGTTATATTCATTGTAATCCCTATAGTCATTAGAAGCAATGAAAGCTAAATCACTGATGTGTCAAACATTTAGAATTCATGTCATTTTTCTGTTTCTCTATTAGGAATAATCAACTTGTTTCTGATATAAATTGTCACTTATTTTCTCTTTAGTATAATGGACTTTGATTTTTGTAACCAATTGATGAGTAAATAATCAAGCAGAAACAATTTTTTTTGTAATCATATCTGTGTGGAAAAGTATTAAGCATGCCTATACACCATATTGTCAAACAACCCAGAAGATGCTTTAAATGTCACCTCATATTGAAAGACGAAGCACACTGCCATCTATGAAGATGTTTTAGAAGTCATGTTCAATATCTGTGATATACAGTTAAATTAATTTTCATATATTTACTTCCATATTTATGAGATGAGAATAAACTGACCGAGAGGAATTAACTACTTTGTACGTTGTATTGCTAAAGGACTGAAAATGTCTTAGCCTTTGCTAATTACAAACCATACTAAATTGAAGAGATTAAAACAATACTCCATTTTGTACTGTAAAACAATACTCCATTTTGCACTGTAGCATTGCAGCACTATCCTCCTGTTGTTCATCGATTTGCCTGAGAGGGCACCAGTAACGTCTCACAACAAATTGTGAGACTTGTTGTTACTGTTTTTGGCATATTGAATATATATATTGCCAGGCTTGCTGTGTGGGCGAGATACTCTCTGTAGCTTGCCGGGCTCTCTGAGAGGGGCAGAGGAATCAAACCCAGGTCAGCCATGCCGGCCATGTGCAAGGCAAACGCCTTATGTCCTGTGCTATCACTCCAGCATTTATATCACATTTATATAGTTAGATAATTTTTACTAGCTTTCATTTTTTCCCTAAAATACAAACAAACTCAATAATTCATCTGCTACCATTTGGTAAATAATATGACAACTGGAATGTTTTTCACTTGTCTCAAAGCTTGTTCACATTATGCTGCTAAGAAAGTTCCTAAGATTAGTAAATAGAACTCATACTAAGGACTTATACTTTTCAATTCCCTGTTAAAAAACATGTAAGTACAGACTATTCAGTGCAAGTAAAATTGACACTCATCAAGAAATCAACATCTAATGGGAGAATGAAACACTACAAAGAACATGGGAATGACAAGGAAACTGTGGATATTTGTATCTACAAACCAAAAATGACATAACTGTATTGTACAATTTTTTTAAAAAAGGTGTATTTTTCAGGAAAATAATGCATAGTCTGAAATAAGTATGCAGAACTGTAGCACTGTCCTCCTGTTGTTCATCTGATTTGCTGAAGCGGGCACCAATAACATCTCACAACAAATTGTGAGACTTGTTGTTACTGTTTTTAGCATATCAAATATGTCACGGGTAGCTTGCCAGACTTTGCCATATGGGAGAGATACTCTTGGTAGCTTGCCAGGCTCTCTGAGAGGAGTAGAGGAATCGAACTCTGGCCGGCCATGTGCTAGGCAAACACCCTACCTGCTGTGCTATCACTCCAGTATACACATGGTTATTATTTCTTTCTTAGCCATAGGAAACCTGAACTACTTTAAAAGTTTGGGGAATATTCTGCCTTATCTGCATTTACATCACAATAATGATACCTCAAAAGTCAAATAATTGGTTCCTTTTCTGAGTTTCTCTTGCATCCTAAACATACACACACAGAGATGAAACAATCCTCAAACAGCTTTGGAGCACAGGGACCATAGCCAGTCTCTAAGGGTAGCAGCTGACAAGAATTCTACTAACAGTTTTCAAGGTATCAGGATTGTGGCAATATTAATCTTCACATTACTAGTGACATGAGTGACATATAAGAACATGAAGAAAATGTTACCAATTATAAAACTCTCCTATTTTGGGGGGAGAACTCTTCTAAAATATCTATGACTTATCTAACACATCTCTTAACCTGTTTTTTTGTTTTTTTTGTTTGTTTGTTTGTTTGTTTGAAATGGCCAATGACATGAGCTGGAGAGAGAGAACATGGGTCAAGGGCTTCCTGTTTCTGGCATGGCGCATGATTCTCTCAGCATCAGAACAAGTAATTCCTGAAAACAGAGCCAGGAATAAGCCCTGAGCGTAGCCATACATGGCTCCCAAATCAAGTAAATCTGTAAATCAAATTAAATGAATTATGTGACTTGACACTAAACTGCTTAATAATAAACATGATTTGCTTCTTCTGCAAATTAAACAATGTCAAAATATTCTAGAAACATATATAAAGACTGATGTATATTTAATATATGTATGTTAGCTTTTTCTGAGATTGAATATAGATAACCCACATAGTCATTGCTTTAGTAAAGATAATAGGCACTTACTTTGCAAAGAGCTGGCTTTGTCTTAATCCTTGTCACTGAACATGGCCCATCAAAGCCCCACCAGGAGTTACCCCTGAATGCAGAGTCATGAAGAGGACCTAAATACCACTGGAAGTGGCTCAAAAAAAAAAAAAACAGGAAAAGATAATTATTGTATTAAGTTCATACAAGTTATAAAGTGAAGATTTAGTCTAAAGTCTCTCTTAAGCAAGATATCATTATTTCACAATGTAAGTAATTATAACTGATGATTTAGTGAAACTTTCTTTTGTCTTCAACAGATTTTTTTCCTGAATTTTCTCATTTTTGGCATCCCAACTTGAGTATTACCTCTCCAAAAAGGCCTTCCCTTATATTTCGCAGGGAGGGACAATTTTACCCATTTTCCTGTGATTCGTGCTATTCTAAATAATCTAAATAATCAAGTTCACAACAGAGAAATAGAAAGAGAGAGAGAGAGAGAGAGATTGAAAGAGAGAAGAGAGAAACAGGAGAGAAGTACCTGCCATAGAACAGACTGGTGGCGGGGCGCAGTAGTGTGGGTTGTGTGGAAGGGAAACTGGAGACACTGGTGTTGGGAAATGTACACTGCTGAAGTTGGAAAATCGTATGACTTAAAGTCAGTTGTGTACAACTTTGTAACTGTGTATCTCAAGATGATTCAATTTAAAGAGAGAGAAAGAGAGAAAACAGAGACAGACAGGCAGAGATAGAGAGACAGAGAGAGACAGAGAGAGGGAAAAGAGTTTCAGCTTAATTTATACACAGGACCCATAGCTAAAAGTTTTAGAGATATCATCAGAACACTTTTCCTTCATATCATTTTACACAAAGTGTTGACATAATAACCAAAATATCAAGGTGCCAGGTTTTTGAGGGGTGCCAAGAAGCTGATTTCCATTAAGTTTCTATGACAAATGTAAAGTAAATTTATTTCATTCTCTAAATTCATTTTATTCTCTCATCCCATTACACAACTTGTGCACTACTATACAAGACCATATAACATAACAATGATGATTTGGACCCACAAAATAGTACAATGACAGGTAATTTACAGGTTGGCAAATAATATTAATGGACACTTCAACAAAAAGGAAATGCAAAATGCAAGAAAGCATTGGAAAATACATCTATATACATCTATATGTATATATGTCATTAAGGAAATTGCAAACTAAAATAATGGGATAATATTGTATATCTCTTTAATAGACTAAAATGAAAAAAATAGTCAATGGTAACACCAAATGCTGAAGAGAATGTGGAAAAATATTTCCCAAAAGAGATGAATGGATCATACTTCAAACCAGAGAAGCTAGAATGATGCAATTGGGTGCAATTGCAGGCATTACCCTGGATTTCTCTTTGTTCATTCACAAAGTTTTATTTCCAAGGGTTTCTGAGTGGTCAGGTTTTTTTTGTTGTTGTTTTTATTTTTACTGAAAAAAGGAAGTAAGTCAAGTAAGTTTGGGGATCTAATGAGGAGCAACAGGATTTGTCATTTACTGTTTGTGGGAGTGCGGTCAGTATGAAAATAGTTCAGGCATTTCTGAAATAGTTGCAGTTTTATGATACAATTGAGCTACTGTTTACCTACATTCAGTGGGGAAAAATAAAATAAAATATAACTGCATAAAAATATTTCTAGCACTGTAGTTAAAAATAATAAAACCAATCTAATGTTCTTCAAAAGTGAATAGTCAAGCTATCTGTGGCAATCATTTTTCAGAATAATATTTTCAGCAACATCAATATAAAGTGCCTAAGTCATAAAATGTACACTGTGTACCATCCTGACTGTGAAGGCATATATACTACAAAATGGTGCTTTCTTCCAATATTTGTATGTTAAAGCTTAGTGCCAAATGGAACATTATTTCAAAGTGAAGATTTTGGAATGAATATGTCTTGAGTGTGAGGTAATCATCAAGGAATTTGTATTTTTATGAAAATGATTTGTTGGCCCCATTATCATTGAGGATACAATCAAAGATGTTCATCATCAGATTGCCAATTCATTCCTAGACACTTAATCTATCACCATCTTAATTTGAATCCTGCAGTCTCCAGATCTGTGTAAATGAATATTTGCCATTAGTGTAACTCAGTATGCACTATAGTGTTTATAATATATATATATATATATATATATATAATATAGAAGACTGACGATGACACCTGAAAATCTCAACTATAGAATATTTTGGCAAAACTAGCAAATAAGGTTAGCAGAATGTAGAGAATTAAATTGATGTAGCGTATGGAATATTTAAGACAATGAATTATTCTATGATTATGTAATGACTTATATATGTACACACAAACACATATGCATGTGCACACACACATATAATGCATTTTTAATAGTTATGGCAAAAGTGTTGACCCTTAGTTGGTAAGTATTAGTTTATACTATTATATCAATACTAGTTTATCAATTGTAGCAATTGTGCCGCAATACTTTAGGCTGTTGACAGTAAGGGGAAACTAAGTGAATGAGAAAATAAATACTAAGAACTTCTATCTTAAATTTCTAAAAACAAAAACTAAAATGTAGTGTCCTTTGACTTCAAACATGAATGACACTCAACTGTGAATCCAAGGCTTTAACTTGAGTCTCATTAAGTACTTTAAGATACATGCCTGAGTTTTCTAACTTAAAAAATATGAATGGCCATGGATTGTAAAAATAAAATGACGGTATGCATGCACACACAGTAAGCTGTCTGTTTCAGGAGCCGACAAAGATGCATGCTATTTAAGTCCAGGTCTCTGTTGAACACACACGCTGGCTTGTCACTGCTTCTTTGCTTTCATTTCTCTTTGGGAAGCAGGTGTGATCTCTCCAGAACATATTTCTCTCTTTTTCTAGCTTCACATTTTTATAAATAAGTTTTAATAAAAACTTTCTTTCTTTTTTTATAAATTTATTTATTGAATCACCTTGAGAGCAGTTACAAAGCTTTCAGGTTTAAGTCTCGGTCATCACTGTCACTGCCCTCCCATTGTTCATTGATTTTGCTTGAGTGGGCCCAGTAACATCTCCATCATGAGACTTGTTGCTACTGTGTTTGGCATATTGAATACATCAAGGGTAGCTTGCCAGGCGGGTGAGATACTCTCGGTAGCTTGCTGGGCTCTGGGGTCCTGACTTGGAAATAGGAGACTTGAACCCTTAATTGGATCTCCCATAAACTGGGTATTTTATCCCTGGAAAGCCCCTGTCTGGGTTTGATTCATAGTAGATACTAGCGAAATCTGTATTTCCTTCCTAATACACAATCAGCTTCCTATTTCTTTTTCTAGTTGAATTAGGGGAAAAAAAATCATTTTATCCAAATTTTAATTTTACCTAAGAAATATTGGGGTAAAATTGAGTTTTTTTAAAAATTATTAAATTAATTTGAAGTTCATTTCATTGTAGTTCATATCACAATAATCTCTGTGATATTTTGCTCAGTTCATCATTTTGTTAAAATTGGGTTTCTATATGTCACTTTAAAACTGACTGACATGTTTGGAATAAACATATATTGATTAAAATATAAATGACATTAGACAAAACAAACAAAAAAAAGAATAGATTGTGGGAAGATCTCTCAGTTCTTTGAGAACAAATGTAAATGGCTTGTCTTCAAAACACTTTCTCAGTTGCAGGCATTTGATTCTCAGTCTCAGTCTTCAGTCTTCAGAACTCTCCTGGCATCTTACTGGGGCTGAAACTGAGGCATTGAGAAGCTGCTACTCATAATACCAACGAATAGCAATAGTGCTCACCTTGCAGTACTAGGAACAAATCGGAAGCTAGAAATACCTTGCCTTTCCAGTTTAGGCTATTTTCTCCTTCATATTTTGTTTGTTTGTTTCAGCACAGAGGAGGGGAATCTCACTGTCCACTAACTTGATATGTTCACCAACCAGAAAACTCAATTCTATCTTCTTTCAGTGTTCACCATCATCATGTCATAATTATTTAAAAATGCTTTTACAAATCATAAATAATTTTATAAATTTACCTCAGTTTAATAACATTGCAATATCACTGTTTCCTTTAAAGGAAAAAAGGTGATAATGCCGATATTGCAGTATACTTTTTAAAATATGATCAATAAAGGCCAATTTACTTTTTAAACACTGCCTTCCTTTGTCATTTATTTATTTGCTGAGTGTTCAACTAAGGTAAAGTGTGAAATGAGATTAAGGAACTAAGATCTTCATCAAGATAAGGAGATAGAATTACTCCCTCCCCCTCCCTGTCCCACACCCAGTGTTGTGCTAATCTGGGGTAACTTCTGGTTTTGCAATCAAGGGTCTCTTCTAGCAGTGCTAAGAACACCATGTGGTGCTGAGGATTATACCCAGGGTTTGTATGTACAGACATATCTCCCACCCATTGAGCTTTCTTCAGGGCCCCAAGAGAGAATGGTATCAATTTTCTTCCATGGTTTCTCTCTAAGCCTACATAACAAGTGAAGAGCACATCTGTGATTAGGTAGGGAGGACTCCAGTTTGGTCAGAATGACTTCAGAGGACCCAGGGAAGTCAGAAAGCACTGAAAGCATAGGGGATGAAGTTAACTGCTAGGTAAGAAAAGGAGCCAGTTTGCTTGGCTTCCAGTTTCTACGAGGAAGTTTCATTAGAGTATCATTAATGATTTACTTCCTGCTTCCATCTCTTACCTATTTGATACATTTGAGATAGATAAAAGCAAAATTATATCAGTGACTTGGATCTAATAGTTTGGAAGAGGGTAAGGAATAGAGTAGAGGAGGTGGGGTACGAGAGGAAGAGATTCAGTCTTCAAGTCATCATGCTTCAAGCTGTCTATAGGGAAAGTTGAGGAGAATGGGTGAAGTATGAGTCAAGTTGTCTGATTTAGAATGCAATGTCTAAATCTAGGACAAATTCACATTTTAGATTTGATTAATCATAACCAGAACTCCGGTCGTACAATGTTGAAACACCTGTCCCTTAACTAGTGCCCATTTTCCACCACCAAAAACCCCAGTATACTCCCCATCCCCTACCCTTCCCCTACCTGTGGGACAGATGATTTCCACATTACTCTGTTTCTACTTTGACTACCTTCAACATTTCAACACCAGACTCACCATTATTATTTGCGATTTTAACCCAACAATCAGATCTGCCAAAAAAAGCAACCATAGACAATTTACTTTCTATTCCTGGTTATGAATAACATGTGATGTCATGTGGCCGCAGTAGTGGCCATGTGATTTTGGAATTCCGAATTTTTAACAATTAAATATGGAGGGATTTCTACCAAAACCTGTTGAGTTCCGATATTTGTTCCTGAGTCTCTGGGATCATGGCTGTTGAGCAGCTTGATCAGGAGCCAGAGAGGCTGCTTGTGGGTGGCGACCTGGGGTCTCGGGGTGGTGGGGAAAGGGCCAGTTCCAACCCCATCCTGTGAGGCCCTGCGTGTGTCATCACTGTGGGCTCAATCCTGACTGTCCAATGTCCTCTGGAGGATGGCAGCCACCAAGCCACCAGGGGGGCATAGGCCAAGGCACGAAACCTATTCTCACCTGGGGTGACCCCATGCTGATAACTTACTGTGGGGACCAGATGTATTTCTGCCAGAAGTTCCTTGGGTTCTGAGATTTGTTTCTGAGTCTCTTAAATCATGGCCTTTAAGTAGCTTGATCAGGAGCCAGAGAGACTGTTTGTGAGTGGTGCTTGGGGACTCATTGGGGGCTGGAAGGAAAGGGCCAGTTCCACCACCATCTCATGAGACCCCATGTGTCTCCTCACTGCGGGCCCAAACCTGACTGTCCAATAGCCTCTGAAGGGTGGCCGCCACCAAACCTCCAAGAGGTATCAGGTGGAAGGACAGCACCCTTTCCCTCTTGGGGTGGCCTATCATTGGTAACCTACTGTGGGGACAGAATGCATTTCTGCCAAAAGCTCTGGGTTCCAAGATTTGTTTCTGAGTCTCTAGGATCATGGTCATTAAGGAATTTTATCAGGAACCAGAGGCCTTGTCTCCAATTATATAGCTGAGCGGAAGTGTTTTGTGGGTATGTCTCCCACATACCTAAGTTTTGGCCATTCACTTTCTTGGTAAACTTGGCCCCAAATTGTTGGGGTCTGGCCGAGGGCACAGCAGCAATTTTGGGGTATGTAGAAATCTGAAGGCACCATCAGGGTGCCGATGCACTCATCTAACAGGTACAGATTGACCTGCTGGTTGCACCATCACTTAATCACTTAATCCCCATTATTCATCGATTTATTCGAGCGGGTGCCAGTAACGTCTCCATTCATCCCAGTTGCGTGCTAGCGTAGCACAATGGTATCTGTTCGTTCTAGGAAAATGCAGAGTCTCAAACCGATCATTCAAGGTCTTGACGAAGAAGTCTGACCATCTTATAGGTGGGCGTCCACGTGATCTTTTGATGTCCCGTGGAATCCAATCAGTAATGGCTCTAGTCCAGCGGTTGTCTGTAAACCTCATTATGTGTCCAGCCCATCTGATTTTTGATGTCTTGGCAAATGAGACAGCACCCCTGATTCTTGAGCGTTGACGAAGATCAGAACTCCGGATTCTATCTCTCATTTGAGTGAATCGTGATATTCCAAGCATAGTTCTTTCGATTCCTCTTTGAGAGACCCGAATAGCGTTCTCATCCTGTTTTCGTAGGGTCCAGGTCTCTGAGGCATATGTTAATGCAGGAAGAATAGTGGAATCAAAGAGATGTGCTCGTAGCTGGAGGTTCTTTGTCCTTTTAGTTATTTCTTCAATGCTCTTGAAGGCATTCCAAGCCGCTCTCTTCCTCCTGCGCAACTCAGGTGCCAGGTCATTCATCATGTTGATTTCTCGACCTAGGTATATATAACTGTTGCATTTGGAGATGGTGTTTCCGTTGAGAGCGAATGGAGCGTCAGGAACAAGGCTGTTTCTCATAAACATTGTCTTCGTAAGATTCAGCTGTAGTCCGATCTTTCCACATTCACGGTCAAAGTCGTTCAGCATTTGTGCCGCTTGGCTGATGTTTGGTGTTATTAGAACGATGTCATCAGCAAAGCGGAGGTGGTGTAGTTGCCGACCATCTATCTTCACTCCCATGTTTTCCCATTCCAGTTGTCGCATGATGTTCTCGAGGGTGGCACTGAAGAGTGTTGGTGAAATGGAATCACCCTGCCGAACCCCTCTCTTGATATGGATGATTACTTCTTTGTAGAATGGTAAGATCTTGGTAGTGAATCCGCAATAGAGCTCACGAAGGATCCTGATGTATTGAGTTTGTACGCCCTGACCGGCTAGGGCTTTCATGACCGCTTCCCTCTCAACAGAATCAAAGGCCTTCTTTAAATCAATGAACGTTAGACAGAGCGACATCTTGAACTCCCGAGAAACCTCAATCAGCTTGGTCATTGTGTGGATATGGTCGATGGTACTGAATCCTTTTCGGAATCCAGCTTGTTCACATGGTTGTCTTTCATCTAGTGTTCTGCTAATCTTATTCAGGATGACTCGAGTGAATAGTTTGTAGATGACAGACAATAGGAAGATTGGGGGATAGTTGCCAATGTCGTGGATGTCTCCTTTCTTGTATAGTAGTACAGTCCTGCTGGTTTTCCATTGGGATGGAACCTTGCATTCAGACAGGTAGCGCGTGAAGAGTCGAGCCAATGTATTGATGAGTACTGATGGTAAGTTCTTCAGGTGTTCAGGTCTGATCTTGTCTGGGCCAGGTGCTCTTTGTTTCTTTACCGACGAGATGGCATGTTGGATTTCGGAAGGGAGAACATTGGGAATGACATATCCATCATGTGGTATGTGGTATGTGGGCAAGTGGATGTGGCTATTAAAGAGATCTGAGTAGAAGTCATGAATAATCTTCTCCATTGCCCTTCTGGAAGATGTGATAGATCCATCATGATGTCGGAGGGCAGTCATCTTGGTTTTGTAGTTGGTGAAGGACAGGCGGGCATTACGAATGTTATTCCCAGCTTCTTCTGCATCTACCAGTACTGCTGCTCTCCTGTTTTTGAGGTCATCCTTGATGGCTTCTCTGCACTGTTTTGCCAGTTCGGATGTTCGCTTGTGGTTGCCTGAAGCATGTGCCAAGCCACGTTGGCGAATAAGTTCAAGAGTGTTCGATGGTTGCACCATACCCCATATAAAAACTATCTTGAATCACAGAAAAGATGTTATCTCTCTAATAGTAGTCCTACTATTTGATGAAGCCTATGGAATACATAAAATTCCCCGGTTTTGATTGTTGCCTCTTTCCAGAGGATATATTATCCACATTTAAGGCAATATAATTTCAAATGGTTACTGACATACAGATAGATAAATAGTTGGGATCAATGAAAATTTATTAAGAGGATAAAATAGTAAAGTACAGCATTACTACAGATTAATAATGGAGTAGGAAGTTATGATTTTGCAAGTGAAATTAATCTTATAGTCATTCTTCCTCTGCATTAAATATAAATTTGATGTCTTAAAATATTTAACATTCAAATATTACTCTTCATGTAATACCATAAATTCCTCTTTCTAAATTACATTTTAAAAGTGTAAATTTCTATTTCTCACACCAAATTATAAAGTATTAATCTATTCTATTCTGTTTCTATGATTTTCTAAACCATTTTGTGATTAGCTAAGCAAAAAGTTTTACTCTCATCTTATTCCTTTTTAAATTGTCCAGAATAACCTTTTTTAGTTATGAAGCATATGAATAATCATTAAGAATGCATTCAAATGTTAAGTAATTTAATACAAATGATTTTCTGTACTGTATACTGGCTTAAAAATATATATGGTTTCCGACTTGTGAGTTTAAAGCTATCTTTCACCACTATCAGATTATGAGATCTTGGTTTGGTGCTCTACACCCTTTTCTAGAAAATAAAGATAAAAGTACTATCAAATTCAAAAAATGAAAAGAGACAGCCATAATATCATATTCATAGTAGTAATAGAAATAACAGTAGTATAAAATTCAAGAAGTAACATAACTAGAATACACACATATCACAGAATAAAACTTGTATACAATAAAATTAAATGAATAATAAATACCATTTTATAAACAATTAGTTGAGGGTAAAATTAGTGTATATTTATGGTAAGAAACTTGCTTTTCAGTTACCAAGTTACCAAGAATAGTGCATAACTCTCAATGAGGTCATTTTTCCTTTCACAGTATACCTTTCTCATGACATCAGCACTGTCATCACGTTGTTCATTGATTTGCTTGAGCGGGCACCAGTAACATCTCCATTGTGAGACTTGTTACTGTTTTTGGCATATTGAATACTCCTCGGGGAGCTTGCCATGCTCTAGCTTTTTATTTCCCATAAGTACTCCCTGATTTTTTCCTCCAATTTTTTATTGAGCTGCCGTGATTTATAATTCTGCTAATGAAAATGCTTCATTCCTACAGTGTTCTAACACAATACTCTTTGCCAAAGCAGCACCTGTCTTCCACACATAGATCCTGCCCATTACCACTCCTTGGTAATCTCAGTCGCTACATGATTTTTTGAAATGCCAATTGTTTTCTGACTTTTATGGCCAAATACCAGAAATTTATTTACAGCCTTAATTCTCAGATTAACATCTTTTTTATTATAATTTTACTTAGCAATAACATGCAGAAATGAATATCTGATCCCAACTGGTAATGGAATCATTAGGGTTCTTACAGACAACAGAAACCAGATAGGCACTTATTACTTACAAAACTGTAAAGATAAGCATGACTGTTCCCTCAAAGAGAGAAAAGAAAAATAGCAAATTCTTTTAAGACTAAATCTTCTAGCTTAAAATACACTTTTCTAGAAAAATTTTCTAATTTCAATTGCAGCTAAAAGACGCCCACTTAAACATTACACCTTGGAATATAAACACACTGCTGTTCTTATTAATTACTGTAATTAATAAGAAAACACAGTTTTTTACTCATAAACATAATTCCTGATTTCTGTAAAGAAAGAAATATTTGTTAGCTTTCACATAAATATAAAAACTTCAGATATGTCCTATGACTTCAGAAATTGTTTGGTTAACATAAAGTAAGAATCAAAATAAAAGCCATAAATATATAAAATTGCTTGTAATAATTGAAACAGTATACACATAATTTAATATTAATAAGAAAAAGGCAAGAGTATATCTCAGGGGTGAAGAAATTCACTAATGATTAACAACTGATTAGATCACATTTGCACATTTTATGTTTTTCTTGCTATCAGTATACACAAGTGCCTCAATTGTCCTTTAGAAGATATTTTAAAACATACCATTAGCAACATTTGTGGCAATAATGCAAGATTCTGTCCCAATGGAAAACCAGGAGGACTGTACAAGAAGGGAGCTATCCACAACATTGGCAACTATCGCCTGATCTGCTTGTTGTCTATCATCTACAAGCTGCTCACTCGAGTCATCCTGAATAGGATTGGTAGAACACTAGATAAAGAACAACCATGCGAGCAAGCCGGTTTCTGAAAAGCATTTAGCACAATCAACCAAATCCACACGATAAGCAAGCTCATTGAGGTTTCTCTGGAGTTCAAGATGCTGCTTTGTCTAAGATTCATTGATTTAAAGAAGGCCTTTGATTCTGTTGAGACTGCAGCAGTCATCAAGGCCCTAGCCAAACAGGGTGTTCCAAGTCAATACATCAGGATCCTTCGTGACTGTATTGCGGATTCACTACCAGGATCTCACCATTCCACAGGGAGGTGATCATTGATGTCAAGTGAGGGACTCGGCAGGGTGATACCATTTCACCGAAACTCTACAGTGCCACCCTCGAGAATGCCATGCGACAACTGGAATGGGAAGGAATGGAAGTGAAGATAGATGGTCGGCAACAACAGCACCTCCACTTTGCTGATGACATCGTTCTTATAACATCAAACATCAGCCAAGCAGCCCAAATGCTGGCCGAATCTGACCGTGAGGTCGGGCTATGGCTGTATCTCACAAAGACAATGTTTATGACAAACGGTCTTGTTCCTGACGTTCCATTCACTCTCAACAGGAGGAACATCTCTGAATTCAACAGTTATGTGTACCTAGGTCAAGAACTCAACATGACAAATGACCTGGCACCTGATTTGCTCAGGAGGAAGAAAGTGGCTTGGAATGTCTTCAATAGCATCGAAGAAATAGCTAAGAGAACGAAGAACCTCTGGCTCTAGGCACATCTCTTCGATTCCACTGTTCTTCCTGCATTAACATATGCCTCAGAGACCTGGGCTCTATGAAAACAGGATGAGAATGTTATTTGGGTCTCCCAAAGAGGAATTCAAAGAGTTATGCTTGGAGTATCATGCTTAACTCAAATGAAAGAAAGAATGTGGAGTTCCGAACTCTGTTGATGGTCAAGAATCAGGGATGCTGTCTTGTTTGGCAAGGCATCGAAAATCAGATGGGCTGGACACATAATGAGATTTGGACATGGCCACTGGACTAGAGCCATTGCTGACTTGATTCCACAGAACATCAAAATATCGCATGGCCTCCCACCTATAAGATGGTCAGACTTCTTCATCAAGACCCTAAACAATCAGTTTGAGGCTCTTAGTGATCCTAGAATGAGCAGATTACATTAGGCTACATTAGCACGTGATAGGGACAAATGGAGACATTGCTGGCCCCTGCTCGAGCAAATCGATGAGTAATGGGATGTCAAGAGATCAAGTGATCAAGTGGCAATAAGTCACAATTCAAAGTTTTGAAAAGCACATCTCATTTATGTTTGAACAGTTTACCATAAATAACATTTCCCTAAATAGAAATATCACAAAAATTCTTAGCATATAAAACTTTGTAGGTAGTCATAGAGTAAACTAGTCTAAAATTAAAAGAAAATTTTCTATTTTAGTTTGTACATTAATACTATGGGAATTATTATCAGTCAGTCATCATCTTTATCATCATACTCTAAGTATATTTATTTTTTCCTTTCTAAAAATAACTTACCTTGAAATTATGGATTATGGGAACTCAATTTCTATTCCTAAATAGTCAACTAAGTGAAGCTATAGTTGGAATTACACAAGAGTTAGAACTATATGAGAAACAGTATGGTGTCAGATACTATTATCTCATTAACCTGTCTCCTTGTCCAGTAATAAAAACACAAGTAAAATCTGAGTTCTGGAAAAGAAACTGCAGAAAGAATTTCTGTTGAAAGAATTCACACTGAAGATATGAGAATAGAGAAAAAATAAATTATGTGGAAATAAAAAGGGGCAATTTTTTTTTAAATTTGGGCCACACTCAGAGGTACTCAAAGCTGACTGTGAATACAGGGATCACTCCTGGTCGTGGTGGGGCATGAGGATACCCTATCTAAGATTGATCTCTGGTTGGTTTTGTGCAAAGTAAGTGCCCATCTATTGTACAATATCTAAGGTCGCAGAACTTTTTCTGTTTTGCCATAATAGGAAACAAATGTTTTCTAAAGCTTTAAATATTCTTGCAATTATAAATTATGTGGTCTATACAAGAAACCATTGTTGTATGAAATGTTAGAGTCATAAATGGTACAAATAATAATTTGATTTTAAGTATTACCAAAAGGTACTGAAATAGCTAATTGATATGTACAAGGGCTGGAGTGATAGCACAGTGGCAGGGCGGTTGCTTTGCACATGGCCAACTTGTCCAACCTGGGTTCGATTACTCCACCCCTCTTGGAGAACCCAGCAAGCTACCGACAGTATCACACCCTCACTGCAAAGACTGACAAGCTACCTGTGATGTATTGGAGTTGCCAAACAAAGTAACAAGTCTCACAATGAAGATGTTACTGGGCCTGCAAATCAATGAACAACGGGAGGACAGTGCAGTGCAGATATGTACAAAGTTTATGCGTTTAAAAATTGAATATAGGGTATATATTTCTACAGAAATAGGATATCACTGGCTAATTAGTTAACATAAGCTTATGCATCATGTTTAATATCTTGTTAGTAAATATTTATGTATCTTTATACTTATTTCCCTACAATATCTTCAAGTGTATCATGGTATAAATTTTCCTTCAAGTTACTTATTGGACCAATAAGAATATAGGATATCAATGGATTTCAAAAAAGGAGGTCATTAACCTGATAACAATTTTTTGCTCAAAGTATGAATAGCATTGATCATATGGCAACTATTTGTTAGCACTGCCTTACTTATAAATAGATTAATTACAAACTGAAGGAGCTATAGCATAGCGATAGGGCATTTGTCTTGCATGCAACCGGCCGAGCCGGGTTCAATTTCTCTGCCCCTCTCGGAGAGTCTGGCAAGCTACCGAGAGTATCTCTTCCGCACAACAAAGCCTGGCAAGGTACCTGTGACGTATTCAATATGCCAAACACAGAAACAAAAAGTATCACAGTGGAGACATTACTGGGCCCACTCAAGCAAATCGATGAACAATGGGAGGACAGTGGTTAAAGTGATAAAGCTTCTGCATTTTCCTGATCCATATGATTATGACTTAAATAAGCCCTTATTAGTAGTATCCAAATTGTATTTGAAAACTTAGTGCTGAATATATGTCAGTCATTATTATTTATGTTCACTTAGTACTTTCAGAGTTGCAAAATATAAAACTTTTTTTTTCTTTTTGGGTCACACCCAACAATGTTCAGGGGTTACTCCTGGCTCTGCACTCAGGAATTACTCCTGGCAGTGCTCGGGGACCATATGGGATGCTGGGAGTTGAACCCAGGTTGGCCACGTGCAAGGCAAATGTTCTACCCCCTGTGTTATTGCTCCAGCCCCTATAACCCTATTTTCTTATACCATTTTATAAATAAAGTTTTTACATATAGAATGTCTAGGTAACTTTCCTATTATCACTAAATTAAATAGTGTTGGGTTTATAATTCAAATCAAAAGCTATTTTTTTTAAAACAGAATGGATTCTTTTTTTTTTTTTAATTTACTTATTTATTGAATCACTGTGGGAAAGGTTACAAAGCTTTCAGGTTTAGGTCTCAGTCATGCAAATATCAAACACATTTCCCTTTACCAATACTTATTTTTACCATGAAGAACCCCAATAAAACCCCACCCCCCACTCCTCCCAGTCCCTGTGAGGCAGATGAATTCTAGTTAACACTCTATCTGCTTTGATTAGATTCATTGTTTCAATAAAAGATTCACCACTATTATTTAGAGTTTACCCCCCCAAATCAGACATGATGAAAAAGCATTGTGAAGTGATTTGCTTTCTACAGCTGGGTTCAAGAATTAAATGTTGGTTTTAGGATTTCTGCTATTCTACTTATTGACCCTGGAAGTATTTCTACTGAAAGTCAGAGAGTTAAGAAATTGGTTTCTGTGCTCTGGAGTCGTGGCCGTGCTGGATTGCCGCTAGTGGGGGGCAACTGGTGGCCTCCGTAGGGTGTGAAGGGCGGACCGAAACGCCCCTCTTCCCATGAGGTTTTAGTTGCCCCCACACCCCCGGCTCATACCTGCTGTCCACAAGGCTCCCATGTGGCCACTGTCTTTCTTTCCAGAGGGAGGAGGGCGGAAGGGAGCAACACCCTTTCCCCTCCGGGCAGGCATGATGGCCTGGATTAACGCATAGTCCTTTCACTTTTCTGCTCCAAGATGCTGGGTTTCGCATTATGTCCTTGTGCTTCTGGAGCTGTGGCCGTGCTGGAGAGCTGCTCGTGGGGGGCAACTGGTGACCTCGGTAGGGCGTGAAGGACGGACCGGAACACCCCCCTTCCCATGAGGTTTTAGTCGCCCCCACACCCCTGGCTCATACCTGCTGTACAGAAGGCTCCCATGCGGCTGCCATCTTTCTTTACAGAGAGGAGAGGGCGAATGGGGCAACACCCTTTCCCCTCCAGACAGACATGATGGCCTGGATTAACACATAGTCCGTTCACTTTTCTGCTCCAAGCTGCCGGGTTCTGCATTAAGTCCTTGTGCTTCTGGGGCTGTGGCCGTGCTGGAGAGCCGCTAGTGGGGGGCAACTGTTGGCCTCGGTAGGGCGTGAAGGACGGCCCAGTATGCCCCCCTTCCCATGAGGTTTTAGTCGCGCCCACACCCCCAGCTCATACCTGCTGTCCACAAGGCTCCCATGTGGCCGCCATCCTTCTTTCCAGAGAAGAGAGGGCAAATGGGGCAACACCCTTTCCCCTCCGGACAGACATGATGGCCTGGATTAACGCATAGCCCGTTCACTTTTCTGCTCCAAGCTGCTGGGTTATGCATTAAGTCCTTGTGTTTCTGGGGCTGTGGCCGTGCTCCAAACTTAACTCTGATTTTCAGGGAGAAACATTGGGTGGTTTACTTCCCATGGATCACTTTGTATATAGAGAGATGTTGTGCGGCCTCGGCTCTTTTTGGAACCTTTTTTTTTTTTTCCTTCGGGAGCTATGAATCCCGCCCTCCATGTGGCCCTTCTCTTCGGCTGTATGCTGTAAAGATGGCGCTGGGGGGTGGACTGTGGGCGTGACTTCCGGAATCAGAGGTTACCTGGGATCTGTAGTCCCGGCAGATTTGAGGAAAAGTCCTAGTTCCCGCATACTCGAGCTGTGCTTGTAGAGGCTTCTGGTCACCGGGGTTCCATCTGGGGGAGGCGGGATGCGGTACCTACCCCATCTGGGACTTCCCGATGATCTCAGCTCTTTTTGGAACCTGTTTTTTCTTTTTTTCCTCCGGGAGCTGTGGATCCCACCCTCCATGTGGCCCTTCTCTTCCCAGCATGGATTCTTATGCTAAAATATTGTTTATTACTAATGTTCAATAAATGAAATGTTTTACAAAATATCCATTGCATTATTTTCATTCTAATCTTTATAACAATAATTTTTAGAATTCTGTATTTTTAATTACTAAAGAAAAAGATGGACCATAACTCTGTGGGACAAGCAGGAGCCAGGCAATAGAGAGCCGCAATTCCGGATTTGAGCTACGAGGACCTAAGACCTCCAATTACAGGTCAGAGGCCCGGTGGGAGTGGCTTCCGGAGCCTTGGCCACTTTAGTGGCCTTGTGTTAATGTCCCTCTCCATAATCCATAAGAACCATAAATTAGCCTCTTAAGTGAAACTTTCACTAGGCCAGCCTAATTATCAAAAACACATTAGACCAATAATTCATACCTCAATTTATACTACACCAAAACTATAATTGTAACAGTGAGAATTAAAATCCAAACCACACAGGTCACAGTAGTAAAGTAACGCAGAAACCCACCAAGCTCCATGAGAGAAGAAGGGAGCTCAAATGACTGAACCAGTAATAGTGAGCTAAACAACCTCTCTGACAAGGAATTTAGAAGGGAGCTATTAGGGTTGTGTAGAGAGTTAAAAGAAACGATGGAATGCACTGCCATTAAAATACAAGAGAATTTGAGAGCAGAAATGAGGAAAATGCAAAAACAAAATTACAAACAGAAATGACAGATCTGAAAAACCTGGTAGGTGAATTGAAAAACTCAATGAAAGGCCTCAGCCGCAGAGTACCAGCTGCTGGGAAAGAATCAGTGAGTTCCAAGCTGAGGGGCAGACAATCTCTAGACAAAAGAAGGAAATAGAAAAGAGTCTCAGAATAAAACAAAAGATGTCAAGAGAAAATTGGGATAAAGGTAAAAGTAATAACATAAGAATCATTGGAGTCCCAGAGGGACAGAAAGAAAACCCTGATGAAGAAGAAACTGTCAAAGCCATCATTGCTGAGACATAACAAGAGCTGAAGAGCAAGCAGATTTAGGAGGCCCAAAGATTACTAGCTAAAAGAAATCCAAATTAAAATATTCAAAGACATATCCTTTTCATAATGATAAAAATCATAAACAGAGACAAAATCCTGGAAGTAGCAAGATCGAAGAAGAAAATTACTTATGAAGGAACATCCTTAAGATTTACAGCAGTCCTATCTGATGAAACCCTCAGGGCCCAAAGACAGTAGTGGGATATACTGAAAAGCTCAATGAACTAAATGCCTCACCAGAACACTTTACCCAGCTAGACTCTCATTCATATCAGAAGGAACAAAACCCAGCTTCCCAAACAAACAACAACTCAAGAACTTTCATAGACTCAAAACCATGGTTACAAGAAAAACTAAATGGGCAACAGTAAGACAAGGCAAGCCCCTCAAATACACCAAACTTTGGCAGAAAGATCGGACAAAATTCCTTTACAATAATCTCTCAAAGTCAATGGGCTAACCACACCAATTAAAAGACACAGAGTGGAAGGATGGATCAGAAAACTGAACCCAACTTTTGCTGCCTGCAAGAAACACATCTGAGCAGTCAAAACAAACACAGACTCAAAATCAAAGCCTGCAAATCTACAGGCAAACAACTTCTTCAAAAAATCTTGGGTGGCCATACTGGTATCAAACCACATTGATTTCAGACTGAAAACAGTCACAAGAGACAGTGAAGGTCATTTATTATTGATCAAGGGATCTTTATAACAAGAAAAACTCACACTTATAAATGTATATGAACCTAATGAGGGACCAGTAAAATACTTAGAACAACTACTCATAGACTTGAAGAAAGATGTCAATAGCAACACAACACTAGTTGAAGATTTCAACACAGCTTAATCACCTCTCAATAGATTAAACATACCCAAGCTTAACAAGGACATATTTAATCTGAGGAAAGAAATGGAAGAAAAGGATTTAGTGTGTGTATGTGTGTATGTATGTATATACATATATATATACATATATATATTACACTTTATCCCCCTAAAGTTGAATACATATTCTTCTCAAGTGAACCTAGGACATTCTCGAGGATAGAGCACATGCTGTGAGACAAAACATACCTCCATAAAATTAAGAAGATAGAGATTGTATCAATTCTCTACTTCGACCATGATGCACTGAAAATAGAAGTGAATCACACACACAAACCAAATCAAGCACCTGAAAATCAAACAACTCACTTCTGAACAACCAATGGCTTAGAAAGAAAATTAAATAGGAAATTATAAAGCACTACTTAAATAAATAAAAGAGGACGATAGAAAACGGAGACATATTCCCTGCTCATGGAGAGGGAAGATTAACATTTTCAAAATGGCAATACTCCCCAAAACATTATACAGATTTAATATAATGTGGCCCCTTATAAGGATATCCATGACGTTCTTCAAGGAAATAGAAGTTCATATGGAACAATAAAGCCCCACAAATAGCTAAAGCAATTCTCGGGTGGCATCACCTTTCCCAACTTCAAACTGTAGTACAGAGCAGTAATAATTAAAATAGCATGGTACTGGAATAGAAACAGACCCACAGACCAATTGAATATTCTGTCACAGAATCTCAAATATATAATCACTTATTTTTTAGGTCTATTCTTCTTAATTTTATTTATTTATTTTTATATGGGGCTGGAGCGATAGCACAGTGGGTAGGGCATTTGCCTTGCATGTGGCTGACATGGCTGACCCAAGTTCAATTCCTCTGCCCCTCTCGGAGAGCCTGGCTAGCTACCAAGAGTATGTCGCCCACATGGAAAAGCCTGGCAAGCTACCCGTGACATATTCGATATACCAAACACAGTAACAAGTGTCACAGTGGAGACGTTACTGGGCCCACTCGAGCAAATTGATGAACAATGGGAGTACAGTGACAGTGACAGTAATTTTTATATGAATATTTTTTAAATTTATTTATTGAATCACTGTGGGAAAAGTTACAAAGTTTTCAGGTTTAAGTCTCGGTCATGCAATCATCAAACACATTTCCCCTCACCAAAGTACTTATTTTTCACCACTAAGAACCCCAATATACCCACCTCCCACACCTCCCAATGCCTGTGAAGCAAATGAATTCTACTTAAAATCTATCTACTTTGATTACATTCATTATTTTGACAAAAGACCAATATTGTTGTTTAGAGTTTACACCCAACAATCAGAACTGCTGAAAAGGCATTGTGAAATAATTTGTTTTCTACAGTTAGTTATGAGAACCATATGATGTCATGCAGCCGCAATAGTGGCCGCGCGATTTTGGATTTCTGATATTTTACTTATTAAGCCTGAAGGTATTTCTGCCAAGAGCCAGATAATTACAAAAATTTGTTTCTGTGGCTCTGGAGTCATAAAATTTGCATATACGTGGATTTACATGGAGAGTATAATGTTAAATGAAATAAATCAGAAAGAGAGAGATGTACATGGAATGACTGCACTCATTTGTGGAATATAAATTAATATAACGGGAAACTAACACCCTAGTATAGTAGAGATAAGGACCAGGAGGATTCCTCCATGGCTTGGAGCTAGCCTCACATGCTAGGGGAGAAGACAGCTGAGATAGAGAAGGGACCACCAAGCAAAGAATACTTACACGGCATGCTCAGGATGGGAAATGCATGCTGAGTGTATAGACCAAGCATGTTGGCCACTTATTACTTGTATTGCAAACCATAACAACCAAAAGGAGAGAGAGGGAGAGATTAAAAGGAAATGTGCCTGCCACAGAGGCAGGTTGGCGGGGGGGTACGGGGTGAGGATGGTGAGAGGGATACTGGGAACATTGGTGGTGGAGAATGGGCACTGGTTAAGGGGTGGGTATTCGACTATTTTATGTCTGAAATATAATCACAAAAGTGTGTAAGTCTGTAATGGTATCTCACAGTGTTTCATTAAAACTTTTTTTACAGAGGCCCAGCTCTGGGCAACAAAGCTGAACGGCTCCAATTCCAAACAGGAGACATTCCCAGCTCCTCGCCCAGTGCTAGGGACTCTTTCCAGAGAAATATTTTCCCACTACATATGCCATAGGAACCATAAGCTAACTTCTTAGATGGAAACTTCTCTATTTTAGCTCAGCCACTAGAAACACAGTTGCCAATAACTCATAAGCCTATCTTAACTCACACTGCATATCAAGCAGAATAGTAACACTGAACGTGAAGGACTAAACCACACCTCTCACAATGGTAAAGCAACGCAAAAGCCCACCAAACATTCATATTGAAGAGTCTAGCCCAGATGACACCAACAGTACTGTAGTGTTAGACAACCTCTCTGACAAGGAATTCAGAAGGGAGCTACTTAGGATGCTTAGGGAATTAAAAGAAACAATGGAAAGCAATGCCAATAGAAGACAAGAGGATCTGAAGGCAGAAATGAGGAAAATGCAATCAGAAATGTCAGACCTGAAAAATCTCGTAGGCGAATTGAAAAGCTCAGTGGAAGGCCTCAGCAGCAGAGTAAGAGCAGCTGAGAACAGAATCAGTGAGCTCGAAGATGAAGTTCAGAGACTCTCCAGAAAAGAGCAGAAAATGGAAAAGAGACTCACAATTCGGGAACAGATGGCAAGAGAAGATCGTGATGAAGCCAAGAGGGGTAACATAAGAATTATTGGAGTCCCAGAGGGACAGGAAGAAAACCTCGATGAAGAAGAAACTGTCAAAGACATCATTGTTACAACATTTCCAGAGCTGAAGAAAACTTGTGACCACATTCCGGAGGCCCGAAGGGTACTAGCTAGAAGAAATCCGAATAAAAATACCCCAAGACACATTCTGATCAAAATGACCAAAACCTTAGACAGAGACAAAATTCTGAAAGCAGCAAGATCGAAGAAAGAAATCTCTTACAAAGGAGCATCCTTAAAATTCACAGCTGATTTTTCTGATGAAACCCTCATGGCCCGAAAACAGTGGTGGGACATAGTAAAAAAACTCAATGAAATAAATGCCTCCCCCAAAATACTTTTCCCAGCAAGACTCTCATTCATAATAGAAGAAACAACACACAGTTTCACAGACAAACAACAGCTCAGGAACTTCATAGACTCAAAACCATGGTTACAAGAACAACTAAATGGGCTACTTTAAGGCAAGAAAGGCCCCTCAAATACACCAAATTTTAACAGAACAATGGGACAAAATCCCATAACAATAATCTCCCTCAATGTCAATGGGCTAAACGCACCAATTAAAAGACATAGAGTGGCAGGATGGATTAGAAAATTGAACCCAACATTCTGCTGCCTGCAAGAAACGCATCTCAATAGTCAAAGCAAACACTGACTCAGAGTCAAAGGCTGGAAAACAATCCTACAGGCAAACAGCTCCCAGAAAAAAGCTGGGGTAGCCATCCTTATATCAGACCACATCGATTTCAGAGTGAGGAAGGTCATATGAGACAGTGAAGGCCATTTCTTATTGATCAGAGGATCTGTACAACAGGAAGAACTTACAATAATAAATGTATATGCACCTAATGAGAGACCAGCAAAGTACTTAAAACAACTACTCATAGATTTGGAAAAAGACATCAATAGCAACACAATACTAGTGGGAGACTTCAACACTGCTTTGTTACCTCTTCATAGATCAACCAGACTCAAGCTTAGCAAGGACATACTTCATTTGAGGGAAACAATGGAAGAAAGGGACTTAGTAGATATATACAGGACACTTCATCCACAAAAAGCTGAATACACATTCTTCTCAAGCATACATGGAACATTCTCCAAGATAGACCACATGCTGAGCCACAAAACATGCCTCCATAAAATCAAGAAGGTAGAGATTGTATCAACAATCTTCTCAGACCATAATGCGCTGAAATTAGAAGTAAATCACACACAAAAACAGAAAACTAAATCAAACACCTGGAAATTAAACAGTGCACTATTGAACAACGAGTGGATTAGACAGGAAATCAAAGAGGAAATCAAAAGATTCCTAGAAACGAATGAAAATGAGAACACGAGTTACCAAAACTTATGGGACACAGCAAAGGCTGTGTTAAGAGGAAAGTTTATAGCTCTACAAGCATTCCTCAGGAAGGAGGAGAGAGCACACATAAGTAACCTAACCTCACAGCTTAAGAGCTTGGAGAAGGACCAAAAAAAGGAGCACAACCCGAACAGGAGAAAGGAAATAATAAAACTCAGAGCAGAGATTAACGAGATGGAAACCCAAAAAACAATCCGAAAGATCAATGAAACCAAGAGCTGGTTCTTCGAGAAAATTAACAAGATCGATAAGCCTCTAGCAAAACTCACAAAGAAAGGGAGAGAGAAAACCCTAATAAACCGAATCAGAAATGAAAAGGGGGTCATCACAATAGAAACCACAGAAATTCAGAGGATCCTCAGGGAGTACTTTGAGAAGCTTTATGCCACCGAACATCAAAACCTCGAGGAAATGGATAAATTCCTAGACTCCTACAGACTCCCAAGGCTGAACCAAGAAGACCTGGAATACCTGAACAGACCTATCACCATCAAGGAAATTGAAATGGTAATAAAAAGTCTCCCCAAGCAGAAAAGTCCTGGCCCGGATGGATTCACTAGTGAATTCTTCCAAATCTTTAAAGAGGACTTACTCCCAATGCTCTTTAAGCTTTTCCACGAAATTGAAATATCAAAAACACTTCCAAACAGTTTCTACGAAGCAAATATCACACTGATACCAAAAGCAGACAGAGATACCACAAACAAAGAGAATTACAGGCCGATATCCCTGATGAACACAGATGCAAAGATCCTCAACAAACTACTAGCAAATAGAATCCAACTACTCATTAAAAAGATCATACACCATGACCAAGTAGGATTCATCCCAGGGATGCAAGGATGGTTTAACATTCGGAAATCAATCAACATAATCCACCATATCAACAAAAGAAAAGATAAAAAGCATATGATCATATCAATAGATGCAGAGAAAGCATTTGATAAGATCCAGCACCCCTTTATGATGAAAACCCTAGCCAAAATGGGTATAGAGGGGACCTTCCTCAACATAATTAAAGCCATCTACCACAAGCCTACAGCAAGCATCATCCTCAATGGGGAAAAACTGAGAGCCTTCCCTCTAAGATCAGGGACGAGACAGGGATGCCCACTCTCTCCACTGCTGTTCAATATAGTACTGGAAGTACTTGCAATAGCGATTAGGCAGGAAAAAGATATTAAGGGCATTCAGGTAGGAAAGGAAGAAATCAAGCTCTCACTATTCGCAGATGATATGATACTCTACTTAGAGAACCCAATAACTTCCACCAAAAAACTCCTAGAAACAATAGACTTGTATAGTAAAGTTGCAGGTTATAAAATCAATACCCAAAAGTCCATGGCTTTCCTATACGCAAACAGTGAGAGAGAAGAAAGCAACATGAAAATACAATCCCATTCACAATTGTGCCCCAGAAAATCAAGTACCTAGGAATCAGCTTAACTAAGGAAGTAAAGGACCTGTACAAAGAAAACTACAAAATGCTACTTCAGGAAATAAAAGAGGACATGAGGAAATGGAAAGATATCCCCTGCTCATGGGTCGGGAGACTTAACATTGTCAAAATGGCAATACTACCGAAAGCATTGTATAAATTCAATGCAATCCCTATAAGGATACCCATGACATTCTTCAAAGAAATGGAGCAAACACTCTTGAAATTTATATGGAACAATAAGCCCCCACGAATAGCTAAAGCAATTCTTGGGAAAAAGAAAATGGGAGGAATCAACCTCCCGAACTTCAAACTGTACTACAAAGCAGTAATAATTAAAACAGCATGGTACTGGAACAAAGGCAGAACTGCAGACCAATGGAACAGGGTTGAATACACTGACATCTCTCCTTAATCATATGCTCATCTAATCTTTGATAAAGGTGCAAGTAATGTGAAGTGGAGTAAGGAAAGCCTCTTTAATAAATGGCGTTGGCATCACTGGACGGCTAAATGCAAAAAAATAGGCTCAGAACTCTGCCTAACACCATGTACAAAAGTAAGATCAAAATGGATTAAAGACCTCAACATCAGACCAGAAACCATAAGGTACATTGAAGATAAAGTTGGCAAAACCCTCCATGACATTGAAGCTAATGGTATCTTCAAAGATGCCACGCCACTGGCCGAGCAAGTGAAAACAGAGATAGGTAAATGGGACTATCTTAAACTAAGAAGCTTCTGCACCTCCAAAGAAACAGTGACCAAAATACAAAGACAGTCTACAGAATGGGAAAGGATATTCACCGAATACACATCTGACAAGGGGTTGATATCCAGGATATACAAAATACTGGTTAAACTCCACAAGAAGAAAACATCCAACCCCATCCAAAAATGGGGCAATGAAATGAACAGAAACTTTCTCAAAGAAGAAATCCGAATGGCAGAAAAGCACATGAGAAAATGCTCTACATCATTAATCATCAGGGAGATGCAGATCAAAACCACAATGAGATATCATCTCACACCTCAGAGACTGGCCCACATTCAAAAGAACATAAGCAACCGATGCTGGCGTGGATGTGGTGAGAAAGGGACACTCCTTCACTGTTGGTGGGAATGTCCACTGGTTCAGCCCTTCTGGAAAACAGTATGGACGATTCTCAAAAAATTAGAAATTGAGCTCCCATTTGACCCAGCAATACCACTCCTGGGAATATATCCCAGAGAGGCTAAAATGTATAGTCGAAGTGACATCTGCACTTGTTTGTTCATTGCAGCACTCTTTACAATAGCCAGAAACTGGAAGAAACCTGAATGCCCACGAACAGATGACTGGTTAAAGAAACTTTGGTACATCTACACAATGGAGTACTATGTAGCTGTTAGAAAAGATGAAGTCATGAAATTTACATACAAGTGGTACAATATGGAAAGTATCATGCTAAGCGAAATGAGTCAGAAAGAGAGGGATAGACATAGAAAGCTTGCATTCATCTGGGGGATATAAAGTAACAAAGTATGAGATTAATACCCAAGAATAGCTGAGATCAGCACCAGGAGGATTACTCCATAACTTAGAGGCCAGCCGGGTATCCTAGAGGAAAGGGCTGTTCAGATAGAGAAGGGAGCACCAAATAAAGGATGTTTGGAGGATCCTCCCAGGAGGGGAGATGCATGTCGAAAGTAGACTATGGACTGAACATGTTTGCCACTCAATGCCTCTTTTGCAGACCACAACACCCAAAAGGAGAGAGAGAACACAGGGGATTGCCCTGCCACAGAGACAGGGGGGATGGGGGGATGGGGGTGGGAGGGATATTATCCATGGTGGTGGAAAATGGGCACTGGTGGAGGGATGGGTATCTGATCATTGTATAATTGAAACCAAAGCACAAAAAATTGTAAATCTACAACTTTAAAAAAAATAAAATAAAATAAAGGGAAAAAAAAACTTTTTTTAAAAAAGAATGAATTGTATGTGTTTGTGGACAATTGAAAAAAAGGAAAAGATGACTTTAAAATTCTTAATGTATTTAAGTGAACAATACATATATAAAAATGAAATCATTTAAAACAAATAGAAATCTAATTTATTCATACTTTTGACAACTTTCTGTAATGATTATATGTCAAATTATGTAAAAAACTTTAATGAATAATTATTGAATAAATGAGTTGTATATGATTTCATGAAGTTCACATTTTATGAGAAAAAGAAAGTTAAAACCACAAAAACTTAGTTCTGAGAGTCTTATTATTTTTAATGTAAGTATAAGGTGAATTCTAGGAAAATAATAAAAATATTCTCAGACAAAATATTCCCACAACATCATAACTTAAATAAATCTAATTAAAGTGTATGAAAGTTTTTTTCTATGAAAGTGATATCTATTATGAAAAATTCTGCAAATCTCTAATGTAACTTTGTTTTCTTCTGCTTCCTTTACGTTTTTATTATAGTTTAGGTAATAGGGTAACAATAATGTTTAATTTTATAATATTTTATATGAAAAGTTACTGCAAATCATTAGCACCAAAGTTAATTTTTTTCTTTTGAGTTTGCTGTTCTTTTTTTCCATTTATTAAAACAATACTTCTTAAAGCGTGCTTCACAAAGAACACTGAGGTCAGAATTATGTATTCATTTAATAGTCCATACTCATGCCTTATATAAACTGGTTAGAAACTCTGGAAATGAAGGAAGGGTATTATTTTACAAGATGATTTTTGAATATCACTGACTATAACTTAAACTAGGGTTGCATCACATTTAGAAATAATTACATCATAGGACTAGAGGGAGAGTACGGGAGGTAAGGTGCTTACCTTGCATGCAGTTGACCCCAGGTTCAGCTCCTGACCCTGCATACAATATCCTGAACAAAGCCACGAGTAACCCCTGAGCACTTCTGGGAAGGGAAGGAAGAGATAGAGAAAAGAAGTAAGAAAGGAAGGAAAAATCAATATATTTTCATCATTTTGTGAAGCCATAGAGTTTTAACTGAGTATTACTGGAAACATGGCTTTATTTTTTAAAATTGAATCACCATAAGATACAATTACAAAGCTGTTCATGGTTGGGTTTCAGTTCACGCAATGTTTCAACACCCACCCTTCCACCAGTGTACATTTCCCACCACCAAAGTCCCCAGTTTCCCTCTTGCCTCACCCCACCACACAGTTTGCCTCTATGGTAGAAACTTTTCTCCTATTTTTCTCCTTCTGGACTTTATGGCTTGAAATAAGGGTACTGATAATTTATAATGTTTGTTCCTTTTCCTACTCTCAGGACACAGTTCTTACCCACGGTTATCATTTTCATAACTACCGTCATACTGGTCTCTTATCTATTCCTACTGTCTTTTCCCCTAGCACTTGAGGCAGGATTCCAACAGTGGACCAATCCTTCTGGCCTTGTTTCTACTGTCCTTGGGTATTAGTCTTATACTATGTTATTGCTCTTTTACTTATATGTTCCACAAATGAGCGCAATTAATCTATGTGTGTTCAGCTCCTTCTGACTCGTTTCACTCAGCATGATCTTCTCCATGTTTGTCTATTTATAAGAGAATTTTATGACTTTATTTTTTTCTGGTGGCTATCTAGTATTTCATTGTGCAGATGTACCATAGTTTCTTTAACCAGGATGGTATGGCTTTTGATCACAATATCACTGTATGTTAATGTACATATAATGTATTACATATATTTTTTGTGTTCTCATGCCTGGTAATTATACACATATGTTTGCAGTGATCATACATTTAGTAGCAATGCTTGGTGGTGCTCACAGTTTATTTTCACTCCATTTAAATTGGTGTCATTACATCTGAGAATGCAAGTGGAAATGATTCTGGGATGATGTTTAGCATGTGTCAATGCCAGGTGAAAAGACTCACAGCCTCAAGCCTGCAAAAGGGACACTCTAGTACTGATATATAACACTAGTTACATCTTATCTATCTATAGATATAAAAAAATTAAATGACTAAAACTCAAAGAAATATAAAACCTAATATCATATAATCATAAAATATTTTACTCCATTTATTATTAATAATTACAAAATGACTACAGAATAAAATATCCCATGTCATTTTTTTCTCTTTTGAACTCTCTCTTTTTCTGTATAATATGTGAGTTACTAAATCAGTATTTCAAATGTATATTGTGTTTATGGTCACAAGAAGAGCAATGGAAACTATTATATAATTCTGAGAAATAGATATTACATTATTTACAATATTATAAATGAATATCTAACTAAAGCCTATATTTTACTTTTAATGAATATGAACTTAATATGTTTCTTGTATTAGTGATTATTATTTGTAATTATATTATTTTCCATTATATTTTCTTCTTTACATATATTTATGAGAAATATTCATTAAAAATGTGTCTATGTTGATCATGTTTTGCAAATGTATAGTAAATAAGATCATGATTACCATTTTCAAATTGTGGAGCATTTCCTAAAAACCTGATCTATCTCTCATTTATCTAGGATTTCTGTCAATGAAAAATGTATGGAGGCATAAACTACCAAGCAGGTCTTTTAGCATTAGAGATCTTTTACAATCAGTAATAGATTTGAGACTACAAACAATAATCATGAAAACAATGGTGAAGCAAATTAAGCAGTAACATATGTGAGTGAGTACATTTCTACTCACTCAAAGGGGATATATATTATACATGTTACTGAAATTAGCAAATTCACTCATAAACTCTACTTGAAAAACAATAGAATCCATGCAAAATGTCCCAGTTTACAACTAATATTTTTATGGGTTATTTATTATAAAAGAAAGATGATAACTTATGAGTTTAAGATAATTTAATCTTACAAGTATTGAGTAAAAGGACAGGGTGCCTCTAAACCTGGATTCATCACCTTAGGAAAGACAGCTGTTTAGGAGATTTTGATTGGAATTCCTGCCCTCAGCTAACACATTTGATGTTCATTCATGGTATCTTGGCTGCAAATACAACCATCTGTTAGGATGGCATGTTGCCTCTTTAGAAGTTGGTGAGCCCATTCAAATCAGAAAGGGGTGCCAAGTAAGTGCTTGATTGGGGAGCCATGTAAGTCTTCTTCGTGATATCAGTAGAACATCTCTGTGATATGAATATCGTTTTGGTGTAGAGTTATTTTATTTTTGGAGATGCTTTAGTACGTTACCAACATTTTTTTTTAGACAGCAGAGTATATTTAGCCTTTCACAGCATGAAGAGCTGCTTCTTTCTACAGATGCTATTTGTAATTTTTAACATTGTATATAGACAAACAATAGACTAGCACTGCCTTTTAAAAATAGCTGGAGCATGTGCATTGAATAATTTCTCCAATCATATTTTTGCATTTATGTGCCAGTTAAAATTTTGTGTTATTGTTGATTACAGGGTAATAGTAAATATTTTAGAGTTATTCCTTTTCTCTACCTTTTCTGTACCTACAGTACAGAACTATCTCATAATAAATACACATACTTAGTAGCTGGTTTTAAGAAAAAACTTAAAATGTGTTGAAACAGAAAGAAAACTAGAATGAGGAAAATATCAGTATCTATACTACACTCTTTACATTACTATTAGATAAGAAAAATATAGAAATTTTCCTTGCATAATATACTTTCACTGTGATATTTCAGTTAACATACAAAATGGTTTTCATTAAGAAATACAATTTCTTTTTATAGTTAAAGAGTTCTGATTTACAAAGTTATTGATAGTTAAGGCATGTAATATTTCAACATCACTACCACCAACAGTGTCAACTTCCCTCACCAGTGTTCCCATATTTTCCCCTCATTCTAACCCCTACCCCATTCCCAAATACCAACAATATTTTGTTGTTCACTTTTTTCCTTAATAAGCAGGCTCATGCATAGTATTTCAAATGATAAAGCTTCTTTGGCTGTGAGCTATTATACAAATTTCCTTAGCTATAGATTCTTTCTTTATGTCTTTGTCATTCACTTATGTTCCTTATTTTATTTATTTTTAATTGAATCATGTGAGAGTCATAGTTACAAAGTTGTTCGTGATTGGGTTTCAGCCATTCAATGTTCCAATATTCATCACTTCACCCGTGTATATTTCCCACAACCAATGTCCCCAGTTTCCCTCCTGCCACTTCCCTACCTGGTGGCCCCCTCTACCCCAGCCTGCCTCTATGACAGGCAATTTTGTTCTTTCTCTCTCTCGCTCTCTCTCTCACTTTTTCTCTCTTTCCTTCTGGGCATTGTAGTTTGCAATATAGGTACTGAGAGGTTACCATGCATAACACTTTATCTACTTTCTGCATTTAGTTCATGTTCACAGTGATCATTTCCAACAGTTGTTGTCCTACTGGTCTCTTTTGTAACACAACTCCCTCCCCCTGCCCATCAACTTGACAGTCACATAACAAAGTTTCTGTGGTTGCAACTTAGTTCTCATGTTTCAGTATTATTGAGTCTGTGATTTGAACACATGGCTATACAATACACACATACCACAAGTTTAACTTAAGCTCTGATGCTTTTTTTTTTTTTGTCTTTTGGGTCATACCCGGCAATGCACAGGAATTACTCCTGGTTCATGTACTCAGGAATTACTCCTGGCGGTGCTCGGGGGACCATATGGGATGCTGGAAATCGAACCTAGGTCGGCTGCATGCAAGGCAAACGCCCTATCCACTGCGCTACTGCTCCAGTCCCAAGCCCTGATGCCTTTTAACCCATTACTTCAAGCTTTCTTTCTGGTAGTGCCCCCCTCCCATTGATTTCTTCCTTCAGCCACTTTTTTGTATTAGTTTATTTTTATGAGCTTTTTAAATGAACTCTTTAGTGAACTCTTCTATGTATATCATCATGTCATCTGCAAATGGTGTTAACTTGAATTCTTCTTCTGCAATTTAGATCCCTTTTATTTATTTTTCTTGCCTGATTTCTGTAGACAGGACTTCGAAATCTATGTTGAATAAAAGTGGGGAGACCACTCTCTCCACTTCTACTGTTTTAGAGGAAATTATTTTAGCTTTTCACTGTCAGTGATGACGATCATAATGATACTGGCTGTGGTCATGTAATAGATGGCCATTATTGTTATAGATGGCTGTTACTATTTCTCTATTACTATACTACTGTAGATGGCCGTTATTTTTTCCCTTCCACCACTATTTTTTTTACCTTTTTCTTTTAGTTTTTTTTTTTTATTAGTGAAACACCATGAGGTACAGTTGTAGACTTACAAACTTTCATGCTTGGGTTTCAGTTATACAATGATCTAGTACCCATCCCTCCACCAGTGCCTATTCTCCACCATCAGTGATCCCAGTGGTCCTCCCACCCTCACACCCCATCCATGCCGACCCCACCCCGCCTCTGTGGCAGGGCATTCCCTTTTGCTCACTCTTTCCTTTAGGATGTTGTAGTTTGCAATAGTGGTATTGAGTGGCCATCGTTCTGCCACTATTTGTTTGAAGGTGCTTTTTCAATCATGAATGGATATTGGATTTTGTCAAAGGCTTTCTCTGCAACAATAGACATAATCATATGATTCTTAGCTTTTCATTTATTAATGGGGTGTATTGTTTCAGTTTATTTGCATATATTAAATCATCCTTTCATCCCGTGGATGAATTCCACTCTACCTGTGTGCCTATATATATTTATATATATATATAGTTCATATATTATATACATATTTATATATAGTTCATATAGTATATATATATAGTTGAATTTAGTTAGTAAAAATTTTGTTAATAATTTTTACAATAATATTAATTGGGGCATTTGATCTGAAATTTTATTTTCTGAAAGAGTCTGTCTGTTTTGGATATTAGTATATCTAAACTAACAATGGGCTGGAGCGATAGCACAGCAGTAGGGCGTTTGCCTTGAGTGCAGCCGGACCGGTCGATCTGGGTTCAATTCCTCTGCACCTCTTGGAGAGCCTGGCAAGCTACCAAGAGTATCTTGCCTGCACGGCAAAGCTTGGCAAGCTACCTGTGAAGTATTCAATATGCCAAACACAGTAACAACAAGTCTCAAAATGCAGATGTTACTGGACCTACTTGAGCAGATAGATGAACAACAGGAGGACAGTGACAAACTAACAATATAGCATGTTGTCAGTTTCACAGAATGTGTTAGGAAAGATTCTGTGTCTTTGATGTTTTGGAAGAGTTTAAGAAGTATAGGAAGTAAGTCTGTGAAAGTTAGATAGAACTCACCAGTTATCCTACCAGGACTTTTGGGGAGATTTTTAATTACTATTTCCGTTTTCTTGCTACTAATTTTCCTGGTTAGTCTTTATACTTCCTCCACATTCACTTTGAGAGATTACATAACTCTATGAATCCATTTCTTCCAGATTCCCTAGCTTAAGGACATAAAGAAGTTCATAGAAATCTCTAATTATATTTTGAATTTCTTTTTTTTTAAACAAAACATATGGGCACACAAGGTAGAGAAAAGATAGATTCTTCAACAAAAGGTATTGGAAAAACTGTAGTAAACATAAAACTGTCTTGATATCTCACAATCTACACAAAGTCAATTCAAAGTGGATCAAAAACCTTGAGAGACAGGTTTTTCTCTAGTGGTAATGGAAGAAAATATCTGCACGCAATACATCACATAAAGGCTTAATATCCAACATAAAGCATTCACAAAGAAAATCGTCAGATAACTTTATTTTGGTTAGTCATTATTTTCTTTTTGAATAATTCTTAAAAGTTTTGCTGACAAGCTGTGATGCTACAGAAGATCTTGAATTTTTGCTCCTTTAAAATATTTGAAAAATATTTATAAATAATAAATTTTAAAAAATCTCTTTCAGAAGATAATGAGAGAATGGTGTCTTAGTATAATGGGTTGGGCACTTGCCAGGCACACAACTGTTCTGTGTTAAATCCCCAGCATTTCATATGGGCCCCAAGCACCTTTATATAGGCCCCCACCCCCTGGATTGTTGACTGCAGTGTAAATTCTGAATAAAAAATTCTGAATATTTCTCTCAGAAAGTGGTTAGAGGAATTCAATCACAGATTATAGAAATGAGAAAGCTGATAAAGGAAAGAAATTGGGTGACTCAGGGGGGAAAGGGTGTTGTCCCTCCACCTGCTTCCCCCTAGAGGCTCGGTGGCCATCATCCTCCAGAGGCCATTGGACAGTCAGGTTTGGGCCCGCATTGAGGAGATATTTTGGACCTCACAGGATGAGGGTGGAGCCAGTCCTGTCCTCCCCACCCCAACAGGACCCCAAGTCATTGCCCACGAACAGCCTTTGTGGCTTCTGATCAAGCTGTATAACGGCCAAGATCCAAGAGACTCAGGAGCAAATCTCGGAACCCAGCAGATTTTGGCAGGAATCCCTCCAGATTTAAGTGTTAAAATTTCAGAATTTCAAAATCGCGTAGCCACTACTGCAGCCACACGACATCATATGTTATTCATAACCAGCAATAGAAAACAAATTGTCTACTGTTGCCTTTTCAGCAGATCTGAGTATTGGTGTAAAATTTCAAATAATAATCGTGGGTCTGGTGTCAAAATATTGAATGTGATCAAAGTAGAACAAGAGTAATGTGGAAATCATCTGCCCCCAGGTAGGGCAAGGGTGTGGGATGAGTGTATGCTGGGGTTGTTGTGGGTAGAGAATGGGCACTGGTGAAGGTACGGGTGTTTCATTGTATGACCAAGACTTAGACCCAAAAGCTTTATAACTGCTCTCATGGTGATTCAATAAATAAAATTATAAAAAATGAAAAAAATACTAAAACCAAAAAACAAAAAGCAAACAAGCAAAAAAAATTGGGGTGACAATGTTTTGTAGAAAAAGGAGGATTGAACCTAACTGGGACTGGGGTCAGAGTACACTGCAGTCAAAAATCCAGGGGTGTGGGGGCCTGTATAAAGGTGCTTGGGGCCCATATGAAAGGCTGGGGATTTAACACAGAACAGTTGTGTGCCTGACAAGTGCCCAACCCATTATACTAAGACAACATTCCCTCATTATCTTCTGAAAGAGATTTTTTTAATTTATTATTTATAAATATTTTTCAAATATTTTAAAGGAGCAAAAATTTAAGATCTTCTGTAGCATCACAGCTTGTCAGCAAAACTTTTAAGAATTATTCAAAAAGAAAATAATGACGAACCAAAATAAAATTATCTGACAATTTCCTATTGTTTTATATATTGGATTTTGAAAAAATTGACATAATATTTTTTGAATATTTTAAATTTCTAAAGGATCTGTTGTAATATCTCCCCTGTCATCTCTGAATCAGTTTATTTGAAGATTTTCTCTTTTTCCCCTCATGACTCTAGTTAAAGGTATATCTAACTTGCTTATTTTTAATTTTTATTATTTTGAAGAACCAGTTCCTGGTTTAATTGAGTCTTTGAATTAATTGCTTTCTTGGATTCTTTGTTGTTGATTTCTTCTCTAGTTTTTATCATTTCTCTCCTTCTGCTACTTTTTGAATTTGCTTGCTGTTCCTTCTCCAGAAAGGTGGGTGTTTAGGTTGTTGATGTTTATTTTTTATATAGAAATGAGTTGTTATGATTTTTTTCTCTATCTCATAGGTTCTGGTAGGTTGCATCTTAATTTGCTTTAGTTTCAGGAATATTTTTATTTCTTCCTTGATTTTCTCCTTGATCTAATTATTGTTATGCACTATTTTGTTCAGCTTTGAAATGTTGGAAGTTCCCCTCAACTTCTTTCTGTGACTAATTTCTACTTTCATGGAATTGTAGTCTGAGAAGGTAGTTTGTACAATTGCTGTATCTGTAAATTCACATGTTTGAGTTGTTTACTAAAATGACATCTACCTTATAGAATGTTTTGTGTGCCTAGAGAAAGCTATGTACTCTTGTTTTGGGAGATTAGAACCCATATAGCACTGTAGCACTGTCCTCCCATTATCCATAGATTTGCTCAAGTGGGCACCAGTGATGTCTCCATTGTGAGACTTGTTGTTACTGTTTTTGTCACGCGTAGCTTGCCAGGCTCTGCCATGTGGGCAGTATCTTGCCGGGCTCTCTGAGAGGGACGAAGGAGTCGAACCCGGAGCCAGCATTGTGCAAGGTAAATGCCTATTCACCCTACCCATTGTGCTATCACTCCAGCCCAGAACATCCAACAATCCTGTTCTTTTAGCTCCTCATTAGGGCTATTGTCTCTTTACTGATACTCTGTCTAGTGGGGAAAGCAGTGTGATGTATCCCACAACTATTGTGCTTTTGTCAGTGTGTTTCTTTAGGTTCATAATTCTTCTGCTTTTGTTTCTTTAGATTAATAAAGCTTCATTCGGTGCGTAACTGTTGTCATTATTTCTTGATCTATTGAATTCTTGACCAATAATTAGTGCCAATCATTTTTCTCTGATTACTTTTGTTATATGGCATGTAATTTGATCTGAGCATAGCTGTCCCACCATTTTTTTGTCTTTCATTGGCTTGTATGATAATTTTCTATTCTTTAACTTGAAGTCTGTATAGTTAAGTATAGTTAAGTAAATATAAGTAAATATATTTATAAGTATGTATAAATATACTTAAATACTTAAATACACTTAATAGTAAATATACTTAATATTTAAATATATAAGTAAATGTATTTACTTATTTGTTTATAAACAAATATAGGTCATATAAGTTTGTGTTTATCCTGAGAGTTTAGATGTATTCCTGTAGGAAGAAATGGTTGGTTTTTCTTTCCTGATCCATCCAGATACCTTTTTTAGAGGCAAGTTTAGTCCACTGGCATTCAGAGAGATTATTGACATAAAAGTTGTGTTACTCTCTGTGTGTTTATGGTTTCTGCAAGAATTTATTCATTTCTTTTTTATAAACATCATTTCAGAAATTCTTGCAGGATTGGTTTAGTTGTTGTAAATGCTGCCAGTTCTTGTTTGTTTGAAATTTTTCGGCCTATCATTAGACTCCCTGAAGTCTAAATGATAGCTCTGGATAATGGTGGACTCTAGGCTGGAATTTTTTTCAGTAAATATTTTGCCTGAACCACTTCACTCTTTTCTGGCTTGTAACATATTATATGGAAGGTCTGTTGTGATTCTTACTTTGTTTCCACTGTATATGAGTGTTTTTTCTCATGTTGCTTTTAGTGGTATTTGTCTTTTTATTTTACCATTTTGATGACTATGTCTTATCCTTTTGTTTGAGTCTTTTTAGTCTGTTACTTTTGGGGCCTTTTGAATATGTGCAGGAGCCTCTCTGAAGATATCAAGAAAGTTGTGTTATTTTTCCTTTGACACCCTGTTCTTGCCCTTTACCTTTTTCTCTCCTTCTGATATCCCTATGATTTGAAGATTATTCCTCTGGCTATTATCTATCAAGAATGTTACATTAGCTTCCATGTGTTTGTTTCTTTTCTTTTTCAATCCATTGTTGGTGATGGTTAGTATTTTGTCCTTATTATCAGTGATACAATGATTGATTGCTAAATTTATGACTTTTAGAATGGTGATAGTAAATTAGCTATATTCATTTTTTGGGCTGGAGTGATAGCACAGCAGGTAGGGCATTTGCCTTAAATGTGGCCAACCTGGCTTCGATTTCTTCGTCCCTCTTGGAGAACCTGGCAAACTACCAAGTGTATTCTGCCTGCACAGCAGAGCCTGGCAAACTCCCTGTGGTATATTTGATATGCCAAAAACTGTAACAAGTCTCACAATGGAGACGTCACTTATGCCCACTAGAGCAAATCGATGAACAATAAGAGGACAGTGCTACAGTACATATTCATTTTTATTCATCTAAAATTGTAATTTAACAAAAATGATGATTTTGAAATATCCAACCAATTTTATGTTTTCGGTTATAATTTTGCAAGTGTCATCAAGTTTAGGAACTCACAAAAAGAATGGAAGAAAGACAGTATCATCAGTGGTTACCACACAATGCAGGGATCAGAACCTATGAAAGAGACTAAGCAGCATTATCAGACGTAGTGAGAGAAATGTCATGAACCAATAGTAAAGTTTTAAATTCTGATACTGTCTTATAGCAATGTTGTTTGGGGACTAAAAATAACCATGATCCCCACATCCTGTATACTTTACATGTTTCCTACAGTTCCTGTGACTGGAGCGATAGACAAAGGGAAGGGGGTTTGCCTTGGATGCGGCCCACCAGACCAACATGGGTTCAATTCCTCCGCCCCCTTGGAGAGCCCGGCAAGCTACCAAGAGTATCTCGCCTGCATGGCAAAACCTGGCAAGCTATCCATGACGTATTTGATATGCCAAATACAGTAACAAGTCTCACAATGGAGACGTTACTGGGCCTACTCAAGCAAATGGATGAACAGTGGGAGGACAGTGTTACAGTGCGACAGTTCCTAAAGATTCCAAGTACATGTCTGCCAAATTTCCAGACAAATATTCTCATGATGAACAGTGAGGGAGATGACTTCAAGTCCCAACTTTGTGACATGCTAGTGCAGCAAGATTTGTAAGGCATGAGCTTTCCATTCTCTTAGTCTGGAGACAGTTTCAAGCAATCAGGTTTTCTGATGATTTATCTTAATTCTTTTTATTGCTCCCTGATGACTTGGATGCTTCCCCTGAAAATAATTGTTCCCACATTCTTATGAAGAACATCAGACTGAAACATTATCCATTGTAAATCCAGTACAAACATGTCCTTTGTATGAACTTTGCAACTCTTCCAAAATCAGTCTAGCATGTGACATCATTTTGCTTAGTTGAATGCCACATTTTTTCCTTGACATCTTTAAAACCCTCATCACCTTCGTTCTTAGATAGAAGGGAATCAGAATCAACTAATGTGTTCTTCTTAGAATTTAAATATACAAAGAAAACTATCCTGAACGCATTCTTATATTTCAAGTCTCTAGGCAAATGCAAATTTATATATACTGAAGAGGAATAATAAAGAGGTTTTAATCAATGTGGACAGACTGAAGTATCAGGGCATTTGTCGCAGAAGTTTACATAGAAAATTAGATATTAGGAATTGGATTAAAGGTAATAACTTAGGGAGGAACTACTTTAAAACAAGATTTTTATGAAATCAAAGATAATGCTAAATCAATTGTGAAAGGGACAGTAGGCTGTATACATAAGATTAAAACCAAGTTAACAGTTTATCTGATTGAAGGAGGTTCCAGAAATTTAAATATCAGTAAGTATTCAAAAGAACTATTGAGGCAGAATCTCCCGACCCCAAGCCAGGCTGTCTTCACTGGGGCACCTCAGAGGGGGGTGGGTTGAGTTTCCCTCCTCGCCCCAAACAGATACCCAGCAGCCAAAAACCTCCAGAACCCAGCCGCAGCCATGCTTAAGGCCACACTCCACATGCCTGGATGAGCCTCACCCATGAAGGAAGTGGCAAAGGAATCCAAGTATATGGGTCCTGTGGCTGAGATCTCCAAGCCTGCTTGGATAGGGACTGGGCCTCCGCCACCCAAGTCTCCAGTTTTTCAGTAGCTTGGCAGTTACACCCACAGACTGCTCCTGGCGCCACATAATCTCATCAATGGTCAAGATCCAGAGACTATAAAACAAAACTCCTGGAAGAGAGCAATGCAGTATTTCCTAGATTGGCTACGTGACCTCTTATACTCTAGCACATTGATGTACCTAAAGTAGCACACGTGTGTTTGATTTTAACGTAATTGCTTATATTCTTGTATATATGGTCTTAAATGGCCCCAGAATGAAATACAACAACCTTCACACACTTCCCTCTTATTATGGTGGGAAGATGCTTGCTGGTTCAGTAGGTGTTTGAATATTGTCTGTAATGAACTACTGTGAATTACTTTATGAAAATAAAATGTACAAAAATCATTAAAAAAGAACTATCGAAACCTCCTTTTGTTCTTTTATTTATTTTTTCCCTCAATCACATTTACAGCAATTTCTTTACAGTTGTCTTGCAAACTCAAGTCACGGTAAATAGTTAGGTATTTTTTTATCATTTGTTCTGTCATTAGTTAACTTGTAAGTTCATTCTATATATATTATGTCTAATTTGAAAGATTTGTGAGAGTTAAACTTACACAAAATCAATAAAAAACAAATGAAGAATTTATAATTGATATTAAAAAAACTGTTATTTTTTTATGAAAGTTGGTGCGTAATATATCAGAATGAGGAAGGCTTAACCAATACAAATGTTTGCATTGTCAGACAGTTTAGAGGTTAAAAATTCATGATCAGATAGGATTGATTCCAGAATGAGGACTTATAAGATAGAAGTCTGTTCCATGTGTCATTTTTTAGTTTCTGCTGGTCTATCAGTCCACTGGTATTTGCTTCTTTATTTTATTTCTTTGTCCATATTCACATGGGATTATATTTTATGCATGTATCTGCTAAAATCTTCTCTTCCTGTACTAGCACCAGTCATTGGATTATGTGTCTACCCCACTGCAACACGTTTTCATTTGACCTAACTACAACTCTAGTAAATCTATTTTCAAAAAAGATTGTATTCTGAAGTACTGTTGATACAAATTTTATCCAACAAATTTGGAAAAACACCAATAATAAAATATATTGCCAATATATTATATGTTAAAAGAAATAATACTGAAACTAACTTAATGCCACTTGATGCTTCTTGAAGCAGAAGTGCATGAAAATAGAAAACTCATAAATAATCATGATCATGATTAAGGAAAATTTTAGCATACGCCATATGCTAAAGGACACAGGCACTTACTGAGGTCTATGACTGACAGAAAAACCTTTTCTTTATAATTCATATATGGATTCGATTATATATTTAGCATCTAAATCATTCTAAGACCAGTTTTATATGTGAACCTCACATTACTGAATAAGATAGAAAAATCATAACCCTAATAAAGTAGAAAGTAAACAAGTAATGGAGTACAGATTGATGATATTGGTTGATCAGAAATACTATTAATGATAAAGAAATAATTTTCCACCTCTGTCTGTTCACCCATTTCCCCAGAGTAATTTGAAAAAAGAACTGATGGCACTAGCTAGAGACATTGTCTACATTGTATCAACTGCTTTTAGGAAATTAGTATGAATCTAATCAAAAATTTATTCACAGAGAGATAATTTTTACATTATACTAGCCACAATATAACCACCCCCAAGTCTCTTTCCAGTCTTGAACCTGCGTACACATCACTGGGTCATTATGTTCCCAGAAACAAATATTTACAACAACAGAGAAAGGAAACTCCTTAAACAACTATTGGTTATACCAAAAAAAAAAAAAAAAGCAGAAATTGTGCAATTAGAAGACGTTTGCCTGCCAAAGATTCCTCCAATTCTTTGTAATAATTGAATATGCTTTTATTTACATTTTGACCCAGTAGCATCAACCTTCTGCACACTTAACACATTAAATATCCCTTAATTTAAATCCGTTTGGAATTCATTTCTAATTAATTAATCTCTTTATTTTCAATTATCTTATTTTTATTCTTGCCATTTTGATTTATAGGGATTTCTCTGATAACTGTTTATCTTCTAGTAAAATTTGCTATTAAAAACTCTTCTTTCTTCTTATGTTGTTGAGATTTACAAGTTTAGCATACTCTTTTAAATATTCCACATCAAATTCCCTTTATTACCGGTAAAATTAAGTAACACAAGTAAAACAAGTTGTGGTAGAATAACACTGATAAAAAATTATATACCGCATTGTATATCTCTGTTTTTGCAGTTCTAAATAGATATATAGTATTCAGAGAGAAATAAAGCAGTAATGTGCATTTTGTATTGAGTACATAATGAGAAGACAAAGATATAATACAGGGATTAAGACACTTGCCCTCATATGGCTGGCCCCAGTTTGAATCCTTAGTATAACACATGGTCCCTCATGCACTTCCAGGAGTGATCCTGAGCACAGAGCCAGGAGTAATTCCCGAGTAACACCAAGTGTGATCTCCTCTACCTCAAAAAAATGCATAATGATTATTGAAAATAAAAATGTTCAAAATAGTTGTAAAATGTCTCAAAGTAATTTTCTGATGAAGATTTATTTTATATATAATTTCAATAAATACATAAAAAGTGCTCATTTTGGACACTTTCTATTTTTCTGTTATTGTTATTTTTTGCCACACCCAGTGGTGCTGATTGCTCACTTCTGAGTCTGTACTCAGGGATCAGTCTTGGCAGGGTTTAGGGCACTATAAATCAAACCTGTGCTGGGAATTAATACTACTCAGCTATGTGCTAGGTTAGTGCTCTACTAGCTATACTGACTCTCTAGCATACTTTGTGACGTACTCTGAGTTGACTTATAAGCATATAGCTATGAAGATAAGAGGAATTCATCCTGTTTTCTTGGGTCTATTGAGTTAGCGATAACAATAAAAGCAAATAAGTAAAAAGTAATTTTAAATTCTACTGTTGCATAAACTATGAAATAAGACAAAATGAATTGGCAGTGAAGGATGGCAATTTGAAAATTGTCAGGATGTCAAAATAAAAAACTGCACTATAGTAGACATGTGCTACTATAAATATATGTTAATGTGTATAGCCCTAGCCATAATATTTGAAATTTTGAAATAATAAATTTTCAATTTTAACAATTTAAAAATTAGAACCAAGATACTGAAAGAGAGTACATTTAATTCTAAGTTTATAAAAACACTCTATTTAAAATAAAATATTTTCAATGCTGTGGGGGGGTGTGGGTGGCGATAACTATTGCCAAATAGTGATACAAATGTGATATAAAAGAGTGATTTTAAGCAGAAATATGAAAAGCATCAAGCTGGCAAACAATACAAAATGTGTACAATGTTTGGGGGACCAAAAAAGAAAGAAGAAGAAAAAAACACTTTGTTGTTTATAAATTAAAGAAAAGAGGAAAAAGATTAAGACTGGGAACATAAGCAGGAAGCAAATTATAAAAAATATATTTGTGTTTAGCTGTTAGAAAAGATGAAGTCATGAAATTTACATACAAGTGGTACTACATGAAAAGTATCATGCTAAGTGAAATGAGTCAGAAAGAGAGGGACAGACATAGAAAGACTGCATTCATCTGGGGAACAGAAATAACAAAATAGGAGACTAACACCCAAGAATAGCCGAGATAAATACCAGGAGGTTTACTCCATGGCTTGGAGGCCAGCTGCACACTCTAGGGGAAAAGGCAGCTCAGATAGAGAAGGGAGCACCAAATAAAGGGTGTTGGGAAGATCCGCCCAGGATGGGACATGCATGCTGAAAGTAGACTTATGGACCGAATATGACTGCCTCCCAATTCCTCTTTTGTAAACCACAGCACCCAAAAGGAGAGAGAGAACAAAAGGGAGTGCCCTGCCACAGATGCAGGGTGGGATTGGGGGAAGGGAGGGTGGGAGGGATACTGGGATCCGTGGTGGTGGAGAATGGGCACTGGTGAACAGGTAGGTACTCGAGCATTGAATAACTGAAGCCCAAGCACAAAAATTTGTAAGTCTACAACTGTACCTAATGGTATTTCACTAATATAAATTAAATACATATATGTATATATATATATTTGTGTTAAATATATTATTTGTTTTTATTTGTTTATTTATTTATGAAGTAAGTAAAATTCTCTTTTGTCTTTCGTTGCATGGATTGATTGATTGCTGGACTGTTTATGGCAATGCAAGAGCTTCTTATTTATGGTATTAAGAGAAAAATAGTAAAGGTAAAGGTAAAGGCCCTCCCGTTGATCGTCGATTTGCTCGAGCGGGCCCAGTAACGTCTCCATTGGAGACTTTGTTGTTACTGTGTCTGGCATATCGAATACTCTCGGTAGCTTGCCGGGCTCTCCGAGAGGGGCGGAGGAATCGAACTCGGGTTGGCCATGTTGGCCGCTTGTAAGGCGAACGCCCTACCCGCTGTGCTAAAATAGTAAAAAAATAAATAAAACTGAAAAAACCACTCTTTTCATCTAATGTACTACTCAAGTGGTTTTATAAGTTCTTTTTATATAGCATTTAGACAAGATACTACCTGCATTTTTTTCTTTGGGAGGCGGGGTGTTTCACACCCAGCGATGCATAGGGGTTTCTCCTGGCTCTGCACTCAGGAATTACCCCTGGCGGTGCTCAAGGGACCATATGTGATTCTGGGAATCAAACCCCGGTTGACCACATGCAAGCCAAATGCCCTGCCCTCTGTGCTATTGCTCCAGCCCACTGCCTGAATTTTTTATATGAAATCATATATCATCTTTTATTTCATATGCTTTTACTCGTATCTCTTTCAATATCCTTTATTTGATGAGATGTATCATACTATCAATTAAAGCATTCATATGTAGTTTAGTAATATTTTTTTCTAATAGAGACAAAATTAAAAGATATTTAAGTCTAGGAAATACTTCCTGTTAGTAGATTTAAATGTTAATAGAATAAAATTTTGTTTCCCTTTTTTTAAATGGAAAATTTAAATACTTTGGCATTATAAATGGTCAATTGCAGAAAATGTTTGTGTTGATTGTCCAGGTAATTAGATTTTCCACATTAGTAAAATGAGTATCCATGTACTTTAGAATCATGTAATGAGAATAATAAATTAATTACTTATTATCAGTTTAACAGTAATAGCACGTAATTATTTATATAAAATTATTATAAATTTAAAACCCTAAAATTTTAAATAAAATTTTGTGGAAAAATTCACATAAATTTTCGACTTTTGTGGGATTGCTTTTGGTTTGGGGCCAAACTTGGCTGTGGTCTGGGCTTATTCCTGGCTCTGCATTCAGTGTTCACTCCTAGTCAGTTTCAAGAGACCATATTAGGTACTGTAAATCCAACCATAGTCAGTAAAATATAGGAAAAAAAACTTTACTTTGCTGTGCCATCTTTCCATCCCAATGGGCTATTTTTTTTATTTTTAAAAAATCATTCTTTTAGATTTTCTTGTTATGCTCATAATGTTTTTGTTACTTTTTATACCTTCAGTAGCAATGGGTTTTTTTTTTATTATTTTCAGAAAGCTACACTTATTAGTACTTGGCTTTTGTTATATGAGAAATAACTATGTAGTGAACACTTTAAAATCATCCTCTGAAAGTTTTGGGTAAAATTCTAAATATTGAATAAAAATGCAAAGTAATACAGTGTTCTAGAAGCATGAAAACAGCTTTGTTCTATAAAGTGGAACAAGCCTTCAAGGCTCAGAGACCAGGCATCTTCACTATGATTTAGAATATGAACCAATTCATAAAATGCAACAAACTATAAAGTCATAAACATTAATCTTCAGAATGAAAACCAGAGTACACCAAAACATGAATAAATCTGTAACTATATAAAGTATAAAAGTTTTAAATTATAAAGTTTAGAGTTTGTATTACTTTGCAGTTCCTTCTTTCATTTCCGTTTATCTTTTCTTTTCCTTCCTTCCTTCCTTCCTTCCTTCCTTCCTTCCCTCCCTCCTTCCTTCCTTCTTTCCTTCCTTTCCCCACTTTTCCTCTTACCCTTCCTTTCTTCCTGTCTGCCTTCCTTCTTGTTTTCTTTCTTTCTTTCTTTCTTTCTTTCTTTCTTTCTTTCTTTCTTTCTTTCTTTCTTTCTTTCTTTCTTTCCCTCTTTCTTTCTCTCTCTTTCTCCTTCCTTCCTTCCTTCCTTCCTTCCTTCCTTCCTTCCTTCCTTCCTTCCTTTCCTTCTTTCTTTCTCTTTCTTTCTTTCTTTCTTTCTTTCTTTCTTTCTTTCTTTCTTTTCTTCTTTCTCTCTCTTTTGTATTTATTCATTTCTTTCCTTTTCTCTTTCTTTTTTCTTTCTATCTGTAGTGGTGATACTGGGAATCAAACCCCAAATCTCACCTAAACAAAGAATGAACTTTACACTAAATCACATCCCCAGCCCATTTTACACTATGTGTTTCATAGAAAGACATAATCCCTTAATATTATGATAAACATTAAATTAAAAAAGCAATATACCATTTTGACATATATTTCAAAATTTATTAGGTGCAGCAATGCAGCAATATAATATAGTTCTACCGAAGTTGGACTACATTATAGAACCTCTAAATAGCTCTCTTGTCTCATTATTTCATGTATTTTCCAAATACATATATGAAGTCAAAAACAAATGTCTTTGCTCTAAAATATGAATATTATTATGTCACATTTACTCTTTCAAGAAACAAAAGATTTTGTCATGGTCCTATATTTATTCATATATGTTTCAGAGAATGAATAATATTTCAATGGTTAGTTTATTCTTTCTCGCAATTTATGTGCCATCAAAATTCCTCACATTGTTTAGATTTACTAGAAATTTTCTTCAATTTTGTAATGACAGCTGTTACAATCAAGATTTTTTAGACTTCATACTACTGAGGAATTTTATTACTTGGTCTTTCAGTAACAAATTCATACCATCTTTCTTTTAAGTAACCTTATAATGGGGCTAGAGTGATAACACAGCGGGTAGGGCGTTTGCCTTGCACACGGCCAACCTGGCCAATCCTCTGCCTCTCTTAGAGAGCCTGACAGGCTACCAAGAGTATCTCTCATGCACAGCAAAGCCTGGCAAGCTACCTGTGACTCACTCGATATGCCAGAAACACAGTAACAAGTCTCAAAATGGAGATGTTTCTGGGGCTCGCTTGAGCAAATCAATGAACAACGGGAGAACAGTGTTACACTGCTACAACCTTATAATGATCACTGAGCATGAGGTTTTAATAAGCATCCTATTGAAAATATTGATGGCTATCCTTAAAACAGCAAACAACAAACAAATTTAAGATATTAGGATATTGAATATTATACACCCCCTTTCTTTCTCTGTCTCTCTCTCTCACACACACATACACTCTCTCTCTCCTTCATTTCCTCTTTCTTCCCCTCTCAAAGAAAAAGAGATGTTAGAAAAAATTATTTCTAGTTTACTTCCAAAGTAAAATAAAATATTTATTTCAATAAAATAAATATAAAATGAAAAATTTAGCTACCACTTTGAAACAAAACACTGTCCTCCCGTTGTTCATCGATTTGCTCAAGCAGGCCCAGTAACATCTCCATTGTGAAACTTCTTGTTACTGTGTTTGGCATATTGAATACTCTTGGTAGCTTGCCAGGCTCTCCGAGAGGGGCGGAGGAATCGAACCTGGCTCGGCTGGGCTGGCTGTGCGCAAGGCAAATGCCCTTTCGCTGTGCTATCACTCCAGCCCACCACTTTAAAGATTTTGATATTTCAAAATGTATTCACACGCATGTCAGTAATTCATACAATGATCATCAATCAATAGATTACCATTTATTTTTTTATATAGTTTTAAGTAAGACACACCACAATTTGCAGTAAAATTCTCACTGACTTGCTGGATTCTAAATCTATACATTGCTTGAGAAAAAAGAAAAAGACACTTTGTATCAAGTCAGTACAATAGTCTTTGTAAATAACCAATAGACCATCACTGAAGAATGAATTAAATCAACCACTTGAAAGACTATAAGAAAATGGGTCAAATGTTGTAGAATTGTTGGAGTGAGAGAAACTACATGTCCTAATAATGGGAGATTTTCTACAGAAGTAAGAAAAATGTACAATGGTTATATATAATTGTGAGAAAAAAATTAAGAAAGAGAAAGAACACATGGCATTTACTACTTTTTTGTAAGGTAATGTATATGAAGCAGAGAATGAATATCAAAAAGCAAATTCAAGGTTGAAAAGTTGATTCATGATACATGAATGTAAAGGAAATAAATTTTGGGGCTAGAACTTTTATTTATTATACCTGTAGCACAGCAGGTAGTGCGTTTGCCTTGCAAGCAGCTGACCCGGGTTTAATTCCTTCGTCCCTCTCAGAGAACCCAGCAAGCTACCAAGAGTATCCTGCCCCCATGGCAGAGCCTGGCAAGCTCCCTGTGACATATTCAATATGCCAAAAACAGAAACGACAAGTCCCAGAATGGAGACATTACTGGTGTTCACTCGAGCAAACTGATGACCAATAGGACAGTGCTACAGTGCTCCCCCAATTGGGTAAATCCATATTATTAATTAAAATGTAGCTGCAGACAAGAAAGATAGTACAGCCAGTATGTAGGGCACTTGTCTTGCATGCAGCCCTCCAGGATTTGGTCCCTGGCACCCTTTATTGTTTCCCAAGCCCCCTTGGAGAGAGAGCCTGGAATAAATAATATCCCTGAGGTCAGAGCCAGGAATAAATCTTGAACATGACAGGGCATTGCCACAAAAGCCAAAAATAAATAAACATCTGAGGCTTGGATGTAGGTGGACCACCAGCAGTCAGGATATTGGCTGAAGGAAGCAGGTCTTCGTGTGGTAAATGTAGTGTTAGGACAATGTATGCCTGATAGTATCAATAGGATATAATGTATGGTACCTCAATTGAAATGCAATAAATTAATTACTTAGATAAACATGCAAATAAATTTATTTGTTTGGGCCATACCCAGTGGTTCTCAGAGGTTAGCCCTGGTTCTGCACTCAGAAATTACTCCTGGCAAGCATGGGCAACCAGATGGGAGATCAGAGATTGAACCAGGTTGGCTGCATTCAGTACCTTGAAAAATTCAATAATTCCAATTACCTTGAATTACTGACTATTCTTTTTTATATAAAGGAACAGTTTTGTACCAACCTACCTGTCCCAATTTTTTACATGTTTACTATTTTTCAAAGAATCAGTTTTAGCACAAATACTATGGGAAAAAGTTCACCATGCCTTTCCCTGTAAAGACATAGTGAATCATGTCCTCTCAATGCCCTTTTGCTTTACACATCATTGAACCACTTTCTTTATTGCACTGAAGGGCCACTGTGAACTTCATACCTCTTGTAAAGTGCAATGTGTCTCATTAATCATGATCATTCTCATGAATCCATCTCTAGAACATTACAGGGACTCTAAAAGAAACTTTCCGTGAGTAAATTCATAAATAAATGATTGACAGAGAACCTCCTAGCTCATTAACTTTCTCATTTTCACTCTGCTATTCAAACTACAAGCATTTCTACTGATTAGACCAGTCAGAAGAAATGACATGCTTTTCTTCTAAAAAAACTTCTAAGAGTGTTTAGGGCTTCTCTGTAATAGAGAACATCCACATATAAGGACTTTATTACTGTTAAACTGCATCTATGTCTCTGAACTGTAGTTATTTATAATCCCTTCTCTACTGACAACAAAATTCTTTTCCTAAGAAAATAGTAGAAAATCAGGTAGAAGGAAAAAGCCATTACCTAATGATCTCACTCAGTACTGATAAGAATCAAAGTAAAGAAATAGAAAATATGTCTATTGAATGCAAACCTTTAGACTCTTTTTTTTCTGCTTTTTGCATCACAGCTGGCTATGCACAGGGGTTACTACTGGCTCTGCACTCAGGAATACTCCTGGCTGTGTCAGGGGACCACACAAGTTGCTGGGACTTGAACCCGGCTCGGCCGTGTGCAAGGCAAACGCCTTACCTGCTGTTCTATCAATCCAGCCCCAACCTAGACTCTTAAAGTGAAACTGAGTTTGTCTAAGGGAAAGGGCAAAGGTAAGGGGATCTTCTGGACAATGATAGTATTGGTACTCTAGTGGAGGGTCTGGGATAACTAATATAATATGACTAAAACATAAACACTTTAAATCATGCTAACCAATTATATTTTGATATATTAAAATATATAAAAGAGGGAAGTTTTAATATGTTACTCCAGAATAATACAATTGCTCAGTGGATATGCACCACCTAATACACATAATCCAAACTGTAGTTTCCAATAAATAATATACTGCAGTCATTATTAATTTGTTGTTTTACCTCCTATTACTTTCTTTCTTTCCAAAGAAAAACTTTCCCTACAAAGACAAACTTTGTTTTTATTCATCACTCATATTCCCAATCACAAAGCTTTACTTATTACTATTTTGTTTTTCATGTTTCCTATCATAAGTATACTGTACTAATCTATGTAGGTGTGTATGTTTGTGTGTGTATGTGTATGTGTGTGTGTGCATTTGAGGATAGAATAGACTATTGACTAAATAGAGTAAAATTATTTAATAAAAACATTAGGACCATATGATTTGGCTTCAAAATAGATTTAGCATAGATGAATTCTGATTTGAGTCAAGTAGCAAATTGTGCAAAATATTATCTAATATCTATTATAGTTCCAGGACCAGCCACCACCATGCTGAGACCACTCTCTGCACACCTGAAGGTACTGGCAGAGGGACAAAGCCACGTGGGTTCCGGGGCTGAGATCTCCAAGCCTACTCGGATTGGAGTCGAGCATCCTCCACCCAGATCCTCCAAATTCCAGTAGGCGGGGGTCACACCCACCAACTGGCCCCCTGGCGCCATGTAATCCCATCAGCGGCCAAGACTCTGAGACTATAAAAACCAGCTCCCGGAACTGCGCGACCACATTCTTGGCTGCGCGGCATCTTATTATGACATCTCATTCCTACTTTGACAAACTGGCAGGCTACCGAATGTTGCCTGCCCACATGGCAGAGTCTGGCAAACTCCCCGTGGCGTACCCAATATGCCAAATACCAGTAACAATGATGGGTCTCATTCTCCTAAAGAGCCTTGAATATAACCTCAGGGCCAGGATGAAGGAGACGTTACTGGGTTCTGCTCGAGGCAATCGACGAATAACAGGATGATTTGTGATTTGATTTGTGATATTATAGTTGCATCTAATGATAGAAATAAAAGTATCCTAATAATAAAATGATAATGAAAGTTCTCAATCATTAAATTTCTGTGTTATCACGGCTACAAATGTTATCAGGCTAGGGAATCTTTGCTGGTTTGGGTGTATGAGGAAGGTTGAGAGTCAATCCTACTGAGGGGACACAATTAGTACTTGGGAGCTATTTGCAGGCAAGAGTATACAACAAGCTTTTTGGCCTCGTTAATAAATGTGCCACTGGAGATGTTTAGGTTGTCTGTGTGGAGGTGTGAAACTTGTTTACACATGATACAGACTAGACGATACAGACTAGAATAGAACAGAACTGTAGGTCAGCTAGAAAACACTCTTGAAAATTGTCTCTTATCTTCCAGTTAGCTTTTTTATTTGCAAAGTATGGTGTCAGGAATTTGCTCTTAGGGTCTCTATTTAGTTTGGAGGCTGCACCCAGCTGTAGTCAGGGCTTATTCTTGGCTCTGCACTCGAAGATCATTCCTGGTGGTGCTTACAATACCATAGAGAGTTCTATGGATTGAACCCACATAAGCCAAGGACAATGCAAGTGACTGGCTACTGTGTACTCTCTCTCTATTCCTCAGATTGTGTTGTAGAAAACTGATAACCAATATAGAGTTTACCGGCATTAGTTTCACTGAGGGAGGTATAAAGATGGTACCTGCCAGTGACTTCAATCCCTGTGTACACCCTCTAGGTTCTTGCCTCCCATTCTAGTGATATAAGTACAGGATCACAGGGTTCACTGTATCAATATCTTCCTGTTGTTTATTGATTGCCTCTAGCAGGCCCCAGTACGACTCCTTGGTCCTAGCTCTGAGATTTTAAAAAGTTCCACATTCGAGGATCTTTCAGGGTCAGGAGAATGAGACCCATCATTGTTACTGGTTTTTGGCATATTGAATATGCCATGAGGAGTTTGCCAGATTTTGCCGTGTAGGCAGGATATTTTTGGTAGCCTGCCAGGTTCTCCAGAGTAAGACCTAGATAATAAGATGTTGTGTGCCCTTCCGGGACCAGGGTTTTATAGTCTCTGGGTCTTGGCCATTGATGGGATTACACGGCGCAGGGGGCAGTTGGTGGGTGTAACGCCTACATACTGGAAGATGGGGGATTTGGGTGGAGGAGGCCTTAGTCCTCATCCGAGCAGGCTTGGAGATCTATGCCCCAAGTCCCGCACACCTGGGTTCCTCAGCTGGTTCCTTCATGCATGAGGCTCTTCTGAACCTATGGAGAGTGCTCTTAAGATTATAGGGTTAGATAATCTAATATTCAGGAACATCTTCCCCCAACTCTCAAATTTAAAAATCTCTCCCCAATTGTAGGTTATTGCCCCATGTTCTTACTTCTTTCTAAAGAATATGACCCTTTGTTTTCAGTCTATCCACACGCTATCTTTTAAAGCAAATTTTAGACACTGTGATTTACAAAACTGTTCATAGGGTTTCATGTGTACTGTGTTCTAACACCACATGTTCCACTAGAGTGTCTTTTCCCACAATACCCACCCACCCTTTTCACCCAAATTGGTTAGCTCAGTTTGCAGACCATCTATCAGTTTCTTTTGCCTTTGGGCATTTATTGCTTCATCAGTGCTGCTTTTTTTAGTTCTTTGGTTTTTGGTTTTTTGTTTGTTTGTTTGTTTTTTGGCCTCTGGTGTCACCTGGTGATGCTTAAGGGTTATTCCTGGCTCTACACCCAGGAACTACTCATTGAGGTTCTTGAACGGACCATATGAAATACAGGATGATAGAACCCTGGTCAACCTCACGCAAGAAAAATGCCCTCCCCTTTGTCCTATGACTCCAGTTCCTTCATTAATGTTACTTTAGATCCCACGTATGAGAAAGTTTATTCCTTATCTGTCCCTCTGATTCTGCTTAACTTCATTCAAATATGATACTCCCAGGATACACTGATAGAGCAACAAATTGCTTGGTTTCACCTTCTTACCAAGTGGCACTTAATTGGGTAAATGTATACTATAGTTTCTTTATCTAGTCATCTGTACTTAGACACTTTGGTTGCTTCCAGATTTCAGCTATTGTAAATAGCCTAACAGTTGTTCATGATCGGGTTGTTTCCAGATTCTGGCTATTGTGAAAAGTGCTGATGAACATAGAAGTGCAGATGGCATTTTTCTGTGTGTTGTCGGACCCCAGGGTATTACTGGGTCAAATGGGAGTTCAATTTCTAGTTTTTTGAGGAATGTCCAATATTGTTTCCAAAAAGGCTGAAGCAGTAGGCTTCCCCACCAACTTTGAACAGAGTCCCTTTCTCCCTGCATCCATGCCAGCATTTATTGTTTTTATTCTTTTTGATGCATACTAATATCTGTGGTGTGATATAAGAACTAATTGTTGTTTTGATTTGCATCTCCCCGATGATTAATGATGTAGAACATTTTTTTCATGTAGCCTTTGGTCATTTTAATTTCCTCTTTGAGGACGTTTCTCTTCAATTCCTTTCCCCATTTTTTGATGAAGTTGGATGATCTTTTTTAAAATCATCCAACTTCATCAAAAATCAAGTTCCAGCAGTACTTTATATATATTTGATATTAACCCTTATCGGATGGGTATTGAGTAAATAATTTTTCCCATTCCATAGGCTGTCTATGTATTTTGGTCACCATTTCTTGGGAAATGCAGAAGCTTCATAGTTCAATGTATCATTCTTCCTGTTGTTCATCGATCCACTTGAGCAGGCCCCAGTAATGTATCCTTTGTCCTAGCCCTGAGATTTTAGGAAGTGCCACATACGAGGCTCTTTTAGAGTCAGGAGAATGAGACCCAACATTGTTACTGGTTTTTGGCATATTGAATACGCCACGGGGAGTTTGCCAGACTCTGCTGTGCGGACAGGATACTTTTGGTAGCCTGCCAGGTTCTCCAAAGTAAGAACTAGGTAATAAGATGTTGCACGGCTGCATTTGCAGCCACGCTTTTCTGGGTGCTGGGTTTTATGGTCTCTGGGTCTTGGCCATTGATGAGATTACATGGCACCGGGGGTAGTTGGTGGGTGTAATGCCTACATACTGGAAGATGGGGGAACTGGATGGAGGAGGCCCAGTCCCAATCCAAGCAGGCTTGGAGATCTACACCCTGGGTCCTGCACACCTGGGTTCCTCTGCTGGTTCCTTCGTGTGTGAGGCTCATCCGAACATGTGGAGAGTGCTCTTTTTTTAAAAATTTTTATTAGTGAAACACCATGAGGTACAGTTGTAGATTTACAAATTTTTGTGCTTGGGTTTCAATTATACAATGATCAAGTACCTATCCCTCCACCAGTGCCCATTTTCCACCACCATGGATCCCAGTATCCCTCCCACACCCATCCCCTCATCCCACCCTGCCTCTGTGGCAGGGCATTCCCTTTTGTTCTCTCTCTCCTTTTGGGTGTTGTAGTCTGCAAAAGAGGCATTGAGTGGCAATCATGTTAAGTCCATAGTCTACTTTCAACATGTATCTCCCCTCCTGGGAGGATCCTCCAAACACCCTTCTCTATCTGATCTGCTCTTTCCCCTAGAGTGCCTGACTGGCCTTTAAGCCATGGTGAAAATCCTCCTGGTACTGATCTCGGCTATTCTTGGGTATGAATCTCCTATTTTGTTACTTTATGTCCTCCAGATAAATTGCAATCTTTCTATGTCTGTTCCTCTCTTTCTGACTCATTTCGCTTTGCATGATATTTTCCATGTGGTACCACTTGTATGTAAAATTCATGACTTCATCTTTTCTAACAGCTACATAGTACTTCATTGTGTAGATGTACCAAAGTTTCTTTAACCAGTCATCTGTTCTTGGGCACTCAGGTTTTTTTCCAGATTCTGGCCAACCCCATAAAAAAATGGGGCAATGAAATGAACAGAATCTTTCTCAAAGAAGAAATCCGAATGGCAAAAAGCATATGAGAAAATGCTTCGCATCATTAATCATCAGGGAAATGCAGATCAAAGCCACAATGAGATACCATCTCACACCTCTGAGACTGGCCCACATCCAAAAGAACAAAAGCAACCGATGCTGGCACAGATGTGGCGAGAAAGGAACACTCCTTCACTGTCAGTGGGAGAGTGCTCTTAAGCATGGCTGTGGCTGAAACTGGAGGTCTTCAGCTGCTGGGGCTCTACTCGGGGGGTGGGAGGGAAACTCAACCCACTCTCCTCCAAGGGGCCCTGGTGAGGACAGCCAGGGCATAGAGGCAAGATACTCTGCGCTGTTCTCTTCCAGTTTAATGTAGTCCTATTTATTTAACTATGCTTCTACTTGCTTGGTCAATGGTGCTTCTTATTTAAAGATGTCTTTAGCTTCAAGTTCATGGAGAGTTCTACATTTTCCTCTATGTACCATTTGGTTTCAGATGAAATAGTATAACTACACAAAGAAAAATGATGTCATAAAATTTGTTTATAAATAGATGTACAGAGAGAGTATCATGCTAAGTGAAAGGCAATAGAAAGAATGAAATAGACATGGAATGACTGCACTCATTTGTGGGATATAAAAAAGGATAGACCCTAACTCTATTAACATTTAGATCCTAACCCTAATCCTAACCTTGAAATGTATTATGAAACTAATTTATCAGGAACAAAAATCAGGGGACAGGAGGACTGGCCCATGGTTGGAAACTTGTCACAAGTAGGTGGGGGTGGAGGGGAATTAGGATAGAGATGGAACCACTATAACAATAATAGTTGGATATCTCTAAAAACAAGAGCTCGGTGCTAAAAGAACTAAAAGGATATCCACGATAATAGCACAGCGGGTAGGGCGTTCGCCTTACACGCAGCCAACATGGCTGACCCGAGTTCGATTCCTCCGCCCCTCTCGGAGAGCCCGGCAAGCTACCGAGAGTATTCGATATGCCAGACACAGTAACAACAAAGTCTCCAATGGAGACGTTACTGGGCCCGCTCGAGCAAATCGACGATCAACGGGAGGGCCTTTATTTTATTTATTTTTCTGTATCTGTTTTGCAAACCCAATGAGAGACAGACTGACTGACCGACTGACCGACCGACAGATAGACAGACAGACAGACAGAGCCAGAACCAGAGACAGAGACAGAGTCAGAGCCAGAGAGACAGAGACAGAGATAGAGAGAAGTCCCTGATATAGAAGCAGGCAGGGGTAAAGAGGGGGAGGGTGTAGGATGACATTCCTTTGTTCTTTGTCCCTAGCCACAAGGAGCTTAGGTTTGTTGTGTTACACTCATCCCAGTGCTCCTGAGTCACTCCCATTCTTTTGTTTATCTGTAATCACTTCTCTATGTTCTTTTCCCCAACCAGTTGATCAGTTTATTCCCCAATCAGTTTCTGTTAATTTTTAAGGTCAGATCTTTCTCAGACACTGAAATTGTATTGTAAGTTAATATTCCCTTTCTCCTCCACTCATGTCTTTTGAATAGTTTACTTTAAAGCAATGTCCTTTTGTATAGATACAAGAAGACAATTAATATTATGCTTTTGTAATTTAGGATTTAATTGGCATCCAATATTATTCATTTCCAGGTATCTGCTTTCTCAACTTAAGCCTCAGTTGCCCTCAGTTCCTAGCACCCGAAAAGCAGGGTACCAATGAGGGACTGAAGGGACCCAGGGCATGCTCTGAGGTACCCAAACATCAAAATGGGCCAGACCAAAGCGCCACAATTCTTAACTATAAGGTAAGAGCTTGATCATGGACAAATGCTGTCATGATCCAAAAACAATGACGAGACTAGGACCCTCCTAGGGATTGGAAAGACTAATCTGGACTGAGTACTGTAGTCTGAGATCGAGATGACCCCAGGAGAGCACTTCCATAAGCTTAATGCATCTCTTTCTGTGTCCATACAAAAATTACTAATATTTATGAATGCTTATAGATTTGTTGGACAAGGAGAGGATAAACAAACGCATGGGATTCCAACCTTGAGTGGGTCATCCTGCAGAAAGAGAATCTGCAATAGAAGCAGCATCCACCAGGGAAAGAACTTTAACCCTATTGATTGTGATCACACCTATGTTTAAGCCCAAACCCTCATGGTTTGGGGATTTAATGAAACTGTAAGAGTGTGCTGGGGGATCCAGAGCCTGAACCAGAAGGAGAAAGGGGTTCCAGATCAGGGGCTGGGAGAGAAGGAGACGGAGAGAAAGACAGGAGTGAACGGGAATGAGATTGGAATAAATGGCTGTTGAGACCAACCAGTCTGGCTGCCATTCCTTCCTTCCACCTAACCTTGGCCAACAGCCGTCCTGATCCAGTCCACACACAGAGGCTCTAGAGCACCGAATGAGGGCAGTGAGAAAGAGCCACCCTGAGAACCCCCTGAACATACACCCTTCAGTGTGTGTAGTTTACAGGAGGGTAACTGAGGACATTGGTGGTGGGAAATGTACACTGGTGAAGGAACAGGTGTCAGAACACTGTATGACTAAATCCTAACCATGAAAAACTTTGTAACTATGTATCCCATAGTGAAAAATCTTTAAGAAAAAATTCTTCCTTAGTTCAAATGTCCTATTTTAATTAATACACTTTCTAGATCTAAATGATATGAGTACAAAAGATGCCTTTAACTTAGGTAAGAGTTTGTAACTTGAATAGATGAGAATTAATTCTTCAAATGCTGAATAATTTACATATTTTTAGTCTTGTTAAATCAAATAGATATAGATATAGATATAGATATAGATATAGATATAGATATAGATATGGAGCTGGATGATTTTTTTCTTGTAAAGTTCCAGGAATGTGATATATATATATACACACATATGTATATATGTATATTATGTATATTGTATATATATGCTACACTTTTGTATGATTCTGTAATAAATTCTAGTCTCCCACTCTCTCTAGAAAGATAAATGCCTTTGGGGAACTAGATAAAAAATTATTCTCACAAAATTAAAATAGAAGTAAATTAGTAGTTATTTCAAACTATAAATAAACTTGACAAAAATTATATCTTACGTGTTCATGGGATTGGAGTGATAGCAGAGTGGGTAGGGCGTTTGCCTTGCATGTGGCAGAACCCAGCTGACCCTATTCGATTCCTCTGCTCCTCTCGGAGAGCTCAGCAAGCTACTGAGAGTATCTCACCCACACGGCAAAGTTTGGCAAGCTACCTGTGAGATATCTGATACGCCAAACACAGTAACAACAAGTCTCACAATGGAGATCTTACTGGGCCTGCTGGAGCAAATCGATGAGCAACAGGAGGACAGTGCTACAGTGCTACATGTTCATGAGAATCAAGTCCTAATTTGCTAAAGACTGTTTCAAAGAGAATGATTAAATTATAAGTTAAAGACAATTTATGTCCAGAATTCATTTTTTTGGTAAATATAATCTGAATATAAATATGTATATATAAATATAAACACACAGCCATATATATATGGACTGGAGCGATAGCACAGCGGTAGGGCGTTTGCCTTGCACGCAGCCAACATGGTTGACCCGAGTTCGATTCCTCCGCCCCTCTCGGAGAGCCCGGCAAGCTACCGAGAGTATCTGGCCCGCACGGCAGAGCCTGGCAAGCTCCCCGTGATGTATTCAATATGACAAACACAGTAACAACAAAGTCTCCAATGGAGACGTTACTGGGCCCACTCGAGCAAATATAATCTGATAGAAACAATATGGGAAATCATTCTGATATAGCTTTTTCCTCTCTTGCAAATCTTTCCTGAATTCCTTATTTCTTGGCTACACGTTTTCTACTCATTAGATAATAAAAAAGAATGCTAAGAAAAAAATTAGCTGAAAATATTTAAGACAAAGTAATTCTGCCAAGTAATCATAGCACATTATAATGCTATCCATTGAATCTTCAAAATTTATCTACTTTTTTGGGCAGTGAAATGTATTCTTTAGGAAAACAGAAATTATTTGTGTAATATGATCAAAAACTATACTTTTATTATAGTCCTAAAACAAGATGGAGGTTCTTAAAACAGTCAAGTGAAAATATATTTTAAGATGATTATTAATTCTTACAATTTTTGGAACACAACCTTTGGAATGTGATCTAGAGTAATCCATTGTTCCACTGTGAAGATAAATGTCTATTTTGAATTTATTTTTATCTACAAAACAATAGTCATATACATATTATAACTTGCTTATTCTATGTCATATGGAAACAATATTTAGATTCAAGTCAGAAAAAAAGTAGATTTAAATAAAATTTTTACCATGAGGTATATAGTTCAGTATAATTAGTTTCTCATTGTCTTTTTTTCCTCTCCTTCGGGGTGGGGGGACGCCAAATATTCAAGTTTATCTGGTAGTTTCTTTTGTTCTATGGTTTCCATAGCTCTTCACAATCTTTTTGAAGGCTACATGTAGAATGTGGAGATTTTAACTACCAATTAAAACACATGTACATCCAGAAAACTGAACACAATAGATAGATCACATGAATTTAAATTTATGAATAAATGTGAGTATGTACATTGTTTTTGTCTGCTTAAGACACTACCTGTTGTTTATTCCTATTCCAATTATAAAACTGATTTAAAAACTAAACTTCAAATGTGGTGAGGAATGAACAATAAAATAAATTAGTTAATAGTTGGTAAAAAATAAATAATCAAAATTTAACAATATTTTAAACAAATAAGGAAAAGAAAAGAATAAATAATTGATACTTTGCCATTACATTTTCTGGGAGTTTTTCATTTATCAGATCAGTGTGTAGCTATTACTGATATAACCAATTTTAATGATAGAAAATGGAATATTAAACAGAGTTCAGCATATTCATTTTCTCTGTGAGTATGTGTGTGAGTTGATGTATTAGAGAATATTTATATACAGGGCCAAGAATACTAATACTAGACAAAAAATTGGAGCGTGCATGGAAACACAACTTTTAGTAACTTTATTAAATCAGCTTGTTGCACATAAAATTAATTTAAAGCTTAGCATTTCAGCTGGAGTATGATAGCTATTTTTCTTTTATGGTTTTGGTAACATAAAGAAGAATATTACCATGAACTCAACATGTAAAGTACTTATTGGAAAAGAGGCTTTGCCATGTGCTGCTGGAAAAATATAATACTGTAATAAAACAGTGATACCAATTTTTACTGAAAATAAAGTGATAAATTAATACTTATGAAAAATATCAATGCAAAGATCCTCAAGAATTCTTAACAAGCCAAACCTAAGTATTTCAAAAAGACTGTGCACAATAATCATTGGATCTACTCTAGGGATGCAAATGTCGTTCAGTAAATGAAAATAGATAAATGTAACATATCAGTTATTGGAAATACAAAATTAGTAAGATAATTTGAATTACCTCTCAGAGAAGAATAATTCATCCAAATGCTGCATAAAACTTTGGATTTCAAGGTATTCAATTTACAGCGAAACTCATGTCTCACGTCAATCTTGGTAGCACTGCACTTCTAAGCATGTAACAAAACTTTGTAAAACATTTGTAAGTCAATTGTCATTTTCATTTTCAAAATAAAGTGTTGTTCTGAATACTTTCTATATTATACTCAATTTGCCAACTTGCTAGTTTTCAGTTGTTATGGTACTTTTCACATTGTTGTCTCTATTTTGATCAACACTGAGTTTAATTTCTTTTAATACAGATTATACATTAAAATAACAGCAGAACAATCAATACTTTAACATAATCTTTGCCTTTATCTTAATTTACTATTGTCCCATGTCAGAGAAACAATGTGTACTATGTGGAAAAATGTAGAGCAAATGGCAGCAAGTATAATTTTAGAGGTTAATACTTGTATAGGTAAGATTCAGTGAGAAAGTAGAAAAGGATTTGAGGAAAGTGAGGGAGGTTGAAAACATTTGCAACAGCAAATGGAAGGGTAGTAAATAGAAATAAGCTTCACAAATAAGCAGCATCCAAAGACCCTGGGCATTCTTTAAGAACATTTTATTTAAAGCCTCCCCAAGACCCTCCTCCTCCTGAGATATTGATCTGTGCACCTTCTAATGGCAGGAGGCGGGGCTGGAGAGATAGTACAGGAGTAAGGCACTTGCCTTATATGGCAGCTGGGCAGAGTTAAATCCCCAGCAGGGCACATGGTCCCTGGAGCACTGGCAGGAATGAGCCCTGAGCTCATGTCACATATGTCCCCCCAAAAAGAACCCTTAAAATTAAAATAGCAAAATTGGCAGGCCAGAACAATAATAGTACAGCATGTAAATATTTGGCCTTGCACATGGCTGACCCAGGTTTGATCTCCCTGGCATCTTAGAGGGTGCCCTGAGCACCACCAGGAGTAATTCCTAAGTGCAGAGCAAGAAGTCACCCTTGAGTACTGCCTGGTGTGGCCCCAAAAGCAAAAATAAATTTTAAAATTAATAAAGTGGGGCTGGAGCAATAGCACAGCGTGTAGGGTGTTTGCCTTGCATGCAGCTGACCCAGGTTTGATTCCCAGCATCTCGTATAGTCCCCTGAGGATTTCCAGGAGTAATTCTTGAGTGCAAAGCCAGGAGAACCCCCTGTGTATTGCCAGGCAGGTGTTACACAAAGCACAGCAGGTAGGGCATTTGCTTTGTACGCAGCCAATCTGGGTTCAATTCCTCCGTCCCTTTCAGAGAGCTAGGCAAGCTACCGAGAGTATCCTACCCAGACGGCAGAGCCTGGCAAGCTCTCCATGGCTTATTCAATATTCAATAGTAACAACAAGTCTCACAATGGAGGCATTACTGGTGCCTGCTCGATCAAATCTATGATCAACGGGAGGAGAGTGCTAATCTGTGGGAAAAATGAGGTTCCTGAAAAAAATAACTTGATGGCACTGTTTAGATTTTACCAAATCATCGCAGCCCATCTCAAATATGAAACCAGGATATGGAAAAATATGTCTAATAAGCTCAAGTCACAGAACTGGAACAGTGATAGGCCCTAATTCCCCATAAGCCCACCTGGTAACAAAGGTAACAAAACAACAGAAGTTGCATCTTTCATAACTGATATTTTATGGAGTTCCAAAATTTATCAAGAATCTATAGAATCAACTTTCATTCTTTCTCAACCAGAGTTATATAAAAACAAAGCACTTTTAAGAAAACACCCTCTTTTCTTCAAAGAATCTTCAAAGTGCCTGAATATTATATAAAACTATTGAAGGATAACTTTTCTGTTATAGGAATGTAAATTGTTGGATGTGCTTCTTTAGAGGAAGGAAAGTTTGTATCCTATCTAATTAAGTTTTCAAACTTTCAAAACATAATTAATTTGACCAGGAAACTTTCATAAACAAACCAGAAAAAAGATGGACATTTAAAAGCAACAAAAAATTCTCTTACAGCCTTTACTATAGAGTTGACTTCTGATTTCTATATAACTTCCGTTTCCACTGGTTTTTAATAAGATTAGCTGCAGGATTTACTAGCAAAGGGCAAAGCCTGTTCAATAATATCCAACTGTTCACAGTGAATGTGAAATGGGCCCAGATTGAAACATCTATTCTCACTTCCTACAGGCACTTCTTCAATACAACAATGTTTATTCCTGTAGCTTTTAAAAAGATGGTGCTAAGTTAAAATAGCACAAGTTCTCTGGGCATTCCTGCTATATCCGTTATACATTTCTTTCAAAAAGCTTAATAATATTGAAAATTTAAAAAGTGATACTTCTTAATGGATTTTTTTTGTTTTTTAATCATTTTCTTTATGATCCTGCAAGTAGGATTAAATTCATGTAAAAGGTAATTCAAGGAGAAAATTAAAAACTGGAAAATTTCCTAATCCATTCTTCCAAAGTATGCAAATGTTGAGCAGTAGGAGTCCTGTTTGTTGAAATTATATTTTAATATTGACGTTCTCTACAAGTAATAATAACTGCTTTGGATTAAAATATTCTTGACCTAACAGGGTAAATAAAGGCAGATATCAATTTTGTCTTCAAGTCATTCATTTATTTGTCAGTTTATTCAGTATAGGATGTAAAATCAGTTTAAAGGTATCAGTAAAGTATGCCTTAAAATGTGAAAGTAAGATTTAGGTAACTACTAGATTTCAAAACAAAGTAAAGTTAGATCTTAATGACTATAGAAAATGATTAAAGTATCTATAATACTTGACATGCTTATAATTGATAGAACTTGATCATTAGAAAGATAATGCTATTCTGTTAGTGTTTCCATTTCATGAATTTATAATATTGTCATTTTGTATACATGTGTGCCCTTGTTCATTGGCGAGGCATGTGGAAACTATAATGGAAAATGGAAAGAAGCAAAATGAAATAAATGTCTGTGTAAAATATTTGTAAAATATTTGTCATATTTGTCATACTGTCATATTTTCATTTTCCAATAGATACGACAAGTTACAATTTAATTATTTTCTTTAATTTTCTTGCATAGAGGAGAGGTGATTTTTAAGCTCTTAGCATACTATACCAAATATGAGAAGTGTAAAATATTTATGTGTGATTTTTCCATTTTTAAAGGAAATTTTATTTGTTGTACTGATTATTGGGAAGCAGTTTTAAGTTATGAATATTTTAAGATATTTATTATTTTTACTCACAGAATTTCTTTAGCCTTTTGAAAAAATCTCTAACCAAAAGTTTCTAAATGTTTATTTTTATGATTATAAGTTCCTGAAATTTTAAAACATTCTATACAACTCTAATGATTTGAAATTTACTTTTTAATTATTTTGAGCTAAAGAAAATTATTTTATTTTATTATCATCAGCTACTTACTTATAATAAATATTTTCCTAAGCCACTTTTAGTTAATCTATGTCCAATTTTAAATCATTTACTTCTGTGCAATCATGAGACAAGTAAAGGTAAAGGTAAAGGCCATCCCGTTGATCATCGATTTGCTCGAGCAGGCCCAGTAACGTCTCCATTGGAGACTTTGTTGTTACTGTGTTTGGCATATTGAATACTCTCGGTAGCTTGCCTGGCTCTCGGAGAGGGGCGGAGGAATCGAACTCGGGTCGGCCATGTTGGCCGCTTGTAAGGCGAATGCCCTACCACTGTGCTTTCGTATGATTTTACAAATATTTACAGAGAATTACTGTGTAAATGGCTAAGAGGTTAAACTCCAGTGGAACCTAGCCTCAGGAATCCCAAATTTTAGGAAACTCATTAGTTGTTCAATAATTGATTTTTGATGGGTTATTTGCTTTAATTTTCATGTGACTATCTAAAATTCTTAAAGCTCTTTATATAATAAAATAGCATGTGTTTGCATGTATGTGTATAGGGTCATACTGCAACTTAGTACAATTATGAAAATGGGTGAGTGGACTAAGTTTAAGATGATAGAGGCAAATAAAAAGTGACACCAGTCCCTGGAAGAATATAATAAAATCACTACTGAAAGTATGCACACATACATGCACATACAAGCATTTTTATGAGGTGAAATTATGGCATACAGGAGCCAAATAAGGGGAGGAAATTAAAATACATAAAACATTTGAAAACTCTAAGGTAAAAGACATGCAGTCAAATACAAATGTATGTGTAAGTTAGCTAAAACTTCTTAGAAGCTTTGACTACATAAAGAATAGTTGCACTCTTTTGCTGATCACAACACCCAAAAGGAGAGAGAAAACAAAAGGAAATGCCCTGCCACAGTGTCAGGGGGGGATGAGGGGAATGGGGGGGGAGGGATATTATCCTTGGTGGTGGAAAATGGGCACTGGTGGAGGGATGGGTATTTGATCATGGTATGACCGAAATCCAAGCACAAAAATTTGTAAGTCGACAACTGTACCTCATGGTGTTTCACTAATAAAAATTAAAAAAAAAAAAATTAACCATTTAGCCACTGACTTCAGAAAAAACAAAAGAATAGTTGCACTTTATCATCTGCTTTTATGAGTGTAAATAACAATTAACTTCATTTGGACTTTATATGTTATGATATATTTTAATATGTTACTCATTTTACAGTTTGTAGTTGTGATATTTTGGGGATAAAATTTATGATCAACAGAAAAATGTTTGATGAAAAGAATTTATATGTTTTGTAGCAAATAATAACCAAATAGCAAAGAGATATTTTACATATTAAGGGGATAGTGATAAAAGGAAACTTTAAATCCCTATAAAAGTATGCTTTTCCAGCTAACTCCCATAGTTGACACAAAAACACTCTCATGTAAGGAACACCCTTTGTAAGGAAGACACCTCAGGTTTTTATTCCAAAAAAAAAATTGGAGAAATGTCTAGGTAAATGGATGAAAACATAGGCTTGACTTTCTTCCCTAAATGCGCTGTTCCTTGGCAACATGAAACTGTGCTCTCTTTATCAGCTCACGATGCCAATCAATGATGACAATCTGTCTGAAATTTTGCCAAAAGCTGATCTCACTAACCTCTCCTGACTTGCTAGCAAGTGAAAGGGCTTTTATCTCATGCTTTTCTGACTGAAAAAGTTGATCTTTCAGAGTGAGTGCTGTTCAGTTCAGCTGCAATTGAAAACCCACCCCAATGAAGGACTCACTGAAGTGGCCGAGAGTAAGATACTGTGAATTTTTGTCACTTCACCATCAGAATACCAACTTCTCACTTCCTTTGTTTTCTTTTCCCTGACTGGCACAAAACAGACTGAAAACAAATGTACGGTGTTTTGGTACAGAGATGGTGGTGAAATCACCATTGGATGGAACATTCTACTCATCCATTTTTGCTCTTTGATCACTTTGTTGAAGAGTATATATGAGATCAGTGATCATAATTGTTATTTTTAAGCAAAACCTGAAAAGAAAATCTAATTTTACTAAGAAATGCAAAAGGATACTCAGTGACAAAGCATAGGTCCTGAAAGAAATATGTTCTATTTGACTGCAATGGCATAACATGGAAGAAATCCCAGAATATAGATATATTATGTAGTACTGTAGCACTGTTTTCCTGTTGTTTATCGATTTGCTCAGTGGGCGCCAGTAACGTTTCCATTGAGAAACTTGTTGTTAATGTTTTTGGTATATCGAATACGCCATGGGGAGCTTGTTAGTCTTTTCCGTGCTGGCAAGATACTTTCGGTAGCTTGCCGGGCTCTCTGAGAGCATGGAGGAATCAGACCCCGGTCGGCCGCATGCAATCACTACCCAGCCCATACATGTATTATATACAATAAAAAAAATTGTTACTGCATCTCATCATGTGATGAATAAGAAAACTTTACAGAAAAGATATGTATTGAAATAAAATTTCTTTAAAAGAGCACATTTAAAGAGATTTTGCTATTCCCTCTGCCTCTGCCTAAGCAAACTCCAAATCGTTTCTTGACATAATAGTAGATTGACTTGTTCAATCAAAGAGGATGATGTTGTGGTGGTGGATCTGACTAATTCAGATTCTTATGGACTGTGAGTAATATTAGCATGCCAGATATTTTCAGTGTTACACCTCTTTATTTAGAGCGCATACAGTTGCATCTCTAACAGCTAGCTCAAATATAATTTTCAACATAGCAGTAATAGGAGTCCAGCAACATCATCCTCCATATCTAGGATGACCCAGAGACTTAAGCTTCTGTATAGTTTATGTCCCTGTGCTTTGCTATTTTGACTGATTTTTTTAATGACTGAGCAAATTATGGTTTGTGGAACTGATCAACTGGACCACATCTATCAAGTGCAAATGAGGGTGTGTGGTACAAATAATTGTATGAAATATTTAAATAAAAGTCCAATCAGAGGTCTTGATTATCCGGCCCCCTTCTCATTTCCTCCTTAATAATTTTATCATCGGCGTTTTTTGATGGCTCAAAGCCAGAAATGACCCATATACTTCATGAAATCATGTGCTGTGGTTTCCAGATGACACTATGACCTTCTCTGGCCCTTTAGACTTCAACAACTCCTTTGTCCCCCCGCCCCCCCCCAGTCCTTGCTGTCAGATTCATCATGTTCTTACCTGAGAGGGGTAGCAACAGCTCTTTACTCACCTACCCCATAGATAAGCATAACTGGTTTCCACTAATTTATCAGAACTATTTTCATAGAGATATTATCTGACAACTTTTAATTTAAAAGAAACTCAAACTCTATCTTTTCTGCCTTTAAATAAATCGTTTGTCAAAGAAATTCAAAAGATGATCAGAGACTCCTTTGAAAGTCTGTATGCCACGAAACAAGGGAACATAGAAGAAATAGATAAATTCCTGGATTCCTATAATCTCCAAAAGCTGAGTCGAGAAGACATACATAGAGTACCTGAATATACCTATTAACATCAAGGGAATTGAAACTGTAATCAAAAGTCTTCCCAAAAACAAAAGCCCAGGTCCAGATGGATTCACTGGCGAATTTTTCCAAACATATAAAGAGGAAGTATTGCCAGTTCTTCTCAAGATTTTCCAGGAAATTGAAAAAACGGAAACTCTCCCAAACAGTGTCTATGAAGCCCATATCTCTCTAATCCCAAAAGGAAAAAAGACACACACAGAAAAGAAAACTAAAGGCTGATATCACTGATAAACACATGCAAAGATTCTGAACAAAATAATAGCAAATAGAATTCAACAGTTCATCAAAAATATCATACATCATGACCAAGTGGGATTCATCCTGGGGATGCAAGGATGGTTTAACATTCAGAAATCAATCAACATAATTCATCATATCAACAAAAGAAAAGATAGAAATCATATGATCATATCAATAGATGTATAGAAAGCATTTGACAAGATCCAGCACCCGTTTATGATGAAAACACTCCCCAAATTGGGAATAGAGGGGACATTCCTCAATATAGTTAAAGCCATCTACTACAAGCCTACAGCAAGCATCATCCTCAATGGGGAAAAACTGAGTCTTCCCCCCTAAGATCAGGGACGAGACAAGGATGCCCACTCTCTCTACTGCTGTTCAATATAGTACTGGAAGTACTTGCAATAGCAACTAGACAAGAGAAAGATATTAAGGGCATCCTAGTCGAAAGGGAAGAAATCAGGCTCTCACTATTCGCAGATGATATGATACTATCCTTAGAGAACCCTAAAACCTCTACCAAGAAAATCCTAGAAACGATAGACTTGCATAGTAAAGTTGCAGGCTATAAAATCAATACCCAAAAGTCCATGACTTTCCTATATGCAAATAGTGAGAGAGAAGAAAATGACATGAAGAAAACCCATTAACAATTGTACGCCAGAAAATCAACTACTTAGGAATTAGCTTAACTAAGTAAAGGATCTGTACAAAGAAAACTACAAAACATTGCTTCAGGAAATAAAAGAGGATGCTAGGAAATGGAAATATATTCCCCTGTTCATGGATCAGGAGAATTAACATTATCAAAATGGCAATACTTCCCAAAGCACTGTACAAATTCAATGTGATACCTATTATGATACCCATGACATTCTTCAAAGAAATGGAGCAAACATTCATGAAATTTATATGGAACAATAAGCCCCCAAGAAGAGCTAAAGCAATTCTTGAGAAAAATAAAATGGGAGGAATTAACCTCCTGAACCCCAAACTCTACTACAAAGCAGTAAAAATTAAAACAGTATGGTACTGAAATAAAGGCAGAGCTGCAGACCTATGGAAGAGGGTTGAATATACTGACATCTCCCCTCAAACATATGTGTGTAATCACACACAAATAGGTGGCACGGCACCCACACGGCGGCGGCTCTATCTCTCCCGCCACCTGCGTTCGGTAGTCTCACCCTTCTACCACCCCGGAGAGGTCGATGGCGATGGTCAGGCGGAGGAAGGAACGAGGGCCAGGCTGGTAGGTATTAGTCGTAGTTTATTCTGATTCTCTCCTCATCTCTCCTTCTGTCTCTGCCCCCATTCTTCCTCCCCCAGCTACTTCATTCTCCTTCTCCATTCCCCTTCATCCTCCTTCTCTGGAGTCTGGGTTCTGATCCTCTCTGAACTCTCTTCTTCCTTCTGCCTTCTATCTCTGCCCCCTCCTACAGTACCGTTAAATCCTCTCTCCATGAGGAATTGGGGGAACAAATACACATAGGTGTGGTCACAATAAATAGGGGTGGAGATGAACAGGGGTAGAAATCTTAGCCTCAGGGAAGACCGCTCCTAGGACAGATCCTCCCTCAGCAGGACCCACCCTAGAGCAGAATCCCATGGGCGTGCCTCTCCTCTCCTTGTCCGACAAGTGTACAAGAATATAATATAAATCATTTTGTATGGATACAGTAAGAAATATCTTAAACTTATAGAATTGCTCTCCTAGGGCCATCTCGATCTCAGACTACGGTGCTCAGGCCAGATAGTCTTTCCCACCCCTAGCAGGATCCTAGTCTTGTCGTTACCTTTGGATCATGACAGCATTTGTCCATGATCAAACTCTTAACTTATAGTTAAGAATCGTGGCACTTTGGCCTGGCCCATTTCGCTGCCAGGGTAGCTCACTGCTTGCCCTGGGTCCATTCAGTCCCTCGTCGGGACCCTGCTTTTGGGGTGTTAGGAACTAAGGGCAACTGAGGCTTAAGTCGAGAAAGATGCCTGGGAGTGAATAATATTCAAGGCCAATCAAATCCTAAGTTACAAAGCATAATGTTAACGGTCTTCCTGTATCTATACAAAAAGGATATTACTTTAAGGTAAACTATTCATAAGGCATAGGGAGAGGAGAAAGGCAATATTTCACTCATACATATAAAATCATAGATTTCTGGGAAACTGATCTTACAAATTAACAAAGTCTGATTAAGGGGAAAGCTGATTAACTGGGTGGGAAGGAGAGCATAGGGAAGACTGTTTACATGTTTACATGTAAACACAATGGAAGTGGAAGTGCCTCTGGAGCACTGTGGTGGGTGTAACCAGATTGATGGGTGTAACCAGATTAATGGGTGTAACCAGATAAAACCTAAGCTTCTTGAAGGACAAAGCAATGTTACCCAACACATATGATCATCTAATCTTTAATAAAGGAGCAAGAATTGTGAAGTGCAGTAAGGAAAGCCTGTTTAACAAATGGTTCTGGCAAAACTGGACAGCTACATGCAAAAAACTGGGCTCAGATCTCTGCCTAATACCATATACAAAAGTAAGATCAAAACGGATTAAAGACCTGAACATCAGACCGGAATCCATAAGGTACATTGAAGACAAAGTTGGCAAAACCCTCCATGACATTAAAACTAATGGTATGTTCTAAGATGTCTCGCCACTGGACAAGCAAGTGAAAACAGAGATAGACAAATGGGACAATTTTAAACTAAGAAGCTTCTGCACCTCAAAAGAAACAGTGACCAAAATATAGTCTACAGAATGGGAAAGTATATTTGCCAAATACACATCCTACAAAGGGTCGATATCAAGGATATACAAAGTACTGGTTGAACTCCACAAGAAGAAAATATCCAACCCCATCAAAAAATTGGGCGACAAAATGAACAGAAACTTTCTCAAAGAAGAAATCTGAATGACTAAAAGGCTCATGAGAAAATGCTCTACATCATTAATCATAAGGGAGATGCAGATCAGAACCACAATGAGATATTATTTCACACCACAGAGACTGACCCACATCCAAAAGAACAAAAGCAACCTGTGTTGGCGCAGATGTGGCGAGAAGGTGATCCTCCTTCACTGCTGGTGGAAATGCCGACTGGTTCAACCCTTTTGGAAAACAGTATGGACAATTCTCAAAAAACTAGAAATTGAGCTCCCATTTGACCCAGCAATACCACTTCTGGGAATATACCCCAGAGAGGCAAAAAAGTAGTGACATCTGCACTTGTTTGTTCATTGCAGCACTGTTTACAATAGTTAGAATCTGGAAAAAACCTGAGTGCCCTAGAAGAGATGACTGGTTAAAGAAACTTTGGTATATGGTATATCTACACAATGGAGTACTATGTAGCTGTTAGAAAAAATGAAGTCATGACATTTCCATACAAGTGGTACTACATGGAAAATATCATGTTAAGTGTAATGAGCCAGAGAGAGAGGAACAGACATAGAAAGACTGCAATTTATCTGGGGAATATAAAGAAAAAAAAAATAGGAGACTAACACCCAAGAATAGCTATGATAAATACCAGGAGGTTTACTCTATGGCTTGTTGGACAGCCCCATGCTCTAGGGGTAAAGACATCTCAGACATAAAAGGAGCACCAAATAAAGGGTGCTGGGAATATCTGCCCATGATGGGAGATGCATGCTGAGAGTAGTCTATAGACCGAACACGATTGCCACCCAATGCCTCTTTTGCAAACCAAAAGGAGAGACCACCATCCAAAATGAGAGAACAAAAGGGAATGCCCTGCCACAGAGTCAGGGTGGGATGATGGGATGGGGAGGTGGGAGGGATACTGGGATCGGTGGGGGTGGAGAATGAGCACTTGTGGAGAGATGGGTACTTGAACATTGTATAACTGAAACTCATGCACAAAAATTCGTAAGTCTACGACTGTACCTCATGGTGTTTCAGTAATAATAAATAAATAAATAAATAAATAAATTGTTCTCTAATATGACTTATCATCTATAAAAGCACATTTATCTGGTCTAATGTCTGTCTACACTAGGCTTGGGGAAACTATGACCCACAGAATCAATCTAGTCTTCCATCTGTGTTTGAAGATAAAAATTATTGGACTAGGACATATTTACACATATCCTCTCTGGCTGATTTTAATGAAATAAATGCTTATTTAAACAAGAATCACACTACTTCTAAAGTTTAAAATATTTCTTCAAATAAAATTCTTCTCATGGACAAGCTTGTTGATCTATTCCAGGAATTAGGAAACATATAATAAAGGAAGAACCCCATCAAAGCATATTTTCTTCTACATTTTTTATTAGTGCATTTGTATGAGGTACCATATCCCTGACATAACCATGTCTGTTTTTATTTTTCATCACAATAGATGTGTGATTGCTCTTGCTTTATCTTCAAAAAAAATAGTTTCACAATCTCAACCTTATCACTCTCTCTCTCTTTCTCTTTCTCTCTCTCTCTCTCTCTCTCTCTCTCTCTCTCTCTCTCTCTCTCTCTTTCTCTCTCCCTCCCTCCCCCACCTCCCTAACTATGTGTCTGTATATTACCTTTAAAACTTACTTCAGGGGCTGGAGCGATAGCACAGCAGGTAGAGCGTTTGCCTTGCAAGTGGCCGACCCAGGTTTCATTCCCAGCATCTCATATGGTTCCCCCAAGCACCACCAGGAATAATTCCTGAGTGTATAAGCCAGGAGTAGCCCCTGTGCAATGTCAAGTGTGACCCAAAAAGAAAAAAATAATTCACAATTTAGAACATCATCTTTGACATCAATAAACAAAGTAATATGCCATGTTTAATTGAAAGACAAATGAATCAATATACATAACGTTTTTAATTTAGTCATAGTAGGAAACTTTATGATAGCAAGATGGTGGAAAAGATGTAATATTGTGTAGTTACATAACTTATTAGAATGTATTTTTCAGGTGAGTGTATTTAGGGCTGGAGGGAAAAAAATTAAAACACTGTTTAGAAGATTAAGATGTGTAGTTTACCTTTTATTTTTGTCATAACAGTTCACTTAAAAATCAATCTTGCTGTGGTTTAAATGTATTTATAAATGAGTATTAATATGGTAACATCAATGATATAAAACAAAATAAAGGCAGAATAAGAATAATAAAAATAATAGGCAGCATATGAAGTCAATAACTAAATATTTATCAATAAGCATGCATTTATTGAATAGTTAATTTAACCATTGACAATGATAATCTACATACTTAAAAGAATATATATCATTATACCTAGAAAATAGTCACACACACGTATATATATAAAATGCCAAGACCAAATCAATTACTTATATTGTCATACAGTTATATTATAGATTTTTTTTTGTTTTTTTGCTGTAACAAATTATCACAAACTTATGTTTTAATAGAATATAAATTACTGGGAGATTAAAAGTTTAAATTACATTACTTGATTTCACTGAAATGAAATCAAGTCCCAGACAAGAAAGGACACATGCTTTCTGGAAGAACTAAAGAATGGGTTCCTTTTTATTTTAGAATCCAATTGCATCACTATTTTTTGGTGTTTGGATGTATCTTTCTATTGCCCTTTTCTCTCACATTGCCCTTTCTTCTACTCTGTATATTTATTTTCTTCTACTAAGAACACTGTGATCTTTTTCTAACAGTTTTGTGGTTTCATTTTGAACCAAATGTAAGAATCCAGAATAATTTTATTTTGGGGGTCTTTATCTTACAACATCTTCAAAGAAAGTTCTTCCTATGAAATATCATTTAGTTACCAGAGATAGCTCTTTGTATATTTATATACACAAAGTATATAAGATCCTGTATCAATCATTTTTCTGTAAATCATTTTGCTTATATGTGCTTTCTCTTTTAATTGAATTAAATTTTTTCATGAACGTGCATTGAACATGATTCAAAATAATGTGATCTCATTTCTTGTTTTTCTGAAAATTGAAAAGAAATACATACATGAACACATGGAGACTTCTATTTTAGGACTTTGATTATTTCATATGACAAAATAGATATACTTGTTACTTCCTGCTAAGTATTTATAGCCCGATGACATGCAATATTTTAAATTTTTTGTTGCTGTATTTTTTGTCTTGGGGCCAAATCCAGTGGTGCTCAAAGATCATTCCTGGCAGTGCTTGGGGAACTATATGGGGTGCCAAGGATTAAAACTGACCCTCACGTAAGGCAAGTGCCCTAGCCACTGTACCATTGCCCCAGTGTCAATATCTTTTAATTTTTAAGTGTTACAATTGCAACTATCTAAAGGTCTGGCAAATCAAACTGCTCTAGCAAATCCAACTGTTATATCACCAAATGTATCTTGTCATAGATAATCAATTGCTGATAAATCCTGAAATATGTTCTGTACATCTTATCTGAATACAAAATGTTTAAAAGAATAAAAAAAATGAACCTAATATTCTCATGCCAATTCAGAAGAAAATGTATTTTGAAAGTTGTTTGCATCACAATTATAGTTTCTCAACAGCAATTTCATATTCTCTTATTGCTCTCTAATTACTACTCAGAAAGCAGATTATGTTCCATTGTATTCTAAAGTAGCTTTAACTTGCTGGATTGCTTATCAATATAACCAGCTGTTCAATGGTAGATCCAGTGATGACAGCATTTTTAATTGCTTTTTTCGTTTGGCTAAGTAAGTTCAGATGGTCACTAATTAGTTCTGTCATGCAGAGATAGTTTTGTTATGAACAATGCAATCAGCGTTTCATTGAAAAGACAACTGTCCTAAGATCAACACTGCTTAATTATCCCTATGAATTCATCCTCAGTTTCTTTATTTGTTATAACTGTCATGAATAAGGTGACAGGAATTAAACAAACTGCGGCTTAAAAGTATGCTTCCACCAGTGCATATAATGATTTCTCATTTTGTCTGCTTAGAAGCATCCAACGAAAAAAAGTCATAAAGAATTACTCTTTTTAAAGTTTTATGAAATGTGTTGGGGCACCGCAAATTATACTAAATTATAAGATACTGAAGTAAAATGTTTTGATTTTATATCACATTGCAAGTTTTGCACATATTGGTGTGCAAACTCTTTAAAGTTAATCCACTTTTCAAACTAGACTCTTTCCAAATAAATAGAATGTGATGTTTTTAAAAATCTAGGCAGATGTAAAATAAACAATGGCATATAATAAACAAAATATCTTGTGATATTTTATATAATTATTTTTATTTATAACTTTAAAGAATAAAAGGTAGTATCTACAGCATAAGTGAAAAAGAACTCAACAACATAATGAAAATTTTCTCTATGCTATATAAAGACACATTCCTAGTCCTTATTCTCTTCTTAGAATCAGTAAGCATTCCTGCTTTTACAATAAAAATGCACAAATTTCATACCATATGTTTTAAATTAAGATAGATATTGCCTTGTGACTTTTTGAAAGTAACATAAAAGCCTAAATTTCCTTAGTAAGCTATTTTACTTTAACAATTTTCTCATTGCTTTGCAGGATAATATCTTCGAATAATTGTCAATACCTTGATCTAGGTTTTATTATACATATTTTTATGAAATAAATATTTGCTGATATAATTTGTATATTGTATTGAAGCAATGTTATACTACAACTATCCAATGTCTAAAATTACTGTGGGGCCTGGAGAGATACGAACATAAGATAAGATGCTTTCCTTGCACTTGGACAAGTGTAAGTTTCAAAATAAAAAAGAAAAGAAGTGATCGTGGATGGGCCCAAGCAGGCGGGACATGGCAGTGGCTTTTAACAGGCGAGGAACCGCCTCCCCAAGCTGGACTATGGGCGAAGGATGGGTGACAGACAGAGGAACAGGAACCGGGTCCCAGGCTGGTCCATAGTAGGTTTATTTTTCTCTCCTCCTTGGCAGAGTCCGATCTCTCTCTTTATTGCAGAGTCGTAGTTGTTACTTTGGTCGTAGTCCCAGTCTTCAGAGTTCCATCACCATAGTCTCCTCATCTTCAACACCTCATCCTCAGCAACCAGTCCTCAGCATCCAGTCTTCAGCATCTAGTCTTCAGCATCTAGCCTTTAGCATCTAGTCCCGACTTTCTCATCCCCAACATCTAGTCCCAGCATCTTGTCTTCATCTCCCTCTCAGCATTTCATTCTCAGTATCTCCTTCTCAGGGTCTCGTTCCAGAGTAGTTCTGTTCTCCTTCCCCAACTTCTAGTCCTATTCTTACCTGTTACAGCATAGTTGTATAGAAATTATGAAGGGTGGGGATACAAAGGTGGGGTTCAACATTATCATAAAAACAAAGATCACCCTACAGGGGATTAACTCAGGACAAAAAATCTCATCTGAGGATTCAGCACTCCAGATTACTAGGAGATCTGCTCAGGGGGGGATTCCATCCAGGGTATATTGGTTTCTCCTTTTCTCAGCTAGTAATCCATTTAGACAGTGATATTAAATTTGCTTCTTATAATATTTCTAGTAATGACATTTTGTATGAACACAGCAAGAGATATATTAACCTTAAAGTTTGGTTTTTCCTGGGAACAGCTCACTAAATATTCCACACCACATTCCTCAGGCCAGGTCAGTCTTTCCTAACCTCAGCAGGGTCCTTATTTAGTTACTACTTTTGGATCATGACAGAATTTGTCCGTGACCATGCTCTTAACTTATAGCTAAGTATTATGGCACTTGGCTTGGGCCATTGCGATGCCAGAGTAGCTCACAACTTGTTCTGGGTTCATCCAGTCCCTCGTTGGGGCCCTGCTCTTGGAGTGCAAGGAACTAGGGGCAACTGAGGCTTAAGTCAAATAAATATGGATGCCCAAGAGTAAATATTATTTCGGAGTCAGTTAACTTCCATGCTACATAGCATAGCATTAATTGTCTTGCAGTGTCTATACCAAATGGACATTGCTAAATAAACCATACAAATGACAGAAAGGAAAGAGAAAAGCAATATAGAATTATCAGTGCCTGATGAAATTAGGTGTGCCTCAGTTGCACTGTTGTGGGAGTGGCTCAATAAACCTTAAGCTCCTGGCAGGAACAGTAGGGACAACCCAGTTAAATACCCAGCATCCCAGATGTTTCCCAGAACACTTCCAGGAATGATTCATGAATAAATGTAGAGCCAGGAGTAATTCCTGAGCATCGCTGGTTGTGACCCAAAACAAAACATAAGCAAATATATCTAATAAAAATAAATAAAATGACTTTGATATTTGTTCTGATGTTGACATTAAATATTTGAATAATATTAATACTGAATAAAATGATGATGACTTTTAGTAAATACTGATTTTAAACATCAATGAATTCATCCACTTTAATTTTAATTAATTTGATATGCATTTGCCATACATACTCCCTATCTTTTATAGTTTGAATTTTAAATTAATTTATATCATTGCATTTATCATGATATTTTATTTCAGAGCTGGAGTTATAGTACAGCAGGTAAGGCTGCTGCATTGCACACAGCTGACCCTGGTTCTATCCAAGTCACCCCACATGTTCCACAGATCACCATAAAGAGCAGTTCTTGAGTGTAGAGCCAGGATTAAGCCCTAAATCACTGGGTGTGGCTCAACAAAAAAACAATAAATTTTATTTCAATCCAATTTTTATGAATAATTGCTACAGTTTTATAATATGCAAATTGCATTGACTATGTGCTTGTCTATTATTCCAGCAAATAACTGAAAAAGTTCTAGAGAAATTAGGACTTTTGTACACAGTTTTTCTCAGATATTAGCAAAATCCTGAGTTGGCAAGAATTCAGTGAAGCAAGAATTTAATGAATGCAATAGAGAGACTTCTTGAGACCTGATAAATGAAGTGAAATTTCAGAGATGACACAATAATGAGACATAATCTTAGCTAGAAAGATAGGACTAATTTTGTAAATGTGCCATGTTTTTACCTGACAATTTCAGAAAGATCTTGTACTTACAATATGAACTATGAATAGAATTTAGACCCATTGCGTATATATCAGTTAATGTGACATTGATGTAGTTTTTCTAAGAAAGAAGTAATTCTGGGCTTTTATAGGAGTTTTTCTAGGAATAAATCAATTTCATTCCAGAAAAAGACACAATATTATTGATAAAATAATATAAATAATTATTGCTAATAAAAGTGTTCTATAGGAAAGTCATCAGTCATCATAATTTTACTAGACACTTGGAGAATCATGCGAATGTGATCCATAATCAAAAAGATAAATGAATCCATTCAAAACAAAGATGAGTAACAGATTCTAGAATTAGTAGATATATACTTCAAAATAATCACCCCATGCATAGCTATAGAGAACTTAAAAACAAGAAAAGTAAGGATTTATGAAAACATGTATACACACCAAGTTCTAAATTATAGTGTCCTTTTTTTAATTTTATTTTACTAGCTTAACAACAAACAATCCTGCAGAAAATATGAGTAGACATAATATTAGAATAAAAATAACAAAGAACAATGTTTTGCAACTTGTTTTTAATAACTGTGGCCCCCTTCAAACTCATTATCTTTCTGTAGAACCCGTGTCCTACTGAATGTCCCCTAGTCTTGTGCCATTGCCTAATTCTTATGGCTTGCAGTATGGCCTCCTTGAACTCTCCTGGGGTTATTACGGTCCCCAGATCAGAAGTGCTGGGGACCGTACATTTCTAAAGCACAGAGAGAATTAAAAAAATAAATAAATAAAAACACTGCAACAAGCTAATTAACTTCAAACCATAAGTTTATATAACTGGAATAAAATTAAAAGAAAGAATTAATATTGACAAAACTTTAATTATATAATTAAACTTAGTCACTTGGCATCCAGTTACTCATTGATCTGCTCGAACAGGCGCCAGTAACGTCTCCATTCATCCCTGTCTCGTGCTAGTATAACCCAAAGGCATCTGCTCATTCCAGGAACACGAAGAGCCTCAGACCGATCATTCAGGATCTTGACGAAGAAGTCTGACCATGTGATAAGTGGGCGGCCATGGCGATCTTTTGATGTCCAGTGGAATCCAGTTGGTAACAGCTCTAGTTCAGCGGTCATCTCCAAATCTCATTACATGTCCAACCCATCTGATTTTCGAGGCCTCGGTAAATGAGACAGCATCCCTGATTCTTGATGGTTGACGGAGGTTGGAACTCCCGATTCTTTCCCTCACCTGAGTGAAGCGTGATACTCCAAGCATAGCTCTTTCGATTCCTCTTTGGGACACCCGAATAACGTTCTCATCCTGTTTTCATAGGGCCCAGGTCACTGAGGCATATGTTAATACAGGAGAAACAGTGGAATCGACGAGATGTGCCCAGAGCCAAAGGTTCTTCATCCTCTTAGCTATTTCTTCGATGCTATTGAAGCATTCCAAGCTGTTATCTTCCTCCTGCACAACTCAGGTGCCAGGTCATTCATCATATTGACTTCTCGACCTAGGTACATCCTGTTGCATTCGGAGATGTTCATCCCATTGAGAGAAAATGGAACATCAGGAGCGAGACCATTTCTCATGAACATTGTCTTCATGAGATTCAGCTGTAGTCTGTCCTTTCCACATTCACGGTCGAAGTCGGTCAGCATTTGTGCCACTTGGCTGATGTTTGGTGTTATCAGAACGATCTCATCAGCAAAGCGGAGGTGGTGTAGTTGCCAAACATCTATCATCACCCCTATTCCTTCCCATTCCAGCCATCGCATGATGTTCTTGAGGGTGGCACTGAAGAATTTTGGTAAAATGGTATCACCCTGCCGAACCCCTCTCTTGACATCCATGATCACTTCTTTGTAGAATGGTGAGATCCTGGTAGTGTATCTGTAATACAGCTCACAGAGCATCCTGATGTGTTGAGTTTGAACGCCCTGTTTGGCTAGAGCCTCAATGACCGCTTCAGTGTCAACAGAATCATAGGCCTTCTTTAAATCAATGACCGTTAAACAGAGCAGCAACTTGAATTCCCGAGAAACCTCAGTGAGCTTGGTTATCGTGTGGATATGGTCGATCGTGCTGAATCCTTTTTGGAAACTGGCTTGCTTGCAAAGTTGTCCTTCATCTAGTGTTCTGCCAATCTTCTTCAGGATGACTCGAGTGAACATCTTGTAGATGACAACAACAGGCAGATCGGGTAATAGCTGCCAATGTCATGGATGTCTCCCTTCTTGTACAGTAGTACAGTTCTGCTGATTTTCTATTGGGGTGGAAACTTGCATTCAGACAGGTAACGTGTGAAGATCTGAGCCAGTGTATTGATGACTACTGACGGCAGTTTCTTCAGGTGTTTGGATCTGACATTGTCTAGGCCAGATTCTGTTTGCTTCTTTACAGACAAAATGGCGTGTCGTATTTCCGAAGGGAGAACATTGGGAACCACATATTCATTCTACCAATTCTACTTCACAGAGTTGGGGGAAAGGGCTGCAAAGTTTAAGAAGAGAAATCCCAGAATGACCACCAACTGGGAGCTCTTTGGCACTATTGCAGCAACATGGGAAGATGCCGTCATTGACAACATTGATGAGGAATATATTCGACTGGTTCAGCACCTCCATGATTGTGCAAAGAATGCCATGAGAGAGATATAATTAAAGTTTGAGTGAAAATCTAAAAGCAATCAAATGAATGTCACCCTTTAATTTTACTAATTAAACTATCTTCAATTATATTGGCAATCTGAAAACACTTCAAATAGTCGAAAATATTTGAGTTAAAACTACACATATGTGGTTAAATATTTTAATCACCGATCAAAAATCACAATAACTATATAATGTAAAAATAAAAACATATACATGCACATATTTCTAGGCATGTTCATGTCAGTATGGAAAAATTTAAGATAAAAATACATATTCATAATATGAAACAAAACTGCCCATCACATTCAGGGGAATTGTTATAATAAAACTGTCTTTTACTTTAGAAACAAAAGCAACCAGATATAATGGAATTATATAAGTTTGAGTGAAAATCTGGAAACAATCATATGAATGTCACCCTTTAATTTTACTTATAGTAAAACTGTCTTAAATTATATAGACAATCTGAAAACACTTCAAATAAGGAATGAAGTACCTAAATACCAAAAAACTCCTGCAACAAAAGAGAAAAGTTTATTGAAGGTAGGGAATTTGCCTTGCACACAGCCAACGTGGCCGACCCGAGTTGGATTCCTCCACTCCTCTCGGAGAGCCCGGCAAGCTACCGAGAGTATCTCGCCTGCACGGCAGAGCCTGGCAAGCTACCCGTGACGTATTCGATATGCCAGACACAGTAACAACAAAGTCTCCAATGGAGACGTTACTGGGCCCGCTCGAGCAAATCGACGAACAACAGGAGGGCCTTTACCTTTACCTTAAACACAGTAACAACAAGTCTCATGATGAAGACGTTACTGGGCTCACTCGAGCAGATCAATGAACAATGGGAGTGCTTATTAAAGAAAAAAGGTTACAAACAATTGTGGATAAATGCCCAAGGTTACACTGAATTTAAAAACTGTTGATCACTAAAGAAGTATATAATAAAAATACGTATAAAATTTAAAAAACAGTCAAAAGTAAGATATATGGCATCAGTAACACAAAGATGGGAAGTATTGAAGCATAAATACACTATTGCAAGATTCTTGCATTCAGCCGTAATTTAAAGTGGGTTATCAAATGTTAAACAGTTTAATCAAAGCACTGAGAAAAACACATAATAGAGCTAAAATATTAATAGAAGTTTTACACAAAATAGTTATATTTTAATGTTTTAATGATTAAAAATGACATAAAAACAGAAAGTTTAATGGATTTATGGGAAAAAATAAAACAAGGGGTATAAAGTTCACTAAATATGTAATAAAAAATAAGTCATAATGGGTTGTGGCTTGTAAATAAATCTAAAATCCTACTATGTATTTAAAAGAGATTCCATTTATATAAAAGGGTGAGTTAAATAAATGTCTACAATAATAATACAAAAGTTTTATCAGTTGTTCACATGTAATACATTAATAAATATAATCAATATTATATTGATTCACAAAACTATTCATAGTACTGTTGTTTCAGGCACCCAATCCAATCTCCAATGTCCCCTTTCCTCTACCACCATCCCCAGGTTCGTGTTGCCAGCTCCCAGTCTGCGCTCCTGTCAAGCGTGTAATAAATTTTTTTCATATTACTTACTTCAAAAAGACTTTTAAAAAGTCTCATAGAATTATAAGTAAGTCTACAAAATCAATTTTTAGTGATTGTTGCTATATAATTTTAACCTATATAAACAAAGAAATTTAAATTATTTAAATGATTTCTTACAATAGAGAAAATAAATATATGTAGTGATTTATATATAGTGATCATATATATAATATGTCTAATATGACTAAAGTGTGCTTATAGCAAATATTATATAAGAATCAAAAAGTATGGACAATTTAAGACTCAATTTAGATCCAAGTTGATGAAAAAGCAAAAAAATAAAATAAATTAAATTAAATACAAAATGAAATCAATCATAAATAAGCAGATATCAATACAACATAACATGAACATAATGTAAATCACTGCAAAGATTAATATAGTTAATAATCCATAATAAAAAAGGAGAAAAGTATAAGATGTCTAGTACAGTATTCTTAAATAGGTAATACTCTATAAGCTACAACTACTAAAAAACATGGAAAAGGGGATGGGTATTAAAAAAAAAAACAAAAAAACAGAGTTAGAATTGTAGTAATCAAAATGAAGGAAAGTCAAGAATCCCTACCAAATGGAAAACTTCAAAGAACCAAGTCTCCATTAGAATTTTCAGAACTATGAGGCAACTGTTCTCAGCCTACTATTTGGTGGTAATTTGATATTGCAGCACTGAGAATCTAATCAATCTGAGTTAGGCAAATATCTTTTTGGATGGCAAACTCTTGATAAACTGCTTTCAGCAAATCAGAAAATTGTGCTCCTAGGAAGAAAACTGTGAAATGGAGAAAGGAAGCCATATTGAAGAAAATACTTATCATAGGCATGTCTTACATAACATCCATGTCTAAAATGTACAAGTACTGGGGAGAGGAAATGAAGACGTATTTCTCTAAAGAAGACTAAAAGATGGCCAACAGGCAAATTTAAAAAAAAATTCACCGTTGCTTTTTTATTAGAAAAATCCAAATCTAGATAACAATGAGACATCATCTCATACCAGTGAGAATGGCACATATCTAAAAAAAAAAAAAAAAGAGGATGGGAACAATATGTGTTTGTAGGGCAATAGTGTTAAAGGAACTCTCATCCACTGCTGGTTGACATGTTGTCTGGTTTAACCATACGTCGAAAAGTATGTAGTGTTCTCACAAACTTAAAATTGAGGTGCCACATGACCAGGTAATCCAACACTGTAGTTTCTGTACCCAAGTAGAATAGCGTGCATTCAAGAATCATTAATAAAAATATAATTACAGGTTTTGTACAAGATGACATGGAGGAATTTAGAAATATTTTGTTTATTTTCTCCTCACACTGAGTTCTTAAGTTCTACATCAGGTAAATATTCTTGGAATACATAAATATTTTGCTCCATAATTTAATGTCATCTGTGCTATTTTAAATTTTCGGTCATAGTAAAACCCTTAATGTCCAAGGGTTGTATTATGAAATAATGTTTAACCCCCTAAATATAATTCTATAGAGTTTGGAGTTGAGGATGTAGGATGATATTAGAGAATATTCTCTAAATGTGTGAGGTATCGGGTTTGATCACCATATTATACCAAAAAATAATAACTAAACAGAAGGATTTTACAGACTTTTAAAATAATACATATGATATGCAACTACTGGGGAATAATTATATTAATTTTTGATATTCAGTTTTTTTGCTAAAATATTGTGTTGAAGGAAAGACAACTTATAGAATATCATTTCAATAACAAACATATTAAGAGCTTACATTTTGTTTCTTCTGTTTAGCATGTGCTTAACATATTCTGAATGTGTCATTTTATTTAATATAGTGCCAATGGCATATATTATATATCTACATTATTATTATTATGCATATTTTACAGTTAAGCAAATTGTGTTGCATGATGTATTTTTGGTTTGTTTTTGTTTTTGTTTTTTTGTTATTTTTTCAGGGTTTTACTTTTAGATGGGCTGGAGCCATAGCACAGAGGTAGGGTGTTTGCCTTGCGCATAGCCAGTCTTGACGAGCCGGGTTTGATTCCTCCACCCCTCTCAGAGAGCCCGGCAAGCTACCAAGAGTACCTTGCCCGCACGGCAAAGCCTGGCAAGCTAACCGTGACGTATTCAACATGTCAAACACAGTAACAACAAGTCTCAAGATGGAGACATTACTGGGCCCGCTCGAGCAAATTGATAAATAATGGAAGGACTGTGACCGTGACTTTTAGATGTCACCAAAGTACCAACCCTCATAGTGGTTAACCCCGTTAGCAAAATATTCAGCTATCATTTATTTCTATTTATCCAAAATATTTAGCTATCATTTCTAGATTGAGAACTTGCAGCTGTTCCAAAAATTTAATTCTAATATTTGATAAACCCTAAGTGATTTTGCAATGACAAAAGAATATGTAAGTTGGCATAAGAAAAATCAAGTAATCGTCAGAACTGTTTTTTTCCTTTTTTGTTAACCTTTCCTTGTATGAGTCTTCTTTAAATAGATGAATGATGCAAACAAGTCAAAATGAGAGATGATTAATCTCCAACACAGAGAAAGACTCAATTATTTATCATTTATATTCCTGAGACTTGCTGACTAACCCAATACACTGCACAGAACTTGAAAGGTGATGTGACAGCTAGAAATAGGCATGTACCCAATTTTTTTCCTTGTGCTGCCAGTAGCTTAGAAGTCTTTTCCTGACAAACACTGACTTAGAAGTAGATTTTACTTTTCCCCATATCATGTCACTTCTATCCACCACCAACAATAATTAATTTGCTTATTGTGAATATTTGTTTAATACAGCAAAGTAATGTCCCAAATAAATTTTCCAGCAAATAATTATTTTGTAAGATTGTAGGTATACCTCAGAAATGTTGAGTGAGTATTTAATTCCAGATTATTGCAATACAGTGAATGATGCAATAGATCCAAAAAATCTTTTGCAAGTTTGCACATATAAAATTATTTTTATACAATATTATAATTTGGACTGGAGCTACATATAACAGTGGGTGGGTCATTTACCTTGCATATGACCAACCTGGGTTTGATTCCTTCATCCCTCTCAGAGAGCCCAACAAGCAACCGAGAGTATTCCGCCAACACGGAAGAGCCTGGCAAGCTCCCTGTGGCGTATTCGATATGCCAAAACCAGTAACAAGTCTCTCAATGGAGATGTTACTGGTGCCCGTTCGAGCAAATTGATGAACAATGGGAGGACAGTGCTACAGTGCTACTGTAATTTACCAAATATATAATGAATGATGCATAAAGTAGGCAAATGTACACATTAATTTAAACTTGCTCATTAGATTGCCAATTGATGCATAATTAAGTACCCTGTACCGCTTATTATCAGTGAAATTAAAAGAAAGTTATAAAAACTTCCAGCTCCGCCATGGGACAACCCATCACCTCACGGCCCCTCCCTTCCATGTGGGTAGGGTGGAGCTAGGACTGCTACTCCTCCCCCCAGCCCCGCACCCTTATCCCGCCAAACCGGACACCCTCCTGTGGGAGACACCAGCCGTAGCTCCACTGCGGGACAACCCATCACCTCACTGGCCCCTCCATTCCAGGATCCTTGGTTGGAGTGACCCCGGGATGGGACAGGAGCATGGCCACTATGTAGGGGGCGTGGCCTCCTCGAAGTTGGCGTGGCATTCCCCAGGGCTGCTGCTCATGCAGCCACAGTTATATTTCGCAATCTGAGCACTCGGGACTTCCATCCCTCCCTTTCTCACCTAATACCGACCAAAAATTTCTAACCACCTCTACTACAACAATATTCCACTCGCCAACTCCATTGCTAACAAAAGATCAGTATGAAATAAGCTGTACAAGCTCAATATTAAAGAGCACATCCTCCAAGGCTTCATTCAATGTCCTTTATAAAACAAAAAATAATGCCTGAGTGAGAAGAAGGTCGGACTCTAGAAAGGGAGAAGGGTGACTACCATCGACCAACCTTATCCAAAATCCTTTCCCACGATAAGAGGGAACAATACCTGTGATTTCAGGGTTCTACCTCTAGACAACCAAAACAACATGAAGAAACAGCGCAAATCTCCACTACAAGGAGAATACAAAGAAAAGAATCCCAAATCCTCAACTGAGGCTGTTGTCCACAATTATTGGGAATTCTTTGATAAAGAATTCCAGGGCAAAATGCAGAGGATGTTCAAGGATCTACTCAAAGTATCAATGAAAGAGATATGCAGAAAAATAAAAGAAGAAATGGAAGAAATAATAGAACAGATGGTAGAGAAAATACAGGAAGAAATGAGAGCAGAAATAAAAAACCTACAAAAAGAAGTGACACAAATAAAGGATTCAGTAGATGAAATTAAAAACTCAGTAAGTGCCCTTAGCAATAGGATAAGTGCAGCTGAAGAGAGAATCAGCGAGCTTGAAGATGAGCAACAGAAATCTCATAGGGAACAATAAGCAATAGGAATAGACCTCAAAATCACTCTAAGGAGAATCAGAGACCTAGGGGATGATACCAAGAAGAACAACATTAGAATCATTGGAGTACCAGAAGAACAGGGAGACACCCTCAATGAAAAAACCATAGTCAAAGAAATCATTGCTGAAAAGTTCCCAGAGTTAAGGAATGCAGACATCCAGATCCAAGGAGCCAGAAGGGTACCAGTAAAAGAGACCCCAGAAAAAAACACTCCAACGCATATCATAGTAAGAACGATGGATGTTATGCACAGAGACACAATATTACAAGCAGCAAGGTCAAAGAAGGAAATTACATACAAAGGAGCACCCCTTAGATTCACAGCAGACCTATCAGAGGAAACCCTCCAAGACAAAGGCAATGGTGGGATATTGTGAAAAAACTCAATGAAATGAACGCCTCACCAAGAATATTCTATCCAGCTAAACTCTCACTCAAACTCGATAGAACGATATACCACTTTGTAGATAAACAACAGCTCAGGAACTTCATAGACTCAAAACCAAATCTAAAAGAAGGACTAAAGGGGCTTCTGTAAGATAAGAAGGAAAACACTTATAAACACAACCAAGTCCTAGAGAAATATGGCACAAAACCCCATGACAATAATCTCTCTTAACGTCAATGATCTAAATGCACCAATCAAGAGACACAAAGAGGCAAAATGGATCCAGAAATTGAAACCAACATTCTGCTGCCTACAAGAAACTCATCTGAACAATCAGAGCAAACACAGACTCAAAGGATGGAAAACAATCCTGCAAGCAAAAAGCTCCTTCAAAAAGGCTGGAGTGGCCATACTAGCGTCCGACAACATTAATTTCAGGCTGAAAAAGATTAGAAGGGATAGCGAAGGCCATTTTCTCTTCATCAAGGGATATGTACAACAGGATGAAATCACACTCTTAAATGTATACGCACCTAATGAAGGAACAGCAATATACTTAAAACAACTGCTAACAGATTTTAAGGAGGACATTGCTAGCAACACAATAGTAGCTGGAGACTTCAACATCGGCTTGTGAACTCTGGATAAATCAACAAGAAAAAAACTCAGCAAGGAAACATTGGCTTTGAATGAAGAAATAGAAGAGAAAGGACTTATAAACCTGTAAAGGGCTTTACACCCCAAAACGAAAGAATACACATTTTTCTCCAGTGCACACGGAACATTTTCCAAAATAGACCATGTGTTAGACCACAAAACATACCTCAATAGAATCAGGAAGATATAAGTAGTATCAACAATATTTTCAGACCAAGACGCACTGAGAATAGAAGTGAATCACACACAGACACGGAGAACCAAATCAAACATCTGGAATAAACAACTCACTACTGAACAATGAGTGGATCAGGAAGAAAGTCAAGGATGAAATCAAGAGGTACCTGGAAACAAATGAGAATGAAGACACGAGCTACCAGAACTTAAGGGATGCAGCTAAAGCCATATTAAGGGGAAAATTTATAGCCCCGCAAGCATATCTCAGGACGGAAGAAAGTATGCACATAAAAAACTTGATTTCACAGCTCAAGATCTTAGGAAAGGATCAACAAAAGGAGCTCAAATTGGGCAGAAGGAAAGAGGTCATAAAATTAGAGCAGAAATGAACTACATGGATACCAAAGAAACAATCCGAAAGATCAATGAAACCAAGAGCTGGTTCTTCAAGAAAATAAACAAGATAAACCACTAGCAAGACTCACAGAACAAAAACAGAGAGAGAGAACCCTAATAAACCGAATCAAAAATAAGAATGAAGATATCACAACAGAAACCAAAGAAATTCAAAATCAGAGACTACTTTGAAAGTCTGTATGCCACAAAACAAGAGAATCTAAAAGAAATAGATAAATTCCTGGATTCCTATAATCTCCCAAAGGTGACTCAACCAGATATAGAGTACCTGAATAGACCTCTTAATATGAAGGAAATTGAAACTGTAATCAAAAGTCTTCCCAAAAACAAAAACCCAAGTCCAGATGGATTCACTGGCAATTTTTTCCAAACATATAAAGAGGACGTATTTCCAGTTCTTCTCAAGCTTTTCCAGGAAATTGAAAAAACAGAAACTCTCGCAAATAGTTTCTATGAAGCCATTATCTCTCTAATACAAAAAAAAGATACCAAAAAAAAAAAGAAAGAAACTATAGGACGATATCCCTGATGAACACAGATGTGAAGATTCTGAACAAAATACTAGCAAATAGAATTCAACAACTCATCAAAAAGATCATACACCATGACCAAGTGGGATTGATCCCGGGAATGCAAGGATGGTTTAACATTCGGAAATCAATCAACACAATTCATCATATCAAGAAAAGAAAAGAAAAAAATCATATGATCATATCAATAGATGCAGGGAAAGCATTTGACAAGATCCAGCACCAGTTTATGTTGAAAACCCTCGCCAAATTGGGGATAGAGGGGACTTTCCTCAATATAGTTAAAGCCATCTACCACAAGCCTACAGCAAGCATCATCCTCAATGAGGAAAAACTGAGAACCTTCCCCCTAAGATCAGGGATGAGACAAAGATGACCACTACTGTTCAATATAGTATTGGAAGTACTTGCAATGGCAATTAGGCAAAAAAAGATATTAAGGTCATCCAAATAGAAAAGGAAGAAATCAAGTTCTCACTATTCGCAGATGATATGATACTATACTTAGAGAACCCTGAAACTTCTAACAAGAAACTCTAGAAATGATAGACTTGTATAGTAAAGTTTCAGGCTATAAAATCAATACCCAAAAGTTCATGGCTTTCCTATACGCAAATAGTGAGAGAAGAAAATGACATGAAGAAAACAATCCCTTTCACAATTGTACCCGAGAAAATCAACTACCTAGGAATTAGCTTAACTAAGGAAGTAAAGGACCTGTACAAAGAAAACTACAAAACGCTGCTTCAGGAAATTAAAGAGGACGTGAGGAAATGGAAAGATATCCCCTGTCCATGTACTGGGAGAATTAACATTGTCAAAATGGCAATACTTCCCAAAGCACTGTACAAATTCAATGCGATCCCTATGTCGATACCCATGACATTCTTCAAAGAAATGGAGCAAACACTCCTGAAATTCATATGGAACAATAAGCTCCACGAATAGCTAAAGCAATTCTTGGGAAAAATAAAATGGGAGGAATTAACCTTCTGAACCCCAAACTCTACTACAAAGCAGTAATAATTAAAACAGCATGGGACTGGAACAAAGGCAGAGCTGTAGACCTATAGAACAGGTTTGAATATACTGACATCTCCCCTCAAACATATGATCATCTAATCTTTGATAAAGGAGCAAAAAATGCGAAGTGGAGTAAGGAAAGACTTTTTAACAAATGGTTCTGGCAAAACTGGATGACTACATGCAAAAAACTGGGCTCAGATCTCTGCCTAACACCATGTACAAAAGTAAGGTCAAAATGAATCAAAGATCTCAACATCAGACAGGAATCCATAAGGTACATTGAAGACAAAGTTGGCAAAATCCTCCATGACATTGAAGCTAATGGTATCTTCCAAGATGACATGCCACTGGCCAAGCAAGTGAAAACAGAGATAGACAAATGGGACTATCTTAAACTAAGAAGCTTCTGCACCTCCAAAGAAACAGTGACCAAAATACAAAGACAGTCTATAGAATGGAAAGGATATTCGCCGAATACACATCCGACAAGGGGTTGATATCAAAGATATACAAAGTGCTGGTTGGACTCCACAAGAAAACATCCAACCCCATCAAAAATTGGGGCGACAAAATGAACAGAAACTTTCTCAAAGAAGAAATCCGAATGGCTAAAAGGCACATGAGAAAATGCTCTACATCATTAATCATAAGGGAGATGCAGATCAAAACCACAATGAGATATCATTTCACACCAGAGACTGGCCCACATCCAAAAGAACAAAAGCAACCTTTGTTGGTGCGGATGTGGCGAGAAAGTGATCCTCCTTCACTGCTGATGGGCATGCCAACTAGTTCAACTCTTTTGGAAAACAGTATGTACGATTCTCAAAAAACTAGAAATTGAGCTTCCATTTGACCCAGCAATACCACTTCTGGGAATATACCCCGGAGAGGCAAAAAAGTAGTGACATCTGCACTTGTTTGTTCATTGCAGCACTGTTTACAATAGCTAAAATATGGAAAAAGCCTGAGTGCTCGAGAAGAGATGACTGGTTAAAGAAATTTTGGTACATCTACACAATGGAGTAATATGTAGCTGTTACAAAAAATGAAGTCATGAAATTTCTATACAAGTGTTACTACATGGAAAATACCATGCTAAGTGAAAGGAGCCAGAAAGAGAGGGGTAGACATAGAAAGATTGCATTCTTCTGGGTAACATATAGTAACAAAATTAGAGACTAACACCCAAGAACAGCTGTGATAAATACCAGGAGGTTCTCTCCTTGGCTTCAAGGCCAGCTGCACACTATAGGGGTAAAGGCAGCTCAGATGGAGAAGGCAGCACCAAATAAAGTGTGCTGGGAAGATCTGCCCAGGACGGGAGATGCATGCTGAAAGTAGACTCTAGACCGAACATGATTGCCACCCAATGCCTCTTTTGCAAACCACAGCACCCAAAAGGAGAGAACAAAAGTGAGTGCCCTGCCATAGAGGCAGGGTGGGATGGGGAATGGGGGGGGTGGGAGGGATACTGGGATTGGTGGGGGTGGAGAATGGGCACTGGTGGTGGGATGGGTACTCGATCATCATATAACTGAAACCCAAGCTCAAAAACTTGTAAGTTTACAACTGTATCTCATAGTTTTTCACTAATAAAAAAAATATAATAAAATAAAAAAATAAAATGAGTTATCTCCCCCAAAATAAAGTAAGTTATAAAAAATAAATGAAAATTGTAAAATATAAATCAAATATTTGTATACAAAAAACATGATTTTTTTCAGCTATTCAGGGTCACTTGTGGTTCAATAATTAAGATTCTTTTCCTATTTGTGTAGAAGTGTTACTGGGATTTATACAGAGATTGTGGTATTTATAAGACTATATGTTTACATGTATGTTCAATTCTATGTATGTGACATTTATACACAAATACACACGTATCTCTACATATTTACATATTTATGGAATTTCTATTTCTAAATCTATCACATAGTACCACATTCTATGGATATTTTACTTGCATTTAATCTCCAGTATATAAAGATGAGATATTTGGCTATAGTTCATTTTAATACAATTCGCAATATCGAAAATTTCATATATTTTTATTCCTTTGAAAAGAATGCTACTGAAGAACATTGTTGCATTGTATCTAAATTTCAAGCACAAAATATCAAACCATGACTAGTTTTCTTCCCTTATTGATTTATTCACGGTGCATTCAATGGTAAAGTATGCAGCCTCATTCATGTTGTTTCCACATGTTCCTATCCAAAGAGCATTTGATTCTCTGATGTATGCAGTGATCGCAGGGCAGATTTTGACAATTTGATTATATTTAACTTTTCTCTCCTACTCCCATTTTATGCTGAGTGTCTGAGTGCTTTGCTGCCAGTATCATAGGGTTTTCATTTCCTTTTGAATTTAAACAAAAAATAATTTTTGAAACTTCCACCTGCATTCGGTTAAAGCAAAATATTTTACTTTGCATCGTCTATAAAATGTTGAGATAGACGCTTCCGATTGAACACTATCACATAAATAAATATGTGTGCAGAAGTGAGCAAAGTCTTGAATAAAATTAAGTTTTTAAAGTCTAACATATTTCATTTCTTATTTCTATTTGTCTCCCAAATATTCCTATTCATTTCTGAACATTAATAATATTGAGAAATGGGAGAGGGGGAGGTAGATAATGGGCCTTGGAAATTTAGGCATCATAACTGCTATCTCCAGAATTTTTTTGTGACTCTATTTCTTTATGAAAAATCTGTAAGTGATAGCACATATCAGAATATGAGGTGGTTGTACACGAGGTGATAGTACACCTCAACTCTATATCTTAGACAATCTTGTGTGTTTTATGTAATCAAACTGTGCAAACTTATTTCATTCAAGACTGGAAGAAATTGTGTCAGCTATTTATATTTTGCTTTCTCTCCAAATTCAATATAACTTCAACCAAGGTCATGAAAGACATATTTATATGCATTTATTTTCTATAATGCTCCTCTGACAACTTCAGTTGTCTTAGTTTAAAGTCGGGCTTAATTTTGAGTTACTAAGAAAAATTCTAGAAGCGTTTTTCAATGTATATATATGTATATATGTATGTATTGAAACTGGACTTTCAATATATATGTATACTGAAACTGAACTTTTTCCATGACCCACTTCCTCTTTTACCTGGTTATTCAAGAAAAGTATTTCAGGAAGCCTGCACTGTAATGTTAGCATCCAAAAAAATTTGTATCCTAATATATTTGTATATGTATATTGCTCTATTTTTTAAAAACTGTATTAATATTCTATGAATTAATATAACAATGATTGTACAAGATGTTTTGTCATAATTTAGAATAGATGTAACATAGCTATTTCACATAAACAAAAAGTGTGAATAATATGATAGCAACCATAATACAAGAAAAGACAAATACTACATAGTGTAGAAGAGCAAGAATTTAAATGTGTTTACTTGAATTTTGAAAAAATATTCCAAAAATGTATAATAAAGTTGATGTATTGGTACCACTGTAAATCAGAACTCTTATAATTTAGCCAAACTATTTTTATCTATATATTGCTATTTATCTGCCGTGGTATCTACCACATATTTTAATTCTTAGCTGACATTGGAAAACTATTCATAGATATATTTATATTTGTAATACTTGCTGATTACTTAGGTAGTTTTCAATACATCATAACTTCTGGAATTGTATAGCACCATCTTCTAATGCCACGTCCACATGAGATTATCAAATAAATGGGTCAATATAGGTCTAAAACAAGACTTTATTAAAGAGTGCTTTAAGTGAGAACAAAATCTACTTTATAGAATGCATGAAGGCATTTTGTCACCTTGAGCATGTTACTGGGAATCATCTGACAAACAGTGGTAAAAGACATAAAAATCTGACATTTCAATGTGCTGAATGGAAAATTCAAAAGAAAATTTTAAACTTTTTTGAACTGTATTTAAATCATATTATATGCATTTTTGGAATGGATCATCATGTTTAACTATATGCCCTAGAATCTTGTATTTGTCACTTATTTGAAAAATGACCCTGTGTAAATAAATACATTTATGCTTGTTAGCTGAAAGATAGTCCAGCAGGTAAGGCACTTGCCTTGTATGCAGTCATTTTAGGTTCTAGCTCTGGTACCATATATGTGCCCTAACATCACTAGGAGTGATCCATGAGTACAGATTTGAAAGTTATCCCTGAGTACTTTTGAGTACCCAAATCAAAACAACAACAAATAAATATTGCTCTGTTCATATGTATCACTGCCATCCCGTTGTTCATCAATATGCTCCAGCGGGCACCAGTATCGTCTCCATTCATTCCAACCCTGAGACTTTAGCAGCCTCTCCTTACTCATTCTTCCCAACAGTGCCGTATTGGAGGCTCTTTCAGGGTCAGGGAAATGAGACCCGTTATTGCTACTGCTTTGGGCATATTGAATACGTCACGGGGAGCTTCCAAGGCTCTGCCATGTTGGTGGGATACTCTCAGTAGCTCGCCGGACTCGTCGAGAGGGATGGAGAATGTATATAAAAGAATAGAAGCAAGTATGTTAAAACCAAACCCATTTGTGCTGCTTTAATATTGTACATGTAAAATATGAAGCAATGCTTCATCTAGTCATCTAGTCGCTTTATTTATTTATTTATTTATTTATTTATTTATTTGCTTTTTGGGTCACAACCAATAATATTAGATGTTAAGGGGTTACCCTTGAGTTTTCACACAGGAATGACTCATGTAGGTTCGCAGGGGACCATACGGGATGCTGGGAATCGAACCTGGGTTTGCTGCAAGCAAGGCAAATGCCCTACCTGCTGTACTATTGCTCCAGCCCCTCATCTAGTCCCTTTAAAGATTAAATAAGATGTAAAACATTTAATCACAAAACAAGGAACATAGTACTAAATAACTATTGACTATTCTTATTACAAGTAATCCAGCATCATTTTTCACTTTCTTTATTCCATAGCACCAAAGAGTTGGTACTTATTTGCAATAATAGTTCAAATTTACTAAATATATTGTCAGCATATTAATTTTTTCCTACAATTTAAAATGACGTCAGAAGACTGAATGAGGCACATTTTTTTACTGGGAATCAAGAAATAAACTCAAGGCAATGATTAAAATATATTTTGAATAATTTGCAGTATACTGTAGAGACATAAACAAGGCTTAATTTTTAAATTTTTTTTTCTTAATTAATATTCAAACCTCTTACAATCTATACTTTGAGTTCAAGGATTAAGCTTTATTCCTAATATGATTATAAGTATGAATAGCATGTCATCAGTATGGAAATATTTGGGGGCCCATGAAGATCTTAGCAATCCAGGGTTTGCGTTTGGCATGTGTAAGAAACTGAGTTTATACCCTGGCACCATATGCTGTAGTTAGCACATAAGGTCAAGACTGGAAGCCCTCCAGCACCAACTGTCTGATCTTGACGGTTCCCAGCATTGTCTGTGTGGCTGAGATGCAGATTCTACCATTGAGCCATCTACCCAGATCTGTCAAGTATCTCTGGGAGTGACTCCTGGTCTCATGCACACTGTCCAGGAGTCCCACACATTCCACCAAAGCATTAAAAGACTTTTCTAATACTAGTAGAGTTTGGAGAGTGTGTTGTCCATCTGATATTTGTAACATGGACTATGATTCTATTGTTTTCAAAAATGTTTATATTATCCATAATGAAGAAAAATAGCTTAACTTTTTAAAAGAGATTTTAGGTATAATAATTATTATTATTATATTGTTTCTAGCAAAACATGAGTGTCATTGTGACATCTTGAGCCACTTCATGCATTAAATAATGAAACTATTTCATATTGTGAAAGAAAGCAATAGAAAAACTCAATGAGGAAAGGTTTATTTTGGTAAAAGTATTGGGAATTTGGAATAATGTAAAGGTTTTCCTTTAGATTTCCATTAAGTAAAGTAAAGGCCCTCCTGTTGATCATCGATTTGCTCGAGCGGGCCCAGTAACATCTCCATTGGAGACTTTGTTGTTACTGTTTCTGGCATATCGAATACTCTCGGTAGCTTGCCGGGCTCTCCGAGAGGGGCGGAGGAATCGAACTCGGGTTGGCCATGTTGGCTGCGTGCAAGGCAGACGCCCTACCCGCTGTGCTATCGCTCCAGCCAGATTTCCATTAATCTATTGGAATAGAAAGATATATGTCACTATGATTTATAACACAAGGCATAGGAATTTAACATCTCAAAACATTGAAACAAAATTGGTGACCTTTTCTTTATCCTTTGAGAAGAATTAAACATTTTTATTAAAAATTATAATTTTTTAAGAAAATAAAACAGAACATTTGAATGGGTTTGCTATGCAGGATTTTTTGTTTTTGGAGGTTAAGAACACTTCAAATACCCACTGACATTTTTTTTTATATACTTAATAGAAAAAAATACCAAAATGCCAATCAATGCAGTGAAATAATGACACCAACGCATGGCAAGGATGAACTAGAAACCAAAAACTTTGGACTGTGAAACCAGGTTCTGTAATGTACCCAAATGAGACAAAGTAGCAAGACAGGAGACTCCTATTAGGAGACAAGGCTACCTTGTTTCTCTTGTGATCATTTAAGGATGCTTTGAGTATCAACAACGCACTAAATGTGAAAGAATAATTAGATCCAGTTCATGCCTGCTTGGTGTTCAATTAGACACAAAGACTCTTCATAGTACTCCATGAAAATTACACATTTAAAGCATTTTCAGAGGAGATTTGGCTGTAAAATTTTTTGAAGTGTGCTAAAAATTAGAACTAATATAAATATTGTAATAGTTTGGCATAAACTACTTTTATATTTTGCATATAATTGTATGTTTAGTTCTATGTATGTGACATCTAAACACATACACACATATATCTATATATTTACATATATATGTATTTATATGTGGAATTTCTATTTCTATATCTATCACATGGGCTGGAGCAATAGCACAGCGGTAGGACATTTGCCTTGTGTGCGGCCAGCCCGGCCAAGCCGGGTTTGATTCCTCCGCCCCTCTTGGAGAACCTGGCGAGCTACCGAGAGTATCTTGCCCACAGGGCAAAGCCTGGCAAGCTACCAGTGATGTATTTAATGTGCCAAACACAGTTAAACTGGGTTTACTTTACTACTGTTATTTTTATTCAAAGAATCATGTTTGCAATACTATTAATGATTTCATGCATACACTAATGCCAGATTCTTTTTCCACCAGTGTCTGCTGGTCCTTCACCATTGTCAAGGTCCCTGTTCTCTCTATCAGCCCCCATAATCCACACACCTGCCCTTGATAAATTCAGTTTTGTATACCATGTTCTGTTGTCTTCAACCATTTTTTATTCCTATGCCATATTTCCTTATATCACACATAGGAGAGAAGGTCACTCTGTGTGTGTCCCTCTCCTTTTGGCTAACTTTACTCAACATGATACTTTCACTAAACATGATAGCAAACAACAATAACAGTGGCTTTGGGTATTATTTTTTGGCGTTGTTTTTTGGCATTTGATTTTTGTACCAAATTTATTTCATTGTATATTGATCACAACTTCTTTGTCTATCATCTTTCCTTGGACATGGGGTTATTTCATGTTAGACCGTAGCTATCATAAGTTGTACTTTGATGATCATTGAAACAACTTGGCTTTTGATCACTCAGTAGGGCTATTGTCAATTGATGAGCATGGTCATTAATTTCGTAAGTATTTTGACAATAGTGCACCAAAATATTTCAGCATCCCTTTAGCTCAGAACCACAATATTATAGATTGACTAACTACTTTAACAAGTATATCATATGGAATCTTGAGGAATCTTGATATTTCCTACACCTTAGTAAAATACTTAGGGAATTAGAATATTTTCTGAAGAGTCTCCTTTTTCAGATCTCCACATAGTATTATTTGCCCCTGTAATAGGAATCTTTCTTCAGCTGTACACACTACCAAATTATTTCTACTTCAAAATAGTTACACCTCAATTTTCTACTTCAGTGTACATTTTCAGATGAATTTCAAATGAATTAAAGCAGAAATTAGTCAGTTTCAGTACTGTTTGTAGGAAATTCCCAGAATGTCTGTTAAGCAAGTAGTTTGGTATGAAAATTTACAAAGGTTGAGTTACTTGGTATTACCTCCAAAGTAATGAATATTTTAAAGTATGCTGAAGAATGCGAACTCTCCAATAACCAATAAGACCAGATGAATTTGAAATTCTGGTATGACAACCTAATGGGTTATGCACAAACTTGAAATAAAAATGTATTTTTAAAGTCATAAATTGAACTCATTGTTCCTCTTGTTGATATTATTTATAATATGAGTAAAATTTGCTATCCTCCAATATATTTTGACCTGGAATCATTTGTTGACTACAACTCTAGCAAACACATGTTTGCTAGAAAATGACTTTTCAACTTTCAATGATTATAATTTACAAATTAAAAATGATATCATGTTAAGAAAATATAAAATTGAATATGCACACAAAATGCTATATTTACTTTTACTCTTAATTAAATTGTTAACTTTATCACTGACACAGTATTGTTATGAATTCACAAAATAGGTTTGGAGGCTTGATGAAAAAGTTTTTTGCAGAAGTGCATTTGCTTCCATGCTTGACTTATACAGTTTTATTTTAGAGATTAAAAAATAAAAATGATATTAATTTATGGTAAAAAATTACAAAGTTCTATAAAGTAGCTTTCTGCAAATAAAATAACAATAGTAAATGTTACTATAAAGAGACATTCTTAGAGTAATGAGCATAATGATATCAAATATCAGAAACGTTTATTTGTAACTAGTACTAATTTTTAATAGGCATTTTATTACTCACTGAAAGGAAAGACTAGAGTCTTGAGAATATCATTACAGGTAATTTCTGTAAACACCCTATTCATAAAAATCTGATATATTCTAAATATACAAGTAACACTACATTTAATTTTTATTTGTCTATTTCTAGTGCTTTACAATTCTGTGACCTTAATCCTAAATACCTATTTACTTTAAGTTAGAAATCATCTTACTTTCTCCAAATCTGACTAAACTAATAATGAAAAATTTATTCATTCTATTTTATTATTTTATATGTATGGTGAATAACATAAAATATTAACATATTCATAATTCATATTACATTTGTTACATAAATATTAAAGATATTTATAGTCAGAAGAAGGTTAGAGTATAAGAATCTAATGCTGCCTATTATTAGTGTATATAGCTCTCAAGGTGTGAATGGATTTCATGTTTAAACAGATGGATACTTTTAGATTTAAATGTAACATTAAATTCAGAATTCAGTGTTTTGAAATATGGTTTTGTTGGAAAATTGCCATACTCTTATTTTTTGTGTGTTCTATGCTTTTACACAAATTGAGTTGAAAACTAGTGAAAAAAAGAAAACATATTTCAAAAGCGCTATACTACCTTTTGAAATCTGGACTTAAAATTTATTTTTCAACCCTAGTCTATAATATTAGTAATAAGGTATTTGTACCTTTATCTAACGATGATAGCTATGTCCCAACAAAAGTATATAAAATGTTATTCTAGATAATTTTTACAAAATTTAAATCAAATTATTTGTTTTTCATCAGAATATAGGAAGCTGTCACCTTATACAAAATATATAACAAATCAGAACAATCTAGGTGAATTTTCAAAATTTACCTACAGTAATTATTCCTGGTCAAGCATCCTTCCGGTATAGAGTTGTAGAAATGTGCATATTAAATTTGACTTACGACAAACTGGCAAAATATGACATTTAGCCACAAGAGAATATTATCTGAACACCTAATTAAGGACATGGTTGTAGTGGTTAACAATATTATAATATAAAATTGAAGGTGGCTCAAAATGTACTGCTTTTAAAAATAATAAATGCAATGGGGCTGGAGCAAATCGATGATCAACAGAAGCGCCTTTACTTTACTTTACTATGGTGTGCTTAAATATGAAGTTATCATGAAGTAGCCTTTATATATCCTATTACTTTATTTTTAATTATACCATTTTCTATATTTCAGCATTTTAGAAAAAATGTCTTTTGCCCCCGCGCCTGGGTGTCCCTCGCCGGGACCCCTTGGAGGGGAGCAGGTTGAGCTTTCCTCCCCACCCCGACCGGGGCTCCGGCAGCCGAAGACCTCCAGGACCAGCCACCACCATGCTGAGACCACTCTCCACACACATGAAGGTACTGGCAGAGGGACAAAGCCACGCGGGTTCCGGGGCCGAGACCTCCAAGCCTACTCGAATTGGAGTCGAGCATCTTCCACCCAGATCCTCCAAATTCCAGTAGGCGGGGGTCACACCCACCACCTGGCCCCCTGGCGCCGTGTAATCCCATCAGCGGCCAAGACTCAGAGACTATAAAATCCAGATCCCGGACGAGAACAGTGCAGTCTTTTGCCCCCGCGCCTGGGTGTCCCTCGCCGGGACCCCTTGGAGGGGAGCGGGTTGAGCTTTCCTCCCCACCCCGACCGGGGCTCCGGCAGCCGAAGACCTCCAGGACCAGCCACCACCATGCTGAGACCACTCTCCACACACATGAAGGTACTGGCAGAGGGACAAAGCCACGCGAGTTCCGGGCCGAGACCTCCAAGCCTACTCAGATTGGAGTCGAGCATCTTCCATCCAGATCCTCCAATTTCCAGCAGGCGGGGGTCACGCCCACCACCTGGCCCCCTGGCGCCGTGTAATCCCATCAGAGGCCAAGACTCAGAGACTATAAAATCCAGATCCCGGAACCGTGCGGCCGCATACGGCCGCGCGACATCTTATCAGAACTTTTTTTATGATATCTTATTATCTCATTCCTACTTTGGACAAACTTGCAGGCTATCGAATGTAGCCTGCCCACAGGGCAGAGTCTGGCAAGCTCCCCGTGGCGTACCAAATATGCCAAATACCAGTAACATTGATGGGTCTCATTCTCCTAAAGAGCCGTGAATATAATCTCAGGGCTAGGATGAAAGAGACGTTACTGGGGCCTGCTCGAGGCAATCGACGATTAACAGGATGATGAAATGATGAAATGAAAAAGAAAAAATAGTATTTTTATGAGTTGTTAATAGAAGTAAAGTACAGATAGTATTGAATGCCAAGGAATTGCTACAATATCTGACCCTCTGCAAGTAAGCATTATATATATTCTCTGAGAACAATATGAAAATAATTTTCTTGAATCTTTGATTTCTTCATACTTTATTTTCTTTTATGTTCTAAATAGAAACATATATAGAGTGTAAAGAGTAATTTTTTTTTCTTAAACAATGCACAGTTTTTTAAAAAATTGCAGCTTATCTATCTCTAAATTATTATTTGTTATCATAGACATCTAAGGTACTGTCTTGTCTCATCTGACCCCGTTAAAGTTTGAAAGTGTGTGCTAGTTAGTAGGAACAGTATGTTCTTGAAACATGGGTATCAATATCTGTCGCGTTTGAGAGATGATGATTGTAATCGGATGACACTCAAGAGACTGTCAAAAACTCTATACTTTTATCCAACAAAATGAATAATACTTTACTCTAGAAAGTGCTAATAAGATTAATAGCATTTCTTTGGTAATTAGATGTCAGATAGTGGACATGTTTGTTTAACATAAGTGATTCTTTTATATTGGGATTCTAACTAGGCAAATTGTTTTTGCTTGCATAGTTTTACAGATAAATTTACATAACAACATATATATTCTTCTTGATGCTTAAATATAAAGTTTCATTTTTAATTCAACAAAATCCAAACAATTCTATTAAAACTGGGGAAGAGCTAACCACACATTTCATTGCCTGGGACATCAAGGTGAACAACAGGCATAGGAAAAAAGGTTTATAATGACTCATTATCAAGGATATGCAAATGAAAACAGCAGTTACACATAATTTTGTGTAGGTGACAACATCCTATATTTTAAAAAAGAAGCAAGCAGTGATGTCTAAGTTATAGTTCAAAAGGAACTCTCTTTCACTATAGGAGAAAATGAAAACTAGTTTCAGTGTCATTCAAAAACAGTATGGAAATTTCTCAAAAAATTACAAATACAACTACCATATTAGTCCTCAATTCCATTCATTGGTATCTAGCAAAAGAGTATAATGCCACTAATTAAAAATAAAACGTGGGTGCTGGAGCAATAGCACAGCAGATAGGGCATTTGCCCTGCACGCGGACAACCCTAGTTCAATTCCCAGCATCCCATATGTTCCCCTGAGCACCACCAGGAGTAATTCCTGAGTGCAGAGTCAGATGTAACGCCTGTGCATTGCCAGGAATGACCCAAAAAGAAATTAATTAATTAATTAATTTAAAAGAAAATAAAACGTGGTGGGACCAAAGTGATAGTATAGCAGATAAGGCATTTGCCTTCATGCAGTTGTTCCAAGTTCAATCTCCAGTATCTCATATGGTCCCCCAACCACTGCCAGGAATAATTACTTAGTGCAAAGCCAGGTTTAACCACTGAGCTTCCCTGGGTGTTACCCCAAAAGCAAAACAAAAATATAAAATGTAAGTAGGAAAACTGTGGCTCTCTCTCACCACCTGTGTTTGTTGGACTTGTGCAGCTTCCCCACCCAAGATGGCCAACGCCATGGGCAGACAAAGGAGGAAACAAGGGCCAAGCTGGTTGGTGATAAATTACCATTTATTTCATTCTCCCCATGCACCTGTTCCAATCTCACTAAGCTCCCCATTCTCCTCTCACACTGCCCCTCATTCCCGTCTCCTCCTGTCTCTCCCGCTCATCTCTCCCTGTTCCCACTCTCCGCCCTGTCCTCTCCCTAATCTCTCACAACTCCCTGCATTGGGAGGCAGCACAATCGACATATTAAAGCCCTTCCTGATCACCTATAAGGTTAAAGGGCAAAATATCACCTAGTGTTTTTTTCCTTTCCTTAGTTCAATAACTTAACTAACATCTTAACTCTACTTGTTTTTGCTTTTTGGGTCACACCCAGCAATGCACAGGCGTCACTCCTGGCTCTGAACTCAGGAATTACTCCTGGTGGTGCTCAGGGGACCATATGGGACATTGGGAATCGAACCCAGGTCAGCTGCGTGCAACGCAAACGCCCTACCCGCTGTGCTATCGCTCCAGCCCCTTAATTTTACTTCTTAATATTAATTATTTTGTATGGACACAGTAAGAGATACATTGAGATTGTAGGGTGACTCTTCTGGATACATGTCGCTATGGATCTCGGATTACAGTGCTCAGACCAGAATAAACTTTCCTAACCCTAGCAGATTCCTAATCTAATTGTTACTTTTTGGATCATGACAGAATTTATCCATGATCATACTCTTCACTTAGAGTTAAATATTATGGAGCTTTGGTCTGGCCCATTTCGATGCCAGGGTTGCTTACAGCTTGCCGTGCATCCATCCAGTCCCTCATCAGGACCCTACTTTTGGGATGCTAGGAAGTAAGGGCAATTGAGGCTTAAGTGGAGAGAACAGATGCCCAGGAGTGAATATCATTCAGAGTCAGTTAACTCCCATGCTACAAAAGCATATCACTGACTGTTTTCTTGTGTCTATGCAAAAGGATTATTACTCTGAATTAACTATGCAAAGAACTTAAAGAGAAGAGAAAGCAATATTTACAGATAGCAGAGTCTTATTAGGATATCAAGGTGATTGACCAGTTGGGGAGGCAGAACACAAAGAAAGAGATTACAAATAAACACAGAGGAATGGGAACACTGCGGTGGGAGTAACCCAATAAACCTAAGCTCCCTGTGCCAAGACAGAAAGGACAAATCAATGTTATCCTACAGTGTAGAAATAAGGTACATTTTTAAGGCATATGTTTTGCATGTGAAAGACCCAGGTTCAATCCCTGATATCACAATAGGTCCTTGAGCACTGCCAGCAGTGACGTTAGAACACAGAACCAGGAGTAGACCCTAAGCATTGCTGGTTACACTCCCCAATCCAAAATTAATAGACAAACAAATAAAAAAGTATAAGCAAATGCAAGTCAAAATTTTGCACACCTTTGTGAATTGCAGTGCTATTTGCTAACCGATATCGGGAAACTACCCACATGCACAAGGACAGATAAAAACGTTTTGGTACAGAAACACAATGGAATATCACTAAACTATAAGAAATTAAATAAGCCCTGAAACCAGGAATATAGTAATGAGGTTAAGGAGCTTGCTTTGCACACAGTAGACTCCGGCTTAGTGTTCTGGGCACTGCCGTGAAGTGAATCCTAAGTACAGAGCCAGAGGTAAGTCCTGAGCACCACAGGGCACAACCTACGCTCATGATAATAAAAAAGACAATAAATAGTTAAGTATTAGAATTTGATACAACATAAATATAACTGGGAGATGTCATGTTAATTGAAATAAGAAATGGAAAGTTAAGTACTGGATAATCTCACTCACACATCATATAATATACAGAAACAAAACAATGCAAAACATGATGTTCATTAAAAGTAAACTGAAACAGTTCTGACAGAACTAAGTTTCACAGTACAGGATATCAAAAACAATCCAATTGTGAATTGACAATATTTGCAACTTATCCATGTGTAGTCTTGCTAGAGAACCTGGGAACCAATAGAACCAAACTTGGAACCAAACTTCTCCTGGAAAAAGAGACATGCGATTATTTGAAATCTATACTCTGCTCAAGAAAATAGCCATGATTTTTTTCAGTTATAAAAAAATATTTTATATATTTTATATACAGTAGTTGCTATGTTTAATATTTTAGACAGTATATATCCATGTTATATATAAATATATTTGTGCATATATGTATATTTTCATTTATAACCATTGCATAGTATATATGTCTATTACTTCTATCCATTATAAGCATTTATAGAAGTTCTCCTGGATTTGGACATAACATTTTTGTCTCTAAAATGCACTTAAGTATCACTGTATCACTGTCATCTCATTGTTCATCAATTTCCTTGAGCAGGCACCAGTAACGTCTCCATTCGTCCTAGCCCTGAGATTTTAGCAAGTGACACATTGTAGGCTCTTTCAGGGTAAGGGGAATGAGACCCATCATTGTTACTGGGTTTTGAATACACCATGGGGAGTTTGCCAGACTTTGCCTTGCGGGCAGGGTACTCTAGGTAGCTTGCTGGGTTCTCCGAAAACAAGAAGTAGAAAATAAGCTTATGGGAGCTTGGTTTTATAGTCTCTGGATCTTGGCCATGGATGTGATTACACAGCACTGAGGGCAGGTGGTGGGTGTAACTGCCTAGCTACTGGAAGATAGGGGATCTGGGTGGAGGAGGCCAAGTCCCAATCCAAACAGGCTTAAAATCTCCAAGCACTTAAGAACCACTCATATGTTCAATTCCAAATGTGCACAATAAGCCTAAATTAAATTATCAGCGTAATATTTGTGGTTTAAGCATTAAGATGACTTTTTTTTCACAATTGTGAACTACCTAGGTAAATATGGCCTCTATTTCTGGGAAATTATCAATTTTATAATTTAGTCCGATAAAAGCACATTTGGCAGTCAGCTCAGTGATAAAATGTTTTAATCACACTAAAGGAGAGAATCATTCTTGGATTCTATGTGATTCGTCAATTTAGATGGAAAAATATTATTTTCTGAAAAATAGTTTTCCCATGGAATATAGACTTTACTTAGATGATAGTTCTTTATATATTATCATATATTCATCCTTTTCACTTCATGTTTTGTACAGTACCTAAATATAAGACAAGCTTATGAAGTGAATAGAAAATAAATATGAATTTATAATCATCTTGAATATGAAAATCACTCCCATTGTCCTCCCATTGTTCATCGATTTGCTCGAGCAGGCCCAGTAATGTCTCCATTGGAGACTTTGTTGTTACTGTGTTTGGCATATTGAATAAATCACGGGCAGCTTGCGGAGTTTTGCCATTTGGGCGTGATACTCTCGGTAGGTTGCCAGGCTCTCTGAGAGGGGTGGAGGAATTGAACCTGGGTCAGCCAGGTCAAAAAGTATAAAGGAGAAAAAACAGAGTAGAAAAAAATATATATTATGACCTGACTTAGAAAACATAAAATAACTTGTTTAAAAGCTACGGACTCCACATAATTCTCATCTCCAAGTGCTGAAAAGTGATGAGAAGTAATTGAACAACTCTGTTATGTATGGTAAAGGAGTTGGACAGTGCTTTGTAACAGGCAAGATTTATGAAAGCCATGAGTTTTTAGCAGTATCAAATGGTTTGAATGATACTCTCAGGGATAAAATTTTTGCTAAAGAAACATAAGTCATTTTCATTGTGCTTAAGTTCTCTATAAAATTACTATAGCTTCTCTCGTGTTTTCCTATGTTCTTTCAAGAAGCATTTGTCAGAACAAGACAAACTCTCAGAAAATGCAACCTTAAGATATGATAATAAATATGTGAAACAGTATAAACAAAACGCATTTCCATCCTAGAAAGAAAAATGATTCTATCATTCTTCAAATCATTTGCCAAGGGATGGGTTGTCCTACTTTTCTACTTTTCCCCTCAGAATTATTCCTCTGTGTCAATGTTTTAATGCAAAACACACTATATGATATGCTCTGGAGAGTCTATTAAAGGTTACTCTTGCACCTGGAGGGGTGTGGAAAATGAATTATCAAAGGAATCCTACTGGAGATGTATTGTATATATCATTTATTCCTAGTGGTGTTACAGAATAATTTTTGAAGTTGCTGTGGCGACCATTCTTTAGTCATTGACATAAGTAGAAAATATGAATAAATAGTCCCTCAGTATAAACCAGTTGACCAAAAGGAAAAAAAATATTAAAAAATCCACAGACATGAACATATTAACACAAACATATGCATCATTTTTGAAAGACTGTAGCTGTTGCAAAATTATTTTTCTTTGGAGCAATAGCACACTAGGTAAGATGTTTGCCTTGCCTCAGCCAATCCGGGTTCGATTCCTTCATCCCTCTTGGAGAGCCCAGCAAGCTACTGAAAGTACCCCGCCCACATGGCAGAGCGTGGCAAGCTCACCATGGCATATTCGATAAGCCAAAAACAATAAAAACAAGTCTCACAATGGAGACGTTACTGGTGCCCACTCGAGGAGATCGATGAACAGGAAGACGGTGCTACAGTGCTACAGATTTCCTTTTAAATATATAGAAGCTATCTAGTGTCTTAGTCATTTTTACCATGCATGTATGTTTGTGTGGGGGCGATGTGTGTTGAGGGTCAAACCTAGTTATCATGCATCCTTACATGTACTTTACTCTTGAATAACACCTTCAGCATCGTTTCATTTTCCTGTATCTTAATATATATATGCGTGTATATATGTGTGTGTACATATACATATATATATATTTAAAATTAGAAGTTTCTTAACTTTACCTTTTTATTGTAATCTTTCATTGTTGAGGATAAGATGATCAATATTATTTTAAATACTGATGTTGAGAATCACAATTTTATAGACATTGGTCAAATATTTGGCCAATATTTATTGATTGTTTAATATGTTCCAGTAATTTGAAAACTTATGATACAGAAATAATATGTTGCTCTTAAGAAGCTTTATTATATGGGTGGACATCAGTGAATATATGATAATAAACATTAAATTAATGCCTTGCTATTTCTAATGATTTGGGGATTCAAGAGATATCATGGGAATTTAGATACATATCTTTCATGTGGATGACCATGGTTTAATTATTAGCATAGTATAAGGCCCCCGCGGCCCCCCAAATATCACCAGGAGTCATATCTGAGAAAAAGAGCCAGGAGTTAGTGCTGAGGAGAGTACAGGGTGGGTGCCTGCCTTGCATACAGTAGACCTGGGTTCAATTTCTGACAATACATACCACCTGAGTCCCACCAGAAGTGACAGAGCTGAGAGTAAACCCTGAGCATCAACAGCTGTGGCCCCCAAATGACAGCAACAAAAGTTATGTTGAAGCTTGCTTATATGGAAAATATTTAGAATTGACAGATTTGGATAATATTTTTAAATATCTAAATTTTGTTTACTGTTTGTTTAGGACATGGTTTTTAAACTCAAGGGCGAGGAATCAAATAGGATATTCAATAAAATAGCCTGAGGACTACAAAGTGATAAAAGTTCTTGAATTCTATTTTTCTTTTTCCTGTGGTTAGGGCATTTGCCTTGCATGCAGCTGACCTGGGTTCAATTCCCCTGCCCCTCTCGGAGAGCCTGGCAAGCTACGAAGAGTGTCTCACCCGTACAGCAGAGTCTGGCAAGCTACCTGTGATGTATTTGATATGCCAAAAAGAGTAACAACTAGTCTCACAATTGTGAGACATTACGCTCGAGTAAATCGATGAACAATGGGAGAACAGTGCTACAGACAGTAGCTCTTTCTTTTTTCCTAATGATATGTATTTATTATTTTTTAATGTTTTGATTTTATTTTCATAAAGTTGTTCACAATAATTTATTACCTTCAATGGTTCAAAACTAATCCTACCATCATTCCACCTTCCCACAACCATTATTTTGAATATTCTCACCACCATTCAAGCCTGCCCTACAGGCAGATGCTAGATAATTTATTTTCTATTGCTTTTTATGAAAAGTATGAAATATCTGTAAAGGTCTACCTCACAGTGATTCAATAAAACAGTTAAAAAAAAAACAACGATGGTCTGAGATGTTGCACAGCACTAAAGAGGGCATATGCTCCTGGAATTCTAAAATTTTAAATAATTAGGGTCTGCAGACATCTCTGCAGCAAGCTGCTCTGTTCCAAGATTTATTTGTGAGTCTCTGGATCACAGCCATTAATATGCTTTAATGTCACCCAGAGGTGATCATGGGTGTGAAAGTCAGGGCCCTGGAAGGGCAGGGGGATGGGAAGGGGTGGCCCATTCCCAGCTCCTTGAGGTCTGAAATTTTCAGTCATTGGTCTCACATACCTGAGTTTTCCAGCAGATTTATTCTCTTTCATGAGGGGCTTGGGGCTAGCCTGTGAAGATCAGCCATGAGGGTGGCAGTGATTGTGTTCTGGAGGTTTATGGCCACCAGGGTTCATTTGGAGCAGGTGTTGTATTGTCCCTCGGCCTGCTCCAGTCTGAAGCACCTTGGTGAAATCAACCTGGGGCAAGGTCCAGGACATCTCTGCAGGGAGTTGCTCTGTTCAGAGATTCATTTGTGAGTCTCAAGTTCTTGAATTCTAAAGGGCTTATTTGAACATAAATACAGTTTTGTTTGGGCCACACCCCACATTGTTCATTGACTTCTCTGGGCTCTGTGCTCTCAATGGCCATGCCTGAAGTGCTTTAACATTTAGTGAACTAAATGGTGCTAGGGTTGATAAATGCAAGGTGAGGACCTTAGTTCTGAGATTATCTCTCCAGTCCAAATAAAGAAAAAAAATTAAGTTAAAGAACCAGATAAAATCTAACAAGGACAAGATAAAATAGTAGTAAAGAGTGATGTGTGTGTTGGGAAGATGGGGTGGTTTGCTTTCAAAATACTCTATCTGTTAAAAAAAAAATAAAATGATCAAAAAATGAAATCGGTACAAAATGGCAACTAGAGAGGATAAATACTAAAAGGAAATGATTAAGCCAAGAAAATAAAATGGCTCAAAAAAGACAAAATACAGATTATTATTATTTTATTGAAGCAAACAATATGTAGCAAAAAATTTACAAATAATGATAAGTTATACAATATTATTTTATTTATTTACATTTGTTTCTTTTGGAGCTATACCTGGATCCTGGCGCCCTCCTCAGTAATCCACTGTTGGCAGAGCTCAGGGACCATAGATTGAACCTATGTTCTGCTATGTGCAGTCAAGCACCTTAGCAGTTAAACTATGACTTTGTCCCACCAAATTATAAAATGTTCCTTAATGTAATTTTTAAAAAGCTATATCTGCAGAAAGTTTTTATTTTTTCTTTTGGCTGAACACTTATATCTGTAACTTATTGATGACTACCATTACTGATTAAGTAGAGTTCTAATGTATATGTTAGTTGACATTTTAATTTATGTTAATAAAGTAAAGCAATGAAAATTTATGTGAGCATTCATTAATTCAAAGTCCAGCTAAATGACAGTGACTAAATTTCTTCGTCTTACAGATATGATAAAATAACTTCTACTTTGTAGAGTTGGCAGAAAATATTAACTATTATGAATTTAATCCAAACTGTTTTAGCTTTCAAAACAGAATTCTAAAAACTGTGTGTGTGATATATGTGAGAAATGCTGTGGGATTAAGTGAAATCTATGTGAGATGCTGTGTGTGATTCAAGAGTCCTTAAATTATGTAATATATGCATATTTAAAAATGATTTATGGATTATGGTGTGTTTTTTTTTTAGAGTCAAAATTTCTTGAAGCAATCCTCAATAAACAGTGTGAAAGCATTTATATTTATTGGAGACAAAGCTCCAATTTGAAATATATATACCCATTGACACAAATTAAAATATCAAAAAATATTCAACTTTAAGCCCATTGACACCAACATGATCAGGAAAACTACCTAGATGAGCTGTATACCTATAATCATTACTGAGAACAGCTTTTAAATCCACAAAGAAGTTTGCACCTAACAGGTAGTGATATGAACATCTTTAGGTGTAATTGGGAAAGATTATGATATTATCATTTTCATCAATCAAAACCTTCTGAGCTTTTGAATTCTTTCTCTCTCTCTCTCTCTCTCTCTCTCTCTCTCTCTCTCTCTCTCTCTCTCTCACACACACACACACACACATACACACACACACTCACGCACACATACACATATTTGTTTTATTGGTAGGTATGCAAAGAATGACTTCTCAAGAAAAATTGTAGCAAAAAAAAACTGTATGGATCAATCACAAATCTATTTTTTGGCATGAGCATCTTGAATGATGATTTTGATATTACTTTTGATGGGAAATATAGAGAAAAGTCTACATGATGGGAGAGATGGTGAATTTTGCATGCTGATTCTGACACAGATGTCAGAATAGATATTCTAGAAAATTTATTGAAAACCTTGTTATAAATATGAAGCTTGTTGACTGTCCAAACCTTCCAAACAGTAGAAATTAAATCTCTAGGATTTAATGCATCACTTGCTTTTTCAATATATACATATATATATATATATTTAAAAAAAACAATTTTCCAAAATACAATTTTGGTTTTTGAATTCTAGTCTATCAGCTTATTTTTTAATCTAATTAAAACAGTCCTGTATATTTTTAATTTACAATTCAAGTTAAAATTTAAAATATGAAGGATGACGCTTCCTCTCATCAAGTCCTTAAGCTTACTTTGTATTCACAATCATTTCCTTCTAAAAAAAATGACTGAACATTTTGGGGATATTCAAGAACAGGTTTCTTAAAAATTTTGATTTTATGATTATTAAAATTAAAAATCATATTGTGGAGAATTGGAATTATCATAATTTACAACTTTCCTTTCAGAAATATATAATTTCTATTTATGTAAACTTAAAATTTCTTCCTTCACTAAAAGTACATGTTTATGTGATCTGTGATATTACTTTTGTTGCCATGTATGCATTTTCTTTAAATTTGGGGAATTAAATTTTAAGCAAGTTAAGTCGTTAATAAAACTAAATAGTTTTTGAAATCTAGGCACTTACATCTTCTAAATACTGACATATTTGGAAAGAATACTTAAAAAAAACTCTCCTTATTCTAAAAGCAAATAAAGCAAATATATAAAATTCTGACACTTCCTGACACATAAGAAGTGAGATGTAGTGATAACCATTAAGGTTAAAATAGAAAGAACAATATTTAGGGACTGGAATTATTATAGTACAATGGGTAGAGTCCTCGCTTTATGAGTGGCGAAAACTAAGCACAGATCCACAAGTAACCCTTGAGCCCTGCTGGGTGTCACCCCAAGCCCAAAAACAAACAAAAACGAACAATATCTAAAGAGGAAAACCTGGTGTTGGTATATAAATTTTCTGAGGAAGAAATGTTGAAAATACATAGTTTTTAAAAAGTTTTTTCTGTTTGATTTTATTTTTGCTTTGTTTTTTATATAGAAATGAGTCAATAGAGTGGGAGGAACAGAAAGACCTGATAATTAATGGATGCTTCATTTTATAAGCGAGGTAAAAGAAAGGGTACATGGGATTAGTCAGAGGGTTATATAGTTCTTCTTGTACAAGGACAGAGATAGAACCAGAAGGCATAAAGAAGATGCATCATTTACTGGTAAATTTGTCAATGCTAAAGAAATTTAAGCAAATTCTTGAAGATTGAATACTGTCTTGAAACAAGAGAGCTCTCCTCTCTCTCTCTCTCTCTCTCTCTCTTTTCTCTCTCTCTCTTTTCGCCTTTCTAAATGAACACTTTTTTCTCTTAGAATATGACCTTAATAAGTTTGTATTTAAATTAGACTCTATCTAAGTATTTTTATATAGCACAACCCAATATTTTGTTTTCAGATTTCTTAAAAAAAAAAAGCCTTTATTAAAAGTCCTGTGTAAGAATCAGCATTAAAATGATACGAGCAGTTTGATTTTTAAAGTACCTAAACATCAATGGAATTAGAAAGTTTGCTAGTCCCATTTATATTCCATCAACTCTTGGACAATTCGTCAATGTCAGAATATGTGCACTGTGTTCACAGTTGTCTCTGTGCTGTTATGCTTTTAAAGATTACATTATGTTGCAGTGTATTCAAGTCCCTCAAGCAAGAAATAGGATGGTTTCCTATAGGTAAAAACATTTATTTTTACCCTCAAACCGATCATTTCTGTCTTCCTCCTAGCTTTCTACTGGTTTTCAATTGTATTTGTGGTATTAAGAAATGAAACACAATTTTGCACCTGCATATAATGCAAAATATAACGCAAATAGAGTGTTCTGAATTTTTATTGTTAATTGAGGACTGACATTTGGTTGAATTTTAAATCTTTTACATGATTTTCATTTTCTATGAAAACACTTTATCCTTAAAGCTTAATACTATCTCTCAACAAAGAAAAAATAAAGTAATCACACTAATGGCAAGATTTGGATAATATTGTACCATAAAACAAGATAGAAGAGAAGCCAGAGAATATTTATTCTATAAAATATAATATGAAATAGGAAAAACATATTCAAGGTTTCAAGAAATATAGACACAACTTCACATAAGTTGCCACATTGCTATGCTGCCTGGTATTTAACAAGAAGAGATAAGTAACTGAGAATGAAACTTACCAGTTAATAGTATTCACTACTAAGATACTTCAGTTGGAAGAAAATAGGATAGTTGTGATCTTTCAATACATTATTTATTAATCTATCAGCCTCTCAATGAAATTCAAGGTTGAGTGAAACTATCTGATCAAATATATAATAAAGGAAAAATTATAATATAGTGATTTTTTAACAGAAGCATTCATTTAAAAAAATAAAAAGATACGAATTGTTGTCTGGGGAAATTGCATTAAAGTGTCTAATTCATAGCAGTTCTCCCACCACTCACAAATTCTGATAATCTGCCATCAGAGTCCAATGAATCATTATCCTTTGTTCCCATTTGTGTACCTTTCCCACTCTGGTGATGACAGTTCTTTTGTCAAAATCCAATAGTTTCTTTTCTATTTAATTTTAGTTGTTCATTTTCTTAGTGTCTATATCTTCCACAAGCAAGTGATATCATCTGGTATTAACTGTTTGGAATTGTTTCACTAGTTTATTGAAGAAATAGATGTAAGATGGAGATTCTGTTATACTGGAAGATCAAAACTCTTTTCAAGTTTAGTTCCTCTTTGAACTATTGAAAGTATTGCTCATAAGCTTACAAAACAACCTAAATCCTGAGCACGAAGTCAGGAGTAACACAAAAGCACTACAGGATGAGGGCAATAACTACACCCCAAAACATGACCACTGTGGGTACTGAAGAGACTGGACAGTGTGGAAGCTGCTTTCCTTGCATTTAATACCTTTGTTAGCTTCCTGGCATCCCATATGGTCATCTGAGCCCCAACAGGAGTGATCTCTGAGCATAGAGTTAGGAGTAAGCCCTTAGTCTCACTGGACTTAGTCAACCCCTTCACCGCCAACACCCCCCCCCCCCCCCACACACACACACAAAGACTAATTTAAATGTTAAAACTTTGATGTGCTGCTTGGGACCCAGTGGTACTTAAGGCCATCAAGGCCTCACCTGGAGTTGCTACAGATGACTGTGTGATGAGAATGATCAAACTTGGTGATTTCTCATGCAGGAAATGAGCTTTTAGCTCTTTGAGTTTACTCCCAGTCGCTAGCTTAATATTGTAGTAAACTTACTTTAAAGCTAGCATTTATCAGTTCTAACCATTGGTATGTGTGGGACAAAAAGTCACCTAGACTTTATTTACATTATATATTTAAGAAAAATATTTGTTTTCAAAGTTGTTTTGATCATCACCTTATCTTATCTTGATCTACATCAAGCAAATGTAGCAAACGGAAGTGTTTAATTTATGAATTAGTTAAAAATTAACACAGAGTTTTAAATAGGGCTGGAGAAACAGTTCAAGTAGACTCAACATTGTCTTGGCATGTAGGAGGCACAGGTCCAACTCGGGCTCTGCATGATCCCATGAACACTGGCGGAAGTGACCCCAAGTAAGGAGCCACAAGTAGTCCTGAGCACCAGAAGTTATAGATTTAAACCCACAAAATAGAGAAGAAATTATTGCTTGAAAATTAGCTAAATTAAGCATCCAGCAGTCACACATTTCATAAGTTTAGATTTCTACCTCCATTATATTTTAAGAAAATAAATATTGAATTATGTTTTGTAAGGATTAATTTCAAGTCCAGTTTTCATTCCTCCATCCCTCTCGGAGAGCCCAGCAAGCTACTGAGAGTATTCTGCCCACACAGCAGAGCCTGGCAAGCACCCTTTGGGGTATTCGATAAGCCAAAAACAGTAACAACAAGTCTCACAATGGAGACATTATTGGTGCCTGCTCAAGCAAATCAATGAACAACGGGAGGACAGTGCTATAGTGCTACAATGGTACTGTTGGAAAAGAGCCCATCTAAAAACAGATACATCTGGATTTTAACATTTTTCTCTTAAATGTTATTATTTTGGGTCACACCAGTGATGCTCAGCACTTACTCCCTTCTCTGCACTCAGAGATCTTTGCTGGCTAGGCTCAGGGAACCATATGGGGTGTCAAAGATGAGAACTTGGATCAGCCACATGCAAGGCAAGCACTCTCCCTGCTATGTTATCTCTCTGGTCTTTTATGTTTTTTTTCATTTCATCATCCTGTTAATCGTCGATTGCCTCGAGCAGGCCCCAGTAACGTCTCTTTCATCCTAGCCCTGAGATTATATTCACGGCTCTTTAGGAGAATGAGACCCATCATTGTTACTGGTATTTGGCATATTTGGTAGGCCACGGGGAGTTTGCCAGACTCTGCCCTGTGGGCAGGCTACATTCGGATAGCCTGCAAGTTTGTCCAAAGTAGGAATGAGGTAATAAGATGTTCCGGGATCTGGATTTTATAGTCTCTGAGTCTTGGCCGCTGATGGGATTACACGGCGCCAGGGGGCCAGGTGGTGGGTGTGACCCCCGCCTACTGGAATTTGGAGGATCTGGGTGGAAGATGCTCGACTCCAATTCGAGTAGGCTTGGAGGTCTCGGCCCCGGAACCCGCGTGGCTTTGTCCCTCTGCCAGTACCTTCATGTGTGCGGAGAGTGGTCTCAGCATGGTGGTGGCTGGTCCTGGAGGTCTTCGGCTGCCGTAGCCCTGGTCAGGGCGGGGAGGAAAGCTCAACCCGCTCCCCTCCAAGGGACTCCGGGAAGGAACACCCAGGCGCGGGGGCAGAGACTGTTAGCATTTTTTATTATACTTACTATTTCTATTTACTCAAAATACTTAACAAACCACACCAATATTGAGAGTAAGAAGTATACATTATGAAAATGTATGAGAACTAGCCAATAGTTCAACACACTCACATGCTTCTCAATTGGGAGGCATAGGGAAAACCCTGAATATTGTTCCATGTCCTCTGAATGTGATTCAAATACGAAACAAAAAACAAAACAGGGCTGTGATAGCACAGCGGGTAGGGTGTTTGCCTTGCACACGGCCAACCCAGGTTCGATTCCCAGCATCACACATGGTCCCCCAAACACTGCCAGGACTAATTCCTGAGTGTAGAGCCAGGAGTAAACCCTGTGCATGGCCGGGTGTGACACAAAGAAAAAAAGAAAAAGAAAAACCAAAACATAAGACAAAAATCAGTTGCCAACTTAATCAATTATGAAAGACAGTAATATACAAAAAATAAGTTATAGGTTTATTTGTCAAAAAAAGTAAAAGAAACAATGAAACATTCAATTAGTTTGAGAGAAAGATTATGAGAGTCACTGAGAAGTCTTCCAGACCTCTAGAACATCACTTAAGAAGTCACACCAATAAAAAGTAGTTTAAAAGAAAGGAGAAGTTCTTATCCCTACTACTATTCAGAATGTTCTCAAAAAAATTGTCAGTTAAATTCTGTCTAATCAAAAGATGGTAAATCACTCCAGATATATCTTCCCTGATGCAGTTGCTAATTTTTGGAGGGTCATTATTTACATCACACCAGGCTGTGCTTACTCCTGGTTCTTTGTTCAAGGGTCACTCATGATCAGATTCTGGGGATCTTATGTGGTGCCTGCCAGCCACTTAGAAAGTAAGTGCTTTGTGAATTCTCTGCCCTATGAATATTTTTTCAAATAAACTGTGCATATCATTTGCATCAAATGACAGTTTATTTTCATGGAAAATAAGTTGAGTACTCGAGAGACTTAACAAAAGCTTATAATGTTATTGTCAATTTATGCATGACTAAGGCAACAGTAAACATAAAAAAAACAAGTAGAGGAAAATTTTGATGCTATATTTGAACTGTAAATAGTTTAAACTTGGATTCTTTTTAAAACAACAACAACAATAATAATAATAATCACTGAATCACTGTATCACTGTCATCCTGTTGTTCATTAATTTACTTGAGTGGGCACCAGTAATGTCTCTATTGATCCCAGTCCTGAGATTTTAGCAGCCTCCAATCTTTGGGAAAGACGAGTAAGGAGAGGCTGCTAAAAAACAATAATAAAACTTCTTTTTAAGCTCTGTTTATTAAAAGCTCAGAAAAGCAAAATCAATTCAATCAAAATGAGTAACACCCAGTGACAGACTTGGTATTTCATAAATGCCTTTTTTCACAATAGAAACAAGGACTCCTTAGGAAAAAAAATAAAACAGATTTTTTTTTTCTGAATCAAGAAATTTAGATAATTTGGGTCAAGGGTGAACACAGAGGTAGAGGTAGAACACCACCCTGAATATGCAAAGTTCTAGGCTTGATACCTGGCACTGCCCCCAAAATGAAAATCAAAACAACACCATATGTAAATATGTATACTTACATATATGTTCACAGTCAAAGTCACAGTCCTCCCGTTGTTCATCGATTTGCTTGAGTGGGCCCAGTAACGTCTCTATTGTGAGACTTGATGTTACTGTGTTTGGCATATCGAATATGTCACGAGGAGCTTGCCAGGCTTTGCCGTGCAGGCTTGATACTCTCGGTAGATTGTCGGGCTCTCCGAGAGGGGTGGAGGAATCGAACTTGGGTCGGCCATGTTGGCTGCGTGCAAGGCAAACGCCCTACTGCTGTGCTATCGCTCCAGCCCACATATAAATATATATTTACAAGATTGGATATCCCATTCAACATTAAAACACATCTTTAAAAATCACTTATCCCAATGTTGCTGACATACTTTCAGCTAAAGTTTTATCCCTATGATTTTGGGTTAAAAAATATAAACTGTTAACTCTGCTTCAAGTAATTTTCTGCAAATTGATGGTAAAACAGACTTTCAAAATGGACCCAAGAACAGAAATTAAATAAATCAACAAAAATGAAGCATTTTGGCATATTAAAATAATTTAAATAGATTTGGGAATTTGATGAAAACCATCTGAAGAGATAAAATTAGCTAGAATTTTGTATCTGCATAAGTATGAAAATCACAACAGATGTCACTGTCACTGTCACTGTCCTCTCATTGTTCATCGATTTGCTCGAGTGGGCCCAGTATTGTCTCCATTGCGACAATTGTTACTGTGTATGGCATATCAAATATGTCACAGGCAGCTTGTCAGGCTTTGCCGTGTGGGCAAGATACTCTTGGTAGCTTGCCTGGCTCTCCAAGAGGGGTGGAGAATTCAACTCAGATCAGCCATGCTGGCCGCTTGCAAGGCAAATGCCCTACCCGGTGTGCTATCGCTCCAACCACACAACAGATGAATAAACTTAATATTAAAATCTTAAATTTCCTGTTGGTATTTTGTCATTAACAAGAAGTAACGAGTTTCTTCTGTGTTTTTTAATATTTTGTTTCCCAGGAAAAATAAATCTTGAGGGTCGAAGCTATATTACAAGCGGGTAGGGTGTTTGCCTTGCATGCAGCTGACCAGGGTTCAATCCCTGGCATCCCATATTGTCCCCCAAACACCACCAGAAGTAATTCCTGAGTGCAGAGCCAGGAGTAACCCCTGAACATAACTGGGTGTGATCCAAAAAGCAAAAATAACAACAAACAAACAAACAAGAAAACACTCTTGTGGAGAACTCCCAGTACTGAATCATAGTAAGTAGAGTCATTATCAGTTCTTGTTTTCTAATGGACTATGGTTCCCCTGTGTTCTTCACATACTCCTTTGATTATTTTCCAAATACTGCCTACAAGTTTTCATCTTTGGAGCCTGGGAAGCCTCAGAAGTGTCATAGCTTTAATATTCTGTGACTCTCAATCTAACCTTTATTATCTCTCCATTTCTTTTCTTTTCTCATATTTCTCTCTTACTTCACTGTACTTTTTTGTTCTCTCTTCTTCATGACCTTCTTTCTCTTTGTCCTCTTTTTTTGCTCCACTCATTAGACACAAGGCCATGGAGAAGCAGAGTCAGATTTGTAAGTTCAATGCTCTTGAGTCTTTATGATTTTAGTACAAAATTTAAATACTTTTTCAACCATTAAAACTTTTCATACAACCATTCCATATCACTTGATCACTTGACTTCCCATTTATCATAGATTTGCTCGAGTAGGCGCCAGTAACGTCTCCATTTGTCCCTGTTGCGTGCTAGTGTAGCCCAATGGCGTCTGTTCGTTCTAGGAACACAAAGAGCCTCAAACCGATCTTAGAGGGTCTTGACGAAGAAGTCTGACCATCTTATGGGTTGGCGGCCACGCAGTCTTTTGACATCATGTGGAATCCAGTCAGTAACAGCTCTAGTCCAGTGGCCATCTCCAAATCTCATTATGTGTCCAGCCCATCTGATTTTTGACACCTTGGCAAATGAGACAGCGTCCCTGATTCCTGATCATCGAAGAAGGTCGGAACTCCGGATTCTTTCTCTCATTTGAGTGAAATGTGATACTCCAAGCATAGCTCTTTCCATTCCTCTTTGGGAGACCCGAATAGCATTCTCATCCTATTTTCGTAAGACCCGGGCCTCTGAGGCGTATGTTAATGCAGGAAGAACAGTGGAATTGAAGAGATGTGCTCGGAGCTGGAGGTTCTTTGTCCTCTTAGCTATTTATTCAATGCTCTTGAAGGTGTTCCAAGTCACTCTCTTCCTCCTGCACAACTCAGGTGACAGGTCATTTGTCATGTTGACTTCTCGACCTAGGTACACATAACTGTTACATTCAGAGATGGTTGTTTCGTTGAGAGCGAATGGAGCATCAGGAACAAGGAGGCTGTTTCTCATAAACACTGGCTCAAGGGACCAGGGACAGAGATCCTCTGCTTGCCCTCACCAACCACAGGTGATGAAGGGATTAAAACCAGGAGCCCCGCCCTACCCTGCCCTGTCTGCTTCCACCAACCACCAGAGACCCAGGGATTGGATTGCGCACAGAAGACCCACCCTACCCCTACTAGTACCAGATAAATACCTCCTGGGCAGACCTCCACTACCTCCACTACACAGCCACCGCCACACTCCAGGACACTTTCCAGAACACATGGCCACTTGACTCATTATAAGACACTTAATACTCATCTTCCAGAATTGCTGCACCATATTTGATAGGGTTGAAATATGGTTTGAACTATGGGAACACCTATAAGGGTGATTAGAGGCTGCCCTAAAAGCCTCTATCCCTCTTGGAGAGACTGGCAAGCTACCGAGAGTATTCTGCCCGCATAGCAGAGCCTGGAAAGCTATCTGTTGTATATTCGATATGCCAAAACCAGTAATTACAATGGGTCTCATTCCCCTGACCCTGAAGGCATCACCATTCCATATAATTATTATAAAACCAGTTTGCCATCAATGCTTGCTCCAGCATTCAATGACTTTGAAGTTTGGCACCATCTTGGCACCATGACAAAATGCCTATTTTTGTGTGTCCTATGTCTTAGCAATGTTTTAAAAATACTAAGCTCATGACTGTACATTTGAAATTAGCATCCTCTAGCATTCTCAGACTTACCTAAATTTCTATACAATAAACCCTAATTTATTGTCAAGAGACTTGTCTCCAAATATTTCATCTCTTCCTTTGATATCCTTGTTATGTTAAAAATATGTGATTACTATATTCCTGGTACAGTATTCTTTCTTATTCATATCCATGTGTAGATAGATATATAATTACATGAATGTTTTAAAAATAAGTCTGAAGGAAATTATAAGCTGAATTGACAACTGAAAACCAGGAGGTCTCTCTGGACAGACACTGCTGCCCACATCTTCTCTGTTCCCCAAGGCTCATGAAACAGATGCAGAGAATCTTTTTTTTGTAGTGGATACAGGCATTCAGTTTCTTGTGCTCAAGTAGACAAACCTGAAAGCAAGGAACAATAGAAACAGCCAGAGTTCATCATCAGATGATGTTATTTAGAGAAACACAAAGGAAAAGAAACTAAGTCAGGAAACTCCCAGATTCTGGGAAGGGGTCTCCTAAAGCAGGATTCCAGAGAAAGACCAAAATCCCTCCCCATAGATGCCTTTTGAACAAAGATGTGTCGTGAGCATTTGTTTATTATACTCCAAGAATGTGGACCACTAGAAATGGGGGAGAGTGCTGAGATGATTGCCTTCTGGGGTTCCCATCCAGGTAGGGTCTAGATGGTCCAGTTTATCAGGTAGGATTCAGGACCACCCTCCTGACACAGATGATGCTGGAGCGATTACTCCAGGACTTTGTTTGTTTGGGATTCCCAGGTTCTTGAATATTTTCAAGAATGATAATACTGAGTGATAAGATGCACAGACTCATAGTTAGAAAGCAGAAAAGTTTATTGGAAAGTAGAAGAGAAAGAAAAAGGAACTCCCCAAGTGGAGCAGAATTTAGTATAGGATTATATTAAAAGTAAGTTTTATGTAGGTCTTTAAGGCCCTTTGCATTAATCAATTGACAAGTATTATAGAGAATACAGGGAAGCTGCAGGGTGGTCAGACTGGTGTGATTCTTTCTGGCCATCTATCTGAGGTATTGTCCATTATCTTAGCCTCCCCGTGAGCCTAAGCTCTGGGGAAAATTCTTATGGTAGACAGTTCTCAACTCCCTGTGTTAGGATGCGGATCATGATCTCCCTTTAATGACAAAGAGACTCCAGAGACTGCAAACAGCAAGCAAGGCTTATTGTAAGACTGGCTAGTCAGGGTCGAGCCACCTACACAGACATGCTGGTTGATAGATTAGGCAAGACCCGGAACTTCTTCAAAGGGAATCTTATATAGGCCTTCACTGGCCGTTACAGCAAAGCCCGGGCATTTCACAGCCAATAGATTTGTAACAACATTTTATTGATTTTAACAATAATGTTTTTGTAACATTATGCTTTTGTAACAAAATGTTTTAGTAACAACATTTTATTGATTTTAAATGGATTTCTTAACAAATCCATTTAAAATCACTCCTTAGCCTATAGATTCAAAGATCAGCATTTGTGTACATGGGCATTGTGGCTAGCGGGCATCTCATAACTCAGACACCTGGTTATCTTCCATGTCCACTCGGCTCCCCATGATTTACAGCTCATGGCACCTACATTCTGGTGGAGGGGGATGAGGGGAGAGTTACTAGAGTTTCTAGAGGGGCAGATAAGGTAGAGTCAACAGAGGAGGCAAGATATACATCCCAAATAGGAAAAGTCAACAAATGGAGACAGAATTTACATCTCAAGGTTTTACTAGGGAGGGGGAAAGATTTACAACCCAAGGCTTAACCAGGGAGGGGGCAGGTAAGGTAGAGTTACTAATTAGCAGAGTTTAGCACTGGAATTTCCCTCCGGGTCCCAAGGGACCTTACACCTGATTATCCAAAAAGCTCAGGAATCTGTACGAAATCAAAAATGTATGATGGGCAAGCAAAAAACTGCTCACAGCAGCTGTCAAGGGTAAATTGAGGCTTCCTCTTTCACTGCTATGGTCCTGACATCCCAAACTATTGAGTAGGGCCATATTCCTAATCTTACTCTACTTGTTTGCCTTTTGACCCTATCACATTCACTAGAAACTTTCTTTAGGTTTACTATATGTGAATGGTCAGGTAACCAGCCCAGGTGACTTATTGGCCATTCTACTTCCCACTAAGTCTACAAACAAGCATTTTAAAAGATGTGATTTTCTTGTTTTCCTTTTCCTACAAAATGAATTATGATCATGAAGAAAAGACGGTGGCTTAGAGGACCTGAGCTTGTCTCTTCCAACTTACTGCTTTGTTACCATAATAGCTCTTTCTCCAACATGTCACACTGTATCTAGATTGAATACCCCTGGAGCAACCCTCCAACTAAAAATCTCACAGCTAGAATTTTCCCTAAAATTTAATCTGTCCAATTTAAAAATTAGATCGAGCAATCACTGTGTTATTTGAAAATAGCCTTCATTATACTTACATACATTTTGTCTAAAGCTTGTTTCTTACATTGACCTTGATATACTGCTAGCATGACATGAAACAGTGTTCATAATGGTCTTGCATCATTCTTGTTAAAACTTGAAGGGTACCAGTATCTACCATCCTAAAATGTGACACTAGGGTATATGGATTATTTTTAGCTAAAGGTTATTGAGGATTAGCAGACACAGGAAAAGCTTAAAAAACAGCAGCAGGCTCGGATTTTTCTTTTAAGAAGGAAATTTACATTTATAATGAAAATTACCATTTGGAAAATATGTTTTCAGAGCCCAGACCAGGAAAAAGAGAACTCAATAATACAGTGAGAAAGTATGTACTTCAATCTGCATTAAAAGACCAACAAATATTACTAAAAGGATGTACCAAAGTTTCTTTAACGAGTCATCTGTTCTCGGTCACGCAGGTTTTTTCCAGATTCTAGCTATTGTAAACAGTGCTGCAATGAACAAACAAGTGCAGATCTCACTTCGACTATTTTTTTTTGCCTCTCCAGGGTATATTCCCAGGAGTGGTATTGCTAGGTCAAATGGGAGCTCAATTTCTAATTTTTTGAGAATCGTCCATACTGTTTTCCAAAAGGGCTGAACCAGTCCGCATCCCCACCAGCAGTGAAGGAGGGTCCCTTTTTGACCACATCCTCGGAGTGCCCTGCCACAGAGGCAGGGTGGTATGGGGGGATGGTGGGTGGGAGGGATTAGTGGTGGTGGAGAATGGGCACTGGTGGAGGAATGGGTATTCAATTATTGTATAACTGAAACTCAAACATAAAAATTTGTAAGTCTACAACTGTACCTCATGGTGTTTCACTAATAAAAATTTTTAAAAAAACTTTATATATATATATATATATATTTTACTAAAGGAGCTTCCTTTACCACACCTTTCCTGATTGCCTTAAAAAAAAAAAAACCCTCCCTCCTCTGATTCAGAAATCCCAATCTCCACTTTTTTGTTGTTGTTGGATCAGAAATGGTACAGAAACCCGAGTTCAAAGCACCTTTTATTTGAGTTATTCAGATCCAGGTACTTTCCTATGTATGCTTAAAGTCATGCTTATGAACAGATTTTCTTCTTTGTTAATCTACTTTTAGTGTATCCAATGTATACAGCTTCAACTAAAAACATAAAGAAGGTGTAGGGAAACGAGGGTTTTTTTCTTCTTTACAATTCGGTTATCAAATATCCTTCTCTAAAGATTAGTTTTGTTGGGGCTGGAGCAATAGCACAGTGGGTAGGGCATTGGCCTTACACTTGGCCGACCCAGGTTTGATTCCCAGCAACCCATATGGTCCCCCAAGCACTGCCAGGAGTGATTCCTGAATGCATGAACCAGGAGTAACTCCTGTGCATCGCCGGGTATGACTCCCCAAAAAAAGCAAAAATAAAAAAAAATAATAAAATAAAGATCAGTTTTGTCTGTGCATATGATCTAGCTCAGGCCCAACACCTTTGAGGAATTCATCTTTTTGTTTTGCCATACCTCTGACTCCCAGAACACACACACACACACACACACACACACACACACACACACACACACACATTTTTTTTTCTCCAAAGTTGATTTCAATACTATGAAAATTTCATTGGCTTTCTTATATGAGCCATTTATTAGACTGCATTCCAACTAAAAATCAGAAAGACTGTAAAACAAGAATATTACAAAATGGATTTTTTTTAATCCTCAGAAAGTTTGGGGCAGGTTATTATCAGGAAGGAAAACATTATTTGAGATGGAATCAAGTAGGGAAGGACAGATCTTAACCCAGATATAACCTCACTTAGGTCAAACCCTGCCCCAAAGGAATTAGAATTGGACTAAAACAACAACAGCAACAAAATCCCTGATGAACCCTGTATAAACATGGGCTATTAAAAATATAAAGACTCTTCCCCTTTCCTTATCTTTTTCTTTTCAAAAACCCCTGTATCACCAGTTGAGCACTTACTCTTAGGAATTTTTTTCAATTGTTTCTTTGTTTATGACCACACGTAGAAGTGCTGAAGTTTGAGCTACTTCTGCTCCCTGCAAGTTGGTCTCTGGTACAGTGTGCTGGATGCCTAAGTGAGGCTGGTGAGACTTCAGTGTCCAAATTCTGCGGGATTTCCAACAGACTTTATTACCACACTTGAACTTTCCCAGACACAAACTCTTGCCAAGAACAGTAAAGGCAAAACAAAGAAACAAACAACAAAACCCCAAACAGTTTGATGAGTTCATGGAAATTAACTACAAAGAAATAGACAAAATAATAAATGATAAATTAACAGAACATGGGTTATTTTATAAAAACCATGCCAATTAATGTGTGGAGGAACTAATATCAGTTTAGTAATAGTAAGGTGAGAATAAATAGTAAAACCTATGTTTGCCTCTACTCTTCACTTATTTTTAATTTTAGAACTTTATTCTAAAGAAGATATACACAAGAATGACCAGATGAAGATGAGAGAAAATAAAGTGGTGGTTTTGAAAGAGGAAGCTTCAATTTTTCCTTGCCAGCAGTTCCTTTTTTCCTTACCACTGACCCAACAAACACCTCATCCCCTAGGTCCTGTCCTAACATTCCTGAAATTCCTGAGACACATAAAATGCTGCCCAAGGCTTAGTCTCACAGAAAGATTAAGATAATGAACAAAGACTGAGGTTAATGGCCAGAAAGACTCAAACCAGCTAGACCACTCTGTAAACTCCTTGATTCCTCTGCAATACTTGTCAAATGTTAAGAAATGCTAAGAGCCTTTAAAATGGCCTACAAAACACACCCTGACTTTGAACTTAATTCAAAGAACTATACTAAGTTCTTCCCTACTTGGTGAGTTTCTTGTCATTTCTTTTCCACTTTCCAATAAACTTTTCTATTTTAAAACTCTAAGTCTGAGCATCTTTATTACTCAATATTTTCACTCTTAAAAATATTGAAGAGCCTGGGAATCATGGATAAACACAGACACCTGCCATCACTGTTCCTGTGTCAATTTAAAAGATGTTCCTAATTGAAAATCACTAAGGATTCTAACTCTGTATCAGATCAGTCTTGCTTATAATTTAAATATGCAAATATAGTTGTCCATATTTCTCTACATTTTTTATTATAATTCACTTGTTTTGGTTTTCAGACTGTTAGATATATTCATATATGTATATATTGTTAAGCCCGGGATTCTGGGTTCCCAAGCAGCAGGACAGACAGAGACACGAACACAATTACATAAAAGTAGTAAGAATTTTATTCCAGTATACTGGGGTCAACTAACTGACCCACACAATGGTCTCTTGATAGTGACCCTGATTTCAGGCAGCAAGCAGTTTATATAGGGTTTGATTACATAAGAGTGCATGCCTTTTTCTATCAGAAAAAAATCTTACTAAGTTACCAAACAAAGGTGTTTTGGCAAATGTCTAGGGTAGCAGTGGTTAAGCAACAATTAAACAATAATTTCCAGTATCAGTACCAATATTATGATTACATAGACTTCTCCTTCTTTTGGGGTTAACAAAAAAGCAATTTCAGGGGCATTGTGAGAATTGATCGATTGAGCCCACTTGCTGAGCCCAGGAACTTTCCCAGGTGGCTTCAGGTTGGCTAGGTGGGTTCAGGTTAGCATTGTTTTATTGCTGGGAAACTGAATCTGTTTCAGTTCCAGGAGTTGAACCTGAGGTTTACCTGATTTTTCTCATTTCTGCCACTTGTCATGGCGTCAGTTCCGCCATTACAATAAATAATTTAGAAAAAAAATTATTTAAAATTTAGAAATTTTTAGAAATTATTTAGAAATTATAACCAAAAAATACTACATTTTGTGGGCAAATGTATATGGGAAAATAGTAAATGGATATTAGTAATTGGAAGCTCTATAGCTCAATATCCAAATTTCACCATAATATTTAGCTTTCAGCTTTTCCTACATTTTATTGCTTTATTGTTAGCTTTTTTAAAAAATATTTTGTTATGATTATAGTCTTTAAATGTATGCCTAGGATTTTTAAAAATAAATAAATAGACACTAAAGAATAGCCATAATTGTAATGGAATCCAAGGTAAAATGATAAACATTCATTACAATGCAATTGAGAACCAAAGTGACATGAAGAAAATCATTAAAACTTTGTCTATAATATTTAATGATATTAAATATTATAATATAATTAAATACAAAAAGGGAGACATCCATGGCATTGGCAACTATCGCCTGATCTGCCTATTGTCTGTCATCTACAAGTTGTTCACTCGAGTCATCCTAAATAGGATTGGCAGAACACTAGATGAAGGACAACCATGTGAGAAAGCCGGGTTCCGCAAAGGATTCAACACCATCGACCATATTGACACGATAACCAAGCTCATTGAGGTTTCTCAGGAGTTCAAGATTCCGCTCTGTCTAACGTTCATTGATTTAAAGAAGGCCTTTGATTCTGTTGAGACGGAAGCGGTCATTGAAGCCCTAGCCAATCAGGGCATGCAAGCTCAATACATCAAGATCCTCCGTGAGCTGTATTGAGGATTCACTACCAGGATCTCACCATTCTACAAAGAAGTCATCATCGATGTCAAGAGAGGGGTTCGGCAGGGTGACACCATCCCACCAAAACTCTTCAGTGCCACCCTCGAGAACATCATGCGATGACTGGAATGGGAAGGATTGGGAGTGAAGATAGATGGTCGGCAACTACACCACCTCCACTTTGCTGGTGACATTGTTTTAATAACACCAAACTTCAGCCAAGCGGCACAAATGAGAAACAGCCTCGTTCCTGACGCCCCATTTGCTCTCAATGGAATGACCATCTCTGAATGCAACATTTATGTGTACCTAGGTCGGGAAGTCAACATGACAAATGACCTGGCACCCAAGCTGCGCAGGAGGAAGAGAGTGGCTTGGAACGCCTTTAAGAGCGTGGAAAAAATAGCTAAGAGGATGAAGAATCTCCGGCTCTGGGCACATCTCTTTGATTCCACTGTTCTTCCTGCATTAACATACGCCTCAGAGACCTGGGCCCAGTGCAAACAGGATTAGAATGCTATTCGGGTCTCCCAAAGAGGAATTGAAAGAGCTATGCTTGGAATATCACGTTTCACTCAAATGAGAGAAAGAATCCGGAGTTCCAACCTCCGTCAACGATCAAGAATCAGGGACGCTGTCTCGTTCGCCAAGGTGTCAAAAATCAGATGGGTTGGTCACGTAATGAGATTTAAAGAGGACCGCTGGACTAGAGCTGCTACCGACTGGATTCCACGGGATGTCAAAAGACCACGTGGCCACCCACCTACCACATGGTCAGACTTCTTCATCAAGATCATGAATGATCGGTTTGAGACTATTCGTGTTCCTAGAGCGAACAGACACCATTGGGCTACACTAGCACGCGACAGGGGCAAATGGAGATGTTACTGGCGCCCACTTGAGCAAATCGACAATTAACAGGAAGTCAAGTGATCAAGTGATGTAATTAGAATTTTCAATGGAAATTGCATACAAATCTGTACCATTTCCCCATTTACTTAATTATTTAAAACCTCTCTTTTAAGAAAAATTTTCTGATAACCACTTTCAAATTGTAAAATAATTTACCTTGGTAAAAATCTCCATGGTTGTAATTAAAGAAAGAATGTACTATTGTTTTCAAACATGTTTTAGGAAAACTGGCAGATAATACAGAGTTTATGGCTCATACCTTGTAATTCTGCTTCAACACTGAGCATCTCCATGTACAATTTTGAAGGCACCTAAACATAGGTGGGTTCCCCTGCCCTGGCAGACCTGAGCAAGCAGCACCATATCCTCTGGCCTCAGCTATCCTTGCCTGCAGAAAATTGCAAGGAGATAAAATAAACCTAGGCCTGCAATAGTTTGGGATTGAATATTACCCAATGACCTCTAGAAATTATGGTGAATATTTAATCATTACAAGCATACTTTCCTTTCTCTTTTTCTTCCTACACATCCAAAAACATCTTAGTGCATTCTTTGCCCCAATATAATTATATTAAAAATTTTAGATGGTCCAATATATATACTATTTTTTCTGGTTCAATATTCCGGTTCAGTATAATATTGTTTTAAACATTTTGTCAGTCTGTCTTTTTAATTTAAATGATCGATCTAGGGGGGCCAGAGTGATAGCACAGTGGATAGGGCATTCACCTTGCACACGGCTGACCCGGGTTTGATCCCCGGCATCCCGTATGGTCCCCTGAGCACCACCAGGAGTAATTCCTGAGTGCAGAGCCAGGAGTATCCCCTGAGCATTGATGGCTGTGACCCAAAAAGCAATAAATAAATAAATAAATTATCAATATAGAATATATTTTGAACATTCCAAGTAACTACTCTCTCACACTTTATCACACTTTATTACTGAAACATTTAGTAATGCTAATGTCATTTATTGAATAGTCTTTTTGATATAACTATGACATAAATATTATATAAAATATATTCAAATGTAGAAAATGTAGCCTGTTGAATATTTATTATCTATTCACCACGTATTTGAAGAAGCCAATTTTTACACTAGTTTTCTATTCTTGTTTCCAAATTGACACAAACATAGCAACTTCAGATATTAGTTGCAGTTCTGCAGAACATACATTTGGGATGTCTTCACTGGATCCTCATGGTAGAATTCCACAAAACTGACACCAAGGTTGCAGAGTTGATGCATTCATATCTGAAGTCCAAACAAAAAATATTCTACTTCTAAGCTTGAATTATTTTTTAAAGAATATAAGTTTTGTATGGATATAATCCTGAAGTCCCATTTTCTTGATTGTCTGACAATCAATATGTTGCAGCCAATTTGCTCTCACGTCCATGAATCATCATGTGATTTTTAAATATTTATTTTAATTATATGTAGATGTCAGTGGGCCCCAAGGATGGCTCCTGTGAAGTGGGGACAAGAAAGACAGTCACTTTCCTCCCGATCTGTCTCTGCCATCCAGGACCCAGGGTTACTGGGTTCTTGTTTCGCCTCACAGAAAAGAATTTCAGGAATAAACAAGCAGTGAAGTAAAAGAGATTTTATTTGGAGGTTTTGAAGGGAAGGAAGAAGAGAAAGTTGGAGAGAGTGGAGAGTATCATGCTCAAGGGAGAACCCAGGCTTCTCCAAGACTGGAGAGAGCCCCTACACATACTCCAGCATTAGACAGGAAAGCATGAAACTCCACATCTCAAGAGAGGACATGCGGGTGACACATGTGCTCAGGCATCACATGTGCTCAGGCATCACAAGTGCTCGGCCAGGGAGGGCGCAAGCAGCACATTGCCTCAGGCAACATATGCATGCCCTTCCTTTGTTTAAGGTGGCTTGATAGGGTTTCTCCAACCTGCCACCAAGTGGGGCTTCTACCTAGATCAAAGTCCGTTGCTAAAGAGGTTACCGTTGGGGTTGGGAGTGGTGATGGTCTTCTTTTTCTTTTTCTTTTTATTAGTGAAACACCATGAGGTACAGTTATAGACCTACAAATTTTTGTGCTTGGGTTTCAGTTATACAATGATCAAGTACCCATCCCTCCACCAGTGCCCATTTTCCACCACCACGGGTCCCAGCATCCCTCCCACCCACCATCCCTTCCATCCCACCTGGTGATAGTCTTCTTTAAAATTCCTTTCCTAAGGGGCTGGAGAGATCGTAGAGTGGGTAGGGTGTTTGCCTTGCATGATTGACCCAGGTTTGATTCCCAGCATCCCATATGGTACCCTGAGCACTGCCAGGAGTAACTCCTGAGTTCAGAGCCAGGAGTAACCCTTGTGTATCACCAGGTGTGACCCAAAAAGGAAAAACAAAAATTTCTTTCCTGGCTTTTTGTTTCTGCAGGAGCTTCTCTGGGTGGTGCTAGGTGCCAAGTGAGGATCTTATCAGGCCTTAGTTCCTGTTTTCTACAAGGTTGGCACTGGCAACTTCAGAGCTATTACTTCCCAGGAAATTTACTGTCATCACCTGGGGAAGGGGCCTTGCCTCTCTGCCTGCCTGCATAATTGTGAACTATATAAATTTAACAAATGGAAGCCTGTTTCTTACAATTTGCCTCCTCTTTCCATGAAATATATCAGTGGCCACATATCAAAGAAATATAATTATTTTCAGGATTTTAGTGAAGGGGATTTGGGGCACATTTAGCAGTGTTCCAGGTCTACTTCCAACTCTGTCCTTGGGGAATGTTCAGGCATGCCTGTATACGGGTGATGTAGGCAGGCAGACAAATAGGGAAGGCCCCTCCCCAGGAGATGACACTTAATTTCTTGGAAAGTAATCACTTAATCACTTAACTTCCCGTTAGTCATCGATTTGCTCGAGTGGGTGCCAGTAACGTCTCCATTTGTCCCTGTCGCGTGCTAGTGTAGCCCAATGGCATCTCTTCGCTCCGGGAGCATGAAGGGCCTCAAACCGATCGTTCATGATCTTGACGAAGAAGTCTGACCATCTGGTAGGTGGCGGCCATGCGGTCTTTTGATATCCCGTGGAATCCAGTCAGTAACAGCTCTAGTCCAGCAGTCGTCTTTAAATCTCATTACGTGACCAGCCCATCTGATTTTCGACACCTTGGCAAATGAGACAGCGTCCCTGATTCTTGCTCGTCGACGGATGTCCGAACTCCGGATCCTTTCTCTCATTTGAGTGAAATGTGATATTCCAAGCATAGCTCTTTCTATTCTTCTTTGGGAGACCTGGATAGCATTCTCATCTTGTTTGCGTAGGGCCCAGGTCTCTGAGGCATATGTTAATGCAGGAAGAACAGTGGTATCAAAGAGATGTGCACGGAGCCAGAGGTTCTTCCTCCTCTTAGCTATTTCTTCGACGTTCTTGAAGGCGTTCCAAGCCGCTCACTTCCTCCTGTGCAGCTCGGGTGCCAGGTCATTTGTCATGTTGACCTCTCGACCTAGGTACACATAGCTGTTGCATTCGGAGATGGTCCATCCGTTGAGAGTGAATGGGGCATCAGGAACGAGGCTGTTTCTCATAAACATTGTCTTCATAAGAAAGATTCAGCTGTAGTCCTACCTTTCCACACTCAGGGTCAAAGTCGGCCAGCATTTGTGCCGCTTGGCTGATGTTTGGTGTTATTAAAACAATGTCATTAGCAAAGCGGAGGTGGTGTAGTTGCCGACCATCTATCTTCACTCCCATTCCTTCCCATTCCAGTCATCACATGATGTTCTTGAGGGTGGCACTGAAGAGTTTCGGTGAAATGGTATCACACTGCCGCACCCCTCTCTTGACATCAACAATCACTTCTTTGTAGAATGGTGAGATCCTGGTAGTGAATCTGCAATACAGCTCACGGAGGATCCTGATGTATTGGGCTTGAATGCCCTGATTGGCTAGGGCTTCAATGACCGCTTCTGTCTCAAAAGGATCACAGGCCTTATTTAAATCAATGAACGTTAAACAGAGCGGCATCTTGAACTCCCAAGAAACCTCAATGAGCTTGGTTATCGTGTGGATATGGTCGATGGTGCTGAATCCTTTGCGGAACCCGGCTTGCTCGCATGGTTGTCCTTCATCTAGTGTTCTGCCAATCCTATTTAGGATGACTCGAGTGAACAACTTGTAGATGACAGACAATAGGCAGATCAGGCGATAGTTGCCAATGTCATGGATGTCTCCCTTCTTGAACAGTAGTACGGTCCTGCTGGTTTTCCATTGGGACGGAACCTTGCATTCAGACAGGTAGCGAGTGAAGAGCCGAGCCAGTGTATTGATGAGTACTGACGGCAGGTTCTTCAGGTGTTCAGGTCTGACCTTGTCTGGGCCGGGTGCTGTTTGTTTCTTTACCGAAGAAATGGCGTGTCGGATTTTGGAAGGGAGAATGTTGGGAACGACATATCCATCCTGTGGAATTTGGTATGTTGGCAAGTGGACATGGCTGTCGAAGAGATTTGAGTAGAAGTCATGGATAATCTTCTCCATTGCCGTTCTGGAGGATGTGATGGATCCATCAGGACGTCGGAGGGCAGTCATCTTGGTCTTGTAGTTGGCGAAGGACAGGCGGGCATTACGAATACTTTTCCCGGCTTCTGCAGCATCTACCAGTACTTCTGCTCTTCTCTCTTTGAGGTCTTCCTTGATCGCATCTCTGCACTGCTTTGCGAGCTTGGACGTTAGCTTGCGGTTGCCTGAGGCATGCGCCAAACCACGCTGGCGAATTAGCTCAAGAGTTTTCGAAGATAGGCGATTTTTTGTGGCTATCTCTCTCTTGGCATTTCTCGCACATTCATGGAGGTGCTGAACCAGTCGATCATATTCCTCGTCAATGTTGTCAACACTGGCATCTTCCCATGTTGCCGCAATAGTACCAAAGAGTTCCCAGTTAGTGGTCATTCTGGGAGTTCTCTTTTTGAACTTTGCAGCCCTTTCTGCCCGCTCTGTGAAGTAGAATTTTGCACGAAGGAGATGGTGGTCCGATCCCGTTCGAAATTTTGGGACAACAGCGACGTCAGGCAAAACCGTCGATTGAATATGATGTGGTCTATTTTGTTGTGGAATCGTCCACCGGGAGACTCCCATGTCCATCGTTTAGATTCTGCCTTCTGGAACTGTGAGTTACCATGAATGGTCTTGGTCGACATGATGAACTCAGACAGTCTCTCACCCTGTTTGTTCCATTCTAGGCCATGGGTCCCGATGTGAAGTTCTTCAGCTGATCTTCTCGGTCCTATCTTGGCATTAAAATCACCCACAATGATCTTGTAGAAGGTGTGTTCTTCTTTATAGAACTTCTCGAGCTCCATGTAGAACTTCTCGATTTCTCTTTCATCATGATGAGATGTTGGTGCGTAGACAACGAAGATAGAAACTGCAGGCAGTGAGCCACATCTATTCAAATGTAAACGTCCGATTCGGGTTGTTAGGCATTCGAATGAATCAATGCTCTTGGCCAAGTTCGTGTTGACAAGGACACCGACGCCTCCAACACCTCTTTTATCGCATGTTCCGAGGAACAATTCTTCTCCAGTGTCGAAAACGGCATGGTGAGATTCGTGCCTTCTTGTCTCGGTCAGACCAATGATGTCGTACTTGATCATTTGCGCTTGTACCATCAGGTCCTCGATGGATGCATCTGATGCTAGCGTACGTGCATTGAAAGTACAGGCGATCATTTTTGTCTTCCTTCGTTGTGGCAGCCTAGGTCGGCCTTGAGATTTTGTCGGCTGGTCTCATTCACCTGACCCTGAAGGCTTCACCGACATGGCAGCACTGAGAAGGATGAGAAAGGAGAGGCTGACAAAATCTCAAGGCCGACCTTGGAAAGTAATAGCTCTGAAATTGCAAAAGGCCAAACTTGCAGAAAATAGGATCTAAGTCCTCATAAGACCCTCACCTGGTGCCAGCACAGGACCCTGAAAAGATTGGACTCCACCCCATGAAGGAAATTTCTTGAATACCCTAACTTTAGTGATTCAGCCCAGAGAAGACTTCAGAACATTCCAGACCAAGACATCCTGAGAAGATACCCTATAAAAGCCACCTTGAGCAAAGGAAGGGCGTGAATATGCTGCCTGAGAGTAAGTGCTGCTTGAGTCCACATGACCAAGCACATGTGGTACCTGAGCACATATGCCACCTGCATCTTGTCTCTTGAGATGTGTATTTCCATGCTTTCATGTCTAATGCTGGGATAGGTTAGGGTCTCTTTTTGCCCTTGAAGAAGCCCTCATTCTCTCTTGAGCTAGTTACTTTCTCTCTCTCTCTCTCTCTCTCTCTCTCTCTCTCTCTCTCTCTCTCTCTTTCTCTCTCTCTCTTTCTCTGTCTCACACACACATACACACAAACACACACAAACACACACAATCTCTCCCCCTCCACACCTTCAAAAACCTCCAAATAAAATCTGTTTTACTTCACTGCTTGATTACTCCTAAGATTCTTTTCTGCGAGGTGAGACAAGAACCCAGTAACCCCGCATCCCAGGTGACAGAGGTGGATTAGGAGAAAGTGCCCATCTTCCTCCTCCCCATTTCACATAAGTCAACTATGGGGCCCACCAGTATCACTGGGATTGGGGTCAGCAACATACCTGGCAAACTCTTAACCTCTATACTCTCTGGTCCAGAATTGTATTTTTAGGAATAAGAATAAACCTTCCAAAATTTTCAGATGAAGTCAGTTTTTTTCAACATTTTCCAAAAATGTTTTAGATGGAAAACATTCTGAAATTTTAATGAATTTGGATTTAATTGAAATTTAATAATTAAGTTTACATTTAGTAAGCTACAGTAGAAGAATTCCTGAGGATATTTGAATTTTAATAAATGTTCAATTATGGATATGTGAGAAACAATATCTAATTATCTCTTTAGCACACTGCTCTATAATAATTAAAAAAACTCTTAAAATATGAATGAAAATGTGGTGGTAAAGAAATTATTCAATAAGTAAACAAAATCTTTGTGCCTTTTTTGTTTTTTCTTCAAGTCTCAACAAAATTTTATTTACAAAAAAACTGAGCAGCATAGTTTGTTAAAAAATGATGTAAAATCAATTTTTTTGCAAATATATTACTAGCTACAACAAGTAAGAAGAAAACAGAAAAACAACTTTCCTCTTTGAAAACTGATTATTTTTCCTTGTAAATATTTTGTCTTTTGTTGCTATTGAGTACTTTGTTTGCTTTAGTTCGCAATTTAATAAGACAGGTTTCAGCAGTATCCCTGGAGTACTAAACAAAAAATAGAATATATTTCTAATCTGAGTTTTCTAATTTTTTCTTCACATGCACAAAGTTGTTTTGATGGTTACTATGTTTCAAGACATTTTTATGGGTATAAGTTTACATGCCATTGTGATTTTTTTACATCTGTTGCCCTAATGATTAGCAAAATTAAGCCCTTCTACATGTACCTGTTGGCCGTTAAAAAAATGTCTAGTCATATATATTACTTTTGTGTTTTTGATAGGGCTGGAGCAATAGAACAGTGGTAGGGCGTTTGCCTTGCACGCAGCCAACATGGCCGACCCGAGTTTGATTCCTCCGCCCCTCTCGGAGAGCCCGGCAATCTACTGAGAGTATCTGGCCCGCATGGCAGAGCCTGGCAAGCTACCCGTGATGTATTCAATATACCAAACACAGTAACAACAAAGTCTCCAATGGGGACATTACTGGGCCCACCTGAGCAAATCGATGAACGGGAGGACAGTGACAGTGACAGTGTTTTTGATAGCAATAACCACTTCTTGAAGTCTGAAAATTTTGTACTAATAGGGAAGTCCCTTGCATTCAGCCAATCCAGGTTCATGCTCCAACACCACATATGGTCTTGAAGCACTGCCAAGAGTAATCCTTAAATGTGGAGATAGGAGTAAGTCTTAAGCAACACTGGGTGTGGCTCCAAATAAAATTAAGTAATAATAATTTTGATAGAGATTGTAAAACATCTGAGAGTAGGTTATTAGTGTTTTAAGTAATATGTCCTTTTCACAAAATTCAATTTTACAATCTATGAACATGGATTATCTTTATATTTATTTGTATTTTCTAGATATTTTTAACAACACTTAGACTTTTTAATGTGTGCCTCCTTTGTCTCCTTTTCTAAATTTACATCATTTTTATTTTACTAACTTTTGGGGGATGGTAAATGAGATTGCTAACTTTCTTTTCTGCATTTAGAAATGCAATATTTTTTTGTATACTAATTTAGTGCTGTTAACTGTATCAGTTTGCTATTTCCAGATAATTTTTAGTTTTGGCATTTTTTTCCCTTTTACTTTTTAGGTCACACTCTGTGGTGTTCAGGGCTTACTCCTGGCTCTGTGTTCAGGGATACTTCTGGTGAGGCATGGGGAACCATATATAATATATGTGGTGCAAGGAATCAAACAAGGGTCAACCACATGCAATGCAAGCACCCTACCTCCTCGCATTCCCCTGTTCTTCCGGGAACCTGGCAGTTATGCCCATGAACTGTCTCTGGAGCCATAACAGCTTATTAATAGGCCATGATCCAGAGACTCATAAATCTCGAAAGAGATCAGCAAGCTGCAGAGATATTTCTGGACTTCAAAGTCACCATCCAGTTTAAAATTTAACTAAAGTGTACCAAACCATCAACATTTTAGAATTCCTGCAGCATTTGGTTGCATTCATTGCTGCACAACTTCTCATACTCTATATCAGTGACATACTAGGAGTAGCACACTGCATTGAATAGGATGTAAAGTAGGAGGCAATCTATCTCAATTAAGAAAATATTAACGCACAAGACTTAACCTGTAACAACATGTTAGTAATCTCTTTTACAAGTCTTTAATTTTACAAGTCCAGGGTGAAATATAGCAATCTTCACACACTTTCTTCTAAGGAAATCTTTATTGATTGTTTTTAGTTAATTAATTAATCATAGTAAGCAATACAAAGTAAATCGTTTAGGACCTGCTGTTACGGCACACTTGAGTGGTGGTTGGGAAAATTGGAAATAATGATGGTGGGAAGGTGTAATGAAGGAGGGAATTGGTGTTGAAATATTTAATGGAATAAATTATTGTCAATAACTTTATAAAAATAAAAAATAAATATACCAATAAAATGCATATTCCTGTTACCTTAAATGACATCTATAGGTAACATTTTATGTCCTTTAATGTACTGTCTCCTATAGATACTTAGAATTCATTTTTTCCTAGTACTCAAACCTGATATGTGACTAGGAAGTAATTTTTGTAAGTTTTTTAGACAGTCAAGATACTGTGACACCTTCTTTTCAGTATTAAATTGTTAGATGGTATTAAAGAACCACCACAAAATACACTGGGTATTACTAACTGCAATCTGAGATTAACTCTTCAAACCTAAATGCCATAGACTTCAACTAGTCAGATTTCAAATCTGTAAGGGGTTAACAGGCGTTTCCTGAGAACATTCCTGAAATCTTAAAGGCTCAATCAAAAGGGTTAAGTAAGACAAGCTGCTCTTACACAGCTTTTGAGCTAAGTCCTGTTCCCTGCAGGCAAGGTCTCAGGCCCTGAATTTGATGGGATAAGGTGATATGATTATGGAAATTAGGGTTACTGATTAGGTCACTTTCATTCGGGACTCCTTAAATCCTCAGAAATAATTCTGAGATGAAGAAACTTCAGTTTCAGGTGCACTTTGGTGTTTATCATGTCAAGACTTTGTTATTTCCTGTCTAAACTTTTTGAGGACCCTGGAGGTGTTTATTATCTCTGGTAAGTTTGGTTGCAAACCCAATCACTCAGATCAGATCCCGACATTCTCTGAATCACTTCTTATGCTCAGTGAATCTCAACTTTTTCACTCTTTGCCATTGGAAGCACATTTACATTCTTCCCACCCCACAAACACTGGCAAAACAGCACTTTTACTTGTGAGATCTAACTGCTCTTTCTCTCTCTCTCTTTTCTTTAATTTGGAAAATCTCATACTCAATTCAAACAACAAAACTGCCATCAGCCCAGGTTTTCCCAAAATAAAAACAAAAATAATAACTTGCAAGAATCCCAGAAGAGCAAACTGATAGCTTAAAACTACTTGCTAGCCTAACACTTTTTTTTTTTAATTCAGTCAACTTGTGTTAAGTAGGTGGAAAAAAGTCAGTATAGAAAAATCTTTCCTAACTTATTTTCCAAGGTAAAACATACACCGTGGAAAATATTTTGTCCAAATGATTGAGGAAATTAATGTCAGTTTTGAAGAGTAAAATTATATTAAATTATTGTTCTTAATTTTATATGAGTTTCAGCCACAATATATGTACTTGTTCCAGAAAATATATATTTACTTTTAATAATTTTTTATCACCTTTAGGAAAGCAACCAATCCAGAGACACTATGCTTTTGATATTTCATACTTAAAATTTAAAAGAATTTTCAGCAATTAGACCTCTGCACCCATGATAATTAACAGGGCATCATTTTATAGTAATTATCTATGTTGTCATCTCCCTTATTAAACATAGTAGATCACATTTACATTTGTTTACATTTTTTTTTGGTCCAAAATTTGGGCCTTCTTGTGAGCTCAGTAATCTATAAAAATAAATTGAGTAATTGTACTGCATGTCAAAGCAAGATCTTTATATAAATTTTAGGATCATTTTCCTATTCCTATGAAGAAAGTTATTAAATTTTATAGGGATTTCATTGAAAATAAAAATTTTATTGAGTAGAATACATTTTTTTAAAAAATATGTTTTTTAATATTACTGAATGTCTTTAAATTTATATTCAATTTTTTAAATCAATAATTTCTAATTTTCAGTGTATAGGTCTTTCACATACTTTTAAAAATATGTCCCTAAGAATTATAAAAATAAACTGTGAATTTGCATCTATTTTATAAAAGAATGATTTAAAGTTTCTAATTTACTTATATTTGCCTATTTTCTTGTCTATATAAATTAGAACAATTCCTGTAATTGATGGTTTTAAATCAGTTTATTGAAAACTTTAAGCAATTGGTCTGTTTTCAGTTTGCATAGATGTTTACAAAGCTTTAGATTACATTGAATTAATCATATCATTATTGTAGGATCTTACTCAGACTCAGATCCTGGGGGGCTTGAGTAGTGGACTGGGAGAAATATTTACCAAATAGAAAAATGCCTATGAAAGAGGAGAGCAAGTTTTCTAGACAAGAGGAAAGAAGGAGCATCTGTCTGCCAGAGGGCTGTGGACCAATCTTCCTTAGGGCTGTGTAGATGGCTAAGTAGGCAAAGGCATTCTATTGATTTTAGGGACCAGTGACCTGGGATTTGGAAATGAACCCATCAGGGAGTACGTGATTCCAGTTGTGGAGCTAAGGTACAGAGAGTTTGAATAAAAGGGGGTGTATATTGTAAAAAGTACAGCTTACTTGGTTGCTTTAACTGTCTGATGTACTTTTATTTTCCTGACGTGAGTTGGAGGAGAGGAACATATGGCAGTGTTCAGGGGTTATTCCTGGCTTTGAACTAATTAATAACTCCTGGCGGGATCAAGAGACCATTTTGGGGTACAGCAAATGAACCTGGATAAGATTCACGCAAGGTAAACTTGCTACCCACTGTACTCTCTCCAGCCCTGGTTTCTTAATGTTCTTTTAGTTTTTTGCTAAAAGAAAAGAAAAAACACTTAATGCAAGCTAAATAAACTGAAAAACAGATTTAGTATTTACTAATTTTTTATGTAGGTGATTATTTTTCTTTCAATTAGTGCTTGGAACTGGTTACACACAGCAATTGAGATCAATGATTAGCAATTCTTTTATAAGGTTCTATTCAGTGCAATTTGGTAGTCATGAAATAACAAAGATTGAGCTACTTTGAGGACATTGGATAAGTGGTAGAAGAAAAAGATGAAAAATGTTTTTAGAACATCAAATCATGTCAAATGAAGACACTGATGAAAATATATTGACCTTGGGGCTGGAGCGATAGTATAGCGGGTAAGGCATTTGCCTTGCATGCGGCCGACCCAGATTCAATCCCCAGCATCCTGTATGGTCTCCCGAGCACTGCCAGGAGTAATTCCTGAGGCAGGAGTAACTCCTGTGAATTTCCAGGTGTGACCCAAAAGGCATATATATATGTATATATATATATATATATATAGGAAATATATATAATTAACCTTGCTTTTATAAAAGGTATTCATTACAGGTTAACTAAGAATTGTTTGGAGTGAGCTTTAGTAAAACTATTTTTCAAAGATAAAAACTTATAAAACTTAGTCATAATTTGTAAAAAATAGTTTAATATATTTTTTACATGAAGATATAGTTAAGTTCTTAGTATCAATCACATTGCTGGACACAGGAAAACCATATTCAAGAAGGGATATTGGACAGACAGGTCTGTCCTGTGGGTTTAGTATCCCCAGGAGTGACTTTACGTTCCCAAACACCCATGGGAATTGTGATGGGATGGTGCGGTGATCAGACAGGGGTCAAGGAGCTTGCCTAACATCAGTTGATCACCATTTGATGTTCAGGTGTTCAATTCCCGCACTTTATATGCACCCACCTGTACCTGCACTGCCATCTGTAAACCCTGAGCAGAGATTCAGGAGTAAGCCCTTTTAGCATCCCTGAAGGTTCTTAATTCAAAGCAACAAAACAAACATGCCAATCAAATATTGCTGGGATTCCAATACCTAAAAAAATCAAAACAAATATTTGAATAAATGGCTCATAACACAAAATACTTCCCAAAAAATGTACTTGGATATAATTTATACAAACATTTCTTATCTTTCTTCCTTATATTAATGTGCTCTCTCCTCATTCCAAGGCTTTTTTCTTCAAAGGACTTTGATTTTGTAAAGGTGGGGAGGAATTGTATCTAATCCAAATATAAAACACATTTTTTTCTTTTCTTTTCTTTTGCGGGGGGGTCACACCTGGTGATGCACAGGGGTTACTTCTGGCTCATGCGCTCAGGAATTACTCCTGGGGATAATATGGGATGCTGGGAATTGAATCCCGGTCAGCTGCATGCAAGGCAAATGCCCTACCCGTTGTAGGCATTATCTCTCCAGCACCAAAACACATTTTTTAAATGAATGTAGAAAGCTGCTACGATTATAGAGCATGGCATATGTCATTGATTTGGAGGCTTCTATTTCCACTTCTCTGTGGCAATTTTGAGCATGTGTGGTTTTCTTTTCTAAGAAATGAAGAATTGCTTACTAAAATCAGCATATTTCTCCTTAGACAAGTAGTATAAGTCTATTTTGCTTCCCAAATATTTCTTCCTCCTAATATTAAATATTTCATCCTCCTAATATTATCTTTCAGTGTCATCACCTCTAATGGCTATGGGCTGGACATAATTCTTTACTCCTGACAAATATATTAAGGGAATATATGTCACTTTCCTGATTATGTCACAATAAAACAGCTGACTTCTGATTTACTCTCTCCCTCCGTCCCTCCCCCATTTTCCCCTTTTTTCTGGCATTCAATAATCTTATCTGAGTTACTCTATGGAAAGATCCACATGGTAATAAAATTGAAGTGATTGTCTCATCCACAGACCCAGGGGAACCAAGGACATCGGTCCATCATCACACGGGAACTGCATCAATCATGTGAGTGAGCTTCAAAGTGGATCATATCCTAGCGGATCTTTCAAGGAAGGCCATTGCATTCAGCTTTGCATATTTGAGGCTAAATAAAGATAGTCATCTTGATATATTCAAACTGTGAGCTAATAAATGTCCCTTCTAATTTGAAGGTTATATTTTTCTATTTCACCTCTCCCTGGGATGCTATATATTTGATATTGAAAAATTATTGATGCAAAATTAAATAATATTTATCATCAGCAAAGGTACATATTTTACTCGATGAGCCATCTCAGGTTGCACCCATATCAATCTAATGTGTAATTGAGCTGCGCTTAGCATCTTTTGACACTAAGTAAAATTTAACCACTCTATAAATTGTGAGTATAGAATCCCATCTCCCCTCATCAGGGCTTGTAATCCAATAATAGTTGAGATGTCAATAATATTTCCTCCTCATCAGGCCCTCTCCTCACTTTATGACAATGATGTCTTTCTGAAACCACTAAACCAACCTACCAACGTTATATACTGGAGTAATATCACCTGATTATTCTGCCTCAACCTTTCTTTAGGGGAGTCAAATTCCGTTTGAGGTGTGATCTATAGTTGTTGTGTTCCGCCATTATACCTTTGGTAAGAATGCCTGCGGGAAAGAATTAGTGGGTAGCTATGTATATACTATATATTTGAGATGCTTATGCCTTTCACCAAGCTCTCTGCATGTGTTTGTGTTAAAATCATGCTTAAGTGTTAGTAGATTTTTATGCCTTTCACTAAATCCTCTGCATTTGTTTGTTTTAAAATCATACTAAAGTGTTAATAGATTTTTGCTTTTATTTTTGTAGATGTCTTCCTTCTCTTCCTTCTCTTACAATGCACTCAGATAAAAAGCTGTTAGGATGACTTTTCTCCTAGTAACTTTTCTCCTAGTGTCCCTTTCTAGGATTTATTTTATTTGGATTTATATGTACCTCACACTTAGATGAATATTTATCAAAAAAGTCTTATTTTCTAGCTTGTTTCCAAGCTGCTTTCTCTATGTTAAAGGGAACATTAAGGTCTTAGCACTTCTACATCTCAACAGGAAACTCCATTTTCATGTCTTTTAAATTTAAATGTTTATCTTTAGTCTTAATTGTTCATCTCATCTCCAGATGTCCAAAGTCTACACTAGACCTCTATTCCCAGATGCTTGATAAACATCTGAAATAAAATTTTGCAGCAGAGAGTTCTTCTCATATCCTTAAACTCCCCCTTTCCTGCTGTGCTCACACATGAGCAAATAACAAATCCCTTCTTTAAGTTGTTTAGATCAAATATTTTTCTCATACCTGCATGTATTTTTTTCAGGAGATACTTTTATTTTATTCTCCTAATATATCCTGTGTCATGTCAGTCACACCAACTACACTTCTGTCACCATTTCACATTGTCTCTTTTGTCTAGAAAAAAACTCTAACTAACAGTGCTCCTTGTATACATGCCAAGCTTCCCTCTTGGCAATCTCTGCTCACTGAGCAGCTGGAATCATCATTTCACAACATAAATCAGATCAGAAAAGCAATCAAGTAAAAATCCTGCAAGGATTCTGCATTCTAGTTAAATCAAATCAAAGTCCTTATAGTGCAAGGTGCTGAGAAGTCTGCCCACCCACTCACTGCCGTTGTCATTGCTATGATCTCATCTCCTTTCTGTCCTGTATTGACTCTTCTATAAATCAACATGCTTTTAATTTCTCAAGGTTAACAAGTAGACTTCTATATCTGGATCTTTATATTGGCTACAGTTATTTTATGCACAAATTCTATTGGGTCACAGGATGCCCAGGTATTTTGTCATATGTAATTCCTTGTATTTATTTGAGATGATTTTGGAAGAAATAAACATTTGAATTAGTATATTGAATAAAACAAATTGTCTATTCTAATGGAAGTGGATCTCATTTAATCAGCCAAAAGTCTGAATCGAACAGAGTTTGACTCCCACCAAAATAGCGGGAAATTTTTCATGTCTGACAGGTTTTAATCTGATATGTAGCTTTTCTTCTGCCTTCAAAATCAAAGAAGCATGGTAACCTTTTTGACTATCATATCTTTTGGTCTCCATGCCAAAACAACACTATCAATTTTTACACTTCTCACACCTTCAAAATTAGCGTAGAATTACATCATTTGTTCTAATTAAGATCTACTGTTTGTTGATTTGCTATATGTATCTTGAGAGATTTGTTAGTCATTAGCCACAATAATTGTGTGAGATGCTTTAAAGATAATTTAAATACCTTTTTATATCCTAATATGCATATTCTATTGAGTACATTTCTTTTCTTTTCTCTTGGTTTTTGTACCACACCTAGTGATGCTCAGGGGTTACTCCTACCTCTGCACTCAGGAGTTAATCTTGGTGGTAATTCACAGACCATTTGTAGTTCCAGCATCGAACCTGGGTCCTAGAAGCATCTCTGAGTGCAGCCCTGCAGGACCACAGAACTGCTGGATTTGACCTGAATGATGCAAAGTACTGCAGGCCTGAGCAGTACTCTACCACTGGATTCTTGCACTGAACCATGGGCTGGTTAGTGGGGTACCACAGGAAGTGGCTCTTGGACGTCCTGAACATGCCTTGAGAGCCCCATTATTCAAATGTGAAAATAAATAACAAAAGTAAATAAGAGTTCAGCTCATGTAAAATATCTTGGAAAAAAATTAAATAGAAGACAAAGAAGTTCTGAAAGTGGAGTAAGAAGCTCGTAATGTATAAAATAGAAGATTAATGGACATGTATGAAATTAAAAGTGAGAAAATATGTATGTTGAGGAATTGGTATGTGAAAACATCTGAAAAGAAAGCATGCTTAGTGCTATAAAAGTATTTAAAAAGGAATACTTTGTATACAACCAAAAAAAATGTAAAGAATCACAACTTTGTAGGTTTGATATGAATTAGACTTTCTTCTAATAAAAATAAGAAGTTAATGAGAGGTTTGTCCAATAAATACTATTGATCACTTGATCAACTGACATCCCGTTACTCATTGATTTGCTCGAATGGGTGCCAGTCATGTCTCCATTCGTCCCTGTGGCATGCTAGTGTAGCCCAATGGTATCTGCTCACTCCAGGAACACGAAGATCCTCAAACCATTCATTCAGGGTCTTGACGAAGAAGTCTGACCAACTTGTAGGTGAGCAGCCACGCAATCTTTTTATTTATTTATTTATTTGTTTTGAATACCCATCCCTCCACTAGTGACCACTTCCCGCCACCACAGATCCCAGTATCCGTCCCATCCCCCATTCCCCCATCCCACCCTGCTTCTGTGGCAGGGAATTCCCTTTTGTTCTCTCTTTCCTATTGGGTGTTGTGGTTTGTAAAAGAGTTAAGCCTGATTGTCAGGGAGAAACGTTGGATGATTTACTTTCCATTGATCACTTTGTATATAAGGAGATGTCGCACAGCCGTGTAAGTGGCCGCGTGGTTTGAAATAAAATTCCTGGTTCCCGCACGCCTGAGCTATGCTTGTAGAGGCTCATGGTCACCGGGGTTCTATCTGGAGAAGGCAGGATGCGGCACCTACCCCATCTGGGACTTCCCAGTGATCTCGGCTCTGTTTGGGACCTGGATCATTCTCCGGGAGCTGAGCCACAGGATCTTTTGACGTCTCATGGAATCCAGTCAGTGACGGCTCTAGTTCAGCGGTTGTCTCCAAATCACATTACGTGTCTAGCCCTTCTGATTTTCAATGCCTTGACAAACAAGACAGTGTCCCTGATCCTCAACCATCGACGGAAGTTGGAACTCTGGATTCCTTCTCTCACTTGAGTGAAGCATGAAACTCCAAGCATAGCTTTTTTAATACCTCTTTGGGAGACCAAAATTGCATTCTTATCATGGTTTATGTTAATGCAGGAAAAACAGAGGAGTCGAAGAGATGTGCCCAGAGCCAAAGTTTCTTAATCCTCTTAGCTATTTCCTCGACACTCATGAAGTTATTCCATGCTGCTCTCTTCCTCTTGCGCAACTCAAGTGCCAGGTGATTCGTCATGTTGAGTTTTTGACCTAGATACACATAATTTGCATTTGGAGATGTTCATTCCATTGAGAGTGAATGAAACATGAGGAATGAGTACTTTTCTCATAAACATTGTCTTCATTAGATTTAGCTGCAGTCCAACCTTCCACAATCAGGGACGAAGTCAGCCATCATTTGTGCTGCTTGGCTAATGTTTGGTGTTATTAGAACGATGTCATCAGTGAAAAGGAAGTAGGGTTGTTGCCGACTGTCTATCTTCACTTCCATTTCTTCCCATTCTAGTCATTGCCTGATGTTCTTGAGGTTGGCAATGAAGAGTTTAGGTGAAATGGTATCACCCTGCCGAACTCATCTCTTGACATCAATGATTATTCATGACTTCTACTCGGATCTTTTCAATAACCTCGTCCACCTGCCCACATACCAAATTCTGCAGGATGGATATGTCGTTCCCAATGTTCTCCCTTCTGAAATCCCACATGCCATTTTATCAGTAAAAAAGTGAACAGCACCCAGCCCAAACTAGGTCAGACCCGAACACATGAAGAATCTTCCTCAGTACTCATCAATACACTGGCTTGGCTCTTCACATGCTACCTCTCTGAATGCAAGTTTCCATCCCAGTGGAAAACGAGCAGGACCTTTCTACTGTACAAGAAGGGAAACATCCACAACATTGACAACTATCGCATGATCTGTCTGTTGTCCATCATATATAAACTGTACCTTTGAGTCATCCTGAATAGGATTGGCAGAACACTAGATGAAGCACAACCATGAGAGCAAGCTGAGTTCTGAAAAGGATTCAGCATGATAGACCATATCCACATGGTAACCAAGCTGATTGAGGTTTCCTGGGATTTCAAGGTGCTGCTCTGTCTAATGTTCATCAATTTAAAGGCCTTTAATTCTGTTGAGACTGAAGCAGTCATCAAAGCCCTAGACAAACAGGGTGTTCAAACTCAATACATCAGGATCCTCTGTGAGCTGTATTACGGATTCATCACCAGGATCTCACCATTCAAATACCATTATATAATCTATATTTGAAAAATTCCTCTGTCTGCTCAGTTGAAGACATATTGTAATAAAAAAAACAAGGAAAATTTATGTAGAACAGATTAGAGGCATTATAAACAGCAAAGCAATAAATAAATAAATAAATAAATAAATGGAGGTAATATCTCTTTAAGCTGTGTTAAAGATGTGAATGATAAAAGACAGATTAACTATGAAGATAGAATTTAGGATATTTGTTGATATAGCTTCCAAAGAGTATAGCTTCCAAAGAAGACAAAAGTACGTTAAACAAAATGAGAGAAAATTCCGCATTTATCAATTATAATTGTAAATGCATATGTAATGACAAGCAAACAAAAAAACACCCCAAAACCCTCAAATGTGAAAAGCATCAAAAATATACATATGATTATGACTCAATTCAAAATAAAATTTATGCAAAGACTCAGCTTCTCAGAGGTTAGCTAATTAAAAGTCTATGATTATCTATGTTTTAGTACTCAATTAATACAGGTCAATAAGCATATTAAAACATGGACTTAATATTAAATTTTATTTTAACTGATATAGTAATCATAGCTTACACTCAAAATTTTATTTGACAAAGTAGGTGACATGTTTACATTACTATTCATAGAAAACTAGAAATCACGTTTACTACACACCTGAAAGTTTCAGGATGGATATGTTTAGTTAACAGATGTTAAGATTTTCAGAGAGGGGTTAGAGAGATAGGATAAAAAAATATGTTTTATGCTGATGAAAATGATAGAATAGAATAAAATTCAGGATACAAAGGATCATTTTAGGATTTCTAAAAAGGACAATATAATGTATGCTTTTGATGAAACTTATTTTGAAGTCTTAATGACTTAAGCATTATCATACTTTTTATTTCATATCTCTTTTTATATCATGAAGTAAGTACTGAATAAGTATCATTAGGTCAAAAGACATGCAAAATCTGTTGGATATTATTACAGTAGGAAATTGAAGACTCAGAAAATTCCTTAAAGTACCTGTATAAGAGACCTTTGAAAAATGGAAACACTTCACAGGACAATCAATGACATCATTCATGGTTCTGTCACTGTCACTGTCCTCCCATTGTTCATAGATTTTCTCGTGCGGGCCCAGTACCATCTCCATTGTGAGACTTGTTACTATGTTTGGCATATCGAATATGTCATGGGTAGCTTGCCAGGCTTTGCCGTGCAGGCAAGATATTCTCTGTAGTTTGCCAGGCTCTCCGATTGGGGCAGAGGAATCGAACTCAGGTCAGTTATGTCCGCTGCATGCAAGGCAAATGCCCAACCCGCCGTGCTATCGCTCCAGTCCATTCATGGTTATTGAACAGAAACTTTAAAAAAATAAGGTATCTTGAGAAAGAAAATTATAATCAAATCTAATCCGATAGACTAACTTCTAATTTCCATCTCTTTGTGGAAAGGTATGAGATCATGGTAAAGCTATGCTGCATTTGCTCTACCATTTCTTTCTTTTTTTTTTTTCCTCTGCTTTGTTTTTTTTATTTTTTTTTATTTATTTTTTTTTATTAGTGAAACACCATGAGGTACAGTTGTAGATTTACAATTTTTTGTGCTTGGGTTTGATTATACAATGATCAGATACCCATCCCTCCACAAGTGCCCATTTTCCACCACCATGGATAATATCCCCCCCAATCCCATTCCCCCATCCCTCCCTGCCTCTGTGGCAGGGCAATCCCCTGTGTTCTCTCTCTCCTTTTGGGTGTTGTGGTCTGCAAAAGAGGCATTGAGTGGCAAACATGTTCAGTCCATAGTCCACTTTCGACATGCATCTCCCCTCCTGGGAGGTTCCTCCAAACACCCTTTATTTGGTGCTCCCTTCTCTATCTGAGCTGCCCTATCCTCTAGAATGCCCGACTGGCCACTAAGCTATGGAGTAATCCTCCTGGTGCTGATCTCAGCTATTCTTGGGTATTAATCTCATATTTTCTTACTTTATATCCCCCAAATGAATGCAATCTTTCTATGTCTATCCCTCTCTTTCTGACTCATTTCGCTTAGCATGATACTTTCCATGTTGTACCACTTGTATGTAAATTTCATGACTTCATTTTTTCTAAGAGCTACATAGTACTCCATTGTGTAGATGTACCAAAGTTTCTTTAACCAGTCATCTGTTCTTGGGCATTCAGGTTTCTTCCAGTTTCTGGCTATTGTAAAGAGTGCTGCAATGAACAAACAAGTGCAGATGTCACTTCGACTACACATTTTTGCCTGTCTGGGATATATTCCCAGGAGTGGTATTGCTGGGTCAAATGGGAGCTCAATTTCTAATTTTTTGAGAATCGTCCATACTGTTTTCCAGAAGGGCTGAACCAGTGGACATTCCCACCAACAGTGAAGGAGTGTCCCTTTCTCGCCACATCCAAGCCAGCATCGGTTGCTTTTGTTCTTTTGAATGTGGGCCAGTCTCTGAGGTGTGAGATGGTATCTCATTGTGGTTTTGATCTGCATCTCCCTGATGATTAATGATGTAGAGCATTTTCTCATGTGCTTTTTTGCCATTCGGATTTCTTCCTTGAGAAAGTTTCTGTTCATTTCATTGCCCCATTTTTGGATGGGGTTGGATGTTTTCTTCTTGTGGAGTTTAACCAGTATTTTGTATATCCTGGATATCAACCCCTTGTCAGATGTGTATTCGGCGAATATCCTTTCCCATTCTGTAGACTGTCTTTGTATTTTGGTCACTGTTTCTTTGGAGGTGCAGAAGCTTCTTAGTTTATGCTCTACCATTTCTTACCTATTTGATAAGTGAGGGTGATTCATGTATATGAAGTATCAGTGGATAGTCTTGAAAAAAGAACAATTAGTAAGTTTCAACAAGAATAAATGAGCAGAAGGAGAAATGTCCATTTCATCAAAGCTTCCGATTCTGTCAAATAAAACAATCCTTAGCAATTTCTATTTCAAGATATGATTTATTCCTCCATCCTAATTTCATAAATAAACTCCTATGCTCATTGATTTCATGATTCTTGCTGCAATTATATGTATATATAATGTGTGTATATATGTGTGTGTGTGTGTGTGTGTGTGAGACACTTAATTGTGTCTTTTCCGAAGTCATCTCATTTGAATAATCTGTTACAATTATGTGAAATTCAGAAATAATTATATGTTATATGTCTTATATGTTATTGGACATTTACTTGACATATGTTTTACTTTATTATTGTTCTGTCATTTTTGGTTTCGAGCTCATTTACACATTAGATATTTAAGTTAAATCCTTAAATCTTTTGGGATATTAATTTTGTGATTGAGTTCTTCTTTCTCTCTGTAGTAATAATCTATGTTGAATATGAGACTAATACCCAAGGGAAGTAGAAACAAGTGTCAGGAGGAGTGGATGATGCTTTAAAACCTTTCTTAAGTGCTGGGGGAGAAGGCAGTTGGTATAGAGAAGGAACAATATGACAAAGGTAGTTGAAAATGATCATTCTGTATAAGAATTGTGTGCTGAAAACAGGTATAGGAATAAATGTGATAACCTCTCTGTACCTGCATTGCAAATATAATGCCCAAAAAGGGAGAGACACACACACAGAGAGAGAGAGAGAGAGAGAGAGAGAGCTGAAAGGAAAATCCTACCATAGACACAACCTGGAGTGGGGGCAGTGTAGACACAGCCTGGAGTGGGGACAGTGGTAGGAGAGAAACTGGGTACATTAGTGGTGGCAAATGTACACTGGAGGAGGAACAGGTGTTGGAACACTGTATGGCTGAAACCCAACCATGAACAGATCTGTAACTGTGTATCTCATTTTGATTCAATTTAAAAAATTATAGCAATAATCTATGTTGAAATTCACTATACATATTATGATTTATTGTATCTTTTATTTTTAAATGCGCTTAAATGTTTGCTTTTTAAAATTAAAACAACATAATTTACAAAGTAGTTCATAAGAGAGTTATTTCAGACATATAATGTTCCAACAATTATCTCACCAACAATGTTCCTTCCTCTCCACCAGTGCTCTCAGGTTCTCTGCCATGCTCTAGCCTGCCTCCTGGTACGCATATGACAAATTTACTCTATATTGGTTTCTCCAGCAAAATTCCAAGAAATGGCAAGTGGAATTATCAGAAAACAAATCAACAAGATTCAATTTATAGTGATTGATAGCTATATAATTGTATCTGATGCAAATAAAAAAATGTAAATCATTTAATACAATATAGTATACTGCCTTTTTACATAATTACATTTCAATTTACATAACTAAGTTTTCAATTATGGCACATAAAATATATTGCACCAAATATATATTTGGATTTCATTGCAGTAATCATATCTTCCTTGTCATAAATAAATCTGTTTTTTACCTCATTGGGAGGCACATAAAAATGTATTTTATAGTACTTGAACCAAAAAAAAATAAAAGAATGGAAAATTGAACCATCAGAAAATAAATCAAGGCCATCTTTGAAACGTTCAGAATAAGAGAAGGAACACATGGAGGGTGCGGGATCCCGGAGGAAAAGAAAAAAGAAAAAACAGGTTCCAAAAAGAGCCGAGAGCACCGGCAAGTTCCAGATGGAGTAGGCGCCGCATCCCGCCTCCCGCAGATGGAACCCTGGTGACCAGAAGCCTCTACAAACACAGCTCGAGTATGCGGGAACGAGGACTTTTTCTCAAATCTGCCGGACTACACCTCCCAGGTAACCTCTGATCCCGGAAGTCACGCCCACAGCCCGCCCCCCAGCGCCATCTTTGAAACGTTCAGAATAAGAGAAGGAACACATGGAGGGTGCGGGATCCCGGAGGAAAAGAAAAAAGAAAAAACAGGTTCCAAAAAGAGCCGAGAGCACCGGCAAGTTCCAGATGGAGTAGGCGCCGCATCCCGCCTCCCCCAGATGGAACCCTGGTGACCAGAAGCCTCTACAAACACAGCTCGAGTATGCGGGAACGAGGACTTTTTCTCAAAACCGCGCGGCCGCTTATGCGGCCGCGCGACATCTCTCTATATACAAAGTGATCAATGAGAAGTAAACCACCCAATCTTTCTCTCTGAAAATCAGAGTTAAGTTTGGAGCATGGCCACAGCCCCAGAAATACAAGGACTTAATGCAGAAACCAGCAGCTTAGAGCGGAAAAGTGAACGGACGATGAGTTAACCCAGGCCATCATTTCTGCCCAGAGGGGAAAGGGTGTTGCCCCATTCGCCCTCTCTTCTCTGGAAAGAAGGATGGCGGCCGCATGGGAGCCTTGTGGACAGCAGGTATGAGCCGGGGGCGTGGGGGCGACTAAAACCTCATGGGAAGGGGGGCGTTCCGGTCCGTCCCTCACGCCCTACCGAGGTCACCAGTTGCCCCCCACGAGCGGCTCTCCAGCACGGCCACAGCCCCAGAAGCACAAGGGCTTAATGCAGAACCCAGCAGCTTGGAGCAGAAAAGTGAACGGACTATGCGTTGATCCAGCCCATCAAGTCTGCCGGAGGGGAAAGGGTGTTGCCCCATTCGCCCTCTCCTCTCTGGAAAGAAAGATGGCGGCCACATGGGAGCCTTGTGGACAGCAGGTATGAGCCGGGAGTGTGGGGGCGACTAAAACCTCATGGGAAGGGGGGCGTTCCGGTCCGTCCTTCACGCCCTACCGAGGTCACCAGTTGCCCCCCACGAACGGCTCTCCAGCACGGCCACAGCCCCAGAAGCACAAGGGCTTAATGCAGAACCCAGCAGCTTGGAGCAGAAAAGTGAAAGGACTATGCGTTAATCCAGGCAATCATTTCTGCCCAGAGGGGAAAGGGTGTTGCTCCCTTCCGCCCTCCTCCCTCTGGAAAGAAAGATGGCGGCCACATGGGGGCCTTGTGGACAGCAGGTATGAGCCGGGGGTGTGGGGGCGACTAAAACCTCATGGGACGGGGGGCGTTCTGGTCCGTCCTTCACGCCCTACCGAGGTCACCAGTTGCCCCCCACGAGCGGCTCTCCAGCACAGCCACGGCCCCAGAAGCACAAGGACTTAATGCAGAACCCAGCAGCTTGGAGCAGAAAAGTGAACGGACTATGCATTGATCCAGGCCATCAAGTCTGCCGGAGGGGAAAGGGTGTTGCCCCATTCGCCCTCTCCTCTCTGGAAAGAAAGATGGCGGCCACATGGGAGCCTTGTGGACAGCAGGTATGAGTCGGGAGTGTGGGGGCGACTAAAACCTCATGGGAAGGGGGGCGTTCCGGTCCGTCCTTCACGCCCTACCGAGGTCACCAGTTGCCCCCCACGAGCGGCTCTCCAGCACGGCCACAGCCCCAGAAGCACAAGGGCTTAATGCAGAACCCAGCAGCTTGGAACAGAAAAGTGAACGGACTATGCATTGATCCAGGCCATCAAGTCTGCCGGAGGGGAAAGGGTGTTGCCCCATTCGCCCTCTCCTCTTTGGAAAGAAAGATGGCGGCCACATGGGAGCCTTGTGGACAGCAGGTAGGAGCCGGGAGTGTGGGGGTGACTAAAACCTCATGGGAAGGGGGGCGTTTCGGTCCGCCCTTCACGCCCTACCGAGACCACCAGTTGCCCCCACGAGCGGCTCTCCAGCACGGCCACAGCCCCAGAAGCACAATGACCTAATGCAGAACCCAGCAGCTTGGAGCAGAAAAGTGAAAGGACTATGCGTTAATCCAGGCAATCATTTCTGCCCAGAGGGGAAAGGGTGTTGCTCCCTTCCGCCCTCCTCCCTCTGGAAAGAAAGATGGCGGCCACATGGGAGCCTTGTGGACAGCAGGTATGAGCCGGGGGTGTGGGGGCGACTAAAACCTCATGGGAAGGGGGGCGTTCTGGTCCGTCCTTCACGCCCTACCGAGGTCACCAGTTGCCCCCCGCTAGCGGCTCTCCAGCACAGCCACGGCCCCAGAAGCACAAGAACTTAATGCAGAACCCAGCAGCTTGGAGCAGAAAAGTGAACAGACTCTGCATTGATCCAGGCCATCAAGTCTGCCGGAGGGGAAAGGGTGTTGCCCCATTCGCCCTCTCCTCTCTGGAAAGAAAGATGGCGGCCACATGGGAGCCTTGTGGACAGCAGGTATGAGCCGGGAGTGTGGGGGCGACTAAAACCTCATGGGAAGGGGGGCGTTTCGGTCCGCCCTTCACGCCCTACCGAGGCCACCGGTTGCCCCCCGCGAGCGGCTCTCCAGCACGGCCAAGACTCCAGAACACAGAAACCAATTTCTTAACTATCTGACTTTCAGTAGAAATACTTCCAGGGTCAATAGGTAAAAGAGCAGAAATCCAAAACCAACATTTAATTCTTGAACCCAGCCGTAGAAAGCAAATCACTTCACAATGCTTTTTCAGCATGTCTGATTTGGGGGGGGGGGGGTAAACTCTAAATAATAGTGGTGAATCTTTTATTGAAACAATGAATCTAATCAAAGCAGATAGAGTGTTAACTAGAATTCATCTGCTTCACAGGGACGGGGAGGGGTGGGGGTTGGGGTTTTATTGGGGTTCTTCATGGTAAAAAATAAGTATTGGTAAAGGGAAATGTGTTTGATATTTGCATGACTGAGACATAAACCTGAAAGCTTTGTAACCTTTCCCACAGTGATTCAATAAATAAATTAAAAAAAAAATAAATCAATAAAAGTCAATTTGTGATGACTAATTGCTATGTATGTTTTTAACCTTCTTAATCTAGTAGAGGGCAACCATATGTACCATTAGTGAGTGCCATATTCAATGTCATGATGGCAAGGTTTTTTCTGTCCCTTAAAGGACATCTTTTAATCCTTCTTGAAAAACTGCTTTCAAGGATTACCTAAAATGATGGTTGTCCATGTAGCTGTGTTACAGTTGCTTCAAATCTGAATGATACTATAACTGAATAGAGTATTCTTGGTGAGGTGTTCATTGTGTTGAGTTTGGTGCTATATCATCCATGTTCTTCTAGCTTGTAGAGTCTCATTTAATAGATCGGCTATACATCTTAATGGCTTTTCTTTGTATGTAATTTCATTTTTGTTCTTGCTGCTTTAAATATTGTATCTCTGAATTTTCTCATTTTTTGGTAGAAGGTGTTTTAGTTTTTCTAATTGAGTGTTTTTCACTGGGACCCTTCAGCCTCTTGGATTTCTATGTCTATAATTTTCAACTCTTTAATGATTTCTTTAACTATTGCTTCTTCATCACATTTTCTTTCATGTTCTTCAGGGTCTCTGATGATTCTTAAATTGTTCTTCTTGAACATAGTTCTTTGGTATGCTGTCCATTTCTTTTCAGGATAATTTCTGCACTCTGCTGTTTCCTAGCTATTTGATGCTCTATATTTTGAAATTCCTTGGAATTCCTTGATCTTTTGCTCAGCTTCTGTTATTCCAATATTCAGACCTCCTATTGACTCTTTTTATATATCACCTACCACATTCTTCATTTCTGTAATTTTTTCATTTTCTTTTCAGTTCATCTCTCAAACTTTTCTGTGCAGACCACCACCATTTCTTTGAACTCACTGAACATCCTCATCACAGTATTACTAAAGACACTGTTTGAGGATCCACTGATGTTTATGGTTGTGTGTGTGTATGTGTGTGTGTGTGATATTGTGTTCATTCATTGAGCTTGGTGGATTTTTATGTGTTTTCCCACTGTTTTTCTAGTGTTCTTTGTATGCTGGGTGTGAGACTTTGCAGTTAAACTCCCCAAAAGAAGCTAAGATTGCTCTCTGTCTTCTCTGCCTGTCCTCACAGAATGACAGGAGAAGAACTGTGAGCAGCATGCAATTTGTTGATCATGTTTCACTGATGCACAATCGGTTGCATGCTTCAGGAGCTATGGTGCGGACCCGTGATAATGATGCAGTTAGGGTATAGCGGTTGCTCACCAGGGGCTGCTCTGCCTCCCATTTTGAATAGGCCCAGTGTTATCAGACAGAGAGAAGCTTCACCTCGGATGATGGTGCATAATGCCAGGCACTGTATATGTTTTTGTATCCCAGTGTTTGACTTGTCATTTTGCCAATTAACCTGGTTTCTATCATGGATGCTAATGTCTTAAAATACAACCAATAGTTCTTCTTTTGAAGGTTCAATATGTTCATTCTCATTTCCGAGACTTTAGATGAAATACAGATATAGATATAAATATTGATAGCTTAGGATATATATACACAGGTATACATATACATTGAAAATTAAGGCTACTAAATCAGTCTTCATAAAAGGAACTTTAAAGGCAAATGCATTAATCTAGCTAATTAGGCTAGAAGGTCTTAGATTAAACTAAGCAAAAATAGAAGACATACTTGAACCTAGGAGTGACCAAAAGCACAGCGGTAGGGCGTTTGCCTTGCACGCAGCCAACATGGCCGACCCAAGTTTGATTCCTCTGCCCCTCTCGGAGAGCCCGGCAAGCTACCAAGAGTATTTCACCCACAGGACAGAGCCTGGCAAGCTGCCTGTGACGTATTCGATATGCCAAACATAGTAACAACAAAGTCTCCAATGGAGACGTTACTGGGCCCACTCGAGCAAATCGATGATCAACAGGAGGGCCTTAATGAAAATATCAATAGCACTTGGCCCAGACAAGGTCAGACCCAAACACCTAAAGAATATGCCGTCAGTACTCGTCAATACACTGGCTCAGCTCTTTACACACTATCTGTCTGAATGCAAGGTTCTGTCCCAATGGAAGACCAGAAGGACTGGTTTTCTTGTACTTCCTGCATTAACATATACCTCAGAGACCTGGGCCCTACGAAAACAGGATAAGAACGCTATTTGGGTCTCCCAAAGAGGAATCGAAAAAGCTATGCTTGGAGTATCATGCTTCACTCAAATGAGAGAAAGAATCCGGAGTTCTAACCTCCATCAATAGTCAAGAATCAGGGATGCTCTCTCATTTGCTGACGCGTTGAATATCAGATGGGCTGAACATGTAGTGAGAGTTGGAGATGACCGCTGGACTAGAGCCATTGCCGGCTGGATTCCACAGGATGTCAAAAGATCACGTGGCCACCCACCTATGAGATGCTCAGACTTTTTCGTCAAGATCCTGAATGATCGGTTTGAGGTTGTTCCTTTTCCTAGAACGAGCAGACCCCATTGGGCTACATTAGCACGCCACAGGGACAAATGGAGACGTTACTGGTGCCCGCTCGAGCAAATCGATGAGTAAAGGGATGTCAAGTGATCAAGTGATTCAATGAGAAAACTGAAAAGGTAGCACTGTCCTCTCATTTTTCATTGATTTGTTCGAGTGGGCACCAGTAACATCTCCATTGTGACACTTGTTAGTACTGTTTTTGGCATATGGAATACGCCACGGGGAGCTTGCCAGGCTTTGCTGTGCGGGTGGAATATTCTTGGTAGCTTGCCGGGCTCTCCAAGAGAGACGGAGGTATCAAACCAGGGTCAGCTACGTGCAAGAAAATGCCCGACCCGTTGTACTGTCTCTCCAGTCTAGAATAATGTTATTACTTTGCATGCAAAACTAAAGAAACAAAATTTAACTCAACTAAAATGAAGAATACTGAAGAAGAGGTATTTTTAGTTCATCAGGACATATTAATTTATACTGCTCTAATGAAAACTCCAATATTTCATTGATTAAAGACAACAAATATTTTTCTTAGGACGGCTCTTTTATTTTTCTTTCTGTTGAATTTTTTTTGTACATTGTAAAATTTATTAAAGAACTGTGATTTACAAAGTTAAACAGAGTTGAGTTTTAGCCATACAATATCAGAATATCAATCCCTCCACCAATATCAAGCTCCCTACACAAATTTTCTGACAATACTCCCACCCTCCCCGTCCAACCTGACTATTTGACAGGCACATTTCTAAATTCACTTGGGAAATTTGTGTCTTTTGATTTCAGAGTTTGATAACTCTGTGATTTGGCTTTGTACCTGAATTCCCTGAGCTGACACCCATTGCTTCCAATCTTTATCTTCTCCTTCTGTGCTCCTCTTTTTCTTTATTTTTTTGCCCTATACTCTGTGGCCAGGGATCAACTGGCTATTTTCCCTTCCCACCTTTAAAACATAGCATTTACTCATTCAAGTATTCTAAATACCACATATAAGTGGTAGCACTAATCCTCCTGTTTGTTCATCGATTTGCTCAAGCGGGTTCAGTAACCTCTCCATTATGGGACTTGTTGTTACTGTATTTGGCATATCGAATATGTCACAGGTAGCTTGCCAGGCTTTGCCATGCAGCCGAGATACTCTCGGTAGCTTGCCGGGCTATATAAGTAGTATATGTTGAATATTATATATTTGTCCTTCTGTCTTAATTTACTTAACATAAATACTCTTCTTTAGACTATATAGAGTCCTGACTAGACATGGTTTTCCAAATATCTTCTTTTTGTTTTGTTTTGTTTCTTAGGTGGGCTGGAACAATAGCACAGCAGGTAGGGTGTTTTCCTTGCACGTGGTCAATCCTGGTTTGATTCCTCTGTTCAACTTGGAGAGCCTGGCAAGCTACTAAGAGTATCCTGCCTACACGGCAGAGCCTGGTAAGCTCCCTGGGGCATATTCAATATGACAAAAACAGTAACAGTAAGTCTCACAATGGAGACATTACTGATGCGTGTCCAAGAAAATCTATGAACAATGTGAAGACAGTGCTACAGTGCTTTTTGTTTAGGGACCACACCTGTCAGTGTTGAAAGCTTATTACTGGCCCTGAGCTCAGAGCTATATATTAAGGAACAGTTTAGGGTGGTACCATGAGGTGCTCAGGAGTCATTCCTGACTCTATCTGAATCTATACTCAGAAGTATCTCTGGTTGTGTCCAAGGAACCATAAACAAACCATGTAACACACTTTGGCCATGGTGCTCTATCTTTGACCTCAGAGTTGGTGATCCCAGACTGAATTAATATGTGAATCTTGCTTGTTGTGCTAAGACTTAATTTTTTCTTCATTAAGAGATTTTACGTTTCACTTTTTTTAAAATTTAATTTAATTTTTTTTATTTAATCATTTTTTTATTAGTGAAACACCATGAGGTACATTTATAGACTTATAAATTTTTGTGCTTGGGTTTCAGTTATACAATGATCAAGTACCCATCCCTCCACCAGTGCCCATCCTCCCCCACCACGGGTCCTAGCATCCCTCCCACCCCCCATACCCCCCCCATAGTACTCCATTGTGTAAATGTACCAAAGTTTCTTTAACCAGTCATCTGTTCTCGGGCACTCAGGTTTTTTCCAGATTCTGGCTATTGTAAAGAGTCCTGCAATGAACAAACAATTGCAGATGTCACTTCGACTATACCTTTTTGCCTCTCTGGGATATATTCCCAGGAGTGCTATAGCTGGGTCAAATGGGAGATCAAATTCTAATTTTTTGAGAATCGTCCATACTGTTTTCCAAAAGGGTTGGACTAGCCTGCATTCCCACCAGCAGTGAAGGAGTGTCCCTTTCTCACCACATCTGTGCCAGCACCTGTTGCTTTTGTTCTTGAGGATGTGGGCCAGTCTCTGTGGTGTGAAATGATATCTCATTGTTGTTTTGATCTGCATCTCTCTGATGATTAGTGATGTAGAGCATTTTCTCATGTGCCTTTTTGCCATTCGGATTTCTTCTTTGCGAAAGTTTCTGTTCATTTCCTCGCCCCTTTTTTTGATGGGGTTGGGTGATTTCTTCTTGTGTAGTTTAACCAGTACCTTGTATATCCTTGATATCAACCCCTTGTCGGATGTGTATTTGGTGAATATTCTTTCCCATTCTGTAGGCTGTCTTTGTATTTTGGTCACTGTTTCTTTTGAGGTGCTGAAGCTTCTTAGTTTAAGATAGTCCCATTTGTCTATCTCTGTTTTCACTTGCTTGGCCAGTGGCGTGACATCTTTGAAGATACCACTAACTTCAATATCATGGAGAGTTTTGCCAACTTTGTCTTCAATAAACATTATGGATTCCGGTCTGATGTTGAGGTCATAAATCCATTTCGATCTTACTTTTGTGCATGGCGTTAGGCAGAGATCTGAGCCCACTTTTTTGCATGTAGCCGTCCAGTTTTGCCAGCTGGCAAAACGTTTCACTTTTAACTGTACTTTCCTTTGTAATCTAATTTTGAGTCTTAAAGAATAGAAAGTATGAGAAGCTTTTCTATAAATTCAGGCAATTTTGAAGTCCCTAAACTCTGAGTGGATCCTTCTCCTCCTATGAATCAAGTGTATGATATGAGTAACAGCTGACTTATATGTAGCAATGACTAGATTTCTTTTTCAACAATTACACTACCAGGTCACAAAGACAAGGACATTAATAGTTCTAGAAAGAGGATGAGATGAGTAAATATACTTTATAAGACAAACACAAACAGAAGCAAGAGGCATTAACTGTATATTAATCACATATTGCTATAAGATAATCTGTTTCATATTTAACTGGTAATATAACACTTTAATTCAAATTCTATAGGAATTGTACATGACTTTCAAGGTTCTCTGATGGGAAATTAATGTGTTACATTACCAGTTTTAGCTGGTAACGTACATTAATTCACAATTCTATAGAAACTCTGTAAGACTTTCTTAGGTTCTGTGATGAAGGCAGGCTGAATTCAAGTTCTCAGTCAAATTGAGTTTTTATTTGGAGATTTTGAGAAAAATTGGAGCTATTTGTAATTCAATTTTTGACAGTTAGATGACTACATTTGGCCTACATTCCCTTAACAGCCATCAGCCAGTGGACTCTCATAACTCATGGAAGCTATCTGGATTCCCTGCCATATGCACGTTAAATCATTAAAACAACAGCCAAAGTTAAAATCTTTCTTGTTGTTTTTTTCTCTGATCTCTAGATCTAGATTTAAAGGATTTACTTGATTAAGTAATTGACAGGCAAACCCAACAATTTCTCTATTATAAGATAAATAATTTTAAGGCATCAATTACTGCAAATCTGTATCAATACTATATTCCTGTTGTAGAGAAGATAATCTTATAAAAATATCTTGTTATATTCATTGTTTTATCCACATAAGGGGAAGAAATTATACAAAGGCATCACTTGGAATTAGCTTGGTATTCGGAATCCTAAATAACTGTTCTTATAAATTTTAAACAATCCTTTCTCACTATATATAATGAGTACTATTGAATCACATGGGCTGGAGTGATAGCATAGCAGGTAGGGCGTTTACCTTGCAAGCGGCCAACATGGCCAACCCGAGTTTGATTCCTCTGCCCCCCTCAGAGAGCCTGGCAAGCTACCGAGAGTATCTCGCCCACATGGCAAAGACTGGCAAGCTACCCATGACGTATTCGATATGCCAAACACAGTAACAAGTGTCATAATGGAGACGTTACTGGGCCTGCTCAAGCAAATCGATGAACAATGGGAGGACAGTGACAGTAACAGTGGTTGAATCATATGCTTAGATTTGGATGAATGAATCTTGTAAGAATAATTAACCATTAGAATAAAATTTCATGATAATCATTCTGAGCTTTTAAAACAACAAAAGCAAAGCAAAACAAAACAGCAAAATGGAAACAGGCCTTAAGAAAAAAATGCCTAAAATTAAGAAAACCTTTTTGAAATCAAAAGGATGCCCACTGAGATTGGCATATTGATGAAAGTCACTCAAATCAGTTGGAAGTCTATGTACTGATTGTCAAAATGAACCAAAAAAACCAAAGCAGCCTTGGAGGCTTATTAATAGATCAACATCTATTATGTCTCAAAATGTTAAAGTTCAATTGTGTTCTCGTAATGGTTTTTAAAGTTCTGTCCTATGAGAAGATATAAAGCAAATCCTTATTTTAAAGGAATAAGTTTAAAATCCTGATTATATCAAGAGCCACCCAAAATAGCTCCAAGGTAAATTGAATACTCCAACCTGAATTCCTCTCCCTTTGACCACAAGATGCTTAACAATAATAGGGTTAGTCTAGGACAGAACAGAAGAAAATTAAGGATATGAGTGTCTCAGATATGTGGTTTCAAGAGGCCAGTCTAAGTTTTTATAAATCATCAATGTAAGACGAAACTGTTGTTCTGGGAAGTACCTCAGGTAAAAATTGCATAGTGCAACTCCTATAAATACCCTGGGAATATTTATTTCTCTCCTGTTTGCACCCTCAAAAGGGGAAATAAAATGCTCTTACATCAGATACTTTTCTGACTAACCCCAAACTTTAACTCTGAGCATAGTAACCACAAGCAGCAGGAGTTCCCCTAGGATACTCAAGATAATTATTAAGAGCACAGACACACACACACACACACACACACACACACACACACAAAGATTGGAAGGCTTATTCCCCTTAAGAACAAAAAAATAAACCAATAATGAGTTAGATTCTATTTGTCAGCTAAATTACTATAGCAGGTGCATAAAATTCAGCACATGCAATGGGGAACTGAAAAATAAAAGTTATATTAGAAAAAGTTGATTGTGGACTTTGGTGTTTTAAAGATAACAATTAAATGTTAACAAAAACCTGAAAAAATAATAATGATCTACTGGATAGAGACATTGACTTCAGTATAGAAGAAACCAAAGAGATTTATGATGTGGAATGTGGGGAGAGTATTCTTAAGATTTCACTGTTTTTATAGACACTTGGAAAAGTAAAATAGTCCCTATAATATTATTAAAAATTAATACAGATCATTAAATTATTGTTATAATGATATGATATATAAGCAAAGCACTTACAACGTTCATCTTGTTAGTATGTATTTATCATTATTATTAATAGAAATTCTCATTTTATCTTCAATTGTCCATAGGATCTGGCTTTTGTCCAGGTTATAATCAGAGCACCCATACTTAAAATGGTGTAAATCACACACATAAAATGACATTATGTCAACTTTCTGACTTTTACAGAACCCAAGAGAATTAAAATTGCACAGCAAGCTATTGCCCAAAGAACCTTAGTGCAGTAAGAAAGAAGACATGAACATACTTGGAATCAATACAACAGAACATCAATAAAAACAGTTCAACCAAAATTGACAAGGTAATGAATGTCAGGAGTACACAAATAAGACAGTCTGAAAACACTGGGGACTACAGAAATTAGATTAGCTATAACTTCTTCCAGGTTCTTTCTCCACAAACTCTATGAAGCATTCATAGGAAAGATTGAAACATTCCAGAGAAGCTATTATTTTGTGAACATCAGGAAGAAGAACAGCAGTTTTCTTGTGTGCCAGTGGTTAGAAATTTAATTATGATTCATTCCAACTCCTGATGCTTATTTAAAAAATATGTTAACATATGGAGTGGGAAAGCAAGCAGTTCTTGGCTGAAAACTTATTGCAGCTAGGAATTGGTAGGGGAAATCTTAATCTCAGGGGATGGACATGATTATATGTTGAGGCTACAGTCATAAATGGCCAAGGATCTGCAGAAATGAAAAGCTGCATCCCATAATAGAGGGGAATGGAATATGACTTATTGCACATAGAAGACAGGAAATATGCATAAATATCATTTCCTCCCTTCCCCCAATATAATTAAACTCATTTATTGAAATCCAGGATAAATATACCCATTTATAGGCACAGAAGATATTTGCTATATTTTATACTTCTGTACACAGCATGTTTAGCTTTAGATAAAGTTAGAACATTTTCAAAGAGAAGTACAGCATTTCAAATGACCGAATAATCTTCAGAACTAGATTTGATCATGCAAATATGGTGAAACCACCTGAGAACATTAAAAATACAGTGATCTTGAACAACGGAGTTTTAAACTACTCATATCTATGTTCACATTTTTTTCTCTTTCCATGGGTGCCAAATTCATTGATTAAAAAAAACACACTATGGATATTACATGGTTAGGATATTACATGGTTAATTTAATCCATAGGATTTGAATATATAAGAAGACTGATTAACTTATATGAGAATTTTTCACTATGATTGGATTATAGATCCTAACCCCCTTTTTTAAGTGTAAACTGTAACTGTAAATCATTTAAAGATAATAATGAAAGAGTTAGACTATTTCAGGTCCCTCGTGTATCTCCAGGAATAATTCGTAAGTGAAGAACCAGGATTAACACCTGAGCATCACTATGTGTGCACCTCCCCCCCCCAAAAAAAAAGCATAAAATTTTTCTCAAATGAGATTAAGAAAATTAAAACTGCTTATAAAATACTTAACCTAGAAAAAATACCGTAAACTTAAAAATGATACTATATAAAAAAACATGGAATGAGAATAAAGGAAAGTAAATTTCTATGCTTTGAAAAAAATTTATATCTCTAAAAGATAATGTGAAATGACTAACACCCAGGAGTGGCTGAGATTAGTACCAGGAATTGCCACCCATGCTAGGGGAAAAGGAAGCTCAGATAGAGAAGAGAGCACCAAAAAAAGGGTGTTGGGAGGATCCTCCCAGGGTGGGAGAAGCATGCTGAAAGTAGACTATAGACCAAATATGATTGCCACACAATGCCTCTCTTGCAAAACACAGGACCCAAAAGGAGAGAGAGAGAGAGAGAGAGAGAGAGAGAGAGAGAGAGAGAGAGAGAGAGAGAGAGAGAGAGAGAATGCCCTGCCACAGAGGCAGGGTGGGATGGGAGGATGGGGAGTGGGAGGGATGCTGGGACCAAAGGTGGTGGAGGATGGGTGCTGGTGGAGGGATGGGTACTTGATCATTGTATAACTGAAACCCGAGCACAAAAACTTGTAACTCTATAACCGTACCTCATGGCGTTTCACTAATAAAAAAATTTAAAAATTATTTTATTTTTGAAATTTATTTTTTATTATTTTTTTAAAATTTTTTTGATGAATCACCGTGAGGTACAGTTAGAAACTTACAAACTTTCGTGCTTACGTTTCAGTCATACAGTGATCGAGTACCCATCCCTCCACCAGTGCCCATTCTCCACCACCAATGTTCCCAGTATCCCTCCCACCACCCCCAATCCTTTCTCCCCGCCCCCCCCGCACACCTCTGTGGCAGGTGCATTCCCTTTTACTCTCTCTCTCTCTCTCTCTCTCTCTCTCTCTCTCTCTCTCTCTCTCTCTCTCTCTCTCTCCTTTAGGGTGCTGTGGTCTACAATGCAGGTATTAAGTGACGATCATGTTTGGTCTATAGTCTACTTTCAGCACACATCTCCCAACCCGAGCGCCATTAATAAATATTTATTCATTAAATTAATTCCCTTTACTTTATGGCACACTTCATTTAGATATCATGCAGATTCCTACTTGAGGAGCTTAATTCGATTTTTCCCAACCTTATTTCACTCTCTCTCTTTTCTTTCTGCTTTCATTTTTCCTAAGTCAAATGATTTTGTTTCAATAAATAAAATTCAAATAAAATTAAAATATTTCACCACAGAGAACCCCAAGAAAAAGTCCCCCCCCAACCCTCCCAATGCCTGTGAGGCAGATGAATTCTAGTTAACACTATCTACTTTGATTAGATTCATTGTTTCGACAAAAGATGCACCATTATTAGACTTTACACTTTACATGCTGAAAAGGCATTGTGAAATAATTTGTTTTCTACAGCTAGTCACAAGAATCAAATGATGTCGCGTGGCCACGATAGCAATTTTGGATTTCTGGTATTTTACTTATTAAGCCTGGAAATATTTCTGCTGAGAGCCAGATAATTATGAGATTGGTTTCTGTGCTCTGGAGCCATGGCCGTGCCAGAGAGCCACTCTTGGGGGGCAACTCGTGACCTCAGTAGGATGTGATAGATGACCCGGCAACACTCCCCTTCCCATGAGGTTTCAGTCACCCCATCACGACTGGCTCATACCTGGCTTTCCATAAAGCTCCAAAGAGGCTGCCATCTTTCTTTCCAGAGAGCAAGACACTATTCTTACTTCATCTAGTTTGTTTTGTGAGCACACCTCATAGTGTCAGAGGCTACGCCCAGTGTTGTGCCCTGGGCTCACACCTGGCAGTGCTCAGGGAACCTCATGCAGTACTGAAGACTGAGCCTGGACTTCTGCATGCAAAGCTCAATAAGTTCTCTCTCTGAGACAATATGGCACTAATCTCTATTCATCATTTACTTGCTATTTTTTAGAAAAATACAAATATTTATTTAAGTTTTTATATATTGAGTTTTTCTATTTGAACTACTTTTGCTTGTATACATATAAATGTACAATTAAAGTCTATTTCTCTTGGCAATAGAACTTATCCTTGATATCATTCTTTGTTTTTCCCAAATGCGGTTCAAAATAGGGAGAGAAATAGGAAAGCTTATTATAGAAAAAAGAGAAGGTTTTAGGTGGACCTAGATTGAAGGTAGATACAGGAAAGCTAGAGAAAGATAGTTGGAAGCAGGAGAGCCTAAGTTAATAGTTCACTATGGTTTCTTTCGTGACCTTGAGTTGGAGGTGGTAAAATGTTTAAAGGATGTGTCAGTTACCAATCAAGTCTAGCCAATTTAGGGTCCATTAATATGGAAATGATTGCTTAACTTTTTAAACATTATTATTACTAATGATAAGTATATGACTCCCTAAAAGTCCAACCTTTGACTCTTGTGTTCCTTTATAAAGAATATAATATGATTGACTTCATGGGAAGATATTAGCAGGTTGTGAGTCAATGTTAAATTTGAATATATAATTCTATCATTGCTTGCATCTGTATTTCTCCGATTCTTAACCATTTTTCTTTCTTTCTATTTTCCTTTTAATTAAAAGTGAGGAAAGTGTAAACTGTTGCAAACGCTGATAATTAAAATTCAAGCAATGTGGTGGTGGTGGTCATGGTGGTGAAAGTTTGTGTGTGTGTGTGTGTGTGTGTGCGCGCGCGCGCACGCACACACACACTAGAGAGAGAGAGAGAGAGAGAGAGAGAGACAGAGAGTATTTCTAAAAAAATTAGAAATATTAACAAATGTCCTTTTGTCAATTTATAAAAGGCAATAATTTTACAAATACATATAGAAGGCATTGCCAACAGGAAGCTTTATAGTGTTAGGTTAATATTAGATTATGTTTGATATACATATCATACATAATGGTGCAATTTAAATATTTTTATAATTGCTTTATTCTGCTTTCTGTTTGTACAAATAAAAAAGAGGACATTGACAGAAAGAGGAAGCCTAATAACATGTAAATTGTCCACTGAAAGATATCCTGTTTTTCAAAAGATTCTCCAAAAAGTTCATTTTAGAATTTATGACTATTAAATGCCATAATTGCATTTGCAAAGTCTTTCAAGTGTCTTCAGACTTAGTGTATCTGTTGAAAACCACTTTCAAGCAGTTCTAAAGTAGAGAAAAGCTAATTCTATAGCTCTTCATAAACACATATTATCAATGCCACAAACTGATATAAAGTAGTTAACCTGAACTTAATTCTTAAATCAAATAAAGATAATTCACTTTGGGTGGATGGGTCTATATATTCTCTTGCAAACCATTTTATGTTTACTCTAAGGGCAGATAAATCATACAAATAATTCTATAAAAATTACCTTCATAAATAAAATATATTATGCAATGAGAATTTGCAAGTAAGTAAAGAACTCTGGAGTAAATTAAGAATTTATACTTTATAGGTTTGATCAGTATATGAAGTAGATATGGGTACAGATTTTCCTGAGAAGAGGTAGCAGTTTACCTTGAAAAAACTGCATGCTTATTTCATAGGAGTCCAGAGCCTTGGTCATTCTCATAGCCTCTAGGTAACTTCAGTTTCCCCATCTCTGGATATAATATTCATAAAATATTTCATTTTATCATTTTAAATATTATGTATTTATTATAGATTTATAAATAAATCTAATATTAAAAACATTGTAATCAATGTTTTAATCTTCTTATAATTATAATTTTATTGTCCCTATTATTTCCCTTTTATGATAATTAGACACATTATTTATAAGGATTGGACTTAAGAAAAACAAACAATTAGAACCTATTTGCATAATTGCATTCTTCAAATAATAAAAGAAAAGAAGGATCAGAAAATTTAAAATTTAGGGAAAAGTAAAAGCAGTAATATAAAAATTTCCTTCTCTTCATCCATATGAAAGAGTTTATTTAACCTATTTTCAGTAATATTATGAATGCAATTTACAGATAAGCAGAATAACACATTTTGTGTGAATAAGCTATTTCAGTTTTTTCCTTATATTGGAAAGCTTCTGTCACAAAATACTAATCTGAATAATAACTAATTGTCTTTTCAAGAAAACCATCTTTCATAGGCATAATTTATAATTTAGTGATTTAAATGTAAGAATTGTTTTCATGTAAGCATTTATTTTAGATGACCGGAAAGTAGGACTAGCAATATAGGGGTAGGATCTAGACAGTGTCTGAGGTTGGAGACCAAGTGGATGACCTCTAGGATTTCTCATTCTTTTAATTCTATTCCTGGGATCCCGATCAAGACCTGTTCCTTATCTCACCTGCCAACTCTGCCCTTCAGTACCTTCATCTACACAGATGTAATCAACCATACAGTTTGTGCCAGTATCAGAAGTCTCTCTTTGCAATTTGCTTACATGGAGCCAAGTGTCACCCAACACCCTACAGAAGGGAACTTTATTTTAAAAAACAGACTTGGAGGGCCAAAGGGCTAGTACAGGGATCAAGGTGATTGCTTTGCATGTGACTGATCCTAAATTCAATCTCTAGTACCATACACGGTGTCCTGGGCATATGTAGGAGTCACTCGTAATCACAGAGCCAGGAGTAAACACATGAGCACTGTCTGGTGTGGTCCAACCCCCACCCCCATCTAAAAATCAGACTTCTTTAAAAAAATTCTACACACACACACACACACACACACACACAGAGCACTGTATCACTGTCCTCCTGTTGTTCATCAATTTGCTCGAGTGGGCCCAGTAATGTCTCCATTGTTAGACTTGTTGTTACTGTGTTTGGCATATCGAATATGCCAGCCCTTTCCTTGTGGGCAAGATACTCTCGGTAGCTAACCAAGCTTTCCAAGAGGGGTGGAGGATTCGAACCCCACTTGACAGGGCCAACTGTTTGCAAGGCAAACACGCTACCACTGTGCTATTGCTTATGTCCATATAAACACATATACATATTCTAAATAACTTAAAATTTCATTAGATGCAAATGTTTCATATATTTATATATACATATAAAATATTCAGGTATTATATATATATATGTCACTGTATCACTGTCATCCCGTTTTTTGTCAATTTACTCGAATGGGCGCCAGTAATGTTCCTCCCAGCCCTGAGATTTTAGCAGCCTCTTCTTATTTATCTTTTCCCAATTGGTGGCTCTCCCAGGGTCAGAGGAATGAGACCTGTTGATGTTACTGTTTTTGGCATATCAAATATGCCATGAGGAGCTTGTCAGGCTCTGCCCATGTGGGCAGGATACTCTTGGTAGCTTGCTGGGCTCTTCAAGAGGCGTATATTTATATATTTCTCACTATGATCTGTTGCCTAATGTCTTAACCCCATCAAATATGGTGTGGTTATTATAAAAATGGGTAGCAAGTGCCCTATAATGTGTTGTGGGGCTGCTTTGTGGCCGCACGCTCTGGAAAGCTTGCCTGGAGCATGACAGGGTTTGGGTACTGGAGGTCGGCTGCCGGGACTGGGTCCTTTGGGGCAGGGACAGCTCTCACCCGTTCCACTCTGGGGCGCCTCAAGTGAAAGCAGCCTGGCACAGAGTCCAGGAATCCTGGAGGGTGTACATATATATATATATATATATATATATATATATGTGTGTGTGTGTGTGTGTGTGTGTGTGTGTGTGTATGTAAATAGGCCTGCTGTATTTAAAAGTCTTTTTCTACTTAGTATACCCTTCCTTCATCACTTGCCTTCCTTAGGAAAAATAGCATGATTTTATTGATTATTATATATTCTTTGTATTTTTATATTATATTTTTTTGCTGTAAGAATGCAGAATCCCCCAAGAATCTAGCTTTGGGGGTTGGAGTGATAGCACAGCAGGTAGGGTGTTTGCCTTGGATGCAGCCCACCGGGTTTGATTTTCAGCATCCCATATGGTCCCCCAGGCATCGCTAGGAGAAATTCCTGAGTGCATAAGCAGGAGCAAACCCAGGTGTCACCAGCATCACCAGGTGTCACCAGCATCACCAGTAACCCCAGCATCACCAGGTGTGACCTAAAAAGTAAAAAAAAAAAAAAAAGAAAGAAAAAGGAAGAATCAAGCTTTACTTTGTTGACATCCCTACAATGTCTTGTGTTATACTCTCATAGAAAAAATGCTCTGTCCCCTCAGAAGACAATCAAGCTTCACTTATTTGTAATTCCCACAATGTCTCATGTAATATCTTTCTAAGAAGAAATGCTAACTAAATGAAATATTGGCTTTATGGTACTCTTCACACTATAGCAATATAGATGGCTATTTTACCACTTCAAAAATCTAATCAATTTATTGCTGCTCATGACAGGTATCTCGGGAAGTGCAAAAAGTATTACTATATTGTCAGATCTAACCAAATTTTAAGCTATTTAGATTCATTATGCAAATTATCTGTAAGAAGCAAATGTACATTATTTCCAGTAATTCTTTGAGTTAATTTGTAACACAGCCATATATTTCTAACGCATACATGTCCAAAGTATTTATCTTCTCATTTAAAGTCTATTGTTTAAGCTCCTTGAACAAAGTATCAAAAAATAAACAGGGATAAAAGCGCTACAAAGCAGGAAGTTGACCTTTCAGACTTTATCAGACAGATAATATAAGCAAACATGTAATGGGTATAGCATGTTTCTGATTCTTTAGTTGTTGTCTTCCTGAATGAATGAATTTAGCTGAGAGATTCATGACTGAATGAAGTACTGGAAGTTTTGTTGCAAAGGAATATATGTTCCAAAGAATTGTAAATGGGTTGACCTTACAATAACAGACTGTCAGGTCAGGGGCAAGGTGTTAGTATAGAACTGGTAAAGCCACTACTATAAGGTATTAGTATAGACCTGGAAAAGCTACTTTGAGACTCTGTGTGTTTCTGTGGAAAGATATCTTCGCGTGTGTATCAAGAATGTGCTAATATTCTCTGTGCAATCATTTATTTTTTATGCATGTGTTACTGTCTGGAAAATCCAGAGATTAATTAGTTTATTTCAAGTTTTAACAAGCTTAGTGACACTGTGATTTGAGAAAGTTCTCTTCCACTCATTTCTACTAGTATCTACTACACCAAATAAAAAGATAAGGATGAGTTCTTGCCTACTACATCAAAATGTGCTAATATTTATAAATGGAGTGGGTTACAGAGGACATTTTCATGGGTTGGATGTGGTGTTAGTTTAAGGTTATGCTGGTATAAAAAGGACCCCTATTCGAATATGACAAGCTCCTTAGCAAAGAAGCTTCCCCTATGAGACGTCACACAATGAGAAAGGTATGCAGCAAAAAGATCGTGGTTATAATAGTGCAGTAGAGCCAAGGGCTCTCAAAGATGAACAAAAAATACAGCAGAAGTTAGGAAGAGAACATCAGGGATTCTCCTCCCCTACAGGTTTTGTAGCTGTACTGACACCTTGATTTCAAACTTATAGCTTCTATAACATAGGTAATTTTGGTTGCTTTAAATCACGTGGTGTGTGTGTGTGTGTGTGTGTGTGTGTGTGTGTGTGTGTGTGTGTGTAACTGAAATCCCAATAGAAAATATCTTTCCTTTTAGATTATTTTCCCTATAATTTCATTTGTAGCAACAGTTAAGTCTTCAAAGCATCAAGTAAAATGTAGAGTGAAACTGTACCATACACTATAATGCTTTCCTAGGACTCCATTTCCTTCTATAGCATGCAGCAAGTGTCTCAGTGGATAAGTCAGCGTTGCCTCTGAAGAATGGGAAAAGGTTTACTGTAATGCCAGTACTCATCAGGATGCCAAATGTGACATTCCACCAACTGAGTAGCTAGAGAAAATAGATAAAAGCCAAAAAGAGGACAGACAAAAAATACTGGACTTCCTCGACACAATAAGTTATAGCTTCAAAAGGAGAAGAGTGGTTGAGAAGTGTTAGGAAAACAACACTGGATGTCAGAACCACCTTGCCTGAAGCATTCTAAAAGTGTTTTTTTTTAATTTATTTTTTCATCAGAGATAAGATGAAATGTACCTGTAGAGAGAACACAAACTCCAAAGAGTTGGACAAAGAGTTGCTACATCTGAAAACTGAAATGGTCTTTTGTAAATGGCAGGAATCGCAAAGAAAGCTGCTTTTTAACTTTACAGCTAACTTGCATTCTACCATTTACGAAATCCACAGGGAATGTGTCCTAGAATAATATTACCTAAAATCTTTACCCACTTATGACCTAGATAAAGCATTTAGGCTAAACCATTTCTTTTATAGATGCAAAAATGAAACATACATTTTTCCTTCCTTCCTTCCTTCCTTCCTTCCTTTCTTCCTTCCTTCCTTCCTTTCTTTCTTTTTTTCTTTCTTTGTCACATCTGGTTATGCTCAGGGTTTCCTCCTAGCTCTGCACTCAGGAACTACTCCTTGCTGTGCTCAGAGCATCATGAGGGATCCTGGGGATAGAACCCCAGTCAGTCTTCTACAAGGCACCCCGTTGTATTATCACTTTAGCCACATCATTTAACTCCTGGTAGATGCTCTTGAATCAGTCATGGTGGGACATGGGGGTACCAAATATGGTGGTATGGATTGACCCAGGGATTTCTGTGTGCAAGGCAAGGACCCTATCTGCTGTCCTATGACTTTGTCCCCTATCCGTGACCCCACATCTTTTAATGCTGTATTTCTTTATTTTTATTCAATACAATGTAATGTATTACTTCTATTTACTTCAGTTTTCATTCACCAGTTATATAGAAAAGTATTGTGCACTTCCTTACATTTGAAGATTTTCATCATTTTGATCCTTTACTTGTTTTATTAGAAAAAATTCCCTTTCAGAAACTTGTGTAGAGAGAAACACAGGAAAAAAAACTATAATCATTTACCAGCTGGCAAAATGTGGTCTTACACCACCTTGTTAGAATTTGACCAACTCCTAACAGCAGATTTATGATGAAGTCCTTTTATTGTATCTGTAAAATACTAGCAGAGTTCAAGGTGGTACCCCTCCAACCCAGAAGCTTATAAGAAAAAAGAAGTATAAGATTGTAGAATAACAATTGATTTGTCCTTTCTCCCTTCCCACAAGGAGCTTAAGTTTATCAGATTGCACCCATCGCAGTACTCTCGAGTCACTCCCATTACTCTGTTTGTCTGTAACCATTTCTTTGTGCTCTCTTCCCCAACCAGTTAATCAGCTTTTCCCCTAATCAGAATCTGTTAATTTGTAAGGTCAGATCCTTCTAGGACACTGAACTGTATTGTAAGTTAATATTGCCTTTCTCCAATCCTTATGTCTTTTGAATAGTTTACTTTAATGGAATGTCCTTTTTGTATAGATGCAGGAAGACAGTTAATATTATGCTTTGTAGCTTAGGATTTCATTGGCTTTGAATATTATTCATTCCCTGGCATCTGCTTCCTCAATTTAGCCTCAGTTACCCACACTTCCTAGTGCCCCCCAAAACAGGGTTCCGACGAGGGATTGGATGGAACCAGGGCAAGTGGTAAGCTTTGTGCTACCCTGACATCGAGATGGCCCAGGCCAAAGTGTCACAATTCTTAACTATAGGTTAAGAGTTTGATCATAGGCAAATGCTGTCATGATCCAAAAGTAATGACGAGACTAGGACCCAGCTAGGGATAGGAAAGACTATCTGGCCTGAGCACTGTGGTCTGAGATTGAGATAGCCCTAGGAGAGCAATTCTATAAGCTAAAGGTAGTTCTTACTGTATCTATACAAAATGATTCATATCATGCATGCTTATATGTTTGTTGGACAAGGAGGGGAGAAACACACCCAGGGGATTCCGTTCCAGGGTGAGTCATCTAAATGAGAATCTGCCCTAGAAGCAGTGATCCTGGGAGAAAGATATCTACCCCTATTGATTGTGACCACACCTATGTGTAATTGTTACCCCAACCTGTTGGGGCTGAACTGAGCTGTCATGGTGAGCCCATGTAGACTATACCACACAACAGGCAGAAACATAGGGACCCATGAAAATGGGTGAGATTTCTCTTGACTAGTTTTGATGAGACTGAACATTTTTCCCCTTCAAACTGCCTTCAGTATATAATTTCAGTATATTGTAAGAGGAGGTTTTCCTTTTCTCACAGAAACCTGGCTGATCTTGGACATGCAGATCTCAGGTGCTAGCCAGGCCTGATCTTTGGGATATAATTCCTGGCTCTAGCCAGACTAGTCTTTGGGATGCAAATCCAAGTACTTGTAGCCCAAGAAAGGTTTCAGTTTTGGTTTTGTATCTTCTTTCTGGAGGACAAAATTACTGGCCTGCAGATGTAAAGAAACAATGTATGTTTTGCTGCCTCAATGTTCTTTCTGTAACTCCTTTTGATGAAGTCACTGCATTGTGCCCTTTAGAGGTACCATGATCAATAAAAGGAGATTCTGGGGCTCTCTAGGGGGAACACAGGCTGAGAGAATTATGTGAACACAGACCTGAGAGAATTTGGGGGAACACAGTCTGAGAGAATATGGGGGAACGCAAGCCTGAGAGAACCTGGGAGTCACAGGTCTGAGAGAACCTGGGTCCTCCATGACATAAATTTCTGGGATATAATGAGACTGTAAGAGTGGGCTGGGGGAGGCAGAGGAGAGACAGGAGTGAACGGAGAGAGGATTGGAATAAAAATGCAACAAGACCAACCAGCCTGGCCCTCGTTTCCTTCCTTCGCCTGCCCATGGTCACTGACTTCCCTGGAAGGGGAAAAGGCCTGAGACTACTGAATGTGTGCAGTGGGAGAGATAGACCGCTGCTGTCCTTTTGTGGTTACACATAAAACATGGGGGGAAATCCCTGTTATTCCACAGGAAATAAAAGAATAAACTTCCCATGCATTACATGCAATCAAAAATTCATTAAGCACTTGAGAAACTCTCTTAGAAGATTTAGCTTGGGTTATCTCTTGTGTCTTGCCTTTGTTTTGCCCAAGTGGAAAAAACCAAATCTCCTAATAAAGAACTCTTATGCTGAGCTAGGTTCTGGTTTCATTTTTTTTTTATTCTAAGGGTGCAAAGGAAGCTCTTGTTTCTCTGTAACAAAGGGTTGCACAGTATTTTTCTTCAAGTTCTGAGCTTTTTAACATTAAGTTCTGATTTTTTAAGGTGCCAGAGAAACATAGTTTATTATATTGGTTTTCTCTTCTGTTTGATGGGGAGTGGGAGCTCCCCAGGGATGTTGAGGGTCAGGGGAACTGGGGACAGTAAGCCCCATTTCAGTCCTGAGGATGCAGTGCTGCTCAGGTCTTGTGGTCTGGCATATGCCAGAAATCCTGGTGGTGTTTGGGGGACGACCAGGACAAAAACTGCTGGCACTCAAAAAAAACCAAGACATACACCCCAATCCCTATACTATTCCCCTTGATTTTCTTTATTGATGTAAAATAAAGATGTCATAACAGTTATTAATTTAATAGTGTTTACTGCTCAATCAACTCATATTCAAAAGTTTTCACTTTATTGTGAAAATATCACTACTCTTATACTTACTTAAATAGCAATAAATTTTGGAAATAAATACTGCACTAAAACCCAAAGTCAAGATTTCAATAAATTTTGCTTTATAAAATGGCTTTGAATTATTTTTCCTGTAATGACCAGGGGTCAGCCTCACAGTAGTTGTCATGGCTGAAGACATGACGGCATGGGGGAATACTGGGAGTTGCTGTAATACTAACACGCGTGTTTTGCTGTCTGTTGGTCATATTTTTGACTACAGTGCTTGAACAGCTTTATCTATAGTGCACTCTGGGGATAATCATACTCAGTGCTCACATAGACTGGGATGTGCTGGACTTGAGATTGCATATATTACTCATTCCTAGCAGTAGCATCACCAGGACTGTGTTCAACGTGATATTGGTCAAAATCAGCAATAGCAAATTTGCTTTTACCACATAGAAACTCCTTCAGGCTCTAAAATAAGTTACTTATAATTTCCTTTGCCCTGAAAGTTGAACATTGATTGCATGAGATATTTATAATTGAGTTGGAAAAACAGTATCATTTCAATTTTTTAATGGGATGTTTTACGAAATTGCTTTAAAGATAATTATATAATAATATAATTCCCCCTTGCTCTGTTTTACTATGGTAAGCAAATAATCCTTCTTACCATTTTTTAATACTTTCTATATTTTCTCAAGTAGTCTTCATTTATTTTGAAGTAATATTTTAGCACATGAATTTCCTTCAGACAATCATTGTTGGCAGTAAAATGATCAAGGAAGTTAGAACAGAAGTACTTCAATGCCATCATACTGATTCCAATTGCTCATTTATCTTGTCAGTCATTTAAGTGGAATTAATATCAACATTTACTCCATCAATTACTGCTAAGTTACTCTTAATTTGTTTTAACTACCTTTTTGATTACTATTCATGATTAAAGCTATTATTTAATAATTCCTAAAACATATCAAGAAAGAACAATGCCAATTTTATTATTTTTCTACTTTATGTTCCTTTTTCTTTCTCCTGAACACTTAAATTATATCTAGACTTGAAACACTTAGAGAAAAATTGAGTCAGTTTAAATGACTAATTTAAAATTATAGGTCTGGGAATATAGCTCAAGATACAGAAAGCATGTTTAGTACTCATAAAATCCTGAGTTCAATCACTGTCATCCCTACCCCCATCACTGCCACTTCTGTAACCAGCACTCATTTAATCTAATGTTTCAAGAGCTGCTGGAATATTATAAAATATTTGTAAAATATTACACTAATATTATGCACTGCACTGATAGCACTGTCATCCCATTGTTCATCAATTTGCTAGAGTGGACTCAGTAATGTCTTAATTGTGCGACTTTTTGTTATGGTGTTTGGCGTATCGAATAGGTTATGGGTAGACTGCCAGGCTTTGCCATGTGGGTGAGATACTCTCGGTAGCTTGCTGGGCTCTCCCAGAGGGGTGGAGGAATCGAACCCATGTTGGCCGGGTCAGCCACATGCAAGGCAAACACCTTACCCACTGTGCTATCACTCCATTCTCACTAATATTATGTTATAAATATAATATTACATTACAAAATATAATGTCTCATCATATGACCAGGTCTAAAGATTGAACTGTAGCACTCTTTCGTCAAGCAAGTATTATTGGATAGACATGAAGATTATTCAGTCTTTTACTTTAAAAAAATGAGGACTAAGAATATAGTTTAATAGGTCTTTTTTTTTTCTTATCACAATTAAGACTTTTTAATTCCAAAGTTAAAGAAACAGCTTTAGTTTACTCTAACTCAAAGCATGTAACAGACCTACTCTGAACAAAAATTCTTTAGTTTTCTTTTTTTTATTGTTTTAGAAGTGTTTACCCCATTAGACTTGTTGAAAGATATGGCAACAGAAGAAAAAACTTTGGAGGAATAGTTGAAGACTATAGTTAGCCAAGGCAAGATACCTGAAACCTGATAGATTTCCAAGGGCTAGAAAAGAAGGGAGTAGAGTCACTTGAGTAGTTTAAATAAGGATGCCATGTTCTGCAATATGGTATGATCTAGTACTAGTTCTCTGACATAATTTTGACTCTAATAGATTTTGAAAGCTCCTTATTACTATAGTTGGTCCCATATTTGAATGGGCCACATGGTATGAACCTTTATAAGACTAGTAATAAATGACCAGAGCCCTGAGTCTTGTGCCAATTTTATTGACCATGTTAAAACACAAGAATCCAGTAAAATAGAAATGTAAGGAGACAAAATATTCAACATAACACAGGAATAACTTCTCACAAACTTTAATAAAATATTAAAAAAACTTAATTAGCCCTTTAAAATATCACTATTCTCATACTGTTATGCATTCTAATAATTCAGACACTTAGTCTTAAATCAGCCTCAAATATACTAACTACTTTTCTATGAAAGCATGTAAGGTGGCAAAATAAACAAACAAATAAATAAATAAATAGAAGCTATGATGTTCTAAACTAAAATTGAGTCATTATTCAAACTAGAAAGTGAAAGTCTAACAACATCAATTAATTTACAAACAAATTAATTTTTTTTATTGAAGTCAAATAAGGCAAAAACTCCTAGGCAAATATTAGAGGATGAGTAAGACTGTAGCACTGTCCTCCCATTGTTCATCTATTTTCTCCATTGGCACCAGTAATGTCACCATTGTGAAACTTGTTGTTATTGTGTTTTGGCATATTGAATATGTCACGGGTAGCTTGCCAGGCTTTGCCAAGCAGGTGGATACTCTCGGTAGCTGGCAGGGCTCTCCTAGAGGGGCGGAGGAAAGGAACCCAGGTTGGCAGCATAATGCCCTACCTTCTATGCTATCACTCCGGCCCAGAGGATGAGTGAGTATTCCAAGAAAAAAAAATATGCTGTAGTTTGATAAAATCTACTCAGTCCTATCATAGTAAGACAAGCATTCTTGCCTTTACCATGTGTGAAGTCCCACTTCTTAAAATCCTTGTGTTCATGATAGTGTTGTCAGTTTCATGTAAGATCACCCAACAAATGTATATCCCTCCTAAGGTAAATGTCAACTTGCCTATTTTATATAAAGACTGAGGCAGTACTTAAATAATCTCTTAATAATCTCTTACTAGTTAAATAAGTAGTACCTTTCTACTTCTCTTACCAATACAAATGTCTTCCTCTTACTTTAAATATGATTCTGAATGCTCATTGTGTTACATTTGATTATGTTAATAGCATTTAGTTTGCCAGTGCTCTGTTTCATATCTTTTTTAAGAAGATAGGGTGATAGCTGCCAAGAGTTTTGCTTGTTAGTGATTATCAATTTCCAGTTTCCATTCAACTTTGGATACCACATTTAGCAGTTTCTATTCCATGTTTAATCTGATTGTCAATAATTAAAATGTCTGATAGTTCATTAAATGCTCCTATGAACATAACATTATTCTTCACAAGAGTCTCATGCTTTCATCAGATATTATTTCCATGTTACTATGTAACTGAGATAGAGACGTAAGTAAAGATTTTTTAATGTCTACAAGTTGATTCTGCATATTTAACTTGTAGTTCACAGTTTTGTTTAGTTTTACATAATTTTTCATTTACTGCGCTTGTAAGGGATTTACTTTGTATGTAATATTAATACTTGCAAAACTGGTATTCTCTCCCTTTCTAAATGAAGTTAGAAATATGAAATGAATCAACAGATTATCATTAATTCTTGAGGATTACTCTGTATGTGCATGCATGCTGAGATGAATGCATTGCAGGATTTACATGAAGAAATGCACATTTGGTGCATTTTATAATGGTTTATAATGATGATGAAAAGGCATTATGTTTAATATAAACCTTTTTGAGGTAGAATTAGTCTCTTTAAAAATCAGATAAAGACATACTCACCTGTTTTCTTAAATCGCTTCCTTTAGAGCACAGTCTAGTGTTTAGGTAGATAAATAGAAAGGTCACAGAAATGAAGACAAGCCAAGTATTTTGCTTATTGTAACAAATACATTTGTAGGTGGTCTCGTTCCGTTGAGAGCGAATGGAATGTAAGGAATGAAACTATTTCTCATAAACATTGTCTTCGTGAGATTCAGCTGTAGTCCGACATTTCCACACTCATGGTCAAAGTAGGCCAATATTTGTGCTGCTTGGTTGATGTTTGGTGTTATTAGAATGATGTCATTAGCAAAGAGGAGGTGGTGTAGTTGCCAATCATCTATCTTCACTCCCATTCCTTCCCATTCCATTTGTCGCATGGTGTTCTCGAGGGTGACACTGAAGAGTTTCGGTGAAATGAACCCCTCTCTTGACATCAATGGTCACTTTTTCGTGGAATGATGAGATTCTGGTAGTGAATCCATAATACAGCTCATGGATGTATTGAGTATGAATGCCCTGATTGGTTAGGGCTTCGATGACTGCTTCTGTCTCAACAGAATAAAAGGCCTTCTTTAAGTCAATCAACATTAGCCAGAGCGGCATTTTGAACTCCGAGAAACCTCAATGAGCTTGGTTATCGTGTGGATATGGTCGATTGTGCTGAATCCTTTGTGGAACCCAGTTTGCTCCCATGGTTGTTCTTCATCTAGTGTTCTGCCAATTCTATTCAGGATGACTGAAGTGAATAGCTTGTAGATGACAGACAGTAGGCAGATAGGGTGATAGCTGCCAATGTAGTGGATGTCTCCCTTTTTGTACAGTAGTACAGTCCTGCTGGTTTTCCATTGGGAAGGAACCTTGCATTCAGACAGGTAGTGCGTGAAGAGCCAAGCCAGTGTATTGATGAGTCCTGACGGCAAGATCTTCAGGTGTTCAGCTCTGACCTTGTCTGGGGCAGGTGCTGTTCTTTTCTTTGCCTATGAAATGGTGTGTTGGATTTCAGAAGGGAGAATGTTGGGAACTTTACTTTACGACATATCCATCCTACAGTATTTGTTAAGTGGGCCGGTGGACGGGGCTATCGAAGAGATCTGAGTAGAAGTCATGGATAATCTTCTCTATTGCCCTTCTGGAAGATGTGATAGAACCATCAGGACGTCGGAGGGCTATCATCTTGAACTTAGAGTTGGCGAAGGAAAGGCAGCGTTACAAATGCTTTTCCAGGCTTCTGCCGCATCTATCAGCATTGCTGCTCTTCTCTCTTTGAGGTCTTCCTTTATCGCATTTCTGCACTGCTTTGGGACCTCGGACGTTCACTTGTGTTTGCCTGAGGCATGCCCCAAACCATCTTGGCGAATAAGCTCAAGAGTTTTCGAAGAGAGGCATTTTTGTTGCTATCTCTCTCTTGGCATTCCTTGCACAATCATGGAGGTGTTGAATCATTCAATCATATTCCTCATCAATGTTGTCAACAATGGCATCTTCCCATGTTGCCGCAATAGTGCCAAAGAGCTCCCAGTTGTTGGTCATTCTTGGAGTTCTCTTCTTAAACTCTTCAGCCTTTTCTCTCCACTCTGTGAAGTAGAATTTTGCATGAAGAAGAAGGTGGTCTAATCCCATTTGGAATTTTGGGACTATAGTGACATCGGTCAGACAAAACCATCGATTGAATATGATGTGGTCAATTTTGTTGTGAACTGTCCACCGGGAGACTCCCATGTCCAACGTTTAGATTCAACCTTCTCTGAATGCAATAGTTATTTCTACCTAGGTCGAGAAGTCAACATGACAAATGAACTGGCACCTGAGTTGTGCAGGAGGAAGAAAGCAGCTTGTAATGCCTTCAAGAGCATCAAAGAAATAGCTAAGAGGACAAAGAACCTCCAGCTCTGGGCACATCTCTTCGATTCCACTGTTTTCTCTGCATTAACATACACCTCAGTGACCTGGGCCCTATGAAAACAGGATGAGAACTCTATTAGGGTCTCCTAAAGAGGAATTGAAAGATCTATGCTTGGAGTATCAGGTTTCACTCAAATGAGAGAAAGAATGCAGAGTTCCAACCTCTGTCGATGGTGAAGAATCAGGGACGCTGTCTCGTTTGTCAAGGCATTGAAACTCAGATGGGCTGGACACGTAATGAGATTTGGAGACAACTGCTGGACTAGAGCCGTTACAGACTGGATTCCAGGGGATGTCAAAAGATCGTGTGACCACCCACCTACAACTTAGTCAGACTTCTTCGTCAAGACCCTGAATGATCGAGTTGAGGTTCTTCGTGTTTCTAGAACAAGCAGACACTATTGGCCTACACCAGCATGTGACAGGGACAAATGGAGACATTGCTGGCACTCACTAGAGCAAGTCAATGATTAACGGGAAGTCAAGTGATCAGGTGACCAAATAACAGATACAAAGGGTCATTTTTTAAAGTTGAATGAATAAAAGAACACAAGTAACCAGAGCTATGAAAGTAGAAAAAGACTAAAACTAAGTGCTTAAATAAAAGCACTGATTAATTACAAGAAAAAATACCAAGGATAATGTGCAGTTATGCTCTGATATAACTGAGTAAAGTCCCCATGAAATGGGAAAAATACAAGTAATTGAAACAGTGAATCCAGTAGAAGCTAGATGGGCAAGTTGTACTGTGTTTGGGCTCATTGAGCTTAGTCTTTAGCCTTTAAATCTTCACTCCTATCCTCCGCCCATTTTTTTTAAGCTAGGTAAGTGTCTATGCAGAGGTACAATCTATTCCATCTTCTAAGTATTTCCTTTCAACTTTATTCCAACTTCCTAAATTTACCTTTGACAAAATATGTTAACACTTCTACCAATTGAGAGAGTACAGAAGACACTACACATAAACTAAATTAAATTTCTCCCACTAGATTATTCATCAACACTGAAAAGTGGAATGCTTATTTTGCTTGTCTTTGAAAAAAATATGCTCTTAAGTGAGATACAAAAAAAAAAAAACCCATATATTTATTGAACCTTTATCATTGGAAAGAGTCCAAGGATCATTTTTGTTCCCTGTCTTGAAGAAAGGAGCATAGCTGTAATTTTCTTAATTATGTGAGGTGACACCAAGTAAAAAGGTAACAGCACCAGCTCAATTCCCGGTGGGAACAGTGGCATCTGTGACACTGTGCAAAATTCTTGAATTAGTAAGTTACTCAGCAGGGGGGAGCCAGGTTTCTTATTCTATTTTGGATCTGAGAGAATGTTTCAATTTTACCAGTGGCATTCTGAAAATGCCTTCTCAATCACCTAAGCATTGTTGGATAATTTTAAAATGTGCTTAAAAATGTCGACAAGATAGATTTAGGAAAAATAGATTTGACAATGGAATTCAAATGAGAAGAATTCAAAACTCCTGTTTTGTTCAGTGTGCTGCAATTTTTATAAATGTTCTTAAAGAAAGAGAGAGAGGCAGATATATAGAGAGAACAGACACACACACAGAGAAAGAGAGACAGAGAAAGAGAGAGAGAGAGAGAGAGAAAGAGAGAGAGAGAGGTTTTTAGTTCCATATATTGAATCTGAAAAAATTCTGTGGAATTTTCATGTATTATTTAAAATATCTTTTATAATTATGATAAAAGAAAGACAGAACATGTTTTTGTTGTTTTTCTGTTCCTTTCACATAAAATGGGAATGGGTAGTAAAATACTGTGTTAGAGTTTTAAACAGCAAGATAAGGGCATAGAAATTCTGAAAAAAATCTACTGAAAATAAAATAAGAAGAACAAGCAGAGATACACCAAGACGTGAATCTCATGCATCTTTCTATTCATTTTAAAACTGTCACAAAAGCAAAATCCTGCTTTAAATTTTTTACCTCATGGTGTTTCACTAATAAAAATTAAAGAAAAAAAAAGAAAAAAATTAGGTATTAATCAGAGCAAGGGAAAGTACATCTTTGATAGATGCTATATGTAAGTATATGCATATCTCTGTTTGCTGCAGTTCGCATGTTATTTTATTGTACAGAAGAGAGTGATGTGTGATTGTATATTTGGAAAGAAAGCACTCAAGAGTAAATGGAGGCAGACTGTATAAATTCATAAGCCATGTACTCTGAAGAAATAGAGAAGATACACTATTTGAAGGTATACCAATTAAATTTTTTTTTTTAAATTCAAACCATGTCAATATGAAGGAAACAATCTAGGTTGGACCGTCTTCCCTCCCTCTCTCCCTCCCTCTCTCCCTCCATCTCTTCCTTCCTTCCTTCCTTCCTTCCTTCCTTCCTTCCTTCCTTCCTTCCTTCCTCCTTTCCTTCCCTCCCTCCCTCCTGTTTCTTTCTTCTGTCCCTTCCTTCCCTTTTCCTTCCTTCCTTCCTTCCTTCCTTCCTTCCTTCCTTCCTTCCTTCCTTCCATTATTTCCTTTTATTTCTTGCTTGCTTCTTTCCTTTATTTCTTCCTCCCTCCATCCCTCCCTCCATCCATCCCTCACTTTCTTCCTTCCCTTTTTCATCCTTCCTTCCTTCCTTCCTTCCTTCCTTCCTTCCTTCCTTCCTTCCTTCTTTCCTTCCCTCCCTCCCTCCTTTTTTTCTTCCATCCCTCTCTCCTTTTTTTTCTTCCATCCCTCCCTCCCTTCTTTTTCTTTCTTCCGTCCCTTACTTCCTTCCCTTTACCTACCTTCCTTCCTTCCTTCTTTCCTTCCTTCCTTCCTTCCTTCCTTCCTTCCTTCCTTCCTTCCTTCCTTCCTTCCTTCTCTCCTTCCCTCCTTTTTCTTTCCTCCCTCCCTTCCTTCCTTCCCTTTTCCTTCCTTCCTTCCTTCCTTCCTTCCTTCCTTCCTTCCTTCTTTCCTTCCCTCCCTCCCTCCTTTTTTTCTTCCATCCCTCTCTCCTTTTTTTTCTTCCATCCCTCCCTCCCTTCTTTTTCTTTCTTCCGTCCCTTACTTCCTTCCCTTTACCTACCTTCCTTCCTTCCTTCCTTCCTTCCTTCCTTCCTTCCTTCCTTCCTTCTCTCCTTCCCTCCTTTTTCTTTCCTCCCTCCCTTCCTTCCTTCCCTTTTCCTTCCTTCCTTCCTTCCTTCCTTCCTTCCTTCCTTCCTTCCTTCCTTCCTTCCCTCCCTCCCTCCCTTCCTTCCTTCCATTCTTTTCTTTTATTTCTTGCTTGCTTCTTTCCTTTATTTCTTCCTCCCTTCCTCCCTCCCTCTCTCACTTACTTCCTTCCCTTTGCCTGCCTGCCTGCCTGCCTGCCTGCCTGCCTTCCTTCCTTCCTTCCTTCCTTCCTTCCTTCCTTCCTTCCTTCCTTCCTTCCTTCTCTCCTTCCCTCCTTTATCTTTCCTCGCTCCCTTCCTTCCTTCCCTTTTCCTTTTCCTTCCTTCCTTCCTTCCTTCCCTCCTTCCTTCCCTCCTTTTTCTTTCCTCCCTCCCTTCCTTCCTTCCCTTTTCCTTCCTTCCTTCCTTCCTTCCTTCCTTCCTTCCTTCCTTCCTTCCTTCCTTCCCTCCCTCCCTCCCTTCCTTCCTTCCATTCTTTTCTTTTATTTCTTGCTTGCTTCTTTCCTTTATTTCTTCCTCCCTTCCTCCCTCCCTCTCTCACTTACTTCCTTCCCTTTGCCTGCCTTCCTTCCTTCCTTCCTTCCTTCCTTCCTTCCTTCCTTCCTTCCTTCCTTCCTTCCTTCCTTCCTTCTCTCCTTCCCTCCTTTATCTTTCCTCGCTCCCTTCCTTCCTTCCCTTTTCCTTTTCCTTCCTTCCTTCCTTCCTTCCTTCCTTCCTTCCTTCCTTCCTTCCCTCCCTCCCTCCCTTCCTTCCTTCCATTCTTTTCTTTTATTTCTTGCTTGCTTCTTTCCTTTATTTCTTCCTCCCTTCCTCCCTCCCTCTCTCACTTACTTCCTTCCCTTTGCCTGCCTGCCTGCCTGCCTGCCTGCCTGCCTTCCTTCCTTCCTTCCTTCCTTCCTTCCTTCCTTCCTTCCTTCCTTCCTTCCTTCTCTCCTTCCCTCCTTTATCTTTCCTCGCTCCCTTCCTTCCTTCCCTTTTCCTTTTCCTTCCTTCCTTCCTTCCTTCCTTCCCTCCTTCCTTCCCTCCTTTTTCTTTCCTCCCTCCCTTCCTTCCTTCCCTTTTCCTTCCTTCCTTCCTTCCTTCCTTCCTTCCTTCCTTCCTTCCTTCCTTCCCTCCCTCCCTCCCTTCCTTCCTTCCATTCTTTTCTTTTATTTCTTGCTTGCTTCTTTCCTTTATTTCTTCCTCCCTTCCTCCCTCCCTCTCTCACTTACTTCCTTCCCTTTGCCTGCCTTCCTTCCTTCCTTCCTTCCTTCCTTCCTTCCTTCCTTCCTTCCTTCCTTCCTTCCTTCTCTCCTTCCCTCCTTTATCTTTCCTCGCTCCCTTCCTTCCTTCCCTTTTCCTTTTCCTTCCTTCCTTCCTTCCTTCCTTCCTTCCTTCCTTCCTTCCTTCTCTCCCTCCCTCCCTCCCTCCCTCCCTTCCTTCCTTCTTTCCTTCCTTCCTTCCTTCCTTCCTGCCTTCCTGCCTTCCTGCCTTCCTGCCTTCCTGCCTTCCATTCTTTTCTTTTATTTCTTGCTTGCTTCTTTCCTTTATTTCTTCCTCCCTTCCTCCCTCCCTCTCTCACTTACTTCCTTCCCTTTGCCTGCCTTCCTTCCTTCCTTCCTTCCTTCCTTCCTTCCTTCCTTCCTTCCTTCCTTCCTTCCTTCCTTCTCTCCTTCCCTCCTTTATCTTTCCTCGCTCCCTTCCTTCCTTCCCTTTTCCTTTTCCTTCCTTCCTTCCTTCCTTCCTTCCTTCTCTCCCTCCCTCCCTCCCTCCCTCCCTTCCTTCCTTCTTTCCTTCCTTCCTTCCTTCCTTCCTGCCTTCCTGCCTTCCTGCCTTCCTGCCTTCCTGCCTTCCTGCCTTCCTGCCTTCCATTCTTTTCTTTTATTTCTTGCTTGCTTCTTTCCTTTATTTCTTCCTCCCTTCCTCCCTCCCTCCCTCACTTACTTCCTTCCCTTTTCCTTCCTTCCTTCCTTCCTTCCTTCCTTCCTTCCTTCCTTCCTGCCTGCCTGCCTGCCTGCCTGCCTGCCTGCCTGCCTGCCTGCCTGCCTGCCTTCCTTCCTTCCTTCCTTCCTTCCTTCCTTCCTTCCCTTTTTGTTTTACTCCTTCCTTCCTTCCTTCCTTCCTTCCTTCCTTTCTTTCTTTCTTTCTTTCTTTCTTTCTTTCTTTCTTTCTTTCTTTCTTTCTTCTCTTCAGTTCTCTTTCCATCTCTCCCTCCCTCTTCCTCCCTCCCACTCTTCATTCCTTTATCCCTCTCTTCCTTACTCCCTTCTTCCTTTTTTACTTTTTCTTCCTCCCTTCCTTTTTCCCTTCCTCTCTCCCTTAATCCCTATTCCTCTCTCTCCCTTCCTTCCTTCTTTCTTTCTGTCTTTCTGCCTCCCTGTCTTCTCCCTTCCTTCCTTCCTTCCTTCCTTCCTTCCTTCCTTCCTTCCTTCCTTCCTTCCTTCCTTCCGTCCTTCCTCCTTCCTGCCTTCCCTTCCTGTCTTCTTTCTTTCTCCCTATGGTTCCTTATTTTTCTCCTTTTTCTTCTTTATCTGTTTTTTTTTTTGTTGTTTGTTTGTTTGGGGCTCACACACAGTGGTTCAGGAAAGCTATTTCTAGCACGCCATGCAGTGGTAGGAAGTGAGCTCTGGCCTCCTCTATGTCGAACATGTGGTCAGATCTTTGTGTTCACCCAGTAGTTTAATTTTCTTATGTAAAAGGTTTATATATATATATATATATATATATATATATTTTATTTTTCTTGCTGTACCATAGGATCAAACCCAGGCTTTCACACACACACATACACACACACACAGAACAAGAAAGCTAGTTTGTAATCACTGATTAATTTGGGCCACTAACAATATTTTCTGAACTAAGAGACTTATGTTTGTTCTTCTCTTCTTCACTAATGGAAGTTCCAAAGTCCTTCACACCTGACAGGAAGATAATTGCTGTGCTGATAACTTATTTTGACATCAAATGAAGGAAAACCAAATTTAAACATTTGCCTCCTTTCTTTTTTTAAAAAAATGTGTTATATTTTCATAACGTTGCTCACAATAGTTTATTACAAATAATATTCAAACACCAATCCCAGCACGATGTACCTTCCCACCATCATAAGAAGAAAGTGTGTGAAGATTGTTGTATTTCATCCTGGAGCCATTTAAGCCCTTGTGTAAGAGATTGCAAGCATGTATGTTAAACCCAAACAAATGTGTGCTACTTTTGGTACATCAGTGGTCTAGAGTATAAAAGCGTCAGGACATTCTATGGCACTCTCTTCTGGGAGCTTTATTACAGAGTCTTTGGATCTTGGCCTTTGATGAGATTATATAGTGCTAGAGGCAGTTTGTGGGTGTGACTGCCAAGCTACTTGAAAACTGGAGAGCTAGGGGCAGGAGGAGGTCCGGTCCCATTCTGAGCAAACTTGGGGATCTCAGTGACAGGTCCAGCTTACCTGGATTTTTCTGCAGGTTGTCTTATAGGTGAGGCTCATCCAAACCTGTGGAGAGTGGTCTTGAGTATGGCTGCACAATTGGGTTCTGGAGATTTTTGGTTACTAGGATTCTGCTGAAGTGGGGAGGGAAAATCAACCCACCCTCGTCCGAGTTCCCCTGGTGAATACAGCCTGGCATGTGGTCAGGGAATTTTGTACATTTGCCTTCTAATTCAGGAAATGAAATTAATTTTCCAGAGATCTCTCTAGGTGACTTTAAATTAGATGTTATTAATCCATTCTGGGCACATTTTTTAGACATCACTTAGACCAAATTTCAATGTTTGGAATGCCATTGTTAGTGTTGGCTTTGAACAGTTATAATCATTGCCCTCGGCAGCCCACTAATTCTAAGTTTCATTGCCAAGGAAAAAGTTTGATGGTGAGAAAAATCACCAGAACTTGAATGTGGTGAAGCAATTTGAAGTAGATGTGGAGTCATAGACTGGAATAGCTTGTGAGAATCTTTGTCACCAAGATATAAAAGATAAATGGTATGTGCAAACACCGACCTCTTTGGTGAGAGGATAGGTTTTGTAATAATCCATGTCTTTTCATTCTCAACTTAAAAAACAAAAATACAAACTACTGACAGTGATTTGAAATAATTGTTCATACATCAAAGTTGACACTTTTTTTTTCTTCCTCCTGCTCTACAACATTGTCTTCAGTCATGGGAAAGAATCAGGACTACTTAATTCTTCTAAGATGTCCAACATTTCTCTGAGGATGACACACATTTGAGATCTAAATATTTTTTGCTAAAGTTGTTATTTTGTGTAAAGGGTTTATTATTACAAGCTTATACTGGAAACTGTACTAGGCCTTAAAGAGAGTTTAGCATGCCACATCTCTCTGGTAGTTTTCCTGACTCTAACCTACAGATTTCTAGTCACAAATACCACTTATATATTCATGCAGAAGGTTCTCATGCATTTCTTATATATCCATAATTTACTGATATTTCTAAAAATATAATAATATATATTGTTGAATGAATGAAATATCTTTTTTTTAATGTAGGAGTACTGCTATTTATTCGATCACTGATTAGCTGACTGAACTGGGCATGAACTCCACCCTACATTTTTACCCATTTTTTAGAATTTTATTTATTGAATCACCATGAAGCAGTTACAAAGCTTTCGGGTTTAAGTATCGATCATACAATGAAACAACCATACCTTCACAAGTACCCATTCTCCACTACCAAAACCCCGAGTATACCCCCATCACACACCCTCCCCCTACCTGTGGGGCAGATGATTTCCACATTACTCTCTCTCTACTTTAATCACATTCGATATTTTGACACTAGACTATTTTGACACTAGACACTCATTATTATTTGGGATTTTATCCCAACACTCAGATCTGCTGAAAAGGCAATAGTAGACAATTTGTTTTCTATTGCTGGTTAAGAATAACATATGATGTCACATGGCTGCAGTAGTGGCCGCGCGATTTTGAAATTCCAGAATTTTAACACTTAAATTTGGAGGGATTTCTGCCAAAACCTTCTGGGGTGCAAGATTTGTTCCTGAGTCTCTGGGATCATGGCCGTTAAGCAGCTTGATCAGAAGCCAGAAATTCCATTCATGTGCGGCGACTCAGGGTCTTTTTGGGACAGGGAGGAAAGGACCGGCTCCACCCCCATCCCATGAGGTCTCATGTGTCTCATCACTGCAGGCCCAAACCTTGCTGTTCAGTGACCTATGGAAGATTTCAGCAACTGAGCCTCCTAGCAGAAGCAGGTGGAGGGACAACACCCTTTATCACCTGGGGTGGCCTGGTGACAGTAACCTACTGCAGGGTCCAGATGCATTTCTGCCAAAAGCCACTGGGTTCCGAGATTTGTTTCTGAGTCTCTTGGATCATGACCATTAAGCAGCTTGATCAGGAGCCAGAGAGGCCATTCGTGGGTGACAACTTGGGGTCTCGTTGGAGTGGGGAGGAAAGGGCCGGCTCCACCCCCAACTTGTGAGGCCCAACATGTCTCGTCACTGAGAGCCCAAACCTCATTGTCCAATGGTCTCTGGAGGATGGCAGCCACAGAAGCACCTAGGGGGAGCAGGCGGTGGATAAAATGTCTTAATTTTACTATCATATGATTAGAACATGGATATCAACATTTATATTACATTGCTTTCTCTACCCTCACCACCACCACCACCACAACAACAATAAGTATCCAATGATGATAGAAGTTTAGAAGTTCACTATATATATATAGTATTATATATTATATATAATATATATGTATATATATACTGTAATCATGATTTGCCAATTGGTTAGTAAATTATGGAGACAGTTCAAATCAATGGGTACTCAAAGCCGAAAGTGAAATTCTTCCTTGGAAAATTCAGTCTATTTGTGTTTATTTCTCACTCCCTACTCCTTCCAATGATGAGAAAGACATTTCCCCCTACAACTAGGTAGTTTATATTGCAAACTTGACAAAATATTTTTCTTTAGCCATCTGCTTTCCATTTACTACAAATGGAAACTTAATATTCCAGCAGGCGCAGTCATCTTGAAGAGAACTATTTGCATCCTTAAACATTCTACTCATGTTGTAGATCTGAAGTAAATCACCATCACTCTCAAAGATGCACACATTATAGATAATATATCATAATTACATCCATCACCAAGAATCACTTGCTATTTGCCAGTTGATAAGATACTATTTAACTTTTCCCTGTTGGAAATGTCAGTTAGTAGTTGCTATCCCATTATATAAAAATGCATAATAACTTTCTATTAAAAACAGGTAATTGTGAGATCTGCTTCAAAGTGCATCATTACATGCATTTTTGAAAAGCTAACAACGTTGTTGTCTAAAGTATTGTTGATGGTACCTGTATTTTAGATGTTTAAAAAAAAAGGTCCATAATTGTTCTGCCTAACTCAGAAAAAAAGCTACTTCCTTTTGTTGTGCTTAATATCTTCATTCAAAGCATTATGATCTTTCTGGGCATTACCTAAATTATATTCATAGAGATAAGGAGTTTTAGACTCATCTGAACAGACAGATGGTTTCTAGGGAAATAAGCCTCCAGTCCTTAGTTTTATCTCTAAATCAATGACTGTTTTCTCTCTAGGAGGTAATACCTGGGACATATTACTTCAGGAATAGATGAAATAGAAACATTGTATTCTCCATACCCCCTCTGTATGTCAACCTCAAGCCAAAGTCTGTCCATTTAATCATTAAAAAAATCCTTTCCATAAAAATCTGCATATATATACTTATTATTTATGCTATAGCTCCAGCTCCAACAAAGTCTCCAATGTAGATGTTACTGGGCCCGCTCGAGCAAATCGACGAACAACGGGAGGGCCTTTACCTACCTTACCTTTATTATTTATGCATTTGCAGTGATGAAGATTGAATCAGTTTCTAAGTAGCCCTGTGCTCTGTCTCAGTCACCAATTGTGGCTCCTCTACTTTCTCTCCATTTCAGCTCTATTTTTCTCAGCCCTTGAATGAGAGCTTTTATTTTATTTGCTATTACTCTTTTGTGAATTATCCTATATCTCCGGACACTGATGAATTTTGATCTTGAGCTCAGGCATCAATCCAGAAATCCAGATTCTTAAAAATAATTTACAATAGTGCACCCCTACTTGATTTTCAGGAAGATACCACAAAACAAACATAAAAAAGCTGAGTTCATGGTCTTATTCCCTAAACCTTTTCTCTATAATCTTCCAAATCTCAGTTCATGACAAATTATCTTTCTATATACTGAAACTAAAATTTTAGTAACTTTTGTTTTTCTTCACTATATTCTTTCTTGTAACCCCAAATATAATCTATTATTTTATCAAAGCCTTTGGAATACACAATTCCTATTTAAATTCCACATTTTATATTAGTATCACAGTAATCCCTCTAGTTCAAATATTCATAATCATAGCAAATGCTGAACTTGCAATAGACAAGTTACTGGTATAATTTCTTTGTCTTTTGTTTGCTTTCTTTATTAGGTAGTTGAAATAAAACTGAAAGAAGAAATCAAGGATGAGGCGGTTTTGTCTCTCAGCAGTTTATCTTTTGCCGTGTATGTATGAGACCCTGAAACCCTGGGTTAGGTGGATGCACACCGCCAAAACAAATAAAAGGAAATGGAAAGTGATGCAAATAATGTCACATCTCTATTTACAGGGAACAGAGACTTTCTACCAAACACTAAGTTCCTGAAAAAATCTTTCCCCAGATAGTCATATGAGTGGGTCCTCCGTAAAGATTTTCCAGAAAAGCTGTCTGTCATGTAATTTAACACTAGAGCTCTCTCCAATATGCTGACTTATTTATCCCCACAGCATTTTTCACAGTGCAATATCCTATCTCAGTAGTTCTCAAATTATGATGGTCAGAGCAGCAAATTATTGAAATTTAGTTAGAAATTTACATTTTTAGTCATGGGGCACCAGAGTTAGTAGAGAGAGTAAGGTGTGTGCCCTGCTTGTGGTGAGCCGGAGTTGGATCTCCAGCACCATATATGGTTCCCTAAACTGCAAGGAGTGATTCCTGAGCACAGATCCAAGAGTAAGTACAATGATAGCCAAGTGTAGCCCAATACCCCATACTCCCCACACCATCTTTTCAGCTTTATATTCCATACCTACTAGAAAATGCAAAGAACAGATGCCAGCAACATAGACTTTTGTTGATTCCAATGAGTGGAATCAACAGAACTATACACTATTCATGTATCTCTCTCTCCACCCCACACACATAAATGCAATAAGGAGAAGAATATTACTATTTTGTGTCTTCTTTCCTTCCTATCTTTCTTCTTTCCTTCCTTCCAGACCACATCTTGTAGTGTTCAGGGCCTATATTTGCTTGGTGATGTTTTTCAAGCTATTGAATTTTTTTTATGGATGTTTCCTTATATTTTAAAAACACCTGGATAATGCCTAGTCTACAATGTAAACTCCAAAGAACCAACTCATGTTTAAAATTCACAGCTCCATGTTCCTGTTCTGAATATTCCCAGAAACTCTAATGTATTTTTTCTATCCCTCACCTTTTTATACTTACCAAACTTAACTCAGAGAGCATGTTTTTCTATTTGAAATGCCAATGCATTTCATTTTCTGCCATATTAAGCCCTTTCCTACTTGTCTCAGAGAATCTCGTATCTTTATAAGAATACAATGCCTACATTGAGGCTACCCCTGAGTATTACAAAATTTTTTTTTCAATAAAAAGTTACTTTAGGGACTGGGAGATAGTAATAGGGTTTAGAGTATATTCTAGGTTTGGCATGTACAAATCTGTGTTTGAAGTTTAGCACCACCTGGTAGCCTGACCATTGTTCTATCCATGGCCTTGGGTGCCACTGAGAACTGCAACATTGGGTGCTTGTATTGAACCACCAGACTTATTTACATTATGAACTCAGGAATGGAAGTTGGACCCCAAATCATAATTTGTGAGCACCCCTTTGTGTAGAAGAAAATGGGAATAATGTCCTATCTTCATACTCAGAGAATATTTCTCAGTTAGAATGCACCTTGAGACCATACTCATATTTTAAAATATTTAAAATGAAAGGTAGTTAAGAAAGTGATACAATAAAGATGAATCAAATTAATTTTAAAAATACAGATATGTTATTGGCAGCATATAAGACACCTAGGGGACTTGATAGGAAGGAAGTCCTGTTTCCTGAGGGTCAATGGTCAAAATCCAGAAAGTCTATCTTTTCATTTATTTATTCATGTGTGCGTGTGTTTGGAAGAGCACACATAGCAGTACTCAGGACTTACTCCAAGCTCTGTGCTCAGGGTTAACTCCTAAGAGACTCAGGGAACTTTATCAAGTGTCAGGGACAGAACTTGGGGCAGCTGCATACACAGCGAACACTCTTCCCACTGTACTATCTGAGGCAAAGCACCTGCTTCATCTGTGTGAATTCATGGGTCTAGGCCGTTAGGTTCTCTGCAGACAAGTGTCTTGTTTTCTGTTTGAGTAGAAAGAAATGGGAAAGCAAGCCTATGAGTTCCCATTTTAAGTGCAAACAATGACTGACCGCCATCAGTGTAATGCTTTTTAAAATTTTCCAGGTGAAGGAATCTGATGGTTCTATTCATTTAGGGACACATTTATTATCATATAAATTGCATCCCTGAAGTTTATTCTCTGAGAATGTATAGAAGAGAAGACACCATTTAATATATTTTTTGCCCCCACACAAACAAGTTTATATGTATATACTGTTGAAAAAGATTATATTGAATTAAAAATATAGATTAGTGTTTAAACAATTACTAAATGTACAATCACAAAAAATATAGAATAGTTTTTTTTATAATTTTAGCAGAGAAGAATTTTTATTCTTTTATTTTTTTTATTTTATTAAGTGCAAAAATTAAAGTTTAAAATATTTACAAAATATACATATAGAAATTGTATTGTTTATTCTAGCAAGCAATGAATTTGATGCATTTATATGCTTATACACATGCATGTGAATCTATATACATAGCAGAAAAAGTAAATTGAAAATAGAAAATAATTCTTTGTTTATATTACTTAAGTGACATTTCAAGAAAATTGAGTTCAGAATCAATTTATAGGGAAAAAACACTTGATTGTTGATTATTTTTGCTGTGTCAAAGGTTAGAGGATAGTCTATCTTCAACTTGTATTTTATGTGGAGAAAGTAAAATATACAGTAACTTTAATATGTAAGTGATAAAAATTACTAAGTACTAAATAAGATCATTACTAAGCTATAAACCATTAAATTATATATAGGAAAAGTAATATTCCAAAATAATTGTACATTTTGGAGTCATTTGTATATAGAGAAAGATAGACCTCAAATCTGGAGAATATTATAGGTGCAAATAGTTTAAGTAATAGAACTTACCCAAAGCATCTTTTCTTCAGTTAAAATACCATATGCAGTTCTCCTTCTCAGTGTTAGAAATGATGTAGGTATTAATGCAGATGGTTTTAGTGTCTCTGTATGGCAAATATTTGAGCGGCACAATGAGGGTCCGTATTAAACTTCTAGCACTTAGAGAAAAAGCAGATTGACAATCTTTTATTATTTATTTTTTTTCAGAGGCAGGGGTGACGCAGGCCATTGTGGCTCTGCTCAAGACTGATCCTGGTGGCACTGGGGAGTCATGAGGTGCCCGGGATGAAACCAGGGTTAGAGAACACAAAGAAAGTGCCTTAACACTTGAACTATCTTTTTGACTCCAGCAATCAGCTTTAAAAGCAATCTTTTTGCTTGCACTCATGCAGTTCTCCCTTTTTTGGGCAGAGAGGGGTTAGAGAGTAGGAAAAAATTTCAGACCTTTCTTTTCTGGGTGTTTCTGGCAATATCAGGTCATTAGTTGTACTAAAAAAAAGAACAGTATCAAGTAAATGTTTCTGAAACTATCTGAACTGCTAAATTACTTCTCAGATCTACTGTGCTTAAAATAATGAATGAACTTGAAAGAGTAAATATTGACTAAATATCCAGTTGTGTAGTCTAGGCCTCCGTGGTGTAATTTAAATAAGTTATGCTGTACATGCACATCTGGTACAGAGCATATTGCTTGAATAATTATTTTCTTGTCCTAGATCATCTAGATTATTAAATTTATTTTTCTTTTTGAGTGTCCTGAAACTAGGAAATTGTAATTTATCCTCCAATCAGAATTTCTAGTATAAAATGGGTTCTATGCAAACATCATTTGAATGGAATTATCTATTGTGCTACATATTTACACTTATAGGACTGATTATTCTAAAGCTCCTCTCCACACCAGACAAACAATAGGAGGAAAACAATTTGGAGGTTCTTTTGGAATAGACTTAAAATCTGCCATTTCCCTGCTTTTGTTTTCCAAGACGTGAATAATGAAATAAAATAATGATAGACTGTTCATTTACCTGTCAGTTCTCCTGACACTTTTCTGAGATCATTTAGGTCTAATGCAGTTCTTTTATTTCCTTTAGAGATGCCGATGGTTTTAATAGGGGAAAAAAAACGACTCTCTTGAAGTCTATTTGGAGTCATATGTTTTCTCTCAGATTCTTTGATGTTTTTCAAGAAACATAGCACTTAGAAAGTGCATTGTGTTTTCATCCACTCCCCCTCCCACTACCATCAAATGGAAAGAAAAAATAAAAGACAAGTGTGGGGCCGATGCATTTAGTTCTTATTTCTCCTTTTTACACCCCTTTTCACAGTCTGTCTGATGTAGTCCCTTGGCCATCTCACACATGCTAGGACTCTGGAAATTGTTCTCACTACAGGAAAAACAACGAAGAAGCATGCTTCACAGCCTGATGAACTCTCTTTGTAGCTGTGAGTCTACCTTATTCTTTCAATAATTAATGGATTTTCTAGTCGGAAACACTGGAATATGGGCACCAGAAGTCTCTGGCCTCACATTGCCCCATAAAAAGTAAATTTTCTTCATGTAAAAAATATAAACACTCACCCTTGGTATAACATGCAGTGAAGAAATCAAGATAGCATCCTGCATTTAAAGTTTAGAAATGCACTGGACTTTTCTAATTTTTTAATATTGAAAAACACTACTTTTAAAGTACTCTGGTCAAAGCTACATCCAGTACCTATCAAGTAAAATTTTCAGAGTTTCTTTTTTTTTAAACATTAACTGTTCATAACTGTTCTTACTGGAGCGATAGCACAGTGGTAGGGCATTTGCCTTGAGCACAGCCAGCCCGGCGTAGCTGGGTTCGATTCCTCCACCCCTCTCAGAGATACCAGCAAGCTACCAAGAGTATCTCACCTACACGACAAAGCATGGCGAGCTACCCGTGACATATTCAATATGCCAAACACAGTAACAACAAGTCTCACAGAAGAAACGTTACTGGGCCCGCTCAAGCAACTGTCCATATGTCTATGTAATAATAAGCAAAATTGTATTGCTTAGTGCTATAATATTGCAGTTCATGTTAATAGAGGCATACACAAAAAATTTATTGATTAAAGTAATTAAAATATCTCTAGGATTTTGACTTCAGGAATTGCTAGAAACAGCAGTTCATATATTTTAATCTTTTAAATGAATAGTGGACAGGATGTTGGGACATAGCTTTACCCTGAAATTATAAGCACCCTATATCTCCAATGGGACTTGATTTAAAGAGTTTGTGTATTTACTTACATGAGTAATCATGTGAAGATATGTGGAAGTTGTTGGTCAGGTCGGGAGCATGAGATCTGTGGATTATTTTAAGTACAATTGTGTAGATTTATGAGTAAAGATACCACAGAAAGTATCATCTTGAAGAACCGTATCAATGAGTATTCATGACTGGAATACAATCACGGTCACGGTCACGGTTCTCCCGTTGTTCATCAATTTGCTCTAGTGGGCCCAGTAATGTCTCCATTATGAGACTTGTTGTTACTGTGTTTGGCATATTGAATACGTCACAGGTAGCTTGCCAGGCTTTGCTGTGCGGGCAAGATACTCTCAGTAGCTTGCTGGGCTCTCTGAGAGGGGCAAAGGAATCAAACCCAGCTTGGCCAGGTCGGCTATGCTCAAGGCAAACGTCCTACACTGTGCTATCACTCCAGCCTGGAATACAATACTATGATTATTTTTGAAGTGAGAAAACCAAGACACAAAATTTCATAACTAGTCTGAGATAACTGTAGCATACTCTATGCTAGTAAGCAACAAAATCTTCATTAACTGATGTTGAAATGTGCCCTTTCTTTTATCAATGTGATTCTCTAATCCAAACTCTATCAACACTCACATCTTATTGACCAATTTTCTCATTCTTTTACATACACAATATTGCAGTCTTTCCTATAAATGTATGTTGTCATTAAGAGATGCATCAGCAATGATGGAAATATGTACCTTTGATTAACAAAGACTATGGAGAAAAGAGGAATCATTCAGTGAATGAACAATTGTTATAATTTTACTCTAATAGTAATACATTTATATCATTAAACAATATCATTTTAAGCCATAGTTCTCCAGATGACAAATTTGGGGCCATTAGATAAAAAGTACTAATTTTTTTCTGGTCTTGATTTTTCCATGTAGTGTTCCCATCACACAATGTACTATTATATATTATAGTCCCCTGAAACAATGTTTACATTTCAGTCACTGTCACTGTCACTGTCCTCCCATTGTTCATCGATTTGCTCAAGCGGGCCCAGTAACATTGTGAGACTGGTTACTGTGTTTGGCATATCAAATATGTCATGGGTAGCTTGCCAGGCTTTGCCGTGCAGGCGAGATACTCTCGGTAGCTTGCTGGGCTCTCAGAGAGGGGTGGAGGAATCGAACTCTGGTTGCCTGAGTCGGCTGCATGCAAGGCAACACCTTACCAGCTGTGTTATCGTCCCAGCCCTAAAATTCAGTATCAACAACAAATAATTTCTTTCTCTCTGTCTTGGAATGTTTTACTGATGTCTGAGGGCATGATTTTGCTTCCATTGCTTATGAGGATTTCATTCTAATAGCACCTCTATGGCCCCAGTACCTGACATCTGTCTTTAGACATAAATTAGGAGACAAGTTGTCTTCCAATCTTCTGACTTTACTCATCCCTGCTGTCATGAGAACTGTTTTTTTAAACATATTGAGAAATATTTCACTCTCTGCTTCCTTTTGCTACTATCAGCCAGGTCTTGAGATTGCATGAATGTGGCTAATTGCTTGGATTTTTATACATGTTAATGTGTGTGAGTATGTGTGTATTTGTGTGTGTGTTTGTTCATTGCCTTCTGCATATTATGACCTCACTGGTTAACTAAGCCACATTTCCCCTAGTTACTGCCTAGTTACTATAACACTAATAGTTCTAATGTCACAGATTTACTTTATCAAAGATCATCTATTTTTTTCAAATCTTAGAAAGGTTTCTTACACTGCTTTATATATCCCAAAGACATTTGTGTCTAAGACATACCTTTCAAAATACCACATATCAGAAGCCTATACATATAACAGGCATGTTTAATATTATGTACTATAATATATGTCTTGAATGTATCTACATGGAGTATAAATTCTTTGTAGTTTCAGACAATACAGAGGATCAAACTAAGAACAAAGGTTCCAGAGAAAGAAACCCAGATACTCATCAAGGCATTGTATGAGAGTGTGTTTTTGTATATGTTAGGCAACAAAGTATTTTTGACTGATTATTCAAGGATATCCATATTTAGTATCACATATAATAATTTATATTATTGATTTTTATGAAAACATTATGTAATTATATGGTGGGAACCCAGTATATTTCAAATAGTCCTTTGAAAGTATCATATGGCATTTCATCAATATTCTGTGGAAGCAATCTCCTGGTGCAATGCCATAAAAATATAATAGCATTGATGTCAAAATGATAGAGACTTTCCTCATGAGAAAGTTTTTTGTTTTTCTAGCAAGCATTGAGATGTCCAGATTGCACATTTAGTTTCTCTGATACACACCTGTTCATAGTTTCAGACTGTAGTGCCTTTTTGTATCTGCATTGGCAGCAGGCAAACGAGAGCTAGGATTCTCTCCAGCAACTGGTTAAGAGATCATCCAAGTCTGGGAGCACATCATCACCCAAATCAGCATGAAATGAGTCATCTGGGAAGAACCATCAACTCTGATTTATGGAGATCACATTGTAGAGAGTGCTATTCCCTTGCTGTTGCCTGGACAATAAGGATAAGAGTGAATCCCCAATGGAAAATAAAAGCTACCAAGAGTATCTCGCCCGCATGGCAGAGCCTGGCAAGCTCCCCGTGACGTATTAGATATGCCAGACACAGAAACAACAAAGTCTCCAATGGAGACGTTACTGGGCCCGCTCGAGCAAATTTGATGATTATTATGCCAACTTGAATAGGCTCGAACATCTAGCATTTGGTCAATATCAGTATTAATGTTGGTGAGAACGTGTGTAATTTTTACACAGCATGAACATTTAAATCATTAAACTTGTAGTAAAGCAGTTGAACACCTAAATTTAAAAAAATCATTAAAGTCCACCAAAGTAATTGTACATCCAGACATTTACATTTATGACAAAAAATACCCACACATCCATCTGATTTTCCAATATATATTTAGACATCATCTTCCTGAATCTCTTTTTCTTTCTCTCTAACTGCCCCACTCCAACACATATACACCTGCATGCACATCCTTGACAAATTTGAGTCAATGAATATGACATAGGTGATAGGATGTCACTCAGTTGATAAGATCATGTCTTACAGTAAAAGAGATATTTGCAATCATATGCATGCGTCTCTATACAAGACTTCTGAGTCTTATACAGTGTTCTCTAGTGAGAAATACTTATGTTGGAAATCAGGAAGTAGGTTGACACATTATGTGTAAGGATATACAGCAAGAAAATATGTCTACACTAGCCTCCAGATAATAGGAAGGAATTGTGTAACTTAGTCCTGTTGTCATAGCTGAACTGAGCAATAATTACAGGAGTGAAGGAAAGGAACCTAAAATTGGAAAATATCCAGTCTCCAGAAAGGAATGGCATCCTGATACATTTATACTGATTTTGCTTCCTGGCCATAGCGTCTAATTAAATAGGGTCCAGTCTCATGCCTTACTGAAATTATGAGATAGTAATAAGAGCTACAAGATGATAATTGCATGTTTAAAGAACCTAAGCATGTGGGAATGGAGAGAGATTACAAGAAGAAGATCTTTGTCTTGCATTGTGACCAACTCCTGTTTGATTCCTAGGACAACACATAGTGCCCCCAAGTGCTCTAAGGAATAATCTCTGTGCAGAATCAGGAGTAGGCCTTGAGCACAGCACAATATGGGCCCCAAACCAAACATCAAACAAAAGAGACTCTCATCATTGTTATTTATTATACAGTAATAGAAAACTAATAATTATATTAGCAATATAAAATTATCACTTATCACTCAAACACTTGATCACTTGACATCCCATTACTCATCAATTTGCTTGAGCGGGCACCAGTAACGTCTCTATCCTTCTCTGTCACGTGCTAGTGTAGCTCAATGATGCCTGCTCGCTCCAGGAACATGAAGAGCCTCAAACCAATTGTTCAGGGCCTTGACAAAGAAGTCTGACCATCTTGTTGGTGAGCAGTCACACGATCCTTTGACATTTCTGTGGAATCCAGTCGGTAACAACTGTAGTCCAAGGGTCATTTCCATATTACATTAAGTGCCAGCACATCTGATTTTCAACGCGTTGACAAATGAGACAGTGTCCCTGATTCTTGTTTCACGACAGAGGTCGGAACTCCAGATTCTTTCTCTCACTTGAGTGAAGTGTGATACTCCAGGCATAGCTCTTTCAATTCCTCTTTGGGAGACACAAATAGCATTCTCATCCTGTTTTTGTAGGGTCCAGGTATCTGAGGTGTATGGTAATGGAAGAATAACAGTAGAATCGAAGAGATGTGCCAGAGCCAGAGGTTCTTTGTCCTCTTAGTTATTTCTTCGAATCTCTTAAAGGCATTCCAAGCTGCTCTCTTCCTCTTGGGCAACTCAGGTGCCAGGTCATTTGTCATGTTGACTTCTCGACCTACATATACGTAACAGCCGCATTCGGAGATGTTTGTCTCCTTGAGAGTGAATGGAACGTCAGGAATGAGACCGTTTCTCATAAACACTGTGTTTGTGAGATTCAGCTGTAGTCCAACTTTTGCACACTCATGGTCGAAGTTGGCCAGCGTTTGTGCTGCTTGACTAATGTTTGGTGTCATTAGAACAATGTCATCAGCAAAGCAGAGGTAGTGTAGTTGCCGACCATCTATCTTCACTCCCATTCCTTTCCGTTCCAGTTATCAATGACGTTCTCAAGGGTGGCACTGAATAGTTTTGGTGAAATGGTATCACCCTGCCGAAAACCCTCTATTGACATCAGTGATCACTTCCTTGTAGAATGGTGAGATCCTGGTGGTAAATCCATAATACAGCTCGTGGAAGATCCTGATGTACTGAGTTTGAACTCCCTTTTTAGCTAGGACTTCAATGACTACCAGATAAATACCTCATAGGCAGACCTCAACTACCTCCACTACCTCCACTACCCAGCCGCTGTCATGTTCTAGGACACTTCATAAGACACTTAATACTCATCTTCCAAGATTACCACACCATATTTGACGAGGTTCAAATATGGTTTGAACCATGGGAACACCTGCAAGGGCGATTAGAGGCTCCCTAAAAGCCTTTATCCATCTCGGAGAGCCTGCAAGCTACGAAGAGTATCCTGTCCGCATGACAGAGCCTGGAAAGCTATCCATGGTGTATTCAATATGCCAAAACCAGTAAATATAAAATTATAATAGTTTATATTGAATGATATAATTGAATCTGATCAATAGATTAAATTTATAAAGCATATAAACATAAATAATTTTAAAGCCCTCACCTTAAATACAATGTTTATGGTATGGTAGCACTGTAGCATTGTCCTCCCATTGTTCATCAATTTTCTCGAGCGGACACCAGTAACTTCTCCATTGTGAGACTTGTTACTGTTTTTTGGCATATGAAATATGTCATGGATAGCTTTGTTAGGCTTTGCCATGTGGGCAGGATACTCTCAGTTGCTTGCCAGACTCCCTAAGAGTGGCAGAGGAATTAAAGCCAGGTTGGCCGTGTGCAAGTCAAACACCCTACCCGCTATGCTATCGCTCTCTAACGTTAGTGGTACCTTCCAGTTCTTTTAGGGTTCTCTGAATTCAGTAAAGTTCATGAAATGACTAGCATGAATCAGCATATATTGCTTACAAAAGAGGTGTTTTGGGATAATTCTTGGTCATTTGAGTCATTTGGGTTAGAGTGTTCAGGATTTACTTCTGGCTCGGTCATTGGGGGATCATCTGCAGTAGGAAATTGAACCCAACTTGTAGCATGAAAAGCACACAAGGAGAGGTAGTTTGCAAGGGTAAGAAAAACAATATATTATTGCCTGGATTCCACTGGAGAAAAACTGGTATTAAAAGAGAATGATCCTTATGTTCCTGCTCACTGCAACTATGATAAGTATTGCATAGGTCTTTTTTCTTAGTGTGCCACTTTAATTACAGTTATTAAAAACTTTCATGGCTAAGTATCTTAAGAAATAGCTATTAAATATCTACTGAAGTTAAATTTGCAGAATATGTCATTTTGTAGTTAGTGATTTAATATCAGACGAATAAATACTTTTAATATGAGGCTCTGAAGAGCACCTAAGAAATTCAATGCAAAAATTTCTACTTGATCAGTTGTCCCTAAAGAATGTTTAGTTCAGTTTTTTTCAATTTCTTGCTTTCTTAATATAAAGATACAACAGATAATGAGCGTTATCCCTCTCCCTTCTCAAAATCTGAGCCAATTAAGAAATAAGAAAAAAAGTCTCAAGGAAATTATCTATTTATTTATTAAGAAATCACCTTGAGATATAGTTACAGATGTACAAACTTTTGTGATTTTATTTCAGTCATACAATGATCGAGTACCCATCCCTCCACCAGTGCCCATTCCTCCACCACCAATGTTCCCAGTATCCCTCCTGCCACCGCTTCCATCCCCCCCTCTCCCCCTTTGCCTCTCTGGGAGGCACATTCCCTTTAACTCTCTTTCTCTCCTTTTGGGTGTTATTGTTTGCAATACAGGTGCTAAATGGCCATCATGTTCAGTCCATAGTCTACTTTCAGCACACATCTCCATCCTGAGAGAGTCCTCTAAGCATCATTTACTTGGTGGTTCCTTTTCTATCTCAGCTGTCTTTTTCCCCAGCATGTGAGGCTGGTTTCCAAGCCATGGGGCGATCTTCCTGAACTTCATCTCTATTATCCCTGGGTGTTAGTCACCTCTTCTGTTACTTTATTTTCCACAAACGAATGCAATCATTCTATGTCTGTCCCTCTCTCTCTGACTCATTTCACTTAACATGATACTCCCCATGTCGATCCACTTACATGCAAATTTCATTACTTCATCTTTTCTTTTTGTTTGTTTTTTTTTACTTTTTTTTTTTTTTTTTTTTGCTTTTTAGTTCACACCTGGCAATGCACAGGGGTTACTCCAGGCTCTGCACTCAGGAGTTACTCCTGGTGGTGCTCAGGGGACCATATGTGATGCTGGGAATCGAACCCGGGTCGGCCGCGTGCAAGGCAAACGCCCTACCCGCTGTGCTATCTCTCCAGACCCCCCCCCTTTTTTTGACTTCATCTTTTCCAACAGCTTTGTAGTAGTCCATTGTGTAAATGTACTGAAGTTTCTTTAACGAGTCATCTGTTTTCAAGCACTCAGTATTTTTCCAGATTCTGGCTATTGTAAACAGTGCTGCAATAAATAAATAAATAAATAAATACAAGTGCAGATATCATTTCTACTGTACTTTTTTGCATCTCCTGGATATATTCCCAGAAGTGGCATTGCTGGACCAAATGGGAGCTCAATTTCTAAGGTTTTGAGAAACATCCATATTGTTTTTTAAAAGGGCTGAACCAGTCACCATTGCCACCAGCCGTGAAGGAGAGTTCCTTTCTCCCCACATCCACACCAACACTGGTTGCTTTTGTTTTTTTGGGTGGGATTTACCATATAACCTTGAAGTCTGACAAGGAACAGGCTAGATTATTTCACTTTTTTCGCTAGCTAATTGTTCTGAATGAGGAATTAAGCAGCTTTTACAACTGCAATTTCTTCATCAGCATAGTCACAGCCTATCCCTTCAGTAACAGAGAGAAAGCATGCATTTTTTTTTCTGTGGCAATACAGTTGATGTTTGCTGATAATTTTCAAGCTCTGCATATGTATCTGCTTTCTCTACTCTTTGTATTAGGTTAAGTTAAATTGACACCCAGTGCTCTAACCTATGGCACTGACAGGACCACAACTGACCTGGTCTATATATGAACCCAGAATATCTCACCTTTCCTTCTTTTCTTTTCTTTTTATATCTTTTGTTTTGTTTTTTGGGTCACATGTGGCGATGCTCAGGGGTTACTCCTGGCTTTGCACTCAGGAATTACTCCTGACAGTGCCCAGGGGACCATATGGGACGCTGGGAATAGAATCTGGGTCGTCCGGGTGCAAAGTAAATGCCCTACCAATGTGCTATCGCTCCAGCCCACCCTTCCTCCATTTCTGACTGCAATCAAAGTCAAAATCAGTGCACACCCTGCCACTCCCAACTGATTTTAAAAATAGCCTGTAACCTCTTCTTCCGGAAAAAGATAAAGAAAAAGAAAAAATGACTTTCCTCCATTTAACCTATTTTGTATGTGTGAGAGAGACAGAGACAGAGAGAGAGAGAGAGAGAGACAGAGACAGAGACAGAGAGAGACAGAGACAGAGACAGAGACAGAGAGACAGAGAGAGCTATTATCATTATTAACATTTTATTCAAATTATAGGTAAAGGTAAAGGCCCTCCCATTGATCGTCGATTTGCTCGAGCGGACCCAGTAACGTCTCCATTGGAGACTTTGTTGTTACTGTGTTTGTGTTCGCCTTACAAGCGGCCAACATGGCCGACCCGAGTTCGATTCCTCCGCCCCTCTCGGAGAGCCCGGCAAGCTACCGAGAGTATTCGATATGCCAGACACAGTAACAACAAAGTCTCCAATGGAGACGTTACTGGGCCCGCTCGAGCAAATCGACGATCAATGGGAGGGCGTTTACCTTTACCTTTATCTTATTCAAATTATATTGGAAAGCTCTCTCTTTCTGACCTCTGTAACCTTCCATAGGTGGTGTCTTCCCCTGAAAAAGAAAAAAATGACAAAAACAAACAAACATGAAATGTTTATGAAATAAATATTGGATATACAAGACTAGCTTTTCTCCATTTAACTAATAAGATAGGTAAGTACTATAATCATAAGGTAAGTACTATAATAAGATAGGTAAGAAGGGAATTTCAATTCTACTTCTACAATGGAATAGAGGCCAGTGAGTAAAAAGCAGTGATAAATAAGAAGCATGAAGCCTTTGTATAATCTATATAAAGGAAATATTAACATCGGAGAAATATTACTTAGAAACTGAAGCTAGTATATTTAACTTTTCTCTTTCCATTTGAATGTCATGGTATTCCCTTGTGTTTGTCCCATCTCAGTATCCTTTTCTTAGAATTCTTTATTGTCTTTCTTTCTTGCTTTTATATTTTCATTCTATAATCTTTGATGTTTCATATCCTTGACTATCCATGCCTCTTTCACTCTTCTCAATAAACTTTACTTTGTGGTTTCTTTGGATAATTAAAAAAAAGCCAGAAAATGATATAACCCATCAAATAAATAAAATTCCTTATGCTGCAGAATAAAAATAGTATGACTGTCCCATATTTGTGGATTCAACTTTATTTCTTGGAGATGTTGTCTTTGTCCAGTTAAGAGACTCCCATGTCTAGAATTTTATGCACTCAGTTTAATCATTAGGAAGATTTTTCACTATTCTCTAATCAAATCTCACCCAAAGGGATTGTTCTGACCAGAGAAATATATCACCCAAGCTCTTGGCTATATTCACGGAAATAAATCAAAAAGCAACTGGTTTCTAAAGTTATTCTGAAACGAATATCACAGTTATTTGTTAGCAGGCTAGCAGAGCAAGTAATAAGATACCAAATAAAGTGTGAAAAACAGTTTTAACATTCTCATATCCCAGATTTAACAGTTTCTGTTAAGTGTACCCAAGGAGATTTTCTATGAAATCTTGATATGTTTAAGGTAGCAATTTTGAAACTACTAAACTTGGTACAATTTAAAGATTCTGCTTCATTGTCTCATTAATTGACTTTATATATACCTTCACTGGAAAATGTAAAAATTCTTCACTGGAAAATGTAAAAGTTCTATGCTCACAAAGGATCCTGATGTATTGAGTTTGAATGCCCTGATTGGCTAGGGCTTCAATGACCACTTCTGTCTCAACAGAATCAAAGGCCTTCTTTAAATCGATGAACGTTAGACAGAGAGGCATCTTGAACTCCCGAGAAACCTCAATGAGCTTGGTTATCTTGTGGATATCGTCGATCATGCTGAATCCTTTTTGGAACCTGGCTTGCTAGCATGGTTGTCCTTCATCTAGTGTTCTGCCAATCTTCTTCAGGATAACTTGAGTGAACAGCTTGTAGGTGACAGACAACAGGCAGATTGGGTGATAGTTGCCAATGTTGTGGATGTCTCTCTTTTTGTGCAGTAGTACAGTCCTGCTGGTTTTTCATTGGGATGGAACCTTGCATTCAGACAGGTAGCATGTGAAGAGCTGAGCCAGCATATTGATAAGTACTGACAGCAGGTTCTTAGGGTTTTCAGGTTAGACCTTGTCTGGGTCGGGTGCTGTTCATTTCTTTACTGACGAAATGGCATGTCGAATTTCGGAAGGCAGAACATTGGGAATGACATCTCCATCCTGCGGAATTTGAATTTGTATTATAGATTCACTACCAGGATCTCACCATTCTACAAAGAAGTGATCATGGATGTCAAGAGAGGGGTTCAGCAGGGTGATGCCATTTCACCAAAACTCTTCAGTGACACCCTCAAGAACATCATGCGGCGACTGGAATGGGAAAAAATGGGAGTGAAGATAAATGGTCACCAACTACACCACCTCCTCTTTGCTGATGACATCGTTCTAATAACACCAAACATTAGCCAAGCAGCACAAATGCTGGTCGACTTCTACCGGGAGTGTGGAAAGGTCGGACTACAGCTGAATCTCACAAAAGCAATGTTTATGAGAAACAGCCTCGTTCCTGATGCTCCATTCGCTCTCAATGGAACGACCATCTTCGAATGCAACAGTTACGTGTTCTAGGTAGAGAAGTTAATATGATGAATGACCTGGCACCTGAATTTCACAGGAGGAAGAGAGCGGCTTGGAACACTTTCAAGAGAGTCAAAGAAATAGCTAAGAGGACGAAGAACCTCCGGCTCCAGGCACATCTCTTTGATTCCACTGTTCTTCCTGCATTAACATATGCCGCAGAGACCTAGGCCCTACGAAAACAGGATGAGAACACTATTCAGGTCTCTCAAAGAGGAATTGAGAGCACTGTGCTTGGAGTATCACATTTCACTCAAATGAGAGAAAGAATCTGGAGTTCCGACCTCCTTGAGGATCAAAAATCAGGGACATTGTCTCGTTTGCCAAGGTGTCAAAAATGAGATGGGCTGGACACGTAATGAGATTTTGAGAGAACCGCTGGACTAGAGCCGTTACTGACTGGATTCCACGGGACGTCAAAAGACCGCGCGGCCGCCCACCTACCAGATGTTCAGACTTCTTCATGAAGATCCTGAACGATTGGTTTGAGGCTCTTCGTGTTCCTAGAATGAACAGACACCACTGGGCTACACTAGCACACGACAGGGACAAATGGAGACATTACTGGTGCCCTCTCGAGCAGCTCTATGATTAATGGGAAGTCAAGTGATCAAGTCAAGTGATCAATATGGTATATGTGAACTTCAGAAAATGTAAAACTCAAATAGCAATTTCAATTCTCCTTGTACAATGTGTCCTGTTTTTTTTTTATATCTCCGTTAATGCTCCAAGACAGTACAATACCAAAAGTTAGTTCTTTTTTCATTTTTTTCCATCTCTTTGGGTCACACCCAGCGATGCACAGGGGTTACTCCTGTCTCATGTAGTAAGAAATTACTGCTGGTGGTGCTCAGGGGACTATATGGGATGCTGGGAATTGAACCTGGGTTGGCCACTTTCAAGGCAAACACCCTGCCCTCTGTGCTATCGCTCCAGCCCCACTAAAGGTTAGTTTGTAAATAGATTGCTAACTACCATGGTTGACAATGCTTTTTTATCGACTGTATAATGTTTATTGTTCAGTATGTGTAACTAAGATTTTGTAAACTGGCACTTAATTAAATAAGCATTAGATTTCTGTTTCTTTATGAGATTTTGCCTCAGAAGATTTTGAATTATATCCTGATATCTCATATAAGTAATCTATTTGTAAACATATTTTAATAGATAGCACAGTGGTAGGGCGTTTGCCTTGCACACAGCCAACATGGCCGACCCGAGTTTGATTCCTCAGTCCCTCTCGGAGAGCCCGGCAGGCTGCCGAGAGTATCTCGCTTGCACGGCAGAGCCTGGCAAGCTCCCCGTGATGTATTCAATATGCCAAACACAGTAACAAGTCACAATGGAGACGTTACTGGACCCGCTCGAGCAAATCGATGAACAACGGGAGGACCATGACCGTGACCATGAAAGTAGTTATGTGGCCTTCTGGAGAATTTATTTCCACTCAAGGTTTCAACCATAATGAGCATGTAAGTACACTGCAAATACTTATTTCCAGTCCACATTTCATGTTTGATTTCAACCTCAGATAAAAACATTTTAATTTTCTTCTTTATAAATTTACTTTAAATCATGTCTATTTCTTCTACAAAGAATTCTCAGCCTTAGTAATTAGCATGATTACCTTATAAGAAATAAGAATTATTTATGAAAGTCACCCACTCTATCAATTTCATGTAAAATTGATTTCTTCATTTTCTCCTTTATTTTTGGTAATATTTGGATCAAAGTACATATAAAAATTTATTGTCTTCAATAAATATAAATATTTATATTTAATATATAAAATTTGTAAAAAATATAGGTATTTGTGAAAGTTTTAGGTATTTTTGAAGTACCTAAATATTTAAAGGGGAAAAAAAGGCTTTTGTAATTATAGAATATTTGATAAATTGAAATTATTTTTGAGGGTTGAGCTTTCCTCCCCGCTCCGACCAGGGCTCCGGCAGCGGAAGACCTCCAGGACCAGCCACCACCATGCCAAGACCACTCTCCGCACACATGAAGGCGGGGGTCACACCCACCACCTGGCCCCCTGGTGCCGTGTAATCCCATCAGCGGCCAAGACTCAGAGACTATAAAATCCAGCTCCCGGACGAGACCAATGCAGTCTCCTGCCCCTGCGCCTGGCTGTCCCTCGCCGGGGTCCCTTGAAGGAGAGCGGGTTGAGCTTTCCTCCCCACCCCGACTAGGGCTCCAGCAGCCAAAGACCTCCAGGACCAGCCACCACCATGCTGAGACCACTCTCCGCACACATGAAGGTACTGGCAGAGGGACAAAGTCACGCGGGTTCCGGGGCCGAGATCTCCAAACCTACTCGGATTGGAGTTGAGCATCCTCCATCCAGATCCTCCAAATTCCAGTAGGCGGGGGTCACACCCACCACCTGGCCCCCTGGCGCCATGTAATCCCATCAGTGGCCAAGACTCAGAGACTATAAAATCCACCTCCCGGAACTGTGCGGCCGCAGTCGTGGCCGTTCGACATCTTATCAGGACATCTTTTTATGACATCTTATTATCTCATTCCTACTTTGGACAAACTTGCAGGCTATCGAATGTAGCCTGCCCACAGGCAGAGTCTGTCAAACTCCCCGGTGGCGTACCAAATATGCCAAATACCAGTAACAATGATGGGTCTTATTCTCCTAAAGAGCCTTGAATATAATCTCAGGGCTAGGATGAAAGAGACATTACTGGGGCCTGCTCGAGGCAATTGACGAATAACAGGATGATGAATGAATGAATGAAAATGAAATTATTTTTAGTTGTTTCATAAATATGAGCCATTTCTGATTATGAAATTTTAACTATAAAACAAAAAGCTACTTTCATAATATAATTTTTCTATACTTTCAATATTAAAACTTTGATTCATACTTGTAAACACACAAAAAGTTTCGTTTTTTTTTTTTTTTTTGCTTTTTGTGGGGTCACACCCGGTGATGCACAAGGGTCTCTCCTGGCTCTGCACTCAGGAATTATCCCTGGCGGTGCTCAGGGGAGCTTATGGGGTGCTGGGAATCGAACATGGGTCAGCTGCGTGCAAGGCAAACGCCCTACCCACTGTGCTATCACTCCAGTCCCCACAAACACTTTTTTTTTTCCCTTTATTTTATTTTATTTTTTTTAAAGTTGTAGATTTACAATTTTTTGTGCTTTGGTTTCAATTATACAATGATCAGATACCCATCCCTCCACCAGTGCCCATTTTGCACCACCATGGATAATATCCCTCCCACCCCCATCCCCCCATCCCCCCTGTCTCTGTGGCAGGGCAATCCCCTGTGTTCTCTCTCTCCTTTTGGGTGTTGTGGTCTGCAAAAGAGGCATTGAGTGGCAAACATGTTCAGTCCATAGTCTACTTTCGACATGCATCTCCCCTCCTGGGAGGATCCTCCAAACATCCTTTATTTGGTGCTCCCTTCTCTATCTGAACAGCCCTTTCCTCTAGGATACCTGGCTGGCCTCTAAGTTATGGAGTAATCCTCCTGGTGCTGATCTCAGCTATTCTTGGGTATTAATCTCATACTTTGTTACTTTATATCCCCCAGATGAATGCAATCTTTCTATGTCTATCCCTCTCTTTCTGACTCATTTCGCTTAGCATGATACTTTCCATATTGTACCACTTGTATGTAAATTTCATGACTTCATCTTTTCTAAGAGCTACATAGTACTCCATTGTGTAGATGTACCAAAGTTTCTTTAACCAGTCATCTGTTCTTGGGCATTCAGGTTTCTTCCAGTTTCTGGCTATTGTAAAGAGTGCTGCAATGAACAAACAAGTGCAGATGTCACTTCGACTATACATTTTTGCCTCTCTGGGATATATTCCCAGGAGTGGTATTGCTGGGTCAAATGGGAGCTCAATTTCTAATTTTTTGAGAATTGTCCATACTGTTTTCCAGAAGGGCTGAACCAGTGGACATTCCCACCAACAGTGAAGGAGTGTCCCTTTCTCGCCACATCCACGCCAGCATCGGTTGCTTTTGTTCTTTTGAATGTGGGCCAGTCTCTGAGGTGTGAGATGGTATCTCATTGTGGTTTTGATCTGCATCTCCCTGATGATTAATGATGTAGAGCATTTTCTCATGTGCTTTTTTGCCATTCGGATTTCTTCTTTGAGAAAGCACAAACACTTTCTTAATGCACATATACATGACATTATTTTTGCCTTTATCAATCTGGTATTTAATTATCACTGAAATAATTATAATTGGTTTGACACAATTTTTATTCACAAAATGATACTGATTTTTATTTTATGGTATTGTATGTACTTATCAATTCCACCTTTATTCTTATATGTGGGTCTGAAATTATTTGATTTCCTAGTTTTTTTTTATTTTTGAAGTCCATGATATTGAGACTAAGCCTTCTGAACATTTTTCTCAAAGAAATCTTTTGCTTTATAGTAAGTCTATCTAGGATTAATCAAATATGTGCTAAAAATTAGTAGAATTTTTAAAAAATATCATACTTTTCTTTCAATTGCTTGTAAATATGGTATAATAATTAGTTATGGTACTTTACAATTATTTTATTTGTTTGCTACTTCACATACTTATAATAATATCAATCTCTTTTCCATTTTTCAGTACTCATTAATTTTCTCTATATAGTTTGTCATGATACTAAAATCAGATTGATAGAACTTGGAGAGAGTTAATTTAAATAAGGATAATATTAAAAATTTTATACTTGAAGTCATGAGGTCTTTAATGTAAAGGAAAATATATAAAAATATATTTTCAATGATAAAAGTTATAGTACTGGATTCTTAAGATAACAGCTCTTGTTCTAACATCTTGGAGAATAAAAAAAAGAAACTACCAGGATATAGTGGCTTTATAATCTAAAATTATTGCATACAATCTGAATTCTTTGTGTTTTTAATTTGCGTATACTACAATTTTCAGTAAGAATTACACTCATATATATGTACACATATGAACACAGATATAATGTAGAGATAGTATTATTAAAGGACTATAAAGAATTATATCCTTACTGTTAGCAACAAGAATATGAAATCCGGTAGGCATTTAGAAACATTTAAAGTATTTACTCTTTATTTTTACTTATTTCTACATTTTCTTTCATAAGTTTAAGCTCTCTTCTGTTATTATCTACATGATCAGAGATTGCTTTTTTGTTATCTCTAAAGATTAGGTTTGCTGGCAATACATTTTATTATTTTGTATTAAGAATTATTTTCTTTCCTATCAATTACTGGGAAATGTTTTAAAAGCAATTTTCAACATAATTCACAAATAATATTTTGTTTAGTAATTAAAAATATTTTTCTAATTCTTCCTAGAAGAATGAGCAAATTAGAAGAAATCTGTGATTCACATTTGGATTCAACTACAAAAAATTAGCATATCTTGCTTGTTCATTTATTTTCTTTCTTTTCTTTTTATTATTACAATCTGTAACATTTTTTCTGACTTACTGTTGATTTGCAATACTGTGAGATTTCTGGGTTTTAGCTTGATATTGCTATATGTATGTGATGGACATAAATCCTATCACAAAAGTTCCATGACATTCATTTTACTATTAAAAAATTAACTTTCATTCTTTCTACTGTCCCTATTTTTTTCTAGTCAATACCATAGTTTTTAACAGGAACACCAGCAATTTGTATTGTTACTTGTTAATTGATTTTCTTTAGCAATCCATATATCACATATGACTGAAAGGACATATTTTTGTCTTTATCTTTTCAAAATGTAATTACTATGTATTCTAGTTTTAATATATTTTAATACATTTGGCTAATTTTAATATATTTTCATCATCCTGAATCTGTAGCTATTTTTCTTCTATAAGTTTAGGCAACTTTTAATCCATTCCTTTAATTTTGAGAGAGAGTGAGAGAGAGAAAAGAGAGAGAGCATGTGTTGCAACTAAGATATCTTTAGGAAATATGAAGACAGGGATAGAGAAAGAGACTGAGAGACTGAAAATGGTGGCAATATGGGGGCAGAATATTTACTATTTTAACTCCTTACTGTCTTTTCTCATCCCAATAATTCAATCATCCACATCTTGATACTGCCATGATTACTATCACTACAACAATTTTATTATGTGGTGATAAAGGCAATCTCTTTTCTCTCTGCTGTTCAGATTGGGCAAATCTGTATAAGTCCTTAAAATCTTAAATTCTTTACTTTGTCATGTCTGCTACATAGTTTATTCAATAGTGAATACTGTGACTGTCACTGTCCTCCCATTGTTCATCGACTTGCTCGAGCGGGCCCAGTAAGGTCTCCATTGTGAGACTTGTTGTTACTGTATTTGGCATATTGAATACATCATGGGTAGCTTGCCAGGCTTTGCCTTGCAGGTGAGATACTCTTGGTAGTTTGCCGGGCTCTTCGAGAGGGGTCAAGGAATCAAACCTGGGTTGGCCATATGCAAGGCAAATGCCCTACCAGCTGTGCTATCGCTCCAGTCCATAGTGAATACTATATCATGAAACTCAGAATCCTATTTAATTTTCTCTTTTAGCAGGTAACCTGCCTGTTGAAGTGTAACAAGTTTGTCCTAGCAGTGTGTCAATTCAGTTTTCCAGGAATCTCTCCTACACCACCTGAGCAAAAGTTGTGAGAGCTCGTTTTAACTTTGTGGGTTTAGAGTTCAGCCTTGTCATTTCCAGGTCAAATTATGTTTTGATACACATGATTCTATTCAAGTTGCAATGTTAATGCCCCACAAATCAATACCGCAGAGAAAAGAAGCAATGGAGTTACTCAGGCACAACTTGGTTCAGGCAGAATTTCAACATCTAAGATTCAACCATTTGCCCTCTATGGGGTCAGATTCCACTGCTTCTATCTCAATCAGAGGTAGAGAAGCTCGTTTCCTTTCATTGAACAAGACATGCTGTTGCCTGTTTCCATTCAAGGTGGGAAAAAAAAGCTGAAGAGCAATTTCCAACTCAGTTGGGTTAAAACCACCAGGGCCAGCATGTGAGTTTGAGTGAAATTTGGTGGTATTTATTCCTAAAAGGTTTCTCTTGTGAGACTGCTATGTTCTAAGTCTTTGAGCTAAGAGAAAGATTGTGTTTTGTTTTGTTAATTTCTACTTCTCATTAACTGGTCTTGATTGGAAAATTCCAAAATATCTGTCTAGGATCTATGGGAGAGTAAGAACATTCGCAAAAGTCATCTAACTCCTTTTTAAAAAAAAAACTTGAAAAAATAAGTATACTTCATCTTTGGTGCCATATTTTTCATCTTATTGTAACATATATTGGTCTTTATCGTTGACTCCATCTGAAAACCATTTTTTGTGGCACATATAACTTTCTCCCACTCTCAGTTCCTCCCAGATTATCCTCAACTTGCTCTGCAAACTGCTTATTTTGTCCTCAATTACTATGGAACAATAATCATTTTACCATCCCAACACATTTTTTCCATTAGAGTTACCCATCAAGTATCACAAAAAATAAACTATCATTTATGCTTTTGAATTCTTAAGCTATATATTTCATATTTTCCCAAATACATTGTACTTGTTTAAGTACAGATATAGAAGAGTGAGTCAATGATTTAACGTGTATTACTTACACCCCTATTTGATGAACATTCTTTTGTGAACCATTTATTTTGATGTTGAAAGTGTGCTGCAAAAATTGATGTTAACCAGAACTTGTGAATTATATAGAAACTATGTCATTGTAGACATTATTAAATCATGCTAGTTTGGGTTTGGGCATAAATAAGTATAGATGGTGCTTTTATAATTAGATGATTTTTACATAGAAATCATCTCTATTACATAGAAAAAACATTAAGTTTTATGTAGATAAAAATTTTAAAAAGAGTTTAATAGAATCCATTAACAAAGTTTGCATACTTACTTTCTGCCTTTTGCCTAAAAAAGTGAGTTCTGTGCTTATAAATTAGTCATGTGAAATAGAAATATAATCCAGAGAACAGAATATGTTGAGTTTGGTAAACTGATTTTTGTTAACTCTTAGACTAGGAGTATGTACTTTTAGTGAGTTATATAATGTTAATTTATAAATATTTATTCCAGTCCTCTTTTATACTTTTTTAAAAATTGTCATCACGTATGCTTATTTCCTTTTTATAACATGTTCTCGCGTGGTTTATTTTGGAGGTATCAAAACGAAAAGCATATGAAGAACAACACCTGATCCTGCTCCATCAATTATGCTCATCCAAGAGACTGTGAATAAAAAACAAAGTGTTGTGTGTGTAGATGATTTTCTGTCTATTCCACACCTTCACACTCATAACATCAAACCTTAAAATTTTGTCTTCTTAACAGCACAAATTTCAGGGAAAATCCAACAGCTTTTAGAGACTTGAAGCCTGTCCTGGCTCAGGAATCGAGAGGGGGTGGGGGAGGGAGAAAAAGAGGGAGGGAGAGAAGGAGGGCAGGAGAGAGGGAGGGCAGGAGAGAGAGGAAGAGAGAGGAAGATAGAGGAGACTCAACTGTTGAAAAACTTTAGGGATAATAACATAAGTTGAGGTTTGGTATGGAAGCTTTAAAAGATCTATTAAGTAACTCAGGGCAAACGATAGATAGATTGAATTAGTGCGAAGGCTATGCTGTTTCTTTGGAGTGGTAAGCAGACAGGCCCAGAAAAAAAATGAGAGGCACTAACAAACCACCACAATAACACTGAAGGAATCAAGTAGATGAAATGCATATCAAAAATTACTGTGTCCCAGATTCTTCTATATAATTTCTGTGAGTTCATATATGAAAAAGTGTTAGGGATGCTCTCATATTGTCTGGCTGGAAGTATGGACTAGACCATACCTTTCTCTTCCACTTAAGATTGGGATACAAATTAAATAATATCAGATATCACAATTAAAAAACGGTATCTTTGGAGAGCCAAAGGTGTGTTCATAGATCAAAGAAATTTTTTTCTCTTATTTAGTAATTCACTGCTTACTCTGAATTTGTTTCAAACAAATCAATAGATTAAGTCTCAGAAACTATAAAATACCCAAGTGATTTTTATAGAAAATGTCAATAATTATCAATAAGAAGATGACTGGATTTATACTATCCAAAGAGTGATAATTCTATACCAAAGTTTTGTCATGTTCCCTGTTGTCTTGTCAAACAAATAATTATAATAAAACTGACAACTCTAATCTTCTAGTGTTCTTAGGGTGAACAAATAGGGCATATTTATCAGAAATGTTCCAATATATGTTATTCTTAATTAAGAAAAAATATATAGAAATATATAGATGTTATGTATTGCATTTAGGTGATCTCTAAAAGTTTTGTTATATTCACTGATTAGCTCATCCAAAGATCATAACTTGTAAATAATGGTACCCCATTAAAATAATTTTTTAAAATATTTTAAGTTATAACTATTAATGTTTATCCTGAAGACCAAGTTTTTATATAAAAACCAAATTAATTACATTCATATCTATCACTTTTTCTTTGTTCTTTTTAACTTTCTGTCTTTTTTATAATTATTCTTTTTAAATTTCATTTTATTTTTTATGATTTTAATATCATACTTACTAAGAACGATATTACTTATACAAGTTTTACTTTCCTTTTCATTTGGTACAATGTAATCCATTTGTAGCTTAAGTAGTTATTCCTAAAATTGTCTGTTCTCACACAGCTAATAATTTTGATACAGAGTCATCTTAAGGGAAAACTTTTGTTTTGTTCTGCTCTTTTTGTGTTCTGTGCTCAAATAATTTTGTTTTTCTCTTTTGATCCCACATGAATCATAAAAAAAATTCTCATTTTGGTGACTCAAGCTCTTGCCCCATTGTGTTATTGAAGTTATTGCAGATATAGTCCCTGAACTATTGAGCTCAGTCCATGTGCCAGTCAAGAGAGTGAGTCCATTTCCCTCACATATTTTAGCTATTTCAGTATCCTTTCAGAGGCTAGGGAATTCCACTGTGATATCTGGTTAAACAGTGAGCTTTCCCTTCTCTCCTCTCCTTTCGGGGGCAGGTTTCATTTCCCTTTCCAAAAAGAGTCAATACCTTGACCAGCTCCATCAGCAACTATCCCAGAAATAACAGCTAATTGCTTTATCCCCACTCACTCCTTCAGTTTCCTTCTCTCAGCTTAGCCCCTGGGAGACTGAAGTTATTGTGTTTTTGTGTGAAAAAAAATAATAGTTCTTCAATTCACGGTCTGTGTTGAGCTCATGAATGAAGTGTGGTACAAGAGAAGATAGAAGGTCTCTTACATAATTATTGGTAGAAAGACTCCATTACTTTTGTTAATTTCATTGCTACCAACACAGGAGTTCCACTCCTGGAGACATTCATTATACAAATTATATGTCTGGCTTTCTGGAAAAGCTATATTTTGGTCACATGATTTATTGAGGAAGCTTTCAGATAATATGACCCATTATCTCACATTGAGAGCACATTCCACTTATGTCTCTTTTATTTTATTTTTTCCAGCACCATGATTTAAAAAGAGTCAATATTTATGTTTTAGGCCAACAGTATTAAACCCATCACCAGAATGCCCTCTTAAATTAAAAATAGCGCTAATTGACTAAGAGACACTTAGGTAGCTGAATATCTCCTGGATTCTTTTCATGATAGATTATTCATATAAAGACATGGGAGTCATTTTATCATTTCTATTGTTGCTGAAATCTGAGAGACTTATGTGAGAAATTACAATATTTCATTTCTTTTTGGCATAATAAGCTAATGAGCCTACATACTTTGCCAATTAAGGCAGTTCCAGCAAGTTGCTTGATATTACAAATCTTTACTGATGAATGATTATCTTTATCTACATAGTTATGTACCTATCTCAGATATATACATATATATGAATCTCTAGTGCACTTAATATATTATTAATTTATATGCATTAATATAGAAATGATTTTAAATTGATGGGTTATATCTGATCTCTAAATATTTCAAGATTTTTATATCATGCTTATTCTGCACGTAGACAGAAGTAGATTTAACTATGCATTTTACTTCAGAGAAAAAATCCTACATGGTGCAACAATATGACAAAAATATCCTCCTTGGAACTGGAGAGACAGTTCAGTGGGTAGGTACTAACTTTGCAAGAGGCCAAGTCAGGCTTTATCTCTCTCTCTGTAGATGTTCCCCCAAGCCCTGACAGGTGTGATTCTCGAGAGCAGAGTCATAAATAAGCCGAGTCCTATTGGTTGTGACCCAGAAACCAGAAGCGGAAACAAGAAAAAGAAAGAATTGCCCTCTACCACTTGGCATTAGGGAAATGCAAATCAAAACAAACAAAAAGAGAGATGACCTATCACCTCACAACAGTGATTCTGGTACACATCAAACACCAAATCAACTAGTGAGGGTACATCTGAAAAGATCTTATCTTCATCCAAAGTTGGAGGGAACTTCAAATGTTTTAACCTTTTTTTTTGTAAATAATATGAATACTTCTCAAAAAACTATGAATTAATCTTCATATGTCCCATATATTCCATTCCTTGGCATTACACTAAAGTCTAAAATGCTATCTCAAAGCGATATTTTCATTCCTTTGTGTCTTGTAGTGCTATTCACTATAGTCAGCATCTGGAAAGAGCCCAGGTGTCCAAGAACTGATCTCTGGATACAGATATTTGGTTTATATGCAGAATTTACTACTACTCAGCTGTAGCAAAAGAATAATAATTCAAATTGTAGCTATGTGGATGACAGCCAAACAGGGTGTTCAAACTCAGTACATGAGGATCCTCCATGGGCTGTATTACAGATTCACCACCAGGATCTCACTATTCTACAAGGAAGTGATCATCGACGTAAAGAGAGGGATTCAGCAGGGCAATAGCATTTCATTGAATCTCTTCAGTGCCATGCTTGAGAACGTCCTGTGACGATTGGAATGGGAAGGAAGGGAAATGAAGATAGACGGTCGGCAACTACACCGCTTCCGCTCTGCTGATTACTTTGTTCTAATAACACCAAACATCAGCCAAGTGGCACGAATGCTGGCCAATTTCTACTGTGAGTGTGGAAAGGTTGGACTGCAGCTGAATCTCATGAAGACAATGTTCATGAGAAACGGACTCATTCCTGATGTCCCATTTGTTCTCAATAGAATGAAGATCTCTGAATGTAGCAGTTATGTGTACCTAGGTCGAGAACTCAACATGACGAACCATTTGGCACCAGAGCTGTACAGGAGGAAGAGAGTGATGTGGAATGCCTTCAATAGCATTGAAGAAATAGCTAAGAGGACAATGAACCTCCGGCTTCGGGCAAATCTCTTAGATTCCACTGTTCTTCCTGAGTTAACATATTCCTCAGAGACCTGGGACCTACGAAAACAGGATGAGAACACTGTTCAGATCTCCCAAAGAGAAATCAAGAGCTATGCTTGGAATATCACATTTCACCCAAGTGAGAGAAGGAATACAGAGTTCTGACCTCTGTTGAGGATCAAGAATCAGGGACTGCTGCTTTATTTGCCAAGGTGTCAAAAATCAGATGGGCTGGACATGTAATGAGATTCGGAGATGACTGCTGAACTAGAGCTGTTACCGACTGGATTCCACGGGATGTCAAAAGAACACCTGGCTGCTCACCTAAGAGATGGTCAGACTTCTTTGTCAAGACCCTGAATGAATAGTTTGAGGCTCTTCGTGTTGCTGGGCAAGCAGATGCTATCAGCCTACACTAGCATGTGACAGGGACTAATGGAGATGTTACTGGCACCCACTCGAGCAAATCAAAGAGCAACAGGATGACAAGTGATACATGAGATACAAGTGGATAAAACCAGAAAATATAATGCTGAGTGAAATCAGCCTTCTGGAAAGGAGCATATACTTAGGAATCCCTTTCATATATGGGATATAAATAAACAATATGGGGACAACAAATGGTTAAAGACTCGAATGCCTGAGTACTGTAGAACCAAACTCACCAATGGTGACTTTGGGGAGGGATAGTTTTTTTCACTTTTTAGGTCATACCTGGCGATTCCCAGGAGTTACTCCTGGCTCTGCACTCAGAAATTACTCCGGGTGGTGCTTGGGGGAATCATATGTGATGCTCGGGATCAAACTCAATTTGGCCCCATCAAGGAAAATGTCCTACCCACTGTGCTATTGCTCCATCAGCGGGGAGGGAGATTTTGACAAAACTGAGAAAATGGTGAAAGAAAACAGGTACTACTCTAGTGGATGCTGTGGTACTGGAATGTTGTCTGTATGAACCCCTATCATTAACAATAATTAAATCACGGTGCTTCAAAATTTTTTCAAATATTTGTGTTGGAAAAATAATATGATGAGCAGCATGACTATCTTTCACTTAGTCACCTGAATTTGATTTCGGACACCACATATGGTCCTCTGAGCCCCTCTAGGAGTTATCTCTGAGCACAGAGCCAGAAGTAAGGTCTGAGCACTGCAACTTTTCACTTTTCACACACACATATACAATATTTTGCTTAGTATCTATAGACTCATTTAATTCTTCTGAGTTCAGAGCTAAGAGCTATTGTCTTTAGATTAATATATTAAGATTATAACATTGGCTTTCCTTTTTTTTTCCTCAATGTATTTTCATAAATTCACTGAAGTATCTTTGTGGGTAATGATACCAGATTGAACGACTAGCTTGGTTACACATCTCAATAAGCCTGTAAGTTGGGACAAGCCTGAGTATTTGGGAAGTATTTAAAAGCAGAATTCCAAGCAATACATTATTTCTACTTGAGATCTGAATTAACATTTACAAGGCAACAATAAATCTACTATTCTACATCTTGTTTCCTATATCAAATTTCCATAGGAAAATATGATGTCTAATTTTAGGTGGTATGTCTTATCAAATTTTAATGGGCTGTCCATAGCTAAGTACTTTACAACATTTGTAGAAGGTATTCTGTAAATTTTGGTCAAATACCTACATGAATATGGATATATACAATAAAAAAAAAAGATAGAGACAAAGAATCAAAAAGAGAGAGAGAGAGAGAAGAGAAACTTCATAAACCAAATAAAGGAATTATTCATCCCAAGTTGGAATGCTGGTGATTCCAGAGTGAGAATGTAACTAAATTTTAATTTTCTAATGAGTTACTATTTTACGAAGCTCTACATTTTAGTTTAAATATTTACAATGCTATAAAACAAGTAAAATGAAACAACAAAAACTACAAATAATAATAAATATAAAACAAAGATTAAATGTGCTCTACAGAATTTACAATATTTACTACCTTTATATAAAAAAACAGCAACTAATACCCAGTTTTTTACTTTCAGAGAGTGAATTAAATGAAAACTCTTGGGGGTAAGAGTACACTAGTAAAGGCACTTGCCTTACATAAAGTGGACCCAAATTTTATGTATTGCACCACATATAGAACCCTGAACAATGCTAAAAGTGAGTATTGAACATAAAGCCAGCAAAAACTTCTGAATACAACTGGACATGTCTTTAAAACAGATTTGAAATATTAATGTATCTATATTGCAAAATATAACTCATCAAATGCCACATTGAAATTAATTGACATGTTAGGAGAAACATACCACCATTTCACCTACTAAATTTTTATTCTGTAACACAAAATAAAAATGCACGTTCATAATTCATGTATTTTATTTGTCTTAATCCCTTATGTAATTTTAAATGTTATATGGTGATAAATAAGTACCTGATAATTTGATAAAATATCAAGTTGAAAAATAGTTTGATATTTGCCTCTAGTACTTAAAAAAGTGGGTTTAAAAATGAATAAAGAGAAATCCCAGAATCAATAGCAATGATATATATTTGGACCTAGTAAGAAAAAACTGAATTCCTACTTTTATTTTCCTACAGGTAATTCAACTCTTTGACACATCACAGTAGGTGAAAACTTCTAACATGAAGAGAACTCTAGTCAGTGGATTACTAAGAACAAGCTTCAAGGAACCCCTGCATTCTATCCATAGGGGTGAGAATGGAGAGAGGAAGTTAACATTTTATTGTTTAATATTTACTGAGTTGTTACAATCATAAGAAACCTAGGATACTTTTGAACAAACACTTCTTAATAAAAGGATTTTGAAGCCTTATACAAACCTCTTGACTCTAGTTTGGGGTCCATGACTCCAAAAAAGCATGGAAACAAACAGACCAACTCAGCTTCAATATCTTTAGTCTCACTGCACTATTCATTGAAGGCAGAAACTTATGTGTGAGAATAATTGAAACATCTTTCCAATCTTTCATATTAATCAGCATCACATTGTATTATACATAGTCTTAAAAATTTTGCTTCCATATGTAATTTTCAAGGTTTATGATAGAATTTTAACATTTTCAATTGAGAACACTGGTTTAAAGCTTGTAAGTGATTCTATGTTTAAAGGGTAGGATTGATTCATCATCCATCTCTATCCCTTTGGAAACTTTAGTTCTATGCTGAGAGTAAAAGTCTGTTTTCTTTGTCTCTGTGTATATTGCTTTGCTTTGGATTTATTCTAGGTATGGATAAAAGCATTCGGTTTTTTTTAATCTACTTCTAACTTCTTTCTTTTGGCTTGATACTCCACAGTCCATTCATGTAGCAAAAAGAAAGCAATCTTTTGTTTGAGGTGAGTAGTGAACCATTGTGTATATACACTACATTCTCTCTATCCACTCACCTTTGGCTAAGCTCTTGGTAGTTTCCAGATCGTGGTTATCATAAACATCATCATCATCATCATCATCATCATCATCATCATCATCATCATCACTGTCAGACTTTTGTTCATCGATTTACTCAAGTGTGTACCAGTAAAGCCTCCATTTGTCCCAGCCCTGAGATTTTAGCAGCCTCTCTTTGTCTTTCCCAACACTGCCATATTGGAGGCTATTTCAAGGTCTGAGGAATGAGACCTGTTATTGTTACCGTTTTTGGTATATCGAACATGCCATGGGTAGCTTGCTAGGCTCTGCCAAAGATAAATATAATGCATTGTGATAATAACTAGTTTCAAGGCTATGAAGGTCCTGAGCTACTTGTTTATCCATGAAGTTCTGTATTGTTTTTCAAATTTGAAAGATAGTCTATCTGGAGAGAGAATTCTTAGGTGTTTATTTCATGGAGTTTCACCATTTTCCCACCATTTTCTTCTGGTCTGCAGGGTCTCATTTGATAATTGTGCTCTGAATCCTAAGGAAGCTTTCTGTATGTAATTTCCTTCTTTGATCTTGCAGCTTTCAATATTATCTCTATCTTTGGCTTTTGTCATTCTGATTATGATATGTTTTATTTGGGTCTCTTTTGGCTGGCAGCCTTCAGATCTAATCGAAACTGAGTGCATGCACTTTTCAACTCTGGAAATGGTTTAGCTATGATGTCTTTGACAATTCATTGGAATTGCATTTTTATTCCTCAGGGATTCCAATGATGCACATGCTGCTCCTCTTGAATGCACCCTATAATTTTCTTGTGTGCTGTTCATTTATTTTGAGACCTTTTTTTCATGTTGTTTTCCAGAGGTTTTCTGCCCCTCATCTTGGAGCTCACTACCAAACTCTTTAGTTCTGTTACTTCTTTTTTTTTTTTTTTTTGCTTTTTGGGTCACAGCCAGCGATGCTCAGGGGTCATTCCTGGCTCTGCACTCATGAATCACTCCTGGCGGTGCTTGGGGGACCATATGGGATGCCGGGAGCTGGATTTTATAGTGCTGAGACCACTCTCTGCACACATGAAGGTACTGGCAGAGGGACAAAGCCACGCGGGTTCCGGGGCCAAGATCTCCAAGCCTACTCAGATTGGAGTCGAGCATCCTCCACCCAGATCCTCCAAATTCCAGTAGGCGGGGGTCACACCCACCACCTGGCCCCCTGGCGCCCTGTAATCCCATCAATGGCCAAGACTCAGAGACTATAAAATCCAGCTCCCGGACGAGACCAGTGCAGACTCCTGCCCCCGCACCTGGCTGTTCCTCGCTGGGGCCCCTTGGAGGGGAGCTGGTTGAGCTTTCCTCCCCGCCCCGAACAGGGCTCCAGCAGCCGAAGACCTCCAGGACCAGCCACCTCCATGCTGAGACCACTTTCCGCACACATGAAGGTACTGGCAGAGGGACAAAGCCACGAGGGTTCCGGGGCCGAGATGTCCAAGCCTACTCGGATTGGAGTCGAGCACCCTCCACCCAGATCCTCCAAATTCCGGTTGGCGGGGGTCACACCCACCACCTGGCCCCCTGGCGCCGTGTAATCCCATCAACAGCCAAGACTCAGAGACTATTTTATGACATCTTATTATCTCATTCCTACTTTGGACAAACTTGCAGGCTATCGAATGTAGCCTGCCCACAGGGCAGAGTCTGGCAAACTCCCCGTGGCGTACCAAATATGCCAAATACCAGTAACAATGATGGGTCTCATTCTCCTAAAGAGTCTTGAATATAATCTCAGGGCTAGGATGAAGGAGAGTTACTGGGGCCTGCTCGAGGCAATCGACGAATAACAGGATGATGAATGAATGAATGAATGAATTGTGATAATTATTATACATCATTCTATGCACTGGTACATAATTCTAATGAGAGCCTGAGAATTATCATAAACAATATTGCAATAAATATAGATGTGTAGGTATAGGACTTTTATGTTCTTGTTATAAGTGCCAAGAAATGAAATTGCTAGATCATATGGGAATTTTTGCTTTTAATTTTTGAAACGTGTCCATTTGTTTTCTTCTGTGGATGAATCAGTTTACAATCACACGAGCAATAACTGAGGATTCATTTTACTCCACATCCCTTCTTGTTTATGGGTATTTTAATATAATCTATTATTAATGGTGTGAGTTGATGTCTCCTTGATTTAATCTATAAAATAATGAATGATTCTGAGCATTTTTAAACTGTATATTGGACATCTATTTGTCTTTGTAAACATCTAAACAATTCTCCTGATTTTAAATATTTATGTTTTATTGTTTGTTTTTTATGGTTGTGGTACATCCAGTGCTCCACAGGGCTTATTCCTGCATACTCCTGCCTCTGCTACCAGGGAATCACTCCTGCTGGAGTACAGGGGATCATGCAGGCTTCTCAGTATCAAACCCAGGACAGTTATATGCTAGGCAAGATCCTTACTTGCTGTAAGGAACATTACAGTGTTTCTCTGGCCCTGGATCTCCCCTTTTTTTTTAAGAGCTTTTGTTTTTTTTTTTTTTTTTTTTTTTTGCGGTTGAGTTTTTATGAGTTATTTAAATAGTGTTAGCACTTCTATTAGATTTATGGAGTAGAAATATTTTTTCTCACTTGGATATCTTCAAACTTTAGTATTAGCATCTTCTGAAGTACTGCAGTTTTTCAGTTGAATTTAATTCCATTCTAAAATCTTTGCTTGTTATTATTGCCAATGAAGTGAAGATACTATTGAAATCAATAATATAGAACTTTTTCCAATATTTTATTGAATGTATTTTATAGACTCCAGTCTAACATCTAAGACTTTAATCCAACTTCAATGAAATTTTGTACAGGGCAAAAATAGTGGTCCTATTTTATTTTATTTTATTTCATTTTATTTTTGCATGTGGTTACCCAGTTTTCTAATAATTATTTATTTAAGAGGCTTTTCTTCATCTATTTTATGTTCTTCACTTCTTGATTTCTTTGACACAAGTTAACTATATATATATATATATATATATATATATATCAGGATTTATTTCCATGCTCTCAGTTCTACCTTACTGGTCTGTTTATTTCCCTGAACTACTCTTTATTTAGTACTATAACTTTATTGTAAAGTTTAAAACTTTCTTATAAAGTTTTAAAATGGTGCTTTTTATCAATTTTAAAGATTCCTTTGGCTATTGAGGCAGTGTTGTTCATAATACCATAGACCTTTTAGTTGTATTTTCTACATGTTCTTGGATACACCATAGTAATTTTGATAAAGATTTTGTTTAAATTATGTAATTTACAGGATAGCCATTTTAACAATATCAATATATCTAATCTATGAAAATATAATGATTTCCTCTAGTATTTATTTTATTTATTATTTTCTCCTGCTTTCTTAAAAATAACTTCTAGTTTCAATAGACTCCAGTATTATTTCTTTTGTGGGTAAGGATTTGGGCTATATCTAATAATGTTTTATTAGATATAAAACATCATATCTTTGCAGTCTCTATGGTGAGAAGTTGCTCACTTCGGTGCTTGTGGTACTGTGTGGTGCTAGGAATCAAATGGGTCAGTCAGAGGCAAATTGAACGTTTGAATCGCTGGACTATATATTTTGCCTATCAATAGTCAAATCTAAACATCATTTGAAAAATAAGATTTATAAAAATTATTGTTTATGACTTGTCTTTCCTTTTGGTTTACATATAGAAAGACAGCACACTTTTATATTGAATTTCATACACTGGCACTTTATATTGAGTTTCGTACACTGCCACTATACTACAATGTTGTATTGTTTCTGGTACTTTTTCCTGAAGTCAGAGTTTTCTATGCATGCTATTATGTGATATGCAAAAATTATAGTTTAGCACCTTTCTCCCAATTTCATTTCTCCCTCCCTCCCTCCCTCCCTCCCTCCCTCCCTCCCTCCCTCCCTCTCTTCCTTCCTTCCTTCCTTCCTTCCTTCCTTCCTTCCTTCCTTCCCTCCCTCCCTCCCTCCCTCCTTCCCTCCTTCCTTCCTTCCCTCCCTCCCTCCCTCCCTCCCTACTTCCTTCCCTCCTTCCTTCCTTTCCTCCGTCCCTCCCTCCCTCCCTCCCTCCTTCCCTCCCTCCCTCCCTCCCTCCCTCCTTCCCTCCTTCCTTCCTTCCTTCCTCCTTCCTTCCTTCCTTCCTTCCTTCCTTCCTTCCTTCCTTCCTTCCTTCCTTCCTTCCTTCCCTCCCTCCCTCCTTCCTTCCTTCCTTCCTTCCTTCCTTCCTTCCCTCCCTCCTTCCTTCCTTCCCTCCTTCCTTCCTTCTTTTCTTCCTCCACCTCTCCCTCCTTCCCTCCTACCCTCTTTTATTCTCTTTTTCTGTCAGTTTGGGTTACACCTAGAAGTACTTAGGGATTACTTCTATTTCTGTGCTCAGGGGTCACTCCTGGTAGGGATGAGGGCTGTATGTAGTGCTGGCGATCAACTCCGGCCTGCCAAATGCAAACAAAGGACCGTACATGCTGTATTATCTCTCAGGAATATTTTCCTTTTCTAATTGTTCCTTTTTCAGTCATAGAAAAATAACCAAATATTTATATAACTGTATAATAGCTGAAATATTGTATTTTTATTTTAATTTATTCTTTGCTTACATTTTGTAATGGTACAATATTTTTAATGTAAAGATGTATTTTTCTCCCTTTTCCTAATAAAATTCTTAGGAAGTAACTATATGCTTTGCTAAGTTCATGAAACATATTAGCTGTGCTTGAATCCATTAAACACAAAAACTACATATGTAGTATTTTTGTCATTTAAAATCATTATATTTTCAGGGGATTGTTTTTCTAACCTACCGTTTATTGAATATAGACATTATGCCTCAATTATATATGCTGAACTTAATTGTCCTAACAACTCTATAAATATTATTACCTCTGAGTTTTAGTAAGCGTTGAAGATTGAACAACTTGCATTGGTAGCACTCTAAATTTATTCTGTTTACTATGCTCGTATAAATAATAGCAAAAATCATTTACATCCACTATTATCTCTTTCTCTATTTTTTTTTTTGTTACACTCAGCTATGCTCAAGGCTTACTCCTGACTCTGTACTCTGGAATCACTTCTAGAGGTCTCCAGGGACCATTGAGTTCTGCCCATTGTATATAAACCCCAACACCTATATGTTTGCTTAGGCCCCTTATCTCTTATTTTTATAATAATCACTAAATCATAGATTTATTAGCTTGGGATAACTGAAGTGAATAGGTGGGCTGTCTCCACATTTATCATATTGACCAACCCCACCCTAACACACAAAAAGGAAAGCTTAGAAAAGTCTTATTCAGAGTGTCCTGACTAAATCTTGTATTATCAGGGAAAAAACTGTATTCTCCTGAGTCTTAGTCCAGTGACCTTTCCCCCGAATTGAGTCATACAGCTATGTTTATTAAGTACAAAATCTCAATTTGAAAATAAACTCAATCTACTCCAACAGAGAGGAAGTAAACATTTCTCACAGTGAGTGCCACAAAAGTGGCAGCTTCAAGGGGGAAGCAATTCTGTCTTCCTCAAATAAATCTAGGTTTCTTTGGGACCCATTAGATGTAACACAGTTTTCCTGATCAAATTTTTCTTCAGGGGATGCTGACAGCTGTTTGCAGTTAAAAATGAAGACTCTTGAGTTGCTTGCAGGTAATTCAGGGTGAGTAAGAATTTGACTATCCTCCGTTATTGTTCTTATCTTTATTTAGCTATGCCATTTTCAAAAGGAAAACCATTGCCCTGGGTAACCTAAACTTATAAAATTTGAACAACATGATTTTTACAGCACTTCATGTTATAGTTTATGATCTATAAATATATCATGTATGATAATTTGAGACATTTTTTATATCCAGGTAAAGAATAAACATGAACTCTTGTAAGTCAATAAATAAATAGAGGCACAAGACATTTAGGAGAAAACAAATAATGTTATATTTTGCATATTATAATTTGACTAATTGCTTTTATTTTTGTATGGATATTTTATATAATTTCATATATGATATATTCTGTGAATATAAAAAATAGAATATTTATTTAAACCTAAATGTCAACAATATAGAAGAGGTATGCTGTTGAACAGAGTTACAATTAATGAAGTTAAATCAGGGTTAAATGCTAATCTATCTACAAACTGGGGACAAAGGTCAAGGAGAGGCATCTTACCAAGTGTTCCAAGAAAATACTTCAAGAAAGTAATCAAGTTGTAATGCATAAATGACGTTTAAAAATTACATTTGCGTTAGCCCTAAAATTAAGGAAGAAAGGTACAAGGATAGTAACAACTGGTGCTCATTAAAAAATGTGAGCTTTCCTTTTCTTCCAGTGAAAAAGTCCTTTTGAAGTTAGAGGAGGTTGTGTGACTTGTTTGGACAAGTGGACATAACTAATATGAGTAGGGGACACCTGATTCTAGTACTGGACAGAGAAATGCAGGACCTGAGCGAATGTTTCATGGTCGCTAGTCAAGCCATAGTGAAACCTAAAGACCCAGCTTGAGATGGGCACAGCACAGAATTGTGTACTCCCTGTTTATTTGAGCTGCTAGTAATTACAATGAGGAAAACACTTGTTAAGTGCAGTGAGTAAGTAGCATAATGATCTATCTTTAGAGTTTTAAACAACTGATAGTGAAGTAGCACTTCCAATGCAATATAACTTTTTAAAAAATTTTTTATTAGTGAAACACCATGAGGTACAGTTGTAGACTTACAAATTTTTTTGCTTGGGTTTCAGTTATATAATGATTGAGTACCCATCCCTCCACCAGTGCCCATTCCCCACCTCCAATGTTTCCAGCATCTTGCCCATCCCCCCATCCCCCCATCCCATCCTGCCTCCTTGGCAGGGCATTCCCTTTTAGTTCTCTCTCTCCTTTTGGGCATTGTGGTCCACAAAAGAGGCACTGAGTAGCAATTATGTTTTTCTGACTCTGAAATATACATGACTTCTGAAGTGGTAAGAAAGTGACAAGAAATGTTAGACTATCTGCAGGGATTAAATGACTTTGTATGTTGCTTTTGGTTAACTTGGATTTTATTTGTTTTGTATTTGTATTTTATATTTATATTATAAGAAGGTATGTTTAAATATAAGTGAATTGATTTGTTAGCACAAGATGAGTTCATAATTTTAGTATCTTTGACAGTTTAGACTAGATAATTTTTTCGTTGATGAAGTGTTGCAGACATTGAGGATATCGAGTGTCATCTCGGAACTGAGATTATGAAATAATATTTCCAAATATGGCATGCACACATACCAAATTCTGAATAACCAGAGTTATTTCTGAATCAAGGATGTGAAAAAAATTGTCTTGAAGGCAAAAATGAAATTGTCAATTATTTCACAGTTGGCAAAATCATCATACATTTCAACTATTTGTTAAAAAAAAGAGTTGGGAAATAGATGCAGATGAACAATAATGAACGATTATCATAACTCTGAAAGACAATGCATATTTTATGAACTGGATTATTCATAATGTCAGAACATTAGAGAAATGTATCATAGCTCAACACTGAAAATAATTTAGAAAAGGACAAAATAGGTTGTCAATTGCTTTCTTGTAATGGTATGGGTGTTGTTTGGTAGCTGAAACATTCCTAAATTTTCATCTGCCTTATGATTGGTCTGGGTTGTTCACTCCATATTTATGTGACAAATATATGTTTTTAAAAATGCGTTTGTCTTGGGGCTGGAGCGATAGCACAGTGGGTGGGGTGTTTGCCTTGCACGCAGCCAACATGGCCGACACAGGTTTGATTCCCAGCATCCCATATGGTCCCCCGAGCACCGCCAGGAGTGATTCCTGAGTGCATGAGCCAGGAGTAACCCCTGAGCATCGCCGGGTGTGACCCAAAAAAAAGCAAAAAAAAAAGTGTTTGTCTTTGAAATATAAAACAATACAGTATATGTTGATCGTCGATTTGCTCGAGCGGGCCCAGTAACGTCTCCATTGGAGACTTTGTTGTTACTGTGTCTGGCATATCGAATACTCTCGGTAGCTTGCCGGGCTCTCCGAGAGGGGCGGAGGAATCGAACTCCGGTCGGCCATGTTGGCCGCTTGTAAGGCGAACGCCCTACCCGCTGTGCTATCGCTGGAGCGATAGCACAGCGGGTAGGGCGTCTGCCTTGCACGCAGCCAACATGGCCGACCCGAGTTCGATTCCTCCGCCCCTCTCGGAGAGCCCGGCAAGCTACCGAGAGTATTCGATATGCCAGACACAGTAACAACAAAGTCTCCAATGGAGACGTTACTGGGCCCGCTCGAGCAAATCGACGATCAACGGGAGGGCCTTTACCTTTACCTTTACAGTATATGTACCATATCTATCTAGATATTACATAGTGTTAGCCTAAAATATATTATGTATGGAAAGAGTGGATCATTTTCTACCATAGTATCTAGAGCTAGTTCTTGTTGAAGTTTGGTTTTAAACTATTGGCTCTTGATATTGGATTATGCCTCTCATTCATTGCCCTTATAGTTTTGACAAGATATTACCATGTATTTTAATTCTATTACTTATATAGCCGTGCTATTATTAGAATATGTTCTATAATTATTCTAAATACTTAATGTTATAGGGCTGGAGTGATAGCACAGCACTGAAGCATTTGCCTTGCATGCTGTTGGCCCAGCTGAGCCGGGTTTGATTCCTCCACCCCAATCGAAGAGCCCGGCAAGCTACCAAGAGTATCTCATCAGCACGACAGAGCCTGACAAGCTACTCATGATGTATTTGATATACCAAACACAGTAACAACAAATCTCACAATGGAGACGTTACTGGGTCCGCTCTAGCAAATTGATGAAAAACGGGAGGACAGTACTACAGTGCTACTTAATGTTATAATTGACAAAATCAAGCCAATTGAATAAACCCAGGTGCTTATATATATGACTTGGAATTTTCAAAGATAGTGAAATTACTGTTGTAATACTTAAATAAAATAAAATTGGATAGTTTCCTTATTTTGTTTCCTATGGTTTATAGGTATTTGCTTATATAGCATCAACAAATATATGGTGCTCTCAGAATTCACTCTCTGTCAATGTTCATTTTAATTGCTGGCATCACCATATTGCAACCCACTCTGCCCCCACACAGTGTACTCCTGGAAGCACTCTTAGTGAAGTTAGGTGTGTTCTAGAAGCACCCAACCACAGCAGTGACCTTGTGCTCTACAATACCACATGGGCTAAGCAACAGTGAAACTATGGATCTTATCACCAAACCACTGACCCTGGAGCTCCCTAAGCGTTGCTTGTGGAATCCCCCTACAATGAAAATTCTTAAAAGAATGGCACATATGTAAATATATTATTACCTACATCATAAGATCTAGTCTTATGATGGATGTTGGACATTCCATTATGTATATTTAGAAACTTCCTTCTCTGAAGTTGAGAGCCGGTTGCTGACAAGAGCAAACAATGAGTAATGTTTAAGTAATGTTGATAAAAATAGTGCAATAAACTCAGAATTATATGGAAAGGAAAATGATAGAGGATTCACTACCATAGTCTGCATAGATATACAGAATTAGAGGAGGTGTATCTTGAGTGCAAGTCTTTATAAAGGTAAAAACAGTAATGAGAGAAAGGTGCAAGCATAGTGCCAGATAAACATAATAGCCTAAAAAAATGTAAGTCAAGGAAATGAAAGATTTTTCAAGAGTAGTTGCAAGTGGAATCTTTACACTGCTGAGTAGAATGCAAAGGGAGAAATGGCAATAGATTTGAAGGCAGATCAGGAAAGTCCTTGAAGCGATAATAAAATTTTTGTATGTTATCCTAAGACACCCATGATGTATTCGGTATGCCAAAAACAGTAACAACAGGTCTCACAATGGAGACATCACTGGGCCTGCTTGAGCAAATTGATGAACAATGGGAGGACAGTGTTACAGTGCTATTCTAAGAGAACGGGGCGACGTCCAGATATTGGATTATCAGAGTGGAACAATGGATCAAATTAGAGGATGATTTAAGATGCCTGATGGGAATTAATTGGAGCTGACAGGACCCAGACAAGCATTTTCATTATTAAACATCTGTAATACACAATATATTTGCTAGTGTTTTATGAGGTTAATGGGAATCGATATAATTAGAATTATAGAAGATTCATCTTGACTCATGGCTAATTTGATGTGGGGGGTGAGGGAACAGGAGGAACAGGAGGAATTTGATGTGGGGGACTAGGGAACAGGAGCCTAAATCCCAGGCTTCCTGATTAACCCAAGAGCACAGAGATGCTATTAAATCACCTAGAGACCATGGAAGAAGATGAAAATATGGGAAGAAAACCATGACTGTGAGTGTTAGGGTTTTATTGAAATTTTAAGATGCACCATTATTAGATTTTAAAAATTGTAACCATGGTATACAGAATTATAAATAAAAAACAAGTGATATGCAAATAGTATGTAATATGTGAGATTACCTGGATCAAGTATGTGACGTGATAAAATGAAAGAACTGCAGAGAGAAGTTCTGAGATTTGAAATGTATTTGAAAGAAAGGACCAGATATGGAATCCACTCACATGCGGGATGTATTAAAACATACTAATTTAATTTACTTCTGTTGAACCTGAGAGTTGTTCAAGAGAACAGAACGTACCTTGGGGGCAGGGATGGGGGTTTGTCTGGTGGAGAACGTGGTATTGATATATTTCATGTATCAAAATGTATTATTGACAATATTGAAAATTTGTATAATTTTTTATAAATTGTATAAAATAGAATACTGTCACTGTCACTGTCCTCCTGTTGTTCATCAATTTGCTCAAGTGTGTCCAGTAACATTGTGAGACTTGTTACTGTGTTTGGCATATCAAATACATCATGGGTAGCTTGCCGGGCTTTGCCATGTGGGCGAGATACTCTCGATAGCTTGCCGGGCTCTCTGAGAGGGGAGGAGGAATTGAACTCAGGTTGTCTATGTTGGCTGTGTGCAAGACAAACACCCTACCCACTGTGCTATAACCTTTAAAAATTAAAAAAAATACGTTTTAAAAAATATTTTTAAACTTTTGTTATTGAATCACTCTGAGATAGACCCTTACAAAGCTGTTTAATGATTAGGTTTCAGTCTTACAGTATTCCAACACCCATCCCTCTACCAGTGTACATTTCTGAGCACCAGTGTCCCCAACTTCTCTTTCACAATCCCCAACTCTCCAACCCTGCCTCTATGGCAGGAGCTTTTCTTCTCTATCTCTGTCTCTGTCTCTGTCTCTGTCTCTATCTCTGTCTCTGTCTCTCTGTCTCTCTCTCTCTCTCTCTCTCTCTCTCTTTGAAAATGCTAAACATAATGTGGAAGGAAAAGAAAATTTCAGTTTACTTCTTACTACATCTTGGAAAGCATGATAGATCTAATCCAAAATAAACAAAAATAATAGTGCACTAAGGAAGGGGAACAGGGCCAGACTGAAACTAGTGGTATGGCACTTTTCTTGCATGTATCTGGCCAAGGTTCAATTCCTAGAATCCTTTATGTCCCCAGAGCTTACCAGTAGTGATTCTTGAGCTCAGAGCCACAAGTAAGCTCCAAGCATCACTAGATATACTCCCGCCTTCCCCTAAAAAAAAAAGGATAGTAAAAATTATTTCAATTGTTTCAATTATTTTTCAGTTGTACCAGGTAGTATTTAGGAATTACTCCTGGCTCATTTTTAGGGATCACTGCTGGCAATACTCTGGGGACCACATAAAATTGACTGGGCTCGGTATTGTGGAAAACGAATGTATTAGTCTTTGTACTATCTCCCTTACCTCAAAACACTGGTAATTTATACATTTTATAAAATCACAACTGTCATAGTTCTATGAACCAGGAGTATTGTGTGAAAAGTTACAGTATCATACTTAGGGTTACATATTTTTTTGTTCTTAAAAATATCTTTACACTCAGAGCAATCAGCGATATTAGAACATATATTTCTGATGAGGGCACACTAAAATGACTTTTCTTCCATTCCTCCATGTCTGGTGAAAGACTGAATATATAGAATTGAATAACAGTTTCTGAATATAGTGAAAATACTCTTTTAATTCTAATGGCCCAGTAAATTGTAGTTCAACAATTTAAATATAAAAAAGAAACCGTATCATCAGAACTTAGTGAAAGGGGTAGATGAAAGGTAGAAAAATGTAAATATAAAGCGAAAAGCTCACTAATGATGTTTATTTTGTTACTTAGCTGCTATTAGATAGATTGGGTCATTCAAAAATAGAATTTCTGTTCAGCCTTAATAACAGTATTTGTGTTCCTTATTTTATTGCAGGCATGGTGCAAGAGTGGCAATTTCACAGTAAGCAGCTGGATTGATGCTATTCATTAGCAATTGTACAACATATCATAGAAAAAGTAAGGTTCAGTTTAAGTCTGAATTTCAAAATCTTAAATCTCTACCTAGCTATTAACCACATAGAGCATATATAGTTCCAAAATTATTTTTCTTTGCTAAGAAAAACAAATACATTTAAATAAATTTCAAGTTTATGACAAACTTTTTAAAAGACAGCTGTGTGAAATCCTGTGTATTATGCATTACTGCTATAGGAAAAAACAATCCTTCTCATTAGCTACATTTCCTACACAGCCCAGCTGGGCCATTCCAGTAATCTAGGGAGTTGAGGTGATCATGAGCCAATGATTATTCATTTGCATTAGGCGCCAGGATAACCTGCCAGTAATAGTTACCCATATTCAGCATCTGTGCATAGACACTGATAGGGGTAATTGTGATGGAAGCCAAAATGGCAAATCCCAGCATGTCCTGTGCTTGAACACAGCTATTCAAATGAAAGAACATTTTCAAATTGCCCAAACTGGCATAAATTCCCCAGTGAATGTGACCTATATAGTCATGGGGAGATTATGGCTCAAAAGTCTGGCTCAAATCTACTCCAGATGACTACCAATCACGTTAAGGGAAGTTGAATTAAAAGACCAAATCAAATTTTTGGCAAAAAAGCCATAGAGAAAATTCACACCATTATTCTAATAGTGTCAGGGAATCTTGTACAGTTCATTTGTTTGAAACTAGGAAAGTTTATAATATACAGCATATGCATATAAAAATATTATTGACCAAAACAAATTTATTATTATATGGTTACTAATATGATAAAAAGGAAAGTCAAAGAAGAAAAAATTATATGTGAAACGTGTAAAAACATATATTAGAGATAGATATATGTGTGTTGGTGCATATATATTTATTGTGTGTTAAGTAAAATGATGGAACTATAATTGTATACATAGTGTTATAGATAATTAAATATTTTCTGTTAACACTGTTTACATAAATCTAACTTCTGTTAAATAGTCTCATTTTAGCATTGCTTAATACTTTCTTAATATAAGTTTACCAACGTGATATGTACCATATTTCATGACTATTTGCATATTAATATGTCTTCTGGATATTTGTAACTCTAATGTCTTTGCATCATAGTGAGTCAGCGGTCTTCAGAAGGTATTTTCCTATGCAAAATCTGGGCTGGGTGCTCATAAGATATATTTCTGTTCTCTATTAAAATACATCAGATATAGATGTCTTTCAAAAGAGCTCTGTTTTAAAATCTACATTTTAGAATACAGTTTTGAATATGACCATGGCACATTTACTGTGAATATCATCTCATTTAATTTAATTTGATTATTAATTAATTTATTTTTGCTTTTTTGGGTCACACCCGGCAATGCACAGGGGTTACTCCTGGCTTATGCATGAACTCAGTAATTACTCCTGGCGGTGCTCAGGGAACCATATGGGATGCTGGAAATTGAACCCGGGTTGGTCGCATGCAAGGCAAACGCCCTACCCACTGTGTTATCTCTTCAGTCCCTGTGAATATCATCTTTTGATAATCATATTTAATTGAATTGTAACATAAAGGTTAAATACATCCAAAGAGACAAAGAAATAAACATCATCAAAATGTTATTATAAATTTCATGATTTTAGACATTTGAAATATAATACCCATATATTAGTTTTGTTATTTGTCTATTTTTTCTATCATTGGTACTTATATGCACTTAATAATTATGTCTTCTAAAAATAATTTAACTTTTTGAATTAAAAGTTTGTTTTATATGTATTTTAAACAATAGTTTTATTTCATAGATTATACATGCTATTTCTTTTTCAATAGACAATAAAAATGGTCTATTGTATGTTGCTTATCCTGAACATATTTGTTGTTTAGTTTTTCAACTTGCTTATTCTTGCTTCTAGCGCATTTTATTTATTTATGTCTTCTGTGTGAACTTCAATATTATTCTCCACAAACCATGGTAGAGTAAACATGCTCTCCTAAAAAGAGTTTGAGAGTATTGTGTACAAGTAGAACTGCTAAATTCATAAAAATATTTTTATAAGCTTTCACCTATTTCTAGTGCTACTGCACTTGAGGAACATGATTGATAAAAAATTACTAAAGACCTTTATCCATTGATGACGTATTTTCAAAAGTACCATTAACTATGATGGTTAAAAGATGAATAGAATTTTGTGTTGTGCAAAATCAATAATTTTTTTTATTGATACACTATGAGGTAAAGTAACAAAGCTTTCATGTTTAAGCTTCGATCATACAGTCATGAAATACTCATCCTTTCACCAGTGCACGTTTTCCACCACCAAAATCCCCAGTTATTCCTCCTCCCCCATTCGACACTTCCTCTTGTCTGTGTGGCAGACAATTAGCACAATACTCTCTCTACTTTCGTTGCCTTTGATATTTCTAGAGCAGTCCCACCACTACTCACACCTGCCGAAAAGGCAATGCTAGACAATGTATTTTGTATTGCTTGTTATGGATACAATAGAATGTTGCATGGCCGCTCTTGCAGCAGTGTGCTATAGGAATTATAAAATTTCGATAATTAGAGTCTGAAGAGATAGCTGCAGCAAGTTGCTTGGGTCTGAGATTCGGTTGTGCGTCTCTGAATCATGCCTGTATGGGAGCTTAAGAAGACAGTGGCCGGATGTGGCGTCATGTGAGTCTCATTGGGGCAGGGTAGGGAAGGAGAAGGGCCTACTCCTCCCCTGTCCTGTGAGGTCTGGTGTTTCCTGCCACCACCACTTGTACCTGGAGCTTGTTACTGACTTCTAGAAAATGGTGGTCATCAGGGTTCCTAGAGAGCAGGCAGAGGGACAGCACCTGCCCTTGTCTGGAGCAGCTCAGTGGAAATGTTCTATTGCAGAGTCCAGGGCCATCTCTCCAGCAAGTCATCTATGAATACAGAGAAAAACAAAAGATTATGTCTTAGGTTTCCAATAGATAAAGGTGCATTTGTATAAGGGATGAAAGTGGTTAAGATACAAACTGAGTCTGACACATAAATAACCTTGTAGAATAAAGAGATCCTTAGAAAGACTTTATTCCATTTTGGTATTTGGTATTCAATTACTTGGCATTCAATAAGCACAAGTTGGACTAGATAGAGGAATAAGATAAATGTTGATAATCTAAAATTAATAAAATTAAATAATAAGTTTATTATCAAGTAAATGCTTATAATAAAATAAAGTTAATAAAAACTAGAAAATGATTATCAATACACATAACCAATGTTCGTTGATTTTTTATTTCTTAGAAACCATACTGAATGTATGTGATATATTATTTTAATAGTTTTCCAAGCCAAATAGAATTAATATTTACATTTTACAGAACAAAAAAATGCATCTAGATATGTAAAGTCATTCTATCCTGGGTGCTGAATAGACTATATATTTCACATGTGAGTCCTTTAAGATGTTGATTTTGGTGGGTACCACAAGCAACTCACATTTTGCATATATTTTAACACAAATTGGAGTGCCGGTATCAACATGTTCATTAAGAGAAAAAAAATTCCAAGTACACATTTGGGTGAATATTAACTTCTATTTTAGTTGTCTTTTGTTTTTGTGGGGTGGGGTGAAGTTGGGCCCTCCCTGATAGTGAGCCTCGTTGACTGAGTTTACGGGGATCGTGTTAGTGCTCCAGATTAATCTGGAGTCAATTGCAGGCAAGAAAGAGACTAAACTACACTTACTCTTCTACTGTCACTTGTATGTCAGTTGAGAATATCGAAGAAATTATACATTTTTCAGTTAACTACAACTTTTAAACAGCTTGTATTTTAGTACAAGACTATTATTTTTCTCTTCTGGCATAGTAGTTCAAAGTAATATTTTAAATTTATTAATAGACTAATACAATTTTCGAAGCTTAATACACTTGCTTATTGTCAAATTGAGAAATCTGTATCATTTATGTGAGTTATATGATTTGGAAGTGGCTCAATTAAAATTCTCATTCTAATAGAAGTTAATTCTACCACTTTTCATCATGCTTCTGGGTGAAATAACTAATGGAAGGGGGCACAGTGACAGAAAGAATATTTCTATAAAAGCAATATAGTAAATATTTTCAAGAATTGTATGTTGAAAGCTATGTAAAACAGATGTGAAGGTTCTAGGTAGTGTCACCTAGGAGAGGTACCTTTTGTGAGGGTCAAACCCTTATTAATGGCTTTATTACCATAGTGATTTTTTTAATTTGAAGTTTCTAAAGTGAGGTTTTATTTTATTTATTTATTTATTTTTATTAAATTTTTTTTTAACAGTGAGACATCATGAGATACAGTTGCAGACTTACACATTTTTGTGCTTGGATTTCAATTATACAATGATCAAATACCCATCCCTCCACCAGTGCCCATTTCCCACCACCACAGATCCCAGTATTTCTCCCACCCCCCATCCCCCCCATCCCACCCTGCCTCTGTGGCAGGGCATTCCCTTTTGTTCTCTCTCTCTCTTATTGGGTGTTGTGGTTTGCAAAAGAGGTAATGGGTGAAAATCATCATAGTAATTTTTTAAAGGAGAATTCTCCTTTCCTGGTGGTGAAGGTACAGAAACTTTGTATAATAAAACCATAAAAGTTGACACCAGTATTTATTTTGTGGGTTTTTTGTTTTGTTTTGTTTTGGTTTGGTTTGGTTTGCTTTGTTTTGGGACCTTGTGCTGCTCAGGGCTTATTCTAGTTCTGTCTTTGGAAATCACCCCTAGAGGTGCTCAGTAGACCATCTGCGGTGTCTAGGATTGAACCTTGTTTGGCCAAGTGCAAGGCAAGTGCCCAGGCCACTGTACTATCCATCCAACATTGACACAACCACACAACCTTAACTATCTTACAAAAAATGCTATTAAAAAGTCCAGTGCAACCCAAGAGGAGAGAGAGTAATAGGGAATGTGCCTGCCACAGAGGCAGGGAGTGGGGTGGGGTGGGGGTGGGGGTGGAAGGGATACTGGGAACATTGGAGTTGCCGATTGGGCACTGGTGGAGGGATGTGTGATTCATTGTTGTATGACTGAAATGTAAACATGAAAGTTTGTAAGTCTGTAACTGTATTTCATGGTGATTCAAAAAAAAAAACTTTAAAATCCAGTGCACAAGCAGATCAAAATGTAATTAATAAATGCCTTTGTACATGGAAAAAGAGGGTCCTTGCATTCTAATGCCCCCAGTTTGACCCTGAGTTCGCCATATGATTCCTAAATTATATTCAAGTACCAGCAGGAGTGATTCCTAAAAGCAAAGCCAAGATTAAACATTGAAAATGACTGGGTTTGGTACCAAACCCTAGATCAAAAAGCAAACAGCAAAAAATTGATACGGGGATAAAACAAGAAAGGGAAAACTAGGACAATGGGGGAGGGGGAAATTGCTTGCCACACAGTCAGCCTAAAGGTGGGAGGAAAACTGGGAACCTTGGTGGAGGGTAGTGGACACTGGTGAAGGGATTGTTGTTGGGAAAATATATGCAATATATTCTTGGAGATCAATCATAATATCATTGTAATTCACAGCGATTCAATTTAATCTGGACAACTGGTCTCATCAGTGTTCTGACCGTGGGCAAAGGTATAGGTACCTTCATATAACACTTTATGAACTGCACTGTCATTTATAAGGCACCAGGCGAAAAATATTTTGTTGAAGCAGCTTAAATGGAATCAAACACAGAGCCTACAACAGCTTAATTATAAATATATTCACTTGTATCACTTGTGTTCCTGTTGGTTTTCGATTTGCTGAGTGGGCGCCAGTAACGTCTCCATTCATCCCTGTCACATGCTAGTGTAGCCCGATGGCATCTGCTCGCTCCAGGAACATGAGTTACAGTATATATAACTCCAGGAGCCTCAAACTGTTTGTTCAGGGTTTTGACAAAGAAGTTTAACCATCTCATAGGTGGGCGGCCATGCCTTACTTTGACATCCCATGGAATCCAGTTGGTAACAGTTCTAGTCCAGCGGTCATCTCTGAATAGCGTTTTGTGTCCCGCCCATCTGATTTTCGACATCTTGGCAAACGAGACAGTGTCCCTGATTCTTTTTTTTTTTTTTACATTTTTTTTTATTATTAGTGAAACACCATGAGGTACAGTTGTAGATTTACAATTTTTTGTGTTTGAGTTTCGATTATACAATGATCAAATACCCATCCCTCCAGCAGTGCCCATTTTCCATCACCACAGATAATATCCCTCCCACCCCCATCCTCCCATCCCAACCTGCCTCTGTGGCAGGGCAATCCCTTGTGTTCTCTCTCTCCTTTTGGGTGTTGTGGTCTGCAAAGGAGGCATTGAGTGGCAAACATGTTCAGTCCATAGTCTACTTTCGACATGCATCTCCCCTACTGGGAGGATCCTCCAAACACCCTTTATTTGGTTCTCCCTTCTCTATCTGAGCTGCCCTTTCCCCTAGAATGCCCGGCTGGCCTCTAAGCTATGGAGTAATCCTCGTGGTGTTGATCTCAGCTATTCTTGGGTATTAGTCTCATATTTTGTTACTTTATATCCCTCAGATGAATGCAATGTTTCTATGTCTATCCTTCTCTTTCTGACTCATTTCGCTTAGCATGATACTTTTAATGTAGTACCACATGTACATAAATTTCATGACTTCATCTTTTCTAACAGCTACATAGTACTCCATTGTGTAGATGTACCAAAGCTTCTTTAACCAATCATCTGTTCTTGGGCATTCAGGTTTCTTCCAGTTTCTGGCTATTGTAAAGAGTGCTGCAATGAACAGACAAGTGCAGATTTCACTTCGACTATACATTTTTGCCTCTCTGGGATATATTCCCAGGAGTGCTATTGCTGGGTCAAATGGGAGCTCAATTTCTAGCATCCCTGATTCTTGATCGTCAACGGAGGTTGGAACTCCGGATTCTTTCTCTCTTTTGAGTGAAAAGTGATATTCCAAGCATAGCTCTTTCGATTCCTCTTTAGGATACCTTAATAGCATTCTCATCCTGTTTTCGTAGGACCCAGGTCTCTGAGGCGTATGTTAGTGCATGAAGAATGGTGGATAAATATATTACAATATATATATTATTAAATTACAAATCCTAAATTATCAAATCACATAATTATATCTCATTAAACTAATTACACTTTAAATTGGATCCTAAAAAATATTTTCTGATACTTTACTCTTGTAATTATTGGCAGGATGATACCATTTCACCGAAACTCTTCAGTGGCAACCTCGAGAACATCATGCGAAGACTGGAATGGGAAGGAATGGGAGTGAAGATAGACGGTCGGCAACTACACCACCTCCGCTTTGCTGATGACATTGTTTTAATAACACCAAACATCAGCTAAGTGGCACAAGTGCTGACCGACTTCGACCGTGAGTGTGGAAAAGTCAGACTACAGCTGAATCTTACGAAAACAATGTTTATGAGAAATAGCCTGGTTCCTGATGCCCCATTCGCTCTCAATGAAACGACCATCTCCGAATGCAACAGCTATGTGTACCTAGGTCGAGAAGTCAACATGACAAATGACCTGGCACCCGAACTGCACAGAGGAAGAGAGCGGCTTGGAACGCCTTCAAGAGCGTCAAAAAAATAGCTAAGAGGAAGCAGAACCAGGCACATATCTTTGATTCCACTGTTCTTCCTGCATTAACATACGCCTCAGAGACAGGGGCCCCTGGGAAACAGGATGAGAACGCTATTCAGGTCTCCCAAAGAGGAATTGAAAGAGCTATGCTCGGAATATCACGTTTCACTCAAAGAGAGAACGAATCCGGAGTTCCGACCTCTGTCAACGATTAAAAATCAGGGATGCTGTCTTGTTTGCCAAGGTGTCAAAAATCAGATGGGCTGGTCACGTAATGAGATTTAGAGACAACTGCTGGATTAGAGCTGTTTCCGACTGGATTCCATGGACTGTCAAAAGACCACGTGGCCACCCACCTACCAGATGGTCAGACTTCTTCATCAAGATCATGAATGATCAGTTTGAGGCTCTTCATGTTCCTAGAGCAAACAGACACCATCGGGCTACACTAGCACGCGGCAGGGACAAATGGAGACGTTATTGGCGCCCACTCGAGCAAATTGAAGATTAACTGGAAGTCAAGTGATCAAGTGATCAAGTGAGTGATACTCTAATCTTACACAGTAAAAATGAATGGTGAAAATAGAAATGGTCATAGAAAGGCAATGGTCTAACAATTTTGACTATTTAAAAGTTTTATATACAAATTTCATAATGTGGAGAGAATTCCTATGAAGAGGAATCTAGAAAGTTTGTGAAATGTTGTTCTTAAAGCTTAAGTTCACAGTTTTATATGTTAGTCTATTCCTGTTTGCAACTAACTTCATTATCTCCAGGTATTTTAAGTGATTGGCCCAATTAAATCTATGCCTGGGGCTAATGAATAAAGTGAAGACTTTCTTCCTCTCTTCCTAGTTAGCATATTTATTATATTAATAACCATCTAATTTATATATATGTGTGTGTGCATATATCTCTATATACACATATTTTCATTTACCTTGTATAGAAGAATAAAATTCAGAAAGGAAAATGATTATGGCGTGATATTAGTCAAAATGCTCAGAGTACTACTTCAGTCCCATGAAATCTTTTAACCTAAGGTAACTGGCAAACCATTGCTCCATAACTTACTAAAACATAATGTTTTTTTGAAGGTTAGGCATAATTTCATTTTAAAACATGTACCTGACTGTCTTACAATGGCTTGGGATTAATTTCTGATTATATTCTAATAACTTTCTTATACATACTACAGTTCATATTGTGATTTACAGCAATATCTACATAAACCATTGCATCTTATCGGAAAAACAGAAGTTCAAACCATATCTTATTTCACTAATCAGAATTTATATTAGAAGGCATAGCTAGGGAATTCTGGGGCTAACCATGTTTGAATAGTCCTAACCTTGGTATCCTTAATTATCTGAATTACTTTAGTTTACCCCATGAACAATTTTGTTCATTTGATTTTTCTTTTTTTTATGCAAACCCTATATGAGTGACATACTATAACTCAAAATATATGGATATTACTCTGAGAAATAAATAACTGAAATTTGGAACTATCTCCCCCCCTTAAAACATTTGATTCTTAAATTTAAAATTTTAAGTTTGGGGGCTGGAGCCCTAGTACAGTGGGTAGGGTGTTTGCCTTGGAAATGGCTGACCCGGTTTGATTCCCAACATCCCATATGGTCCCCCGAGCACCGACAGGAGTAATTCCTGAGTGCATGAGACAGGAAGTTACCCATGTGCAATTCCGGGTGTGACCCAAAAAAGAAAGAATAAAAGAAAGAAATTTTAAGTTTTCTGCATTCTCCTATCATTTTATAAATATAACATAAGGTTTTTGTGAAATTGTAACAAAAGTACATAAAATTAATAATATTTAATTAAACATTTGTTAGAATATAATTAAATTAATATACACAATATTTATATATGCATATATTTTGATAAATAAATGAACAGTACCTCACTGTCACTGTCACTTTCCTACTGTTGTTCATTGATTTGCTTGAGCAGGCACCAGTATTGTCTCCATTGTGAGACTTGTTGTTACTGTTTTTGGCATATCGAATACATCATGGGTAGCTTGCCAGGGTTTGCCATGCGGGTAGAATATTTTGGTAACTTGCCGGGCTCTCCAAGAGGGGCAGAGGAATCGAACCTAGGTCGGCCACATGCAAGGCAAATGCCCTACCCACTATGTTTATTTTGTCTAAGTTTTTTTACATATACATATTCCCATTAATGGCATTTTAATGTAAATCATTAGTTATTTATTACCTGTAATATCTGATAATCTGATAAACATGGCTTTAAATTTCCCTACAGGTACATTTTTCCATATCGTTGTAAATAGCTCCCAATTCATTCACTTATATCACAAACTTCACTATCACTATCACTATCACTCCATTGTTCATCGATTCGCTCAAGCAAGCGAGCCCAGTAACGTCTCCATTCGTCCCTGTCATGTGCTAGTGTAGCCCGATGACATATTGGAGGCTTCTTCAGGATCAGGGGAATGAGGACCATTCATTGTTACTGTTTTGACATATCGAGTTAGCTTGCCAGGCTCTGCCATGTGGGCGGGATACTCTCAGTAGCTTGCCGGGCTCTCTGAGAGGGATGGAAGCTTTTGAGGCACCTTTACAGGTGTTCCTAGTCAGGCATATAGGCGGGTATGATACTCTCAGTAGCCTGCCGGGTTCTCTGAGAGTGAAAATTAGAGAATAAGAGGTCTCGCAGCCACAAATGCGGCCTTCTGTGAGCTTGGTTTGAGAGTCTCTGGATCCTGGCCATTGATGCAGTTAAACGGCAGTTGGTGGGTGTAACTGTCTAACTACTGGAAGGGAGCTGGGTGGAGGAAGCCCAGTCCCAAACCGAGCAGTCTTGGAGATCTCAGCCCCAGGTTCTGCACACCTGGGTTCCTCTGCCGGTTTCTCATCCAAGCGTGTGGAGAGTCGTCTCAGCATGGTTTTGGTCTTCAGCTGTCAGGTTTCTGCTCAGGGAGGAGAGGGAAACTCAATCCACCATCCTCCAAGGGGCCCCGGTGAGGACAGCCAGGTGCGGGGGCAGGAGACTCTGCCTTGTTCTCTTCTGGGAGTTTGGTTTTAGAGTCTCTGGATCCTGGCTGTTGATGGGGGTTACAGGGCAGTTGGTGGGTGTAATTATCTAGCTGCTGGAAGGTAGGGGAGCTGGGTGGAGGAGGCCCAGTAGCGAACAGAGCAGGCTTGGAGATCTCAGCCCTGGGTTCTGAACACCTGGGTTCCGAACACCTGGGTTCCTCTGCTGGTTCCTCATCCAAGTGTGTGGAGAGTGGTCTCAGCATGGCTTTGGCTGGGTCCTGGAGGTCTTCAGCTGTGAGGCTTTGCTCAGGGCAGAGAGGGAAACTCAATCCACCATCCTCCAAGGGGTCCCGGTGAGGACAGCCAGGTGCGGGGGCAGGAGACTCTGCCTTGTTCTCTTCCGGGAGCTTGGTTTTAGAGTCTCTGGATCCTGTCCATTGATAGAGTTACATGGCAGTTGGTACACAGACCATTTAGGATATTTTATAAAAATTATGATTTTTATATTGAGACTACCTGATTTTTTTTCTCTCAAGAAATAACTGTCATACATGCAAGGCAATGCTTTTACCCCTGTACTAATTCTTTGGCTCCAAAATAAACAACTGTTACCCAATAGTTTTAGGGTATTTTTTTTCAAAGCATTATACTGATGGGAGCAGGAGAGATTGTAAAGCAGGTAAGATGATTGATTGGACTGCATGTGGCCTAACTAGGTTCAAATACCCAGCACCACAGATGGTCTCCCAAACCCTACAAAGAGTGATCTCTCAAAGAGGCAGGAGTCAGCACTGAGCATCAATAGATATGGCCTCAAAATCAAGTGAAAGTCAGCAAAAAGAAACAAGGTATACTTCTGAGAAGAACTACAGTTTCCTACCCTCAATGCACATGCTATTGTTTGATGTCTCTCCAAAGTAAACAGGTGTTGTTCATGGGTTTCCTAAAACTATTTTATTACTATGTAATTTTATTTCCACAATGATGATATGAAATTATTTATATTACATATGTTCCTCCATAATTTCACGTGCAAAAAAAGGTTTTTCCTAGCTTTAAACACTGTGGCTTACAAAGTTGTTCATAGCACAGTTGTTTGGGTCATTCAAAATTCTAGCACCAATTCCAACATCATTGTCACCTTCCCTCCACCACTGTCCCCAGTTTCTCACCCAAAGTCCAACCCTACCCCCTTATGAAGTGCAAAATAAATTTATTTTATATTGAATATAACAAAAATATGGTAGTGAAATTATTAAAAGAATAGTTGAGTAAAAGAAATTTTGTGAAAATTGTTCTATTTCACAATGATGTTATTAAAATCATTGTCTGAGAATTTACTGATCTGTTCATTGCTAGTTGAGCCTTTTGTGTTATTGTTTTTCTTAGGGAGATTTCTATGCTACTTCACCAATTAATTTGCTATATTCCTACTGGGCTGTCAATGTCGTGGAATTTGGAGGTGTCTCATAGCCACATATGCTCTAAGAGATCTGGGATCTGTAGAAGTGGGATGATTCTTGGATGACCCCATTCAAAGGTTTTCAGCCGTGTACCTGGGACTTTCATTGGTTTGCGATCTCTTGTGAGATTAGTTGTGAAGGATGGTCCTTTACTTGGCAGTGGCTGCGAAATACGGAATGTGGGTGTAGCTTCTAGTTCTTCCAGCAATATAAGTGGTAGAAGACTGCTTTCCCTGCTCTGGGAAGACCAGAAATTTTTCAGCAGGAAGACAGGTGTCCTTGGGAGTTTCACTGGTTTGACATCTCTTCCAAGATCAGTCATGATGCACAGAGTTTGGGCAGTTTATATGACAAAGACTGTGGCATGTGACTTCAGATCCCTGGGCTTCAGTAGGGTGGGGACTCAGCCCACTCTCCACCCAAGGAGGACCCAGAGTTTTTGACCAAAGGGTTGCTGTACTTGTAACTTTCTCATCAGCTTGCCTTCCTTCTGAAACTAGTCACGAAGCTGTAAAGCTGGGCCTTTTCCATGGCAGGGGCCCACAAACTTTTTCTTAATAAAAGGTGAAATAATTTTCACAGTTTTATTGAACTTAATTTAGTATGCTTTGAACGAGAACATAATTCAGCCAATGTATACATTATTAAAATGTGATTTTTTTCCTAAAATACTGTCCTATTTATAAATTATTTAATTCTTTATGATTTTTCATTCTATTCTTTCAATTGTATCAGAGGTAGCACTTCAATTTGCTAATAGAATTCAATCTCTGAGCGATCACCTTTAAATAATTGAAAATCTAAAAGTTAATACCTTATTTTATTTAAAACTTTTTTTTTATTGAATCACCATTAGATACAGTTACAGAGCTTTCATGTTTGAGTTTCAGTCATACAATGATCAAACACCCATCCTCCCACTACTGCAGTTTCCCACCACCAATGTCTCTAATACCCCTCTTCTCAATTTTCCCCATACTTTCTCTCTATTTTTGGGCATTATGGTTTTCAATATAATACTTTTTAATCTGAAGGATGTTTCTTATCTTTGAAAGTAGTTTACAAATTGTTCTTTCTTTTATGGAAAGTTTTATATTTGAATCATTATTACATGTATTACAAGATAATTTATTCTAGAATGCATTTTGAGGTTAGTGTCAGTTCTAGTAATCTGTAAATATTTTGGGTAAGTGTATATGTACATAATTGTAATTATCTTCCTTAGTGGCACTATTACTTAGTACTTTGTTATATTGTACGAATTTTTTACTGTTTGCACTTAGTAGTTTGTTAAATTGTAACACAGATTTGAAAGTTAGTTTTTATAAGCTGCTTAGGTTTTGGTAAATGACTAGAGCTCTAAGTGTCAGTCAAGTCTTTTTTATTTTGAAAAAATAAAGATGCCAGTAACTATAAGGCTGTATATAGTGCCAATGAGATGAGTCAACTCTATGCTGCATGTTGCTAGCACTGCACCTGGAATGTCCTTAGTAGAATCCGGTTGCTTACACATATGTGTGTACATGGATACCATTTTTAATATATTTATAAAAATAAGCAAAATTAAATTAGCTGAATCCAATAAAAATACAGGCACACATAAATTACATGACAGTGAACATTTTTGTATTACTTGCTTCTCTTCATTTTTGAGTCACACCCAACTTTTCTTAGGGTTTATTCTTGGTTCGAGGCTCAAGAATCCTTCCTAGTGGGGCTTTAAGACCATGTGCAATGCCAAGTATTGAACCCATGTCCAAAGACGTGTCCTAACATATGTAATATATCTTTAGCCCCTAGATGAACATTTCAAAAGAATTAATGTGTTAATTTGTGACATTCAAGAAATAGCTTCACAGTCAGGTAGAGCAAGGGACTAAAACTGATGTCTGATATCTCCACTCTTTTTGTCTCCCAGAAATATTTGCTTCCGTGATGCCTTCACTGTTTAGAATGCTTTATGTACTCCTTTGTAAAATGACAGTGATAACTCTATAGATAGGTCATCCTTACTGTTTATTGACTTGTCTGTGTATATTTCTATCAATATACATATGCACATTCATGTAAATACATATAATATATTTATTAGAGAGAATTGAGTGCATGTATCTCAGTGTGTTTGTGTGTGTATGTGCGTGTGTGTGTGTGTGTGTGTGTATTGATTACAGATTTAATTGTCTTTACCTGAGATTTTTGGTTCACAATCTGGATAAATCATGGATAGGAATAAAATAGTTTTTGTGCTAGCCATGGCTGATAAGGCTAAGAATGGAATATGACATCTAAATTACTACTTTAGCAACACTACTTGTAAATCATCAAGCATATCTGTTAAAAGTTTATTACTAGAAATTTTATGGGATAAATATTGTTTTGTAACCCCAATACATTTATTCTAACATATGTGGTTCTATACATTACTAGAGCTTTAAGCATCAGTCATTTTTTTAATAGAGATGCCAGTAAATATAAGACTGTATATAGTGCCAATGAGATGAGTCAACTCTACACTCTATGTTGCCAGGACTGCACCTAGACTGTCCTTAGCAGAATTCAGATGTTTGTGTAGGGAAAAACTCATAAATATATTATTACAATGCCCAATCAAATGCCAAAATTTTTAGAAGAAATGTATTTTGTAAATGACCCATTTTTAAAAATTAACTAGAGAAAACAAATTAAAAGGTGTTCATTCATTATATACTCTCCAATCTATTTGCATTCTGTTTATCATTGCTTTATAGGAGTTGAAGTGTGTCAAAAATTTGGGTAACATAGTTAACCCGGCATTAATGTGAAATCAGAATTTATGTTAGGCAACTTCTGTGTGTTCGGTATGTTTTCAGGTCATGTCTTTAATATTGGAGAGTGTTAAGCTATGTTTTACTTCATATGTAGAGTTATTCTTAAAGTTTAATGATTAGGTAAGCATGATATAATGATATAGTAAGATGAAAACAAAATAGACAAGAAAAGCTGATTCTGTTTACTGTTGGAGTACAAGTGAAAGAATCCATATTAGGGCATCAAATTTTTGTGTACTTTAGCTAACTTGCAACATTGCTTTCTGTAAAACTGCTTGGCTGCTTTGCACCTGGGGGAGAGGGGACTTGGAAAGTGATTTACTGTCCCTGAAATGTATTGTCTCAGTAAAGCACCCTGCAGATTTGGGTAAAGGATAACTCAGGATGTGGGTGGTTGGGGGAAATTGCCCTTACCTGGAATGTATTGTCTCACTAAAGCACCCTGCAGACTTGGGTAACTCAAAACGAGGATGGTCAAGGGAGATTACCTAAGGCTTAATGATTCCAGCTATAACCTTGCTTGTGCTGACAATCGATGTACGTAAATGCTGATCTTTGAATCTATAGGCTAAGGAGTGAGGTACTTTTAAATGGATTGGTTAAGAAAGTATATGTTGTTACAAATCTATTGGCTATGAAATGCGCGGGCTTTGCTGTAACGGCCAGTGAAAGCCTATATAAGATCCCCTTTGAAGAAGTTCGGGGCTCTCAGCCACTGCCCATTTTTGGGGTATGCTGCGGAGCCCCAGCATGCTGGTCTAAATAAACCCCGTTTTTACTCCTGCAGGAATTGTGTCTATCTGGTCTCTCCGCGCCTCCCAGGGCTAGGGAACTCCCGATCCCAACACAAGGAGCTTAGGTTTGTCGGGTTGCACCCATCACAGTGCCCCCGAGTCTAGGGTGGGTTGATCTGCTAAATGAGAATCTGTCCTAGAAGCAGCTTTTCCCTGTGTCCTGACTAGCTTGGATGAGACTGAACATTTCTCCCCTTCAACTGCCTTCAATAAATAATTTCAGTATATTGTAAGAGGCAGCTTCCCTTTTCTCACAGAAACCTAGCTGGTCTTAGATATGCAGATCTCAGGTGCTAGTCAGGCCTGATCTTTGGGATGTAGATTCCAAGCTCTAGCAGACTGGTCTTTGGGATGCAAATCCAAGTGCTTGTAGCTTGTGAAAGTGCTTGTGAGAGGTTTCAGTCTTGGTTTTGTATCTTCTTTCCTGAGGCCAAGATTATGGCCTGTGGATGTAAAGAAACAATGTATGTTTTGCTGCCTCAGTGTTCATTCTGTAACTCCTTTTGATGACATCACTGTATTGCAACCTTTAGAGGTACCGTGATCTATTTAAGGGAGATTTCAGGGCTCTCTAGGGAACAAATGCCTGAGAGAATGGGGGTGATGTGCTGAGAGGACCCAAGAGACAGGTCTGAGAGAATGGGGACAGAAGCTGAGAGAACAAAGGAGCACGTGCTTGAGAGATACTGGGGCCTCTATGACATATACTTCTTCCATGTAATAAACTGCTACTAAGAGCAACCAGCCTGGCCCTCGTTTCCTTCCTTTGCCTGACCATCGCCATTGACCTCCCTGGAGTGGGGAAACGACCTGAGACTACCGAACATGGGCAGCGGGAGAGATAGGCCGCTGCCATCCCTTTTCCCATCATTTGTGTGTGTTTACACAGTTTACAATGTTGAAAAATACAATATATTTTAGACTCTAAAATAAAAACCTTTTTGTGTATTTTTTTCACAGTTTTATCATAATTGTAAAAGAGAGATGAGTTTATAAGTAGGTGATGGAATATATAGGAGGGAGACAGTTTTAGATTGATTTGGTAGAAGCAATCTTGAGGCTCTTTAAAATGAAAAGAGATAATCAGTTGTGTAAAGAATCAAAGAAGTTGTTTCTAGGCAAGGAATGGTGAGACAAAGGTTACAAGAAAGAAAGAAACTCAGTATACTGAGAATCATGAGCAAGGACATGACAGGAATTAGTTGATAAAAGGGCAAGATAAAATCAATGAGAAAATAGCAACTGGCAGACTAGGTAGAATCTAATAAGTCAAAGGAAAAACTTTGGATTTTAATCCACGATACATGAAAAAACTGTAGAAGAGTTTTAGTAGATAAGAGTTACATGTTTTAAAAGAATAAAAACAACACCCCCATCCCCAAAGAGAATGATATGCTTATTTTCATTTCTTAAAATATTTGCTGGAATCAAAGTGATGTCGGTGGGCCCCACGGGTGACTTATGTGAAGTGGGGAGGAGAAAGACAGCCACTTTCTCTCCACCCGCCTCTGCCACTCGGGACCCAGGGTTGCTGGGTTCTTGTCTCGCCTCGCAGAAAAGAATTTCAGGAGTAGACGAGCAGTGAAGTAACAGGTTTTATTTGGAGGCTTTTGGAGAGGGAGAGAAAGGGATAAGCAGATAAGCGGGGGAATGGAGAGTAAGAGAGAGAGAGAGAGTAACACGTCCAGAGGGAACGCGGGCTTCTCCGAGGGTGGAGAGAGCGCCAAGTGGCCTCTCGAGCTGGTTCTTATAGATCCTTCTGACTCAGAATGTTCTGGAATCTCCTTGGGGCTGAGTCGCTGGAGTCAACCAGATTGAAAGGGGGTTCGAGAATCATCTGACTTGGAATGTCCTGGAATCTCCTTGGGGCTGGGTCGCTGGAGTCAACCGGATTGAAAGGGGGGTTCTCGGAAAGGAGGAATTTCATGGGGAGGAGGCCCATATCTTCAGGGTCTGGGGATGGTCTTATCAAGTCCTTATTCTCTGTCTCCACAGGGTGGGTTGGTCCTAGAATTCTTCTATGAGACTTTGTTTCATTGCAGAGAGCCTTTCCCTATCTACCTGCCTACATCAAATCCCCCCTAGAGATTCTACCACCTTAAATCTTTAAGGGAGAATGGCAGAAGGTCCATCTTCTGGAGCTGCTTCATGCTGACAATGGGACGCTGGCCCTGCCTACACAAGGGGTGAAATCTCATACTACCTCAGCTTTTAGTGGCCCTCAGCAATGAATTGGTTGGGTTCCTGAAGTTATCTGAAAGAAAAAATCAGTTCGATTAGACTGAGGGATATCACTTTGAAATGGTTAGACCCTGGGAGGAGTAGAAGGTCCTTTCTGACCCAGTAAGGACAGAGTTGTTTGCTGTCTTAAAAAACAAGCGTTAAAGCAACAGAAACCAAAGCGACATAATGCCATACCCATATCTATCATTAAAATAATGAAAAGGAATAACTCTACCCGCAGGTTTGGTTGAAAGAAAAATGACTTCCTGTGTCCAGATATCCTGCCTACATCAAAAGTGTATGCTTTATTACGGTAGTGTGGGTTCAACAGAAAAGAGTAATAATAATGTAGTAGGAGGTTTATATAAGCAAACAGAGTTGAGAGAATAAATTGAAACAAAAGGAGATAGTTTAAAAGTTTTCATATTCAATATGAAATTTCATATGTGAACTATGAGATATTTTGAAACAAAATTTCTTTGTATGCCTGGAATTATTTCACTTAGTTCTTTTTATTTATTATTAATTCAGTTCTCTAAGATTTCCTGATTATTCAATTAATGTTTATCAGCGATATTTAATAATAATAATAATAATAATATTTTTTTGGTTTTGTTTTGGGGGCACACTGGCAATGCTCAAAATATAATCTTGCCACCAGACTCAGGAATCATTCCTGACAGGGCTAAAAGGATCATATGGGATACCAGAGATAGAACTGAGGTTGACCACTTGCAAAGCAAGTGCCCCACTCACTGTAAAATTGCTTCAGCCCCATGTAATTTTTACTTTTTTAGTGATGTCTCTGCTTTTGATGCTAGGTTTCAAAGAAACATAAAGAATCCCCATTCAAATTTCTGAAAAAAACTTGAAAGGGTAAATTTTAATTTCTCTGTAAAGATTTGGTAGAACAGGTTAGTTATGAAATTTGATCAAAGACTCTGTTTGTGAAGTAACTTTTGATTACTGTTTCAACTATCTTGCTTCTAATTGACTTCATTAGGGTTTAAAAAAATTATCTTGATATAATCTTTGTGAGTTTGTATGATTCTAAATTTCACTCATTCTAACAGACTTTCTAAATCTGTTGCATCAGTTTGTTCCTAGTAGTCTTTTGGTACAGATTTTATTTGTGCTATCTGTTAAAATTTCTCCTATATCAAGTATGACTCTATTTATTATGTGTTTATCTATCATTTATTTTCCTTTTGCACATAAGGACTTATATTGTGTAATTTTTCAAAAGTCTAATAATAGTTATCAGTACACCATGCCAAACTGGTAAAGTTGTTTTGATCTGCACTGTATGAAATAAAGAAGTTTGGTTGTATCTCCTGAGAATTTTGAAATTCACTTTCAGTTGCACAAACTCCTGTTATTATATTTGATATTCAAATTCTCTGTGAAAAAAATTGTTTGCCTTGATATATAATTTTTCTCTCAAAGAGCTCTCATTCCAATGGATATAATTTAAGAGTTTAAACAGATTATAGAGTGAAATTTTGCATTTAAATATCTCAGCTAACTAATTTTTATTTTATTATAAAATGTTATCTAAATAAAATATAATATATATTTAAATATCAATAAAGTTACCAAACATGAGAAAAACAAACAACCCTTGGCTACATGTAACTGCATAAATCTTTCTAAAGATGTTTACTTTAAAAAACTAATCTCATCACCAAACTTTGTCTGTATTTTCTTTAAAAAAAAACAAATAATTTTTTATTTATTTGTGTTGCTTTTTAGGTCACACCTGGCAATGCTCAGGAGTTACTTCTGGCTCTGCACTCACGAGTCACTCCTGGTGGTACTTGGAGACCATATGGGGTACTGGGGATAGAATCAGGGTCAGCCATGTGCAAGGCAAACACTCTCCCCGCTGTTCTATCGCTCCAGCCCCATCTAGTGACTTGAGCTAAGTAAACTCTTTATCACAAGAATTACATTATGAAGATGAACACATATATTAAAAATCCCTATAACTGATATTGTTTTCAATTTTCCAATGTGGAGTCCTCAGCCATTTATTCCTTCCTATATGTTATAAATACAAATATATGTGCATATAGGTGTAGATACACATACATTTCTGTGCAAGTAAGCAAAAATAATAAATAGAATGAAGACCATTTGATTACCAAGAATTCATGTTGAATCAGTAGGGCGTTTGCCTTGCAGGCAGTCAACATGGCCGACCTGAGTTTGATTCCTCTGCCCCTCTCAGAGAGCCCGGCAAGCTACCGAGGGTATCTCGCCCGCACGGCAGAGCCTGGCAAGCTCCCCGTGACGTATTTGATATGCCAAACACAGTAACAACAAAGTCTCCAATGGAGACATTACTGGGCCCGCTCGAGCAAATCGATGATCAACGGGAGGGCCTTTACTTTACATGTTGAATCATATTTCATTGGTATTTGATGGTAACATTGTGCTTTTTATCTTTTTTAAACTTACTATTAGTGTAAACTTTTGAATGTGAGACTAAGGCTCATTAGAAAAGAATCAACAGATTATACCCTTGCAGAGATGTACATTGATTTATTTTAATGACATTATTAGGATTACATCGTTTTTAAAGACAATCACTAAAGTTCTTAGTCCAAGGTGAAAAAATAGCTTGCATAAAAAATTTAATTTTTAGGGGAACAAAATCATGTAATGTACTTTACAAGTAGGTATTCCTTGTTTAACAACAATTGCATTTTTAATTATCTATTTTACCAGTATACTATTGATGAAAGATTTATGGAAGTGCTGGATGGAGAATTTTGACAGACTCCATTTTTTACTCTTTGCATATCTCAGAAACAATTGCATAGCCTTATTTTGTGGCAATTTGGAATTTTAATGATATAGTACTTGCATCAAAATTTTTCCTTGTTTACTGCTATATTGAATTCAAAAGTCTATTTGTTATTTATTATTTATTCACATGATTATATGGACTGCTAATATTAGCTTTGATATTAGTAATTCTGTGATTGAGAAAATGTTCTATTATGAGTTGGTACCTAGAAGTCTTTGATTTTTCCTTCTTCCTTCCTTCCTTCCTTCCTTCCTTCCTTCCTTCCTTCCTTCCTTTTTTCCTTCCTTCTTTCCTTCCTTCCTTCCTTCCTTCCTTCCTTCCTTCCTTCCTTCCTTCCTTCCTTCATTCTTTCCTTCCTTCCTTCTTTCCTTTCTTATTTCCTTCCACGATGTTGTTTTTTAGAATATTACTCCTTCAGAGTAGCACTATGTTAATAAAGACAGTGTTATTAGACATAGATCTTCAATTCTTAGGAAATAGTTTATTTTGGAAAGAATCTTATCTGAGCATATGATACAGTATGGAACTTCAAAGGAATGTTGATTATTTTATCCTGTGTTGTTTTAAAAGAAAGAGGTGCATACATTTTTTTATTAGATTTTGTTTTGTTGATTTGGGGGCCACACCAACATTTTCTCAGAGCTTGCTCATGGCTTTGGGCTCAGTGATCATTCCTGATGAGGCTTGGGGTAGCATTTCGGGTGCTGGGATTTTAGTGCACATTGACAAGCATTACAATTGTAATGTACAATGACAAGCATTGTCTTTCACAGCATGAAAGACAAGTGCCTTACCTTCTATACTATATTGCCAGGCCTCTTTTTTCACTTTAAAGTACACCCTAACTTATTTATTAATGATTCTATGAAAATATTTTAGTACTCTGTAGGTAGCACTGTAGCACTATCCTCCCATCGTTCATTGATTTGCTTGAGCAGGCCCAGTAATGTCACTATTGTGAGATTTGTTGTTACAGTGTTTGGCATATCGAATATGTCTGTAGGTAGAAATTCTGAAATATTTCAGAGTAATATCAATAGAAATAATCCTAACTCTATTGCCCTTCACTTGTTCTCTTAAAAGAAATCACATATTATTAATGATATAAAATTGGATTAAGATAACAATTACAGGAACCCTGTGTAATTTGACCTTCCCTTAGTTTCTTTGCTTTGAGGTAAGTTACCATTTAAGAAACATGAACTATTTTTAATATCTTTTTTAGATTTTCGGTCATGTTGGAAAACCCATTTAATGTGTAGCTGTGAAACTGGATGAATAAGTGAGACTGGATGATTAATTACTTCTGAATCTGAATTAAGAATTATATCCTAAATCAAATGGATACCAGTTATTTTGATTATGTGTTTATCTCTATAAGCCTTTTCCTACTATTTCTATTCATAGATTCAAGTCATGAATAAAGTTATAACCCTCCCATTTTTGGTTTGGAAGTTTTTATATATCAATGCTATTTTTGAGATAATCTAAAACAATAAATGTGATGCTTAGATTTTTTTTTATCCATCTCATTTGGAAGGATGGCCTCAAATTAAAAACCAATACATTTAAGCTTAAAGTTTGATTTAAAATGTGTCTGGCTTCTATCATGATACAATATAATTGAAATTATTAAATATTTTGGCATAGATATGACATAAAATGTTTACTTAGAAAATAGTATTGTTAGGGCATGGATCAAAATCTCCCTTTAACAGCAAAGAGACTTAAGAGACTGCAAACACCAAGCAGGGTTTATTGTAAGACTGGCTAGCCAGGGTCCAACTGCCTACACAGACACGCAGGTCCGGACGGTTGGGTAAAGAACTCAAATTTCTTCAAAGGAGATCTTATATAGGCCTTCACTGACCGTTACAGCAGAGCCCGCGCATTTCATAGCCAATAGATTTGTAATAACAGATACTTTCCTAACCAATGCAATTAAGGGCACATCACTTCTTAGCCTATAGTTTAAAGATCAGCATTTGTGTCAGTGCTTAGGAACATCCTGGTTTTTAGGGCAGTCCTGGGTCTTGCAAGAAGGGTCTTGTGAGAGACATCCAGTTATCTGGTCTGATGCCCACCCTTCAAGTTCCTTTATCTGAATTCCTTGCTCAGGGGCAGAAAAATCAGTTATTTTGCAATGCAGGCTTCTGTAAAGGGGATCTGAAAAAACTTATCTAGACCTTAATCACACTTAATCACTTAATTTCCCATTAGTCCCTTAGTCCTCGATTTGCTCGAGCGGGCACCAGTAATGTCTCCATTTGTCCCTGTCGCGTGCTAGTGTAGCTCAATGGCATCTGTTCGCTCTGGGAACAGGAAGAGCCTCAAACCGATCATTCATGATCTTCATGAAGAAGTCTGACCATCTGGTAGGTGGGCGGCGGCCACGCGGTTTTTTGACATCCCGTGAATCCAGTCAGTAACAGCTCTAGTCCAGCGGTCATCTTTAAATCTCATTACGTGACCAGCCCATCTGATTTTTGACACCTTGGCAAACGAGACAGCATCCCTGATTCTTGATCGCCATTGGATGTCAGAACTCCGGATTCTTTCTCTCAATTGAGTGAAACGTGATATTCCAAGCATAGCTCTTTCTATTCTTCTTTGGGAGACCTGAAGAGCGTTCTTATCTTGTTTGTGTAGGGCCTAGGTCTCTGAGGCATATGTTAATGCAGGAAGAACAGTGGAATCAAAGAGATGTGCCCGGAGCCGGAGGTTCTTCGTCCTCTTAGCTATTTCTTCGACATTCTTGAAGGCGTTCCAAGCCGCTCACTTCCTCCTGTGCAGCTCGGGTGCCAGGTCATTTGTCATGTTGACTTCTTGACCTAGGTACACATAGCTGTTGCATTCGGAGATGGTCGTTCGATTGAGATAAAATGGGGCATCAGGAACGAGGCCGTTTCTCATAAACATCGTCTTCGTAAGATTCAGCAGTAGTCCTACCTTTCCACACTCACGGTCAAAGTCGGCCAGCATTTGTGCCGCTTGGCTGATGTTTAGTGTTATTAAAACAATGTCATCAGCAAAGCAGAGGTGGTGTAGTTGCCGACCATCTATCTTCACTCCCATTCCTTCCCATTCCAGTCGTCACATGTTGTTCTCGAGGGTGGCAATAAAGAGTTTCGGTGAGATGGTATTACCCTGCTGAACCCCTCTCTTGACATCAACGATCAGTTCTTTGTAGAATGGTGAGATCCTGGTAGTGAATCCGCAATACAGCTCATGGAGGATCTTGATGTATTGGGCTTGAATGCACTGATTGGCTAGGGCTTCAATGACCGCTTCCGTCTCAACAGAATCAAAGGCCTTTTTTAAATCAATGAATGTTAGACAGAGCGGCATCTTGAACTCCTGAGAAACCTCCATGAGCTTGGTTATTGTCTGGATATGGTCGATGGTGCTGAATCCTTTGCGGAACTCGGCTTTCTCACATGGTTGTCCTTCATCTAGTGTTCTGCCAATCCTATTTAGGATGACTCGAGTGAACAACTTGTAGATGACAGACAATAGGCAGATCAGGCGATACTTGCCAATGTCATGGATGTCTCCCTTCTTGAACAATAGTATGGTCCTGCTGGTTTTCCATTGGGACGGAACCTTGCATTCAGACAGGTAACGTGTGAAGAGCTGAGCCAGTGTATTGATGAGTACTGATGGCAGGTTCTTCAGGTGTTCAGGTCTGACCTTGTCTGGGCCAGGTGCTGTTTGTTTCTTCACTGACGAAATGGCATGTCGGATATCGGATTTCCCTCTGGGAAAGACTGGCAAGCTACTGAGAGTATTCCGCCCACACAGAAGAGCCTGGCAAGCTATCCGTTTTGTATTCGATATGCCAAAACCAGTAACTACGACTGGTCTTTTCTATCTAGACCTGTTCCTCGAAAAAACAGTTATTTTAGAATGCAGGTTCCTATTAAACTAAGCCTAATTAATTCTAGCGGTGGTCCATTTTGTGCCTGTCCCTCACAGTATCAGAAGAGGAATACATATCTGAGCAATAAGACAGTTTGTTGTTTGACTTGGGTAAGATCATACAATATCTTAGACAAAATTTGCATGTGGGACACGAATAACTTGAATACAATCTATCACCAAAGTTTATGAATCCACTTGAGGTTTGCCAATAAAAACTTGGAACAATGGAAAGAAAAGAGATATTTACTTTAGCACAATCAGTAAACCTGCTAGTCTTTCTTGATCCTGGTCTTAGATACAACAACTAGTTACTCCTGTACATTTTGTTGTTGTTGTTGTTATTCATTATTTCTAGCTAGTGTCAGATCTTTAACTTCAAGAGATGAGGCAACAGTTTTTATTCTAGGTCCAGTTTCATTTGGACTCCACTGTATACTCTCTCTACTGCAGTTTATTTTTTCATGTTATGTTACTACTTGTGATTTATCATGAATTATGCTACAATGGCTACTCACTTGTAGTCATTCTCTCAAAAATTGCTTTGTATTACATAAATTAAAGATCACAAATACAAATTTTACTTGGATAATAAAGTAAAATGTATTTTATGATATTAGTTTTTGGTTTTGTTATATTAACTGTACAAAAATGTTAGCCACAAACTCTAAACTAAGCATGCACCTTCAAAGATACAATTTCTTGAATTCTTTAGCTCATAAATGTTGTGTTTGAGAATGTAGCTTCTTTCAATACTGAACATAATCTGACTTCTCTACAAAACTCTGGAATATTTTACATGGAATATTCACTCTACTAAACATATTAAGGTCAGCAAGTGTAGCATGAAGTTTGCAGAAAGATCAGAGTTAAGAAAGATATAGATCAGTACATAAAATCTAAAAAAATATATTAAAAACAGTTCAGGTTTCTTAAACGGTAACTTACCTCAAAGCAAAGAAAATAAAGGAAAGGTCAAATTACAAGGGGTTCCTGTAATTGTTATCTTAATCTGATTTTATATCATAAATAATATGTGATTTCTTTTAAGAGAACAAATGAAGGGCAATAGAGTTAGGGTTATTTCTATTGATTTTACTCTGTACACAGTGCTTTGGGCTGGAGCAATAGCACCGTGGTAGGGCGGTTGCCTTGCATGCAGCCAACATGGCCGACCCGAGTTCGATTCGTCCACCCCTCTCGGAGAGCCCGGCAAGCTACCGAGAGTATCTCGCCCACACGGCAAAGCCTGGCAAGCTACCCGTGACGTATTCGATATGCCAAACACAGTAACAAGTGTCACAATGGAGACGTTACTAGGCCCGCTAGAGCAAATCGATGAACAACGTGAGGACCGTGACCATGACCATGACACAGTGTTTTGGTACTAAAGCACCCTAAAAGTTACAAAAAGTGGTACCAATGATTCCTTCTAGATGACTGTCTGATATCTGATCTAGAGCCTTCAAATTCAGTAAGTCAATTGTCCTGGATATCAGTTGTGGAGACATACTAAATGAAATATTATCAATGCCCTTTCTAATGGAAACACTAGATTTTACACAAGAGGCCTGTGCCTCATTCTCTATCTGAAGCTGATCAAAACTAATTTCAAGTCAAAGTATCAAAGGCATGTGATGGCCCCATTCCAAGTATTCTTGGGAAATAAATAACGTGCTTGAAGCAAGACTTTATTTGTGTCAGGACATCTTATTTTAACTAGCACCAATAGGCTTGAATCCAGTGACATGTTTGGTATCTGATCAACTCAGTCGATGTGTGCGGGTAAAATAGGAGGAAAATCTTGCAAAGTTCCCTAGAGAAAAGAAACTCTCTGGCATCTATATAGTGAAGGCACTGCTTTCTTTTGCATATTTCTGGTCACAGAGGGGTATATCCTTCAAAGGAAGCACTCCAAAGCAGCAAAGAGAGAGAGAGAGAGAGAGAGAGAGAGAGAGAGAGAGAGAGAGAGAGAGAGAGAGAGAGAACTCAGGCCTACATTTCTAGGTTAATTATAAAAAATTGATTTTATGTCTTTGGCTTATAAATATGCAAACATAATGAGTAAATCAAATGTCTTGAGGCTTAGTTTTCTTGAATTTTACAATGGAAATAATAACTGCATAACATAGCAAATTTGTTGAAAGAACAAAATAAAAACTACATTAAGTGTGCCTACAATGTAGTAGGCATTTCTGAAGTCTGGGACTCATTCACCTGAATCCAGTCATATTGACTTGGTGAAATCCAATTTAAGATGTTGGAAAACCCCAAGACAGAGAAAATAAAGAATTTTATGTGATGGATCAGAGTCTTTTATTCAAAACTACATGTTAAAATGCTGTGTAGACATTTCAGATCTTTTTGCCCCATGATGTAGCACAAGAAAACCTATTGTGAAACAGAGAGTGCATGAATTACAAGTTTGTAACTTTTGTAAAAGTTACAAAAATCTCAAGGCCAAACTAGGCTGTCACAATGAAGGAAGACAAAAATGATCATCTGTGCTTTCAATGCACGTACGCTAGCATCAGATGCATCCATCGAGGACCTGATGGTACAAGCGCGAAAGATCAAGTACGACATCATTGGTCTGACCGAGACAAGAAGGCTCCAATCTCATCATGCTGTTTTCGACACTGGAGAAGAATTGATCCTCGGAACATGTGATAAAAGAGGTGTCGGAGGTGTTGGTGTCTTTGTCAACACAAACTTGTCCAGGAGCTTTGATTCATTCGAATGCCTAAGGACTGGAATCGGACATTTACATTTGAATAGAGGTGGCTCACTGCCGGCAGTTTCTATCTTCGTTGTCTACACACCAACATCTGATTATGATGAGGAGAAATTGAGAAGTTCTACATGGAGCTGGAGAAGTTCTATAAAGAAGACCACACCTTCTACAAGATCATTGTGGGTGATTTTAATGCCAAGATAGGACCGAGAAGATCAACCGAAGAACTTCACATCGGGACCCGTGGCCTAGAATGGAACGAACAGGGTGAGAGACTGTCTGAGTTCATCATGTCGACCAAGACCATCCATGGTAACTCACAGTTCCAGAAGGCTGAATCTAAACACTGGACATGGGAGTCTCCCGGTGGACGATTCCACAACAAAATAGACCACATCATATTCAATCGACGGTTTTGCCTGACCGATGTCGCTGTTGTCCCAAAATTCCAAATGGGATCGGCCCACCGTCTCCTTCATGCAAAATTCTACCTCACAGAGTGGGGAGAAAGGGCTGCAAAGTTTAAAAAGAGAACTCCCAGAACGACCACCAACTGGGAGCTCTTTGGCATTATTGCGGCAACATGGGAAGATACCATTGTTGACAACATTGACGAGGAATACTATCAACTGGTTCAGCACCTCCATGATTGTGCGAGGAATGCCAAGAGAGAGATAGCCACAAAAACGGCCTATCTTTGAAAACTCTTGAGCTTATTCACAAATGTGGTTTGACGCATGCCTCAGGCAACCGCAAGTGAACGTCTGAGCTCACAAAGCAGGGCAGAGATGCGATCAAGGAAGACCTCAAAGAGAGAAGAGCAGAAGTGCTGGGAGATAAGGCAGAAGCCTGGAAAAGTATTCATAACGCCCGCCTGTCCTCCGCCAACTACAAGACCAAGATGACGTCCTGATGGATTTATCACATCCTCCAGAACAGCAATGGAGAAGATTACCCATGACTTCTACTCAAATCTCTTCGATAGCCATGTCCACTTGCTGACATACCAAATTCCACAGGATGGATATGTCGTTCCCAACGTTCTCCCTTCCGAAATCCGACACGCCATTTTGTCAGTAAAGAAACAAACAGCACCCGGCCCAGACAAGGTCAGACCTGAACACCTGAAGAACCTGCCGTCAGTACACATCAATACACTGGCTCAGCTCTTCACTCGCTACCTGTCTGAATGCAAGGTTCCGTCCCAATGGAAAACCAGCAGGACCATACTACTGTTCAAGAAGGGAGACATCCATGACATTGGCAAGTATCGCCTGATCTGCCTATTGTCTGTCATCTACAAGTTGTTCACTCAAGTCATCCTAAATAGGATTGGCAGAACACTAGATGAAGGACAACCATGTGAGAAAGCCGGGTTCCGCAAAGGATTCAGCACCATCGACCATATCCACACAATAACCAAGCTCATGGAGGTTTCTCAGGAGTTCAAGATGCCGCTCTGTCTAACGTTCATTGATTTAAAAAAGGCCTTTGGTTCTGTTGAGACGGAAGCGGTCATTGAAGCCCTAGCCAATCAGAGCATTCAAGCCCAATACATCAAGATCCTCCAGGAGCTGTATTGGGGGTTCACTACCAGGATCTCCCCATTCTATAAAGAAGTCATCATCGATGCCAAGAGAGGGGTTCAGCAGGGTGATACCATCTCACCAAAACTCTTCAGTGCCACCCTCGAGAACATCATGCGATGACTGGAATGGGAAGGAATGGGAGTGAAGATAGATGGTCGGCAACTACACCACCTCCACTTTGCTGATGACCTTGTTTTAATAACACCAAACATCAGCCAAGCGGCACAAATGCTGGCCGACTTCGACCGTGAATGTGGAATGGTCGAACTACAGCTGAATCTTACGAAGACAATGTTTATGAGAAACGGCCTCGTTCCTGATGCCCCGTTCTCTCTCAACCGAACGACCATCTCCGAATGCAACAGCTATGTGTACCTAGGTCGAGAAGTCAACATGACAAATGACCTGGCACCCGAGCTGCGCAGGAGGAAGAGAGCGGCTTGGAACGCCTTCAAGAGCGTCGAAGAAATAGGTAAGAGGAAGAAGAACCTCCATCTCTGGGCACATCTCTTTGATTCCACTGTTCTTCCTGCATTAACATATGCCTCAGAGACCTGGGCCCTATGCAAACAGGATGAGAACGCTATTTGGGTCTCCCAAAGAGGAATTGAAAGAGCTATGCTTGGAATATCACGTTTCACTCAAATGAGAGAAAGAATCCGGAGTTCCGACATCCATGGGCGATCAAGAATCAGGGACGCTGTCTCGTTTGCCAAGGTGTCAAAAATCAGATGGACTGGTCACGTAATGAGATTTAAAGACGACTGCTGGACTAGAGCTGTTACCGACTGGATTCCACGGGATGTCAAAAGACCGCGTGGCCGCCCACCTACCAGATGTTCAGACTTCTTCATCAAGATCATGAACGATTTGTTTGAGGCTCTTCATGTTCCTAGAGTGAACAGACGCCATTGGGCTACAGTAGCACTCTACAGGGACAAATGGAGACGTTACTGGTGCCTGCTCGAACAAATCGATGATTAACTGGAAGTCAAGTGATCAAGTGAACTTTTGTAAGAGCATAGTGTACTATATATCTATTTGTCCAAATAGGTCTCTATTGTTATTTTTAATAATTTTTAAAAGCTACATATTTGTGGATTTTTATTTTTATAAATTGTAGACTTATCTTTTGACCCCAGAATACTACACTAGCTTATAAAACAGGATGAAATTTGTAGTTTTTTTTTTTTTTAAAATGTGGCAATTCCAGCAATATGTTAAGTAAAAGAATAATATCAAAAATTAGAATTAAACAGCTCTTTCTCAGGATTTATTCCTGGTTCTGTTCTCTGGGGTCACTCTTGGCAGTGCTTGGGGTCCAAATATAGTGACAGGGGATAGAACCCTATTTGGTCCATGTAAAACAAGTGTCTTATCCCTTATACTATCTTTAGGACCCTCATTATTATTTTTGTGTGACAACAAAAGTTATAGTGCCTGGGGTTATTTATTACCACATTAGGAGTCAGATATCTACAATTTGTAGTAAGTTATTGTTTGAATATACATCACTATCACTATCACCTCATTGTTAAACGAGTTGCATGAGAGGGCGCCAGTAACGTCTCCATTTGTCCTGTCATGTGTTAATGTAGCCTGATGGCATTTTGGGGCCCTTTCAGGGTCAGGGGTATGAGGACCATTGAATATACGTGTAACAGTATATTCAATGGTATATTAAATATATGAACAAATAAATAAATATTGAATAAATAAATAAATATGCATATAACAGTATATTCAAGTAACAGAATATATATTTATGTATAAAATAGCAATACAGTAACAGTAACAACTGAATATACATGGTCACTTTATATGTTTATTCTCTCTGAAAAATATAGCATAAGGAGACACTTGGTTTATGCAGATAAGTGACTATAGATTAATTCCTTTATAACTTGTTACTGCAGTTGTTTATAGTGTTGTTTAGAGGGCCAGCCCTTTGGTGTTTGGGTGCCACTCCCAGCTCCAGGTATCATGTTTTTTCCTGGCAATAATCAGGGCTCCATGAGATGGCAGGTTCTAATTCAGGCCTCTGACATACAAGCTTTGCATGTGCTCAACCCTTCAAGCTATATTTGTTGTTGTTGCTGTTGGGTTTTACATTTAGAATTTATATGTAAATATATTTAAAAAATACTATCACTTACTACTGAGATGTAGGTTATCTCTGCACATTGAGTTCCAAAGTGACTTTAAATGTGTATAATACAACACTATATAATTTCCTTTTAGAAAATTAAATTCATTATACCGTAAAAGTTTGGAAAGATGCCTGGTTCTCTAGTATAAATAGATTTATATCAAGATGATGGGGACAAAAATTGATTCATGGTTCTTTTGGTCACATCCCATGAAGATGTGCATACTCTGGTAATTCATGATTTGCTTACCTTTTTGGGATTGCAGCCAATGAATATAACAGTTATTATACATGTTCATACATGTATACATGTATACAACAGTTATCATACATGTTCATACATATTGCAATTATAAGTATCCCTAAGCTAAATAAGTGCTCCCCTAGAAGAACTTTTCTAAGAATTGCTCATGCACTACTCTCTAATCCTGATTTTTTTAGAAGTTCAGTTTGGTTCTGTTCCACTCTTGTGTAATATAAGGATATTAAATAGAGGAATACTTGACTAGCATTCTTCCCTCACTATTCTCTTCATTAGTACATTTTAAGTATGTGCTATATCCCACTATAATAAAAAGTTTATATTTCAGAACAGCTATTTTCATGAAGAGTATTGGCATTTATTTATGTTCTGTAATCAGTGAGAGTGTGCATAAAGAAACTTTGACTAGAAAATGTGAGACCAGAAGCAAGAAGATGGCACTGCCATATCTTTGGTATTTGGATAAAAAGTTATTTAAATAGTGGTTTAAAAATATAAGGGCTACTGGGATCATTTTTGGTGGAGAATGGGCACTGTTGGAGGGATGGGTACCCGATCATTGTATAACTGAAACCCAAGCATAAAAGTTTGTAAGTCTACAACTGTATCTCATGGTGTTTCACAAAAAAAAAAAAGCCCACACAATTAAATTAGACATGCTTTCAGAAAAAAAAAAATGTATAGGTAATCTAAATGATTTGTTTATGTTTAGGGTCCATATACAGCAGTGCTCAGGGGCAGCACATGACTTTCTGTTCAGGAGCTCCTTCTATAGTGCTTAGGAGACCACTGTGTGCTGGAGAGAACCAGGGTTCCCCACATGCAAAGTGCCTTGAACCCTGCACTATGTTTACATTTCCTCCTTTTAGAAATATTATAAGCAATTTGATCTATAAGGGATTTAAAGTGTGTTGAAAATAGCATATTTTCTTTTTTTATCTTCTAGCTCATTTTCATTGCTACTTTTGAAAAAATTACCTTATATATTTTTATCTATTTTATACATTATTAAATATTTCATTTTTAACTAAGCATTCATATGAGAATACATGAGAATACATTGTATTTTTCAATCTGTTTATCTTTCTCCAAAATTTACCACTTCTAACATTAACTAAATTCTCATTAATTAATGCTGTTAATCTTTCATATCAACTTAGCTTCACAGAAGTATTATTTTTATATAAACTTTTGATGCTGGATATAAAACTATGATGAAACAGAGTATGGGAATTTTAGAGAGGCACTAATATACTTTTCCAGCAAACTAATTTATAAATTCTATGTTTTAAAGAACAGAATATACAAAAGATAAAGGATGGTGAGTTGACTCACTTTAAAATGTAGTTTACATTAGAGGAAATGAAAAAGGTGAAGTCAATTGATGTAATGACATCAATCCTATATCCCAACTCATATAGGAATATTATCCAAAATATCGTGTATACAAATATGAATATCTCATTTTATTAATGTAGTTCTTAGTCTCTAAGATATTGTGTGCATATTTTGAATTTGTTTTCACACAATGATTACTTTGAAGATGTAAAATAAAATTCAACACCTTTACCTAATTAAGATAATGGCCAAAGGTAGAATGTGAATGACAACAGCTGCATACAGTGCTAATTATTCAAATACTTGACTTTCTTGACATAACCTGCTGCAGCTATATGTGTCTATTAACACACCAACCAAGGATGCTGTAAGTTAAATTAGTCCCTTTTTTATCTCTTTTCTCTTCTCTGTATTTTTATCTTCTCTTTATTACAAAATTAGTGTGTTCTAAAGTGTTACTATCATTTGAATATAATGTTAATAAATCAAAACTGATTATATTTGAACATGATATTGGTGCATAAAATCCTCTCTCCAAAACAAAAACCAAAATGTGGTGGACTGAGAACAATAACTGCTTCACTTTTACTACAATATGCTACAATATACAAAATACTACAATATAAAAAAAAACGTATGTTTTTTTTGGGTTTTATTTTGTTTTGTTTTGTTTTTCTGCACATTGGCCATACTCAGGGCTTACTCCTAGTTATGTGCATAGAAATGACTCCTGGTGGGCTCAAGGGAGCATATGGGAAGCAGAGGATCTAACCAGGGTTAGCTTCATGCAAAACAACTGTCCACCCATTGTACTATTGCTCCAACTACTGCCATGAGTTTGCTTTACTCATCAATAGCTGGACTTTCTCATGCAAATCAATAGTTTTAAATAAATGCATATTTATGTTGCACTCACAACTGCTAGACTTAATTGTTGCTCTCTATTTAGGATCCTAATCATTGAAAAAGGGGTGAAAGTATCCTAAACAATAAAAAATAAGTTTTGTTTCTCAGACAAATATTCATCATACTATTGCTACTAGTAAAAATTACTGCACCACAATATATTTCAAGAGCTTCATAAATTTAACACACATTAATATATTCAATGACCTTATATTCTTTGCTGAGTTTTTGCTCCACTGTCTTATTTCTTATGGCTAGTGAATGGTTTTCAAATTATTTAATATTTCTTAATATATTAACATGTTAACATAACATAGTGTCAAGAACTATGAGTAAAAAGTCTCTGTACATATTAATTAATGCAAAATCTATGTATAGTACAGTTTTACCCATGTGGTTGTAATTTATGCTGTTGCTTTTACAAACAACATACACTTATGTAAAATAATAAAGCAAGTTGATGACCCAAAGTTTTGGAGATCAGACATAAGTTAATGAGTCCCCTCCATATTTAAGTTATCAATGTATTGGTGTTCTTCACATTGCATCTCCAGGTACATAAATTCCTATATACCTCACTCAAATTTCATAACATCTGCAGCATTTTTGGGGAGTGAGGTGGGGAAGGACATCCAAAAAAGTGTTTAGGGCCCATGCGGAGTCGTTCTTAAAGGTTGTCAGTAAACTTACTAGCCAGAAAGTCAATGCTCAGTCTCAGTGATGCCATGAGGATCAACCCTGCATGCTTGAGGGTCTTGCAGTTACACCAGTGTATGGGGCACATGTGGTGCCAGGGATCAAACTCAAGACCTTGTATATGCAAGGAAAGTGTCTTTCCCTTTGAGTTATCTTTTCACTGGAAGCCAACAGTTCTCTGTCCCACACCCCTTTGGACTATCACATGGTAAGTATAAAGAGTGTATAAAATATTTTATTAAATCCAAGAAATGTGGGTTCTGGTATGTGATTTTAATAATTAGAGGACTGACAAACCCATAGATATTGAAGCAATGATTGTTGAGTATACGAGTCTACTACTCTGTAAGACCAATTTTGAAACCTTAATGTTAATTAGTAGATTTCATTCTGAAAGTTAAGATTCTTCTTAACAGAAAGGAGGAAATTTTACCTACCTTGCAATCATTGAAATAAAGAATACGATTACTTTTAATTTGTTTTTCCCCTTTATTTTATTTTATTTTTTTTAAAGTTGTAGATTTACAATTTTTTGTGTTTTGGTTTCAATTATACAATGATCAGATAGCCATCCCTCCACCAGTGCCCATTTTCCACCACTATGGATAATATCCCTCCCACCCCCATCCCCCCATCCCCCCTGTCTCTGTGGCAGGGCAATCCCCTGTGTTCTCTCTTTCCTTTTGGGTGTTGTGGTCTGCAAAAGAGGCATTGAGTGGCAAACATGTTCAGTCCATAGTCTACTTTCGACATGCATCTCCCCTCCTGGGAGGATCCTCCAAACATACTTTATTTGGTGCTCCCTTCTCTATCTGAACTGCCCTTTCCTCTAGGACACCTGGCTGGCCTCTAAGTTATGGAGTAATCCTCCTGGTGCTGATCTCAGCTATTCTTGGGTATTAATCTCATATTTTGTTACTTTATATCCCCCAGATGAATGCAATCTTTCTATGTCTATCCCTCTCTTTCTGACTCATTTCGCTTAGCATGATACTTTCCATATTGTACCACTTGTATGTAAATTTCATGACTTCATCTTTTCTAAGAGCTACATAGTACTCCATTGTGTAGATGTACCAAAGTTTCTTTAACCAGTCATCTGTTCTTGGGCATTCAGGTTTCTTCCAGTTTCTGGCTATTGTGAAGAGTGTTGCAATGAACAAACAAGTGCAGATGTCACTTCGACTATACATTTTTGCCTCTCTGGGATATATTCCCAGGAGTGGTATTGCTGGGTCAAATGGGAGCTCAATTTCTAATTTTTTGAGAATCGTCCATACTGTTTTCCAGAAGGGCTGAACCAGTGGACATTCCCACCAACAGTGAAGGAGTGTCTCTTTCTCACCACATCCACGCCAGCATCGGTTGCTTTTGTTCTTTTGAATGTGGGCCAGTCTCTGAGGTGTGAGATGGTATCTCATTGTGTTTTTGATCTGCATCTCCCTGATGATTAATGATGTAGAGCATTTTCTCATGTGCTTTTTTGCCATTCGGATTTCTTCTTTGAGAAAGTTTCTGTTCATTTCATTGCCCCATTTTTGGATGGGGTTGGATGTTTTCTTCTTGTGGAGTTTAACCAGTATTCTGTATATCCTGGATATCAACCCCTTGTCAGATGTGTATTCGGTGAATATCCTTTCCCATTCTGTAGACTGTCTTTGTATTTTGGTCACTGTTTCTTTGGAGGTGCAGAAGCTTCTTAGTTTAAGATAGTCCCATTTATCTATCTCTGTTTTCACTTGCTTGGCCAGTGGCGTGGCATCTTTGAAGATACCATTAGCTTCAATGTCATGGAGGGTTTTGCCAACTTTATCTTCAATGTACCTTATGGTTTCTGGTCTGATGTTGAGGTCTTTGATCCATTTTGATCTAGAATACGATTACTTTTAATTTATATATCCAGAAAATAAAACTTGTTTGTGCCTCAGTTGTATCATAGCCTTAATCAAATTGCTCCTTTTTCTCATCAGAAGTACCTTGTCAATTGAAAAGGATTGCAATATGCTCAATTGTAATATTACAGTATTCAGGTATGTGTCTTTCATAGATTTCCTATATTTACAAGCTAGCAACAGTATGTTTTGATAATTCTATAAGCTCATTAAAGTGATTGTATTAATTTATTGTTGAATGCATTCCAAGCCTCTCTGTTCCTCCTGTGCAACACAGGTACCAGGTCATTCGACATGTTGACTTCTCTACCTAGGTACACATAACTGTTGCATTCGGATGTGTTTGTTCTGTTGAGAGCAAATGGAATGTCAGGAACGAGACTGTGTCTCATAAACATTGTCTTTGTAAGATTCAGCTGTAGTCCGTCCTTTCCACACTCATGGTTGAATTCTGCCAGCATGTGTGCCACTTGGCTAATGTTTGGTGTTATTAGAACAATGTCATCTGCGAAGTGGAGGTGGTGTAGTTTCCGAGCACCCATCTTCACTCCCATTCCTTCCCATTCCAGTCATCACATGACGTTCTCGAGGGTGTGACTGAAGAGTTTTTGTGAAATGGTATCATCCTGCCGAACCCCTCTCTTGACATGATGACTTCCTTGTAGAGTGATGAGACCCTAGTAGTGAATCCTAATATTTGAAGAAATAGCTAAGAGGATGAAGAACCTCCGACTCCTGGCAGATCTCTTCAATTCCACTGTTCTTCCTGCATTAACATGCGGCTCAGAGATCTGGGTCCTCAAAAATAGGATGAGAACACTATTAGGTTCTTCCAAAGAGGAATCGAAAGAACCCTGCCAAGCCTGGAAGCACTGATGAGATAGTACATTGTGTGGGGTTCTTGACTAGCATGCAGCCAGCCCAGTATCAAGATCCAGCACCCTATAGGGTTCTTGAGTATTCCAGATGTGATCCCTGAGTCTAGATCCAGGAGTTAGCCCTGAGCACTTTTGGGTATGGTCTGAAAAACAAAACAAATCAAAGTCTTGCCAAGCCTATACGTACCTAATTATTGTCAGGATTCTCTGACAATCTATTTTTAGGGAGTTTAGTATGTAAAATATCTTGGAGTCTAATAACATGGTAGTAAAAAAGAAAAGAAAAAAGAAGGTCTCTTAGATGAAGCAAGTAATTTCTCCTTAGTATAAAGTAGATACGAAAGAATCCCTGAATTTAACTAACGATAGGGAACAAGTCATGCTGTTTTCTGGCAAAGAGCATTTTAAGCAACAGGATATAACTAATGAAAATTTAAAATGTTAGAGCTGCCCTGACAGGTTCTTAGAGTAGCAATCAGGCTAGTATGACTGGAGGAGAAAGTAGTAGTAAGTGAATTCAGAAGAGCAATGTTGCTTTTAGATCATATTTGAGCTTTAGGCCATTATAATTTTCATTTAGTTTAGTTTCTATCTTGGAGAAATGGGGAACTGATTAAGTATTTGAATGGATCATATCTGAGTTACAAAAGAAAATGATAACTGTAGCTTTTGGTTGAAAGTGTGATGTATAGGTAGGAGGCAGGTAATAAAGTAGGAATAACTCAGGAACCATGGGGACAAATGAGTAGGTTGAGACAAAAACTCAATTTTGAAGTGAATGACTCTAAGTTTTCATATTCCAGATTCATTTTAAAAGTTGGTAGAACAGAATTCTCTGACCGATTGTGTATCATTTTGAAAGAAAAAATTATCTGACCAATTGAATATGATTTGAATCTAATACATAGAGAATCAATCTATGAATCTCAGGTTGGGTGTTTAATTGAACAACTCAGGAAAAAGAGAAGGGTGGAATTTCTTTTCTTTCTTTCTTTTTTTTTTTTGAATTGAGAAGGTTTCTGGGAATGCGATTGGGATAAACTTGCATGTATGTACAGAAGATCAAGCAGTCAAATTATAATGATTTGACTTAATATTCATCAAGTTTACTATGCTGTGAAATTGATTCAGTACTTATATTATGTTGTCTTCCTTTAAAAAAAATTAATGTGATGGTTAGGAAACTATCTATTTAGCATAAAATTGCCCAAAACTTCAAATGATACTCTCTCTTAATGTTGGACAATAGTAATTTCTGTACGTACCCATGAGAAATTTTAATTCATGGCCTTTCAACACACAATGTATGTAGAAGAACATCATGTTATTGAATGCATTATGCAATATGTTTGAGAATAGAGAAGAGATTCTGGAGTACAAAGAAGGTAAAAGGGCTGCAATAGAGATAAAGTTGAGAGCTTTAAAGTCATGAATTTGGGGGCTGGACCAATAGCACAGTGGGTAGGGCATTTGCCTTGCACGCAACCAACCCAGGTAAGATTCCCAGAATCCTGTATGATCCCCTGAGCACCGCAAGGGGTAATTCCTGAGTGCAGAGCCAGGATTATTCCCTGTGCATCACCAGGTGTGACGCCCCCCCCAAAAAAACCCCAAAAATAATAAATAAAGCCATTAGTTTTCCAACAGCTACATACTGAATTAGACTATATACGTCAGAAAAAAAAGCAGTCAGTGTGGCCTACAAAGAGGTATAACAGTAAGTGCTCAAAATGTCTTCTTTCTTCTGCAATAGACAGCACAATCTGACTCCAAACATACAGTATTTTACCTTTGATCCACATTTGATGCAAGCAGAATAAAAACCCTTGTCCCACTTCTCTTCTCTAACTTTTTAATTCCAGTGCTCCAGTACTTTTAACTCTGTCATATACTAGACACATAAATACATAAAAGAGTATCATATGTCAAGTATCTTAAATCTTATAGCATTGAAAAATATGTTGAATTTTGCTTTCAATGCTGAGAGGAATGCTTTATTTTTTGAAACATATAAAAAATATACTTTCATTGTTTTTCTTACTTATTCTTTTCTTTCAACTAGATATGACCTTGGAAATCTTCCAATTTGCCTCAAATAGTTAACATTATCTCCTGACAAGGAAGACCAATTGAAAATACTTTTGCTAAAGAGAAATAGAAATTGGGGGTATGGTGCCGGCAGCAGGTCAATCTGTACCTGTGAGGCAAGTGCATTGGCAGCCTGATGACTCCTTCAGACTTCCAGATACCCCAAAATTGCTGCTGTGTCTTTGGCCAGACCAAAAACTTGGGGCAGAGTTTACCAAGAAAGTAAATGGCCAAAAAGTTAGGTATGTGGGAGACACACCTACAAACCACCTCTGGCTCAGCTATATAACTGGATCCATGGCCTCTCTGGTTCCTGATCAAATTGGTTAATGGCCATGATCCCAGAGACTCGGAAACAAATCTTGAAACCCCCACGGCTTTTGGCAGAAATGCGTCTGGTCCCTGAAGTAAGTTACTGGTGCCGGTCCACCCCAGGTGGAAATAGGTTTCATGCCTTGGCACAGTGGCTGTCATCCTCCAGAGGCCACTGAATAGTCAGGTTTGGGCCCACAGTAATGAGACACATGGGGCCTCATGGGATGGTGGTGGAGCTGGCCCCTTCCTCCTCGTCCCAACGAGATCCCAAGTCACTGCACACAAACGGCCACTCTGGCTCCTGATAAGCTGCTTAATGGCCATGATCCAAGAGACTCAGAAACAATTCTCGAAACCCAGCAGCTTTTGGAAGAAATGTATCCAGACCCCGCAGTAGGTTACTGTTGCCACACCACCCCAGGGGGTAAAAGGTGCTGTCCCTCCGCCAGCTCCCCCTAGGCGGCTCGATGGCCGCCATCTTCCAGAGGCCATTGGACAGTCAGGCTTGGACCCGCAGTGACAAGACACATGAGGCCTCATGGGATGGGGATGGAGCCGGCCCTTTCCTCCTCGTCCCAAAGAGACCCCAAGTAATCCCCATGAACAGCCTTTCTTGCTCCTGATCAAGCTGCATAATGGCCGTGATCCCAGAGACTCAGGGACAAATCTTGGAACCCAGCAGATTTTGGGAGAAATCCCTCCAGATTTAAGTGTTAAAATTTCAGAATTTCAAAATCAAATGGCCGCTACTGCAGCCACACAACATCATATGTTATTCATAGCCAGGAATAGAAAACAAATTGTCTACTGTTGCCTTTTCAGCAGATCTGAGAGTTGGGGTGAAATCCCAAATAATAGTGGTGAGTCTGGTGTCAAAATATTGAATGTAATCATCGTAGGGAGAGAGTAATGTGGAATCATCTGCCCCACAGATAGGGGGAGGGTTATACTGTGACGGGGGTATACTGGGGCTTTTGGTATTGGAGAATGGGCACTGGTGAGGGTATGGGTGTTTCATTGTATGATTGAGACTTAAACTCGAAAACTTTGTAACTGCTCTCATGGTAATTCAGTAAAAAAAATTATAAAAAATGAAAAAAAAATTAAGGTAAAACTCATGCCCAATTCAATCAGCTAATCAATGGCTGAATAAATAAGAGTACTCCTACATAAAAAAGAGAAATAGAATTATCTTCCCCCACCCCAATTCATATATGTTTATCCTTTCTCAAAGATTCAAGATTAAGAAAATCTTTCCTAATAATTTTTCCATTGGGAAATTATTAATTTCAGTGGTGTATGGAAAAGTATTGGGGAGAAAATCTAATTCATATCAAAAGAATGCAGTATTCAAATATTAAAAATGCACAGCTATTGAGTTTGAGGAATATCGTAGGGGTTGAGAGCATCTACCTTGCAAATCTCAGGTGACTCATATGCAGCAAGTGTGTGCCTTGCAGCACTGCACTGTGTGATTCCCTGCATACTAAGTGATTCCCAGCAACACAAATACTAAGTTAGTGGAAACATCGCAAATCACTTGTATTAATTTTAAAGTCCCAGTTCTGGGACCGTATTTCCAAGAATAAATAGATTCTAAAAGGACTATTGTAGGATAACATTTGTTTGTCCGTCCTCCCTGTCCTCAGGGAGCTTTAGTTCATTGATTGCTCCACCAGCATGTCAATTACATTTGCCTCCTGATCAGACTCTGCTGACTTGTAAATATTGTTTTTCTCTTCTGCTTTGTATGGTTAGTTACTTCAGAGAAATTAGTTTCTGAATGGACACAAGAAGACAGTTAAAAAGACAAGCCTGTAACTTGGGAGTTAATTGACTCCAGATAATATTACCTCCTGGACATCGCTCTCTCGACTTAAGCCTCAGTTTCCCTTATTTTCTAGATCCCCAAAAGCAGCATCCCCATGAGGGACTGGATGGACCAAGAGCAAGCTTTGAACTATGAACTATCCTGGCATCGAACTGGGCCTGACCAAAGTGCCATATGCTTAACTATGATTTAAGAGCATGGTCCTGGACAAATTCTGTTATGATCCAAAAAGTAATAACTAGATTAAGATTCTGCTAGGGTTAGGAATGAACAATCTGGGATGAGCACTGTAATCAGAGTCTGTGGTGAGATGTCCCCAGAAGAGTTGCCCTATAGGCCTAAAAGTATTTATTACTGTGTCCATACAGAAATGGTAAATATTAGGAAGTAAAATTAAAGATGTCAATCAAATTGCAGGTTTAAAGAGAGCAGAAATACATCTTAAGTTGTATTTTGCCCTCATGGGATGTGGGTGGTTGGCAGACTTGAAAAACATGTTGATTGTGCTTCCCATTGGGAAACGTGGCTGGGGAAGCATGCCGAGAGAAGAGACAAAGGGATGCGGGAGATTGAAAAGAGAGTTTCTGCAGGCATCAATCACATCACACCGTTTTCGACACTGGAGAAGAACTGTTCCTTGGAGCATATGACAAAAGAGACATTGGTGGTGTTGGTGTCCTTGTCAACACGAAATTAGCCATGAGCATTGATTCATTCGAATTCCTAGCAACCCAAATCGGATGATTACACTTGAATAGATGTGGCTCACTGTTGGCAGTTTCTATCTTTGTTTCTAGGCACCAACATCCAATTATGATGAAGGAGAAATTGAGAAGTTCTACATGGAGCTGGAGAAGTTCTATAAAGAATATCACACCTTCTACAAGATCATTGTCAGTGATTTTAATGCCAAGATAGGACCAAGAAGATACACCAAAGAACTCCACATCAGGACCCATGGCCTAGAATGAAATGAACAGGGTGAGAGACTGTCTGAGTTCATCATGTTGACCAAGAACACCCATGGTAACTCACAGTTCCAGAAGGCCAAATCTAAACGTTGGACATGGGAGTCTCCTGGTGGACAGTTCCACATCGAAATTTACCACATCATATTCAATTGACAGTTTTGCCTAACCATGTCACTGTTGTCCCAAAATTCCAAATGGGATCAGACCACCATCTCCTTCATGCAAAATTCTACTTCATGGAGCAGGGAGAAATCGCTGCAAAGTTTAAGAAGCGAACTCCCAAAACAACCACCAACAGAGACCTCTTTGGCACTATGGTGACAACATGGGAAGATGCCGTGGTTGATAACACTGATGAAGAATACGATTGACTGTTTAAGCACCTCCATGTTTGTTCAAGGAACACTGAGAAAGTGATAGCCACAAAAAGATGCCTGTCTTCAAAAACTCTTGAGCTCATTCGCCAACATGGCTTGGCACAAGCCTCAGGCAACTGCAAGCGAATATCCAAGCTCAGAAAGCAGTGCAGAGAAGCAATCAAGGAAGACCACAAAAAGAGAGAGCAGCAGTGCTGGGAGATGCGGCAGAATCCAGGAAAAGCATTCTCAATGCACTGCTGTCCTTCGCCAACTATAAGACCAAAATGACTACTCACCGACGTCTTGATGGATCTATCAGATCTTCCAGAAGGGCAATGGAGAAGATTATCCATGACTTTTACTCAGATCACTTCAATAGCCACCTCCACCTGCCTATATACAAAAATTGGCAGGATTGATATGTCTTTTCCAAAGTTCTCCCTTTCAAAATTTGACATGCCATTTTTTTAGGTAAAGAAGTGAACAGCACCGGGTCCAGACAAGGTCAGACCTGAACACCTGAAGAACCTGCTGTCAGTACTCATGAATACAGTGGCTCGGCTCTTCACATTCTACCTTTCTGAATGTAGGGTTCAGTTCCAATGGAAAAGCAGCAGGACTGTACAAGAAGAGAGACATATACAACATTGGCAAATATTGCCCTATCTGCCTGTTTTCTGTCGTCTACAAGCAGTTCACTTGAGTCATCTTGAATCTTATTTGCAGAACACTAGAGGAAGGACAACCATGGGAGCAAGCCAGGTTCTGAAAAGGATTCAGCACGATTGACCATATCTACACAATAACCAAGCTCATTGAGGTTTCTCAGGAGTTCAAGATGCCGCTCTGTCTAACGTTCATTGATTTAAAGAAGGCCTTTGATTTTGTTGAGACGGAAGTGGTCATAGAAACCCTAGCCTAACAGGGCATCCAAACTCAATATATCAGGATCCTCTGTGAGCTGTATTACAGATTCACTACCAGGATCTTACCATTCTACAAAGAAGTGATCATGGATGTCAAGAGAGGGGTTCAGCAGGGTGATACCATTTCACCAAAATTCTTCAGTGCCACCCTCGAGAACGTCATGCGATGACTGGAATGGGAAGGAATGGGAGTGAAGATAGGCACTCAGCCAGTACGCCACCTCTGCTTTGCTAATTACATCGTTCTAATAACACCAAACATTAGCCAAGTGACACAAATGCTGGCCAAATACAACTGTGGATGTGGAAAGAACGGATTACAGCTCAATCTAACAAAGACAACGTTTGAGAAACAGTCTCATTCCTGACATTCCATTTGCTCACAATGGGATGAACATCTCCAAATGCAACAGTTATGTGTACCTAGGTCAAGAAGTCAACATGACGAATGACCTGGCACCTGAGTTGCACAGGAGGAAGAGAGCAGGTTGGAATGCCTTCAAGAGCATCGAAGAAATAGCTAAGAGGGCGAAGAACCTCTGGCTCCGGGCACATCTCTTTGATTCCACTGTTCTCCCTGCATTAACATACGTCTCAGAGACCTGGGCACTATGAAAACAGGATGAAAATGCTATTTGGGTCTCTGAAAGAGGAATCAAAAGAGCTATGCTTGGAGTATCACGCTTCACTCAAGTGAGAGAAAGAATCTGGTGTTTCGACCTCTGTCATTAATCATGAATCAGGGATGCTGTCTCATTTGCCAATGTGTCGAAAATCAGATGCGCTAGACACATAATGCAACGTAGAGACGACCCCTGGACTAGAGCCATTACCAACTGGATTCCACGGGACGTCAAAGGATCATGTGGCCACTCACCTATGGGATGGTCAGACTTCTTTGTCAAGAACCTGAAGGATTGGTTTGAGGCTCTTCGTGTTCCTAGAACAAGCAGGCACCACTGTGTTATAGTAGCACGCGACATGGACCAATGGAGACTTTACTGGCACCCGCTGGAGCAAATTGATGAGTAAAGAGATGTCAAATGATTAAGTGATCAAGTGATCAAATCAAGTTTCATGTCTAAGGAGAGGAGAAACTCATCTTAAGTGATGCTTGCCCTCATGGGCTGCAGGTGGGTGGAAGACTTGAACATCTTGTTGATTGTCTTTCTCGTGGGAAGGCATGTCTGGGGAGGCATGGGGAAAGAAGAGACAGAGGGCTGCAGGAGATTGAAAAAAGAGAATTCCTTCGGGATTGGGGAGAGTGCAACATAGAGAGGGCTGTGGGGGATTGAAGAAGGAGTTAGAGAAAGAGAGAGAGAAAAGATGAGAGAGAGAAAGAGAGAGAGAGAGTTGTGAGTTGGGTAGACAGCTGTGTCCAGAGAGTTGTGAGTGTTATGGAGAGAGTTTGGGAGAGACAAGATTTGAATAAACGGCAACTGATTATCAACCAGCTTGGCCTTCTTTCATCAGCCAAGGCAATGGCCATCCCGAGTTGGTGAAGCAGCTTGAGAGCATTGAACACAGGTGGCAAGAGAGAGCTGCCCAGAGAGTCTAGAACATCCTTTAATGTGTAATTCCTCCAAGCATCACCCGGGTAAAAGGAGTTTACACAGCTCCCACTTATAGGAGATTACCCAGACTATGATAATGCGGGCATTTCACTTAAGTAGAATAAAACCTAGGTCGGTCCTGGAGTTTAAAACATGATTGAAGGTTCAATTATATCAAGTATCACCTACAAGACATTGTGTCATTGTTCATAATATCTTCTCTTTAGCTAAGACAAAAGAAGGTTAAATATATGAGGTCTGACTTGAAAACCTGATTTGATACCCGCAACTCTCACCAATGTGAGCTCTGGGATGCATTTTACTTACCTACCAGTGAAACTATACACATATTATTTAATCATTGTTATTACTTTTCTTAATTTATGCAATGAATATTATAATACAATTCACTATAAATATTATTGGGACTCTTAAATATATGTATACATGTAAATATGTATAACACAGTCAACACTAATAAAATGTTCACTAAATATTGTCTATTAATGACAGAATATATATAAACATCTGAGATAAATTCATGCAATCAGAGAATTCCAGTAACAAAAATAATGAACCATGTCAAATAAATAGAAACCCTGAATTAGAACTGCAATTTGGAAACCCCTATTATAAGATTGCTAAAATTACACTTCTTTCATTTCAACTTTCTAGATTTAAAATACTTTTCTTTTAATTGTGCAAAAGATACTATATATTCATAGCTACAAAGACACATATGCAAATAGAAAAACAATTTAGGAAAAAGGAACACTTAGCATGAAACTACTGGAGCAGAAATACATTTAGTGCATCAAATAACTGAAAGGAAGTGTTGTTTTATTTGAGTGCTTCTAAAAGCCATTAGACTATTTAAAGACTGTTCATTTCTTTAAGTGTACCAAGACTGATGCACCATGGAAAGTCCAGGAAAAGCCTCTTCAATCACTCTCCTAATGCCATTTTTATTCCTAAATAGATTATTTTCTATATAATACCAAGAGCTTAAAAGCCATCTATTAAAACAGCTTAGCTGATAAGATAAAGGATTTTTCTTAAGATGAAATGATTACAAAATATTGGAAATACACTTTAAAATGAGAGCTTTTGCTGTCATCTCTTCTGTTGTGGGTTTTATCTTGGATGCACACACTTGCATATATATATATATATGTGTGTGTGTGTATCAAGCAATATATATACATATATATATATATATATATATATATATATTGTCTTTTGGGTCACACCTGGCGATACTCAGGGGTTACTCCTGGCTCTGCACTCAGGAATTACTCCTGGCGGTGCTGGGGGAACCACATGTGATGCTCTGAATAGAACATAGAACCCGGGTTGTCTGCTTATAGAACACGCCCTACCCGCTGTGCTATATATATTTTAGGGGATTTTCCGGTAGTTGAGTTCTTGTTGGAGTTCAGCATTATGTTAGAAATTAACATCTTATGGTAATGAAGATAATCAGAAATTATCTCCCATTAATTTGATGGAAAAAATAACATAAAACCTAACCTATGGACAAGCAAGGGTTAAAAAATGGGCTAAATTTGAAGAAGAATATTTTTTTGTTGGAGCACAAAAGTTACTGAACATCAGACCAGGTTGTCAAGAGGAACTATTATTGTTCGTTTTGATCTGGTATGCAACATAGGTAGCTGAGGTTTTGTTAAGGCACTAGTTATTATAAGCGAGGTCAGAATGTCATGGTATAATAATTTATTTACACTAAATCAATTTCATAAATCATGAATTGTTAGTTAAAAATATGGAGAAAGTCCAATTTCTGAACATCACCTAATAAGTGTCTCAGTCCAAAAAATAAAATGAAATAAATAAAGCTCAGGTTTAAGGAAAGACTCAAACTTAATCTGCAAAATTCAAAAAAAGAATCAAACTTGGAAGCTAAACCCCATTTAAAAGACTGGATGAAAATGGCAAAAGGTAAAAACTCTTTCACAGAAGTGGGATGTGGAAAGGACAAAAGTCAAGACTGAAAACTGTAACTTAGCTAGCAGGCATTTTAATTTACAACAGAGCTTAAATCAGTGGAGCTTAAAACAAAGCAGTCTTTGTGAAAGGGTTGCAGGAGGATCTGTGAATGCTAATTTAAAAGGTCCAAATAAAGTGGCATTTCAAGCAAAAGCAAGCTGATGTCCAAGACCCATGGAGTTGATCTACCTGAATTGCTTCTGACTTCACTGTATCTCTAGCTTTCTGTAAAATATATTCAGAATTCACCTTCATTCTTAGCAACACATAACAATTAGTCCATCAAAACAACCAGTTGCAAAATTAACATATCCTGACAAATTCAGAGGCTTTTAGCTGCAACAGAACGTATAATGACTGAGGCTTTTAGCTGCAATGGAACATATGATGATCTTCTTTAATTGGGTCAGGCACTTGCTGTGAAGGAATAATGTTCACTTAAGAGTTTCCCAATTTTGAAATTGTGTAATTCCCCAATACTCTGAATGCATAACCCGCTTTCCTTCACTTACCTCAGTCAGAATACATTCTCTTTGCCAAACAAAAATCCAGGTTCATAATCATATGGGTAGTCACACTCAAAGTGTCCCCAGGGAATCTAGATATCCCAGGAACAGCTGCCCTCCGGACTGTTTGCTGACACCAGGCAAAGCTTAAACAGTTCTGCTTGGCTTATTTTATTTTATTTATTTATTTATTCTTGTCCATTGGCACAGGTGCCTCATAAACCAAAGGGTTTGAGATGAATCCCCATGGACAGAAATAAGTGGGAAATTATTCTTTTCACTTAATGGAATAATTATGGCTCTGCTGGTCCTCTTTATTAAAATGAGTGCAGTAGGAGAGGCGCCAAACAACAACAACAAAAGCCTGCTTAAATGATCTCCAGGTCCCCAATCTCCTCTAATGGGAAAAAACATGTGCCACTAGGTCAAAGAAAAGAGTCTGGCTTCCGGCTCCATGAGTGTGAATACTACCTCCCTCTCATCAGACGACTGAGAAATTAATGAGGCTCCCTACAACTGTTCTCTTCTCTAAAAAAAGGCTAAATCTTTTTAACGACCGTCTTTAGAGTTACTCTGAGCCCCGAAGTAGTGGATACCCCATAGACTACTCACGTCTGGTACAGCACAAACTTTCAATTAAATGCAGCCACGTATTATTTTGACTTCTATGGTGTAATTGTTTTTCTCCTGAATCATAAGAGTTGGGGACAGTCGGTGGAAGTGAGATAGATGAGTCCTCATCCCAAAGAAGAAGGCTAATCTGTAGTAATTTCCTCAGAGAATTTGCCTCAAGGTAATATGCCCCCTCAACCCACAGATTCAGAGCAACCTATTCATGCATTTTGATCACAAAACTCCCACCGCCCCCCACCCCCCAGCCCAACCCCCAAGCAAGGCAGTGGCTGAAACAAGCAATTTCTAAGCCAGACTTTTGAAATATAGGAAGTAACCTGAAGCAACAGTTCCTATGTGTCAAGCCCCCAGCAGCCAATGATCCCATCTCATCATGTGCCACCTGTTGGACCTTGCTGGCGATGCAGATTCCATTGAAGCACGTGCAGACCAGGGGCCCACAACGAAGTACCTAGAGTCAAGTGCTGTGTCTCCTGGGTAAAATTCAGTAAAATGAGGAACTGGATCCTTGGATCTTTAGTCTTCTCTGTGTGAGGGCTCACCTCCCAATGGGCCTTCTTTCGGGAGACAGCAATGATACTGCTCAGGTACAAACCCCATCTGCTGTGTTTTCACAAACTCCTCCTTCCAATAAACTTTGAGGGGGGAAGCATTAATCTCTTATAATTTCCTGGATTGGGGTTTTTGTTATTGGTGTTTTTTTTTTTTGTGTGTGTGTGTGTGTATGTGTGTGTGTCACACTCGGTGATGCATAGGGGTCATTCCTGGCTCTGCACTCAGGAATTACCCTTGGCCATGCTCAGGGGACCATATGGGATGCTGGAAATCGAACCCAGGTCATTGCATACAAGGCAAACGCCCTACCTGCTGTGCTATCACTCCAGCCCTCGGTTTGGGTTATCATTATTATTTTTTGAAACTCTAAGAATCCGATTGGTGACAAGTAACAGTGGGAGTAAATGCGACTGTGTGTTGGGGTGGGGAGTGGGGGCGGGGAGGGAAAACCCTCATCAACATAAGTGTAAGCATCAAACTTTCATTCTCTTCGTACTGTAACTACATAAGGCTTGATGGAAGACATGCAGGATGAGATTTAAAGAATGGCCCCTAAGAGAAAGATTCCTGAGAATGGGCAGGGAGGCCTAATATATGCTTTCAGGATATTTGAAAGGTAATCCTTTCAAACACCCTGCTCTTGGGCCAGAAAAATAGGACAGTGTGTAAGAAGTTTGTCTTGGACTGGACACATCTGGGTTTGGTACCCAAAATATCATATGAACCCCAGAGCCTTGCATGGAGTAATCCCCGACTGCAGAGCCAAGAGTAAGTCCTAAGCACAGTCTGGTGTAGCAACACCTCCCCGCCCCCCACCAAAAAATAAAGTTTTACTCTTCCCCAGTTCCTTCTACAATCTCCTGTGATTTAAAATCATGTAGAAAGCTCACTCATGCTTTTAGTAAAGAGAATATATATAAAAAGATGTTTTTCCAACTTTCCTGGCCTTCCTTTTTAAGACTATTCAGTGCACCGGTTATTCTGTCCTTCCCAGCCGTATTTCTTCTTCCAGACCTTTAAGTTTCTTTCCTTGCTATATAGTTCCTACTGAATTTGATCATCTTGTGTCTGTTCCTCTGCTTTCAATCTTGACTGACTGTTTCACTGTGAAGTGTATTATGAGAAATTCAGTTCCTCCAGGAGATAATACAAGCTCTGGGAAAGTTAAGGACCCAGCTTGTACATTCATATTTCATGTCTGTGTGATCCATGATCGAATCAGGGAGTTCTAGTGAAGGCTGCAGCCTAGCAATACTTTCCTATTTAATTGAGAATATTTGTGATTAAATAAGGTAAATGACAGACTTTAAAAAACAAGATGCCATCATGTGTACTAACACCCAACAAAAATAATTCTAAATACTTGAAAAACAGATGTTACAAAAGCATAAAGCACTTATAAATATTAGACAGCAGGTATATGCTGGGAATGTGCAAAATTGATAAATGCTTTATTACAGATCATAATGCATTTATAAGTGAATGGTGCTACCATTAAATGTACCATGATTCTCTGAAAAATGACAAAATTACAAGATAAACTCCCAGATTGGAGTATATTTGGTGATAATCATTTAAAAAATACATATCACTATAATGAAAAAAAATAAATAACTTGACTGGACTTAAATTAATAAATTTTGTTCCTCACATTTGTTTCCATTTTTTTTTTGGAGTAAATCTTGCAAGTTTTTTTTTTTTGTCTTGTTAAAATTAACCTTTTCTTTTCTATTGCTAGCAAGTAGTTTAATATTGGGCATCTAAATAACTTCATTTTCGCAAAACTATATTTATTCGCTGGTAGTCTAAACAAAATCACAACTTATTGTGCAATGGAAATGCATTTTATTTGCTGTAGCATTTTTATTAGGTTGAACATTGAATCAAATTGAAAATCAAAGAATAAAATCTGCCTCATATAAGCAAAGATCATTTTATTGCAGTGAATATTATCCCCTTTCTGGCTAATACAGAATCATGTACTGTCATACCTAAATGGGCATTTATAAAATTGTGAGGCATGTTAAAAAAATAAACTATTTTCAATCAATCCATGTTTACTTTGTTATCCCTGACTATAATGTTAACATACCCACGCCATTTGGTTTGAGAAGATTTGGATGAAAAACTCTCAGAACCTGGCATTGTATTTTGTATTCTACATTCTTTTTGACATAACGAACATTTTCTCCTTTGTTGAAATCAGTTCCAAGAAAGATCACATACGGCAGTCTTTTAGCGCTATAAAATTGTCCCTGTCATTATTATGTCAGTTACATGATACCTTTATTTTCTAATGCTATGGAAATCTTTCAAGACAAATTTGCTAAAAGCATTGTTGGAGAAGACTGTTTATTAAAGCTCGGCATTTCAGTAATTAGAAAATCATGGCTATATTTCTCTTACTTAACAATGTACAGACAATGGACTGAGGTGATTTTTCCAACATGGAAATTCAAGAATGTTTAGGCAATATAAGTATCGATTTTATTTTATTTTTTGTTACATGCAACTCATTTATCCCATGCCAGTCTATACATTAAATAATGAATTATTTTGAATAATCATCTCTATCAAAACATTATTGTATCATCCTTATTTCAGTGGATTCCATCTGCATTGCCATTGCTATTAATAAGTGAATAATAATTTTGAGATAGATTGGGGAGGAAATTTGAAAATTCTATTTGAATAAATTTACTAATGTGTGATCCTCTCTAAACCTCAATCCTTTGTTTTAATTGGTGCAAGCTACACTGTAAGTAGTAATATTGCCATTATGTAAGTCAGATCACAACTCAGAGCACAGTGTTTATTTCTCTGCTTTTGAAAAGTTACTATATATACAGCTACCCTATTAATTTATACTCAAATTACAACTGTCACTTATTCAGCAATATGTCAGCATCCTGAATTTTTTAATTTTAATTAATCCCTACTCCTTTATTTCCAGACTTGGAAGAAATACTTTAAACTGAAGAGCCTGGAACTTGTCTCAAAAACTAAATATATATTATATATATTTAGATAATAATATATTTTATATTTATACATTATATATGGGCTGGAGCAATAGCACAGCGGGCAGGGCATCTGCCTGCATGCAGCCAACATGGCCGACCCGAGTTCGAATCCTCTGCCCCTCTCTGAGAGCCCAGCAAGCTACCGAGAGAATCTTGCCCGCATGGCAGAGCCTGGCAAGCTCTCTGTGGCATATTCAATATGCCAAACACAGTAGCAAGTGTCACAGTGGAGTTGTTACTGGGCCCACTCATGCGAGCAAATTGATGAACAACAGGAGGACCGTGACAGTGACATTATATATATATTTATATATCTCACGGTCCTCCTGTTGTTCATCGATTTTCTCGAGCAGGCTCAGTAACATCTCCATCATGAGACTTGTTTTTACTGTGTTTGGCATATCAAATACATCACGGTATCTTGCCAGGCTCTGCCGTGCAGGCGAGATACTCTGTCGGTAGCTTGCCGGGCTCTCCGAGAGGGGCGGAGAAATCGAACTCAGGTTGGCCATGTTCACGGCTTGTAAGGCAAAGGGCCTACCACTGTGCTATCACTCCAGCCCATATATTTATATTTATTTATACATTTTATATATATATATATATATCTTATTCCTTAGTCAATATACTCTCAGGTCCCAAGTTTGATCTCAAAAATATTTATTACTCCTTTTGACTAAAGTACTTGTGGTAGGACTACTCTTTCCCTCCCTATTTATCTACCATATGCAATAGATACTATATATTATAAAATTAAATTCAATCTAATAAATTAAATCTACCCAATTATGACAATTCAAATATAAAACCCGGCCAAAGATTTCTGACCTACCATGACATTATTATCTACCTTCTTCTGCACAATTTTGTATTAATTGCACATAACATCCCCTCTAAGAATCCTGATGTACTATAAGTGACTTAAGTTTTGCTGTTCTTTAATAACATGAATTTTCATTACTTTATAGTTGTTACAGCAATTTGTTGGGTAATGAGCAAGATTTTAATCTTTGGGAAACTCTCAGGAATGAGCCTAGAGCATCACTGGAAGCTGGGTAAGAAAACAAAGACAAAATCAGGGAAATTCACACAATAAAGTACAAAAGCAAGTGATTTCTGGGATTTATATATGGCTTCTGTGAGGTTAGGGCCATGAAAGACAGTTTTTCTAGAATATTCACTTATGGATGAGGGATTTCAAACAGAAAGAATCTGGATGGAATGAACATGAGTTCAATCGACATGGAGATAAAAATTCAGACTGCTTAATGAGACATTTCTTTAGATATGTGGAAATACAGAGAGTGAGAACCCATAATAGTATACATAATAAAATCTTCATGAAAAAATAATCTGCCACTATGAATTGGCTCTCAGGTCTGAAGAGATATTACAGAAGTTGTCACTTGTCTTGTAATGAATTGAGCCCTCTTTGATTCCTGGTAATGTCTAAGTTCCTGCAAGCATCACCACGGGTCATTCCCTAAAACCCCAGAGTCAGGAATATCACCTTAAGAATGGTAAGTATGAACCCCAAACAAATGCTGATATACTATATAACAGAGAAAAAAGTAAGCTAATAATCAGGAAGAAAGAAATGTAAGATGTAAGTCAGACAGACAGAAAATAACTGAAAATATCCACTCCTTACTGTTATCTTTATAAAACTCACCAGTTTAAGTTTTTATGGTTCTATGCATAATGTATAGAATAAGTATAAATAAATATTTATAGATTTTTAATACTGATTATATATGAAATTACATACTTTCCAGCAGAGATATAATCTATCTTGATTTTCTTAAATTTTCTTTTACTAAAATTCACAAATGCATTCTGTTTATTAACAGTGTCTTGGATATTTTTACTCACAGCTGCCTGTTCACAGATCATATAGCTGCTTACTTTTTGATTTGTCTTAGGTGTACAGGTATAAACATCAGTTGATTTAAAGGCCAATGTAATAAAAAGAAAAAACAACAAATCTCTGCATTCTAACTGTGTGAATCATAATGCCTCAAACACTTCAGATATTATACCCATTATTTATGGAGAAGTCAGCTTAATAGAGAGCAATGTTCTTTTATGAGTGGGTGGACTCCCAGGTGGTGTCTAGGATTCATAGGGTCAATAGTGTTGACAGTGGCCAGAGTTTCCATGGATACACATAAACATGTGGTGCTGCTTGGACTTGATTTCACAAGGAATCATCAAGATATCTCAAGAGTACTGAGTCCTGCCAGTACAAGATCTGGAAACCATGTAGTGGTAGGGATCTAACAGGTGGGCATTCAACTCCTGTACTATCTCAAAGCCATTGACTCCTTTTTCTTTCTCTTTTATTTTTAATCAAATTTGACAATGTTTAAAAGTCCTCTAAGGCGTTTCTTTAATTGGTTTTAGAGGACTGCCTTGCTTTCCTAATGTTGGAGAGCACCATAAGCTAGGAATTGACAACACAGAGAGGCAAGATGGTAACTGACTGAGATGCACAGATTCTCCCAGAATCTGATGAGTCAAGATTATTTGTCATGAGCTGAGGCTATTGCTCAGCAGCACAGTTCTTGCCTTGCACGTGTGAACTGAAATGTGATCATCTCAGTGGTCAAATAAATAAAACTAAAAATATAGTATAATAAAATAAACCAAGGGCCATAGTGATAGTATAGGGTTTAAGGAACTTTTCTAGCATGCAGCCAACTCCTGTTCAATCTCTAGCTTTGCATATTGTCCCCCCACACTGCCAGGAGTAATATTTGAGCACAAATCCATACACACAAAATTTTACATTTTTAAATACATATATATATACATATATATATATATATAGGCTGGAGTGATAGCACAGTGGGTAGGGAGTTTGTCTTGCATGCAGCTGACCTGGGTTCGATTCCTCTGCCCCTCTCAGAGAGCCCAACAAGCTACAGAGAGTATCTCTCTCGCACATTAAAGCCTGGCAAGCTACCTATGATGAATCCAATATGCCAAAAACAATAACAATAAGTCTCACAATGGAGACGTTACTAGTGCCAGCTTGAGTGACTCAATGAACAATGGGAGGACAGTACTAACAGTGTTAGTTTAATATATATAGACAGACCGAGAGAAAGAGGGACCATACCTGTAATAAGAGAGACAAAAAAGGAAATTAGATGAATTTCTTTCACAAACCGATTTGAATGCATCCCTAGCACAACATATGATTATGCAAGTACTGCCAATAGTGATCCCTGAGCACAGAGCTATACATAAACTCTAGACTCAATCATGAATGGCCTTAAAACAAACAAACAAACAAAAAACGAAACAATAAAATAAGAGTCCTGTTAATACTTCTCATAGATCACAGGTAAACTCTCAGAAAGGAACATAACATAAGATTTTGTAGACCCCCTTCCAAAACAAGAGAAATGCCAGCATCAGTATAGTAATTGGTGTATGCTCAAGTGTTGACAAGTGGAAGAACAACAGAAGTAGGTAATAAATGTACCCACTTTGAATAAGAATAAAGATATCCAGCAGGAGAGAGAAAGTAACCCAGACCCAGGTAGAATTCCTGGTACCACACATAATCCTCTGAGCGCCATCAGAAGTAATTTCTGAGCTAGGAGTTAGCCCTGAACACTGCTGGTTGTGGCCAAGTCTCACACTCTTCTCCTCAATAAAATATTCTTTTTTGGGGGGAAATTCCAAGTCATTTGGAAGTTCCCAAAACTTCTGAATTACTTGGAATAAAAAGCTGTTTTATTTAATTTATTTTTGTCATTTCCTTGTTTTCTTTAATTCTTGTAATTGTTTTAACTGAATCACCATGAAATAAACAGTTACAAAGTTGTTCATGGTTGGCTTTCAGTCCTCCAATGTTCTAACACTCATTCCTTCACCAGTGTACATTTCCCTCCACCAATACCTCAATTCCCCTTTCCCAACTGTGAGTCTGCCTCTAAGGAAAGCTGTTAAAACTTCTACCAAATGGAAACAGTGAACTGAGAGCTATATTCACTTTATTTCTCTTCTGACATCTTCTAGGATGTCAGATAAAGACAGAAAAACACAAAAAGACTTATTTGTATTTTTTTCCTCAATGCCCAGAGATACCATTTCAGGTTATGAAAAGGAAAGAGGACAATTTTATGGAAGATTTCCTATAAATTACTCATTATGGATTACCTTTTTCAACTGGATAATAATGTTGGTGCAAACACATACACGATCTTACCATATTTTCTATTCTTAACAGTTTGGTAAATTTTCAAGTTGAGTTTTCTCATGGCATAAAGATTCTATCATAGAAAATAAGATTTTAATGGACTCTTTTGGGTGGCTAAATGTATATATTAAATGGAAAATAAGTGAATCATTTTGGGGGAGTTCCATTTTAGCTAAAACTGTGTTTATCTGTCACAGTAGTGCTCTATTGTCCGTGAAAATGGAATGTTGTGAAAGTATTCAGCTGTTTTATCAACCTACAGGTCTCTGATTTAAATTCTTAGACATGCCCACTATACTTCTTTTACTTTTTTCACAGATGGTGTGGCACCTTCATTCTCTTTCTAATTTCCCTTATTCCTGGACAAAGGAAAAAATCCTTTTAGGCAGAGAATATTTTAGTATTACTCAAAGTCATTATCAAAGCGTCCACAGCTGGCCTGGTGGCAGATGCCCACATTTATGCTTTCAGCACAGGAAAAAAAAAACTTACTTTGTTTTGTCAAACACAAAACAAGTAAAATTCCCTATGTTCCAAACATTTGGAAAACATATGCAGGGTTTTCAATTTTTCTATATGTTTAAATACTTGATCTTTTCAAAACTCTATAACAACTCTTGATACGACTGGATTTGGGTCACTGACAAAAATGTGTTCAACTTGCTGTATAAGACATTAATAATTATGGTTCTTAGACTTACAGTTCTTCTATAATAACAAATGAAACTGTCATAGATAAAAATCATTTTCATTTACTAAATATCTTTCTAAATTTATTTCCTGCCATTGGTTTTCTAATTCTCTTATAAAGTCACAATGCTCTCTGCTTTTACTCAGAATTCCCAATTATGCTCCTGCTGTGGAGGATGAAGTTTCGATGCACTGAGTAGACAACATTCCCTCTTCAAGGACAAATGTCTTCTGGAGAGGACTTTCCAGACGTCTGACCCTGTGACTCTGTAATCTTCTCGGCATTTCCTATTCCATTTAAATTCATAGAAATTGTCCCTGCAATTGAATTTTATATATTATACATATTACAGTTTATCTCATGCTGATACGATTCATAAAAGCAAGGACAGTGTCTCTTTGTTTGCAGTGTTTCTTTTCGTTCTGCTCATGCAGTGCTTGGCAGAGACTTGGAGCATCATAGTTATTCAATGAATAAATAGTTCAGATTGAAGGATGAGCATGGCTGGGAAGTGTGGTTGAGAATAGAAATTTCTCTAGATGTTTAAATAATGCTGAGGCTTGGCAAATGGATAGAGTTTCAGAAAATGACATTGAACCTGGAGGACTCCTAGCCAAGAGTCAATTTTGAAATCAAGGATATGAGAAGTACTTTAATGGCAGTAACCAGATCTGCTTACTGAGATTTTGTATTCCAGAGTCACTCCTGGTGGTGCTCTGGTGACTTCCTGGAGCCTGGTAATAGACCACTAGTCTGTTGCATGGAAAGCAAGAATCTTACGGTTGTAATATTTCTTTGTCTCCATTATCAGATTATTTTAACTTATTTTCTGTAGATAGAAAAATGAATGATAGGAGAGGAATACATTTTGTTTGGTTTGGATTCTTTCTCTTTCTTTTTTTTTTCATTTTAAATTTGCAGTCATATCCTCAAGTATAGAAATTCTTTTCACAGACATTCCCAGTCTATTAAAGAAGAGTTAAAGTCAGTCTTAAGTTCTGTTAGTGTTTTTTCATCCCTAACATCTTTTTAAACACTTCTTAGAATTTCCACTTTATTTTTATTATCAACTGTTCTATTATATTATCTACTATTCTATTAAAACTCTAGTATATAATATTGTACTGGACCAATAGCACAGTGGATAGGGCGTTTGCCTTGCATGCAGCCAACGTGGCCGACCCGAGTTCGATTCCTCTGCCCCTCTCGGAGAGCCCGGCAAAGACTGGCAAGCCCCCCGTGCCCTATTCAATATGCCAAACACAGTAACAAGTGTCACAATGGAGACGTTACTGGGCCCACTCGAGCAAATCGATGAACAACGGGAGAACAGTGATAGTATATAATAACTCTTTCAGAGAAATCCTGTTCTGATGATTTCACCATTTCTGCTATATAATGTTCTGACATTTCTAAAGTTTCTTCAAACTTTCTATTTCTCCCTGAAGTACAAATTGAGAAAAATATTCAAGTATTGAGCATGATCAAAAGGAAACTGGTATAAAAAGACATTTTGTACTATTTCATGCGTGTTAGGGATAAATAATTTAGAATCACATTATCATGTATCAGTCTTTTGTTTTTTCTGCTCGGTTCATCTCAGGTTTTGAAATTTTTTTCTCCATAAGTATTTTTATTATTTTCCTCTTAAACAGAAATAATTGTTAGGGAGGGTTGGAGTTGGATATTACCATATATTCTGGTAATTTGTTTTTCTGTAATGCAGGTCTTGTTTGTATTCTTTAGAGTGAATCCTTTGCAATATTTTAAATGAATGCCTTTCTCTTACTCCTGATGGAACATAAGAGATTTTTTCTCTCAGACTCATTATAATAACTTGCTAGTGCTACTAAGTAAAACATACAAACTTTGAAGACAGTATAGGTGGATCCCTTTGCAATTTTTTTAACTTTCAGTCCTGTCTACACTTACTCTCAAAATTTTTTGTGAAGCACAGTTTAGGTTTTATTACACTGGCAAAGATTTCTGGGAGTTTTCTTTGTTTGCTTTTTGTTGGGTTTTCATTATGTATGGCTGTGAGACAATATAATGACCTGACTTTGTTTCTAATTCTGTGCTACTATTTACTAATTCTCTGACTAATCAAAGAAAAATTATTTTTCATCATGTTCAGCTTTTTACTTGTCTTTAAAATAAAGTGGTGATTCTAAATCCCTTTAACAACAGAAATTTGCATATTTATTTCAAAACTGTAATGCCATGGAGACAATCAAATTTTCTACATCTCAATTGTTGGTAGAGGGTTTTGATAAATTATAAAAATCTAAGTATATTCAGCGTAAAATGTTAATCCTCATATTTTATCTCAGGGTTATGTATATATATTTTCCTTTCTATTTCTGGTTTTTAATTACTTAGACTTTGTTTACAATTATTTATATTGATGGATTTATTATAGAAAATAATCAAAAGATTCTTTCAAAAGAATGACAGATAAATTCTCAGGTAGAGACAAGTTGTGCTGTTATTAGAGTCATAATAAATAAAAGAGATAAAAACATACACGATACAAACACACATACGCACATGAACAAAGAAAGTATCTTTATGGGCTGGTGGTGCTATATTTATACTGAATAATTCTAAAACAGATAGTTCTCAAAATGTGTTAGTATTAATGATAGTATCCAGACTTGGGTGAGGTTACTTTGAACTGCTCAGTGTCACCTATTAGTGTCCCTGACTAAAGAGCCAGAACCAACCAGGTGTGAGATTTGCTTAATAATATTATTTTACTACATTCAGAGACAGCAGGTCAATACCTGAATAAGATTTTGTAAAAAAATTATGATGAGATATATATAATTTTATACTGTGAAATCCATATACATCCTTGAATATAAAAAGGCACATTTGCATCTCTTCCCTCATGATTCTGACAGGAGCTGTATCTAATTAGTATCCACATTTAACAGAAAAAGAACTTGAGTCTAAGTTAGAAACTTTTTCAATGTCAAGTAAAATATAAGTAGTGGAGGTGGAACTAGGCGTTTTACTCCCAATCTCATGCTCTCTTCTATTTAAGCTGGGCTGAACTAGAATTAATAAATTTATTCTTGACATCTGAGCCATGTGTCACAAATATAATGTGAATTTAAAAAAAAACCCAAAATTGAGGAAAACTATAAAATTCAGTTGGAAAATCACAAAGAAATTTTTTTAGACTGATTGTAATCTATTTTCTTATAAAAAGGTGCCCCTGTGCAGAAATGGTATAAACAGAATGAAACCCGTGGAATTTACATACTCATTAAACTCCTCAAGCAGAGAGCAATATAAACTAACAGAGTGGAAATAAGGTCAGTGAACATAATGAGTGAAATACCTTACAAAGAGAAACTGGTGTGCAGCCTTGAAATTCACATTGTCTAAAGCTTGAGAGAACAAGTCTAGCTGCAACTTTACATTATGACTGTGTTGCTATGGTTTTGTGATTCAAAAGTAGAGCAATACTTAACTGGAAAAGTCAATTGTAAGCAATAATTTTTGAAGAGGTTTGGCTGAAAATTGAGTATTGTCAAACTATGAGAAGTTTTCTTCAATCACAAAATTATTTAAAAAGACCATGTGTTTGTACGACTGAAACAAAAGCATGAAAGTTCATAACTCTGTACTGTACCTCATGGTGATTCACTAATAAAAATTTTTTTTTTTCATCTTTGGTCACCAATTTTTTTTAATTTATTTTTTTACAGTTGTAGATTTACAATTTTTTTTGTGCTTGGGTTTCAATTATACAAAGATCAGATACCCATCCCTCCACCAGTGCCCGTTTTTCACCACCATGGATAATATCCCTCCCACCCCCATCCCCCCATCCCCCCCTGCCTCTGTGGCAGGACAATCCCCTGTGTTCTCTCTCTCCGTTTGGGTGTTGTGGTCTGCAAAAGAGGCATTGAGTGGCAAACATGTTCAGTCCATAGTCTACTTTCGACATGCATCTCCCGTCCTGGGAGGATCCTCCAAACATCCTTTATTTGGTGCTCCCTTCTCTATCTGAACTGCCCTTTCCTCTAGGATACCCGGCTGGCCTCTAAGTTATGGAATAATCCTCCTGGTGCTGATCTCAGCTATTCTTGGGTATTAATCTCATATTTTGTTACTTTATATCCCCCAGATGAATGCAATCTTTCTATGTCTATCCCTCTCTTTCTGACTCATTTCGCTTAGCATGATACTTTCCATATTGTACCACTTGTATGTAAATTTCATGACTTCATCTTTTCTAACAGCTACATAGTACTCCATTGTGTAGATGTACCAAAGTTTCTTTAACCAGTCATCTGTTCTTGGGCATTCAGGTTTCTTCCAGTTTCTGGCTATTGTAAAGAGTGCTGCAATGAACAAACAAGTGCAGATGTCACTTCGACTATACATTTTTGCTTCTCTGGGATATATTCCCAGGAGTGGTATTGCTGGGTCAAATGGGAGCTCAATTTCTAATTTTTGAGAATCGTCCATACTGTTGTCCAGAAGGGCTGAACCAGTGGACATTCCCACCAAGAGTGAAGGAGTGTCCCTTTCTCGCCACATCCACGCCAGCATCAGTTGCTTTTGTTCTTTTGAATGTGGGCCAGTCTCTGAGGTGTGAGATGGTATCTCATTGTGGTTTTGATCTGCATCTCTCTGATGATTAATGATGTAGAGCATTTTCTCATGTGCTTTTTTGCCATTCGGATTTCTTCTTTGAGAAAGTTTCTGTTCATTTCATTGCCCCATTTTTGGATGGGATTGGATGTTTTCTTCTTGTGGAGTTTAACCAGTATTTTGTATATCCTGGATATCAACCCCTTGTCAGATGTGTATTCGGCGAATATCCTTTCCCATTCTGTAGACTGTCTTTGTATTTTGGTCACTGTTTCTTTGGAGGTGCAGAAGCTTCTTAGTTTAAGATAGTCCCATTTATCTATCTCTGTTTTCACTTGCTTGGCCAGTGGCGTGGCATCTTTGAAGATAGCATTAGCTTCAATATCATGGAGGGTTTTGCCAACTTTATTTTCAATGTACCTTATGGTTTCTGGTCTGATGTTGAGGTCTTTAATCCATTTTGATCTTACTTTTGTACATGGTGTTAGGCAGAGTTCTGAGCCTATTTTTTTGCATGTAGCCGTCCAATGATGCCAACATAATTTATTAAAGAGGCTTTCCTTACTCCACTTCACATTACTTGCACCTTTATCAAAGATTAGATGATCATATGATTGAGGGGAGATGTCAGTGTATTCAACCCTGTTCCATTGGTCTGCAGTTCTGCCTTTGTTCCAGTACCATGCTGTTTTAATTATTACTGCTTTGTAGTACAGTTTGAAGTTCGGGAGGTTGATTCCTCCCATTTTCTTTTTCCCAAGAATTGCTTTAGCTATTCGTGGGGGCTTATTGTTCCATATAAATTTCAGGAGTGTTTGCTCCATTTCTTTGAAGAATGTCATGGGTATCCTTATAGGGATTGCATTGAATTTATACAATGCTTTCGGTAGTATTGCCATTTTGACAATGTTAAGTCTCCCGACCCATGAGCAGGGGATATCTTTCCATTTCCTCATGTCCTCTTTTATTTCCTGAAGTAGCGTTTTGTAGTTTTCTTTGTACAGGTCCTTTACTTCCTTAGTTAAGCTGATTCCTAGGTACTTGATTTTCTGGGGCACAATTGTGAACGGGATTGTTTTTTTCATGTTGCTTTCTTCTCTCTCACTGTTTGCGTATAGGAAAGCCATGGACTTTTGGGTATTGATTTTATAACCTGCAACTTTACTATACGAGTCTATTGTTTCTAGGAGTTTTTTGGTGGAGGTTATTGGGTTCTCAAAGTAGAGTATCATATCATCTGCGAATAGTGAAAGCTTGATTTCTTCCTTCCTACCTGAATGCCCTTAATATCTTTTTCTTGCCTAATCGCTATTGCAAGTACTTCCAGTACTATATTGAACAGAAGTGGAGAGAGTGGGCATCCCTGTCTCGTCCCTGATCTTAGAGGGAAGGCTCTCAGTTTTTCCCCATTGAGGATGATGCTTGCTGTAGGCTTGTGGTAGATGGCTTTAATTATGTTGAGGAAGGTCCCCTCTATACCCATTTTGGGTAGGGTTTTCATCATAAAGGGGTGCTGGATCTTGTCAAATGCTTTCTCTGCATCTATTGATATAATCATATGCTTTTTATCTTTTCTTTTGTTGATATGATGGATTATGTAGATTGATTTTCGAATGTTAAACCATCCTTGCATCCCTGGGATGAATCCTACTTGGTCATGGTGTATGATCTTTTTGATGGGTAATTGGATTCTATTTGCTAGTAGTTTGTTGAGGATCTTTGCATCTGTGTTCATCAGGGATATCGGCCTGTAATTCTCTTTCTTTGTGGTATCTCTGTCTGCTTTTGGTATCAGTGTGATATTCGCTTCGTAGAAACTGTTCGGAAGTGTTTTTGATATTTCAATTTCGTGGAAAAGCTTAAAGAGCATTGGGAGTAAGTCCTCTTTAAAGATTTGGAAGAATTCACTAGTGAATCCATCCGGGCCAGGACTTTTGTGCTTGGGGAGACTTTTTATTACCAGTTCAATTTCCTTGATGGTGATAGGTCTGTTCAGGTATTCCAGGTCTTCTTGGTTCAGCCTTGGGAGTCTGTAGGAGTCTAGGAATTTATCCATTTCCTCGAGGTTTTGATGTTCCGTGGCATAAAGCTTCTCAAAGTACTCCCTCAGGATCCTCTGAATTTCTGTGGTTTCTGTTGTATTGACCCCCTTTTCATTTCTGATTCGGTTTATTAGGGTTTTCTCTCTCCCTTTCTTTGTGAGTTTTGCTAGCGGCTTATCGATCTTGTTAATTTTCTCAAAGAACCAGCTTTTGGTTTCATTGATCTTTCGGATTGTTTTTTGGGTTTCCATCTCATTAATCTCTGCTCTGAGTTTTATTATTTCCTTTCTCCTGTTCGAGTTGTGCTCCTTTTTTTGGTCCTTCTCCAAGCTCTTAAGCTGTGAGGTTAGGTTACTTATGTGTGTTCGCTGCTCCTTCCTGAGGAATGCTTGTAGAGCTATAAACTTTCCTCTTAACACAGCCTTTGCTGTGTCCCATAAGTTTTGGTAACTCGTGTTCTCATTTTCATTCGTTTCTAGGAATCTTTTGATTTCCTCTTTGATTTCCTCTTTGATATTGAACAACGATAATCCACTCGTTGTTCAATAGTGCACTGTTTAATTTCCAGGTGTTTGATTTAATTTTCTGTTTTTGTGTGTGATTTACTTCTAATTTCAGCGCATTATGGTCTGAGAAGATTGTTGATACAATCTCTATCTTCTTAATTTTATGGAGGCAAGTTTTGTGGCTCAGCATGTGGTCTATCTTGGAGAATGTTCCATGGACGCTTGAGAAGAATGTGTATTCAGCTTTTTGTGGATGAAGTGTCCTATATATATCTACCAAGTCCCTTTCTTCCATTGTTTCCCTCAAATGAAGTATGTCCTTGCTAAGCTTGAGTCTGGTTGATCTATCAAGAGGTGACAAAGCAGTGTTGAAGTCTCCCACTAGTATTGTGTTGCTATTGATGTCTTTTTCCAAATCTATGAGTAGTTGTTTTAAGTATTTTGCTGGTCTCTCATTAGGTGCATATACATTTATTATTGTAAGTTCTTCCTGTTGTACAGATCCTTTGATCAATAAGAAATGGCCTTCACTGTCTCTTATGACCTTCCTCACTCTGAAATCGATGTGGTCTGATATAAGGATGGCTACCCCAGCTTTTTTATGGGAGCTGTTTGCCTGTAGGATTGTTTTCCAGCCTTTGACTCTGAGTCTGTGTTTGCTTTGACTATTGAGATGCCTTTCTTGCAGGCAGCAGAATGTTGGGTTCAATTTTCTAATCCATCCTGCCACTCTATGACTTTTAATTGGTGCATTTAGCCCATTGACATTGAGAGAGATTATTGTTATGGGATTTTGTCCCATTGTTCTGTTAAAATTTGGTGTATTTGAGGGTCCTTTTTTGCCTTAAAGTAGCCCATTTAGTTGTTCTTGTAACCATGGTTTTGAGTCTATGAAGTTCCTGAGCTGTTGTTTGTCTGTGAAACTGTGTGTTGTTCCTTCTATTATGAATGAGAGTCTCGCTGGGTAAAGTATTTTTGGAGAGGCATTTATTTCATTGAGTTTTTTCACTATGTCCCACCACTGTTTTCGGGCCATGAGGGTTTCATCAGAAAAATCAGCTGTGAATTTTAAGGATGCTCCTTTGTAAGAGATTTCTTTTTTCGATCTTGCTGCTTTCAGAATTTTGTCTCTGTCTAAGGTTTTGGTCATTTTGATCAGAATGTGTCTTGGGGTATTTTTATTCGGATTTCTTCTAGCTGGTACCCTTCGGGCCTCCTGAATGTGGTCACAAGTTTTCTTGAGCTCTGGAAATGTTGTAGCAATGATTTCTTTGACAGTTTCTTCTTCATCGAGGTTTTCTTCCTGTACCTCTGGGACTCCAATAATTCTTATGTTACCCCTCTTGGCTTCATCACGATCTTCTCTTGCCATCTGTTCCCGAATTGTGAGTCTCTTTTCCATTTTCTGCTCTTTTCTGGAGAGTCTCTGAACTTCATCTTTGAGTTCACTGATTCTGTTCTCAGCAGCTGTTACTCTGCTGCTGAGGCCTTCCACTGAGTTTTTCAATTCGCCTACGAGATTTTTCAGGTCTGATATTTCTGATTGCATTTTCCTCATTTCTGCCTTCAGATCCTCTTGTCTTCTATTGGCATTGGTTTCCATTGTTTCTTTTAATTCCCTAAGCATCCTAAGTAGCTCCCTCCTGAATTCCTTGTCAGAGAGGTTGTCTAACAATACAGTACTGTTGGTGTCATCTGGACTAGACTCTTCAATATGAAAGTTTGGTGGGCTTTTGAGTTGCTTTACCATTGTTTACCAGTGTGGTTTAGTCCTTCACGTTCACTGTTACTATTCTGCTTGATATGCAGTGTGAGTTAAGATAGGCTTATGAGTTATTGGCTACTGTGTTTCTAGTGGCTGAGCTAAAATAGAGAAGTTTCCATCTAAGAAGGTAGCTTATGGTTCCTAAGGCATATGTAGTGGGAAAATATTTCGCGGCTGCGTTAGCGGCCGCGGCTCCGGAAAGAGTCCCTGGCACTGGCAAGGAGTTGGGAACGTCTCCTGTTTGAAATTGGAACCGTTCAGCTTTGTTGCCCAGAGCTGGGCCTCCGTGCCCGTCCCATGCAGCTCAGGGGTTGAAAACCGGCTGTCTAGGGGCTGGATCTACGTGCGCATGCCCAGAAAGGGTCCCAGGCCCTTGGAGGCGGGCTGTACCTGTTTGAAATTGGAGACACTAATAAAAATTTTTTAAAAAATAAAACAAAAAAAAAATAAAAAGACCACTGTATACCGAGGAAGGGACTAACATTACTCACTATGAAGTATTTTCTGACTTGCAAAGTTCTGTCAAAAAAATTCATTCATTAACATTTTTACTCATTGAAAAAATATGCAGCTATTTGATGCCATGCACTGTGATAAACCTAGAAGAAGATGTGAAAATTTGCTGCCTATCTCCAACAAATCTATTGAGTGAAAAGAAAAATTGCAGTGAATTTTGATAAATTGTTTAATAATGATATAAGCAATATGTTGTAGGGCTATCTATACAGTGCATCTCTAGTACTAATGAAAGACTCTTTGAAGTTACATCACTTGGGTAAGAAATAAGAAATGATGACAATCACATGAACAGAGGAGCATGGAAACTGGATAGATATAACCATTAGCAAAGCCTTGGGGTTTTGAAACACTACAATATGTAGAGAGATAAATGATAGTAATTAGCCTGGGCTATAAGGATTGCCAATTAATAGAAGAAGTAAGGGAAGCCCAATTGCAAAATTAAATTTTTCAGAATTCACACTTTCTTTCAGCAATGATCTCAACTGAGATCTTAAGCAGAGGAAATATATGTTCCTTGGAGAAAATTTTTAAGTGAATTAATGTCAGAGATAAATGGGAAATAAATTGCTTTTAAGAATTGAATTATTAGGTCAATTTAAAGGCCAATTCCCCAAATAAGTGTCCTAAACTTTTTTCAATTATGTTTAGTATTACAAATATTCCAGCTTAATTCTGATCTAGGCTACATCAATATTGACAGGTGGAGATCTAATAGGAATACCTTTCTTGAATCTCAGGTATTTTACTTGCACATGAGGTTATTAGCTCTGATGTTATTAAAAACTGTACATGTTCCAACATGTAAGTTATATTCATCTGGGAATACTTACTACATTTTCAGAAAATCGTGAATAGGATTATTTATGACGTTTTCATTAGTGTTAAGGAAAAGTAAATATATTTTTCACTGAGGCACAAAAGAGAGATAAAAGAACAATAGTTTCCAATTTCTAGTGTAACCTTAAATTGTGTAAAGGAAAATAATATAGGATGGATTGTAACTCTTGCTTTGGGCAAATCATATTGGTAACTAAAAGAAACAAAATAGCTTGTTTTCACTGAAACATTAGGAAATTCTTTCAAAGTAAATTCTCATATGTGTTTGCATTTGACATAATCTTTAAAAATAATATTGGAATAGAATTCAAAATATTTGGTTTTGGGTTAGGATTCAGAAGATCATATTATACCATATTCACTGTATCACTATGTCACTGTCATCCCGTTGATCTTTGATTTACTCCAGCGGGTGCCAGTAACATCCCTATTTCTTCCAGCCCTGAGATTTTAGCAGCCTCTTCTTGTCTTTTCACAGCTCTTTTAGGGTCAGGGGAATAAGACCTATTGTTGTTACTGTATTTGGCAAATCGAATATTCCACAGGGAGCTTGCCAGGCTCTGCCTGTCCATACTCTCCGTAGCTAGCCAGGCTCTCCGAGAGGTATAAAAGAGGTAGTGTCTTACAATGTGTGACATGGCCACGGTTAGGAAAGCGGCCTGGAGCGTGGCAGTGGTTGGGTAGTGGTGGTCAGCTGCCTGAGCTGAGTCCCTTGGAATGGGGAGGGCTCTCACCTGCCCCACAGCTTGGCGTGGAGTCCGGTGGCATGGTTCTGGGTGCCTCCTTTTATACTCCCATCTGGGAGGCGCATCTGTGAGTTCTGGAGGGTGGGGGATGAGGAGATTATATGGTGCCGGCAGGATGTGGCTTATGGGTGTGATCCCTGAGTTAATTATACCATATTAATTTAGAAAAAAATATCAATTTTTATTTTGCATTTTCTTGTTATAATGGCATAATGTGTCTTATCGTCATAATATTTAAACCCCTTTCATCCTACCTGATTTGTGTATGTTACTAAGTGAATAACTGATTTCTGAAATAGTAAATAGTTGTTTATAGTCACATATCTATACCGGAGCACATTAAAACATCACTCTAATATAATGATTTTTATTGTTGAGAAAGTTATACCTTCTTTTACAGGGACATTTCACAATTTAAGATGATAAAACTTTCAAAAATATGACATGTATAATGTCTTAAGCTGAATAATACATAGTACGACTTGTGTTTAAATAAAAGAGCTCATTTGAGTATGGTATTTTATAGAAACTTTTATCAAGAAGTCGTTTCTGTTTGTATTATGAGAAGTCAAGTGAATACCAAACTCCTGTCATGGATCTCATTTACATAGTACTTCAAACTAATTGGAATAAAAATAAAACAATGCAAAATAAACGAATATTACAAATCGTTTGGCAGGCTTCACGTTTAATTAGTAATTAAATATCAAAGCCAGATATAACAATATGTTTTGTTATATAATATGTTCTGGTAAACAATTGTATAAAAACTGTGTATAAAATCATACTCTATAAACAATTGTATAAAAATAATGTCTTATGGATTATAGCATTAATATGTTGATAAAGTAATTTCTTTAAATATTATTAAAATAATAAATATTCTAATTAATATATTTTAGCATAAATTAGTTTTAATATACTATTTGATGTTTCAAAATTTTAACTAAAGTCAAATTTATGAACTTAAATATTACATTATAATTAATATTTTTCTGCTAAACCTGCACAAGCAACTTTCTGCTAACAGTAATAACAAATCAAGTTGAAATCCTATTTATAAAATATTATCTTTGTGATCACCACTGAAATTCTTTGTACATATTTTTCTAAACTATATATATTAAGTCAACTAGTTAGTAAAGTTGTACATTACTTTAACTGTACAGAATAATGGCAATGGTGAAATTTTTTTTAAAGTATCCTGAATATAAGAGAAGGTTACAGACCTAAACTGTTTTAATATTTGTATGGCTCTAGCTGCTGATAATGAGCTACATTTTAATATTTAATATCAGGACCAGATGCAAAAATAAATTTCTAGACCACACCCACAACCCTAGTGTCAGTTTCCCTCTACCATGTCCTAGAGCATCCCCTCCTCTGTCCCATCTTCCCTACAATGACATGCTTCCATTAAAGGGAATTGCCAGTTTTTGTTGGCCTGAGTATTTGTTGTTTCTTTACTATGTTACTTTATATACCAAATGTTGAGGAGGTAGTTCTGTATCTTTCCCTCTGCTTCTGACTGACTTCACTCAGCAAAACTACATGATTTTGTTCTTTTTACTTATAGCTGAGTAGTATTCCATTGTGTGTATGTGTATAGATTTTAATCCAGTTATTTACTTTCACATTTGAATACACTTTTATTTATCCTTGGCATATAATATTATCTAAATTTCAGGGCATAGTTCCGTACTCTTTATTTTTTCTTTTTGGGTCACACCCGGCGATGCTCAGGGGTTACTACTGGCTTTGCACTCAGGAATCACTCCTGGCAGTGCTCGGGGGACCATATGGGATGCTGGGAATCGAACCCGGGTTGGCCGCATGCAAGGCAAATGCCCTACCCGCTGTGTTATTGCTACAGCCCACTTCTGTACTCTTTTATATGTAAGATTCACCATAGCAATAATCACTTTCTTGTGTTTTTTTTAAATTTTCATGTGAACTTCATCGATCCTTTGTTCACATTTTCACATTTTTTAGAGCCTGAGTTATTTTTTGTTATAATTTGCTTATTTTCTTTGGTTATTTTTATTCTATTTATCAGAGAAACCTCCAGGTAATTGCCTTTGATATCTGATTAATTTTGCTTGGCATAATCACTTCAAGTTTGAAACTTGTTGGAATAAGAGGAAAAAATATTTTCTTTTACATAGCTTAATAATTAAATAATATTTTAATGAACATTTATTTTATATATTATTTTATTGTAAGACATTAATAAGCATCTAGGTAATAGTATTCAGAACATCTGAAGTTCAAGTAATTTACATTACAATAATACTGTAAGAGTTATAGCACTCTACTCTGTAAATACTGAAACACATTTGGTGATGTGGAGGATAATTATCTATAATAAATACTTCTGTGTAAAATAAAACAATGTATATAGAGCCCGGCAAGCAACAGAGAATATCTTGCCCACACGGCAGAGCCTGGCAAGCTACCTGTGATGTGTTCAATATGCCAAACACAGTAACAACAAATCTCACAATGGAGACGTTACTGGGCCTGCTCGAACAAATTGATGAATGATGGGAGGACAGTGCTACATATAGAATTAAACTTTTATATTTTAATTTTTTCCCTGGTAGATTTGAGAGTTTCTTAAAATCTCTGTACTCTATTTATGCTTCTGATAATAGGTATAAAACTACTTCCTTAAGTTTACTGTGGAGGTCAAATGTGAAAATGTGGAAAATTTTAAAGATTTTATTGTCAGTAGTATGCTGTCTGGAGCGATAGCACAGCGGGTAGGGCGTTCGCCTTACAAGCGGCCAACGTGGCCGACCCGAGTTCGATTCCTCCGCCCCTCTTGGAGAGCCCGGCAAGCTACCGAGAGTATTCGATATGCCAGACACAGTAACAACAAAGTCTCCAATGGAGACGTTACTGGGCCCGCTCGAGCAAATCGACGATCAACGGGAGGGCCTTTACCTTTACCTTATGCTGTCTCTTCAACATAGGAGTTAATATACAATAAAAATAACTGATGATCATTTTACATTGGATGCAAGTTTATATAAATATCTGGACTGAAAATTAGCAATTTTGCAGTAGGTACACAGAATTTTATTTTTCTCTGTAATTTTATTTGGGGACCACACCCAGCTATTTTCAGGGCTTACTACTGGGGATTGAATATGATGACAGGAATTGAACGTAGGTCAGCCATGTGAAAAGCAAGCATTTTACCTGTGGTTTTATCTCTCGCCAGTTCCTGTGTAGCCAGAATTCTAAACTTTTAACTTGGGAATGCTGCCTCTTAGATAAAACTGGTAAAAATGAAACAATGTCAGTGCTGTGATTATTATATTATGTGGCACAGATGACATGAAGACAGACAAGTTGGAAGACTCACACAAGCTTTTTAAATGATGATGTTCAGTCCATGCCAGAAGAAGAATGTAGAGATATAATCCCAATCATATTTGACAGATAAGGAGTTTCTCCAAATTCCTCTTATTTATATGTATCTTCTTGGAATTATTGTAACATTTCTCATCAGTCAAAATCATTAAATTAATTTGCCGAAGCAAATTAAAGGCAGTCACAAAGTAATACAAGTTTACTAGAAAAGCAACAGAGTTTATTATGAGATCTACACATTCCTAATATCTTTATTTAGATTTGATTGATTATTAATTTCTTATTGATTTCTCAAATATTTCTTTTAATTGTGTTTAACCTGAGTTACCTTGTCAATTTTTTTATATGTCTCCATCTTTTTCTTTTCAAACTCTCATGTTTACTTTTGTATTATACATTGAAGGTGTTAAGTTTTTCTTTTGTGGCCAATCTTATAATCTTTAATCTATAATCTTTTTTCTGTTGTTATTCCAAGCAAATTTGAGGGTATGTATAATTCAAGAATACATTTTCTTTACAACAAAGTCACCTATAAATAAATGCTGATAAGAATGAAAATAAGGTCGATTTTATTTTCTACTAATTTTTATAATTTTCTTACAAATTATGCAGAGTAATAACTCTCTGCTTTAAGAGACAAAGCTTTTCCATTCAGAAAGTCCTTATTTGTCTTACCACTGTTTTGTAAGGGACCAGGTCATATTTTAGGATTTTCTTTTAAAATATTAGACATTATAACATTTTAACAAGCGATGCAAGGGAATCTTAAATCAAACTTTGTTTACAAATACAATTGTAAATGATTTGAAGGGTAGAAAATAGTGGAGGATAGAAACAACGTCTGCATATTAAACTCTATTGTAAGTATTAGAACATCACAGAGTCCCTAAGTTGAGCCACCAGAATAGGATGTAAAGTAAATAGGTAAACATCTAAAAGTATGATTTGCAAAGCTCTGTAGTAAATGTAGAGGGTGAGACAAAGGTGAACTAAAATAAAACTGTTCCAGTGGATTCCATAGTATTAAGGAAGAAGAAATACGCAGCTATAACTTTGTTGGTATTAGCAAGTGAAAAAATGAAATATGCCTTGAGAGAGGTAAAAGTAAAAAGCATTTTCTGTTCATTGAAAACTTGCTTCTGCATTGGCCAAAAAAGGTTTCATGGGAGAAAAAGGATTTGGTGCAATGCCTTGCAGGTTAGTAAATCCTATTAAAAATAATAAATAAATAAAGGTAAAGGTAAAGGTAAAGGCCCTCCCATTGATCGTCGATTTGCTCGAACGGGCCCAGTAACGTCTCCATTGGAGACTTTGTTGTTACTGTATTTGGCATATCGAATACTCTCGGTAGCTTGCCGGGCTCTCCGAGAGGGGCGGAGGAATCGAACTCGGGTCGGCCCTGTTGGCCGCTTGTAAGGCGAACGCCCTACCGCTGTGCTATGAAATAAATAAAATATTCAGAAAATTACATTTTTTCTTTTTACTGAGATGCTGTTATTTATTGTTGACTTTTACTAAGATATTTGTAAAATAACACTTATATACACATATATAGTTTTTTATTATTTTATGGGAGTCATAGCCAGCCAGCGGTGCTTAAGAAGGGACAGTGTAATTTATAAAAAGGTTCAGGGAGACTGTGAGAATCCAGGGATGAAACTCAAGGTCTCACACATTTTATGCATATGCTGTACAACTTTAACCATCAAATCCACAGTTTCTAACAGTGCTTTTAAATTTAGAGTTCATTTAATTCAATTAAAATTAAGAGTTATAGCCTCACCTCTTGTGAAAATATATCCTGACTTTTCGATTTTTCTACTGTTTGGTTTAGGGTATATTTAGCCATTTTACTCTGTGCCAAACTTTTTTTAATTTATTCTTTTCATTTTGTTCTGGGATTAACTCTCAGAATGGGGTACAGTGCTCAGGAGTTGTTCCTGTAGTGCTAGAGAGATAATGCAGTTCTGGGAATCAATCTCAGGGATCCAGAATGTGAAGCCTGAACTCTAGTCCTTTGAAACACTTCCTGGTCAACAGTTTCACGCACTAAACTTGGCATTTCAGACCTTATCAATTCTGCCATTTGAGAGGGGCAACATGAACATAAATTGTAGCACTGTAGCACTGTTGTCCAGCTGTTCATCGACTTGCTTAAGGGGGCATCAGTAACGTCTCCATTGTGAGACTTGTTGTTATTGTTTTTGGCATATTGATTACAACATGGGGAGCTTGCCAGGCTTTGCCCTATGGGCGAAATACTCCCCATAGCTTTCCAGGATCTCCAAGAGGGGCGGAGGAATCAAACCCAGTTCAGCCGTGTGCAAGACAAACGCCCCACCCTCTGTGCTATCATTCCAGACTGAACATAAATTAACTAAGCATATTAACTAAATATATCTTTAAAGTTATATTTATGATTTGCATTGGACATTTTCTGGGGATCATAATGTAGTTGATGCAAGTTGATTTGCAATGCATACCTGAGACATATAATGGTATATTGCAATATCATTAGTTTATCAAAACATGCTTGATAGAAAGTAATGTTTATGACTTGACCATTTTTTATAAAGTATTAGAAGAAAAGTTAACTATAAGTAGAGTCAGTAGTAAAGTAACTCATTTAAAAAGCCATTTTTTTCCTAACCAGACTAATGATAAGGAATTCATATTTTATAGTATTTTAATTAGTTTGATAAGCATCATAATGGGTGTTTACTTTTCACACTGAAATCATATTTCTATTCTACATAGTGAAGTAATACATCTAATTTATCCCAAGCTAATGACTATAATAATCTCTGGTATGTAGCATTTATTTATATACTCCAGTTCTTCTTTTAGTTTAACACTCTACATGAACTTGTCTTTGATTATTTAAACACTGGGTGTTTTATAATCTAAAGACATTAACAACGATGACGTTACAGTTAGCAATCAAACAGCATTTTGGTTAAGAACATAAGCCATGTTTTGATAAGTATTTTTTTTTTCACTTTAATACCTGAACATCACTTTGAAAAGAAATGTAAACTTATAGATGAAAGAAGATGAAAATAATCCAGCACAGTGGTTTTCTAACTACAGCAGGGGGTAGAGAGGTAGGACTGAATATCAAGGACCAAACTTAGAGCTGTGTTTCATTGATGTAGATTTAATCATATACCTCCCAAATGTAAAATATATGCACTCTCCCTCATGGTTCCCCCAAGTCTCATCTCATTATGCCTCAGATCAAAGTCCAAAATCTCATCATCTAAATCAGGTCTTGGAGTGTGTGAGGCTCCTGATTGTAATCCTCTAAATACAGCTCCAGGGACAAAATCCATTTCCATTTCTGAACCTATGAAAAAGATAAGTTGTTGGCCTTGATACCAAGATAATAGAGCTGGAACAAGACATGAGCTCTTAGTGTTCATTTTAATAAGTGGGAAATAGGAAGCAAAATGCTTAATAGGAGTTTTGATGTAGGTGGGAAAATGTTAAGTCTTTCTTGATGAGATATCAGGGATTAAGGATAATTCTCTGTCTTTCTACTCTCTGTTCTGTCCTGACTTCATTCTCTGAGTCATGTATCTCTTTCATATAAGAGATACATATATACATATACACATATATGTATATATGTATATATATACAGCATATATACATATTTGTGTAGCATATATACATATTTGTGTAGCATATTATTCTTCCTTCATATTATAGAATACATGTTTATATGTCCCTAAACTCACATGCTAAAATCCTAAACCACAGTGTGTATTTTTCAGAGCTGGGGCATTTAAATAGAAGGATACTGTGATGGTGGAACCCTCATAAACAGGGTTAGTGCCCTTCAGAGACACTATCCTGTCCCCTGCTCCCCATCATGTGAGAATACAGTACAGAGATAATGGGTTTTCTTATGAATCAAAAATGGGGCCCTCTCCACATATCTAATTGTCTGTAAACTAGATCCAGGATATCCCAGGTCCATAATTGTGGAAAATAAATCTTTGTCCTTTATAAGCCACCAAATTAATGGCATTTTTCTTGTAAGAGTCTGAACAAAGAAGGCCAATAGAATTTTGAGGGTAAAAATCTCTGCTTTTGTGCTTTCTCTTTCTCGGAGGAAGTTGGCAGTGTCCCCGCTGGAATAATTTCCTTAATGACCTTAAAGACTGCCTGTGGATTTCAATGTGGTTCTGCCTATTAGACAAAAGTTGTACTCAGATCTTTGTAAAACAATCTTTCTCTTCTTCCTGTGCAGATAGCTTAAGGACAAGATCCTCAATTTTTGTAGGTTGACTGAATGGTGATTTTAGGCATTATTAATTTCTTTAAGGGATCTTTCAGTCACTAAAATTACTCTGACCTTTCTACTTTTCTGAGGTTATAGCAAAATGTGGCGTACTTGCCCCTTTCCTCAACCATGCTTTGGAGATTTTTTTTTATGAACTGTAGCATACTTCATACTCGGAAAGGCTAAGTATTTCAAAACCCTAAATGTCTAGGTTTTTTTCTAGCTTTTATTAAAGACATATACATATTCATATGTTTGAATATATATTTCAATGTATCCACCTACTTTCATATTTTACTATATTCTGATCCAACCAAAACATTTTCTTGTATCATTCATTTCTTCAAAATAAGCCCCACCCCTGACACTTAATCTTCAGGACACTTCACTGTTCTAGTCCCAATCCCCTAGCGTCGTTCTCTGCCATTGCTATTCCTATATTAGCACAGTAGGTAGGGCGTTTGCCTTGCACGTGGCTGGCCTGGCAGACCGGGCCAAGCCAGGTTTGATTCCTCTGCTCCTCTCGGAGAGCCCAACAAGCTGCTGAGAGTATTTTGCCTGCACAGCAAAGCCTGGCAAGCTACCCAAGACATATTCAATATGCTAAACGTAGTAACAAGTGTCACAATAGAGACATTACTGGGCCCACTAGAGCAAATCGATGAACAACAGGAGGACAGTGACAGTGACAGTGACAGCTCAGAATAGCAGGGCTGATAAAGAGTAGTTGCATGAATTAAAGTAGCAAGCAAAAAAGATAGAAAACTAAGCATTGCTTGTGATGAGGTAAATCCAGAAAGTGTTTCTAACAAAATATTTTAGTAAAAACTAAGCAAAATAAGGTAATTAGAAATGAGGTAAAAGTTAAACATCTCTGGGAGAGTTTCTCTATCATGTGTTTCCAAGGCAGGATGGCAACAATACACCCAACCCCCATCCAACCATACATATACGTACATACTCATGACTTTTTAAATCTACATCTTTGTTTCTCCACAACACAGAAACCATGGATGAAGAATAGCAAATATAAGTCTCCCTACTCTGTCAGAGTGTAATTCTATTATTTATTTGTTCTGCATGTATTGTATTAGGAAATGCAGCGCACCTGTGGTCAACCATATTGACTCTGTATTATCTATTTAAAGGAACTCACACGCTTGCCAATTGATCCTGGTCAATTTTTGCCTTGAAGATATATGGGCCAGAAGTATAATATTTATTTATTTCAAGTGTGATGCATAGGTTTTCAAAAATCAAAAGGTCCTGTTCTGTTACAGAATAAAACACCAGATACACCCAGAGAACAGATTTCAGCCTTTGTCATAAATACTCCAAGACTTCCTTATATCTTAGAAGTTGACAGCATACTTAGATGAAACTTTATTTAAGGGCAAGAGAAATAGTGCAGGAGATAAGGCGCTGGCCTTGCACATGGTCAACTCTGCACTAGATATGGTGTCCTGAGCACTACCAGAACTGATTCTTGAGAACAGAGCAAAGAGTAAGCAGAGCTGGGTATGCCCCAGCACCCATTTTGCACCACAAAAAAATCTTTCTTGAAAATGATCATAGACAGTATTTTGATAATGTAACATCAAAGTATACCAAAAATATCAAATACAATTTTAATACATTTTTATAGTTGAAAAATAGACACATAAGTCATACTTCTCTACTTTTAAAGTATATTAAATCTTTTCTTCCTTTTTAAATAACTGTGGTATTGTGCATTCGCATTTTCCTAAATTAATATTTAAAGATGGAACCTTTTGAAAGCTTAATTGAATTAAACTAAGGTACCTTATTTCACTATGTACTGATGGTCTGTAACTTATCAGATATGCAAATGCCAATCTAGAAAGGTAATAAGATATGCATAGAAAATTGACCAAATATAAGATCCTTAGGAAAATGTGATATGTTATTAGAATGTAAGATGATGTGGCATGAAAATATTGAGGCCAAATGCTGAAAAATAATAAGTTACAATGACCTTTTGAAGGCATTTGTGGCACAAAATTAGAACTTTTATAGAAAAATTTTATGTAAATGACTAATATACATGAACATCCAAAACTTTATGATTCAGACATATTTTCAATTTACGAGTAGTAGAATTAATTTCTCTGCTTGGTATTGAATGGGTTATATGGACACATTCTCATATATGTTTTTATTTAATTCTACCTCCTACATAGTCATGTTTTTTAAACACATCTGAAGTAAGTTTTTTTTAAAAATGTTCTGTGCCTAAGCTTAAAATTGGTCTGGAGCAATAGCACAGCGGGTAGGGCATTTGCCTTGGAAGTGGCTGACATGGTCGACATGGCCGACTGTGAAGTTCCTCCGCCCCTCTGCCCCTCTCAGAGAGCCCGACAAGCTACCGAGAGTATCTCACCTGCATAGCAAAGCCTGGCAAGTTACCCGTGACGTATTTGATATGCCAAACACTGTAACACGTCTCACAATTTTACTGGGCCCACTCTAGCAAATTGATGAACAACAGGAGGACAGTGACAGTGACAGTGAAGCTTAAAATCTACTTCTTTTGTGTATTTTAAAGACATACTCACTAACTTTTGTTTTCTCTTCCACTGATAAAAATCAAACTATGTAAGAAAAACAGCAGCAGAGAAAAAAATGTTGAATCTTTTATAGGAATGCATGGATGCTTAGAATTTCAATGCTACTTTTCTGACTAGGATAATGACTAAAATTCAACAAGCCTTTTGCTAAAACACAGTGAATGTCATGAGCTGCTATATCTTTCATGCTGGAGTTCAAAGTCTGACTATGATGTATAATCTCCTGAACTGAAATCCACTATCTTGTTAAACCTGTTTAATGTTTATTTTTTTTCAGTGATTGAAACAGAGGAGCAATATGCCAGACAGATCCCGATTTAGACTCAGCACTTCTCTTTATCAAGACTATTTATTTATTCTAAGAATTCTACAGTAAAGTCTCCATAGTACAGTGAAAAATACTTTTTTTTGAATCCCTAGAAGCCAATGTTAGAAAAATGAAAGTATGAGATAAGAAGGAAACTCTTAAAATAGAAAAGAACTGTGTGAAATGAGAGGTGAAATTAGATTTATATTTTATATTTATAGGATGAACAAACACAAATTCAAATTGAATTCAAGACCATATTTTATAAGACTGAAATAAATTAAGGTTGTTGTCATCTTTCCCACACATCCAGCCATGTCAAGTAAAACAGTTTGTAAGTTGGTACATACAAAGACTGTTTCTCAAGTAAGGGATGCTATATAAAGCAATTTCCTAACTCACATAAAAAAATGTCTAGTGGACGAAATATAGCTCATGTGGTAGTGTATATGCTTCACATTTGTGAGATCCTGTGTCCTAACCCTGATGTTACATAACTTGCTGGATGTTATATGTACAACTGTATCAACCATAAAAAACAATCAGAGGGGCTGGAGCGATAGCACAGCCTGTAGGGCTTTTGCCTTGCACGCAGCTGATCTGGGTTCATTTCCCAGCATCCCATATGGTCCCCTGAGCACTGACGGAAGTAATACCTAAGTGTATGAGCCAGGAATAACCCCTGTGCATCACCGGGTGTGACCCAAAAAGAAGGAAAAAAATCAGAAAAGGGGACTGGAGAGATAGTGCTTGGGTTAAAGTGCACACGCCTTGCATGCAGCAGACCCATCCAGATCTCTGGTTCCAAAAGGTCCCCTGATCTTCCCTGTGTCCAGTTCTGGAGAACTCAAAGCAGAGCTGGGGTGTAGCATCCATTTCTTGGACTTTTCAATGAGTAGATGAATCAGTTGGCAGAGAATACCAGGGAGGGGCCCCAGAGCTCCTGAGCACCAATAGAGACACCACCCCACCAAACCTCCACACTCACTACCCCCCCACACACACATACACACAACAACCTTATAATAATTGTAATAATAGTCTAGGGAACATATTATTACACTTTTCCAGGCACTGAAGTTTCATTTAAATTTTTGTGTAAGATGGGGTCTGGGGGGAGCAGGAGGAATTGGAATAGTTTTGCAAGCTCTTCATAGGTTGAAATTGAACTCAACATTTCATTGATATGCACATTTCTTTTGTTTCCTTCAGTTATTTTTAATCACAGAGGATTGTTAGGGTTAAATATACCTGATAAAAAATCATTTCTGGCTAGTTTTATAAAGAAATTATCCTGGGACATGCAAAAATCCCTTCACTCTTTGACAAAATACTTCCTCACATTGATTATGCCTGATCAAAATGATCCTTCAGCAAAAATTTTGTTTCGGAAAATAATTCATCCAGAGAGGTATCTGTTCCTTTCGGGATTTTGTTAGAAATTGTAACAGGATCTGAAAAGTGGGTTCTCAGCTGAAAAATCCTATCCTGCTAAGATACATCAAAACATCTAAAAAACAGCAACAAGAAGGATGCCATGCCCTGTAACCTCCAGCAGAAATGCTATCACATACACAGGCATACCACACACACAACATTAAAAGACCTGTCCTCCTGTTTTTTTATAAGCTATTTTCCAACAAGACAACTGTTAGTGGGACTGGAGTGATAGACAGTGTATAGGGTGTTTGATTTGCACTCGGCCCACCCAGTTTCGATTCCCAACATCCGCTATGGGATCCTGAGCACCGCCAGAAGTAATTCCTGAGCGTATGAGCCAGGAGTAGTCCCTGTGCACCATCGGGTATGACCCGAAAAGCAAAACAGCAACAACGAAAAAGACAACTGTTAGTGACTACCCTCTTTATTTGCAACAAAATCATTCAACTAAGGAAATAAAATGGTGGTCTAAATAGAGACTATTAGCCCCAAGTTATTTATTTAGGAAGTACCACTAGATAATGCTAGACTATTGAGTACCTTGTCTAAAAACTTCCATGACTGTTTCATAAAGGTGTAGAAAAGGAGTGGGTGCCTGTTCCAGGTAAAGTGGTTGTGCTATCCAAGAATAGTCCACTTGCAACCCTCCTCTTGTCTCAATTAATCCTTTATTCCTTGTAGAAACAAATATATCCAGCTCCCCATGTCCAGGAGGGACAAACTGCTCTTTTCGGTTCCTGGTTCCTAGGGAACTTTGAATAATTTGGAGGAGAAATGGTATTTGAATTGTTTCATAGTAAAATTATCCTCTGTGTCAAGGACTTGGGAGAGCTATAGGGATTTCTTACAAACAGAACAAAATGGAAGTTTAAAGGTCTCAATTGTAGACTCCCAACTCTTTACCCATTTGCAGAAAAGAAAAGATTACATTGGTGACAAGATCATCTACTGGGGGTTTAAACTGTTAAACAGTGAATCCACGTGATGCTCTTTCACTCAAGAAGGGTATGAAAGTGGAAGCAGCATCAGGTCAGTGGCTTCTGTGCTTTAGGGAAAACTTTATGTGGCAATTAAGCTAGAATTAGCTCTGTGCTGGCCAAAAGTCATAACCCCTTGAGGTATTATTAAAGCAAGCTACCTGACTAATCTACCAAACACTGGAGCCAAGATTTCGGTGCCTCAAGTGGTTTGTATCAAGCAATCTGCTTGAGCTCTAATTTGGCCAGCATGGTTCTTAGGTTGCAATTTCTCCAAATTGAAAGTATGCAGAATAAGGTTGGTGTATTTGCTTGCTTGCTTCAAAAGCTGTGTGTATCTTTATTTTTCTTTTTCTCTTTCTTTCCTAATTTTCAGTTTTATTTTTCTCAATTTTTTGAAATAATTGTGTAAAGTTATTTGCTTAGATCTTTTTCTAGATGATTTACTAATATTTCTCTCATTTTTTAGTAATTTTTAAATTATCTAGTCCCAAACAATAACACCTCTAGACAACAAAAAAAAAAGACAAGCTTAATGTCTTCTAAAGGAATAAAATGTTGGACTACAGAGAGAATAGCATTGGATGCCAATCCAGGAATCTTATGGTGAGCTGTCCTAAGTACTGAAGCTCTGAGGTCAGCATGGATGCTTTATTGGGTTCTCCAGTGCATTTCTTCCTCAGCCTTAACCATATGACAGAAGGCCTGATTAAGCCAGCCAATTATTTTTGAACTATCTTATTTTAGGAATTATGTGGATGAATAATGCATGGTATTTTCCGTCAAATTGCTTTAGAGTGTGATTTTATTCAGAAAGACTGTCTAAAGCAGGTGATTTTAAGCAAGAACTATGTACAGGTCACTTCTGTAGCTTTGCAAGGTGGGCTCAGGAAAATGTTCCTGATAAGGCCAGCATTTCAACGGAGATAAATTATAGGGAAAGCAGAACTGGATTTAATACAGGTCGGGTTAATGGTATAAGCAGACTGTATCACTTAAATTATACTCATACAGTTATGTTGTCTATATACTGTATAAATACCTGTCTAATATTTATATGCATTGAACATATAAGTGTGAGTATACCCATTTGTGTGTACATGTATTATAACAAGTATGTATATTTATGTTCATATACTCACACGATTCATTTTACTTTTCAAGCTTAATTGGAACTTTAATATAAGTCTTCTTTGGCATAGTTGCCCTGATGTACTCTTTTGGCAAGGGCAAATCATGAGGAATAATTGTCAGATTTTTCCTAAATATCCAGTTTATCAGTGACTCTGTTTCACTTAACATCATAGTCAATAGAAGCCAATGGTTCACGTGAGACATATCACCAGATGGTGTGCAGTCCAGGTCTTGAAAGTTCTGTGTTGCCCTGTGACCACCAGAGGGCTCAGCAGGAATTCATTGAACAATAGGCTAAAATTAAGTCGCTTAAACAGCAACTTTAAATGTTTGGCTTAGAGAAGGTTCTGGAAATACAAAGTTAAACAAGTAGGTATATTTATATAGTACATGTAAGCAATATATTTCAAAATCCTTTAACTTATGGCATGAATTTACATTGTAGCCACTCCTAAAATTCACAGAAGAGTCCTGGAGTCTGATCCTAGCCTGTTTCTACGATGACCATGGCTCCTGAACCAGAATTTGAGACTTATTATCTGACACATATTTTTATTTTAATTTTTGTAAAATAATTTAAAAATATACAATATTATTGAAAACACTTAAATCCACATTTGTCTGCCTCTTTATTTTACTCTTTGCTTGAATGGGGCCTAAGCTAAAATATAGTGGGTACTGCTTTTACCTTTCACATCGTCCACCAAGTTTGATCCCCAGCATCATGTATGACATCCCTTGAGTGTGCCAGGATAGATTTCTAAGTGCAGAATCTAGAGGAATCAAGAGTCAAAAACCTCCAGAACTCAACAGCCACCCTGTTCACTGCCACTCTCCACATATTCTGGCCGAGCCTTACCCACACAAGAATCTGCAGAAAACAAGTATGTCAGACTTTGTGACTGAGAACTCTGAGTTCAACATGACCAGGAATAGGGATACTCTACCCATATATACTTGTCTCCAGTGACTCAGCAGTCATGCCCAGATGCCACCACTGGCACCAGATAATCTTGTCATGGGCCACTATCCAGATCGCATGTCCTTCTCTCCAGAAGTGAGCAACTTGACGCTCGCCATAACCATGCTGCCGGATCCTGCACAAGGCTTCCTTACTCGGGACACCCCAGAGGAGGGCAGGTGAGAGCCTCCATGCCTCAAGGGACCCAGCCCTGGCAGTGGAAAACCTCCAGAACTCAACTACTGCCATTCTCGTGTCCGCTCTCCTCATGCTCGGCCGAGACTCACCTATGAATGAATCTATTCCTGGACACTTCACATCACACATCCTACCCATACTCCAAGAGTACTGCACTACATTAGGTGATGTTTAAAGTAAGAGGCACCCAACTTAGAGGAAAATGTTTTTTTTTTTACATAGCACAGTGGGTAGGGAATTTGCTTTGCAGGCAGCTGACCCAGGTTTGATTCCTCTGTCCCTCTCGGAGAGCCTGGCAAGCTACCGAGAGTACCCTGCCCGCATAGCAGAGCCTGGCAAGCTCCCCGTGGTATATTCTATATGCCAAAAACAGAAAAAACAAGTCTTACAATGGGGACATTACTGGTGCCTGCTTGAGCAAATTGGTGAACAACAGGAGGATAGCACTACAGTGATATATATATATATATATATATATATATATATATATATATATATATATACAAGCACTAGCACACAGACTAACCTTTAACAACATTTTAGCCATATCTTATAGAAGGACATAATGGCCCCTGGTTTTAATACAACAATCTTCATACTCTTATCTATAAGGAAACTTTTTGGTGACATTTTCAGCAGTTTTTCATAACGAACAATACAATATATAATATTTCGGTTTTGCTTTGGGGCAAGGGGTTGGGATTCAGGATAGAAACATTTGAAATATGGTGGTGGGAAGGTTTTGTGGTTATGGGATTGGTGTTTGAATATCAATGTAATCAAATATTGTTAACTCTAGCACTGTAGCACTGTCTTCCCGTTGTTCATTGATTTGCTCTAGTGGGCCCAGTAATGTCTCCATTGTGAGACTTGTTGTTACTGTGTTTGGCATATCAAATATGTCAGGGGTAGCTTACCAGGCTTTGCCGTGTAGGCGAGATACTCTTGGTAGCTTGTCGGGCTCTCTGAGAGGGGCAGAGCAATCGAACCCACCTCAGCTGAGCTAGCTGCACACAAGGCAAATGCTCTACCACGTTAACTACTTTATAGAATTTTAAACATTAAAAAAATGAGTAACTAAGAGTAAGCCCTGAGCATGCTGGCTCAGCCGAAAACCCAACACACACACACACACACACACACACACACACACACACACACACACCACAAGGGAGAGAGAGAGTGTGTGTGTTTATTTTTGTGGGAAAGGCAATACCTGATGATGCTCAAGGACTTCTCCAAATACAGTGCTGAGCGTACTTATGGCAGTGTTCAGACAACCATGCAACCATATGGTACCTTTATAGCTTTGTGTTTGCTCCCCTTTCCTGAACCTCAAATGCATGTATTGTCAAAGCTAAAATAGTCTGTTCCTTTTTGTTGATAGCACCAAATGACAGATAAAGACTGGTAGAACGCGATCAATATATACATACAAAATGCATTCAGTGATTTTTATTGTACTACAAAATACTATATTAAGTAAAATTCATAATAATAAAAAACTTGAAAGTGGCTTGTATAAAAATGAATAGCACACTATTAGGAATTTGATATTGGTTGTTTTTAGAATATATGCTTTGAATTCAAAGAAAGCAAATTATGTTTGTTCGTTCACTTTTTAATAGATAGGCTATTAAATCTGTAAAATCATCATGTGATCAAAGTCTATCATTTATCACATTTATATATCTAGTATTTTCCTTATATTCTTTATGTATGTTATCATTTTCATTTAATTTCTTTAAGTAGATACAAATATGTATTATATCTTTTCTCAGTTTGTGCTTATTTACAACATCCACAGGTTATGAGGCATATATTGATCCGTTTCTTTGAAACCAAGTTTTATTCTATCACTGCCCTTTATAATTTCACAACTTATTTTTTAACTATTCTATTAATTGTCTGTTATTTGTTTTGGTTGATTTCAATATCCCATTTCTTAGTTTTAATTTTAATCAAACTTGAAATCAAGTTTTAATTTACTCAAGAATAAGAAAAGCACATTGTTTACTTGTTTTTAAATTTTAATATATAAGTCTCACGAAGCCTGAAATTTTATATGATTTATTTATCTCTGAGTGTGTGAGTGTTGATTCTCATGCATGAATGAAGTCCCATGGAACCCAGGTAACACAGAACTTTGTGACTTTTGACTCTGGGCTCAATGGGACCCAGGAACAAAGATCCCCTGCCTGCTTCCCCCAGTTTCCAGTGACCCAGGGGTTACACCCCTGAGCCATCCCTTGCCATATCCTCTCCTTATATGGCCACCCTCCAGAACTCACGGTTGCTTTTCCGGGAATGGAGCATAAATTGAGGCCCCCATAACCATGCCACCGGACTCCACAGCAGGCTGTTTTCATTCTGGGCTCCCCAGAGGGGGGCGGGTGAGAGCCCTCCCCACCCCAAGGGACTCAGACTCTGCAGCAACCTCCCTAACCCACCCTGCCACTTTCCAGGCCACTCTCCACAGGCTCAGACCGAGCTTCGCATATGAGTGACCATATTCCTGGACACATCATAAGACACTCTCTATCCATTTTCCATAATGCACTGTATCACTTCCATCTCGCTGTTCCTTGATTTACTCTAGCGGGCACCAGAAAGTCTGTATTTTTGCCAGCCCTGAGTTTTTAGCAGCCTCTTCTTACTGTCTTTCACGATTGGAGACTCTTTCAGGGTTCAGGGGAATGAGATCTGTTATAGTTACTCGTTTGGGCATATCAAATACGCCATTGAGAGCTTGCCAGGCTCTGCCTGTGCAGGCGGGATACTCTTGTACTCTAGGTAGCTTGCCGGTCTCTCCAAGAGGCATATATATATATATACATACATATATATATATATATATATATATATATATAATTTGTTTCCTACTGTGTGAACTCCATCAAATATGGTGTGGTAATTATGAAAAATGGATAGGAAGTGTTTTTCTGAACAGCGGCCTGGAGCATGGCAGTAGTAGGGTAATGGAGGTTGGCTGCTGTGGTTGGGTCCCTTGGATAGGGGAGGGCTGTCGCCCACTCCTCCTCTGGGGCACCCCGAGTGAAAACAGCCTGGTGTGGAGTTCAGTGGCATATTTATGGGGGTCTCATTTTATACTCCTGTGGGAGGAACAGTCATGAGTTCTGGAGGGTGGTCGGTGAGGAGATTATCTGGTGCCAGCAGGGTGGCTTATGGGTGTAATCCCTGGGTCACTAGAGACTCTGGGAAGCGAGCAGAGGGTCTCTGCTCCCTGGTTCCATTGAGTCCAGAGTCCAAGGTCACAAAGTTCTGCATTACCTGGATTCCATGGGACTTCACTCCTGTGTGAGACTCGGCCTGAGTGTCCGGAAAGCGTTCTGGAGCGTGGAGGCAGATGGGTAGTGGTGGTCGTTGTCAGCTGCTAATAATTACTATATCATATTTGATGGGTGTTCAACAGTAGGCAACAAATTATATACATATAATTCATATATATATGAATATGTATAAATATATATATGTCTCCTGCCCCCGCACCTGGCTATTCCTCGTCAGGGCCCCTTGGAGGGGAGCGGGTTGAGCTTTCCTCCCCGCCCTGACCAGGGCCCCGGCAGCCGAAGACCTCCAGGACCAGCCACCACCATGCTGAGACCACTCTCCACACACCTGAAGGTACCGGCTGAGGGACAAAGCCACGTGGGTTCCGGCGCTGGGATCTCCAAGCCTACTCAGATTGGAGTCGAGCATCCTCCACCCAGATCTATATAAAATCAGCTCCCGGAACCGGGCGGCCGCATTAGCGGCCGCACGACATCTTATTATAACATCTGATTCCTACTTTGACACACTGGCAGGCTACCGAATGTAGCTTGCCCACACGGCAGAGTCTGGCAAACTCTCCGTGGCGTACCCAATATGCCAAATACCAGTAACAATGATGGGTCTCATTCTCCTAAAGAGCCTTGAATATAATCTCAGGGCCAGGATGAAGGAGACGTTACTGGGGCCTGCTCGAGGCAATCGATGAATAACAGGATGATTTGTGATTTGTGATTTGTGATATACGTATGTAAAAGCAATTAGAGGGAGGTTGCCCCAAAAGTCTTCGTTCCTCTCGGAGAGCCCAGAAAGCTAATGAGAATATCCTGTCCACATGGCACTCTGTGACATATATGATATGCCAAAAACAATAACAATAACGGCTCTCATTCCCCTGACCCTGAAAGAACCTCCAATATGGCACCATTGGGAAGGATGAGTAAGGAAAGGCAGTTAAAAATCTCAGGCTGGGATAAATGGAAACGTTACTCGCACCCTCTCAAGCAAATTGATGAACAACGTGATGGCAGTGATACAGTGATAGAGTAATTTATCACTTAGAGTATCACCAGAATCACGAGTACAGTTGTTCAGCAAATATTTACAGGATACATGAAAGATGATGCTGATCACCCTATTTGTCCACATTTTATTTTTATATTTTCTGCTAAGCTGGGTTTACTGAATCAAATATAGTTCCATCTATAGAAAGGTCTGTTCATATTTATTGATAAAGATAATATGAAATCAGGATTTTAGCATTGAAATTAAGAGGAAAATCCACAAGCATAAGAGAGACCAGGAACCTTTAGCAAGAGATCTGAATGTAAGCATAACATTTGCAGTACTCTGTCCATAAGCAAAACAATCTTAATTCCTACATTTCTTTTGTTGCATAGAACCTAAGAGTAGAAGAACCTAAATTAAAATCCTAAAGTGTAAAAAATTTTATGTTCACTACATTAGACATAGATTATCAAAACAGAGTTTTCTTGAACAGAAGATGCATGGTTATTAATTTTCTTTCACATTTTTACAGTGAAATGAAAACCTCTAGAACTTGATCACTTGACATCCTGTTACTCATCGATTTGCTGAAGTGAGCGCCAGTAACGTCTCCATTTGTACATGTCTCGTGCTAGTGAAGCCCAATGGCATCTTCTCACTTAAGGAACATGAAGAGTCTCAAATCATTTGTTCAGGGTCTTGACAAAGAAGTCTGACCATCTTGTAGGTGGGCGGCAACACGTTCTTTTGACGTCCCGTGGAATATAGTCAATAATGGCTATAGTCCAGCAGTCATCTCCAAATTGCTTTACTTATCCAGCCCAACTGATTTTCGATGAGTTGATAAACGAGACAGTCCCTGGTTCTCAATTGTCGATGGGAGTTAGGAACATCAGATTTCTTCTCTCACTTGAGTGAAACATGATACTCCAAAAATAGCTCTTTCAATTCCTCTTTGGGAGACCCAAATAGCATTCTTATCCTCCTTTTCAAAGGGCACAGGTCGCTGAGACATATGTTAATGCAGAAAGAACAATGGAATCAAAGAGATGTGCCTGGAGCTGGAGGTTCTTCGTCCTCTTAGTTATTTCTTTGTTACTCTTGAAGGTGTTCCACGTCGTTCTCTTCCTCCTGCACAACTCAGGTGCCAGGTTATTTGTTATGTTGATTTCTCGACCTAGGTAGACATAACTGCTGCATTTGGAGATGTTCGTTCCATTGAGAACAAATGGAACATCAGGAACAAGTCCATTTCTCATAAACATTATCTTGGTGAGATTCAGCTGCAGTCCGACCTTTCCACACACACGGTCGAAGTCGGCCAGCATTTGTGCTACTTGACTAATATTTGGTGTTATTAGAACAATGTCGTGCAGGCGAGATACTCTCGGTAGCTTGCCAGGCTCTCCGAGAGGGGCAGAGGAATCGAACTCGGGTCGGCCATGTTGTCTGCGTGCAAGGCAAACACCCTACCGCTGTGCTGTTGCTCCAGCCCCACAGCAGAGCCTGGCAAGCTACCAGCGTTGTATTCGATATGCCAAACACAGTAACAAGGAAGTCTCCAATGGAGATGTTACTGGGCCCACTTGAGCAAATCGATGAACAACGGGAGGACAGTGACAGTGACAGTGACAGAACAATGTCATCAGCAAAGCGGAGGTTGGTGTATTTGCTGACTGTCTATCTTCACTCCCATTCCTTCCCATTCCAGTTGTCACATAACATTCTCAAGGGGGGCACTGAAGAGTTTCAGTGAAATGGTATCATCCTGCGGAACCCCTCTCTTGACGTGGATGATTACTTCTTTGTAGAATGGTAAGATCCTGGTAGTGATTCCATAATACAGCTCATGGAAGATCCTGATGCACTGAGTTTGAACGCCCTGTTGGCTAGGGCTTCGATGACCGCTTCAGTCTCAAAAGAATCAAATGCCTTCTTTAAATCAATGAACGTTAGGCTGAGTGGCCTCTTGAACTCCGAGAAACCTCAATGAGCTTGGTTACCATGTGAATATGATCAATCGTGCTGAATCCTTTTGGATTCCAAAAATGTCTATAAATTAAAACATTTTAGGAATATTAGTCTATCAATATTGTCTTGATAATAATGGTCAATTTTTTAGAGCTTTTCTTGGGTGGGAGGTCACACCCAACAGTGTTCAGGGCTTAATCCTGACTCTGTGATCCTTGCAGACAGAGGGGAACCAAATGGGATACAGGGAATTGAAATCAGCTCACAAATGCCCTACTAGCTGTACTATCACTCCAGCCCCCTGGAAACTTGACATTGGTCACTCATGTTGAAGAGAAAGAGACAGTATGAGAACATTTGTATATGCTGGAATATCTTTTCACTTCCCTTAGAGTTTAGAAAGTCTCAATGCTTGCCAGTGTTATTTTGGGTTACCATCCTACACATGATTCCTATATGATTTTTAAATCATCAGAGTATCTGTAAGGTCATTTTAGAAACTTAAGCAAGTTGTGGAAGTTGTTGGCTAACCCAGAACCAGAGATAAAAAATCATCTCAAATGAGTTCTTCAAATATATATAGATATATATATATAATTCCTTTCTAAAAAAATGAAACATTTCTAATGTGAATTCTGTGCTTGAATGAGTCTGAAAATAGGAAAGTATTTGAAAATGATGTGAATTTAATAGTTTAACTATTTTCTGTCACAGAGATCATGGAAAATCACTGTATCACTATCATTCCATTATTCATCAATTTGCTTGAGCGGGCACCAGTAATGTCTACATTCACCCTAGCCCTGAGATTTTAGCAGCCTCTCCTTACTCGTCCTTCCCAATGGTGCCACATTGGAGGCTCTTTCATGGTCAGGGGAATGAGACACATCATTGTTATGTTTTTGGCATATAGAATACACCATGGGAACATAGAAAATAGGCCTTATAAATATAAAACATGTATAATGACAAATGGCTGGAGCAATAGCACAGTAGTAGGGCGTTTGCTTTGCAAGCAGTCAGCCCAGCCAAGCCGGGTTCAATTCCTCCACCCTTCTTGGAGGGTCCAGCAAGCTACTGAGAGTATCTCACCAGCATGGGAAAGCCTGGCAAGCTACCTGTAACATATTCAATATGCCAAACACAGTTTCAACAAGTCTCAAAATGGAGATGTTACTGGGCCCACTCGAGAAAATCAATGAACAACAGGAGGACAGTGGTATCGTGCTATAATGACCAATATTTGTCTTAGAAATTAAAATTTGTGTTTTTCAATCTAAGTCTTCCACTAAAACTTGTCTTGGTATGACTATTGTTGCATAAAACATTTAGGAGCAATTTACTACACTGGACTCCCTCTGAGTTTTCAGAATTTTAGTTTTCTTGAAAACAATCAACAATTACAATGCTAATTACAGAAATGGAAAGATTCTTTTGTAATTTTTCTCTGTTATGCAAGTTTAGTTACATGAAAACATTAGCAGTGACTATGTTAAAGTTTTCTATATTTTTTTGATAAATCACCCAGCAGAAAACTATATTTAATTCCTTTATTTCTCTTTTCATTAGAAACAATAGACTTATTTTCCATCGTGAGAGGTAACAGACTTAACTGAACAATAGCACACATGTTTTACAGCAGAACCTGGCTGCCTCCATTTTAAATTGTGACAATGAAAGCATGCGGACCTTGCTTCACTTAGATACTTGTGTTCACAAAGAACTTCAACCAAGTGAATTTCTCTGATAATTAATGTGTTTAGTCATTTTGAAATCATTTAAAATGAATTTCTTTGCAAGTTGGGAAAGGGTAGAGAATTAAGGAACAGGAAAATTTCACAACATTGAAATTCTAACTGAGTTTCCAGCCTGCTTTACAACTCCAAAATTGGGCATACCAACTCTCACAGTCAATGAGCAAATATTACAAAACCAATGAGTCATTTCTCTCTCTTTCATAAAAAGTACTAATTATTAATATCTTGTATGTACAAATATTATATGTATATAAATATGCAATATACTTTCTCTACATTTAAATATTCTGATTCTCTGTAGAACCATGCCAGTAAAAATCTTTCTCAATTGATTCAAGGAGTTGATCTAAATTCCGAAAGGTCAATTTCAGATATTGAGATCAGATGAATTAATACAAGAAGTAAGAACATGTTACATATAATATTCTGTTGACATCACACAAAATATTAAGAGTTACTGTGTATGCTCAGATCTTCTTATAAGTTTTAATGCTGATATCATTTGTTTGGGGGTCACACCAAGCTAAGCTCAGTGCTTGTTCCTGGCTCTGTACTCAAGGATAACTCCAGGTGGTACTTCGGGAATGATAAGGGGTACTGGGCTCAGGCCCTGGTTATCTGTATGCAAGGTAAACACCCTACCCTTTGTACTATCCCTCTACCAGAAGATAAATATTTTTTAAAATGTTATATTACACATATGATGGTACATTTTGTTATTTTTTATCATTCAATAATTTTTAGAGTATTTTGTATTTAAATTCTTCAGAATTTGAACATGTACTTAATGTTCTGTACTCTGTGGATGTTTACTGCAATGTATTCATACATTTGCTATTGACCTTGAGTCATTTTTTCTCTTTATATTTGTTTCCACATTTATAATGCTAAAATTAGAAAATATTCTCTTCTACTAAAAGACAAAAACATAGGAAATATTAAAATGTTGAAGGATTTATAATCATAAAATAAACATAAGCAAAACCTATATATATTTCCATCCTGGGCTTTGAAACTCATGATTGTAGGGTGTTAGAAAAAAATACAATTTAAAGCTGGCAAACCAAATTAGATACAATATTGTTGTATCTTTTCTCAACTAGATAAAAAGTTAATATTAGGGCTCAAAATTAAGAATATACTCTTTTCGCTGTTCTCACAAATAAAGATAATATTTACTCTACAAATTTTCTGCAGATACATTCTAAACTTAATGGATCTAGCTATAAATTCATGCATACTGATCCTGGATCTCCATAAACACAAGATTGAAGGTACTTGAAATTAGATAGATAAAAGACTAATTAGTTGAAACAATGATCATAATTTATTTTGGTCTTGCCATTTTCTTTATGAGGATGACATTGCACTACTTTTTAATTTTAACAAACTTTTAATGAATATTATTTTTAAATTAGATTATCACTTGATCACTTGACATCCCATTACTAATCGATTTGCTCAAATGGGTGCCAGTAACATCTCCATTTGTCCCTGGCATGTGCTAGTTTAGCCCAATGGCGTCTGCTCATTCTAGGAACATGAAAAACATCAAACCATCATTCAGAAGAAGAAGCCTGACCATTTCATAGGTGGGCAGCCACACAATTTTTTGATGTCCCGTGGAATCCAGTCAATAATGGCTCTAGTCCAGCAGTCATCTCCAAATCTCATTATGTGTCCAGCCCATCTAATTTTTGACATCTTGGCAAATGAGACAGAGGCCCTGATTCTTGATCGTCCACAGAGGGTGGAACTCTGAATTCTTTCCCTCCTTTGAGTGAAGAGTGATACTCCAAGCATAGCTCTTTTGAATCCTCTTTGGGAGACCCAAATAGCATTCTAATCCTGTTTTTCCTAGGGAATATGTTAATGAAAGAAGAACAATGGAATGCTCTTGAAGGCATTCCAAGGTGCTCTCTTCCTACTGCGCAACTCAGGTGCCAGGTCATTTGTCATGTTGGCACATGTCACTGCTGCATTCGGAGATGTTTATTCCATTGAGAGCAAATGGAACATCAGGAACAAGTCTCTTTCTCATAACCATTATCTTCATGAGATTCAGCTGCAGTCTGACCTTTCCACACTCATAGTCAAAGTCGGCCAGCATTTGTGCTGCTTGGCTAATGTTTGGTATTATTAGAACAATATCATCAGTGAAGCAGAGGCTGTGTCGTTGCCGACTGTCTATCTTCACTCCCATTCCTTCCCTTTCCAGTCGCTGCATGGCTTTCTCGAGGGCGGCACTGAAGAATTTTGGTGAAATGGTATCATCCTGCTGAACCCCTCTCTTGACATGGATGATCATTTCCTTGTAGAATGGTGAGATCTTGGTAGTTCTTCTGTAATACAGTTCACAGAAGATCCTTAATGTTTGGATCTTGAGTTTGAATTCCCTGTTTGGCTAAGGTTTCGATAACCGCTTCAGTCTCAACAGAGGCAAAGATCTTCTTCAAATCAATGAACGTTAGACAGAGAGGCATCTTGAACTCCCGAGAAACCTCAGTGAGCTTGGTTATTGTGTGGATACGGTTGATCATGCTGAATCCTTTTCAGAACTTGGCTTGCTCGCATGGTTATCCTTCATCTAGTGTTCTGCCAATCCTATTCAGGATGACTCGAGTGAACAGCTTGTAGATGACAGTCAAAAGGCAGATAGGGTGATAGTTGCTAATGTCGTGGATGTCTCCCTTCTTGTACAATAGTGCAGTCCTGCTGGTTTTTCATTGGGATGGAACCTTGCATTCAGATAGGTAGCGTGTGAAGAACCAAGTCAGTGTATTGATGAATACTGATGGTAGGTTCTTCAGGTGTTCGAGTCTGACCTTGTCTGAGCCAGATGCTATTCATTTCTTTTCTAATGAAATAGCGTGTCAGATTTCAGAAGGGAGAATGTTGGGAACAACATATTCATCTTGTGGAATTTGGTATGTGGGCAGGTGGACATGGCTATCAAGGAGATTCAAGTGTAAGTCATGGATAATCTTCTCCATTGTGCTTCTGGAAGATGTTATAGATCCATCAGAATGTCAGAGGGTAGTCATCTTGGTCTTGTAGTTGGTGAAGGATAGGTGGGTGATGCAAATGCTTTTCCCTACTTCTACCTCATCTGCCAGTATTGCTGCTCTTCTCTCTTTGAGGTTGGTGAAGGATAGGTGGGCAGTGTGAATGCTTTTCCCTACTTCTGCCTCATTTGCCAGCACTTCTCTCTTTGAGGTCTTCCTTGATTGCTTCTCTGCATTGCTTTGCAAGCTCAGACGTTCACTTGCAGTTGTCTGAGCCTTGTGCCAAGCCACACTGGTGAATGAGCTCATGGGTTTTTGAAGATAGGTGTCTTTTTGTGGCTATCTCTCTCAAGGCATTCCTCACACAATCATGTAGGTGATGAACCAGTTGATCATATTCCTCGTCAATATTGTCTACGACGGAATCTTCTCATGTTGCCTCAATAGTGCCAAAAAGCTCCCAGTTGGTGGTCGTTCTGGGACTTCTCTTCTTAAGCTTTGCAGCCCTTTCTCCCTGCTACGTGAAGTAGAATTTTGCACGAGTGAGATGGTGGTCCGATACCACTTGGAATTTTGGGACAACAGCGACATTGGTCAGGCAAAACCATTGATTGAATATGATGTGGTCAATTCATTGTGGAACTGTCCACCAGAGGACTCTCATGTCCAATGTTTAGATTCGGCTTTCTGGAACTGTGAGTTACCATGAATGATCTTGGTCAACATGATGAAATCATATATTCTGTCATCCTGTTTGTTCCATTTTAGGCCATAGGCCATGATGTGGAGTTCTTTGACTGATCTTCTTGGTCCTATCTTGGCATTGAAATCACCGACAATGATCTTGTAGAAAGTGTGGTCTTTTTAGAACTTCTCCAGCTCCATGTAGAACTTCTCAATTTCCCCTTCATCATAATTGGATGTTGGTGTATAGATTACGAAGATAGAAAAAGCCGGCAGTGAGCCACATCTGTTCAAGTGTAATGGTCTGACTTGGGTTGTTAGGCATTTGGTACCAGATAAATACCTCATTGGCAGACCTTCACTACCTCCACTACCTCAACTACCCATCTGCTGCCATGCTCCAGGATGCCTTCCGGATGTTCGGGCTGTGACTCACACACGAGTGAAGCTCCACAAAAACAAGTTAGCGGAACTCTGTGACCTTCGACTCCAGGCTCAAGGGGACCCGGGAACAGATATCCTCTGCCTGTCTCTACCAATCTCCAGCGACCAAGGTATTAAACCCAGCATCCCTACTCTGCCCTCTCTGCTTCCAACAACCTTCGGTGACCCAGCAATTACACAAAGAAGACTCACCCTACTGGTGCTAGATGAATACCTCATTGGCAGACCTCCACTACCTCCACTACATCCACTACCCAGCCGCTGCCATGCTTCAGGCCACTTTCCGGACATCATAAGACACTTATACCCATCTTCCAAGATTACTGCACCATATTTGATAGGGTCCAAATATGGTTTGAACCATGGGAAAACCTGAAAGGGCAATTAGAGGCTGCCCTAAAAGCCTCTATCCCTCTCTGAGAGCCTGGCAAGCTACTGAGAATATCCCGCCCACATAACAGAGCCTGGTAAGCTATCAGTGGAGTATCCGATATGCCAAAACCAGTATATTCAATGGGTCTCATTCCCTTGACCTTGAAAGAGCCACCAATACAGCAATGTTAAGAAGGATGAGGAAGGAAAGGCTGACAAAATCTCATAGCTAAACTAGGCTGCCAAAACAAAGGACAAAAATGACTGTCTGTATTTTCAATGCACGTACACTGGCATCAGATTCATCCATCGAGAACCTGATGGTACAAACGTGAATGATCAACTACGACATCATTGGTCTCACAGAGACAAGAAGGCATCACGCCATTTTCGACACTGGAGAAGAACTCCTCAGAACATGTGACAAAAGAGGCGTCGATGGTGTCCATGTCCTTGTCAACAAGAAGTTGGCCATGAGCATTGAATCATTCAAATGCCTAACAAATTAGGTTATAAGTGTTTTATTATACATTTATTTACTTATATATTTACTATATTTATTTACTTTAATATGGGCTGGGGCAATAGCACAGCGGTAGAGTGTTTGCCTTGCGTGCGGCTTGCCTGGCCGATCCGGGTTCGATTCCTCCACCCCTCTCTGAGAGCCTGGCAAACTACCGAGTGTATCCTGCCCGCAGAGCAAAGCCTGGCAAGGTACCCATGAAGTATTTGATATGCCAAACACAGTAACAACGAGTTTCACAATGGAGAGGTTACTGGGCCCACTCGAGCAAATCAATGAACAAAGAGAGGACAGTGCTACAGTGCTTTAATATGTATGTATTTATTTATCTATGCAGGTCATACCGGATGTTGTTCAAGTTCATTCCCAGCAGAGTTTGGCTCACAAGGTCTATCCTTTTGCCAATGACCATACCAATTACCATGGTCACATATAGTAGTGCTGAAGGGGATCAGCTTAAGTGTTTTTAACATGCTCAGTATATGCTCTACCATTTGAAGAATATCCTCCTCTTCATTATTTTAATATTTATATTTAAATTGTTATCAAAATATGATCTCTCATTAAAATATTCCTTGTTTTTAATTAATTTAAATCTGATAATTCCAGACCTGTTTTTTCTAGAAATTAGTCCTCTCAATATATCACAGTGATATACATCACTGTCACTGTCCTCCTGTTCATCGATTTGCTCAAGCGGGCCCAGTAACATCTCCTTTGTGAGACTTGTTGTTACTGTGTTTGGCATATCAAATAGGTCACGGGTAGCTTTCCAGGCTTTGCCATGTGGCTAGATTCTCTCGGTAACTTGCCAGGCTCTCCAAGAGAGGCAGAGGAATTGAACCTGGGCCAACTGGGTGGGCTGTGTGTAAGGCAAATGCCCTATCCACTGTGCTATCTCTCCAGCCCCCACTTTTTAATAGTTTATTGTGTCTGTGGGCTTGTGTGTGGCATTTCTTCTCCCTGTTTTCTGTTCCATTACCCATTTGAATAGACAAGTTTTCAGGAAGTGATTTGACAAAACACTTCTTTCACTGCCTGCCATTAGAAGGACATGGGTGAACTAAAGAACTGTTACTGTAGCACTGTCTACAGCTTCTCTTCAGCTTGCCGTATATTGCAAAATTAAGGGGAAAAATGTATTTTCCATCTTAGGCATATGTTGTCCTGTATACGTCGAAACTTTTCCCCTTATAATTAATACATTACTCAAGTCATGAAAACTATATTTTTCCAGTTTCTCATCTATGTTTTCTCCACAGATGATTACATTCTGCCCATTTTGTTTAAGTGTATCCACACTGGGCTCAAGCAGTAGAACAGTGGTAAGGCTTGCACACGACTGGCCTGGCTGAGCCGGGTTCGATTCCTCCTCCCCTCTCGGAGAGCCCGGCAAGCTACTGAGAGCATCTCGCCCCCACAGCAAAGCCTGGCAAGTTACCCGTGACGTATTTGATATGCCAAATGCAGTAACAAGTCTCAAAATGGAGACGTTACTGGACTCGCTCGAGCAAATCGATGAACAATGGGAGGACAGTTCTACAGTGCTACAGTGCATCCACGCTACATACTTCTTTCAGCTTCCAGTCCGCTGCCAAGGAGTAGCTAAGTTTAAAAATTTCAGCAGTGGTGATTCCAAGGAAATTAACGGCAAGAGTGAGGTATTATGTTAGAACAGGAAGAATGCTATGAATCACCAAAATCTAGTGCAGTCACTTTTGGTGGCTGAGTTTCCCAAGAGGAACTCAGAAAACCTTGGCCAAATTGCTAAAGGACATTCAGGGTCACACCCCACAGTACTCCAGGGACCATATGGTCCTGGGTATTGAACTTCCATCAGCCACATGCACTGACTTTAATACATTGCTATCTCTCCAGCCCTCTAAAATTCAGTTTTATTGTCACTGTCCTCCCATTGTTCATCGATTGCTCGAGCAGGCCCAGTAATGTCTCCATTTTGACACTTGTTACTGTGTTTGGCATATCAAATATGTCACGGGTAGCTTGCCAGGCTTTGCCATGCGGGCGAGATACTCTCGGTAGCTTGCTGAGCTGTCCGAGAGGAGCAGAGGAATCAAACCTGGGTCAGCTGCGTGCAAGGGAAACACCCTACCTGCTCTGCCATCACCAATAGAAATAACCAAGTCTTCAATCTATATTGATTTACAAAATAAAGGATAGATTCCATAATACTGTTTGATTATTCACAATTTTATTATATGATCATTTATATAATAAAATAATATATGTGCACATTTTATACTTACAATATTGATAGTTATTCTCATACACAGATATTGATAAGTCATTAATGAATGAATGAATTCTTGGTATAAATCTCCTTTTCTTTTTGAAAATGAGTTTCTATTTGATTTTTCTTTTAAAACTGTTGACCATTAGGTAAACAACTTCATGCTTCACTACTTGGTCATTGCTATATAGTTGATATGATATGTTTTTTTTAATCAAACTATCTGCTAATCGCTTTATTTGTTATTACGTTTTAATTTTATTTTTTATTCAAGCATTATGAAATAGAACCTTACAAAGCTATTCATGATTAGATTTCAGTTATACAGTGTTCCAGTACCCATCCATACACCAGTGAACATTTCCCAGCACCAGTATACCAGTATCCCCAATTTCCCTCCCATCATTCCTCCACCCCTCCTCCAGCCTGTCTCTATGGCAAGCATTTCTCTCACTCTATCTCTGTCCTTGTCTCATCTCTTTCTCTCTCTTTCTCTCATGATTTTTATTTTTATATGGGTTCTTAATTAACCTGAAGGTATGGTTGCAGTGGCCATAATGGAATACAGGGGTTAAGGAGTCTTGATCCCCACATCACATATCCTCCATTGGTTGGAGTAATCTAGTACCACAGGCTCTGAGCAGTATCCTCTGAAGCTCTACCACTGAAGTGCCAGTCTAGTTTGGGTAGAGAGAGATCCCCGACTCTCCTGAACAGTACTTTGTAGATACCCAATATATAAGTTTTGATATGTTTTTATATATAAATTTCTGATGTTTTTGACTGTTTTAGTATAGAATTTTATAAAATATACAAACATATAAAATAATATTTGTTGTTATACCGTTTGATTATATTTTAATATATAAATTTACATGTGAATTCATATATATTTACGTATAAATATATATCTTTACATTCAATATTAAATTATTTCAGAATCTTATATAGAAAAATTATTCTAGCAATATTCCATGATCTTTGTTAACTGAACTATTGGCATTTAGAATTTAAGGCTTTAGATGGTAAGATTTTGATGCTGAGGAGATCTGACATGTTCTTTGAGTAAAGGTTGCTGAAGCAATAGAAATTATAGACTTTAAAGATAAGTTTATTGAATTTAACTTTTTTTGATAGCAGCTGTTGATAAGGGAATGAATATAATACAGGCTCAAAAGTGGTCAGAGATAAATAAGTAACTTGGATGTCACTCTGGTTCTTCCAGCTATAGAACTCTTTGTTATCATGTGTTGAACTTATTATATTCTTAGCTCTTCTTTTTTCACAAACTATAGTCTCCTTGAGTAATGTTTTGTATATTACTTATCACTGCATTTTATCACCACATTTGCATACAGCTATACTACATATAATTCACACATAAAAACATTCACCAAGTAAATATTGAATGAATTTAAGCATATAGTGTACTTATCTGTTCCTTGCTGTTCATTAAAAAAATATGAACTTTGAAGACAGAATGTGAATCAATATGCAAGATCATCATATCAGAAGAAAATGAGGTTTGTAACTGGACTATGCTTACAATGCAGATTCCCTATAGAAACTTAGGTTATGTTGTTATGGAAGAATACTTTTATAGCAATACTATTTTATTTGTAGTGTTATCCTATTTTGTACATTTGATCATCAAGTCATAGCCCAGATTTCTGAGTTTTTTCAATTCGTTTTTTACTGTCATATTATCTGGACTTCTGAGTAAATTCTTGAATATCAATATGAGAAAACAAATCGTCAATAAAAAGTTAGCCATTTGAGTTCTTTCATTATGTTTTAGCATATAATTTTACATGCAATTTGTGTTTATATAATCATATAATTTTGAATGTACCGATGATTATAAATGAAATACAATTCATTTATATAATTAAAAGTACTTATACTGGAAAGATAGCACAGAGGGTAGGGCATTTGCCTTGCATGCAGCCAACCTAAGTTCAATTCCTCCGTCCCTCTCAGAGAGCCAGGCAAGCTACCAAGAGTATCCCAGCCATGCGGCAGAGCCTGGCAAGCTCCTCACACTGTATTTGGTATGCCAAAAACAGTAATAACAAGTCTCATTGGTGCCTGCTTGAGCAAATTGATGAAAAATGGGAGGACAGTTCTATACAGTGCTATATAAATGACTACATAATATAGAAATCTAGAAAAAAATAAAATAGCATATTTTTCTGATAATTTGATTATGACAAATTATGCTAACATCTGGATAAATATATTTAGCAGTATTAATCCTTCAGCTAAAGTTTTCAGTAGGAAGCATTTCATTATTTTATGATATAATAGAATTTTACTTGTGTTACATGATCTTAAGTTCTCATGCAATAGAAAACTCTACACAAAATCCTCAACCCTGAAACAATGAGAATATAACCCAGTAGAAGTTTTCAGTTTGAGATAGAGGATATTAATTCACTTCATCTAAATCCTGAACAACACTGTAACCCTAGTGAAGCATAATCATCTGTCTTCATCTTGTTTTTGAAGCTGGAGCTTCTCAGATTGGGGTTCTGCCTTCTCTGGGTCTGTTGCTGGGTCCAGGTGAGGGTCTTATCAGGCCTTTGTGTTCTTCCTGTGTTTACAACCTTGTCCCTGTCCTCCTGTTGTTCATTGATTTGCTCAAGCGGGCCCAATAACATCTCCATTGTGAGACTTGTTGTTACTGTGTTTGGCCTATTGACTACATCACGGGTAGCTTCCCAGGCTTTGCCATGTGCGCCAGATACTCTCGGTAGCTTGCCGGGCTCCCTGAGAGGGGTGGAGGAATCGAACCCGGCTCAGCCAGGCTGGCTGTGTGCAAGGCAAATGCCCTACCACTGTGCTATCGCTCCAGCCTTGTCCCTATTGGTTTTATTACTTCCTAGGAATTCCATTGCCATGAGCCCTTCCTCATCTACTTGCCTACATCAAACTGATATTTATACCATAATATTAATAAAGAATATTTGATAGATTTGATGCAGATAAATTTTATTTAATAGTACACTGTAAGGTACATGTGCTGCCTGAGCACATGTGCTACTGCAGGTGCTGCTGCCAAGTGCTTGTGCGGCCCAAGTACAAGTGTCACCTGCCTCTTCCCTCTTGAGACTTGTACTTTCATACCTTCATACTTTAATACATGTACTAGGTTGTCTCTCCAATCAGGAGAAGCCTATGTACTCTCGTGAGAATTACACACCCTACTCCCACCCCTCTTTCTTTCTTCCTGGGGGGAGGGGATGCTGGGATCCGTGGTGGTGGGAAATGCGCACTGGTGGAGGGATGGGTGTTTGATCATTGTATAATCGAAATCCAAGCACAAAAAATGTGTAAGTCTACAACTATACCTCATGGTGCCTCACTATTACAAAATAAATAAATATTAAAAAAAAGTAATCCCCCAAAAAAAATTTCCACATAAAACCTATTTCACTTCACTGAGAGTTTCCTCTTACAATTCTATTATGTGGGGCAAAGGAAAGGATCTTGAAGCCGGGGTAAGTGTTAGGACTGACTTTCCTTTCCTAGAAGGTGCAAGCCTCACAGTCCTAGATTATCACAGCCATCCCCCAGGTGACTGAGGTGGGTAAATAGAAAATGGCAGATTTTCTTCTCAAGGCGTCTGCCTCTCTCCTCACCACTTCACATTAGCCGTCCTCTCCCCCAGGGACCCCACCAGAATCACTAAGTGGTGACTAGGAAGAGATGATGATGATGCAAAGAAGAACTCCCGGACAAAGGAGGAAAATTTCAAGTGGGAGAACAGTAGAGTTTAACTTCTGTGTGAATGTGTGGTCTCTGTGAAGAGGCCCCTCCTTACTTGAGTGTCTCTGGCATCACTGACCACACTGTGAGGGACAAAAGGGAAACCCAGTAGTGAAAGATTCTTTGGAGCTCTGATCAACCCCTCAGGCAAGAACCCTTCCCCATCCCTGCTCTCTGGCCTGCAAAGGGAGTAGACTAGAGATCACGAGGAAGGGATTGAGATGTAATGAGGCCAGCTTGCAGACTCAGGGCTAAGCAAACTAAAGAGAGACACATAGAATCAGTGAGAAAAGATGCTAGAAATAGAAGGCAGAGACTGTCAGAGTCAGAGATGCAAATATCTCTAGGAAATACACTAAAGGTCCATCCTCTCCGGGAGGAATCCAGGGAACTTATCTGTTAATGAGTCAGCTACTGATTTTTGTTTTCTTTAGAATTAAGTCACTGTCACTGTCCTCCCATTGTTCATCGATTTGCTCAAGTGGGCACAGTAATGTCTCCATTGTGACAACTGTTACTGTGTTTGGCATATTGAACACGTCATGGGTAGCTTGCCAGGCTTTGCCATGCAGGCTAGATACTCTCGGTAGCTTGCAGGGCTTTCCAAGAGGGGCAGAGGAATCAAACTCGGGTTGGCCATGTTGGCCGCTTGCAAGGCAAACACCCTACCCGCTGTGCTATCACTCCAGCCCATATAGTTAAGTATAATGACTAATTTTTCCTGTGTAATATACTCATGTGCATACCGTATTTTAAAGTACAATTTTATTTTTTTCTTGTTGAAAACATTGGGAAACATTTTTAAAATTTTATTTTATTTTTATAAAGTTGTTCCAAATATTTAATACATTTAATATTCAAACACCAATCCCTCCACCATTACACCTTCCCACCACCATATTTCAAATGTTTCCATCACAAACCACAAACCTTACCTCAAAGCAGAAGCAAAATAATTTGCTTTGTATTGCTTGTTATGAATAATCTGCTAAAAATGATCCAAAAAATGTTTCTTAGAGGAAAGTGTGTGAAGATATTTGCACTTTAATCAGGAGCAATTAAGATCTTCTATATGAGATTAGTAACATGCTGTTAACGATTGAGATTTGTGTGGTCATATATGTATCTGGGTAAGTATATTACTCCCTAAGATTGGTCGCCGTCTACTTTAAACTCTATGTGGTGTGCTGATCTTGGTATATCAATGGTGTAACATATGAGATATCACGAGGTTGCAAATGTGGCTGCGCAGTCCAGGAAGCTTATTGTTTTATTCATTTTCATTGAACTGCATACAAGGCAAGAGCCTTAGCCCTGCACAAGGTCTTAGTACCTCTAGAGTGACGGTTGGAAATGAGTGAGAGAACATCTTCATAAGTTTGAAAAAGACAGACATTTAAGAGCCAAAAATAATGACTAAAAAAAAATATTGATGAACTAAGCTAATTAAGTTAAGCATTTCTAATATTATAAACTGGAAAGAAAAAATGAAACATCGAATTAACTAAAGGAGAAAGTCTTTGTTATTCACATCACAGACAAAAGTGCATACACAGTTTGTTAATTAACTAATTCATCAATAAGAGAATGCAGGCAGTTCAATTAAAATGAGTCAAGTATTTAACTTGGACTTTAAAATATGATATGCACACGAGCATATTACACACAAGATATTATTCATTATAGTTAACTATAAGGAACGTAAAAATTGAGTATAGAATGAAGTATCATTTACCAGAATAGTTACTATTATAAGTGATGAAATGTGTTGTCAGTGATTTCAACCACTGAAAGTCTTAAGTACTGTGAGCACTTTGTAATTTTTTTTGGAAATATTTGAATGCTTTGCAAAACCACTTACAAAATGAAAGTATTCGTAATGCAGTCATTGGTATTCACTTATGAGTGTGACAAAAGACATCAAAGGAGTGTTATAGATGTTATATTCATAAAAGCTCCAACCTGAAAATAACACAAATGTCTATTTACAATAAATATATCATTATAAAAGCAATGAAAAAAAACAGCTTCAGGTATATAAATCATAGAGATGAATACCATTGGAAAATTAATGATAAACATTGACACATGTTTTTTATACTAATACAAGCTAAAGATCTACAATAAATATTCTTTGAGGAAGAATAAATAGTAGAATAGATCATAAGCATCACTTTACTCTTTCATTGTTTTATCTAGCCTTTAGAATAGTTTACACCAATTACTGGCTGACATTTCAAATTATTTCATTAATGATAGAGTAAAAAACAATTTTACATCAGTTAATAACATTAGGGTGGCATCTGATATGCTAAGTTTTCAGAGTTCTTTCAAAATATTTTAATTTATTATGCGTTTTCAGGGTTGTAACTGGGACGGTTTTATAAGTGACAGTATAAACACCAGCTTATGGTTCTCCTAATTTTTAAATAATGAAAGAAAATGTCGAAGAAACTTACATCAGACATTTGCAACTAGAAGATGTTGTTCTAAAAATAAATTAAAAGAAAAAATTATGTTGCACTGTTATTATCTACTGTTGGGTAATAAATTACTAAAAAACCTTGTAGGTTAAACAAAAGGAATTCTATTAATATCTTATGACTCTGGGAACTAATTTTATTATTTTTTCTCAAAGGTACTAGTTCAGTGTAGAGATGTCATTTGTTTACTCTCATTTGCCAGGCATTTTGATGGTAACTGTTATTTGAGTACTTGACTGGGACAATTATTCTGAAAATCAATACACAGACTCTCTTTGTTTCCTGGACTTTCTCACATTATGACATGGTCCCTCGATCAAGCATCTCAAGATGTCCAAGTACAAGATTTATTAACATTGTAGAACTTCAGAAGTCACATAGTACCATATCCTTTATGGTCAATCCCACCCAGCTCCCACCCAGGTATTTAGAGAACCCGAAAACCATCTCTCAGTAGAAAATGTCATATATACAGAGAATATGTAGGTACATGGAATTTCTGTCACATATTCTATAACTAAATCATGAATATACATATCACTGTCACTGTCACTGTCCTCCCGTTGTTCATCGATTTGCTCCAGCGGGCCCAGTAACGTCTCCATTGGAGACTTTGTTGTTACTGTGTTTGGCATATCGAATACGTCACGGGGGGCTTGCCAGGCTCTGCCGTGTGGAGAAGATACTCTTGGTAGCTTGCCGGGCTCTTCGAGAGGGGTGGAGGAATCAAACTCGGGTCGGCCATGTTGTCTGCGTGCAAAGCAAACGCCCTACCGCTGTGCTATATAAATGTATTTATAGTGTTGATAATGAAGTTACTAACAGATACTAAAATTGTTAAGGTCACTTTTAAAAAGATCAATTTGTTATATAGTTCCAAAGATATTTAATGTCTAAAATATCAAACATTTTAAACACATGCAAGTATTCAATGATCAACATACATTAATCTTATATTCTAAATATTATAAATAATAGTATTCACATTGGCAAATGAATTTTTAAAATTAGCATTATATGATCTATAAGTATAACAATATTTAATAACTAAGAATAATATTGCTTATTACAGAGCTTTACAGAAAAAAGTACCTTATTTCATGTTTTGTCTTGATGTTTTTTTAACACATTTAGAACAATGTATTATATTATTAAAAAGGTTAATAAAAAGAGTAATTTTGTCTGATATTGACTTCTAGTTAATATATTAAAATTAGAATCTATTTTAATATAAAAGAGAATTCAATATTAATCCCTCTGTTATACACATAATTATATAAAGAGAGTCACAAGGGACTCAAGAATTAATAACAATTTAATATATATTTAATAGAACTATGAATTAAAGCAATGCGGGGTTAGAACTAAGGTTGAATTTAAAGTATATTCTTAAACAAATGTTTCAAAGTCATTCTTGGAATTAACACTAATTCATTATTATGTAGTGTCGATATAATTAACTCCAAATTAAATTTTTTCATGATATTTTTTAATTTTTGAGAAAAGTGTACTACAAATAGCCCAAATTCAGGAAATTACATATAAATGTTAAAGTGTATGGTTAATTTGATATTGGTATTTGTCAAAGAGGAAATATAGAAGATTACAAGGTGGAACATAACAATTTAGTAAGTGAGACAATATGCAAATTGGACTCTTCAATAGACACATAAATTTAGGACTATAAGTTGCTTTTCCTCATTTCAAAGCTGTAACAAATGTGATTGTAATGTGATATGATAGTCATCTGCATTATGTCTGTTAGTAACATCAAAATACATACAAATTAAACAATTATCAAATAGATCAGAAAAAATTTTATATTGTTTTCTTAAAAAAAAAAGGAAAATGCAGTAACAACCCCATCATGAAAAGGTGTGTGAATTATGAGGTATTCTAAGGTGCTTAAAATGTTTTATTTTTAGATTCAAATTCTTACTGATTCTATTAATATTGCAAAGAAATGCAACTAAGGACCTAGTCTTTGGAATCTTAAGTGATTTTAAGATTTTAATTTATGTTTAATGATATTTAGAAAAATATACACAAAAATATGCCTTAAGTAATGATAATAAGATTAAGAAAAACAACAAATTTGGTCAGTCTGAAAAATACATAATAGCCAAACTATCATAAGGGAAAAGATAGAAAACCTCTTTCACCATCTTTAAATTATATTGCAGTAATCAAGACAGAATTAGACTAAAATAAGGCAGACTCTCAGACCAACAGAATAGAATTGAAAGTCCAGAGGAATGCCTTTAGGTCTATGGTCAAATAACCTTAAACACAGGAGCTACGGAAATGAAGAGGAGCAGGGAAACTTTCTTCAACAAATGCTATTGAAAATACCAGTTAAAAAAAGTGAAAATTCAAATGTAGACTCCTATCTCACACATTACAGAAGAGTCAATTCAAATGAATATTTTATTTTCTTAATGGAATCTTTTAATGAGTGCCATAAATTAATTTAAATAAATCCGTTTATACTTTATGGAAAAATACAGCTAATGGTCTTTTTATTTTAGGGGTTTAAAATTTGTTAATAGAATTTATATGTAATATATAGTTATATATAGGCATAATTTAAACAAGATAAATTAATAGGTATGAATAATATATGTATATACCATATAAATTGTACAAAATAGGAAATATAACTAGATAGATCTTGAATTTGATAAAATGTGTTTTATAGTGCTAAAATACTCTCATTGTATATAATTTATATTTTGTGCTTATTTATTTGATGTCTTCAGAACATTCCCAGAAGCTTTGATTACTCAGAGATCATTCCATCTGTGCTCAGGACTCTCTCTTCATGTGCTCAGGGACCATATGTGGTGTTTTTATACAACCAGGGGTGGCTGTGTGTATACATGGCGAGCACCTTAATAGCTATAATATTTTTTTTGGTTCCTATTATAAACTTTTGATAAAGACATAATTTTTAAGATAAAATTTCTTACATGTAGCTTAATTTGTGTGAACATAAAATTGATAAGATTTAAATTTCTATTGTTTTACTCTTATTCTAATTTTATAGTGTAGAAGTAACCATGAAATGATTGTAATTAATTGTGAAACAAAGAACACGAGTAGAAATAATGTCTTAATAAGAAAAAAGGGAAGGAAAAATGTATTGATAAAACATCACTGTAAGTCAGCATCAAATTAAGGTCTTTCCAGTCTTATATTCTTTTTATCTTTTGTTTCAATGGAGTGAATTACGATTGAATCAGACATTGGACTAAGAAAAAAAAACAAGGAGATTAATTTAACACTTGATTTCTTGTTAAGCTTTTAGCTATTTTGTTAAGAAAGAAATGAATGTTTTAGTTAGGATATATTAAAGTTGCAATACATGGAGAATCCAAATAAATTCATTTCTAATTAGGGTTTAGGTTTTAGTACTTAAATGAACAGCCTTAAAATGTATTTGGTTTCTTGATGAGTATTTATATCTTTGTCAGAGTGCATCCCAAGCATTGTTGAGTCCAGGGTTCACTTTGAGCAATTCTTGGGTGACCAAGATGCCAGTTTACTTCTAGATCTGAGGATAAGGTACTGCATGGGTCCTACCAAAGCTGTTAACAGAGTTGTCCCAGGCATGCTTGGGGGGCTCCAGGGCTATACCTGACACTGCAAAGGAGATTGTGCCCAGGTCAGGCCTGATCGTAAAATCTGTCCTACATTCCTAGACACCTGATATGTGTATTTCTGTTTGAATATTTGGTTAAATTTATTAAACAACTTCCAATTGTTGGGAAAATTTTAAAATAATTTAATAGCATTTTAAGGTGAAAGTTATGATCAATTTTCATAGACATAAAGAGATTGTTCATTGTTTTCATTGGACAAGCACTAAGAGCAATTTGAATTCTTAGTAATTCAGTAAACATTAATTTATTAATATAGCCCTGGTAATCACTCAGATTTCTGAATCTAGAATAGATATATTTAAAAAATTGACACTAAACACATTCGTTACAGTTTAACACAGGATGTAATATTCTTAATATTGTTAATATTCTCTCAGACCAGTGAGCCATCATTAAACAAATGTTTGGCCAAATTATAAAACTACTTAGTTTGTAGCATGTTAGTTTTCTGTAAAATCAGTTAAATGCATGAGTGCAAGTGTGTGTGTGTGTGTGTGTGTGTGTGTGTGTGTGTGTATTACGTGTCTGTATGTATATGTAAGAAAGAGAGATAGAAAGGCAAAGATTGTATGTATACTGTATTTTAAGTACAGAGGATTTGGAAATCTAAAAATTGGGCTTATTTATTGCTTCTGGACTGAATTGTGTTGGCCCACCATCCTTTCGCATAACTCCAGTCTGCATGTTGAAGCCCTTGCCCAAGTGTGACTGTATTTGGATATAAATTCTGCCAGGAGAAAAACTAGGATCCAGTATTATCACCAGGGTAATGGACAAGACTAATCTGATAGGCTGGTATTCTGTCTTTGTTTTGATTTTGTGTACTGCGTGGGGCAGTGATAGGACACACCTGGCAGTGCTCAAGGTCTATTGCTCACTCTGTGCGTAGCCATGGTTCCTCACCTCAGGTGTTGGGGAAACAAACGTACATTATTGCGAAGAAAAAGTCCTAATCCATGTACTATCTCTTCAACCCAGAACTGAGATTCTTTTAGTAAGAGATGACAAATCAGGGCTCAAGTTACAACAAAATAAAAAATGCACTGTGAAGTCAACTATCACTACAACCCTATGATACCCTATAGCATGGTAGAAAATATTCACATCATGAATTTCACAAAAGAATAATGTCTAAGAGATACAAGTCATTGATAAAACTCATCAATGACAACAACACAACTATTTCCATAAAAAAAGCAAAAACAAAACAAAACCCTGAACTCTTACTCCTCTCCAGAAGGCATGAAGTGTGTGAGAGAGAGCGTACTGTGATTAAGGCACTTGCTCTATTCCTCACACCCTATATGATTCCCCAGATCTACCAGGAGTGATCTCTGGCACAATGAGCAAACTCTGGTCACAGCCACATCCAGGTGTGGAACATTAAAAAAGTTAAAGTCGTATAGATCCCAAATACTTGGAGAAAAATAAAAAGATCCATTTTGGTAATCAGTTCTATCACTTGTCATCCCATTGATCATCGATTAGCTCAAGATGGAGCCAGTAACATCTTCATTTGTTCCTGTCGCATACTAGTGTAGCCCAATGGCATCTATTTGTTCAGGGTTTTGACCAAGAAGAGTGACCATCCCATACGTGGGTGTCCATATGTCCGTTTGACATCCCATGGAATCAAGTCGGTAACAGCTCTAGTCCAACGTTAATCTCCAAATCACATTCTATGTCTGGCCCATCTGGTTTTCAATGCCTTGGCAAATGAGGCAACATTCCTGATCTTCCTTCACTGATGGAGGCTGGAACTCCGGATTCTTTCTCTCACTTGAGTGAAACATGATACTCCAGGCATAGCTCTTTAATTCCTCTTTTGGTGATCGAATAGTGTGCTTGTCCTGTTTTGTAGGGCCCATGTCTATAAGGCATATGTTAGTGCAGGAAGAATGATGGAATTGAAACGATGTGCCAGGAGCCAGAGGTTCTTTGTCCTCTTAGCTATTTCCATGACACTCTTGAAGGCTTTCCAAGCCACTCTCTTCTTCCTGTGTAGTGCTAATGTTTGGTGTTATTGTAACGATGTCATCAGCAAAGGAGTGGTGGTGTAGTTGCTGACCGTCTATCTTCACTCCCATTTCTTCCATTTCCAGTCATTGCATGATATTCTTGAGGGTAGCACTGAAGAGTTTCAGTGAAATGGTATCACCCTGCTGAACCCGTCTCGTGACCTCAATGATCACTTCCTTGTAGAATGGTGAGATCCCGGTGGTGAATCCATAATACAGCTCACGGAAGATCCTGAGGTACTGAGTTTGAACATCCTGTTTGGCTAGGGCTTTGATGACTGCTTCAGTCTCAACAGAATCAAAGGCCTTCCTTAAATCAATGAACGTTAGACAGAGCAGCATCTTGAACTCTTGAGAAACCTCAATGAGCTTGGTCACCATGTAGATATGGTTGATTGTACTGAATCCTTTTCAAAACCTGGCTTTCTCACATGGTTGTCCTTTGTCTAATGTTCTGCCTATTCTATTCAGCATGATTTGAGTGAACAACTTGAAGACAATGGACAACAGTCAGATTGGGAGATAGTTACCAATGTCATGTATGTTTCCCTCCTTCTGTTGTGTGTACAACAGCATGGTCCTACTGATTTTCCATTGGGGCTGAAACTTGCATTTAGACAGGTAGTGTGTGAAGAGCTGTGCCAGTGTATTGATGAGTACTGGCGGCATATTCTTTTAAAGTGTTCGGGTCTGACCTTGTCTGGACTGGGTGCTGTATGCTTCTGTATCCCTGAAATGGCATATTGGATTTTGAAAGGGAGAACATTGGGGATGACAAATCCATCCTATGTAATTTGGTATGTGGGCAGGTGGATGTGGCTATTGAAGAGATCTGAGTAGAAGTCATGGATGATCTTCTCCATTACCCTTCTGGAAGATGTGATAGATTCATCAGAACGTCGGAGGGCAGTCATCTTGGTCTTGTAGTTGGTGAAGAACAGATGGGCATTGCGAATACTTTCCTGGTTTCTGCCACATCTTCCAACGCTGCTGCTCTTCTCTCTTTGAGGTCTTCCTTTATCGCTTCTCTGCACAGCATTGCCAGCTCAGATGTTAGCTGTGGTTGCCTGAGGCTTGCAACAAACAATTTTGGTGAATGAGCTCAAGAGTTTCTGGTGGCAGGCGTCTGTTTGTGGCTTTCCCACTCTTGGCATTCCTTGTTCAGTCATGGAGGTACTGAACCAGTCGATCATATTCCTCGTTAATGTTGTCAATGATGGTGTCTTACTATACTGCCCCAATAGTGCCAAAGAACTCCCAGTTGGTGGTTGTTTTGGGAGTTCTCTTCTTAAACTTTGCAGCCCTTTCTCCCCACTCTGCGAAGTAGAATTTTGCAAGAAGGAGAGGGTGGTTCAATTCCATTTGGCATTTTGGGACAACAACAACATCAGTCAGGGAGAACCCTCAATTGAATATGATGTGGCAATTTCATTGTGGAAATACTCCCATGCCCAACGATTAGGTTTGGCCTTCTGGAACTGTGAGTCGCCTTGGATGGTCTTGGTCGATATGATGAACTCAGTCTCTCACCCTGTTCTTTCCATTCTAGGCCATCAGTCCTGATGAGGAGTTCCTCTGGCAACCTTCTCGGTCCTATCTTGGCATTAAAATCACCAACAGTGAACTTGTAGAAGGTGTGGTCTTCTTTATAAAACTTCTCTAGCTCCATGTAGAACTTCTCAACTTCTTCTTCATTGCAGTTGGATTATTTTGGTAATAATTATGGAAATGCAGATCAAAATAATGAGACAGTATCTCACACAAGTGTGAATGGTTTATTAAAATAAAAAGAAAAAGAATGGAAAGAAAGAAGTGTGAAGGGAAGGAAGGAAGGAAGGAAGGAAGGAAGGAAGGAAGGAAGACTAAATACAAGTTAATGAACATAAACCTCAAATACATTTCATGACATAGTGCAGGCATATAAATGGTATTAACTATTAATATACTTTTGCGTCTTTTTTGTGATTTGTTAAAAAGTCAATAACTATTTCATTAATGGACATTCATTAAGTCAAATTTTAAGTCAACTATTAACTCTTACAATCAATATTTCAAAGTATGAATTAAAAAGTACTATTCACAAATACAAAAGACATTAAGATAGATATCAATATCATTGTCTCTATATAAAACTTTTACTTGTAAAATACTACTACATATTTCAAATCATCAATTACAATATATTTAATTTTATATAGCATGCACAAAATATTGAAGTTAAAATTAAAAGAAATAAGTTCTCTTTAAGGAAATATTAGCATACTGATTATATTTCAAAAAGTCTTGCTTACTGTAACAATTTTAATTAATATTTCTTAGAGTAATTTTCAGAATATAGAAAAATGGTGCTGGGGAATGCATTTGTTTTAAACATTTATGACATTATGTTGTAACGAGAACAGAATTGTAAGTCCAGAGAAGACAAACGGGTGTGAGGACAGTGTTGAAGTCCTGACTATAGTCCTGCACTGGTTTTGTCAAATATTCTGGATAAATGGTGCATTGGCAGTAGCAGAGTATGAGAAATGTGAGAAGTGAACAATGGAGACAAATGGTAGGTGGCACTTTAGTAAATCAGTTCCACAGTCTGAACTGACGGATAATAAAGGTCCAATCTACATTAACAAAAGGGACTAAATTGAATGCATTTGAAGATTAATGCTTCTTAATACATACAAAGATACAATGTATTTTTTTATAAAAGCTCTTATTTTGCTTAAAATTTTGAGATATTTTTATGAAAATTGTGTTTTATTATCAGTCACATATGTGAAGTCTTATTTGGAAATATTATATGAAACATTAAGAAAGAATAAAAAAACAAATGATTATGCAGTTGAAATTAGAACCTTAAGGCAATGTTCAATGTACTGTTTTTTGGTATATATAGAATATATATATATATTGAGGTTTACAGACAACCACTGGACTAGAGCCATTACTGATTGGATTCCACGAGACATCAAAAGATCACGTGGACGCCCACCTATAAGATGGTCAGACTTCTTCGTCAAGACCCTAAATGATCGGTTTGAGGCTCTACATGTTCCTAAAATGAACAGATACCATTGGGCTACGCTAGCACGCAACCGGGATGAATGGAGACGTTACTGGCACCCGCTCGAATAAATCGATGAATAACGGGGATTAAGTGATTAAGTGATTAAGTGATAGAATATATGTATTTTTATATTTATATATAGAATAAAAATTAAAAATAATTATTTAACTATATATTTCTGAAAAGAATATTATTTCACTTTAAATTTAAATCACACATATCTTTATTTTTTAATTTTTTTAATCAATCACCATGAAATACAATACAGACTTACAAACTTTCATGATTATGTTTCAGTTATACAATGATTGAGTACCTATCCCTCCAGCAATGCCCATTCTCCACCACCAATGTTCACAGTATCCTTCCGCCAGCCTCCCATCTCCCCCCTGCCTCTGTAGCAGGTTCATTTCCTTTTGCTCTCTCTCTCTCTCTCTCTCTCTCTCTCTCTCTCTCTCTCTCTCTCCCCTTTTGGGTGTCACAATATGGGTACTAATTGTCCATCATATTCAGTCCATAGTCTACTTTCAGCACACATCTCCCATCCTTAGCTAGCCACCCAAGAATCAATTACTTGGTGGTCCCTTCCCTATCTCAGCTACCTTTTCCCCCAGCAAATGATGCTGGCTTTCAAACCTTGGAGAGATCCTACTGCCCCTTATTTCTATTATCCGTGGATGTTAGTCTCACATTATGCTACTTTATATTCCAGAAATGATACACAGATGTTTAAAGTAGTGAGTGCATTTTTAAATCAAAGAAAACCCAGATTTCAGGATAACCTATTACTGAAAAATATGATATTGTTTTAACACTTTTTAAAATACCAAACGCTAAAAAGTTTACATTTAGATTTATTCTTGCTTTCTCAAAAGGTAGCATTGTAGCATTGTCCTCCCATTGTTCATCGAGTTGCTAGAGCGTGCCCAATAACGTGTCCATTGTGAGACTTGTTGTTATTGTGTTTGGCATATTGAATATGTCACGGGTAGCTTGCCAGGCTTTGCTGTGCAGGCGAGATACTCTCAGTAGCCTGCTGGGCTCTCCGAGAGGGGCAGAAGAATCGAACCCGCCTTGACTGGGCTGGCTGCGTGCAAGGCAAAAGCCCTACCACTGTGCTATCACTCCAGACCCTGAAAAGGTGGTATAGCTATAAACATTTAAGCAAAATATTATACTCAAGTATTTTCTTCCAAACTGTAATTTAGAATTTTATTTTCACTTAAGGAATAAGCCATCAGAGGGTAACAACTGGACAGTACAGATCACTTTAAAATTATTGTTATTCTTTGGGTTTGATTTCAACCAGGAAGCTTGTAGGAATGGGGTAGAGAGTAGTTAACTTTAATGAGGTGGACAGGTTCTGACATTTTCTGCTCTATTTAGCGATAACAATCTATATCAAGGCATACAACTTGAAACCCAAAATGAGCAGAAGTATCACTTATATTTAAGTATTAAATTCCAAAACCAGGGATTTGGTATGGATTTGCATGCTTCAATAAGAAGCAGCATTATTTCTTCATGCATAAATAAGCGATTAATAAAAATGTATTCAAAGAAAGACTAACTCAATATAGTCTTGATATGTACTTTTTAACATTAGCATTTTGGCTTTTAAATTTTTTTATTTCATTTATTTCAGTAATTGCTTAAAGCTCTCCAAAGTAGACTGAATAATAAAACTCATGACTATGAAAATTGACAGTGAAAAAAATAATTTAAAGTGTCAACCTATGACCTCTAACACTGTCATGAAATAGGGAGAAGTTATATCAGTAAATAAACTAATGTAACTTTAAAATGAACAAACTTGAAAGTGTTGTGCCTTGTAGCTCAAAGTAGTTGCAAATAACATCCCTGAAGTTATAGTAAGATAGGAGAAATCCATCCCTACACTTGTTTCCCTCTGTTCTTCAATAATTCCTGTCCTTATAGAATTGGTAAATGCTTCCACTGAGACAATAACTAGGGTACTGAGGTAAGTAACATTCACCTAACATAAACTGAATCATTGACTGTTTATATTTATAAAAAAATCACTCCCTATCCATATAGATCAATTAAACTGTATCTCATTAATTCCTTCAAAATAAAAGAGCCATCTTATAAAATTTTAAGTGACCTCAATCAGATCATCTCTACAATACCCTAAAATTAACCTATCACACTAACTGACCTTACAAAGCCTCTGTTTGCCATAGTAACCACTTTAAATTAAATTACCTCTTATAATTATTTGTGTGCTGTTTAATTCCTTTACATTTTTTGCATTCCCAATTTCTTAGATCACTTCATCACAAAATGCTGATCAGACAAGAGAAAGGATACTTACATCAAAATGATGTGCTTTTGATTTTATATCTGAAGTCATTGGAATTCTGGAAGTTGTGCCGAGGTTCAATGAATGTCAGAACTTTAGTTTGTGAGAGTTAAGTATTTCTTGTTAGGTGGAGTGAGCAACAATGCCTGCATGGAAATAAATCTACTCCCTTTACCTTCCATGAGCAAAAATCTGAAAATGAAAGCAGGAACTATCTGCATGCTGATTGTTTCTGTCTGCATTCCTTGTCTCCAGGCATCTGTAGAATGGGGCATGCATAGAACACTGGGTAAATAGTTGTTGCTTGAATTGAAGAATAACTATACATGTCTGCAATAATGACAATTCTGTAAGCTGCCCTCCAAAAAGGCAGGGATATTACTGTGTGGTTATGTTGTGACAGAAGAGCAAGGAATCTTTTACATATGTCCTTACAATTCATAGATAGTTTTTTCCTGAATTTTGAAATAATAATACATGTAATTCAATATCAAGGAAGAGAGTAAACATAACAACTGCCCTTCCAAATTAACTTCCAACAACACTTAAAAAACAGATTTCTTTTTGATGGCATAAAAAATATTTCTTTTACTTAGCTATAAGAAAATTAACACAATTAGAACACACTAGATATTTTTTTTTCTGACAGTATTTAATATAGACAAATCCTTATATTTTAACACCAGGAATTAAGAGCTGCATATAGTTGCATAGTACTGTCCATTGTTTTATCAGAAACAGATTTTTTTTGAGCAAGTTTCTTTTGTTTCTTCAGCAGCACATACCATCGCATGTATTCAGTTATGCCGCATTGCTTGAGGCTGTGCTCTGTGAATCCTTAACGTGTTTCTGCTGCCCTCTCTGCTTGTGATTACCCCATTTCAGCTCACTTTACAGCAACAGTTGGGTATCCTGCTGTCTTCTATTTTCTGCACATATGCACCACAGTGGAACTGTGCTATGATGAATATTGTTTCAATGTTACCAGACCTGCTATATTAAAGGACTGTTTCTAGTGACTGTTTCTATCATTGCTGTTCAGCAGTGCTCAGAGGTAGTCGATGAACAAATTCTGGTCATATATCTTATGGATTATAAGAAACTTCCAGAATGCTCAAGTCCTGTTTAGGGTGCATTGGTTGTTCCTGCAGAGAATCTGGATTTCTCTCTGAAGGTCGCTTTTAAACTTACCCCCTCCAAGAGTCCCTGACCATAACAAGCTTATGGTGTTTTCTTTGTGGTCTTATAAACACAGTCTCCCTTTATAATTACCATGGATACCAAAAAGATAGAAATTATTTTCCACCCAAGTGTACATGTGTATTTCTAAGCACCAAATAGAGCTGATTAAGCACATTGATGGGTTAGATAGAAAAAGAAAATCATTCACTGTAAAGTAGGAGAAAACTTTAGAAAATTAAAGCATGTCTGTCGATTTTATTTCTGACAAATTCCTTCCTGGTCTTCACTGTTACAATGTGCCATACCTGAAAGATTTTATTTTCTTTAGGAAAATAGCATATGTACTAACCAGAGGAAGAAACCAGTAAACATCTTAATGTGCTTTGTGAAGTTCATTAACAGATATAGAATGTTTATTTTATTGTATTGCAGTTTAGGTACTGTAGTTATAATAGGATAAAATTTATGGCTTTGATGCACATAATTATGATGCTTCACTACCAGCAAAATGCTCAGGACTCTACACCACTGTCCTTAGGTTGTGTCTAGTACATGTTTGCTTTCTTTGCATGACAGAGAAAGCACCCCACCCCCCATTGATTATTAATTTCAGTTTTTATAATTCAAGGTCAAAGATTTGCCATTATTCTACATTGTCTATTCACAAATTTATTTCATTTTTCTACATACTACAGATGAGTGATATCATCTGGCATTTATTTGGTGGACAGATCAACCAGGTGATTTGAAACTTTCAAGAATGAATGTTTCCAGGATGAATAGTGTGCGATCTTAAATAGTAAGGTGGATTTTACACAATTTGTGTTAAAATAACTGTGTGTATTTGTAAGCTTCTCTGCATGCAAATGTACATTTCTTATTTAATATGTGAGAGTAAGTTTTATTTATTTTTGTTTGGTATTTTTTGAGTGACACCCATTGGTATTCAGGGCATACCACTAGCTTGTGTTCAGGATTCACTCCTGGCAGTACTTGGAGGAACCATTTGCAGTTTCAGGGATTGAACAGGGTTTGGCCTCCTGCATGTCAAACTCCTTACCTGCTTTACTAACTCCAATTTGATAACAAGTTTTGGGTATTAGTATCTTTTATCTATTATTTTCCCCCAATTTGCATTTATCTGTAATACAGTATTGTATTATAACTGTAGCTCCTATTCCTGTAATTCAGTTATGTAATAATATCTTTTGTCAGACTATTTTTAGTAAGGATCTCTGCCATCTCGCGTATGAAGGACATTCACACAGAGCTTTGCTCTTCTTTAATCTGAGGCAGTTCCTCAACCTTTCTTTGACTTTTATGACAAAGAGATTTCTTGAAAATTTTCAGTCTGTTATTTTATAGACTATCTCTCACTTTGAATTTGCCTGATGTTTCCGCATGATTAAATTCAGGATATGCGTTTTTGGTCAGCACATTTTTTAAATGATTTTGTGTCCTCAGGACATCACAATGGAGGCCTAAGATATTTATTTGAAAAATATTAGTGATGTTAATTTCAGTCACTTGTAAGTAATATTGTCCATTTTATTCCACAATTACTGTTTTTCCTTTTGGATTAATAACTAATTTATGTAGAGATAGAGATAAAATGAGCATATGTAAATCTTTTTCTCAAATACCAGCACCTTACCATTACATTTTTTTTTATTTTACCAGAATAAATTTATACTATGTTGACCATGAGGTTAATTATCTAACTATATTCTTTACTTTTTATTTATTGGCTTGTATTATACTGAAATGAAGAGTTCCCTTTCACTATTTGTAATCTCATTCTTTTATTTATTTGTGCATATAAAGATTCATGTATGCTTACATTTTTTATCTATAGCCTAATGAGTTTTATTTTATTCAATAAACCATTAATGTATTTATATTGTTTTATGCTAAATTGCTGCAATTTGCTAGTAAACACTGTCGAGCGAGATTTATCAACCCTTCAGCATATTATTATCACTATTACTATTTATCACATTCTTACTTTCATGGCAAAGCGGTATGTTTCTGTTTCATCATTTACATTTACTGATGGAGAAATTGATCACTTCCCCAAGGTTTCCTGGTTTCTTTTAAGTAGTTAAATGTAGTAAGAAGTCATTTTACTAATCATGTGCTGTCTATAGGTGCCCTAAAATTCGGTGTCTTAAAACACTATTAAAAAAAAATGTTCTCTTTCAACTGTAAGTAAGTTGGGAGAACTCATGTCCAGTGCACTGACTAGACTCTCTCATAACTTTTCTCATGTAGTTGTCACTGAGCATGTAGTTGCCTCACTGGGAATGTAGTGATAAGACAGTTTGACTGGATTTTAAGGAACACGTGAGTCACTCACATGACCAGCACACTGCTAGTTATTCTTTGATTGAGACCATTAGTTTCTCTTCAATGAATACTTGATAAGATGACTTTAACATTCTCCAATAACGTGGTTGGTTTTGGTTAGGGTGAATGATGCAAGACAAGAGTATAAACATATTGGGGCTGGAGCGATAGCACAGCGGGTAAGGCGTTTGCTTGCATGCAGCCAACATGGCCAACTCAGGTTTGATTCCCAGCATCCCATATGGTCCCCCGAGCACCCCCAGGAACAATTCCTGAGTGCATGAGCCAGGAGTAACCTCTGAGCATCACCGGGTATGACCCAAAAAGCAAAAAAAAAAAAAAAAAGAGAAGAAAAAAAACGAGTATAAACATATTAATATCTTAAAAGTCAACCTTGGAAGTAACACACTATTACTTCTCTTATCTCCTGATCATTCAAACCTGATTCAGTGTGAGAGAAAACTATATAAAGGAATAACACAGACAATAAATACATTTAAGCTAATATTTAGATCCTGATTAAAACATAAATAAAATCAAAGTCACTCATGTGCACATTTCTACTGGGCTTTTTCATCTACACTTCTACTGCATCTTTTCATGTAAATTTTGCTGCTGGTCTATTTCAGCCCAGTATAAATAGATAAATAGATGCACAGTAAACATCTACATATAAGTTATACTTGTACATTTTATATGTGTATATGTGCTTAACATATTATAAATTATTAAATAGCTATATTCTATATATTAAATCATTGGTATATTATTCAATGGGCAAAAAATGGTTTCAAAGATTCTATACTCTTGGGGGCATGGTGCCGCAAGCAGGTCAATCTGTACCTGTGAGGCGAGTGCATCAGCAGCCTGATGGTGCCTTCAGACTTCCAGATACCGCAAAATTGCTGCTGTGCCTTTGGCCAGACCCCAAAATCTTGGGGCAAAGTTTACCAAGAAAGTTAAACAGCCAAAAGTTAGGTATGTGGGAAACACACCCACAAACCACCTCCAGCTTAGCTATATAATTGGAGGCATGGCCTCTCTGGTTCCTGATTGAACTGCTTAATGGCCATGATCCCAGAGACACAGAAACAATTCTCGAAACCCAGCGGCTTTTTGTAGAAATGCGTCCGGTCCCTGCAGTAGGTTACCAGTGCTGGGCCAACCCAGGTGGGAATAGGTTTCATGCCTTGGACTGTTTCCCCTGGTGGCCCGGTGGCCGCCATCCTCCAGAGGCCACTGGACAGTAAAGTTTTGGCCTGCAGTGATGAGACACGCAGGGCCTCATGGGATGAGGGTGGAGCCAGTCCTGTACTCCCCACCCCAATGAGACTCCAAGTCATCGCCCACGAACGGCCACTCTGGCTCCTGATCAAGCTGCTTAACAACCAGGATCCCAGAGACTCAGAAACAAATTTCGAAACCCAGTGACTTTGGGCAGAAATGTGTCCAGACCTCACAGTAGGTTACTGCTGCCAGGCCACCCCTGGGGGAAAGGGTATTGTCACTCCGCCTACACCCCCTTGGCAGTTCAGTGGCCGTAAACCTCCTGAGGCCATTGAACAGTCATGCTTGGGCCCGCAGTGATGAAACTTGTTGGGCCTCATGGGATGGGGGTGGAGCTGTCCTCCCCACCCCAAGGAGACCCCAAGTCATTGACCACAAATGGCCTTTTTGGTTCCTCATCAAGCTGCTTAACGGCCATGATCCCAGAGACTCAGGAGCAAATCTTGGAACCCAGCAGGTTTTGGCAGAAATCCCTCCAGATTTAAGTGTTAAAATTTCAGAATTTCAAAATTGTGTGGCCACCACTGCAGCCACGCAACGTCTACTGTTGCCTTTTCAGAGTGTTGGGGTAAAATCTCAAATAATAATGGTGGGTGTGTTGTCAAAATATTGAATGTGATCAAAGTAGAGAGAGAGTAATGTGGAAATCATCTTCCCCACAAGTAGGGGGAAGGTATTGGATGGGGGTGAACTGGGGCTGTTGGGGGTGGAGAATGGGCACTGGTGAAGGTACGGGTGTGTCATTGTATGACCGAGACTTAGACCCAAAATCTTTGTAACTTCTCTCATGGTGATTCAATAACTAAAATTATAAAAAAAAATTTAAAAAAAGATTTTATACTCATTCCTATTGAAAAATATATGGTTTTACACAGCAAAGCCTGGCAAGCTTTTGTGATATATTCAATATGCCAAACACAAGTAACAACAAGTCTCCAAAAAATGGAGACATTACTGGGCCTGCTCGAGAAAATCGATTATATTAAGGGTAAATACTCAAAGTTATAGAGAGACTCATGTGATAGTATTATGGTATTAGACACTAACTTGCACTTAGTAACTATGTTCAATCCCTAGCACCACATATGATCCCCTTGAGTGCAGAGATAGGAATAAATCCTCTGCATGACATGGTGTGGCCCAAAACCTTGAAGAAAGTCAAACAGAATTTCTTTTAAATATTATTTCTTATTGTTGTTGTTTTACTAATATAATTTAAAATACGGATTGTTTTATTGTATTTTTAGATAAATTTTTCTCGAAACCTAAATTATTTTTTAAACTACAAAAATATTACGACTGATTAATGTAGTCAAAATTTACTTGGGTAGAGAGCTAGTAAGAGGTTAAGAATAAACCATATAAGTCACAGATGATGGTTTGATCTCCAGTACTGCATATGTTTCCCCCAAGCACTGCCAGGAGTGATACTTGAGCACAGAGCCAGAGATAAGTCCTAAACACCTCTGGGTGTGTCTCAATGAAAAATCTGCTACTTACTCAAAAAAAGTATAAGTGCCAGATAAGTATCTCCCTTCACCTCTCAGATCACTGAGGGCTTATTAGAAAGTCAAGAATTCTAATGAAAAACCAGAACCACTTTTTTAACTCACCTGTCCTGAATTTCTGAACCACTTAAACTGTGGGGTATTTTAATTACATTATTTTTAAAACACTAAATTTTAAACTAACTTAAGAGTTGGTAATTAATTAAATACCAAAAATATGCGAAAAAATGTTTGATTTTAGGCCTGAAAGTTACAAAATAAATGAAATATGATGGTATATAGCCTAAGATCGACGGTGGTTCTACCAGTGTCACAAATTCCTGCTAATAGTCATCTCTAGTATCTGTATGTCCACTGAATTTGTGCTTTGCCAAAAAATATAAAATGTTTGGCAAAATTCAGAGCATAAATTTATGCTCTGAAAGTTATTTTAATTTCTATTTCTCAGAACAGTGTATAATAGAGTATCACAAAACAGAGCGTATATGATTAAAAAGAAAAATTGAAGGGAAGGGAAAAAATATGTGCTACACATAAGGGAACCAGGATCATATTTTTAATAAGAAAACCAAAATAAAAAAGAATGATTCATTTAACAAAGATTGACACTATTATTTGGCAAGAGTGAGAAAAAGGGAAAAAAGTTAATACAGCTTCATTATGAATAAGTAACTGAAAATATAGCTGAACATGATGTTTTAGTATTGTATTGGTAAGCATTATTTTCATTTTATTCATTCACTAAAGTAAGATGTATTGAATAATATCTATTGGCATGGAAAGCCAAAATTCCTTTCCATTCTTTTCCTAGTTTAGTAAAGAGTTGGCATGCAAGAAGAAAACTATGAGTAACAAAAGCAAGGTCTCCATAATAACGAGAGATTTTGTTTTTGCATATTAGAACAACCAAATGTTATAAAACAGAAAGCTCAATCTTTGTAGAAAATACCATGACTCTTGTTGATCATTAAATGTATATTGCTGAAAGACTTTGAAAATGAGGTGCAAATTCATTGTTGTAGGTAGGGAGCTAAGATTACCATTTTGGATTTTCTTTATATTTTTGGGTGTGGGGGTTGTGGCTTCTGGTCAGGATTTACTCCTGGTTGTTTTCAGGGTAACATATGAATGAAATGAAACCTTGGTCATTTGCAATGCAAAGTATATTCACCCTGTTATCTCTCACAAGTTAAGAGTTCTATGTGGACCTGGACTAAAATCATATAATAAAGGATGCACGTAGTCAATCAAGTCAGAGTGACTCTGAAATATTCTGAAAAAATGCCATGAAACTTGCATAACTGTATATATAAAAATGTAAAGAAAGGAGAAAATTTTAAGAAAAAAATTGAAGACGTAATATGCAAACCTTGATAATTAAATAAGGTACCTACCTATGGGAGATGATAAAGTCAAAAGGAGGATTTTGAATTTCTTCATTTTTCAATTGACTGATTTACAATACTGAGAAAGGACATCCAAATTAGAGTTAATAGGTAAACTATTTGCTTGGTGCAGCTAATAGATAATTAATTGTTTAGTAAATTGTTTTTGAGCTTATTGAACTTAATGTCTGATATGTTCATTCTCTGTATAAATATGGCAAATTTTCATTTACAGTTTGAGAGACATAAGCAAGTGTATTAAACGAAGCATTTTTGGAAAGACAGAGAGAGAGAGAGAGAATAACTGAATGATGGTATAAGGTCTAGAGGTAACACAGAGAGATGGCGTCAAAAATGCAAGTGGAATGATTGTCTTTGAACAGCAGCAGAAGAGATAATACATTCTTAGAACCTGAGTAAAAAGAAAACTTCTGGTTTTATCACTTGTTAAAAATTCAATAAATTACTTCTTTGTTGTTTTACAGATAAACAGTAGCAAATAAAAGCTAAAAGTCATACTAATAACTGGCAAAGATAAGGATTAAATTGTTGTTGGCTATTATATTCTATGACTAATATTTTCACCATATCATGTTTTCATTAAAATTTGCTGACTAAAATGACTTAACTTCTTAAAAGAAGTATTTATTTTTTTCTTTCATTTTATGCTGAACTAATGTAACAGCTTAAGTGTTTTCTATTTTTTCTGTCTCTCATTAATGACTTTTGCCACCTCCACACACATACAAGATGCACCACGTTGGTAAAATCATTGCATATTGTGATAAATATAGAATTACTTTGTTTATGTTACTGGACAGTGTTTTTTATTTTTTGAATAATAAGGGAAAATATAAGTCACCTCCCAAAAAGTTCAGAAACTGAGAGCTTTTTGAGCCCGGCAAGCTACCGATATGTATTCGATATGTATTCGATAAGTATTCGATATGCCAAACACAGTAACAACAAAGTCTCCAATGGAGACGTTACTGGGCCCGCTCAAGCAAATCAACGATCAACGGGAGGGCCTTTACCTTTACCTTTTGCATTTAATATTGAAAAAAATAGGAGTTATGGTATGAATATGATAGGATTTTTAGAAGATTAGAAATATTGAAATGATAGCAAGATACACAGTATTATTTTTGGAAACTAAGTGCAAATACTCTGATAAAGGGAGATAGATATCATCTATGCTAATTGTAAGTATGTCAAGTGATATGAGAGCTGAAATGGACCACATTATTTATCAAGGTCATGGTTGTTAATCCTGACAAGAACTGTATCAAGGAGCAGAGATAAAAACTGATTGGAATGAGTTCAAGGCATCAGCAGAGGAAATAGAGACCTCAAGTACATACACTTTTAAGAGGATAATTACTACAAATTAAAGCATTGAAACTGTGAGTGGAAAGGGGAAAATGAAAGCACTCAAGAGAAGAATGTATTTATTAAATTTTAAGGTAGAAAAATGTTATTTCCCTTTTGTGAAAATAGAAATGATCCAATACAGATATTACTGGAGAACAGGAATAGAGATATTACTGAAGAATAGATATTACTGGAGAAATGGACTGGAGCAAGTGAGAAAAAATGGACTATAATGCATGGTACATGGGATGGCATAAGACAAAAGCAGAGAGAAATTTTGAATTAATGATCTGATGACATTGACAAGGAAATAAACAGGAAATGTAGTATTCACTGGGCTATGATTTTTTTAAATTTTCTTATGACTGGGTATAGCTTTTTGGTAGAGAATAAAATAGGATCATACTCTACAATTGATACCGGAATCTTAGACATCTCCAGAAAAAAAAAAAACAAAGTTACAACAGAGATTTAATGCGTGTCTAGGAAGATGAGTAGTTGCATGGAAAAGGGGAATGGAGAAAAGATGTCAGGCATAATGATTGGTCTCAAGTGAAGGTCAACTGAGAAAAACTGTAGTAATTTAAGGTAATAACAATTATGGTGATTATATGCACAAAAACAAATTCTGAATGTATGTAGTAAGGCACAATGTATTACTTTATATAAATGTCTGAACTATGAGAAAGAAGAAAGATCATTTAAATTATATCGTAAGAGAATTCCATTTGATGAAGCAATTTAATTCATTTGGATTTTTAAATATAGGACATAAAGTGGATAAGAGACAATGATGATAAAGACAATTATCAAAGATAAAGAAGTATAATTTCAAAAGCAACCATAAAAATATTGATGTCTGGATTCTGGTTGTGTTTATCTAAATGAGAGAGGTGGTTTTAGAGTTGGACATGTAAACTCATGATTATGGTGGAGCTTAAATCACTGGAAATGATATTTTATAATGTTTGGCTCAGAAATAGGAAACTAGACTAGGTGACAGCGGAGGATAACAGAAGAAATTGAAAACAGCATGCTAGAAGGATATTTATGATAATATTGACATTGCCAAAAATAAGATAGGCATACATAATTAACCAGCTGAAATCTTCAAGCATATATTGCCATGCCATTGAGGTTTGAATATAGCTGATGCAAGGAGATGTTTTAATGATATATCCTAGAGACCTTAACTCAATATATATATATATATATTTTTTTTTTTTTGAGAAGAAAGGGGACACATGGTCAGAGTTTGAGGATGTGCAAGCATAATTGCCCCTAGGCTTAGTACTCAGACACTCATAGACAAACACACAGTTCGTGTACATTTTGTGAGTTTTATAAAATCCAAATCCTAAAGAGATTCAGATTAAAGGACATAAAAAATTACTTTACTTTTAATGAGATAACATGTTATTAGTATTTATATCTTAGCTTATGCAATATAAATTTTTGTAAATTACCTACCACAAAAGCTCTAATATACCTTCTATTCCAATCCTCCTTGTCTTGATCTTTTCCTCTTCTTTCATAAACTCATTTATGTTGCAGTCTCAAAATTGGTTTTCTTTGGCTATTGTATCTTTCATTGCTTTGCCTCTTTACATACTAGGTATGAGTGAGTTAATCTGCTATTTGTCTTCCTTCTTCTACCTTATTTTGCATAACATGATCTCCTCCAGTCCTGTTCAAGTTGGACAAAAAAGATGATAATTTGTTATTTCTTATCTTTGAATATTTTATTGTGCGCATACTACATAATGTCTTTAACCATTTATCTGTTCTTGGATATTTGTTTGCTTCCAGATCTTGACTATTGAAAAAAAGCACTGCGCTAAATATAGATAAGTATGTATATGTATATATGCATGTATATATACATATATTATATATATTTTAAATATGTACATATATGTATATATAATTTTATATTAGTAATTTTGTATTCTTGGGATTAACACCAAGCAGTCTAATTACTGCGTCACATAAGATTTGTATTTTGATATTTTGACAAATTCCCATATTGCTTTTCATATAGCCAAAACACATTATATTCCAATAGTTAATAGAGTTACAACTGATTATTTACATTTTTAAGCATAGGATATTGTGTTGATAGCATCAGGAGTTACTATTTCACTTACATACCTAAATTATGTGTTTAGAATCTTATCTGAGTCTTGTTCCTTTGCGGGTGGGTGGGTCGGCAGGGTGTGTGGTATACCTTCAGCAGAGTTAAGGGTTTACTACCTGCTCTGTGCTTAGGGCTCACTTCAGGCAGTACCAGTAGATCACACAGGGTGTCCACAATTGAAGACAAGTCAGTCATGTGCAAGTCAAGCACTCTGCCCACTGTCCTGTCTTTCCAACTCCACTAAATCTTGTTCTTGAGTCTGTTCGTTTTGGCTTTACATGATATTAAACTTCCAGTAACGAAAAAAACTATTCAAGAGAGTAAAATTAAAGGTCAAATAAAAGAAATGCTTCATACTAAAGTCACATTTTATGAAGTGGGTATATCACATGGGTATTTTGTAAAGTGTAAGTGTTATGATTTATGGATATCTTGTTCAAACCCTTAAAGGAACGTAAAAATAGCAATTGTTATTTTAATTTAAAAAAATGAAAAATAGATTAAAAGTAGGTAATTAATTTGTGCAACATCAGTCACTGTTATACTTCAGACACATAATTTCAACCAAGTTTTATACCTTGATTACTAAGCAGTATCTTCAGAGGTGTCTAAACACTGTTTTTATTTGTTTTTGTCATTTTAAAATGAAGGGCAGCAGCATGATAAAGAAAGCTGTGGTATTGCAGATATACAAAACCATCACCATACTCACCAGCAGTAGTTCAGGCAAATTTATTTATGTTTCTTTCCCCAAACCTAGGAGATATTGGGCCAGAGAGACAGTGCATAGGTAGTGTGTTTGCCTCTCACATAGGCTAGCTGGCTTCAATTCCCGATATTGCATATGATCCTAGAGAGTCATTTAGAATCATTCCTGACACAGAGCTAGGATTAAGCCCTGAGTACTGATAAGCTAGCAAACAACACCCTCAAAAAAGTGGGGAGAGCACATAGGAAATAGTAAAAATATAGTGGCAAATTCATTTCCGGAAGAATTTCACAACTTTGTTGTAATTATTTTTCCTTTAAAATTACTCTTGACATATCCTTTTGCCAGAAATATTTGCATTTGTTAAAACCTTTCTTGAGTAGTCATCACATTCCCTTTATCTTAACAAAATATTTCTTTATTCGGAACTAAAGTTTAACACCTTCTTTATACACTCTAGCTCTTTTTGTAATATGTGTGTATATGTATATGTATGCACACACATACATATATACATATATATGCATACACATATACATATATATGCATACACATATACTTTGTATATGTACACATGTATATATAGAGATTGTCTAATGAAATGTCTATAGAAATGTCTAATCTATCAAACATAACTCTGAGACTATATAGCCATGTAAGTTATTCACAAGTATTTATCTAAAATTCCAACTTGTGGTTAGCAGTCTAGGCGGAAATCTTTAAGAGACTCATGTTGAAACCCATTACTTGCTTTGTGATTGTTGACAAACAAATTTTTGTGCTTCACAGAGTTCCCAACTATAAAGTGGGTACAAAAAATCACTATTGTTTCTCATACATTCTTTTAAAATAGTTCTATTATGGATTCATAATGGATTTTGTGCCCAGGACATTAATTGACACCTCTATAGAATTAGAAAGATGCTTCAGATCCAAAGGACAGTTTAATATGCAGGGCATTCATCTTGGATTTTATCTAGTGAACCCTATAGAGTCCCTTCAGATGTCTCAGAAGTAAGTTCTGAATTTAGAATCAGGAGTATGAGCTGAGCACTGCTGGGTATGGCACCTCCCAAAGAACTAAATACAAATATTTGATGCCTAATGAAACCAGTAAAATATAGATGTGTTTTCTTACTAACTCACTCGGAATTTCTTTGAATATAAATAATACTTGAAACAAAGCAATTAAAATTAAAATTATAATTTGCCAATATATCAAATAGAAGTTTTTTTTAAAAGGAATTGATTTCTTTCATATAAATTCCTAGGCCCCTATAGCATTGTTTAGACTCCCACTCTCCATTCTAATTCTGAACTCTTCAACTTCGAGATTTAAACAGCTCTCCAAGGGTGACTGCTATCAGAAATCACTGCTTATTTTTGTTGTTGTTGTTGTTGTTCTTGTTTTTTTTTTCAATTTTTATTAGTGAAACAACATGAGATACAGTTGTAGACTTACAAATTTTTGTGCTTGGGTTTCAGATATACAATGATCGAGTACCTATGCCTCCACCAGTGCCCATTCTCCACCACCACCGATCCCAGTATCCCTCCCACCTCCCATCTCCCCCATCCCACCCTGCCTCTGTGGCAGGGCATTCCCCTCTGTTCTCTCTCTCCTTTTTTGTGTTGTGGTCTGCAAAAGAGGCATTGAGTGGCAATCATGTTCGGTCTATAGTCTACTTTCAACATGAATGTCCCATCCTGGGAGGATCCTCCAAACACCCTTTGTCAAAAAGAAGTTTTAGCTCTCCAGAAAAACAATATATCACCCTATCTTCTCAGATGGTATTATAAGAACAGAAAAAATTCAATTCCTATAAAGATAAAAATAAAATATACCTGACATTCCTAATATATTTACTTCATGTCAGAAACCAACTCATACAAAAATGAAAGACTTTTAATCACACTTAAAATATACTATTGATGCATAAGTCTTGATTCATATGAAGAACTTAAATATTAAAGAAAGTCAGAATTCTTTCTGACAGTGGCTGACCTTTATGCTTATCCATTCCTAAAATACATCTTGCCTATCAACCAAAGCTTTAATCACTTTCTCATTTCAGATATTGAAAGAGAGATTCCATTAAATCAAGTAAAGGTCATCTTTCTTTGAAATATAGATTATTCACCTGCATTCTTTAAAGCAGCAGAGATTGGAGAGAAAACTCAATAGAGGCAGCTTTCTTCCAACTCTTCAAAGTAATAAGCAGCCAACTAGTTTGATTATGTTCATCTCTAAAGAACTGAGTTCCATATCAGATATGAAATGGAATTCTAATACTCAAAGCTAGAATCCATAGGTTGAACAACAAAGGATGCATTCTGTTAGCCTGTGTTTCTTTTGATACACTTAAGAACTGTATTCAGGTTCAAGTATCAACAAAAGTAACACAAATAATAAGAACTGTGTCCTTCACCTAAAATTTTTCCTGGAAAAGCACGTTATTTTTCAGTAGAGACCTAACTTTTTCAAAGCTTATATGTAGCATTTATTTTTTTTCTAAATTCCCTATTGCATATAGTAACCAGTATAGGAAATCTTGGGAGGAAATTTACCTCTAGTGAAAAGTTGTGTCTTTTAATTTATGAGTTTTTCTGAAAAAAAATAGTGGTTTAAATGTTTTAAAGGAACAACTTTGGTTTCTTTTTCATCTTCTACACTAAGGATATTATTCATTGTATGATAGTCTCCACACAGTTTAGATACACATATGGCCATTTACAACAAATGCACAAATGATAGAATATGCACTGTAAAGAAGCTAGTAAAAATGTTCATTAATATTACTTATCCCCAATATATTTGCATCTCACCTGTAATAAACCCAACATACAGTGTTCTTAAAACTCTGAAGTAATTATTTTTATCATTCTGGTGTTGATATTATTTTCTGTTTTTTAATTTATCATTCCTTTGAAATATATCCTGTTATCTGTTTATTATGCTATAATACTTGTTCAAATAGGGCTGGAGCAATAGCACTGTGAGTAGGGTGTTTGCCTTGCACGCGGCCCACCTGGCAGACCTGAGTTCGCTTCCTCCACCCCTCTGGGAGAGCCCGGAAAGCTACTGAGAGTCTCGCTCGCGCACAGCAAAGTATGGCAAGCTACCTGTGACGTATTCGATATGCCAAGCACAGTAACAACAAGTCTCACGATGGAGACGTTAATGGGTCCGCTCGAGCAAATCAATGAACAATGGGAGGACAGTGCTACAGTACTACTTGTTCAAATATTTTTAACTGTTCCAGGAAAAAATATCTCTTTCTACTTTGTTGCTTAACAAAATATACGGTCTTCAGATTTATAAACATTAGAATACTTTACTAAGCACAAAAATACCATAATTGCGTCCTTCCTTGATGAAATAATTTTATGTATGATTTGCCTGATTTACTACACCCTGTCACCTCACCCTCAGAATATCACTACCACGTGCTGGAGTGGGTACAGAGGATAGGGCTCTTGCCTTGCATGCAAATAACCCAGATTCCATCCTTGGCACCCCATATGGTCCTCTGAATCCCTTCAGGAGAAGGTCCTGAACACTGACAGGTGTGACACCAAGACATGTATATGTATATATATATATATATATATAACAAATATAGTGATTTATATGTGGTATATACTTATATATTTCTGTAGTATATATTATATATATATTTATACACACATACCACTTTTAGACAGTGGTAGGACAAGTGTACAAATTTCCTGTTGGGCTTAATCTTATTATATATCCTTGCACCAGACAAATAGGAATTTTAAAATTCCTTTAGAGGTGAGTTAAGTGAAAACAAAAAATTGACGCTAAGAACACCAAGTAAAGGATGTTGGGAGGACCCATTCAGATTGAAAGATGTATGTCAAAAGTAGACTATAGATCTTACACGATGGCCACTCAATACCTCTGTTGCAAACTACAATACTTAAAAGGAGAGAGAACAAAAGGGAATATTCTGCCATTGAGGTGGGGTGGGGGGGATGGGGTGGGGGTGGTATGAAGGATATTGGGACCATTGAGGGAAGCAATAGGCACTGGTGGAGGCATGGGTAAATGATTATTGTATGACTGAAATATGAAACTTCTTAAGTCTGTAACTGTACCTCACAGTTACTCACTAATAAAAAGTTTTTAAAAATGGACCCTAAATAAAACATGTAAAATATTATGATGAGTAGTATTTGGGTCTAAGGAGTAACATTCTAAGAAAGCTATCACTACCATTACACAATGTATTTTTGACATCTGTTGATGCCATGTGTTAATGGTATTAAAATACATGGAACAGTAATGCCATGTGCTTATGGAATCCTAATTTATTGCTTAATTATAAGTTTTTTTATACATTTAAAGTCATTCTTATACATTGGAGAATAATGATAAATATGCAAAAATATTTATCAAACAAAGCAGAGTCTCCTACCCCATTACCTGATTGTCCTCACCAGGGCCTGACAGCTGAAGACCTCCAGGACCCAATCAAAGCCATGCTGATAACCACTCTCCACACGCGTGGATGGTCCTCACACATAAAGGAACCAACAGAGGAACCGAGGTGTGTGGGGCGTGGGACTGAGATCTCCAAGCCTGCACAGTTTGGGACTGGGCCTGCCAGTAGCTAGACAGTTACACCCCCCAACTGCCGTGTAACCCCAACAATGGCCAGGATCCAGAGACTATAACACCAAGCTCCCGAAAAAGCGTGAGTTCTTATTCTCTAATTCTCGCTGTCAGAGAACCTGGTAGGCTACTGAGAGTATCTTACCAGCACATATGCCTGAATAGGAACACCTATAAAGTTTATTTGTGTTTTAGGGCTATCAAGTATATCACACCCCCACGGCAGAGCCTGTCAAGCTATCTGTGATGTATTCGACATGCCAAATCCAGTAAATGAAATAAATCTCATTGCCCTGACACTGAATACGGCAGCATTGAAAGGATGTGGAAGAAGAGACTGATAAAATCTCAAGGCAGAAGTAGGATGAAAAACGAAGAAAGACAAAAATCACTGTCTGTACCTTCAATGCATGTACACTGGCATTTGATGCATCTATTGAGGACCTGATGGTACAAGCGTGAAAGATCAGGTAAGATATCATTGGTCTGACCGAAACAAGAAGGCATCAATCACATCACACCATTTTTGACACTGGAGAAGAACTGTTCCTGGGAACATGAGACAAAAGAAGCATCGGTGGTGTCGGTATCCTTGTCAACATGAACTTAGCCATGAGCATTGATTCATTAGAATGCTAACAACCCGAATCAGACTATTACACTTGAATAGATGTGTCTCACTGCCAGCAGTTTCTATCTTCATTGTCTATGCACCAACATCCAATTATGGTGAAGGAGAAAGTGAGAAGTTCTACCTGGAAAGTGAGAAGTTCTAGCTGGAAAAGTTCTATACAGAAGACCACATCTTCTACAAGATCATTGTCGTTGATTTTAATAGGAACAAGAAGATCAGCCGAAGAACTGCACATTGGGACCCATGGCCTAGAATGGAACAAACAGGGTGACAGACTGTCTCAGTTCATCATGTCATCCAAGACCATCTACAGTAACTAACAGTTGGAAGGGGGAGTCTCCCAGTGGACGGTTCCACAAAGAAATCGACCACATCATATTCAATCGACGGTTTTGCCTGACTGATGTTGCTGTTATCCCAAAATTCCAAATGGGATCTAATCACTGTCTTCTTCATGCAAAATTCTATTTCACAGAACGGGGAGGAAAGGCTGCAAAGTTTAAGAAGAGAACTCCCAGAATGACCACCAACTGGGAGCACTTTGGCTCTTGTGGCAACATGGGAAAATGTCGCTCTTGACAACATTGAAGAGGAATACGATCGACTGATTCAACACCTCCATGATTGTGTGTGGAATGCCAAGAGAGAGATAACCACAAAAAAAAAACGCCTGTCTTTGAAAACTCTTGAGCTTATTCACCAACGTGGCTTGGCTCATGCCTCAGACAACCGCAAGTGAATGTCTGAGCTCACAAAACAGTTCAGAGAAGCAATCAAGGAAAACCTCAAAGACAGGAGAGCATCAGTGCTGGTAGATGTGGCAGGAGCCGAGAAAAGCATTCGTAACGCCCGCCTGTCCTTCACCAACTACATGACCAAGATGACTGCCCTCCAACGTCCTGATGGATCTATCACATCTTCCAGAAGAGCAATGGAGAAGATTATTCATGACTTCTACTCAGATCTCTTTAATAACCACATCCACTTGCCCACATACCAAATTTGGCAGGATGGATATGGCATTCCCAACATTCTCCCTTCCGAAATCTGACACAGGATCTCATGGTAAAGAAACAAAGAGCTCCTAGCTCAGAGAAGGTCAGACCTGAACACCTGAAGAACCTGCCGTCAGTACTCATCAATACACTGGCTCGGCTCTTCACACACTACCTGTCTGAATGCAAGGTTCCATCCCAATGGAAAACAGCAGGACTGTACTACTATACAAGAAGGGAGACATCAACAACATTGGCAACCATTGCCCAATCTGCCTGTTTTCTGTCATCTACAAGCTGTTTACTCGAGTCTTCCTGAATAGGATTGGCAGAACACTAGATAAAGGACAACCATGCAAGCAAGCTTGGTTCCGAAAAGGATTTAGCACCATCAACCATATCTACACGATAACCATTGAGTTTTCTCGGGAGTTCAAGATGCCGCTCTGTCTAATGTTCATTGATTTAAAGAAGGCCTTTGATTCTGTTGAGACGGAAGCAGTAATCAAAGGCCTAGCCAATTGGGCATTTATACTCAATACATAAAGATCTTCCATGAGCAGTAATACGGATTTACTACCAGGATCTCATCATTCTACAAAGAAGTGATCATCCATGTCAAAAGAGGAGTTTGGCAGGGTGATACCATCTCACTGAAACTCTTCAGTGCCACCCTCAAGAACGTCATGTGATGACTAGAATGGGAAAGAATGGGAGTGAAGATAGATGGTTGGCAACTACACCACCTCAGCTTTGCTAATGACTTCGTTCTAATAACACCAATCATCAGCCAAGCAGCGCAAATGCTGACTGACTTCGACCATGAGTGTGGAAAAATCAGATTACAGCTGAATCCCACAAAGAAAATGTTCGTGAGAAACAGTCTTGTTCCTGATGTTACATTCACTCTCAATGGAACAACCATCTCGGAATAAAACAGTTATGTGTACCTACATTGAGAAGTCAACATGAGAAATGACCTAGCACCTAAGTTGTGCAGGAGGAAGAGAGCGGCTTGGAACAACTTCAAAAGTATCGAAGAAATAACTAAAAGGATGAGGAACTTCCAGTTCTGAGCACATCTCTTTGATTCCACTGTTCTTATTGCATTATCATACGCCTCAGAGACATGGGCCCTACAGAAACAGGATGAGAACGCTATTTGGGTCTCTCAAAGAGGAATCAAAAGAGCTATGCTTCGAGTATCACGCTTCACTCAAATGAGAGATAGAATCCGGAATTCCGACCTCCGTCAACGCTCAAGAATCAGGGACTCTGTCTCGTTTGCCAAGGCATCGAAAATCAGATGGGCTGGACACTTAATGAGGTTTATAGACAACCGCTGGACTAGAGCCATTACCAACTGGATTCCATGGTATGTCAAAAGATCGCTTGGCTGCCCACCTACCAGTTGATCAGACTTCTTCTTCAAGACCCTGAACAATCAGTTTGAGGTTCTTCTTGTTCCTAGAATGAGCAGATGCCACTGGGCTACGCTAGCATGCAACAATGATGGAGACATTACTGGTGCCCACTCAAGCAAATAGATGAGTAATGGGTTATTAAGTGATCAAGTGATACAAAAATAAGTTTCTTAATTAAGTCTCAGTTATGAACATCAAGAAAATTCTTTTCAGGTACGCATGATTGTTATTCAATAAGGTTTGCCTTATATAATTCATTTCATGTCTTGCTTCATTATTAAATTTTAGCTGTTCAAACCAAAAAAATTATCTGTCATGAGTATAGTCAAATATAGATAAGTTTATTTGTGCTTACTTTACTGCATTGATATAATAATTATTAATATAGAGTTTTAAATAAACAGGTCATTATGATTATGATGATCATTATCATTCTCATGATGATGATGCAACATTTGTTTCACTTTAAAATAAGAAGATTATCCCAACTTTTAAGTGGGAGGATGGCTATATTTTAATCCATTCCCATTGTAAAAAGCTAGTGTAACAGTGTTGTAGAATGATGCAGAGGAAACATTTTTCTGTTTTACAGGGATCATCATTTTCATTCATTAGGTAAAAACAATTCTTAGAAAAGTACACCTATTATTAGCTCATGTTCAAAAGTCCATTAGAACACAGTCAACTTACTTTTTTTATTGTGTCCTGTGTTTATGTGGACAGTTCTGCCTAATTCAAATGTTATTTTGGTGTGAATTTTATTATTCTATCATTAAGTAGTGCCACACAATTGTAGAGCAGCCAAAGTTTGTATTAATAAATAATGAAAATTGATTAGCTTTATCTCAAAAATTATTTTGGTGCATAACATAACATCTCTTCAGAGAATTGCTGAACTAGTTTTCACTTCCAGTATTGTAATTAAAAGTAGAATCTCCTAGCAGTCTTTAAGATTTTATAAATATTTAATATAGGAATGTAAATGTTGTGATATTATTTTCTGTCTGTAGATTAGCATTTTTCAGATTATCATGATGCATAAGAAACTTGCAGATAATAAACAGAATAAAATTGCATATCAACTGTCTTTAGAAATTCCATATTCCTAAATAGTTATGTAAAAATAAAGTCCTAGAAATCTATTCATGTTCTTCTTTATAGGTCCTTCCCTACATTGTAGGGGTGCTAGAGAATATTTCTCATGAGTTCACACCCTAATGAGAATAATCTGAATTATAAGAGGGATATTGGACAACTCCTTCTAAATCTACAAAATCACTTGATCACTTGACTTCCTGTTAATCGTCAATTTGCTCTTGCAAGCTCCAGTAACGTCTCCATTTGTCCCTGTTGCGTGCTAGTGTAGCCCAATGGCGTCTGTTCGCTCTAGGATCATGAAGAGCCTCAAACCGATTGTTCATGATCTTGATGAAGAAGTCTGAACATCTGGTAGGTGGGCGGCCATGTGGTCTTTTACATCCCATAGAATCCAGTTGGTAAAAATTCTAGTCCAGCAGTCGTCTTTAAATCTCATTACGTGACAATCCCATCTGATGTTTGACACCTTGGCAAATGAGAAAGCGTCCCTGATGCTTGATTGTTGACGCATGTCGGAACTCCGGATTCTATCTCTCATTTGAGTGAAACGTGATATTCCAAGCATAGCTCTTTCAATTCCTCTTTGGGAGACCCGAATAGCGTTCTCATCCTGTTTACATAGGGCCCAGGTCTCTGAGGCATATTTTAATGCAGGAAGAACAGTGGAATCAAAGAGATGTGCCCAGAGCCGAAGGTTCTTCGTCCTCTTAGCTATTTCTTCGACGTTCTTGAAGGCATTCCAAGCCGCTCTCTTCCTCCTGCGCATCTGGGGTGCCAGGTCATTTGTCTTGTTGACTTCTCGACCTAGGTACACATAGCTGTTGCATTCGAAGATGTTCATTCCGCTGAGAGCGAATGGGGCGTCAGGAACGAGGCTGTTTCTCATAAACATTGTCTTCATAAGATTCAGCTGTAGTCCGACCTTTCCACACTCACGGTCAAAGTCGGCCAGCATTTGTGCTGCTTGGCTGATGTTTGGTGTTATTAAAACAATGTCATCAGCAAAGCAGAGGTGGTGTAGTTGCCGACCATCTATCTTCACTTCCATTCCTTCCCATTCCAGTCATCGCATGATGTTCTTGAGGGTGGCACTGAAGAGTTTCGGTGAAATAGTATCACCCTGCCGAACCCCTCTCTTGACGTCAATGATTACTACTTTGTAGAATGGTGAGATCCTGGTAGTGAATCCGCAATACAGCTCACAGAGGATCTTGATGTATTGGGCTTGAATGCCCTGATTGGCTAGGACTTCAATGACCGCTTCCTTCTCAACAGAATCAAAGGCCTTCTTTAAATCAATGAACGTTAGACAAAGCGGCATCTTAAACTCCCAAGAAACCTCAATGAGCTTGGTTATCGTGTGGATATGGTCGATGGTGCTGAATCCTTTGCAGAACCTGGCTTGCTCGCATGGTTGTCCTTCATCTAGTTTTCTGCCAATCCTACTTAGGATGACTCGAGTGAACAATTTGTAGATGACAGACAATAGGCAGATCGGGCAATAGTTGCCAATGTCATGGATGTCTCCCTTATTGAACAGTAGTACAGTTCTGCTGGTTTTCCATTGGGATGGAACCTTGCATTCAGACAGGTAGTGTGTGAAGAGCCGAGCCAGTGTATTGATGAGTACTGACGGCAGGTTCTTCAGGTGTTCAGGTCTGACCTTGTCTGAGCCAGGTGCTGTTCATTTCTTTACTGACAAAATGACATGTTGGATTTCGGAAGGGAGAACATTGGGAGCGACATATCCATCCAGTGGAATTTGGTATGTCGGCAAGTGGACATGTCTATCGAAGAGATTTGAATAGAAGTTATGGATAATCTTCTCCATTGCCATTCTGGAGGATGTGATAGATCCATCAGGACGTTGGAGGGCTGTCATCTTGGTCTTGTAGTTGGCGAAGGACAGGCGGGTGTTACAAATACTTTTCCCAAAATACTTTTTACGAAAGCTACAAAATAGAGAATGCAAACATATTGGGTACATACACTTGGGATATGTGTGGCTATTTAGCAATGATGCATTAGATTGATATGATAATTTAAACAATTTAATACTAATTCCTTTCTTAAATTATCTGGCTACTTCAGTTATATAATATGAAGCTATAATATAGTGGTAGTCAGTGTATCTAACCTGTCACTTTATATAATTTTATAGATCCTATAGCTCTCACACACTAATTCCCATAAACCATTAATCTTAAGAAGAAAAATAAGAAAGCTAAAAAGCTCATAAAACAATGAATTCAAATCAATGGATATATTACATTATTAATATGCTAGTATATAGTGATCAACCTAAGTCAAGTTCTTATTACCTTTATTATGTCAGTTATTTTAAAAGTCTGTGCTTAAACTATAACCACCATTGGTGTAATAATACATCTGAAACTACAAAAATAACAACTTCAGTACAATTTTAAACTATGATACAACAATGAAAAGTTTTTTTTAAAAAATAGATCACTGTCACAATATTGCTAAGTATAAAATATATTATTTGACTTCAAACTCACTAAACTTATTTAGCACATCTAATGGAAAATTTAGAAAATGGTTTGTTTTTCAAACATATTTCATTAGTCTCTGGCAAACGTTGATCATATTTTTATAAATATTCAAAAATAGTGTATTTGCAAATGATGGGTGTACTATAGATATTAACATCATTTTTGATTACTATGGAATTTCTTATCTTGAAAAGATATTTTGAGAACCATAGGTTTGTTATAAAATTTTTTCATTTTTTGGATGTTGATGTATTGGGCTTGAATGCCCTGATTGGCTAGGGCTTCAATGACCGCTTTCGTCTCAACAGAATCAAAGGCCTTCTTTAAATCAATGAACGTTAGACAGAGCGGCATCTTGAACTCCCAAGAAACCTCAATGAGCTTGGTATAAATATCATTATATCTTCTTTGAGCATTAGGTTTTGGAGGCAGCATTCATTTGCATATAGCAAGTGTTTTGGCAGTCAGGGGCTAGAGCAATAGCACAGCAGGTAGGGCATTTGCCTTGCACGTGGCTGACCCGGGTTCAATTCCCAGCATCCCATATGGTCCTTCGACCACCACCGGGAGTAATTTCTTTTTTTTTTTCTTTTTGGGTCACACCCGGCGATGCACAGGGTTTACTCCTGGCTCTGCACTCAGGAATCACCCCTGGTGGTGGTCAGGGAACCATATGGGATGCTGGGAATCGAACCTGTGTTGGCCACATGCAAGGCAAATGCTCTACTGGCTGTGCTATTGCTCCAGCCCCCGGGAGTAATTTCTGAGTGCAGAGACAGGAGTAACCCATGAGCATCACCGGGTATGACCCAAAAAGCAAAAAAAAAAAAAATTTGGCACTCAACAATTTGATTCAGGCTATATTTAATGAGTGTTTACTAGGTACAAACCTGAATTAGGCTAAAAACACAGTAATGATAATTTGTATTATTGTCACAATTCTGAAAGCATTTTCATGTGGATTGTTTTGTTAGATAGATGGAGCAACTCTGTCCTAGACTATCATAGAATAAGGATACAGAATTGTCCCATTATGGGTGAGCAAACAGGCTCAAGTAGTCCATGTTCTAAAATAAGTTCATTATATTAACATGTATTTGAGGTGTACTCAATTAGAAATAATCCCATACCATCTTTCTCTTTCCATTTGAAAAAGTCAGATTGTTGGAGGGATTCTCCTAATGGAATGAGCTAGGAATTTATATACAAGTGTGTGTTTGGGCCACAGAAAGCAGTGCTTAAGTATTCAGGGATCACTCCTGGTGATGGATGGAGGATCAGAGCCTGGAATTGAGTTGGATTCAGATGCGGGCCTATGCCTTAACCCAAATACTATCTCAGTGGTCCCTAATTTGAAAAGAACACTTCTAGATATTAGCCTATATTACTATTTTTTCTGCATAATAATTATATGCTGGAAGTGTACAAGACCTTTGAATGCTTGAAGAGAATATTGAGGCAGTCAGAAATAACATGATATCCTACTGTGTTCCTGTTGTCCCCAAGACAGTTTTAATTAAATTAATCTTGCTGCCAAAATGAATGCAGCAAAATGGGTCAAAATCTTCATAAACCCTTAGCAATTTGACAATAAATTAACAAATTGACTAATGTCTCTGTAGTGCTGTAACATCTGGGACTAAAGGAGGGAAGATGAGATGAGAGCAGCAAAACATGTTCTTTAATTGCTCTGTGGACTTTTCCTATAGTGGATCATCCTCCCAATTCAATTTAAGTAAATCATTGAGCATATGGTTTGCACTAAATATAGAGCATCTGTGGTACTCACTTCTACGCATGTTTGCCACACAGGTGTCTAATTCTGAACTAGTCATATGGACAGATGGGATCTTTCTGTTTGTCTTTTTTTATTGTTAGTGGAGTAAGGGAGTTAACTCCTTGTTTCTGTTGGGACACTTATGCTCACATCAATAAATTGCCTTCATTGTACAGTGAGAGCTCATGCTTATAATGTTTCATTATTCAAATTATGTGATAAAATTTGGGCTAAAAATAAAACTGAGCAAAAATAGTTTCCTTTGCAACACATAAAAAATCTAATAATCATTTCCTTTTAATTAATATATAACATGTTCATTTATATTATAAACCTAAAAAGGTAGCACAGATTGTTTATCATAAACTATATTTTGGAAGAGAAACAGGAATTATAACATATAATCTTATTAGCTAATAATATGAATAAATACATATTCCCTTAAAACATGCGAGTATGGAACAATAGGAAATATGTCAATGATAACACACTGATTTAGAGAACTCCTTTTTTTTGCAGGGAGGGGCTACAAATTAGTAATCTTGTGCCCTGGGAACCTTTCCTGGAGATTTTCAGTCACCTGCTTGACAACACGCAAGCTACTTACTCCATACTATCTTCCAGCCCCTAGAACCAATTTTTTTAAAATTTTACTTTGCTGTTTGCCTTGATTGATTTAGACTCTCTCTGGAGTTCTTAATGAAGTTGATGTCAATAAATTTATCAATACCATATTAAGAATGATTATTAATTATTGATTAATTATTAAAATATCAAGTTATTTCTTTTGCTTGTTTTGATGGTGCCAGGAATTGAACTTAGGGCCTCATGAACACAAGTGTTGTACTACACTATCATTGAGTCAGCTCAGTCTTTGTCACAAGGTGCTTTCTTTGCTCATGATAACCATAATAGGAAGGGAAAAATGGTTTATAGCAACTAAAGAGAAGCTTTTGTTAGGGGTTCAAATTAAGACCTCTTAAAATATCTCTTAAAACAACAGATTTAAGAATATAGCATTAAAAGAACACAGGGTATGTAATGTTAAATAATTCTGCATGGGATATCTCACTGGTAAATGTGGATCATATACCCATGATCTAGCTAACAGGACATTTGGAAGAACAAAAAACATCTTAGAGTAACAAATAAGATAGAACCAGCAATAGAAAAATTATTATTCAAGTCTTTGTATGAAGATAAGATCATCGGCTTCTGGTAACAAAAACTCGGAAGGACCAAAGATTACAGTGGAAGTTTGCAAGTTTGGGAACTTTCTGGGTTAAATATAAAACTGGATTCAGACATAGAGGGCAAGTAGTGATTCAGGAGAGGAAGGTATGAAGCAATTTTGATAAGTACTACCTGCAAGTTCTGTATTGATTGGCTACAAGATGAGTTTATGTCTTCATCCTTCCCCTAGAATAATGAATGTTTATGTAGATACCTTAGCTGGATTCAGCAACACATACCATATTTGTGTCTTGGAAACATATTCTTATCAAATGTACATACCTTTAGTTGGGTTCTAGAGTTCAGAAGGTGAACAGAATGCACATTCAAAGGAAAAGAAAGGGAATTAGAAACATTTGAATGCCCAGATACAGTTTTTCATTCAAATATGTAACATGTGTCGGTGGTGTTGGTGTCCTTGTCAACAGGAACTTGGCTAAGAGCATTGATTCATTCGAATGCCTAACAACCTGAATTGGACAATAACACTTGAATAGATGTGGCTCAATGCTGGCAGTTCCTATGTTTGTCGTCTATGCACTAACATACGACTATGATGAAGAAGAAATTGAGAAGTTCTACTTGGAGCTGGAGAAGTTCCATAAAGAAGACCACACCTTCTACAAGATCATTGTTGATGATTTTAATGCTAAGATAGAACCAAGAAGCTCTTCCGAAGAACTGCACATTGGGACCCATGGCCTAGAATAGAACGAAAAGGGTGAGAGACTGTCTGAGTTCATCATGTCGACCAAGACATCGATGGTAACTCACAGTTCTAGAAGGCTGAATCTAAATATTGGACATGTGGAAAGTTCCACAACAAAATTGACCACATTATATTCAATTGTTGGTTTTGCCTGATCGATATCACTGTTGTCCCAAAATTACAAACGGGTTCAGACCACCACCATCTCCTCCATGCAAAATTCTACTTCATGGAGTAGAGCGAAAGGACTGCAAAGTTTAAGAAGAGAACTCTCATAATGACCGCTAACTGGGAGCTCTTTGGCACTATTGTGGCAACATGGGAAGATGCCGTCGTTGACAGCATAAATGACAAATACAATCAGCTAGATCAGCACCTCCATGACTGTGCAAGGAATGCCCAGAGTGGGAAAGCCACAAAAAGATGCCTGTCTTCTAAACTCTTGAGCTCATTCGCCAACGTGTTTTGGCATGAACCTCAAAAAATCATAGCTAACATTCTTGTTCACAATGCTGTGCAGAGAAGCAATAAAGGAAATCCTCAAAGAGAGAAGAGCAGCAGTCTTGGCTGATGTGGCAGAAGCCGGGAAATATATTCACATTGCTCGCCTGTCCTTCACCAACTATAAGACCAAATTGACTGCCCCCTGACATCCTGATGGATCTATCACATCTTCTAGAAGAGCAATGGAGAATAACATCCATGACTTCTACTCAGATCTTTTCAGTAGCCAGAGCCGCCTACCCATATAGCAAATTCCGCAGAATGGATATATCCTTCCCAATGTTCTCCTTTCCGAAATTCAACATGCCATTTCATCAGCAAAGAGGCATACAGCACCCTGTCCTGACAAGGTCAGATCCAAACACCTGAAGAATCTGCCACCAGTACTCTTCAACACACTGCTTAACTCTTCACACGCTACCTGTATCAATGCAAGTTTCTGTCCCAGTGGAAAACCATCCATGCCGTTCTGTTGTACAAGAAGAGAGACATCCACAAAATTGGCAACTATTGCCCAATCTGCCTGTTGTCCGTGATCTACAAGTTCACGCGAGTCATCCTGAATAGAACAGTCAGAACAATAAAGGACAACCATGTGAGCAAGCCTTGTTCTGAAAAGGATTCAGCACAATCGACCATATCCACATGGTGACCAAATTCATTGAGGTTTCTCAAGAGTTCAAGATGCTGCTCTGACTAATGTCCATCAATTTAAAGAAGGCCTTTGATTCTATTGAGACTAAAGCAGTCATCAAAGCCCTCGCCAAAGATTGCATTCAAACTCAGTACATCAGGATCCTCCACGAGCTATATTACAGATTCACCATCAGGATCTCACCATTCTACAAGGAAGTGATCATTGATGTAAAGAGAGGTTTGGCAGGGTGATATCATTTCACCGAAACTCTTCAGTGCCACCCTTGAAAATGTCATGCGACGACTGGAATGAGAAGGAAAGGGATTGAAGATAGATGGTAGGCAACTACACCACCTCTGCTTTGCTGATTACATTGTTCTAATAACACCAAACATTAGCCAAGCGTCACAAATGCTGGTCAACTTTGACCGTGAGTGTGGAAAGGTCAGATTGCAACTGAATCTTATGGAGACAATATTCATCAAAAATAAACTAGTCCCTGATGTTCTATTTGCTCTCTACAGAATGACAATCTCTGAATGTAGCAGCTATGTGTAACTGGACCGAGAACACAACATGTGGAATAACTTGGTGCCAGAACTGTGCAGGAGGAAGAGAGTGGTATGGAGCACCTTCAAGCACGTTGAATAACTTGTTAAGAGGACGATGAACCTCTGGCTCTGGGCACATCTTTTTGACTCTACCATTCTTCCTGCACTAACATATGCTTCAGAGACTTGGGCCCTATTAAAACAGGACAAGAACAATATTCGGGTAACCGAAAGAGAAATCAAAAGAGCTATGCTTGGAGTATCATGCTTCACTCAAGTGAGAAAGGAATTCAGAGTTCTGACCTCCATCGACGATCAAGAATCAGGGATGCTGTCTTGTTTGTCAAGGTGTCAAAAATCAGATGGGCCAGACACGTAATTCAATTTAGAGATGACCACTGGACTAGAGCTTTTACCCCCTGGATTCCATGGGATCTCAAAAGGATGCCTGGCTGCCCACATACGAGATGGTCAGACTTCATCAAAACCCTGAACATATGCTTTGAGGCTCTTCGTGTTCCTAGAGCAAGCAGATGCCATTGGGCTACATTAGCACACAACAGGGACAAATTAAGATGTTACTGGTGCCCGCTTGAGCAAATAGAAGATCAATGGGATCACAAGTGAAGTGATTTAAGCGATACATATCAGCTATGTCTTCTTTCAATTTTTTAATGCCAGGAAACTCAGTCATTCACTGTATCTCTTACAATACAAAGTTATGTGGAATTTTTGTAGTGGTGTATAAAATATTGAGCAAGTTCTATAAGAGGTAGTGTTATGGAAATATGACTGCAGCTAAAGTATATATATATATATTTCTAGAGTAAATATTTGAATAAGAATATAGTGCTTCTACAATCCATGATAGTTATTTATTCCTGAAAGATCTTGGGGAATCTATATTTGGTATCTTGGAAGGAACCTGGTTTGGTTTAGACATATTTAAGGGAATAACTTTAACCCTGTACTATATCTCTGGTTCAGTAGAATTTTTTTTATTGTACTTGATTTAAGTATTCTAGTCTCTAACTTGTCTTTTATGTGCTTTTGTCTCTGTGTTTTTTTCTTTCTTATAATGAATTCTACTGCATAGATCATAATGTATTTGATTACTATGAACAAGGTTATAAATTGGATGAATATCCACCCTAATGATCTGATGCCTCTTGGTTTTTTGTAAAGACACTCATCACCCACACAATTTTCTTCACAGGTATTTTAAATGTAGTGTCCTTTGGTATCACTTCAACATCTTTGGTGGGGGATAAAAGTCAACCTATGACATACTAACCTACCAAGTTCTTTTAGCATTATCTTCTAATAATGCTTCTTTAATATACCTGACTCAACTAATATTAGTCATTGTTCAAATAGTGTTTACTTATTTACATTAAGTTGTCTTTTGGGCTGGAGTGACAGCACAGCGGGTAGGGCATTTACCTTGCATGCAGATGAGCTGCGTTCGGTTCCTCTGCCCCTCTCGGAGAGCCCAGCAAGCTACTGAGAGTATCTCGCCCACGTGGCAAAGCCTGGAAAGCTACCTGTGACGTACTCGATATGCCAAAAAGAGTAACAACAAGTCTCACAATTGATTGTGAGACATTACTGGTGCCTGCTCGAGCAAATCGATGAATAACGGGAGGTCAGTGCTACAGTGCTATCGTTTGGGCTGGAGAGATACCACAGAGGGCAGGGCATTTGCCTTGCACGTGGCTGACCCGCTGACCTGAGTTCGATTCCTCCACCTTCAATTCCTCTGCCCCTCTTGGAGAGCCCAGCAATCTACCGAGAGTATCTCACTCACACAGCAAAGACTGGCAAGCTACCCATGACATATTTGATATGCCAAACACAGTAACATCAAGTCTCACAATGTTACTGGGCCCGCTTGAGCAAAACTGTGAATAACAGGAGGACAGTAACAGTGACAGTGAAATTGTCTTGTAACCCAATGTGGAGACATTCTTGCAATACCATCATGAGTTTTGCACATGTGGATTATTTATTTTCTCTACATGTTGGGATAGAGCGTTTGTTTTTACATAAAAATATGTATTTCTCAGATAAGGACTTATCAGACAGAATAATATGTAGATTTTATACTTTATTATATCTTAGTTAACTAATCATAGGGAATAAGGGAATTTTGTTAGGACTATTGGATTTAAAAAAATGCCTGAATAGGAGAAGTAGAAAATAGTGATTATGAGCCATCTGGTTAGGTTATTCACCTGTGACTTCAGTAATTACTTGGGGTCATCTCATGTATAAACTTTCACTTAACAAGGAGAGTATATTAAATTTTATGAGTTTGTGAAGCAGACATCACTCAGTTTAGGAGGGACAGCACATTTTAAATGTGCCTCTGCTATTTAAAGAATTCATTATCTGCCCTACTTCATTAATAAGAATTGAAGAAAAAGACTTAGTATCTCTCATATTATCCTGTTGGGATTTTCTGAAGTCTTCACAGTATTCAATTGCCAAGGATAATTTTATTGTTGGGTTTATTGAAGGCTATGTTTTAGAATTACATGCAATACATCGTGTTTAAGCTGGAAAGTTTTATTTTCTATCTTTATCCATCTCAAGACTCAAAGAGTTTTGTTTGACTGGGAAATAGTTGAAATAACATTCTTTATGATACTGGTATCCTCTTAAAATCAAATATATATGTGTCTCTTTCTTACTGCCAGAACAAAATATGACTAACTCTTTCTCCTTGTAGTTTATATCAAGACCACCAAGCTTTAAAAAAAGGATTTAGTGAAGGAGACACAAAAATGGGCAGTGTCCAGAAATGTCAAACATTGAGGGGAAAGCAATGTTGTAAACATCTTTAGTGACACATTCAGTAAAATTATACTGAGATCACAGTTCATAAAAAGTTACAACTCAGCTATAAGCTACTTCTTTTAAAATTAAACATTTTATTTTAAGATAATGGGTTGAGGTTTTTTGATTTTTTGATTTTATCTTTAGATGCTCTCATGCTAAGGCCAATTACTATCGAGATCAGTAAAACAAGAAATATATTCCAATCTAATCAGAAAGAGATACACATTGAGCTCCAAAAAAAAATACAAATTCAAGATGAATTGAGATGAAGAACAACAGAAGCACTTTGAAAAAGACCTTGCTGTATAATAACCTATTAAACCCCTGCTTACATTTCACAGAAGCAATTAAAAATGTCAACAGAGGATTGAGAGCAATACTTATGAGTAGAATGCAAATCAAATACTGTCAAAATAAATATAATTTGATCATGTTCTTTTAGAATAATTATATCTGCAAGAGAAATTAACATTTTAAATATTTTTTATTTTCACTGTTTTAAAATCTACTGTTCTAAATTTCATCAAATTATTTTACAAAATAATATATTCATAATATAATATTCTACATATGTAAAATATTTCTATTTAAAAGTGATTATAAATTACTAGTTTTATTTGTGATCCATACTTTTTTGACTCTCAAGAATATATTTTGGGCTGGAGCGATAACACAGTGGTAGGGCATTTGCCTTGCACGCAGCCAACATGGCTGACCCGAGTTCGATTCCTCCTCCCCTCTCGGAGAGCCCAGCAAGCTACCGAGAGTATCTCGCCCGCACGGCTGAGCCTGGCAAGCTACCCATGATGTATTCAACATGCCAAACACAGTAACAACAAAGTCTCCAATGGAGACATTACTGGGCCCGTTCGAACAAATCGATGAACAACGGGAGGACAGTGACAGTGACAAGAATATATTTTATATATTTCTGTATTAGATGAAAAATAAAGGAAAGTAAATACAAACTCAGGACACATACACAGGAAATGCAATTTATATGAAGACAGAAATTATCTGAAAAGATGTATGATACATTACAGAAGATAGTATATTAGGAATGAAAGAAAGACGGGAAGCCATGTGACAGAAATATATAAAATATATTTTATATATATATATTTTCACGTGACAGAAATATGATTGTAGTACAATGTAGCAAAAGAATTAACTGGAAAGCTGATTGTTGAAGATGAAATTTCTTCAGGCATAACAAAGGACAGAGTGAAAGTGCACATTGGCAAGAAGGTGGGAATACGACATTCTATTTGACTTTGTCAGAGAACTTCCTCTCTGAATTTTTATGCAGCCATTACCAACAGCATCTAAACTCCTATTTCCCTTTCTTTCTTATCTACGTTCTTTTGTTGATACACTCCCCTGGTCACAATTAGCACCTATCTGCTTCTACATGTTTCTGAATTTTGATTGTAAAAGATGGGATCTTCATTGACAGAAGGAATGAAATAAACAAATGACTTTATAACTAAAATATGAAATTCAGCATATAGCATATATATATTATGGTGTCAGTTATATTGAAACTCAGTCTTTCTCATATTTATGATGCATATGTGAAATTATAAAATGAAAATTTCTCAGAGATAGATTTCATGTTACAACTCACTATTTTCATATGTCATATTTTACATCCAAATATATTAATTAAACATTGTCTTTCCTTTCCATTTATAAATCTATTACTATATTTATAAAATAAAGTCTTACTATGAACTATAAAGACTTAAAAACAGAAAAATAATAATAATCTGTTGGGGTTTTCTTTTCCACATTGGCAGTGCTCAGAGGTTAGTGATAAGTCCTGGTGGGCTTGGAGGATCACATCAGGAGCTAGGTACTGAACCTAAGTCATCTATGTGCAAGAAAAATGCCCCACCTCCTGTGTTATCACTCCAGCCCCAATGCCAATAAAGTTTTATGTTTTACTTTGGTATAGTGTTACTTAAAAAGTGATAGAGTATTTTAATTACAAGTGTTTTAAATATATATATGAAAGGAATAATTAAACCATTAAATTCAGCACAATTTTATTTTGATTTCACCACTCCAAGTTTTATTTTGCTTTGGTTGATACCTGGTGTTTCTCAAAGGCTAATTTGGGTTCATTCTCAAAGGTTGGTCCCAGCAAGGATAAGGTGGTGCCAGGACGGAATGTGGACTTGTTTGAAAAGCATGTGCACTAGCCCATTGAGTAATTTCTCCAGCCCCTAACTCTTATTAAATATATCAATTTAAAATTGAAAAGATTAATCTGAATATTGTTGATTTCCCTCTGCTTCTCACTGTGTCCTTCCTCCTCTCTATCATTCCTACTTCTTTTCCTAGCTTTCTTTCTTTCTTTTGTTCTTTTCTTCTCCACCCCATTTTAAAGTTCAGTCATAGAAAATAATTCCTACGGTGGCAATAAGTATCAGTGATATGGAGATGGAAAGATAAGGGTTTTAGTCAATCTTGAACTGTGTGAGGTTAAAACTTTATATATACAAAGCCAACACTTTTATAAACAGTGCAAAAAATGGCACACAGGAGTTCACACAGAGGGTTTAATTATCAGTGCATTCACTGCTAGATAAACAGCACGAAAGGATTTAAATTCTATATAAAACTTGTTTTGAGGATAATAGACATATGGTGCTTGTTAAAGGTAATTACTTAGACTTAAATGCTCATACTTAACAATAATTTTGTTCATTAGACCAAAAACATTAAAACATTCACTATTATAAAAGTCACATATTACAAATTTTATTTTTAAAGGTATTTATATGGGGGCATTAGCCCATTGAACTATCTCTCTGGCCCTGCTATTTTCGACTCAGTACTCATGAGGTTCAGAGGTCCCATCAAGCGATTCTCAGCTATTTAAAAAGATGATTCAACGCAGGAGTCAAAGGACTTGCTGCTAAGAATTTCCTGGGCCATCCCTGTGGTGCATATGGTCTTCCAAAGCTGCATTCAGTGTTGCCAAAAAGAATAGTTGGTCCTAAAGACCGAACCAAGGTAGGCTGCATGCATGGCGAGTGCCTTAACCATCTACTATCTACCTGACATGGTATTGGGTTTTATCTCTTTATTGCTGTTTTTTTGCTTGTTCACTTGCTTGTGGTTTAGGGGTCATATCCAGAGGTGCTCAGTGCTACTCTTGGCACTGGACTCATGAATCAGTCTTGGCAGGCTCAGGGGACCATAGGGTTGCCAGACCATTCCCCACTCCCTTGTCACTCATTTAATCTTTTTTGTTGTTGTTTGGTGACAGGAGCGATAGCACAGCGGGTAGGGCGTCCGCCTTGCACGCAACCAACATGGCTGACCCGAGTTCGATTCCTCCGCCCCTCTCGGAGAGCCCGGCAAGCTACCGAGAGTATTCGATATGCCAGACACAGTAACAACAAAGTCTCCAATGGAGACGTTACTGGGCCCGCTCGAGCAAATCGACGATCAACGGGAGGGCCTTTACTTGGTGACAGGAGGAAGGTTAGGGCAACACTTGCTGTTCTCAGGACTTCCTCTTGTCCCTGTCAGGGGTTATTCTTGGTGGTACTTGGGTACCATATGCAGTGAAAGAGAATATAAGAAGGACATGAAAGCCTTAATCCTGGTATTATCTCTCTGGCTCCTAAAGTCTATTTTTAAGTGAATATTTATATTAAAATAAGACATACTTAATCTTACAAAATTAAAATATTTTATCTTAATAAAATATCCATTTTAAATGAAAAGAAATATAATCTTCATAATTATAATTAATGGAAAATACTTTTTCTTCCTTTTGTTAGTTTTTAGGCACTTACAGCAGAAAAAATAGTGGAGTTAAATTGCTAATTTTAACTCAAGAAGATCATTTTGGTTTAACTTTTATTAATATATTAATTTACTTTCCTTACAATACTGTTCACAAAAAGAACATTTTCGCTCTTTAGTTGTTAAATAAATGAATATGAAAATAATGTAATAACAAGATTAAATTTAAGTTGCTTTAAATTATTTCTTAGAAAAAAAATCAACAACCCTCTATGTACCCTGTCAGTACTGTCAAAACCAAACAGAATCTCATAGTAACAATATAACACTTTTAAGAGAAAGCAATTTATCGCAATGAGTTTAGAATAAAAAAATTATAAAAGACATATGGAATGACATATGCTAAATCTGCTAGAAGTGCCCATACTAACACAATCATGGGTACATTTTCATAAAAATTGAACATGCGTTTTTTTTCTCAAACAGAATAATAATAAGCTATATTTGAGAAGCAAGAGTATTGTTAAGATTTTTTTTTAATTGGAAGTAATATTTTGGAGAAAATTATAGGAAACACAATGCAATCAACAAATATTTTTAAATTTTGTACTATACCAAATTTCAGTAATGGAATTAGTCACATTATTTCCAAAATTCCAGAATCAAATACTTAGAAAACTATAGAAATCACTTTTGAAGCACAAACTGTGAATTAATCTCTTCATATATATTTAAATGAAAGTCTACCATGAAGTTTATTGAAAGGAAAAATTTAATTGCAGAGCCCCAGATGACTCAAGTGTATAGGAAATCAAATCTTAATTCATCCATTCATAGTTTTCATTGTCTTTCTGTTTGCAGCTTTGACTGCTTAGAGAGAACAATCTTGTTGCTTTTCCACTTATGCTTAAAAATTAAACTTAAATAATTAACAGTAATTGTTTTTAGTATAAAAACATTAAAAGTAAATAGAAGGGGGAACTTTTAGTTTTATACTGCACCTCAGTCCCTGAATTTTTAGGATCTAATAATAAAAAAAGAAAGAAATATATTATTTAATATACTATGATAGACACATCTATAACCATATTATGAGACAGAAATAATTATATTCTAAAAAATCTACCCTAATTCCAAAATATATTTAATATACAATATTCTGCATTAAAATGAATTTTATTTTTCAAAAAGAAAATTTTTTAAAGGATTAGAAAAACTGAGAAAATATCTACATTAGTAAGATTTATATGCGAACCAGAATTTATTCAGAAATTGATATGGTGACCTTATTGAAGAATTTGTGAACATGTAAATTAAGAAATGATATAGTAGTTGGAAGAAGAAAATGAATGAACTATAATTAAATTAGAAAACAAAAAGAAATTAGAGCGCAAATAATGGCAAAAAATATTGACTGTAAATCAATTAATAGTATATGATATATACATAAAATGAAATAGTTTTCAGTACTGTTTGGTGAGTTCAAGACATTCACATTAAGAAATATTAATTTGTTTTGAAATTTATCACCATATTTTTTATGAGTTTAAGTTTTTTGCTTCTTTGGCTTCTTTATTGCCTTTTCAATGGGACTGTTAAGTGTACTTTGTAATAGTGATCTAGTATCCATGAACTTCTCTACCTGTTGTCAATTTTTTATTGCTTTAATGAATTTAAAAAAATCAATTCCCTATCTGGACAAAGTATTCTTGCTTTAGAAATTCTGTTTGGAAATTAATTCTATGTTTTAATTTATATTATACTACACCCCTATTATAAAGTTTTATTTAAAATTTCTTTCTTTATTTATTTTTCTTTCTTTCCTTTATTTCATTCTTTCTTTCCTCTCCCTCCCTTCCTTCCTTCCTTCCTTCCTTCCTTCCTTCCTTCCTTCCTTCCTCCTTTCCTTCCTCCCTTCCTCCCTTCTTCTCTTTTTCTTTCTCACTCCAGGGTCACTCCTGGCTGACTAGGGAACCATATGGGGTGCTGGGGACCAAACCTGAATTGGATGCTTGCAGGGCAAACTCCCTATGCTCTGTAACTATGGCTCTGCCTTAGTCCTGAATCTTATGGGGATGTCCTTGTAGATAATAGTTGCTTTCTTCTTTTATCCTTGCCGTTCTTTCTTCTTGTTGCACCTTGGGTTTCTTTCCTCCTCCTCTTTCTCTCTCTCTCTCAATCTTGTTGTTTCCATTTTATTTATGCTACATTTTGGAGTTCTTCTGTTTTGTTCTATTCTGTTTAGAAAATTTTTGTGTTTCCTATATATGGGTTATGAAGAAAGAAGCCCCTCTTCAGGGAGTTTCTTGACTCTATCACACCAAATCCTTACTCTCTTTCTCTTCCTCTCTCCCTTTGACCCTCTGTAGGATGTTTGTTTGCCCTTCCTCCCTGGCTTCTGGGAGCTTGTGTTTGTTGATTGTCCCCCAACCTGTCAATTATCTTTGTCTCCTGATCAGACTCTGACCTGTAAATATTGTCTTTCTCTTCTCCTTACTGTCCTTTACATGGTTAGCTATTTCAGAGCAATTGCTTTTCGTATGGATACAGAAAGACTGTTAAAAAGACGTGCTTGTGGCATGATAGGTGATTGACTTCAGGTAATATTACCTCCTGGACATTTGCTCTCTCGACTTTAGCCACAGTTTCCCTTACTTCCTAGATCCCCCAAAGCATGGTCCCGATGAGGGACCAGATGCAGTCCGGGCAAGTGGTGAGCTAGCTACTCTAATATCGAGATGGGCCTGGCCAAGGTGCCAAAATGCTTAACTATAAGTTAAGAGCTTGGTCATGGACAAATTCTGTCATGATCCAAAAAGTAATAACCAGATTTGGACCTTGCTGGGATTAGGAATGATCTATCTGTCCTGAACATTATAATCTGAGTCTGTGGTGAGATGTCCCCAGGAGAGTCACCCTACAAGCCAAAAAGTGTCTATTCCTGTGTCCATACAGAATGGTAAATATTAGGAAGGAGAATTAAAGATGTTAATCAAGTTGCATGTCTAAGGAGAGGAGAAATACAACTTAAGGCTGTTTTGCTTTTATGGTCTGCAGGTGGTCAGAAAGATTGGAAAAACATTTTGATTGAGCTTCCCATGGGGAGACATTGGTGGGAGGGGTGGTGAGAGAGAAGAAAAAGTGCAGCTATGGGAGAAGAAAGGAAAAGGGAGAGGAGACAGATACAGTAGGAAGAAAGAATTGTGGGTTTACAGAGAGACAGATGGAGACAGTGCCAGAAAGAGGAGTAGATTGAGTGAGACAGAGATTTATTTCGAGGAAGATTGAGGAAAAGATAGAGACAGGGATAGAGAGAAGAAGAGACACAGAGTTAAAGAAGGTTGCGAGTTAGAGAGAAGGCTGAGAGCTGAGAGTAAGTGTGGCTGGGGAGATTGGAGAGGAGTCACGGGGAACGTTGTAGAGCTAGTTAGAGAGAGGGTTGGAGAGAGCTGGGAGCGATGAGAGATTGAATAAATGGCAACTAGTCAGCAACAAGCTTGGCCCTCGTTCTTCCTTCGTCCATCCAAGGCAACAACCGTCCCAGATGGAGAAGTGGCTCAAGAGCACAGAACGCAGGTGGCAAGAGAAAGCCGTCTGGAGAGCCCGAGAACATTCTTTCACTTGTAATCCCAGAGTGAAGGAATTTTCACAGCTCCTCAAGAGGGGTTGTCACAACTAGAGAATGTGGATTTTCACAGCTGACATCCTTGGATGTGGGCCCGAATGACCAACGAAAGGAAAAAGAAATTTCACACCTCTCTCCACATAATCAGATGCTATTATTTAAATTAGCACTGTAGCACTGTCATCTCTTTGTTCATCAATTTGCTCAAGTGGGCACCAGTAACGCCTCCATTGTGAGACTTGTTAGTGTTTTTGGCATATAGAATATGCCACGGGGAGTTTGCCAGGCTCTGCTGTGCAGGAAAGATACTCTTGGTAGCTTTCCGGGCTCTCTGAGAGGGACACTATTTAAATTACATGGTTATAATTCTAAAATTCTTAATGCAACACATTTGGAATCAAATGATATCCTTGTGCCTTCAAAGTTTTTTGTTATTGTTGCCAAGGCATTTGAGGATTCTGACATTTAATAATGCCATCTTTACTCTTTATATTCATCCATCTCCTTACATAATTTAACGTGTATCTTTAGATAAATTTATTAGATCTACTTTTTATTCTAAAAGTGCAAAATTAAGTTCTAAGGTCATTTTTATATTAGAAAATATGCCTTAGGGTATATGAGTCTACTAGTAAAAATAAACAAAAATATTCTTATGGGAAGAAAATTTGGGCCACACCTAGTAATGCTGAGGGATTATTGCTGGTTCTGAGCTAACATAACACTCCTTGAGAGCTCAGGGACCAAAATGAATCACCTGCTGATGAAGAACCTTAATTTCTTTTTTTATTTTGGCACCTTAATTTTTGTACTATCTGTCCAGCCCCATAAAAATATTATGAGTTTATTTTATTTATTCAAACATCATAAATATATTTACTGAATTTTGAGCATATAAATAGCCGAAATTGCATGATTTACTAAAGGAGAATGAGTGAATTCGAATGATTTAATAATTTTCAGAGATTAACCTGAAATGATAATAACATACATCTGCAATACTAATAACATTTTATTGTTCTGCCTAAGTCTCACCCAACTTACAATAACACTAATTACTATGAAAGATGCACAAAAGAAATTAGAAGCTGAATTTAATATAAAAATTTCACTTTTAAGTGAAATGAAAGTTTTTCTTCCTGAAAAAGCCCAGCACAGTGAAAAGTTGAATTCTTTTTCAATGTTGCTAAGTTTCTAGATTCATTGTCCATTTAATTACAATGAAGTCTGCTTTTAAGTTTACAGAAATACCTTGGGGCACTCAACTAAACCCAAGTAAAATTGCCATGTCATTTCCTCCTTCTAATCTGATTCATTCCTGACTCAACACTTAGAATATATCTTATTATTGCCAGAAGCCATTCAAAAATAACTAAAAGAAATATTTGAGAATATAAGAATTTATTACTTATAAAATCTATTTATTTTACAGCGCAGCCAGGTGACAGTGAGACCACAAATTTAGAGAGAGAAAAAGAGCATAGAAGGCTGAGGATTCATTGTATTGAGATAGAATGTGAGTAGTGTAGAGTTTCACAAAATTAATTCTATTGGTGAATTTGAAACAGAAGTGGGAGTTTAAAGTAGGTAAAGACACACATCAGTCTTCTATACCCAGTTATTCAATTTAGCTTGGATCTGTAAACAAAACGAATGCTGAATAAGGGTAGAGGGTCTGGCCCTTAGCAAGTCTTGAGACATAGATATATTTGTGTTAGTTCTTTTTGAAGTAGATGCCTCTTTGCTGCATGCAACCATTATCAAACATAAAGCAAAGCAATGTGAATTAAATAAAATAAAAGTCAAATCTGGGAGCTTATAATATAATGCTGTTTTCAGAAATGGTAAGAACCAATTCAGTTTAGTTGCTTTCATCTCATTACTTTCACTAAGTCCTTTTTCCCACAATAATGCAGTTTTGGATTTGTTTTTTCAATCTTTTTTTAAAATTATTATTATTAGTGAAACACCATGAGGTACAGTTGTAGACTTACAAACTTTCGTGCTTGGGTTTCAGTTATACAATGATTGAGTACCCATCCCTCCACCAGTGCCCATTCTCCACCACCAATGATCCCAGTAGGCCTCCCACCCACCCCCAACACCATTCCTCCCACCTTGCCTCTGTGGCAGGACATTTGAAAAAGATTTGGTCGGTGACTCATAATAAACTGAAGTGTCTTTAAATTAAAGTATTTAGGACAATTGGCTGCTATGACTTACACTTAATTTTCACCCTCCTGGAACTCAAACCATGTATAAAGTTCAACTTTAATTATTTGGTAGACATGATGGCCTGGATTAACGCATAGTCCTTTCACTTTTCTGCTCCAAGCTCCCTTCCGCCCTCCTCCCTCTGGAAAGAAAGATGGCGGCCACATGGGAGCCATGTGGACAGCAGGTATGAGCCGGGGGTGTGGGGGCGACTAAAACCTCATGGAAAGGGGGGCGTTCCAGTCCTTCCTTCACGCCTTATCGAGGTCACCAGTTGCCCCCCGCGGGCTGCTCTCCAGCACGGCCACGGCCCCAGAAGCACAAGGACTTAATGCAGAACCCGGCAGCTTGGAGCAGAAAAGTGAACGGACTATGCGTTAATCCAGGCCATCAGGTCTGTCCGGAGGGGAAAGGGTGTTGCTCCAGTCGCCTTCTCCTCTCTGGAAAGAAAGATGGCGGCCACATGGGAGCCTGTGGACAGCAGGTATGGGCTGGGGGAGTGGGGGCGACTAAAACCTCATGGGAAGGGGGGCGTTCCGGTCCGTCCTTCACGCCCTACCGAGGTCATCAGTTGCCCCCCACGAGCGGCTCTCCAGTACGGCCACGGCCCCAGAAGCACAAGGACTTAATGCAGAACCCGACAGCTTGGAGCAGAAAAGTGAACGGACTATGCATTAATCCAGGCCATCAGGTCTGTCCGGAGGGGAAAGGGTGTTGCCCCAGTCGCCTTCTCCTCTCTGGAAAGAAAGATGGCGGCCGCATGGGAGCCTTGTGGACAGCAGGTATGAGCCGGGGGAGTGGGGGCGACTAAAACCTCATGGGAAGGGGGGCGTTCCGGTCCGTCCTTCACGCCCTACCGAGGTCACCAGTTGCCCCCCATGAGCGGCTCTCCAGCACGGCCACAGCCCCAGAAGCACAAGGACTTAATGCAAAACCCGACAGCTTGGAGCAGAAAAGTGAAAGGACTATGCGTTAATCCAGGCCATCATGTCTGCCCGGAGGGGAAAGGGTGTTGGTCCCTTCCGCCCTCCTCCCTCTGGAAAGAAAGATGGCGGCCGCATGGGAGCCTTGTGGACAGCAGGTATGAGCCGGGGGTGTGGGGGCGACTAAAACCTCATGGGAAGGGGGGCGTTCCAGTCCGTCCTTCACGCCTTACCGAGGTCACCAGTTGCCCCCCACGGGCTGCTCTCCAGCACGGCCAGGGCCCCAGAAGCACAAGGACTTAATGCAGAACCCGGCAGCTTGGAACAGAAAAGTGAAAGGACTATGCGTTAATCCAGGCCATCAGGTCTGTCCGGAGGGGAAAGGGTGATGCCCCAGTCGCCTTCTCCTCTCTGGAAAGAAAGATGGCAGCCGCATGGGAGCCTTGTGGACAGCAGGTATGAGCCGGGGGTGTGGGGGCGAGTAAAACCTCATGGGAAGGGGGGCGTTCCGGTCCGTCCTTCACGCCCCACCGAGGTCACCAGTTGCCCCCCGTGAGCGGCTCTCCAGCACGGCCACGGCCCCAGAAGCACAAGGACTTGGTGCAGAACCCGGCAGCTTGGAGCAGAAAAGTGAAAGGACTATGCGTTAATCCAGGCCATCAGGTCTGTCCGGAGGGGAAAGGGTGTTGCCCCAATCGCCTTCTCCTCTCTGGAAAGAAAGATGGCGGCCGCATGGGAGCCTCTGGACAGCAGGTATGGGCCGGGGGAGTGGGGGCGACTAAAACCTCATGGGAAGGGGGGCGTTTCAGTCCGCCCTTCACGCCCTACCAAGGCCACCAGTTGCCCCCCACTAGCGGCTCTCCAGCACGGCCACGACTCCAGAGCACAGAAACCAATTTCTTAACTATCTGACTTTCAGTAGAAATACTTCCAGGGTCAATAAGTAAAATAGCAGAAATCCAAAACCAACATATAATTCTTGAACCCAGCTCTAGAAAGCAAATCACTTCACAATGCTTTGTCTGCATGTCTGATTTGGGGGTGGGGGGGGTAAACTCTAAATAATAGTGGTGAATCTTTTATTGAAACAATGAATCTAATCAAAGCAGATAGAGTGTTAACTAGAATTCATCTGCCCCACAGGGACTGGGAGGGGTGGGGGGTGGGATTTTATTGGGGTTCTTCATGGTAAAAAATAAGTTTTGGTAAAGGGAAATGTGCTTGATATTTGCATGACTGAGACCTAAACCTGAAAGCTTTGTAACCTTTCCCATGGTGATTCAATAAATAAATAAATAAATTTAAAAAAAAAAAAGAGAAAAAAAAATAAAATAATTATTTGGTAGGACCATTGTTTTCAAATCATTCTCGCTATTCATTTTGACTAGTATATTTGGTGGCAATATAAACTATATATAATTATTTTATTATATTTATTGATTCATGATGAAGTGATTAGTCTTTTTTGGAATGTAGGAATACAATAAACAGACTTCTATATTTATATATTTCTCTAGAGGAGGTGAGGATTTTAGAGACAAGACTCAAATAAAATGTCTTAAATTTGACATAATTAGTTTTTTTGATGTTTGTACAGGTCAGTGATATTCAACTTGTGTTCTGAAATTAGTTAACTATCAACATCATTAACTTTGCTGCCAAAGTCAAATCAGTGTAAGAAAATTACTACTTAAATATGTCATGTCCACTTATGAAAATTAAAAAAGTTCAATAAAGTGCAGAAAATGAATGAGATTTACTGTAATGCAAAGAATACAGACAATACACATACCTGAGCTTATAAAAAATTGTTTCAAGGTATCTTGTGTATTTCTGCTGTAATCATATTTTTCAAATCATATATATATATATAGATATATAGCTGGAGCGATGGCACAGCGGTAGGGCGTTTGCCTTCCACACAACCGGCCCAGCTGAGCCGTGTTTGATTCCTCTGACCCTCTTGGAGAGCTCAGCAAACTACTGAGAGTATCTCGCCTGCACGGCAAAGCCTGGCAAGCTACCCATGATGTATTCAATATGCCAATCACAGTAACAACAAGTCTCATGATGAAGATGTTACTGATGCTCCAGCAAATCGAACAATGGGAGGACAGTGACAGTGATATATATATATATATATATATATATATATATATATATAATATATTAACTTCTTTCTTAGAAGGAAGTGCTTACTTAAATTTCTAGCAAATATAAAGTAAACTTGTTTGCCAAATGTTATTCCTACTAGTTTAAAGAGGTATTTTATGTTATTCATGACACTATTTTCCATATTTCAAATCATAATAGTTTGTGTGTAATTGACCACTCACATTCAATTGATTCCTTCTGGCAACCACTGTTCAATTTTATACTCCTAGAGACACTTCTATAACCACAGAATGTCTTTTTCAAAGGATTTATTTAAAATCCTTACTATAAAACTTTGCTGAAAAATATTTCCAATTTGAATTCTTCCTTTAGTAATCATCACTTCAGCATACTACCATCCATCCACCAGTGTACATTTTCCACCACCAATGTCCCCTGTTTTCCTACCACCATCCCCCAACATACCAAACCCCACCCCCAGCATCCTTCTATGGATACTTCCTTTTTGCTCTCTCTCCCTTTTATGCATTATGATTTGCAATGCAGGTACTAAGAAGTCATGGTGTTTATTCAGGGCATTCAGTATTGTTATGGTAAGTCTGGAATAGCTTTTTAATTGGATGGCAGCTTTGGGGTGTGGATATGACTGCTGAGGCTTCTGGGAGTACAGGAAGGTGGGGGGAGGTAGCCCATCTTGACCCTGAGAAATTCTAGAGATTTCAGTCACAAAACCCGCTTACCAGAATTTTCAGAAAATTATGTCTCGTGAGGTATGTCCTGAGATGGAGTCAGGTTGGAAGTATGATGGTGATTTTGGACTGTGGAAACAAGCAACTTCTGGGGGCTCTACTTGGGTGGGCACCAACCTAACCCACCCCACTCTGATTTACCCTGGTCTGTTCAGTCTTGTGCTTTGTGTTTCTTTTGATCTTTTTTGAGATTTATTTATGGGTCTCTGGATTATGGCAGTTAAATGAGCTTGTATAGCTGAGCTGGAGATGGTTTGTGGGCATGGGTCCCATATACCTTACTTTTGGTTTTTTTTTATTTTTATTTTTTTATTTTTTATTTTTTTTAATTTATTTATTTATTTATTGAATCACCATGGGAAAGGTTACAAAGCTTTCAGGTTTAGGTCTCAGTCACGCAAATATCAAGCACATTACCCTTTACCAAAACTTATTTTTTTACCATGAAGAACCCCAATAAGACCCCACCCCCCACCCCTCCCAGTCCCTGTGGGGCAGATGAATTCTAGTTAACACACTATCTGATTTGATTACATTCATTCTTTCAATAAAAGATTCACCACTATTATTTAGAGTTTACCCCCCCCCCCCCCCAATCAGACATGCTGACAAAGCATTGTGAAGTGATTTGCTTTCTACAGCTGGGTTCAAGAATTATATGTTGGTTTTGGATTTCTGCTATTTTACTTATTGACCCTGGAAGTATTTCTACTGAAAGTTGGATAGTTAAGAAATTGGTTTCTGTGCTCTGGAGTCGTGGCCGTGCTGGAGAGCCGCTAGTGGGGGGCAACTGGTAGCCTCGGTAGGGCGTGAAGGGCGGACTGAAACGCCCCCCTTCCCATGAGGTTTTAGTCGCCCCCAGTACCCCGGCTCATACCTGCTGTCCACAAGGCTCCCATGCGGCCGCCATCTTTCTTTCCAGAGAGGAGAAGGCGACTGGGGCAACACCCTTTCCCCTCCGGACAGACATGATGGCCTGGATTAATGCATAGTCCTTTCACTTTTCTGCTCCAAGCTGCTGGGTTCTGCATTAAGTCCTTGTGCTTCTGGGGCCGTGGCCGTGCTGGAGAGCCGCTCGCGGGGGGCAACTGGTGACCTCGGTAGGGCGTGAAGGACGGACCGGAACGCCCCCCTTCCCATGAGGTTTTAGTCGCCCCCACAACCCCGGCTCATACCTGCTGTCCACAAGGCTCCCATGTGGCCGCCATCTTTCTTTCCAGAGGGACGAGGGCGGAAGGGACCAACACCCTTTCCCCTCCGGGCAGACATGATGGCCTGGATTAACGCATAGTCCTTTCACTTTTCTGCTCCAAGCTACTGGGTTCTGCATTAAGTCCTTGTGCTTCTGGGGCTGTGGCCGTGCTGGAGAGCCGCTCGTGGGGGGCAACTGGTGACCTCGGTAGGGCGTGAAGGACGGACTGGAACGCCCCCCTTCCCATGAGGTTTTAGTCGCCCCCACAACCCCGGCTCATACCTGCTGTCCACAAGGCTCCCATGTGGCCGCCATCTTTCTTTCCAGAGGGACGAGGGCGGAAGGGACCAACACCCTTTCCCCTCCGGGCAGACATGATGGCCTGGATTAACGCATAGTCCTTTCACTTTTCTGCTCCAAGCTGCTGGGTTCTGCATTAAGTCCTTGTGCTTCTGGGGCTGTGGCCGTGCTGGAGAGCCGCTCGTGGGGGGCAACTGGTGACCTCGGTAGGGCGTGAAGGACGGACTGGAACGCCCCCCTTCCCATGAGGTTTTAGTCGCCCCCACTCCCCCGGCTCATAACTGCTGTCCACAAGGCTCCCATGCGGCCGCCATCTTTCTTTCCAGAGAGGAGAAGGCGACTGGGGCAACACCCTTTCCCCTCCGGACAGACCTGATGGCCTGGATTAACGCATAGTCCGTTCACTTTTCTGCTCCAAGTTGTCGGGTTCTGCATTAAGTCCTTGTGCTTCTGGGGCCGTGGCCGTGCTGGAGCGCCGCTCACGGGTGGCAACTGGTGACCTCGGTAGGGCGTGAAGGACGGACCGGAACGTCCCCCTTCCCATGAGGTATACCTTACTTTTGACTGTTTAATTTCTTCTTAAATTTAGTCCCAAGCTCTTGAGGGTCTATGGCCAAAGGCAATGCGACAATTTGGGGGTATCAGGAAGCCTAAAGGCATCATCAGGCTACTGATGCATTTGCCCCACAAGTACAATTGGCCCGTTGGATGCACAATACCCCAAAAGACATTTATTGAACGCCTATTTGCCCAAAATTATACATTGCCAAATAGCACCATATGTCCTAGACAAAATAAAAAACAAATATAAGAAACAAAAATCATTTTTTTACCTGTATCCTTAAATCCTACTCATAAAAGAAATGACTTTCAGTTACTTTGACAGATTATTTTGTTAGTCTAGTTATTCCTGGAATACTAACTAATGAACTCATATGGAAAATATTTTAATATATGAATATTATCCATTGGCATTACCTCTAGATAAATGTTATAGATATATGTGAAGAAAATGAATATTAAGAATATTTCCCCTATTAAATACAGATAAATGCATGCAAATCATTCACAATTCACTAAGATTGAATATCTTAGAAGATATTCAAGAGAAGTTGCCTCCTTTGAATTTAATGAGCAGAACTCATGACAATATTTATGTTATAAAAATATTATTAGGAGTATTATACATTTAAAAGTTGCATTATTTACTTAGAGTATTGCTATAGTTAAGATTAGAGTTGTTTCCTAGAGCTGCATAATATTATGTTGTGTTTTGTATTTATGAGAGTTTTCTTATTAACTAATCTGTCATTTGACATTTGAGTTATATCTATGTATCAACTATTGTACTTAGTGGTGCAGTGAATGGTGTGCATGCATCTTTTAAAATTTATGTTTTTGTATTTTATGGGTAGATAACAAGCATGGAATTGTTGGGTGATTTGGAAGCCCTCTTCTTCTTTTTTTTTTTTGAGAAATAGTCACGCAATTTTAATTTGAAAAGGCTGACATTTCCAACAACAATGAAGGAGTCTTCCTTTTCACTGCATTTTCGCCAACACAGTTTCCACATTTTTGATATATTTCTATACTTGTGTGAGATGATCTCTCATTATTATTTTGATTTCCCTGTCCCTTATAATAAGTGTAATAAAAAGATATCTGTATACATATTAGTCATCTGTCTAGCCTTTTAAAGGAAGTGTTCCTGTCACCTCTTTTCCCTATTTCTTGATAAGGTTATTGTTTTGTTTTGTTTTTTGTCAGTTCTTCATGCATCTTAATATCTGTTGTGTGGTGCTCCAATATCATCTCCTATTCAGTAAGGTATCTTTACATTTTATTTAAATATGTTTTTTGACAAATATATTTAAATAAAATTAAACGATTCTGCAGGATGAATATGTCATTCCCAACGTTCTCCCTTTCGAAATGTGACATAGCCATTTCGTTGGTAAAGAAACGAACAGCACCTGACCCAGACAAGGTCAGACCTGAACACCTGAGGAAACTGCCATCAGTACTCTTCGATACACTGGCTCAGCTCTTCACACGCTACCTGTCTGAATGCAAGGTTCCGTCCCAATGAAAGACCAGCAGGACTGTACTATTGTACAAGAAGGGAGACATCCACGGCATGGACAACTATCACCCAATCTGCCTACTGTCTGTCATCTACAAGCTGTTCACTCGAGTTATCCTAAGTAGGATTGGAAGAACACTTGATGAAGGACAACCATGCGAACAAGCCAGGTTCTGCAAAGGATTCAGCACCATCGACCATATCTACATGATAACCAAGCTCATTGAGATTTCTCAGGAGTTCAAGATGCCGCTCTAACATTCATTGATTTAAAGAAGGCCTTTGATTATGTTGAGACGAAAGTGGTCATCGAAGCCCTAGCCAATCAGGAAATTCAAACTCAATACATCAGGATCCTCTGTGAGCTGTATTACGGATTCACTACCAGGATCTCACCATTCTAGAAAGAAGTGATCATCCACATCAAGAGAGGGGTTTGGCAGGGTGATACCATTTCACTGAAACTCTTCAGTGCCACCCTCGAGAACATCATGCGACGATTGGAATGGAAAGGAATGGGAATGAAGATAGACAGTTGGCAACTACACCACCTCCACTTTGCTAATGACATCGTTCTAATAACACCAAACATTAGCCAAGTGGCCCAACTGCTGGCCGACTTCGACTGTGAGTGTGGAAAGGTCAGACACCAGCTGAATCTCACAAAGACAATGTTTATGAGAAAAAGTCTCATTCCTGACATTCCATCCGCTCTCAACAGAATGACCATCTCCGAATGCAACAGTTGTGTATACCTAGTCGAGAAGTCAACATGATGAATGACCTGGCACCTGAGTTGTGCAGGAGGAAGAGAATGACTTGAAATGCCTTCAAGAGCATTGAAGAAATAGCTAAGAGGACGAAGAACCTCTAGCTCCGAACACATCTCTTTGATTCCACTGTTCTTCCTGCATTAACATATGCCTCAGAGACCTGGGCCCTATTTTTGTATCATGTTTCACTCAAATGAGAGAAAGAATCCGGAGTTCTGACCTCTGTCGACAGTCAAGAATCAGGGACACTGTCTCATTTGACAAGGTGTCAAAAATCAGATGGGATGGACACTTAATGAGATTTTGAGATGACCTCTGGACTAGAGCCATTACTGGCTGGATTCCACGGGATGTCAAAAGACCACCTAGCTACCTCACCTACAAGATGGTCAGAATTCTTCACCAAGACCCTGAATGATCAGTTTGAAGCTCCTCGTGTTCCTAGAACGAACAGACACCACTAGGTGACCCTAGCATGCAACAAGGACGAATGGAGATGTTACCGGTGCCCACTCGAGCAAATTGATTAGTAACAGGAAGTCAAGTGATCAAGTGGTATTTTTTTTTAGTGAAAAACCATGAGGTACAGTTATAGGCTTACAAATTTTGTGCTTGGGTTTCAGTTATACAATGATCAAGTGCCCATCCCTCCACCAGTGCCCGTCATCCATCCCCATGGGTCCCAGCATCAAGTGGTATTTTTTGTAATGGAAATGCTTTTTAGTTTGTTATAGTCTCAGTTGTATAACTTTTTATGGATACAATTTGTGAATCTTTATCCCATTTGTCAATCTATGTAATCAATTATGTTCCATTCATGTTAGAGTCTGTATTTGTTCTAGTACTAAGCATTTTTATTTACTATAGCTTTATAGTACAATTTAAACCAGGAAATTCAGTTCTTTCCATGTTTTCTCCAAGAATGGAGTTTGGCTATCTGACAGTTTCATATTTCCTTATATTTTAGGAGAATTTTTTCTAGAACTTTGAAGATTGTCATTGCTAGTGATTGTCTGTGAAAGCTCAATTGTCCCCAGTAAAAAGCAAAAGGTTTGATTTTGTTTCTGATCTATACTGTGCCTTCAGATGGAAAATTTTTTCACTTAAATTGGAAAAATGATTGATACGAAAATGTTTATTGATATTTTTCTATGCATATTTTGGCCACTTTTGCCTTTCAACATTTTTTTTAGCTTCTTTTTTTTTATTAGTGAAACACCATGAGGTACAGTTGTAGATTTACAATTTTTTGTGCTTGGGTTTCAATTATACAATGATCAGATACCCATCCCTCCACCAGTGCCCATTTTCCACCACCATGGATAATATCCCCCCCGCCCCCATACCCCCATCCCCCCTGCCTCTGTGGCAGGGCAATCCCCTGTGTTCTCTCTCTCCTTTTGGGTGTTGTGGTCTGCAAAAGAGGCATTGAGTGGCAAACATGTTCAGTCAATAGTCTACTTTCGACATGCATCTCCCCTACTGGGAGGATCCTCCAAACACCCTTTACTTGGTGCTCCCTTCTCTATCTGAACTGCCCTTTCCTCTAGGATACCCGGCTGGCCTCTAAGTTATGGAGTAATCCTCCTGGTGCTGATCTCAGCTATTCTTGGGTAATAATCTAATAATTTGTTACTTTATATCCCCCAGATGAATGCAATCTTTCTATGTCTATCCCTCTCTTTCAGACTCATTTCGCTTAGCATGATACTTTCCATATTGTACCACTTGTATGTAAATTTCATGACTTCATCTTTTCTAACAGCTACATAGTACTCCATTGTGTAGATGTACCAAAGATTCTTCAACCAGTCATCTGTTCTTGGGCATTCAGGTTTCTTCCAGTTTCTGGCTATTGTAAAGCGTGCTGCAATGAACAAACAAGTGCAGATGTCACTTCAACTATACTTTTTTGCCTCTCTGGGATATATTCCCAGGAGTGGTATTGCTGGGTCAAATGGGAGCTCAATTTCTAATTTTTTGAGAATCGTCCATACTGTTTTCCAGAAGGGCTGAACCAGTGGACATTCCCACCAACAGTGAAGGAATGTCCCTTTCTCGCCACATCCACGCCAGCATCGGTTACTTTTGTTCTTTTGAATGTGGGCCAGTCTCTGAGGTGTGAGATGGTATCTCATTGTGGTTTTGATCTGCATCTCCATGATGATTAATGATGTAGAGCATTTTCTCATGTGCTTTTTTGCCATTCGGATTTCTTCTTTGAGAAAGTTTCTGTTCACTTCATTGCCCCATTTTTGGATGGGGTTGGATGTTTTCTTCTTGTGGAGTTTAACAGGTATTATGTATATCCTTGATATCAACCCCTTGTCAGATGTGTATTCGGTGAATATCCTTTCCCATACTGCAGACTGTCTTTGTATTTTGGTCACTGTTTCTTTGGAGGTGCAGAAGCTTCTTAGTTTAAGATAGTCCCATTTATCTATCTCTGTTTTCACTTGCTCAGCCAGTGGCGTGGCATCTTTGAAGATACCATTAGCTTCAATGTCATGGAGGGTTTTACCAACTTTATCTTCAATGTACCTTATGGTTTCTGGTCTGATGTTGAGGTCTTTAATACATTTTGATCTTACTTTTGTACATGGTGTTAGGCAGAGTTCTGAGCCCATTTTTTTTGCATGTAGCCATCCAGTGATGCCAACACAATTTATTAAAGAGGCTTTCCTTACTCCACTTCACATTACTTGCACCTTTATCAAAGATTAGATGATCATATGATTGAGGGGAGATGTCAGTGTATTCAACCCTGTTCCAATGGTCTGCAGTTCTGCCTTTGTTCCAGTACCATGCTGTTTTAATTATTACTGCTTTGTAGTACAGATTGAAGTTAGGGAGGTTGATTCCTCCTATTTTCTTTTTCCCCAGAATTGCTTTAGCTATTCGTGGGGGCTTATTTTTCCATATAAATTTCAGGAGTGTTTGCTCCATTTCTTTGAAGAATGTCATGGGTATCCTTTAGGGATTGCATTGAATTTATACAATGCTTTCGGCAGTATTGCCATTTTGACAATGTTACATCTCCCGACCCATGAGCAGGGGATATCTTTCCATTTCCTCATGTCCTCTTTTATTTCCTGAAGTAGCGTTTTGTAGTTTTCTTTGTACAGGTCCTTTACTTCCTTAGTTAAGCTGATTCCTAGGTACTTGATTTTCTGGGGCACAATTGTGAACGGGATTGTTTTTTTCATGTTGCTTTCTTCTCTCTCACTGTTTGCGTATAGGAAAGCCACGGACTTTTGGGTATTGATTTTATAACCTGCAACTTTACTATACGAGTCTATTGTTTCTAGGAGTTTTTTGGTGGAAGTTATTGGGTTCTCTAAGTAGAGTATCATATCATCTGCAAATAGTGAGAGCTTGATTTCTTCCTTTCCTACCTGAATGCGCTTAATATCTTTTTCCTGCCTAATCGCTATTGCAAGTACTTCCAGTAATATATTGAACAGCAGTGGAGAGAGTGGGCATCCCTGTCTCGTCCCTGATCTTAGAGGGAAGGCTCTCAGTTTTTCCCCATTGAGGATGATGCTTGCTGTAGGCTTGTGGTAGATGGCTTTAATTATGTTGAGGAAGGTCCCCTCTATACCCATTTTGGCTAGGGTTTTCATCATAAAGGGGTGCTGGATCTTTTTTTTTTCCCCTTTATTTTACTTTATTTTTTTTTACAGTTGTAAATTTACAATTTTTTGTGCTTTGGTTTCAATTATACAATGATCAGATACCCATCCCTCCACCAGTGCCCATTTTCCACCACCATGGATAATATCCCTCCCACCCCCATCCTCCCATCCCCCCTGCCTCTGTGGCAGGGCAGTCCCCTGTGTTCTCTCTCTCCTTTTGGGTGTTGTGGTCTGCAAAAGAGGCATTGAGTGGCAAACATGTTCAGTCCATAGTCTACTTTCGACATGCATCTCTCCTCCTGGGAGGATCCTCCAAATATCCTTTATTTGGTGCTCCCTTCTCTATCTGAACTGCCCTTTCCTCTAGGATACCTGGCTGGCCTCTAAGTTATGGAGTAATCCTCCTGGTGCTGATCTCAGCTATTCTTGGGTATTAATCTAATACTTTGTTACTTTATATCCCCCAGATGAATGCAATCTTTCTATGTCTATCCCTCTCTTTCTGACTCATTTCGCTTAGCAAGATACTTTCCATATTGTACCACTTGTATGTAAATTTCATGACTTCATCTTTTCTAAGAGCTACATAGTACTCCATTGTGTAGATGTACCAAAGATTCTTTAACCAGTCATCTGTTCTTGGGCATTCAGGTTTCTTCCAGTTTCTAGCTATTGTAAAGAGTGCTGCAATGAACAAACAAGTGCAGATGTCACTTCGACTATACATTTTTGCCTCTCTGGGATATATTCCCAGGAGTGGTATTGCTGGGTCAAATGGGAGCTCAATTTCTAATTTTTTGAGAATCGTCCATACTGTTTTCCAGAAGGGCTGAACCAGTGGACATTCCCACCAACAGTGAAGGAGTATCCCTTTCTTGCCACATCCACACCAGCATCGGTTGCTTTTGTTCTTTGGAATGTTTAGAAACTGTTCGGAAGTGTTTTTGATATTTCAATTTCGTGGAAAAGCTTAAAGAGGATTGGGAGTAAGTCCTCTTTAAAGATTTGGAAGAATTCACTAGTGAAACCATCCGGCCAGGACTTTTGTGCTTGGGGAGACTTTTTATTACCATTTCAATTTCCTTGATGGTTATAGGTGTGTTCAGGTATTCCAGGTCTTCTTGGTTCAGCCTTGGGAGTCTGTAGGAGTCTAGGAATTTATCCATTTCCTCGAGGTTTTGATGTTCCGTGGCATAAAGCTTCTCAAAGTACTCCCTGAGGATCCTCTGAATTTCTGTGGTTTCTGTTGTAATGACCCCCTTTTCATTTCTGATTCGGTTTATTAGGGTTTTCTCTCTCCCTTTCTTTGTGAGTTTTGCTAGACCCTTATCGATCTTGTTAATTTTCTCAAAGAACCAGCTCTTGGTTTCATTGATCTTTCGGATTGTTTTTTGGGTTTCCATCTCGTTAATCTTAGCTCTGAGTTTTATTATTTGCTTTCTCCTGTTCGGGTTGTGCTCCTCTTTTTGGTCCTTCTCCAAGCTCTTAAGCTGTGAGGTTAGGTTACTTATGTGTGCTCTCTCCTCCTTCCTGAGGAATGCTTGTAGAGCTATAAACTTTCCTCTTAACACAGCCTTTGCTGTGTCCCATAAGTTTTGGTAACTCGTGTTCTCATTTTCATTCGTTTCTAGGAATCTTTTGATTTCCTCTTTGATTTCCTGTCTAATCCACTCGTTGTTCAATAGTGCACTGTTTAATTTCCAGGTGTTTGATTTAGTTTTCTGTTTTTGTGTGTGATTTACTTCTAATTTCAGCACATTATGGTCTGAGAAGATTGTTGATACAATCTCTACCTTCTTAATTTTATGGAGGCATGTTTTGTGGCTCAGCATGCGGTCTATCTTGGAGATTGTTCCACGTACGCTTGAGAAGAATGTGTATTCAGCTTTTTGTGGATGAAGTGTCCTGTATATATCTACTAAGTCCCTTTCTTCCATTATTTCCCTCAGATGAAGTATGTCCTTGCTAAGCTTGAGTCTGGTTGATCTATCAAGAGGTGACAAAGCAGTGTTGAAGTCTCCCACTAGTATTGTGTTGCTATTGATGTCTTTTTCTAAATCTATGAGTAGTTGTTTTAAGTACTTTGCTGGTCTCTCATTAGGTGCATATACATTTATTATTGTAAGTTCTTCCTGTTGTACAGATCCTTTGATCAATAAGAAATGGCCATCACTGTCTCTTATGACCTTCCTCACTCTGAAATCGATGTGGTCTGATATAAGGATGGCTACCCCAGCTTTTTTTATGGGAGCTGTTTGCCTGTAGGATTGTTTTCCAGCCTTTGACTCTGAGTCTGTGTTTGCTTTGACTATTGAGATGCGTTTCTTGCAGGCAGCAGAATGTTGGGTTCAATTTTCTAATCCATCCTGCCACTCTATGTCTTTTAATTGGTGCGTTTAGCCCATTGACATTGAGAGAGATTATTGTTATGGGATTTTGTCCCATTGTTCTGTTAAAATTTGGTGTATTTGAGGGGACTTTATTGCCTTAAAGTAGCCCATTTAGTTGTTCTTGTAACCATGGTTTTGAGTCTATGAAGTTCCTGAGCTGTTGTTTGTCTGTGAAACTGTGTGTTGTTCCTTCTATTATGAATGAGAGTCTTGCTGGGAAAAGTATTTTTGGGGAGGCATTTATTTCATTGAGTTTTTTTACTATGTCCCACCACTGTTTTTGGGCCATGAGGGTTTCATCAGAAAAATCAGCTGTGAATTTTAAGGATGCTCCTTTGTAAGAGATTTCTTTCTTCAATCTTGCTGCTTTCAGAATTTTGTCTCTGTCTAAGGTTTTGGTCATTTTGATCAGAATGTGTCTTGGGGTATTTTTATTCGGATTTCTTCTAGCTGGTACCCTTTGGGCCTGCTGAATGTGGTCACAAGTTTTCTTCAGCTCTGGAAATGTTGTAGCAATGATGTCTTTGACAGTTTCTTCTTCATCGAGGTTTTCTTCCTGTCCCTCTGGGACTCCAATAATTCTTATGTTACCCCTCTTGGCTTCATCACAATCTTCTCTTGCCATCTGTTCCCGAATTGTGAGTCTCTTTTCCATTTTCTGCTCTTTTCTGGAGAGTCTCTGAACTTCATCTTCGAGCTCACTGATTCTGTTCTCAGCCGCTCTTACTCTGCTGCTGAGGCCTTCCACTGAGCTTTTCAATTCGCCTACGAGATTTTTCAGGTCTGACATTTCTGATTGCATTTTCCTCATTTCGCCTTCAGATCCTCTTGTCTTCTATTGCTATTGCTTTCCATTGTTTCTTTTAATTCCCTAAGCATCCTAAGTAGCTCCCTTCTGAATTCCTTGTCAGAGAGGTTATCTAACACTACAGTACTGTTGGTGTCATCTGGGCTAGACTCTTCAATATGAAAGTTTGGTGGGCGTTTGCGTTGCTTTACCATTGTGAGAGGTGTGGTTTAGTCCTTCACGTTCACTGTTACTATTCTGCTTGATATGCAGTGTGAGTTAAGATAGGCATATGAGTTATTGGCTACTGTGTTTCTAGTGGTTGAGCTAAACTAGAGAAGTTTCCATCTAATAAGGTAGCTTATGGTTCATATGGCATATGTAGTGGGAAAACGCGGCCGTGGCTCCGGAAAGAGTCCCTGGCACTGGGAGAGGAGTTGGGAACGTCTCCTGCTTGGAATGAGGAGAAAACCAGCTTTCTAGGAGCTGGATCTAACTGTGCATGCCCAGAGAGGGTCCCAGGCCCTTGGGGGCGGGCTGTACCTGTTTGGGATTGGAGCCGTTCAGCTTTTTTGCCCAGAGCTGGGCCTCCGTCGCCTTTCAACATTTTTCATACGAAGTATTCCTTATAAAACTGGTTCAGATGCAACAAACTTTTTCAACTATTGTTTGTCTGGGGAAGTTTTCAGTCTTTCCTTAAATCTGTAAGAGTTCTGCATGGTAGAGGATTCTCTGTTGTAATTTTTTGCCTTTTTAAAAAACATGTAGTTAGTATTTTAAAATGTAATTCTATTTTCTTGTGTGTAAAGTTTTCTTGTGTGTAAAGTTTCTTGTGTGTAGTTTCTATTTTCTTTTGTGTAAAGTTTCATTTCAGAAACAAGATCTGAATCATGCTTTATTTATACATTTTCTTTTGTATATATTGTTCTTCTGGTACATTAAGTAGTCTACACTCACTTTAGATCTAAACATTTGGAGGACAATGTGTCTTGGTGTTGTTCAAAATAGGTTTGCTAAGCACTGCCTCAGACTGGAAAAGTTCCCAAGTATTATCCATTTTCTTAAGCTATTCTTCCTCGATCTTATCTCATTTTAAAACCTATGTCACTCAGATTTATAAGCTATCTTGATTTTTTTCATTAAAAACAAAATCTCTTTTCTATTACCTCTTGTATACTGATGGTTTCTAGGCCTTTTGTTTGAAGTCCCTGATTCAATTTTCTGCTCCTCCATTCTGCTGCTGTATCCTGCTACTGTATGCATTAGCTCATTTATTTTTGGTTTGAATAGTGTTTCATTTTTTTCTACAAACTTTCCTCAAGTTTATTGAATGCATTTTCCAGTGATTTCCTCTAGTTGGTGATTACCCAGAACATTATTTCTCTGAAGTCATCCTGTTTAGCATTGAACATTTTGTTATACATGATAAATTACCTATGTTTCAGGCCCCATTTGCTGAAGCTATAAAATTTCTGAAATTCCAGTCCCACCTTACTTCTAGTGTTTCATGATGCCAAGGTTGGGAGCATCAAGTCTCCAGGTACTTGAGCAACAATCTGCATTCCTTATTCACAATATCAGGCTAGTACTAATTAATCTACCAATTTCTGGTAGTCATGACTGCCTTGTAATTATATCTAGACAGTAGCTGTAGGATGAAGCTAGGTTCAGAGCTCCATTAAGTCAAGGTGATGAGTCTTAGAAAGCCTGGGGCCATGAGGAGGGAGGAGACAGGGAAAGGCTACAACTTTGATTTTAAACAGTTAGTTGGAGGCTAGGTTAGAAAAGTTATGCTAATTGAAATTTAATTAAAGCCTAAGTTCATAATTTTACTTCAGGGAGGCTAAACACTCATCAGTGAAGAGTCCCCAGTCACTGTATTTTGAGTAGTGCTCTTGCAATTTGATCTTGAAGGATCATCTTCATTTGACATGTTGAACTATAATCAAAAGATGCTAAAGTTAAGACTGTTTAAAAAATAGTTACTTGTTTTATGTTATTGCTAGTTGTAATTGTTCTTCAAAGCTATATAGCAGTATAAGTGAGAAACCCTCCATGGCAATTAACTTTAGTTCATTGTGGTGATATTTTGGAATATATTAATAAATAACTCCACATACATTTTTATTTCTTGGTAGAAAAATTTTCAATCTACCATGTAAACTTGAAATCCATAACTATATGATGCTCTTGTCAAAGAAATTCTACATCTATATTTTTTAATGAAATTATCTATTCATATTAAAATTTCATATTTTGTTATAGTCTTTATAAGTTGACTCAATAAGCTATGAAATATGTTATGTTTTATTAAAATAATTGCCTTTGTTTTTACTTCAACCAGCAAAAATTTATCAAGAAAAAGGCTGCAATTTTATGCCAATATTAATGATTAAAGTCATGATATCATACTTAACATTACATACCTCCTTATTATAAGATTAATAAATTAATATTGACTTTTTAAATAAGGGTTCAGTTAGTTTTAATATAAATTATTATTTTTAAAATATTTATAGCTAATTATATGAGCAGATCTTTCCTGAAAGGAAAGGGGCAGTTTGCAAACTAGTGTTTCATGTGGTTTTTCCAGACTCTCGTAGGGTTAGTCGGCCTCATAGTATGGTCATTTGCTTTGACAAGAATGAATGATGGAGAAGGAGAATTCAAGAGGAAGAAAGGTGCACAATAATCTATTAGTCCAGGGACCAACTTAAAATAGTAAGAGATAGAATGAATGAGGGATTAATTTTAATACATTAACATAGGAATCAGTTGGGGCTTGAGAAAATACTCCAGTGAGAAATGTGCTTTCCTTGTATGTGGCAGACCTTGTTTCTGTACCTGACAACCTGCATAGTATCCTGAGCCCACCAGGAATGATTCCTGAGTCCAGAGCTAGGAGAAAGCCCTGAGTACACCTGGGGGTGACCCAAACACACATACAGTTTTTAAAAATTGTTAAGAATACATTTTACACTAGAAAATTGAAAATACATGATGAAAAAAAGAATGTTGATAAAATAAAAGTGCAGCAATAATTTCACTAGATCCAGAAAGAACCCAAGTGTCCAACATTGAATATGTTGCAAAAGAAATTGAAAAACTGGCCAAAGAGTATAACAAGCGGAGTACAAGTCTTGCACTCAACTCAGTCAGGCCTCATTCACAGCACTACGTATGGTCTCCAGAGCCTTGCCAGGAGTGACCCCTGGGTACAGAGCCCTGAATAAGCCCTGAGCACAACCAAGTATGAGACACACAAAAAGAATACTCAAAGATGTGAAAGGATAAATCTTTCAGTTTGCTGCAACTTGGATCGAATTAGAGTAAGCCTTAGATTAGCACTGGAATTGGATTGGTGAGAAGGAAAAGGACAACACTGCACAATCTCACTCATTTTAAGAATATTAAGAAGGCAAGGGATTGGAGAATCCAATGTAAACAACCCTGATGCTGTCATCTGAACTGTGATCTGAACATGCTAAGGGGTTAGGAGAAAGAGACTTTGGAATAATGGTGAAGGGATTTTGGAATTTCTTTTGCATAATAAAACTACCTCAGATATAGAATAATGATACTGATACTATGATGAACTGTAGCACTGTCCTCCCGTTGTTCATTGATTTGTTCGAGAGGGCCCAGTAACATCTCTGTCATGAGACTTGTTACTGTGGCATATTGGATATGTCATGGGTAGCTTGCCAGGGTTTGCTGTGTGGGCGAGATACTCTTGGTAATTTACCAGGCTCTCCGAGTGGGGCTAAGAAATCGAACCTGGCTCAGCCAGGCCAGCCGCATGCAAGGCAAATCTTGTGCTTTGTGCTTTGTGCTACCACTGTGCTATCCCTCCAGCCCAGGTACTATGATAAAAGCAAAAAATTTAACATGTATAAATAAGTATTTTTTAAATCATTAAGTATGTTGTCCACTGCTCTCTTCTGAATCATTCTATATATTTCATTCCTATGTGCAACAAAATTTAACAAATAGCTAGTTTACATTCAATATCTTGTTTTTTCCATGGACTTTTGTCTTTTAATATCAAAAATTCACCTATTTTCCCTATTAAACTTGTGTCTGGTTGTTAAGTTGTGGTATAACTTTTTAAAAATTCAGTATTTGACTATTTACTACCGTTGTTTAATTCTCAGTACTATTCAACTTTGCATGACATTTGCTTTTCCATTCCTGTAACTTGTATTCTATACATCATGGTTTATATCTCTGGAGCCAATTCTCACTGCAGTTTTTGGCTTAACCTCATCACCTTCTTGGACTTTAGATTGCCTTTGTATACAGATTGTTAACTATGCTTCTATTCCCAATAGTCTATACTAATATTGGCTATAGTGATGGCACAGCAGGTAGGGCGTTTGCCTTGCATGTGGTGGACTCAGGTTTAATTCCTCTGTTCCTCTTGGAGAGCCCAACAAACTACTGAGAGTATCCTGCCCGCACAGCAGAGCCTGGCAAACTCCTCATGACATATTTGATATGCCAAAAATAGTAACAAGTCTCAAAATGGAAACTTTACTGGTGTCCGCTGGAGCAAATCAATGAACAACAGGAAGACAGTGCTACAGCGCTATTAATATAAATTAGTGTCTTGAAACCTTTCTCCTCAATGAGATGAAGTGGGATTTTCAGGAAGGGATTAAATCATTAGTGTGTGATCATTATTAGTAGGGAACTTTTGTGGATCAAATAATGTCTGCTGTGGGGAGAGTCTCTGTACTGGGTCATACAAAAACAAATTACAACTTGTTAAAGAGTATTATGGGGACTGAATGTTGGACTTTCTTCCAAACTGTAAGAAATAGTTCTTTTTGTTTATAAGCCACCTGACTATAATACTTTGTTGCCATAGCATCCCGAATAAGTGTGCAACTCAAAATCACTTCTCAGTTCATGAAGACTGCTGGAACTTCAAACACGGAGTCTAACTTCCAGGCAGCAGTAAAGAAAAGGTGTGAAAGTGGAAAAAGAAGGACATAGAAACAACAAAAACACGGTTGACACGTTTTAATTATAGGTGTCTCAAAAAACATTATGTTCATTTAGCTCTAATTGATCACATGCTATTAAAGGAAGTATCGTTTTTCTTGTTTGATTTCATAACTACTCCAAACAAAATTGAACCTAATTAAGAAAAAAACATGAGGAGGGAGCCAGAGAGACAACTAGTATACTTGCCTCGCATCAGGCCGATCTGAGTTGCATCTAAAGCATCCCTGAGCACCACGGGGAGTGATCCTAAGCACAGAGCAAGGAGTAACACCTGAACATAACCAGATGTGGCCCCAAACAAAAACAAATAAGAAATGCATGGAGAAATCATTTAGGGCAGAAGTCTGTATCATATGTTATTCTTTAGTTAGTTTGAGAAGTGAGGGTCTTTCTTTTCCATATTAATGATAATCATAGTCTAATAGTTTAATCCCTTTAATAACATGTTAATCTGTTTTCTAATCTCTATTCCCTTTGCTCCTGTCCTCTATTAGCAAAGACCCTTACAATTCTTTCTTTTCTTACAATATCACCTTCCAAAATACTCCTATGTCCCCAGTTTGATTTCTACAGAAACAATTTTTCATGATGGTATTCTGAAGCTTCTTAGAATGCAAATCTGATCCTTTAACTTTCCACATAAAACTTCTTTGTTTTATTCCACTAATTCCAGGCAATATATATATATATATATATATATATTGGAATTAATGGAATATATATACATATATATACATATATATAGCAATTTTCCATAGTAAGCTCCTCAGTAATAAATATAGTAAGATCTAAATTTTGCTACATTTTATCTTTCCCTGTTAAAATATAATTTGTAGGCATATTTACTTTTAATTCTTTTTATTCTTCTATTTGAAATCATTGGCCTCTCTTCTAAGTATACTCTTTTCCATCAACAATGTCGAGAAAAAGCATACATATTCTCTGTCACTCATTGAATTACCATCTCTTTAAGCTCTTTCTAAATATCATATTTTTGTGACATTCTCCTGTCTTTAAAAAATATAGTTTTTAAAACATCACAATTTACAATTGGCATTAATTTGTATAATTCTAGTTACAGGTTTTTCTTGATAAATCTCATGATGTAATGATACAGATTTTGTATTTTATTTTTAATTCATAAGATTATTTTTATAGGCAAATTTGAGACACTTAGTAAACATTTCTGGAGAAAATTGAATTCATTGTTTTCTAGGTTAAACATTTTAACCTGTTTGTATCATTACCCTTCAAAGGTGGCACTATTTTCTATTTGTTCTCTGCAGCTTCTCTCTCTCATTTATTCTTTAATCAATTTTGTATAAACTAATGTCTGGTCATTCTCACACATATTAAAAAATCATAAATTAAAATTTTAATTTTCCCTTTGCTTGTTCACCTTATTTTTATGTGTCACTAACACCACATGTTCAATATTATGCAATTGGCATCAAGTTAAAAATTTCTAAATTATTTTTATGAGTATTATTTAGTTATTTGGGTCACATTTTGGAGTGTTCAGAGTTCTACACTCAAGAATTACTCTGGTGGTGCTTGAAAAACTATATTAGATGCTAGGAATTGAACCTAGGTTGACAGCATGCACGACCAGCATACTATCTGTTGTATATTGCCTGCCATCCCCCCCAATATTTTTATTTTTTCATAACCTGGAATTGACAGCTTTTTAGAATAAATATTCTAATTTTCCCAAGTTTATATTTTAATTTTCAACTCTGCAATCTCCATATACCTTTTAGTCTCTGTCCAAAGGGATATCTTAGGAATCACTGAGCAGGAAGCATATGCCAGATATATAGATTTAATGGATGATATGGTACACTACTGGAATTTCTGTGAGACCAGTCACACATGAAACAGATGGCCCCCAAAGCCCTGAAAGTTTAATGGCAGACTGAAATACCAGGTAGTCATGACAAGCGTGTTCCAGGAATGTATTCTTCCACTAAATCCACTAGAATAAATTGAACGAGAACAGAGTCTTCTAGTTTAAAAGAAAATTCAGCTCCTTTGCATGTATATTAACAAAATATAAGAAATCCAGATCTGGGTTTAAAGGCAATTTAAAAAGAGAGAGAGAATACAATTAGCAAATTGAAAATTTGGGGAAGGTGGTACTTTTCTTGCTTCATTGCAAAGTGTTGACTTAGATTAAAATAATCTTACCTAATTATTTCTAAAGATTCTTTGTAATAACTCAATGGAACTCATAACCATACACTTAAGATATAAATTTGATTAATACTCTGGCAGCATTCTACTTTATCAAAGCATACAAGATTAAAATGGAGTAGTATGAGAATTACAACTTGAATATCTTTCAGCATGTATGAGACAAAAATCTCTACTAGTGAAAAATATTAGTAAAAATAAAAATGTTCATACATTGTATATTTATTATTTTTTATGGCAACAGAATGTGCTTTGTCTTGTGAATAATAAAAAAGAAACCCTCTCTTCAGCCCACTGGTAGTTTTTGCTTCAATGCTTAACAGTAAAACATCATCTATTTATTTTGCAGTGACTAACTTGTGAAAATGTACGAAATTGTATCTCTCCCTCAAAATCAATTTAACTCACCACTGTGGTTCCATAGGATATAGTTTGTGTAAATTTTATACACGTATTAAGCTATAGTTTCTATTGTAGTAAGCTTATTTTACATTGTTCTCATTCTATGGTCACCTCAGAACTTCAGTGAAAAATTTACTCTCTTACATAAGCCTAGTCAGTATCTTGTGGGTTTTGCATGTCTTCATCATATGTATTCTGAGATCTGATTAAATGGGGTTGACTGCTGACTCTGCTCTATGCTATTTTGGCAGCCTTAGTTTAACTATTTAACTGTTCTCTCCTCTCTCTCTCTTCCTCTCTTTCTCTTTTTTCTCTTCATCTCTCTCTCTTTCTGAGAGTACTTCTGTCTCTCATCTACTTGACTTAAAAAGTATAGAAGTATAGACATTCAATACTGCTCATTGTCATTTCCTTTAAGTGTATGAGTACAGCTTTTAGGCAAGCAAATTTATATATGTCTCTTTTATGTATTTTATAACTAAACAAAAGACTCAGTTTATTTAAAAATTTCATTTGATGCTCTACATGAATGTTTTATTTTCATCATGTTTCTCTAATATCTGGAGGTCATAATGCTAAGAATTTCTTTAGTTAATTCCTTATTCCTATTTTCTATTTGGTGTATGCTCTTGACAAAATATTATCAATTCTGCTCTTTCTCCTTTCTCACACCAAATTTAGGACTCTTGGCTCAAGAGATATAGTACATCAGCTATATTGGCTGAATTGCACTCAGCCAACCCTGGTTAAATCACCTTAATGATTAGAACCCACCATAGGTGGGTCCTCAAACACTGCCAGGAGTGATCCTGAGCAGAGAGGCAAGACTAAATGGTGAGTACTGCTGGGTATAGCCTCAAGCACCTTTCCAAAAAAAGCAATGAGAATAATTTGAATGCAGAAATCTATCATTATGGAAGCCTACATATATACAGGCATTTCACAACCATGTAGAATATTAATTCAGATTTTATTTACATTAAATTTCATATTTTGTAGGAGGTTCCTCCTGAACATCTTTGTCTGCAAGTGATACAAAAAAAGGGAATAATTCTTTCTAATAAGTACAAGTATTGTTATTTCCCTTAGCGTATGGAGCACTAAACATTCTTTTGATTTGTTTGATTTTTTCTATGATGGTTGGGGCCATAGTTGACAGTGTCCAGATCTTGATCCTGTCTCTGTTCTCAAGACTCACTTCTGATGGTGCTCAGGGAACAGTATGTGGATTGAACTAAGGTTGACCAGAAGGAAAGCAAGTGTTTTAATCCCCTGTAGATCTTATTTTGTTTGGGAGATTATACCTAGTGGTACTAGGGACTACTTTCAGCTCTGCATGGAATTCAGTGTTTGGATGACTATGTGATGCAGATAATTAAAAACGTTTCTCTTTACTATACGAGTCTATTGTTTCTAGGAGTTTTTTTGGTGGTAGTTATTGGGTTCTCTAAGTAGAGTATCATATCATCTGCGAATAGTGAGAGCTTGATTTCTTCCTTTCCTACCTGAATGCCCTTAATATCTTTTTCCTGCCTAATCGCTATTGCAAGTACTTCCAGTACTATATTGAACAGCAGTGGAGAGAGTGGGCATCCCTGTCTCGTCCCTGATCTTAGAGGGAAGGCTCTCAGTTTTTCCCCATTGAGGAAGATGCTTGCTGTAGGCTTGTGGTAGATGGCTTTAATTATGTTGAGGAAGGTCCCCTCTATACCCATTTTGGCTAGGGTTTTCATCATAAAGGGGTGCTGGATCTTATCAAATGCTTTCTCTGCATCTATTGATATGATCATATGCTTTTTATCTTTTCTTTTGTTGATATGGTGGATTATGTTGATTGATTTCCGAATGTTAAACCATCCTTGCATCCCTGGGATGAATCCTACTTGGTCATGGTGTATGATCTTTTTGATGAGTAGTTGGATTCTATTTGCTAGTAGTTTGTTGAGGATCTTTGCATCTGTGTTCATCAGGGATATCGGCCTGTAATTCTCATTCTTTGTGGTATCTCTGTCTGCTTTTGGTATCAGTGCGATATTTGCTTTGTAGAAACTGTTCGGAAGTGTTTTTGATATTTCAATTTCGTGGAAAAGCTTAAAGAGCATCGGGAGTAAGTCCTCTTTAAAGATTTGGAAGAATTCACTAGTGAAATCATCCAGGCCAGGACTTTTGTGCTTGGGGAGACTTTTTATTACCATTTCAATTTCCTTGATGGTGATAGGTCTGTTCAGGTATTCCAGGTCTTCTTGGTTCAGCCTTAGGAGTCTGTAGGAGTCTAGGAATTTATCCATTTCCTCGAGGTTTTGATGTTCCGTGGCATAAAGCTTCTCAAAGTAATCCCTGAGGATCCTCTGAATTTCTGTGGTTTCTGTTGTAATGACCCCCTTTTCATTTCTGATTCGGTTTAAAAAACTCCTAGAAACAATAGACTCGTATAGTAAAGTTGCAGGTTATAAAATCAATACCCAAAAGTCCATGGCTTTCCTATATGCAAACAGTGAGAGAGAAGAAAGCAACATGAAAAAAAACAATCCCGTTCACAATTGTTCCCCAGAAAATCAAGTACCTAGGAATCAGCTTAACTAAGGAAGTAAAGGACCTGTACAAAGAAAACTACAAAACGCTACTTCAGGAAATAAAAGAGGACATGAGGAAATGGAAAGATATCCCCTGCTCATGGGTCGGGAGACTTAACATTGTCAAAATGGCAATACTACCATAAGCATTGTATAAATTCAATGCAATCCCTATAAGGATACCCATGACATTCTTCAAAGAAATGGAGCAAACACTCCTGAAATTTATATGGAACAATAAGCCCCCACGAATAGCTAAAGCAATTCTGGGGAAAAAGAAAATGGGAGGAATCAACCTCCCGAACTTCAAACTGTACTACAAAGCAGTAATAATTAAAACAGCATGGTACTGGAACAAAGGCAGAACTGCAGACCAATGGAACAGGGTTGAATACACTGACATCTCCTCAATCATATGCTCATCTAATCTTTGATAAAGGTGCAAGTAATGTGAAGTGGAGTAAGGAAAGCCTCTTTAATAAATTGTGTTGGCATCACTGGACGGCTACATGCAAAAAAAATAGGCTCAGAACTCTGCCTAACACCATGTACAAAAGTAAGATCAAAATGGATTAAAGACCTCAACATCAGACCAGAAACCATAAGGTACATTGAAGATAAATTTGGCAAAACCCTCCATGACATTGAAGCTAATGGTATCTTCAAAGATGCCACGCCACTGGCCAAGCAAGTGAAAACAGAGATAGATAAATGGGACTATCTTAAACTAAGAAGCTTCTGCACCTCCAAAGAAACAGTGACCAAAATACAAAGACAGTCTGCAGTATGGGAAAGGATATTCACCGAATACACATCTGACAAGGGGTTGATATCCAGGATATACAAAATACTGGTTAAAATCCACAAGAAGAAAACATCCAACCCCATCCAAAAATGGGGCAATGAAATGAACAGAAACTTTCTCAAAGAAGAAATCCGAATGGCAAAAAAGCACATGAGAAAATGCTCTACATCATTAATCATCAGGGAGATGCAGATCAAAACCACAATGAGATACCATCTCACACCTCAGAGACTGGCCCACATTCAAAAGAAAAAAAGTAACCGATGCTGGCGTGGATGTGGCGAGAAAGGGACATTCCTTCACTGTTGGTGGGAATGTCCACTGGTTCAGCCCTTCTGGAAAACAGTATGGACGATTCTCAAAAAATTAGAAATTGAGCTCCCATTTGACCCAGCAATACCACTCCTGGGAATATATCCCAGAGAGGCAAAAATGTATAGTCGAAGTGACATCTGCACTTGTTTGTTCATTGCAGCATGCTTTACAATAGCTAGAAACTGGAAGAAACCTGAATGCCCAAGAACAGATAACTGGTTAAAGAATCTTTGGTACATCTACACAATGGAGTACTATGTAGCTGTTAGAAAAGATGAAGTCATGAAATTTACATACAAGTGGTACAATATGGAAAGTATCATGCTAAGCAAAATGAGTCAGAAAGAGAGGGATAGACATAGAAAGATTGCATTCATCTGGGGGATATAAAGTAACAAAGTATTAGATTAATACCCAAGAATAGCTGAGATCAGCACCAGGAGGATTACTCCATAACTTAAAGGCCAGCCGGGTATCCTAGAGGAAAGGGCAGTTCAAATAGAGAAGGGAGCACCAAATAAAGGATATTTGGAGGATCCTCCCAGGAGGGGAGATGCATGTCGAAAGTAGACTATGGATTGAACATGTTTGCCACTCAATGCCTCTTTTGCAGACCACAACACCCAAAAGGAGAGAGAGAACACAGGGGATTGCCCTGCCACAGAGACCGGGGGGATGAGGGGATGGGGGTGGGAGGGATATTATCCATGGTGGTGGAAAATGGGCACTGGTGGAGGGATGGGTATCTGATCATTGTATAATTGAAACCAAAGCACAACAAATTGTGAATCTACAACTTTAAAAATAAAATAAAATAAAATAAAGGAAAAAAAAAAAACGTTTCTCCCAAATACAATGTATCTATGTCATTGAGCTATCTTTCCAGCTTCTTCAGCTAACATTTTTATAAATGGATTTATTTCACTTGAAGTATATACCATTCTATATTTATGAAAAAGCTCTTGGATATAGTATACACTGATTATAATGCTTTTGAACAGTTTATCTTGGTTTATGTAGCATAGGAAAGTTTGTCTTTCCATTCTCATGTTTCTGTTTTCTTTGACACCATTATTATTTAGGTGAATAATATTAGGTGAATAATACCAAATTAAATTACTGTGTCTTATCAAGCTATAAAAGCATGGACTTTTCTCAGGTCTTAGTTATATAAACACCCTCCTAGATAATTTGTGAAATGGCTATTTCTTCAAGGATAAATACTCAAAATCTTGCAAGGGGTTTGAAATTCTCCCTTCAGAATGGCTCTAACTCATTCAAGGATACAATAGATTTGATGAGTCCCACACAGAATAATTTCACTTTGATTTATCAAAATCATTCAGGACCATAATTACACGTTCAAAATCAGCCCATTTGTCATATAATGCTACCTAATTATGAGAGAAAAATGTGTCATATTCATGGTTCTGCCCACATGCCAGCACAGAAAATTTGTGTATCAACCTGTAGAATATATATACCAAATGCTGATGTTAAAGATCATCTCAGAATCCTCCTTACTACAATATAATTTCTCCTTGGTAATTTAACATGTATTTAACTCCTCAATTCTTTATAACTGGCCACTTGATATTTTATTAATCAAATGGTTTTATTAAGACCAAAGATATAAAATTGACCATAAGGGATTCTCTCTTGCATAAAGTATGGGTATCTGTTGCTAAAAGAGAAAAGAACCAAAAGGCTAAATTCAGAATAGACTGAATTCTTTATGTTGAGTTTTCCCCAAACTTAAAACAATATAAATGAAGACTCACCATCTCCCTAAAATGGAATTTTGGAAATAAATAGTTGGAGTTTTCTTTTAAGCACTCGTGACAATATGTAACTAATAACTTCTTCCTTTATCCTTGACTGAAATATATATATATACAAATACATATATATGTATCTATACAAGTACCCATATATATGTATATATGTATATATAGGTTTTGTTTTTGCTAAAATCTTGGTTTAATTACAAAATCTCTCCAATTTGTAGTCTTTCTATCTTCCATATATGTAGCTACTGCCACATTCATTAATTATTAATTAGATCTAAATCATTAGATCTTGTTTTATTAGGGAGTCAGTTTTTTGGATCACATCCCACTGTGCTCAAGTGTTACTCCTGCCTCTAATCTAGGGGATCACTCCTGGTGGTTCTTGAGAAGCCAAATTGTCAGAATATAAATTGAGTCAGCCACACTCAAGGCAAGCAACTTACATTCTGTGCTATTGCTCTAGCCCCTGTTTTTTATTTTTATGCTAGTTTCATTTATATTCTCCATATTTTCTGAAAGAGTTAACATTTTCTCAGATTAATCTTTCTCATATTATTGTTTTATCTTCCACATTTTCATTAGAGTACACATTGATTATAAATTGTTATATATGTCTACCAAATTGGAGCGATAGCACAGCGGGTAGGGCGTTCGCCTTACAAGCGGCCAACATGGCCGACCCGAGTTCGATTCCTCCGGCCCTCTCGGAGAGCCCGGCAAGCTACCGAGAGTATTTGATATGCCAGACACAGTAACAACAAAGTCTCCAATGGAGACGTTACTGGGCCCGTCGAGCAAATCGACGATCAACGGGAGGGCCTTTACCTTTTTTTTTAATCAACTATTAATATTCTACTATTATATATTGTCTATTTAAAACTGTTTCTGGTCCACGCCCAGAGTACTTGGGCATTGGTACTCAGGGGTAGTGTTACTAGTGGCATGGGATTTACTGCATCAAGGCAACCATTTTTTACCCATATACTCTCTCCCTGGCCCACAGTTAAAAAAATATTACACATTCCTTTTAATTCCATTCCATTAAAATTCTAGTCCACAGGTAAAATTCAGTGACTATTTACATCTCAATGCTTTATACATAATATAGTAAACACAGAGACAAAAATCTCATGCATCCAAATGGAAGCTAAACTTGACACTTGAGAGGGCATTTTCCTGACTAATGCGAATTATGATCCTTCCTGTCAGCTGTTCCTAAACAATGTATATTTTTCATTGAATCTAACAAGAGAAACACCCTCTATCTATTTCACATACAAAAAATTCCTAATTGCTTTTACTCTCATTGTAAAGATATGAGTTTTCAAATGTGTCAGCTCCCAAAGGAATCTTGCTTTAAGAGACCCCCTTTCTTAATCTGGGAGCTTCCTGCATTATTTTCACTTCCTAAAGGAAACATAAGTGTTTCCCTAAATAAAGCATTTTGCTGAATTAAAAAAAAGAATTAAGTTTTATTTAATGAACCATCTACCTTGGGTGCTTTCTATACATAATCTTTCTACTCCAACTTTGATTAGTATAAAATTACTTCTTTTTTTGGGGGGGGGGCACACCTGAAAGTGCTCAAGGGTTACTCCTGGCTATGAACTGAGGAGTTACTACTGGCAGTTCGCAGCATTCAGGGGGTTGGACCTTGTTGGTCCCATGCAAAGCAAGTGCACTATCCACTGTACTATCACTGTGGCCTTCTGTTCATTTCTTCTCTCCATTTTTTTTTATCGGATTGGAGTTTTTTTTACTTGTACAATTCTACTAGTGTCTTGTATACACTGGATATTAAATCACTTATCAGATGGGTATTGGGCAAATATTCTTTCCCATTCTATGGGATCTCTTTGGACTTTGGTCACTGTTTCTTTTGAGTTGCAGAAGCTTCTTAGTTTAATTAGTCCTACTTGTTTGTTTGTTTCCACTTGCTTGGTCAGTGATCTTTCATCATTAAAGACGCTTTTAGCTTCAATGTCATGGAGAGTTCTGCCTACATTTACCTCCATGTATCTTATGGATTCAGGTCTGATATTAAGGTATTTAATTCACGTTGATCTGACTTTTGTGCCTGGCATTAGACAGAGGTAAGAGTTCATTTTTTTGCAAGTGCTGTCCAGTTTTCCTAGCACCATTTGTTGAAGAGGCTTTCCTTGTTCCACTTCACATTTCTTGCTCCTTTGTCAAAGATTAAGTGATCATATATTTGAGATTCTATAACAGAATATTCAAATCTGTTCCATTGTTTTGCGGGTCTGTTTCTACTGTAATACCATGCTGTTTTAATTACTACTGCTTTGTAGTACAGTTTAAATATGAGGAAGGTGATGTCACCCATCTTCTTTTTCCTAAGGATTGTTTTAACTCTTCGTGGGGGGAATATTTTTCCATGTGAATTTTGTTATTGCTTTTTCTATTTCTTTGAAAAATGTCATGGGTATCCTGATAGGGACCTCATTGAATTTGCATAGTGCTTTGGGCAGTATTGCCATTTTGATAATATTAATCCTCCCTAAGCATGAGCAGGAGATTTGTCTCCATTTCCTAGTGTACTCTTTCATCTCTTGAAGTGTTTTGTAATTTTTCTTGTATAGCTCCTTCATCTCTTTAGTCAAGGTGATTCCAAGGTACTTAATTTTTTTAGGTACTAATGTGAACAAGATTGTTTTGTTTTAATGTCTCATTCTTCTCTTTCATCATTTGTATATAAGAAAGCCATGGACTTTGGGGTGTTTATTTTGTACCCTGCCACTTTTCTATACAAACCTATTGTTTCTAGGAGCTTTTTTGAAACAACCCGAGTGCCCAAGAACAGAGGACTGGTTAAAGAATCTTTGGTACATCTACACAATGGAATACTATGCGGCTGTTAGGAGAGATTAAGTCATGGAATTTGCTTATAAGTGGATGGGCATGCAGAGTATCATGCTAAGTGAAATAATTCAGAAAGAGAGGGACAGATATAGATTGACTGCACTCATTTGTCGATTATAAAATAACATAATATGAGATTGACACCCAAGACAGTAGATACAAGGGCCAGGAATATTGCCCAATAGTTGGAAACCTATCTCATCAGCTAGGGGAGAAGGGATCACTAAGACAATGATTGTTGGACGAATCATTCAGGAAGATGTGTGCTGAAAGTAGATAAAGAACCAAATGTGATAACCTGTTTTGCAAACCAATATGCACAAAACTAGAGAAAGAATATAGAGAAAATTTTCTTCCATGAAGGCAGGGGGAAGTTTGGAAAGGGGTAATATACTGGGGATATTAGTGGTGGAGAATGTGCACTGGTGGAGGAATGCGTGTTTGATCATTCTATGATTGAAACTCAAACATGAAAGCTTTGTAACTGTATCTCGCAGTGATTCAATAAATAAATAAATAAATAAATAATGAATTATTCTGGGTGCAGTAAACTAATCAGTGTCCTTAAATGAAGGACTCCTGGTTTTTATAGTGTAAGGTACTAGGTTGAAAAGGATACAAAGTTACTAGGTGAGGGTTGACTATAACCAGGTGGTCAGCTTTGGTGAATGAGCAAAAATAGAAAACAAATTCTTAAAACATCAAGCGGTAAATTTTTCCAGCAACCTGAATGTGCTTTGAACAGAAAGCTGAGGTTGAGATAAAATCAAAGCATTTTCAGTACCTTCATTTCAGCCTGTGACTCTTGGTATAGAGGGCCCAGCATATCTGTGGCAAATCTGTGTCCTGACCCAAGTTTATTCACATGTTTGTGTTCTTCCCCAATCTGTCCTGAAACTCTTACTTTCAATGTGTTGCATTAGAACGTGGTATCTTTTGGGAGGTAGTTAAGCTTCGATGAGATTAGGAGAGTGAAATTCACTTTATAAAGGGATAAAAACCATAATTTCCCTCTATGTTTCATTCTCGGTGTCTTTTTTCCATCTCCAACTCTTCTCATTCTTTTTTAGTCTCTCTAGAAATACACTCCCCACCCCATCTCCTACTCTATATGAGTATGCACAGCCCCGTCTGCAAATCAGAGCCACTTTTCAGTAGCTAAATAATTGACCAGACATTTGATCTTGAACTGCCAGTAGCCTGGATTATAAGTAATCAGTTCTTTAGGTTATGATACCCTGTTTACAGAAGTTCAGTTACAACAAAGGCAAAGTGATAATGCATTTCTATTGTTTTATACTCTTTGTTCTAATCTATAGTATCAGTATAAACTAATGCATACTAAATCAAAGCATAGTACTTTGTGTTGAAACTTATATAGATTATCTCTTTCAGCTCTAAACCCATTCCTTTGAAGTACTTTAATGCAAAATATCCGTGAAACACTACAGAAAAATAAGGCACAGCTTCCGACTCTTTTTTATTTTGTTTTGTTTTGTTTTTAGGGGAGAAAGACTGTGGAATTAACTTTAGCTAGGCTCCACAGAACTAGAGTAGACTTTTTTTTTTATCATAACCATTTCACTTTCTTGCCTCAATAGGACTATATTTTCCCTTGTTAATTGTACTTTACTGAGACAGTAATAATATAGAATAGATCTACCCCAAGAAATATTAAATAGGGCACCTATATTTATTTCCTTTCTCCCAACTAAATACCTTGAAGTGACACTGTGTTGAGCTCATTTTAGACTAACTGCAGAACGACAGTTTTCTCCTTCTGTGGGAGAAGGATAATCAGGTTCATTAATCCATTCAGACCTCCAGGGTATCATTTATTAAATTGCTCCCAATATGCCTTATTCACTCCCAGGAAATAATTTACATACTAGAGAAATTTGATTCACTATCAAGCATATCCCATTTGAAACAATTCTCATTTTCATTCCTTGGTAGAAGGTAATAACTTATGCAAAATACGTGCAGGCATAGATTATGCCATGCTGGGAAAGTATTTAAGTATTACTTTCAGAATGCCATATTCTATTAAAATATCTGTAATATATAATCCAATGAATTTAATGATGACTTTTTTCCCCTTCTTCCCATGCTTCCCCCTCTCCCCTCAACAAAGAAAATTAAAAATAACTGTATAAAATATTGGAGTTTCAAAGCACAGATTCACTGAACAGGAGTGGGAGTCCTATAAGTGGCTTTTCTATTTCATTATTTTGATTTAATTTTTTATTTATTTCTTCCTCCATTTCTTATTTTGTTACCAGGGATTGAACTCAGGTCTCATGCATAAAATACTTATAATTTACCACTGAACCACTGTACGACATCCCAAATTTCTCCATCAAAATAATTTACATACTAATTTCTTTGTATTGTGTTTCACATTCTAAACCCTTAATTTAATTTCAAGGTACTTCTGTTTTTTTTACTGAAATATCTCTGTCTTATTCAGAGAAGACATTCATGTGGTTTCATATTTCTATAAAGACAGTTATGTTCTAGGGCTGATAGAGAGTACCTGGGTAATGCAGCAATGCAGATGGACTCCTGAACATTGCTAGGAGTAATCTTGAGTTTAGAGCCAGGAGTAAGCCCCTACCACAATGGGATATAACTCTCAATATAACAATAAAAATTATGTAAAAACAAAATTAACTTAAAATAGTCAAAATTTTGCTAGCTAAACTTTGAGCAAGAAATACCAACTTATGGTACTCATTTGTAGATTTGTCATTTAACCTGTGTTGTTCTGCTCCAACTGGTTTATACATTCCTGCTGAAATATTCTTTCCAACAATCCTGGCAATTGGAAGAGTATAATGAGTACAATCTAAAGATGAGCATTAGGAGCTGGAGCAATAGCACAGTGGGTAGGGCATTTGCCTTGCACGCGGCCAACCTGGGTTCAATTCACAGCATTTCATATGGTTCTCTGAGCAGAGCCAGGGGTAATTCCTAAGTGCCAAGCCAAAAGTAACCCCCCAAAAGAAAAAAAAATGGATGAGCATTAACTGAAGAACATGGATGCTAAGTGTGTATCAAAGCTCTGGGTGACAGAGGCACACTTCTACCTCAAAAGTTATTAGAGATGTCAGTAGAGAAGTCCCAGGAGTTTCTTCCTTCATTGAATAGAACTTAGGTAGAGGAAGATATATGAAAGCTACAATCTAGGTAGAGGACACACTGACAGAAGGGCTGAGAATGTAGCCAGGGGATCTGGGATGTCAGGCAAAAATGAGATACATACCAATGATCCAGGTGAAGCTGATATGGAGAAACCCATATGGAGAAGCTGGGGTGTGCCATGCAGACAAGACCCATTTAAAAGGACAACAAAGAAAATTGTTGTCCTGGACAATATACCCCCTCCTACGTCATTTAGGATGAGTACTGGAAATTTTATAAAATGTGAGGACGGGACTGAATTCTTAGTGTCAAACATGGATTAGCCGAGAAGAGGGAAGTGTGTGGTATTACACTTACCATTTCATCAGAACTTTAGCACATCCCAGGAGCTACCAGGCCATTTGTGCCCCTCCCCACATCGACCACACAACCACTGCACACAAAACTTCACTTCCAGTGAAAACTGACAGGTTAAAATCAAATCAAACAGGCAAATGGGCAGATTGATAAATATTACAGGTGACAAGCAGAGGCCTCAAGGAAATAAAACATTTTAAGTAAAAGTTACCTCAAGAAACCAATCTTGAAGACATGGAGGATTGAAATTTCCTATTAATAAAGCATTTAAGTTGCTCTACTAACAAAACTGAAAGAGAGGAAAACTCAGAATGTCGTGTGGAAACTAAACAAGATGGCAAAGAAGAATTAATAATTTAATACAAGAAGAACTCAAGAAAACAAATTAAGATCTCACAAAAAAATGTAAAGAGCTCAGTTGTGGCTCATTAGCAGACTATTTGTCCAAGACTCTACATTAAGTTCCTGGTACCATTAAAAAGTTAAAATAAATTATAAAAGAAAAATAAGGAGATAAAAAGATGTTGCCTAAAATAGAAAACGAGATTCAGGATGAAAAAAAAGTAATAAATTAGACAATTTTTTTCAGAGTTTTGAAAATAGAATGAACCAAATAAAGTAAAATGAATGAACAAATCAATGATCTCGCATCTGTTCTACTGATTTTTTGTTCTCATGCTAAAGAAACAGATTAGTCTTTAGGGAAATCAACGACCTCAAAGATACTAATGTATATTTTGAAGATAAAGAAATAATATATTAAAAAATGCAACACTATAATAAGGTCTACCAAGCTTCATAAATAAAGACAAAATATGAGTAATGGGTATTCAAAGGGCAAGAGAAAGAAGAAATAAAGAAAGTGCATTGAATGTTATAAGGAAAGAAAACTTTATAATCATAAGATGACTTCATGCCACGAATGATTACAAAAATTTAAAAAAAAGAACTATCCAAAAAACACGAATTACACGGGATGGATTTAATAGATATTCACGGTGCATTCTACCTGAAAATAACAGAATGCAAACTCTTCAAGTGCTGTCAGAACATTGTCAAGGAGAGATGATATGTTGGGACACAATACATGTCTTAAAAAATTTATTAAGATCGAAATCATATCAATCATTTCTGATCACAATAGTGTGAAGCTAGAAATAAATCAAAAGGAGAAAGAGGAAAAGTCACAAATATGTGAAGAATAACCAACATGCTATCAGATTACTAAGAAACCCAAGAGTACTATTTAAAATTATATATACATATGTATATATATAGTTGAATATAAATTAAAATCATGACATAATTAATTGAAACCTATGGAATAAAAATAAAACTACTGCTAAGAAGGATGTATATAGCAATAAATGCTTACTCAAGAAGCAAGAAGAGTAACAAATGAAAAATTAAAACTCATAAGAGCAGAAAAAATAAAAGAATGAAAAGGGTAAAGGGTAAAGGCCCTCCCGTTGATCGTTGATTTGCTTGAGCGGGCCCAGTAACGTCTCCATTGGAGACTTTTTTGTTACTGTGTTTGGCATATCGAATACTCTCAGTAGCTTGCCGGCTCTCTGAGAGGGGCGGAGGAATCGAACTCGGGTCGGCCATGTTGGCCACTTGTAAGGTGAACGCCCTACCGCTGTGCTGGAAAGTATAAATTAGACCTGTCAAAATTGTAATTCAAACTACAAAAAATTAACCATTGTTCACTGGAAATATTAACAAACAGACAAATATTTGGCCAGATTCTCAAAGAAAAAATTATTCAAAAAATAATTGCATACAAAAAGATAAAATGATTACAAAATTTGAACGCAAGAAGAGTATTGCTAACTAACCATGAATACTAACTAACCGAATGCTCTTGCAGGAAAAGTCATTATTTTTCTCATTCAACCAGGCCCTTCCTGGGCCTGCATGGCTAACTAGATCCCCTGAGAAAGGCCGGTTTTTGCCTTTGTCTGCGGGGCATGGGAATTGAGGCACACTGCATGAAAACAAAGATGAACCACTCCAGGCACTCTCTCCTCATTCAACCTGAGTTATTCTTCCACTATATATCCCATAGGAACCATAAGTTACCCTCTTAGATGGAACTTTCACTAGGTTAGCTTAACCAACAGAAACACATTAGCCGATAATTCATTAAACTCATCTCAATTCATTCTTCTTCTCAAGCAGAATAGTAACAGTGAGCGTGAATGTCCAAACCACACTGGTCACAATGATAAAGCAACACAAAAGCCCACCAAGCTTTCTTATTGAAGAGGCTAGCCCAGAAGACACCAATAGTAATGAAGTGCTAGACTACCTCTCTGACAAGGAATTTAGAAGGGAGCTACTGAGTATATTAAGGGAGCTAAAAGAAACAATGGAAAGCAATGCCAATAAAAGACAAGAAGATTATAAGGTAGAAATGAGGAAAATGCAAATGGAAATGTCAGACCTGAAAAACCTGGTAGGCGAATTAAAAACTCAGTGGAAGGCATCAGCAACAGAGTAACAGCTGCTGAGGACAAAATCAGTGAGCTCAAAAGTGAAGTCCAGAGACTCTCCAGAAAAGAGCAGAAAATGGAAAAGAGACTCACAATTCGGGAACAGATGGCAAGAGAAGATCGTGATGAAGCCAAGAGGGGTAGCATAAGAATTAATAGAGTCCCAGAGGAACAGGAAGAAAACCCTGATAAAGAAGAAACTGTCAAAGACATCATTGCTACGATGTTTCCAGAACTGAAGAAAACATGTGACCACATTCAGGAGTCCTGAAGGGTACCAGCTAGAAGAAATCCAAATAAAAATACCCCAAGAGACATTCTGATCAAAATGACCAAAACTTTAGATAGAGATAAAATTCTGAAAGCAGCAAAATCAAAGAAGGAAATTTCCTACAAAAGAGCATCCATAAGATTCACAGCTGATTTGTCTGATGAAACCCTCATAGGCCGAAAACAGGTGGGATAGAGGGGGAAAAAATAATGAAATAAATGCCTCACCAAAAATACTTTACCCAGCGAGACTCATTCATAACAGAAGGAACAACATACAGTTTCACGGACAAAGAACAGGTCAGGAACTTCATAGACTTAGAACCATGGTTACAAGAACAACTAAAGGGGCTACTTTAAGACAAGACAGGCCCCTCAAATACACCAAATTTCAACAGAAAATTGGGACAAAACCCCATAGCAATAATCTCTCTCAATGTCAATGGGCTAAACACACCAATTAAAAGACACAGAGCAGCAGGATGGATTAGAAGATTGAACCCAACATTCTGCTGCCTGCAAGAAACACATCTCAATAGTCAAAGCAAACACAGGCTCAGAGTCAAAGGCTAGATAACAATCCTACAGGCAAACAGCTCCCATAAAAAAGCTGAGGTAGCCATGCTAGTATCAGACCACATGAACTTCAGAGAGAAGAAAGTCACAAGAGACAGTGAAGACCAGTTCTTTATTGATCAAGGGCTCTGTACAACAGGAAGAACATACAATACTAAATGTATATGCACCTATCGAGGGACCAGCAAATTACTTAAAACAACTACTCAGAGACTTGAAGAAAGGCATTGATAGCAACACAATAGGACTGGGAGACTTCAACATTGCTTTATAACCTCTTGATAGATCAACCAGACTCAAGCTTAGCAAGGATATACTTCATCTGAGGTAAAAAAAAATGAAGAAAGGGACTTACTAGATATATACAGGACACATCATCCTCAAAAAGCTGAATACATTCCTCTCAAATGTGCATGGAACATTCTCCAAGATAGACCACATGCTGAGCCACAAAACATACCTCCATAAAATTAAGAAGCTAGAGATTGTATCAACAATCTTCACAGACCATAATGCTCTGAAATTAGAAGTAAATCACACACAAAAACAGAAAACTAAATCAAACACCTGGAAATTAAACAGTTCACTATTGGACAAGGAGTGGCTTAGAAAGGAAATCAAAGAGGAAATCAAAAGATTACTAGAAACGAATGAAAATGAGGACAAGAGTTACCAAAACTTATGGGACACAGCAAAAGCTGTGTTAAGAGGAAAGATAATAGCTCTACAGTCATTCCTCAGGAAGTAGGAGTGAGCCCACGTAAATAACCTAACCTTACAGCTTAAGAATTTGGAGAAGGACCAACAAAAGGAGCCCAACCCAAAGAGGAGGAAGGAAATAATAAATGTAAAAGCAGAGATTAACTAGATGGAAACCCAAAAAAAAAACAATCTGAAAGAGCAATGAAACCAAGAGGTGGTTCTTTGAGAAAATAAAAAGATCGATAAGTCTCTAGCAAAAGTCACAAAGAAAGGTAGAGAGAAAACCGTAATAAACCGAATCAGAAATAAAAAGGTGGTCATTGCAACAGAAATGACAGAAATTCAAGAATCCTCAGGGAGTACTTTCAGAAGCTTTATGCCACAGAACATAAAAACCTCAAGGAAATGGATAAATTCCTAGATTCTTATAGACTCCCAAGGCTGAACCAAGATGTCCAGGAATACCGACAGACCTATCACCATCAAGATAATTGAAATGGTAATAAAAAGTCTCCTTAAGCACAAAAGTCCTGGCCCAGATTGATTCACTAGTTAATTCTTCCAAATCTTTAAAGTGGACTTACTACCAATCCTCTTTAAGCTTTTCCACCAAACTGCAATATCAAAAACACTTCTGAACAGTTTTGATGAAGCAAGTATCACCCTAATAGATTGCGTTCATCTGGGGAACATAAAGTAACAAAGTAGGAGACTAACACCCAAGAGTGGCCGCGATTAATACCAGGAATTTTACTCCATGGCTTGGAGGCCAACCACACATGCTAGGGGAAAAGGGAGCTCAGATATAGAAGGGAATACCAAATAAAGGTGTTGGGAGGATCCTCCGACAATGGGAGAAGCATGCTGAAAGTAGACTATGGACCAAACATGATTGCCACCCATTGCTTCTTTTGCAAACCACAACACCCAATAAGAGAGAGAGAACAAAAGAGAATGCCCTGCCACAGAGGCAGGGTGGGATGGGGGGGATGGGGGGGTGGGAGGGATACTGGGATCCGTGGTGGTGGGAAATGGGCACTGGTGGAGGGATGGGTATTTGATCATTGTATAATTGAAACCCAAGCACAAAAATTTGTAAGTCTACAACTGTACGTCATGGTGTCTCACTAATAAAAATAAAAATTAAATAAAAACAAATAAAAAATACATGTATGGTGAATAATCTTATAGCAAAGATTATGGTACACAGACACCTACTCTATAAATTGTGTTGGGAAAACTATGCAGCAACATCAAAGGACAAAATAGAAAGTGATTTAATATGTGCAGGCATTGATTCAAAATGGGTGAGTTATTTGGATTTAATTCCTCAAGCCATAAAACATCTAGAACAGAACGTAGGTTATATAAACTTTGACATCAATCTTGAGTGTTTTGGGAACCTATTTTAGTGGCAAGGAAAACAAAAGAAGAAAAAAAATTGGGGTGTGAGACATATAGGGAAGTGGGTAATTATTTGTCTTGCATGTGATTGACCTAGCACCACACATATTCTTCTTATCCCCATCAGGAATGATCCTTTAGCTGAGAGCCAGGAAAAAGTCATGAATAAGCCCTCTTCCTCACACACACTCAAAAAGGTAGCAAACAAATGGGAAACATCAAACATAAAGCTTCACATAACAAGAGATTCTTGTATCAAAAATTTCAGACAAAAAAAATCAGACAGCCACTATTTAATGAGTTGAAGCAATAGCACAGAGGGTAGGGCATTTGCCTTGCATGTGGCCAACCCAACCGACCCAGCTTCAATTCCTCCACCCCCTCTCAGAGAACCCAGCAAGCTACCAAGAGTATCTCGCCAGCATGGCAAAGCCTAGCAAGCTATCCGTGACATATTTGATATGCCAAAAACGTAACAATTGTCACAGTGGAGACATTACTGGGCCTGCTTGAGCAAATCGATGAACAATGGGAGGACAGTGACAGTGACTATTTGGTGAAGATATTTGCACATCATATGTCCAGCAAGTAGTTACATTAGAAATGTACAAAATCTCATAAAATTTTCCCATAAATTACTTAATAACTAAAGTAAAAGAGTCAAAACAATACAAACAAACATTTCTCCAAATAAGACATATACATGGTCAAAAGAAAAATGAAAATGTGTTCATTGCATCTTTTTATTAATGAAATACAAATCAAGAATCTATGGGACAACACCTCACATCTATAAGGTTACTGCTTTCTAAAAAGCAAGAAATAACAAGTACTTTAGAGAATATGGACAAAAAGCAACCTGATGTTCTTATGCTTAGAATTTAAATGGGTTCAGTTGATACAAAAACAGTATAGAGATTTCTCAAAAAACTAAACAAAATTTCTATGTGATTCTTTTATCTCATTTTGGGGTACTTATGTGAAAAGAACTACCACGACTTTGGAGATATAGATGGTTTTCCCATAGTTATTGAAGAATTGGGAATAATCTAAGAGCTCATGGACAGATGGAAAATTAAGAAAATGGAATCTCCAAAAGGGGTTGAGAGAGAGAGAGAGAGAAAGAGAGAGAGAAAGAGAGAGAGAGAGAGAGAGAGAGAGAGAGAGAGAGAGAGAGAGAGAGAGAGGAAAAGTGGTTGCCATAGATGCAGCTTAGGCAGTTGATGGGAAGAAAACTAGGGACACTGGTGCTGGGAAATGTACGCTGGTGGAGGGATGGAAATTGGAACAATGTATGACTGAAACCTAATCTTGAACAGCATTGAAAAGGTGTATATCACAGTGATTAAATAAAATGATATTTTTTAAATAATAAAAAATGGGGTCTACTACAAAAGTATTACTCAAAAGTCTACTAGAAATGAAATATTATTCATTTATAAAGAAAGATGAAATCCTGACACTTACAATATGCCTGGACCTAAAAGGTATTGCATTAGGGAAAATAAACCAAAAAAAAAAGATAAACTTCATATCAATGTATGCGTGATTATACATAGGGAAGAATAAAAAGATCAATGAAATAAATTGATAACAAATTTTGACCTACAAACCCAGTTAGTGAATATCACAAGGGCAGGTCTGCCAGTGGCATGAGAAAATGACATTCTGAGCAGGGGATACATGTATTTATTGTCAATAAGATTTGAAATCTATAATAATATTTTAATGCAATGGCATGTCAAAAGTAAAATGACTGCAATATTAGAAGGTATGTTTTAATGAAAAGAAATATGAGTAAATTGAGTCAGAAAATGAATAATACAAAATGATTTTAGATTTTCAAGATTAACAGTATATCTGTATTACATAACAGTATATATCACTTATAATTTTCAAAATTTTAAATGTGGATACGACACTCTTAAAGAGATAGCATCCAATCTTCAAGCTGTGTAAGTGACAACATATTGGATAAAACCATATATAAACTGTTCTAGCTTTTGTCTGCAACATACTGACTTGAGTTGCTGATGAATGACATGGATGGATGTTAAAGAATAACATTGTCGTTCCGTTGTTCATTGATTTGCTGGATTGGGCTCAGTAGCATCTCCATCGTGATACTTTTTCTTACTGTGTTTGGCATATCGAATACATCACGGGTAGCTTGCCAGGCTTTGCCATGCCGGCAAGATACTCTTGGTAGCTTGCCGGGCTCTCCCAGAGGGGCGGAAGAATCAAACTGGAGTTGGCCTGGTCAGCCGCGTGCAAGGCAAATGCTCTACCCGCTGTGCTATCTTTCCAGCCCATCTTAAAGAATAAAACAAGAAAAATAATATCCACTACAATAATAATTAGCTATGTCTCCCTAAATTTCACTTTATCTAGAAAATAGTTGATAATGCTCAAAGAACTCATTTATTATATGATAATATACCTTTTTTTTAATCCAAAATGATTATACTGGTATGATTAAGCGAACAGAAAAATATAGTTACAATCATGAATATGTTGAGTTGTGGTTGCCTTAACAACAACAACAATGTTTACACCATTAGCCCCCCACACCAACAACTAACACATTGCATAAATATGGCTTAAGAAATCATTTTTAAGATTGTAGTCAGTCTTCAAGTTTGTTGAGTTTCCCTCTGAACGTGCCTTCCATATATTCAACTCTGATTCCCAAATATTGCTCTGCACACAGAGCAAATAGGGGCTTATTGAGTCAGTGTACTGGCTAGCAGAAAGCAGAATACATGATTCATAATCCTAAAAGCATAAGTATAGTGGTTGAACTCTCTATCCCTTCCTCCAGTGTCAGAGCTGCAGTTTATAGAGTGCTGTGAATTTCACAGTACTCCCCCTGCTGCAGTGGGTTATATGTTTTAATCTTAAAATATGTAAATTAAAGGCTTATATGAATGAGATCACCGTGTCCATGCTGGCAGAAAACAGTTTAAATTATTTTCTGACAGTGCAAAAATATAGCTGCTGGGTTTCTAACTGGTGGCAGTTAGGATGGTGGCACTCAATTCAGAACGTCAACTAAGGAGCAGAGTTTTTCTTACGATGGTGGTAATATCTTGATATTCTTTTCTCTGAAAGTGCTGGATTTTAAGTTTTGGTATTTGGGACCCACTAAAGGTAAGATTCCCTGTTTGAGAACCTGTGTAAACACAAAAAGACAACAGCGGTCTATCTCTCTGGTCGCCCGTGTTTGGTAGTCTCATGCAGCTTCCCTCACCCTGGGGAGGTTAATGGTGATGGGCAGGTGAAGGAAGGAATGAGAGCCAGGCTGGTTGGTCTTAGTTGCAGTTTATTCCACTTTCCTCTCCATTCTCCTCTGATTCTCCTCATGATTCTTCCTCCCCCATGCTACTTCATTCCCTTTCTCAATCCCCTTTCATTCCCTTTCTGTCTTTGGAATCTGGATCTTGTTTTCCCCAGCCCACTCTTACAGTCTAGTTAAATCCCAAAACCATGAGGGGTTGGGACTTACACATAGGCATGGTCACAATCAATAGGGGTAAAGTTCTTTCCCTCAGGGGATGCTTCTAGGACAGATACTCTCTCAGCAGGAAGACCCACCCAAGAGCAGAATCCCATAGGTGTATTTCTCCTCTCCTTGTCAACAAACATATAAGCATTCATAATATTAATCATTTTGTATGGACACACTAAGAGATACATTAGGATTATAGAATCACTCTCCTAGGGTCATCTCCATCTCAGACTACAGTGCTAAGGCAAGATCAGTCTTTCCTATCCCTAGAAGGGTCCTAGTCTCATCATTACTTTTGGATCATGACAAAATTTGTCCATAATCAAGCTCTTAACTTATAGTTTAGAATCGTGGCACTTTGGCCTGGCCCATTTTGATGCCAGGGTAGCTCAGAGAGCGCCTTGGGTCCATTCAGTCCCTCATCGGGACACTGTTTTTGAGGTGCTAGGAACAAAAGGCAACTGAGGCTTAAGTCAGAAAAGCAGATGCCTGGGAGTGAATAATATTCTAAGCCAATTAAATCCTAAATTACAAAAACAAAATATTAACTGTCGTATCTATGCAAAAAATACATTGCTTTAAAGTAAACTATTCAAAAGACATAAGGAGAGGAGAAATACAATATATAACTTACAATATTAGTTCAGTGCTCTCGAAGGATCTGACCTTACAAATTAACAGAGTCTGATTAGGGACTAAAGCTGATTAATTGGTTGAGGAAGAGAGCATAGAGAAGAGGTTACAGATAAACAAAGGAATGGGAGTGACTCAGGAGCACTGTGATTGTGTAACCTGATAAACCTAAGCTTCTTGTGGCAAGATAGAAAGGACAAATCAGTTGTTATCCTACAAGAAAGTAGAACAGTTGCTGTGATAATATTATCAGCAAATCAGAGGATTGGGAAGATAGCTTGAAGGACTTGAGTTCATGCTTCATGTGCAGGATACCCAGGCTTGGTCAGCCGCACCCTCAGAGTCCCACTGAAAGTAGCTACTCCCCACCTTCCATCCATCATCCCCTCCCAGATCCTTCAATCTAGAAAATTGATATAGTAGACACTTTTATCATTCTAGACATAAATTAATCACAATTTACTGAGTCTTTATTTTGTATCTTTTTGGTTTTGGCACACACTCACCATCCATGGTGGCAATCCCTGGCTCTATAAGTCTATCATTCCTGGTAATACTCAAGATATTTTATATGGTGCCAAGTATTTAACCAAACTGGGCCCAAGTCAAGACAAACATATATAATTTCTCTGGCCTTTTCCCTTTACTTTTATTTTACCACATTCATTTATAGGTGAGTTTGCGACATGGCTTTAGCAGATTTTCTAGTTTTGCCTTAGTTTGGGGGAAGTTATTGGCCTTAATCAGTATTCCCTATTAAAAATAACTCTGGATTATTACAATTCAGTGAAAAAGAAAATCTTAAGCGTTTGAACAAAAGAGGTATTTTTCTTTGTTTATATGTTCTGTGGCTCCACTCCCAGCAGTAAGGTTCAAATTACACCACCTGCCACAGGGGAGCCCTGAACCAACAAAATCATTTTGGCAATCATGATTGTTTTGATATCAACTAAATCTAAGATGAGAAAAACGTTTTGGAGCAAACATAGATGGAGCAAACACAACTAAAACATCAGCAAACACAAGGTGCTAATCACTGCTTAGCAACTTAAAAACCGGGGGAGTAACCCAGTAGTAGGATTCACCAGCAGCTGCCATCCCTACCCACCTGAGTTACGCAGAATGGAAGTTTAAATGGCATACCATGACCCATTCTTTTACTCAGGATTTCACTAATAGAGTCTTAAAATAAAAGACGGGTCAACCTGACTCATAAAACATCCAGTTCAAAAATAAAACAATGCGGACTTGCACTTCAGCCTGCACAAGAGAATCCAAGACAAACTGTGCTTACCCGTTTCCCTGACTCTTTGCTTGTTTGTTTCCTCAGACTTGTGATCTTTCTTGGCTATGATTTATTTTCCTTCTCCACCTTTACTAACATCTTTCAATGTAAGTTTTGTTCAGTAAAACTATCTTGCTTCACTAAAAACAGACAAATGAGCAAAATATAAACAAACACACAAAACCATTGTGTTGTGAGAATATTCTTTCCGCCGGAGGTGCTGAGACAAGAAATGCGAGAAGAGTTCTAAAACGGAACAGAGGGTTGCAGGCTCACTGTGGCATAGTGGCAGAGGAGGAACGACCCATGGCCTCTTTTATTTATTATCCTATATATTCACCACTAATGAACTCAGTACAGATAAGTCATTAACAAGAGGAAAAAGGGATTACAGGGGGGACATCAAAACATCAAAGCAAACATTGTTCTGTGGAGTTGATAAACCAAATGGTCAAAAATCTCTGGGGAGGAATGCAAGGTTGAGTTCTCAGGCTCCATGAGTTACTACCCCTGCACCTGGGGTGATAAGAGAGATGAGAAAATGTCTGTGTTTCAGAGCCAGGCTGGGTCTGTGATCTATGAGAAGACTGTTTCTGTGTATGCTAGGAGTTAGATTAGGGCCAAGGCAGGCGAGAGAAGATATGTTAACTGTTTCCAGGTTAGTAGGATTCAGGAGTCATCATTTGCACACCAGTGAGTGGGATCAAGGGTTCTGGCTGCTTGCAGGTCAGCTTCTGAGGACTCATTCTATAATCTGGCTAGGAACCAACACCATTGATCAGCAGTGCTACCATAAAGGTCACACCCACCCTTACCCCAGCATTATTGATTATAAATCTGGAGGCCTCTGAGTACCTTCGGGGGTGGGGGCAGTGGTCCTTAGAACCAAAGAACCATAGTAACATATCATTCAAGAAGAACCAAATCCTCCAATCCTTGCAAGGAAGGTTTGGTTAACAGAGGACTACTACATGTGGGCCCAAAGAACTCTGGATCCAATAATTTGGTAACATAAAATAAACAACAAACAAAAAATCACTTTTTTCCACTTTGATAAACCACCCTATTTCTAGCTGTAAGTAAAGTCTCTTATGAAATTCTTAATATGATAGTTTCTGTCCTACCTAAACAATCAAAATGCACTTTCAAGAAAAATTATTAAAAGTTAAATAACATCTGCAATGAAAAGGAAATGAGAACAAAAATAACCAGTATCAAAACTGAAGAATTTTTAAAAATCTAAATGACTAATTTTTAAGTATGGAGTGTCAGAGCTCATAATTTGCATTATATGGTAGAATATTTAACATCCAGAGTTAAAATTGTGTACTATGTTATGTAATTATTTCTTTTTACTCATGAAAAGAAGTCTTTTTTTTCCTTTGGTTTTATAAAACGTACAGGACAGGATAGATCAACTTCTATTTCATGAAGAAAAGGATTCTTTTACAAGAACTGACATGTACCATTCTAAAAATTATAAGATATCCACACTTCACATATTTCCCTTGTAGAAATTGAAATGAATACATTAATAAATATTAATAATTAAAACTATAAACTGAGCAACCCATTACATTAAGAATTCATAACACAATTATACTGTAAATCAGAGTAAGAAAAGTCTGTGAATATAAAGTGAATGTGATGTATATATGTAGATCAAGCACATAGAGAGTGAATTTGAAGTGTGTAATTGTAGTTTTTAAAAATTTAGGTCACAAAATTGACTTAATTGGCTCTTTCTCAATTTTTATTTCCTTTAATGTTTCTACTTTTGCAATAAAAAATGAGTCTTAGACTCTTGATTATATTCCGAATTGTTGCTGAGTATAAAGAAATAGATATAAACTCGATACTCATATTTATGTTTTTTAGAATTTGAGATATATTTGCATAAAAAGTCTTAAGTGCAACAATGTGGCATTGTCTAGGATAACTTGTAAATTACAACTTCATAACTTGCAATGTAAAATGAAGAAAATTTTAATTTATGAAGATCTTACTTATTATTTTCTTCATGAAAAAGTGAATTGAAAAGCGTAATTGATTATAGAAATAGGGATGAATAATATTTTGGAATACCTTAGGTGATTTAGCATTTTGTAGATTATGATGTTTTTATAGTCTAGATATCCCATCCTTTTTGCTACATGGTCATGATAAAGCATTTGGGAATTTTTAGTGGATACATCCATATTCTCCCTCTTACTAAATATTTTGATGGCAATACTTTTTTTTTAAATTTTTTTAAATTTTTTAAATTTTTATTAGTGAAACACCATGAGGTACAGTTGCAGACTTGCAAATTTTTGTGCTTGGGTTTCAATTATACAATGATCAAATACCCATCTTTCCACCAGCGCCCATTTAGTACCACCACGGATCCCAGTATCCCTCCCACCCCCCACCCCCCATCCCCACCTGCCTCTGTGGAAGCGCATTCCCTTTTGTTCTCTCTCTCCTATTGGGTCTTGTGGTTTGCAAAAGAGGCAATAGGTGGCAATCATGTTTGGTCCATAGTCTACTTTCAACATGCTTCTCCCATTCTGGGAGGATCCTCCCAACACCCTTCATTTGGTGCTCCCTTCTTTATCTGAGCTCCCATTTCCCCTAGCATGTGTGGCTGGCCACCAAGCCATGGAGTAAAATTCCTGGTACTAAGCTCGGTGGATGGCAATACTTTAAAGCAAAGAGTTATGAAAACAAGGAGAAAGTATTATGTCTTCACCCTGGAGATGGTTTTCTGAATGAAGAATCCATGCTTTTAACTAGGCAGCTGTCACAGCTATTTATGAAAATGCACTCTCATTGTAACTTCAATTGTTAACAAAATTAACAAGACAAATACAGTTTGTGCTTCACCAATCTTACTAAATTATCTGTTTAAATTAACAATGAGAGTAAATGGGGACTAACTACAAGCTTAAAATAAAATCTAAAAGAGTCAAAAGCATGGGTTTTTATAATGAAAGCTACGCATTTATGTAAACTCAAAAATACTTTTTAGAAATATTTATACAGTGAAGATGTCTTCTTTAATACAGATTGTTATAAAATTTAGTAAATGATACCTTGCATTCTTTAATCAAAATTTGTGTTAATATTTTTTAGATGGAATAAATTCCTACAGGTGTCCATTCTTGGTCAGACTAATATATTCCAAAACATACTGCATTGTGCTCATTAATAACACTTGTCACAATGACACATAATAAAATAAGCTTAATATAAAAGAATTCAGCTCATTTTAGAAAATAAACTAAAGCAGAAAGTATTTGAATCCAAAGTTAGTATAGAGATAAAAGAGTAATGGCACATAATATAGCTGAGGATTAGAGACATGAAGCATACATAGAGTTGCCTGATTTAGCAATTCAAAATATTGAAAACCCAAGCAAATTTGAATATCAGATAAGCATTGAGTGCTTCTCTGACCCAAATAGGTCATATTTATACTAAACAAATATTCATTGTTTATCCTAAATTCAAATACATGGACTGAATTTTATCTAGCAACCCCACTCACTGGAGGTTTTCACAATCTTCCTTGCCAATCTGCTTTGCTCTATACTCTGTGGTTGTATTTTAGGTTTGGTTCTTGAGAATAAATTTCAAATTTAGAGCAATCCATGTGTGCTCATTAGCATACATATGAAAGAAGTCATCACTAAGATACATCAGGTTTATTTTAATTTACATTAAAAAATGAATTGCTCAGTGTATTTATCTCCTTTTCAAAAATTATCATTGTTCCCCTTTGCAAAATAAAGCTTTTAATCACTACAGAACAGATTGTATTCAGTACTGAATACTCACCAGTAAGGATAAGATGTGTTGATGGTGATGATTTATTTATTTAATGAAATAAACAAAATCCTATATTTATTACTGCATCACATATTAAAAAGTATAGCTTCTCATTTTCCAAGATGTAGGTTGTGTCAAAAACAAAAGTGTTTTCAGGTAGTTATGTATTCATTTACCAATATATGAATAAAACATCTTATAGAGTTCTTATAAATTCTTTATATTCTATTCCAATGTTCTGATGTTAAGCAGACATTGTTTCATCCTTGAGCTACAACATTTAAATTGATAATTTGGATATTTTACCTTCTGACATTTGCATCCTTTACAAAGTTTTATATTGTTTTCCTTTAGGCTCTTTTTGAGATATGTAAATCTGTGACAATGCCAACGGAAAGGAAATGCAATTTACTGTTTTAATCCTTCATAGTCAATTTCATAAGTAACAATATTTCACACAATGTAAAGATTTTCTATACAGACCATGGATGTTGCTGTCTTTTAGCACACTAACAACATTGCTGGACATAAGATGGCTAGGGTTTGGTTTCCTGGATCCAGAAGTGTCCAACAATTTTGTAGATGAGAGATGGTAGATAATTATGATAATTTACGTCTCACATTACTAAGATATCAAGTAGCAATAATAACATATACCTTACCTAATAACTTAAGGAAAGATATAAATGAACTGATTTTGGAATAAGGATTAAATCATTAAATAGCAAACGTTCAGTTGTTAACTCAAGCTTTTAATTGTCACATTATATATTGTTTAAGCTTTTGTATGTTATTACCATGTATTAAATTATATTAATTATTTAGCACAGCGGTAGGGCATTTGCCTTGCACATAGCTGACCTAGGTTTGTTTCCTCTGCCCCTCTCGAAGAGCCTGGCAAGCTACTGAGAGTATCTCGCCCGCACAGCAAAGCCTGGCAAGCTACCCATGACATATTCAATATGCCAAACACAGAACAACAAGTCTCACAATGGAGACATTACTGTGCCGGCTGGAGCAAATCAATGTTCATGTATTATTATGTATCTATGAATATATGTATGATTATTGGGCTTAAATATATTAGACATGATTTTATTAAACATAAAATAAAGCTACGATGATTATTGATTTTTGAGCGAGCAGGGTTCCGCAAAGGATTCAGCACCATCGACCATATCCACACGATAACCAAGATCATTGAGGTTTCTCGGGAGTTCAAGATGCCGCTCTGCTTAACGTTCATTGATTTAAAGAAGGACTTTGATTCTGTTGAGACGGAAGCGGTCATTGAAGCCCTAGCCAATCAGGGCATTCAAGCCCAATACATCAGGATCCTCCGTGAGCTGTATTGCGGATTCATTACCAGGATCTCACCATTCTACAAAGAAGTGATCGTTGATGTCAAGAGAGGGGTGCGGCAGGGTGATACCATTTCACCGAAACTCTTCAGTGTCACCCTCGAGAACATCATGCGACGACTGGAATGGGAAGGAATGGGAGTGAAGATAGATGGTCGGCAACTACACCACCTCCGCTTTGCTGATGACATTGTTTTAATAACACCAAACATCAGCCAAGCGGCACAAATGCTGGCCGACTTTGACCGTGAGTGTGGAAAGGTAGGACTACAGCTGAATCTTACGAAGACAATGTTTATGAGAAACAGCCTCGTTCCTGACGCCCCATTCGCTCTCAATGGAACAACCATCTCCGAATGCAACAGCTATGTGTACCTAGGTCGAGAGGTCAATATGACAAATGACCTGGCACCCGAGCTGCGCAGGAGGAAGAGAGCGGCTTGGAACGCCTTCAAGAACGTCGAAGATATAGCTAAGAGGACGAAGAACCTTCGGCTCCGGGCACATCTCTTTGATTCCACTGTTCTTCCTGCATTAACATATGCCTCAGAGACCTGGGCCCTACGCAAACAAGATGAGAAAGCTATTCAGGTCTCCCAAAGAAGAATAGAAAGAGCTATGCTTGGAATATCACGTTTCACTCAAATGAGAGAAAGAATCCAGAGTTCTGACATCCGTCGACAATCAAGGATTAGGGACGCTGTCTCATTTGCCAAGGTGTCAAAAATCAGATGGGCTGGTCACGTAATGAGATTTAAAGACGACCGTTGGACTAGAGCTGTTACTGATTGGATTCCACGGGATATCAAGAGACCGCGTGGCCGCCCACCTACCAGATGGTCAGACTTCTTCGTCAAGATCATGAACGATCGGTTTGAGACCCTTCATGTTCCCGGAGCGATCAGATGCCATTGGGCTACACTAGCACGCGACAGGGACAAATGGAGACGTTACTGGCACCCGCTCCAGCAAATCGATGACTAACGGGAAGTTAAGTGATTAAGTTAAGTGATTATTGATTTTTAAATTTAAGTTTTGGTTTTATGGTCAAAGTCATCAGTCTTCACCTAGATCAGAATCACTCCTGGTAAGTCTCATGGGACCATTCCCAGTGTCAGGGATTGGAATCAAGAACAAGCTCCTTATCCACTGTACTATCTTTCCCAAGGCAACCTACTTATGTGCTGTACTATCTTTCTGTCACATAATCATTAACTTTTGAACTTTTTAGTATATATAATCACCTGTACATACATCAGTATTTCAAGGAGAGGAAACTTAACGAGATTAAAAACAGGTGAAATCTATTATGAAGTTCAAATCTCAACACTAATAAGAAGGAAAAGATCAAATGTTGGTTTAAGTGTTTATCTTATTTCCTCTTGAATGTAATCGTAAAATAGAAATGATATTAGCACTCCAGATTCAAGAAAAAAGCTGTTATGGAGTAAATCCAAATTTGGTGGTATAGTGAATATTAGATTTACTATACTATTTTCAATTTACATTGAAAAATTTGTTCCATTATTTCACAATAAAACACCACATCATTACATTAAAAGATGTTACACTGTTAACTTTTTATGCAATAATATAAAATATCTATATTTCTTAAACCATATAGAAGTGATATTAGCACAGGTTTGAAATAAAGTTACTTTCAAGCGATATTTCAGGATTACTTTAAAACTCAATAACTTAAAGCTAATCATTTTATGGTGCCCACTTTGAGTATTTACATCAAACATTGATGATGAGAAAATTAGCCATTTCTACATACACACTTATAAACAAATATTCATATTAAATGTTTTCTTTATATGTTTAACTTAATTTATTTGGTTGGGTTTTTTGTGGGAGAGACCTGCGAACACACCTTGTGGTTCTCAGTACTTATTCTTGTGTTATATCCAAGGATTACTCCTCAGAGAACTCCAGAGCAATGCAAGGTTTGAACCAGATTAGCCATGTAGAAGACAATCACGTCATTCACTATGCTATCTTTACAGCCCCATAATTTTGTCTTGTTTTTGCTATTTCTATTGTGATTATTTAGATTTCTTATTGTTACATTGTCAGGGGTACATTTTAGGAGTATAAAGGTAAAGGTAAAGGCCCTCCCGTTGATCATCGATTTGCTCGAGCGGGCCCAGTAACGTCTCCATTGGAGACTTTGTTGTTACTGTGTTTGGCATATCGAATACTCTTGGTAGCTTGCCGGGCTCTCCGAGAGGGGGGCGAGGAATCGAACTCGGGTCAGCCATGTTGGCCGCTTGTAAGGCGAACGCCCTACCCGCTGTGCTATAAATTTTAAGCTTTCACATTTCCAAAATGATAAGAATAATGCTAATAACTCATATTTGTATAAAGAACAAAATGGTTGTAATTTGACATTATGATACAAAATAAGAAATCAAGTAGCTTGCTCAGGGATCAAGAATATAGCCTTATGTGTTCAAAATCCTAAATTCAACCACTAACATTATAGGAATACTTGAGCACACTGGTGGACCCCTTAGCATAACTGGAAGCACCCTCTCTCCTAAATATATACACAAATTTTTTTTGTAGATATCCACATAGCATTGTAACATTGTCCTTCCATTGTTCATCAGTTTGCTCCAGTGGGCACCAGTAACATCTCCATTGTGAGACTTGTTGTTACTGTTTTTGGCATATCGAATATGCCATGGGATGCTTGCCAGGCTCTGCCTTGCAGGCAAGATACTCTTGATAGCTTGCCGGGTTCTCAGGAGGGATGAAGGAATCAAACCCAGGTCTTCTGTATGCAAGGCAAATGCCCTACGTGCTGTGCTATCACTCCAACCCGATAGCCACATAAAGGAATCAAAACCAAAGAATTGCAAAATGCATGTGCACACCTACGTTCATTGTAGCACAGTTACCTGAGATAGAATGTGGAAACAACCCAAGTGTCCAAAAAATGGTGGGTGAAAATTACAGTACACAACTTCCCAATGAAATATTATTTTGATATTGAAAAAGATGAAGTACTGCTTTTGGCACAATATTAATGATCTGATTAAAACTATACTAAAGTAAGCAATTCTAGAGAAAGACAAATATCATATTACTCCACTCATGGAATATGAAGAAACAAAATAATGAAACTAATCATATCCAATGGAAACAAGTTTTAGAATGTAAGGACAAAACTAAAGTTATTAAGTGGTGGGTAAGAAGTGGATTGAGATGGTGAAAGGTGGCATTGGAGCATAGTACAATGGGTATTGCATTTGCCTAGCAATTATTCGACCTGGTTAGATCCCTGGCGTCTCATATGGTCCCTCAAGCACTGCCAGGTGCTCAGCAAATCCTGAGTGTAGAATCAGGGTAACTCATGAGCATTGCCATATGCACCCCACATCCCATAACCCAGGAAAAAAGAGTATCCAAGGTGCTGTGATGAAGAAATATTTGCTGTTTAGTGATGAATATAGGGCTGGAGCGATAGCACAGCAGGTAGGGTGTCTGCCTTGCACGCAGCCAACATGGCCGACCAGAGTTCGATTCCTCCGCCCCTCTCAGAGAGCCCGGCAAGCTACCGAGAGTATTCATATGCCAGACACAGTAACAACAAAGTCTCCAATGGAGATGTTACTGGGCCCGCTCAAGCAAATGGATGATCAATGGGAGGGCCTTTACTTTACTTACTTTACTTAGTGATGAATATAGTGCAGTAATATGTACCTCTAGGTCACATAAGCACCTACAGACTTGTAAACCAATGTTGTCTTACCAAAAGTTTTTAAGTAAATAAATTTCAAAATTATGGAGCTAAGAAAATAAATGGAAGTAATAGACAAACCAATATTAAACCTCTGAGAATATACATAATAATGTGAAACCAGAAAGATAGTACAGCAAGCAGGGTGCTTGCCTTAAGTACAGCAGACCTGGGATTAACCTCTTACTCCCCATACAATCCCCTGTGTCCTGCTATAAGTGATCTCTGAGCACTGCTACATGTATCCCAAAAAGAAATGAACAAAAATAAAGTTAAAATTTATTTTTAGAAAAACAATAACAGTGATAATAATCTCTTGACTTTAACATATTAATTTAAAGGATATGTTTGAGACTATAATATCTAATTAGGTTGATTTCACAGCATACACTTTTCCATGCACATAGAATCATTAAGAATTTGTGTGAGTCTGCCTTAACCTTCTATTGATAACAAATGAAATAAAATGGAGTTATTTCCCTTTTAAGGGTATGGAAACTAAAAGTATATCTTTACTACCCATTTATTATTTCAATTTAAGATTATAAAAATTATCCTTTGTCTATAATAAAATTAGTTATTTAAATAAGCATTGAAATTAAATTCTAACCACTGATGTCAATTACTTGTAGATTAGGAATTAGTTTATTTTGATGTTTTGACTTTGATCTTAAATATCTCCTTAGTCACAGTAAGATTTGAGTATTTTTAATCTCATTTATGTCAGAGGAGGACTTAGTCAATTGCATTTTTTAAACTAAAGGTCTTTACTAATATTGAAATCATATTTGAGTCATCTATTTAAACATATATGCACATCTACATATAGCTTTAGTGGTTTAAGCAAAAATTAAAACGTAATCGCATTCTTGGTACATTTAAACAAAAACTGTGTGATAATAGTTTATCCTTAGAGAGTGCAATAGTATTAAAGAGTTGGTGTATTTATGTTTAAATAGAGATTTTTGAAACTAGCTTTAAAACTGTCTTTAATAAGTTGATAGTTCCATAAGGCAGTTACAAGTAGAATATTTCTTTAACACAATTTTAAAGAGAACCAAAATATGATTTTTAAAGTTAATTATTTCTGGAGAATGCCTTAAACTATGTTATAAAAGTCATATTAAATTTAAAAAGTATAATTCCTTTATGTTGTAAATTTCTCACTTCATAAAAGATTAATATTCAGGGAGTTCTAGAGATTTTTAAAGAAGTGTAGAAGAAATTATAAACAGTGCAATAGAAAATGAGAGTCAAGAAAAAAATTAATCTAGCTCCTTTGCCGAACTGTATTTTAAATTACAAAATATTAGCACAGATAGTTTAATATATTTATGTTCTGTAGGTCAATATATATTACCTAAAATATTTTAGTTGTTTTCGTGGAAATACTTTTAATATAAGATACAGTTTTCTACAAATAATTAAGTCCCCGAGTCATAATTAATAAGTAATGAAGGTATTTGTTAGTTTTGCTTCTGAATTTATATTCACATGTTGTCTCAAGATGCCATGTTCATTTCAGTTTTATCTTTCAGTTTTAGCAGATATGTTAGTTTACCTTTTACTCCCTTTTTTTGCATCAAATGATCTAAGTTTCAGAACCACCATATGTACTTTTCACCAAAAAAGCAAGAAAATAAGTCTGATTTTTGTTAATAATTAAAATATATTTCCTAGAATCTTAGAAAAGATTTTTAAGCTTAGTCAGATCATTGTATCAGCTACCCCTCTTAAATTGTGGATTTCTTCTTTGAGAAAGTTTCTGTTCATTTCATTGCCCCATTTTTTATTTGGATGGATGTTTTCTTCTTGTGGAGTTCAACCAGTACTTTATATATCCTTGATATCAACCACTTGTTAGATGTGTATTCGGCAAATATCCTTTCCCATTCTGTAGACTGTCTTTATATTTTGGTCATTGTTTCTTTTGAGGTGCAGAAGCTTCTTAGTTTAAGATACTCCCTTGTGTAGATGTATCAAAGTTTCTTTAACCAGTTATCTGTTCTTGGGCACTCAGGTTTTTTCCAGATTCTGGCTATTGTAAAGAGTGCTGCAATGAACAAATAAGTGCAGGTGTCACTTTGACTATACAGTTTTGCCTCTCTGGGATATATTCCCAGGAGTGGTATTGCTGGGTCAAATGGGAGCTCAATTCCGAAATTTTTTTAGAATCGTCCATACTGTTTTGGGGCTGAACCAGTCGGCATTCCCACTAACAGTGAAGGAGTGTCACTTTCTCGCCACATAAAGTAACAAAATAGGAGATTAATACCAAAGAATAGCTGAGATCAATACCAAGAGGATTACTCCATGGCTTAAAGGCCAGTCGGGCATTCCAGGGGAAAAAGGGCAGCTCAGATAGAGAAGGGAGCACCAAATAAAGGGTGTTTGGAGGATACTCCCAGGAGGGGGGGTACATGTTGAAAGTAGACTATGGACCGAACATGATTGCCACTCAATGCCTCTGTTGCAGAGGACAACACCGAAAAGGAGAAAGAAAACGAAAGGGAATGCCCTGCCACAGAGGCAGGGTGGGATGGGGGGTATGGGGGTGGGAGGGATACTGGGATCCATGGTGGTGGAAAATGGGCACTGGTGGAAGGATGGGTATTTGATCATTGTATAATCAAAACCCAAGCACAAAAATTTCTAAGTCTACAACTGTACCTCATGGTGTTTCACTAATATATATATATATATATATATATATATATATATATATATATATTAGTCCCATTTATCTATCTCTGTTTTCACTTGCTCGGCCAGTGGCGTGGCATCTTTGAAGATACCATTAACTCCAATGTCATGGAAGGTTTTGCCAACTTTGTCTTCAATGCACCTTATGGATTCTGGACTGATGTTGAGGCCTTTAATCCATTTTGATCTTACTTTTGTACATGGTGTTAGGCAGAGTTCTGAGCCCATTTTTTGCATGTAGCCATCCAGAGTTGCCAGCATAATTTTTTAAAGAGACTTTCCTTACTCCACTTCACATTTCTTGCTCCTTAATCAAAGATTAGATGATCATATGCTGTTTTATTTATTTACTTATGACCATGCTGTTTTAATTATTACTGCTTTGTAGTAGAGTTTGAAGTTAGGGAGGTTGATTCCTTCCATTTTCTTTTTCCCAAGAATTGCTTTAGCTATTTGTGGGGGCTTATTGTTCCATATGAATTTCAGGAGTGTTTGCTCCATTTCTTTAAAGAATGTCATAAGTATCCTTATAGGGATTGCATTGAATGTGCGCAAAGCTTTGGGAAGTATTGCCATTTTGACAATGTTAATTCTCCCGACCCATGAGCAGGTGATATCTTTCCATTTTCTCATGTCCTCTTTTATTTGATTAAGTAGAGTTTTGTAGTTTTCTTTGTACAGGTCCTTTGCTGCCTTAGTTAAGCTGATTCCTGGTACTTGATTTTCTGGGGCACAATTGCTAACTGGATTGTTTTTTTCATGTTGCTTTCTTCTCTCTCACTGTTTATGTATAAGAAAGCCATGACCTTTTGGGTATTTATTAATCATCAGGAAGATACAGATCAAAACCCCAATGAGATACCATCTCACACCTCAGAGACTGGCCCACATCCAAAAGAACAAAAACAACCGATGCTGGTGCGGATGTGGCAAGAAAGGGACACTCCTTCACTGCTGGTGGGAATGCCAACTGGTTCAGTCCTTTTGGAAAACAGTATGGGCGATTCTCAAAAATTAGAAATTGAGGTCCCATTTGACCCAGCAATACCACTCCTGGAAATATTGGTTCAGTCCTTTTGGAAAACAGTATGGGCGATTCTCAAAAAATTAAAAATTGAGGTCCCTTTTGACCCAGCAATACCACTCCTGGAAATATATCCCAGAGAGGCAAAAATGTATAGTCGAAGTGACATCTACACTTGTTTATTCATTGCAGCACTGTTTACAATAGCCAGAATCTGGAAAAAACCTGAGTGCCCGAGAACAGATGACTGGTTAAAAAACTTTGGTACCTCTACACAATGGAGTACTATGTAGCTGTTAGAAAAGATGAAGTCATAAAATTTACATACAAGTGGTATTACATGGAAAGTATCATGCTAAGTGAAATGAGTCAGAAAGAGAGGCATAGACAAAAAGATTGCATTCATCTGGGGAACATAAAGTAATAAAATAGGAGATCAATACCCAAGAATAGCTGAGATCATTACCAGGAGGATTACTCCATGGCTTAGAGGCAAGCCGGTCATACTAGGGGAAAGGGCAGTTCAGATACAGAGGGAAGCACCAAATAAAGGGTGTTTGGAGGATACTCCCAGGGTGGAAGATGCATATTGAAAGTAGACTATGGACCGAACATGATTGCCACTCAATGCCTCTTTTGCAGACCACAACACCTAAAAGGAGAGAGAGAACAAAAGGGAATGCCCTGCCACAGAGGCAGGGTGGGATGGGGGGGTATGGGGGTGGAAGGGATACTGGGATCATTACGGTCACGGTTCTCCCATTGTTCATCGATTTGCTCGAGTGGGCCCAGTATCGTCTCCATTGTGAGACTTGTTGTAACTGTGTTTGGCATATCAAATACGTCACGGGTAGCTTGCCAAGCTCTGCCATGCGGGTGAGATACTCTCGGTAGCTTGCTGGGCTCACCGAGAGGGGCAGAGGAATCGAACTCGGGTTGGCCATGTTGGCTGCGTGCAAGGCAAACGTCCTACCGCTGTGCTCCAGCCCTTGGGACCATGGTGGTGGAAAATGGGCACTGGTGGAGGGATGGGTATTTGATCATTGTATAATCGAAACCCAAGCACAAAAATTTGTAAGTCTACAACTGTACCTCATGGTGTTTCACTAATTAAAATTAATTAAAAAATTGTGGAAAGAGAAATATGAATTATCATCATTATTTTAGGTTATTAGAACTCATTTCCAATATTTAATACAGTCTACTATTTTTTTCCTCAAGCATGCAAAATATCACCAAAAAAAATAGGGGATATATTCAATGAGAAGGGAAAATTAATACTGAATTAAGAAATCCCAGAATCTATGTACAAGTAAATGTAAATATGTTGCTAATCAAAAAGAGCAATAAAATGTACATCAAAAGTATAAATGAGGAAACCGGGATATGATATAGTGGTAGAACGGATGTCCTTTATGTGTAAGGTCCTGATTTCTGTCTTTAAAGTCTCAATACAAATAAATACATAAATAAATAGACAATATCTGATGGAAAATAGAAACATTTTCAATAAGACAGACCCAGATGTTGTATATTCTAATGTTACTGACAGCATAACTAATGATAAAATCCTGGTTTAATTCATGCTATATTTTTAAGAACATGTATTAAACTACCATATTCAAATAAAACTACATTTTCTCCCAACCAAAGCTTAATTAAATGGCACATTTGTTGTTTTAGTAGAGTGTGTGTATTTGTTTGCATATGTGTGTGAGTGCATGCATGTGAAAATAACTTCTATGCTTTAAATTTCCTAGAATCTTGGTAAACATTTTTAATTAAAATAAATAAGAAAATTAAAAGTTTTTCTAGTTTTCTAAACTCAGTTTATGGTTTTCTTCTGTAATAGAGAATTTCTTTCTCCTTAATTGTGATGTATTTCCCAATTTCTTTGTTTCTTCTAATGCCATGACACATATTTTGTGTGTTCACAAAGTGTGTGAGTGTGTTATCAACATGTGCATTTGATGTACTTGGGCCAATTCCCCACCCCAGTTTGCCATTGCCCCTGACAGGCACAAAAAAAGGGGGAACAGGGTAGCCAAATTGGTTGGTTATCATTCACCATTTATTCCAATCTCTTCACGCATCTATTCCAGTATCACTGAATGCACCATTCAAATTTCCCCCTGCCCCTTATTCCCATCTACTACTTACTGATCCCCCTGCTAGTTTCTCTCTGCCCAATATTCCCTTCTCTCCTGTGCCACACCCTGTCTCAGAACCTTAGTCAAGTGCCCAATCCCTGGGACTTTGGGGTAGCAAATACACAATAGGTGTGGTAGCATGATCAACATATGTAAAGCCCTTTCTTCCGGGGAAGGTCTTCTAAGACAAAGATCTCATCCCACTAGGAGAGCCACTCTAAAGCAAAATTTCATCTAAGGGCTTATTTCTCATTTCCTTAGTCCATATATAAATAATATTTCTAGTCATTTTCTATGGACAGAGTGAGAGATATAGTAAGCTTAAACGGTGGCTCTCCTAGGGAGATCTTACTACAGATCTCAGACTACAGTCCTCAGCCCAGATTAGTCCTTCCTTAACCCCACCAGGGTCCTTGTCCAGTCACTTCTCTTTGGGTCATAACAGAATTTGTCTATGGCTATGTTCTTAACCTATTATAAGTTTTATGGTGCTTCGCCTAAGTCATTTTGATGTCAGGGTAGCTTACAGCTTGCCCTAGGTTTATCCAAGGCACTTTTGAGGTGCTAGGAAATTAGGGCAACTGAGGCTTAAGTCGAGTACATATGACAGATTCCCTGGAGTAAATATTACTCAGAGTCAATTAACTCCTAATTTACAAAAACATAGCATTAACTGTCTTCCTTTCTATACAAAAAGCACATTGCTCTAAATTAAGCTAAGCAAAGGACATAAATGAAAGAAATAAAGTAATATTTCACTTAAAAATACAAAATCCAGAGTTCTTAGAAGGACCTGACCTTACCATAGGGTCTGATTTGGGGATATAAGTGATTAACAAATAGGGGAAGTAGAGCACAGAGAAGTTAAAGATAAACACAAAGGAATTTGAGTGTCACAGGAGAACTGACATGTGTGTAACTCAGTAAACCTAAACTCCCTAGGAGAAGAGGAGAAAGGAGGAAGTAGAAAAGATGAACCAAAGTTATCCTACACTTTTTGTTTCCTTTCCCTGAGTAGTGCTTCTTTTTTTTTTGTCACTTTTTCTTTGGACTGGAGCAATAGCACAGCAGGTAGGGCATTTGCCTTGCAAGTGTCCTACATAGTCAAGCTGAGTTCGATTCCTCCTCCCCTCTTGGAGAGCCTGGCAAGCTACCAAGAGTATCTAGCCCGCAAGGCAAAGCCTGGCAAACTACCCATGACATACTTTATTTGCAAACACAGTAACAATTGTCACAATGGAGATGTTACTGGGCCCGCTCAAGCAAATTGATGAACAACGGGAGGACAGTGACAGTGAAAGTGACAGTGACTTTTTCTTCAAGAATACATGTGTATTCTTGAACGTATAAGCTGCTTTACTTGATCTATTTATTACAGGGGAAATGGTACTGATGGGTGAAGTTTTCAAAGAACAGTTTGACGTCTCCAAAATTCTATTCTCTTATTAAAAAGATAAAAGTATATAAATGCATAAAATGCAGGTTATAATAACAGAAGTTAGGAGACACTTAGAAAAAGGGCAAATATTACAAACGCTAACGTGATAGTGATATTTTGTTAGTATGTTTCTCCAGTATTTTTATCTGTACCAACATGAGAGTGGTCAGTTAGTCAAACGATAATGATAAGATAATGATAAGATCAGAGAGAGAGAGAAAGCTGCTTGTTTTGCATGGAACTGACCAGGGTTTGCTCTTGGGTATTATGTATAGTCCTCCAAGCCAAATCCAGAATGCTCTATGAGCTCAGAGACAGGAGTAATTCCGGAGAACCATCAGGCATAGAATAATGCTCTCCCCATCCAAATATATATAATTAAAATTATGTCAAAAGAAAAGTCATTTCAGTGACTTTCATGTCAGAGATTGTGCATGTATCACTTTGTTTCAGCTTCCAATTATTTGAACAAGTGGACTTTCAAAATTATTTTATAAGAGAAAAAAGTTATAGCAAGCAGGCATGACTTCTTGAAAAGAATGTTAATGCTAGTACTTCAGGGAGGTCTATTCTTCAAAGCCTATATTCTCATCTATGTACTTTTATGACTCTCATGGTAGGAATTTAATTAATGATTCACAATAAAATAAGCTATAAAATGTGTGGCAGGGCAAAATATCAGATTGAAGGCAACTTGAAATAGAAACTTTTTTTATTTCTGTTACCATAGAGATACTATCTCTTCATCAATTTATTGGGATCTATTATGACACAAAAAGATTACCTACAAGAAACGTTTGTTGCTTATCTTCTCATCTTCCAGGTTTGGAATACTTTATTTACAATGTCCATTCTATGATGAAACTGAGTTTGTATGTTTTTAAAGCCAAAAAGATGCATGTTACAACAATATTGTATTATAGTTTTGCTAATATGGCTAGGATAGTGATTAAGTTTATAGTATTAATGGACAAATTGACTACATTCTACCACCACCAAAGATACTATGACTGCCTACTAATGTCCCTATGTCATCTCTGAGCCAATCTTCATTTCTTCCACTGTGAACCTTTCTCCACAGCTAGGAATATTTGTAATATAAGTCCAAGGGTTTGTTATTGTTCAAAGCTGTATGATATATAACTTTCATTTAAAATAAGATGTCTAGGGTCACTGCAATTCTTAGAGCCACCTAATGTGAAGTGCATTTTCTAGTTTATCTACATTAGTAATAGTGAAAGCAGTTTAAATTCTCTAACATGAGTAATATATATTTTAACAGTTCATTCACTTGGTAAGTTTAAACTATGTTTCACTCATATCTAAACTATTTTGAATGTAAACTACAAAATTAAAATGGTCTCTAAAATGTATCAACATTCAAGACATGAAATCTAGAAATTTCTAGTAGAAATGTGTTCTAAAAGTAAATTTGTGGACCTTAGATCACTGACCTTTTTATGGTTGTGATTCAGTATGAAATATGGTGAAATAGTGAGTCTAATAATTAATTGATTAAGAGATGTCTCAAGAACCTTTGCCAGATTGAGTCATCTGGGGCTCTCTGGAGGGTTGTGGGTGATCCCAGAACCCACTCAATCACTCCGGCAGCCAAAAACCTCCACACTCCACAATCACCAACTTGCTCATGACCAGATTCCACTACTTGGGAAGAGACACATCGAGACATTAACCTTTTTAAGATACTCAGGTTTCCAGATTTTGTGACTGAAATCTTCAGGCTTTCAAGGAGTTGATAATTGGCTACTGCCCCAACTCAAACCCTGTACTTCCCAAAGCCTTGGTATTCATGCCAATGATCTGCTTCTAGTGCCAAGTAAGCTCATTAACTAGTCATGATTCAGAGACTCATAAATAAATCTGAAAAGATATTAACAAGTTTTAGAGATACTCCAGGTCCATGCCACACTGAGTCATCTGGGGCACCCAGAGTCATCATCCAGTTAAAAGTTTAACTCAAGCTGTATCACCCTACTTTTATTTTTTACATTCATGGAGCAAATGTATGCATTTGTCATTGAGCAATATCTCAAACTCTAAAGACTGATAAACCAGGAGGATGACACCTTGTTGGATGGGATACAAAATAGAAGGCAACAAATCTTGAATGACAAAACACAATCATATAATGCTTAATTTGTAACAACATATTAGTAATCTCTCTTACAAGGGCTTATTGGCTCCATGAAGAGATACAACAATCAATCCTCACTAACTTTCTTCTAAGAAAACATTTTTTGATCACTTTTAACAATTCATTTATAACAAGCAGGAGCGATAGCACAGCGGTAGGGCATTCGCCTTACAAGCGGCCAACATGGCCGACCCGAGTTCGATTCCTCAGCCCCTCTCAGAGAGCCCGGCAAGCTACCGAGAGTATTCGATATGCCAAACACAGTAACAACAAAGTCTCCAATGGAGATGTTACTGGGCCAGCTCGAGCAAATCGACGATCAACGGGAGGGCCTTTACCTTTACCTTAATATAAAATGAACTATTGAGGGCCTGCTATAGGGGCAAGCTTGAGAGGTGTTTGGGAAAATTGGAAATAATTGCTGTAAAAAGGTGCAATTATGGTGGGATTGGTGTTGGAGTATTGAGTGTAATAAATAATCATAAACAGGTTTATAAAATAAATAAAATAATTATAACTGATAAAAGAAATCAGTCAGGTAGAAGACATTGTTAATGTATTTATCACTCCCATAGTCATTTATTAGTTTAAAGGATGGCCAAGCTTACATATTTAGCAGACATTAATATAATAAGGCAATCTGGTCTCACTTGTACTTGTACACAGATTTTTTGTCCCCAAAACATAACTGCCTACAACTTTATGATGTCTAATATCTCTTTCAGAAAACATACCTGTCTCTTATTTGAAAACAACTTTGGAACTACAAATGCACATGATTCAATTTACTAGGGTCTGCTAGTAAATCATCAAATACATATTAGTAGTAATACTATTTTCAAAATAAGCAAATTCTAACACATACCCTTTCTTATAGAAAAGATAAAACTAATTTGGATTGTGTTATTCAAAACTGTAAGATATAATTCAAGTTTAAAAATCTTTTACATTTACTTTATCTCTTTTCATTCAGCCATATTTCCTCTCCTTCACTAATAGTCCTCAAATGCTTCCAAAACAATTTTAAATTAAGCATACAATTGCACATATATTTGTATATATTATATATGCATAGAATATATAATACAACATTCACAAGTAGTTTAAGACTGTGTATCTAGCAAATGCAACTTACTTTAAGGTAAAGGTAAAGGCCCTCCCGTTGATCGTCGATTTGCTCGAGCGGGCCCAGTAACGTCTCCATTGGAGACTGTTGTTACTGTGTCTGGCATATCGAATACTCTCGGTAGCTTGCCGGGCTCTCCGAGAGGGGCGGAGGAATCGAACTCGGGTCGGCCATGTTGGCCGCTTGTAAGGCAAACGCCCTACCCGCTGTGCTATCGCTCCAGCTCCTTTAGCAAATAGAATAGTGGTGAATTTTTCTGAGCATTAGAGTAATATATAATAAGGAATATTCCTCCTTGAGTGTAGGCTCAGTGAAGCACTATTTTGCTTGCTCTGCTTTTTAATTTGAAAGAAATTGAAATTGAAAGCAATATACTTAAACTCGCTTGGTACCAAGTAAGGTTGTTTCGTATCATTGAATTTTAATGGCATTAAAATAACTGTTTAGGTAGACATTGACCTTAACAAAATATAAGGGTAATTGTGACATGAGGAGACAATAATAATATGTTAGTCTATCAGTAAAGGCTATAATTTTTCCTGATCACAAATGGGAAGCTCATTAAATTAAATGATGCTATAGAAAATGAAGCTGTTGATTAGGCAAAATGTTTCAAAATAGCATCCTGGTCTAATATCTTTAGTACAAGTTCATATTTTATAAGTATGTATAATTACCCCAATAGCTCCAGGAGGAAGAATTTACTTTCCTCGTTTGAATACTTACTTTAATACCCATACATTTAGCTAGTAAAGTATAAATGGGCATTTGAATACAAAACAATATTGTCCAGGAGTGTTTATTTCTTATTCAGTTTCAAAAAAACTGTCTATTAAACTTAATTTATTTCCTTCCTTCCTTCCTTCCTTCCTTCCTTCCTTCCTTCCTTCCTTCCTTCCTTCCTTCCCTCCTGCCTTCCTTCCTACCTTCCTTCCTTCCCTCCTGCCTTCCTTCCTGCCTTCCTTCCTTCTTTTCGTCTTTTCCCTTCCCATGTGTTTTACGATGTGTTATAGAGATCTAAGCTCTATTAAAAATATGTTTATAAGCTTTATTTATTTTTAAGTGTAGGATGAATTTTTATTTATCTTACTGGTACAAGCACACAAAAATCAAACATGTGGATAGTATTTACAGTTTTTTGTCTCTACATGTAATAAACATTAATGTGTATTTTAAGTTATGTTTAATGGGAAATGAAATATTTTATTTTATTTAATCATTCAATTTGTTGACAACAAGTCACAAAGGGTTTGCTTTTATTAAAAGAAGCTGAAAAAACTTAGTTAAAAATAAATAGTTGCTATGATTGAAGGCATATGCATTAGTGAATATTGCAGATTGACTCAGTCATTACATCTTTTATATATAGTTTTGCTTTCTCATCCAGTTTCATAACTGTGTATAAATTCATGGAATCATACAAATATTTGTATATCCAAGATATCCAGCAATAATCCCCAGTTCATAGTATTGACACTTTTGAAGTGTCCTGCCTTGTTCTACAGGATTAATTTATATGTTCAGGGCCACAGTAGAGAAGTTATTAGGTGTCAGTCCTGATATTGATTAGTTGGTGACTTGCATATTCTACTCTTTAGCATTCTTTCTCAAACAAATTATGAGAAACTAAGCCATTCACCCGCTTATGTAGGCTTGAGTTGACTGCAATCAGGATATCAGTTTAACTACATCTACTTAACAGACAATAAGAAAGTCACATAACCCCTTTCCTCAAGGCAGTTTTTGAATTCTGAGTCCAAGAGACTGAGAAGATAGTAAACCTGGTTCTTTTAAGATGCTAGGTATGAGAAAAATTATTATGCAGCAAAGAATCAAAACAGAAGCTACTTATATGATGCATAGGTTTTTGCTTTGTGTAGATAGGCAAATACTTGGTATCTCAAAAATGATATTTCGGCTCCACTACTCGTTATCTTGTTTTCTTTACTTCTCATTGTTTTTGTAATATGGAAATAAGAAATATAGATAAATTATATTGATGGCATTAGTACTTTCTTAGTTATTCCTGATTTTTTAATAACCCTCATATAACAAATTTTATAACATTTACCATTGCTATAGTTAATTTATATTTTATTATACTATGTACAACATCTACCTTAAAAACAAGTATATCAAATGGATTTAAAACTACTTTTACAAGTTGTTAGGATGAGTGTTCTATCAAGTGGTATTCAGGAGGTCTGGGGATCCCTGATTCTCTGCAAACAGAGCTATTGGCCAATGCAAGAGCCCAAGGAAGCAGTGTGACTCCAGCCCTGAAGCGCCCATGTAAGGATGAGCTAGCATATCTTGGTGGTGGGTGGGCTACTCCAGGTCTACAACCAGGAATGTTCTGGGGGCTATGTTGTGTTGGTATCATACTTGGGTTCAGTGCACCATAGATGTGTGCTCTGATATCCATAGTATCTCATGGATGATGAAATCTATAATTTGGAACTTCATCATATATGTTTCAGTCGGTTTAGAGAATAATAGTGTTTTGTGGTTGTTTTCTTGCTGGTATTTCACTTGGTGCATTGAAAGATCTGTGAACAATCTTTTATTTCTTTGGGGGGGCGGGGCTCTTTGGGAGAAGGACAGATAGTATAGTGGATAGGATGTTTGCCTTGCACGGGCCCCGTGCTGGTTTGATCCAAGTGCCATCTACGGTCCATGTAACACCACCAGGAGTGATCCCTGAGAATAGCGCCAGGTGTAAATCCTGAGCTGAGCCCTGAGCACAGCTGGGCAGAGCCAAAAAACAAAACAAATAAGAAAAAAAAGCCCTAAAAAGTGAAATAAACAATAAGTTGATTTTTAAGACATAAATATCTGACAGGTGTTTTGGTTTATTTGTTCATTGTTTTTTCTCCAGAGTGTAGTGGTTACTCTTAGGAATGCTCCATGGATGATGTGGTGCTAGGATCGAACCCCAAGTCTTCTTAATGTACAGCATATGCTCTAGTCTATTGAGCTATCTCTCTGGTTTAAACACAAACATCTGAATGCTTTCCATTTCAGTATGTCTTCTCTAATCTAGTCTTCTATGCCACTATTGACTTAATTGAATAATATGAATATTGTTACTTCTAAATCATTCTGAATTAACATAATATTTATTAGGAAGTTTAGCAGTCATGTTTTTCTACAAAAACAAATGCCTTTATCCCTGAAATTAAAGAATTCTGGCATATAAAAAATGTTTTTACACACATATGTTAAAGCACTGTTTAACATATGATACCTAAAAAACCCACTAGTTGAGTCTGATTTTTTTAAGGTAGATACTATTGGAAAAGGGTAAGAATTAAACCAACTCACTAACTTGGGTCTTTGAGGTATAAGAGAGTTTCATCTTTTTTGTTCATTAATTACTTCATTATATCTTTTTTTTAATGTTTCCGCTAGAAATTCACTTGTTTTCAGCTCTGGTAGTGACTGGAGTGCTCATGTTTATAGGCCATTCATTCTGCTTTGTTACAAGACTTGTGTGATACAAATCTGCAGGCATTTGTAAGGGAAAATTGGGAGGAAGGAGGAAGGAGACCCTCCCGTTGATCGTCGATTTGCTCGAGCGGGCCCAGTAACGTATCCATTGGAGACTTTGTTGTTACTGTGTCTGGCATATCGAATACTCTCGGTAGCTTGCCGGGCTCTCCGAGAGGGGCGGAGGAATCGAACTCGGGTCGGCCATGTTGGCCACGTGTAAGGCGAACGCCCTACCCACTGTGCTATCGCTCCAGCCCAAGGGAAAATTAAGATTCCAAAATTCTATCTCTCTACACTGCATTTATAGTGCATTTCATAACTGGTGATTCCCATAGAAAGAGACAGATAAGAAAAAAATCTCTATGAACTTTAAATTAGCAGTTATGAATTTTGATTGATTTTTATCCTAAGTAGCATGATAACCAGATTTCATATGATCATGGCTATAAAGCAAATTTTTCCCTATATTAATATTCCAATGAAACATGTAAAGATTAACTAGTAGAATCGTTACATACACGTTTATTGATGCCATATATTTTCATTATATTCCAAATAAAATCCTTCACAAACAGAGTTGTAATACTTTTAAGTATTAAGTAAGCTCTAAATATATGTGCTACTTTCTGGCAAGTTACAAGCTAACATTTTGGTTATGTAGCACTGTAGCACTGTCCTCCTGTTGTTCATGGATTTGCTCCAGTGGTAAAGTTGTGAAACTTCTTGTCAGTGTGTATGGCATATTGAATACATCATGGGTAACTTGCCAGGCTTTGCCATGTGGGTGAGATACTCTCAGTAGCTTACAGGGCTCTCCGAGAGGGGAGGAGGATTCAAACTTGTGTCGGCCAGGTCGGCCACGTGCAAGACAAATGCCCTACCCGCTGTGCTATAGCTCAAGCCCTTGTGTGTGTTTTATATAGTCATATAAAAATATTAACTTCTGTGACCTTATAGCAAGTTCTGAGGACAACGACTATGTATTTCTGTCTTTTCAAATTCATGCGATTTATTTTAATATTCATATAAAAGAATAAATACTAACATCAATAAAAATTAATCTGCATGTTAATATTTTTCCACCAAAGTAGTTGTTGCAATTTTTATTTATAATTTTTATGAGACATTTTTTTTTATATTTTAGAATCAATTACAATTACTTTTGATATAAGGAATGAACAAAAACTTAATTACTAAAATGAGAGGGTTGTTTTTGTAAAATGGGGGGAAAGCATTAAATAAATATGAATTTATAGAATACTAATGCCTTTTTGATTTTGAATTTTATTTCTCAACAGAATGGACCATGAGGATGTAGAGATATTTAGCCAAGTATTAGTTTAGGTATGCTTCTGAGAATCTGTCTAGTTGATATTTAAAAGTAAATTAACAGAACAAATTCTCTGTTTATATTATATAGCACAACCTCATCTAATTGACTGAATCTCATAATAGAACAAAATGTTTAAAGAAAGGGTGATTCCATAATCTAAAGTCTTAGGGATGGAACGTTGTCTTCTTTATATTCTTGAAACTTGAACTAAAAGTGAAATGTGGATTATGTGTTAAAGGTAATAAACTCATATGGTTTATGATCCAGTAAACTTTCAGACTAACTTACTCAGAGAAAACTCTAGGTTATTCTTATTAAGACAGAAACTAATATTTATCTATCTTAGACCTCTAGCATGCTGACTATCCATTTTATGAATATCTATATAATGAATTGTAAGAGTTAATATACAGTAAGTTAAAACTGGAAGAAAAAAATAAGAGAAATGGAAAGGAGAATTTTATTTTATTTTTTTAAATTTATTTATTGAATCACTGTGAGAATAGCTGCAAGCCTTTAAGGTTTAAGTCTCAGTCATACAATGATCAAACACCCATCCCTTCACCAATGCATATTTTCCACCACCAAGAACCCCAATATACTCCCTATCCCATCCCTCCCCCTGCCTGTGAGGCAGATGATTAAGGACCTGCTTGCCTTAACTCTCTCTACTTTGATTCCATTCATTATTTCAACAAAAGTTGCACCATTATTATTTGGAATTTCCCCTCAACAATCAGACCTTCTGAAAAGGCAAGGTGAAAGAATTTGTTTTCTATTGCTGGTTATGAAGAGCATATGATGTGCAGAAGCAATAGTGGCTGCGCGATTTTGGATTTCTGATATTTTACTAATTAAGTCTGGAGGGATTTCTGCCAAAAGCTGCATAGTTCCAAGATAGGTTTGTGTGCCTCTGGGGTCCATGGCCACGCCAGAGAGCCACTCCTGGAGGGCAACTCGTGGTCTCGCCAGGGCGGGAAGGACATCCTGATTCTGCCCCCTATATCATGAAGCTGCAGTTTCTCCTTCACCACTGGCTCATACCTGGCTGTCCAATAGGATCTGAGGCTGTGGCCATTCTGCTGCCAGGGGGGAAGGGAAGGGCGAAAGGTGGAAGAGATAGACACCCTTTCTCTGCGGGGGTGGGCACAGCACCGTAGCTTAATGCATAGTACATTCATATTTCTGCCAAAGCTGCTGGGTTCTGAATTAGTTCCACGTGCCCCTGGGGCCACGGCTGTGTCAGAGAGCCAGCCTCGTAGGAGGCTGGAAAGGAGAATTTTAAATGAATGTGGAGGTATTGAACTTGGTAAAAAATTGGGAATTATCTTTTAATTGCCTGATAATTCAACACATTTCTGAAAAAGCACCTTCATAGAAATTATAGTTTGCTATTAGACAGAATATAAATTGGTGGTGCAAGCTCTATAAAAACAATATGGGGATTCCATTATAAACTCACGAATCACGAATCACAACCATCCTGTTATTCGTCGATTGCCTTGAGCAGGCCCCAGTATTTTCTCCTTCATCCTAGCCCTGAGATTATATTCAGGCTCTTTAGGAAAATGAGACCCATCATTGTTACTGGTATTTGGCATATTGGTTACGCCACGGGGAGTTTGCCAGACTCTGCGTATGGGCAGGCTACATTCTGTAGCCTACCAGTTTGTCGAAAGTATGAATGAGATAATAAGATGTCATAATAAGATTTCGTGCGGCCAGTTCCAGGAGCTGGTTTTTATAGTCTCTGAGTCTTGGCCGTTGATGGGATTACTCAGAGCCAGGGGACCAGTTGGTGGGAGTGATCCCCGCCTACTGGAATTCGGAGGATCTGGGTGGAGGATGCTCAGCCCCGATCCGAGTAGGCTTGGAGATCTCAGCCCTGGGACCCGCTTGCCTTTGTTCCTCTGCCGGTACCTTCATGTGTGCGGAGAGTGGTCTCAGCATGGTGGTGACTGGTCCTGGAGGTCTTTGGCTGCCAGAGCCCTGGTCGGAGTGGGGAGGAAAGCTCAACCCACTCCTCTCCAAGGGGCCCCGGTGAGGGCAGCCAGGTGTGGGGGCAGGAGAATGCACTGTTCTCTTCCGGGAGCTGGTTTTTATAGTCTCTGAGTCTTGGCCATTGATGGGATTACACGGCGCCAGGGGGCCAGTTGGTGGGTGTGACCCCCGCCTACTGGAATTTGGAGGATCTGGGTGGAGGATGCTCGGCCCCAATCTGAGTAGGCTTGGAGATCTCGGCCCCGGAACCCGTGTGGCTTTGTCCCTCTGCCAGTACCTTCATGTGTGCAGAGAGTGGTATCAGCATCGTGGTGGCTGGTCCTGGAGGTCTTCGGCTGCTGGAACCCTGGTCGGGGCGGGGAGGAAAGCTCAAACCACTCCCCTCCAAGGGGCCTCTCCAAGGGGCCTCACCTTTATAAACTAAACACAATAATTCCATGTGTTATATAATTTCTAACCCTAGCATTTATCTGAAGAACATAGGAACACTATTTTGAAAAGTAATATGCACCCTTATGCTCATTGAAACTTTATTCATAAAATCTAAGACATAGGCATATAACCAAATACAAAATCCTCTGGCGTACATACTCAGGAGAAACTATACAGCTATTGAAAAAATAAGATCCAATTGTGCCCTCTGTAAAAGCATGGGTAAAACCTGAGGAGATTATGATATGCAAAACAACTCAGAAAAATGAAAGGCAAATGCGGATTTTAATTACAATTAGACAATTTAGGGGTGTTCCACACCCAACCGTGCTCTGAATTTACCAGTTTCCTGGGCTCAGAGTTCCTGGGGTTACCATATGTGGTATTATGGATTGCATCATATCAGCCATGTGAAAGGCAGGTGCCTTGCTATTTCTCTGTTCCCTATTTGATGGAATCTCTTCAAAATAACTACTTCTACTTGTTGTAAGAAGGAATTGGAGAGGGGCCTATCAAATGTCCCTCCTAATATAATATGACACTATACAATATGATACGATATAATTTGTACCTATATCAGTGGGATATTTGAAACAAACCTTGGAACAATCTTGACATTACTGAAATAAATGTAGTAGACTCTATTACAGGGAGTAGACTGTGAACTCTAAGGAACTTCATGGAGCTTAATTTGCATTATAGGAAGTTAAAATTGAGTTAAACATAGAATGAGATATTGCATCATATGCTTGATTCTAAAGGTGTTTGCAAACATATTAAAAGATTATTTAATAGGTGTGATTAAAAAGTAGCTGAAACAAGTATGATCCTAAATTTGATTAAATATTTCTGTGAAAATCATACTTTTTATGTGCAATAATTTTAAGACCTCAACATGAGTTTATTTAATTTCTCAGAAAACTTTCAAGTTTCAAATAAAATTTCCAATAAAATTTTCATTAGAAATACCTTAATATTTATCCAGTAGCATATTTTCTGATAAATTTTCTATAATTTTTAGGCAGTAAAAAGTCACTGTTCTATTGCAAAACTAAAAGATCAGTTTAACCTTACTAAGAATATAGTTACATAGAAATATAGTTTCTCCAATACAATTTAAATATCAATAAAATTAGTATAACTAGGGGAAATATATGATAATTTAGATTATGCTACCTGGAACATAGGAAAATAATCTATATTTAGCTCACAATTTCTTATGTAGTAGAATGGATATATTAATCTTCTTACTATAACAAAATATAAAACACACAGTCATTTCCTTAACTTTTGTGACTCCTTTCTGTAGGACCAAGAAATCACATAGTCAAGAGCTTATGAGTTCCCTACTCATTCTAGAACAACAACAATAAAAATTTTGCAATTGATAGTTCAGTTTATGTGCTGCATAATTGTCTACAACAATGAATGCATCCAGTGATAAGGGAGAGTTTGGTAAATTTTTATGCATTAAGGTTTATTTTAGATGATTTTTTGATAAAAAATAGTTTAAAGGATGTAAACATTTAATTTAAAAGTTCTACTGTAATCTAATTAAAACATAAAATGTCAGAAACCACAGTTCATAGTATGTAGTTATACAAAAGTAAGTTTAAGGAATAATTTATGGTTCTCAAGTTTACACATTGTCTGAGTATATAAGTATTTACTATTGCATGTACTAATTAGTGAAAATCTTTAAATGAAAAATCCTTAAAATGGGACAATATCAAATAATGGTTCTTATTCTAAGGAAAAGAATAAAGTAATATTTTTTAAATATCATTAAGAATTAGAACTTAAAACAATATTAAGTATTGTAAGCATATGAGTTTGGCATTGCATACATTAGAACTGAAGCTAAATGCTATTCCATAGTGAATAATTTAGATAATTTGTGGATTAGAGATTTAAGTTGAAATATAATCAAATTGTATAATTAATTTCAGTAGGCAGGGGTCATACCCACCAACTGGCCCCCTGGCACCGTGTAATCCCATCAACGGCCAAGACTCAAAGACTATAAAAACCAGCTCCCGGAAGAGAACAGTGCAATCTCCTGCCCCCGCACCTGACTGTCCTCGCCGGGGCCCCTTGGAGGGGAGCGGGTTGAGCTTTCCTCCCCGCCCCGAGCAGGGCTCCAGCAGCCGAAGACCTCCAGGACCAGTCACCACCATGCTGAGACCACTCTCCGCACACATGAAGGTACCGGCAGAGGAACAAAGGCAAGCGGGTCCCAGGGCTGAGATCTCCAAGCCTACTCGGATCGGGGCTGAGCATCCTCCACCCAGATCCTCCAAATTCCAGTAGGCGGGGGTTACACCCACCAACTGGCCCCCTGGCGCCGTGTAATCCCATCAACGGCCAAGACTCAGAGACTATAAAAACCAGCTTCCGGAACTGGCCGCTCGACATCTTATTATAACATCTTATTATCTCATTCCTACTTTGGACAAACTGGCAGGCTACCGAATGTAGTCTGCCCACACGCAGAGTCTGGCAAACTCCCCAGGGCGTACCCAATATGCCAAATACCAGTAACAATGATGGGTCCCATTCTCCTAAAGAGCATTGAATATAGCACTTACTTAAAATTCTCAGGGCTAGGATGAAGGAGACGTAACTGGGGCCTGCTCGAGGCAATCGATGAATAACAGGATTGTTGTGATTTGTGATTCGTATAATTAAAGCATTCTCTCGAGACACATAATTTATTTTATTAATAATTCAGTCACTAAAGTCTATTTCTTGTGAACTTGATAATCTGTTTTCCATAGTCTAGAGAAGAAAGAAAATAATCCATATCCTAATTTGTTGAAAAATTCTTGGTAATAAAACTTATTTGATATTCAGATAATATTAAATGTTTTGATTAGTGGAGAAATAGATAAATAGATGGGTTGACAATATAGGGACAAAATAATAGACGTTGTAATTAGGCCAAATTTCAGTGAAAGGCCTCAACAGCTTGATTACATAATGCTCTATAACAATTCAAGTATCCACTGCTAAAGGAATAGTAGTTTGTAGACTACTTAGATACAGAAAGCTTTATTTTTAATGTGTGATTCTCAAAAAACATACATTATAAATTCAATAAAAATTATATTCTCTTTTATACAACATGGATAAACTTAGCAGAATTGAAAGGAATCATATATTTATAACAGCAATGGAAAACAATTGAAGTAAATATTTTGAGATCACTGTCACTGTCCTCCCATTGTTCATCGATTTGCTCGAGTGGGTCCAGTAACATTGTGAGACTTGTTGTCTTTGGCATATCAAAGACGTCATGGGGACCTTCCCAGGCTTTGCTGTGGAGGCGAGATAATCTCGGTAGCTTGCCGGGCTCTCCGAGAGGGGCAGAGGAATTGAACTCGGGTCTGCCATGTTGGCTGCATGCAAGGCAAACACCCAACCTGCTGTGCTATCGCAGCAGCCCATATTTTGAGATAAAATTTTAAAATTTTGAATTTTAGTCTTATATTAATATTCACATAATTCAATGTACTAAGGAAAATGTGTGTATTAAAATAAACACAGTTCATAGATATGTGATATAAATATGTTGATGCTTTAAGTAAAAATACATAAAAGTAACACTACTTTTTATCTACTTTTTTATGCATCAACTGATAACAAGTACTTTTCAACATAAAGTTGTGTGACACATTAGTTATTGGAGGAAAAGAGTAAGTCAGTTGTTTTACACCATGACACTCAGGAGATGCTGAGTGTGTTACTGAGGTTAAAGCACTTGATTCAAGTTAAAAATAGAGTAACATTTACTATAAACAAGAAACATAGGCAATAAAAATACTTATTTTTCACTATTTCTACAACAATTAAACCACTATGATAATAAAGCAATTAAGATCTTTTTAATTACAGTTATCATTTCACTGACTGTGATTTGTCAGGAAGAGTCAAGAGGGCACTGGTCTGTATGAGGAAAGGAACGAGAGGGTAAGAACAATTCTTGTAGCTTGGATGAATTTGGTGTTAGTAATTGTGAACTCCTCAGGTAAGGAAATAAAAGAATGTTTTTTAAAATCAGTTTATCTGGGCGGGAGCAATAGTACAGTCGATAGCATGTTTGCCTTGCATGTAGACTACCAGGATTCAATCACTGACATCTCATATGGTCCCTTGAGTATCATCAGGACTAATTCCTGAGTGAAGAGCCAAGAGTAACCCCTGAGCATCATTGCCGGGTGTGACTTCCCTAAAAAAGAGCCATAAATAAATAAATAAATAGTAAAACAGTTCATCTATCTTTCTGTAAGAAGCTTTTTTTTTTTTTTGCTGTTGTTTTGTCTCAGGCATATACCCTGTGGTGCTCAAGAGTCACATTTAGTCAGTTTCACAGGATTATGTGGGTTGGCTGGGAGTAGATCACCTATGAATACTTAACTTGCAAAATAGACTTCAGAAATGGCTACTAATGTCAGGCTTCTTAAACTTTTTCAACTAATAATTCTTAAATGTCCTGGAAAATTTTACTTGAACCTGAATATATAGGATATAAGATATATGTGTGTATGCATGTGTACATATATATCTAATCAAACATTATAAAAAACTTATTTTTTTAAGAACCTATTAGATTATGGCCCATAGTTTTAAAAGTCAAAGTTTAGATTCCTGAAGTAATGTATAAGTATTCTTAAAACTCATTAAAATCTTAAATATATTGCTTCGTGTTTGCTAAGCTTTATTACAAATGAGAACAATTTTACCTTATTCCTAAATTCTCTTCATTTTAAAATAAAATCTTAATTTTTCCCCTGAAATGGCTGGACATATAACTGTATAGTTTTTAAAAATAAGCTTTCTAATTAATTCAAAATGTCTCATAAACTTTAGAGATATTAAAAGTATAATAATTTTTCTTGATTATGTGAACATAACATAGATTATAAAACATATAAAAAACACTTTATTTTTAAGTTAGATGCTTCCATGGGAAACATCTAGGGTTTTGAATGTTTGATTCTATGCAAAGAGAGCATTTGAGTGAATAATTTTAGGAAAACCACCTGATAATTATAATATATTTTTTAAAAATGTCAATTTTCCCTTTAGGATGATCCTGATTTTAAGCCATCCTAAATAACTTTTATACATATTTCGTGCTTCCTATGCTTTTCTTGACCCCTCCTCCCCCCGCTACTACCACCCCAGTGTTTAATCATCACAGGTCAACCATAAAGACACATGGCATGAGATTTTTGGAAGTTTAAAACAAAAAATACTGCCATGAAAATGGATTTAAAGAGAAGAAATCTGGACATGTGAAGCATAATCCTATGATAAACTAAACACTTAAGTTTCAGATGAACTGTTTATGATGCACAACAATTTGAAGGCAATGAGGTTATTCATATTCATTAGGTTATATTACTGTCTTCCTAAGGCAGCAAATGGTTTGTACCAGCTCCTCTCAAAATCAGACTACATTTTTACATTATTGATTAGTGACACATGTTAAGTTTTTATTTCATCCTTTGTTTTCACAATGTTACATGCCAGAGGCAGACATTTACAAAAGAATTAATTAAGTGGCATTATTCCATCAAAAATTTTATGTAGAGGAATAAATAAACTTTTCTAGTCATTGAACTGACCTGAACAACATTTACTCTGAAATTTTATTTTATTGGGATACAAAAAGACATATGTTATGTATATCTGAATGAAGTTTGCCAATTTTTTCCACATATTTTAAGGGGAAATTCACAATGGAGAAAGTTATTTGATACTTATTATTGTCTACATGATAGAAATGATCTTCTTGAATTTTTCCAATCCTGGTAAATTCACTGCATTTATCTGAAAGTTGATACATTTTGAATAGCCCATAATATTCTTGTTTCTTAAAATTGAGAATATATAACAACAAACAAACAAACACTGTCCTCCTGTTGTTCATCAATTTGTTTGAGCAGGCCCAGTAACGTCTCCATTTTTCTTTTGAGACTTCTTGTAACTGTGTTTGGCATATTGAATATGTCACAGGTAGCTTGCCATGCTTTGCCTATGGGTGAGACACTCTCAGTAGCTAGCCGGGCTCTCAGAGAGGGGCGGAGGAATCGAACCCGGCTTGTCCTGGCTGGCTGCCTGCAAGGCAAACACCCTACAGCTGTGCTATTGTTCTCATATATTTTATGAGAATATATAAAAATATTTGTATAATGTAGATAAAGTAATTTTTTATGGAAATATTTCAACAGAATCAAATGCTCTTGTGCCACCTCTTATTATGTTTACTGAGAGTAATGGGAATAGAACAACTTAAAAAAATTGAATTGTTATTAATAACACCTTTGTTTTTTCCATGCTCAACATTTTCATTCTCTAATTCTTAAAGGATATCTGTACAACATATAATGCTTAAAATTACCTAGATTTCAAGAATTATAATCATTTACAGTGAAAAATTATACATTGCATAAAATAATATTTTACCTTTTCGTGTTATCTCTTTTATAAATGGGCATTTTTAAAATATCCAATTTAAATGTGACACTTCAACTCACATTGGTGACTTTTTGCTGTTTTCAGGGATATAATTTCTGTTGTTATATTCATTTCCAATTCAGCATAACAGTATAAATAATGTAACTTAAGCATTCTTTCAATTACTAAGATGAATCATGGTTAAAGTACATTTCTCCATTTTCCTCCATAAAATGTAAGGTTTGAAGAAGTTTTTGTTTTTGATTTTTTTCCTATTTTTCTACTTAACTATATTTTTCTCTACTCACTAGAAATGTGCTTCTTCAGTCAGGATCATAACTGTGCTATTGTTGAAGATTCCAAAGCCAAAAATAGGTTGTAAAGAAAGTGAAATCAAAAACTATGTGTTAGATTCATATCAGTGTAAATGAATGAATTAACATATTTGTCAATCAATATGTATAGTCTCCTATTTACACATGCTATTACAGCTTGCTATTTTAGTTTATATTACTTTTATATACGTGAAAACTTTCAACAAAATTAAATTACCTTTGATATTAAATCAGCAAGGATTCCATGAGAAATACTATCTAATTTATTGGAAGCCTAAAACAAAGGCTACCACACTTTATTGTAATAAAAAATTTCATTTTAAAAATGTAATTCTAATTCCATTTATTGTTTTGCAGCATTTAAAAATGTTCTATGAAATTTTAAATTACAGTAAGATCTCACCAACATGGTCAATAGATTCTTGGGGAAAAAACTTATCATCCTTTTTGATAGTGGAGGTATAGTGGGTGTCTGCCAATCAGTACTCAGGGCTGGAGGATGGTGGCACAGCTAAACCTTTCCATGCAGGGAGCTTCATAATTGCTTCCAGAGGTGCTGCAGTGACAGCACAATGCTGGGAATTAACCCCGACCCCACACATTGCACGTGCAAGCCACATGCTTTCATCCCTGCTAGCCATTTTTATTAAAGTTTCAGACCTCACAGTATTTATCCAGTTTTTGTAATGCAGCTATATTAACCTAACATGTTCAGAATTTTCCTATGGTATGAACTTTAGGAAGACACCATCTTTAGATAAAAGAAAATTATCTTCCTTTTTCCATTTTGAAAATGAGTCCTTGGTCCAATATCCAAATGGACATTTTTTAATAAAGCGTTAGCATGATGAGGAGGAATGTGTCAGTCGTTGATGGGGAGAAGACAGGCCAGTGGCTTGAGACACGTACAAAATATAGGATGTCTACAAGAGATTTGAAGCATGTGCTGCATGCCCAGAGAGATTTAGTTATTAATCCCAATATCAATAACACATCATTACACACTTATTTATATATAATTTTCACCCTATATGGGGGATTTTGTGTTATATTCTTGGAATAAAGCCATGGTGGCTGCCTTCTGTATGCCCAGACACACATGCCCTCATGCATACACAGAGGGAAAGAGTGGGACTAACAGGGAAGTCAGGGATCATAAGAGCACTGAGCACCTTTAAACCTTGGGCCTGATCCTCTTGCTCAGATGCCTACTCCTCCTCTTACATACAGGTTTCTCAGGAAAACTCACAGGCTTTTGGCTTTTGCTCTCCACAACATGATGTCTTGACTGAATTGTTTCCTTAAAGAAAATAATGGATATAGCTATAACTTGAAGAGTTCTCAACGGGCATGCTTCAAATCTATTCTAAAATGGGATATTGCATGGCCCTTCAGCAGCAAAGTGAATCATTCTGGAGGTATTCAGTACGGCTATGGGGGACCCTGTATGGGCCAGGTACCACAGGACCTTAGCAGCTCTGCATTCCCCTAGACCTATTTGGGAATTACCACTCTTGATTGATGAATGATGGACTTGACTCCTGGAAGTCCCCAAACTTCCCAAAAAATATAATTCACGGTTGGAACCACTAGGATTTTGTGTGTTTTGTTTGGTCTTCTGCACGGCACAAATATTTCAGGATAGTCAGAATTTCCATATAGATATCTGTTCCTCATCCTCAGTGCATACATTCCTCGCAAAAAGCAGGCTTTCCTAGAACAATTAAACACTGGGCCTGGGTATGGCATAGCCTTATCCTAGACAGATTCCGTTTACTGACTCTGATTCAAAATTGGAAAGAAAGAGCCCTCATTACTTTATGGAGGGGTAAGATATCATACTGCAGAAAAGTAAAAGTTACAGAAAATATTCTTGTGGCTGTTAATGAGACAAAAATTTCATAAGAGTATAAATTATGAACTTATGTACTGAAAGAATTCATATTAGGGCATCAAATTTTTGTGTACTTCAGCTAACTTGCAACATTGCTTTCTGTAAAGCTGCTTGGCTGCTTTGCACCTGGGGGGGATGGGACTTGGAAAGTGAACAGGGCATAACTTCTTTCTAAACCAAATGTGACAGGATTCAGGTGTATTTACTGTTCCTGAAATGTATTGTCTCAGTAAAGCACCCTGCAGACTTGGGTAAAGGATAACTCAGGATGCAGTGTTTGGGGGAAATTGCCCTTTCTTGGAGTGTATTGTCTCACTAAAGCACCCTGCAGACTTGGGTAACTCAAAACCAGGATGGTCAAGGGAGATTACCTAAGGCTTAATGATTCCGGCTATAACCTTGCTTGTGCTGACAATCTATGTACATAAATGCTGATCTTTGAATCTATAGGCTAAGGAGTGAGGTACTTTTAAATGGATTGGTTAAGAAAGTATATGTTGTTACAAATCTATTGGCTATGAAATGTGCGGGCTCTGCTGTAACGGCCAGTGAAGGCCTATATAAGATCCCCTTTGAAGAAGTTCGGGGCTCTCAGCCACTGCCCATTTTTGGGGTATGCTGCGGAGCCCCAGCATGCTGGTCTAAATAAACCCTGTTTTTACTCCTGCAGGAATTGTGTCTATCTGGTCTCTCCGCGCCTCCCAGGGCTAGGGAACTCCCGATCCCAACAGTACTACACAGTTGTGGTAGGGACAAAGAATGGAAAAATTTAGCCGTGTGAATCATAAATGTAAAACAATTATATTAATTGTTCAGGAAAAAGTTGAAGCTTGTTACCTCCAGCATCTAGCAACATAAACTCTAATGTTGGCTTTTTGGTTGGTATATCTTGTCTGGGTTTTGGAACTGAGGGTCCCTGAAGTAAACTTGTGATTAGTTAACATGGCTGGCTCAGGCAGAAAGCTAAACTAGATATTTTTCATGTGAGTCAAGAGATAATTTAGAAAATATCTGCTCGACTCTGTTTCTCAAAGATAATGTCTATTTCAAGCCTATTATCTATTATTTAACCTGCCGATCATTCATTCACTCTAACGTCAAATAAAATTTTAAAAACGTTCCTGGAATATGTATTTCTGTGTAAACACAAAAAGACAGCAGCGGTCTATCTCTACAGCTGCCCCTGTTCTGTAGTCTCAGATCATTTTCCCCACTCCAGGGAGGTTGATGACGATGGGCAAGTGAGGGAAGGAAACCAGGGCCAGGCTGGTTGGTCTTAGTTGCAGTTTATTCCAGTCCTCTCTCCATTCACTCCTGTCTCTTTTCTGCCTTTCCTACCCCACTCCACAGTCTCATTATATCCCATAAAAGAAATTTATGTCATGGAGGCCAAGGTTCTCTCAGACCTATCACCCGCAGGTTCTCTCAGGCCTGTGTTCCCCCTAGAAAGCCTGGAAATCTCCGTTTATTTATCATGGTACCTCTGAAGGGTTCAATGCAGTGATGTCATCAAAAGGAGTTACAGAAAGAACATTGAGGCAACAAAACATACATTGTTTCTTTACAACTGCAGACCAGTAATTTTGGCCTCCAGAAAGAAGATACAAAACCAAGACTAAAACCTTTTTTGGGCTATAAGCACTTGGATTTGCATCCCAAAGACTAGTCTGGCTAGAGCCTGGAATCTACATCCCAAAGATCAGGCCTGGCTAGCACCTGAGATCTGCATGTCAAAGACCAGCCAGGTTTCTGTGAGAAAAGGGAAACTGCCTCTTACAATATACTGAAATTATTTACTGAAGGCAGTTTGAAGGGGAAGCATGTTCAGCCTCATCCAAACTAGTCAGGACCCATGAAAATTTCTCATGGGTCCCTATGTTCCTGCCCCTTGTGTGGTGCAGTCTACATGGGCTTGCCCTGACATATCAGTCCAGCCCCAACAGGTTGAGGTAACAATTGCACATAGGTGTGGTCACAATAGAGGTAGAGTTCTTTCCCTCTGGGAAAGTCACTTCTAGGACAGATTCTCATTTATCAGATCGACTCACCTTAGAAGGGAATCTCCTGGGTGTTTTTCTACTCTCCTTGTCCAACAAACATATAAGCATATATAACATAATATGAATCATTTGTATGGACACAGTAAAAATACTTTAAGCTTATAGAATTGCTCTCCTAGGGCCATCTCAATCTCAGACTACAGTGCTCAGTCCAGATAGTCTTTTCTATCCCTAGCAGGGTCCTAGTCTCATCATTACCTTTGCAATATGACAGCATTTGTCTATGATCAAACTCTTAACTTATAGTTAAGAATCATGGCACTTTGGTATGGCCCATTTTGATGCCAGGGTAGCACAAAGCTTACTGCTTGCCCTGGTTCCCTCCAGTCCCTCATCGGGACACTGCGTTTGGGGGTGATAGGAAGTGAGGGCAATTGAGGCTTAAGTTGAGAAAGAAGATGCCCGAGAATTAATAATATTCAAAGCCAATTAAATCCTAAGCTACAAAGCATAATATTAACTGTCTTCCTGTGTCTTACCAAAAAGACATTGCATTAAACTATTCAAATGACATGGGCTTGAGTGATAGCACAGCGGTAGGGTGTTTGCCTTACAAGCGGCCAACATGGCCAACCTGAGTTCAATTCCTCCGCTCCTCTCGGAGAGCCCAGCAAGCTAACGAGAGTATCTCACCTGCACGGCAGAGCCTGGCAAGCTACCCATGACATATTCTATATGCCAAACACAGTAACAACAAATCTCGCAATGGAGACGTTACTGGGCCCACCTCGAGCAAATCGATGAACAGTGGGAGGACCATGATTCAAATGACATAAGGAGAGGAAAAAGGCAATATTAACTTACAATAAAAATTCAGTGTCCTAGAAGGATCAGACCTTACAAATTAACAGATTCTGACTAGGAGAAAAGCTGATTAACTGGTTGCGGAAGAGAGCATAAAGAAGTGGTTACAGATAAACAAAGGAATGAAAGTGACTCAGAAGCACAGTGATAGGTGTGACTGGATGAACCTAAGCTCCTTGAGGCAAAAGGAGAAAGGACAAATCAATTGTTATCCTACATTTCTCAACTACAGAAACAAATGACTCTTCTAATTGATGTCTTGATCAGAATTTGTTACAATGTAAACAAATGCTAATTAAATCACTTGATCACTTGATACCCCATTACTTATCGATTTGCTCGAGTGGGTGCCAGTAACGTCTCTGTTCATCCCTGTTGCGTGCTAGCGTACCCAAAAGGCATCTGCTCATTCTAGGAACATGAAGAGCCTCAAACCGACATTCACAGTCTTAACAAAGAAGTCTGACCATCTCGTCAGTGGGCGTCCACGCGATCTTTTGACATCCCATGGAATCCAGTCTGTAACGGCTCTAGTCCAGCGATCGTCTCTAAAATTCATTACGTGTCCAGCCCATCTGATTTTCGATGCCTTGGCAAAGGAGATAGCATCCCTGATTCTTGAGCATTGACAGAGGTTGGAACTCCAGATTCTATCTCTCATTTGAGTGAAGCGTGATAGTCCAAGCATAGCTCTTTTGATTCCTCTTTTAGAGACCCAATTAGCGGTCTCATCCTGTTTTCGTAGGGCCCAGGTCTCTGAGACATATATTATTGCAGGGAGAACAGTGGGATTGAAGATATGTGCCCAGAGCCAGAGGTTCTTTGTCCTCTTAGCTATTTCTTCAACGCTCTTGAAGATGTTCCAAGCCACTCCCTTCTTCCTGCGCAACTCAGGGGCCAGGTCATTCGTCATGTTGACTTCTCAACCAGGCACACATTATGTTACATTCAGTGATGGTTGTTCCTTTGAGAGTGAATGGAACATCAGGAACTAGATTGTTTTTCATGGACATTGTCTTCATGAGATTCAGCTGGAGTCTGACCTTTCCACACTGCGGTCGAAATAGGTCAGCATTTGTGCCGCTTGGCTGATATTTGGTGTTATTAGAACGATGTCATAAGCAAAGTGGAGACAGTGTAGTTGCCGACCATCTATCTTCACCCCCATTCCTTCCCATTCCAGTTATCGCATGATATTCTCAAGGGTGGCACTGAAGAGCTTTGGTGAAATAGTATCACCCTGCCGAACCCCTCTCTTGACATGGATGATCACTCTTTTGTAGAATGGTGAGATTCTGGTAGTGAATCCGCAATACAGCTCATGGAGGATGCTGATATATTGTGTTTGAACATCCTGGTTGGCTAGGGCTCCGATGGCCACTTCTGTCTCAACAGAACCAAAGGCCTTCTTTAAATCAATGAATGTTAGAGGGGCATCTTGAACTCCTGAGAAACCTCAATGAGCTTGGTTATCATGTGGATATGCTCGATGGTGTTGAATCCTTTTCGGAACCCAGCTTATTAGCATGGTTGTCCTTCATCTAGTGTTCTGTCAATCCTATTCAGGATGCCTCGAGTAAACAGCTTGTAGATGACAGACAGTAGGCAAATGGGGTGATAGTTGCCAACGTCATGGATGTCTCCCTTCTTGTATGGTAATACGGTCCTGCTGGTTTTCCATTGGGACGGAACCTTGCATTCAGACAGGTAGCATGTGAAGAGCTGAGCCAGTTTATTGATGAGTACTGACAGTAGGTTCTTCAGGTGTTCAGGTCTGACCTTGTCTGGGCCAGGTGCTCTTTGTTTCTTTACCAACGAGATGGTGTGTTGGATTTCAGAAGGGAGAAGGTTGGGAATGACATATCCATCCTGCGGGGTTTGGTATGTGGGCAAGTGGACGTGGCTATTAAAGAGATCTGAGTAGAAGTCATGAACAATTTTCTCCATTGCCCTTCTGGAAGATGTTATAGATCCATCAGGACGTCGGAGAGCAGTCATCTTGGTTTTGTAGTTGCTGAAGGACAGGTGGACATTATGAATGCTTTTCCTGGCTTCTGTGGCTTCTACCAGAACTGCTGCTCTTCTGTCTTTGAGGTCATCCTTGATCACTTCTCTGCACTGTTTTGCAAGCTCGGAGGTTCGCTTGCAGTTGCCTGAGGCTTGTGCCAAGCCACGTTGGCGAATAAGTTTAAGAGTGTTTGAAGAAAGGTGTTTTTTTTTTTGTGGTTATCTCTCTCTTGGCATTCCTTGCACAATCATGGAGGTGCTGAATCAGTTGATTGTATTCCTCGTCAATGTATCAATTACGGTATCTTCCTACATTGCTGCAACAGAGCCAAAAAGCTCCCAGCTGGTGGTCGTTCTGGGAGTTCTTTTCTTAAACTTTGCATTCCTTTCTCTCGGCTCTGTGAAGTAGAATTTTGCACAAAGGAGACCGTGTTCCGATCCTGTTTGGAATTTTGGGACAATAGCAACATTGGTCAGGCAAAACCGTCGATTGAATATGATGTGGTCTATTTCATTGTGGAACTGTCCACTGGGAGACTCCCATGTCCAACGTTTAGATTTGGCCTTTTGGAACTGTGAGTTACCATGAATGGTCCTGGTTGACATGATGAACGCAGACAGTCAGTCACCCTGTTTGTTTCATTCTAGGCGATGGGTCCCGATGTGAAGTTCTTAGTACGATCTTCTCGAGCATATCATGGCATTAAAATTATCAACAGTGATCTTATAGAAGGTGTGGTCTTCTTTATAGAACTTCTCCAGCTAATTAAATAACCTTGCATAAAAGAATGCATAAGAAAAAATGGGATGGATTCTTACATTACTGTTTTTGACTTAAAGTGCATATCAATGTAAGGTAAGGTAAAGATAAAGGCCCTCGCGTTGATCGTCGATTTGCTCGAGCGGGCCCAGTAACGTCTCCATTGGAGACTTTGCTGTTACTGTGTCTGGCATATCAAATACTCTTGGTAGCTTGCCGGGCTCTCCGAGAGGGGTGGAGGAATCGAACTCGGGTCGGCCATGTTGGCTGCTTGTAAGGCGAATGCCCTACCGCTGTGCTATCACTCCAGCCCAAGTAATAATATTGTATAATACGTTTGTAAAGGATAACTTTATTATGAAGTGTAATCCCAGCACACTGAAAATTTTAACAACTGATTTTTATAGTATATGAGTATCAGTGACCTAACTAAACTGCACTCATTACTTCAGCACACATTTTTTCAGTACTGCTTCATGCGACAACATACGCATCTTTGATAACTTTCATCTGAAGCAACTCACTCTGGTGACTTTAGTCATAATCATGTCATGCAATTCTGATGACTTTGGTCACAAGCTGAAATAAATATCTTCCTTAATTTTGGCAAACAGTAATGTTGAAAGGATGTATATATTTACATTGAATCAAATTACTGAGAAGGACTGTGAAAAATTATTCCAGCAAATTACTTCTAAATTACTGGCTCTTTTTGTATTTCCAAGATATAGCCAGCACACTTAGAACCAGAGCAATAAACTGATCTGAATGATGACATGTCAACTTCGATTAATAGCTGAATTGATGTATAAAGGTTCTGGGGAGTGTTCATATTGGTCTTGGAAGTGGATTCAAATGTGCTAGAAAACTATTTCCTATTTCAATCTGATTTTTTAAAGTGTGTGATTTAGCTTTTTGAAATGCACTGGTGCTGTGAATACTTCCAAGAAAAAAAAAACACATTTGTAAAGATTTCTTTGTCTTACTTTGTTTTGATGTGTAAGTTAAAATTATTTTAGCTTTTAGGAACATAAATTGGTAAAAGGGTTTAACATTTCTGCTTTTTTAAACGGTTAATGTCCCTCCAGATCCCTCTCTGAGCAAGAAAGAAAGGCATGTGTAATTCTGCACAAATAAATTCAGCTTTTGAGAGATTGCTTACAAACCGCATTAAGCACTTTTTTCTCTATGTGATTGATTAGCTGTAATGTCCTTAATCTGACAACATCCTATTTCAACTTCACACAAAACAGCTGAAGAGAGAGAGAAATTTTTATCTATTTTTAAATGACCTTCTACCTACGATATATCACCATTTGACTACTATAGATATACACTTAAGAAGTTATTATTATTTTTTATTTACTCTTTGTGCTGGATGTTTGTGACATTCTAAAGTCATGTCATTGTCATCAGTGTGTCAATAAGAAATTAAATCTACATCCTTTTGATTTTTAACTCAAGATTCAGCACTTATGACTGTGGTTCCAAATTGACGTAAATACACCATTAAATGATGTGTATTGAGGTAACTTAGAAATAGTCTTAGTGTTTGAATATTAGAGTTTTTCATGGAGTATTTCAGTATTTTGGGTTTCCAAACAATTAGAGCAGTAAAACTTTATTTTCTCTGATTTTAAACTTAATATTTTCTTCTAAATTTCAAGATTTGGCTTTAAGATATGAAAGAAACTATCCTTACTGCATGTAACATGAACATTATTTATTAATCTTCTCATATTCCCAACTGATTATGTGAAAGCATCAGTTCAGTCTCAATATATCACAGACCTCTTGTCCACTGTCACAAAATGGTTATTCTATTAATTTAATTCATAAATCCACGGTTTTCTTTTACATGAAAATTTTACTATAAATGATTTTCTAATTGATTTAGTTAATTATAATGATTTTTGTAGTTTTACTATATTTTATTGAGGAAATTAATTATTTTACCATAGGTATAATAGTGTTAACATTTATGCATGTAGTATACAAAGTTACTGTCCCTATGCCAATAATATTCCAACAACCTGCTATCACTATCATAGTATCACTTCCAGTCAACGTCTTCTGTGTCTTCTTCTACCTACGTACAAGCTACGAATTCATTACAAGACTATGTCATAATCCAATATCATTCATTACCTTGATTTTTTCTTTATGCACCACGTATGTATGTAGTGATTCAGTATTTATTTAACCTCTCACTAATTTCACTTAACAAGAGCCACTCTACCCCCATCCTAATTACAGCAGAAGGCAGAATTCGGGGCCTCAGTGAGCAAGGCACTTGGCTTTCATGTGGTAAATCCTGCTTCAATTTCATCACCACATAGGTGGCTTCAATCCTGCCAAGAGTTATCTAAGAATTCAGAGCAAGAAGTAAGCCAAGATCATAGCTGGCTATGGACAAAATAAAAAACAAAAACAAAAAAAATCAACAACATCAATAATAACAAATAAATTAAATAAACAAAATCACTCACTTAATCACTTAACTTCCCGTTAGTCGTCGATTTGCTCAAGCGGGCGCCAGTAACGTATCCATTTGTCCCTGTCAAGTGCTAGTGTAGCCCAATGGCATCTGTTCGCTCCGGGAACATGAAGGGCCTCAAACCGATCGTTCATGATCTTGACGAAGAAGTCTGACCATCTGGTAGGTGGGCGGCCACGCGGTCTTTTGACATCCCGTGGAATCCAATCAGTAACAGCTCTAGTCCAACGGTAGTCTTTAAATCTCATTACGTGACCAGCCCATCTGATTTTCGACACCTTGGCAAATGAGACAGCGTCCCTGATCCTTGATCATCAACAGATGTCAGAACTCCGGATTCTTTCTCTCATTTGAGTGAAACGTGATATTCCAAGCATAGCTCTTTCTATTCTTCTTTGGGAGACCTGAATAGCGTTCTCATCTTGTTTGCGTAGGGCCCAGGTCTCTGAGGCATATGTTAATGCAGGAAGAACAGTGGAATCAAAGAGATGTGCCCGGAGCCGGAGGTTCTTTGTCCTCTTAGCTATTTCTTCGACGTTCATGAAGGCGTTCCAAGCCGCTCTCTTCCTCCTGCACAGCTCGGGTGCCAGGTCACTTGTCATGTTGACCTCTCGACCTAGGTACCCATAGCTGTTGCATTTGGAGATGGACATTCCATTGAGAGCGAATGGGGCGTCAGGAACAAGGCTGTTTCTCATAAACATTGTCTTCGTAAGATTCAGCTGTAGTCCTACCTTTCCACACTCACGGTCAAAGTCGGCCAACATTTGTGCCGCTTGGCTGATGTTTGGTGTTATTAAAACAATGTCATCAGCAAAGCGGAGGTGGTGTAGTTGCCGACCATCTATCTTCACTCCCATGCCTTCCCATTCCAGTCATCGCATGATGTTCTCGAGGGTGGCATTGAAGAGTTTCGGTGAAATGGTATCACCCTGCCGCACCCCTCTCTGGACATCAATGAGCACTTCTTTGTAGAATGGTGAGATCCTGGTAGTGAATCCGCAAAACAGCTCACGGAGGATCCTGATGTATTGGGCTTGAATGCCCTGATTGGCTAGGGTTTCAATGACCACTTCCGTCTCAACAGAATCAAAGGCCTTCTTTAAATCAATGAACGTTAAACAGAGCGGCATCTTGAACTCCCGAGAAACCTCAATGAGCTTGGTTATCATGTGGATATGGTCGATGGTGCTGAATCCTTTGCGGAACCCTGCTTGCTCGTATGGTTGTCCTTCATCTAGTGTTCTGCCAATCCTATTTAGGATGACTCGAGTGAACAACTTGTAGATGAGAGACAATAGACAGATCGGGCGATAGTTGCCAATGTCATGGATGTCTCCCTTCTTGAACAGTAGTATGGTCCTGCTGGTTTTCCATTGGTATGCATTCAGACAGGTAGCAAGTGAAGAGCCGAGCCAGTGTATTGATGAGTACTGACGGCAGGTTCTTCAGGTGTTCAGGTCTGACCTTGTCTGGGCCGGATGCTGTTTGTTTCTTTACCGACGAAATGGCGTGTCGGATTTCGGAAGGGAGAACGTTGGGAACGTCATATCCATCCTGTGGAATTTGGTATGTCGGCAAGTGGACATGGCTATCGAAGAGATTTGAGTAGAAGTCATGGATAATCTTCTCCATTGCCATTCTGGAGGATGTGATGGATCCATCAGGACGTCGGAGGGCAGTCATCTTGGTCTTATAGTTGGCGAAGGACAGGCGAGTGTTACGAATACTTTTCCCGGCTTCTGCCGCATCTCCCAGTACTTCTGCTCTTCTCTCTTTGAGGTCTTCCTTGATCGCATCTCTGCACTGCTTTGCGAGCTTGGACGTTAGCCTGAGGCATGTGCCAAACCACGCTGGTGAACTAGCTCAAGAGTTTTCAAAGATAGGCGAAAGATAGGTACTTCTACTACCCAGCCGTCGCCACATTCCAGGATGGTTTTTAAACCCGCGCGGCCACTTGCGGCTGCGCGACACATCATAAGACACTAAATACCCATCTTCTGGAATTTTCGTACCATATTTGATAGGGTTCAAATATGGTAACACCTACAAGGGTGATTAGAGGTCACCCCAAAAGCCTCTATCCCTCTCGGAAAGACTGGCAAGCTACCGAGAGTATTCCGCCCGCACGGAAGAGCCTGGCAAGCTATCCGCTGTGTATTCGATATGCCAAAACCAGTAACTACAACTGGTCTCATTCACCTGACCCTGAAGGCTTCACCGACATGGCAGCACTGAGAAGGATGAGAAAGGAGAGGCCGACAAAATCTCAAGGCCGACCTAGGCTGCAACAACGAAGGAAGACAAAAATGATCGTCTGTACTTTCAATGCATGTACGCTAGCATCAGATGCATCCATCGAGGACCTGATGGTACAAGCACGAATGATCAAGTACGACATCATTGGTCTGACCGAGACAAGAAGGCACGAATCTCACCATGCCGTCTTCAACACTGGAGAAGAATTGTTCCTCGGAACATGCGATAAAAGAGGTGTTGGAGGCGTCGGTGTCCTTGTCAACACAAACTTGGCCAAGAGCATTGATTCATTCGAATGCCTAACAACCGGAATCGGACGTTTACATTTGAATAGATGTGGCTCACTGCCTGCAGTTTCTATCTTCATTGTCTATGCACCAACATCTCATATTATGATGAAAGAGAAATCGAGAAGTTCTACATGGAGCTAGAGAAGTTCTATAAAGAAGACCACACCTTCTACAAGATCATTGTGGGTGATTTTAATGCCAAGATAGGACCGAGAAGATCAGCTGAAGAACTTCACATCGGGACTCATGGCCTAGAATGGAACGAACAGGGTGAGAGACTGTCTGAGTTCATCATGTCGACCAAGACCATTCATGGTAACTCACAGTTCCAGAAGGCAGAATCTAAAAGATGGACGTGGGAGTCTCCCAGTGGACAATTCCACAATGAAATAGACCACATCATATTCAATCGACGGTTTTGCCTGACTGATGTCCCTGTTGTCCCAAAATTTCAAACGGGATCGGACCACCGTCTCCTTCGTGCAAAATTCTACTTCACAGAGCAGGGATAAAGGGCTGCAAAAAGAGAACTCCCAGAATGACCACCAACTGGGAACTCTTTGGTACTATTGCGGCAACATGGGAAGATGCCATTGTTGACAACATTGATGAGGAATACGATAGACTGGTTCAGCACCTCCATGAATGTGCGAGGAACGCCAAGAGAGAGATAGCCACAAACAAAATAAATAACAAAATAAATTAAAGAAAGAAAAAACAGAATTATTGTTTATCTTTTAGAATAGTTCAATTGTATTGCAATATATATACACATACATACATATATATATATATATTATCCTTTGTATGTTTAGAGGTTCTTGCACAAGGCTGACACGGCCAACCTGAGTTCTATTCCTCTGCCCCTGTCGGAGAGCCCATCAAGCTACCAAGAATATCTTGCCCACATGGCAAAGCCTGGCAAGCTACCCGTGACATATTCGATATTGCCAAACACAGTAACAAAAAGTCTCATGACAGAGACGTTACTGGGCCCACTTGAGCAAATGGATGAACACCAGGAGGACAGTGCTACAGTGCTATCCTTTGTAAACTTATCTGTCATTGTATGAGTCTCTCACACACACACTTGGGGTTTTCTTTTAACATCCTCACTACTGCAATTAATGCTGTAATGACTATAAGTGAGCACATTTCTTTGATACACACACTCACACACACAACTACACACACAACCACACACACATATACAAACTACACCATTTGGGGGGGGGAGGTCACACCCGGCAATGCACAGGGGTTATTCCTGGCTTTGCACTCAGAAAATACTCCTGGCAGTGCTCAGGGGAGCATATGGGATGTTAGGAATCGAACCCGGGTTGTCCGCATACAAGGTAAATGCCCCACCTGAGGTGCTATTGCACCGGCCCGGCTCCCCAAAGTACACTTTTTCAGATCATTCAGGAAGCCTACAGTAGAACTCAAAACCAAATTTGAATCTAGTTCATTTTGTTTCTATAATCTATGAATTCTTTGAAAGTAACTCTACTCATATTCATTATACCCTTTTCAAAAATTCATGTCATAGCAACTCATTTTTTCTGTCTAATAAATATCCAGTATTTATTATAAAGGTTAGAACAAAATTCTAACTATAATAAATGTTACACAAATTAATTCATTGAAATAGCAAAACCATTTTTTCCTATCAAATAAAATTATAAAATAGTAGGCCATTTTCTCAGTATGCTATATACAATTAGCACATTTGTTACTGTTTCATGTATTTATTGATCCATGGTGATATTTTTAGGTCAATACAATAATCAAACTACATATAAGATACTTGAGAAACTATGAGTAGCTTGTTGGCCAAAGTTGCCTTTGAATTAAGTGGTTCTTTGTCAGTAAAATCATTTTGATAAAAAATAGACTGTTCGAGCTTTACCATCTGACATCAGACAAGAATAAAAAGAATCATTCTTTTGTATGCTAATTAAATATATTTTATACTCCAACACTTTCTTAATTTGGTTTATAACTGCCAGCGAAATAATTTCATTGCATTCTACAGTATCAATATAGGTGAGAGCATAAAATGCATCAAGTATGTCGTATATCAACTAATTTCTCTTTTAACCATTGCTTTATATTTTTTAAATTATTTTGTATGACTAGCAAAATTTACATTATTCATGGTACAAATGGCAGCCTAGTCATTTAGGGATGACTATGCATAATTGTACCACAGCTGTTAAGAAATCCTGAAACATGGTCTGATAACATAACAAATCAAAAGTGACATAGTTAATTCAGGGAAAGGGGCCAACATACACTATGTAATGCATTTCTGCTGACTCTCACAAGAGCAAACATCAGTATGCAATGATGCATTATGACACAAAATAGCAGAGGTTAGGGGCAAGCACACACTGAAATATTTTCTGTAGCATTTATGAAAGATTCAGAGCCACTTACTGCCCTTTTTTGCTGGTCTAAGCATGAATCAGTTTAACAACTCAATTTGCAATGTTATTACTCATGAATGGAATAAAAAATATATATCAGATGTTCTAAGGAATTTATGTGAGTGAGAAATTACTGATTTTCAATTTTACACAAATAGAATTTTTTTCAATAACAATTTTGTTGCAGTGGAGAAAATGAATAAACATTTAATGTTTACTAAGGGGACAAAGCACTGGTAGGTGAATATGTTTCAACATAAAAATTAGGTAATTCCTCTCAGTACTGAATTAGTTTCTGCAGAGATAGAATGAGCTTTAGTTTATTTTGTCTATTTATAACAAAGATTCCTTTTTTATTACACTAGTTCAATATGTTTTACACATATTGGGCATTTCATAACAATAAAATTGATAGGTCAAGTGGCAATAATTGAATATCAATTGACTAAAGAAAAAAATTTCTTAAGTGTTTAACTTTGAAATTAACTCAACTCAATTACAGCTTGGTTAGAAACAATAAGACTTATATATCAATCAGATTACTTTAATTGACAATCACACAAAATCCAGTTCAGTTCTTAGGGTTTAAATTCCCAAGTTAGAAAGAAGTTAAATTTGGCTCATTATTTTGCAGAGTATAGTAACTTAATTAAATTTCTAAAATATTTTCAAACTCATGTATGAATAAATAATATAGATGAGGAAAATAAATATTTCATTGTAGAAGTACTCAATATAACATAAAAATAACCAAGGTAAGTTTTATGAGACCCAGTTTCAATTCAAGGTTTTATACTAATTAGCTTGGTGACTAGGTCGAGCCCTACTGTGAATGAGATAGTACTCCTTTGTAGGGATCAGATTCCAACTTTTTCATATACAAATTTAGACTTTTATATACAGTGATCTCCAAGGTCTATTTGAATGATGTGGAACTTGTAATACTACTTTTGGATTCAGTATTATTCCAAAGATAGTGAAGAACACACATGTTGTTAATAAACTAAAATTATATAGAGGATTAAGAGAAGTTTTATGTTCTGAGTTTGAAAGATACTAGTATTTCAACCCTTTAAGAGAATAATTAAATATTCAGGATAGTGCTGTGAATTTTCACAAATTTAGGTCACTTAGTAAACACCTTGAAAACAAATATTCTTAAAATTAACAGATTTCCCCTGAAATGTAGTCAGATAATTTTTGGTTCTGAAGTTGTCATTGGTCAGTGGATGTTGATGAACAGACAAGAGACACTTGTGGCTTGTTGGTGTTATGTCATTCATTTTAAAAATAAAATATGTTCATTAACTTGCATTGTCATTCTCAAACTTACATTAAATAGTAAATGAACACCTAAATGAACACTATTAAGTGGCTTTAAATAGTGTTTCTTGAGTGTTCATTCTTCAACTCACCGTGTCTTTACTGAAGCCACTTTAGTGGTTGGTTTGCAGCTTTGTCTGACCCAGGTATATAGAAATTGATGAGAACTATCTATGCCCCAAGAAGTAGAAAGAGGTCCATTTTCCACTTTTATCAAACCTTTGAGTTCAAACTGGATTCAGATAAAATTACTCCTTAAACCTCAAAGATGAACACCCTGAAGACAGTAGCATGTTTTTTGACCGGAAAATCATTGAGTAGTTTTCTACATTGAAATAGAAAGGGATGGTTTTGGAAGGTAGGGGACATAGTATTGGATCATGTTAATTGTTGTTACTGAGAAAAATTTTTAAAAATGCACTATCTTTTTCCTGGTGGAAAACATTGCTTTATATACATTTGAATATATGATATTTTTAATAATTTCAATGAAATCATATTGTTATTATATTGATTCATTGAATAATTCCCCAATCAAATGCTTTAGCTTCTTTTCTTACCTATTCTGACATTGAATTTATAATCATTATATTTTAATAAAAGAATATAATGCCTATCAAAATTCAATTAAAACATAATTATGCAATTGTTATAAATGCATATTAAACATATGATTTGTAACCTATGTTATAAGTAATAACAGCATCCATTTGATTAATTTCACTAAGTAACAAAGCATATCTTAATATATACTTGAATTCTTATACATATTCATTTTGACTGGCTTTCAAATGTCAAAAATGACCATAAATGACATTACCTACTTATGTCTAATTCTACAAACTGTGCTGAAAAAAAAAACTCAATCAGAATATACATAAGACTGAAGATACAAGTGAAGGTGAGGATCTAATTGAAGCAATGGTAAGCATATGTTCATTTAAATTTGTGTCACAAATTTGTTATGTCTTCTGTTCATTTTAAAGAACATGTGTTAACGTTGTTTAAAAAACAGCATTCAAAACAAAATATGAAATTAACACCGTCTTTTATAAACTCTCTAAAATTTATTTTTGTTGTGACTGTCACTATTACTCTTCCATCAACATGGAAAAATGGCCTCGGACCTCAATAAAGTTATCCTGTATACTTAATGTGACGTAAGAGAGAACAGTTGAGGAGGCACAAAATAATAGAAAATAAATTATTCTCTGATTCTGAAGGGATGATAAATCATAACACATGACAAATTATAATGAGAAACCAAGCAACTGAGTTACAACCTCTCAAGAGTGAATCAATGTGGGAGCTAAAGCTAGGCAGAAAAATGCATTTTGCTGTGGTCCACACTTTACTCTATCAAGTTCAAAGTTATATATCACCTTAGGCTTCAAGAATGCAGCTTAAGGGGCAGCATCAGGAAAAGAAAACTTCATACTGTTTTCTATTAAGAGCTTCTGTAGAGAGCACAGATGTCATTGACAATTTTTGCTCTATAACTACTCTGAGTAGTTCATTTTATTTTCCTGCTTCAAAGGCGGCAAGGTACAAGTTTAACCAAGGTGAATATTTCTAAATTTCACCTATTTTTGTTTTTAAAGTTTCATCCACCATCCAAACACATTTTTATTGTTTCATTTGCTGTAACTGTTCCTGTTTTTTTTTTTTTTTTGATTGCTTTGGTTTGGTTTGGAGCCCACATCATTCACTATTCATGGCTTATTCACTGTTAGTGGCTTACTGATCAGGAATCACCATTGGTGATGCTTGATGGGATGTGCAAATGCTGGTTATCACAACAGTGTTGGCTGCAAGCAACAATGCAATTTAACCTCTGTATTGTCTCTCTGTAACACTCATTTTATTCTTCTGTTTTATAGTTTTTAATGCTAGTAGTTGTGAAGAAAGCTAACTGGTAGAGGCATGGGATAAAGAGGAAAGGAGATTAGGAAATAGTCACTGTCAGAGAGTCAGTGGGCCTCATGACTGGAGAAACTATAGATTCACCCGAACATGTATTAAAACTATGATTATAGGCCAAAGCAACAGTACAGCTGGTAGGGCATTTACCTTGAATGAACGACACGGCTTTTATCCCTGCTACCCCAGATGGTCTCTTGTGTCTGTCAGGAGTGATCCCTGTGAGCACAGAGTAAGTCCTGAGCACCACCAGGTGTAACCTCCCAAACTAAAAATAAATAAATAAAAACATAAATAAATAAAAACTAAGATTAGCATCTGAGCTGTCTAGAATCTCCTCTCTCTCTCTCTCTCTCTCTGAGTGTGTGTGTGTGTGTGTGTGTGTGTGTGTGTGTGTGTGTGTGTGTGTTAGTTCCCTTGCCATTCTTGGTGCAATTCAGGGATCACCACGAGTGGTGCGGTGGAACCATTTGGATACTGGGGGCAGAGCCCAGGCCAGCCACATGCAGAGTAAGTGCCTTAGCTACTTCACTACTTCTAGTTTGCAAGTCTAGAACCTCTGGGAGGAGGGTGTTGTACCAGTACTCTTTTATTAAACCTTCAAATGGTTTTATATAAAACCAAAGTTGAGAAGCAGAGAATTAAGACATAACCATAAACCAATTAAGAGAATGAGGGTGAAATCATTCTGTAACCAAGTAGAATAAACTCATAATCCATTTGGAAATTGGACAGGTGACTGGAGATCACAGTACAGTTCAGATCTGCTCTACCATTACGGTGGCATTTGGGTGATCATTCCTCAGTACCTTTCTTGAACATTATTTCCTTAAAAAAATTTCTCACTTACATATCATTATGTAATTAAATACATTATGCACACACAATATATAATAATATGTAGCACTGTCCTCCCATTGTTCATCAATTTGCTCAAGCCAGCCCAGTAACGTCTCCATTGTGAGACTTGTTGTTACTGTGTTTGGCATATCAAATACATCACGGCTAGCTTGCCAGGCTTTGCCTGTGCATAGCTTGCTGGGCTTGCTGAACTCTCCGAGAGGGACAGAAAAATCAAACCTGGGTCGGCCGTGTGCAAGGCAGGCTCCCTACTGCTGTGGTATTTTTAAAGATGCATATTTTTACTGGAATCATATGTTTATTAGATCTTCAAACATAAAAACTTTCAGAATCTGACTTTTTCAGTTCCACCATTTATATCTTCCTTAAACATTATTATCAGAAAATGGCCTTTACCGACTGCTTTTAAACTCAATCCCCAACTCATTCAATTCTAGGTTTTCATAGCACTGTAAATATGCTTTCTATTTTTTTGTCCGTTTTCTAATTAAATCAATTACTGTATAGCATAATATAATTTGAAGGACATGTCCCTGAGCAAATAAATAAATAAATAAAATTTTAAGACTAGAAACCAACCTTTGGCTTCCCATAGTTCACTACGTATATTGGATTTTCAGAAATTCATATTCCTTTTATCCAATTTTTTGTATTCACTGGTAACTAAGTACAAGTTATATTCCAAGTGATATCTTTATCTAAATCTCAGATTTCCATCATGCTAGCATGTCCTAATGCAAATACTCACTGGATATCTCTACTTCACTTTCATTTGCCATCTTAAACTCCAGCTGCTACTAAAGAAACAACTTCCTGCTCATTTTTTCTTGTTTTTTATTAGAATTGAGAGCATTAGCATTTTTTATTGCCAGGAATTGAGTTATTAGAATTACTCATGTGTTCGCCTTCATTCAGTACTTAAATTCTTAGTTAAGCTTGACAGTTGCTCACTAAAAATTTTCCTTACATCACTGTCTTCATTTCTGCAGATACCAACAAGCTTAAGTGCCTATAACTTCTAATTTAAGTTACTACAGCATTATTCAACATGTACTGGGCAACACAGATTAGATTCATTAGGTTCAAATGATAGTTTACTACATTGATGTTTGTGTTTCAGAGAAAATAAATCTGGGCACATGATACTGAAGGATCTCCACTTTAGGATCTCCTCAATTCATTCCTTCTCACACAGAAGATTAAGAATTACATAGCTGAAACGTTAGGCAATGAATCTACTTTCTTTCTTTAATTTAAAATAGGTCTTCCTGCAACATTAGTGTTCCAAAAATTATTAAAGCGCTGAGATACTTGATAGTAAGCAAACAGAATGTGAATCTCCATTGCATATTTTTATAGAATTAAGAATATATTTAAAGTTTAGTGATGACATTTTATTTACTCTATGGAGTTCCAACTAATTTTCCTATGTATCCACATCTGACATTTTCTGAGCATGAATTGTAATATGGAGGTATTTATTTTTGTCAGTTTAACAATTATTTTGTTGCAATAATGTATATCTTCTACCAATATTTGTTTTTCTTAGATAAGATTTGCTTACATATATTTACGGTGAACTGTGCAATAACTTAAAAAGAAACATTTCATTGTTTCTGAATTGTTACAGTCAAGAATTTTAACAGGCATACAAAATATTAAGAACAGCTCTATTGTTTTGCCAATCCAGTTTCATCATGCTTTTAAAACGTATTTCAAAGAATCCTAATGTGCCTTTAATCTCTTCTTTGACGTCATTTATCCATTCTTCCACTTTTAGAGACATGTGATTGAATATAATTGAGTACTTGTTGCAACTGTCACTTTCAATTATTCTGAAAAGCATCTCTGGTGCTGGAGAAAAGTTTGATGCTACTCTTTTAAAATATAATGTTCATGTTTTATCCATATTATCCAAATCAATGTGTAATTAATAATATCCTTATCTGTTGATATTCATCTCACAGAAAATCTTTTGTTTTCTCTCTTTTCTCTATGGCACTTTCTAGATTCTCTCTTGTCATACACTCTCCACAAACACATATGTATGCACATATAAACACAGACATAGGATTTCATCAATTGTGTTATTGTTTATCTCAATTTGTGAAGAAAGACATTAATTTATTGAAAATTTAATGGCTACTACTTTAACAGTTGGATTTAAATCTGAAACCAAAATCTATGGCCAATAAGTTTGTGGCACTCACCTCAACTGGTGTTTAACTAACAGAATAATGGCAGGCTTTCATGTTGGGGATCAACTTGATTTTATAGGAATAATGAGAAAGAGTTGCACCCGATGAAAAGATATTTTTCCCCAATCCTATGCTTCAATTGCACTTGCATAAACTGCACACAAAACATTCCAGACTGCACTGTAGCTGTCATTCACTTCATTTTTATCAGATTGAAAAGGTGGGATGAAAGCTTCCTTCTCATTCCCAAAGTCTTCTTTTTGCTTAATCTTTATGAACTGGATGTTAAACTTCCTAGAAAAGAAAAAAGACACACTTTATCTGCTTTGCCCCATAATTTCTCTTTCTTTCTTTCTTTCTTTCTTTCTTTCTTTCTTTCTTTCTTTCTTTCTTTCTTTCTCTTTCTTTCTTTCTCTTTCTTTCTTTCTTTCTTTCTTTCTTTCTTTCTTTCTTTCTTTCTTTCTTTCTTTCTTTCTTCTTCTGACCTTCCTCTCTGTCTTCTCCTTCCTTCCTTCCTTCCTTCCTTCCTTCCTTCCTTCCTTCCTTCCTTCCTTCCTTCCTTCCTTCCTTCCCTCTTTTCTTTCTTCCGTCTCTTTCTTTCTTTTCTTTTTCTTCCTTTCTCTATTTTCTCTTTCTTCCTTCTCTTTATTCTTTCTTTTCCTCCCTTCCTCTCCTTATACCTCCTCCCTCCCTCCCTCCCTCCCTCCCTCCCTCCCTCCCTCCCTTCCTTCCTTCCTTCCTTCCTTCCTTCCTTCCTTCCTTTGCTACACCTATCAGTATTTAGGACTTTCTTCTGATGGCGTTCTGGGGACCCTGTGTGCCACCAGAGAATGGCATTTCCTGATGTACTATCTCTGTGAACAAGCTGTTTCTTCAGTGTACAGTAGTAAAGGACAACTCTGTGGAAAGGGCTATGCAATGCAATTTGACAACGGTTAAACCCAAATTTAATGCAGGAAGTTTTAACCAAAAGTTTACTTATGACTAAATGCGGTAAATCATAAAGTGTGAATCTCTGAACATAGCTTAGATAGTTATTCCTTTGTTCAGTTTGTTTACCAGTATGTTACCTATTTTATATACATTAAAAACAAAGTCAAAAACCTCCCTGAAGCTCACACATTAGCTTCAAAATCCTTTGTGTTTTAGTTCTCCAAGATCATAATATATATATTTTTAATTTTTTTATTCAATCACTGTGAGAGATACCCTTACAAAGCTGCTCGTGATTAGGTTTCAGTCAACTATATACTATAACTATACTGTAACTATATACTATAACTACACCATAACTACTATATTCAGTCAATATAGTAGTTCAACAACCATCCCTCCATCAGTGTACATTTCCCAGCACCACCAGTGACCCCAGTTTCGCTCGCATTACCCTACAAACATATTGTTTGCCTCTATATCAGCCACTTTTCTTCTCTCTCTCTCTCTCTCTGTCTCTCTCTCCCCCTCCCTCCCTCCCTCTCTCTCTTCTCTCTCCTCTTTCTCTTTCTCTCTCTCTCCCAACCCCACCCCCCTTTTGGGTATTGTGGTTTACAATACAGATACTGAAAGATTATCGGGTATATGTCCCTTTACCTGATTTTAACACTCAGTTCATACCTAGCATAATAATTTCCAGATTATTATTTTCATAATACGCCATTATCTATCTTATCTAGCCCCCTACACACTTGTAGTTGATTCCAACCATTGACCAATTCTCTTAGTGCCTGTTTTCCCTCAGAGTGGATATTAGTCTTCTAATACACACACATATATATGTGTGTGTATACATATACACCCACTCTTCACATCCATCCATTCATAGACAAATTTCATGACTTCATTTTTCCTACCATCTGCATAGTATTCCACAGTGTAGATGTATCATAATTTCTTTATCCATCCATCTGTTCTTGGACACTCAGGTTCTTTCCAGACTCTGACTATTGTGAAAAGTGCTGCAAAGAGCACAGGAGTGCAAATGGGGCTTTTGCTGTCTATTCTGGGGACCCAAGGTTATATTCCCAGAAGTGATAGGTCAAATGGGAGCTCAATTTGTAGTTTTTTGAGTGATGTCCATATTGTTTTCCAAAAAGACTGGACCAGTCGGCATACCCGCCAACAATGAAGGAGAGCTCATTTCTCCCCAAATCCACACCAGCAGTAGTTGCTCTTGTTATTTTGGAAGTGTGCCAGTCTCTGTGATGTGAGATGATATTTTATTGTTGTTTTAATTTGAATCTCCCTGATGATTAGTAATGAAAGCATTTTTCATATGCTTTTGACCATTTGAATGTCTTCTTTGAGAAAAATTCTATTTCCCATTTCTTTACCCCCTTTTTTGAAAGGGTTGAAATTATTCTTTCTTGTAAAGTTCAATCAGTACCTTATATAAAATTGATATTAATCCCTTATCAGAAAGATTTTCATTGAAAACCTTTCCTCATCAGTAGGCTGTCTTTGTATCTCGATCACTGCTGCTTTTGATGTTTCAGGAGCTTCATAGTGCCATTTGTTTATCTTTGCTTCTACTTGCTTGATCAGAGATATTTCATCTTTGAAGGTACCTTTAATTTCAATATTGTGAAGAGTATTGCATACATTTTCTCACATATACCTAATAGATTTGGGTCTGATGTTGAATACTTTTTTTTTTTTATAAATGACAATGACACTTTATTTCCTGTCAACACAAAAGTATATAAACATCTTAATTTGGATGTCTGTTTTACTGATTTCTGAGCTCAAATGACAACTAATTTTATTTAAATATAATTGTTCACTGGAATGTATAGAGAATCTAAATATTCAATTTCAAATATTCTTTGCTAAGGTTGAACAATACTAACTAAATGCATATTTCAGTATGCCGATTATGTCAATACCTGAGGTTTAGAAGTTTGCTTCATTTATCTAAGCAATTGATGTCTTTAAAAATATCTAGCACTAGTAGAATTTGCTTAAGGCTGCTTAGAGCTTAGTATTTACTGTAATTTTTAAAAGATTTTTATATTGAATCACTGTGAGATAAACTCTTACAAAGCTGTTCATCTCTCTTTCCCTCTCTCTGTTTCTCTTTTGGAAATCTGATTTGAATACAGATACTGAAAAGTTATCATGTATATACCTTTACCTACGTAACACTCAGTTTTTATCCAGCATGATCATTTCCAACTACTGTTGTCATACTCTTTCCTTCTCTATCTTACCTACCCTCTTCCCCCCAGACACTTGTGGTTAATTCCAACCATTGGCCAGCATTCCTAATCCCTGTTTTTCTTTGCCTTAGATATTAGTCTTCTACGGCATATCATTTTTTATGTGCCACAAATTAATGCAGTCATTCTACATCTCTCTCTCTCTCCCTCTGATGCACTTCACTCAGGATGATAGTCTCCATGACCATCTATATAGACAAATTCCATGCCTTCATTTTTCATAGATGCTCTGTACTATTCCATTGTGTGTATGTGTGATAGTTTCTTCATCCATTTGTCTGTTCCTGGGAATTCACGTTGTTTCCATATTCTGGCTATAGTGAATAGGGCTGCAATGAACATAGGAGTGGATATGGACGATGTTGAATACATTTTGACCTGACTTTTGTGCATGGTGTTAGAGGTCTGAGTACATTTTTTTTAATGTAACTGTAAAACTTTGTCAGCACCACTTTTTAAAGAGGCTTTTCTTGATAAAGTTTATATTTCCTGCTCCCTTATCGAAGATTTAATGATCATATATTTGAGGTTTTGTGTCAGAATATTCAACCCTATTCCATTGATCTGCAGGTCTGCCTTTATTTCAATGCTATGGTGTTTTAATTACTACTGTTTTGTAGTACAGTTTGAAGTTGGGGAAGGTGAGGTCCAAGATCTATTTTAGTCCCCTACTTCTGCCTATTCTTAATTTACATCTTATAGCTAGTGGCATTTCCTGTTTGCTTGAATACATTTAATACACCTATTTGACTTGTTTCATGATGAACAACCAGGCACCTGAGTTGCGTAGGAGGAAGAGGGGCATGGAACGCCTTCAAAAGTGTTATACATCTCTTCGACTTCACCACTCTTCCTGCATTAACATATGCCTCAGAGACCAGAGCTCTACTAAAACACGATGAGAATGCTATTTGGAAAATGTTATTCCCCCAAAGAGGACTCAAAAGAGCTATGCTTGCAGTATCACATTTCACTCAAGTGAGAGAAGGAATCCGGAGTTCTGACCTCTGTCAATGATAGAGAATCAGGGATGCTGTCAGGGATGCTGTCTTGTTTGCCAAAGCATCTAAAATCAGATGGGCTGGACACTTAGTGCAATTTGGAGATGACCGCTAAACTAGAAACGTTACCAACTGGATTCCACTGGACGTCAAAAGATCGTGTGGCCGCCCACCTACGAGATGATCAGACTTTTTCGTCAAGACTCTGAACAAATGGTTTGAGGCTCTTTGTGTTCCTGGAGTGAGCAGACACCACTGAGCTACAGTAGCACGTGACAGGGACGAATGAAGACATTACTGGCCCCCACTCGAGCAAATTGGTGAGTAACAGGATGTCAAGTGATCAAGTGATTTGACTTGTTCTTTCCCTAGGGATTCTCTTCTGATAGCTCCTTCAATTTTTGCTTTGCCGAAGCATTATGTTCTCAGTATGAGACCTCGAAATCTTATTTTCCAGTTTACCACCACAGTGTGATTTTCATGTGTAATTTCAGTATATTTCCTGCTCTATTCTTTTTTTGTTTGTTTACATTATTACTGACAAATAATACACTAAGTACTTCATAAATCATTTTGATAATTTCTCATTAATTCTTTCTCCTAAGTGAAAGATCCACTAACATGTTAGTTTTATACCTTCTGTTCCACAGTACATACCAAGTATATAGGCTAGCCTTTGCCTTAGTGCTCAGTCAGCAAAGGAGGCTTAAGAGAGACTGAGATTGTGAGCAGTGTTCATACAGTTGATGTTGCTGGGGTAAGAGAACAAAGTAATTAACAGTTAATTTGTTAATCACAATTTTTTTATTGTATGTTACTTGAATGTGTTATTGCCATGTGTGTTCACACTGACATTTACTTTTCAGAAATTTTAAATCAAATTGTTTAACAATAACTAAGTACAAGTTAGCTAACATGTGACACATTGTAGATGTCATATTGCATATGTGCTTTCCATAAATAATCTATTTATTTACATTCCACCTAATGACTAATTTAAGTTTTTAACTGTCTCTACTATTATTTCAAACATTCCAGCAAGATTATGTTATTTTATCTATATACAGTGCACAATACAATGAGTCTAGCATATCCTATTATTCCTCACTTTTGATGCAAAGTATTTCAGTAAGAAATAAACTTATTAATTACATACAAATAAAATATCAACTCTACTTCATATAACTGATATTTTGCATGCTTTTTAAAAAAGATATACAAAATCTGCGTTATGTTTAAGCATTTTCTATAATGTATGCTTATTGAGGTGATGGAAAGATTATATTATTATTTAATATGTCACTGTTTAATATTAATTTGAAGGATACATCATATATTTGTAGTACATTTTAGATATTAATTTATTTATGAGGACCAATCATGAAATACATCACTTTCTTTTGTATTAAAATTATTTGAGTGAATATAATACTTATAAACTACTTTAGTGATATTGAGGTATTTTCTAAAAAGAGAGATTAGAAATAAAACAAAATATACATGATTAAATGTAAAATAAAAAAAGCCCAAAATTAGAATTTTGAATATATTTACTCATTTGTGCATCCTTAATGCCTTAAACTGTATATGTAAAGAATTTCATCATTTTAAAACATTTTAAATAGTCGCCAGGGTTTACTTTTGGTTCTAGCTTATGGATCACAACTTGTGGGACTCAGGGCACCATATCAGGTGCAATGGGTTGAACCTGACTCGGCCATTTGCAAGGCAAGTGGCCTGGCAACTATACTATGTTTCTGGTCCCAGTGATTTTCATTAATGGAAATAATTTTAAAAATAGGTCATTGTCTGGCCCACATTCAAAAGAACAAAAGCAACCGATGCTGGCGTGGATGTGGCGAGAAAGGGACACTCCTTCACTGTTGGTGGGAATGTCCACTGGTTCAGCCCTTCTGGAAAACAGTATGGACGATTCTCAAAAAATTAGAAATTGAGCTCCCATTTGACCCAGCAATACCACTCCTGGGAATATATCCCAGAGAGGCAAAAATGTATAGTCGAAGTGACATCTGCACTTGTTTGTTCATTGCAGCACTCTTTACAATAGCCAGAAACTGGAAGAAACCTGAATGCCCAAGAACAGATGACTGGTTAAAGAAACTTTGGTACATCTACACAATGGAGTACTATGTAGCTCTTAGAAAAGATGAAGTCATGAAATTTACATACAAGTGGTACAACATGGAAAGTATCATGCTAAGCGAAATGAGTCAGAAAGAGAGGGATAGACATAGAAAGATTGCATTCATCTGGGGGATATAAAGTAACAAAGTATGAGATTAATACCCAAGAATAGCTGAGATCAGCACCAGGACGATTACTCCATAACTTAGAGGCCAGCGGGTATCCTAGAGGAAAGGGCAGTTCAGATAGAGAAGGGAGCACTAAATAAAGGATGTTTGGAGGATCCTCCCAGGAGGGGAGATTCATGTCGAAAGTAGACTATGGACTGAACATGTTTGCCACTCAATGCCTCTTTTGCAGACCACAACACCCAAAAGGAGAGAGAGAACACAGGGGATTGCCCTGCCACAGAGACAGGGGGGATGGGGGGATGGGGGTGGGAGGGATATTATCCATGGTGGTGGAAAATGGGCACTGGTGGAGGGATGGGTATCTGATCATTGTATAATTGAAACCAAAGCACAAAAAAATTGTAAATCTACAACTGTAAAAAACAATAAAATAAAATAAAGGGAAAAAAAATAGGTCATTGTTTCAGACACAATTCATGCAGAAATTAATTTATTTTGTAACAGTATTTAACATTTTCAACATGATCAGGATATCCATACTTTATACTCACTGAATTATAGTGAACATCTCCTGATAGATTTTAAAGTCTAAGATTAGGTATTGTAATTCACTTTCATTTTTATTGTACCTAATATTGAGTAAAATTTCATAAAAACACTCTTAAAGTTAACTAAAAAAGCTGAAATTAGACATGAACATGTGTATCTTGCAAGCAAGAATATTAAAATCTGAGGTCATACGCATATCAAGTGAATTAAATGATGTCAGTGTTATGTAAAAATGTTACTGCAGAGTTGTTGTTCAAGTGATATTCAGGAAGAGACAACTAAACATAACCTGTATCTAGAGGAACAGGTTAATTAGAAAATGCTTTCAAAATAGTTATGCACTGGGAATAAGGTAGATTCCCAGACAGGTATGTGCCATAAGAACATTTCATAGAGACAAACAGAGTATGGAAATCAGAAAAATAAATCAAGGCAAAATATATTTGGGACATGACTTTTATATTAAGAAAAAGTAAGTAATTCTAAATATTAAATGTGTATTTTTATCTCATTATGCAGTGGTATTGATAGATAAATATAGTGTTTGCTTCTTAGTATTGTTTAGGATAGTTAAATCCCTACTGTGAATTACATGAAACACATAATTTAAACATATGCAAAATAAATTCTATAAACTTGCTACACATTTGTCAATGTTTGATAAATATTCCATAGGCAAATGTGTGTTCCAAGTCAACAAAATAATCTGGAAGTTTAGGATAAGACAAAGCTTTCTAATATAATTTATCACCCATGAGAATAGATTTTTATTATTTTAAAAAACTAGAAACAACCCACATGTGGGTATATGGATCCAAGGAATGCTTGTCCTCTATTGGATGCAATTAGAGCAGATCTTTCTGTTTGCTAGATGTGATTTTAAGGGGTTGCTGAGCATTTTATTTTTGTCTCAAAAAATTGTGTGTATGCCAAATGAAAGTGGGTATATATGGTTATGACTAGCAAAATAAACTAGTCCCCTACAGTCCCACCATCAGGACAGTGGGAGGTTACCTCAGAAATTTTCTAGATCAGTCATATCATATCTCAGCAAAGTTGCAAGAGACGAGTAAAATAAAGCTTGACACTAATTCGGACCGTTTTATATTCTATAATCTCTTGTCTCCCATTTTAATGTTGTGAAAGAAGAATTGTAATGATTAGATACCATGTTTCTGGGGAGACTCACTTCCAACAGTACTCATAACTTGCTTACTGTTGTCTCAGTGTTCAGTGATAACTTCAGGTGATGCTCAAGAATCATATGCAGTACTCGATGTCAAATCCAGGTCAGCCATGCGCAAGCAAGCCCCTATACTATCTTTCCAGCCCTCAAATGGGTTCCTATATTCAAGGCAAGCACCTCAATCCTTGTTCTACCTCTGTGGTCCAGGATGTTAGATTTTAGCATAACCTTCACTTTGTTTCCTAAGACAAAGTTCACGTAACAAAGCTAACTTGTCAGCTTTTTCTCATTTCATCTTAACAGTGAAAAGGTTTATGTTAACTTAGTGAAATCAATTGGATTTTCAGAGATATAGTGATTGAAATTAAAATCAAACTGTAATTCACCAACTCAAACACCTTTCAGTTCTCTCTGTCACTGTTAGCTGGTGCCCCAAATATTCATATTCCTCTCTCTCGTTGTACACCTTATCCTCTTATCCTGCTGATTGCTGCTCCACAGTGACTATGGTTTCTTTCTTGGAAGAGTCTCTTGAATCTGTGTCCTGTATTAAGATGCCTCATACAGAATCAGAATTGAATCCACTTGCTGGTGCATGTTGTCATGATCACAGGGAGGATGCTGCACCGATTCTCCCTAAGTCACCAAGCCCCATCACCTCCCTCTTCAACTCTTTTATTCTTTCTTACCCTGCTGGCTTCATTCTTTCTTTTATCTTCAGATTCCTCTTGTGTAACTGAACTAACTCTGTGTTTGCTCCAATAAACTTAAAAAGACTCATTCCCTTCAGGAATTCATCATCTACCAGAGAAGCCCCAGTGACAGACAAATGTAATATGTGTTGCCCATTGATGTCACCCAAAGGGGAATTTGTCACCTATTCAAGAAACCTGATTGTTTCCAGGGATGAGAATGCAGTAACTTGTTTTCTCTGAGCTATCTATCTTGATGCCCTAACCTGACATTTTTGACACCCTAAGGAATGTAAGAAATATACAAACATTGTCCAGATTTTAGAGATGGTATAACAACACAGAGTTATAACTGAAAAGACTGAATCTGTTCCAGGGCTGAGCAAACCCAGAGAATCAGCTATTATCAGTTCAAATTAAAATCTAAGAGACAGAATTTCAGCATGTACCAAAAACAGGTCTAAACATTTTCAATTTTTATATAGACAATAAAATGAATAAAAATAATTAAAAGGTAAGGAAATAGAAGAATTTTTTAATCTTTAGAAAATTTTTTGAAATCTTATTTGATATCCTATAGTCACTAAGTTGCATAAATTTGACTTGAGCGGGGAGAATGTTCTTATGATTGCTATGAAACACATAAATAGGTAGATATACAATACATATTTATTAATACAACAAAGATTTCTGAAGTTCTATGAAAACAACTTGAGTAAGCTCATATATAATGATATGTGAAGAGAGTATAGAATACAAACATACATACAGCACATACATGTATATAGCATGTGTATTACTCTGAACAGTTTATAAATATTTGATAATATTCTTATCAAGTTTATCATAATCATAATTGATATTTTTATTATTGAATGATATAAAATAAAATTGAAAACCTCGAGGTTTCTGACTAAGAAAACAGATATATGTTTTGCTTCTCATGGTTTATAATATAGCCTCAAATTTCCTTAATTAAAAGCCTAGATTTTTCCATACCTTGCATTAACATTCTTAGAAAAATATAACATAAAAGCCATTTTAGAATATATACTAAGACACATCACAGACTGATCTTTTTTATGGATGGCTTTTATATGTTTGGTCAAAGTAACTTGTCAGCTTTTTCTCATTTCATCTTAGCTGTGAAATGGTTTATGTCAATTAGTGAAATCAATTGGATTTTCAGAGGTACTGTGGTTGAAATTAAAATCCAAATGTAATTCACCAACCAAACTCCAACTATCCTTCTATTATAGCATAGAAAGTTTACAATATATATAGATAGATATGATCCAGATTCTCTCAAAGATATTTAAATTGAAGGAAGATCTTTTCCTTTTTCAATAAAATAGCTCTAACAAATACATATGTGCTATTTAAAGGAAATATATTTTAGCTACATAAATGTTTATAATAGTTCTAATTTAATTTAGAAATATCCATTTACTCAAATATTTATCCTACTTTTTCCTATTTTGTTTTAATTATTTCAAATTGAAAACAAAATTTGCTTGTTTTATTTTTATATTATTATTATATTATTATAATAATAATTATATTATTATATTATTTTTATATTAAAATATTTCCAGAGGCCAGAAGTATTGTACAGTAGGAAGGGCATTTGTCTTGCATACATCTGACCAGGGATTGATCCCTGGCATCTCATGTGGTCCTTTGAGCACGCCCCGTAGTAATTCTTGAGTACAGAGCCAGGAGTAACCCTTGAACGTTCCTGGGTGTGACCCTCCCAAGAGCCACAAATAAATAAAATATCTCTAATAACTGATTGTAATTGTGTAGATCATTTAAATGATTATTATTTTAATTTCATAAGTAATTGTTTATAATAATTCAAACTTGCTTCTGTAATGTCCATTCTCTCAAATAAGTATGATATATATGTGTTCTTTTTCCTATATTGGTTTCTTTAATTATTCCAACTTTTTAACAAAGATGTTTCTATATTTTCAAAAACTGTCTTTTAAACCTCATAAATTCAAACAAAAACAAAATTTTTATTTCTTGTAATAGAAGAAAATATTTTGAAATTCCATATTGTAGTTGATACTGGTCCACCTACTTTCCCATGAAATATGGAAACACGGTGGGAATATGGTTTCTCTGAAAGAGAAAATATGAATGTTTCCTAAAGAAAATTAGAATCTGAAAGCTGAGTAGGAAAACCTAACATATGTCTAAGAATCAGCTATCCATAAAACAAAAAAAGCAGGTGTCTGCAACGTAGTGAGTAAATATACACTCAGTACTACACATGGTTGTTTTGTAAATGAATGTATTGCTTGAGAGAAAAAGTTCAGCCTATGGTACAAAGGTTAATTATGTAGATGTTATTTAATAGAACCCTTAATTCATAAAATGAGTTATAAACTATGTTTATTTGTCACATATACATATTCATATTTTTCAGAATACACACATTTAAGTCATATATTAACAAAATATCTGTATTTATGCAAAATGTGTTTCATTCATAAACAGTCTTTTATTAAAGAATAAGAACAATTCAAAAATTAGGTTCAGAAACTGAGCATTGTAGAAAAGGTACTCATTCTGCTCACAGTAGATCAGGGTTAGATTTCAGAACAGTGGATGGTCTCCTGAATATTGCCAAGAGTTGTCCCCGAGTACAGAGCCAGGATTAAGCTCTGTACTCAGCTGTATGTGATCTCAAAACAAAAAGTCAAGATTGGAAAGGAATTGTCATTCAGTATAACTCATTCAGTGTAATTTCACTTTTAGATTAACAACTTTAAATCTAACATTAGTGATCATTTCTTATGCTTATTACTCAAATATTTATCCTACTTTTATATATATATATATTAAGTATATAGCTATACTTAATATCCAAACTTTCATATTATTTTGTTACTTTGCAAGTAACAATGTAATTACAAAGTATTTATAAAATTTACATAGAGCAGTAATACACTTTGATCTATTACACAGAGTTGTTGGAGTACACGGAGCTTAAGTTTATCAGGTTGCACCCATCACAGTGCTCCCGAGTCACTCCCATTACTTTGTCTGTCTGTAACCTCTTCTATGCTCTCTTCCCCAACCAATTTACTTTAATGCAAAATCCTTTTGTATAGATACAGGAAGACAATTAATTAATATTATGCTTTATAACTTAGGAATTGATTGGCTTTGAATATTATTCACTCCTGGGCATCTGCCTTCTCAACTTAAGCCTCAGTTGCCCTCACTTCCTAGCACCTCAAGGGCAGGGTCCCGACATGGGACTGGATGGAACCAGGGCAAGCCGGTAAGTTATGTGCTGCCCTGGCATCGAGATGGGCCAGGCCAAGGTGCCATGATTCTTAACTATAAGTTAAGAGGTTGATCATAGGCAAATGATGGCATGATCCAAAAGGACGAGACTAGGGCCCTGCTGCTAGGAATAGGAAAGATATCTGGCCTGAGCACTGCAGTCTGAGATCGAGATGGCCCTAGGAGAGCAATTCTATAAGCCCAAAGTATTTCTTACTGTGTCCATACAAAATGATTAATATTATGTATGCTTATATGTTGGTTGGACAAGGAGAGGAGAAACACGTTCTAGAAGCAGTTTTCCTGTGTGACTAGCTTGGATGAGACTGCTTTCTCCCCTTCAAACTGCCTTCAGTAAATGATTTCAGTATTTTGAGGTAGTTTCTCTTATCTCACAGGAACCTAGCTGGCCTTAGGTATACAGATCCCAGGTGCTAAACCAGGAGAGTCTTTGGGATGTAGATGCCTGGCTCCAGGCTGATTTTGGAGATGTAGATTCCAAGCTCTAGCAGACTGGTCTTTGTTGTGCTAATCTAAGTGCTTATAGCTTGTAAAAAGGTGAGGCTAGGATTACTGGCCTGCAGATGTAAAGAAACAATGTATGTTTGCCTCCTCAATGTTCTTTCTGTAACTCCTTTTGATGACATCAGTATATTGTGCCCTTTAGAGGTACTATGATCTACTTAAGGGAGATTTCAGGGCTCTCTGGGGGGACATGTGCATCAGAGAACCTGGGAAGATGGGGCTGACGACAGAAGCTGAGAGAACAAAGGTGCACGTGCTTGAGGATTCCTGAGGCCTTCATGACATACATCTCTTCCATGTAATAAATCGCTACTAAGACCAACCAGCTTGGCCTCGTTTCCTTCTTTCGCCTGACCATCGCCATCGACCTCCGTGGAGCAGGGAAATGGCCTGACTGCCGGCCTTTTTATTTTTTGTGTGTTTACACAAGAGTCACTGTCACTGTCCTCCCGTTGTTCATCAATTTGCTCAAGCGGACCCGGTAACTTCTCCATTGAGACAATTGTTACTGTGTTTGGCATATCGAATATGTCACAGGTAGTTCGCCAGGCTTTGCTGTGCGACCCAATATGGCCGACCCAAGTTCAATTCCTCCGTCCCTCTTGGAGAGCCCAGCAAGCTACTGAGAGTATTTTGCCCTCACGGCAAAGTAATACACTTACAGAAGATTAATAATAAATTATACATTTACAGCATGATTGATTCAGCTGGAGCGATAGCACAGTTGGTAAGGTGCTTGCCTTGCATGCGGCCAACCCAGGTTAGATTCCTCTGTCCCTCTCAGGGAGCCTGGCAAGGCACCACGAGTATCACGCCCGTATGGCAGAGCCTGGAAAGCTCCCAGTCGCATATTTGATATGCCAAAACCAGTAACAACAATTCTCACAATGGAGATGTTACTGGTGCCCACTGGAGCAAATCAATGAACAATGGGAAGATAGTGCTACAGCATGATTATTGAACATACCACATGATTATATTGTCTCATTAATAATGAAAAATTCTAAAATAGCAAATAAATTTAGTATATTATTTTCTGGAGGTAGAGTGAGGATGGGGTCATAATTGATTTTACTCAGATTTTCTCCCTGGCCCAGTGCTCAGGAATCACTTCAGGTGATGTTCAGGGAACCATATATGATATTAGTGATAGGACTAGGTTCTGTCATGGCAAAAAATGAAAAAGCCTTAAGCCTTGTACTATATCTCTGGTTAATATAAGATATTCATAAAGAGTTTTAAAACTAAATAATATATTATATTATAATATATATACTTATAAGAATAACAGTGCTATTATACATCTTGGAGTTTCCGTAAACTCCAGTTTTAGACTTCTATATCCATAACAAATTAAATTTACTATGCATTGACTATATATACTTGAGTATTACATTATATTTTTACTTCAATTTTTAGGCCTATATTTAAATGAGGATATTATCCCCATTCTTAAGTGAAATGACGGAGACCTAAAATGTACAGTGATATCAATCAATTCAAATGAGTGTATGTGTGTTTATATGTTTGTGTGTATGTGTGAGTGAAGTTTTCTGATAATTCTAGGGGTAACAGTGTTTCTCCCATTAGTATAGTGTTGGGATCGGGAGTTTCCTAGCCCTGGGAGGCGCGGAGAGACCAGATAGACACAATTCCTGCAGGAGTAAAAACGGGGTTTATTTAGACCAGCATGCTGGGGCTCCGCAGCATACCCCAAAAATGGGCAGTGGCTGAGAGTCCCGAACTTCTTCAAAGGGGATCTTATATAGACCTTCACTGGCCGTTACAGCAGAGCCCGCACATTTCATAGCCAATAGATTTGTAACAACATATACTTTCTTAACCAATCCATTTAAAAGTACCTCACTCCTTAGCCTATAGATTCAAAGATCAGCATTTATGTAAATAGATTGTCAGCACAAGCAAGGTTATAGCTGGAATCATTAAGCCTTAGGTAATCTCCCTTGACCATCCTGGTTTTGAGTTACCCAAGTCTGCAGGGTGCTTTAGTGAGACAATACACTCCAAGAAAGGGCAATTTCCCCCAAACACTGCATCCTGAGTTATCCTTTACCCAAGTCTGCAGGGTGCTTTACTGAGACAATACATTTCAGGAACAGTAAATACACCTGAATCCTGTCACATTTGGTTTAGAAAGAAGTTATGCCCTGTTCACTTTCCAAGTCCCCTCTCCCCCAGGTGCAAAGCAGCCAAGCAGCTTTACAGAAAGCAATGTTGCAAGTTAGCTGAAGTACACAAAAATTTGATGCCCTAATACGGATTCTTTCAATAGTTAACATTCTGCTAATGGAGAAAATGGGTTTTTACAATAGTTTTTAAAGTATATACTAAAAATTTTTTGTTGGTCATTTCTGTTTCCATGTGTTTTTGTTTGTCTTTTTTTTTGGCGGGGGGGCATACCTATAAGTGTTCATATCTAACTCCTCACTCTGCACTCAGGAATGATTCCTAGAGAGACTCAAGGTTTCAGTATGCATGGAAGGCAAACTTGTACCCACTGTACTATTGCCCCCTGTAGGATTTTTTTTTAATATTTTCATTGAAATGTTGAACTAAGACAAAAAACAAAATCATCCATTTTAGGGTCTTGGTTTAAAGAGGAGCATATCCAATGGTGTGTGTGTGTGTGTGTGTGTGTGTGTGAGAGAGAGAGAGAGAGAGAGAGAGAAAGAGAGAGAGAGATGGTGAGAAATGGGTACTGATGACACTCATGATAAAGGTATTAAAACATATATGACTGATACCCAATCATGGACAACTTTGTAGTTGTGTATCTCACTCTGATTCAATTTTTTAAAAAAGTTAGTCAATTAACTTTTAAAAAGAGGAGACACTGGAAAGGAGAGAGAGCTCAATAGTCTATAGCACATCCTGATCATTGAACTCTGTTGGGTATTCCCTAAATTAAAGAAGACATGAACGTAATTCATAAAATTAAACATAGATCCAAGTATTTCACTTTGAGATATTTTTATATTCTATTTTTTCTTATACAAATCTGTTTTTGTCTAATAATAAGCAAAAATACAATCTCCCTTGCTGATATGACATGTATAAATTTTGTTTACCTTCTAGGTAACTTTCATTTAATTATTTAACATATCTATGTGAACCTTTTAACTTGTTTAAATATCAATTGACCATAAAAATGGCATAAATTACCAAATCACCAAATTCTACAATGAATGCAAAATGCATTTGATATAAAAATGTCTCTATGCCACATGATTGTTAAACTTCCTGTATTTAATATAATTTTATAATTAAACTTGAAAATATCAAATAGTTTAAAGGAACAAATCTAAATTGGTTTCTCTATATCAGAAGTGTCATGATCACCATAAGGTGATCAGATTTTTATGTAGGACATTTAATTAAAATTTCCTGTAAAATATTAGGTATTCTTCTACTCATGGTGTTCATATGAACACTCAGAAGGGTCTCTATTTTGCATATAGTGAGTTCCTCACTTCTTTCTATCTTGGGTCAAATGTTTGTCTCTCAAATAGTCCTTTGCAAACTTTTAAAACCTCTGGCATTCCTTCATATCCTTCTGTTTCTTCTTGTGTCACTTATTACTTCTGATCTCGCATGCTTTTTCAGATGTCTTAAAAAATTATGGTGCATGCCTCATGTTAATTCTACAGTTATTTTTGACATTACTCTGAAATGGGGTGGGGCAATACGAACCAGGGTTCGATTCCTCTGTCCCTCTCAGAGAGCCTGGCAAGCTACCGAGAGTATCTCCCCCACACGGCAGAACCTGGCAAGCTCCCTGTGCCTTATTTGATGTGCCCAAAACAGTAACGACAAGTCTCACATTGACGAGGTTAATGGTGCCTGATCAAGCAAATTGATGAAGAATGGGAGACAGTGCTACAGTGCTACTCTCAAATGAAAATTTTCATGAGCAGTTTGTTTATATCTTTCTATCCACCCACCTACCCTTTATGTGCCTACTTATATTTTTAAATAAAAGAAATAAAAAAATATCCATTACTATAAAATAACTATATAGGAAAGTGTAAATAAATTAGCATCTATGTGTATAGTTTGGTACTTTATTCCTTTTCTTATGGTCAATTCTTTTAAACTACAATTAAAATATTCAAAATGCTCTAAAATAATGATGTAGGTCAGGGGTGTAGTTCAAGTGATAGAGCACATGATTTTCATGTGTGATGCCCTCGTTTCAATCCTCAGCACTGTGTGGCCCCTCCACAACTTTAAAAGTCCCCAAATAATTATTTGATCCTATTAATAACTGATGATACATATACTTTATATTTAGTAGTAACTTTTTATCATCCCATGTACAATAACACAATTACTCTTTAAAACTATCCCTTGAGTCATGGGATAGTATCATATCATCAACCTTTTAAAACTATTAAAGTTTAAGTTCAGAAAACTGGAGCTAAACTCTTTAATTTATTAGTGTTCTGTTCAATCGACTTTTAGTGAAATCTGTAGTGGTTGGTTTAATGTTGGAGTTTCTCACTAATAAAAGAATACACCAACATTTATACTACACCATTATGAACTCCAAGCACCCTACAATACTTGCTTGGGTTCCTTAATATTTGACAACTTCTATATAATGCTATCACTGATTAATGCAATCCCCATTTATATTAGCAAATGAAACGCGTTCTTACTGTTGAAAATATTTATGTTACAGTTAGAAAAAGGACTTTTAAATAAATATTGAACAAAAAAGTCATCCTAAACAAGCAAGAATAAGAAAATTAGTCAGCATTCATTCTAAAGAAATGACACAGATTTCTATTAAGTATTTTCAGCTAGATTGCAAATGCTCCTTTTGAGAAAATTAATCTTATTCAGAGCATACATTAAAAAAATGTAAGCATAAGATTTCAAATACATGGAGAGTTATTGGTTTGCTCTATGCTTCATAAAGTTTATGCCTCATATCTGTTCTGCTATTAATATAAAAGAATTATACATTAAATACAGAAGGGTTTTTAGATCATTTAAAATCCATTAAAGGCAAAGGTTTTCTTGTAATTAATTTTCCACTGAGATGAGAATTCGGAACCTTGAAATAACTTGCAGATGGCCATTGTCAGTGAAAAGAACCTTTGTCCTCTTCCAATAATCATTTTATTCCCTAGTAAATATTCAAAGTGCTTTATGTCTCACAATTGGGGATGGTGGACTGCTTCTTGGAAGGAAGAACGGGTGACTTAAAACGCGATTTAATTTAGTGACATTTATTAAAGTTAAAATGACTTTCCAGTAAGCTTCTTTTAAATGGAAATATTCCTTAGGAAGAAAGTATTTGTCAACGAAATTTTGGATTTTGGAAGTTATTTTACGGTTGTTGAGTGCTGTCTCTGTGCCACCACCAATTTTGCCAGATGCCTCCACCATCACTCTGTAGTTTGTACCCCCTTCCCTCCTCCAAAACTTAGTTCCCAATTCTCTTGATCATGTCTCAGGGCTCAGTTTCCACTGGGTATAATATAATCCATTTCACTGTTCCTTTGTCCACAAAACAAACAAACAAACACAGTCCTCCCATTTTTCACTGATTTGCTCATTTGCTTGAGCGGGTCCAGTAACGTCTCCATTTTGAGACTTGTTGTTACTGTGTTTGGCATATTGAATACATCACGTGTAGCTTGCCAGGCTTTGCCGTGTGGGCGAGATACTCTTGGTAGCTTTCCCGGATCTCCAAGAGGGGCGGAGGAATTGAACCGGGCTCAGACGGGCTGGCTGCGTGCAAGGCAAATGTCTTGCTGCTGTGCTATCGCTCCAGTCCCTTTGTACACAATATATAAGGAAATTAATTTCTTACTGTCCAACCCCTTTTACTTAGCATGACATGGTTTTCATCCAAGTTACAGTAACCTGTAAAATTTTATCTATTCTGATGATTGAATAGTATGCTCTTTGGTATATATATATATATATATATACATATATATATATATATATATATACACATATATATTTCTTTACTTAAGAACTCATAAAAATATGCATACCCCCAAAAAAGAACTCATATGTTCTCAGGTTCTTGGGTTGTTGTTTTTTGCTCCAATGAATATGGGTGTACATATGCATTTTGGGATTTATGTGTTTTATGCTTTTGAGGTAGATTCATAGGAGTTGACACATAGGGTGATATGGTATAAGCTCAATTTTGTTTTTATAATGCCTTTGTTATATTCGTTATCCTTGAAATAATATTATAATAATGGCAACTACACTGAGGTAATAACAAGTAGAATTTTTCATCACACTACATTATGATTAAACTCTCAGTAGATAAAGTGTATTTTTTTCTTTTCTCTTGTTTATTTTTTTTGTTAATTTTTTGAACGAATTACCATGGTGTGCAGTAACAGACTTATAAACTTCCATGATAACATTTCAGTCATACAATGAGTGAGTACCCATCCCACCACCAGTGCATATTTTCCAAACCAATGTTCCCAGTATCTCTCCCGCAACCCCTAACCCATCAACCCCAATTGCTTCTGTGGCAGGCACATTCCCTTTCTCTCTCTCTCTCTCTCTCTCTCTCTCTCTCTCTCTCTCTCTCTCTCTCTGTGTGTGTTATGATTTGCAACACAGGTAGTAAGTGTGCAACATGTTTGGTCTATAGTCTACTTTCAGCACTAATCTCCCATCCCATGTAAGCCCTTCAATCATCATTCACTCAGTGATCCCTTCTCTATCCAAGCTGTATTTTCCCCCAACATGTGAGGCTGCCTTCCAAGCCGTGGAGCAATTCTCATGGGTCTTATCTCTACCATCCTTGGGTGTTAGTTTCCCATTCTGTTACTTTATATTCCACAAATGAGTGGAGTCCTTCTATGTATGTCCCTCTCACTCTGACTCATCTCATTTCACTTAGCATGGTACTCTCCATGGTGATTCACTTATATGCAAATTTCATGACTTCATCTTTTCTAACAGCTGCATAATATTCCATTGTGTAGATGTGCCAAGTTTCTTTAACCAGTCATTTGTTTTCGGCACTCGACTTTTTTTCAGATTCTGGCTATTGTAAATAATGCTGCAATAAACATAAAAATGCAGATGTCATGCATATACTTTTTTGCATCTCTGGGATATACTCCCAGAAGTGGAATTGATAGGTCAAATGGGAGCTCAAATTCTAGGATTCTAAGGAATGACCATTTTGTTTTCTAAAAAAGGGTGAATAAGCTGGCATTCCCACAAGCAGTGAAGGAGACTCCCTTTCTCCACACATCCATGCCAACACAAGTTGCTTTTGTTCTTTTGGATGTGTGCCAGTCTATGAGATGATATCTCATTGTTGTTTTGATCTGCATCTCCCTGATGATGGGATGGAACAATAGCCCAGCAGGTAGGGTGTTTGCCTTGCATGTGGCCGATGCAGCTGACCTGAGTTTTATTCCTCCACCCCTCTTGGAGAGCCTGGCAAACTACCAAGAATATGTCTCCCTCATGGCAAAGCTTGGCAAGCTGCCACATGACATATTCAATATGCCAAAGTAACAACAAGTCTCACAATTGAGATGTTACTGGGTCTGCTCGAAAGAAAACGATGAACCACGAGGACAGTGCTACAGTGCTACAGTGCTCCCTGAGGATTAGTGACGAGCATTTTTTCATGTACCTTTTGGTCATTCAGATTTCTTCTTTGAGAAAGATTCTGTTCATTTCATCACCCCATTTTCTGATGGCATTGGTTGAATTCTACAAGAATGTAACATCTGTATAACAGATTCACTACCAGGATCTCACCATTCTACAAAGAAGTGATCATCCATGTCAATAGAGGTTTTCAACAGGGTACCATTTCACCAAAACTCTTCAGTGTCACCCTCAGAAACATCAGGCAATGACTGGAATGGGAAGGAATGGGAGTGAAGATAAATGGTCAGCAACTACACCACCTCTGCTTTGCTGATGACATGGTTCTAATCACAACAAATATTAGCCAAGCATTACAAATGCTGGCGGACTTCGACCGTGAGTGTGGAAAGGTCAGACTCCAGCTGAATCTCACGAAGACAATGTTCATGAGAAACAATCTAGTTCTTGATGTCCCATTCACTCTCAAGGGAATGACCCTCTCTGAATTCAACACTTATATGTAACTAGATCGAGAAGTTAATAAAACGAATGACCTGGCAACAGAGTTGTGCAGGAGGAAGAGAGCGGCTTGGATAACTTCAAAAGCGTTGAAGAAATAGCTAAGAGTGACTTGGAACAACTTCAAAAGCATTGAAGAAATAGCAAAGAAGCTCCTACTCCGAAGCACATCTCTTTGATTCCACTCTTCTCTCTGCATTAACATACACCTCAGAGACCTGACATATAGCAACAGGATGAGAATGCTATTTGGGTCTCCCAAAGAGGAATTGAAAGAGCTATGCTTGGAGTATCACGTTTCACTCAAATGAGAGAAAGAATCCAAATTTCCAACCTCCTTCAACTGTCAAGAATCAGGGAAGCTCTCTCGTTTGCCAAGGCGTTGAAAACCAGATGGGTTGGGCACATAGATTTGCAGATGATCATCGGACTAGAGCCATTACTGACTGGATTCCACAGGACCTCAAAAGACTGTGTGGCCGCCCACGTACGAGATGGTTAGACTTCTTTGCCAAGACCCTGAACGATTGTTTTGAGGCTCTTCGCGTTCTTAGAATGAGCAGACTCCAATGGGCTACACTAGCACACGACAGGGATGAATGGAGACGTTACTGGCACTCACTCGAGCAAATCGATGAGTAATGGATTTCAAGTGATCAAGCAATCAAGTCCTTTAATAGCCTGCAACTTTACTGTGATTTTACAAGTATATTGTTTCTTGGAGCTTCTTGGCAGAGGCTTTAGGGTTCTCTAAGTATAGTACCATGTCATCTGAAAATAGTGAGAGCTTGACTTTTTCCTTTCCTCCCTGGATGCCCTTAATATCTCTTTCTTGCCAAATTGCTATGGTAAGTACTTCCAGTACGATATTAAAGAGAACTGATTAGATTTGGCATCCTTGTCTTGTCCCTGATCTTAGGAGGAATGCTTCTAGTTTGAGGAAAATGCTTGTTTTGGGCTTGTGGTAGATGACTTTGATTAAATTGAGGAACATTCCTTCAACTCCCATGTTGGTGAAAGTTTTCATCACAAAACGGCACTGGATATTGTCAAGTTCTTTCTCTGTGCCTATTGGTATCATCATATGGTTTTTAACTTTTCTTTTATTGAATGATAAAATATCTTGATTGACTTGTGAATGTTATAGTGTCCTTGGATTCCCAGGATAAATGCCACTTAATCGTGGTGTATGATCTTTTTTATGAGTTGTTGGATTCTATTTGCTAATATTTTGTTAAGGATCTTCACATCCCTGTTCATTGGGGAATAACGGCCTGTAATTTGCTTTGTGGTGTCTCTGTTTGCTTTTGGTATTAGGGTGATATGTGCTTCATAGAAATTGTTTGGGAGAGTTTCTGTTTATTTAATTTCCTGGAAAAGCTTAAAAATACTGTCAATAAATCCTCTTTAAATGTTTGAAAGGATTCTCTAGTGAATCCATCTGGACCCGGACTTTTGTTTGGGGGAAGAATTTTAGTTACTGTTTCAATTTCCTTGATAGTAATAGGTCACTTATGTATTCCAAATCTTCTTGACTCAGCCTTGGGAGGTTATAGGAACCCAAGAATCTGTCCATTTCTTCTAGGTTCTCTTGTCTCGTGGCATATAGGCTTTCTAAGTAATTTATGATGATCTTTTAAATTTATTTGGTTCTGTTGTGATGTTCCCCTTTTCATTTCTGATTCGGTTTATTAGGGTTCTCTCTCTCTCTCTCTCTCTCTCTCTCTCTCTCTCTCTCTCTCTCTCTTTGAGTCTAGCTAGATGCTTATCAATCTTGTTTATTTTCTCAAAGAACCAGTTCTTGATTTCATTGATCTTTCAGATTGTTTTTTGGTTTTCATGTCATTCATTTCTGCTCTAAGTTTCATTTCTTCCCTCCTGCCTGGTTTGGACTTCTTTTGTTGGTCCTTTTCTAAGACTTGAGCTGTGAGGTCAAGTTATTTATGTGGGCCCTTTTTTTTCTTCCTGAGATGTGCTTGCATACCTATTTCCCCCTTCACACTGCTTTAGCTATGCCCCACAAGTTCTGGTAGCTTGTGTATTCTTTCTCATTTGTTTCCAGGTATCTTTTGATTTCTTCCTTGATTTCTTCCCTGATCTACTCATTGTTCACATTGAGTTGTTTGATGTCCAGGTGTTTGATTTTATTTTCCTCCTCTGTATTGATTTACTACTATCTTTAGTGCATCATGGTCTGAAAAGATAGTTGATAAAATTTCTATCTTCTGATTCTATTGAGGTATGTTTTGTGGTCCAGCACATGTTCTATCTTGGAGAATGTTCCATGTTCACTGCAAAAGAATGTGCATTCGGTTTTTGGGGGATGGAAAGTCCTGTATACATATATTAGTCATCACTCCTCCATTTTTTCCTTCAAAGACAGCATTTCCTTGCTGAATTTTAATCTTGTTGATTGATTCAGAGGTGGTAAGGTAGTGTTGAAGCCTCCAACTACTATACTACTATTGTATTGCTACCAATGTCCTCTTTGAAGTCTATTAGCAGGTTTATTACTGCTGTATATATCCCTTGATTATTAAAAAATGGACTGTGCTGTCTCTTCTAATATTTTTTAGCCTGAAATCTATGTTGTCACATGTTAGTATGTGACAACTTCAGCCTTTTTGAGGGAGTTGTTTGCTTCAAGAATTGTTTTCCATCCTTTGACTTTAAGTCTGTGTTTGCTCTGATGTGTTTCTTCTAGGCAGCAGAATGTTGGATACAGTTTTTTAATCCATTTTGCCACTCTGTGTCACTTAATTGGTGTTCATTAAGAAAGATTATTGTTATGAGATTTTGTGCCATCTTTCTGTAGAAGTTTATTTTGCTTGTGGGGGTTTGTCTTGTCTTACAATATCCCCTTTTTTCCTTTTTTTAAGGTTGGTTTTGAGTATATGAAGTTCATTATCTGTTTATCTATGAAATGGTGTATTGTTCCTTCAAGTTTAAGTGAAAATTTTTTTGGATAGAATATTCTTGGTGAGGCATTCATTTCATTGAGTTTTTTCAATATATCCCACCATTGTCTTCAGGTCCAGATGGTTTCCTCTCATAAGTCTGCTGTTACTCTAAGGGGTGCTCCTTTGCATGTGATTTCCTTCTTTAACCTTGCTGTTTGCAGTACTGTGTATCTCTCTGTGGTGCCATCACTGTGATTATGATATGTCTTGGAGCCTTTTTATTAGGGTTCTTTTAGATGGTACCTTTCATGCTCCTTGGCTCTGGAGGCCTGCATTCTCCAGCTCTGGGAACTTCTCAGCAACAATATCTTTAACTCTTGCTACTTTATTTGGGATGCCTCCCTGTCCTTCTGGTATTCTGATGATACTTATGTTGTTCCTCTTGAGCTCATCCCTTAGGTATCTGATTCATCCTGGAGCTATGTTTGAGGGTTTTTTTTTTCCATTTTTTGTTGCCTATATGCTTTCTGCAGCTCATGTTCAAGTTTACTGATTCTGTCTGAAGCTGTTGTCATTCTACTATTGAGAGCATGCACTGAGTTTTTAATTTCTTCTACCAAATCCTTTATTAGTGACATTTATGTTTGTATCTTTATTATCCCTGCTCTCATTTTTTCCCTGTATTTTATTTCCTGGCCATTTCACAGTTTCTTTCATGTCATCCTTTAATTTTCTGAATGCCTATTCCATCATTTCCTTGAGTTCGTTGAACATCCTCAACATTTCATCTCTGAATTACTCATCGGAGAGATTATATTTGTGGGTGTTCCCTATTGAAGCTTCTGGGTTCTTTTCTTCATCCACTCCTTGTGGTGGGGATTTTCACTGTTTCTTCATGTTGCTGTGGTAGTATGGAGGTGGGGCCTTCTAGTTCACTATAAGTGTTCCCCTCTTGCCACGAGATAGGATTTGGATGAGCTCGGTCGATGGCAGTCACCTTTTTCCCCTTCTAGAATACTAACTTCCCCTATGGTGCTTCTCTGTGACTTATGTGAGTTCTCAAGTGCAGCTTCAGAGACTGTGTTCTTTAATATTAGGAATGTTCAGTTTCTTGCGTTCACATTCATTTCAGTGAGATTGGAATAGGTTAGTGTACTACTGGCATACTGTGTATATGACAGCCAAGCTGTCCTCTTCAGAATTAGGTAATGAAAATTAAGATGTGAATCCAAAGCACTGAGAAAGAGGAAAGTAACTGTGGCCAGGTGAGAAGCTGCAGCCCTGGAGGTCACAGTACCTGTGACTATCACACAGTACCTGTGAGGGAGTCGGTGGCATTGGTGCTTGAGCAGGAATAAAGTCCGACTTCTGATGTGGTCCTAAAACTTGTCAAGGAATGCCTCTGGCCAGGGTGTTAGGAAAGTGGGGGCACCCTGGCCGAAGGGAGGGGTCTTTCAGGTCCCTGTGTCATTTTTCTGGGCACACTGCAAGGGGGGCCATGACCATCCGATATGTGTATTTTTTTAAAATCTAGGAAAATATTTTTTAATTTTTTAATTTTTTAAAAATTTTATTAGTGAAATACCATGAGGTACAGTTGTAGACTTACAATTTTTTGTGCTATTTTAAATGTAAAAAATCTGTTAGATATTTATTGTAAAATAAATAATTGCAAAGCTCACTGCATTAAAAAAAAACACACAAATTCAATGTCTGATATTTAATGTGTTCCAAGACATCTGTGCATACCCTAGTCACAACAAAACATAAATGGTTTTATTCCCAGTTTGTTCCCCAGTTTGTTCACTGGCTTGGCTCAACTCCTCCTATGAATTTGAACTGAAAACTTTTTTCTCCATCTCTCTCTCTATTTCTGTCACATGGTCCTCTCCATAAGTCATGTGACATTTAAATCCATCAACTATGCGAAAGGGCAAGAAACAATGTCACTGAGAGAGAAGAGAAACAAGAAAAAGCCACAACCCATTGTAAATTAAATAAAGAGCTAATAACATTTCATACTGGGCATATTCTATACTAGGACCAATATACTCTAATAAGTTTGTTAATGAATAGGGGATAAGGATTAATTTTTAGGAGTGCTCTTAGGTAGTATCAACAAAATCTTGAATATTTTCTGTTGTGTATAACTTGTGAATTTTTTTATTCAATACAACAAATGTATTATATTTGATAAAAATAACACATATCGCCAGGAATGACTTTATCACCAAATGTTGATTTTAGCATTGCTGCCAAGCTGGCTGGTTGTAAAATTACACACATTCTACTAACTGCTATTTTGAGATCATATTATTTGAAACAGATGATTACTAAAGGTGCTGTGATTTTTCTAGTATATTGTTTATTCAATATTTGATAAGTGTTACAAGTACCTATTTGGAACAGAAACATTGAAAATAGGTATGAGATAGCTGTCTAAGATTTTGTGATTATAAATGAAATATTTTGACAGTAGTTATGTATAAGAAGAAAGTTATAGATTTAAAAAAAAGAATTTTCTAGTGGGAAGCTAATGTGATAAATCAAATTGATTTATTGCTTATATAACTAGATAATCTGAATTATGTTTTGAAGTGCTGGTGAGCATATTGACCTCTTTATACCCTGAAGTCATTATTTTAGGTAATGAAGTAATCATTTTAAAGTAGCAAAGAAGAGGTTTTAATTTTTTTGCATGAAATGATTTTATGCAAACATAGTATTTCATTACTGCTTTGTGACAGAAAATACAAATTATCCTTTGAATCATAAATTTGCTGTTACTGCTTTTGTACATAACATAGGACCAGGATAGAGAGATCCTGACATTTGCCCAAAATTAATTATATGTTGGTTTGTCTCTAGTTTCTGAAAGTATGGACTAAACCTAGTTTCATGTATCTACTCAAGATGTAAACATTTTGTGATACTATGCACTAAGAACAACAGTTCTTTCAGAGAACTAAATTAATACATTTTAACATTATTTTTATTTGTTGGGAACCAATATAGAGAAATTTAATAATATTGAGCATGGAAAAAATTTCCGCCTACAAGCTTGACTTTTATGATATTTTATCATATATACTTGAAAATATGATTAATTTAATCTAGAAAATATATTTTGATATTTATTCTCAGATTATACTTCTCAGATTTTGTAGTCCTTGTTCAATCTAAAAATAAATCTCACTTTATATTATATTTTGATATTTTGCTTCAGAAAGTTGATATTTAGATTTTCCACAGCTTACTTTTCATGGTTGATGGGTAGTTACCTATTTTTTTTGCTAAGGTTGTGGTAGATGCCATAATCAGAAAGATTTTCAATTCATAATTTTTCCAACACATTCCTAAATAATCTGCAAAATAACACATACAATGAACATTTTCCTACTTAAACATATAACAAGTTCTACAGATTTTTAAACCACATGTTTAAAACAGATATAGAAATTCTAAAACAAATAATAATTTATCTACTGTTAAATGTTTAAAGTTCCTTGGATATTTTTGTGTCTTGATCATCACATATCTACTTGAAAACTTGCTTCTTGCATAGGCAATGTTGAAACTTGTTCTAGCTTTAGAGCACAGAAAAAAGACTCTAATGAAGTTTTTCATGGAAATATTTAAGTATTGTAGAATATTTAAACATGCAATTGCAGTTCATTGGTAATCTAAACTTGTCATTTTCAGGATTATAAAATGAGAATTCCTAGTGAAATAAAGGTCATAGTTGAGAAATTGCTACAAAGAACCTGAGAATTAACTAAAATTATGCTGGCATGGCATTTGAAGTTCTGGAACACACACACATTAACTGAAAACTAAAGTTTTGCATTTCTATTTTTTAAATTTTTTTTGGTTTTGGGATGCAGCACCCTGCTGTGCTCAGTGATTCCCTCTGTCTCTGTGTGGCTCTATGTTCTGAAGTTGTTCTCTGAGGAGTAAATAAGGTGGCAGAACTTAAACCCAGTTAGGATACATGCCAGACCAGGACTCTACCCACTGTACTGTCTCTCTGGTCCCAGATAATCTGAATAAACTATGTAATTTAGTATTATTATAACAATATTTTACTAATGACAAAAGTACCATATTTTCCTAGATGAAATAAGGACATTTCATGAAAAGTATAAGGAATCTCTATATTAGTTTCTCAATTTTTCTCTAAGTAAAGAAGTTCTAAAATTTAATTAAGGTTTATCGAAAAGCAACCAGCAAAGTTATTTTGTGCTTCTAGGTGCAAATGTGTTGGTTACTTAACCTTTATTTCTTAGTAAATTATTTTTCATTTGATTTTTGGAGGGAGTCTGGGTCACATAGTGTTGTACTCAGCTCTTGGTCCTGGTTCAGTACTTAGGGATAACTCCTGGCATACTCAGAGAACTTTTTTGGGTGCTGGAGATTGAACCAGCATTTGTCATACATGAAACAGCATGTCGTAACAGATGTATTGTTCCCCAAGCTCAAATTCATTTTATTCCTATTATGTCATATTAATTCTGAGTTTTATTTTATTTATTTGATTCTTAAAGTGATATGTATCTTTATTATAACTAAGCTTATAAGTTCAAATTTTCTAAATAAGAATTTGTTAGGAATATATAGACAAAAATAACTGTCTACACACATGAATATATATAAAGGTAAAAGGTAAAGGCCCTCCCGTTGATCGTCGATTTGCTCGAGCGGGCCCAGTAACGTCTCCATTGGAGACTTTGTTGTTACTGTGTCTGGCATATCGAATACTCTCGGTAGCTTGCCGGGCTCTTGGAGAGGGGCGGAGGAATCGAACTCGGGTCGGCCATGTTGGCTGCGTGCAAGGCAGACGCCCTACCCGCTGTGCTATCGCATGAATATATATATACGTACATAAACATATTAGCTCCTCATGGCATATTAAGCTCCCTGTGGTGTAATAAGCTCCCCATGATGTATTTGATATGCCAAAAACAGTAACAACAAGTCTCACAGTGGAGACGTGACTGGTGCCTGCTTGAGCAAATCGATGAACAATGTGAGGACAGTGCTACAGTGCAGATATATATATAAGAAACACGAGGTTATCTTATTAAAAATTATTCTTGCTTTGCTTTGCTTCAGATAGAAGTGAATGGCAATGCAGTTCTTATATGTTTCTCTACATCAACATATTTTACTTGAACCTAGAGTTATGTCAAGATTCTAAAACATCAAATAATACTAAAAGCAAATCAGCAATCAAGACAAGTTCTTCCTCTCCACAAAAACAAAACACAAGTGTCACTTTACAGAATTGCCTTAAGGATTCAAGGTCAAAATATGATGTCTTAAATTGTTAAGAGCTGTCAAAAGTGATAAGAGAAAATCATGTTAAGATTATGGAAGTATACTTCAGATACAAAAAAATCATGCCTTTCTAAAAAGAAATATACATGATATGCAATTTTAAATTTTTTCTGATATATTCATTTAAAAATCTTCCCTTGACTCTTGTTTGTTGCTGTTTTCTTTGTGGTAATGTCCCAGTATTACATACTGGTGGTATGTCTATACTTAGTTTCAGAGCTCCAAGTGTGTCATAAGCGTGACACACTTATGACACTAGAAATGGTGACAGCAGTGCTGGGTATTATACTCAAAACCTCACTCACCATCCCTGTGTCCCCTACTCCACTTTCATCCAACGCTTTGTCTTAGGTTACATTGATCATACAATTCAAACCATCTTCTCCACCAAAATGTTGCACATATGACTTTGATACAATGGATATTTCTTTATCTTATGTGACATAGTCATCATCAGACTAAAAAAAAAGTGATTAGATAAGTAGAGAATAAATTTCAGATCAAACTAACAAATGACTCTCAAAACAGTAAATATAGACCAATTGGTGATTAATAAATTAAAAAATTTTAAATATGGATCTTTTCATTATGATTTATGCATTTTATTATTATTAATATTTATTATTTTAACAAAATAATAATAAATATTATTATTTATCATTATATATTATTTTAACAAAAAGTCACATTCTGATTTTAATCAGTCATTTTTTGATAATAAATTACAAGCTATTGTTACCCTTAAGTCTTTCAACCATCTCTGCATCATTTGTTATTTATCATCCTGAACTAACCTTCCAGAGAATCAATTTGAGGGTCCAAGAATGTGCTGTGGTTCAGGTCCTGTGCTTATTTTTTTTTAAATTTTATTGAATCACCATGAGATAGTTACAAGCTTTCATGTTTGGGTTACAATTACACAACGATCAAACACCCATCCTCCACCAGTGCACATTCTCCACCACCAATTCCGCACCATCAATATCCCCAGTATACCCCCCTTTCCCACCGTCCCCCTGCCTCCATGGCAGACAATATTCCCCAAACTCTCTCTCGACTTTGGGGCATTATGATTTGCAATGCAGATACTGAGAGGTTATTATGTTTGTTCCATTATCTACTTTCAGCACACATCTCCCATCCCGACCGGTTTCTCCAGCCATCATTTTCTTAGTGATCCATTCTCTATTGTCCTGTGCTTCTACAAGTTATTCCTTGAACCTCCAGGACAATATTTAGATAACAAAATTTTTCACGTCTTAAAGACTTTCTGGAGAGTCTCTTTAAAGTGTCAGAACAAAGTCAAACCAACATTTCAAAAGTTGTATTCACATTAAAACATTATGAAAACAATTTGCTTCATCTGCAAAAATATTCAGCTTTCTTTTTAAACACTAATGCTCTTAAAAAGCAAGCTCACAGTTATGTCAAGCAAAACTTCTCCAAATATTTACATGTCTAGTTTAATCTGAATCTCAAAAAAAAGGAGAAATGAACTTTTGGTTGGCTACCAAGTCATGCTCATGAGCTGGAGGCAAATCCTAGCATACTGGACCAACCATGTTCGAAGTTTAAATATTCAGTGTTACAATTCTGTTTATGTACAGAGGTGTTGAGTGCCACTCTGTAGTAGTACTTGGAGAGCAAATGTAGCACTAGGACCCATCTTGGGAACTCACACATGCTGGGCATGCCTTCCAGTCTTTTGAGCTACTGCTTCTATCAAAAAAATATTTAATTGATAGAAACAAAACCAAATCTTTTTGACTGAAGCCACTTGGTAAAGGACTAGAATAATTGAGAAAAACTTGTGGTGGGAGTGGTCTTGTACTTTTGTATTTAACTCATTTTTATCACTAAAGCTGTCCAGAACTCCAAAAATCTAGAAAGCTTTCTTGTATTATAGAAGGTCTGCTGTATGATTTAGTAGATGAGGTTTGATTTCTATGGACTAGCATCCTGGACACATGACCAAGATATTAAGGAAAAGATTCTTTTTTGGGAAGGCCAGAGAGACAATTCAAAGTTTAAAATTCTTCCCTTTCATGTATCTGACCCCAGTGTGATCTTCAATAACACAGGGTCCCCAAAGCACCTCTAAATATGGCTCTGGAAGCCCAAAGGCTAATCTGAAGAAGCACACAATCTGAGTCACACACTGCCTTTGGCCCTCAAATTGATCCTCTAGAAAGCTGACTCAGAATTTCTGGGTTTGGGGCTAGAGTGATAGTACAGCATGTTTGGCACCTGCTTCGCATGCAGCAGACTAGGGCTTTATCCCAGGTATTGCATATGGTTCGCTGAGCTTTCCTGGAATGATCCCTCAGTGCAAAGGCAGGAGTAAGCCCTGGGTAACACTGGGTATAGTCACAAGGTCAAAACATTAAAGAGAGAGAGAAAGAGACAGACAGACAGAGACAGAGACAGAGACAGAGAGTGTCAGGATTGGGTTCCCTTATCTCCTCAGCTCTGTTAAAAGACACTCACCACCAGCACTAAAACCATGAAATCTTAGCTCTGTCTTATATATTCGTAACACTAGGAACATTATAAAATTTACTATAAAGTTACAGAAACACACTCAAGTTTGCCTTTAGTTCTGGTCAGGGATAAATTCACAAACCCTAATATCACTGTTTCAGGTCAGAATTTGATATCAAACATCCAGATGAAACAACCACCTGATGGATAGTGATATCTCACAGATCCTACGTGGTATTGAGTGCTGACATAGAAAAGAGATTTGTGTTGGAAGCAAAGTGGTAATCATGCAAAAATAATTTTAAAACATCATATAGATAAAATTTATCTTTTCCCCTCTGAAATCAGGGTTACGAACTGCCTATATTATAAAGCATTGCCTTAAACTCAGAAATACTTTTCAAGAGAATCCTTATTCATGTCAATGGGCATGATATATTATTTATTCTTATTATTCTACTATTTATGAAAGTCAACATCGATTTTGACAACAATCTCTAGCATAAGTATTTCTTTTTCATTTTTTATTTTATTTTGGAGAAACACTACCTAGAGTGCTCAGGGTTCCCTTCTGACTCTGCTCTCAGGGATCACTCCTGGTGGACATAGTCAACTCATATGTGGTGCTGGGGATCAAACACAGATCAGCTGTGTACAATGCAAATTCCCTTACCACAGCACTATCTCTCTAGCCCTCTTGGATATTTATTTTTTAACAAAGCATATATATTCCAAAAATATGCATACATTGACTTGAACAAATCAAAAGAACATAAATTTTCACAAAACGGGCACATTCATGTTACCATCTCCATATACAAAGAGTTCAATGGCCATCACCCAGATTCCCTACTCATGCTCCCTTTCAATATTACTTCAGTGTGATACTAGGGGAAAATATATTTTTATTTCAATAAAATATATTACAACCTTCAACATATAATTTTAGATTCCTAAGACTACATAGTATACAAAGTGTAAACTGTCAGAAAGCATATACATTTTGAATTTTAATACCCCATGTAATTACAAATTATTTTTTCTTTTCTTATAATTTTCACACTACAGAATAGATATAATTATACTTCAAGGGACTCTATTATACCATGCTTTCATATTTGCCAGCAATTTACATATTTAAAAAGAATAGAACAGAATGAATGTATGTTTTGAGAAACAATAACCACAGCAACAGTTGTAATCTGTCACCAAACAAAAATATTTAAGGGTCCCTGACCACATAAGTCCTGGGCACAACTAGATATGTATGTAAACTTTTATGTACATATTTGTTAGGATTTTCCCTGGTGATCCCCTTTAATAATTATGCCATTGCCTTAACCTTTTCTGTTCTGAAAACAGGAGTATCAAGTATCTAATGATTTCTCTCTTTCTCTCCTCTCTGTTTCCTTCCTTCCTTCCTTCCTTCCTTCCTTCCTTCCTTCCTTCCTTCCTTCCTTCCTTCCTTCCTTCCTTCACTGATATCTGATCTCTGTGTTACTCTGAGACTATTAGTAATGCTTCAGTAGCTACATTGGGTACATTGCAAATCTCTTAATAAACACAATTGTAATCCTTGTCTCATGAGTAATGCTCAGAATTCCTGGAGATTGTCTAATAGTTGGACTCACAGTTAAATACAAGAGCCCAAGAATGTACTGTTACCACAGCCCTGCAGTTCCAAGTATTAGCTGAAATTAGCCCATGATTCTGGGGAACATCTAAGGCCAGAGTGTGCAATGCATGAGGTCAGCCTATTTCAATAGGTTTCCAGAGGCTACAAAAGCACCTGCGATTTATATATCAAAAACAAGCTGGGTCTGGGTTTCTATGGGAAGAGGAAGATTGACTCTTTCAATCTACTAAGATTTAAATTATTTACTGAAGGCAGATTAAAAAAAAGAGTTGTTCAGTCTCATCCAAACCAGTCAGGACACAGTAGTAATCTCGCCCATTTTCATGGGTCCCATGTTTCTGTCCGTTTGTGGGACAGTCTCCACGGGCTCATCCTGACAGCCTAATCTGGCTCTATAAAATAGGGAAATCTAATTGTATAAAAATAATTTTCATAAGTTTTTCTCTAATAATGAGTTGATGCTTTTTTATATACAAGGGTTGTTTCTTTTTATTTATTTATTTTTATAATTTTATTTATTGAATCACCATGAGAGCAGTTACAAAGCTGTCGGGACTAAGTCTCAGTCATACAATGCAACACCCATACTTTCACCAGTGCCCATTCTCCACTACCAAAAACCCCAGTGTAACCCCATCCCACACCCTCCCCCTACCTGTGGGGCAGGTGATTTCCATATTACTCTCTCTCTACTTTTATCACATTCAATATTTTGACACCAAACCCACTATTATTATTTGAGATTTTACCCCAACACTCAGATCTGCTGAAAAGGCAACAGTAGACAATTTCTGTTCTATTTCTGGTTATGAATAACATGATGTCGCATGGCTGCAGTAGGGCCACGTGATTTTGAAATTCCAAATTTTTTTTTAACACCATGAGGTACAGTTGTAGATTTACAATTTTTTGTGCTTGGGTTTAGATTATACAATGATCAAATACCCATCCCTCTACCAGTGCCCATTTTCCACCACCATGGATAATATCCTTCTCACCCCCATCCCTCCCATCCCACCCTGTATCTGTGGCAGGGTGATCCCTTGTGTTCTCTCTCTCCTTTTGGGTGTTGTGGGCTGCAAAAGAGGCTTTGAGTGGCAAACATGTTCAGTCCATAGTCTACTTTCAACATGCATCTTCCCTCCTGGGAGGATCCTCCAAACATCCTTTATTTGGTGCTCCCTTCTCTATCTGAGCTGCCCTTTCCCCTAGAATGCCTGGCTGGCCTCTAAGCTATACTCTACACGCTTTTAATTAATTCCTGATTGCTCCTTTGTTTGCAACTGGGACTCTAAAGAGATATTAGTATCATGAATACTCACTGTGAAATAGTGCATAAATGTGTAATACATATGATGATAATTGCTCATGTTGCACTTTATATTAACCTGTAATATGGTTTGATTCAAGGATGCATTTCATATTTTATCTATTGTATAAGGAGGAAATAAACAGGGTGCAGTCTTAGTGACATAAGAAAGGATCTATACTATATGGTTCCCTCCATAGCTAAACTGTGTATAATGGGAGAACATTAAGAAGGGAGATAAGTTACTGGAGAAATTTGATCATAATTATTATACCATATTAAATGTTCATGCATAAAGTAGAGAATATGTTATTAGTCAGCCATGTTGGCTGCATGCAAGGAAAATGCCCTACTGCTGCACACTATAATGTAGAGACCTCATTTTTTGAGTTTTTCTAATGACTACCAGTTTCTAGAATTAAGGAATCTAATAAAAATATAAATCAAATAGTTTTGAAATATTTAAAAATGGAAATAGTAATCAGATAAAGGCAATTAAAGGTTAAGGTAGCCTAAGGAAAAAAAACCTTCTTAGTTGTAAAGACAGATATTTCTTTATTAAAGGAAAACATTTATATAAATGTCGATAAATCTAGATCAATATAAAACTACTTGCAAAAATTTAAATGCAAATACTGGTATTTTTCTTGGAAGTAGAGAAAATGTTAGTGATATTATTAGTTAATGTTAAAGTATTTTTATCAGTGTGAGTTCTATTTTATTTATCAGTGAATAAACATTAGAAAAAGAAATATGTCTACCAATAAGACAAACAGGTAGTAATCACAGTAATAAAGCACATTCAATTAATAAATACAGGGGCTAGAGTGATAGCACAGTGGGTAGGGAAATTGCCTTGCATGCAGCCGACCCCGGTTCAATTCCCAGCATCCCATATGGTCCCCCGAGTACCGCCAGGAGTGATTCCTAGTGCCAAGCCAGGAGTAACCCCTGAACATCACTGGGTGTGACCCCAAAAAGAAAAATAAATAAATAAATAAATACAGTAAATGGTTAATGTGCCTTTTTTAAGAAAAAAAGCAAATGCATATATAATGATTTTTAATCTTGTTTGTAAGTGATCCAATAGTCTGATTTTTATTTAGTGCCGTTAAACAAGATAGAATAAATATAATTGAATAAGATTGTTAAGCCTTAGCTGAAGTTAATTTTTGATCTTGTGGTGTGAATGTTAAAAAAACAGACTAAAAGTCAAATGTATATATATGTATTTAGAGTTGATAGAAGGGGTAAGGCAGTTTCCTTGAAAACAGCCAATCTAGGTTTGATCGCTGGAACTACAAACGGTCCACTAAGCACCACCAATAGTGATCTCTAAGTGAAGAGCCAAAAGTAAACGCTGAGCATCACCAGGAAAAGCTTTAAAACAAACAGACACAATAAATGAGTGAATAAATAAATGAATAAAAGGCATGCATCAACATAAGACTACTACTGGGCATGTAGATTGTTTGTTGATAATATTATGCTACATGTTTAATTATATTCCTAAAATAGGCACAAGCATAACAGGTTAAGACAAATATTTTGCAGAGATCTGAGTACATGAAAAATATGTCAAAATATGAACACATTTTATGTTGAAAATATAAAATATATAATTATAATACATACAATATAGATATTTTGTGTATTTTAATGAAAGTTATAGTACATATATTATTAAGCCAAGTGTTTGAAATGTGATATCTGTCTGCAATCATTCCTTGCTAACTGCTGCTATAGGAAATGAATTTCATACAATAATAGTTATAATGGTATTCTAATCAATCTTTTATGCTCTAGTTACAATGCTTTACACATGCTGTACCTATGAATGCTAAATAAATGTATGCCGCATAAGTGAAGAAATGGATGGAATGGATTGGAAAAATAACTGATGAATTAGTGCCTTTAATAGTACTACCTATGCATTCTGTATCTACAATATGCTTTTTTCTAATGCAATGGTATTTGTAATTGCTGTAATGTAGGAGCAACTCAAATGTTTGAAAACAATCAATGGATAAAGAAAATGTGGTCAATGGGAATAGGTGGAGAGTTCAAATGACTAAAACACATGTGCTGTACAACAGGATACTCTATTAGTTCCCTGACACTACGGGAGTGAAATTGAGCACAGTACATGAAGCAAAACTTAAACCACTGGGGGAGCTCTATACTCTCCCCATCCCCCCAATGTGACTTGATATTATTAAGTTACTATTATGTACACTATTACTATATTCAGTTACAGGAAAAGATGAAGTCTTGCCCTTTTTCTAGAACTAAGATGGAAATGAGGAATGAATAGATCTAAAATATAAATGTTCTCTTATTCAAGAGAAAAATTCATCAGAATGGTACCAATTTCTGATGAGCTCATTCACAGTAACGGTCCTTCCGTTGTTCATCGACTTGCTCGAGCAGGCCCAGTAACGTCTCCATCGTGAAACTTGTTGTTACTGTGTTTGGTACATTGAATACATCACAGGTAGCTTGCCAGGCTTTGCTGTGTGGGCGAGATACTCTCGATAGCTTGCCGGGCTCTCTGAGAGGGGAGGAGAAATCGAACTCAGGTCAGCTATGTTGGCTACATGCAAGGCAAACACCCTATCCACTATGCTATTGCTCCAGCCCGAGCTCATTCATATACGGTATATAAAGAAAGAAAGCAATGGAATGAACAGTTGCTGATAAAAATAAAGCCTTAAACTCTGACAAAATAACTGATATTGCCATGTGTGGGGTATTTGTGGAAGTTGGCTGAAAGGGACAGACTGATAGTGTCACAAACGTAGTATGGACAATCACTGGTAAAGGTTTGGGTGTTTATTCCCTGACAATATATCAAAAGAATTATTATAGGGACTGGAGTGATATCACAGCGAGTAGGGCATTTGCATTGCAGGTGGCCAACCCGGGTTCGATTCCCAGCATCCTATATGGTCCCCTGAGCAACACCAGGCGTAATTTCTGAGTGCAGAGCCAGGAGTAAACCCTGAACAGTGCCGGGTTTGAAACAAAGAGAAAAATAATTATTATAATTGTAAATATAACTTCTATATTACTAAATTTTTTTCTCTTAAAAACTGATTATTCTATAATATATATTGCTAAATATATTTTTTGTTAATAACAATGGGTTGATACTGTATAAATTATGTTATACAATGAATAACAGGTGATGGGTTGGAGGATCTTCTGACAGATACAGTTAATATCTCCGTTTTTCTTATATTGCTCTATCAATTGGAGATATTATATTATTTCATATAAAAATTAAGCATTTTGTTATATTCTCTTTATCATTAGAATTTTGATTGTTTAATAAATGCCCAAATCACAAAGTTTATCTTTTCCATAATATTTTCCTAAGTTGAAATATTTTATTGTTTCTTTATAATTTTTGTATACATTTTATGTACATTTAAGAATTTATTATTTTTGAAACTGTATTGAGTGTGGGATCACTTATATTTTATTTTTTATTTTTTTATTTATTTTTATTAGTGAAACACCATGAGGTACAGTTGTAGACTTACAAACTTTCATGCTTGGATTTCAGTTATATAATGATGGAATACCCATCCCTCCACCAGTATCCATTCTCCATCATCAATGATCCTAGTAGCCCTCCCACACCCACACCCCATCCCTCCCCCCCAACCCCGCCTCTGAGGCAGGACATTCCCTTTTGTTTACTCTTTCCTTCAGGGTGTTGTAGTTTGTAATAGAGGTATTGAGTGACCATCCAAATTTTGGCTATTATGAACAGTGCAGCAATGTACATAGAACTGCAGATGTCATTTTGACTGTACTTTTTTGTTTCTCCGGGTTATATTCCCAGGAGTGGTATTGCTGAGTCACATAGAAGCTCAATTTCTAATTTTTTGAGAATTGTCCATACTATTTCCAAAAGGACTGAAACAGTCCGTATTCCCACCAGTAGTGATGGAGGGTCCCTTTCTCACCACATCCATGCCGACACCAGTTGCTTTAGTTCTTTTGGATGTGGGCCAGTGTCTGTGGTGTGAGATGATATCTCATTGCTGTTTTGATCTGCATCTCCCAGATGATTAGTGATGTTGAGCATTTTCTAATGTTCTTTTTTGCCATTAAGATTTCTTCTTTGAGAAAGTTTCTGTTCATTTCATCACCCTATTTTTTGATGGGGTTGAATTTTTTCTACTTGTGAAGTTCAATCACTGCTTTGTATACCCTTGATATCAACCCCTTTCCAGATGGGTATTGGGTGTATATGTTTTCCCATTGTGTAGACTGTCTTTGTATTTTGTCACTGTTCTTTTTGAGGTGCAGAAGCTTCTTAGTTTAAGATAGTCCCATTTGTCTATCTCTGTTTTCACTAACTTGGTCAATGATGTATCATCTTTGGAGATACAGTTAGCGTCAGTGTTGTGGAGGGTGTTGCCAACCTTGTCTTCAATGTACCTTATGGGTCCCAGTCTGATGTTTAGGTCTTTAATCCATTTTCATCTTTCTTTTGTATATGGTGTTAGATAAAGATCTGAGCCCAATTTTTTTTGCATGTAGATGTCCAGATTTGCCAGCACAATTTGTTAAAGAGGCTTTCCTTGCTCCACTTCACTTTCTTCCTCCCTTAACAAAGATTAGATAATCATATGTTTGGGGGGATATGTCAGTATATTCAACCCTGTTCCATTGGTCTGTGGCTCTGCCTTTGTTCCACTCCTATGCTGTTTGAATTATCAAGGCTTTGTAGTAGAGTTTGAAGTTGGGGAGGTTGATTCTTTTCATTTTCTTTTCCCCAAGAATTGCTTTAGCTATTCGTGGGTGCTTATTATTCTATATGAACTTCAGGCATGTTTGCAAAATTTCTTTGAAAAATGTCAAGGGTATCGTTATAGGGATCACATTGAATTTGTACAATGCTTTGGGGACTATTGCCATTTTGACAATACTAATTCTCCCATCCATGAGCAGGGTATGTCTTTCCATTTCCTCATGTCCTCTTTTATTTCCTGAAGTAGCGTTTTCTAATTTTCTTTGTACAGGTCTTTTACATCCTTAGTTAAGCTGATTTCTAGGTGATTAATTTTCTTGGCACAATTGTGAATGGGATTGTTTTTGTCATGTCACTTTCTTCTCTCTCATTATTGTGTATAGGGAAGCCATGGACTTTTGAGTACTGATTTTATAGCCTGCAACTTTACTGTACAAGGCTATTATTTCTAGAGGTTTCTTGGTAGAGGCTTTAGGATTCTCTTGATATAGTATCATATCATCTGCGAATAGTGAGAGCTTGGTATCTTCCTTTCCTACCTGAATGTGCTTAATATCTTTTTCTTGCCTAACTGCTATTGCAAGTATTTCCAGTACTAGGTAGAACAGTAGTGGATAGAGTGGGCATCCTTGTCTCATTGCTAGTCTTAGAGGGAAGGCTCTTAGTTTTTCCCCATTGAGAATGATGCTTGCCAAAGGTTTTTTGTAGATGGCTTTAACTATATTGAGGAAAGTCCTTTCTATCGCCATTTTGGTGAGGGTTTTCATCGTAAACGGGTGCAGGATCTTGTAAAATGCTTTCTCTGCATCTATTGATATGATCATATGTTTTTTATCTTTTATTTAGTTGACATGATGGATTACGGTGATTGATTTCCGAATGTTAAACCATCCTTGCATCCGCGGAATGAATCCCACTTGGTCATGGTGTATGACCTTTTTAATGAGCTGTTGAATTCTATTTGCTAGTATTTTGTTGAGAATCTTCACATCCTTGTTCATCAGATATATCGGCCTCTATTTTTTTTTTTCTTGTGCTGTCTTTGTTTCCTTTTGGTATTAGAAAGATATGAGCTTTATAGAAACTGTTTGGGAGATAGTCTGTTTCTTCAATTTCCTGGAATATCTTGAGAAGAACTGGCAATAGTCCTCTTTAAATGTTTGGAAATATTCGCTAGTGAATCCATCTGGACCTGGGTTTTTGTTTAGGGGAAGACTTTTGATTACAGTTTCAATTTCTTTGATATTAATAGGACTATTCAGGTATTCTAGATCTTCTTGATTCAGCCTTGGAGATTATAGGGATCCAGGAATTTATCTATTTCCTCTGGGTTCTCTTTGTGGCATACAAACTTTCAAAGTAGTCTCTGATGATCTTTTGAATTTCTTTGATTTCTGCTGTGACATCCCCCTTTTCATTTCCTATTTGTTTTATTAGACTTCTCTCTCTCTCTCTTTATTTGTGAGAATTGCTAGTGGTTTATCTATCTTGTTCATTTTCTTGAAGAATCAGCTCTTGATTTCATTGATCCCTTCTAATCTTTTTCAACCTGAAATCTATGTTGTCCAATACTAGTAAGGCCACTCCAGGTTTTTTGAGTGAGTTGTTTGCTTGCAGGGTTGTTTTACATCCTTTGTCTCTGAAGCTGTGTTTATTCTCATTGTTCAGATGTTCTCTTGTAGGCAGCAGAATGTTGGGTTCTGTCTCTGCATCCATTTTGCCACTCTGTGTCTCTTAATTGGTGAATTTAGACCATTAACGTTGAGAGGGATTATTGTTATGGGACTTTGTATCATAATTTTGTACGGGTTTGTTGTGCATGTAGGGGTTTTTCTTGTCTTACACTAGCCCCTTTAGCCCTTCTTTTAGGTTTGGTTTTGAGTCTATGAAGTTCTTGAGCTGTTGTTTATCCAGAAAATAATATACAATTCCTTCGAGTTTGAGTGAGAGTTTATTTGACTAGAGTATTCTTAGTGAAGCATTCATTTTATTGAGTTTTTTCACTATATTCCCACCATTGCCTTTGGACTTGGTGGGTTTCCTCTGGTAGGTCTGCTGTGAATCTAAGGGGTGCTCCTTTGTATGTGATTTGTTGTTTTGACCTTGCTGCTTTCAGTATTATGTCTCTATCCACAGCTTCCATCATTCAACTATAATATGTCTATGATATGTCTTGGAGTGTTTCTGTTAGGGCCTCTTTTAGCTGGCACCCTTCGGGCTCCTTGAATCTGGATGTCTGCATTGACCATCTTTGGGAATTTTTCAGCAATGATTTGCTTAATAGTGGCTTTTTCATTGGGACTGTTTCCCTGACCTTCTGCTACTCCAATGATTCTAATGTTGTTCCTCTTGAAATCATCCCCTAGAACTCTGATTTACTCTGGAGCTATTTTGAGGTCTCTTGCCATTGTTTGTTGTTGCCTGTAGGCTTTGTGCAGCTCATCTTCCAGCTCACTGATTCTGTCTTCAGCTGTAGCCCTTCTACTATTGAGGCCACGCACTGAGTTTTTTTATTTCATCTACTGAATCTTTTATTTGTGACATTTCTGTGTGTAACTTTCCAATTTCTGCCTTCATATTTTCTTGTATTTTCTCAATGGCTTCTTTCATATCCTCCTTTAATTTACTAGATATCTATCTCCCTGTTTCATTGAGTTCATTGAACATTTTCATTACCTCATATCCGTATTCTTTCTCAGAGAGTTCCCTTACGTGTGTAAAACCTAAAGAGGCTTCTGTACTCTTTTCATCGTCCTCTCCTGATGTTGGGTATTTGTGTTGTTTATTCATGTTGGTGTGGTGGTATGGAGACTGAGATATTACACGAGATTGTTGGGTATGAGTAATTTACTTGTGGCCATGAGAGCATTGGCCTGCCCAAAATTAGGCCAAGTCCACTTCTGCAGAGGTCACACCCACTTCTGCAGAAGCCATGTTCCCTACAAGTACCTGGTGTGTGTGTGGTGACTTTGAATCCTAGAGTACCTGGGACACATATGAGGGGAAGGTGAAATCCTGGTTTCAAATAATGACTGACCTTGGAGAAGAAGGAAACCCAAGATCGTTTATATTTTAGATCTTTTCTCATTACTATGAATAGGGCTGCTCCCCAATCATCAATCACCACTATCAGTGATACTACGTCTGATTTGTTAGTTCTAACCTTTTGTTGTTTGGCTCCTGCAATGTGGTAGTGCTTAGCTAAATAGAGCGGTGGGCTCCTAGGACCACAGCAGATGTGCTTATGGGGACCAGTACTATACCTGGCAGTGCTAGAGAGCCATGCATTGCTGGATAAAATATAAAGTTTACTCAAAAGTAAATCTATTTGAGCATATACTTTAACCCTTACATAATATCACCCTTTTATATTTTTTTTTTCTTTCATGAACTGTTCCTTAAAATGCATTTATTACTATTTGAGGAGTACATGCCAACAGAAGGTGAAAGTAAGGGGAGATATTAATTTTATAATATAATATGTAAAACAGTCTATGGCCACATTTATGCGTAGTTTAACTGTAAATTTTTAATTTACTTTATAATTGATTTTTAATAGAGTGTACTGTTCCAAATGATCCCAGTAAGAAACTTTGCTCTAACATATTTCTATTCTACAATATCACCCTTTAATATACTGTATCAGAAACTGTCTGACTGCTTACAGATGTGTGCTAAATATTTGTTCATTAACCAAATTGAAAAAAAAATAAAGAGACTGAGCAGTGAATTGAGGTGAGATATTTGTGAATTGGTTTGGATTGAGAACTTCCTTCTTGAAAACAGTCATTTTCAAATAATCCGGTAATTTGGAAAATGTGTAGCAATACCATTCAGTTATCTCATAAAATAATTAGATGATGTGTGTTTAATTGCAATTGAACTTTTTAAGTTGGCCAAATTCAGTCACTGGAAAAATCAGTGTTTAAAATATAATGTGTTATGTATATACGTGTACACATACATATATACATACATATATTCATATATACATGCATGCATACATACATATGTAAATTATTTTCTCCTTTTTATAATCTTGTAAGATGATTTTCTTTCTTTTTATTTTCCACTAAATATTACATTATTAATGAGCTCATCATTCCTCTCCATTCAAACACCATACTTTTTATGACTTCTTCTGTCTACAAATGTTTTAGAATATATGTCATGCTAAAAATAGACTGATAAGCTGCATTCTCCTTGAACACACCTTCTGTCCTTCAATTCTCCTTCGCTGTGCTTCTTGAAAGAAGAACGCATTATTTTGCCATTTACATCACTCATAATCAGTCTTCATTTAAAGTAAATCTCTCTAATACCACCTGTCTTCTAAATCCTGATGAACTCATTGTCAAATTCAATTTATTTTCTGTGTTCATCTTACTTCTAACTTTGCATATTTAACACCATTGGCACTTACTTTGCTGCCAATATCCTGTTCTCAAACTCAAATTTTAAAATGTTCACTGATCTTGGCTTCTTTTAAATTCACTTTCTATTACCTTTTTCTGTCTCCAAACCCACAAATTTTATAGCTCCTCTTTGCTCTGATGTAATGTGTGGCATACATATTTAATCCTCTGTTCACTTTATTTAATTCACAAGATGTATACTTTTATGGCTGAAGCTATCATTGAAAGACCTAAATTTGCAACCTTAAATCTTTGCTTCTTACCTAACTTAGACACTGCATATTCAAACTTCCAAACTGCAAGAGGATACATCTTCGTGAACTGATGAATATCATATTAAATATTCACAGCTTCATATCCATGAAAACTAGAGTTCAGGTAGTGAACACAATGCAGCAAACACCAATGTTGGCTTATAAAATTGTATACCTAAAACCACTATAATTCTACAAATTAATGTAACTTGAATTTACGTATTCATGTTTTTAAAATGCCACATGTTATTTTTTTATGTTACTCAACTTTCATATCTTTTCTTTTCCTTTGAAATACTGAGGAGAATAATTCAATACTCACTTTCTAAGAGAAAATAGCCACACAGCTACATCCAATGAAATTTTATTATAATACCTAATTGCAAATCATATGTGATTTAAGCTTTAATAAGATGCATTACCAGGGAGTCTTACTTCCTAACTATAGTGAACTCTTAATTTCAACAGCAATTAGTATTCAAAATCATCATTTCCCATAAGGCATCTGGGAATGAAATTTTTGAAGTGCAACCTATTCAATTATTTCTGCTACAGCCTTAGTATCTATTAATCTCACACAATGAAGTCTGTGGATACCACACAATTTAAAAATTTTAATATTGTTTTGCCTAAAATATCAGTCAAAATCATTTGGACCTGGATAAATCATACTTAATTTATTGTTATGTCAGCTAAGGTACAGATTTACATGTTATTAACTTTTTAAAAATAGTTTGAATGCTAGAAAGAACAGTGGGTAACACCATCTCTGACACCCCTTATAGTTTCCAGAACCTTGGTGGAGTGGTCCCTGAGCATAGTCAGGAGTTAAGCTCTAAGTGAACTCTTGATGTGGCCTAAACTCAGACCTCCCCTCAAAAAATACTTTCAGAGAAGTGTTCATTTTATATTTATGTGTAAACTTATATCCTTTTTGGAAATTGTTCTTTACTATAATCATAAAGTGAGTTAATGACTACAGAAACTACAAAGAAGATGGCAGAAAAGGGTCTCCTGTGCATCAAATAAGGTAGTAAATGAAACAACTCGAAAGCTCTCATGGTACCACAGAGCATAGGTAAACAGCAAAGTTTTTAAAATTTCTATCCAAAGATCTGTTGTATAGTAGGGAAACTATACGATTAAGGGATAACCTTATAGCACAGCAGGTAGGGTGTTTGCCTTGCATGCGGCCAACCCCGGTTCGATTGCTCCATCCTTCGCGGAGAGCCTGACAAGCTACTGAGAGTATCCCATCTGCGCAGCAGAGCCTGGCAAGCTCCCTGTGGTGTATTCAATATGCCAAAAACAGTAACAAGAAGTCTCACAATGGAGACGTTACTGGTGCCCACTCGAACAAATTGATGAACAATGGGAGGACAGTGCTACTGTGGACAGTGCATAGTTCTTGTAAATTAAAATGAGTTTCTATCAGTTTGGACCATGAAGTGGCACTGTGGTGCAGAGCTCTCCATCAGCTCCAATATATATTTAAACTAAACTATACAATATGGGCTGGAGCGATAGCACAGTGGTAGGGCGTTTGCCTTACAAATGGCCAACACGGTCGACCGGAGTTTGATTCCTCTGCCCCTCTTGGAGAGCCCGGCAAGCTACCGAGAGTATTTCGCCCGCACGGCAGAGCCTGGCAAGCTACCCGTGATGTATTCAATATGCCAAACACAGTAACAACAAGTCTTCTGATAGAGATGTTACTGGGCCAGCTCGAGCAAATAGATGAACAATGGGAGTACCATGACCGTGATTCGATTAAGGGATTGGAGGACGGGTGAATAAAGATGAAATGATAATTGTTCTGGTGGCCGCTGACTCATCCCATGCTCACACTGTAGGGATGGACAGTCATCATAGTGACACTATATGTCCAAGGAAAATGGATTGCTGTACATTGACCCCCAGCACTCTGAATCCCCCTCTGCCACAAGCCAGGTAGTTGGCTGGTCCAGAGTTAAGGAGAATCGCAAAATTGGAATATCAGCAAGATGTGTTGACACAGTCACATTCAGTAAAGCCCAATGGAGCAATCCGAGAGGAGGCATAACAAAGGTCACAGACAGCAGCAGAAAAGGCAATGACAGTACCTGTCTGCGAAGTCTAATCTCAGGGCAGACTTCTGCCTAGTTTATAAAGAAAGAGACTTTAGAAAAAAGAAGATGCTACTGGCATGCTACCTGCCCCAAACCAAGAATTGAAGTCACAGGACCAAAGTGAGGCATTGATAACTTTGTATGCGGACAGTTGATTCCAATTGTGAAGAAGTGTCTCACCATTGGCCTGGCCCAGCATAAATTCGGTTAGCTGGTGAACAGAGACCTCCAGTTGTTCTTCAAACCTATACAAAAGTCTAGTAATCACGGTTCTATAGACACAATAAATAAGCAGATAAGCCAACTCAAAGTCGTGGGGGAAGAAAACAATGCAGAGCAGTTCCCCAGAACTCCGTTGTAAAACCTCTCAGAGGACAACTTCACAGTCAAATGATCATAGTGAGTTGATTCAGCCACCTGAAGTTAGTGACAGAACAGTCTGCCAAAAACAACAAAAAGTATTAAAAGAGAGAGTATTTAAAAATGCCATTAAAATTCACAGAACTTAATAGCAAGGCTGGTGATCAAAGAAGTCATTGAAAGACCTCAGCAGAAGAGTGCCAAATGTACAGGAATAAATCAGTCTTTCTTTATTCAAAGATAAAGAAAATAATGGATATGGAATGAAAGATGTCAGGAAATGATAAGTTCAAAAGAAATAGCATTTGACTTAGAGGTATTCCTAAGAAAGAAAGAAGAGAGATTGAAGGGAAAGTATTTGTCACATTTATTTATTTATTTATTTATTTGTTTGTTTTCTTTTTGGATTACCCCTGCCTATACTCAGGGGTTACTCCTGAGTCTGCACTCACAATACTCCTGATGGTGCTTCGAGGACCATCTGGACTGCTAGGGATCAAATGCTGATTGAGTACATGCAAAGCTAATACCCTACCCACTTTCCAATCACTCCTACTCCAATTGGTCACATTTTTAGCTGCAATATTAGTCTGAATTCTTCTCTCAGGCTGTTATTTCAAAATGGGCAAAAAACTTCAATAATAAACCTGCATTCATAAAGAAAAATCAAGGAGAATATAGGCAGAATTCTCCAGAATATTTACTACAGAGACATTTTCCATAACTCCATACCATCACTCCAGAAAAAGAAGAAGTAAACAAACAAGGTATATGAAGTTAAGAAACGTGTGTTCCATAAAAGAAATGATGACCAGACAAAAATGTAGACTTTACTAACTGGAAAAAAATATCTGTTTACCAAACATCTCAAAAGGGGCAAATATTAAATTGCACTAAGTGACCAGGAAGAATATGGAAAAGTGCTCTTCATCACTTACAATAAGGGGAATGCAAATGCAAAACAATTAGTGTCTCCTTGACTGAGAGACTGACACATATCAACAATGGTAGAAACAACAAGTACTGGTGATGTAGGGGAAAAGGAACACAAACCAACTGTTGATGTAATGTCAACTATGAAAAACAGTGTTGTGGGTTATTTTCAGAAAATTAGGAGTGGAGCTTCCATGTAACATAATGATTCTATTAATTGACATCTACTCAAAGCCCCCTATGTTCATTACTTAACAAAGTTATGCACCTAAATTTATTGCAGTGCCAGGCACAATATTCAAGAATTAGAAACAAGTGTCCCACAACAGATGAGTGAATTAAGAAACTCTAGTAAATCTACACAATGGAATACTCTATAGATCTAATAACAGATGACATTCTGAATTTCTCCACTATGTAGGGAGAGCTATAGAGTATCACACTATTCAAAGCGAAAGGAAGTTGTACAAAAACCACAAAATGATTTATCTCAAATATGAAATATAATAAGGAAATAAAAAACAACAAATACTTGCTTGAAAGTAGTTTAGAGGTTATGGCATTTACCCTGCGTGAAGTTGACTCAGGTTTAATCTCTTTTTTCCCCATATGCTCCTCTGAGCCCTGCCAAGAGTGATCACTAAAGGCCGAGCCAGGAGTAAGTGCTAAGCACCACTGGGCGTGATCCTCACAAAACTCCTCCCAAAACCATATGGTCAATGGTAAGAGATTCTAAGAACAAGCTTCCAGAACTGAGTTCCTGAGGGGCTATGTTGGGTATAAAAATGGGGGTGAGAAGACCCTCGAGGCAGTGGTGGAGAAATATTGACACCCTGATTATCCGTGTGGTGTTGGAACATTGTATGGATGAAACTTTATAATTAACAGTGATCGTTGCGTCTAAATAGAAATAGAAGTCAGTAAATAAAAAGAACTTTATAATAACATATCTCACCTTAATTATTAATAAAATACATGTCATATGTCCAAATCATGATCATTAATCTACCTGATTTTAAATTGGTAAGTTTTGCATGTCACTTGTGAAAATCTGTATTTTGCTATTGGAATATACTTTTCTGTTAGGGAACAGTTTTTCCCCAATGTGGGTAGGGTGTTTGCCTTGCACGTGACCGACTAACCCTAGTTTGATTCCTCTACCCCTCTCGGGGAGCCTGGCAAGGTACCGAAAGTATCTCCCCCAGACCGCAAAAGTCTGGCAAGCTACCCGTTATATATTCAATATGCCAAACACAGTAACAACAGTCACAACGGAGACGTTACTGGGCCCATTTGAGCAAAGCGATGAACAACTGGTGGACAGTGCTACAGTGCTAGTATTCAGACACATTGGGCACCAGGTCCAGGCAGACATGGGGTGAAGGATGACAGGTACACAGAGAAACCACTCCAGAAGACAGGTGATGGATGCTCAGTTTATTGCCAAATAGAAACATATTTTATAGAGGGTCTGGCTTAAGAGGATGGTCCAACCACATAAAAAGGATGGTCCAGCCACATAAAGCAGAGTGGAAAGGGTGACCTATATCATCTTTCCCACTCTGCTTTACCCTGGTCCAATTCCAATTAGGACTAGACACTGCAGTTAGAAATGACTCGCTAAGCATAGGTGACTGTTGGAGTACACGGAGCTTGGGTTTATTAGATTGTACCCATCACACTGCTCCCGAGTCACTCCCATTACTTTGTCTGTCTGTGACCTCTTCTATGCTCTCTTCCCCAACCAATTTGTAAGGTCTCATCCTGCTTAGACACTGAAGCTGTACTGTAAGTTAATATTGCCTTTCTCCTCTCCTTATGTCTTTTGAGCAGTTTACTTTAATGCAATGTCCTTTTGTATAGATACAGGAAGACAATTAATTAATATTATGCTCTGTAACTTAGGAATTGATTGGCTTTGAATATTATTCACTCCTGGGCATCTGCCTTCTCAACTTAAGCCTCAGTTGCCTTCACTTCCTAGCACCCCAAGGGCAGGGTCCCGACGTGGGACTGGATGGAACCAGGGCAAGCTGGTAAGTTATGTGCTACCCTGGCATCGCGATGGGCCAGGCCAAGGTGCCACGATTCTTAACTATAAGTTAAGAGTTTGATCATAGGCAAATGATGTCATGATCCAAAAGTAACAAGACTAGGGCCCTGCTGCTAGGAATAGGAAAGATATCTGGCCTGAGCACTGCAGTCTGAGATCGAGATGGCCCTAGGAGAGCAATTCTATAAGCTCAAAGTATTTCTTACTGTGTCCATACGAAATGATTAATATTATGGGCTGGAGCGATAGCATAATGGTAGGGCGTTTGCCTTACAAGCGGCCAACATGGCCGACCCGAGTTCGATTCCTCCGCCCCTCTCGGAGAGCCCGGCAAGCTACCGAGAGTATTCGATATGCCAAACACAGTAACAACAAGGTCTCCAATGGAGACGTTACTGGGCCCGCTCGAGCAAATCGACGATCAACGGAGGGCCTTTACCTTACCTTACCTTATATGTTGGTTGGACAAGGAGAGGAGAAACATGTCCTAGAAGCAGTTTCCTGTGTGTCCTGACTAGCTTGGATGAGACTGCTTTTTTGGAGATGTAGATTCCAAGCTCTAGCAGACTGGTCTTTGTTGTGCTAATCTAAGTGCTTGTAGCTTGTGAAAAGGTGAGGCCAGGATTACTGGCCTGCAGATGTAAGGAAACAATGTATGTTTGCCTCCTCAATGTTCTTTCTGTAACTCCTTTTGATGATGTCACTATATTGCGCTCTATAGGGGTACTATGATCTATATAAGGGAGATTTCAGGGCTCTCTGGGGGGACATGTGCATCAGAGAACCTGGGAAGATGGGGCTGAGGACAGAAGCGGAGAGAACAAAGGCGCACGTGCTCGAGGATTCCTAAGGCCTCCATGACATACATCTCTTCCATGTAATAAACGGCTGCTAAGACCAACCAGCTTGGCCTCGTTTCCTTCCTTTGTCTGACCATCGCCATCGACCTCCCTGGAGTGGGGAAACGGCCAGACTGCCGGCCTTTTATTTTTTGTGTGTTTACACAGGTGACAATTCTTGGGGAGTTGGGTGAGACTCAAGACTGGATACCAGATGCTTTTCAAATGTGCCTAGATACTCCCTATTGGGTGTTATGCAGGGACAGGTCTTATCTGCTATGCAAGGACAGATATTATTTGCTCTGGCACCTGTTACTATGTTCCACACTTTTCACTTTTCCATGGTTTCATAGTTTTCCTGAAGAGATAAGTAAAATTTGCTTTTAAGTAAATTTTGTTGGAATTATGTTAAATGTCAGTAATTCATACTTTCTCAGGAAAAATTTAAAAGGAGTTTTTGGAAACCAAATTCATTTGTTCACATGTCTGACACAGTAATGAGACTTCTCAATAGTAATGTTGGACTATTTTATTTTAAGAGTTTAATAAAGTCTTTCTTTGGGACCTTTTAAAAAATTTTTGGTTAGTTTTTCGGGGACTCTCCCCAACTGTGCTCAGGGGTTATTCCTGGTTCCATGCTTAGTGATCACTCCTGACATTGCTCAGGGGACCATATGGGGTGCGAGGGATAGAACCCCAGCCAGCTATAAGGAAGGCGAGCTCCTTGCCCTCTGTACTATTTCTCAAGCCACATAGAGTGGATTTTTATACTAACAAAGTTGAAATTTAAGCAATTCTTGATTTGGCAATGGTAAATAAAATATTTTGCTTTATATATTAAGCATTACACATCTTCTGAAAATTATTCATGGAATCAATACATCAATTATTGACAAACAACAACCTCAAGGCTGAGATTAAAGTTCCTATAAATGTGATTATTTATTCATTTATCACTTTTTATTATTAACTGGGGATGCACATTGATTTTACCTTTAGGGAAATATGCTGAGAGAAGCTGCTTTAATCACTCCTCCACTTGATTGATCCTTTCATGTCATTCAGACTGCTGACTGAATAAACAAGCTGACTTTCTACTTTGATTCATAGGTCAATGCTCATATACTGTGTCTCGGGAAAGTAATTTTAGACTATGAAGTCATTAAAAGAATCATCTCTCCCTCCCTCTAGCTCTCCCTACAATACAAAATTAGTTTTTTTACAAGCATTAAAAATACCTTCACACCCAAAAGAAGAGAGAGAACAAAGGGGAATGCCCTGCCACAGAGGTAGGGTGGGATGGGGGGATGGGGGGGTGGGAGGAATACTGGGATCCGTGGTGGTGGGAAATGGGCACTGGTGGAGGGATGGGTATTTGATCATTGTATAATTGAAACCCAAGCACACAAATTTGTAAGTCTACAACTGTACCTCATGGTGTCTCACTAATAAAAATTTTAAATAAATAAATAAATAGATACCTTCACTTTTATCGAAAGATTGTTTTTATTTTATTATTTTTCATGGCATTACAGGCAATGGTCTAGGCTTATTCTTAGCTCTGTGTTCAGGAATTATTCAGGATGGTGTTTGGAACATCATTTGTGGTTCCTGAGATCAATCCTTGGTCACCTAGACTCAAGGTAATCATGGTCATGGACAAATTCTGTCATGATCCAAAAAGTAACAATTAGATTAGGACCCTGCTAGGGTTAGGAAAGATTAATCTGACCTGAGAACTGTAGTCTGAGATATATAGGGAGATGTTCCCAGGAGAGCTCAATGTATCTCTTACTGTGTCCATACAAAATAACTAAAATTAAGAAGTAGAACTAAGATGTTAATAAAGATGTTAATTAAGTTATTGGACTAAGTATAGGAGAAGAACCCTAAGTGGCATTTTGCCCTTGAGCCTGATTGGGATCAGGAAGAGCTTTCATATGTTGATTGTGCTACCTGGATGTGTGGTTGTTACCCTCATTGCTGGGGAAAAAGAGAGAAGGAGGAGAGACCTAGGAGGTAAGGCAGAGTGCTGAGAGACTAAAAAGAGGGGCAGGAGGAGACCGGAATGGGGAGTTCAGTGAGACTGCAAAAGGCATGTTCAGAGAATGGAATAAACAGCAGCTGATCACCAACCAGTCTGGCCCTCGTTTACTCCTTTGATTATCCATGGCATCTGCTGTCCTGGGTTGTGGTACGGCTTGAAACCACCAAATGCAGGTAGCTAGAGAGAGCTGTTGGGGTTCCTTGTCTTGTGATTACACAGATATTCTTAAGATATTGTCCATGGAAAGTAGGTCAAATTTCGATATGCAAATTTAGCATTTTTCTGCTCCTCAGCATGGAGATTGAATGTAGTTAGAATTCTTACTCTCAAAATGATCCTCACCATTCCCCATCCACAGTAAATAGCAGCTTCTGTTTTCCTGCGGTGACACTTCCTCCCGAATTCAGTTCCACTCTATGCCTCTACTTTTTTATACAGTGACTCTATAATTGTCTATTTGTCCCCAATCTTGGAGGTAGTTCATTGCTCTGTTCCCTTTCATTCTTACACCATTTAAGAAAAGTTATTATTTTTTAATTTTTTCCAACTTTTAGTTGTCAGTGGGACAAAGGTGTAATTTTCAATTTCCTTATATGTGGGGCCAGAAATGGGAAATGAGAGTACGAGCTTTTTACATATAAACAATTTTGCTGACAGAACTTTAGTGGCTTCCTTTCTATCTGCAAATCAAGATAAAAATACAAAAAAAAGTTTATTAAAACTTTTCAGAAAAAAAACTAACAGGAATCTGTAACAAAGTTTCCCCTAGGAGGAGTTTGCATTTGAACTACCTTCTGAGAGGCATAACAGATATCGATCAGTAAATACTCAATTTATTTTTGACAGAGGAACTGAAATGTCTCATAAATTATGTCATGCTCCTTCAGCTACCAATGACAGATACGTGGGGCCTGGGAAATAGCTCAAGTGCTAGAGCACAGGCCCAGAATATTGGAGGTTCCTGGGTTAGATTCTTTACCCTACCTCCACTCATTATGTCTTCTGATTACGATGTACTTTAAAAATCTGTATCTATAGATATATAGATATTGATATATCTGTAACTAGAGATAAAGGAGAGCCATTTCGTCTTAACATTTAGAATAAAAAACTAGAAACCCTCCCAACTTTTCCAATATTTCTATGGAAATTTCTTGATAATTTTTCACTATGATTTCTCTTTCAGATTCTTTAGTTTTTAATTAAAGTGATAGTCACTAGATTCTGAAAGTAAAATAGTTAAACAGAAAATGTGTTGTCCAGTATCACACATGGTTCTGACTCATGACTTAATATTTGACTTCCGTCTTCCCTCTTTGTTACTTATGTCAAGTCTGCACTTTCAGGTCTAATTATAGTCACCGCTTTTCACATTTTAAGAACATATTACTGATTCATAGCATATTTTGGGCTGGAGTGATAGCACAGTGGTAGGGTGTTTGCCTTGCACGCAGCCAACATGGCCGACCCGAGTTCAATTCCTCCACCCCTCTCGGAGAGCCCGGCAAGCTACTGAGAGTATCTTACCCACACGGCAGAGCCTGGCAAGCTACCTGTGATGTATTTGATATGCCAAACACAGTAATAACAAAGTTTCCAGTGGAGCCGTTACTGGGTCCGCTCGAGCAAATCGATGAACAATGGGAGGACAGTGACAGTGACAGCATATTTTACTTGTCTATACTTTAAGACAATATACATATCAAAAACATGTTGAGAAATTTTAAACTTAGGTATTAAACATCTTTGCTAGTTTAGTGTTAATTTATGTCTTTGATACATGTCTTATTTAATTATCGATTATCGTTTTCTTTGCCTTTGACATCTTTGCATTACTCATTAAATGGATATTAGTAGGAAGCTTTTGAGCGATTTCACTTTTCATCATTTAAAAAAAGTAATACAAAATTTCAGGAGCTCAGCTTTAGGCTTCACGATTAACAACCACATTGTAGTACCATTCCTAGATCTACATCCAGATTCTATTGTCATTGCCTTGGTATTCTTATTTCCTACTTTTTTCTTTCTGTTGCTCATGACTCATTCCCTCTGATTTTACTGTAATTTTTCTATATTGTTTGAGTAATTTTCATCATTATTAGTTAGTTTTCATTTCTTTGGATACGTACCTAGGAATTAAGTAATGAACCATATTTTATCTCTGTAGTTTTATCTTATTTAAAGAAAATTTTTACACAATTTCACACAGGTTACACAAACTTGCATTCTCAGCAACAGTATAAAAGAGTTTGGACATTAAGCCTGAGCAATAGTACACTGTGTAGGACATTTGTCTTGCTTACGGCTGAAGCGGGTTCAATCCCTGCAACCTTACATGGTTCTCAAGTTTCTCATTCATCATCTTTGAGCTCAATCCAGGAGAAAGCCCTGAGCACAGCCAGCTGTAGCCCAAAAACTAAAAAATAAAATACAGTTTATTTATACTGACACACTTTCCAATAGATGGTTGGTTCCAAATTTTTTGACAGAAGAAATTACTACAGGTATGAAATTCTATCTGCATGTGATTTTTACTTGCATTTCCCTAAACAATTAAAATTGAGCTTTTGTTCACTGTAGCACTGTTGCTCTGTCCTCCCATTGTTCATCAATTTGCTTGAGTGGGCACCAGTAACATCTCCATTGTCAGACTTGTTGTTACTGTGTTTGGCATGTTGAATACACCACAGGGAGCTTGCCAGGCTCTGTCGTGTGGGTGGGATACTTGGTAGCTTGCTGGACTTTACAAGGGGACAGAGAAATTGAATCTGGGTCGGCCGCATGCAAGGCAAATGCCCTACCCACTGTGCTATCGCTCCAGCTTTTATTCACATCATGATTTATTATTATTATTATTTTTTTTTTTATAATTTATTTATTTATTGAATCACTGTGGGAAAAGTTACAGAGCTTTCGGGTTTAGGTCTCAGTCATGTAGATACCGAACACATTTCCCTTTACCAATACTCATTTTTAACCCCGAACCCCAATAGACCCTCACCTCCCACCCCTCCCAATTCTTATGAGGCAGATGAGTTCTAGTTAATACTCTATCTACTTTGACTAGATAGATTATTTCGATAGAAGATGCACAATTATTGTTTAGAGTTTACGACCCACCCCCCCCCCCCCCAATCAGACATGCTGAAACAGCGTTGTGAAATGATTTGCTTTCTACAACTTGGTTTAAGAATAAAATGATGTCGCGCGGCCGCGATAGCGGCCGCGCGGTTTTGAATTTCTGCTATTTTACTTATTGACCCTGGAAGAATTTCTATTAAAAGTTAGCTAGTTAAGAGATTGATTTCTGTGCCCTGAAGTCGTGGCCGTGCCGGAGAGCCGCTCGTGGGGGGCAGCTGGCGACCTCGGTGGGGCGTGGGGGACGGCCCACAAAGCCCCCCTTCCCATGAGGTCCCCGCCGCTTCCCCGAGCCCGACTCAAACCCGCTTTCCACAAGGCTCCCGTGCGGCCGCCATCTTTCTTTCCAGAGAGGAGCGGGCGGGCCGGTCAACGCCCTTCCCCCTCTGGGCAGGCTTGGTGGCGCGGATCAACACAAGTCCATTTGCTTTTCTGCTCCAAGCGGCTGGTTCTCTGTGCTAAGTCCTTGTGCCTCCGGGGCCGTGGCCGTGCCGGAGAGCCGCTCGTGGGGGGCAGCTGGCGACCTCGGTGGGGCGTGGGGGACGGCCCACAAAGCCCCCCTTCCCATGAGGTCCCCGCCGCTTCCCCGAGCCCGGCTCAAACCCGCTTTCCACAAGGCTCCCGTGCGGCCGCCATCTTTCTTTCCAGAGAGGAGCGGGCGGGATGATTTATTATTTTAATATGAAGTTTCACGTCAACTTCGATAAATATGTAAGTTAATTTATTTTGTTTTAGCATATAGTTTAATGTATATGTCTTTATAGTTCGATTAATTCTGAAATTATATGTTCTTGAGTAAGTTAAATATCATTTATTTCTTTTCATCCATGAAGTTTTGTTAGCATTTTCTTTATGCTTTGTCTTACTTCAGATCTCAGGGGAAATTTGATTTAATAAGGAAAATTAAGTAATATCAACAATAATACTAGTTAACACATTAGACCACAAATTGGAGGCTGTAAATAGTCATTCATTACCATTGAGAATAACATCAGTCTAACAATAGATAAGGAGAAATTCAGAGAAGTGTGACATTGCTTCAAAGTCTTAAACACCAAAAAGGGAAAGTATGTAATTTTTTTTCTCCAAATTTTTAATAAAATCATTGTGAGTCACAAAGATATTCAGTTAAGTTTTTTGACAGACAATGTTCCATCATCACTGATTGCAACACAAGTGTTAACTGCCCTCCACCAGTGTTTCTGTGTTTTTTCTTGTCCTCTCGGCACCTTCCTCCTCCCTCATGCCCTACACAACCAGGCCCAAGCCTGGCATCTTGACAGGTATCTTTTAAGTTTGGTAATTAATGTTTGGAACTTGTGAATTCAATGTTGTTGACTCTGTGGTTTTGATTTGTACCTCTATTATTTCTGAATGCCACTGATGTACCTGAATCCCCTTGATCCCTGCTCTTCTCCCTTGACTCCTACTCTTCTCCACTTCCCTTTTCGCTCTATATCCTTGCTCCTCTTTCGTAAAGTCTGTTGTAAAGTGTGATCTAGGTGCTCTCCCCCTTAAAACCATTGTAATGATAAGGTACACTTATGTGTAATATTTAGAGTAACTAGGTTACATATAAGTGTAATACGGTCATGGTCACAGTCATGGTCTTCCTGTCGTTCATTGATTTGCTTGAGAGGGCCCAGTAACGTCTCCATCATGAGATTTCTTGTTACTGTGTTTGGCAGAATGAATACATCACAGGCAGCTTACCAGGCTTTGCTGTGTGGGCAAGATACTCTTGGTAGCTTGCCAGGCTCTCCAAAAGGGGCGGAGGAATCGAACTCAGGTTGGCCATGTTGGCTGCTTGCAAGGCAAACACCCTACCCGCTGTGCTATCGCTCCAGCCCAAGAATCACAGTCACGGTCCTCCCGTTGTTCATCAATTCACTCGAGCGGGCCCAGTAAAGTCTCCATCATGAGACTTGTTGTTACTGAGTTTGGCATATCGAGTACATCACGGGTAGCTTGCTAAGCTCTGCCGTGCAGGCGAGATACTCTCAGTAGCTTGCCGGGATCTCCGAGAGGGGCGGAGGAAGTGAACCCGGGTTGGCCATGTTGGATGCATGCAAGGCAAACGCCCTACCACTGTGCTATCACTCTAGCCCAAGTGTAATACATTACACTTAAATATTAATTAATTAAATTAAAGGTCCTCCCGTTGATCGTCGATTTGCTCGAGCAGGCCCAGTAACGTCTCCATTGGAGACTTTGTTGTTACTGTGTCTGGCATATCGAATACTCTCGGTAGCTTGCCGGGCTCCCGAGAGGGGTGGAGGAATCGAACTCGGGTCGGCCATGTTGGCCGCTTGTAAGGCGAACGCCCTACCCGCTGTGCTATCGCTCCAGTGTAAGACTATACACTTAAATATACTTAAGTGTATTCTAAGAAGAATTCTAAGTATTCTAAATATTATATTTAAGTGTATAGTCTTACACTTACACTTAAATGTAAGACTATACACTTAAATATAATATTTAGAATAACTAGATAACTCTAAATTATATGTAATGTTTTATATATAAGGATTATATTACATGTAATCCTGTGTTTTTCCTTCTTCTGGCTTACTTCCTTTATCATGTTTCCAATTCCATCCATGTTGCAACAAATTACATGATTTCATCATTCCATGCAGATGTGTAATATTCCATTGTTTCTATGCCATTACATGAAATATGTAATTTTTATACTATGCCAATTAGTTTGACCTAAATATCATTAAGTTGAATAGTATGACTTTTTTATGGTTTCTGAAACGCATTTAGTAATTGAGAAAAAATTCAAATTTATAATATGTATATATTCTTGATTTTTTTAATAATTTTCGATACACATTTATTTTATTTTCAATTTTGAAGTAATTTAAATTGGTAAAAACATAAAACAAGTGACCTGAAATTATAAAAGATGCAAAAAGCTTAAATGACAAAACTAACAATAGTACACACTTATAATATCATAGATTTTTATTTGTTAGTTAAAAAAAAGATTTTTCCCATTAACTCAAACATTGCATTAAAATATTGTGACTATTCCTTTGAAAATGAGGAATATTTGCATAATATTGCATAAAGAATATTTGGTATTCATATTCTACAATTAATAAAAACAGAATATAGAGACTACAAAAAGCAATGCATATTAAACAAAGCATAATATTTCCAAATAAATAACACATACACAATTGAACAGATAAGAATTTATAATACTTTCTAAACATTTTTATAACTTAAATAGAATATATTCTCACCTTATTTCTATTGGGTAATGTGTTCAAGATATTTGATAAATAACAGTATTTAGTAAGATAGACCATATTTAGATAGATCTGGTCTATCTTTCTTAGAAAGTTTAAAAATAATTTTAAGTCAATTCTAGAAATAGCCTTCGTAGACGTTAACTAAATAAAACGAAATGAAACATCAACTTGCAGACAGAATTAACTCTGAATTTTGCTATCATACTACTAGTATTATTATTACTACTACTAAAATAATAACAATAATGATTTGCTATTATTATTTTTATTATTGTTATTATTATATTTATTTGGACTTTGTGTCATGCCTGGTAGTGTTTGATACGTATCCCTTGCTTTGTTATGAGCAATCAGTCCTGGTGGACTTGGGGACCTTACAGGGTACCAGGGTTGAAAGCCCCAGTTGGCCACATCAAGGACAATGTCCCATCTGCTGTGCTATTGCTTGGACCTCTCTTTTAACTTCTTAAAAACAATAATAAAGATCATTTCAACTTTGTTTAACCTACTTAGACTATGTTTTTCCTATTTCTGTTCCTTGAAGTTCAATGTTATTTTTTCTTAAAGAGATTTTTAATTTTTTTCTCTTCATGTATCCTTTCAGAAGACAATAAATCAGAGTCATACTTTAAACTACAAATGACCATCATGTCACTATAACAATAAAATTAATTTGAAAATAAAATAAGCATTAAATATTCTTAAATCTACAGTTCTCTATAGGAAACTGGCAGAATTCCATGAAAAAGTTGGTCCAGGGAGAAACAGGAACATAGATAATTTTATATTTGATTATATGAATTTTATTTCCATTTGTTGTTTTAATAAATAGATTTTTCATGTATTCCATGTATATGCCTATGTGCCTCAGCTACATTTAGTATATTTCCAATGTATTTTCCACATATATAAATAACATCCTGTGATACCTACTATGCAGTAGTCATGTTAAATATTCTGATTTTATAAAGGTTTAATTTTATATTTTACCATATCCCTGAATTGAATCTCAATAATTTAGATGATTACTTAATTTGTTCAAAGTGCATTTTCCAGGTGGAGATGTTTTATGACACCAGTAATATTTTTCTGATTTCTTTATTTAATGAAATGAGTTTTTTTTTTTTTTTGGAAATAAAGAGCAGAAAGAAATAAAGTAGCTACGTGCTCAAGAGAGAACATGGGCTTTTCCAGAATGGAAAGAGCCCAAATGAGGGTTTGGGGGAAGGTTAAGCATGAATATTTCCCATAGCTACTTGTGTTCCAATTTCTATATAGGAATTACTGGGGCTTTTCTGGTGGAAAAGAATTGAACTTCAGGTCGTTCATTCATGAGTTTCTGTCACAGCTTTCTTCTCTGCATTTCTGGTGCCTCTTCTCTTCATCAGAGCCTGGGCATGGGAAATTCCACTCTTCAGTGACTTTCAGTCTCCTGAGATGCACTCTTTGTGTGTCAGGTGCCTCCCTGATTTCAGCCTATTTAGGTTTTAAACACTTTTCCTATACATACATTACCAGGCCCCTGGGGTTTCCTGTCTGCCATACTTACCCCATTAGAGATTTCACTTCTTTAATTCCGTAAGGGGAACATGGATGAATAACAAATGCACAATTTTAGATTGTTCCTTTCATGTAAATACATTTAAAAAAATAATCTGAGTGTTTAAATAAGATAAATTAAAGTAGAACCAACAAATTTTTGTTTAAAAATATTGCATGCAATCCATATATGGGAGAATAACTGGACACTGACTATTCACAAAACATATATCAAATAGTCTTAATCTTCTCCTTTGAGTCATGATTTATTATGAGATGAAATATATGCTAATGTTTGTGCCTCAGGTTGAACTCAAACTATTCCATTGTATATGATTGCCTAACTAGTCCGCAAACTATTTTATGAGTTACACGCTCTTATATGTGTTTGTAAGAAGCCTAGAGATACAAACATTAGCAAGTAAAATTAATGAGCACTGAAACAATATATTTTGCAGAAAATATATTTAGAATTTGATTCTTACAATGTATCTTGATCAGTATTCTAGTCATTCCCTTCTAAACTGTATGTGCCATGTTCTAGAAATTAGAGCACCTACTACTACTATGTGAAAATACATAGATACCACTTCCACTACTGCTGTGATGCCCATTAGCATAGCCACTTGAGGTTAACTGTTAAGATGAATTGTAAAATGTTAAGAGTTATAAACACTAAGTATCACTGTTCATACTAACATACAGCAGTTTTATCACAATTGTCACAATTATTTGAATTGCTCCAAGACACAACTTTTAAAAATGGTACATTTGTACTAAATGCCAGTATAAGTTCCTGTGATTCTTTGGCAACAGATCAAGAAACAACTTTATGATATGGGGAGATTTTGACAGGGTTACTCCACAAAGCTCTCAAAGAATTTTTAAAAATTAGGGTAACATTTTTTCCTGCATCTGAAATGTTCTAAATAAAATGTATCCATGTAGTCTTTAATGCTTTTTTTTAAATAGGTAGAACACAACAATATAAAGTAAGGAGAATCTAAATAACTTCACATAGCAACATTTTTTTTGTTTGTTTTTTGTTTTTTTATAATTTATTTATTTATTGAATCACTGTGGGAAAAGTTACAGAGCTTTCGGGTTTAGGTCTCAGTCATGTAGATACCAAACACATTTCCCTTTACCAATACTCATTTTTAACCCCGAACCCCAATAGACCCCCACCTCCCACCCCTCCCAATTCTTGTGAGGCAGATGAGTTCTAGTTAATACTCTATCTACTTTGACTAGATAGATTATTTCGATAGAAGATGCACAATTATTGTATAGAGTTTACGACCCACCCCCCACAATCAGACATGCTGAAACAGCGTTGTGAAATGATTTGCTTTCTACAACTTGGTTTAAGAATAAAATGATGAATTTCTGCTGTTTTACTTATTGACCCTGGAAGAATTTCTATTAAAAGTTAGCTAGTTAAGAGATTGGTTTCTGTGCCCTGGAGTCATGGCCATGCCGGAGAGCCGCTCGTGGGGGGCAGCTGGCGACCTTGGTGGGGCGTGGGGGACGGCCCACAAAGCCCCCCTTCCCATGAGGTCCCTGCCGCTCCCGCCGGCCCCGGCTCAAACCTGCTTTCCACAAGGCTCCCGTGCGGCCGCCATCTTTCTTTCCAGAGAGGAGCGGGCGGGCCAGTCAACGCCCTTTCCCCTCCGGGCAGGCTTGGTGGCGCGGTTTAACACATGTCCATTTGCTTTTCTGCTCCAAGCGGCTGGTTCTCTGTGCTAAGTCCTTGTGCCTCCGGGGCCGTGGCCGTGCCGGAGAGCCGCTCGTGGGGGGCAGCTGGCGACCTTGGTGGGGCGTGGGGGACGGCCCACAAAGCCCCCCTTCCCATGAGGTCCCTGCCGCTCCCGCCGGCCCCGGCTCAAACCTGCTTTCCACAAGGCTCCCGTGCGGCCGCCATCTTTCTTTCCCTCACATAGAAACATTTTAATAAGAAAATTCACTTTACAAATAATTTAGAAGGACTTAATTCATACATTATGCAAATTATAATGAGTAAAATAGTTGCCTATGTTCTGGAAATATCCTTTTATCTTGGAGTTTATAAAACTAATGGAGAAATAAAACTAAAAAGTATACATCAAGTCCAATATGTTTGCTACAAATTGTGGAAAAAGGTACCGAAAAAAACTGAGAATAAATAATACTTCGTGAAAAATTGGTTACCATAAAAGTAAAAAAGGTGTTCTATTTTTTATTGTAATCCTCAGTAGAATGTGACTTGACCTTATGATCAAAAAATATAAACCAGGAGCTAGAAAGATAGAATAACTGGTAGGGAGCTGGTCTTGCATGCAGCCCGCTAGGTTTAGTTCACAGCAAACAGATCATTTCCCAACCATGTCAGCACTGACCCCTGAGTGTAGTCAGAAGTAAATCTGACCATAGCTGGGGGTATGATCCAGAAAGCAAAAAATTACAATTAAAAATAATGTAAATAAGTGAGAGAAAATAATACTCATGTATGAGACTTTGATGTTGTATCTGAAGGCACAGTGATTAATTTATAAATTTAATCTAAGGTAGTACGTTTTTCAGATGTCTCAGTACCTGAATACAGGCCAATATCAATGCAAAAATGAATTAAATAATATTTCACTCCATAGGATGGTATTATTTTTGTGTTAATGACATTATATACATTCCGATTTTTCTTTCAGTTGATTTGTCCTCAGTATCTACTCCTGGAGATCCGCTAAAAGGTAACTTCTGGAAGTGCTTGGGGAACCCTATGAAGTTTCAGGAATCAAATTTGGTGCAAGGCAATTACAAAACTCCCTGTATTATCGCTCCTGACTCTCTATGAGTTGTTTTGCCAACTTATAATAGTAAAGTAAAATAGTAAATTTTTACAAGACATATTAAGAGTTAAAAATACATGGCCACTAAAACACATAAATATAATATGTGGTATTTATTTCTGTTATCATTTGTGTTTTATACTATAAAAGAGAGAATATACTCAATTGTTTTAGAAGAAAAGTAATAACAATAATTTTAGAAAATTTATCCAGAAAATAAGCCATGCAGTGTCTTTTCTCAAAGAATCAAAAACTTTTTGTAACATCCCAGTGATCAAATTATTAGAGGAGGCAACTTGAACTTAGAAGCAAGGTTTTGCTCAGCATGATCATCCCCAGCTATTATTGCCATACTTGTAAAGATCTGAGGGTTAAAAGTAGGTAAAGGGATATTCTTGATAAGCTTTCAGTATCAATATTGGAAACCACAATTCCCAAAAGGAGAAAGAGGGAGAGAGAGAGAAAGAGAGAGAGAGAGAGAGAGAGAGAGAGCACGCGCAAGAGAAGAAAAGTACCCGCCATAGAGGCAGGGAGTGTGGGGTGCAGGTGGTGGAAGAGAACCTGGGGACACTGGTGCTAGAAAATATACACTAGTGGAGGAATGGGTGTTGGAATATTATGTGACTGAAATCCAATCATGAACAGATTTATAAGGGTATATCTTACAGTGATTCAATTTAAAAAATTTTTAAAAAGAACAAGGTTTATATTCAACTGCTATAAAGAAATTGGGGTAGGACCAACATAGGGACAAATAATAATACAGAAGTAAGGCATTTACCTTACATGTGGCTTACCCAGATTAGGTCACTGACACTCATATACCATACCCCCAAGCACTACCAGGAGTAGTTCCTGAGTCCAGTGTCAGGAGTAATTCCTGAGCATCACTGGGTGTGATCTAAAAAGCCAAAAAATTAAAAAAATAAACAAGTCAGAAATTTTTAAAAAATTTTAAAAAATAAGTAATTAAAAAAATAAATAAAAATTAAAAAAATAAGTAATGAACAATGCAGGCAATACAATCAATGTAATAGTTCCTTGCTGGGTAGAAACATTTTCTCTCAATAAAATAAGTAGAATTTGATTCTGAGTACTTCCAAATGATTAGAACCATCCAACTTTTATTTTTGCATATTATGTCTTACAACTCTGAGATAAGAACATTTAGCTCTTGTTGACTTATGGATCATGCCTATTGGTGATTAGAGCTTAGATTTGGCTTTGTGCCCAGACTTCACTCCTGGTAGGGAGTGGAGAGCAATATGTGACAGAGGAATTCAAGAGGTGGTTGGCTGCATGCAAGGCATCATTTCCATATTTACTTTATATTTACTTTCAATAAATTGCTGTGAAAAATTCCTCCATACGTGTTAGTTGCCAGATGTTAAACATATTTCTTCTTACATGAGAAGAAATAACTTAGTAGGTGATTTTTTTTATTTTATTCTTTTAAATGTAGGAGTACTGCTATTTATTCAGCAACTGATTAGGCTGACTTAATTGTGCATGAACTCCAACTTACTTTTTTTTTCCATTTTTTTATAATTTTATTTATTGAATCACTGTGAATGTAGTTACAAAGCTTTCAGGTATAAGTATTGGTTATACAATGAAATGTCTCATTTGCCAAGGTGTCAGAAATCAGATGGGCTGGTCACGTAATGAGATTTAAAGATGACCGCTGGACTAGAGCTGCTACTGACTGGATTCCACGGGATGTCAAAAGACCGCGTGGCCACCCACCTACCAGATGGTCAGACTTCTTCGTCAAGATCATGAACGATCGGTTTGAGGCTCTTCATGTTCCCAGAGCGAACAGATGCCATTGGGCTACACTAGCACGCGACAGGGACAAGTGGAGACGTTACTGGTGCCCGCTCAAGCAAATCGACGACTAACGGGAAGTTAAGTGATTAAGTGTTTAAGTGATACAATGAAACAACCGTACCTTCAACAGTGCCCACTCTCCACCACCAAAACCCCCAGTATACCCTCATCTCACAGCCTCCCCCTATCTGTGGGGTAGATGATTTCCACATTACTTTCTCTCTACTTTGATTACATTCAATATTTTCTCACCAGACACAACATTATTATTTGGGATTTTACCCCAACACTCAGATCTGCCAAAAAGGCAACAGTAGACAATTTGTTTTCTATTGCTGGTTATGAATAATATATGATATCATGCGGCTGCAATAGTGGCCACGAGATTGGTTCCGGGATTTGTGCCTGATTCTCTGGGATCATGGCCGTTAAGCAACTTGATCAGGAGCCAAAAGGCCATTCATGGGCAGTGACTAGGGGTCTTGCTGGGACAGGGAGGAAAGGGCTGTCTCCATTCCCATCCCGTGAGCTCCCGCATGTCTCGTCACTGCGAGCCCAAACCTGACTGTCCAGTGGCCTCTGGTGGATGGCGTCCATTGAGCTGCCAAGGGAGAACAGGCGGAGGGACAGCACCTTTACCCCCCTGGGGTAGCCCAGCGACAGTGACCTACTGCGGGATCCAGAAGCATTTCTGCTAAAAGTCGCTGGGTTCCAATATTTGTTTCTGAGTCTCTGGGGTCATGGCCATTAAGCAGCATGATCAGGAGCCAGAGAGGCCATTCGTTGGCAGCGACTCAGGGTCTTGTGAGGATGGGGAGGAAAGGACGTTCTCCAACCCCATCCCGTGAGGCCCCACATGTCTCATCACTGTGGGCCCAAACATGACTGTCCAGTGGCTCTGGAGGATGGCGACCACCAGGCCGCCAGGGGGAACAGGCCAAGGAATGAAACCTATTCCCACCTGGTGTGGCTCATTGCCAGTAACATACTGCAGGGATTGGATGCATTTCTTGCAAAAGCCGTTGGGTTTCGAGATTTGTTTCTGAGTCTCTGGGATCATGGACATTAAGCTCCTCGATCAGTAGCCAGAAAGGCCATTTGTTGGCAGCGACTCGGGGTCTTGTTGAGGTGGGGAGGTAAGGGCTGGGTCCGCCCCCATCACGTGAGAACCCACATGTCTCGTCATTGTGGGCCCAAACTTTGTGGGTCCAGTAGCCTCTGGCAGATGGCAGCCACCGGCTGCCAAGGGGGAGCAGGCGGAGGAACAACACCCTTTACCCCCTGGGGTGGCCCACTGACAGTAACCTACTGCAGGGACCGGATGCATTTCTGCAAAAACCCTCTACGTTCGAGATTTGTTTCTGAGTCTCTGGTATCATGGCAGTTAAGCAGCTTGATCAGGAGCGAGAGAGGCTGTTCGTGGGCGGGGATTGGGATCTCTTTGGGATGGGGAAGAAAGGGCCTGCTCCACCCCCATCCCGTGAGGCCCCACGTCTTGTCACTGTGGGCCCAAACCTGACTATCCAGTGGCCTCTGGAGAATGACAGCCACAGGGTCGCCAAGGGGAACAGGCCAAGGAGCAAAACCTATTTTTATCTGGGGTATCCCAGTGCCAGTAACCTAAAACAGGAACCTGAAACAGTTCTGACAAAAGCCGTTGGGTTTTGAGATTTGTTTCTGAGTCTCTGGAATCATGGCCATTAAGCAGTTCAACCAGGAACCAGAGAGGCCATACCTCCAATATTGCAGCTGAGCTGGAGGTGGTTCGTGGATGTGTCTCCCACATACCTAACTTTTGCCCCAAGTTTTTGGGGTCTGGCCAAAGACAGCAACAATTTGGGGGGATCTGGAATTTGACAGCCCCATGAGATTGTTGATGCACTTGCCTTATAGGCACAGATTAACCTGCTGGCAGCGCCATACCCCGGAAATTTTTTATTTTAAAGAACAAAAAAATAAGTACCATAAGGCCCAGGAGGTTGCAGGAAGTAAATTTCTTGCCTTGCATGTGGCCAACCCTTATTCTATCCTCAGAACCACTTATGGTAACCTATACACCATAATTCTGAGTAAAGAGCCAGAAATAGTAACTGAGCACTGCCAGATATGAGTCCACCCACCCCCCCAATTCCCCATAGTAATGGAAATAAAGTTACAATTTATCAAATGACTGTTCCAACAAAAACAATAAAGACTGAATATAATCTCTATATTCTCCTGCTTTCAACATAAAACATATATATGCATAATATATATATATATAAATTTATGTACAATGATCCAAAGGGGCAGAGTCTCCTGCCGCAGTGCCTGGCTGTCCTCACTGGGGCCAGTTTCAGGGAAGACGGGTTGAGTTTGCCTCCCCCACCTCCAAGCAGAGCTCCAGCAGCTCAGCACCTCCAGAGCCTGCCAAAGGCATGCTAGGACAACTCTACACTTGTCCAGGCAAGCCTCATGCATAAAGGAACTGGCAGAGGAACCAAGGCACGTGGGTCCCAGGGCTTAGATCTCCAAGCCTGCTCGGATTGAGACTGGGCCTTCTTCAACCAGACCCCCCATCTTCCAGTAGGTAGGCATCAAACCCACCAGCTGCCGCCAGCGCCAGGTTGGTCCCATCCACGGCCAAGACCGAGAGATTATAAAACCCAGTTCCCAGAAGTACTCAGCTGCATTCGTGGCCGTGCGACATCTTATTATCTCATTTTTCCTTTGGAGAATCTGTCAGGCTAGCAAAAGTATCCTGCCCGCACGGCAGAATCTGGCAAACTTCCCGTGTCATACTCAATATACCAAATACCAGTAACAGTGATGGGTCTCATTCTCCTAACCCTGAAAGAGCATTGAAATGGCTCTTTTAAAATCTCAGGGCTAGGAAGAAGGGGACGTTACTGGTGCCTGCTTGAGGCAATCGACGAACAACAGGATGATCGTGGTTGTGATCCAAAGGGGCTGGAGCAATAGCACAAAGTGTAGGGCATTTGCCTTGCATGCAGTCGACCCAGGTCAATTCCTCCATTTCTCTTGGAGAGCCCCGCAAGATACTGAGAGTATCCTCGCACATGGCAGAGCTTGGCAAGCTCCCCATGGCATATTCTATATGCCAAAAACAGTAACAACAAGTCTCGCAATGGAGACGTTACTTGTGCCCACTTGAGTAAATCAATGAAAAATGGGAAGACAGTTCTCCAGTGCTACAGACAGTGATTCCAAAGATTGGATAATAAGCCAGCATAGGGTGGAATGGCTACTGTGCAAAAAATTAAGAAAAAAATTATGAAGATAATAAGTCCTACAATTTTAGTCCTACTACATGGAAAGCAGTAAGAACTAAAAAACACCATGAGAAATCTCCAGAACTGGGAAAAATAACATTAGCAGAATCCAGAGGTGTTGAAATGAGAAGATTGAAATGAGATGTTTTAAGTGGCCAGGGGACAGTTTCAAAGGACAGTTCACTGTGAACACTCAAAGATCTCCATGGACTTGAGCATTCACAGAGAGCAGGCTGAGAACTACAGAGTGATTCCTGAGACTCCAGCTGATTATTGACCAGTGTATATCTGTGAATATGCTGCTGAAAGCAGAAAAGGAAGTGTTGAGATGATGCATCAGAAAGAAGTGTTTACAGTGCTTAACACAGTTCACAGACAAGAAAGAGACTGAATTTATTTATTCTGAAAGGACAAAAAAAAGGTAATAAATACGCAGAGCATTGATAGAGCACTTAAAAACATAATGCCACTTTATTAGCCCTAAAAATGACTGAAGGCTTGTTTCTCTATGGATTATAAATTAATCTTAAAGGATTATGTTGATTCCAAGTCCAAATTTTTTAATTTCTCAAATGAATATTTTAATGAATATGCTCATGTTTGTTTCATCACCTGGTTTCAATTATTTTGGAAATATGCTTTAAAACAAAATTATTGAGTTATAATAATAATTTACCTATAAAATGAAGACCAACCCGCGCTCCCAGAGCTCAGCTGTCATGGCACTGCAGGATGCTTGCGACGTCTACTTGGTGGGGTTCTTAGAGGACACCAATCTCTGCACATTCCCCACCAAGCGTGTCACAATTATGCCCAAGGACATCCAGCTGGTGTGCCGCATCTTCGAAGAGAGAGCATAAAGTTTATGATGCTAAAATCTCAGGGCTGGCCAAATGGAGACGCTACTGGAGCCCGCTCAAGTAATTGATGATCAAAGGGACGACAGTGACAGTGACAGTGACAAATCATTTAAAAGATTTCATTGTAAACACTAGAGAATACAAATAATCCATTACAATTTGCTCATTTAAGAATTAAGGAAACAGGGCAAGACCAAGTTGTTTCTTTTTAAAATGAGGGAATCAAATATAATGCTATGTCTTAATTTTAGTCTAATTACTATTTAATATTTCATGGAAATGACATCATACTATTAGGACGCATGTAATGTGTGGAAATTTTCGCCAGGAAAACTTTTTTTAAAGCTATAGTATAGAAAATTTTAAATAGGAAATTGAACATTGGTCTACTTTTATAGGCCCCATAAAGTAATTTTAAATGGTTGAAGCTGATTCCTTTTTCAATGAATATCTTGCACATTCATGTTTTCAAATATATATATATATATTCATATATATCTATATACGGTTCTTCCATAATCTGTGGTTAAAACTTTAACAAAGAAAGGCTTTTGATTTTCTCACTTTCTCTGACACCAAGAGAATCTGTTTTATACTCTTCCCAAGTCATTGACATACCGATTCAATTCACAGGACACTTAAACACTCAATATACAAATGTTCATCAAAATAGTATGCAAAGATTAAAACACTCAATTATCAGGATAAATTACTGTGACAATCTAAGATTTGACTTTGCTGTTCACAGTCAAACTCTAAAGAACAATTTAATTTTTTTTTTACAACTTCAACTGAAAAAGAATCTATGGGAAAAGTAGTATATTTCAGAACTAGTGTCACACCAAGATAGATCTATACCTTTTTTTAATGTGTCTTATGCATATACATTTACACATCTAAGGTGTGGTTCATGAACACATTTTGATACATCTCCAAACATTGTCAATATTCTGAGTTGACCTTGCTTTGTAACCATTTCCCAGGCTTGCCATGGTCATATGTAGTTGATCACTGTACCCTACTTTTATAATTGTTGTGTTCCATTAGAGGTAAAAATAGTGCTGGGGGGCTTTAAGCACTTTGCTGATAGTGTGTAATAAATTTATTGTCCAAAAGTTTAAGCATTAACAGATTTTTTAATTATGCTATTTAATAATAATAACAAAAACTTTAGTTTCCTTATTTTTGTATTTTCATATCATATTTATCATTCACAATCCTCCCATGTTACCATGTGCTTTGCTGGACACATTCTTCTCCAACTTAGCTTATTTTCCTTCAGTTGTTTTAGAATGATTTTTGTTATATTCTTACCTCATAAAGTTGAAGAGGGCTCCTACACCTTAGATAATCATTGTTCTTTCAATGAATATTTTAGCTGTCAACACCAATTTTTTTTTCCTATGTGAACCACTGAGTAATACAGGAAAGATTCATATGCAAAACTCTAGATGATTCTTAAATTAAAGTTATTTATTTTCCAGATTTATGAAGGTAGCTATGGACCTTCCACACTTGGTTCCTGTGTTTGAGTCATTGTCGACGCTGACCTCTCACTGGTTCTGTACCTCAAAGTACACTGCTATTCCCTTCTCTGTTTCTGACGCTCTGTGGGCCTGTGTCTAGGGCTAGACCCATTGGCTTCCTGTCTCTTTGGCTCTCCTTAGTTTTCTAGTCACATGCAGGTAGGTGAGAACTACCATTTTTCTGGGAAAAATGAGGGGCAAATAAAAAATTGTCCTCTGTCTGGCATGAGTGTGAGGTTAAAGAGGATGTTTCCCTCTGTATCTTACTATTTCTTATCTCCAGTCATCTCATTTATATATTTTGATTGCCTATGGTTTTGGAGGGTGAAATTTAAAAGAAAGGATTCAGTTAGGTAAATTAATCAATACCTCGATTAAGTAAATTAATCAATACCTGATACTCTTCTCTTTTTCTGTTTTGTTTTATTTTGTTTTTTGGGTCATACCCAGTGATACGTAGGGGTTACTTTTGGCTCTACATTCAGGAATATTTTCTGGCAGTGCTTGGAAGAACATATAGGATGCTGGGGATCGAACCCAGGCCGGCCGTGTGCAAGGCAAATATCCTACCCACTGTACTATCGCTCCATGCCCCTCATCTCCTTTACTTTTACCAGAACAAGTCAACTGTTCAAACCTTGTTAGTTCTTGGCTGGTGTCACTCTTACTGTTGCCTGTTGTAAATCATAACACTCTTCATAATGTTTTCACTCTTCATAGTATTTTCACCATCACTTTACTTCATAGTCCAGCTGACCTACAAAACATTTATTAAATTTACATACAGAATCTATTCTTGTACTAGTAATTTTTCCTGCAACAAAATTACTTTTTTTTTATGATCTTCATTGCTTATACTCTGTGAAATTGTCACCTATCCCCTCCAAAACTGTGAAGCAGAAACTGGTGAATGTGAGTTTACTTATGAAAAATCCTTTTGGAAATATAAATAAACTAGTACTTTCAAGTGAAGTCATCCTGGATTTAGAGAGTAGTCCTCTTAATTCAGTGACAGGGATCTCTATAAGTGAAGTGCCTTTGATTTCAGTCCCAATATACAGAGAAGAAAGTTATGTGAAAACAGAATCAGATTTAGTTCATACTTGCACTATGAACTAGTTAGTGGGGTAATCCAAAGCTGGCCCTGAAGATAATAAAACAAATGACTTATACTACCAAGCTGACTTTGAAAGTTTACTCGTGGTTCCTTCCTGTTTCTTCCAAAGAAAAGAGGGGATGTGAATTATGTCAATGACCGAAGCCCAAAGTGTTCACTGGCAGTCAGGTCAGGGGTTGCAGAAATGACTCCTGTGCTCCACTGCTTTATGGTTGTATCACTGCCTACCTGAGGGCAGGTTCATGTCTAGGTGACATACAGTTGGCTTTCTGGTCTCATAGGATGAGCAAGGGAGACAGGAACCATTAAGATGTGGAAATTCCTGCTTCACGTACTTAAACTGAGGGGTGAAGTGTGTGGGCTAGCAAAGCTGCTAGTGATTCAAAAGGCCCGTTTTTTCCTCTGGCTGAAGGGAAAGAGCTCCTGAGGCCTATCCTCAACAAATGACATGGGGGAGCAAAACGTATCACAAATATAATATCATGAACTGATAACAATACTGACACTATGCGCTAAGGAAATCTTGAAAATACCAGACACTGGCAGAGACAGAAAACGATTTCCTTTCCAATCCCCCTGACAACACTTCAATTTCAGGTTTCTGGCCTCCTTTAGGATGGTTGAAAAAAAAAAAGAATTTCTATTTTTTTATAACAAAAAATGTGTGGTAATGTTACAGCAGGCACTAAGAGTCTGTACTCAATATGGTGATACTTGGAATGATTGTGATCAAACCAATATTTTTAATATTTTATTAAATATAATAGGATATAATAAAAATGGTGACCCAAATTTAGACCATAATCTTTGACAAATAGTCTTTCTGAAATAACTTTTGTATATTAACATTCAACTTTAATAGTTATATCAATAAAATATATGTGTCTATTTATTCAACAACAGTGGACCAGAAAAAAAATTAGAAATTTGGAAAGAATAAAGCGAATTGGAGGTTTATAGATCATATAAAACCCATTGAAAATGCACTAGCAAAAATCTTTATTTAATGATTCACTCAACAATTCTATTTCAAGTTGCAATGTTTCCAGACCACATATCTTTATGATCTAAATTCAAATGACAGTCAGATGAAGTGAAAAAGCCAATTCTAATTTTGGGAAAGAAGAATGGTTTCATAGAGCATTTATTGGTTTATCATCATTTAATCTGTGAGTTATGTATCTGGAAAAGAGATAACCATTAAAAAGATGCATGCCTTCCACAACACAAAAATCTTTCCCATGTACAGCAAACACAGCCAAACATAAATTAGCACTACTTATATAGCCAAAAAGAAAAAAACAAAGTACACGTCATTTCATTTAAATATTTTCATACTTGTGTTTGGTAGTCAAAATCCTTATGATTAAATATAATCCATGTTAGAACCATCACTATTGTTGAATTGATATTTGAACTTTTGTATTTGTGCAAGCAAAACACCTGTTTAAAACGGCAAGTAATTAAGCTTTATGAATTATATACATCCTCTGGAAATCACTTGCTACTTACCAAGTTTGGAACATGAGCAAGGGTTTTTTTGGTTTTGTTTTTTAAGTTTATTGACCAAAGGAGCCAAGAGCTTTAAAGGATGCAAAGCAACATTTGAATTTTAATTAATTACTTTGCTATTGATAGAAATCACAGTAAAAGAATCAGGGTAGTTACAGTTAGGTTCTGAGACTCTGGCATGAAGCCTGAATGGAGATTGCAGGATTCTAAATCTGTCTGTCAGGAAATGGGGCACAAAGGTAACAACTGCCAGTTAAATCAAATTGCTTAGAGTAAATTGGATAAATTTTGTTAGCCTCTTGCCTACTCTGGCCCAGGGCCCCATCAGCAAGGGCAATGATGTTAAGTTTGGGATTGAACTTGTGGCTGAACAAAACTAATACAGTTGATGCTTCCAGCAACTGTGTTAGACTGATTAAAAGCAGTCCCGTGGTCCACTCAAATTGTTTTATATATTGATGTTTTGTTGTCGCCAAATGAGTAGTCGTTTTTTTGGAGAACAGGGACAGAGGTTCAAACAGCATTGTTTCATTCATGATGTTGATCATTTTGTCAGTGACAAAAAAAAATGGTCGATTTTTAGGAGTTGAGTGGTATTGAACTAAATTGATTATTTATTCAAAGAAACATTTTGGAACAAGATTTTTTTATATAAATTTTCTTTTAAATACAAAACCAAACTAATATATTAAAAAACAAACTGTCTTTTTCTTTTCCCTTATTTCCTTTTTGCTGTTTTTGTTCATTTTCGGGGTCACACCTGATGGTGCTGAGGGCTTGCTTCTGGCTCTGTGCTCTTGAATCACTCCAGGAAAGGTTGGGAGAAACATATGGGCTGCCACAGATGGAACCCTAGTTAGCTGCTTACAAGGCAAATGCTCTACCCACTGTACTGTAGCTCTGGGCTGCAAAGACAAATTTTCTTAATTTATATCATGTAGCAATCTGGTATATTCCTTTATACCTAATTTTGAAACCTATGAGACTAGTTAATAGAAATCTATAAACCACCTAGTCTTAAAACTTATGAGAGAAGACTCAACTTCATTAATAATACTAGTACTTAGGAATCCATTTTTATTGCTGTAATGAGTTTCCTTAGGCTGGAAAATAATAAGATCTAAATAATCTAGTTCTAGTTCACCATTTGTAACCCGACACAGGTTATACATCTGATTCTGCTTATTACATAGGGAAGGAAGATCAACTAATTGGATAGTTATTAACATAAATGGTAAATGTAAAGTCATAACTAGTGTTTCTTCTAAAAAACTAATCTGAGACCTGAATACTGTGATGTGTTTATATTTCTCACCCGTTATGTATTAAATATGCCAAAAACAGTAACAACAAGTCTCAAATTGGAGAACTTACTGGGCCTGCTCAAGCAAATTGATGAATGGGAGAACAGTGACAATGACAGTGATTTTAAAAATGGTTTTGTAAGACAGAATGCAACATTTATTTGCTGTTCACATATCCTTTTTGTAAGTCCTTACAGTTCAGATTAATTTAACAGGAATCCTCATGGAGAGAATGCTTATTGACATTTGCACAAATATATATAATATAGAAAACAAAAAACTAAGGATATTTGAAACCAAAGTACAATTTTAACACGTTGATGCTTTTTTATAATATGGTCTGATAAACTTCCATTCATGGCTAAAATAATGAGTATTCTTCCTTTGATTTTTTTTTTTTTGCATTTTGGGTCTCACCCAGAGATGCTCAAGGGTTACTCCTGGCTCTGCACTCAGGAATTATTCCTGGCAGTGCTCGGGGGACCATATGGGATGCTGGGAATTGAATCCGGGTTGGCTGCGTGCAAGGCAAATGCCCTACCCGCTGTGCTATCGCTCCAGCCCCCCCCCACTTTGATTATCTTTAATCCACATACTATTCTGTTACTGAAGTTGCTTTTAATGCTTTTCATATTTTGGTATATATTTATTAGATATTTGAAATTAATATACCTATGTGATGCTGAAAGAAAGATATGGAAATACATTCGTCAGATATGATGTCAAAGAGCCATTCCATTTAAGAGGAATTTGTTCACACATATCTTGAGAAATTTCATAAAACAATTTAGTTACTTTATTTGTCAATCAAGTCCTTATTCTCTCTATTCCTTCCATACTATGCATGCTATTTTTGCAGGAAAAAAAATATCTTAACAACAGCTTGCATATTTAAGTTAAAATTTTAACCACAAACATAATATTATTAATAGGTGATATTTTACAAGCAGAATGTTTCAATGCATTTCACAACTTCATATTTAAGTTAAAATTTTAACCACAAACATAATATTATTAATAGGTGATATTTTACAAGCAGAATGTTTCAATGCATTTCACAACTCTGCTTATTTATCTTTTTTTATTTTTTATAATTTATTTATTGAATCACCGTGAGAGCAGTTACAAAGCTTTTGGGTTTAAGTCTCGGTCATAACATGAAACACCTGTACCTTACCAGTGCCCGCTCTCCACCACCAATTACCCCAGTATACCCCCGTCCCCACACTCACTCTACTTGTGGGGCAGATGATTTCCACATTACTCTCTCTCTCTACTTTGATCACATTCATTATTTTGACACCAGACCCACCATTATTATTTGGGATTTTACCCCAACACTTAGATCTGCTGAAAAGGCAACAGTAGACAATTTGTTTTCTATTGCTGGTTAAGAATAACATATGACGTCATGTGGCTGCAGTAGTGGCCGCGTGATATTGAAATTTCTAAATTTTAACACTTAAATCTGGAGAAATTTTTGCCAAAACCTACTGGGTTCCAGATTTGTTTCTGAGTCTCTGGGATCATGACCGTTAGCAGCTTGATCAGGAGCCAAAAGGCCGTTCATGTGCGGCGACTTGGGGTTTCTTGGGATGGGAAGGAAAGGGCCGGCTCCACCCCCATCCTGTGAGGCCCCGCGTGTCTCATACTGAGAGCCCAAACGTGATTATCCATGGGACTCTGGAGAATGGGGGCCACCAAGCTGGCTAGGGGGAGCAGAAGGAGGAACAACACCCTTTCCCTTCTGGGGTGACCTGGCAACAGTTACCTACTGTGGGATCTGGATTTCCGCCAAAAGTCACTGGGTTCCGAGATATGTTTCTGAGTCTCTGGGATCATTGCTGTTAAGCAGCTTGATCAGGAGTCCGAGAGGCCGTTTGTGGGCAGTGACTTGGGTTCTCATTGGGATGGGGATAAAAGGGCCGGATATACCCCCATCCCATGAGGCCCCACGTGTCTCATCACTGTGGGCCCAGACTGTGCAGTGGCCTCTGGAGGATGGCAGCTACCGGGCTGCCAGGGGCAACAGGCCAAGGCATGGGACCTATTCCCACCTAGGCTGACCCAGCGACAGTAACTAATGCAGAGACCGAACACATTTCTGCCAAAAGCTGCTGGGTTTCAAGTTTTGTTCCTGAGTCTCTGGGATCATGGCCATTAAGCAGCTTGATAAGGAGCTAGAAAGGCTATTCATGGGCGGCTACTCAGGGTCTTGTTGGCACGGGGAGGAAAGGGCCAGCTCCACCCCCATCTTGTGAGGCCCCGCATGTCTCACCACTGCAGGCCAAAACCTGACTGTACAATGGCCTCCGGTGGATGGTGGTCACCGAGCAGCCAAGGGGAAGCAGGCAGAGGGACAGCACACTTTCCTTCCTGGGGTGGCCCAGCGACAGTAACCTACTGAGAGGTCCGGACACATTTCTTCCAAAAACCACTGGGTTTCGAGATTTGTTTCTGAGTCTCTGGGATCATGGCTGTTAAGCAGCTTGATCAGGAGCCAGAGAGGCCGCTCGTGAGCGGCGACTCGGGGTCTCACTGGGATGGGGATTTTGAGTGCCAAAAGTAAATGAGTTAGTCAGTGAATCTCTCTTGTTTCTTCATTGCTATCATTTTCAAATATTCCAGATAATAATCATGCTGCCAGTATATTGAACATTTGCCTACAGGCTTTTTCCTACACCACAATTAGGAGCAAACAGTTCAGAAAGTGCCTGGATTAAAACTATTCTCCATTTCTATTAGAAGCTCTATTTCACAGTTGACTTCAGAGTTTAAGATACATAGCTCTATGTTTACACTTGTTAATTGTTATAATTCTTGTGAATGTTCTTTTATCCATTCCTACAATGGGATAAAAGTAACCTTTTCTAGTAGCTAAAACCATGGTATACATTTCACTGATCATTTTTCTAAATTTTTGCAGTTAATTGCTGAATTTCATTTTCATTTCATTTCATCATCCTGTTAATCGTCGATTACCTCGAGCAGGCCCCAGTAACGTCTCTTTCATCCTAGCCCTGAGATTATATTCAGGGCTCTTTAGGAGAATGAGACCCATCATTGTTACTGGTATTTGGCATATTTGGTAGGCCACGGGGAGTTTGCCAGACTCTGCCCTGTGGGCAGGCTACATTCGACAGCCTGCAAGTTTGTCCAAAGTAGGAATGAGATAATAAGATGTTCCGGGATCTGGATTTTATAGTCTCTGAGTCTTGGCCGCTGATGGGATTACACGGCGCCAGGGGGCCAGGTGGTGGGTGTGACCCCCGCCTACTGGAATTTGGAGGATCTGGGTGGAAGATGCTCGACTCCAATTCGAGTAGGCTTGGAGGTCTCGGCCCCGGAACCCGCGTGGCTTTGTCCCTCTGCCAGTACCTTCAGGTGTGCGGAGAGTGGTCTCAGCGTGGTGGTGGCTGGTCCTGGAGGTCTCCGGCTGCCGTAGCCCTGGCCGGGGCGGGGAGGAAAGCTCAACCCGCTCCCCTCCAAGGGACTCCGGGAAGGAACACCGAGGCGCGGGGGCAGAGACTGCACTGCTCTCGTCCGGGATCTGGATTTTATAGTCTCTGAGTCTTGGCCGCTGATGGGATTACACGGCGCCAGGGGGCCAGGTGGTGGGTGTGACCCCCGCCTTCAGGTGTGCGGAGAGTGGTCTCACCATGGTGGTGGCTGGTCCTGGAGATCTCCGGCTGCCGTAGCCCTGGCCGGGGCGGGGAGGAAAGCTCAACCCGCTCCCCTCCAAGGGACTCCGGGAAGGAACACCGAGGCGCGGGGCAGAGACTTTTGCTGAATAATTGAATAATTATCTAGGTTTGGGAGCACAAATCAAGAGCCTAAAAGTGTGTCACGGTAATGTTTTAACTATTTTCAATTATAACATTAGGTATTTTTTATACATTATGTGCGTATTGCATGGTATATTGTAGTGGACATTTATTTTAGTACTATTTATTAGGTATTGTGTATGTATTACACGGTTTATTTTTATATCTATTTATTTGCTTTTGGGGGTCACACCCAGCACCGCACAGGGGTTTCTCCTGGATTATGCACTCAGGAATTACTCCTGGTGGTGTTCAGGGGACCATATGGGATGCTGTGGATCAAAACCAGGTCGGCTACATGCAAGGCAAGTGCCCTACCCACTGTGCTATTGCTCCAGCCCTGCATGGTTTATTATTATTCAAGGTTTTTATCCTAAAAACATTGAGTAGAAACATTAATACTTAAAAATAAATTGAAATTTACTCTGGGAGCATGGTAACATCAGAACTCAAACAACGATTGATTATTAAAACAATATAATTGTATTAATTAAATTATCTCCCTACTGTATATCTTTACAATTAGATATAGTTATTGAACAGATAGATTTTGAATACATTTACAATGTTTCATGTGCTTATCAATATCAGCATTTACAAAAATATTTGGAGACAAATATGAAATCATTTAAATTGCATTCTTATTTTTTTGTTTTAGACAAGAGTGTTCTTGGTTTATGGTATGTAGGGATATTGAAAAATTTCCAGTAGGCAGACCTAAGTGATACCGAAAAAAAAGCAATAGAACAATAGAATATACAACTCATAAATAATGCATAATGTATGACAAAGAAACTAAGGTTATGCAATAAAGGAGCATGTCTTCAACAAGCAGTGTTTTGAAAAAAGAGAGGTAGGGAAGAAATGAGAAAGGGCAGGAGGGAAAGAGGGAAAGATAAAAAGAGACAGAGTAATGGAGGGAGGGAGGGAGGGAGGGAGGGAGGGAGGGAGGGAGGGAGGGAGGGAGTAAAGAAGGAAGGAAGAAGGAAGGATTCAAGGAAGAAGGAAGGATTCAAGGAAGGAAGGATTCAAAGAAGTATGTAAGAAAGGAAAGGGATGAGGGAGGTAGTTAAGAAGGAAGATATTGAGGGAAGAAGGGAAGAAACATTAAAGGAAGAAAGGATGGAGGGAAGGAAATAAGAGAGATGGAGGAAAGAAGGCATGGGGAGGAAAGCAGGGATGGAAGAATGAAAGAAGGAAGGAGAAAAGAAGAAAGAATGAAGGAAGAGGAAGGAAAGAAGAGAAAGAGGAAGGAGGGGAGGGAGAAAGGAAAGAAAATATGCATTTTTTAATACAATACACAAAAATTGCCTTTAATTTGAAATTATACTAGAACCATAAAGTAGAAGATAATATGGGGGTCAGAGCAATAGTATAGAGAATGAGTGTTTGCCTTGAAGACAGCCAACTAGGGTTGATCCCTGGTACCCCAGATGTTTTTCAAAACTCCACCAGGAAGATCCAGGAGTAATTCATGGGAACTTCCGGGTAGCACTACACTGTCTGTAACCCTGTTCTCCTGTCCTTCATCTATTTGCTCGAGTGGGCACCAGAAACATCTCCATTGTGTGACTTGTTGTTACTAATTTTAGCATATTGAATATGTCACGGGGAGCTTGCCAGCCTCTGCAGTGCAGGTGGGATACTCTTGGTAACTTGCCAGGCTCTCCAAGAGGGGCAGAGAAATCAAACCCAGGTCAGCTTTGTGCAAGGCAAACACCCTACATGCTGTGCTATCACTCCAGCCCCAAAACATAACAAAAAATAATAAAATATAATATGGATGTCATACTACAGGAACCCTCTATAAGTGATATATTGGAGATCAAATTCTATTAGTAAAGAAAACTACAACAATGATAGATTTGTTGAACTATATCAAATTTTAAAACTGATTTGTTGAACTATATCAAATTTTAAAACTTCTATACGTAAAAACTCAACCTCAAACAATAAAAGATAACTTAGTAATTGAGAGAAAATAATTGCACTTTCTAGAATGGTAAGTGTCTGATAGATAAACTATAGAAATAACCCACACAACTCAATAAAACTGAAAATAATCCAATTAAAAAGGGGCCAAATACAGTTCTCCAAATATAAACACATTATTCATAGTTTAATAAAAAGTGTTCAGTTTCACTTTTTATTAGAAAAATTCGAATCAGTACCACAATAAGATGCCACTTTAAATCAATAAGAATGGTTTATAATTAAGAATATTAAATATAATAAGCTTTTTTAAAGCCATAGGAAAAAAAGAAAATTTGGTATTATTTTGTAAAGTACGTACATTCTTTATACTTTACAGAAGATCCTATGCAAAGTCCTTAAAAATAGTGGAAGTACAATAAGTTCCACAGTATCTTCATTCTCTCCAAAGATAATGTATCTAAACAATTGGAAACTTTTTTGAAAGAATACATGTATGGGGGCTGCAGTGATAGCACAGTGGAGAGGGCATTTGCCTTGCACACAACCAACCTGGGTTCGATCCCTGGCATTCCACACAGTCCCCTGAGGACTGCCAGGAGTGATTCCTGAGGGAAGAGCCAGAAGTAACCCCTGAGCATCTCCGGGTGTGATCCAAAAACAAACAATATATATAAGCATGCATTTCTTCATTCACAGCAATGCTACTTACTATGCTTAAAAATGTAAATAATAATTCATGTACTTGTGAACATGTATTTGTGTGCATAACTATGCATACCTAGTGTATACAATTTGAGTTGACAGTGTTATTAAAATGAGGTACTAAAAGACAATCACTGATAGGCCACATAAGTGGAGTACACATAACTGAAAAAAATGTGTCAAAATACACAACACAAAAAAAAATTCTAGAGTCTAAGATCTATAATACTTCCTGGAGGGAATGAAGGATGGGTTGGGATAAATGAGCACATGTTCAATTCGGTACTGACATAGCACTGTAGCTTTACTTTGGATCAGATGATTCTTATACATATAGAGCCATGTGCATTCATACCTCTAAAAGTCTACAGTACTGTTAATGAGTCATTGGTGCATTTAACATATGATTTAATATTCATAAAAATCTGATATCTAAACAAATGACGTTTTAAGCAGTGATAATGGAAAACACTGCATAACAAAAATACGTATATATGGACTCCCACCTTCCCTGAGCCTCTTCCTGTTCGTCCTGAATGTTCTGCCTGTCTTTTTCTTCTCCCAGGTCAGAAATTATTCAAACCCGGGACTTCACTTTCACCATGTAGATGGCCACAGGCATCCTCTAGGACCTTGGTCCACCCACCATTACTGACCCTCTTCCTGTTCCTCCGGAAGGCTATGCCCAGACTTCTCTCTTCCTAGGTTGTACCTCGGGGGCATGGCTTCTGCAGAAGTGGGCATGGCCTAATTTTGGCTTGGCCAACGCTCTCCTGGCTGCAGGTAAATTACTCATACCCAACAATCTCATGTAACATCGCAGTCTCCATAGCACCACACCCTCATGAAGAAACGACGTAAATCCCCACCATGGGGAGAGGATGATGAAAAGAGCCCAGAAGCCTCATTAAGTGTTACACACTTAAGGGAACTCTCTAGAAAGAATTCAGATATGAAGCAATGAAGATGTTCAATGAATTCAATGAAACAGGGAGACAGATATCCAGTAAATTAAAGGGGAATATGAAAGAAACCATCGAGGAAATATAAGAAGATATGAAGGCAGAAATTGGAAAATTACACACAGAAATGTCACAAATAAAAGATTTGGTAGATGAAATAAAAAACTCAGTGCATGCCTTCAACAGTAGAAAGGCTACAGCTGAAGACAGAATCAGTGAGCTGGAAGATGAGCTGCACGAAGCCTACAGGCAAAAACAAACAACGGCAAGAGACCTCAAAATAACTCTAGAGAAAATCAGAGTTCTAGGGGATGATTCCAAGCAGAACAACATAAGAATCATTGGGGTACCAGAAGATCAGGAAAAGAGTCCCAATGAAAAAGCCACAGTATTTAACCGTTTGTTTAAAATCATTGCTGAAAAGTTCCCAGAGGTGGACAATGCAGGCTCCAGACTCAAGGAGCCCGAAGGGTGCCAGCTAAAAGAGACCCTAACAAAAACACTCTAAGACATACTTAGAATGATGGATGCTGTGGATAGAGACACAATACTGCAAGCAGCAAGGTCAAAACAGCAAATCACATATAAAGGAGCACCCCTTAGATTCACAGCAGACCTACCAGGAAATCTCCACATCTGAAGGAAATGGTGGGATATAGTGAAAAAACTCACTGAAATGAACAGTTCACCAAGAATACTTTATCCAGCTAAAGTCTCACTCAAACTCAAGGGAACAGTACACCATTTTCTGGATAAACAACAGCTCAAGAATTTCATAGACTCAAAACCAAACCAAAAAGAAGGGCTAAAGGGGTTACTGTAAGATGAGACAAACCCCTACTGTGTAAACACACAAAAAATAAAAGGGCCGGCAGTCAAGGAACTGGCAGCAGCCTATCTCTCCCGCTGCCCGCGTTCGGTAGTCACAGGCCATTTTCCCACTCCATGGAGGTCGATAGCGATGGCCAGGCGAAGGAAGGAAACGAGGGCTAGGCTGGTTGGTCTTAGCAGTAGTTTATTACATGGAAGAGATGTATGTCATGGAGGCCCCAGGATCTCTCAAGCACGTGCGCCTTTGTTCTCTCAGCTTCTGTCCTCAGCCCCATCTTCCCAGGTTCTCTGATGCACGTGTCCCCCCAAAGAGCCCTGAAATCTCCCTTATATAGATCATAGTACCTCTAAATGGAGCAATATAGTGATGTCATCAAAAGGAGTTACAGAAAGAACATTGAGTAAAACATACACTATTTCTTTACATCCACAGGCCAGTAATCCTGGCCTCACCTTTTACAAGCACTTGGATTATCACAACAAAGACCAGTCTGCTAGAGCTTGGAATCTACATCTCCTGGAGTCAGGCATCTACATCCCAAAGATCAGGCCTGGCTTGGCACCTGGGATCTGCATACCTAAGGCCAACTAGGTTCCTGTGAGATAAGGGAAACTGCCTCAATATACTGGAATCATTTACTGAAGGCAGTTTGAAGGGGAGAAAGTTCAGTCTCATCCAAGCTAGTCAGGACACACAGGAAAACTGCTTCTAGGTGTGTTTCTCCTCTCCTTGTCCAACCAACAAATAAGCATACATAGTATTAATCATTTTGTATGGACACAGTAAGAAATACTTTGAGCTTATAGAATTGCTCTCCTAGGGCCATCGTGATCTCAGACTGCAGTGCTCAGGCCAGATATCTTTCCTATTCCTAGCAGCAGGGTCCTATTCTCGTCGTTACTTTTGGATCATGACAGCATTTGCCTATGATCAAACTCTTAACTTAGAGTTATAAGAGTCGTGGCACCTTGGCCTGGCCCATCTCGATGCCAGGGTAGCACATAACTTACTGGCTTGCCCTCGTTCCATCCAGTCCCACGTCGGGACCCTGCCCTTGGGGTGCTAGGAAGTGAGGGCAACTGAGGCTTAAGTTGAGAAAGCAGATGCCCAGGAGTGAATAATATTCAAAGCCAATCAACTCTTATGTTACAAAGCATAATATTAATTAATTGTCTTCCTGTATCCATACAAAAGGACAGTGTGTTAAAGTAAACTTCCCAAAATACATAAGGAGAGGAGAAAGGCAGTATTAACTTACAGTACAAGTTCAGTGTCCTAGAAGGATGAGATCTTACAAATTGGTTGGGGAAGAGAGCATAGAAGTGATTACAGACAGACAAAGTAATGGAAGTGACTCGGGAGCACTGTGATGGGTGTGACCCGATAAACCTAAGCTCCTCGTACTCAAACACCCTACAAGCACAACAAACCTTTACAGAATGATGACACAAAAACCCATAACAATAATCCCTCTTAATGTCAATGGTCTAAATTCACCAATAAAGAGACACTTAGTAGCAAAATGGATTCAGAGAAAGCACTCAACATTCTGCTGCCCACAAGAAACACATCTGAACAATCAGAACAAACACAAACTCAAAGTCAAAGTCAAACCCTGCAAGCAAACAAGTCCCTAAAAATGCTGGAGTGGCCTTACAAGTTCTGAAAACATAAATTTCAGGTCAAAATTTTAGAAGTGACAGTGAAGGCTATTTTTTTCAATCAAGGGATATGTACAGCAGGAAGAAATCACACTCCTAAATGTATACAAACCCAATGATGCACCAGCCAAATACCTCCAACAACTGCTAGCAGACCTTATGAAGGACATACAAGGACTACAATAGTAATTGGAGACTTCAATACCACCTTATCACTCCTAGATAGTTCAAGGAGATTAATACTCATCAAGGAAATAATGGCTCTGACAGAAGAAATAGAAGACAGAGGGCTAATAGATCTATACAGGACTTTACACCCCTGAAAAAAGAATACACATTCTTTTCTAGTGCACATGGGACTTTTTCCAGAATAGACTATGCTTTGGGTCACAAAGTGTACCTCAACAGAACCAGGAAGATAGACATTGTATCAACTATGTTCTCAGACCACAATGTGCTGAAGATAGAAGTTAATCATGTACAGATGCAGAAAACTAAATCAAACACCTGGAAATTAAACAACTCAGTGTTGAACAATGACTGGGTCAGGAAAGAAATCAAGGAAGAAATCAAAAGATACCAAGAAACAAATGAGAATGAAGACACGAGCTACCAGATCCTATTGGACTCAGCTAAAGCCATGTTAAGGGGAAAATTTATAGCTCTGCAAGCATTTCTCAGGAAGTAAGAAAGGGCCCACAGAAACAACCTGACTAAAAAGCTCAAGATCTTAGAAAAAGACAAAGAGAAGGAGCCCAAACCAGGCAGAAGAAAAGAGATCATAAAAGTTTTAGCAGAAACTAACAATATGAAAACCCAAAAAACAATCCAAAATATCAAGGAAACCAAGCGATAGTTCTTCTAGAAAATAAGCAAGACAGATAAAACATTAACAACACTCACAATGAAAGAGAGATAGAACCCTAATTAACTGAATCAGAAATGAGAAGGGGCATATCACAAAAGACACCAAAGAAATTAAAAAGATCATCAGAGACTACTTTGAAAGTCTGTATGCCACAAATCAAGAGAATCCGGAAGAAATGGATAAATTCCTGTCTTCCCATAATCTCCGAAGACTGAATCAAGAAAATCTAGAGTACCTGAATAGTCCAATTAATATAAAGGAAATTAAAACTGTAATCAAAAGTCTTTCTAAAAACAAAAACCCAGGTCCAGATAGATTCACTAGTGAATATTTCCAAACATTTAAAGAGGACCTATTGCCAGTTCTTCTCAATCTTTTCTAGGAAATTGAAGAAAGAGAAACTCTCCCAAACAGTTTCTATGAAGCTCATTTCTCTCTAATACCAAATGGAAACAAAGATACCACAAGAAAAGATAAACTACAGGCTGATATCCCTGATAAACATGGATGCAAAGATTCTCATCAAAATAGTAGCAAGTAGAATTCAACAATTCATCAAAAAGATCATACAGCATGGCCAATTTGGATTCATCGCAGGGACTCAAGGATGCTTTAACATTCAGAAATCAATCAACATAATCCATAATATCAACAAATAAAAGGTAAAAAACAGATGATCCTATCAATAGTTTCAGAGAAAGCATTTAAAATATCTAGCACCCGTGTATGATGAAAACCTTCACAAAAATGGGGAAAGAAAGGGTTTTCCACAATATAGTTAAAGCCATCTACCACAAGTGTATGACAAGCATCATACTCAATATGAACAAGCTAAGGGCCTTCCCTCTAAGATCAGGGACGGGACAAGGATGTCCACTCTTTCCACTGCTGTTCAATATAGTACTGGAAGTACTTGCAACAGCGTTTAAGCATAAAAAAGATATAAAGGCCATTTAGGTATGAAAGGAAGAAATCAAGCTTTCATTATTTGCAGATGATATACTATACTTAGAGAACCCTAAAACCTCTACAAAGAAACTCCTAGAAACAATAGACTTGTATAGGACTGTTTCAGGCTATAAAATCAATACACAAAAGTCCATGGCTTTTCTATATGCAAATAATGAGAGAAGAAAGTGACAGGACAAAAACAATCCCGTTCACAATTCTGCCCAAGAAAATCAAGTACCAAGGAATCAGCTTATCTAAAGACGTAAAAGACCCATACAATAAAAACTACAAAATGCTAATTCAGGAACTAAAAGAGGACACGAGGAAATGGAAAGATATACCTTGCTCATGGATTGGGAGAGTTAACATTGTCAAAATGGCAATAATCCCCAAAGCATTGTACAAATTCAATGTGATCCCTATAACGATATTGAGAACATTCTTCAAAGAAATGGAGCAAACACTCCTGAAATTCATATGGAACAACAAGCACCCACGAATAGCTAAAGAAATTCTTGGGAAAAAGAAAATAGGAGGAATCAACCTCCCCAACCTCAAACAATATTACAAAGTATTAGTAATTCACACAGCATGGTAGTGGAACAAAGGCAGAGACGCAGACCAATGGAACAGGGTTGAATATACTGACATCTTCCCCCCCCCCCAAATATTATCATCTAATCTTTGGTAAGGGAGCAAGAAATGTGAATTGGAGCAAGGAAAGCATCGTTAACAAACTGTGCTGGCAAAACTGGATGGCTACATCCAAAAAAATGGGCTCCGATCTCTACCTAACACTATATACAAACGTTAGAACAAGTGGATTAAAGACCTCAACATCAGACCTGAACACATAAGGTACATTGAAGACACTGTATGTCACTGTATGTCACTGTATGTCACTGTCCTCCCATTGTTCATCGATTTGCTCAAGCGGGCCCAGTAACATCTCCATCGGAAACATTTGTCGTTGCTGTGTTTGGCATATCGAATACATCATGGGTAGGTTGCCAGGCTCTGCCGTGCAGGTGAGATACTCTCGGTAGCTTGCTGGGCTCTCCAAGAGGGGCGGAGGAATTGAACTCGGGTCAGCCATGTTGGCTGCGTGCAAGGCAAACGTCCTACCTCTGTGCAATCGCTCCAGCCCACATTGAAGACAAGGTTGGCAAAACCCTCCACTACATTGAGCTAATGGTATCTCCAAAGATGACACGCCACTGGCCAACCAAGTGAAAACAGATAAAGACAAATAGGACTATCTTAAACTAAGAAGCTTCTGCACCTCAAAAGAAACAGTGACAAAATACAAAGACAGTCTACAGAAGGGTAAAGGATATTCGCCCAATACCCATCCTACAAGAGGTTGATATCAAGTATATACAAAGCACTGGCTGAACTCCACAAGAAGAAAACATCCAACCCCATCAATAAAATGAAATGATATGGGGCAATGAAATGAACAGAAACTTTCTCAAAGAACAAAAGTGAATGGCAAAATAGCACATGAGGAAATGCTCTACATCACTAATCATCAGGGAGATGAAGATCAAAACAACAATGAGATTTCATCTCAGACCAAAGACACTGGCCCACATTCAAAAGAACAAAAGCAACCGAGTTGGCATGGATGTGGTGAGAAAGGGACCCTCCTTCACTGCTGGTAGGAATCCCAACATGTTCAGTCCTTTTGGAAAACCGTATGGATGATTCTCAAAAAATTAGAAATTGAGCTCCATTTGTGACCCAGCAATATCACTCCTGGGAATATAACCCAGAGAAACAAAAAAGTACAGTGGAAATGACATTTTCACTTCTATGTTCATTGCTTCACTGTTCACAATAGCCAAAATTAGGGAAAAACTCGAGTGCCCCCAAACAGATGACTGGTTAAAGAAACGTTGGTACAGCTACACAATGGAATACTATACAACTATTAGAAAAGATGAAATCATCCCTCTCCTCCCCACCAAATAGGGTCTCAAGCCACCACCCACAAACGGCCTATCTGGCTCCTGATCAAGCTGCTTAAGGGCCATGATCCAAGAGATTCACAAACAAATCTTGGAATCCGGAAATGCGTCCAGACCCACAGAAGGTTACTGTGGCCAGGCCGTGCCGGGGGGGAAAGGGTGTTGTCCCTTTGCGTGGTCCGCCTTGGCGGCTTGGTAGCTGCCATCCAAGAGAGGCCATTGGACAGTCAGGCTTGGGCCCGTAGTGATGAGAGAAGTGGGGCTTCACAGGATGGGGGTGGCGCTGGTCCTTTCCTCTCCATCCCAACAAGACCCCCAAATCGCCGCAAATGAATGGCCTCTCTGGCTCCTGTTCAAGCCGTTTAATGCCCATAATCTCAGAGACTCAGAAATAAATCTCGAAACCCAGTGGCTTTTGGCAGAAATGTGTTTGGTCCTTGCAATAGGTTACTGGTGCTGGGCCATCCCAGGTGTGAATAGGTTTCATGACTTGGCCTGTCCTCCCTGGTGGCCCGGTGACCACCATCCTCCAGAGACCACTGGACAATCAGGTTTGGGCCCAAAGTGAGGAGACACATGGGGCCTCACGGGATGGGGTTGGAGCCGGCCCTTTCCTCCACACCCCAATGAGACCCCAAGTTGTAGCTCAAAAATGGCCTCTCTGGCTCCTGATCAACCTGCTTAAAGGTCATGATCCCAGAGACTCACAAACAAATCTTGGAACCCAGTAGCTCTTGGAAGAAATGTGCCCGGACCCACAGTCGGTTACTGTCACCGGGCCATCCCAGGGGGGAAAGGGTGCTGTCCATCCGCCTGCTCCCCCTATGTGGCTAGATGGTTGCCATCCTCCAGAGCCCACTGACAGTCAGGTTTGGGACCACAGTGACGAGACATGTGGGGTCTCACGGGATGGGGGTGGAGCCATCCCTTTCCTTGCCGTCCCAACGAGACACCTAGTCACCGACCTTTCTGGCTCCTGATCAAGCTGTTTAATGGCATGTTCCCCAAGTCTAGGAACAAATCTCAGAAACAAGCAGGTTTTGGCAGAAATCCCTCCAGATTTAAGTGTTAAAATTTTGGAATTTCAAAGTCACGGGGCCACTACTGCAGTCATGTGATATCATATGTTATTCTTAACCAGAAATAGAAAACAAATTGTCTACTATTGCCTTTTCAGCAGATCTGAGTGTTGGGGTAAAATCGCAAATAATAATGGTGGGTATGGTGTCAAAATTTTGAATGTGATCAATGTAGAGAGAGCGTAGTGTGGAAATCATCTGCCACACAGGTAGGGGGAGGGTTGAAATCGGGGTATACTGGGGTTTTGGTGGTGGAGAATGGGTACTGGTGAAGGTACGGGTGTTTCATTGTATGACTGAGACTTAAACCCAAAAGCTTTGTAACTGTTCTCACGCTGATTCAATAAATAAAATTATAAAAAGTGAAAAAAAAGTAAGGTGGAGTTCATGCCCAATTCAAACATCTAATCAGTGGCTGAGTAATTAGCAGTACTCCTAAATAAAAAGAAAAGAAAAGAAGTCATGACATTTACATACAAGTGGTTCTACATGAAAAATATCATGCTAAGTGAAATAAGCCAGAAAAAGAGGGAAAGACATAAGAAGACTGCACTCATCTGGGGAATATAAAGTGATAGAATGGGATTCAAACACCCAAGAATATTTGAGATAAGTACCAGGAGTTCTGCTCCAGGGCTTGGAAACCAGCAGCACATGCTGGGGGAAAAGGCAGCTCTGATAGAGATGGAAACACCAAGTGAAGGATGTTTGGAATAGTCACTCGGGATGCGAGATGCATGCTGAAAATAGACTATAGACTGAACACGATGGACACTCACTACCTCTATTACAAACTACAACACCCTGAAGGAAAGAGTGAGCAAAAGGAAATGCCTGCCACAGAGGCGAGGTTGGGTGGGTGGAGATGGGGTGTGGGTGTGGGAGGGCTACTAGGATCATTGGTGCTGGAGAATGGGTACTGTGGAGTGATAGGTACTTGATATTATATAACTGAAACCCAAGCATGAAAGTTTGTAAGCCTACAGCTGTACCTTATGGTGTTTCACTAGTAAAAAAGGAAAAGAAAAAGAAAAGAAAAAATAAAATATGTATATCTGAGGGGTTTTTTTGTATCTTTCCAGTTTGCTTTTTTAACAATTCACAGGAGTAAACACAAAATTCAAGGTAGGGTCTTTATGCTTGACAGGATATTGGCACAATCCTGCTGTCAAAAGTAAAACAGTGAGGAAGTGGAAACAAATAGGGAATAGGAATCTTGTGAAGATTCTTGGTAGTGTTGTTCCAGTTTTAACTCCACTTTCAGGTTTGATAGTCAATTTTTTTATGAGAATAACCTTATTGTTCCTTTAGCTCCTTTGGGTACTCTGTCGGAAATAATTGTGCTGGATGGCACAGTGACTGAACACAGTTGTACTGATTCTTAATCAGCAAGCTAAAAAACAGGGGTATTTACAGACTTGAAGGGACTTGTTAACTAAATGTCAGTCTCCAGTGAGATTTTCTTCTATTTTGTTTTTCGACCCATACGAACCTTTTGCTTTGCTCTCATCCTGTTTTTATTATGATAAGCATATGTCTAATTCTAATGAAAAAATAAATCTTGTACTTTATTTTGTTTTAAAAAATATTTCTCTGCTTAAAAACCTAGAATTGGTTAACCACATACAATGGATTATTTGTCATTTATACAAAGAATGTATAAATTGTATAAACTGTATAAATTATATAAATTGTATAAATTATATATACAAATTTATTTTATGAATATATTTATAAATTATATATTTATAATTATATAAATTATATAAATTGTATAAATTATATAAAATTATATCAATTGTATGAATTATATAAATTGTATAAATTATATAAAAGTGTATAAATTGTATAAATGTATAAAATGTATAAATTATACAAAGAATGTATAAATTATAAATATGATCTCAGAGCTAGGATGAAAGAGACATTACTGGGGCCTGCTTAAGGCAATCGATGAATTACAGGATGATTTGTGATTTGTTGTGATTTGTGATACAAAGAATGTAAGTATTATAACAAGTTATAATTAACAGTTATAACAATTACTGACTTGGAGAAAGTAGAAGTGTAAAATTTTTTCAGGAAGAAAATATCTATAGAAACAGTTCCTGGGAATATTAGGAGCTTTCTAGTTTTTGAAGGGTTAGCTAAATCTACCAAATAAGGAATGTGATAATCCAAAAACTGATATTCAAAGAAGATTTGAAATATGCTTACCAGAGGAAGTCAGAGTCAGACATAATCATGCATCAATTGAAAATGCAAACTACTCTGAATAATCTCAGTTGCTACACCTTGAATAAAGATGAAAATACATTGAATTAATCATATTTTATGTCTGAGAAAACTTAATGTGAGTGATGAAAGAAAAAGGAAATAGGAAAGTAGTTTGTTTTTTAAATATTTGTATTTATGAAGATATAGTTCACAACTCACCTTAAGTATACAATTTGTTATTTAGTCACGATTCACGACCATCCTGTTATTCATCGATTGCCTTGAGCAGGCCCCAGTAACGTCTCCTTCATCCTAGCCCTGAGATTATATTCAAGGCTTTTTAGGAGAATGAGACCCATCACTGTTACTGGTATTTGGCATATTGGGTATACCACGGGGAGTTTGCCAGACTCTGCCGTGTGGGCAGGCTACGTTTGGTAGCCTGCCAGTTTGTCCAAAGTAGGAATGAGATAATAAGATGTCATAATAAGATGTCGCACGGCCGTGAATGCGGTCGCATGGTTCCAGGAGCTTTTTTTTATAGTCTCTGAGTCTTGACCGTTGATGAGATTACATGGCGCCAGGGGTCCAGTTGGTGGGTGTGACCCCTGCCTACTGGAATTCAGAGGATTTGGGTGGAGGATGCTCAGCTCCTATCTGAGTAGGCTTGGAGATCTCGGCCCTGGTCCTGCTTGCCTTTGTTCCTCTGTCAGTACCTTCAGGTGTGCAGAGAGTGGTCTCAGCATGGTGGTGGTTGGTCCTGGAGGTCTTTGGCTGTTATTTAGTATGTTCATGAATATGAGCTACTAATCCCCACTATGTATGAAGCATTTCATACTACTCCGCAGCATGAAGTACTACTCCCCATTTCTACTTAAACAATTTAGCCATAGTAACCTTGTTATCTGCATTTTTATATAGAATATATTTTGTAACTTATTTCCACTTTTTATTTTTCCTTGTATTGTGAAAATCTACAGTGTGGATTTGATTTATCCACTAACAAACATTTTAATAAACAGAAATAGATTCTTCCCTAGACCTTAAAGAAATAAACACAATATGACAGCACCTTAATTTTTAGCTCTTGATATTTTTTACAAACACTAGTTTGTTTTAGTGATAGCAATGTCTTTTAATACAAAGACTATAAAACTTTAATGCTTGAGTCACTAAGTTTATTACAGTATTTCATTAGAGTAATGGTTAGTAATTATTTCAGCAACTGTTTCACACACCCATAGAAAATCTTTCTATCAGAGCGTTTGAAAAATACTACTTATAACAATACTAGTTAAATACTACTATTTCAATAAGTTATTTCTCATTATGAAATAGTATTCATTGAACAAATGAATTTTTCTTCAAATTCTAAAATTTAGAACGTATTAGGTGGAAATTTAGTAGCTCTAGTGGATTAAATTTAAAGGATTTCTGGCTAAACAAAGATTAAATTTTGGCAAAAATTTTCATATAAAATCTTGAAAAATGGATGTCATATAATTACATTGCATATTTTGAATTGGAATCCTGGGACTATTTCTCTATCGTCTTATTCATATATTAGGAAATAAGAAAATTATAGTAGAAATAGTTTCTCTAAGTATTAAATTCCAAGATATGTCATTTCTTAATTTCCTCTAAATTTCTTTTCAAATAACATTCTATTACATAGATTTAAATGCTATAGTTTCCAATGGACACAATCTTGTATTATGCTCTGAAAATAATTGCACTAAATTTAAAAATGAGGCTACCACCTGGACCTTTAGTAATTCTAAAACTTATCAAAGAATAGACAATGGAAGTCTACTAATCAGAGTGATTGACCATAATTACAGAAGGGAACTTGGTTATTAAAAAAAAAAAGACAGGGGAGCCGCTGTGGGACAGAAGCAGCTGCAAAGACCATGGGTAAGTCTATAGGAGGCAACTGCATGGGATTCAAATTTATGGAGCTCTACTAAACCCCAACCACAGGTTACAAAGGTGAAGGATCCGGTTTATACTTCCCCAGTATAATCCATAAGATCCATTTTCCAAGTAGCTCATCATAGTTACAAAGGAACACCCAAAAGGAAGGGAATATCCTAGAAGGGAAATGAAGAAATATCATTTCCAATCGTCATCCCAAGATTGCCACAGGCACTATGGGAAGACAATGTAGATCCCCACCACAGGAGGGAAGGAATATAGGAGCCCTGAAGCCCCAACATGGAATACCTACAAATCAAATCTCTTTGATTAAGAATTCAAAGACAATAATCTCATCATTGACCACCACCCAGATCGAATGTCCTTCTCTCCCAGAAGGGAGCATAAAATACCACTCACGATAAACATGCTGCTGGGCCCTGAACCAGGATTCTTAATTTGGGGTGCCCTTGAGTGGGGGCGAGACACCTTCCCATCCCAAGGGATCTAGCCCTGGCAGACAAAAACTTCCAAAACTCAACCACCATCATGCTCACAGTAGCTCTCCACATTCTTGCGCCAAGACTCACTCACGAGTGAACATGGCATACACAACACTTCATACCACACAAACCTCATACTCCAAGAGTACCACAACACATCTATTGGGGTTCAAAGTAGGGGGCAACCAACCTTACAGGGAATTATTTCTTACAGATATATGTATAAAAGCACTCAAAGCTCAACCTATAACAATATGTTTGTGATCTCTTATAGGAGGGCTTAATGACTCCTCAGTGAAATACAACAATATTCACACTCTTTCCTCTATGAAACGTTTTTGTAGCATTTCCAGCATTTTTTCATAACAATAAAAACGTATTTTTTCAGTTCTGCTTTGGGGCAAGGGTTGGGGTTTGAAATGGAAACATCCGAAATATGGTGGTGGGAAGGTGTAATGGTGGTGGGATTGTTTGAATATTAAATGTAATCAAATATTGTGAAAAACTTTATAAAATAAAAAACATTAAAAAAACTAAATGACAAAAAAGGATTCAGAGACTGAATGGTGAGGATGTCCAATAAGCTCGAAGAAACAGTGAAACAGATAGCCAATAAAATACAGGAGGAAATGAGAGCAGACATAAAAGAATATAAGCAGAAATGTCATAAATAAAAAAAATTTGAAAGATGATATGAATAGCTCAGTGGGTGCCCTCAACAGTAGAATGACTGCAGTCAAAGACAGAATCAGTGAGTTTGAAGATACACTCCAGAAAGCATACAGGCAACACCAGAAGGTGAGAAAAGACCTCAAAATACCTCAAGGTAGGGTGAGAGATGTACAGGATTAATTCAAGAGGAACAACATATAAGAATCATTGGAGTTCCAGAGGGACAGGGAGACAATACAAATGAGGGAGTAATAGCTAAAGAAATCACCACTGAAAAGTGTTCAGAGCTAGAAAACTCAGGCATCCAGATCCAAGAAGCCCAAAAGGTACAAGCTAAAAGAGATTCCAATAAAAAGGCCTCAAGAATATCTTAATCAGAATAAGAAATGTCATAGAGATGCAATGCTGAAAACAGCAAGATCAAAGAAGAAAATTCAAATACATACAAAGGATCATTCCTTGGATTTACAGCAGACTTACTATATGAAACTCTCCAGGCCTGGGGTCCATGGTGGGAAATATTTAAAAAAGTTAATGAAATTAATGCCTCACCGTGAATGCTTTACTAGCTTCTCTTTCAAGTTGAAGAAATCATACACAGCTTCATAGACAAACAACATTTCAGGATTTCACGGTCATGGTCCTCCCGCTGTTCCTCGATTTGCTCGAGTGGGCCCAGTAATGTCTCCATCATGAGACTTGTTGTTACTGTGTTTGGCATATCGAGTACGTCACGGATAGCTTGCCAGGCTCTGCCGTGAGGGCAAGATACTCACGGTAGCTTGCCGGGCTCTCCGAGACGGGAGAAGGAATCGAACTCGAGTCAGCCATAAGACTGGCAATATACCCCGAAGCACTATATAAATTCAAAGCAGTCCCTATAAGGATACCCATTACTGTTTTCAAGGATATAGACTAAATAGTTAGAAAATTGATATGGAACAATAAAACGCCAAGAATAGCTAAAACAATTCTTGGAAAAAAGATCAGAGCTATCACCTTCCCCAACTTCAAACTGTACTATAAAGTGATAGGATTAAAACAGCAGGGTATTGGAACAAACAGAGATTTTCAGACCAATGGAATTGAATATTGATACTGGATGAACAAAAGTTAGATCAAAATGAATTAAAGACCTCAATATTGTATCTGAATTCATAAAGTACAAGGAATTAATGTAGGTAAAACCTTCATGACAGTGAAGCTCAAGGCATCTACAAAGATGAAATACCATTGACCAAGCAAGTAGAAGTAGAGATAAACAAATGGGACTACATGAAACTAAGAAGCTACTGCACCTCAAAATAAATGTTAAGATATAAAGACAGTCCATGCAAATTATTTACCCATTACCCAAATGATAAAGGATTAATTTCAAAGTTATATAGGCCATGTGTAGGACTTTAAAAGAAACATCCGAGATATCAAAAAATGGGGAAAAGAATTGAACAGAAATGTTCTTAAAGAAGGAATGGCACATGGAAAAAATGCTCTACATAGCTAATCATCAGGGTGATTAAAATAAAAAAAAATGAGTATCATCTTATATTATAGATACTGGCACAGACCCTATAGAATAAAAACAGCCAGCACTGATGTGGATGTAGGGGAAAAGGGACTCCTTCATTTATTGTGGGAATGCCTAGCTGTCCGTCTTTTTGGAAAACAATATAGATATTTCTCAAAAAACTAGAAATTGAACTCCATTTGACCCGACAATACCACTTCTGGTAATATATCTTGGGAGACACAGAACACACAGCAGAAATGTCATCTCCTTGTAGATGTTCTTTTTAGCACTATTTACCAATAGCTATCAATAATATGGATCTGACCCCTCGATGCCAAATTTAAATTGATTTATCCTTTCTGAAAGCAAACTCCTCTTATTCCTACTTGTATAATGTTAGCATTGTTAACAGATGGCATTAGAACACAATGAGGCCAGAACAAATTCATGGATTGTGTGTTTTTGCTTCTGGAGCCTATGTCAGCTGAAGGATGTGCAAGAGGTTCAGTGATTGATATTTCTTCACCAGGATCTTAGTGAAAAGACTTGTTGGGGAACAGTTTTCCCCCAATGTGGCCAGACATGTTGCACACCAGGTTCAGGCAGACGTGGCGTGGGGCGAAGGATGACAGGCACGCGGAGAAACACCCTCCAGGGGCAGCTAATGACTATTCACTTTATTGCCAAATATAAAAATATTTTGTAGAGGGTCTTGGCTTAAAAGAAGGACCAATCATATACAGTTTAGCATTATTGGCCTATCAGCTCTCCTACTCTGCTTTGTCCCGGTCCAATCCCAATTTGTGCTAGATGTTGCGGTTAGGATGACCTGCTAAGTATAAGAGACAATTTCTGTCTTGGGCACAAGTAACTAGGAGGTTGAGTGAGGCTCGGGGCTGGAGGTTGAGTGAGGCTCAAGGTCGGACACCCAGTGCTGACACCCTATTCTTACCAACTTTGCCCAGATACTCCCTCTTGTGAGACTTTGCTTCTGGGCCACTTTGCACAGTCAAGTCTTATCTGCTCCAGTGCCCTTCACAATGCTCCACAATGACTACCTTGTTACTTCTTACACATTCTTTTTTCAGGAATCAGTGGAAAATTTATTATGGATTCTCTTTAGTAAATCTGTCCATGGGTACTACTTTACTTTCTTAGGGTAGCATTGACTTTAAGTTGAACTCAGAGTTTCATGCATTCCATTTATTGGTTCTCAGTTATTTCATTCTTGGTTTGTTAGGTGTTCATTATGCATGAGCTGCTACTGATATTTGCTTTTTGTTCTATCTCTACTGGTTCTCTTTAATATTTTAATTGTTGTGCAATGCATATTTTGTATAACTAAGAGTCCTTTTTATTAAGTTTCCAATGTATTTTCTTATTTGCACAGTGGGTAGGGCATTTGCCTTACACGTGGCCAACCTGACAGACCCAGGTTCGATTCCTCCGTCCCTCTCAGAGAGCCTGGCAAGCTACTGAGAGTATCTTTCCCATAAGGCAAAGCCTGGCAAGCTCCCCGTGACGTATTCAATACGCCAAACACAATAACAACAAGTCTCACAATGGAGACATTACTGGGCCTGCTCCAGCAAATTGGTGAACAATGGGAAGACAGTGCTACCCTGTGGTGCTGAGGTGTTTCTCCTTGTTTGGTGTTCACTGGTCACTTTCAGTGCAGCTTAAGGAACATAGAGTTGGGAATTGAACTAAAGGCTCATATATACATGGTAAGTCCTATACCACTGAGTCTCATTACTAGCCTGAAATTTTACATTTTGAAACAAGTAATGTAGTCTGGTTTTCATGTTGGGAAGGCAAAATTTGTTTATAGTATTCAGGACAAAATAGAATAATATTTATTTTTGTTATAATTTATTTGTATATTTCCTTACGTGTTTATTATTTTATTATATCATTGGATATAATTATATGTATGTACATATACTTTATTTCTGTTGAATTTGGGCCACAAAAGTCTGAGACTGTTCTAATTCTAATGTTGTGCTCATAGATCACTCCTGGCAGGACCTGAAGGATAATATATGGTGTTGGCGATTGAACTTTGGTCAACTGATCACAAAGCTAATGCCCTTAACCACTGTAATATTTTTCTAGTTTACAAACATAAATAGTATTAGGACATGTGTTTATGTTTTCCCTCTCATTATATAAAGAAATATAAACCATCCTCAACAAAAGAACAAAAAATTGAATTCAAGTATCAGGGAGATAACAGATGCATTCAGTCCCAGTGCCATCCCTGGCTTCACATGGTTCCTGAAATTGTGGGTTACAACTCTGTAAACTCTCTGAGTATTGCTGGGTAAGGTCTTTGTGATCCTTAGAATTGCAGAGCCCAAGCAGCACTGCAATCTCAGATTCTAGTGTTGAACCATGTAGCCTGGTTAGTTGAGTATCACTGGAAGTGTCCTTAGATTTCTTTTTTTTTTGAGCACTGATTGAGAGACCCCTACCAACTATCTGAGTCAATAAGTTTGACAGTCAAAGCTATCAAAAATAAGTCAAATTAAAGATAATTATTGAGATTCCATAAAATTTTACTAGAGAGTTGCCTAATTATTAACATGAAAATGTCCTCCTTCCTAAAAGTGTTGTCTAAATAGGGCTTCAAAGAACTCTGCAATTTGTACTGAACAATGAATGTTCAGGAAGAAAACAATTTATGACAAATTTGATGAAGATGTAAGGATTATGCTTCTGTAATGAAAAAGGAACAGAAAATGCAAAAAGCAAATGAATATAATGTGGCATATTCCATAGTTCTCAGGTGCATATGTTAAATGTTTCTGATTGACATTCAATGGGCAGGAGCGATAACACAGCAGGTAGGGCATTTGCCTTGCACGCAGCCAACATGGCCAACCTGAGTTTGATCCCTCCGCCCCTCTTGGAGAGCCTGGCAAGCTACCGAAAGTATCTTGCCTGCACGGCAAAGCCTGGCAAGCTCCCCGTGATGTATTTGATATGCCAAGCACAGTAACAATGGTCACAATGGAGAGATTACTGGGACCACTCGAGCAAATCAATGAACGAAAGGAGGACAGTGACATTTGATATATCCTCAAATACAGTGAAACCTGAAATGATGACAAATATGCTCCAAATTTTTTAATATTTATTCAAAACACATTTTCTTTGTAAAGTTCATGTTCATAAGACAAAATAATGGTAAAACACACTGAATCACGAGAGAAAATTAGATTTGGGGGTTTTCACAAAGACTGGTCTTATAAGTTTATTATGTTGAATTAAATTAATGTTCTTGTCATATCATTTGTTATGATAAGTATTTCCTATGCACCTGTTGATATTTTATCTACTCCATAAATGACCAATGTAAAATTACCTATCATTAATTAATTGAATATTGGTTTAATATTTGTACAATATTTTTATAAAAAATATTTTCTAACATCTCATATGTCTTATGTATAGGATACATTTACTCTGCATGCATATAACCATAACATTATTTATTTTTCTCATAAGAGCAAGAATCAGCATGTGTGTATGTTCAATATTTATTTTGCATGTACCAAATATGTTTTATTGTTAATATGGTTTATTGTCAAGCACAGTTGTACAAATGATCATGTGACCAAGATTGTTAGCTTTATGCTCTCCAACTATTCTTGTCCTTGGAGTTAGTTCATTTCCCCAGTCTCTTTCAGGAGTACCATCAGTGATTGAGAATAGATTTAATGTCTTCCAACACTGATTGAAAAAAGATGTTAAACTGTCTCGTCTATGCTCTTCCACTCCTTGTTTAGTCTGATAAAGATGCACATGAACTCTCAGCAGCCTTAAAAAACACTTCTTGAAAAAAGTCATACTATTTCCTCTAAGTGGACAAATAGAATCATAAGTCCCGTTGCTCTTATGTCAGATAGTAAGAAGATATACTTTCAGTAGCCTGCATTTTTTTCTGCTCAAAGTAGCTTTGTTCTAACATTTCTTCACTTATTATGAATAAAGATTCATGCTTATCTATGATCAAATTCATACACACACTCATGCACTTAACTTCTTTACTGTGATACATCTCTTACATAAAAATTCAGCATGAATTCTGGCTTACATATTTCTCAGTTAGCTATGAATATTCTTTGTGTTTTATGCAATGGGCTGGACCGATAGCACAGCGAGTAGAGCATTTGCCTTGCATGCAGCCAACCTGGGTTCGATTTCTCCACCCCTCTTGGCCCAACAAGCTACAGAGAGTATCCCGCCCGCATGGCAAAGCTTGGCAAGCTACCTGCGACATATTTAACATGCCAAAAACAGTAACAACAAATCTAACAATGGAAAGCAATGTTGCAAGTTAGCTGAAGCACGCAAAAATTTGATGCCCTAATATGGATTCTTTCATTCCCCACTTCTTTTAATGAGCATCTCTAATCCTAGAGATCGTGGGGGGATCGGGGCCTTATTCAAGGACCCGTGGTTAAGAGTAGCTCTCCTCAGTGGGTAGAGTCCGGTATTGTTGCCCAGAATTAGGAGGATCTTCAAGACACAAACCAATTCTCCCAAGCCTCCCTTTCTCTCCGACGTCATTCAAGGCCTTCCCGTTGCTTGGCCATAGAGTCTCTGACAACCTCAGTGTGGTCTGCGTAGAAACAGCATCCCTCCACCAGATCAGAGCAGAGCCCTCTGTTCTTGAGGAACAACAGGTCGAAGGTCGAGTCCTCTCAGGTTTTGGGAGACTATCTTGGACAGGGATGTGAGAGTTTTCTGGATGAGGTCTTGAACATATGAACATTTGATCATTTGCATAAGGTCAAGCTGCCCATTCACCTCTAAGTTCCTTGTAAAGCACCCTGAAGACTTGGATAAAGGATAACTCAGGATGCGGCTGGGGGATATTGCCCTTCCTGGAGTGTATTGTCTCACTAAAGCACCCTGCAAACTTGGGTAAAGGATAACTCAAAATGTGGATGGTCAAGGGAGATTACCTAAAGATTAATGATTCCGGCTATAACCTTGCTTGTGCTGACAATCCATGTATGTAAATGCTTATCTTTGAATCTACAGGCTAAGGAGTGAGGTACTTTTAAATGGATTGGTTAAGAAAGTATATGTTCTTACAAATCTATTGGCTATAAAATGTGCGTGCCTTGCTGTAACGGCCAGTGAAGGCCTATATAAGATCCCCTTTGAAGAAGCTCGGGGCTCTCAGCCACTGCCCACTCTGGGGTATGCTGTGGAGCCCCAGCATGCTGGCCTAAATAAACCCCGTTTTTACTCCTGCAAAAAAAAAAAACCAAGTCTAACAATGAAGATGTTACTGTTGCCTGCTTGAGCAAGTCATGAACAATGGTAGGACAATGCTACAGTGCTACAGTGCTTCATGCATATATACAAAAATATCCTCCTATTCCAATTCACACCTTGAGTAGTACCATCATCTTTCACATTTTTTCCCGAGACTGAATTTATTCACTTCTTTAAGACATAATTATTTTTTTCCAGCAACACTGCCTTCCAGTAACAACGTTATGCCCCAGCCACACCCTGTCCCAACAGAAGGCCCTGGTCTTCTTTAATGAGGAATAGTATAAAGCACTGAATTATGGACAAAGGGGAAAGTGGGATAAGGGAAGGTCATAAACATTAACATTTTTATTAATCCCTTTTCCATTAAGAATTTCTCTTTTTATATCACCTTTTTTAAAAAAATATGAAGAACCATAATCTCTACATGTATCCACTTTTTGACTTTGGAAATACTTGTGAATTGTCTAAGGCTGAAACCTATAAAGGCAAAAAGTTCACCAGTCCAAATTTAAACTCAGATTATCAGACACCAAATTCAGTCCTGTTTCTATTCATTTCTTCTTCCATCTCTGTGTTATTTCATAAGTTTTTCAAGTCATATATGAAATGTGTTTTCCATTTGTGTCCATGCAGGTGTATATCATCTTCAATGCATGCAATATTTCAAGGACACAAGTCCTTTTATGTGACTCTGGTTTACAGGGCTAGATTTTCACTATCAGTCCACCTGTCTTCTTCATGAGTACTTGTGAGATGGCATTTGCACTACTTTTGCAATTACAGCATTTGCTAATTATTAGATTAGTAGATTCTGATAATAGCAATGAGGATAGTATTATACATCGTGTTGCCAAGTTTTGAAAGAAACAAGAGTGATTCCTTTTACATTTCTTTTCCTTTCCTGGACTGGATACAAAAAATTGCAAAGCTCTTTTAAGTACAGAATTCACTCAAGATAAAGGAATCTGATGTATTACATCCCCAGATAGATAAAAAACAAAATCAATAAAGATGATCTATTTATTTTGTACTATAATTTTTGTGCCATTTTTCTTCAGCAAAAGTTTGAGTTCCCTCTTATCTTATGTAACATTGTCTTTGGATATCCTCCTCTATTTACTTTCCCTTTTTGTCTTAACTTCCAGCCTCATCTCGCTTTCATACCACATGACACAATCAGTTACAACATTCTTTTACCATCATTGTTTCAAGAACAATATAGTAAGTATACTGAACAGACAGAAGAATGGGATTTCAGCTAACCACAAAACATACAAGAAGCAGTCCAGAATAGAGTTGTTTTCAAACATTTTTTGTTATCATTGTGTCAACTCTCTCATTGGAAATAATGTACAAATCAATGTCCCAAAGGGAAATTTTCATATTGGATATATCAAAATTTATATTCCATTTCTTCAACAGCATAATGATCCAGTTTCACAAATTACATTTCTAGAACATTAACTTGGCCATTGTTAACATGCTCCAAACATATTAATGTAAAAAACTATATGGTGACAATACAGTCCAAATCAATTATTATAATTAGCTATGAATTTTTTTCATATAAACATTTCAATACCCTGGCTAGAGAGATAGTATAGCAGAAAGGATACTAGCTTGAACAAGCCTCACCAGGTTACATCCCAGCCATCTCATATGTTCCCCCAAGTGTCACCAGGGGTGATTTTTGATTACATAGCCAGGAGTAACCCCTGAGCATCACCATCTGGCCCTCCCCCGTGTCCCAAAACACAAAATTACATTGCCCAGACTTCTTTCTTTTTATTTTTTAATTAATTAATTAATGTTTTTATTAGTGAAACACCATGAGGTACAGTTGTAGACTTACAAACTTTCATGCCTGGGTTTCAGTTATACAATGATCGAGTACCCATCCCTCCACTACAATGATCCTAGTAACTCTCCCCGCCCCCCCAATCTCATCCCTTTCACCACAACCCGCCTCTGTGGCTGAGCATTTCATTTTGTTCACTCTTTCCTTTAGGGTGTTGTAGTTTTCAATAGAGGTATTGAGTGACTATCGTGTTCGATATATAGTCTTCTTTCAGCACGCATCTCACATCTCGAGTAAGTTCTCCAAACATCCTTTACTTGGTGTCCCCTTCCCTATCTGAGCTTCCTTTACCCCCAGCATGTGAAACCGGTTTCCAAACCCTGAAGCAGACCTCCTGGTACATATATCAACTATTCTTGACTATACGACTCCCATTCTTTTACTTTATATTCCCCAGATGAATGCAGTCTTTCTATGTCTGTCCCTCTCTTTCTGGCTCATTTCACTTAGCATGATGCTTTCCATGTAGAACCACTTGTATATAAATTTCATGACTTCTTCTTTTCTAACAGCTGCATAGTATTCCATTGTATAGATGTACCAAAATTTCTTGAACCAGTCATCTGTTCTCAGGCACTCAGGTTTTTTTTCCAAATTTTGGCTATTGTGAACAGTGCAGCAATGAACATAGAAGTGAGGATGTCATTTTGACTATACTGCTTTGCTTCTCAGAGATATATTTCCAGGAGTGGAAGTTCTGGATAAACTGGAAGCTCAATTTCTAATTTTCAGAATCGTTCATACTGTTTTCCAAAAGGGCTGAACCAGTCAGTAATCCCACCAGCAGTGAAGGAGGGTCCCTTTCTCGCTACATCTGCGCCAACACTGGCTGCTTTTGCTCTTTTGGATATGAGCCCATCTCTGTGGTGTGACATAAAATCACATTGTTGTTTTGATCTGCATCTCCCTGATGTTTAGTGAAGAATAGCATTTTCTCATGTGCCTTTTCACCATTTGGATTTTTTTTTTGAGAAAGTTTCTATTCAATTCATTGCCCCATTTTTTGATTGGGTTGGATATTTTCTTCTTGTGGAGTTCAACCAGTACTTTGTATAACCTTGATATCAACCACTTGTCGGTTGTGTATTCGGCGAATATCCTTTCCCATTCTGTAGATTATCTTTGTATTTTGGTCACTCTTTCTTTTGAGGTGCAGAAGCTTCTTAGTTTAAGATAGTTCTATTTGTCTATCTCTGTTTTCACTTGCTTGGGCAGTGGTGTGTCATCTTTGGAGATACTGTTGGCTTCAATGTCGTGGAGGGTTTTGCCAACCTTGTATTCAATGTACTGTTACTTTTGTACATAGTGTTAGGTAGAGATCTGAGCCCTTTTTTTTGCTTGTAGCTATCCAGTTTTGTCAGCACAATTTGTTAAAGAGGCTTTCCTTGTTCCACTTCACATTTCTTGCTCCCTTATCAAAGATTAGATGAACATTTGTTTGGTGGGAGGTGTTAGCATATTCAACCCTGTTCCATTGGTCTGTGGCTCTGCCTTTGTTCCAGTACCATGCTGTTTTAATTATTAATGCTTTGTAGTACAGTTTGAGGTTGGGGAAGTTGATTCCTCCTATTTTCTTTTTTCCAAGAATTTCTTTAGCTATCCCTGGGTGCTTATTGTTCCATATGAATTTCAGGAGTGTTTGCTCCATTTCTTTAAAACATGTCATTGGTGTCGTTATAGGGATCACATTGAATTTTTACAATGCTTTTGGGGAGTATTGTCATTTTGACAATGTTAGTTCTCCCGATTCATGAGCAGAGGATATCTTTCCATTTCCTCATGTCCTCTTTATTTCCTGAAGTAGTGTTTTGTAGTTTCCTTTGTACAGGTCTTTCACATCCTTTTTAAAGCTGATTCCTTGGTACTTCATTTCCTAGGCACAATTTTGAATGGGATTGTTTTTATCATATCACTTTCTTCTCTCTCATTATTTGGGTATAGGAAAGCCATGGACTTTCGGGTATTGATTTTATAGCCTGCAACTTTCCTACACAAGTCTATTGTTTCTAGGAGTTTCTTGGTAGGGGTTTTAGTGTTCTCTAAGTATAGTATCATATCATCTGTGAATAGTGAGAGCTTGATTTCTTCTTTTCCTACCTAAATGCCCTTAATATCTTTTTCCTGCTTAAACGCTATTGCAAGTACTTCCAGTACTATATTGAACACCAGTGGATAGAGTGGGCATCCTTGACTTCTGGTACTCCAATGATTCTAATGTTGTTCCTCTTGGAACCATCTTCTAGGAGTCTGATTCACTCTAGAGCTATTTTGAGGTCTCTTGCCATTGTTTGCTGTTGCCTGTTGGCTTGGTGTAGCTCATCTTCCAGCTCACTGATTCTGTCTTCAGCTGTAGGCACTTTCTACTGTTGAGGGCACGCATTGAGTTTTTTATTTCATCTACCAAATCCTCTATTCCCTGACACTTCTGCGCATACCTTTTCAACTTCTACTCTCATTTCTTCCTGTAATTTCTCAATTGTCCGTTCCATTGTTTCTTTCATGTCCTCCTTTAATTTATTGGATAACTGTGTCAATGTTTCTTTGTGTTCATTGAACATCTTCATTACTTCATGTCTGAATTCCTTATCAGAGAGGTCCCTTAGTTGAGTACCACCTAACGAGGCTTCAGGATTATTTTTTTATCCTCTCCTCATGTTGGGGATCTGCATTGTTTCTTAATGTTGGTGTGGTTGTATGGAGACTAGATGTTACACAAATTTGCTTGATGTGAGTAATTTTCCTCCAGTCGCTTGCCTGAAAATTAGGCCACACCACTTCCACAGAGGCCATATTCACTTCTGAAGAGGCCACGCCCCCTATGGGTACCTAGTGTGTGTGTGGGGGGTACAACCCAAATGATGGAGACGGCCAGGCACAGCATTGGGGGCAAACAGAAAGAGGCTCAAGGATGGTGGGCATCCCAGTGTCCCAGAGATCGCCTGGTGTGTGTACGTGGGTAGACCGAAGCCCCATGTTCGAATAATGGCTGACCCCAGAGATGGAGAAGGCCAGGTGCAGCTTTGTGGACAAACAGCAAGAGGCTCAGGGATGGTGGGTCCTAGAGGAGACCTGGGGTGCATACACAGGGTGAGCAAAGTCCTGGGTTTAAATAATGACTGACCTCCCCCATTTATTTTTGAATGGAAAAGTCAAAATTAAATTTATATGATATAGTTTATAGTACTTAATGAAATTCTGCTTTCCGTGTTGACTTCTCTCAAAGTAAACTTAGAAAAAGCTCTAACAAAGTGCAATCCATTTCAGAAGATGTTATACTATTCTTGATCTTTGGCAGTTCATGATAATCCAATAATTTAAATTTTATTTATCCTCATATAGATATTTTCAAATTTCTTCTAATTTCCATACAAATTTTATGATACCATTTTGGATAATGATAAACTCCATTGAATTATCATATTGTTATAATTGACCATAGCAAAATTAGACCACCAGCACCTAATTCTTATTTTTTGAACATACATTATGTCTATCTTGCAACATTATTTCAAGTAAAACTTATTAGAACAATCAGATACAAAATTAATTTAGGAATTCTGAGATAGCACAGTGGGAAGGGTGTTTGCCTTGTACGAGGCTTACCTGGTTTTGATTTCTCCACTCCTCTCGGAGAGCACGGCAATCCTGCACGTATGGCAAGGCCTGGCAAGCTACCCGTGGCATATATGATATGCCCAAAACAGTAATAACAAGTCTCACAATGGAGATGTTACTGGTGCCTGCTCGAGCAAATTGATGAACAATGAAACAACAGTGCTACAGTGCTAGAGTGATATATTGGTAAAGTAAAATATTAACATTAGACACTTTTATTTTCCTCTTCTAGTTCTTTAATAAATGTGGATTCAAACTCACATGCCAATAAATAAGTTAGGCCTCATTTATTAAAAAATGTTTTTATTTACCCAATTATACTTAATATAGTTGGAGTGATAGCACAGTGGTAGAGCGTTTGCCTTGCATGTGGCTGATCCAATTGACCCGGGTTCAATTCCTCCGCCCCTCTTGTAGAGCCCAGTAAGCTACCGAGCATATCTCAACCAAACGGCAAAGCCTGGCAAGCTCCCTGTGACATATGCGATATGCCTAACACAATAACAACAAGTGTCACAATGGAGATGATATTGGGCCTGATCGAGCAAATTAATGAACAATGGGAGGACAGTGACAGTGACTTCATATAGTTGCAAGCATAGAAGCAATATTCCTTTAAGCATATATTTTGATTGGTAGATAATTTGCCATATAATTCTTATTCTTCAGTAGTTTAATGAGTATCCCTTCCCCCTTGGATTATTTAGTTTCTATCCTCCCACGGTCTTCAATTCTTCTAATATATATTTGACCTTGTGTAAGTATGTCCACCTATGAAATCAATGTCCTTTCCTCCTTAATTGCCCACCACCCAGCAGGTTTAAGCAATGCTTCTCAAGTCATACCTATTTTCTGATCTTTTAATAGCATTAGATTTTTTAGATACTGAACCCTACATCCCAAGGGACATAATCTGAGAGTGTGAAAATTACCTCTTTGCTTTTTGTCAATGTACTTAATATTAAATTTTCATAGAAAAGTACCCAGACAAATAGGATGGCAGGATTCCTTAGTACTCAAAATCAGAGCAACCAGTGTCTACATTGTTGGCCTCTGCAACAGAGCTTGTGATTTCTGGGTGCTATATTTTCGCCCAATTGGCTCTAATATAGAAGAAAGCTAGTGCACATAGGAAGTTCAGGTACGCAGGCCAGATTTATCTTTGTATTTGAATTCTTCCATGTAGTAATCACAAGGGAATACAAAGAGTCAGGGAGAAACATGAATCCCACAGAAGGCATTTGACAAAATTATTTTGCTAACCTAGTTTATGATTGTATTATGTTTCTCAGGGATTACTCCTAGCTCTGTACTTAGGAATTACTCCTGGCGGTGCTCAGGAGACCATATGGGATGCTGGGATTCGAACCCGGGTTGGCTGCTTGCAAGGCAAACACCCTACCCACTGTGCTATTGCTCCAGCCCCTATTTAAGATGTTCACTCGAGTCATCCTAAATAGGATTGGCAGAACACTAGATGAAGGACAACCATGCGAGCAAGCCGGGTTCCGCAAAGGATTCAGCACCATCGACCATATCCACACGATAACCAAGCTCATTGAGGTTTCTCGGGAGTTCAAGATGCCGCTCTGCTTAACGTTCATTGATTTAAAGAAGGCCTTTGATTCTGTTGAGACGGAAGCGGTCATTGAAGCCCTAGCCAATCAGGGCATCCAAGCCCAATACATCAGGATCCTCCGTGAGCTGTATTGCGGATTCACTACCAGGATCTCACCATTCTACAAAGAAGTGATCGTTGATGTCAGGAGAGGGGTGCGGCAGGGTGATACCATTTCACCGAAACTCTTCAGTGCCGCCCTCGAGAACATCATGCGATGACTGGAATGGGAAGGAATGGGAGTGAAGATAGATGGTCGGCAACTACACCACCTCCGCTTTGCTGATGACATTGTTTTAATAACACCAAACATCAGCCAAGCGGCACAAATGCTGGCCGACTTTGACCGTGAGTGTGGAAAGGTAGGACTACAGCTGAATCTTACGAAGACAATGTTTATGAGAAACAGCCTCCATCCTGACGCCCCATTCACTCTCAACGGAATGACCATCTCCAAATGCAACAGCTATGTGTACCTAGGTCGAGAAGTCAACATGACAAATGACCTGGCACCCGAGCTGCGCAGGAGGAGGAGAGGGGCTTGGAATGCCTTCAAGAGCGTCAAAGAAATAGCTAAGAGGACAAAGAACCTCCGGCTCCGGGCACATCTCTTTGATTCCACTGTTCTTCCTGCATTAACATATGCCTCAGAGACCTGGGCCCTATGCAAACAGGATGAGAAGGCTATTCGGGTCTCTCAAAGAGGAATTGAAAGAGCTATGCTTGGAATATCATGTTTCATTCAAATGAGAGAAAGAATCCGGAGTTCCGACATCTGTCGTCGATCAAGAATCAGGGACACTGTTTCATTTGCCAAGGTGTCAAAAATCAGATGGGCTGGTCACGTAATGAGATTTAAAGATGACCGCTGGAAAAGAGCTGTTACCGACTGGATTCCATGGGATGTCAAAAGACCGCGTGGCTGCCCACCTACCAGATGGTCAGACTTCTTTATCAAGATCATGAACGATCGGTTTGAGGCTCTTCATGTTCCTAGAGCGAACAGATGCCATTGGGCTACACTAGCACGCGACAGGGACAAATGGAGATGTTACTGGCGTCCGCTCAAGCAAATCGACGATTAACAGGAAGTCAAGTGATCAAGTGATTGTGTTTCTCATTATGTTAATCTACAAAGTGAGGTATACTTTCCTAAAAATGCCACACATTCTGAGTTTATGATTTAATTCACTTTTGCAAAAATCACTTAAAGTGTGCAGCTACTAGTAAAGTACACTTTTACTTTGAAAACTTTATTTAAGTGAGTTTCTAAATCAAAAAGTTACCTTGAAAGACACAATCCCAGTTAAATATGTTCATTGGCTCTATGGTTACATTTTTTAATATCAAAATAGAAGAGTAATATTATAACCACACACTGGCAAATATATGTACACCCATGTATCTTCAAATAATATTTTCTATTATGTAATGTCATTAGCAGAAAATAACTGATAATCTATCATATATAAAATGCACAAATTTTTATACATAATATCTAATGCTTTAACATTTCTAAAAATTCTATATTATTTTTAATATATTTTCTAATTAATAAAACTAATATCTCAGAAAAACTCTTTAACAATGATATAAGCAGTGAATAGATGAATCAGAGTTATCATCCATATTTTGACCTCAAAGTTACTTTTTCTGCTAAACATTTTAAGTTTAATTTACATAGTAAACTTATAATCACATTTACTTTTATGTATTACTTGGTTTCCCTATTATAATATAAATTCATATCAGTAATTGCTAAATATCATTTGATATTTCTAAGTCAATACATCCATATATTATCTGAAATATTTACAAAAGTTCTTGTCGCCTTCCCCAGATGGAATCCCAGTGACCATGAGCTTCTACAAGCATGGCTCTGGCATGCAGGTACCAGGACTTTTTTCCGAACTGTAGCAGGGCCTCCCTGGCTGCCATGCAACCTCTGATTCGGGAAGTCACACTCACAACGTGCCCCCAGCGTCATCTTACAGCACAGAGCAGTGAAGGAAAAAAACGGCTGGAGGGCCCCACAGCTCCCGGAGAATGCTCTGGGCCCCATCCGGAGCCAATATCACCGGAAGGTCCCAGGCTCTGATGTGCGGGTACCAGGACTATTTTGTGAACTGCGCTGCCGCGAAAGCCACCATGTGACATTTCCTGATATGCAAACTGATCAATGGAAAGCAAATGATCTGGCATTTGTTCCTGAAAATCAGGCTTGAATTGTGATAGGAAAATCTGAGCAAAAGATAATTCCCAGCCATAACACATCTGGATTTTGTATTTATCGATGGTGCTATGCTGTCCTGGGTGGGAAGGGTGTCTGTCCCTCGCCTGTCCCCCTTTGCGGTGGCAACATGGTGGCCTCCATATTTTAGATCCTAATGAACAGCCAGGTATGAGACTGCATTGACGAGGCATGTGGGGTTTCATAGGATGAGGGTGGAATCGGCCCTGCTCCCTGCCATGATATTGCTCTGGGTTGCCATCCCCAAACACCTCCTCTGGCTTCTGACCAACCATGATCCCAGAGGCACACATACCAATCCCGGAACCAAGGGGCTTCTGGCAGTTATCCCTCTCAGTTTATTACTAAAATATCAGAAATCCAAATTTGCGTGGCCAATATTGTGGCCACACAACATCATATGCTCTTCATAATCAGGAATAGAAAACAAATTTTCTAATTATATCTTTGTGGCAGGTCTGATGTTGGGGAAAATTCCAACCAACAACATTTTGTCTTTTGTTGTAATACTGAATGTGATCAATGGAGAGAGAGAGAGAGAGAGAGAGAGAGAGAGAGAGAGAGAGAGAGAGAGAGAAAGAGAGAGAGAGAGAGTAAAGTGAAAATCTGCCACACAGTCAGAGTCAGGGGGTGTGTGGGAAGGGGGGTGATATACTGGGGTTCTTCATCGTGGAAAATGTGCACTGGTGAAGGGATGGGTATTTGATCATTGTATGACCGACTGAGACTTGAACTGAAAGGCTTTGTGATTGTTCTCATGGTGATTCAATAAAAAAAAAGAAAAAAGAAAACTCAAAAAAAGTTTAAAAAATAAAAAATTCAAGTGACCCAAAAAAGAAAAGTTCTTTTTATGTTTTATTTTTCCATGTACTTTCAATGAATGTATGATGGCATCAGATGCATTCATAGAGGACCTGATGGTACAAGCACAAAAGATCAAGTATGACATCATTGGTCTGACCGAGACGAGAAGACATTAATCACATCACACCATTTTTGACACTGGAGAAGAACTGTTACTCAGAACATGTGAGAAAAGAGACTCCGGTGGTATTGGTGTTCTTGTCAACACAAACTTCGCCATGAGCATTGAATAATTTGAATGCCTAACAACCTGAATTAGACGATTACACTTGAATAGATGTGTCTCACTGCTGGTAGTTTCTATCTTCGTTGTCTATGCACCAACATCCAGTTATGATGAAGTAGAAATTGAAAAGTTCTATATGGATCTGGTGAAGTTATATAAAGTGGACCACACCCTCTACAAAATTATTTTTGGTGATTTTAATGCCAAGATAGAACCGAGAAGATCAGCCGAAGAACTCCACATAGGGACCTATGGCCTAGAACGCAATGAACAGGAAAAGAGATTGTCTGAGTTCATCGTGTCAACCAATACCATTCATGGTAACTCACAGTTCCAGAAGGCTGAATATAAACATTGGTTATGGGTGTCTTTCGGTGGATGATTCCAAAACAAAATTGATCACATCATATTCAATTGACGGTTTTGCCTGACTAATGTTGCTGTTATCCAAAAATTCCAAACAGGATCAGACCACCATCTCATTCGTGCAAAATTCTACTTCACAGAGCGGGGAGAAAGGAATGCAAAGTTTAAGAAGAGAACTCCCAGAACGATCACCAACTGGGAGCTCTTTTACTCTGTTGTGGCAACATGGGAAGATGCCATCATTGACAACATTCAATTGATGGTTTTGCCTGACCAATGTTGCTGTTGTCCCAAAATTCCAAATGGGATAGGACCATCATCTCCTTCATGCAAAATTCTACTTAATGGAGCAGAGAGAAAGGACTGCAAAGTTTAAGAAGAGAACTCCCAGAGTGACCAACAACTGGGAGCTTTTTGGCACTATTGCGGCAATACAGGAAGATACCATCTTTGACAACATCAATGAGGAATATGATCAACTGATTCAACACCTCCATGATTGTGAGAAATGCCAAGAGTGAGAAAGCCACAAAAAGATGCCTGTCTTGGGAAACTCTCAAGTGCATTCTCCAAGGTGATTTAGTGTGAGCCTCAGGCAATCATAAGCTAACATCTGAGCTTGCAAAGCTGTGCAGAGAAGCAATAAAGGAAGACCTCAAAGAGAGTAGAAAAGCAGTGTTGGCTGATGTGGCAGAAGTCGGGAAAAGTATTTGTAATGCCCACCTGTTCTTTGACAAGTTTAAGACCAATATGAGTGCCCTCTGATTTCCTGATGGATTTATCACATATTCCAGATGGGCAATGGAGACGTTTATCTAAGACTTCTACTTGGAGCTCTTCGATAGCCATATCCAACTGCCCACATACCAAATTCCTCAGGATGGACATGTCATTGCTAGCGTTGTACCTTCCAAAATCTGACATGCCATTTCATCGGTAAAGAAGGACTCAACACCCGGTTCAGACTAGGTCAGACCCAAACACCTGAAGAACCTGCCATCAGTACTTGTCAATATAATGGCTCAGTTCTTCACACGCTATCTGTCTGAATGCAAGGTTCCAACCTAATAGAAAACAAGCAGGATCATTGTGTTGCACAAGAAGTTAGACATGCATGACATCTGCAACTATCGTCTGATCTGATTGTTGTTTTTCATCTCCAAATTGTTCACTGAAGTCATCCTGAATAGAATTGGCAAAACACGAGACAAAGGACTACCATGCAGGCCACCCGGGTTCCAAAAAGGATTCAGCAGGATCAATCATATACACACGGTGACTAAGCTCATTGATGTTTCTCTAGAGATCAAGATGCCATTCATTGATTTTAAGAAGGCCTTTGATTCTTTTGAGACTGAAGCAGTCATCGAAGACCTAACCAAATAGGGCATTCAAACTCAGTGCGACAGGATCCTCTGAGAGCTGTATTACAGATTCACCATGAGGATCTAACCATTCTACAAGGCAAGTGATCATCAACGTAAAGAGAGGGGTTCAGCAGGGTGATACCATTTCACCGAAACTCTTCAGTGCCACCCTCGAGAACATCATGAGAAGACTGGAATGAGAAGGAATTGGGGTGAAAATTAATGGTCAGCAACTATACCACCTCTGCGTCATTGATGAAATCATTCTAATAACACCAAACATTTTAGCCAAGTGGCACAAATGCTGGCTGACTTTGACTGTGAATGTGGAAAGGTCGGGCTGCAGCTGAATCTCACGAAGACAATATTCAAAAGAAACAAACTAATTCCTGACGTTCCATTTGCTCTCAATGAAACAAACATCTCTGAAAGCAGCAGTTACGTGTACCTGAGTCAAGAATTCAACATGAGGAATGACTTGGTGCCAGATCTGAGCAGAAGGACTCCACCATTTTGACTCCACCATTCTTCCTGCACTAATATTTGCCTCAGAGAACTGGGATCTATGGAAATAGGATGAGAATGCTATTTGGTTCTCCCAAAGAGGAAGCAAAAGATCCATGCTTCTAGTATCACACTACACTGAAATGAGAGAAGGAATCTGGAATTCTCACCTCCATCGATGATTGAGCATCAGGAATGCTGCCTCATTTGCCAAGGCATCAAAATCAGATGGGCTAGTCATGTAATGCAATTTGTAGATGACTGCTGGACTACAGCCATTACTGACTGGATTCCATGGGAGGTCAAAAGAATGCCTGGCCACCCACCTTAGGATACGATTGGACTTCTTCGTCAAGACCCTGAAAGAATGGTTTGATATTCTTCATGTTCCTGGAGCAAGCAGATGGCATTGGGCTACACTAGCATGAGACAGGGACAAATGGAGTAGTTACTGGTGCCTGTTTGAGGAAGTCAATGAACAATGGGATGATAAGTGATACAAGAATTGATTAAATTAGAAATAAAGGAAAGTTTCTATTGTAACAATAGTAGAACTTGAAGACAAATTTTGGGGTCAGAGAAATAGAATAGGTGCATGACTAACCCCATTACCATCCCCCCAAACACATGTCCCCCTGAGCATCTCTATGGCCAAGGTATCACAAGAGGTGTCCCTTGTAGACCACAACACAATTCAGCCAAATGGGGACATTATCCTTGTACCCTAACCTGAATAACAGATTAACTGAATAACAAAGTAACTGTTGTCCTGCCTGGACAACTCTCTCATGGACTTTCCTCCAAGTTACCAGGACATGTTTTGACAAAGGAAAAAAATAAAAAATAAATTGCATATTTAAACCAAAAACATCTTCTAAGAGTAATAGTAAAAATGATTAAGAATGTGACAGCATCAGGCAGGAGAGATAGTTCAACAGTCACAGAGTTTGCTTTGCACATGGTCAACCAGGTTAGATGCCTGGCATCCCATATGGTTTCTCAAGCAATTCCTGGGGTAATTCCTTAGTGCAGAGTCAAGAGTAAACCCCAGAGTATAGTTGGGTTTGGCCACTCACCCAAAAATAAATAAATTAAAGGAAGAAAAGTACAACACACTTAAAATGAAAACTTTTTTTTTTCTTTTCTAGAAAATGTCAGGGTTTTGTATTGAATGGTAGATCCCAAAGATACAATGTGTGCATGTGACTGGATTGAGATAAGTTCGTTTGAATTATGTTGTCTCATCTATAAATTGACTTACTTTTACTCTTTATTTTTGTTTATTTAGTCATGTAATCTTCCCACCCCCCCCCAGTTAAACTTAGCATTGATAAGGCTCTTGGCCCCTTAAATGAAATCTAGGATTAAATTGCCAACCAATAAAATTGGTAGATGTTTTAGTGAGATAATAACAGATGAGGCATATATATTAAATTTGTTATGTACTATCATTAGCAACACCTTAAAATAAGCTATAGTGTGGACATAAATCTGCATTTCTAAGGAATAATTAATGCATTGGAAATTAAGAAAAATATTTTTGCACTCTAATCACTACTAGTTCAAGAATTCAAGTATTGACAGAAAATAGAAAATGCAATGGATACTTTTCAAAGAAGAATAAGTAAGATATTTACTTATCAAAAAAGTAAACTTTTATAATTGAGCAGACTGGATCATGGAATCAAGTGGTAGTATAATGAGAAAGGCAAATGGAATAGCATATTTGATAGTGGATACTTTGTAGAAGGTGGGGAAAAATGAAATCTCCACATAGGTTGGTGAAAATTATCTTGTGATAAAAAAAAACTGTGACAGTTATGATAGGAACATTTTCATTTCCTATAAGGACTGTCATCAGTAAATGGGAAGAAGCAGAAAAAGCAGTTGAATATGGTCAGGTAATTTTTAGGAAATACCTTTACTTGGGGCTGGAGTAATAGCACAGCAGGTAGGACGTTTGCCTTACACATGGCCGACCCAGGTTCAATTCCTCTGTCCCTCTTGAAAAGCCCAGCGAGCTACCTAGAGTATCCTGCCTGCAGAGCAGAGCCTGACAAGCTCCTAGTGGTGTATTTGTTATGCAAAAAACAGTAACAACAAGTCTCACAATGAAGATGTTTCTGATGCCTGCTCAAGCTAATTGATGAACAATGAGAGGACAGTGCTACAGTGCTACTTTTACTTGAACAAGTATGACTCTTGGGCCTTGTGTAGCAAGTCTGAAAGAAGGTAATTTCTTGGAATATGGTCTATCTGACAGGAAAATATTTAATGGCAAGATTCTTTTCTGATATATTTATAACCATAACCTGAAGTTTTAAAAATGTGCCCATTTTTCAAAAAAATAGAAACATTTATAATGTTTTGTGGAGAGTATAACATACTTATAGTTTATCAACATGTAGAAATTTAGTTTTATAAAATAAATATATCAATCAAATATTAAAGATAGTGTCATTTAAGACAAAGAATTCTCTAATTTGCCACTTAAAGAAAATGTCTAATTCAAGTTTTTGGAATAGATATTTGCAAATCTGAATTATATATTTATTTTTGCTAATTGTTATTTTCTTTTCGTTTTATTTTATTGATTGATTATTTGATATTTGGTTCACAGCCAACTATACTTTGGGCTTGCTCCTATCTCTGGTCAAAATGACCACTGGCAGAAGTTGGAGGCACATATGGTGTTTGGGGGATCAAAACTGGGTCAGCCATGTGCAAGAAGAGCACTCCAGGATCTATAATAACTAACAGTAATTCCTCAAAAAAGTTAAGAAAAAAAAGAAAACAACACTACATAATAACACCCTAGGTATCTAAGTAAAGCATACCAAAACACACTTTGAAACAGTTACGCAATCCTGTCTTAATTGCAAAACTATTTTCTTTATCCAAGATGTGAATGCAACCCAGTGACTCAACAACAGATTACTGGAAACAGAAGTATATTTCCACAGTGGAAAACTAGTCAGATAAAATCAAACAGGCAGTGGATGGAGCACAAATAGCACAGTGGGTAGAACATTTGCCTTGCACGTGGCCAACCCAGGTTCAATTCCCAGGATCCTATATGTTCCCTCCCACCTCCCAGCACCGCTGAAAGTAATTTCTTTTTGCATGATCCAGGAGTAACCCCTGAGCATTGCTGGGTGTGATTCAAAAAGCAAAAAAAAAAAAAAAGAAAAAAAGAAAACAAAAAATCCAGGCAAACAAAATCAAAAAGCAAAACCAATTAAATTTTGTCATTTGATACAAGATAGATGGAACTTGAGGGGGTTGTTATAAGCAAAATAAATCAGAAGTGAAACAAACGCCCAACTAAAACAAAACCTTGATCGTAACCATTGAATTGAGGAGACTGGGAGGGTGAAGCTTGTGTGGGGAAAACTTCAGTGAACTGCAATGAAGACATTGTTGGTAATTTGATAGGAGACATTGCAGTAACATTGTATCTAAAACACATAAATGTTTACATGCTTGCAAAGCATTGTTAACTCAATAATAAATACCTTTTTGGAACTATATCTACTGTCATTATTTCTTATATGCTTTAAAATTTTTTGAATTATAGTTTTATAGTTTTTCATGACTTACATAGTGTACTCTATGTCATGTTAAGTACTACTTTTACTTAACTTTACACAATAGCACTGTAGCACTGTCCTATTGTTCATCAATTTGCTCGAGCAGGCCCAGTAACATCTCCATTGTGATATTTGTTGTTACTGTATTTGGCGTATCAGATACATCACAAGGAGCTTGCCAGGCTTTGCCATGCGGGCGGGCGAGATACTCTCGGTAGTTTGCCAGGCTCTAGGAAAGGGGGGAGGAATCAAGCCCAGGTCGGCCCAGTGGGCAGCGTGTAAGGCAAACGCCCTACCTGCTGTGCTATTGCTCCACCCGACCTTTGCACAATATTGAAAAGAAATATATAAAACAATTCCTGAAACACTTTATATATCTCTATATTGTAACTAAAATCCCAATAAAACCACAATAAAACTCTTTGGGTAAGAACATAATAATTATAAAAGTCTGAATAAAAATATACAGATTAATGAACCATGACCATATCTATTTTATTTAACTTCATTCTAACTATGGAAAATGTAATAAAGACCAGACTTTATAGATCTTCGTAGGTGATCATGCTGACTTTGATCTAGAACCAGACTTAAACCGCTTATTTTGTTAATGAACCATACCTACAAAACATGTTTTTCTTATTGTCTATACTAAGGGATATGTCATTGATTAATTAAATTTTATGTTAACATTTTATTTTTAATATATTAACATGTATTTCAAGAAGTTCAAGATCATTTATTTTAAATTGTTGTATAGAGACATAAAATGAGCTTTAAAATTGACCTTTGTTTTGGGATTTGTATTGTAAATTTTCATAGTATCCCAAATTGAAATGAAGGTAATGAAGACTATTAATTAGGTAAAGATAAAAGCTTGAAAAGTGAAAGAAAAGGATAATACAAAGAACAAAAACACATATGCAAAGAATTCACATTCACATGTTCCTCCATTGTTAATCGATTTGCTCGAGCAGGCCCAGTAATGTCTCCATTGTGAGACTCGTTGTTATTGTGTTTGGCATATTGAATACGTCACGGGTAACTTGCCAAGCTTTGCCACGCGGGCGAGGTACTCTCAGTAGTTTGCCGAGCTCTCTGACAGGGGCGGAGGAATCAAACCCGGCTCGGCCAGGCCAGCTGCTCACAAGGCAAAAGCCCTATCGCTGTGGTATCGCTCCAGCCCTGAGTATATAATAATGATAATAATAACAATAATAATAATAATAATAATTGTTATAGTTATTATTATGTTAAAGCACTAGGGTCTATAACATTGTCCTGGTAGGGCACGTTCCAACACCACACCCTCAACCAGAGTGTACACTTTTCTCTGCCACCACTGTCCCAGTGCCCCTAATCAGCTTCCCTGGCATCCCCACCCCACCGCCACCCTACCCTAGTCGTCAGCTCAGTTCTGTATACTGGTTTTCAAGTTCTGTTGCCTTTGGACATTTATAATTTCCTTATGGGATTTTTTCCCTTACTATGTTACATATGAGCAAGATCAATGTACATCATTAATCATCAGGGAGATGCAGATCAAAACCACAATGAGATATCATTTCACACCAAAGAGACTGGCCCACATCCAAAAGAACAAAAGCAGCCGGTGTTGGCACGGATGTGGCGAGAAAGGGAACCTCCTTCAGTGCTGGTGGGAATGTCCACTGGTAAAGCCCTTTTGGAAAACAGTATGGACGATTCTCAAAAAATTAGAAATTGAGCTCCCATTTGACCCAACATTACTACCCCCGGGAATATATCCCAGTGAGGCAAAAAAGTACAGTTGAAATGACATCTGCGCTTCTATGTTCATTGCTGCACTGTTCACAATAGCCAAAATCTGGAACAAACACGAGTGCCTGAGAATGGATGACTGCTTAAAGAAACTTTGGTACATCTACACGATGGAGTACTATGCAGCTGTTAAAAAGATGAAGTCATGAAATTTACATACAAATGGTAGTCCATGGAAAGTATCATGTTAAGTAAAATGAGGTAGCAGCAATTTGCAACATGTAATTTTCATCATTTTTATAACCAAGGAGTAGTATCCATTATGTACGTCTACTAAAATTTCATTGTTCAGTCATCTGCTCTGAGTCATTTGGGATATTTTGGCTATTCTGAACAGCACTGCACCGAATGTAGAAGTATAAATCTCTATTGGAACTTATGTTTTTCTGGCCTTTTGGGTAGATGCCAAGAACTAGAATCACTAGGTGAAGGTAACGCTCACTTCTTACAACAGTATGGAGAAGTCTCTCTCTCTCTTTTTTTTTTTTTTGCCCCCTTCCCAGACAGCACTGATTCTTGCTATTCTGAAAGTATGCCAGTCTTGCTGGCATGAGGTGATAACTCATTGTTGTTTTGAGATGTGTTTCCCCATTTAGTGAGGGCAAACAGTTTTTCTTATACCACATGTCTTTCTGTATGTTTTCTTTGTGAAATGGTCTATTCAAGCCCTTCTTTCTGTTTTTCGTTGGAGATGTCTTCTAATGTTGTTAAGCTTCGTGGCATTTATATTAAATCCTGCATATCTGTCTTTTGTAAGTTGCGTGGTGAACAAATATTTTCTCCACGTTGATAGAGTATCGTAGACTCCACTCATCCTTTACTTTACTGTGCTGTTGTTTCTTAATTTAATGGAATCTCATCTTTTTTTTTCTTTTTGGATTACTCTTGGTGATGCTCAGGGAGTATTCCTGGCTCTGCACTTAGGAATCACTACTCCTGGTGATAGGATGCTGGGAATGAAAACCGGGATGGCTGCATGCAGGGCAAATGTCCTGCTCACTGAACTATCACGACAGCCCCTCCACTGGCTTCTTCTGTTTCTTGCACTAATGACACGGAGTCATAGTTAAAGCCTCAAGAGTTGGGGAAGTTCTGCCTATGGTTGCCCCCATATGCTTCATGGATTTGAGTCCAATATTGCGGTCTTTACACCGTTTGAATTCTCACATTGCAAAGAAGTAAGAAGAAAAAAAGTATATTTGTTTTGTATGTTTTTTGGTCCAGACTTATTACTCAGGACTTGCTCGGGGCTTATTTCCAGTCCTATAGAAATGTTTCTTAAGAAGAAGAAAAAAAGAAAAGTGAAGGAAGAAAGGAAGGAAGGAAGGAAGGAAGGAAGGAAGGAAGGAAGGAAGGAAGGAGGGAGGGAGGGAGGGGAGAAGGGAAAGAGGGAGGGAGGGAAGGAGAGAGGGAGGGCAGGTGGGAGGGAGGAAGGGAAGGGGGGAGGGAGGGAGACAAAACTAGTTTAAACATTAGCTGATGGCAAATAATTTCAATCTCCCCTTGCTTTGTAATTGTCTTTTAGACTTCAGTAATTGTTCTTTAAAACTGACTAGAAAGGATGTTATCCTATTAACAGTAAAGCAACTGCCTTGCACATAATATTCAGGGTTGGTTTTTAAAAGTGGCAATTTCCAACAGGCTTGATTTTCACTATAAGGGCTCCCTCTATTTGCAAATCAGATTGAACCTCTCCTGAGAAAGTAAAGCTTTTTAACCTTGCAGCTCTTATCACAGGAGTTAAAGATCAACCACTGCCAATAAAAGAAAATTCACAGGAGTACATCCCTATAGAGATCCAGGCAGCTTCAAGACTAGTACTTCAAAACAAGTAATTTACTTTTATAAACAGCATAAATAAAACGGAAATAGAAAGAAGTTCACAGACTTACACATTTTCCTTTTTACAGCACTCTGGATATTTTATTTTATTTTTGCAGGAGGTCTGCAAGCTGTTATAGTGGCTTAACTCTGGGAGGTCTCCAAGCTGTTCAGGAATAATTCAAGTAAGTCAAGTATTACTCCCTGATGGCAGCTTTGTATAAAATATGGACTCCAGATCAACTTTGAAATCTGAATAACTATACATTGGGAACTTTATGGAACACTTCTTTGAAAGATAAGAATACTAATGATTTACTAATAAGTAAAACACTTGTGATTTAAAAGACTTCTTTGTTTTACTTCTAAACTTCTCAAGTGCACATTAACAAATTAATGAATGATTTCAATATTAGTTAATGTACTAATTAATGTGATGTACATTAAAGTGAATAAGCATAGTGCTTCTCTTAAACTCTTTTTTCTTATGTAGGAGTGTTGCTATTTATTCAGCCATTGATTAGGCTGATTGAATTGGGTATGAACTTCACCTTGCTTTTTTCCCCCTTTTTTCTAATTTTATTTATTGAATAACTGTGAGAGCAGTTACAAAAAGTCTCAGTCATACAATGAAACACCTGTCCCTTCCCAAGTGCCCATTTTCCACTACCAAAAACCCCAGTGTACAACCCATCCCATCCCTTCCCCCTACTTTCGGGGGAGATGATTTCCACATTAATCTCTCTTTACCTTTATTACATTCAATATTTTGACACCAGACCCACTATTATCATTTGGGATTTTACCCCGACACTCAGGTCTGTCGAAAAGGCAACAGTAGACAATTTGTTTTCTATTGCTGTTTATGAATAACACATGATGTCATATGGCCGTAGTAGTGGCTGCGTGGTTTAACAATTAAATCTGGAGGGATTTATGCGAAAACCTGCTGGGTTCCAAGATTTGTTCCTGAGTCTCTAGGATCATGGCCATTTAGCAGCTTGATCTGGAGCCAGACAGGCCGTTCATGGGTGGTGACTCAGGGTCTCTTTCGGGCTGGGAGGAAAGGGCCAGCTTCACCCCTTTGAGGGCCACCTGTCTCACCACTGCGGGCCCAAACCTGACTGTCCAATAGCATCTGGAGCCACCAAGCCGCCAAGGGGGAGCAGGTAAAGAAAGAACATCCTTTACCCCCTTGAGTGGCCCGGCAATAACAACCTGCTGCGGGGTCTGGACACATTTCTGCCAAAAGCCGCTGAGTTTCAAGATTTGTTTCTGAGTCTCTGGGATCATGGCCTGTAAGCAACTTGATCAGGAGCCAGAGAGGTCATTTGTGGGCAGTGATTCAGGGTTTCGTTGGGGTGGGGAGGAAAGGCCAGCTCCACCCTCATCCCCTGTGTGTCTCATCACTGCAGGCCCAAACCTGACTGTTCAATGGCCTCTGGAGGATGGCGGCCACTGAACACTGAAGTGCCAAGGGGGAGCAGGTAGAGGGACAGCACCCTTCCCCTGTGGGGTGGTAATGCGATGGTAACAAATTGCGGGTACTGAACGCATCTCTGCCTTAAGCTGCTGGGTTCTGAGATTTGTTTCTAAGTCTCTAGGATCATGGCCTTTACACAGTTCAATCAGGAACCAGAGAGGCCTTGCCTCCAATCGTATAGCTGAGCCGAAGGTGGTTTGTGGCGTGTCTCCCACATACCTAACTTGGTCATTTACTTTCTTGGTAAACTTTGTCCCAAGTTTTTGGGGTCTGGCCAAAGGCGCAGTAGCAATTTTGGGATATCTGGAAGTTTGAAGGTGCCACCAGGCTGCTGATGCACTCACCTCACAGGTACAGATTGATCTGCTGGTGGCATCATACCCCCTTCTCCTAAACTTTTTAAGGACATTTTCTTTTTAATAGATTGTGTTTCAGGATTTCATAAATATTATCAACCTTTTGGAAATACTTGTGTCTGTCATGTTACTTGATCATCCTTGCACTCTTTCCTTCCAGAGAAACTAAGAAATAGAAAGTTCCTTCACTCACCCACTCTTGAAACATTATTTGTTGTCGAGAACTGACTATAATTAGAATCCAATTTGAGTATCCATTTTTTGCTTCGCTGATTGGGAATTGTACTCAACAACGAAGCTTTCTAGACTAGGAAAAGTACATATATTTTCTGATCATACTAAATCTCCAGGGTAGAAAATATCATTGCATTTTATATCTTCTCTTTAATTCCAATATCTCATATTTACGAAACTGTAATACCTTTTTATGCTTTCACATACTAAAATATTAAATATTTAGATACAAATTGAAAACCAGCAAAATAATTTGCTACTTCCAAAACTATGTGTTTTCATGTCAACCAGTAAAATGTCCTAAGGTTTTTAAAATTACTTAAATTATTATGATATTTTTCATTACACAGGCATCTTTCTAATAGAATTAAATATCAATTTGTCTACTCAGCACAAATTCTTTAAATATCCTCTACTATTATGTGACTGATCCTGCCCAATGCAAGGTTTTATAGGATCAAGGACAGTTAACCTGTCTGATAGTCACTTACAGTTAGATATAAAAACAGCACTAAAAGTTGTCTCTAGTTGCCTGAGAGATACTACAGAGGCCAGGCACTTGCACTGCATAGAGTTGGCTTAGGCCCAATTTCTGGCACCTCTGATCCCACCAGGACTGGTCTCTGAGCACAGAAACAGGAAGAAAACCTGACCACAGCCAATTGTGGCCCAAAAGGGAAACAAAAGTGTCTAAATAAAAATTTAAATATAAAATATATCTAAAATTAATCTAATAAATTTTAAACATTAGAAATATATTTTCTTCTAAAAGAATTTCCACGCAACCCAAGTAACGTGGAACTTTTGGATCTTGGACTCTAGGCTCAATGGGACCAGGGCACAGATATTCTCTGCCTGCTTCCTTCAAGGGTCACACCCATAAGCCACCTCCTGCCAGTGCCAAATAATCTCCTCATTGGCTACCCTCCAGAACTCATGGCTGTTTCTCATGGAAGGGAGCATAAAATGAGGCCACCATACCATGCCACCAGACTTCACTCCAAGCTGTTTTCACTCAGGGCGCCCCAGAAGGGAAGGGTGCGGGTGAGACTCCTCCCAGCACCAAGCGACGCAACCCCAGCAGCCAACCTCCACTACCCAACCACTGCCATGCTCCAGGCCACTTTCCACATGCTCGGGCTGAGCCTCACGTATGAGTGAGCATATTCCTGGACACATCATAAGAAACTCCCTACCCATTTTCTATAATTACCACACCATATTTGATGGGATTCAGACAATAGGCAACAGATCATAGAGGGAAAATATATATATTTCATATTTCATATTATATATATAATGACATCTTATCTCATTTTTACTTTGGAGAACCCGGCAGGCTACCGAAAGTATCCTGACCGCACGGCAGAGTCTGGCAAACTTCCCATGTCATACTCAATATGCCAAATATCAGTAACAATGATAGGTCTCATTTTCCTAGCCCTGAAAGAACATTGAATATGGCTCTTTTAAAATCTCAGGGCTAGGAAGAAGGAGATGTTACTGGTGCCTGCTCGAGGCAATCAACGGACAACGATCAACATCATCATCAGGATGATCGTGATCATGATCATGATACACACACACACACACACACACATACACACACATACACACACACAGACACACAAACCTCTAGGAGAGCCCGGCAAGCAACCGAGAGTATCCCGCCCACACAGCAGAGACTGGCAAGCTCCCCATGGCATATTCTATTTGCCAAAAAGAGTAACAATAACAGGTTTCATTCCCCTGGCTCTGAAAGAGCCTCCAAAACATTGGGAAAGACGAGTGAGGGGAAGCTGCTAAAATCTCAGGGCTAGGATGAACAGAGATTTTACTGATGCCCGCTCAAGTAAATTGATGAACAACGGGATGACAGTGACAGTGACATTTTCTTCTTCTAAAAGAATTTCCATTGGATTCATGTAGCCAAAATGAAAATCTACAAAAATACATATAAGTCTACATTTAAATTTTTACTTGCAATTCAAAAAGAACCCAAAGAATGTAAAAATTTAAGTAAGGACTAAAATTATGTCAGAGAAAATTGTTGATAGGTTGTCATAAAATAGTTAATTTTTACAGTGCATTTTATATAATATGCATGTGTGTCAAATGCAGCATACATAGAAATGATCTTGAACTTTAAAAAATTGTTAATAGCTATAATCCAGTTGGCAAACCTTGCTTTTATACAATAGTTTGTGTTCAATTGACTTTATCAAACTTCCTTGCAGAAAAAATTTAGATTTGTTCTTTGTGACCTAACATATGATTAAATCTTTGTCATAATTTGATAAGGCCTTAATTACCTCGGCAGAAATATTAACTGAAAATATCACCACACCTGGACAGTTATTTTTCCTTAACACCAAGGAATAGTTGTGGCATTTAAACCTTTCTACTAACAGCATCAAATTCGAATTGACGTACCTATAATTTCATGATGAATACAGTACAGAACACAATTTCATCTTACTAAATAAATCATTTCTTTTTGTTTGTTAAAAATGATAGGTAGCTGCATTGTACAAAGTAATGCATGCCAGGTGCTAAAAACAGGTGTTTAAAAGCAACCTAAGAGATCATGAATTTCAAAATTGAGAGAACTTATATTATTTACTGAAATATGTATTAAAATAAAGCATTTATTTATATAGAATACATAGTGTAGAATAAATTCTCCATAGAAATGTTTATTTATGTTATAATTGTATTCATTAGCACTGTATTATTAACTTTTAGCATACTATATTATATAATACATGTAGTTTGTGTTTCTGAGTACATATTATGAAGCATTTGATACTTAAAAGGTGCAGCAACATATTTAAGTATTTGAATAAAACTAAAGTCAACCAAACTGATGTCTGCTTAATATGGTCAATCTATATTTTATTAACATAAATAATTGCTTAATACTAACCTGTTTTCTTTTATCTTAATAATCAACAACTTAAAACTAAGTGAAATAAAAATTCTTACAAAAACGTTTTTGAAGATTTTCTCAAACTTTATGATTAAAAAATAGCTTCTATAGTAATTGTGTTTAACAAAAGTCATGATGACTTAAATCATGTATCCCTTTTAAATCAATAAAAAAGATACAATTTAATCTCCAGTAAAAGATTCTGTGAGAGTTAATGTTTTACTACAAAGTTGTTAAAAAAAATACCATTTATTCTATCTTGGAATTTCAACATGGTGAAATGAATTTAACTAAATCACAAATTGACTATAAAATTTTCCATCTATTTTTTCTTCATAATAGCATGTATTCTCCCATGAATCTATTTTAATTTGAAACAATTTTATTTCTTCAAAATATACAATATGCATTTAACCTTTTCCTATTGTAAGTCACATATAATGGTTGCCCTGTGTAAAACTAACGGCTTTCTTAACAATATTGTGTAATGAGATTGATCTTAGTTGCCCTTACACCAACATCTTTGGATTCTTTATTCATCAACATGTATTCAGTACCATCAAAAGAGTTCATGCTAAACTATAAGGAAACCTCTTATAAGTAAAACTGACATATATAACATATCTTTATGAAATGGAAGCTTAAATTTTCAACAACTTCTTTTTTCTGAAAGGAAACTACTAATATTCTGTGAAGAAAGAATGATTTTCTACGTGATTTTCTAAACTACATAGACTGAAAATATTAACAGACACATTTGAGTTTTCTTAAACAGTTAAATATTGTTGTTCTACAGTTGTTAAGAAAATTATTATCACTGAGAGGTCTCAAGTATAAACTTACATTCCACAGATGTGTATACAACAGAATCATTGCCAAAATTGAATTAATATAGTAATATTAAGAAATGTAGTTTTAATGGCTAAGTTGCTGGCACAATAATGAGTACTTCTTCACTATTACTCTTAGTTTAAAAAAATATATGACAAACAGGACTAATCTTTCTGCCAATAAAGGATCTTTTACAATTACTAAACTAAAAATCAACAGAAAACTTTGAAAATTTCTGGTGATAAATGTTTACTCTTTTACCTATTTTTATATTTTATTTATCACGTGTTTCATCTATACAAAATCTATATTTTGCATTTAAGTTAATGTTTTGCATTCTATCTGCTACTAAATATTTATGAAACATTTAATACAAATACATTTAATTGTGCTTTTATGTAGTGGTTTTATAGTTTTATATATGTTGCCTAAACTGAACAATTTCAACTAAAATCAAAGCATTTCTCTGATTTGTAATTCATTCCAAATAGCGCTGTAGCACTGTCCTCCCATTGTTCATCGGTTTGCTCAAGCGGGCCCAGTAACGTCTCCATTGTGAGACTTGTTGTTACTGTGTTTGGCATATTGAATATGTCACGGTTAGCTTTCCAGACTTCGCCGTGCGGGCGAGATACTCTCAGTAGCTTGCCAGACTCTCCGAGAAAGGCGGAGTTATTGAACCCGGCTCTGCTGAACTGGCAGTGTGCAAGGCAAATACCCTAACCACTGTACTATTGCTCAAGCCATAATAGCAGGAAAAGATGTATAAAGTTTACAGAATAAACATCTAAATTGCAAAGTATGATGCTATTGATTATATAATGAGTACTTGTTTTTGTCTATTGATTAAAGTACAAAAACATACCCAAATAGCATTTTATTGTTTTTCTTCTTATAGGTTTTCAAAATTTAGAATTTACATATTTAACTTAAAAAAATTGTTTGTTTTATTAGCACTGTACTTACTGAGGGTTCCAAGCTCCAGGTTTATTTCTTGTGATGTTCAGAGAGAGCTGGGGATCAAACTGTACCAACCACAAAAAGAGCACAATAAGCAGCTTAATCTTAAATTATCTCTCTGGATTATTTATTTATTTATTTATTGCCTTTTGAGTCACACCCAGTGATGCTCAGGGGTTACTCCTGGTTCTTCACTCAGGAATCACTCCTGGTGGTACTCGGTGAACTATATGGGATGCTGGGAATCGAACCTGGGTTGACCGCATGCAAGGCAAATACTCTCCCCTCTGTGCTATCACTCAAGCTCCTATCTATTTTATTTTAATGATTAAATCTAAATTCATGGAGTTTGTAAGTTGTTGGTTCTGTAAAAGGATAAATTTTATCCATTGTACTTTTTTTTTTTTTTAGTTCTGAGAGACTACCTCAAGTTGGACTCAACAGCAAGATTTACTACTAATTTCCAAGTGGAGTAAGGTAAGTTGATAGTATTGCAGCGTGTCTTATTAAGGGAAGTGCATGTTATACAAAACTCATTCTACCTGTAACCTAATGCATATTTTTAATTTGCCAAATGTGGATCATGCATAATTTTCTCCACTAGTTTTCCCCATCATTGTTTTATTATTTTCCCATCACTGTTTTCTGGTAAGAGTCAAAAGTGGAAACTGAGATGAGGGAAGACTCCCGAAGTTTTAGTGATTGGTTTATAAATTTGCTGTCATTATCTTTACAAAGCGGGGTGATAGCACAGGCAGTGTGATAGCACAGTGGGTAGGACAGTTAGCCTTGCACATGGACGCCCCTCTCAGAGAGCCCTGAAAGCTACCAACAGTATCTGTCCTGCACGGCAAAGCCTGACAAGCTACCTGTGAGATATTCAATATGCCAAACATGGTAACAAGTCTCACAATGTTACTGGGCTCACTGGAGCAAATTGATGAACAACGGGAGGACAGTGACAGTGATCTTTACAAAAAAAAGTAGTTATAGTACTTTTAATTTTGGCTACTTAAGTGTTTATGTTGCATATTTATGTCTGAGGGCTGGAGCAATAGCACAGCAAGGAGGGCTTTTGCTTGCATGTGACCGATCAGGGTTCGATTCCTCCATCACTTTCGGAGAGCCTGGCAAGGTACCAAGAGTATCCTGTCCACATGGCAGATTGTGGCATGTTCTATACGCCCAAAACAGTAACAAATCTCACAATGGAGATGTTACTGGTGCCCGCTGGAGCAAATCGATGAACAACAAGATGACAGTGCTACATTTCAGGGAGTGGGGTCACACTAAGTAATGCTGTGGGTACTCATTGCAGTGTTTAGGGGACCAGACCATGTGATGTCAGAGACTGAAGCAGTTTTGAACACATGCAAGGTGACTTAAACTTTGCACTCCCTCTCCAGACCAAAGATTTTAACCTTTTCACTTATATTTTTGGAGGGTGTAGTTATGTGGGAGGAATGGGGGTTGATCACACTCTCACAACTCAAGAGGCACTCAAGGTATATTTCTGACTATGCTCAGGGATCACACACTCCTGGATGTACTGAGGAGAACAAAGTGTATTGCTGAGGACTGAACTGGGGTTGGCCATGTGCAAAGTTAAGTGCTTTAACCACTGCACATACTTGCTAACAAGTTTTTCCTACATTTTTTAACAGGCATAGTTCAATGATTTTATACTAATAACTTACAAGATTAACCAACTCCTTTTGGTTACCTTGAAAGTCCATTATAAAATGCTATAAAAGCAACCGCAGAAATCAGTTCTTCTTCTCTTCTATAATTCTACGCTTCCATATCCTACACTGCATTTTGTCCAACTTCCCAAAGATTTCTAATATATCTCATAGCTAGATAATAAAAGATAACCATAGTTATCAAAGAATAAAAAGAAAGCTTAAGATAAAATTTGCATTGGGCTTCCTTACAGATTCAGTCTTCTGTTAGGCATTTGCTACATTCCCAATTTGTGAAGCTTCTTCCAACCGAATTATGTTTTAAAATAATCAACCTATTCTCACTAATGTTTCTTAAAATGTAATGATTTCTGATGATGACCACATTACTAGACAGAACTTTTGAATCAGGAACTCTGATGAAGAGTCCAGTTTGCATTAGAATAAGGTAAAAGGTAAAGCCCTCCCGTTGATCGTCGATTTGCTCGAGCGGGCCCAGTAATGTCTCCATTGGAGACTTTGTTGTTACTGTGTCTGGCATATCGAATACTCCCGGTAGCTTGCTGGGCTCTCCGGGAGGGGCGGAGGAATCGAACTCGGGTCGGTCATGTTGGCCGCTTGTAAGGCGAACGCCCTACCCACTGTGCTATCGCTCTAAAATGTAGAATTAGAATAAGTAGGAAATTAGAATTAGAAATTAGAATTAGAAATTAGAAATTAGAATTAGAATAAGTAGGAAAAATGCTATATGATCCCCAAGCCAGCCTGAATTTTTGACATGAAAGCCCAAATCATGGGGATTCTAAGAAGCTACTTTTTAAACCTCTTTAATTCTGGGAAACCATAGTAATGTCCTCATCATATTGATGGAAATGACAGTTGACTTTGTTATATATCTTGAACTGCTATTGTATTACAATTAGTAGTTAGGGATGAGTGACCTCAAGCTCTATTAATTTTAGATTTATTCATCTGTAGAAAATTTACTAATGTACTTTTTATGTTCCTTTTATCCTTCAACATCGTAATCTATCAAGCCATCAAGTTCTATTAATATGGTCCCTCTAATCTTTGAAATTGCATATATATATAATCTGTTTAAAATTATTATATATTGTATTTATATATAAACCCAAAACATTCAGAGGCACTTCGATATATTGTTCCATTTTACAGTTGTATAATATAGCTATGAAAATTATTTCAATAATAAAAAATTAACAATTTGACTTGAAAATACACTAACAGGGCAGATTATAATCACTGACTTTCAGATTGTACCTTAATCTAATTTTGTTATTGTCCTTAATTCTCAAAACTTCTAGCTATTGTCAGTGAATCTATCTGCCTCTGGCAGGTTAGATTTCTTAAGAGTATACTGTAATAATGTCATGAGCAATATCTATATGCTTCAATAGGAATGTAGAGAACTTAATGAAATGGAAGGCTGACCAGCTATTTTCCATTTTCTTAATTTGATTAGAATTTGCCTCAATATACATTATGTCACCACACCTCTGCACAAATCAAATAATGTATGTCTAATTAATACTATATTATTTCAAAAAAATTTGAGATTCACATTAAAGAAAGAGTTAAGATAATGCTTCCAGAGCTTTGAAATGTATCTGCATGGCAAGTCATTAACACAGCCATAAAGAAATTGGTTACCAGGAACATTGTGGTAATTCTGCTAGTACTACATAATCACTATTTGATTATATGTTAAGCATAAATAATATGATTTACCAAATAAATTGTCTTAAACAAATGACGTTAACAAGCAGATAAATAAGTTCTAAATGGAATTGTCTTAACTGTGATGAATATATGTACACAATACAATTGTGCATGTATCTCTGCATATACATATATACACTTATATGTACACTCAAATTCCATTTGAAAAGAATAGTAAAGGTAAATTTATAAATATATAGTTTACCATTTTCTTGCTTTTAATGGCAGGTTCCCCTTAGGCCTCTTACTGTAACTTATTTCAGCAGTACTACTTTAGTCTCTATAGTTTTTGCTGTATATCTATGTTGTATACGTTTGGTTGTGTCTCTGTTTTTAAGAGGTCATCGGTTTCAAAGAGGTCTTGGCCAAAACCAAGGAAACTTGCCAATCCTTGAGTAACTGAAGTATATTGACTGTAGCAATTATTTCAAATACTTTTCTTCACATTGACCTCTTTAGCTGCAAAACAAGAAATTTGCAACATGTAATTTCTGAAGATTATTTTTACCTTTTAAAAATTCTTTAGCTTTTTATAGATTTATTTTTTATTCTTTGAGTAGTAGGAAATCATTGAGAATCCCTTGACAGATGCATCATTTTCTCTCTTCTAAATCTAAATTACCACTGTCATGCATTTTACTTTACCTAGTCCCTCAAATTACCAAATGCTGAGTAGTTAGTGTTGTTTTTGATTATATTTTAGAAGTGATATGCTTTTTGCCTCCTCCTTATTATTCTTACCTCATTGTCTCTCATTTCTACTCTGTCACCATATATTTTTTTCTTCATCCCATTCTCCCTGTTGGCCTGAGAATCTTAACAACATGCACACATTACTATTTAAAATAGACACCAAAATGACGTCTACCATGTTGTGAGTGTGATTGCATTTGCATATCTGTTTCTTGGGCTGGAGCGATAGCACAGTGAACAGGGTGTTTGCCTTACATGCAGCCAACATGGCCGACCCGAGTTCGATTCCTCCGCCCCTCTCAGAGAGCCCGGCAAGCTACCGAGAGTATCTCTCCCACACAGCAAAGCCTGGCAAGCTACCCGTGACGTATTCTATATGCCAAACACAGTAACAAGTCTCACAAAGTTACTGGGCCCGCTCGAGCAAATCAACGAACAATGGGAGGACCGTGACCATGAATGTTTCTTATAGCCAAACAAGAAGAGTAATATTATTTATACGTCAAAATTAAGAATCAAGGACAGGATAAAAATGAAATCTTGCCAATAACCCCACAGGAAATTATTTAAGCATTGATCTGTCCTATTCAAAATTCCTTTCCTTTCAGTTGCTCCATTCCAACTTAGAATGATATTAAAGCACAATGCAGAAATGATCTCAAAGTCTTTGTTAAAAATATTTAAGTTGAATAATTTCATTTCATTTTACATAGCCAGTTTATATCGGTATTTGGAGTAACAAAGCTTAATGAGAGTGTGATTATCACACAAGATATGGTTAGCAATTCATTGAGAACAGAACAAGAGCAATGGGGGGGGAGGTGTCTTTATCCTCAGCATTTAGACTATTAAATTTCATGCAAAACCTCTAAATATTAGTTCAAGTACATTGAGTTATACAATATACTAATTTCTTTGGTAGTTTAAGACATGTTCTTAAAGAAAACTATTTATGAACTTAAAAAATGAAATACTTGACTAATAAAAGCCCCTGCTAAAATACATTGTGAGTGAATAAAAATCATTAATTTTAATTTAAGGGATCTAGCACTATTACTTGTGCTTTCTAGTGAGAAACCTTTCTGAATTCACTGGGTGACTATTTTTACATATTCTCACTAGACTGTGTATGAGTTGATATAAAAGCAAAACTATAACCTTTATTCTAAGATGATGTGTTTTCAAACCCCATTTCAAATAATGATAGCTTCAATATAACTAAAGTTATACTTCTTTGAATTTGTTGCAACATAGAAATAAGGTAAACATAATTTTAATTATTAAGGCAACTTAAACTATGAGTTGACTGAGAAACTTTGATAATTTTTTTACTTGTCGATAGGAAGTCATTTTTACACATAGATCTGGGAATAGTAGAATACCACTAGACTAGAATGGTTTTCCTGCCTGCAAGAAAATCCAAACCTAGGCTTGTATTGTCTCAGGGGTAATAAATGAAATCCTAAGTATATCTAATAAAAAATGGTCAATGCTACTTTCCCAAATAAGAAACAACTGTAAGCTGTATCTAATCAAATATTGTATGTGTTTTTCATGTTTCTTTTCTAGAATGCCCTTTCTCCTACCCTTATCATCTTTTGGGGGAGCACTTCAAACTACTTCAGTTTTTTGGATTTCAGTTCAAATTAACTTTGGTTCAACTAAGTTCATAAATACTTAAATATGACTCAGTTCAACTTTATTACTTAATTACAGATATTGCACTATAATAAATTAAAACAGGTTTAAAGATATGTACCAAAACAATTTCTATCCAAAGACAAAATCCTAAAATGGTGCTAACATAAACCATGAGATTCATAAAAGTGAAAAAGTCTCAATTAAATAAAATTAATGAATAATTTAAAAAATTTGCATAATAGCATACACAATAAAAATGATAAATTAATTTTATGATTACATTATTTTAAATTATTGATTAGTTATATGAAGATGTAAAATGCAATATACTTTTCTCTGAGTAAAGTTAAACAGAAGGAGAGGGGTAGGTATAGAATAATTTTGCTCATGTGTAGGATATAACAAAACAGAAAAGGAATGATATTGCCACAAGGTAACACAATCTGAGAATTAGTGTTCACTGGGAAGTTTACCAAGGCCAGGGCAGATGGGACTCAGGTGGGGATACTGGTACAGTGTGGAGGAAGGTAACACTTTGAAACAGGGTGTGATCCTAGAAAGTTTTATAGAGCATCATACAATCTGTAACATTAATAATATTGTAAATCATGATGTCTAAAAATAAAATGCGGAAAAAAAATATTGAGGGAGCCAAAGGAAAAGTACATAATTACCTTTTATGCACCCAAAACCATGCAAGGAATCTCACATCTTCCTAAGTGTCTAGGAATGTAGCACTGAAAGATCCTTAGCATCAAAGGGTATGGCCTGGATTATGGTCCTCACCACTGCAGGTCCAACAGCACTCCACCCTCGATCTCAGCAATGAATCACCTGCCAAGTTGGTGGTGTATCACTAGGAGAAACCCCCAAATCACTTCTTGGAGACTCCCCAAACCAAAGAATTTTTTTTCCAAAATGCACAAGTTTCCAATGCCTACACAATAGTAGGCATTGAGGAACAGCTAAACCTCTAACCCAAACCACTGAAAAAATTTTTTTCATAGAGTGATAGCACAGCGGTAGGGCATTTCCCTTGCATGCAACCTACATGGCCAACCCAAGTTCGATTCCTCTGTCCCTCTTGGAGAGCCTGGCAAGCTACTGAGAGTATCTCGGCCGCATGGCAGAACCTGGCAAGCTACCCATGATGTATTCGATATGCCAAACACAGTAACAACAAAATCTCCAATGGAGACATTACTGGGCCTGCTCGAGCAAATCGATGAACAACAGGAGGACAGTGACAGTTTATTTTAAATATTTTACATGGCAGATAGAAAATGGATACTTACGAATCATTTTGAAATTGTAATTACATACAGTCCTTCATTCCACTTACACAAATGTTTAAGCTTTCAGGGTAACTTTTTAAACTTTGTACTAAGCACAAGACATTGATTATCATAGCAGGCAATGAATACATTAACTGGTCTCTAGATAATCTGTTGTTATTCATGCTATTCACAGTAGAGAACACAGACTTTTATATGAGGACTTTTATATTAGGACTTTTACATTAGGACTTTTCCTCTGGAAATGATCAGGCGGACAGTTTGCTTCTGTCTCCTGCCTGTGTTTGGCTGAGGAGGCCTCTCTTAAATCTGGGAACTGTCTTTCTTTTGACATTATGTTTCCTGGTGAACTTTGATATTCAACACCTGTTCTTTTCAAACGGAAAAAAATACATATTTATAAACTTCACAATTTCTAGTTCCAAATAGCTGAAAAACTACACCTGCATGAATGAATTCACACCAAAGATGAAAAATTGAAAACTGAACTAACATATAAAATACACTTTCATTCTTTTGTCAACTGTATTAAGCTTCTGGAAGAAAAATGTTAGATTAAAACTTTTCTCTTTTTTTGTGAATTGTAGTTCATGTATTGAAAATTATCAGATTGTTCTTGTCACTCTAATTTCCATGCAACATGAATCATAATTTCAGCATTCCTTTGAAAGTCTAGTAAAATCATAACACAAAGTCCTACAATTTAATTGTATTAAATTAAGTAAATATACTTGTTCTTCAAATTCAGCAGCCATTAACGTTAAAATTATAAACACACTAGATTAAAAGCAAATTTTTAAAATGTCAAATCAATTCTTAATAATGACCATTAGAATAATTTATAAGCATACAGGGAGTTGGCATGGAATCAGATCAAATGAACCAAGAGAATATTTTCATGCATATAATAAAACTACTAACTTAGTAAATGGATAAAAAAGCAAACTTTTAAGGCCATAAATTAATGTCCACATTTGTCACATTTTTCCTCATAAGTATAAATCAATTTCTTCCTCCAACAATAACTTTTTGTTTTATTCTTGTGGTATAATTTCACTGTCACATCAAGGTTTAATTGTGTATCATTAAAATTTAACAATGATATAAACACTTAATTCACCATGAAAAAATTCAGTTTTATCCCTTACTCTTTTACTCAATTTACCACTCCCTTTAAAAGACTTTTAACTATTTTACACTTAAAATTTAAATATCTAGAATATATATAGATTCCATCTGGCTATAGATTTCTGGAGCTTTACGATTTATAACAAGTATGGCACATTTAATTTACATGGGTTCCTCTAAGATCAGAAGAATTTACATTTCTAATAAAATGGTTTGGACCAAAATGTGGACTTAGTCATGTTATATTCAACCACAGAAATGGAGTTCTTTTCCTATACTAAAGCCATTGAGCAACTGAACACTCATGCATAAAATATTTAATCTTGTCTTAAGGACATAGTTCAAAGGAGTTGTTTATACACTTTGACTGTGAGAGTCCCACGTTTAATCCTCGACTCCATATGAAGTGCCATAAGCACAAAGAGAAGCAAACCCTGAGCAATGTGATGGTCCTGGAGTGCTCCTGAGTACCACTGGTTATGACTCAAAATATCAAAAGGAAAAAGAAAGAAAAAGATCTCAACATATGTGAAATGGGGCTCATGTGAATGGTTGTCTATTGTAGTGCTTGCCTCTATAGTGTTGCATGGCCGTCACCCTCCCCACCCCAATATTGATTTATTTGTAATGTAATAACTTGATTCAGTCAGCTGGGTCAGAGTTCGTATGCCGACTTGACCTCCTCCTTGCCAAATAATTCTAGTGAGAAGCAAAGCTGGACACTAGTTAAAATGGTAAGAACAAATTTTATTCTGCATTAGTATTACAATAGGAAAGAAGGGACAAGTGTGAATCGATCTATGAAATAAAGGGAAAGTCATTGAAGTATGATGCGGAAGCTTTCCTCAGGCTTTGTTAACTCTGGATTATCTACTTCCAGACAGGAGTCAATGATTTTTAAGCTAAAGTCAGAAGCCCATTGAGATGGGGGCTTTTACTCCTGAGGTCCTGGAGGACTCATTCTGAAAATGATCTCCTGGAATGTTTACCTTCCTAAGAGCAGTATTAAGTTACTTGGGGAAATATTTTTCTATGTGATAGACTTACTTCCGAAGGGTAAAGAAATTATTTTAAGTCGCATAATTTCTAGATTAATGATTCTAAGACAGGACCCAGAACTCTAATTTGGGAAAAACTGTAAATATTCATAACATCAGCATGTTTTCTTCTGTTGGCATGTTAAGAGGACTTGGAATCATCCTGAGGGCAGAGCAGTTTCACAAACTACTCGAAATCAATCGTGCTACACTTTAGTTAACTCCTTCCTTCCTTCCTTCCTACCTTCCTTCCTTCCTTCCTTCCTTCCTTCCTTCCTTCCTCCCTCCCTCCCTCCCTCCCTTTCTCTCTCTCTCTCCCTCCCTTCTCTCCCCCCTCCCTCCTTTCCTCCCTTCTCTCCCTCCCTCCCTTCCTCCCTTCTCTTCTTCCCTTCCTTCCTCTTTCTGCCAAAGTTGTATGCTGGACCAAACTAGCTATGCCCAGGGACCAAACACTATGCCAGTGATCAAACCTGAATCCATTGTGTGCATATCATGCACCTAAAAAACCCATACCACATGTCTCCTAACAGTGTGAAAATATTTTAGTGCAATAAATACTAGGTAATGGTCTGAAGTTTTTAATATTATCAGCGTGTGTTAGACTTTTAATTCCATTTTATTTGAGTGTTCACAATTTTAGTTTGAGATTAAAACTACCAGAAACAAAAAGATTATGGTGATATAAAAGTTAATAGGTGAATATTTAACAAAGCATACGTACATAGCAAATCTTATACAATCTTTAAATTTTTACTGATTTTTGTAAATAATGCATTGATTCAATGCAATTTTTAATTGAAAAATAAAAATTTATATTTTTATCCTATATCTGACCATCTAAAAGGAAAAGTCCCAGCATACTTACTGTAAGTACCACAGTTTGAATGGGAATAGCACAGAATTCTATAGCTCCAATAAATATTAACACATCATATAAACTGAAAAATATCATTAGTGTTAATGATTTTGCTCCAAAATCCAACAAATAAGGGAGTTGATAAAGCTCTGTTTATAAGAACTTTTTGCCTAAAATCTCTGTATATTTATGAGGATAAGTGAATGATGCTATCAAATTATATTATCAAATTATCAAATGCTCTCTGTATGTCATAAGATGTACTTAAAACCTGTATGACATGTGAAAGATTCAGTGTGTCCCCAAATTTGAGAATATAAAGGATGCCTTACAGAGGTGAAATCCTTGGGTATGAAAGAGAGCAGATAAAATGTACCCTAAATTTATTCAACTATTTGGAATATTTCTTTCCATCCCACCCACATTTGATGATATCTTTGTAAGTCTGTTACTCACAAAAAGTGCACATTATTTACTCACTTGTTCATTCAATGGTTCATTTAATCATTTTATTTCATAACAATTTAAAAATGTGTCCTATACTAATTTACAGAATGCACATTTATTAAGTTTTAGTAATAATTCAGATTTAGCATAATTAAATGTATTTAGAATAACAGATAGCAACAAATATTTTGAACATAAAACTTGGAAAATACCAAATTGAGCTCATTTTGTGTTAGACATTTTTTAAAAATTATCTGAATAAGAAAGTCATTTTAATGCTTTCATTTTTAGCACTTTCCCTCTAGCAGGTTTATATACAAGTATATAGTAGCTATTTTTCAGTAGCATGTGTTTTTTTTTAACTGATTAAAAAATTTATACATATTCATGACAGAGCATTAGGGACATGTATGTGGTAAACACATAATGATAAATAATATTTCCAATGAAAGAATCAATGAAAGAGTCTAATATGAAACATTAGAATATTTATATTATCACAATTTTCAAACCAATGTTTTTAAATGAGAGATACTATCTTCTGTGCAGTAAAATATTGATAGCCAGAAAAATGTCACTATAATTATCTGAGCTAATAATAATAAAAAAACACCTCCAAGTCATATTGAATGTCTCAATGAACACATATTTCTGAATCTCCCTCTCTCTCTTTCTCTATGTGTGCATAGGTAGATAGATTTGAGGTGACTGATAAAAATATATTCACTCCTTTGCTCCAGAACTTTTACAGCTAAAACAATTTTACTGTTACTTACATGAATTTCTCAATGTCAGTTTCTTTTCAAATATCTAAGCATCCATGATTAAAGTCAGCAAGTTGTAATTCTCTCTCCTGGAACTCTCCCTCGTCTTGTCTATATGGGTTGGCTGTTACTTGTCAATCATTACTTAGCTCTGCTTGAATGATGATTGTGTCTTTCCTTATAAACCAAATCTTCATAGGTATGACTTACAGACTTGGATCATGGACAAGAGGTTTAATCATTGTTTTACTTAAAAAAAATCACTGATGATGCATTCTTTTACCTTCTCTAGAACAGAATGAGGTCAGGAGATGAGGAAGAACAAAGACTATTTTTACTTCCTGGGACAAGATCTAATTTCACCAGAAACTGAGTTCAAAGAGCTTTAGATAATTATGTAAAGTGGAAAATACCAACTTCACCTGCATATCCAGCAACAGAAATTTAGAGATGAGGCAAAGCTTGTAGGACTAAATGTATTTTAGTAAAGGTGTGAAATACAGAAAATATTATAAATCATATCTTACTTTAATATATTTAAACATGTTTTAAAAATTAGGTATTCTCTCAAGATCTGTTGAGAAATAAATCCTATTATATGTAGAGTAGATAAAATGTCTAGTATATATTTGGGTCTAAAGAGAGCTTAAGATAATAAAGAGAGATATTGTATAGAATGCATATTTTTATTTTGAAGTGTTAGTGGTTGGAAATTTCTTAGTGAAATTGTGTTTGAATTTTATTATTTTTAATGCAAAATATATTTAGCAATAGAGAAACCCTTTTGAGCTTCTTAGAAAAACACAATAAAACAGATTATCCAAACAAGTATAAAAGCTGTTATTTTCCATTATACTCTGATGCAGTGGTGCCCTCTAATTAACTACAGTACAGACCAAAATGTGCCTGGGAATTCTCAATAATTATTATATACATTTCCCAGAATCAATATAACCAAGCATAAAAACTAGACATTGCCCATTATTTGTTAGTGGGAATTAGATATATGAATATATACTGATTGTTTATACTTAGTAGCCTGACTAGTTTGTATTTTCACCTTCCTAAACCTTGAAACCTTTATTCTCCAAAAGAACAGAAAAGCAAAAGCTTCAATGGAAACATATTAATGTTCATGGAACCAAATTAAGATAAAAGCATTTCAAAAACATTTATTGGATTTTGGTTGTCATGTTTCAAATTGTTTTTCTGGGAGACTGATATTTGTACATTGTTGCCAAAAAGCAGCATTAGGATGGAAATTTAGATTGAAAGCACTTCTGCTACACCATGATTTTTATACATTTTACCATTTTGAAGATGATTATTTTTTAAATGTCTGCCATTATATTAGCTTCACTGATAAGGGTTAATTATAAATTATAAATCACTGAATAATTATATGGACATACCAGTCCACAAGAATACTCGATAATTCTTCAAGTATCCTGCATCAAAATAAATTAAAATTGTTAATAATACAGCAATCTCAGTGAACTTTTACCTCTTCTTTAAAATTTGCCCTAAGGGAAATGGGATTGAGATGTCCAAAGAGGGCAGCGAGAATATACATTTGCATAATTCTGATCTTAAACAAATGTACATATAAACCCCAGAAAAAGACCTAAAATGGCAACAAACAAAACTCTCTGGGCAGGGAACAGATGTACAAAAGTCAGAAGAATAAAGATAAAAAGAACAAATTATGCAAAACCCCAGCAAGGAGTCCTGTAGCACTGTCCTGTAGCACTGTCCTCTAATTGTTCATCAATTTGCTCCAGTCTCCATTGTGAGACTTGTTGTTACTGTGTTTGGCATATCGAGTACATCATGGGTAGCTTGCCAGGTTTTGCCATGCTGGCGAGATACACTCGATAGCTTGCCCAGCTCTCCAAGAGGGGCAAAGGAATCTAACCCGGGTCAGCCAGGCCGGTCAAGTGCAAGGCAAATGCCCTACCGCTATGCTATCGCTCTAGCTGGCTACATTTGGGTTTTTTTCCTAATATCCAATATCCCCTAATATCCAAAATGGAAGGAGAGGCTGATAAAACACCAAGGCAGACATAGGCTGCCAAAACGCAGAAAAACAAAAATGATTGTCTGTACTTTTAATGCTCGTACGCTGGCATCCGCTGCATCCATTGAAGACCTTATGCTACAAGCACGAAAGATCAAGTACGACATCATTGGTCTGACCGAAATGAGAAGACATCAATCCCATCATGCTGTTTTCGACACTGGAGAAGAACTGTTCCTTGGAACATGTGATAAAAGAGGCGTCGGTGGTGTCGATATCCTTGCCAAGACAAACTGAGTCACGAGCATTGATTCACTTGAATGCCTAACAACTCGAATCGGACGATTACACTTGAATAAATGTGGCTCACTACCGGCAGTTTCTATCTTTGTTGTCTCTGCACCAACATCCAGTTATGGTGAAAGAGAAACTGAGAAATTCTACATGGAGCTGGAGAAATTCTATAAAGAAGATCACACCTTCTACAAGATCATGTCGGTGATTTTAATGCCAAGATAGGACCAAGAAGATCAGTCAATGAACTCCACATCGGAACCCATGGCCTGGAATGGAACGAACAGGGTGACAGACTGTCTGAGTTCATCATGTCAACCAAAACCTTCCATGGTAACTCACAATTCCAAAAGGCTGAATCTAAACGTTGGACATGGGAGTCTCCCGATGGACGGTTCCACAATGAAATAGACCACATCATATTCAATCGGCGGTTTTGCCTAACCGATGTTGCTGTTGTCCCAAAATGCCAAACAGGATCAGACCACCGTCTTCTTCGTGCAAAATTCTACCTCACAGAACGAGGAGAAAAGAATGCAAGGTTTAAGAAGAGAACTCCCAGAATGACCACCAACTGGGAACTCTTTGGCTCTGTTGCGGCAACATGGGAAGATGCCGTCATTGACAACATTGATGAGGAATATGATCGAATGATTCAGCACCTCCATGATTGTGCAAGGAATGCCAATAAAGAGGTAACCACAAAAAACCGTCTTTCTTCGAACACTCTTGAACTTATTCGCCAACGTGGCTTGGCAAGTGCCTCAGGCAACCACAAGCAAACGTCCGAACTGGCAAAACAGTGCAGAGAAGCCATCAAGGATGACCTCAAAAACAGGAGAGCAGCAGTACTGGTAGATGCAGCAGAATCTGGGAAAAACATTCGTAATGCCCGCCAGTCCTTCACCAACTACAAAACCAAGATGACTGCCCTCTGACATCATGATGGATCTATCACATCTTCCAGAAGGGCAATGGAGAAGATTATTCATGACTTCTACTCAGATCTCTTTAATAGCCACATCCACTTGCCCACATACCACATACCACATGATGGATATGTCGTTCCCAATGTTCTCCCTTCCGAAATCCAACATGCCATCTCGTCGGTAAAGAAACAAAGAGCACCTGGCCCAGACAAGATCAGACCTGAACACCTGAAGAACTTACCATCAGTACTCATCAATACATTGGCTCGACTCTTCACACGCTACCTGTCTGAATGCAAGGTTCCATCCCAATGGAAAACCAGCAAGACTGTACTACTATACAAGAAAGGAGACATCCACAACATTGGCAACTATCTCCCAATCTGCCTATTGTCTGTCATCTACAAACTATTCACTCGAGTCATCCTGAATAGGATTAGCAGAACACTAGATGAAGGACAACCATAGGAACAAGCTGGATTACGAAAAGGATTCAGTACCATCGACCATATCCACACAATAACCAAGCTCATTGAGGTATCTCGGGAGTTCAAGATGCCACTCTGTCTAACGTTCATTGATTTAAAGAAGGCCTTTGATTCTGTTGAGACGGAAGCAGTCATGGAAGCACTAGCCAATCAGGGCGTACAAACTCAATACATCAGGATCCTTCGTGAGCTCTATTGCGGATTCACTACCAAGATCTCACCATTCTACAAAGAAGTAATCATCCATACCAAGAGAGGGGTTCGGCAGGGTGATACCATTTCACCAAAACTCTTCAGTGCCACCCTCGAGAACATCATGTGACGACTGGAATGGGAAAACATGGGAGTGAAGATAGATGGTCAGCAACTACACCACCTTCGCTTTGCTGATGTCATCGTTCTAATAACACCAAACATCAACCAAGCGGCACAAATGCTGAACGACTTTGACCGTGAATGTGGAAAGGTCGGACTACAGCTGAATCTTACGAAGACAATGTTTATGAGAAACAACCTTGTTCCTGACGCTCCATTCGCTCTCAACGGAACCACCATCTCCGAATGCAACAGTTATATATACCTAGGTCGAGAAATCAACATGATGAATGACCTGGCACCTGAGTTGCGCAGGAGGAAGAGAGCGGCTTGGAATGCCTTCAAGAGCATTGAAGAAATAACTAAAAGGACAAAGAACCTCCAGCTACGAGCACATCTCTTTGATTCCACTATTCTTCCTGCATTAACATATGCCTCAGAGACCTGGACCCTACGAAAACAGGATGAGAACACTATTTGGGTGTCTCAAAGAGGAATCGAAAGAACTGTGCTTGGAATATCACGATTCACTCAAATGAGAGATAGAATCCGGAGTTCTGATATTCGTCAACGCTCAAGAATCAGGGACGCTGTCTCATTTGCCAAGACATCAAAAATCAGATGGGCTGGAAACGTAATGAGGTTTACAGACAACCGCTGGACTAGAGCCATTACTGATTGGATTCCACGAGACATCAAAAGATCACATGGACGCCCACCTATAAGATGGTCAGACTTCTTCGTCAAGACCCTAAATGATCGGTTTGAGGCTCTACATGTTCCTAAAACGAACAGATACCATTGGGCTACACTAGCACGCAACCGGGATGAATGGACACGTTACTGGCACCCGCTCAAATAAATCGATGAATAACGTGGATTAAGTGATTAAGTGATTAAGTGATCCAAAATCCCCAGACCTGAGAGTTCCATACTTACAACTATGGAATGGAAGTAAAGTAGCATAGGACAAGAAAAGGAGTGATAATCTTCAGTGATCTCCATCTTGGGGACTTCTCACAGCCTGGCTGATGGTTGGGTACCTTCTTGTATTTTCCCATCCTTGTGATGAGCCTGCAGAGATAGTTTATGACGAGGTCTTTAGAAAATAGCTTGTTAGTTGGAGTTTGAGAGACAATTATCAAGAATCTTCTCCCAAAACATAATCAGACCCTTCTCTGTACACACTTGACTGAATAAGCAAGCCTAGAGTCCAGAAGCAATCTGGAAATTCTTCCTAGCCAGGAAAGAAGAAAAGGAATATATTTCATAAAAGAAAATATACAATTCCCGGTGAATACAAATTGCAGCCTCAAATGCAGTCATAGTAAAAACATAGTATTGGTTGACTTTAAAATATTTCTAGTTAAAATTAACTTATGATTATCTGGGGAATTTATGATTATAATAAATAGCAGTACTGTCCTTCACTTAACATTCTACTCCATACCATAAATATTACCTAGATAGTACTAGACAAAGATAAATTTCCCTGTTCATAGAAAAAGCATCAATGCATAGTGGGACAGGATAAAAAATATAAAATGTTCATTATTATACAAAATACAAGTTAGAACTTTAGAGTAACTTTCTTTAAACTTCATATGCAAGGTCTTAGGAGTCCAGAATTAATTATACCTTACAGAAAATTATTAATAACTTCCATAAATTATTTTGTAGAAATAATTGAATATTTTTATAATATACTTAGAGTAAATGGCCAGTAAATTAGCCAGCAAAGAAATTCAGTAAAGGGTTATCTTTCTTATGCTAAAATTTAGCCAAATACATATATATATATATGCATAATATAGTACTATAAAATATACTACCTGGATTTCTTATATAATTAATGTAATTTTAGCAATAGAAACTGAAACTAATTTTATTCTACTTTAATGTAAAAATCTTGTCTACTTTTGTACATGTATATGATTTTAGAATTTTGTTAGTATTTGCTATATAATTTTTAAAGTATTCCTACTCAGTGGATTCAGTTTCTTTTAAGAAAAACAGAACTAAAAAGAATGTTTCCTTATATTGTTTTAAAGTCACACCTTGCTATACTATCTTGCCAGACCCCCAAATATTTGTGTTTTTAAGCAATAGAAAACTCAGACTTATGAGAATCGTTTTATAACCACTATGATTCTGGCAAGCTCCCGTGGCATATTTGATATGCCAAAAACAATAACAATGATGTGTCCCATTCTCCTGACCCTGAAAGAGCCCCCAATGTGATACCACTGGGAAGGATGAGTAAGGAGAGACTGCTAAAATCTCAGGGCTAGGACGAACACAGACATTACTGGTGCCCACCCAAGCAACCTGATGAATAACAGAATGACAGTGACACAGTGATGATTCTGTAACAATGCACCAACATTTTATATACTTATTACATTCCTGTTCCTAGGGAATTCTATTAACTTTTTATTATATTTAAGATCCAGCATCTATACATATTATAAGATTTTGAATAGTAGTTTTACTTTTTTTACAATAGAAATGAAAATATATTTGTAGATAATTAACTTTTTACTACAAATCACGAGCATCTTAAAGGTAAAAGGTAAAGGCCCTCCCGCTGATCGTCGATTTGCTCGAGCGGGCCCAGTAACGTCTCCATTGGAGCATCTTAATGCATATATTTTCAATACAGGTACAAAGAAAATGGTGCTTTGTCATATAATTTATTTTTTAAATTTTTTCTCATAATCTGGAAAGTAGGATCACAAATAATATATTAAAGATTTCTATCTATAATGTTATGAATTTATATCATTGTTTAGATAATATCTTCTTTTATATTTCCTTTAAGAATTCTTTTAAACATGCACTGACTTTTGGTGGAACAATAACACATTCCTTTTAATGTCAATCAGATAGTAAACTTTTGTAAACCAAAACAAAACAAAAAATTGCTAGGGAAATATTCAAAGGTAACAACAACAACAAAAAAATACAAATAAGCAAGATAGAGAAAAGTTCTCTGAAACGAAACATAAAGACACAAAACCTTAACATACTAAAATTGTCAAAGTGAGAAAAAAGACATAATTTTTAATTGGTTAAATTATAGCTGAATCTGATTAAGATAATCAATTTAATAATAAATTGTTTGCTTTATTCTTTTCTGAAAATTAATAGTTGTGTGTTTACTAAGGATACATTATTCAGAGCTCTCATGCTACATAAAGCAAGATTATAGACGTGGTAAGACAACAATTCTTGAAATTTAAAGAATTATTAGGGCTCCTTTTTTAAATACATTCTTGATATATTCATACTCAAAATATTAGTATGGGAATCTACTCTAAGTATCCTCATCCTCATGAGATTTTATGAGAACTAAACATGTAAACATGAAATTTTGAAAATAATAGAACCCCAGTAATATAATTGTTTACTAGTATGGTAAGACTGTCTGATCTGCAAATACACTTTTACCCCTGAGATTTGGGGGTCCTTGAACACTATATCATTTTCATGCAAAACTTCTGATGTCCTTGAAATTATAAATATTTCTCAGTTTTAAGGAGATAGTTTTGGATCCCCTGATGTTCTATATCCTGGCTTCATGCTAGTTCATCACTATTGTCTTGCAGCTTTTGCCTCTTGAAGTCCACAGGTGTCCTGCTCTGCCTGATATTCTGTACTCTGTCCCTGGAGCAGCACTGCCTACTCACGATGACTGTGCCCTAGCAGCAATACCCCTGTGGTCTTCTTTGGTTCTGCAGCCATATTGTAAGGGAGTGAGAAACCATGACCTTTCTGCTGTCACTTGGGCCCTGGTGGGTGGTTAAAAAGAGGTTACCTGCTGAGGGTTCCCTTTCATGTCTTACTTTTTCCCATACAAGCCATCCTATTAGTTATTTTGACCGGATACCCTTTCAAGAAGCAAGATTTTAAATGGTGGATTAAATTATTCACTGAATACATGGCACCCAGCTCCAAATCTGTTGGTTCCACAATAGCAACAACATTAAACTAAAATGAGAAACAAAACTCACAGACTGAATAAAGAAAGTCAGATATTCATATTACTGGGGAATTTTTTCCTGTTTATATATTTAGTTTGAAATAGTATGCTTTTTTGCATATCTTATTAAGAGGAAGAACTGTATCTCTGTGAATTGCTATTAAAAATAGTCTTAATTAGTATGAGGATATCAAATCCAGCATCAGTTAGCATAAATTTAGAGGGCCTTATTTTGCAAAGAAAATTCCTTAAAAATCTTTTGTATGTCCAAGAGAATCAATGAGAAGTGTGATGGTTAATCACATGCAGTATGATAGGTAGCTATATTAACCAATTTCTGTTCAAAAACCAGTCTAGATGCTGTTTGAAAGTAACTTTTAACTTTATTTAACAAGTAAGACCTGCAATAAGACAAAGCTGCAGTAATATTAGGGATGAACTTCGTCTAATCAGTTGAAGGATTCTTGAAACAATATTGTGATTCCCTCAGAGAGATGTGCCTACAGGCAGATTTTGACCTTAAACTTCTAAGTTATCTTTCCGCTGAGTCTCAAACATATTGAACTCCATACAGTTTGAAAATCTCTCTCTCTCTCTCTCTCTCTCTCTCTCTCTCTCTCTCCATTGTGAGCTAATTCCTGAAAGTTTTATTCTCTGATGCCAGGGAACTTGTATAGGATTTTAGACACTTACCTTGCTGAGCACCTAGGTTACCAGCCAGGATCATTCTGCCAGGTAATAAAAATTATCCCTGAGCAGAGAGCCAGGAGTAAGTCCTGAGTAACAATGAGTATACCTAACCGTCCTATAAAAGAAAATTTTATTCTCAATATACACATACACATATAATAACAATATAGATCCATATCTATCAGATCAACTAACAAACATGTCTATCTATGTGCACAGCTATTACAAATTGTATCTATGCACATAATGTATGTTTATCATATGTGTACTCACAACATATATATATATATATTATGACTACACATTATTTAATTGGTTATATTTTTCTGGTAGTCCTGAAAATTTTTTTCATGTTTCACAAAAATAATATATTTATATATTAAATTTGCATTTCTTTCAAAGTAAAAAGATCTATTTTGTAGGTCAGAATGATAGCACAGCAGGTAAGGATTTTGCCTTGCACAAGGCCAACCAAGGTTCAATCTCCTTTATCACTAAACTCATTTTGGTTCCCTAAATTCTCCAGGAATGATTTCTGAGTACAAAATTAGGAGTAAACTCAGAGCACTGCCAGGAGTAGCCCCAAAATATTTTTTAAAGCATTTTAAAAAATTTTTATTAGTGAGACACCATGAGGTACAGTTGTAGACCTACAAATTTTGAGCTTGGGTTTCAATTATACAATGATCAAATACCCATCCCTCCACCAGTGTCCATTTCCCACCACCATGGATCCCAGTATCCCTCCCAACCCCAATCTCCCCCATCCCACCCTGCCTTTGTGACAGGGCATTCCCCTCTGTTCTCTCTGTCCTTTTGGGTGTTTTGGTTTTAAAAGAGGCATTGAGTGGCAATCATGTTTGGTCTATAGTCTACTTTCAGCATGCTTCTCCCATCCTGGGAGGATCCTCCCAACACCCTTTATTTGGTGCTCCCTTCTCTATCTGAGCTCCCATTTCCCCTAGCATGTGTGGCTGGTCTCCAAGCCATGGAGCAAAATTCTTGGTACTAATCTCGTCCACTCTTGGGTGTTAGTCTCCTATTTTGTTACTTTATGTTCCCCAGATGAATGCAATCTTTCTATGTCTATCCCTCTCTTTCTGACTCATTTCGCTTAGCATGATACTTTCCATGTAGTACCACTTGTATGTAAATTTCATTATTTCATCTTTTCTGACCACTACATAGTACTCCATTGTGTAAATGTACCAAAGTTTCTTTAACTAGTCATCTGTTCTTGGGCACTCAGGTTTTTCCAGATTAAAGAGTGCTGCAATGAACAAACAGGTGCAGATGTCACTTTGACTATAATTTTTTGCTTCTCTGGATGAACACGGATGCAAGATTCTCAACAAAATACTAGCAAATAGAATTCAACTACTCATCAAAAAGATCATACTCCATGACCAAGTGGGATTCATCCCGTGGATGCAAGAATGGTTTAAAACTCAGTAATTGATCAACATCATCCATCATATCAACAAAAGAAAAGATAAAAATTATATGATCATATCAATAGATACAGAGAAAGCATTTGACAAGATCCAGAATCCTGTTATGATAAAAAACCCTCGCCAAAATGGGGATAGAGGGGACGTTTCTCAATATAGTTAAAGCCATCCACCACAAGCCTACAGCAAGCATCATCCTCAATGGGCAAAAACTGAGAGTCTGCCTCCTGTGATCAGGAATGAGACAGGGATGTCCACTCTCTCCACTGCTGTTCAATATACTACTGGAAGTACTTGCAATCGCGATTAGGCATGAAAAAGATATTAAGAGCATCTAGGTAGGAAAGAAAGAAATCAAGCTCTCACTTTTTGCAGATGATATGATACTATACTTAGAGAACCCTAAAATAGACTTGTATAGTAAATTTGCAGGCTATAAAATCAATACCCAAAAGTCCATGGCTTTCCTATACGCAAATAGTCAAAGAGAAGAAAGTGACATGAGGAAAACAATCCCATTCACAATTTTGCCCCAGAAAATCAAGTACCTAGGAATCAGCTTAACTAAGGAAGTAAAGGACCTGTACAAAGAAAACTACAAAAAACTACTTCAGGAAATAAAAGACGACACGAGGAAATGGAAAAATATCCCCTATCATGGATTGGGAGAATTAACATTGTCAAAATAGCAATAGTTCCCAAAGCACTGTACGAGTTCAACACTATTCCTATTAGGATACCCATGACATTCTTCAAAGAAATGTAGCAAAGACTTCTGAAATTTATATAGAACTATAATCCCCCACGAATAGTTAAAGCAGTTCTTGGGAAAAAGAAAATGGGAGGAATCAACCTCCCTAACTTCAAACTCTACTACAAAGCAGTAATAATTAAAAAGCATGGTACTGGAATAAAGGCAGAGCTGTAGACCAATGGAACAGGGTCGAATATACTGATATCTCCCCCCAAGCATATGAGCATCTAATCTTTGATAAGGGGGCAAGAAAAGTGAAGTGGAGCAAGGAAAGCCTCTTTAACAAATTGTGCTTGCAAAACTGGACGGCTACATGCAAAAAAGTGGGCTCAGATCTCTGCCTAACGCCATGTACAGAAGTAAGATCAAAGTGGATTAAAAAAGCATTTTTAAAAAATTACTTTATCTCATTTCTTGCCTGTACTTAATTATCTGAGTGATAGAATTTTTTTTTTCAAGCAATTCTATTTGAGATTTTATGTCTTTGGACTGATTTGTATTTTTGATTTAAAATTTATATTGTTTTGCTATTGAACATTGCCTGAATATACTAATTGTTTTTTATTTTGAACAATAATTTATCAAATGACAGACATTATTATTAATTTCATTGTATATTCTCATGTTTCCTAAGCCTTCATTCATATTTTTCCCCTCTTCCTTTCTAGCATGAATTCCTTATTTTAGGTCTTTCACATTCATTAATTCTTCTTTAGATGTACATGTTATTTTGATTTGTTTTGATGAATTTTGCTTTAATAAATAATATTTCTAGAAGTGATTTTTTAATTTATAATACTATTGCTATGATAATATTTTCACTAATTATGTTATAATCTTACTTGTATCTCTTATGAATGTAAGTACATTAATTTTGTATCGCTCAAATGTCCTCTTTAATTTAGAAGCTAATTCCTGTTAACTTTACTCATTCCCCTTTCTGTATAACTGATAATTTTCTTGGTAGTAAATTATTACCTTGTATAGGTTAAAGTTTAAAATTTAACTCATTTTCTCTTTAAGGATTATTTTTTATACTTTATGTCATTTTTACTGTGTTGTAAAATTATTTCCATATAGCAATTTCAAGTTTGTTTCTGCAATAGCTCTAGCAATTCCAATGTTTCTTACATAATTTGTAAGCTAATTAGTGAATTAAGTTTATGTTCTATTTAGGTTCTTTTATATATAATTATTTATTGAATGACTGTGGGAAAGTTACAAAGCTTTCAGGTTTAAGTCTCATTCATGCAATGATCAAACACCTTTCTCTTCACTAGTACTTATTTTTCACCATCAAGAACCCCAATATACCCCTTCCCACCCCTCCCAATGCCAGTGAGGAAGAAGAATTTTACTTAGCTATCTACTTTGATTACATTCATTATTTTGACAAAAGATGAACCATTATTGTTTAGAGTTTACACCCAACAATCAGAACTGCTGAAAAGGCATTGTGAAATAATTTGTTTTCTACAGCTGGTTATGAGAGCCATACGATTTTGGATTTCTGATATTTTATTTATTAAGTCTGGAGGGATTTCTGCCAAGAGCCAGATAATTAAGAGATTGGTTTCTGTGACTCTGGAGCCACGGCTGTGCTGGAGAGTAGCTCATGGGGGGCAACTTGTGACCTCGGTAGGGTGTGAAGGACAAGCCAGGAAAGTCCCCCTTCCCATGAGGTTGCAGTTGCCCTGTCACCGCCGGCTCATACCTGGTTTTCCAAAAAGCTCCGAGGTTGCCACCATCTTGCTGCCCATGGGGAAAAAGGCGGAAGGGAGTGACACCCCCCTTCCCTCCCAGGGAGGCATGGTACCGTAGATTAACGCACAGTCCATTCACTTTTCTGCCACAAGCTGCCAGGCTCTGCGTTAAGTCCTTGTGCCTCTGGAGCCATGGCCATGCCGGAGAGCTGCTCGTGGGGGGCAGCTCGTGACCTCAGTAGGGCATGAAGGACAAGCCGGGAACACCCCTCTTCCCATGAGGTTGCAGTTGCACCGTCACTGCCGGCTCATCTCTATTTAGTTTTATTATTTTGAATGCCTATGCATCTAGAATATTTTTTCTCACAAGTTTGCATTTGAAGCATTATTTTTGTAGGATTTCATTATTTACAATTGACACTTACTTTTGCTTTCAATTCTAGAAGAGGGATAGCTTTCTTATTTGCTCATCACATAGCAAATCATAGTACTTATAGTTAGTCTCCAGTATTTTCTTTTTTAAAATTTGAGTTTATGTTTTATATTGGTCCAAGATTCTGTACTGTTTTAAGTTAAGAGATTCATATTTGTTCTGAATTTCAGATTGCAAATACAATGGGAGAAATTCATGATGTTGTGAAACTATGATTGGACACTTCCACATTCCAGATTGTAGTATTATATTTTCCATATATAATGCTCTACTCATCTATGTAATACTATTTATTGTTTTGGCCTTAAGTTGTCATTTAGTATATAGATATGAGTAAGTATAATTTTAGTAACAGGTACATGTCTAAAATTATATTTATATTATTTCTTCAGCTAAATTATGTTTTGTTAGAATGGTGAATACATATTACTTATAAATTAACCATTACTAGAAATTTAGTCTAATATATTTTATAACCTATACTAAATTTTTATGAGAGACCAAAATATTACTATGATATTTTATTCCATATTTACTGTCAATAGAGATAGAAGCAATTTTTTAATATTTATAATTTTTGTCCATATCATGTCCTCTGTACAACAAATATTTCTATTATATTTGATTCAATTCACTAATGTCAAATTTATATCTATTTTCTGGAAAATTTTTCTATTATATTCAAATTATTATGTATAAAATGACATATTTGTCATATAGGACTAGAATCATAATTTTATTTAACTTTATATCAATACTCCTGGTTGAGATATTGAGCACATAAATCGAAATGTTTATAGGATAAAATCAGACTACAGATTGCCCAAAGTTGTCTGGATTCTGTGCATAACACATATGGACATATATGCACAACATTCCTACAAATTCTTGAGATATATTTATTAGAATATTAAATATATGATATATTTAGTACAAACAAGTTTCCTTTCTCCAAGTGTAGGGCATTGTGAAATTTTACCTTAAACACAAATGAACACCTTTTACTTTATATAGAATTTACCGCTTTCAAGATTTAATCACATAAGGAAATACCAGAGTCTATCAGAAGGAAGATGGAGAATAACTGGAGAAAGAGTCTATTTCTGGATTATATGGAACGGGATTATGGGGGCAATATAAGAATATTTAGGATTGATAAATTTAAAAAAATAATATTGGGTTCTGAGGTAATCAAGGGATCTTGGTGGGATTACTCAGCAGGTGAGATTTTGCTCAGAGTTTGAGAATTTAGCAAAGGAGGTGGTTGGACACAGAGATGGTAATAACAAGTTGACTGGTTGCTTCTGAAGTGTTTTTCAGTACTAAGGGAGTTTATGCTCTGGGCTATACTTAATTTTAAGAGGGGTAGCAACTTCAGAAACCATTGATAGCAAGTCAACCACTTAGAAAATAAAGATTCAATTAAAACATATATATTCTATAATGTAGACATGTTTTCTTAACAAATGAAATAATTTGTTATTAATATAAAATATTACAACTATGTTCTGCCTCATTTCAGGCAATCCACTGAGTATAGCGAGTCTTGTCACTGAAGAATACTTGTTTCTTTATGTTTACTTTACATGAATCCACAAACATTTCAAAGTGTTTTCATAAGTGAAATATATTTGTAAGGTTAATGAATAGAGAATAAGTGTATATTCTGTGTCCAGTTAAAAAGCAATGTGATACTGAAGACTTAGTTTACAATATAATGTCATAAATCTATTATTGAAAACAAACATCTAAAATGCTGTTCGATATAATTTATAGTAAAAAATAATGTTGGCTAAAACTTGACTAGAGAAAAAGAATCAAAGAACTAATGAAAAAAATCACTCTTCATTTTAAATTCCATAGAAAACACAGGAATTTCATAGGTCTTTTATTTCCATTTCAAAAATTGAATTAACTTGATAATATTTTATCTTGATATTATGATGAATTCTGTGAAATTTGTGTTTTCTAATGCTTCCTTTATACCAAAAAGAAAATTGGTATTGCAAAAGAGAAATATAGAATTTCTATTTTTCAATGGTACACAACATGGGCGAGGGAGAATGTGCAATAGACAAGATGCTTGCTTTGCATACAACCAAGCCCAGTTTGATCCCCAGAACCCCATATGGTCTACCAACCTCACCCAAAGTGAATTTTTAGTGCAGTCAGGAGTTCGGTCTGAGCACCTCTTGTTGTGGTCAAATACAAAAATAAGAACAACAACAAAAAATGTTACACAGCAGTTTCAGTTGACTTAGAAGGAAATGTAAATCATTTTGAATGTTAGTCTTTAGGTATTATTTTATAGTAATATATATTATGAGTCATCCAAACCAGTTTTATTCAATTTTCAATACTCTTTCAGAGACTTCAATGATAAAAGGATTCTGAAGTTTGATAAATACATCTGTGATATATTTGTTTGATTGTTTTTTGGGCCACACCAGGCAAGGTTAAGTGTTTACTACTGCTCTGTGTAATACAAAAGAGGCCATATACTGTGTTGGAAAGTAAACCCTGGACAGGCACGTATAGGTCAGGAACTTTACCTTCCTGTACTAGCTCTTTGGGCTGGAACAATAGCACAGCAGGTAGGGTGTTTGCCTTACAAGCAGCCAACATGGCCAACACAAGTTCAATTCCTCCGCCCCTCTCAGAGAGCCTGGCAAGCTACTAAGAGTTTCTTTCCCGCACGACAAAGCCTGGCAAGCTACTCATGATGTATTCAATATGCCAAACACAGTAATAATTGTCACAATGGAGATGTTATTGGTCCAGCTCGAGCAAATCGATGAACAATGGGAGGACAGTGACAGTGACTAGCTCTTTGCTTCCTGTAATATCTTTTATTGAGTTAGGGAAGTAGATTGGGAACATTCTGCTCTCTCTTTTATCAAATAACAAGATTAGGGATTAACTGATATTTCCATAACATACATTGGGACACTTGCTTTTATGAATTGATATAAAACAGTATGAGGTATCATTGTGTTAGAAGATTGCTGTTTTAAATACCCTAACTTTAGATACTTGGGGTTGGAGCAATAACACAGTGGGTAGGCCATTTGCCTTTCATGCAGCTGACCCGTTATGATTCCAAAATCCTTCTTAGAGGACCCAAGAAGCTGCCAAGAGTATACAGCATACAAGGCAGAACCGGGCAAGCTCCCTGAGAAGTACTCAATATACCAAAAACAGTAACAACAAGTCTCACAATGGAGACATTACTGGTGCCTGCTCAAACAAATTGATGAACAACCGGAAGACAGTACTACAGTGTTAACTTTAGGTATTTAATTTTCTTTTGCTTTTCTATTTAGATCTATATGTTTTAAAATATGGTTCACTTTGATGATACAGTGGGTGATGATGGAATGCATCAGTCCCATGAAATGAATGATAAGAAATTTTATAAATATCAGTAATTTTTATATACTAGTTTCTCATATACTTATGTATATTTTGCAACAGAAAGCAAAAGAATGCTGCTTTCATGATCAATGACTATCTTCTATTTTTTAAATGAATAAAGCTAAGACTGTTATTTTAATGTTTTGGTGCTTACATAAAGGAACCCAATATAATTTTGTATGTTGAATTTATAACTGTCATTTTAGGGACATTAACATTTCTAATACAAATAAAAGGCTAATTTTCTCTAGATATATTTTACTATTGAATTTTCATTGTCATGCTTAGAAAATAGAAATAATAATTTACTATGTCCCTTAATAACAGAAAGTAAACTGCATTTTTATCACTTGATCCCTTGACATCCCATTAATCATCAATTTGTTCAAGTGGGTGCCAGTAATGCCTCCATTCATCCCTGTAGCATGCTAGTGTAGCCCAATGGCGTCTGCTTTTTCTAGAAACACGAAGAGCCTCAAACCAATCATTCAGGGTCTTGACAAGGAAGTCCAACCATCTTGTAGATGGGCAGCCATGCAATCTTTTGATGTCCCGTGGAATCCAGTCTGTAACAGCTCTAGTACAGCGGTCATCTCAAAATCTCATTACATGTGGAGTCCATCTGATTTTCAGTGCCTTTGCACACGATACAGCATCCCTGATTCTTGACCATTGATGGAGGTCGAAACTCCAAATTCTTTCTCTCATTTGAGTGAGGCATAATACTCCAAGCGAAGCTCATTCGACTCCTCTTTGGGAGACCCGAATAGTGTTCTCATCCTGTTTTCGTAGGGCACAGGTCTCTGAGCCATATGTTAATGCAGGAAGAACAGTGGAATCAAAGAGATGTGACTGGAGCCAGAGGTTCTTCGTCCTCTTAGATATTTCTTCCATGATCTTGAAGGCATTCCAAGCCACTCTCTTCTTCCTGCGCAATTCAGGTGACAGATCATTAGTCATGTTGACTTCTCTACCAGGTACATGTAACTTGCATTTGGAGATGTTTGTTCCATTGAGAGTGAATGGAACATCAGGAATGAGACTGTTTATCATAAACATTGTTTTCATGAGATTCAGCTGTAGTCCAAACATTCCACAGTCACAGTCAAAGTCGGCCAGCATTTGTGCTGCTTGGCTAATGTTTGGTGTTATTAGAATGAAGTCATAAGCAAAGTGAAGGTGGTGTAGTTGCCGTCTGTCTATCTTCACTCCCATTCCTTCCTATTCCAGTCACCACGCGATGTTCTTGAGGGTGGCACTGAAGAGTTTCGGTGAAATGGTATCACCCTGCCAAATCCTTTCTTCGCATGGATGATCACTACTCTATAGAATGGTGAGATCCTGGTAGTGAATCTGTAATACAGCTCATGGAGGATCCTGATGCATTGAGTTTGAATGCCCTGTTTGGCCAGAGCTTCGATGACTGCTTCAATCTCAACAGAGTCAAAGGCCTTCTTTAAATGAATGAACATTAGACAGAGCGGCATCTTGAACTCTCGAGAAACCTGAGTGAGTTTGTTAATCGTGTGGATGTGGTCGATTGTGCTGAATCCTTTGTGGAACCCGGCTTCCTCACATGGTTGTCCTTCATCTAACTTTCTGGCAATACTATTCCGGATGACTCAAGTGAAAAGCTTTTAGATGATAGACAACAGGCAGATCATGTGATAGTTGCCAATTTCGTCAATGCATTACTTCTTGTACAGTAGAACTGTCCTGCTTGTTTTCCATTGGGATGGAACCTTGCATTCAGACAGGTATCTTGTGAAGAACCGAGCCAGTATATTAATGAGTACTGACAGCAAGTTCTTCAAGTATTCAGGTCTGACCTTTTCTGGGCCGGGTGCTGTTTGCTTCTTTACTGATGAAATGGCGAATTAGATTTCAGAAGGGAGAGTGTTAGGAATGACATATCCATCTTGCAGAATTTGGTATGTGGGCAGGTGGATGTGGCTATCGAAGAGACCTGAGTAGAAGTCATGGAAAATCTTCTCCATTGCCCTTCTGGAAGATGTGACAGATCCATAAGGAGTTTGGAGGGCAGGCACCTTGGTCTTGTCATTGGCAAAAGACAATAGGGCATTGCAAATGCTTTTCCTGGCTTCGCTGCATCTGACAACACTACTGCTTTTTTTCTTTGAGGTCTTCCTTTATCGCTGCTCTGCACTGCTTTGCGAGCTTGGACATTCAATTGTGGTTGCCTGAGGCTTATGCCAAGCCACATTGGCAAATGAGCTCAAGAGTTTCCAAAGAAAGGCGCCTTTTTGTGGCTATCTCTCTCTTGGCGTTACTTGCACAATCATGGAGGTGCTGAACCAGTTGATCATATTTCTCATCAATGTTGTCAACGACAGCATCTTTCCATATTGCCACAATAGTGCCAAAGAGCTCCCAGTAAATGGTCATTCAGGGAGTTCTTTCTTAACTTTGCAGCCCTTTCTCCCCACTCTGTGAAGCAGAATTTTGCATGAAGGAGACGGTGGTCAGATCCTGTTTGGAATTTTGGGACAAAGTTGATTGAATATGATGTCGTCAATTTCTTTGTGGAACTGTCCCCCGGGAGACTCCCATGTTCAACGTTTAGATTCAATTTTCTGGAACTGTGAGTCACCCATGGATTGACATGATGAACTCAGACATTCTCTCACCCTACTCTTTCATACATAATTCAAAAATTATTAATCTTAATATTTTTCATATACTATCACACACTGTCACACTGTCCTCCCATTGTTCATCGATTTGCTTGAGCAGACCCAGCAATGTCTCCATTTTGAGACTTGTTGTTACTGTGTTTGGCATATTGAATATGTTATGGGTAGCTTGCTAGAGTTTGCTGTGAGGCCAAGATACTCTTGGGAGCTTGCCAGGGTCTCTGAGAGGGGTGATGGAATCGGACCCGGCTTCGTCAGGCTAGCTGTGCATTAGGCAAACGCCCTACTGCCATGCTATCGCTCCAATCCTTCATATACTATAGACATTAAAAATTAATCTTGAACTGTCATATTAATTATGTCATTGCATATTTTTTGTTTCTTTATAACACATCTAGCTTTCTTGTGGAAAACAAGTAAAATGAATATTCCCAGGTGTAATAAATTTTGTGCTCCAATATGTATTCCACATTTGTTGTTCCTGCTATTTCTAGACACACAATAGTTTATGTGATGTCTAATATATTATTTATGTAATATTGACATAATAATATGATCATGTATTTTATCAGATAAAAAAAGATAAAAAATCGTTGATCATCGATTTGCTCGAGCGGGCCCAGTAATGTCTCCATTGGAGAATTTGTTGTTACTGTGTCTGGCATATCAAATATGTCACGGGGAGCTTGCCAGGCTCTGCAGTGCGGGTGAGATACTCTCAGTAGTTTGCTGGGCTCTCCGAGAGGGGCGGAGGAATCGAACTCGGGTCAGCCATGTTGGCTGTGTGCAAGGCAAACACCTTACCGCTGTGCTATCACTCCAGCCCATTGATATAATATTGATTGATATAATAAAATACAAAAAATGGACAAGAATTTCCCAGATGATATAAATTAAGGTAAAAGGTAAAGGCCCTCCCGTTGATCGTCGATTTGCTCGAGCGGGCCCAGTAACGTCTCCATTGGAGACTTTGTTGTTACTGTGTCTGGCATATCAAATACTCTCGGTAGCTTGCCGGGCTCTCCGAGAGGGGCGGAGGAATCGAACTCGGGTCGGCCATGTTGGCCGCTTGTGAGGCGAACGCCCTACCCGCTGTGCTATCGCTCCAGCCCGATATAAATTAGTGAGTTTTTTTTATCTGATAAAATACATGAAACTGCAAAACTTTATTCTGTGCACTTGAGATCTTTGCTTCTACCTTTTTTTTTTTTTTTTGGCTCATTGGGTCACAGGGGTTATTCCTGGCTCAAGCACTCAGGATTTACTCCTGGCGGTGCTCAGAGGACCATATAGGATTCTTGGAATCGAACTCCGATTGGCCAGTGCAAGGCTAACGCCCTACCCGCTGTGCTGTCGCTCCAGCCCAAGTTCTACCTTTTTAAATAAGGTCTTAGATAAAATCCACTAACAATCCTTTAATAACAAAAATGAACCATGGTTTGAGAGGCAGAACTGTAGCTTTTCTACTTCTAATTTCTATGCCATCTTAATGAAGTCCTTTGTTATTTCTCAGAATTACTCTTCTTCATCAAATGATTTCAGCAAGGTCAAAAGCATATATTATAATGTTATTACAAACATTAGCAATGTGTCATTCTCAAATATATTCTCTGAATAATAAAATTTAATATGAACTAAAATTTTTTTTTAATAATTTTTCTCTTTATTTTCAGTATCCTTTCCCAAAACCTACTCAAAGCTAATTTCTGAGACTCAATTTTTGGATTTTTTCCCAGACTATTAGATTGTGTAAGTGAAAACAACATGGTATCTGTGTCTTATTTTTATGCTAAACTAAATTTTTGAATAACATAATCTATATAGCACAGTTCTAACCTTCATATTATATTATTTTTTATTTTTCTATTTCTATATATTGTTGCATATGATTCTCTTTTCTTAGTAGGTTTTCCATACATTTGGTGAATGAATAAATATATATTCGTTATTGCTTTACTCATTTGTTCATTGGTAAATTGTCATGACCACATTAATTATCAATGTAAGCAGAGTCTCCTGCCCCTGTGCCTGGCTGTCCTCACCAGGGCCCCTTGGAGGGGGCCGGGTTGAGTTTCCCTCCCCACCCCAAACAGAGCTCCAGCATCTGAAGACTTGCAGAACCAGCCACCACCATGCTGTGACCACTCTCCACACACATGAAGGTACCGGCAGAAGAACAAAGGCATGTGAGTCCCGGGGCTGAGATCTACAAGCCTGCTTTTATTGGGGCTGAGCATCCTCCACCCAGATCCTCCATCATCCAGTAGGCAGGGGTCACACCCAGTATCTGATCCCCAGTGCCGTGTAATCCCATCAACAGCCAAGACCCAGAGACTATAAAACCCAGCTCCCGGAAGCGATATCTTATTATCTCATTCTTACTTTGGACAACCTGGCAGGCTACAGAATGTAACCTGCCCACACGGCAGAGTCTGGAAAACTCCCCGTGGCGTAGCCAATATGCCAAATACCAGTAACAATGATGGGTCATATTCTCCTAACCCTGAAAGAGCCTTGAATATGGCACTTTTTAAAGTCTCAGGGCTAGGACAAAGGAGAAGTTACTGGGGCCTATTCGAGGCAATAAACGAACAACAGGATGATAATGATCGTGATCGTAGTCAATATATAGATTAGTATTGATAAAACATATTAATTTTCTGGAATAACAAAAAATAATTTCTGAGTAACATTCTCTAATGTGCAATTATAAAATGAAGACATATTTTGTGATGTAGGTACTGAGGGAAGTCTTTTCTATTCTCTTTTTATTTTCTCTTTTTCAATTGAACCACAATGAGATACACAGTTAAAAAGTTGTTGATGATTGGATTTCAGTCATGTAATGTTCCAACTTGCCTCCTTTCACCAATGTAAAAATAAAAGTCTCAAGATTGGATATTTTAACAATATCTAGATACAACAAGTTGGTTCCACAGAAACAAGTTTATCAGTTCTTAACAGTAGTTGTATACAGTGTTTTGGGGCTAGTGGTAGATCATCAGGTAGGGCATTTGCCTTGCATTGGGTCAACCGAGGTTCCATGCGCTATACCCCAGATGGTCCCCTGAGCACTGCCAGGTGTTAAGTACAAAGCCTAAGTACAAAGCCAAGATCATCACTGGATGTGATCTCAAACAAACAAAAGCAATAGTTAAAGATAATATTTTAATGTGAATAATAATTAATCTCAATATCTATCATGTACTCTTTCAATTGTATAGGTCTATAAATATTTAATATTCTTTATTTTATCAAGTTACACAAGAGTCACAGTATCCCCATGCTTCAAGATATATGAAACAAAATGAAGAATTTGATTAATAGAAAAATAAATATCTGTCAAGATAGAGCTGCACTCTAGAAGATTAAGTAAAATGTTTAGAAATAATCTTGGAAAAAAATTGACAATAAATTTAAAAACAAATTTAAATTAAAAATAAATTTAAATAAATTCAAAAGGTGAAGATACTGAAATTATTGTCTAAATGGATATACTAGGGTTAAAAAGATGTATTAAAGCCTACTTATTTAAAAAATACAACATTTATATCACAAAAACAATCATCAAATATACTTCCACCCAACTCATTGAGTTCTTTTTTTTTTTTTTGGCATCACACCCAAAAATGCTCAGGGGTTACTCCTGGCTCTGCACTCAGGAATTACTCCTGGTGGTGCTTGAAGGAACCATATAGGAAGCCAGGGATCGAACCAGTCTCTTGCAAGGCAAATGCCCTACGTGCTGTACTATCACTCTGGGCCTTCATTGAGTTCCTGATTCCCAAAGTTTATCAAAGTAATTTAAAAGAATATTTCACCTTCCAAGAAATTCTGGGGCCACCAGGTTTAACTTGAGGCTATATTTATCAGTGCTCAGGAGATCTTGTGGTGCCAAGAAAAGAACCTCAGGTGTTATGCATACAAAACCCCAACCCTTTAAGCTATCTCTCTGACCCAATTATATCAAATCTCACCTCCTACAGAAAATACTACAAATAAGAACCGATATGTAATTTTTGATTAACACTGGTATTGTCTCATAAATCACTTAGGGGGTTATGAAATACATAAGAAATGGCTTTGTTCTGCTTCCAATAAAAACATTTCTGAAGGAAAGATTGTGATGCTTATTTCTTATTCAACTCTCATTCAAAGACTTGGTCAGGTAGATAGTTATTTGTATGTTATGCTTCTTGGTTTGAAATGAAAGCTATCTCCTTGATACCTGAACTCTTCGAAAGAAGTTGAACGCTTTTGTCTACCTGTCATTTCTTACTTAAGTGTGAGTAATTGAGTTCCCAAAGATAGATTTGACGTATGCAAGAATATATCTGTCTCAGTGTAAATGAATGCTTTGATTTTTCTTTTAGCCAGTTATGTTCTTTTAGCAAGGAAAATAAATGACTAGTATTTTCCTTAGGTTCATGTTGAAGTTATATTTTTACATTTAACTTCTGTAAATTTCCCTTAAAGGGATTGTGCTAATGATTTAGATCAAAGCATTATCAAAAGGTTATGTACTGATAAACATAATTCTTTCCTTAAGGGAATTAGCTTTTATAGTTGATATAGCAACAAGACACAAAATTAATTGTTTTTCATAAAGACTGTTAATCATAATACTGACAATTTCTCACATTGAACCCAACAGTAATTGAAGCCATTCACTTTAAGTATAATTTAAGTCACCCAGCAAGTTTAAATGTTGCAGATGGAAGAGATTCTAAGTGGTTGGAGTTGATCCATAAGCTAATTGCTAAGCAGTGGTGGCATTTTCATTTATTATAGACCACTCAACCATTAATTGTGTATGGTGATACAGTTCACTGGAGTTTCTCATTGAACAAGTTGCAAAGGTTAACTGGACTCAAGTTGAAAAGTAGTCAAAATAAGGAAGAAATATGAATCCTATTTATTGCCATGCATCTAAACAATAGTTTTCAAAACTGAAGAAGCCAAGAGACAATTTTGACAAAACTATAGACTATTATTTTGCATGGAACATAATACACCATTTGTTTATTAAAGTTTATAAAATCATGATGTATAAATAAACATAATTATTACTTTGTATTTTAATTAGAGTTATTTTAAAACTTTGTAATAAAATTAAGGTAAAGGGCTGGAGCGATAGCACAGCGGGTAGGGCATTCGCCTTACAAGCGGCCAACATGGCCGACCCGAGTTCGATTCCTCCGCCCCTCTCGGAGAGCCCGGCAAGCTTCTGAGAGTATTCGATATGCCAGACACAGTAACAACAAAGTCTCCAATGGAGATGTTACTGGGCCCGCTCGAGCAAAAAAAAATAAAATTAACTTAACTAAAAATACATCATTTAATAGACACCTAGGAAAAATATTTTCAGAGATATTTCCCATTTTCAGTATTTCAACATTTGTTTTACTTATTTTGATTTCCTTGGCATATAATTATTCCTGTAGCACTGTAGCACTGTAGTACTGTCCTCCTATTGTTCATCAATTTGCTCGAGTGGGCACCAGTAACGTCTCCATTGTGAGACTTGTTGGTAGTTTTTGGCATATTGAATACGTCACAGGAAGCTTATCAGGCTCTGTCATGCAGGTGGGATACTCTAGATAGCTTGCAAGATTCTCTAAGAGTGACAGAGAAATCAAACCCGGGTTGGCCACATGCAAGACAAATGCCCTACCTACTGTGCTATAGCTCTAACCATCATTCATGGGTGGGCTGGATTCTAAAGTTTTTATTCTATGTCATCTATTGCACCTAATTAGACTAACTTGAAAGTAAAATACCATCATTGTTTTTTAAGATGTCAAAAAATATTGAGTAACTCCATAGTTGCAATATCAGAGTTCAGATAAATATTTCTTAGAAATAATTTTAATGGTTGAAAAGAAAACTGTTGTAACTATTTCCTATTTGAACCATGCATAAAGTCTAATCAAATGCAATGTTCTATTAGGTAATTTTTACTATTGTGCAAGTTTTCCTATTGGTTTTCTCACTTTTCCATTGAGATTATTGTTGAAATTTAGTAGACACAAATATTCATGTTGATAAAATCTTATTGTATTTTTTCTATTTTTTCCAAAAATAATTCTGTACATTTTTGTTCATTTTGGAAGATGAATTTTAATATATTCTAGGATTTTTAGTAAAACTTTTCTTCACCTTTACACCTCTACAGTGTCTTGCTTAATATTTACAAGATATACCATATATCATATACCATATTTGAACACTTTTGAATCCTTTACAAGACTTTGTTTCATACATATCAAGCTTTGAGTTATCGCTTTTAATCATAATTTTTAAATTTTATTTTGTTTTGATAGCTTTTCACAACGATTTATTACATTCAATATCCCAACCAACCATGGACTGGAGAGATAGCACAGCGGTAGGGCGTTTGCTTTGCACTCAGCCAGCCTGGCTGAGCCAGGTTCAATTCCTCCGCCCCTCTCGGAGAGCCCGGCAAGCTACTGAGAGTATCTTGCCTGCACGGCAGAGCCTGGCAAGTTATCCGTGACGTATTCAATATGCCAAACACAGTAACAACAAGTCTCAAAATGGAGATGTTACTGGGCCCGCTCGAGCAAATCGATGAACAATGGGAGGACAGTGTTTTACAGTGTTTTTTGTAATATCCCAACCACAATTCCACCATTTTACCTTCCCACCACCATTAATTCAAATTTCCCCAACCATCACCCAAAACTGATAAATAGCAGGATCTAAATACCTTATTTTATATTGCTTGCTATGAACGATTCACTAAAAGTTATCAAAAATATTTCCTTAGAAGAAAGTGTGTGAAGATTCTTGTACCTCATCCTGAAGCTATTAAGTCTAATAAGAGATTACTTGTATGTTGTTATAGGTTGAGACTTGTGTGCTAATATTTTCTTGTGCGCTAATATTTTCTTAATTGAGATTGGTTGCCTTTACATCCCATCCAATGTCGTGTGGAACTCCTGGTACATCAGTGGTGTAGAGTACGAGATGTTGCACAGACACTTTTGCCCAGGAATTCTAAAATTTTAAAGAGGGTGATACAGCTGGAGTTAAATTTTCACTGGATGTTGACTTTGGGGTCTGGAGGCATCTCTGCAACTTGATCTCTTTCAAGATTTGTTTATGAGTCTCTGGATCATGGCCGGTTAATGAGAATATATGGTGCCAGAAGCAGTTTGCAGGAGTGACTGCCAGGATCCCGGAAGAGGAAGGGGATGGGAGGAGGTTGCCCATCCCTGATTCCGTGAGAGCCTAGAGATTTCAGTCACAAAACCTGCAAACCTGAGTTTTTCAAAAGATTCATATCTGGATGAAGTTTATCCCAAACCTGTGGAGCCTGACCATGAGGATGGCAATGACTAAATTCTGGAGGTTTTAGAGTGCTAGGTCTCTGTTTGGAAGGATGGTGGGCTCACCTGGTCCCTTTCTGGGTGCCCCAGATGAAACTCAACCTGACATGGAGACTAATTTTTAATTATTTACTATTATTATTATTTTTCATAGGCGATGCTGAGGGGTTACTCCTGGCCTTGCACTCAGGAATTAGTTCTGGTGGTACTTTGGGGACCATATGAGATGCCAGATATTTATTTTTAACCGTGGTCAGCTACATGCAAGGCAAACATCCTTTCTATACAATCACTCTGTCCATATAATAATTTTTAAACACGTAGTTCATAGGGCCTGTCTTTCAAAAATGAGGCTATAGAATTAGATTACCCTTAGCATTACCCTTTATGAGTAATCATCCTGGATGACACTGCCTTGATGTTCCTGAGACCTGATGCTACTCTTTGTTGTGTTGCAATTAATGTTTGTGAGCACCACGACTGAAGTGTATAGTTGCTTTTGAGCAACGTACCAAGTAATGAAAACACAACTGTGCGTGACTCTTGGAGATAGAAACAGTAACAGCAACATCAATACCAAAAGGGGGAGGGTAAATGAATGGAAATAAACAAATGAGGAAAAATGTGCATCTCTTGTATTGAGTATTTTTGTCAGATATTCTTCAGTCATTTGGAGTCATGTTTTTTTTTTCTCACCATTATTACTATTATCTCCCTTTTATACCTTTCTTCATATTCTTTTATTCTGAGACTTACGTTTTATTGCAGTGATCAACCATTAAATTGGCTTATTTGTATAAATACCTTCAGTTTTTATTCCATTTCATTATCTTATAGATGATATACACAGATATAGAGCGATATAGATATAGATATATACACACTTATATCCATATTAATGTTTGTTTTAAAGGCATATTCATAATTGCACACATTCTAGCTTCCTTGTGGTTTCTCTAATCTTGGTACAGACTTATTATTTATGACTTGGTTTAACATTATAGTTTGATGTATTATACCCTAATGTGATGATATTAACTCCTTTTAGGAGAGTCTAGGCATATCATGAGGATTAAGTCCTCTTAAAGTGTTTAATATCAGTAGAAAAATAGGAGACTAGAGGAAACTATCAGCTCTTGTGGGCATTCAAGAAGGAATTGACTCTTTGCAACCAGGAAGAAGTTTCTTATCAAATACAAAATCTGACGATCCATAAGCCTTGTATTCCCCAATCTCCAGTGCTGAAATCATCATGGTTGAAGCCATGAAACTCATCTCTTACCTCAATCCAAACAGAAAATGCATTGCTTTCTCAGAGTAAATCTTAAAATATACCTATTGGGATAACTAATTTTACATGTAAATTTGACTGTGTTATGGGATGCCCCAAATACATACTTATATTTACTTTTGGATATTACTATGAATGAGAGTATTTGCATGAGAGCATTTGAATGAATAAACTTTAGTTATCACTTCTAAAAGGTGTTGATTTCTTCCACTTTCTCCTTTGAGGATCTGAGCAGAACAAAAGGTGGAGGGAGATAGAATTCAGTTGTTCTGTCTGATTGCTTGAGCTTTTGTCCTTGAATAAATCTAGCAGTTCTCAAATTTTCAGATTTAGTCCAAAACCTACATCTGCTTTTCTCTGTCAGATCTTTGAACTGCAACACTAAACTTTCACTGGACTCTAGCTCACAAGCACAGTAATTCTAAGCCTTCATAATGGTGAGTAGAAAACAAATATATATTTGGAATATACATGTATATTCCAATATATGGAAATATCTGTTTCTCTAGAGAACCCCAACTAAATATATGTGTACTACTTGGTTATTGCTTATTCGTACAATAGAAGATTTTATTTATCTCCTTAATTAACATGTCTACTTTTATCTTATGGGCTGGAGCGATAGCACAGCGGGTAGGCATTTGCCTTGCATGCGGCTGACCCAGGTTTGATTCCTCCGCCCCTCTCAGAGAGCCCTCCAAGATTTTCATGCCCACACGGCTGAACCTGGCAATCTTCCCATGGAGTATTCAATATGCCAAAAATAGTAACAACAAGTCTCACAATGGAGGCATTACTGGTGCCCATTCAAGCAAGTTGAGGACAGTGCTGCAGTGCTATGGTGCTACCTTTATCGGATAATAATCTCACACATTTTTCTATATATAATAGCTCTGTCCTCCCGTTGTTCTGAGTTCTGCCAGGAATGATCCTTAAGCAGAGCCAGGAGTATGCCCTGAGCATCTTTGAATGTGCCCCATGCCCCTCCCCAACCCTGCCAAATGCTCTATTTTTTTAAAACCTTTTTTTTTTTGAGTCACCGTGAGATACAGTTACAAATTTTCATTATTGAGTTTCAGTCATATAATGATGGAATGCCCATCCCTCCACCAGTGCACATTTTTCACCACCAATGTTTCCAGTATGCCACCCCCATCCCATCCCACCCCCCTCCCGTCCCACTATATAATAAGACTTTTAAATTCAAGATATTTTTCCAAAAATATGTTTTGATTAGATTTCTACAGTTACTATTGCTCTTAATATTTAACATTTTCATTTTATTCTCATATATAAATTATACTTTTACTGTATTTAAGATCCTAGGTTAGAGGAAATATTCTTGTTACTTAAAACAAGTTACTTCATCTTTCTTTAATATTTATGTTTTAATGAGTACATTAATGTAGTTGTTATTATTTATAGTTATCTTTCATTGATGTTTAAAATTTTAAGCTTTTCTTTGATATTTATTTAACTACTTTGTTTTTATCTGTGAAGTCTTTCTTACGTGTTCCATTTCAGTATGTCATTAAATCCTTTGATATGAAATTTTTTTCAGCAAATCCTTGTTATAATTCCAATATATATGCATTGATATATCTTACAGTATTTTTTCTGAAACTTGTTTTACATGTATGCAAAATCACATATTTTTATACTCCATTTTCCTTCACTTGACACTTCTGAATGACTTTCCAGAAATCTTATTCAGTGATTTATTACTTAGCTGTATTCGTTTTCTCTTTTTAACCTCTCCATTGAATTTACTGTTGAAAAGCTGTACCTATTAAAATAATTGATTTGTTTTTCACTATCGATGTTACTGTTAATTCAAAGGACCCATTAACAGTGAGCCTATTTCAATTTAATATCTTGGGTCAGATAAGCACATGAAATAATCTGTGTACATCACAGACCCATATATAGAATAGCAGAGTTTAATAGTGCAGAGAATATACCCTGGATTCAGACCAAGAATCAGATTATAAATGTAAAACTACTGTGTTATTTCAGGAAATTTCCTTTTTTATTTTTCCGCTTGCCCCCGACACACACTTTTTTATTGTTCTTTTTTTCTCCCTCTTCCTTTTCCTCCTCTTCTTCCTCTCCCTCCTCCTCCTCCTCTTCCTCCTCTTTCTTCTTATCCTTCTCTTGTTCCTTTTTTAATGGAGCTATACTTAGTTGTAGGATGGAGCGACAGTACAGTAGGTAGGGCGGTTTCCTGCCCAACCCTAGTTTGATTCCTCTGCCCCTCTCGGAGAGCCCGGCAAGCTACTGAGAGTATCTCGCCCACATGGCAAAGCCTGGCAAGCTACCCGTGACGTATTCAATATGCCAAAAGCAGTAACAACAAGTCTCACAATTTGTTGTGACACATTACTGGTTCCCGCTTGAGCAAATCGATGAACAATGGGAGAAGAGTGACAGTGACAGTGATACCTATTTGTGCTCAGGGCTTATTCTTAGTTCTGTGCTCAGGGATCATTCCAGGAGGGGCTCAGGGAAGTTCATGGTTGAAGGAGATTGAACCCAAGTGTTTCTTGTAATGCAAATAAACAAAACAAACAAACACTGTCCTCCCATTGTTCATTGATTTGCTCGAGCAGGCCCAGTAACATCTCCAGTCTCCATTGTGAGACTTCTTGTTACTGTGTTTGGCATATTGAATACTCTCGGTAGCTTGCCAGGCTCTCCAAGAAGGGCGTAGGAATCACCTGGCTCAGCCCGCTGGCTGCGCGCAAGGCAAACGCCCTACCGCTGTGCTATCACGCCAGCCCTGTGGCCTATAATTTCTTTGGCCCCAATTTTCTTAACTTTTCTGATTCTTGTTTTCCCTACATAAAAAATGAGGCTGCTAATAGCTTTTTGCCTTATAGGGAATAAATGAGTTGACATAATATAGACTCAAAATTGTAATGGAACAAAAGATAGTTTTCAAACAGTGTGGATGACAGTAACAAACAGTTAACAGGCAGGGCAAGATTAGTTACCCATCCTAATGAAAGGAAACCACTGGAGTCGAATGGCAGGGAGGAGAGCCTAGTTACCTGGTTCCTTCCTGATACCTGGGTCACCTAGACCGAACCTGGGAACCTGGATAACAGGATAACGTCGATGATTGGGCACAAGAAGACATTCTTTCAGCATCCTTTTACTTTTTTAATGACCCATGTTCTTGGAATACAAAGGAATGTCCATCTATCCTCCCTCCCCATTATCTAAAAATAATCAAGGGCAAAGGGTTCTGCATTCTTGAACAATCATTCTTCAGGAGACCTTTTGCCATAATCTACGAGATCCCCTGCCTTCTTTCCTCTTTCCATGTATAAAATAGTTTCCGAATTTGGCCATTTGATTCCCGGTCCCTTGTCTTCAATCCTGACTGCTAGAGGATAAAAGCCTGAATTTCCATGCCTTTTGTAATCCTGCAGTAATTCTCTGGGGGAAAAATTGTTCATGGATCATAGCAGATAGAGCTCAGGGTTTACTCTTGGTCAGGCTTTGAAAACCATATGCAGTGTAAGTAATCAAACTAAGTTCTGTTGCATGTAAGGTAAGGACTTTTCTCACTACTATCTCTTTGGCCCATCTGAAATTGTTATAACTATTAAAAATGTGTTTCGTGGACCAGAATGATAGTACAGTGGATAGGGCATTTGATTTATAACCTGCCACCATGGGTTAGATATCTAGCATCACATAGAGTCCCCAGCCCTGATAGAAGTGGTCCCAGAGCACAGAGCCAGGAGTAAACCTAGAAACAAAAGAAAAAACAAAATAGTAACTGACCAAATTGATCAGCTCCAAATGTCCCCTGTTAAGTATTTTGTTACTATTTGCAGCTCACATTTATAAAATTCTATCTCAATAAAATGAATAAGTTAAATAAATAAATAAATCACTGTCACTGTCCTCCCATTGTTCATCGATTTGGTCGAGAGGGCCCAGTAACATTGGGAGACTTGTCCCTGTATTTAGCATATTGACTACATCTCAGGTAGCTTGTCAGGCTTTGCTGTGCAGGCGAGATACTCTCGGTAGCTTGCCAGGCTCTCTGAGAGGGGCAGAGGAATCGAACTTGGGTCGGCCACGTTAGTTGCGTGCAAGGCAAATGCCCAACCCACTGTGCTACCATTCCAGCCCAAATAAATAAATAAATAAATAAATAAATAAATAAAATTGTAGTTTTTGTTATCCCTGGAACATGTATCTCACTTGCTTCACTTAAGTCTATTTTTTCCACTCTGGAGAAGCCCTGTCCTTTCTCAAACACACACTCTCTTCTTCCTCTCTCATTTCACTAAAAACTCTCTAGCCACACACACAAACTCACAAACACCTATCAAAACAAACAAACAAACAAGCAAAAACAAACCTTTGTAAACTTTAACTGATTATTTAAAAAGTTCAAGTTGGGTCCTCAACCGAACAGTGGTGGTTAATTAAAAGGCAATAAGAGAAAATTCAGAGCAGATACTATCTGGATAGGGAGAGAACAACATTCCTGGCCTTCTCAGTAGTTTCTGTAACAGGACTTAATACCTGAGTATCCTCACAAACACTGAGAATTCTATCTGGAGGCTTTTGTCTAATTGTTTATTGTTTTATCCAAAAGGATAATAAAAGTTGCTTTATCTCTAAATGGAGGTAGTATTACTGTCCTGAGTATGTTGCTAGGTTTAAATCCCCTAGGTATTACAGGAAAACTGGAGCTGCTATTTTTATGGATATTTGAATTTCAAGAAGCAATGAAACCAGGGAAGTTAGACACTTGTCTAGGTGACAAAAGCAGGAAAGCTAAGGGTATTTGGCTTTAAGAAAGATTTTATTTACATGCATGAGCTGCATAAGGACTTGAAGAAGGAAGTTTCTTTCATATATATAAATATATATATGTATATATATATGGTAACAACGATGGTCCTCATTCCCCTGACCCTGAAAGAGCCCCCAATATGTCACTGGGCTATAATAGCATGTGACAGGGACAAATAGAGACATTACTGGTGACTGCTAGAAAAAAACAATGAACAATGGTGTGATAGTGATAGTGATATGTATATTGCAATGAGTGAAGTATATTTTGTTATCCCTCATATATAAATTTTCTGGCTATATACATATACAAAATGGCTGACCTTGGAAGGATAAGGACAAGCAAAAAGAAACGGGAATGTAAGGAGCAATTTAATATGTGCAATAAAGAATTTTATAAGAATACACAAGTTCTTTGAAAGAGTACTATATACAATCTTAAGTTAAAATATCAAGATTAATATTATAAACATTAAATAGTCTTATGATGCAGTACTCTATTCCCATATTTATCCAATGAATATTTTCTCCTATCAAATTAAAAATTAGATAAATTATACTCCAATAAATGGCAACCCCAAATCTCAGTGGTTTATTTTCTAATTTTTTTCCTTTCAAGGAGCACTAGACAGTTCGAGCAGCAGGTAAAGTGTTTGCCCTGAACCCCAAGTGGCTCATGTTTCATATTGATTACTTCTATGATATCCTGAGCCCATCAGGAGAGATCTCTCTGTACAGAGCCAAGAGTAACCCTGTATACCACTATTTGTGGCCCTAATGCAAAATCTTTGTTTCAAGATAAATTTACATCGATGTTCCTGTCAGCCTAAGCCTTCCAGAAGCATCTTGAACGTAATTTCCTTCACAGAGAGACAAAATGCAATTGCACTGTCTAGAGCACTTGGTTGCTCGTGCTGATGAGGCAGAATATGTGTTGCACTAGATTGTCTGTGATCCTGATACTTTTTCCCACAAGTTTTGTACTATTTCTGTTCACAAATCCTTGGTCGAAATTACGCACATGCCCTTCCTGCCTATAATTGAAGAATACTGACAGGCAAAAATTTTCAGTATTTTTTAAATTATAAATTTCCAGTATTTCCTAACATTTATCACACTATAAGAGAGACATGAAACGCTAAACACAACTTTTCAAAATAAGTGGGAATAGAGAGAAAAAGCATGCAAAAACTTGATCAGTAGCACATTTTTTTAAGTAACCAAAAAAAATAACCAAACTTGAAATAGCAATTGTAGAGTTCTGGGCACACAAAAGAGGCATGTGTAATAAAAATAATGTTATATTGGTACCTACAGAATTGAAATGGGGAAAAGTAAAAACTATGTGTCTACAAATAGTTTAAACTAGAGGAGACCAAGAATAAGAACCATCCATCATTCTGCACAAACCAAGTTTTCTATAGTTCATTTCTGTGAAATGAACTGGATGGCCTTAATAAGTCTTTTGTGTTTTCAATTTTTGTGACACCATGAACTTGTTAGTGAAGTATCTTCCCTAAATGCTCATGATATGAACCAAATTAATTTCTGTCACTATAACCTTTGATTTCACATTCAGTTGCAATCCACACTCCATCACTAAGAAGGTAGTTTATTATGAGCTTCTTAAACTTAATTGCTAGTTTCTTGATTTATGTATGTGTGTCTGTGTGTGTGCCTGTGTGTATGTGTTTGTGTGTGTGAGTGAGAGAGTATGCAATTGTAATATTTTTAATCAATTGTGCATGACCTTAAGTTAATCTTTGACATTGTTTTGGGAATTATATAAATACAGGATAGCAATGACATTTCAATTATGAACTCTTGACAATAGCACTAATTTAATCCATGCAATAGTACTGAGAAATATATGAGTGAATAGAGTGGGAGTGCATTAAGAGAGTCATAATGTTCAAATCCCAGAAAGCATCTTCTCTAAATTGCTTCATCTCTAACTGAATATCAGAAACTGTTCCGACATTATCAGCAGACTAATAAATCTGTAAGCCAGTCAACTTCCTAGAAGTCAACAGTTCTAAGAAATTATTGCCTGCATGATGTTATCTTAAGATTTTATTCAGGTTTTTGATACATCCAGTTAATCTTTACTTAAAAAATACCCATGAAGGTGCAGGAGAGATAGTACTGCAGCAAGTGGAGAACACATATTGCATGAAATTCCCTGGAGTTCAATTCTCTGCACTGCATATGGTCCCACAAGCACCACCAGAAGTGATCCTAAGACCACAGAGGCAACAGTAAGCCCCCCAAACAAATAAAAACACTCCAAAAAATAATTCTCATTCATAAACAAACAAGATGTTTCATACACTTCATATTTATGTATTCTAAGAGTTTAGGTTTACCTAAAATTTAAATAAGCAAATTAAATATTTTTTTCATTTCTAGATGAAAGAATAGATAGTGAAGATTGAATGAAGACATAGCATAGTTGGATTGGGAACCTTTTAAAGATACAAATGCACAATTAAGTGATATATGATTTCTGGATATCTAATGTACCGCACATTGAACACATTAAAAAATACTAATTCCATATTTCCAAATTGTTAAATGACAAAATCTTAAATGCTCTCAATGCAATAAAGAAATGGCTATATTTTTGTTGTTGTTATTGTTGCTGTTTTCAGAAAAGAGCTTTATTGCTTCCATGATGGCTGTGACGCTCTCTACCACAGCCGGGGAAGATCTTTGTGCCTCTTCCCTTCCAGTCCAGTCAAAACGAAAGGCAGAGCCCAAAGCTCCAGCACGCTTGCTGCTAAGACCCAGCGGAGTGTTTGGGCCAGGGGCCGCAAGCGAGCTCCCCATGGCTCCCCAACCCTCGGGCCAGCGCTGTCTCATTGGCGTCAAAATGGCTATTTTGTGACATAATCACTTGATCACTTGACATCTGTTTCTCATCAATTTGCTCAAGTGGGTCCCAGAAACGTCTCTATTTGTCCCTGTTGCATGCTAGTGTAACCCAATGGCATCTGCTTTCTCCAGGAATTCAAAGAACCTCAAACTGTTCGTTCAAGGTCTTGATGAATAAGTATGACCATCTTGTAGGTTTGCAGCCACTCCATATTTTGACTTCCCTTGTAATCCAGTTGGTAACAGGTTTACCGACTGGACTACTGCTGCTCTAGTCCAGCAGTCGTCTCCTAATCGCATTATGTGTCCAGCCCATCTGATTTTTGATGCCATAGCAAACGAAACAGTGTCCCTTATTCTCAATCGTCGACGGAGGTCAGAACTCCGAATTCCTTCTCTCACTTGACTGAAGTATGATACTCCAAGCATAGCTCTTTTGATTCCTCTTTGGGAGATCCATGTGGCATAATAGAGGAGCTAATTATGCTATGGTGATAATTTTATAATAACATGCACCAAATAAGCATACAATACTTACAAGTATACAGTATCATTTGGCAATTCTATCTGAATTAAATAACTGGCAAAATATATAAGCACACTGGAATTTCCTTATATAGCTGTTTCACTAATCAGAAAGGAGAATATAACAAACAGAACCCAAGTTTGGCCGAAAAAAGAAATAATAAAACTTATAGCAGAAATTAACAAAATTTACAACAAAAAAAAAAACCATCCGAAAGGTCAATAAAACCAAGAGCAGTTTCTTCGAGATAATAAACAAGGTTGATAAACCACTAATAAGACTCACAAAGAAAGTGAGAGAGAGAACCATAATAAACCTAATCAGAATAAGAAAAGGGAACATCACAAGAGAAACGAATGAAATTCAAAAGATCATTAGAGACTACTTTGAGAGACTGTATGCCATAAAACAAGAGAACCTAGAAAAATTGGATAAATTCCTGGACTCCTATAATTTCCCAAGATTGAACGGAGAAGATTCGGTATACCTGAATAGACCCATTTATATCATGGAAATAGAAACTGTAATCAAAAGTCTTCCCAAAAACAAAAGCCCAGGCCCAGATGGATTCACCAGTAAATTCTTCCAAACATTTAAAGAATACCTTTGACAACTTCCCTCAGGCTTTTCCAGGAAATTGAAAAAAACAGGAACTCTCCCAAACAACTTCTATGAGGCATATATCTCCGTAATACCAAAAGGAAACAAAGACAACACCAACAAAGAAAACTATAGGCCAATATCCCTGATGAACATGGATGCAAAGATCCTCAACAAAATATTAGCAAATAGAATCCATCAACTCATCAAAAAGATCATTTACCATGACCAAGTAGGATTCATTCTGGGGTGCAAGGATGGTTTTTAACATTTGGAAATCAAACATAATCCATAATATCAACAAAAGTAAAGATAAAAACCATCTGATCATATCAATAGACATAGAGAAAGCTTTTGATAAGATCCAGCACCGATTTATGATGAAAACTCTCACCAAAATGGGTTTTGAAGAAACTTTCCTCACTATAGTCAAAGCCATCTACGACAAACCCATGGCAAGCATTATCCTCAATGGGGAAAAATTATGGACCTTCCCTGTAATATCAGGGACAAGACAAGGATGCCCACTATCACCACTTCAGTTCAATATAGTACTGGAAGTACTTGCAATAGCAATTAGGAAAAAAAAAGACATTAAAGGCATCCAAATAGGAAAGGAAGAAATCAAATTCTCGATGATATGATACTATATCTTGAGTATCCAAAATTTTCTACCAAGAAACTCCCAGAAACAATACGCTTGTACAGTAAAGTTGCAGGCTATAATATCAATGCCCCCAAATCCATGGCCTTCCTATATGCAAATAATGAGAGAGAGGAAAGTGACATGAAAAAAAAATTCCCGTTCACAATTGTGCCCCAGAAAATCAAATACCTCGGAATCACCCTAACTAAAGAGGTAAAGTACCTATACAATGAAAAGTACAAAACGCTACTCCATGAAATAAAAGAGGACATGAGGAAATGGGAACATATCCCCTGCTCATGGATAGGAAGAATTAATATTGTCAAAATGTCAATACTCCCCAAAGCATTATACAGATTCAATGTGATCCCTATAAGGATACCCATGAAATTCTTCAAAGAAATAGATCAAGCACTCCTGAAATTCATATGGAACAACAAACACCCACAAATAACTAAAGCATTTCTTGGGAAAAAGATGCGGGGAGGCATTACCCTCCCCAACCTCAAACTCTAGTATAAGGTAAAAGGTAAAGGTAAAGGCCCTCCCGTTGATCGTCGATTTGCTCGAGCGGGCCCAGTAACGTCTCCATTGGAGACTTTGTTGTTACTGTGTCTGGCATATCGAATACTCTCAGTAGCTTGCCGGGCTCTCCGAGAGGGGCGGAGGAATCGAACTCGGGTCGGCCATGTTGGCCGCGTGTAAGGCGAACGCCCTACCCGCTGTGCTCAGCGGGTAGGGCGTTCGCCTTACACGCGGCCAAACTCTAGTATAAAGCAGTAATAATTAAAACAGCATGGTACTGGAACAAACGCAGGCCCGCAGACCAATGGAACAGGGTAGAACATCCATACACACAACCCCAACTGTATGAACATCTAATCTTTGATAAGGGAGCAAGAAATGTGAAGTGGAGAAAGGAAAGCCTCTTCAAAACATGGTGCTTGCATAATTGGACAACCACATGCAACAAAATGTACTCAGATCTCTACATAACACCATGCACAAAAGTCAGATAAAAATGGATTAAAGATCTCAACATCAGGCCAAAATCCATAAGGTACATTGAAGACAAGATCGGCAAAACCTTCCACGATATTGATGCTAATGTTATCTTCAAGGATAACATCCCATGCCACTGTCCAACCAAGTGGAAACAGAGATAGACAAATGAGACTATATTAAACTAAGAAGCTTCTGCACTGCAAAAGATACAATGACCAAAATACAAAGACAATATACAGAATAGAAAAGAATATTCACCCAATTATCCATCTGATAAAGGGTTGATATCAAGTATATACAAAGCACTGGTTGAACTCTACAAGAAGAAAACATTCAATCCTATAAAAATTGGGGTGATAAAATGAACAGAAACTGTCTCAAAGAAGAAATCCGAATAGATAAAAGGCACATGAGAAAATTCTCTACATCGCTAATCATCAGGGAGATGCAGATCAAAACAACAATGAAATATCATCTCACAGTACAGAGACTGGCCCACACCCAAAAGTACAAAAACAAATGGTGTTGGTGCGGAAGTGGTTAGAAAAGGACCCTCCTTCACTGCTGGTGGGAATGTAGACTGGTTCAGCCCTTTTGGAATACAGTATGGGCGATTCCAAAAAATTAGAAATTGAGGTCCCATTTGACCCAGCAATACCACTCCTGTGAATATATCCCGGTGAGGCAAAAAAGTATAGTCGAAATGACATCTGCACTTCTATGTTCATTGCTGCACTGTTTACAATAGCCAAAATTTGTAACAACTTTGATACATCTACACAATGGAGTAATATGCAGCTGTTAGAAAAGAGGAAGTCATGAAATTTACATACAAGTGGTACTACATGGAAAGTATCATGCTAAGTGAAATGAGTCAGAAAGGGACAGACAGAGAAAGATTGTATTTATCTGTGGAATATCACGGTCACAGTCACGGTTCTCCCGCTGTTCATCGATTTGCTCAAGCGGGCCCAGTAACGTCTCCATCATGAGACTTGTTACTGTGTTTGGCATATCGAATATGTCACGTGTAGCTTGCCAGGCTCTGCCGTGCGGGTGAGATACTCTCAGTAGCTTGCCGGGCTCTCCAAGAGAGGCGGAGGAATTGAACTCGGGTCGGCCATGTTGGCCACTTGTAAGGCAAATGCCCTACTGCTGTGGAATATAAAGTAACAAAATAGCAGACTAACATCCAAGAATAGTCAAGATATGTACCAGGAGAATCACTCCTTGGCTTGAAGGCCAGCCACACATGCTAGGGGAAAAGGCAGCTCATTTAGGGAAGTGAACACCAAGTAAAGGGTATTGGGAGGATTCTCCCAGGATGAGAGATGCATACTGAAAGTAGACTATAGACCAAACATGATCGCCATTCAATGCCTCTTTTGCAAACCTCAGCACCTGAAAGGATAGAGAGAATAAAAGGGAATGCCCTGACACAGAGGCGGGATGGGATGGGGGAGAATGGGGGGTGGGATCGATACTGGGATCATTGGTGGTGGTGAATGGGTACTGATGGAGGGATGGGTACTCAATCATTGTATAACTGAAACCCAAGCACAAAAATTTATAAGTCTACAAGTGGACCTCATGGTGTTTCACTAATAAAAATTTAAAAAAATAACATTTTTATAAAAAAAAATAAACTCAAAAAAGAATCGTAGCACTTTGGCCTGGCCCATTTCAATGCTAAGGTAGCTCACCGCTTGCTCTGGGTCCATTCAGACCCTCGTCAGGACCCTGCTTTTGGGGTGTTAAGGGCAACTGAGGCTTAAGTCGAGAAAGCAGATGCCCGGGAGTGAATAATATTCAAAGCCAATTAAATCCTAAGTTACAAAGCATAATGTTAATGGTCTTCCTGTATCCATACAAAAAGGGCATTGCTTTAAAGTAAACTGTTCATAAGGCATAAGGAGAGGAGAAAGGCAATATTTCACTCATACATATAAATTCATAGATTTCTGAGGAATCTAACCTTACAAATTAACAGAGTCTGATTAGGGGAAAAGCTGATTAACTGGTTGGGGAGAAGAGCATAGGGAAGAATTTACAGATAAACACAACGAAATGGAAGTGCCTCAGGAGCACTGTAATGGGTATAACCTGATAAACCTAAACTCCTTTTGGAGAAAGGACAAAGCAATGTCATCCTACAAAGTATAATAAACTTATGATTTATTTTTAGTAAAAATAAATAAATAAATAAATAAAATTTTAGAATTCCAGTAGTGTGCAGCCACTGCTATTTATAACAAGCAATGCAAAAGAGAGTATGGGGGAGATTGTCAGCCATAGAGGCAGTGGGAGTGTTGGGATGGGGGTGGATACTGGGAACATTGGTGGTGGAAAATCTGCAGTGGTAGCGGGTTGGGTGTTCAATCATTGTATGACTGAAATTGAAACATGAAAGCTTTGTAACTGTATCTCATGGAGATTCAAGTAAAATAGAAAAAAATAAAAGGAGAATATATATATGTATATATATATATATAGTCTGAATGTACAATTTTCAACATTGCATCATTTCACATTTGCCCACCAAATGCAAATTATATAATTAGTGTAAAATATTAATGAAACAAAATCTAACATGTAAATTCTGAAACACTATTTTAATATTCTGAGAAAAGCTATTCATAGTCTTACACCAATCATCCTCCTTATTTTTTTTCTTTTTTTTTCTTTTTTGGGTCACACCCAGAAATGCACAGGAGTTACTCCTGGTTCATGCACTCAGAAATCACTCCTGGCGGTGCTCAGGAGACCATATGGGATACTGGAAATCGAACCTGGGTCGGCCGCGTGCAAGGCAAATGACCTGCCTGCTGTTCTATTGATCCAGCCCCCACCAATCATCCTTTTTAAGTTAAGTGGTTGTAGCTCTGAAATAAGTAACATGTACTATCACTATCACTATCACCCCGTTGTTCTTCAATTCGCTTGAGCAGGCACAGTAATGTCTCCATTTGTCCCTGTCACATGCAAGTGTAGCCCGATGACATATTGGGGGCTCCTTCAGGGTCAGGGGAATGAGGACCATTCATTGTTACTGTTTTTGACATATCAACTACGCCACGGGTAGCTTGTCAGGCTCTGCTGTGTGGGCAGGATACTCTCGGTAGCTTGTCTGGCTCTCTGAGAGGGATGGAAGCTTTTGGGGCAGCCTCTAATCACCTTTACAGGTGTTCCTAGTCAGGCATATATGCGGGTATGATACTCAGTAGCCTGCCAGGTTCTCTGAGAGTGAGAACTAGAGAATAAGAGGTCACATGGGCATGAATGTGGCCGCGTGGTTCCAGGAGCTTGGTTTTATAGTCTCTGGATCCTGGCCGTTGATGGGGTTACACGGCAGTTGGTGGGTGTAACTGTCTAGCTACTGAAGGTGGTAGAGTTGGGTGGAGGAGGCCCAGTCCCGAACCGAGCAGGCCTGGAGATCTCAGCCCCAGGTCTTGCACACATGGGTTCCTCTGCCAGTTCCTCATCCAAGCGTGTGGAGAGTGGTCTTAGTATGGCTTTGGCTGAGTCCCGGAGGTCTTCAGCTGTCAGGGCTCTGATCGGGGTGGAGAGGGAAACTCAACCCACCCTGCTCCAAGGGGCTCTGGTGAGGACAGCCAGGCGCGGGGGCAGGAGACTCTGTCTTGTTCTTTTCCGGGAGCTTGGTTATTTATAGTCTCTGGATAGCCATTGATGGGGTTACAGGGCAGTTGGTGCGTGTAACTGTCTAGCTACTGGAAGGTGGGAGAGCTGGGTGGAGGAGGCCCAGTCCCGAACTGAGCAGGCTTGGAGATCTCAGCCCTGGGTGCCACACACCTGGGTTCCTCTGCCAGTTCCTGGTTCAAGCGTGTGGATACTGGTCTCAGCATGACTTTGACTGGGTCCGGGATGTCTTCAGCTGTTGGGGCTCTGTTCGGGGTGGAGAGGGAAACTCAACCCACCCTGTTCCATGGGGTACCGGTGTGGACAGCCTGGCGTGGGGGCAAGAGACTCTGCCTTGTTCTTAAATCTCCCCAAACATACAATAAGTTGTTTTCTTACACAAAATTAGTCTTTTTGTGTAATAAATTACAAATTCCTATCAGAGACTTTAAAATATCAGGAAATACCAGAAAATATCATAAGCATGACTATTTTAATTCTCTCTTTTATTCAGGTTGATAACTTTTATATTTCTCAAATATAAAACTAATTTTGAGTATAATGATTTCATTCATACCTGGCTGTGTTCAGGATTTACACCCGATTCAACGTCCAGAGATCATTGCTGGAAGTTTTTGGGGATCACATGGGGTCTTGAAGATGCAACCAGGGCTCTCTTTTTCTGTGAGCAAGAGAAGCACCTTACCTACTCTAATACTGGTCCAACTTCATAGTAATAAAAAGACATTTTAAACTATTCTCAACAACTTATTCCAGGGAATTTACTAAACATTATAATTTTTATTATAATTGATTTTTGATTCTTCTCTGGAGTAAAATCAGCTCATACTGCCTCAAGTCTCTGGGTGATTACATCCCTCGCTGTTCTCCTTTATTCCTCTATTCAATCGGGGCTGACACAAACAGAAAATGGTGAGAACACTTTTTTTTCTTCCTTTGTAATGAAGGAAATATCATTGTGGAACAAAGTGACCCCAGTGTCTTCTCTTCAGTATATTCTATTCCTTTGCTGTTCTGTAGTCAATCAGCAAACTCATGTAACAGTATCATACTCCATTATGGTTAGCATGTGTATATACTAGTAGCACACAGGGAAACAATTATTTTCATTTTGTGTTTACTCAAAGATCCTTCCAGTTTAGTTTCTAATCTGGCCCCAACTCTTTGTTGCTATTTGTTTATTTGTTTTTACTGCCATGATGTTGTGAATAAGACCTTTTCAAACAACCTTCACTTTTCTAGGTAGAGAAAAATTTCTGATTTCATCCATACTAGGAAGAATAAAACTTAGTTCACTTCCTCTCCCCAAAGATTTGATCAGTCATTAATATTGCATATTGAAAATGTATCTGAATTTTAATAATAAATGCTTTATATGAATCTACAATATATTCCTTGGCCTTGGCTTTGATGAGAGGAGACTGGAGAAGTAACTGCAATTCTCAATCCAGGAAACTTCAAACTGAAACTTGATACTGTTTAGCAATAAAACTGAATTCATTCTTAGATATTAATTATACTATTCAATTTTTTGTACCTAAGAATTCTCCTATTCTATGTGTCTCATATGCATTCAAGTACACAAAATTGGACCTTTAATATCTGGCCGAATTTACTAACGATAGCTTCAAGATTCATAAATGTTTGCAGTAAATTTCAAAATTCCAATGTTTAAAATTACTTTGGAGATCAAACTCAGTATCAACACTGGGGCTCATGCAGTGCTGGGGATTAAGCACAGAGCTTTACATATGTATGGTAGTTGCTCTATTGCTTGGGCCAAATATGAACTTCAAAATTTTAATACTTTTAAAAGTGAATAGCAGCCCATTCTACGTATATATCAAATTTTATTTGCCCATTCCACTTTAGCTTTTTTCGGTGTTGTTTATTTGGATACTGGTGTAATTCAGCTAAGGAAATAGCAAGGTTCCTGCTTTTAATATTTGGGTATACACTCAGAAGTTACTGGGCAGTAAATAGTAGACTAATTTTTGAAGTAATTATGTTTTACATGTCCATGTATATTTCTATGATCAATGAATGTGGTTTTTTTCCCTCCATTCTTAACAGAACTTGTTAATTCATTTTAAAAATTGTGGAAGGTTGTTAATATGCAGGTAGGACACTCGCCTTGCATCCTGCTAACTGGGTTCAATCCCAGACACTCTATATATTCCCCAGACTCTGCCACAGCAATTCCTGAGATCAGAATCAGACGTAAGTCCTCAGTACTAACAGGAGTGGACAAAAATAACAATGCAAAACAAACTTTAATGATAGTCATCCTAAAGAACAAGACCTGGTATCAAAGGTTTTATACTAAGATCTGTGTTTTCTTAACAATGGAGATGCTGAATAACTTTCTGAAACACTGTTCTTACAGGGATAGGGCAACTTGACACTAAGAAACTGCATTAAGCTAAAAGACAATAATTCTTTTACCTTCTGTTTTGTAGTAGTTGCTTTATGGAAGAAATAAAATCTGTCACAACTGTGGTTCAAAAAAGATTAAATACAAACTGACCCAGCTCAAATCCTCCTTGTTCCAATGTGCTACTTTTATTTAAAAGAACCAGCAGAACCTAAGCCTAACACTAAGGAAGCTCTTGTTTTTTGGAGGCATATATGGAAAAAATAATGATCATGATCAAGGCAGTCAGAGGCCTTAAGGTCTTTAAAGTCTGTTTAACCAGAGATTCACTACTGTGTTTCCAACAATTACCAGAGTGTGCATTCTCTTCTCATTTAAATAACCTCATAACCTTGCAAACAAAATAATTTGGGGCAGTTGTGAATCTGAGGATTACAGCTGAACTTCCTTGCACTTAGGAGTCCAAGGTAAGTATTTCCCTTCTTACAAAGCAAACACTACAAACTTTTGCCTGTGTGCCATCAATCAGCTTGTCCAGGCTTTGCTTCATTTTTGTGTGCTCCTTAGCCATTTACATTGGAGAATTTTCTTTGGCAAAATGATTTTTCAGGTTCCTTAGTTATTTTATTTTTTATTATATTTTCTTACTTATAGAATTTTTGTTTAATGTCTTTGAATGATAAATTTAACAGCTGTTATGCATTTTGCATAGGTTTACTTTTTAATCCTTTTGAATGACATTAGATAAAAGCTAATGAGGAAAACATAGTTGGGCTCTTAAAAAATGAATCTAGTAGTATCTTCAATGACTCTATACAATTGGATAAACAAACAAGCAAAAAATCAACAAATGGAATTGTATCAAATTAAGAAGATTCTGCACCTCAAAAAAATGATGACTAGAACTTAGAGACCCTACAGGTTAGGATAAGATATTTGCCCAATTCATGCCTTAGGTGTGTTAGTATCCAATATTTATAAATCACTGGTAAAATTTAGCAACACACAAACAACAATATCAAAAAATGGGGAGAAGAAATGAACAGACACTTCTTTAAAGTACTAGAGCAAATAGGTGCATAAAAAAGTTGCCATTCATATATTAGCATCAGGGAAATGCAAATCAATATAACAATGATATGTTTCTCTCACACCATTGAGAATGGTACAGATCAAAAAAAGACAAAGCAAACAATAACATCAAGCACCCTGCATCTTCTGCTGGTGAAAAATGCCTACAGGTTCATTCCCTTTGGAAAACAATATGGACCCTTCTCAAGAAAGTTATATGTTGAATTTCCATGAGACCTACACAGAGACACGGATCTCACTTGCATTTAAACCATTTGTTCTTCCTCTATATTTACATTTGGGGATGGAATTAGTTCACACCCTCTGTAAGATCTGTATTTAAGAGTCACTCCTGGACTGGCAGTTCTCAGAGAACATAGACAGACAGTCCCAAGGATCAATCCAGGAATGGCTGCATGTGAGAGTCATTTTTCCAGCCTCTATAGTAGCTAAATATACAAGCTTATGAAATAACTCTGAATCTTACGCAGAAATCAGGTATCTTTTTTCTAGTTCTTGCTTCTACCTAAAGGATGAGTTTTATTCTCTTCTCTGAAAGAAAAACTTTCCCCCCCTCTTGTCTTCATCATGAATGAATTTATATTAATGGTTCAGCCTCAAATAGACACTACCCTTCAGTCATACCGTGAAATATTCCACATTCTCACTGGAGAAAAACAAATCTAGTTAGGACTAGTTTAGACATTTATAACCTATTTACATTTGTTAAGTAAAATAACTATCAAACACTAGCAAAATTCTTGGTAAATTCATCATGGTTATGAGAAATAGGTTTAATATCTCGTAAACAATTTTAAGTTTGAGTAGAATCGAAATGTGATTTCTTTGTATATTTTAATATGTAAGTTATTTATTGCACAGGCCTGTGACTTGGTTATCTGGTGAATTTGTGGTCTCTAATAAACTTGATTATATTTATATTTAAGCAAGCTGCTTAAATTGTTTCAGTAAAACTATAACCAATTTGCACATTGCAAACTTAGGAATTGCCTAATATCAAAGAATGAAGCAGACACACATACTAAGTATCTTCTAATAATCAAATGAATTATAGCTGTCCAAGCAGTATATAATGACACTATAATAGGTATCTGTCTTTTTATATACATAGCAAAATGAATCCCCAAATGAACTCAAAAGCAAGAACAACTTTAGAAATCTACTTTGCTTAATGATAACTGGATGTTTTAATATTGTTTATACATGGTATAGTTAGGATGGTTGTTTGTGACACGGTGGGAGTTAGATATTGAGATTTACATAATTGAGAAAGAAGATTACTCCTTTTTCTCCCTTACCTTACTGGGAAACTATTGAAAAACCAGTCTTGTGAAAATGATAACTGATGTCATGGAAAATAAATAGGTTGAAAACAGCTTGATAGTTAAAAGCTTTAAGTGATTCCTCAGCTCAGCCCTCAGTGGGATGCCTTTCTCATTCAATGACTAGATGGACTCATCTGCTGTGCACCACTTAATGCAATTTGAATTAGAAAATGCTTTGATTAGACAGGAAGCAAGATGTAAAGGATGAGAAGCCATTCTTATTCCTTTCCACAAAGCTTGAACATATATAAGCACTAAGATGTAAATTGACTGCCTTTTAGACTTGGTAAAAATTTTAAGAGTGGATAAATTGCAGTCTCTTTTCATTAGGGATGACATTTTGGGTCTTATTTTTCTGGAAGCAAAGTACCAATTTAAATAGGCCAGGACTAGTTTGGCTTATCAACAAACTATATTGTTTTCACTATTGATAGGAATGAATTTCTAACTAAGCATTTAGTGTTCATGAAAGGTGACAGCAAAATACCCAGAGAAAGAGGTTATGTTTGTTATCATTATTTGAGAACTTAAAATGAATTTAAATTCCGCTTTACACTATGACACATTAAACTTAAACTCTTGATGTATACAAGATTAAAATTAACATAACATGTTGGTGAATTAAACTATTCATCTATTCACATGCTCTCATAAATACCATCAATATTTATGGTTCCCTTACTGCTTTGAAAAATTGAATTTTCATCTTTTATTAGAATCTTAATAAGAATCTTATATCATATTTACTAATTCTGCATTTCAGGAAAGAGATTCTATTTCTCTCTATTTCCCCAATGATTTAATATTACTTGTTTAGAGATAAAATATATGCTTACAGAATCCACAAATTTTGTTGCTGCTATGAAAAAGTGATTTAAAAAGCGAGGACAAGTTACTTGGTATACTAAAGTAGAAAATAATAAATTAAGTAGGCAAAAGAAAGAACAAAATAAAGAAAAAAATAGTATTATTTCCTTAAGTGTATTGGGGCTAGAGAGATAGTATGTGGGCAGGGTGCTCATCTTGCACAGCCCAGCTAGGCTTCAATCCCTAGAATCCTGTATAATCCTACAAGCACTCTTCCCCCAGGAGTCATCCTTGGGCACAGAGCCAAGAGTAAATTTTGAACACAGCAGTATGTGGTTTCAACCATTTTCCAACAAAAAAATTCTATTTTTCTATTTCTATTTCTACAATGTTGTAGATTAGCAGGCTAAATGCATATTTCTTGAATTATAGGTCAGAAAAATGTTATTTGTGTCAAAATCAACTTGTAAAAGTTATATGCATAGACACAGATAATGTATTATGTTCTATTTAAAAAGAAATATTAGACATTGAATAATGAGAATACTGGTAGCTAAACACATACACAGTGATTTTAATATTTAAAATATACATGTAGATTTATTATATTTGGTTAATTCATGATGTAAATTATTTACTATTTCTATACTTTATTTTCCTAAGTCACAACAAAGTAGACAAAAATCTTTAGAATAATTTCACTGTGTCTCTTAAAACAAGTAATCAAAATTACAATAAGGCTAAAGAGCACTATAAGTATGTATGCCATCATTTGTTAAGAGAAAACCACATGTCGGATAGTTATTAGTATATATATATATATATATATATATATATATATATATATCCTAATAGATGATAAGTTCTATTTGTATGAAACCAGTGACAGGGGAAATGGAGACAAAAACAAAAAGCAGTAGAGGTCAATTCAATTTAGGAAAGGGAAACAGAGAATTTTCATTAATTTTTTACAGAGAGGATTAATATATATGTTTACCCTCAAAGAACAGTATTATCACTTTGCACAAAAACCAGCTTAAACCACAAAATAATACCTTTTTAGGTAGTTAAATGTAGGATAACATTAGTTTGTCCTTTCTTCCTTGCCATAGGAAGCTTACGTTTTATTGGGTTACTCCCATCACAGTGCTCCTGAGGCACTCCCATTCCACTGTGTTTATCTGTGAGCTCTTTCTCTGTGCTCTGCTTCTCCAACCAGTCAATCACTTTTATCTCCTATTCAGACTTTGTTAACTTGTAAATATTCACTACTGGGCAGCTATTTTCTTGGCTTAAGCCTCAATTGCCCTTACTTCCTAGCACCCCAAAATCAGGGTCCCAACTAGGGACTGGGTGGACCCAGGGCAAGCTGTGAGCTACCCTGGCATGGAAATGGCCAGTGTAAAGTGCAATAATACTTAACTATGTTTAAGAGCATGGCCATGGACAAATTCTGTCATGATCCAAAAAGTAACAACTATATTAGGACACTGCTAGGGTTAGAAAAGAGTAATCTGACCTGAGCACTATAGTCTGGGATCTATAGCAAGATGTCCATAGGAGAGCCACCCTACAAGCTTAATGTATCTCTTGCTGTGTCTATACAAAATGACTAATATCAAAAAGTAGAATTAAGATGAATGTTTAAATGGTTTTTGGACTAAGGAAAGGAGAAGCACACCCCTCGGTGATATTTTGCCCTTGAGCTGATCTCCTGGCTGCAGGAAGGGCTTTCTTATGTTGATTATGCTACTGGACCAGGGTGTGGTTGTCATGACCAAGGTTTGGAGGGAGTTGAGAGAAACTAGAAGAGAGACCAGGACAGTGAGTTGGGGCACAGAGAGACTAGCAAGGGGGGCAGGAGCAGATGAGAATGAGGGACAGTGTGAGACTGGAATGGGGAGATTAGTGAGACTGGATCAGGTGTGTGGGGAGAATGGAATAAACGGCAACTGATCAACAACCAGCCTGGCCCTTGTTTCCTCCTTTGTCTGCCCTTGGCATCCCACCCTCCCTGGTGGGGAAGCGGCCCGAGACCACCAAAAGTAGGTGGTGAGAGAGAGTCGTGAACTTCTTATTCGTTTTATGAATACACAGTTAACCATATTGAAGTTTTTAGTGAATTGTATTAAATAATTTATATTTTATTTAAAATAAAATTTTAACCTATAACCTCTGTAGATGTGTGATATGTATAAAACAGGCTCTTAGAATTCAACTATAAGGAGGTAAGATCAATTTTCTACTCTTAATTATTTAATTATTTTGTTTAAAATATATTTATCTTGTCCACCGGGTAGGGCGTTTGCCTTGCACATGGCCAACCCGGGTTTGATTGCCAGCATCCTATATGGACCCCAAGCACTGTGAAGACTGATTCCCGAGTGCAAAGCTAGGAATAACCCCTGAGCATTGCTAGGTGTGACTCCTCCTGGCCCCAAGAAATAGTACTGTAGCTTTGTGACACTGTTCTCCCGTTGTTCATTGATTTGCTCGAGCAGGCCCAGTAAAGTCTCCATTGTGAGACTTGATGTTACTGTGTTTGGCATATCAAACATGTCATAGGTAGCTTGCCAGGCTCTGCCGTGTGGGCGAGATACTCTCGGTAGCTTGCCGGGCTCTCCAAGAATGGCAGAGGAATTGAACCCGGTCAGCCACGATGGCCGTGTGCAAGGCAAATGCCCTACCACTGTGCTATCACTCCAGCCCTTAAAATAATAAAATATATTTATCTGAAGCTTTACTTCCCAGTCTTAAATTTAGAAATTTTTTATTAACAGTATTTTATTTTTGTGACAATTTAATGGGAAAGAATATATAAAAGATATAACTAGTATAAAAATTTGATGTAAGAGGAAAATTTATAAGTTTTATTCTAAGATGGGCGACCCGAGTTCGATTCCTCCACCCCTCTCGGAGAGCCCGGCAAGCTACCGAGAGTATCTCGCCCGCACGGCAGAGCCTGGCAAGCTCCCCGTGACGTATTCGATATGCCAAACACAGTAACAACAAAGTCTCCAATGGAGACGTTACTGGGCCTGCTCGAGCAAATTGACGAACGGGAGGGCCTTTACCTTTTACCTTTACCTATTCTAAGATGACAATAGACTTCCAGCAAAAAACTATGTACATAGTCAGCAATTTACCTTAATATGCACATTTTTGGTGGTTCTTTTTTTTCATTTGATCCTTATAAGAGATCATATCATTTGTGCACGAGTAGGTATCTTAGACTTCAGATAGAAAGTAAAGTCTATAAGATTCTAAATTCTATGGAGGTGTGTGTGATCTGATGACTTTGTGCCCCTAAAACATAAAAGCAATTATATTTTATAAGCCAATTTGATCTCAATAATTCACACACACACACACACACACATATATATATATATATATATATACATACATACATATGTAAAAGAGGTCCATGAGTAAGTAATCAAAAGTAAAGAGAATTTGGCATTATGATAAAGAGGTTAGAAAAAAACTAATGGAATGCCAAAAGCTAAATACCAGATAAAGAATGATGTTTATGTATTCAACTTTCTATCTATCTATAAGAGACAATGCTATTTTGCTACCTGGCAACAGGCTAACTATGTAAGGGTCAATGATGCAAAGTTGATTTAGCTCAAGACCACGTGATTATGAAATCATCTAAGTGATTCTTCTGTTTCTATTCTTTGTTATTAACTGTCAGAAAAAGCAAAGGCACTAAGTATGACTTAAACCACTACAGATAGTCTCTAGAGACATAAAAAAATGTGTGTCCCAGCAAAATGTAGGTCCTTGCTTTCAGAATTGTTATGTACAAAAAAAATCTGTCCAAAGGGATAAAAAAATTAAACATTGACCTAAAGTAACAAACAGAATGACTAGACACCAAGATTTTAGAAAGCAAAAATTAAAATATGTGTGGAAAAATATGAAGATTTATTGCAGCAGTAATATAAGAATATTTTTATTTGAATATAGATACAAAATATATTCATATACTGGGGCTGGAGGGATAGCATAGTGGGTAAGGCGTATGCCTACCTGGGTTCCCATATGGTCCCCTGAGCACCACTAGGAGTATCCCCTGTGCATCTCCGGGTGTGACCCCAAATGAAAAAAAATTATAAAAGGAGTAAGGTGTAAGGAGATTATGTTTTATTTCTTTAATAAAATAGGAAATTATTTTACTCAATTTTGCATTACATCTTGAAGATAAACGAAAATCGATTTTTCTTTAGACCTTACTAGTATGCAGGTAAAATTGAGATCACATTATATTTCACACCAAAATTTAGCTGACTCTGCTTCAGATTGCACTAGTTTAGTTTGTCGCTATTCCGCAGATAACCTTCAGCAAAGTGGTGACAATATCACTTCAGATGCCTTTCAGAGAAAAACTAGTTTAGTTCTAATTGGCTCCAAGTTGCAAATGACACATATGGTTATAAAATTATTAATGTGCTCATCAAACATTACAGAATCTAAAAACAAAAAAAATATGAAAGAATATACTGCTTAAAGATTGAGTTTGTTTCTATATAATAGGTGCTTCAAGCTTTTGAAAAGTAGATAATTAAAAAAATATATATAAGGAGGCCTGAAGAGATATCTTGAGTATCTCAGATAATGCACTTTCTTGCACACAGCTGATCTGGGTTCGATCCCCCTCTCCACCTATGTCTCCTGAGCACCACTGGGAGTGATCGTTTAGCTAAGAAACAGGAGTAAATCCAGAGCATTCCCAGTTGTGCCTTCAAACAAGCAAAAAATAAATAGGGAGACAAATCATTTTGTTGTTCTGGAACAGAAGAAAATGACAGTACACAAATGTTTTTTGCTGGTCTTGAGGAATTATTGTCAGAAATCTCAAGGGGACTCTCAATAAACCTTACAAATACTAATCGCCATCTCGAAGACTGAGCCTTGGGAATATCAACTTTAATAAATTTCTTTCTGCTTTGATTTCACTCTCTACACTGCTGTATTTTTTAATTCACAACATCATAATATATCACTCCATAGCTTTATATGTGGATCTAAATATTATTTTCAGCTGTTTAAATAGCCACATTGAAAGTACCACTCTTAACATAATCACTTACAATTATTTGGTATAGCTTAATATAATTCCTTGATAAATTTTATGATCTATTTTAAATTGTCTTTTAAAAAATGAGTTTATTTACAAACCTGATTTTAGGAGCTTTTAATGACAGTTTAAGGGACACAGTGTTCGAACAGCAAGCCCACTAGCAGTGTCAAATCCCCTCAACAGTGGTCCCTGGCTCCCTTCAATCCAGCAGCCTAACACGTACCAAAGATTGGATAAACTCTAGCTCCAGATTACATATATGAAAAGACTGGGGAAAGACCCAGAGAGTAGGACCTAGGATACATTGCAGCTGTGTAATGCTGTGTAATGCCTTGCGTGTGTCTGACCCATTTTTTTCAATACCCCCAGGAATGATCCCCGAAATAAAAACAAACAAGAGACAAAAACAAACAGGAGGTAATAAGGGCACAGTCAAGGCCTTAGGAACAATGGTGGTTTAGAAGTGTGGTGAATGCATATATCTAAGTCACAGAATCATTAGGACTAAATCTTGAGCTGGGAATTACAATTGCACTGTAGCACTTTCCTCCCATTGTTCATTGATTTGCTCAAGAGGGCCCAGTAACGTCTCCATTGTGAGATTTGTTGTTACTATATTTGGCATATCAAATACATCACAGATAGCTTGCCAGGATTTGCCACATGGGTGAGATACTCTCAGTAGTTTGCCAGGCTCTCCGAGAATGGTGGAGGAATCGAATTCATGTCAGCCTGGTCAGTGGCATGCAAGGAAAATGCCCTACCTGCTGTGCAGCCCCTGAATTACAATTATTTCAATCTTTTTTAAATGTACTTACTGTCGTCTTTACCACAGCTTCACGTAGAGTACATAATGTTATTCATGTACACATTTACCTCAACATTAAACCACTTAAGTGTGCAAGAACCTAGAGAAAAGCTTTTATGATACTGCCAGTCTGATTCCTCATTCCTTCCTCTCCCCAACCACTAACCAATTATTCTTTGATAACCTTTGTATAATCCAGGGTAAAATCTTGTGGTCACTTGATGCCATTAGATTGTTTTACTTGTAATTTTGTAGAATACATTTTGTGTTGATTATGCATTATGAGAAAATTTTTGGTAGGGACTAAGTTAAGTTATGTTATTTAAAGATATTATTAGACTGAGTGGCTCTAAAATTACAGTGTATAGCAGGAACAAACCAAAATTTACTCTTAGAAAAATCAAGACACCAGAAAATCAAAAGCAACCAATTTCAACAATGAACTAGACAAGCTTATATCTAGCAGTAATTTCCTTACATAGCTGATCCTTTTAATGCATTTTCCTGAAATAAAGAAGTCACTTACTTAGTAGAGTGGCTATTAAACACTTTCTATTTGTCACAGAACTAGGTCCCTTCAATTTCTATTCAATATAATAAATCTCAATTTATTTATTTTAAAATGCCTTTAGGCACTAACCTTGATTTTTCTTGATATGTTCATTAAAACCTATTTTTATGTAAACATATAAAATTCTTTCAATTCTATTAAATGATGAACCATCTCTGTTTTATATATATATATATATATATATGTTTCTCTCTAATGTATAGTATATACATATATATATATTGAGTCTAGGAAATCAAAATCAACCAATTGATGTATATGTATATGTACATATATATACATATGTGTGTATGTGTGTATACATAATACAAGAAGTTTATTATGAAAATAAAGGGAGGAGTTGGGGTTGATATAGATATGTGCTTGAGAGAACACAGGCTTCTCCAGAAGATAAAAATTGTCCAGAGATAAAAACTAAGATTATAGTCTCACTTACTTAGTGTGATTGCTAGCTCTTTAAATTCTAACAGAGAATTCAAAACTAGTATTACATAAGTTCCACATCTAAATATATGTAAAATAAATTCAAGGTATTACTTCTAATTAATTTAAGTAGGATCCATCATCGATCAATCTCATGGACCAATTTTGAGTTTTCTAAACATCTTGCTGTACTTGTTTTTTACATTACTCTTGACTCAATGCCTACACTCAGCAAAAGGATATTTGTCACGTATCTCAAAATACATTTTCATCTATTTGGAACCTAACTAAGAATTATAGTATCCATATTTAATAATTAGGTATAGACTAACAGAGAGGTAACTGGGATGTAATATCAGAAGAGTAGGAAGCTAAACTTTTAGAATCCCAGTATCTTAAGAAAAATTTCACAAAAACTGCTTATAGGTACTTATCTAATTCAACTTTAAGATCAAATTAGCTCATATGACTTTTCCTATGCTGAGAGTATTTAGTTTTGAACTTTGCAAGATAAAAACTGCTCTTTTGACTTGATTTGCCGTTTTAAATACCGAAGTGATTTTATTTGACCATGGTAATGTGGTTACATTATGTGTGAAATAAAATTAATATATTTTCCACAGTCTACCATTTTTGTTAAGGGTCATTAGGTTCATGAAATAAAATATGCAAGTCTATATCTAGAAAGATTGCTAGTGGAACACTACAAACATTCACGAGGAAGACAACCTGTCAAACATAGTTTTGAATAATAATAGTGCTGGTTTTGTATAAGAAATTTTAAATCTGACATATTTCTAATGCTCATAAGAGGTATAATTTTATATTTAACATTGTTTCAATGTTTGCCAGCAAATGTGAAAGAAAGCACATCTAGAATGACATGTCTTAAAATTTTAGAAGTAAAGCAAATAATTACTGAAAAAGACTAGAATAGCCCAGCAGGTAGGGCCTTTGCCTTGCATGTGGCCGACCTGGCCAACCCGTTTCAATTTCTCTGCCTGTCTTGGAGAGCCTCACAAGCTACTGAGAGTATCCCACCCACATGGCAAAGTCTGGCAAGCTACCAGTGACCTATTCGATATGCCAAACACAGTAACAAGTCTCACAATGGAGACATTATTGGGCCAACTCGAGAAAATTAATAAACAAAGGGAGGACAGTACAGTGCAGTATAAATGAAAGTATTGAAATAAAACATTGGCACAAGGTATTCCATTACCGAATGCTTCATTTTACATAATAATCCAAAAACTTAATTTGGCAAAGATAATTCCAGGTTGAGAAATTAAAGCTAAAATTCCACAAAAAAAACTGTATAAAGGTAAAATTAGAAAGGTTATTAGATTAATTCAAATGTGTTATCATGGAACTATATTAAAGTATTTGTAATTATCATTGTACTCAAATTCATTATATAGCTGGGTCCAAAGATTTAACTTCTGACCAGGTTAACCAAGTATAAAAGAAAGCAGTGCCATGCCCTTCTAAACATTAAGCAGGACACCCTGTAATCCACAATCATTAATATAGCCATACCCTAAAATATAAGTAAATGTTTCATATAGCCAAGTTGAATAAAACCTAGTCATTAAATAAAGTTCAACTTGATCGTATTTTTTTGTTAAGTTTTATCTGATGAACTGTCTGTTAATATAAGTGACCAGTTTAGATTTCCTATTATTAATGCTTCATGTAATGTGTTTCTATAAGCCTTTGTAATAATTGCCTTGTATTTTTGATGCTTTAAATTTTAGTGCAAAAATACAGAATTGTTGGTGGATTTATTTCTTCTTCTTCTTCTTCTTCTTCTTCTTCTTCTTCTTCTTCTTCTTCTTCTTCTTCTTCTTCTAATTTTTCTTCTTTTCTTCCTCATTTTTTCTTCATGTTCTCCTTCTCTTGTAATTATTACTTTAATCTCTATTTTATTGAAAATGTATTCCATCAGATGTGAACATAAGTTCCTGATGTGTTCCGTGTTTTGGTCTGGAACACACATGTTTATATTTTATTTGATGTAAAACTGTTATGCATATTTCACATGAGTATGATCTTTATATTCATCTAGCCAATCTGTGTCTTTAGTTTAATGAGATCATACAATTTGAATTTATTAATGCTTGGGGATTATTTTCTGCCATTCAATTTTTTTAATTTCAAAACCTGGAAGTATTGGGGATATCAGGATTACAGCCAATTTTATTTGTGAGTACATACAGTACTGGGGATCAAAATCAATTCTCACGTAAGTTAAGTGCATGATTGCTAATTCAGCTCTATCTCCTGGAAGTATCACTTTTTGCTTTCTTGGCTGCATTATATTTATACTTTGTAGTTTTGCACTTGTTTTTCTTTATTCAGATAAATATTATTTCTGGGTCATTCTCTTCGCTTATTTATTTTCCTTCCAAATATTTGTATTCCATATTTTTGTTTTGAGCTTATTGTGAGATTTATATCTAATTCATTACATAAAAGTAATGTTTTGCATGTGTTGGGATAAACTGTTGATCATACGGATTCCATTTTCATTCCTCATCTTTAATATTTTATAGAAGGCATGACTCTTAAGCAATTCTCAAGGATCCTTGAAGCTATTCCTAGCAATGCTTGATCGATGGTACTAGATGAGTTTGATTTTTGAGACCCTCAATACAATGCTGCTGGGCCCAGCAGTGCAGGCTACAAGGATCATACCTGAATGTTCTCATTAGCCATGTGGTACCTAGTGAAGAAACTGTGGGTCTCATTCATGTCAAGCATGCTCTTTAAACTTTCTGAAATTACCTATGATCCTCTATCATGCTATATTGTATCTTTACTTATATTCCCCATACTTATTAGTATTTACGAATTTGCCTAATGTTGTACAATTTTGTTTAATCTTTTAATCATTCCCTGTAGCTCTCTGATGGAAGTAAATTTTCAAACTTTATTTCTTCAATATATTTGAATGATAGTTTTGTAAGGTAGCATACTCTTAGCTTGACATATGTTTACAATTTGATAATGTTAATGCATCATTCAACTCTGTCCTAGCCCATTGGATTACTAAACTTTCTGCTTACAAAACGGATGAAAACCTGAATGATTCAGGGTGGAAAGTAAGAGGTCATCAAGTAGGACACTTCCCTTGGCTTGTACTTAGCTGGCCCAAGACAATAAAACAAAGGGAATCCTGATAAAATCAATTATTTCTATGTTTGTGTTGTTGTTCTGGGGCAATATTCAGTGCTACACAGTATTTAATAATTATTTAATAATAAGTAGTAGTAGTATTTAATAATGCTACTTAGTATTTGCAGCTGGCTCTGTGCTCAGGGATCACTCTGAATAGAGTTCAGTGAACATATTTGGTATGCGGGATTAAACTTGTACCGATATATGGAAGACAAGCACCCTACCCAGCTGTGCTGTATCTTTATTCCATGAAAAAATCGCTCTTAAACTAAAAAAAAAAATGTGAAAGAAATGACCACAAGAAACAGAACACAACAATAACAACAATAACAAAAGACTTTAATTTCATTGCAGAATGGTGTTAGATCAAGATGTGTGGCTCTGTTTCATTTTTTCTTTACCTATTTTTTTCTTTGAATCAAGACTATGGAGCCAGAGAGGCTGTTTGTTACATAATGCCAATGCTTTCGTTCTTGTTTGACGGTTGCACCGGCTGGAGTGATAGTGCAGTGGTAGGGCATTTGCCTTGCCGCGGCCAACATGGCTGACCCGAGTTCTATTCCTCTGCCCCTCTCAGAGAGTCTGGCAAGCTACCGAGAGTATCTTGCCCACACGGCAGAGCCTGGCAAGCTACCTGTGATGTACTCGATATGCCAAACACAGTAACAACAAAGTCTCCAATGGAGACGTTACTGGGCCCGCTCGAGCAAATTGATGAACAATGGGAGGACAGTGACAGTGACAGTGATGGTTGCAGAGAGAATTTATAGCCAGCAAACATCGAAATATTTATAATCTGATATTTTATACAAATTTCTGACTCAGCTATATGGTTAGTATAATCACTAACTTAAAGGTAAAAATTTCAATTCCTAATCAATGTTTTAAATTTTTGGTTTTGGAGTGATTCCCAGTGATCTTTAGTGCTTACTTCCCGAGCTTTGCTCAGGTGAGGCTCAGGAGACACATGGGATATGGGGGACCAAACCCAAATCAGCACCATGCAAAACCTTCTATACTATCTCCATACTGTACTCTATACTTTGCCCTACCCTCTTATACTGTCTCTCTGGGTCCTGAACTTAACCAATTTCTTCATTATTAGGTCAAAGTTTATTTATAAATATGTTAGAACTCAATGTATTTAACAGTTATTATTCTGTAATCCACATTAATTGTGTGACTCATATAAACATTTACAAATACAAGTTCTCTAGATTATTAAAAATAGAAATATTAAATTTCACCATATAGAATATTTGGATTTATCTAATGCTTATTTCTTTCTGATATGGAATTTTGAGTTTGAGAAAAAAACCTCAGTGTGATTGTCATTTTCAAGTAAACCAATAACTTTTTAGATTTTAATGATTTGATCACTGTGGTGAAGTTATTTGTCAAATTAAAATTAAAGAGACTCAAAAACAACTACTAAACGTTTCAACTTTAAATAATAACTAAACTTTCTATAATAGTTCCAAGTTCTCTTAGAATCTCCTTTCACATTCTGTTTTGTCTACTCAACATACTTTTTACACATACTCGAATGACTCCTCTGAAAACTGAATGGACGCATTTATAAATGATATCCAACTCAACTATCCACACCTTCCATAGATGGAAAATAATTAAAATATTAAAAAATTTCTCTATTTTATAAAGCTAGCAGAGATATTTTCTTTATAAGTAGCATAACGAAACATCAAGAAAATTTATATATTTTTATTTGAAGATCTTTTACAATTGTCTACTTTTTTCTTATATATCATCAAATTATAAGGAAAAAATATTAAGTAGACTGCAGGTTAAAATGTACTGGAAACATTTAGTATTATAACCCAGATAGAATAAAAAATCATTAGAATATAAATATGATGCTTATTTTTGTGAGTTCTTTGGGGATCATGGAGTTTGAGGGGAGGGGCTGACAAACACCCTGCAGGTCTCAGGTTTTTCTTCAGGCTCTGTGTTCAAGGAAGGAACATTCTGGGCTTCAGTAGGATGGAGGGTGGATAGCTCATACAATATCCTAGTGTTCAGTTGAATGGTGGCATTTAAGAAATGTGTTACAAATGTGTTTAAAAGATGGGAGATAATCCAAAATCTTTGTTGTATGTCCAGGATTTCATTGTTTCAGTCTTGTATACAGAGGCTTGTCCAGGAAACAAATGGGGTTTTCTTTGGTTTTTCTTTCTTTCTTTTTTTCTTTATAGGTCATGTGCTAAAAGCCATAATAAGGCTTATTAGTAATTATTCATTATACATGCTCATCTTGGAAGCAAAACAAATTAAAATGAACAGGGCAGGCTACCAATTCTCCCTTAAATTCAAAAAGCTTTATAATTATTACTTCACTGTTTACAGCAGTGTGAATACTGTAATATTTCCAATAACCTTTTCAATAAGCTATATTTTATTAAAATAAATCTCTTTTTGTAGCTAACATTTTTGAAAAAGTCATATGTCTCATACAACAATGAGACTATTTGTTCATATAATTGGAAATTTAAAAATTAAATATATATACTATACAAGTGAAACAAGTAAGAATATGTGTTTTTATCTGAAAACATTCAATCATGTCAGTCCTTTGGTGTTCTGGGATAAATTTTCTTAAAGTTTGATTGCATATTAAAAACCTATAACTTCCTGTGTCCATTTACTTCTCTATAATACAATTCTTAAAGAAATAGGCTTTATCTTACTCCTACTTATGGCTATAATATTTTATCACACTTCTGACTAGCAGCTAACTCTAAATAGGTACTTATTAGAGGCTCAACTGTGTTACGTAAAAGCAATTTTGCAAACGACTTTAGAATATGTTGTTTCCATTTATAATTACCGATTTCATATTGAATTGGTGGCCCCTGATTGAACTTTATTTCAACCTTCAGTATTGCAAAATAAGAACAAAATGAGATTAGAGAAATATGGTAAATTTGCTAATTTCAACCTGCAAGGTCAATATAAAAGTAATAGAATGTCTGCTTAAATGAGAATAGAATGCATCCTGAAAAAAATTATTCTTCAACCTCATTTTTAGAAGATGTTTATTAATGTGATGTGCACTAGCAATCTATGCAATAGTATTTCCTTATAAACAACCATTATAGAAGGTAACACATTAAAATTTGATTTTTTTTCTTTTTGGGTCACACTCGGCGATGCTCAGGCATTACTCCTGGCTCTACGCTCAGGAATTATTCCTGGCAGGGCTTAGGGGACCATAGGGAATGCTGGGAATTGAATCCCGGTCAGCCGCATGCAAGGCAAATGCCCTACCCACTGTGCTATCACTCCAGCCCCCCAAATTTAGAATCCTTATTTTTAGATATTTTTAATTATAATATAGTTGGTTGAATTATTTTATCACCTTGAGTCAGTTCTGTGACTAAGTATCTTGCTATCAGTTGGACTGAGGATGGGACTCTAGATCTCCCATCAGACATCAGTTTTGCCTGGATTTGTTCTCATGGCAAAGACTGTCACTGTCACTGTCACTGTCCTCCTGTTGTTCATCGATTTGGTCCAGCTGGTCCATTAACATCTCCATTGTGATAACTGTTACTGTGTTTGACATATCGAATAAGCCCTGGGGAGCTTGCCAGGCTTTGCCCTGTGGGCGAGATACTCTCGGTAGCTTGCCAGGCTCTCCAAGAGGAATCAAACCTGGGTCAGCCATGTTGCCCTCTTGCAAGGCAAACGCTCTACCCGCTGTGCTATCGCTCCATGGCCAAGACAGAAAAGAAAAATATGTGTGTGGAAACTCAAGCTCTCTTAAAGCTTAGGCTTGAGAATGTGTATATCTTTATTACTCAACACATGTCCTGTACGTCACTACAGTTGTCAGGATTTAATGGGTGGAGAAACAGGTGGAGAAACTTAAAAAAAAAGCTACAACTACATGCTACATTGATATACATTAGGAGGAGCAAGAACTGGATAAAAGTGGTAATAAAGCAACTAGGTCACTTGTCATGCCTGGGTTCCATCCCAGTACCATACATGGTGACCCTACCCCACCAGTAGTATTCCCTGAGCACAAACTTGTTGTGAGCCCTGTCCACTGTTGGATGTAACCACAGAAACAAAACAAAATACAATAGCAACTGCAAAAAGAAAGAATTGAGCCACATTTTTAACAGATTTAACTGTGAAAAAAATATTGACCACTCGTGGGCACTTGTAGGGAGATTTTTCTGATGATTCAGAAAAGTGACTCTTTTTCTGATGATTCTCTTGGGTCTCTTTTTATCCTTCCTTACCTAAAAGAAGAAGAATCAGGTTTGATTATGATATGTAGATTAGTGGTGCCTCAAAAGCATGCATGTTAATTATTGGAACTTGTGAATATGTTACTTCAAAAACTAAGCAAAATCATCCCAGCAAATAGAATTAAAATTACTAATCAGATAACCTTAAATTGGAATATTATATTGGATTAGTTGGGTGAGTAAAATGAAAACCTCGTAAAAATAAAACAAGGAGGAACCTGGGATATAGCTCAACTCTACAGCAATTGCTGTGCACATGTGATCCTGATTTTCAATCCCAAGAACCAGAAAATAAATGACTAAGTAGGTCAGAAGAAGACTGACCTGGAGGTCAGATATAGTACATTAAGCAACACCAGTTAATGTCGGCTTTCAAATGAGTGAAAACCAATGTGGGCAGTCTCTTGAAGTTTAGAAAAGCAAGGACATTGATTCTTCCTAGAGTTTTCAGAAAGCAAGGCATCTTGCCACCAAAATCTTGATTTTAGCTCAATGACTTATGTAAGATGTCTGACCCATTGATCTGTAAGAAAATAAATGTGTGTTGTTTTAAGTCACTAAATTTGTGCTAATAATTTACAGGCGATAGGAAAGTAATGCATTGAGTTTAGGGGAGGAAATTAAGTTTAGTCTCTTTGCCTCCAGGTTCTTGCGGACAAAAAAGGGTTCTTCATGTTATTATGTTTCCTTTTTTTTCAAAGCAGGAACTGTTCCACAAGGCAGAGACATTTTTGGCTGTTATTGGATAGGCCTTTTAAATTTATTGTAAAAAAGTTAGAAAGTTTTTTTTGCTAGATTGTTAGAGCTACAGTTTATCAACAATAAAGTAATTTTTAAGTACCTATTTTGCCTATATATTGTCTCTCAAGTTGTGAGGGGGTCTATTTTCTTTATTTTATTTTATTCATCTTTTTGCTTTTGGGGTCACACCTGGTGATGCACAGGGGTTACTCCTGGCTCCTGCACTCAGGAATTACTCCTGGCCATGCTCAGGGGGATCATATGGGATGCTGGGAATAGAACCAGGGTTAGCCATGTGCAAGGCAAATGCCCTACCAGCTGTGGTATCGCTCCAGCCCCAAGAGGGTCTATTTTCTTTAAATTAAAAAAAATCCTTATCGTAGTATTTATAGTGACACCAAGGGAGTTTCAGCTTTACAAAAAGAAAAAAATAAAAGCAAGGTGAGTGGAAAAGTTTACTTTAAACTATACTTTCTCCTGTTATCTTACATAAAAGAGAAAAATTTCTAAATGACCATAAAAGGCAATGGGAAAATATGGGTCTAAGTAAAAGGACTAAATATACAAATAAACTTTCAAAAAGGTTACATACATTTTCTGGAAATTACTTGTCATCTACTTTCAAATGTTTCTTATCATGAAATTATTTTTATACTCACGTGATAAAATAATATATGTCTTGATATAGTTTATAGGTTGATTTTAACTGAATGTTTACCGTGTAAATTATTTTATTAATAGAGGCTTCTTCTTTGGGACATTCCTGGATTTTAAGTTTGTATTCTCTAATGAGGAATTAAATTAGCAGTTCTTCTATTAGAGTTGCCTAATATAGTGTGACATGCAATGGAGCAGGTCCTTGAACAATACTCAGTAGAAGGAGTAATTATCTAGTGAAATGTCTGTGTGTAGACTCTCGGCAAGGTCAGAATCTCCTGACCTAGAAACCGCAGGATGGGAATTAGTTCTCCACTCTCTCAGCAAGCAGGAGCAAATCCAGCAGTGAGAGAGAATCAGGTGAGAAAGAACACTTCCTGACTTTTCACATCTAATGTTGCACATTCCTGACAGTGCCATTCCAGCAATAACCTATACTAAGGGGGACTCTGTGTATCTGGAAACATTCATTTGTACTCAAGCTGCTGTTAAAAGTCTAGTCAACTAAGGAAAGGGTTACTGTCATTCACTAAGTCATTAAGTGAATTATTATTATAATCATTGTAGTAAGGAAGGAAATGCATGTATTTTTTAACAAGGAGAACAAGGATAAGCATAATTGTCATTATATTTTCATAATTAGGTTACTTCAAATCAATTATTCTAAAAATAATCCAATTATTAGAGGGTAAAAAGCAACACTACATTTTAAATGATTGTTCAAACCACTAGTCATGGATGAATAATGCTTTAAGACAAGCAGTGGAAAATGTCTTATTTACATGCAATTTGCTGCTAAGTGGATGGAACTAGAATGTATCTGAGTAAGTCAAATCTGGCAGGAGAGAGAGAGGATACTCTCACTCATAAAGTAAGTAAAGTAAAGGCCCTCCCGTTGATCATCGATTTGCTCGAGAGGGCCCAGTAACGTCTCCATTGGAGACTTTGTTGTTACTGTGTCTGGCATATCGAATACTCTCGGTAGCTTGCCGGGCTCATATTTGGGATAAAATGATACATATGAAGGGAGCAACATCTATTCAAAGGCACAAGAGCCAGAGTTGGTCTATTATACTGGGATTATCTGGTGAGGGTGGAGGGAAGAAGAGGGGTAGCAGGATTCTGGGAAAAGGTAAAGGGAAACATGCACTCTGGTGGTGGGTGGTGTGTGCTAAAGTATGTATGAAACAATCCAGAAAACCAAAAATATGTCTTATTCAATAGACTTAACTTCATCTATATTTTTCTTTCAGAGAATGGGTGATCAAGCATTTGTATTCTAGAGTAAATATGGAATATTTTATTTACAAGAAGATCAGAGATATAGTACAACGGGTCAGACACTTTCCTGGATTCTATCCATAGCAACACATATGTCCACCTGAACATTACCAGAAGTGATCTGTTAGCACAGAGTCAGTATTAAACCCTGAGTATCACTGGGTGTGTCCCTCAAACCAAAAAAAAGTAAACAAAATACGCTTTTAATTTTTTAAATATTTTGGATATATAATACACACAGCAGGAAATAAAATCTTATTCTGAGCATACAAAAATAAATTGCAAGGAAATATAATAGTTTCTGAGTGAACAATAATCCAATATTTTACTAAAATAATCAGAATATAGGAAAACATAGAAAGCAAGGCCAATTGCAAATGATATGGTGAATTTGCCTCCACTGAACTGCTAGGAAGTTATGAAAATGAAATGCAGTTGGCAAAAAAAAAAACTAGGCCTTTTCTATGGTCCTCTCTATATTTCAATGCAAATGCAATGTCTCATTTACTCCTGCACTTGACAAGCCTTATCTCCCTTTTTGAGGAAAGTCATGTGAGACAGGGTCTAAAGAGGACAACAGTGTAACTTTACAGTCATGTGAGTTCAGGGCATTAATCAATGCAGCGGCACAGAGAAAATAATGTGTGTGTAATAGCTTGACCTTCTTATTTTCCCTTTGAAGGCCTGTTTCTTAAGTATCAAAGGGAAGGCACAGAGATGTTAAATTGTGATATACAAATGTGAACAGCCCTTTTCCATCCATTAAAAAATTAGAAATATTTCAACATCTTTCCCTTTTATTTACTTATGTGACTGCATAGAACATGATTTACTTTTTTTAAATTTTTTGTTTAAATAATCATTTTGTCTTGACAATAAGAAGATTTATCAACTTGCCTAATATGAAGTCAATTATAAGACAATGCTTACTATTGAGGTCCAATTCTTTTCAATTCTTTCACAAAGCAGACTGTGTGTAGAAAACCATGGCACGGTTTCTTTAAAGTTTCATATTCATCTATTTCTCAAATAGAAAGAAGCTATTTTTTTGAGTTTCCTGTGTATAAGTCCTTGTCTTGATTCCTTCCTTTTAAAATATGTATAAGACAATGATACAGTTTTGTTGAAGAAATATTTGCAAACTTCTTTTACCCATATGGTATTGATATAGTCTACTTTCAAGAGAAAAGAATATGGCTGCTACAGCAAAACAATCCACAACATCTACAAATGGTGGTCACTATTATGCAAACCTTTTTGCAGACCAATACTAAAGAATATTACTACACTAACTAAATACTTAACATAGTCACTAGTTACTATCATTATCTTTTCTAAAATAAGTAAGAAACACTAGGTTTTCCACTTTCCATATATATATGTGTATATATATATATATATATATATAGAGAGAGAGAGAGAGAGAGAGAGAGAAAGAGAGAGAGAGAGAGAGAACCCTGCAATTGAGGTAATGGTGAAAAACAAAGAAGAAATTGCTGCAGGGAAAATTTTAGACTCATATCTCTTATAAGCATAGATGCATAAAATATAAAATCAGTTTTGGGTCTTGATCATCTTGAAAGTGGTTTGGTTTTCAAATATCTCTACATGAAAATATCTGTATCTGTGTGTATCACACTGGATACAATGCTTTGGTTTTATCAAAAGTCATAGTAGACATGAAAATCAGAAAAGAAATTTTAATCTGTGACCATGAGTTCTCAATTGACCTACAATCTGTAATGTGTACGGGGCGGGAGGAAGGGGGAATCCAATACTCCCTGTGGAGTTTATTTGGAGGGTCAATCATGTGGAGAAAGAGGAGACATAATGTAGCTTGTTAATATATAAATTGTGAAAAGGAGGCAGTTTGTTAAAACCTTACAGAACATATTTGCTAGGGGAAAGAAAGTTGTTCAGGTGCTTGCCTTATGTGAAACTGATGCTGGTCAGGTGAAAAATGATGCTCCCCTGAGCACCCACCCCAGATGTAATAAAACAAAAACAAAAACAAAAAAACAGAAACAAAGTATTGTTGCTATTTCTAAACCTTTACTTTGAAAAACATTCCAATCCTAAGACATTTAGGGGACAATATTTAATATAGTTAAGGAGAGGTCAAACCCAATTTAAGCCCAATAACTTAATTCTAATACATTTAATAATTAATTCTAACACATTAAGTACATTTAAAACCTGAGACTATCCAAAATCCAAAGGATATTTGATTGAGATGCTGGAGAGGAATATATATGTAAATAAGTTTATGTTAGATGGTGCCCTTGATGTACCATATTAAACTATCAAAACAAAAACACTGATATAAGAGAGTAACAAAAATTTCTAGAGAAGTCCATAATTTAATTCAATTAGAAATCCACATTTTTGGTAATATTTTTGTGACAAAACGTAAAAATAGAAAAATTGTGGTGACTGGGCCTAAGCATTAGTCTATTGGGTAGGGCATTTGCCTTGCACACAGCTGGCTGATCCAGGCTTAATCCCTGGCACTGTATATTGTCCTCAGAGCTTTGCCAGGATTGATGCCTGAAATCAGAGCCAGCTGCAAGCCCAGAGCACAGTCAGGTGTAGCCACACCAAATATGTAAAAGTAAAATCATACCTTTAGACTTTTAGACTTTAGAATTTTACACTATTTACTATTAGACTTTAGAATTTTAAAAATCTATGGTAATAAATTATCAGTACTATCTGGTGAAAAGAAATCAACTAGAAAACTTTAATGAACTTAAATTCCAAACTAGAATTGGATCCCTACACTTATATACATGCATCAATAAGCTACATATGCATGCTTTAAGAGTTTTGGGGCCTCACTAATATTCTGAACTGGTCAATGAAGCAATTATGAACTTATCTATTGTCTCCTCTGCTATGATAAAGAACTCTTGGCTATCTCTTACCTCATTGTTACTGAAAACAAAACTGATAATCTTACAAGTCTCGACATAAACTAAATGTATAATATTAAGACTTTAAAAATCATTATTTCAAAATTTCAGATGTCATTAATTAGATCACCATGCACATTTCTCGTCAAGAAATACAAGGTAGAAGTTTCTTGAAAAAAATAATACTCAAGACACAGTGTATCTGATTTTGTATACTCAAATTACTTCCCACAAAGAATAAGCATCCTTGCAGGCTTAATGAATTTAATTTTAAATCAATAAAACTTTGCATGAGATGCAAGTTATTTATTTAAAAATATGACATTTTATGTCAACTGATAGCTTGCAGGCTCTACTACTTTCTGTTCTCCTTTTGCAACCTATTTTAAGACATTAATATGAAAGCCAAGTGTTCCTTCATTTTTGTTCTGGTAAGGAAATTCAACCCTAGCAAGCCTCACCTATTTATGAAGGATAATTTATTTCAATCCTAGCCTCTACTGCAATGAAATCTGTCTAGCTATCTCCTTTTTTTTGGTTCTCAGAAAGTTTCTCTGCTATTATTTATTCTTCTTGTTCTCAGAGAGAAACCTATAAGGAACACATATGCAGGTGATATCCTGATTCTAAATACAAAGTTTTTTTTTTCTTTTTACAAGAGGAGTTATTTTTATTTCCATGGAGTGTACAATATAGTTAAATTATATTCTCATTCAAACAAATTCCTTAAAATATACATTATTAGTGTATCCATTATTAAGAGAAAAAACAGTAGAAAGCAATCGAGTTGCCTAAGATTGTATGTCAGTTTTGAGGTGAAGCTGAGAGCTTTCTAGAAAAGAAATACTTCCAAGCCAATGAATTGTTAAATTTAAGTTAGAAATTATAATATTGGCAAATATTTCAGATGCTGGTAAGACTAGAGGTTTTTGTGATCTTAGAGACCTTGATGCCAGACTTGGTTTTGTTTTAAAAGAAATCACATTTTCTGATATATTTTTGTTTTGAAAGAAATTCCATTTCTGGTGTGTTTTCCCTAGGAACGTTCAAATCACACTGTACGGATTTTATAAAATCCAAATGTTAATCAATATGCAACTACCGATTAGATGTGAGAAATGGAAAATTTACTTCTTTGTGGCCCCTTTTCTGTCAATGTAAAATGTGAGTAGTATTGTTTTCACACTATTATTTTTTAAAAACATTAACAAAATTTTTTATTTTGACCAAATTAGTAATGTACTTAATCCTTTTTCCTAGCATATTTCACAAATTAAGGGCTAAAAAAGAAATTAAAATAATATAGAAACCCTTACTAATCTGCCATAAATATTCTATGAATGACTCTACAACTTATTCACAAATCAGCAATTGTGGTATACACAAAATATCTTTTTTTCCTGAGAACTCACTGAGGGAAGTATTAGAAGTGCCACATTCAGACTAATTTTCCTTTCCATTATCAGGAATATGCACCAGGAAATACATAAACACAGACATGTTCATCTAGACATGTTTGCATCACTGTGAATTCTAAGGCACCATATAAAAAGCTAGAGATGTAGTCATGGTATCAGAAAACTAGTAGTGGAAATTTTTTTTTAAAAAAATTGAGAAGGAAGCAATTCACTTTTGGTAGTCCACTGAAAACTGGATTCGAAAAATGTGGGAAAGATTAATATACATGCATGTAAGAGAAATAAAGAATATCATTTCAATGTGGAAGGCAACGTAGATTTGCAATGTTAGTAACTGCTGTACTTAAATAAATTAAAATAGGATAACTTATTCTCTATTAATCTTTGCTTGTTATAACTTCTTTAAGACTATTAATTAACACTATATGATTAATTATGCATGGTGATTCCTATCTAGTTTGCATCTTTGATTCCAGATTACATTGTGCAGTTTCTACAACAGAAATATTTCAGTGAATTTATTCAGTGGAAAGAATTCAGTGGGGTTTATACTCCCAGTGGAAATGAATTTAGAGGATTTTACTTGGCTTTATATAAGATAAAAACCTTATTTGTTGATAAATCAAAAAGGATAATCTGCAAATTGTATCATATATCCATCTCAGTGTTTGTTTGCTTTCTCGAATTTGTTTAAGTATATTTCTTCAATTTGTTTGACAAAGAACATCAGCAAGAAAAAAGTGAGAACGATGTGAAAATAAGAAAATTTATTCAGGGTACTGAATAATCTATTGGTGTCAGGGGAGTAAACCAAGGTAGCAATTGTCAGAATCTTTTTCATGGTATAGTGTCATTAAAAAGCTTTAGCTCTCTGCCAGACACACATTCCAATTACCACAGATAATTTTTCATAGGATCAATATATATCAGAAATTCTGGAAGTATGCCTAATCAAATTACTCAACATGGCCCATCTCATCAGAATAATGTTAATAGTACTTACAAAGAGATTGACATTAATGAGCACAGTTTTTATAATAAAATGATATTTATAGAGTAAATAAAAAAGAATTCCCTCAAGTGCTATAGCATATGATTCTTAAATATATAACTTTTACATTAAAATAAAATAATTACTAAGGTGTAAGCCACATCAAGGACTAATTTCACTAGTTGAAGTTTCCTTGCAGCAAGGTTTCATATATAAGCATTAACATTTGTAGTCTTTGATCACTTGATCACTTGACTTCCCGTTAATCGTCGATTTGCTAGAGTGGGTACCAGTAACGTCTCCATTTGTCCCTGTAACGTGCTAGTGTAGCCCAATGGCGTCTGTTCGCTCTAAGAACATGAAGAGCCTCAAACCAATCGTTCATGATCTTGATGAAGAAGTCTGACCATCTGGTAGGTGGGCGGCCATAGCGGTCTTTTGACATCCCGTGGAATCCAGTCGGTAACAGCTCTACTCCAGCGGTCATCTTTAAGTCTCATTACATTACCAGCCCATCTGATTTTTGACACCTTGGCAAAGGAGACAGCATCCTTGATTCTTGATCGTCGATGGATGTCAGAACTCCGGATTCTTTCTCTCATTTGAGTGAAACGTGATATTCCAATCATAGCTCTTTCTATTCCTCTTTGGGAGACCCGAATAGCGTTCTTATCCTGTTGCGTAGGATCCAGGTCTCTGAGGCATATGTTAATGCAGGAAGAACAGTGGAATCAAAGAGATGTGCCCGGAGCCGGAAGTTCTTCATCGTCTTAGCTATTTCTTCTATGCTCTTGAAGGCATTCCAAGCCCCTCTCTTCCTCCCGCACAGCTCTGGTGCCAGGTCATTTGTCATGTTGACTTCTCGACCTAGGTACCCATAGCTGTTGCATTCCGAGATGGTCATTCTGTTGAGAGTGAATGGGGCGTCAGGAACAAGGCTGTTTCTCATGAACATTGTCTTCGTAAGATTCAGCTGTAGTCCAACCTTTCCATACTCACGGTCGAAGTCGGCCAGCATTTGTGCCGCTTGGCTGATGTTTGCTTTTTGGGTCACACCCGGCGATGCACAGGAGTTACTCCTGATTCATGCACTCAGGAATTACTCCTGGCGGTACGCGAGGGACCATTTGGGTTGCTGGGAATCGAACCTACCCACCCTACCCGCTGTGCTATTGCTCCAGCCCCAAATCCCTCTCTTGACATCAATGATTACTTCTTTGTAGATTGGTGATATCCTGGTAGTGAATCCATAATACAGCACACGGAGGATCTTGATGTATTGAGCTTGAATGCCCTGATTGGCTAGGGCTTCAATGACCACTTCCATCTCAACAGAATCAAAGGCCTTCTTCAAATCAATGAACATTAGACAGAGCAGCATCTTGAACTCCCAAGAAACCTCAATGAGCTTGGTTATCGTGTGGATATTGTCGATGGTGCTGAATCCTTTGCAGAACCCGGCTTTCTCACATGGTTGTCCTTCATCTAGTGTTCTGCCAATCCTATTTAGGATGACTCGAGTGAACAACTTGTAGACGACAGACAATAGGCAGATCGGGCGATAGTTGCCAATGTCATGGATGTCTCCCTTCTTGAACAGTAGTACATCCTGCTGGTTTTCCATTGGGACAGAACTTTGCATTCAGACAGGTAGCGTGTGTAGAGCCGAGCCAGTGTATTGATGAGTACTGACGGCAGGTTCTTCAATGTGTTCAGGTCTGACCTTGTCTGGGCCGGGTGCTGTTCGTTTCTTTACTGACGAATGGCGTGTCGGATTTCGGAAGGGAGAACATTGAGATAGATATATCCATCCTGTGGAATTTGGTGTTTCGGCAAGTGGACATGGCTATCGAAGAGATTTAAGTAGAAGTCATGGATAATCTTCTCCATTGCCCTTCTGGAAGATGTGATAGGTCCATCAGGACGTCAGAGGGCAGTCATCTTGGTCTTGTAGTTGGCGAAGGACAGGCAGGCGTTACAAATATTTTTTCCTGGCTTCTGCCGCATCTACCAGCACTTCTGCTCTTCTCACTTGGAGGTCTTCCTTGATCGCATCTCTGCACTGCTTTGCGAGCTTGGATGTTCGCTTTCGGTTGCCTGAGGCATGCACCAAACCATGTTCGCGAATAAGCTCAAGAGTTTTCGAAGACAGGGGTTTTATTTTGTGGCTATCTCTCTCAGCATTCTTCGCACAATCATGGAGGTGCTGAACCAGTCGATTATATTCCTCGTCAATGTTGTCAATAATGGCATCTTCGCATGTTGCCGCTATAGTGCCAAAGAGCTCCCAGTTGGTGGTCGTTCTGGGAGTTCCTTTTTTAAACTTTGCAGCCCTTTCTCCCCACTCTCTGAAGTAGAATTTTGCATGAAGGAGATGGTGGTCCGATCTCATTTGGAATTTTGGGACAACAGAGACATCGATCAGGCAAATCCGTCTATTTAATATGATGTGGTCTATTTCGTTGTGGAAACGTCCACGGGGAGACTCCCATGTCCAACGTTTAGATTTGACCTTCTGGAACTTTGTGTTACCATGAATGGTCTTGGTTGACATGATGAACTCAGACAGTCTCTCACCCTGTTCGTTCCATTCTAGGCCATGGGTCCCGATTTGAAGTTCTACAGCTGATCTTCTCAGTCCTATCTTTGTATTAAAATCACCCACAATGATCTTGTAGAAGGTGTGGTCTTCTTTATAGAACTTCTCAAGCTCCATGTAGAACTTCTCAATTTCTTTTTTATCATAATTAGATGTTGGTGCATAGACAACAAAGATAGAAACTTCTGGCAGTGAGCCACATCTATTCAAATGTAAATGTCTGATTTGGGTTGGTAGGCATTCGAATGAATAAATACTCATGGCCAAGTTTGTGTTGACAAGGACACCGATGCCTCCGACACCTCTTTAATCGCATGTTCCAAGGAACAATTCTCCATTGTCAAAAACGGCATGATGAGATTGGTGCCTTCTTGTCTCGGTCAGACCAATGTTGTCGTACTTGATATTTTGCGCTTGTACCATCAGGTCCTCAATGGATGCATCTGAAAGTGCATTGAAAGTGTAGACATTCATTTTTGTCTTCCTTCATTGTGGCAGCCTAGTTCGGCCTTGAGATTTTATTGGCCTCTCCTTTCTCATCCTTCTCAATGCTGCCATGTTGGTGAAGCCTTCAGGGTCAGGTGAACAAGACCCATTGTAATTACTGGTTTTGGCATATCAAACACACAATGGATAGCTTGCCAGGCTCTGCCGTATGGGCGGAATACTCTCGGTAGCTTGCCAGGCTTTCCGAGAGGGAAATTTAATTTGATTCATTAATTAAACTGATATTATCCAATTAAGAGATAATGAAGTTTAACACCTCCAAAGAAGTCTTCTGCATATACTTTCCCTACAGATTCACTTCATATTGCACTCTCTGTATTGAGAGTTTAAACATTTACGCCAACATAAAGTTGGGGGAGCTGGGGAGCTACTATAGTGGATAGGGAGCTTGCCTTCCACACTCTGAGCCATGATTGACTGCAGAACTCTGGAGTTTTCCCAGAGCCCCGTCAGGTGTCTTCCTTAAGCAGAGTCATGAGTAAGCCCTGAGCACTTCCATAGGTGACCCCCAAATTAGCACTGTAGCACTGTCCTCCTGTTGTTCATCGATTTGCTCGAGCAGGCGCCAGTAATGTCTCCATTGTGAGACTTGTTGTTACTGTTTTTGGCATATCAAATACACCACAGGGAGCTTGTCATGCTCTGCTGTGTGGGCAGGATACACTCAGTAGTTTGCTAGGCTCCCCGAGAGGGAGGGGGGAATTGAACCTGGGTCAACCACGTGCAAGGCAAATGCCCTACCCACTGTGTTATTGCTTCACTCTAAATTAACAAAAATATATTTCAAAACATGTCTCCTATGTTGAAGGGGGCATGAAAAGTATTAGTTTATATTTATTGTCTCTTATCGAGTCATAATTGCTCTAATAATTTTTGTTATAACAACTTATTCTTCAAAAAATTAATGAATCAAATATCAACTCATTTTATTCAAAGAAAGATTCAAACCATCAAATGCTTCTTCTCTTTATTTTTGTGCTTGTACTGGGCCACATCATCTTGATATTTTGGTGTCTTACTCTGTGGTACTCAAGGAACAGTGTTGTGCATAGCAAAAGAGACCTACTGTATGCAGAGTTTGACTCCATTTCCACTGAGCTATTTCTCTGATAACCCTCAGAGTATATTTTTCAAACTAAGATAGTGGATGCAGAATATATGATTCAAATGTGTATTTGATGTATATTAAAATTTTATTTTTTTATATTTTTGCTTTGAAAAAATATATAAATTTTACTAGGATAATTAAAACCCAAGGAGTCTCAGTTTTTAAATATAGCAGAGTAATACAGTGATTTTTATTTATCTAAGCATTGGATCAGCCCTACTCTGGGAAAGCAGATCATAAAACTATCCACTGAAGATAGTTATTAGAAGAAATAGATGCGATATTATGGTTACAGTATAGCATACAAATATGAAGTGAATAACTATCGGGATTCAATTTCAATCCATTCCAAAATCATTCAAAATATATAAACGTTAGTATAGTATGTTTTAATATAAAATATGATAAATACTAGAGATCTAAATTCAGCAAATGCATTGAGATAAATATTATCTAATATCATCACAGCCTTAAATAATAAAACTCTAATGACACAAACCAACTCTTTCCTCTTGTTAATTTGAGCTCTCAGTGAGGTGTAGTTAACAAAGGTAATACAATCTTAAAATGCATAATAGAAGTTAATTGCCTAGATAATGGGAAATAATATTCCCATTGGAGTGTGTTGGTTAGGACACATGGAATAATGGAATCAATTTAATGTACTCTAGGACTTTACTTACATCCATATTACGGCAATTAACAACTTGGCTTATCAGTAGTTTTTTATGTATATTTCCTCTATCATAGATTGTGAATGCATGCATGCAAGGATCATGATTTATCCAGTTTTATGCATTGGCACCTGGCAGAAAATGTGGCTATTAGTATTTGCCTAATAAAGCATTACTTTCATTAAGGTACCCACCTTACCTCCTTGGATGCTTGCCATAAAATCATAATTTCTGAACCTATTTCTTATTATTTCCAAATTCTATTCATCATATAATTGCTCAAGGCCTAGAAACCTTTTGAAGGTCGCGGTTCTAGTAAATGGCAGGCAATGTATTAAACCAAGGTAGATTTACTTCACAGTATTATTTTTTTTAATGTATTCACCCTTACATATACACAAACCTGAAACAAAAAGACAAAGGAAAGAAAATAAATGCAATCAAACAAAAGGAAAATAAAATAAAAATTTAATATTATTTCTCAATGGAAATCTTTAAAAAGTAAGATGTTATTGATACTATATTTATAAAGAGATCTTTTTATAAATAACAAAGGAGTAAGAAGGAATATAAGCTACTAAAAAACAAAAAATAACTTTAAAAAGAATCTTATTTGAAAGAAATAATTTTCGCATTGTTAAAAATCAAGGTCTGTATCGAGGTAAAGTATTAAGTACTCATCCAGAGGTTTTGGCAAAAGATACAAATTTGAAAACTCTCTATTTAAAAGAAATCCAAAAAATGTGTACTTGCCATAAAGGTGTTACAAAAGACTACAATAAATCTTTGCCTGCAGAAGGCCCATTGTATATGTGTTCCATGCCATATTTGACTTGCCCTAGTTCGAATAGAATATCATACATATACTTGCTTTGTTAATTAAAGAGAATTGAGCACAAGTAAAATCGAACACTAAATGCAATAAAACAATATTCAAGGCTTTCTTGCAACTAATATTATAAAGAGAATTATAGAAAATTGAGCAAAATCATTGATCAAATGCAGTGGAGAAATTTGGATTATCTGCCCATCACCTGTCCATATTTCTAACAAAACCCACTACTTCTTAGTAAACAAAAGGATATGGATGTGGTGCAAAGATTATTGCAATTTAGCTACTTTTGTTAAAAACAAAAATAATGTTATTCTGAAAAGTCTGCTGGGAACAATATGGGAATCCGCAGTATACATTATGCAATTTGTTTTAAATTTATCATTTACTGAGTCTAACAAAATTAGACTATAAACACATGTTTGTCACCTATATACCTACTTTCCATTTGTGAAGTTAGTGTTTAATTGGGTAATAGTTTATTCACAAAGGATTGCCACAACAGCTACATTAAGAACACTTGCAGACTACATCATGTGAAATGTGGTGACACTGCAGTGAAACTGTCACCCATTTTTTATGAGTGAATATAAGAGGACATAATCTTATCTTTAACAAACGAATCAGATCCTTACAGACATAAATAAACAAAATACAAGCTGTATAGAATTCTCACCAAAATACACCAAGATGTTATGATTATTACATGATAAAGAGAAAGGATAATGGAATAATATTATATTTAGATTATATTCAACTTCACTTTTGTATTACTGTGTTTTCTAGCATAATTTTCCAGAGAAATGAAGTAACTAGCCATGGGCTTGTTATTTTGTTTTTTTGTTTTTCTGGATTTGCTCTTGCTTGATCAAGTACTTCCTCTGGTTCAGAGCTTGAATTTTTGACCTATAGGTAAATGACTAAATTGAATATGTTTGGAGATTAATAAACTAATTATGAAAAACCCTACCTAGTCCCTAGGGGATGTTACATAATATAATTATTATCTTTGTCTTATTTTGGCAAAAAATGTCTAATATATGTTGTATCCTCATAATTTTGAAACAAATACATGAGCTAAGTTGTAAAGCTGTGATGATTTTTTTTTCAATAAAATGAATCACAGGATTCTGTGTGAAAACTATCAGTACATATAACTATAGATAAAAAACTAAATTGCGCAAGGTATGAGAGTGACAATAATAAGAATATGTCTTTTACAATATTTATAAAATATATTGATAAATATTTAGCTATACTGATTAATGGGGACAAAGCTTACGATAAAAATTAAGATTAAAAATACAAGTGAGCAAACATTAGAGACTCTTTGGTGTTTCTCCTAAGTGTACTTTATGTCTCAATCCCCTTAATTTTTTTTTTGCCTCCCTACCTAAAAGTGTTCTCAAGCCTTGCATGTTTTGCATTGATTCAGGTAGAGTTACAGATGGAGTGGAGCAGAGCTCACAGGAGACCATCACAAAACCTTCCCAAGCTTTACTGAACAAATACTCCTCTCTTTGAAAACTGCCAAGACCAGGCCCTCTAAAAAGACTCCTAAAACATTTTAGAATCTTTTCTCTCAAATTTCAGTAATTTTTCTTTTCTACCAGTCCCATATAAAACACTAACAGCAGCCTGAGAGAGAGATGGTGTTTGGGGGTAAGACATCTGCAATCTTACCAGGTTCCTAACACCTACCTAAACCTATGTTTTGTTTTTGTTTTTTTTTTGTTTTGTTTTGTTTATTTGCAATGTCATTCCTCTCTTGGACATTAGTCTGCAAGCAATGAGCACCTGAAGAAATAAAGGTCGAAGTCCAGATGGCTTTACGATGCAATTGTACCAAATGATGAAGAATGATCATAAATAATTTCAAAAAAATCAAAAAGGCAAAAATGGGAAAGCATTTTCATAATCACTTTGTAAGGCCATTATGTTTCAAAATCAAAGTATTGGTCTTTGTAGATGAAGAAAATTACAAGCGAATCAACATCCCTTAAGAAGACAAGTGATAAGATCCTTAACATAATAGCAAATTGTATTGATTAATATACAAAAAAAAGAGGATACATCAATCACGGCCATCCTGTTGTTCATCGATTGCCTCGAGCAGGCCCCTTCGTCCTAGCCCTGAGATTTTTAAAAAGTGCCATATTCAAGGCTCTTTTTAGGGTTAGGAGAATGAGAGCTATCAATTGTTACTGGTATTTGGCATATTGGGTATGCCACGGGGAGTTTTCCAGACTCTACCGTTTGGGCAGAATACATTCGGTAGCCTGCCGGTTTGTCCAAAAGTAAGAATGAGATAAGATAAAACCCAGCTCCTGGAAGAGAACAGCACAGAGTCTCCTGCACCTGCGTGTGGCTGTCCTCGCTTGGGGCCCCTTGGAGGGGGTCGGATTGAGTTTCCCTCCCCGTCCTGACCAGAGCTCCGGCAACTGAAGACCTCCAGAACCAGCCACAACCATGCTGAGACCACTCTCCACACACATGAAGGTACCAGCAGAGGAACAAAGGAATGAGGGCCCCAGGGCTGAGATCTCCAAGCCTGCTCAGATCAGGGCTGAGCATCCTCCACCCACATCTTCCACCTTCCAGTAGGCAGTGGTCACACCCAGCAACTGGCCCCCTGGCACTGTGTAATCCTATCAACATCAATATCAAGAAGAATTTATTCTAAAAATGTTACGTTTCTTATTTCTGGACACATACAAACACTATCATATCCCACCATGTTAAAGGAATATGGACAAAAACATTCAAAAACAAAAAAAAATACCTACATAAAATTTTAATTGGTGGCTCTTTCAGGGTCAGGGGAATGAGACCCATTGTATTTACTGGTTTTGGCATATCAAATACTCCATGGATAGCTTGACAGGCTCTACCATGCGGGAAGAATATTCTTGGTATCTTGCCAGGCTCTCCGAGAGGGATAGAGGCTTTTAGGGTGGCCTCTAATCGCCCTTGCGGTTGTTCCCATGGTTCAAACCATATTTGAACCCCATCGAATATGGTACAATAATCTTGGAAGATGGATATTAAGTGTCTTATGATCTCCAAGCCTGCTTGGATCCAGGCTGAGCATCCTCCACCCAGATCCTCCATATTCCAGTAGGCATGGGTCACACCCACCAACTGGCCCCCTGGCACCGTGTAATCCCATCAACGGCCAAGACCCAGAGACTATAAAACCCAGGTCCCGAAAGCTACATCTTTTTATCTCATTTTTACTTTGGACAAACTGGCAGGCTACCAAATGTAACCTGCCCACATGGTAGAGTCTGGCAACCTCCCCGTGGTCTATCTAATATGCCAAATACCAGTAACAATGATGGGTCTCATTCTCCTAACCCTAAAAGAGCCTTGAATATGGCACTTTTCAAAAATCTCAGGGCTAGGACAAAGGAGATGTTACTGGGGCCTGCTCGAAGCAATCGACGACCAACAGGATGATCGTGATCATGATGATGTGTCCTCCAGTACCTCCACTACCCAGCCACCACCATGCTCTAGGATGCTTTCGGAATGTTTGGGCTGAGACTCACACATGAGTGAAGCCCACAGAACAAGGTAAGCAGAACTCTGTGATTTTGGACTCCAGGCTCAACAGATCTGAGAACAGAGATCTTCTTCCTGCTGCCATCAATCTCCAGCGACCAAGGGATTAAAACCAGAAGCCCCACCCTACCCTACTCTATCTGCTTCCACAACCTCCATGATCCAGAGATTAAACACAGAAGACTCACCCTACTGGTACCAGATAAATACATCATTGGCAGACCTCCACTACCTCCAATGCCTCCACTACCCAGCCACCTCCAGGCTCTAGGACACTTTCTAGGATGCTGACCCTGAAAGAGCCACCAATACAACAGCATTAAGAAGGATGAGGAAGGAAGGCTGATAAAATCTCAAGGCCCAACTAGGCTGCCAAAACGAAGAAGGACAAAAAGGACTGTCTGTACTTTCAATGCACGTACACTGTCATAGGATGCATCCATAGAGGATAGTATAAGAACAAAAGATCAAGTGTAACATCATTAGTCTGACCGAGACAAGAAGGCATCAATCACATACGCCTTTTTCGAAACTGGAGAAGAGCTGTTCCTTGGAACATGTGACAAAAGAGGCATTGGTGGTGTCAGTGTCCTTGTCAACACAAACTTAGCCATGAGCATTAGTTCATTCGAATACCTAACAACCGGAATCAGATTATTACACTTGAATAGATGTGGCTCACTACCAGCAGTTTTTATCTTCGTTGTCTATGCACCAACATCCAATTATGGTGAAGGAGAAATTGAGAAGTTTTACATGGAGCTGGAGAAGTTCTATAAAGAAGACCACACTTTCTACAAGATCATTGTCGGTGATTTTAATACCAACTTAGGACCAAGAAGATCAGCCGAAGAACTCCACATCAGGACCCATGGTCTAGAATGGAACGAACAGGGTGAGAGACTGCCTGAGTTCATCATGTCAACCTAGACCATCCAGAGTAACTCACAGTTTCAGAAGGCCGAATCTAAATGTTGGACATGGGAGTCTCCCGGAGGCCCGTTCCACAATGAAATTGACAACATCATATTCAATCGACGGTTTTGCCTGACCGATGTTGCTGTTGTCCCAAAATTCCAAACGAGATCAAACCTCTGTCTCCTTTGTGCAAAATTCTACTTCATGAAGCAGGGAGAAAGGGCTGCAAAGTTTAAGAAGAGAACTCCCAGAATGACCACCAACTGGGAGCTCTTTGGCTCTGTTGCAGCAACATGGGAAGATGCCATGGTTGACAGCATTGATGAGGAGTACGATTGATTGGTTCAGCACCTCCATGTGCGAGGAATGCCAAGAAAGAGATAACCACAAAAAAAAATAAAAACACCTGTCTTCGAACACTCTTGATTTTATTCGCCAACATGGCTTGGCGCATGCCTTTGGCAACTGCAAGCGAACGTTCGAGCTTGCAAAACAGTGCAGAGAAGCGATCAAGGAAGACCTCAAAGGCAGAAGAGCAGCAGTGCTAGTAGATGTGGCAGAGCCGCGAAAACCATTCGTAATGCCCGCCTGTGCTTCACCAACTACAAGACCAAGATGACTGCTCTCCGACATCCTGATGGATCTATCACATCTTACAGAAAGGCAATGGAGAAGATTATACATGACTTCTACTCAGATCTCTTTGATAGCCACGTCCACCTGCCCACATACCAAATCCCACAGAATGGATATGTCATTCACAATGTTCTCCCTTCTGAAATTCCACATGCCATTTCGTCGGTAAAGAAGTGAAAACCACCTGGCCCAGACAAGGTCAGACCCAAATACCTGAACAACTGGCCATTAGTACTCATCAATACACTGGCTCGGCTCTTCACATGCTACCTCTCTGAATACAAGGTTCTGACCCAATGGAAAACCAGCAGGACTACACTACTGTACAAGAAGAGAGACATCCATGACATCGGCAACTATCTTGCAATCTGCCTGTTGTCTGTTGTCTACAAGTTGTTCACTCGAGTCATCCTGAATAGGATTGGCAGAGCACTAAGTGAAGGATGTGAGCAAGACATGTGAAAAAGACGGTTTCCTAAAAGGATTCAACACGATCGATCGACCATATCCATACGATAGCCAAGCTCATTGTGGTTTCTCGGGAGTTCAAGATGCCATTCTAACATCCATAGATTTAAAGAAGGCCCTTGCAGAGCTGTAGACCAATGGAACAGAGTTGATTATACTGACATTTCCCCCAAACATATAATCATCTAATCTTTGATAAGGGGGCAAGAAAAGTGAAATGGAGCAGGGAAATCCTCTTTAATAAACTGTGCTGGCAAAACTCGACGACTACATGCAAAAAAGTGGGCTCAGATCTCTGCCTAACACCATGCACAAAAGTAAGATCGAAATGGATTTATGACCTCAACACCAGACCGGAATCCATAATGTTTATTGAAGACAAAGTTAGCAAAACTCTCCATGATATTGAAGCTAATGGTATCTTCAAAGATGTCATGCCACTGGCCGAGCAAGTGAAAACAGAGATAGACAAATGGGACTATCTTACACTAAGAAGCTTCTGCACCTCAAAAGAAACAGTGACCAACATACAAAGACAGCCTACAGAATGGCAAAGGATATTCAACAAATACACATCTGACAAGGGGTTGATATTAAGGATATACAAGGTACCGGTTGAACTCCACAAGAAGAAATCACCCAACCCCATCAAAAAATGGGGCGAGGAAATGAACAGAAACTTTCGCAAAGAAGAAATCTGAATGGCAAAAAGGCACATGAGAAAATGCTCTACATCACTGATCATCAGAGAGATGCAGATCAAAACAACAATGAGATATCATTTCACATCACAGAGACTGGCTCACATTCAAAAGAACAAAAGCAACCGGTGCTGGCGCGAATGTGGCGAGAAAGGGACCCTCCTTCACTGCTGGTGGGAATGCCGGCTGGTCCAACCCTTTTGGAAAACAGTATGGACGATTCTCAAAAAATGAGAATTTGATCTCCCATTTGACCCAGCTATAGCACTCCTGGGAATATATCCCAGAGAGGCAAAAAGGTATAGTCGAAGTGACATCTGCAATTGTTTGTTCATTGCAGTACTCTTTACAATAGCCAGAATCTGGAAAAAACCTGAGTGCCCGAGAACAGATGACTGGTTAAAGAAACTTTGGTACATTTACACAATGGAGTACTATGTAGCTGTTAGAAAAGATGAAGTTATGAAATTTACATACAAGTGGTACTACATGGAAAGTATCATGTTAAGTAAAATGAGTCAGAAAGAGCGGGATAGACACAGAAAGATTGCATTCATCTGGGGAACATAAAGCAACAAAAAGGGAGTCTACACCCAGGAATGGCTGAGATTAGTACCAGGAATTTTGCTCCATGACTTGAAGGCCAGCCACACGTGCTAGGTGAAAAGGAAGCTCAGATAGAGAAGAGAGCACCAAATAAAGGGTGTTGTGAGGATCCTCCCAGGGTGGGAGAAGCATGCTAAAAGTAGACTATAGACCAAACATAATTGCTACTCAATGCCTCTCTTGCAAAACACAGTGCCCCAAAGAAGGGAGAGAGAACAAGGGGGAATGCCCTGCAACAGAGGCAGGGTGGGACAGGGGGGAATGGGGGATGGGGGGAATTCTGGGACCCGTGGTGGTAGAGGATGGGCACTGGTGGAGGGATGGGTACTTGATCATTGTATAACTGAAACCCAAGCACAAAAATTTATAAGTATAAAACTGTACCTCATGGTGTTTCACTAATAAAAAAATAAAAAATAAAATAAAATATAAAGAAAAATAAAGAAGGCCTTTGATTCTGTACAGAATGAAGCAGTCATCTAGGTCCTAGCCAAACAGCATGTTCAAGCTCAATACATCAGGATCCTCCATGAGCTGTATTACGGATTCACTACCAGGATCTCACAACTCTAAAGGATAGGATCATCCATGTCAAGAGAGAGGTTCAGCCCGGTGATACTATTTCACCAAAACTCGTAATTGCCACCCTCCAGAATGTCATGTGACAACTGGAATGGGAAGGAATGGGAGTGAAGATAGACGGTAAGCAACTACACCACCTCCACTTGGCTGATGACATTGTTCTAATAACACCAAACATTAGCCAAGCGACACAAATACTGGCTGAATTTGACCGTGAGTATAGAAAGGTCAGACTGCAGTTGAATCTCACAAACACAATGTTTATGAGAAACAGTCTCATTTCTGATATTCCACTCGATTTCAACAGTACAAACATCTCCAAATTCAACAGTTATGTGCACCTATGTCGAGAAGTCAACAATACAAATGACCTGGCACCTGAGTTGTGCAGGAGGAAGAGAGCGGCTTGGAACACCTTCAAGAAAGATGTAGAAATAGATGAGGATGAAGAACCTTCAGCTCTGGGCACAAATCTTAGATTCCACTGTTCTTCTTGCATTTATATACACCTCAGAGACCTGGGCCCTAAAAAAACAGGAATAGAACGCTATTCAGATCTCCCAAAGAGGAATCAAAAGAGCTTGGAGTATCACGTTTCACTCAAATGAGAGAAAGAATCCAGAGTTCCGACCTCAGTTGATGATTGAGTTTCAGGGATGCTGTCTTACTTGTCAAGGCATCGAAAATCAGATGGGTTGACATATAATAAGATTTGGAGACGACTGCTGGACTAGAGCCGTTACTGATGGATTTCTCGGGATGTCAAAAGATTGCGTGGCTGCCCACCTATGAGACGGTCAGACTTCTTCATTAAGACCCCGAATGATTGGTTTGAGGCTCTTCATGTTTCTAGAACAAGCAGACACTATAGGGCTACACTAGCAAATGACAGTGACAAATAGAGATTTTACTGGTGCCTGCTCAAGCAAATCGATGAGTAATGGGACGTCAAGGATCAAGTGAAAATTTTAATATATAAACCTATTTCACAAAGTCTAGTATCCTTTCATGATATTGCTAAATAATTAGAAAAGCATGGAAGTCTTCTTATTTGATACTTCTAATGGAGCTCCTAGCTGAAACCATACTTATTGATGAAAGAGTAAAACACTTTCCCAAGTTCATGAACAAGATATATATTCCACTCTCCATTTTCATTTTGTTTTGTCTTGAGAATTTTAGTGAAGACTATTACATCAAAACAATAAAAGAAATTCACATTATTGATATCTGTATTTTAGGTCACTAATATTACATATAGAAACTCATGAAGAATTTAGTACACACACAATAAAAGTTAGAACTAATGAATAATTTGATGTTGGTTAAAGGATTTAAGATCAAGATTACAAATCTTGACCTTATTTATAATAGTTGTATATAAACTGAAAAGAAATCAAGAAAATGTTTTTATTTGTAATTATACTAAAACCAAGAATAGAGCTAAAAAGAAAAATACTTCACAAAACCAATTAAATACGTACTCTGAAGACTAACAAACGTTATTCATTATTGAAAAAAATTAGAAAACCTAAATAAATAAAAAACTATATATATGAAGACTTCATTTGGTTACAATGTTGCTATCAATTGGTCTTCACATTAACACAATTCTCATCAAGCTTCAACTATTTGGGGGGATTTGTTTCATAATCAAGTAATAGGTAAAATTGTAAAGAACTACAATGTTTAGTGATGTAGAGCATTTTCTCATGTGCCTTTTAGCCATTCGGATTTCTTCTTTAGGAAAGTTTCTGTTCATTTCATCACCCCATTTTTTGATGGGGTTAGATGTTTTCTTCTTGTAGAGTTGAACCAGTGCTTTGTATATCCTTGATATCTACCCTTTATCAGATAGGTATTGGGTAAATATCCTTTCCCATTCTGTAGATTGTCTTTGTATTCTAGTTATTGTATCTTTTGAGGTGCAGAACCTTCTTATTTTGAGATAGTCCCATTTGTTTATCTCTGTTTCCACTTGGTTCGTCAGTGGAGTGTCGTCTTTGAAGATACTGTTAGCTTCAATATCATAGAGGGTTTTGCCGACCTTGTCTTCAATGTACCTTATGAATTTTGGCCTGATGTTGAGATCTTTAATCCATTTTGATCTGACTTTTGTGCATGGTGTTCAGTCGAGTTCTAAACCCAATTTTTTTGCATGTGGTTCAGTTATCCCAGCACCATTTGTTAAAGAGGCTTTCCTTGCTCCACTTCACATTTCTTGCTCCTTATCAAAGATTAGATGTTCATACATTTGGGGTTGTGTGTATGGATATTCCACTCTGTTCCATTGGTCTGTGTCCCTGCTTTGTTCCAGTACCATGCTGTTTTAATTATTACCGCTTTGTAGTAGAGTTTGAGGTGGGGAGGGTGATGCCTCCTCATTTCTTTTTCCCAAGAATTGCTTTAGCTATATGTGGGCATTTCTCTACATCACTAATCATTAGGGAGATGCAGATCAAAACAACTATGAGATATCATGTCACACCCCAGACACTGACGCACATCAAAAAGAACAAAAGCAACCGGTGTTGGCATGGATATGGCAAGAAAGGGACTTTCCTTCACTGCTGGTGTGAATGCCGACTGGTTCAGCCGTTTTGGAAAATAGTATGGACGACTCTCAGAAAATTAGAAACTGAGCTCCCATTCGACCCAGCAATACCACTCCTGAGAATATATCCTGGAGATGCAAAAAAGTACAGTCGAAATGACATCTGCACTTCTATGTTCATTGTTGCACTATTCGCAATAGCCAAAATCTGGAAAAAACCTGAGTGCCTGAAAACAGATGACTGGTTAAAACAACTTTGATACATCTACACAATGGAGTAATATGCAGCTGTTAGAAAAGATGAACTCATGAAACTTACATACAAGTGGTACTACATGGAAAGTATCATGCTAAGTGAAGTGAGTCAGAAAGAGAGGGACAGGCATAGAAAGATTGCTTTCATCTGGGGAATATAAAGTAACACAATGGGAGACCAACAACCAAGAATAACCGAGACAAGTACAGGAGGTTCACTCCAGGGCTTAGAGGCTAGCCGCAGATTCTGGGGGAGAAGGCAGCTCAGATAGAGAGGGGAACACCAAGTAAAGGGTGTTGGGAGGATCGTCCCAGGATGAGAGATGAATGCTGAAATTAGACTATAGACTGAACATGAAGGCCACTCAATGCCTCTTTTGCAAACCATAGCACCCAAAAGGAGAGAGAGAAAATAAAAGGGAATACCCTGCCACAGGAGTGGGGTGGTATGGAGGGGTGGGGTGGTGGGAGGAATGCTGGGAACATTGGAGGTGGAGAACGGGCACTGGTGGAGGGATGGGTACTCAATCATTGTATAACTGAAACCCAAGCACAAAAATTTGTAAGTCTTCAACTGTACCTCATGGTGTTTCACTAATAAAAATTAAAAATAAATAAATAAATAAATAAATTGTAAAGAACTCACAATAGTATGAACAATACTGAAAGACAAAAGGAAAAGTTGAGGTTTCATATTTCTCACACAATTTCTATTATTATCACCAATAGATGAAGGATGGTGAAATAATTTAATTACAATATATGTAACTAAATTCACATTTTATATACATTTTATATAAAGGACATGTCTGTCATACATTTGACAGTCAAAATCCCCGCACCCTGCTTGGGCCATTTGCTGTGTGGAATTTGCAAGTTATCCTCATGAGTGTGTGATGTTTCTCCTGGTAATTCTGTTCCCTTCAGTCTCAAAACGTGTGCATATTACTTTTCTTGGTGAGTCAAAATCGTTCTTGTCTGAGTGAATGTTTGCATTTTTGTGTGTGTGCAAATGTGTGACTGTGTGTGTTAACCCGGATATGGAAAAAAGTTCTGCCTACAGTGGTTATTGCTTTGTGACCTGAACATCTATGGTAGATTCTACCTTCCTTTGACTTTGTACTGAAATAAGCAGATTGGAAAATGAGTAAATGAATAAATTGAGTGAGTGAATACATGTTATTTAATTTTAGAAATGTTTTGAGTCTTTACTTACAATCTGGAAGCTGTGGGAGGGCCCAAAAGAGGCCAAGTGTGAGATCCAGTGATCAGTATTCAGCACCATCCCCATCATCCTCCTAAAAGGGAAATTGACATTTTGTGAGCAAAAAATATACAAAGGACTTTATTTATTTTCGATATGAATTCACTTCATCACTTAACTTCCTGTTAGTCATCAATTTGCTCGAGCGGGCTCCAGTAACGTCTCCATTTGTCCCTGTCACGTGCTAGTGTAGCCCAATGGCATCTGTTTGCTCTGGGAACATGAAGAGCCTCAAAACGATCGTTCATGATCTTGACGAAGAAGTCTGACCACCTGGTAGGTGGGTGGCCACGCGGTCTATTGACATCCCGTGGAATCCAGTCAGTAACAGCTCTAGTCCAGTGGTCGTCTTTAAATCTCATTACGTGACCAGCCCATCTGATTTTTGACACCTTGGCAAATGAGACAGCGTCCCTGATTCTTGATCATCGACGGATGTCAGAACTCTGGATTCTTTCTTATTTGAGTGAAACATGATATTCCAAGCATAGCTCTTTCTATTTTTCTTTGGGAGACCTGAATAGCGTTCTCATCCTGTTTGCTTAGGGCCCAGGTCTCTGAGGCATATGTTAATGCAGGAAGAACAGTGGAATCAAAGAGATGTGCCCAGAGCCGGAGGTTCTTCGTCCTCTTAGCTATTTCTTCGACGTTCTTGAAGGTGTTCCAAACCGCTCTCTTCCTCCTGCGCAGCTCGGGTGCCAGGTCATTTGTCATGTTGACTTCTCGACCTAGGTACACATAGCTGTTGCATTCGGAGATGGTCGTTCCATTGAGAGCGAATGGGGCGTCAGGAACGAGGCTGTTTCTCATAAACATTGTCCTTCGTAAGATTCAGCTGTAGTCCTACCTTTCCACACTCACGGTCAAAGTCGGCCAGCATTTGTGCTGCTTGGCTGATGTTTGGTGTTATTAAAACAATGTCATCAGCAAAGCGGAGGTGGTGTAGTTGCCAACCATCTATCTTCACTCCCATTCCTTCCCATTCCAGTCGTCGAATGATGTTCTCGAGGGTGGCACTGAAGAGTTTCGGTAAAATGGTATCAACCTGCCGAACCCCTCTCTTGACATCAACGATCACTTCTTTGTAGAATGGTGAGATCCTGGTAGTGAATCCGCAATACAGCTCATGGAGGATCTTGATGTATTGGGATTGAATGCCCTGATTGGCTAGGGCTTCAATGACCGCTTCCGTCTCAACAGAATCAAAGGCCTTCTTTAAATCAATGAACGTTAAACAGAGTGGCATCTTGAAATCCCGAGAAACCTCAATGAGCTTGGTTATTTTGTGGATATTGTCAATGGTGCTAAATCCTTTGCGGAACCTGGCTTGCTCACATGGTCGTCCTTCATCTAGTGTTCTGCCAATCCTATTTAGGATGACTTGAGTGAACAACTTGTAGATGACAGACAATAGGCAGATCGGCGATAATTGCCAATATCATGGATGTCTCCCTTCTTGAACAGTAGTACGGTCCTGCTGGTTTTCCATTGGGACGGAACTTTGCATTCAGACAGGTAACGTGTGAAGAGCCGAGCCAGTTTACTGATGAGTACTGACGGCAGGTTCTTCAGGTGTTCAGGTCTGACCTTGTCTGGGCCGGGTGCTGTTTGTTTCTTTACCGACGAAATGGCGTGTCGGATTTCGGAAGGGAGAATGTTGGGAACGACATATCCATCCTGTGGAATTTGGTATGTCGGCAAGTGGACATGGCTATCGAAGAGATTTGAGTAGAAGTCATGGGTAATCTTCTCCATTGCCGTTCTGGAGGATGTGATGGATCCATCAGGACGTCGGAGGGCAGTCATCTTGGTCTTGTAGTTGGCGAAGGACAGGTGGGCGTTACGAATACTTTTCCCAGCTTCTACCGCATCTACCTAATTCTATATGAATTAACCTATAGGAAATATTTTTTGTGTTATTCTGCTTTGCTGAAAATTTTGGTCTTCATAAACCTATCTTTGATGTTGAGTGAAGATTTATTATACCTGATATTGCATCTGTGGCAACTTCAACTAAAATACAGAAAGTCATAGACAGATATCTTTGTTTCCCATTATTCAAAGAAGATAAGAGGATAAGAGGCTTAAAAAAAGAATTATGTACTTTGTCAGACTATGCTGTTAAATATCCAGCTGATCCCAACAATGATTGATACAATGATTGAATCTTTCTTTTCTTTTTATTCCTCTTTTGCACTTAATACTACTACATCTCTACTTTATTTTTTGTTTTTGTTTATGTATTTGCTATTTTTTTGTTTGGTGATCATACTTGGTGGTGTTGATGTTTGTGTCTGTGCTAGTGGTTTGTTCTTCATGTTTCTTGTACAATTCAGAGTCAGGGATCCAATTAAGACCTACAGTAAACAGAGTATCCAATGGACCTGTTTAACTATCCCTCTGACCCCAATTTGCTTACTAAGGTAAAGGTAAAGGTAAAGGCCCTCCCGTTGATCGTCGATTTGCTCGAGCGGGCCCAGTAACGTCTCCATTGGAGACTTTGTTGTTGCTGTGTCTGGCATATTGAATACTCTTGGTAGCTTGCCAGGCTCTCCAAGAGGGGCGGAGGAATCGAACATAGTTGCTTACTATGAATCTAAATCATTTTTCTGTTTGTTTTTTTTTTTAGGGGAGGTAAGTGTTGGGTCATACTTGGCAGGACTCATGACTTACTTCTGGATCTGTTCTCAGAGAGGAATCACTCCTGGTGGGGCTCGGAGGACAAATATGTGATGCTTGGGATTGAACACAGGCTGGCCAAAATCCATGACAGTGACTGAGCCATTGTGCTATCTTTGCCCTCAATGTCTCTTCCTGAGACCTACACAACATATATTTTATCTTATTCTATTCTATTTTATAATTATTTTCTTTGTTTTATATCCTGCCAAGAATTTAACTTGGATCTCACAAGTACAGGGTAAGTATTCTACCTTCAAGCCATATTCCTGACCCCACCTCTTCACATTTTCAGAACAAATATCTAACAAACTTAAGATATTCTTTTCTGAAAAATAATGAGAAAGTGAGATATATTTGAGCATAATTTTGGTAACCTAGATAGTCTTGACTTTCTTGAACTACTTAATGATATCATTTAAGAATACAAATTTTTGTCTTAACTTGTTTCCATTTCCTTTTTGTCTACCTTATATTTTTGTGACATTAAAGACTCTATTATACTTATAATACATCTGTTATCTATCTATATAATTTTGATAGCAACTAAATATTAATATTTATTTTCACATTTTCTTTATACCATAACTATTAATTATCCAAATGGTTTGGAAAGGGTTAATTATAATTATAAATTCTGTTTCACTACATATCTTTAGTGTATGACTATATTTAACTACACTGACCAGAATAAAAAAAGGAGAGTAAGAAAAAACACATTTTAATCATAGAAAACATTATTTGTTGGACTGCTTATACTTTTTAATGATGCATTCATACTCAAGATAAATCAAGCTAACTATAAATAATTATCTTTTTTGACAATAAAAATTGGCTACATTATGAGGACTTTTATTGAAAGGTGAATACAAGTGTACCCAGAGGCATTTTTAAAGAAGCTACAATTAGATGAAACTATATCATTCTTTAGCATGCTGTGTTTCCCATTAGCTGGTGATCAAAAGAAAAACTCCAAAGAAGATCAGTAGGATGCAAGATTGATTACAGACTGATTCAGCAGTGTAATCACTGGGTAGTGCAATCTCAGCACGAATGAAGTCCCAAGAGAACTCGTTGCTATCTGATAGCTCTACAGAGGGGAGAAATCAAATGACTTATAGAATGTAGATTGTTTTGGGTTCCATTAAACAGGAAAGGATTATATCTCACTCTGTCATCCATCCTGGCATCTGAGACCAGTGTATCTAAAACATCTTTTTTTCCACAAAAGGTTTACATCAACTTTGCTGTTCAGCCTGAGTCAGCAAGTTCTGGTAAGGAAGAAAACTGCACAATTGGCATATGAAAGCGGCAGCAATTAATGATGACATGCTATCGATTCTTCTGGTTAAGGACACAAGATTAATTCTTTATTATTATTTAATTTATATCTTTTATGTAAGTCATTCTGTCTTAAAATTATGTATCCAAACATAAGACTTCCTTTATACAATATTTATTGTAATAACTACTGAGGAGGGTTTTGGAGGTGATGAAAGGTGAAACTAAGTTGTTGGAGTCTAGTTCTAGCTCTGCTAAAATTGGCTTTAACTGAATGATTTAACATATCTAGATGTCAACACTCATCTAAAAATGAAATAATTGTATTTGAAATTTCTGAAAGAAGGAAGTGTAGAATTTGCAGTCATTTAACCTAAAAATTTCAAGTATGATGCCAGAAAGATAGTGTAGTGTGGAACTTGCTTGCTGTACATAGGACTATTTCTTATTCAATGACAGACAGCCCATATGATCCCCTGAACCCGCTAGAGGTGATTCTTGAAGGCAGAACTAGCAAGTCCTGAGCAAAGCTAAGCAAAACAAAACATACCAAAACAAAATGAAAAATACTTTCAACCTTTCAACTACAAATGAGTCAAATATGGCTTTAAAAATGTATCAGAAAAATTCTCATTGTAAATAATTTATGAATGTATCCTCTACCTTTTGTGTATCAACAAAGTAATTTAAGTAGTTTATTATGACTATATAGTCTGGTAATTTATTTCTGGAAAATAAACTCATAAAAAATACAACATTGAAATACTAAATCTATAATAATCAATTTCAGGAAGGAATAGACTATATCTATCTCTCTCTTTTAAAAAACCAGAGTAAAATATAGTTCACAGAAAAATCTTAGTATTATTTTATTATTCCAGGTCATGGGTCCAGATTTGTAAGTGAACCAGAGCATCTGGTAGAAGCACATAGATGATGAATCAGAAACTCTTTCTCAGGTAAAAAGGAAAAAACTTGAATCCATCAAGCTAACTAAAAAGATAGCGGTTCGACATAACTAGATAATACTTTAATAACAACAAAATTTGGCAATTCAAATTATTCTTGGAAATAATTCATTAAAGTGATATTTTTAATTAAAATTAATTTTTATGTATTTGTATCTATCTTCCACCTTCATTCCAATTATACCATCTATCTTCAATAACTTACGCATGCATTTGATAGTCTTTTCATAAATACCCTATAAAATGATCAATTATAGAAATTTTTGATAATTCTATATAAAAGTTATGCATGTAACTTCATATATTACATATGTAACTTTTTATACCTATAAATACTTTTTATATCTCTTAACTTTCAGAAGTTATACTGAAATCTACTTTATTTCTTTAGTTGTAAAATTTCATTTAAGAGCTCTGTAACTTTGTACTGCCGTGCATGATTAGAAGCATAGTAAGGAGTTACTAATTTGAGCTTTTTAAATTTTTTCTTAAATTGTGGTTTTGTAAATGCTGTATAGCATTGCAAAATTAATCTTGTCAAAATGCATATTTCATTCTGCCATTCAGTTTTCAGTATTTATTTAGAGTCCTAGGAGTACAGAGTCAAACTATAAAATTTCCCACATTCTTCTTAAAAGCAAATTATATGTGGGTCTTGTTGACTTTTTTTCAATGACTATGTTCAAACGTTTTTGTTGCAGTAGTGCATTTTTGATTTGGAAATGTCTGCTTTCTAAATAATAGGCACATCTAGACAAGACCTGAAGCTTCCTCCTGAAAATGGGGCCTGATAAAGGGGCCTGAAGCTTCAATACTCAGCCAGTAGTGGCCTACCAACAGTGCTCAGCTATCACCAACATTGTAGTCAGGGAAATAATGTCTTATTTTAAGAGCCACATAGTATTGGGATTTGTTATTAAGACCTCATTCACCCAAGGAAAGTGCTCTACAACTGGAGTTAGCTATCTAAGCTGTCTGTGAGACTATCTTCTTTTCTACACCTCAAAGAAATTAATTTGAATCTCTCTAGATAAACTATATCAAAATTGACCCTTCTAAACATGTACTCAAATACCACAGAATTTTAGGAACCATAAAACTTGTAAGGTGATTATGTTTCAATTTATCCATATTGTGTGGTAACTACATTAAATGATATGAACTGTTAGGCATAAACCTGAAAATGCTGAACTGTTTATTCGTTATCACTTGAGTTTGCAGGTATTTCACTGGAAGACTTTATGTTATACTTATTAAGCTTCAACAAAAAGGTGTTGTGTTACATAAATTAAATAATCACATATTTTCCTCAAAATAGTAGTACACATTTATTCTATATAATTCATTTTTATATGTGAATTTCTATGGTGATGTATAATAGGGATTTGTCTAAAAGATTAAAACCTATATTTTTCTTATCAAATAGAAGTGGCCAAGTATGAACTGTAAGTGTACAAAACTTTGTCTTTTTTTTTCAGTATATGTTATCCTTGTTTTTTTTTACTACTCCTATTATTTATACAAAGCAGAATTGGAACAAATTCATTTAAATTAATGTTTCTCATAGCCATACTGTTAAGTAAACAAAGTTTCTATTTCATCTAACAATTAGTTTTTGTTGTTTCTTGTTTAATTACAGCCATCAAGCTATTTGATGTTTTTATGCAATTATAAACTTCTTTTTTTTTTCTTTTTGGATTTACCCGTGCCTTTACTTGAAGGGGATGAAGCTGGAGGAGTGGGTGGCCCCGAAGCCAGGCTGCCCGCGCTTGACGAGCTTGTACATTATAGAGAACTTGCTCAGGTAGTGGCCGGTCATCGCTGCCCACCATCTCAGGCAGGATGATCATATCCCGCAGGTGCGTCTTCACCACCTCCAACTTCTGCATGGGCGGCGCCTCCTTCTTGGCCTTGTGCAGATGCTTGAGCAGCGAGTGCTACTTCCTGCAAACATTGCTGGGCGCTGTAGAGCTGCATCAGATGCTCACAGGACATGTCCAGCAACTGGTTCAGGTCCATGCAGCGGCACGCGAACTTGCAGAAGATCCGCTTCTTTTTCTGCTCCACTTCTGCATCTCGTCGGCTCTTTAATGATAAACTTCTTAATTGGATATCTCAACTATCACACGTTCTGTAAAAGAAAGAACCATGATGCCACGATGACAATGAGGAAACAAAGACTTTGTAAATTGGGTTCACAATTATCTTAAAGATATCTTCTTCCTGGTTCCAAGATAGTTGAGGTATCATTAGCAACTCTGACGTCCAGATTAAAAAGAAGAAGAATATGTCTTACAATAAAGAAATGCAACTTAGCAGATAAACTATAAGTCATTTAAAAGTTCATCCCTACCTGAAAAAGGAATTAGAATGATTGTCAAGTACAATAATAATTCTGACATCAAGGGTCCCCATAGTAATGAAGAAGAATATTACATTTTTATAGCTTAAATTTCAATAAATCAACATAATTATATGAAATAAATGTATTTAGACATAAACATTATATTATTTAATATTATCTTTTATTTTTGAATTTTGGACCACATCCAGCCATGTTCAGGGTTTATTTCTCTCTCTGCACTTAGTGATCACTCCCGGTGTATTAATTCAGTTCAGTCAAATGCAAGACAAGTGGCCTACCAAATATACTATTTCTCAGCCCTATATAATATTTATTTTAAGTGATAAATGTTGATTTTTTAAAAATTGTCTACAGTAAAATTATATATAAATTTCATATACACTTAGATTATTTAGAACCAAATTCTTTGTGATTTCTAGTGGTGAATACGAAATCCAAGCTATTATATGCAAAAAGTTCGTATATTTTATCTTATTACTTATAAAAAATTAAAGCAAAATTGAGTTAATCTCAGAAGAAATTTTCTTATTTTGACTAACAGAATTTTTCAGAAGAGTATAAACTTCAACATACAACCTTTACTTCATTTCAATACAATTGAAATTTCAAGAACTTGTAGAGTAATATACCAAAGGCAATATAAAATCTTTTTTCTTATGTCAACTAAAGAGTTCTGCAACAAAAATTTACCTGTATAGTATATTTCAATAAACTATAATGATTAAGTCAGCAAGGGCAATGCAACACTGATGCTAGCATCATCCTTCAAAACAATGCACAATTGCACATTATTATTTTCCTGTACCCAGCTTTCAACATAAGTCTTAGGAGTGTGTATGTCAGCATAATGCAAGCACTGCATCACTAGTTTAGTTACATCTTTTCTTTATAGGAAAATAAATGGTGTTTAACTTTTCTATTATTTCTGACACTTTCATGATTGTCCTCTATATAAAATACTGTCTTAAGGAAGACTCAGGCTTTAAAAGGGGATATGGATATATATATATATATACATATCCATTCAATAATAACTATCTATATATTTATTGATAATATTGGACAACTTCCACGCCTGTCTTTTCCCTCCAATGCATAATTAAAACTGAAATAATAAACATAATTTCATAGCAAGTACTTTATTTTATACTAGTTGTATTATACCCCAAATATCAGTCTTTTCCCAGTTCTCTAAGTTGGGAGTTCAAGACCAGCTTAGGAGATGATCACCTTCTCTTTAGTTTTCACGTGTTATCTTTGTTCTATGTACATATTTCCCTAGTGTCCCCCTGTACATCAAAATATTTCCTGTTAAATTTATTTATTTATTTATTGGTTTTTGGGTCACACCCGCCAATGCACAAGGGCTACTCCTGGCTCATGCACCCAGGAATTACTCCCAGCATTGGTCAAGGGACCATATGGGATGCTGAGAATCGAACCCAGGTCGGCCGCGTGCAAGGCAAATGCCCTACCCACAGCGCTATTGCCCCAGCCCCAATATTTCCTGTTAATAAAAGATAGATTGAATTAGTAATAATCTTAGGTGTGTTGCTTTCTATGTAATCGCTTTTAATAATTTTTTCCTTTTTGCGTCACACCCGATTATACACAGGGGTTACTCCTGGCTCTAAACTCAGGCTCTGTACCCCTGGTGGTGCTGAGGGGACCAAATGGGATGCTGGGAATCAAAACTGGGTCTGGCGCCTGCAAGGTAAGCACCCTACCCTCTATGCTATTGCTCCAGCCACTCATAGTTCTTATTTAAATTCTAGTGTCTCAAATTATCAACCATTAGTGGTTAATGTTTTAGTCCAGAGTAAGTGTTTTTAAGGATAACATAAATCTAATAAATAATATTATATAGCATTACATATTTCAAAATATTTTTTGCACAATATTAATATTTTTTGATTTATACAATTACTATTTTGTACCATGCATTTAAGATAAAGTATTGTATATAATTTCATAGATTAAAATGTTGACTTTATCATTTATTTTATTTTATTAAATTATCTTAAAAGAAAAACAATACTTAATTATAAATGTCTTCAAAAGTTGAGGATCCTCTGTATATATGTATATTTGTAGAAAATGATGAAATATGTATTGTCTTGATTTTTAGACAGGAGTATACCGAGGATAATGGAAAAAGCTACTTCTATATCATTAAAATTTATAAAAGGTATTTAGACTAAAACCCTGAAATAGTAAACATTTTGTTTCCCAAATCGTCCTGCTTTTCTTATTCTACACCATTATGTGGGAATTTGTTATAACTTTTGCGTTATTTTTGATATGGTTTAATTAAATATATTAACCAGCTCATTTATAGCAATTTTATATTTTATATATTTTGCTATTAAATCAGATACATGTTTATTTCAATATATAAATTAAGATGTAAATATGGCTAATTGATGCATTTTTATTATAAATTATGTTAAATATTATTTACATTGAAATATAAACAATTAATTTAGATAAGCCAGACATGTTTGTTAATTAGCTACAAAAACAAGACAGTGAAATCAACTTTTAGTGGACCATTAATATGTGTAAACATCTTTCAAGTGTTTACAGATATTTCATATTTAATCTTTATTAATAACATCAAGTAATCAATTTTATCATCCTGATCATTGTTATTATAGATTTTATTGCTATTGTTATATATAATTTTACATGTGAAAACTGAGGATTTTACAGATCAACTGTTTTGCTGAAGTTTGCATAGCTTGTAAACTAAAATGTCAGAATATAGTTCTGTAGTTCACTGCCTTATCACTAAATACCCTGTTGCTATAAATAAACATCTGTTCTCACAAAGCTAGCCACCTGTTAATAAAACATGGTGTTGGAAGCAACTTAACTATTTAAAATAATTAGAACTTTATCTTATTATACTTATTGAACAAATGTAATCTGAGATCATTTATAATTTATGAGCTAGACTTTTCTACTTAATTCAATAATGAAATGTATAGAATCTGAAAAGGAATCTAATTAGAATTCATCACAGCACCAAGGGAATGTATGGTTTAAGTAAATTTTCTGCCTATTTCATTGTCTTCCTTAAAAAATGTTAAGGAACTTTTTGCTAGTGAGTGTGCAGACATGTAGATGTTCAGGTGTTACTCCTGGCTTTATGCAGAGGAATTACTCCTGATAGTGCTTTGGGATCATACTGGATGCTCGGGATCAAACTCCACCCAACCATGTGCAAATCAAATGTCGTATCCACTGTACTGTCCTATCCACTGTACTATTGCTCTGGCCCCTAATAATTTGAAGGAAGAGAGACTTTAAATGAAAAAATTTTAAATATAACACATTCCTGGGCTAGAAAGCAGGGAAGTCTGGTGAAAGTAGGTAAGAGGATAGAAGGAAAGAAATGACTTCAGCTTCTAGGACAACCTCCTGGGCACTTGATCCCAAAGCCTTGACTCAGGAAGGGATATATGGGATTCTATAGATACTATAGCAGAATTTCTCTGGATTTGGCATTTTATAGTGCTTTATGCTATGTCTGTCTTTAAAAAAAAATAACAGGCTTTCATTAGGCATTAAATGAATTAATACTAAGAATTTAGATTCTCAAGTTACAGAAATGTGAGGAAAAATTTTATATTGTTTAAAAACACCATGTGTGTTATCTTGTCACAATTTGAATAGATTACGCTATCGAGCACACGTACTTCTTTCCCCTAATCTTTCAACATTTGCTCCAAATTATTACTTTTGTGATTACCCAAAAAGATGTGGGTGTTGCTACTGTTGTGTGTGTGTATGTGTGTGTGTGTGTGTGTTTAAAGATAGTATATCCTCAGCAATATGTCTCTCTCTTTCTATTCCCATAGATGCTGGAGTTCTGATGCTCGGTCTGCCAGGCAAAGCCAATGTGGATGTGCCAGCACCCACCAACTGAGACTGTATGCTGCCACTCCCATAGGATCCATGTCTATCCTCACACCATGGGGACTGTAACAGTATCTCCAGTTGATGCTGAGTCACAGTGTGAAGCCACAACACCCTCTGCACTCTTCACACTGCTCATGTTGACATTTTGTGGATTTGAATAATACTCTAAATGTAAAAAACAAATATTATCTCTTACATATACCCCCTAGGAAGTCTCAGCAGGATACATATCAGTCTCAGTACTATTGCTTGATACTTTGCTCCCAATATTTACAAAGGTTCTTGTGATGACATAATTACCTTTTCACAGGGAGAACACTTCTCCACAGCACAAATACATTAGATCTTTTCAAATGGTGAGCTGGCCTTTATCAAGATTGACACTTCTTTCGCCCTGTGTTATTACTGTCAGAAGTGATGTAGCTGTCTCCTTATATTCTATTTCCCAAAATGAGTTTTTTTATAGTGACATCCTTATATATTAAGAAAGTTAAATCCTCCAATCAAATAGGCATGACTAGGTAAGCTAACTTAAGTGTCAAAATTGGAACCCTTATATAAAATGGTCTATTATATTCATGTGTTTGGTAAGAATATTCCATTCATCATAAAAAAATGATTACTACATTTCCCCTCCTGAATTTACCTAAAATACACATGAATGTTCCTATTGGCCTATACTGTATGCTGCCCTATTTTTTCTTTGTTTTGCTTACTGACAGTTTAGTATAACTGATCTTTAGATTATAAACACTTTAAAATTCAAGTAGACTCAAAGTACAGTGGAGTGAGAGTGTGTTTCTTTTGTTGTGCTTATAGAAATCACCACTATAAGGATTTCATAGAGCTATTTTATGTTTCTGTGTGATTATTTACATAATAATAGATTATAAAATCCATGGTTGTTTTTGAGCACTTTAATAACAGTTTATTAAGAAAAGAAAAACATACTGCAACATTATAATTTAAATAAACAATGAAACTTGACCATGATGCCTTAAAATTTATGGTGATATTTTATATCCTAGTTTCTATTTGAAATAACATGGTATGTTTTCTTTCAGCAAAACTGAAAGGTCAAAATGTCCAGGGAAAGGTAAGAACTTTTCCAGGCTATTGTATTTGTTAATAGATGGTGATTTATATGGAGGCCATGATTCAAACAAAGTTAGAATGACATCACATAAAATCTCTCAAAATTAAAATTGTGATGTTTACTTCACCAGCTAAGCTGCCTGCTGGTTTGGAGACTGCCTTTAAATCTGTCACTTTCTCTCCCCCATCTCTTATTTCACATCTTCTTTCATTCTTGCTCGCTATCTCTCTATTCATCATAGCCTCCACAGCTATAACAGCAGTGCTATCCTTCACTCTTAAATCACTGACTGTCTTTGCCACTGTCACGGCCAGTCTTTGAAACAGGGAAAAAAGAAAACCCAGAACAGCAGTTGCCAGAGCACAAGCATCGTGAATTTTCCCCAGGACTCCTATCACACAATCCGTTTGTGCCAAGTCTAGATACAGATCTCCTCATGCTGCTGACTAGCAAATCATATAGGAGCTGTAATTGTGGAGTAGGTGACAGTCACCCTTCACATCTAGTTCAAGAGGAAGAGAGATTTAGAACTCACACATTCTGGAATATAAATACATTGGCGACATCCTCTTGAAAGTAAATCATCAGAAACAGAACTTTTTGTTAAATTGGTTAGACAGGCTTTAATTAGGTGAAAGTTTAAGAGCTTGAATGTGACAAATAACTGATTTTTCCACACAAGATATATTCTTCCCAGATCACTTTCCCATCATGCAGCATATATGCAATTGATATCTGGAAGAATTAAGCACAAGAATACAAACAATAATCACTTCTCAGTAAAAACCCCAGCATTAATTTGTTCATAATTTCTTTCTTTGATTCATCAGTATTGATGGCATAATACTCCCGAGTGAATAAGTGAAATGATGCATATTTATGAATGATTTAAGAGGACATAATTTTTAAAAAATTCTGAAGACTTTTGCTAAAGTCTTTTTTCCCTTTAACTAATGATAAAAAATAAATCCATAAAACCTAAAGAGTTTTAAAATAATTAGAAGGTCATTACATTAAAATAGCAGGTAACAAGTAGCCATGTTTTGCACAAAAAACACACAATATATATAACAAAACTTGTTGAATACAATATATAAATGTGTTTGACACAATTTTCTTGTGTTTGAGATGATGTACAGATATATTTTTCAACTTTTAACAAGGCTGTTGAATTAAAGTAGCACTAGAAACTATACATTTTAAGAGAGAAGTAGTTATTCTTTTTTAAGACTTTGATTATCAGTAACTACATGTGATATATAACTAATTCTCAGTAAAGTATAATTATGTTCTAATTTCTCTCTTTAAAGAGATACTTCATAGCAAGACATGGGGGCAGGAGACTGTTCCCATTGACAAGCAACTAGCTCAGTGAAATTGACATTTTGGTATTGTGTCAGTCAGTGAGGCCCACACTAAATTTCATTAAGCTAATTCTCAGGCCCTAACTTTGATTTTTTAACTATTACAATAGACTGTCATTCATTTTTTTGTGACTGTGTAAAAAGTGAATAAAGAAAATATATGTAATTGTGCATAAATGTATTTCCTATGTGGAAAAACTGCATCTTTGATAGCTAACTTTTTATATGTCAAATTAGCATGACTTACATCTGTTTTGTCTTAGAACCATTCATCCTTATATAAGTGAAATTGCTATTAGTTTTCTGAGGGCTGTTTTATAGGATTTCAGACAATAAAAGCCCAAAAGTAAATTATGAGCAGAGCCACATACAAGATCAGGGGAATGGATAATGCCCTGTGAATCAATTTAGAAAAAAAAAATTTTTGCTTTCTGTAATAACTATATTTATATTTTTAATTTTTTGTTTATAATATTTTGTCACATTTAATATCCCACCATCAATCCCACCACCATTATACATATCCACCACCAAACTTTGAATGTTTCCATCCTGACCCCGAAACCCTGCCCCCCAAGGTGGGCTTAAATAATTGATTGTGGTTTGCTTGTTATGAACCATCTGCTAAAAATGATCCAAAAATCTTTCCTTAGAGGGAACTATGTGACGATTGTTATATCTTACCTTCGAGGCAGTAATCCCCTTGTACCAACATATAAAAAGTTGCTCCAGGAATTCTAAAGTTTTAAATACAGTTATACAGCTGAGATTAATTTAATTTTTTTTTGAACTGGATAGTTGCTTTTGTTATTTCAGCAGATTCTCTCATGGCGAGACTCTCCAAGCCTGTGGAGATTAGCCATGAGCATGACAGTGGTTGAGTTCTGGAGTTTTTTGACTGCCAGGACTCAGTTGGGGTGGGAAGGGGGACTCACCTGCCCTGTTCCAGGTTGCCCCAGATAAAAGAGCCTGGCATGGGGTCTGGAGGGATCTGTATGCAGTATCGTTCTGTGTTGCTATCTTCTGAGAGCTTTATTTGTGCATCTCTGTATCATGTCCTTTGATGATCTTAGGTGGTGCAACAGCAGTTTGTGGGCATTACTGCCAGTCTCCCGGAAGCACAGATGGTAGAGACACCCATGCCCTGCTCCATCTGTGCCTGGATATTTCAGTCACAAGTCTCTCAGACCTGAGTGTTTCATCTGATCCAGTCATGGGTGAGATTTTCTGAGTCTGTGGAGAGAGTACCCATGAGTATGGTGGTAACTGAGTTCTGGAGGTTTTTGGCTGCCTGGGTTCAGTTGGGGTGGGGAGAGGAACTCACCGGCCCCCTCTGGGTTTCTCTGCATGGATATTTACTTTAAAGCATTTAAAATCCATCTTGTGTTGAAGGAAAATTTTTCTGCTTAGTAAAATAATATTTTTAAAAGGAGAGAAGAAACCACCGAAATGCATTCTTTATGTTTGTATTATGATGTCATTCTAATTTTAAAGTTTATCGTAATATCTTTTACAATGTTAATTTGCTATGCATGTGTATCATTAGTCTTCTTAGAGTCATTTAAAAGACATTATTATACTGACTGAAAATTTACATTGAGGAGCCAGAGAGAGTGCAGCAATTACAGCACGTGCCTGTACATGGCTGACCTGGGTTTCATCCATGGCACAGATGTTTCATATACTCACTGACACTGTATCTTATATTTTAAATAGGCAGACTTATCTATAATGGTAATTGCAAGTTTTGTGTTTTAATAATTGTATGAGCAACACAAAGATCTAGAATAAAGTGTTCTATAATAACAATGAAAATATTATGCAAAAGATTATTGGCCAACTGTATATTAAAATCAGAGGTCAATGAATACTGTTATTGTAATAGTTGATAGTTTGCAGTGGGGCAAAGGTTGACCATAGAGAAGCTGGGAGATTGTTAATATAAAAATAAAAGTATCCTTTGATAAGAAAATATGAGTAACCTGTCACCCAAATAACATCCTTAAGGCAAGTTAAAAAAATATTACACATTACTATATGCAAATATATCTGGGTTAACCTCTTCATTTTAAAACTTTCTAAAGTATCATATGCATAATGTAAAGTATAACCAATTTTATCACTGAAAATTTCAGAGGCAATGATTACATTCATAGTTTATCAATACCACCAGACAACTGCAGAAATGTTTCATATCTCCAAGTTCAAACCACTCAATAGACATGAATTCCTCTACATATCCCTTTCTCTCCCCAAGAAATCTTCAGGTTACTTTCTGGCTCTTTCATATTGACTGTTTTAGGCACTTTATAAGTGGGATCATAGAAAACATTCTTTTATATCTAGTACAAATAATAATAAATAGCCTTAAATATTTCTGTCATTACCAATGTCGTAATTTTGCTCAATCCTATTTATTTCATTGAGTTAGTAAAGTTCTGGGTTGTATAATTTGTTTGCTATAGAAATTCTAACTATTCTCTTAAGATCCTGTATATTACTGCTGATCCTGCACAACTTCACCTTTTTAATTTCTTATTTTTTACTCAGAGTTTTCTTCATTTTTTTCTTGGTGCCTTCTCAATTGTATTGATCCATTCAAAGAAAAACTTTTGGTTTCCTTGACCTTAAGTATCATATTTTTGTTTGATGTGCGATTTACATTTACATTTACATTCTATATTTTACTATCTCTGACCTTCAAGGAAAAACTAGTTTCTTTTCTGTTATGTCCTTCAGTTGCAAGGTCGGGGCATTTTTTGAAACTTGATAAATGATGTGAGCTTTTATTGCTATGTATTTTTCTCATAACTGCTATGTTGGCCACACAGTGTTTCATTGCTTGCACAAATTTTTTCTCTTTCTGTTTATTTATTAATTTATTTATTTATTTTGATTTGGGCCTAGCTTATATGTGTCTTAGGATTTTCCTAGTTCTGTGTTGGGGGGCACCTTTGGAAATGCTCTGAGGACTATTTGGTGACATGGGCTTTTGAGTGCAAAGAACAACATTTGTCCATCAAGCTATCTCTCTAGGCTTGCCTCTTAGTTATAATTATTATCCAGATAATATTTTAACCTCTTATTTCTTTGTTGACCAGAACTATTCTTGAGTACAATGTGTAGTTCTCATATATTTAAGTTTCTTCTGATTTTATTTTATTATTTTTCTCTGAAGACTTTGCAATGCAAATTTATTAAGATTTATTTGGTTTCATAATATATCATATCTCCTAGAGAATGTTCCAAGTGCACTTGAGAAAATATTGTATTTGTTTCTTTGGAGATTTATATATCTATAATCTCATAAATTAATTTTATGCTATCATTTCATTATGAATTTGTCTGAATGATATGCGCACTGTTATAAGTAATCTGCCAATATCATTTACAATTACTATGTTGTAGTCAATGTATACCTGAAGTCTATTAAATATCCTTTATATTTGAATGTCTTTATGTATATATATGTAAATATATATACATATTTACATATATTTATATAATGTTGACCAACATATCTTATTAATGAATGACCGTTTGATTATTACAAGGATCCATCTTCATCTCTTTTATCCCAATTCGGTCATTTGGTTCCTCAGATATGAAATGACTTTTCGATTTCTTTGATTTGTTGAATTGATCTTGCTCTTGCCTTTCAATGTATGTCTATTATTTGTCTATTAGTCTGAGATCCATGTGTGCATTATATTAATGGGTCATTTTTGATAAAAAGATATATCAATTGCATTTTGATTGGCAAGGTAAACTCTCACGTACTACATGCTGCTAATTCACATATAGACTGTTGTTGGATCTGAACCATTCTATTATTTTATTAGTTTCATGGTCATTTTCTGCATTTAATTTTCTTGGAAGTATCATGCTCCAATTTTTATTTGTTGCTTACAGTGAGAACTATCCCAGTCTCTTTGTAGCTAAGACATTCTTTAAGTATATGTGCTATCATTAATTCGCTGTCTATAGACTAAATAGGTTCTTTCTGATTCTTCTTCCTCCTTGGTGTTTTGGTATTAAATCATTTTATTTTTCAGGTTTTTAAAATGACACTTCTCAACTTACATAAATTTTTACGTTTTTTTGCTTTTTCTGTACTGGTACAAAACTACTTTAAATATTAATTTAATTTAATTTTTTATTCAATTTAGGTCTTGTGTGGTAAACTTCATTACATTCTTAGTCAGAAGCCTTTCTTTTCACATCAGTTTGCATGATAATTTTGTATAGGTATTCTTTGCTGAATATTTTTCTCTGTTGAATTGTGCTTACATCACTCCATTTTTTCCTTGCCTGTAGGGTTTCTGCTGAGAAATCTAATGATAGACTGATCGATGTGCCTTTACATGTTTATTTTATTTATAGTCTCTTTATAATTATAAATAAATCTCTACAGTAACACTTAGTTTTTTTTATGTTATCACAGAGTGCTGTTCTCTTTATAGTTTGAAGCTTGCTAAAAGACAAATGTTTGTGTGTCAGAATATATTTTACATGTTTGCTAGTATTAAATAAGGAATGAAATTAAAATTAGGAAAAAAGCATCAAACCTTTGTAAGAATTCTGGTAAATCAATAATCTAGACTTTATGGTCATAAAAATAATCTTTTGAATTATTAGCTGCTAGGAATATATGACATTGAATTAAAGAGGTTAAATAATTTGGGGAATAAATAATATAAATATATGTTGTACAAAATAGTAACCAGTTCCCATATTCAGTACTTAATTAAAAATATTATTAAATAAAATAATAGTTTTTTGAGTCATATATAAAATAGTCACATATGGAACACAGTTACCATATTGTAAAGCAGATGACAAAATATTTTGTCATCATATAGTATTATACTGAACAGCATAATATTAGCTAAATTCATCAATTATTCTATGATTAAGATGAAGAGTTAGGGGGACTGGAGCAATAGCACAGTGGGTAGGACATTTGCCTTGCACGCAGCCAAACTGGGTTCGATTCCCAGCATTCCACGTGATACCCAGAACACTGCCAGGGGTAATTCCTGAGTGCATAAACCAGGAGTAACCCCTGAGCATCGCTTGGTGTGACCCCCCCACCAAAAAAAGATGAAGAGTTAGTAGGTGTTTACTATCTTCAATGAATGAATTAAAGCTAAGAATTTTTACAGAGAAATTACTTTTCTATATAACATAGCACTCATTAACAAAATGTACCTATGGGAACTGGTAAAATTGCTAGATTAAGGAAATTAATCTTAGTGGACAACTGATATAGCATCTCAGAATAATACTTGGTTCTCCATTTTAAATCACTGTCAATATACCACACTCATACACGTAACCCTAGATGTTCTATTTTGTGTAACTAGAATTCAACATTAAGGAATGACAAGGCTTAATTTTATATTGATTTTAGTGCTAAATAAGTCTCTATAGCCTATTTTAAAAAGATTGTTTAAGCTATCTTTTTAAGCCCATGTTCTTTCTTGAACACATATCTCACTAGTTAGTCTATATGTCTCTTTTCTTTTCCACTCTAGAAAAGTCTATTTTCTCTCTTGAACATATACTAACTATTTCTCTCCCCTCACATCTTTACAAGTTTCAATAAAAACTATTTTACTTCTGAAAAAATAAAAGGATGTGTTTTCTGAGATTATAGAGGCAACAATATATTAGGAAAAAATCATTTTATAAGGAAATAAAATTTATCATTTTAACCTTTACCAGATTCACTTTCAATTACTTACTTAAGATTTCGCTTAGTTCTAATTACTAATTCAAATAAAATACTCTTTTTCACTAAAATAAAAGACAGCATTTAATTTATTCTTTTAAATTAATTCAACTTATGTTTTATATGGGCTGGAGAACTAGCAGGGCTGTAGCGATAGCACAGCGGGTAGGGCATTTGCCTTGCACGCAGCCAACATGGCCTACCTGAGTTTGATTCCTCTGCCCCTCTCTGAGAGCCTGGCGGGCTACCGAGAGTATCTCCCCTGCACAGCAAAGCCTGGCAAGCTACCCGTAATGCATTTGATATGCCAAACACAGTAACAAGTCTCACAATGTTACTGGACCTGCTCGAGTAAATCGATGAACAATGGGAGGACAGTGACAGCGACAGTGATGTTTTATACAGTTAGATGGGATTTTTAACATTTATCGTAAAAATAACATCTTTATTTATCTAATTAACTTTAGTTTTTGAAAAAAAATATTAAATCTTTTTCAGATGTCACGCTTTTAATTTAAGTGTATGACATAATTCTGATTATTAGAGTATAGCATTAATATTAAGTATGATCATTTTAACCTATTTATTCTTTCATGAGAATTATTTAGAAATTATATTTTATTGTGTCCCACCCCAAAAAAATTCCTCCATAATGTTTGGAATTAAAGAAGCAGAAAAAAATCTCTCTACTAAATATATCTTGAACTAGATATCTGTTTTACAATGGTATTCTTTCCTAAAAAAGACCCAAGAATCTATTTCTTAATGCCCCATTCTATCTAATAATAAATATGATACTGACTTAAGTGAACTAAGGAACACAGAAAGGACAAAAATTATGTCAGTAATTATGAATTTGTAACTTTTTCAATATAGATAGGAAAGAATGTTGTCAGAGTCAAATCACTTTTTATAAGGTAAAATGAAATTTAAAAAACACATTTCAATCTTTACAAAGTTTTATCATTTGAAATCTATCTATAAATGTGTGAATTTCTGAAAAATCAACTAATGTTATAACCATTTATGAATCAGATATCAACAGTACAAAGTCGAACTCTAAAAATAATGGGAGTCAATACTTGTTATTATATTCATTAGTCACACCTCTGATTCCAGTTGCTGATGTCTTGCAGCATTTGCCTCAGTCACTTTCTTTACTAAAAATATAATTTTGTTTGGTCTGGGGTCACACTGGTCAGTACTCAGGGCTTACTCTTGACTCTGGGATCAGGGATCACGCCTGGAGGATTCAAGGGGTTATTTGGGATCTTGGTATGGGATCAAACCTGGGCTGGTGATGAGCAAGGCAAACACCCTTTTTACTATTGCTTCAGCCACAGCATCGTATCATTTTTGAGGGGAGGTTGGGTTATATCTAATGGTGCATAGTGCTTAATGCTAGTATGTCACCAAGGGTTCATGCCAAGGGGTGCACTAGGTTACTTGCATGCAGAACAAGTGTCTTGCTTCCAATATTCTCTTTATACTTTCTCATCCACTTTTATTGTGTTCTTCCTTTGCTGAAATATAAAAACAAAATAAAAATGAATGCTGGCTGTGTTTTCTTCCTAGATCTTTGAGAATCATAAATTCTTGGAGTTGCAAGTTGTAGTCCAGTTGTAAATAAACACTAAACTTTTATGAACAAGCAGGGGATGAAATTTTAGAAGACAGCAATGAAGATGGAAGAAGACGTGTCCTGTGTGATGGAGACAGCCTCCTCTCAACTCAAACATTTCTCAGTTAGATAGTAAAGCAGGCCATTTGTGCAAGACTATTGAGCTGTTTTATTTTTTAATATATATTCACTTTGTTTTTAAATTTGGAAGGTGACCAGATCCACTGGTCAACAGGGTTTACTCCTGGCTCGGTAAAAGGGATCACTTCTGGCTGTGCTTGGGGGCTAAAATTTGGTGCTGGGGATCTAACTGGGTTGGACACATGGGAGGTGAGTGCCCAATGGTCTGTACTTTTCTGGCCCCTCATCCTATAGTTTGTAAATTAATGATATACCATAAAAGTTATAGTATTAACTATTTCCAGTTGTCTATCTTCAATGAATCTGTAACCAAATATAAATAGATAAATCAATCAATAAATAAAATATACCACAAAAAATTTCATTGATTTTTATTCATAATATTTTTACATAATATTTGTTACACAATAAATTATGTCACTGACACTGTCCTCCCATTGTTAATCAATTTGCTCGAGCAGGCCCAGTAACATTGTGAGACTTCTTACTGTGTTTGGCATATGGAATACGTCATGGGTAGCTTGCCAGGCTTTGCCATGCAGGCGAGATATTCTCGGTAGCTTTCTGGGCTCTCCGAGAGGGGTGGAGAAGTCGAACTCAGGTAGGCCGTGTCGGCCGGGTGCAAGGCAAACGCCTTACCTGGCGTGCTATCGCTCCAGCCCAATAAATTATGTAAAATGAATAGTACCATTTATTGCTACTTTATATTTCCTTTGAATTGTGCTGAGTATTTCAAATTCTAGGGAATGTATAACATTCCTAATTTCAAAGGTAGTCTTATATAAATCAAATTTCCCTTTCCTTGTACACTTTTTCCTCACTAGATTCACTGCTTTTCTTAACATAATTAAAGTTCACTCTTGGACTGGTAGCACTGTAGCACTGTCCTCCCATTGTTCATCGATTTGCTTGAGCGGGCACCAGTAACGTCTTCATTGTAAAACTTGTTGTTACTGTTTTGGGCATATTAAATATGCCAAGGGGAGCCTGCCAGGATCTGCATTGTGGGCAGGGTATTCCTGGAAGTTTGCCGGGCTCTCCAAGAGGGATGGAGGAATTGAACCTGGGTCATCTGCATGCAAGGCTAATGCCCTACACTCTATGCTATTGCTCCAGCCCTTGGATTGGTAGACATCATAAATATAGAGACAAAAATAAATTTATTCTAAACTTTCAAATTTAAAAAAGAGACCACTTAGACCTCCAAATTCATTGGGAAACAAAATATAATCCATATTTAAATGTTTCTTTAATACTTGCACTTATAATCAATAAAATTTGATACATTAAATGCTATATATTCATACAATTTTCAAGTAGAAGAGATAGTATAAAAGTCATCATATTTTATAACTCTTGAAACAGATTTCTTGTGCCAGGAAATAATATATTTCTGCCTGACATTTTAAAATATATTCTAATAAAATTAGCCTGTTATCTCTCTCTATATATGCATTTCAATTAATTCATTTGCTTGCATAAATACTATTTTTCTGATAATTTTTAGTGCCCACTTTAATTGAAAGGCCTAGAATGCTGGATATTTTTGGGTAGCCAAACTCTGCTGTACTCAGGGCTGACTACTGGTTCTAGACTCAGGGCTCACTCCTGACAAGGCTCAGGAGAAATAGTTGCGATGCCAGGGATTGAAATGTGTTGTCTGTGTACAAGGGAAGCTCTCTACCTCCTTTACTATCTTCTGGCTCCATAAGGCTAGACCTAATTATGTAGAATATGATGTTATTTGTAGTTATAATACTGCAATATATAACTTTTATAAAATTTCTCTTTTAGTAATATTTAATGAATAATAATACTTTGCATACATGCAAAACATGTTAGATATAATCAACATTCTAATAAATTATATATAAATTTAATTGTACTGGTTGTCTTTACTCTAAATATTTTGGAACCAGCTCAGAGTATCTTATAATATTTAAATTATCTAATGCCAATACAAATTTTTAAGTAGGCAATCAACCATACCATTTCATGTTTACATGATGGCAATGATTTCATTGTATTGATTTCATAGAATTACACGAATCATAATCTTAGTATAGAAAATTTAACATCGACAAAGTCATAGTTACTGGTAAAACCAAGGAAAGTGGTGTTTGTTATATGTTACAGAACAACTTACTGAGATTTATATAATTAGTATAGTTTGTTCCATTTTCATAACCGTATTTTCTTTAGTGAGGTATGTAAAGTATTCTATGTGCAGTAGCCCAAAGGGTGCAATGTTACAAATCTGTTTATACTTAAGGCTTTACTGATACTCTCTCCTATTTCTAATCCTTCTGTTGGTAAGTTCATGTTATGTTCACAAAAGACAGCTTATCAGAGAAGCTTGCCTCTGGGATCCTCAGAGCCTTATTCTTGCATTCAGGGAAAACCTACTAAGCAGACACTTAAATTGTTAGGGTTTATGAATCCTGAGTTACATTATTACAAATTTAGCAATTTAATCAAATTCAAAAGCCGGAAGTATGCCTGACCTTACTTAACGGTATTTCTGATTCAGCGATGACTTGAAGTGACAGCACAGGAAGCAAAATTTCCTCTTTGAGTAAGATCAAGAGATATGGAAAAAGAGACTCTGCTTCCATATTCCTTAGGTACTTTAAAAACTTTGATTATCTTGAAGGATAAATAATGTCATAAGAAAAAAGTAATCCCATTTCAAAGAAATGTTAGATTTATTTCAATATTATAAATATTATATTTATATTATTGTATAAAGCACATGAAGGAATAAAAGAAATACTGATTTTCCATAATTGCATATGTATTGTGGCATTCAGTGATTCATAAAGTTACTGGAAGATATTTTAAAGAAAATATTTTGTCTTCTACTATTGTGGCATTTGATGTCCAGTGAAAATATGAAGTAGGTTAAAAGCATAGTCTGAATGACTAATGACAATGTCAGATCTATTTTAGAATGAGATATCACCAGTGCTAAAGTGCCTTGAGGCCCATGAGACCTTTATTGATAATATACCAAGAAAAGCAGTGATCAAGGTCACCATCCACACTGAAAAACAAACAACCAAATGATATGGAGTGTTGAAAACTTCATTTTGCTTTGCAGGAAATATAAAATTACTGTGAATAAGAATAAGGTGATATATCAAACACCAAAAGAAAAACTAAAAAGTACCAGAAATTTTTGAACTTTACATTCTGCATACTTGTGGCTAAGTAGACAGGTGGTATGTTAGTTACAAATATGCTGTGTATTAATTACCCTTTTAAGTGTTAGTCTTTGGTATTGCTAAGTAACATTTTAGTTGATTATAGGCTTCACATTTCCATAATTTGACATAAACTTGTTTATATTATTAGATTAAAGGGCAGAAAATAAATCATTTAAGGATGATGACCTAAAGTGTTGATGAGAAATAGTAACAAAAATTAAAGAGAAAGAACACAGATTGCATTTTTCAGCCTACCCGCAATGAGAGGCTTTGCACATGCAGTCTAATAGAAAGAGCGAATCATTTTCTATGATATATTTGTGTTGCAGTTTCTGCTGCAGGATGTCTTGCTCAGAGTAAGTGCTCCCGCCTGGGTGTCCAGGGACCTGCACACTCCCTGATGTCAGCGGTGGTGGAGGAGGCAGAGCAGTGGGAGGGGCAAACATATTGGGGTGATGTGCGTGTGAGGGGGCCTGGAGGCTGGGTGTGAAGCTGTGCAGGGGGCTGTGGTTGGCCAGGGACAGGAGGCCGCGGGGTGGTGGGAGATGTGGGGCAGGGCATGCTGAGTCTTGGCCAGAGGCTACTGCTGTTGTAGGCGCAAAGAGCCTGGGCTAGACCAGGACCCTGGTTGCACTGGCATGGGCGTGAGGCCCAAGTGCAGCAGCTGCATGGAAGAGTGCAACAGGGGGCCTGCTGCATGGGTGGCTGCAGAACGGACTGCAGCTGGGCCTCAGCTGGGCCCTAGGGCATCTAGGTGCTGGGGCGCAGAGGCTGTGCTGGGGCCTCCAGGCATGGCACCAGGCGGGCTCTGGTGATGGTGCTGGAGGCTGGGGCTTTGCAGGGGGCAGTGCCAGTGGTGGTGGGACCTGCGCATAGAGCTCCTTCAAAGGGATGCCTCCAAGATGGGCTCCTTGCAACAGTCTTCTCTCCTCTCTTGGCTTCTCTCTAGATCCTATATCTTAAGGAAACTGGGCCCCGCATCTTGGCTGTCATGTGCAGGTGGAGTAACAATGCCTAGCTTCGGGTCTTTGTTTACAATAACAGTATGGAAGTTTTTCAGAACTCGTATCTGAAACCTGGTTGCCAAAGGGTGTGCGGTGCTGTCAGCCCCAAGTTCATGGTTTGACTCTGCGAGGAGGGCTCATGAGCAAGAGGGGGAGTGGGGGAGCAGTCGCCCAACACAGAGAGAAACCGCCCAAGTATGACCAGGCATGGTCCACCTGCCCACGTCCCGGGAAGGGCAATGAAGAAGATTATCCACGACTATTACTTGGATCTCTTTGATTGCCATGTCCGCCTGCTCACATACCAAATTCCACAGGGCAGATTTGTCGTTCCCAACGTTTTCCCTTCCAAAATCCGACACACCATCTCATCGGTAAAGAAGCAAACAGCAGCTGGCCCAGAGAAGGTCAGACCGAACACCTGAAGAATCTGCCTTCAGTTCTCATCAATACACTGGCTCAGCTCTTCACACGCTATCTGTCTGAACAAAAGGTTTCGTCCCAATGGAAAACCAGCAGGACCATTCTATTGTACAAGAAGGAAGACATTCATGACACTGGCAACTATCACCCAATCTGCCTGTTGTCCATCCTCTACAAGCTGTTCACTCGAGTCATCCTGAATAGAATAGGCAAAATACTAGATGGAGGACAACCATTCGAGCATGCTGGGTTCGGAAAAGGATTCATGATGATTGACCATATCCACATGATGACCAGGCTCATTGAGGTTTTTCAGGAGTTCAAGATGCCGCTCTGTCTAAGGTTCATTTATTTAATGAAGGCCTTTGATTTTGTTGAGGTTGGAGCAGTCATCGAAGCCCTAGCCAAACAGGACGTTCAAACTCAGTATATCAGGATCCTCCATGAACTGTATTACGGATTCACCACCAGGATCACACCATTCTACAAGGAAGCGATCATCAACGTCAAGAGAGGGGTTCAGGAGGGTGACACCATTTCACCTAAACTCTTAAGTGCCACCCAGGGGAACGTCATGACAACTACACCACCTCTGCTTCGCTGATGACATCGTTCTAATAACACCAAACATTAGCCAAGTGGAACAAATGCTGGCTGACTTCGACCATGAGTGTGGAGAGATCGGACTGCAGCTGAATCTCACGAAGACAAAGTTCATGAGAAACGGACTAGTTCCTGATGTTCTGAATGCAGCAGTTATATATACCTGGGTCGAGAGCTCAACATGAGGAACTATTTGGTGCCAGAACTTCAAAGGAGGAAGAGAGTGGAGTGGAGTGCCTTCAAGAGTGTCGAAGAAGTTGTTAAGAGGACAAAGAAACTCTGACTCCAGGCACATCTTTTCGGCTCCACCATTCTTCCTGCACTAACATATGCTTCAGAGACCTGGGCCCCTACGAGTACAGGCCAAGAACGCTATTCATGTCTCCTAAGGAGGAATCAAAAGAGCTATGCTTGGAGTTTCACGCTTCACTCAAAAGAGAGGAATCCGGAGTTCTAATCTCTGTCGATGAACCAGAATCAGGGACTCTGTCTCGTTTGTCAAGGCATCAAAAATCAGATGGGCTGGACACATAATGCACTTTGGAGATGACTGCTGGACTAAAACTGTTACTAACTGGATTCCACAGGATGTCAAAATGACGTGTGGCTGCCCACCTACGAGATGGTGAGACTTCTTCGTCAAAAGCCTGAACAAATGGTTTGAGGTTCTCTGTGTTCCTGGAGTGAGATTATGCCATTGGGCTACACTAACATGTGACAGGAACCAATGGAGACGTTACTTGAGCCTGCTTGAGCAAATAGAAGTTCAATGGGATGACAAATGATACAAGTGATTTGTGGTGCAGGTGATTTTTATATCAACAAAAAAATGTTCCTTATTTTCTCACTCATCACTATACTTATGAATAATCTTAACACTTTCAGTGATCAAAATATGTGAAAATTTTGTGTCAGAAGAGAGTAATGCTTGCCTTTTGCATGGGGTTGACTCAGATTTATGGTGAACCTGGGTACAATACCCAGCAGCCAATACGGTCTCCCAAGGACCAGAGGAAGTGATTCCTGACATAGAACCAGTATTAAGCCCTCATCCAAGCTAACTCCTAGCTCTGCACTCAGGAATTATTCCAAGAGGGCTGTGGGACCTTATGGGGTGCTGGGGATTGAACAAGGGTCAGGTGCCTGCAAGAAAAGCACCCTACCTCTACTATGACTCAGGTTTCATTTTTGCAAATTTTAACTGTGGTTATCTACAGTCAGCAGTGTTAAGGATGTGCACTGCCACCCTGTCATGGAAACTAGTGTATGCTTCTACGTACTTAGAAAAAAATAAAAGGAAAAATAACATTGGGACTGTTGGTGAACTTGTCTTCTTAAAACTAGCTCATTTTACCTCAAACACTTTAAGTAGATATTCTATTTAAAACAAATCACAGAAAAACGAGTCTTTCCCCATTTATTTTACTATAAAATCCCCCCAAATATTTTTAAATAAATCTCTGTAAAGAGTTAATAGAGCATATTTCTTTTTATCTGAATACTAGCACATTTTCTGAGTTTGCTAATTGAATTAACTAAATATAAGTATGTAAAATATTAGATCAGCACCATATTTTGCCATGGCAATTAATGAACTAAAATGTGATATCACAGTCACACAGGTCACAGTTCTCCCGTTGTTCATCAATTTGCTTGAGCGGGCCCAGTAACGTCTCCATCATGAGACTTGTTGCTACTGTGTTTGGCATATTGAATACATCATGCATAGCTTGCCAGGCTCTGCCGTACGGGCAAGATACTCTCGGTAGCTTGCCAGGCTCTAAGAAAGGGCGGAGGAATCGAACTCGGGTCGGCCATGTTGACCACTTGTAAGGCAAATGCCCCACCACTGCCTACCGCTCCAGCCCTAAAATGTGATATAAATTTAATATATAATTATTGGACACTCATTATGCCATATTTTACTATAGAATTAGAACTTGAATAATAGGAATAGATTTTTCCTTTGGTAGTCAGCTATAAAAACAAAAGTATGACACCTTCAAGTTATGAATTCTCAGAATAAACTCCTAAAGTATTAGTATTTCTCATATACAAAAATCTTTATTTGTTCAAGTATAGCTGATATAAAAGATGACACCTCAGTTTTTAAACAAAAATGATTTGTAAAGTTAGTTACTGGTCATGAGGTAATATTTCATCAGATGATTGAAAAAAGGGGAATTCACTTGTTATCAAAAATTAAATATAAAGATTTCGTTTCATAGATACATTTTGATATAACCTCCAATTGCATTTTTGTTACATATATTAATAATGGGCTACTTTTAATATCTATGTAATGGAAAACAAAATCAAATCACATCAGGATACAAAATGCAATGGCATTTTAACAACATGAAATTATTTAATCTAATTTTTAAGCTACACATATATAATTTATTATAATTTTGGTGATATGTTTAATGTAGTGTTAATTTTCATTGTTTTGACAAATGAAGTTGCTGCAGCTTCAAACTATCAAAGTTACGAAGATTCACCACTTTAGTTCTTCTTTCACTTCCATTCCAGCTCTTTCTACTTCCCCTTCTCTCTCCGGTCTGGTTACTTGTTGCTCTCAGGCTGTAATAAAATCTCAAGAGTTTGTCCTCATTATCTGTTATCTAATTCCTTACTTTGTTTCTATGTAAACCACAGATGACCAGATCATCCAATATTAGTTCTTTTCCTTCTGACTTAGTCACGTGACATTATGCCTTTTAATTTCTTCCATACTGCAGCAAACTTCCAGGTTTCAACTTTTCTACAGCTATTTAATATGCCATTGCATATATTAGTATGTAAGGTGAGATGTATAGAAGGATATATATATATATATATATAATACATGTAATATGAAATATGTCAAGCTGTTTTTCTTTATTCATTTATCTGTTGCTGAAATTTTGAGTTGTTATATCTGGACATTATATTATTTACTAAAGTCTTCAGTTTGCATACATCCCTGTGTGTTCTTTTTGTTCTGTTGCAATAGATATTAAGAAGTAGGGAAAACGGATCCTGCAAAAAGTCTACTATTAATTTTTTTAAGACATCCTCATACTATTTCCCATAAAAGTTAAACTAAACAACATTATTGGTACTGACATTAAATGAAAGTTCTGTCACCCTGTATCCCTATCAGAAATGATTTGCTTTTAGTACTCTTGATGTCTTTGTCACTGGTATGAGGTATGGACATTTTTTAAATATAGCTTACCATAATAAGAATTGTCAATTAATACAATTTTATGTAATGTTTGCTGAGCATTTGGAAAATGAACATAAACACACGGCAGTAAGCAACTTATATGGATCTACTCTGTACTATAAAAATCACAATTAGGGGTTTGGGATGAGATGGGCGCCGCATGAGGAGTGAAGAGGGCAGGGCAGACACTCAAAACTGCTTCTCTCCAGGCGTCTCGGGAGACACCTGGGGTCTTGCAGGGAGAGATGGAGGTCCCAGGGTTGCGAACCAGCAGCTGAGCTTACCTGGGTTTTTTTACCAAAAATTAAATATAAAGATTTCGTTTCATAGATACATTTTGATATAACCTCCAATTGCATTTTTGTTACATATATTAATAATGGGCTACTTTTAATATCTATGTAATGGAAAACAAAATCAAATCACATCAGGATACAAAATGGGATGAGATGGGCACCGCGTGAGGTGCTACAAGTATCTTGACTTTGGACTTTGACTCTCAGATCAATAAAAGAACAATTTTTATCCTGGTGCTTTTGTAAAATAATAAAATTAATTTTATTTATTTAATTTTATACACCATGACTTTCAATATTGTTAAATTTAGGTTTCATTTAGGTAAATTAGTTTCAATTTAATTAGTTTTAAATTTAGTTAAATTTTAGGTTAAATTTAACAATTTTCAATCTTTCATATCAACAAAATGTAATAAATATTGTCACAATAGGAATAGGAATCTAATGGGAGTAAAATTTACTCAACCTGAACATAATTCACAGAATTTATATAGGCAGAGTTAAGTATATCAGAAAGCTTACCAAAATAAGTGTGTTGTACTCTTATAACTTTACAATTAAGCTTTAAAAATTCAATACTGTATGTATATTAAAAATCTATAAATAGTTTTGGAGCAATAGCACAGAGTGTAGGACACTTACCTTACATGGAATTGAAGCAGCTTCTATCTCTGGCAGCACATTTGTTCCCTCCTGAGCCCTGACAGAAGATGATTCCCAAGCACAGAGCCAGGAGTAAGCCCTGATCACTGCCATGTGTGGTCTTAAAAACAAACACATCCATCAAGAAAAATTGACTCAGGAATAATCATGAAAAGAAATGCCAAAAACAAAAGGGAAAATATAAATCATGAATATGCAAAACATACAGTGCAAACTTCAAAAGCAATATCTTATATGAAACGTTCCAGATCAAAACTGATAAATAACATATGAATTTAAAGTTATAAAATTTATAAATAATCTATGGTTTCAGAGAAGTCATTATCTTAGTGAATTTTCAGTGACTCAGATTAAAGGAAACTTCTTTGGTGTTGAGAATTATTTCATAGTGTTGGTACTGCAATATATGTGCTACTTTATTAAATTACAAATATGATTCATGTGCTTTCTGTATATGATCCTCTTTACTAAGAAGACCAATTTAATTACAATAATGTAAAATTACTTACATATAATTATATTTTCTTATCTCCAATTAAATGAGGTGAAGGAATATCTGAGAAGACTAGATTGCCTCAGTGTGAGCAAAGCATTAAGTAGGTGAAAGCCAATAACATAGCTTAGCCTGACATTATTTTTTAGTTCAGTTTTCTTATTCAGTTCAACAGACTATTAATATAGACAGCATAGAAAAAAGTGTGCTTAGAGAATGTACTGTAGGTAAGAAAATATATCTTAGAAAAGAACTGCAGAATGTTTGATTGGAAGTGTTCTGATGTTTCACTATGAGAACTTTTCTAATCACTATATATGAGGGCCATCTAATTTGATGTTCTGTGTTTTTGAAAGGAACTTTTTAAAGCTTTTCTCAACTCTAATTAAGGTGATTTGGAAGCAATAACTTTAATGTTGATCATTAAGCATGACACTAGATGCTAAACAAGAGATGCTGAGAAGCCCAGAAGTCCCTGGTGTTATTTCAAAAGCAATATGTTTGAAATAAAGTCATTGGCAGTGAGGTTTGTCTGAAAAGAGAAGGCAATCTGGTAGATAGGTAATATTGCCTGTCAGAATAAATTGTCTTGTTTCCTCTAGTGTACTTTAATTATTAATTAGGGCTCAACACTTAATGTCTATACCACACTTTCCTAGGTCTCAGTAATCATGCTTCATAAATTTGAATAGAAGCAAACTGAAAAAAAAGAAGTGTCCAATTTCAAATAATATTATCTGGTGTCCATAGAGTTATTAAGATATGCATTATTTAGAAAAAATAGTTTTTTTAGATTAAGTGCAATTGTGGAAAAATATGTTAAAACAAAGCATACTATTTTTAAAGGGAATATAAATGTATCACAGCATTTTTTATGCAGCTTTTCACACGACTAATATTTTAAAACTTTATAATAAGAGTAAGGTATAATCACTGTATTTACATTCAAAATAATATCAGAAAATTATTTTCAACATTATGAAAAATCTGACATAATAAATTGGGATATTTTCATTTTCAGGTTTTATTCATAAATTTCTAAGCCAGATTTCTTTTGTTTTGGGATTAGAGCCAACAGTCCTAATAAATAAATGTGAAATATTTATTCTATCTCAGTACATACTGAGATATGCTCCAGCCTAAAAATTATGTGTTTGGATTAGAAGCAGTTACCATTTTGGAGATTAATTTACCAATCTTTTAGAAGAGAATTTTCTATAGAAAACATAGCATAATGGTAGATATTAGATCTATTAAATTAATGATTTTTTAAAGAACTCGGTACACTATTTCAGCAATAGATTGTAACTGGTTAGTAATATGCTTGTTAATTCAGTTATCCAGCATACATATTTTAAAATTATATTACATCCAGTTTTACTCCTTAAAAATAGATATATTGAGTATAATTTAGACATAGCTAATAATTTATATGGGGCCATCCAATATTATAAACAATAATAAGCACTGTAGCACTGTCTTCCCGTTGTTCATCAATTTGCTTGAGCGGACCCAGTAACGTCTTCATTATGAGACTTGTTACTGTGTTTGGCATATCAAATACATCACGAGTAGTTTGCCAGGCTTTTCCCTGAGGGCGAGATACCATTGGTAGCTTGCCTGGCTCTCCAAGAGGAACAGAGGAATTGAACCCAGGTTGGCCATGTGCAAGGCAAATGCCCTACCGCTGTGCTATCATTCCAGCCCAAGCAATAATAAAACTAATAAAAATTATAACATATTTGTTTGGGAATATAGCACAGCGGGTAGGGCATTCGCCTTACACGCGGCCAACATGGCCGACCCGAGTTCGATTCCTCCGCCCCTCTCGGAGAGCCCAGCAAGCTACCGAGAGTATTCGATATGCCAGACACAGTAACAACAAAGTCTCCAATGGAGACGTTACTGGGCCCGCTCGAGCAAATCGACGATCAACGGGAGGGCCTTTACTTTACTTACTTTTAATAAACAGATAATGAAGATTTATAATCATTTACAGAATTGAATTACCTCACAAGAGTTTCACATTTCCTTCTCTCCCTTGCCGTGGTCTAGATCCTAGAGTGTGATGTGTAAAAGGGAGGTACAAAAAATACAAAGAAGAGTAGTGAGGGCAGTAATCAGAATCCATGCTACATATGAAGTATAACTCCTGCAGCATACTAGAAAGAGTAGAAGGGAACTCTCAGCAGTCTAGATAGTTCTATTCCATGACTTATACATCCATAGCAAGGTAAATTTTCGTAGAATTTGGCCATCACATAGCTTCCATGAAAATGATAGTAGAATAGAAATAATACCAAATAGCTGAACTAGGATACTGGAATTCTGACTCAAATATGATAGGTACATTTTACTGAGATATTCAGTTAGATGAAAGTTTTCATGTTATTTCTAAGAGCAGAATTGTTAGACCACATGACAGTTTTAATTTATTGAAATATATCTATACTAATTTTTGTCTAGTTTAGATTCCCACCATATTCAGTAAGATTCCTTTTATTTTACATACCATATGTCAATCAAGTGTCTGTCCTTTTTCATATAGGCCATTCTTACTTGGGAGGCTGTGCATTGTTCTCTTGATTTGTATTTACTTAGTAACTAGCAATGTTGAACATTTATTTACATACCTGCCTGACAATCTCTATATCATCTGGGGGAATATGACTGTTGATTTCTGCATCCCATATTTGGAGGGGTAGTATTTTGGATGTGTGTGAGAATACCTTATTTATCTTGGATATATATTCTCTGATTTAATAGAATGTCTTTTTGTTTTAATGATGGTTTCTTTCACAGTGGGCTGGAGAGATAGCACAGCAGGTAGGACATTTGCCTTGCACATGTCTGACCCAGGTTCGATTCCTCCAACCCTCTCAGAGAGCCCTGCAAGCTACCAAAAGTATCTTGCCCACACGGCAAAGCCTGACAAGCTACCTGTGACATATTTGATATGCCAAAAACAGTAGCAAGTCTCACAATTTGTTGTGAGATGTTACTGGTGCCCGCTAAAGCAAATCAATGAGCAATGGGATGAAAGTGCTACAAGTGCTTCTTCCACAGTGGAAAATATTTTTGTTTTTGCTTTTTGGGTCACACCTGGTGATGCGCAGGGGTTACTCCTGGCTCTGTCCTCAGGAGTTACTCCTGGCAGTGCTCAGGGGACCATATGGGATGCTGGGAATCAAACCTGGGTCGGCCACGTGCAAGGCAAACGCCCTACCCACTGTGCTATCTCTCCAACCCGCCCCCCCACCACCAAAAAGAATGCTTTTAAGTTTGATGTAATCTCCACTTATTTGTTTTTCGCATTTGTCAATGAATCAAAATTACAGAAGTCACCGCTGAACCTGGCTGATTCTGTATTTACCTGTAATTCTTCAATGTGCTTTATGAATCTGAGTTTAATATAACAGTTTTAATGTATCTTGAGCTAAATAAACATTGTGTAGTATATAAGATTTTGGTCATATTTTGTATGTTGTGTGTGGCTAACTAGTATTCCCAGTGCCATTTTATGAAGAGGCCAGCCTTATCTGGTTTATACTCCTGTTGTTAATTATATAATTACTGTCCATATATCTGAAGGTTCATTTCTGACGTATTACATACCATTGCTCTGAGTTTCTGGTTTTATTTTAATTCACAGTGCTTTAATTCCTGTATGGTAATAGTATGCAGTTGGGGTACATGATGACCCTATATTTTATATATTTATATATATTCTTAGCTCTGTGTATAGGAATCACTCCTGACAGTGTTCAAGCGACTATATGTAATGCTGGAGATGGAATCTGGGTAAGTTTTCAATAAGACAAAAGTGCTTAAACTCCTGTGATATCTCTCACATACTCTGTATTCTATTGTTTACCCTTATTTTTATTGAAGCATTGTCATTTACTATACTATTAATGATAGTTTCATACATGTTTAATTCTAGAACTACATATACCACCAGAGTACCTGTATAATTCCATCAATGTCCCAATGTACCTTCCTTCAACTACTTAAAAGTTAACTCAGTTCTATAGACAAACTCTCAGGTTCTGATGTCTTTGACTATTTGTTGTTCTTTTACTATTTTTCTTTAAATCACACATATTAGATGTGCTTTACAAAGAACTACTTTGGATTTGAGTAATTTTCATTACGAACAATCTCTAAGCCCCATTTTCTTGAAAACTGTTATTAGAATTTTGGTGGGGAGTTGATCATTTGGTACTTTGCTTTTGATAAACTGATTATTTAAAAATATTAACTTTTCAAATATATAAGCCTTGAATAATTCCCCACTTTATTTTGACTAATCTATTACTTATAATACCTTCTTATGTTTTTTATGTAAAGCATTCACCTCTTTTTGATGCAAATGTAAATGGGTTTGTATATCTGGGGAGGTAGTCCAGGTCATACTCCTGACTCTGTGCTTAGGGATCACTCCTGGTGATCTCAGGTGATCATGTGATGTGCCAGGAATTGAATACCAGTTAGTTGTATGCAAGCCTTACCTACCATACTTTCTATCTAGCCCCAGGAAGTTGGATTTTAAATTTCTTAATTAAAACAAAAATTTACATGTACAAAAAAAAACACTTTTTTAAAATTTTGTCACCTGCTACTTTGCTACTTAAATGAATAGGTTTATTGTTTCTAATAGGATTTTTGTTGAATCACTTGATCACTTGACATACCGTTACTCATAGATTTGCCTGGGTTGGCTCCAGTAACGTCCCTGTCATGGCCTAGTGTAGCCCAATGGTGCCTGCTCATTCTAGGAACACGAAGAGCCTCAAACCGATCATTCAGGGTCTTGACGAAGAAGTCTGACCATCTCGTTGGTGGGGATCCATGCAATCTTTTGATGTCCCCTGGAATCCAGTCTGTAATGGCTCTAGTCCATCAGTCATCTCCAAATCTCATTACGTGCCCAGCCCATTTGATTTTCAATGCCTTAGCAAATGAGACAGCGTCCCTGATTCTTGACTGTCGATGGAAGTCGAAACTCCAGATTCTTTCCCTCATTTGAGTGAAGCATGATACTCCAAGAATAGCTCTTTCGATTCCTCTTTGGGAGACCCGAATAGTGTTCTTGTCCTGTTTTCGTAGGGCTTAGGTCTCTGCGAGGTATGTGAATGCAGGAAGAACAGTGGAATCAAAGAGATGTGCCCAGAGCCAGAGCTTCTTCGTCCTCTTAGCTATTTCTTTGAATAATATTTTGTTGAATAATGTATGTTATTTGCAAAAGGGAAAGTTAGACTTTATAACTTAATTAATGTGGATAGAAATTCCACTTTTTTTTTTTTGCTTGTTATTGGGCCATACCTGGCAATACTCAGGACATACTCTTGGCTGTATATCACTAATTGACAGGCTCAAGGATCATATATGGTGTCAGGGATTGAACACAGATCTGCTTCATGAAAGTCAAACACCCTACTTCTGTGCCATTGCTCCTGACCCAGAATTTCATTAATTTATTGAATAGTTGTGATGAGAATAGAATTCCTTTTTTGTGCCTGCTCGTGAAGGAAAAACTCCATTTCTGTCACTTAACATCATATTTGCAAAGTACTATATCACTTTTGGTATGGTGAAACATATTCCTGCTACCTATCTTTTTTTAATTTTTAGCATAAATAGATATTGAATCTTGTTAAAAATAAGCTCTACATCTATTGACACAGTGAAATGATTTGTATCTCCCTTTAATTGATGTGGCATATCATATTTATTGATTTTTCTTGTCTTCCTTTTTTTTTGTAGTGAAGCAAGGTAATTTATTGAATAAAACTTGCTTAGAAAGATGTGAGAAGAGATAAAGAGCAGAAACATGTTCAAAAGAGAACACTGACTCTTCTGGAGAGAAAAGAAGCAAGCAAAGAAATATTAACAAGTGAGATACATAAGTATTCAAGGAAGAACAGAGGCTTAAAAAGCAAGCCTCACATTACTTGATCTTCATGTGCTGAACTATACTTACAAGACTAAATCTCGCTTGTTAATGATATATAATATAAATATAGGTTAATTCAGTTCATAAGATTTTGCTGATGTATATTGTATAAATTCATTAGGAAAATTGGTTTATAATTTGTGTGTGTTCTAAGTGTGTGTGTGTGTGTCTGAGTGTTTACACTAATGTTTGTTTGTTTGTTGATATCAGAGGAAAATTCTTATAGAAACTAAAAGAAATCCTATTTCTTCAACTAGTGGAGTGCTTGAGTTGGATTGGCAACAATGATCATGTAGGGTTTGGTGAAACTCAGGGCTGGATAAATACTACAGAGAATAGGGATGTTGGATGCGCTTGACCCTGGCTTGATCCCCATCACCTTTTTTTGTGCACCAGAGACCAACTAGGAGTGATCCTTTAACTAGAATCCTGAGAATAACCAGTTGTTTTCCTTAAACCTAAGTAAATAAATAAGTAAATAAATAATAAAAACAAAGTTTCCTGAACTTTACTTGTAAACAAATCTGGGCATTATCTGGAGTAGCATTTGATTATTGATTCAAGTTCTGTGTTTGCAAGAGACTCTTTAATATTTAATTATCAACCTCTTGCATCCCTGGGAGGTTCTGTGATTCAAAATATCCTTTTCCTCTTGGTCTTCCATCTTATTGGTATAATATGTACATAGTACTGCTCCTTTATGACCCTCATGCTCCTTTCTATTATGTCTTTTCTGACTTCCCTTTTATTTCTTTTCTATTTTATTAGGGTTTTCTGTACTTTTGTTTTTATTTGTGAGTCTAAGTGTATACTAATTTTGTTTTTTTTGTTTCAAAAAGCCAGAAATTGGATTTATTATTTGATTGTGTTGACTTTTATTTCTGCTTTATTTCTTTTCTATTTTTAATTTTTTCTCAACTATCATTATATTTTATGTCACTATTCTTAGTTCTTATAGATGTGAAGCTAGAGTCTTTTGTTGCGTTTTTTGTTTGTTTTTTCTTGAAATTCCCACTTGATACTTCATTTTCGATGCCTTATATTCTGCCCTTTGACTTTCTAATTGACTTGGTATTTCTTCAATAGAACACTGAGTAGTCTCCAAATGTTTGCGTTATTACTGACTTTGGTTCTATGGTTAATTTCTGTATTGTGATCTCTAAGGTGCTTGACAAAATTTTAAACTTCATGGCTTTGAACCTGTTTATGTGTTCCAGCATATAGTCTGTCTAGATGTTTCTTGCTTATCATGGATCAACTTGTATTCATCTTTTAAAGGACAAAGAGCTCTGGATCTCTCTATTAAGTTCTTTTCTTCTAGAACTTCATTTAAGTTTGTTTCCCTATTGATTTCTGAAATATTGATAAACACAATATTACACCATAGACTGCTACAAGGTCTGCTTGACCATAGCTCTACGGTTTTGGCCAAAGTCTAGTAAATGAAAATCTGCTGTAGCTCTGTAATTCTTTGTTCTATCACTGCTTTGGGGCACTGTGTGTTCTGCCTCAACCCAGGTCACTGCCTGCTGTGTCAGGGATGAGAATTTAATTATCTTTATGGGATAGCATTTGTTTAAGAGAGACACCTCCTTTAATCTATGCAATTGCTCACCTCAATTAACTTTTATAGCTACAAATATGAGTAATATTTTCAGTCATAGTTCTTTGACATGACACCTGGTTTTAAAATATTGATATTCAAATGCTAGCTGTAGGAAAATTTTCTCCTTCTTGAAACTGGATGAATGACACAAAGGCTCTCTCTTATGGCACATCCAGCTTAGCTCTTGTATGCAGAAAATCATGGATCTAGGAAGTGGTATAAAATACATACTAAATTTTCACATCAATTATTTATGATTGAATACTCTTTCTCATCAATGAATAATTGGCATATAGCACTACTGTCATCCTATTCATAAGAACTGTATTCACTGAATATATACTTATGCCTGGGAAATAGTATTTAATCTGAAACTGAAAATATTCATATTAGAGTCAAGGATGTTATATCATAATTATGCTACATCATGCAGTGAGCATATTTTAAGTATTTTAATATGTATTTTATATTATTACAATGACACAGGAATATTAATTCAGAGATAGATTGCTTTTATTGTAAATTTAGGAGTGAGCTTTTAATGTAAAAATATAAATAATTCTGTGCCTTGAATGTTGAAGAGATATGTTTGTAAATTTTTGGTTGCATATTTTGAGGAATATGAACAGGATGTCTGCAATCATTCCTAATTAGCCATTAAAGAATTATAAAAGCAAAATCTCTTACATAATATTTGAAGTTGAAAGACTGCCATAAATCTTGAGAACAAATTATCTGACTGTTTCTACCTTATGAGCCAAACTCTTCTACATTAGTCTCTAACAGATAAAAGAAAAAGGTGAGTTCAGACTCACAAATAAATATTGGAAAAGAGCAACACTTTGCAGAGATGCCTATTCACCCGCGCCAGGCTGACTTCATCTGGAGTACATTGGAGGGGGCAGCAGGTGAGTCCCTCTGCCTGCCCTAGTAGAGCCCAGCAGACAAACACCTCCAAAACCCAATAGCCACCATGCTCATGGCTGATCTTCACAGGCTCTGGACAAGACCCTCACAAAGAAGAATGAATCCGCTCAAAAACCTAGGTATGCGAGTTTTGTGACTGAAACCTCCAGCCTCATAGGGAGTTGGGAATGGGTGACCTCCATAAATCTCCCCTCCCTATGCTTTCAGATTCAGCTGCAACCATGAGCTGCCACTGGGTGCCAAATGAGCTCATTAATAGCCATAATCCAGAGACTCACAACTAAATTTTGGAAAAGAGCAATACACTGCAGAGATGCCTCTGGATTCCAAAATCACCATCCAGTTAAAAACTTAACCCCAGCGCTATCAGTTCTATTACCCTACCTAAATTTTTAGAATTCCTGGAGTTACATCTCATACCCTATGCCACTGATGTACCAAAACTAGTATACAAGGAGGCAAAGTAAACGCCAACTGATCTTGATTCTATGTATGTGTGTGTGTGTTTGTATAACTTGTAACATATTAGTGATCTCTTTTACAGGGGATTTATGGCTCAAAGGTGAAATACAAGTTTCACACACTTTCCTCTAAGAAAAATTTTTCGATCATTTTTAATGGATTTTCATACCACGTGATACAAAATAAATTATTTAGCATCTGTCTTTGAGGCAGGCTTAAGTGGTGTTGGTAATATTTGAAATAATCTTGGTGGAGAGGTGGAGAGGTGGTGGGATTGGTGTTGAAATATTGAATGTAATAAATTATTGTGAAAAAATTTGTAAAAATAAAATTGCAAAAAAAGAAAGGTGAGTTCATTGAATTCATTTAAGCAGAATGGTGACATTGTTGAATTTATATTTAAAAAATGTATTATCTGACTTCAGTAGAGAATGTATTATAAAAATGAAAGACTGAAAAGCAAAATATAAGTTCAGTTTTCTAGAATGTAACAATAATATATTTGTATATTTAGGTAAAAGCAGCTCTCTTCTCTTAAATTACATCAAAAAAGACTTACGAAAATTTTATGTTTGCTTTGGTTTAGCTTGGTTTGTGTTTTGTTTCACACAAAGCTGTATCTGGGTTTACATTGACTCTATTATTAGGAATCAGATCTCATTGGTTCAGAGGATGGTGTCAGGTACCTCTGGTGTCAAATGCAGGTTTACTACGTGCAAGTCAAGAACTGTACTTGCAGTAGTATCATTATAACCCCTTAGGAAAATTTTAAACAATGCCACTCTTCAAACTATGTGTATATATAATTGTATAGTTTTGGTTAAAACAGCCGTAAACAGTCATTGGGCGGGGGAGCAGGGAGATAGTCCAGAGGATAGATGCATTTACATTGCATTCGAAGACTCAGATTTGATCCTCAACACCACATATGGTTCTGTGTGATCTACCAGCACCAATCCTTGAGTACAAAGCCAGGAATACGACTTGAGTTACATGAGGTGTTTTCTAAAATATAGCAATAATAAATGTAATTACTATTGTTTTTAAAATTAGCATAACAATTTTAAACTTTTATAAACCAATATAATAAATATCTATATAAGACTATATATGCACACACACACATATATAGTCATGTAAAAGAAGCCTCTTGAATCTGAATGTCTCTGCATGATCACTAAAATCTCACTTGTGATGGTAAATTACCCTTTTTTATTTTTATTTTTAAATATTCTTGACCCATGTTCTCACAATATCTTTCTTTTTCTTCTCGCCTGTTGTAAGGAAGACAATCACCCTATTTACTCCTGTATTGTCAGTGAGTAAAAGAATCCAATCTGGTAACCAAAGGACTCAAACTCTATAGCATCTGCATCAAAGCATTCCAGAGTTCCATTGTTTCCACAGCTCTACACTTATCATATTATAATAAATCTATAAATATGGTTGGAAGGAAATGGTACTTCAAATATAATTAAAAAATAATATAAATAGAAGAAATACTAAAAGCCAGCAAGTGTGCTGAGCCAAAATAATTAAAAAACTTAAATAAGAAGATAAGTAAATGATGTCAAGTCTTGTGTCCATAGTGAATATGAAAGATTGTAGTAGCAGATTTATATGAAATGGAACTGTCTTTCAGTATCATAAATATAAAGGCAAAATATGCTTTTAGAAATGTATATTTTATCAAGAAAATTCTCTGATAACCTGACTCCTTAGCTGACTTGCTCTGAACCAGTAATCAGCAAATACACTGTGTATATTGTACTTGTTTATTCTCCACTAGAATGTCACGGTCACAGTCCCGGTTCTCCCATTGTTCAGTGATCTGCTCGAGCGGGCCCAGTAATGTCTCCATTTTGAGACTTGTTGTTACTGTGTTTGGCATATTGAATATGTCACGGGTATCTTGCCAGGCTTTGTCGTGGTGTTAAATCTCTTATAAATTGTTGACTTTTATTTACTAACACTTTACTAAGGTAATTTTACCTTTTTTTCTCCTGAATGTTATCTCTAGATTCTTGAAATTTTTTGTCTTCTTTGGTATTGGAGTTAATATAGTACCATATAGTGAGTGAAAAAATTATTCATGTGATTTTATCCCCTAGTAGATAGTAGAGAAATATTACAATTTCCTCCTTATCTTTGATAGAAGTTGCATGCAAACTGATTTGGAGTTTAACTGTATGCATGATGCTAATTAGTCCTGTCACTGTCACTCTCCTCCTGTTGCTCATCGATTTGCTAGAGCAGGCCCAGTAACATCTCCATTGGAGACTTTGTTGTTACTGTGTTTGGCATATCAAATACATCACGGGTAGCTTGCCAGGCTCTGCCGTGCGGGCGAGATACTCTCAGTAGCTTGCTGGGCTCTCTGAGAGAGGCGGAGGAATCGAACTCAGGTCAGCCATGATGGCTGCGTGCAAGGCAAAAGCCCTACTTGCTGTGCTATCGCCCCAGCCCGCTAATTTGTAGTCAAATCTTATTTCATGACTACACGTAACTGTTCACGTTTCCAAATACTATTAATGTGACTTACATTTCTTCACAAAATCATAAAACATTATTTTGTGATTCTCCTACTCTATTGCTCTATACAATTTAAAATGATTTTATTGAAATAATTATTTTGAATATTTGAATCAATATTTTGAATATTCACATATGTCTGTGCTATTAAACAGTAATTGTCCTTTTCTTACTGCCACCTAATTGGGAAATCAGGAAAATATTGACTTATAATTGGAAAAAAACCTCACTTTCTTCAATGTTTTGAATACATTTTATAACTATTTGTTTATATCATATCTTCTTTGAAAGTTTTCCTACAATATATAGAAAATTCTATACAATTGATTTTTATACTATTTTTGTTTTAAGGCAATATCTGGCAGTGTTACAAGGATAGGTCCCTAGCTTCTATAACAGAATCAGGTTCATGAGAATCTCATTTCATGAGAATCACTATTGAGCTATCTATAACATTTCCATACATTTATTTTAAATAGAACATATTTTCATTCATGCCCATTTATGACTTTTAGTCAATCAAATGCCATTATATGATATCAATATCATTGATTGATACTATATAGTACTATGTAGGTTAGATGTACAGAATGTTTTATATTCTAGGTTTGTTTAAATATATCTGTGATGTTGAGGAAAAAAAATCACCTGAAAGCATATTTATCCATACATATCTACATAGTTAAATGCTGTTTGAATCTCTCTCTCTTTCTTTGTGTATATTATATATACATATAAAATATATTTATATATACACATATATCAAATATATATTATATATCTCGGCAGAGCCTGGCAAGCTCCCCGTGACATATTCGATATGCCAAACACAGTAACAACAAAGTCTCCAATGGAGACGTTACTGGGCCCTCTTGAGCAAATTGATATTATATATCTATATATAGTCACAGTTATAAAGTATACCTCTCCTACAAGCAGGCAGGTGGCTAGGAGGAAATGGTGGTGGGCTCATTGGGGAAGGGAAGTCGACTCTGGTGATGAGATGGTTGTTAAAACATATTCCTGAAACTCAGTCAGGAATGACTTTTTTTTTTTTTTGCTTTTTGGGTTACACCCGGCAATGCACAGGGGTTATTCCTGGCTCTGTGCCCAGGAATTACCCGGCTCAGGGGACCATATGGGATGCTGGAAATCGAACCCACGTCGGCCGCATTTAAGGCAAATGCCCTACCCGCTGTGCTATTGCTCCAGCCCAGGAATGAGTTTTTATTTTAAGTGAATTAACAAAAAAATTTCCTAAATGTTTGTATTTTTATAAAGGTGTTAGTAATTTTTTACATTCAGTTTTCCAACACTAATCTCACCAACAGTGCACCTTCCCACAACCATTGTTTTCAATTTTCCCAACAGCTCCTAAAACCTGCCCCTAGAGTAGACTTGAATAATTTACTTTACATTGATTTTTATAATTTGCTAGAAATTATCAAAAATATTTTGTTGGAAGTGTTTGAATATTGTTGTATTTCTCCATGGAGCCATCATGTCCTTATGGAAAAGATTATTAACATGTTGTTATTAGTAAAACCTTGTATAATTTCTTAATCAAGATAGGTTGTGTTCAACCTATATCCTATCCAATGCATTATCCTACTCCTGTTCATCAACAGTGTAGAGTTTGAGATGTGAAGCAGCTGTGAATGCAGTAGTGGCATCCAGGAATTCAACAATTTTGAATGGAGTACTAGAGCTGAAGTATTAACTGGATGGTGATTTTGTGCCTTGGACAACTCAGACTGGCATGGGATCTGAAACCTTGTTGATTGAGATTTATTTTTGAGTCTCTGGATCATGGCCAGTTAATCTTATTATTTGGCGCCACAGACAGTTCATGGGCATAACTGCCAAGCTTCAGGAAGAACAGCGGTTTTGGGGAAGGTCAACCATCCCCAACTATATAAAAGCCTGGTGTTTTCAGTCACAAAACCTGTATATCTGAGTTTTCAAAAAAATCAATTTCGACACGATGCTCATCCCAATCAGTGGAGTCCAGCAGTGAGCATAGCAGGAGATTGTGAACTATGGAGCATTTCAGCTGCTGGGGATCTGTTTGGGAGGGTGGTAGGCTCACTCCACCCCTCTGGGATGCCCCAGAATAAAAAAAATATTTTAAAAGATTTCATTGTGCACTATAAATTTTTGTCTTTTTATGAATAGATTTAGAAACATCTTCAGAAACATCATATATATGGTTGAATAAATACTTACCAATTATTCTTAGGGTTTTATATTGTACTTTTTTCTAATTCTGGTCTTCTACTCATTTTTTTTTGTTTTGTTTTGTGGTTTTAGTCATCATTCACTTTTGGCTTGTCACTTTTATATGTTTTTATGTATACAGGTGATTTCTCAAGATAATTCAATACATTTTTGTAGTTTTTCCAAGTCACTTTCAGATGACACTATGGTATTTCACACTGTGAGTGTTAACAATAAAATAACCCTAATATCTTGGTAATATTTGTCTTATTATGGTCATAATTTTCTTATACATAATATATATGAGCTTGTTTGGAGTTTCAGGCAGAGTCTCCTATCTTCGTGCCTGGCTGTTCTCACCAGGGCTCCTGGAGGAGGGTGGGTTGAGTTTCCCTCTGCCCGGAGCAGAGCCCCGGCAGCTGAAGACCTCCGGAATCCAGCCACAGCCATACTGAGGCCACTCTCCACACGCTTGGATGAGCCTCACACATGAAGGAATCAGCAGAGGAACCCAGGTGTGCAGGACCCGGGGTTGAGATCTCCAAGCCTGCTCCATTCGGGACTAGGCCTCCTCCACCCAGATTCCCCATCTGCCGTGGCGTACTTGATATACCAAAAATAGTAACAATGATGGTCCTCATTCCCCTCACCCTGAAAGAGCCCCCACTGGCACGTGACAGGGATAAATGGAGACTTTACTGGTGCCTGCTCGAGCAAATCAATGAACAGTGGGGTGATAGTGATAGTGATAGTGATAGTGACTATATATGACTGTGCATACCCATCTAAATATAAATATATGACTGAATACAATGTTTCAATATTTAATTTTAACTATTGCTGTAATATAAAAAAATTAAGAAAATATATTTTAATTTTAATCTTTACTATTTCTTGTCCAGTATGGCCAGTATACTTCCTTTTTCATGTGTACTGAGTTTCTGAAAAACGTGTGTGTATGCATATATATGTGTGTGTGTGTGTGTATGTACATGTTTATTATGTATATGATAAGAAATATATATTAGAGAGAAGGTAAATAATATATAATATGTATTACTTATAACACAAGCGATTATATATATATATATATATATATATATATATATATAGCAATTTTCTGGGAGCAGGGTTTTATAGTCTCTGGATCTTGGCTGTTGATGGGATTACACAGCGCTGGGGGCAGTTGGTGAGTGCAACACCAACATACTGGAAGATGGGGGACCTGGGGGGTAGGAGGCCTCAGTCCCAATCTGAGCAGGCTTGGAGATCTACACCCTGGGTCCTGCACACCTGGGTTCCTCTGCCGGTTCCTTCATGTGTGAGTCTCGTACAAACGTGTGGAGAGTGATCTTAAGCATGGCTGTGGCTGGAACAGGATGTCTTCAGATTCCAGGGGTCTGCTTGGAGTGCGGAGGGATACTCAACCCACCCTCCTCTAAGGGGTCCCAGTGAAGACAGACAGGCGTGGAGGGAGGAGACTCTGCACTGTTCTCTTCTGGGAGCAGGATTTTATAGTCTCTGGGTCTTGGCCGTTGATGGGATTACATGGCATCCGGGGCGGTTGGTGGGTATAACGCCACATACTGGAAGATGGGGATCTGGGTGGAGGAGACACCAGTCCAAATCTGATCAGGCTTGGAGATCTACGCCCCGGGTCCCGCACACCTGGGTTCCTCTGCTGGTTCCTTCATGCACGCTACATCTTATCTAGTTCTTATTATGGAGAACCTGGCAGGCTATCAAAAGTATCCTGCCCACACGGCAGTCTGGCAAACTCCCCGTGGAGTATTCAATATGCCAAAACCCAGTAACAATGACGGGTCTCATTCTCCTGACCCTGAAACAACCTCAAATGTGGCACTTTTTAAAATCTCAGGGTCAGACAGAGGAGACATTACTGGGGCCTGCTCGAGGCAATTGATGAACAACAGGAAGACAGTGATATAGTAATAGCAATTTTCAAATATTTTTGAAACAGTCCTACTCCAGAAAATTTTAAATTTCTTTTCAAAAGGTCTCTATTCTTTCTCATTTTCAAAAGATAATGTTTTGTGTCCGAGAAATAGTTAGTTGGTAAGCGGCTTGCCTTGCCCCTCAGCTAGGACTTATGCCTAAAAGAGAGTCATGAAAAGTCCTGTCTACAGTCAGGTGAGTTCCCCCAAACCAAAAATTTCTTTTATTATCATGCCTTAATTGGACCAATAATATTTCCTGGGGATGAAATTGATTACATATTTCAAACAACAATTTGAGTGATATCATGCTGAAATAGAAGAAATTATATATTTAAACTATTTTTTGAAAAAAATCTTTGTTTCTGGGAAAAAGTTGAACTTTCTGTACACATTGATATTAGAATTGTCTCTGCATATTTAGTACAGAATAGAGTTGAAGAAATACTTTGCTTATGGTACCATGTAGTGATGGAAACTGAACCTGGATCTCCTGCTTACGAAGCTTATGCTCAGCCCATTGTGCTATCTCTCTGGCTCTGAGATATTTATTTCACTTTTAAGAAAAAACTCTAAGTGTCAGATGGGGGTTGCTCACAGACTTTATATCTCTATCATGAGACTGATAATAATCACTGTTACGAAGTTGTCAATAATAAATATACTGTATACTAAAACTTGCTTTCCTCATTTTATTGTTGAAAGCAAAAAACTTTTAAGAAGTTTTTTTTATTTTTTCACACCTAGGTTGTTCATTTCTAACTGACAGACTTCTCATTATACTTGATGTCCTCTGTTTTATCTGAAAACTGACTATATCCATGACCTCCTGCCATCAGCCGATACACTTTTTCTAGTGGTTCCAATTTTTTGTGAGTTGTATGATATTTATGCTACTTTGGGAAGCAATACACTGCTTGCTATCTCATACCTTGTATATAAAATACTTTTAATTATTTTTCTAACTAAACCATTTTTAAATTCATGGCCATTGTATAAAGTTTTATTTGTCTATAAAATATTCAATTTTTCTTATAAAAATGAATGGTCCATCAAATAGACGGAACAGCTATTTAAATTCATAAGAAAAAACAGAAGAAATGGAAATGGTCTGACCTAAAACTCCAGGTTTTCACTAATTTTTATAGACCTTTGCATATATTTCTAAGCAACAAATATTTTTTACTCTTTTATATTTCCTTTATTTCTCATTATTTTTACTTTATTTTATTTTTAAAAATTTCTTCACAAAAATTTATTTCAGTCAATATTTCAACACCAATCCCACCTTCATTTTACCTTCCCACCTCTGTTATTTCCAATTTTCCCAACTACCAACAAGCCTTCCCTAATAGTAGGCCCGGAATAATTTATTGTGGATTGCTTGTTATGAATAATTTGCTAAAAATAATCTAAAAGGATTTCCTTGGAAGAAAGTGTGTAAAAATTATTGTATCTTACCCTGGAACCATCAAACCCTTGTAGAAGAGATTATTAATATGTTCTTACGGGCTGAGCCTCGTGTGCTAATATTTTGTTAATTGAGATTGGTTGTCTTCTACTTCATATCCCTTCCAATATGGTGTGATATTCCTGGCACAACAGTGGTGTAGAATATGAGGTGTAGGATGGACACATTTATTCCATGAATTCTAAAATTTTAAATAAAGTGATACAGCTGGAGTTAAATTTTCCACTGTATGGTGACTTGTCTGAGGCATCTCTGTAGCTTGTCCATCTCTTCTGCGATTTAATTATGCGTCTCTGGATCATGGCAGGATAATGAGATTATATGGTGCCAGAGGCAGATTATGGAAGTGATTGTCAGGCTTCAGAAGAACAGGGGAATGTGGGAGGGCACTCACCCATCTCGCTCTGGTGACCTGGATGAGACTCAGCCTGGCGACGGGTCTGCTGGCATCACTACAGCTACATCAAATAAAATTTTAAAGAGAATCACATTTATATAAAAATACCAAATTATTTAAATTAATTTCTGTAGCTAAAACAATTTTTTGCTTTCATCTTTACATTGTGTTTAAAATAATTTTGCAATAATATTTTATTAGTTGGTATTAATAGTGCTTACAAAAATAAAACCTTATTTGCATGTAAATAACTTGCAATTGATGACAAAAGTATGACAGATATGTAGGAAAAAAAGTAGTTTAGTTTCATACACATCACTCTATTATCTTTGCTCTGTTATTTAAAAAAATGGGGGAGGGGACACAACCAGCTGTGCTTTGGGTTTATTCCTGGCTCTGAGCCAGGTTTCATTCTAAACAGAGCTCTGGAATGCCAGGTATTGAACCAGGAGTACACAAGTCAAGCATTGTATTCTCTGCTCTCTCTGGCCCTAGTCTGGCCCTTCTTTAATGAAGAAAATAGAAATCAACTATTTGCTGCCTCTACAAGCTTACCCTTAGAGTAAGCAAATTAGAGGACTGCAAGATTGTAACTTGCATCTAAATGACCAGGCACCCCACAAAGGACCCAAGGCACAGGTTCCAGTGATACCTGAGCAAAGAGCCGGAATTAAACCCTAGGCACAGTTTGTCCTGGCTCAAAGTACACTGCTTCACAAAAGAATAGGCGTATGGAAGATATGTACATATGTATATATACCAATATATACAGGTCTACATACAAGTATATGTGAGAATATTCATAAGGAATTCCTCTGACTAAAGGATTTTATGCTATAATTGATATTTTATGTTTTTATGCATTTTGTATTTATTTTTATAAGTGTTTATCATTATTATCAGTGTTTAATCACAGAGTGGCAGAAAACAAAAAGGTTTGTGTTCAAAGATTTTAATCTCAAACTAGGATTTTAATCTCTAAACTAATTTTTAAATTATGCAGAATAAATCATCTAAGTGTCTCTTAATTTTAGTTCCATTATAATCATATAAGTGATTGATTTTACTAAGCCTTTGATTCATTGTATGTCATCAGTAAATAATTTCAGAGATTTGTGACATAATAGATACAAAAATATTTATGACTCTTGCTCTAAAATGACAATATTGCTTGTTGAACAATAGAGTTTTTATGACTTTGTTTAAGAAAGAAAACAGAAGAAAATGTGAAAATTAATAGTGCTCATATTTCATCTAAAATGTTTCTTATAACATATGGTAGCTGTGGATTATTTTCACAGTTCACAGATCTGTGAGTATGGCAGTAAACATATGCCTGAGCTCTAAGCATCTCAAATAGAAATCATTTTAATTTGAAAATAAATAATTTCCAGCTCTGATCAAAAATTGTTTTCCTTATCTATCCACATGCCGTCTGCTACTATTATAATTGCACTGTATATTTATAAAGATTGTTGGCAAGTATATTAAGGCGAAGGGGAAGGGAAATTATGAGGATATTAAAATATTAGAAGAAATTATAAGAACCCTTAAAAATAAACAGTGAGATATCCATGTTGTATCTAAATTAATTAGTTCTAATAAATGTCCTAATTACAGGCATTAATTGATTAAATTTATATTATTAATTTGTGAGGCATCTTTATTGAAGCATCTTCAATAAAGATGCTTTCCCTGCATCAGTTTTATACTTTTAGAATTTAACTAAAACAGGTCCCAAATAGGTCTCACTAAGTTTTTATTGAATAAGTAAAGAATAAGTTAATGAGCTTTATGGATTATGTGACAGTTTTATGAATAAAAGTCTTGTTGTTGAAACAATATTTATAAAAAGTATTTCAAATATTACATGCAGCAACATTGTAATGTCAGAAACAATAATATTTAAAATGAGCTAAAGTATAATAAAACTACTAAGGGCAGAAAGGACAATAAATGGAATTTGCCACTTGATTAAATTTGCCACTTTATTAAAGGTATTTAATGTCAAGGGAAAGAAGAAAAATAGAACTGGTTAAATTTTCACTCTTGTTTTTGGAAAAGTAAGTAAAAGGGACTAATTTTTAGATCAAATGCTCAAAATAAGACAAAAGGACAACAATAATTTATTTCAACTTAGACTAAGAAAACATATATTTGCATAAATTTGGAGAAATTTTAGCTTTCTTGTGTTGGAAGGTACAGATAGTTATTTGTCTATATACTCTGTTCTTTATTCTTTCTTTAACAATTAGAAATGTTTAAAAGTAGAAAAATGGTTGCAACTTAAAAATAGCAGCACAAATATCTATAGTAAAAAAGGCAATGCTGTATGTTCATATTGTTATGATGATAATATGATTTTTAAAATATTAATATTAATATAAGCAAATTTCCACAACCATGGTTTAGTACTATAAACATCAACAATTCCAATTTTACCAATATTTATACTTATTTACTCTAAAATTAGAGAGTTAATAATTATTAAAAGAAATGTTAATAGCTTCTAAAGAATAATTTATCTAATGTTATTTATTGACCTCCACTACCTCCACTGCCCAGACTCCACCATACTCCAGGACACTTTCTGGACGTTCAGGCTGAGACTCATACATGAGTGAAGCCCCACAGAACCAGGTAGTCAGAACTCTGTAATCTTGGACTCCAGATTCAAAGGGATCCAGGAACAGACATCCTCTGCCCGCTCCCATCAATATCCAGTGCCCAAGGGCTTTAACCCAGAACCCCCACCCTTCCCTGCCCTGTCTGCTTCCACCAACCTCCTGCAACCCAGTAATTACACACAGAAGACTCACCTTACCAGTACCAAATAAATACCTCATCGGTAGACCTTCACTATCTCCACTACCTCCACTAACCAGCCGCTACCATACTCCAGGACGCTTTCTGGACCACACAGACACTTCACAGTGTGAGACACATCATAAGACACTTAATCCCCATCTTCCAAGATTACTGCACCATATTTGATGGGGTTCAAATATGGTCTGAACCATGGGAACACCTACATGGGCAATTAGAGGCTGTCCTAAAAGCCTTTATCCCTATCAGAGAGCCCGGCAAGCTACCAAGAATATCCCACCAGCACAGCAGAGCCTGGTAAGCCATATGTGGCATATTCGATATGCCAAAACCAGTAAATACAATGGGTCTCATCCCCTGACCCTGAAAGTGCCCTGAACACAGCAGCATTGAGAAAGATAAGGAAGGATAGGCTGATAAAATCTCAAGGCCAAACTAGGCTGCCAAAATGAAGAAGGACAAAAATGATTGTTTGTACTTTCAAAGAAGATACAGTGGCATCGGATGCATCCATTGAGGGCCTGTTGGTACAAACATGGAAGATCAAGTACAACATCATTGATCTGACTGAGACGAGAAGGCATCAATCACAACATGCCGTTTTCGACACTGGAGAAGAACTGTTCATCGGAACCAGTGACAAAAGAGGTGTCGGTGGTGTCGGTAGGTATCCTCATCTACATGAAGTTAGCCATGAGCATTTATTCATTCAAATGCATAACAATCTGAATCCGACGATTACGCTTGAATAAATGTAGTCACTGCCGGCAGTTTCTATGTTCATTGTCTATGGACCAACATCTAATTATGATGAAGCAGAAACTGAGAATTTCTACATGGAGCAGGAGAAGTTCTATAAAGAAGACAATACCTTCTACAAGGTCATTGTCGGTGATTTGGTGATTTTAATGCAAAGATAGGACTGAGAAGATCAGCCGAAGAACTAAAATTGGACCCATGACCTAGAATGGAACGAACAGGGTGAGAGACTATCTGAGTTCATCATGTCAACTAAGACCAACCATGGTAACTCACAGTTCCAGAAGGCTGAATCTAAACATTGGACCTGGTAGTCTCCCGCTGGATGGTTCTACAACAAAACTGGCCACAACATATTCAATTGACAGTTTTGCCTGACCGATGTTGCTATTTTCCCAAAATTTCAAATGGGATCAGACCACCGTGTCCTTTGTGCAAATTTCTGCTTCACAGAGAGGGCAGAAAGGTCTGCAAAGTTAAAGAAGAGAACTCCCAGAATGACCACAAACTGGGAGCTCTTTGGCACTATTACAATAACATGGGAAGATGCCGTCATTGACAACACTGCTGAGGAATACGATCAACTGGTTCAGCACCTCCATGATTGTGCAAGGAACACTGAGAGAGAGAGATAATCACAAAAAGTTGTCTTTATTCGAAAACTCTTGAGTTTATTCACCAACGTGGCTTGGTGCAAGCCTCAGGCAACCACAAAAAAAACATCCGAGCTCACAAAGAAGTGCAGAGAATCTATAAAGGATGACCTCAAAGAAAAGAGTAGCAGTGATGGCAGAAGTTGCAGAAGCCGGGAAAAGCATTGGCAATGCCCACCTGTCCTTCGCCAACTTCAAGACCAAGATGACTGCCCTCCAACATCCTGATGGATCTATCACATCTTCCTGAAGGGAAATGGAGAATATTATCCATGACTTCTACTCAAATTTCTTTGATAACCTCTTCCACCTGCCCACATACGAAATTCCATAGGATGGATATGCCATTTCCAATGTTCTACCTTCTGAGATCCATTTTGCTATTTCATGGGTAAAGAAGCGAACAGCAACTGGCACAGACAAAGGCAGACCCAAACACTTGAAGAAACTGCTGTCTGTACTCATTAATATACTGACTCAGATCTTCACAAGCTACCTGTCTAAATGCAAGGTTCCATCCCAGTGGAAAACCAACAAGACCGTTCTACTATACAAGAAGAGAGACATCCACGAAATTGGCAACTATCGCCCAATCTGCCTATTGTCTGTTGTCTACAAGCTGTTCACTTGAGTCATCCTGAATAGAACTGTCAGAACACTAGATGAAGGACAACCATGCGAGCAAGCCGGCTTGCGAAAAGGATTCAGCACGATCGACCACATCCACACAATAGCAAGCTCATTGTGGTTTCGCGAGAGTTCAAGATGCTACTCTGTCTAATGTTCCTTGATTTAAAGAAGGTCTTTGATTCAGTTGAGATGAAAGCAGTCATCAAATCCCTAGCCAAACAGGGTGTTCAAACTCAATACATCAGAATCCTCCATGAGCTGTATTATGAATTCACTACCAGGATCTCACCATTCAACAAGGAAGTGATCATCCATGTCAAGAGAGGATTTCAGCAGGGTGGTACCATTTCACTGAAACTCTTCAGTATCACCCTCGAGAATGTCATGTGACTATTGAAATGGGAAAGAATGGGAGTGAAGACAGACAGTCAGCAACTACACCACCTACGATTCACTGATGACATCATTCTAAGAACTCCAAAAATTAGCCAAGAGGCACAAATGTTGTCGGACTTCGACCGTGTTTGTGGTAAGGTCAGACTGCAGCTGAATCTTACAAAGACAATGCTCATAAGACACATTCTCATTTCTGACATTCTATTCACTCTCAATGGCATGAACATCTCTGAATGCAACAGTTATGTGTACTTAGGTGAGAAGTCAACATGACAAATGACCTGGCACCTGAGTTGTGCAGGAGGAAGAGAGCAGCTTGGAATGCCTTCAAGAGCGTTGAAAAATAGCTATAACGATGAAGAACCTCCGACGCTGGGCACATCTCTCTGATTTCATTGTTCTTCCTGCATTAACATATGCCTCAGAGACCTGTGCCATACGAAAACAGGATGAGAACACTATTCGGGTCTCCCAAAGAGCAGTCAAAAGAGCTTTGCTTGTAGTAACACACTTCACTCAAATGAGAGAAAGAATCTGGAGTTCCGATCTCTGTCAACAATCAAGAATCAGGGACACTGTCTCATTTACCAAGGTGTCGGAAATCAGATGGGCTGAACACTTAATGGGATTTGGAGATGATCGCTGGACTAGAGCCATTACCGACTGGATTCCACGGAACATCAAAAGATCTTGTAGCCGCCCACCTACAAGATGATCAGACTTCTTCATCAACACCCTGAAGGATTGGTTTGAGACTCTTCGTATTCCTGGAGTGAGCAGGAGCTATTGGGCTACACTGGCATGGGACAAGGACGAATGGAATGCACGCTCAAGCAAATTGATGAGTAATGGGATGTCAAGTGATCAAGTGATTTATTGCATATTTGGTTTTATAAAGATAGTGGTCAAGATGCTAAAGTTTATATAAAGATTCTATCAGTGAAAAATATTAACAAATTTAACAGCTCCAAATCATGCTATCACTAATGTCATCATAACTCTTATTGAGGATTTGTAGATGTATAAATATATTAATGATCAGTGCTTAGATAGTTTTTCATCTTCAATGCACATAAAGAAGTCCCTATTGTCAAATATTTTACTTAGTACACTCCAGCATTTTGTTGTTTTGTTTTGTTTGTTTTTGGGGGGGCAGACTCAATTGTACTCCTGGCTCTGAAATTAGGGATCTCTTGTGGAGAGCTCCGATAATCATATGGGGTACCAGACAGGGGCAAGACAAGCACCATACTTGCTGCACTATTGCTCCAGCATCAACTTCACTCCAGTATTGACATATGATATTTTTAGAAAGTGGCACCTGTAGTATCCATACAGGTCAAATGGGAAGCACGGAATTTATTCTTTTCTTTCTCTCCATCTTTCTCTGGAGAGCTGTGCTCCTGTAATTCATCGATTTGCTTGAGTGGGACAAGTAACGTCTCCATTGTGAGACTGGTTTTACTGTTTTTGGCATATCAAATAGGTCACAAGTAGCTTGTCAGGCTTTGCCATGTGGGAAGGATACTCTCGGTAGCTTGCTGAGCTCTTCGAGAGGGGCAGAGTCATCAGACCCAGGTCAGCTGCACAGAAGGCAAATGCCCGACCCGCTGTGCTATTTCTCTGTTTGTAGATATCAAAATTTCATGTTATACTGAAATGAATTATTCATTGTTTTTTATATTAGCTCAGTATTTTCAGTTAAGGTTCAAGAGATATAGTATAGTGGATAAGGTACTTAATTTCATTGAGTGTGGCTAGTTCCCATTTGAGCCCTAACACTACATAGAGTTCCCTGACCACTTTCAGGTGTAATCCCTGAGCACAACACCAGGTGTCAGCCCTGAGTATAGTTTAGTGTGGCCCCAACACACACACCCATAAATATGTATGTCACTGTCACTGTCCTGTCACTCTCCTCCTGTTGTTCATCGATTTGCTCAAGCGGACCCAGTAACGTCTTGTTGTGACAATTGTTACTGTGTTTGGCATATCTAATATGTCACGGGTAGCTTGCCAGGCTTTGCCGTGCGGGAGAGATACTCTTGGTAGCTTGCCAGGCTCTCCGAGAGGGGCGGAGGAATAGAACTCGGGTAGGCCATGTTGGCTGCGTGCAAGGCAAACGCCGTAGCCACTGGAAATATGTCTGTATATATTATGAAATATTTAATAATGCATAATGATAGTCACTTTGTTAGACCATAAAGTTATGATGTTAAAAAATAAAGAGCAAAGTTGCAGGAATTCTGAACTATCACATTCTAGAAATATACACACATAAGAAAATAAGCACAAGCAGAGGCTAACTGCCATGTACAATAATATTTTAAAATTTCAACAATAGATTAGCAAATAAAATTTCTACTTATAACTATTATTGTTATTTTCGATTTTCTACACTTAGAAATTTACATTCTATAGGTGTTTGCCTTGAACGTGGCCAACTTGGCCGACCTAGGTTCAATCTCTCTGCCCCTCTTGGAGAGCCCGGCAAGCTATCAAGAGTATCTTGCCTGCACAGCAAGACCTGGCAAGATATCCGTGATGTAGCTGATATGCCAAACATAGTAACAAGTGTCACAATGGAGTCGTTACTGGGCCTGCTTGAGCAAATCAATGAACAATGGGAGGACAGTGCCAGTGCCAGTGATAGTATATAATTTGTTTATTAATCTAGTACATATTACACACATATTATAATCATTAAAGGGACCAAATTAGAATATTCACTATAATCAGAAAAATATGTATTATCTAGAAATTTTCTAATGGTTCCTTTACACATCAACAAAATACAGCCGATTTGAGACTGTGTTATTTATGATAGGAAGGCAGTAGTGGGTTCATTAGAAAACACAAATTTATAATCAATCCACAAGAAAATTCTCTGTTTAGAAATAGGAGAAAATATTACTTTTTTAAGTGTTCAGGTGTTGCTGGAGCGATAGCACAGCGGTAGGGCATTCGCCTTACAAGCGGCCAACATGGTCGATCCGAGTTCGATTCCTCTGCCCCTCTCGGAGATCCCGGCAAGCTACCGAGAGTATTCGATATGCCAGACACAGTAACAACAAAGTCTCCAATGGAGACGTTACTGGGCCCGCTCAAGCAAATCGACGATCAACGGGAGGGCCTTTACCCTTACCTTTACCAGGTGTTGTTTTATGGAATAGATACGACTTTTGACACTGGAGAAGAACTGTCCCTTGGAACATGTGACAAAAGAGGCATTGGTGATGCCGGTGTCCTCATCTACATAAACTTGGCCATGAGAAGTGATTCATTAGAATGCCTACCATCATGAATCAGACACTTATGCTTGAATAGATGTGGCTCACTGCCGGCAGTTTCTATCTTTGTTGTCTACGCAACAGCATCCAACCACGATGAAGAATAAATTGAGAAATTCTACATGTAGCCAGAGAAGTTCTATAAAGATGACCACACCTTTTACAAGATCATTGTTGGTGATTTTAATGCCAAGATAGGACCCAGAAGATCACCCAAAGAACTTCCACATTGGGACCCATGGCCTAGAATGGAATGAACAGGGTGAGAGACTATCTGAGTTCATCATGTCCACCAAAACCATCCAGGGTAACTCACAATTCCAGAAGGCCAAATTTAAACGTTGGACAAGGGATTCTCTCAGTGGACAGTTCCACAATGGGACTGACCAAATCATATTTAATTGTCATTTTTGCCTGACTGATGTTGCTTTTGTCCCAAAATTCAAAACGGGATCAGACCACCGTCTCCTTCATGCAAAACTCTACTTCACGGAATGGGGCTGCAAAGTTTAAGAAGACAACTCCCAGACCTGTCACCAACTGGGAGCTCTTTGGCACTATTGTAGCAACATGGGAAGATGCCATCGTTGACAACATTGATGAGGTATAGGATTGACTGGTTCAGCACCTTCCATAATTGTCCAAGGAATGCCAAGAGAGAGAAATTCACAGACACCGGTCTTCAGCAACTCTTGAGCTCATTCACCAATGCGGCTTGTTGCGAGCCTCAGGCAACCACAAGCTAACGTCCAAGCTCACAAAGCAGTGCAGAGAAGTGATAAAGGAATACCTCAAAGAGGGAAGAGCAGCTGTCCTGGTAGATGTGGCAGAAGCCAGGAAAAACATTTGTAACATCCACCTGTCTTTTGCCAACTACAAGACCAAGATGACTGCCCTCCAAAATCCTGATAGATCTATCACATCTTCCTGAAAGGCAACGGAGAAGATTATCCATGACTTCTACTCGGATCTCTTCACTGGTAGCCATGTGCACCTGCCCACATACCAAATTTCACAGGATGCAAATATAGTTCCCAAAATTCTCCCTTCCGAAATCCGACACAGCAATTAATTCATAAAGAAGTGAGCAGCACCTGGCCCAGACAAGGTCAGACCTGAACACCTGAAAAATCTGCCATCAGTACTCATTAATACACTGGCTCAACTCTTCAGACACTACCTGTCTGAATGCAAGGTTCTGTCCCAGTGGAAAACCAGCAGGTCCGTTCTGCTGTAGAAAAAGGGAGACATCCACGACATTGACAACTATCTTCTGATCTGCATGTTTTCTGTCATCTACAAGCTTTTCACTCGAGTCATCCTGAATAGGATTAGTGGAACACTAGATGAAGGAAAACCATGCGAGCAATGGTCAGACTTCTTTGTCAAGACCCTGAACAAACGGTTTGAGGCTCCTCATGTTTCTGTAGTGAGCAGACACCATTGGGTTACATTAGCACACAACAGAGATAAACGGAGACATTACTGGTGCCTGCTTGAGCAAATTGATGAGTAACGGGATATCAAGTTATCAAGTGATCATGATGAGACTAATATTTTTGTAAAAAATCTAAAATTAAATAATTAATGCAAAAAATCTTTAGTTTTATAAAATATGTATATTTGTTGTAAGGGCTGGAGCCATAGCACAGCGGGTAGGGCGTTCGCTTTGCATGCGGCTAAACAGGCCAAGCCGAGTTTGATTCCTCTGCCTTCAATTCCTCCACCCCTCTCAGAGAGCCTGGAAAGCTACCGAGAGTATCTTGCCTGCACAGATAAGCCTTGCAAACTACCTGTGACATATTCAATATGCCAAACACAGTAACAAGTCTCAAAATGTTACTGGGTCCACTCAAATAAATTGATGAACAATGGGAGGACAGTGACAGTGATTTGTTGTAATGCAATCAATTTATGTTAAAATGAAGAGTAAGGAAATTTTTTTGTTTTTTTTTTTAATTTGTCATTCAATTAGTTGGTTCTTTTAGGAGCAACATTCTTTTCCTAGTAAAGTATCACAATCACAAATCACAAATCATCCTGTTATTCGTCGATTACCTCGAGCAGGCCCCAGTAACGTCTCCTTCATCCTAGCCCTGAGATTGTATTCAAGGCTCTTTAGGAGAATGAGACCCATCATTGTTACTGGTATTTGGCATATTGGGTACGCCACGGGGAGTTTGCCAGACTCTGCCGTGTGGGCAGGTTACATTCGGTAGCCTGCCAGTTTGTCCAAAGTAGGAATGAGATAATAAGACGTCATAGTAAGATGTTGCGCGGCCGCAAATGCGGCCGCGCGGTTCCAGGAGCTGGTTTTTATAATCTCTGAGTCTTGGCCGTTGATGGGATTACACGGCGCCAGGGGGCCAGTTGGTGGGTGTGACCCCCGCCTACTGCAATTTGGAGGATCTGGGTGGAGGATGCTCGGCCCAAATCCGAGTAGGCTTGGATATCTCGGCCCCAGAACCCACGTGACTTTGTCCCTCTGCCAGTACCTTCATGTGTGCGGAGAGTGGTCTCAGCATGGTGGTGGCTGGTCCTGGAGGTCTTTGGCTGCCGGAGCCCTGGTCGGGGCGGGGAGGAAAGCTCAACCCGCTCCCCTCCAAGGGGTCCCGGCGAGCGAGAACAGTCAGGCGCGGGGGCAGGAGACTGCACTGTTCTCTTCCAGGAGCTGGTTTTTATAGTCTCTGAGTCTTGGATTTCAAAAAATCTATAGAACTGTAATTCAATTGCAAAAATCTATCTAATTCTCTAGGGAGTCCTGCAATTTCAATGAAGCTCCTACATATATGAAAACAATACAGGAGAACTAGTCCATTATATTTCCCGATAGAGCAATTAGTAAATATGTAGATACTTTCAAGAAGAACAATACTTATTCGTATTCATTAGCTGATGATAGTGCCTAGGAAGAGAGCCCAGAAATGTGTCATTCAGCATGATACATCCTCACTAACTAGAGAAATAAAAATTCAGTTTCTGCCAGAGTTCTGGTTTGCACATTACAGGAAAGTTGAGAAGAACTCAACAACATCAAGGTGAGTTATCAGTAGGATGAAGTATATCAGTCAGTAATAGTGAAAATCACGTAATGATATACTTTACAGACTTAATTAATTTTCCATGTCTAAAAGGAATTTTAGTAAAATACAGAGTACAACAAGAACTAATACAGAAGATTGATTAAGTGAGACAAGATATTTTGACAAGACAAAAAGGTCATATCCTCAACAAATTAAGGTATTTCAAAGATATAGATAAAATAGAGTTGAAGTGACAGCTAATTTCATTGAATTGTTTTTTATTAGCATGTGCTGAAGATAAAGACATTAGTATATATGGTGATCTCTGTATCTGAGGAAATAAATAATTACCATAAGCTACCTCCATTGTAGACAGAGAGAAGTGTCTGTGTACAAAAAGTTGAATATTTTGATTTTTTAAAATCACAGATGAGATAAAATGTATTATTTTGGATAGAGACTAAATAACTAGATGTCTCATAATCTGTCTGTAGATTAATATAGCTGAAGCAGAATAAACTGTTTTGATGTAGAAAACATCAACTATTAACCAAATTGAAATATTTTGAAAGAGGCTTGCCTCAAGTCATAAAATATGACACAAACAGTATCTACTAAATAACCACATTGACATTTTTCACAAACCTAAACGTGGTTAGTTGTGTTTAAATTCTATAATGAATGTCACTAATTCAAATCAAAGTCAAACATATATCAATGATCTAAACTAGTTCTGGCTAAATAATTTCAGGTTATTACATTTTGTGGTACTGAGGAATTTTTTATAAATGATAATAAATTATTAAACATGGTTTAGATTCCATGGCATTACTTTAATTCATTTATAAATAATATTTTTAGTTTTGATATGCCTTCATTTAAATGCAAACATTCTCTTTTAGAGATTGGTCAATATTTTCTCTATAAATTCTATATGTTAACTAAGTTCATATTGAAAGGACTTTTTTTGATGACTGGGATTATGCCTGTTTTAGAGAAAATTTTCTTGTTAGGTTTCATCCATAGTGCATATATTTTGTGTGATTCTAAATTCAATCATCAGATGTCTAAAGTTTGTCTAGTGGAAACTCTATCCATTTTTTCCATAGGAATTGGCCTGAAATGGGCATTTGGTTCAAATTAACCATGATATTTATAAGAGTTCTATTATCATTTTCAGGTAAGATAAAATCCCTATAGCTTTTGTTACTGGGAATGTTCTGTAGTGTGTAAGTTGGTATATTGGGAAAATCAGCCTTAGTGAATCCATACAAAAGTCTTGATGGTAATATTTCACTAGACGTAAATGAAATCTATGATACTGGAATAATCAGTTACAGAAAGGCTATATATATATATATATATATATATTTCTCATTTGTTTTGGTGATCTGTTCTTGAAAATAATATGCTAATTGAGTTCTTCATTATACTGTAATACATTAAGTACAACATGGGAAACCAAAAAAAATACAATTTTTTAAAATTACATGTGACTTTGAATTAACTTATATTTAGAGTAGACACTGACATCCTCAGAGTGATAAAAATTTTACACAGATAATTGGAAATTGATTTTGTTTTGATTGATCTCTATTTCTCACACTTAGGTCCTGCTCAGGAAATAAAATAATCATATATTTTACATTTTACTTCAGGGTCTCTTTACATGTTTTCATTTTAGGGTGAGATTACGTTGGCTTGAAAATTACTGTGGAAAGTATACTACCATGGCCTTACAGCTCAATTGCGATTAACATTTAATGTAAGTGAAAGCAACATAGTTTTAGTAATATATGCTGTGAACATAGAAAGACGTTAAAAATCTGGATCTTTAAGCATATATATTTCAAACATTTTGCACATGTACATTCTTTTCTGGCTTATGTTTTATACATTAAATTATAAAAATAATTGAGGTGTTTATAAAAATGTGTGTAAAAAGGTATATATATGTATATATATAATATATACTATATATATATATATATATACAATACATCAGGATCCTTCGTGAGCTCTATTGCAGATTCACTACCAAGATCTCACCATTCTACAAAGAATAATCATCCATATCAAGAGAGGGGTTCGGCAGGGTGATACCATTTCACCAAAACTCTTCAGTGCCACCCTCGAGAACATCATGCGACGACTGGAATGGAAAAGCATGGGAGTGAAGATAGATGGTCGGCAACTACACCACCTCCGCTTTGCTGATGACATCGTTCTAATAACACCAAACATCAGCCAAGAGGCACAAATGCTGAACCAGGCTTTGACCGTGAATGTGGAAAGGTCGGACTACAGCTGAATCTTACGAAGACAATGTTTATGAGAAACAGCCTTGTTCCTGACTCTCCATTTGCTCTCAATGGAACCACCATCTCCGAATGCAACAGTTATATATAGCTAGGTCGAGAAATCAACATGATGAATGACGTGGCACCTGAGTTGCGCAGGAGGAAGAGAGTGGCTTGGAATGCCTTCAAGAGCGTTGAAGAAATAACTAAAAGGACAAAGAACCTCCAGCTACGAGCACATCTCTTTGATTCCACTGTTCTTCCTGCATTGATATATGCCTCAGAGACCTGGACCCTACGAAAACAGGATGAGAATGCTATTCGGGTCTCTCAAAGAGGAATCGAAAGAGCTATGCTTGGAATATTACGATTCACTCAAATGAGAGATAGAATCCGGAGTTCTGATCTTTGTCAACGCTCAAGAATCAGGGACGCTGTCTCATTAGCCAAGACATCAAAAATCAGATGGGCTGGACACGTAATGAGGTTTACAGACAACCGCTGGACTAGAGCCATTACTGATTGGATTCCACGGGACATCAAAAGATCACGTGGACGCCCACCTACAAGATGGTCAGACTTCTTCATCAAGACCCTGAATGATCGGTTTGAGGCTCTGCATGTTCCTAGAACGAACAGATACCATTGGGCTACGCTAGCACGCAACCGAGATGAATGGAGACGTTACTGGCACCCGCTCGAGTAAATCGATGAATAACGGGGATTAAGTGATAAGTGATGTATGAATATATTATTGATGGGTTTGTACAACCCACAAAATAATTTGCACAATTGAAATTTTTAAAAAGTAGGCCAAAGCTATTATTTACCTAGGATAAATTTTCTTTTAGTGACTCTGATAACTAGTTCAGAGGTTTTATATGTATGGCCATTTGATTTAACATATTTACATATAATTATATTTGGAAGTCTATTTAAATGTATATTCTAAATTACTTTTCTCATGATTATTGTCATACAGTATTCTTAGATTGTACCCAGTATTTTGATAATGAAAATGTTAACAGATATTAGGAGATTTATCACTTGATCACTTGACATCTCATCACTCATTGATTTGCTTGAGCAGGCACCAGTAATGTCTCCATCCCTGGCGCATGCTAATGGTGTCTGTTCGTTCTAGGTACACGAAGAGCCTCAAACCAATCATTCAGGGTCTGGATGAAGAAGTCTGACCATCTCATAGGTGGGGATCCACGCGATCTTTTGATGTCCCCTGGAATCCAGTTGGTAATGGCTCTAGTCCAGCGGTCGTCTCCAAATCTCATTATGTGTCCAGCCCATTTGATTTTCGACACCTTGGCAAACGAGACAGCATCCTTGATTCTTGATTGTCGACAGAGGTCAGAACTCCAGATTCTTTCATTTGAGTAAAGTGTGATACTCCAAGCATAGCTCTTTCAATTCCTCTTTGGGAGACCCAAATAGCGTTGTCATCCTGTTTTTGTAGGACTCGGGTCTCTGAGGCATATATTAATGCAGGAAGAACAGTAGAATTGAAGAGATGTGCCCAGAGCCAGAGGTTCTTCATTCTCTTACCTATTTCTTCGACGCTCTTGAAGGTGTTCCAAGCTGCTCTCTTCCTCTTGCGCAACTCAGGTGCCAGGTCATTAGTCATGTTTACTTCTCGACCTAGGTACACATAACTGCTGCATTCGGAGATTGAAGGAGATTCATATGGATTTTATTTTATCCATATGAGTATGAATATAATATTATTGATTTTGTACATTATTGATAATTATCCCCTTTGAAAACATAGGGATATTTCTCTTTTCTTAGAGACTATACATGTTTCTTGGTGTGCAGTGGCTTCTCATGGGCATGCCAGGGAACTGTTTAATAATAGAGATGAAACTCAAGTCTTTCACAGATTCTCTGTCTTCTCTCCAGTGGTATAATTTTTAAATGTTCAAAATTTAAAAAAAAAAACCATGAATCTAGGTTATTTTATGGGCAATTTTTATCCCTGTGTTTTTAATATTCACTTTTCATCTCACTCATGTTCTACTAGACATGCATGTACTGCTGAAAGTTTTTTATTATTTGTCTTTGCTTATAAAATCCACCATCATATGCCTTTGTGATGTGATTCCAGCTTATTCTCAGCTTTATTTTGAGTTTACGATAAAAAGTCTTTAGTACATTCTATTACTCTTGACCCTGGTATTTAATCATTTTCTTATTTTACTTTTAAGGTATTTTATTTATTATGTAATTTCTCAAAATGGTATAACATCTTAATGAGCTTAACTATTATCATTATTTTCTAAAACTTCTGCTTTTATCCTCTTTTATGATGTTTGTTTTTTTTTTCCCCAAAAGTGGTAATTCTTAGGTATACAATGACTTTGTAATGTAGTTTCCCTAGTTAGTTTGACTATTGATTCTGCACTGACACCTTGATGGTGTGCAAGATCCATGTAACTGCTTACAAAGTAAGTGTGGGAGTTACGGTATGCAACTGAATGAGAAACTTTAGTCTATCTCTGAGCACTGCCAGAAATTCAGCAGTTTTTAGCCTTCTATTCCAAGCCACACATTCTCTATTCCAAACGGTATCAGGATCCAGTAAACCTCATTCCTGATCACTGTCCAAAGGAGAATGAAGAAAAATGTGCATAAATCAACTACTCTAACTATTTCTTGTTATAAAAGTATTTCAATTACCATGTACATATATGCTATGTAGTCTCAGATATGTAGTGGTATGAATGGAGAAATAAAAGTTAAATTCAGGAGTCAAAGCTATAGTATACTGTTTTGCTTTCAGCAACTAATCCATATTTGATCCTTGGCACCCCATGTTCCCCATGACCACCAGGAGTTGATCCCTGGTGCAGACAAAAGAGTTAGTTCTCAGCATACTTACTAGGTGTGGCTCCAAAACAAACAACCAAACAAAACTAAAAGTCAAAGATTTCACAGAATAGTTTAGATTTTTTACAGTAGAAGAAAATGATATTAGTATCAAAGTATTCGGTAAATGATCAAATAATACACACTAGAATCCACTCCTTAGATTTTGAATATGGACAACAATTATGACCTTTTTCACTTTACATACATTGGTGTGGTAAAACCAAAGTTCTCTTGGAATAGGGTAAAAAAGATAATAGTAAATATTATTGAAGAAGTTAGATAATTATAGGATGTCTGCAAAAATTTGTCTGAGAAAAGTGAATTAAGTATTGAGATAGAAACTTTGATGGGTATTGCTTAATATTCAATATCTATTATCACATATGCTTGCTAATATTGATAGTATAAAGAGTAGCATGTCTGAATACTACTATGTAAAAATTCTACATGAATATAGTAGAAATATTTTCATTTTACATTGAGCATATGTTAGCAGTATCATTAGATCCAAATCAAGAAATATCTTGATTTCTTTGGAAGAGGTTGCCTAAACTTAAGTCAATTTACAGAACACTGAAATTGCATTGTAATGGGGAGGTGTTTTCATTTGTATATTAACAAATAGACAATGTTCTTAGGAAGGCAAATTTAGAAAGAAAATGAAATTATGAAAGAAAGTTTTGAGACACTGAAATATTTTGTAAATAGATTTACAAGATGAAGACATTTTCATCCAATTTCAATAAGGAAAAAGCATTGAGTCAAGATTCATTACACTATCTTTATTTCTAGTAAAAACAGTGAGGAGGAATCTTACTTACTTTTGCAGAAAATCTGAAACTTAAGATAAATTCAGGCAGTCTATCATCCTCTTCCGAGGCTGCTATAATAAAACACTGTAGACCTGCTTACTTAAAAGCAAGAAATATGTTTACACTGTTTGGAGCTGCGAAGGTCAGGATCAAGGTGCTGTCTTATTTGTGCCTGGTGAAGCCCCATTCGCTGCCTTTTAACCCCATGGTCAACCTTCCTGTATCACACATGGTCTTTCTAATGTATATGCTTATGGGAAATAGTAGTTTTCCATATTTTAAATGAGAGTCACAACTTCATTCTCTAAATTAGGTTAGCTCCTGGTGGCCCTACATGAAAATACTATGTGGAGTCTTTAGAATATGCAATTTGGATGAACACAAACTTTCAGTCTTTAACAAAATTTCACAAGGTAATGGATGCATCACTGTAGTTAAGTTACTGATAAAATAACTGCATGGAGAGAAAGATGAAATATAGACATTCAGTGGTTCTTCCAAATCCATCTCTCTGACTTATAATGAAGATAAAGCTACAGAATGAGGTGAAGATGCTCTATTATTAGATATTCCTCATTATGCAAAGAATAGTTACTAGAGGAAAGAAGCAGACAAATTATTTCCAAGAGATTTTAATGATCTTAAATCTTTGGCTTTAATCATGAATCTTGGGTGAATCAAGATGGTGAACAACTTTGGGAGAACAAACTTTAACAGCTTCTCACTAAAACTTGTGCTCATTCTTCATGTCTCTCTTTATATTCTGAATATAAAATATCATTAGTTTGGAAGACTTACAGCTATGTCTTGAATATAATATTTGGTCAAAATACTGTTACTAAATACTATTGCCACTGCTAAACAGAACCACAATTCCAAGTAGGTTCTTAATTTTTTTCCTAGTAAAATTATCACACCAAAGTAAGATTTTTATACTGTTAAAGTCCCTAGAAGTTCCACTTTCAGGGAGTTTGCATCTATAGCCAGCTGCAGCCCATGCACAGGATCTCTCTCTGCTACCAGAGTTTGTTGACACTTTCACACTTTCCTTCTTCTAGTGCACACCACTAGGGCTGCTGCTAGATCCTTGTAAGGTTGCATTCCTTTGCTTTTGCTCAACAATGGTTTCACATTTTTCCTTTGCTCCTCGACTAAATGCATATGAGTAAGAACAGCTATTTTCCTTTCCTTTCAGCTAGTTGCAAATGAGCGGTCCATAGGGAAATTATCTGTCCTGTGTCCCCTTTTATATCTCACTAGTGCTCCATTTCTGACATTTCCTTTACTGTTTGACTTGCTACCTCTCATGCCCTGGGACTTAAAAGGACCAATAGCATTTGAGTTAGCCTTGATCTCACTACTCCCCCTCCAACAGAACACTCCACATTTAAACGAACTACAATGCCACTTTCCATCTATGGGTAGTTTAGTGGACCCTTCCAAAGATGACCGTGTCCTAATTCTAGAAGCTTGTGCATATGCATTGGCTTCTTATGGTTCTCATAAAAAGAAAAATTTAATTGGATACTTTAAATCAACAGAAGTGTTTCTCCAAAATCTTTAATATCTAAAAAAATAAAAAAAAAACTACTATCAAAGATATAGTAGGGCCATGGTCCTGAGAGATGATGGGAATACCTTGTCTTATCTCGTCAAGTTCTACTAGAGAGTATTGAAGCGTGACATACCTTGATTGCAGCTTGATTATGCCATTCTTTTTCTTTTAATGCATGTTTTTCAGTTATCTGTCTCTGTGCACAAATTGTTCTCTGAAGAGGATACCAATTAAGATCGACGGGTCTTAAAAGTAAAGATCCTTCATGCTTACACCCATATACACATACTTAAATAAATTAAGATAGTCATATATAATTGACACTGGGGACACTGGGTTCATTTCTTGATATTCCATATGGTCTCCCAAGTCCACTAAGAAAGATCCCTGAACACAGATTCAACAACAAGCTCAGAGCACCACTGGGTTTACCTTCCCAACAACCCCCTCCCCCAAGACCTCAATAACAACAACAATAGCAACAACAGTAGCAGTAAAGGTAAAGGCCCTCTCGTTGATTTTCGATTTGCTCGATCTGCCGTGTGTGCGAGATACTCTCGGTAGCTTGCCGGGCTCTCCGAGAGGGGCGGAGGAATCAAACTCGGGTCAGCCATGTTGGCTGTGTGCAAGGCAAAGGCCCTACCGCTGGGCTATCGCTCCAGCATTACACGCGGCCAACATGGCCGACCCGAGTTTGATTCCTCCGCCCCTCTCGGAGAGCCCAGCAAGCTACCGAGAGTATTCGATATGCCAGACACAGTAACAACAAAGTCTCCAATGGAGACGTTACTGGGCCCGCTCGAGCAAATCGACGAACAACGGGAGGGCCTTTACCTTTTAACAGTAGCAGTGGCAACAACAAAAAAAAAAAACAACAACAAACTCAACAAACTAAACTTTCAGCAACAGACCTCAGTTTGAATTCTAGCATTGCTTATAGAAACTTGAGCTCAGCAAGGTGATATCCCTGAACAGAGAGTTAGGAGAATGTCTGAAATACTCCTGGGTGCAGTGCCAATGCAAATAAGATAAACTGCCTTAGCAAAAAAGTCTCCATTATCTGCTAACAGATAATTTCTGTCATATTTAAATCAGCACACATTTATTTGCTGTTTCACAAAATTCAATGTATCTGATAGATTAAAAAAAATCTGCAAATTTTTTAATAAAAGTAAAGTAAAGTAAAGGCCCTCCCGTTGATCGTCGATTTGCTCGAGCGGGCCCAGTAACGTCTCCATTGGAGACTTTGTTGTTACTGTGTCTGGCATATCGAATACTCTCGGTAGCTTGCCGGGCTCTCCGAGAGGGGCGGAGGAATCGAACTCGGGTCGGCCATGTTGGCCGCTTGTAAGGCAAACGCCCTACCTGCTGTGCTATTTGTTACATAACTGATATATCTTTAAGTCTATTTATCTGTTAGATTCATACATAAAAACTTATAAATTGTGATCTATTTTTAAGAACAAGATATCAGAAGCGTTATCATTTCTTAGCTACTGTCTGTTTTGTTGACAAAGTTGTTTTTTTACTGTATCAGCAACCTGATAAAAGAAACAAAGTGATATCATAATAGATTTCCTGTATCACTTAAATAAAGGAATAAAATTCTACTTATCATCCAAATTATAATTAAATAATGATTATGACCATAATTAAAATTACTATCTAACAAAACAGTTGACATATACACTTGACATTTTATCCAATCTATCTCCAAATATGATTTTTTCTTTTGGCAACTAAAGTTTCTCTTCATTTTCTTCTTTTGTGCTTAATAGGAATAAAATATATTTCTGCAAATTGTTCATTTGAGTCCTTCCTTTCCCCTCTCAGGTCACTGAAAGCACAGTACTTAATCCAGCTGTTAACCATTATAACCTAAAGGGTTGTTTAAAATAAATCCTCTTTAGAAGGATTTATAAGGTCCACTGATGATTTCAAAATAACCTGTGAATCAATCAGATTAACTAAAACATTTTCTACTCAGACATCTGTTAGAAAACTGATGTCTGTGTAATGCTTCTTTGACATTGTAAAGTTGTCCTCTCAGCTCTACAGAGACAAAATTACACCTAAAATCAGTACAAAGAGAATTTTTTCAAAATATTTTCCAATATTTTTAATTTCAAAAGAATCAAAACATGAGCAATAATTTAAAGAATTACTAAGAATTTATCTTTGTAGAGAATGCCCTTCACACACACACACACACACACACATACATGACATATATGCTTCAAAGAAAAATTATTTTAAATTGATTCCTTTTATATTCAACATTTATAAGAGTAATGAGCGTCCAGAAAAACCAACACAGTGGCTAGGGCACTTGCCTTCACATGCTCAACCTGGGTTTGATCACCATCACTCCATACAGTCCCATGACCCCACCAGTAGGGGTCCTTGACTGCAGATCTGGAGTAAACTCTGAAACACCCAGTTGTGACGCTCTCCAATCATCAGAAAAATGAAAAATAAAATAAAAACCACAAAAACACCCCTACACTTTCAGAAGTTAAATTTTATTCTTCATGAACTTATTTTATAAAGCAATTTGCTCTTATGTAAGACAAGCAAACATTTAGTTGCTAAAACATAACCATTGATACCTTTGAATCCTTATAGTGCCACTTTACGTATGCTTTCATTTATGATAGTCATCCAATAAACTTATATTGGTAAAAGGTAAAGGTAAAGGCCCTCCCGTTGATCGTCGATTTGCTCGAGCGGGCCCAGTAACGTCTCCATTGGAGACTTTGTTGTTACTGTGTCTGGCATATCGAATACTCTCGGTAGCTTGCCGGGCTCTCCGAGAGGGGCAGAGGAATCGAACTCGGGTCAGCCATGTTGGCCGCTTGTAAGGCGAACGCCCTACCCACTGTGATATCGCTACTTATATTGGTATAGAGCAAAAAAAAAATAATGTCCATAATTAACCACTCCAGATATTCTATATGGTTTTTGATGTATCTTTTGGCATTCTAGAAGTTGAAGTACGACAAAGGAGATGAAATATGCTAACTGTTGGGGAACAGTTTTCCCCAACATCCCGGTGTTGAGCACTGGGTCTGGGCAGATGTGGGGTAACAGGTGCCAAGAGAAACACCCTCTGGGAGCAGCTGATGGCTGTTCACCTTATTGCCAAATACACACATACGTTGAGAGAATCTCGCCTTACAGGAAGGTCCTATCGCATAAACTTTAGCGTCATTAGCCTTTCACCTTTTCTCCTCTGCTTTGCCCGGTCCAATCCCAATCGAGGCTATATGTTGTGGTTAGGATGACCTGTTAAGCATCCGTGACAATATTTGTGTCTTTGACACATGTGACTAGGAGACTGAGTGAAGCTCAAGGCCCAACATCCCATGCTGAGACCTTATTCTTGCCAACTTTGCCAAGATAACTTCCTCTTGTGAGGCTTTGCTTCTGGGCTGCATTGAAAGGTCGGTTTTTTTTTTGCTCCAGTGCTGTCAGGATGCTCCACACTCAACAATTTAAAGTCAATACAGTTTCTTGACAAAAGTACCTCTGACTTCTTATTATATAAATCAAATAATAACTAATACATTTGTGATCTAAAAAACAGTAACTTCCCATCTCCTGTCTTAAACATTTATCACTCTCTCTTCTGCTTTTTTCTTCCAAACCCATGTTCTCCCTTAAACACCCAAGTCTTTTTGATCCCCCTTACAGAGCACATTTCTTTTTTTTTTTTTTTTTTGCTTTTTTTTGGTCACATACAGCGATGCACAGGAGTTACTCCTTGTTCATGCACTCAGAAATCTCTCCTGGTAGTGCTCGGGGGACCATATGGGATGCTGGGAATTGAACCTGGGTCTGCCACGTGCAAGGCAAATGCCCTACCTGCTGTGCTATTGCTCCAACCCCCCATAGCACATTTCTTACAATAAAACTATTCTATTTCACAAAAAAACGTTTTAAAATGAATAAATAAAAAGTATCAAATTAATTAATATAATGTCAAAAATATTCCCACTATTAAATGCCCAATGCCAAGCTCGTAAACTGTATCCTAATGCCTAATAGACACAGTGATATTTTATTTAACAAAAAAATCTTATATGTGTATGTTGTATCTTTTTATAGAATTCATCATATAGTTGCCTTATTTTACTGGCATTAGTCATATTATTTCTGTCAAGAAGAATGGAGTTTGAAAGTTGGATTGTCTTATCAAGATTTAAGTACTAATGTTAAATTATATTGCCAGTTTTGTAATAAATTCTGCTTAAGAATTTACACCTTTATGCTTAAGAATTTACACCTTTATGAACAGCATAGATGACCTAATTGATTTTGATATGTTAAGTTTAATTTGTAGTTTTAAAATTGTGAAATACCATCAAACTGTTAGTTTCAATTTTTAGTTAATTAAAAGGATAACTTTTCCTATGTTCATCTCATTTTCCTGGACTTTGCCCTCAGTGCTAGACAGGATTGGTGTGTGATAACTCAGTTGTTCACATATAATGCTCATGAAAATTATCCAGCTGTGAAGCTCTTTGGAGCTTTGGGCAAAAGAATGAACAATAAAGATAAATTATATTTTAACATTTAAAAGTATTATTTATGAAATATATTACAGTGAAAACTGTAAAACTGGTGTGTATGCTGTTTTCTGGTTCTAATATTCATTTTGTTAAGATTGGCATAAATATGTTAACATTATTTTCTAAGTTCATAATTTGCTATATTTTATGTATTTATTTTTGTGTACTGAGATAACTATATATAAGAGTTTTCACACTTGTCTATAAAAGGGAGACATAATAAAAGAGTAATCAATTTTAGTTTAATAATTAAAAATTGTGGCCACTTGTTTTCAAAAACAGAATCTCTCTATGCCCAGTTTAATAGAACTATGTTTTATAAAAGTAGTTAAATACATAATGCTTATATTTATTTGGAACTTTTTATGTGCTTGTATTGAAGGGTTCCTTCTCCCCTTGTAGCATGCCATGCCATTATAAATATATCACTTATACACTTACCCTTCAGAATTGAATCAGGCAATCTATTAGGAATTTGTTCTGTAACCCCTAAAGTAAATCATGTTCTCCTATTATACGAATTCATACCAGCATTTACCTTATAGTATTTGTCAAAGATGAAATGATATAAATGCCTATTCCTGATACTAAATTAAATGAATAAGGTTAGTTTCTTTTAGTTTCCTTGGTATTTTATTCTCAATATATAGCAGTGTCTAGTAAATAGTGTGCACCCAAATAAATCAGTGAAAAAGTTATGTGTTATGTTTGAATTAATGGTGTCTACCACGTATCAGTTGATATTTTTCCCCTCAATATTCTAACAAAAAAATTGAGGGTATTTTGTTGGTAGTGGAACAGCACTGGAACTTTGGTAAAGATTACAGTGAATAGGATACATGCACAGATATTTTAATTTTTTGTTCTTATCATTCATCTATATGTTTATCAAGACAATTTACAATTTTATAATATTGCAAAATGATAGGACTTCATGCGCACAGTATTGCAACATCACAAATCCACTAGTAGGTCTCTTTATCTCCTCCACCACTATCTCATGTTCCCCTCCTCACCCTTCATTAGATCAATATCCCTCCCACACATGTCACTGTCAAGACAAATTTAATTCTGTGGCTAAGTTCTTATACACACACCTGGAGATTTAACGCTAAACCCAGCAAGTCTATACACTTATGAAATAAATAATGAATCAATAAAAACGGAGGAAAAGGTTTTGACTACAAATAAAAAAAAATCACATTAGCTAACTTAATCGATTGTTTTGCTGAACAGATGCAGGATAAGGGAAATGTCAAATATAAATATATATATTTGTGTGTGTGATATAAGAATAGATATATATCATTTATTATAGATATATATTGCAGATATGGGTATATATATGTGTGTGCCTCTATATCACATATAATAGATATTATGTGTGGTATAAGTATGTATATCACATATATAGTTATCTATGTTATTTGTATATGTTATATTTATATCTATCTATATATCTGTGTGTCTTTTTATCACATATAATCCAACATGCATTCCTTTTAATAATTTTTCACGGTCAGCTGCAGTTTTATGAAAAAACACTTTCTCAAATATTGCTAATAAAATAATTATAGAAAACTATTAACTAATTTTCCATAGTATATAAATATTATAGTATAAAATAAATGAATATTTAGTTTTGAGAAGTCATAATATAAATTATTCCAAAGAAAACCAAAGAAACAATAACAACAACAACAACAAAACAGAATATAAACTATTCCATTTTGCTTAGGAAAGCACATGCTGAATTTACAGCTTCTTAACTTAAATGTGACTTTAGGAAGTTTAAGTATCTAACCTGCATAATTTTACAGGACACATGGCTATTATAAATAAATAGTTTAAAAGATCTCTGATGTTTTCAAACTGTAAGGTGATGCATATATCAGGTAGTTTACCTGGTTGCCTTATGCAAGGTGTTTTTTAAGTCTAAGGCAACTTTGAGAGCCCTATAAAGTCTACTTTTAGTAGTGTGAAGATGATTGGTCAATTTGCACTCTTTTGTGTTTTTGAAAAAATTAATATCAGTGAGTGCATAGTCATGTATTTTCATTATTTTTCTTTCAGGAACGTATTTTCTTGTCAGTAGGTACGGGTCCTTTGGTTAGTCAGTGGCAATGTTTTTCTGTCCTCAGAGATTTCAGCTTTTCTCAGAAATGCCATCAGAATTCAGGTAAGCTATCTGCAATCCAGTATATGTTTCTCATCTTTAGTCATGATGTCATGCTTCAAAGGACAGCATGATAAGAATATAGTTACTCTATGACAACTAACAAGCCTTCTAAGAAAACCTTAGACCTCAAAAACTATAAAAACATCAACTCAAAGATGTGATCAAGTTAAGCTGTCGTAGTCTCACCTGAAGCACTAAAACAGTCTGCAGTTACTCAGCTGTGAAGAAACAGTGCTTTTGCAAAATGGTCATTGAGCTATCTTCTTGTTTTCCCATGAAATGTATTCCCCAATCGAGCCAATGAATAACAAAACAGAGAGTAAACATGAAACAAAATGTTCACAGAGAAAAATCACATTATCAGTTGTGTATTGTACATGAAAGAGTGAAAATAATGAACTAAAAGTTTGGTTCTAGTTGAAGTTTCAGCACAAATCATGAAGTTCCTCAAAATAATGTTTAAAGTGTTTGCAAATATATAGCATATTCAATAAATATATTCAGTAGAAATTATACAGCAGTTTATTTATATAAAAAGCCATCATAAATTTTCAGTAGACATAATAGTATATTTAACCCATTATCAATGCTATTCCTTATATAACAAATGATTTCCTGAAAACTATTTAATCAAAATCAAAGACTTAAGATTGTAATTAACTATAAACCCCAATCGATGAAAACTTTTTCTTGTAGGTAAGTAGAGTAAAAGTTCACAAGGGATCGCTGTATTGGGAACTCACAAATCAGCATCTGAATATCATCACGCATGCCAGCATCCTACACACAGATGAATTTTATTGAAAAGATTTATTGAAATCTACATAAACCTTAACCAATAGATTTAATGCATATGCTTATTTTAAGTTTCAAGAGTAATAACTGTTGGGAAGGTATTTTATCACTATAAATAAATTATAATCATGTTATTTTATGATAGCCAATTCCAATAAACTAGAATGGAATATTTTCTTATGACCTAAAGGAAAACTGCATGAATTCTGAGCCAATTTCATACTTGATTGATTATAGGTGAAGAAATTCCAAGGCAAATACTTTCTTTCTCTATGATGTACATACAATTTATCACATACATTTGATATTTACTTATGTATATATATTTAATTTTATTTTGTTTTTTAACTTTCCAATGACAGTCATAATATCAAATATAAGGGAAATAATTAACAGAAATAATAATGTGATTTAAGAACTTAAAATATAATTTAAATTGAGAAACTTGTTAAATTACTATAAAATAAGTCTAAGTGAAGGCTCAATAAGCTGTGGTGATGAGAGTAGAAGTAGGACTTGGAATGGAAATGTGAATATATATGCAAAAATTATATGTTCGTATTCTGTACTCCATTTGGTGATTTTTATCTTATATATAAATCTGCTAAATGTGTTTCTTTGGTATATTTTAATCAGATGTTGAAAGAAACAAGAAAAAAAATGTACACTGAATTTGATAAGCCTGATTGTGCTTGTCACTCTTGATTATCAACACTGAAGTATTAGCATTTTAATATGTTATAATTGAGTGCAAGTGATTTTTTCCTTTGTGATGAAGAATTCAAATTACTTATTTCATAAAAAATACTGAAATAAGCAAAGTCAATGACTCCTGCATAAAAAAATCTATGTTAAATCACAACCAGGATATGTAAGAGCATACTATTATTATTTTAAACTCTAACATCAAGTGTTATCTGAAGTCACTGCTTCTATTAATTCGTGACATAATACAATTGGCAATTGGCTATTTTCAGTCCTGTCTATTGTCTATCACTACTTAACAATATCTATCAACACATATCTAGTTGAAAATAAAAACTGCTACATGAAGTTGTCTTGAAAATTACATTTGAAGAAACACAAGTTTTACAGAATATTTTATTTCACCTATGTAATATTCAAGTCTAATCATCATTTTTTCACTGTGCAACTTCAGAAAATAAGACTACAAATTTTTAAAGTATAGATTTAATAATTTGACAAATATGGAAGTTTTTGTAAGAATTCCAACTTTGAATAGATGGTTTCTACAAATAAAATTGTTACACACGTGTGTGTGTAAAGATAGATCACTGTCCTCCCATTGTTCATCGATTTGGCTCGAGTGGGCCCAGTAACATCTCCATTGTGAGACTGTTGTTACTGTGTTTTGCATATCGAATACATCACGGGCAGCTTGCCAGGCTTTGCCGTGCAGGCAAGATACTCTCGGTAGCTTGCCGGGCTCTCCGAGAGGGGCGGAGGAATCGAACTCGGGTTGACCATGTTGGCTGCATGCAAGGCAAACGCCGTACCCGCTGTGCTATAGCTCCAGTCATTTGATATTTCACTCAATGATTATGAAGTAGGGATTCTAGTACTGAAAGCATTTCATGCTAAGTGTGATTTTATAATTTATAAAGTGTGGAACTTTAGTATACAATTACGGCATTTAATTTTCATCGTTATGTAAGTGGGATATGACATGAAAATATCTTATTTAATTGAAAACAGCTATAACATAGACCAAGAGAGCATTGTTTAGCTAGGGAATTAGTGACAATTTATAATTATGTTGCAGTGTTATAAAATGTGATGGTAAAATAAAATATAAGCCAGCAAATACTACATGACTTATGAAGCAGAGTAGAATCAATTGCTAAGATTGAATATATTTCCCCAAATTAACATACTAAATCCTATTTCATTATATGATGATATTTGGAGATAAGTTATTTGAAAGTGACTTAATCATGAAAATGGGACACATATATGAAAATATTACTCTAGGGTGCCTGGTTGCCCTAGCTGGGGCTCCTTGGAGGGGGACGGGTTGAGTTTGCCTTCCCGCCCCCAGCAGAGCTCTGGCAGCCGAAGACCTGCATAACCAGCCACGACCATGCTGCGACCACTCTCCACGTGCATGAAGAGCAGAGGAACAAAGGTATACGGGTCCGGGGGCTGAGATCTCCAAGCCTGCTCGGATCGGGGCTGAGCATCCTCCACTCAGATCCTCCATTTTCCAGTAGGCAGGGGTCACACCCACCAACTGGCCCCCTGGCGCCATGTAATCCCATCAGTGGCCAAGACCCAGAGACTATAAAACCCAGCTCCCGGAAGCTTATTATCCCATTCTTGACAACCTGGCAGGCTATCGAATATAACCTGCCCACATGGTAGAGTCTGGAAAACTCCCTGTGGTGTACCCAATATGCCAAATACCAGTAACAATGATGGAGCTCATTCTCCTAACCCTGAAAGTGCCTTGAATATGGCACTTTTTAAAATCTCAGGGCTAGGATGAAGGAGACGTTACTGGGACCTGCTCGAGGCAATGGACAAACAACAGGATGATCCTGATTGTGACTCTTTGGTAATGCCTCAGGGAACTTTAGTCCTCTGGTGCTTTGTGATCTTGCAATGAAATGGGTACCAGAATCTTTAATATTGTTCCTCCTTAAACATGGTGAAAAAAAACTTTGACATTCTGTTGTGAAGGAGGATGAATGAATTAAGACCACAATGTTGGTGTCAGAGATATGGTACAGATGTTGAGGTACTTCCTTTGTATGTATAAACTCATATTCTTATTCATCCACTATATCCTCAAGCCCCACCCTGGGTGATGGTCCCCTCAAGCACCACCCTAGCACAGATCAAGGAGTAAGTCTTGATTACCACCAGGTGTGACCTCTCTACTCTTCCTCCACCCAAATCTGATGCTAATGATTGCATACTACCTACATAAAACCAGTAAATACTTCCACTATTGATAAGTATATATGTATGTATATATAATATATATATATATTTGGCATTTTGTTCATTATCATTGTTCATTTTGTACTTGAACTATTAAACAACAGCAATCCTTGTCCAGGAAACTACAGTGAATCACACGTTTATAATTGTGAAAATTGTACATTTGTTTGTCTATGCTGGACTTCTCTCTGCGAAGAGAAAGAAATAGGATGTAAGTCCTGATGTACCTTCAACTCATTTATAGTTATTGTCACATCTTGACAGAGAGCTTGGGGAGATTGGGAATCCCAGTTTGAATTTCCTTGTCTTCAGAATTTTGGAATCACTGTTCCCTCCACATCTTGGTCACAGTATGATTTTATAAAGCAAAATGTAGCTAATCTCATTTGATTGTCAGTATGGAAAGTTGGACTCCATTTTTTTCAAAACAAAAATCTTCAAAATTCCAAGACAGAATTAAACAATATTAAAATATTTAAATATGGCTGGAGCGATAGCACATCTCAGAATGGAGATATTACTGGTGTCCGCTTGAGTATCTCAATGAACAATGGGAGGTCATTGCTACAGTGCTATGGTTCACTTATAACCAAGGATAGCACTGTAGTACTGTCTTCCTGTTGCTCATCAATTTGTTTGAGCAGGTAGCAGTAACATCTCTATTGTGAGACTTGTTGATACTGCTTTTAGCATATCGAATATGCCATGGGGAGCTTGCCAGGCTCTGCCGTGCAGGCAGGATGCTCTCAGTAGCTTGCCTTGCTCTCCGAGAGGGTCTGAGTAATTGAACCCTTATGATGCTATCACTCCAGCTTAAACAAATATACCTCATTATTAATTTGAAAATAAATATAAATTTCTCAAGGAAAATATTAATTAACAACATTGAATGAAACTAATGTGCACTAATTTATTTGTCAATTGTTTGTAGTAGTGTTTGGCTGCACGATGCAGTGCACAGGTGCTGTTCTAGGTTCTGTGCTCATGGATCTATGCAGTGCAAGGGATCAAACCCAAGTCAGCCAACGCAGTTTACATGGCAAGTGCCTTACTTCCTGTAGCAACCCTGACCCATGAATTAAAGTAGGGGTAGACATTAATTTTTCTGGCTGGGAACTAGACATAAATTTTTGCATCTAAGTCTCCTTTAAGCAACATTTTCTAACTTCACTTTTGAAAAATGCCACTTACCAGTTTACTCTGCCCATAACATTTTTTTCATTTTCTTCATAGCTCATCAAAATAAACATAATTATTCTTAATGCCACAGTTGTAAACACAGAGTTTGAGCCTCTTCCTGTTCCTGCAGTGAGTAGATGCCACTGGGCTACACTAGCAAGCAACAGGGACAAATGAAGACGTTACTGGATCCCACTCAAGCAAATCGAAGATCAACGGGATGACAAGTGACAAGTGATACAATGTAGGCATATTGCTATTTGTTCAGCCATTGATTAAACTGATTGAATTGGACATGAACTCCACATTACTTTTTTATTTTATTGTATCACCATGAGATAGAATTACAAAGCTTTTATGTTTGAGATTCAGCAATACAGTGATGGAACACCCATCCCTCCACCAGTGCACATTTCCACCATATTCCCAAATATCCCTCTCCCCTCCCCACACACACATCTCTGTCATTACCCTACCTCTATAGAGACAACTTCCTCAATACTCTCTTTGTAATTTTGAGCATTATGTTTTACTCAAATATTTCCACAACCATCCAAGCCTACCTACCAGGGACAGACGCTAGATAATATATTTTTCATAGCTCATTTTGAGTATCATGAGAGCTCATATGGCAGCAATTATAAATGTAAATTTCTAGACTGTAAATGGATGTCCAGAGACATCTTTGTATGGCATTAATACATTTTGGGATTCAATTGGGAGTCTCTGGGCCAGGACTGTTGGTGCATTAAGATGGCATAAGAGCAAATTGTGGGCATGACAGCCAGTCTTCTGGGAGGGTTGGGACCTGGCGATGGACAACCCGGGTCCTTTGCCACCATGCAGCCTGGAAATTTAGTTCTGAACCCACATACCTGGGCCTTGCTTATGGAGACTCTTGGTCATTGGGGTAGGCAGAGAGACTGCAACTGCTCCATCTTGGGTGCCTGGTGATATTGACTCAGTATGGGGACCAGGGAGATCTCTGGAGCTGTGGTGTCTTCTGGGACTTGCCTCTATATCTCTGGGTCAGAACTGTTGGTGTGCTAAGATTCACATTACAAAAATTTTAGCAGATTTCATCTTGGTGAGTTCTATCCTGAGATGGTGGAGTCAGGCTTGGGGTATGGCTGCAGTTTTGGATTGTGGAAGCAAGTGACTGCTGGGCATTCTGCTTGGTCGGGCACAGGCCAACCCTCCCCCTCCAATTTACTTCTGTCATGTTGGGTCCGAGCTTAACTGTGACTTTTGATCTCTTTTGAGTTTTATTTAGTGAATTCTGAAGCAAGGCCGGTAGTAGAGCATATAGGTTGGAGTTTGTTAGTGGGGGAGACTGCCAGTGCTTCTATGTGTATTGGGAGGTGAGGGAGGTAGCCCATCCCAACTCTGAGAAAGCCTGGAAATTTCCATCACAAAACCCAAATACCAGAATTTTCAGCAGATTATATCTTGGTGAGGTCTGTACTGAGCCAGTGGAGTCAGGCCAGGGGTATGGCAGTGATTTTGGTTTGTAGAAGCAAGTGGCTGCTGGCGGCTCTGCTTGGGCGGGCCACCAAACCAACCCGCCCTGCTCCCATTTACCCCTGAGCCAGAGGTGGTTAACTTTTTGCCTAACTTTTGGCCTTTTAATTTCTTGGTAAACTTGGTCCCAAGTTGTTGGGGTCTGACCAAAGGCACAGCAGTAGTTTGGGGTATCAGGAAGCCTGAAGGCACCACTGGGATGATAATGTACTCACCCCACATGTACAGGTTGGTCATTCAGATTGTTTACAAAATAGATTACCTTTCGGAAATTTTTTCAGTTGTAATTAAAATGAAAACAGGAAATGTAACTATTTTCAGCAGGAACTCATAATCCCAAGGACTCTATTTTCTTCATCTTTAAAAGATATTAATATATATAAATGACAGATAAATATTATAGGAATTTTTGATCCTTTTCACTGTACAGGCTTCTCTAATGGTCACTAAGATAATCCTTGATCAGAAACTCTGGCATAAGCCCTGACACTTTATAATGAGAATCACAACCCTAAAACAATTAATATTGAATTGACATACATATAATTTAAGCTTTAGGTAAACAGCGTATAATTTGACATTTGGAGTAATTGAGTAACGATGATTACAGATTCTGTGGTTTTAATTTTGCTTAGTTTTGAACATTTTATAAATGAATTAAATCAGAGTGTCTTTTTATTTCACTTAGCACAAGTACTAAAGGATTAAAATATACATACATACATTTATATGAATATACATATAAAATTTTAAAAATCGATTTCTGTTTCTCTTAGGACTAGCTCTGTTAAAATACCAGAAAGATATTGCTGCTTATTTCTTTTTTTTAATACTTGAAGTCAATAAAAATGTATCTGCTTAGAGGACAGAGAGATATAACAATGGGTGGACATCATTTTCACATGCAGCAAACCCAAGTTTAATCTCAAGCAATGTCAAGAACGATTCGTGAGCACAGAGTTAGAAGTAAGCCCTCAAAAATTATTGGGTGTGCATGCTAAAAAAGACAAACAAAAAAGGAAGTGTCTATTCTGAAACTGTATTGACACACCCTATGTTTTTAACATAGACTTTCTATGTTAGACTGAGGAGCACTAGAAAAATTAAAATTCTTAGGCAAAGAAAACCACAACTTAATAGATCAAATGTTACAAATAGATGATTCTTCTACATGGAACAGTCATTTTATAGATTGGAGAGCATTATCTTTTCTGCATTTTGAGTCTTTTTGTTTAGCAGTTTGGAGCAATAAGTATTCTATTCACAAGTGAGGCACATTTTGCAGTATTGAAGAATTCATCTTTCATTTAGATAGATACAGTGAAATACATAAACACAAAATGTAGATGTAAGAGAAATGAGGGTTAATGCTGATGATTTGTATTAATAAGACTGTTTATTCTTCTAATATAATGTATTATTTAATGTAAACCACTTGTATCACTTGTCATCCTGTTGCTCATTGATTTGCTCAAGCATGCGCCAGTAATGTCTCCATTCATCCCTGTCCCGTGCTAGTGTAGCCCAATGGCATCTGCTCACTTCATGAACACGAAAAGCCTCAAAACATTAGTTCAGGGTCTTGACAAAGAAGTCTGAATACCTCACAGGTGGACGGTCATGTGTTCTTTCGACCTCCCGTGGAATCCAGTTGGTAACAGCTCTGGTCCAACGGTCATCTCGAATCGCATTACATGTCCTTCCCCTCTGATTTTTGAAGCCTTGGCAAACGAGACAGCATCCCTTATTCTCAATCATTGATGGAGGTTGGAACTCTGGATTCCTTTTCTCACTTGGGTGAAACGTGATATTCCAAAAACAGCTCTTTCTATTCTTGCAGATACCTGAATAATGTTGTTATCTTGTTTTCATAGGGACCAGATCTCTGAAAAACGGTGTAGTTGAAGAGATGTGCCCGGAGCTGGAGGTTTTTTGTCTTCTTAACAACTTCTTCCATGCTCTTGAAGGCGTCCCATGCAGCTCTCATCCTTCTGCAAAGTTCTGACATCAAGTAATTCGTTATGTTGAGTTCTCGACCTAGGTACACCTAACCGCTGCACTCGGAGATGTTCATTCCGTTGAGAGCAAATGGAACGTCAGGGACTAGTCTGTTTCTCATGAACATTGTCTTCGTGAGATTCAGCTGCAGTCCGACCTTTCCAAACTCATGATTGAAGTCGGCCAGCATTTGTGCCCGTTGGCTAATGTGTGATGTCATCAGAGAAGCAGAGGTGGTATAATTGCCAGCTGTCTATCTTCACTCCCATTCCTTCACATTCCAGTCATCGCATGGTGTTCTCAAGGGTGGCACTGAAGAGTTTCAGTGAAATGGTATCATCCTGCTGAACCCCTCTCTTGATGTCAATGATACTTCCTTGTAGAATTGTGAGATTCTGGTGGTGAATCTGTAATACAGCTAACAGAGGATCCTGATATACTGAGTTTGAACACTCTGTTTGGTGTTTAATTAAATTAAATCACTAACATAAATAATTAATCCACTAGTACTCTTGTGATTCTGAAGATCAGAGTTGCTATATATTGCACTACACTTTCTATCCTTCCCTTTCAAAACTCTATTTTCTTGTTTATTTTTCCTCTCAATATGCACTCACTGAACATTCATTTAGTTATGACTTTCAGTTCAGTACTTTTTGTGTTTTCTCTAATATGATATAAATTATTAGGTTGTTAGCATCAATGATCATATTTATTTATTCACAGGATAGCTATATTTTACAAAAATATTTATTGTTTTTTTGGGGGGAAGGGCCACACCCGGTTGTGGTCAGGGTTTATTACTGACACTGGCTTTGAATTCAGGGATTACTCCTGGCAGTACTCACGGGAGCACCTGGGTGATGAGGTACAATATAAGGTAAGTACCTTGCCATTTGTACTATCATTCCATCCACTGTTAAATATTGGTATTTTTAAATCCATTTTTCCCTTTGATGACGCTTTACTCCCTGCTTTAATTTTATTATCTCAGTTACAAAATAACAACTAGGAATTTTTATATTTATTACAGAAAAATCAAATAATTTCTTTGATTCTGAACTAATTTCCCTCCTGCTTTAATTATCTTGTGCTGAGTTAGTGGTATACTTTTCTTCTTTTGTCACTAACTTTAAAAACATATATTTGAAATAAAATTTTACTAGAGAGTCCTGAAGCCATAATTTGACACTTTGGTCTTCTGTTGTGAATAGTAGATAAATTATGAACCCATCTCTGTCAAACTCAGGTACAATTGGGGGTCTGGTTAAACCTTAAGTTAATTTCTGAGCAATTCAATATTTTAAAAAGGGATTAAAGTTAAATTCCACATTTATTTGATAGCAGTTCATGCTGAGCTAAAAATTATCATGATAGACTTGGTTTTTATTGTTTTATTTCTGAATAATCAATGCATTACAATAGTTTTACATGTCCCACTAAGTGATAGAATGCTATTGAGTGGTCATTATGAAATTCATAAATATTTGACAATGTTAATGGACATAATGCTATATAATTTCCAACAAATATTATGATTTTACATGATGCATAGCTGATACATAGTCTTTTATAATTCAATATTGCCTTAATATAAATTAAACTAAAAGTATATGTAATCATACAACATTACACTATTGTACATTGGGAGAGAACATTATCCTTGTGGCAAAATTTATATTTTAATTGTTCTCACAGCTTTTAATAAAAAGTCAAATTCAGGAGCTGGAGAGTTAATACAGGCATTAAGGCATCAGTCTTGCATGTGCATCTTGGTTTTATTTCTGACACATTTCTTAAAGCACTCCCAGGAGTCCCCATAAACACAAAATTGTGAATTGTTACAAAACTCTTGAGTACCAGCAGGTGTGTCCCCACTCCACCCGCAAATAAAAGTTACATTCATAATATAAGTAAACCCATTAATATTACTAAGCAGTTATCTTTGAAAGTCATGATTTTGTTATTGTTGCTTTGTGGCCATATTCAAGTGGTACTCATGAGCTACTCTTGTCTCTGTGCTTGGAGTTCACTCCTGGTGCAATTTATGTCATGGTCAAGGTCCTCCCGTTGTTCATCGATTTGCTCAAGCGGGCCCAGTAACGTCTCCATCGTGAGACTTGTTGTTACTGTGTTTTGGCATATTGAATACGTCACGGGTAGCTTGCCACTTGCCAGGCTCTGCCGTGTGGGCGAGATACTCTCAGTAGCTTGCCAGGCTCTCCGAGAGGGGCAGAGGAATCGAACTCAGGTCGGCCATGTTGGCTACGTGCAAGGCAAACGCCCTACCGCTGTGCTACGGATCCAACCCAGTGCAACTTATGGGACCATATAAGTACCAGGGCTTAAAATTGGGTTAGATGCATACAAATAACTGTCTAACTGCTGTACTACCACCTCAACTCTCATAAATAATAGTTGGAAAATATATAGCATAGTGATTCAGTACAACAAAAAATTCCACATTTTTTTTGACATTATCTGTGTTTCAGTGTTTTTTTTTTGGGGGGGGGTGGGGTTGGCAATATTTCAAGGTAAGGAAGTTTGATATTCAAATAATGGAAGATCTTGTTTCTAATATATGATTAGAGAATAGATTTTTATGGCACTCAAACGCAGTTTCAGAATTTTCATTGTAACAATATGCAGATGAAATATTGTTTAAATATTAGGACTTACTCAGGAATGATTACTGCAACTTAAGTTTATGCATACCACACTGTCTATTATTATGCTTTGCAATCATTGTGTCTTTAAAAAATTAAGGCTTGTGGGAACTCTGCATCTAGTAGATTGTACCATTCTCTAAGAATCATGTGTTCACTTCATCCTATATCACATTTTGACAATTCATACTATATTTACAACACTGTCGTTATAATCATAGCTTCTGTGCATAGCAGTATTATTTGATGTCATATTGTTTTTGAGATGTTACAAACTATGTCATATAGGACAGAAAACTTCATTGATTAATGTAAGTGTTCTGAATGCTCAACTAACTGATCACCTGTCTTTCTCCATCACCTCTGAGCTTCACATTCCTTGAGTTACATCAATATTGAAATTAGGCCAATTAACACACTTACACTGTCCTCTAAGTGTTCAGGACAAGAAAGTGCTATGTATCTCACTTTAAATCAAGAGTTAGAAATGATTCATCTTATTAAGGAAGGAATGTTGAAAGAAACACCAAAATCTATCTTTGGTACTGAGCAGTTCACCAGGATGTGAAAGCAGATGAGAAATTCTTGAAGGAAATTAAAAACAATGCTCCAGTGCACACAAAGATAAATGAAGTATAATAGCCATATAGATAATGTAGAGAAAGTTTTAGCTGTCTGGATAAAATACAAACCAGTCTTTCCCCACGACAAAACAATACCTGAACTCTTTCCAGTTCTATGAAGGCTGATGCAAGTGCCAATAATGCAGAAGACCACATTTCAAGATAGCACACTGGTTTATGAAGATATATTAAAGAGAAAAGTCATATATATAACATAAAATTGCAAGGTGCAGCAGCAAGTGCTAATGTAGAAGCTGCAGACACTTATTCAGAAGATCTAGTTAACCTAAATGATGATGGTCATTACAATAGATAAGAGGTATTCAATGTGCATGAAATAGCCTTATATTGGATGAAGATGTCATTGAGGAATTTTATAACTGGATAGAAGTCAATACCTGGCTTCAAAGAGTCAAAGGAAAGACTAACTCTCTTGCTAGGGATTAATGTAGCTAGAAACTTAAATAGGAAACCAATACTCCTTCAAACTGTATAGGTACTTTTAGAATAATTTTAAATATACTCTACCTAAACTCTGGAGGCAATAGCACAGCGGTAAGGCATTTGCCTTGCACGCAGCCAACATGGCCGACCCGAGTTTGATTCCTCCGCCCCTCTCGGAGAGCCCGGCAAGCTACCGAGAGTATCTCGCCCGCATAGCAGAGCCTGGCAAGCCACCCGTGATGTATTCGATATGCCAAACACAGTAACGACAAAGTCTCCAATGGACATGTTACTGGGCCCGCTCGAGCAAATCGATGAACAATGGGAGGGCCTTTACTTTACTACCTAAACTCTATAAATGTAGTAGAGTTTAGATAACACCACATCTGTTTAAGCATAGTTAATATAATACTTTTTGCCTATGGTTAAGCTAGATAAAATAAAATAGATTATTTGAAGTACCATACAACTTGTTATTTTTGTTTGTTTGCTTGTTTTAGGGATCTAATAAGGGAGTGTTCAGAGATTACTCTTGGATCAGTGCTCAGGGATCACTCCTGGCTTAGTTTAGGGGATCAAACCAAGGTCCGTCACATGCAAGGCAAATGTCACATCTGCTCTTTTACCACTTGGATTCCAATACTGCTTGCTGTTAATGCCTTTGAAAATGGAAGTTTTAAATTATACAAATTTATGCATTTTTTTGTTTTCTAAGACAGCCAATTCTGCTACCCCTTAATTTCAGTTAAACTTAAGTTTTACTTTTTAACTTTTGCTTTGTTTTGTTTTTTAAAACACACATCTCTTGAGGCTGAAGAGATAGTATAGCAGACTGCACATTTGCCTGGCATGGTGCCTACCCAGGTTTGATCCCTGAGCCCTGCCACAAGTGATCTCTGAATGCAGAGCCAGGAGTAAATCCTGAGAACTTCTGGATGTGCCCCTCCCCCAAATATCTTAAGGTTACAACTGCCTAAAATAATTCTTTAATGCAATATCTCAAAGTTTTTCTTAACTATGACCATCTTTCAAACTTGTTTTCTTCCTTTTTTCCCTATTCTATGGTTGGGCCATGTCTTTTTTTTCTCTTTCCCCATTTACACCATTTTCACACACTTTAGGAATATCCTGGGGACACAAAGGTGTGTATGGCCCTTGTTAAGAAAGGTTGTTCTAATGCATTGGGAAACATAAACTAAAAACCTTCTAGAAAGAATTCACCATTTGAGATGTTACTTGAACATTTGTAATTTGTGAGAGGAGGTGAAAATATAAATATTAGTTAGGAAAAGTTCACAATATAATATCAGTTAATATCTGAAAGCTATGAATTCCAACCCTACTCAATGACTTGGTATACTTAAAGAGTTCAAAGATGGAAGTATGTGTTGGTATGTTGAAATAGGGTAATAGAAAGATCTGGAGTGGTACCAAAACATATAATTAAAGTGCTGTAGTCCCATAATAAAGCTTGAATAGTAGAATATTGTTCCTTGCTTATTTTACTTTTCTATTCAGTTATTGTTTCTTATTAATGCGCTAAAAAAGTTTTCTTGAGAGCCTGGAGAGAGATAACAGAGGATATGATACTGGCCCTGTATAAGCCTGGCTGACTTTGATCCCAAAGGACCATATATGTTCTGGAAGAAATGCCAGGAGTGATCATTGAGCACTGAGACAGAAATAAACCTTGAGCACAGCTGGGTGTAGCTATTCCTTAAAACAAACAAACAAATGAAACCAAAAGTGGTTTCTTGACATGGAATTTACTCTGTGAATATGCTATTAATTCTCACATTGTTAAAGTGACAATAATAAAGTAGCACATGTAAATGCAGTTCATAGTGCCAAGTCCCAATTTTGAGAAAAATTATAGTCATTTTACTAAAAAAAAAAAGTTATTTCTGGAGCAATGGCACAGCAGTAGGGTGTTTGCCTTGTATGCAGTAAGGCCCGACAGAGCTAGGTTCGATTCCTCTGCCCCTCTCAGAAAGTCCAGCAAGCTACCAAGAGTATCTTGCCCTCAAGGCAAAGTCTGGCAAGCTACCCATGACACATTCAATATGCCAAACACAGTGACTAGTCTCAGGATAGAGATGTTACTGGGCCGCGCTCTAGCAAATTGATGAACAATGGGAGGACAGTGACAGTGACAACTGATAAATTTTATTGAGCAGCATTACGAACTATAGAGTTTTCATGATATAAAGAGGAAATCAATGTGACAAACTTCACTAGTATCCTATTTTAAGAAATCACCACACTCCAGTTTTTAACAAACATCACCCCGATTAGCCAGAGGCTATCCACATCAAAGCAAGGCATTCCAGGAAATAATTAGCAACTTCCAAAGTCTCAGATGACATGTGGCATTTTTTAACAGCACATTTTCTTTTTTAAACAATGCATAGTATTTTTAAATGCAGGACTTGGAGAAATAGCAAAGGCTTTAGTCCATGCATGCCTCGTATGTGACCAATCCCAGTTTAATTTACTCCCCCACACCAGATGTTCACCCAAATGTTGGTGTGTGTAGCCCAGAGGCCTTTGGAAATATTGAACACTGCAAGGCCTGAGCAACACCACAAATTCAGGCTTTTTTTTTTTTTATGAATCCCTGGTCTGGTTAACAGAGATCTCCAGAAGCAAATCTGGGGGTCTCCTAAACATGTCTTGGAATTTCACCCTCCAAATTTTAAAAACAAAATTAATGGGAGTTATTGTTACCAAATAGAGTACTATACAATTGCAATGGGGCCACACAATAAATATCAGTAACAACTTACTACAAGCTTTGCTTTATTAAATTGCTCAGGTTCCACATTGCCAGCACCTTTTATTTGGCTGTAGGTAGTGGAAAATGAAGGCAAGTGATGCAAGGTCGGATCCTGCTGTCACTGAATTCAGAAGACCTTTCTAGAACAAAAGGTAACCTGGACTTAGTCAGGATGGGAGGCGTGTGCTGAAAGTAGATAAAGGACCAAATGTGATAACCTCTCAGTTTCTGTATTACAAACCATAATATGCCAAATTATGGAGTATGGGGGAAATTGTCTGCCATGGAGGAAGGGGGAGGGTTCAAAAGGGGGGTTATACTGGGGACATTGATAGTGGAGGATGTACACTGGTGGAGGGATGGTTGTTTGATCATTGTATGATTGAAACTCAAACATAAAAGCTTTGTAATTGCATCTCATAGTGATTCAATTTAAAAAAAAAAGGTAGTGTGGTTCTACTGCCCCCATTTACTCCGTTGTCTACTGTCATTTAGATTGGCATTATCAACTCCATTTCTGGACACCTCTCATACAATCAGTGATGTGTTTTCCCTCCCGAAGTGCTGGCATTCCCTCCAAGCCTCTTCCCCAGTTTCCTGAGTCTTGCATGCAGATATGATCTCCAGGGTCTCTTAGAATTTGCTTATGAAATAGATAAGTCAAAGCTTGTGGGGAGTCACTTGGAGCCTTGCTTACAGAGGAGCAAAAGCAAGTAGGCTGCTATGTACATCCTATAGTAAGCAGCACGGTCTTAAAATTACTAAAGAATGCTTCTCTTAGCCTGCACTGCAAGGGAGATAAATATTGGCACTTATTTGTATGATTTATGGGGAATTTCTAGCTTGAATGAGTCTGTGCTTTCCTGGTTGGGAGATGAATTGAAATGGACCATGTTTACAGTCTTGCTTTTCTTTCGGAGACCAGTACCTTTGCAGATACAGCATTTAACACCACTTAGATGTGCATTAATCATTATAGAAAGCATCTGATAAAGTAAGAGCTTTTTCACTATGTGGTATAAATTTTTACTATGAAGTATAAATGTATCCATTTGATGCTGATTTAATTTATTGAATTTTGCTACTACTCTCTTACAAGAAGGTGAATATATACATATAGTTACATGCATATTTTCCAATTGGCAAATGCAGTTTATTTAACCAAAACACATTTTCTGCTCATTTATCTTCTTTGAAAAGTCTATTTTTGAATCTTTATGGATTATAATTCATTACAGTTCTAAATCATCCTAACTTTATATTTTAAGTTGAAAGATTTTTAGAGAATCCCAACTACATTTTATCCTTAAAACTTCACTGATCAGTTTTCACATTTGGAACATGTCATGAACATTATGTCATTCTGATAATTAATTTTTGTGAACTCCTGTGCAGTATTATGCTACAAAAATACCATTTTCAAATTAAATTCATCCTTTCGTATACCAAGTTTACCATTCTGCAAAACTAATCAATCCTTTTGCAAATCAAATTAAAATTTTTACAAGTCAAATTCACCTTGGAAACAATAGACTGAGTTAACACAGTAATGCCACTTTTTGATTATTTTATTCATCATGTGATCTGAAATATAGGCTATCATTTGTTGCATGTACACACATCAACTTACCAATATAGTGCGCAGCACACTTATTCTGAGACATAGAAAATTATGTTTTTTTAAAAAAATTATGTTTCTCAGAATCCAAAGGCAGTCTACAGAATGAGAAAGGATATTGACCCAATACCTATCTGAGAAGGGGTTAATATCAAGGATATACAAGACACTGGTTGAACTCTATAAGAAGAAGTCCAATCCCATTAGAAAATAGGACAATGAAATGGACAGAAAATTTCTCAAAGAAAAAATTCAAATGGTCATAAGACACATGAAAAAATGCTCATCATCACTAACCATCGGGGAGGTACAGATCAAAACAACAATGAGATATCATCTCACACCACAGAGACTGCACATATCTAAAAGAACAAAAACAACCAGTTTCTGTGTGGATGTGGGGAGAAAAGGGACTCTCCTTCACTGCTAGTGGCAATGCCGACTGGTTCAGCCTTTTTGAAAAACAATATGGACATTTCTCAAAAAATTAAAAATTGAGCTCCCATTTGACACAGTAATACCACGTCTGGGAATATATCCTGGAGATGCAAAAAAGTAAAGAAGAATGATATCTGAACATGTATGTTTGTTGCAGCACTATTCACAATAGCCAGAATCTGGACAAAAACCCGAGTGCCCGAGAACAGATAACTGGTTAAAGACTTTGATATGTCTACAAAATGGAATACTATGCAACTGTTAGAAAAGATGCAGTCATAAAATTTACAATTAGTGGATTTTCATTGAGAGTATCATGAGTCCAAAAGAGAGCGACATACATAGAATGACTGCATTCATTTGTGGAATATAAAGCAACATAATGGGACTAACACCCAAGGATAGTAGATAAAAAGACCATGATGATTCCTCCACAGCTTGGAAGCCAACTTCACATGCAGGGGGCATGACGGGGGGGAGGCAGATGAGATAGAGAAGGGACCACCAAGCAAAGGATCCTTGGAGGCCTCACTTGAGATGGGAGATGTGTGCTGAAAGTAGACTATAGACTGAAGATGATGGACATTTAATACCTGTATTGCAAATGACAACACTCAGAAGGACAGAGAGTAAGAGGGAATGTGCTTGCCAGAGAGGCAGGCGTGGGGTATAGGGTGAGGATGGTGGAAGGGGTACTGGGAACAGTGGTGGTGGAGAATGGGCACTGGTGGAGGGATGAGTATTTGACCATTGTATAATTAAAACAATAATCAAGAAAGTGTGTAAGTCTATAACTGTGTCTCATTGTGTTTCATTAAAAAAAATTAAAAATATATATGCTGCTCATTTAAACCAGCCAAATTTTATTTATTTATTTTTGTTTTGTTTATTAATTAAAGTGTTTTTCTAATTTTAAATAGCATTCACTCCACTTCAGTGTTAAATATGTACTCCTTTCTCTGTGTAATTTTGCTTTTGTTTTGTTCACAAACTCAGCTGTACTCAAGGCTTACTCCTGGCTCTTACTTGGGGACCATACTGAGTGCTAGGTACTGAACCTGGATCAGTCACATGCAAGGCACATGCACAGCTTGCTGTTCTATCACTGTGTCCCCATCTGCTCTCCTATCTATTAACCTTTTCTTAGTTGATTGCCATCCTTAGTGACTTCACTCATAAAACCAGCTTATTGGTTGCTATTGACCTTCTTTTGTTTGTATATTATTCACTTGAAGATATTAATTTTATATTTGTTTATTTTTATTTTGGGGCCACACCTGGCTCTGCCTTCAGGAATCGCTCTTCTAAGTGCTTTGGGAACTGTACAACATTACAGAAACCAAATTAAGGTCAGCTACATGCAAAGAAAATACCTTATCCACCCTAACTATCTCTTCAGCCCTTGGAGACACTAATTTTACTTTAACTGTTATCAGTGCTTTTTCTCCCCCATACCTCCAAATATTTTTGGATACTGAACTTTTATTATGTGTGTGTCTAATTCCACTGTGATTTCTTGTGCTGGCAAGTTGTGCTTTTCCCACATACAAGCAAAATTTCTAATTTCTATCTTGTTATTAATTTACATCTTAATTCTATCATCTCCAAAATTATTTTATGATTTTAAACATTTTAAGCTACTGAAACTTGTTTTGTGGTTTAATATGACCTATCTTGCATATAGTCTAAATATTCTTCAGATTGCACTTTTGTTTTGTTTTGTGACTACACGGTTCTACTCTCTCCCTTCCCACTTAAATGGCTCCTGGCCAGATAATCATATCTGCTAATCATCACTTCAACACCACAAATACTCTTACTTAAGTTGAGTCATACAAAGTGTAAATCTCTGTCCCTCTGTCTTCGTCACTGAATTTTTAATTTATACCTAAGCTAAAAACGTTCTTTAGCTTCTTTAGTTTCATCCAAGCTACAGGACATATTTTTTTTTCTTTTTGGGTCACACCTGGATGTGTACAGGGTTTACTTCTGGTTCTGTACTAAGGAATTACCCCTGGTGGTACTCAGGGAACCTGGATGGGCCACGTGGAGGCAAACACCCTACCCGCTGTGCTATCATTCAAGCCCCAGAACATTCTTGTTGTCCCATCCTACTTCATTGTGGTTTATAAATCCTTGTCTATATGTTTTTTAATTTAATGAATTAGAAACTTGTTGGAACACTAAATTAAATTTAATCATAGTTGCTTAGTTTTGTTTTATGAAGGTTTTAACCAATATTTAGCAAAATATGTATTTTATGATGTATTTTTATCTTTCCTATTTTTCAGGGAATAAGATAAATGATATTACATCTGAAGTAAACCTTTGTCAATATCTTAATATCACTGAATCTTTCTTATCCTTTTAAATTTTCATTCAGTAATTCAGTTGGATATTTATGTTTTAAGTCTGCTCATTCTTTATCAATTTTATATTGTGATTCTGTCAAGTGCAAAATCATCAGAGTGTATTATTTAATTTCAGAAAAGTTACTTTACTTAGTTTTGTGGTATCAAAATATATTCTAAAATAATATTTCCTCAATATGTTATCAATTTCTTTCTTATATTATTTAAGGACAGTTTAAATAAGTGTTGACATTAAAAGATTTCATCTTGTCACATTGGTATTGTTTTCATATTACAAATTGCATTTCAATTCATGCATGCGTATATTTTGACTATACCTAAAATATTCACCTTTCAGGGTAAACTTTTCTATTGATTATTATCTATCATTTTACAATGTGCTTTTTTTGTCTCTTTGATATAAAAAAGCTTGGTTCTCATTACCAGAATACTTTGGCTTATCTAATTATTCCTAAATAAAGAGCATATCAAATTATAATGCATAAAATAACATATCAATATCTTAGCCCACTACTGTAAATAATTTTATGCATTAAATAGCCTGAAATAATTGCAAATGCCTACCCAAGTGAATATTTTTTCTACCTGAAGACAAAGCTAAAAGATATTCTCATAGATAAAATTTCTTTCATTTTTAATCAGACACATTTAATCCAAACAACTTAGGGAAACATATTAGTATGGATGGTTGTTAGTGGCTCCTAAATGTTTGCAATACTAAATAACCAAGTAGGAGTCTTGAGGGAGTGTCTGCATCACTAAAGTTACTTAAAGGATCGAATCAATGACAAAAGAATCATTAAGCATTACCATGGGGACCCAGGATGAAGTAACTCTTTGTCTTTATATTCTACATCCTAAGACTAATGCAAATGAGCATAAATATAACTATAAAAATATAAAAAACAAACTATTGTTTATGTATAAATCAATGTAGATATCATGGATGTTGAAATATATGTAATAAAATTGTTTAAAACTTAAAATTAAGGATCACATGTAAGAAAATATGGGGAAGAAAAACAAGAATAGGGAAATAAAAAAGAAAAAATATTTCTTCTAATCTCAAGATGAAGAAAATGAATGGCGGGTCAGAGAGATAATCAGGTGCAAAAAACATGTCTTATAAGCACCATCCCAGGGCTAGACCCCTCCCATTATATTTGGTTCCCCAACCCTTATCGCGTGATCCTGAAGGCAGAGCCAGGAGAAAACCGTTTAGGGAAGCTGGATGTGGCACAGAAAGCAAAACAAAATAGAAAAGGAGAGAAAATTAATGATAAATTTTCCTTGAGACATATGACATATACTTGCTTTTTTTTCTTACTTTTTTTTTGTTTTGCTTTTTGGGTCACACCCAGCGTCGCACAGGGGTTACTCCTGGCTCATGCACTCAGGAATTAGTCCTGGTGGTGCTCAGGGAACCATATAGGATGCTGGGAATCAAACCGGGGTTGGCCGCATGCAAGGCAAATGCCCTACTGGCTGTGCTATGGCTCCAGCCCCAATATACTTGCTTTCTTTACTAAAAAAAGAAAATGTATTTTAAGGATGAGTAAAATTGATTTGTATTTTCTTAATTAAAAAATAATTTAAAACAAAATAGCAATGTTTGTCTACTAAATTGTCAGCATTATAGTTTATTTAAATTAGGGTTATATACTCTTAATTCACTGTTGTAACCAATTTAGAACCAATTAATTTATACTAATTTTGTAGAGTCAGAGAGATAGTAAACACACTTTTGTGGCATGTGGCTGACCCTGATTTTAACCCAGCACAACACATCTTTCTTCAAACACCAGCAAGAGTGATGCCTGAGCTCAGAGCTAGTAATAACCTTGCTGGTATGGCTCAATCTAATAACCTCCAAATTGTTATTTATGCATTCATTATTCATTTTGAGTTTTGAAGCCTTCTCTTCAGAATAAACTTTGCTCCACTCATCAAGTTACATGAAAAAAAAAAGTTACACTATATTTCTATCAGGTCCAATAGACTGAGGATAATATTTTCTTCTTTTCACATATTTTTTTTTTGCTCCAATAAAAGTCTCCCTTAAAAATAATGATTAAAAAATATATTCTTAAATTATAATTAAAATTGTGATTGAAAGCAAAAATATTTGAGATTCAACTAAAAGTGATTTACCTAGGTGTACTTGATTTATAGAATTGTTAATACAAATTATTTGTACAAGCATTTGCAGCATTTTCCGACATACGACCAATGATATTGTACTTGATCTTTTGCACTTGTATCATCAGGTCCTCGATGGATGCATCTGATGCCAGCGTATGTGCATTGAAAGTACAGACAATCATTTTTGTCCTTCGTTTTGGCAGCGTAGTTCGACCTTGAGATTTTATCAGCCCCTCCTTCCTCATCCTTCTTAACACTGCCATATTGGGGGCTCTTTCAAGGTCAGGAGAATGAGATCCACTGTATTTACTGGTTATGGCATATTGAGTACGCCATGGATAGCTTGCCAGGCTCTGCTGTGCTGGTGGGAAATTCTCGGTAGCTTGCCAGGCTCTCTGAGAGGGATGGAGCTTTTAGGACAGCCTCTACTTGCCCTTCAGGTGTTCCCATGGTTTAAACCATATTTGAACACTATCAAATATGATGCGGCAATCTTGGAATATGGGTATTAAGTGTCTTATGAGGTGTCCGAATAGTGTCCTGGAAAGTGGAGGAAGCTGGGTAGTGAAGAGAGTGGAGGTAGTGGAGGTCAGCTGATGAGGTATTTATCTGGTATTGGTAGGGTGGGTCTTTGGTGAGTAATCCCTGGGTCACTGGAGTTTGGTGGAAGCAGACAGGGCAGGGTAGGGTGGAGCTTCTGCTTTTAATCCCTTGGTCACTGGAGATTGGTGGGAGCAGGCAGAGGATCTCTGTTCCTGGGTTCGTTGAGCCTGGAGTCCAAGGTCACAGAGTTCCATTTACCTAGATCTATTGGCTTCACTCGTGTATGAGTCTTGGCCCGAGGATCCAGAAAGCATCCTGGAACTTGGCAGCAGCTGGGTCATGGAGGTAGTGGATAGATGCACCAACATCCAATTATGATAAGGAGAAATTAGAAGTTCTACATGGAGCTGGAGAAGTTCTATAAAGAAGACCACGCCTCTTACAAGATCATTGTGGGTCATTTTAATGCCAAGATAGGACTAAGATCAGCCAGAATAACTCCACATCGGGACCCATGACCTAGAATGGAACGAACAGGGTGAGAGACTGTCTGAGTTCATCATGTCAACCAAGACCATTCATGGTAACTCATTGTTCCAGAATTTCATATCTAAATGTTGGACATGGACATATCCAGGTGGATGATTCCACAATGAAATTGAGCACATCGTATTCAATCAATGGTTTTGCCTGACCGATGTCACTGTTGTCCCAAAATTCTAAATGGAATCAGACCACCATCTCCTTCATGCTAAATTCTACTTCATAGAGCGGGGAGAAAGGGCTGCAAAGTTTAAGAAGGGGACTCCCAGAAAGACCATCAACTGGGAGCTCTTTGGCACTATTGCGGCAACATGGGAAGATACCATCATCGACAGCATTGACAAGGAATATGATCAACTGGTTCAGCATTATGCAAAGGGCACTGAGACAGAGATAGCCACAAAAAGACGCCTGTCTTCAAAAACTCTTGAGTTTATTCGCCAACGTGGTTTGGCACAAGCCTCAGGCAACCTCAAGCGAATGTCCAAGCTCACAAAGCAGTACAGAAAATCAATTAAGGAAGACCTCTAAAAGATAAGAGCAGCAGTGCTGGCAGATGTGGCAGAAGCTGGGAAAAGCACTTGCAACACCCACCAATCCCCCTCCAACTACAAGACCAAGACGATTGCCCTCAGACATCCTGATGGACCTATCACATCTTTCAGAAGGGCAATAGAAAAGATTATCCATGACTTCTACTCAGATCTCTTCGATAGCCACGTCCACCTGCCCACGTAAAATCCCGCAGTATGGATATGTTGTTCCTAACGCTCTCCCTTCTAAAATCCAACACGCCATTTTGTTGGCAAAGAAGTGAACAGCACCCAGCCCAGACAAGGTCAGACACCTGAACAACCTGATGTCAGTACTCATTAATACACTGGCTGGACTCTTCACAAGCTACCTGTCTGGTACGGTTCTGTCCCAATGAAAAACCAGCAGGACTATACTACTGTACAAGAAGGGAGACATTCACGACATTGACAACTATTGCCTGATCTGCCTGTTGTCTGCCATCTACAAGTTGTTCACTTGAGACATCCTGAATAGGATTGGCAGAACACTAGATGAAGGACAACCATATGAGCATACTGGGTTCCAAGAAGGATTCAGCACAATCGACCATATCCACACAATAACCAAGCTTATTGAGGTTTCTGGGGAGTTCAAAATGCCACTCTTTCTAACAATCATTGATTTAAAGAAGGCCTTTGATTCTATTGAGACTGAAGCAGTCATCCAAGCCCTAGCCAAACAGCATGTTCAAAGTCAATACATCAGGATCCTCTGTGAGCTATATTACAGATTCACTACCAGGATCTCACCATTCTACAAGGAAGTGATCATCGATGTCAAGAGAGAGGTTTAGCAGTGTGATACCATTTCACCAAAACTCTTCAGTGTCACCCTCGAGAATGTCATGTGATGACAGAAATGGGAAGGAAAGGGGGTGAATATAGATGGTCGGCAACTACACCACCTCCGCTTGGCTGATGACATTGTTCTAATAACACCAAACATTAGCCAAGCGGTTCAAATACTGGCCAACTTTAACCATGAGTGTGGATAGGTTGGACTACAGCTGAATCTCATGAAGACAATGTTTATGAGAAATGGTCTCGTTCTTGGTGTTCCATTTGCTCTCAACTGAATGAACATTTCTGAATGCAACAGTTATGTGTACCGAAGTCGAGAAGTCAACATGATGAATGACCTGGCTCCTGAGTTGTGCAGGAAGAAGAGATCGGCTTGGAACGCCTTCAAGAGTGTTGAAGAATTAGATAAGAGGACAGAGAAACTCTGGCTCCGAGCACATCTCTTTGATTCCACTATTCTTCCTGCATTAACACACTTCAGAGACCTGGGCCCTACAAAAACAGGATGAGATGGCTACTAGGGTCTTCCAAAGAGAAATTGAAAGAGCTATGCTTGGAATATCATGCTTCACTCAAGTGAGAGAAAGAATTCGAAGTTCTGACCTCTGTCAATGCTCAAGAATCAGGGATGCTGTCTCGTTTGCCAAGGTGTTGAAAATCAGATGGGCTGGACACGAAATGCGATTTGGAGATGACCGCTGGACTAGAGCCATTACCGACTGAATTCCACGGGATGTCAAAAGATCACATGGCCGCCCACTTATGAGATGGTCAGATTTCTTTGTCAAGACCCTGACAATCGGTTTGAGGCACTTCGTGTTCGTAGAACGAGCAGATGCCATTGGGCTACACTAGCACACAATGGAGATGAATGGAGATGTTACTGACGCCCCCTCTAGAAAATCGATGATTAACAGGATGTCATGTGATCAAGTGATATAAAATTTTTTATATCATTATGTATAAAAATTTTATATCATTAATAACTATATACACATTCTTCTTTATTTCTAATATATACAAGTGAAACTTGCAACTAATATAAATATTAAAATGTTATATATTTAATATATTTAAAAATATTAAAATTATAAGTTTATTAATTTTTAGAATTTAACTGATGAACCTATTATGTTATCTGATTATATTGGAAATGCTTTATGCACTATTATAAAATGGTTTATATACTATTATTTTTATATTATAAAGATAATAACACTATTGTGGAAAAATTTTTTATTTTGTTTTGTATGGGGGCTACAAAGCAGTGTTCATGTCTTATTCCTGACTCAGTGTTCAGGGATGACACTTGGAGAACCTTTGGGGAACTTATGAGTTACTGGAAATCAAACCGGGTCATTCACATGCAAAACAAGGACCCTTTCTGCTGAAATATCTCTGTCACATGATTGATTGAATTTTATGCTTCATTTTTCCTGCAAATTCAACAGAACACAAATTATAATTCAATAGTATAATTTGTGATTGGTATATTACATTACTCAAAGGACATTTGGCAGCTTAGCCATGAAAAATTCAATGAGAGTAAGAACCTGAAAAATTCAACTGAGAGTAAGAACCTGAAAAAATTTATACCCACATAATGTTTATGTCTTCTGGTGGGCAAGCCCAACTTGAAGCATTTGCTCCATTTGTATATGTAAAATGTTTTGTAATGTCATTAATTGTTTTAGCTCTAAACTGAAAGCAATTTAAGTATGCATTGGCAAAAGAAATAAATACATTCAGGTATATTTTTGTCATTGAATTCTATGCCACAGTGTAAACAAAAGAGGGTTAGCAAAATAATAGGCATGAAAGTAGAAGTTAGTTGTGAATAAAGATGTAAGCAAGTGAAAACAGTTATAGTATGATTTCATACTTTCAATTATACAAAATTTACACTTGTTTTATAATGATACATTATCCAATTCAGTTATGTCTAAACAATTAATTTAATCCTGTAGCACTCTAGCATTGTCTTCCCATTGTTCATGGATTTGCTCAAGCAGGCACTAGCAATGTCTCACAACAAATTGTGAGACTTGGTGTTACTGTTGTTGGCATATTAAATATGTCACAGAAAGCTTGCCAAGCTTTGTCGTGTGGGCGAGATACTCTTGGTAGCTTGCTGGGCTCTCTGAGTGGGGCGGAAGAATCGAACCCGGCTTGGCAATGTTGGCTGTGTGCAAGGCAACTGCCTTACCTGCTGTGGCCAAGTGGTTAAGGAGATGGACTGCTAATTTAATCCTATAAAGGATAATTATCCAGTTTTTGAAATTGATTTTTTTGCTCCTAATTTGAAACTTAAGTAATCATCAAATGCCAAACAAAGGAAAATATATTCTTGTCATGTATTTACAAATGTATTCTCTAAAATTTCCTTTAAGTTTACATCTATAACAATACAATCCATTATCATATTGCAACATTGTGCTATATAATGGCTACAGTTACTAGAGCTCAATTAAGTAACACCAGAAACCACTAGGAATCTGGCTTTAATTTTATTTTACCACAGATTATTTACAAGTACTTACATAATGCATAAACTGTTATTTCAGTTCACATGAATAAAAAACTGGATACTTAATAAATGTGCATCATGATCAGAAATAAATTACAACCAATTTTTAAAACTTAGTCAAAATTTTCTTCTTGCAAAGAGGTTGTTGAGTTTATACACTCAGATAATAAAAACTACGTAGTTTTTGGCAAAACAGTAGGTGGGACACTTGCCCTGCAGGTGGTCAACCTAGATTTGATCCATCATGCCCCATGCAGTGAGATCCCTGAATACCATCAAAAGTGACCCATGAGTGAAGAGCCAGGAGTAAAACCTGAACACTAACAAGTATGGCACACATACTCCAAAATAAAAGATGCATTTTTTTCCCTCTGAGTACTGGGTATTTTTCACAAAGTAAACAAGGTAAAAAGTGTCATAGCATTGTCTGTAGCACTGTCCTCCCATTGTTCATCAATGTGCTCAAGCGGACACCAGTAATGTCTCCATTGTGAGAACTGCTGTTACTGTTTTTGGCATATCGAATACGCCACGGGGAACTTGCCAGGCTCTGCCTTGTGGGGGGGATACTCTAGGTAGCTTGCTGGGCTCTCTGAGAGGGACAGAGTAATCGAACCTGGGTCATCCGTGTGCAAGGCAAACACGCTACCCTCTCTGCTATCGCTCCAGCACCCCCAAAAAGTAGGGGACTTTCAAAGTAGGGGACTTTCAAAAATGACTATTGGATTTTTCTTGATTTTTGAAATCAAGGAATTTTTCTTGATTTCAGCTTTAGCTCCTATTCATGCTCCATATCTTTAATTGTACACGTGTACAATAATCCTTTCTACAATTGTAATTTTGTTGCTGCATGTAGACCTGTGTCTATATGGCATCTTTACCTCTTAGTTTTGTTACCAGGTAAAATCCAGCTAAACTTCTGTTAGCCTCTGAAGTCTAGTGAGACCTTCCCTCTGGGTTCTAAAAAGTGCAGCATGTAAATGAAAATTGTTTTAACAATGGACATTAAATTAAAATCAGAACATAAATGGAGTCATAAAGAAAATACCTTCCCTTGAAAATATTGCTGTTATTGCATCTATAAATTATCTATAGGTGAGAAATTTAGGGCAAATCATTTTATTATGATAAAACAGGAATTTTTGCCTCCCCCTCCTCCCTCCCCCCGCCACACACACACTCAGAAGAAAGGTGCCGGGGCTGGAGCGATAGCACAGCAGGTAGGGCGTTTGCCTTACACATGGCCGACCTGAGTTTGATCCCCAGCATCCCATATGGTAACCTGAGCACTGACAGGAGTAATTCCTGAGTGAAGAGAGCCAGGAGTGACCCTTGTACATCGACGGGTGTGACCCAAAAAGAAAAAAAAATCTAAAAAGAAATGTGCCTCAGAAAAAAAAAAAGATACTGATATAACTTGCACATTAAAGTAACTCATAGAGATGATTTATATTATCAGAACTTCAAAATTAAATAATGATAGTTGATCCAAACTTAGAAAGTAATAAGACAGCCTGGTAGGTTATTAAAGTGATGGTTAGCACTCATCATTTTTAGAGTGCATAATCGAAAGAAAACAGTCATTTAAATTTTCATTGTATTTTAAAAAAATAGCACCTTAATATGCTACAGTGCATCAAATAAATGTGAAAGCTTTATTTAAATTTATTATTTTAAGCAACAAATATAACTTGATAATTTTTTATAAAATGAAAAGTAACTTTAATTATTTGCATTGATTTTTTTAAAATCATTTCCTTGGTTTTATGTTTTACAGCCATTTTTTAATGCCAAAATTACTGGTTAAAATTATAGACCATATACTTTATTATTTTTATTATAAAATTTAACTTGTTCCTGTTTTTATAACTTTTATTTTATTTACATATTTTAATAAATTATGGTATTATATAATTAGAAATAAGAATTTGTTTTCAGTTTACAATAATGGGAAAACTATACATTTAGAACTCTGATTCTACTTGTTTTAATTTATATTCATTATGTTTTAACATTGATTCTAGTGTTAAATTTTTAAAAGCATTTTATTTTCTATTAGAGACATGTATACAAATGTCTTATATCATTCAAATAACAATTACTGTCACTATCACTGTCAAATACCAATAAGAACTAGAAATTGTGTGAAACTTTATAAAATCCAAGCAGCAAGGCTAGAAAATATGAACATATATGAAAGCAAATTGCACTTATCCACTTTTATTCATTTGTCATGCTAAATTGTTTTAATAGATAATTGTGCAATTTGTAAGAAATACATCCAGAGTTTATTGTATGGACAACCCCCCAAAATTTTAAAATGTACAACTCAATATTTCAAGTAACAACCCCAAGAGAGTGAGAAGCTGATCAACGGTATTCTGTGAATGCTTTCTTTTAATCAGAATAATTATTTGTAATGTTCATCAGGGTTTTCATATGTATCTTGAAGTCCCTTTTAGTCCTAAAATATTCCCCAATTTCTTATACTGAAAGACATGGAATTGCCTTGCGTATAAACAGCAGTAAATTTTAATTACAATTTAAATTCAAAACAGATTATTACCTTAAATTGTATTTCAAAATAGTTAAATAATAAGATTTTATTAGTAATGAGGCACAGGAAACATTATAGGTCATAATACAAATACAAAATGGAGGTGAATTCACTAAGGCACATTACTTTAGAGGCTGATATTTGAAAAAGAAAGCTAACTTCTGATGTGAAAGTTCAACCTTGGTATAATTCTGATTGCAATTTTTATGCTAAATACAAATTGATTTTAGATTAACTGATATCAAAGGATAAAAATCAATTAATGTTCACTATATGTACAAAAGTTCTATGTATTTTTTTGTATATTGCAGTTAAAACTCTTGTAAGACAAAAAAATAAAATCCTCACAGTGGAACATCAATTAAAAAAAACAACCTTTTATTAATTATGACAGCTTTTCCTTCATTATGAAATCATGCATTCACAAAACCTGTGTATTAAGGACACACAATAAAAAATTAAAAGTAAAGCCACATTAGTCAAAGATGTATATTGAGCCAAATATTCCCTAAAGAGCTGAGGTTTGGCAAAATTTGAAAATGTATTAACTCATTCAAGCTGTGGGCAATAAATTATTGCTGCATATAAATATATTGGCCTGAATCTGCTAGCATATGCTCCAGAAATGTCTAATTTACCTTCAGGAAAGAATAAATTTTTTGGTATATCAGGCTTGCTATGCATATTTTCAATGTGAAATTATTTTCAGAAATATGAAAAATAAACACGATCTCTACCATTTTAAAAACATTTGTATGTAGTAAGTATTATGGAGAAAAACAGTGCTAATAAAACATCACATCTTGTACTCCTAAATGGTACAGCATACTCTTTCTAAAAATTTTGTGCTTAATCTTAGTTCATTGCATAGGTAGGCGAAATAAAAATAAAAAGTAGATTTCTTTTGGATTGTTTAGAATATGTGTTTCTTTCTATAAAAATATGCAGTGGCAAATGTGCAAATACATCTTTTGAAATTTGATGGGATTTAAGGGATTTCATAAAACTAATTAAAGAACTTCCCTATTCACTTGATATACTTGTAATGTCTCTAATATCTGAAAACTGAGCCTCATATGGTATTATTATTGATATTAATTCATCAATTTGTAAGGAGAAATGGTGATACAGTACATAAAACTTTCAACTGAGCTTCTAATTGTATGTTCTTTTGGTGTCCATTGTTGAATTGCTATGAAAACTAGCTCACCCAGTATTCATAACTAAGTATGTGTGAGTGGAACGAAAGTACAGTGAGTACACTTGCTTTGTAAACAGTCCAGCTGTTTCAGTTTGATCTCCAGAAATTCATTTTATCGCTAAATCTGTAAGGGATAACCTTTGATCATAGAATCAGGAGTAATATCTGAAAAAAACAGAATGTAACCCGTACACAACTACAAAAAGAGAAAGCATAACAATCTATGAAGTGACTTTTATATCCCAATTTTTAAAAATGAGGAAACAATGGTTGAAAATGACTATAAATGTGTTAAAAGTCTATGATATTCGAATGAGCAATATTGGTTTTACATTTTATTTCTCATAAATACTAAGCTCTTCAGTTTTTAGTATCCCTTTATAAGAATTTTATTATTATTTTAAAACCTCCAGAAAATGTTGAGTACATAGAATATAATTTATGGATTGTAAATATTCTGTAGATAAAATTTTGTCATAATCTGGTCAGACATTCTGATAAATTTTTATTATTTTTGTATATTTTATAAAGAAAATTCTTCAAAAAATTGAAATTATGACTTCCATAAAAATGTCTAGACCCTAGATAAAGAGTTCTCAAATTATAAGAACATAGCAAAAATTGAGGAAAAAAAACATTATTTTTAAAATAACCCAGAATAATAGAGTAAAGAAAACAAGAAACTTTTAATAGTTCTAAGTAATTTTTGCTTTCTCCAATGTACTGATTTCCTGAAATTATATACAATATTGTAATGCTGAACGACTTTGACTGTGAATGTGGAAAGGTCGGACTACAGCTGAATCTTACGAAGACAATGTTTATGAGAAACAGCCTTGTTCCTGACACTCCATTCGCTCTCAACGGAACCACCATCTCCGAATGCAACAGTTATACATACCTAGGTCGAGAAATCAACATGATGAATGACCTGGCACCTGAGTTGCGCAGGAGGAAGAGAGCGGCTTGGAATGCCTTCAAGAGCATTGAAGAAATAACTAAAAGGACAAAGAACCTCCAGCTACGAGCACATCTCTTTGATTCCACTATTATTCCTGCATTAACATATGCCTCAGAGACCTGGACCCTACGAAAACAGGATGAGAACGCTATTCCGGTCTCTCAAAGAGGAATCAAAAGAGCTATGCTTGGAATATCACGATTCACTCAAATGAGAGATAGAATCCGGAGTTCTGATCTTCGTCAAAGCTCAAGAATCAGGGACGCTGTCTCATTTGCCAAGACATCAAAAATCAGATGGGCTGGACACGTAATGAGGTTTACAGACAACCGCTGGACTAGAGCCATTACTGATTGGATTCCACGAGACATCAAAAGACCACATGGACGCCCACCTATAAGATGGTCAGACTTCTTCGTCAAGACCCTAAATGATCAGTTTGAGGCTCTGCATGTTCCTAGAACGAACAGATACCATTGGGCTACGCTAGCACGCAACCGGGATGAATGGAGACGTTACTGGCACCTGCTCGAATAAATCAATGAATAACAGGGATTAAGTGATTAAGTGATTAAGTGATCGTAAGTTAGAAGCTAATGACTTTTAGTGTTTAATTTCTCCTCTTCTATAAGATAAATATGACTATGAAGCATCCATATTGTAACATAAATATATCAAGAGTTAATGATGCTATTATTGTAAGTGAGATGCTTTTATTTTTAAATACTAACATCAGCTATGAATGCTATTTCATTATACATATATACACATATATATCGCAGAGTCTCCTGCCCCCACGCCTGGCTGTCCTCACTGGGACCCCTTGGAGGGGGAGCGGGTTGAGTTTCCCTCCCCGCCCCGATCAGAGTCCCAGCAGCCGAAGACCTCCAGAACCAGCCACAACCATGCTGAGACCACTCTCCACATGCATGAAGGTACCGGCAGAGGTACAAAGGCACTTGGGTCCCAGGGCTGAAATCTCCAAGCCTGTTCGGATTGGGGCTGAGGATCCTCCACCCAGATCCTCCATCTTCCAGTAGCCGGGGGTTCACACCCACCAAGTGCCCCCCTGGTGCCATGTAATCCCATCAATGGCCAAAACCCAGAGACTATAAAACCCAGGTCCTGGCAGCATGGCTGCATTTGCAGCCGTGCGACATCTTATTATCTCATTCTTGCTTTGCACATCCTGGCAGGATACCGAATATAACCTGCTCACATGGTAGAGTCTGGCAAACTCCCTGTAGTGTACTCAATATGCCAAACATCAGTAACAATGATGGGTCTCATTCTCCTTACCCTGAAAGAGCCTTGAATGTGGCACTTTTTAGAATCTCAGGGCAGGGATGAAGGAGACGTTACTGTTGCCTGTTCAAGGCAATCGACGAGCAACAGGATGATTGTGATCGTGATATATATATATATATATATATATATATATATATATATATAATGTTATAATGTGTACAATGACTGTACAATAGTTGCATGTAGATGTTTACAAATATTGCTAAGTTTTAGTTTAGGAGAAGTCACACCTGAGTTTCTCAGGTACTACTCAGAGGGTATTCCCAGATATGCTTACAAGATCACATGGTGCTTTGGAAGAATGAACTTCAACCTATTAAGCAGTCTCTCAGCCATGAAGGTTTTGAAATATGTTTAAACATTTGTATTGGACAGTACATTATTAATCTTGGAAATTTTCATTAAATTATTATTTCAGTTTTTTTTATTGTGATAAGGCATAGATAACATTTATTTTCCTAAGCATAAAATTTAGTGGTAAGTAAATGTGCACATAATGTCATATATACAAAGTCACCAGCCATCTCCATAAACCTTTTAATATTGCAAAACAAATCAATTTCTATCACTTTATCACTGTATCACTGTCATCCATTGTTCATTCATTTACTCAAGCGGGCACCAGTAACATTTCCATTCGTCCCAATCCTGAGATTTTAGCAGCCTCTCTTTACTCATCTTTCCCAATGCTGCCATATTGGAGGCTCTTTCTAGGTCAGGGGAATGAGACCTGTTATTATCGAATATGCCAGGGGTAGCTTGCCAAGCTCTGCCACGTGAGTGGGATATTTGTACTTAAAATAATAAACATTTAACTTCCATTTTATTTGCAACTGAAAATTAGCATTCTATTCTTTTCCCTTTTTGATTTTTTTATTACTCAAAATCTTTATATAAATGTCATCATCATTTGTTCATGATAGATTCAATTCACTGAGCATAATATACATGATTTCATCCATGTTGCAGCATGAACCACAAATCACTTTTTTAAAAAAAACTAAGTGATACTCCATTTTAAAATACATACCACACTTGTTAATTTAGACATCCATTAGTGGACATTTAGTTTTCTTCCATGTTTTAGGTATTTTTTAACTGATGCTGTAAATATGTTTTAAAAACATCTTTTTGAGACAATAATTTTGAGCAGAACATATTCAGAAGTTGAAACTATTAATACCAGGTAGCAATGACATCTTAATAGAATCAATCTTTTAACTAATGAATATGTGATATATATATACATATATTCTTTAATTTTTCAGTATTATTTTTTAGCTTAATTATAAAACTCTTTAAATTCCTTATTAATACAAAACTTATTTCCAAAGCTAACGTATGGTAATAAGTTGATACTAATATACACTGAATTACTCTCCCCTTTTATTTACAGATACTTTATTGATAGAATAAATAAATGATACATTTTTAAGTTTTATTGAGACATTATAATTTGCAATGCTATTAAATATAGTTACAAGCTTATGAGATTTTAAATCTAAACCTACAACCAGTGTCAATATCTATCATTATCCCAAGGTTTCCTCCCATTTATAGTGACATCCTTAGGGAATTCATTTTTTAAACTAATTATTATAGTTTGTATCACATGCTCATGGTATTGTTGGTTCTCAGTATTTAGCATACCCATTATCTCACCTCTAGAACTACTGAAGTGCCAAGGACTCCTACCTAACATGTCCTTTTGTTGACATGAATCTCCTTCTTCATCACTATCAATTTCCCACAATACGTATAATTATCACTTCTGTAATCCAGGAACAAGGAATTTCCATCATTAGATGCCTTATAAAAGAAACAGATTTTTGAATATTGATTTTATATTATGCTATTAAGTTATTTTGTTTTTATTACACTATTTTGTTTATTTCTTTGTTAATAATATATTAAAATGATTGACCATATGCACATGATAACCAAGCTCATTGAGGTTTCTCGGGAGTTGAAGATGCCACTCTAACATACATTGATTTAAAGAAGGCCTTTGTTTCTGTTGAGACTGAAGTGGTCATCCAAGCCCTAGTCAAACAGCACATTCAAACTCAATACATCAGGATCCTACATGAACTGTATTATTGATTCACTACTAGGAACTCACCATTCTACCAGGAAGTGATCATTCATGTCAAGAGCGGGGTTTGGTGTTTCACCAAAACTCTTCATTGCCACCTTCAAGAGCATCATGCGGGAACTAGAATGGGAAGGAATGGGAATGAAGATAGACAGTTGACAACTACACCACCTCCGCTTCACTGATGACATTGTTCTAATAACACCAAATATTAACCAAGCAGCAGATATGCTGGCCGACCGTGAGTGTGGAAATGTTGGACTACAGCTGAATCTTATGAAGACAATGTTTATGAGAAACAGTCTCATTCATGACGTTCCATCCACTCTCAATAGAACGAACAGCTCCAAATGCAACAGATAGGTGTAACTAGGTTGAGAAGTCAACATGAGAAATAATCTGGCATCTGTGTTGTGCAGGAAGAAGAGAGCAGCTTGGAATGCCCTTCAAGAGCATCGAAGAAATAGCTAAGAGGACAAAGAACCCCCGGCTCTGAATACATCTCTTTTCTTCCTGTATTAACATATTCCTCAGAGGCCTGGGCCCTAGTAAAACAGGACAAGAACACTATTTGTGTAACTAAGGAAGTAAAGGACCTGTAAAAATGACCTGCTCCTAGAATGAGCAGAAGCAATTGGGCTACACTAGCACATGGCAGGAACAAATGAAGACATTACTAGCACCAGCTAGAGCAAATCGATGAGTAATGGAATGTAAAGTGAACAATATGTTAAAAATAATATATATTTTGCCTAGAAGGGACAGTGAAGGCTATTTTCTCTTCAAGGGATACATACAACAGGAAGAAATCACACTCTTAAATGTATACGCACCTAATGAGGAAACAGCTAAATATTTAAAACAACTGCTAACAGATTTTAAAGAGGACATTGCAATCAACACAATAGTACTCGGAGACTTCAACATTGCCCTATTGGCTTTGAAAGAAAAAATAGAAGAGAGAGGGCGTATAGACCTATACAGGGCTTTACACCCCAAAAAGAAAGAATACACATTTTTCTCCAGTGCACACAGAACATTTTCCAAAATAGAACATGTGCTAGGACACAAAAAATACCTCAACAGAATCAGGAAGATAGAAAAAGTATCAGCCATCTTTACAGACCATAATGCACTGAGGATAGAAGTGAATCACACACAGACACGGAGAACCAAATCAAACACCTGGAAATTAAACAACTCGATGCTGAACAACGAGTGGGTCAGGAACGAAGTCAAGGACGAAATCAAAAGATACCTGGAAACAAATGTGAATGAAGACACGAGCTACCAGAACCTATGGGATGCAGCGAAAGCCTATTAATGGGAAAATTTATAGCTCTGCAAGCATATCTTAGGTCTGTAGAAAGGATGCACATAAACAACTCGACCTCGCAGCTCAAGACCTTAGAAAAGGATCAACAGGAAGAGCCTAAATCAGGCAGAAGGAAAGAGATCATAAAACTTAGAGCAGAAATCAATGTCATGGAAACCAAAGAAACAATCCAAAAGATCAATGAAACCAAGACCTGGTTCATCGAGAGAATAAACAAGATAGATAAACCACTAGAAACAATCACAAAGAAACACAGAGAGAGAGAGAACCTTAATAAACCGAATCAGAAATGAGAAGGGAGATATCACAACAGACACCAAAGAACTCCAAAAGATCATCAGAGACTACTTTGAAAGTCTGTATGCCATGAAACAAGAGAATCTGGAAAAAATGGACAAATTCCTGGACTCCTCTAATCTCCCAAAGCTGAATCAAGAAGATCTGGAGTATCTGAATAGACATATTAACATCAACGAAATAGAGACTGTAATCAAAAGTCTTCCCAAAAAAAAAAGTCCAGGTCCATATGGATTTACTAGCGATTTTTTCCAAATATTTAAAGAGGACCTACTGCCACTCCTTCTCAAGCTTTTCCAGGAAATTGTATAAAAACGGAAACCCTCCCAAACAGTTTCTATGAAGCCCATATCTCTATCATACCAAAAGGAAACAAAGACACCACAAAAAAGAAAACTACAGGCCGCTATCCCTGATGAATACGGATGCGAAGATTCTCAACAAAATACTAGCAAATAGAATTCAATTACTCATCAAAAAGATCATACACCATGACCAAATGGGATTCATCCCAGGGATGCAAGGCTGGTTTAACACTCGGAAATCAATCAACATAATCCACCATATCAACAAAAGAAAAGATAAAAATCATATGATCATATCAGTAGATGCAGAGAAAGCATTTGACAAGATCCAGCACCCATTTATGATGAAAACCCTAGCCAAAATCTGGATAGAGGGGAATTTACTCAATATAGTTAAAGCCATCTACCACAAGCCTACAGAAAGCATCATTCTCAATGGCGAAAAACTGAGAGCCTTCCCTCTAAGATCAGGGACAAAACAAGGATGTCCACTCTCTCCACCGCTGTTCAATATAGTACTGGAAGTACTTGCAATAGCGATTAGGCAAGAAAAAGATATTAGGGGCATCCAGGTAGGAAAGGAAGAAATCAAGCTCTCACTATTTGAAGATGATATGGGACTATACTTAGAGAACCCTAAAACCTCTACCAAGAAACTTCTAGAAACAATAGGCTTGTGTAGTATAGTTGCAGGCTATAAAATCAATACCTAAAAGTCCATGGCTTTCCTATATGTAAATAGTGAAAGAGAAGAAAGTGACATGAAGAAAACAATCCCGTTTACAATTGTGCCCCAGAAAATCAAGTACCTATGAATCACCTTAAGTAAGGAAGTAAAGGACCTGTACAAAGAAAACTACAAAACACTACTTCAGGAAATAAAAGAGGACATGATAAAATGGAAAGATATCCCCTGCTCATGGGTCAGGAGAGTTAACATTCTCAAAATGGCAATTCTTCCCAACGCATTGTACAAATTCAAAGAAATCCCTATAAGAATACCCATGACATTCTTCAAAGAAATGGAGCAAAAACTCCTGAAATTCGTATGGAACAATAAGCCCCCACAAATAGCTAAAGCAATTCTTGGGAAAAAGAAAATGGGAGGAATCAACCTCCCTAACTTCAAACTCTACTACAAAGCAGTAATAATTAAAACAGCATGGTACTGGAACAAAGGCAGAGCTGTAGACCAATGGAACAGCGTTGAATATACTGACATCTCACCCCAAGCATAAGAGCATCTAATCTTCGATAAGGGGCAAGAAAAGTGAAATGGAGCAGGGAACGCCCTTTAACAAATTGTGCTGGCAAAACTGGACAGCTACATGCAAAAAATTGGGCTCAGATCTCTGCCTAACTCCATGTAAAAAAGTAAGATCTAAGTGGATTAAAGACCTCAACATCAGACTGGAATCTATAAGGTACATTGAGGAAAAAGTTTCCAAAACCCTCCATGACATAGAAACTAATGATGTCTTCAAATATGTCACACTGCTGGCCATGCAAGTGAAAACAGAGATAGACAAATGGGACTATCTTAAACTAAGAAGCTTCTTCACATCAAAAGAAACAGTGACCAAAATACAAAGACAGTCTATAGAATGGGAAAGGATATTCGCCAAATACACATCTGATAAGGGGTTAATGTCAAGGATATACAAAGTACTGGTTGAACTCCAGAAAAAGAAAACATTCAACCCCATCAAAAAATGGGGAGATGAAATAAATAGAAACATTCACAAAGAAGAAATCCGAATGGCTAAAAGGTACATGAGAAAATGCTCCACATCATTAATCATCAGGGATGTGCAGATCAAAACCACAATGAGATACCACTTCACACCACAGAGACTGGCCCATATCCACAAGAACAAAAGCAACAGGTGTTGGTGCAGATGTGGTGAGAAAGGAACACTCCTTCACTGTTGGTGGGAATGCCGACTGGTTCAGCCTTTTGGAAAACAGTATGGACGATTCTCAAAAAATTAGAAATTGAGCTCCCATTTGATCCAGCAATACTACTCCTGGGAATATATCCCAGAGACACAAAAAAGTATAGTTGAAGTGACATCTGCAATTGTCTGTTTATTGCAGCACTCTTTACAATAGCCAGAATCTGGAAAAAACCTGAGTGCCGGAGAACACATGACTGGTTAAAGGAACTTTGGTACATTTACACAATGGAGTACTATGTAGCTGTTAGAAAAGATGGTCACGAAATTTACATACAAGTGGTACTGCATGTAAAGTATCATATTAAGCAAAATGACTCAGAAAGAAAGGAATAGACATAGAAAGATTGCATTCTTCTGGGGAACATAAAGTAACAAAATAGGAGACTAACAACCAATAATGACCGAGATTAGTACCAGGAGTTTTACTCCATGGCTTGGAGGCCAACCACACATACTAGGGGAAAAGGGAGCTCAGATAAATAAGGGAACACCAAATAAAGGTGTTGGGAGGATCCTCCTAGGATGGGAGAAGCATGCGGAAAGTAGATTATGGACTAAACATTATTGTCACCCATTGCCTCTTTTGCAAACCACAATACCCAATAAGAGAGAGAGAGAGAGAGAGAGAGAGAGAGAGAGAGAGAGAGAGAGAGAGAGAGAGAGAGAGAGAACAAAAGGGAATGCCCTGCCACAGAGGCAGGGTGGGATGGGGGGGATGTGGGGTGGGAGGGATACTGGGATCAGTGGTGGTGGGAAATGGGCACTGGTGGAGGGATGGGTATTTGATCATTGTATAATTGAAACCCAAGCACAAAAATGTGTAAGTCTGCAACTGAACCTCATGATGACTCACTCTTAATAAATGTTTTAATAAAAAATATATTAGACCCCCCAAAAATAACATATATTTTGTTTAAGTTTTATTTCTATAGCTCTACCATTATTTCTCAGCATATATTTAGGTTTTACTGACTTTGAGGTAATATTCATAAAAAAATAATGTGTCTTCTATACTTGATATTGTTCTTATTAGAATGTCTAGCATTATTTTGAATAGAAGTGTATAAAACACACATTCATGTCTTACTAGAGCTCAGTAAGACATGGAAAAACTCAGTAAAATTAGGAAAAACTTTATTTTTTCCTAATTTTAGATAAAGTGCTCACACTGAATTTTACTATGTTGTGATATTTTCCTTATCTTCTGAGTTCACTGAAACGTGGTTTGCAAATAGTGTCTCCCTATATACACATGGCCTGGAGCGATAGCACAGCGGTAGGGTGTTTGCCTTACAAGTGGCCAATATGGCCAACCCGAGTTCCATTCTTCCACCCCTCTTGGAGAGCTCAACAAGCTACCGAGAGTATCTCGGCCACACGGCAGAGCCTGGCAAGCTACCCATGATGTATTTGATATGCCAAAACACAGTAACAACAAGTCTCATGATAGAGATGTTACTGGGCCCGCTCAAGGCAATCGATGAACAACAGGAGGACTGTGACCGGATATTCACATGGCATTTGCATTTTGTGTTTTTATTTTATTGTGCAAGATACATTTTAGTTTTACATCATGCTTTTCTTTTATTTTTGCTTTGTTCATTTTAAAACCTCCTCTCCCTGACAGCTTTATTTAGAAAATATCTTTGATTTGATATCAAACACAGATATCACTGAGAATTATATCAAGTGACATTAATCACTTATGTTCCATAACATTAATCATATATATTCTATAAGGTGGTGACTGTCCTCTCGTTGTTCATCAATTTGCTCAAGCGGGCCCAATAATGTCTCCATTGGAGACTTTGTTGTTACTGTGTTTGGCATATTGAATACATCACGGGTAGTTTTCCAGGCTCTGCCATGCAGGCGAGATACTCTCGGTGGCTTGGTGGGCTCTCCGAGAGGGGCAGAGGAATCGAACCTTTATCGGCCATGTTGGTTGCGTGCAAGGCAAATGTCCTACCCACTGTGCTATCGCTCCAGCCCATATATTCTATAGCAATTGTTTAATTGAAATTGAAGTAATATAATCATAATAGACCTAAATTTATGCTTTTGTTTTATACTTATTTTTTGCTTTTATTGTACTAAATTATGATAACCTCAATGTCACCAAATTCTGAAAAACCCTCCAACACTGCCCTTGTATTCTTTTCAATATTCCATATGGACAGAGTTGGAAAATGTCATGTTAAACCAAATCAGTCAGAACAAGATTGTCAGAGAATCTTTTCTATTTATGATATGTAAAGAAATAAAGTCAAGGAAAGGATAGCATCTAATGAATCAACCTTCTGGAATTTAACAGCAAAGCAAAGCTGTCTTAAAGGTAGAGACAAAGTTAGGGCCAGAAAGGGAGAGGTGGACTAAGAAGTAACATAAGAGTGGAAAAGGGTTCTTGGTGCTATGTTGGTGGTAGAGGAACTAATAATTTGTACATAAAAAACAAAACCATTAAGAGTGTTTAAATCCATGTACTTGGTAAGAAAAATACATTTAAAAAGTCATTCTGTTGCATAAATTAGGACTAAAGAAGAAATCCTTAGTCCTGATTTGGGTTACAGAGACATTGGAATGCAGCTCTCAGACTACATCAGACACACACACACACACACACACACACATAGACACACACACACAGACACACACCATATTCTCTCAGTTCAGTATACATTCAGATAAATGCCTGTCATTGAGAGAGCTTCCTAGTGTCAAGACTGGCAGTTTAAGGGACTGTGCAGAAGAATCAAGCTGTGCTACACATTGGGATTTCTGCCAAATGAATGACATTCCCTGAGACATAGGCAGAATTTTAAGAAGTTGCCTTGTCCTTCCGAAACAGTTGGGTGAAAGGGTATTTAAAAGAAAAAGACCTGCTGGGGATACTACGGGAAAAAGGCAACATATTTTTGAGCTCAACTAAGTGAAAATAATCTATATCACCAAAAATAATTGATTCCTTGATTTTATTTTTTAATATTTGTTATATGTTTTATGTAAACATACAAATATTTATATATTTTAGATACATTTTATGATGCATAAAATAAAAATGCATGTGATTAACTGAAGTTGACTGAATTTTCACTTATTCTCACTGAAAAAAAATAGAAATGCAATTGGGGCTAAAATATTTTTATTTATTTGTTTTAAAAAATTGTAATGAATTACTATTGATTTACAATGGTACATATAAGTACATATATACATACACATATATATGAATATGTGTATATATGTGTATGTATATGCACTCATATAAATCAAATCTTTGCCACTCAACAAATTTTAAATCTAAATGTAAGACAGTATAAAGAAGATAACACTGAAAATTGAGTTATTAGAGAACGATGTTTTAGCACTGTGATTGAATTAAAAATTGAGATTTCACACTGAGAAGGCAGGATAGTTGTCTGACACATAACCAAGTAGCATCCTATTAGTCCTATTTAACACCTACCGAAATTTGTATACTTAGAATGTAGAATAGTTAGTAGAGAAATGAGACAAATTTTAAACGCATAAATGTATATAATTATCTGGATTTAAAAGAGATGTTAGAATACATACATAACATACATGTTAGGAAATGTAATGCAGCTATTTTTAACTTTTCTATTATTAAATTTAAATGACAATTGGCTTAATAATTGGATAACTAATGGATTATCAGCTAATATGACAATTACAAAGATTGGATTTATTATTAGTCACTTTGAAGAGTTTAAGATATAAGTTTTGTGTCTTCCAGCCCTGCCTTACTTCCCTTCCCCACATAGGGTCTCCAGAGCACCATTAGGTATGGTCCTAGAGATCCTCAGAGAACTCAGTCTGGATAATCCCCAATCCTTCATTCAGATTTCAACAGAAGTGCATCCTTGGGCCCTCAAAGTTAGTTGGATCATCCTTTTTAGCCCCAAATCCCTGAGGTGGGAAGCTAGGTCTACTGGGTATTACTTCTGCACTCAAACCGCATCCCTGCCAGATAAACATAGTGACTTTTACAAAATTTTACCTTTTGTGGATAATTAAGAAATATATATGAGAAAATTAAGTAATACATCAAAATTATCATTTCAAAATGTATTTGTTAACTTGTTCCTTACATTAATTCACTGAGACTGTATAATAAAACTGGTGAATTCATTCTTCAGGTATCTCATTAATGTAGACAACTGTAATTATGTTTGGAAAAGCCAATTTACAATTTCAAAAGCGTCATGATTTACAATAGTTTATATTTTCTTTACTTTTTGAGAAATCTTTAAGCAGAAATAACATGTTACTTAATTATGAACAGAAGGTTAGCACATGCATAAAATTATTTTTAAAAATACATCAAGTTTGCCGAATAGCTTTAAAATATAATAACTTTCCTGCAAACACTAGGTTAAGTGTCTTTCTTTGGCTTGTGATATTCAGGACTTGGATCTTCTGTGCCTACCCACGTAAAATTATCTTCCTCAGTAATTCCAGGGGAAAAGGTCGTTCCCACCAACCATGAGTGGAAATATTAAAGTTCACAAACATTGTGATCAAAGGAATGGGGGTACTTTTGCCCTCACTATTTGACTGCCTTTCTTCAAAATCTGAAATTTAACATTAGTGCTTATAAAATATGAATAATAATGTTCCGATATTAATGGTGCTGAGTTTTGATGCATCAACCTTTCACCACCAACTTTTTATATTTTTCCAGTTTTCATTATGGGTATGGAATTGGGTCATTTTTTTCCCCTTTATCTCATTACCTTACTGTCAGGCCCTGGAAGAAGTAATTTCTGTTTTCTGCAGCTTCCTGTAGACAGAATTGGCAGTAGGGATAGAGATGAAGAAAGAGTTTGAGGGGATGCTCATAGAAGCAGGAATGCCAGATTAGAAGAATAATGAGAGACCTGAGTACATTCATGTGGAGTAGTTGAAATAGATTCTAATCTTAATTTAATATCTGGGGGAGGGATATCTATGTCTTTTTTTAAGCCAATTTTTGGTATGCATGTAAAAACTACAGCAAACTTCTCATTGCTGCTAAATCCACATAGCTAGTTTCCTAGACCTTCACTCTCTTTGATTTAAAAAGGCAAGGGAATGGTCCTAACATCTTATGTGAATTGTCAATAAACTTTACTTCTCTGATTATTCTGTATACCCAGTTACTCTTAAGATATTTCAGTAACTGAAAATAAAAAAAAATATATTTGTCTTAAAAAGTTGGGTTCTATTTGATTCTCCAACAACAATTTTTTATCACTTGAAGGTCCTTGCTAAAGTTATACAGCAGGTGTATGGAATACATTTATGAACACTAACTTTCTTCTTCTCTTGGGAAAATAAAGTTGCATCCAGCAGTCCAGAATTTTTTTCTTGCAGGGTTCAATTGGTAGATATTGGTAGCGATCTAAAAGTCAGCTCAGTGACTTCACAAAATATAGATAAATAAATAATTTTTAAACAGTCTGATAATTGCAAGTTAATATTGTGAGAGCGGGGCACATTCTGCTATGCTCAGGGCTTACTCCAGACTCAGAGATTAGAATCACTCCTAGCTGGCTTGGGGAACTGTATGGGATGTCAGGGATTGAAGTCCATATGCCATCTTCAAAATAGCACTTTATCCATTGTTCTATCTTTCTGCCCCTCAATCTTTTTTCTTTTAGTCAGAGATATTAGCTAAAGTTTGAAAAGATTTTTAACATACTATCTATTGCTGCATACATGAATAGAGTAAAAATAAAAGTTTCCAGATATACAAATTCTATACTAAAACCACTCTACAAATTCTTAGAAAAAGCAAAAAGAAATGCACTGTTGTGTGTTAGTGTTTATGTCATGTTAAAAAAATTACTTAGGCATGTGCATACATAAATATTTGGGCACACAAATATTTATACACACAAAAAATTGAGCTCTCTGAAATGGGAAGAGTATAAGAGGTTTTATTTTTATTATACTTGGACGGAGTGATAGCACAGCAGGTAAGGTGTTTGCATTGCACGCGACTGACCTAGGTTTGATTCCTCCATCCCACTCAGAAAGCCCGGCAAGCTATCGAGAGTATCCCCCCTCACACTGCAAAGCCTGGCAAGCTCCCCGTGGAAAATTCATATCCCAAAAACAATAACAATAATGGAGACGTGACTGGTGCCCACTCGAGCTAATCAATGAACAACGGGTGGACAGTGCTACTCTAAGATATGCACTGGAGCACTGTCCTCCTGTTACTCATTGATTTGCTCCAGCGGGCCCAGTAACATCTCCTTTGTGAGATTTCTTGTTACTGCGTTTGGCATATCGAATACGTCACTGGTAGCTTGCCAGGCTTTGCTATGCAGGTGAGATACTCTCGGTAACTTGCCAGCTCTCTGAGAGGGGCTAAGAAAGCAAACTCAGGTCAGTCTGATAGGCCATGTGCAAGGAAAATGCCCTACCCACTGTGCTATCGCTCCCAGGTACAAATAGGCAGGTGATAGACATGTATGTACATGGAATAAGCTTGCATTAATCATCAATTGTACCAATATAGTAACGTATAAAGAACTATTTACATAGAGAAACATAATGAACACACAGATATTACAAATTGCACCAATTAATGTTAAGTTTTACTAAAGCTTTCAATTTTCATTCTGTTTGGTTTTGTTGTTGTTTGTTTGTTTTATATTTTGGCCCTGCCTGGCTATTCTCAGGAATTTTTCCTGGCTCTACACTCAGTCATCACTCCTGGCAGTGCCCAAGGGACCATATAGGATTTAAAACAGGCTTACTGTTTGCAAGGCAATTGCCTTAACTGCAGTCCTATATCTCCATCATCTCTGGCTCCTTTTCCTTTTCTTTCCATTTCTTTTTAGAAAATCAATAATATGTATGTTTAGATATAAAATATTGTACAATGCTAAAATTCTTAAGAGCTCCCAAATGTGTGACTCAGAATATATTGTGTTGGAGGTCATGCTTGTTATTAACTTAGTAGTTACACTAATAATTATTATTCAAGAAGTAATAGCTCAACACAGTCAGAGATTTGAAAGAGTTTATATATCACATTGGTAAAAAGTGTTCAATAGTTATTTAGGCTTTTGTTAAGAATAGTTTGATGTGTGCTTTAAATCAATGTTTGCCTATAAAAATACCATGAAATGAATTTAAGACATATTTATAATAGTATAACCAGTTTTTGTTAAGTAATTTTTTGTCATTTCAAATTTTATAATGCTATTTTGACAAACAATAAAGTGTAACACAATGGTTAGCAAATTCAAAGGGGTGGAAGAATATATTTGAACTTGTTTTTTAGGAAAATCTAAATGACACATAAAGGACTTGATGGCTGGCTTGAAAAGATAAACATCATTGAGAATATTGATACTGTGTTGACAGGTATGCTGTGATGAAATATGTTTAATGAGAGTAGTTATTATAAAACCATAACCACACTCATGCAAACCAATATTTTCTCATGAATCGTAAAAATATTAAAATAAACACATAAAAATTATACAAGCAATTAAATAGATCATATATGGCCACTATCACTAGTTATTAAAACCTTTATTAATTTTCCTGTTCACTTTTTAATGATTAAGTGGTCAAAAATAAAATACAAAAACCAAATAATTCTATAAATACAGAGATATTTAACATATATATCTATAGTTTAAATTTGTTAGTTTCTACTGCTGAATATCACATCCTTTTTCAACTGAAAGCCATTATCTTATGGATGTGTGTATGGTGAGTTCTGTTCACCTAAGTATCATGTTTTACCTATATAATATACAATGCACATGACATATATTGCACATATCTATATGTCTATAATATTATTATGCATACATATACTAAACTCACATAAAATCTTCACTTGAAGAAAATAAATTACTGTCCTCCCATTGTTCATCAATTTGCTTGAGCGGGCCCAGTAACGTCTCCATTGGAGACTTTATTGTTACTGTGTTTGGCATATCAAATACATCACGGGGAGCTTGCCATGCTTTGCTGTGCAGGCGAGATACTCTCGGTAGCTTGCCGGGCTCTCCAAGAGGGGCGGAGGAATCGAACTCAGGTCGGCCATGTTGGCTGCGTGCGAGGCAAAAGCCCTACCGTTGTGCTATAGCTCCAGCAGCCAAAGAAAATAGAAAACAAAATTTTTCTCATCTTAGTCTTGGAAGTATTAAACAGATATTCTAAAATCGACATTCATGTTGTCAAATAGTGACTGAGATTTAATATTTATTCAAATAACTAAATGGATCATCTTTACATTTAATTATACTTTTATTCCATTTGTTTGACCTATAAAATGTTCCTATCTATTTTGTTTACAAAGTCGTAATTAGAATAGTATTCTGTAGATGTATGTATGATGAACTACTTGTTGAATTAACAGATGCTATGCCAAGACAAGAACGAATCTTTTTCACCATTTTATGAAGCATTTATCAATACACTCTAACTGTATGAATGACTCTGCAATTAACAGATTATTCTACCTTCATATCTTTCCTCATGTTTGTTTCCTTTATTTTGATGGCGCCTTCCTGGTCTGGTACAAAGCTATTCAGGAAGTGTAGGATAGCAGTAATCTGCATAATCGTTACCACTTAAAAATGTGAGCTGGTAGGACCTTTCAGTTTGCATCAATTTGATATAATGATGAAGCCAGTTCCATAAGTTAGAATTTTTTAGTCTTTATTTTTTCTAGGTTATTTGATTTCCATTTTTCAAGTGATCCTGATTTGTTTCAACATTCCTTCTTCCCCTTTCCGGGAAGTGTACATCTGCTTCTGACATCTGTCTTCTATCTTCCTATGTAAATTATGAAGTGATGCCAACTTCTTTTTATCAACAAATTATCTTTAGAAGCATTTAGAGGCTATAATGACTCTTTGATTTTTCTTTGATTCTTTATGAATTTGCAAAATGACTCAATGCTTATATTAGCTTTGTCCTTTCTTTATCCATATTTAATATTTATAGCTGGCATCCCCAGATGGTGTACTTTGTTATGTCCCTGAGTGCTGCTTAAAAAAAAAATCTTAATAACAGTAAAGCCAGTCTGTGTATCCCCAGTCACCATCTTCAGTTGACATTGTAAAATACACATTGGTCATATTATTTATCAAACTGACCATGCATTTAATAAAATGAAATGTACACGAATATTTTATTAAAATTGTTGAATTTTCATGTTTGCATATAGTGAACATTTATCTCTGCTGTTAGATAATTTCAATTTATTGTGCTTATCAAAGATTTAAAGTATTTAAGTATTTATTGCTAATTTCTCATTAAGAAGTAAGAAATGAGATGAAGAAAATATTTTTAGTTTCATGGTAGCCATCAGTATTATTGAGAAAGAAATACATAATCTGATGTCTTAAGTTATGAGATAAAAATCTTTGATACTTTGATTAAAATGTTAAAATGTATAATTTATAATTTTAAGGAACTTATGAAGCCATATATAATGGAGCTGACTCATCCATCATATATAAAATATTAATATACTATTGACTTCTAATAAGTTATAGTTTTTTTTATTGAATTTTTATTCAAGTTACTTTCACATTCAGTTTGTCACAGACTAATGATTAAAACTCATTTTACTCAGAAGTATAATAACATATATTGAGTTTATACATAACATAATAATAATAAGGCTTTATTTTTGAGTTTGTTATACTTCTAAATTAAAATTTTATTCCCACTTTTAAAAATGTTTTCAAATACTAAGTGTTTTACTCTAAATATTTTTTTTTGGTATGTGTATGTTACTAGCTTTTTCATTTGCAATAGTCAAAAATGTAAATAGCTGAACAGCAACACGTTATTAGAAATACATAGCTGTGGAAGGTCATATAATGTTTCTGAACATGAAAAATTAAGCAACACCTTACGTATAAAACAACATAGATTTGTCTTTTAAGCATCACGATACATGTATGAAACTGTGCATACAATTCTTTCTACCAAAGCTAAAATAGTTTTAGTAAAGCATTGTACTACATGAAAGTAATTAAACATTTGAAAAGGGTTTGGAGCAGAAAAAAAAAGCTAAAATAGTTTTAGTAAAGCATTGTACTACATGAAAGTAATTAAACATTTGAAAAGGGTTTGGAGCAAAAAAAAAAAAAAGGGTTTGGAGCAATAGCACAGCAGATAGGATGTTTTTCTCACACTCAGCCAACCCAGGTTTGATTCCCAGTATTTCATATAGTCCCCCCAAGCATCACCAGGAGTAATTCCTGAGTGCATGAGCCAGAAGTAAATCCTGTGTATCACACGGTGTGACTAAAAAAGCAAAAGTAAATAAATAAATAAACATTTGAAAATTACATATGTATGAAACATTGTATATGAAATTCCAAAATATTAAATGTAATGAGAAAAAAGTGTCATTTCAAATGTCTAAGGACAGTTAAAGGAAACTAACTCTGATAAGCTAATCATGTCTTAGCGTCAGTGAATTCTATTATATGAGATCATATCTCAATAAAGCCTATAATAAAATGAAATGCTTAGCTAGGAAACAAAAGTTTTAATGAAAAACATAAAAGATAAAATGTTGTCTCAATGAAGAGATCATTATTTCTGTAAAATCATAGTCATAGTCAGCTTGTACTTTGTTAACATTTTCAAAACCCTAAACATGATGAGTATATTTAATCATTGCAAATAATTATAAATAGTTTGCATTTTAAAAATGAAAAAAAGAAAAAAATTATAGTTTTATTGGAATTAATGCACACATTTAATGTATTATCAAACACCAATTCGAATTAAGAAGATATGAGGAGAAACATGATTTGAAAATTTACCCATGCTGAAAATTCAGAATTATTAAACTTCTTAAATATTCTTTTCTGCTTTATTACATAATTAATTTCATCTCTTTATAAAAGCATACAATGATTAGAAAAATTATTCAAGCATTGTAATTAAGCCAAATTTTTGTTATGTTCAACAACATAATCAGACAGATCCATAAATATAGAAAACAAACAAGAAAGGTCTTTTTTTAATCATGAAGAAAGGGAGTTGGATTTTGTTGTTGTTTACCATGTCACATGATTCATAAGTAAGGTAAAGGTAAAGGCCCTCCCGTTGATCGTCGATTTGCTCGAGCGGGCCCAGTAACGTCTCCATTGGAGATTTTGTTGTTACTGTGTCTGGCATATCGAATACTCTCGGTAGCTTGCCGGACTCTCCGAGAGGAGCGGAGGAATCGAACTCGGGTCGGCCATGTTGGCCGCTTGTAAGGTGAACGCCCTACCCGCTGTGCTATCGCTCCAGCCCGAATCCATGTAAATGTAATCATCTGGCATTATGACATTTTTTAAGACTCACTTCTCTTAGAATGACTTCCTCCAATTCCATCTGAGTTTTAGCAAACTGAAAAATTTAATATTTTCTCATAGCTGAGTACTAAACCATTGTATATACATACCACAATTTCTTTATCCACATATTGTGGGAAAGAAGAGTAAGGAGAGGCTGTTAAAATCTCAGGGCTGGGATGAATGGAGGCATTACTGGTGCCCACTCAAGTAAATCGATGACCAATGGGATGAAAGTGATACAGTGATACAATAATCTATTGTGGGCATTCGCGTTGATTTCAGATTTTCACTATTTCACGGAAAGCTGTAATAAGCAGAGGTGGGGATGTCTTCTTTTAGACTGATTCTCCCAATTCATCAGTAATGAACATGTTTTTGTTCTCATGTGTTCCTTATTTCTTTCAGAAATACTGTAGAATTTCCAAGTTTTTCACCTCCTTTGTTGAATTTTTCCCTAGATTTTTGGGATTTATTTGGGGGGGCACTATCATAAATCTGATATTTTTAATTTATTCTTTTTGATTAGCACTGTAGCACTGTCATCCCCTTGTTTATTGATTTGCTCAAGTGGGCCCAGTAACATCACCATTGTGAGACTTGTTGTTACTGTTTTTGGCATATCTAATACGCCACGGGTAGTTTGCAAGTCTGTGCCATGTGTGTGTGGGGGGGGGGGGGATACTCTCAGTAGCTTGCCAGCTCTCCGAGAGAGGCGGAGTAAGTCATGTAATTTGTTGCTACATGAATGAATCTGGAGATTCACTCAGTATGATACTGAGTGATATGAGTCAGAAGAGAGAGATACAGAATGATCTCACTCATATACAGGATATAAAGAAATCTAGTAGGAGAATAATTAATGTCAAAAGGTAACAGAAGAGAAGAGAAGAACTGGGTGTTAGAAGGACCCTTGCCACTGGGAGTTGGGGGTGGGGGATGGCAAGATCTAGGTCAGGAAAGGGTCCACACAACTTATTGATTAATTTATTTTTTATCGAATCATTGTGAAATATTGAATCACTCAGAAATATACTAACACAGTTTTCATGATTGGCTTTGAGTCGTTACAGTATTCTGACACCTTTCTCTCCAAGAGCATACATCTCCCACCACCAATATCCCCTATATCCCTTCTGCCACCCACCACATCCAGCCTGCCTCTATGGCAAACTATTCTCTCTCTCTCATATATATATGCATATATATATGTATATATATGTATATATATGGGAGATGTATATATATATGTATATATATATATTTATCCTTTGGGTCATTATGTTTGCCACACAGATACTGAGAGGCCATTACGTTTGGTCCTTTACCCACTTTCACCTCACATCTGCAATCCAGATTGATACCTTCCAACCATCATTGCCATAATGGTCCCGTCTCTATCCCAACTGCCCTCTCCTCTAGTCACTGAGGCAGGCTTCCAACTGTGGACCAATCTTCTTGGCACTTGTTTCTACTCTTTTTGGCTCTTAATCTCATATTATATTGTTCATTTTCTGTATATATCCCACAAATGACTGCAGTTATTCTATGTCTGCCTTCCTTCTGACTAATTTCACTTGTGTGATAATCTGCAAGTTCATCTAATTATAGGCTAATTTCATGATTTCAGTTTATTCTAATAGCTGTATAGTATTCCATTGTGCAGATGTACCAGGTTTTCTTTAATGAGTCAACTGGACTCGGGCTCTTAATTTATTTCCAGATTCCTGCTATAGTTAACAGTGCTGCAATAAACATACAAGAGCAAGTGTCACATCTGCTGTGTGTTTTGGCAACCAGGAGGTATATTCACAGAAGTTACATTGCTGGTCATATGGAAGCTCAATTTGTAGTTTTTTGAGGAATGTCCATATTGTTTTCCAAAAAGATGGGACCAGTCAGCACTCCCACCAGCGGTAAGATTCTCTTTCTCCCCCATCCACACCAGAACTTTTTGTTCTTATTCTTTTTTGATGTGTGCCAGTTTCTGTGGTATAAGATGATATCTCATTGTTATTTTTGTTTACATATCCCTGATTAGTTATGCAGAGCATTTTATCATGTGCCTTTTGACTTTTTGTATTTCTTCTTGGAGAAAGATTCTGTTCATTTCTTCTCACAATATTTTGATGGGATTGGAGAGTTTTTTTCTTCTAAAGCTCTACCACTGCCTTATATATATTGGATATTAATCCCTGATCTGATGGGTACTGGGTAAATATTTTTCCCAATCTTTGAGTTATCTCTGCAACTTGATCACTATTTCTTTTGAGAAACAAACACTTCTTAGTTTAATTTAATCCCTTTTGTTTATCTTTGCTCCTACTTACTTTGTCAATGTTTTTTCCATCTTTAAAGATGCCTTTAGTTTCAATATCATGGAAAGTTTTGCCTATGTTTTCCTTGATGTATCATAGCCATTCAGGTCAGATATTGAAGTCAATCCACTTTGATCTGACTTTTGTTCTTGATGTTAGACAGGTCTGAGTTCATTATTTGCACATAGCTGTTCAGTTTTCACAGTGCCACTTGTTGAAGAGGCTTTCTTTGCTCGACTTTACATTTCTTGATCCTTTGTCAAAGATTAAGTGATTGCATATTTTAGGATCTGTTTCAGTATATTCAACATTATTCCATTGTTCTGTGGGTCTTTTTCTATTCAATACCATGTTGTTTTAATTACTACTTTCTGTAGTGCATTTTGAAGTTGGGAAAGGTGATACCTCCTATCTTATTTTTCCCAAGGAATGTGTTAGCTTTCGTGGGGGTTTACTGTTCCATATGAATATCAGGAGTGTTTTGTCTATTTATTTTTAAAATGTCATTGGTATCCTTATAGGTACCACATTGACTCTATACAATATTTTGAGGAGTATTGCCATTTTGATGATGTTAATCCTTCTGATCCATGAGCAGGGGATACATCTTCATTTCCTGGTGTCTCCCTCTATTTCCTGAAGTAGTGTTTTATAGTTTTCTTTGATGTGATTTTTTAAATGTCTTTCTCTTCTACGTTTGCTTATGTAAAATAATACAACAAATTTATATGTGTTGATTTTATCTTGCACTATAAGTTTATTTTATAGGATTTGTTTGATTTTCACTTTGGTGAACCACCCCAGTGATGCTCAGTGCTTACTCCTGGAATCTGAGCACAAGAATCACTCCTATAGGTACTCAGGAGACTGTATGTGTTGACGAGGATCAAATCTGGGTCAAACACATGCAAGACAAGTGTCTTACAACAGATCTATCTTCCTATCCCCTCTAGGTTTTCTTTGGCAGTTTTTAGTTTCTATGTACCAGATGATGTACTTTGCAAAGAGTAATACATTGACTCCCTTACCAATTTGAATTCCTTTCTCTCTCTCTCTCTCTCTTTGATTTTGTATTTTTGCCTAATTTTGTGGTGAATTTTTTCAATACTATGCTGAATCACAGCAATAGAAGAAACGACTTTAGTTTTTTCCACATTAAGGATAATGTTAGTTGTGCTTCTTTGGAGTTTCTAGCAGGGGAGTGCAGTTACTTGTATACCCTCGACCGAAGACCTGTCCGTCTCTATTCGGGGAAGGCCGTCCTCTTGGACTGAGCATGCAGCTTCGGGAGGGACGCACATGGAGTGGTGAGGGAGGAAGGGGACACCCGCCTAGCCAGCCAGATCAGCCGAATCAACCCTGGCATCAATGGGGTGACAGATATTGCACCAGATTGCCCTCACATCTAAGAGTCTCCTGCCCCCACACCTGGCTGTCCTTGCTGGGGCCCCTTGGTGGGGAGCGGGTTGAGTTCTCCTCCCTGCCCTGACCAGGGCTCCAGAAGCTGAAGACCTCCAGAACCAGCCACCACCATGCTGAGACCACGCTCCATATATATGAAGGTACTGGCAGAGGAACAAAGGCATGTGGGTCCCAGTACTGAGATCTCCAAGCCTGGTTAGATCGGGGCTGAGCATCCTCCACCCAGATCCTCCAAATTCCAGTAGGCGGGGGTCACACCCACCAACTGGCCCCCTGGCGCCATGTAATCCCATTAGCAGACAAGACTCAAAGACTATAAAATCCAGCTCCCAGATGTGTGCGGCCGCCTTCCCGACCGTGCGGCATCTTATTATCTCATTCCTACTTTGGACAAACTGGCAGGCTACCGAATGTAACCTGCCCACACGGCAGAGTCTGGCAAACTCCCCGTGGTGTACACAATATGCCAAATACCAGTAACAATGATGGGTCTCATTCTTCTAAAGAGCCTTGAATATGGCACTTTCTTAAAAAATCTCAGGGCTAGGATGAAGGAGACGTTACTGGGGCCTGTTCAAGGCAATCAACGAATAACAGGATGGTCGTTATCGTCGTGATCGTGATTGTTAGTTGTGCATTTATTGCATCTGACTTTTACAATATTTAATAACCCCTATTTTGTTTAGGTTTAGGTGAATGGGCGTTGTATCTTCTCAAAGGCTCACTTGACATTTATAGATATTATGATACTTTTCTTTTGTTAACTTGTTTATTACATTAATTTATACAGTGAACCATCATTGCAAACCACATGAGTTTCATTTGATCATGGTGCACAAGTGTTTAACACATTACCATATTAGATTGAAAGGATTTTATTAAGGATCTTTGAATTTATGATCATTAGTGATAATGGTCTAAAAATGTGTTCTTTTTAGTAATGTTTCTATTACATTCTGGCATAGAGGTAGTGAGGGTTTCATAGAAACTGTAAAAATTTCTATTTCACTTTTTTGGAAGAAGTTAAGAAGAATGTAAAGTAGGTACTCGCTGAGGTTTTGGAAAATCTCACTAGCAAGCCCTTTTGTTCTCAGGGGTAGTTTGATAAGTATATTGATTTGCCTGATTGCACTAGGTATGTTTACGTGTCCTTTTGGATGATCTCAATTATCTTGTCTTCATCTTGTCTTGGATGATCTCATCTTGTCTCCGGATCCTGATTTCTCCACTCTTCTTAATTTTGCTTTTTTGCTACAGTTATCTCCCTAGGTTGGAGGATTAGGGACATGTACTTGGATGGAGGGGTAGCTGGGAGATGAGACTATATTTACGTTGATCCGCAGACCAAGCAAGTGACTGTTCTAACCAGCTCAGGCATATGCAGGACTTCTAATTCATTTTAATTTGCCATATTAAGAACTATTAAGAAAAACATCTTGTTTCGTTTATTTTTAAATCATATTTGAATACTCTCAAAAATTTTCTGAAAGATAAAATTAGAAATAGAAGGTCTCTGCCCAGAAACATTTCTGCTTTGCTAAATCAAGTCAATACTTTGCCCTTGGATTCAACATCAAGCAAGATAACGTAGATTTCTTAACTACACCAGACAATGTCAGTAACTTTTTTAAAAAGACATTTGTAGCATCACTAGTGATCACTAGTGACTAGAGTTCTCAGAGATCAATGAAAGTCTATACACATATCTGAGGGTGCCATATATCCTTTGCCTTTTATGTCATTCTTATTTTTCCCCCTCTAATTTCAACTCAAATCAAAGAACATGTAACATTCTAAACTAACTATATTTGATGAATGACAGTCCCAAACTATAATTTAAATTAATTTAATTGGAAATATATAAAAACAAAATCTATATCTCCTAATAAATCTTACTAATTTATATGCAAAATAAAAGATGCTGAATTATTGAACACTTTGCTACACAAAGCCATCTGACTCCAAACAATTGCCTGTTTGGAGCATATTCTAACACACGTACATTCATATTAACATGACTCTTACATCATGTACATTGTATTTATATACATGTATTTAGATATCTCTGTTTAAAGAGATTAACTTGGAACTTTTCATAAATGCAGATCTTATACAATAAAACTTTTCTCTTTTTTCCCCAGTAGCAGTCTACTTATTAATAATTCTAACTACTTATACATATTATCCACAATTTCCTACCTTATCTCTAAATCTTGCAAAAATTGTATAAAACATATTGATCTTATTGTTTATATTTACATTATATATAGATAAAGTATATGAAATGAAAAAATACTACTTTATAAAGGCAAAATTATGTTCCCAAATAAAAGAAGTGTGCATATATTAGATTAACAGAGTCACTTACATGGTGAAAGATAAAATTGAACTTTTAATGTTGAATGTAAAACTACATGCACAGATGTCAAGGTATAAAATTCATACCAGAAACTTATGAAGTGTTCTGACGCAGTGTTACTTCAATTAAGGAAATAAAGCAGTGAAGAACCATAAAAATATATTGCCAGATAATCTTCATAGAATGAGCTAGATCTCTAAACAGGTATTTTTAATATATAAAATTGTAAAAATACCATCTCAGCACACTATCCAAGTGAGATTACCAAATCAGAGCAAAAAGTAAGCAGCATCAGCTTTCATTTGGCAAACATTTCATGAGACCACGAGGAAAGTGTACTATGTTGCTCCCATTTCCTGACTTATTACACACATTTCCTCTTGGGGCCAGAGAGTTAGTACAGGGATGAAAGTGTTTGTCTTGAACACGTTTGACTCTCCTTTGATGCCCGTTATGGATAAGGTGTCCCAAAAACTGCCAGGTGTGAGGTCTGAACACAGCCCGTTGTCACCACATCCTTCCTGAAAAAGTTACTCTTTTAAACTTAAGTTGCTGCATCCAAAACAGATACAACCAATAGAATCTGAAAAGGCAAGTGATTAAATTGTGTGTGCATGAGAAAAGACATATTGTTTTCTATATTTGACAGGCTATCTTTGACACTGCATGTTCTGTATTATTTCTTTGTACTTTCTCTTTTATACATCTAACACCACCTTTTTACTTTTTGTTGTTTTATTAGAGCTGTAAAGAATCTGTTCATGTTCTGTTGTGGAAATTTTATTTACAGTTGCTTTCCACCCTCCCTTTTACAATTTCTTTGTCTTCTGACTCTTCCATCTGCACCCTGGTCACATGTACCTTTCTCTCTCTCTCTCTTTTTTTTGCATGCTTCTCATTATCATATTTCTTGTTAAACATATATATTGCTTTCTAAACATGCATTTATTCTACCAAAAAAAAAAGTGAGCTCTACACTATTCTTTACTGAACTTCTGAGATCAGAAGCTTGCATAATAACTGCTATAAGACATAAAAAATGTCGTTTATAGAAATACATAAAGCACCGATAGGGTTTAGATTAAATCTAGTGATAACAGATTTTCAAAAAGGGTCTATTAGGTTTTTAACCCTATATTCCAGTAAAAAACAATTCTTGATATGTATATTCAAGTACTTATATGATATAGTAATAATATTCATAATTTTACAAACTTATTGTGGTGTCTATAACCTCTTTTTTATTATAATTTGTTTTTATCAGGAATGTACATTTTATGAATTTTGATATATTCACTGACCTAACACAATTTAATTGTTCTGTACACTCTCAAAATGGTGATTTTTTTTAACATCATAACAAATTTCAACTCTAGGGAAATAGTGCAAATTTTAAAAACAGAACTGTTGAGGAAAAATTACATAATTAGTTTAATGATAATATTTCTCTAAAGATAAAACAATTACCTACAATAATTTACCACCTTTCCTTCTATTTGTGTATAGTATTTTATGTAATTTTATGCTACTTGTATTCATGAATTCAAAACGTTATTCATGTTTCAAAACATGTATTTGAAAATTAGTTCTTTGCAAAGGAAATCTATTTGTAATAGGGAATCATATTTTATCTAAATATGATCTGATGATATTGGCCTGATAATGAGGATGTGGGACTTATTACACTTTTAGAAAACTATGAACTTGGCATAGTTATTATGAAATTTTATAGATCATCTAATAAAATTAGACATAGCACAGCGGTAGGGCGTTCGCCTTACAAGCGGCCAATATGGCCAACCTGAGTTCAATTCCTCCGCCCCTCTCGGAGAGCCCGGCAAGCTACCGAGAGTATTCGATATGCCAGACACAGTAACAACAAAGTCTCCAATGGAGACGTTACTGGGCCCGCTCGAGCAAATCGACGATCAACGGGAGGGCCTTTACCTTTACCTATTTTTATTTATTCATGTAAGTATCATGACTAAGACATATTGAATATCAAAATATGTGGGGTTGTATCAATTTTTTTAATTGACAGTAAGCCATTGTACACATGAAAAGAAAAAATAACAATGAATCATAATACCGTTCAAAATTATTTACATAAAAATAATTTCAAAAACTATGTTTAATTGTTTTCTGCAATTACTTAGAGCTGTCTAAAATTGCTTTTAAATTTTAGTTCTTTCCAATGCTTGATTAATGTATTTATTCTGAAATAATAAAATCACAAAATCATATACAACAATTTTAATTAGGTTATTTCTAAAATACTGTCTAAATTATTAATTTCATCTTATGGATTTTCTTCCTCCTAAGAATAAACATAAAATTTAATCATAAAAGCACAGGTGCCAGGTTTCATTCAGTGTCTAGAAAAATTGTCACGATTGTATATTCCAAGAAGAAAGTTTCAGAGGCGAGCATTTTTCCAGTTCATTTATAAAATAACTGTAATATTCTCCCTTGGCTTGGCAAAGCAGCATTTGTCATCATGCACATAGGGACACACAGACACCATCACAAACAGCATTCACTATAAATATTTTAAATGAAATAATTACATCAGCTTAATTTGTATAGCTGGAATATGGACAAACAAAGGATTTTGAATGCAGTGTGAATTCCTAATGTGAATTCCTGAATTCCCTTACTAGCTCTTTACCCAGGTGACAGTGTCATCTATACTTGGTAAAGCAATTTAGAGTCAGTGTAATTTATATGGCAATGTCAATTTATTTGTTTGATATTCAAATGTGCTAAGCTTGAAATACTATTTTTATATTTTTCCCATCAACCATTTATAGATGTGACTTCATATTCTTGTACATAAGATTTAATTCTCCATTATTTTGTTTTACATGAATAATTCATGTAATTCAAAGTTCTACTCACAAAAAGCATAACCATATATGCATATAACTGTGTCATTATATATAGCTATATATGATATAGTTTAATATATTTATAAAATATGAAAATCAGGGTGATTAAAAGTCATCTATTACTTTTGACATATAAAATATAGTTAAAAATAGCACCTCTCATAAAATGATCTGAAATATATATAAACTTTGAAAGCAATAACCTCTTTTTGCCCTTGTGCTGCTTTACAAGTCTGGAACATTTGGGGATTCAACTGAAGAGCTAAGAAAGCTTTGAAAACCTCTGTTCTTATTAATACCAGTGTTTTGACCTTGAGGTTCTCTTTTATTCTCTTTATATAAGTTCTATAGCACATACAGAGTATATTTCTTATATAATACCATATTTGTCATATCCTAATAGTGTAAAATTTGTCTTTTAAAAACTAAACATCATGCTAACAAGGTAGTGCTTGTGGTGAAATAATAGAAACTATTGGTAGAATAAACCTCTGAAGATTATTGTATCTAAGGTACACCCTAGAAATATCATGTCACAGAGTTGTGAATTCTATCACTTAAATAAGAATGATTATGTGCAAATAATAAATTATTAAAAAAACAGAAATTCAAGTTATTTGCCAAGGCATTATTTACAGGTTTCTATATTAATTTTGATGGCATTTTCATCCACACATACTCAAACTCCCAAAATAAAAAGTAAATGAGATATACAATAATATAAAAAGTTAGATGCCTGCATGAAACTCATCCTGATTCAATCCTTAGGAACTGAGTCTGCCTGAAGTGAACCCAAAGCCAGAAGTAAGCCTTGAGCACTCTGAGTGTGGTGAAAAAATCAAAATTAAAGAACAATAAAAGTTAGCTCTTTCTTTTGTTTTTATAGAGAAGTAAATAATCTTTTATCATTTGCAATTTTATGCAAAAAAGTCAAAAATAATTTATCAATGAATTCATCTTATTTTCAAATGTAATCACAATTTTTCTACCACAATCTATTTAATTTACTTGTATGAATTTATTTTATTTGTTTTATTGAGCTTCACCAGGCACAGCTTGGAGACTGCTTCATACTATGTGCTCTAGGATCACTCCTGGTGAGATGTGAGGACCCTATGTTGTGCCTAAGAGCAAATTCCAGTCGACTGCATGCAAGGCAGTAAGTATCCAATGGGTTCTACTATCTTTCCAGCCTCAACTAGATTGGAATTCCTTTTATTTCTTTAAATATAATTGTAATTTAAGTAAAGTAAGTAAAGGCCCTCCTGTTGATCATCGATTTGCTTGAGCGGGCCCAGTAACGTCTCCATTGGAGATTTTGTTGTTACTATGTTTGGCATATCGAACACATCACGGGGAGCTTGCCAGGCTCTGCCGTGCGGGCGAGATACTCTCAGTAGCTTGCCTGGCTCTCCGAGAGGGGCGGAGGAATCGAACTCGGGTCGGACATGTTGGCTGCGTGCAAGGCAAACGCCCTACTGCTGTGCTATCGCTCCAGCCCTAATTGTAATTTACATAATGATTTTTGTAATTTATTAAAACAATGTTAATATATTTTTCTAAGCTTTGTTATTTTCACATGTTTTCTATATAGAACGAATATATAACATTTACTGAGGTTAGGATTTTGTTTATATTCAATCAACATGTCCATGTCAAGTCATGCTCAGTGTATGAGTGCATATTACATAACTGTTTAATATGATTTAGTCATGCAAAATATACTCAAGGGGGCATGTTGCCGCCAACAGGTCAACTTGTACTTTCAGAGTGAGTGCATCAGCAGCCTGTTTGTAACTTCAGGCTTCCTGACAGCCCCAAATTGCTGCTGTGCCTTTGGCTGGACCCCAAAAACTTGGGACAAAATTTACCAAGAAATCAAATGGCCAACAGTTAAGTATGTGGGAGCCATGCCCACAAACCACCTCAGGTATATAAACTCAATTATTGGCCTTTTCTCAGAGACCCATAGATAAATCTTGAAAGAGACCAAAAGCCACAGTTAATCTCAGTCCAGCGCATGGCTGAAGAGACTGAGGTAAATCGAAAGGGGGCAGGTTGGCCTGTGCCTGACTAAGCAGAGCCCCCAGCAGCTGCCTGATTCCACATTCCAAAATCGTCCCCATACCCCTGGCCTGACTCCACCGTCTCAGGACGGACCTCACCAAGATATAATCTGCTGAAAATTTGGGTATGCGGGTTTTGTGATTAAAATTTCACAAAGCTTTCACAGTGGGCTACCTCTCCCCACTTCCCAATACACGTGGAAGTACTGGCAGTCACCCCTTGATACCAACTCTAGTGTCACCATGTAAACCCTATTACTGGCATTGCTTCAGAGATTCATAAATAAATCTTGAAAAAGATCAAAAACCAGAGACACAGCGGCAAGTCCTGGAAGACACCAAAGAGTCGGAGATCTCTCCAGGCCCTATATTGAGCCAGTTTCACAGGGGGACCCCAGATGGAGCAGGTGCACTCTCCCGCCCTACTCCAGATGGAGTCCCAGTGACCAAGAGCTTACACAAGCAAGGCCTAACTATGTGGGTTCAGGACTAAATCTCCATGCCCTCCATGCCCTCCCTGTCTCCCTGACCACTCGTCAGCCTGACTGTCATATCCACAATGTGCCTCCAGGTGCCATCCGAGCACACCAACAAGTCCTGGTCTAGAGATGCCCAGTTGAATCCCAAAATGCATTAGTGTTCTACAGAAATGTCTCTGGAATCCAACCATTTACAATCTAGGATTCCAGAAGCATGCAGATGCAGCATCCAATTTATTCAAAAAGAGCAATGGATAATAAATGATCTAGCATCTGCCCCTGGCAGGCAGGCTTGAATGGTGGTGGGAAAATTTAAGCAAAACAATGCCCAAAAGTAGAAAGAGGGTATTGGGGAAATTGCCTGCCAAGGAGGCAGGGTGAGAACTGGGATGTGTGTGTGTGGGGTGGGGGGGGGTGGTATTCTGGGGATATGGTGGTGGAGAGTGTGCACTGGTGGAGGGATGGGTGTTCAATCATTATAGGGTTGAATCTCGAACATGAGAGCTTTGTAATTTCATCTCATGATGATTCAAATAAAAAAAATGTAATGTGGAGTTCATGTCCAATTCAAACAGCTTAATGGCTGAATAAATAGCAGTATTTCTATGTTAAAGGATATATATGTGTATATATATACATATATATGCTCAAGAAGAGATTTATACCATTTATATAAGATTTCTTATGAAAGTACATATGTCATTAATTTGCTGTATCAACCCATGTTGCAAAATGTCTAAAAATTACTTTAATAAACGTTGTTACCATTCAGATGCTTCCCAATAAAACATGTAACATGAATACATTTTTTTCATTCTGTTTGAGTAATGGATAGCTAGATAAGTTAAAGAGCCACACGTGTATTTTTGAAGATTCTAATATAAACTATATAAACTCAATATTTACTGTGGTTAAATGATGATTTCAAGTTTTGCTTTAATAAGCTGAATTTCACGCCCAATTTTCTATTTGATATGTTGTGATCATATCACTTGATCACTTGACTTCCTGTTAATTTGAAAATAAGATTTGCTCGAGTGGGCGCCAGTAACATCTCCATTTGTCCCTGTCTCGTGATAGTGTAGCCCAATGGCGTCTGTTCGCTCTAGGAACACGAAGAGCCTCAAAGTGATCATTCATGATCTTGATGAAGAAGTCTGACTATCTGGTAGGTGGGCTTCCACGCGGTCTTTTGACATCTCGTAGAATCCAGTTGGTAACAGATCTAGTCCAGCGGTCATCTTTAAATCTCATTACATGACCAGTCCATCTGATTTTTGACACCTTGACAAACTAGACAGCGTCCCTGAATCTTGATTATCGACGGATGTCAGAACTCTGGATTCATTCTCTCATTTGAGTGAAACGTGATATTCCAAGCATAGCTCTTTCAATTCCTCTTTGGGAGACCCGAATAGCGTTCTCATCCTGTTTGCGTAGGGCCCAAGTTTCTGAGGCGTATGTTAATGCAGGAAGAACAGTGAAATCAAAGAGATGTGCACAGAGATGGAGGTTCTTCATTCTCTTAGCTATTTCTTTGATGCTGTTGAAGGCGTTCCAAGTCGTTCTCTTCCTCCTGCGCAGCTCGGGTGCCAGGTCATTTGTCATGTTGACTTCTTGAATAAGGAGATGGTCGTTCCGTTGACAGTGAATGGGGCATCAGGAACCAGGCTATTTCTCATAAACATTGTCTTCGTAAGATTCTGCTGTAGTCCGACCTTTCCACACTCATGGTGGAAGTTGGCCAGCATTTGTGCCACTTGGCTGATATTTGGTGTTATTAAAACAATGTCATCAGCAAAGCAGAGGTGGTGAGGTTGCTGACCATCTATCTTCACTTCCATTCCTTCCCATTCCAGTTGTTGCATGATGTTCTCGAGGGTGGCACTGAAGAGTTTCGGTGAAATGGTATCACCCTGCCGAACCCTTCTCTTGACATCAATGATTACTTCTTTGTAGAGTGGTGAGATCCTGGTAGTGAATCCATAATACAGCTCACAGAGAAACTTGATGTATTGAGCTTGAATGCCCGGATTGGCTAGGGCTTCAATGACCACTTCTGTCTCAACAGAATCAAAGGCCTTCTTTAAATCAATGAGCATTAGACAGAGCGGCATCTTGAACTCCCGAGACACCTCAATGAGCTTGGTTATAGTGTTGATATGGTCGATGGTGCTCAATTCTTTGTGGAACCCAGCTTGTTTGCATGGTTGTCCTTCATCTAGTGTTCTGCCAATTCTATTTAGGATGACTCGAGTGAACAACTTGTAGATGACAGACAATAGGAAGATCGGGCGATAGTTTCCACTGTCATGGATGTCTCCCTTCTTGAACAGTAGTACAGTCCTGCTGGTTTTCCATTGGGATGGAAACTTGCATTCAGACAGGTAGCGTGTGAAGAGCCAAGCCAGCGTATTGATGAGTACTGATGGCAGGTTCTTCAGGTGTTTAGGTCTGACCTTGTCTGGGCCAGGTGCTGTTCATTTCTTTACTGACGAAATAGCGTGTCGGATTTCGGAAGGGAGAACATTGGGAACAACATATCCATCCTGTGGAATCTGTTATGTCAGCAACTGGACATGGCTATCGAAGAGATTTGAGTAGAAGTCATGGATAATCTTCTCCATTGCCGTTCTGGAGGATGTGATGGATCCATCAGGACGTCGGAGGGCAGTCATCTTGGTCTTGTAGTTGGCGAAGGACAGGCGGGCGTTACGAATACTTTTCCCGGCTTCTGCCGCATCTACCAGCACTTCTGCTCTTCTCTCTTTGAGGTCTTCGTTGATTGTATCTCTGCACTGCTTTGCGAGCTGGGATGTTCGCTTATGGTTGCCTGAGGCATGCGCCAAACCACATTGGCGAATAAGCTCAAGAGTTTTCGAAGACAGGTGTTTTTTTGTGGCTATCTCTCTCTTGGTGTTCCTCGCACAATCATGGATGTGCTGAACCAGTCGATCATATTCCTCGTCAATGTTGTCAACAACGGCATCTTCCCATGTTGCCGCAATAGTGCCAAAGAGCTCCCAGTTGGTGGTCATTCTGGGAGTTCTCTTTTTTAAACTTTGCAGCCCTTTCTCCCTGCTCTGTGAAGTAGAATTTTGCACAAAGGAGACGGTGATTCGATCCCATTTGGAATTTTGGTACAACAGCGACTTTGGTCAGGCAAAACTGTCGATTGAATATGATGTGGTCTATTTCGTTGTGGAATCATCCACCGGGAGACTCCCATGTCCAACATTTAGATTCAGCCTTCTGGAATTGTGAGTTACCATGGATGGTCTTGGTTGACATGATGAACTCAGACAGTCTCTCACCCTGTTCGTTCCATTCTAGGCCATGGGTCCCAATGTGAAGTTCTTCAGCTGATCTTCTCGGTCCTATCTTGGCATTAAAATCACCCACAATGATCTTGTAGAAGGTGTGGTCTTCTTTATAGAACTTCTCCAGCTCCATGTAGAACTTCTCAATTTCTCCTTCATCATAATTTGATGTTGGTGCATACACAACAAAGATAGAAACTGCCAGCAGTGAGCCTCATCTATTCAAATGTAAATGTCTGATTCGGGTTGTTAGGCATTCAAATGAATCAATGCTCATGGCTCATGACCTTTTGAGGTCTTCTGATCATATATGAGTTAATATTCCTTATAGAAAAGTGATATTCCAAAATTAATTTAAAACATATTTATTGGTCTGGAGAATAGTGGATAACATTCTTGAATTCAACTGGTTTAAGTTCTGGCACTCCATGTGGTTCCTGACCCCTACCAGGTGATCCCTAGGCATGAAGCCAAGATAAGTCCTGAACACTATTGTATATGACCTTCAAACCACACAAATAAATAAATGAATAAAATGATATTATATAATATCCGTTTACAATAAAACAATAATGAAATCCATACTGAATCATATAATCTAAAATCTACAATAACTTAAGCTTGCTCTTGACAAATTGTGTTGCCAATGAAATATCAAAAATAAAGTAATAAAATGAAACAAATTCGATGCAAAACCATGATGTGTTAGCTTTTTGAAAACTTGAATTACCTAAAAATTTATGATTTGAAACATCCTACAATTTTTTAGAACTACTAGGTGGTTTATTATTTAATTGAATTAATAATATCATATGAATTTGAAGTAGAAGAAAAACATTCTCACACTTTAACCTCAAATCACACATTTATTTTTCTGAATCTCAAATCTTTTTTGAAATTCTATTAGAGCACAAGGCAGAGTCTCCTACCCTGTGTCTGACTATCCTCGCCAGGGCCCAACAGCTGAAGACCTGCAGGCCCCAACCAAGGCCTTACTGGGGCCACTCTCCACACACTTGGATAAGCCTCAGACATAACAGAACTGGCAGAGAAACCCAGGTGTGTGGGACCCGGGGCTGAGATCTCCAAGCCTGCACGGTTTGGGACTGGACCTGTCAGTAACTAGACAGTTACACCCTCCAACTGCCGTGTAACCCCAACAAAGGCCAGGATCCAGAGATTATCACAACAAGCTCCCGGGAGAGCACAAGGCAGAGTCTCCTACCCTGTGTCTGACTATCCTCGCCAGGGCCCAACAGCTGAAGACCTCCAGGCCCCAGCCAAGGCCTTACTGGGGCCACTCTCCACACACTTGGATAAGCCTCAGGCATAACAGAACTGGCAGAGGAAACCAGGTGTGTGGGACCCGGGCTGAGATCTCCAAGCCTGCATGGTTTGGGACTGGACCTGTCAGTAACTAGACAGTTACACCCTCCAACTGCCGTGTAACCCCAACAAAGGCCAGGATCCAGAGATTATCACAACAAGCTCCCGGGAGCACGCGGCCACAGGCCGCGCGACTATTTATTTACTTTTCTCTAAATTTTCAGGGTACCTTAAATATCCTTAAATATCCAACCCGCACGGCAGAGCCTGGCAAGCTATCCGTGTTCTATGCCAAATAGACCAAATTGATATGCCAAATCCAGTAATAAATGGATCTCATTTCCCTAACCCTGAATATGCAGAATCGAGAAGGATATGGAAGGAGAGGCTGATAAAACACCAAGGCAGACATAGGCTACCAAAACGCAGAAAAACAAAAATGATTGTCTGTACTTTTAATGCTCGTACCCTGGCATCTGCTGCATCCATTGAAGACCTTATGGTACAAGCACGAAAGATCAAGTACGACATCATTGGTCTGACCGAAACGAGAAGACATCAATTCCATCATGCTGTTTTCGACACTGGAGAAGAACTTTTCCTTGGAACATGTGATAAAAGAGGCGTCGGTGGTGTCGGTATCCTTGTCAACACAAACTTAGTCACGAGCATTGATTCATTTGAATGCCTAACAACCCGAATCGGACGATTACACTTGAATAAATGTGGCTCACTACCGGCAGTTTCTATCTTTGTTGTCTATGCACGAACATCCAGTTATGGTGAAAGAGAAACTGAGAAATTCTACATGGAGCTGGAGAAATTCTATAAAGAAGATCACACCTTCTACAAGATCATTGTCGGTGATTTTAATGCCAAGATAGGACCAAGAAGATCAGTCGATGGACTCCACATCGGAACCCATGGCCTGGAATGGAACGAACAGGGTGACAGACTGTCTGAGTTCATCATGTCAACCAAAACCTTCCATGGTAACTCACAATTCCAAAAGGCTGAATCTAAATGTTGGACATGGGAGTCTCCCGATGGACGGTTCCACAATGAAATAGACCACATCATATTCAATCGGCGGTTTTGCCTAACCGATGTTGCTGTTGTCCCAAAATTCCAAACGGGATCAGACCACCGTCTTCTTCGTGCAAAATTCTACCTCACAGAACGAGGAGAAAAGAATGCAAGGTTTAAGAAGAGGACTCCCAGAACAACCACCAACTGGGAACTCTTTGGCTCTGTTGCGGCAACATGGGAAGATGCCGTCATTGACAACATTGATGAGGAATACGATCGAATGATTCAGCACCTCCATGATTTTGCAAGGAATGCCAAGAGAGAGATAACCACAAAAAAGCGTCTTTCTTCGAACACTCTTGAAATTATTCGCCAACGTGGCTTGGCACGTGCCTCAGGCAACCACAAGCAAATGTCCGAACTGGCAAAACAGTGCAGAGAAGCCATCAAGGATGACCTCAAAAACAGGAGAGCAGCAGTACTGGTAGATGCAGCAGAAGCTGGGAAAAACATTCGTAATGCCCGCCTGTCCTTCACCAACTACAAAACCAAGATGACTGCCCTCCGACATCATGATGGATCTATCACATCTTCCAGAAGGGCAATGGAGAAGATTATTCATGACTTCTACTCAGATCTCTTTAATAGCCACATCCACTTGCCCACATACCACATACCACATGATGCATATGTCGTTCCCAATGTTCTCCCTTCCGAAATCCAACATGCCATCTCGTCGGTAAAGAAACAAAGAGCACCTGGCCCAGACAAGATCAGACCTGAACACCTGAAGAACTTACCATCAGTACTCATCAATACATTGGCTCGACTCTTCACACGCTACCTGTCTGAATGCAAGGTTCCATCCCAATGGAAAACCAGCAAGACTGTACTACTATACAAGAAAGGAGACATCCAAGACATTGGCATCTATCGCCCAATCTGCCTATTATCTGTCATCTACAAACTATTCACTCGAGTCATCCTGAATAGGATTAGCAGAACACTAGATGAAGGACAACCATGTGAACAAGCTGGATTCCGAAAAGGATTCAGTACCATCGACCATATCCACACAGTAACCAAGCTCATTGAGGTATCTCGGGAGTTCAAGATGCCACTCTGTCTAACGTTCATTGATTTAAAGAAGGCCTTTGATTCTGTTGAGACGGAAGCGGTCATAGAAGCCCTAGCCAATCAGGGCGTACAAACTCAATACATCAGGATCCTTCGTGAGCTCTATTGCGGATTCACTACCAAGGTCTCACCATTCTACAAAGAAGTAATCATCCATATCAAGAGAGGGGTTCGGCAGGGTGATACCATTTCACCAAAACTCTTCAGTGCCACCCTCGAGAACATCATGCGACGGCTGGAATGGGAAAACATGGGAATGAAGATAGATGGTCGGCAACTACACCACCTCCGCTTTGCTGATGACATCGTTCTAATAACACCAAACATCAACCAAGCGGCACAAATGCTGAACGACTTTGACCGTGAATGTGGAAAGGTCGGACTACAGCTGAATCTTCCGAAGACTATGTTTATGAGAAACAGCCTTGTTCCTGACGCTCCATTCGCTCTCAACGGAACCACCATCTCCGAATGCAACAGTTATATATACCTAGGTCGAGAAATCAACATGATGAATGACCTGGCACCTGAGTTGCGCAGGAGGAAGAAAGCGGCTTGGAATGCCTTCAAGAGCATTGAAGAAATAACTAAAAGGACAAAGAATCTCCAGCTACGAGCACATCTCTTTGATTCCACTATTCTTCCTGCATTAACATATGCCTCAGAGACCTGGACCCTACGAAAACAGGATGAGAACACTATTCGGGTCTCTCAAAGAGGAATCGAAAGAACTATGCTTGGAATATCACGATTCACTCAAATGAGAGATAGAATCCGGAGTTCTGATCTTCGTCAACGCTCAAGAATCAGGGACGCTGTCTCATTTGCCAAGACATCAAAAATCAGATGGGCTGGACACGTAATGAGGTTTACAGACAACCGCTGGACTAGAGCCATTACTGATTGGATTCCACGAGACATCAAAAGATCACGTGGACGCCCACCTATAAGATGGTCAGACTTCTTCGTCAAGACCCTAAATGATCGGTTTGAGGCTCTACATGTTCCTAAAACGAACAGATACCATTGGGCTACGCTAGCACGCAACCGGGATGAATGGAGACGTTACTGGCACCCACTCGAATAAATCGATGAATAACGGGGATTAAGTGATTAAGTGATTAGAGCATATCAGTTTCTGATATTTACCAGTGTTCACAAATTTTATTCCTACCATTATTGGATTTTCTTTCTCAATAGCAATATTATGAGCATCTTATTCCTAATGTTCCACCTCTCTGAAGACATCTCCAATATGATGTAATTAATGTTAATTTTTTTGTTATGTTTCCTTTGATTTGTTTTGGGAATCACAGCTGGCTGTTCTAAGGGATTACTCCAGGTTTGGCACTCAGTAATTATTCCTTGTGGTGCCGGGGGACCATATTTGAAACTGTTTGAACCAAGGTCAATGATTTGTAAGCCAAATGTCTTAACACTTTTGCTCTCTATCAAGTTCTGTAACATTTTTGTAGTACAGGCAGTATACCAATGCATGCAGGTCATTAATTCATGAAACATGCTGGTCTGTGTTTGTATGTACATGTGTGTTCGTGCACACACGTGTACCAAATATGAGTGTGTTTGTGTGTATGTGTGCGTGTGTCTGTTTGGCCCAAACCCAATTTGCTCAGGGCTTACCCCTGGTTCTAGAATAACTGCTGGTTGAGTTTAGGGGACATGACAGGTTCCAGAGGTTGAACCAAAGCAGGTGTGTGCAAAGGAAACACTGTAACTGCTGTACTATTCTTGCTTCGGTCCTTAGCTTGATATTTTTGTGTCACTATCTACTGATCATATTAAACCCTCCCTATGATCATGAATGAACTGAAAATAAGGCAAGAAATTCAATTAATTTCTCAAGACCTTAACTTTTTCCCACAGAATCTATATAATCCGACTCATTTTTGTTTTTATAATGCATCATTGTTGGTGTCTCTAAATTTATCATTTATTTTATCGTACATTCCCATAATTAGGATTGGCAAATTTTGCAGGATTATATTCAAGTCTTATGTCTATTAACCGAGACTATCCTCTGATTCCAGGAGACATACATATCTGTAAATACTGTAAGAAGACTCTCACACACTTTTTCACTAATCAATCTAACTAGATATTTCTCCTTACATGTTTATCACTGGTACTCATAAATAACCACCTAACTCAACTATTTGGTTTGCTACTATTTTTTTCATAACTTTGAAAGGACAAAACTATTGCTTCAGATATTATATCATCTACATCAACCCCTGAAAATAATCTTGGCCCAACAGTTCTATACCATTGCAAAATATTTCCTGCACATTAATTATAATTATAGACTTAAAAGTTGATATAGCTATTGACATCAACTTTTGTCACATGACAACATCTGCCTAAATTAATAGAGTCTAACATAAATTACAAAATTATTTTATTTTGTGTTTTAGTTTGTTTTTAAAGTCTCCAAAAGCACATGAATTTTTTTACCATTTGGAGATGACTTAATTTTTTTTACTTATTGAGTTACAGCTTTTCAATAGTTTAGATCATGAACACAGTCAAATATAAGGACCAGATTATCATTCTATACTATTCTATGTCAGTCTCCACTATATGTAAGGTAAATACAATTATAAAATAAAATATATGAAATAAAATATTACGGGTATGAAAAATTGCATTGTATTGGCTTTTGAGAACAAAAATTCCGATTAATAATTGAAAAAAATCACAAAATAATATATGTGTATATATCGTAGTTGGCCTTACATATTTAAATACAGGAGTTAATATTCAGAATTTCTTATGTGTATTTTTTACTACTCTGACATAATATAATAGTCCATTTCTCATGAAAATAAATTCATGAAATATAAAACATTCATTATTAAAATCAGGATTTTAAGTCTAAGTGATGTATTCTTGCTGATATTTCAACATCAATGCAATGCCACCACAGTGATGGACTATCTTGATAAATCATTTCGGTGATACCATTGTGATGATGTATTGTGACTCACATATACATCATCATGGTCATCATGATGCTTTATTAGTACCTTATATCACCAAAATGATAGAGCTTTGATGATGTAGACTTTCTCGTTAAAATTGTGATGACAAAAGTCATCTTTCTTAGAGGAATGCTCTGCAACTTAATCCCTGAAAGTTAATAAATATGCTTTCTACCTTTCCTACTGAAAATATACTATAAAAAATGAGAACAATATGTGCTTCTTTTGAAGCACAAAGCTGAGTTTTCCAATGCAATATGCATGAGATTTTCTTGTTGTGACACTGCCTTCACATTTATTAAGCTGAAATGTTCGTATTCATATTTGAAATGTTTTCCAGATTTTGCAACCAATGATGAGTTTACTAATCACCCAATATCAATAAATTGAAGGAATGTGCTACAAGTCATGCTATTATAAATTTAAAAAAATACACAAAAGCCAGGGACTCAAAAAATAATAGAAATTTCTTCCACTGTAATCTAACAAAATTGATATTTTTTGGCCTAGTTATATCTGTATTATAATGTCATTTTGGATGCAAACTACTTCTCATTTTCTTCCTTTTTGGAGGCGGGGTGGCATTTCTTTTCTGTTTGCATACAAATTGACACTACTCAGGAATTTATTTCAGCCTCTACCCTCAAGTACCAATCCTGACAGGTTTGTGGGGCTCTATGGAGTAACAGGGACCAAAATGGTTCATCCAGATGCAAGGTGAGCACCCCACCTTCTGTACTATCAATCCAGCACCCATTTCTCACTTTTGCGCTTTTTTTCTATAAAAGTTCTCTAGTTATATGATTCTCATTACAAAAAGATACATTTTACAGACCCAAAAGTAAGTTTTCTTTTTTTTTTTTTTTTGGTCACACCTGGTGATCCACAGAGGTTACTCTGGACTCTGCACTCAGGAATTACCCCTGGCGGTGCTCAGGGGATAATATGGGTTGCTGGGAATCGAACCCGGTTCAGCTGCATGGAAAGCAAACAACCTACCCACTGTGCTATTGCTTCCTTTTTAAAATAAGTTTCCTTTAAAAAGATACAGATTTTTCACACAACTAAGCAATAAACACCAGGAAGTGAAATAATTTTATTGAACAGTGCAATCTTTATAAAACTTTGTATATTTCTAATAGTAATAGTACAATTCCATGTACAATATTGATATGAACAGTATTTTATCAGAAATCTTCATCACTTAGAGTGTGTTGGAACCATAATAATATATTTTGAATAATGGATATTCTTCTCTAAATTTTATGATGAGATATTGCTCGAGCGGGCCCAGTAACGTCTCCATTGGAGACTTTGTTGTTACTGTGTCTGGCATATTGAATACTCTCGGTAGCTTGCCGGTGATGAGATATTATACTTATGTATTTCTATCATCAAAACTATGGAATGTATACCTAGTATATTACCATTCTAGAAGATGTGTTCACCCTTACACTATCAAATCTTATTTAATTTCTGTGAAACAACTCTTATAGTTGTATTTCCTATTTATCAATAATAAATTTTCAAAAATTACGATACTTACTGAAAATTTATTATACTCATGAAATGCTTAGAATCTAAAGAATGCTATTAATTTAGTAATATTTTTTGTGCTTGTGTATGCTTTTTCAAAATGCATTGAAATGCGTGGGAAGAGATATATTTTGTAAGGGTTTAAAGAGTATATGTAAGTAATTCTATAAAGCTCATTTGGCATCTTGATTATATTCTCGGACTTTAAAGAAATGTAAACTTTTGTACCATTTTATTTATTGATTAATTTATCGATTTCATTCCCCTGACCCTAAAAAAGTCTCCAAATGTTGGGAAAAGATGAGTAAGAAGAGGCTACTAAAATCTCTGGGCTGGGAGGAATAAAGACATTACTGGTGCCCACTCTAGTGATTTGATGGCCAGCTGGATGACAGTGATACAGTGATTTATTTATTTATTTTTGGTCACACCTGGCTATGCACAGGGGTTACTCCTGGTTCTGCACTCAGGAATTACACTTGGCGGTGCTCAGGGGACCACATGAGATGCTGGGACTTGAACCCGGGTTGGCTGTGTGTAAGGTAAATGCTCTACCTGCTATACTATCCCTCCAGCCCCCGTTGTATCATTTTAAATGAATAGGTTTAACAACTAGGACTTAACTTTTAGTTGCTATGCTATGTATTAACATAAGAAATAAACTAAAGTGAATAGATTACAAAAGGGTTTTATAATTTTATTTGGCTAGATGGGTTTCAAATGCCTTTGAAAATAATTATAAAATTTATATGTTAAAATGGCATTTTTTTGGTTTTTTGGGCGAGCACACCTGATTCTCCCAAATTTTCAGACATAGTCTTTGCTCTGTGCTCAGAAATCACTTCTGGCAAAGTTCAGGGGACCAAAAGTGATGCCAAGAACTGAACTTGAAAGGCAAGCGCCTGTAACCTGCTTAATCTCCAGCACCAGACATAAAAATTTTTATCTTGGTTATTGCTATCCACAGAGAAAAATATAAAATTGTGATTATAAATTGAATACTATAAATATTGATATAACTCTTATTAAGTTATTAAAACCCTTCAGTTACATTTAATTGTTTAGTATTCTTAAGCTGGAGTGATAGCACAACTGTAGGGCGTTTGCGTTGCGTGCAGCCAGCCCAGCCAAGCCAGGTTCGATTCCGCTGCCCCTCTTGGGGAGCCCAGCAAGCTACCGAGAGTATCTCACCTGCATGGCAAAGCTTTGCAAGCTACCCGTGATGTATTCAATATGCCAAACACAGTAACAACAAGTCTCATGATGGAGACATTACTGGGCCTGCTCTAGCAAATCAATGAACAATGGGAGAACCGTAACCTCTTAAATTTGAATATGTATTTTTTCCCTTCTACTTACTATTGAAAGAATAACAGGGAAGAGATAGAGAAGGAAAAATTATATTTAGATTTGAGGGAAAATCTTTTAATCCTTTTTAATCAGAAATCTCTGCTTTGATTCACAACATTCCCTCAAAAGGTTCAAATATTCAGAAAGTGCAATATATAAGCTTTCCCTTGGCCACATCCAGCACAACAATATAACCGGGTGATTTTTTTCTACATCACTGCTTAGTTAAAGATTGAAACATCATGAAATAATAAACAATAAACATCATGAAATGATGTTTTATAAAGTATCTAAAGAGAGTATTTTTGAAAATAGCATATTCCATTACCCTTTTATTTGATTGCCTGCTAGGTTTTACATATTACATATGCTGTAATAAGCCTGATGTCAAGTGAAAAGAATGAGTTTGCTAAAAAAGCTGAGAAGTTTCTTTGTAAAATATAAAATAAACATTTATATAGTCTATTAAGAATGTGATATTTCTGAGAATCTTAGCATGCATAGAATTTATATTGTATTAGAATTATATAATATATAATGATTATAATATATTGTAACACTATATTATAAATTAGTATTTAATATCTGTTATATAATATTAGATAATGTTGAAAATTACATTATATATAGGTGCCCCATACATAGAATCCTCTTTCATCTTTGGGCAATTTTCCTGTAGACATTACATGTTTGAAGAACAATATCTATGACAGTAGATAAAGGCTTATTTTTTAGTTCATCATTCTAAATTTGTTGAGTAATAAAATAACTTGAGTTTTATTTTATGTGCCACACCAGTAATGTTCAGGGCTACTCCTGGCTTGGTTCTCAGGAATCACTCAATGACCTCTGGAACCATATGGAGTGCTGGAGACATAACAGGTCAGTAGTATGCAAGGTAAGCACCCTACCTGCAGTACTCTCTCTTACTGTCTGATTAATATGACATAATTATATTTAATTTCATAAAGCAGAAAAGAAGCTTGATTTGTACTTGACACAGGAACAAGGTAAATTGATTTCATCAAGAGAATGGATGGAGCCTTAGGCAAACAAGATGAAATGGTACCATCTAGCAGAACTTCCAATTAGTCTAGCTATTTCCCATTTGACAATCAAAATAATTTGTTTTCCTTAAGTTCTCTTGAGATTAGATATCTTTCATTTTATTTATGTGTGATAGATTAAGGGAAACAAGAATGTAAGGATATGAGATGAGACTTGAAAATATAGCTTAAGAATGTTTAGCTCTAAACATTTCTGCAAAATTAGCAAGCATTACAGTCACCATAGGTATTACTTTGAAAAATTTATTTTTGCAGTAAAGGTATTTCCAGCTATTCTCAATTTTCATCTTTGAATGTTTTTTTTTCTGTTACATGGGGGTGGAACAAAAGTGTAAGAGACAAGAACTAGAATACATAACAAAACCTATAAACAAATATTTTCCTCTCTCCATTAAGCAGTATATGCTGTAGAAAAATAATATATTTATAATAGCAGAGTTCTGTTCGATTAATATACCTGGTCGTGAATGCGGAATATTAAAGTGTCCTGTTATTATTTTGTTGGTGTTAAGGTTTGTCATGAGGTCTGAGTACCCATGTTAAAAATTGTGCTGTCTATATAAGTGAATTTCATGACTTAATTTTTCCTGGTGGTCAAGTAGTATTCCATTGTATAGATATACCATAGTTTCATTATCCAGTCATCTGTTCTTGGGCACTTGGATTTTTTCCAGATTCTTGCTATTGTCAATTGTACTTCATTGAACATAGAAGTGCAGATGGCATTGCTGCTGGTTTTTTTTTTTTTGACCCCTTGGGTATATTCCTAGAAGTGACAAACATAGAGAGTAACATACTGACATGATTCAGAAAGGGAGGAACAGACATAGAATGATTGCACTCATTTGTGGAATATATTAACAATGTATATGAGACGAATATCCAGTGTTATTATAAACAAGGGTCAGCAGGACTGGTCCACAACTGGAAGCTTGTCATATGTAGTAGGGGCAGATGATAGTTAGGATAGATAAGGGCCACTGCAATTAAGATAGTTGGACATAATCACTCTGGAAAAGAACTGAGTGCTTAAAGTAGGGAAAGGGACACACATGATAATCTTTCAGTATCTATTTTGCAAATCATAATGCCAAAAGGGAAGAGAGAGAGAGACAGAGAGAGAGAGAGTAAAAGAGAGAGAGAGAGGGAGAGGGAGAGGGAGAGGAAGAGAGAGAAAAGGGGAGAGAGAGAAAGAGAGAGAGGAAGTGACTGCCCTAGAGGCTTGCTGAGGTGTGGGGGTGGGAGAGATACTGGAGACCTTGGTATGGGAACTGTAACTGGTGAAGGGGTGGGTATTGAAATATCCTAGGACTGAAACTGAATCTCAAACAACTTTGTAACTGTATATCTCACAGTGCTTCAATAAAGAAAACAAACAAAATAATATTATATCATTGATACTCTGTCAAAATTAAATAAAGTGTGCTGTCTTTTATTTAATGCATTGATAGTCACAATCACTGGCTCATGGAGCAGCGCTTTTCTGCGGGTGTAGAAAGGTTAAAAACCATTAGTCTACCACTTTGGTTGGGGGCTGGAGCCATAGCACAGAAGTAGGGCATTTGCCTTACAAGCGGCCAACATGGCCGACCTGAGTTCGATTCCCCCGCCCCTCTCGGACAGCCCGGCAAGCTACCGAGAGTATCTCGCCCGCATGGCAAAGCCTGGCAAGCTACCCGTGACATATTCGATATGCCAAACACAGTCACCACAAGTCTCACGATGGAGACGTTACTGGGCCCGCTCGAGCAAATTGATGAACAATGGAAGGACCGTGACCGTGACCACTTTGGTTATAACTACAGGCCTACAAGTGCAGAAAGGCTGAAGGACACTGATTTAGAGCACAAATTATTAATAAGAGTTGAATTCTCTTGATGTATTAGTCCCTATAAGTTTCTGTGCCTTTTGTCTCTTATTTTGAACTCTATTTTGTCTGATGCAAGAGCACACATGCCTGCCTTTAAATCTGTTTGCCTTTGTTTGCTTTCCAATCTTGTACTTTTTTGGCAATGTTTACCACTAAAATTTCAGAATATCCTGTAAGCAACATGAGGCTGCAGTTTCAAGATCTGGTCACAATGTTCCTTCTTATCAGAAAATTTAATTCATTGATGTTTTGAAATTATTTACAAATTAGTATTTGTTGACAGTGTTCAATGTGAGATTGCAGTTTTATTTTTTGTCCTCCCCTTATTTTTCCCAAATTTATATTTGTAGATTGATATCTGCCTATTGTGTAGTGCTCAGTTTTCATACTTTTGTCATTATTTTTTCTCACAGTTTATGCCTTTAGGTTATAGTCTTGCTTACCTATAAAGTTTTAAGCTAATTCTCTATTTTAAATTTAAGGAAAGTATCAAGTTTATTTAATTCCTAGAATGAACTTGATACTTGCTATTTTATGCCTTGCTCATTTTTTTGTTTTTCAAGCATTGAAGTTCTCTCAAGTTGTTTTTGTTTCCTCTATTGAAGGCCATTTCATATTTTTTACAGAACTTTTTTAGTGAATGGGATTAAAAGTATAGTACAGTGGGTAGGGATCTTGTCTTGCAAGCAGTCAACCCAGATTCTATCCTCTGACCCATATATATTCTCCTGAATACCACAAGGAGTGACCCTTGAGCACAAAGTCAGGAGTAGCACAGCACCATGTGCCCCCCCCCCCAGCAAAATTAACTCTTTTAGTGGAGATGGACTAATCATCCATTATTATTATTCTGAAATGCTTATCACTCCCTCAAAATTAAGTGATAGCGTAGTTGTTTAGAGAATTATTGTTATGGGTTGTTTTGCAAGGTTTTTCATTCAACACCTTGGATGTAGCTTATCATTATATTATGATATGTATAATTTCAGTTGATAAATATGCTTTCAGCTTTTTGGAAATTTATATGATTTGTGCTTTATTATCTCTTCTTTTAGGAATGTTGCATTGGGTATTACTTGTTGGGATCTCAGCAGCTAGCCTGAGACTTTGACCAAATCCCCTGTACCTGGAAGCCAGAGCAGGCCGTTTACAAAGACCCATGGGGCCTGCTCCAGCACTCCCCACAGGCAGGCACTCTGGTTAAGAATGAGGGACATGACTATGCCCACCTACTCATATTGTTAACCTGGCCCTAAGAGCTGGATATGTAAATCATTAACTGACATCTGTACAAGCCCTACCTGAGAAACGCGCTGTACATGGGATTGGCCCCCTCCCTAGGTGTGGGATTGCCTACCCACCCCAACACACACAGTGTACTATAAGAACGCCTGGGTAGGGGCCAATAAATGGAGAACTGCTTGGCCACCAGACTCTCCCACCCCCCATCCCGTGGCAAGAATTCAGGAATCCCTTGGTGCTCAGAGGGCCAGGGCAGAGGCTTCGCCCCTACCTTCTCCCTCCTCTTTAGGGAGTAAGTCCAGCGACTTGGGAGGGGTGGAGAGGGGAGTTAGTACTCCAGTTTGCTGGGGTCTACTGTCCAGGACCCTGACAGTTACTATTTTAATTCCAATGCATCCTGGTGCTTATATTTTTGAATTTTTAATTTGAGACTTTGAGAGTTTCATTGTATATCTGGGTTCGTATTTAATTCCTCAGATTAGGAAAATTTTTGACTATTATTTCTATAACCAATAATCCCCCCTTTTCCTTCTGGTACTTTCATGATATTAGCATTGAATCTGTCTCAAGAATCCCCTATTTTATTTATTTATAAAATATTACCTTTATTTTTAAAAACAATTTACTACAACTTATTCTCAACTTTATAGATACAATATTCTACTTCTCTTCTTTGCTACTTAGTCGTATTTTATGTTGCTTTGTTCAAGAACAGTAATTTATAGCTCAATTTTTTTATTATTTTTAAGCTGTCTTTCTTACAGTTCTCTGACCCTGATATTTCCATTTTACTGAGCATCATTAAAATTATTGCTTGAAAATTTTCCATAGGAAGGAAAAATCTGGTATGCTTCAGAGTCTTTCCTGAGCTTTTGTTTTCTTCATTATATCTGATGCTATATTGGGCATATGATGATACTAGTTCTTGCTTTTATAGAGAGCTGGGATGGAGAGCTAGCATGATTGTATATGGTGGTTTATATAATCATATGCAGTACACTGACTCTAAAATCATGTGGATCTGGGAATTTGCCACTGAAAATTTGCATTTATGAATACCCTGTAACAAATACAACACTGAGGTCTAGTGGGCCTGAACTCTGATCCAGGATTTAGAGTTGGTGGTGTCTGGCACCAGCTGTGTCATCAAAGTCCAGCTGGACTGGGCAATGACAGCCGAGCACAGTCATGTGTACTCAATGATAGTTGTTCAGTGAGCTTGCCTTTGTCGCTACTAGGGGATTGATACTTGCCAGCCCCTGGCAGCAGTTGTAATGCTAATATTTAGCAGACCAGGAGAGTCATCTTGGTGCAACAGTATTTGGTAAAGTCTGTGTCATTGAATTTGTGTCATGCTGGATGCCACCAGATGTTGACAAATATAGTGCTCCCATTTGGCGGTTTAGATGAGGCTTGAAGTCAGTTACCCTGTGATAGGTCTCTACCAAGATCAAGTAGGTCTATTTGGATTGCTTGCTCTAGTAGACCCCATATATCTGCTTGGATCTTTGCAACAATTTCCAAGGTCCAGGGCAGTGCTGAACAGGAATTTTTAGATTGTAGGTAGGCTGTGTGCACATTTGTTGACCTACGAGGAGGTAGGATTGCAATTGCTCCAATGTGAAGGAGATATTAGAATGATCTTAAATGACAGGGTCTCTTGGTCAACAGAAACTCAAAATCCTCTTGCTGCCTTGCTGTGCATTTGAGCAGCCAGTGGACAGGCTTAAGAGGCTTCAGGAGACTTAACAAATTGGCTTTCTAGAGCTGAATGTCCACTGAGCAGGAAAGGCCTCTTGTTTGTTGTAAACGCTTAGGGCCGTGTAACCTTTATGCTGGTAGGAAACTGCAGACTGAGATGGACTGAATCTCTTAGCCTTGCCAAGCAAGTGTCACTCAGCTGCCAGATTTTGTGCTAGTGGCTTGCATTAGTGGAGCTCCCTCAGGAATGGCCCCTCTCCGTCAGATTGCTTGCAGTTATTGGGATTATGCTTTCTGCTGGCTCAAATTCCTGTGCCCAGCTCAGTCCCTTCTTTCCCATTCAGACATTATAAAATTAGAATTGTATTGTTGATGACCTAGGGCTCAGTTGAGCATCATCTGTTTCCCAAAACAGTGCTAAGTACTACGATTTGTTTCCAGGGCCTGATCTTCTCTCATTTTGTATTGCAAGTTTTTTTTTCTGTGAGAGCTTTCATTTCTGGTGACAGTCTTTGACTCTGCTAGACTGCTGAGAGCTTCTACCTAGGGTCTCAGGCAAGACTCTATGGTCAACGGGAGTTCCATCATGGAAGATTCTGTAATTAATTTGAGTTTTTTATGTATAATTTTGCAGCACACCAGAGAATGTTGATTGTGTCTGTTCTTCAGCCATATTGACCCCACCTCCTATGTAATGTATAGTAAGTTGTGGTAGACTTAAACATGCATATGGTAAGACATGTATTATTATTCACATTAAATATTTTAGAACAATAGACATGCTCAAAAATAAAATACACTGACAGCATTTTCTTGGAAACGTGCCAAAGTATTCGATTTTTAAGGAACACATTCCAGGAGGCTTCTTTCTAATATAAAGCACTCTGAAATCAGATAAAAAAAATCAAACAGTAAAAACTATCCTATTTTGCCTATTGATCAAGGACCGAACTTACTTGAAACTCTTCTTGCCTTTGATTCTTTATTAAATCTGTAGTGTCCCATACTCACTTTTTCTGAAATTATGTCTTCATGTTTGCCTGTGCACTTGAAATATATTGACTCGTTTCATCAGACAATTATAGTAAAAATATAAAATTGAACCGAATTAGATTGTCAATGCATCTATTTCACATCAAAAAGTTTAAGTGATTTTCTAAAAGGCCAGCAAGACATATATTGAATAATAACAGTATTACAAAATATAGTGATATACATTATTAATATTTTCTATACAGTGTCACAGTAAAATCCTGTCCAAGCATAAATATTTCATAATATACAATATTTTTATTTCAGTCATTTCAAATTATACACCTCTCAAAAATGGTTTGCCATCCCACATGATATTTTGGTGAACTTTATTAACAGAAAAATAAGAAATATTCTACAAAAAATGTCCTAAAATAGCAGCATAATAACATTGCCCTAATATGTAAGCAATGTAATTGTTTCTTTCACATCAGAAAAAAGCTTATGTGAAATTTTTGAATTTCACTTCCAAGTCCAGTACTTTAAGATAGTTAACTACACTAACGGTGACAAATCCATTCTGCTGACAATATGATTTTATTGGTTCTATGGAATAACTACAAGAATTTCCTGTTGCTTTTTTCCCTTATGACATAAACATGATAAAATCGACACAGGTAATCAAGACCAAGTAGAGTCATTTTAACTTAGCAAAATCAATGGCAGGACTTCAATACCAAGGTCATCGCTGGGTTTTCACAATTCATTGCAGACAATCTGCCACTTCTATTATGATAAAAGGATAAAATATTCAGAAACATGAAATCAGAGATTAATACTTATGATTATTGTTGAATTATTTAGACTGGATTATTATTATTACTGCCATTTGACAACCTCTCTGATTTTGTTAAATACAATTGCGCGTAATTGCCCTACCTAATTTCTCTCTTTAGTGACTGACTAGCTGAAAAATATTCATGAAAATATCCATTAACCATACACATCAAATACTGAATTACACTGTTGTTGATTCAGTTCTTGTCACTGACTGATCCTTTAGCTCTTTGAGGACTTTGAATCAATTAATTATATGTTTTTTGAATTTCTGCCAATGCAATTTGAAAATATATTCTAGTCTTAGTGTCTATGATCATTATATTTTATTATAGCAAACAAGCATTTGTACTTATATTTGCAATAAAAATATAAACAGAAATAAATTTGGATTTTTTTTATTCATCTGTCCCAATTCTAAACACTCTTCTTGAGTTGCAAATGTCTTGAATTTGGAATTTTAAAATGCGTTATATAAAACTTAGGAAATTCATCTACTATTCGCAACAGTACTAAAGAATTCATTTCTTATACTTTTACATAGTATCAAATTTATTTTAATTACACATTTTAATTACATTTAATAATTAATGCACGGACTGGAGTGATAGCCAAGCAGGGAGGGCGTTTGCCTTGCAGGCATCTGGCCCAGGTTCGATTCCTCTATCCCTTTCAGAGAGAGCCAGGCAAGCTACTGAGAATATCCTGCCCGCAAGGCAAAGCCTGGCAAGCTATCTGTGACGTATTAATATTCAAAAACAGCAACAAGTCTCACAATGGAGACATTATTGGTGCCTGCTCAAGCAAACTGATGAACAATGGGAAGACAATGCTACAGTGCTACAATTAATGCACCCGTTTTTTTTTTTTTTTTTAATTAGTGAAACAACATGAGGTACAGTTGTAGACTTACAAGTTTTCGTGCATGGGTTTCAGTTATGCAATTATCAAGTACCCATCCCTCCACCAGTGCCCATTCTCCACCACTAATGATCCCAGTAACCCTCCCACCACCCCAATCCTCCCTCCATCCAGCCCTGTCTCTGTGGCAGGTCATTCCCTTTTGCTCTCTCTTTCCTCTAGGGTGTTGTGGTTTGCAATAGAGGTATTCAGTGGCCATCATGTATGGTCTATAGTTTACTTTCAGCATATGTCTTGCATCCGGAGCAAATCCTCCAAACACCTGTTTTTTTTTTTTAAATTAGTGAAACACCATGAGGTACAGTTATACACTTAAAAATTCTTGTGCTTGGGTTTCAGTTATACAATGACTGAGTACCCATCCCTCCATCAGTGCCCATTATCCACCACCAATGATCACAATAGCTCTCCCACCCTCCGACCCCATCCCCCCACCCCTCCCTGCCTTTGTCACAGGGCATTCCTAATTGCTCTCTCTTTCCTTTATGGTGTTGTGGTTTACAATAGAGGTATTGAATGGCCATTTACTTCGTGGTCACTGGTCTATAGTCTACTTTCAGCATGCATCTCACATCTCCAGCGAATCCTCCAAACATACATTAGTTGGTGTTCCCTTCTCTATCTGAGCTTCCATTCCCCCCAGTATGTGCTGCTGGCTTCTGGGCCATGGAGCAGACCTCATGGAACTTATCTCAACTTTTCTCAGATGTTTGTCTCCCATTCTGTTACTTTATATTCCCCAGATGAGTGCAGTCTTTCTATGTCTGTCCCTTTCTTTCTGGCTCATTTCACTTGGCATGATACTTTCCATGAGAACCACTTGTATGTAAATTTAACGACTTCATCTTTTCTACAGCTGCATAGTACTTCATTGTACAGATGTACCAAAGTTTCTTTAACCACTCATCTGTTCACAGGCACTCGTTTTTTTCCCAAATTTTGGCTATTATGAACAGTACAGCAATAAAAATACAAGTGCAGGTGTAATATCTACTGTATTTTTTGCCTCTCCAGGACATATTCCCAGGAGTGGTATTTCTGGCTCAAATGGGAGCTCAATTTCTAAATTTTGAGAATTGTCCATACTGTTTTCCAAAAGGGTTGAACCAGTTGGCATTCCCAAAGGCAGTGAAGGAAGGTCCCTTTCTCACCACATCTGTGCCAACACTGGTTGCTTTTGTTCTTTTGGATGTGGGCCAGTCTCTGTGGTGTAAGATGATATCTCATTGTAGTTTTGATCTGCATCTCCTTGATCATTAGTGATGTAGAGCATTACCTCATGTGCCTTTTAGCCATTTGGATTTTTTCTTTGAGAAAGTTTCTGTTCATTTTGTTGTCCCATTTTTTTTATTAGTGAAACACCATGAGGTACAGTTGTAGACTTACAAGTTGTTGTGCTTGGGTTTCAGTTATGCAATGATCGAGTACCCATCCCACCACCGGTGCCCATTCTCCACCCCAACCAATTCCACTATCCCTCCCACCCTCCCCAACCCCCATCCCTCCCTGCCTCTGTGTCAGGGCACTCCCTTTTGTTCTATCTCTCTTTTTGGGTGCTGTGGTCTGCAGAAGAGACATAGGGTGGCAGTCATGTTCAGTCCATAGATTACGTCCAGCAGGCATCTCCCATGCTGGGCAGATGTTCCCAGAACCCTTTATTTGGTGCTCCCTTTTCTATCTGAGCTGCCTTTATCCCTGGAGTGTGCGGCTGGCCTCTAAGCCATGGAGTGAACAACCTGGTATTTATCACAGCTGTTGTAGGTGTTAGTCTCTTATATTGTTACGTTATGTTACCCAGATGAATGCAATCTTTCTATGTGTGCCCCTCTCTTTCTGACTCTTTTCACTTAGCATAATATTTTCCATGTAGTACCACTTGTATGTAAATTTCATGACTTCATTTTTTTAACTGCTACATAGTACTCCATTGTGTAGATGTACCAAAGTTTCTTTAACCAGTCATCTGTTTTCGGACACTCAGTTTTTTTCCATATTCTAGCTATTGTAAACAGTGCTGCAATGAACAAACAAGTGCAGATGTCACTTTGACTATACTTTTTGGCCTCTCTGGGGTATACTCCCAGGAGTGGTATTGCTGGGTCAAATAGGAGCTCAATTTCTAGTTTTTTGAGAGTCGTCCATACAGTTTTCCCAAAGGGTTGAACCAGACGGCATTCCCACCAGCAGTGAAGGAGGGTCCCTTTCTCGCCACATCCACGCCAACCCAGGTTGCTTTTGTTTTTTTGAATGTGGGCCAGTCTCTGTGGTGTGAAATGATATCTCATTGTTGTTTTGATCTGCATCTCCCTGATGATTAATGAGGTAGAGCATTTTATCATGTGCCTTTTAGCCATTTGGATTTCTTCTTTAAGAAAGTCTCTGTTCATTTCGTTGCCCCACTTTTTGATGAGGTTGGATGTTTTCTTCTTGTGGAGTTCAACCAGTACTTTGTATATCCTTAATATCAACCCCTTGTCAGATGTGTATTTGGAGAATATCCTTTCCCATTCTGTAGACTGTCTTTGTATTTTGGTCACTGTTTCTTTGGAGGTGCAGAAGCTTCTTAGTTTAAGATAGTGCCATTTGTCTATCTCTGTTTTCACTTGCTTGGCCAGTGGCATGACATCTTTGAAGATTCCACTAGCATCAATGTCATGGAGGGTTTTGCCAACTTTGTTTTCAATGTACCTTATGGATTCTGGTCTGATGTTGAGGTCTTTGATCCATTTTGATCTTACTTTTGTACATGGTGTTAGGCAGAGATCTAAGCCCAGTTTTTTGCATGTAGTCATCCAGTTTTGCCAGCACCATTTGTTAAAAAGGCTTTCCTTACTTCACTTCGCATTTCTTGCCCCTTTATCAAAGATTAGATGATCATATGTTTGAGGGGAGATGTCAGTATATTCAACTCTGTTCCATAGGTTTGCAGCTCTGCCTTTGTTCCAGTACCATGCTGTTTTAATTATTACTGCCAAAAGGAAACAAAGACACCACAAAAAAGAAAACTACAGGCCAATATCCCTGATGAACGCGGATGCAAAAATTCTCAACAAAATAATAGCAATTAGAATTCAACAACTCATCAAAAAGAGCATACACCATGACCAAGTGGGATTCATCCTGGGGATGCAAGGATGGTTTAACATTTGGAAATCAATCAGCATAATCCATCATATCAACAAAAGCAAAGATAAAAACCATATGATCATATCAATAGATACAGAGAAAGCATTTGACAAGATCCAGTACCTCTTTATGATGAAAACCCTAGCCAGAATGGGGATAGAGGGGTCTTTCCTCAATATAGTTAAAGCCATCTACCGCAAGTCTCCAATAAGCATCATCCTCAATGGGGAAAAACTGAGAGCCTTTCCTCTAAGATCAGGGATGAGATGAGGATGCCTGTTCTCTCCACTACTGTTCAATATATTACTGGAAGTACTTGCAATAGCGATTAGGCAAGAAAAAGATATTAAGGGCATCCAGGCAGGAAAGGAAGAAATCAAGCTCTCACTATTTGCAGATGATATGATAATATACTTAGAGAACCCTAAAACCTCTAACAAGAAACTCCTAGAAATGATAGACTTGTATAGTAAAGTGCAGGCTATAAAATCAATACCCAAAAGTCCATGGCTTTCCTATACACAAATAGTGAGAGAGAAGAAAATGACATGAGAAAAACAATCCCATTTGCAATTGTACACCAGAAAATCAACTACCTAGGAATTAGTTTAACTAAGGAAGTAAAGCAACTGTACAAAGAAAACTACAAAACGCTCCTTCTTAAATAAAAGACGGTGTGAGGGAATGGAAAAATACCCCCTGCTCATGGATGGGGAGAATTAATATTGTCAAAATGGCAGTACTTCCCAATGCTCTGTACAAATTCAATGTGATCCCTATTAGGATACCCGTGACATACTTCAAAGAAATGGAGCAAACACTCCTGAAATTTATATGGAACAATAAGACCCTTCAACTAGCTAAAGTAATTCTTGGGAAAAAGAAAATGGGAGGAATTAACCTTCCGAACCTCAAACTCTGTTGCCCGATTTTTTTGAAGGGGTTGGATGTTTTCTTCTTGTGTAGTTCAACAAGAGCTTTGTACATCCTTGATATCAACCCCTTATTGGATGGTTATGGGGTGACTATCCTTCCCCATTCTCTAGACTATCTTTGTATTCTGGTCACTGTTTCATTTGAGGTGCAGAAACTTCTTATTTTAAGATAGTTCCATTTGTCTATCTCTGTTTTCACTTGCTTGACCAATGACATGTCATCTTTGAAGATACTTTTAGCTTTAATGTTGGGGAAGGTTTTTCCAACCTTGTCTTCAATGTACCTTATGGATTTTGGTCTGACGTTGAGGTCTTTAATCCATTTTTATCTTACTTTTGCACATGGTGTGAGGTAGAGATCTGAGCCCATTTTTTTGCATGTAGCTGTCCAATTTTGCCAGCACAATTTGTAAAAGAGGATTTTCTTGCTCCACTTGACATTGCTTGCTCCCTTATCAAAGATCAGATGATCATATATATGGGGGGCTGTCCGTATAGTCAACGTTGTTCCATTTGTCTGCTGCTCTGCCTTTGTTCCAGCACCATGCTGTTTTTAATTATTACTGCTTTGTAGTAGGGTTTGAGGTTGGGGAGGTTTATTCCTCACATTTTATCTTTCCCAAGAATTACTTTAGCTATTTGTGGAGGGGGGGTTATTTTTCCATATGAATTTCAAGGAGTGTTTGCCCCATTTCTTTGAAGAATTTCATGCGTATACTTATAGTAAAACCACACTGAATTTGTACAATGCTTTGGAGAGTATTGCCATTTTAACAATGTTAATTCTCCCAATCCATGAGCAGGGGATATCTTTCCATTTCCTCGTGTCGTTTTTTTATTTCCTGAAGTTGTGTTTTGTAGTTTTCTTTGTATAGGCCTTTAACGTCATTACTTAAGCTGATTCCCAGGTACTTGATTTTCTGAGGCACAATTGTGAATGGGATTGTTTTTTTTTTTTCATGTCACTTTCTTCTCTCTCATTATTTGCGTATAGGAATGCCATGGACTTTTGGGTATTGATTTTATAACCAGAAACTTTACTATACAAGTCTATCATTTCTAGGAGTTTCTTGGTAGAGGTTCTCTTAGTATCATATCATCTGCAAATATGAGAGCTTGATTTCTTCTTTTCCTACCTGGATGCCCTCAATATTTTTTGTCTTAATAATCTCTATTGCAAGTACTTCCAGTACTATATTGAACAGCAGTGGAGAGAGTGGGCCTCCTTTTCTCATCCATGATATTAGAGGGAAGGCTCTTACTTTTTCCCCATTGAGGATGATGCTTGTCATAGGCTTGTGGTAGATAGCTTTAACTATATTGAGGAAAGTTCCCTGTATACCTATTTTTTGTGAGGGTTTTCATCATAAACTGGTGATGGATCTTGTCAAATGCTTTCTCTGCATATATCGATTTGATTATATGGTTTTTATCTTTTCTTTTGTTGATATGATGGATTATGTTGATTGTTTTCTGAATGTTAAACCATCTTTGTATCCCCGGGTTGAATCCCACTTGGTCATAGTGTATGATCTTTTTGATGAGTTATTAAATTCTATTTGCAAGTATTTTGTTGAGAATTTTCAAATTTGTGTTCATCAGGTATATCGGCCTGTAGTTTTCTTTTCTTGTGGTGTCTTCGTTTCCTTCTGGTATTACAGAGCTATGAGCCTCATAGAAACTGAGAGAATTTCTGTTTTTTCAATTTCCTGGAAAATTTTGAGAAGAACTGGCTATAGGTCCTCTTTAAATGTTTGGAAAAATTCACTAGTTAATCCATCAGCACCTACGCTTTGGTTTTTGGGAAGACTTTTGATTACTGTTTCAATTTTATTGATATTAATAGGTCTACTCAGGTATTCCAGATCTTCTTGGTTCAACTTTTGGAGATTGTAGAAATCCAGGAATTTATCCATTTCTTCTAGGTTCACTTGTTTTGTGGCATATAGACTTTCAAAGTAGTCTCTGACATTCTTCTTTATATCTTTGGTTTCCATTTTGATGTCCCCCTTTGATTTGGTTTTCTGCATCTGTACATGACTAAATTCTATCTTCAGTGTATTGCGATCTGAAAAGATAGTTGATACAATGTCTATCTTCCTGATTCTTTTGAGGAATGCTTTGTGGCCCAGCACATGGTCTATTCTGAAATATTTTCCATGAGCACTGGAAAAGAATGTGTATCTCTTTTGGAGGGGTTGCAAATTCCTGTATAGATCTACTAACCCTCTCTCTTCTATTCCTGCCCTCAGAGTCATTATTTTCTTGCTGAGTTTTCGTCTTCTTGATATATCCATAGGTGATACGGTGGTGTTAAAGTCTCCAACTACTATTGTGTTGTTTGCAATGTCCTTCTTAAAGGCTGTTAGCAGTAGTCGTAGGTATTTGGCTGGTCACTCAGTGGGTGTGTATATGTTTAGCAGTGTGATTTCTTCCTGGAGTATATATCTCTTAATTATTAAAAATGGCCATCACTGTTCCTTCTAATCTTTTTCAACCTGAAATCTATGTTGTTCAATACCAGTAAGGCCACCCCAGCTTTTATGAGGGTGTTGTTTACTTGCAGAAATGTTTTCCATCTTTTGACTTTGAGTCTGTGTTTGTTCTGACTGTTCAGATATGTTTCTTGTAGGCAACAGAAATGTTGGGTTCTGTCTCTGAATTCATTTTGCCACTATGTGTCTCTTAATTGGTCAATTTAGACCATTGACTTTGAGAGAGATCATTGTCATGGGGTTTTGTGTCATCTTTCTGTAAGGGTTGTTGTGCTTATAGGGATTTTTCTTATCTTACAGTACCCCTTTAGCCTTCTTTGAGGTTTGGTTTTCAGTCTACGAAGTTCTTGAGCTCTTGTTTATCCACAAAATACTGTACTGTTCCTTCGAGTTTGAATGAGAGTTTAGCCAGATAAAGTATTCTTGGTTAAGTGTTCATTTCAGTGAGTTTTTTCACTATACCCCACGTTTGCCTTCGGGCTTAGAGGGTTTCCTCTGATAGGTCTGCTATGAATCTAAGGGGTGCTTTTTTGTATGTGATTTCCTTCTTTGACCTTGATACTTGCAGCATTGTCTCTTTATCTGTGGCATCCATCATTCTAACTATGATATATCTTGGAGCATTTTTGTTAGGGTCTCTTTTAGCTGGCACCCTTCGGACTCCTTGAATCTGGATGCCTGCATTGTCCAGCTCTGGGAACTTTTCAGCAATCATTTCTTTAACTGTGGCTTTCTCGTTGGGATTGCTCCCCTGTCTTTTTGGTACTCCAATGATTCTAATGTTTTTCCTCTTGAAATCATCCTCTAGGACTCTGATTTGCCCTAGAGCTATTTTGAGGTCTCTTCCCTTTGTTTCTTGGTGCCTGTAGGTTTCCTGAAGGTCATCTTCAAGATCACCAATTCTGTCTTTGGCTGTAGACATTCCAATATCGAGGGGACACACTGAGTTTTTTTTTTTCATTTCATCTACCGAATCCTTTATTTGTGACACTTTTTGCGTATCTTTTCAATTTCTGCTCTCATTTCTTCCTGTAATTTCTCGATTGCCCAATCCATTGTTTCTTTCATGTTCTTCATTAATTTACTGGATATCTGTCCAACCATTTCTTTGAGTTCATTGAACATCTTCAATAGTTCATCTCTGAATTCTTTATCAGAGAGCTCACATTTGTGAGTAACGCCTGTTGAGGCGTCTGGAACCTTTACATCGACCTCTCTCCATGGTGAGGATTTGCAGTATTTCTTCATCTTGTTATTGTTGTATGGAGATTGAGATGTGACACCAGATTGCTGGGTATGGGTAAAATGGGCCATGGTCACTTCTGCAGAGGCCATGCCCCTTTTGGTAGAGACCACACCCTCTGCAGCACTGTAGCTGGGGAGCTGAGATTGGGAAGGTTTACAAGCACCTGGGTGGGGAACAAAACAGCGATGGTGCTGGGGATCGGCGCACTGCCCTAATGGACAGCAGTCCAGGGGGGGTCTGGGACAGTCTGGGTTTGAGAATATGGCTGGGACATGGGAAGGGTGGGTCAGGATGTAATGCTGATTTGTAACTATAATAGCAGACTTTATTTTTTATTATTTACTTAATTTGGAATTTATCAAAAGTTTTTATGAATGAAAAGGTCCTTTTTCATTATTGTTGTTCTTTATGTTTTATAAGCCATACCTGGCTATGCTCAGGAATTACTCCTGGCTCTGACTCAGAGCTTATTCCTAATAGGGCTCAGGGGGTCTTATTTGGTGACAGAGATTAAAGCGTATTTGGCCACATGCAAAACAAGTACCCTACATCCAGTACTATATATATCTGACCTTGTTTTTATTTTTAAACTTTTATTTACGGTTCTGTCATTTACAATACAGTTAGTTACAAGGTTACATACAAGCAACATTCCAATACCATGCCTTGCACTAGGATGTCTGCTCTTGTACACCTTTATGTCATTGACCACCATAGTCCCCACCAAGCATACCCATTTATCAGACTCCACTTTAGTAAGCTCAGTTCTGTTTCCTCTGGCTATTTGTTATTCTATTATTGTAGTTCTTTATGAATTTTTATGATAGATATTATTATAATAGATATTATTTTGTATTTAACTCCTTCCTTCTACTGAATTCACTCAGCACTCCAGATCCATTGAGATAAAATAAAATCGCATGGTTTTATATCTTCTTATACCCAAATAACATTTCATTATGAGCATAAACCACATTTTTTCACTTAATCATATATTTGGGAACATTAGTTGTTTCCATGGTTTGGATACAATCAACACATGGTAGCAACTGTCCTTTTTGAAAAGTTTTGGGGACTTAAGTTAGATATCAAGATGTGGAGTTATTTGGTCATATAAAGCTCTATTTTCAGATTTTTTGGTAGGTGTCCATATGTTTCTACTCTGAGGTTAAAGCCATTGACTTTCCACAGCTGAAGATTTACTATTGTCTATATTCATCAGATTCCTTTGATAGCCTAGACTGGGCAAGGGTTTGATTGAGTTATTGTAATTAAGGTAGTAAAAAGAGAAAATGAGAAAATTGAAATGGAGAAGAAACAATTCCATCATAAAGATAGATTTAATAACAGTGCATGGGTATTCAAATGGGAGATTCATTAGGATCTCCTGAGAGACCTCCGATTTGCATTCATCAAAATCCTTAAGTGGGCTTATTAAATAATGGTTTCTATTTTCCATTCATGAGATACCTCTCCTCAGAGGAGACTCTTCTGTCCTTAGCACTACTCACTATATCCTGAACAAACTACTGTTCTCAGATAAACTATAAAACATGAAATGTTGTCAGTGTTAAGTTAATGTAATTTTCCACAAAGTTGTCAGACACAGTGTGCATACTAACATTCTAACCTCTAACATGGTTGGGATTTCTCATGAGAAGTATAAGTGTTAGAATTAAATTTGGGAAATCTTTGTATTTTAAGTTTAGAAAAGTCTCCAACAAATAAACTTTTAATTTTAATTTTATAAATATGATGTCAATAAACATTCCATTTGCTCTTAACAAAATGACCATCTCTAAATGAAACACTTATGTGTACATAGGTCAAGAAGTCAACATGACCAAAGACCTGGCACCTAAGTCACGCAGGAGGAAATGAGCGGCTTGGAATGCCTTCAAAAGCGTCAAAGAAATAGCTAAGAGGACGAAGATCCTCTGGCTCCGAGCACATTTCTTTGATTCCACTGTTCTTCCTGCATTAACCTATGCCTCAGAGACCTGGGCCCTAGGAAAACAGGATGACAATGCTATTCAGGTTTCCCAATCGAAAGAGCTATGCTTGGAGTATCACGTTTCACTCAAATGGGAGAAAAAATCCAGAGTTCCAACCTCCATCGACAATCAAAAATCAGGGATGCTGTCTCATTTGCCAAGGCATCAAATATTAGATGGGCTGGACACGTAATGATATTTGGAGACAACTGCTGGACTAGAACCATTACCGACTGGATTCCATGGGGCGTCAAAAGACCATGTGGCTGCCCACCTATAAGATGGTCAGACTTCTTCATCAAGACCCTGAACAATCAGGTTGAGGTTCTTCATGTTTCTAGAACGAACAAACGCCATTGGGCTACACTAGCACGTGACAGGGAAGAATGGGGACTTACTGGCACCCACTCAAGCAAATCAATGAGTAACAGGAAGTCAAGTGATCAAGTGATCAAGTGATGTCAACAAACATTCTAAAATCTTTTTACACAATATCTAAAAGTAGAAAAATGCACCAATATTTTTTACTTAGTTACTAGAAAAATGTGTCAAACTAAAAGAATTATTCCTCAAACTTCTAGAGCTAAGTAAAATAATACAAACATTTAGTATTTTATGAGGAATAATTAGGACGCATTGATAAAGTTATAAATTTAGTCTATGGCTACGGATTTCTCAAGGGTTCACTTCTGATTATGCAGGAATTTTAGTTGTGTTTTAAGAATCTTTTATGTCAAAGTATATAATGCCAGTAAAGATTTAAAGTAAAGGTCCAAATACACAAGGACCTTTTTTATTAAAGGAAAAGCATATGTATTGGAGAATTAGTACATTTGAGAAATTTACCAATAAAAATAAAATAATAAGACTTTAACTTGTTAGTGACTTTTTTTTGGTGAGAACAAACAAACAAACAATACAGATACCTAAGGACTTTTCAAAATTGCAGGACTTCACATAGAGGAGAATGGGCAGTACATCAGGATATTTTTGATAGAATCAGTTGAAGATCATTTAATAGGTTTTACATTGTACAGTTAAATGAAAGTGATTTCTAAAGTGTGTTCAGGGGTTTCATAAGTCAAGTTTTCAGAACTTTTACTCATGTTTGCAAAAATAATGGCTAGATTTCCAATTCTTCAACCCTCTCTCCTTCTGGCACAAACACAAAAAAATCAGAGAAAATGTTACATTGATTAGAAATTTGCCATTAGATTTTAATGTAACTGGAGAGAAGGAAATATAACATTGTCTTACCTTTTCTATCATCAATTTACAGTGGGGTCTGTTACCATGGTAAAAGAAGATTAATTCTGCCTTGGTAATTACTGACATCTGCCAGTTTTTCTTTGAACAGCCAATATTTTTTATTTTTATCAAAAGAATATATTTAAAATATTCATAGTAACTTCTCATTAGGTTACTCAGATAAAATAGTGAGTTTCAGTTCCTTTCTTCAAGGACAAAATGCCGTTCATTATCATCTCATGACCTATAAAATAGAAGAAACTGCCACTAAATACAACAAATATAGTAGAATAAACACAGAAATTAATATTGTATTTACTCAGAAATTGGAACTTCAGCAATATTTATAAATGTAACTATTTGGAATTGATTTTAAATTGTGTTGAGAAGAGTACATAAAAGATCTCACTGAAGAATAATCCAACAGCATGGCGGTTTTACTTATTACTATTGGTGATTGATTGTTTCTGTTGGACTTGGAATTACAACTGAGGCATAGATTAAGAATATTTCCTCTCATTTGAGTGCTGTTCTTTTCTTTTCTGCTTATTTATCTTTTGTTTGTGGCACACACCTGGAAGTGTTCAGGGATTACTCCTGGCTCTGTGCTCAGGTTGCGTCTGGTGATCATATTCAATGCCAAAAATCAAGCCTGGGTCTTCTATGAGTGAATAGAAACACCATGTCCAGTGTACTATCTCTCTGACCCCCATGAGTGGCATTATTTTCACAGAGACACTGCTGTTTGGGGGAGTTTAGTAGGTGTAACTCAAATATCTTAAGGGTTTATTGGGTCAATTTTAATTACCTTGTAGGTGGTACCAATTTCTAAGAACTTAGAATTCCATCTATTCTCTTTTCTAATTTTCATGAACTAATAATAAAAAATGATGGTGTTGTCTGGGAAAAATTAAATCTAATTAATCTTCAATTTGAGGGAGTATGGGTAAGTATGGGTACTTTTCTGTCATACCCAAGAGTGCTCAAGGCTTTCCCTGGCTCATGCTCATGAGTAACTCCTAGAAGTGTTTAGGGGACCATGTACCATTCAGGAAGTTTAAAATGGGTCACCTGCAAGGAAGAAAAGTGCCTTAACTCCCTCAATATTTCCAGGTCTGTATTTTAGAGAGCCTTATGATTTATTAATATTACTTAAAGTCGAGTTTTGAAAGATTACACAATGGGAGCAGGGACATCTAAATAAAAGCTTACCTAATGGTGTGGAATACCTAGAGCCATAGCACAGCAGTAGGGCATTTGCCTTGCACATGGCTGGCCTGGTCGACCCGAGTTTGATTCCTCCGCCCCTCTAGGATAGCACAGCAAGATACAGAGAGTATCTCCCCCTCAGGGCAAAGCCTGGCAAGCTCCCAGTGATGTATCAGATATGCCAAACATAGTAACAACAAAGTCTCAAAATGGAGACTTATTAGGCCCTCTGGAGCAAATCAATGAACAATAGGAGTACAGTGCTACAGTGATACAGTGCTTAATGAAAGATCTTGAGATCACAGAGAGAACCTTCTTTTATTACATTCTACTTGCTTCAATATCTTTCAATTCTAGTTTAGCTTTATTGGTTTCTATTTATATAATACAAAAGAGGTAAACATTTTGAAAACATATCAAATAAACATACAATACTTTAAATTTGTTGTATCAATTCACCCACTGTTGGGTGTATCTGCTCCTGTGAATGAACTGAGAGATGATTGCAACACACTTTTATGGTAAGATGTGTTTCCTACCAAAATGTCAAAGGCATAATTATCTAACTGTGATATGTATACGTGACCAGAAATTTTACTAAATAACAGATTCATGAATTTGTTATGTCAAATAACAGAATGTTGCCAATAAGATGCACAGACACAGACAGACGCAGACATACACACACACACACACACACACACACACACACACACACACATGCATGCGCACACTCATACATATGAGTGTATTTATATTTGGGCTATACTGAGCAGTGTTCAGGATTCAATTCTGGCTCTGACTCACTATTTACTCCTGGATATTATTAAGGACTATATGGGGCCCTAGGGATCAAACTGAGTTAACTGAGTTGGCTGTGTGCCATAAGAGATGAAAAATTCTTCACAAAGCAATGAAGGCAACAGGGATTGATGAGCAGCCAATTGTAGACTTTCTGTCCACTCATTCCAATGATCAAAGTAAAAATTAAAGCAGTTTTTATATACAGTATGGCAAGAATTAAATCAAAGATCTGAATTAGAATAAAGTGGCAAGAGCTGGAGTGACAGTCGTGTGTAGGGCATTTGCCTTGCACTTGAAGGACCAGAGTTTGATTCCCAACATTCCATATGGTCCCCCATGCATGGGCAAGAGTATTTCCTGAGTGCAGACCCAAGAGTAACCCCCGAGCATCACTGGATGTGGCCCTTCAAAAAAAGTTAAAAAAATGGAGATAATGAAGAAATTATACTTGCCCCATTCATGACACTTACATATGATGAAGCTTGGAGTGGAATTCAATGAAGGGAGTGTAAATTCAGGAATGAGTAGCACTGTAGCACTGTCCTCCCATTGTTCATCGACTTGCTTGAGCGGGCACCAGTAATGTCTCCATTATGAGACTTGTTGTTACTGTTTTTGGCATATCGAATACACCATGGGGAGCTTGCCAGGCTTTGCTGTGTGGGTGGTATACTCTTGGTGGTTTGTCAGGCTCTTCAATAGGGGCGGAGGAATCATGTGCAAGACAAACACTCTACCCTTTATGCTATTGCTCAAGTCCCAGGAATGAGTGTTGATTAAAATTTTGTGAGCAAGAATAATCAGGCTGGAACTGGAGAATAATACTACAGCACTCAGCCTTGCACACGGATGACCTTGTTCTAGCCCCGATACTCCATAAGATTCCCTCCAACCTGATTCCAGTCCCACCAGGAAAGATCCATGAGGCCCAAGCTAGGAGTAAGCCCTGTGCAAGAAATTGTCAGATGTCACCATCGGAATTTGGAAGAGCCCCTGAAAAGAATATTAGATCATATACAGCAGAGCACTTAGCATGATAGTTGCTCTCTTCTGACAGGAAATTCAGGTAGAGAACCGGACTATGAACTACTAATTGTCTCAGGAAGATGCTTGTCTATGGATAAATTAGAAGAGATGGGGGGTGAGACAGAGGAGTATTGCTTTTACATAATTCTTGCCACAAGAAGCTTCCCTCAGCTGAAACCTACCAGGGAGATTCATTGTGAGATGGCTAATTGAACTTTATTAAGAAGTACGATGGAGATGTTACTGGTGCCCGCTTGAGCAAAATCGATAAACAATGGGAGGACAGTGCTACAGTGCTACTGTTTTGATTTCTCCAGAAATGTTGAATGTGTTCTTAAGGCCCTTTTGCTATGTGCTCTGAAACCATCTGTCTTCTTCAATGAGTCTCTACTATTGTACAGAAATCCACATCAGAATTTTGATCACTCAAAATGCGATTGATATTCCCCAAAAAAGACAGATGTTAAATCAGATGTATCAGAAGACTCTGAGCACAATTATTTCAAGTGACACAAGAGAAGGTTACCAGAAGCTGTTTCTGGCTATTGTTGGCCAGTAGGAGGAATTTCTTAAAGCAATGGAGTCAATCAGTGCTTAAGTTTCCAAGCAATTATTTATCTGAATGTAACAATATCAGACATCACCAAAAAAGCTTTTGATTAAAGATTGGGTATTTGTCAGGACACTGTCCTTGATTTGCATATGTTAATAGTGCCTTTATTTCACTACTATTTTTCTTTCATTACATAAAATCAATGGAAAGCCATAGCACAGCAATGTAGAATTATATAATGTATGTAAAGCATAATTTTTATTGCTTTGCTACAAATCAGGATCCCAAATTGAATAAAAATCCCAACAATCTAAAAAAAATTAGAAGTTCTTTTACTATATTTGCTTTTCTGATTGTTTGTCTTTCTTGAGTTTTCAATAAAATAACACCCTTCTAAATCTATATTTTCAAGATTATTTACTTAGATTTTGATGCATGTGTTTTTTTTTTAGTTGCTTAATTAAAATTCTCTAAACCAGTATGTTTTGCACTCTCACTAGCAGAAAAATGTTGCATTTAATAGAACTAATAAGAAAATCTCAACTAAGAATCTGCTTTCAGGAACTACAGTAATAAGTTCATCTATTTTTTCTTCCTTTTTTAGTGAAAAGGTTATTTAAGCCTTAGTTACTAAATGCATTTAAATAAAAAGTTTGTAGCTGTGTATAAATAACCAAACTCTGATGATGGTATCTTAATTCAAACTTTACTCTTCATTACCAGTCACTAAACCTTTAAACTTTCAATATAGTCATTGTTAAAATAAGTTCTCACTATACCCATTTTCTCAATATACTATGATAGTTTATAAATCATGGCATTATTGTGAAAACTAAATATGGTGACGAACATAAAGAACTAATTATATTCTGCATTTCTAAATCTCAAAAAAAAACAATTGTGCTGTCATTAAAATTACTTAAAGTTGATTATTGCTTTAAAATATTTTGCAACAGGAGTGATTTATTTCATCTAGCGAATACTTAAATCACTAATTGCCCCCTTCTTGCATTATCTCTTCATAATAACAGTAGAGATGTTACTTCCTAGAGGTCAGAAAAATACACTTGTGATTGATTTGTTTGATGTTCACCAGTAAGTGGGAACTATACAGAATACAACCTTATAGGCATGTAATTTCATCCCATTATTTATCAACAAAATGAATGATTTCTAACAATGTCTTTTGAAGATTTTAAGATAAAAATTTTGGCTTATTTTTTGGAAAATGGATGTAATCATCACTTTCTAATGAAAAGTACTTGGAATTGTAAAATAGATTATAGAACATGTAAGAAACTTCATTTTTATGTCATTATACTAAACTGAGGCACCAAGAAAGATTTGGGATTTTGAACGTAAGTGTTTAAGAAGCTTTATGGAATGTACAGTGATTGGACTTTTGGGTGATTCTTAGCATTAAGTAATAAAGTGTCAAGAAATTAAATTTCCTGATATTCTGATTCTAGAGAGTCATCAATGTAAATAAGTGAAGTGAGAAAACTTAAGTTAGAGGTGAGCAATAATTTGAGTGAAAAGTGATAACTATGTTCAAGTTCTACTCTTGATTTTATGACACCGGTCACATCTGGTCGTGGGAGAAAAGGGTATAAGGTGAAAATTAGCAATATTTTAGAATGCATTGGTGCCTGATTTCAGGGGATGACAGAGTATTCAGATCCTACAGTTTCCTTTTAGAAACAGAATGCAGTACTTTTCTCCTCAATATTAATGTTATGATATTTGCATTTTCAATATTATAAAATATTTTAATCAGTATGATATTTGCATATTAAAACAATGGCATAAACTGGAATAAACCACAGTGTTATGGGACACATTCTTTCATGTCTAAGGTTCATGTTTGATCCCCTGACCCTCATGCCTCATCAATGTCTTCCTCCAACCATAATAAACCAACGCAACATTGTAGGCCCCTGAGTGATTCCATGGTACCATAAAGCCCAAGAATTACTCTATCATTTGACCCTAGCATTGATTGTCAAGTACAGTTGACCAAGTGTTATGGGAAATAACCACTGAGCCCCTCATCATTGCTTGAGAATGCCCCAACTGAGGAAAAAAGATATGGTTTAAGCACAGTGACATTGTTTTCTAAGTGACACACATGACACAAACTAGGCAATTATTTCCATATTAACATGGAGACATTTGAAAGCAATAAAGAACTCTGCAATATTTTTAATATGGCAGGGCAATGACTATTATCAGTAATTAATGCTTTACACTGGTGAAGGGATGGGAGTTGTAACATTGTGTGACTAAAATCCAATCATAAACAGCTTTATTATGCTCTCACTCATGGTGATTCAGATGAAAAAAATCAGTTAATATAAAACTTAATAAAATACATTAAGACGAAAAGGTACAGGGGCTGAAGAGATAGCACAGTGGGTAGGGAATTTGCCTTGCTCTCTGCCGACCCGGGTTTGATTCCCAGCATCCCATATGGTCCCCCGAGCACCACCAGGAGTAATTTTTGTGCATCTCCTGGTGTGACCCAAAAAGATAAAAAAAAGACGAAAAAGTACAGATGTTCGCTTTAAAAAAAATTAGTAACATAGTATGAATTTTTTACATTCTGAAAGAAAGATTTTATTGCAACTTTGCAAATAAATAGATCTTTCTAAGGCTGATTTAGTAAGGTTAATTTATTTAAGTTCCTTGAAATCCAAAGCTGGTGCTTAGAGTAATGGATATATTATAATGGATTAAATCAATTCTGAGTCAGATTAATTAAAAAAAGAAAACATATAAGTTTGATAACAGTTTTGCATCATGTGATCAGAAAAGAAACATTTATGGGTGAAGTTCCAGTTGTTGTTGGCTGTAAGAACTAAAAATTTCTTTGTTATTTTCCTAAATTAAAGCAGCCCCACATGAAAATAAAGCTTTATCTTCCTCAAATTTGATGGTCAACTAAGTCTAAAATGATTACGGGAAATTTATTATCTTTGAGAGATAGGGAGAGGCTACTTTCATATAATTTTAAATATACATAGTCATTATTTAAACTGTTATGTTTGGGTTCAGAGACAGAGTACAGGAGGAAAGCACTCTTCTCATGGTTGTTGTAACAAGGACTTTGGTTCAAATCTCTGAGGGCTCCAAAAATGGTCTCCTGGAGTTCACACCTGGGCACACAACTAGGAACAGCACATGAGCACTTCTGGGTTTGTCCCCCTGCCTCTGCCTCATGCAGATAGAATTAAATTGTTGCAATTTATTAGCTATAGCTAATCCCTATTGTGCCTAACTAAAAGTTTAAACTTTCTTACCACTATATGTGGCAAAACATTAATATATGTAGCACTGTCCTCCCCTTGTTCATGGATTTGCTGGAATGGGCACCAGTAATGTCTCCATTGTGAGACTTGTTGTTACTGTGTTTGATATGCCAAAAACAGTAACAACAAGTCTCACAATGGAGACGTTACTATGTATATATTTTTTCCATTATTGACCTCAGCTTCAGGAATTCTTAAGTGAATTATCCCCTGCTGATAAGGGGATCTACCATGGCTGAAGTTTGTGAACAAAAAAGTGTATTCTTAAAATGTGCTTTTGAGACTTTCATAGTTCTTTTTTTCTGTTCTTTTATGTGTGGTATTTCAATGAATTTGGTACATCTGAAAACTGTATAATTATTCGTTTTAAATGTTGTGGATTCCTCTTTTGGATTTAGTTTAGTCTCACCACTTACTTATGGACTTTTGTAAGTCCATTTTAATTTGCTTAACAAATATCTTCTATTATAGCATTGTGATTGTCATCAGCAGTAGTTTCTTTGTGGCCTTGTTGGAAGAGTTTGAAAGTTGGAAATGTGTGAATGAAGGTGTTTGCCACTGTGAAGGACAAAATCGAAGTAGAGTTCACACTCTTTCTTCTACTTCTAAGCCTTTAGATGTTTGTACTCTGAAAATATTCCCTCTAGCAGAGTGACTGTATAATTTTTCACTTTAAAGTACAATACTTTTATAATTTCTATCACTTTGACATTCAGCTATTTCCATTTAAATTAAATTCGGACATAATTTTTAAAAATAATCAGAAGTACCATTCTACATTCAATATTGGAGCAGCACCAATTTCACTAAGATTTATAATATTTAATCAATGTGGTTCTTCTGTATTTAGAACCAATTTTCTGGGCCTTTTTTGTCAGCAATATGGATGACTACCAAACCAGAGTTCAACAACACAGAGGTGATTGCATGAGAAATAGTACATGTCTTAAAAATTTCAAAGTCTATGAAGGGAATCAAATAATCTATTCATTTTGTCACTATTCTTTGTGTTTCTTTGGTTTGTTTTGAACACTATTTTATTATTTTTGGTAAAATGAAAAATGAAACAAACTTAATCCTAGTCCTTATTTATTATTGTTTATATAATAGAAATAGTATGACAAAAAAGATGAAACACACATAGGCATAAACATACACACCTCACACACAAAATACTTCTTAAAAAATAGGTATATCTACTTGAAAAAATAGGTATATCTATATTTTAAATCAAGCAGAGTAAGAGAACAGAGAAAAGTGAGACTTTTTTGTGTGTGACCAAAATAGTCTTTCTGTGGGACAAGGATGTAACTCAGGTGGCAAAATAAATGCCTTGAATATATGACACTATCAGTTCAATCCCTGGAATTTATGCCTCCAGTTCCTTTCTCGATGTCACCATCTGTATCCGTGATATTACCCAAACACCAATGGGATAAAACACTGTACTGGCAGTTACAATACTTAAATGTCCATCCAGGAGTGGCCCAAATCCCTGAAAACTTAAGAGATGTGTGGTTATTAAAAGCATAAAATATGGTGAGAGCTGGAGGTAGTCCAGTGGATAATGTGCTTGTCTTAGAAACAGCCATCCACTAGTTCAAACCCCAGTAAGCCCTATGGTCACCAGAGACCTTCCAGAAGTGATTCTTGATCACAGAGTTAGTAGTAAACCTGGAGCACAGCCAGGTATTTTTTCCACTACCCAGATTAAATAAAAATTTAAGAAAGAGTTGAAAGTTCCGCAAAAACAATGTACAGCTTCTGCAATACTTTACATTTCCAATGATAAGGGAAGTGATAACAAATTAAAAGGATATCATTAAGATTTTTGAGAGTAAAAGGAAGAAGTCTAAGGAGATTATACTTAACTTTAAAATATAAGTTGAGAGGCCAGAGAGATAGTTGAGAAGGTAAGAAGCTTTCCTAGAATATGGCTGACCTGGGTTTTATCCTTGACACTACATATGGTCCCACAAGCACTGCTTAGAGTCACTGCTCAATGCAGAGCCAAGAATAAACCCTGAACATTGCAGGATGTATCCCTCCCAAAATAAAACAATCAAACAAGTACTTGTATATACATGTATAGGTGTATATAAATATTGATATAGGTATAGATATAGATATTATAGGTATAGATATAGATAGAGATGGATATATATGTAGTATTCAGTTTTTTGTTCCTGGACTCAAAATATGTACTCAGCATAAAACAAATATATTCACTGTCACTGTCCTCTGGTTGTTCATCGATTTGCTCGAGTGGGCCCAGTAACGTCTCCATTGTGACAATTGTTACCGTGTTTGGTATATTGAATACGTCACGGGTAGCTTGCCAGGCTTTGCCGTGCTGGCAAGATACTCTTGGTAGCTTGCCAGGCTCTCCAAGAGGGGCAGAGGAATCGAACTCGGGTCGGCCATGTTGGCCATTTGCAAGGCAAACACTTTACCTGCTATGCTATCGCTCCAGCCCAAAACAAATATATAATATTATAAATGAGATACATGTGTCATATATAAAATACACTTCAAAAGTATCACATTGGGACTGGAAATATAGCACAGAGGGTAGAACACTAGTCTTGCACAGGGCAGACCCAGGTTGAAACCTCAGCATACCCTGTGGTCCCCTGAGACTCCCCACGAATGATCCCTGAACAGAGTTAGGTGTCACCCAAGATGATTATAAATAGTAATGACGTTTTGAAGGAATGCAAGACAATAAATTTCAGAATAAAGTTAAACAAACACTGTCCTCCCGTTATTCATCGATTTGCTTGAGTGGGCCCAGTAATGTCTCCATTTTTGAGACTTGTTGTTACTGTGTTTAGCATATTGAATTCATCACAGGGAGCTTGCTAGACTTTGCTGTGTGGGCGAGATACTCTCAGTAGCTTGCCAGGCTCTCTGAAAGGGGTGGAGGAATTGAAACCTGCTTGGCTGGGCTAGCTGCACGCAAGGCAAATGCCCTACCGCTGTGCTATCATTCCAGCCCACAAAATAACGGAAAATGAATTAAGATTTTTAAGGTGTATTAGTAAGAATAGTAGGAAAAGTAATCTATGAGGTATGCTAAGTAACGAAAGAAATCTCAATTTATCTCATAGGTTTCTCTGAATCTTCTGAGTTCTTTTTCTGTATTTGAAATTCTCTATTGAATTATGATTATTCATTATACTATAGCCCTAGAAACTATTATTTAATGTATCTTGGTTCTCTTTTACAGGGTGAAAAACATAAACTTCGGAGTCACTCTAGGTGCAATGCAATGTGGTTCTTAGGAAAATTATGTTTTCTCTGTGGAAGTGCTCTGTTTATGCTTTATGAAGTGGTTCTCTTGGTCTCTCATACCTAAGGACGTGACAATCATACTTTCTGGGAGTTTTCAAATTGGTGCTTTTCTATTAATATTGCAATAGCACAGCGGTAGGGCGTTTGCCTTGCACGCAGCCAACATGGCCGACCCGAGATCGATTCCTCCACCCCTCTCGGAGAGCCCGGCAAGTTACCGAGAGTATCTCGCCCACACAGCAGAGCCTGGCAAGCTACCTGTGACGTATTCGATATGCCAAACACAGTAACAACAAAGTCTCCAATGGAGATGTTACTGAGCCCGCTTGATCAACTCGATGAATAACGGGAGGACAGTGACAGTGACAGTGATATTTGCTTGTAAAGCCTCGAATGGAAGTTAAATTTGGTAATAATCTATACCCCATTCTGATAACATCACAGTCATCAAAAATAGTAAACTACTTTTTATTTTCCGGACCATATGCATTGGTTCTCAGGGCTTACTTATGGTTCTGTACTTGGATCACTCCTGGCAAAGCTTGGAGGGTACTATTGTATGTCAGGGATTGAACCCAGGTCAGCAGCACGCAGGAAAAGTGTTCTACTCAATGAAACCTCTAGTCTCTAAACAGTTTTAGTGACAAATTGGCTGTATATATTTTGATTGTAAAAGTACTGTGATGATTATACTGTATCTATTTTTATAATTTTATTTTTATTTAGCTCTATATATTCCTTTACTATTCATAAATGCTGGTATGTCTACGGTTTTGAGTACAAAATGGATTTTATATTCTAGATCACACACTACCTGTAGCTGGGATTAGTCTTGTTCATCACACAAAGAAGTTGGGATTAATCGGGTCTTTGTTGATTGAATGAATGAATGATCTATTCTGACACTGATATTTGACAGAGGCAGAGATGAAGCAGAAAACATAATGACTGTCAAAAGGGTGAAAGTAAAGATGAAAAGACACTGTTAACTTAGTTAATTTGATATGCACTCTGGCTAACACTCAAATTTCACATGAGTTTTTGGAATGGAAACAGTCCTTCTCCTAAATAATAAATGTATTAATTGCACTTCTTATGAGTTCTGACAGCAGTCAGCTTTGTGGGTTTCTGATTCCATTCCAAGGGGTTGAATGTATCTCTGATTTATGTAATAGGTAGCAGTGTCATGAGGAAAGACTAGTAGAATAAAATTTCTTAAGGACAGCAAAACAGATGGCTGTCTGTGGAGTTTGTGGTGGGTGTTAATGAAAATGCGTTGAACAGTGTGGCAAGAGTATCAAACAATGAAAAATTTCATTTTCAAAGATTTATTCCTCTAATGGGAATTTTAAATATATTTTGCTCGAATAACCAGAAACAGTTAAGGAGATTACAATATAATATGGGCATTAAATGATAAAAAATGAAGTAAAACATTTATAAGAAGATAAGTACAAATACTTTGTTTTAGTCAAGATTCTCCTGCATAAATGCATACAATAAGAATTAGACTATCTAATTCTAAAAGCTTTTCTCCAAAAGCAGTTTGTTAAAGCAATTCAGAGGACTTAACATTATTTTATAGATCACTTCCCAGATTTTCTCCATTGACATCATTCTGGAAATTTCTCAATTAAAAATAAACATTTATGCATAGTATCACAAAGTATTTAAGATAATTATATTTCTGGGTTAATTTCATAGTTTGTAATTATAATTTGATCATAAATTGTGAATTTCCTCTATTTTTTATCTTTGTCACAATTAGAATCCATTATGTTATAGATAAAGTATTAAAAGTTGTTAAAATTTTTAATGTTGATTTTGTATCAAAGCAAGGAATTCTAATTTTTTATTTTTTAAATTGAATCACTATGAGATACAGTTACAAAGCTTTTATGTTTCAAGTTTCAGTCATACAATGATTGAACACCCATCCCTCTACCAGTGCACATTCTCCACCAGTAATGTCCCAAATGCACCCCCCCCCCCAGATTTCCAAAGCTCACACTGCCTCTATGGCAGAAAATTTCCCCCATACTCTGTCTCTACTTTTGGGCATTATGATTTGCAATATAGATACTGAGAGGCTATTATGTTTAGTCCTTTATCTACTTTCAGCACACATTTCCCATCCCGAACAACCCCTCCAATCATCATTGACTTAGTGATTCCTTCTCTAGTCCAGCTGCCTTCTCTCACTAGCTCATGAAACAGACTTCCAACTATAGAGCAATATTCCTGGCCCCTGTGTTTACTGTCCTTGGGTATCATATTATGTTATTTTATATTCCACAAGTGAGTGTAGTCATCTATGTCTGTCCCTCTCTTTCTGACTCATTTCACTTAGCATGATATTCTCCATGACAATCCAGTTATAATCAACTTTCATAACTTTATCTTTCCTAATAGCTGCATAGAATTACATTGTGTAGATGCATCAAGGTTTCTTTAATGAGTCTTCTGTTCTTAGGCACTCTGGTTGTTTCCAGATTGTGGCTATTGTGAACAGTGCTGCAATGAACATACAGGTGCAGATATCACTTCTGCTGTGATTTTTTGCACCTTTGGGATATGTTCCCAGAAATGGTATTGCGAGGTCATATGGAATCTCAATTTCTAGTTTTTGAAAGAATGCCCAAACTGTTTTCCAAAAAGACTAGACCAGCTGGCATTCCCACCAAAAGTGAAAGAGCATCCTTTTCTCCCGACATCCACACCAACACTGGTTGCTTTTGTTCTTTTGAATATATGCTAGTCTCCGTAGTGTGAGATATCTCATTGCTGTTTTGATTTGCATCTCCCTAATGATTAAGGATAAGTAAGGTAAGGTAAAGGCCCTCCCGTTGATCGTCGATTTGCTCGAGCGGGCCCAGTAACGTCTCCATTGGAGACTTTGTTGTTACTGTGTCTGGCATATCGAATACTCTCGGTAGCTTGCTGGGCTCTCCGAGAGGGGCGGAGGAATCGAACTCGGGTCGGCCATGTTGGCCGCGTGTAAGGCGAACGCCCTACCGCTGTGCTATCGCTCCAGCCCAATGATTAAGGATGGAGAGCATTTTTTTCATGTGATTTTTGGCCATTTTTATTTCTTTTTTGAAGAATTTTCTGTTCATTTCTACTACCCATTTTTTGTGGGGTTGGAGGTTTTTTTTCTTGTACAATTCTACTGATGTCTTGTATATCCTGAATATTAACCGCTTATTAGTCTGAGACTATAAAAACCAGATTCCGGAAGAGAAGAGTGCAGTCTTCTGCCCCCGTGCCTGACTGTCCTCGCTCGCTGGGACCCTTTGGAGGGGAGCGGGTTAAGCTTTCCTCCCCGCCCCGACCAGGGCTCCGGCAGCCAAAGACCTCCAGGACCAGCCACCACCATGCTGAGACCACTCTCCGCACACATGAAGGTACTGGCAGAGGGACAAAGTCACGCGGGTTCCGGGGCCGAGATCTCCAAACCTACTCGAATTTGGGCCGAGCATCCTCCACCCAGATCCTCCAAATTCCAGTAGGCGGGGGTCACACCCACCGACTGGCCCCATGGCGCCATGTAATCCCATCAGCAACCAAGACTCAGAGACTATAAAAACCAGATCCCGGAACTGCGTGGCTGCATTTGCGGCCACACAACATCTTATTATGACATCTTATTATCTCATTCCTACTTTGGACAAACTGGCAGGCTACCAAATGTAGCCTGCCCACACGGCAGAGTCTGGCAAACTCCCCGTGGTGTACCCAATATGCCAAATACCAGTAACAATGATGGGTCTTATTCTCCTAAAGAGCCTTGAATATAATCTCAGGGCTAGGATGAAGGAGACGTTACTGGGGCCTGCTCGACGCAATCGACGATTAACAGGATGATTTGTGATTTTTTGTGAACCACTTATTAGATCAGTACTGGGTATATATTCTTTCCCACTCTGTGGGCTCCCTCTTTATTTTGATGACTGTTTCTTTTGAGGTGCAGACACTTCTTAGTTTAATGTAATCCCATTTGTTCATGTTTATTTCCACTTTCTTGGTCAGTGGTGGTTCATCCTTAAAGATGCTTTTGGCTTCACTGTCATGGAGGGTTCTGCCTATGTTTTCCTCCATGTATTTTATGGAGTCAGGTCTGATATTGAGGTTTTTTTATCCACTTGGATTTGACTTTTGTGCCTGACTTTAGACAGAGGTCAGAGTTCATTGTTTTGAAGGTAGCTATGCAGTTTTCCCAGACCACTTGTTGAAGAGGCTTTCCCTCTTCTGCTTCACATTTTTTGTTCCTTTCTCAAAGATTAAGTTGCAAACATACTTGAGAGTCTGTGACAGGATATTCAACTCTGTTCCTTTGGTCTGCAGGTCTGTTTCTAGTTCAATACCATGCTGTATTAATTCCTACTGCTTTGTTGTACAATTTGAAGTTGGGGAAAGTGATGCTCCATCTTCTTTACCCCAAGAATTTCTTTAGTTATTCTTGGGGGTTTATTGTTTGATATGAATTTCAGGGAATTTTTTTCTGCTTCTTTGAAAAATGCCATGGGTATTCTGATAGGGACTGCATTAAATCTGCATAATTTTTAGGGGAGTATTACCATTTTGACAATGTCAATCCTTCCTATCCATGAGCAGGAGATGTGTCTCCATTTCCTAGTGTCCTCGTTTATTTCTTGAATGTCCTCTTTATGTCTGTTAACCAAATATTATGTCTGTTAACCAAAGTCAACATGCTTCTTAACAGGAACAAAATGTCAGAAGGAAAAGGAACAAACTCTTAAAACTTGTTGCCTTTTGTTCATATAATCAATGGAGGGGGTATGGTACCACCAGCATATCAATGTGTACCTGTGAGGCGAGTGCATCAGCAGCCTGATAGTACTTTCAGACTTCTGGATACCCCAAAATTGCTGCTCTGTCTTTGTCCAGACCCCAACAACTTGGAGCTAAGTACACCAAAAAAGTAAACGGCCAAAAGTTAGGTATGTGGGAGACACACCCACAGAACAATTCCAGCTCAGCTATATAATTGAAGGCAAGGCCTCTCTGATCAAACTGCTTAATGGCCATGATCCCAGAGACTCAGAAACAAATCTTGGAACCTAGCGGCTTTTGCCAGAAATGCATCTGGTCCCTGCAGTATGTTACTGGCACTGGGTCACCCCAGGGGCGATAGAGTGTTGTCCCCTTCACCTGCTCCCTCCTGGCGGCTCAGTGGCTGTCATCCTCCAGAGGCTATTGGATAGTCAGGTTTGCGCTTGCAGTGACAAGACTTGTGGGTCCTCACGAAATGGGGTTGGAGCTGGCCCATTCCTCCCCACCTCAATGAGACCCTAGGTCGCCATCCACGAACTGCCTCTCTGGCTCCTCATCAAGCTGCTTAATGGCCATGATCCAAGAGACTCAGAAACAAATCTCAGAACCCAGCAGCTTTTGGCAGAAATGTGCCCAGTCCCTGCAGTAAGTTACCGGTGCCAGGCCACCCCAAGTGCAAATAGGTTTTATGCCTTGGCCTGTTCCCCCTGGTGGCTTGGTGGCTGTCATCCTCCAGAGGCCATTGGACAATCAGGTTTGGCCCCATAATGATGAGACATGTGGCCACTACTATGGCCATGTGACATCATATGTTATTTATAACCAGCAATAGAAAACAAATTGTCTATGTTTGCCTTTTCAGCCAATCTGAGTGTTGGGGTAAAATCCCAAATAATAATGGTGGATCTGGTGTCAAAATATTGAACGTAATCAGAGTAGAGAGAGAGTAATATGGAAATCATCTGCCCCACAGGTAGGGGAAGGGTGTGGGGTGGGAGGTATACTGGGGTTTTTTGTGGTGGAAAATGGGCACTGGTGAAGGGACTGGTGTTTCATCATTGTATGACTGAGACTTAAACCCAAAACTTTGTAATTTCTCTCGCAGAGATTCTATAAATAAATTTATAAAGAAGAAAAATAATAATCAATGACATTTACCTTGACATCAAATTTGCCATGGAAAGGAATATAACTTCCACTTAGAGTCATTTAAGATGTTCAGTAATTATCTCATTTGTGTGTGTGATATTGAGAAATAAGAAACGAAATGGGCAAAGCTCAGAGAAGACTAACCCTTGGATTTTGATTACAGATCTGAAGTTGCCAAACATCGAGGGAGGAACAGAGGTAGATGTGTATTGGGATTCAATGAGCTACGGTAACAAATCTTTTGAAAGGTTTAAAAATTGTAGCCTTAGAATGTATATAGTATTAGGGAAAAATACTTCAATAAATATAAAGTTATTAAAGAAGTTCTGCAATGAAAACTACATCAACAACTTCTTAATTTAGCAGAACAAGAAGAGCTGATGAAAGTGTTTGATCCTTTGTGTGTGTTTTTAGTGCAGTAAAGAAGCAACTTGGGGTGTCAGATTTCCAATCAGTTCTTTACCACTGACCCATATTTCTCACCCCCAATGATGTGTTTGTTATTGTTTCTTTTTGATTTACTTTTATTTCCCCCCATGTTTTTTAAATATCATGATTCACAATATAATCAATTATATTGCCACTGTCACTGTCACTATCCTCCCTTTGTTCATTGATATGCTTGAGTGGGCCCAGTAACATTGTGAAACTTGTTACTGTGTTTGGCATATAGAATATGACACGGGTAGATTGCCAGGATTTGCCTTGTGGGCAAGATACTCTCGGTAGCTTGCTGGAATCTCCAAGTGTGGTGGAGGAATCAAACTTGGAAAGGCCATGTTGGCTGCATGCAAAGCAAACGCCCTACCCACTGTGCTATCATTCCAGTCCAATGATAATGTCTTACTCAATTTTTCAACACTACATCTAAACTGAGAGCCTGCTTCCTTCTACCAGTGTCACAAAAACCCCTTCCTTCCGGCATCCCCTCAGGCATGTTAAATTCTGTAAAGAGTGCTCCAGTTCTGTTGCTTTGTGCATTTGTTTCTCCAATATTCGTACTTCTAACAAAATATACATGTAGCACTGTAGCACTGTCCTCCCGTTGTTCATCCATTTGCTGGAGCGGGCCCAGTAATGTCTCCATTGTGAGACTTGTTGTTACTGTGTTTGGCATATCGAATACGTCACAGGTAGCTTGCCAGGCTTTGCCATTCGGGCAAGATACTCTTGGTAGCTTGCCAGGCTCTCTGAGAGGGGCAGAGGAATCGAACCTGGGTTAGCCAGGTCAGCCATGTGCAAGGCAAATGCCCTACCCACTGTGCTATCACTCCAGCCCAACAAAATATACATAGACCATGTAAACTTATTTTAACTTTTCAGATATTCTATTTTATTGGCCATTTCAAATTAAGAAAACTGTAAATAACTTATTTTAATTTAACTGTTGAGTATGTGATTTTTTCTCCCATTTTGTGACTCATTTGCATTTTCAAAGCATCATAGACCTAAAGGATACTACTTAGTGTTGTCACTTATGTTTGTGGTTTTCTAATTCCACATTCATACTTCCTCATGCTTTATTTACTACCCATATTCCTGTTTCTTTGTAATTATTAAGAACTTTGAACTGGTGTCTTTATAGTTCTTATCTTGAAATTACAGAGCTGCAGGACAATGATAAAATCTTTTATGACAGTATCTTCACTCACTAAACTTGGTAAGATTCCTTATGACATCCCCATTGTATCTGCTGTTCTCTGAGCATAGATTTTTTTTGGGAGGTTGAACAAGAGATTGGGGGATGTGTAGAGTATGGAGCCATACTTGGCTCTACTCAGATCATCCCTCGCTCTGTACTCACTCTGAGTGAGGTCAGAGTACCATTTGAGGTGCTGTGAATTGAACCCTGGTTGGCCTCATGCAAGTCAAATGTCTTACTCTCTTATCTCTCTGACCTTAGGGATCAATATTCATGTTGCATCTCAGTGGTAGCTCTCCAAGGAATTAGAGATAAAAATTAGATACAAGTGCTGCTCTATTTTTCTTTCTCACTGTTCCTCAACCAGCAACAACGGATAAAGTAGTGTGAGTTGTGATAAATATCACTGATGAAAATAGTACTCTAATCGGGCACAGTTCCAGGTACAAGCAATAGCAAGTACTGTTATGAAACGGGATGTAAATGTGGCCTGCAGAGATGACAGAGGTTGTGAGTGGAAGGTCCTGAGACACAGGTGGAAGGGAGATGAACTCACTTCCAAATAAGCCTTGGTGATATCTGCTGGAAGATATCAGAACCTCATTTGGAGAGTTGGATGAGCAAGCAGAGCATCTGAGTTGAGACTTCACCCATTGTCTGCATAAAACTTTAGTAGATAGGACTAGTTGATATCTCTAATCATTAGATATCATTTTCTCAAAATTCAAAAGTTCCCAACAAATACTGAGATTTCACCCAATTTCTTGTGGAGTTAGGGAAGTATTTCATTATTCACTTAAATAGTGATATTTTTTGGTATTTGCTAACTAGTAATTTGAATTTATTTTCGATAGATTTTATAATTTGTAGCAGTAATGTTCTTTTATACTAACTGTTATAATTGTGAGACAGTAATATAAAACAATTTCATTTCCATATAAATAGTAATAAACCTGCATTTTCAAAGAACTACCAATATTTTATACATTAAATGAATCTGGCATTGTAAAACCAATAGAGAAAACTTATTTCTTCCCAAATCTTAATAAGCTTCTTTCAGTCTCAATGAGCCATCTGTTTTTCAAATCTGCCAAATGAAGTCCTTTTAAAAATAATTATTAATTCAATTTTCTCGTTTATTAAACCACTGTAAATGATCACTGAAATACTCCTCTTTAACTTCAAATGTATTTTACACAGAAAAATTTTTCAGTGACTTACATAACTTTTATCAACCAGAAATCTAGAAAATAATAAAATTCATGAGTTTCCATAAAAGTAATCCATCATTTTATTTATTTATCTTATGGTATTTATTGCAACAGTTATAATAATTATGGACATATATACATATATTTTAATATATAAGATATGATTATCCAAATAATTAAAGTTTTATTATGATTACTCTCTTGAGCTATTGACAAATACATTTGATTGAAGCAGATCCAAGTTCTGAGACCTGGGGTGGTGATTAGTTTAGACCTTACTGTGAAAATCTTAAAAACCTTCTGACTTTAATATGATCAGTTGGGCTCATGGTAACTTACTTTCAGTTATCAATTACTTAAACTTTTCACAAATAACTTACTTTTTATTGAATAAACATGAAGTACAGTTACAAAATTAATCATATTTGAATTTCAGGCATACCATTTTTCAACACTAATCCCTTTACCAGTATTCGCTCCACCAATGTGGCCAGTTTCTCTCCAAATTCCCCCCAACCCAATCTGCTCCTATGGTGGACACTTTTTTCTTTTTCTTTTACCTACAGAAAGGTGGTTTAGAATATTTTTGCTGATAGGGTGTAATGCAAATTAGTTGACCTCCTTTCAGCCCACATTCCTCTTCCACAGTGACTACTTCCCTTTCTCATTGTCAGAATGGGTGCCTTTTCTGACCCCAGTGGTATCAAGATTCCAACTATTCCAGTTCTCTTGGCTTTTGTTTTATTACCTTCAGTCATTCACTATTCCTCTACTATGTTTCATTGTATCCTTCATTCATTTTGTGTTATCTCTTTTTATCTGATTCAGCAGGATTACCTCCAGATCCATCCAGGTATTAGCAATAGCATGATTTCCTTTTTTATTATGGTGAAGTAAAATTCCACTATATACCTTAGCAGACACCTATCTCGGTTGTTTCTAGATTTTAGCTATTGTGAATAGTGCTGCAATAAGCATATATGTGCAGATGTTTTTTCTGAACAATGTTTTTGGGGCCTTTTAGTATATTTCCTGGAGTATAATTATTGCGCAGCATGGAAGCTCAATGCAGAGTGTTTTGAGTAATGTCCATTTAGTCATCCAAAAAGGCTAGGAGTGTCAAAATTGCTAAAAGCAGTGAAATGGATGCACATGTTTTTTTTCTGCATCTATGACAATACTGGTTGTTCTTTTTGATCAGAGAAAATTCTTTGGCATGAAGGGGTATCTCCTTGTTGAGTTGAGTTGTGTTTCCTTGATGAATAGTAATACAGAGCTATTTTGTTCTTGATATGCCCTTTGGACATTTGTACTTCTTGTTTGAGGAAGTTCTGTTAATTTATTCTCCCCATTTTTGATAGTATTGGATAATTTTTCTTGTAAACTTTTATTCCCAATGGCAACTGTCCAGATTGCAAATTCTTCTCTCCAGGAAGGGAGCGACATGATGCTCTCCATAACAGTGCCACTGGACAACACGCCAGGCTGTGAACTCAGGACACACCAGAGAGGGATGGGTGAGACTCCTCCCTGCCCCAAGACACCCATCCCCAGCAGTAGAAAACTTCCATAACTCAGCCACCAACACACTCACGGTCAAGCCTCACCCACAAGTGTATGAATATTTCAAACCAAATATTCTATCCATACTCCAGAATTACTGCATCACATTTGACAGTGTTCAAAATAAGAGGTAACTAATCTTAGAGGGAAATAAACACTTTTACAGATATATATATATATACATATATATATATATATATATATATATATATATATATATAAAACACTCTAGGCTCAATCTTTAACAACATGTTAATGACCTCCACTACCTCCACTACCCAGCCAACGACATGCTCCAGGATGCTTTCCGGACCCTCACACCAAGACTCACATATGGGTGAAGCCCCACAGAATCAGGAAAGCAGAATACTCTGACCATGGACTCCAGACTCAGCGGACCCGGGAGCAGAGATCCTCTGCCTGCTTCCAGCAACCCGGCAGACCTCCACTACCTTCACTACCTCCACTACCTAGCTGACGCCATATTCCAGGACACTTTCCAGATGACGAAGCCGCAAATTGTCTGCAAAGTACATCATAAAACAATTAATAGAAGATTACCGCACCATATTTAATGGGGTTCAAATGGTTTGAACCATGGGAATACCTGCAAGGACAATTAGAGGTCCCCCTAAAAGCCTCAATTCGTCTCGGAGTGACTGGGAAGCTACCGAGAGTATTCTGCCCACGTGAAAGGGCCTGGCAAGCTTCCCGTGGCATATTCAATATGCCAAAACCAGTAAATACAATGGGTTTCATTCCCCTGACCCTGAAAAAGTCACCAAAATGGCAGTGTTAAAAAGGATAAGGAAGGAGAGGCTGATAAAATCTCAGGGCTGAACTAGGCTGCCAAAACGAAGAAGGACAAAATTGACTGTACATTCAATGCACGTATGCTGGCATTGGATGAATCCATCGAGGAACTGATGATGCAAGCGTGAAAGATCAAGTATGACATCATTGTCTGACTAAGACAAGAAGGCATCAATTACATCATACCACTTTCAATACTGGAGAAGAACTGTTCCTCAGAACATGCGACAAAAGAGGTGTTGGTAGTGTTGATGTCCTCAACATGAACTTGGCCATAAACATTGATTCATTCGAATGCCTAACAACCCCAATCAGATGATTACACTTGAATAGATATGGCTCACTGCCGGCAGTTTCTATCCTCATTGTCTATGTACCAACATCCAATTATGATAAAGGAGAAATTGAGAAGTTCTGCATGGAACTGGAGAAGTTCTAAAAAGAAGACCACACCTTCTACAAGATCATTGTCAGTGATTTTATTGCCAAGATAGGACCGAGAAGATCCGCTGAAGAACTCCACATTGGGAACCATGCCCTAGAATAGAATGAACAGGGTGAGAGACTGTCCTAGTTCACCATGTCAACCAAGAAAATCCATAGCATTGCACAATTCCAGAAGGCTGAATCTAAACATTGGACATGGGAGTCTCCCAGTAGGGGTTTCCACAACGAAATTGACCATATCATATTCAGTCAACAGTTTTGCCTGACCGATGTTGCTGTTGTCCCAAAATTTCAAACGGGATCAGAGCACTGTCTCCTTCATGCAAAATTCTACTTCACAGAGTTGGGGGAAAGGGTTGCAAAGTTTAAGAAGAGAACTCCCAGAACGACCACCAACTGGGAGCTCTTTGGCACTTTTGTGGCAACATGGAAAGATGCCATCATTGCAACATTGACAAGAAATGTGAACAAATGTTTCAGCACCTCCATGACTGTGAGAAGAAAGCCAAGAGAGAGATAGACACAAAAAGACTCCTTGAACTTATTCACCAATGTGGCTTGGCACAAGCCTCAGGCAACTGCAAGTCAACATCCGAGCTCACAAAGCAGTGCAGAGAAGCGATAAAGGAAGACCTCAAAGAGGGAAGAGCAGCAGTGCTGGCAGATGTTACAGAAGCTCAGAAAAGCATAAGCAACATCCACCTGTCCTTCGCCACCTACAAGACCAAAATGACTGCCCTCCGATGTCATGATGGATCTATCACACTTTCTAGAAGTGCAATGGAGAAGATTATCCAGGAACTTCTACTCAGATAACTTCGATAGCCATATCCACCTGCCCACATACCAAATTTGGCAGGATGGATATGTTGTTCCCAACCTTCTTCCTTCTGAAATCTGACACGCCATTTCATAAGTATCACATGCTAGCTGTCTGAATGCAAGGTTCTGTCTCAATGGATGAAAGCTTCCTTCTCAATGGAAAACCAGCAGGACTGTAGTACTGTACAAGAAGGGAGACATCCACGACACTGGCAACTATCGCCAGATCTGCCTGTTGTCTATTGTCTACATGCTGTTCACTTGAGTCATCCTGAAAACTATTGACAGAACAGTAGATGAAGGACAACCATGCAAGCAACCTGGTTTCTGAAAAGGATTCAGCACAATCGACCACATCCACACGATAAACAAGCTCATTGAGGTTTTTCAGGAGTTCAAGATGCCGCTCTGTCTAATGTTCATTAATTTAAAGAAGGTCTTTGATTATGTTGATACTGAAGTGGTCATTGAATCCCTAGCCAAACAGGGCATTCAAACTCAATAGCCATAAGGTGTAATTGCAGATTCACTATCAGGATCTCACCATTCTACGGGGACGTGATTATTAACATCATGAGAGGGATTTGGCAGGGTGATACTATTTCACCGAAACTCTTCATTGCAATCCTCGAGAATGTCATGCGATGACTGGGATGGGAAGGTATGGAGGTGAAAAATGACGGTCGGCAACTACATAACCTCCGCTTTGCTGATGACATCGTTCTAATAACACTAAATATTAGCCGAGCAGCACAAATGCTGACCAATTTTGACTGTGAGTGTGGAAAGGTCAGACTACAACTGAATCTCATGAAGTCAGTTTATGAGAAACAGTCCCATTCGTGATGTTCCATTTGCTCTCAATGGGACGAACATCTCCAAGTGCAACAGTTATGTGTATCTAGGTTGTGAACTCAACATGATGAATGACCTGGCACCTGAGTTGTGCACAGGGAAGAGAGCAGCTTGGAATGCCTTCAAGAGCATCCAAGAGATAGCTAAGAGGATGAAGAACCTCCAGCTCCGGGCACATCTCTTCAATTCCACTGTTCTTCCTGCATTAACATATGCCTCAGAGATCTGGGCCCTATGAAAACAGGATGAGAACGCTATTCAGGTCTCCCAAAGAGGAATTGAAAGAGCTATGCTTAGAGTATCACACTTCACTCAAGTGAGAAAAAGAATATGGAGTTCTGACCTCCATCAACGATCAGAATCAGGGGCACTGTCTTGTTTCCCAAGGTGTGGAAAATCAGATGGGCTGGACACATAATGAGATTTGAAGATGACTGCTGGACTAGAGTCATTACCAACTGGATTCCACAGTACGTCAAAAGACTGCGTGACTAGCCACCTACGAGATGGTCAGACTTCTTCGTCAAGATCCCGAAAAATCGGTTTGAGGTTGTTCTTGTTCCTAGAATGAGCAGACACCATTGGGCTACACTAGCACGCGACAGGGACTAATGGAGACTTTCCTGGTGCCCGTTGAAGCAAAGAGATGAGTAACAGGATGTCAAGTGATCAAGTGTATTGATGCTAAATTTTTTATGTTATTTGTTCACATTTGTAAAATATATCAAGCTTTTGCAGTAAGTTCAAAAATAATCGTTTCAATTATTTTATACTTAATATTATGATTCTCCTCAATTCACGCCTACATTGCAAGTTTCATCAGAAATACCAATAAGTAAGACAAAATAAAATGTCTAGATCTTTAAAGATATTAAAAACATAATTCTTTTATCATTCTTAAAGTAATATTTCTACAAAAAATGAAAAGAAAAATGTTTACAAATGTGATTTATTGCCAGTGCAATAGAAATTCAATTCAATAGAGTGCTTTTAGTCTTTTTGTTGTTTTAATTGTTTGGAAGCAACATGCCACTATGCTTAGGGCTTACACTAGGATCTGTGGTTAAATAGGTCACTCCTGTTCTCCTGGTTCCTGTTTACCCAAATCTCTGAGATATTTGTAAGCCCCAATAGCCTGTGTATTATTAATGGTTTATCCTCCCCAGAACACAATTTCTCTGGGTATCCCAAAGACTAATTGCTTTAGCTCATTCAAGAATATTATTGGTTAATAATTTCTGGTTATTGTGAATAGTGCCACAATGAACATATATTCCAGAAGTGTTACTGCATGGCCATGTGGAACACTGAAAGAGAGAGAGAGAAAAAAAAATCCTTGCCACAGAAATAGGCTTGGTGGAGGGGAAGGGAGACAGGAGGGAAACTGAGGATATTGTTGATGGGAAATGTACACTGGTAGATGCATGGCTGTTGAGACACTATATGACTGAAACCTTGTTATGCACCTCTTTGTAACTGTGTATTTCAAGGTGATTCAATTAAAAAATTCTAAAAATGTTGATTCTTAATGAGACACCCTTTAACTATAAAACATTAGCCTCCCACACACTGTTTCCTAGAGATTAGTTCTTTCTTTATCTGGAATCTCATTACCTTTCTACTAATAACCACAGCAATCTTACTTTTCAGACTACACTACAATTTACTGATTAATTTAATACATTGATTCCTCTATTGCCACTATAATCTACGATGCATAAACTCAAGTATCTTCACTTTGTTTGCTGAAATACTTTAAGCATATATGAGATAATCCATCAAGTAATACTTATGTATTAAATAATCATTTTAATTCTTGTTATTTGAGAAAATTGAGGCACAATTTTTTAAAATGAATTTTCCCTAGGTTTCAAAAATATATGTTAACATATTCAAAATAAACAGGACAAATCCTACCCTCATATTAATGTTCTTGTGCTCTTCTCCTATATTCCATTAGGAATCTCTCTCTCTCTTTCTCTCTCTCTCTCTATATATATATACATATATATCCAATAATTACTCACTATATATATATCTGACTGAATAGTATAAACATTAAATTTCTAGCATTTTCCATAATATAAGTATAATGCAAAATAATCAGATATGATTGTACCATTTTTTCTCCTAATTCTATCCACTCCATTAACAGTGTTCTCAAAGCACTGTGTTAAAAAACAGATGACTCTGTTAAATGCTGGTGGCAATTTTTTTTCTTTTTGGGTCACACCCAGAGATTCTCAGGGGTTATGTCTGGCTCTGCACTCAGAAATTACTCCTGGTTGTGCTTGGGGAACTATACAAGATGCCTGGGATTGAACCTGCATTGGCTGTGTGCAAGGCAAACGCCCTACCCAGTGTACTATCGTTCCAGCCCTGTTGGTGGCTTTCTCATATTTTCTCATATTTTCATATCATATTACAATAGGGCTGAAGTGAGAAAACATTGGAGAGGTCATTTGCCTTGCATACAACCAATCAAGTTTGATCCGCTGCACCAAATATGGTTCCCCCAGCCCTCTTAAGAGTGATCCCTGAACAGAGCATAACAGTGTGTGACTCAAAAATAAATAAAAATAAGTAACATTACAAGGTAGACTTGTACCAAAAGCAATTTATCCAATCAAAAAATGAAACTCTCTGAATATAATTTCACTTTTTATTTTAAAAAAATAGTATTATACTGGTGTTGGAGTGACATCTCAAAAGAGTGAGCTTTTCATTTGGTACGTTTAGTTTTGAACTCAGGCACTTCATGGTTTCCAGACAATTTCCAAGAGTAAGCACCTTCAGTTTTGTGCCTCAAAACAAAAAAAATTGAAATGATAATATGCTTAATGTAACTCACAAAGTATGGAAAAAATAAAACTACAATGGAATGATTGCTCTAAAATTTCTGGCATATCCTAATCAGGAAATGCTGTGACTTCAAAATATCATGCTTTAGGGAATCTTTTAAAAAGTACTCACATTGTGCCTTTATTTATATGTGGTATTTAGAATAACTGGTTGAGGGAATGCAATTTTTTAATGTATTTAATGTACATAATGTATTTATGTACTGATGCATTTATAGTACATTGTACTTTCAAACTGTTCCCATACCTAGTGAAGGTAATTCCGTTAAAAAAATGAATAAACTTCAAAAAAAATCTCTCATCTTCATCTAGTAATGATAATTTAAAAATATGTATTTGTAAAATTGCTTAAAAAACATAAAGAATACTTGAAGTGAATATTCCAGTACTTGAACAATGTTTTCCTCAGAAATATTGTCATAAACATATATCATTATCATCATTATTTGATCACTTTAGGCATATGCCATTCCTTTTCCTGATGTTGTTAATGATTTGATTTGTGATAGTCATTACAAGGATGAAGTGCCATTAATCACTAACTATGTTTAATGCTCTAAGTAGATTAAAAAGTTAATGGTTGCTGATATTCACTGGGGGTGGGGGGGTGTTAATTATGCCTATTGTACCGATGTGGGAGCTGAGAGGCAAGACTACCTATGGTCACACAACAAGAGAGTCTGTCAACACAGATTTGTATATTTTTTTCACTGAATCAGGGTAAGCCATGTCAGCCACGTGCGAGGCAAACACCTTACCCGCTGAGCTATTGCTCCAGCCCTAAGGTAAAATATATTACTTTTTATTTTATTTTTCTATAAATAAAATTTTATATCTAAAATTTTATTGTGTTTCAGAGAATCGTTTATATTACTCAAGTTCACTAAAAATATACAAAAAGTTCAATAAAATTAGTTAAAATACCATTTTCAGTTCTAAAATATTCCAAAATGTATTTAATGTAAATTTATACAAAATTATCTTGAATTTTAGCTAATAAAAATTTCAATTGCTATATTATAGTCAGCTTATCTAGCGGAAAGAAAGTCAAAGTGTGTTTTTCTGACTATTCCATATTATAACTAAATTTTTTCGTTTGGAAAGCAACCAGAAATCTTAAATTATAGACTACATTAAATTATTTTCACTTAATTTCATTAACTTTTTTTGAAAACAGACTTAAACATGTTTCATACTTTTAAATGTCTTTAAAGAGAGATAAATATTTAATAAGGAAATATTTCAGATGTATTTCTATATTAAGTATGATAATTATTCTGAAAAATCATGTATTTTTTGTATCTTAAAATCTTGGTGTTTTAGAAAAACAATATTTAACATTTTTAAATAATTATTTAAAAATATTTATAATACTTAAATTTTTCTCTTGCTCCTGTTTATCTATAATCTGTCCCTTGCATAGACTTATATGTAGATAGATAAAGTTATACCTTCATTTTATCAAGTCTACTTGTATTTCACCTTATAAGAGATTTTTCGGAATATCATAAAAAATTGAATCTATTGCTGCCTTACCCCTTACTATTATTCTTTCAAACCCTTATATACTTTTTTCAGATTAATAGTCTGTAAATTTTTAGTGATCTCTTTTTCTCTCCTCATCCCAATCCTAAACCAAGCTCAATGAGAAAAAGATTTTTTTAAGACCATAATCTAGACACGCAGAAATTAGTGAGAAATACAGATGAAAAAAATTCCCATTGAGACGTCAGGAAGGTACTTACAGGGTTAAAAAATCCATGCCCTGAATGTGTCTGACGTTACATAGAGTCTCATCACTGCACGGACTCAGAGCATCACTGTCTGTGACCTTGAAGTTCCTTAACCACCTGTGATTGTTGCCCTGTTAAATCTGGAGTCCTGAAGGGTACCTCTACCACTGATGACTTTTAGCAGCACTATTTTTGAGTCAACACACTCATCCACCCATCTGGCGCAGCGTAGAAGCACCAAGAGGGGCCCTGGGACCCTGAGCACTATTTGGGAAACTCCAAAACATATCAGTTGAATAAAACAAGAATGACGATATTAAGTAGCTACATAGAATTGACATACACTTGTTTCTCCTTTTCTCGGGAAGTATGCTAAGTATTATGTTATAGGAAATATTGTTAAAAAGTGGATGTTTATTATTGAAAAAAATATCAAAACATTGTTTAGATTTGGTTTTGGACTCAAAGAAAGAGTGTAAGGGTCGAGGCACAGGCCATGCGTGTGGTCCTGAACAGTAACGGGTGAAGCCATAGAGAGAACTGAGTATTGCTAGCTATGGCCCTAGATTCTGGTGAATATTGCTAGTATAGGCTGGATTGCCCCTTCACTGCATGAAAGAAGCAGCACTGCAAGCCTCAGACACTCCCATTTAGCTGATGGCTGAGAACTTTTGGAAGGAATTTGGGTCTCTTACTGCCACATGGAGATCACCTCCCACCCAAATACATTGCTGTTGTGAATATTTTTAGGACTTCTAAATGATAAACTAATTGACTATCTGATATTATAAGACCATCTGCTTTAGATCAGAGTTTTTAATGTAACAAATACAAGTTTTAGAAATTTTAATAGAAGAACTGAACATGATTGCCACTCAATGCCTCTTTTGCAAACCACGGCACCCAAAAGGAGAGAGAGAACAAAAGGGAATGCCCTGTCTCAGGGGTGGGGTGAGATGGGGGGGTGGGGGGTGGGAGGGATGCTGGGAGCATTGGAGGTGGGGAATGGGCACTGGTGGAGGGATGGGTAGTCAATCATTGTATAACTGAAACCCAAGCACAAAAATTTGTAAGTCTACAACTGTACCTCATGGTGTTTCACTAATAAATTTTTTTTTAAATAATAGAAGAAAATCCAATTCAGGCATAAATTCTTCTTTCCAAAGTGCATGCACTTTAATTTGATAATATACACATAAAATAACACAAACACAAATACAGAAATATGCACATATTTAAATGTATATGGAGTAAGGTATATGTGGAGCCATCATAATTTTTTTACCATACTCTAAAGCAATTTTCAGAGAATGAATTTTCTTCATAGTTTAAGTAGCACTGCACTGTCACTGTAGCACTTTCCTCCCATTGATTTGCTCCAGCGGACACCAGTAACGTGTCCATTGTGAGACTTGTTGTTAGTGTTTTTGGCATATTGAATATGCCACAGGGAGCTTGCCAGGCTCTGTTGTGCTGGAGGGATACTCTCAGTAGCTCGCTGGGCTCTCCGAGAGGGACAAGGGAATCAACCCGGGTTGGCCGTAAAGTAAAAGTAAAGTAAAGGCCCTCCCATTGATCATCGATTTGCTCGAGCGGGCCCAGTAACGTCTCCGTTGGAGACTTTGTTGTTACTGTGTCTGGCATATCGAATACTTCACGGGGAGCTTGCCAGGCTCTGCTGTGCGGGCGAGATACTCTCGGTAGCTTGCTGGGCTCTCCGAGAGGGGCGGAGGAATCGAACTCGGGTCGGCCATGTTGGCTGTGTGCAAGGCAAACGCCCTACCGCTGTGCTATCGCTCCGGCAAATGCCCTACTCACCATGCTGGGCTGCAGCGATTGTTTAAATATTTATGCAAAATTAAGTGTATTCTCAGACTGCATTATGACTTCTAAATTTCACAGTGTTCATATGTATTGGTTGAGTAGACAGATGAACACTTGTTAATGATTTATATTGCACTAAAATATCTGCTTCATTTAAGTAGGCTACTTAATCATGAGTGCAAGTGGCTCTTTTGCAAAAGTATGTTAGTCTTTTATATGGGTTGCATGAAATAAAAACAGCATATATGGTGTATATGGAAATATTTGGAACCAGGCAAATACATGAATGTATTTGTATGAAGTATTACCGTTTTTCTATAGATTTTTTTTGCTTACTTATATACACATGAAAATGTTCATGTATATAAAATCACTATTCAATATGTTCATGATTTATCTGTATAATTATTTTTCTTAGTTCTAGGACATAGGAATGTCCAATATGCATTTTTTGTCTAAAAGAAATCAATGAAAAATTGTACTATTGACAAAAGTTTCTTATTTTTGCAACTCTAATTGCAATACAGTAGTTTTATGGATTTTGAGCTCTTACTCATTCCATAAGGATTCCATTATCCATTATCAAGTGGATTTGGTATAAATTTGTTAGGAGTGCATGATTTATGTTCAATCAGGGTAGTATTTATTGACATACTTAATTTTATTCTTTGATGCACTATGATAACCATATCCTATTGGTAAAAGCACAACATTTTGCTGCTCTTTCTTAATGCAGTTATCTTGCATTCATTGGAAACAAGAAGCATGACTATTTGAAAGCTCCATTATTTTCTCTTTGTGCCTAAAGCATATAATGTAATCCATACAATGAAAAGAAATTTTAGCAGTGGCTATTAAATATGTTTAACTGCAGTGTGGGGAATGAGTAAAAATGAGGAGAAATTACTTATGTAAGTAAACAATAAAACCATTAACTTACTAGATTCGAATAAACATCTGATTAAACACCAAAAATTAAAATGACTATTACGATATCTTAAAGTTCTATTTGGATTTGAACACCAAATTATAAAGCTATTATTATGATGATTGGATACATATAAAATAGATATGATTAGTAGCCAGGACACTTTTCAGTCATTATCCAAATGGATCTTTGATTGTTGTTTTCAACAGTCTTGAATAGAAAGAGGTTTTACAAATGCTAAACAATATACTATTATGTAATGCAATATCTATACTGTGTTATGGTAAGTTGATTAGTGAAAAAATAATTAAAAATGATCTCAAAATATTTTCAAAACAGATATTCAATTTATTGTGTCGTTCTTCTGATTTTGTTTCTTAAATTTGATTATGACAGTTAATACTAAAAATGAAGTTTATATGTAAATATGCTTAATTGAAACAAATAATTATATTTATAATACTGATGATACGATATGAACATTTGTAAATTTCTCACCCATTTCTAACCTTTTACAAAACTCTGGAACTGATAAAAATGTACATTCTATTTTATCTTTAAAAAAAATTAATGCAGGGGCTGGAGTGATAGCACAGCGGTAGGGTGTTTGCCTTGCACACGACTGACCCAGGTTTGATTCCCAGCATCCCCTATATTTCTCCAAGCACCACCAGGAGTAATTCCTGAGTGCATGAGCTAGGAGTAACCCCTGTGCATCGTGGGGTGTGACCGAAAAGGAAATAAATAAATAAATAAATTTAATGGAATGCACAAGAAGAACATTTTTCTAGAACAAATATATATAATATATATGGTATTCATGATAATTTTATGATTTAATTTTATAAGAATCTGTATACAAAATTAATATCTTTTTTAGCTGGATAACTAGATGAAAAATGTTGTAGGTCCATAAAATGAGTTCTGAGTCACTGTAAAACAAAATAAAATTTTAATTGTAGGATGATCTACCCATAAAAATAATCTTTGGTGTATATGTAAATGTAGAAAAAATAATTTATTTTAATGTATCATGTATATATAAATTTTTAAGTTCCAGATAGTCTTTAGCAAATAGGCATCTTATACTCCATCCTGAAAAATAATGATCTAAGTTTGCTTTTGGCTTTGAGCTCAAGGATGATACTTGGTAGGGATCAGGGAACCACTCATGGTGCTGAGTATTGAACTTGGGTTTTCTGTGTACAAGGCAATTGCAGAGTAACCATATGTTATAATCTTGTATTTTTACAACAATCTTCAAACACCTTCCTCTTATTGCGGTGGGAAGGTGCTTGTGGTGGGATTGGTGTTTGAATATTATCTGTAATGAACTATTGTGAAATACTTTATGAGAATAAGATATATAAAAATTGAAAAAAAGAAATAGCATTACTTAATACTAATTTGTCATGCATATATATGTTACAAGTAAAGAGTATTATTTAAAAGTCTTCATCCATCACCTAATACAACTGAGACATTCTGGTTTAAAAAACAATCAAATGAGATCATTGAGTTGCTATGTTGAAAAGAATAGACAGGATGTGAAATAAGTTCTTTATAAAGATTCACAATAAAGATTTGCATTGTTTTTCATAAGAATATTATAAGCCAAACACATTCTTAAAAGATCAGAAAATTTTACACATCAGATCTATCATTTAAAATAACAAATTCTTTGATTTTAGTACAAAGAAAAGCTTTCACAACTCATTAAAGAGCTTGGAACCAAAAGGTAACAAAATTGTATGGTATCATAAAATATTTAACATTCATTGCATTTGTCAGAATTTCTGTCTTTAATAATTAATCAAAAATTCATCTTTTAGTTCTAATGAAACTTATTCTATAAAGTCTATAAGGCAGTGTGGAACTCTTTTCTGAGATATGAGCATGAAACATCAATGGTAATTTTAGGTTTTATTAAAATTTTGGAATTCAGCATAATCACTTACCAAATACATATGCAATACCAACCAGATATTTACTTTTAACCTGTGGTCATATCACGATCACAATCACGACCATCCTGTTGTTCGTCGATTGCCTCAAGCAGGCCCCAGTAACGTCTCCTTCGTCCTAGTCCTGGGATTTTTGAAAAGTGCCATATTCAAGGCTCTTTCGGGTTTAGGAAAATAAGGCCCATCATTGTTACTGGTATTTGGCATATTGGGTACGCCACAGGGAGTTTGCCAGACTCTGCGGTGTGGGTAGGTTACGTTCAGTAGCCTGCTGGTTTGTCCAAAGTAAGAATGAGATAATAAATTGTCCCGTGATATGGCCGCGTGCTTCAGGGAGCTGGGTTTTATAGTCTCTGGATCTTGGCCGTTGATGGGATTACACGGCGCCAGGGGGCCAGTTGGTGGGTGTGACCCCTGCCTACTGGTAGGTGGAGGATCTGGGTGGAGGATGCTCAGCCCCAATCCAAGCAGGCTTGGAGATCTCAGCCCCAGGACCTGCATGCCTTTGTTCTGCTGCCAGTACCTTCATGCGTGTGGAGAGTGGTCTCAGCATGGTTGTGGCTGGTTCTGGTGATCTTCAGCTGCCAGAGCTCTGGTAGGGGCGGGGAGGGAAACTAGCGTACCAAAATGATAGTGCAGTGGGTAGGGCACTCTACTTCTTTGTGGCTGACCAATCAACAGTTAGTTAGCTACTACAGTTCTGATTCTCTAAATAGTTTTGACTGTACCTTCTGAATTTAACTAGACTGTAAGAGTGGGCTGGGGAATCAGAATCAGAATTGAGACTCCAGAGAAGGAGGATGAAGGGGGATCGAGAAGGAGAATGAGGTAGCTTGGGGGAGGAAGAAGCAGGAGAGGAGGCAGAGGAGGGAGACAGGAATGAATGGACGGAGTATTGGAATAAACTGCACCAACCAGCCTGGTCCTCATTTCCTTCCTTCGCCTACCCATCGCCATCGACCTCCCCGGGGTGGGTGAAGTGGCATGAAACTACCGAACGTGGTTGGTGGGAGAGACAAGCCACTGCCGCTGTAGTCTTTTTTGAGTTTACACAATGGAACATTTTGCTTATTTATTGTCTTTGATCTTTTGAGCCATATCTGGTGGTTTTGAGGGATCACTCTTGACTCTGCACTACAGATTACTCCTGGCAGGTTCAGGGGACCACAGGGGATGCTGAAGGTGAAAATTGTGGAGGCCTTGAGGCAAGGCAAGCACCCTACCCACTGTAATATTTCTCCAGCCCCTCCGGAGTCTTTTACTTAAAGCAGAATCAAGCCAGTGGCAATTGTTTCAGGGACACCAGGTTGCTGATAATCAAATGCAGGTTATTCTGGTTTCTCCTGCCTGTGATGATAAAGTTTTTTCAGTGGCCTGGGTACATGGCACCTTGGTGTTAACTTGGAGGGATGTTCATGCCAAAGTTGACCCTAAAGAAGCAATTGCGTATTCAACACAGATTGAAGAACTTGAATGAAATATGCCTGGTCAGAAAAATCCCATTTGTTACCAAAAGTGCTCACAGTGAATGTGAAAAAAAAAACACACAAAGGTTAAGGCTTCCAGCATGTCATGGAGTTAGTTTACTCTGCGTGCTGTTCTTATAGAAAGATTGTACAGAGATATAGATTTTTTTTTATTTTGTCATTTTTCCTTCATGGAGCCATTGTGTTAGGATGATGAAGCAATCTTGGCAATATGAATAATTTAAAAGTCAGGGGCAAACACTAAAAACAGAGAAGGAATGGACGGCTCTTAAGTTGCTTCAAGGCAGTTGATGAAGTTCTCAGATTCTGTTGCATTCTTCTCCTTGGAGAGCGATTCATGCCTTGACCATAGGTGTGACCTCTTAGCTCTTTGTCCTTGAGAGAAGCAAATGTTTTATGTCTCTATACTCCTCTCTCTCATGGGCTGGAGCAATAGCACAGCGGGTAAGGCGTTTGCCTTGCACACAGCCAACATGGCCGACCTGAGTTCGATTCCTCCGCCTCTCTTGGAGAGCCCGGCAAGCTACTGAGAGTATCTCGCCCATACGGCAAAGCCTGGCAAGCTACCCATGACATATTCGATATGCCAAACACAGTAACAAGAAAGTTTCACGATGAAGACGTTACTGGGCCTGCTCGAGAAAACTGATGAACAACGGGAGGGCAGGACTTCTCTCTCTCATTCTCTGCACCCCTCCCTGTCACTCTCTTTTGTTCTTTCTCCCTTCTCCTATAAAAATTCTCAAAATAAAACTATTTCATTTCATTATTTAAATAAAGTATCATATCTAGAGTCATTTCATATTTTATGTTTTTTCCATATGTGTATATATTTGTGCCATGAATCTCTTATCTTATTGATGAATATGAAATCCATTATGCTGCTAATATTTTTTTAACTGAGCCTTAAATTTCAGACTTTGTCTGTAAATTGCTCCAAGAAACAAAGTGATGAATTTTAGTTGTTTGCTAGAGAAAATGGCAGTGCCACTTTTCCTAGGAAGTTTTATGACCTTCAAATTAATGAAGGTGAGAAATTATTCAACTATAAAACTTCCAGATCTTTGGGAAAACAGTTTGTCAACAATGAACATCACCTACCCCCCCCCAAAGAAATAATAAAAAAGGCCCATTTCAGAACTATTCGTAATAACATAGGCTCAAGGGAACTAATATTTGGCTTGCCGGGCTTTCTGAGAAGAGGCGGTCTAATTTTATCATTTATAACAATACTAAACAGTCAAAATTGTCTAAGTTCCTAATACTCTATTTAATATCAATATTGTTTTTTTCGTCTTTTCATTTCAAGTAATTAGATTTTCTGTTTCAATTTAAAATATTTTTTTCTCAAGGAGTTCATTAGCATATAAACTCATTCAGCTCATTTTCTTCTTTTCTTTCTTCCTTTCCTTCCTTATTTCTTTCTTTCATTTTTTTTTTGTTAAGGTCTCCACAAGAATTCTAATGACCACCAGAACTACATTGGCAGTACTTACATAGGCTAGAATTTTAATAAACAGGCTGACAAACAAAACTCTGTTAGCATGTTTATTTTTAGTTTTGGTGTACTAATGATCAAATCTGGATCTCACATAAGTATGTACATGCTTTACTATTGAGTCATATCTCTGGGCCCTCAAATGCAATTTTTCGTTTTTATGGTTTCATTATCACAACAAGATTCAGGGAGAGACAAGGCAGAGTCTCCTACCCCATGCCTGACTGTCCTCAGCAGGGCCAACAGCTGAAGACCTCCTGGACCAAGCCAAAGTCATGCTGCAACTACTCTCCACACTCTTGGATGAGCCTCACGCATAAAGGAACTGGCAGAGGAACCCAGGTATGGGGGACCCGGGTCTGAGATCTCCAAGCCTGCAAGGTTTGGGACTGGACCCTCCAGTAGCTAGACAGCTACACCCACCAACTGCCGTGTAACCCCAACAACGGCCAGGATCCAGAGATTATCATGCCAAGCTCCAGAGACTTTTTATTTATGTTTATTTATTTTCCAGGTTACCTTCAATATCCCACCCACACGACAGAGCCTGGCAGGCTATCCGTGGTGTATTCGATATGCCAAATCCAGTAAAAAAAAAAAATGGATATCATTCCCCTGACCCTGAATACAGCAGAGTCAAGAAGGATATGTAAGGAGAGGCTGATAAAATCTCAAGGCCAAACGAGGCTGCCAAAACAAAGAAAGGCAAAAATTGATTGTCTGTACTTTCAATGCACGTACGCTGGCATCTGATGCATCCATCGAGGACATGATGGTACAAGAGCGAATGATCAACTACGACATCATTGTTCTGACCAAAATGAGGAGACATCAATCACATTATGTGGTTTTCGATACTGGAGACAAACTGTTCCTTGGAACATGTGACAAAAGAGGCATCTATGGTGTCTGTATCCTTGTCAACACAAACTTATCCATGAGCATTGATTCATTCAAATGCCTAACAACTTGAATCAGACAATTACACTTGAATAGATGTTGCTCACTGCTGGCAGTTTTTATCTTTGTTGTCTATGCACCAACATCTAATTATGGTAAAGGAGAAATTGAGAAGTTCTACATGGAACTGAAAAAGTTCTATAAAGAAGACCACACCTTCTACAAGATCATTGTTGGTGATTTTAATGTCAAGATAGAACCAAGAAGATCAGCCGATTAACTCCACATTGGGACCCATAGCCTACAATGTACCAAACAAGGTGACAGACTGTCTGAGTTCATCATGTCAACCAAGACAATCATAGTAACTCATAGTTCCAAAAGGTTGAATCTAAACTTTGGACATGGGAGTCTCCCAGTGGACGGTTCCACAATGAAATAGACCACATCATATTCAATCAGCGGCTTTGCCTAACCGATGTTGCTGTTGTCCCAAAATTCCAAATGGGATCGGAACACCATCCCCTTCATGCAAAATTCTACCTCATAGAACGGAGAGAAAAGAATGCAAAATTTAAGAAGAGAACTCCCAGAACGACCACCAACTGGGAGCTCTTTGTCCCTGTTGCGGCAACAGATGCCATTATTGACAATATTGATGAGGAATATGATCAAATGATTCAACACCTCCATGAGTGTGCAAAGAATGCCAAGAGAGAGACAACCACAATAAAACACCTTTCTTCAAACACTCTTGAACTTTTTCGCAAATGTGGCTTGGCACATGCCTCAGGTGACTGCAGGTGAACGTCCGAGCTGACAAAACAGTGCAGAAAAGTGATCAAGGATGACTTCAAAGACAGGAGAGCAACAGTGCTGGAAGATATGGCAGAAACCTGGAAAAGCATTCGTAATGCCCACCTGTCCTTCATCAACTATAAGACCAAGATCACTGCCCTCCGACATCCTGATGGATCTATCACATCTTCCAGAAGGGCAGTGGAAATTACTCATGACTTCTACTCAGATCTCTTTAATAGCAATGTCCACTTGCCCACATACCAAATTCGACAGGATGGATATGTTGTTCCCAATGTTCTCCCTTCTGAAATCCAACACGCCATCTCGTTGGTAAAGAAACAAAGAGCACTTGGCCCAGACAAGGTCAGACCTGAACACCTGAAGAATTTACCGTCAGTACTCATCAATACACTGGCTCGGCTCTTCACACACTACCTGTCTGAATGCAAGGTTCCATCTCAATGGAAAACCAGCAAGACTGTACTACTATACAAGAAGGGAAACATGCATGACATTGGCAATTATCGCCCAATCTGCCTATTGTCTGTCATCTAAAAACTGTTCACTCGAGTCATCGTGAATAGGATTTGAAGAACACTAGATGAAGGACAACCATGTGAACAAGCCGGGTTCCGAAAGGGATTGAACACCGTCGACCATATCCACACAATAACCAAGCTCATTGAGGTCTCAGGAGTTCAAGATGCCGCTCTGTCTAACGTTCATTGATTTAAAGAAGGCCTTTGATGCTGTTAAGACAGAAGCAGGCATCGAAGCCCTAGCCAATCAGGGAGTACAAACTCAATGCATCAGTATCCTCCGTGAGCTCTATTACGAATTCACTACCAGGATCTCACCATTCTACAAAGAAGTAATCATCCATGTCAAGAGAGGGGTTCGGCAGGGTGATACAATTTCACCAAAACTCTTCAGTGCCACTCTCGAGAACATCATGTGACGACTGGAATGGGAAAGGATGGGAGTAAAGATAGATGGTCGGCAACTACACCACCTCCGCTTTGCTGATGACATCGTCCTAATAACACCAAACATCAGCCAAGCGGCACAAATGCTGACAGACTTTGACTGTGAATGCGGAAAGGTCGGACTACAGCTGAATCTTACGAAGACAATGTTTATGAGAAACAGCCTCATTCCTGATGCTTCATTCGCTCTCAATGGAACCACCATCTCCGAATGCAACAGTTATATATACCTAGGTCGAGAAATCAACATGATGAATGACCTGGCACCTGAGTTGCACAGGAGGAAGGGAGTGGCTTGGAATGCCTTCAAGAGCGTTGAAGAAGTAACAAACAGGACAAAGGACCTCCAGCTCTGAGCACATCTCTTCAATTCCACTGTTCTTCCTGCATTAACATATGCCTCAGAGACCTGGGCCCTATGAAAATAGGATGAGAATCCTATTTGGGTCTCTCAAAGAGGAATCGAAACAGCTATGCTTGGAGTATCATGCTTCACTCAAATGAAAGTTAGAATCCGGAGTTCTGATCTCCTTTAACACTCAAGAATCAAGGATGCTGTCTCATTTGCCAAGGCATCAAAAATCAGATGGGCTGGACATGTAATGAGATTTAAGAAGACCGATGGACTAGAGCCATTACTGACTCGATTCCACAGGACGTCAAAAGATTGCGTGGACGCCCATCTACAAGATGATCAGACTTCTTTGTCAAGACCCTGAATGATTGGTTTGAGGCGCTGCATGTTCCTGGAACAAGCAGATGCCATTGGGTTTCCCTGCATGCAACAGGGATGAATGGAGACATTACTGGCACCCGCTCGAGTAAATGGATGAGTAATGGGGTATCAAGTGATAAAGTGATGTTTTCATTTATTGAAGTATGACTGAAATATTCTTTGTTTTTTTTCTATAACTACTCAGCAGCCTAATAATTTTCTCTGCCTTTGTGTATTTGCTGAATGTGGTTTTTTTTTATCTGTTATCAGCTGCCCCTGACTGTCTAGAGTGGATAGTCTTTCTCAGACATGGTGATATCAGTTTGAAAATCACTATAGTCACTGGCAAACCAAGATACTTGCTAAATTCTTTGGAGAATGCAGAATCTTGGTTTTACAGAAACTTAGATTATTTACTCTCATTATTTTTTGCATTTCTTTCTCTTTTCTTAGATAGTATTCTCTCATTCTGGTATTTTGCCATGAAATGCCTAGCATTTTTGATATTGCCTGGTACTAAACTGCTTCTTTAATTCTGACACACTGGCTCGCTTTGTTAGCAGTCTTTTCCATACTTATTAACCTGTACATTGGGGCAATATTAAGACTACCTTATGTTTGTGTATTTTTCACTATCAGAAATGCCTGCCCTGAATTTTATGATAACCTCTGGCTGATAATTATTTGACATATTTTACCAGATTTTTAAAATTTTCCTAGAGAAGAGAGTGACTCTGATTTCTAGTACTCATTTTGTTCATGATCACAAGTCATCAGGGTCTCAATGGATTTATGCAAAATAAAAAAATATTTGGCATAGGGGCTGGTATGTGAGAGGTATGTTGTTGTGAGAGGTATGTTCCCAAACCAGGTACCTTGTCCCTCAAACATTGTCAAGTGCAGCTGAGAAGGTGCCCAGAACCTTCAGATGGCCTGGATATTCTCAACACTTTAGCACTTCAGCAACATCACATCCCCAGACCCAAATGTTGAACCACTGGCCAAATGGGCCAAAAATCAACAGTGGGGCCCCAAGCCTCCTGAATTCTGCTTGGGAGTTTTCTCCACATGTCTTTTTGTTAATTATTAAAATAAATAGAATTACTGAATACATATAGACAAGTAAGTGAAAAATTAAACACAATGAGTCATTTAATTACTTTCATTTCTCATTTTCAGTAAATATATAAACAAAATAAAAGAAAAAAGTCTATTCGAAAATAAGCTGTGGGAACTTATAAAAGGCATTAACCCCATTTATTTTTTTTAAAAATATGATCTGTGAAGATTATAAAATACAACAAATATAAACTCCAAATAATAAAAAACTCTTTCATTCTTATGGTAGAATTTATACATAACAAAGTATAATTTAATTTTGAATCAATTATTCCACAGAAGTAAAAGAAAATCACAATATATAAAACAAGAATGAACATAAAGTTCTGTGTGATATACTTAGATGAATTATTGACAGTGTGCTTTATGACATAAATTGATACACCGCATTCTGGTTTTGTACTTTTACACATTTTCCACTAGTATTTCATAAATATTTTACATGGTATTAAAGTAAGAAAAAATCTCTGAATTCAAATGGAGAATCACAAAGATCACAAATCATCTTGTTAATCGTCGATTGACTCGAGCAGGCCCCAGTAATGTCTCCTTCATCCTAGCCCTGAGATTATATTCAAGGCTCTTTAGGAGAATGAGACCCATCATTGTTACTGGTATTTGGCATATTGGGTATGACACAGGGAGTTTGCCAGACTCTGCCGTGTTGGCAGGCTACATTTGGTAGCCTGCCAGTTTGTCCACAGTAGGAATGAGATAATAAGATGTCATAATAGGATGTTATAATAGGCGTAATAGGCAGTCTCCTGCCCCCGCGCCTGACTGTCCTCGCCGCTGGGGCCCATTGGAGGGGAGCGGGTTGAGCTTTCCTCCCCGCCCCGACCAGGGTTCCAGCAGCCAAAGACCTCCAGGACCAGCCACCACCATGCTGAGACCACTCTCCGCACACATGAAGGTACTGGCAGAGGGACAAAGTCACGCGGGTTCCGGGGCCGAGATCTTCAAGCCTACTCTGATTTGGCCCGAGCATCCTACACCCAGATCCTCCAAATTTCAGTAGGCGGGGGTCACACCCACCAACTGGCACCCTGGCGCCGTGTAATCCCATCAATGGCCAAGACTCAGAGACTATAAAAACCAGCTCCCGGTCTTAGAATAATCACCGAAAAATATTGAACTTGAAAATACCACTTTTAGGCTTCATTGTCCTGAAAGGGAGCATAACATGACGCCAGACCCCATGCCAGGCTGTTTCACTTGGGGCGCCCCGGATGGGGGCGGGTGAGACCCCTCCCTGCCCCAAGGACCCAACCTCAGCAGCTGAAAACCTCCAGAACTTAACCACTGCTGTGCTCACGGCCACTTTCCACATGCTTGGGCCAAGCCAAACAAATGGAGAATAAGTGCACTATTAAAACCCCAAAGTGCCTTTTTCATGTTGGGAATTAAGTATTGGAGAACATTTGAATTGGAAAAGGGTATTGTCAACTTTAAATGACAATTTAAATCCTGTGTCCAGTTTCATGGTGAAACGAAAATTAACAACTCATAATAGGAAAACAAGTCTAGTTTAAAATAAGTCTTGGTTACCCATCTGTAACCATGAGAACTCTACATGAGAACACACAGAAGGTATTAACACCATGGAACAGGACAGGATCACTTCTGAACAGGGAAATGCAAATCAAAACCACACCGTGGAGCCATTACCCACAACACGCCAATCTACCTTCTCAAACAGGTGTGTGAATGCCAAGGGCCAGTGACACCCTACCCCCTGCCTTAATCCTGGCCTGACACCTGAAGGGAAGCTCTACCTCCCAGCATCTAGCCCAGGAACTGCCTTCCTCTGCCAGCCATCGCCCACAATGTGCCAATATAACTTTTCAAGCAAGATGTGTGGACCCCCAGTGTTGACCCCGGATCTACAATTCATAACATAGCTTTAAAATCTCTAACCACAAATAATCACACGTGATCACATCTGCATGTCATCTATACCTTGTATTTGAGATATTAGCTAACCCAGGCCTCATATTTCTTTACCTATCCATAACCACGATAATAACACACAAAGACATAGCCCACTGTAGGCACTAAAACATACAACAACACACAGGAAAAACATACAAAACTCAAAGGTCACAATGGTAAAACAATTCAGAAACTCAACAGGCTTAGTGAATGAAGTAGTTAGCACAAATGAATGAAACAGAAATAATGAACTATATAATCTCTTATATAAGGAATTTAGAACAGAGTGTTTAAGAATGTATCAGGAGCTCAAAGAAGAAATGAAATGCACTGCTGATAAAATACAAGAGGTTATGAGAGCAGAAATGAGGAAAACGCAAACAAAAATACAAGCAGAAATTGCAGACCTAAAATTCTTGGTAGTTGCTGAGGAAGGCCTCAGCAGCAGAGTAACAGCTGTGAGGACAGAATCAGTGAGCTCCAAGAATGAGTGCAGAGAATCCACAGACAATAGGAGAAAATGGAAAAGAGCCTCAAAATAAACCAACAGATATCAATAGAAAATCAGGATGAAGCCAAGAGCAATAACATAAGAATCACCGGAGTTCCAAAGGAACAGGAAGAAAACCCTGATGAAGAAGAAACTGTCAAAGACATAATTACTGAGATGTTCCCAGAGCTGAAGAGCACATGCAAGCAGTTCCAGGAGTCTTGAAGGGTATCAGCTAGAAGAAACCCTTAAAAAACAAACAGAAAAAAAAAAGCTTCAAAAACCATAGACAGAGATAAAATTCTGGAAATCACAAGATCAAAGAAAGCAACTGATTATAAAGGAGCATCCTTAAGATTTATAGCCAACTTATCTGATGAAACCTTCAGGACCCAAAGATGGTGGTGGGATATACTGAAAAAAACTCAGTGAAATAAACACCTAACCAAGTATACTTTACCCAACTAGACACCCATTCATATGGGAAGGAAAAACACAGATTCACAAACAACAACTCAGGAACTTCATAGACTAAAAACCATGGTTATAGGGAAAATTAATGGGCTACTTTAAGACAAGAGAAGCCCCTCAAATAAACCAAACTTCAGTAGAAACATGCGACAAAATCCCTTTACAATAATCTCTCTCAATGTCAAAGGGCTAAACGTGCCAATTAAATGACACACAGTGACAGGATAGATCCAAAAATTGAATCCAACATTCTTCTGCCCACAAGAAACACATCTGAACAGTCAGAGCAAACACAGACTCAAAGAAAAAGGATGTAAAACAATTCTGTAAGCAAACTACTTCCTCAAAAAAGCTGGGATGGCCATCCTAGTATCAGACCGCATAAACTTCGGACTGAAGAAGATTACAAGAGACAGTGAAGGTCATTTCTTAATGATCAGAGAATCTGTACACCAGGAAGAACTCACACTCCTAAATGTATGTGCACCTAATGAGAGGCAAGCAAAATATAAAACAACTGCTCATATACTTAAAGAAAGACATTAATACAACGTAATAATAGTTGGGGATTTCAACACCGCTTTACCAACTTACCAACATTTGATAGGTCAACCAGACTCAAACTCAGCAAGAACATACTTTATCTGAGGGAAGAAATGGGAAACAGAGAGTTAGTAGGTATATATAGGACATTTATCCCCTAAGGACCTAACATGATGGCCTGTCACTATCTGTATTGCAAACCATAATGACCAAAAGTAGAGTGAGAGTAAGAAGAAGATGCCTGCCATAGAATGGGGTAAGATGAGGTGAGGGTGGCAGGAGGGATACTGGGAACATCGGTCGTGGAATATGTGCACAGTGGAGGGATGGGTGTTTGATCATTATATGGCTGAAACTCAATCATGAAAGCTTTGTAACTGTATCTCACAGTGATTCAATAAAAAACATTAAAAACTTGTGATATAATCTCAAATCAGTGAGTGGAACATATAAAATTCTCAAAACTGCTGGTGTTGGTGTGGTTGTGGTAAAAAAGAAATGCTCATCTTCTTTTTTTGAGAAAGTGGTTATACTCTGCAAAAATCAGTACTGTGATCTCTCAGAATGAAACTGAAATAGAACTCCCATGTAACCCAACATACAACGTCTTGGTATCATCCTCCCAAATACAAAATCATGAATAAAAAAGGGTATATACAAGTTTTTGTTCATTGTAGCACATAGTACAATAGAGAATATGGAGGGAAAAACTCACATAAGAATCAATGCATCAAATATTTTTGCCAGAACAATAATGTAGCAGGTAAGGCAAATGCCATGCATGCAACAGATATGTATTTGATCTGTGCACTGCATGTGGTTCCTGCAAAAGTGATCCGTGATGGCATAACAGGGAGTGAAATCTGAACCCTACCTGGCAAGGGCCTCCACAATATTTTTAAAGAAGGCGTAATAGTGGGTTAATATAAATAGCATTTATAATTCTTTTTTTTTTTCAGATATTTAATCTGTGACAAGGAACAAGCATGTTAGTTTAATGGAATATAAGATTTGATCTACTTATACCCCCATGCCATATAAGAGTATACAAAATGTTTACTGTAATAGATTTGCAAATGACAAGAGCTAATGATGGAAGAAAGAAATACTGGATTTAATAGTTGTTCCACTTTTTTTAAAAAAGAACAATATGAGAACTAACAATATGAAAAATAGTTTGGTTTTTGGAAAATGGACAAATAGAAGTAAAGATAGAAGGTAATATTAGAAACAATGTCTGCAGTCAAAAGGTCAAAGATGAAATACATTTTCATTTCTATAACATTTCTATAACATTTTAATTATAGAAATTTAAAGGATTATTTTGAGTTAAGCTTTATGAGTGATGTAAAAGGTCTAGGCTGTCATTTCTAACTCAACTCTAGCACTATCCTCTCTGTGTCTCTATCTCCCTATAAACAGCAAAAATATTTACTGAAACTCATCATCTGTAGCTGTACAAAATAACTATACATGGTATGAAGCTTAAAAATGTATCTATATTTAATTTATAAATAATATTGTTGCCCACACAAGTCATCATTTTTATTTAATACTTATATTTGGGAAAATCATCCAATTGATGTCTTCTTCAAACCAATACAAGAATATAAACAATTTAATAATAGGATGTGGTACAGAGGCATGTCACATAAAAATAGACTTTAAAAAGATACATGGTTTCAAGATGTTCATGGAGATTCCCAGGGAATTTAAATTACTGACAAAGTTTTGTGAGCCAGAAGGTATACATGGCAGTTTGATAGCAAGACTCAGTGGCACTGAGGCACCTAAAGGAGAAGAATTGGTGTTGTTTCAGCATAGTACATGCCCATGAGTAATATTGATTTTATATGAGTTTTGTAACTAAGATAAAAGCATCGCTCCTGCCTCGGGTCTCTTTCGTTCATTGATAGTCTATTTTTCCCTATTATGCACTACAAGAAAATAGCCATTTAAAAATCTACATAAGTTTTTAAATATTTGTAAAAAAGATGAATGGTGAGGAATTTTGGATCTTGAAGGAGCACAGAGGAAATTGTCACCAGATTTTACTTTTCATGAAGTCAGATGTCAGAAACTGTCCAAAGCACAGTATAAAGTACTATGATTTATAATGTGAAATTAAGTTTTTCAATATCTGGAATAAGTACATGCTTAACATTTATTTGTTTCAGATTTATTCTTTTCATGCAATATTAAGATATAGTAAATTCTATTAACATCTAGCTAATAAAATTCATTTAATAAATTAGATATGCTTATGGAAATGAAACTCTCTTTTAAGAGTTGCTTCATTTTTTCTGACTGAATTCTAAAATACTCTGTGAAAATGTAAGGAACAATGAAGTAGCTCAAGTGATTGAGCACAGGACTTCCTTATCGAGGTCCTGAGTTTTATACCTGACACATTATGTATCCCTGAACACTCCCGGTTGTTACCTTTATTTAAAAAAAATAAGCTGGATTAGCAGTATAGCAGGTAGGGTTATTGGCTCACAGGAAGCAAGCCAGGTTCAATCCCCAATACCATATATCGTCTTCAGTGCTCAACCAGGAGTGATCCCTGAACACAGAGCTAGAAATAAAACCATTGGTATGGTCCAAACCACCCATCCCTAAGTGTCCAGTTTATCTAAAAGCAAATAAATCCACACATTTTACTGTAATGTCAAATAAGAAATATTTCATTCAATACAACCCAATTTTTCAAACATGAGAGTTCTATCTGTAACTTAACCTATTTCCAAAGGACTTATTCTCCAAAATACTTTCACACTGAAGACTGGGTTTCAATCCAAGGAATTAAAAAAAAATGCATATATCCAGTCAATGCTCCCCAAAATGAAAGAAACCCATTCCATTTGCAGATATGTGTATTATTATCCATAGCAAAGGAACATGGAATCTTTCAATTTTTCACAATACATCTATAATATGATACAAAAGTACAGCTTCCTCTAGGGGAAACATGTCTTATTTAAAATGACCCTATCTGAGAGACCAAAATGATAGTTCAGGAGATGAGGTATTTGTTTTGCATGTAGACACTTTGAAAAACCCTGGTTTTATCCTCACAATAGTCTCATGAGAACCACCAGAAATTATTCCTGATCACAGAGGCTAGAGTAACCACTGATCACTTCCAGGTGTGTGAACCTATATGTTTCCCCAATGACTGAAATAATACAATAAATAAACTAATGGCCCTATATTGGAATAAAATTACCATAATTCAATTTAAAATTTAATTGCCTTGATCAGACAATTACAGAAACATAAACACACACATACAGACACACACACAGATCCCTTTCTATTTAGGAAGGCAAGAATACATACCTAAAATGTAAAGCCATTACCATAGTATATATCAACTTAGAAGCTCTTGAATAAAAATAAAATCCATGTAATTTAATATCACATGTTCTTAATATGTTATGCAAGTATGGCTTTACTTTAAAGTTGAATTAATATTTTATATCACTGCTACAATCCTCTTGTTTTTCATCGATTTGCTCGAGCAATCCCAATAACGTCTCCATTGTTACTGTGTTTGACATATCAAATACCTCATGGGTAGCTTGCTAAGCTTTGCCATGAGGGTGAGATACTCTCGGTAGCTTGCCGGGCTCTCCAAGAGGGGTGGGGGAATCAAATTCTGGTCGGCCATGTTGGCCACTTGCAAGGCAAACACACTACCCACTATGCTATCGCTCCAGCTCTTGTAATCATTTTAAAATTCAATATTGATCTTGTATTGTCACTGTCACTGTCCTCCCGTTGTTCATCAATTTGCTCGAGTGGGCCCAGTAATGCCTCTATTGTGAGACTTGTTGTTACTGTGTTCGGCATATTGAATACGTTATGGGTAGCTTTGCCATACAGGCGAGATACTCTCGGTAGCTTGCCGGGCTCTCCGAGAGGGGCGGAGGAATCAAACCTGGCTTGACCGGGCTGGCTGCACACAAGGCAAACGCCCTGCCACTGTGCAATCACTCCTGCCCCGATCTTGTATTATGTGACAATATTGAGTCTCTTCTTTTATATGCTTTGACTATTTTCTACCAATATTTATTATGGTTTCACTTTCTGGTCTCTAATGTAGAAGTTCATTATGTATGTCTTTGGTCATCTTCCTTTCTCCCTTTTAAGATATTTATCTCTAAGAAAATCTTTACCTTTAACTTAAAATATTGCCTAGAGGTGAATATCCCAAATTCATAACCTCTTTTTCTTTCTTGTTATAACTTTTCAGTGTTTTAGTATTGGTGTTTAGGACAATATGACCATGTTCTAAAAAATCACAGCCTGTTTTCTAGAGGTTAAAACAGTTACCTTGCAGGAGATCAGCCACAGTTGGATCTATGGTGTTTTTGAGAGTGATCCCTGAGCACAGAGCTGACAGTAAGCCCTGATCACAGTTGGCTTTGACCCAAACCCCTGCCTCCCCCTAGGCGGTTCGGTGGCCACCATCTGCCAGAGGCCATTAGGTAGTCAGGTTTGGGCCCTCAGTGATGAGACACGCAGGGCCTCGCGGGATGGGGGTGTTGCCAGCCCTTTCCTCCCCATCCATATGAGATTCCAAGTCACCCCCCACAAACCACCTCTCTCCTGATCAGGCCGATTAATGGCCATGATCTCAGAGACTCAGAAACTAATCTCGGAACCCAGCTGGTATTGGCAGAAATGTGTTCTGTTTCTGCAGTAGGTTACTGGTGCTGGGCCACTCCAGGTGGGAATAAGTTTTGTGCCTTGTCCTGTTCCCCCTGGTGGTTCAGTGACTGCCATCCCCCAGAGGCCACTGGTCAGTCAGGTTTGGGCCTGCATTGACGGACACGCAGGGCCTCACCAGATGGGGGTGGAGACGGCCCTTTCTTCCCCACCCCAACAAGACCCTGAGTTGCTGCCCACAAATGGCCTCTCTGGCTCCTGATCAAACTGCTTAACGACCATGATCCCAGAGACTCAGGAACAAATCTCGGAACCCAACAGGTTTGGGCAGAAATCCCTCCAAATTTAAGTATTAAAATTTTGGAATTTCAAATTCACGCAGCTACTACTGCAGCCACACGACACCATATGTTATTCATACCAGCATTAGAAATCAAATTGTCTACTGTTGCCTTTTCAGCCAATATGAGTGTTGGGTTAAAATCCCAAATATTAATGGTGGGTCTGGTGTCAAAGTATGAATGCAATCAAAGTAGAGAGAGATTAATGCGGAAATCATCTGCCCCACAGGAGGGTGTACGGTAGGGTAGGGGTATACTGGGTTTTTTGGTGGTGGAGAATGGGCACTGGTGAAGGTACAGGTGTTTCATTGTATGACTAAGACTTAAACCCTAAAGCTTTGTAACTCCTCTCATGGTGATTCAGTAAATAAAATTACAAAGAAAAAGTAAGATAGAGTTCATTAATTCAATTAGCTAATTAGTGGCTGAATAAATAGCAGTAATCCTACATTAAAAAAAAATAAAGCACTGCACTGTAGCAGTTTTGTCCCATTGTTCATCTATTTTCTCAAACGGGCACCAGTAACCTCTCCATTGTGAGACTTGTTACTGTTTTTGGTATATCGTATATGCCATGGGGAGCTTTCCAGGCTCTGCTGTGCAGTGGAATACTCTCGGTAGCTTTCCCAGCTCTCTGAGAGGGACGGAGGAATCAAACCTGGGTCGGCTGTGTGCAAGGCAAACACCCTCCTCTCTGTGCTATCGCTCCAGCCCAACAAAAAATTTCCTTGCTACTCTACCATTATTTGAGATAAAAATAAATGTAGGTGAAGAATAAACAAGATTGCACCACCGAAGAGGTAATATAGATGATAGATAGATAGATAGATAGATAGATAGATAGATAGATAGATAGATAGATGCTTACCTTGGATGAAGCTGACCCATGTTCAATTCCCAGCTCTGAATATGGACTCCAAGAACCACCAAAGTTCACATTGAGCATAGAGCCAGGAATAGCCTCTGGGCACTAATGGATCTTGCCCAAAGTACAATTTTTAATTTTGGGAAAAGAATCAGCAGTAAAGAGACCCTAAACAATAACAATGGCCAATTTAGGTAACTTACATAAAGAAAACTTGCCACAATTTATCACTAATGTTACATGTGTCACTTGCAGCAGTGTTCAGGTCACTAAGGGTCACAGCTGGTGTCACTCATATGTGGGGCTATGGAGTGAATGAGGAGCTTCATACATGTAAATGCTCTAACTACTGAGCTATGCTATTAACCCAGAGCAAACTATCTAAAATAAAGAAAGAACACTTCTCTAAGATTGCATGGAATTATCCTTGAGATACTTTAATATCTGCTGGCATAATGCAAATGGTATATGTCCTAACCAATATGGAAGAATTGACGTCAGTGTTTTCTTGATTCACATCAGAATTTAATCAAAAATCAATAATAGACGTCTAAAACATCTCAATAAATGAAATTATATGCCACAATTCTAAATATCAAATGTGTCAAGAGAAAGACACAATAGCTATTAAAAACTCTCGAAGTAAACAATAAAAGCACATTAAGTGTTATGAGATACACTTGAATTGTGTTCAAGAGGAAAATAAGAATCTTGAGCTCTTAAATTACAAAGTAACACATAGAGTCAAGTAAATGATTTTGAATTCTGACTTATAAAACCTGTGTTACAAAATTTTAGCTAAAAAAACAACTTCTAGGATATGACCAGAACTTTTACATGTATTTTTATAGTGATTTTGGGTAATACATTTAAGGGTGAACAAAATTTAAAAGTTCTAATATACCAAAAGAATAATAATTTGGTATTAGTGCCATGCATAAAAATTTGGTCTATATTTTTTAAGTAATTTTGTAATTGTCCTTTGTTGAAGTTTACCCTGAAGTCAAGAATGGTGGAAATGTATTAATGAGTGAATGCATATTATAAATACTCTATTTGGACTATTGTTTATAAAGTGATGAATTTTTTTTTGTAGCCACACATATACCAGGAGTGCTTAACATTCAGTCTACGGTTCAATTGTGTTTGATATAATTTGTTTGGCTGAAAGTTCCAGTTTACCACTATTAATGACTATCAGTGAAGAAGCTGTTTAGAAACTGTAAAATAAAATTTGAACTTTGAGTGATTGATATATGTCAGTATAGTTTCATCACTTGTGGCAAATGTTTCTGTGGAGTATGTTGATGATAGGGGGAGTTTAGCTTAGGCATGTGTGAAGAGAGGGAGTATGTGACAAATTTCAATTTTTCTCTGACCTTTAAACTGCTCTAAAAATAAAGTATTAGGAGAAAACTATATGTCCCTAAACATTTATTCACATTTTTCCTTATCGTAGTTTTATTTTGCTTTTCTAGGATTTCATATTCCAAAAAATAAAATAATAGCACAGATATTTTAGCCTGCACTTTGTTCCCAAAGAATCCTAGACTGAGATAAGGAGAACAATATTGAAGCAGGAAAATACATCAAACCTCTGTGTATATCTTTGGACTTAAAGAATCCAAAACCCAAAAATATCTAGAGGAACTGAGATGAGCTCTAGTGCAAATAATTGAAAATGAAATAAGGGTTTGTAAAAAGAGAATATGAAATTTTAAAAGCAATCCTTCTTCGACTTTATAGGCTCTAATACTTGAGGAATCAGGGGGGTGTAGTGACACCAGCAAGTCAATCTGTACCGTGGGGCAGCCTGATGGTGCCTTCAGGCATCCTGATACCCCCAAATTGTCACTGTGCCACTACGCCTCTAGCCAGACCCCAACAACTCAGGAGCAAGTTTCCCTAGAAATCAAACTGCTGAAAGTTATGTCTGTGGGAGCCATGCCCACAAAACACCTCAGGCTCAGTTGTACAGGCTCATTTATCAGCTCATTTATCCAGTGCCACTATGTAAGCTCTTCTACCAACCTTGCTTCAGAGAACCATAAATAAATCTTGAAAGAGAACTAAAGCTGCAGTTAACCTCAGACCTGCTTGAGGCTGAATAAACCTGAGTAAGTCAGAGGAAGCCAGGTTAGCCAAGAAGAGCCTCTGCAGTCCAGAGTCCTACTGTCTCAGAATGGACCTCATCGAGACATAATCTGCTGTAAAACTGGGTATGAGGTTTTGTGACTGAAATCTGGAGACTTTCTCAAGGTTGTGGTGGGCTAGCTTCCCCCACCTCTCTGTACTTCAGGAAGCCTTGGAAGTCACATTCACACCCCAAAACAGCCACCCAACTGAAAAGTTATTCCAACCTTACCTTCCCAATAAAAATTCTGATATCCTGAGCAAACAGAATGACCTAATAGTATGTGTATTGCAAACTATGATGAACAAAAGGAAAAAGCGAGAAAAGGAAGAAAAGTGCCTGCCATAGAGGCATGCTGGGGTTGGGGAGTGGTATGTTGGGAGCAAATGTTGGGAGATAAGGGAAACAAAACAAGGAACGTTGGAGGTGGGAAATGTACACTGATGGAGGGATAGATATGGGATCATTGTATGACTGAAACCCAAATCATGAACTACTTTGTAATGGTCTATCTCGAATATTCAATTTTTATAAAAGTAATGCAGAATTTGTGTCTGCTTAAGTCAGCTTAATCAGTGACTGAATAAATAGCAGTAGTCCTACATTGAAAAAAATAAACTTCAGGAATGATTACGATACTGACATATAAAAAGCAAATTTCAACTAGATTTTTTAGATGTTGAATTAATTAAGATAGTGAACTTACCTCCATGTAGAAACTCTATGAAGCTCTAAAGAAGGTGTGTTATGTGAAAGAAGAGATTATCTTAGCACAGCGGTAGGGCGTTTGCCTTGCACGCAGCCAACATGGCCGACCCGAGTTCAATTCCTCCGCCCCTCTCGGAGAGCCCGGCAAGCTACCGAGAGTATTCGATATGCCAGACACAGTAACAACAAAGTCTCCAATGGAGACGTTACTGGGCCCGCTCGAGCAAATCGATGATCAACGGGAGGGCCTTTACTTTACTTTACTTTTACAAATTTAAATAGAAATTGTTCTGCAAATGAAATATAGCCATATATAACCCTACTCATTCAATAAATTAGCACTGGTAATCTATTAATTAGATACTTGTATGCAAGGTATATAATCTATGTATTTTTAGTTTAATATTTATGTCAAATAATTATTGTTAGAATTAATTGCCGTGAATCCTAAGAAATATAAATCAGCATTATTTTTGGTTCTATATCTTAGTCACAGTCACGGTCATGGTCTTACCTTTGTTCATCGAGTTGCTCGAGCGGGCTCAGTAACGTCTCCATTGTTACACTTGTTACTGTGTTTAGCATATCGAATACGTCATGGGGAGCCTGACAGGCTTGGCCGTGCGGGCGAGATACTCTCTGTAGCTTGCCGGGCTCTCCGAGAGTGGTGGAGGAATCGAACTCGAGTCTGCCATATTGGTTGCACGCAAGGCAAAAGCCCTACCACTGTGCTATCGCTCCAGCCCTATATCTTAGTAGATGTTTCATAATCTTATGAACCAATCATAATCATTATTTTTGTAAAAATGTTAATCTTAAATTTTATAGCACAATTAAATGTAAAGTAACAAAAATATTTAGACTATGATATTTGCAAAATATAAAATTCATATAATAATTATTGCCATATAACTCTTAAAATTGTATTCCCACCTATTAATTTTTTTAAAATAACTTTACACTACTAAATGTATAACTTTTATAGGTATGCTGGATTTCATAACTCACTGTTATAAAATCATCTAACAACAATTTGTGTTAGAGTTAAGATGTATGCTATCACTATACAATGCAGAAAAAGAGACTATAAAATCAAGTGCTATATAACGTTTGTATTTTGTATGAAATTATTTCTCTATGCAAAGATTTGCATAAGGCAGATTTAGACATTTAACATAGATCTGAAACTAACATAATGCAATTTATTCCTAGGAAAAAAATTAGATGACAGCACAAATACAATTTCTCCATTTGAATAGGAAAGGTAGCAATCCCAATAGTTTTACTGAACATGAAATTTGTTATGCGATAATACTCCTAAGGAATTAAATGATCCAGTCATGAGTCACAAGAAGGATATAAATTACCAAAGAAAGTGTTTGTATAATTATAATGTACAAGTGCCGATTATAGTACATTTGTGGAGGCTCTGAAAGAGATTCTATAAAAGAATTTCACTATTATTGAATTGAGAATGTTTTCTTTTTTCTCTTTACCTCCATACTTTAGCATTAGGCTTACTTTTCAAATATTGCATTTAATTTAAACCTTAATTCATCTGAACATTTAATTGAACTCTATTCCTATTTTGTACAACTGAAATATTCTTCCTATATAGACTTCCAGAACAAAAAATACATAGAATCTACAGATGAAGAAAGGACAAGTGAAAATAAGTTAAGCAAATATTTATTGATCTTCTACAACACATTTGCTATCATGTTGGTGATAAAGTAACAGAACCAGTCATATCTGCCAGCAGAAAGCTTACATTCTCTTTGTAAGGATGAGGACAAAATGAACAGATAGTACAATAGCAAATTCATGGTTAGTAGTGACAAATGTGATAAAGATGTAGGGAAGCAAAATTGGATCCTCCGGTCAGGACCATCATCGGTCCAAGAGTCACTGGGAGAGGACTCCATTTAAAAAAAGCATATGTTATGATGCATTTGATTTGATGGCATCCGAAAAGATATCAAGTAAGATTCCATAAAATTTTTTATTTATGTAAATGCATAAAACAAACAAACACTGTCCTCCCGTTGTTCATCGATTTTGCACTAGCAGGCTCAGTAATGTCTCCAATTTGAGACTTGTTGTTACTGTGTTTGGCATATTGAATACGTGATGGGTAGCTTGCAAGGCTTTGCTGTGCGGGCAAGATACTCTCAGTAGCTTGCCGGGCTCTCCGAGAGGGGCTGAGGAATCGAACCCAGGTTGGCCGGGTTGGCTGCGCACAAGGCAAACACCCTACCACTGTGCTATCGCTCCAACCCCATGTGAACACATAAATGACAATTTATAATTATATTAAGATATTCAATGTTGAAGGACAAATCTAAAATAAACAAATTCTCCATTGAGAATGAATTTTAAATTTATACACATACAAACATATATATCTACACATATGTATATATCTGAGAAATGTGTGATGGAAGAATCAATATTGTAAGAAGTCATTTTCCCCCAAATTTGGCACTAGTTACAATGTCAATCTAACTAAAAATCCTGACAAGCATTTGATCACTTGATCAGTTGATTGCCCATTATTCATTGATTTACTCAAGCGGGTGCCAATAACGTCTCCATTCATACTTGTCACGTGCTAGCATAGCCCAATGGCATCTGTTCATTCTAGGAACATGCAGAGCCTCAAACCGATCATTCAGGGTCTTGACAAAGAAGTCTGACCATCTTGTAGGTGGGCGTCCACGTGATCTTTTGATGTCCCGTGGAATCCAGTCAATAATGGCTCTAGTCCAGCAGTTGTCTGTAAACCTCATTACGTGTCCAGCCGATCTGATTTTTGATGCCTTGGCAAATGAGACAGCATCCCTGATTCTTGAGTGTTGACAGAGATCAGAACTCCGGATTCTATCTCTCATTTGAGTGAATCGTGATATTCCAAGCATAGCTCTTTCGATTCCTCTTTGGGAGACCCTAATAGCATTTTCATCCTGTTTTCGTAGGTCAGGTCTCTGAGGCGTATGTTAATGCAGAGAGAAGAGTGGAATTGAATAGATGTGCCCAAAGCCAGAGGTTCTTTGTCCTCTTAGCTATTTCTTCAATGCTCTTGAAGTTGTTCCAAGCCTCTCTCTTCTTCCTGCACAACTCTGGTGCCAGGTCATTCGTCTTATTGACTTCTCGACCTAGGTACACATAACTGTTGCATTCAGAGATGGTCATTCCATTGAGAGCGAACGTCAGGAACTAGATTGTTTCTCATGAGCGTTGTCTTCTTGAGATTCAGCTGGAGTCTAACCTTTCCACACTCACAGTCGAAGTCCGCCAGCATTTGTGCTGCTTGGCTAATGTTTGGTATTATTAGAACCATGTCATCAGCAAAGCAGAGGTGGTGTAGTTGCAGTCCATTTATCTTCACTCCCATTCATTCTCATTCCAGATATTGCCTGATGATTTTGAGGGTGGCACTGAAGAGTTTTGATGAAATTGTACCCTGCCGAAGCCCTCTATTGACATGGATGATCATTTCTTTGTAGAATGGTGAGACCCTGGTAGTGAATCCGTTATATAGCTCAGGAGAATCCTGATGTATTGCGTTTGAATGCCCTGATTGGCTAGGGCTTCAATGACTGCTGCCGTCTCAACAGAATCAAAGGCCTTCTTTAAATCAATGAACATTAGACAGAGCGGCATCTTGAACTCCCGAGAAACCTCAATGAGCTTGATTATCGTGTGGATATGGTCGATGGTGTTGAATCCTTTTCCGAACCCGGCTTGTTCGCATGGTTGTCCTTAATCTATTGTTCTGTAAATCCTATTCAGGATGACTCGAGTAAACAGTTTGTAGATGACAGACAATAGGCAGATTGGGCAATAGTTGCCAATGTCGTGGATGTCTCCCTTCTTGTATAGTAGTGCAGTCTTGCTGGTTTTCCATTGGGATGGAACTTTGCATTCAGACAAGTAGCGTGTGAAGAGCCGAGCCAGTGTATTAATGAGTACTGATGGTAAGTTCTTCAGGTGTTCAGGTCTGATCTTGTCTGGGTCAGGTACTCTTTGTTTCTTTACCGAGGAGATTGCATGTTGGATTTCGAAGGGAGAACATTAGGAACGATATATCCATCGTGCAGAATGTGGCATGTGGGCAAGTGGACGTGGCTATTAAAGAGATCTGAGTAGAAATTCTGAATAATCTTCTCCACTGTCCTTCTGGAAGATGTGATAGATCCATCAGGATGTCAGACGGCAGTCATCTTGGTCTTGTAGTTGATGAAGGACAGGTAGGCATTAGGAAAGCTTTTTCCGGCTTCTGCCGCATCTACCCGCACTGCTGCTCTCCTGTTTTTGAGGTCATTCCTGATGGCTTCTCTGCATTGTTTTGCCAGCTTGGACATTTACTTGCGGTTGCCTGAGGCATGTGCCAAGCCTCTTTGTCAAGTTCAAGAGTGTTCGAAGAAAGGTGGTTTTTTGTGGTTATCTCTCTCTTGGCATTCCTCGCACAATCATGGAGGTGCTGAATCATTCGGTCATATTCCTCATCAATGTTGTCAACCGGCATCTTCCCATGTTGCTGCAACTGAGCCAAAGAGGTCCCAGTTGGTGGTCGTTCTGAGAGTTCTCTTCTTAAACTTTGGATTCTTTTCAATCCGTTCTGTGAGGTAGAATTTTGCACGAAGGAGACGGTGGTCCGATCTCGTTTGGAATTTTGGGACAACAGCAACATAGGTTAGGCAAAACCGCCGATTGAATATGATGTGGTCTATTTCATTGTGGAACCGTCCACCGGGAGACTCCCATGTCCAACGTTTAGATTCTGTCTTTTGGAACTGTGAGTTACCATGGAAGGTCTTGGTTGATATGATGAACTCAGACAGTCTGTCACCCTGTTCGTTCCATTCTAGGCCATGGGTCCCAATGTAAAGTTCATCGGCTGATCTTCTTCGTCCTATCTTGGCATTAAAATCACTGACAATGATCTTGTAGAAGGTGTGATCTTCTTTATAGAACTTCTCCAGCTCCATGTAGAACTTCTAAATTTCTCTTTCACCATAATTGGATGCTGGTGCATAGACAACAAAGATAGAAACTGCCGGCAGTTAGCCACATCTATTCAAGTTTAATTGTCCTGTTCGGGTTGTTAGGCATTCGAATGAATCAATGCTCATGGCTAAGTTCGTGTTGACAAAGATACCGACACCACCGACACCTCTTTTGTCACATGTTCCAAGGAAGAGTTCTTCTCCAGTGTCAAAAACGGCATGATGTGATTGATGTCTTCTTGTTTCGGTCAGACCAGTGATGTAGTACCTGATCTTTTTTGAATGGAAAAACAAATGTTTAAAAAGAACAAAGGGATTTTTGTTAAAGAAACAAACTTAAAAACATTAGTTTTTATAAAGCTTCAGATATCAAGACAATAAAGAAATGGCATCGAAATTGGAAAATAAATTGATGATCAGAATATAGAGTTCAGGATTCATTTCATATTCGTTTGGGAGCCACACTTGGCAATTCATAGACATCTATCTCACAGTAAGTCTGCAAATATAAAAGCAGAGTTTTATAAAGATATCTAAGCTTTTCCATGTTGGGCTGGAGCAATAGCACAGCAGGTAGGATGTTTGTCTTGTATGCAGTTGACCCCGGTTCATTTCCTCTGCCCCTCTTGGAGAGCCTGGCAAATCCCTGAGAGTATCTCGCCTGCACCGCAAAGTCTGGTAAGCTACTCATGATGTGTTCCGTATGCCAAAAATAGAAACAAGTCTTACGATTTGTTGTGAGACATTACTAGTGCCTGCTCAAGCAAATCTGTGAACAAAGGGGAGGACAGTGCTACAGTTTCATGTTCCAGTCTCTCCTGGAACTTCTGTGACCTATTTCCTTGTTACTCCTCACTAACTCACAGTGACCTCCTTGTTATTGTTCAGATCTGTGAGATATGATCTGTCATAAGATATTTGAGGTAGTGACTGCCTTAATATGATCTGGTTTTATTTACCATACTTTTGAGAAAATTATCTTATTTTTTTTACCATTGTTCAAATGTCCTCATTTTATCATCACTGTATTTCTATATTTATTTTTGGTATTATTTGCTTGTTTGCTTTGTTTTCTGTTATGGAGTGCTATACCTGGCTGTGCTTAGGACGTAATACTGGTTCTGTATTCAGGGATCACTCCTGATGGGGCTTGGGAGACCATATAGTTGTCTTGGGGATCAAAACTCTGGTCTACCTAATAAGGTAAGACAATACTTGCTGTATTATCTCGCCAAACTCTCACTATATTTCTTATTAAAAAATTTAGTTTCCTTGTGTTTGATAATCTTCATTTATCTCTCACTGATCTATTTTTTAAACAAAGCTCACCATCTTTGAACATACAGTTATTTCTCATGCAAGTTTGTAGATATTAATAGAATTATATCTTCCTTTTAAATAATCTGTACAAAACCTAATGTTTAGTTCTCAATTTCAATTTGAAACAGTATTTGATAAATAGTAAAAACACTTTAGACATTTAATTAATTATTGAATAAAGTAATACCAAAACTATATAATTTTATAGGTGTTTTTGATAAAATTTTCTTCAAAGATAAATGATACTTTAGATTAACTTTCATATTATTCTGTAGCATATAATGAACATATTTAATTTTGAAATAACAGGGCTGGAGCAATAACACAGTGGATAGAACGTTTGCCTTGCGCACGGCTGACCCGGGTTTGATTCCCAACATCCCATATGGTCCTCCGAGCACTGCCAAGAGTAATTCCTGAGTGCATGAGGAAAGAATAACCCCTGAGCAATTCTGGATATGACCCAAAAAGCAAAAATATTTTTTAGAAATTTAAAAAATAAAATACAATAACCGTGACATGGGTTACCTATTAATCCATGCCAGTTCAAAAACTGCATCTTCCAAAACAACTAGGTTCACTGAATATTCTAAAATAAGCTCTAGAAGGTAAGGAAAATAATAACTTTTTTTGTAAATTACCAGTGAATATGTTCTTATATGTATAGAAAATCATCAGCAATTATAATAAATGTTTTTAATAACTGTGAAATTATAACTCTGAAGTGCACTAAAATTAAACCACCTGCTTAAGGTGAGAAGATGAGAATAAATACAATTTTTCAAATAAGTGAAATTTAATACCTGCCTGAATTAAAGCATATGGATTTGTTCATACCAAATTTTTTTAGGTAAAATCAGAAACCATAGAAAAATCTTATTTTAGATTTCTAAAGTACTTCAAAATATAGGATGTACATCTTTTAAAAGCTACATAATGCCATATAATGACAGGATGACAGGTTGTGACACATAGCATTTTCAAAGCTCTACTCATAATGAAACTGAAGGTGTCATTTTTCTATAATTTTATATTTGTCATTAATTTACTATATCTGGATACAACATATTATCAAACAGATGTTCATCAAGGACTGAATTATTTTAAACAGAACATAACAATTTGAACTCATATCTATTAATCATTTTCTAGTCTAACATTTATATCCCAGCTAAACATTTTATCAGTTGTCAACATTATTTTTTTAAGAGACAGAGAAATTATGTTTGGGGAATTTAAATCTATAAAACAGCACTTGGATAAAAAATATTTGCCAATATTTGTTTTTAACTGCTTTTAATATAAGGCAAATTATGACCAATTCAAAAACATAAAATATTAATAAAATTAAAAAATATTACATACCTATTTGATCACTGTATAAGGTTTTGATAAAGAACATATAGTTGGCTATACTATTTATTATGGAATATGACTATTAATAGAAATTGAAAATTTGCATAAAATATAGATAGAACTTGATAAATGCTGAATTAACTTACGTTCTCAACCCTTGGTATTATGGCAGTTACATTTTTAATTATCAATGCCAAACTCACAGATTTATAATAACATTAATGTATATTTTTTTACTCAGCATAACTCACCAATACCAAAGTGCCCAAACTCTCCTCCAATGTGATTATGCTGCTTCCAGTCCATAATATCATTTCATCCATCCCATTTCTTTTACCCCTTGGCTTGATACATTCAATTCTGTAAAACAGCTCTCAGAGTTTGCTATAATTCAATATATCCATCCCTATGCATTGTTTCTCTTAAAACCAGAAAGAAGTGGGAATATCTAAAGTGGTAACCTTCTCTAGAAGGTTATTTATTTCATTTAATGTGATACCTTCCAGTTTTATTCAAATTGTAGTTACTACATCATTTCCTCTTTTCTTATGGTTGCATAATAACCCATTGTGAGATATATATGCATTATTTATATATATAATTAATTTACCTATCAATTTGTTGTTGAACATTGAATTGGTTCCACATTATGACATTTGTATTAAGCACTGCAATTTACATAGGTACGTCTTTTATTTTCAAAACAAACCCCAAAATCACTTTTCAAAATCTACCGTGAAACAGACACCAAGAGTCTAATGACAGAATTGTGGTTACAAAGAGTGTGGAGTCATGGTTTAAAGGAAAAGGTTTTAAATAAAATACAATGGATCCTGCACAACGGAATGTGGTAACATATATTTGAAAAGATGAAAAGCTTAACTCCTATAAATTATAAATATAAAGAAAATGCGATCCTTGATTTTGTATTATTAATCTTAATTATTCCCCTAAAAAATAATGTTAGTTGATATTTCTTGCTAGCAGATGTGTTGTACAACAACCACTCCAACACGCACATTTTAAAATACATTTTTACAGTGTTTATATATGTGTACATTAAATTAAAACTCAAAATATCTGATCATGCAATTCTGGTATTATAGAACTAAAACAAAGGAAATATTGTCCTCCTCTATTAAAATTATGTCTTTCTTTTAAATTCTACTATTAGTTCACAATGATGTCTAATATATGAGGAACAGTGAATATTTTTAAAATTAGGATAATGTATTTTAGCATAAAATATATTCCAATTGCTGAGTGCAGAGCACAGTGGGTAGGGCGTCTGCCTTGCACGCAGTCAACATGGCTGACCCGAGTTCGATTCCTCGCCCCTCTCGGAGAGCCCGGCAAGCTACCGAGAGTATTCGATATGCCAGACACAGTAACAACAAAGTCTCCAATGGAGACGTTACTAGGCCCGCTCGAGCAAATCGATGATCAACGGGAGGGCCTTTACTTTACTTTACTTTACTTTACTTTACTTATAATCCCAATATTACCTATATCTATAAAAATATAGAACCCTTAGTCAACATGAATGGAACAGTGGAACACACATTTTATGGATAAAGTTCTGCATATAGTTCCAAACAGCCATTGCTCTTCATTTATTGTTTGAAACCAGAATGTAAGATCTGCTTTAATGTGGGAACAACTATAAAGGGTTTTAAAACAGATTTTACACGAGTGGATGTGACTATTCCCATGTGCAAGGACTAACGCAATTTTTCTGTGATTTCTTCTCTGTCTCTGTCACTTTTATTCCATGTATAGGTAATTTCATTAATGTTAAAGTTAAAATGTAAAAATTACTATGTTGATTATTGAAAAAAAGCTCTATTTAGTTTAGACTAGATTATGAAATAATTATTCAATTCCAAACCCAAGATAGGTAACCAAATTTTATTTTTTTCTTTTTTCCTCTTAATAAATTACATATGTGTATCTTAATTAAAAGCAAAATGAAATACATAAGCTTTTATATTCTAAACTTTAGAACTCTATTGAACTGATGGTCTTAATGTCCTTTATTGTGGTAAACTATAAATTCATTGCTGTTGTTCACTGATTATAAAATATTATTTTTAATGATGTTCATGGAGATTGGGAGCTTGCGAAAATTGTCCATCACTTTTTTTTTTGGATAAACTTGATTTCAACTGACTTTTTTTTTTTCATTAAAAGTCTGTCTCAAAGCAGAAAACAATTTTCTATCAAATTCACCTGGATCCAACAACACATAACCTAAAGTGTAGTACTACTAAACAGAATTCCTAACAGTCCTTAAGGTAAGGTAAGGTAAAGGCCCTCCCGTTGATCGTCGATTTGCTCGAGCGGGCCCAGTAACGTCTCCATTGGAGACTTTGTTGTTACTGTGTCTGGCATAATTTTTTGAAATTCTGACCAACCATTCTACTGTCACATAGCGGAAAAACAAATATTCAAACAGATCATCCTAATTTCTATAGACTTTCAGACTTTTGTCTTTGTCTATAATGCATTGTGCACTTTCTGAATATGATCTAATAAAACGTTTTCAAAAACAAACAAAGTTACCAAAAGCACTATTAGGTCAGCCTTAGGCAAAAAAGAGACTGGAAATCTACCTTATGCTCTCCAAGGAAACAGATTGCCAGCATTCAATCTCTTACCCCGAGGCAGTGACATCCAATTCTTTAAGTTAGAAAGTTTAACACACAGTTGGAGCTACTTCTTCAACAATTTAACACAACAAAAAGTTGCCTAGACATTTTATTACCTAATTTTAAAGAGTGACACTTATGTTTATTTCATTCTCATATCTGAATCCTGTTCAACAATTTTAGAATAGTTGTATATCCATTCATCCTAAACAGAAATTAATGAAGAGTATGCTTTTCAGAACTGAAGCTTCTAATAGTTAAGACTTTAGTACAAATAACTCTAGAAGGCTATATTAAGCAGCAATGGTTTCAATTATTAAATAATAATATAGTAAAAACTTAATATAAACCAGAAAGACAAAACTATAATAAGATACTATTTACAGCTCAAAATACACTTAAATGCTATACTTCTAAATCCATGAATATACTAATTATCCAATATGACTAGAGAAGGGCCAGAGTGATAGCAGAGCGGGTATGGTGTTTGCCTTGCATGCGGCTGACCCTGGTTTGATTCTTCTCCCTCTCAGAGAGTTCGGCAAGCTACCTAGAGTATCCTGCCCACATGACAGAGCCTGGCAAGCTTCTCATGGCATATTTGATATGACAAAACCAGTAACAAGTCTCACAATGGAGACATTACTGGTGCCCGCTCAAGCAAATGGATGAACAATGGGATAACAGTGCTACAGTGCTGTGGCTGGAGAGATAGAACAGAATGTGGTGTTTGCCTTGTACATGGCTGACAAATTTAAGGTCCCCATCTCTACATTTGGTCCCTCAAGCATGGTCAGGATGAACCCTGAGCTAGAGACAGGAGTAAGTTCCTGTTACGGCTAGGTGTACCCACCCCTCCAAATATTAACAATATTGTCAATAAACTCTATTAAAGAGCTGGAGTGATAGCACAGCGGTAGGGCGTTTGCCTTGCATGCAGCCAACATGGCCGACCCGAGTTCGATTCCTCCGCCCCTCTCGGAGAGCCCGGCAAGCTACCGAGAGTATCTCGCCCGCACAGCAGAGCCTGGCAAGCTCCCCGTGATGTATCCCATATGCCAAACACAGTAACATTAAAGATTAGAGACATTTATATTCTACCAAATGAATAATATCTCAAAATTGGCATTGCGGTTACTGCGAATTTAATGGATTCCCAAGTAGAAACAATACTGTTTTTCTACATAGATTAATTTTCAATCATTATAAGGAGACAAGGTAAAACCACATCAAAAGAAAATAACAAATATAGAAAATGCTAATAAAATATTTATACAGTAATTTAGTGCATTATGTCAATCTTAAAAGACTTTTTATATTATTGATGATTATAGATAGATAGATAGATAGATATCAAGCTAGAGAATTAGTACAGGGATTAAGATACTTGCTCTCCACATAGCTGGCCCTGATTAGATCTAAGGAGTGATTCTGGAGCACAGAGCTAGGAGAAAGGCCTGAGTACATATTCGAGTATGACCCAAAAACAATAATAACAATAAAAATTCAGTATTTTTTTTCCAAATCCCTTTTCATCCCAATGACTGAATACTGTCAGAAGTGTGGTCTGGTCTTTCTGAGCACTAATTAGAGTCCCTATCCCACAAAATAAAAATAAGAAAGTATACATATGATAAAAATTATTTGTTTAACTGATTATAGTCACTTATTAGACACTAATAACATCTAATGGTTATATCTAATGCAGTTGACACTATCATTAAGCTATACTGATTAATAAGCAAATAAATAAGAGAATGTCTATAATCAGAATATTATCTACACACATACTGAACTAAAAATAATGTTTTGATACAAAATAACTATGAATAAAATTATGAATAAAAATCACGTGATGATCTTTTCCATGAAGTGAACATATCTATAATATTAATGCATACAGAATCTGTGACCTTGACTTTTTTTTTTTGCTTTTTGGGTCACACCCAGCGATGTACAGGGTAACTCCTTGCTCTGCACTCAGAAATTACCCCTGGTGGTGCTCGGGGGACCACATGGGATGCTGGGAATCAAAATTGGGTTGGCTGCATGCAAGAGAAATGCCCTACCCGGTATACTATTGCTACAGCCCTTGAGACATTGACTTGTAAAATGTGAGACAGCAAAGTAGAATCCAATTAAATTCTTAGATCATATTTATTAATTAGCTATTTATAAATCAGAAGTATACTGGGTCAATTCATATTCAGTTCCCAATATTTTTTTAAAAAGGTCAAATTAAGCCCAGAATTGTAGTACATTGTATGTAAAACATCTGCAAAATAAAGTTTTGCCTATGCCATATGGGAAGGCCAAAGAAAACAACAATAAAACTACAAGAGATTTTTGCTTTATTGCTTACTTTGTTCAATTAGTTTTTCACAGCTGTTGCCACAATTCTAGTGTCATCTTTGGTGTTCTTGCCATGAGTCCCACTTCAAATCCAAATTAGGAAATGGGAACTAGTGATGATTCTAAATTCTAAGTGCTGTTTGCGGAGAAAATTTGTCATTAACGTATTTCAAATTTTCTGCAGAAGACATATTAGACCAAGTTATCTTTTCTTTTTTCTTTTCCCAGTGTTATGCTCATGTTTTTGTTATGGCCAGCGTCTGCACACATATGTGTCTCTAGTGGTCATACATCAGATTGTGGTACTCACACACTGAGTTGTGGTGATCGTTGGGGAAACAGGCCTTTAGCTGTGGTACTTGCATGTGAACTTGTCTGGAGTTGTCCTTTTTTTAAATTTTTACAAATATATATATATATTTTTTAAATGAATCACAGTGAGACACACAGCCACTAAGTTTTTCATGATTGAATTTCAGTCATATAATGTTCCAGTACCCATCCTTTAACCAATGTACATTTCTCATATCTCTCTCTCTCTCTCTTTCTCTCTCTCTCTCTCTCTCTCTCTCTCTCTCTCTCTCTCTCTCTCTCTTCATTTGGGCATTATGGTTTGCAATACAGATACTGAAAGGTTATCATGTACATCCCTTTACCTACTTTCAACACTCAATTCTTATACAGAGTGATCATTTTCAACTATTATTGAGGCTGTTAATTAATCTCTTCCATATTCCATTGAAGCTGCACTTCTCAGATACATTTCTGGCATATCTTCTAGTTTTCTTCACAGCAGTATGTCCATACATGTAGCAACTATAAAACACTTGCAATACCTGGGATCAAAGGCAACAGAGCTGCCACGTCAACCAGCAGAGATGCTAGTGCCACAAATCATGAGCTCCTATATTCAGGAGGCCAGAGTGTGGAAGAACTGCTGGATTTGTGTAAATTTGATAAGAATCGTAGGATGAGGACATTGAGGGACCAAATAGCTCTATAGTTCTGGGATTCATGAAACTACCTGCAAGTTTTGTAAGATTAAGCATGAATCCATTAAAATAGGAGCTCAGTTACCCAAGACATATACTTTCAATTCTAATCACTGCGGGGTTATCCCCTAAAGGCAACTTCTCTAACTGAGTTGGAATATTTTCCTAAGCATCAAAAACCCCATTTACAGTAGGGGATACACATTTATGAGACAGGCAAAATATCACTGAGAGGTCACTTGGTCTTTTGTGGAAGAGAGAAGCAATTCATTTGGGACAGATTTATTCCATGTTTGAATTCCCACTTGAAAGTGGAGTGACTCCTAATAGAATTTAAATTGGAAATATAGTTGCAAAGGGGAGTTTACACAAGATTACAATGCCATGGGATATTTAATATAGATGAACAATCCATCTCAAAGTGCTTTTTTTTCCTCTTAATATTAGTGAACCTTCAGCTAAACAGTTATATTATTTAGATGTCATGTTTATTTCAAATGAAATAAAAAGAATGTGGCTTTCAAACTAAAGGGAGTCTAGTGGTAGTTAAATTGCTGAAAATGTTTCAATTTTGAAGAGATGACTGGCCAATTGCTAATAAATTCCAAACTGGAAGTGAAACTTGACAACATTTAGAGAAAGCAGGGTAAGAGAGTAGGGCAAAGCTGTTCATTATGTTGCAAAGGTGGTACTTCTGAAACAGATAAAATAAAACTGTTATCTTTTGGCAGAACAAGTTGAGACTGCTTCTATTTCATGATTTATTTTTAAAAGTAAGGGCAGAAAAGATAACCAAAACTTCAACCAAGTATTCATACATTGTATAATATAATAATTATTTCCCAAATACGGAGTTTTTCTAAATCGCCAGGGTAAGTGGTATACTAGTGAGGCATTGGAAGTCTTTAACTAAAGTAGGCCTACATAAACCAATATCAAGTGAAACAATTCAGAGTAATGGATGTTAGCATTTTTGAAGTACTGAGGGGGAAAAATCACCAACCTCCTCTCTTTTAAAGAGATACAAACAGCAAAAAATGAGTAAAACTATACATTAATGGCAGCAAGTGAACACTAAGTATTGTTAAAACATGAGTTCAAAATTAAAAGTTATAGATCAAAGTAAGGAGGAACAGCCAGATGGCAGTGTAGAATAAAAGGAGATTAGGTAGTTAATTCATGAGAAATCATTCATTGTTAGAGGTGCAGAGTGAGGAAAGCATTTGAGATAATGAAGGCAGAGAGAAAAAACAGGCAAAGCAAAGGAAAGATTTACAACATAACCTCTAACTTGAGAGTTCCCAAGGCTGAAAGCAAAAGATACAAGTCTTTTTAAGATAACACAGAATTGCCACCCAGGAGAAACACACATTACCTCCACAGTCTGATTATAATAGGGATATGACAAAGTCACTTGCAAGTAAAATTTCTAGTTTTGTTTCTCTAGTTAACTCTCTCAGCTAATAAAGTCTACAGGTAAATCGACAGTTTCTTTGTTTCTGAAGACAACGAATGTGTCCTGGCAGGGAAAACAATATGTGCACGTAAAAAGTAAATATGGTTTAATATATATAAGTGCTGAGATTAAACACCAGTCTGGAACTTTCCATGCTGAGTTTGTGTGTGACAATTGTAGCTATGAACCTACAATGCATCATCTGTTCCATGCCTATATATTGACATTAAATGGCCCAGGATCTGGAACAAGGATTCTTTTCCTATGTTTTTCTAGGTGTTTTTATCTTCTTTCCAAACTACTCATATTCTGACATCACCAAAAAACGTTTAAAGATCACATAGAAAGGATTGATAAAGAAAAACAATAATCCTCAAAAATCTCTTTAGTAAACAAAGCATAAAAGAATGCTTTATTCTGCTGTCAAATAACTGGTTTTGGAAAGAATATTTTAAGATAACCTGCATCAAAAACCAGCCTTCCTCCTGTGGTCCACAATTCTTTGTAAGTTATTTGTGACTAAGAGTAACAAGGTTATTCATACAATAGAAACTTAGGATGTATTTGATCTGATGATTACTAATTTTTCTGCAATATTAAAATACGCATTTAAATTATTTGTAATGCACACATTTTGTGCTGTATTAACGTAAGCTGAATTCTATAATGTACAATATGTACTACAGACAGTATATTGTATAATATAAAGTATGATATAATATTAAGGATTCTAAACAAATTGATAAAAATAATATAATATATATTCACTGTCCACTGTCCACTGTCCTCCCCTTGTCCATCGATTTGCTCGGGTGGGCATCAGTAACAGCTCCATTGTGAGACTCGTTGTTACTGCTTTTGGCATATCAAATACATCACGGGTAGCTTGCCAGGCTTTGCCATGCGGGCGAGATATTCTTGGTAGCTTGCTGGGCTCTCCGAGAGGGGCAGAAGAATCTAACCCAGCTCGGTCATGTTGGCTGCATTCAAGGCAAACGCCCTACCAGCTGTGCTATCACTCCAGCCCATGAAATAGTGATTTTCACTAAAAGAAAAATAAGAAATAAAATAGAAAATTTACAAAAATATGTTGCAGACTCTAGAATAGACCATTTTTTTAAAAATCAATAACAATAGTTATTGTTTTCAAAAATCCTTAATTATTGCTTCACTATAATAATTGTTTTATTTTTAAATTCTTTAAACAAATAGAGAATGGAAATATTTATACGGAGGGATAGATCTTGCATTTTTGTTGTGTTGGCTGAAATGTGTCACACTGATTATATAAACATAAAGTATAATTGAAACCTACACTTTTTAACTCCCAATTTATAAATGCTGTAAAGGAAAATTTGGTGGCAGAAGTCCTGTTTAGTTTTGATCCTAGAATTGAGTCAATTAACATTAATTAATGAAGACTTGCTCAACATGTTTTTGTTACAGTGGCAGACGGCTTATTTAATTTTTCGAGCTCTTTCAACCTGGCTATTAATATAGCTGACTTCTGTTGCAGGTGCGTGTGTAAGCGTGTGCGTGCGCACATGTGTGTGTATGTGTTTATTTATTTGGTCAAATAATGGTGCATTTTTAAACTTCATACTATTAATATTAAAAAAGTTATATCATTAAAACATGGCTACTATTTGTTACTATATTGTAATTTATGACAGCCAATCATTGCAAGGATTCATTCTAAGTGGTACTATATATAAGCCAATAATTTTTGCCCACCCAAAATCTTTTTCTCATCTCCTTTGTCCTCAGTTTTGTTTGTTTAGTTTTGCTGATCTATGAGATTTTCTTATGCTAGGTAAAAATGCAGAAATCAGTCAAAGTGATGATATGTGTTGGGCCTATTAGAATTCTGCAACTATCAGAAAAACCACTGAGATATTTTCTTCACACATTTCAAGTAGACTCTGTGGAAAATGCAGGTTAACTTCTCTTTGACATCAAACATGAAACAAAAATTGCCTTGAACTATTGATAGTTGTATTGTCTGGTTAAAAGGAGGAAAGATAGCTATAAAATAAAACCGATACACAGAGGGAAACAGGTTGATACAAGACTCTGAACTGACCATTTATGAACCTTTGAGGAATAGTGCCCAAAGTCATGACAGGAGTATAAATAGATAAATCCTAAATTCATTTCCCCGAGTTAAACTGAGTTATGTTTCAACAGGTAATTGAAAAATTGAAAAATACAGAATTTATCTGAAAACTGTCACTGTTACTGTCCTCCCGTTGTTCATCAATTTGCACAAGCGGGCCCAGTAACGTCTCCATTGGAGACTTTGTTGTCACTGTGTTTGGCATATCGAATACTTCACGGGGAGCTTGCCAGGCTCTGCCATGCGGGCGAGATACTCTCGGTAGCTTGCCGGGCTCTCGGAGAGGGGCGGAGGAATCGAACTCGGGTCAGCCATGTTGGCTGCGTGCAAGGCAAACTCCCTACCGCTGTGCTATCGCTGGCTGGTCCAAGTGCAGTGGTGTTTATCTGAAAACATACTTTTAAAATAAAAGTACATAATATTTTTTCTGCCTAAGTACAATCTGTAATTCTAAGTAGGGTTGGGTACAAAGAAAATTTCCCTTAGACTGAGTGAAAAGATTTAACAATCTTCAAGTATGATAATTAAAAAAGTGATCCATTGAATTGATATATGCTGCATTTAGAAATTCACAGTGTATATCTTTGAGACAAAAAGTAGTTGTATAAGAGTTGTACATAGGATGTAGATATTATGCTGGGAAATTACTCACAGACTTCTCAAAACAATAGAAAGAAATATTTAGTTTTGCTCAATTTTTTTCACTGATGTATACTGTAAAGCTTCAAATGGGAAATTTAAAATTTTAAACAATAAAAATGCCTTTTTCATGCAAATGATACATGTTTTCAACCACATATGGGAACAAAGTGATTTCCACTGATTTAAGTTATAGAACTACATGATAAATAAAAAGCATATCATTCAAAAGGGCTGGAGCGAAAGCATAACGAGTAGGGCATTAGCCTTGCAAGTGGGCAACCTAGTTTAGATTCTTCTGTCCCTCTTGGAGAGCCCAGCATGCTAATGAGAGTATCTTGCCCTCATGGCAGAGCCTGGCGAGCTCCACATGACGTATTCCATATGCCAAAAACAGTAACAACAAGTCTCACAATGGAGACATTACTGGTTCCCACTCGAGCAAATTATTGAAAAAAGGGACGACAGTCCTACAGTGCTATCATTCAAAAAGAGAACAGAATTCACAGTGACTAACTTTATCAAACTGCCTACATAATTTAGAGAAAATTCTCTAAGTCAGCCGTTTTTTAGTTGAATATAATTGATTTACAAAGTTCCAATATTGGAATTATAGTTATTATATGTTGCATAGTTAAAGATAGTAGGTGATGGGCTAGAGTGATAGCACAGCAGGTAGGGTGTTTGTGTTGAACGTGATCAACCCGGGGTTCTATTCCCAGCATCCCATATGGTCCTCCTTCCTCCCCCTGAACACCTCCAGGAGTAATTTCTGAGTGCATGAGCCAGGAGTAACCCTGTGAATCTCCGTTGTGAAACAAAAAGTAAAAAAAAAAAAAAAAGATAATAGGTTATTGGTATTGATGCTTAAGCATGACACCATAATACACACAAATGCAATCTCTGGCAAGACATATGGTCCACAGAGAACAATCAGAAATGATCCCAGAACATAAATCTAGGGGTAAGTCCTAAGAACCTCCATGGTTGCCTCAAAGCCAAAAAACAAACAAATATGTGGGGAGCCAGAGGTCTCCATCTTGGCTTTGTGAGTCTGTACATTCCTCACAAGCACATGGCATCCCACCATGCAGTCCTTGGATGATGAAACCTGGCTAGCCCCTCTGTAACTCTCCACTCCTTATACAGCTATCTTGACTGTCCATCTACTGACCATTAGCCACCACAGAGATTAGCCCATTCTGTTCCTCGCACACCACCTTAAGGTATACAAGTGCCTTGCAGACAATAAAAGTCGTTGCATGTTCCCCATCCAAGAAGTGCATCCATTTCTTTTCATTCAGGAGCTCCCTCGCCCAGGATATCCCTTATAGACGAAGTACTGCAGGTTGGGACCCCACAGAACCCCAAGCACACCATAGCACCCCCACACAAATAAATAATGAAGAAAAAAAAACTCACCTCACTTTAGTTTGCTCTAACTCTTAAAAAAAAGGATAATCTTTTCTTATAATATCTCATTTTAAAAATATGATTACTTTCCTTTAAAAGTAAAATTTCTATGTAATAGAGAAGAGAAGGGGGAAATAACATATCTGATTGAGCATAAAGAAGCATCCTAAACACTTTCCTATAGATTTTCATGTTTCTAAACGTGGATTTCATGCCTAAGTAAAATTGCATATATACTCTGGGATGTCATCACATGAATAGGAGGAAACTAAAAGGAATTATGTTACTAATCAGGATAAATTAGCCAGAGAAAGCAGTTTTAAGCTAATTATTACTGAGGGCAATAGGGCACCATTTCTACTATTAAGAGTACTCTGCAGGATTTTTTCTAACAATAAAGAAGACAATTAACTCATTAATTTATGCCTTTTCCACTACTTGTAAAAGTTCATCTTAGAGATAAGAAGAGCCTCCTTATTTCAATGCTACCATATATGACAGATGAAATAAATAGACTTAATCTGCATGCCACTTAGGAAAAATAGACCAGGTCTAAAAGAAAAAACAATCTTTTCCTAACTAGATTCAGTGGGACCCAAGTGATAATTTATAAAATCATTTCACATTATATTCTATTTGACTTGAAGAGCTATTGTCAATATCTCATTTAGTTATGATATTTTGAATTGTTTTTAACTATAAAAGATAAATCCATATGATAAAATTACTTATTAACGTGATTAATTTACTGCTATCAAGGTTATATATTTCATTTTAATAATAATGTAGAAACATTTAATAGAGAACTGACTTCAATTTGACCATTTCTAAAAATACCTAAAGTTGACAAAGGATTAATATGAAACTTCTTGAAACACTGTAAATGTGTATTTTTTATTAAAATCCTCCCTGAGAATATGATGTAGGAAATTAAAGATAAATGGAGATAAAGGAGGAAAGTAATAAAACTATGAGTTCATTTTATCAAGCTAGTTGCCAGGTACTCTTGAAATGTTTTTAACTTAATTTCCCTCCACTTAGTCAATAAAATTATATCACACATACCAAATAACATCTTGCAGAACATATCTCACTAGAATCATTATCACCTATTATTCACTGTCACTGTCAGTGTCCACCCGTGTTCTTCAATTCGCTCGAGTGGGCCCAGTAACATTGTGAGACTTGCCATTAACTTTAACAAAAAGAAAAGAATTTATAAAAATTAAGGAGGAAACCAAAATTGTTTTACTATAATTTGGAAATATTTATTATGTTTTGATATGAATTGGTCTTTTTGCTTACTTAATTTGATTTTATCTCAACTTTTGTTTACTAATTTTAGTAAATAAAGATTGTGTATTAATCATTGGTGAAAGATGCATTGTGTTTGGAGTGATAATACAGTGTGTGGGATGCTTGTTTTTCAAGTGGCTGGCGTGAGCTCTATGCACAGCCCTTCATATCATTCTCCAAGCATTACCAGGAGTGATTCCCTGAGCACAAAGTCATTGCCTGAGCACTGTCAAATATGGTTCAAATATCAAACAATAAATAATAAGATCAATTTGCATCTTTTTTCAGCTCATTAAAATAATAACTTTCTATATTATTAACTTTGTACTTTTAGGTCAGTATTTTTTCTAAGAGGGGTCCACTACCCTAACTGGTAAACTGAATTTAGGAGTAATTTGCGGCTAGTATTCTGTCGATTTATCCCAAGAAGTTCACAAAAAGAAGTAAAACCATAATGCAGTGAGATAGAACAGACAAATTATCAAATAAAGATTCTCACATATATGAAGTAGAATATTCTATTAGAAAAAATAAAATTTTGATCAAAGGCAATTTAATAATATGCAAGTGATATAGTATATATCATCTATTTGATGCCATGTTTACTTTTACATAAAACTCTTACAGGTCAATAATTACATTACACTTTCTAACCTACAGTTTTATAGGAAGAAGGGATTGACAAAAGGCTAAACACTCAAAATATATGGTACATAATAATCTGTATAATACTAAAAAGACAACTTACCTATTTCCTAACACACTATATTTCTAATTCAATTTCTGAAATTATTTGGTAGCTAATTTTTGATTGCTAAATCTTCATTTCATTCTAAATGGGTGACACATTTCCAAAAGTTGTAATAAGTTATATTTGGAACATCGAAATACAATTGCAGCACTATTGTTGATTTAGGAAAAAAACAGTTTATATCATTTTCCTGTAGCAATAAAATATAGGAACTTAATAACTTATATTGTTTCTGTAGGAAATTATCAGAAAATGTAAAAGATTGAAACATTCCAATTTTTTTTATTTAGAAGTTTAAAATAAAACTTCAAATCGCTTTCTCTCCAGACTAAATTTATTGTGTTGATAATGTTGACTTCCATCCTGAAGTACCCAGAAGAGAACAGATAGCTTTGCTTTTTATCAATTAAAAGTATTCTGCATTTTCTGGTGGTAAATAAACCCATGGCCTGGAATGGAACGAACAGGGTGACAGACTGTCTGAGTTTATCATTTCAACCAAAACCTTCCATGGTAACTCACAATTCCAAAAGGCTGAATCTAAACGTTGGACATGGGAATCTCCCGATGGACGGTTCCACAATGAAATAGACCACATCATATTCAATCGGCGGTTTTGCCTAACCGATGTTGCTGTTGTCCCAAAATTCCAAACGGGATCAGACCACTGTCTTCTTCATGCAAAATTCTACCTCACAGAACGAGGAGAAAAGAATGCAAGGTTTAAGAAGAGGACTCTCAGAACAACCACCAACTGGGAGCTCTTTGGCTCTATTGCAGCAACATGGGAAGATGCCGTCATTGACAACATTGATGAGGAATATGATCGAATGATTCAGCACCTCCATGATTGTGCAAGGAATGCCGAGAGAGAGATAACCACAAAAAACCGTCTTTCTTCGAACACTCTTGAACTTATTCGCCAACGTGGCTTGGCACATGCCTCAGGCAACCACAAGCGAACATCCGAACTGGCAAAACAGTGCAGAGAAGCCATCAAGGATGACCTCAAAAACAGGAGAGCAGCAGTACTGGTAGATGCAGCAGAAGCTGGGAAAAACATTCGTAATGCCCGCCTGTCCTTCACCAAATACAAAACCAAGATGACTGCCCTCCGACATCATGATGGATCTATCACATTTTCCAGAAGGGCAATGGAGAAGATTATTCATGACTTCTACTCAGATCTCTTTAATAGCCACATCCACTTGCCCACATAACACATACCACATGATGGATATGTCGTTCCCAATGTTCTCCCTTCTGAAATACAACATGCCATCTCGTTGGTAAAGAAACAAAGAGCACCTGTCCCAGACAAGATAAGACCTGAACACCTGAAGAACTTACCATCAGTACTCATCAATACATTGGCTCGACTCTTCACACGCTACCTGTCTGAATGCAAGGTTCCATCCCAATGGAAAACCAGCAGGACTAGACTACTATACAAGAAAGGAGACATCCACGACGTTGGCAACTATCGCCCAATCTGCCTATTGTCTGTCATCTACAAACTATTCACTCGAGTCATCCTGAATAGGATTAGCAGAACACTAGATGAAGGACAACCATGTGAACAAGCTGGATTCCGAAAAGGATTCAGTACCATTGATCATATCCACACAATAACCAAGCTCATTGAGGTATCTCAGGAGTTCAAGATGCTGCTCTGTCTAACGTTCATTGATTTAAAGAAGGACTTTGATTCTGTTGAGACAGAAGCGGTCATGGAAGCCCTAGCCAATCAGGGCATACAAACTCAATAAATCAGGATCCTTCGTGAGCTCTATTGCGGATTCACTACCAAGATCTCACCATTCTACAAAGAAGTAATCATCCATATCAAGAGAGGGGTTCGGCAGTGTGATACCATTTCACCAAAACTCTTCAGTGCCACCCTCGAGAACATCATGCAACGACTGGAATGGGAAAACATGGGAGTGAAGATAGATGGTGGGCAACTACACCACCTCCGCTTTGCTGATGACATCGTTCTAATAACACCAAACATCAGCCAAGGGGCACAAATGCTGAACGACTTTGACCATGAATGTGGAAAGGTCGGACTACAGCTGAATCTTACGAAGACAATGTTCATGAGAAAAAGCCTTGTTCCTGACGCTCCATTCGCTCTCAACGGAACCACCATCTCCGAATGCAACAGTTATATATACCTAGGTCGAGAAATCAACATGATGAATGACCTGGCACCTGAGTTGCGCAGGAGGAAGAGAGCGGCTTGGAATGCCTTCAAGAGCATTGAAGAAATAACTAAAAGGACAAAGAACCTCCAGCTACGAGCACATCTCTTTGATTCCACTATTCTTCCTGCATTAACATATGCCTCAGAGACCTGGACCCTACGAAAACAGGATGAGAACGCTATTCGGGTCTCTCAAAGAGGAATCGAAAGAACTATGCTTGGAATAACACGATTCACTCAAATGAGAGATAGAATCCGGAGTTCTGATCTTCGTCAACGCTCAAGAATCAGGGACGCTGTCTCATTTGCCAAGACATCAAAAATCAGATGGGCTGGACACGTAATGAGGTTTACAGACAACCGCTGGACTAGAGCCATTACTGATTGGATTCCACGGGACATCAAAAGATCACGTGGACGCCCACCTATAAGATGGTCAGACATCTTGGTCAAGACCCTAAATAATCGGTTTGAGGCTCTGCATGTTCCTAGAACGAACAGATACCATTGGGCTACGCTAGCACGCAACCGGGATGAATGGAGACGTTACTGGCACCCGCACAAATAAATCGATGAATAACGGGGATTAAGTGATTAAGTGATAAATAAACTCTTATTTTTAATACGTTTGCTTCTCTCAACAGAATAAACTTATCCAGAGAATCTAAAATAAACTCTTCACTTTAATACAATTTCATTACCACACTTGCTCAAAATGCAAACTTAAGTACCCCTTTTCATGTAATAAAATATCACAGGTTCTTCAAGTAAAGATGTAGATAATGAGGACAATGGTGAGAACTATTGTTTTGTTTCATAAAACTGTGTTGTAAAGTACAACTCAGGGTTGTATTTTTTTCTTATTCATCATTCACTGAAAATAATATTGATCACCTATGGTGGGAAAGGCACTGTAAATGCTTGTCACTGTCACTGTCACTGTCTTCCACTTGTTTATCGATTTGCTCATAATAAATAAAATACTTGGACTGTATGTTCATGATATATGGAACATGAGAAAACAATAGTTGATGATATGATGTTAAAATACTATGATCTAGGGCTGGAAAAATGCCACAGCGGGTAGGGCGTTTGCCTTGCACGTGGCTGACCTGGGTTTGATTTCCGGCATCCCATATGGTCCTTTGAGCACAGCCAGTGGTAATTTCTGAGTGCAGAGCCTGGAGTAACCCCTGTGCATCACTGGGTGTCAGCCAAAAAGCAAAAAAAAAAAATTGATCTAAAAAGATTGTATGGCAGTGTGAAAAGCCAGTTGCTAAAAACAGAACTGCCACAAAGAAGTTATAAAGAAGTGATTCTCCATGAGCAGGTGAAATTTTCTGGGTAATCAGAGTGTCTCTTACACAAGAGTCATATAGTAAAAAAGATCTTTTACTTAGATCCTGCTTAGTATGTGGGTGGGCATGCATGTTTGCTGTAAAATTATAAGAGAATGGATCCGATTATGCAACAGTTTTGAATGAATACTGCAGTGTAGCATGACTTTTATCTCTGCCAAAACTTATAGAGCTCTCTTATATGTCTATTATAGTAAACATATGTCTATTACAGTAAATAGTAATGATTAAATTATTTAAAAATTTTAATGTATTGAGATCATATATACCCCCTATACACCATCTGGACAGAAAATCAGGATTTTCAAGAACAGAGACCATTTTAAATTTTATGGGTATTAAGAGCCCATTTAATAATTTAAATGCAAGAACTTAACTATTTTTCCCTGTATGTCGGTAATATCTTTCTGAATTCAAAATATTTTCTCTGCCTGAGTGGAGAATTTTTCTGTTAACTAAGATAGGACACATGAATTTGCTTTATATCTCAGGATAAACTCATATAAGCAATAAAATCAAATTTTTATTAAGAAATAAGAGACATTGACATCACAAAAGAAACATATTTGTCAGATTTTTGGTAATTGTTGTCATAAAAATTACAAGGACAAAACCTTAAGACATATTTTTGCTGCCAGAAAATATAATTAAGTGGTGAGTTCCAAATTCAACAAACTGGAGAATAGGCAGTGTGCTGATAGCAGAGGCATATTTCAATTAAAGAAGATAGATACCTTAAGATGTAGAACAAGGGGTTGGAGCACAAGATTTGTATTAGGGAAAACTGGTTTCCATTTTCTGATACTTCATGGTCCTTGAGCACCCCAAACAGCCTCTGAACACTTAGCTAAGAGTATCACCCAAACACTGTCACATGCACTCCTCATCTTCTTAAAAAAAAAAACACAGGGGATTGCCCTGCCACAGAGACAGGGGGGATGGGGGGATGGGGGTGGGAGGGATATTATCCATGGTGGTGGAAAATGGGCACTGGTGGAGGGATGGGTATCTATCTGATCATTGTATAATTGAAACCAAAGCACAAAAAATTGTAAATCTACAACTTTAAAAAAAATAAAATAAAATAAAATAAAGGGAAAAAAAAACTAACTTTAAAAGAAAAAAATTAAAGCAAAACATTTACATATTCTGTATAGTGTAAAGGCAGCAAAATAATTTTCAGGAATTTTTACTGTGTACTTAATATAGTTCTGGTATGATTTCCTATACTACTAAGACACAGAAAAACACATTATAGCCTGAAACAAACTGTTTTCTCACTGCATGTTTTCCAATATATATTTTACAAATTTCTCAACATAAAATCTTATTTTTTGATTTCTAGAATCAGCTTGTGACTTTAAAATATTGGTCTCTAGGGGACTGTAAGCAATTGTACAGCGTGTAGCGCATTGTTTTGCATATGGCTGATCCGGATTTGATTCCCACCATCCCATCTGGTCTCCTAGGCACTACCAGGAGTAATTCCTGAGTTCAGAGCCAGGAGTAACCCTGTGTATTGCCAGGTGTGAACCAAAAAGAAAAAAAATGGTCTCTATTTTTCCTTAAAAATGGATACATATTTTTGAAAGTATATTAGATAACAGAATTTTATGAAGTGGTCAGGGTATTTTGTAAGACAAAAGATTGGCCATTAGAATTAATAGCCTCATCTTTGAAAGCAGTGAAATGAAATGGAGGAGGTGGGTACTTTAAGGCTTCTAATTGATTGCAGGAACATGGACTCTATTTGCATGACACTGATAAAGTTTAATGGCTATAAACATGTGCCTTATGGAGAAAAGCTTTTAATGATGTGACCATAGCAAAAATACTCTGCATCTGGAAATCAATCAGAATATAGCAGCTACACCTTAAAACGGGCTATATAATTTTATAGTCAGCATAACATGTATAGCTATGAAATCTATAATAATGCATGGTAAAATAAATATAGATAATGAAATACCACACTCAGTTCATTAACCATCTAAAGACAAGAATAGAAGTAGTACTCTTTAACTTTTATAAAATATCATATTTTACTATGTTCTAATAATATCTATACAAATTGGTGAGTTTTTGAAACATCTTTTGTGGGATGGTTATGGAAAATCGCTTAGAAATGTGTTTGTAAGGTCCTTGTGTCTATTTTGAACACTTTAGAGAAGGTGGGCTTTTAAGCAATCCGTGATCTTTATTTTGCTTCAGATATTTGAAGATAAAAAATGATGTACAATCTCACTTGAAACTTCATTTTGCTTTCTGGATTCCACCTAACTCCTAATATTCATATTTTGAACATTTAAAAAGTGTTGTACAGGGTTTTTGCTTGCGTTTTTCTGTTTCTGTGAGAACACCAGTGATGACATCATATCATACAGAGCATGATAAGTATTAGGAAATTCTTCTTCAAAACATTTAAAAGACCATATAATACATGATCCATCAAAAGTATATAAAAAACCCAAGATTTATTATCTTAATATGCTTTTAGTTTCCTTTTTTGATTTTTATTTTCCCTTAAGATTATTCCATTTCTTCTCCCATTCCTAACTCCCATTCCACAATTCTTTTCAAATTGACATATGAATTTTGCATAATAAAACATTTGCATATTTTGATCCTTTGTATAAAGTTATTAAACATTCTTTATTGCCTTGTCACTCTAGATATATGCTGGTGCCCTCAAAGCACCAAAAATTTTCCCTTGGTGATGCAGATTAGGCAGAAGTGGACACTGTGGTCTCTGTTAGTTTGCAATTTCCAAGTTCTTCAATATTTTCACAAATGAAAATATTTAATATTAAAGGTGCTTAGACTCAGAGTTGGAAAATAGTAAAGTTTTTTGGAAAATAGAAGAGAGAGGAAAGAAGCTCCCCAAGTAGAGAGGGATTTAGTATAGGATTAAGTTGAAAGTAAGTTTTGTGTAGGCCTTTCAGGCCCTTTGCTTTTCTTATCAATCAACAAGTATTACAGAGAAGGCAGGGAATCCACTGGGTGGTCAGGCTGGTTTGACTCCTTCAGGCCATCTGCCTCAGGCATAGTCCATTATCTTAGCCTCCCTGTGAACCTAACCTCTGGGACAGAATTTTATGATGAACAATTTTTAACACCCTGTTTATCAGAAAATCCCAGGAATTGGCAGGGAGTCAAAAATATAGGATTGGCCAGTCAGAAAGCCTCACAACAGCTGTCAAGGGTAAGCTGAGACTTCCTCTTTAACCAACCCTTAGGCCCACAAAGACCACTTTATATATTGGGAAATGATTACCTGGATTCCCAAATACAACTTCACAACCTCCAAAATTATCATTGAAATAAAATCCTGTACTGTTTCAAGATCTCAAATTATATAGAATTTAAGTTAAGCCACCCCTCTCGGAGAGCCCGGCAAGCTACCGAGAGTATTCGATATGCCAGACACAGTAACAACAAAGTCTCCAATGGAGACGTTATTGGGCCTTCTCGAGCAAATCGATGATCAACTGGAGGGCCTTTACTTTTACTTAAGTAAAGTATTCAATTATTATCAATATACTAAAAGTATTCTGCGTATTGAGCCTTTAGTCAAACTCTATTTCCTATAATATTGTACTTTAGGAAGTGTTTATATAAAGTAATTACCCACCCGTAAAAGTTGTATGTTAGAATAAACATAGCATCAAATAGATGATATACAGGGCATTGCTGGTATATTGCTAAATTGCCTTTAATCATGAGTTAATATTTTCTACTAGGCCATTCTGCCTCATATATGTGAAAATTTTTATTTGATATAGCATCTGCTCTATCTCAATTGTCATATATTTGTATTATAGGCATAAACTTATTCTAGTAAATGAACTTAGGCAAGGAAAATGAGCACACTGCTGGCTTCACCCTGTACTTATTAGAAGTAGGATACACTTTATGAAAAGTCTCAAAAAAACTTCTTCTTAATCACAGGACAATCGACACTACTCCCACTACCCATCCGTCGCCACACTCTAGGATGATATCCGGACCCGCGCGGCCGTGAAGCGGCCACGCGACACATCATAAGACATTAAATACCCATCTTCCAGAACTGTCGTACCATATTTGATAGAGTTCAAATATGGTAACACCTACAAGAGTGATTAGAGGTCGCCCCAAGAGCATCTATCCCTCTCGGAAAAACTGGCAAGCTACCGAGAGTATTCCGCCTGCACGGAAGAGCCTGGCAAGCTATCCGTTGTGTATTCGATATGCCGAAACCAGTAACTACAACTGGTCTCATTCACCTGACCCTGAAGGCTTCACCGACATGGCAGCACTGAGAAGGATGAGAAAGGAGAGGCTGACAAAATTTCAAGGCCGACCTAGGCTGCCACAACGAAGGAAGACAAAAATGATCATCTGTACTTTCAATGCACGTACACTAGCATCAGATGCATCCATCGAGGACCTGTTGGTACAAGCCGTATGATCAAGTAGGACATCATTGGTCTGACCGAGACAAGAAGGCACGAATCTCAGCATGCTGTTTTCGACACTGGAGAAGAATTGTTCCTCGAAACATGCGATAAAAGAGGTGTCGGAGGCGTCGGTGTCCTAGTCAACACAAACTTGGCCAAGAGCATTGATTCATTCGAATGCCTAACAACCCAAATCGGATGTTTACATTTGAATAGACGTGGCTCACTGCCTGCAGTTTCTATCTTCTTGTCTACGCACCAACATCTCATTATGATGAAAGAGAAATCGAGAAGTTCTACATGGAGCTGGAGAAGTTCTATAAAGAAGACCACACCTTCTACAAGATCATTGTGGGTGATTTTAATGCCAAGATAGGACCAAGAAGATCAGCTGAAGAACTTCACATCAGGACCCATGGCCTAGAATGGAACGAACAGGGTGAGAGACTGAGTTCATCATGTCGACCAAGACCATTCATGGTAACTCACAGTTCCAGAAGACAGAATCTAAATGATGGACATGGGAGTCTCCCAGTAGACGATTCCACAACGAAATAGACCACATCATATTCAATCGACAGTTTTGCCTGACTGATGTCGCTGTTGTCCCAAAATTTCGAACGGGATCGGACCACCGTCTCCTTTGTGCAAAATTCTACTTCACAGAGCGGGGAGAAAGGGCTGCAAAGTTCAAAAAGAGAACTCCCAGAATGACCACCAACTGGGAACTCTTTGGTACTGTTGCGGCAGCATGGGAAGATGCCTTTGTTGACAACATTGACGAGGAATATGATCGACTGGTTCAGCACCTCCATGAATGTGCGAGGAACGCCAAGAGAGAGATAGCCACAAAAAATCGCCTATCTTCGAAAACTCTTGATCTAATTCGCCAGCGTGGTTTGGCACATGCCAACAGGCAACCACAAGCTAATGTCCGAGCTCGCAAAGCAGTGCAGACATGCGATCAAGGAAGACCTCAAAGAGAGAAGAGCAGAAGTACTGGAAGATGCGGCAGAAGCCGGGAAAAGTATTCGTAACGCCCGCCTGTCCTTCGCCAACTACAACACCAAGATGACTGTCCTCCGACGTCCAGAACGGCAATGGAGAAGATTATCCATGATTTCTACTCAAATCTCTTCGATAGCCATGTCCACTTGCCGACATACCAAATTCCACAGGATGGATATGTCGTTCCCAATGTTCTCCCTTCTGAAATCCAACACGCCATTTCGTTGGTAAAGAAACAAACAGCACCCGGCCCACACAAGGTCAGCCCTGAACACCTGAAGAACCTGCCGTCAGTACTCATCAATACACTGGCTCGGCTCTTCACTCGCTACCTGTCTGAATGCAAGGTTCTATCCCAATGGAAAACCAGCAGGACCGTACTACTGTTCAAGAAGGGAGACATCCATGACATTGGCAACTATCGCCCGATCTGCCTATTGTGTGTCATCTACAAGTTGTTCACTCAAGTCATCCTAAATAGGATTGGCAGAACACTAGATGAAGGACAACCATGCGAACAAGCCGGGTTCTGCAAAGGATTCAGCACCATCGACCATATCCACACAATAACCAAGCTCACTGAGGTTTCTCGGGAGTTCAAGATGCCGCTCTGTTTAACGTTCATTGATTTAAAGAAGGCCTTTGATTCTGTTGAGACAGAAGCGGTCATTGAAGCCCTAGCCAATCAAGGCATTCAAGCCCAATACATCAAGACCCTCCGTGAGCTGTATTGCGGATTCACTACCAGGATCTCACCATTCTACAAAGAAGTGATCGTTGATGTCAAGAGAGGGGTGAGACAGGGTGATACCATTTCACCGAAACTCTTCAGTGCCACCCTCGAGAACATCATGCAACGACTGGAATGGGAAGGAATGGGAGTGAAAATAGATGGTCGGCAATTACACCACCTCCGCTTTGCTGATGACATTGTTTTAATAACACCAAACATCAGCCAAGCGGCACAAATGCTGGCCGACTTTGACTGTGAGTGTGGAAAGGTAGGACTACAGCTGAATCTTACAAAGACAATGTTTATGAGAAACAGCCTCGTTCCTGATGCCCCATTCACTCTCAATGGAACGACCATCTCCGAATGCAACAGCTATGTGTACCTAGGTCGAGAAGTCAACATGACAAATGACCTGGCACCCGAGCTGCTCAGGAGGAAGAGAGCGGCTTGGAACGCCTTCAAGAACGTCAAAGAATAGCTAAGAGGACGAAGAACCTCCGGCTCCGGGCACATCTCTTTGATTCCACTGTTCTTCTTTCATTAACATTTGCCTCAGAGACCTGGGCCCTACGCAAACAAGATGAGAACGCTATTCAGGTCTCCCAAAGAAGAATAGAAAAAGCTATGCTTGGAATATCATGTTTCACTCAAATGAGAGAAAGAATCCGGAGTTCTGACATCCATCGAGGATCAAGAATCAGGTACACTGTCTCATTTGCCAAGGTGTCGAAAATCAGATGGGCTGGCCACGTAATGAGATTTAAAGACGACCGCTGGACTAGAGCTGTTACCGACTGGATTCCTCGGGATGTCAAAAGACCGCGTGGCCGCCCACCTACCAGATGGTCAGACATCTTCGTCAAGATCATGAACGATCGGTTTGAGGCCCTTCATGTTCCCGGAGCGAACAGATGCCATTGGGCTACACTAGCATGCGACAGGGACAAATGGAGACGTTACTGGCGGCCGTTCGAGCAAATCGACAACTAACGGGAAGTTAAGTGAAGTGAAGTGAATCACAGGACTGGTAAAATCACCACCTATAATTATCTCACTCTGTACAGCTTATTTGGAGGCATCAATATCACTACTGGACCCAAAGCCTCTTGATAAACAAAATCACAGTCTACACAAAATGACAGGCCCATTCTCTAGCTCAGCCACTCATGCATAGTCCTGTCACTATTGCCTGTGAAAGACTTAGATTTATTATAAATGAAACTATATGTAAAATTGTGGAGTAATTAAAGTTTATGTAAAGAGATAAAGTTTTTCTGAATATCAAAGTTTGTCATTATAGAAAGTTTGAAAAAGTATTTTCAAATTTGTCACGTACTCTACTGCATAATAGTTCCAAGATGAATAGAAAAAATATCTTTTGTGGACAGTTAACATATAGAAGTACACAGTGAAAAGCAAAGAATAAAACATTTTAAAGATAAAATATGAATGAGCAAATTGTGATTACTAATTTTATCAAGATGAGCAAAATACCTTGGGATATGTTAGGTCATCATAAGTACATAATTTTATATTCACAAGATTACTGATTAGTCCTCACTAAAGTTGCTATCTCATTACTTGGTGTTAAGACAAAAAAATGTTAGGGCCAGAGAGATAGTACCAGTGAGTATGGCATTTGCCTTGCATGCATCTAACCTAGGTTCAGTACCGCAGAATCCTGAGCAAAGGTGCTACCAGGAGACATCTCCAAACACAAAGCTGGAAGTAAGTCTTAAGTACTGTCAGGTATAGTCCCCAAAACAAAAATACACCAAACAAACAAAAAAATTATAATTTTTATAAATAACATTTAAATTTAGATTTATAATTTCCTTCACACATACAGTTTGTTTTACCTAAATAGTTTATGTTTACAAATTGGTTATTATATTTTTAGTTAATTGGTTTAAAATAAATTAGACTTTGAATTGAGAATAAAATACATTTTAATAATACATTTCAAAATTTATGTTTTGCTTTATTCCATATGACTATACAAATAAATGTAATTAACTCCAAAATTATTCTTTGGATTAAAATTACATGATTTGTGATAAGAAGTTACTATATCTCTCCAACATATATAATATATATAATATTTCAAATGATAGTAATAAAATAATTTACAAAGACAAATTCTTTCATCAATAATAGTGTTACACTTATCTTATGGTACATGGAACTCTCAGTTAAATAAAAGGAAATAATAGTTTATGACTTGACGAATGGAGTGGAAAAGAAAATAAAAATTCTTAAGACAATACATTCTTTGCTACCTATGAACTATAGCAAGTAGGGAAACTGTCATCAGCAATATGCTCCAGAGATAACCTTTAATCATTTCTCAGGATCACATGAACTTTGAAAATGTCAAGGAACAAGTAGTATAGCCTTTTCAGAATGAAATTTGGTTTCCTGTAGTCATCCCAGGAAGAGTTTTTAAGAAATTGTTGCGGTGTTTTTCAACAAATGCAGTTAGAATATGAAATTGGATTTTTCTTTTCAATAGCTACACAATTGAACAACTTGCTTAGCTATCTATCTTCCCTAAGAAATGCAGGAAATTATAATATTCTTATTAATGTAAATAGGATTTTCTTTATTTTGAGAAAGCAATGTTAAAGTGAAAAGTATTTTTTAAATTAATTCTTACATTTATGCTGATTAAAAGAGAAAATATATCTTTTCTCAAATATATTTATGTAAAATTTCACTACTTTTTACTCGATTTTCCTCTTGTTTGTTAAGTATTTAAGGTCATAATCAAAACATAAAATGAATCTTTGATCATTTGTTCTGTGTAATTTGAATTCGCTTGAAGCCGAAATAAATAAAAAATGATGACCCATTTGATGGCAATGATAATTGGTAAACTGCTTTGTATCTTTTAATAAATCAACAAGAAAACTGGCAGTGTACATCAATCCTACCTTAGCAATATTCTGATAATTTTTTCAAGAGTTAGTGTTTGCTGTTTAGAATGTTTTTGGGAGAGGCAGTTAGAATTAGTGGCCTGCTGGGAAATGCAACATTAAAATAGTACATATTGCGGTTTCCACTGTTGGCTTTACCACGGACCATCTGTATACCTAATAAACTCATAGTGCTATACCTATATTCCTTTATATGTTATCACTCAATTTTTATTATGATATATTTTGAAAACATAATGGAGTAGATAAAGTTTTAAGTAATGTTTGCTCTATAAGTTTTCTCACGATAACCAAACTAACAGTTCTGTAGCCTTTAAGATCTACCACAGGCCAATTGGGTAGTTTCTAGAAAGAACTTAAGTTTTTTTAAAAATCAATTAGAAATAAAAAGATACAACATAATGTACGTAATGGCATGGTGATTAAATAGACAACTGATATTTCTTAAGTGGGTCTTATTACATAATTTCAAAAAATAAAATGATTTTGTTTCTGTATAATAACGTCCTTTGGACTGGAGCAACAGCACAGCGGGTAGGGCATTTGCCTTTCATGCAGCTGACCGTGTTCAATTCCTCCATCCCTCTCAGAGAGTCCGGCAAGCTACCAAGAATATTCTGCCCACTCAGCAGAACCTGGCAAACTCCCTGTGGCGTATTTGATATGCCCAAATCAGAAACAAGAGGTCTCGCAATGGAGATGGTACTGGTGCCCGCTCAAGCAAATCGAGGATAGTGTTACAGTGCATAATGATGTCCTTCATTCTTATGATTTTGAAATTAATGCAGCTATTATTTGAAATCATGTACCCATCCAAATTTCATGTTGAAATCTTTATTTCTTTGAGCTGAGAATGAGGTTCAAAGAGTGATAAAGCACATGGCTTAGGGACATAAGGCATGAGTTTTAAAACAATAAAACACTGGTACTCAATGCGTTAGTAGAACTTTTGGCTAGTGCACAACTTATGATAATGAAACTGTCATGAATGAGATTAGTGCTCACGATTAAAAGACTCTCCCAGTCTCTGTGTCCCTTTACCAAGAAAGGACAGCATGAAAAGTCATCAATCAATATGCAAGCAGTCTTGAAAGAATCAAACAATCTTAGATTTTTCAGCCTCCAAATAAATTACTGAAAAAAGAAAAGGAGATTCAGTGTTTTATTTGCTATGTGGTGCGTGGTATTCTGTTAAGTAGCCCAAGAAGATAAAAAGAAATGATTAGTACATTGGAATCTCACCTAAGACTGAATACAGTGAATTAATCAACTTGAGGCATCTACCAATTCCACAGCAGGCAAATTTCAACCCCCCTGAATTTATTTCTTGAAGCAAGAAATGTACATTATTTCTCTCACCTGCATATGATAAATCACAGTGGAACCAAAAGGATCGAATACACAGTTACAGAAGTATAAACGGAAGTAACGGACAGTGCAAATTAATGAGGCATGGTGCCTACTATGACATCACTAAAACCAAATGATATGAATCCTATTGATTAGAGAATTGCAATGTCATATTTTTGGTTTTTTCTTTTAATTTTTATGAAGGCTTGTGATTTACAGTTTTTCAAAATAGACTTGTTTTAGGCATACCATGTTCCAACACCAACCCCACTACCAATTTACCTTTTCTCCTCTGTAGTTTTCAGGTTCCCTCCCATCCGCTGCACTATCCCTTGGCAGATATATAACCAATTTATTTCACATTACTGCTCCAACAAAATTTAAAGGAATGGGAAATGGAATTATCAGAAAACAAGTCAACAAACTTCAGGTTATACTGTCTGATTGCTATATGATTTTAACTGTTGTAAATTAAAAAAAAATGGAACGTTTAAGACAATATGGTATAACTACTTATTCTCATCACAAAAACTAAGCTATTAACTCTGGCACCTAAAATATATTGCATTAAATTCTATTTTGTACTTGGATCTTACTGTGGTAATTTTCATGTTTTTCTTGTCATAAATAAAGCTTTTTTCCCAAAATTTTTGTGATAATATAATTTAGGGTTTCCATGAAATAGATAAAAATTGCACATTTAAATTTTGTCAGAGTGGGAATAATTAACGAAATTTAAATGGCAAAACATAAATAAGCCAATAAGTGATTTATTCTAATAGAGCAAATATTGTTCTATATCAAAGATTATTATACTATATTACAACTTAAATACTTATGTTTTTAAGTAAAAGATTGCAATAAAATTCTCTGGAAGTAAAATAATGATCAGACATAGAACAAGCAATATCATTGAGATAAACGATATTGAAAGTATATAAAATCTCTGAGCAATGTAGAAGTAAACATACTTTTTTTAATCTGGTAGAGGGCAAACAAGTGCACCATTAGTGGGTGCCAAACATAATACCACATATTTGGAAGTTTGTCCCGTCCTTTCTAGAAGCTCTTTTAATGCTTTTCACAAAATGTGTTTCAAGGCTATAAAACCCCTAAACTATTTCCTGTCTATGAAGTCCATATTTCTCCTTTAAATCTGAATAATAATCTACCTCAATAGAGTATTCGTGGTGAGGTGTTAAGAAATTTCCATGAGTGTTTTTTTTAACCTTATAGCAGTTGTTAACATTGGGATAAATTTATGATAAATTATTCAAAGTGTATAAGGGAACAGGTTAGTGTTAGCTTTGGGATTAGGGTTAAGATTATACTTTGAGGAACTGAGAGATAGTGCAGTCAGTAGAGCACTTGCTTTGCACTCAGAAAACCTCGGTTAGAGGCACAGCATTCCCTACTGACCCCCAAGACCACCCAGACCGAAGAGTAATCACTGAGCACTGTGACCCAAGAAGCCAAAACAAAGAAAAACTATGTTTTGATCATGATAGACATGAGCATTAATTTAATGGCTAGTGGCTAGTGGAAATATTAACTTTTGAAGAAAAGTTAATATGGGCCAAGACTATGTAAACAATTATATTAGAGTTAGTGTTTGGTTTAGGGTTTGGGTTTGAGTTAGGATTAGTTTTCAGGTTGTCTTTTGACTTTGGGAATGGAAGTTAGGATGACAGTAAACATTAGCTTAAGGGCTGTTGGTAATGTTTGGACAGAAATAATAAAATATTCAATGATGATAAAATATGGTTTTCAAAATTATAATATTTAGGATTAGGTTTAGTGATTAGGAGAGAGATTTAGTTAAAAGTTTACTTTTATTATGGTAGACATTGAGGACAAAATTTAGGGTAGGTAGAAATACTAACTTTAGAGAAACTGGTAATGCTGTACTAAGGCATAGTAAATGTGTAGATTCAAATCGGTGCTAGGGTTAGGATTAGGTTTCAGGTTGTGATTTGGGTTAAGATTTGCTTCTGATCATATTGTTCATTGAGAATGAAAGTTAGAGAGTGAATATTAACTTCACAGCTATTGGTAATGTTTAAAAAAGTCTATGGGAAATGATTCAATGAGAATGAAAATAGTTCGGGATAGGGTGAGGGTAGGGTGAAGGTTAGGTTTTCATTAGAGTTAGATTAAGGTTTTGTTTCGATCATAGTGCACACTGAATATAAAAATTAGGTTGAGAGTGAATATGAACTAGAGATCAATTGGTCACTTTGGGATGAGGCTATGATGAATGATCAATTCGAGAGCAACAATAGGATTGTTAGTTTAGGTTTATTTTACACTTTCTTAAATTTTAAATTATTAAATTATATTGCATCAAAACTTTTACTTATAATTTATTAAGATTATTTGAAAATTATATGAATATGTATGTATGCCTATTCATATTTATTGATTTCACTTTTTTCCATTATGCTTTTTTATGTCTCTTCATAAGTAACTAGTCACAATCTTCCCACTTCAACATTTATGCCCTTTTTCCATTACCTCCTTTTCACTCTGTTCCTACTCTGATAATTACAGTTCTGAAGTCTGAAATACAATATTTTTCAATACTGAAAAGCAGTATTAAAGCTTTAAATGGCTGGTAACAAGGACAGTGCTTTTTAAAAAAATTATTCTGCAATATTTTTATAGATCATAAACTTTCTTTCAAACATATTTCTGCTGCCCTATTTTTATTAGACATAATTAGCAAAAGGCATCTAATTTTGAAAAATTAATGCCTTTCAAAAGTGTTGAAATCCTTCATCTGGACATTTAACTTGAAAGTCCATCCTTCTTTAAAAGAATGTTGTTAAAATAATGTGGAGATTACAGCAGTAAATACTTTTCTGCTGTCTTGACTAGAATATTTGTCATATCTAATACTAACATTGTGTATGTTCAGTGCAAAAAGAGTTGACAAATTGTCAGACCTCATAAATGCATGGAGTTAATTTTTAAAATTTTTTTCTTACACCATTCATTAAACAAGTTATTATCTTGAATTAATATGAAGCACGGATAGAATGTATTGTTTTCAACAATGACTGGTAAAAAATATTGAACTATGTCAGTAAAATGACTTTAGCTTTTGTTTTCATTTTATTCCTAGTTAGATTTTTTCATGCTTTTGCCATTTACTTACATCAGGAGACTATTGTCCCTAATAAATCTGAAAAATAACAAATACAATAAAAAGGTAAAAGGTAAAGGCCCTCCCGTCGATTTGCTCGAGCGGGCCCAGTAACGTCTCCATTGGAGACTTTGTTGTTACTGTGTTTGGCATATCGAATAATCTGGGTAGCTTGCCGGGCTCTCCGAGAGGGGCGGAGGAATTGAACTTGGGTCGGCCATGTTGGCCGCTTGTAAGGCGAATGCCCTACCACTGTGCTATCGCTCCAGCCCAGGTCTGAGTGGTCGCAAGGTCAACCTAAAGTCAACCTGCAGCAAACAAATACAATAATGTCTGACTTTTTTGTATGTCAATGTGTATATGATATTATTTATTCAGAGAATTGAACAATTACATTTGCTTAGCTACCATCTACTTAATTCTCCTGAAAAATCTGACTATCCTGATTTCTTAAAAGAGTGAATTGTCAAAAATTGAAACTATTTTTTTTTTGCTTTTGGGGTCAAACCCGGCAATGCTTAGGGGTTACTCCTGGCTCATGCACTTAGGAATTACTCCTCACAGTTCTTGAGAACCATATGGGATGATGGAAATCAAACCAAGGTTGGCCACGTGCAAGGCAAATGCCCTACCCACTGTGCTATTGCTCCAGCCCTTAAACTTTTTTTTAATAAAGGTAAAGGTAAAGGCCCTCCCGTTGATCGTCGATTTGCTCGAGTGGGCCCAGTAACATCTCCATTGGAGACTTTGTTGTTACTGTGTCTGGCATATCGAATATTCTCGGTAGCTTGCCGGGCTCTCCGAGAGGGGCGGAGGAATCGAACTCGGGTCGGCCATGTTGGCCGCTTGTAAGGCGAACGTCCTACCCGCTGTGCTATCGCTCCAGCCCCACTCAAGCAAACTTTTTTTTAATATCTCAGTAAAATATATATATTTTTTGTTCTTATAACATAGCTTTGGGGGACAGAGAGATCATACAATGGGTAAGACATCAGAGGTCAACCCAGTATAATCTCTTCCCTGGCATCACATGTGGTCTCCTGAGTCCCACCAGGAGTGTTTCCTAAGAATAGAGCCAGGAATAACCCCAGAGGAAAAGAGTGGATATGGCACAACTTTCCTCACATAATAAAATTCTTCGGTATGATTCAACAAAATATTAAATTATGTGGAATACAGTTACTGCTAGGCAGAACATTGTCCATATCCTTAGCCGCAAAATCTGAGGACATATTTGGGATTTTTTGATAAAGAAAATTTTCTTTGCAGAATTTTGAGTTTAAAATTGCAGATGGAATGAAGCTATAAAGTGATAGCATTGTTATAAGGAGATTATAGTTATAATGCAATAGACTTAATTTAATGGTGACAGTGTATAAAACAAGAATAGATAGACATATTCATGATGGAACACAGATATTCACACATATAAAAAATATTGTGTGAATTTCAGACTCCAAAACATATTTGCATCATACCATTTACTAAAAATGTTGCAATTTATTATAGAAACAACAGGAAAATGACATGCTCTAGAGAACGTCAATGTTTTTATAAGTGATACTTGGGCAATTAAAATTCTAGAAAATATTTTATCCAGAAACACAAATTACCAAATTAACACAGATGTTTGCTATATTCCGTATTAATTTGATTTCCCATAAATTGAGTTATGTAAATGTATCTTTAAAATATGTATTTATTTTATTTCAAATTGTCAATATTTTCTTTCACCTTCTCTTTGGTCCATACTCAGCGGTGCTCAGGAATTACTCCTGACTCTGTGCTCAAGGAACACTAGTGATGGTTCTGGGGGACTATATGCAATTAAAGAGATTACCACAGTTTGAGCTGCATGCAAGTCAACCATCTTAACTCTTATACTATCTCTATACCCTAGGGCATACTTTTTTAATTCAATTTATTTTATTGCTTAGAAATTCAAATATTTTATATAGCTTTATGCAGTTAGCCATTTGAGTTTCCTATATGAACACATCACCCCTGAACAAAGTAAATATTGTCTTTCTGGAAAGATCCTGAGTACATTTATGTTTGTGAGTCTGTCATGTGCCAAATGGTGATGAAAGTTTCTCTAAGACTAGGAAATGGAACTTTGGAGATATTATTAGGGAAAATAAGAAGCAAGTCATCATCCAGCTAAAGATAGATAACTATAAAAAGTGTAAGTTAGCTTTATTTTGGGGAGATTTGGGCATTGGTTCACTCACAACAGCGTTTAGGTGATCCTCTTGGTTCTGTGCTCAGAAGTTACTGCTGATAGGGCTGGGGATCAAACCCATGTTGACTACATGAATGGCATGTGCCTTAAACCATTCATTATCTCTCCAGACCAGGAAAAGTAAATTTAAAGGAAACAAATGAAATTCCAGAATAAAACTAATTTGGCTATCTAAAAATAAGTAAAAATAATGCATGAGTAATTACTCCCTCTATTCATTGTTTATTTTTTTCTATTTTCTTTTTGGGTCACACCCAGTGATGCACTCTTGGCTCATGGACTCAGGTATTACTCCTGGCAGTGCTCAGGGGACCTAAGTGATGTTTGGAATCATACCCAGGTCAGCCTCATGAAAGGCAAATGCCCTAACCACTACGCAATTTCTCCAGCCCCCATTGTTTAACTTTTTAAAAAAAATTTTATTAGTGAAACACCATGAGGTACAGTTGTAGACTTATGAATTTTTGTGCTTGGGTTTCAGTTACAAAATGACCGAGTATCCATCCCTTCACCAGAGCCCATTTTCCAACACCAATAATCCCGTATCCATCCCGCCCCCCCACCCCCATATCCTGCCTTGCCTCTGTGTCAGGGCATTCCCTTTTGTTCTCTCTCTCCTTTTGGGTGCTATGGTTTGCAAAAGAGGCATTGAGTGGAAATCATGTTTCGCCTATAATCTACTTTCAGCATGCATCTCCCATCCTGGGAGGATCCTCCCAACAACACCCTTTACTTGGTGCTCCCTTCTCTATCTGAGCTGCCTTTTCCCCTAGCATGTGCAGCTGGCCTCCAAGCCATGGAGTGAACCTCCTGGTACTTATTTTGTCTATTCTTGGGTGTTAGTCTCCTCTTTTGTTACTTTATATTCCCCAAATCAATGCAATCTATGTCTGTGCCTCTGTTTCTGACTCATTTCTCTTACCGTGATGCTTCCATGTAGTACCACTTGTATGTAAATTTTATGACTTCCTCTTTTCTAACAGCTGCATAGTACTCCATTGTGTAGATGTACCAAGGTTTCTTTAACCAGTCATCTGTTCTTGGGCACTCGATTTTTTTTCCAGATTTTGGCTATTGTGAACAGTGCAGCAATGAACATAGAAGTGCAGATGCATTTTGACTATACTTTTTGCTTCTCCAGGATATATTCCCAGGAATGGTATTGCTGGGTGAAATGGAAGCTCAATTTCTAAATTTTTGAGAATCGTCCAAACTGTTTTCCAAAAGGGCTGAACCAATCAGCATGCCCGATAGCAGTGAAGTAGAGTCCCTTTCTTGCCACATCCGTGCCAACACTGGTTGCTTTTGTTCTTTTGGATGTGGGTCAGTCTCTGTGGTGTGAGATGATATCTCACTGTTGTTTCGATCTGCATCTTCCTGACGATTAATGGTGTTTAACTTTTTAACCAAGGACAACACATAAAATTAACTGGATGGAAATTCATAATAATTAAGGACAGTCAACAGGGAAAAGTCAATTCAACAGGACTTTGGTGGAAAATAACTGACATTTTCCAAGAGAATCCTATTTTCATAATTTGTCCTGAACTGACCCCTGGGAAGTGACTTTTGCGTTCTTAAAATATCCTGCCAAGTAAGTGATGTTTTGTAGGCCTCAGAACATGGGTCATACTCCATCAGCTGAACAAATTGTGTTTTGAATAACATTATCAATAATGACATCAAAACTGTTTTTAATTCAGGATGAGGGTGACAGTATTCTGAGAGGTTGACATTGGTGGCATCTGTATCACCGTATCATTGTAAGGAGAAAAATGCATACCCCAAAGTTCAATGCCACTTTATTAGGTGAGAATATCTCAAAAAGAATATGTGATCACTTTCACCTTATAATGAACTGACTTAAATTGCACTGTAGCACTGTAGCACTACCCTCCCATTGTTCATAGATTTGCTCAAGCGGGTACCAGTAACGTCTCCATTGTGAGACTTGTTGTTACTGTGTTTGGCATTATTGAATACTCCATGGGAAACTTGCCAGATCCTACTGTGTGGGCGGGATACTCCCAGTAGCTTGCCAGGCTCTCTGAGAGGTACGGATGAATCGAAGCTGGGTTGTCCGCATGCAAGGCAAACACCTTACCTGTTGTGCTATTGCTCCAGCCTGGATTTAAACTATGTCCTTTTATTCTAACAAGTCACAAAAGAAATTATAGAGTTTGAAAGTGATTTTAGGAATCCAAAATTGTGAGATTGTTGTTGCTGTGTTTGGCATATCTCGGTAGCTTGCTGGGCTCTCTGAGAGGGGCAGAGGAATCGAACCCTTACCCCCTGTGCTATCTTTCCAGCCCATGCTATAGTATAATAACAGTTATTATTCTCTACTTAAAAAATAAACCGATGTATTTTAGGACATACGTTGGCCTCATTACTATTCTCATACTTTTTACATTATTCAATCAGCTAAAATGAAATTTTCAATGAAAAGACAATCAAAGGGCTTGAGTGATAGTAGTTAGGTAGAACAATTGCTCGCATGTAGCTGACCCAGGTTACAACTCTGGCACATAATGATCCTCAGAGTCTCCCAGTCATTATACCTGAGTGTAGTACCAGGTCCTGAGTACAGCAAAATGTACCCTCTGCCTCTCCTGACCCAAAAAAGAAATAAAAGCACAGTGACTTTCTCTACTTGTATACATAGTATTGAGAACAAAGATAATCATACTCACTCACAAGTAAAGCAATTAAGGAATATTAGGTTAATATTGGAGTATAATAGTTTTTGTTTTATCTCTAGTTCCCCCTAGGATCGCGTCTTTCATCATTATATTTTAACTAAAGAGAAACAAGAATCATATAAGAATAACTTAAATTTAGAGCAATGTTTATAGATATATCTTTAAAATCAGACAGAAATTTATGATATTAGTGGTGGCTTCTTATATATAAATATATGTGCATTCATATATAGGAAAAGGCTAAAAATGTGAGAATTCAGTTCCCAGATGTCTTAAAACTTAGATGCTAGATACATTTTAACTATGAGCAATCACTTATACTAACATGAATTAAATGCAGAATTAAATTTAGAGAAGAGGGAGTTGGAAGCTAAGGAACCCCTTGTGCTAATCCAGACTAGGCCAAAGATAATTAAATTACTCCATCTATACGTTCTAATTCTGTGTTATTTAATTTATTTCTGTTTACCTCTAATGGAGTGTATGGTCAAGAGTGAGGTAAGTTTATGTGGAAGGTGAAATCATTCCTAAATGTTAGTCAGAGACCAGTGTACCCAGGTATTTTGTATCCTCTTAATATTTGTGTTTAATACTTTTCAGTTTAAAATTCCCAGAAAAAAAATATCCTGAAAGCAAATATTAAATTTGAGAGATTCAATATTTACAAGAAAGAATTAACCTTTAATTTATGTTGCATAACAGTTTTACTTGAAAAACATTCAAAAAAGTAAAACGAGAACATCAATGTTTCATGGATTTTCGGCCACCATTTCTTCTTCAAAGACACACATCCAATAGAAGTGCCAATTTACCTAACAGATTTCTAACCAACCACAGTGATATTTGCATACTATAAGGCATAGTCCAAGCCATATGGCTGGCTTTGTTCTGCAGGCTCTTTAGGTTTAGCTAAACAATGCAAGAAACTCAAGATACAATGAGAATTTTAACAGCATGTAGATAGTACTTTGATAAAACCACAAAACAGATCCGCCAAAACAAAGTCACAAAAGCAGTACCCACCTCAAACCATTTGCTTCTTCACCTCTGTCTGAATTTCTGGAGAGCATCAACATAACAGATTCATGCCTTTTTCTGCAGCTGGCAATAAAGAAACAAACCATGAATGTACCTGAATCAGAGGCAGCAAAACTCCTGTTTTTCACTTGAATGCCTCTCTGCCCCAGGCAGTTTCTAACCTAGAATTCTGAGTGAAGGATAGTGACTCATAATTTTGCTTCAAGTGTTTCATAGAACTTAAAGTGTCTCTACAGCATCTAAGTAAATTCAGATTAAGTGTCCAAAACTTCAAAAAAATCTTAGCTTGACAAATTGTGTCCCTGACCTATACTTATCACTGAGGATATACTGAAAGGAAAGTGCATTGTCTTGAAAAAACTATTTTGCAAAATAGGCAAATGAAAAGCCTGAGGGTGCTTGCTTCTTATAATATGTTTCTTTATCATTGTTGCAAGAAAGAAAGCACATGTTTATTTATACCAATCTTTGACTTCTGCAAGAATTATTATTAAAATACATTTCAGAGAAAAATAAACATTAGATTTTAAACTTTAATATTCACTATATATTTAGTTTCATCAATGAATTACAAAAACAAACTTAGGAAAGAGGCATACTTGATTACAAAATAGTAAAACAAAATGGAAATTGTAAAGTGTAATCAGAGCAGCAGCAAATATCACCATTTAATCTTTTAACAATGCAGTCAATATAAGCATATAAAGTTGAAACCATTAGTTGATACTGTTTTCTTAAAGCACCTCAATATTTATTTTTTAAATAGGAGGAAAGAAAAGGAAGTATTATCGGGTACGCTCCTTGCCTCTAAGAAAAAAAAGTGTCCTGTAGTTATTCTTAGTTGTCAATCACTTAGTCATACTGCAAAGCTTCTCATCTTCATGTGAGTCCCATTTTTGGTGAGCAGAAAAATAATTCAGGTGTATTAACTTTGGCCTCTCCCCAGAATATAAAGAACAATGTATTTGATTTAAGGGAAGAAGTAGAGGAAAAGATTAATTCAGGACAGAATAAAAAGGATAAAAATTGCAGTTAAAAGAGAGACCGTAAAATCTAAAATTATGCTAACACTAAGACTGTATTTACAAAAGGAACGCAATTTGTCTTTATCTCACTTTAGATGCTGGACAAAGTAAACAGGTTGATAGAGCAGTTTGCTAGTTGTCGAATATGGGAAACATTACAGAGACAAATCTTTTCTTTCTCTGACACCTGACACAGCTCGGTTCTGAAGCCATTAGATCTCAACTGAGTTGCCTCTGAGAGATTGCATGTGAGTTCACGGTTTCTGATTTATGCTCCTATCTTTAGGGAGAACAAAACAACATTTCTCTCTTTCTAATAGTGTTCATTTAAAATAAAGAGCAGCAAAAAAAATGTTTACAGCAGTTTCAGTTTATTAAACTCTAACAGTTGTAGACACATTGGCAAATAATGCTGGCAAATCTCTGATAATAACTTTAGTTAGCTAGAGAAAAGATACTCATTTCATCTCAATTTAATTCACATTTAAGTTGCCCAGAATGGCTTCTCTCATAGTGTTAAAATGTTATAATCTTTCAATTGATTTTGCTCCCTTGAATTGGATAATTCAAAGAGACATTGACATGTCACAATATATTGGACATGACATGCCAATGGTTCTTTGAGTTATAAGATCATAGATATAACTATAAGATCATATAAATAAACATATAACACTGTAGCACTGTCTGATTTCTCAAGCGGGCACCAGTAATGTCTCCATTGTGAGACTTGTTACTGTTATTAGTATGTCAAATATGCCACGGGGATCTTCCTAGGCTCTGCTGTGCGGGTGGGATACTCTCGATAGCTTGCCAGGCTCTTCAAGAGCGACGGAGGAATTGAACCTGGGTCAGCCGTGTGCAAGGCAAATGCCCTACCTGCTGGGCTATTGCCACAGCCCTTTGCCATGAGCATGCAGTGAGCTTAGTATAGTCATTTTTAATGTATATGAAAAGATTTGTAATTATCTCATATATATATATATATATATATATATATATATATAGCTCCCCTACGATATTTTGAGCATTCCTATAATATAGTAACACATGTCAATATTTCCATCTAGAATAATTGTTGGTGGCAAAGTATCCACCAAACCCAACTTTATTTGAGATCTTCTGAGTCTCTTTTGACTAGGTCATAATATGAGACTTCCACAGTTGCCTTGCAGGTTCCAGATTTAGTAAGAATCTTGTTAAGATAAGTTTAGAGCTATACCGCAGCAAGTAGGGCATTTGCCTTGCAACCCGGTCAGCCCGGGTTCAATTCCTCTGCCCCTCTCGGAGAGCCCGTCAAGCTACCAAGAGTATCTCACCCGCAGGCCAAAGCCTGGCAAGCTACCCATGAAGTATTTGATATGCCAAACAGAGTAACAACAAGTCTCAGAATGGAGATGGTACTGGGCCTGCTCGAGCAAATCAATGAACAATGGAAGAACAGTGCTAAAGTGTTCCCACCCTGTATCAGCTCAGATCTTTCTCCCATGCCATCATTACCTGGGTAATAGAAACTTGATCATTGTGCTCCTCATTCGACAATTTCTTTTCAGGTGATTTTTAGAAGAAGTTTCCTAACCCTGATGTCTACTCTAGAATTTTCCTACCTCTAACCCCCCCTCATCACCTGCATATTGCAACGTCACCACCAATTCTCTTTTGCTTTGTGTGTTTGAAGTTTAGAAAAATCCTAGTTATCTACCTGTGACATTCTGGACATTCTTCTTGATGGTCCTGAAGGTCTGTCTCATCTTCATAACTAATGTGGGAATAATTTACTTCTCCCTCTGATAAGTCCAGTTCTATTTCTTTGTTTCTTATTTTAGCCAAGTTCTTCACAGGATTCTCTGTTTGCCTTAATTCTGTTTCTCCCTGATCTTTTGTAAAACCACTTGCATCAGGATTTCACACTTCCAATTTGACAAAAGTTGTCCCTGTCAAGAATATAAATAGACAAAATTGTGGTTAATATGATTGGCAAACCAAATAATGGGACTCATTTTAGCCTATGATTAAATTCTCCTTGTACTTTAACGTACATAATCTACTCCAGGCATGTAAGACAATCATTCTCTCATTTTGTAATTTTTTTCTTTTCTCTCTATTAGTCTCTCCATTTTAGTTCCCTCTGGCATGTGAGTGCTCCAATTTTGGGTGCTTTAATAGATGTATTTTAATAGGTACATAGTGGTATTTTACTCTTTTGCTTTTTATTTTCTTTATGATAGTATAGTATCTCAGGATATATGTATATATATATATATTATCATATATATATCATATATATATATGATAGTATAGTATAGTATCTCAGGATCCAGAGATTATCACAACAAGCTCCCGGGAGAGCACAAGGCAGAGTCTCCTACCCTGTGTCTGACTATCCTCGCCAGGGCCCAACAGCTGAAGACCTGCAGGCCCCAACCAAGGCCTTACTGGGGCCACTCTCCACACACTTGGATAAGCCTCAGACATAACAGAACTGGCAGAAGAACCCAGGTGTGTGGGACCCGGGGCTGAGATCTCCAAGCCTGCACGGTTTGGGACTGGACCTGTCAGTAACTAGACAGTTACACCCTCCAACTGCCGTGTAACCCCAACAAAGGCCAGGATCCAGAGATTATCACAACAAGCTCCCGGGAGACCACAAGGCAGAGTCTCCTACCCTGTGTCTGACTATCCTCGCCAGGGCCCAACAGCTGAAGACCTGCAGGCCCCAACCAAGGCCTTACTGGGGCCACTCTCCACACACTTGGATAAGCCTCAGACATAACAGAACTGGCAAAAGAACCCAGGTGTGTGGGACCCGGGGCTGAGATCTCCAAGCCTGCACGGTTTGGGACTGGACCTGTCAGTAACTAGACAGTTACACCCTCCAACTGCCGTGTAACCCCAACAAAGGCCAGGATCCAGAGATTATCACAACAAGCTCCCGGGAGCGCGCGGCCTGCAGCCGCGTGACTATTCATTTACTTTTCTCTAAATTTTCAGGGTACCTTAAATATCCTTAAATATCCAACCCGCATGGCAGAGCCTGGCAAGCTATCCGTGGTTATGCCAAATAGACCAAATTGATATGCCAAATCCAGTAATAAATGGATCTCATTTCCCTAACCCTGAATATGCAGAGTCGAGAAGGATATGGAAGGAGAGGCTGATAAAACACCAAGGCAGACATAGGCTACCAAAACGCAGAAAAACAAAAATGATTGTCTGTACTTTTAATGCTCGTACCCTGGCATCTGCTGCATCCATTGAAGACCTTATGGTACAAGCACGAAAGATCAAGTATGACATCATTGGTCTGACAGAAACGAGAAGACATCAATTCCATCATGCTGTTTTTGACACTGGAGAAGAACTGTTCCTTGGAACATGTGATAAAAGAGGCGTCGGTGGTGTCGGTATCCTTGTCAACACAAACTTAGTCACGAGCATTGATTCATTTGAATGCCTAACAACCCGAATCGGACGATTACACTTGAATAAATGTGGCTCACTACCGGCAGTTTCTATCTTTGTTGTCTATGCACCAACATCCAGTTATGGTGAAAGAGAAACTGAGAAATTCTACATGGAACTGGAGAAATTCTATAAAGAAGATCACACCTTCTACAAGATCATTGTCGGTGATTTTAATGCCAAGATAGGACCAAGAAGATCAGTCGATGAACTCCACATTGGAACCCATGGCCTGGAATGGAACGAACAGGGTGACAGACTGTCTGAGTTCATCATGTCAACCAAAACCTTCCATGGTAACTCACAATTCCAAAAGGCTGAATCTAAACGTTGGACATGGGAGTCTCCCGATGGACGGTTCCACAATGAAATAGACCACATCATATTCAATCGGCGGTTTTGCCTAACCGATGTTGCTGTTGTCCCAAAATTCCAAACGGGATCAGACCACCGTCTTCTTCGTGCAAAATTCTACCTCACAGAACGAGGAGAAAAGAATGCAAGGTTTAAGAAGAGGACTCCCAGAACAACCACCAACTGGGAACTCTTTGGCTCTGTTGCGGCAACATGGGAAGATGCCGTCATTGACAACATTGATGAGGAATACGATCGAATGATTCAGCACCTCCATGATTGTGCAAGGAATGCCAAGAGAGAGATAACCAAAAAAACCCGTCTTTCTTCAAACACTCTTGAACTTATTCGCCAACGTGGCTTGGCACGTGCCTCAGGCAACCACAAGCAAACGTCCGAACTGGCAAAACAGTGCAGAGAAGCCATCAAGGATGACCTCAAAAACAGGAGAGCAGCAGTACTGGTAGATGCAGCAGAAGCTGGGAAAAACATTCGTAATGCCCGCCTGTCCTTCACCAACTACAAAACCAAGATGACTGCCCTCCGACATCATGATGGATCTATCACATCTTCCAGAAGGGCAATGGAGAAGATTATTCATGACTTCTACTCAGATCTCTTTAATAGCCACATCCACTTGCCCACATACCACATACCACATGATGGATATGTCGTTCCCAATGTTCTCCCTTCCGAAATCCAACATGCCTTCTCGTCTGTAAAGAAACAAAGAGCACCTGGCCCAGACAAGATCAGACCTGAACACCTGAAGAACTTACCATCAGTACTCATCAATACATTGGCTCTACTCTTCACACGCTACCAGTCTGAATGCAAGGTTCCATCCCAATGGAAAACCAGCAAGACTGTACTACTATACAAGAAAGGAGACATCCACGACATTGGCAACTATCGCCCAATCTGCCTATTGTCTGTCATCTACAAACTATTCACTCGAGTCATCCTGAATAGGATTAGCAGAACACTAGATGAAGGACAACCATGTGAACAAGCTGGCTTCCGAAAAGGATTCAGTACCATCGACCATATCCACATAGTAACCAAGCTCATTGAGGTATCTCGGGAGTTCAAGATGCCACTCTGTCTAACGTTCATTGATTTAAAGAACGCCTTTGATTCTGTTGAGACGGAAGCGGTCATAGAAGCCCTAGCCAATCAGGGCGTACAAACTCAATACATCAGGATCCTTCGTGAGCTCTATTGCGGATTCACTACCAAGATCTCACCATTCTACAAAGAAGTAATCATCCATATCAAGAGAGGGGTTCGGCATGGTGATACCATTTCACCAAAACTCTTCAGTGCCACCCTTGAGAACATCATGCGACGGCTGGAATGGGAAAACATGAGAGTGAAGATAGATGGTGGGCAACTACACCACCTCCGCTTTGCTGATGACATCGTTCTAATAACACCAAACATCAACCAAGCGGCACAAATGCTGAACGACTTTGACCGTGAATGTGGAAAGGTCGGACTACAGCTGAATCTTGCGAAGACAATGTTTATGAGAAACAGCCTTGTTCCTGACGCTCCATTCACTCTCAACGGAACCACCATCTCCGAATGCAACAGTTATATATACCTAGGTCGAGAAATCAACATGATGAATGACCTGGCACCTGAGTTGCGCAGGAGGAAGCGAGCGGCTTGGAATGCCTTCAAGAGCATTGAAGAAATAACTAAAAGGACAAAGAACCTCCAGCTACGAGCACATCTCTTTGATTCCACTATTCTTCCTGCATTAACATATGCCTCAGAGACCTGGACCCTACGAAAACAGGATGAGAACACTATTCGGGTCTCTCAAAGAGGAATCGAAAGAACTATGCTTGGAATATCACGATTCACTCAAATGAGAGATAGAATCCGGAGTTCTGATCTTCGTCAACGCTCAAGAATCAGGGACGCTGTCTCATTTGCCAAGACATCAAAAATCAGATGGGCTGGACACGTAATGAGGTTTACAGACAACCGCTGGACTAGAGCCATTACTGATTGGATTCCACGAGACATCAAAATATCACGTGGACGCCCACCTATAAGATGGTCAGACTTCTTCGTCAAGACCCTAAATGATCTGTTTGAGGCTCTACATGTTCCTAAAACGAACAGATACCATTGGGCTACGCTAAAGGATCACTAAGTCAATGATGAATAGAGAGATCACTCGGGATGGGATTTGTGTGCTGAGTGTGGGTTAAGGACCTAATATGATGGCTTCTGAGTATTGGTATTGCAAACCATAATGCCCCAAAACAGAGTTAAAGTGAGAAAAAAAGAAAAGTGCCTTTCACAGATGCCAGCTGGGGGTGTGGGAGAGGGATACAGGGGGCATGGGTGGTGGGAAATGTACTCGGGTGAAGAAATGGGTGTTGAAACATTGTATAACTGGAACGTAATCATGAAAGTTTTGTAACTGTGCATCTCATGGTGATTCAATTAAAAAATATTTTTCAAAAAAATATGGTAGGGCTACAATTTTATTTTTGCTCTTCAATACTCTTTTGGCTATGATAGATCATTCCCTCTTTATGTCAATTAGAAAAAGAGGAAGGTTTTAATAATTTTAATCCATAATGAATTTGGTGCCATTTTTTTCTTTTTTGAAAGAGGTTAGACTGTATTCTACTAATATCTTTAATAAATTACACAAAGTACACCTATGTTTTACAGAATGATCAATTTTACTCAGAGTCTATTCATTTAAATGCTAATCTTATCCCAAAACCTAGTTCATGGAAATATTCACAATATTTTAACAAATATCTGATCAGCATGGGGTAGCCAAGTTAAAATTCAAAATTGATCATCAGAGGCTGGATAGATTGTCCAGGGATTAAGGTATTTACCTTGCATAAACAGTAACAATGAGTTCTCACAATTTGTTATGAGACATTACAGGTGCCCGCTCGAGCAAATTGATGAACAATGGGAGGACAGTGCTACAATGCTTCAGTGCTACCTTGAATAAAGACCGACCTGGGTTCAATAACTGGTGTCACATATCGTCCTCAGAGCAAAAATCCTAGTGGTGTAGCCCTAAAACAAAACAAAAATTGACCTACAGTGGTTATCAAGAAGAAAGATGACAACATTTGAGTAGTTTATCTTGTGCTTCTCTTTCCTGTAAGTGATATTTTAGCATAAGACATATCTACTGTTACAATTTAAGATATTTCAGCCTTCTGTAATTACTGAAAAAAATATTCTTTTTTGTCTGTTTTTTTTCCCCCTTTGGTTTTCAGACTGCACCTGGCAGCGCTCAAGAGCTACTCCTGTCATGGTACTCAGGAGTGACTATTGGTGGTGCTTACGGAACCACATATGGTGCCAACAATTTGAACCAAGATTGGTGGGTTGCAGGACAAATACTTATACTCTGACCTCAGAAAAATGTTCTTAATTTATAAGTAGTAACAGGAATAATGAAATAGATGAAATTAATATTTTTGAAGTTTATTTGTTGCTTGTTCCTTATGACATTAAAGAGAACAAAGATTTTCAAGGCTTCAGAAATATGTTATTCTAGCAGATAGCAGTACATGCTGTAAGTTTCCCAAAGCAAAGTGCATAACATGAACTGCAATAATACTAAAAAAATCTACAGTTAGCTGTAGGCTCTACTATAGATTATAAATAATTAGTGGCTCATGATAAAATGTCATGAAAAGAATTTGTGCATTGAAAGCCCAGAAAGAAGGACTTAAAATAGAGTAGTAGTAAGTGATTTCCTTACAAAAATGTAAAATGGTTAGGAATGTTAACCTAATCTTTGAAAAACTAAAATAAATCATACAAAGCTTTATAACAAAAATGATTTATATTGTTGTTGTTTCTTGTTAGTTTCAAGCTATAGTACGGAAAGTTACAAGTTACTTTGTCCCTTCTGGCAAAGGCTTTGAATCCTTTCTCCATTGCTTCAGATTGTTGTGAGTTTCTGATTTTTTCTTTCTTTCTTTTTTTTTTTTTGACATGTAGTTCATCAGAGTAACATGATGCTTGCCACTATAAGCCATTTATCTGCTGTAGTTTAACAGCATGTAAGGGGTGTAAATGTGGCAAAAATAAAGATACAGAGATTATTTAAAAGCATCACAGTGCTATATATTCCTTTGCTATATATTTCTTTCAAATGAACAGTTTTCCACTCAACACATTGATAACATAGTATTAGGATTTAAAAACCCAGTCAAATATGGACAAGAAAGTAATTTCATACCAAAGTTGATTTTATTTCTTGTTATTGTTTCAATGGTAAAGAAAAAAATTCCTGTATTGACCTCTTAGGCACTCATAATTTAAGCCTTTGGCAAAGGTACGTACTTTTTTAATGCAGCAGTAATTACTGACTATAAAACAATAAATATCTCAGATTTTTTGTTCATATTTTTCCTGAAGTTGTATTATTTTCTTTCCTTAGAATAATGTCCAAAAGTAAGAAATATTTTTGTCTTTATTTAAGTAGATAAGAAAAATATCCCCCTAATGCTAAACATTACCACAATTTTAACAGCATAACAAAAAATAGATGATAAATGATATGACAATTTGCCATAATAACACTATGTATATGTAAATATTTGTGTAATTATTTATGTAAAACATTGAAACAAAGGTACACCATCAATGTTATATCATGTTCTGACATTTCAATACTCAGGCCCACCCCTATGGTGTGACTTGATTTCCATAGCTCCTGGGTGTTGGCAGCAAGCAGTGTTGTGATAGTGGCATGTGGTAGTGAAGATCCAACTCAGGTCCTAAGGCACATACCTTGCTTTCACCCTGACCACTGAGCTATCTCCCTGGCCCCTCCTGTATTATTTTAAATATTTACAACTCTCACAAAGAATGCTAAAAAATATAAAAACATATTTTAAATATTGTTGAAGATGCAATAAAAAGGAGGGAACTTAAAATTGCAAAAAGAGAACTACATGTAAATCTTAAATCTATCAAAAGATAATATACAATTTTTCAAAACTGAATCACTAACTCAGGAAGCATTCATTTATCTTCTCTAATTCAAGAAAGAACAAACATACCTAACTTAATTGAACTGATATTTCATTGGAAAAAAAAGGCAATACAGTATTTTAAAAGATGATGAATGTTATCAATTGAAATAAAGCAAGAAAAGAGATACCTTCTTCATAGGGCTTTGAATTGTAACTATGATGTTCTTGTGATGAAATTTTTGCTCAAATTCTTAAAGGAAGTAAAGTAGAAAACTACTAAGCAAATAAAATAAATGAACCAGTAAAGTTCAATGGAGTGGAAGGCACAGTTAGAGTGGAATGATGTTAGATTGAAGGAGCAATCAAGCTCAGAAAGACATTGCTGTCTCAATATCATCATTAAAAATTTTAGAAGAGAAGACTTATGTGTTAATGAGTTCAATCTGGTGACAGTACTAATAAGGGTAGATAGGGCGAAAGTGAGAAAAAGGGGAGTAATTAAACGTGTTTTAAGATTCTTGAAATTGAGCCAGAGAAATAGTACAGGAGGTAAGAACACTTGATTTGCATGCAGCGGACCAAGAATAAGTTCCTGTCACCACCTTTGGTCCCCAGAGTACTATCAGGAGTGATTACTGAGTAGTAAACCCTAGCTGGGACATTTGGATGTGGCCTAGATGTTTAAAAAAAAAGGAATACAAAATTAATCAATATCTGATCGTATTGCTTTTGATTACATGTTTGAGGGTGCAAAACATTGAGGAAATGGAATATATTTCTAAAGAATGTATCAGAATTTGTTGAAGAATTTAAAAAACAGGGTGAAAATGATACTCAAGAATAGTAGTTTTCTTCTTATCAGAATATGTTTTTAATCTAAGAAAATTTTCAAAGTTTAGTGTGGTAAATGTGAAAAGGACAATGTATGTTGGCAGTTAGAAACAAGTAAAGATTTTTCTAAAGTAAAGGAAATGGGAGTATATTGTATTCATACGTTTGGGGTTAATAAAAAAAGGAAAAATGATCAAGAGACAAATATGAGTATTTTCTGAGAAATAACCCTCGGCAAGAAATGCAAATGGAATTTAACAGGTAAGTGTGAGTTTGGGGCCTGAAGAAGACAGAGATAGAAGGGGGAGAGGAGCCTTATACTTGATTATTCTTGAAAAAACACTTTATTTGCACACACCTATTGAGATATTATTTTCTAATGTTTCCCTTTTGTTGAGATGTAATATGCATGCTTTGTAATGAACTCATATTAAACATAAGTTCTTCAGAGTTGACAAACTCTTAGAAAGTATATTTTTAAATTAAAAAAAAATCAACTAAAATACAGTTTCCATCACATCTGCTCAGTTAAAACTGAATGCTGAACTTTGTGGTCTGCTTTGTGCAAGCCAAGCACCCTGCTAGCTGTACTATGACTCTGGCTGCTACTGTAATAGAATTGAAAGCTGACTTTATAATCGTAAGTATTAGAATGCCAGAGGCTTAAATGCCGAAGGACTAGTTCGTGACTTACACTTTGAATAGACCCATTGTTGTAAAAACACTAAGAAATGTTTTCCTAGGTTGTCATTTTGTAGTGTTTTGGAGGGTCATGCCAAAAGTGCTAGGGGAATATTCCAGGCTCTGTGCTTGGGGGGTCACTTCCAGAGATACCTGAAGTCTGCAGTAAGGAAAGCTCTTGCCTCAATCTTGCACCATCTCTCTAACTTTCATGTTGAGGTTTAAAGAAAAATCTCCTGGATCTAGAAAACAGCAAAAGATGGGAGTGCCAATTTGAATATTTGATCTCCATCTAACAGTATACTCTTTAAGGAAACTATTTACAAGAGTCACAGTTCCAGATAGTTGTAGGAGGAAGTGATACAGGAACTACATCTGTAGTTTGATGCATTAACTTAAGACAAAGAGACAAAACTAACAAAAAAATGCTCTAGATGTTGAGAGTAAAGTCTGTGAAGTATATTTGAGAAAATACTGTGAAATATATGACTTCCTGAATCATAATTTTAGGAATAGATTAGGGTGTATGCAAATTACTATGTTAAAAATATAAATACATTGTGTACAACTTCTTAAATGTTGCAGTCTTTAGAATGCCATTAGTTTTTCCATATTAATTTTCTTTATCAACATAACATATATGCTTCAGCTACTGCTTTCACAGGATTTATTTGAATGCACGTTACATTTAATCAAATACTAATTCTTCATCTACTGAGAAAAAATTATATCATGTTTCTCTTTAAATTCTTAATTGAATAGATTTAATACTTGATGATCTAAAGTAAAAATATATTATATATTTGATATTTGTATTATGCAATTATAATAATATGCATATTATATATATATACTTTATTTCTATTGGATTTTCCTTTTAATTTGTAAAGGCATAATATTGCTTTTATCATACAGAAACTAGGTGTGTGATATTAGTTGTTATAATGTTAAAGTGATAGTAAGTGCTATACTTTAAGGGATTAAGGGGGAATATAGACATTTTATTTAATAAATGTTACCTTTGGAATTCTCAATGTATTCTGCATGCTTACTAGTAACTTTGGGCTGGAGTGATAGCACAGCTGGTAGGGCGTTTTCCTTGCACATGGCCGACCCAGGTTCAATTACTCAGTCTCTCTTGGAGAGCCCAATAAGCTATAGAGAGTATCCTGCCCACACTCTAGAGCTTGGCAAGCTCCTTCTGGTGTATCCGATATGCCAAATACAGTAACAACAAGTCTGACAGTGGAGACATTACTGGTGTTCGCTTGAGTAAAATTGATGAACAAATGGAGTACAGTGCTACAGTGCAGTGCTACTGGTAACTCTATCAGTACATATACTATAATTAGGATACTTTAAAAATCAGTTAGTTATTGATAAAGCTATTTGCTAATTTACAATATTTATATTTTTATTTCTCTTTCCTCTTTGGTGAGTTTTATTTTTAATATATATTTAAATTAATTTCCAAATTCAGTACCATTTAGACCATAATTGCTGATATTATTTACATTTTAATCTTCTTATATCATTAAAGTGATGCTTATTATGGTAAAAAGCTTTAGCACAGTCATGACACTTTATGACTTTTAAAATTAAATAATTCACATATAAATATCTACCATCTCATAATTCAAAACCTAAAATTTTAATAAAGTAAAAATTGATATAACAAGGCCCCTCAAAAAACATCTTATATTAATAATATAAAATTATCAGTTTTGAACTTCATGCTGTAAACTCAAAAGATAACTATTGATCTCCTTTTGATATCTTTTGACATTTTTATTTTCCATCATTTTAAAAGAATTACTTTATAACAAAAGTAATTCTTTTAAAATTTTTAAAATTTTAAAAGAATTACTTTATAACAAAAATTTATTGCCTATAGTTTCCTTAGTTTCCTATAGTTCTGCACTTAATTCTTATCATTAGTTTCTTATATTCACTAATGAACTAAACTTAGAGGTGTTAGACTACATTTTATGTTGAATTAAGTAAACTAGTTCTTAATTTATTTTTTCATTTCCTTCTCTCTTTCTTAAAATTTTTTGTACAGGTTTCAAAATCCTATTTAAGATACTGACAAAATGTATGCAATTGGAGAAGATGATAAATAAACATGCATATCAATGGAACCTGACATCCCATTATGGCCCCCAAGCTCTGCCAATAATATTTCCTGAATTTAGATAGCACAGCGGGTAGGGCGTTCGCTTTATAAGCGGCCAACATGGCCGACCTGAGTTCGATTCCTCTGCCCCTCTCAGAGAGCCCGGCAAGCTACCGAGACTATTCGATATGCCAGACACAGTAACAACAAAGTCTCCAATGGAGACGTTACTGGGCCCGCTCGAGCAAATCGACGATCAATGGGAGGGAAAAAAAAAGTACCAAAAACAAAAACAGAAACAAAAAGTAACAATGAAGGATTAAAACAAGCCTGATTATCATAATTGTAGTAAAATAGGGTACTGTTTGATGAAAATGTGTTAAGATTCTGGAATAACTAAAGTTTACCAAAGATTAATTCAATAGCAGCTCCTTGGGACAGTCCATCACCTAATCGGCCCCTTCCCTCCAGGTATGTAGGGGGAGCCCAAGTCAGGAGCAGCTCCTCCCCCCCAGCTGTGTGCCTTTTCTCGCCTAACCCCACATTCCCAGTGGGGGACAGCTGCTGCAGATCCATCGGACTGTCCATAGCCCCTCCTCTATTCCAGGATTTTGGGTGGGAGTGACCCTGGGACGGGCAGGGGGCGTGGACTCCAAGAAGGGCGTGGCCTCTAAGAAGTGGGCATGGCCTTCTCCTGGGCAGGCCGCTGCTCACTCAGCCACAGTTATATTTCCCAATCCAAGCCCTCAGGACTTTCATCCCACACCTTGTCGCGTAATACCAACCAAAAATTTTTGATCACCTCTACTACAATACAACACATACCACTCGCCTACTCCATTTCTAACAAAAGACCTGTATAAAATGAGCTGTACAAGCTCAATACTAAAAAGCACATCCTCCAAAGTTTCATTCAATGTCGATTACAAAACAAAGAATAACGCCTGATTGAGAAGAAGGTCGGACTTTAGGAAGGGAGAAGGGTGGCTACCATCGACCAACCTTATCCAAAATCCTTTCCCATGATAAGAGGGAACAGTACCTGTGATTTCAGGGTTCTACCTATAGGCATCCAAAACAACATGAAGAAACAACACAAATTTCCACTACAAGGAGAATAGGAAGAAAAGAATCCCGAATCCTCAACCAACGTTGTCCACAATTATGCTCTCTTCGATAAAGAATTCCAGGATGAAATGTAGAGGGTGTTCAAGGATCTCCTCAAAAATCAATGGAAGAGATATCCAGAAAACTAAAAGAAGAAATGAAAGAAACAATAGAACAGATAGTCGAGAAAATACAGGAAGAAATGAGAGCCGAAATTAAAAAGCTACAAAAAGAAATGTCACAAATTAAGGATTCAGTAGATGAAATTAAAAAGTCAGTAAGTGCCCTTAGCAATAGGATAAGTGCAGCTGAAGAGAGGATCAGCGAGCTTGAAGCTGAGCAACAGAAATACCATAGGCAACAACAAGCAATAGGAAAAGACCTCAAAATGGCTCTAAGGAGAATCAGAGACCTAGGGGATGATGCCAAAAGGAACAACAGTAGAATCATTGGAGTACCAGAAGTACACGGAGACAACCCCAATGAAAAAGCTACAGTCAAAGAAATCATTGCTGAAAAGTTCCCAGAGTTAAGGAAGGCAGACATCCAGATCCAAGGAGCCAGAAGGGTACCAGCTAAAAGAGACCCCAGAAAAAACACCCCAAGGCATTTCTTAGTCAGAACGATGGATACTGTGAACAGAGACATAATATTACAAGCAGCAAGGTCAAAGAAGGAAATTACATACAAAGGAGCACCCCTTAGAGTCACAGCAGACCTATCAGAGGAAACCCTCCAAGCCCGAAGGCAATAGTGGGATATAGTGAAAAAACTCAATGAAATGAATGCCTCACCAAGAATACTCTATCCAGCTAAACTCTAACTCAAATTCGATGGAACGATACACCACTTTGTAGATAAACAACAGCTCAGGAACTTCATAGACTGAAAATCAAATCTAAAAGAAGGACTAAAGGGGCTCCTGTAAGATAAGAAGGAAAACACATGTAAACACAACCAACTCCTAGAGAAAGATGGCACAAAACCCCATGACAATAATCTCCCTTAATGTCAATGGTCTAAATGCACCTACCAAGAGACACAGTGTAGCAAAATGGATCCAGAAACTGAAACCAACATTCTGCTGTCTACAAGAAACTCATCTTAACAATGAGAGCAAACACAGACTCAAAATTAAAGGATGGAAAACAGTCCTGCAAGCAAACAGCTCCCTCAAAAAAACTGGGGTGGCCATACTAGTATCCAAAAACATTAATTTCAGACTGAAAAAGATTAGAAGGAACAGCGAAGGCCATTTTCTATGCATCAAGGGATACGTACAACAGGGAGAAATCACACTCTTAAATGTATATGCACCTAATGAAGGAACAGCTAGATACTTAAAACAACTGCTAACAGAATTAAGGAGGACATTGCTAGCAACACAATAGTGGTTTGTGACTTCAACATTGCCTTATAACCTCTGGATAGATTAACAAGAACAAAACTCAGCAAGAAACATTGGCTTTGAATAAATAAATAGGAGAGAAAGGACTTAGAGACCTATACAGGTCTTTACACCCCAAAAAGAATACACATTCTTCTCCAGTGTGCATGGAACATTTTCCAAAATACACCATGTGCTAGGCCACAAAACATACCTCAATAGAATCAGGAAGATAGAAATAGTACCAACAATCTTTTCAGACCACGATGCACTCAGGATAGAAGTGAATCAAACACAGACATGGAGAACCAAATCAAACACCTGGAAACTAAACAACTCACTGCTGATCAATGAGTGGGTCAGGAAGGAAGTCAAGGACGAAACCAAAAGGTACCAGGAAACAAATGAGAATGAAGAGACGAGATACCAGAATTTATGGGATGCAGCTAAAGTCTTATTAAGGGGAAAATTTATAGCTCTGCAAGCATACCTCAAGATGGAAGGAAAGATGCACATAAACAACTTGACATCACAGCTCAAGATCCTAGAAAAGGATCAACAGAAGGAGCCCAAAGTAGGCAGAAGGAAAGAGAATCATAAAACTTAGAGCAGAAATCAACGACATGGAAACCAAAGAAACAATCCAAAAGATCAATGGAACTAAGACTTGGTTCATCAAGAAAATAAATAAGATAGATAAACCACTAGCAACACTCACAAAGAAACAGAGAGACTACCCTAATAAACCGAATAAGAAATGAGAATGGGGATATCATAACGGAAACCAAAGAAATTCAAATATAATCAGAGACTACTTTGAAAGTCTGTATGCCACGAAACAAGAGAATCTAGAAGAAATGGATAAATTCCTGTATTCCTATAATCTCCCAGGGCTGAGTCAAGAAGATATGGAATACCTGAATAGACCTATTAACATCAAGGAAATTGAAACTGTAATCAAAAACAAAAGCCCAGGTCCAGATGGATTCACTAGCAAATTTTTCCAAACATTTAAAGAAGACCTACTGAGAGTCCTTCTCAAGCTTTTCCAGGAAATTGAAAAAACAGAAACTCTCCCAAACAGTTTCTATGAAGCCCATATCTCTATAATACCAAAAGGAAACAAAGACACCACGAGAAAAGAAAACTACAGGCCGATATCCCTGATGAACACGGATGCGAAGATTCTCAACAAAATACTAGCAAATAGAATTCAACAACTCATCAAAAAGCTCATAAACCATGATCGAGTGGGATTCATCCCGGGGATGTAAGGATGGCTTAACATTTGGAAATCAATCAACATAATCATCATATCAACAAAAGAAGAGATAAAAAGCATATGATCATATCAATAGATGCAGAGAAAGCATTTGACAAGATCCAGCACCCGTTTATAATAAAAACCCTTGCCAAAATGGGGATAGAAGGGACTTTCCTCAATATAGTTAAAGCCATCTACCACAAGCCTACAGCACGCATCATCCTAAATGGGGAAAAACTGAGAGCTTTCCCCATAAGATCAGGGACGAGACAAGGATGCCCACTACCTCCACGAGTGTTCAACATAGTACTGGAAATACTACCAATAGTATTTAGGCAAGAAAAAGAGATTAAGAGCATCCAAATAGGAAAGGAAGAAATAAAGCTCTCACTATTCGCAGATGATATGATACTATACTTAGAGAACCTTAAAACCTCTACCAAGAAACTCCTAGAAACGATAGATTTGTATAGTAAAGTTGTAGGCTATAAAATCAGTACCCAAAAGTCCATGACTTTCCTATACGCAAGTAGTGAGAGAGAAGAAAATGACATAAAGAAAACAATCCCATTCACAGTTATATGTCAGAAAATCAACTACCTAGGAATTAGTTTAACTTAAAGAAGTAAAGGACCTATACAAATAAAACTACAAAATGCTGCTGCTTGAAATAAAAGAGGATGCGAGTAAATGGAAAAATATCCCCTGTTCATGGATCGGGAGAATTGATATTGTCAAAATGGCAATACTTCTCAAAGCACTGTACAAATTCGATGCAATCCCTATTAGGATACCCATGACATTCTTCAAAGAAATGGAGCAAACACTCCTGAAATGTATATGGAACAATAAGCCCCATCAAATAGCTAAAGCAGTCCTTGGGAAAAATAAAATGAGAGGAATTAAGCTCCCTAACCTCAAACTCCACTACAAAGCAGTAATAATTAAAACAGCATGGTACTGGAACAAAGGCAGAGATACAGACCTATGGAACAGGGTTGAATATACTGACATCTCCTCTCAAACATATGATCACCTAATCTTTGATAAAGGGGCAAGAAATGCGAAGTGGAGTAAGGAAAGCCTTTTTAACAAATGGTGCTGGCAAAACTGGACGACTACATGCAAAAAACTGGGCTTAGATCTCTGCCTAAAACCATGTACAAAAGCAAGATCAAAATGGATTAAAGACTTCAACATCAGACCGAATCCATAAGGTACATTGAAGACAAAGATGGCAAAACCCTCCATGACATTGAAGCTAATGGTATCTTCAAAGATGTCACGCCACTGGCCAAGCAAGTGAAAACAGAGATAGACAAATGGGACTACCTTAAACTAAGAAGTTTCTGCACCTCAAAAGACACAGTGACCAAAATACAAAGACAGTCTACAGAATGGGAAAGGATATTCTCCAAATACATACCTGATAAGGGGTTGATATCAAGGATATACAAAGTACTGATACAAGAAGAAAACATCCAACCCCATCAAAAAGTGGGGCAATGAAATGAACAGAGTCTTTCTCAAAGAAGAAATCCAAATGTCTAAAAGGCACATGAGAAAATGTTCTGCATAATTAATCATCATGGAGATGCAGATCAAAACAACAATGAGATATCATTTCACACCACAGAGACTGGCCCACATTCAAAAGAACAAAAGCAACCTGTGTTGGCGCAGATGTGTCAAGAAAGGGACCCTCCTTCACTGCTGGTGGGAATGCCGACTGGTTCAACTCTTTTGGAAAATAGTTTGGACGACTCTCAAAAAATTAGAAATTGAGGTCCCATTTGACCCAGCAATGCCACTCCTGGGAATATACCCTGGAGAGGCTAAAAAGTATAGTCGAAGTGACATCTGCACTTGCTTGTTCATTGCAGCACTGTTTACAATAGCTAGAATATGGAAAAAAACCTGAATACCTGAGAACAGATGACTGGTTAAAGAAACTTTTGTACATCTACACAATGGAGTACTATGTAGCAGTTAGAAAAAAATGAAGTCATGAAATTTACATTCAAGTGGTACTTCATGGAAAATATTATGCTAAGCGAAATGAGTCAGAAAGAGAGGGACAGATATAGAGAGACTGCATTCATCTGGGTAACATAAAGTATCAAAATAAGAGACTAACACCCAAGAACAGCTGTGATAAATATCAGGTTGTTCACTCCATGGCTTAGATGCCAGCTGCATACTCTAGGGGTAAAGGCACCTCAGATAGAGAAGGAAGCACCAAATAAAGGGTGCTGGGAAGATCTGCCCAGGATGGGAGATGCCTGCTGAAAGTAATCCATTGATCGAATATGATTGCCACCCAATGTCTCTTCTGCAGACCACAGCACCGAAAAGGAGAGATAGAACAAAAGGGAGTGCCCTGCCATAGAGGCAGGGTGGACGGGGAATGGGGGGGTGGGAGTGATACTGGGATTGGTGGGGGTGGAGAATGGGTACTGGTGGTGGTATGGGTACTTGATCGTTGTATAACTGAAACCCAAGCACAACAACTTGTAAGCCTACAACTGTACCTCATGGTGTTTCACTAATAAAACAAAACAAAAACAAAACAAAACAAAACAAAAGTTTAATTCAATAAAATTTAAAAAATAAGAAAGTTTGTGAAATTAAAGGGATTGTTGAAATCTAATCTTTTTACACCGATTTTCTCTATAAGAATAATTTAATGAATGATCTTTGTAATTGTAAAATAGAACACAAAGTTTTATAGGTTAAATTTTATCAAGTAACATAAGAAATTAGCAGCACTGACCTTCTTTAATAGGTTTGACATAGATGTTCACAGTATTTGATAATTATTTTCTTGCTTGTCGGACATGTTTGGTATAATGGTTTGAATTTTTGGAAAATTTAATTTGAATTATAATATAATATTAAGAGAAAATCACTTGGTGTAGCTAGATTATCCAGTAGGTTGTTATTGAATGGCTATATTTGATACTGAGATTAAGAATTTTTTGAAACCATACACAGTTTGAAATTGAATTAAGTGATCTTCAATCTAATTGTCAAAGAAAATTATCACTTGACCATGAAAGCATAAAGTTCAAATTATAGAATAAATATAATAGTCATTTTCTATTAGCAACATACATATCCAAACATTTTCTCCTGAGGGAAATTTAATGTTACCTCAATTATTAAAGGTTCCTGCTATTTCAAAATATGTACATACTTAGGAATAATTATATGATTGTTTTTCTATCTATTCGCTATTAGGAATAATTGGTAGAATCTACTCCAACTCAAAACAATTTTTATGATTTTTAATATATCATATGATGACACATGTAGATTCTGACATGTTTTACATGTTCGAATTAAAGATGTCAGTTTTAGTTCTTTTACCCACATCAGCATGTTTTTTGTATAAAATGACATTCACATAATTGTCATTTATGAAATATATGTATTTATTCCTGTATAAATAACATTAGCACCACATTGTTAAATCTGTTATGTTGCATTCATTCTTATAATATCATTGATAATTATTTTAATGTTTTCTTATATTAAATTTTAATTTAAGTCTTCAGGATACTTAGCTGCTGCAATGTCTGAGTTGCACAATTGTGGTTACAGTGATTGCAGATGATTGTAGTGCTCGCACACTGGAATGTGGTAGAGTAGGATTGGCACTTAGAATGTCTGGGGGTTGACACTCTGATAACTGAATGTGACACATTTTGATGTGGAATGTTGGGAGTTGAGACTTCATACACGCAAGGCAGCCTGTCTACCACTTACCAATATCCCAGGAACCATACTTCAAACTAAATATTTTAAAAGAAAGAATTCTTTAATGATAATCTAAACAACCTCACCGAGGTTAGATCTTTATTTCATTTTTCTTTTTCCTTTTATGGTGGTGGGTGCATGGGCTGGCATTGATGGGCCATAAATGGAGAGTAATTCCTTGTGGTATTTGGGCGATGATACTATGCTGGTGATTGAATTTGGGTCACTCAAATGCAATGCAACTGTCTGAACCACGGTACTACTTTTCTTATGTCGTTTTCCAGAAATAAAAGAGCTTCTACAAGTCAGAACTTGGAGTATGATAAACTGTGAAAAGAGGATATGTTTGAAATATTGATGTTTAATATAAATAAACAAAGAATCAAGATCTCCTTTCGAACCTTTTAATTGCATGTTTGAGATTAATGGTATATCTGATTCATACTCCAAATATGAAAATGGAAAGAGAAGGTGCACATGTTATTATTAATGGACATTTGAGTCTTGCAATGTTATTTCAATTAAAAAGAAAAAGAAAATTTTGGTAAACTATTTAGATTTTTTGGTCTAAACACTAGTAGGTCTAGAAAGAGCTCTTACACTAATTTTCTTTCTATTTAATTTTTGTTCATAAACTTGTTTCAACCATAAAATAAGTGTATCTTTATTCCTTTGTACTGCGATTATAAGATAGTTGTCCTTGGTAAAAGAATTCTTTCAGTATACATTTAATTTTTCCATGAAGCTATAATTTTATCTTTTGTTGAAACATATCTTTTATAAGAAACCTGAATTAAGCAATTCATATGCAATTGGAAACTTTGCTCTTTTATTAACCCTGCTTTTGAAGTATGAAGTGTGGATAACAAGCATCAGTCATCAAGTATGTACTTCATTTTTAATATCATATTTCAAGAACACTTATGTGACAGAGACGGTTATTATATTTCCTTCCTAGTTACAATTGTGTGGGTTTCTTTAGTATTTAGAAGAACGTGTTGAAGTTATTAAAAAGATGATACTTATTCAGGCTATGTCTTCAATCATGTGTGAAGACTGTCACAGAGGAATGAACAAATTACTTAATTAAATTTGTTTTATGTAAACCACTTTTATGAATGACTTTTAATTCCTGAAAATAATAAAAGTTGTACATATTTGCAAAAATATTGCATACTAAATTAACTTATAATGGCCTTGTCGGATTCTGGAACATTGGAAATACTTTACAAAGGTTTAATGGGCATGAGCTCATGACAGGTCACTAATGGAGTATACTTAATGTATGTCTTAGGAAGCCTTTAAAAAGAATTTATATACATCAACCTAAAAATAGATACTTCCCTCTGTGATTAATATTGCATAGTGAATGCAGCTAAATTAAATTGACAAAACCAGGTTATTTCTACTCCCACTTAATATTATCTCTGCATAATTAAAAGATCCATGTTTCTCAGAATTCTATAGATAAATATTGTGAGGAAAAAATCATGAAAAATGATCTTAATTCTAAACATTGTCTAGTCCATATTTTATAAACTTACCACTTTCGTAGACAGAATCATATAAATTAAACAACTACATATTAATAGGAACACACAATATAAAATCATATTTTGAATATGTAACTCTACAAAAAACACTGTAATGTTTTATTAAACTTTACTCTTATTTGGCAGTATTGAATGCAAAGGATCTGTGCAAAATAACATACAAAGAATAAAATGTTAACTCACTGTAGTATTTTAGCTTCATTTAAACTATTAACTCATAGTATATATGTACGGCTTAGATTGATAATTCCATTTGAGAAAGGATACTGTGATTCATGCCATATTTTTGACTTTTTAAGCATAGTATCCATTCATGTGATTTTTGCTATATTAATAGAGTTGTCACATTTTTCACAAAATATTGCTTTCATTATATTATCAACATAATGTTATTTAGAAATTAATATTTAAATTTTCTATGATTAATTAGTATAGATCAATTTCTTATTTGATCGTTTGGTAGGTAAATATTTTTTCTAGTTATTTTACTAAATTAATTATGATCATTCTTTTTGATAGAAAATGTATTAGTTGTTAACATAAATATGTATTTTATAGTCTGTTATTTTACAGAAGATAGTATAGCTAGACAGTTAACATTTTAATTGATGATTAATTAACTAATTTATCTATGTCTTCTATGGAAAACAGTTACTTCAGTTTAAATGTCAGTGTAAATTTGACATTTACATTGTCTAATGCACTATAAACATCTTACTGTTTCTTCAGGATACTTTAAAATTAATAATAATAAAACACAATAAAAGTTTTCATAAAAACAGTCAAGAAATATACTGCACATATTAATATATTTTATACAGTTAGAGAAATATGTTTACTTTATAAGAATTTAATTACACTATATATTATTTCTTAACATGTAACAGAATTCTCATGTTAAGAGTGATTGAGAAACTAATAGATTATTTTTTCTTAGAAAGCTTTTTCTTAATGGATTGTTTTCTGTTTACATTTCTATGGGATAAATACATGCCCAGTATATAATTTTACATATTTTTGTGTAGCTTATATTAACAACTGCTCCAATTCAAAATTATTTGCATTCTAGAAATATATATATACTTACCATTCCTTAAGACAGAAAGACAATAACAGGTTTCATACTCTAAGATTAAAAGTAAATACACGGTCTTTCACTATCCTCACAGTTCCATTTAGAATAAAGTTTTAGAACAACAAATATCACAGTGAATAAAAGTAATTATCAAATGATTTCTACTATACATAACGTTTCTCAAGAGGTAAAATACCCAGTTTGTATGGTCTAGACACTGGTTTCAGTGACAGCATTATAGGTTCTTTGAGCACCATCTGGTAACCCCTGAGCACAAATAAGAGTAAAACAGCAAGAAAATATATTTTTTTTCAAAATCACATCTTAGAAACAAACATGGACTACTATATCATCCTAATGGCATCTAAATTTGAAGGCATTTATAAAATCACCTTGAAATTTAGTCTATGTTCAAAGTAAAATTGGACTGTTCATTTTATAAACCATTACTCAGCATTTAGTCAGTGTTTGTCATACAGGGAGGTGCTGTCCCTGGAGTCCTAGAACATGGTGGGTTGGGGTAGATTTCCAGGGGGAGAAGAGTTTCTGTTTGGGGGTGTTTTGTTTTGTTTTGTTTCCTATAAGGGGGACTGAAAGTCAAATTTTGGAACATTTGCTTTAGGCAAATATTTATTTTTTGATTATTATTATTATTATTATTATTATTATCTTTGATTCTTTCACTTTGAGATTCTATTCTAGTCTTTTAAACTTTGTTTTCATATAACAAACTCCTAGCAGTTTAGAGATTAAACAAAGACAGAAATCCAAAAATAAAAATCTAAAGTCACCTTATCCTTTTACAGGTAATTAAAGCAAAGTTTTTGAATGAGATAGCATAGTAAGTTAAAAGAAGCTCTCTTGGGAATAAATATGTTTTTCACAACTGTTTCAAAGGTCACACAAATCTGCAAAGGCATGTTCTTAAATCTGTGCACAAAAATTAATCCATTATAATAATTTAAATAAGACAACTCTAGAAGAAGGGCATGAGTATATCTCACAAAAAGATAGGTAATATAGAAACTGAGATTAAAAAATGGCTTTTTTTTCAAATTTTGAAATTCACAAGATCAGGTTACATATCTCTCTTTCCTGTCATAAAAACAATCTTCAATTACAACCTCCACCCCTTCCTCAATTTCAAATGTGCACACAAAAACATATGAAACACAGAGTGATTTGATTTTGTATTAGAAAACTCATACATCCAGGACACCCGTGATTAAAATCTTTTCTGGTCCCCTGTAATAAAATTTCTATCCTCCAACACATCTGTTGGATAAGGAATCAGGTAAGTGATGCTTTCAAAATGCCAGGCTTCTACATTAATTTCCCACTTACAGTATCATTTATATGACCAAAGCTCAGAAACATGAAAATGTTCTGTTTTTCCCTTTATGATTCTTTAAGAAAAAATTTAATCATAAGATTGTACATTTTATACGAAACTTATTTTTGTATTTTACTATTTGTTTTTAATTAAGGTAATAGTAGTATATGCATTTTTACTGGTTTATATGTAATACAGTTTGACATATATATGTGGAATATTGGCTTATATGTTTAGGCATAGAATTTCACACTTTGCACAATACTTTAATACATCCACCATCAAAGTAACAATATACCTACAGAAAAGTCCACTGAATTCCCTCAATTTTCTAAACCTATTTCTTCCTCCCATACTAGTAATCACAAATGCCCTCTGAGTCTGGGGATTTGTTTTCACTTGTCCATTGTCTGTTCCGTTGCTTGCTTCTGCTTATCAAACATCTGTGTTATGTCTTTCTTCTTTTGATTTATTTCACTATGTCACCTCCATTTACTTGATACTGTTTCAAAAGGCAAGATTTTAAATATTTTTTGTTATTTAGGTTTATTTTATTCCAAAATTATAAATGTGTTGCATATAAAGAAAATCAATTCTAGTGAACACACATTCTAAACACAAATACTAGTGTGTCATGGTACATTTCAAATCTACCACTTGGTAAAGTTTACACAAGTTACTTCCAAGAATGAGAAATTAAAACACATGTTACGGGATGTAGAATAGGGAAAAAAGATATTTTTGGCTTAAAAGTCACGTTTTGGGGCAAAAAGTATAAGAAATAGTATGAAATAAAAAAAATTGTGGTTTTTGTCCCAGAATAATTAATTTCTTGAAAAAGTTTAACCATTTTTCTTAACTGCTTATAATAAAACCCCAGATATAATCCTCTCAAAAGCTCTCAGCATATTAATATCAAATAATATCCTTTAATCCTCTAACAATAGCTTTCTTTTAAAGGTATTTACAAATCTAGGTTCACACTACAAATATTCATTCTAAACTTGACAAGCATTTTATCTAATGTATTTAGCAAGTAACTTTAACGTTCTATTCTCACTTCACAGGTTATAATGTGTGAATATTAAACTTTGCCTTGAGTGTTATGAGAATTACTTATTTGATGTTTGTAAAGTTCTTTCCAGCTGCAAACAACTCCTGGGATGGGAGTATCTCTTAGGCTTATGCTACGTTTAGCATAAAAGTACTTTTAGCATATACTAAGTATAATGATTTGCAGTAGTATTAATTTTTAACATTTTGGTCAACTAGGCTACTGCATTAGACCACTTCCTCTGTGGCAATATTCCTCCATCATTAACCTTAGTTTTTTCCTGCCTTTTTATTAACTACTTAGTTGCATTTTATAGACTCTCTTTTGTAAGGAGAATCTCAGCATGTATTTTCAGCAGCAACTTTTGGTTACTTATTTTCTTTAAATTTCACGTGCATGAGATCATCTGTAAATCTCACATCACTAAACATAGGGCACATGCCAAGAACTTGGTTTAGTGTCAGTGTTCTTGCTTTATTGTGTGAAGCCTGGGTTTGATCTCCGGCACTGCAAAATAAATTAATAAGAGTAATAAAGATAATAATAATAATAATAATAATGATATCCTTCAGGTTCATCCATACAAAAATGCAAGATTTCAACTTTGCTTATAGCTCAATAGTCCTTCATTATATCAATAGCACACTTTCTTCATTCACTCCAGTAACACCCAAACCAAACAAAAATGCAGAATTTCAACTTTTCTTACATCTGAGTAGAATTGAATTATATATACTTATGTATTACAATTAATTTATTTCTCATATATTGATGAGCACTGGTTGGCTTCTGTATCTTGACACTTTATAACACTACAATAAACATTTGTGACAATTTCTGATAAAAATTTTTGTTCTCATTAAATAGATGTAAAGAAGTAAGTTGCTGTGTCATATAGTAGTTTTTTTTTTTTTAAAAAAGAGCTACATCCATACTGTTGTCAGCAATGTTACACCAGAAAACAGCCTTGCCAATGCATGTATAAATGGATTGTAGCAGAGAAAGATATGATATAATTGATATAATATAAAAGGTAAAGGCCCTCCCGTTGATCGTCGATTTGCTCGAGCGGGCCCAGTAACGTCTCCATTGGAGACTTTGTTGTTACTGTGTCTGGCATATCGAATACTCTCGGTAGCTTGCCGGGCTCTCCGAGAGGGGCGGAGGAATCGAACTCGGGTCGGCCATGTTGGCCGCTTGTAAGGCGAACGCCCTACCCGCTGTGCTATCACTCCAGCCCATTTATATCATATATTATATCATCCCACTTCTGACACATGATATAATATATATCTATATAATATATAATATATAATATGATATAATATAATATGATATAATATATAATATGATATAATATAATGATATAATATATAATATGATATAATAATAAAGATATAATATAAGTCAATCATGTCAATAACTCAAATCGATTTTTTAGAATATGGTTTATTGGTTCCAAATTCAAATTTGCATGGTTAATTTTGTTATTTTTTTAAATTGGTTTTGGGATCACACCCAATGCTCAGGGATTACTCCTGATTCTGGACCCAGAAATTGCTCCTGGAAGTCCTCAGGAGTAGAACTGCTGTAGGTCAAACCCATGTTAACTGCATGCAAGAGAAATGTCCTATTCACTGTACTGTTTCTCAAGACCCTACTTTTAAATATTTACTACTACTAGAGAAATTAGTACAGGGGTTAAGACATTTGCCTTTCTTATGGTATACAGACACTGGCTGGGCACTACCATAGTGATTCCTAAACACAGAGTCAGAGAGGCAAAGAACCAGTATCCTGAGCACAGCCAATTATGGCCCCACAGCAAAAAAACAAACAAACAAACAAACAAACTCATGCTAATGTATGACCTAGCATTGTAATGCTCTTTTTAATTACTATATCATCTAGAAAAAAGCATAACATTAATAAAATTAAATGAAATTCAAATCCAATGACATTAAAATTCCATGTATACTTGAATAGCTTGGAAAATTATTGACATATTTAGTTTATTTATGTCAATAATATTTTTTTAATTTATTTTTTATTTTAAGTGAAACACCATGAGGTACAGTTGTAGATTTACAATTTTTTGTGCTTGGGTTTCGATTATACAATGATCAAATACCCATCCCTCCACCAGTGCCCATTTTCCACCACCATGGATAATATCCCTCCCACCTCCATCCCCCCATCCCCCCTGTCTCTGTGGCAGGGCAATCCCCTGTGTTCTCTCTCTCCTTTTGAGTGTTGTGGTCTTCAAAAGAGGCTTTGAGTGGCAAACATGTTCAGTCCATAGTCTACTTTCAACATGAATCTCCCCTCCTGGGAGGATCCTCCAAACACCCTTTATTTACCAATGTTTACATCAAGGATTTTGGAGAAGACATGGATGATGAGCGCTTTAAGGATCTCTTTGGCAAGTTTGGGCCTGCCTTAAGTGTGAAAGTAATGACGGATGAAAGTGGAAAATCCAAAGGTTTTGGATTTGTAAGCTTCGAAAGGCATGAAGATGCTCAGAAGGCTGTGGATGAGATGAATGGAAAGGAGCTCAATGAAAAACAGATTTATGTTGGTCGACCTCAGAAAAAAGTGGACCGGCAGACAGAGCTTAAGCGCAAATTTGAACAGATGAAGCAGGACAGGATCACCAGATACCAGGGTGTTAACCTTTATGTGAAAAATCTTGACGATGGCATTGATGATGAACGTCTTCGGAAAGAGTTTTCTCCATTTGGTACAATCACCAGTGCAAAGGTTATGATGGAGGGTGGTCGCAGCAAAGGGTTTGGTTTTGTATGTTTCTCCTCCCCAGAAGAAGCCACTAAAGCAGTTACAGAAATGAACGGTAGAATTGTGGCCACCAAGCCATTGTATGTAGCTTTAGCTCAGCGCAAAGAAGAGCGCCAGGCTCACCTGACCAACCAGTACATGCAGAGAATGGCGAGTGTGCGAGCCGTGCCCAACCCCGTTATCAACCCCTACCAGCCAGCACCTCCTTCAGCGTACTTCATGGCAGCTATCCCACAGACTCAGAACCGTGCTGCGTACTATCCTCCTAGCCAAATCCCTCAACTAAGACCAAGTCCGCGCTGGACTGCTCAGGGTGCCAGACCTCATCCATTCCAAAAGATGCCCGGTGCTATACGCCCAGCCGCTCCTAGACCGCCATTTAGTACGATGAGACCAGCTTCTGCCCAGGGTCCACGAGTCATGTCCACGCAACGTGTTGCTAACACATCAACACAAACAATGGGTCCTCGTCCTGCAGCTGCGGCTGCTGCCGCAACTCCTGCTGTCCGCACCGTTCCACAGTATAAGTACGCCGCAGGTGTGCGCAACCCTCAGCATCATCTGAACGCACAGCCACAGGTGACCATGCAGCAGCCTGCTGTTCATGTACAAGGCCAGGAGCCTTTGACTGCTTCCATGTTGGCATCTGCCCCTCCTCAGCAGCAAAAGCAAATGTTGGTTGAACGGCTCTTTCCTCTTATTCAGGCCATGCACCCTACTCTTGCTGGTAAAATCACTGGCATGTTGTTGGAGATTGATAATTCAGAACTTCTTCATATGCTTGAGTCTCCGGAGTCTCTTCGTTCTAAAGTTGATGAAGCTGTAGCTGTACTACAAGCCCACCAAGCTAAAGAGGCTGCCCAGAAAGCCGTGAACAGTGCCACCACCGGTGTTCCAACTGTTTAAAATTGATCAGGGACCACGAAAGGAAACTCGTGCTTCACCGAAGAAAAATATCTAAACATCGAAAAACTTAAATATTATGAAAAAAATTGCAAAATATAAAATAAATAAAAAAAGGAAAGGAAACTTTGAACTTTATGTACCGAGCAAATGCCAGGTCTAGCAAACCGCTAGGCCTAGATTACTTCTGACTTAAAAACAACAACAACAACAAAAAAATAGTAAAATATAAAAACAAATCAATGTTTTATAGACCCTGGGAAAAAGAATTTTAAGCAACGTACAAAAATTTAAAGCATTTCTTGCTTTAATTTTGTAATTCTTTACTGTGGAATAGCTCAGAATGTCAAATAGTTTTGTTTTTAATAACAGAATTGATAACTGAGCAAGTAAACGTAATTTGGATTATAAAATTCTTGCTTTAGTAAAAATTACTTAAACAGTGAAAAAAATATGTCAATATTTTTTAGTGAGTTGATAAAATAAATGGTTGTAAAATTTATTAAACTTTTATAGTTATTGTTTTTAGGATAATCTTTAGTGTGGAGCCTATAATACTAACATCACTGCACTCTAAAAATAATTAACATAAAAATCTAGTTTTAAAGTACTTAGCTCTCCAGTTTGGGGAGGTGATAAATAGTATTAACATAATTACATCTGGAAAGAGTAACATTCTATGCCTAAATTTAATGTTTACGTTTAAAAAACACATGGATAAAGTAAAAATAATGACTAGAATTAATAGTGCTGCATTTTACAGATGAAAAAAGCTTCTTCCTAATTCTCTGTAAACTTAACAAAAAGTCGTTTATTTCATTTAAATTTATTTGTGTGAGAAAACGAATGCTATTTAAACCATTATAAATACATGACTATGCTGAATGTCTTAAAATAATATATGACAAATATTTCTCAGCAAAATGTGAAAAATGAGAATCATTAAGCACTTTTGTTATGATTACAGTAAATTAATTCCAATTAATTTTAAAAGGAAATAATGAGAATTTAAAAGGTAAGATTCAATTTAAAAATCTGTTGATCTAATTCTAGTTTAGGAAATATCCCCAACTTTGTAATTGCGAAACCTCTTGCTTTATGTTTGCCCACTCTAATGTAAAGTGCTTGTACTGGCAATAAAATTAATAAAAAGATATTATACAGTTTTATGAAAATATCATGTTTTATAATTTTTTACTAACTACATTCTTCAGAAATAATTAGTAGAGTTATCACATCATATCTTAACTAAAAATTTAAAAATTTTAAACCTTACCTATTTTATTTTATATATTTTCTTATCAAGACCGAGTTTTTCTCATCTTTATGTATATTTCAACAGGATATGTCTTTATTTTTAAGATATAAATGATATATAATGAGACCAAAACTCTTGACAACTAAACCCTTTTTCTGGGATTAAACTCAAATACATGAGATTTTTCTTAGAGACTTTTATTAGTGTTTTGTTAGTTGAGTTGAATTTTTTGTATTTCATAGTTGATAAATTAATTTTAATAAATTGCATGCATATTTGTTTTATATGATCTTTGCCATTTTTTCCTGGTTGGTGAATGTTGTTTACTTTCTTTAGTCATCACGATTTACAAATTTACGATCCTATTAAGTCTAGGGTTCATAAATGCAACATTTCAACACCAAACCCACCATCAGGTTGTCTGTTTACCTTCACTATTTTGTCTGGTCCTTCACTCATTTCCCATCTACCTATACCCTGCCTCACACTCCCACATCACCACTATATACAACTACCCTGGAAAGCTCCAACTGGTAGACCATTTCCTATATTCTGCAGCTCTGAGCCATCTGTTGTCACCATATAATGGATTTTTGTATCCCATATATGAGAGAGATTATTCTGTATCTTTCTCTGTCCTCTGGCTGTATTCACTCAGCATTATACCTACCAGTTACATCCATGTAGTGACAAATTGCATCATTTCATATTCTCTTATAGCCAAGTATTCCATTGTGCATATAAATCATAGTTTCTTTATACACACATCTGTTTTTGGGCATTTGGTTATTTCCAGATTTGGGCTGTTGTGAATAGTGCTATAATCAACATTGGAGTACAGATGTTTTTCTAACAGTGTTTTTCAGAACAGACTTTCTTAATCTTTTGATTCTCTAAATGGATCATGGTTTCGTGTCTTTACTAATATCTCCATAATTTGCATCACAAATATTTACTACCATTGTTTTTTATAAATGTTAACTTAAAGTATTATTCTTCTATGTTATATGAGTCACTTTATATTAATTTTATATATAGTGTGAAATATATGTTATACAAAGTAATGTTAAATGCATTAAATATATATAATATATATTAAAGCACAAATATTTGAAAAACGTTACACAACTGCTCGGGCATAATTTGCTAATTTTCTCTAACAGTTCTTGTTCTATCTTTTACAAATATCAATTTTATAGATTTTTATAGACTATTAAATATGCTAATATAAAACTAGTATCAACTATTCTCTTGATATACTTGTTTTATGGTAGTCAAAATATATAAAACAGTAGATGTACATTTCAAACTTATTCTGTTTAAAAGTCATGAATATTTTGAGGATTTAATTTTTAGTAATGACTTTTTCTAAATTTTATAATCACATTTAGACCTTCTGAAAAAATTCCAGTTGCAGATTTTATGGGATTGACTAGAATGCATCAGTGAAATTGTAAAGAATTAATATGTTAGCAACATGCTTCCCGATACATTTAAAAATCTCTTTCTTAGGGCTGGAGAAATGCAACAGTGACTAAACCCCTTTCCTTGCAAGCAGCTGATCTGGGTTTGACCCTTACCACTCTATTTGTTTCCCTCTGCACTGCAAGGAGTAATTCCTGAGTGTAGAGTCAGGAGTAAGCATTGAACACTATCATGTGTGGCCCCCAAACAACAAACAAATAAAAACATTATTTCAGTCTAGTTAAATTGCATTCAATAATATTTTATTCCTTTCAGTGGATGAATGATGTATTATCTCCAAAATCTTTTACAAAATTTATTCCTAAGTGTTCTATAGCTTTGATGTAATAATAAATGGTTTTTAATTTAAAATTTCAGTTAGTAGTAGATGTGATTTAGATAGTATTTGGTAATAGTATGTTAGGGAGTAAAGGGGATAATGTTTTCACATTGACATTTTAGTAAGTGAAAAAATTCTATTTTTTATTCTGAGTTCTTAATTTGAGACCTCTAATGAAAGACCGAGTAAACAAAGCATAACAGGCAGGATCATACTGACATGCATCCATTATGTAGATCTGTGACTTACCCATTGAATATACATACCACAAAAAGGAGTCTTTAGTATTCAGCTTTATTTATTTATTCTTTTTCTAAATTTTTTGTATGGTATGTGCCCAAACTAATATCCACTATATTTATTATATTTATAGCTTTTTTGGATCACAACCGGCGATACTCAGGGGTCACTCCTGGTTCTGCACTCAGGAATTACTCCTGGCAGTGCTCAGGGGACCATATGGGATGCTGGGAATAGAACCCAGGTCGGCAGCGTGCCAGCCAAATGCCCTACCCACTGTGCTATCGCTCCAGCCCCTAGTATTCAGATTTAAATATCAGCTACAGAAAGCTAGGAAACACAGATCCCTTAAAAAATGTATCTCTTAGTGACAACATTTTTATTGGTTTAGTTTTAACTTATAATGTTCTCCTGAGACAGAGGTCTAATTTTAAATTGATGAAATTTTAGGTAAGGATCTATGACTGTTGAAATTCTTTTTGGGGCTTGTCATTAAGCAGATAAGAGAGTTTAGAAAGTGTCACTCAATAGATTTACTAAATTTAAAGCTCCTATAATTCAAAATAATCCATAGACTAATGTGGCATGTTTTGGTTTTGGCACATTTTTATAACCTTGGACTTTAATATGTCAAGTTTTTTTCTAAACTCTAAAGCAGAAAGTCATATAATCTTCATATACATGGTGGGATTGGAGGACCAGATGGGTGGTGATGTTACTCTGAGAATGCATATGAGGTCATCATTTCTCACAAATGACAACATGTAACTGGTCAGTAGCAGTCTTAATAGTAAAAGACACGAGCGTCCGGACTGGTAATTAAGATCAGGAAAAACATTGCTGTGATCAGATGCAAGACAAGAACTGAAGTGTGGATTAGAAGCAACATGAATCAGTGCAGGCAGAATATGAAAGGATATTTGTGCAAATTGAAGGCAATATCATTCAGAATATGAGCATTTTTTTTGATTTGTTGGTATACTTAACTACTATTATAATGGTTTTATAATTACAATAACAATGAAGATAATATAAAGATCATATGTTACTTAGTACTTTGTTTGCCTAGTCATGTTCACTTTTTTAGGGAAGATTCAAATTGTCTTAGTAAACATACCATTTCTTCTGAAAAGTGGATAATACTATGTAAGTTGAAAGTGTACTGTGTATTCAGAATAACAAAAAAGAAAAGTGCACACTCATAAAGGGAAATAATAATGAAATATATTCTAAAAAAAGTTACATGTGTAACATGGGAATATGGTACCATCCAGCAGGTCAATCTATACCTGTGGGGAAAGTACATCAGCACCCTGTTGGTGCCTTCAGACTTGCTGATACCCCCAAATTGCCACTGTGCCTCTGACAGAAACCTAACAAATCGGGACCAAGTTTCCCAAGAAATTAAATGGCCAAAAGTTATGTATATGGGAGTCTCACTAACAAACCATCTCCAGCTCAGCTATACAAGCTAATCTATTTATTTTTTTTTAATTTTTTAAATTGAATCACCGTGAGCTACAGTTACAAAGCTTTCATGTTTGTTTCAGTCATACAATAATCAAACACTGATCCCTCCACCAGTGTACATTTTGCACCACCAATGTCCCCAGTATCCCCCTCCCCATCCCACCTCTCCCCCTGCTTCTATGGCAGACAATTACTCTCTTACTCTCTCTATTTATGGACACTATGGTTTGCAATACAGATAATGAGAGGGCATCATGTTTGGTCCTTTATCTACTTTCAGCACACATCTCCCATTCCGAATGATCCCTCCAAGCATCATTGACTTATTGATTCTTCTCTATCCCAGCTGCCTTCTCCCCTAGCTCATAAGGCAGGCTTCCAACCATGGAGCAATCTTCCTGGACCTTGTCTCTACTTTTCTTGAGTAGATAAGCTCATTTATTGGTCTTGCTTCAGAGACCCATAAGTAAACCTCAAAAGAGATCAAAATTTGGCTATTTAAGTGCATTAATGGCCATGATTCAGAGACTCACAAATGAAACTCAGAGGAGAGCAGAACATCACAGAGATGTCTCCCCACCCTGCGACAGGTTGATTTCACCTAGGCACTCAGAGGGGGGCAGGTGTGTTCCTCTGCCTGCCCCAAATGAACCCTGGCAGCTGCAAACCTCCAGAACCCCATCACAGCCATTCTTTTTTTAAAGGAGAAATATATAGTTATTACAAATCATAATTACAAGCTCTGTTCATGTCTTCCCTGTTGCACTATGACAGTTAATCCTTTTATTGACTATCTCTAATATTTGTCTTGAGATTCTTATCAATTCTCAGGATAGTAGATCATTGCCATTCTTATGACCAACCATCACAGGTTTGTCTCAAGCCCCCACCATGCATGAAAATGAATCCGGTGAAAAACCCAGGTATGAGGGGTTAGTGACTGAAAACTCCAGACTTTTTCAGAGACTGGGATGGGTGACCTTCATCCCCAATCTTCGCCCTTCCAGTTTCCTTGCAGTCATACCCAAGAACTGCCTTTGGGTACCATTTAATAGCATTAGTGACCATGATTCAGAAACTCACAAATGAATCTCTGAAGAAAGAAGCATACTGCAGAGATACTTCTGGACCTTAAATATTAAAAAAAAATTAGAATTCCAGGAGCATGCTTGTGCTACCATATTGCATCTCATACTATTCATAAAAAGCAATACAAAATAAATTTTTCAGCATCTGCTTATGGAGCAGGCTTGGGTGGTGGTGAGAAAATTCAAAATTAATGGTGTTGGGAAAGTGTAATGGTGATGAGATTTGTGTTGAAATGTTGAATGTAAATAGTTATTGGAAACAACTTTATTAAAATAAAATTTTAAAAAATTTTAAAAATGTAATGTGGAGTTCATGCCTGCTTCAATCAGCTTAATCAGTGGCTAAATAATATCAGTACTTCTACATTTACAGTAATAAAATTAAAATGTGTAGCAATATCAAAATAATATTAGGCATAGATAAAATTATTTTCCCAAGATATGACATATCTCTCTATAATTTACTTACAGTAATTGAAAATATTATGAGATTTGGGAATTTTAATCATTTCTTTACCTTGATTTTATGATTTTTTTGTTTTCTTTTGGGCCTCACTCAGCAGTACTCAAATTTAACTCCTGGTCCTGCACTTAGGGATCACTCCTGGTAGGGTTCAGGCAAGTACAAGGAGTATTAGGGATCAAAGTTGGGCATAAAAGGCAAAAGTTCTATCTGCTATAACTATTTCTTCTACCACTATTTATTGAATGTATATTTTCAGTAGTAATAGTTAGAGGGCTAAAATATTTTTGTAGTGTGAGGAATTGGGTTACACCCACAACCAGTGTGCTCAGGGATCACTTCTGGTGGTGCTGAGAGGACATATCTGGTGCCAGAGATCAAACCTTGTTAGGCAAAATGACTACTTTAACCTCTGTAGTATCTGTCTGGCCCTTGGCCCAGGGTATTCAAATTCAAATATAAAAAAATATGCAAGGAACAGCTTTAGAAAAATATCTTATTAATTAAAATGTGTCGGTGCTGCAGAATTGTCCTATTATAGTAATTCAATAAGGCCATAGAGGAAACTGTAAGAACTAAGGCACAACCTTAAATTAGGCCCCTTTGGCTGTGTCCCTGTTGGGTCCGTGTCACCACATATAGTCCAGAGCACCGCCAAGATTTTCATCCCTGAGCATGCATGTTGTGAATTATCCCCCCAAAATTATTACTTCCATTGTTATATACTTGTAAATATCCACTATATACAGTTAAGATATGATGTAACATAGTTATTTCACATTTTATATGGGAAAATGAAATTAAATTAGAAAATATTTTGCCTAATAAAAGTAACTTGGAATCACAAAGACAATGTAAATTTCATTAGGATGGATGGATCCAGAACAGGACATCTGTTGTTCTTCGGCTTTTTTGTCTTTATCAAATAGTTTAAGGAGACCATATAATCCAGGTATTTGTAGAGAAGTTTGTTACAAAGGTAGTACACATCTATTGTGGGTATTTGCACTAACAAGTCTTGGGTACAAAAGTTCTTAAGGGTGAGGTTCAAAATGGGTTGGCGTGAGGACTTTTATTTATTTTCCCAAGAAATGACATATCTATCTATAATTTACTTACAGTAATTGAAAAATGAGACTTGGTAACTTTAATCACTTTTTATCTTGATTTTATAATTTTTTATTTTAAAATTTTGATTATAATTTTGTATAGGATTTTATATTTTATTTTATAATTTTATGTAGGAGTACTGTTATTTATTCAGCCAGTGATTAAGATTTTTGAAGTTTAGAAGAACTCCATATTATTTTTTAAATTTTAAATTTAATATCCATAAGATAGACCATTAGAAAGCTGTCCATATTGGGTTTCAGTCATAAAATGACCCAACACCCATCCCTCCACCAGCTAATATTTCCCACCACCAATATTCCCTGTTTCTATCCCACCACCCCCCAACACACACACACACACACACACACACACACACACAAACTTTGGCAGGTATTTTTCCTCTTTGGCAGGTATTTTTCCTCTTTCTCGCACCTTTTGTGCATTATGACTTGTAATACAGGTACTTAGAGTTAATTGTGTTTGTTCACAACATTTTTTTTTATCGGGAAAGTAAGGCTGGAGGAGCTTTTCTAACTAGGTGGAAGCTTTAGGTATGGACATGACTGCTGAGGCTTCCAGAAATACAGGGAAGTGGGGGTAGCAACCCATACCGACCTCAGGAAAGCCCAGAAATTTCAGTCACAAAACCTGCATACCCAAATTTCTCAGCAGATTATATCTCAGTGAGGACCATACTGAGATGGTAGAGTCTGGCTGGGTGCATGGCTGCAATTTTGGGTTGTGGAAACAAGTGGCTATGGGGGTCCTGCTTGTGCAGACCCCAGACTGACCGATTCCCTCTGATTTACCTTGTTCTGTGCAGTCTTGCGTGGGTGTGAGATTAAATGCTTCTTTGGATCTTTTTCAAGATTTGCTTATGGATCTCTAAAGGAAGGACATTAGAAGAAATTACATAGTGGTGCTGCAGTTTGTTTGTGAGGATGATTGCTGGTGTTTCCAGATATATAGGGAAGTGTTGGGAGGTAGCCCATCCCAACTCCGAGAAAAGATTTCAGTCACAAGACTCACATATCTGGATTTTCAGCAGGTTAATATTCTGTGAGGTCCATCCTGAGACAATGGAGTATGGCAGGGGTTGGTGGCATTTTTTTATTTAAATTTTACTGAATCACCATGGGATCATTACAAGTGTTCATGTTTGGGTTACAATCACACAATGATCAAACACCCATCCCGCCACCACTGCACATTCCCCACTGACAATATCCCTGCTATACCCTCCCCCTTTCCCACTCTCCCCCTGCCTCCATGGCAGACAATATTCCCTGTACTCTTTCTCCACTTTTGGGCATTATGATTTGAATACAGATACTGAGAGCTTATCATGTTTGGTCCATTATTTCTTTTCAGCACACATCTCACATCCCGGCCAGTTCCTCCAGTCAACATTTTCTTAGTGATCCCTTCTCTATTCCAGCTACCTTCTCTCCTTCGCTCATGAGGCAGGCTTCCAGCTATGGAGCAATCTTCCTGGCCCATGTATTTACTGTGCTTAGTTGTCAGCCTCATGTTTTGTTGTTTTATACTCCACAAAAGAGTGCAGTCCTTCTCTGTCTGTCCCTCTCTTTCTGACTCATTTCACGTAGCATGGTACTCTCCATGACTATTCATGTATAAGCAAATTTCATGACTTCATTTCTCCTAACAGCTGCATAGTATTTCACTTTGTAGATATACTAAAGTTTCCTTAATCAGTCACCTGTTGTAGGGCACTTGGATTGTTTCCAGAGTTTGGGTATTCTGAACAGTGTTACAGTAGCTATATAGGTACAGATGTCTACTGTGCTTTTTTGTGCATCCTTGGGATATAGTCTCATGATTGTGGGGTTATTTGGAAGCTCAATTTCTAGTTTCTGAGGGATTGCCTATATTGTTTTCCAGAAAGCCTGGTCTAGGAGGCATTCCCACAAACAGTAAAAGGGCCTCCCTTTTCCCCCCACATCCATACTAGCACTGGCTGCTTTTGTTCTTTTGAATGTGTGCAAGTCGCTGTGGTGTGAGGTGATATCTCATTGTTGTTTTGATTTGCATCTCCCTTATGGCTAGCAATGTGGAGCATTTTTTCATGTGCCTTTTGGCCATTTGTATTTTTTTTTGGGGGGGGGAAACTTCTGTTTATTTCTTCTCCCCACTTTTTGATAGGGTTAAAGGTTTATTTTCTTGCACAATTACCCTAAATACTTTATAGAAAATCTCCTATAAACAATCAGTTGGTATAGTAGAGTGGAAAGCTACAAAATTAACACCTAGAAGTCCATGGCTTTCTTATACAAGTAACGAAAGAGAAGAAAGAGACATTAAAAAAGCAATCCTGTACACAATTATACCTCAGAAAATCAAGTACCTTAGAACCATTTTATCCAAAGAGGTGAAGGACCTATACAAAGAAAATTACAAAAACAGTACTTCAAGAAATAAAAGAGGACACTAGGAAATGGAAACACATTCCCTGCTCATGGATAGGGAGGATTAACATTATCAAAATGGCAATACTTCCCAAAGCATCATTCAAATTTAATGAGGTCCCTACCAGGATACCCATGACATTTTTCAAAGAAATATACAAAACACTCCTGAAATTCATATGGAACAATAAACCCCCACAGATAGCTTGGGGAAAAGAAGATGGGAGGTATCACCCTCCCCAACTTAAAATTGTACTACAAAGCAGTAGTAATTAAAACAGTATGACATTGGGCTAGAAACAGACCAGAAGGCCAATGGAACAGAGTTGAATATTTTGTCACAAATCCCCTAATATATGACCACTTAATATTTGACAAAGGAGCAATAAATGTGAAGTGTAATGAGGAAAACGTCTTCAAATAGTGGTGCTGAGAAAACTGGATAGCTACCAGCTAACAAAAATTAACTCTGATCTCTATCTAATGCCAGGAACAAAAGTCATATCAAAGTGGATTAAAGACCTCAATATCAGACATGGATTCGTAAGGTACATAGAGGAAAATGTAGGCAGAACTCTCCATGACATTGAAGCTAAAAGCATCTTTAAGGGGAAACAGCACTGACCACGCAATTGGAAGCAAACATACCCCAAAAATTATCTGAGTTGATGTTTAAGGTCCCTATGTCTCAAGGTGCCTCTTTTTCTCATTAGAAACTTGAGGAGTAGTTTAATCGACTTTTAATGATAATTTAATAATTTTCTTGTAGTGAATCTTTCTTTTCCCCATCCGCATCTCATGAATGGTACCCATCAAACTACCTATAATAGAAATATCACAGGCTAAATATATCAGATCTATAAATTTTAATGTCAACACATGTTTTGTTTTTATTCACATAATTCAGTTAGTGTGAAATAAATCAGAGGCAAATGAAATAGCTTTAATGTAAAAATAAAACTGTAAAACATACTAAAATGCATTATTGCATGTTAACATTTTTTACCAAGAATATAGCAAATATGATAAAGTATCATAAAAAACACCCATACTAGTTATATTGTCAAAATATTTAAAAAATGCTACACTTTCAGGAGTGCTTCAAGTCAGTGGTGAGAAAAGAAGACACTTTATGGTACAGTAGAATATAGAACTGTTTTTCTTATTCTGAGAATACTTGGAAGTTATAACCAAAAGAGTTCTGACCTCTGGAGCACCTGTCTTTTATGAGAGCAAAATATCTCAAGTGGCCCACTGCTTCTTTTTCTACCTCAGGTTTCATTAATTTGGGTATAAAGTAAACGTTCTTTCTCAGTGTTCTGTTTGTTCAAGTCAAAAGAGACCGTAATAACTGTGGGGTCATGGGGAAAATGATGAAGGACTGGAGAAAGTGAAGTAAATTGGTTCAGGTGCTGGCCAGTCATTGGAGTGAATCAGGACATAGCAACCTTTTCTTTTAATTCTTCCCACAGAAAGAATTATTTCCTTGAAATAACAACTTTCTCCTCCTTAGTATTGATCTCAGTTCTCGTTACTATAAAATCACATCTCAGAACACTTTAGAAATTAAGTTTTCATTCCAAAAGATTTCTATGCAGTTGTCACTGCTGAGGTGCTGGAGATATCATCACAGTCTCCTCTGGAGCCTTTGGAGAGTGAGCTAATGACTAAAAGAGCAATAGTCATATTATTAAAGAAAACTGTATTTATAACATGTCCCTATTGAACACAGGAAAGACAGAGAAAAAATGAGTGACCTTCTGCATGCCTCAATCCAGAATGCCTCAATGCATCGCAGCTAATCCAGAAGACTTTACTAAAAAGAAAAGGATAGTTTTCTAGGGAAGCTTCCAAAGAAGGGAGAGAAACAGATACAATAGCAAAATTTTTTGTAAGATTACTTTTTCATTGAGATATATTTTAGGAGAGATGTTTACATGTGACTGGATTTTCAGTGTTGTTTTTTATATGGTACCCTCCTACGTAATGAAGATTTGTCAAGAATATATGTAAGGAGAAGACAACATTTTTTTCTTTCCTATAATCTTGGCCTCAAAATTCATAAGAAATTCCATAATTTAGAACTTAATTTGATTAAGTTTGATGAAGTTTAATTATTTCTTAAAACTCAACTCTCAGTTCAGAGAATAAATTTACCCAATTAAACCGTTCTAATCGAAAACTTGAAGCAGTCATATATTGGTGAGTCTCAAAGGCATGCCTTAAAAGATATTTATATGGAAAAACAGCTTTTGGAAAACTTGGGTCACACCCAGTAGTGCTCAGAGATTACTCCTGACTATACATGCAGATATCGATCCTGGTCTTGTAATCCTAATTAAGACATCCTTGTAAACCTGCATGTAAGGCAAGTGCCCTCCCAGCTGTAGGATCTCTCCATACTTCCCATTAATAAGTCGACCTATACCCATACCAAGATCTCTCCATCACACTGCCCCTGAACATTATTTAGCAACTGATTCTTTTCGAGTTTTCAAAGAGATCTCGACTTTTCCCTGTCAAAGATCTACTGTCTTTGTTTTCTGGTGCATTTGAACTCTTAGGCAATGTATGAATGTCTGATTTTTCACTTTATTAAATAAATTGACTCCTAAAACAATTTGGCTGACTTTACAATTAAAGTGTCAGTAATACAATGATGTTTACATATATTGCAAAAAGAAAAAGTTGTTTCTGCATGTGTTTATATGAACTTATATTCACAAGAAGTAAGAATATTTACAGGTTAATGGAGATTGCAAAGGGTTCAGTGCCTTTGTTGTGCATGTGACTGACTCTGTTTGATTCCCTATATCATACAGGTACCCTAAACACTAACAGGAAAGAGTCCTGAGCATACAGCCAGGAGTAACCCCTGATCATCATCATTACCAGGTAAGATCCGAACACATAAAGAGAAAAGAATATTTGCAAAAGATTTTCACATTCTGAAAATCACTGCCAGGAATGTGTACTGAGTACTGAGAACCAGGAAGAGGCCCTGAGCACCACCAAGAAACAAGCACAAACAAAATAAATTTTTTTACATCATTCCATGTATTTTATATCCATATTTTCCCTATTTCATAATAAGTTTCTGTTTTCTGTCTTCTTTTTTTGTTTTTTGTTTGTTTGTTTTTTTCACCTCTGCTCAGAGCTTGTTGCTGGCTTGCTTGGGGGATCAAAAAGGGGGCTGGGGATTGAACACAGGTTGGCTGTGTGCAAGGCAAGTGTCCTACCCAAAATCTCACTCCAGCCCTTGCATTTCATAATCAGTTTTACTAACTGAGAAAGAGTTCTTTCTTTTTCTCAAATTAAGGGCAAGGTAGAGCATAGGTAAAGGAAGAGGGATTTTTTTTAAAGCAGATACTGCATATTCAAAATTTGGGTGTGCATGTTCTCAAGGGAGAGTCATGCATGAAGTTTAGAGACAGGAATATAAGGAGTGAGAAAACTAAAGGAGGTGTATGCATAGAGTTTAGACATTAGTTTCATGGATGAAGTGATTCACAACATTTTGCACACATATAAAAAAGTAATGTTTTTTCACACGTTGCATGTAACATTATCTAATTATGCAGGCTGGGCACATGAAGAGTAATGTGTATGTTGAAGATAATGGGAAAAGTAAAATGAGGAAGGGTTCCATTCTCTTAGTGGACTCCAACAACTGTCTGTAATTGGTCTTCCAAAGTCTTCTTGTTGTCTGGAAGTTGGTAACTTAAGTTTCAAATTGTGTGGCCTCAAGTATACAGTACATTCAATTTTTATTTCTTTATATATTGTGTTTCATTTTGCTTCTTGTAGTAGCTTTCCACTTTAGCTCTTCTGTATTTGAAATGTCAGTATTTGTAAAAATTAAATGATTCTTACGTATTTAATTTTCAAATAGACCTTTCTTGACTTACTCCCAACTTATAAAGTTTCTCCTTCAATTTGTGCTTCAAATAATAGCTCTATGGTTCTAATTTGTGGAAAAGAGAAAAACATTGTATAATAGAGATATAATTTTGCCTATAAGGAAACTTAGATGTTTTTCTATATTGATTTTTCCTGTATCTAAATTCCATGAGAATGATTGGAATGAGGATGTCTTTTCCAAAACCCATACATTTAGCCTATGTAACACATCCATTCGGAAGACCAGGATAGCTTAGTTTGTCAAACAATTTATGTTGTAGCCTATATAAAGTCAAAAATACATATAGTATTTCATTTATTGCTACATCTAATCATACATAATATATCACTTGATCACATGACATCCCGTTAATTATCAATTTGCTGGAGCGGGCACCAGTAACGTCTCCATTTGTCCCTGTCGCATGCTAGTGTAGCCCAATGGCGTCTGCTCATTCTAGGAACATAAAGAGCCTCAAACTGATCGCTCAGGGTCTTGAGAAGTCTGACCATCTCGTAGGTGGGCGGCCATGCTATCTTTTGGCGTCCCTTGGAATCTAGTCAGTAATTGCTCTAGTCTAGACGTTGTCTCGAAATCTCATATGTGTCCAGCCCATCTGATTTTAGACGCCTTGGCAAACGAGACAGCATCCCTGATTCTTCACCATCTATGGATGTCGGAACTCTGGATTCTTTCTCTCATTTGAGTGAAGTGTGATACTCCAAGCATATCTCTGTTGACTCCTCTTTGGGAGACCCTAATACATAATATAATCATATCATAATATACTAACTCAACTATCAAGTCACCAAAATGCTCCAGGACACATTCCGAATGCTTGAGCCAAGACTCGCGCATGAGTGAAGCTCCACAGAATCAGGTAAGCGGAACTCTGAGACCTTGGACTCCAGGCTCAACGGACCTGGGAACAGAGATCCTCTACCTACTACCACCAACTTCAAGGGATTAAAACCAGGAGTCCCACCCTACCTTGCCTTGTCTGCTTCCACCAACTGCAGGCAACCCAGGGATTACACACAGAAGACCCACCCTACCGGTACCAGATAAATACTTCACTGGCAGGCCTCCACTACCTCCACTACCTCCACTACCCAGATGTCACCACGCTCCAGGACGCTTTCCAGATACATCATAAAACACTTAATCCCCATCTTCCAGGATTGTCGCACCATGTTTGATAGGGTTCAAATATGGTTTGAACCATGGGAACATCTGCAAGGACAATTAGAGGCCACCCTAAAAGCTTCTATCCCTCTCGGAGAGCCTGGCAAGCTACCGAGAGTATCCAGCCTGCACAGAAGAGCCTGGCAAGCTATCCATGGTGTATTTGATATGCCAAAACCAGTAAATACAATGGGTCTCATATCCCTTACCCTGAAAGAGCCACCAATGTGGCACCATTAAGAAGGACGAGGAAGGAGAGGCTGATAAAATCTCAAAGCCGAACTAGGCTGTAAAAATGAAGAAAGAGAAAAATGACTGTACTTTCAATGCACATACGCTGTCATCAGGTGCATCCATCGAGGACCTGATGGTACAAGAGTGAAAGATCTATTACGACATAATTGGTCTGCCCTAGACAAAAAGGCGTCAATCACATAATATATATTTGTATATATTCATATCTATATTATACTTTTGAATATATTCTAATAGTGAGCATTCAAATTGTATATATTATATATTTGTATATATTTCATTAGGGAATTTGACCATATATTTTGGGAATAAAGATAATCATACTTACAAGTTGAGAAATTTCCTAGCTGAGAGTCCCTGAATACTATCCCAGTAATGCAAAGACCTTTAAAATTGCTTTGTATATCTCTGTGATCTTAAGCACAGTCACCTTGAGCACTGATCTGAGAGGCCAGCTGGGCCCAGGAGTGGTGCCAGTCACCTAGAGAGTTACTGGATGTAAATGCCATTTTGAAAACAATCCTCTAGTCTAGAATAAGTGTTCTACTTGACTATGATAAAAGTCATGGAAAAGAGGTACCTCTTAAGGGCAAGGTAAAGTATTTGCCTGTGTTCAGGAATTGTTGAGAACAATGCAGATTTTGGGAATGACAACAAGAACATAATAAATTCTCTAAAATCCCAGGATTTTCTTTTCTACAATATCAGAAAGTTAGATGGACAATAATGGCACACAGAGAAGGAAAGCAGATAGGCTGGAATTTCTTATTTTATTTTCTATTGTTTATTAATTCTAATGGGCTGGAGCGATAGCACAGCAGATAAGGCGTTTGCCTTGAAAGTGGCCAACATGGCCGACGGGAGTTCGATTCCTCTGCCCCTCTCAGAGAGCCCGGCAAGCTACCAAGAGTATCTCGCCCGCATGGCAAAGCCTGGCAAGCTACCTGTGGCATATTCTATATGCCAAACACAGTAACAATTGTCAAAATGGAGACGTTACTGGGCCCGCTTGAGCTAATCGATGAACAACGGGAGGACAGTGACAGTGGATAGTGATTAATCCTAATAAGCCATTCATTTTTTCCTTTTTAAATTTTATTTTAAAACTTATTTTTGCATTGAGTCACCATGAATTTTCAAACTTATTCATGCTTGGGTTTCAGTCATATGTTTCAGCATGGATCTCTTTCCCGTATTCACTTCCCTCCACCAGTGTTCCTCTCACCCTCATCATTTGCCTCCCACCCACCACTCCGCTTCTACAAGATGCACTTTTTCTTTTAAAGTATTTTTTCACGATGGTTTACAGTACTCTTGTTGATTGAGTATTCTGCATTAGACTACAAATGTTCAGCACCACCTTCTCTTCCTTGTTGAACACTACCCTCCACCATAGACTTTACTGCCCTGTCACCCAGACTGCCAGCTGGCATATTTCCTACTGAATACCAGTTCTTATGTTCTTTTTTAACATTGTCTTTGGGTAGTTGTGATTCCACCATTGTTTCTTTACATCCCTCACTGAAAGAAATCATTCTGTGTGGGTCTCTCTTTCTATGAATAACTTCACTAAGCATAATACTCTTCAGGACTCTCCACGTATCAAAAATTTCATGACTTTATCTTTTCTGTGGTTGAGTAATATTCTATAGTGTATATGTAATGTACTTTCTTAATTCTGTCACCTATTCTTGAATGGGCTGGAGTGATAGCACAACAGTTAGGGCATTTGCCTTGCATGCAGCCAACCCGGGTTCGATTCCTCCATCCCTCTCGGAGAGCCTGGCAAGTTGCTGAGAGTATCCCACCCTCTCGGCAGAGCCTGGCAAGCTCCGCATGGCATATTTGATATGCCAAAAACAGTAACAACAAGATGCACAATGAAGATTTCACTGGTTCCCGCTCAAGTAAGTTGATGAACAAAGGGAGGACAGTGCTAGAGTGCTATTCATGAATGTGCGGGCTGTTTTCAGAATTCAGCTATTGTGCATAATGCTACTAGGAACATAGGGGTAGAAGTGAATTTTCACCATTTTGTTTTGGGACCTTTGTACTATATTCCAAGTCGTGCAGTTTCTTTGTCCTTAAATAAAAAGATTTTAAATTAAACACACAAAACAGAGTTTGAGTTCCTAGTTATTGTAATTTTAGAGGAATTTTTGTCAAATGCAAGGTTTGGTAAAACATAAAATCTTTGCTGAAAACATTTGCTAAATCTTTGCTAAATTTTTATTTTAGTTTTTTTAGATATTCAGAAAGATAGCTATGAGTATCATTTACATTCTTTCTTTTAATTATCATGTATTTTTGTTTCCCAATAGCAAATATAAAACAAAAACGTTTTAAACTTCACAATATCAGTAAACAAATTATAAGTTTTTAACTTAAAAGCATTCATACATGCAATAAGTATTTTTATATCTTATATAAAATGTCCAAAATATCTGAATCTTTGTATAACTCAAGGCAAAACAATAGACATAGATTAGCAGTTCTTAGTATTTCTCTTGGACTCAGAGCCAACACAAGATTTACTCTCTTAACAAACTTTAAGCATGTCATACAAAATTGTTGATTACAGTCATAGGGATGGTTATTGCATCTCATTTTACCTCTTATATAGGTGAATTTCTGTAGCTTTGTTTATTCTTTTAAAATATGTGAATGCTTTTCATTGATTCTGAGGATAATGGAGTGAACTGGCCAAGTAAAACAGGAAGTAGAATAATAATTCTATGAAATTTTATATGTTTAAGAGTTTAACACAAAATGTCTTTTGTAAACAACAAGTCTCAGAATTGGAGACGTTACTGAGTCCACTCAAGTAAATCAATGAACAATGGGAAGACAGTGCTACAGGACCGTGTCAAAGGTATGCAATCCAACTACACGAAAATAGGAGTAAATATTGTTTTCATTTGGCTATACATTCTAATTTTGGGTTTATTTTACTAAAAATTCTTGTTTAAAATTCAACTGTCTTCTAATGTTCTGCATTAGTTTTTTGAAATTTCCAGATATATAATGATAAGGATTTTTTTTATGTACACAAAAATTTACTTTTCCTTTAGTTGCTTTAAGAAGGGCATGATGATTTCTCAAAAGAGTAAATAATCTGACTAACAGTAAGTGTTCCAGACTGTGAAAGGCTTGCTAATTAGTAATTACTTAGCCTATCTAGTACAATGTGATCTCTGAAACACTGAAGAGATTTATGTTTAAAAATTTGAATAACAATATATTCAGCACTGATTTTTACTGTTATTAGATTTGGGGAATTGATTTATGGCATTTCTGAACAATTGCTCAATTTAAGAAAAATTATTTCATATGGTACTTAGTATATAATTTTAAAGTTACTATCTTTTTTAAAGGTTACTATACCATTGATGAATGCATTTTTCCCTCCAACAACTTCTATTACAAATAAACAATTTGAGCTTCACTTTATTTTCTATAATTCAATGATGTCAAGAACAATGAAATATATATTCATCTACTTGGCAGATTTCATAGATACATGCATTTATGGAATACTGATTCTACATCTGCACTGTATAATGACAATATGTACTCGAGAATAACCTGTTTGGAAGACTATTGTATTATAATCTCAGTTCTCTAGGGAGTTATTTAATCAAAATAGCTCTGTTTAAGTGCACTACAGAAGAGACATGAAAAAAATGTCAGAGGATCAAGGAGAAACAAAGGACTAGAAGTTGTAATACTGAAAGCAATTTAGTGCCTTAAGGAATGGTAATTTTTTCTTCTTAAACTTGAGGTGGAAAAGCTCAAATAAGTTAGAAATATCAGAGTTACAGCTGAGATCTCAGTGAATGGCAAAATAAATCTCATGCTTAGGAACAACTAAACACCTAGATAAAATGTGTTAAATCAAAATGGATATGTAAGTCACACTGTACTTCTGAATAATCAGTGTCAGTAAAAAAACTAATTGGTACTGTATAACTGTAAGCAACTTTATTCTCTTTTTCCTTCTCTTCACACATTTTGTAAAACATAATTTAAAATAGACTTACCAGTGATTCTATGCACTTAATTCTACCAATGCTCACTGCTTATAGTAATAAATTAAACAATTTAAAGTTTCGCATAATAGACAAGATATTCAGCTATGCTCTACTTTTTACTATGGAAGTCTACAGCAATTGTTCCATTAATGAGAGGCATGTGTTTATCAACATGCCTAATTATTCTAAATCTTGTAGTGCATAAAATTACAGAAGTTTTACTATCGAGGTTTTACTTTTGCTTATTTAAATGTGTACATAAATTCATTGTCATCATTCTCCACTATGACTGTTTCCTTTCAAAACTTCACCTGACCCATCATTACAGAATTCATTCCATATTCCAATATCAAAGATTTCTTCTTTTTTGGTTAATTTGGAACCTTAATACTATACAACTATTGCTATGACTATTGGTGTACATCAACCATATCTTTCAGTTTAAAGCATGTGCCATACATGTTAATGCTTGAAAATTTGAAATCCACTGAAAAGTAATCTGCATAGCATCTTTTTCCTTTTCTGCTGATATCTTCAGTTACTCTAATAATAAATGGGCTAAAATGGGCTAAAAACATAAATTAATAATATAATTCATTTCTTATCTTGTATTTCTTGGAGAGATTAGTGGTGTGGTCTTTGCAAACACACATTACCATATACTACATCTACTTTGTATTCTTTTGATTTAAATATCACTATTACTTTTCATTTTTGTATGTAAAACAGAGGCAAAAACTGTTTCAACCAGACATTATTTGCGGGGGGGCCCACCAGACCACTCTCCGGCCCGCGGAGGTGGCCCTAGGATCCGTAGGTGCAGGGAAGGACCGACCGAATGAACACAAGACACAAGAGAGAGAATGCAGTTCAGAAACAGAGAGAAAAAGGGACAGGCTTTATTGAGGGCAGTGGGGGTATATATTAGTGAGGCAGCTACACAAAGGGTCGTGCCCAAATGTGGTTAGGAAAGTTACAGAGTCTATAAGTTTGACCTACCATACATTACAAAGCTTATACTAAGTTAATCATTGTAAGTTAGAGGCATGACAATTGTTTTCTCAGGATAACCGTACAAAGCACAGGCTTTACCTGCCGAGGGTCGCGTAGGTCAATATAGCCATACCTAGCACAAGCACGTAGGCCCTTGGTCAGTTAAAGGGCCAGCTTCCCACAATTATTTAAGCCTTGTATCTGAAATTTATTATGTGTGGACAATCTTACTCGTGCGGGCCCAGTAACGTCCCCATCGTGAGACTTGTTTGGGCAAGATACTCTCGGTAGCTTGTTGGGCTCTCTGAGAGGGGCAGAGGAATCGAACTTGGGTCAGCCATGTTGGCTGCGTGCAAGACTCGAATGATAGCACAGCGATAGAGCATTTTGCCTTGCATGCAGCCAGCCCAGCTGTTCCGGGTTCGATTCCTCTGCCCCTCTCGGAGAGCCTGGCAAGCTACGAAAGTATCTCACCTGCACGGCAAAGCCTGGAAAGCTACCCATGAGGTATATTTGATATGCTAAACACAGTAACGACAAGTCTCAAAATGGAGATTTTACTGGGCCTGCTCGAGCAAATCGATGAACAATGGGAGGGAGGGGAGACAATCTTACATATGTGTATACTCACACACATATATATATAGATATAGATGCATGTCCATATCTATAAAACATATATTTATGTATCTGCCTCTCTCTACATATATATATATATATATATATATATATATATATACCATTCATATTATTGTTCTATCAATTGTGGTAAAGGTAAAGGTAAAGGCCCTCCCATTGATCGTCGATTTTCTCGAGCGGGCCCAGTAACGTCTTCATTGGAGACTTTGTTGTTACTGTGTTTGGCATATCGAATACTCTCGGTAGCTTGCCGGGCTCTCCGAGAGGGGCGGAGGAATCGAACTCGGGTTGGCCATGTTGGCCGCTTGTAAGGCGAACGCCCTACCGCTGTGCTATCACTCCAGCCCCGTTCTATCAATTAAAGAAATTAAATTGTGCCTTTTGGAACCAAATAAATGCAACGTCAATTGATCATAAAAGTGAATTCTAAAGACTGAAAGGCAATTACCAGATAATTTTCTCATATGTGAAATGTGAATAACTGAAGCAAGAAAACTGACAGAAAACTTCAAAACTAATTCTTGACTTGCTAAAATTTAGAATGATTACCTGAGAGAATGAGAGAAAGCAATAATGTGCAATGAATGAGCTGGTATCTTTGGTTGTGAATAGCATTGAAATTCAGTTGTATTTGTCAGGAGGTAAAATTACTTTAAGAGGTCACTGTCACTGTCACTGTCCTCCCATTGTTCATCAATTTTCTCGAGCGGGCCCAGTAACATCTTCATTGTGAGACTTGGTTGTTACTGTGTTTCTGTGTTTGGCATATCAAATATGTCACAGATAGCTTGCCAGGCTTTGCCGGGTGGGTGAGATACTCTCAGTAGCTTGCCGGGCTCTCTGAGAGGGGCAGAGGAATCAAACCGGGCTCATCCAGGCTGGCTGCTTGCAAGACAAACGCCCTACCTGCTGTGCTATCGCTCCAACCCACTTAAAGAGGTGTGAAGCTAATTTCATAAATTCCCAGGTCTCTGAGGCGTAAGTTAATGCAGGAAGAAGAGTGGAATCAAAGAGATGTGCCCAGAGCTGGCGGTTATTCATCCTCTTATCTATTCTTTGACACTCTTGAAGGTGTTCCAATCTGCTCTCTTCCTCCTGCGCAACTCAGGTGCCAGGTCATTCGTCATGTTGACTTCTTGACCTAGGTACACATAACTGTTGCATTCAGAGATGTTTGTCTTATTGTGAGCAAATGGAGCAAAGGAATGAGACGTTTCTCACGAACATTGTCTCATGAGATTCAGCTGTAGTCCGACCTTTCCACTCTCACGGTCGAAGTAGGCCAGCATTTGTACTGCTTGGCTAATCTTTCATGTTGTTAGAACGCTGTCATCAGCAAAGTGGAGGTGGTGTAGTTGCTGACCGTCTATCTTCACTCTCATTCCCCCCCATCGAAAATGGCACTGAAGAGTTTTGGTGACATGATATCACCCTGCTGAGCCCCTCTCTTGACATCAATGATCACCTCCCTGTAGAATGGTGATTTGCATTTCCCAGTCTATCCTGGTAGTGAATACGCAATACAGCTCAAGGGGGATCCTGATGTATTGAGTTTGAATGCCCTGTTTGGCTAGGGCTCTGATGACTTCTTCTGTCTCAAAGAATCAAAGTCCTTTAAATCAATGAACGTTAGACAAAGTGGCATCTTGAACTCCCGGAAAACCTCAATGAGCTTGGTTATTGTGTGGATATGGTCGATTGAAGATCGAACTTTTTTTTTAATTAAATCCATCTGAGACCCAATAAATACAATGGGTTTCAGATAAATTGAATTTTTTTTACTTTTTTATTTTTTAATTTAATTTTTTTAAAAATTGTTATTAGTGGGGCTGGAGTGATGATAGCACAGCAGGTAGGGCACTTGCCTTGCATGAGGCCGACCTGGGTTGGCCGACCTGGGCTCTATTCCCAGCATTCCATATGGTCCCCCAGGCACAGCCAGGAGTAATTCCTGAGTGCAGAACCAGGAGTAACCCCTGAGCATCACTGGGTGTGACCCACAAAGAAAAAAAATGTTATTAGTGAAACACCTTGAGGTACAGTTGTAGACTTAAAAATGTTTGTGCTTGGGTTTCAATTATACAATGATTAAGTACCCATCCATCCACCAGTGCCCATTTTCCACCACCACGGATCCAGTGTTCCTTCCATCTCCCATCCCCCCTGTCCTACTTTGCCTCTGTGGCAGGGTATTCCCATTTGTTTTCTCTCTCCATTTAGGTGTTGTGGTTTGCAGAAGAGGCATTGAGTGGCAATCATGTTCAGTCTATAGTCTACTTTCAGCATGCTTCTCCCATCCTGGGAGGATCCTCCCAACATCCTTTATTTGGTGCTCCCTTGACTATATGAGGTGCTTTTCCCCCTAGCATGTGTGGCTGGCCTCCAAGACATGGATTGAACCTCCTGGTACTTATCTGGGCTGTTCTTGGGTGTTATTCTCCTATTTTGTTACTTTTTGTTACCCAGATGAATGCAGTAAAAAATCTTTCTATGTCTGTCCCTCTCTTTCTGACTCATTTTGCTTAGCATAAAACTTTCCATGTAGTACCACTTGAACCTAAAATTCATAACTCCATCTTTTCATGACTTACATAGTACTCCATTGTGTTGATGTACCACAATTTCTTTAACCAGTCTTCTGTTCTTGGGCACTCAGGTGTTTTCGAGATTTTGACTATTGTAAACAGTGCTGCAATGAACAAACAAGTGCAGTGTCCTGTCGACTATACTTTTGCCTCTCTGGGATATATTCCCAGGAGTGGTATTGCTGGGTCAAATGGGAACTCAATTTCTAATTTTTTGAGAATCGTCCATACTGTTTTCCAAAAGGACTGAAACAGTCGGTATTCCCACCAGCAGTGAAGGAGGGTCCCTTTCTTGCCTCATTGGTACCAGCACCAGTTGCTTTTGTTCTTTTGGATGTGGGCCAGTCTCTGTGGTATGAGATGATATCTCATTTAGTTTTGATCTGCATCTCCCTGAAGATTAATGGTGTAGAGCATTTTCTCATGTGCCTTTTTGCCATTTGCATTTCTTCTTTGAGAAAGTTTCTGTTCATTTTGCCACCCCATTTTTTGATGAGGTTGGATGTTTTCTTCCTGTGAAATTCAACCAGTACTTTATATATCTTTGATATCAACCCCTTGTCAGATGTGTATTGGACAAATATCCTTTCCCATTCTGTAGACTGTCTTTGTATTTTGGTCATTGTTTCTTCTGAGGTGAAGAAGCTTCTTAGTTTAAGATAGTTCCATTTCTCTATCTCTGTTTTCACTTGCTTGACCAGTGGCGTGACATCTTTGAAGATACCATTAGCTTCAATGTCATGAAGGGATTTCCAACTTTGTCTTCAATGTACCTTATGGATTCCAGTCTGATGTTGATATCATTAAGCTATTTTGATCTTACTTTTGTACATGGTATTAGGCAGATATCTGAGCCCATTTTCTTGTATGTGGCTGTCCAGTTTTGCCAGAACAATTTGTTAAAGAGGCTTTCCTTACTCCACTTCACATTTCTTGCTCCTTTATCAATGATTAGATGATCATATGTTTGAGGGGAGTTGTCAGTATATTTAGCCCTGTTCCGTTGTTCTGCAGCTCTGCCTTTGTTCTAGTACCATGCTATTTTAATTATTACTGCTTTGTAGTAGAGTTTGAAGTTAGGAAGTTTGATTCTTTCCATTTTCTTGTTCCCAAGAATTGCTTTAGCTATTTGTGGGGGCTTATTTTTCCATATAAATTTTAGGAGTGTTTGCTCTATTTCTTTGAAGAATGTCATGGGTATCGTTGTAGGGATCATATTGAATTTTGTACAATGGTTTGGGAAGTATTGCCATTTTGACAATGTTATTCCTCCCTATCCATGAGCAGGAGATATCTTTCCATTTTCTCTTATCCTCTTTTCTTTCCTGAAGTAACATATTCCAGGTCTTTGTGGTTCAGCATTCGGAGGCTACAGGAATCTAGGAATTTATCCATTTCCTCAAGGTCTTCTTGTTCCGTGGCATGAAGGTTCTCAAAGTACTCCCTGAGGATCCTTTGAATTTCTGTAGTTTCTGTTGTAATCACCGCCTTTTCATTTTCATTTCTGTTTCGGCTTATTAGGGTTTTCTCACTCCCTTTCTTTGTGAGTTTTGCTAGAGGCTTATCAATCTTGTTTATTTTCTCAAAGAACAAGCTCTTGGTTTCATTGATCTTTCAGATTATTTATTTTTTTGTAGGAGTATGGCTATTTATTCAGCCACTGATTAGTTGATTGAATTGGGCATGAACTTCACCTTATTTTTTTAATTTTATTTATTATTTTCTTTTTATATTTATTTATTGAATCACTGTGAGAAAAGTTACTAAGCTTTCAGGTTTAAGTCTCCATGATACAATGATCAAACACCTTTCCCTTCACCAGTACTCATTTTTCACCACTAAAAACCACAGTATACCCCCCCCACCCCTCCAAATGCCTGTGAGGCAGATGATTTCTACTTAACTCTTCTCTACATTGATTACATTCACTATTTGGACAAAAGATGCACCATTATTGTTTAGAATTTCCCCCTAAACAATCAGAATTGCTGAAAATGCATTGAAAAATATTTTGTTTTCTATAGCTGGTTATGAGAATTAGATAATGTCACATGAACATAATTTTGGATTTCTGCAAAGAGCCAGATAATTATGAGATTGGTTTCTGTGTGCTGGTGTTATGGCCATCCCAGGGAGCCGCTCGTGGTGGGTAACTCATGACCTCGGTAGGGTTTGAAGGACGTGCCGGTACTGTCCCCCTTCCCATGAGACTGCAGTTGCCCCTTCACCACCGGCTCGTACCTGGCTTTTCTATAAACTCTGAAGTAATTGCCACCTTGCTGCCGGGGGTGGGAGAGGCGGAAGGGAGCAACACCCTTTCTCTCCTGGGGAGGCATGGTGCTATAGTTTAACGCAAGGTCCGCTCACTTTTTGCCACAAGATGCCGGGTTCTGGATTAAGTCCTTTTGCTTATGGTCTATTTGCTTCTGGTCCATTCTGGTCCATTCTGGTCCATTCACGTTTCTTCTGTAAGCTGCTGGGTTGTGGACTAAGTCCTTTTACCTCTGGATCTGTGGCCGTGCCAGAGAGCCACTTGTGGGGGGCAACTCATGACCTCAGTAGGGTGTGAAGGACGAGCTGGTACCATCCCCTTCCCATGAAACTGCTGTTGCCCCTTCACCTCCTGTTCATACCTGGCTTTCCAATAAGCTCTGAGGTGGTGGCCACCTTGCTGCCGGGGTGGGGTGGGGGGGAAGAAGGAAGGGAGCAACACCCTTTCCCTCCTGGGGTGGCATGGCACAGTAGTTTAACACAAGGTCCGTTCACTTTTTTGCCACAAGCTGCTGGGTTCTGGATTAAGTCCTTTTGCTTCTGGAGCAATGGCCCTGCCAGAGAGCCGCTTGTGGGGGACAACTCGTGACCTCGGTAGGGCATGAAGGACAAGCCGGTACTTCACTCCTTCCCATGAGACTGCAGTTTCCCCATCACCACTGGCTCATACCTAGCTTTCCAATAAGTTCTGAGGTGGCAGCCACCTTGCTGCCTGGGGGGGGGGGGGGGCTGGCAGGGGGTGGAGGCGGAAGGGAGCAACACCGTTTCTCTCCTGGGGAGGCATGATGCCGTAGTTTAATGCATGGTCCATTCACTTTTCTGCCGCAAGCTTCCAGGCTCTGGATTAAGTCCTTTTGCCTCTGGAGCCATAGCTGTGCCAGAAAGCTGCTCGTGGAGGGCAACTGGTGATTTTGGTAGGGCGTGAAGGATGAGCTGGTACTGCCCTCCTTCCCATGAGACTGCAGTTGCCCCATCACTGCCAGCTCATACTTGGCTTTCCAATAAGCTCTGTGCCGGCGGCCACCTTGTATGCAGTTCAGATGCATTTCTGCCAAAAGCCGCTGGGTTTCAAGATTTGTTTCTGAGTCTCCAGTATCATGGCCATTAATCAGCTTGATCAGGAGCCAGAGAGGCCGTTTGTAGGCGACGACTCAGGGTCTCGTTGGGATGGGGAGAAAAAATAGGCTCCACACCAATGTGGTAAGGCCCCGTGTGTCTCATCACTGTAGTCCCAAACCTGACTGTCCAGTGAACTCTTGAGGATGGTGGTCACCAGGCCGCTAGGGGGAACAGGCCAAGGCATGAAACCTATTCCCACCTGGATTGGCCGAGCGCCAGTAACCTACTGCAGGAACAGGACACATTTCTGCCAGAAGCCTTTGGGTTCCAAGATTCGTTTCTTAGTCTCTGGGATCATGGCCATTAAGCAGTTCGATCAGAAACCAGAGAGGCCATGCCTCCAATTATATAGCTGAGCCAGAGGTGGTTTGTGGGTGTGTCTCCCACATACCTAACTTTTGGCCATTTACTATCTTGGTAAACTTTGCCCCAAGTTTTTGGGGTCTGGCCAACGGCACAGCAGCAATTTTGGGGTATCTGAAAGTCTGACGTTGCCATCAGGCTGCTGATGCACTCACCTCACAGGTACAGATTGACCTGCTGGTGGCACCATACCCGCATTCAGATTTTTTGGGGTTTCCATATCATTAATCTCTGCTCTGAGTTTTATTTCTTTCCTTCTGTTCAGGTTGGGCTGCTTTTGTTGGTCCTTCTCCAAGCTCTTAAGCTGTGAGGTTAGGTTTCTTATGTGGGCTCACTCCTTCCTGAGGAATGCTTGTAGAGCTATAAATTTTCCTCTTAACTCAGCTTTTGCTATGTCCCATAAGTTTTGGTAACTTACGTCCTCATTTTCATTCGTTTCCAGGAATATTTTGATTTCCTCTTTGATTTCCTTTCTAAGGCACTAGTTGTCCAATAGTGAACTGTTTAATTTCCAGGTATTCAATTTAGTTTTCTGTTTTTATGTGTGATTTACTTCTAATTTCAGTGCATTATGGTCTGAGAAGATTGTTGATACAATCTCTATCTTTTTAATTTTATGGAGGTATGTTTTGTAGCTCATCATGTGGTCTATCTTGAAGAATGTTCCATGCATGCTTGAAAAGAATGTGTACTCAGGTTTTTTAGGATGAAGTGTCCTGTATATATCTACTAAGTCCCTTTCTTCCATTTTTTCCCTCAGATGAAATATGTCCTTGCTAAGCTTGAGTCTGGTTGATCTATCAAGAGGTAATACAGCAGTGTTGAAGTCTCTCACTAGTATTGTGTTGCTATCGATGTCTTTCTCCAAGTCTATGAGTACTTGTTTTAAGTACTTTGCTGGTCCCTCATTAGGTGCATATACATTTAGTATTGTAAGTTCTTCCTGTTGTACAGACCCCTTGATCAATAAGAAATGGCCTTCACTGTCTCTTGTGACCTTCTTCAGTCTGAAATCAATGTGGTCTGATATTAGGATGGCTACTCCAGCTTTTTTATGGGAGCTGTTTGCCTGTAGGATTGTTTTCCAATCTTTGACTCTGAGCATGTGTTTGCTTTGACTATTGACATGTGTTTTCTGGAGGTAGCAGAATGTTGGGTTCAATTTTCCAATCCATCCTGCCACTCTGTGTCTTTTAATTGGTGCGTTTAGCCCATTGACGTTGAGAGAGATTGTTGTTATGGGGTTTTGTTCCATTTTTTTTGTTGAAATTTGGTGTATTTGAGGGGCCTGTCTTGTCTTAAAGTAACTCATTTAGTAATTCTTGTAACCATGGTTTTGAGTCTATAAAGTTCCTAAACTGTTGTCTGTGAAACTGTGTGTCGTTTCTTCTGTTATAAATGAGAGTCTTGCTGGGTAAAGTATTTTTCATGAGGCATTTGTTTTATTGAGATTTTTCACTGTTTTCAGGCCATGAGGGTTTCATCAGACAAATTGGCTGTGAATCTTAAGGATGCTCCTTTGTAGGAAATTTCTTTCTTTGATCTTGCTTCCTTCAGAATTTTGTGTCTATCTAAGGTTTTGGTCATTTTGATCACTATGTGTATTGTGTTATTTTTATTTGGATTTCTTCTAGCTGGTACCCTTCGGGCCTATTGAATGTGGTCACATATTTTCTTCAGCTCTGGAAATGCAGCAATGATGCTTTGACAGTCTCTTCTTCATCAGGGTTTTCTTTCTGTCCCTCTGGGACTCCAACAATTCTTATGTTACCCCTCTTGGCTTCATCACAATCTTCTCTTGCCATCTGATCCTGAATTGTGAGTCTCTTTTCCATTTTCTGCTCTTTTCTGCAGAGTCTCTGGATTTCATATTCGAGCTCACTGATTCTGTCCTCAGCAGCTGTAACTCTGCTGCTGAGGCCTTCCCCTGAATTTTTCAGTTTGCCTACCAGGTTTTTCAGGTCTGACATTTCCGTTTGCATTTTCTTCATTTCTACCTTTGAATCTTCTTGTCTTTTTATTGGCATTGCTTTCCATTGTTTCTTTTAACTCCCTAAGCATCCTCAAATAGCTCCCTTCTAAATTTCTTGTCAGAGAGGTTGTCTAGCACTTCTTTACTGTTGTCTTCTGGGCTAGCCTTTTCAATAAGAAAGCTTGGTGGACTTTTGCGTTGCTTTACCAGTGACCAGTGTGGTTTAGACTTCACACTCACTGTTACTATTCTGCTTGAGATGCAGAATGAATTGAGATGGGCTTAATGAATTATTGGCTAATGTGTTTCTGGTGGTTAAGCTAACCTAGTGAAATTTCCATCTAAGAGGGTAACTTATGGTTCCTATGTGATATGTAATGGGAGAATAACTCACCGCCGCTTTAGCGGCCATGGCTCCAGGAAGGGGCCCTTGCACCGGGCGGGAACCTGGTTGAATGAGAAGAGAGTGCCCGTAGCTGTTCAGCTTTGTTTTCCCGAAGGTGTGGCTCAATTCCTGTCCCCCGCAGACCAAGGCTGAAAACTGGTCATTCCCAGGGGCTAGGGCTATAGTTAGCCACGCACGTCCAGGAAGGGTCCCTGGCACTGGGTGGATACCTGGTTGAATGAGGAGAGAGTACCTGGAGTGGTTCAGCTTTGTTTTCACGTGGTGTGCCTCAATTCCCATCCCCACAGACCAAGGGTCGATGGATTTAATTTAAAAAAAAAAATGATACCATCTTATTACAACTAGTGCTCCACATTAAGACAGAGACTGCTCTGAATGCTTTCTATTAATATCACCATCATGGCACATCCCTTTTCTATTTAAGCTGTCACTGTCACTGTCCTCCCGTTGTTCATCGATTTGCTCAGAGCAGGCCCAGTAATGTCTCCATCGTGAGACTTGTTGTTACTATGTTTGGCATACGTCACGGCTAGCTTGCCAGACTTTGCCGTGCAGGTGAGATACTCTTGGTAGCTTTCTGGACTCTCTGAGAGGGGAGGAGGAATAGAACACGGCTTGGCTGGGCCGGCTGTGTGCAAGGCAAACACCCTACCACTGTGCTATCACTCCAGCCCTATTTAAGCATTGATCTTTAAAAAGAGGCTTGATCCTGGTGTTCCAAATACATGTAAACAATTGTAGAGAAAATCAGAACTTACCAATGTTAATGCTATTAATAAAATACAAATAAAGACAACTGCATTTGGTTCACATTTTGGAGGAACAAAGAAACTAGGCTAAATTCACGATTGAAAAATAAATTTTAGGACATATTAATGTCTATTTCCACAAAGAAATCTTATTGTCTTGAGAAAAATAATTAAATCAGAACTAAATAAAACACCACTAATTGTCATTGGGGAAGAAAGAGTATGAAACAAACAAAAAGGAAAGTAAAGAAATAAATGGAAGTCTTACCATCAATGCATTGTTTAAAGAAAGATGCATAGCAGTATTAGCAGAAAAGATAACTTGACAAGAACCATTCCCAAGAAGAAGAGAAGTGAAGGTGGAAAGGAATTTGGCTTTAGTAATTCTGAAAGCAGCTGCTGAAATGACTCAAGCCAGACGATCCCAGCTGTTGGACCTGTGATAAGTGCCAAAGGTTTCACACATCTAAGTACTAAGCATGTATTATAACTCCTGGAATATGTAAAATGTTGGTATTTTACATATGCATGATGATAGTAGAAATCAGAGTTAACAGAGAGGAAATGATACTCTAGTCCTTTGAGAGAAATTTAAGTTAAAATGTTATTTAGTTCAAAAATTTTTTGTAACTTTTGGCAGACTAATTAAAACTCACTGATCCTTGCAGTTTAATCCTGTATACAAGAAGAAAATGAGTATTGGACCTTTATATTTACAAGTTGTCTCTGTGGCTAGTTTATAAATTATAAATTACTACTGTACAGTTAATATTGTACTAATTTGCTTTCATTTATTTTCCAATATATCTGTACAAAAATAATCAATTGTTTAAAATTATATTTTAAAATAAAGGCAGATTTATTTTAATGCAAGTTATGTATAAATCACAAAATTTGTGATCTTAGAAATCATATACTTGGAATCATTAGACTATTTTTTCTCATGTTGCCTTTAGGTGGGTCTGAGTTTCATTAGCTATAATTAAAAGTATTGTGAATTTGAATGGGATAAGTTTGCCTGTTGGACAAAATAGGATTTTTATATTATATATGTTCTAAATCACTAAAATAAAGAGGGTCATACTATTAATTCTACTTTCAAATATCTTTAGTTAATAATATTCTCCTCTGAATGTTTTTTTCTCTAAAATGTACCCAAAGTGCAAATCCATCCACTTCTTGATCCCAACCTAATAATAAGCCAGGTGGAATGACTGTGAAGGTTCTTTGTGTTTTGCATGATAAATGGCCTCTATTTCAAATCTTGATATATCTCAGGCTCCAGCCCTGAGTACTACAAAATGTAAGCCATGGTCACTGTGTAAATCCCCACACAGGAGGAGTCATGCTTTCAGGCTCTAACACATGCCTCATGTGGTCAACAGCATGACCTGATGGTCTCATTCTCTCCTTTTACCCAGTAGTTAACAGAATTTTCATGAAAGCCACATAAGAAATACAGGCATATATAAATTATACTCCAAGCTCATGGGAAGCAACTTCCAATGGATCCGTTAAAATTTCTCCCCAAATTACAGATCTATGAAACAAAACAAAATGACTACAATAATATCATTTTTGTTTCATAAACACCAAAAGAATATTCCTGATCCTACAGAATATATTATTCAGATATATTCCATGTCTCTAAGGCAAATGAAGTTTATCAGCAATGGTCATATTTACAAATAGACTCATCTCACTCATGTCTAAGATAGCCTTTGACTTTGTCCTCTATCACCTGTCTTAGACCATTCATCATTTTTTCCACACAATACTCTGGCTTTCCTGATCATGACAAGTGTTTATCATGACCTTGTGTTGGCAAGTGTTGTTTTTATTGTCTAGAATATTCTAGTCTCTTTCTTTTTCTGGGAAACATCTGCTAATTCATCCTGTTCAATTATATTACAGGAATACTTCTCTACTGGAATCTGTTGTTTCAATGACACAGGACTATATTTGTGACTTATCACTATGTTATTATGGAATACCTTGCTTTAACAGATGTGTTTTGTTCATTTCTTAAGAGTAAAGCTTGACTTTTGCATCCACTATTTTAACTGTGCATGTAATAAAATAATTTATATCTCTAATAATCAGTTTCTTTATTTTTGACTGTTGGAGTGTGGCGACGGCTGGGTAGTGGGAGTAGTGTCGATAGTGGAAGTCTGCCAGTGGGGTATTTATCGGGGTAGGGTGGGTCTCCTGTGAACAATTCGATCCCTGGGTGTTTGATGGAAGCAGACAGGGCAGGGTAGGGTGGGGCTCCTGATTAGAATCCCTTTGTCACCTGTGGTTGGTGGGAGCAAGCAGAGAAGCTCTGTCCCTGGGTCTGCCGAGCCTGGAGTCCAAGGTCTCAGAGAGTTCCGCTTATCTTGTTCTGTGGGTCTTCAGTCGTGCATGGGTCTCGGCCAGAGCTGCCAGGCGGGTCCGGAAAGCGTCCTGGAGTGTGGCGACGGCTGGGTAGTGGGAGTAGTGTTGGAGGCGTCAGTGTCCTGGTCAACACAAACTTGGCCAAGAGCACTGATTCATTCGAATGCCTAACAACCCAAATCGGATGTTTACATTTGAATAGATGTGGCTCACTGCCTGCAGTTTCTATCTTCGTTGTCTAAGCACAAACATCTCATTATGATGAAAGAGAAATCGAGAAGTTCTACATAGAGCTGGAGAAGTTCTATAAAGAAGACCACACCTTCTACAAGATCATTGTGGGTGATTTTAATGCCAAGATAGGACTGAGAAGATCAGCTGAAGAACTTCACATCGGGACCCATGGCCTAGAATGGAACAAACAGGGTGAGAGACTTTCTGAGTTCATCATGTCGACCAAGACCACTCATGGTAACTCACAGTTCCAGAAAGCAGAATCTAAACGATGGACATGGGAGTCTCCAGGTGGACGATTCCACAACAAAATAGACCACATCATATTCAATCGACGGTTTTGCCTGACTGATGTCGCTGTTGTCCCAAAATTTCGTACGGGATCGGACCACCGTCTCCTTCGTGCAAAATTCTACTTCACAGAGCGGGGAGAAAGGGCTGCAAAGTTCAAAAAGAGAACTTCAGAATGACCACCAACTGGGAACTCTTTGGTACTATTGAGGCAACATGGGAAGATGCCATTGTTGACAACATTGACAAGGAATACGATCGACTGGTTCAGCACCTCCGTGAATGTGCGAGGAACACCAAGAGAGAGATAGCTGCAAAAAATCGCCTATCTTCGAAAACTCTTGATCTAATTCGCCAGCGTGGTTTGGCGCATGACTCAGGCAACCGCAAGCTAACGTCCGAGCTTGCAAAGCAGTGCAGAGATGCGATCAAGGAAGACCTCAAAGAGAGAAGGGCAGAAGTACTGGTAGATGCGGCAGAAGCCAGGAAAAGTATTCATAACGCCCGCCTGTCCTTCGCCAACTACAAGCCCAAGATGACTGCCCTCCGACATCCTGATGGATCCATCACATCCTCCAGAACGGCAATGGAGAAGATTATCCATGACTTCTACTCAAATCTCTTTGATAGCCATGTCCACTTGCCGACATACCAAATTCCACAGGATGGATATGTCGTTCCCAAAGTTCTCCCTTCCGAAATCCGACATGCCATTTCGTCGGTAAAGAAACAAACAGCACCCGGCCCAGACAAGGTCAGACCTGAACTCCTGAAGAACCTGCCGTCAGTACTCATCAATACGCTGGCTCAGCTCTTCACTCGCTACCTGTCTGAATGCAAGGTTCCATCCCAGTGGAAAACCAGCAGGACCATACTACTGTTCAAGAAGGGAGACATCCATGACATTGGCAACTATCGCCCGATCTGCCTATTGTCTGTCATCTACAAGTTGTTCACTCGAGTCATCATAAATAGGATTGGCAGAACACTAGATGAAGGACAACCATGCGAGCAAGCAGGGTTCCGCAGAGAATTCAGCACCATCGACCATATCCACACGATAACCAAGCTCCTTGAGATTTCTCGGGAGTTTAAGATGCCGCTCTGTTTAACATTCATTGATTTAAAGAAGGCTTTTGATTCTGTTGAGACGGAAGCAGTCATTGAAGCCCTAGCCAATCAGGGCATTCAAGCCCAATACATCAGGATCCTCCGTGAGCTGTATTGTGGATTCACTACCAGGATCTCACCATTCTACAAAGAAGTGATCCTTGATTTCAAGAGAGGGGTGCGGCAGGGTGATACCATTTCACCAAAACTCTTCAGTGCCACCCTCGAGAACATCATGCGACGACTGGAATGGGAAGGAATGGGAGTGAAGATAGATGGTCGGCAACTACACCACCTCCGCTTTGCTGATGACATTGTTTTAATAACACCAAACATCAGCCAAGCGGCACAAATGCTGGCCAACTTTGACCATGAGTGTGGAAAGGTAGGACTACAGCTGAATCTTACGAAGACAATGTTTATGAGAAACAGCCTCGTTCCTGATGCCCCATTCACTCTCAATGGAACGACCATCTCCGAATGCAACAGCTATGTCTACCTAGGTCAAGAGGTCAACATGACAAATGACCTGGCACCCGAGCTGCGCAGGAGGAAGAGAGCGGCTTGGATCGCCTTTAAGAACGTCGAAGAAATAGCTAAGAGGACAAAGAACCTCCGGCTCCGGGCACATCTCTTTGATTCCACTGTTCTTCCTGCATTAACATATGCCTCAGAGACCTGGGCCCTACGCAAACAAGATGAGAACGCTATTCAGGTCTCCCAAAGAAGAATAGAAAGAGCTATGCTTGGAATATCACGTTTCACTCAAATGAGAGAAAGAATCCAGAGTTCTGACATCTGTCGACGATCAAGAATCAGGGACGCTGTCTCATTTGCCAAGGTGTCGAAAATCAGATGGGCTGGTCACGTAATGAGATTTAAAGAGGACCGCTGGACTAGAGCTGTTACTGACAAGACCGCGTGGCCGCCCACCTACCAGATGGTCAGACTTCTTTGTCAAGATCATGAATGATCGTTTTGAGGCCCTTCATGTTCCCGGAGCGAACAGATGCCATTGGCCTACACTAGCACGCGACAGGGACAAATGGAGACGTTACTGGCGCCCGCTCGAGCAAATTGACGACTAACGGGAAGTTACGTGATTAAGTGATTAAGTTTACCTCTATAATGTGTTAGAACAGTTGATGAGATAGAATTAAATGTCTCAACCAAGTTTGGAAAATATTAATGGTTTCAGTCATGCCAGTTTTTAATGATTATAAAGTCAAATTCCCTGATATATAGGGAATCTCAATTAACATTTTCAAAATGTAAAAATGTAAATTTAAAACTAATATGATGTCTACTGAAGTTTGAATAAATGTTTAAAAATCAACATGTAAATGGAAGCTAAAGAGCATCTACCAAGAAGTAAAGGTATCCAACAAGAATGAATATTTCGGGGGGCTGGAGTGACAGCACACCAGGTAGGGCATTTGTCTTGCATGTGGCCAACCTAGGTTTGATTCCCAGCATTCCAAATGGTCCCCCGAGCACCTCCAGCCTCCAGAAGTAATTCCTGAGTGCATGAGCCAGGAGTAACCCCTTTGTGGGGTTACTGGGTGTGACCCAAAAACCAAAAAAAATAAGTAAATAAACATTTCCTTAACAAGAAAACTTTAAAATTTTAGCTATAATCATTAAAGAAAAATGTCAACAATTATTTAATTTTTGTTGCATTCATTTGTCTTAAGATACTTCAGATGATATTCATAAGATCGTCTCTTTTTACGGGTAAGAACATATGTCTAATTAGGGGTCAAATGAAGCTGTACAACAGTGTTTAGAATTTTTTTATCCTTCCATGGACAACTCATTTAATCACCTAGACATTTGAAATTCCTTTGCGGCACAAATAATCACGTAGCACGGCTTGAATACCAAGAAGTGCTACCCAAACACATGAAAAAAATAGCACATAAAATATTTCAAAGTGTGTTTATTTTGTTGTACATTTCTGCCATCCAACTTACTCAGTTTATCACACGTACACACTGAAAACCTGTGAAAGCATTAAAAACACTAGAGTTCCAAACAATACATATTCTGCTCCAAAGGTCAATCAAACAAACACATATTATGATGACAGCAATTTGACATCTACTTCAGTGTTGTTGGTGTCTTACCCTGGTAAGTTGGTAGAGTAGAACAATTAAAAAGAAAAACTAAAACCCTTTGATAGTATGTGCATTTGAATCCAATTAAAATATAATATTGTTTCAATGCCTGTCATTCAATATAATTTTAAAAGAAAAATATAGAAATAATCAATGCAGCATTACAATTTTAGCACCGGGAGAGAACTCAAAAACCTAAAGTTGATTCTTTGTAAAATCCTGGATTCTATTCCTGGCACCATCCACTTAAAACAATGGAACTGGTTCCAAAACAAAACAACAAAGTAACACGATTTATGTTTAAGAGTTTTATAACTGCAAGCATTTGTTTTGTTCTGTAACAACAGAGTCTCTAGAAAATGTATCTTCCACATAAATCTATAGATATATATTCTTATAATGAATTATATATTAGAAAACCTCTTTTCTAAAGAGTAAGATAGCTAATATATATGTCTTCTGAACCACATATAGCCTATAGTTTTTTTTAAATAACTCTTGTCATAAATTTCTAGTTCTGCACTAGCAATTGCAAGTATAAGCTATCTATTGCTAAAAGCATGGTAAAAACTAGGTATCTAGTAATAAGAAACATCATTATTCTCAAATTCATTGACAATGTGTATTGTATGTATTCATTTTTGTGTGTATACTATGCTATTTTAAAATTTTACAAAACTTTTCTGCATCAGGTAACATTGTTTGTCCAGGGATACTGACTTCTAGAAATGATAAAGGACATTTCCTGGAGCATTCTTCGATACAAAAACTGAACAGTTTAGAAGTATGCCTGTACACTTGATCATTAGAGTCCACAGAGACAATCTCTATCAATATCCCTAATCATACCAAGACCAGATACCAAGGAACTATTGAGCATCGCCACAGTCCAAAGTTAGCAAAAATGTTTCAATTACCAATCTTAAATTATACTCTTCCTTGAATTGTCTTTCTTATGAAAACAAAGCCGAAGATCAAGGTGTTTCCTTTAATCCTGCTTCTATTTTTCTGGAACTGATGCTCCACCTATGGTCCTGGGTGATGATAGGGGCTTTCAACTGGCAATAATTCTATTAAAACACTTAGGTTAGAGATCAAATTTCTTCACTACATTGAGGGTACAAAGAACTTTAAAATTAATGATCGAGTTACATTTTTAACTTGACTCCATTCCACACACTGATCAGAGGTTTTTTGTTTTACTTACTGAGTTCACCTTTGCATCTAACCTTAGCTGAAAAACACTGTTGCATTGGCCGAAAAATGTCAGTCTTCCCTGGTCTACCAAGTACAGTTCAAGGTCAAAACAGTGCTCCTAGGAATAGCCTGACATTCTTAATAAAGACTGATGTTCTTTGTCTCTATTTCGTGCCTGGAAACTCCCTTGAACTGCTCTAACTGGACAAGAGTTATATACAGTTTAGACGACTCGTATATCACTCTCTAATTTCGATTTTTTGTACAAAAAATACCTTTTTTGATAAAAAAAAAGAAAATTCTTCTAAATAGTTTCTTGCTGATGTCAACTCATTCTGGCTGATTACAGAGAATAATGATACCTATGTTTAAGAGCACTTTGCATTGTAGCATTTGAATTCACCTTCATTTACACCTCTATGAAGATACTCTTCTGTTAAGACATTCACAAATTTTAGCTTATTTTGTTATGTGTGCATGTCATAAATTTCTATTCATTTAATGTTAGCTCATAATTTAAAGTTGTGAAAACACTTAAAAGTACTGTGGTAACATTAAAAGTATAAAAAATTAATTTTTGTTGGGATGTGTATGTACAAATATAAACATAATTACAAAAAGTGTTTTCCCATTAGGATTTACTTGAGACTCCTCACAAGCATTAAACTATAATGAATGCATATCTGCTTTCATTTAATATATGTCTTGGAGTTGTTAGAGGATTCCAATAGGAAAAAATTATTTATCTAGATATCCTTCAAGTTAGTCATCCCATTACACCAGTTTTATGAAGTTCAGGAAAATCTTACAAGTAGCTCAGTACTACCTAAAGGACAAATCATTTCTGAAATAGGTATCTTAACTCTCTTGACTAGTGATCAAATTGCACTGGTTGATTTTCAATTAGGAAGCTGTAATACCATGAATCATTTCTTTTTTATATATCATAGCATGCAAAGTTAATCATTTTTCTTCACATTTGGCCCTTGATAGTTGCTAATTACCTAGAATATGCCTTGTTATTAAAAATGTACAACTCCTTCAGCTACTTTTAGCTAGCTGTTTTTTTCTTTCCAATGAGAATATAAGAAACATCAGTAAAGTTTCTGAATATGGAAAAACATCATCATAATCTTCAAGTAAAATCCTATGAGATTAAGAATTAAGGAATAAAATAAGACTGTAGAGGGCTGTAGAACAGTATAATAGGCTGAGTACATGTTTTCCATGACAGGAGCCTGTGCCTGATCTTTCTGAAAAACATCAGCAACATCTATAATCCTGACCTCAGAGCCTGGTTTAGCTCTGAGAACCACAGAATGTGCCCCATTCCCAGTAAAAGAAAAGAGAGGTAGGGTTGTTGTGCATTTGACCTATTCTCTCAAATTTCAAGAGTTAACATGGAAATTTATAAATTTGCTCTTTATGACTTACTGTCAGTCATTTTTTTCATTTTATTTATCATGAGCTATATATTTTTGTTGTTGTGCCTATAGACACACACTATGTTGTCAGACATAGTATTTTTTTATCCTGCATTTTTTTATAGTTTAGCATCACAAGTATTCGTTGTGGACCAGAAAGATACTCCAGTGAATAAGATCTTTGTCTTTCACTGGTTCTAGTATTCTCTCATATGGTGGATTCTCTCATATGGTGCTGCAAGAATTGCCAAGAATGATCCCTGATTCATAAGTCACAATTTATTCCACTACTTGGCATTTAACCCAATGGCCCAAAATCTCGACTCAGGGAAAACATTAGCCCTCCAATATTCATTGAAGCACTATTCAAAAATAGTTAAAATTTAGAAAAACTGAAGTTTACAAGAACATATGACTAAATAAAGAAACTATAAATATATATGTATGAAAATGTATCTATCTATCTGTCTATCTATCTATCTATCTATCTATCTATCTATCTATATCTGTCACTGTCCTCTCATTGTTCATCAATTTGTTCAAGCGGGCCCTGTATGTCTCCATTGTGACAATTGTTACTGTGTTTGGCATATCGAATACGTCATGGGTAGCTTGCCAGGCTTTGCTGTGTGGGTGAGATACTCTTGATAGATTTCTGGGCTCTCCGAGAAGGGCAGAGGAATCAAACTTGGGTTGGCCATTTTGACCATTTGCAAGGCAAATGCCCTACCTGCTGTGCTATCGCTCCAGCCCATATATATATATATATATATATATATATATATATATATATATTGCAATGGAAAACAGCTGTGCTATGAGAAAAGACAAATATAGGCCATATGCTGCTATGTGGATATACTAAGGAATATCACCTTGAGTGAATTTAGTGAGAAAGAGACATATAGAATTTCTCTCATATGCGGGATATGGAGAAATATACTATGGGGAGTAGTTAGTGCACAGTGGCCATAGAGACTGAGAACTGGTAACTAGAAGGATTTGAGCAAGGAGGGAATGGGGGATAGGATGAAGGAATGATGCATTGTGCTATGGTACTAGGTGGATAGTGGGGTTCTAGAATGTTTTCTATATGACCACCCAGTATTATAGGTCAAGATATCAGTATGCACAAATTTAAATTAAATTTAATAAAAAGAACTGTCTCTGATCACATAGACAGGCCAAACCCTAAGGAGCACCAAATGTGGCCCAAACACCACACCAAAGAAAATAGCAAATGAAAAAGAATAATTATTCCTGTAGGTTTTACAAGACCCTAGATTATTTTTAAATTTTGATTTGGGTGGTATACTTAATCCCCAAAATCGTATTTTGAAGTTATATGTAGACAAAGTACTTGAAACTCTGACATTGATCATACGAGTGAGTCTCATTTTGATCCAGCATCTGAAATGATTGCGCTTATAATTATACTGTGAAGTATTGTAAATATTCTAAGAATTTGAAAACTTAAATAAAATAAATGACCTCACAATGTGTATTAAATGTGATACATATTTGTTTCTGGAGGGCTGGAGCGATAGCACAGTGGTAGGGCATTTGCCTTGCACGCAGCCAACATGACGAACCCGAGTTCGATTCCTCTGCCCCTCTCGGAGAGCCCGGCAAGCTACTGAGAGTATCTCGCCTGCACGGCAGAGCCTGGCAAGCTCCCCATGATGTATTCGATGTGCCAAACACAGTAACAACAATGTCTCCAATGGAGACGTTACTGGGCCCGCTCGAGCAGATCGATGATCAACGGGAGGGCCTTCACTTTACTTTACTTTACTTTACTTACTATAGTTTGTCATTTTGTCTGCATTGAAAAAAAATAAATGGGACAAACAAATAGAAATGATTAATTTAATCTAAGAATTTTAATGATTTTCATTTGTTCTAATTAGTTATTAGAACAAATTGTAAAATAGTTGCCACTTTTGTTTACATTCCTCCAAAAGGAAAACACGGTTTCAGTACTAGAAATGCTTTAGTGTTTAATGTAAATAAAATATAATGATGTGCTATCTCTAAATAGTTTTAAGTGCAACACATGTTGTTACAAGTGAGTCACAAATTCAGCATTATCTGAATATTTGTTGGGTACTTAATCTGTGCCAAGCACAGTGTTAAGAACTGGGTATGGAGTTTGGAGAATATAGTGGGCAGAGTGTTAGCCTTCCATGTGTTTGGTCTGGGTTTGAAACACAGCACACTATTTAATCCTCTGACCACTGCCAGGAGTGATCTCTCAGGACTGATTCTTGAGAGCTGAGCCACTAGTAAAACCTGAGGGTCCCTGGGTGGGTGTGGCACCCCAAACAAATGACCAATCCCTTCATCTCCCCCTCAAAAAAGTCTTACACAGTAACAATTCTACTTTGATACTTATTATTTTTGCAACTATTAATGGAATCAGAAGATATAAACTGGTACTCTAAAATTTTGGTAACTTTCATGATCTACTTTGACTATATTATTATATAGTAGCAGAAAAAACATGAAATTCTACGATAATCAAGTCAGATCAAAAAACTCTCTGGGACTGAGTGAGGGAATTTGTTCTGTGACTTAATACCATAATTTAAGTCTCAATGTGCTAAGTAGAATTTAAGTTCCATTGTATCCTTATGAAGAGGTAAGAATGCCATATTGAAAAGTATACCATATCATATAATTAAACCCTTTCTTTCCATGGGGATTTATGTTCATTGGGATGGTTTTAATAAAAAGAAAGATAAGCAAATATAATTTCCTTAAAAAATTCAAAGTATTTTTGGGTTTCTCAATTAAAATCTATGAATAATAATAAACATTTTAAGAAAGGGAATTAGAATTAGAATTTTCCGAAAAAGTAAATCTATAAATAACTTGAAAATAGGTATTAATAAACTAAAATTTAGAGGAGTCTCATATGTGCAGCACAAATATCATGTATCTTAGTATTTTTTTCAGTGGTTAGAATCCTGTGGGAATCATTTGAATTATACTGGCACTGTAGAACTGTCCTCCCATCGTTCATCGATTTGCTCGAGCAGGCCCAGTAACGTTTCCATTGTGAGACTTGTTGTTACTGTGTTTGATATATCTAATACATCTTGGGTAGCTTGCCAGGCTTTGCCATGTGGGCAAGATACTCTCAGTAGCTTGCTGGGCTCTCCAAGAGGGGCGGAGGAATCGGACCTGGTCCAACCAGGTTGGCCGTGTGCAAGGCAAATGCCTTACCCACTGTGCTATTGCTCCATACTGGATGAATAAATAATCCTATTTTATTTTCTAATACTGCATATTCTTATATATCTATATTATACAACCAAGCATCATTTTCCCTCTTTATGTGCTATCTTACAATGTCTGGATAAATATTTTAATACTAGGCATAACTTTCACTTATTCTGTCAAAGTGAAATACTTATGCTGTTAATATTCTATAATATGCAGTTTTTCTCAAATCACAAAAGTTTCATGCTCAAAAACACGGTAGCACAGTTACATTGATCACTGTGGAGAAAAGAATTTGTGGCATTTACTATTGATGGCAAGAAATAGACAGGATTGGTGCAAAACATTTGTTGCACAATATTCAGGATCATATAGTTCATTGGAAATCCTTCCTTAAATTAGACATGCAATTCCATTTTAACACTGTTTGATTTCTTCAGCTGTTTTTGTATCTGTCCCACTGCAGAGAGTAAACTTAAAAAAGGAAGGTTAAATGTAAGGATGATGAAAAACGTAATAGAAATGGAGAATACATTGGCAAATCCTCTAATTCTAGAATGACAAAACAGTTCTGATTGCCCTGATGAGAGATTAATTGAAAATGATTTGGGTAGAAAAATAAGATAATTTATTGATATGAATATGGTAATGTGAATAATTTGGTATTCACAGCAATAATTTGAGTGCTGTGGCTTTTATGCTGAAAGTTTCCCATTAGAATGTGAATCTAAAATTCTAAATGACTTATTATGTAATAGGAACTCATAACTACATGACACAGATAAACTATTCTAAGGAGTCTTTTCAGGAATTCCAAATAAAATTAGACTCAGTGGGATGAAAGCTAGAGGTTTGATTAGAAATATAAATAGCCCAACACAAACTCCTTTGATTTTAAATACTGGCATAGAATTAGACATTCATGAAGCATTTCTACTTTGCTATAGTCATGATACATAAAAGATATCCTGGTATTTGTATGTTTTATTCCTCAAGAGATACTAACAAAAACAAAGATTTGAGAAACATTTCATATGTCTGCCATCTCTATTTTATTAAGTTTATATTGTCTATATGATTTGCATTGACACATTTTGAATGTTAGAGATTATTAAAAGTCAGAAGTTTGTCATATGCCTCTTAATAACTAGTACTTTTCTTTCCTAGGGCTTGGCATATCCAGAGTGCTCAGGGCCTATTCCTAGATCTGGGTTCCTGGCTCCTGAGTTACTCTTGACACTACACTCAGGAATCAGTTCTGGATGTGCTCAAGGGACTGTAGTGTATACTAGGACTCAAACCTGGTCAGCCACATTAATGGTAAGTGACCTATCTTCTTTCCTATCTCTCCATTCCCATCGGCAACTATGCTTAAGTTAAAAAAAACCAAAACTTTACACCAAATGTTGTTTTCTGGGTACACCAAGTGTTATTAAGGGATTATCCCTGGTTTGGGGCTCAGGAATCACTCCTGGCATATTATGGGGAAATGTGTAATTTTAGTGATCATAAAAGTTAGGAAACTTGCAAAGCAATTACCTCCCAGTAATAGTTCTCAAATGCCAAAGGATATAAATTTTTATGGTAAATGATATTTTAGGTAATTCAATATATTTTAAACAAGAAATTCTCTATATTGATTTATATTAGCATGCATATAATGTATATGTGCAAATATTTTAACTATTGTAATTACAAAGATCTTATAGTTACTTTAGTTTTATCATATATTAAATCTTATTACACGTTTACTAGGAAAACTTTCAAGAAGAGATTTAACATCCTAAAACTTCTGAAATTAAATTGTATTCATTTTTCTCAATTCATTTAATAAATTTCTCTGACCATAGACTCAAACTTATGGATTTGTGGAATTATGATTAGTTTTCAGGAAAATTTTATAAAAACATCTGCTTACCATGAAAAAATCAGAGATATATAGAAAATCAACTAAAGCATGTTAAGATACCTGATCAATAATGTTCAAGCAGACTGTCTAAATTGGGACATGATTTTAAACTCATTGCCATTTATTCAAGTGACTAGATAAGGCACGTTTTTGAAAATACCCTCACTGAGGGCTGGAGATAGCACAGTGGGCAGGGTGCTTGCCTTGAACAAGGCTAACCTGGGTTCGATTCCTCCGTCCCTCTTGGAGAGTCCGGCAAGCTACAAGAGTATCCTTCCCACAAGGAAGAGCCTGGCAAGCTCCTTGTGGCATATTGTGGCTCCTTGTGATATGCCAAAAACAGTAACAACAAGTCTCACAATGGAGACAGTACTGGTGCCCGCTCGAGAAAATCGATGAACAACGGGAGGAAAGACAGTGCTAGAGTGCCCTTACTGAACACTCAACTGTATCACTGTCATCCTATTGTTCGTTGATTGCCTCAAGCAGGCCCCAGTAACTTCTCCTTCATCCTAGCCCTGAGATTTTCAAAAAGTGCCACATTCTAGCATCTTTCAGGGTCAGGAGAATGAGACCCATCATTGTTACTGGTTTTTGGCATAATGAATATGTGACGGGGAGTTTGCCAGACTCTGCCGTGTAGGCAGGATACTTTTGGTAGTCTACCAGGTTCTCCAGAGTATGAACTAGATAATAAGATGTCTTCCAGGAGCAAGATTTTATAGTCTCTGGGTCTTGGCCATTGATGGGATTACACGGCACCAGGCGCAGTTGGTGGGTGTAACACCTACATACTGGAAGATGGGGGGATCTGGGTGGAGGAAGCCCCAGTCGCAATCCGAGCAGGCTTGGAGATCTACACCCCAGGTCCCGCACACCTGGGTTCCTGGGCTGGTTCCTTCATGCGTGAGGCTTGTCCGAACGTCTGGAGAGTGGTCTTAAGCATAGCTGTGGCTGGAAACATAGGTCTTCAGCTGCCAGGGCTCTGCTCGGGGTGGGGAGGGAAACTCAACCCACCCTCCTCCAAGGGGCCCCAGTGAGGACAGCCAGGTGTGGAAGCAGGAGACTCTGAACACATGGAATGAAATACTTAACCTGTTCTTACAAGAATTATTTTAGGATTTCATTAGTTAAAAATACTTTAGCTGCCATTCACTGATGGCAAATTAAAGCTATGAATCTATTTTGGTTTCACGGATAAAAGAGAAAGGACTCAACTAATGAAACCACATTTGGCCTTTTAAAATTTACATGTAAAATAATAGTAAATGGATATTCTTGAATCCACCATTTGTAAAGAATACTTATTTAGCACTAGACACCAAAATTTCTGGCCAGATTACAGTAATTATGAACTGTTAGCATCATATTTTATGCTAATTTTTAAAATTTCATCTAAAGATCGTGTTATAGTGTCTACAACAAGTGAAAATTGTATTAGTTGTGTATTAGTTTATGAATGTTGCCACAAATAATATTTCATATCTTTACTGAGTCGTGAATTTGGCTGAATAACTTTATTAAGGGTATCAAGAGGCTAAAATCAAAATTGTGGTCAGAATTAAGTTACTCAGAGTTAGAGATCTGAGATCCTCTATTAATAGAGATTTCCACAGACCTCTACCATATAGCCCTAACAATTTCATTGCCATTTATCTCTTTCAGGATCAAAATGAGAGCCTGTACCTCCTTATGTCTAATTTGGAGTCTTCAATAATGTTGCATAATTTTAGAGTCATCGTTTCATCTTTGTACTATTTGAAAGTTTAAGAAGTCACAGATCCACTTAGATTCAAGTACAACATATTATACAAAGGTATTATTGTGTTTAACTTCCAGGGTATAAAAAGCCTATCTCTGAACCACAGTAATGACTGTTTCTTCTAAATACAATTACATTCAGCAAACGTCTTGATTTTCAAGTTTCATCCCATTTTGAATTTGATCCCATCTGGTTATTGCATTGAATTCCATTAAATAAATGTTAGGGGTATGCCAATGAGTTTTCAGAATATGAAGCATTGAAATAAATCCTTCAACACAATTATCTCTAGGAAAACTCACCCTCTTATTAAAATAGGTCCAAGATTTTTTTTACAAAAAATGCTGTATTCTATCAATAATGTATTTGATATAGCATTTAAAGGGATGGTCAGTCAAACAAAAAATAAATTGTTGAAGTTCTGAAATTTAGTCTCACTAAGTTTGGGAGGTTTTGTTTGTTTGTTTGTTTGTTTTCTTTGTTTCCAAGCCTCAGACCAATTCTCAATGATTCACTGCTGGAATTTGGTTGCCAACTTTACATTATTATTATTTTTTTAGTTCCATAGCACTGTGGCACTTCCCTCCCATTGTTCATCAATTTACTTGAGCAGGCACCAGTAACATCTCCATTATGAGAATTGTTGTTAATGTTTTTGGCATATCAAATATGCCATGGGGAGCTTACCAGGCTTTGCCATGCGAGCAGGATACTCTCCGTAGCTTGCTGGGCTCCCTGATAGGGATGGAGGAATTGAACCCGGATTGACCGTGTACAAAGCAAACACCCTACCTACAGCGCTATTGCTCCAGCCAGAAGATGAACAATATTTTCAATGTTTTTTTTTCTGTCAATAACATTTTAGAATTCTTTGAAATTTCTACTGTTGGTTCGGTTAGACCAAATTGGCAGTGTTTCTGCTGAAACAATTTTCTTAACTGTCTTTTCAACATCTCATGGATTTTCTTAGCTTTGAATTCATTAGATAAAATTGATCTTCAAATCTCCTTTCAGTATAAAGGATCTTTAACTACTCTGAATTTCTTTTGACAATCTTCAGGACTAGAGCTTTGAGTTATAAAGCATCCTAATGCCTCGAGATTGATTTCTAGGATCTAGAAAGTAGCACTATAACACTGACCTCCCGTTGTTCATCAATGTGCTCGAGCGGGCACCAGTAACATCTCCATTGAAAGACTTATTGTTACTACTTTTGGCATATCGAATATGCCATGGGGAGCTTGCCAGGCTGTGTGGGTTGGATACTCTCGGTAGCTTGCCAGGCTTTCTGAGAGGGATGAAAGAATCGAACCTGGGTTGGATGCATGCAAGGCAATTCCCTACCCGCTGTGCTATACATCTTGAAATTTTGTGTGGCGAGATTTGCTCTTACACCGTTTCTTAAAAACACTATACTAAATATAGTATACTATACAGTACGTAGTACTATATAGTACACTCTAGTACATTAATATAGTCTTGTACTATACTAAAAGTATTATACTTTAGTATACTAAAGTAGTAAAAGACTAAAGACCTTTTCTTTAGATTATGGTTGCCTAACACTAAATTTCTTTATTTTAGCTTCTTTGGTTAACTTTCCTTTATCAGTTCTTTCCAAAATTTCTCTTTGTTGTCTACTATTGTTTTCTCCTTCAACATAAACTTAATTTTGTATAGGTTAAGCATTACAATTACTGAAGACCAAACCCATATTGACTTTTGTCAAATATCATATTTGTAATCTATGTTTGTATCTAACCATTCCATTCTTTACAAAATTGAAGGCAACATTGGAAAAGACTTGGTTCTTGAATATTTTAATGTGAACATATGAGAAGCTCCTGATAAAAGTTGAGCAGAAGAATGAAATTTTTATTTATTTATTTATTTATTGTGTGTGCCACACATGGAGGGGTTCAGATTATACACTTGGCTTTGTGTTCAGAAATCATGTCCACTGGGCAGAGTTCAGGGAACTATATTTACGTGTGGGATTAAATTTGGGCTGACCTCATGATAGGAATGCATGAAACCCATTATACAATATTTCTGCTCAAAATCATACAATTCTGATAAATTTTAGTGGCAGTTATTCTACCTTTCTTTGAAGATATAAACTCTGCTTTCTTTGAAAAGTTTGTAGTATGCTCTTCTGAAGGCACTAGTTTTCATTCGCAGCTGATTCTTTTCTTGCCATCTTCTATCACCCCTCTTTACATCTAGGCTTAACAAATTCTAGAAAATATCTATGAGAAAGTTTGATAATATGTTTTTCCCCATAATTTTGATTTCCTATTTATAAGAAGGTTGGAAATATATCTAAGTTATAAGTTAAGAATGTTTGATAATGGCGGAGGAACACAGTTAGATCACATTAACTTTATTGGTTTTGAACCCTTAAAAGGAATTCTAGATGTAATGTTGTGACTTGAGCTATTGAAAGAGGACAAGGGGTATGACTCAAATGGTATAACACATGCATTCCTTGTTTGGGTAACAGATATGGGTGTGGATAATGGGCATTATCTGTCTGGATAGTATGATAAATCTACAATAACCAACAAAGGAAACTGTTTAAAAATGCATAGTTTTTCTATTTTTTAACTCAAATAGGAATGAAAAGTTTGTCAGCTCTAAACAAACTCAAATATCAGAATTTCCTTCATATGATGAAAGAAATCCAATGATTAGGGAGAATGGGATGTTGGAGTGGAAATAATTGTTTATTTATTTTTAATTTGTTTATTTTTTAGTTTATTTGGGGTGCCACTATTGCAGAGATCCAGGTTTTTGCTCCCTTGATGTTTAGAGAATATTCCTGGAAGCAGTATGCATGGCACCAACATCAAACCAATACAAAGTTTATTGTTTAGCTTATAGACCTACCTATCTGGGCTAGGTGTCCAATTATTATTGAATTATCTTTCACCAACTATGGGAGGGACTAGAGGACACTCGTTTCATCACAGCTGTGAGGGAGCTACAGCACCCTAAGTACTGTGGGTCACCTATTTCTGAGTCACAAAAAAATCACAGTGGAAAATGCTGTCAGTGTCTAATAGACAAAATGAAGTTAAGATAATTCCATAACTGTGTATTAGGAATAAAATGACAGTATTCAGTCAAAACTCAATGTGGGCACAGTTACCAAATTAGATGTCAGAGTCAGAGAGGCAATAAGAATATTGTGAGTTGAAGAGACAATTCTATTATCTAGTTGACTACATTCAAAAGTATAATAAAGAGAAAAACACCCAAATTCTGAAATAATCTGTATAAGAAGAAAAATTCTAGAACAGATGAAGAAAATTATGACAAAACATAAAAATCAAGCCATGAAATCTTTATTTACAAAATTCTTGAATGAAAAAGAAGTCACATTCTTTGAATAAAGGAACCCACTAAACTGTCCAAAATTAATAATACAAATCATTCTCCCTTGTTTCTCTTTAGGAAACTACATGCTTTTGATACTGTCTTTGTGTATCAAGGAAAAGAAATAATCAGATTTTCCAGAGTTTCTGGATACTGACTAGTCCAAAATGACATCAATTCCAGAGTCCCAAATGTCAGTATGCTTAACAGAGGAGGAATCTTATAGACATTGCCTTTTGAAATGAAGATGTCTGGATTCCCAATGACAACATGAGGTGATTTTTCTCACTAACCAAGCAGAAAATCTAGAAAAGTAAAAAGTTATGGAAAGCTTATTGAATTTTATTTCTAGCTCAGAAGTGAAGGCTAATGAGTGAACTGGGGAATGATTCTTCTTTCCTTAGTCACTGAAGTTGGCAAATTTTCTTGAACTGTGAAACTCCAAACAGATCAGTATGACTAGTAGTTATATGTGATTATTTTTGTTTATTGACATTTAACAAGTTTATTCTAAGAAAACTAATTATTGAATAGATTCATTTCAGCTCTAGTCACTCAAATTGAAGAGTAATAAATCTGAAAAACTGCATTGAAAATATACTAATGGAGTGCTAGTGCAAGAATTTGCACTTGTGTTGTATACAGCCAACCCAAATACTATCCTAGCACTGTTTATGGTATCCTGAGCACTATCAGGAACTAGTCCTGAGCACAAAGCCCAGAGTTAGTCTTAAACAATACCACATGTGGCCCAAACCACCCTGAAAAAAAACACACAGAGTAAAAAATACTTTATTTCTTGGGAGGATACAAAGTTTTGTTACCAAGTTTTGACCACTCCAGCAATACTTTAGAGTTTCCTCAGTCTTTTCTGTCTCCCTTGCCTGAAAACTGCTTTTCTCAAGAATACTCAGAGGCCATCAGTGCAAATGTTAAAGTTCTTAGGGCCTACATGGCTACACTCTGTGAATTCTGAGAACCATTAGGTGCTGCGATCAAACTGTATTCATCAGCACACAAGGCGTGTACTATCTCTGAGGTCTCTGAAAGTACTAATTATTAATTATTCAACGATGATGTTTTAAAAGGGAACATCATATATATATATATGTTTTATCTAAATAAATAACTATAAATAGTTAAATATTACATAAATTTTAAAGTGGCAGCATGCCTAAATAAACTATAGTTATATTAACTGTTTAAAACAATGTTTTAATTGGTCACGGGCACGGTCCTCCCGTTGTTGATTGATTTGCTTGAGTGGGCCCAGTAACGTCTCCATCATGAGACTTGTTACTGTGTTTGGCATATCGAGTATGTCACGGGTAGCTTGCCAGGCTCTGCCGCGCCGGCGAGATACTCTCAGTAGCTTGCTGGGCTCTCTGAGAGGGGTGGAGGAATCGAACTTGGGTTGGCCATGTTGGCTGCGTGCAAGGCAAATGCCCTACCGCTGTGCTATCACTCCAGCCCCATGTTTTAATTAAAATATATTATAATATTCAAATGAACAATTGTGTCAATTTATTTCATAGGTTGAATGATTGTTTTGATTTTTTCACTTCTATTCTTCAAAGAAAAAGATTTTTCTACTCAGACCATATCAGAATTGTGCATCTGTTGAACCCATAAGAATTGGCTGCTCCAGAGTTTCATTCTCATATCTCCAGTATAGGTTCATTGGTTCTCTTAGTATTTTCTGATTTCTTCAGCTCTTCAGAAGAAGATGTTAACAAGAGTGTCTTATAATCACAGTGAAGTATCTTAGATAGTCTCAGAGTACTGAAGACAACTCGTGAAATGAGCCACCTAAAGAATAGGAATACTGTTTAGTACACCAAGATACTAGTTTAAAATTTTGAAAAGTATGTTCTCAAGTAAAATTGAAAAAGAAGTAGATAGTACTTGAAAAACTGGAAATCAACAGTCAGATAGCTAATCAGATTTAAACTATCTTCCCATTTTCTGTTTAAGTCCCCTCTAAGGGTAAAGAAAATCACCTAAGCCTTTTAAAATAGAACACAAAATTTATCATATTCGTAAAAAATTACCAAGCACCTTAAGAAAAGAGGTCATGTATAAAACATGTAAAGCAAAAAATATACACAGTTTGGAGGTATCTAAAATTAAGAAAGAGTTCAAATGTAAAAATATGTGTGAATTTTCAGATTAAGAAAAAGAATGCTCACATACATAATTTCTGCAGATAAATAAAATTAAAATTTATTAAGTGAATTGAAGATCATAAACTAAAATAGTGCGAACCAAAATGTGCTGTGACCATATTCTTAATAAAAATAAACTTCTTCAGTTAAATACAGTAAAAAGATTGCAATCATCAGAGAGAACTCTAAAGCTGTTCAAAAGAGGAGAGTTGATTAGTGTTTTTAAATATAACTGCTTTAGCGTTAGCCTGGATTTGTTAGCATCTATGAACTAAAGAAATTGCTAAAAATTATTAGTGAACATTTATATTTATATGAATACATATGTTGTTAATCCAGTCTGTAATTTAACTTTATAAAAATGTTTCAGAACAAATATACAGTTTTGAATATTTATTCGAATGTTTTAAGAGCCTTAGTAAGGTGTATTTTTCAAGTGTGGTTTATCGTTCAATTCTCAATGTAAGTCAAATCTCAATAAAGGAAAAAAATTAAAGAGAAAGTTTAAAATAAAACAGAAAAACATTCGCAAAATAACCACAGAAGTTATGATGCTAATGGTAAATATCAAGGTTAATTACAAAAATAAAAAAAAACTCTTAACTAAATTTAAAAAATGAATAAATTAATGATTTATTTAATTTTCATGATGTGAATTATTGTTTTATATTCCCATGCACTAAAATGATAATTTTAGTAAGAAGTAGATTCATTTATGTAACATCTGGTATCAGGAAGATATAAAAGATAAAATTATTTAAGTATAATTTGCTCACATTAGTTACTTTACTAAACCTAGTTTGTTAGTTCTGAACTTAGTTTTTTAAAACAAACTATATTTTCTGTGCTATAAAACTACCCTCAGTGCAATATAAATTTAATATTTTATATTAAATAAAATATTTTATATTTTAATATGTACATAATATTTTATATTAAATAAATTTAATATTTTATATTAAATTTATTGTTAACTTTAATGATGATTTATTATTAAAATGTGGATAAAACAGTCTATATAAATACTATAGCATAAATGAAGTGATCAAGATATGATAGATTCTTTCAGTCTTTTTAAATGTTTTAAATAATTACTAGATTTTGTTTACTTGATTATAAAGTGTCCTATGGGGTTTTGGTAATGAAGTAAATCTGTAAGACTAAGGATGACATGCTGAGTTATTAAATTAGACTCAAATTAAATTTTGAGTACATCTTCACTTGACTTTGGCACTATGAGAGTTTATTAAGCTCAGAATATGTTCAAGATTATTTTAAAAACCCTTTGAAGAATGTAATATATAAATGTATATATACGATTCGTTCTTTTCTTTGGAACTTGGTCTCCCTTTTTTAATTTTGCTGTGTTATTGATATTGAATAAAATGTGGAGTCTCAAAATTTTTCAGCAACAATCTTGTAGGACAGTAATACTCTTAAAATTCATATTTTATTATTTAAAATATATATTATAATTTTAATAATTTTATAATTTATATATAATTCTTATGTATCTCAGGGAATGGAGAGTTTATACTGATGTGCAATCTGCCCACTTTCCTTTATTTTTTGTTTTGTTTGTTTTGAATTATATTTGTGATCATCTTTGTTTCTTAATTATATTTGTTATATATACTTATATTTCTCATTTTATTGTCACTTTAAAAAATAGTTAATTACCAATTATTAAGCATCTGGAAACATGCTCAGGAATCATGGTCAGAAAATCTATTATAAAGCCTTTATTTCTGAAGAAAATATACCGGTTATATTTAAAGATCACAGACCCCATCACTTTCTGAACATGTCACAAAGCAGAGTGCAAGGAAGTGCAAATATACAAGGTGAAAACCACATTCATAAATGCCAGGGGCCTCCAGAAGGGAAGTGTGAATAGTAGGAGAGCAAGAAACATCTGCTTAAAATAATCTTGAATGTATTTGTGAAGGAGCTGGATTTTAAAAGAGACTGAAAAATATCAAGTGGGCAAAAATCACATGCACAATGGTGTCTAGCACTATCTTACAAGTGCCATCTGTTTGTTGAATTAGTGACAGGTGGTAATGAGCAAGTGATTTATAGATAAAATCACTAAAGGAAGTCAGGTTTGAGTAGGAATTCTAGAATGAGAAAACAAAAGTAAGAGGTGAGAGTGAGGGATTTGGGGAAAATTCCAAAATCTTAGAATTGTCTGCATCGATTTTGTATTATTTTATAATCAAAGTTTTAATATCATGATGGCATCTGAAAGGTCCAGAGCTTTGTTGTTGGATTACACTGGGTTGTCTTTGTCTCCTTCAGGGAGCTTAAGGTCTATTGAGCCACTCCTACACTAGTGCAATCGAGGCACAACTAATAATTCTACAGTGCTTTTCTCTTTCCTTTATGTCATTTGTATTGTTTATTTAGCAAAGTCCTTTAGGTACAGAGACAGGAAGACAATTGATGTCATACTATGTAACAAGGGAGTTAATTGACTCCAAAATATTTACTACTGGGCATTTATATTTACTTGACTTAAGCCTTAGTTGCCTTTAGTTACTAGTACTCCAAGAGCAGGGTCCTTGTTTAATCTCCAGCTGGCTGGGGAGGGCACGGGGGGCTCTTCCTCTTGTCACCAGGGTTCTGTGGTCTCAGGCCACTCCCCCACTCAGGATGGGTTGATGCCATATGCGGACGAAGGAAGAAGCAAGAGCCAAGCAGGTTAGTGATCAGTTGCCATTCATTCCATTCTCCCCAGGCACCTGTTCCAGTCTCTATGAACCCCCCCCCCCCCCAGCAATCTAGCCTCACACTGCCCCTCATTCCAATCTCCTCCTGTCTCTTCTGCTCATCTCTCCACTCTCCAACTCGCAGCCACGTCCCTTGTCTCTCCACATGCCTGATCTAGCATTCTTCCCCTACACTTTCTCTCTCTGCCCCCCTTACTAGTGTCGCTGTACTCCATCTTCCTGTCCTGGTCTCTCTCCCTCCAAGTGTATGCTCCTCTTTCTTCCCCTTCTTTCTCTGTCCCTCTTGCTAGTTTCCCTACACTCCATCTTTCTGCCTTGGTCTCTCTCTCCCATCTCTCCAACCCTCCAGTCTATCCCCAACTCTCTAGCATTGGGGGTAGACACTCTGGTAACAAAATCAACATAAGAAAGCTATTCCTTTGCTCATGGGCAAAATACCACTTAAGGTGTTTTTCTCCTTTCCTTAGCCCAATGACTTAATTAATATATAAATTAACATCTTAATTCTACTTCATAATATTAGTTATTTTTTATGGACGCAGTAAGAGATACACTGAGCTTGTCGGGTGGCTCTCCTGGAAACATCTCACAACAGACTCAGGCTACAGTGCTCAGGCTGGATTAATCTTTCCTAACACTAGCAGAGTTCAAATCTAGTTATTGCTTTTTTGGATCATGACAGCACTTGTTCATGATCATGCTCTTAACTTATAATTAAGCATTATGACACTTTGTGCAGTTTCATTTTGGTGCCAGTGTAGCACATAGGTCACAGCTTGCTCTGGGTCCATACAGTTCCTCATTGCGACCCTGTTTTTGGGATGCTAGGAAGTAAGGGCAACTGAGGCTTAAGTTGAGAGAACAGAGTTCCAGAGGTAATATTATCTGGAGTCAATTGACTCCCAAGTTACAAAAGCATAGCGTTAACTGTCTTCTTGTGCCCATACGAAAAGGACATTGCTCTGAATTAACTATGCAGAGGACTTATGGAGAAGAGAAAAACAACATTTATAAGTAAACAGAGCACAAAGAAAGAGGTTACAAATAAACACGGGCGTAATTCAATAAAACTAAGCTCCCTTTGGTAAGACAGAAAGGACAAACCAATGTTATCCTACAGGTCCTGATGAAGGACTAATGGACCCAAAAAAGAGGTAACTGAATAAGGACCCTGCTGGGGTTAGGAAGACTAACCTGTTCTGAGGACTGTGGTCTGGAATATACAGTGAGATGTCCTTAGGAAGAACCAAACTTTAAGCTTAATATATCTCTTACTGTGCTAATACAACATGCCATTGCTAGAAATATTATAAGAAGTAAATTTACTATGACTATTTAAGTGGAATACTAGCTGAGGAGAAAGCTATACACCCAATGAAATCCCGCCTTTGGACAGACCTCTTAGTAATGTTGCAAAAACTCCTTAGATGAGATTTGTCCTTGAGAAGGACTGTCCTTTACCCCTTTGTTGATTTGTTAATGTTCAACCCCACCTTTGTATCCTCACTCTATCTGATTCTTATATAACTGCACTGTAAGGAGCTGGTGGGGGAGTTGCAGAGTGAGACAGAGACTGAAGAATGGAGGAGCCTGAAGGCAATGGAGTAAAATGGAAGATAGAGGCAAGAGACTACAAGAAAAAAGATAATAGATAAAAGGAATACAATGCATCGTATGACTGAAATGTAAGCACGGAAGTTTAAAAGTCTGTAACTGTACCTCACAGTGATTCATTTAAAAATAAATTTAATAAAATAAATAAAAATAAAAATGTCACTGTCACTGTCATCCTGTTGTTCATCCATTTGTTTGAGCGGGCCCAGTAACGTCTCCATTGGAGACTTTGTTGTTACTGTGTTTGGCATATCGAATACATCACGGGTACCTTGCCAGGCTCTGCTGTGCGGGCGAGATACTCTCGGTAGCTTGCCAGGCTCTCCGAAAGGGGCGGAGGAATCGAACTTGGGTCAGCCATGTTGGCTGTGTGCAAGGCAAAAGTCCTACCACTATGCTAGGGAAAAAGAATAACGAATACAACTGCAGGAGACTAGAGACTAGGAGATAGAGACTGAGGAAAATAGAGGCAGGAGACTGAAGGGGAAGACAAAGACTTGGGGATAGAGAACACACCAAGAGAGACTTACAGTGAAGACTAGATGCTGAAGAGTAAATGTTGAGAAGGAGGTTGACCATGAGATGCTGAAGACGAGGGGGAGAACTGAGACTTTGGAGACTTTGAGGTCTGCAAAGAGACTTGGGTGATGGAACTCTGATGACCGGGTCTACAGCTGTAACAATGACTACGACAGCACAGTAAAGGAAGAGACCTGTCCTTTGCCAGTCTCCAGAAGAGCCTGGGGAAGTGGCTCCCAGTCAACCAAATTCCACCGCAGCTTCTTACCCATGAGTGGGCCCACTACTGAAAACCTTCCTTTCCATCCTTTATCGTCTTTCTTCATTGTGTCTTGTGGTGTTGTGAAAACTCACACTTTGTGATTTTTTTTTTGGTTGGCTTTGGGGTCTTTATATATATATATATATATATATATATATATATATATATTGCATCATATGGCTCTCTCTCTCTCTCTCTCTCTCTATATATATATATATATATATATATAGGCTGGAGCGATAGCACAGCAGGTAGGGCATTTGCCTTGCAAGCGGTCAACATGTTAAACTGGCGTGATGTGTTCGATATGCCAAACATAGTAACAATTGTCACAATGGAGACTTCACTGGGCCTGCTCGAGAAAATCAACGAACAACGGGAGGACAGTGACAATGACAGTGATTATATATCCATATCTATCTATCTATATATGTATATATATGAAATATAGCATCTCCATTGTGAGACGTGTTACTGTTTTTGGCATATCGAATATACAATGGGGAGCTTGCCAGGCTCTGCCATGTGGGTGGGATACTCTCGGTAGCTTGCCGGGCTCTCCAATACAATAATGTATACTATATTATAAACTGTAGCACTGCACTGTCCTCCCATTGTTCATTGATTTGCTCGAGTGGGCCCAGTAATGTCTCCATTGTGAGACTTGTTACTCTGTTTGGCATATTGAATACGTAATGGGTAGCTTGCCAGACTTTGCCGCGCGGGCAAGATACTCTCGGTAGCTTGCTGGGCTCTCTGAGAGGGGCAGAGAAATTGAACCTGGCTAGGCCAGGCGGCTGCATGCAAGGCAAAAGTCCTACCACTGTGCTATCGCTCCAGCCCTATTATATTACATATAAGTGCATTACATTAAATATATTGTATCAAATATACATTTCATATTTATATTATGTATAATGAATTTATAGTGTATAATAATTATATTTCATACATGTTCCAATGTGGTACTCAGTCCATCATCTTAGCTCTGACCTTACAGGTATACCCTGGCAGGGCTCTGCGTACTTTAGGGGTTTTGGGTATCAAGCCTCAGTTCAGTTATGTGCAAGGAAGCATTCTACCCACTCTGCATTCTCTCTGACCCTGTGATGGTTTTTCAATTTGAATGGAATTTGAACCAATATTTCATAAATAATGGTTTAACTCCCTTTAGGATCCTGATATAGTACTAAATTATATAAATTCAATAGTGAATAAAACATGATACATTAGTCAAGTAATTTAAAATAGATAGGACTAAATAGATATATAAACAAATTAAATATAAGGTTCAGTGTGCAAAATTTTGCTGGATGTAACAAGGTTACATAAGTAACTAAAGATTTACCATAAAGCAGATAGATTAAAGTATATTTTGTAGAAGACTTTTTTTTATGAAAGTGTCAGAGAGATGGAGGCTAAATCAGTTGAATTAAGTAAGTGATTCTCTAGTCTGAATCTTACAAATATTAACTGCTGGTTCAACTAGTATATGAAATTTAAAGAAGTTAGATTTATTAAAAGAGTCGTCTTTCAAATTAAATTTTTGAAATCAGGTGGTGAGATAAAAACTCAATGTTATGAGAAGAAGATTTGATCAGTGTTAGCATTTCTGGATGACATAGTTGTTATAAAATGAATTAGAATTAGAGGAAGTGTGTGTATATGTGTGCTTTACCAGATTCAGACTCAAGGCATGACAGTTAAAACACACTTACTATATCAATGAGCTACATTTCCAGACCTGAAAGAGAATTCCAAATTGTTAAGTGCCTTTAATGCAATTTCATAATTTAAATTATTATTTTATATTATTAATGTTTATGGTAAACGGTTACAAGAATGTACAGAAAAAACATTTTCATCTCTCTTTGTATGATGTTTTATAAAACTATTTGTCATTCATTTTTATGAAGGTGATATTTATTTATTTCTATTTTAATTTGCACTGAGATCATGTTGTGCTTTGTTCAATTAAGTATAACAGAGATTTGTTTTCCAGAAGCCTTAAATATTTAACTCTTTTCTCTAACTGTTCTGGGGTTGCCATTAGTGTAACCCCCTTTTTCTTTAATCAAAGTTACTTGGGAAATGGAAAGTGAATTTTGGCCAACAGTCAGAGCCAATTAATAACAACATGAGTGAAACCTTCAAAGATCATCAATTTTCACTAATGTCATCAGGTCATTGAAATCAAATCACCTAGAAAAGAATAACAAAAGAACCATGCAGCTCCCCAAAATGGTAGCAGTTTAAATGGACACATTTATCAATTATATTTAGTTTCAATGTACCAATATTGACACTATATGTGGAACTGGTGTAAAACTGGGTTAGAAATAGGGCAGTGAGATATGATATTTAGATTGTGGTTGGTACATTGATGTGAGACACGTAATTTTGTGGGAAGTATTGAGAATGATTTTGAGTTAGTGTTGAACTTTTCAATGATTTTTTTTAATCATGAAGAATCAATATTATTTGGTTGATATTAAAAAGTGGAATACAATGATCAGTATCAAAGACAAGATGTATGTATCTGGAAAGCAATATTAAAGAAGTAAAAAGAAGATAAAGAAAACATAGCAGGGAGAAAAGAGCCTCCAATTATTTTGATAAGAAAACACAGATGGGGTATGATGTAATTAAAGGGGGAGTCTAATGTGAATATGAAAAGAATTCAAGCACTTAAAATGTAAATCTAGGAGCTGGAGCGATAGCTGAGCAAGTAGGGTGATTGCCTTGTACACAGCTCCCCTGGGTTTGATTTCCAGCATCCCATATGGTCCCCCGAGCACCGGCAGGCGTAATTCCTGAGTGCATGAGCCAGGTGTAATGCATCACTGGGTTTGACGCAAAATGCAAAAATAAAATAAAATAAATGTAAATCTAGACATTGACTGGAGTTGGTATTGCATCCAAGATTGCTGAGAATAGATGTTCCTTGAGTGTTTTGGAGTTTGGAGAATAAGTTCCTACTATCTGATGAATATGTGTCCATTATTCATGGAAGTGATAAAAAGGAAATATAGCGAAGAATTAGGGCTCAGTATTATCACAATAATCATAATGTGTACTCTTATTACCCTTCACTATTTTGTTTATAGGAAACAATTCACTTACAAGGACATTTCCAAATAGTGTGTGTGATATGCTCTAACTCCTGTCTAACCAACACAAAATACCACAATTCCTTTAAACCTAAACCTGCATCCCACATTTATTTTTCACATAATTTCATGTACCATTAATTTTTTATTGTTCATCTATAAGGTAGTATTATTATTATAAAGAATTTGTCCAGCAATATTCTTTTTTCAACACCCCACATAGAAGTGGGATAGATGCTTACTACCAATAATACAGGGAATCATGTGACAAGGAAAGTTTCCAGGCTAACCTACTTAAAGTGTATATGCTTTCACTTTGCTCTTCCTTTTTCTTCTCAATAACTAGTCTACAATAACAGAAATGGAGGATCTGGACTGAGAGAACAGCGGGTAGGGCGTTTGCCTTGCACGCGACCGACCCGGGTTTGATTTCCAGCATCCCATATTGTGCCCCGAGCACCCCCAGGAGTAACTCCTGAGTCCATGAGCCAGGCGTAAACCCTGTGCATCGCCGGGTATGACTCAAAAAGCAAAAAAAAGAAAAAAAATAACAGAAATGGAGAGTTCAGAAATGGGTGAAGTTTACTTCCTGAATTTCTCAAGAAAGGAAAATATACACTGGCTAAGAATGAACTCCTATTTTATTATTTTTAATATTATAGTAGCAAGGCATTATACATATCAATATCAATATTGACAATCAAAAGAGTTAAATAATAATTTGTTAAGTGACATTGAATTTGTACTTAGTGTGCATGCAATAGGCAAAATTAACCTTAGGTAATACAACATAAATCTGTTGCTCTTATGTTTAAATACAGAACTCTGCCTTATTGAGTTTGCATCTTCAAGGAACTGGTTGGAATATATGCATATGTATAGTCTTGTCATAGAAAGTTTGTTCACAGAAAGGTGTTACATGGAATATACAAACTTAAAAGCAATTATTTGGTTTTAAATCAAGCAAAACATTGAGGTATTATATTTCCCAAATATAAAAGATGTTTTTTACATGACAGAAAATATACTGCAGGGGCCAGTGTAATAGTGCAGAGTTAACAAATTTCCCTTGCATGTGGCCAACCCAAATTTGATCTCCAGCATTGCATGTGGTTCTCTGAGTATAGTCAAGATTTATCCTAAACACAAAGCTAAGGATAAGTCCTGAGTAATCCGGGGTGTATCACAAAATCACATACACCACAAGATACTGGAATATTTTTTTGGCATGTAGCCGATGAAACATATCAATTAAGGAAATATATAAACACTAAATCACAGATCATATTAAGATACAATAGTTATATGGCACCCTGAAATTTCTTTGCAATTTTTGAACAGAGGCTCATAAAGAAAATAAATAAAATAAGTAAATATATAAATAAGTAATAAAGGTAGACGTGTTATGTCTTTGGAAAAGTAGTGGTGTTTATTGATACATGAAATAAACTTTCTCCTATCATTATTTTTATATGTTTCTTCTTTTTTATTCATTTTTGGGACACATCCAATATCACAACTTACTTCTACCTCAAGGATCACTCTTGCACAAAAATTTGTAAATCTACAACTGTACTTCATGGTGTTTCACTAATAAAAATCTTAAAAAAAAAACAAAAAGGATCACTCATGATAGTGTTTGAGGGACCATATGTGGTGCTGGAAATAAAAGCAACTGTCCTGACCACTGTACTACCTCCTTCAGTATTATATTTGAATATGTTTAAGATTTATGTAAATTATACAAACATTCTTTCATACCAAATACTTCTAAATTGGTAAGTATAAATGATTTTCTTGAACAAGGTAAAGAATATTCACTTTGGAAAAAAAAAGTGTGTATCATGAAAAGAATACTGCCCTCCCTCAGATTTTATTTCTTGTCCCTAAACTCAGATGCATGGCTACAATTGTCAAACAAAATCTGTGACTGTACAAAGAACTCTCAGTAATATAATCAGCAGAAAATGATGAAAACATAATCACAAAATATATAGCCAGAGGAAAGGATGTGACAAAGCTGACAAGAAAATGGAATCCAACATAACTCTTCTCTGTGAGTGGCATACTTCCAGACAGATAAAAACCAAGAAATAGCAATGTTACTGCCTCCCTTGAGCAATATCATTGTCTTGTGAGTAACAAGAATGACAAACGTTGACTGTGTTCATAGATATGTGATGCTGTAGGGTCTACTATGTATTTTGAAAGGACACAGAGGTGTAACTGACAGCATAAGACAACTTTATATTTCAAGTGTAGGGCAAAAGTTAGGCATGCTTGAGAATATATTTGCAGTCACTTCCAAGGATAAAAGTGAGTAAAATGAAATGAAACAAAAACCATCATAATTAACTGACATAAATTATTTACAACTATTTTCTTTGCATTCATGTACATACTTCCATGATCATAATTAGAAATTTAGAAAATGCATTGGTAATATTATATTATTATATATTTGTTACAGTAAGAGAGATATAGTACGGCTAATAGGGTGCTTGCCTTGCACAAGGCTAAATCTGCTTTTAATTCAGTGCCATGGATGGTACCCTGAGCCCACCAGGAGTAATTCCTGAATACAGAGCCTTAATTGAATTCTCAGAATTGCCTGGAATGGCCCTACATTTTTTTAAAGAATTTTTCTCCTACCATGAACTTGTATAAATGCGTTGTCTAATAATTCATAGCTATTTTTAAGATGCCTATCTACTAGATTTTCTCCACTACTATATGATGCTTTTAATGTTATACTGAAATGTGGCTACAAAAAAACATTGAAAAGAGAATTATAAAACATATTTTAGGATACGCAATTACATTGTAGTCATTAAACAAAAGTATCTATATTATTGTAAACTGATATCAGCTCTAAAATAAATTTTAGAGGAAATTTGAAAGTAGAAAACTATAAGGGCATATTTGAATTTTGCAGTTACATATTGTGGGAAATGAAGTTCAAGAATGCATTAAAAGACACAACTAGAGAAATAGAGCAGAAAAATTATACAATAGTTTAATTTGCAGTTTTTTAAACAAATAAATTTGTGGCAACTTGTTGCAAAGGCTAAAGAAACTAAAACAGCTGCAATTATATGCATGCATATGCATTTACAAATATGTAAACCCATAAATATGTTTTTTGTTTAATTTAAGTACATAATAAATGGTATCCTAGAGGATTAAAAAGCTAATTCCTCTTCAGTTATTTCTCTCAGGGTGTATATTGCATATTAGAACGTGATTTAATTTAAATATTTCAGGCTACCTACAATTTCATTGTTCCTTAGGGCTAACTGACTTCACATCTTCTGATGTTCATTTTGCTCTAGAGATGGTATCTTTGCATTATTCATGTTTTTCTGCAGTTATCTACCCTATGAGAATTTCAATAGCTCTGATTTTGTTTCTGTATGTGTGTGTGTGCTTGTGTATGTGTGTGTGTGTGTGTGTGTGTGTGCATATATGTGTGCTTTAATACTTTTTTGTTTAACTCTGTATGCTATTTTGGAATGAAAGCATCTAATGAACTTTTTTACTAATAGTAGCTACCAACTTAAGTTGGAAGTAGAATTCCGGTTGAATTTTAAATATTTTTTGTAATATTGAGAAGGCTCATTAATATGCCACATTCAGAAAAATTCTAATGGAATTAAAAAGAAAATAATAGCTGTAAAATGAATTATCAAGTTTGAACTACCAATACATTTAGAAAACTGTATCAATAAACTGAGGCTCTTTCCCAGAGAATCTTCTAAAAGACACTCAGAAGATTTCCTAATGAATAAAATGAATAAAAATAAATATATTTTTAAAAACAAAACTCAAATGATGCTTTTCAAACTACTATTCTAAATTATCAGGGCCGGAGCAATAGTACAGAGAATAGGGCATTTGCCTTACACGTGGGAGACCAGGGTTCAATCTCTGTTATCCCATATGGCCCCTCAACTTCACCAGGAGTAATTAATTCCTGAATGTAGAGCGAGGAGTAATCCTTGAGCATTGCCAGGTGTGACCCAAAAAGCCAAAAAAAAAAAAAAAGTCAAATCAATGCATATTTACTTTCAGAGTATACAAGATGGCTTTAAATAAATTGTTAAATTTTGTTTAGTAAGTATTACACAATTCAATAAGTACTTTGAAGAAAGTGCAGTATTCAATATTTCAATATTTCTTTTTAGTGAGGTGTATTTGTGCCACACTGAAAGTGCTCAGGCATTATTCCTGGCTATGTGTTTGAAGTGCTCAGAAGATTACATGCTTTTTGGAAGGGTCAAACAAGGATTAAATATATGCAAATCAAGTGTATTAATCCCTGTGCTATCTCAGGGGCCGATAATTTGACAATATTTCTATGATATTGCATCTCTATTTTCCAGGCATGGCCTTATCAATAGGAATGTCTCAATTCAAGTTGGAATGGGTAATAGAGACATTGAAGCCCTGGTTGACTGAATTCAATACCTACAAAGTTAATGATTTATTAAAATTTATATAATATATTAGTACAATTTTAAGAATATTTGTATTACGGGTCTGCAATAGAAAAGTCACTGTAGAACAAATCAGCAATTATAAAGTTATGTAGATAGGGACGCGTATGTAATGACTCTGTATGTGTGTTAATCAATGTAAACAATATTATAATTTTAGAAAACATTTCCTTGGGCAGGAGTGATAGCACAGTGGTAGGGCATTTGCCTTGCGTGCAGACAGCTCAGCTGAGCCGGGTTCGATTCCTCCGCCCCTCTCGAAGAGCCTGGCAAGCTACCGAGAGTATTCAATATGCCAAACACAGTAACAAGAAGTCTCACAATGGAGACGTTACTGGGCCCGCGCGAGCAAATCGATGAACAACGGGAGGACAGGACAGGACAGGACATTTCCTTATTAAATTTTAGACACGTGATTCTAAGCTAATTTATTTTAAGACAAAATAATATGTGATTTGGGGGCATAAAAAATAAATATTGTACTCACCCCACACTAATATATGCATATGATTTAAAAAAAACTAATTTCCTATACTTTTAACTTGCATCTTACACTTTCATGTTTTAATTCCAGGGGATTTCTTTACAGTTCTATTTGCTGAATTTAGAATTTGTAATAACTGTTTAACTTGATGAAACACCTAATTTCTAAGGGGACTTTGATCTTATAATAGAATGCCAATGATCACATGTATACATATGTGTATATATACAGATAAATACACTATATATACACCTGTATATTTCTAAAAGACAATGAAACGTGATAAATATGCTTACAATTAAACATTGCAAGGGAAAAGAAGCATAACAAATACAAAACGTCATGTCCCTCCTTTCTATTCTGTTTTTTGTCTTTCTTAACACCTTGCCTTTGCCACTGCTGAGACAGAATATGTTCATATCAGAACTGGAGCTTTTCAATTTTTGCTGCTCAGAGGCTATTTAATTTTAATTGCTCCCCAAGCATAGGCCAATTCATGATGGCAAGAGCAGAGCAAGAATCCTTCCCAGATCCTTTGATGTTTGAAGAGCTGCTATTCACATTGCCTCAGGCTTCTATTCCCACATTTGTGAGAAAATGTAACTGAACTGCTCTGTGGTACATATCCAATGTTACTATAACTGAAAATATATTGTGCAGTTTGTTTAATAATTTTAAGCTATCTGAATAATGTTTAAAGTAAGGATATTAAACAGATGTTGCTTTGCTATAAGCATTTAAAATGCCATTAAAAATACATGCTTATAAAAGATTTTCAGTGCTTGAAATAATGAGCTAAACTGAATATACATTGAAAACTCCATATATGTATGTGTAAGTGGAAAGGTGTTTTAAAGAATTATAAGTCTTCTTGTAGTGGAAAATAAAAAAGAATTACTCTACCATATAATGTTCAACACAATATATGTAAAATATACCGAATAATACTAATATATTGTAAAAGCAACGATAATTTCTGAATATATTAATTTCTCCCATATTGTTTAAAAATAAAAATAAAAAATCATACAAATATTTTTCCCACATGCTTATTAAATGTAATACTATATGTATGCCATTTTCATATGCATTTTAAAAAGATCAAAACCAAGTGTAGCTAAATCTCAATTCGGTATGATGAAATAAGTTATTATAATGACATTTGCTAATAATTATTTCTAAGATATAATATTTTTGGTTCTTTTTTGTTTCTGGACCACACCCTGCAATACTCATGGATCCCTCCAAGCAGGAATTTGGGGACAATGATATGCAGGGATCTAACCCCAATCAAGGCAAGTAATCTACTTGCAGTATCTGTGGCCCTCATAATTCTTTTTTAAGTAATGCAAAAAACACAAAAAACATACGATGTCTATTCTTTATTAATTTTTTCACAGTGTGATTATTTTAAGATGCAAAAAGACATTTTTAAAATTGATGGCATTCATGGAGGATGACAAGAAATGATTTAATTCATTGGAGGACTTTTTGACATTAAATTCTAACATATTTTCTATATGTCCATGCCCATCTAACAGGTAAACTCCAAAAGATAAATATCTTAACACATCTGTTTATTTATAATAAAATATAATAGACTATGTCATACAATATATATAATAATATAATTAATAGTATACTTCATATTATATACATTATAAATATACTATATAGTAAATAATGTGTGTCATATAGAAATAGATATAAAATTTAAGCAAACAATATATCTATTGACTCTAAATTAAAATGTTCATTGTATAAAATAATAAAAAAGAATGTCTCAGAACCTGGAGCATCTGCAGTTAGTTAGCCACCCGAATCTCATTGTAATTCATTAATTCATATTATTTAAATGTCCTGAATTATGTCCTGTTTAAATGTCCTATTTATGTCCTCATCAATACACTCGGCTCTTCACACAATACCTGTCTGAATGCAAGTTACCTTCCCAATGGAAAAACAGCAGAACTGTACTACTGTACAAGAAAGGAGATATCCACGACATTGGCAAATATTGCACAATCTGCCTGTTGTCTGTTTCCTATAAGCTGTTCAATCCTATCCAGTCATCCTGAATAGGATTGGCAGAATACTAGATGAAGGACAACCACGCAAGCAAGCCAGGTTCCACAAAGGATTCAGCACGATCGACCATATCCACATGATAATCAAGCTCATTGAATTTTCCAGGGAGTTCAAGATGCCGCTCTGTCTAACATTCATTGATTTAAAGAAGGCCTTTAATTCTGTTGAGACTGAAGTGGTCGTCGAAGCAGAGAATTCAAATTCAATACATCAGGATCCTCAGTGAGCTGTATTTCGGATTCACTACCAGGATCTCACCATTCCACAGAGAAGTGATCATTGATGTCAAGTGAGGGGTTCAGCAGGGTGATACCATTTCACCAAACCTCTTCAGTGCCACCCTCAAGAACGTCATGCAATGACTGGAATGGGAAGGAATGGGAGTGAATATAGATGGTTGGCAACTACACCATCTCCGCTTTGCTGATGACATCGTTCTAGTAAGACCAAACATTAGCCAAGCGGCACAAATGCTGGCCAACTTCGACCATGAGTGTGGAAAGGTTGGAATCCAGCTGAATCTCGCAAAGACAATGTTTATGAGAAACAGTCTCGTTCCTGATGTTCCATTCACCCTCAAAGAACAAACATCTCTGAATGCAACAGTTATGTGTACCTGGGTCGGAAGTCAACCACAAATGACCTGACACCTGACTTGCGCAGGAAGAAGAGGGCTGCTTGGAATGCCTTCAAGAGCGTCGAAGAAATAGCTAAGAGGAAAAAGAACCCCTGGCTCCAGGCACATCTCTTTGATTCCACTATTCTTCATGCATTAACATACACCTCAGAGATCTGGGCCCTATGAAAACAGGATGAGAATGCTATTCGGGTTTCCCAAAGAGGAACTGAAAGAGCTATGCTTGGACTATCACGTTTCCCTCAAATGAGAGAAAGAATCCAGAGTTCCAACCTTTGTCAATGGTCAAGAATCTTGGACACTGTCTTGTTTCCCAAGGTGTCATCGAAAATCAGATCGGCTGGATATTTAATGAGATTTGAGGATGACTGCTGGACTAGAGCTGTTACCAACTGGATTCCACGGGATGTTAAAAGACCATGTGGCTGTCCACCTACGAGATAGTCAGACTTCTTTGTCAAGACCCTGACCGATCGGTTTGAGGCTCTTCATATTCCTAGAATGAGCAGATGCCACTGGGTTACACTAGCACACAACAGGGATGGGTGAAGACATTACTGGCACCTGCTCGAGCAAATCGATGAATAACGGGATGTCAAGTGATCAAGTGATTCAAATGTCAGAAAATAGTGTGAGAATGTAGCACATGATCCAAAATAGTTTTTTCCTGCTTTTCCAGGAAAATTTTGCACAACATAAAGACACATCACTATCAGCATAAACTAGGAATGTGTTTCTATCTCTTTTTTTCATTTTTACTTTTTTATTGAATCACTGTAAGATAGACCCTTACAATATTGTTCATGATTATATTTCAGTGATACTGTATTTCAACACCCATACCTCCACCAGTGTACATTTTCCAGCACCATTGTCTTCAGGTTCCCTCCCATCACCTGCCACCCCCACTTCCTGTCTCCTTGCAGGTGCTTCTCTATCTATCTATCTATCTATCTATCTATCTATCTATCTATTTATCTATCATCTATCTCTCAACTTCTGGGCATTGTGGTTTGCACTATTGATACTGAAATGTTTTTAAGAATATCCTTTAAACTGCCTTTAACACTCAGTTCTTGTCCAGAATGATTATTTTCTGATATTGTTGTCATACTGGTCTCCTCTTTCTCTTATCTACCCTCAGCTCTCCGCATACTTGTTGTTAGTTCCAAATAGTGACCAGTCTCCTTGACCCTGTTTTCCCTGGCTATTGGTCTTATACTATAGAACTATTTTATATACCACGAAATGAATGCAGAAATTCTATATCTGTCCCTCTCATTTTGACTCAATTCATTCAGCATACTTTCCATGCTCATTCATTCATTAATGGTTAATTTCATAACTTTATTTTTCCTGACAGCTGCATAGTATTCCATAGTGTAGATATGCCACAGTTTCTTTATCTATTAGTCTGTTCTTGGGCACTCAGGTTGATTTCAGATTCTGGCTTTGGTGAGTACTGTTGCTATGTTCATTGGAGTGCAGATGCTGTTTATATAGCATGTTTTTGGGCCTTAAGGGTATATTCTCAGAAGAACTATTGCTGGGTCAAATGAGAACCCAATTTCTAGTTTTTTGAGAAATGTCCATATTATTTTCCAAAATGGCTGAGTCAGTTGGCATTGACACCAACAATGAAGGAGAGTCCCTTTCTCCTCACATCAATAGCAGTAGCACTGTATTTCTTTAGCTTTCTTTATTTTCATCCTCCGGAATGACTTTCCTACTATGTCCCAAATATATGATGTATGTTTTAGGCTGTTGGTGACCCAATGTGAATGTAGAAAAAATATTCAACATGCAGATAAACAGTAATTAATTCTTGACTAAGCAGTAGTCAGTATTTGTCGTTTTGTAATCAGACTTCCATTGTTTATACAAATATTAGCCCTAAACAGAAATCTAGGACCTACTAACTCATAGATTTCCCTCTGTATTATCTCAAGAAATGACATCTTCTAACTAAGGTGGGCCATGTCTATTGGCTTTACACTAAAAATACTTGTGAGACCCAAACTTCGTAAAGCTAATTTCGTGTTCAACATAAATTATATCCCAAAAGTTGTTTTTCTATGTTAAGAGGAGACAATAACAATTTTGGGAATGGTCCGTGGGATATGTGGGTGGAAGGATATTTTCCCTAGAATGAGCTTTCTTATTTAGGTACTTCAAGAACTTGCGTTAGTTCCTTTTTTTTTTTAATTTGAGTCACACATTGGAGATGCACAGGGCTTACTCTTGGATCAGCATTCAGGAATTACACCTGATTACTCCTGGCAGTGCTCAGGGGACCATATGGGATGCTGGGAATCGAATCTGGGTCGACCGCGTGCAAGGCAGACACCCTACCTGCTGTACTATCACTCCAGCTCTGAGAACTTGCTTTAGTTCGTCAAGTTCTGCTTCAACTGGGGATTCTATTAAGGTGTTAAATCTGGTGGATCATTATGTTGCTTTCTTTTTCTTCTTTTTCTTTTAGTTGAATCAACATGAGATTACTGTTACAAAGCTTTCATGTTTGAGTTTGGTCATACAAGGATCAAATACCCATCACTTCAGCAGTGGACTTTTTCCACCATCAAAATCCCCAGTATCACCCCCACCCAATCCCAGTCCTTCCCCTGCCAGCGTGGCAGGCAATTTCCACAATATTCTCTCTCTACTTTGATTACGTTCAATTTTGACATCAGTCCCACACTTATTATTTAGAATTTTCCCACCACCACTCAAACCTGCCAAAAAGGCAATGCTAGAGAATTTGTTTTGTATTGTTTGTTGTGGATAGATAGCATATAATGTTGCGCAGTCAAACTTCTGGAATTCTAAAATTTTAAATTAAATTCTAAAATTTAAGATTTTTAAATTTTAAATTAAAATTCTAAAATTTTAATAATCATTTCTGGAGAGATCTCTGGAGTGAGCTGTTCAGTCCCATGACCCGTTTATGTGCCTCTGGATCATGGCTGTTTAAGAACTTAAAAGGTAGCGGGACAGCATTTCCTGGGTGACATCTCAGAGTCCCATGGGGGGAGAAGGAAGGACAGGGGCCGGCTCCTTCCCTGTCCCGTGAGGCCTCGCATTTTCCACTACTGGTCCCACCGACCTTGGAATTTCATTGAGTTCTGGAAGATGGTTGCCGCTGCAATTCCTAGGGGGTAGGGGGAGGGACAGCACCTGCTACTATCTGGAGTACCCAGCCAAAGTGACCTATTGCAAAGCCCTGAGGCATCTCTGTAGGCAGCTACTTGGTTCTGAGATTTGTTTGTGCATCTCTGGATCATGGCCATTTAAGAGCTTAGTAAGTAGCTGGGTGGCATTTCATGGGTGTCATCTCAGAGTCCCACTGGGGCTGGGGGAAGGAGATTATGGTGTTTTCTTTTTCTGTTTCTCATTCTTGTCATTTGTGCATCACTAAAATCATATACCACCATTCAAACAACCTCTTTATAATGCCTTGGGGAGCGATTATCTTAAAACTTCATTCAATTGTCTCCAAGTCAACAATTTAACTTTAAAATTGCATTTTTGACTTTTTTTGGAAGGTATTTCGTTTTATTTTGGGTGATAAAATAATAAAAATAAAATAACTTGTACCAAACCATATGTTATTTTTCAGAAAATAGCAGAAATATCTCCCATGTTCTTTTCTTTTCTAATGACCCTTTCACTATCTTTCATTATAAGAACAATCTTTAATACAGGTAAATAGATGATTAAGTCTTGCCCTTTGTCTCTCATTGCTCATTCTTTACATTTCCTTTCGAGTACTGAAACTTTCACTAAAGAGAGCCCTTAGAAATGCTCAGCAAATGATTTACATGCATGAGACCAGGTTCAATGCCTGGCACCATGTTGCCCCTTGCAGAGTCTGTAGTAACCACAAAGCACTGAAATAGATTACTCCCAAGTTTCCTGGAAGTGACCCAACCCCCCAAATGCTGATAATTTAACATTGATATTGAAGAAAAAGACAATTACTTTGTAAGTATGTAAAAAGAAAGAGCTAGTATAGAGAGTCAGGAGAGCTAGTATATAGCATGTAGGGAGATGGCTTTGCATGCAACCAATATGGGCAGAATCATGGCACGCCAGATGGTCCCCCATACCTGACCAGGAATGGTCCTTAAATACAGAGCCAGGAGTAAACACTGAGAACTGCCAGGTGTGTCCCTCATTCCCCTGAAAAAAAAAATAGAAAAAGAAATACCATGGGAATATTGGTTCATATAAGACCTTAAACTCTTTCAAAAATTTTACTTCTGAAGAGCTTTTATATTCAATAAAAGCTTTATGATATTATAGAAAGTTCTACTGATATTTTAAAATTCAGCTAAGATGCAAATTCAGCCCCTTCCCCTTTATATCTAAACAATATAAAGGGGAATGATATGATAAATAAGAGTATCTTTTGACTGCATCACCAAAAATAAACTTATATATACCTATGAGTGTATATGTAGGTGAGTGCAGATTTCTCAAAAATGAAATTTAGAGTTTCCATATGAATGAACATATGTATACATCCATATATAGCATGATTTACATATCGTATATATAAAGCATAATTTATGACACAATAATCTGAAATTAATCCAAATTCCTAGTAACAAATGAGATGATTCCAGAATCTCTGTTATGTATCATAGAATAATTCCCACCAATAATAAAAAGTTTAATTATTTACCCTTTTCTTTTGCTACAGCATAAATGGTACTGGGGGGTGTTATCTAAGAAAAATAAGTTAAAAAGAGACAGATATCAATAACTTTGCTAATGTATGCTAGAGAAAGAAACAAAGCAAGGGAATAAAAACACCTTGGCCACTGACTACAGAACTAAGATTAATAAGAAAGTTGTGTTTGTGAAGCATGCTGAAAGGTACCGTGATGTTGGAATATTGGCACTCTGGTTGTGAGAAAGGTTTGGAAATATAATTCCTTAAGATACAAAAGTGTTTACACTATGTAAATTAGTTTTTTATTAATATAAATAATTTTTAAATTGAACAAAGTCATATAAAACCAAATGATATCAAACAGAGAATTAATAAGTAATAGAGGCTGTGAGTCATCTACATAACATAACTATGACAATGGATATTATTCAGCATTGTTAACAAAGGATGCAACAAAAATATCATAAAAAAGCATTAAATAATATCAATGTTGTAATATAGTCGTTAGGTCAATTTTGTATGGGTAGTTCAGTGGTAGAATTCTCAACTGCCACAAGAAAGGCCCGGGTTCAATTCCTGGCCCATGCAATGTGCATTCTCTTTAATTTTGACCTGGAGCCATATCAAAGCAGATAGGGCATTTGCCTTGAAAGCAGCTGACCCTGGTTCAATTCCTCCATCCCTCTTGGAGAGCCCAACAAGCTACTGAGAGTATCCCGCCTGCAGGACAGAGCCTGGCAAGCTCCCAGTGGCATATTTGATATGCCAAAAACAGTAACAACAAGTCTCACAATGGAGACATTACTGGTGCCCACTAGAGCAAAATGAGGAACAATGGGACTACAATGCTACAGTATAATTTATTCAACTCCAGTTTCTGTTCAAGAGCAATAGACTTCAGCTTTCTGTTTATCTATATGCATAAATATCTCTCTATAGCAAAGCGGGTAGGGCATTTGACTTACACGCTGCAGACCGGGTTGACCTTGGTTTGATTTCTCCGCCCCTCTCAGAGAGCCTGGCAAGCTACCGAAAGTATCCCACCCTCATGGCAAAGCCTGGCAAGCTATCCTTGACGTATTCGATATGCCAAACCCAGTAACAAGTTTCACAATGGAGACACTATTGGTCCCACTCCAGCAAATCAATGAACAACGGGAGGACAGTGCTACCACAGTGCTACACATTTATCTCAGTGTATTTATATATGTGTCTTTATATGGTGTACATTTTAAGATAACTGCTTGTATACTTGCCATGGAATTGGTTATAAATATGAATTGTTCTTTTGATGGGCTGGAGCGATAACACAGCACGTAGGGCATTTGCCTTGCTCACTGCTGATCTGGTCGGCCCAGGGTCAATTCCTCCGCCCTTCTCAGGGAACCCGGCAAGCTATCAAGAGAATCTCACTCGCATGAAAAAGCCTGGCAAGCTACCCGTGACATATTTGATATGCCAAACACAAGTCTCATGATGGAGACGTTACTGGACCCTCTCGAGCAAATCAATGAACAATGGGAGGACAGTGCAGTGCTACAGTGCAGTAAAGGAGATAGCTAATATGTTGTGCCTATATAACAAATATCTATCAAAAGTGCTGTAGCACTGTAGCACTGTCCTCCCATTCATCGATTTGCTCGAGAGGGTCCAGTAACGTCTCCATCATGAGACTTGTTGTTACTGTGTTTGGCATACTGAATACATCACGGGTAGCATGCCAGGCTTTGCCATGTGAGCAAGATACTCTCAGTAGCTTGCTGGGCTCTCCGAGAGGGGTGGAGGAATCCAACTCGGGTCGGCCAGTCAGCCACATGCAAGGCAAAAGCCCTACCCACTGTGCTATTACTCCAGCTATCTCCTTCACATCATAAAATATTTTGAGCATATTTGCCTAAGGCAAGCTGAAAATATGACTAATGATTATTGTTTTTGATTATGGTCATGGACTAGAAGAGTTGTGAATTTAACAACATTCTATTGCATTGTTCCCAAATCTGCTTGACTACATGCGCATTTTCTTATAATTGGTTCATTATTTAACAATAGCAAATTCTTGTTAAATGTAAATGGAAAAGAAACAGCATTATTGTTTTTATGAAAAAAATTTAAGCAATTGTATATAACCCAATAAGTTTAGCATTTAAAAATCCATTGCCATCATTTGGGAAGGTGGCAAAAATATGAAATATTGAACATTGTATAATTTTTTTAAGTTTAAGTAGATTTTCCATTCAAATAGTCTTTAAAAGGGTAAATAGTATTTACTCCCCTACAAAATCAGTAATTTTTGTTAAATTATTATATTTTTCCCCTTGGCACAGAATTTTTTGTACTCCTGATAAAATAAAAAAATAATGAATTAAATTGTGGTAAATCTGTGTGATAAAATATATCAAAATATAAATGTAAAATACTTAAGCTATACAAGAACATTCATTACATTCAATCACTATGTTAATATTTTAAACATTAGTTTTATAACTGATATTTAGGCAGGATACAAAGTAAATATATAATAACTATATATATGTATTTGTGAATTTCTAAGTTTAAATTTGTGTGAGGAAATAACTAAATACTTTAAAAATATGTTTTGGGGAGTTTGATTATTTGGGGTTACATCAAGGAGTGCTCAGAACTTTCTCCCAGTTCTGTGCTCTGGGCTCACACCTTGCAACATTCAAGGGAACTTCTTATTTTTGTTCATAGAAATAGGGTCAGTTACATGCATGGGATATGACTGACCATCAACATGACCTGACCAGTATCCAGAGATTATAAAACCAAGATCCCGGAAGAGAACAAGGCAGAGTCTCCTGTCCCCGCACCTGGCTGTTCTCACAGGGGCCCCTTGGAGAAGGGCAGGTTGAGTTTCCCTCTGTGCCCCGAGCAGAGGCCATGGCACCTCAAGAACTCTGGGACCCAGCCACAGACATACTGAGACCCCTCTCCACATGCTTGGACAAGCCTCACACATAAAGAAACCAGCAGAGAAACCCAGGAGTGAGGGACTTGGGGCTGAGATCTCCAAGCTTTCTCTGTTCGGGACTGGGCCTCCTCCACCCAGGTCTCCCATCTTCCAGTAGCTAGTTACACTCACCAACTGCTGTGTCACCCCATCAATGGCCAGGATCCATAGACTATAAAACCAAGCTCCCAGAATCGCACGACCGCATTCATGTCTTTGCAACCTCTTAGTGCCTAGTTCTCACTCTCAGAGAAACCAGCATGCTATTGAGAGTATCCTGCCTGCATATATGCCTGAGTGGGAACACCTGTAATGGTGATTAGATGCTGCCCCAAAAGTCTCCATCCCTCTCGGAGAGCCCAGCAAGCTACCAAGAGTATCCCATCCACACAGCAGAGCCTGGCAAGCTACCCGTGGAATACCCGATATGCCAAAAAAAAAGTAACAATGATGGTCCTCATTCCCTTGACCCTGAAAGAGCTCCCAGTATGACATTGGGCTACACTAGCATGTGACAGGGACAAATGGAAAGGTTACTGGCACCCACTCGAGCAAATCGATGAATAACAGGATGATGGTGATAGTGATTGTCCTCTAAGTGGTCTCATTTAATATAGTTTCAACAGATTTTGTCCTAAAAGTTTGATTTTCTGGATAATTACAGGAGCAGAGAATCCCAGAACAATCCACTTATTTCATAAACTCTGAGATTACCTTCCTTCTATAGCTTATGTACTTGACATAGCGATAATCACTTAGGTTAAGTAAGTTTGTGCCATACAAAATTTCATGGCAATAGAGAGGCTTCTTTCTTTACAGTGAATTTTAATAGCTAGAACATAAAATCCAAATTCTATATACTGTGGAGTCAAATCCTGTTTTTCAGTCTCATTCTCTCACTAGATTTTCTTTCAGGAGCCAAAATAAAACAGCTATTAATCACTTACATAATATTTTTATTATGCTCTTTTTTTAATGTTGCACATTTTCTCATCTGCAATAAGTATCTTGGCTTATCACTTCAATTTTTGTTTACTTGGACTACAAAAAGAAACATATTTAGAATTGAGGTTCCTAGTATTCCTGTTACTGTTGGAAAAGTCAGAGGTCAGTTAAATTATCTTTTCTCTCTGAAATTACACCTAAACCTTTCATCTTCAGACTTCTAAGATACTCAATCAAGTTATTCTCAAACTACACTGTGAAGTAGGGAGACCAGCACTGGAGAAGGAAAAGCGGGGCCTTGCACAACAGCTCTGAAGTGAAACCTCACAAAGAAGAGTAACTGGGCAGACATAGATGAACAGGGCACCTGCATCATGTGTCTGTCTTTGAGCCTCACTCAGCTCCCTAATCACCTATGGCTAAAACGCAGAAACCGTCAGGGACGCCTTAAGCAAGTCATTCTAACCACAGCACATAGCCTTGAAGAGGATTGGTCCAGGGCAAAGCAGAGAGGAAAAGGTGTTATAGGCTTGAAGTGGGTAGGACAAAGCAGAGAGTAAAAGGTCTTAGGACAAGAGTGTTAAACTCTATGTGATTGGGCCACCTGTAAGCCAAGAATCTCTATAGGAATATGTGTATTTGCCAATAAAGTGAGCCCACAGCCAGGTTTCTGTCCAGACTCCATGGGCAACCTGTCCGGGCAAGTTGGGGGTAACTGTTCCCCAACATTGCATCACTAAACTAATAATAACCCATCTTCTTTAACCTGCTGTAAAACCACACTAATAATAATTAATGTTTTTAACTCCATGAAATATCATATCTCTTGATCTCTTGACCAAGATCAGCGTAGCGTGATTTTTTTTTTTTTTTTGGTTTGGGGTGCCACACCTGGCAGTGGTCAGGGTTACTCTTGGCTCAGCACTCAGGATTTACCTGTGGTGATGCTCAGGGGACCAAATGGCATGTAGAGGACCAAACCCAGGTCTGCCACAAGCCACACCAAAGGCTTCAAGCCCATGGTGTTTTTCTTAAAGACTTTTATGTTTAGAAATACAATGCTTGAAAAATACTCTCAGGGATATTTCTGTATTTGTTACTAGAGGAGTTTCTCTGATCCTGCAGAGTACCCCAAGCTCCACGGAGGAGTCGGAACATTCTCTCCTGAACCTTTTACTTTTGCAACTGACTTTTACCTTTGATGATCTTTCTTCTTCTTCCTTGGAAGGGTGAGAGAGAAGATACAGACAGTGTCTTTTTAGAACGAAAAAATATGTTGCTTAATGCTCATCATTCCCTTTGCTGCGAACAATTGATAAATTACACAAAAGCTTAATTATTATGTAAACACACATAAACAAATACAATTGAACTATCTCACAGCTTTTATGACTCAGAAGTACAGAGATGAGTAGATTTTCCTACTCACACTTTCTCAGAGGCTACACATAAGCAGGAAGAGTTAACATGGGACTAGGTTAGGTGAGAGTCAACTTCTGAGTTCATTCTGCCCTCCTGTAAACTCTTAGACCATAGCTCAGAAACAAACAATAAAATAATTTAAAAAAATCATTTGTTAAAAAAAACAGGTCAAGTTCCCTCTCTGCCCTGAGCAGAGCCACGGCAAATGAAGACCTCTGGGACCCAGCCACAGCCATGCTGACACCACTCTCCACACTCTAGGATGAGCCGCATGCATGAAGGAACCAGCAGAGGAACCCAGGTGTGCGGGACCCGGGGCTGAGATGTCCAAGCCTGCTCAGTTTGGGACCAGGCCTCCTCCACCCAGATCCCCCATCTTCCAGTAGCTAGACAGTTACACCTACTAACTGTCATGTCACCCCATCAACGGCCAAGATCCAGAGACTCTAAAACCAAGCTCCTAACCAAGCTGTTATTGTCTAGTTCTCACTCCCAGAGAACCCAGCAGACTACCGAGAGTATGTTGCCCGCATATATGCCTGATTGCGAACACCTGTAAAGGTGATTAGAGGCTGCCCCAAAAGCATCCATCCCTCTCAGAGAACCCAGCAAGCTACCAAGTGTATCCCGCCTGCACAGCAGAGCCTGGCATGCTACCCATGGCGTACCTGATACGCCTAAAAAACAGTAATAATGATGGTTCACATACCCCTGACCCTGAAAGAGCCCCCAATATGCCATCAGGCTACTCTGGCACATGGCAGGGATGAATGGAGAGGTTACTGGCACCTACTCGAGCAAATTATGAACAATGTGATGATAGTGATAGTGATAGTAAAAAAAAAATCATTTGCAACCGAGTATTTGTCAAGGCCTGCTGTGTGTGTCTTTGTGTATGTTTGAGGTTGGGGAGAGGAGAAAGGCGAAGTACCTGGTGTAATACACATCTTTCAAGGACATTGGGGTCCTTCTAAAAATCTTCTTGTGGTTCACAACATTAGACCAAATCTCTTAAGTGTAAGTCTACCTTGACCTCGGTTTCCGTTGAGGAAGCTGAAGGCAATCCCTTGTTCTTCAAAGACACCCTATTGTTTGAAAAGGCAATCTGTGCTGTGAACTTTCCATCACTTAAAAGGCTCTTTCTCTGACTGGCTAGTTGTCTGAGGTTCTAACTTTAATCTCTCTGGGGCCTTAATAACAGGTCTCACAGTCACGCCTTCAGTAATAGCTTCATGCAATATTTTCCTGGTAGTTCAATGAACATGATCTTTGCTGGAATCTTTTCTTTTTTTTAGGACTAATTGATTTTTTTTTTGTAACTAACTCTGGCCTCTTCTTTTATTAAAATTTTTTCCATCAAGGTATCACTTTCCTTCACACTTTACTCCAAATTATAAGAATAAAGGAAGCAGAGTCTTCAATGCTGCACCTTAAAATATTTTTAGGTATTAGATATTAAACTGTTTCCCCCCAGCCCGTAACTACAGAAAACAAGATATATTCCATTTCTACTTCTATACTAAAATTGCTTTTCCTTTGATTTCCACTGATATTTTTCTATTCAACAGTGTTTTAAAATCCTAAATTCTGTAAACTACATATTCAATGAAATTTTAGATTTTCACACACTCTCATCAATATTTACTGCTGTTTTAAAGCTATTTATACACAGAGGTTAGGGCAACAGCCCTATTTTAGGTACACAAATCGGTAAATCTATAATTGCATGAAAATTTTCTAAAAATTTACAAGCTTAAAAAATAAAGCAAGTAGTTTTTTTTTCTTATCCATTCTGTGGAACACGAATTTGCAAAATTTAGCTGTATTATTCTGTAGCTGTTCAAGGATTTTCATTAAATTAGCTTGAAGTTAACGGTGTCTCAAGCATTATATGAGTTATATTCTGCTTCAGTTCAAACACTTGCCTTAGAGGTTATGAATTCACAGATGAACTGCTATCAAGTGCAAGCAGAAAATGGTATCTAAAAGAGAAGGCACAAGTCTGTATAATAATCTAAGAATTGCTCCACCCCTTTAATCAAATTTTATTCATTATTAAAGGAAAATCCATAGATCTCACATACAAGAGGAGTGGAGAGACAGAAAGAAAGTACAACAGGAAAGGTGTTTAGATCCGGGTTCTATTCCAGGCACCCCACGTGGCCCCACAAGCCTACCAGGAGTGATCCCTGAACACAGAGTGAGGAATAAGCCCTAAGTCCTGTTGGGTGTAGTAAAATAAGGAAATAAGTAACTAAATAAATAAACAGCAGAAACAAGAGTAGGGGTTTATGCAAAGGTAAGGATCTTTGAGGAATATTTTGAGACTGCCTCCACTACCCTAAGTAAGATCATCTTACTTCTCTCTTTTATTGCAAAAAGACATTTATATGTTATCTTCTACAATGTTGATAATCACACAATCCCTAACCCTTAACTCCTAGCCCCTATTTCATAGAAAGTGCTTTGATTATAAAAATCAACAATTCTGTTTGCCAAATACAATGGACATTTAAGAAAAACTGTATCTCAGAAGAAAAATATAGATCATAAATAAATATGTATATATAAGATATATTTCAAGATTATCAAACAATTTGCTTGTAGCTTTAAAGAACTTAAAGATACTTTTTAAAAATAATTTTCTTTTAAAAATTTCTTTCTTGTTAGATTACTTAATTTTGTTTACTTGAGTTCTGTCTGCCATTTGTTTGCCTTGTACATGATAGACTCAAGTTTGATTTTTAGCAGGACATATTGTTCCCTGAGACCCAACAGGAGCGATACCTGACTGAACAGCCAAGAGTAATAACTGAATACTACCAGGTGTGGCTCAAAAAACAAAACAAAAAATACATCTCCTGTTTTTTACTTACCTCTAAGTTGCTCTTTGAAACATTTGATTTGTCCAAAAATATCTTAGTGTTTAGAATTTTCACTTTATGCTTAGAATGTTTCTTTGAAGGAGATCAATCATTTAAAAAGTGATTATCAATTGCACAAATTCCAAAGTTCATATAATATTTTTTCTTTAATCACATTTTCATTTGTATCATTCATGTACAGTCAATATATATTCCAATAATAAGATTGGAATTTAATTTCAAGAGTTGACATCTTATTTTTCCTACTTTTTCCTATTACTATGAAATATTCAATCTAAAGTAAAATCTAAACACACAAACTTGTAATTTTAATGCTTCCACATATATTCATACATATATATATATACTTTCCTGATGTGTTTACTGTATCACAAGCAAGTTTTTTCATTTATTTTTTACATTAGTAATATATTATATTATGGGGTATAATTGTTTGAATACCTGCTGCAACAGTGGCTCACATTATAAAAATATTTGGTCATTAGTCCATACAGTTATTTCACGCATGAGAATTATCATTTTTAATTTGGCAGCAGTGAACTAACAGCCAGCATGTGTTCAAAACAATCACCTCCAAAGAGCAATAAAGAGAGTTGACTAAGTTGATTAAGAAAATAAAACTATCAGAATTGCTTCAGGGCTAACAAAAATGCTTACATCAACTTATACTGTTTATAATTGCTAGCATTTTTTTTCTATTTTTCTTAATGATGATAATACAAGCTACTAATTCAAGTTGTAAATTAAAATGTACATAAAATTATAATGTAGTTAATAAATTTAAGAGATCAGCCATTGAAACTTTAATTATCAAGATATTTCAATGTAAAATGCACCATGATAAGACACTGGGCTAAATATATTAAAATAGAACTATTAATATTTAGAGTACGAATACTATTAGGAATGAAATGTAAATGAGCTAAAATGTAATTGGCAACAAGATGCATAAGCAATAAAAGAACATTTTCCTTTTCTGCTTCAAAGTTGTTATCTAAAACTGCTCCTGTCTATGTGAAACTGCTTAACTTCACAAAAAAATAATATTTTCTATTAAAAACATTTAATAGAACAGACTGGAATTACAGTTTGCTTTTATTTAGTGAATATAAACAGTTTAAGCAAAATAATTTCAAGGAGATGAATATTTATAAATACCAATAATTTAGTTAACAGTTAATATATTTTTCCATGAATTTATACATTACATTATAAAAATATCACTTCTTGGCTCATTTTTGCTTTTCATAACAAACTGTTGATGTAACACAGAAAGTTTAGTAACTTAATAAGAAACATTATACAATGTTACAATGTATTTATTTATTTGTTTTAAGGTGACTTCTGGTGATACTCAGGGCTTACTTCTGGTTTTGTGCTCAGGGAGCATTTCTGATGGTGTTCTGGTGTTTTATGTAATGCTGGTTATACAATAAGGTTCTGACTTGTAAAAGGCAACCTCCTTATTTCCTGGCACTATCTCTTTGACCTCTGACTAAACATTTTCTACAAAAGAGTTTGCTTTCTATATAACCTGACTATATATATCATGATTCGGACTGGAACAATAGCACAGCAGGTAGAGCGTTTGTCTTGCATGCTACCAACCCGGGTTTGATTCCCAGCATCCCATTTGGTCCTCCGAGCACCGCCGGTAGTAATTCCTGAGTGCATGAGGCAGGAGTAACCTCTGTACATCTCTGGGTGTGACCCCCCCAAAAAAAAAGAAAGAAAGAAAGAAAAAAAAAGAAAAAAGAAAAGAGATATATCATGATTATAAAATGAAATAGAAAAATCAACAGCAAAAATGATAAAATTAAAGCACTATACCACGGTCCTCCTGTTGTTCATTGATTTGCTCAAGGGGGCACCAGTAACGTCTCCATTGTGAGAACTGTTGTTACTGTTTTTGGCATCTTGAATATGTCACGGGGAGCTTGCCAGGCTTTGCCGTGCAGGCGGGATACTCTTGCCAGGCTCTCAAGAAGGGATGGGGGAATTGAACCCGTGTCAGCCGCTTAGAAGGCAAACAACTTACACGCTGTGGTATCACTACAGATAAATTAAAAATGAAAATAATTATGCATTTTATGGAAATATTCCTATCAAAAAATATAACTATTTTATTAAGCAGAACCATATGACAAAGAATTAAAATTAGACTTTGGGGGGGGAATATAATACGAATAGATGATGATTTAAAGAATATCCATCAGAAGCCTATATAATGCTGTAAGCCAGTTACTTCAATTAAAATTTAACAAAAGCAAAGGAGCCTATTTTCAAAATACTGACGCGGTTTCACAAAGTCAGAATGTATGAACACAGTCTTGAAGAATTGGAGAAGAGAAGTGATTAAGAATGACTCAATCATAAAAATTTTCTAGTACTCTTCTTTAGTTACTTTTATTCTAAAGCTCAGGCTGGAGCAATAGCACAGCGGTAGGGTGTTTGCCTTACCAGCGATCAACATGGCTGACCTGAGTTTGATTCCTCCGCCCCTCTTGGAGAGCCCAGCAAGCTACCGAGAGTATCTCGCCCGCACGGCAGAGCCTGGCAAGCTCCCCGTGACGTATTCGATATGCCAGACACAGTAACAATAAGTCTCACGATGGAGATGATACAGGGCCCACTTGAGCAAATCGATGAACAATGGGAGGACCGTGACCTTGACATTCTAAAGCTTAGCTTCTTAAATCATGCGTCATTACACACTATGAGGATAATTTTTAAAATAAATCATTTATTACTTATTATGGGCTGGAACGATAGCACAGTGTGTAGGGCATTTGCCTTGCATGCAGCCAACATAGCTGACCCGAGTTCGATTCCCCTGCCTCTCATGGAGAGTCCGGCAAGCTACCCGTGATGTATTCAATATGCCAAACACAGTAACAACAAGGCTCATGATGGAGATGTTACTGGGCCCGCTAGAGCAAATCAATCAACAACAGGAGGATCGTGACCTGATTATTTATTATAAGTAAATATTGAATTTGTTTAACCATTTACATACATGTCCAGGTCTGTGTAAAAATTTGTAAAGTAAAAGGGTCTCAAAAGGAAAACATTTAAGTATCCTTATTATAAAGTACAGTTCTTAGCACTGACTAATTATAGGATTGTCAAGGTTTCTTTTACCCCCTTTTGTTCCAATTTGTTAAAGGATCATTGCTAAATAAGATTATATATATATATATATATATATATATATATATATATATATAATGTCTTCCCATTGTTCATCGATTTTTGCTCAAGTGGGCCCAGTAATATATCCAATTTAAGACTTCTTGTTACTGTGTTTGGCATATCGAATACGTCATGGGTAGCTTGCCAGGCTTTGCCGTGTGGGCGAGATACTCTCTGTGGCTTGCCGGGCTCTCTGAGAGGGGTGGAGGAATCGAACTCGGCTTGGCCGGGCTGGCTGTGTGCAAGGCAAACACCCCACCACTGTGCTATTGCATATATATATATATATATATATATATATATATATATATATATCACTTAATCACTTAACTTCCCGTTAGTCGTCGATTTGCTCGAGCGGGTGCCAGTAACGTCTCCATTTGTCCCTGTCGTGTGCTAGTGTAGCCCAATGGCATCTGTTCACTCCGGGAACATGAAGGGCCACAAACCGATCATTCGTGATCTTGACGAAGAAGTCTGACCATCTGGTAGGTGGGCGGCCACACGGTCTTGTCAGTAACAGCTCTAGTCCAGCGGTCGTCTTTAAATCTCATTACGTGACCAGCTCATCTGATTTTCGACACCTTGGCAAATGAGACAGCGTCCCTGATTCTTGATCGTCGACGGATGTCAGAACTCCGGATTCTTTCTCTCATTTGAGTGAGACGTGATATTCCAAGCATAGCTCTTTCTATTCTTCTTTGGGAGACCTGAATAGTGTTCTCATCTTGTTTGTGTAGGGCCCAGGTCTCTGAGGCATATGTTAATGCAGGAAGAACAGTGGAATCAAAGAGATGTGCCCGGAGCCAGAGGTTCTTCGTCCTCTTAGCTATTTCTTTGACGTTCTTGAAGGTGTTCCAAGCCGCTCTCTTCCTCCTGCGCAGCTCGGGTGCCAGGTCATTTGTCATGTTGACCTCTCGACCTAGGTACACATAGCTGTTGCATTCGGAGATGGTCATTCCGTTGAGAGCAAATGGGGTGTCAGGAACGAGGCTGTTTCTCATAAACATTGTCTTCGTAAGATTCAGCTGTAGTCCTACCTTTCCACACTCACGGTCAAAGTCGGTCAGCATTTACCACTATTACCACTCATCTGCGTATCTGATCCTGAAACCTCCACAGCTGAGGTTTCCCAAGCTTTAAACTGAAAGTATTTTAAGCCATTCATATCAATCCGCCCAGAGTAGACAAATCATAATTTATAAAGATATTAATGAAATGCCAATTGCTTTTTTAAATTTACAAAACCATTTCAATGAGTAGACTTCAGTCAGGGAAAATTGTGTGGCTTTTTATCATATGATGTTAAGAATAAGCTCAATATCTGATTGTTACCTATATTAAAAATGAGTAGACTTCAGTCAGGGAAAATTGTCTGTGTGGCTTTTTATCATATGATGTTAAGAATAAGCTCAATATCTGATTGTTACCTATATTAAAAAATCTCAGATGAATTATATTCTATAAAATAATTTGCAGTCAATAATGTCATTTTATTGTTTTCTAAAAAAATATTTCGGGTTGGGTGGTAATCACTGGCTACTCATAACCCCTAGGAGTTGGGTGCCTAGGATTGAACCAGGGACTTTGCATGCAAAGACAGTACTCCACCCTTGAATTGTATCCCTAGTCTCAATCAAATATTTAAAATGATCTTTTTGTTAATGTTCTTACTATGTATTCTCTTCACAAAAGTTTGTGATGTCTTTTTTTGTATGACTTCTGTTGTTGTTAATTTAGCAGGTGAACAAACATTATTGGATGATGTTATAAATTTTATATGCAGTCATTGATAAAAATAGATATTCCAACTTTCATTAAAGTCTTTCAGAAGTTCCTTAAGTTGTAAGAAGCTTTGAAGTATCTGGGGCTCTTGGTAATACAGCTGTCAAGTGAGAAATTTCTGCTGAACACAGGGAAAGATACTTCTGTGCACGTAAGTGAGTTTAAGGAAAAATTTTGTTTCTTTTTTCTGTTTGAAATACTGGTTTCTTTGGGGTTACTGGCAGTGAATCCAGCTGAGCCTGACCGAATTCAAAGGCCCCACTCAGCAGAGAACACAGTTTCTGCCTGAATTACAACTAAAACCATAAAATAAAGCAATGTAAACCTTGCATTTTGAGGGTGAAGATCACCTAAAATATTTCTTTCTGCTTTTTTTATTTTCATGTTAATATGAGAGTAAATGCAGTATTTGGATACCTCCTTGGACTAATCTTTTTATTAAGTGTAATGCAAACTTTTAAAAATAGAGGTCTGCTTTAAGTTAGAACTAAATGTTCCTTTAACATAGCTAGTCCATGCCTAAGTATTTTCCATAGTTAGAAGAAAGAGGCATCTTTCAATTAATAATATAAAATTGAGTCAAATATAAAAAGTAGGAAAATAGACCTATCATAAAAAAAGATATAAATTGCACACATTTTGCAATCTACTATTACTCCAATGGGAGTAATAATAATGACAAAAATTTTTATTGCCCTAAAGTACTTTAATACATTGTTTGGAACAGAACTATAAATAAGCATATGTAAGGCTAACTGATTTTATCATATTAGAGTAGTTATTGCTATTGGAATATACTTATTTCTAAGTTTTAAATATGTGCAGTCATTAAATGTTTCATAAACTTTTGCTTTCAATAAACTTTGTTGTGCATGTTTGCAGTTATTTACTAAGAACTAGCAAAAGATAGAGAATATAACAGACATGCTGAGAACTATTTTTTTTTCAAATTGTGGTAATTCATAGTATTTATTTTCTCAGCAATGATCCCTATTGTAAAAGGTATTTCAATAGACAATCAAAACAAGTGGAAAAAATATAGAAGAAGTTAGAAACAGAGCAAGTTAAGTGGTATTGTTTGTGATACCAGTGATTGTTGGTTTTGTGGTAGAAATTAGTCTTATTCTGTAGAGTATCTCATATTTTATTTATAGTCAAAGATTATTTGCAGAAATGTTTTTAGTGCTTGAACTTATCAGCCTGATATTGTTATTCTAAATTTTCACCTGGACAAAAAGTAAATTAAAGGCATACAATTGGTGTGTTTCTGAATAAATAGATAGCAGATTTGGTTGTAGGATTCCACTTTGCCAGCAACTAAGACTCAAATAATTAATATAATAAAGTTTTAACGTCTATGTTTTCCCCTATGATTTAATTAATTTTTATTGATGATATGATGTGCAGGTTTCCTTCAAGAATGAAATGATCTATTAATTGAGTGGGAGTTGAGTAATAGAGTATATGCAGATATTTTTTAATATGAGCCATGTACTAAAGAAATCCTATTTTAATCAACCACTACCATGTGAAGCATTACATTGGATGAGACTTAAACAGAGAATACTTTTAGTCAATATATTTTATAGCTTTCTTTATAATTAAAACTTAATGTTTCAAAAATAAAATTATTAATCTTTGACTAATATTTTGTTTATAAAACTTTATAAGCCAATAGTAGGAGAGAAACAGTATCCTAAAAAATCTTACACTTACGAGGTAGAAAATATTAAAATATATACTCATTTCTAGTATAAATATATATTTGATGCCATAACCCACAGCTACAAAAATAGAACAAATATGTTCACACAAGATCACAAATCATCCTGTTATTCGTCGATTGCCTCGAGCAGGCCCCAGTAACGTCTCCTTCATCCTGGCCCTGAGGTTATATTCAAGGCTCTTTAGGAGAATGAGACCCATCATTGTTACTGGTATTTTGCATATTGGGTACGCCACGGGGAGTTTGCCAGTCTCTGCCGTGTGGGCAGGCTACATTCGGTAACCTGCCAGTTTGTCCAAAGTAGGAATGAGATAATAAGATCACGATCACGACCACCCTGTTGTTCGTCTATTGCCTCGAGCAGGAGCCAGTAACGTCTTCTTCATCCTAGCCCTGAGATTTTTTTTTTTTAAAGTGCCATATTCAAGGCTTTTTCAGGGTTAGGAGAATGAGACCCATCATTGTTACTGGTATTTGGCATATTGGGTATACCACGGGGAGTTTGCCAGACTCTGCCGTGTGGGCATGTTACATTTGGTAGCCTGCCAGTTTGACCAAATTAGGAATGAGATGATAAGATGTTGCGCGGCCGCGAATGCGGCCGCACGCTTCTGGGAGCTGAGTGTGATGATCTCTGGATCCTGGCCGTTGTTGGAGTTACACGGCAGTTGGTGGGTGTAACTGTCTAGTTACTGGCAGGTCCAGTCCCAAACTGTGCAGGCTTGGAGATCTCAGCCCCGGGTCCCACACACCTGGGTTCCTCTGTCAGTTCTTTTATGCGTGAGGCTCATCCAAGTGTGTGGAGAGTGCTCCCAGCATAGCCTTGGCTGGGCCTCGGTGGTCTTCAGCTGTTGGGCCCTGGTGGAGACAGTCAGGCATAGGGTAGGAGACTCTAATAATAATAAGACTCTAATAGATAATAAGATGTCATAATAATATGTCGCATGGCCGCGAATGCGGCCACGCGGTTCCGGGAGCTTGTTTTTATAGTCTCTGAGTCTTGGCCGTTGATGGGATTACACAGCGCCAGGGGGCCAGTTGGTGGGTGTGACCCCCGCCTACTGGAATTTGGAGGATCTGGGTGGAGGATGCTCGGCCCAAATCCAAGTAGGCTTGGAGATCTCGGCCCCGGAACCCGCATGACTTTGTCCCTCTGCCAGTACCTTCATGTGTGCGGAGAGTGGTCTCAGCATGGTTGTGGCTGGTCCTGGAAGTCTTTGGCTGCCGGAGCCCTGGTCGGGGCGGGGAGGAAAGCTCAACCTGCTCCCCTCCAAGGGGCTCCAGCGAGGGCATCCAGGCGCGGGGGCAGGAGACTGCACTGGTCTTCTCCGGGAGCTGGTTTTTATAGTCTCTGGGTCTTGGCCGTTGATGGGATTACAGGGCGCCAGGGGGCCAGTTGGTGGGTGTGACCCCCACCTACTGGACTTTGGAGGATCTGGGTGGAGGATGCTTGGCCCCAATCCGAGTAGGCTTGGATATCTCGGCCCCAGAACTCGCGTGACTTTGTCCCTCTGCCAGTACCTTCATGTGTGGGGAGAGTGGTCTCAGCATGGTGGTGGCTGGTCCTGGAGGTCTTTGGCTGCCGGAGCCCTGGTCGGGACGGGGAGGAAAGCTCAACCCACTCCCCTCAAAGGGGATAATCCCATCAGCGGCCAAGAGTCAGAACAAATATGTTATCAACATATATATTCTCAGTATGTAAACAATCAGTCTCCTAAATTTTGAATGCTTTTAAAATCATACCTCCCTTCTTGAGATTGTTGATTACTAAGCACTATACTATCATTTGAAGAGCAAGAATATTTTGTTTAGTCTTGTAAATTTTTAAGGGAGAAGGTGTTGAATACAAATTAAGAATGAAAATATTTTTTTCATTTTAGTCTAGGTTGAAATGAGAATATCCATATGCTTTAATTAAATAACATTACAATACTATATTTACCAATAAAGAGTCAACATCTCTCTATCAGATTGCATGGAATTTTTTCAACCCTTTCCACCTACCCCCTTGGCAAGATCTATTCCATTGTCAGATACTAGTAGTTTTCAATGAGCAGTATCATTCCTGCTTACTTTCTTTACATACCACATAGTAAGATCATCAGATATTTGACATTCTCCATGTTAATCATTTAGTTTAGCATGATACCCTATTGCTCTATCCAATTAAGTAGATAAAAACAGCACTTCATCATTTCTTAGATGGAAATACAATGATAATGTATATCCATCTCATATCTTTATTCACACAACTGCCTTTGGATACTTGTGTTATTTTCCGATACTATATTATTACTGAAATAACCTAGGCTGGCAAATATATTTAAAATGTGTTTCTGTATTTGTACGGGGGCCCCCAAGGAATGATCAGGAGGCTTAAATACCTGAGGCTGGTGTTTCAATGGAACTGATGAAGATTTGTTGTTAAGGTTCTGCAATTCCAGGCATATCCTGGTTGCCAGGGTGGTGACCAGGACCTACAGGATCACAGATGTTAGTTGCCTTGCAGGCAAGCAGAGGTGATTGAGGCACAGGTGGTGCCAGGAATCAAGCCCAGGTCAGATGCATGCTAGTGATGCACTATCTTACAGCCCACGTTGTTTGTATTCTTCAGAGTGACGCTTAGGAGTGGAATTATTAGATCATATAGTAGCAATATGTATGTGTTTGTGTACATATGTGTACTATTGTGTGTGATATTATATGTGTTTTTCAAAGTAGATGGACAAGTTTATATTCAAATTAATGGTGAATGATAATTCTTTTTTCCTCTATATCCCTGTGTAAGAATATACAGGGTCTGGCCTTTTAGCTACAGGCCTATCTCACTACATGAGATATTTTTGTTGTGGTGAGTGCAACAATATTATTGTTTCAGTGATAGTATCTTTGTTGTTGTTTTCATCTTCCTGATAACCAGAGATGATTTATACTTGTATATGTTCCTACTGGACATCTATCTGTCTCCTATGAAGTGTCAGTTCAGCTTTTCTCCTCATTTTTATGGGGTTGTTTTTGTTGTTTTTAAAGTTTGTGAGTACTTCATATATCTTGGAAATTATCACTGTTCTAGAAGTAAGGTGTCTAAATATTTCATCCCAATCTATAGGATGCTCTTTTTCAGTCTATGTTTACCATTGAAACTCAAGTGGGTCACATGGAAGCACTAGTTTTTTTTTTTTTCAGTCCTTCTGCCATTCAATTGCTTTGATTGGTGAGATTAGGTTTTGATCCATAGGAAAATTACTGATAGAAAATAAAGAATTGCCATTGTTTGAATTGTAGGTGGTATTGCCATTTTCCTGTCTTCCATTATTTGAATATTCCTTTCTCTTTTACTTGTATGTTTGTCTTTTATTTTGTGAGCAGGTTATGTCTGCTTTTTCTTATTTCTTTTTTGTAATTATTGTTTCTAAAATTTTCATTATATTTATATATAATTACTGGTAACCAGAACCCAGAATGCTGGGGTCCAGATACAGAATGTTCCCCTAGAATTCCAACCCCAGCGGGAATCCTGACTGCTCACTATTCCCCTCTGGAAGAATTTCCCCTTAACAAAGTTCTTAAGGTCCTGGACTCTGCACCAGGCTGTTTTCACTTGGGGTGTCCCAGATGGGGTGGGGGAGAGCCCTCCCCATTCCAAGGGACCCAGTCCCAGCAGCTGTCCTCCACTACCCAACCACTGCCACGCTCCAGGATGCTTTCCTACCCATAAGGCACTTCCTACCTATTTTTCATAATCACAACACCATTTTTACTGGAGTTCAGACATTAGGCATCAAATCATAGAAAAAAATATATATGTGTATATATATATACATATACAAATATATATATATATATATATATATATATATTTGGCTCTCATAGAGCCCGGCAAGCTACCTAGAGTGTCCTGCCCTCATGGGTAGAGCCTGCCAAGTTCCCCGTGGCATATTCAATATGCCCAAACCAGTAATTATAACAGATCTCATTTCTCTGACCCTGAAAGAGCCTCCAACGACTGGAAAAGACGAGTAAAGAGAGGCTACTAAAAATCTCAGAATTGGGACGAATAGAGATATTAATGGTGCCTGATTGAGTAAACTGATGAACAACGGGATGACCGTGATACCGTGATACAGAACAAAGTCCTTTAAATTCATCTTTATCACCATATACTAACACGCTCGGATATGTAATAGTCTAGCCCAGGTGAGTCAAGATCAAGATTATTAGGTGCCTGACCAAAGAATGTTCTTCTTTTCCTTTTAATGATTATTGATTCTAAGAAATAAATACTGTTCATGGAGGACAATTGGGGCTCTCAGTCTCTGAGGTTATTAACTCCTGGTCCTAAGCTTTCTCTTATTTCTGTCTCCTTTCTTAATCCATATGGCAAACCTGCTTCAGGCCTGTTCACCCAAGGCTGGTTCCTGGCAGATAGCATTCAAATATCATATCCCATTTTTAAATTTAAAACAGGAAAATCTCCTTTTCCACATTAAAAATTAGTTTACAACTTACATAATTGGAAGTGGGATTTATTTTCATTTTATAGAAGACCATTTATAGACATGTTAGCGACTATGAATTTTTATGATTTCTTTTTTTTAAAGCTTTTTCATGGGCCAAAGTGATAGTACAGCAAGTAGGGCATTTGTCTTGACAACTTGTGTTTGATTCCCACCACCAATTATGGTTCACAGAGCCTGGCAGGAGTGACTTCTGAGCCAGAAGTTAGACAGAAGTTAGTCCTGAGTACCGCCAGGTGTGAAACAAAAACAAAATCCAACTAAAAAAGGAAGGTCGTCTTCAGGGAAATAAAAAGGAGGCTGAAACCTGAGGATTCAGATATGAGTGTCTCAAGGTACCTGTGCACATGACTCAGAGCGCTTGAGTAGCAACAAGAGATTCAGGCTTGCCATTTCCTGCTAGCCTCCATGACTATGCCATATCAGACTGGTCTAGATGTGACTAGAAAACAGTGTGGTTAGAGGGCTTGAGAAATTTGGTCCTTTGTTACAGGCATAACCTCCAAAACTGACTAGCATCACAGCAATCAATCACTCCCCACCTCTCATCTCCCTCCCCACACTTTGCTATACTTTGGTGGTCCACAGAATGCTTCTTTGCTCTTGCTGAAAAGCCATGATCTGCTGAGGAACAGGTCTATTTGTTAAACTTAAGCAAGTGTCTCAGTCCTGTTATCTCAGCTAATGGGTTGGGCTTGGTGGATATCGTCTCAGGATTTGTTTCCAATGTCTATAACTAATAGAAGAATTTTAATAATGTATTTACTAATGCGATAGCAAGAGGTCACCAACGCGGAATCTGCTGCTACTATGACAAATGAAATCCGATAAGACATTTTAGCCAAAACGCCATCTGACGGTGAAACTAAGTTACTAGTAACCAGAACCCAGAATGCTGGGGTCTTAACCTTGAGCAAGTTTAAAATTGTGGGGCTGGGGTGCTAAGTGTTCAGCAGTACACTTTCTGGTTATTTAGGTCAGATTTAGCAGCTTCGCTAGCTCTTCATGACTGTAACCTGTTGCTCCGCGATGAGGGTGAGGTTTCTTTTCTGGTGAGTTCCTGCACCTCCCTTTAGTCCTCCTTATTTCTACTCTTCCCCTCCATTTTTTTACTGAGTTTATCTTAATGAGCCTTACTTGTCAGGGTTTTAGCTTTCTGTCTTGGTTAATTGCAAGTATTAATAAGATATGTGCAGTATTATAAAAGAATGAAAATTCAGGTACTTCCTATACAAATAATTTGGTCCTACCCCCAACTTTCATATTTTAATGAGAAAATAGCTTTTTCAGACTTAAGACTGACAAATATTTTGTAAAAGTTTTAAAGTTTATATATTCTAAATGGCTTAAGAGTATGTCTTTAGAAAAATCTTCTTTCTGGCCTGGAAATATAACTCAGGTGGAAGCTCCCCATGGCATGTTTGATATGCCAAAAACAGTAACAAGTCTCACAATGGAGACATTACTGGTGCCTGCTCAAGCAAATTTATGAACGAGGAGGACAGTACTATGGTTGTAGAGTATATGCTTAGTGTACATACCATCCTGAAATCTATCTTTAGTACCAGATTGTGCTCTGAGCATGACTGAAGATGGCCGCATATACTATTTTTAAAAGATTAAACGTAAATCTAAATAATTGATTCAGTTAAACATATTTAGATACTATACACAGGCATATTTTTAAGTACTGAATATAATTATCCCTATGCTATAGGTATATTAACATTTACAATACAGGCCCAGAGGAGTAGCAGAATAAAATAAACAAACCATGGAGGCTGGAACCATGGGGCAACTAAGGTCCCTAATTTGATGTGGCAGACGGTTCAATCCTCAACACTCCATATGGTCTTCTGAGCATAGCCAGGAGTGGTTCTTGAGCTAAGAATCAGGAGTAAGCCCTAAGCATGAACAAGAGTGGTCCACATACAAAACAAAACCAAAAGATAAAACAAAAAAAGATTCATGGATCTATTCCATTCCAGAATTTTCTGCTGGAATAATGTTTTAAAATATTTATTTCTGGATCTCATGTGTGATGATATGAATCAAGTTAGAAGCCCATTATTTCTAAAATTAGTCATTTTAACAAGGTCACAAGTTGTCATTTGGCATAAGAAGAATAACATTTTTGTTTAGTCTCTAAATTTTTTGTCATTTTGAAAAGTGAGGTCTTATTAGACCAGGGTCAATTCTATGTTAAAGAAAGTGGGCACTGAGTGAATAGTAGAAACAAAAAGGGAATTGACAATTCCGAGTTATATTTAATGTTTATTTAAATAGTTTTGCCTTGGAATTCACAAACAAAATAGGAATTATATTATCTTTGCTACTATTTCCTGTAAAAAAATCTCTGTAAATCACGCATTTTTACTTGCAATTATTAATAGATAATTAACGGGTGAATTATTTTATAGCTAACACCAAAAGCTAGACACACCTATTTAAAAGGATTGAAAACCTTACACAGAGGTAGTGATATCTAAGCATTTTAGAATAATTTGTTTTTATAACACTAACAATTAAATCACATCGATTAACAATTACTGAATACTTCAATGAAATCAATATAAAACTAAGCATGCTATTCTTTTGTGTTTTTGGTGCTAATAAAATTTTATAGGCTTTTCATATTTCTCAACAGTATGAAATGATATTTTTAAGGGACAAGATACAAATATTCACAGTAAATCATGTTGTACAATTAGATGAATAACAACGTTTCTGGTAAATTGTCACCAATTATCATCTTCAAAGCTATTGACCAGCTTGAAAATAGCATTGTTAATTAAAACTGTTGATGATTAGAAAAATATAGCCACATAATAAAATGTGTCTTACATGTGTTAGAATTCTTGTACACTAAAAGTTAACACATAAAATACAACTTGTTTGTATTATTTTAAGATAAGGAAATAACACTTGAAGCATTTTGAAGCATGCTAGTTGATAATAGTTCAGAACAGAAGACAAAACATATATTTTATTTAGAAAATTAGGGTGATTTTTATGCCTATTGGGTAGTATAACCTCATTTATTCAAAGATAACATACTAGGTTTAATTCAAAAGGAATGAATGATGAGATAAGATCATGCAAAGAACACTTAAGAACTCTTTAAATGACATTTGAAGTGTTTAGAAAGGTTCTAGAAAGATATTACAGTGGGTAAGGCACTTGTCTTGCATGCGGCAGACCTAGGTTATATTCCTGGCATCTCATATAGAACCCCGAGCACCAACACAGGTATTTCCTGAATGCAAAGCCATGACCAACCCCCTCAGTTCTGCTGTGTGTGGTCCCCAAATAAAACTAACACACACAAAAAATGATCCAGAATGTCTACTTGTCTTCAGGTATCACAAATTGAGAATGTCATGGTCACACAAATGTGAACTTTATCAAATTATAACTGCTTTAAAGAATATTAAGTCAATAATGGATTTTGATATGTGCTATCTTATAATTCGAAGACAGACTTTTTCTGTGGCTATTTCTCTCTTGGCATTCCTTGCACAATCATGGAGGTGCTGAACTAGTCGATCGTATTCCTCATCAATATTGTCAACAACGGCATCTTCCCATGTTGCAGCAATAGTGCCAAATAGCTTCCAATTGGTGATCGTTCTGGGAGTTCTCTTCTTAAACTTTGCAGCCCTTTCTTCCCACTCTGTGAAGTAGAATTTTGCACAAAGGAGATGGTGATCCGATCCCGTTTGGAATTTTGAGACAACAGTGACATCGGTCAGGCAAAACCATCGATTGAATATGATGTGGTCTATTTTGTTGTGGAACCATCCACCGGGAGACTCCCATGTCCAACATTTAGATTTGGCTTTCTAGAACTGTGAGTTACCATGGATGGTCTTGGTCGACATTATGAACTCAGACAGTCTCTCACCCTGTTTGTTCCATTCTAGGCCATGACCCAATGTGGAGTTCTTTGGCTGATCTTCTTGGTCCTATCTTGGCATTAAAATCACCGACAATGATCTTATAGAAGGTGTGGTCTTCTTTATAGAACTTCTCCAGCTCCATGTCGAACTTTTCAATTTCTCCTTCATCATAATTGGATGTTGGTGCATAGACAGCGCAGATAGAAACTGCCGGCAGTGAGCCATATCTATTCAAGTGTAATCGTCTGATTCGAGTTGTTAGGCATTCAAATGGCTCATGGCTCTCGGCCAAGTTCGTGTTGACAAGGACACCAACACCTCCGATGCCTCTTTTGTCGCATGTTCCGAGGAATAGTTCTTTTTCAGTGTTGAAAACAGCGTGATGCGATTGATGGCTTCTTGTCTTAGTCAGATCAATGATGTTGCACTTGATCTTCCACGCTTGTACCATCAGGTCCTCGATGGATGCATCTGATGCTAGCATACGTGCATTGAAAGTACAGAGAATCATTTTTGTCTTTCTTCATTTTGGAAGCCTAGTTCTGCCTTGAGATTTTATCAACCTATCCTTTCTCATCCTTCTCAACACTGCCATATTGGTGACTCCTTCAGGGTTAGGGGAATGAGACCCATTGAATTTACTGGTTTTGGCATCTCGAACACACAATGAGTAGCTTGCCAGGTCCTGCTGTGCGAGCAGAATACTCTCGGTAGCTTGCCAGGCTCTCAGAGAGGGTTAGAGACTTTTGGGGCAGCCTCTAATCACCCTTGTAGGTGTTCCCATGATTCAAAACATATTTGAACCCTATCAAATATAGTGTGGCAATTCTGGAAGGTGGGTATTAAGTGATTTATAATGTGTCATGCGGCCTCTTCGAAAAGAGTGTCGCACGGTGGTCCGGAAAGCATCTTGGAGCATGGTGGCAGCTGAGTAGTGGAAATAATGGAGGTGATGTAGTTGCTGACCATCTATCTTCACTCCCATTCCTTCCCATTCCAGTCGTTTCATGATATTCTCGAGAGTGGCACTGAAGAGTTTCGGTGAAATAGTATCACCCTGCCAAATCCCTCCCTTGACATTGATTATCATTTCTTTGTAGAATGGTAAGATTCTATTATGTAATCCACAAGATAACCAAGCTCATTGAGGTTTCTTGGGAGTTCAAGATACTGCTCTATCTAACGTTCATTGATTTAAAGAAACCTTTGATTCTGTTGAGACGGAAGCGGTCATCAAAGCCCTAGCCAATCAGGGTGTTCAAACTCAATACATCAATATCCTCCGTGAGCTGTAATATGAATTCCCTACCAGGATCTCATCATTCTACAGGGAGGTGATCATTAACGTCAAGAGAGGGGTTCGGCAGGGTGATATCATTTCACCGAAACCCTTCAGTGCCACCCTCAAGAACGTCATGCAATGACTGGAATGGGAAGGAATAGGAGTGAAGATAGATGGTCGACAACTACACCACCTCCACTTTACTGATGACATTGTTCTAATAACACAAACATTAGCCAAGCACCATAAATGCTGGCCAACTTCGACCTTAAGTGTGGAAAGGTTGGAATCCAGCCGAATCTCACAAAGACAATGTTTATGAGAAAGAGTCTCGTTCCTGACGCTCCATTTGCTCTCAACGGAGCAACCATCTCCAAATGCAACAGTTATGTGTAACTAGGTTGGGAAGTCAACATGACAAATGATCTGGCACCTGAGTTGCACAAGAGGAAGAGAGTGGCTTGGAATGCCTTCAAGAGCATCGAAGAAATAGATAAGAGGACAAAGAACCTCGCTACAGGCACATCTCTTTGATTCCACTGTTCTTCCTGCATTAGCCCCAGAGACCTGGGCCCTATAAAAACAGGATGAGAACGCTATTCGGCTCTCCCAAAGAGGAATCGGAAGAGCTATGCTTGGAATATCACACTTCACTCAAATGAGATAAAGAATCCAGAGTTCTGACCTCCGTTGATGATCAAGGATCAGGGATGCTGTCTCATTTGCCAATGCATCAAAAATCAGATTGGCTGGACACTTAATGAGATTTGGAGATAACCGCTGGACTAGAGCCATTACTGACTGGATTCCAAGGGATATTAAAAGACCACATGGCCGCCCACCTATGAGATGGTCAGACTTCTTCCTCAAGACCCTGAACCATCAGTTTGAGTCTCTTTGTGTTCCTAGAAAGAACAGATGCCATTGGGCTACACTAGCACGTAATAGGGACAAATGGAGACATTTCTGGTGCCTGCTCGAGCAAATTGATGATTAACGGGAAGTCAAATGATCAAGTGATCAAGTGATCTTATAATTCACCAACTGCCAGCACCTATGACCAGTCAGGTAAGCAATTATTCATATTTTTTTAATTTACATACTCTTTATCCTCTTTTTGTAACTCCTCCTTTACCTTCTTGAATTCAAACATACTCCTTAATATATAATTTGTTAAGCTCTTGTAAAGTTTCTTTTTTGAAGAGTCATGCTTTGTATAGCTACATATAGTCTCAAAGAGAATTTCTTGACAAAATAGTTTGTTCATACAGAGAAGAATAAGTAGATTGAAATATCATGAAAAATTAGCATTTTATTCATTTTATACACGGTGCTGTTAATAAGAGAATTTTGTGAACACAATGTTCCAACAACACCCCCTCTTCTAGAGTATGTTTCCCTGCTCCGTTGTTTTAGTATCATATCGTATCTCTCCTTGCTTCCTTCCACTCCCCCATTATGGAAAGCTCAGTTCTGTAGAGCAGTTCTGAAGTTCTTATCTTTGACAAATTGCTTCTTCCCTACTATATTTTTTATATCTCACATATAAGAAAGGTCATTTTCTATTTCTTCTTTTCCTGATTGACTTCAGTCAGCATGGATGATATTCTCTGGATCTAACAATGTGGTGGCAAATTGAATGACTTTATCTTTTCTTACGGTTAAATAATTTAAATGCATTTTACTATTTTTGGCATTATACCATTCTTAAGAATTATGTATAATTGCTTTTCTACTTAAATTAATTTTTCTGCTAAGTCACACAAATTAAAAATTTTAGACCGTTCCTTAAAAAGTCTATTCTATAAAAGAGTAATTCTCCAAGGGGCTGAGATAAACAGAGTAAAGCAAGCATTTTCTTGGACAAATTTGCAAAGTAAAGCAGTCTATGAGCCTGCATATACAAATAATTATAGTAGTAATTACAAGGTTTATAAAAATATCTGGCCCTATTCAGTTTTTAATATAGTCTGAAGACTGATCTGCATATTTTAGATATATAAACTCATTTACTTTTTACAATTTATCCCTGAGTACTGGTAACTGTTATTACCTCCACTTTATGTAAGAGAATGCTAAGGCACTGGTGACAAAATATCTTACAAGTCACACATCTAAATACTGGTAGAGTTAGAATTCAGATTCAAGTAGTTTGGGATTTCAGATCCAAGTAGGATGACATTTCAAATATTGTCTCAATCACAATTTGTTGGAAAAAAAACCTTGGGGAAAATAAAAACAAAAAAAAACACAACAAAATGTGCAGGTGACCAGAGCAATAGTACAGTGGGTAGGGCGTTTGCCTTGCACACGGCTGACCCAGATTCAATCCCCAGAATCTCATATGGTTCCCCCAAGCACTGTCAGAAGTGATTCCTGAGTGTAGAGTCAGGAGTAACCCCTGAGCCTCACTGAGTGTGACCCAAAAAGGAAAAAAAAAAAAGTACTGGAGCTATCCAGTTTTCAGCATTCTCACACTGCATGTAGTCTGTCAGGGTCTGATGCAGGACACTACATATGGCCCCAGGAGACACTTCAGAAGTGGTCCCTGAGCAGAGTCAGGAGAAAGCCCTGTGTACAATCAGGTGTGTCCCAAACAAGCAAATATCAAAATGTAACTCTTTGGTTCTTGCTAAATAGAAAGCCTTTGAATTCTTTCCAAGTTATAGACTATAGTTATTTGTCATTCAAAATTATTTTATGGTTTGTCAGTTGGTAAATTGAATGAATTATCTTATTTTTTAACAAAAACATATAACTTGAAACACCCAATTTACAAAATCCATGCTCAGTAATTGGTCCCAACTTTATATGATCATACCAATCATTAGAATTGCACATATGCCTGCTATCTCAAGGTAATTTTTCACTTAGCAATAGTAGCCAATGACAAGATTACAAATGGTGACTGAAGCAATTTGAAAGAAGAAGTGGAAAATATCACCACTGGCCCAAGTCCACTTGAACAAATGATTTTTAAGAAAAATAATTAAGAAGTTAAAGATCTAGAAATGCCTTACATTGAATCCATTTATGTATTTATATATGACCTTTCAGAAAATCTACAGAAAGCCTTAGAATATATGGATGAATAAAAAGTAGTCCAACATAAAAAATTATTATTAAAAATGTTTTATTTTTACATAGCTTCTTAAATAAAATAAGATGCAATCATGCTCATGAGGAGAAATCTAATTAACCTTTGTTGTGCCAATTAATCTTTTGTATAATTTTCCCACCATGTAACATCCATATGAATCCATTATTCACAACACTCATAATGTTATAATATAAGTATTCAAAAGGTCCATCTCACTTTTGTTGATAAACAGATAAAGGCATCAAAGCACTAAATTTGGGTCAAGTGTTTATGGTCTCATCATTTTCTCCTCTCATTTCACAAGAGGCCCTCCCGTTTATCGTCGATTTGCTCAAGCGGGCCCAGTAACGTCTCCATTGGAGACTTTGTTGTTACTGTGTCTGGCATATCCAATACTCTTGGTAGCTTGCCGGGCTCTCCGAGAGGGGCGGAGAAATCGAACTCAGGTCAGCCATGTTGGCCGCTTGTAAGGCGAACACCCTACCCGCTGTGCCTATCAAAATCAATATACAATATCTTGATATGTCACTTCTGTCATTAATTCACTGACTCTGGAACTGGTCAGACTTGAATTTTGTCTGATTGCACTTACTAGAGATATGATCTTGTTTTCTCTCTGTACCTAGGATAATTGGATGAACAATGGAAAGAACAGAAATCCCTCCATTTTAGGGTTTTGGTGATGAGTTTATCATGTGTTTAACAATTAAGACAGTGTCAGGAAAATAGTAAGTCATCAAAAGAAAGTCAGATGTCTCTATATATTCACTTGTATCACTTGTCTTCCCTTTGTTCATCGGTTTGCGTGAACAGGCGCCAATAACGTCTCCATTAGTCCCTGTCACATGCTAGCATAGACCAATGGCGTAATGGGGACTCTTTCAGGGTCAGGGGAATGAGACCCATTACGATTACGGTTTTTGGAATATCAAATACATTGCGGGTAGATTTCCAGACTCTATCGTGCATGCAGGATACTCTCAGTAGCTTGCCTTACTCTCCGAGAGGGAGAAACTGCATATATTATGTATAGTAAATTTCCTGAAACATTTTCACTGCCATATGAGTACTATTTGATGAATAACAATGAATTTCTAGTTAGTGGACTGGGTTTTTACAAATGCCATCTCAATATCAAGGATATTCTAGGTAGAATTTATAAAAGTTAGATTTTTTATAAATAAGGCATAGAAAAGTCAAGTCAGTTGACAGTTTATACCTAGAAAACTTTTATTATAATCCAGTTATGGTTATGTTCTATTTTATTATTACATATACAAAAACAGTGTATGTCATGTGTTCCCAATATTATATAGAAAAATGACACTGTAAAAAAATAAAGAAAAACTCTTATCTGTGCATAATACATGGCCTAAATGTTTCATATAGATTCATAAGTATGCCTTCCAGATTTCCCTTCAGAAATAAGGCTTTATTCTCCATAGACTGACTTGTGAGATAATGGCTGCAACTGAGTTTTTCTCTAAAAATGACCTCAGCATAAAGGAACTACTTTTTTAAGTTTAAAAATTTCCCAGAGGCAGCCTTCATTTAATACCTGACTTATGGGAAGATACATCAATATGACTGCTTTTGGTCCAATTCAGGACATTTTAGAAGTCTACACTATGCAGAATACCCATGTGAACTGTTGGAACAAAATTACAATTCAATTTCTTTTTCTACCCAGCTTTACTTATTCTTTTCATTATGATCTCTGTACGTTGCTCCCCTAAATCACAGTCTGACCATGTTTGCATAGGATCTGTTCATTTATCATTTTAATTGATAAAAAACTGCATTATTACACTATGTGTTTCAAGTGTGCATCATGATAAATTGGTACCTATACTTTAAGATCATAGTTAAAAGTTCAGTATAGGGGTTAAGGCTCTTGCCTTGCTTGTTCACGTCCTGGTTTTATTCTTAGCAAAACATGAGTCCCTAAGCACTCCTTGAGCACAGAGCTTAGAATATATGAATGTATATACATATACCTATATAGGTAGATACATTTATATATTTTGGAATATATAGGGGCTGGAGCAATAGCACAGTGGGTAGGGCATTTGCCTTGCTTGCGGTCAACACGGCCAACCCAAGTTTGATTCCTCCGCCCCTCTTGGAGAGCCCGGCAATCTACTGAGAGTATCTCACCTGCACGGCAAAGCCTGGCAAGCTACCCGTGATGTATTCAAAATGCCAAACACGGTAACAACAAGTCTCAAAATGGAGATGTTACTGGGCCCGCTTGAGCAAATCGATGAACAATGGGAGGACAGTGACAGTGACAGGAATATATAGATGTATATACCTATGTACATACATCTATACATATGCATATATTCAATCTCTGTATTCTTTCAGTCAGACAAAGTACAACTCTGATTGAACCAAAAATGCAAATAGTTTAGTTTATTATAATGCATCAGACTCGCTTACTGTAATGTACGATTCTCCTGAGGCATATTCATAATAAATAAGGTGGTTTGCAGGACAATAGGGTAAATCTCTATGCTTTCCTAGGAATTAGGAACCATGTGACCCAGCAAATCCAATTCTTATATTTTAACCCATGGCCTAACAACTTTATTCAGGAAAAAAAATTGTGTGCTTCTATGTTTACTGCAGCACCATTCACAATAGCCAAAATCCAGAAGCGGCCCAAGTGTTCAAGAACAGATGACATGACAAAGACAAGTTGGTATATAAGCACAATAGAACACCACTCAGTTGTTAGAAAAAAGTGAAATGTGCTGCCTTTTGGATGGATCCAGAGAGCATCATGCTGAAAGAAGTTAAAAGGAGATGAACAAATACAGACTGATCATCTTCATATGTGGGATGTAAAAGAAAAAAAAAAGGCAGGGGCACAGCAAATACCCAAAAGTAACAGAGAAGAGAACTAGTCTTAGTAGGATGTTTCCTAGAGGGAACACAAAGGGGTATAGGAAGGGCATAGAAAATTCCTAAAAAAAAAATAAACCCTCTGGTTTGGTCCTTGGAGAAGGACTATCAAAACTGTTATTCCTCTGAATAAATGGCACAATTTGGTGTGAGCTGGCGTTTTTCTTTGGGTGGGGTTATTTGCCAGTAATATTGTAAGTGTTTTAATAGTTTTAATTTCCAGCAGCAAAAGAATGCACCTTAGTCTCCAGAAAGCATAACAGGTAAATAGTAATTATGAAAGTACCCATTTTTTTGCATTAAAAATTTTTACATGTGTAATATGTAACCCAAAAATTGAAATGAAAATATAATTAAAAGAAATACTACTTATAAAATGTAGCACTGTAGCACTGCCCTCCTATTGTTCTTCAATTTGCTCAAGCGGGCACCAGCAATGTCTCCATTGTGAGACTTGTTGTTCCTGTTTTTGGCATATTGAATATGCCACGGGGAGCTTGCTAGGCTCTGCTGTGTGGGTGGGATACTATCAGTAGCTGCTGAACTTTCCGAGATGGATGGAGAAATCGAACCCGGGTTGGCCATGTGAAAGGCAAATGCCTTACATGCTGTGCTATTGTTCCATTCAATATAAAATGTAATTCTGTTTAATGAGCAAGTCCAAGAGGCAATTCCTAAGCCAATTAAAATTGATATAAAATATTCAAAATTAATAATGATAAAAATTATACTAGACAACACAATTTACTGTTAAATATATGTGTCTTTTTTTACTTATTTGCTATCCTAGCTCTTGCTGTTGATAAAATTTATTGTAATAATAAATTTAGGCAGCGTCTGTTAGGGAACTAGAGATAAATTCAGAACTTGTGGGCTTTACTTATGATGTTCAACAAAAGAGAGTTCAATATACAAGGGTAGTGGAAGAAAAGATATGTACCTAAAAATGTGAACAGGGGCCAAATAAATTTATTTTGGAGAACATAAGACTATTCATAACAACTAAGATGAGATAAACTTAAAAGATTTGGAAAATGCTTTAAGAACAAAAATTATAAGAACAATAGATATTGCTTTCTTCTCTATATTTTCATCATAGCCCCAATAGAAAGGTTGTAGAAAATTCATAATGTATATATATATATATATATATATATATATATATATGTTTCAACCTCTTTCTTCAAAAGTTCCTGATGATCAAGTCAATTTGAGTATTTGAGTTGGTTTACACTGAGGAACTAAGAGGCCTGGATCTTTAATAATGTGTCATTATACATTGACTTGGCTAATAAATTTTTGCAGTGATGTGGCAAGAAATGATTTATTTAGTAGTGAATGATTTATTTATCTTTTAACAGCAATGTCTATTAAATAGAATATATAGGGCTGGAGTGATAGCACAGCGGGTAGGGCGTTCGCCTTACAAGCAGCCAACATGGCCGACCCGAGTTCGATTCCTCCGCCCCTCTCGGAGAGCCTGGCAAGCTACCGAGAGTATTCGATATGCCAAACACAGTAACAACAAAATCTCCAATGGAGACGTTACTGGGCTAACGCTCGAGCAAATCGACGATCAACGGGAGGGCCTTTACTTTATATATATATATATATAGAGAGAGAGAGAGAGAGAGAGAGAGAAGCAGAAAACCATATCTTCCTTTTTTGTGTATGTGTTTATGATAATTGCTACCACCATAATTCTGATGGTCTAGAACTGTTACCAGTTTTGACTTTGTGCCAGTTTTGACTTTGTGTGATGTCAGGTAATTCAAATTCTTTTCTGGAACCCAATGTCATCCTTACTGCTGAGAAGACATTCACCACCACTGAAAATTTCAAGGTTAATGATAATTATTTCCCCGAATACTTCCTTGTAGTTTTCTGGGTCCTATATTTCATGATTCTGTTAGTTTACAAAAAGGAATGCATTTTGTACATAAAATGTAGGTCTACTCATGATTTGAATACTTTCCTACAGCTTGCCCAGCAAATTCTGGCATTTCTACTTCATTGACAATAGGCCATTAAAGAATCTAGGCCTCATTTAGTACTGCAAACTGGAAGTAATCAGGCTTTCATATAATCATAAGGACAATGATTCTAGAATAGGAATCAGGACTTGGGATCATCAGTGTGGAGCAATCCCGAGATATGTGTCATAGGGGAAGAACGCATGTGAGTTGGAAAGGTTCAGGCAAAGGAGTGTTGTGAGAGTAAGTGACTTGTAAAATTTTTGAGCTATATTTTTCTATCCTTTTTTTGTGCAGGATTAGCAGGCAGAAATCTCCAGACAATGGCCACAGAGTACCTCTTGTCATGATCTCCAGATGGCTCTGTTGTGGTGATCGTGGTTGTCGGTTTTCTTTATAATCACTGAATAGCTGAGTTATACTGTTTAATTTCAGAAGTCTCATTGAGATAAGCATAAAGCCAGAGAAACAAGAGGACAATCATTTGAGAACATAATAAACCAAGATATGATTTGAAATAAATTACTCTTTTTTCCCAAATCCTTTGCTCTGTTCACCCAAAAGCAAGAAGCCTGGACCCCCTTTGGAAATAATTCTGCAGGAAATAAAGATTGATCTGATTCTAAGTGATACCCATGCAAATAGAATAGTATGACACCCCTCAGAAGAGGAAACATTTCAGCAATAACAGAAGGCTCTGAAAAGAGTAAAAGTAGATCCTCACCAAACATCCTTACCTTTTGACAATATCCGAACACCTTTCAACTAAACAGATTATGCCAAGTAAAGGAAACTTAGAAAATATTCCTATATAACTCTTTTCCAAAGTTTGTTCTTTGGACAATACTAGCTCAAGCCATTCACCCATTTCTTTGTCTCCACTGCCCTTATTATTTTTTTGAGGGGGTGGTTAGTTTAGTTGGACCAAACCAACAGTTTGATGACCGACACACTGCTCTGTCCTCAGGGATCATTCCTGATAATGTTCAGCAGTCATACATGGTCTTGGAGATGCTGTTGGTACCTATCTGGGAGTGAGATGTCAGTTGGAGACAAGCCTCAACTAGAATGGTCGAGCAACAGGCATAAGGTCACGAGCTGTGTTGTAGGTCAATGATCATTCTATTGGGACTTTTTACTTGTCACCCTCCTGGAGAGAGAAAGAAACTTCTGGGTCTCATTTTTGCTGCCACCTCAACACAAGTTCAGTTGGATTTTTACTGACCATATTACAAAAATAATGGAGAAAAAAATCTTACATTCTCCAAAACCTTTGTTGTAATTGAAGTACCAGAAGCAAATAAACAATTGTTGTTATATTAAGTTATCATATTACAAGTGTTGGTGTTATTTATTCATAAGTAACGGAAATGATGTTATGAAATTCTTGGTGTGCCTATCTAGATCAAGCATCAATTCTAATTTTGCTGCAAAATTCAATTTAGAACCTTTAACTTCTAATAATAACTTTATATCCTATATATACAATAATTTACACTGTAGACTTTAATCACTCCTCAACTATATTTTAATTTCTTGTGCGGGAGATTTATTTATTTATTTTTTAGTTTGAGGCAACAGCCAATGGCTCAGGTATTAACATGGGTTTAGTTCTCAGGGGTAACTCCTGACAGACTCAGAGAACCTTTACAGGGAACAAGCCAAGGCAGGACATTTTCTAGGAGAGAACCTTATGCCATCCTCTGTCTTTACAGACCCAATATAATTTGTAATAACTTTTGTATCTTTTAATTTTCCCTTCATACTCACTGTGGGTCACACTCTTTAGTAATGGTGTTTTCACGTATTAGTATCGTAATGCTCACAGAGGGTCATTGAGGGTGCTCAATGAGGGCTTAGCTGGGGCTTACACTGGGGGCATATTTGGGTTATGGTATTGCTGGGATCATACACTTTGATTGTAGTGCTCTCATCATCAACTGTACACCAGAAGTGAGACAGTATTTTGGATAAAGACCATGATCATGTGCTCAAGCAGCAACAGAATTGAACTCTTGAACTCACACCTGCAGGGTAGACATGTTTTGCTACTGAATAATCCTCCAGATCTTAGAGAGAAATTTTTGATATTTGATATCAATTGAAATATTTTGAAATTTAATACACTGGAATGTCTGTTGGAAATGTCTCCCTAAAAATACAATAGACCTTAGATAGAAAGGAATATGTGACAAGAATGTTCAAAAAGAGTGGCTGAATTATTAAACAAAATGGGATATTATAGTCCACCAATAAGGAGATTCAAAACTACAGTCAACAATAATTCATGAGCATCACAGTTTAGTTCTACTATTTAACAATTTCAAGCTTTTTGTTTTTAGTTGAGTCTGGAGGTAATAAACAGAAGTGCTCATAATTTACTCCTGGCTCTGTGCTCAGGTGCAACTCCTGATGGTGATCCAGGGGACCATTGTGGTTTCAAGGATAAAATCGAGATCCTTTGCCTTTGTCTATTGTTCTATAACTTCGGCCCAAGCTTCTTTTCTACATTACACAATGTTTGTATAGTTTTTATCACTATTAAAGGCAATATTATAAAAGACTTAAGTATAATTAACTGCTAACTAAGTATCACTATTGGCTATTAGTACATGGTAAAGTAAAACACCTTTTATGACTGTCATTTGATCCTTAGAACAATAACACCTTTATTATTATGAATAAGAATCTTCCATGGAAGAATTATTTTAATATTGTTTAATTTTGAATAGTATTTACCCTAAGACATGTAATCTAAAACTTATACATATTAACTAATTTAATACTCATAGCAGTTCTATGATTAACATTATCACTACATTTTTCTAAAGAGAACTCTAAGGTAGAGTTATCTCTTTAGTTGGAGAATGAAGAGTTGGGGGAGGAAGACTTACAATTCTTTTTTTTTCCCTTTTGGGTCACATTGAGCGATACTCAGGAGTTACTCCTGGCTCTGAACTCAGGAATTACTCCTGGCAGGGCTTGAGGAACCATAGGGGATGCCTGGGATTGAACCCAGGTCAGCCATGTGCAAGGCAAATGCCCTACCCGCTGTACTATCGCTCTGGCCCCTATTCTTATCTAAGTGTCTGTAGTAAGGCCACAAGTTCATCTTCAACTCTTCACATTGTGGAATTGATTCCTGGCAATGCTCTGATGTCACAGTCTCTGATGTCACAACAACAGTGACAAAAACCAAATGTAGAAAAATAAAAAGATAGAGATATACATATAGTCTTCCCTTTGTGTGGAGGGAAAGGGTAAAAGTAAAGATAAATAAAATTCTCTATATAGATGATTTTATGACATCTCTTGTCCACAGTAAAGAGCATTGAATTATCTATGAAATAATTCCTCCATAAATGAGTATTTAAAAACAAATTCAATATAAAATAGCACCATTGTACGTGAAAAATTTAAAGGTCTTATTTTGTTCTCTTATAAAAGTTTGTCATATAGCAATGATTTTTATTTTCTAAGTGAATAGGTCATGAATTCCTGATACAAGTATAGTTTTATATTGTCTGAAATGCTAGTAGGTATAATTTGTTATTTCAAGCAAATATTGAGAGAACACTAATTTCAGTGCTTTAAAAATGTTGATATTCCATATAAAACAATCTTGCATATGTTAATGATCTTATAATAATGTCTTTTACAAACAGGTAATTACCACTCCGTGGAGTTAATGCTCTCCGTTCAACTAAATAGAGATGTTCAGTCTGTGATAGGTTGAAATATTCCCACTCAGAAGCAAGTTTATCAGTGAATAGTAACAATACTTTTAATCTTTTTTAAAAAGCATATTTTAAAAAATTGCACCAAATCTATATTCATATACGTGGGAATGATTTTTATTATTTCTATTTTCATTATCGTCCAATATTTTGAAATTCTAATGTAGATTCACAAATATACCCGTACATCAGAGTTTAATGAAGAGTTTGATGTCAAATTGATACCTGTTGGTAAAGAGGCAATAACACTCAATACCAAACTTGTGGTATGAGACATAATTGTTCTTCAAATGTGGTATAAGACATAATTCTGTGTGTGTGTGTGTGTGTGTGTGTGTGTGTGTGTTAACCTCTTTTCTCTTCTTAATTGAATCACTGTCAGATAAACAGGTACATTGCTGTTCATGACTGGGTTTCAGCATGCTTTCAACATTTCAAAATGCTTTTCTTCAAAGTAGGCATTTCCCATGACTGATGCACTGTTTTCCTCCCCTGCCTCTACCCATTCAGCCTGCCTCTGGCAAGCACTTTTCTTCTTTCTCTTTCTCTCTCATTTTTTCTCTCTCTGTTTCTGTCTCTGTCTCTCTGTCTCTGTCTCTCTCTTCTTTTTACTCTCTCTCTTTCCTTTTGAGCAGTACAGTTTGCAACACGGGTAGTGAAAGGTTATCATATACATCACTTTACCTACTTTCAGCACTCAGTTTTTAATCCAGAGTGATTACCTCCAAATATCATTGTTCTAGGGCCCCATCTCTTTCCCAAATGTCCTCCCTTGCCCCCATTTGTCAAAAACTTCCAACAATGGACTAGTCCTCCCAGTACTTGTTTTATATTTCCCCCCTTGCTTCCTAGTTAATTTCATTACTAATATCTCTGGGCTGGAGCGATAGTACAGTAGTAGGGCATTTGCCTTGCATGCAGCCAACATGGCCGACCCGAGTTCGATTCCTCTGCCCCTCTCGAAGAGCCCAGCAAGCTACCGAGAATATCTCGCCCACACGGCCGAGCCTGGCAATCTACCGGTGATGTACTCGATATGCCAAAGTAACAACAAAGTCTCCAATGGAGACGTTACTGGGACTGCTAGAGCAAATCGATGAACAATGGGAGAACAGTGACAGTGACAACAGTGTGCTTAGTACTAGTTGTTCATATTCTCTGAAAATGGTTGTTTGTACAATGTGAAAAATGTTTACATTTATACAATAATAATAATAATAAATAATAATAAATTATAAGCATAACAAAAATAACTTTATCAATAATACTGATTAAACTTGATTCTGCATATGAATTAATACAAGTTTGGATGTGAGGCACAATACAAATGAGGGAACCATCCATGAATTAATTCACCTTTTATGTACTTGTTAAACATGTACAGTGTGATAGACATTGCTTTAAGTAACCCATTACTAACAGTTTTTTTAGCATAAAAATGTATTCATTCTATAGAGTATTATAATAAGTAGCAGTAAACAAATAAATAAATTGAGAAAGCACAGAAAATAATGAAAGCTTTATTGAGCAGCTTCTTACTTTGAGCAGTTAGTGAAAGTCCACTACAAAAACTTGGCTGGATGAGTTAATGCTTATATGATAAAAGAGATAAAATGAGACACATATTTCTACGTCACAGAACGAGGAGAAAAGAATGCAAAGTTTAAGAAGAGGACTCCCAGAACGACCACCAACTGGGAGCTCTTTGGCTCTGTTGCGGCAACATGGGAAGATGCCGCCATTGACAACATTACTGATTACGGGACATCAAAAGATCGCGTGGACACCCACCTACAAGATGGTCAGACTTCTTTGTCAAGACCTGAATGATCGGTTTGAGGCTCTGCATGTTCCTAGAACGAACAGATGCCATTGGGATATGCTAGCACGCAACCAGGATGAATGGAGACGTTACTGGCACCCGCTTGAGTAAATCGATGAATAACGGGGGTTAAGTGATTAAGTGATATTTTGACATTAGTAGTAGACATCCCTCAAAGATATTTTCTAATCTGTATTTCAGTTTGTTTATATATTATATAAACACAAGGATTAGAGAGGTGCACACAATTTTTGACTTTTAAATTGCTACTAGTATTATTTTACTAGCCTAATATGATAAATGATGATAGACTTATTTGTGATTCCTATTTGTTCTTTCATTTTGCTATCAGTTATTTTTTTAAGTTATGATAGAATCAGTTCTATGTCTTTTCTACTATGGAGAGAAATAGTGACTAGGAATTTCAGGGCTACAGTTAACATACTACATTTTTAGTTTTATATTTAACAAAGTATTTTGTGATTTGGGTGAGTGTTATAAAATGCTTAACATTTTATGTGCCCTTCATTAAAATGCTGATAATAGTATTTAATCTATCACTGTCGACTTTTAAAGAAAACATGAAATGATGCATGTAACCTAGTACAAGAACTTGCCATATAACAATGACTTTATTTTAACTAATATGATTTAGGAATTTAGGGCAAAAGAGAGAGGTTACCAATTTTTGTTCAGTACTAGAGGTTCCATGAAAAAGACATATCATGTGATTAAAACACACAGAAGACCTCTGCCTAGTACATAAAGATCTTATTCTATCATATGAAAAAAAAAAAAGCCTAGCAAATATTATGGATGCACATGAATAGAAAAACTATGTACTACACTCATCATATTCAATTTTTCAAAAGTCTGTTGGGAAGTAGCTGGACTCATCAAAATATATGGTAGGAATTTATGGAGACCTATTATATCCAGATTAACCACATATATCTTGTATATCGTGGACTATCTGCGTAACTTCTTAATACTACTACTTTCAACTATGAAAATAAACAGATAAAATTAAGGAGAAAGAGAAAAATCAATAAATATATGAGTCACTGTTTACTTCTGTAAATAAAATTTTAAAATTTATAAATTCCAGCATTTTAAAAGTGAAGATATAATGTAGGATATCTTTGAGTAATCCATGCTATCCTGAAAACTAAATTATTAACAAGTCTCACAATGGACATTACTGGGCCCGCTTGAGCAAATCGATGGACAACAGGAGGACCATGACTGTGATCAATCACATAATTTATATATAAAATTTATATAATGAAAGCTGCTCATTACAGCTTTTCATTATTTTCTGTGCTTTCACCATTTATTTATGTGCTTACTGCTATTTATTATAATACTCTATAGAATGAATACATTTTTATTCTAAAAAACTATTAGTAATAGGTTACTTAATGCAGTGTCTATCACACTACATTGTACATATTTAGCAAGTACATAAAAAGTGAATTAATACATATATGGTTCTCTTAATTTTTAGATTAAAATTAAGATGAAGTATTGGAAGTCCCGACTTTCAGGAAGTGGAATCCAAAGTGTATTTTCATCTTTTTTTTCTTATTTTGGGGCAGAGCTCAGGGCTTATTGCAGACTTCATTGCTAGCAGGTCTTGAAGATCATATTCAGGGCTGGAGAGATAGCACAGTGGGTAGGGCGTTTGCCTTGCACGCGGCTGACCCGGATTCGATTCCCAGCATCCCATATGGTTCCCTGAGCACTTCCAGGGGTAACTCCTGAGTGCAGAATCAGGAGTAACCCCTGTGCATCGCCAGGTGTGACCCAAAAAGAAAAAAGAAGATCATATTGGATGCTAGGGATTGAAGCTAGAAAACACCTTCTGTGCTTTACTACATCTCCTGCACCCTCATGAAATGATTTTTTTAAGAGAAAGTAATTCTTGTGCTTTGAAGTAAATTATTATATCTTCCTGAATCAAATGAGTTATCACAGACCAATTATATTTTATAGATCATATAGGGAAGTAACTGGCATGAACACATCTTTTAACAAATCTTATTAAAAGCTTATTAAAATAACCTATGTAAAAGTCACAAATTTTGCTCTAAAACCAATTTCTATTTATTGTAAATATTCCATCCCAATGGAAAACCAGCAGGACCGTACTACTGTTCAAGAACGGAGACATCCATGACATTGGGAACTATCGCCCGATCTGCCTATTGTCTGTCATCTACAAGTTGTTCACTCGAGTCATCATAAATAGAATTGGCAGAACACTAGATGAAGGACAACCAGGCGAGCAAGCCGGGTTCCGCAAAGGATTCAGTACCATCGACCATATCCACACAATACCCAAACTCATTGAGGTTTCTCGGAAGTTCAAAATGCCGCTCTGTTTAATGTTCATTGATTTAAAGAAGACTTTTGATTCTGTTGAGACAGAAGCGGTCATTGAAGCCCTAGCCAATCAGGACATTCAAGCCCAATACATCAAGATCCTCCGTGAGCTGTATTGCGGATTCACTACCAGGATCTCACCATTCTACAAAGAAGTAATCATCCATGTCAAGAGAGGGGTGCGGCAGGGTGATACCATTTCACCAAAACTCTTCAGTGCCACCCTCGAGAACATCATGCAACAACTGGAATGGGAAGGAATGGGAGTGAAGATAGATGGTCGGCAATTACACCACCTCCGCTTTGCTGATGACATTGTTTTAATAACACCAAACATCAGCCAAGCGGCACAAATGCTGGCCGACTTTGACCGTGAGTGTGGAAAGTTAGGACTACAGCTGAGTCTTACGAAAGCAGTTTATGAGAAACAGCCTCGTTCCTGATGCCCCATTTGCTCTCAACGAAACGACCATCTCTGAATGAAACAGCTATGTGTACCTAGGTAGAGAAGTCAACATGACAAATGACCTGGCACCCGAGCTGCGCAGGAGAAAGAGAGCGGCTTGGAACGCCTTCAAGAATGTCGAAGAAATAGCTAAGAGGACGAAGAACCTCCGGCTCCGGGCACATCTCTTTGATTCCACTGTTCTTCCTGCATTAACATATGCCTCAGAGACCTGGGCCCTACGTAAACAGGATGAGAACGCTATTCAGGTCTCCCAAAGAAGAATAGAAAGAGCTATGCTTGGAATATCACGTTTCACTCAAATGAGAGAAGGAATCCGGAGTTCTGACATCCGTCAACGATCAAGGATCAGGGACGCTGTCTCATTTGCCAAGGTGTCAAAAATCAGATGGCTGGTCACGTAATGAGATTTAAAGACGACTGCTGGACTAGAGCTGTTACCGACTGGATTCCACGGGATGTCAAAAGACCGCGTGGCAGCCCACCTACCAGATTGTCAGACTTCTTCGTCAAGATCATGAACGATCGGTTTGTGGCCCTTCATGTTCCCAGAGTGAACAGATGCCATTGGGCTACACTAGCACGCGACAGGGACAAATGGAGACGTTACTGGCACCCGCTGGAGCAAATCAAACACTAACGGGAAGTTAAGTGATTAAGTGATTAAATAAATATTTCGACCCTATGAAATATGTGCTTATTTATTTATATATATTTTGAAATCAATTATCTGCACCTATAGAGATATTCTAATATGCTTTGAAAGTCTGTGTAAAATTTGATCCTACTCCTTCATGTATTCGGTGTATTTGATATCCTGCTCTTCCTGTTCTACATATATACATCACACAAAGTTTGGAGGTTTCTCACTATAAATATATCTTCTCTTTTTCCTTAATATCTTACCTGATAACTTGAATACCCTATTACTAAATCTCTACTGTTAACCAGTACTACTAATATCTGTTCTACAAGTAACTCACTTTTTTTCTTGCATGAAAACCTTCATCTTACACTTGGTTTGAAGGAGTAGGCTAATTATATATAATTTGCATGTCATGAGTGTCTTGCATGTTCCAATCACTATAATGCTGTGTCTTTCCTAATTGTATTAACATTTCATTCCTGTGCCTACGCTGAGGTTCAAATCTTCTTATCTCATCATTAGAATTACTGTTCTAGAATTTTTTTCTCAAATAATTCAATTTCTTAAAACTAATGTGCTATTAGTTTACAATTCTACAAAATATTCAAGAATTCACCATTGTCAGATTAACCCACCAGCTACCTATTCCTTTCATCTCAAATTCCCCTCTCATAAACACAATTTTGTTGGTGATATTAGATTCTAATGGTAGTTTTCATCTGTTTTGTTATTTTATTTTACTTTAAAAAAACATTCTAGATAAGCAAAGTATTCCAGTGAAATAATATTTTTATTAGGGAAACACATGAAAACTTTCCACAATCATGACACATGATTATGAAACATAGAGTTTGATTTATAGCAACATAAATCATATTGGAACTCACATTTTCATATTAAGGGAATATTTAAATTTGTGTTTCACATTCTCTAAGTGCTATTCTTGTTCTTTTTAATTTCAGCCACTGAGATGATAGGACTCAAAGGAAAACAAAATGGATTTATTCATCACTGAACACTATTAATTGTATATTGGCCTCTTTAGAAATGGAGTTTGATAAAATGACTTAATCACAATTTTTCAGATGGAAGTTATAAATAATTAACCAATATATAACAGTGATAAAAGAAAGCAAAATTCAGCATATTTAACCAAATTATGGTCAGTTAAGGATATTGTTTATAGGCTTTTGTTCTATTATTTTAAATGATTCTGTCGCATATAGAAATCTAATATGCTCAGTTGAAATTGCTACATTTTAGTATTCTATATGCTTATATGTATACTTATATAGATATAAATCACTACATAAGTAACTATAATTTATTGATCATTATAACTCACTGGATATATAAAAATTGTTAAAATGTATAGTATAATCAAACCACTGCAATTGAAATGATTATCTAAGTATCATGAAAAATAACATGAGAATAGCTATAATCACATGCTAATAGATTTATCAGGTATAATTATTTGTGGCACTGTGATAGAGATCTGGGGCCAATATCCTAGAATAATACATAAATTTAGTGGTGCCATATAAGTAAGATAATAACCCATTTGAGGAAGCATGTTTTTTAAATATTGAGGTTTTGATTTAAGATTATTAAAAATCTTGTCAAGTTTACCATAAGAGGAAATGTTATCATTTCTGTTGAAGGATCTTTTAATCTGGACAATCCAGATGAAGCAGTCATTAAAGATATCAGAAAATTGACAAAGTGTCTCACAAAAAAATTAACAAACACTTTTTCACAAAAAGCATTGAGAGAACATGATATTTGAGATAGATAAATCACCTCTCCCCTCGCGGCATTGTAGAAGCACATAGAAGAACTGTTTCAGAAGTTTTGGTGACAAGTGGTAGTTCCCATAGCTGTCAAATCACTAGGTATAAATAGGTATTGTTTGTTTAAAGAAATATTCAGCATTTTCAAACACCACTATGACTTATCATCTCGTGTTTTCTGTCACTATCCTATCAAAACAAGTACATTTTGACCTTCTCTATCACAAGGTTGTCTTTATCCTATTGCAGATGGTTGTTTACTTTATTAATCTTTTTATTGTGAGCTTTCTTATACCAGTAGATGTGCTTTAAAGGACCATATGTTTTAAAAGCTCAAGGATTTCCCTCATTTCAATATGCACATTATAATGACAAGAAACAGACTAAGATATTCAATATAAAAATAAAACAACTATACTGTATTATTTGTAGTTATCAATAGTCTAAAATATAATAGGAAAATATTGGCTCAGTGTCAGAGTGAATGACAATCCTGCTCTCGGTGGTAACTGGATACATAACTTTAAAACAGGTTTGGTATTTCCCCAAGTGCTCAATTTTTCTCCACTCTAAAACAATGACTGTGATCTTAATATCAGATCTCCAAAAATATGGACTAGAGAAAAAATTCAAAAAAGATATTTTTTACATGGCAGTCTTTTTAAAAACCACCAAAAATGCTCAAGATGAATGTTGCAAAAAATACACTGAAATACTAAAAAATGTTAATAATTTTTCCCTACCGATCTATCACTGTATTTCTCTCCTCTAACAGGAATCTCTTAGCCATAGATCACTATCTGGATCTCTTCTTTATTATTGTTTTTATACTTAAAAACTAAGGTTAGCATCTTCTGTGCCATTGATTATTTTTAAGAACACTATTACCTTTTCAATAGATTATTACCTCTATCTACCTATTTATTAACCACCAAAGTAAATTAAGTCTTATGAAAAAATTCATAAGTAAAGAATCAATGACTTTTAGTTATTTTGACCATTCCATTTTCTTTCTCAAATTTTACAGAGATTTTTTTCTTTATACCTATAATTTTAAATGGATGAATTATAATTACAATGATATTGTCTTCCATTACTTATAGTTACATATGATAGTTTATGGAATACTCTTCAATATATTATAACATATACTTTTTTGAAAGTAATATTCCCAGTTATTAATGACCCATAATCTATCATTCTTTCCTAGTTCACAAAATCGGTAAGCAGTAATTAAACTCATAAATTTAAATTCACAAACACAAATAAAATAATCAAAACCAAACCAATTTCAGTATCACTACTTGCCTCCTATCCATGCTTCTTTATTTTTTATTTATTTAATTACTTATTTTGCTTTTCTCTTCTATTTTCTGCTTTCTTTTCCTCATGGAGTGGTTGGGGAGGGAAATATGGGTACATCAGGCAGTACTTTTTTTTCTTTCTTATTCTTACTCTTTTGAAACACATTTGACAGTACAGACTATAGATGATCCATAAATCATATAAAGACAGTTCTGAAAACAACTGTTCTCTAAATAAAAAATATAAAGAATAGACATGAAAAACAATTTCCTCATTAAAAAATACGACTTTTCCAGTATTTAAGATTTTTTATGAAATAAAAAACACAACATGAGTACAACCCAAGATCACAAGACTTCTTTGACTTTATGGTACAAATCTCTAATTTTGCTTCATTTAGGTTATTATTTGGATATAAGGTTTGTCTGATATGAGTTGTACTTTCAACTTTCATTTAAGCAGTTTTTTCTACTGTTTTTAATTGATTCTAAAGGCAGAAAATGTTTTATTTAGCATTTATATCACACACCATTCCTCAAAACTAATCTTCCTTGTTCATAGAAGACTCTCAATAAGGTGAGGTAGTTTCAAAGTATAGTGAAACTAAGTCATAATTTCAAAGCTTACGCATCTTCCAAATATCAAAAACACGATACAATGAGTTATTACTTTACATGCTCAACATAGTACCCATATTTCTCTAGCTATTTTAATATATTGTGAGTGTTTTCTAATTGCTTATATCATTTTATCACTATTGACTTTGTGGTATCAAGAATATAAAACCTGTGGGTTCAGAGAGATTGTACAACCAGTAGGGTGCTGCCTTGCATGTAACCACCCCAGGTTTAATATGAAGTAATAGCACAGCGGGTAGAGCCTTCGCCTTATAAGCAGCCAAAATGGCTGACGCGAGTTCGATTCCTCTGCCCCTCTCGGAGAGCCTGGCAAGCTACCGAGAGTATTCGATATGCCAGACACAGTAACAACAAAGTCTCCAATGGAGACGTTACTGGACCCGCTCGAGCAAATCGACGATCAACGGGAGGGCCTTTTTCTTTTTTTCTATGTACTCATATGGTACCAGAGGTCACCAGGAGTCATCCCTGAGCATAGAGCTAGTAGTAAGAAACAGGACTCCAAACACACACATACAAACACACATACACATATACACACAAACACACACATATACAAACAAACACATTAATACTTCAATTTTTAAAAAATATTAACATTATTGTCAAATGTAAAGCTTATGTAAAAATACACAATTGCTTTTAAAACTCCAGCTCATTATATTAATCATACTCAGTGTGTTTGCAACCATTTTTTTAAGAGCTACACAAAATGGAGCTCAGAAAGTAAATTGATACATTAGTGAAGTTATGGAAACAGAGACTGCTACTATAGGAACTTATTTATTTATTTTTTGTTTTTTCATAATTTTATGTGTTACAATTTAGGAATAGTAATGAGATTGAAATATTAATACTAAAATTTCTCTAGAACTTATGAACATCTCATGTTTCATTTCTATGAAATATAAAGTTGATTCAGTTGAGTCCTTGCAATATGGAAAAAAATTTTCTAATTGCCTTTGTAGAGAAAATAGAAAATAATTTAGACACCTTAACAAAATAATCCTGACAAGATACCATTAGTTAGAAAATAAAAATAATTTCATAGCTATAACAAACTTTTTGCAGCCCTCACATTAAGATAACACTTTATTGTCTAAAATATCTAAATATTTGAAATATTGATTAATTTTTTACTTTAATAGTCATATTTGCATACAGTGGTGCTTAATATAATCTTACCTGGTATTTCATTTTGCTTTCTCACATAGTTATACATTAAAATTACATTAAATCATTGTGCAAGGTTTGCAATATAAATGAGTCACTCTATAGAAAGATCAAATAATCACTTAAAGTTTGATGAAAAATTCAACTACCCAAATAATAATTTTATAAAACGGGGAAAAATTAGCTCACTGCAAAGAAAATTTCTTGTGAATTAAGTTTAAAAAGTCGAAAAATCAATATTTCTTCATTTGTAAACAAAAGTGGAGATGTAGTTTCAAGAAACAGCTTATTCGAGAAAGGGGCTTTGACTGGGAAGGGCTTTAGGGCTCTAGTGAAAAGAAGTTTGCTGTATGGCAGTGAGTGCAGCATTAGAATAACATGCATGGTACTAGGCTTACAGTATTATAACTCATGTAACCTCAATAAAATGGAGGAAAATGATAAATAACAAAAGTCATCCATTTTACACATCAAGAAACACATAGAGAAGTGAAAATGAAATTTAAACTATTTATTACCTTTTAATTAAAGTGCTTCTCCCCCAAATAGATATTCATTATTCTGAGTGAACCTCACCACTATAAAAAATTGATTTAGGAAGAATATTTTCTGGTTAGGTGAAAAACTGTTCTGAAGTTATTTCACTGAATCATTTCATATGAAAATCCTAGGTCTCCTGGACTGGGAATAAGGCATTGAGGGGCATTCCTTGTATGTAGTAGAGGTCTAGGACATATCAGGACCTGGTCTCATAAAAGCCAAATAAATAAAAGTCAAGGTCTTCTTTTTTCATTTTCTGTAACTAGCACTCACTGAGTAAATTCGGTATTAATAAAAATAGGTAACCCAATTTGTTACAAGATCCTTCCTTCTTAGCTGATATTCAGATTGAACATACAGAACACAGCTCTAGAAAGTACCCCGTGATCAATAAACAAAAAGAAGGGAATTGAGTTCAGAGCTTGTTGGTCTGTCCAGAAATCTAGATGCAGATGGTTGTGCCAGGAGTATACATTCTAAAACAAGAGGATAACTGATCTGAAATGCCTTGGATGTAGTAGTCTCTACGTCCATTGTAAGGTTATACACGTTCTACATCATGAAATAGGTATGAAACTGTAGACTAAGTTATGACCAAGTAAGGTGAAGTATTTAAACTTTTATCTGAATGAATTAGAAAGTATTTGCTGATGAGACATAGCTTGAGTCATAACAAGCAGCACATCACATGACCAGTGTTACCCATATTAAATATGAGTTACATTTAGAAAAATAGTTCCCTCTAACAAAATGAAAACAGAGAATATGAAACTCTCCAAAATTATTCATAAAACTTTAACAATTTTCGCTATCTATAAAACTTTTTTGTAATTAATTTACTGAATACATATATGAAATAACTTGATTTTCTATTAGTTGGTCAGATAATAGATCGAGCTAATCTATATCCTGTAGCAATATAGCACTGTCCTCCCCTTGTTCATTGATTTGCTCAAATGGGCACCGGTAATGTCTCACAACAAATTGTGAGACTTGTTGTTACTGTTTTTGGCATATTGAATCCAGCACGGGGAACTTGCCACGCTTTGCTGTGCAGGGAGATACTCTCAGTAGCTTGCTGGGCTCTTCAAGAGGGATGGAGGAATCAAACCCGGGTCAGCCACATGCAAGGCAATGCCTTACCCACTGTGCTATTGCTCCAGCCCTGCTGAGCCATCGCTCCAGCCACATCTATATTCTATTGTGTGAAATTTAAAAATGAATTCATTGAATCACATTTCATATTAAAATTGCACACAACTTTCTATCTCATTCTCCCTCATTCTTAGTGCATATTTCCCTTTTTTCCATGAAACTGAACTGATGAAAGAAAGTATGTCCCCCAAAATTAAGAAACAGAATTAACTTCAGTGTGTCTACAGGAAATCACTTATCTTCATTAGCTCTCCATTTTCCAATATAGAAAATAAAGGAAGCAAGATCTTTAAGATTCCACCTATTATCATTGCATGCAATCCTAAAAGCCTATGTCTAAAAATTTAAGCTTTGACACCAATCTAATTTAGACTTTTAATTTAGATATCTAATCATAATCAGCTTAATTAGAGAGAATGCATGAAATGTGAGGATCGAAGAGAGCATACTTAACCAATTTAAATTAGCTGCTCTTTCTTTTAATATTTTCTCTATTTGAGTAGTGACTTTAAATCCTAATTTTCTACATATAAGTTTAATACTCTTATTTTGATATTTAACTTATTTTCACTTCTGCACTGATTTTTTCATTATATTGTATCATATAAGAAAGTGTTCAGTTGCAAGAAACTGAACAAAAATTGAAACAAGATTTTATCCTTTTTGAAAGATTTCACTTTGCTACAAGATCAAGCTCCCAAGTTAATTGTCAAGAAGAATACAACAAACTATTATTAGCTATGATCATTAATAGTATCTTGATCATCTGAAGTATATTTTCTTCATAAACATTATCAATAATACTTCATGTCAGTTCAAATATATCCACTACACTCTAGGACCAGCTAAGTAGCAGAGTGAACTACCAACAATGCTCCCAATCTCTAGGCCAGGAGTGTTAGTAAGGAGAAAGTTCTTAATTTCCAATTGACTGGTCTATGTGGTTATGGGAAAGGGAGAGAACATCTAAATCTGAAGGCTTATTTTGTTTTAATGATTGTATTTAGTCTCTCTTATTTAAATATTCTGAAATGTAAACATGTTTATGCAACTTAAGCTGTCATAATGAAATATTGAAAGGATGATTTAAACCAGTATTTCTCAGACAGAACCAGATGACCTTCTTTGGGCTCTTAGGATATTGCAGACAGGAAGGAAATGAAAATAGGTGCTAACCATTTGGACAGGGATTCGAGTTAGGGACAGGAAGAAAAAAAGGCCAGAAGGGGCCTATGTTGGGAAAAGGGATGAGAAACGCTGGTTTCAATAGTAGTTCTAGAAACTGATGTCAATTAATTCTGTTCTGTGAGGACATTTCTTGACTGGCCAACAGGCGCTTTTTTGGCATGTGCATTTTTCACTTTTCCTTAGTAATGAGTGCATGGGGTCAAAGAGCTCTCCCTGCAGTTATGGCAAAATTGGAGACAGAGGGGAAATGACATAAATCCAATCTATCTATCAAAGAGGGTGCAGGAGAGGAAGATTCCTCTTTGACCTGGAAGATAGCAAGGAAAATGTCAGTTCTCCCCACATCCACCTGGCTGGAGAACAAAAGAAAGCCAGAGAAACAAAGACCATTGGGTTAATAGGCCTTGAGAGGATATCCACAGAGTCCTCGCAACAGATAGAGCTATAGGTAGAGGCAGGTTACAAAGCAACAGAGACAGAACAGCATGCCGCGGTGGCATACTGGACCTGTTGGATAATGAGGAACCACCAACTAGAGAAAACAACTTTGAGAGACAGAGTCGGATACCAATGTGCACCAGGAATACAGTGCATAAAACCATCAAAGGATAAAATGAGGAGGAAAACTACAGCATGCAAGGATACAGATCTCTAGGCAACCCTAAACTACCTTTCTAGTGTTGAGAAATAAATAACTAGAACTTCGCAAACAACTGGAGATTTGCATGTTAATTTTACAGGATCTCTTTCAAAGATCCACATTAGCAACTAAAGCGGTTTGCCTGTAGTGCTATTAAGCTATAAATCCTGTCATTTTAGGATCCCATCCTACAATCTTATTGAATTTTAATTAACTCCTTAAACATTATCTCCACAGATAGTTATATTGAAGCTTTATGTTGTCTATATATCAATCGGGGGGTGAAAAATTGGGGCTACAATTCAGCTCACAGCAAAGCACTTTTTTCACCACTATAATTTCGTAAAGATTCAATATCTCAGTCAGAGAAATTCCTGAAAAGCATATGTAGTATCTCACAATAAAAAATTTAAGTGATCTTACAGTATTCTCACCAGTAAATCAAAGAAGACGAAGTTTGTTATTTTTTGATAAAATTGACCTTTCAGAGGAAAATGAATTGGCACTCAATGATCTCTTATGTAACACACAGCTAATAAGAGGGAAAATGAAGTGATTAAGGAACACTTCAGAATTAGGACTTGGACCATAATTATCCACTAGCAAGACCAAAATATGAATAATGAATATCATATAAGTGATGTTAGAGATAATGCTGGAGGAAAGCATTGTCTGATTTAATTAACAATATCAAGACAAAGAGTTTTCAAAGGGAGAAAGATATGAATTTCTCATTAACAGTCTATACTCTTTTAGTTTATTAAATAATAGCTTCCTTGGCTAGAATATAACTTTGGCATTGATCATGATTCTTACAAGTTAATACTGTGTGGATTCCAGATATTATATCTATTTAACTGATAAATGCTTAGAAATACTTTAGGAGTCTTAGCTCTCCTGTCATTTGAATGAGACATTTGTGTACCTCTATATTTTAATTTACAAATGTATGTGGCATATATGTCCTCATGCATTCATATAACACCCTTAGTTTCCCTAAATAGATAAATCAGTTATCAGTTCTAGAATGTTTGAAAAGATAGAAATTATTAATCAAAACTATAATCTGAAATTACCTGATTCTCTCAACTTTTTTTGCACGATGGGACCCTGATGGAAAACAATTTCTGAAAATAACCTCTTGGAGGATATTTCCACTCCCTATTATATATGGTCTGGAATGATAGAACATCAGTAAGGCATTTCCATTGCACACATCTGACCAAGGTTTGGTTTCTCTGCCCCTCTCAGACATCCTGACTATCTACAGAGAGTATCTATCTCACCTGCAAAGCAAAGCCTAGAAACCTCCCCATGATGTATTCCATATGCTAAACACAGAAACAAGTCTCACAATGGAGATGTTACTGGTGCCCACTCGATCAAATCGCCGAACAACAGGAGGACAGTACAGTGCAGTGCTATTATATAAGATAAAGTTCTTCACTTGGGGATATAATAGTAGATATTGTTATTTAACATATACCAGAGTATTATGCTCTTTGTTTTGGAGTTAACTTTCAGAATTTTTTCTTATTGGTAACCTTTTTTTTTTCTTAACCTCTGGAACAGGGCAAAGATGTGTCTATCAATTTTTGTCACTTCAACATCATTTGGGGTATTAGCATTCATTGAACAACTCAGAAAACCTAATGCTGAGGTGTCTGTTCTCTAAAATTGTATCAATCTAATTTAATTAAAATAAAATGTCTAGGTTTTTACCTAATGACATTTCAACCTGGAACAAAAGTGTTTCTACATTAAAAGGCCATCAACTAGATTAGTCTGTGCATTTTCAAAACCACTCAGGTTATCACTAGCAAATCAACTAGAATTATAAATATAATTAAGATAAGTCTTTGTTTTAAAAAAGTTTAAAACAACACAGTTTAACGGAAGTGTGACTGAGACTTCTTGCTAACATATTTTTAATATCCCTTCATCTTATAACACTATACATATCTTGGTCTTGATATTAAGAACACAAATAATTTTTAAAGAAAAATAATTTATTTTTGCACTAAAATATTTGTAACCATCTTTTCAATAAAGAATAGCTACAGGCAATTCGGGTGTGCTGAATAAGCTCATTAACCAGCCCTGAGCCAGAGACTAAAACAAATCTCAAAAGATCGATGAGACGGAGGGGGGCGAGTGATTCCTTCCACCTACCCCAGCAGAGCCCCAGCAGCCAAAAACCTTGAGAACCCAATAGCCTGGATGGAGTCCACAGGCTTGGGCAGCCTCACTCATGAATGAATCTGTTGAAAAACTCAGGTATGTGGGTTTGGAACTGAAATCTCCAGGTTCCCACAAAGTCGGGGATGGGTAACCTCCCCTTCTCAGTCTCCTGTTCTTCTGGGAACCTGCAGTCATTCCTATGAACTGCCTTCAGCGTGCACTGAAAAAAACTCATTAACTGATATGATCCAGAGCACTGCACTGCACTGTCCTCCCGTTGTTCATCGATTTACTCAAGCAGGCCCAGTAACGTCTCCATCGTAAGACTTGTTGTTACTGTATTTGGCGTATTGAATATGTCGCGAGTAGCTTGCCAGGCTTTGCCGCACAAATGAGATATTCTTGGTAGTTTGCCAGACTCTCTGAGAGGGGCAAAGGAATCGAACTCGAGTTGGCCATGTTGGTCATTTGCAAGGCAAACGCCCTACCTGCTGTGCTATCCATCCAGTCCATGATCCAGAGATTCATTAATAAATCTCAAAAGAAGATAAGTATCAGGAGGTTTATTCCATGACTTGGAGGCCAGCTGCACACACTAGGGGGAAAAGCAGCTCAGAGAGAGATGGGAGCATGAAATAAAGGGTGTTGGGAGGATCCTCCCTGGATGGGAGAAACATGCTGAAAGTAGACTATAGACCGAACGTGGATGCCACTCAATGCCTCTTTTGCAAACCACAACACCCAAAAGGAGAGAGAAAACGAAAGGGAATGCCCTGCCCAAGAGGCAGGGTGGAATGGGGGATATGGGGGGATGGGAGGGTTACTGGGATTAGTGGTGGTGGAGAATGGGAACTGGTGGAGGGATGAGTACTCAATCATTGTATAACTGAAACCTAAGCACAAAATTTTAAGTCTACAACTGTACCTCATGGTGTATAAAAATTTAAAAAAACAAAGGAATGCCCTGCCACAGAGGCAGGCTGGGATAGGGGGTATGGAGGGGGTGGGAGGGATACTGGGATCATTGTATAACTGAAACCCAAGCACAAAAACTTCTAAGTCCACAACTGTACCTCATGGTGTTTCACTAATAAAAATTTTAAAATAAATAAATAAATAAATCTTGAAAGAGATCAGTTACCTGCAGAGATACTCCTGGACTCCAAAGTGACTATCCAGTTAAAAATGTAACCCCAACTATATCATTCCATCAGAACGTTAGTATTCTTGGAGCGTACAGCTACTTTTGCAGCTCTGCAACATTTCATACTCTGCATCACTGATACACTAGGAGTATCCCACCACATTGGATGGTTTGTAAAGTAGAAGTCAACTAATCTCTAATAAGAAAATATTAACACACAAGGCTTAACCTGTAACAAGTTAGCAATCATTTAAACAAGAGCTTAATGGCTCTGGGTTGTGATACAACAATCTTCACAGTTTCTTTAAGGAAAGTCTTGATAATTTTTAGTAAATGAATCAAAGAAAGCACTACAAAATAAATAATTTATTGCCTTCTATTTGGGGTAGACTGAGTAGTGGTAGGAAAAATATTAAATATTGGTGGTGGGAGCGTGTAAGGGTGGTGGTATTAGCATTTGAATATTGAATGTATTAAATCAGTATGTAAAATCTTATAAAATAAAATTAAAAAATGAATATGTTCAGCAAGCTTCAAATTTTGAAATTTACCCACATCAGATATTTTTGTGGACTTTGAGAAACAATGGAAATAGATTCTTTCTCCAAATTTCCTAATCAGAAAATTTTGAGTGGCACTAACTTAAGATTTTGGAAACTAATTACCCCTGATATGGAGGTGGAAAATATTATGGCAATGTACATTTATAAATATAATCAGGTTTTTTAAAATATATTTTCCCCCTCTGAAAAAACTCTGAGCTGGTGCTTTATAAAATAATAGTTGCAGATATTTATTTAAATGTTTGTTTTAGGTTCAATTTGTTTAAGTAGTGATATGCAAAATAACACCCAATTTAGCAAAACTAGATTGATACATTCAGTAACAGGCAATACCTTTAATATAACACGAAATTTCCGATTGAAATACAGTAGTTTTTCTATTGTCTAGTATAAACTTTTAGTTAGGCTTCAAAAGACCCTTTCTTTTCCAACCATATCCATAAGACTCAAATAGCTTGCTGAAAAATTCAGAAATTAGCAAATAAATCATATTTAGACATAAATTAAAATAACATAAAAACCCCACATTTTTCTAATTATTCCAGCTATTTCATTAATCCTTGACTTTCACATGAATTAGTTGAATTTCAGTTAATACTACATTATCCATGGGCAAATAATCATTAAGGATATTCAGCCTCCACTTAGCATTTATCTGTTATTTTAATAATAATGATACATCATAATTGATATTATTGCATGGATACTCAGTAGGTTGGATCATAAAGTTTAGAGAAGATCTAGCATATACACATAAAGTATACATTTGTACATTAGCAAATCTGTGTCTAAAAACACTCAGGTAAAACAAAAGTACGTTTTTCCGATATTTTAAAGTCCAAGCTTACTGAGACTTACTGTTTATCAAAAGGATCCAAAAATTAGAATGCTACGTTTTCAATATTATTAGAGAAATAAGGTAGATTATTAAACATTTTTAGTTCACTACAGCTTTTGTTTCCGTACCAACTCATTTGATTTAAACACCATACTACTATATGGAAACATACACACACAGAAAAGTATGTTATATTAAGAAAATTCAATATAAGATTATATCCTGATGCAAAGCTGTAGTAACTTCACTACACCATGTTAGAATATATGTAGATGGAAGCAAGACTAACATTTCCTTGATAGTTATCTTTTTATTTATTCACAATGCAAATTTGAAAACATACTTGAGATTTTCGCCACACCAGTAGTATCCAGTGAATATACCAAGTGGCAAAATTCTGTATATCATACAGGTAAGTAAAGGTTTTGCATTATAATTCCAAATAGAATATCATCAATTCCCAAAGAAATATTTACCATAATTTTTCATGACAACTAAGCATTGTATTCAATGAAACTCTACAAGGTGTAGCATGCATCAGGCTAGATATTCCAAATTCAATTTTGATTCAAAAATATTGTGTTACTCCATAGCAACATGTGATAACCCATTTGCTAAAATGCCTCTCAATCTGTTTTAACAGATGTTGAAAAGTATTTTTTTCTAGTTTTATAAGTGAGAAAAAAAGTTCAAATTATTTTATTAATGTGACCTGAGAAAAAGGAAAAAAAAATTGTTGTAGCACACTGTGCAGATTTGGCTACATCATTCCCACTGAAATATTCATTATACTTAGAAAAAGTGTCAGTGTTGAGCCTTATACAAAGCAAAAAAATATTCTAAACAAAGAAGCACCATCTGGCTTTAAATTATATTTTTGTTGAGCATCTATGTGTCTATATTTTATTATACCACAGACCAAACTATGTGATGTTATATTGAAAATTTCATTTTCCCACATTTTAAAATGTTTTGAAATACCTCTGCTTATCCTTGGAACAGAGGAGTCTTCTAAGAATATCATCAAACACTTTTATATGCCAAACTGTATCTTTCAAGAAAGACTTTAAAATGGCACTGTGATAATTAAAAAAAAAAATCTTAGAAGACAAAATCAAAGTAAGAAGATGCTTGAGCATAACAAGCAACATAGTTCTAAAAGTCAAGTTACTCAGACTGTACTAATAAGAAAAATCCTTCTGATTAACTATTTAATTGGGTTTAACAAGGTTGTTTATAGCTAATCCTAGTACACTAATAGGAAACTCAAGGCCTATACACAATGTTAGTTTTGCTCCCTTTAGATCTTGCTCATAATTGCAGTTTGGTCTTTAATTATTCTGCTTCTCATTTTCAATTTATGATTAAGACCAACAACAGGCCCCTGAGAGTGAAACTGCTGAACTGGACAGGAATAAAACAGAGGACAGCAATTCCTTAAGCCTAGTGGCCCAGGTGATCAAAAACTGATTCCTTTTTCATTCGATTTTATTCTTAAAATATGTTTCAAAATGAGAAAGAGAGAGAAATAGTCTTCACAAAAAATATTCTTCAAGAAAATCATGTGTATCTTTTCAGTGTGCATATTTCCAAATGCAGACCTAAGAAACATTCTCATAACAATTTAGCCATTTTTTTAACATTTATCCATATGTGAGACTGACACACTGCCTATTGCGTTAAGAAGGCTCATAGCACAGGGGGTGAGGTGTTTGCCTAGCACCCTGCCGACCCGGGTTCAATTCCTCCATCCCCCTCGGAAAGCCCGGCAAGCTACCAAGAGTATCCCGCCTGCACAGCAGAGCCTGGCAAGGTCCCTAGGGCGTATGTGATATTCTAAAAACAGTAACAACAAGTCTCACAATGGAGACATTACTGGTGCCCACTTGAGAAAATCGATCAACAATGGGAGGACAGTGCTATGTGCTACTTCCATATGTGAATAAACATATGGATCTTGGATCTATATTGCAGTATAGTAACAACTCTGTAACTTACTCAATTCATGACTTTGGGAAATGTTCTAAAGATATTCATGTTTCAATTACTGCATTTTTGTGTTGCTTTGTTTTATTTTGCAGCCGCACCTGGCAGTATTCAAGACTTACTTCTGGATGAACTCGTGGACCATATGGGGTGCCAGTAATCAGATCATACCCCAATAGGCTGCCTGCAAGATAAGAACCTTGCCCAATATATTATCTCTCAAATTCCTCATCTACCACATGTTTCAGAATGATGAATTTTGAAACGTGGTAGATGTTTGGTGTGTAAAATTTTCACACCAAACCCAATAAATTTTTAGCCTTGTGCACTCATTTCAAATACTACCTTTCAGGTTGTGTGTCAGTCTCCAAATATATGTCAAGTATAACTGTTGCTGCTGACTGAAAAACAGAGATTCTGTTCATTACTCTTATCACTGGTGCTTTAGTTAAATTTAAGAGTTTCCTCCAAATGGAATATAGACTAGTGCAATCAAATCTTTTTGAGAATAAAAACTGGTAAATTTATAGAGAATAAAAATATTATTTCTTGTTATTACATGATTTTCCCTATAACAGATGTCACGTTCATTCCTATAACCACTTCAATTCATGACCTATTTTAAAAACTATCTTCATACACTAAACTAAAAACACATCTCTAAAGTCTTTTTCAGTTAATTTTGACAATAAAAAGTGTGAAAAAGCCCAAACAAATATATTAAAATGTAATTAGACTCTAAGACTCGTTCATATGCTTGACTCTTTGAGAATATGAATAATAAAATAGATTTAAGAGCTTAAGAGGAAAGTCTAAAGCAGCGAGGAAAAAGCAGATAATACTCTAATGTCAATCAGGGCAAACAGAAATAACCAAGGAATGACACAGAAACAGTTATTGAGTCATTTGTTTTATTGTGTGGTTTAATGGAGTAAAATTTTGGTTATTTTTATTCCATGTGAAATAATCATATAGGCCTATTTGCTATCCTAAGTAATATCCGTGGAATTTTTGAGATTTCTCTGACCTACTTCAAGTTCTCATCAATTTTATGTGGAAACTGTTGATTCATTTAAGCCCTGTTGAAAAATCTAGTCAGTTTGTCTTTTCTAACCTCTTGATACCCTGATAGAACTCCTTACCTTACCCAATTTCTTGAAGCCTTAAAACCATTAATCTCGGCTGCTTTTCATTATTATTTCTTAGACATCTGTGTAACATTGGACCAAGAACATCACAGCTCCCCAAGGCCTTTAACAGAAAGAGATATGATGAAATAGGTTAAATCAGATGGGTTTTGCATGTTACCTCATTCCCAACACTACTGAGTCTCATTTTTCCCTCACAGAATCCCAATCAGAATTTCTGGAGTTCTCAGGCCCCAATCCCCGTTCCGACCATGGCCATATCCTTCATCATCTATGATGGAAAAATTAGTTCTCACTCAGACCTTCCTGTCCATCATTTATTGCATATTTCAGTAGGAGATATTTCCATTTATTTATAACCCCGCAGTGTGCAGAACAATATCAATTCCAATATTTATGAATAACTTATTATGCTAATAACAATATTTATCAGTAACATTTATTGATAAGTTGCTATTTGTCAAACATGATATGTTATATCATTTATTAAGATCCATACCCCTTGCTGTGGCATGCTTATTTTCACTCTCAGTCCCTTTTGTAAGTGAAGAAATTGACTCTCAGAGGCTTGAAGCTACTTAACCCAGATAACACCCTTGCAAGTTGTGGAGCTGATTTGAAGCCAAATATTCTGACTTCCATAACTGCAGTTTTTACTTCTCCTGAAAGGGGGTGAGGGTAGAGCTAAGTTGTGGGTAAGTAGAATACTCAGTACAAAATGACAGATGTTATTTTCAGGAACCATAATTTTGAAATGTGAACCTATTAAAAACTTTTGTGTCTTAGTTATTGGAGTCTGTGCCACCAACAAACAGCTCAGTATAAAGTGTAAAGCTAGGAGAAAGATAAAGTCAAAATAAGTACCTGAGTACATCATTATAGCTTGGAAACCATAAAAAAGAGCTATCTTTTGCTATAGTTTAGAGTTCAGTTTTAAAATTATTCCACTGACACTGCTGATATTATGTTCTGAATATATGACAACAACAAATTTTGAGAAAAAAAACACAAAATGTATGCATATTATAATTTTAATATAATGTATTAATAAACCATTCCTAATGTAAAATATATATTGCTTTAGTACACCTGCATAGCAATTCTCATTGTCAAAACATGATAATTAAATTATTCTTATTTGAATAGTTTTTAGACATTAAGACAGATTTTTTTAATGTTCTTTGACATATATCATTAATGTCCTATGAACAAAACTAAATATGCAAGGCATGGAATTGGTATTATGCAACATATATATGGCTTATTTTGACTTCAACAGTTTAGATTTATTTATTTACTTCTGGGACCACACCTGGCAATGCTTAGAAGTTATTCCTGACTCTGAATTCCTGGCAGATTCAGCAAACATTAAGGAATGCTGGGGATAGAACCTGGGTCACCGGCATGCAAGACAAGCATCATAGTCACTGTATTACCATTTTAGCTCCATAACATTTTCAAATGCAGAATCTGTACTAACCTTAGTTTCTCTCATCTTAAATTCAATAAGTTCCAATAGGAAATTTTAACTGACCCTTATTAGCATCTTGACCTAGTTTCTTTACCTGAGTCTTAATGATAAGCTGAATTTGAAGAGCAGCTTTTTCTGGGTAGAAGAGGAAAATAACTAGATCGCAGCTGGTGGTGATTACCCTGGCTCTGTGCTGTGGGATCGCTGCTGCTTCTGTTCTGAGGACATTATTCAGTGCCAGGATTGAATTAGGATCAGCTATACACAGGGTAAGAGCCTAAACTCTGTACTATCTCTTGGACACTAGAAACAATGTTTTTATTGTTCTCTCATGGGGAGGGGGGTTATCAAGAAACCACCTTACAAAAAATAAACATGCAAATAAGATCAGGAAAATAAATACAAGGTAAATTTAGTATCCTCTAAAAGAATGTTTTTATTTTCCTTCCCCAAAACTGATTTTTTTTCACCCTCGGTGCATTCTTTCCTCCTAAATTACATTTTCAGTTGTCTCCCATTTCAACAGCAGATTGTCTCATGGCAGTTCTTGACTGGCTAAAAGAGTCAAAATGTTGGTTTCACACACTGTGCTTACTTGATTTTTTTAAATTTACAGTGGTTGGTATTCTACAAGGAGATTTGAATGACACTTTGCACAGTAAGACGATTCCTCTCATTATATCAAGTTAAAAAAATTTCACATAGCCAAAGAAACTGGAAATTTTTTTACAGATTTGTATCCCTGTTGTATATTTTCTGATGGGCTTAGCCTTCTCTTCTCTTTTTTCTTTTCTCTACCATATTAACTGGCTTGAATGTATAGCGTTGTAAGCTCAAAATGGATCATATCCCATAGGAATTTAAGTTCAGAACATTTTTTTCTTTTATATCATCTATGTTTTATAATGGACATAAGAGAGTTGATAAGCATGTTGTATCCCAGGATAGAAATTGAGCATAATTCAATTCTTAAATTTTTAAGATCAATTTATATATTAGAAACCATAGTTAAAAGTCAGATACATATAGTAATCTGAAAAAATGACACTTGAAATATGGCAATAATGTAGAAAATAACTAAAGGACTTACAAATGCGAAATAAAAACAAATTCCCATGACAGCCTCAATAAAAAGCATCACTCTGAGCCACAAACTATTTTAACCTCTACTTAAATGGTATTCAGATGAGAAAATCAATGGATTTCTTGGACTACAGGACTGAAAGGAATAGATACCTAACACTAGTCAGTCTCTAAACAGATCATATAGGGTTTACGGATCTCAACAATTTACAGTGTAATGAAAAGGAAGATATAAATTGATTTCAAATTTTTTATTGTCTCTAAACCAATCATCATCTCAGATTTTTTTTCTGGGGGGGGGGGAGTGTCACACCTGGCAATGCTCAGGGGTTAGTCCTGGCTTATGCACTCAGGAATTACTCCTGGTGGTGTTCAGGGGACGATATGGGATGCTGAGAATTGAACCCAGGTCTGCTGCTTGCGAGGAAAATGCCTTACCAACTGTGCTATTGCTCCAGCTCCACATCATCTCAGATCTTAAGAGGCTTATTCTGTTCCACTTTGCTTTACATTCAAATAGAAATGAAGAATTGTTGTTTTTCAGAATCCTTGTAGACTCAGTGTCTCAAAATATTTTGTGTGATTAATGATTCATATATTAAAATACGTATTTACTAAGAGCTAGACGTTTATCTATGAGCAAAAAGTAATGATTAGTGTCTGTGTTTCAGGCATATTATTTTTTTCCTTTGGCAAATAACATTAAGAAAACAAGTAAAATAAAGATATGATCAACTCTCTGAAAAGAACTTCCATTTCTTCTGAGATTATTTTCAGAAATTTTCACTTAATTGATGCAAAAGGAAATATTTGTAGAGAATCTCACACTATAGTTGTAGTAAAAAGAGCATATTATACATTCAAAGGTTGCAGTGGGTATAGGGAAAGAATCTCTCTAGGCATAGGAATGGCTCGTAGCAAGAGAAAACAGAACATTCAAGATAGTGGAAAGCTAGTGTTGATGTTTAGCAAGGAAAAGAGAAACTAAGCAAGATAGAGTTCCTTTATTAGTAAGGGTTACACCTACAAGTTACTTTGAATCATGTTTACATCTTTCTTTCTCTAACAAAAGCAATAAACATACTGAGTATTGTTATTATAGATGGATATAGAACAGGAGGTACAAGAGACGGGGATTTGTACTATAAGTGCAACATGTATAAATGATTGTGTTAATCTGGTTTCAGAAGAGCATTAGGAAATTACTTTCTGAACACCGACACCTACCCTCACAAATAAGTTTTTGTTTTGTTTTGTTTTCCCCTGAAAATGAGATAGAACAAGTTGTAAAAGTACGAACAGTTCTGGAAACTCTTTGGGCTATTCACTGGATAAAATTTAATCATTTGATTTAAGAGCTTTAACAGCAGTTAGCTTTCTTTGTCTTGGTTTATCCTGTGCTATCATATTAAGCAAGTGCACCTTTACACTTTATCTGAAATTCTAAACTTGTTTTCTAATCAGTCTTCATTATTTACTCATTTCTATCTCATCTGACCTACAAGTAATTCTTTAAAACCTGAAATCTCTCGCCTATAAAAAACTTTTCAGTAGCACTTATTGCAGTTAACAGTGATTTACATTGTTTTCTGAATCAGGTACCCTGGATACAATTACAATAGTTCTTCCTTTCACTCTTCTAAGCATCAATAAATATTTATTTTAATCTATATTTATTTTGACCAGACATTTTTAGACTAGCTATATGACCACTCTTATCTTTGATGTGTCTTCTGCATCCACACATTGGATCTTTCATTTCTCAGTGCTTCTTTCTCATTTTGGAATGTTTGAGCATGCTTTGCCTTTTATCTTATACTCTTGTACATGTAACTGATGACTTATATTTGGGAAATTAAACTTTACTCAGAAATTGAATAATGAAACATTCAGAACTTTAAAGAAATCAAGGTAAAATAAATTCCCTTAATAAAAATCCATCTCTAGATTAAATACTTCTGACATAAGTTTTATTAACTTTCTACATGAAATTTATTATTTAAATTACTTGATGAGTTCAAGTTAATAAATTCTTATGTAAGAGAAAAACGTCAGGGATCAGAACTGTTTCTGCTTTATTTAATATTATTCAATGCTTATGTTTATCACTCCTCAACAGAACACTATCTCTTTGAGGACAAGAATTTTGTCATGTTTTTTTTTTTCACTAAAGTTTCATCAAGCACTTACTATCCTTCCAAGAGAAAAAAGCTTAAGGTGAATAAATGTTAAAGGAAATAATGGAGATATAATTTGACGGAATGGCTGAGACACTCGGTGTCTCAAGTTAGGGATTTTGACATTCGGAGTCAGAAAATATTGGTAATCACTTTCCATTTCAAAGTAAAAATGATAGGCAATTTACTAAGGAGTCCCCAGAGAGCATAGCATTGTGATCTAAAAATGCTAAGTTTTATTTATGTAATTTGAAAATGAAAATCAAGAAATTCTATATTTAGATTCATAAAATCATGCGGGAGAGATAGCACAGCGGCAGGGTGTTTGCCTTGCGTCCAGCCAACCCAGCTGAGCTGGGTTCGATTCTTCCACCCCTCTCGGCGAGCCTGGCAAGCTACCGAGAGTATATTCAATATGCCAAACACAGTAACAACAAGTCTCAAGATGAAGACATTGCTGGGCCCGCTCGAGCAAATCGATGAAAAACGGGAGGACAGTGTTTGCTTTGTTTATTTAAATCATGCTGAAAAACTCCTCTGTTGAGAACAGGATAACTGTCATGTAAGGGGCACTAACACTTCTATCAGATTTCATTGTCTGAAGGAAATATATTAACAGCATTAATGAATAAGAACCTAGAGCTCTCTCTAACTTCCAGTACACCAGGAAGCAACCAGAATTAGGAAATTAAGAACATATTATTAATGTCAAATATTTAGGACTACTCCATTTCTTTGATGAAAATTACTATTCAAAGCATTCTAAGTTAGCATAAATTAAGACCTTTTATTATGTAAACATTTGACTGTGTTTGGCTATGGTAATCTCCACTTAATATCAGATGTCTTTGGGAAAACAAGAGCAATTCTTGAAGAAGTTGCCAAGGCAAAATTGGTTTTACATATTATAGGAATTACAAATTTTGAATATGAGATGACAACTGCTAAAAGTTTTATTCCAGAAATATAAAATAAAGTATAAAAGTTTTCATCATATCTAACAATCCATTGGGACCATCTCCTTAAAATAAAGATTATGAAATCCAGCCGAACCCACGCACTCCTCCAACAGGTGTGTTGATCCTCCTGGCTGCGCCCACACTCCCACACTCCCCTCAACTGTGCCCTCTCACCGGAGCCCAAACAGAGGCACCTGCCTCTAGCATCTAGCCAAGAACTGCCCTCCCGTGCTGGCCGCTGCTTACAGAATGCTGAAGTCAACCGCTCCTCCAATGGGTGTGTGGACCTCTAGTGTCGTCTCCCAGAATCTACCTATCATGGAATACCTTAAAAATCTCTAACCAGTTGCTGTGTCTACACTCCACATATTAGGCACTACTTCACCCAGGTCCCACATATCTTTACCTATCAATAAGCCACAATAACACACAAACGATAGCATCATTGCAGTGGCAAAAAAAACATACAAAAATATGGAGAAACACTAAAAAATGCAAAGGTCACAATAGTGAAACAACACAGAAACCTACCAGGCTTAATGATTGAAGTTGCTAGCCCAAGCAGGCCCAGTAACTTCTCCATAGTGAGACTTGTTGTTTCTGTGTTTGGCATATTGAATATGTCACGGGTATCTTACCAGGCTTTGAGCGAGATACTCTCGGTAGCTTGCCGGACTCTCCGAAAGGGGCAGAGGAATCACACCTGGCTCAGCCAGTCTGGCTGCGTGCAAGTAAATGCCCTACCACTGTGCTACCGCTCCAGTCCCAAATGGTAATAATGAACTAGATAGCCTCTCAGATAAGGAATTAAAAATAAAACTTTTAAGGAGTATAAGGAGCTCAAAGAAGCAATGGAACACACTGCTGATAAAATACAAGAGGTTATGAAAGCGGAAGTGAGTAAAATGCAAACAAAAATACAAGCAGAAATAACAGACCTAAAAAATTTAGGAGTTGAAATGAAAAATTCAGTGGAAGGTCACAGCAACAGAGTAACAGCTGCTGAAGATAGAATCAGAGAGCTCAAAGATGAGGTGCAGAGAATATCCAGATAAGCAGAAAATGTAAAAGAGCCTCAAAATAGACAACAGACGTCAAGAGAAAATTGGGATGAAGCCAAGATGAATAATATAAAAATCACAAATCACTAGAGCCTCATAATGACAGGAAAAAAAAAACCCTGTCAAAGAAGAAATTGTCAAAGACATAATTTCTAAGACATTCCCAGAGCTGAAGAACACATGTGATCAGACTCAGGAGGTCCAAGGGGTACCAGCTAAAAGAAATTCAAATAAAAATACTCCAAGAAACATCCTTATCAGAATGACCAAACCACAGTCAGAGATAAAATTCTGAAAGCAGCAAGATCAAACAAAAAAATTGTCTATAAAGGAGTATCTTTAAGATTTGCAGCAGACTTATCTGATGAAACCCTAAGGACCTGAAGACAGTGGTGAGATACAATGGAAAAACTCAGTTAACTTAACATCTCACTAAAAATACTTTACCCGGCTAGACTCTCATTCATATTGGAAAGGAACAATACACAATTTCACAGATAAACTATTCATCAATTTGCTGGAGCAGGCACCTGTAATGTCTCCACAGTGAGACTTGTTGTTACTGTTTTTGGCTTATCAAATATGCCAGAGGGAGCTTGCCAGGTTCTGCTGTGTGGGTAGCTTGCTGAGGTCTCAAGAGGGAACATTTGTACATAATTATTTATTGCTGCACTCAGTACAATAGCTAAGACATGGAACCGGCCTATGTGTCCAATAACTGATGAAGGGAATATGAAAATGTGGTGTATGCACACACACAAACATACACATAAACAAACATGCAATGGAATACTATACCACTGCAAGGAACAATGAAATTATGCAGTTTGCTTCAACTGGTTGCAACCAGAATTCCTGGTTGGAATCATGTTGAGTGAAGAAAGCCAGAAGAAGAAAAACAAATAAAGGATGATCTCAATTATTTGGGATATATAGAATATTATCTGAGGAAACAAGTTTTAGTTAAGGGGTAAATGCCTAGATCATCCATTATGTTAATGTATAAAGAGGAGCAGGAGAGAGAAGGAAAGAATAATCAACAAGAAATGATGGGTGAATAGGTATCAGGGCTTTGGTTATCCTAGTGATATGGTGAGTGTTATAGCCATATATCCCAAACACGGATTCAACAACACTGAAAATATGAGATCTAAGCTGCAACCATTGGAACTTTGTAATGTACCTGTTAAATTGACAGGCGGGGGATGATGCAGAGGTTGTGGTGGGATGGAATATGAAAACACGGGTGGTAGGTTTGGTATTGAAACATTCTATGCCTAAAACAAAGCAGAAGTAACTAAAACAGCATGGTATTGGAATAGAGACAGATAGGCAGGCCTGTGGGATAGAGTTGATATCCTGACAGGAACTCTCAAGTATATGATCACTTAATCTTTGATAAAAGAGCAAAAATGTAAAGTGAAGTAAGGGAAACCTCTTTAACAAGGGGTGCTGGGAAAACCAGCTGGCTACATGCAAAATAAATAAATAAATAAACAAACACACAAACTCAGAACTCTGTCTAATACCAGGCACAAAAGGCAGATCAAAATGAATTAAAGACCTCAACATCACACCTGAATCCATAAGGTACATGGAGGAAAACATAGGCAGAACTCCTTGTGACATCGAATCTTCACTCTATCTTTAAAGATGAAACACCACTGGCAAAGCAAGTGGAAGCAAAGATAAACAAATGAGACTAAATTATGCTAAGAAGCTTCTGTACCTCAAAAGAAACAGTGACCAAGATACAAACACAGCCCATGGAATGGGAAAAAAATATTTACCTAAAGAACATCACATAAGGGATTAATATTTAAGATGTGCAAAGCTCTGACAGAACTTAATTTAAAAAAAAAAACCTCCAACCTCATCAGTAAATGGGGAGAAGAAGTGAACAGAAACTTTCTCAAAAAAGAAATACAAATGTCCAAAAGGCACATGATAAAATACTCTACATCACTAATCAGGATGAACGCAAATCAAAATAACAGTGAGATATCACCTTATACAACAGAGACTGGCACTGTAGCACTGCACTGTCTTCCCATTGTTTATCAATTTGCTTGAGCAGGTACCAGTAACGTCTCCATTGTCAGACTTGTTGTTACTCTGTTTGGCATATCAAATATGTCACAGGTAGCTTGTCAAGCTTTGCTGTGCGGTCAGGATACTCTTGGTAGTTTCCCAGGCTCTTCGAGAGGAGCAAAGGAATCGAACCCGAGTCGGTTGCATGCAAGACAAATGCCCTACACACTATGCTATTGCTCCAGCCCAACAGAGACTGGCGCACATCGAAAATAATAAGAACAACCGGTGCTGAAAAAAAAATGAAGTCATGAAGTTTGCTAATAATTGGATGGAAAGTGAGAGTATCATACTAAGTGAAATAAGTCAGAAGGAGGAGAACACAAATAGAGTGACTGCACTCATTCCTGGGATACACAAAAGGGAGGAAGGAAGGAGGGAAGGAAGGAAGGAAGGAAGGAAGGAAGGAAGGAAGGAAGGAAGGAAGGAAGGAAGAAAATACAGCAAGAGCCTAACACCCAAGGACAGTAGAAAGAAGGGTCAGGACAATTGTCCCAGTTGGACGACTGCCTCAAAGGCTGAAGGAGATGGTAGATGGGCAGAGAAGGGACCATTATGACAATAATGGTTGAAAAGGGTTGTTTCAGATTGGATATATATGCTGAAAGTGGAGAAATAACCAAGTATGATGGTCTTTCAGTATCTGTATTGGAAACAATAATCAGCAATGTGGGGGGGAAGACTGTGGAGGGAAGAATAAAAGGTATTGGTGGCCAGAAATGAAAATATACACTGGTGGAGGAACAGGTGTTGAAACATTGTATGATTGAAAATCATGAAAGCTTTGTAACGGTATCTCACGATGACACAGTGATTCAATAGCATAAAGGCCCTCCCGTTGATCGTCGATTTGCTCGAGCGGGCCCAGTAACGTCTCCATTGGAGACTTTGTTGTTACTGTGTCTGGCATATCGAATACTCTCGGTAGCTTGCCGGGCTCTCCGAGAGGGGCGGAGGAATCGAACTCGGGTCGGCCATGTTGGCCACTTGTAAGGCAAACGCCCTACCCGCTATGCTATCGCTCCAGCCCATTCAATAGCATAAATAAATTAATTAAAACAAACTCAACTATCAATAATTTTGTATATTACAGTTTATTAATTTAGAAAATTTATCTTAAATATATTTTGCCCCTTTGGATTGTGTTGCTTAAAATATGAGTGGCATCCTGAAAAACAAAAATTTTAACAGTAGCAGACTATGAGCTGCTTCATTACCTTACAGCAAATATTCAATTTAACTTTCTAAAGTTACAAAATTATACCTGTTAAAAATATCTGCTCACAAAATAATTGCAATTTAGAAAAGGGTAATCATTAAATATAGTGGTTAAAACAAACCAATTCAAAACATTACCTACACAATGAGTAGTAAATTTTACTACTCTGAGTTAAGAATTACCATAATAATCACCACTATTTCCATTAAAATTGCTATGCAACTGCCACATTTATTTTTAAAAAAGAATATTATATGTATTTTGAATTATAATCATAAATAACTATTAAAATAGCATGATAGATATTTTATTTCAGTATTGCCATTGCTACCTGTTTGAATGCAAGGTTCTGTCCCAAAGAAAAACCAGCAGGACCGTTCTACTGTACAAGAAGGGAGACATACACAACACTGACAATTATAGCCCAATATGCCTGTTCTCTGTTATCTACAAGCTATTCACTCCAGTCATCCTGAATAGGATTGGCAGAACACGAGATGAAGGAGAACCATGCGAGCAAGCCGGATTCCAAAAAGAATTCAGCACGAACGACCATATCCATACGGTAACCAAGTTCATTGAGGTGTCTCAAGAGTTCAATATTCCACTCTGTCTAATGTTCATTGACTTAAAGAAGGAATTTGATCCTATTGAGACAGAAGTGGTCATCGAAGCCCTAGCTAACAGGGTGTACAAATTCAATACCTGAGGATCCTCTGTGAGCTATATTACGATTCACCACCAGGATCTCACCATTCTACAAAGAAGTGATCATTGACATAAAGAGAGGGTTCGGCAGGGCAATACCATTTCGCCAAAACTCCTCAGTGCTACCCTCAAGAACGTCATGCAACAACTGGAATGGGAAGGAATGGTAGGGAAAATAGACAGTCAGCAACTATACCACCTCTGCTTAGCTGATGACATCATTCTAATAACACCAAATATTAGCCAACCAGCAAAAATGCTGGCCAACTTCGACCGTGAGTGTGGAATGGCTGGACTGCAGCTGAATCTCACAAAGACAATGTTCATGAGAAACGACTCGTTTCTGCCATTCCATTCACTCTCACCGAATGAAGAGCTCCAAATGCAGCAGTTACGTGTACCTAGTTCGAGAAGTCAACATGATGAATTACCTGGCAACTGAGTTGCACAGGAGAAAAAGAGCGGCATGGAATGACTTCAAGAGCATCAAAGAAATAGCTAAGAGGACAAGGAACCTCTGGCTCTGGGCACATCTCTTCGATTCCACTGTTCTTCCTGCATTAACATACGCCTCAGAGACCTGGGCCCTATGAAAACAGGATGAGAATCCTATTCGGGTATCACAAATAGGAATCAAAAGAGCTATGCTTGGAGTATCACGCTTCATTCGAGTGAGAGAAGGAATCTGGAGTTCCGACCTCCATCGACAATCGAGAATCAGGGACGCTGTCTCGTTTGCCAAGGCATTGAAAATTAGATGGGCTGGACACGACACGTAATGTGATTTGGAGACAACTGCTGGATTAGAGCTGTTACTCACTGGATTCTACGGGACTTCAAAAGATCGCCTACCTACAAGATGGTTCGACTTCTTCATCAAGAAGTTAAATTAATGGTTTGAGGCTCTTTGTGTTCCTGGAGCAAGCAGATGCCACTGGGTTACACTAGCACACGACAGGGACAAATGGAGACATAGTAATAGACTTAGGAATAGAGATGTTACTGGCGCTCACTCAAACAATTTGATGAATATGGGATATCAACTGATCAAGTGAAGTGATTGCTATTGAGTGTATCACTAACACTGTATCACTGTCATCCCATTGCTTGTCAAATTACTCGAGTGGGGGCCAGTAACATCTCTAATCATCCCAGCCCTGAGATTTTAGCAGATTCTTCTTACTAATCTTTTCCCAACGATTGGAGGCTCTTTCCGGGTCAGGGCAATAAGACCTGTTGTCTCTATTGTATTTGGCATATTGAACATGCCACGGGGAGCTTGCCAGGCTCTGCCCGTGTAGGTGGGATACTCCTGGTAGATTGCCAGGTACACTGAGAGGCATATATTTATATATTTCTCTCTATGATTTGTTTCCTACTCTCTGAACCCCATCATATTTGGTGCAGTAATTATGGAAAATGGGTAAGAAGTGTCTTATAATGTGCCGTGCGGGTGTGAAGCCGAGCCAGGCTATGGGGCAGGTGATGGCCATTGAGTGTATATTCCATGAATGCGTGAACTTTTTATTCATTTCTATTTTTATTGCTTAATTTTTATCTCAGAGTTTTGCAAGTGACAAGAAATATTTGCTGAAGAGCTGAATGAAATATTTCATGAATAGTTGCATGAAGAGGACCTCTTCCTGAATTCATTGTGAGTCTGATCAAGGATGACATTTCCTATATCCCAACCAATACAGAATCAATATGCAAATGATGCTCTATATTTAGTTTAATTCCCTTCCACACTTGGGAAATTGGAAAAAGATAAACTACTCCACATTAAATTTATATGAACTACAAAAGATATTATCAGTTTTAAGTGCTAGTTCAGAATTAATATTATGCCCACAAGATCCACTCAATGTAGTTAAAATGTGTTTGAAAATATAGCCATCTATCATATGTTTTCTTTTTCTTTTTTCAATTTTGATTTTCTTTCAAGTCACTTTGGGAGAAAAAGAAATGACTTGTGTTTTAGGTTTGTGGAGGCAATGTGCTTAAATTAAAACATATTAAATACTGTGATGTCCTGTATTGAACTATATACTTTATTCATTTCACTTAAGAAGTTTCCTGAACTGTTAATTTAGTTGCAATTTTCTAACTAAGCTGGTTTCCCTTTGATGAGTATCTAAGTGACCTAGATGGTCCTTTCACACTGATATCTCCTGATCGTTGCCGAATTTTTAATAATAATCATTATATCCTAAAATTAAACACAGGGAACATGTATTTCAGCATCTAAATAATTTATTTTCTTCAGGTCTTTATTATCAGATCAAATGACTGATAGAAAAAATGTAGTCTAAATAAATGCATAGGTTCCTGAGAAAGGATTTTTTTTAATAAGAAGATGGAAAAGATAGTGTAATTTGGACACATTTTTTTTTCCTTGAGAGTTTATTTGGTTGGTTTCGGGTTCATACCCATCTGTACTCAGGTCTTATGCCTAGCACTGTGATCAGAGATCACTCCAGGTAGTGTTCTGGTTACTCGATGCTGGGGATTGAATCACGGCCACATAGAAACTGATTGCCTTAATCCTTTATACCCTGTACTCTCTCCCTCTGTCTTTCTCTCTTTCACTCTTTCTTTTTTTCCCTCCCTTTCTCCACGTTTTTTTTCTTTTTTCGTGTTACGCTTAAGTTTTCTCTAAAATTGATTAGTTTATCCACAATAGTTCATTATTCATTTTCATTTCTGCTATCAACTGTATTAGCTATAGTAGTGGAATTTTAATTGAAAATACATTTAATTGTATTGTTATAAGTCTTTCAAGTTTAAGGACCAGAGAGATAGCTAAGAGGGCTAGAATAAATAGGATGAATATGGATTGCTCCAGGTTTTCTCACAGTGCTGCGTGGTTCCCAGATAACTCTGGGAGTAAATTCTGAACACTGCACTGGGAGCAGAACTTGGGTACTGTAAGGTATGATCACAAAACAAATATTTCAGGTGTTTAACATTATACTTCAGTACCCGTATATATGATATTGTGATCGATAGAAGTCTAGTTTCTATCTAATGTTACACAATCAATATCCTTAACTTATTCTACCCACTTCCTATTCCCTTTCCCAGTGTGCTCATTAAATCTAAAATTTTTTATTTGCTTTGTTTACAGTGTATTTTTATCTTCCCCATGAGTGATGCCATACTGTATTTGCTTCCTCTCTCTTTATACCACTTAGTATAATAAACTATAGATCCGAAGAAGAAAATAATAAAACTCAGAGCAGATATTAACAAGATGGAAACCAAAAAAACAATCTGAAGTTTCAATGAAACCAAGAGCCAGTTCTTTGAGAAAATAAAGAAGATCGATAAGCCTCTAGCAAAATTCACAAAGAAAGGGAGAGAGAAAACCTTAATAAACCGAATCAGAAATGAAAAGGAGGTCATTACAACAGAAACTACAGAAATTCAAAGAATTCTCAGTGAGTAATTTGAGAAGCTTTATGCCATGGAACACGAAAACCTCGAGGAAATGGATAAATTCCTAGATTCCGATAGCCTCCCAAAGCTGAACCAAGAAGACCTGAAATACTTGAACAGACCTATCACCATCAAGGAAATTGAAATGGAAATAAAAAGTCCCCCCAAGCACAAAAGTCCTGGCCCAAATGGATTCACTAGTGAATCCTTTCAAATCTTTAAAGAGGACTTACTCCCTATCCTCTTTAAGCTTTTCCATGAAATTGAAATGTAAAAAACACTTTCGAACAGTTTATATGAAGCATATATCACCCTGATACAAACACAGACAGAGATGCCACAAAGAGAGATAATTAAAGGCCGATATTCCTGATGAACACAGATGCAAAGATCCTCAACGAATTATTAGCAAATAGAATCCAACTACTCATCAAAAAGGTCATACACCATGACCAAGTAAGATTCATTGCAAGGATGCAAGGATGGTTTAACATTCAGAAATTGATCAACATAATCCATCATATCAACAAAAAAAGATAAAAAACATATGATCACATCAATAGATGCAGAGAAAGCATTTGACAAGATCCAGCACCCGTTTATGATGAAAACTCTCAGCAAAATAGGCATTGAAGGGAATTTCCTCAATATAGTCAAAGCCAGCTACCACAAGTCCACAGCAAGTATCATTCTCAATGGGGAAAAAGTAAAAGCCTTCCCTCTAAGATCGGACACAAGAGAAGGTTGCCAACTCTCGCCACTCCTATTCAATATAGTGCTGGAAGTCCTGGCCATTGTAATTAGGCAAGAGAAAGGTATCAAGGGAATACAGATAGGAAAGGAAGAGATCAAACTATCACAATTTGCAGACAATATGATACTATACTTAGAAAACCCTAAAGATTCTACAGAAAAGCTCCTAGAAACAATAGTTCAGTTTAGTAAAGTGGCAGGCTACAAAATCAACACCCAAAAGTCCATGGTTTCTTATACACAAATAACGAAAGAGAAGAAATAGACATTAAAAAAAATCCCGTTCACAGTAGTACCTCAGAAAATTAAGTGCCTCGGAATCAGCTTAACCAAGGAGGTGAAGAACCTATGAAAGGAAAATTACAAAAAACTACTTCAAGAAATAAAGGAGGACATTAGGAAATAGAGACACATCCCCTGCTCATAAATAAAGAGGATTAACATTATCAAAACGGTAATGATTTCCAAAGCACTGTACAAATTCAAAGTGGCCCCTATCAGGATACCCATGACATTTTTCAAAGAAATATACAAAACACTCCTGAAATTCATATGGAACAGTAAACCCCCACAAATAGCTAAAATAATCCTTGGGAAAAAGAACATGAGAGGTATCACCCTTCCCAACTTCAAATTGTACTACAAAGCAGTAGTAATTATGACAGCATGGTAATGGGCTAGAAACAGACCTGCAGACCAATGGAACAGAGTTGAATATTCTGTCACAGACCCCCAAATATTTGACCACTTAATCTTTGACAAAGGAGCAAGAAATGTGAAGCGGAACAAGGAAAGACTCTTCAACAAGTGGTGCTGGGAAAACTGGATAGCTACTTGCAAAAAACATGAACTCTGACCTCTGTCTAATGCCAGGCACAAAATTCAGATCACAGTGGATTAAAGGTCTCAATATCAGACCTGAATCCATAAGGTATATAGAGGAAAATGTAGGCAGAACTCTTCACGACATTGAAGCTAAAAACATCTTTAAGAATGAAACAGCACTGACCATGCAAGTGGAAGCAAACATAAACAAATGGGACTACACCAAACTAAGAAGCTTCTGCATTTCAAAAGAAACAGTGACCAAAATACAGAAAGAGCCCACAGAATCGGAAAGAATATTTACCCAATACCCATCTAATAAGGGATTAATGGGAAAGAATATTTACCCAATACGACGGAAGCGATAGCACAGCAGTAGGGCGTTTGCCTTGCACGCAGCCAACATGGCCGACCCGAGTTCGATTCCTCCGCCCCTCTCGGAGAGCCCGGCAAGCTACCGAGAGTATCTCGCCCGCATGGCAGGGCCTGGCAAGCTCCCCATGACGTATTCGATATGCCAGACACAGTAACAACAAAGTCTCCAATGGAGACGTTACTGGGCCCACTCAAGCAAATCGATGATCAATGGGAGGGCCTTTACCTTTTACCCATCGGATAAGGGATTAATATCTAGGATATACAAGACACTAGTAGAATTGTACAAAAAATACCCTTCAACCCCATCAAAAAATGGGGAGAAGAAATGAACAGAAGTTTCCTCAAAAAAGAAATACAAATGGCCCAAATGCACATGAAAAAATGCTCCACATTGCTAGCCATCAGGGAGACGCAAATCAAAACAACAATGCAACAATGAGATAGCATCTCACACAACAGAGACTGGCACACATTCAAAAGAACAAAAGCAACCAGTACTGGCATGTATGTGGGGAAAAAGGGACACTCTTTCACTGTTGGTGGGAATGCCCACTAGTCCAGACTTTCTGAAAAACAATATGGACACTCCTTCAAAAACTACAAATTGTGCTTCCATATGACCCTGCAATACTACTTCCGGGAATATATCCTGAGTATGCAAAAAAGCACAGTAGAAATTACATCTGTACCTATTGTGTTCATTGCAGCACTGTTCACAATAGCCAAAATTTGGAAACAACCCAAGTGCCCTAGAAGAGATGACTGGTTAAAGAAACTTTGGTACATCTACACAATGGAATACTCTTCAGCTGTCAGGAGATATGAAGTCATGAACTTTGCTTATAAATGGATAAACATGGAGAGTATCATGCTAAATGAAATGAGTCAGCTAAAGAGGGACAGACATAAAAGGACTGCACTTGTTTGTGGAGTATAAAACAATATAACAGAGGCTGACACCTAAGGATTGTAGATACACGGGACAGATTGATTGCTCCATAGTTGGAAGCCTGCCTCTTGAGCAAAGGGGAGAAGATAGCTGGAATAGAGAAGGGATCACTAAGAAAAAGATGGCTTGAGGAGTCGATCGGGATGAAGATGTGTTCAGAAAGTGGATAAAGGATCAAACATGGTAAACTCTCAGGGTCTGTATTGCAAACCATAATGCTCATCTGACAGGGTCTTAACCACACATCACAATCCAGGAAGGGTCTCAGACCTTCCTATATATTGGTTTGCGACATTTTGTTTTTCTGTTAATAAACTCCAGGATGTATGTGCTTAAACCAGTTTTTGTATGGGGCGGGGGGTAAAGGTTTCACAATGTCCCTCATTCTCTCATACGGTAACTTATTGTTTTCTTTTATGTTAGGCGCCCTTGCTTGAAATTAAGGGCTGTACTGTATGCTAAGAACCTAATTGTTTCAGCCACAATATTTGGCGGTTTTTCTGGCTCCTGTTATTGTTTGGTTTCACTATGACTCCTGACCTTTGTCGAACCTAACATCTCCTTAGTTTCCTACAGATTTCACAATGATTAAAAGCAAACTCTAACTACAAAGCTTCTGCCTATTAATTCTAAATACCTAACTTATAAGTAAAATCGGCAGGCAACCATTATAAACTCCATCCGGGATGCAGAATTGCCACACACCAAAGTGCCGCGGAAGCACATAAGGCAGGATAAGAAAAGGGGGCGCCGGAGTACTATGTAGCTGTTAGAAAAGATGAAGTTATGAAATTTACATACAAGTGGTACTACATGGAAAGTATCATGTTAAACGAAATGAGTCAGAAAGAGCGGGATAGACACAGAAAGATTGCATTCATCTGGGGAACATAAAGCAACAAAACGGGAGACTAACACCCAGGAATGGCTTAGATTAGTACCAGGAATTTTGCTCCATGACTTGAAGGCCAGCCACATGTGCTAGGTGAAAAGGAAGTTCAGATAGAGAAGAGAGCACCAAATAAAGGGTGTTATTAAGACCCTCCCAGGGTGGGAGAGACATGCTAAAAGTAGTCTATAGACCAAACATGATTGCCACTCAATGCCTCTCTGGCAAAACACAGTACCCAAAAGAAGAGAGAGAGAACAAGGGGGAATGCCCTGCCACAGCGGCAGGGTGGGACAGGGGGGCGGGGGGGATGGGGGGTGGGAGGGATGCTAGGACCCGTGGTGGGGGAGGATGGGCACTGGTGGAGGGATGGGTACTTGATCATTGTATAACTGAAACCCAAGCACAAAAATTTATAAGTCTATAAATGTACCTCATGGTGTTTCACTAATAAAAAAAAATGATTAAATAAAAAAAAAAGAATCACAACTGGTGGTGCTCAGGAGACCTTATATGGGATGTCAGGGATCGAACCTGGATCGACTGTGTTCAAGGAAAATGCCCTCCGCACTGTATTATCACTCTGATCCCAGCTTGTTCCTTCTTACATCATTAACATTTTGTTGTTGGACTTATGTGATTATGGAGATTATAAGAAAGCTATATCAGGCCAGAAAGAGAGATAAATTAAGGCTTTGGTTTTCCAAATGAACAAACTGGGTTTAATTACAGGCATCTTATATGCTCCTCTTTCACCCAGCATCTCCACAGCTGCTCACTGAGCACAGAGACAGCAGTTACCTTGAACACCTCTGGGTGTACATTTCCAAACGAGTAACTAAATAAAATAAGATTACTGTACCACTCTATCACAGTTGTTTGTTGATTTACTCGAACAGGTGCCACTATTTTCTCTATTCGTCCCAGTCTGAGATTTTAGCAGCCAATCCTTACTCATCTTTCCCAACAATTAGAGGCTCTTTCAGGGTCAGGGAATTGAGACCTGTTACAGGTTACTGGTTTTGGCATATTGAATATGCCATGGGGAGTTTGCCAGGCTCTGCCCGTGCGGGCAAGACACTCTCAGTAGCTTGCCGCGTTTTCTGAAAGGTATATATGTTTACATATATGTTATATATATATGTAAATATATTATATACATATTTCTTTCTATGATCTGTTACCTACTGTCTAAACTGAGTCAAACATGCCGTGGTAATTATGTCAAATGGGTAGGAAGTGTCTTATGATGCAGCCACAGGGTCCAGAAAGTGGCCTGAAGCAAAGCAGCAGTTGAGTAGTGGAGGTCGGCTGCCAGGGCTGGGTCCCTTGGGATGGGAAGGGCTCCCGCCCACACCCCTCTGGGATATCCCAAGTGAAAACAGCCTGGCCTGGAGTCAAAATAAAATAAAACAGATAAATGGGTAAGGCGTTTGCCTTGCAGGCAGCCAACCTGGTCGGCCCAGGTTCAATTCCTCTGCCCCACTCGGAAAGCCTGGCAAGCTACTAAGAGTATCTCGCCCACAAGGCAAAGTCTAGCAAGCTACCCGTGACATATCTGATGTGCCAAACACACTAACAACAAGTCTCACAATGGAGACGTTACTGGGCCCGCTCAAGCAAATCAATGAAGAATGCGAGGAGAGTGCTGCAGGGAGCAAGGCAAACACCCTACCCACTGTAATATCGCTCCAGCCCCACTGCTTTCATTTCTTACCTTTCATGAATCCACACTAATCAACTTTGTGTGCCCGTTTTTCCCTGAATCTATTCTGAAATAGTAATTTTAAGGTATTTGGAGCGATAGCACAGCGGGTGGGGCGTTCGACTTACAAGCGGCCAACATGGCTGACCCGAGTTTGATTCCTCCGCCCCTCTCGGAGAGCCCGGCAAGCTACCGAGAGTATTCGATATGCCAGACACAGTGACAACAAAGTCTCCAATGGAGACGTTACTGGGCCCGCTCGAGCAAATTGACGATCAACGGGAGGGCCTTTACCTTTACCTTACCTTCCCACTTAGCTTAAAAACAGATTTTTTTTAAAAAAAAAATCATCTCTCCCACACTCAAAATTTACAATTTTTCAGCCCTTTTTCAATCTTCTTTGATTATCTCTCATTCTTTCCTCTGAATATTAAAGAGCTCACTCACTCACCCTATGATGGAACACTGTACCAGCTTATTTACATTCAGTCATCAGTTTCTATTATTTTAAATATACCTCTAAATTCAATTAGGCTTCTGAATTTAATTAGACATTTGAAGCTCAAATACACAAATATGTTCCCATATAATCATTAATAGTTACATCAATGTTAATGTAACTTAACAATCACTTTTATTCCAAGTCTTCTCCATTTCAATGTTTGCTAAAATCATTCATTCGTTTTGCTCAATCAAAACTTCTCATACCATTTTCGGACCTTGCTATGGTATTCAATCTTAACTTGCTATGGTATCCAATCCAAGCTATCTTGTAAACTTTCTTTATCTTCTTTATTCTGATTTAATATCGATGTTGTTACACATATCATTATCCATTTAATAGTTCTTTTTTATGCTATAGTATAAAATCTATACTATAGAGAGGCGTGCTTTCTATTTACCAAGACCTAGAATATTGTGAAAAAAGAATGTTTTATTGAATGATAAATATGCTGTAGAACAATGTTTTTCATACTTGTTATCATAGCCTACTTCTAACATTGTTTCTTTCCTGTGTCCCTGGAGATCCTACCAGCTGACCCTCTAACATTATACTCTGATCTCTGTTAAAGTCGTTTTCACTTACTGCACCCTTGGAGTTGTTTACAGGCCAATAAAAGGGTTATATGATTGCAGTTTAGAAATACTTCTGTATAACATGTTTTTTTGCTCTTAAGCATACAAACACAGTTTCTATTTTGAGGAAATTATTTTTATATAGTTTTTTTGAGAATTTGGGTGTTTATTTTTGGTTGTGTTAGCTTAACAATGTTATTGAAACATTGATAATTTTGCTATATTCAATTTCATAACACAAAATGTGAAAGTTTATTCACAAAAGAAAAAAGTTAATGGAGCTGAGCAATGACTCAAAGAATGTTTATAAGGAAACAATGATTTTATCTTCAAAGTTTTGCAAATTGCAACATATTAAATATTAACTGAATGGGATCAAACTGAATCACATTTTAAAGAAAATTTAACATATATAATTTTAGCTGAAATACATTAATATTCTGTTTAAAGGTACTGAAAGATATTAAATATGTTTAAGTTCTAATTCAAACCTAAAAAATTAAAATTGTATTTTGAAGTTTATATTGCTCCTTACTGCACATAACCAAATTGCTAATCCATTATAAACAAGGGTATTCTAATACAATAAAAACAAACAAATAAAAATGACTACCTGATTGATAACCTTTTTACAGAAATGCATAACTTTTTTTCTATGTAAAGAATTTTTAATGTATTTGTAAAGTTTTACATACATTGGAAATTTATCCATGACATAAATATGCAAAGTGTTTCCCTATCGATGAATCTGTGACAAAGATATTATGAGGGTTATTTTCATTTTAACTGTAGGAGTTGAGGATGTTGTCTAAGCTAACAGAATTTATAAGTTATAGTGACTAGACTGATCTGAAATTTTTCTGAAGTAAATTCACATAATCTGAATTTATCTCATGGGAACAATTCTATTTCTACCCTAGACACAACATTGTCCAACCCTCTTCAAAATAGTATCATCAGCTGAAGAACAATTCAAGACACATCTATAAATAATGCCTTATATAATTTTGCATAAAGATACACTCAGTGGTATTTAGGGGCCACTCTTCTGATTTGTTGTTTTGGATCAGGACATTTTAAAAATAGAAATTCATCTGGTAAGAGAGTGTTGGGGATATAGCACTTCCCTTGCACAGTGGTGAAACTGAGTTTGTTCCTCAGCACCTCATCTGGTTCCCTTAGCCCCACCAGGACTGATTACTGAGTGCCAAGTTTGGAGTCAACACTGAGCACCACCAGAGAAGGCCCACGTTTAAAATAAAATGCATTATAACTGGATGCAAAGTGTGTGTTTCTATCCTCTGGGCCTTATCCCTAGCCCTTTGATGAGTTTTTTAGTAGACATTTTTCAATTTGACATTTTTATTTTATTTTAATACCTTAAAAGACTTGTTGAGTATAAATTATGTAAATTATTACTTCATGGAGGAAAACTTCTTCCCAAAGTCCTTGTGACAGTTGAAACTGAGCAGAACTACAGAATTCTGACATTAAACAAAAGGAGTCAATTTTCAAACTTAAACATTCTAAGGTATGGGCGGCAGGAGTAATATACCTGTGAGGTGGGCGTTTGCCTTATACTCAGGTTGGTTCAATTCCTGACATCTCATATGATGCCCCAGCAGCAACAGGAGTAATTCCTGAGTGCAGAGGAAGAATTAATCCCTGAGCATTGTCGGGGGGTGGCCCAAGACACAAACAAATAAAATAAATAAATAAATATTCTAAGGTAGCATTTTATTTGTGAGTTAGCCTTGACATTTTATTAATGGTACTGTGATAAAATAGATACTGCTCCTTTGGGAAGGAAGGAAGGAAGGAAGGAAGGAAGGAAGGAAGGAAGGAAGGAAGGAAGGAAGGAAGAGAGGGGGAAGGAATGGAAGTCAGGTTGGCCAACTCTAAAATATATCTTTTGTGATTGTTAATTTTTTATCAGAATTCTGTGTGCTATACGTTGTCTTGATTTTTTTTGCAAAGTTTTATAGGAAGATATTTTTAATGGAATGGACTACAAATATTTGTGCCATTTATCTACCTCAATTCTTCCAGAAACCCTGCACAAAAATAAAAATCATCGAAGTTTTTTAACCTTTTATAATAAGGAATAATTTGTAAGATAGGTTAGAAATATGATTCATCAAAAAGAAACATGAGCCAGATAGTATACAGGGGACAAGATGTTTGCTTCGTATGTGGTTGATGGCAGTTTGATCCTGACATTGCATATGGTCAGAAAACACTGCCAGGAGTGTTCCCAAAGAAAGGTTCCAAGAGCAAACTCTGACTACTGCAAACACACTCCTCAAACTAAAAGACAATATATTAAATAGCTAATATTTTAATTTTAAGAGTTACTTAAAGAAATCAGGATAATCATTTAAATCTCAGTTGATAGTTTTTCATCTGGACAGAAAATTTAGAAGACTTGTTCATATAAACCCTGTATCTTTCCATGATATAAAATAAAAAAATGCTGGGGCTGGAGCATTAGCACAATGGGTAGGGCATTTGCCTTGCACGAGGTCGACTCGGGTTCGGTTCCCAGCATTCCATATGGTTTCCCGAGTACAGCCAGGAGTAATTCCTGAGCGCATGAGCCAAGAGTAACCCCTGTGCAATGCTAGTGTGACCCAAAAAGCAAAAGATAAGAAAAAAATGCTAGTGTTAATGTTTGTCACGATACCTTTGGGAAATTTGAAATATATATATTTCCTAATTATATAGTCAGAGCTTAGTGATGAAAGCTAATATTGTGATGTTACATTTAAATTTAAATTGTTTAAATTGCAAGGAAAGTGAATATAACATTTATTTATACATGTGTAGCAGTTTCAAACAAATGAAAAGACAGAATCAAAGACATAAACAATTTACTATGTTTCTGTTATTTAAAAAGAAAAGTTAGTGAAAAAAATGATTGAAAAGGGAACTAATGGTCAAATAAAAGAGTGTTTTTAATATTTTTTCTTCTTTATTTGCAGTATGAATCTCTAATCCATGCATATTTCTAGCTCAAATGGCACATGCCTCTGGCCTGTCTGTTAGTATCACTTTCCTCCTTCCTAGTTACTGAGCAGATTTCAAATACCAATTTACTACGTCCTTGAAGAATTTCTTCTACTTGTCTTGCTTACAAAAAGTCATTATAGAGCACTTTGGAATAATCCCAAATTTTCACATATAATGAGAGAGAACAGGTGCACAGAGAATGAAAAGAATTCATTATGCACATTATTGGATTGTTTTAGGTTGAGTCTAATTTATTAGATCCATCAAAATAAAGCCCAACATCTCATGAAAGAACTTATCTTCACATATTTAAAAAGGGTGAACAAAGAGTGTAAATGTGTGCACTATGCAAGGAACTAGAAACATAAAGTCTGTGAAGCATTTTCTCTTTGTTCTCTAACTGGTTTCATGACTTTGAGGTGTGACTAAATATTCTTGACTCTATTTCTCTTAATGTGTACAGTAGAAATAGGAACTCAAAAAAAATGCAGTTATTTTAAATAGCTAAACAAAACGCAAACACAAATTCCTGGATTCAATGAAACTACTATGGCTAAGTGAGCAATGATAAAATTTTATTAATATGGAAATGCATTTTGTTTTAAGCATGAACATATCAGTGAACAGAAATGTACTTGTTCTATTATCCTAATAATGAGAAGGTTATGGATAAATGAATGCCATCAAAATACAAATATTTTCTTGTAATAAATATAGACAAGAATATTTAGGTGTTTTTATATTTTAATAATAATATTTAATTCTTATCCGAATAGAAATAAGGTATTTAGATTAAAATATTGACCTTTCCCTTTTTTAATATTTTATATATGAATTAATTTATCCACTAATTCATTAAAACAAAGAATCTCATCATAACACACTTTGGGGCTTGGGAATATAGTGAACAGAATAGAACTGGTATTGCTTAGAATTAGTGAAGGGAGGGAAAAAATAAACATTCATTAAAATAAAATATAATGGAATGCAAAAGTTGAATAAATCATCTCTAGCAGATTAAATAGGAATTCTAAGAGGTAGAGTTATCAGAAAAAATAAAATTTTAATTAAGATGAGGATAGAGTTATAGTACGGATGGTAAAGTATTGTCTTGCACACGATCAGCCTTGGGTTCAATCCCCAGTACCATAGATGGTCCTTCAAGTGCCACCAAAGTGATCCCTGCAAGCAAAACCAGGAGGAAGTTCTGTTCACTGCCTGATGTGGCCAGATGGCCAAAAAATTTTTCAAAATAAAAATAAATATCATCAGACTTGATAGAGTTTACGATGGTTACTAAAACTTTGACAGTCATCTTCTATCAAAGTGAAGTTTGTGAATTTTATTGTGTTCTAGTTTCTGTGCTACTTTGGCATTATTCATCAATCAAAGAAAAGCAGAAGCTGAACAAAGCATCCCAGGAGCCCCAATCAAAGAAAACATATTTGTGAGTGATATAGAAGCACGTTCTTCTGAGGTCTCTGTAGTTTGGGAAAACAAGTTTAAATTCCAACCTAATGAAAATAAAGATGAGCCTGGAATCATGGTCAGATTTCTGGCTTCAGAGGGTCACACCGAATAGACAGGAGAGTGCTAGTAGAAAGTCTGGTACCAGTCTCTTAATAAATGCTGCTGTAGGTAATAAAGCCAATGTCAGTGTTTGTTTCATATACATTGTATCCCAGGGGCTGCTTTATATTCATTATATCCTTCAGGTAGCTCATTAAGCAAAATTTGTTTATAAAGCTCTATGGGGACACAACTCATGTTAAGTGATATTTCAGTCAAATAAGATGAATTCCAGATGATACCATGGCTGAAATAAGAACCATCCTGGACATAAAAACTTAAATTACTAAGTTTGCCTCATTATACGGGACATAAAAAGTAGCATGATCTATAAGGATGAACAGTTGTATGAAGGATCCAAGAGGAACACAAAATTGAGATGAAATGAATTCACAATCATTTTAAGAGTAAATGTGTGAGAAGTATAAATAGCAGGATTGTAAATTTGGCACCTCAATAAAGAAGGTTTTTACAAAAGAATAAATGTGTAGTAAATACGTACACTATATTTTGTAGTTAAGGTTTAAAAAGGTTTATCACATTATATGCACAATGTAATACTGCTCAGGTATAAGAATATCCAGTCATTGTCACTGTCCTCTCATTGTTTATCGATTTGCTCGAGAGGGCCCAGTAACGTCTCCATTGTGACAATTATTACTGTGTTTGGCATATCGAATACATCACAGGCAGCTTGCCAGGCTTTGCTGTGTGGGTGAGATACTCTCGGTAGCTTGCCAGGCTCTTCGAAAGGGGCGGAGGAATCGAACTCAGGTCGGCCATGTTGGCTGCGTGCAAGGCAAACACCCTACCTGCTGTGCTATCGCTCCAGCCCAAGATATCCAGATGAAATAAAAAATTTCATGGCTATGTGTATATATCTGGAAAGTATCATATGGAGAGGTTAGTCAGGAGGATACATATATATTGATTTTTCAGATATGTGAGATGTAAAGAAACATAGTAAAAGAACTGCAATTATCAAAGTAGACAGAAACTAAGAACTTGTTTACCACCCTGACGATGATGGCAAAGGGTCTGACTGAAGGGGAAGGATTCTGTATTGAAGGACTTGATATTGTAACACTATATACAGAAAACAATATCATTGATGTATAATAAACTTTGATTTCTAAAATTAAAAACAATTAAAAATGAATAAATGAATGCATTATAGTTCGTTCATAGATCAACACACAAGTTTGTTTGTTTTTTCAGTCTTTTTGGTGGGTATAGATTGCAATGGAGATCAGGGCCATTATTTTTATTTAAACAACTTCAATAATTTTATTTTCAATGAAAGTTTTAAAAAGTTTAAATGTGAATCAATATCAGGGAATTAACCAAAATATAGGTTTTATGAAGCTAGAGCTAGTAGAGTGCTTGGATGCTTGCCTTGCATGAGTCCAAGCCAGGCTTGATCCCCTACAACCTTTACAATTCTAGGAGTTATTCCAGGAAGATTCCTGAGCACAAAGCCAGTAGCAAGCTCTGACTACATTGGATGTGACCCCAAAACAACAACAAAATACAAAGAAAAGAGACTTTGTTTTAGATGAAAATTAATTATATGTATATGCTACTAAAAAGATGCTTCTTTTTTAATATATATATTTTAAAAATATTTCTTAACCAGGTAAATTTTTAAAATTCATGAAAAAATGGTACCCATAGGGACAGGGGTTCTCAACTGAGCAGTGCCAGAGAAAACTGCCATATTTCGTAAATTGTTGTTGTTTTTATTGTTGTTGTGACACTTGGAATGTGACAGTGGCAGAGACCCCTGCTGCTACTAAAAAATTTGAAAGAACAGTTAGCCAAAGAAAATTTCAAAGTTGGAGAACCATTATTAGAGGAAGAGAGGAAGAAAAGATCATAAAGGAAAAAGTGATCAACATTTGAGTAAAGGATGATGAATAGTAGCATGGATTATAAAGAAGGGAATTATTGAGGAAATCTGATGAGGACAAATATAAGAAACTGTGGAATAGAGATAAGCACACATTTTTTTAAATTTTTATTTTAAAGAACAAAGAAAATAGTTAAGAAACAGAGATTAGCAAAAGGAACTAAATGTCACGTTAGATAGTTTACAATGAATTTATTGACAACAATCTAATGTTTGTGTATATTTGATGCTTCCAGATATCTGGATATGTGATTTGAGAAGAGTAGTAGGCAAGAACGATATGAGGATAGCTCATAGGCATAAAATAGCAGATGAAGACAAGTACCAGAGTAATCATATTTTTTAAATAAATACATACAGATTACAAAGTAAAATTAAGAAATGGTTGAGTGTTGGAAAAAAATTGCCAGGTTGGTCACTATCAATATTACTATCACTATCACCCCATTGTTTATCAATTTGCTCGAGAGGGCACTAGTATGTCTCCATTCGTCCCTGTCATGTGCTAGTGTAGCCAATGGTATATTGGGGGCTCTCTCAGGGTCAGGGGAATGAGGACCATCATTGTTACTGTTTTTGGCATATCGAGTAAGCCACAGGTAGCTTGCCAGGCTCTACCATGCGGGCGGGATACTCACGGTAGCTTGCTGGGCTCTCCAAGAGGGTTGGAAGCTTTTGGGGCAGCCTTTAATCACCTTTACAAGTGTTCCCAGTGAAGCATATATGAAGGTAAGATACTCTCGGTAGCCTGTCGGGTTCTCTGAGCACAAGGACTAGGCAATAAGAGGTCACACAGCCACATTCACGCTTTCAGGAACTTGGTTTTATAGTCTTTAGATCTTGGCCATTGATGGGTTTACATGGCAGTTGGTGGGTGTAGCTGTCTAGCTACTGGAAGATGAGGGATCTGGGTGGAGGAGGCCCAGTCCCCATCTAACAGGCTTGGGGATCTCAGTCCTGGGTCCGCACACCTGGGTTCCTCTGCCAATTCCTTCATACATGTGGCTCATGTTAGTGTGTGGAGAGTGGTCTCAACACAGCTGTGGCTGGGTCCCAGAGGTCTTCAGCTGCCAGGGCTCTGCTCAGGGCAGAGGGGGAAACTCAACCTGCCCACCTCCAAGGTGAGGATAGCCAGGTATGGGGGCAGGAGACTCTGCATTGTTCTCCTCCAGGAGTTTGGTTTTATAGTCTCTGGATCTTGGCCATGGATGGGGTTACATGGCAGTTGGTGGTTGTAACTGTCTAGCTACTGGAAGATGAGTGTCCTGGGTGGAGGAGGCCCAGCCCTGATCTGAGCAGGTTTGGAGATCTCAGTCTTGGGTCCCACACACCTGGGTTCCTCTGCCGGTTCCTTCATGCATGAGGTTTATAGTATAGTTGGTCACTAATGAACTAATATACTGTTACTGATTGGGGAATGCTGTTGTTCAAAGTGAATTATCTTATTGCTAGCTTATAAAATTATGAAATTTATGTTTAATAAATTAAACAGCAGAAATTCAACATTTTAAGATAGTGATAGTTTTTAGTATACATTTCTGTATAAATGTTTCACATACATTTATTATTTACATAATTGATTTTAATAAATCACTGTCACTGTATCACTGTCATCCCATTGTTTGTTGATTTACTTGAGTGGGAACCAGTAACATTTCCACTCATCCCAGCCCTGAGATTTTAGCAGCCTCTTCTTACTTGTCTTTTCCAAGGATTGGAGGCTCTTTCCGGGTCAGGGGAATGAGACCTATTATAGTTATTGTTTTTGGCATATCGAATATGCCATGGGTGGGCTTGTCAGGCTCTGTCCAACAAACCTGCATTAGACCTTTAAACCATCAATTTTTATGAAACAAAAGATAAGATTTTAATAAATAATCTTAAAAGCAAAATTTAGAGCACAAGAAGATTTTTTTCTTTACTACAATTTAAGTGTAATTTTTTTTTTTACTTTGGGGCACATTGTGGTATTTACAGCTTATTCTAGGCTCTAATCACAGGAATTACTCCTGTCAGCGCTCAGAGGGACTATATGGGGTGCTGGGATTGGGATTGAATCTAGATGAACCTGTGCAAAGCGATTGCCCTACACGGGTACTATCTCTTCATTCTTAAAATAATTTGAATAAAATTTATCTACAAGTTTCAGTTTTTCTGCTTATTATGAATGATAATTTGAAGGTATATTTTGAACATTGAAAAAAATATTAGATCTTTGCTAGCATTTAAATTAGCGACAGTTGTTACTTGATCTTGAAACTTTTAGTTAGCTAATGGGAAGGATATAAGATGAAGCATTGAAGTACATAATTTAAGTGTAAGCTGTGCAACAAACTTGATAAAGCATTCATTTCTAATTATGGAGGATTTCCTCTCATTAATAGTAGAAGTCGCAAAGTATGTTTTGCCTATTTGTAAGTATATATGTGTGTGTGTGTGTGTGTGTGTGTGTGTGTTGGTTTACCTTTTGAGACCTTAAAATATTGGAAATCCTTGCAACCCATAGTTAATTCTTAACACCTATCAAAAGTGTCCAAAAAATGATATCCATTAAAGAAAGAATGACAATCTGATGGTGGTGCTGCTAGTTGATGACATAATGATTTCTCCTTACAGGAGAAAACATTCCTAACTATCATTTATCCTTAATGTTTAATTTTACTATTGTAGGTTAGAGTGATCCTTTTTGAAAAAGGATCACTGAAAAAAATTAAATAAGTTTTAATTTCCAGAAATGGATTTTGAATTTATTATAAAATAAAGCAAGTGTAATACACCAATAAACATAAAAAACTTATCAGGTAATTTCAAAGAGTGTATTCTGTGAATAATCAAAATACCATTTCCTCTCCATTGTTTGTGAACTGCAATGTTCAAATTTACATTATTCTATAACTATGGGCAATAAGAATGACAATGATTATTTACAGAAGATTGTACAATGAAATACTTCTGATAGAACAGTATCTCTGACAAAGTGAAATGAGCTATGTGTGGAAGATACAATAGTGAACATTCAGATTGTCCATAAAAATTATGGAGTGCTTACGAGGTGGAAAGTTTTATAATATACTCTATACATTGAAACAGTCTGGTTTACAGAGTTTTATTACAAAGTGCAAAGTAAGCTATGAATAAAATTTAATAAGATATACAACCTATTTCTATTTGTGCATAAACATCATAATAAACCCTAAAGTTTCTAGAAGTTTAAATAATAAAAAGTATGACTTGTGTATGTTGACCGAAGGACATGAAGTATGTTATCAGATTCTAAGAAACTCTACATTAATATTTAGAACAAATTTAAAAAATGATAGTTCCCCAGTCTTATGAATTGGCACAAAAGTAGATAGAGGCATATGGATTAGAAAGATAATTTGTATGGCATGTTCATGGAGTTAAGAGATAATAAAAGATTAAGGATAAATCCCAGATTTCAGATTAAAGCACCTGATGAATGTTCTGCTTTTCATTAAAATGTGGTCACAGAAGTAAAGCTTCTGTAAGTAAAGCTCCTTGGAGGAGAGGACAAGTTTAGTTTCAATTATAAAATATATTCATATGAACTAAAAGGGTTAATTAAGGAATCTCAATATACGGTGAGGCAGTTTTATCTCTGAAGAGACACACTAGAAAATAAGTGGATTGAAGACTGAAACGATTTTCATTGATATGTGACAGATTTTTTAGGCAATTTGTTTCCAGGGTCATCTCATAATACTCCAGGGCAAAATGCTCTGTCCCAAAACCTACCAAAACCAAATCAACAAGCCTCTTAAGGGTACTAACCAAAGTTTGTTAATTAGAAGAGAAAAAGCTAGCTACTCTTAAGCAGATAATCCCCTAGGAGCTAACTGAGCTGCACTGTGAAAGATGTTTTCAAAGAGTCTGCTGCTGAAAAAACCTTTTCAGAATATTGAAATCTCAGCCCATGGTGATTTGAATAGCAAAACTTTAACTTTAAACCAGTCACTTTTGTGTTGTTACCCTAACAACTTTAGAATTCAGTAGATTACCGAGAATATACCTCAGTAAAAATATTACCCAAAATACCCTAAGTGGTTTTAAAGCATTAAATGTATTCTTTTCATTATTCTTTCCCGTTTGTGTATTGTTTTAACTGTATGAAATGTTCATAAAAGAACTGGGTTTTATTAATACACAGATGAGTATAGCTCATTTCTGTTCATATCAACCTATACAACAAAAACACAATCCACCCTTGAAACCTGCAGGTTATATCAAAAAACAGAAAGTCTACTTCAAATGCCCTTCTGCTTTTATCCATTAAGTTGTATTTTCTTATCTCAAAGCTTTCTTTCTGGGAGCCTTTCTTGTCTGCGTGGGCAAAAGGGAAAGCTCCTATAATATTCAAAGCATGAAAGTCCTTCATCTTTCTGAGTCATCTATTTCAACACAATAAGAAGTTATACAATATGATTAGCTTCCACAAAGCATGATCTCAAAAGTGCAAAGTGTTACCGTTATAACTAAAATGTTTTTCAAGATATAACTAATTAATAAAATATAAAGCTAATAAAATGATCAATTTTTCTCCTCAATATAGTTTTTAAACAGTCCGATGATTAGGATTTATAGTCAGATTTTCTATTGATATAAGGTAGAAAACCTAAGTTGTTATTCCTATTATATTGTTATGTAAAATCCCAATTTATAAAGTCATTCTATATAGAATATAATTTCTAATATATGCTCTGGTATTTATTAATTTTATAGTTAGGTAAAAATAAAATATTTGTATCTTAAACTTTACTGTACACTACACCCAAAAAAATCTATTCTCTCTATAATTAAGAGTAAATCTATACAAGGTCAACTACTTAGCATATGAGAGCTATCATGTTATTTTAATTAAGTGTCTATATGCTTACTAAGTAGGGGGACTTGAGGAAAATCACTTTATATACGAAACTAATATGGATTCTTGATTTCTTTATAATTTTCAATGTTGACTCTGACTAAAAACTTCTTAAGTATTTACTTCTATGTTTTGTTTGTGACATAATAAAAAAGGAAAATTTGACATCATTAGTATTGGCAACAAGGAACTCCTTATAGTTAAAAATTAATTGGAAATAATGATAATAATATAATTAAATAATGTAATGATATAAGTGCTAAATAAAAAATGTTATGGGGAGGTCAGGAGTGTTCAATCACTGGCCCTTGAATGGCATGTGCACTAAGATCCTGTAAGTTAGGCATTGAGGCAATGGCCAGTTTTTCCCCTGAGAACTATTTAATCTATATAATCTGAAAGTTAATCCCTGCTATTCATATATCTAAATTGTTATTCTGCAACTAAGGCAAGGTCTTACTTTCTGCAGGATAAGTAAAAGTTAGTTCCAAATACCACCGGAAGTTCAAGTCCTTGTCTTCGGTTGCAGAGAGAATTTTCAGGAAAAAATAAACAAACTGAATGCAAAAAAAAAAAAACAACAACATGAGATTGATGTAAGCATTTCCATAATGTAATTCCCTAAATTGTTTTAGTTAGTTAATTATATAGAGCTCTTTAAAACTTAACGCAGGTTGCACCAAATGTCATTGGTGGGAGTTCTCAAAGATGAGGATTTTGAGGTTATATGGTCTATTCGTTTTCTGTTTTAATAGTCAATATTCCTGCCTATTTATTTTCTCTGGGCTGGGTAAAGTCTTTGTATGTAACTGATGACAGGATGGCTTCTTTTCAGATTATATCTTGTCCATTTTAGTTTATGAATTTTCTGAATTTTTCTGCAATCAAACTGAAGCCAGTGCAACACCCTGTCTCTTCAATGTTATAAAATTTAAGAGAAGTCAGCAAGTTGAAGAAATTTGAATCTAGTAGATGTTGGTTTATGAGGTTTAAGGAAAGAATTCATCTCCATAACATAAGAGTGAAAGAGAAGCCACACATGTTGATGGAGAATCTGAAGTAAGTTTCCAGAACAGTTGTACAGAAAATTGACTATACCAAACAACACATTTCAACTGTACATAGAACACATTTATATTGGAAAAAAGATGCCAACTAGATATTTCATTGAAGAAGATGACTAGTTTCAAAATGTCAAAGGGCAGACTGATTTTTCTATTAGGGACTAATGTAGCCAGTGGCTTAAGCTCAAGTCTATGCTCATGTATAATTCCAAAAATCATAGGGCCCTACATCCAGTCTGCCCATATTCTGTAAATGTAGTAACAAAATCTGTCTTTTTAATGTGTCACATAGTTTTGCCAACATGGATTGCTGAATAATTTTGCTCACTCTTAAGAACCACCTCTGAGAAAAAAATAGTGTTACTTCAAAATATTTCTGCTCATTGACCAAATTCCTGGTCTCTCAACACTACTAACAGAGATGTATAGAGAGTTCAAACTATTTTATATTTGCTAATACAATGTCAATTTTGCAGCTCATGGATGTAAGAATGATTTTGATTTTCAAATATGACTAAGAAATTTACATTTAAGTCTTCAGATTACTTCCATAGGTTGTGATTCTTCTGATGCATGTGCGCAAAGTAAATTGTAAACCTTCTGGAAATTATATACCATTTAGGATAGCCATAACAGCATTTATAATTCAGGAAGGAGATCAAATACAACTTTCAATGAAGTCTGAAAAAAGTGCTTTTCAACCTCCATGTGTTATTTTTATGGGTTAAATATTTCAGCAAATAAGTAACTACAGATGTGGTAGAAATAAGAAGAAAATTAGAATTAGAATTGGAGCATGAAGTTGCAACTGAATTGCTTTAATCTTATGATAAAATTTTAGTGGATGATTGCTTCTCATGGTTGAGCAAAGATAGTCATTTCTTAAGATGGAAAAATCTGGTGAAGATGCTGATGTGAACTTTACTGAAATAACAATGAATGATTTAGGATAGTTCATACATATATTTGATAAAACAGGAGCATAGTTTGGAAAGACTGGTTCCAAACTTTAAGTTTTACTGAAGAGAAATGTTTCTTAAAAGGAATAGTGATCAAGGCAACACTTTTTTCTTGTTTTAGTTTAATTAATATCAGTCACTATAACTTCTCAAACCACCACCCTGATTAGAAGCAGTCATCATCAGTGCAAGACTTTTTCCTGAAAAGAAAAGTAACTTGCCAAAGTAAGTTAAGCATTGTCTAGATAGGAAGTTATTTTAATTTTAGTGTACATTTTGTTTTTATACATAATGATATAGCACCACGGAAATTCGAAAGTTTCAAACTACACACTTTTTAAAATATTAACATTTTTGATGTTTATATAATGATCTGGAATAGAATAAGCACTATCTTGTAGAATACATCTACGGTATTTGATTTATCAGTTAATTTTCAATAGTTAATGTGTCCTATTAGTTGCTGAAGTAGGGTCAACAGGTTAAAGTAATAATCGTTTCAATGAGATATTTCCAAACTACTTATACCTTCTATAATATCAATGGTAAACGATCATTTTTTTTTAGTTATGCTATTTCATTTGGCAAAGGAACAAGCTTAAATATGTGTTGTTGTTTTTCTTCCACCCCCAATATGTTCCCCAAAGTCTACTCATCTCAATTCTGGAAGTTTCAATGTTGAGTTTTTTTAGAAACGACCTACTTGGCAGCTGTTGCTGTTCCTCTGTCAAATAACTCACCCCTTGTCTAAATCTCAGTGGGGGTTGTGTGGGAGGTCCCATAGTTTCTTTCCAGCTGTTACTTAGTCTGGGATAATGTTTTTGGTTTCTCACAACTCCCAGCATGCAGTCTGTTTCTGACAGCTTCAATAAAATTCTATTTAAGCAAAATGAATTAAAAGTCTGTGTAAACAAAGTTTAGAAAGAAACAATTAAGAACTCTTTCTGAACTGGCTTGAGTGAGATTTGAGGAAAAAAAAAAGTTTCACCTTGAAGAAACCTGACACCTTGTAAGATAAAATACCTAGACATCTTTGTTGGCAAAAAGCTAATTCCAGCTGATTCTATCTACATTTTGTTTTCTCAGAGAGAACTCTTGAAAAGAGTTAGAAGAGAGGCTATCTGGGTTTTAAGTGCACGTAGCATTTGTTTGGTATAAAAACAGTTAACAGATTTCTTGGTGGACATCTAAACGCTAAAATCCCCCAAAATACCCAGGATGTAGAGTCAGAAGGGGAAATTAAAAAAAAAAGGTTACATTGAACTATCTTTTTTTTTTTCAAACTTCCCAAGGGAAATCACAGCTAAAGGTACGATTGTTAAAAAGCAAAGCAAAGCAAAACAAAACAAAACAACATCAACAACAACAAAAAAAAGCATAAACTAAATTTCCTGCATCATTTACTACTCCTTCACCATCTTTCTTTAACTCAGCAATGTGTTCACATATTACGCTAGGCATTCTCGACTGTGCTAATTATACTGTCGCATTGCTGGTGTTTGAATCTTAATCTGACCCTAATTAGGTGTCCTTTTGCCTCAGTCCTTCACTTGTGAGCATAAAATGTTTATAATGCCATCTATTACAGTTACTCTGAGGATTAATGAGTCCATACAATTAAAAGGGGCTGGAGTGGTCGCACAGCAGGGAGGGCATTTGCCTTGCATGCAGCCCACCCAGGGTTCGATTCCTCTTTCCCTCTCAGAGAGCCCTGCAAGCTACCGAGAGTATCTTGCTCTCACGGTAAAGCCTGGCAAGGTACCAGTGACCTATTCAATATGCCAAACACAGTAACAACAACTCTCACCATAGAGACATTACTGGGCCCGCTCGAGCAAATCGATGAACAATGGGAGGACAGTGACAGTGACACTTAAAAGTCTTTTTAAACAGAGTACTTTAAATAAGTATAAGTGTTTGTTACTATTTCTTTTTTGTTTTCTAGCACTCTCTGTTGTTCCTTGATATCATATATTCAAATTAAAGAAATTGGTAATGAGCTTCTAATTGTAAGCTCAAGCCACTCTTTCCATCTAAAACAATGCATGTTTTCTTCAAACAAATTAGCATATCTAATAAAATGAGAGTACACTAATACCTTTCTCTATACATAATGTCATCCTCTGGATGCTATATTGTGAGCATTGACAATAAACAAGGCTTTATGTTCTTTAGTTTTATTAATGAGTGGTATATTATTGTGTTCAACAACAGTGCAAGAATGATTGACGATTTATCATTATTTTAAATAAAAAATGTCATATAAGTATAATGATAAAAGACTTTTTCAGGGCTACATATACAAAAATATTTGAAAAAAAAGATAAAACTTTTGTCTTAGTAGACTTAAACAATTTTAAACGTTTTGAGTTTGTTCATTATTTAATCCATTCGACTATTAAGAAGCTATAACATGACAAAGTGTACAACTTTTCTCAAAGTGACACATTTCAAATATTTGTATAATGTTATAGTTCTTTATATTTGAGACTATTTTAAGTCATATTTTAAAAATTTGAGAAGTAGCTATAAGATAACAAACTTAGCAAAATTAAATGTAAAGGTAATTTTTTTCCTGAGAACTAAGTACATAAAATTAACACATTTTTAAAAATGCCTAATACAAAATGGATTTTATTGGCTATCTGTGTCTAAATGTGAAGTGGCTGATGTTAGAGTTGTGGAAAGAAAATCATGATAGTAACATAACTTCTGGCAATAAAATATTATTCATATTCAGTTTTCTATAAATCTAGTCATGGGCAATAGGAAGATATCACAGTTAAAAACTCCTGATGAGCTAAGAGATAGTAGAGCAGGTAGGCCATTGTTAGGTTTGGAGCCAACCCTGCCATCTCCACCCCCCCCAAATGATCCCCTGAACTTGCCAGGACTGATTCCTGAGCACAGAACTTGGAGTAAGCAGTGAGCACTAGAGAGGAGACCAAAAAAAAAAAAACTTGTGACTGGAGATGGTAACACTGATCATCCTGATATTTTCTGACTGCATGGTCCATACTTAACACATTCTGTAGATTGCAAAAGAGGAGTTCAAAAGCATTTCTCCAGCTTCCCACTTGCTGTAAAGAAATTTTTGAAAATCAGGTCCAGGATCTAGTGTTTTGTATTCTTCCCTTAAATCTTTCATGGCTTGACTTCTGCACTTTCTAAGTTATGCCCAGTATTCAAATTTTAAAAAAAGTACCATAAGCAACTCCAACTTGAGACTTTGGATAAAGGTCTGCTAGTTATGGAATCACTATATCTGATTGTTCTTATGGTTGGGACAGGACAGCCTCAGACTGGGCCAAGGACAATAAAGATAGTGGAGTTTCCACTCGGATCTCTATTATCTGCTTGTTCCGGGAGGAATGTACGGGCCCCTGAGCTATGAAAGAGATGGCTGTCATTGGTCCAGGCTCAGCCCTCGGACCTGGGTAGCGTGTGAAGCCCAGAGCAGGCACCAACGTAAATTGTGACCTTCAAATCTGCTGTATTGGGCCGACTTGGATCTATATACGTAACCCCTGTACCTTGGGTCGGGATCTGGCCTCTCATACCGGACCTGGGTGCCGCTGTGTGCGTGTGCATGACCCTGGCTAGCCAACTAATAAACTGCCTGCTTGCTGATTGCATTCCTGTGTAGTCCTTGTCTGCGGTCAGAGATCCAGAACCATGCCCTAACACACACACACACACACACACACACACACACACACACACACACACACGATCAAACACTGCTAATTTGTTGTATTTTGAATACCATTTCACTGCATTTGAATGAATATTGGATAGTTATTTTCTCACTGCAATTTAAAATTTAGAAGTTTTAACACAGTGCATTTTGCAAAATATGTCATTTGTCCCAAACAATACTAAAAGGAGCACACATATCATTAACTCAGCACTCCTTTGAATACCTGTGTTAGTAAAATGATTAAAAGCCACACATCCTATCATCTTAGTTGCCTTTTATTATCACAGAAGCTCGATATTGATAAGGATAACTGATATTATATTTATAGTGTTTTCCATCATCTATTGTTTAAGGAATTGATTCTTAAACCTGTCTGAGGATTCTATTTCTATGTGTGTCTCAAATTCTACATAGAAATGCTATTTTCATTTAGTTGTCTAACTTCATTATTAGTTAGGAGGACTTCATATAGTTTTCTTAAATATTTTTTTATTTATCAAATTTAGACTTAGTTTTTGTTTGCTTTTATTCACACATTTTATCCCAAAACTGTGCCTGTCACATTCAAAAGGGATACAAAAATGACTTGGGAGCTTTTGAAGAGTAATTGAAGAACAATAGATACTTTTGAATAGCTCCTTTCTATGGAGAAATTATTGATGGAAAAAATGCTCCACTTTAATTTCAACTGAAGTCCAGTGTCACACCAAAATTCCATTCTGAATTATTATAAGAAATAAAAATATATTGAGATTCAAAATACACTTCTGAGTCTTTAGATCCCTGTTTATCACATACAGCTTAAATTGTATTTTCAGGTATTTTTTATCTTCCAGTATATTTCGTTAAAAATAGTACCATTCATTAGTTGTGAAACTGATGTATACTAAATACTGATACAAATTTGCTCATTTCTGTAGTAAGCCCCCTTTTCAGATGACTTACAACATAAATTTATGATCAAGGCTTTGCTGTTTCGTATTGTATAATATGTTCTTTATTTCATCCATTTCTCAAAGAAAACTCCTCTTTGAAAACGTCACTATCAAACTCAGTTATAAAAGCTATCTAAACTTGCTACTGATTTTCTTGTCATTGTTTCCAATATGCTTGTCTCTAAACCCCAGAAAAATTAAATCATTAGTTATTTTTCTCATATTAAATAATGAAAAATAATAGAAAATACCTAAGGTCTCCATTTAAAAATTTTAAATGATTTGAAGACAGGGTTTTATATTTTTGATTTCCTTTCTCTTTCTCTCTGCACATGTGAAAACTAGAGTAAATAATAAGCTCTAGAAACTTATTGAATTAAATTTGACTTTTGCAAAACATATAAAAAGTTAAATATTTTAAAATTAGCTTCATGTTACAAGTTCCAATATTACATATGGAGTCTGGAGAGATAGTACAGTGAGTAGGATATTTCCCTTGCACATGGCTGACCCTATTTCAATTCCTGGCATTTTATATGGTTCTCTGAGCACCACCAGGAGTGTTCCTAGATTGAAAGCCAGTAGTAACCCCTTAGCATAACCTAGTGTAGCCCAAAAATGAAAAAAAAAATAATGGCATAAACATGAGTATAAATAATAAGTATCATATTAAATTAGAATTAATATAAATATTAAAATCTCATGATTTTGTGTGAGTATAATGGCTAGTTATTTCCCTTTTTTATTCTTATTAGTGAAATATTCTTACTATTTTTTTTACAAATTTTAACTTACCTTTGCAAGCAAACTTATAAATCTCAAAATGAACTCTTCTGTGAGAATTAAAGTTTGAAAAAGTTTATGAGGTACAGTCTATATTTGTTTTTTAATTTGACAATTGACCATGTTTACTTCCTAATCTCCTACAATATTGTTATCTTAGTGATGAAAGAACTTTTTAAAAAGCTAACAAAATAATATTAATTAATACTTTTGTATTTTTCAATGGACTTATTTTATCGATCTCTTTTTATTTAATTATTAGTTAGTTTCTGAGTTTGTTTTGGATCAAACCTGGCAGTTCTCAGTGTTTACTCCTGACTCTAGGTGCGGAGATCACTCCTAGTGGTGGTTGGAGATATTAAATGTGGGAATTCCAACCCAGATATCATGCAAGGCGAGCACTCTAACTGCTGTAGTATCATTCAGGACTCCATCAAAGGTGTTATTTTAATATAGTTAACATTTTATGATATATTTATTTTCTTCTAATTTTATTTACTACATAATAAGTTATTATAATAAATAATGATTTTGAAAACTATTTTATGAGAAACAAATCATAGGTTGATAAGATTTTAAGTAAATGCTTATTTCTCAATAGTGATAGCTGTTAAAAACTTTTTTATCTTTTTCCTGGCTTCATCTACCCCAATAAACTATTGTCCATTAATTCAATTTGGGATAAAAAATATTTTTTTCTTTCAAAAAATTGACAATTTATATAGCATGCCAATGCAAATGTTTTCAAATATGTTGTAGATAATGCATCAAAAATATCTTTAAAACTTTATTTGTTCAGGAAAGCTATGTAGTACCCGATTTATCCTGGCACCTATAATGAATTTTTTATAAACCAAATGTTCTTTTGAAAACTTATTTTGTATTTTGCATACATTTTCATTTTCCTCTGAGAGTTTGAAGAAGGGGATGCAAAAATCGTAGTTTTATAGAGGTTAGTTTGTTGTCTTATTTAAAAATAAATAAACTCAGTTACTAAGCACATGGTAGAAAGAATTACTAGAAAAATCTTTAAGCATACCAATTGTAAAATATAAACTATTCAAAAAATTATTGCCAAGAATTTACAGTTAGGAATCTCTAAACTGAAGTATAACCTTATGGGAAAATAAAAGTAAAATAAGCATGAAGTGTTTTAGATATAGTCTAAATTTATAGCTACAGAATAATACCCTATTATCTTTATGTTAGTAAATGAAGTCATATTTTGATAAAATCATTAAAATGTCAATTTTATAAGTTAATATCTGAAATATCTCTAATTATTAAATTTTTGTTAAGATATTCTTACAAAGGGTGAAAAAGTAAATTATATATAATATTTACATGTATATGAGCTTATAAAACATCTATGATTTAGTAAAATATTAAGATGACATTTTGCCATTTTGCCTGGAGCAGACAAATTTGACTGTGTTAAGAACCTTTAATATATAATAGCTCCAATAAGTGGTCAATAACAGAAACTTCTTCATGACAAAAAGAAGAAATTATGTAAGAAAATCCTGCCAGCCTGAAAAAAAATGATGGAAAAAACAAGTAGTATGAGAATGTAGAACTCACAAACTAGACAAGAAGGAATAAATTGGTAAATGGCTGTGTTATGGCACCTTGTGAATACACACCCCTTTGCCCTACTGGTACTCTTACAGTTTTGTTGGGAGGAGTAATCTCTCTAAAATAAGCATGAGATGTTTAGACAGAAAGAGAGGTTCAGCACTTGCATGCCATGCTCCTTCAGCTATTAAGTTCTGTGTAGTTAAAGTCTAGAGGACATTTTGTGGCAGAAATTGAAGTGACATGAAAGTCAGTGCTTTGGAGTTGGGGGTTGAGGGTGTCTTAAGAAAGAGCCAAGGGTTTATTAGTTTGAACACCTTAAGCAAAAGAACAATTAGAGAAAGAAGGTGTGATTAAGGTATTTGTACTACTTTTTAAAATCAATGCTAGTAATAATTAAAACAGCATGGTACTGGAACAAAGGCAGAGCTGCAGACCAATGGAACAGGGTTGAATATACTGACATCTTTCCCCAAGCATATGATCACCTATTCTTTGATAAAAAAAAGCAAGAAATGTGAAGTGGAGCAAGGGAAGCCTCTTTAACAAATTGTGCTGGCAAAACTCGATGGCTACATGCAAAAAAGTGGACTCAGATCTCTGCCTACACGATGTACAAAAGAAAGATCAAAATGGATTAAAGACCTCAACATCAGACCGGAATTCATAAGGTACATTGAAGACAAAGTTGGCAAAACCCTCTATGACACTGAAGCTAATGGTATCTTCAAAGATGTCACACCATTGGTCAAGCAAGTGAAAACAGAGATAGATAACTGGGACTACCTTAAACTAAGAAACTTCTGCACCTCAGAAGAAACAATGACCAAAATACAAAGACAGTCTACAGAATGGGAAAGGATATTTGTCCAGTACACATCCGACAGAGGTTGATATCAAGCATATACAAAGTATTGGTTGAACAGCACAAGAAGAAAACATCCAACCCCATCAAAATATGGGGCGACAAAATGAACAGAAACTTTCTCAAAGAAGAAATCCGAATGGCTAAAAGGCACATGAGAAAATGTTCTACATCATTTATCATCAGGGAGATGCAGATTAAAACAACAATGAGATATCCTTTCAATACCACAGACTGGCCCACATCCAAAAGAACAAAAACAACCAGTGTTGGCACGGATGTGGCGAGAAACGGACCCTCCTTCACTGCTGGTGGGAATGCTGACTGGTTCAGCCGTTTTGGAAAACAGTATGGACAATTCTCCAAAAATTAAAAATTGGGCTCCTATTAGACCCAGCAATATCACTCCTGGGAATATATCCCAGAGAGGCAAAAAAGTACAGTCAAAGTGACATCAGCACTAGTTTGTTCATTGCAGCACTGCTTACAATAGTTAGAATCTGGAAAAATACCTGACTGCTGGAGAACAGATGGCTTGTTAAAGAAACTTTGTTACATCTACATAATGAAGTACTATGTAGCTGTTAAAAAGAATGAAGTCATGAAATTTACATACAAGTGTTGCTACATGGAAAGTATCATGCTAAGTGAAATGAGTCAGAAAGAGAGGGGCAGACATATAAAGATTGCATTCATCTGGGTAACAAAAAGTAACAAAATAGGAGACTAACACCCAAGAATAGCCGAGATATGTACCAGGAGGTTCACTCCATGGCTTCGTGGCCAGCTGCACACTCTAGGGGTAAAGGCAGCTCAGATAGACAAGGGAGCACCAAATAAAGGGTGTTGGGAAGATCTGCCCAGGATGGGAGATGCATGCTGAAAGTGGACTATAGACCTAACATGATTGCGACTCAATGCTTCATTTGCAAACCACAGCACCCAAAAGGAGAGAGAACAAAAGGGAATGTCCTGCCACAGACTCAGGGTGGGATTGGAGGTTGGGGAGGTGGGAGGGATACTGGTATTAGTGGTAGTGGAGAATGGGCACTGGTGGAGGAATGCTTACTCAATCATTGTATAACTGAAATCCAAGCACAAAAATTTGTAAGTCTACAACTGTACCTCATGATGTTTCACTAATAACAATAAAAAAATAAAAATAAATAAAATAAAATCAATGCTAGAGGCCGGAGAAGTAACACAGCAATTTTGTGCTTAACTTGCATAAGGCTAATCTAGGTTCAATATCTCGAAGCCTCCCAAATAGTCCCCAGAGGACTATCAGTATTGATTCCTTATTGAAAAATCAGGATTAACCCTTTACATCGTGGGATGTGGTCCAAAAACCAATTCCAAAACTAAACCAAAGCAACTCCCTCAATCCCTGCAAAATAAATAAATAAATAAATAAATAAATAAAGTTAAACTGAGGCAACACATTTACTACACTGTAAGAATTATTTCTCAGATTCACTGTATAAGAAGAAAAAGTCTAAAGCAAAGTGGAGATGACTCTGAAAGGGAAGAGAATCCTAAGGACCGCTACTCTTGATAATGTGCCAGTCACCCATTTTCCAGTACCTACAGAGTAGAAGCCTGTATTCCCATTACACCACAGAAATGAATGATGTCTGTTAGTGAAAAAGAATTGTTCCATAAAAATATTCAAAATCTTGTATATTTTCCCCTCTTCCTTCACTTAGACACTTGAGTGTTTTCTTTTATACATTTGAAATAATATCCCACAGCATTATGCTTTCTAGAACAAATGAAAGTGAAAAGAAAATTTTGAGGACAAATAGTCTGAGTTAAAAGAAGTAGGATAGTCAATCACATCATCAGTCTGTGTACAGATTATTACAAAACAGTTTGTAAGGAGATTCTAAAATGTTGCTCCTAATCTCATTCTTTAGGTCCCCCCAAAAACTCCATTATCATTGAAGAAGAAAAATTGGGGAGAAAGTGTGTATCTACTATCAAAATATCCATTACAAAATATCTCTTTTTCATATTTTTCTTTTTTTATTAAATCACTGTGAGATCCAGTTACAAAGCTTGTAACTAAAACTCATTTTTGAGTTTTAGTCATATAATGATTGAACATCCATCCCTTCACCAGGGCACATTTTCCACCACCAATGTCAGCAATATCCCCCACCGATACCAAACTTCCCCCTGCCTCTATGACACACAATTTCCCCCATACACTTTCTTAACTTTTGTGCATTATGGTTTGCAATACATATACTGAGAGGCTATTACATTTTGTCCCTTATCTACTTTCAACACACATCTACCATCCCAAACTGTCCCTCCAACTATCATTCACTTAGTCATCCCTTTTCTGTTCCAACTGCCTTTTCTCCCAACTCATGAGGCAGCCTGCCAACCATGGAGCAATATTCCTGGCCCTTGTTTCTATTCTACTTGGGTTATCAGTCTCATATTATGTTATTTTACCTTTCACAAGTGAATGCAGTCATTCTATGTATGTTCCTCACTTTCTGACTCATTTCACTTAGCCTTATAATCTCCATGACCATCCACTTATAAGCAAATTTTATGACTTCATCTTTCCTAACAGCTGCATAGTATTCCATTGTGTAGAGGTACCAAAGTTTCTTTAACCAGTCATCTGTTCTCCGTCACTCGGCTTGTTTCCAGATTCTGGTTATTATGAACAGTACTGTAAGGAACATACAGGTGCAGATGCCATTTCTACTTTGATTTTTTGCACCCCTGGGATAAATTTCCAGAAGTGATATTGCTGAGTCATATGGAAGATCAATTTCTAGTTTTTGAAGGCATGTCCATATTGTTTTCCAAAAAGGCTGGAACATTCAGCATTCCCACCAACAATGAAAGAGAATCCCCTTTTTCCCACATCCATGCCAGGAATGGTAGTTCTTGTTCTTTTTGATGTGTGCCAGTCTCTGTAGTGTGAGATGATATCTCATTGTTGTTTTGATTTCATCTCTCTGGTGATTAGCAATGTGGAGCATTTTTTAATGTTTCTTTTAGACATTTTTTTTTTCCTTTTTGAGGAAGCTTTTGTTCATTTCTTCTCCCCGTTTTTTGATGGGGTCTTTTTTTTTTCTTGTACAATTCTACTAATGTCTTGCATATCCTGGATATTAATCCCTTATTAGGTGGGTATTGGGGAAATACTCTTTTCCATTCAGTGGGGTCTCTCTGTATTTTGGTGACTGTTTCTTTTGAGGTGCAGAAGCTTGTAATTTAATGTAGTCCCATTTGTTTATGTTTGTTTCCACTTGCTTGGTCAGTGGTGTTTTATCCTTAAAGATGCTTTTAGCTTCAATGTCATGGAGGGTTCTGCCTACATTTTCCTCCATATGTGTAATAGATTCAGGTCTGATATTGAGGTCTTAAAGTAAATATTATAAAATATATTTATCAAAAATAACTGTGTTTGAAAGAGATTAATTTCCTATCCACCTTCTCACAGCAATTCTGTACATCTAATCATTATTTAGTAAGCTATATAGACTATAGAATTTAGAACTGGGTATATAAACAAAAAGAATGGTCTATGTTATTTATTGATTTGATTTAAATAAGGAAATAATAAAATTATTTGCCAATTACAGATACATTCTAATAATATACATATTTTAAATAATTTTCCTTTTAGTGAATTATATTTTGAGAATGCAATATCTCTTACTTATATTTGTTGTGTTTCATGATTTTGGTTCTCTAAAGTTCTGTACTATCACCACTTGTCATCACATGATCTTCTCCCTCTGGTTCAGAAAATTTGTCCTTTCTATTTCCAGAAAATGCTAATTTGGGGGCAACAGTAGAGAATTTTCCTTGCACTGGGAGGACCTGAGATAGGTCCTTGTCACCACATGTGCCCCTCTCAGCCCTGCTTCCAGAGAGCCAGAAGTAATCCTTGAGAATGGCGGACTTTGATCCCAGGACAAAAGAAATAACTAATCTTTCCTTTCTCAGAGTTTCTACATTCCTTAACTCTTTCTTATCATATTGAAGTTCCTCACCAGTTGTTATTCTCCTCATCTTTCAGTTATATTCCATAGCAACTTCAGAAACATCCCCAACTTTCTTAAATGTCCTGTGTAAACACATCGGTTTCTTACTTACTCACAAGCATCAAATTATATTTATATTTCCTTCATTTATTTATTTATAATTGATTTTTGTCTTATTTATTGATTTATGCAGTAGTGTACTTTTATTTTCAAACAAGGAAGTAGGTTAAATAAATGTGTAAGGATCTTTTATATCTTTTCACTCCACTCTCCACTCTCCATGTTTTCAATAAGTAGCACAAGGGGTGTTTAAATACATTTGCTAAAGGAGAATATAGTGAGTTTGTTCATTGCAGCACTCTTTACAATAGCCAGAAACTGGAAGAAACCTGAGTGCCCAAGAACAGATGACTGGTTAAAGAAACTTTGGTACATCTACACAATGGAGTACTATGTAGCTCTTAGAAAAGATGAAGTCATGAAATTTACATACAAGTGGTACAATATGGAAAGTATCATGCTAAGCGAAATGAGTCAGAAAGAGAGGGATAGACATAGAAAGATTGCATTCATCTGGGGGATATAAAGTAACAAAGTATGAGATTAATACCCAAGAATAGCTGAGATCAGCACCAGGAGGATTACTCCATAACTTAGAGGCCAGCCGGGTATCCTAGAGGAAAGGGCAGTTCAGATAGAGAAGGGAGCACCAAATAAAGGATGTTTGGAGGATCCTCCCAGGAGGGGAGATGCATGTCGAAAGTAGACTATGGACTGAACATGTTTGCCACTCAATGCCTCTTTTGCAGACCACAACACCCAAAAGGAGAGAGAGAACACAGGGGATTGCCCTGCCACAGAGACAGGGGGGATGGGGGGATGGGGGTGGGAGGGATATTATCCATGGTGGTGGAAGATGGGCACTGGTGGAGGGATGGGTATCTGATCATTGTATAATTGAAACCAAAGCACAAAAAATTGTAAATCTACAACTTTAAAAAAAATAAAATACAATAAAGGGGAAAAAAAAAAAGAATATAGTGAGGATATTTCTAAAACCTGTGTGCGTGTGCACACACACAGTATACGTATATAATACATAGACATATATAATATATATGCTATTATGAGATCTGTATGTGTATATTGTGGATATATATGGATATATATATATATATATATATATATATATAGAGAGAGAGAGAGAGAGAGAGAGAGAGTAACAAATCTTGTTACTCTAAAGCATAGACTGAAAAAAATCTAGTTACTGAAATCTCGGGCAATATTTTCATAATAGAACCCATAATGTAGGCTATGAGACATCATGTTGCTGTTCTCAAGGCATTGTGGAAATTCTGCCAGGAAATAAATTATGGTGACTAGATCAACAATGCTTCACATTCTGCTCCATACTCAGGAAAAAACATGTCATAGTAGCCCCTGATCTAAGTAAATATGCATTGCTTTGTATCAGTTCTTTGAATAATTTTATTTTTATACACATGTGTTTTAAAAAGCAAGTTTGTTTTCATTAAGATAGGGCTCAAATTACTCTAACGCTCTGTTCTTTAGTCCACACGATAACCAGCAGAACTGGGGAGAAGTTGTATATACTGCTACAGAGCAGTACAACGTCAAAGTTTCCTAATGAGCAATAGAATCAAATCAAAAAATCATTTTTTATGTTTTGTTTGTTTGATTGGTTGCTTCTGGACCACATCCTATTGTGCTCAGGTCTTACTCCAGGCTCTGTGCTCAAGGGTCACTCCTGGATGGCTCTGGGGACCATATGGCACTATGGGGATAGAATCCAGTTTGACCATGTACAAGGCAAACTCTCTACCTTCTGTACCACCTTTCGGGCCCTAAGATTTTTAATGTGTTTCATAATCTTGGATAAATAAAAACATTTTACATTTCGTTTTTTTAATCTGTAAGATATATCAGCCCTAATATTTTATGACTAATGCTTTGAAAACATATCTTAGACTATCTGAAGACTACCCAGGTATTCATTGACTAAATTTAGACTGTTACAGAAATTAAAAATAGTTATTTACAGCCTGTACATGGAAAATATATTTAACTCAGAGATGTAAATTTCCTATTTTCATATAGGTTGTGGGAATCAAAACCAATTGTTTTGCCCTTTATTTTTAACCTAATTCTGGAGATCTTTTGTCAGATAATCAGATAACTGGTACCATAAAGGAAACATTGAATTTTTGTTTGTCTTATTTGAAACTGTTGATGTGTTGGTAGTTATGCATTGGAGAGTGAAGATAGGAGAAGGTGAGAAACAAAGAGAAAAAAAGGAGAAAGTAAGAAAAAAACGTCTAAAGTGCTAATGCTATTTTATGTTTTAACAAATTTAGACAAGTAAGTCATCACATTTTTCTTTTTCTGTCCCTCTGTAACAAAGCCCCAAGCGATAGAAACTTACACACTATCAGACTGTCATTTTTAATATATAGGCAGAAATAAGAGGAATTTGTGAAAGAATACTTTATTATATTTGTTGAACTTTAAAATTACAATTAATGATGTTGGTTCAATTTCAAACATATGCAGTGGCACGTTTGATCTTCCAGTATCTCACTTCAGAATATATATTTGTGAACCCAACCTCAAACTGACTAAATGTATATTCCCACACCTACTTGTTTCTCATTCTTTGTCTTACCTAAAGATGAATGATACTAGTGGGGAAAATATGTAATGATTTCAACGTATCAAACTGGATGCTATTGTAATTATTGCACTGCTATGAACACAATTTTTGACTTAAAATAGTCTATAGATCCAGTTTGCTAGATAAACATCCTCTACTTGAAAGCCATATTTGCAACCCTATGCATTACAAGGAGGTGTGGGGAAGCTGTCCATATGTATAAGATAGATGTCAGAGAATCCATGTCAGCTATGGCCCTATTTACCAGGATTTCATAGGAAAGAGCTCTTATTCCCCAAATCACTTCACACTTCCTGGTGAAGTGTCAAGGACCAGCAATCACCCTCTGGTTACCTGAACTTCTGACTTCTGGTTAGGCAGCAATTTCCTACAACCTCCCGACAACCTTTAGATCTCCTTATAAATCTATGGGATTCTGACCAACTGACTATAAGTAAGAAGTGCCCAAGTTACTCTTCTGGGTTTGATTAACTTGCTAGAATAACATCTTGCTAGAATTCAAGAAGCGCACTAGATTACTAATTTATTAAGATGTGTACTGAAGTATGTGGCAAAATCTTCCAAGTCCTCTGTGATATGCCATTATCATAAAATTCTCATATACTTGACTGAGAAGCTCCTTTAATCTCCCCCTCTTGAATTTTTATGGAAGCTTCATGGTATAACTAATTAGCTCATTGGTCTTTAGTCATGAAACTCAATCCCTAGTGCCTCTCCTCTCCTTGGAGGTCAAGGGGGAAGAAACGATCATTGTAAACTTTTGTTCTTTTCAGTTACATTTTCAATTAGTCTACAAAAGCCAATATAATTAACAGAATAAGAGATGCATAATTGGTGCTGAAGTGATAGTACAGTGGGTAGGATGTTTGCCTTGCACATGTCCAACCTGGGTTCCATTCCCAGCACCCCATATGATCCCCTAAGCACCGCCAGGAGTAATTCCTGAGTGCAGAGCTAGGAGTAACCCTTGTGTATCACCAGGTGCGACCCCAAAGCAATGTAGTACTATAGCACTGTCCTCCCGTTGTTCATCAGTTTGCTCGAGTGGGCCCAGTAACATCTCCATTTTGAGACTTGTTGTTACTGTGTTTGGCATATTGAATACATCACGGGTAGCTTGCCAGGCTTTGATGTGTGGACGAGGTACTCCAGGTAGCCTGCTGGGCATTCAGAGTGGGGCGGAGGAATCTAACCAGTGTCAGCCAGGTCAGACACATGCAAGGTAAATGCCCTGCCCACTGTGCTATTGCTTGACCCAAAAAAGAAAGAAAGAAAGAAAGAAAGAAAGAAAGAAAGAAAGAAAGAAAGAAAGAAAGAAAGAAAGAAAGAAAGAAAATGAGATACATAATCACTCACGACTCTTAGGAAGTACTAAGACTTTTGGGGACCTGTGAACCAGACATTGTAGATGAAGATCAAATATGCAAAATAATATATTAATTTGGTCATCTGATATGATCAATGATATGCATATTTTCTATAAGTCAAATATCATAATAACAAATAATCTCCCAAATCATAGATGTTAAATACACTAGAAATTTGCATTTGAAGGAAGCAGTCAGGTGGATATGGAAGGGACCACCATGTCCATGAATTCTTGGAAATTAATAAAACCAATAGCCCTAATACTGCTTAAAAAAAACCCAACTGTGTACACAAAAACACAAAAAGCACTAAACACATGCATAAATGGCCTGAAAAGACCTTTACCTGGTACAGGCAAAGCCTGGCTCCCCCTCTGAGAAAATCTCTATCAGGAACAAAGGCCAGGAACTGAGTATCAAAGAAGGACATCAACTGCTCTCAGTTTTGCCCCTTGGCAACCAGGCTACCAATGGACTCTTCCCCGGATAGAAATCCCCATGTGGGGCAGATTGGGATAACTCATATAAAAGTTTAGCACACTGAACAAAGCAAATGCAAACATTTGCTGCCCCAAACCATGTCCTGCCTATGTTCATGTGTGGCTTCCAAGCATGTAAGGTGCCAAAGTATATGTGTTACCCAAATATCCCCCCTTGAGATGTGGACTTCCACACATTCTTACTGTGCTTCTGGGATGTGTACTGGAGACTCTCTCTCTCTCCATCCTGGAGAAGTCCATGTTCTATGTCAACCATCTCTCTCTCTCTCTCTCTCTCTCTCTCTCTCTCTCTCTCTCTCCACCTTTTTCTCCCCTTCCTCAAATAAAATTTGTTTTATACTCCACTACTCATCTCCTGAAACATGAAATTCTTCTCTGTAGGAGAAAAAGTGAGAACCCGAATGATGTGGGTAAGGTCTAGGACTGATGGTCTTTCTTGAGAGAGCCAAGCTCACAGCAGACTCTGGCTTTCCTAGATTTTTCCAGCTCTTCCCCAGCGGGAAAGAGGTTGGTACAGGGAAAATGGATGATTTCCTTGTCGAGGCTGATGCCTCTCTCCTCCCCACTTCACGTAAGTTCTCAGGAGACCTAATCAGCTCAAGTACTACAAAAATTTAACCTATAAAAAAAAACAGCAAAAATTGAAATTTTTTCTTTATATTCTTATTTACTCTTTGAAAATGTAACAAATTTCATTCAAAAGCACCATTATATCTTAGATATATTCGAATCAAACATTGATTTCTCTTCTTACAAGTTAGTATGTGTGGAAATGAACTTCCTCTCGCTTGTAAAACTTCTCTAGTTTAAGATCCCTGCTTCTTCCATAGCTTTTTACCTTAGAAAGGGCACTAGACTTCTGGGAGGGGAGATGCGTGTTGAAAGTAGACTATGGACTGAACATGTTTGCCACTCAATGCCTCTTTTGCAGACCACAACACCCAAAAGGAGAGAGAGAGAACAAAAGGGAATGCCCTGCCACAGAGGCAGGGTGGGATGGGGGGGGGGGGGGGGGTTGGGTGTGGGAGGGGTATTATCCATGGTGGTGGAAAATGGGCACTGGTGGAGGGATGGGTATTTTATCATTGTATAATCAAAACCCAAGAACAAAAATTTGTAAATCTACAACTGTACCTCATGGTGTTTCACAAAAATTAAAAAAAAAGGGCACTAGAGGTAAATGGAAACTTACGTTATCAATACCATATAATTCATATTCCAAGTCCTTCTGAAGTTCTCTCTGGGAATGAGTCTACTTCTCACTTTTCCTTGAAGTTTAAGACTGTGAGTTTATTTCCCAGTACATATTTCAAATTGGTGCTGGTTACCAGAGATGTATGCATGGCGGTCTGTGCAAGAATAGGGGTCAAAATGAAGGTGACTTGTGTGTTTTGCTGTTGCATTGCATAGGAATATATTTTTATAAACAACATAATTTGATGATTTTTGAAGAATATTTTTAGCCACTGCAATGATGTGTACGTTAAAACTGAATGCAAACATTCTTGTCATTTAATGATTTGATACATATATAGAAATGATTTTTTAAATCAGTTGCTCAAAGAGCTCTTCTGACTCCAGTCAGGGATCAATTTAGCCAGAGCTCAGGGGACCATGTGGGGTGCTGGGACCAATCTCACATCAGTTTCACTTAAGGCCAGTGTCCTACCAGTTGTACCATATATTTGGCTTTCCATAAACTTTTTAGAAACTAATGTGCATGGTCTATTCATTTTAAAATAAATATGTGACATAAACATATGTTGCTTTTCAATGATACATACCTGAAACTTTATAGCATTAAAATATGACTTCAATAATAGAAATATGTGAAATAAATATAAATGTAGCAACATAAAAGTAATTTCTTTTACGAAAATTGAAGCTTCTGAAAAAAAAAGTCACAAAATCCTCTCACTGTTCTATTACCAATGCCTAAAAATGATCTATCTACAGGAAAAATAATTCTGGGGATCATTTGTATGAAAGAGAAAGGAGCCATGGGAAAGAAGATTTACACCAGTGTGCTGCTATATAATAAGAACATAACCACCTACAAAGAAACCTCAGCAGTTAAGACTCCCTTTGCAACAATAACTTACATATGATTGCACAACTCACCAAAGATGTCCAAAACAACATTAATAGCTGCTCCAGGCAATCTCCTCGAGACTGGAGTAGTCAGTTATCTTTGCATTTTTACAGAGATGGTTCTGCTCCCTCCTGGAGTCTACACTCATGAAAGCCTGGGGGTCATACTCCATATTCCACTCATTAGAAATAAGAAAAAACATGTATCAAGAGAAGCTGAGCATGTGTAAGATGTTGTATGTTAGGACTTGGATATTCAACTCTTTTTCTCGTATTACCATGTTTCCTTAAGCAATTGAGGTTATCTTTATAAATTTGTTTTCACATTGAAGTTGAAAACAATGTATCTTATATGTTTGGCATTCTATTGGTTGAAAATTATTGCTCTGCAATAGAATATGGTAAACATTACACAATAACTAATATAAGTTGAAATACCAATAATAAATTGCATTTTTGTTTTTTGGAATTTTGTTTGTTATGAACTTAATGGCAACTTTTCAAAATTTATATTTAACAAAATGTATGGATTAAAATTAGGCAAAATTAAGAGCAACCAGGGAGAAAATATAAAAAATAAGAATTACAGCAAAATAAGTTTTATTAAATTGAAGATGCATTTTCTATGTTTTTTAAAACACTTATTGAATCACCATGAGACACACAGTTACAAAATTCTTCATGATTGGTTTCAGTCATACAATGTTCCAATATCCATCTCTTTACCAGCATTCATTTCCCCACCACCAATGTCCTCAGTTTCCCTCCCACCACCCCTCTTCAAGCCTGCCTTTAAGAAATATTTTCTTATTTATTAAAATTAAATGAAGGTGATTAAATTCCACTGGTAATGTCAAAGTTCCTAGAAGTCAAGGCATAATATATACTGCTATTCTCTGGCACCTGAAAATATAACCTCAAAATAGTGTTAAGTGAATGTTTTTAATGTTTCCCTTGAACTGGAAACACAATAAAGAACTTTACTTGTGTCTCACTGAATACTAAACACAGTCATGAAATTATTACAATGCTATCTATGAAGTAACTGAGAGTCAGAGATTATATGACTATTTGGAAAAGTCACAGAATTCCATTATTTGTCTTGACAAAACCATGACTTTATTTCTGTAAAAATGAAAGAGAAAAAACACAAAGAAAGACATATTTTTTATGAAATTTCTTGGCTGTTACATAGTGAAGTTCACCTTCATACCATGAACTTTAGAAATTAGGCACACCTAATTTCAAGGGATGCTGAGAAATGCAGTATTTACTTTTTGGGATTATTAGTGTTAAAAGCTGTGACTTACCTCTTATGGATGAATGGAAATTGTTAGATAGCAAACTGTTTCTGTTACAAGGATGCATGCAATTCCCTTAGCGCAATTTAAAATTACAATTTTTGTAATTAGACTTTTGTTTACCTCCAGGTGTAGTCATGCCAACAATAGGTATATCAATCAACCAACCATGCACACAAAAAAAGGTGTATTCACCACCTCAGATGCAATTTCTATTTAAGATATGTTGTCCCATGAGTGAAGCCTTAAAACACCTTGATTTGGAGGTCTGATATATTTTTAAAGTTTAGTCCTATGAAAGTTCATCTTTTATAGACAAATCCATAAATTTGGCATTGGATTTCAGATTTATTTTGTAATTTTAAACATATAATATTTTCTGAGGATTTTTCTGACTTTAGACTTGAAAATAAATTAAACAAGTCCCTGTTTTCACAAAAGTTAGTTAAGTGACGGAAAAGAAATAAAATAAGATGATGAAAGTAGCTTTTTTATTAAATGGATGATGGATGTATGATTAAATTTTCCACTTTTGCTTAATTTAAATTGTATGTGATAAATAAATATATGACATTTTACTGAACAAACTTTCTTGAAAATATATTTCAGAATTTGATTCAAAATATACAGAGATATGAGCATGATTTTTTCCCTAAGGCATATACATATTTGAGAGTTAATAAGATTTGCACAAAATAAGAAATGACATAGGAAATGAAATCATTGAAAGAGAAGACCACTATTTTCCCAAGTGCATGACATAAAGAGTAGGCTTTATCTTGAGGAATTCTGAAGGCTAACTAAACAATAAAAATAGATGAAGAATAAGAGGGGTAGGAAAATAAGAAGATGGAAGAGTAAGAGGACAAAGAGAAGTGGAAGGAGGTGGTGGTAAACAAGGAGGTAGAGGTGGGGGAGAAGAAGAAGAAGAAGAAGAAGGAGAAGGAGAAGGAGAAGGAGAAGGAGAAGGAGAAGGAGAAGGAGAAGGACTAGGGGTTAAGTTGGTCATTGTTTGAGACAGATCCTGTGGTAACTGGGGGCCCCTGATACATTTGGCATTGATAACCAGACCTCTCCAGCTGATGGATGAACAGAGGAGTCCAGACTGATAACCAATTGTGACTATTCAAATCAATTTGAATTATTATAAAGTAATTGTTAATGGTTGAAGGACACAGATCACACATAGATGTGGTTGAACATTAACATAAACATGAACAATGTAACGTGCTTCTTTCAGGAGAAATTCTTCTGTGAGATCCACCCAAGGAAAGCATTCCATCCACGGGCTCCAGTACACTAGATTCCTTCTAGGAGTTCTGCCCAGGGGTAGAATTCTCTGTAGAGTCATCCTGCTTTCTCCTTTCCTTTTCTGGTAATCCTTTTAAGCAATCATATTATATTTACTTCTTAATTACCTTTCTAGTCATTTTATAAACACATTTTTATAACCCAGGTTAAGCTTATAATGGTCTCTCTGTACTCATAGTAAAGGGTAGCTTTTCCTGGGGTCAACTTGCTTAACGCTATATTTTTCAGACTATAGTCTTTCAGATCAGGTTAATTTTTCCTAACTTCATTAGAGTCCTTATTCAGTTACTTCCTTTTGGGTTATGTCAGAGTTTGTTCCATTACCGTGATCTTAACTTACTATATTTCTTATGGCCCCTAGGCTGTCCCATGTCAAAGCCAGGGTAGCTTATGGCTTGCCCTGGGTCCCTTGGTGGGACTCACCTTTTGAGGTGTATGGAACTAAGGTCAATCTAGGAGAAAATGAGGCTTAAGTCAAGGAAATATGTTGGATGCCCAGGAGTAAATCTTTTTCAGAGTATTCAATTTCCATATTACAAAGCCATAACATAAACTGTCTTCCTGTGTCTATAAAAAGAAGAACATTGTTGAAAATTAAAATAAGGACACAAAGAAAAGACAAAAACAAATATTTCACAATATATACAAAATCCAGAGTCATCAGAAAGTTTGACTTTACAAGTTACCATGTCTTATTTGGAGATATTTGTGACTAACAGAGAGAGGAAACGGGACACAAAGGAGAGATTAAAGACAAACATTGAGGATTAGAAGTGCCCCAGTGGAATTGGCTGTGCCCCCAGGAGCACTCTAGTGGGTGTGACTCAAATAAATGAAAGATTTATGGGATATAAAACAAGACAAATAAGACAGAAGAAGAAATTGTTTTACAGCTAGTAGAACTGGCTTGATTTGAAGTGCTTAATTTCATCTAGTCTGAATATATCCAAGTAGAAAGTATCCAAGTAGTGGGAGATATCTGAGGTTACAAAGTGAGTTGGAGTCATACATTTTATGTATGTAAAATGTGATAGACTCATTTGTGAGGTTTCAAACAAAATAAAACCTGAACCCCTTCCCAGTTCCTGACAATCTTGTCAGTCTTAGAGTGGCAGGGTTTCAGATACCTAAATGATGTCAAAAAGATGAGCTTTCTGTACAAACTGAGATTACTTTTTGACAAAGAATAACATTTTTCTTCTGAAATGATAATAAGTTTCTATATATCACAGACCCAAATTCTACTTTCAACCTGAAAAAAAAAATCACTTCATTTAATTTGGCAAGTCTGTAGTTGCCCAAGAGCATGTAAGTACACTGGATTCAGTTAATTAGCAAACTAAATCTTCCCTGTCTAAAAAGTCCCTGAATATTTCTTCATTGCTTTATATGCTCTGTGGGGTGATATCAGAATTTGAGGAAGATTTAACTCTAATTTGAGTTTGCTGAGTGGCACAGAATACACTTCTATGCTTTTCCCTCTGGCGGTTCATTTATTCATTCCTTCACTATCACATTTCTTTATACAGCAAATTCTTTTATTTTTTTATTTTTTACCAACCAATGTGTTGAGAGGCGTTTTGCTTAGTATTGTGTATTATATGACAATGAACCCACAAAGTTTGTATCTCATTTCATTTGAACATTTCTTACACTGACTGTAGTTCTACTAATTGAAAGAGTTTGGATGTGTCTAAAAATCTGTCGTCATGTTCACCTCAAGCATGATTCTTTGCTACCAGATGCATAAAGCAACTCCGGCTTATTTAAACAGTAAAGCACTTTCACAAGGGAAGTTAGAATTGCTCTCAGTTTGAAAAGTCTTCAAATCCGCAGTTAGAAAATGAGCAGCATAAAAAACTCAATGTGACCAGTCTCAGCCAAATGTGAAGGGGGTGTGGAAATCCCTTCTATCAATATACTGAGTCTTTCATTACTCTTATCAAAAGTTAAATGTTTAAGAATGGTGGGAACCAGGAGTCAATGAGGAAGCTCTAGTGAAGAGGGCATGCCTGACTTCAGATAAGCCGTGAACTTAACCCCTGGCACTATATACTAGCTGCATTTCCCTAGAACTTCTGGGTTGGCCCTCCTGGCCCCGAGCATGCATTTGTCTATGTAAGATAAGACATGCTTACACTACAGTATTTAACTCCATGCTCCCCTATCACAGCATTTTTTTTCCAAGATAGGCTGCTCTTGTTCCCATTTTATCTTATTATATGATCTACTTCCAGTCATGCTCTCTCACACACAGAAGTTAGGTAACAAGCCATTCATGTTTAGACATTCTATTAAAATTATTTTTAAAAGGAGTTAGCAATTTGAGGATATATGCAGTTTCCAATAAACTCTGGGCAGTGACCTAACTTTTAGACATGAAAAAAAAAAAACATAAAACCTTAGCATGCACTCACTTGTGGAATATAAAGTAACATAATAGGATACTAACACCTAAGGAAAGTTGAAATAAGTGTCAGGAAGACAAGGATTGGAAGCACTGGGAGGAAAGGCAGTTTGGGGAAAAGGGAGCTGGGATGGAGAGAAGAGCACTAAGTAAATGATGGTTGAAGGGATCACTTGGGATAGTAGAGGCGTGCTGAAAGACTATGGACAAAATATGATACCATAACACCCTAAAGGACAGAGGTAGCAAGAGGGTAAGGAATATACCTGCCACAGAGGCAGGGGGTGGGAAGAGGTGGGTGTGGCGAGAAGGGACACTGGGGAATTTGGTGGTGGAGAATGGGCACTGATGGAGGGATGGGAACTTGAAAATTTTTTGACTGAAACACAATCATGAAAGTTTATAAGTCTGTAAATGTATCTCACTGTGATTCATTTAAACAATTTAAAAAAAACTTAAAACTTACTCTTGACTTCAAGATAATAACTCTTCAGTGAATTATCCTAATTTGTCATGATCTTATTATCATGCAGTGTTTTCTTATGAAATCTGCTTTAAAATCCAGTATAAAGCACACAGGTGAGACTGATTTTGCCACCATGTGTAGGCAAGAGAAGCTTCCAGAAAAAAAAAAGTTTCAGTACTTAACAAAATACTATTGAACATGAATGTGCATTTTTTTTTTAATTAAGGCATGAAGATTTCACTGATTTTCTGTCCAACTGGCACATTTAAATATCTGTACTTCACTGGGCTGAAGTACTAAACTTACCTCAATAAAGATAATTTGCCTTGCTCCAAACAGCATCCTCAAATCTATGATCAAATAACATTTTAGTCCTATCCTCACAAGTCCTGGAGCTACACAATAAGTTTTCGTAATATTACAGTTGTTGGGTGATAAGGAAAAAAATAACATGTAACCAGAAAATAGAATTTTTAAAGCTGTTTTAATGTACTAAGGAAACTTATTCTGGAAATGAATTCTTTATCTTTAAGATTTAATCTCCGTAGGGTACATTTTTGTAGTGAGAAGAAGACAAGATGAAGGTAGACACAAATGGAAAAGTATTCAAAAGTTTACATTTTAAGCTTTCTATTTGATATTTTAAGGTGTTGTAGATATTTCTGTACATTTGCTCTGTGTGAGCTGAATACATCAGCCTGTGTGTGGCTGAAAAAGAGTAAATAGCTCAGCAGTGTACCCAGCGAGGATCATGCCTTTTCTCCATCATTCAGAATTTGGTGGCACAATTCCAAAAATGTCATCATAACTTGACATTTACATTAATAGGAGACATTTTTAATGCCATAAAATGGAGTTCTTGAAATAATAACTGTATCTGTGTATATACAGACTCCTGCAGGGACTATTCCACCTGCTCCGCACTGTCACGTGTCCAACTCAGCTTAGTATTAGGATAGTGGTCATGTCTATCTTTAAAGATGTGTGGTAGCAGACTACTATGAAATAGTTCCAGACTATTATAAAATAGTTCTTGTAATTCCTTAATATCAAAGAAATAGTGATTACCTTTCTGTTGAAAATCAGCAGCTTAGGGCCTAGGAGATGGCAAGAAGTGCAAGATCTAGGAGGGTGACCTTTATCTTGTGAGCACAACTAAGTTGCATGACCCGCTGTGATCACCAAAGATATATGTGCAAGAACCATTCAAATGATTGTGTGTGACAAACATTATGACATCAACAGAGGGAAAGAAGGTGAGAAAAAATAAAGGAAATCAGTATCTTGGATACTAGAATTGTCTTTAATAAAATACTTATAAAATATAAATGTAGGATCATGCACAACTTTAGAAGATAATACTTATGTATAAATATATTTTAGTGACAAATAAATTATATGATGAATATCCCAACAAAAAATCTAAGAATGAATATATGTATAAATGAAAAAAACCATTTATTTGGCTCAAAGTTGAGCTAAAAGAGTTGGAATCTCAGTAATAGTACAGAAGGTAGTGTGCTTGCCTTGCACATAGTTGACTTGGGTTCAATCCCTGGCAGCCAATATGTCCCCAAAGTACTGTGAGGGGATTGGTCCCTAAGAGCAGAGTTAGGTTAAATCCTGATCAACACAGGTCTGGCCTCTTCCTCCACCAAAGAAAAAATGACGACAACAGCAACAACAACAAAACAGGGGAAAGCAAATGAGATTTGGGATACATCAGTTTTCACATTAAAAAAATATATTTAAACCTTAAAAATAGACGAATTTCCTAAATACTATGTTTAGAAGATTCATAATTGAAGCAAACCTACAGGTAAAGTGTCTATATGTAATTAGTGTCTTGTAGGGATATTCATCAACTAAGTAGAAAAAAATTAGGTTCACTGATTTGACAAGTACATAACAACGGATTTGCAGTACACCAGAAAATTGTGTATATGTATATGTATGCATTTGCGTTAATGTGTTTGTGTGTATAGTGATAATCAAGGCCAAAGTTTTCTATTAAAGGTGTGATTCCTAAAATTCGAAGTTCAGACTCTTGTAACTGCCTATTAATGTTCTATTAATAATTTTAGTCTCATTATATTTTTGGATTAAAATTTATTTTAGGCACGATTGTTTACATACTTTTATATATAAGATTTTATGCATTGCACATTCCAGCACTATCCCCTAACACAGTGTCTACTTCCCTTCACTATGGCCCAGTTACAAAGCTTTACCCCATAATCTATGTTCTATTCTCCCCCTTCTCTCCGCTTTGTTAAATATCCTCCAAAAGACCAATTATATTTCTTTTTGTCTTTAGGAATTTATTTTACCTCTATTTGTTTTCTTTTCACTACTTCCACTACCCAGCCGTCCGTCGCCACACTCCAGGATGCTTTCCGGACCCGCGTGGCAGCTCTGGCCGAGACTCACACACGACTGAAGACCCACAGAACAAGATAAGCGGAACTCTCTGAGACCTTGGACTCCAGACTCGGCGGACCCAGGGACAGAGCTTCTCTGCTTGCTCCCACCACCACAGGTGACAGAGGGATTCTAATCAGGAGCCCCACCCTACCCTGCCCTGTCTACTTCCATCAACCACCCAGGGATCGAATTGCGCACAGGAGACACACCCTACCCAGATAAATACCCCACTGGCAGACTTCCACTCTCGACACTACTTCCACTACCCAGCCCTCTGTCGCCACACTCCAGGACGCTTTCCGGACCCGCGCGGACACATCATAAGACACTAAATACCCATCTTCCGGAATTGTCGTACCGTATTTGATAGGGTTCAAATATGGTAACATGTACAAGGGTGATTAGAGGTCGCCCCAAAAGCCTCTATCCCTCTCAGAAAGACTGGCAAGCTACCGAGAGTATTCCGCCTGCATGGAAGAGCCTGGCAAGCTATCCGCTGTGTATTCGATATGCCAAAACCAGTAACTACAACTGGTCTCATTCACCTGACCCTGAAGGCTTCACCGACATGGCAGCACTGAGAAGGATGAGAAAGGAGAGGCCAACAAAATCTCAAGGCCGACCTAGGCTGCCACAACAAAGGAAGACAAAAATGATCGTCTGTACTTTCAATGCACGTACGCTAGCATCAGATGCATCCATCGAGAACCTGATGGTACAAGCGCGAATGATCAAGTACGACATCATTGGTCTGACCGAAACAAGAAGGCACGAATCTCACCATGCCGTTTTCGACATTGGAGAAGAATTGTTCCTCGGAACATGCGATAAAAGAGGTGTTGGAGGCATCGGTGTCCTTGTCAACACAAACTTGGCCAAGAGCATTGATTCATTCGAATGCCTAACAACCCGAATCGGACGTTTACATTTGAATAGATGTGGCTCACTACCTGCAGTTTCTATCTTCGTTGTCTACACACCAACATCTCATTATGATGAAAGAGAAATCGAGAAGTTCTACATGGAGCTAGAGAAGTTCTATAAAGAAGACCACACCTTCTACAAGATCATTGTGGGTGATTTTAATGCCAAGATAGGACCGAGAAGATCAGCTGAAGAACTTCACATTGGGACCCATGGCCTAGAATGGAACGAACAGGGTGAGAGACTGTCTGAGTTCATCATGTCGACCAAGACCATTAATGGTAACTCACAGTTCCAGAAGGCAGAATCTAAACGATGGACTTGGGAGTCTCCCTGTAGACGATTCCACAACGAAATAGACCACGTCATATTCAATCGACAGTTTTGCCTGACTGATGTTGCTGTTGTCCCAAAATTTCGAACGGGATCGGACCACCGTCTCCTTCGTGCAAAATTCTACTTCACAGAGCGGGGAGAAAGGGCTGCAAAGTTCAAAAAGAGAAATCCCAGAATGACCACCAACTGGGAACTCTTTGGTACTATTGCAGCAACATGGGAAGATGCCATTGTTGACAACATTGACTAGGAATACGATCGACTGGTTCAGCACCTCCATGAATGTGCGAGGAACGCCAAGAGAGAGATAGCCACAAAAAATCGCCTATCTTTGAAAACTTTTGAGCTAATTCGCCAGCGTGGTTTGGCGCATGCCTCAGGCAACCGCAAGCTAATGTCTGAGCTCGCAAAGCAGTGCAGAGATGCGATCAAGGAAGACCTCAAAGAGAGAAGAGCAGAAGTACTGGTAGATGCGGCCGAAGCCAGGAAAAGTATTCTTAAGGCCCGCCTGTCCTTCGCCAACTAAAAGACCAAGATGACTGCCCTCCGACATCCTGATGGATCCATCACATCCTCCAGAACGGCAATGGAGAAGATTATCCATGACTTCTACTCAAATCTCTTCAATACCCATGTCCACTTGCCGACATACCAAATTCCATAGGATGGATATGTCGTTCCCAATGTTCTCCCTTCCGAAATCCAACACGCCATTTCGTCGGTAAAGAAACAAACAGCACCCGGCCCAGACAAGGTCAGACCTGAACACCTGAAGAACCTGCCGTCAGTACTCATCAATACACTGGCTCGGCTCTTCACTCGCTACCTGTCTGAATGCAAGGTTCCGTCCCAATGGGAAATCAGCAGGACCGTACTGCTGTTCAAGAAGGGAGACATCCATCGCATTGGCAACTATCGCCCGATCTGCCTATTGTCTGTCATCTACAAGTTGTTCACTGGAGTCATCCTAAATAGGATTAGCAGAACACTAGATGAAGGACAACCATGCGAGCAAGCCGGGTTTCGCAAAGGATTCAGCACCATCGACCATATCCACACGATAACCAAGCTCATTGAGGTTTCTCGGGAGTTCAAGATGCCGCTCTGTTTAACGTTCATTGATTTAGAGAAGGCCTTTGATTCTGTTGAGATGGAAGCGGTCATTGAAGCCCTAGCCAATCAGGGCATTCAAGCCCAATACATCAGGATCCTCCGTGAGCTGTATTGAGGATTCACTACCAGTATCTCACCATTCTACAAAGAAGTGATTGTTGATGTCAAGAGAGGGGTGCGGCAGGGTGATACCATTTCACCGAAACTCTTCAGTGCCACCCTCGAGAACATCATGCGACGACTGGAATGGGAAGGAATGGGAGTGAAGATAGATGGTCGGCAACTACACCACCTCCGCTTTGCTGATGACATTGTTTTAATAACACCAAACATCAGCCAAGCGGCACAGATGCTGGCCGACTTTGACCGTGAGTGTGGAAAGGTAGGACTACAGCTGAATCTTATGAAGACAATGTTTATGAGAAACAGCCTCGTTCCTGACACCCCATTTGCTCTCAACGGAACGACCATCTCCGAATGCAACAGCTATGTGTACCTAGGTCGAGAGGACAACATGACAAATGACCTGGCACCCGAGCTGCGCAGGAGGAAGAGAGAGGCTTGGAACGCCTTCAAGAACGTCAAAGAAATAGCTAAGAGGACGAAGAACCTCCGGCTCCGGGCACATCTCTTTGATTCCACTGTTCTTCGTGCATTAACATATGCCTCAGAGACCTGGGCCCTACGCAAACAAGATGAGAACACTATTCAGGTCTCCCAAAGAAGAATAGAAAGAGCTTTGCTTGGAATATCACGTTTTACTCAAATGAGAGAAAGAATCCGGAGTTCTGACATCCGTTGACGATCAAGAATAAGGGTCGCTGTCTCATTTGTCAAGGTGTCGAAAATCAGATGGGCTGGTCACGTAATGAGATTTAAAGATGACTGCTGGACTAGAGCTGTTATCGACTGGATTCCACGGGATGTCAAAAGACCACGTGGCAGCCCACCTACCAGATGGTCAGACTTCTTCGTCAAGATCATGAACGATCGGTTTGAGGCCCTTCATGTTCCCGGAGCGAACAGATGCCATTGGGCTACCCTGGCACGCGATAGGGACAAATGGAGACGTTACTGGCGCCCGCTTGAGCAAATTGACGACTAACGGGAAGTTAAGTGATTAAGTTATTAAGTGATATTTGTTTTCTTATTTACCAGAATACAGAGAGAATGACTTGTGTCTATCCACGTTTTTTCAAGTAATTTCTGTACACTATGCTGTATATTCATGCATGGATTTTATTTTTATGAAATTTTATGAATTCATATTTACTTACAGAGTTGTATAGTACTTTATTGTTTATATATCTACCATAATTATTTATTCAATAATCAAAATATCTACCCTCAAACAAAATGGTAGGCTCAGATGTGTTTACTAGTGAGTTGTCCCAAAATTTAAAAGAAGTACTACTTTCAGTCCATTTCAATTTTTCCAGAAAGTTGAAGTGACAGAAATTCTTTCAAACATTTTCTATGCAAAAAACATCACTTGGACACAAAAATAGAGATATCACCAAAAAGAGAAATATCACAGAGCTATATTGCTAATGAGCATAGGTGCAAAGATCCTTTAAAATAGTAGCAAGCCAAGTGCAACCAGTAGGCTTGGAGATCTCAGCCCCAGAACCCACGCGGCTTTGTCCCTCTGCCGGTACCTTCAGGTGTGCAGAGAGTGGTCTCAGCACAGTGGTGGCTGGTGGTGGCTGGTGCTAGCACTGTCGTCCTGTTGTTTATTGATTTGCTCGAGTGGGCCCAGTAAAGTCTCCATTGTGAGACTTGTTGTTATTGTTTTTGGCATGTCAAATATGTCATGGGGAACTTGCAGACTTTGCCATGTGGGTGAGATACTTTCAGTAGCTTGCCAGGCTCTCTGAGAGGGGGCTCAGGAATAGAACCAGGCTCAGCCGGATTGACCGCATACAAGGCAAACACCTTACTAGCTGTGATATCGCTCCAGCCCAAGTGCAACAATACTTGGTTCCAAAAAAAAGACCCTACACCAGGAGTAAAATGATGATTTATTCTTTACTTTTAATTTTATTGTGAAAGGACGCAACTTTTATTGAATAATACTCCGGACAATGGCATGAGTTTGATAGCACAAGCAAGCAAACAAAGAGACAGAAACATGGAAGCAAAATACACGTACTTGAGGCAGAGAAGAAAGGCTGTGAGGTGGCTCCACAGCTCCCGGAGAATGCACCAGGTGTCAAAAAGAGCCGAGATCACCGGAAGTCCCAGATGGGGTAGGTGCCGCATCCCGCCATCTCCAGATGGAACCCCAGTGACCAGCCTCTACAAGCATAGCTCGAGTATGCGGGAACCAGGACATCTTCGTATATACAAAGTGATCAATGGAAAGTAAATCATCCAATGTTTCTCCCGGAAAATCAGGCTTAACTCTTATAGAAACCACAACACCCAATAGGAGAGAGAGAACAAAACGGAATGCCCTGCCACAGAGAAAGGGTGGGTTGGGGGGGTGGGGGTGGGAAGGATACTGGGATCCGCAGTGGTGGGAAATGGTCACTGGTAGAGGGATAGGTATTCAAAATAAATAAATAAATAAATTTTAAAAATTAGGGAAAGAAAAAAATAACATACAAAAAAAATAAAATTAAGGTTTGGAAGAAAAAAAATACATGTACATGAACTTACAAAGCATACTGAAAGGATGGTTTTCATATGTGAATGTCATATACCAGATTCATACTACGTAAGATAAAATTTATATGATCATATAACTAGATGTAATTAAAGTACTTGACAAGATCCAAGACCTATTCATGATTTAAAAAAAAAACTCAATAAGATCGAAGTTGAAGGAAATTTCTAAGCATAGATAAAGTTACTTAACATAAACTCACAGCAAACATTATACTTAGTGTGAAACACTGAAGTACTTTCCTCTAATATCAAGTACAAAATAAGGTTGCCCACACTCACCCCTACTATTGTATTAATATTTTCAACAAATATATTGCATTTTTATATTATTTTTCAAATAATTTTACAAGAATACCACTACCTTACATCAGTGAAAGACTTTCCTTCAATTTATGAGCTTATACACTGGTGATTGGTTATTTGAGTAAATGTTGAGTTTTACAGAAGATGTTGCTGTAAAAGTCCTCAAATAAATTTAATTACACAAATTAAGATTTATGAAATGTAGTAGAAACTGCAGGTTGACTTTAAGTTGACCTTGTGATAGCACAGGTAGAACTTTTCTCTTGCACGCGGCCGACATCGCCCACCAGGGTTTGATTCCTCTGCCCTTCTCAGAGAGCTCCGGCAAGCTACAGAGAGTATCTCACCTACACGGCAAAGACTTGCAAGCTACCTGTTACATATTCAATGTGCCAAACACAATAATAACAAGTCTCACAATGGAGATGTTACTGGGCCTGCTTGAGCAAGTCAATGAACAATGGGAGGACAGTGCTACAGTGCTACAATAGAAACTGGTATGCATTATATGGTCCTTTTCTATTGGGAATTATATTTCTCATTTATTATTATGTGAAAATTTCTATAAAAGCTTACAAAAATTGATACAAATGTCAATATATAATTTCTTTGGGTGACACATAGATGAAGAAAGTAGTTGAGTATCTGTGAATAGGAGTGTGGCATGATAAAACTGCTCAAAATTGTCATGCTAAACTTAATAGTGAAGAAAAGTTCATGTTCATTCTGCACAGTTGTGGTAGTCCTTAAGTTCTCTGTATTATTTGGCGGGGAATTTTAATTAGTTCTTCACCACTTGAGCTCCCCATTGTTTTGTTGGCATGTCTTTAATCCATAGTATGAAATTCCTCAAGAATGAATTACAAAGGATAGCATGTAAGTATACATGTACAGAGAGAGACATGAGTAGAAATGGAAGAGAAGACCTGAAACAAAAACTTCTATTTTAGAGAATAATTTCAAAAATTGACATGTCATGACTTCTGCCATATTCTTCTTGGTCACATAAATTGTTGCAAGTTGGGGAAATACTGCAAAGGGTACTTACTAGGGGACATGAATAACTGGAGAAACTTTATAAAAATAATCAAAATATAAAGAAAATTTAAAAATTGCAGCACCTTTAAAATCTATATAGTTAATCTATGATTATCCTACCAACCGAAGACCTCTAGCACCAGCCACCACCGTGCTGAGACCACTCTCCGCACACCTGAAGGTACCGGCAGAGGGACAAAGCCGCGTGGGTTCTGGGGCTGAGATCTCCAAGCCTACTCGGATTGGAGTCGAGCATCCTCCACCCAGATCCTCCAAATTCCAGTAGGCAGGGGTTACACCCACCAACTGGCCCCCTGGCGCCGTGTAATCCCATCAGCGTCCAAGACTCAGAGACTATAAAAACCAGCTCCCGGAGGAGAACAGTGCAGTCTCCTGCCCCCGCGCCTCGCTATTCCTTGCCGGGGCCCCTTGGAGGGGAGCGGGTTGAGCTTTCCTCCCCGCCCTGACCAGGGCCCCGGCAGCCGAAGACCTCCAGGACCAGCCACCACCATGCTGAGACCAGTCTCCGCACACCTGAAGGTACCGGCAGAGGGACAAAGCCGCGTGGGTTCTGAGGCTGAGATCTCCAAGCCTACTCGGATTGGAGTTGAGCATCCTCCACCCAGATCCTCCAAATTCCAGTAGGCAGGGGTTACACCCACCAACTGGCCCCCTGGTGCCGTGTAATCCCATCAGCGTCCAAGACTCAGAGACTATAAAAACCAGCTCCCGGAGGAGAACAGTGCAGTCTCCTGCCCCCGCGCCTCGCTATTCCTCGCCGGGGCCCCTTGGAGGGGAGCGGGTTGAGCTTTCCTCCCCGCCCTGACCAGGGCCCCGGCAGCCGAAGACCTCCAGGACCAGCCACCACCATGCTGAGACCACTCTCCGCACACCTGAAGGTACCGGCAGAGGGACAAAGCCACGTCGGTTCCAGGGCTGAGATCTCCAAGCCTACTCGTATTGGAGTCGAGCATCCTCCACCCAGATCCTCCAAATTCCAGTAGGCGGGGTCACACTATAAAAACAAGCTCCCGGAACCTTGCGGCCGCATTTGCGGTCGCGCGACATCTTATTATAACATCTCATTCCTACTTTGACAAACTGGCAGGCTACCGAATGTAGCCTGCCCACACGGCAGAGTCTGGCAAACTCCCCGTGGCGTACCCAATATGCCAAATACCAGTAACAATGATGGGTCTCATTCTCCTAAAGAGCCTTGAATATAATCTCAGGGCTAGGATGAAAGAGACGTTACTGGGGCCTGCTCCAGGCAATCGATGAATAACAGGATGATTTGTGATTTGTGATTTGTGAATCTATGATAGTTTAGATTGAACAATAATGAGATACACAGAGAAGAAATGGAAGTTGTTTCTTTTCCAAAAAGCTTACACAGAGTACAAAAAAATCTCAAATCACTCCATTGGTTATTTATTGATTTCCTTTGGAAAGACAAGGACAGTCTAGCTAGGTTTTTGCTATCATTTGTATAGTTGGTCAGAAATTATTCTTATGGCACTAGACTCATCCACCAGGAGCAGGAAAATTGTTTAATTTTGAAGGTTTAATTTTCAGTGTGTTCATGTCATAATATTACTATTTATACCTAAAGTAAGTTTCTATTTCTTGACTTGAAAGGCTTTAAAACACTATTAAAAAGGAGCCTCCAATCAGGGATGTGGAGAACTGATTAATAATTTTGCAATTTTTATTCTCCCAAGGTTTATGAACTCCAATCCATGTATTCTAGTAATAATGTAAAAGTCTTGACCATTTTATTTGGGTGTGGAATATATTCTTACACAGGAAAGACAAACCAATCACTAAATATGCAGCAATTTAATTCAAAAAATAATTTAAAGGATCAGGAGTTGAACTGGTTAAAAAAGAAAAAGTTTACAGAAAACAGAAACATCTAAAACAGACATAAATTCCTAATAGACTTACTACAAACAACTGAAATTTGATACATTCAGGAACTCCTAATAAGAAAGACACCAGGAAACTCACAGAATCTATTCAAGATAAAGAGGGAAGCTTTCTCTCTCTCTCCTTCCTTCCTTCCTTCCTTCCTTCCTTCCTTCCTTCCTTCCTTCCTTCCTTCCTTCCTCCCTCCCTCCCTCTCTCCTTTCCTCCTTTCCTGCCTGCCTCTCTCCCTCCCTCCCATTCTTCCTTCCTCCCTTTCTCCCTCACTCTCTTTCTTTTATTTGTGGGGGCTACACTTTCTGAGTCTCAGAGCTTACTATTTGTGCTCAAGGATTGTTTCTGGCAATTCTCAGGCTCTTATACGGTGCTGAAATGGAATCTAGGTAGGCCACATTGAATGCAAGAGCCAGACCTTCAGTACTGTCTCTCCAGGTGCCATGAAGAGGGAAACTTCTACCAGCCATCAGATTTCCATCATTCAAGGGGTTCCTTTTGAGGTCTGATACTACTGGCTCATTAATATATAGGTTCCTCCTGTGCAAATCTCAGCAAGTTAAAAAAAATTTCCCAGGACAGAAAATGTAATATGCACAGATTAAAACAAGCTAGTTTACTCTACCAATTCCTGGAGGAAAATATGAAGCTAAAATTATTTGGAGTACAAAATAATCTTGAACAGTAATTGAACATAACTATCATACTTTGTTCAGTAAAACAATCACAAAATATGCCACATGTGTTATTTCATTTTACCACCATTACTACTATCAGAAAAAAACTAAAGTAAATTGCTTAAATCCACAGAGTGAGTTAATGGAAGTAAAAAGGATTTAAAGATACATTTTTCTCATGCTAAAATCTATACTTTTATGATACTTTATTTTAATTTACTTTTGGGAAGAGTGTAGAAGCCACATTCAGTTATGCTCAGGGGCTACTCCAGGCTCTGTGCTCAGGGATCACTCTGGTCAGTACCCAAGGGACTATATATATATATATATATATATATATATATATACATATATATATAGTGCTGGAATCAAACTGGATTCAGTTACATGCAACACTAGCACCCTTCTCCTTCACAGTACAGGTACTGTGTCTCTGGCCCTCACCTAAGTACTAATTTAACCATTATATAGCACATTTACATTTTAAATATAAATGATTTAAAATTATTTTTATAAAATTTTTGTAGATGTGTTGGTTCCTTTATTTTCAAGCCATATAGATAGTCTGACTTACTAGACAAAAATGGGGATTTTAGGTTCTTTTTCATTATTTTACAATGGGAGGACAATGATACAGTGCTACAATGGTATATGATACATATTTTCTAAAGCACTTAATTCAATAAAAATTGTGGGTTTGATTATAGAGCTTATATCATACAGCACGGGAGAGGCTCATTTAATGCAAAAATGATATATACTGAATTCAAATTAATTTTCTATACATAATGAAGTTTGCTGGCACTGTTTTCTCTCAGATTATTTAACCTCGGTATCCTCAGGCAGGCAGATAGAAAAATAAAATAATGGAGAATATTTTAAGAAATTGTGGAGATACTCCATTTCAATGAAGATTTTATTTTTGTGATTGTAGAAGTTCTGAAATGGCTGGTTTATTCACCAATTCTTCAATTAGATCTCCCATTAATATCTTATGTGTTTACACCTTTTTTAAAATGGGAAATGATTAATACACTGATAGCTGTAATTTATTATAGACTATAAAATGTCTTTTGCATTCTCAAGGCAAGAAATGCCTCTCCCCAAATAGTTTCTGTTTTTATTTTATTATAATTCAAAAATTATTTGTTTATGATAACTTCATTAACCTTACAATAGAATGAAAAGAAATTCATATTCTTCAGTTATATGACAGGTCAGAAAATTTCTGAAGAAGCTATTAAGTGTGTTATATGCTGTTTCCAGGAATGGACAAAAGAGGTCAAGTAGAGAAACTCACTATGTTTTATTGCTTTCTCATAAAGAGTGTATATAGCACTCATAAACTATATAGTGGGGAAGTAAGTTATTTACTCTGAGAACATCAGCTCTGAAACCACTTATATACCACTAAAGGATTTGCATACAGTGAAAAAAAAAAGAGAAACTGTAAATTACAGTCCTATGCATCCATTTATGTTATCTGTTTGAATATAGAGTATTTGGATTCTAAGACTGTAGCCACACACTTAAAATATCTACCAGAACATTTCTTGGGAATCATTGCTGAAAGAACTAACATTTGTCAAGTAATCATGTTTTTGGTTCTCGAAACAATTTATATAGATTTTCTTCTTTCTTTTCTTTTACTTTCTTTCTATTTGAGTTGTGGGTTTGGGGTCACACCTAATGATGCTCAGGGGTTACCCCTGGCTCTGCACTCAGGAATTACACCTGGTGATCCTTAGGTGACAATATGGGATGCCGAGATTCAAACCCAGTCAGCTGTGGGCAAGGCAACCCACCCTATCCACTATACTAATGTTCTGACTCCAGGATTTTATAGAAATTTTAGGGTAATAAGGAATTAATTATCAGGAAATTTACTTTCATTTGGTGGCTTTTTAAATATTCATTAGATACTTACTACCATGTTCCATAAAGAATCTATGAAGCAGCACCTAGGGAAGAAACAAGAATTTTTGTGACAGGGAAACAAAGTGTGGATTAGGTGACTCATCCCTATAACATTTAATAATGCTCTATAAAAAGTCCCTCACTCTTGAAAAGTGTTCTGAGAGGAAAAACTGCTACTTTGATAACTATATTGTCTCTTCACTGAGAAGTAAAATGCCAATCATTATTTGTACCTTTTAAAAAAACCACTAAATGTTATTATGTCTTGGAACATTTTATAAAAGGTAGGGAAGAAACTATTTTTTAAATAACTTTTGAAATTCTACTCTTTTTGCAAAACATATTTAAGTTCACAAAATGCGTTCACCTGCAATGCATCATTCTCATGGTAAACACCATTTTAACATGTAAGTGTAATTATCACAAATATTTAAAAAATGAAAAAGTAGAGATTCAGAAAGCAAAGAATATAACTTTTCCAAAGTTACAGGACGAGGGAAAGGAAAACTATAAAGTGAAATTAATTTACTTTATCCTGTGAATTGTTTAATTGGAAATTCTCATAGTTCCCTATTAGTCATAAACTCTATGGTGGGTTAATAAGTTATTTATTCTGAAAACATCAGCTGTTATATCATTGGCGTTACAATAAGATGTACATGCCCTCTCCCTCCATAGTCTGTCATATCATTAGAGATGAGAAGGCCGTTTTGTATTTTCCACCTACTCAGTTGATGAAACACTTCACGTTTTGTTGTCACAAAATGTCTTTGTCCTTTTGGGTGACCAAAATTGGTGGGATCTATGCAAATTTAAAACTGTACCTCTAAGATTTTACAGTATTTAAGGCCAATCTTAAATCAATACAAAAAGATTGTTTTTTCTTTAACAGGCAGAAGTTCTTAATTTGATCTAGTCACTTTTGCTCAACTTTGTTTTCATTTAACTGGTCAATGGCATTGAATCACTGTAGATATCATTAGACTCAATATCATGAAGGGTCCTGCCTGATTTTTCCCCAGCATACTATTTAGTTTTAGACTATTCTTTTTTATATGAATGGAGAAGATAAAAGGGACAAATCCTGAGCTCTTCATTTTTTGAAAACTCCTCTTTTGTAAAACCACTGAATAATTCCCACTTCTATAATAATTCTCCCTCTAGGAATCAGCTTGGATCCTATTTCCTTGGGTACATACGTTTTGTTCAGATAAAATTCCCTTTGAACAAATTTTTCTTGCCAAATACTGCCTAATTCTTATTTCTGTCCTAAGACACTACAAGATCCCCTTTTACATCCTTCCAAAAATATCTCTTTAGGACCAGGGAGATAGTACAGGGGTTAAGGACTTACCTTACATTGGATAGACCCTGGAAAGAACCCCAGCAAAAAGATGCATCCCAAGCATTTCCAGGAATGATCCCTGATCAAAGAGACAGGAGTAAAGACTGAACGTGTATTTAAAATTCCCCTATTATAAAATATTAAAATATTAAAAACTTCATAAAAGAAAATTTTCCTGGAAGTTAGTAGTTCCTGCACTATATTTGGTATTATAATCCTCTCTGCTTCAATGTACAATGTTCAATGCATAATAAATATACACATTATTATAATAAAATTTATGAAAATATATAATGTGATTTGTAATAAATTTATTATAAAATTTAATGCATAATAAACATATTACTATGCATTATGTTCATATAAAATAAATATAACTTATATTATTATGAAAATATACCTTAATTTGATTTTTAATGCAAGACAGTGTATAGGTTTTTCTTTATATCAGAAAAAATCTCATTTATTTCAGTATAAATCTGATAGTACATGGTGTTTTGTGCTGCAAAATGAAATGATTCTGTTATTAATATATTTCTCAAGAATAAAAAATTTGATGCATTTTAAAAGTAGGAATAATCATAGTGAATTTGTACTTTATCAGCATATATATATACACACACATTTGTAAGGTTATTAACAAATAAAGCATTCCTTCTGCACTTATAATTTTCTTTCTTCCAACATGGAAAGAGTTATGGTGTTTCTATTCCAAATAACTAAATAAGTATAGAGCAATTTCACAGAGAAAAAGTGATAATTCCTTTATTCTTTATATCTTTGGTTTCTTAAAAAATCAATGCTTAAAATAGTTCATTTGCTTATTAATTTTTAAAAGATCAAACTGGGATTTGGTCTTAAATATGCAATAAAGGCAAATAGATAAGAAACTTTAGGGTGGCCAAAGTCAATATCTGAGTGTGTATCACTTAAGAAAGGTTAAATGCCCATCCCCAGAGCCCTTGTGAGTATTTTAATATAGAAAGTGGCCTTCAATATTTCAAGACAAGATGTGTCTTTTGGTTAGAGGCTACCTTATTCTGGCAAAATTAATCAGATATGGAAAGAAATTCAAGATAGATAACATCAAAGAAAAGGTTTTTAATGCAACAAGTTCATTCAGTATGCCTAAGAGGGATGCATAGCTTCGTGAGTCACTATATATGTGTATAAAAATATAGATTTAAAGCCAATTTTTAAATTTACATATTCTTTGGGACATTTTCGATGGAACTTCCTCATTCTCTATACTGTGATATCCTATTTCCTTTCTTCCTTATAGGGAAAAATATCAAATGTCAATACATAAAAGGTCTCTTGAGCCTATTTCAAAACTGCATTTACTGGAAAAATATTCTATATATATAAATATAAATAAATATATAAACAAATATAAATATATAAATAAATATATATAAATATATATATTTATATATATAAAGAAATTTGGTTCTGTGCCCTGAGTGATAATATTGCAGGTAGAGTTTTCCTTACACACACAATCCAAGTCCAACCCCTAGCTCTCCCTATGACCCCAGAATCTTACGAGGAGTGAATTCTTGATTATTCAGTTAGCAGTATTCTTTGAGCACTTCTGAGTTTGGCCAAACATCCCTCCCCCTTCCAAACTGGTTTATTGTTGACAGGAAATTGCATTTTGCCTGTCCAATCATTTTATTTGGTTTCACTTCCTTTGGTTTGCAGATACTGTGTACCTTTTCCATTGCTTATCCCAGTGTTTTCAAAATTCAAGTGTGGAAAAAAAAAGTTTAGTAGTGACACATGTAAAGTATATTTATTTTAAACTTTTTCCCCCAAATACAAATGCTCAGAAACCAAAATGTCCAATCCAGTTTTTCTTTTATATTTCAAGCACGTTTAAAATGTCATATAATTTCATATAACTAAATATCACTGGAAAACTGTGTAAACTCATAATAAATCCTATTGCAGTTGGAAACTAAAATTAGCTCAAAGAAAGTGTTTGGAAAATTGGGGAAAATAGCATTTTTTCATCCTATCAACAATTCTCTTTAAAATAAAATCACTCTAATTTTTCTAGGAAAGTAGAAAATTCTTATTACATAAATTTAATCAATGTGCTCCTATTAGTTGTGCCAAAGAGAATTTCAAAACAAAATAACAGGATTCCAAAAGAAACAAACAAAACCCCAAATCAAAAACTACACTTTATTATTAGACTAAGTCACTGTTCTAATTATACAGTAGAAACTTATTATGTTAAGTGAGGTCAAGTACAAAAAACTTTTGGATCCACCTAGGTAGTTCAATTAACCCAGTATCAGAGAAAATTATTCTCCTTAGTAAATGCGTTAAAATTTCTAAAGGATATTCTAATATTATTCTCAGGAGTGCTGTCAAAGCCTCTTTACACATACTATACCACCTCAGGAGACTAGAGTTTTTTTTTTGACTCAATGTTTTGCTTTTTTTATTTTCACACTCCAATTCACTAACTCAAATTATTTTCCAGCCATTCTATTTAATTTCATTGTTTTCTATCTCTAAAATTCCAATTACCTTCTGCTCTTATATCAGTAATAATTACATCCACTTGCAACATTGCAATATCATGCAGTGATTGTATTGATTAATTATTCTCCTAATATGATATTTTGTAGATAAGAATAAGGCATCTAATCTATTTCTCTACAGGCTAAAATGTACTAAAGTTATAATTTATGTCTAGGACTAACTAAAAATCACCAGAATGTAGCTGATGCCATGGTTCATCCCACATAAAAGTTATTCAATACATAATTTGTAATGAATGGATAAATCGCACTCTTTTGTGCTTTAAACAGGCTTTTACTGAAAAAGCAACGCATGCATCTTCATAAAAAAAATAACCAATAAAATGCACTTCCATTTGGTAGTAATATATTTTGCAAAAATGTTTGTATAATTATGTGTATATTGCTTACATGCAAAGGTAAAATAAAGTAGCAAATTTTCTTGAAAATTTTTATATTTTGTTATATATTACACTTTATAGATCACGATCATGATGGCGATCATCCTGTTGTTCGTCAATTGCCTCAAGCAGGCACCAGTAACGTCTCCTTCGTCCTAGCCCTGAGATTTTAAAAAGTGCCATGTTCAAGGCTCTTTCAGGGTTAGGAGAATGAGACCCATCATTGTTACTGGTATTTGGCATATTGGCTACACAACGGGGAGTTTGCCAGACTGTGGGCATGTTAAATTCGGTTGCCTGCCAGGTTATCCGAAGTAAGAATGAGATAATAAGATGCCGTGGCCGCTAATGCAGTCATGTGCTTCCGGGAGCTGGGTTATATAGTCTCTGGGTCTTGGCCTTGATGAGATTACAGGGCTCTGGGGGCCAGTTGGTGGGTGTGACACCTGCCTACTGGAATTTGGAGGATCTGTGTGGAGGATGCTCAGCCCCGATCCAAGCACGCTTGGAGATCTCAGTCCCGGGACCCGCATGCCTTTGTTCCTCTGTCGGTACCTTCATGTGTGTGGAGAGTGGTTTCAGCATGGTTGTGGCTGGTTCTGGAGGTCTTCGGCTTCTGGAGCTCTGCTGGGGCAGATGTGTAGGTGTATCATGCATGGCTTTATCTTTCTACAACTATTTTATTCATATCATATGTTGTGTTATTAATAAACAGTTTCACTTGATCACTTGACATCCTGTTACTCATCGATTTGCTCAAGTGGGTGCCAGTAATGTCTCAATTTGTCACTGCCGCATGCTAGTGTAGCTCCATGGCTTCTACTTGCTCCAGGAACACGAACAGTCTCACCCCGATCATTCAGGGTCTTGACAAAGTCTGACCATCTCATGGGTGGGCGACCCTTATGATCTTTTGATGTTCCGTGGAATCTAGTTGGTAATGGCTTTAGTCCAGCGGTTGCGTCCAAACCACATTATGTGTCAAGCCCATCTGATTTTCAACGACTTGGCAAACGAGACGTGTGTCCCTGATTCTTGATCGTCGACAGAGGTCGGAATTCCGGATTCTTTCTCTCACTTGCGTGAAGCGTGATACTCCAAGCATAGCTCTTTTGATTCCTCTTTGGGAGACCCGAATAGCATTCTCATCCTGTTTTTGTAGGGCCCAGGTCTCTGAGGCATGTGGTAATGCAGGGAGAACATTTATAAAACAGTTTATTCCACATAATTTCAAGTATAGTAGAGAACAATAATATTATAAGATATAGGTTTGAGAAGAGACCGTGTAAATTGGAGACATTTAAGTCATAATCTGAAGGAAATGAAATACCAAGACAAAAATCTAACAAAATAATAAAACAGTAGAAAAACTCCAAGTTCTTAGTCTCCCAAACATTAAACTATTTTGTCTGAGAAGGATCTACCTAAACAATGTGATCTTTATAAGTTTTCTCCAGGGGAAAAAAAAATGGATGCATTCTAGAAAACCACCCTGAACGCGCCCGATCTCGTCTGATCATTTTTTTTAGAGAATGATAACTCAAAAATAAATATATTCATTGACTTTGAAATAGCATTTAAAAAGAAAATGATATCTCCGTAGGGGGGTAGTACTCAGGGCTTATTCCTGGCTCTGCACTTAGGGACCATCACTGGGGCTCCAGGGAACTACATGTGGGTTCCGAGATCAAACCCTGTTTTGCTGCATACAAAGCAATCAACTAACCCCTTTACTATTTTTCTGGATCCAGTGTTTTAAAAACCTCTGTGCAAATAATATGAGGTACTAGTCTATCCCATTAAGTTGAACTTCATTTTTTTTTCTATTATTGAATTTCAGTGTATGCATAGCATATAACCTTTTTAGATTGGTTTCTCTTAAAACAGTATGCATTTAAATTCCCTTCAGTCTTTATGGCACTATGGTTAGCTTGCTGGGCTCTCCGAGAGGAGTGGAGGAATCGAACTCCGGTCAGTCATGTTGACCGCTTGCAAGGCAAACGCCCTACACGCTGTGCTATCACTCCAGCCCATATAACTATATATGTGTGCATATGTGTGTATACAGACATGTATATGCATATATATCATTTCTATGAATATAGATATATACATACATCTATACATATATACAGATGGGGAAAGGATAAAAGTTTATTTCATGATTTTTAGGCATAGCTTATTAAAACCATCGGTGAAACACAAAACTTTTATTTACCATTTAATGTAATGTGTGATAAAATCTCTGTAAGATAAGTTCAATATATCACTGTCACTGTCCTCCCATTGTTAATTGATTTGCTCGAGTGGGCCCAGTAATGTCTCCATTGTGAGACTTTGTTGTTACTGTGTTTGGCATATCGAATACACCACGGGGAGCTTGCCAGGCTTTGCCGTGAGGGCAAGATACTCTCGGTAGCTTGCCGGGCTCTCTGAGAGGGGCGGAGGAATCAAACTCAGGTCAGTGATGTTGGCTGCATGCACAGCAAACGCCCTACCCGCTGTGCTATCACTCCAACCCAAGTTCAATATATATACATATATAATAAAATATATATATTTTTTTTTTAAGAAAATGCTCACTGTGTCCATGACTATCTATATCAACTGCCCCTGACTTGCAATTCAGGGCAAAATTTTTCTCTAATAGGAGGCTAAAACTTAATTTTATCTATGATTTTCTTCATATGCAATTATTAAAATAAAAATTCAGAATACAAATGTTCTTTTTTCTCCCAAGTTTAAATATTTTCAAGAGCTGGAAAGTGACCACAAATCCAATGGCTTACTCCTTGTCATTCTTACAGCATGCTCTCCATCACCATCCACTATCTGACATAGTGTTGTTTTCAATACCCAAAATATCTTCACTCTTAGAACTAACAATGTGTACTTCTTTCATTTAATATTCTTCACATACTCCTACAGGTCAAGAATATTTTATCAAACACAACTCTATTTGCCTTCTTTCTTCCATCTCAATGAATTACATCATTCTGCAGATGATTTGGTAACAAAAATTTAAAATAATGACCTTATGATATTGTCCTTAGGAACTAGAAAATAATTAATTTCTATTACATGAAATAATTAGAATGATAAATGAGTGATTACTGAGGACAATAACCTTCATTTCAGATCCTGACTCATCTCTTCTTAGATAGTAGATTTATCTCAGTTAAAGAAAAGAAAACAAAATTAAATGATTATCTTAGTACTCATTTATTATGACTTCAAAAATAAAATATGTAATTGTGTCCCTTTCTAGGTATCAAAATCTTGCTAATCACAACTGGAAAAAGAAGAATGATAACCTATATTGTACAAAATAAAATTATTTGAAAAATCTGTCTGTTTTCTAATCTGTGTTTTCAGTTCAGCAGCAGAAAATGTAAGTCCTTTGTCACCACTAGTTTCTGTCACCGAAGATAATAGCAATGCTTGGTTAATGGTTCAAGGAAAATAAAATGAACCCTGCAAGTTCTCTGTTTTATTTATTCTCTTATGGTATTTTATAGCAGCAATTTCATTCATGGCACTATTTATCATTAAGTAATATACCAAAAGTGATTTGACAGAGTTTGAAATAATGAGAAAATATAAATATAATATTTTAGGTGTTTTAACTTCAAATTTAGAATTGGAAAGACTGTTAAAGCATCTTAAGGTGGGATTTATAGGAGCTATTGACTCAAGCAAACAAATTGGAAAGCTTTAGAGATTGAAAAAAATCTCAACTGCCCTTTTGAGCAGGTTAAATTCATATACATATTGTTCAATTTGGTTAATATTATAGAAATTAAATATATTTACTAAATTGTATAAAATGTTGGTGCTATACTCTGCCATAATTAACTTGAGGGGACGGAAATCAGAGAGAGATATATGCACCAAGTGTACTCAAGGCATACTCCTGAGTCTGTGGTTAGCGATAAGTTCTGGTGGGCTTGGGTAACAATATGGAATGCCAGGGATCAAATCTGGGGCAAAAACATGCAAGGTAAGTGCCCTGCGGACTGTATTCTCCTTGAAGCCCCAAATAAATGTGCAATGTTTATCTCTTCTCATTAGAGACAGAAATATCCAAGGATACTGTATAGTTGAATAAGAAAACACTTCAACTGGCTTCACTCTGGGCTGCTGTGTCCACATCTAACATTGCTTTATGCTGTTGTCACAGCATTAAACAGCATAAGATGTCATTATGATTACCGAAATGCAATGAAATATGAGTTAGCTATTTATGGTTATATATGGGACAAAAGCTGGAGCGATAGCACAGCAGTAAGGGCGGTTGCCTTGCACGTGGCCAATCCTGTTCTATTCCTCTGTCCCTCTCGGAGAGCCCAGCAAGCTACTGAGAGCATCCTGCCCGCATGGAAGAGCCTGGCAAACACCCCTATATGCCCCAAACAGTAACAACAATAATCACAATGGAGACATTACTGGTGCCCCTCAAGCAAATTGATGAACAATGGGAGGACAGTGCTACAGTGCTATTGGACTCAAAATTTACGTACTCGTATATGATCAAATGTATAACTACATATGATGTGCTTATAATTACATGCAATATATACACTTTTAATTTATTTTTTCTTTTCTTACTTATTTTAGGTTAAAGCACTGTGGTTTACATGGTTATTCTTAGTTGGGTTTTAGACATAAAATGTTGCAGCTCAGATCCCACCACCAGTGTCAACTTCCTTCCACCAACATTCCCAGGTTCCCTCCAGTATTTTCCCCCCACCTCTACTTCCTGAACCTCTTGATAGGCATTTTTATAAATTTGATTGTTAAAGTTTGGGCTTCTTAATTTCAGGGTTGCTGATTCTGATTTGGGTATTTAGCTCTATCATTCATCAACACCAACTTTATACCTGGTTTCCCTGGCCCCCATTTCTTCTCATCATCTACTCTCCCTTTCCTCTCACTTACTCTTTCTTTCCTTCTCCTCTCTATACTCAGGCCAAAGTGGATCAGTGCAACCCCTCTTTGAAACATCTCATTCCCTCGTCTGTTTATTCTAAACACCACATATACTGATATCATCTTGTGGATTAGTCTTCTAACATGGTATCTTCCTATTCCATCTATGTTTCTGCAAATATCAGGGTTTCATTATTCCTTGCAGATTTGTAGTATTCCATTGTATATACATACTTTTAGAAGAAGTACATTAGGTTTAATCAGACTGAACATGTTAACTGTTCTCTATTTGTGATTATATCCCAATTGTGTTTCTTTGAAACTCTGAGTTCTTAGTTCCTATAGAGGACCTATATAAAAATCTTAAAGGAAAGAATTGAAAGATATAACACATTGAGAACACAGTAGAAAAGGATATGAGTCCCTCTCTAAATAGTGTATCCTAATAAAAGCCCAAACAAAAATCAGTTTTAACTGGTACCGTTAGCAACGGTGCACACTAATTGAAGCCCCAAATCCCTACATCTAAATGCGTGTCCTCCATATGATTTCCTCATTTCTCCATATGGGTGTTCCTGTTACAGTTCAGGAACACATCTGAAAATCCTAGTTTGTTCTTGGGTCTTCTGGATAAATGGCTCATAATTCTCACATGTCTTTACAAAATTATTTAGCCCTGTTTTCTAATAAATACATTATTTATGGAAATTAAAAATACATGAAAATGGGAATAGCATTTGGCTTTAAATTTTCTAGATGGAAATCAAGCTTCAAGTTCTATTCCAAGTAGAGGGTGAGTAAAGGTTTGCTGTAGACTGGGACCATCTACATTGATGGTTGGGCTTATTCCTGACTCTGCTCCCAAGCATAGCTGTAAGTGGACTTGTGGAAATATATAAAGTTCTGGAGTCAAACCTTGGTGGTTGCATGGAAGGCGGGTACCATACCTACTATACAATCATTCTGGCTGAGACACTTAGACTCTTGTCTCTAACTGTACTGTAAATCAACTTGACTCAAGAAATAAAAACACATACATATATATTTATGTTTATATATTTATAAATATTTATAAATGAAAACATATATATATTTGAGAGAGTGCATACTTACTTCATAAATTGTTGGCTTATATTCATTGTTACCTTACTCATGAGTCTTTTGCAAAGTGGGATTCAGAGGACAGTTTTTCACAGTTCTAAGTTCCATATTCAAACCTAGAAGCAAAACACAGATCTATTTAAAAGATTGCAGAGAAGAATTTGAATGCATATCCATAAAGATCATCAGATTACATATTGAATTCTGAACCAAATCCACTAACTAGATTAAGGGAGGGCAAAATGGGGAGACTTAAGTTATTAAAGTTTTCTAATGGGGGCATGAGAGCATGGAAGTCAAAAATAATAATGTTTATAATAAACTATAGTAGGGTATGATATACAGGCAAAAGATTTATGCAATAAGAAGAGAAACCAGAGTATACTGGAGTGATAGCACAGCAGGTAGGGCTTTTGCCTTGCATGCGGCTGACCCAGCCAACCCAGGTTCGATTCTTCCACCCCAATCGGAGAGCCTGGCAAGCTACCACAAGTATCTCACCCACACGGCAAAGCCTGGCAAGCTACTCGTGACATATTCAATATGCCAAACACAGTAACAAGTGTCACAATGGAGACGTTACTGGGCCCACTCCAGCATATTGATGAACAACAGGAGGGCAGTGACAGGGTATGATGCTTTTGTGGCAATTTTATAGCATTATCTTTGGTTTGTTCATAATATATATTTCTTAATAACTACATAGGTATGTTCATATGTGTTAAGAAATTTATATGACAAGTTCTTCAGAAAAGAATGTTGAATACATAGATAAGGTAGATAAATGTAAGTAAGTTCAGATACATGTCGTTCCTATATAAATGCATAATTGTTCTACCAAAGTCTATATTTCCTTTTTTTAAATGTAGCAATACTGCTATTTATTCAGCCTTTGATTAAGCTGATTGAATTGGGCATGAATTCCACATTACTTTTTTTTTTTTGAATCACCATGAGATAGTTACAAAGCTTCCATATTGAAGATTCAGCCATACAATGATCGAACACCCATGCCTCCAACAGTGCACTCTTTCTACCTCCAGTGTTCCTAGTAAATCCCCCACCATCCCAGTTCTCACCCTGCCTCTACGGCAATCAATTTCCCCAATACTCTCTCTGCTTTTGTGCATTATGTTTTGCTTGAATTTTTCCACCACCATTCAAGTCTGTCTGCCAGGGGTAGATGCTAGACCATTTATTGTGCTTTGCTCATTTTGAATATCTTTGGTGCTGTGGCCAAGCACCTCTGAATCCCAGATTATAAATGGTTCAATTCTAGAGACATTTCTGTAGGGTACTAATCCATTTTGGGATCGAATTGGGCATCTCTGGACCAGGGCTATTGGTGTGCTAAGATGGCGCCAGGAGGCACATTGTGGGGGTGACAGTCAGGCCGATGGGCAAGCAGGGAGCAGAGCAGGGACATCCTTTAACCTCTGCTGCCATGCAGCATGGGGATTTAGTCCCGGAACCCACTTATCTGGGTCTTGCTTGAGGAAGCTCTTGGTCACTAGGATTCCATCTGAAGTAGGCAGGGAGAGCACATGCACTCCAACTGGGATGCTCCAGTAAAACTGGCTCGGTATGGGGCTTGGAGACACATTGTGGGCATTGACAGCCAGACTTACAAGCGGGTGGGGAACTATGGAAGAACAGCATATGAAGCATGTATATTTAGTCCTGGAATCCACATACCTGAGCCTTGCTCTTGGTAAGCTCTTGGTCACCAGGACTCCATCTGGAGTAGGTGGGGAGACTGCACTTGCTCCATCTGGGGTGCCCCAGTGAAATTGGCTCAGTATGGGGCCCAGAGAGATCTCTAGTTCTATAGTGTCTTCCAGGACTCACTGCTGTATCTCTGGCTTTTGATCTCTTTTGAGATTTATTTATGGGTCTCTGAAGAATGACCACTAATAAAGTTTACAGGGTAGTGCTGGAGTTGGTTCGTGGGGGTAACTGCCAGTGCTTCCATGTTTATTGGGAAGTGGGTGGAAACATCCCACCCCAACTCTGCAAAAGCCTGGTGATTTCAGTCACAAAACCCTCATACCCGAATTTTAAGCAGATTATATCTTGGTGAGGTTCGTCCTGAGACAGTGGAGTCTGGCCTGGGGTATGGTGGTGATTTTGGATTGTGGAAGCAAGCGGACACCAGGGGCTCTGCCTGGGCAGACACAGACCAACCTGCCCCCCTGCCCCGATTTACCCCAGTCTGTTCTGCCATGGGTCTGCGCTTAACAGTGGCTTTGGTCTCATTCAAGATTTATTTATGGGTCTCTGAGATAAGGCCAAAAAATGAGCTTGTACAGCTGAGCTGGAGGTGGTTTGTGGGCATGGCTCCCACATACCTGACTTCTGGTCATTTAAATTTCTTGGTAAACTTGGTCCCAAGTTGTTGGGGTCCAGGCAAAAGGCACAGCAGCAATTTTGGGGTGTCAGGAAGCCTGAAGGCACCATCAGACTGACGCACTCACCCTGCAGGTACAGGTTGAATTGGTGGCATCATACCCCCGAGTCTAAATTTCCTTAACCGCATTCTCCTAGTTCAAAATTCTTATAAAGTAACATTATGTTAACTGCTAATATTTTCCTCCAATGACTACAGAAGCATGAAAAGTTCTAAACATATTACAAAAAATAAAATATGACAAAACTCTTAGCGGTATTTTCATCAATTGTTATACATGTTTATGCATATAAATGTATTCCATACACTATATAGAAAGTGTTTCTTTAAAAATTCCATACAAATTTCAAATATACTAGAATTGAAATTTTAAGCTGTACTATGCTAGTATTTCATTTTTAAATCCCCAGTTCAATGAGAGCATGGGTATGTTTTCAAGTGTTTAATGTTTTCAGAAAGATGACTTCCTATATTATAAAATATATACTTATGAAAATTAGCAGATGCTTTTGGAATGTGTTCATTATATGTGACATCCAGCAAATTTTAAGAAGTTTTGGTATTCTAACTTTGACAAGGTCAGATTTATTGATTGATTCGAATTCTTTAAGTGAAGCCAAATTTAAATTTCTCCCTATGTTTTTAGAATTGATTTAAAACAATAGAGTGTAGTGCTGGCATAGGTATAGTGCTTTAACATGGCCAGAATAATAAAAAAATGATGATATATTTTACTTATACTTTATAAAACATGATTAAATGGATTAAGTAGTTCTATAATTAAAGTTTCATTATTGGCCAAACATATAAAATGCAACATTGAAAAAACAAAGAGGGTGAGAAAAAAATTGTTATGAAAACAAATGGATTGTCTCTACAGAACTTTTCTGGGGTTGGAGCAAGGGAAGGGGATTAGGTGGGGTAACCTGGAAACGCTGGTGGAGGGATGTTGAAACTGATGGCAGTCTCAGTGATGGAACATTGTATATCAAAAACCCAATTATGAATGACACAGTTCTTTAACTAATTACAAAAACTAAATTAAAAGAACATTGAGATTACATGGTGTTTTGCAAAAATGTTATTTCATTTATGAAAATTTCCATTAGGTATATATCTAAATACACATACATCAGCTACTTCACATATGTGAATAGTGCAATGATAAATAATAATAAGGAAATATGTCAGCAACATGCTCAAGAGTTTATAAAAAAAACTAAGGGCATTGCCTCATAGCATGCAGGAGATCAGCCTTTGAAATTCTCAGTTGACAATTAGCTTGAGAGCACAGAAATGAACTTCAGGATTGAGAGTAAAATCAGATGACTGGTAAAGAATACATGATAAAAGAGGATCTATTTGACAAGATTGTCGAAGCCTTGGGAAATCATTAACCAATTCTCCATAGAAAATCATACTAATTTTAAAATAAAAACAACAAATAAAGTCAGTACTAATTTAGCTCAGGTAAATTTTCTTATAATGTACCTTTCTCATTGCTGTGAATTTCAGAAGTTAAAGTACTTTTGTGTCATATTCAATAAAAATCCCAGAGATGAAACCCTTTAAAGTTTTGAAAAACTTTTCAATATATGCTTACATAATCAACCAAAATAAAGGACAGCTGATGCAATCAACAGCTGTGGATTGATCATCTGGGATAATAAAAGACTATATTTATAGGAATGTGTCATTTTTTAATTCATGTAATGGTCTCATATTCTTAGCACTTATATCTAAAATTTAGAAATTTGATTTAAAAAATAAAATTTAGACATTTTAGTTGATTGTAAATGAATAAAATGACAAAATAAATAATATGACATAAGATAAATTTTTATAGCCAAACTTATACAGCTAAACTTATACTTTTTATAAGCTAAAGTTATAAATTAAACTATAAGTCAATTTCTAAGATAAGGAAAATGTTTTAAAATTTTAATTTCTCTAGAACAATTTTGGTTGGAGTATCAACTTGTTCCTAATAAACACAACTGTCTTCTCCGCATATGAAGCAGGGTGACAGACACTGGTGTGTGTAAGACCCGAGTTTGCAAAGCAGCCTAGAAGCAAAACCTCCCAACAAGGTGTATCTGGGCAAAGCTGGCAAGAACAGGGTATCAGCCAGCATTGGGTGTTCGGCCTTGAGCCTCACTCCACTTCCTACTCACATGAGCCCTAGACAAGAAACTGTCAATCAATGCTTAACAAGTTATCCTTACTGCAGCATCCAGCACTGACTGGGATTTGACCTGAGCATAGCAGAGAAGGATTGGTGATAGGTCAATAATCCTGAACTTCATATGATTGGACTTTCTTGTAAACCGAGACCCTCTATAAAATATGTATGTATTTGACAATAAAGTGAACAGGCATCAGCTGCTCCCGGAGGGTGTTTCTCCACGCACCCGTTGTCCTTTGCCCCACATCTGTCTGGACGTGGTGCGCAAGGTGCCTAAGCATCATTGGAGAGAAAACTGTTCCCCAACAATCTCTATTATTGCCATGATTTTACAAGGTTTTTTTTTTTGCCACAAGAAGAATCATCTAACAGATGTCTCAGATTATTTTTCGTTGTTTATATACTGTAATATAATTCTATGATCACTATTATTTATTTTAATTATTTGTTATCTAACTGAAAGCACATTTCACCAAACGCTTCCCATCCATTATCTACCAAATGCTTCCCATCCATTATCCACCAAATCCGATACTATTTGTTTTGAAGGAGTTTACTTGTTTTTCACAATCTTTCACTTTTATTCATGATGTAAAGAAGCTCCATCCTGAAGAAGTGTCAAAATATTTGTTTTTTTCATTAATCTGTTATTAGATTACTGACACAGATTAAACATTGAATACAAATCACAAAATAAGTGACAAAACAATAATCTACTTTTCTCTAATCCCACAGATTTTTAATACACCTGTTTATACTTTCATAGTTATCTATCTATATATGTGCAACTGATTCAAATGACTTTTATTACCACTTAAGATGAGATATTTAGGATGTAAAATTGTTTTTCCTTTTACTTTATTGTGTAATAAAAAATTATATTAATTTAAGATGGAACTAAGTTCATTTATATATTGTAAGTTGAGCTATTAATTGATGAAAAACATGAGCTTATTTATTGTTCTTTGAAGAAAAAGAAACGTTTTCTGTCAATAACAGAATCCCTGCAGTATTAGACTTCTGGTACTGTTTGTTTCGGGGGCTTGTTATCTTTTTTGGAGTTTTTTGGTCATGTTCAGCAATGACCAGAACTAAGTCCTGGCTATGTGCATAGGGATCACTTCAGGGGGTGCTCTGGGAAGCATATGAGGTGTCAGGGATCTAACCAAGGCTGACGATATACAAAGCAAGCTCCTTATTTACTGCTGTACTATTACTCCAGCCCTGGTGTTAAGATTTTGATAGATAAAATAGTCAACAAATTCACCATTTCTTTTTTTTTGTTTATTGACATTAAGTGGTTATAATTTTCTTTAAATATTTGAATATTTAAATTCACAGCATTATCTTTAGTGCTAATTAAGTACTTACAGTGTAAAGATTGCTGTGAACTGAATATATGTATAATAAATTCACAACAAATAAACACTTTTACTCCTTTAATTCATTTGTCTTGAGATGCAAATGGAAATCACACATTTAATAACATCCTGACTTCTTAGAAGTGCAAGAAAATAGAGTTAGAGTTTATAAGCACATTCTCTTTAGAATTTATTTCACATGCACTGAAAATGAAGTCACCCTTATTTACAAATTTTGATGTGCAAATATGAAACAAAATAATGTGATAAAGGTTTGACTTTGGAGTAAATGGAAACACATGAATGAACTAAAACTTCCTTGGTGACACTGTAAGTGAAGTAAACTAAACTCATCAATAGGATGGCATTAAGATTTTCATGACAATATAATCAGAGCAAATAGTGACAAAGCAATAGTGGCAATGGAATTAAACAACAAAAATAATAACCCACCGAAGGAAGAAGTGTATGCTATATAAGCATATAATAGTGTTTTATAATCTCTTTATCCCAATTATGTTCTCTAAAACCTATAAACTTTAACACAAAGATAAATGATATTCATGTTTAAATTTGATTTAAAAATGCAGACATTTTGTTCAGTATCTGGCCTTCTTTGTTCTGAGTATAAGAAAAGAATGGAAAGCAGATCACTTAGATCACTTAGATCAGGAATATGACTTAAAAACATGATTTTCCTATAGGAGATCTAAGTCTCAGTAGCCCAAGTTCCTCTGAGCACTGCTCTTCTCAGTCTATATAAATATTCCTTCATATTGTATATATATATATATATATATATATATACACACACACATATACTTTTGGAAGAATTTAACAAGAGATTCAAAAGGTTTTATCTGACAAATTATATAAGAATTACGCATCAATATACAGGCAAAATGGTAGAGAAAAAATAACAATCCAATTTGAGTATGTTTTATATGTTTCATATATATTATATATGTATACATTTCATGTGATTAATAACTTTACAAGGGCTTTACAGTACAAATACTTATATTGGTCTGACTGCTTATATTTTTGCTAATATGATTTCTTGTTTTTTCAGTCTTTGGTCTAAACATCCAGTGATGAATTCTGCCTTCAATTTTGCATCTACCAACTAAGCAGCTCATATTTATGATGCTGTTCTTTCTTTTTATAATGACATATCATCATGTTTCAAATAATTAAATTTAATCAAAATACTTGCTTTTACCATTATTAATGCATATGTTTATATGTCTACTCATTATGCATTCATATATTTATATATCTTCTCATAAATCATATGGAATTCAGAGTTAATTGTCTTCTTTTTAAGGGCATAAAATTACTTATCAAATATTTTGCATGTGTCTTCATAGTGCTGGTCTTCACAGTGTCAGAATAAATTTAAATTCCCACTAGGAGGGCTCAGTGTTCCTTTTCTGATAACCACACAAATATATATTATTTTTATATTTTTATGATGACCATTCTAACGGGTGTCAGTAGATAAATCATTGTGATTTTTATTATCATTTACTTGATAATTTGTGATCTCAAATATCTTTTTATGTAGCTATTGAATTTTTGTAAGTTTTCTTTGGGAAAATGTCCATTTGTCTGTTTTTACTAAATTTAAATCTTATTTTTATGTTGAAAATAAATTATTAGTTGTTTGTCTATTAGACTTTAAAAGTCTGTGTGGCACGAAACAAGAGAACCTAGAAGAAATGGATAAATTCCTGGATTCCTATAATCTCCCAAGGCTGAATCAAGAAATCTAGAGTACCTGAATAGACCTATTAATATTAAGGAAATTGAAACTGTAATCAAAATCTTGCCAAAATCAAAAGCCCAGGTCCAGATGGAATCACTGCTGAATTTTTCCAGACATTTAAAGAGGACCTATTGCTAGTTCTTCTCAATCATTTCTAGGAAATTGAAGAAACAGAAACTATCCCAAACAGTTTCTATGAAACCCGTATCTTTCTAAGATCAAAAGGAAACAAAGACACCAAAAGAAAAAATCTACCAGCTGATATCCCCGATGAACACGGTTGTGAAGATTCTCAACATGATACTAGCAAATAGACTTCAACAACTCCTCAAAATGATCATAAACTATGACCATGTGGGATTCATCTCAGGAATGCAAGGATGGTTTAGCATTCACAAATCAATCAACATAATCATTCATAAGGTAAGGTAAGGTAAAGGCCCTCCCGTTGATCGTCGATTTGCTCGAGCGGGCCCAGTAACGTCTCCATTGGAGACTTTGCTGTTACTGTGTCTGGCATATGAATACTCTCGGTAGCTTGCCGGGCTCTCCGAGAGGGGCGGAGGAATCGAACTCGGGTCGGCCATGTTGGCCGCTTGTAAGGCGAACGCCCTACCCGCTGTGCTATCGCTCCAGCCCTAAAGAAAAGATAAAAAACATATGATCATATCAACAGATACAGAGAAGGCATTTGACAACATCCTGCACCTGTTTATGATGAAAACCCTCCCCAACACAGGGATAGAGGGGACTTTCCTCAATATACTTAAAGCCATGTACCACAAGAATATGGCAAGAATCAACATCAATGGGGGAAAAATTGAGAGCCTTTCCTCTAAAATCAGGGACGAGAAAAGGATGCCCACTCTCTGCACTGCTATTCAATATAGTACTGGAAGTACTTGCAATAGTGGTTAGGCAAGAAAAAGATATTAAGTGCATTCAGGTAGGAAAGGAAGAAAAGAAGCTCTCACTATTCGCAGTTGATATGTTACTATAATTAGACAACCCTAAAACCTCTACCAAGAAAACTCCTAGAAACAATAGACTTGCATAGTAAAGTTGCAGGCTATAAAATCAATACCCAAAAGTCCAAGGTGGTGGTGGAAAATGGGCACTGGTGGAGGGATGGTTATTTGATCATTGTATGACCGAAACCCAAGCACAAAGATTTGTAAATCTACAACTGTACCCCATGGTGCTTCACTAATAAAAAAAAAAAAGAAAATAGATAAATCAAGCTAGAAATGTTTAAGTTAAAAATATACCAGTTCTTTTCCTCCTCCCTTCATTCACTTTGCTGGGTACATGCGTCAAAGGCAAGCCGGAGGACCTAAACATGATGACTTCTCAGTTTAGGAGAGCCACGGAGGTCCAGAGTAGATCAGAGTGAGATTCGAGTGGGATGTCATTACAAAGCAGGGTGAGAGGAGCATTGAAGTATGAGAAGGACAGCCTGGATTAAGGTATTAGAATCTGAGTTTTTCCACAGAAATCTAGCCCAAGTTTAAATTTGCATGATTAAGTAGAGTCAAGAAGCTGCTGATGTAAATGGCTACTAATAATGTGTCAAAGCAGAATGAAGGTCATGCGTGGAGAATAGAGTCCAGGCATGGGGTGATTCAATGTTGAATGTCAGCGTCTGGCCGTTGATGGGTTTACATGGCAGTTGGTGGGTGTAACTGTCTAGCTACTGGAAGGCCCAGTCCTGAACCGAGCAGGCTTGGAGATCTCAGCCCCGGGTCCCACACACCTGGGTTCCTCTGCTGGTTCCTTCATGCATGAGGCTCATCCAAATGTGTGGAAAGTGGTCTCAGCATGGCTTTGGCTGGGTCCTGGAGGTCTTCAGCTGTCGCACCCTGGTAGGACAGTCAGGCTTGGGCATAGGAAACTCTGCTTTGTTCTCTTCCGGGCGCTTGGTGTTATAGTCAAGATCCTGGCCATTGATGAAGTTACATCAAAAAATGCGGCAGTAAAATGATCAGAAACTTTCTCAAAGAAGAAATCTGAATGGCTAAAAGGCACATGAGAAAATTCTCTACATCATTAATCTTCAGGGAGACACAGATCAAAACCACAATGAGATATCATTTCACACCACAGAGACTGTCTTAAATTCAAAAGAACAAAATCAACTGGTGTTGGCATAGATGTGGCAAGAAAGGGACCCTCCTTCAATGCTGGTGGGAATGCCGACTGGTTCAGCCCGACTGGTTCAGGAAAACAGTATGGACGATTCTCAAAAAAAATTAGATATCGAGCTCTCATTTGACCCAGAAATACCACTCCTGGGAATATATCCCAGAGAGGCAAAAAAGTACAGTTGAAATGGCATCTGCACTTCTATGGTCATTGCTACACTATTCACAATAGCCAAAATCTGGAAAAAAAAAAACCTAGTGCCCGAGAACAGATGACCGTTCCAGAAACTTTGGTACATCTACATAATGAAGTACTATGCAGTCATTAGAAAAGATGAAGTCATGAAATTTACGTACAAGTGGTACTACATGGGAAGTATCATGCTAAGTGAAATGTGTCAGAAAGAGGGGGACAGACACAGAATTATTGCATTCATCTGGGGAGTATAAAGTAACAAAATAGGAGACTAACACCCAAGAATATCCCAGATAAGTACCAGGAGGTTCACTCCTTGGCTTGGATTCCAGGCATACATGCTAGTGGAAAAGGCAGCTCAGATAGAGAAAGGAGCACCAAGTAAAGGGTGTTGGGAGGATCCTCCCAGTATGGGAAATGAATGCTGAAAGTGGATTATAGACCAGACATGATTGTCACTCAATACCTCTTTTGCAAACCACAGCAACCAAAAGGAGAGAGAGAACAAAAGCGAATGCCCTGCCACAGAGTCAGGGTGGGATGTGGGGGGATGGGGTGGTGGGAGGGCTACTGGAATCATTGGTGGTGGAGAATGGGCACTGGTGGAGGGATGGGTACTCGATCATTTTATAACTGAAACCCAAGCACAAAATTTGTAAGTCTACAACTGTACCTCATGGTGTTTCACTAATAAATAAAAAAAGATGAACACATAACTAATACAGTAGTAGTCACATATTAAATATTTGATTAACACTAAAACACTTCCCCTTTTAATTTTTTTCTCTTAATCGCAAATGCTTGTAAGTTTTTATTCTGCACAGCTACAATTATTCCTAAAGAATAAATTGTGGTTTATGTTATTGAAAGAAGAAAGATATTGCAAATTAGAGTAATACTTTGTATAAATAAAAACTTCTATCTTGATTAAATGTCAACAGATAAAAAAAAGTGTTTACTTAGGTGACTTCTCTGGTGGTAAATTTAGACTTGTAAAATTCAAAAACATTTTTCATCTACCTAGCAAATCCTTTCACTTTTGAGAAATATAATAACAACTCATTAGTTTGTTATATAGTTGCATTTCTTTTTATGACCATTAGCTCGACATAAAATAAGTATTGTTTGAGTCACATATATACCTTTAATGTAGCTGATAATATTCATTGCTCCTTGAACATACATATAACTTATATCTTAGCTAGAAAGTGTAAATAAAACTTAAGAGTATGGGAGATATATTACAGGGATACTCACAGTCAGTGTTCAATTCCTGGAACATCATAGCTATCTAAGCATTACTGAAATGGCTCCATGCCCAAGCTTCATTGCATCCTCAGATCTGATTATTGAATTCTGACCTACATAGCTGATTATAAACCATAAGTGGCCTACAAAACACATCGCATGCTTCAGAGGCCCACATATAAATTAAAAATACTTTACTTAGTTTATCCTATTATAATTCCAATTTTTTTAAAAAAAAGTTTTAATCAATAAAACTAAGATTCTTATTTAGATATTAATTTATTTAATATTGGGTAACACCCAGTTTGGTCCAGTGTTTACTTTGGCTTTGTGCTCAGAAATCACTTTTGGTTCTGCCCAAGGGACCATATATGGTACCAGAGATTAACTGGAGTCAGCTGCAATAACAGCTGGGAATGATCACACTGGACAAGATCTGAGGGTTAAAAGTAGATTAGGGATATTCTTAATAACCTTTCAGTATGAACATTGCAAAATCACAAAGAGAGGGATATATATAGAGAGAAGAAAAGTGCCTGCTGTAGAGGCAGGTAGGGGGTGATAGGATTGGGGGTGATGGGAGGGAACCTGGGGACACTGATGCTGGGTAATGTACACTGTGGATGGATGGGTATTGGAATACTGTATGACTGACATCCAATCATGAACGACTTTGTAATGCTCTAAAAAAATTAGTTAAAAATAAGAGAAAAAAATGGAGTCAACTGTGTGAAAGGCAAGTGCCCTAACACCTATGCTATCTCTCTGTCCCACACTTTGAATACAATAAGTGTAAATTTATATTATTCTCTGAGATCTGACAACATCAACTAACTTGTTTTCTGTTTACATTCATGCTAACATCTACTTATATATTTTCCATTTTTTAAAATTTGGGTGAGATCCAACAATACTGAGAGTTGTCTCAGAGATGCTCATGCCAGCAATACAAACATGATAGCTCAATGCTCAATGCTCAGATCTGGTGGAGCTCAACAGATACTTGTGTTACACCTGGTCAGTTATTCTGGGGGGCTACAGGGTCCCAGAGTCTCATTACTGCAAGGGACTAAAATCAGGGCCTCTCACATGCTAGGCATTTACTCTACAACTTTAGCTGTGTCACGAGCATCCGCGATTTTTAAAGATTTTTTTCTGTCCTAGACATTCTATTTCATAGAGATATTTTCAGAACTAATTTTTTTTTATTGTTCTTATTTCTTTGGCCTGGAGTAATATCACAGTAGGCAGGGCATTTGCCTTGTACGCGGCCCATGCAGCTGACCCGAGTTGGATTTCTCCGCCCCTCTCGGAGAACCTGGCAAGCTACCGAGCGTATCTCGTCTGCACGGCAAAGCCAGGCAAGGTACCTGTGACGTATTCAGTATACCAAACACAGTAACAACAAATCTCACGATGGAGATGTTACTGAACCTGCTCAAGCAAATCAATGAACAATGGGAGGACCGTGCAGTGCTTGTTTCTTTATTCTTTTGAATAAGTGAATCCTCAGTCCGAGGGCTTGTTTGTGGAAAATAGTTTGATCCCTAGTTGTAGGATAACATTGATTTGTCCTTTCTCCCTTGCCAAAAGGAGCTTAGGTTTATCGGGTTACAACCATCACAGTGCTCCAGAGTCACTCCCATTCCTTTGTTTATCTGTAATCACTTCTCTATGCTCTCTTCCCCAACCAGTTAATCAGCTTTTCCCCTAATCAGAATTTGTTAATTTGTAAGGTCAGAATCTTCAAGAACACTGAAATTATAAGTTAATATTGCCTTTCTCCTCCCCTTATATCTTTTGAATGTTTTACTTTAAAGCAATGTCCTTTTTGTATGGACAAAGGAAGACAGTTAATATTATGCTTTGTAACTTGGGAATTAATTGACTCCCAATAATTTTCACTCCCAGGCATCTGTTTTCTCAACTTAAGCCTCAGTTGCCCTTAGTTCCTAGCACCCCAAAAGCAGGGTCCTAACGAGGGATTGAATGGACCCAGGAGAAGCTGTGAGCTACACTGGCATCGAAATGGGCAAGGCCAGTGTGCCACGATACTCAACTATAAATTTGAGCATGGCCATGGACAGATGCTGTCATGAACCAAAAGTAACGAGATTGGAACCTGCTAGGAATAGGAAAGACTAATCTGGCCTGAACACTGTAGTCTGAGATAGAGATGACTCTAGGATTAGCAATTCTATAAACTTAATGTATCTCTTACTGTGCCCACATAAAATGGACACATATTATGAATGCTTATATGTTTGTTGGACAAGGAGAGGAGAAACACACCCATCGGGTTCTGCTCTTGGGTGGGTCAACCCGCTGAAAGAGAATCTGCCCTAGAAGCGGCTTTCCCTGAGGAAAAGAACTTTAACCCTATTGATTGTGACCACACCTATGTGTAAGCCCCAACCTCTCATGCTGGGGAATTTGACTAGACTGTAAAATTGGGCTGGGAATTCCAGAGCAAGAAGAAGAAAGGGAATCTAGAGAGGGAAGAAGATTGGAGTAGGATCGAGAAGGAGAATGAAGTAGCATGGTCGAAGAAGAAGCAGGGGGAGAACCAGAGGAGAATGGAGATAGGAATGGAATAAAATGCAACTGACACCAACCAGCCTGGCCTTCATTTCCTTCCTTAGTCTGCCCATCCCCATCGACCTCCCTGGAGTAGGAGAAGCAAGCGGCCTGAGACTACCAAAATGGGTGGCAGGAGAGATAGAGCACCGCTGCTCCCTTCTGAGTTTACACACTAGTTTAATTTCAAGGTCTGTTTTTTAATTTTGATTTTTAACAATATCAATATCATACTGCTCTTTTATTCTGTGATTGAATTTTTGTTAGAAATTTTAAATTTTTATCTATTAGCTTTAATAATATATGCATTTCTCCATATATGATACACCTATCACTTATATATCTAAATTTTATATGTATACCTAATATATTCAATGCATGCTATATTTATGCACATATCTACATCATCTTTCTCATTGTTTCATGTCAAAGCACTTAATTGTTTTAGGAAATACTTTGTTTATTTCAAGAGAAAGTGGAAACAAAAGCAAGAGAGCTTCCAGAATATGGGAGGGGTCTTCTTCAACATGGTTCAACAGACCACTTAAATTTTATAAAAATTTGTCATTTTATATTTTCCAAACCTACATGTTAAAAACATGAATATTTCCTATTTTTGCTCTGAATTGTGTGTTTAATTATTACTAAGGAATGTGTTCAAATACTAGCTCATTAAATTACAACATTTGTAGAATTTTACCATCGCCCTGCTGGTGTGGTCAGGCCACCAGGCAACAGAGCAGATCCAGAGCAAAGAGAACATTTGTTTAGTGTCAAACTACACCAGTGGTTACAGAAGTAATTATCTAATAAAACAATAAAAGAAAAAAGTAGTAATGTGGAGGTGGTGGGGAGAGGGTGAAAAGGGCCCCAGAAAGTGCTCAGGGAACCCTAAACCTACTCCCATGGAAACTCATCCAACAGGCATGTGAGCTCAGTGGTAGGGGCTGCCCAAGGATGCAGAACCTTTGAGACTCTGCCTCAGTGATCTTGCAGAGCCATGGACCAGTGGGGCTGTCTGGAAGAGGTAGAGGCTCTGATGATGCTCAGGGTGCCATACACTATTACGGCATTAAACCAAGACTGTGCACATTCTAACTACTATGCTAGCTTCCCAATATACTACATGTACTTTTTTAAGTTTATACACTATTTCATTTCTTCAAATGATGTAGTTTCATAGAATCATTAATAGAAGTATGCAAAAAGTGTATTAAAATAATGGTATCACCATTGCTGTAATGATGCCATAATATTGATAAGCAGACCAAATATCCAATATCTATTTGAAAAAGTTACTGTCACTTTAGTGGGGGGAAGGGAGGGTGTGGGGGGTGGAGACACAGAGCTGTACTCAGGATGCACTCCTGGCTTTATGCTCAGGGATCACTCTTGTAGGTTTTGGGGAAACATTTGTGGTGCAAGTGATCAAACCTGAGTTGTATGCATACAAGGCAAGCATTTTAACTACCCTAATATCTCTTCATCCCTGACTGGCACATTTTATGTAACTTTATGAGTCTAACACAATTTGGTTATCCGGTACAATGATAGAATGTCATGTGAAATCCACGTTTTTGGTGTTATAAGAAATATTGCTTCTATTTGAATCTATTTTGCATTTATCTGTGATAATACTTGTTATTTGTTTTTACTTTTAAAGACTATTTCCAGGATATCTTATAACACTCTTTGGATTTATAGGATTTGCTCGAGCGGGCCCAGTAACGTCTCCATTGGAGACTTTGTTGTTACTGTTTCTGGCATATCGGATACTCATGGGGAACTTTCCAGGCTCTGCCATGCGGGCGAGATACTCTCGGTAGCTTGCCGGGCTCTCCGAGAGGGGTGGAGGAATCGAACTCGGGTCGGCCATGTTGGCTGTGTGCAAGGCAAACGCCCTACCCCTGTGCTATCGCTCCAGCGATATTGGATTTATAATTCCAAAATCTTTACAAGTTTTATATTATCAAGCTGTGCCAAATAAGCAAAGGTAACAATTTATTTCTGTTTCATCATTTATAAACTTTGAATAATGTTCCATGTGTAGTCTGAACTTTTATATTGTGTTCTGTGAATACTCTACTTGTATTCTTCTCATTTTTCTTTTGACTTATTAATCTTAAAAGCAGTATGAACATTCAACAATGGTGTCATATAAACTAAAACGATATTACAATAGTTTATAATTTACCTTTTGCAACATCTTAACTATTTTTCTATGCAGAGAGCATTATATGTAGTTAAATTTATTAATCTTGCTTTTTTATGACTCCTTGGTTAATTCTTATTTTATTTCATTCAGTCTAACTATAAATTATCTCTATTTATATTCCATACATATATAAGAAGTTATTTGTGAACAGTTCACATTTTACGAACAAGATTAAGATTTTATTGAGCTACTCTTTTTCAGTTTGGATAAATGGCTTAAAATTAAAAAAAATTTCAATTGCTCTGATATAATAAGATTCTTACTTCTTGACTTATCCTGTTTTAAATTGTTCTTATATAGTATCTTATATTTTTGGTCATTATATCTTGTCATTAACAAACAACTTTTCTTTCCGTGTGCATTATTTATGCAGCACATCTATTTTTCATATTGAAATATCTAGACTAGCAATACTAGGATAATACTAAAATTAAAAATCTTGATAGATATCTTAGTTCTGAATTAAACACAAGGCAGCACTTTAGTTAATCTCTAGAATACAGATAACTGTTAAATATTTATGTATATATTTACATAATATATTGATGTATATCTATATATTAGTAAGAATCCATTTATTCTTGTTTCATTACCAAAAGTCAGTACTGATTTCTAATTAAATGTCAAAAGTTGTTATTTATGTAGAGCAATTATTCTTTTTACTTTCTTGATGAGGGAAACAATGTAGACATTGTTTACAATAAACCTTAATTATGGAAATATATGTGTGCATATATGTATAAATTTCACTAGATTTAAGGGTCAAAGTAATAACATGAAGCATGTGTTATATATTAATTGCAAATTGAATCTATAGTGATTCTGGATTTTATGTTTTAATTTTGCTATATCCTCCAAGTTTTGATTCTATATAAAGACTTAAGTAAAAATAAAAGACTTAAGTAAAAATAAAAATAAAAATAATAAGTAAAAATAAAATAAAATAAAAATAATAAGTAAAAAATAAAAATAAAATAAAAATAAAAATAATAAATAAAAATAATAAGTAAAAATAATTTAAATATCTAAATATATCTAAATATATTTCTGCTCTTAAAAATTTTTAATAGTGTCAAAATTATTTCTTTATAAAGATTTCAAAACTTTCACCAAGAGAACCTTCAACTTAAAACATATTTTGAACATTATGGGTTTCTGAATGTACATTTCTGTTGCCACTGCTTTGACTATTATGCATATATATTATATTATCATATATTAGATATATATTTGGTCATATTTTATTTCATGGTTAAATATATATTTTAAAAACCTTCAAGTAAAATAAACCCACTTTTATTTTATAACTTGAAAGCTCCTCAAATTCAGTCTGATATATTCTTTATACAAGAAATAATTGCTCTTGACTCTCTAATATACTTGAAGAACTTAAACAAGTTTTTGAAATCTCTTCCCATATCAACTTTCCTCAGAGGGTCCCATGTCAGTAAATTAAAATTCTAATAACTCAGACTTCTAAGTTGATAAATATGATTTGGTGTCATCTTTGACTATTCCCTCAGCTCATTCTCTTGATTCAACTTTCAACATCAGTCTGGAAACCACGTTCTACTCACTTTCTTCATATTCAAGCCATCTGAACTGCAATATGTGACTTCTAGAGAACAGAATTAGCTCACTGAATCATTTCTTCTCCTTGGTCTTGGGCTTTTTACTTTTTGAAATATGCAATACTTGAAAATGCAAAATCTTACCGTTATACAATTATTTCACAAAGCAGCCACCCTCCCACCCCGCAGTACCACTGTGGTGGCATTGATTACCTCCAATATTACCAAGAAAAGCATTAAAGCATTAATAACCAATTATCACTGAGACATCTCTGCTCTCTCTCTCTCTGCCTCTTTGTCTCTCTACTCTCTGCTCTCTCTCTCTCTCTCTCTCTCTCTCTCTCTCTCTCTCTCTCTCTCTCTCTCTTTCTCTCTTTCCACTAGGCATTATGGTTTGCAATACAAGTACTCACAGGTTATTATATATACTCCCTTACCTACTCTCAGCACTCAATTTTTGGCCAAAATGGTTATTTCCAACTATTAGGACTGGAGCAACAGCACAGCAGGTAGCGCATTTGTCTTGCATGCAGTCGACCTGCGTTCGATTCCTCCGTCCCGCTCGGAGTGCCTGGCACCTACCAAGAATACCTCGCCCGCATGTCAAAGCCTGGCAAGCTCCCCATGATGTATTCAATATGCCAAAAATAGTAACAACAAGTCTCACAATTTGTTGTGAGACATTATGGGTGTCCACTCGAGCAAATTGATGAACAATAGGAGGACAGTGCTACAGTGCTAAAGAGTTGAATAGACACTTGACCAGAGAAAGCATATAGAGATGGTAGAAACATAGATAGTAGGCCAGGCACTCACCTTGCATATTGACAACCTGGTTCAATTCGCAGTACCACATGTGTTACCCCCAAACCCAAGCACCACCAAGAGTGATCCCTGAGCACAGTGACAGAAGTAAGCCTGTGTACTCTCCAGTGCAGTCCCCCCCAAAAAAATTTAAAAGAAAACATGTAGTTGGCCAATTGTCACATAAAAAGAAGCAAACAAAAACTCACGGTTACTTATTATGAGGGAAATGCAAATCTAAATGACAATGAAATATCATTTTACATCTGTGAGAACAGTCTACATTAAAAAAAGTCATGGACATCAGGGCTAAGAAAAAAATGAAATCCTCAGACATTGTTATTATCTCAACCTCTATAAAAAAGTATGCAAATGCTGAATAAATTCTTAATATATTGTCTCTTCTACTACCCTCTCCTCTATAGAAACTGCTATTCACTCTAAGTTCTTTAAGTTAGTGCATTTATGCCATGAATTTGAATTTGGATTTAAGTTATACTGTAGAAGAGAAAAGAAAAAAAAGAAAAAGTTCATAAGCATTATCTTTGTGGTTGTAGTCATAGTGTATTAAACAAGATTATGCTGTTAAACTATTGAGTATTTCACATATGAATGAAAATTGGCTCCCAGGATTTAATAATAATGTAATATGATATAACAGTAAATGACATAACAATACAAAATGTCTTCAAAAACAATCTTGAATGGCAATGTTTTTATTTTAATGACTAGCATTTTACTCTTTAGTTTTAATCATAGAAAAACATTCTAAAAAATAAAATGTCTAAAAATAAAATTTTAGGACTTGTATTTCGGTATGGTGATTCTAAAACATTCCTATTTGATAACTTACATTCCTCTGAGACGTTTTGTCAGACAAAATTTTGTATTGTTTCTCTAATAATGTCCTGAAAGATCTTGAAGCAAAGTAACTGTCTTTGACCTCAATATCATCATCTGTTAAAGAGGATTAGGCAGTGCCTAGGATATATTTTACCTACCATAGATACTTATTTTCGTATAGGTAGCTTAAGTTGTATAAGCTGTTTAGACATTCAGTCCATAGTATTTGCTATGTGATAGAATCATCACTGCTAACACATTAAGCAACAACAAATACTTTCAGTATAAGACTAATGTACAAAGAAAAACAGAAAACCTTGGTTTGCTTATTTCCATTATGTAAATGAGCAGCATTGTGCTGGGCATTCGTTGACATTACCACTTACTAAACGTGTGCTTATTGAAAACTGTTTACCTAACTTCAAGCTCTACTACAAAGCAGTAATAATCAAAACAGCATGGTACTGGAACAAAGGCAGAATTGCAGACCAATGGAACAGAGTTGAATATACTGACATCTCCTCCCAAACATATAATCATCTAATCTTCGATAAGGGGGCAAGAAAAGTGAAATGGAGCAGGGAAAGCCTCTTTAAGAAATTGTGCTGGCAAAACTGGACAGCTACATGCAAAAAAGTGGGCTCAGATCTCTGCCTAACGCCATGCACAAAAGTAAGATCGAAATGGATTTATGACCTCAACATCAGACCGGAATCCATAATGTTTATTGAAGACAAAGTTGGCAAAACTCTCCACGATATTGAAGTTAGTGGTATCTTCAAAGATGTCACGCCACTGGCTGAGCAAGTGAAAACAGAGATAGACAAATGGGACTATCTTAAACTAAGAAGCTTCTACACCTCAAAAGAAACAGTGACCAAAATACAAAGACAGCCTACAGAATGGGAAAGAATATTCACCAAATACACATCCGACAAGGGGTTGATATCAAGGATATACAAGGTACTGGTTAAACTACACAAGAAGAAATCACCCAACCCCATCAAAAAATGGGGCAAGGAAATGAACAGAAACTTTTGCAAAGAAGAAATCCGAATGGCGAAAAGGCACATGAGAATATGCTCTACATCACTAATCATCAGAGAGATGCAGATCAAAACAACAATGAGATATCATTTCACACCACAGAGACTGGCCCATATCCACAAGAACAAAAGCAACAGGTGCTGGCGCAGATGTGGCAAGAAAGGGACCCTCCTTCACTGCTGGTGGGAATGCAGGCTGGTCCAACCCTTTTGGAAAACAGTATGGACGATTCTCAAAAAATTAGAATTCGATCTCCCATTTGACCCAGCTATAGCACTCCTGGGAATATATCCCAGAGAGGCATAAAGGTATAGTCGAAGTGACATCTGCAATTGTTTGTTCATTTTAGCACTCTTTACAATAGCTAGAATCTGGAAAAAACCTAAGTGCCCGAGAACAGATGACTGGTTAAAGAAACTTTGGTACATTTACACAATGGAGTACTATGTAGCTGTTAGAAAAGATGAAGTTATGAAATTTACATACAAGTGGTACTACATGGAAAGTATCATGTCAAGTGAAATGAGTCAGAAAGAGTGGGATAGACACAGAAAGATTGCATTCATCTGGGGAACATAAAGCAACAAAACGGGAGACTAACACCCAGGAATTGCTCAGATTAGTACCAGGAATTTTGCTCCATGACTTGAAGGCCAGCCACATGTGTTAGGTGAAAAGGGAGCTCAGATAGAGAAGAGAGCACCAAATAAAGGGTGTTGTGAAGACCCTCCCAGAGTGGGAGAGACATGCTAAAAGTAGTCTATAGACCAAACATAATTGCCACTCAATGCCTCTCTGGCAAAACACAGTACCCAAAAGAAGAGAGAGAGAACAAGGGGGAATGCCCTGCCACAGCGGCAGGGTGGGACGGGGGGGGGGGGCGATGGGGGGTGGGAGGGATGCTAGGACCCGTGATGGGGGAGGATGGGCACTGGTGGAGGGATGGGTACTTGATCATTGTATAACTGAAACCCAAGCACAAAAATTTATAAGTCTATAAACGTACCTCATGGTGTTTCACTAATAAAAAAAAGATTAAATAAAAAAAATAATAAAAAAAAGAAAACTGCCAAAGTGACTTCAATAATCATATAGTTGGGAAGATATCCTAGCAGTCTGTGTGGTCTGGTTCCAACATTCCACTGTGCCACTGACTGAGGCATTTATTATTTTTTAAGCAAGGGCATGTTTTCTACAAAACATATTGCACTTAATTACTTAATATGGGTTTAGGTGTGTGGAGAAAGAGAAACAGAAATAGAGAGAGAAGTCTTCGTAGGAAAAAAAGAAAGAACATGCATATTTGTTTGTGCTTCCCTAAGAGAGAGTAGTAGAGAAAGATAACTGAAATAGAACCAGATTAGGGAAAAATGGAGGAAACTGAAAGTGCAATGACAGAGAGACACGGTAGTAATCTAAGAGTAAATGGTTGATAAGGACTTTTATTAGAACCAACTTATGTTTAATAAGAGCATTCTATAAATGCTTTTGTTCAATATATTTAGGCTGTTTTATAATTCACTTGTTAATCTTCTGATTTACAACTTTCTGAATAATTTGCAATATACCCTTGGACATATAAAATAAATCTTTCCTAAAACTCCTTACCATGTGCTGTAATGATCTGTAGATAATGGGTATTGTAAAAATTTTATAGTGATGAAAATTTTAAAACCTCATTTTTACAGCTGCTCAAAAATTTACAATGTTCACATTATATTTGGAGAAATGAATATTTGTACAACTTCATCTGCAGAATTCCCAGATGCAAACTATTGCTATTTTTGTCACTTATCACTGTGCTGGTAAGAATCCACAACCAGAGAACAGCGTACAGTCAAGTAGCTCATAGGCATTTCACTATGCCCTATCCTTTCTGTAGACTGAATACATTTACCAAGGAATAAAATTTGGTTTTCTGCATTTTTAAACATCTGGTATATCATTCTACGTAATATGTATCTTGGTCTTAGGATAATGCATCTTATTAAAAAGGAAGATGTATTCTAGTATTATTGATAGCAGTAATACTATGTGAAGTATTTTGTGTTTCTATCTAAAACAATGGATGCTGTTATTCTTTATATTACTTTGCTTTTATTCCCTTTTATTTATTTAAGTTAATTGTTATCAGTTAGGAAACAAATCATCTTCTTGGTGTGTGTACAATGAACTTACACTAATTGTTACTTCAATGACTTCAATGATTCATTGATTTGATTTCAAATATTATAAACTGTCTATATAATATATAAATCCATATAGATCAGTATGTAATATATTTTTATATTTGTAAAAACTGATCAAAATGATAGTGATTTTTATTGAATTCAAAATATTGTTACGTTCTTATACAGTCTTATTCTTGAATTCATACCTGGATTAATAGCATTATATCTTCAAATATTTGCACAGTGTCTTACTGTGCTCTGCCATCATATGGCAGCTGAGAAGTATTATTCAATGTGTAAAGATGTTATTAAGTCACATCTCAGCTGAATGAAGATAGAAGGGAGTTGTTAAAGCACAGGGCTTGACCTAAGACTTTAGCATACAGCCTTCTTTCTTTTTGATAAATAAGCTTAAACCTAAAGAGATTAATTCAACTTATTCCACTATGACCTGCAGCCTTGAAAGTGTACAGAAGATGCCAAAGGCTTCACAATCTGATAAAAACATTCCCTTGTTATTTTCTATAGTGGAGCAATAGAGTGGCAAGACTATTTGTAAGGAAATCCCTGACCTACTTGAATGCTTAACTTTTTATCCCATTGAGAGCATTATTCAGCACAGAGAAATATTCTGCAGAGGACAGCACTAAGTTATGTAGGTTTCCAGCTTTATATCATGTAACAGACTTTCAAGGATTAAAAAAATTATGGAATCTTCATTAGGGAAAGAATAATTAATCCACCATATACAAATTCTAAGAAGAGATGAAGGAAATTAGAGGATTTCCAACACTCAAAAAAGGAAAGAAGTATCAGGTATGTGAATAAATGAGATAATCTCTTAACTGAGAAACAGGGTTAGGAATTTAATTGACTGAACTGACTTTACTCAGTGGGCATTAGGCAAAAGAAATGAAACATCTCTGGTCAAGTAAAATGAACTACCATGGCGAGTGTTTCTCTTACTACCTAAGGCTGCACTCTGAGGTCAAGGTACCAGCATAGCTGAGTTCTAAATAAGTTGAGCAACCTTCAAGGCAGCAGACTAATTTTTCTAGAATCCTTTCTTGTGGTAGCCAGGGACATAAATCTAAGGTTTCCTGTAAGGGCCATTCTCTTTTTCATAAGGCTTACGTCCTCCTCACCACTTCTAATTCTGAGAATATCCTGAACACGCTCTAGGACTTCAATAGAAGGTCGGGCTTCAAATATGAAATTTGAATAAACATAAAAGTTTAGTCCAAACCAGCGAACAGCAAGTTGTGTTTGCTACTGGAAGGTAAAATTGAATTAAATAATAACAAAAGACAGCTTGAGTATGTGAACTTGAATAAATTATTTTAACTTGCACACCAATACCAAGTGACTTGTTCTGAATATAATCCAGAATATATCTAGGTGATAATTTTAGTAGCAACAATCCACTGTGAGCATTTTTATAATCATTTTCTTCCGAGCAATACATATATTTTCAATTCTCATCAAATTTTGGTGCTTTAATTCCTCATTTTATTTCTTAACATTTTTAAAAATTTAAGTTGTTTTGACTGATAATGAAATTTTCAATAGTTTTTATCACAGGAAAATAAAAACTTCTATTGCTTTCAACATTTATAAACTGAAATGACAAATTTCTTTTCATATGTGTTTAATTACATGTTATAATTATACTATAGCAGCTAATGAACTTTCAAACATAATTTTAAAATTTGCACAGCAACAAGCCCAACCTATTTCTTGTTAAAAATTACACATTTATAGTCATACTTTCCCAGACTTATTATAATATTTTTATGTAACCTCCTGTATTATTGTGGCAATTATTAATTTTTCACCACTAATACCTTATAAAGCTTCACCAAGTTTAGGCTGTTTCTACCTGTGAATGAATTAATTGCTAATTTGATATCTTCTAAAGGAAATGAAGCATCTACACCCAATCAATCTTCAGAAGTAAACATGGGATTAATGCTTTTTCAGAAATCAAGAGAGCATATCCTCCTCCAGTATTTCTGATGAAGGATGTAAGATGCTATAATAGAATTGGAATGCATAGTTTATCACCATTGCTTGCATATGTGAGTGCCCTCCTATGTCTGCTTAGTAGGACACAGCTATATTCATAAGTTTACAAATAATATTCAAGAATTTATTTGTTTCCTAGTAGAATTTGCATCAATTATGAAGACCATTCTCTAGCTACTGATATAATAAAAATAAAATTATTGCAAGTATTTATAAAAGTTTTGCTTTATACTGTATTTGGTATCACTTTAATCTGTTACTTTTCTATTGTCTGAACACTATCTCTCTCTCTCTCTCTCTATATATATATATGTGTGTGTGTGTGTGTGTGTGTGTGTGTGTGTGTTTTAAATCAAGAAATAAACAGGAGGTAAAAGTCATAAAGTCATTCAGTAGATAAAGGTTACAGAGCAAAGCTCAGAATGATACCAAATGATTTGTCTGAATCCAAATGCGTTTCCTTGAGCACTTGAAATTATTTGTCATGTTATGTCTGACTCCTAATTTAAAACATAAGTACTTATTTCTTTAATATTTGAAAATGTGAGTTATAAGACTTAAATATTTCTTGAGGTAATAATTTTAAGAACATATTTTTGTGTGCTTTAAAATAATTCTAGTTTTAGTATGAAGATATAGAAATTATCAGACTATATTATGATGAATAAAGAATTTATTTCAAAATAGGCATCATGACCAAGGCCCACAACCAAGAAACATTTTGAAGGTATGATCTTCCCAGTTAGAAAGTTTGGGAGTTTTAAAGGTTCAAGCATGAGTATTCTTTCTTATATTTGGTCATTTAGTTGAAAATTGTGGATTGGTTGATAAGGATTTTCAAAACAAAAACCATAATATGAAGTCTTTCTGTACTAATCAGTAGTTTAAATACTTTCCTATATATCATTATTAATTATTGAAATTGAGAACAGGGTAAGGATATTTTGTCTATTTTTTTTTTTGATTTGTGGACATACAGCAGTGGTGTTTATAAGTTACTCTTAGGGGGGTGCTTGAGACTAAATAAAACTTGTTGGTAATGTAATCAACAAGTAAATCAAGCCAAACTACTTTTTTTCTACTTGGAAACCTCATACTGGTAAATAGAACAGCTTATATCAGACGAAAGGATTTTATGCAGTGAGTGCTTCTCTCAGAAAAAAAAAAGAGAGAGATTTAGGCAGATAACAAAAATGGATATAGCCTAACGAAGTATAACTCCCATCTGCTTACTATTTATGGTCACAGTGTAGCACTGTAGCACTGTCCCCCCCATTGTTCATCGATTTGCTCAAGCGGATAAGGACTATTGACACTCTTGGTCACTGTAAGACTTGTTGTTAGTGTGAGACTTGTTGTTGGTATGTTTGGCATATTGAATATGTCACTTGCCAGGCCTTGTCGTGCGGGCAAGATACTCTCGGTAGCTAGCTAGGCTCTCCGAGACGAGTGGAGGAATCAAATCTGTGTCAGGTGAGCTGGCCACATGCAAGGCAAATGCCCTACCACTGTGCTATCACTCCAATATGTCCCATAAAATAAAAAGTAATATAATTTAGATCTTGCATTACTTTCTATCTTCTATCTGCTGCAACTGAATTACATGGATACTTGAAATAAATGCACACTGGTGGAACACACAATGTCAATTGACCAAGAGTTTATTTAGAAGTAAAAAAAAAAAACTGTGCAGAACTAATTGTTTTATATATATAGGATGATTGGAATAGGAATTCTTGCTCTAAGGCACACATTAGGAATTTCATATTTTGTTTAGTGTAAACTAGAGTCTTAATGGAATGAGTAGAGTGGTTTGTGTATTTGTAAGAATTTTCTGTTTTCTTGAATAATCTCCAATGGTGTATACAGAGATACTGAAAAGTGAGCTATTACAATAACCTGAATGATCAAAGCATATGTTATTCCCTATGAAGAACCAAGAAAAAGGTTCAGTAGTACCTTTATAATAGACTTGTTGTAATAGAGGACTCAACTAAATGTATAGTAAACATATGACAGAAAAAATATATTTATAGTAAATATGTGTTCTTCTGAAATAGTTTTTTTAAGAGATGCACAAATACTATAGGCACACAAGGTATCTTATCTTAACATAGGATTGTGTTTATCTCACCTAGATAGAAAAGTTAATGATTTCCTGATTAAAAACTAAATCACCAGGGTTGGAGAGATAGCACAGTGGGTAGGGAGTTTGCCTTGCACACGGCCGACCCGGGTTTGATTCTCAGCATCCCATATGGTCCCCTGAGCACCACCAGGAGTAACTCCTGCGTGCAGAGCCAGGAGTAACCAGTGTGCATCATCAGGTGTGACCCAAAAAAAACCTAAATCACCAAAATCAGTAAGACAATTGAAAACCCCCTATATAACTTGTCATTGTCTTTTCCCCATGCATGTTTAATGTAACATTATTTCATTTTCAAATGACATTATATCAAGTGATGCAAAAATGAATATATAATGCTTAAAATATACATTCTATAAGCAGGATATCAAGCACTTGTCTGGCACCTGACCAACCCATGTTCAATCCAATGAACAAAATATTGTCCCCTAAGCATCACCAAGAATGTTCCCTGAGCACAGACTCAACAGAAAGCCCTGAGACACAACCAACTGTGGAATCAACACCCTTCTACCCATCACCTCCAAATAGTATATGTCTAGTGTCAAAGTATATGAAGGTATTAATATGTATTAATAGTAATATTAAATAGTATTAATTATATGGAAGTATTAATATATAAGTCCAATTACCACCTCCTTCTTGGAAACTCTCTTGGTCTCACAAACAAATAAAACTTTCCCTAATAATATATGTGTGTGTATTCTGAATGCATACATATAATTTTTTATAGAAAATGTGATTCAGCGGGTTTTCTTTGCATCCATATTTATTACTCTTACCCTGTCCCATTCTCACACAAAAATGATATGTAAAGTAGATAATAAAGCTGAATATTTAGGATACAAAGCATGAGCCTTTGACATGTTTCTTAGAATCTTAGGTTTTATCAGTAGGTAACTACAGAGCTTTTTGTTTTTTTAAACTGAAAGGATAACATTGCATTATCCATGACAAAAGAGAAACATTAGATGTAATTTGTAGACAAAGGGAAATGTAAAAGAAATAGTGTGGTAATATAGCAGGTGACAGAATATGTATATGAAACGCTTAGAGATTATCTGTTTAGTATTTGTCTAAACACTTTCAATGTATATGGCTTTATTTGCATGCATAAGGAAAAATTTTATGAATTCATTGACATTCCCATAGAATCTGTATTCCTGGGTATAATTTTTAGCAATAATCTTCATCGTCTAATCTCAGCTGTAATATATTATTTGCACAGGTTATGTTTACAAGGTTAATGGAGAGAAAACAAAACAAGGTTTTATCGGGAGCCCAGACATCAAGATATTTTTCATTTTGTGTTTCTCTCCAATTGGAGAACTGAAAAGCTTGTGGAGTACTTTAGGGTGATATGTTTTTGTCAATCTCATCAAAATGTACAGCACTTAACACAACTGCATTATAGCCAGTCTAAAGCAAGAATTTAATTTAATAATTGTTTTAAATAAGTAGATTCAAAAGGAAAATATAGAGCCCACTGGCAATAGAAGTAATTTTTGATAGGTTAGTGAAAGTTAGATGCTGTCATTCACATTTATTTTCACATTCTTAAATAACACTTTGAAAAATACAGCTATCATATAATTTTCATGCATCTGAATTCTGAAGTAATACATATGTATATGTATATCTATGAATGTGCTGGACTGGAGCGATAGCCCAGCAGGTAGGCATTTGCTTTGCATGCGGCCCAACCAGGTTTGCTTCCTCCCTACCTCTTAGAGAGCCTGGCAATCTACCGAGAGTATTCCGCCTACACAGCAGAGCCTGGTAAAGCTCCCTGTGGTATATTTGATATGCCAAAAATAGTAACAAGTCTGACAATAGAGATGTTTCTGGTGCCGGCTCGAGCAAATTAATGAACAACAGGAGGATAGTGCTATAGTACTATATATAATTGTATATATATATGTGTGTGTGTGTGTGTGTGTGTAGATATATATACACACACGTGTATGTGTCAGAAAGTAAAATAAAATAACTTTAGTGGTCTTTTTAAGTGAGTTCTTAAATCATCTTGAGTTAAAAAAAGCTTTTATGTAAATAAAATAAATCCAAAAAGTAAAAATAAAAAGAGATTTTACTAATCCATCAAGCAAATGATGGTGTGCCTTTCTCTTCTTTTTATTTAACTTTTGTTATTTAAGTAATATATTTGTATGTTTATTGGAATTTGAGAACTGTATTATACATAGAATGTAAATTATACACATACTCTGGAAAAGAGTTGATAATATTTTTAAAGACAGTAACAAGTAAACAGATATATGTTTCCCTACTCTCCCCAAGCAGAACTCAAGCAGCTGAAGACCATCGGAACCCAGCCACCGCCATGATTATGACCACTCTTTACACACATGAAGGAACCAGCAGAGGAACCCAGGTGTGCGGGATCTGTGGCTGAGATCTCCAAGCCTGCTCGAATCTGGACTGGGCCTCCTCCACCCAGATCCCCCATTTTCCAGTAGCTAGACAGTTACACCCACCAACTGCCCCTGGCACCGTGTAATCCCATCAACAGCCAAGGTCCAGAGACTATAATACCAAACTCCCTGAAGCGTGTGGCCGAGAATGCTCTAGACCCCTTATTGTCTAGTTCCCACTCTCTGAGAACCCGGCAGGCTACTGAGAGTATCCTGGCCGCATGGCAGAATCTGGCAAGGTCCCCATGGCATATTAGATATGCCAAAACCCAGTAACAATATGGGTCTCATTCCTCTGACCCTGAAAGAGTCTCCGATGTGGGACTTGCTAAAATCTCAGGCCTAGAATGAATGGAGACGTTACTGTGCCTGCTCCAGGAAATTGATGAACTACAGGATGACAGTGATACAGTGATACAGTGATATATAAATATATATATATATATATTAATTGCCACACAAACCAGATATTTCACTTTTTGTTATTTGATTTAGGAAATATATTGCATGTTGATTTAAATTAAAGTTCAGGGTAGCATTAAATATGATTTTCAAGTTCTGAGAACAATTTAGTTGCCCTTCAAAGGGGAAATGTTTAAATAAACTTTGGTTATCTACATCATGGGATATTAAGAGTCAATCAAAAAGAATGAAATGTATATGTTTATGTATATGGTGGATTCAGCTCCTGAGAAATATGTAAAATAGAAAAATAACCTTGAAATGATAAGTTTTCATAAATATAGCAAATTATAAATATAAAGAACATAACAGAAACTTCAGGAAATTAATTTTAATATTTAATGACTAGATAAATTGAAATGTAAAATTTTATAATTCCCAACTCCTTTTATCTATACTCTTACATAGAAGTAGGTCTTCAAACTGGCTGAATCTAATGGAATTGGACAAAGTAATGGGATAGAAAATAATATATGAAACAGACCACTAATCTGTTGACTTAATCAAAAGGGCAGTTATACAGAATGGAACTGAATTAATCAGGCAAAGTCCTTAAAAAAGAACGTATAGGCAGGAACTGTCTTCCAGCTTTACAGAAGCAATTGATGTTATTTGTATAATTATTAGGTCCAGGAATGGGAAAATGTAATCTTAATATTTTTACAAATATGAGGAAATGAATTCTACCATCAACTCCGTGAATTTGAATGAAAATTTGGGTCTCAGAGGAGAATTTAGATGAAATACAAACAACCTTGCGATAAACTTTGCAGATGACCCAGATGAACTAGACTTCAGATCCTCTGAAACTGTGAAACAGAAAGTGCAAGTTGCTATATTTGCCCTAATTTGTGATGCAGTGATGGAAAAAGCAATTGAGATTTAGTTATTTCTTTTACTACCATTATTTTTCTCCTTGCACCTATGTTTTTGATTATTAGATATTTTTAGTGTATTTTCCAACTGTTTTCCTCAGATAATTTAAAATGGAGATAGGAGATTATTCATATTAATGGATAGCCTCAAATTTCTTACAACTGACAGATGATAGATTTCTTGAATGACTACATGATGGATTGCTGAGTGAAGTTTTGGGTTCTAAATGTCTCCCCTTCTTCTTCTCTTAGTCCTGTAATGTTAGGAAAAACTCAATCAACCTGTCAAATAACAGATATTGATATTCTTAGCGGGTAGGGCTTCTGCCTTGTGAGCAGCCAACATGGCCGACCCGAGTTCGATTCCTCCACCCCTCTCAGAGAGCCCGGCAAGCTACCGAGAGTATTCGATATGCCAGACACAGTAACAACAAAGTCTCCAATGGAGATGTTACTGGGCCCGCTCGAGCAAATCGATGATCAACGGGAGGGCCTTTACTTTACTTTACTTATTCCAAATAAAATGGTTACTTTAATTAATCAATTAAAGTGTCTCTTTTTCATTAACTATTTTCCATTTTTCAGAGCTACTAGAGCTGCTTCAACCACTTCAAAGTATATTGTCTTCCTATCCAATTCTGTTATTTCAGGTACTTTAACAGTAGACGTTATTAATGTGAGGCCAAGGAAATAAAAAAAAATAAAATTTCAAACTATTGTATAGACACATGACTCAGACATCCAGAAAACTTTAACATACTTCTGAGTTTTATTTGAATAAGTGCTGTCATAAAATTAATGAATCTGTGTTAAGAATACTTTGATTATAAGCACCTAACATAGAAATATGAACATATTTGCAAACTTGCATGATCAAAAAGTGAACTGTGAGAATTATACAGTTTACTTTTCATTTTAAAAAAGTAGTTCATCAAAGGCAGAACTGCAGACCAATGGAACAGGGTTGAATACACTGACATCTCCCCTCAATCATATTCTCATCTAATCTTTGATAAAGGTGCAAGTAATGTGAAGTGGAGTAAGGAAAGCCTCTTTAATAAATTGTGTTGGCATCACTGGACGGCTACATGCAAAAAAATAGGCTCAGAACTCTGCCTAACACCATGTACAAAAGTAAGATCAAAATGGATTAAAGACCTCAACATCAGACCAGAAACTATAAGGTACATTGAAGATAAAGTTGGCAAAACCCTCCATGACATTGAAGCTAATGGTATCTTCAAAGATGCCACGCCACTGGCCGAGCAAGTGAAAACAGAGATAGATAAATGGGACTATCTTAAACTAAGAAACTTCTGCACCTCCAAAGAAACAGTGACCAAAATACAAAGACAGTCTACAGAATGGGAAAGGATATTCACCGAATACACATCTGACAAGGGGTTGATATCCAGGATATACAAAATACTGGTTAAACTCCACAAGAAGAAAACATCCAACCCCATCCAAAAATGGGGCAATGAAATGAACAGAAACTTTCTCAAAGAAGAAATCCGAATGGCAAAAAAGCACATGAGAAAATGCTCTACATCATTAATCATCAGGGAGATGCAGATCAAAACCACAATGAGATACCATCTCACACCTCAGAGACTGGCTCACTTCAAAAGAACAAAAGCAACCAATGCTGGCGTGGATGTGGCGAGAAAGGGACACTCCTTCACTGTTGGTGGGAATGTCCACTGGTTCAGCCCTTCTGGAAAACAGTATGGACGATTCTCAAAAAATTAGAAATTGAGCTCCCATTTGACCCAGCAATACCACTCCTGGGAATATATCCCAGAGAGGCAAAAATGTATAGTCGAAGTGACATCTGCACTTGTTTGTTCATTGCAGCACTCTTTACAATAGCCAGAAACTGGAAGAAACCTGAATGCCCACGAACAGATGACTGGTTAAAGAAACTTTGGTACATCTACACAATGGAGTACTATGTAGCTGTTAGAAAAGATGAAGTCATGAAATTTACATATAAGTGGTACAATATGGAAAGTATCATGCTAAGCGAAATGAGTCAGAAAGAGAGGGATAGACATAGAAAGATTGCATTCATCTGGGGGATATAAAGTAGCAAAGTATGAGATTAATACCCAAGAATAGCTGAGATCAGCACCAGGTAGGATTACTCCATAACTTAGAGGCCAGCTGGGTATCCTAGAGGAAAGGGCAGTTCAGATAGAGAAGGGAGCACCAAATAAAGGATGTTTGGAGGATCCTCCCAGGAGGGGAGATGCATGTCTAAAGTAGACTATGGACTGAACATGTTTGCCACTCAATGCCTCTTTTGCAGACCACAACACCCAAAAGGAGAGAGAGAACACAGGGGATTGCCCTGCCACAGAGACAGGGGGGATGGGGGGATGGGGGTGGGAGGGATATTATCCATGGTGGTGGAAAATGGGCACTGGTGGAGGGATGGGTATCTGATCATTGTATAATTGAAACCAAAGCACAAAAAATTGTAAATCTACAACCTTAAAATAAAATAAAATAAAATAAAGGGAAAAAAAATAAAATAAAATACTTAATATGTTGTAAAAAAAAAAGTAGTTCACAATATTTCTTTGCATTTAATATTCAAACAACAATCCCACCACCATTAAACCTTCCCAGCACCATATTTCGGGTGTTTCCACCCCAATCCCCAATCCCTGCCCCAAAGCAGAACCGAAATAATATATTTTGTGTTCTTTGTTATTATAAACCACTGAAAATGCTAGGATAAATTATCCTTAGAGGAAAGAGTGTGAGGATTGTTGTATTTCACTCACCCAGGGGCCATTAAGCCCTTCTATAAGAGATCACTAATATGCTATTAAAGGTTGAGCCTTGTGTGCTTATATACATATATATGCTTACATATATATGTATATATATACACATATATACTTATGTGTTAAAAATACGTTTCTCCATAAGATTTAGTTTCCTCCTACTTTGAACCCCATCAAATGTGGTATGGTACTCTTGGAGTATGAGTAGGGTGTGTTTTATGAACGGACTGTTACCGGACTACGAATGCAGCTGTGCGGTCCAGGAATACGTTTATTTTTGGGTGATGATCAGCCCAGCATGTGAAAAGTGACCATGAGCATGGTGGCGATTGAGTTATGGGGTTTTCGGCTACCAGGGTTGGGTCGTTTGGGTAGGGGTCTCACCTACCATCTCTCTGGGGCCACCAGAGTAGAATAACTTGGCATGGAGTCCAGTGGCATGGTTATGGTGAGGGATTAAACAGTATTTTTTAACAAAATACCATCCCAAAATATTACTTCAGGTGAACCTGCAGAATATAACAAGGAAGAGCTTCTCCAAACTCTGGCCATGAAAAATATGAGAAATGCATTTATTTTTATTTGATAAACCCAGGAATGAATAAATGTCTTACATAACTCTGATATGGAGAAATCAAGTATCTTTTCAGTAGAATCTAATTATTTCTAAGCAGAACTTCATTTTCTTTTTACTTTCCCTAGGTTGTTTCTCTTTGAACCACCTATGCAATACTCTAAGGGTCCTGGGGCCACAGCCAGTAATACTAAGCTTGAGGTGACATAGTTTAATGCTCAGCACATCAATTCTGGGATTCACCAGTATAAACACATGATACTTAGGAGATCACGTTTGAATTTAGGTTCCTGAACAAAGCAAGCATGAAAACCAGCACTAGAATGTTGGTCTTGTACTTCCTTTTTATTTCATTTTTCCATTGAGACTTATAATTGTGATTATCACATTCCTGTTCAACATTGTATAGTGTAAAAGTGTTTTTTGTGTGTGTGTGTGTGTGTATGTATGTGTGCATGTGTGTGTAAGGACAAAGAGGCCAAAATTCAACTTAGAGTATAGATGTATTTGTTTTATAATAGTTAAAGGTTAAAATGTTATATAAAAATAATATATGGTACTCAGTGTACCATGTATTGTGTGGCAGTGAAACATATCTTCTTCTGTAGAATTTTGAGGAGAGCTATGACATGACCATAATCTTTCAGAAGATTTATTTATAAGTTGTATATATTAGAAATGATTGGTATAAGCTTGGAGGTAGACTTTGAGCTCGCTGTTCTTCAAGTCAAAATGTCAGTTATATGTCTTAAATCTAAGCCTTTCCCGATAAATAGTTAAAGTGTATCTAATATATTAGATCTTGTAAAATAAATCCTGAGAGCAATGTGTTCTAAAAGCTGTGCCAATATTTAAGAAAGTACAATAGTCTCACTTTGTGGCTTCCAAGACATTCTGTACTTGTACATTCACAACTTGTTTCTTATGAACCACAAACTATATTTAATGTAGTTATTTTTATTTTGGGCTTTCCCTCTGTGTTTTATAGTTATTTTTAAGGTAATACATAATTTCTAAGAATGAAACCATTCTAATATTCCAATTTGGAATTTTATGAGATCTATATTCTTTCTGTATTTATTTTTCTGATTTTTTGAATGATAACAGTTTTATACAGTATTAAAAAAATTAAGAGTGTGTGTATGTATGTGTGTGCGTGTGTGTGTGTGTGTGTGTGTGTGTACACAGTAGCGTTTTATTGTGAAGTACAAGCACTCCCTTTTGCCTCTTCAATTACTAAAGCTATTCAAATCCTAAAGGTTTAAAATAACTATTATGGGTCTTGGAAAGAGTACAGCATTTAAGGTGTTGATCTTGAGCTCCGAGCCTTACCAGGGCTGATAAATAAACACAAAGGCAGGAGGAAGCCCTAAAAGCAGTAAGTTCGGGTCATCTCCACCTCCACCCAAAAGACAAACACTTTATTACATATAAATGTGCATGTATGGAAAAATATCTGCATATGCTTTGGATTTGGGGAGCCAAGATCTCAGACTAGATAATTCTTTCGCTGCACATAATAGACAGATTAACAACATTGCAACACTGAAGACTGGGTTGCTCTGGAGTCTTTACAAGACCATTGTATATTTATTTTGTTGGTTGCAGAAGTGGGATGAAGTCTACTTTCAGTTTGGTTTCTCTTCCTTCTAGGGGTCAGCACTTCTCTAAATCATCTTTCCAATAGGACAATTGATATTGAAATTGATGACTCAGAGCAAAAATTCCAAGCACAGAAGTAATAGTAGAAAATCTAAGATCTCCAACTAGAAAGTGGCAAAGCACCACTATCACTAGGCAAAAAAAAAAAAAAATACGGAGCACAGAATTGGGAGGAATAACAGAGAATATAATTCTGGAGAGAAAATGTAGCAAATAAATTATGCCATCTTATTTTTTAAATTTTATATTACTTAGGTCATTAATTTATTTGGCTTCTCCATATAACTTTCTGTTTTCTCTGCATATAAGTGAACTCACATTGAACCCAAGTGATAGTAGAGTGTGTAGGGCACTTGCCTTGCATGCAACCAAAGCAGATTCAATACGGGGCAACCCATTAGATCTCCTATGCACCTCCAGGTATGATTGCTGAATGCAGAGCTAGGAGTAAACACTGAGTACCAACTGGTGTTCCCCCCAAAACAATAGCAATATCTACAAGATAAGCTATATGTTGTTTGTATTTTTCCTTTCTGATTTATTCCTCTAAATATATTGACTTAAAGTACTTTGATATATAACCCATAATTTCATCCTTGCTGTTGAAAGTTGGAGTTTCTCATTTTTTTAAATTTGTTCTTTCTTTGCAGTTGAAGTTTTCTGTTGTGTATATATGCCACATCTTTATTCATTTATCTAAAGTTGTGCACTTTGCATTCTACTCATGGCTAATTTATTCAATGTTACACAAAACACTAGGGCATATAGATCTCTTCAAATTAACAGCTTTGTATTTTTTCTTAAAACACCAGAAGTGGATTAGCTAAATCACTTGGAACCATCCTTTTAAATTTTTTGAGAAACGTCTATGTGCTGCATGTAATGGCTCTATCACTTTTACATTACCAACAGTGAATCAAAGCGGGTTGGGAGTGGCTTTCTCTCCATAACTTCACCAACTTTGTTGTTCTTGTTTCTTTGATAGAGAACACACTCACATGAGTGAGGTGATACTCCACTGTTTTTTTTTACTTGATTTTATGTACTCATAAGATATGATAAGTATCTTCTCATAATGTCACTAAAGTTCCAGAAATGTTGCAGCCTCAAGAACTATATTGTGTCATTGAGCACGCAACTCAATTTCTTATAACTTAGTTTCTTAGTTTATGAAAACATTATCATTTAATTACTGCATTAAATTTTAGTCAATGTTAAATAAATATATGACTAAGAAAGTGATCACTTTTTAATGGGAGATGCTTATTACACCATAGTATTATTTTTTTCCTTTTTCCCCACTTCATATGTAGAATTGTTTTTGCTTTATATAGGCAACTCTATTCTCCATATAAAGTGTCAATGCTATTAATAAGAATATTTTTATGTTAATGAACTATTTGATTACAAGCAGAAATGTGCCTAGAGATAACATAATATGGAAGTAGCCTGTGAAAAAATATGATAAGCATAATTTAAGAAAAAAAATTAAAGAATATTGAGATTAAGAGACAGCTATTGTGCTTAAGGTTTCCTCTATCCGCAGCAAAACTTGTTATGGCATAGGGTAATTCCTCTAAGTAATAGAAAATTAAATTATATGTCATGACCTCTGGAATGCAAATACCAATTGCAATTAGAAACTACCTAAGTTCAACTTATTAATATATCTTATAAAATAGCACAAATTGGTCTATGACAGATACACATACTTATAGAAGTATTTTAAATCAAGCTGCTAGATATATCATATCTCCTCTTCTAAAATAGTTAATGTGCATTTAAATGAATTAATTGTAGTTGACATGGGAATTGAAAAGTTCATGTACTACAATGACTTGAGATGAGAGCTGTTATATTCTCTGGTATATTCTTCCTAACAAGCTTATAGGAAATTAAATTTACAAGGCAATCTTTCTGGCTATGAGTTTATCATTCTGTTATACAATTAAGATTGCAGATATCATCTCTCTTCTTATTAAATCCTGTAAATGTGCCCAGAGGCTACTGCAAATGGAAAATCCACAAAATGAGATCAAGAAATACATAAATAAGAAATGTGAGTTTAGTATTCATTGCTCATTATTTTAAAAGTATGCATTGAGAATGAGCAGAACATTTGTATTCATTCTACATCACTAATATTGACATAGCAGATAATTTTCATTATAACATTGTGATGTCAGAGATTACAGGCAAAAAGAAAGTTAGAGATAACTGATAAAAGAATTTTATTTTACAAATGAAGCCGGGGTGGGGGGTAGACAGGAACTGATCATCATCTACTTTTGAAACATTTGAAACAAGACTGAAAAATGAAGAGTATTCTCATAATTTCAGAACTAAAAAGATGTAATCAGGAGCAGGTTTTGGTCATTTTTTATGAAAAATTTTATCCTTATATCATATTTTGCTTATATGCAATGTATTATAAATGAAATTGATTTTAAATAGAATCTTTCTCCTCTAACAAATTGACACTAAATAATAATATAAATTAGTTAATCCTTTGTTTCATCTACTAAAATTTGTAGCATCTACAAGGATATTATGTTTCTGGTGTGTGTTTGGGAGGGGATCATGGGTGTAAATGTGTTTGTGAGACAAAGAAGAGACACAGAAAGAAACAAAGAGACAGACGTTGAAACATTGATGCAGGTATTTATTGTTAAATGATAAATTCTCACTATTGTTTAAAATGGAGAAATATTAGGTTTAGGATTTGGCTGTAGCTGTGCAGGCAGATGTTTGAATCTGTCTTTCTATTGCTGTGAGGCACAACTTCAGAGGGAAAATGGTTCCTTGAGCATACTTTCTTTTTGTAATTCACTACAGAGAGAGTTGTCATTCTTGTTTGTTTGGATTTTTTGTAAGATTAAAACAGCCTTGTTATTTAAGAGACATCCAAAATAGCAGAAGTATACCCTCATTATTCAGCAAATGAAAATATCAGAACCATGTCTTAGGATACCTTGTAACCGTTCTGTTTGTTGCTTGTTAATTATTCTTTCTTAAAAAAAATCTCTAAGGAGGACTAGGTTTTTTATCTTATCAAATGAGTAATTCTTTCTCTGTAATTATAATGCTTATATTACTTGACTTACTACTTATATTGCTTATATTACTTGACAACTGAATATAGAGAATTGTATCCACATCCCAAATAAAATGTACATGAAAAAATACATAAAAACTAACTGTGGTGCTAAATTAATGGGAAAAGTCAGTAAGTCATCAATATGTATTAAGAACAGGCTACAGCGATAGCACAGCAGGTAGGGTATTTGCCTTGCATGCAGTGGACCTGGCCGACCAAGGTTCTATTCTTCAGCCCCTCTCAGAGAGCCTGGCAAGCTACCAAGAGTATATCGCTCTCCAGGCAAAGTCTGGCAAGTTACGAGTGATATATTCAATATGCCCAACACAGTAACAAGTGACACAATGGAGACGTTGCTGGACCCGCTTGAGCAAATTGATGAACAACTGGGGGGGGGGGGTGATGGTGACAGTGACAATCAGTGACAATATTAAGAACAATTGTAAAATACTTAAGATTAATAATGCTAAATGTAAAAAATTCCTAATATTCATTTTTACCATCTTCTTCAATCATAAGTTAGTGATTGTTGTTTTACTTTCTGGGAGAAAAATCTAAATTCCCAAGTGGAAAGTATGTGTAATTCTTTAAGCATTCTAAGTCACTGGTCTTCTAACACCAGTCTACTGGAAAGTTCCAGTTCACGAGTGTTGAAAGATCTACACTGCTGGTTATAAACCCTGTATGTAGACCAATGAAACTTTATGTGGACAAGTATTAGCTCACAATTTTAAAAGATTTTAGAATACTCTTCTAAGTGTCATTCATTGTAACCAATATAATCCTGAAACAATGTAAAGTGTATAATATACTATATTATATAATACAATATAGTATACAGTGTAGTAAAATATAACATGGGAAGGATACCAATATATCAACAACTAGGTTATATCAGTATTTTTCAACTTTGTTACATATGTGGCTTTGAAAACCACTGTTGTACCTTTAATCAAGACACCTACGTTATTCATATGTAGAATTTTTTTCATGGGAAATAGTGCTTCCTAAGCGGCTATTCACGTGACACTTAAACTTCAGTTCCTTTATCTCAAAAGGGTTGAGAGAGAGAAAATCAGTTCTCTAGTTTTACTCCCTTATCAGAAGTCCTCCAGTCGTATCAGTTTTGTGAACTTATCAATCTCTTTGGGATAAATAAAATCACTATGTATTTTTTTAAAAAATCTATCATCTTATGTCTTTTACATGTGAATCAAAATAAGAGAAAAAGGAAGTAAATCAACAATCTTTGCATTCAGGTAAAGTCTCTCTTTACCTGAACACTGTTCCTCTATGATCTATTGAGAGAGAGGAAAGGATATAGTTACATCTCATAGAAGGATTCATTCTCATTATCTTGAAGGGTTTTCTATCTTCCCTAACCTTATGAAAACTTTGTTTGTCTGGGAGAGAAAACCTCAGCACATTTGTTAAAGAACTTTGGCAAGCACACTTGTCTTCATCAATAGAGGCAGTGAACGTCAAGTACCATCTCCAAGATCTGTCATGTCCTTTTCTGCTTTCTTCTGCACAAAATTAAATAAAAGTGCTGCTCAGGAACTTTTACACAAGCCCAATGTTTGTGGCTGGCTCAAGTCTATTTAGAATTAACCACACTTAATATTGGAGGCTACCATGTAGAAAGTTGGGTAAACCAATTTCCCATAATCTCACTATTACTTATCGTGCATAAAAAGTATTTATCAAATATTTATTGAAAGAAGGTTCTATATCTTGCCCAATAAAAATAATGATTCCCCAGGTTTCTATACTCTTATATTTTCCCTGCCAAAGTTTTCATTAAAAAAATTGTATTTGTGGGGCCAGAGAGTTGCTCCAAGGTTTAAGGTGCTTTCTTATCATACAGCAATTCTGGTTTCATCCCTGGAAATGCATGATTCCTCCAAACACAGATGTGATACCTGCTGGGTATGGCCCCATACAATCCTTTAAAATAAAAACAATAGTGTTTTTAGCATGGCAACAGGAGCCAGAGCTGATAAGATCTGTTCCTGCATAGCAGATAAGACTTGTCCCCGCATAGTGACCCAGTAGGGTTGTCTGGGTGCATCCAAATAGGAAAAGAAGAAGTCAAGCTCTCACTATTTGTAAGATGACACTATATTTACAGAACCCTAAAGCTTCTACAAGGAGCTCAAAATATTTGTCAAAAACATAGTTCAAACATTCCTGAAATTCATATGTGACAATAACCCCTCATAAAGAGCTAAAGCAATGCTTGTGGGGAGGGGGAGACAAAGATGGGAGGCATCACTTCTCTCAACTTCAAACTGTACTAGAAAGCAGTAATGATTAAAAGAGCATACTATTGGAATAAAGACAGACCATTGGAATAAGTTTAAAAATCCTGACACACACACTCAAATATATGATTATTTCATCTTTGTCAAGGGAGGAAGAAATATGAGGTGGAGCAAGGAAATCCTCTTTAACAAGTGGTACTAGCAAAACATGACAACTGCATGCAAAAGAAAAATGGGTTCAGACCTCTATCAGCATGCACAAAAGTCAGATCAAAATGTGTTAAAGACTTCAACAACAGAACAGGATCCACAAAGTATACTGAAAAAATGTAGGCAAAACACTCCAAGGTATCTTCAAAGATAAAACACCAGTGACCAAGCTAGTGAAAGCAAAGATGAAGAAATGGGACTATCTTAAACTAAGAAGCTTCTTTACCTCAAAATAACAGTGACCAAGATACAAAGGCAGTCAATGGAATGGGTAGGATTATTCACCTAATACCCTTCTGAAAAGGGGTTAATATCAAAGATACACAAACACTGGTTGAACTCTACAAAAAAAAAAAAATCCAACTCCAGCAAAAAAAAAAAAAAAAGAAGGAAGGATGAAATGAACTTTCTCAAAGAAGAAATTCAAATGGACAAAAGGCACATGAAAAATTGCTCTTCATCACTAATCATTAGGGAGATGAAAATCAAAACAACATCTCACACCACAGAGACTGCAAACGTCCAAAAGGACAAAAGCAACCAGTGCTGGAGTGGGTATGCAGAGAAAGAGACTCTCGTATATTGTGGGTTAGAATGTCAAATGCCTTTTTGGAAAACAATATGCACATTCCTCACAAAACTAAAAATTGAGCTCCCATTTGACATAGCAATACCATTTCTGTGAATATACCCTGGGGTCCCAAAAACACAAAAGAGAAACACCATCTGCACGCCTAAGTTCATTGCATCACTATTCACAATATTCAGAATCTGGAAACAACTGAGTGTCCAAGAACAGATGAATGGTTAAAGAAACTATGGCACACCTGCACAATAGAATACTACACAGCTGCTAGGAAAAACGTAGGCATGAAATTTGTTGATAAGTGGATGGACATGAAGAGTATCAGAAGAGTATCATGCTGAGTGAAATGAGTCAAAAGGAGAAGAACAGATGTAGAATTATCACATTCATTTGTAGTTTATAAAAATATGTATGATTGAAGTCTAATATCCATGGCCAGGGAAAACATGGGCCAGTGTGTTTGGGGCAGAGGATAGGTAAGATAGAGAAAAGACCAGTGTGACAATAATAGCTGGGAATGATCATGCTGGACAAATCTGAGTGTTAAAAATAGGTAAAAGGATATTCTTGATAACCCTTCAGTATCGATATTGTAAACTATAATGCCCAAAAGGAGAATGGGGGGGGGGGGAGGCGGGAGAGGGAGAGGGAGAGGGAGAGAAGTAAAACACCTGCCGTAGATGCAGGTTAGGGGGATTGTGAGTAGGGGGTGATGAGAGACAACCTGAGGACACTGGTGATGGGAAATGTATACTGGTGGAGAGATGTGTATTGGAACACTGTACAACTGAAACCTAATAATAATTTTACCTGGTCTCATAACTGTTAAAATTTATGTGAATTGATGGTCTCAAACATAAGTCTCATCATTTTTGTATTTCAAGTTCAGATCCTACTGCCTCTTTGACATTTCATCTGGATGTCCCATAGATTTTTTAAGGCCATGAAAAATTCCTATGACATTTAAAATAAACTTGATACTCTTTCTTAGAATACTACGTTAAGTTCCAGTATGATCAATCCTTATTTCAATTCTGTCTGTTCCAACTATGTTGATTGTTCTTTTTGAAACAAAATCTAATTCAGACCAGTAAAACCCTTGCAGAGAAGTGAGACTACTGTTTTTAATAAGACTAGGATAAACATAATTATTGAAAAATAATGTTTTATTTGCAACATATGCTTTCAATGCTTTCTACACAACAGTTGAAAACACTCTGAATGACTCAGCTGTAAGCAGAAGATGTTACTTTCCTTGTGAGAATCATTAGTATGTAGAAGAAAATCAGATAAAATACATTACCAAAATTGGTTTCCTTAATATTAAAGAGATAGTCACAGTCTTTTATTTATTCATTTATTCATCTGTTTGTTTTAGAGTCACACCGGGTGGTGTTTAGAAGTTATTCGTAGTTCAATGCTTGACAATTACTTATTGCAGAAGTTGAAGAACTGTTTGACACTGGGAAGAGAACCTAGGCCTCCAGCATTTATTATATGCAGTCAAGTCCACTGAGCTATCCCTCTGACCCAGAATACTCCTTTAAAAGTCAAATTGTGAGAAATAAAAATGTGTTTATGCATGTCATAACAGGAAAAGTATAATGTGTTTCCTTACACTGATTAAATAAAAGCTTATATATACAAAACACTCATTACGAGGGCACTTCCATGATAGTCATCATTGTTTTGCTTTGCTTTTTTGAGGGGGGTCTTGCTATAAATATTCTATTACCTTATAAAAACAGTAAGTAAAAATTAATGTCAACTGATAATGTATTTCACCATAAAAATGCCAAAATACTAATAGATTGATATGTTAAAAGATGATAGGAAATCTACAGGAAATATTGAGCTATTAGCTGAACTCTCCAAATTTGATATTCATAATATAGTCCTTAGAAACTTCTCAATTTCCATTCCAAGATTTCCATTGTTAGGAGTGTTGTTAAATTATTACCATTTTCCTAGTGATAATATACACCATCTGGATTAGAAGAAAAACCTCACCTTAGTCTCTTATTAAATATTTTAAAATATCTGAAATTCAATAAGTGCCCAAAAAAAGACCTTTACGTTGAATTAGTTAATATAGTTAAACATAAAAATACTTTTAAATTCACATTACTTTAATTAAAAAGTATTTTGTCAACACAATTTCATCTTATTGAAAAATCATCTCATAAAGTAATATAAATTTAAATATATCTTAGGTCCTTCTTCTCCTTTACTATAATATTAGGTAAATGAAGAAGCTAACAACACATTTTAATTTTGTTACCCTTACTTCTTCATTGTTTCTATATTTGAATTCTTTTGCTCCTACGGTAGTTACTTTAAAAAATTCATTTCAGGGAGGCATTGTCTACCACCTTTAAAAAAATAGTGTCAACTTCTGTGTTACTGAAGGTTTCAAATTGTTAGTTAGATATAGTACCAACTTGTAACATTTTAATTGGAAGCTAAGCTTATTTTACACTTGGATGGGGATTTTGCCAACTCTACTTTTCCCAGGACTTTTAAAAATTGGTTATATATCTCTGTTTTACTTTTAGAATACAACTAGAATTTGGGGGGTATAAATTTTACTTTTCAGAAATCTATTTAAAAACAACATGGAACATTATTTATACTAAAATTATATTCTGCACCACATATACCTGAGAACAGTTAGGAGTGACCCCTGAGTGATGAATCAGGAACAATCCCCGAGGACTACTCTGAGTGACATGAACCAAAATCAAAATTTAATAAATAAACTGAAGTCACTAACCACATATTTTAATTTTGATTCAGTCTAGTCATTGTTTTTAAATAAAGTATTAACGTGTCTATGAAATTAAAAAGTTATAGCTACCATTCATTTTAATAGAAAGAGATCAGAGTATACTATAAAGGAAAGTGTTTTTATGACTTTCAAATTTATTTTCAAGATTTTGAATCTATTGAATCAATCAATGTTCAAAGATTGTCTTTTAGGTTTGATCATCTCATTTTATGTCTTTTTAATGCTGCTAAACTGATAGTTTAGTGTCAGCCACTATGTCGCAAACTGTAATTATATTTCGCTATCAAAAAGTTTATTTTATTGATTGTCTTCACAGACACTGTGTTTTAATTTCATTGCACCTTTCACCAGGATTCAGTATCTCACCAAATCTGCCTAATTATTTGCATACTTTTAATTTTGATTTTACTAACTTGTGTTTAATTTAAAATCGTTACATCTTTAGATTTTATAGGAGAGGCAATATAGTCTGAAAACTGAGTATTTCAGTCCTGGAAATTATGTTTCCAAATAAAGGAGTTGACGCCACCATTTCAAAGCTAGTTGTTCCTGTTACATAATGCATATAAAAATCATCACTTATTTACAAAAATAAGCATCATCAAAGTACACAAAATCTCAGGAAATTTATTATACTTAGAATAAAATGCTAAGTAAATATATTGGCAATAATGTATTATGATGAATATATTAGAGTCTTTCACATTTTTGAGGACAGATATGGAAAATGATCTTGATTAAAAATATATAAATATTTTACATCTTAAACTATTTACATTAGATTTTAGAGGGCAAGGAATGGGAGAAGAGTGTATAGTCCAAGCAGTGCTCAGGAGGGTTGGAGACCTATACCAATCAGTCCAGTGATCAATGCAAGGGCCCTAAGACCCATTACTTGATGCTCAAGCCTTGCCATGTCTTTGAGGGGGGATTGTGGTATTTGAAGGGCTCTCAGCTCTGTGATCAGGGGTCACTCCTGGCAGGGGATAGTGTGGTGCTGAGACAGAACAGGGGTCAGCCTCATGCAAGGAAAGCATTCTAATCTCTATAGTATCTATCAATTCTTCTCTAATTTTTTTTCTCCATTTCCATTATATTCAGTATCTTTGAGGAATAAACTGAGGAATATTTAAAATGGCTAACTTGTATTTCTTTGAGATAAATCTTTAAAAGTTATCAAAGTTTTCAAGAAAAATATTGAACTAAAACTTGTTTAGTGACCACAAGTTATAACTGACTTGTCTCAGTAATATTACATATAATAGAATCCATTCCTTTCAGGAAAAAAAAAAATCTTAACAGAAGTTGACTAGTTTGTTGGGCATGAGAAATAGTCCAAGTGGACAAGTCACTTTGAACACTGCCAAGTTGGATTCCATCCTTGGCATCATGTATGGTTTCTGAGCATCACAAGTTGTTATCCCTAAGTGCAGACCCAGGAGTAAGCATAGAGTTAGGCATTAGTTCTGAGAAGACCCTAAAACCAAAACTAAACAAACAAATTTTAAATATTAATTGATCAAGATTTAAGATAATTCACTCTCAATTGCTCTCATTTTCAGGCAGTCTGTGTATGTTAATCTACCATTAATCAAAACGACTTTATTCATTAAACTTCAGTTTTCTCCTGACTGTATGCTCCTGACTTTCCTTTCATTAAAGTAGTTCCTCTAGAAATTTTTTAACTTTATTCTCAACAACCTGAAGATGTAAATGTCTTACTCTAAAGCCTCTGATCAGCTTTAAGAGGAAGTCTTAAAAGGATGTGAGAACTATCCATTTGAAATGTAATCATCAAGGAAGGAAGTGCTTTTATTATGTCAAACTCTGTGGAAGCTTAGGCACTAATTGCCAGAGGAACCAATTAGTAAATGCAGATGGTTTAATCACATTGATAAATCTCTTCATTCTTGTCCTCCAGTTCTTTTTCTATAGCCTTTTTACTAGCCCTGTTTTCCCATGACCTCATGCCATTTTGAAAAGCAGAGGTGAACTTATTTCAAATTAACACAATTTGATTTCTTTGACAAATAAAAATGTTTTCACAACAATGAGTAACCATGTAAGCATGGAATTAAAAATACGAGGCATAAAAAATGTGCAAAAAAAATACACAACAAAGCAGAGCTTTTAAAGCTTTTTCTAGTAACTAGAAATTGAACCTGGGAAATGTTTATGCTTTGGGGTATATAGCTACATTAAATAAGTGTACAAGTCAAACAATTACTAATAAAAATCATAAAGTAATTTATTTTTCAAATAATGTTATTTAGGATTGAACTCCAGACCCTGCGCCAGGCTGTCTTCACTGGAACAACTCGAAGGGGGCAGGGTGAATTCCCCTCCCCGCCCCAAGAGAAACCCAGAAAACAAAAACCTGCAGAACTCAACCACCACCATACTCACAGCATCTCTCCACAGGATGAGGCTCACTCATGAGAGAACCTACAACAGAATCCAGATATACGGTACTCATAACGGAAATCTTCAAGTTCGCTTGGAGTGAGAATGGGCCTCCTCCCCCCATCTCCCACATTTTCCAGTAGCTTGGCAGTAACACTTACAATCTGCCCTTAGCGTCATATAATCTCATCAACGGCCTTGATCCAGAGACTCAGAAATAAAGTTCCTGGAAGAGAGCAACATATCTGCTGTATAATCATATTCTAAATTTTAGAATTCTGGAGTGCATGGCCACATACGTGGCTGCAAAACCTCTTATACTATACAGCACAGATGTACCAAGCTTCATTGGGCACAATTTGTGATTTGCTGTGGAAACATTCAAAGTATGGTGACGAGAAAGTACAATGGTGGTAGGAATAGTGTTTGACTATTAAATGCAATGAATTTTTGTGAACAACATTATAAAAATAAAATTTAGAGAAAAAGATGTCATTTAGGTTGAAGGGAAAATATAGTAGGAACGGCATTTGCCTTGAACAGAGCCAGCTCTTGTTTCATCCCTGACAACCTATTTGGTCACCAGAATCCCACCTGGCTGGATTCCTCAGTCCAGTGCCCTGTGCAATGTGACTTGTTACTGTCCCTCCCAATAAATAAAAATAAATAAAATGTCTTATTTAACTATGCAACTCCATATTGGATCTCATCCTAAAGCTTAAGGAGACAGGATCTCAAGTAGGAATAAAAAAATAATAAAGTAGGAAGAAGCAATTTGGAATATTTATTGGGCACCAGTGTTGTTAATATATTAATGAATAAATGGGTGAAAAAACAAGACATGGCATAGGAGACAGATAGAAGTTATATTCTGATTGTCCTTACACATTTTCTTGAGATTTGCATTTTAATTTTGGGTATAAATTCATGGTGTAGTAAATTTATAATGTATTATCACAGTCACAGGAAAACTATAAACAACGTAGGATATAAACCAAAACCAACAGCTATCTGGGCTACTAGCATGCACAGAAAGAAGACCAGAGATCAGAAGAGAGATAACTTAGAAATTTCAAAATTGGTATAGGTGATGGTGTTTTCACTATATAATTCTAGCCTGAAGGCAAGGCACATTCAATATTCCTTTCCCACCCGAGTTCCGGGGCAAAGTTCCACATTTCAGAAATCTCTTCTAGATTAAAGATCAGAAAGTGAGCAAAAGTACACCAAAAAAGAGACTCCAAGATATCTTTTTTCTTCTTAAACAGTAAGAGATAATTTACAGGAAAATATTATTGTGTCCTAGAATCTAGGAATACTTATGCAGCTTTGCATTCAATTTCAACAGATTCAGCTACAAAGATGGAAAATTATTGGCCTTTACATTGTTTTCCTTCATCTAAGTGGCCTTCAATTTGAAATCTTCATTTCTGAGAGAACTTTATTTTGTATATATAAATAAACAGCTTATCCTGTAACGAAACTACAAAAGTGAAAGTGTGCACAAATGTACTTTCTAGCAAAGAAACATGTTTTCAAATGGCAATAGCTATATTATCTTTCTACTCATTTTACTGTAGTTAGGCATAGCTGCATATACAGTCTGTGATACAATATTTTAAATCATTTTTTAGGTTTCACCTGGTTAAAATATTTTATTACAAAGAAAGCAAGAGACAAATACAGAAAGTAAGTAGGAGTATTGGTCAATGTATTGACAACAATAGGAACCGTGCATGTATTAAATGGAGGCTGCTTAATTCAAGAACCAATAATACATGTTTGTGCAAATTGAAGAGGGTTCTGATCATCAACATGAATATTTCATGACTGTCTGAAATGTGGAATGTGAACCTGGAGAATTTAAGTGATATAGACAAGCTTCGTTCCCCGAAAACCCAGTACATGTATTCTTTAGAAATCTAAGAAAACCGGTCACAAAACGGTTTTATATTTGTGCAGAAAAAATAAAATAAAGCTAATGTTTTGATACATAAAAATTATGCTTCAGCAAGCCAAAAGGTTATTTGCTTAACAATTTCATATTCTTTGACACATATTCATCATTATTGTAGAGATAATGGACAGATTTTTTTCTATTGAGAATTTTTTTTACTACATGAAACATAAAGTTTTTGTGATAGCTGGTTATGCAGGAAGGAAGAAAGAGAGGGAGGGAGGACAGAAGAGAGGGAGGAAGGAAGGAAGGAAGCAAGGAAGGAAGGAAGGAAGGAAGGAAGGAGGAAGGAGGGAGGGAGGGAGGGAGGAAGGGAAAGAAGGGAGGAAGGGAAAGAAGGGAGGGAGGGAGGAAGGGAAAGAAGGAAGGGAGAAAGGGAGGTAAGGAAGGAGTAAGGGAGGGAGGGAAGGAGGGAAGGAAGATAGGGAGGAACGAAGGGAGAGAGGGGGAAGGAGGGAAGGATGGGAAGAAGGGAGGGAGAAGAAAGAAGGAAACGGGGAAGGAAGGGAGGAAAAAACAGAGGAGGAAAGGGAGGAAGGGAAGGAGGGTGGGAAGGAGGGAGAAAAGAGGAAGAGATGGAGAGAGGGAGGGAGGAAGGGAGAGAGGGAGGACGAAGGAGGAGGAAGGAAGGAAGAAAGGAAGGAAGGAAGGAAGGAAGGAAGGAAGGAAGGAAGGAAGGAAGGAAGGAGAGAAAGAGAGAAAGAAAGAAAGAAAGAAAGAAAGAAAGAGAGAGAGAGAGAAAGAAAGAAAGAGAGAGAGAGAGAAAGAAGATGGCAAAAGACCAAGATTCAACAAAAAATTTTTAAAGGGATCAGGCTTATTTCATGTTTATTCAGTATTCTTTTTGTATTGCTTACCGCATGTTAAATAGAAATTAAATGACTTCCAAGATGTCTCAATACCGTGAATCAATAAAGTGTTATGCTTTAAGTTTTGATAAAAAGATGAAGCTTCAATAATACTACATTTTACTTTCAGGACATTGATTATACAAAGTATAAAATAAATTCAAGTTATTAAAAACTGTTTTTAAATATTATTATGTAGACATACAATTTAGGCATTGCTGATAAAAAACAAATTTGGTGTTATAATTTGTTTTAATTTTCATTTTCAAATATTTTCTTTAATTCCCTGTATATTGATGTATTTGTATCTACCACAGTAAATTCACTTTATTAGTTTTTATGTCACCCAATTTAGACTAAATATATTAAAGAAAAAAAATCATGTCCTTTCCTATGTTTAATCATTTTAAAGAGATTATGTGCATGTAATTCATGGAGTAAATGTTTATTCAATCATATATTTTGATTCCCATCCTTATTTTTTGGGTAGTTGGTGTAAATGACTGAGCTCACTTGTCTGTTTTTATTCAGAGTGAAGGGCAGACAGATACGATCTTCATAATACTAAGTAACGAACAAAGAAAAATCTAAGAGTTATTTATGGAAATTCTAAATCAATCAGATCAACTAAAATCAAGCCTCAGTGAGACAGAAAGAAATGTTGACTGCCCTGGACAGAGTCTGCTGGAGCTGGGACATGGAGGACATCTACCTGGATTGAAGGATACTGGTGATTAACACATGCAAAGTGGCTCAGAGCACTTTTATATAAAATACTTTCTTTACGTGCTAACAATTGGGAGAGTAACTTTGGAGTTGAAAAGGTCCTGGCAGATGATACTTAAATCAAACGATCAAAATATAAGCACCAGGATATATTGAAAGTGAATACTGAAAAGGTAGGAAACTCATTTAGAGGAATAGAATGTCAGACGCTGACATTCTTTCAACCTTCTGATGGGAGAGAGAGCATAGTAAGGAAAATCTTTGCCTTACATGCAGCCAAGATGGGTTTTATCCCTAGGACTATGAATCATTCCCTGAGTTCAGGCAGAAACTATCCCTCAACAAAGAGGAAGGAGTAAACCGTAAGCACCTCTGGGTATGGCTCTCCAAATACGTAATGTACCTTTCTCATGCATATGTAGCTATGAAAAGCTGAGGCAAGTGGTATCTGAATATATTTATTGTACTCTAAAAAATAATCATGAAGACATAGATTATTTTTTAATAGGAGTGAATTTAAAAACACCATCACGAACATTTTGTCCTGCATGAAGGAAGTGTTCCAATAAGTAAGTATATCCTTATGTAAAACAAACCCAGTTTTAAATTCAAAGGACAATGAAAATAGATTCTTTATAAATTGAGCCAATAGATGATAACTGTTAATAATATTATAACTAAACAGTTAGAATTTCATAATGATTTAAAAATTATAAAAGAAAAATATTTCTTGTGAGAAAATATGACATATATAGGAAATAATTCTTTTACATTCTTTAATGGTTTAAGACATTCAAGCGCATATCCAGAATTGATTTTAAAAATCAATATATACAAATGTTTTGGAGAATAATATCTATGCTTCCTAGAAGTACCACCCCAAGTGTAGTTATTATTTATTTAAAAAGGGAAATAAATGATTCTCTTTGAGTAAAGAGATCACAGAAGTTGCTTCCTTGAATAAGTAGTACAAATTGGCATTACCAATACAGTAAGGGAGAAAAGAGAACTATGTTTCTAGTGTTTTCTAATAAAAGAACAAAAGATCAAATATAAAATCCCTTTGCAATGTTTCTTCTAGGGAATTTTAACCTTAACTTATTCAACTACAAGAGTTAAGCTCAGCCAGCCTCTTTGTTAGAAATCTCATAGTACAAAGTACTATTCTCTTCAATATTATTTGTACATAAAATGTATATTATTTTAATATGTTATAATTATAAGTTATAATTATAATCTATAATATAAGTTCATAGTGTACTTTTATTATCTTTGGTTGTTGGAGACAATTGGATAATTGTTAAAATGTCTATTAAGATAGTCAGTGTTTGGACCAGATAGTACAGAGTTAAGGTGTACATAGTTTTATGTACATAGCTACCCTTGGTTTGATCCCTGACACCACATAGGGCCTGCCAAGCAACATCAGGAATGATCCTTGAACACAGAATCCTACACACTGCAAGTTATGCATAACCCCCACAGCACAACAAATATATATATGTATATGTGTGTGTATTTGTGTGTATAATATAGGTATGACACATTATAACCTGTGTATGAATGTAAAATACATTCCTTATGAGTGTAATGTTTTGTGGTGTATCAGATTCTTTTCATTTTTAGGAGTTAGATGCTCCAGCATCTTAAGTTTTAGGGAATGAACATGATAGTGTAAAAGGGAAAGAGGAAGGAGACATCAGAAAAAGAACAGAGGAAGGAGGGAGAAAAGAAAGGAAGAAGTGGGAAAGTGTCTAGCAAAAGCTCATATTCAGTGATTCTTAGGTAAGGGACACAGAGAAATCTCTCCACACCTTTCTTTCTCTATAGAATGGTGATATATGAGGCCATGGTTTTAAATTCTGGCACTTATATCACTCAAACACTCAAAGGAACAACTCCGAGCACTTCCAGCAGTGACTTCAAAACTAATTAAAGCATAAATTAAAATAAATTTAGAACTGGAGATGTATCACAAGCAGAGAAATGTACTTATACATAGTGGCCCAGATTTTATCCCTAAACTGTGTAATTCCCCAAACACTACAAGTGTAGGTCTCAAATACCACTAGGTATTGGTCCAAAGCAACACTAAAATTAATAAAATAAAATGCTGAAATTATACAAACATGTGGGTCACTCGTTTATGAAACTATCATTTATTCTTGCTGTTCTTAACTCTTTTGAATATATCGACTATAAAAATTGCCTAAAACTCCATTCATATAGTTTATTAAAGCATGTTTATTTCTCCCTAACTGACATTTATATGAACCTATAATTTCTATAAGTAGTATTTTTATAACACTGATCACTGAAATATCATGTGTATTTATGATGCTATTTAGATAAGTAAAATAATGTTCAATTTTTTATGTATTTTATTGCACATGACAAAAATAATCATTTTAAATTGATGTTACATATATACTGAACTCATGTTTATTTATTATCTTTGTCATACGTTCATTATAAAACAATGTATTTATTCTCCATTTTATGACACTTAATTATAAAACATAAAAAATCACTTCAATTAATCTATGAAATATTCACAATTGCTATATAGATGGACAAACTATATTTTAGAAATATTTCATTTCTGTATAATCTCCTTGTTAGAACAATTGATAGGATTAATTTCAGAAATCTCTTTATATGAAAATAAAGATTCGATGAACAACGGGAGGACCGTGACCGTGATAAAGGAATTGGCCCTCTTCAATACAGTTTTGGCTTTCAAAAACATTACTTTAGTGTTTTATGAAAGAAAACGCAGGGAGAATGAATCACCTAAGGTAGTTTGTGAATATGGCTACAATTTTTCACTCTTTGTGTCTTTATCCTCGCATTTTGACTGCAGTTTTTCCTTAAAAGGCAAGTCTAATTCCCCATCATTAAAATCTAGGCTGTCCTTGTAAGGAGATTTGGTTAATCAAATACAGAAGAACAAATTGCATGCTCAGAATCTAGATCTCAAAAGCCCATGTGTAAGTTTTCATGAGACCTAACTGACTAGCTGAAACTAGAACAGTTAAAAAGAAGGGTGTGAAAGCTGCAACTTGTCAAAACCCAGAAGGGTTAAATTTTCATGTCCATAAACTGACACTATATTTTCATTGTCATTGTAACTATTCCATTTTCTTTATTATTTTGGTGTTGTTATTATTAATTGAAACCAGATAGATTTCATTACACAAAAGTCATTTAGCTGTAAGGGAAGAAAAGTATTTGTTAAAGAGAAGTATTTGTTAAAGAGAGAACAGTGGCTTCTCCAGAGTAGAAATAGCAATGAGATGGAGAGACAAGTAAGCAAGGACTTTGTTCAGGGGAGAATACAGGCTTGAAGAACAAGACTGTAGCTGTTTCATTTTCTCTAAGGTCTCTTAATTTCTAAATATAATTTCTGTTTATATACTTGACGTGCTAAATCATAAGCAACTGTTAATAAATGCACACTAATTTGTGGAATATAGAGACAAAACAGGGAAATGGACAGTATTAAACAATGATATACTCTTTATTTCTTCTTTTTCTTTATTTTTTAATTGAATCACTGTGAGATACAATTACAAAGCTTTCATTTTTGAGTTTAAATCATACAATGATCAAACACCTATCCCTCCACCAGTGCATATTCTCCACTACCAATGTCCCCAGTATACCCACCTTTTCCAATCTTCCCCCTGTCTCCATGACAGACAATTTCCCCCCCACACTCTCTCTCTACTTTTGGGCATTATGGTCTGCAATACAGACACTGAGAGGTTATCACGTTTGGTCCTTTATCTACTTTCAACACATATCTCCCATTCCTCCAACCATCAGGGCGATGATAAGCTCTTGATCATGAATTATACAACTGATCAACAGATCAACAAGCACAGGGAGAGGGAGTGAGGAATGGATAAAAATAAGAGCATAGTTAATGTAAAATCTGTTTGGAGAGCCATGGGAAATTTGATGGCGGTGTGGTGCAATAATTTTTGTAATGATAATGTCTGTAACATATCATAATCTTTAGCTCTATTGTAACCATGAATTGTTTAAAATAAAAAATTATTTAATTTAAACAAGAAAAATGATCCCAGGTGACTTTTTGCACAGTGGGATTCTGGAGTAACTTCCCAGGAGGTGCTCAAGAGGTCTAGAGCACAGTGGTGATTTTCAGCCAAGGATGCCAAGCTGCTTTGGCTTTCTGGTTCTGAGTATTATCCAGCTAGTGCTGAGGGACCTGCAGGGCTGTAGAAGGACGCTCAGGGGTCCATTAGATGCTGTGGAAAGAACATGGGTCAAGAGTACATGAGACATCTGGCCTAACCACTTAACTTTTTCCACCTCTGATATTTGCTCACAGATATTTACATAAAGAAATGTATTTAGATATATAAAATATGTGTTTTCATGATGGCATATTACATATTTTAATAAGTTGTATAAGAAAATTATGCATACACAAATTACATGTAAATTATGTTTAAATATTTATAAAGACAACATATACAAGGAGAAGGAGAATGCAAGAGACTACTATATGTTTAAGTAGTCCAATAAATAGGTTCTATGAAAGTAACAGGTGATAATCTTAACTCAAAATCTACATTTAGCTGCTTTTGCAAAATGTTTCAAAGCCTTGGAAAAGTTATTTTTTTCTCTCACAGAAACTAATGATGACTATAAAATATATTTCTCCTCCTCCTCCTCCTCCTCCTTCTTCTTCTTCTGTTAGCTATTGTTATATTATTATTTGTAGGCTCACTTTAGTGTTTCCTTTTTCAACTCCCCTGTTCCTTTTACTTAATTGAGTGAGAAAAAATTAAAATAAAAGGTGCTGAGGTATAAATAAAATTTTGCAATAATCTTATTTATCAGGTGAAATTCTCTGTTGTCTTCTTTCTATGTAATAAAATATAAAAATTCCAAAGCACCCATGAATCTTCATAAAAGGGGGAAAATCCAAAAATGAGAGTGAATCTGTGAAATCCAAAATAAAACTCAGATCCACAAAGCCAAGCAATTCAGAAAAAATATTAAATATACACAGATATTTACTTTAAATGTCAATATGGAAGGAGAAGGTTGAAAATTAAACTAAGTCACATTTTTAAATGTAGGAAAATATATGTAATTTAGTTTGCTGGGAATCTTGCTAATTTGTGTTTGCTGAAAAATTTCCAGAAGGCTAAGTTTTCATCACTTGGCATACTTAAGACTGTACTTTAATATGAGAACTGGGAGTTGATATCAAGAAGAAATCTGCACCTTGCATGAAATAGTAAGAAATTATGGTGATAACTTCTGGGCTCCTTATGCCCTTCTAATACATAAGTTTAGACTATTTAAAATGGCTTTGATCAATGATGTTTCCAGTTAATGCAAGCCATTTAGTGAAGCCTAGTTATGAATGATTTTTACAAACTATTACTTTTATTAGAAAAATTTCTACTTGACATTTTGTATTTTGACTGGCATTTTCTTGTTGCCAGTTGTCATAAAAAGGACTCCAAAACATGCTGAAAGCAGCATATGCCTTTTTGGGTACTGAATAGCATTTTCATACCAAAAAAAAAAATCCAATGATCCATAACATATTATACTGTCATTGAAAACAGTATCAGAAATAAAATATTTTCATGCATGTAATATATTTTCTTCCCCAAGGCTCAATGTAACATTCCCTTACTATTCTGAAAATATAATGAGGTAAATGTTAATTCCAATGCTGTTATAATTTTGAATACTGATATTTATCACGATCACGATCATGATCACGACCATCCTGTTGTTCGTCACTTGCCTCGAGCAGGCCCCAGTAATGTCTCCTTCGTTCTAGCCCAGAGAATTTTTTTAAGAAGTGCCAAATTCAAGGCTCTTTCAGGGTTAGGAGAATGAGACCCATCATTGTTACTGGTATTTGGCATATTGGGATATTTAAACTATAATTAATTTACTTGTAAATAAAATTTGCCAGTGAATAAGTAAAGTGCTAAACATGCACTTTATTCAGTATACTTTATCTTACTTATATTGTCATTCTGTACTTAGTTCACTATTCCTTATGAATGCCTTTTCAAGTACTTCTTGGCTATCAGTAATAACACATGCTACTCTCCATGATATCTAACACCTATGGGACACTTTAGATTTGAGATAACATGCAAATAAATGCAAAAGTATGTTGAAATTCATTAAACTATACATTACTATGCAGTATTATATCTATTCAATTTGCAATGTAAGATATATCAAGTGACTATTCAGAACTCAATTTACAGTAATATCACTAAAATTAAAAAAAATAAAAATTAGGTTAACAATATTTTTTTATAGTTATTCCAAATTTACCCCTAACTTTGAATTAAGGCTGGAGCAATAGCACAGCAGGTAGGACATTTGCCTTGCATGCAGCCAACATGGCCGACCCGAGTTCGATTCCTCTGCCCCTCTCAGAGAGCCCTGCATGCTACCAAGAATATCTCGCCCACACAGCAAAGCCTGGCAAGCTACCTGTGACATATTCAATATGCCAAAAATAGTAACAACAAATCTCACAATTTGTTGTGAGCAATTACTGGTGCCCACATGAGCAAATTAATGAACAATGGGAGGACAGTGCTATAGTGCTGTCCTTAACTTTGTATTTTTATTTATTTTTATTTTTTATTTTTATAAAGGTGTTCATAATAATTTATAACAGCGATAGCACAGCAATAGAGCATTTGCCTTGCACACGGACGAAATGACCAACCCGAGTTCGATTCCTCCACCCCTCTCGGAGAGCCCGGCAAGCTACTGAGAGTATCTCTCCCACATGGCAAAGCCTGGCAAGATCCCCGTGACATATTTGATACGCCAAACACAGTAACAACAAGTCTCATAATTGAGACGTTATTGGGCCTGCTTGAGCAAATCAATGAACAATGGGAGGACAATGCTATAGTGCTACAATTTTCTACTATTATATCTTCCTACAACCTACAATCATTATTTTCAAATTTTCCAATCACCACTCAATAATTTATGTTGTATTGCTTATTATGAGTAATTTGTTAAAAATTAACAAAAAAAAGATTTCCTTAAAAGAAAATGTGTGAAGATTGTTATATCTCATCCTGGAGCTACTAAGCTCATATATAAGAGATTACTAGTATATTGTTACAGGTTAAGCCTTGTGCAATAATATTTTCTTAGTCGAGATTGGTTGACTTCTACTTCTGGCATATCAGTGATGTAGAGTGCCAGTGAGATGCTCCAGGAATTGTAAAATTTTGATGGGGTAATACTGGAGTTATATTTTTAACTGGATAGTGACTTTGGGTTCAGAAACATCTCTGCAGTTTTCTGATGTCTTTAAAGATTTATTTATGAGTCTATGCATCATGGCCAACAAATGACTTTATATTGCACCAGAGACAATCTATGGTCATGACTGCCAGGCTCCCAGAAGATTAGGGAAATGGGAAGAATTCGCCTTTCCTTGTGAAAGCTTGGAGATTTGGGTCACAAAACCTGCATACCTGAGTTTTTCAACAGATTCATTCCTGGATGAGGCTCATCTGAGCCTGAGACCCTAACTTTTGATACTGTATACTTTAAGATATGTATTATATTTCCTTTCTCTAGGTTAATTTTGACATAATTTTGTGAAGAGCTTCCTATGTTTATTTTACTACATTAAAACACAGCTTAGCATGGGACTATTTTATTGCTTTCTGAATTCTAGCGACTGGAAAGGCATAGTGGCTTTTTTTGAAATATTTAATTTGTACACTAAATTCATATTGTGAAAACATAATTTAATATAAATCAAAGTAATTTTTCCAACTTTGTTCAATCCAGTACCTGTCTTTGTCATGAGGATGAAAATGTAAAATAATGTTTAAGAAATTCAATGGGTGAATAATATGATACACTCAGTAACTTATGAGGTAATGTTAGTTTTTAAGACATTTTTAGGGTCAGAGAGATAATATTGTCAGCAAAATGCCTGCTTTGCATGTATTCAGCCCAGATTGTTTCTTGGTAATATAATGTCCCCAAGCACTGTTGAGCACAGATCTAACAATAGCTCCCAAGCACTGTCAGGTGTAAATTCTTCCAAAAATTTACAATAAAAATTATTTCTAAGAAGGGCATCCATTAATATGTAAAAAGGAGATTATACAACAACTATTTTTAAAATCAATATTAGGAAATTTACCAGGGAGTAAAATGTGGTTTCAAAAATCTATTAATCATCAAACAACACTTTAAAGTGAGCAGTTCAAAATTGGTTTCAAATATCTGTGTGGATTTTGTATATGTATATATATATACACACACACATTCACATACATATATGTATGCATATATATACACATAAGTATGTATACACACATACACATGATATTATAAATGTATATAGATTTGGGCATAAGCAATCTTGACTACCCAGAACCAATCCTACAGAATGTGCAATTTTAGAACACAGTAGGGCACTACAATTTTCCAAGATGAGTTTTTGTGACATTGAACAAAACAATGCAAGCTTTTTGTTTTTAATGATGAAAACAAAAATGCTTCAGACCACTATACCCTTATTAAAAATAGCTGTTTAATACATGAAGGGAGAAAAATTAGCAAATGTGATATAAATTAGTATCTATGCAGATATTATTAAGACACCTTTTTTTTCTATTCTCTTTAACAAGAGGGTGTTGCAAAGTGAGTTTGTAATAGAGGTAAAAAAGATTTCATGGAAATACCTTATGACAAGATTATTAACGGGTGTACATACTTTATGTTTTGATATTGTGAAAATTCAGTGAAAAATGAGTGAAAAAGTAAAAAATGAAAGTAAAAAAATGAAAAATAATTATTTTCTATGAAGCAAGGTTGATTTGCACCAACATATTTTATTTTAAGTTAATCACTATCAACTATTTTGTACAATTGTTAAATGAGGTCATGGTGATACAGCTAACGAGAGGACCAGTGATAAGATTATCTAGATAAAAATGACACAATTACTTTGAATTAAATACAAAATGTATAAGACTAAAGCAGTTTTGAGGTGGATAATCTACATGATAATTTCAATTACATGAGGATATAGCATGACTTTAGGATGTACAATTACTTGACATTATAAAGTGATACTATCTCACAGTACCTCATATTATTTAAAAATCAATTATGATTAATTCCTTGAAATTGGAGTTAAGACCGAATTTGAACATAGAAAATAGTTTGAAAGCTAAAAAATGATAACAATATGTTAGAGTTATGTAATTATTACTTGATGTTTTTATTTAGATAGTTGTATTACTGAATATTAAGAAAAATTCTTTTTTTTCTTTAGAAAACAAGTTAAAATAAACTACCAAAAAAACATTAAATGTTTCATTGATTTTATCATCTATCATTTTAAATAAAAGGAAAAATGTCATGCATCTCTCAAAGTATGAAATTCTTCATCTCACAGCTGATTACCACGTATAGATGAAAGTCATTTTAGCTAAGTATATTTATGAAGATATATATCTTAATCAATAAGGGTAAACTTGAAAAGAACTATGATCAAGAAAATAGTATTATAAAAACAACCTAAAATATTTTATTTTATTGGGAAAATAATGATTGGTGGTTGTATATTTATTTTAAAAACATTCCATTTTTTCAGCAGTAACAATTTTAGTAAATTGATATAAATAAATAAAGAAAAGCCAACTAATAATGAATGTATTGGGGCAGAGATAAGACACACCAGAAGTGTCCAGTACTTACTTTTGGATGTATATTTCCAGTATCCATATCTCACTCTATGTCATGGTCACGGTCACGGTCCTCCCGTTGTTCATCAATTTGCTCAAGCGGGCCCAGTAACGTCTTCATTGTGACACTTGTTACTGTGTTTGGCATATTGAATACGCCACAGGGAGCTTTCCAGGCTTTGCTGTGTGGGCGAGATACTCTCGGTAGCTTGCCAGGCTCTCCGAGAGAGGCAATCTAGTTCAGCTGGGAGATTTCATAGGCCTCTCCTTGCTCATCCTTCTTAATGCTGCCGTATTGGGGGCTCTTTTTTTTCAGGGTCAGGGGAATGAGGCCCATGGTTTTTACTGTTTTATGCCATGGGGAGCTTGTCAGGCTCTGCCATACCGGCAGGATACTCTCAGTAGCTTACTGGGCTCTCCGAGAGGGATGGAGGCTTTTAGGGTGACCTCTAATTGTCCTTAAAGGTGTTCCCATAGCTCATACCATATTTGAACCCCATCAAATATGGTGCAGTAATTATGGAAATGGGTATTAAGTGTCTTATGATGTGTTTGGAAAGTGGCCTGGAGCATGGTGGCAGCTGGGTAGTGGAGCACTACTACCCAGAGATTAGTATCAATCTCTCTTAATGAACTGGACTTTTGATTCATTTTATGATCTTTTTGTAAAGCAAAATAGTTTTATTGAAATAAATTCATTTAGAGAAATGTGAGAGGAGAGAGATACAAATTCAAGAGAAAACACAGATTTCTTTAGAGAGTAAAAAGCCTTTAAACACATTTTCCTGGGTAGACACTTGTTAATGCGGTTTGCTTCTATCCCTTTATTCTCTTACTTAACTAACATTTACCCAAGTACACTTTGATAACTGCCTTTTGTGTGACTGATCCCATCTGTCTCTTTTTAATTTTCTTATTCCTCATCTATTTACTGCAATCAATAATAAAGGGATTCCTATAAAGGGAAAAGAAACCCACTTGGAACCAGCAAGATGCTCCAAGATAGCACAGGCAGTTGGAATTGTGAGGAATAATAGGAACACTTACAGAAAATTCAAGATGCACTTGTTGTCACTTAAAAATATTAAAAAGCATAAGAAGAAAGCTATGTGTTTAGCACCCTCGATGGAATCTTAGTAATAACATTAGAAATGTATGGTGCTGGAGCAATAGCACAGTTGTTAGGGTGTTTGCCCTGCACACGGCAGACACGGGTTCTATTCCCAACATCCCATATGGTCCCCTAAGCACCTCCGGGGAAATTCCTAAGTGCAAAACCAGGAGTAACCCCTGTGCATCGCTGGGTGTGACCCCAAAAAAACAAAAAATATGTATAGAAGTATAGGCGCACAGAACTACCTGCACTGTAGCGTTGACATCCCGTTGTTCATCTATTTCCTCAAGCAGGCACCAGTAATGTCTCCATTGTGAGACTTCTTGTTACTGTTTTTGACACATCAAATATGCCACGGGGAGCTTGGCAGGCTCTGCCATGTGAGCAGGATATTCGCAGTAGCTCGCCAGGCTCTCTGATAGGGACAGAGGAATTGAATCCGAGTTGACCACATGCAAGGCAAACACCCTCCCGGCTGTGCTATTGCTCCAGTCCATAGAATTACCTAAGTATTTTAATCCAATAAAGCAATTATTAAATTCAATTTTCAACAGTATTCAAAATATTTTTTAAATGTGTGAGTTTCTGTTTTTTCTGAGTAACGCAGATAGAAATGATATATGGGTAATAGAGATTTCATTAATGTGCACAGAAGTCTAATTTTATATGCATCCTTTACCATCTCTGAATAATCATAATGAGAATATAAAAGAAAAAATGGGAGCTTGGGAGACAATGCAGAGATAATATCTGCACCTTCTTCATTCTTTCTTTCTTCCACCTCTCTTCATACTTACATTGCTTAGTCACACTGCTCTATACGACTTCCTAAAGAATTGCAGAAGCAGCACTAATGTTTCTACATAAGTAAAAAGTTTTTTTGGTAGAGTACATACTCTATATATAATTTTTGGCATTGGTAGAGTCTGAGATAAAAAGTTTACCTTTTATTAGAAATAGGCCTCAAACTGGTAATATCATATGACAAGAAATCATGACACAATCTGTTTTCTTTAACTAATATACCCTAACAATTTGCTTATTATGTTTGTTATTAATTTTGGGTGATGTTTATTCCAACTTATGCTATTATTTTTCCTTGGGAAAAATCATTTTTGCTTTCTCATTATAGTTAGCTAAATCGGTGACAATAGAACCTTCTTATTTCATCTCACTGTCTTATAATTAGGTTTAGTATTTCTATCTGATATTCAACTATACCTATAGTTTTGCCGTTTTTATTTTAGTTACAAATTTATGTTCCAAAAATTGTAAGGCAAATTGTTATTATATGTTGATTATTCCGTGTACAAAATCTCACAAAATTTTCAAACATATAATTTAAGGATTTTAAGATTCTCTAAAAATATCACAAGAATGTTTCTCAATTTGAAATGGCATTTCTAAACTTTTATTAAAAAGACAATCAAATGCTTCTATGAAGATGATGAATTTAGTTTAATCTCTAAGTGTTGAGTTGGCTTTTAGAATGTAATTAAAAAATTAAAATGATAAAAAGAGAAAAATATCTATGTAATATAAAATAATACTAAATTCCTTGGCAAGCATAGCAATGGCAATTGGAAAAACCAAAGAAAATTAGAAAAAGGAAGAAAAATCAAGTGTCCTATAAAACCAAACTAATTGTTACTAAGATGTAACTTATTTGAATATTTGCAACTGAAATATCTCCACATACTTGCAACTAAAAAATTCTTCTAGTATCAACTGAAATGAGATTGTATTTACTCTACTAACAATTTTATTCATAATTTTATCTTCAATTGCATGAAGCTGATGACAAAGAACAAGACATGTTATAGGTGTAAAAATTATATCATAGTTGATAAATCATGAAACAAGATAAATTATAAAAAATCATAAAACAAGATGTGCTATAGTTGTAAAAATTCTATCTACATGTTATCGTTGTAAAAATTATATCAAATCATAGTGAATGTATACATTCAGGTCTATAAATATGACTGCAAAATTTTTCTAATTGATTTTGTGTGTATTTACTAAATAAAGTAAGAATAGGCCATGGTGTGGGGGTTCTCTCTCTCCACCACCCACGTTCGGTAGTCTCACATTGCTTCTCCCACCCCAGGGAGGTCGATGGTGATGGGCAGATGAAGGAAGGAACAAGGGCCAGGCTGGTTGGTGTCAGTTGGAGTTTATTCCATTGCCATCTTCATTCTCCTCTAATTCTCTTCCTGCTTCTTCCTCCCCCATGCTACTTCATTCTCCCTCCGGGTTCTACTTCATTCTCCTTCTCCCCCCAGTTCATTCTCCTTCTGGCTACCCCCTCACTCTTACAGCCTTAGCTAAATCCCAAAGAATGAAGGGTTGGGGTAATAATTACACGTACGTGTGGTCATACAATCAACAGAGGTAAAGTCTTTCCCTCCGGGAAAGCTTTCTCTAGGACAGATTCTCATTCAGCAGGATGACTGGTCTAAGGGCAAAATATGGATGTGTTTCTCCTATCCTTAGTCCAACAAATGTACAATCATAATATTAGTCATTTTGTATGGACACAGCAAAAGATACATTAAGCTTATAGAATTGCTCTCCTGGGGCCATCTCATTCAGACTACAGTGCTCAGGCCAGATTAGTCTTTCCTAAACTTAGCAGGGTCCTAATCTAGTTGTTACTTTTTGCATCATGACAGCACTTATCCATGACCATGCTCTTAACTTATAGTGTCGCTTTAGCCTGACCCGTTTTGATACCAGGATAGCTCACAGCTTGCCCTGGGTCCATTCAGTCCCTTGTCGGGACCCTGCTTTTGGGGTGGTAGGAACTAAGGGCAACTGAGGCTTAAGTCGAGAAATCAGATGCTCGGGAGGGCATATTGTTCGAAGTCAAATAATTCCCAAGTTAACTGCTTTCCTTTGTCCATACCAAAAGGACATTGCTTTAAAGTAAAATATTCAAAAGTTATAAGGAGAAGAGAAAGGCAATATTAACTTTCAATACAAGTTCAGTGTCCTTAGAAAGATCTGAACTTACAAGTAAATAGAGTCTGATTAAGGGAAAAGGGTGATAGACTGGTTGGGGAAGAGAGCACAGAGAAGATACAGATAAGCACAGGAAGGAATGAGAGTGACTTGGGAGCACTGTGATGGGTGTAACCCGATAAACCTAAGCTCCCTGTGGCAAGGTAGAAAGGACAAACCTATGTTATCTTACAATTTTGTAAATTACAGTAAATCATTTAATTCTTAAATGCTCTGAAGTTTTAGTTGTTCAATGCCCCAACTTCCGTTTGTCACTTGATCACTTGACATCCCGTTACTCATTGATTTGCTTGAGCAGGCACCAGCAACGTCTCCATTTGTCCCTGTCACATGCTAGTGTAGCCGAATGGCATCTGCTCACTCCAGGACCATGAACAGCCTCAAACCGATCATTCAGGGTCTTGACAAAGAAGTCTGTTAGTCTCATAGGTGGGCAGCCACGCGATATTTTGACATCCCATACAGTTGGTAATGGCTCTAGTCCAGCAGTCATCTCCAAATCACGTTACTTGTCCAGCCCATCTGATTTTTGATGCCTTGGCAAACAAATCAGCATCCCTGATTCTTGATTGTCGATGGAGGTTGGAACTCCGGATTCTTTCTCTCATTTGAGTGAAGCAAGATACTCCAAGCACAGCTCTTTTGATTCCTCTTGGGGAGACCCGAATAGTGTTCTCATCCTGTTTTGGTAGGGCCTAGGTTTCTGAGGCATATGTTAATGCAGGAAGAACAGTGGAATCAAAGAGATGTGCCTAGAGCCAGAGGTATTTCGTCCTCTTAGCTATTTCTTCAAAACTCTTGAAGGTGTTCCAAGCTGCTATCTTCCTCCTGTGCAATTCAGGTGCCAGGTGGTTTGTCATGTTGATTTCTCGACCTAGGTACACATAACTGTTGCATTCAGAGATGTTTGTTCCACTGAGAGAGAATGGAACATCAGGAATGAGTTCATTTCTCATAAACAGTGTCTTCGCGAAATTCTGCTATAGTCTGACCTTTCCACACTCATGGTCGAAGTCAGCCAGCATCTGTGTTGCTTGGCTAACGTTTGGTGTTATTAGAACAATGTCATCAGCAAAGTGGAGGTGGTGTAGTTGCCGACCATCTATCTTCATTCTCATTCCTTTCCATTCCAGTCGTCGAATGAAAAAGGACAAAAAAAGTCTGTCTGTACTTCTCATAAAAAATAATTTCTTAGTTGTGTTGTTGTTAGAAAAAAATATTCATTCCAGAAGCCAAATGTTCAAAATAGCAATCACATATAAAATATTTGGTCTATGTTAAAGTATACGGTTTTTACTTAAATATCCATATCTATAGATAGTTTATAGCTATCTATAGATACAGATTTAGATATTGTGAATTGTCTGTGAGACTTAGTATTTTTGAAAATATGAATTATTGCCTAAAGAATCTGTGATGTTGGGAAACAATATTACTATATAATTTCATACGTAATGTTCACACTTGATCTCTTGAACCAATATCTCTCCTGGCATAAGAAATTCTTTTACTTCAAAATAGTCATTCACAATTAAAAATAGGAGGAAAAGGTGACTTTTCACAGCGTGAAAATCTGGATGACTAAAAATAAATTACCTCAAGCAGTAGAAGGAGGAAAAATAAATTGCTGGGAAACACTGAAAAATAAGTTCTATAGGGAATGATATTATTTAAAAAGCAGGAAGAAATAGAACAGTAGATATTCCTAATAGCAGTCAACAAATCACTTGTTTAAACACTGCTATCAAATAACCACTGTGAAAATATACATAATTTATCTCTAAAATTGCAAGCATTTGAGAAAACATATTTATAAATTTCAAAAATGGGAGATTGACAGAAAGGCAAATACCATTTGCATATAAAACTACAGCATTATAAAATAGTGAATAAACAAGTGAAATTGTAAATTGAATTGAGTACTAATCGTAATTTATAATTATAGACTGCTAATTACTTGGTAAACTATATACCAAGAGCACTGAGTCCCTGAAATCCCATGAATCTGTAACTAGTCTGTGAGGATAGTGTCAGACATATACATTACTCATAAGTTTTACAAATAAAGATAAATGTTCATATATTTAATAAAATGTTCAAGACAACAGGGCTGGCAAATTAGAGATTTACAGTTGAGCTCAGATTTTATTTTTTTATTTTTTGTTTTATATTTTCGCATTTTTAATAAGAAATTCATGCAATAGCCTCAAAGAATAGTTCTTATTTTAGTGTATTTGAAGCAATGAAACACTGACAAAGATCTGCAAACTACATTCTCAACATAATTTAAATTTTATATTTAAATTATTTAAGACATAATTTGGTAGATTATAAAAATAAATATGATTTTGATTTGTGATTAATGTATTTTTAAACAATTAGAGAATGAAATATTTTTTAAAGTGTTGGTTAGACTATGTTGTCTTGTAGAAGACTGAATAATTCAAGGGTCTGGAGTTAGTAAAGCAGGCAAGGTGCTAGCCTTTATATGCAACCTATCAAAATTCAATTCCTAGGTACCCATCTGGTCCCTGGCCCCGACCAGTGTATTCTCTGTGTCAGGAACCAGACCTGAGCAAAGCCAGTGTGTCCTGAAAGATTGAACAAAACGACAATACCAACAAAAGTATCATTCATATTTGAAACAGTTTTCCTGTTTTGTTCACTTAAAATTGAGTGAAATGCAACAATTGAGCACATAGTTCCTAAAGTTAGGGATGGTCATACACAACTTATCATGATGTTAAACCAGCAAGTTGGCATTTTGTCTACAGAGCCCAAAAGAAAATTGATGGAGTAAATGGCTCACAGAATAGACTTAATGATACACACAGACAAAACTGGGCACATGTCTAAATGTCTTTTGCTTGTCTATGTTGTTGGTTGCAGAGATCTACAATGTAGAAGTAGCTCCATTTACATACCAATTGCTCATTAAGAAAAGTAAGAATATGGGTCCATTTTTCTAACTATGTAATGTTTTGTGTAAAATTTCTCAAATCTATTATTTCTATAAGAAAATATTTGTCTTTTATTCATTAAAATCTAGAATTAAACTCATTAAACGTTTTTCTCATCTCTTATATGAGTTTTCTTCAGAAAATTCAAGGATTTTTGCTCTCCCTTGACTCTAAAAGCAAATATGAATACAAAGAATCAAAGGTAAAAGGAAGGCTGTTAGAATTCTTTTGAAGAATATAAAAAGATACCTATTTTTTTTTTTTGGCTACCATGGCATTAAAGTGAAATCGGAGGTTATCCACTGTGGGAGTAGAAAGGTTTTAAGGTGACACATTCAAAAAGCTCTTCTTTGAATATACTTGTTGTATGTTAGATCTTTTCTGAGAAACAGGAAAAAGAAGGGAGGGGAAAACTATGTTATATGGCATAAGCTCCAAAAATAACTAAAATTGTGCTGCATTCAGTCTAGTGCATTAAAAGATGTAATGCACAAGTGATGCTTTGGCAGCAGTTGAATAGCAGTCAAGTGTAAAATGTTCTTGCTATTTTTTTCTTTTTACACAATTTCTCAAATGACATGAGCAATGCAGCACTCAGAGTCTTTGCCAGTTTTATGAATTTCTTTAACAAGTGTAATGGACTTCAAGTAAGCTGTGTTCTATAAGTTCCGGTCTTACTCAGTCTGCTTTCCAGCTAGCAGACAAATAATAATAATTATTTTGTTCACAAATATGGTTGTACTTTCTGTAGTTGTTGTAACATTGACTAGCTCAATATTCTAAGGAGAGTGCAAAATCAGGAAAAAAAATAATCATATCACCTACTGGTCATTTCAATTTGACAAACAGTGCATGGGATGTTAGTTTTTACTAAATATGGGTTGTAGTGTCTTTCCACTTCATCACTGGCTTCTCTTTCAAAAAAGGAGGAAGCAGTGTTTCAATAGAAAAATGGGGTTCACTGTAAGCTTGAAAATCAAAAAAGTTACAAGCATCTAAATTGCTATTCAACTAAATAGGCTATTTCAATAAAAAAAATCCATTTGAAAAAAGAACTATTGCAGTCCTTGTTATAAAGAGTCATGAGTATTCATGGAAGATTAGTCTCATCAGTTCTCACAGGAAATACCCTTCTACATAAATCTGCTCTCTTTCATATTCAAAAACAACAAAAAAGCCATCTTCCTTCCAAAGGAAAGGGAAAAAAAAGTAATGACTTTAGAGATCTTGACAAACATTTTCTTAAACACTGACTGGCAGGCATGTTGATGATTTCAGCAAAAAATAAGATTAAAATGAAAATACATTAGAGGAAAGAGGGAGAGAAACAGGAATTGATCTTACCCTGGCAGGGTGATCATGTGTTGAGGTAAAGTCAACACATGAAGCATGCTTCTGGGGACGAGTGTTTCCCAGACAACCCACTTCAGCAAGGCCAAGATCAGCCCTTAGCTGGGAAAAGACAGAATGAATTTCACCTTGCCTTTAAATTGGCAATCTGTATCCAAATTGCTGTGACAGTGTGTGCTTTTAAGGCAGAAAGTGAGTGTATGTGAGGCTGTGTCAGCAGTTGGTAGATAAATGAAAAAATTTAGTCACATAGTTGTCTTGTTGATATAATTCTTACCCAGCTGGAATGGAAAGTGAGGCTATTTTGAGTTAGATTTAAAGTAAGTAAATCTAATGCTGAGGACAGATAGATTCACTGAATTACTGTCACTGTCATCCCGTTGATCTTGAATTACTCGAGTGGGCACCAGTAACGTCTCTCTTCCTCCCAGCCATGAGATTTTTAGCAGCCTTTTCTTTCTCTTCTTTTCCCAAAAATTGGCATCTCTTTCAGGGTCAGGGGAATGAGACCTGTTGTCATTACTGTATTTGGCATAGGAATATACCACAGGGAGCTTTTCAGACTCTGCCCATGCAGGCAGGATACTCTCAGTAGCTTGTCAGGTTCATTGAGAGGCATATAGTTATATATTTTTCTTTATAATTTGTTGCCTATTGTTTGAACCCCATCAGATATGGTGTAGTAACTGTGGAAAATGGATTGGAAGTGCCTTATAATGTGTTATGCAGCCGTGAAATGTCCACACGATCTGGAAAGTGGCCTGGAGCATGGCGGTGGTTGGGCAGTGAAGATTGGCTGCCAGGGCTGGGTCCTCGGGGTGGGTGGGAGGGCTCTCACCCACTGCATAATCTGGTGCAGAGTCCCGACTGATAGATTATTTTTTAAATATTTATCAAAATAAATTTTATAGAGTGTAAGCTTATTGTGGAACAGTGTGCCTTAGAATAAATATGTATAGATTGCATAGATCTTTGTGCTAGTTTTAAATCACCATGAAGTACATAGTTGTAAGTTTTCATATGATTAACCTCGTGGCATACAATGTTCCAACACCAATGTTCACTTCCCTTCACCAATATCCTCTGTTCCTCTCCCTCCTTGCCCCAGCCTAACTCTGTTGCAGCCTCTTTTCATTTTTTTCCTCTTTTTTTAACCACTATGGTTTACAATAATAGATAATAAAAGTAGAAGATAGAATAGTACAGTATTTGAGAGAGTATATTTGGCAACGAATTCTTAGCAATTTTGACCAGTTAGTTGAATAGAACCAAGACTTGACTCAGCATCTCCAAGGACTGCCTTCAGTACTTGACTCAAGGACAAATTTCAATCATTCTTATTTCAAGGACTCTTTTCCCTGTTCTTTGATAGTTTTTTTGACATGACTTTGTAGAACATCTGTAGAAATGAATATATAACCTACTAATCTATAAGAGTTAACACTAATGAGGAATAGCCAATAAAAAATTTCTTGCCTTTATTATTATTTTGTCAATCAATAATTATAGCTTGTGCCTACCCTGTAAGATGTTTCGAGATCTATAAAACTGCAGAGCACTCCTGTGTGATTGAACAGTGGCTACATGCTGGACAAGCTCAGTGAGTATGTACATACAACTTTTGGTTTCTTTGTCTTTCATTTTCACTATGTGAAGTAGGTTCCTTCGCCAGCTTTTCTTCTACTTGAGTTTCACACAACTGTGTTCAGGACTTATTGTTTGCTCTGTACTTGGAGATCACTTTTGGCAGTGCTCTGGAGAAAATTTGTGGTGTCATGGATGGAACTGCCTTATTTTCTAAAATATCGTGCCCCTTTTCCTAAAAAGTAGGTCTCCTAATGAGCAAGACAACTGGTTCAGTTTACTGGGTAAGAACCCTAAGTGTCACAGGAGCCTTGTGGAAAGCAGGTTTGAGCCGGGCTCGGGGGAGCGGCGGGGACCTCATGGGAAGGGGGGCTTTGTGGGCCGTCCCCCACGCCCCACCGAGGTCGCCAGCTGCCCCCCACGAGCGGCTCTCCGGCACGGCCACGGCCCCGGAGGCACAAGGACTTAGCACAGAGAACCAGCCGCTTGGAGCAGAAAAGCAAATGGACTTGTGTTGATCCGCGCCACCAAGCCTGCCCGGAGGGGGAAGGGCGTTGACCAGCCTGCCTGCTCCTCTCTGGAAAGAAAGATGGCGGCCGCACGGGAGCCTTGTGGAAAGCAGGTTTGAGCCGGGCTCGGGGGAGCGGCGGGGACCTCATGGGAAGGGGGGCTTTGTGGGCCGTCCCCCACGCCCCACCGAGGTCGCCAGCTGCCCCCCACGAGCGGCTCTCCGGCACGGCCACGGCCCCGGAGGCACAAGGACTTAGCACAGAGAACCAGCCGCTTGGAGCAGAAAAGCAAATGGACTTGTGTTGATCCGCGCCACCAAGCCTGCCCGGAGGGGGAAGGGCGTTGACCAGCCTGCCTGCTCCTCTCTGGAAAGAAAGATGGCGGCCGCACGGGAGCCTTGTGGAAAGCAGGTTTGAGCCGGGCTCGGGGGAGCGGCGGGGACCTCATGGGAAGGGGGGCTTTGTGGGCCGTCCCCCACGCCCCACCAAGGTCGCAAGCTGCCCCCCACGAGCGGCTCTCCGGCACGGCCACGGCCCCGGAGGCACAAGGACTTAGCACAGAGAACCAGCCGCTTGGAGCAGAAAAGCAAATGGACTTGTGTTGATCCGCGCCACCAAGCCTGCCAGGAGGGGGAAGGGCGTTGACCAGCCTGCCTGCTCCTCTCTGGAAAGAAAGATGGCGGCCGCACGGGAGCCTTGTGGAAAGCAGGTTTGAGCCGGGCTCGGGGGAGCGGCGGGGACCTCATGGGAAGGGGGGCTTTGTGGGCCGTCCCCCACGCCCCACCGAGGTCGCCAGCTGCCCCCCACGAGCGGCTCTCCGGCACGGCCACGGCCCCGGAGGCACAAGGACTTAGCACAGAGAACCAGCCGCTTGGAGCAGAAAAGCAAATGGACTTGTGTTGATCCGCGCCACCAAGCCTGCCCGGAGGGGGAAGGGCATTGACCAGCCTGCCTGCTCCTCTCTGGAAAGAAAGATGGCGGCCGCACAGGAGCCTTGTGAAAAGCAGGTTTGAGCCGGGCTCGGGGGAGCGGCGGGGACCTCATGGGAAGGGGGGCTTTGTGGGCCGTCCCCCACGCCCCACCGAGGTCGCCAGCTGCCCCCCACGAGCGGCTCTCCGGCACGGCCACGGCCCCGGAGGCACAAGGACTTAGCACAGAGAACCAGCCGCTTGGAGCAGAAAAGCAAATGGACTTGTGTTGATCCGCGCCACCAAGCCTGCCAGGAGGGGGAAGGGCGTTGACCAGCCTGCCTGCTCCTCTCTGGAAAGAAAGATGGCGGCCGCACGGGAGCCTTGTGGAAAGCAGGTTTGAGCCGGGCTCGGGGGAGCGGCGGGGACCTCATGGGAAGGGGGGCTTTGTGGGCCGTCCCCCACGCCCCACCAAGGTCGCAAGCTGCCCCCCACGAGCGGCTCTCCGGCACGGCCACGGCCCCGGAGGCACAAGGACTTAGCACAGAGAACCAGCCGCTTGGAGCAGAAAAGCAAATGGACTTGTGTTGATCCGCGCCACCAAGCCTGCCAGGAGGGGGAAGGGCGTTGACCAGCCTGCCTGCTCCTCTCTGGAAAGAAAGATGGCGGCCGCACGGGAGCCTTGTGGAAAGCAGGTTTGAGCCGGGCTCGGGGGAGCGGCGGGGACCTCATGGGAAGGGGGGCTTTGTGGGCCGTCCCCCACGCCCCACCGAGGTCGCCAGCTGCCCCCCACGAGCGGCTCTCCGGCACGGCCACGGCCCCGGAGGCACAAGGACTTAGCACAGAGAACCAGCCGCTTGGAGCAGAAAAGCAAATGGACTTGTGTTGATCCGCGCCACCAAGCCTGCCCGGAGGGGGAAGGGCGTTGACCAGCCTGCCTGCTCCTCTCTGGAAAGAAAGATGGCGGCCGCACAGGAGCCTTGTGGAAAGCAGGTTTGAGCCGGGCTCGGGGGAGCGGCGGGGACCTCATGGGAAGGGGGGCTTTGTGGGCCGTCCCCCACGCCCCACCGAGGTCGCCAGCTGCCCCCCACGAGCGGCTCTCCGGCACGGCCACGGCCCCGGAGGCACAAGGACTTAGCACAGAGAACCAGCCGCTTGGAGCAGAAAAGCAAATGGACTTGTGTTGATCCGCGCCACCAAGCCTGCCCGGAGGGGGAAGGGCGTTGACCAGCCTGCCTGCTCCTCTCTGGAAAGAAAGATGGCGGCCGCACGGGAGCCTTGTGGAAAGCAGGTTTGAGCCGGGCTCGGGGGAGCGGCGGGGACCTCATGGGAAGGGGGGCTTTGTGGGCCGTCCCCCACGCCCCACCAAGGTCGCAAGCTGCCCCCCACGAGCGGCTCTCCGGCACGGCCACGGCCCCGGAGGCACAAGGACTTAGCACAGAGAACCAGCCGCTTGGAGCAGAAAAGCAAATGGACTTGTGTTGATCCGCGCCACCAAGCCTGCCAGGAGGGGGAAGGGCGTTGACCAGCCTGCCTGCTCCTCTCTGGAAAGAAAGATGGCGGCCGCACGGGAGCCTTGTGGAAAGCAGGTTTGAGCCGGGCTCGGGGGAGCGGCGGGGACCTCATGGGAAGGGGGGCTTTGTGGGCCGTCCCCCACGCCCCACCGAGGTCGCCAGCTGCCCCCCACGAGCGGCTCTCCGGCACGGCCACGACTCCAGGGCACAGAAACCAATCTCTTAACTAGCTAACTTTTAATAGAAATTCTTCCAGGGTCAATAAGTAAAATAGCAGAAATTCAAAACCGCGCGGCCGCTATAGCGGCCGCGCGACATCATTTTATTCTTAAACCAAGTTGTAGAAAGCAAATCATTTCACAACGCTGTTTCAGTATGTCTGATTGGGGGGGGGGGGTCGTAAACTCTAAACAATAATTGTGCATCTTCTATCGAAATAATCTATCTAGTCAAAGTAGATAGAGTATTAACTAGAACTCATCTGCCTCACAAGAATTGGAAGGGGTGGGAGGTGGGGGTCTATTGGGGTTCGGGGTTAAAAATGAGTATTGGTAAAGGGAAATGTGTTCGGTATCTACATGACTGAGACCTAAACCCGAAAGCTCTGTAACTTTTCCCACAGTGATTCAATAAATAAATAAATTATAAAAAAAAAAAAAAAAAGAACCCTAAGTGTCAAAAATAAATGTGAAGGTTTAGTTTTAGGTGATAATATTTTTCCTGAAATAATATTTATTTGGAATAAAATAACAGTTCCTCTGTCCTATACACACATATAGAAACATAGTAGTTTGTCTTTAAACTGAATTGAGCATGTCTTGCAAGACTTTAAGTATTTATGTTTTAGACATTCATTTTATCATACTCTATATACATCCATCAAAGTGCCCACCTTTCTCCCCCATGCCCAGAGCACTCTTCTTATCTAATGCACTGTCCCCTGATCTCCACCTCCCAACCACCACCTTGGCAATCTCAGTTCTCTCATTCAGAGCATTAGACTTGTTTTCTCCTGTTGTTATTTGTTTGGTTGGGATTTTTTTTTGGTTGAGCTGGAGAACTGTGGCATATGCCACTGTACCCAGCGCTTACTCCTATGCCTGGAGATCACTTCTGGTGATACTTTAGTGACCACACAACGTTGAGCACTCAAACCAGCATCATGCAAGGCAAAGACCTTAACCGCTGCATTGTCTATCCAGCATGGATGCTTATTTTTATGTAATCTATACTCTTGCTTTATTTCATCATACACTACCTTTCAGCCTTTTCCTTATTCAGCATTTTGCTTTCTTCGGGCTTATTTTGGCTAACATGAAACCCTCTTGTTCAATGCATGTAATACTGTGTTGGTGACTATAACCATTATGCTATTTGTTAGGTCCCTAGAACATTCTTTCCCTATACATTTTCCTGATTTCTATACTATGTGAAGATCAATATGAAGAAATTATATTTTGATACTGAGCCACAATCCAGCAGTGTTCAGGGATCACTCCTGGAAGTGCTCAGATGACCATATGTAATATCTAGAATTAAGCTCAAGCAAGGCAAGAACATTTACATTTGCACTATTTCTATGGAAAATTAAAATAAAGAATCTTTATAGCAGAATACAACATCAAAGAAAAATATGACATGGAATAGAACAGATTATATATGCAAAGAACTAAAAGGAATACGACCTGAGTAGATTTGGTGAAGGAAGGAGAGGACTGGGGAGAACAAACTAGGAGGGAACCATTAGAAGATAGGAGTTTAAAAAAATTGGATATTACAGGGTTACAGTGAGAAGTTCTAGATGCTTGTAAAGTACTGGACTTATAAAGTATAATGAATAGTCTAGAAGCTATTGGTTTGTTACTCGAATAGCATTAGATAAGAGACTTAGAAGGAAATTTAGGCAAGAGCTCAGTTAAATATATGTATCTGTTACATAGAGAAGAAGTTGCATAGGAGGTAGATATTGTTGAATCAATTTTCATATTATAATTAAAGGAAGAAAATAACTTAGATTGCCTATATAAGTGAAAAATAAAAGAAGAAAACTGAATCAACCTGCATGGACTTAATGAAAAAAACTCAGTTCCTCAGGGGGAACTATGGAATATTCAGTTTTCCAAAAGTTATGACAAAAAGGTTTTAAGATGTTAGAGAGGATTAACTATTTAACATGCTCCCAAGTGTTCTAAAAGTTAATTACTGAAGTGAAATGCATTATTTGAAACTGGAAAAATGTAGGTCAATGCTAATCATAGGGAAAAAGTACTAATACTGACTTAGTGGAGAAGACATTAGTAAGAATGTTAGGGAGAATATCAGTGAAATATGAGCATACCTTTATGTTAAGTATGTTGTATATTTATCTGTGAAGAGACATACTACTTTTTTAAGTAGAAATACAGAAAGAGTATGAAAAATCAAAAAGATAGGAAGTCAGAGAAAACTAGAAGAGATTATTTCTAGGAAGAAAGATTATTTCAAGGAAGAAGCATCAGAGAACTACTCAACTATTCTTTACACATGGTGCAACAATGGGGTAAAATGAAGGAAGAGGTGAGATCAGGTAGCATGGGGATTTTTCTCATATTCCTTATTCATGAAAATATTGGGATATACATGTTATATCCAAATACAAAAAAATCAATGAATTCAGAATCGCTTTTCTCATATTTTTTTATAATGCAGAAAGAAATAGAAGGCACTGGATCTCTTTAGGAGTACTGTGTTATGCCATTAATTTACAAATTGAATTTTATTAAGTGTGCTTGTTGAAAATATTTGGCCATGTTTGATCTTCAACTTTTTGTGGGTTTTGTGATTCTAGAAATGTGCTAGGCTTAAATCAAAAATATCTGTATATTTTTGAAAGATATAATTTGATTTTTGCCCACTCCATTCAATTTCCCATCTAGCTGCCACAATTTAAAATATGCAATCATTTCAAAAATGAGGGCTCAAACCACACACTGATCTCTCTAAATTTTTAAGATCCTATATTTGAAAAGAATATTAATACTTGATATGCAAGTTGCTTCTTTTACTTTTTTTAAAGGATCAGTGATAAAAATATGACCAAGTACACTAAAGAATGAATGAAGTGTTGAATTTTTAAAAGGACATAGCTAACATGTGGTCTCAAAGGAAAAATATACACTCTTGGGAAAAGATTTTATTGGTATTCAAGAGAAAAATTTACAGGTATCACTATATCTTTGGTAGCAGTATATGTTTTTGAGGAATTTTTTGGCTATAAATTCCAAAACAGCAGGATTAATTGCTTAACTTTGACTCAGAACCTAGTGAAATAAAAAGAGAAAAACTCATTTTCTTTTTAATGTTCCGGAGAAAAAGAAAGTTTTATAGAGGAGTAACACAACTTTATGACTTTATGCTGAGAAAGTAATGTTAAGAAGGAATCCTACCAATCTAATGATTTGGGAGGGAGCATACATACCTAATACACAATGCAATAATGATATGTGTCTTGCTCAATTTTTTATTGTCAATGAAATTAAGAATCATCTAGAACATTATTATTAAAATTATTTTAATTGCATCTGTCCTTGGAAAAAGCAAAGGTTAAAAGTCAAAAATTGGGGGCTGGAGCAATAGCAAATTGGGTAGGGCATTTGCCTTGCACACAGCCGAAATGGTCAACCCAAGTTTGATTCCTCTGCCCCTCTCAGAGATCCTGGCAAGCTACTGAAAGCATCTCTCCCACAGAGAAAAGCCTGGCATGCTACCCATTATGTAAACACAGTAACAACAAGTCTCACAATGGAGACGTTACTGGGCCCACTCGTGCAAGATTGATGAACAACGGGAGGACGGTGCTACAGTACTATAATGACAATAGTCAAAGCATTGAATCAAACTAAATTCCTGTTACTGGATAAAGTCTGGATGACTGGAGAGAGAAGCTGTGTTACATATACACAAAGAAATATGACTTTGCATTAAAAACAAAGAGATAAAATGGATTGATAAAACTTGAGGTATTATAAAATTAAATTGTTTCACTTGCGTGCAGAATAAAAATGTGTAAAGCAAATTTTATAATAAGGAATAAGTGGAAAACCTTGGCTTGGTGAACATTGTGGGGATTACTTAGAGAAAGGAGGGGTGGGCAGGAGAAATGAGTGGAGAGTATTCTGGAGAGGAGCTGGCACTGAAACTGTTGGTAAATACAGAGGATCCTATGCACATCCAGAGTTGTGAAGACATACCCAGAAATCCCATAATGCTATACAACAATGACAAATCAATTATAAAAGGAGAAAATACAGTGCTATTTTTAGAAACAAGAATAACATTTAAAAAATTGAATTTCACACATAACAACTAGAAAAAGAAGAAATATCAAAACCAAGAGTATGCATGAAGAATAAACTAATAAAAGTTAGAGCAGAAGAAGGAAAAATGAAGTACTGCAGTTCACAGCTATGTGGAAGGGGCTGGAAAAGATCATGCTGAGTCAAGCAAGTCAAAGGGAGATAATATTACTGTTATAAAATAATTGAATGTACTTAAGTCTATCTATGCATATGTATATACAAATATATCAATAGATTTAATAATCAATGCAATTTTATCACATATAAATATAAGATATTTATAAGAAGAAAACTATTTTCAGAGCATAATCTGAGTCAATGTCAGCTATTACCAACTACCATGCAAAACATTGTACTATTCACGGTCACGGTCACGGTCCTCCCGTTGTTCATCGATTTGCTTGAGCGGGCCCAGTAACGTCTCCATCATGAGACTTGTTACTGTGTTTGGCATATCGAGTATGTCACGGGGAGCTTGCCAGGCTCTGCCGTGCGGGTGAGATACTCTCGGTAGCTAGCCGGGCTGTCCAAGAGGGGCGGAGGAATTGAAATTGAGTCGGCCATGTTGGCTGCATGCAAGGCAAACACCTTTCCACTGTGCTATCATTCCAGTCCAGTCCATTGTACTATTAATAAATACTAATATATTCAACTAGTATGATTTAACAGGAAACAGAAGCAAAAATGAAGCAAGAGGGAGAATTTCATATTATGCTCCATGAAATAACATTCAGTAATTTTTTCTACAGTATTTTATTTTCATTCATACTAATTTTCATGAGAACTACAAATATAAAAATCAGTAGCAGTGGGTTTGGCATTTTGTGATAAACGCTTCAAAAATATTTCCCTCTATGTCTGATACTCCACTGCACCTTTAATTTACCTGGGGTATTTTCTTAAATGACTATTTTCAAATTCAGCCACCAATGAACCATCTTATTTAAATAACAATCTCAATGTGTAAACCTTTTTAATATATATTTAAAAATATTTTATTATTCATCTAGGTACCGAGAGTATTCGATATGCCAGACACAGTAACAACAAAATCTCCAATGGAGACGTTACTGGGCCCGCTCGAGCAAATCGACGATCAACGGGAGGGCCTTTACCTTTACCTTATCTAGGTATTTTAATAATGCACAAAGTATTTTAGTAAGTATTGCAGTTTCATTATAAACTCATTGTAGTACTCAAACAATAAATATTAATCATGAATATCCAGGATGGATTAAAAAATCCCAATACTACACAATCCTTTACTATTATACAAAATTTACATCTACATTCTTGATATTCTTCTGTTTTCTTTTCCCCTCTCTTGCTCTTGTATTCAGTAGTAGATGAATGCCTGACATTTTGGAAGTTTTAGAAATCTGAAAGACTTCGTTCTCATAGCACTATCCTGGGTAATACCAAAATCAATACCTCCATAGACAACAAAAAAAAAATCATTGAAATAAAATCACCTGTCCTACAAATAACAGCTCATTTTGATATAATAAGAGGTATAATTAAACCAAGAAACCTACAGTTTTATGACTTTAGAATGAAATAATAAAGACAAATGAAGTGGCTAGAGTATTGTCACATATGCAAAAAACCTGTGCAGAGAATTTTATGATATTCAAGTCCAAAGAGTGTTAGAATGATGTTGAAGAACAGGACTGAATTTGAATTATTTGTGGTTCTAAAAACAGTTTACAATTGTATTGTCATTGATTGAATAAAAACTGCTGAAATATTACTGTCTGCTTCAACTATATTTCAGAAAAATGCAATTTGATTAAATAGTGAATCACAATTATTAGTAGTGAACTGCTTTAATTCCAAGCCATGTGAAGTTAAATGACTAAATGAACACAGGTAATAGATAAGTGATGTATAAAACAATACAAAGGTTCCTGCTTAAAGTGTCTTTACATTTTTATTTAATGTTTTATTTTAAATTAATGGAGAACTATAATAAATGAGTGCCCATGTTGTTGTAAAACTAAAGATCTCGGGACTGGAGCAATAGCACAGCAGTTAGGGTGTTTGCCTTGCATGCAGCCAACCCAGATTTGATTCCCAGCATTCTATATCATCTCCAGAGCAATGCCAGGAGTAATTCCTGAGTTGCATGAGCCAGGAGTAACTTCTGTGCATTGCCAGGTGAGACGCTAAAAAAAAGAGAGAGAACAAACAAACAAAAAAAAACTAAAAATCTCTTCTGCTTATGCTATTTATTGCATCATTTATTGTAATTCTAATATAATCAGTGATTACAGAACTTAATGGATTTAGCATTAAGTTCACTTAATGCTAAAACTCCATGATTCTGATTATTTTAAACCCCATGACAAACATTTAAAACTAATTTTCACAATAAAAAACACTGCAAATTTGCTCTTGAATTACAGGTTGTTTGCCTCTTGCTTGGGATTTTAAATATGTCTACACTTTAAGTATATAAAGTGCCTGTAAATAGATATTATATCAACATATAGCTGTATTTTTCCAGCTGTTTTATAAAGCATGTCTTTGGTTTTCAGTATGTGGATGAATAAACTATTTAGAAAAATTCATGGATTTTCATGCAGCTACTATAAACCCTAAAATGACAAGAGTTCCTTGCTGTGAAACATAAAATATGTTAACTGGAAGCAGTGTAAAAAAATATATTTTCAGCTATATATATACTCAGTATAATTACCTATGCTACAGCAAACAGAAAAACTTAGAATTTAAATTTTTATGAGAAAGAATAAAATAAGACATTAATATTGCAAAGTAAAAATGATTAAAAAGGCCAATTTTATTCTTATTAAAATATTATAAATTCCTACAGTAAAAAGATTAATCTAAGATAAATACATTGAATATGAGCATTATTTAAGTAAAACTAGACATGGAAATTTGAAAACAGTTATTCTACTTGATTATTTGGAAATATACTTAATATTAAAAATAATCGCCTGCCAAACAAATATGAAAATTAGTTAAAGTTATCATTGCTTTACCTTTAAGAGGCTAAATGTGAACTGAAAATAAAATGAGAAACAAAACAAAACTAAGAATTATAAAACAAATAGAAATAATGGCTCATGAACTTCATAAAATTGAAAGTACGTATTCCTTGATAGTTCAAGGAATACACACACACATACACACACACATATATGCATTTATATAAAATCGTATTCAACAAATATTCTGTTTAATGCAAAATAAAACTGTAAAATAAAATTGGTATGGGGTGGGCATGGAAGTTCCCAGACTGTAAAAAATAATATGTTTATGAGACCAATATTAATTAGGTATTCAAACCACATGGGGAACTCGTATGAGAATTTTCAGTTTTGAGTTTAGAAAAGCACAAAATTGGAAAAGAGGTTTGCAAAGATATTACTTTCTATTAGTTGGGGATTTTTTTTTTTTTTTTTTTTTTTTTTTTTGCTGAGGGAGTGGTGAGCAGGTACAGTGCACACCATGAAATTCTCAGGGTTTTTGCTCCTGGCCTGGGTTGGGGAATCATATCCTGAGCTGAGCTGGTATTGAACCCAAGGCAGCTTCATGCAAGGCTAGAGTACTGTCCACTATATTGTCATTCCCGTGCCATACGTGATTTTTCAGATATGAAATTCAACATTGTATATCAACTCTCTAAGTTCTGGTGTACAGAAAGGCTAGGATGAATTTGCCTGATGATGTCTCAGCAATTAAATTATCATGGTACTTACCTCAAATACATAGTTTATGGGGGTATGGTGCCACCAGCAGGTCAATCTGTACCTGTGAGGTGAGTGCATCAGCATCCTGATGGCACCTTCAGACTTCCAGATACTCCAAAATTGCTGCTGTGCCTTTGCCCAGACCTCAAAAACTTGGGGCAAAGTTTACCAAGAAAGTAAACGGCCAAAAGTTAGGTATGTGGGAAACACACCCAGAAACCACCTCCGGCTCAGCTATATAATTGGAGGCAAGGCCTCTTTGATTCCTGATTGAATTGCTTAATGGACATGATCCCAGAGACTCAGAAACAAATCTCGAAACGCAACAGTTTTTGGCAGAAATGCTTCCAGTCCCTCCAGTAGGTTACCAGTGCTGGGCCAACCCAGGTGGGAATAGGTTTCGTGACTTGGCCTGTTCCCCCCGGCAGCCCAGTGGCCATCCTTCAGAGGCCACTGGACAGTCAGGTTTGGGCCCCCAGTGATGAGACATGCAGGGCCTCACAGGATGGGGGTGTAGCTGGTCCTGTCCTCCCCACCCCAACAAGACCCCAAGTCATGGCCCACGAATGGCCTCTCTGGCTCCTGATCAAGCTGCTTAACAGCCATGATCCCAGAGACTCAGAAATAAATCGCGAAACCCAGTGGCTTTTGGCAGAAATGCGTCTGGACCCCGCACTAGGTTACTGTTGCTGGGCCATCCCGGGGGGAAAGGGTGTTGTCCCTCTGCCTGATCCCCCTTGGTGACTCAGTGGCCATCATCCTCCAGAGGCCATTGGACAGTCAGGTCTGGGCCCGCAGTGACAAAACTTGTTGGGCCTCACAGGATGGGGGTGGAGCCGGTCCTGCTCTCCCTGTCCCAACGAGACCCCAAGCCATCACCCACGAACGGCCTCTCTGGCTCCTGATCAAGTTGCTCAATGGCCATGATTCCAAAGACTCAGGAGAAAAATCTCGAAACCCAGTGGCTTTTGGCAGAAATGCCTCCAGATTTAAGTGTTAAAATTTCGGAATTTCAAAATCACATGGCCCTACTGCAGTCACACGACATCATATGTTATTCATAACTAGCAATAGAACACAAATTGTCTACTGTTTCCTTTTCAGCAGATCTGAGTGTTGGGGTAAAATCTCAAATAATAATGGTGGGTCTGGTGTCAAAATATTGAATGTCATCAAAGTAGAGAGAGAGTAATGTGGAAATCATCTGCCCCACAGGTAGGGGGAGCGTGTGGGATGGGGGTATACTGGGGTTTTTTGGTGGTGGAGAATGGGCACTGGTGAAGGTACGGGTGTTTCATTGTATGACCGAGACTTAGACCCGAAAGTTTTGTAACTGCTCTCTCGGTGATTCAATGAATAGAATTATAAAAAGTGAAAAAAAAATTAAGGTGGAGTTCATGCACAATTCAATCAGCTACTCAGTGGCTGAATAAATAGCAGTACTCCTACATAAAAAAAAATGCATAGTTTATAGTGCTCTCCGCCCCTCTCGGATTGCCCAGCAAACTACCGAGAGTATCTTGCCCACACGGCAAAGCCTGGCAAGCTACCTGTGATGTGTTCAATATGCATATTTGATACGCCAAAAACAGTAGCAACAAGTCTCACAATGAGGACGTTATTGGGCCCACTCGAGCAAATCGATGAACAACAGGAGGACAGTGCAGTGCTACAGATATAAGAAAAAAATCTAAATGAAAACAAGTATGTCAGGTGGCATCAAAAGGATTTTGTAGTGATTCAAAAGCAAGAAAAAAAATCAGGGAAGTGACAAAAAACAATTATGGTGCACAACTGGATTCTTTCAAAAAAGTTCTGATTTGACACTTTCGAGAGAAATTTACATGAGGTAACTGGAGATTGTATGTATAGAATTGATTTATGGAACACATGAAGTTTTTTCCCCAAGAAAGCAGTGGATGTGGGAACAGAAAATAGAATTATTCAATGTTGGAATTGGTATAAACAATAAAAACATTGTTTCTCAATGTTCACAGCCTCAAAGTTTAGCACCAATTGCTGCTGAAATGATGCTTTAGTTTGCTGGGCGAGGTACAACAGAGTTTTGGGTCTGAGTTTTGTTTTCTTGTACATTCTAGCCATTTTTCATTTGGAATATTAATTCACCACTGCTCTTTATCATTTCTATACTGCAAAGAATTTTCATAGGGAATTCAAGGATGAATGTTAGGATTTCTCTAAACGTTCATTGTTTCTAAAGTGACTTCACACTTCCTAGGACTTCTTGACATGATCTAAAATTTCCAAAGCACTTTGTAAAAATGATGGATTTTTTAGCTTGGGAATGTGGAAAAAGTGGTAGAGCCCATGAATGCCTTACAGGTGTGAGGTTCTGGATTTAATTCAATTCATACAGATTACAAATGGTAGCATGAGCAAAAGCATTATCAACAATACCATCACAAAAACTGACAAACAATAATATCAACTAGGAAAAATTCTTGTCTTCTTAAATATTCAGATGTAGATGAAAATAGACCTTGCATAGTTTTAGAGGGAACTGAGTATTTGGCAGACGTCTTGGAAAAGGCAAAAAAAATTAAAAAAATTAAAACCAAACTGGAACAGAGCACACAATAACATTGCCATGTTTAAAATAAAAGAAAGAAAACATGTTCATCAAAACAGTGACATCAGGGTGTTACAGCGCAGCAGGTAGGGCATTTGTCTTGCTCCCAGTGACCCACATTAGATCTCTGGTATTTCATATGGTTCCCTGAGTACCACCAGGTGTGCTCCCTGATCGCAGAGTCAAGAGTAACCCCTGAGCATCCCTTGATGTGGCCCTAAAACAAATAAAGGAACAGAAAGAGCTCTTACCTCAATATACCACAGGAAATCTGAGAGTGGAATTCTGTTTCTAAAAATACCTTTGTTTATTTCCCGGGAACATTTTTGCTTCTCCCCCCACCCATAAATGTAAGAAAAATATCTTCCAAATTGTTTTAATAGTAAATTAAGTTTTCAAAGGTATTTTTAATATAATCAGTTTTTTAGCGGAAGATGCTGTGGAATAATGTTACTCACCTTCTATAAGTTAGAAAAAAAAGGGTTTCACAAGAAAAATAAGTAATACTAATATTAGCTCCCCAATGGCGAAATACTTTGAGTTAAAGCATATGTGATATATCTCTTAGATTAATTTAAATAATAAAAAGTCTTTTGTGAGATATAAAATCATGTTTCAAGTCTAGCAAGAGATATTTTAAGATAATAAATTTGATTATATGAGAAAAAGTTTTTTTTAAATTACAAAAATATAGCCAGCTTTGTAAATAAACATTTACTGTTAAAAGATAGGAGTATTAAAATATATTCTAAACTTTTGAGGAAAAATCTAAATTTAATGTTTTTGAGGTTTTTTTAAGTGATTGCTTATTGAAAAAGAAAGCTTACAATGAATAAATTAAAAAGTGTATAAGAATGAAAAGTAACAATTTTAGTTGAAATATTTTTACTGTTTTTGTATTATATCTAGTAAAATTTATGGAATGATACTAAATATCTGACTATATTACTCAAATGCATTTTAACTACAAAACATAAGCTCTTATAGTTTGTTATTTTTTTACTAGCTATTATAAGTTTATATCAATATTTTACATTGTAAAAGAGATCCCTGATTTAATAAATATAAGAAATGACTACTGCCAATTGATATGTACTCGCCAAGGGTTAATTTGAAGGTTCAAATAATAGTTATTTCAAAAAATAGCTGCATTGAAAATCAAAATTCTTATGTATGGCATTATAAGTTATGTGAAATAACATTGCATATTTTTCTATCTGTCTAGGCATATTTTTCTATCTGTCTAGAAACAGTTTCTCATTAAAAAAATCCATGAAACCTTCTCTAAAGTGCACATTTTTGTTTTCATCCTATTTTCCTACCAGGAGGAACCAACATTCTTTGAAATAAAAATGTCTAAACCATTTTCTAAAAGGTAAAAGGTGAGTCTGCAACATTTTGTTGTGCCAAAACGCAATGAAACTTTCAAAGATTAATAGGGTTATATTGAAAGGACACAGGAGTCAATGAAAAGGGGTCTCCCACTGGCCAAAGTTGATACATTTTGAGCATCCAAAGAAATCTACTGAGGGAAGTTGATTGATATATAATAAATCTAAAATATCCTAAGTGCACTTAAACTGAAATGAAAAAAATCAACAAAACGTTCAACAAGATGTTAGCCACATATAGTGGTGTTATTTTGGTTATTCTTCTAGTATTTAATAAGTAACTGAGTTATTTAGTCTATTTTTTATTAATGAAGAAACTAAGTATAAAAACACTAGAAATAACATTAATAGAGTAATACAATAGGTGCTGATCTCAAGACAATCAACAATATCACAATATTAACTGAATATGTCTTTTGAAATTATTTCAGAGTTATGCTTTCCTGATAATAAGACACTGTAATTTTTTTCATTAATTCAATGTTTTGCAAGTATTTTATAGAAACTAATCAAGTTACAGAATCAGAAGAGAAAAAAAGCCTTGTATATCTAAGAACAAACAACTATTGGGCAAGAGAAATGTACTATAAGAGTTAAAGAATGAGATAACATTAATTATCTTAATCAGGATAAATAGTGGAGCATCATTTTTTACCATTTAAATAGAAAATAATTAATTAAAGAATATAAATTTCAACAGGATCATCATCTTCATAGACGAGGATGTTAGCAACTAGCCGGCTAGCAGACAAAATAATTATCCTCTCATCTCACCACTTGCCAAAAAAATACAACAAAGAAAGAAGACTGCAAATAGTTAAGTTCACTCTAGCAGAAAATATAGGCTACAGACTCAAAAAAGTGAAGGTACAAGTCTCAAGATGCTATAACCTGTTTCAGTCTATTACCATTTGATACCGATAATCACAGTCACTCTCTTTGTCAAATAGTCGCTTAGATATAAGCTTAAGATCACCAATAGTCAATGTTAATTTACTCCAAAAAGTCATTGGGAAAAAAAATGCCTATAATAGCACACTAACACTGATATCAAAACAAGGGTAGCTGATTTCTGCAAATCACAAGGACACATTAATACCTGAAATCTGGAATGAGACATTATTTTCCAGAGTTTTACAGAAATAATACTAGGAAGCAAGGTACAAAATATCACCTAAAGTTTTAAAGACTAGCCCAACCCAAGGATAATCAAGCACAAACTCTTTTCATTTAATGTGATAACTCATTCAATCTCAAGGTTAATATTGACTACAAAGTACACTTGTCCCTGGTTTGCCTAAGCGTTCAACAAGCTAGTCCTTGGTAGAAAAAATGTCTTCTTTTCCCATTATATTTTCTACCATAGAGACATAAACTCAAGTGAGATGCCCAGATTGACAGAGCAGTTAGCAGACCAACCTTGTCAAATGCAGGTAAAAATTCTTTGAACTAAAACGGGTAGGGCATTTGCCTTGCATGCGACTGACCCAGGTTTGATTCCTTCGTCTTTCTCAGAGAGCCCTGCAAGCTACCGAGAGTATCCCGCCCTCACGGCAGAACCTGGCAAGCTCCCCATGGTGTATTTGATATGCCAAAAACAGTAAAAAGTCTCACAATGGAGACATTACTGGTGCTCGCTCAAGCAAATCGATGAACAACAGGGGGATACTGTTACAGTACTATTTATCTACAACACATTGCATTCACATTAGGTCAAGGTCACAGTTCTCCGGTTGTTCATCGATTTGCTCGAGTGGGCCCAGTAATGTCTCCATTGAGAGACTTGTTGTTACTGTGTTTGGCATATTGAACACATCATGGGTAGCTTGCCAGGCTTTGCAGGGGGGGGGGAGGGATACTCTCGGTAGCTTGCTGGGCTCTCCAAGAGGAGCGGAGGAATCAAACCCAGCTCAGCCTGGCGGCTTCCCGCAAGACAAACACCCTATCGCTGTGCTATCACTCCATCCTGCTGGAGGGACCTGGGGCTCTAAACTGGGGCGAGGGGTAAGGAATGGGCAGCACCAGTCTCGGTCAGAATCCAGGACGCCCTCGGGAGCGGCAGCATGGTTGGGTCTAAGGACACAAAGGAGGATAGGGTTGGCCTCCGGGGCTGAGTGACCCACAGAGGCCACTGGGCGAGAAGGGTGGCCAGGACACGGGAAGGGACAATGCAAATCAAGTGGCCTGTCTGAGGTCCAGAATGTAGCGAGTGGCTGGAGCGATAGTACAGCGGGGAGGGCGCTTGCCTTGTAAGTGGAGGCCCCAGGTTTGACCCCACCTCAACAGTCCGTGGGGCGCCCTGAGCACCTCCAGGAGTAACTCTGAGCCTCGCTGGATGTGGCTGGGAGGGGAGAGGAGAGAGCAATTAGGGAACAGCACACATAGTTATAAAAAATTATTAGGTATGATAAAATTTATATCTATCTCTAGTTGAAAAAATGTAAATGACTTAATTTTTACTGTATCACTGTGATACAGTATTGATATTGCTAAATAAAGCTCCTTTAAGTGCAAAGAAAAGTAAACAAGGCCTCTGCTTTTGTTCTCTGCTTTTAGTTAAAACATTTAAGGCAAAAAAAAAACCTTTCAGGCATAGCTTTTGTTTACTAATATTAGTAAGTCATTGTATTTACTCCAGTTAATAATAACCATACTAGCAAATTATCATTATTCTCTAAAGTTATTCCGCTAAGCAGTCAATCTGGAGAAAATTTAATTCATATATAGAATATAATCTAAAAAATTTGTGTAAGAGATGTTTTAAATAATAAAATTAGAGAAGTCCTTATTTAGATAAAGCAGTACTGAAGGTCTCTAGAAATGACTAAGAATATGACAAAACCAAAACAAGAAATTTGAATCAAGTCTACATAAGAATATAACAATAATCTATCTGGAGATGCTTTCTAAGAACAGTACTTGATATTCTTGGAAATATTCAAAATTCTTACTTCAAGAAATTGGGTTAAGTTGCTGATCAAATATTTCATATGTATTGTATATATTATATAAAATAAATAAAATCCTCTTGTTAAATACCAGGTTTTATTACTGTTCTTTCTCTGCCAGCCATCTCCATTACTTCCTACTGTTATCTCTTGGATTCCTTGTTTCTTCTTCCTATTGTCCTCCTCTTTATTACTATTATTATCAGCAGTAGTATTTGTAGTAATATCTTTATGGTAAAAATTAAGAGTCTCCTGCCCCTGGCCCTGGCTGTCTTCACTGGAGCCCCTTGGAGGCAGGCGGTGGAGTTTCCCTCCCTGTCCCAAGCAAAGCTCCAGCAGCTGAAGACCTCTGGAACCCAGCTACAGCCATGCTCAAGACCAATCTCCACAGGTTTGGACCATCCTCACGCATGAAGGAACCAGCAGAATAACCCATGTGTGTGGGACCTGGGGCTGAGGTCTCCAAGCCTGCTCGGATCAGGTCTGGGACCCCTCCTCCCAGATCCTCTATCTTCCAGTAGCTAGGCAGTTACATGCACCAACTGCCCCCAGTGACATGTAATCCCATCAATGGCCATGATCCAGAGACTATATAACGAAGCTCACGATTCGATTCCTCCATTGCTCTCGGAGAACCTGTTCAGGCTACCAAGAGTATCCTGCCCACATAGCAGTCTGGCAAGCTCCTCTGGCAAGCAGTCTGGGGTATTCAATATGGCAAAACCCATTAAAAATGATGGGTTGGCGTTCCCCTGACCCAGAAAGAGCCTACAATGTGGCACTGTTGGGAAGGATGAGTAAAGAGAGGCTGTTAAAATCTCAGAGCTAGGACTAATGGAGACATTATTGGTGCCTGCTTGAACAAATAGATGAACAACAGGATGACAGTGATACAGTGATACAGTGATAAAAATTACTATTGCTATCATTAATTTTACATAGATTCTAGTACACCTTCACTTAATCACTTAATCACTTAACTTCCCGTTAGTCGTCGATTTGCTCGAGCGGGTGCCAGTAACGTCTCCATTTGTCCCTGTCGCGTGCTAGTGTAGCCCAATGGCATCTCTTCGCTCCGGGAACATGGAGGGCCTCAAACCGATCGTTCATGATCTTGACAAAGAAGTCTGACCATCTGGTAGGTGGGCGGCCACGCGGTCTTTTGACATCCCGTGGAATCCAATCAGTAACAGCTCTAGTCCAACGGTCGTCTTTAAATCTCATTACGTGACCAGCCCATCTGATTTTCGACACCTTGGCAAATGAGACAGCGTCCCTGATCCTTGATCGTCGACGGATGTCAGAACTCCGGATTCGTTCTCTCATTTGAGTAAAACGTGATATTCCAAGCATAGCTCTTTCTATTCTTCTTTGGGAGACCTGAATGGCGTTCTCATCTTGTTTGCGTAGGGCCCAGGTCTCTGAGGCATATGTTAATGCAGGAAGAACAGTGGAATCAAAGAGATGTGCCCGGAGCCGGAGGTTCTTCGTCCTCTTAGCTATTTCTTCGACGTTCTTGAAGGCGTTCCAAGCCGCTCTCTTCCTCCTGCGCAGCTCGGGTGCCAGGTCATTTGTCATGTTGACCTCTCGACCTAGGTACACATAGCTGTTGCATTCGGAGATGGTCGTTTCATTGAGAGCGAATGGGGCGTCAGGAACAAGGCTGTTTCTCATAAACATTGTCTTCATAAGATTCAGCTGTAGTCCTACCTTTCCACACTCACGGTCAAAGTCGGCCAGCATTTGTGCCGCTTGGCTGATGTTTGGTGTTATTAAAACAATGTCATCAGCAAAGCGGAGGTGGTGTAGTTGCCGACCATCTATCTTCACTCCCATTCCTTCCCATTCCAGTCGTCGCATGATGTTCTCGAGGGTGGCACTGAAGAGTTTCGGTGAAATGGTATCACCCTGCCGCACCCCTCTCTTGACATCAACGATCACTTCTTTGTAGAATGGTGAGATCCTGGTAGTGAATCCGCAATACAGCTCACGGAGGATCCTGATGTATTGGGCTTGAATGCCCTGATTGGCTAGGGCTTCAATGACCGCTTCCGTCTCAACAGAATCAAAGGCCTTCTTTAAATCAATGAACGTTAAGCAGAGCGGCATCTTGAACTCCCGAGAAACCTCAATGAGTTTGGTTATCGTGTGGATATGGTCGATGGTGCTGAATCCTTTGCGGAACCCTGCTTGCTCACATGGTTGTCCTTCATCTAGTGTTCTGCCAATCCTATTCAGGATGACTCGAGTGAACAACTTGTAGATGACAGACAATAGGCAGATCCGGCGATAGTTGCCAATGTCATGGATGTCTCCCTTCTTGAACAGTAGTACTGTCCTGCTGGTTTTCCATTGAGATGGAACCTTGCATTCAGACAGGTAGCGAGTGAAGAGCCGAGCCAGTGTATTGATGAGTACTGACGGCAGGTTCTTCAGGTGTTCAGGTCTGACCTTGTCTGGGCCGGGTGCTGTTTGCTTCTTTACTGACGAAATGGCGTGTCGGATTTCAGAAGGGAGAACGTTGGGAACAACATACCCATCCTGTGGAATTTGGTATGTCGGCAAGTGGACATGGCTATCGAAGAGATTTGAGTAGAAGTCATGGATAATCTTCTCCATTGCCGTTCTGGACGATGTGATGGATCCATCAGGACGTCGGAGGGCAGTCATCTTGGTCTTATAGTTGGCGAAGGACAGGCGGGCGTTACGAATACTTTTCCCGGCTTCTGCCGCATCTACCAGTACTTCTGCTCTTCTCTCTTTGAGGTCTTCCTTGATCGCATCTCTGCACTGCTTTGCAAGCTCGGACGTTAGCTTGCGGTTGCCTGAGGCATGCGCCAAACCATGCTGGCGAATTAGCTCAAGAGTTTTCGAAGATAGGCGACTTTTTGTGGCTATCTCTTTCTTGGCGTTCCTCGCACATTCATGGAGGTGCTGAACCAGTCGATCGTATTCCTCGTCAATGTTGTCAACAATGGCATCTTCCCATGTTGCCGCAATAGTACCAAAGAGTTCCCAGTTGGTGGTCGTTCTGGGAGTTCTCTTTTTGAACTTTGCAGCCCTTTCTCCCCGCTCTGTGAAGTAGAATTTTGCACGAAGGAGACGGTGGTCCGATCCCGTTCGAAATTTTGGGACAACAGCGACATCAGTCAGGCAAAACCGTCGATTGAATATGATGTGGTCTATTTCGTTGTGGAATCGTCCACCGGGAGACTCCCATGTCCATCGTTTAGATTCTGCCTTCTGGAACTGTGAGTTACCATGAATGGTCTTGGTCGACATGATGAACTCAGACAGTCTCTCACCCTGTTCGTTCCATTCTAGGCCATGGGTTCCGATGTGAAGTTCTTCAGCTGATCTTCTCGGTCCTATCTTGGCATTAAAATCACCCACAATGATCTTGTAGAAGGTGTGGTCTTCTTTATAGAATTTCTCTAGCTCCATGTAGAACTTCTCGATTTCTCTTTCATCATAATGAGATGTTGGTGCGTAGACAACGAAGATAGAAACTGCAGGCAGTGAGCCACATCTATTCAAATGTAAACGTCCGATTCGGGTTGTTAGGCATTCGAATGAATCAATGCTCTTGGCCAAGTTTGTGTTGATAAGGACACCGACGCCTCCAACACCTCTTTTATCGCATGTTCCGAGGAACAATTCTTCTCCAGTGTCGAAAACGGCATGGTGAGATTCGTGTCTTCTTGTCTCGGTCAGACCAATGATGTCGTACTTGATCATTCGCGCTTGTACCATCAGGTCCTCGATGGATGCATCTGATGCTAGCGTACGTGCATTGAAAGTACAGACGATCATTTTTGTCTTCCTTCGTTGTGGCAGCCTAGGTCGGCCTTGAGATTTTGTCGGCCTCTCCTTTCTCATCCTTCTCAGTGCTGCCATGTCGGTGAAGCCTTCAGGGTCAGGTGAATGAGACCAGTTGTAGTTACTGGTTTTGGCATATCGAATACACAGCGGATAGCTTGCCAGGCTCTTCCGTGCGGGCGGAATACTCTCGGTAGCTTGCCAGTCTTTCCGAGAGGTATAGAGGCTTTTGGGGTGACCTCTAATCACCCTTGTAGGTGTTACCATATTTGAACCCTATCAAATATGGTACGACAATTCCAGAAGACGGGTATTTAGTGTCTTATGATGTGTCGCGCGGCCGCTTGCGGCCACGCGGGTCCGGAAAGCGTCCTGGAGTGTGGCGACGGCTGGGTAGTGGAAGCAGTGTCGAGAGTGGAAGTCTGCCAGTGGACACTACTTCCACTACCCAGCCGTCGCCACACTCCAGGACGCCCTCCGGACCCGCGCGGCAGCTCCGGCCGAGACCCATGCACAACTGAAGACCCACAGAACAAGGTAAGCGGAACTCTCTGAGACCTTGGACTCCAGGCTCGGCGGACCCAGGGACAGAGCTTCTCTGCTTGCTCCCACCACCACAGGTGACAAAGGGATTCTAATCAGGAGCCCCACCCTACCCTGCCCTGTCTGCTTCCATCAACCACCCAGGGATCGAATTGTGCACAGGAGACCCACCCTACCCAGATAAATACCCCACTGGCAGACTTCCACTCTCGACACTACTTCCACTACCCAGCCGTCGCCACACTCCAGGACGCTTTCCGGACCCGCGCGGCAGCTCCGGCCGAGACCCATGCACAACTGAAGACCCACAGAACAAGGTAAGCGGAACTCTCTGAGACCTTGGACTCCAGGCTCGGCGGACCCAGGGACAGAGCTTCTCAGTAAAATTAATTTATTAACTGCATGTTACAAATTTCAACATAATTTTACTTGAAATGATTGAATAACATAAGCAATTCAAATTGATTTCAACCAATTTTGATGATATGCATACTATATATCAAGTTATATGTAAGATACTATCTGGATAATAATATATGGATTTTGTTATTTAATTCAAGAGTAATGTATTATTTTGTTATTTAAGTCGAATAAAATTTCCCTTTACTTAATTATTAATTCACTTTAACTGTAATTTCTTTATTTAACCACAATAATTTCTGCTGTTTTATTAGAATTCTATAGTACATTTGAGTGTAATCAGTAATAAGTAATTTCAGGTAACAACGTTTATGATGTAGTAGTCTCCAGTATCTATGATTTACCTTCAGGAATGTACACATATATAATTCTTAAAGCTATATTAAGCTGGGGCTGGAGCGATAGCACTGCAGGAAGGGCTTTTGCCTTGAACGCAGCCAACATGGCCAACACAGGTTCGATTCCCAGCATCCCATATGGTCCCCCGAGCACCGCCAGGAGTGATTCCTGAGTGCATGAGCAAGGAGTAACCCCTGAGCATCGCCGGGTGTGACCCAAAATGCAAAAAAAAAACCAGAAGCTATATTAAGCTAACAGAATTTTGAGAACTTTTAAAATTCTGACCTAATTATATCTTTTAGATGAATTATACAAACTAAGGCAGAAACAGCCTACACATTTATTTTTTAAATCCTATGTAAGATTCTACTATAGAAAATCTGATTTATACATATTCATAGGAAAAATAATTATAAAAACATTACTAGTAGTTTTATTATTTACTGCATGTCAAATTTTTAATTATTCTTGTTAGAATTTTGTATGTGACTAATTAAAAAATCTACATTTTGAATATTGCTGAAGATTGTGGCTATAATCCTTAATTATAAAATTTACATATGTGTAAAACTTTTCTGTATGTTACCTCATATAATGAAGTTTCATGCAGTGACTTTGTGGACTGGTCAAATCCCAGCATTTTCAATGCACATATTTTAACAGTTAGTAATTGCAGTAATTGTAATTCATAGTGATTGATAATTTGTAATATTACAAATGATGATGTGATGCAATGTATAAATTAGCTCATCTTTCTATATTTTTGCCCAATAAACTGCTCATCTCAAGAGAGTACATGATTTTTTTTTGGTGTATGATAAAAAAGGAAATGTAGATGACTTTTTTCTTAGACAAATTTGTAATAATATTGGTATAACTTATTTTTCTACTTCTTGTAAAGATACTTTTTCCCCAAAGATCTGTTTTGGTAATGTAATGCCAGATGATTTCATTGTTTCACTTAGTGGAACATTTTGTGAGAGAATAATTAGCCAGATAATAATATTAACTGATTCACAAAAGTAGTGGAAATAATAACATAACATTAGAACTCTATGATTAAGACAAAATGACTAAAAATAATCAAGAGGTTTCTTTTCAAATACATTTAAAATTTGACAGCATACATAATTATTTTGTGTTATGCACATATGTGAAATCTTGGCAAATAATGATAAAATTATAATAAAAGCATATCAATATTTCCCATTTAATTCTAATATGTCTTCTTCTTATGTACTATGAAATTGATTACGTGTCAGTAAATTCTAAATCATTTCTCTGAAAAATTCTTAAACATTGAGTCTCCAAAGTTTTGTAATTTCATATAACTTTTGTAGTTTTATAACTTTATTATAATTTATTTTGTTATATACAAATATACATTTACATGCTACAGAGCTAAGAAAATATGTCGGTAGTTTACCATTAAACTCTCTTTCTTTCTTTCTTTCTTTCTTTCTTTCTTTCTAGTTTTATTTATTGAATCACCGTGAGAACAGTCACAAAACCTTTCAGTTTAAGTCTCAGTCGGTCATACAATGATCAAATATCCCTCCCTTCACCAGTGCAAATTTTCCACCACCAAAACCCCCAGTATATGCACCCTCTCACCCATGACCCTCCCCCGACCTTTGTGGCAGATTTCCACTTTACTCTGTTTCTACGTTGGTCATATTCAATATTACGACAAAAGACCCAACATTACTATTTGGAATTTTCTTCAACATTCAGACCTGCAAAAAAGACATCATTAGATAATTTGCTTTCTATTGCTGATTACGAAGAGCATATGATACCATGTGGCCACAATAGAGGCAATGCGATTTTGGATTTTTGATATTTTAGTAATAAGCCTAGAGGGATTACTGCCAAAAGCTGCTGGGTCTGAGATTGATTTGTGTTCGTCTGGGATCATGGTCATTCGGGAGCCAAAGGAGGCATTTGTGGGTGACAACCCGGGGCCTTGTTAGGACGGGGAGCAGGGCCAGTTCCACCCCCCATCCCACGAGGCCCCACGTGTCTCGTCAATGCAGTCTCATACCTGGCTATCCATTAGGCTCTAAAAGATGGAGGCCACCATGCTGCCACCTCAAGGGGGAACAGGTGGAGGGACAAACACCCGTCCCCTTCCAGGATAGCATAGCACCACAGTTTAATGTACAGTCCAGATGCATTTAGGTTGGGCATTATATTTTGCTCAAATTTTCCCATCACCATTCAAGCCTGCCTTCCAGGGACAGACGCTAGATCGTTTGCTATCCATTATTCACTTTGCATATCAGATGCTAGATCATTTAATATCCTTGTTCGGAAGAAGAGTCCTGGTGACCGCATACCAAAGCTATGCTTGTAGAAGCTTATGGTCACCGGAATTCCATCTGGAGAAGGCGGGGAGACAGCACCTACCCCATCTGGGACCTCCAGGTGATATCGGCTTGGTATGGGGCCCAGAGAATTCTCCACGAGTTGTGGAACCTGCTGGCCAGGTTTCTTCACTGCTGTGTGCTGCAAGATGGCCAAATCGTTATTTCTAAGTTTTCTGGAAGTATTTTTTTTAGTTTAGATGAACAACATTAAATGTAAATTTAATGGGGAAAAAATGACATAGTAGATAGACTATCAGAACAAATGTTTTAAGCCACGCTTGAAACATAATCTTATATTGAAATGCAAATATTCCTTACATTTTTAATATCTTATAGTGATTTTTTAATTATTGGCACAAGATAGGCTGAATAATAAAATTTATTATGAAACAGATAGGAGAGTATTAAAATACTTAAGGAAGGATCATAAAATAATGAATCTACTAAAATTATTGAAAGCTGAACAAAACTACTTTGATGATACAGTCCTTTGTTAAACTGTATCATTTTGCATTTTAAACATTTTGCATTGTTAAAATAAATTCTTAACTTCAATAAATATTCCTAATAAAGGAATGGGAAAATACTTTATGCTTTTAGAAATTTTTGTTTTTAAAAAGTCAAGTACAGGATCCAGGACAATAGTACAGCAGGTAGGGTGTTTGCCTTGCATGCAGAATCCAATAATTGTGAACTATTTATTGTTCCCTAATCTTTGAGAATGATAATTTGAAAATAAAACATCAAACATTTAGAGGACACACAGGAATGAACTTGGTTGATGCATAATAGTGCTGCACTCAACTCATACTGTTAATATACCTTTGAATTTGTCTAACTTTTGCACTGAAGAACTCACTATTTTTTTTTTTTTATCTTTTGAGTTGGGGCCTCCAAAAAGAGCTCAGGAAACAAAGGATCCAGTTGACCAAATGGTCGTATGGTTGAATGCTCAGTCCATGTGATGTGGTCTCCTTAGGCAGGTGGTGCTTGGGGCAGCAAAGACAACCCTGGAGGGCTTGGAAGGTGATCATGTGGTACTTACTTAGAACTCATGTGTATAGTCTCCCAGCTACTAGGGGAATCCCCAGCGTCACTTCCTCTCCCTGCCTGCATTCGGTAAACTCAAGCTGCTCCCTCTCCTGGGGTGGTCCAGGCCTTGGGGCAGATGAAGGAGGAAACAAGGACAAAGCTGGTTGATGATCAGTTGCCATTTATTCCATTCTGCCATGCGTCTTTTTGAGTCTCTCTAAGGCCCCCATTCTAGTCTTACACTGCCCCTCATTCCTGTCTGCCTCGCTGATTTCTCCGTACTCCACCTCACAGCAGCATCTTTTATCTCTCCACGCACCTTCTCCTGCATTCTTCCCCTACATTCTTCTCCCCTCTGTCCCTCTTGCTAGTCTCTCCACTCCATGCTTCATCTTGCTGCCCTGGTCTCTCTCACTCTCTCCACCTCCCCAGCATTGGGGCTAGGCACATACTCCATCTGCAGTAAAATCAACATATCAAAAGTCCTTCTTCTGCTCAAGAGCAAAATACCATTTAGGGGTGTTTCTGTTCTTCTTAGTCTGATAACTTAATATCTTAATCCTACTTCTTAATATTAGTTATTTTGTATCAACACAGTAAAAGATACATTGAGTTTGTAGGGTGGCTCCCGTAGGGACATCTTGCCAAAGACTCAGACTACAGTGCTCAGGCCAAATTAATCATTCCCAACCTTAGGAGTGTCTGAATATTGTTACTGCTTTTTGGATCATTACAACATTGTCTATGACTGTGATCTTAACTTATAGTTAAACGTCACAGCACTTCGGCCAGACCCTTTTCAAAGCCAGGGTAACACATAGCTCACAGCTTGCCCTATGTCCATCCAGTCCCTCATTGGACCCTGCTTTTGGGATGCTAGGAAGTAAGGAAACTGAGGCTTAGGTTGAAAGAACAGATGCCCCAGAGGTAATATTATCTGGAGTTAATTAACTCCCATGTTACAAAAGGATAGCATTAACTGTCTTCTTGTGCCCATACAAAAAGGATATTGCTCTGAATTAACTATGCAAAGGACTTAAGGAGAAGAGAAAAACAAAATTTAAAGTGAATAGAACACAAAGAAAGAAGTTACAAGTAAACAGAGGAACAGGAGCACTGTGATGAGAGTAATCCAGTAAACCTAAGCTCACTGTGGCAAGGTGGAAAGGACAAACCAATGTTATTCTACACCATGGGCAAAGCATATACCCAAATCCTATGAACTATCTCCCCATTCCTATTTCATGTGTATGAAATAACACATGTTATTTCATGTGTAATGAATACAGACACAATATATTTTATGTAAGTTATCACCTGCAATATAAAAATAAATTTACTTATCATATTTATTTCCTCCCTTTTACCCAAAGATAGCATATTTTAATTTATTGTTTAGCTCATGCATTAATAAAATTATTTAACATGTATTTCATTGTAAAACATGTGATTTTAAATTAACTGCACATTGGCCAACCCGAGTTCGATTCCTCTGCCCCTCTTAAAGAGCCCGGCAAACTACCGAGAGTATCTTGCCCACACGACAAAGCCTGGCAAGCTACCCGTGACATATTCAATATGCCAAACACAGTAATAAATCTCACAATGTTACTGGGCAAATCGATGATCAACAGAAGAACAGTGACAGTGACAGTAGCATTGCAAATAAAAATCTGAAGCTTTTTGCACTTTAATAGAATTAAATGATTTGCATTCAAACCCAAACTCTTTAATAAATATAAGGTAGTCCTTAAAAAGTGGAAATCAATGAAAAAATCTATGGTAAAACACATATTCTCTACTACCAGTGGATACAGTATGTCTCTTGAACTCTACTGATATAAAAATGTTTATAGAAGCCCAATTATTTCTTAGTCACAACAAATAGAGTGTTTGAATTTCGAGTCTATTATCCTATTGCTCATATTCTCAAGCCAAAGTCCAATCAGTTTCTACAGTTAATATTTATAAGTGCCAACACCTTATCCAAACTACTATATTTCTTCAGACTGTCCAAATGTTTCAAGCACAAACTTGACTAGAGCCTTGCCACCTGTTTTCCTAAGCACAGATTCATGACCTCTTGCTTTCAGATTCTAGCAAGTAAATCTCTTCTATCAGCAAAAGTCTCTTTGAAGAATGCTGATTAAAAATATAGCCTAATATATATATATATATATATATATATATATATATATATATAGCCTAATTCCATCCAACACAACATCATAGAGCAATCAAGATTATAAAACTTTCCTAGAATTTAATATAGAATAAGGTGCAGAATATACTTTAAATCTGTCACTGTCCTTCCGTTGTTGATCGATTTGCTTGAGCAGGCCCAGTAACGTCTCCATTTTGAGACTTGTTGTTACTGTGTTTGGCATATTGAATATGTCACGGGTAGCTAGCCAGGCTTTGCCCTGTAGTCAAGATACTCTTGGTAATTTTCCTGGCTCTCAGAGAGGGGCAGAGGAATCAAACAAGGCTCAGAAGGGCTGACTGCACTTAAGGAAAAATGTCCTACCACTGTTATTGTTAAAACTGATTAACTTTAAATCTATATAACATAAAATATTTTTACTATATTGCTTTTCTAAAACTATTTAGAATCCCTGCATAGTTTTTAATAGGACCTTGGAAAGTCTAGATATTCTAGATATTGTATAATCATGCCTTTTGGATATTGTGATTCAATATAGTCTTTGTAAGTGTTGTTATCACTACAAAATGGAAATCCAAACTGTAATCTATAATGAGGCATATGTGATAGGGTATTGGACTAAAGTTTAGGCAACTGTCAATGTAAGAATGTAAGGTTTTTGACACAGATCTAGTGTTTATTATTTTTGAATACTAATATAAATTGTAAAAGGGTGTAAAGATAGACTTAGCTAAAATAAAAGATCACATTTTCAATAAAACATAAATGAATCTATTTTTGAATCTATATTTTCAATATACTTCATTATGTATTTATTTTGCAAAAGAAATCTTTGGCAGAGTATATCATTATTCATTTAGAATCTACATAGAAACCACAGACAAAAATATTGCTGAAATGCTGCACTTACAGAGCACTTATGTCGATTATATCTCACCAGCATATTGTTATTATTTTCACACACTGCACAATTAATTTTTATCCTATTGGAAAAATATTCACAAATATGGATTTAGTCTCTATTCAATGTAGGCAATAGTGCTCCCAGTAATTAGATACAGTGAAAGACACCATCCAACGTCCAAGAAAAACATACATTATCCAAGGTATCTTTGAACTGTAATCTGTTCACTTAACTCCCTAGAATCTCTTAGAGTGTGCTGACTTCACAGACTCATTTTTCTTTTTTTTTATTTTCTTATTAGTTATTTATTTTTAAATTTTTATTAGTGACACACCATGAGGTACAGTTGTAGACTTACAATTTTTGTGCTTGGGTTTCAATTATACAATGATCAAATACCCATCCCTCCACCAGTGCCCATTTCCCACCACCACGGATCCCAGTATCCCTCCCACCCCTCCATCCTCACCCATCCCACCCAGCCTCTGTGGCAGGGCATTCCCTTTTGTTCTCCTTCTCCTATTGGGTGTTGTGGTTTGCAAAAGAGGCAATGGGTGGCAATCATGTTTGGTCTATAGTCTACTTTCAGCTTGCTTCTCCCATCCTGGGAGGATCCTGCCAACACCCTTTATTTGGTGCTCCCTTCTATATCTGAGTTCCCTTTTCCCCTAGCATGTGTGGCTGGCCTCCAAACCATGGAGTAAAATTCCTGGTACTAATCTCGACCATTCTTGGGTGTTAGTCTCCTACTTTGGTACTTTATGCTCCCCAGATAAATGCCATCTTTCTATGTCTATCCTTTTCTTTCTTACAGACTCATTAATCAAGAACAAAGTGCATTCAGAGTAAAACAAATCAGAGAAAAGTTCAAAAGAATGAATGCAGTTGAATATCATGAAATTAAAAAAAAATCATCTGAAGTTTATTTGGATAGTTAATAAAATGCCTCTCTCTATAGTATATCCATTAATTGTAACTGATGTGTGTTTATTAGGAAGGCTGATATCTTAGACATTCTAATATCTTATGACAGAGAGTCACACCTATATGTTTTACTCTTTCAGAAAACATCAAAATGATAATTTTGCCTCGAGGACTGTTTTTAGGGTGTTACAGAACTAATGTGATACAGAGAAATTAAAAAGCTTTTTTTCTGAGACCATAGGAGGTTAATATTCACTGTATTCACTGGATGAATGTTACTAGTGCTCGTGTTAATGGAATTTCCCTCAAGGAAAATGTATTATCTTTAATTCTGCCCCTAATAATATACAGTGTCCCTCCCAAAGAACATGGCCAAAAACCTGAAGGAGGTGAATGGGTCAGAGAATTTCCTTTCAGAGAACTCAAATTTGTGGTACAACTTGCATTCATATGCTTGTGTTCTGACCCTATGGTAAGAATAAAAACTGTCTCCATATGTTATGACTCCTCTCCCACATGCCCTCTCAAAAAAAAAGTTATATAATTTGCATAAAGGCCTTAATTCTAGCAAATTTAGGAAGATAAGTAGTCTTTAAGAAAACTTGTTCAAGTAGGCATATATTTCACTTCATTTGAATTGTAGCCTCATTAAAATTATATGCTCTATTAATGGCCTTACCACTAATTATCAATTCACTTTTGCATTTATGCAAGCATATAAAGTTGTGTGGTCTAGATGATCTTAATATTTTATACAAAAAAAAATATGTTACCTTTCACTACTATTCATTGTTGGAAAAAAATGTTTTTGGAGCAGGCAAGACAGAGATTTTATATGTTATTCTGTGACTAACCAAAATTATTTGTACTGTATATCAGAAGACAGATTCCCTAAAAATCTAGCCCATCATTATTTTATATACAGATTAAAATTCAGAAAAACTTTATCAAATGGCAAGCATTTTGCTCCTCAAGATAAAAATGTACAATGAAGCACCAGTGAGTGTGGCCCCCAAAATAATGCAAATGAAAATGCAATTAGATATTTGAATTATGGTGATACCTCACTATAATTAAGGGAAAATAAAATATTTGATTGACCTTTGCTAGCCTTTTCTAAATAATTGTTTTAATAGTCTAGGCTACTGTATATGCATATGCTAGCATAATATACTCAACTTGGAAACAAAAAAAATTATTGCCTTACTCATGCATTAACTAAATAATTCCTTCCTGCAGCTATTCATTCATCCAATTTTGTTAGTAGTCTACTATATAGCACTGATTCTGTGAAATAGTGGTGAAACAATGATGAATGTGGCTTAATCTAAGTATCTTAAAAAACAAAACAAAACAAAACTACCCACAACACTATGTCCAGCCATATTTAGAATAGCAACCCAAGTAAAACCATAGTGATCTTTTTCTGTGCATGAGAAAGAAAAAGGTGATTCATTCTGCATTTGCCTTTACCTGTAAACTTTGTGATAAATCATGTCCCACAGTCTTTTCAAATGTTCCTTCATGTCCCCAAAACATTGGTTTCCTGAATTTTAATGTCGCTGTTGAAACATCTTAACTTTCTTAGACAGTTTTGTGTAAGAAATCAATCCTAATAGTGTTTTATGCATCTTCTCACTTACATAATAAAGTTGTGCAAGGTATAACTCAACAGATTTAATTAAATTAAATCTAACTCAGTATGTTATAGATTTATCTTTCACATTTTTCACTTGGAAAAATTTTAATCAACAGAAATTATTGAATCCATTTCATTTCTGTTTGTGTTTCTATAGATAATTATCTTTTAATATATGTAAGATATAAATAAATCCTATTAAAATATTCGACTGTGTCTTTATAAAAAAGAACCTAGCTTTTGTAATGGTGCTGATGAGATGGCGTAATATAGTTTATTTTATCAAGTTAAAATTTACATTCCTGAGATTAACATAATCCTAGACTTAAGGGGCTGAAGAGATAGCACAGAGGGTAGGGCATTTGCCTTGCAAGCAACTGAACCAGGTTCGATTCCCAGCATCCCATATGGTCCCCTGAGCACGGCCAGGAGTAACTCCTGAGTGCAGAGCCAGGAGTAACCCCTGTGCATCGCCAGGTGTGACCCCAAAAAGAAAAAAAATCCTACACTTGAATGGAATTTCAATATATATTTTCTGTTCTTGTTTTGGATACAAAATATAGCCAACTATATGCTTACATGCATATGTGTACATATATATATATATGTTTCCAAATATATGTTTATAATACTCCATATATATGATTCCAAATTTATAGGTTTTGTATATGTCTTTTTTCTTTCTCTTTATTGAACTCAAAGTGTTGTCTCAGTGAGAGCAGAGTATAACATATGACGTGAGTAGAATTCATGAAGAAAAGCTATAATTATTTTCTGTAAGGAGATTGCACATAGATTGGCAGTTATGTTACTACTCCTTAATATTTGTTATTAGAATGATGAAAAGTTATTTTCAAAGATTTGTGTCTATTTAAATTCTAAATGCAGCTAAGATCCTGATTTTCAATTCTATTTACTATGCTTGATTTAAAATAGTTTAGTCACAGATCCTTAAATTTTAGATATTTGGCAGGTAGTCTAAATATTGGTGTCAATAGATACCCAAGAATAAGGATATGCATCTCAAATTAAGTAATGGATATGGATTTAGATAACTGAAAATAAGATAAAATATGCAACCCAGAATTTTTTTTGCCTTTTAAAATTTAAATTGAATTTGAACAAAATCCAATTCAATAATTTAAGAGATACAGTATTATTCACAATATATCTGATTTGCAATTGTTAATAGGATAAATATGTGAAGTGTAAATTTGTTTGAATTTCTTGACATTTTCTGCATCCAAATCATTTCTATTTTCTTTACCTCAGTTTGTGTTGTTTCCTCTTCTTGTATTGCTGTTCTCTTCTCCTAAGGTATTGACAGTATCAGTTTATTGTTATAGATTCTTCCCCTCCCCACTACCAAGTCAAAGACATAAAAGTGTAAAAGATTAAAAAACAATAAAAAGTGAGAAATAACCCTTTCAGTCACACATTGTTATAGGCATCATTTTAATCTTTCATCTACATTATCGCTACATTTGTCACTGGTTCCTCTTTCTGCTACCCCACATCAGCTGTCTTTTGTTCCATTTCTTTTTCTTTCTACCCATGTTTGTTTCTAACCCCCAAAGCATTCCAAAATTCTGAGTGTAAATGTGCTACTGTCTACTCTTTGCTGTATGTGTTGGATATTTAAAATTCTCTGACTTTCTTGAATACTCTGTGCCGTCTATTTCCTATCTTTCCTTCTGGGTTGTGGAAGATTATCTCCTTGCATTATAGATGCTAAAGGGTCCCAAACTTTACTTTTGGTATTGCAAGACAGCAGAAAAATGATTCTCCTTTTTTTGTGCTTTTGACAAAAGAATGCCATAAAAACAGGAGGGAAGTTTAGTGTTCATATTTTCCAGCAGAGAAAGCAATATTTGATAGAATGTTGTAGCTAAAATAGTTGCTGCATTTGCAGACCCTGGACCATTTGGAGTGCCCTGGATGCCTATATGGCATAAGAATTTTTTTAAACAGCCCAGAAATCACTGTACTTCAGGTCAGAGGAAAAATATGTGTGGAAATTCAGGATCATAAAGTAGAATAACTGTGTAAGAAATCCAGAGGATATTATTAATATAAAATACTAAGCGAACATCAAAGAACAGAGAAATCAAAATGGGGTAAAATGAAGTACAGTCTTTCTGTAACTCATAATCTATAGTAAACAGATGACATCCACTTTTTGTTCCTCAATATTTGAAAAATGTGTAATCGATTCCCTGATTGTATTTTCTTTGGTTGAAATACATCAGATAATTTATGTTTTCTGAGTGACAGTTGTATCAAACCAAAGAAGCCAAGAACCTTAAAGCTATGTCATTTACATATCACTATGTATATAATTAACTTGTGACTATCTGTCACTACCATCTTTTTATAGATATATAATATATTTACTGTAGTTGCTACTTTTGAGATTAGATTGTATGGACTCTGAAATTAATAAAATGTAGGTTCCTTTAAGTCTATCTTACCTTATAAGTTTTTTGAGTGTAAGAGAAATATTTTTTCCTGATATATAGTCGGAATCAGAAGTCTGTGTGTCTGTGTGTGTGTGTATACATTTGTGTATGTATCCACTGTGGATCTCCTTTTTGTTTTATTACTCAAATCATTATTGCAGTCTGATACTTAGGGGAGGGTCCGGTAATGAGCTTATAAAAATTAATAAAACATAAGGTTGAATTGGTAGTACCATTTGCCATGCATGAGTCTGACCTGAGTTCTATTCCAAGAATCTCAAAATGTCCCTTAAACTCCAGCAGGAGTAATTCCTGAACTCAGAACCAGAAGGAAACCCTGAGAACAGCTGGGTGTGGCCCCTCCAAAATGAAAGGAAAAAACAAAAAAAATTAATAAAAGTAAGGAAAAAATTGCCCAGTCCTAAAGAAGCCCAAAGGCATGAAAGCCACACCCCATTGAGATGCAAAACCCGAGTTCCTCAAAGATGGAGAGAATGGGGCACCACTTTGAGGGTGAAACAGAATACTTGCAAAGAACCGACCCCTCAGAAAAGGAGAAACTAAAGTGAAATGAGCCAGAAAGAGAGGGACAGACAGACAGAGAATGACTGCACTCATCTTGTGGAATATAAAATATTGTAATATGAGACTAACACCCAAGGACAGTAGAGACAAGGGCCAGGAAAATGATTCCACAGTTGGAAGCCTGCCTTATGAGCTGGGAGAGAAGACAGCTGGCTTACAGAAGGGATCACAAAGTCAATGATGGTTGAAGGAATCACTAGGGATGGGGATACGTGCTGAAAGTAGATAAAGGACCAAATATGAAGGCCTCTAATTATCTGTAATCTGTTATTTGTATTGCAAACCATAATACCCATAAGTAGAGAGAGAGAGAGAATAAGAAGACAATTGTCTGCCATAGAGGCAAGGGGAGAGGAGGAATGGGGTGGGGCTTTTACTGGGAACATTGGTTGTAAAAATTGTGCACTGGTGGAGGGATGGGTGCTCAATCATTGTATGACTGAAATGCAAACATGAAAGTTTTGTAACTGTAGCTCATGGTAATTCAACTATTTTAAGGGGGGCAGGAAAAAAAGAAAGAAAAAAGCTATAGCAGTACCTAAAGGTCATGATAAAAATATAAAAGGGCCATCAAGAGTTTATGGCTAAGGCTTTGTGACAATACCCCAATTAAGGTGTTTTTGTTGTTATCATTTTTTTTAATACTCTGAGTTACCTCTGGCTGTACACGCAGGATTCATTCCTGGCAGTGTCCAGAGGACCATATGAAATGCTGAGGATCAAACCCAGGTCAGACTCATGCAAAACAAACACCTTGCCCTCTGTGATATAGGCAGGCAGGCAGATAAGGAAGGTCCCCACCCAATGCATTGTCAGTAAATTTCCTGGGAAGTAATAGTCCTGAAGTTGTGAAAGTCAACCTTGCAGAAAACAGGAACTAAGGCCTGATAAGATCCTCATCTGGCACCAGCATCTGACCCAGAGCAGGTCCAGCAGAAACAAAAGACCAGGAAAGGAATTTCAGAGAAGACCATCACTATCCCCCTTGGCAACCTCCTTAGTTAGCTAGGTAGAAATCCCACATGGTGGCGGGTTGTAAATAGCCTCTAAAGGAAGGGGGTGTATATGCTGTTGGAGTCCATGTGCTGCTTGCAACCATGTGGCCCAACACATGTGGCTCCCGCATCTCCCCTCTGGAGATGTGTAATTTCATGCCCAATGGTGGGGTATGTGTAGGGGCTCTCTTGGCCCTTGGACAAGCTTGGGTTCTCTTTTGAGCATGTTACTCTACACTCTCTCCCACTTCTCCCCCTTCTTCCCCTTGAAAAACCCCCAAATAAAATCAATTTTTCTTAACTTCTCATCTATTTCTGAAATTCCTTTCTGCAAGGTGAAACCAGAACCCAGTAACCCTGGTCCCGGGTGGCAGAGTCAAATGGGGAGAAAGTGACTGTCTTTCTCCTCTCCGCCTCACATTAGTCACCAGTGGGGCCCACCGACATCATCTCTAGTCAAAACACTCAAATTAACTTTTAGTTAGAGGGGCCAGAGTGATAGTACAGCATGTAGGGCATTTGCCTTGCACATAGCTGACCCAGGTTCAATCCCCAGCATCCATATGGTCCCCTGAGCACCACCAGGAATAATTACCGAGTGCAGAGCCAGGAGTAACCCCTGTGCATCGCTGGGTGTGATCCAAAAGTTAAAAAAACAAAAACTTTTAGTTAGAGGACCCTAAGTCTAGTCAGTTCGGAGAAATGTATATAACCTTCTCCCCAAAGTCAATCTCTGTTCTTCTTTCACTGTGGAGCGGCTTGAACACATCTCTCTTTGTCTCTCTCTGTCTCTGTCTGTCTGTCTCTCTCTCTCTCTCTCTCTCTCTCTCTTTCTCTCTCTCTCTTCTCACACTTCTCCAGCCAATGTTTTTTTAAAAAAATGTTTTTCTTCATTATTTCAACTCTCTGAGATTCTTGCTGGGACAGAAGGTGAAGTAACAGGAACACATATTGGGAGATTAAACTTGATGTCGGTGGGCCCCACAGGTAACTTATATGAAGCAGGGAGGAGAAAGACTAGTTACTTTCTCCCTATATGCCTCTGCCACCTGGGACCCAGGGTTACTGGGTTCTTGTCTCCCCTCAGGAAGAGACAAGCTGTGAAATTACATTTTTATTTGGAGGTTTTGAAGGGAAGGAGGGAGAGAAAGTGAGAGAGAGTAGAGAGGAACCTACTCAAAAGGGAGCCCGGGCTACTCCAAGGGCAGAGAGAGCCCTACACACATCCCAACATTAGACATGAAGACAAGAAAGTACACATCTCAAGAGGGGAGATGCGGGCGACACAAGTACTCAGGCAGCGTATGCCAAACTTCCTTTGTTCAAGGTGGCCTTTATAGGGTTTCTTCCAACCTGGTCCCATGTGGTGCTTCTACTTAGGTAAAAGTCCATTGCTAGGGAGTTTTAAAAGTTTTAAAAGTCCAAGGGGGTTGGGAGTGGTGATGGTCTTCTTTGAAATTCCTTTCCTGATTTTGTTTCTGCAGGAGCTTCTGTTGTAGGGGTTTGGTCAGGTATCAAAGTAACAACTTTGGAGTTTCTGGTTTATCTCTCTCTGGGCCTTAATTAGACTCTATTTCTTCTGCTGTCATCCCTGTAGGGGTCCAGCCTCCACAGGGTCTGTCACAGACTGGTGGGCTGGTGCCAGTGAGTTCTCCATGAGGTCAGGGCTATTGCTTCTCAAGAGATATACTGTCATTGCCTTGGGTAGGGGCCTTCCCTATCTGCCTGCCTACATCAAATTGACTTTCCTTTTTCTGTCAAGTGCAATTCCTTACTGCAGAATTCCCTAGAACTCTGGTGGCGAGAACTTGTACCTACACTTTATAGAACAAATGAGCTTCAAGCATAGGTTGACTGCTGCCATCTAGGCTGGAAGTGGATGAGGAAGCCCAGTTTGCCTCAGCTATTCTGAGACATTGACTTCTTGTGAATTGTGGGGCTCTTGCTAATAAACAGGGAGTTAACATCTTGCCAAAATTAAATTCTTCCCCAGAGCTTAGGCTCATCCAGAGGCTAAAGTAATGGGAAATACCTAAAACAAATGAACAGACAAGTTGCTCTTAGATCCTTGCCTCCTATGTAGCATTTGTGAATTGATAAGAAATGCAAAGAGCAGGATTGGTTTTTATTTTCATTGCAGGGTCTACAGGAAAATACTATCTTTTTTTTTTCTTTTTGGGTAACACCCGGCGATACACAGGGGTTACTCCTGACTTTGTACTCAGGAATTACTCCTGAAGGTGCTCAGGGGTCCATATGGGATGCTGGGAATTGAACCCGGGTTGGCTGCATGCAAAGAAAATGCCCTACCTGCCATACTATCACTCCAGTCCCAGAAAATGCTATCTTTAACTTCCCCAACATCTTCTGCAACATACAAGTTTACCTAGAAAAAGATCCATAGTTAACATAGTCCAATACTAAATTTCTCCCTACATTAGGATCATTGTCACTGTCACTGTCCTCCCATTGTTCATTGATTTGCTCGAGCAGGCCCAGTACCACCTCCATTGTCAGACTTGTTACTGTGTTTGGCATATTGAATAGGTCATGGGTAACTTGCCAGGCTTTGTCCTGCGGGCAAGATACTCTTGGTAGCTTGCCAGGCTCTCTGAGAGGGGCAGAGGAATCGAACCCGGCCTGACTGGCCAGCTGTGAACAAGGCAAATGCCCTACATTAGGATATTCTTTTATTTTATCTTATACTTTGCAACTTTGAGTTTGGCATCTTTATAACTTAATCTTTTCATTTCTGTAAATATTGAAGAACTGAGAACCGCAGATGAACCTGAGACTCACTATCACCACTCCTGTATCAGAAGCACATGAATGTCCTTGCTGGGTAGGTGTTGAGAGTTGACTTTATTAGCCATGACTCACTCTAAGCATATTTTCTATGGATAAGAGAAGTGGAAGCAATGATTTCTCCAGATTCCCCCTTCGCTCCCCACTTTACCAAACCATTCTTCAATAGTACAGCATTTCTAAAACTGGGATTACAACATGATATACATAAATGCATAAGTGACATGCATTTAAGATGTTTGTGAGTTGAACACACATTTATTAGGATGTGACATAAGGATTGGGAGACAGCTTTAAAGGACTAAAGGACATTCTTTACAGAGGGGAGATCCAGTGTGTGTGTTCCGTAACTGCTTTGTCCCCTGAACATCACCAGCATGACTCAGGACTTTTGGACAAGTAGTCCCTGAGAAGCATGTGGCCCCATAACAAATATGTACAAAGTTGCAATGTAAAATAACTAGCTTAATTTTTTTTATATTTACTGACTTCTTCGATGCCTGACAGTGAGAAGAAACATAATTGTTTTGCCACTGAAGTATACAGATATTTCTTATATTCTTAAAGATAAAGATACAAGAAGAATTCAGAAACATCAATCATGTATTACAATTACATATTTTATTAGCATAAATTCTCTTTAATTTGAGGGTAATAGACCATTGATTTTGCCTATGTTCTTTATAGTGACCATTTAGAGAGACCTGGATAGTTTGCAATATCTAGTTCTTATCAATATTTAGAATGTTACTAACTTTTATCTGTGACTTCATAAAAAATTTAAAGTAACTTCCCTAAATGTCTAAATTGGTATTGTAAAGCTTTTCATATTAAGTGATTCATTGTGTGCAAAAAACATTTCATCTGGTAACTCTTTGATATCTCAGATATTTTAAAACTTCCTAAGCTAACGCTTTCTTTGATGTTTATGCTATACTATTTCAATGATGAAGAACTCACAATCATAAGTAATGGTCTAATCATTTTTGTTCATAAGCACTTTTAAAAAATGAGCACACTTTAAAGCTTTTTAAGTGTCTTCCAATTCTTTCAACCAAATAAGTTGAATTTCTTCAATATTTGAAGAAAGACAATGAATCAAGCAAGAATAGAAAATAACAACAATGTTGGGGAAGAAATACATAAAAATATAAAGTGAAGATTTTTTAAAAATTGATCACTTGACATCCCATTACTCATCAATTTGCTTGAGTGGGCACCAGTAATGTCTCCATTCGTCCCTGTCAGGTGCTAGTGCAGCCCAATGGCGTCTGCTCACTCCAGGAACACGAACAGCCTCAGACCTATCAGTCAGGGTCTTGACGAAGAATTCTGACATTCTTGTAGGTGGGCAGCCGTGCTATCTTTTGATGTCCCATGGAATCCAGTTGGTAATGGCTCTAGTTCAGTGGTCATCTCCAAATCACATTACATGTCCAGCCCGTCTGATTTTCAATGCCTTTGCAAATGAGACAGCATTGCTGATTCTCAATCGCTGATGGAGGTTGGAACTCCAGATTCTTTCTCTCACTTGAGTGAAGCATGATACTCCAAGCATAGCTCTTTCAATTCCTCTTTGGGAGACCCAAATAGCATTCTCATCCTGTTTAAATAAGGCCCAGGTCTCTGAGGCATATGTTAATGCAGGAAAAACAGTAGAATCAAAGACATGTGCCCAGAGCCGGAGGTTCTTCATCCTCTTAGCTATTTCTTAAACGCTCTTTAAGGTGTTCCACACTGCTCTCTTCCTTCTGCGCAACTCAGGTTCCAGGTCATTCGTCACGTTGACTTCTGGACCAAGGTACACATAACTGTTGCATTTGGAGATGGTTGTTCCATTGAAAGTGAATGGAATGTCAGGAACAAGACAAATTCTCATAAGCACTGTCTTCTTGAGATTCAGTTGCAGTCTGACCTTTCCACACTCATGGTCAAAGTCAGCCAGCCTTCATGCATCTTGGCTTATGTTTGGTGTTATTAGAATGATGTCATCAGTGAAGCGGAGGTGGTGTAGTTGCTGTCCATCTATCTTCACTCCCATTCCTTCTCATTCCAATCGTTGCATGACATTCTCAAGGGAGGCACTTTTTAAAAACATTTTCAGGGGAATAAATGTTTTAAAACATTTAAAACACCTCTATTTAGATATTAAATACCATGGAACAAAGTATTGAACATGCACTCTAACTGAGCTCTGCATAAAATTACAGTCAAGTTTAGGATAAAGGAGAAAACAAACTGAACAACTATTATTGAAAGTCGAGTGAGACAAATATTTAACCCCATTGCTACACACACACACACACACACACACACACACGCATGCGCGCATGCACGCACACACAAAAATGGTTTCTATTTCTGTAACATAGATGATGAGGTAAATTAGTACTACATAATTACTTGATTGTTAGAGAAAATGGGAACATACATACACAATTTTCAAGTCTACATGTTGATTTGCATTGAAAAAATTTATTTCCCTGCAATGCAAAATTTTGTTGATTCCACAGAGTAATATTACAAAACAAATATTTCTGGTTGTCAGCATTAGCTTTACCTAATGGAGAACTTCGGTTCACAATTTACTCAGCAATACCAATGAGTTAAAACTAAGGCGATAGGCTTTTAATAAGATGCCTTAGTTACGCTGAATCAGAATAGAATTTAAAACAATAGAAATCAAATATACTCTAAAGTTATATTTGCACATTAAAGTAAAATAAAATTGTTGCTAAGTGGCATTACTATTAAATCTAATTTACAAATGAGAGGGGGTGGGCCCAAAATGTCCAAAAACAGAGACCTTGTGTTTACCTCCTCCTAAGATCCCAGCATCTTTACAAACCAAGTTAAGAATTAATCTACACAGAAACTGACCTAAATTCCTGGAAAATAGTTTTCATATCAAAGAATAAAATGTAGAACATCCAGAGAGATGAGAGGAAGTTGCCCTCAGCGACAAGGAAATCCCACTACAGGGTAACCATTAAGAAGGTATTTCTAAGGTGTGAAACTTTACCCTGGGGAGGATTTGGGTGTTTATAAATATGTATATATATATATATATATATATATATACACACACACTGAATTTTATGCTTTCTGGAACAAAATGGGAGGCAGAATCCATTAGTATTTAAGTGGAAAATAGTCTGCTAAAAACAGATGCCATCTTATCAACTGCTTTCAACCTTTTTGATAGCAGCTTTATTGAGTAAAGCCTGGATTTTTATCTAGAGCTACAGACTCTGGCACATCCCAGAGGACAAACGTCCTTTGAGAGTTCAACCCTCTCATTAGTAGCTAGGGTAACTGTGGGAGAAAACACAATTAGCTAGATAAATTATTCCTGGAAAACAGAGCTTCTTATACCAGCACACATTTGGTAGTCAAGCCACATTCTTGAAGATTCAGTTTATCGATCCTCCAAAGAATAACTAGGTATTGAGGAAGCTCTATTAATTACTATACCCCCTTACTGGGCAATGACCAGCCAGACTGTGCTCTACGCAGGACTAAAAAGTACCTGCTCCATTAATAGCTGGGACTGCTGCTTTATTCTCCTCTTAACCCTCTTCTGGCATAAGTGCCTGAGTTTGGTAGTGGCACCTTCAACCAAAGCTTTCAGTTCAGGCATGCACAAAACTGAAACACAGAAGACTCTGGGACTCAAGATCTGCATCCCAGTAGATCACAGTTTCTATTGAATTTAATGCCAGAGCAAGGGCCAGGCATGGAAGATTATGATTCATCAATACCTTTCCCTTGGGTGTTTTATTTGGGTACTACAACAAGTAGTAAAAATATGCAGCTACAAACTCCTGGCCACAGTTTAGGCTTTTGTGGATAATGAGACATAAAGAGACATAGAGAGAATACTTATGAACATATCTGCATGGTTGTATTTAGACAATAATCTAGAAAGAAATAACATATAGTTCTGTGCAGAGTATCTAAAGATTACAGGTGATCCGAAGACTTTCAATGTATAATCAAAATGATGCTCACTGAAATGTGATTACCAATAGAAGTGGACTTCAAAAAATATACAGCATGCAAGAAAGTTTGATGAAAGTACAAACAGAAATCAGAGTGAAATAATGCATAAATAAAAAGGCCCTCCCGTTGATCATCGATTTGCTCGAGCGGGCCCAGAAACGTCTCCATTGGAGACTTTGTTGTTACTGTGCCTGGCATATCGAATACTCTCGGTAGCTTGCCGGGCTCTCCGAGAGGGGCGGAGGAATCGAACTCGGGTTGGCCATGTTGGATGCGTGCAAGGCATAAACAAAAAAAGAATAAAATAAGCACTCAATGTAGGAAACAGAATGAAATAAGAAAGAATTATGTCAACATTCAATTACATATATTCAGGGTACATGGAAGAATATCAAAAGGAACAATATTTAAATTAGAGGAATTCCAGAAATAAAACAAAAGAAAACATAAAAGTTCTTATTTGATAAAAGTATAACCAAAAATTTTATTGGGGTGAAAAAAGGCACTTGATATAAAGATCCAGGAAGGTAAAATCAAAACAAGTTTACACCAAGATACACAGTTGTCAAAAATTAAAGAAAATGGATGTAAAATTTATATTTCTTTCTTTAAAAAGTATCTTTTAAAAGTTTAAGTGTCTAAGTTAACTGGATCATTTGGGGTAACATTAGTACTTTGAAATTTTCAAGTGATATGTATTTTTTATCCACATTATCAAACACATATTCATGCTGGCTCCATATGATTATTTTCATTTTGAGGTCACAAAAATAAGTGAGTTCTTAAATTTAATTTCTTATACTGGTTAATTATAAGAATTATAATTCTTCTTGTCTAGTTCTCACTCTCAGAGAACCCAGCAGGCTACCAAGAGTATCCTGTCTGCATATATGCCTTACTGGGAACTCCTGTAAAGGTGATTAGAGGCTTCCGCAAAAGCCACCATCCCTCTTGGAGAGCTCAGCAGGCTACTGGGAGTATCCCAAATGCATGGCAGAGCCTGGCAAGCTACCTGTGGCGTATTCGATATGCCAAAAACAGTAACAATGATGTTCCTCATTCCCCTGACTCTGAAAGAGCCCCCAGTATGCCACTGGGCTACACTAGCACGTGACAGGAATGAATGGAGACGTTACTGGTGCCCGTTCGAGCAAATCTATAAACAGTGGGGTGATAGTGCTAGTAATACTGGTTAATTGTCTCATTTCTTTATTTACATTTAAAAATATTTTGCTATTTCTTCTCATTTCATTTTCTATTCCCAATTTTGATGATTACTGCTAACAAATATTCTATTTCACAGTTCTGACCACATAGGATTTATTCTATTCTTACTTTTCTAAATTCTTGAGGTGGAAACTTGCATTATTTCTTTGAATGTGTTTTTTAATCAAAGGAAAATTTGGGACAAGATTGAGTGTACAGCGGGTAAGGCACACACCTTGCACATGGCCAACACAGGTTCAATCCCCAGTACTCCATACTCCCCCAAACCCACAAGAAATGATGTCTGATCACAGAGTCAGGATTAAGCCCTTGGAACTGCCAGGTGTTCCTCAAAAACAACAACAAAAGAAACATCTGGAACTGGGATGATATTACAGCAGGTAAGACACTTGCCTTTCTTGCAATTAATTCAAGTTCAATCCCTGAAATAAAATAAGGTCCTTTAAGCACTGTCAGGACTGATTCTAGAGCACCACGGAATGAATCCAAGGTCCTGCATAGTCCCACATTTGATCACCCCCCCAAATAAATGGGGGGTAGGTTTTATAAGTATTAGCAAATAGGAAAATTGTACACAAAAGGGCCCTTGAGTCTCATTGCATGACTCTGAACACCAACTGGTGTGGTTCATGATTCCAAATCCTGGACTTCTCATGACTGTCGAGTTTACACAGCACTGTATCACTAGGACACAAGCACTGAACAGTCACATTCACAAAGCCAGGCCAAATACAGCAGAAAGTAACCCCCTGAATCAAGACGCCGCTTCAAATGTTTGCATGCAAGTGATATCATTCAAGATTATAAATTTCTAAAAGTTGTCTTGAAAATGTTTACCCCCCCTTTTTTAAAAGTAATATATTTTCACTTAAAATTATACTTTTATGAGATTAAGGTATAATTTAATTTTATTTATGGTAAAATATTTTAATTAAAATTAAAAGAGACATTCAACAGATATTTATGTATATACATATCACATTCACAACCTATGTTAAAGTAAAATAATAGCTGCTATAACCTACAAGGAAAATTGCACTTTTCTCTTTTACCACCTCTTTTATATTGCACAAGAATTAAAGAAAAGAAAGATTTTGCTCAGTTCTTTCTGGAAATATTGATATTTTGACATACAATATTCAAGTAAAATAGAAATTGCACAATTAATTTTTTAAAATTTTTATTAGTGAAACACCATGAGGTAAGTTGTAGACTTACAAATTTTTTGTGCTTGGGTTTCGATTATGATCAAATGATCAAATGCCCATCCCTCCACCAGTGCCCATTTTCCACCACCATGGATCCCAGGATCACTCCCACGCCCATTCCCCCCAATCCCACGCTGCTTCTGTGGCAGGGCATTCCCTTTTGTTCTCTCTCTCTTTTTGGGTGTTGTGGTGTGCAAAAGAGGCATTGAGTGGCAATCATGTTCAGTCCATAATCTACTTTCAACATGCATCTTCCATCCTTGACGGATCCTCCAAACACCCTTTATTTGGTGCTCCCTTCTCTCTCTGAGCTGCCCTAGAATGCCTGGCTGGCCTCTAAGCCATGGAGTATTCCTCCTGATACTGATCTCACCTATTCATGGGTATTAATCTCCTATTTTGTTACTTTATGTCCCCCAGATGAATGCAATCTTTTTATGTCTCTCCCTCACCATGCATCAGTTGCTTTTGTTCTTTTGCATATGGGCCAGTCTCTGAGGTGTGAGATGGTATCTCATTGTGGTTTTGATCTGCATCGCCCTGATGTTTAATGATGTAGAGGATTTTCTCATGTGCCTTTTTGCCATTTGGATTTCTTCTTTGAGAAATTTTCTGTTCATTTCATTGCCCCATTTTTTATGGGGTTGGATGTTTTCTTCTTGTGGAGTTCAAACCAGTACTTTATATATCCTTGATATCAACCTCTTGTCATATGGGTATTCGGCAAATATCCTTTCCCATTCTGTAGACTGTCTTTGTATTTTGGTCACTGTTTCTTTGGAGGTGCAGAAGCTTCTTAGTTTAAGATAGTCCCATTTATCTATCTCTGTTTTCACTTGCTTGGCCAGTGGCATGATATCTTTGAAGATACAATTAGCTTCAACGTCATGGAGGGTTTTGCAAATTTTGTCTTCAATAAACATCATGGATTCCGGTCTGATATTGAGGTCATAAACCCATTTCAATCTTACTTTTGGACATGGTGTTAGGCACAGATCTGAGTCCATTTTATTGCATGTAGCCATCCAGTTTTGCCAGCACAATTTGTTAAAGCTTTCCTTACTCCACTTCACATTTCTTGCTCCTTTATCAAAGATGAGATAATCATATGATTGAGGGTAGATGTCAGTATATTCAACCCTGTTCCATTGTTCTGCAGCTCTACGTTTGTTCCAGTACCATGCTTTTTTAATTATTACTGCTTTGTAGTAGAGTTTAAAGTTAGGGAGGTTGATTCCTCCTACTTTCTTTTTCCCCAGAATTGCTTTAGCTATTCCTGGGGGTTTATTGTTCCATATGAATTTCAAGAGTGTTTGCTCCATTTCTTTGAAGAATGTCGTGGGTATCCTTATAGGGATTGCATTGAATGTGTACAATGCTTTGGGAAGTATTGCCATTTTGACAATGTTAATTCTCCACATGCATGAGCAAGGGATATCATTCCATTTTCTCATGTCCTCTTTTATTTCCTGAAGTAGCGTTTTGTAGTTTTCTTTGTACACGTCCTTTACTCCTTAGTTAAGCTGATTCCTAGGTACTAGATTTCCTGGGGCACAATTGTGAACTTTTTTTTTTTGCATGACATTTTCTTCTCTCTCACTGTTTGCTTATAGGAAAGCCACGGACTTTTGGGTATTGATTTTATAGACTGTAATTTTACTATACAAGTCTATTGTTTCTAAGGGTTTATTGGTGAAGGTTATAGGTTATAGGGTTCTTTAAGTATAGTATCATATCATCTGCAAATAGTGAGAGCTTGATTTCTTCCTTTCCTCCCCGAATGCCCTTAATATCTTTTTCTTGCACAATCGCTATTGCAAGTACTTCCAGTACTATATTGAACAGCAGTGGAGTGAGTGGGCATCCTTGTCTCGTCGCTAATCTTAGAGGGAAGGCTCTCAGTTTTTCCCCATTGAGGATGATGCTTGCTGTAGGCTTGTGGTAGATCGCTCTAGCTATATTGAGGAAAGTCCCTTCTATCCCCATTTTGGCTAGGATTTTCATCATAAATGGGTGCTGGATCTTGTCAAATGCTTTCTCTGCATCTATTAATATGATCATATGCTTTTTATCTTTTCTTTTGTTGATATGATGGATTATGTTGATTGATTTGCAAACGTTAAACCATGCTTACATCTCTGGGATGAATCGTACTTGGTCATGGTGTATGATCTTTTTGATGAGTCATTGGATTGTATTTGCTAGTAGTTTGTTGAGGATCTTTGCATCTGTGTTCATCAGGAATATTGGCCTGTAATTCTTCTTTCTTTGTGGTATCTCGTCTGCTTTTGGCATCAGGGTAATATTTACTTCATAGAAACTGTTCGGAAGTGTTTTTGATATTTCACTTTCGTGGAAAAGCTTAAAGAGGATTGGGAGTAAGTCCTCTATTAAAGATTGGAAGAATTCACTAGTGAATCCATCTTGGCCAGGACTTTTGTGCTTCTGGAGACTTTTTCTGACTATTTCAATATCCTTGATGGTGATACGTCTGTTCAGGTATTCCAGGTCTTCTTGGTTCAGTCTTGGGATTCTGTAGGAGTCTAGGAATTTATCCATTTTCTTGAGGTTTTCATGTTCCGTGGCATAAAGGTTCTCAAAGTACTCCCTGAGGATCCTTTGAATTTCTGTAGTTTCTGTTGTAATGATCCCGTTTTCATTTCTGATTCAGTTTATTAGATCTTTCTCTTTCCCTTTCTTTGTGAGTTTTGCTAGAGGCTTATTGATCTTGTTTATTTTCTCGAAGAGCCAGCTCTTGGTTTCATTGATCTTTCGGATTGTTTTTTGGGTTCCCATCTCTTTAATCTCTGCTCTGAGTTTTGTTTTTCACTTCCTCCTGTTCGGGCTGTGCTCCTTTTGTTGGTCCTTTTCCAAGCTCTTAAGCTGTGAGGTTAGGTTTTTTATGTGGGCTTGCTCCTCCTTCTTAAGGAATGCTTGTAGAGCTATAAACTTTCCTCTTAACACAGCTTTTGCTGTGTACCATATATTTTGGTAACTCGTGTCCTCATTTTCATTCATATCTAGGAATTTTTTGATTTCCTCTTTGATTTCCTTTCTAAGCCACTTGTTGTTCAATAGTGCACTGTTTAATTTCCAGGTGTTTGATTTAGATTTCTGTTTTTGTGTGTGATTTACTTCTAATTTCAGTGCATTATGGTCTGAGAAGATTGTTGATACAATCTCTATCTTCTTAATTTTATGGAGGTATGTTTTGTGGCTCAGCATGTGGTCTATCTTGGAGAATGTTTCATACACGCTTGAGAAGAATGTGTATTCAGCTTTTTGAGGATGAAGTGTCCTGTATATATCTACTAAGTCCCTTTCTTCCATTGTTTCCCTCTGATGAAGTATGTCCTTGCTAAGCTTGAGTCTGGTTTATAAAGAGGTTTATACAAGAGGTGATAAAGTGGTGTTGAAGTCTCCCACTACTATTGTGTTGCTATTAATGTCTTTCTCCAAGTCTATGAGTAGTTATTTTAAGTACTTTGCTGATCCCTCATTAGGTGCATATACATTTAGTATTGTAAGTTCTTTCTGTTGTACAAATCTTTTGATCAATAAGAAATGGCCTTCACTGTCTCTTGTGACCTTCTTCACTCTGAAATCGATGTGGTCTGATATTAGGATGGCTACCCCAGCTTCTTTATGGGAGCTGTTTGCCTGTAGGATTGTTTTCCAGCCTTTGACTCTGAGTCTGTGTTTGCTTTGACTATTGAGATGTGTTTCTTGCAGGCATCAGAATGTTGGGTTCAATTTTCTAATACATCCTGCCACTCTGTGTCTTTTAATTGGTGCGTTTAGCCCATTGATATTGAGAGAGATTATTGTTGTGGGCTTTTCCCCATTTTTCTGTTGAAATCTGGTATATTTGAGGGGACTGACTTGTCTTAAAGTAGCCCTTTTAGTTGTTCTTATAACCATGGTTTTGAGTCTAAGAAGTTCCTGAGCTATTGTTTGTCTGTGAAACTGTATGTTGTTCCTTCTATTATGAATGAGAGTCTTGCTGGGTAAAGTATTTTTGGTGAGTCGTTTATTTCATTGAGTTTTTTTCACTATATCCCACCACTGTCTTCGGGCCATGAGGGTTTCATCAGACAAATCAGCTGTGAATTTTAAGGATGCTCCCTTGTAGGAAATTTCTTTCTTTGATCTTGCTGCTTTCAGAATTTTGTCTCTAAGGTTTTGGTCATTTTGATCAGGATGTGTCTTGGGGTATTTTTATTCAGATTTCTTCTAGCTGGTACCCTTTAGGCCTCCTGAATGTGGTCACAAGTTTTCTTCAGTTCTGGAAACGTTGTAGAAATGATGTCTTTGACAGTTTCTTCTTCTTCAGGGTTTTCTTCCTGTCCCTCTGGAACTCCAATAATTCTTATGTTACCCCTCTTGGCTTTATCACGATCTTCACTTGTCATCTATTCCCAAATTGTGAGTCTCTTTTCCATTTTCTGCTCTTTTCTGGAGAGTCTCTGAACTTCATCTTCGAGCTCACTGATTCTGTTCTCAGCAGCTGTCACTCTGCTGCTGAGGCCTTCCACTGAGTTTTTCAATTTGCCTACCAGGTTTTTCAGGTCTGACATTTTTGTTTGCATTTTCCTCATCTCTGCCTTCAAATCCTCTTGTCTTTTATTTGCATTGCTTTCCACTGTTTCTTTTAGCTCCCTAAGCAGGCTAAGTAGCTCCCTTCTGAATTCTTTGTCAGAGATGTTGTCTAACACTACATTACTGTTGGTGTCTTCTGAGCTAGTCTCTTCAATAAGAAAGTTTGGTGGGCTTTTGCGTTGCTTTACCATTGTGACCAGTGTGGTTTAGACCTTCACGTTCACTGTTACTATTCTGCTTGATATGCAGAATGAATTGAGATAGGCATAACTAATTATTGGCTAATGTGTTTCTAGTGGTGAGCTAACCTAGAGAAAGTTCCATCTAAAACGGTAACTTATGGTTCCTATGGGATATGTAGTGGGAGAATAATTCTGCAGCTAATGTGGCCGGCAGCTCCAGAAATGGTCCCTGGCACTGGGTGCCAGGCGATACCTGTTTGAATGAGGAGCCTCTCAGCTATGTTTCTGCGCGATGTGCCTCAGTTCCTGTCCCATGCAGATGAAGGGTGAAAACCAGCTGTTCTAGGGGATCAAGCTAGCTGCATATGCCCAGAAAGGGTCCCTGGTGCTGGGTGCTGGGTGGTACCTGTTTGAATGAGGAGAGAATGCCCAAAGAGGTTCAGCCTTGTTTCCACGCGATGTGCCTCAGTTCCCGTCCTACACAGATCCTAATTAAATTTTTTAGTGATGCTTAGTGACATGAAGATCAACTTTAAAAGTGCATTGGATATTCATTTGTTTTTTTGTATTTATTATAAATAATTTACAATATTACCTAATTAGCATCTAGGTACATTCATGAGGAATGATCTGTCATAAATTTCTGTGAGTTTGATTTTTGTCTTACAACTGCTTTTTTAAGATCAACTTTTATTTCAAAGACTGTATCTCTTAATTGACAGTACTTTATATTACTTTTAAATATACATTCTTATTAATTTGTTTTACAATCTATTGAACCTCTTTTTATTTTGATTGAGCATCTTAAACAAATGAGTCTGACAATTAAATATGATAATTCTTTTTTATTACGAATAATTTCATATTTTGTTACCAAGATTTTTGACTTTTTATAGAAATGCTATATTTTAGAGCTACTTACTGGGGTGATTTCCATTTCCACATTTTGAATAAAATATCATTGAACCTAGCATGTCCTTGTATGTTTGGGGCTCTTGTTAAGCATTCTAGTCATATGGCACTTCTATCTCTATGCTCATCCTGTTTCAATGACAGAAACTCACAGTAACCTTTGTAATATTTACCACTCAAGCTGTTATTTATTCTTGTGGGTTTCTCACCTTTTTCCTTCTTAAATCACCCTTTCATACTGATAATTTTGTGCTTGCCTCCATCACTCCTGTGCTTGCCCCTTGCATTCCAGATGGCCTTTCTTAGCTTCTACCTAGGGTAGCATTTGGGGATAAGGTAGACTCAATCAAAAAGTCCATAGGCAGCTTGATTCACCTCCTGAGTCTATGTCTGCAAGGTCCTTTTGCTTCACTGGGCTAACAGCTTGCCAAAATCTGTAGTATTAGAAACTATGGACACTTTGGATTTCTTTTTTTTCATCAAACTTCTTTTCACAGTAGGACAACATAGCCAGTTCCAGTAAAGACCATTTCTGGCTCACTTCCACCTTTGAAGGAGTTTAGTTCTTTTATCCCTCAAATGTCAAATTCTGAGCTCTCACTACTGCCCCCTTGACCCCAAACCTATGAATATCATAGTATCATCTCTACTTGCTTTTTTGCTCTATTGTTTGATATTCAACTCATGAATATGTATTTTTGTTCTTTATTGTATTATTTCATTTTTATTTTCAAGTGTCTACTTCTGTATACTTTTAAAATTAAGTAGAAGATGAAATGAAAAATCCCATTTTAGCTGGAAGTAATGTGCTAAGAACTTCACAAGCTTGAGTCCGTATGTTGTATGGAAGAAAACACTGGAACATTACATCCCTAAGTTAATGGTAATATTCAATAGTAATCTATAAGAGATGAAGCAGAAGTCAAAATGACAACTCGAAGCATGGAGATATTCAGGCCTTAGGAGGACAAAAAGGACTGACCACCACTAGGACCATTTGCTCTATGTAAGTTAAGGGAGACTTAAAATAGAAACGTAATTTATAATTACCGAGTAATGGAAGTCTAAATGGCAAAGCTAATTATAAATGCTCATAGAATAAGGGAGCACTGCCCTTGTTACTGCTTACATTTCATACTCTTTTTTATTTTTTATTTTTTTGGCATTTTGGGTCACATCCAGCAATGAACAGGGGTTACTCCTGGTTTGTGACTCAGAAATTACTCCTGGCGGTGCTCCTGGGACCATATAGGTTGCTGTAAATCTAATAGGGGTAGGTCACATGCAAGAATAACATCCTACCTGCTGTTCTGTTGCTACAGCCCCCATTTCATACTCTTATTTCTTTCGAAAGGGACACATTTCACATACATATCCATAAGGTTTAGTGCATTAAAAATGCACCTCAGAGCAGTCCATTTAAAACTGCTCAGCATGGGGACTCACCATTCTTTGTCTTGTTATTATAAACCATACCTAATAAATTTATTTTGCAACATTAAAGAGATATTTTAGAATTGATTCAGAGAAAGGTACTCAATATTTTCTGTCCAAATGCTTTTAGAAGTAACAGCACTGTGTTACTGTGGATTTCTTTGAGAGTCATTTTCATGTTTGAGATAATAACAGAGGCAATTTCTAGCATATTGATCTCAAGAATAAAATAACTATAAGAGGAAAATTTTGAGTTCTATACTTTTGATTAACAAATTTATCCTTTGTATATTATGCATCTGCATTGGTAAAATTTAGAAAACTTTCCAGCTGCATTCCAGTGTATTCATTCATTTTGAATTATTTGAATAGCAAAAATGAGAAAATATTTAAATCTATTGTAAATTTTGTCAGGAGTAATAACCTCCAATTCTGACTAATTTATAAGAATTAACTCATCAAAATAACTTCTCTAAGTGTGGATTTGAGTCTGTATCTTCAGCTGCAGTGGATAGTGCACTTAAAAAAGATATAACCTTTACTTTCCCAGATTATGACATTGTTACTGAAATGAACATCCGTTCATGCATTCAAGAATAAAATAGTAAAATGAGTGAAAACAGATGGGAGTATTTAAAACTTATATCTTACAGAAAGCTAAATAGGAAAGTTTTGTACAAGAATCTCAAACTTGTAACTTCAAGATTTAAGATATTCAAGCAATAAAGTGATAAAAGCTTAATCAAATGAAGTGGTTGTTTGTAACCTCATCCATTGAAAGAACATTGATAAAGAAAAAGCAGAAAACTATATTTTAGTCTATAAATTTGGTCTATGGTTTACTTAATTCATTTTTATATTTAAAAATGCTTTTTTTAAATAGTTCTATTCATTTGACTTAAATTGTTATTTTATTTTTTTACTTTGTATTTACTGTGATAAACTGTTAAGGCTTACTTAAAACAGAAAAAAGATGTTGTGTCAAAATCATACTATTAATCTAATGTAAATTAATGAATCTCAGATTCTTACTTATCTTTAAAAATAGAATAAAGGAAGGCTGCCCTCTTCCAATGTGAAGAGAAATTGTATATCTTGGTCCAACGTGATAGCAATAGCAGGAAAGATATTTCCTTTCGTCATATTCAAACTTTGGATGCTAACTGTTCCCCTGAGGTTAAGTGATCCTCGAACACAGAGCCAGAATAAGTCCTGACCATTAATTTTTTTGGAACTGCTTCCCATTAAAATGTTTGTGTTCCTTAGTTCTTTATGCAAATTGACTCATTACTGGTGACAAGTTAGTCATTAATAAAATTTATTAAAATTACTAAAATACTCATTACTAAATTTTTCACATTTTATTAAAACTCTTCTCTGTATCACTCCAATTTTAGTAATTATGCTGCCAAAGCAATCACATAGGATACTGGGGATCAACATCATAAGGGATGCTGGGGGTCTGTGCCGTGCAAGACAAGTGCCCTACCCTCTGACCTATCTTTCCGACTTCCCAGAGATCTCCCCTGGCTGGGTTCTGGAGACCCTATGTGGTGCAGAGGATCAAACCTGGGTCAGCTGCACGCAAGGCAGGCACCATCCCTGCTGTATCCTCTCTCCAGCACCGAGACTGGTGTGTTCTGATCCATTATTCATGGACCTCTATGGCTAGTTGGCATGGAAGAAGGGTGATTGGGTAGTTATCTCACCTGTGTGTGCTCTGCACACATCCATACACACACACAATTTATTTTGGTTAGGAAATTTATCGTATTAATTGAAATAATAATAACAAAATTTTGTTCCAAAGTAGTTATTGCACAGTGGGTATGAAACAGAAATATTGTATCTTTTCTTTCTTTTCTTTTTTCTTTTTTGCCTCACCCACCAGTGCTCAGGGCTTGCTCCTGGCTCTAGCACTGAGAGTTCCCCTTGATGGACTCAGGGGACCATATGAGTTTGCAGGGACTGCACCCAAGTTGTCCACAGGCAAGAAAAATGCCCTACTCACTGTAATATCTCTTGGCTCTCGAAAACTTTGTTTCACTAAGTTTTTGATAATCCTAAAAATAAGGGAATTGGAGGCCAAGGAGGTAGGAGCTCATGCTTTGTATGTGGGGGCCCTGCGTTTGATCTGCAGCACTCCATGGTCCCTCAGGCACTTCTCAGAATAGCCCCTGAGTTCTACCAAGTATGGCACAAAATAAATAAATAAATAAATAAATAAATAAAATAGACCAATTGGGGAAATCATCATTTTTCTGATAGAGATCTTTCTCAGGGTTTGATTTATTGAGGCTAACCTTGAATGCGGCCTCCCTGCCTCTGTGCTCTGGATTGACGACTGGCTGTGCTTAGGGCCCATATGCAGTGCCAGGGATCAAATAGGATTGGCTGCCTTAAGGAATCATGTGGACCCGCCGCCTGAACGGGAGCAAATGTGGCCGCCCTCCTGTAAGGGATCAACAGGTTCAGCTGCTTCTAAGGGATCATACGGGGTCAGCCACCTTAAAGGATCATACTGGATCTGCCGCCTATAAAGGATCATGTTGGCTCAATCTCCTATAAGGTGTCATACGGGGTCAGCTGCCTATTAGGGATATTATGGGATCAGCTGTCTGTAAGGGTCAAACAGAGTCAGCCACCTGTAAGGAATCATTCACGGTCGGACCTGTAAGGGAGCAAATGGGAGGGATCATACAGGGAGCTGCACTGTGCTCTCTCTCTCTCTCTCTCTCTCTCTCCACCCTCCCTTCCTCAGTCCCTCTCTCCCTTCCACAGGTGATGGAATCCAGGCTCTCTCACATGAGAGACATGTGTTCTATGTTGTGATCTACCTACTCGACTCCCTTTTTTATTTTTTCCTTAATGAGCTTCTATGGCGAGAGGCAGTACAATGAGTAGGGTGCTGGCCTTACATTCAGCCAACCCAGTTTCAGCCCCCAACACCACATGTGGTTTCCCTGAGCACAGAGCTAGGAGTAAGCCCCAAGTTCTGCCGAGTATGGTCCAAATAAACAATAGCAGCAACTAAAAGCTAAAACACAAAGCAAATTTTGTTTTCTTTGGGGCGGGAGGGGTGTGGGCACACTCAGCAGTGCAGGAAGCTTACTCCTGGCTCTACACTCAGGGATCGCTCCTGACAGGCTGAGGAAACCCTATGGGGTGCCAGGACCGAAGCACTGTTGGCTGTGTGAGGGCAAGCTCTTTCCCTGCTGTTCTATTGCCCCGGCCCCCAAAGCAGATTTCTCTCTCAGACATATTTATTTCAAAACAAAACACAGCAAAAATAAAAAATAAAAATACCCACAAGCATTTATTTCTCTGTCTTGGAGTCTTAGCCCTATTTCACCTGACATGTCAGCTCAGACATGCCGGCTCCTGCGCCCGGCCCCTCTCCTCATGTTTCTCTATGTGTACTCTGATCACCTTCTCCTCTCATATTTCTCTAAGGAAAACTATTTAACTTCACCTTAAAAATAAAATTAAAAAAAACTAAGGTCCATAACTCAAAGGACTGGCATGCATGCTGTATATGCAGGGGGACTGGGGCTGATCCCCAATACTACAAGCTCCCCCAAACACATAAGCTAAAAGAATTATATTGCTCACTGTAATCTACTTGTTTCTTTGTTCATTTGTCAATTTCTGGCTACTCCCTACTGTGCTGGGGTTAATTCCTTGGTCTTCCGCAAGGCAAATACTGACAACTTTCTCTCTGGCCATTATTATTATTATTTTGGTTTTTATTGGAAACGCTTTTCTAATAGAAATCAATTTTACCTAACTACTTGTAAAATCTATTTACTTTTGCTTTTTGTGTCATACACGGTGATGCACAGGGGTTACTCCTGACTCTGCAATCAGTAATTACCCCTAGCAGTGCTCAGTGGACCATATGGGATGCTGGGAATCGAACCTGGGTCATCCGTGTGTGAAGCAAATGCCCTACCTGCTGTGCTATCACTCCAGCCTGGATTGGGTAGGGTGTTTGTCTCACACATGGCTGACCAGGGTTCAATTCCTCCATCCCTTTTGGAGAACCCAGCAAGCTACCAGGAGTATCTCACCTGCATGGCAGAGCCTGGCAAGCTCCCCGTCATGTATTCAATATGCCAAAAACAGTAACAAATGTCACAAAAGAGACATTACTGGTGCCCACTCGAGCAAATGGATCAATGGGAGGATAGTGCTACAGTGCTATTAAAACCCTACATTTATAGCTTTATCATAAATTAATGTATTCCTGTTAATAGTATATTTTTATTACAAGACAGAGTCTCCTACCCTATGCCTGACTGTCTCCACCAGGGCCCAACAGCTGAAGACCACCGAGGCCCAGCCAAGGCCATGCTGAGAGCACTCTCCACACACTTGGATGAGCCTCACGCATAAAAGAACTGACAGAGGAACCCAGGTGTGTGGGACCCGGGGCTGAGATCTCCAAGCCTGTACAGTTTGGGACTGGACCTGCCAGTAACTAGACAGTTACACCCACCAACTGCCGTGTAACTCCAACAACGGCCAGGATCCAGAGATCATCACACTCAGCTCCTGGAAGCTTATCATCTTATCATCTCATTCCTAATTCGGTCAAACTGGCAGGCTACCAAATGTAACATGCCCACACGGCAGAGTCTGGCAAACTCCCCGTGGTATACCCAATATGCCAAATACCAGTAACAATGATGGGTCTCATTCTCCTAACCCTGAAAAAGCCTTGAATATGGCACTTTAAAAAAAAAATCTCAGGGCTAGGACGAAGAAGACGTTACTGGCACCTGCTCGAGGCAATCGACGAACAACAGGGTGGTCGTGATCGTGATCGTGATGATTCAGGGTATGCTAAAGAAGGAGGGAAATTAGTACCGGTATAGATTAGTGTTACACAGAATAATCTAAACAATTTCCACAAAATTGTGTTTTGCAACCTCTTGTGAGACTTTTACAGTCAAAATATTGGTCAAAAAGTGTTATTACTTTAATACAAATTCTCTCAAAAATAAAAAACAAAGATATATTTTATGATCAAGAGGGTAAAATTATAGTTTCTGGCAGTTTTTTAAGTGACTTCTCTTGGTGTTAGGTGTGATGTCAGGACCTTCAATTTCTCAGATTTAAGTCTCTATTTTAAAAGTGAAATAAAATCAATTCAGACTTGAAGAAGATAGTAGGAACCTTTTCAAAACTTGAAAAATAAAAAATATACAAATAATAAGAAATAGTCAGCATATTAAAAGCTATTTATTTTATTAAAAAAGTCAATTTTATATAACATATTTAAAAGAAAGAATTTTCATTTAAGGGAATCAATCTTTCTTTGCTTGGTCTTATAAATCTACTAGATTATATGTAAATGATTTGCAGGAAATTCATTTGCAATGTGATAAATGTTTAGAATATCATACTATTTACTAAATCTGCCATTCTACTTTTTAATAAACAAGCATTTTATCATTGCTAACTGCAGTGTATTAAATAAGTATTTATCTTCCAGAAGTATAATATTATTGTTATAGGAAAAATCACAATCATCCCCTTCCTATACTTCATTTACTCAGCCAATTTAAAATTTTTAATCTATACGATACTAAACACTTTCATTTGCCAATGAGCTACTATAACAGTTTTATACAATGGGGGAATTTAAAAAAAACATAAGCTTAGTCAATTGCAATTATGAAAACAAAATTTGTAAAATCAAGTCTATGGAGAGCCACATCGCCTCAGAACACTTAGGAGGTGATTTCTTCCTTCCTTCTTTCCTAGTTTCTGGGAATTTTTCAACTGTCCTTAGAGTTCCTCGATTTCCAGCTACCACAATCCAATTGCTGCTCCTGGAGTCACAAGGTATTATTCTTTTTTGCATTCTCATCCTTTTTCTTTTTACAGTGAAATCAATTATATTATATAAACTTCACCTTGTTCATTATGACTTCATAGTAACTTCACAACTGGATGTCAAACCTTAACTCATTTTCTGGGGGGAGATATCATTAAAAACATAATTATATATTGTATGGTCTCTAAAATGTATATTCATTCCTTTTTTAAAAATACTTTGCTATAATCCTTAAGTCAAAAACATCTTAGCATCGAAACTCTAAAATTTTACTTATGTATCAACAACTTACCATTAACTATATCATATAATCGATTGTGACCAAGGCTCAGTGTATGCGTTTTTATTTATCTGCAGAAAAAAGAATGATACACTTTCAAAATACAATGATGGAGTATTCATGGGATAGACATTCCATTTCAAAATATGATGAGAAATGAAGGCATAGTGATATAGAAGGTACCAAGGTAAGACAGTGATATAGCAGCACATTTTGAGGCTCCTGAATAATTATCTCGGCAAAATTCTTTGTTGATGGAGTACTGTGATTTCAGTACCACCACAGTAGTTGCTTTACTCTTTCAGACCTAACTTAGGTTCTGATTCTGTGTCTCTGCTTTCAGGGTAATTGATCCTTTCTGCATTCCATCTCTGTCCCTTTCACTTAAGAATGGCAGTTTGTCAAAAAATTTCTGTTAGTTAAAAATCCTCAAAACTTCGCCTACCTCCTATGCAGTTTCTGAGATTCCAATAAACTGCAAAAGGTTCTTTGACATATCTTTCCTAATTAACTGCATTCCTTATCCCTTGCTTCTGCTGAGAGAGTTGATGGGATCAATGACTCACCTACCCAGTATTTCAGCAATTAAAATCTAACCATAAAATTGCTCCTTTTCTTCAAAGGACAGCATTTTGAGTACAAAGTGAATGTTGAAAATATTATCTTAAAATAGACAAGGAACACATCTCAGTATATTTTCAAATAGGAAATAATTATATAAGATAAAAAAAAAAGAAACACTTGGGGCTGGTGTAGTTTTCAGGTAACTACTTGGACCCTGGGGATGTTTGGATCATTCTTCAAGTCAGGGACAACTGATGCTCATGAATGCAACATGGCTGAGACATAGCCATCCACACGGAACACAGACACCTTATAAGGAAGTCAATTAGGAGAGGCAATGGTCAAGCAGAGGATGAAGAAATTTGCCTACATGAATTAACAAATAGATAGTGGAGGGACAAAAGGTGCTGTTGTGGTTGGCATGAAGCTGCTGGAGCACCATGCTTGAAGCTCCAGAGCAAAGAAATGGTTGAAGTATTACTGACACACAAAGATGTCCACTTCCCACATCACAAGCCATTGGCTGCCAACAATAACAAGGTCAATTAATCTACATTATTCTTTGAAGATGTCACATTTCCCTCACAATAGGCTGGTTCCCAGAGAAGTGGAACCTGAGCATTCAACTGGACCCAATGGCATCTAGTAGTTAAGTGGCTACAAAGGACTCCGAAGGCTGGAATGACAGTACTGTAGGTAGGGCATGACTTTGCATGCTGCTGACTAGTGTTTAATGCCTGGGAATCCGAATGGCCCATTTACTCTCATCAGGAGTAGTCTCTGAGCCCTGAATATGACTGCATGTGCCTAAGAAAAGAAAAAAGAAAAAGAAAACAAAAAGCAAATGATAAACTTTATAAAGAATAATCAGAGGATAATTCAGAAAGAGTTAAATAACTTTATCTCAAGACAGTGACTAGAATAGAAAAAAAGCCAACACCTTTAAGACTCCATCTCAAGGAGAATGCATATGAAAGACGCTCTAGTCTTTTACTTCTTCAAACCCTAGCAACCCACATGCTCACCAGACTTACTGTTCTTATTTCTAATTTACTCCCAAGACACAATCTCTTACTTTCACTGGAAGCTGGATATTTTCAGGCTGCCTACCATACCCTGCTTCATCCATAAACTGATTTCCTGGGAGATTAAGTATCTCCAGGACTGGCCCTAACTGTGCCCAGCTCCCCTGAAAATCAGTCAAAACCAAAATATGCTGCGGAGGGCATGCTGCCTCCCTCCATCTGGGATTGAACTAAAACAGGCCATGTTGAACTTAGCTTGATGTTACACTACATTCTTGATTCATTTTTTCTTTCCTATTCCAATTTTTTCCTCATTTTCCATTCCTATCCTGGCGTGCTTTCTAATACATGAGACATTGTTTCATCATCAATTCTCCTTTTGGAGAAGCCAAACTAAGAAAGTGAGTAAAAATGCATATGTATGCAAGGCAAAGGTGAGAGAGAACACATAAAAATAAGCGCACCTAATTGATTTTATTTTCTTGTTTTACAGCTTGGAGGTTTATCTTTGTTTCCTGAAGTTCAATACCATGGAAACAATCACAGTAAATGTACCAACTACTCCGTTTTGATTCTGAGACCACTGAATCATTTTTTGCATGAAAAGCATTAATCATGTTGCTGGGGGCCTGTCTGCTTGTGATAATGCCTCAGTAACAGCTACTATGTATTTATTCGGTCAGAGTTCTAAAAAAAGGACTGCAAGGCATGCTGGATGGCTATGGAAGTAATGTTAAAAGCTTCATGAGTCACAATTTGAAGTAATATACGTAAAATATCATATAAAATTATTATAATTGATAATGTCAGTGAGAGTAATGCTACTCTTGTATTTCAACTAATACTTTTATATGTACTCATACTTTTTGAGAAAGTAAGAAAGAACTTACTAAGAGCCACATACTTACTTCATGGCTTCAAATGCATTTGTGCCAAGGCCATTTTCATCAGATTCTCACCATCAGAAACATGGCAAGCACACTGGATTCTATGCTTGTCATGTCATTTTCTCCTCAAGTTGGATGTGGAGTGGTTAAATACGTCGGGCTTGCTTTGACAGTCTTCAATGATCTGGCTAAGAAATTGTCATGAATGAAGTACAGTTTGAGGAATCTTGTCATAAATGCATGTTAGTGTTTCAAAGCTGTATTTCCTTCCAATCTTACATGCTCTCCCCATTATCATCGTAGTCCCTGGCATTTAGGCACTTAATATCTTCTGCATTTCTTATCCTTTATCGGTCATGGTCACGGTCCTCCCGTTGTTCATCGATTTGCTAGAGCGGGTCCAGTAACGTCTCCATTGTGAGACTTGTTCCTGTGTTTGGCATATTGAATATGTCACGGGTAACTAAATTGCCAGAATATCTATCTGTATCCGTTTTAATTATACCTAACTTTATATATAAGTCAAGTTCCACATGCAATAAATATCTCTTCTCCTACTAAATTAAAAAAGTTAATATTCAATTAAATATTGGCAGTAAGTCTTAATTGAATGATTTAATATATTCAAATTAAACATGCATTGAAGCTATGATGAAACTTAACACTATATTCTCTACATAATTTTTGATGCTAAATCAATAAATTTATTATTATCCAAAGAAAATGGACAAACTTGCAGGCTATCGAATGTAGCCTGCCCACAGGGCAGAGTCTGGCAAACTCCCCGTGGCGTACCAAATATGCCAAATACCAGTAACAATGATGGGTCTCATTCTCCTAAAGAGCCTTGAATATAATCTCAGTGCTAGGATGAAAGAGACTTTACTGGGGCCTGCTCGAGGCAATCGACGAAAAAGTGAGAGAGATAACAAGGAGTTAAGGAACTTGCCATGTGTGTGCTAAGTGTCCAGGCATGTTCCCCAAACACAGAACTAGGAATAGCCCCTGATCACTCCTGGGCATGGCACAAGTACCCTCCCATGTTTCTAAGCCAGGTAACAAGTACTTCCCTCAATCAATTACAACTAGAGATCACATGGGATAAGTATTCATGAATACCCTTAAGGTGAAATACTTTTCTTTCTTTGGATTTTCATTTTTTTCATTTCATCATCCTGTTATTCGTCGGGGCGAAAATAGAGAAACAAAAGCAACCAATGAAATAATAATAATAATGACAATAGACTCAAAACTGGCTCCAAGTTAAGCTAAGAAACAGAAATGATCCCACTATTTTCCCAAAAGCTACTACCACCTTCTTGAATAATTCCAATGCGGCCAGGAGGTAGCATTGCCCTTTTTATGGAGATGCTATATTTAGTTAAAAATAATGAAAAATTGCTCTTATTATATAAATGTCATTTATTTCACTAAAAATATAGGTTACTATTCTAATGTATTTGCAATGTAATAAATGTAAACAGCAAACATATATAACTTATATAATACCATATTTGCATTCTTTTACCAGTATTAATTTTTTAATTCTAATTCTATTTCACTGACAGGACAGCAAATAATCTTCCTTGTATTTGCAGTGGTTCCCAGTCTACTAGGAAATCTTCTCATTTGGAACATCATTTTTCCCCCATTTTATAGTGTGTGTTTCTCAAGCTTCGGTAGCTAAATCTAGTTGTCTGAAATGTGTTAAAGTAATATGTGAAGTTTTATATGACACCACCCTAAATTTCTGAAAGCTTCTATCACAAATTGTGTGATGCAACGAAGAGGGAAAAGAATGAGTCCCTAAAATCTTAACAGTGACCAAAGACTTAAACATTATCTGCTTAATACATTACTCGATGACACAAAATATCTATGGAGTGACAAATTCAGTTTTCATGAGCTTGGCCCTAAGCTAATAATGGAATTTAATCTAAGATCACCTTGCCCATCCTGTGTGGATGCACACTCAATTAATTCCTTTATCCATTTGTCCTCCTTCATTGAAGTGTCCTAGCAGTTTTGCTTATTCTGATCCAAGTTTCTTACTATACCCATTCACCTGGAAATTAAATTAACTTTTTCAAGATCTCCATGGCCTTGGAATATATCTATGCGCGTGCGCGCGCACACACACACACACACACACACACATACTCACACTCACACTCACACACATATATATTTACACATAAATACATATGTAAACACATATTACACATTTTATTTTATTTTCTAGAACAAGAAATATACTTTGGATTCTAATGTACTTTGCAAAAAGAAAATCACACATTTGTATGTTGCCTATATGACACATGAAAAGGTTAAAGTTAGTATTTATTGTATGAGGCTCCACCTTTATAAATCTTAAAATTTTTTTCTTTAAGGTTTCATTATTAGTAAGGGTAAAACAGTTGGCACTACATAAATGAAAGTACTTTGTGTCAAATAAATAATCATTAACTAACATTGCAATAGTAAATAAAAATAAATGATACCATTAACTAAATTATATTTCTTTAAGCATAAAATGTTTTTCTGAGTAGAGAAAAGTAGAAAGATGACCAGATTAATTACACACAAATCTGTTAGGCAGAAATGCATCTACATTTATATTTAAATGATTGAATACTTAATGTTGAAATCAAAGCTAAGGTTGTTCTTTTGAAATCACCAGTATTATGGCTGCAAGCAGTAAATCTTAATGGACAACATTGAGAAAAATCTGTGTCTTGAGCATATATAAATGACTTCACTTTTATGACTTCACTTAATTCTGGAAAAACAGACTCCTACATTTAGGGTGTAATTTAAGCTTTCCAAGATTTTTGTACTCCATGCAGTAAATTTACTGTATTGTTAAACAGCCAAGCCTTAAAAATTGGGCAAAAATTGCTCCCATATAAGGTATTCATTTTAAGAATATTTTCAGCATAATTAAGGAATGAAATAAATGGGATCATGAAGATGTGCAATAATAAGAACAATAAAATACAAAAATAATCTGTTTTCAAGCTCAGACAGAAATTAAGATATTGAGACTGATGTCAGAATACAATTTCTTAGTGATTTTTTGAATTCAGGAAATAATTGGATAGGATGTTTTTAGATTATAGACCTATGGTCATATATATAACTACCTTCCATTGTACTGATGATAAGTCCAACATAACTCATACAGTCAACAGAGGGGTAACTTTCTCCAAGGATACAATGATAATAATCAAGAAAAATGGAAAGAAATATATAAATTGGATCACAACATTATTAATCATAAAGTTAAAGAGTAGCCTCTAGCATTGAGAAACATAGCACAAATTCCAATAATTTTTTCTTCATTGTCCTATTAGTATGGTATTTTTACTTAGAAATGTAAAAAATTTTTTTAAAAAACTCTCAAAAATGTATCTGCTACTTTTCAGAGCTTTTTTGTAGTCAGCCAGATCACTAACTTTTAACATTTCAATAACAGAAAATTATCATTTTATCTAATGAATCTTATGATACAGAAATATATGTGTTGAAAATTAAAGGGAAATAGCTAATAATTCTAGTAGCCTTGCCTTGAAAGAGTAACCTACTACATTCTGTGGAGAGAGACATGAGTCAAGAAATAATTAAAGGCTTCTAGTAACACAAAGATATTCTTATTACCAGATAGAAGAAAAGCACAAATCTTAGACCTACGGGAAATAACTAAAATCTGTAAATAACCAGTGAACAATCAAAAATGACTCAGAACTCTGAGTCGTCAGATGAACTCAATTCATGTCTTACTCGAATGCCCTTCTTTATTTATTTTCCTTACACAATTCTACATTGAACAGACTAAACATCTATATATTGCTCACAATAGATATAAAATATGAAAGCCCACCTGAATCTTTCAAATCCTTATGGTGCAGCTCGCTACAATCCTGGGAATTTAGTATTGCTTTTGATTTACTCATTTGATGGGCAAATGTATAGGTTTCATACACAGATCTATGGTTCAAGGGTCTTCTCTCCCCAGCCATGCTCAGGGAACAATGTAGTACTGAAAATCATACTTAAACATCTCTTAGGCAAAGCATGCGCTCAGCCTATGACAATTTTGCCAAGAATCTTGGCTCAGTGTCAGTGTTGAGTCTTCTTTTGAGAGAGAAACAGCGATGCTCTTGAAGGATGCAGGGAGCTTGGACATGCATTACTTTTTTTAAAATAATTTTATTTTATAAAGTAGTTCACGATATTTGATCACATTTAATATTCAAACACCAACCCCACCACCATTACACCTTCCCACCACCATATTTCGAATGTTTCCATCCCAAACTTCAACCCCTGCCCCAATGCAGAACCGAAATAATGTATTTTGTATTGTTAGACTGGAGCAATAACACAGCTATAGGGCATTTGCCTTGCATGAGGTAAGTCAGGCAGATTCGGGTTTGAGTCTTCCGTCCCTCTTGGAGAGCCTGGCAAACTACTAAGAGTATCTTGCCCGCATGGCAAAGCCTGGCAAGCTACCCGTAAGCTATTCAATATGCCAAACACAGTAACAAGTCTCACAATGGAGACATTACTGGGCCCACTAGAGCAAATTGATGAACAATGGGTGGACAGTGCTACAGTGCTACAGTTATAAAAATCTGCTGAGAAACCTAGAAAAAAATATACTGAGAGGCAAGAGTGTGACAATTGTTGTATTTTACCTGGGGGTCATTAAGACCTTCTATAAGAGATTACTAACATGTTTTTAAAGGTTGAGCTATATATATATATATATAGCTGGAGCGATAGCACAGCAGTAGACTTGCACGCAGCCAACATGGCCGACCTGAGTTCGATTCCTCTGCCCCTCTCGGAGAGCCCAGCAAGCTACCAAGAGTATCTCGCCCGCACGGCAGAGCCTGGCAAGCTCCCCTTGACGTATTCGATATGCCAAACACAGTAACAACAAAGTCTCCAATGGAGATGTTACTGGGCCCACTCGAGCAAATCGATGAACAACAGGAGGACACTGACAGTGATTTATATATATATATATATATATATATATATATATATATATATATATAATTGACATGCATTTCCTATAGGTGTGGGAAACATGTGCTCTTGTGAAGTGGATGAACAGCACTTACATAATCAATGCACCATAACATTCCCATCTCCCAATTACTTTGGATTGAAATTATACAGAATGTCAAGATACTTATAACATTACAACATAATATAGCATAGGTCTCTTTTTGTTCTTTCTCAGATAGCCAGTAAAACCAACTGAACTTCCAAAGCCCTACAGCTGTAATACTGAAACTATAATCACTATGGGCTCATGTAAATAAATTATACTAGATTAAAATTTGCTTACCCCTATCTAACATACTTAATGTATATTTCTATGCATATATTGCTCATGTTTTTGTGTACATAAACAAGACACACTTGCAATACTATTGAAGTTTAGTACATATCCTTTCAGTCACATTTTATACCTTACCTTTTGCATCCTACTGGAATTTAAGCACAGGTATAAAAGCAAAGGAAGGTAGAGATGGAAGGTCCTAATAAGAAATAGCAGTGACTTGTGAATCAACTACCAGAATCATAAATTCTGCAGTGAAGTATTATTAACCTCCTTAGGCAGGGACTTGGCAGAATTCATAGGGTCAGTGTCCAAAACAGCACCAGGATAGGAATCTATATGCACTTATGTTCACATCCCAATTTTCAGAATTTTATCGCTTCTCAGTCAATGAATTTACTTTGAATGCAGACATCCTATGAGGTTATGATTTCAATTTGCGTTGTAATTCAATCATTGATAGGACACGTCTGGGTTTTATTTTAGAATCTCGTTTCCACAAATATAAGAGATAAGGATTAATTCAGGGCAGGGACAGCAATTTTCAGGTCATTTATGTAGGGAATCTAACTGTCTGATTTCATTCTTTCATTTCGTGTCTTTGTCTAGCAAAGTTAGGAACAACTAGTCAATATTATAATTTAACAGCAGTCCTAAGAGCAAACATTTTGTTACTCAGAATACTTCCCACATCACATATTTCATTAGAAGAATCCACAGTTATAATTTTCAGATTTCTATAATTATTTACAATAATGCCCCAGATAATTAGTTTCCCCCTTTCCACTGAAAAGAGACTACCTAGTATCTTGTAGAATCAGATTAGGGGAAAGAAACCCTAGATCTAATTTAACAAGTTTGTCCATAAGGTTAAATTCCTTTAGGAATCACTAAAGGTACTTAAATATGTAATAACAAATGTTCTTCAGAAAAAACAAAGAGAAATGTATGTATATAGTCAACTTGCTTGCATATTTTTTTAGGGTCTATTAAGCTCAAAAGTTATTAGAAATCTGGGTACTCATTTAAGCATTGTTAGATTTTTATTTTTAAATTCATAATGTAGGCTAACAAGTCTTAACCAGACTCTTTTATAATTTTGAGACAAAGTTCCTTGATCTATTAGAGACTGAGAACATTGCACTGAATAGAGAAAAGCTGAGAACCCTTATGTTTATATCTGGAAACTTTGAGTCTGAAATTCTAGAGTTCTCATAATAGTTACTGCTATAAAATGGACATATAAAATATCTAAAAATTATATACACAATTGCTCTGTTCCTGAAAAGTGTGATACACACATGTATATATCAAAATATAATCATAAATGTAAATATATTAACATTTACACAAAAGACTCCATGTCAATAACTTAAATTTTTCTTCTTTAATTCTCATAAATATTTTGCATTAAGAGACTATCAATAGCTTTTATATCATGCATAGTGAATCTGGAGAATAGAGTCAAATTTCAACTCTTTCCTTTAAAAATTATGAAATATTATTATTAAACTTAGTCCAAATTTTAATTGATATCAATTTCTCATCTATTTCCTACTCATATCTATATCTATAAAAACTATATCTACACATATGCATATATTTTACTTGTAAGTAAAAAAAAATTATAATGAAAGTTTAGCCGAATTCTTATTTTATATTAAATTGGACCCATTTTATATACTAAAAGCACTTTAGAAAATGGATCATCACAATTTGCAAAAAAGAAATTTTAAACTTACAGTATTAACACTTTTGCTCTAATTTTCATACCAAAGTAAGTATTCGTTGATGAAGACTAATAATACAAATCTAATGCAGTAATATATATATGCATATATATATATATATATTTGTGTGTGTGTATAATAGCACTGTCGTCCTCTTGTTCATCAATTTGCTCGAGTGGGTGCCAGTAACATCTCACAGCTAATTGTGAGACATGTTGTAGAGTTTTTGGCATACTGAATACATCACAGGTAACTTGCCATGCCTTGCTGTGCGGGCGAGATACTCTCGGTAGCTTGCCGGGCTCTCCAAGAGGGGTGGAGAAATCGAACCCAGGCTGCCCGGTCAACCATGTGCAAGGCAAACACCCTACAACTGTGCTATCACTCCAGCCCAGGTATATAATAGAATGCTAATATGAATATATTTTGAAATTTCACCTCTAGAAATATATTTTTATTAGTTTCTATATTTTTAGGAGTCAAATATCAGTGATATCCAAAGACAAAATGATAAAGACTTGGTTTTACATCTGAAAAGAACTTCTTGAATGCAAGTATTAACTTATAGCCAACATATTCTTAAAGCCAACATATTCTCTAGTAATCATTCTTCATTTATGCGCTAGATTTGCTCAAAAATCCTGTTATGAAAAATGGATGTATTTATGTTCTTATTTTAGCATGTTTCTATAAATTATTTTAGAACAACCTGGAAATTAGCCTACCTAAACTTAATATTTACAGAACCATTGCTTTTTTATGAACTGATAATAACTGGAAGTTCAATCAAAATTTTTGAAAAATTAAATTCTGTGGTCATATTGTAATATTCATGATCAAACATCATTCAATTTCTTAGCTTACTCTTTTAAAATGTCTTCAGTTATCATGCTGCCTTTTAGCAAATTTATTTCTAAATATCACGTGGCATAGTTTCCTTTCTTTTTCTATTTAATAATAAAATATCCTTGAATTTTCATATTAGGTTAACTATATTACATTTAATTAATTCATATAATTAGTGAACTCTTAAAATATTTATTGATTTTTGAATTGCTATTAAAGTGTCAATTATCTCATTGTAAATGGTTTTAAACTTTTAATTCAAGTTTTTTTCACACATAAAGCACATTTTTCAAAATGATAAAGCCTTATAGCCCTAAATTTAGTTAAGAATTACATTTATTCCTAAAATAGTTGCTATTCTTTTCTGATATTAAAGCCTTACTTGCTCTCATTTTTCTACAGATTGAACAGTTGATGATCCTAATTAATAAAGTGAATACACATGATTGGGTTTAAGCAATAATAAAATTAAAATAGAATATACAGTCAGAGACTAGGAAATTGAAGTCTGAAGTCTTTCAAGAGATAAAGATGGATTTGGCTTGGTATTATGGGTATCTCATAGATGAAAGAAAAAAATAGGCTACTTTACTCTGCTGGTCGTTAATTATGACTTTTGAGAAGACTAGTTATAATAACTTCTCATAGAAAGTGTTATTTATACAATTTAAAGTATGGATAGTTGAAAGGTATATTAATAAAGATCTATGTCTTAAAAAAACAAAATCATAGTTTGTTTTAACCCGAAAAAGAAAAACAAAATCACTTACCACATAAAAAGATCATAAATACAAAACCAAATACTTAATCGGTGAGAACAGATTGCTTTTTTTCCCTGTAGAATATTGCATCTTTTCATATATCAAAGTATATTTCATAATAAACACAATGATTTATATTATTTTGAGCAGGAAGAGAAGAATAAAAATATATACAATCTTTCATATACTACACTATGAGATAAATATAAATTGCAGTTGAATCATCTTTCCTTTTCTGGAGATTATAACTACTTTTATTTTACCTATAATGAGTACTAAATCTAAAAGAGAACAGTGCAGTCTCCTGCCCCACGCCTGGCTGTCCTCGCCGCGGCCCCTTGGAGGGGAGTGGGTTGAGCTTTCCTCCCCGCCCCGACCAGGACTCCGGCAGCTGAAGACCTCCAGGACCAGCCACCACCATACTGAGACCACTCTCCGCACACATGAAGGTACTGGCAGAGGGACAAAGCCACGTGGGTTCCGGGGCCGAGATCTCCAAGCCTACTCAGATTGGGGCCGAGCATGCTACACCCAGATCCTCCAAATTCTAGTAGGCGGGGATCACACACACCAACTGGCCCCCTGGCGCCGTGTAATCCCATCAACGGCCAAGACCCAGAGACTATAAAAACCAGCTCCTGGAAGAGAACAGTGCGGCTCCCGGAACATCTTATTATGACATCTTATTATCTCATTCCTACTGTGGACAAACTGGCAGGCTATCGAATTTAGCCTACCCACACGGCAGAGTCTGGCAAACTCCCCGTGGCGTACCCAATATGCCAAATACCAGTAACAATGATGGGTCTCATTCTCCTAAAGAGCCTTGAATATAATCTCAGGGCTAGGATGAAAGAGACGTTATTGGGGCCGGCTCGAGGCAATTGACGAAAATCTAAAATAAAGGATTCCTTAGAATTCAATCAGAGTAAGAAAGGAGGAATTCTGCATAGATGAGAATTTTTCTTCAGAAACACTACAATTATATTGCATAGGATATTGACTAGTAGATTCTTGTTTATAATAAATATCTAATTATACTAATGTAGTGATACAACTCCTTATTTTCTCAGCTTTCTAATCTGATGATACTATTTGTCATAAACACAATTTTCTATTTTCTTATATACACTCATTCATTGCTCACTTTACAAGGTGTCTAATATTAGGTATTGAAGTTATAGAATTGAAAATGACTATAAGGGAATTATTGTCTAGTAAAGGACAAGGTGAAAATTAAATTAAAAAATGAGGATCTGGATTGATATGACAGCAGGTAGGGCATTTGCCTTCATGCAGCTCACTGGGGTTCAGTTCCCAGCACTCAGTGTGCTCCCCTGAGATATTCAGAAGTGATTCCTGAGCACAAAGTGAGCTGTATGCTATGAACACTGCCATACATGGTCTCAAAACAAACAAGCAAACAAATAAATGGATGAAAATCTGAAAACATAACCAAAATAACCAAAACCTATTATCAAGTACGATGAAGACTAGTTAATACCAAGCACTCTGTCATATTCTTTTTCAGGTCAAAATTTTTATGCATTCTATTGAATCTAAACAAAACTCCCCCAAGTTAAGAACTATTATTCAAGTTTTATGAATAAAATCACATGAATTGAAATAAACTGTGGGTCTTCAAGGACGATACTCTTTTAAATGAGTAACAAGTGAGCAAGTTTTATAATTGAGGCATTATATGGGAAAGGTGCAGGGAAACAAAAAATATATATGATTTAGATTAGCTGGCAGTTAGATTATGGAAACACACAAGAAAGATGGGTGCCAACTGAAAAGATGAGAGTCACAAAAATTAATTTTTTTTTTGCTTTTTGGGTCACACCCGGCGATGCTCAGGGGTTACTCCTGGCTCATACACTCAGGAATTACTCCTGGCGGTGCTTGGTGGACCTTATGGGATGCTGGAAATCGAACTCGGGTCGGCCATGTTGGCCGCTTGTAAGGCGAACGCCCTACCCGCTGTGCTATCGCTCAAACAGCAAAATAATCTGAAATTAGAAAATCTCTCAATTTATAAAAAGAATCAATGAGTTGTTTGTAGGGTACTTTGTGATACAATCCAAGTTCTTCAGAGCTGTAAACACAATCTGACAGAATTTGTAAATAGTAGTACTGCCTATTGAACTAAGTAAGGCCCAGGCAGCTATAGCTAGAGAGCACCTTTTGATCTCAGCGTGCAATGGATTGTTATACTGTTTCTGGGCCCTGCCCTACTTTGCCTTTTACCTTCAGAAAACTGAGGACTGTTTTTTTCCTTCTGGCTAAACAGGCACTTTCACGTGTGACTGCATCATCTCAGTATCTTTTTAAAACCAAAATCTCAGGCTCCAATCCGTGTTGCTGCAGCAGTGTTACTAACATCTGGACAGAGGGTCATAACCTTGGTTTATTGACTGCTGTTTTGAGCATAAAGTTCTGCTTGGATGATGCTTCCCTCTAAGGGGACAATTATACTCTGTCCCTTAGCATGGTGCTTCATCTGCATGTCCATTCAGTGTACTTCTTAATTGTGACAAGAGATAGAGCTAATCTTTTACTTAATATAAGGGGCAAGATTGATGAGCTGAGAAGTTCTGAGTTCTTGGAGCATTTAAGATTAATCGGCAATATTTAAGGGTCAGTCAAACATTTGCTAAAATGCTTTTATTTACAACACTGGCACTCAACTTTTTTGGAGAATCCCTTGAGTTTTTACTTTAATTTAAAAGTAAGTTTTTGTGTGGTTGATTTGGGATTTTGATCACACACAGTAGTGCTCAGGGTTTACCCTGGGTTCTGTGCTCAGGAATCACTCCTGGCAAAGCTAGTGAAGTTATATGTGGAACTGGATATTGGACGGGACAATCCATGTGCAAGGAAAGTGCTTTTTCTACTGTGGTACTACTCAGGCTACAAGATTTAAATATTCTTCCTTACAAATGTTATAATAAAAATAAGGCAGGGTAGAAAAATTGCCTTACATGTGACAGCATGGTTAGACCCTTAGCATCACATATGGTCCCCTGAACACTGCCAGAAGTGAACTCAGAGCATAACACCAGGAGTAAGCCATGAGCACCTCTGGGTGTGCCCTCCAAACAAAACAAAACCAAAAAAGAAATAAAGCTATAAAAATAAGGCATAGAAAATTGGCATTTCTATGAAATAAAAAGTTTACTTCTAAACTCTTTTTAAAGTTTCTAATCCTGGTAGTGCTCACTCCCTAGCATATTTATCTGTATCTTTTTTCTTCTTTACTTTCGATCGATTTTAATCCATTATATTTTTTGAATTACATGTAATATTCTAACACCAATCTCACCACCATTACACCTTCCCATCACTGTACTTCGAGCATTTCAATCTCGAACCCCAAACCCTGGCCCCAAAGCCAAACCAAAGTAATTTATTTTGTATTTTTTTTTATAAAAAATCCACTAAAAATGATCCCAAAATGCCGTCTTAAAGGAAAGTGTGTGAAGATTGTTGTATTTCACCCAGGGACCAGTAAGCCCTTCTAAAAGAGGTTAGTAAGTTGTTGTTAAAGGTTGAACCCGTGTGTGTGTGTGTGTGTGTGTGTGTGTGTGTGTGTGTGTGTAATATTTCCCCTAAGACTGGTTGCCATCTACTTTAAACTCCATTAAGTGTAGCATGCTACTCCTGGTATATTAGTGGTATAAAGTATGATGCGTCCAGGAATAGATTCACTCATGGGTGAGGATCATCTGAGTGTGTGGAGAGTGGTCATGGACATGGGCGTTGAGTTCTGAAGGTTTTTGGCTGCCGGGACTGGCATCGTTGGGTCCTATCCCTGTCTTAATTGTGGACATTGAAAATATATATGCTGTATATATACATATATATATACACATATACGCTATATGTAATATCTTTAATCCTTAATTGTGCTCTCATTACTGTAAGTTTAGTCTTACTGTGAGTTTCTTAGAAGTCTGTTTTGGTATAAAATGTGTGCATGTGAATTAATAAGAGATATCATAAGAAAACTTATTTTTGCCTATTCTTAAAAAACTGAAATAATTGAGTATACAACAAAAAAGTGTATTAACAATATTGCTTTAGGCACATACTTCCGATGGATAAATGATACATGTTAAAGTATGACTTCCTACAAAAAATTTTGTTAAAAGAGTTGTTTAGAATTAAAAAAATGAGTGAATGGAGGATTTTATATATTCATTCTTCCATTAAGATCAACTAACAAATTGAATGAACAAACAATTGGTTAAAACCCTTAGAGAGCAGCTAAAAGAGGAAGAATTGTGGGGTCATTATATGTTAAGATAAAAGATATGCAAAATAGAAACTCCAAACTTTAACTTTCACAAGAATATGTACCATTAAGTTGAAAGGCCTAGAAGCTACACAAATCTTTTGATAATATGTTTTAATGATCTAGAAGTGTATATTGAAAAAGTTATTTTTTAGGCCAGTTAACATGAAATAGAATATCTAAACTGAAAGGATTCACAGTGAAAGAGGCCAATAACTAAAGCGTATACCAGGACAGTATATTTAAACCAGAATTTCCCTCAAACTAATTAAAAATAAAACAACACATATGTCGACCAGGAAAAAATTACTTTATAAAAAATTATGCATACGATGTCAAATAGGTTTGATTCAGAATTCAGTAAGCAATGTATTAAAACTCTGGTTCTCCAACGGTTTAATTATATCAATAAGCTAAAACAAAAGTGTTGTCTTTTATAATTTATATTTTCAAGTAAAATATATAACTCATATATTTTTTAATATATGAGACTGCATTTATGTATTTGGCTATGAGTATTTTATCTTATTTTAACACTTTTTCAATTGTTAAATTAATCATATAACAGCATGCCTGAAATAAATTATTTAGTGGAAAATGCATTTAATAAATTAAATATACATGCAACACTAAAATATTGTATATTTTTGTTTGAGTATCAATTTTCCTAGTATTATTACATTCATATTAATTAAGTTCTGTGTAAAATATCCACTAATGTAGGATAACACTCTTTTGTCCTTCCTCGGGTAACTTAGGTTTATCGAGTCACCGCCATCCCAGGGCACTGAACTTGTATTATAAGTTAATATCGCCTTTCTCCTCTTCTTATGTCTTTTGAATAGTTTACCTTAAAGCAATGCCCCTTCTGTATGGACACAGGAAGACAGTTAATATTATGCTTTGTAACTTGGGAGTTGATTGACTCCAAATAATATTTACTCCTGGGCATCTGCTTTCTTGACTCAGTTTCTCTTAATTCCTAGAACCCCATAAGCAGGGTCCCAATGAGGGACTGAATGGACCCAGGATAAGCTGTGAGCTACCCTGGCATTGAAATAGGCCAGGCCAAAGCTCCATGATACTCAACTATAAGTTGAGGGCTTGATCGTGGACAAATGCTGTCATAATTCAAAGTAAGTAACTATGAGACTAGGATCCTGCTGGGGTTAGGAAGGCTAAACTGGCCTGAGAACTGTGGAATGTATGAGATGTTTATATCTCTTACTGTGCTCACACAGAATGACATTGCTAGAAATATTAGAAGTAGATTTACTACAACTATTTAAGTAGATTACTAGCTGAGGAAAGAACACACCCTTGTTAGGATCCCACCCTTGAGCGGATCTTCTAGTAATCTTGAGTAATCTCTTTAGATGAGATTTTTATCCTTGAGTTAATATCCTGGAGGAGTAGTCTTACCTCTCATTGTTGATTTGTCAATATCCAACCCACCTTTATGTCACCGCCTTACATGATTGCTATATAAACTAAAACTGTAAGCTTGGAGAGCAGAGTCAGAAGTGAGACGCTTGGGCTCCTGAGATCCAGAGTCAGAGCCAGAAGAAGAAGGGGTTTCAGATTGGGGCTCAGGAGAGAAGGAGGCAGAGGAGAGACAGGAGTGAAGAGGATTGGAATAAACTACAATTGATATTGACTCCAGCCTGGCCCTCGTTTCTTCCTTTGTCTGCTCTTGGCCAATAGCTGTTCGGATCCAGGCCACACACAGTGGCTCAAGAGCACCGAAGGTGGGCTGTGAGAGAGAGTAGTCCCGAGAGCCCGTGAACACATAACCTTCGGCATTCTAAGATTTTACATACTAAGAATCTCCTATATTGACTGATAAGATTATGTTAATATATATTGCTTATATTTATTGTTTTTAAGAATTATTATTTGGAATAAATAACCCTACAAAGTTTATTATTATAAGAAGAAAATTGTTTTCTTTTAAATATTGTCATTTGTGTTTTCTTCTTAAGACTTAGTTAATAGGTAAGTGTTTTTCACCATTCAATTATTTAATAGTCTCATCAAAGTGCCCTCATACTTTTCTATTTAACAGGTATTAAAATATTTCAGTTTTATTTGTTGCGACATTCACTGTAAATGTTCACTGTTTTTTTTTAACTTTTTTTTAAATTTTATTTTTATTTTTTTATTAGTGAAACGCCATGAGGTACAGTTGTAGATTTACTATTTTTTGTGCTTGGGTTTCGATTATACAATGATCAGATACCCATCCCTCCACCAGTGCCCATTTTCCACCACCATGGATAATGTCCCCCCCACCCCCATCCCCCCATCCCCCCCTGCCTCTGTGGCAGGGCAATCCCCTGTGTTCTCTCTCTCCTTTTGGGTGTTGTGGTCTGCAAAAGAGGCATTGAGTGGCAAACATGTTCAGTCCATAGTCTACTTTCGACATGCATCTACCCTCCTGGGAGGATCCTCCAAACACCCTTTATTTGGTGTTCCCTTCTCTATCTGAACTGCCCTTTCCCCTAGAATACCCGGCTGGCCTCTAAGTTATGGAGTAATCCTCCTGGTGCTGATATAAGCTATTCTTGGGTATTAATCTCATATTTTGTTACTTTATATCCCCCAGATGAATGCAATCTTTCTATGTCTATCCCTCTCTTTCTGACTCATTTCGCTTAGCATGATATTTTCCATGTTGTACCACTTATATGTAAATTTCATGACTTCATCCTTTCTAACAGCTACATAGTACTCCATTGTGTAGATGTACCAAAGTTTCTTTAACCAGTCATCTATTCTTGGGCATTCAGGTTTCTTCCAGTTTCTGGCTATTGTAAAGAGTGCTGCAATGAACAAACAAGTGCAGATGTCACTTCGACTATACATTTTTGCCTCTCTGGGATATATTCCCAGGAGTGGTATTGCTGGGTCAAATGGGAGCTCAATTTCTAATTTTTTGAGAATCGTCCATACTGTTTTCCAGAAGGGTTGAACCAGTCGACATTCCCACCAACAGTGAAGGAGTGTCCCTTTCTCGCCACATCCGCACCAGCATCGGTTGCTTTTGTTCTTTTGAATGTGGACAAGTCTCTGAGGTGTGAGATGGTATCTCATCGTGGTTTTGATCTGCATCTGCCTGATGATTAATGATGTAGAGCATTTTCTCATGTGCTTTTTTGCCATTCAGATTTCTTCTTTGAGAAAATTTCTGTTAATTGTTCACTGTTTTAACTTGAAAGGAACTTGACTGCAAAGTAAGGACTTTTCTGTTAGCTTGTTTTTACCTATTTTCCATTAGATGAACTCTATGTTATACAAACTTGACCATTTTAAACAATTGTGGAGTATACAATTCAGTTGTGTTTATTACATTAGCGATATCCTATAAACATCATTGCTTTCTAGTTCCAGAATATGTCCATTATCTCATATGAAAATCTTGCACTAAGTAGACTATATAAGTAGTCACTCTTCGTTTCTCCTAGTCCACTGATCCTGACAGCTATGAATGTGTTCATTCTTCTATCAATCAATCTACTCTGGATATTTCTCTAGATGGAATCATACAATACATTTACATAATGGTTTTCACAATCACTTATTTTGTAGCCTGTGCAAGAACTTAATTTACTTTTGTAATTAGTATTCCCTTGTCTGGATATACCACTATTGTTTATTCATTTAGTATTTGAAGAAAAACATTGTTGTTGTTAACAGTGATATTATGGTAATTTTTGAACATTTTTGTTTGTAATACATTTTTGGGAATAATATTATTTGAAATATTTTAATTCTATGTTTATTATGTTGAAGAACTGTGAAACTGGCTTCCACTATAACTTTATTATTTTGCCATTTAATTTCAGTGCTTGGGTATTCTGATTTCTCCACATTCTTGTGAAAATATGTTGTTTTCTTCTTTTTACCTGTACCTATTTTAGTGAGTATAAAGCTTTATCTCATGATTTAATTTAGTTTCCTAATTAATAAAGATATAAATCATCTTTTGATTATGATCAAGTATGTAGTGTTTAGTAAGATACACACCACAGATATTTAGCATTTTTTAAATGTTGGTATTATAGACTGAAATTTTGTGTGCCCATAAAAAAGAGTGCCAAAATCTTTTTTTTGTTTTGTTTTTGTTTTTGTTTTTTTTTTTGGTCACACCCAGTCATGCACAGTCTGGCTATATACTCAGGAATTACCCCTGGCGGTGCTCCAGGGACCAAATAGGATGCTGAGAATCTAACCCGGGTCAGACCACTAAACGGCCTACCTGCTGTGCTATTACACCATCCCTAGGAGAGCCAAAATCTTAAGGGACTTAGAGTAATGCAGTCCAGGCACTTTGTTTGTCTGCGACTGACCAAGATTTGAAACCTGGTACCTCATTACCCCATATAATCCCAGAGCCCTACAGGCATAATCCATGAGCACAGAGCTAGGAGTAAGCCCTAAGCACCATCAGGTTGGCAAAATCCCCCCAAAAAATATTGTTTTTGTTTGTTTGTTTTTGGATCACACACAAAAGTGATCAGGGTTTGATCCCGGTTCTGTTGTCAAGGATCACTCCTGGTGTGGCTTAGGGGACTATATGTATTGTCCTGGGAATAAATCAGTGTAGGCTGCATACAAAGCCAGCATCCTCTTCTCTGCACTACTGATAGGACCCCAAATAAAATGATCTTTAGAAAATATCCTAATTCTAAACCAGACAGTAGTAGTAGGTGTGGCAATTAAAATGTAATTATTTGGCCCAAGAGATAGTACAGGGGAAAAGATACTTATTCTTCATGCAATAAATCATGGTTGACCCCTTGGTACTGCTTATGATTTCCAAAACTATACCAGGAGTAACCCCAAGCACAGATCTAGACATAAGCCCTGAGCACTGGGGGCTATGACCCCATACCAAGAAAAAAACTTCAGTTTGAAGGGTTTGGAGAGAAATAGTTTAACCCAAAAGCATATTGCTTTTCTTTTTGATATTGAATTGTAGTTATAGCATAATATATTCATATGCTAGTTTTATATCAGATTCCCAGTGCTTTAATTACTCTATTTTTATACTAAGATTTCAAGATTGCAAGTGTGAGTGTTCCAATATTGTTCTTTGTTTTAAAGATAGTTTTCAGGTGTTTAGTACCACTTAAAGTTCAACACAATCTTGGCAAATCAAATTCAACAACAAATAAAAGGATTTGTATATCACAACCAAGTTGCATCCATCCCATAGGTGAAGTGTTTTTACATGCAAATGAATATATAATAAGATTTTTTCTAAAAATTTGACATTATTCAATATTTCTTATATATATACATATATATATGGAAATAAGCATCTTCTTACAAAGGGCATGCATGAAACTCCACAGCTAGAGGCACATTTAAAGGTGAAAAACTGAAAAATGTTACCCTAAAATATGTAAAATATGTAAGAAAACAAACAATTTACTCCTACCACCACTTTTCCAAACACTTTTGATAATCCATTCGGAGCAATAATGCAAGAAAAAATATATGATATATAACATGTAAATGTAAATGAATAAAATGGAAACAGTTATACATGGCATATAAATATGCACAGAAATATTAAAACACTCTACCAAAAACTGCTATAAATAACGAATTCAGTAAAGTGACAGGAGGCAAAATCAATATATGTAGTTGATAGATTTTTTTGTATACAACTAATTAATTAGAGAAAATAATAGAGAGCTATTTAAGAGAGCAATTCCATCTACACGTACATTCAAAGAATAGAATACCTGAATTAAGCATAACTACGGTAGTTAAAGACCTGTTCATTGGAAATCTATTCACTGCATAATAAAAACAGCTTATAGCAATGATATAAAACATTGCTAAAAGAAAACAGGTAATGGATAAATAATATAGCATGATAGGCACTAACCATGGCTCCAGTCTTGACACTACGTATGAACCAAGGACTAAGCTTTAAACACTGTAGAATGTGGATCAAAAAACAAAAAATAAAGTAGAAGTCACAAAAAATTGGACATACATCAATGTCTATGTACATAAAGAATAAACATTCAGAAGGATGCATACTCATATATATATAAATATGCTGATTTAGTGAAATCCCTATAAAAATACTAGTACCACCTTTTAAGGTTGTAGAACAAGCAATTCAACAATTTTATGGAAACAAAAAAAGACTTGAAAAAATCATGATTATTATATTTTTTATAATGTCAGAGTACACGTCATTGGAAATATATATATATATATATATATATATGTATGTGTGTAGCGCTTAAGGTGTGTGATTGTGTGTCAGAGATCACTCCTGCAGTGCTTGGAACCATATGTGCTACCAGGTATCAGACCAGTGTCAACCATATGCATATGCATTTATATATACTGGGTCAGCACCTTAACAAGTGTACTATTTCTATGGTCCCATAGACTCTTATTTAATATTATTATGGTTCATCTGTGTGTCCTCATTAGTGAAGTTTCTATAAGGCATTTTGGTCAGATTCTATAAGATTAGTTTTTGTTGTTGTGATCTTTATAAATTTTGGTTGTAAACTTGTTTGGATATTTGATGTGCAAATATTTTCTCCAAAGTCTTAAGTTGTTATTTTTATTTTTGTGATAGTTTTTTCTGCTGTGTAAAAGCTATTTTGTATGATCGAGTTAATTTTTCTTATTCTTGCTTTAGTTTCTCCTGCCACAGGGGTTGTGCATCCAAACTTTCACTTATTACTGAAAATGCATCCTCCATATTTCCCTCTATGTATTTTATGATTTCTTGCATATTATCTAAACCTTAGTCCATTTTTATTTAATTTCTGTATATATTGTTAATTAGTAATCAAGGTTAAATGCATTGTATATGGAAGATCACTTTTCTTGATACTACTTTTTTAAAGATGTTAACTTGTATCCACCTTAGGAAGCTGACTTTTTTATGATAAATTAGATGTCCACATTTGTATAGATTTATTTCAGAATTTTCCATACTGTTACCTCATTATGTATGCTTGTTTTTCTTCTAAATCTGTATAATTTTATTTTATTGTTTTATTGGTTTTTTGTTTTTGTTTTGTTTTGTTCTGATTTGGTTTAGCTCTGGGGCCACACCTTCCTGTACTCATGACTTCCCCCTGCCTCTGAACTAAGAAAACTCTCCTGGTAGGGGATGGGGCATTGTATGAGTTGCCAAAAAATGACCCCGGGTTAACTGCTTTCAAGGCAAACACCCTACCTCCTGTACTATTGCTCTTGTTCTTACCTTACTATTTAAAATATTATTTCCTTATACTAAACTTTTGGCCATTTTTCTTCATCTTCATCTCCTTCTTGCTTGGGAGTCTAAGATGATGTGAAATTAAAAAAATCCATATCAGGTCTTTTCCTGAGCATCCCTGAAAGCATGGATATGCATTTGCTTTTTTTTTTTTGCTTTTTTTTTCTGTGTTATGGCATTTTATTTATTATTTTATTAGTGAATCAGCGTGAGGTACAGTTACATAGTTAGAAACTTTCATGCTTGTGTTTCAGTCATACAATGATTGAGTACCCATCTCTCCACCGGTGCCCATTCTCCACCACCAATGATCCCAGTATCCCTCCTACCTCCCCACCCCCACACCTCATCTCTGAGGCAGGACATTCCCTTTTGTTCTCTGTTTCCTTTTGGGTGTTATGGTTTGCAATAGAGGCATTGAGTAGTCATTGTGTTTGATCTATAGTCAGCACTGGCACGGATCTCCCAATCCGAGTGGGTCCTCCAAACACCTTTTACTTGGTGTTCCCTTCTCAGTCTGAGCTGCCTTTTCCCCCAGCATTTGAGGCTGGCTTCCAAGCTGTGGAATAAACTTCCTGGTCCTTATCTCTACTATTCTTGGGTGTTAGTCTCCCATTCTGTTACTTTATATTCCACAGATGAGTGCAATCATTCTATGTCTGCCCCTTTCTTTTTGACTCATTTCACTTAACATGATACTTTCCATGTTGATAGGTTTCCTAAGATAGGAAAGAAGCTCGAAAGTCTTAGATCTTTCTATTATTTCCCAAAAGTTCTTTCTTATTCGACTCCCGTATGGGTTGTGGCTGTCTCTAAACTGACCTATAGTCAAGCAGCCAGAAATATTTCTATCATTTTTCCTAACTATCATGTTTTATCTGAAGCAGAATTGGCTTCAGATTCTAGTTTTGAGAAATCCATCTCAATTCTAATTAAAGTTTATTTTTAGAAAAAACAAATAAGTCTTTTAGCTAACCCTTCAGAGAACTATGAGAGAAGTCAAAACACAAAATCCACAAATCTTAAAAAACTAAGGTCTTTGTTTCTCAGTCTGGTGTAAATAATGTGTACTAGGAATTTGGGCTGTTACCTCCAATATCTTATGAAATGGGAAATGGGGTACAATCAGGAGATAAACTGAAATGCAATGGAGCTTCATTTCCAAGAATATGAAATTGTCTATTATCACTTATTTTTCCATCTAATAAATTCCCTTTGTGGAAGAAAAGAGCTTTGGAGTTTACCATTCAACTATTTTTTTACTGGATTTATTAATCTTAGTATTCTCATTTGTTTTTTAAATTAAAGAGCCAAGATAATATTAGTAAGAGTAAAACAGTCTTGGTATACAATATAATGCAAAAATGAAAGTTTATAAATTACTTTATATTATTATTGTGTCAAGCAGTAAACCTAGGTCTCACACATCCAAGATGTGTTCATTACCATTAAGAACACATCTCTAGCACCAAATGTCAAAATCAAAATGAGAGAAGCAAAATATCAAAAGTATCAAAAATTGTGCAAAGTGAGTACAATTCTCTTCCTTTTTTAATAGCTATGTGAGCTTTCAGAACTTTAAATATGTGTTCAAAAATATATTCACTACTACCATATTTATTAAAGGCATATTTTTATTTTCATAATGTAATAAATTTTTGAATAATGTGAGTTGTATTCTTAAATAGTTTCATTATATCCATCTGTGATATATTAGCAAGGTTTTTGCTTATGCAAAAGGTTATTTTATATTTCATTTGAAAATAAATGAAAGCAAAAAGTAATTAAGAAACTCTTAATAAAATTTTTTCTCTTCATATCCCACAAATTGATCATATTTTTTATAACTTTGTGAAGAAGAGAAATATATGAATAGAAACCACACAACTCTAGATCAAAGTATTTTTATTCTTGCCAATTATATAATAAATATTTATTAAGAACCTACCTCATACATAATCCTGAACTATTTATGACAAGTATTCAACACCTGGAGAGCTAAATGTAGGAAAACTATCTCTGATTTTATTTTTTTTAAAGTGGGGCATAGGGAGGTAAAATATTTAAAATATTTATAAAAGTATGTAGATTAAGAAAAGTTACTGTGTTGTTACTGTGTCTGGCATATCGAATACTCTCGGTAGCTTGCCGGGCTCTCCGAGAGGGGCGGAGGAATCGAACTCGGGTCGGCCATGTTGGCCGCTTGTAAGGCGAACGCCCTACCCGCTGTGCTATCACTCCAAAGTTACAGAAAAATTTTTCTCTATAGGGTTGGCAATTGCAGCATTTTATATAACTCATTAACTAAATATCTTCTAATATCTTTAAGATGTAAAAGTAAAAAGTAAAGCACCCTCGCTCCAGCACAGTGGTAGGGCGTTTGTCTTGCACGCAGCCAACATGGCCGACCCGAGTTCGATTCCTCCGCCCCTCTCGGAGAGCCCCGCAAGCTACCGAGAGGATCTCGCCCGCATGGCAGAGCCTGGCAAGCTCCCCGTGACATATTCGATATGCCAGACACAGTAACAACAAAGTCTCCAATGGAGATGTTACTGGGCCCGCTCGAGCAAGTCGATGATCAACGGGAGGGCCTTTACTTTGGAGGAGCGATAGCACAGCGGTAGATCGTTTGCCTTGCACGCAGCCAACATGGCCGACCTGAGTTCGATTCCTCCGCCCCTCTCGGAGAGCCCCGCAAGCTACCGAGAGGATCTCGCCCGCATGGCAGAGCCTGGCAAGCCACCTGTGATGTATTCGATATGCCAAACACAGTAACAACAAAATCTTTAAGATGTAAAAAAAATAAAAATAATATTTTATGACATAAGTCATGTAAAATTCAAGTAGCTTTGGAATTAAAAATAAAGAAAGTTCATTGCTGGCTTGCTTGACTGTGGGTTAGTTCTACTACAAGCAGAAGCAAATGGTTGCAGATGATATAATAAATTCCCAAGGTTCTCTACACTTTACTTCTAAGGAAAAGGTTTTTCTAGCTCTGTTCCAGAATAGAGGCCTAATTGGGTCTGAAAACTCATTTACTTAATCTAATTAGTATGATTTGGCTCATAGATGATCTATCTTTTTGTGTTACTGAGTCAGAGATATTGTTTATAAGTGATAAATAAATAAAAGGCAGGGAGTCTATAAGAAACGTGCCCTCTTCTTATACCCTTTCATGCTCAGTTACTTTCCCAATCAGCTATACTCTGTAGGTTAGGGATTTATATCTCAAACACTATTAACATTTTGACTGAAGAATATTAGGAGGATAACTACAGTTTTCTTTTTCTTAAAGATTTGCTGCACCTTTGCCTATGTTAAGGGCTGACATGCTCTGACTGAAACTGAAAGAAACATTTTTAGACTGAGACTAAAAAGGGTTCCCATTACATAAACTGGGCTAACTATATGTTAAATTGTGACCTTGCTCCACTAATGACCAACTCTTGGCTCTATGCTCAGGGATTGCCTCTTGTAGTACTAGGTGCGGGTCATAAACTGTGGGGAACAAACCTTGGTTTGGTTGCATGCTGATGGTATTTCAAAGCAACCAGTATGGATTTGTTTTCACTTGTTGCTTCTCGACTATACGTGACTTCAGAAAATGTATCATTTCAGAACATGTGTATATACACAAATATTACAAATTACTTTTTGTTAATATTACTTTCTACTAATAATGAATCTTTACCACACAAGTATATTGACAAGTATTTTGCATACAATAACATTGCTTTTCACAAAATGTTGAAGTATGGAAACATGTAGACATTAAAAGAATAATATAGGTTGTTGAGTAATCCAATGGACAATTTCATGCAACATAGTAATGATTAAATGTCATCTGGAATTTATAAAAATATTAAATTAAAGAGAAAATATTCAAACAAGGTCCAGAAGTAAGAAGGAAAATGCAGCAATTTCACTTAGCATAATGTTTACCAAGTTCTTTCTTTCTATTATAAATGACAAGACTTCCTTTTATTATATTATATCCAAATTCTTCAGCTAACAAAGTTCTTAATATCTTTATCTCAATTTACTCTTCTGACCTGTATTTCCCCGACTGCCTACATACATCCTACATTAGCCTACTGAATTGATGGCTTATGATTGTCGTAATAAATTTATCACTTTCTATACCAGGTACTGAAAATGTCTCAGTAGTAACTACAGAGGAAACACTTAGGTAAATATGTTCATGAAGTCTTCTGCAATTTCCTTAAATTAGTTGCTCTCTCCCATTCCTTTGAAATGTTTATATATATATATAAATGTATATATATGTATGTATATTAAGGCAAAACTAATATCTAGATGCATACTGGCACAAAAAGACAAATGAACATGTTTATGAATCAAGAACTAGAGCAAAGTGGAATGAACACCTTTTCTCAGCATCAGGAACTTTAGGATGGAGACTTAATGATGGCAATGATTCAAAAGACTGAGTCTGGAATTATTTGGATGAGACATCTCTTACACAGCTAGAGTGAAAGTTTAAAAGGCTCAAAAATTGAACTCCACTGAGACTATTGACGCAAACACCTACCAATGTGCTTTTATTCTGGGTGAGACTTCCCCTAATATTTTAGCTTTAAGGTAATCATATCTTGCATTCCAATAAAGGTTCTAATAGTTATCATGAAGCAAAATACCAGTCATGTAACGAGTTGCTTAGTTTCAGAATTCATGCAATGTTGCTTTGCTATCAGTGAATGATTTTTAACAATCAGTGGAAATTAAAGGTGCATGCAATAACACTCAATACTGGATAAGAAAGAAAGTATGAGACTATTGTAAAAATCAGTGAAAATAGCTTCTATATCATTTTAACAAAAATGATTATACTTTCTTCTTATTGTTTTTCATGTTTTCTCTCATATTGCAACCTGGAGTAAAGCAGTTTGAAAGAATAGTTTTGTAGGGGCTGGAGAAATAGCACAGCAAGTAGGGCTTTTGCCTTGCATGCGATCAACCTGGGTTCAATTCCCAACATCCCATATGGTCCCCTGAGCACCGCCAGGAGTGACACCGCCAGAGCCAGTAATAACCCCTGTGCATCGCCAGGTGTGACCCAAAAGGCAAAAAAAAAAAGAAAAGAAAGAAAAGAAAGAATAGTTTTGTCAACACAATAGGTGAACTGTTTTTTTTTCAATAGGTAAAGCAACATTTAGTGTATTAAGAGGATTTACTGTGTTTTTCTCGATGTTAAGTATACCTCAGTGACATGTTGCCTATAATTTAATTTTGTCAATAGGATTATCCAAGAAGTATGTGGAAACACAAAACTCAGGGTTGAAATTTCCATATTCTGTCCAGCGATGTGGTGTTGCATTGACTTTGTAGTGGTGATAGTCCCTAGAACCAGACCAGTAGTGCTGGATATTGCCAGGAATTGGATCTTAGTTCACGGAAGGGATGTGTTACATACCATTTAACTACCTCATATACAAACAATATTAATGGGTTTTGGTGCTCTATTTCTCAGCAAATCATGAAATATAATATTCTATGAAATATTTTAGCTAGGAGAGATAGCACAAAGGTAGGGCGTTTGCCTTGCGCACAGCCAGCCCGGCAGAGCTGGGTTCAATTCCTCTGCCCCTCTCGGAAAGCCTGGCAAGCTACCAAGAGTATTTCACTCGCATGGCAAAGCCTGGCATGCTCCCTGTGAAGTATTCAATATGTCAAACACAGTAACAACAAGTCTCAAAAGAGATGTTACTGGGCCCGCTGGAGCAAATCGATGAACAATGGGAGGAGAGTGACAGTGACAGTGTATAATAGTCATCAGAAAGTAATTACTAGATCAAAAGATATTTATGACTTAAAATACACCAAAAATCAGAATTCAAATTGGTATTAAACAAAATTGAATCTATATTTTCATATGTGGATGCCATAATTGTTAAAACAACCTAAGAAGTATCTTTTGATCAGATATTACTACACAGAAAAAAAGAAAGTGAAGATAAATTGAACTGTTTGACTCTTTTTAATACTAAATATATTTGAATATGCTCATTGACAGTACATTGACAATGAAGTAGATGAGACTTTTATTTTTATTTTTGAAATCAACTGACATTGCTAATCTATTGAACATATGATAAACTAATCTGAATAATTGCATTGTTCTTGTACACAGTCCAGTTATAGTTTGCTTTTAATAAATTTTATTTAAAATTTTTTGTTATGTTTTAATTTAATTATGTTGTGCAAAGAGTAAATTCACATGAAGATAAATTAAATTTTATAAACTAATACAGGTCTTAAATTTAGGCTCCTTTTTGTTCTTTGCATTTGGAACATAGAATAATTTTACTATAATTAGCATATAAGAACTTTAGAAGGTGGTGTATTCACCCACATACACCACCATGTATGTAGGTGAAAAATTTTAGAAAAATTAGAACTTTCAAACTTTTCAACAAAAAAGAGAATTAAATTTTAACACCAACATCATCAGACAGATAGATAGTAAACCTATTTTTGGGAAAAGGCAATGGAAGAATTATGGAAGATAGGTAAATGAACATTGTATCTGTTTTATCTATGATGGACTACTAAAAACAAAAGTCTCCTAAGAAAGACATAATAAGTGTACATTATTTTTGTGATACCATATAGCACAGCGGTAGGGCGTTTGCCTTACAAGCGGCCAACATGGCCGACCCGAGTTCGATTCCTCCGCCCCTCTCGGAGAGCCCGGCAAGCTACCGAGAGTATTCGATATGCCAGACACAGTAACAACAATGTCTCCAATGGAGACGTTACTGGGCCCGCTCGAGCAAATTGACGATCAACGGGAGGGCCTTTACCTTTACCTTTATATTTTATAAGCAGAGAATGATTTACGAATTACTTAAATGGCAATATCATGAATGCAAAGACGACTTAATTTAAAAATATCAGCTCATCAAAAGGAGTATATTAGCACCTTTAAGAAAGTGCCTTATAAAGCATGCTTGCTAAAAGTTTGAATTAGAAATGTGTATGGTCACCTTTTTTCTCTCATGATAATCATAATTAACTTAAATATTTCTACTGTGAATGACACTCAAAGATTACATAAAAAGGAATAAAAGTACCATTACACTAATCAAAGTAACTAAGCATAACTGCTGGCATTTAATTGTGTTTCTAAAATCTATAAACATTTACACTCTAGTAAACTAAAGTTACTACTAGAATCGATTATAAAATGAATCAATAAAAACAATATGAAAATAGATGAGAGATTGATTTATATTTTTTAAAATTTTTGTTGGGTGTTTCAAACCAGGAAATAATCAATGCTTATTTTTTGCTTATGCCCAAGAGTTAAACAGAAGTTGGCTGCAAGCAAGGTGCATGCAATACCCACTGCACTATCTCTGCAGCACCAGTATCTAAGGAATTATACAGAAAGTAAGATGTTGGCATTGCAAGCAGCCAACCTCAGTTCAAATCCCTAGTAATGAATATTGTTTCCCGAGTCATCAAGTGGGCTGGAGCAATAGCACAATGGGTAGGGCGTTTGCCTTGCACGCAGTCAACATGGCCAACTCGAGGTCATTCCTCCGCCCCTCTCGGAGAGCCCGGCAAGCTACCGAGAGTATCTCGCCGGCGTGGCAGAGCCTGGCAAGCTACCCGACGTATTTGATATGCCAAACACAGTAACAAGAAAGTCCCCAATGGAGATGTTACTGGGCCCGCTAGAGCAAATAGATGAACGGGAGGACAATGACAATGACAATGAGTCATCAAGTGTGACTCCTGAGCTCAGAACCAAGGATTAAATACTGAGCTCACCAGGAGGTATGTGCCAAACCCCCTGAAAATAGATTTAAAAACAAAATCTTGAAACTATAATCTATGTGATTAGTAAAGTACTAATACTATGAATGTGAGACCAGAAATTTCAATTAAATCTAAAATTCTTGGAATCAGAGAGGCAGTATACAAGGCAAAATGCTTGCCTTGCATGCGGCCGAATCAGTTTTGATCCTTCTCATCCCTGCTGCAACCCTGCCAGCTCTGATCACAGCTGGATGTGGCCCCCAAACCAAAAAAATAAAATAAAAAGAGTATTATTACGTTATTCCATTTTTTATTTCCATCAAATTTTTAAAAATTTATCAAACCTATAAATATTTTTTAGTATTAAATGATAGTAGGAAAGAAAGCATTTTTTTGTATTTCTGTAGATTGATAAACTATTACTGTAGATTGATAAACATTTTAATCATATAGTTGAAATTTGTAGAATGCTTATTTATTTTATTGTTTCAATTAATAATATCCATGTATTAAAATCAGTATTTTAGAAAAGTCTATTGCATACAATAAATTAGTTACCCAAGTTAAATGGATATATTTATTTACTTATTTACTTTTCAACAATCTAGTGATTGTTGAGAAAATATAACAAGGAAAATGAACAACCTAGAATGCTAGAGGACTAGAATAATGAATTTCCATTTTCTTAATTATTATGTATGATATATATACTATGAGTTTGACTAAATGAAGAGTCCACAATTTATGGTTCTTAGCGTGCTCTTGTTAATTGTGGACTGGCACTAGAGAGTACTCAGCTGATAACCATTCAACATATAATCTGTAGATTTGCAAATACAATAATTAGAAAATGTGAGAAGAAACCATTGATTTCACTGAGATCAGCTCAATGGGAGAGTGAAGTTTAATATTCCATTGGAAACAAAAATCACTATTGAGGACAGCAGGAATTCTTACCATTACAAAATACAAAAAAAGTGTTGTCAAGACTTTTTAAAATAAACCTATGATTTTTATTATAGTGAAAAGTCAATATATATATGTATTCTTTAACACCTTGTGAAACTATTTAATAGTGTTTTATAGAATATTAAAATATTTAATAGCATTTTTCCAGGTAAATTATTTAAGTGTTAAAGACTTGTATGAATATTCTGTTGAGTACCTAAGTCAAACATCCCACAGGAAGAGGCAGAAAAAGTCAGTGCAGCTGTAATAAAATTAATAATTATAAATTTCTGGTAGACTAGTTTAATAAATCATTTTTTATTGACCCTGCCTGCTTAGAGCATCTGTTTTTTACAAAGAGGAAAAGAAGCATGTTTATAACATAGCGGGAGAAAAAAAGATTTAACATGTTAGCCTTTTCTGCCCATTGGTAAACTTGAGTAATTTTTATATTATGAGAAAAAATGAATCCAGAGAGTCAGATATTAAATCCCTAGCAGGGTTCCAAAATGCCAGTTAGCTCTGAAGCTAAGCCATGTTCCGGTGAGAGCTCCATAAACAAATTGCTCTACTTGAGTATTGATTAACCACCAGTGGCAGATTGCTTTCTCCAAGACAGATAACCATCTCTTTGGGGTTCTACTCTTTGAAAGAAGTCACTGAGAGAAATGAAAAATCTAAAACTATTTTTCATAATTTTGTTCACGATAAATGTCATGCCTATTTGGGAAATAATTTTCTTTCTATCCTCTTATAGTTCACTAAAGTAAAATACAATCTGGCTCATGGTGTTTCTCAATTTTACCTCTCTTTCTTTTATTAAATGTCAATAATATAGCCATGAAAATAAGTTAATTATGTTAACCTCAGTAATAATTTACCTTTTTTTAACTTTGAATATCTTTAACTCTACATTCTGTTGAACAAAATCCATCAGGGGTATATGATACATGTAACCACAAACACACACGCTAAGAAATTTCTCTCTGATCATTCACCTTATTATATTTCTGCTTGCAACCTGATTCTTTTAATTCTCTCAACATATTTCTTTGACTTTTTTCTAATTCAATCTACAGGGATCAGACTTCTACTGGTAATAACATCTCCAACTTCCTAATTTGTGTGCTACACATGTAAATGTATTTGAACAAACTGTGTGCGTAATGCTGTGTATTTTACCCTTCCTTCCTTCCTTCCTTCCTTCCTTCCTTCCTTCCTTCCTTCCTTCCTTCCTTCCTTTTCTCTCTCTCTTTTTCTTTCTTTCTTTTTTCTTTGAGAGAGAAAGACTCTTTCTTTCTTTCTTTCTTTCTTTCTTTCTTTCTTTCTTTCTTTCTTTCGACTCTTTCTTCTTTCTTTCTTTAAGACTTTCTTCTTTATTTAAGACTATATCTTCCTTCCTTCCTTTCTTTCTTTCCTTTCTTTCTTTCTTTCTTTCTTTCTTTCTTTCTTTCTTTCTTTCTTCTTTCTTTCTCTCCTTTCTTTCTTTCTTTCTTTCTTTCTTTCTTTCTTTCTTTCTTAATTTTATTTTGCTATATCTTGTTGTTCTGAAGGCTTTCTCTTGGATGTGTACTCAGAGATTACTTCTGGTAGAGCTCAGGGAATTATATGGGATACTGGGGATTGAACCCAGAATAGTTGCATAGAAGGGAAACATTCTACCCACTGTACTATCTCTCTAGACACGGTATACATTTTGTGTTACCAGATTGTATGAGTGTTAATTATGGCAAAGCTACATTTTATTTTGTGCTGAGAAGACAGGAAGAAGAGCTAAGGGATACCTGGAGGCTAAACATTATTTTATGAGGCCATGATCTCTGCCTGAGCTCAATGTAAATAGGAGAAAGAGAAAAACAAACCCTGTATAACAACACAAAATGCTGCAATGCTCTGTGGTTCTTGAGTCCTATTTTAATGAATTTTTATAAAAGTATAAAAATAGAACCTAGAAATGTGCTGTGTCTGGATCATAAAATTTCCTCATTCCACCCTAACAATAACTAAGTCTGTGCCTTTAAGATGTAGCTCTATTTTTCATCAGAGTTGGAGTCAAATCTAGGAAGGAGATATAAATCTATTTCTCATTGTCCTTCATCTAACCTATTCTGACCTTCAAATTCTATTTCCAAATTGTATGCCACAATACCTGGCTGAATGATGGAATAAAGTTTCAAGTTAGACAACATAATTATTGTGTTGTTAAAACTCATTAATCAAAGTGAGCCTACATACACCCTCTTGATTATTAAACAATAGTAATATTGAAAGGTTGGCCTCCTATTCAAATCAAAAGAAAAATGATGACTTCCCCAATGTCATGTAGTGGCATTTACTCAGTTAGGGCCAGGCAGCAAATAGGCACTTTAAGGAAATACTCTTGCTTCAAACTTAGTTATAAATGATGACTATTATTTATCTGAAAGCTTATGTGTGCACATGAAACACATTTTAAATGTCTATAACCAAAGCATTTTTATTTTGATTAATGAATTTTGGTGCTATATTTATATCCTCTATCCTGATGTTCTCTATTCAAAAATCTAGTCTTTGGAAATGCACATGAAACTTCAATATGGAAGTTCCATTCAATCAGTACACACTGTTTAGAGACTACCAACAGGCTATTTTCAATGTCTGATTTCCTTGGAAGCATCATCTTTCTTTCTCCTTGTTTATTCCATGAGCAGTTGTTGAAAACTTTGGAATTGCTTGTCTATTTTTCCATCATGGGGACAAAGAATCCTATTCAATATAAAATTAAAGTGATTATCTGTATTGCATCCAGTGGTTCAGATCAGCATGGCTTGAATTTTAATTGTTGGCAGCTATACAAACCAGCATCTTGACATTTCAGTTTTGTTATTTTTTGTTTTCTTCTTTCATAAACAAATGTTGAATATTTTCAGTTTAGTATGAGCAACAATTTTCCAACATATCTATGACCAGGTAATTAAAAATAACACACACGGTCCTTGTTAAGAATTCACAGATGGAATACACTATGCCTTTGGAAAATGATAAAGTTTTGGGACCAGAAAGATAGCACAGTAGTAAGGAATTTGCCAGCACTGAGCATCACCAGGAAAAATCCCTGAATATAGAACCAAGAATAAGGTCTAAAGACCAGTGGAAATAAACCAAAAACACAAAATAAACAGAAGTAAAATGAAAGAAAGAGAGAAAGAGAAAAGGAAAGAAAGAAAGAAAGAAAGAAAGAAAGAAAGAAAGAAAGAAAGAAAGAAAGAAAGAAAGAAAGAGGAGAGGAGGGAAGGAAGGAAGGAAGGAAGGAAGGAAGGAAGGAAGGAAGGAAGGAAGGAAGGAAGGAAGGAAGGAAGGAAGGAGAAGGGAAGGAAGGGAGGGAAGGAGGGATGAAGGGAGGGAGGGAGGGAGGGAGGGAGGAAGCAAAGGAGGAAGGAAGGAAGGAAGGAAGGGTAAATGATGAGGTGCTATCATTTAAACTTTATTTGTGATAATGCAATACTTTGTGACTTTGATGTGTTTTTAAAGGATTAGACAATTGTAAGATTTCAAAGAAAAAAAGAATTTGGAAGCCACACATGTTGGTGCCCAAGTCTTACTCCTGGCTCCTTGTTTTGGAATTATTCCTGGTTGGGCTTTGGCACCATGTGGGGTAATGGAGATCAAACTTATGTTAGCTGCAGTGCAAAACAAGTGCCCAGTTTCTGTACTATCTGTAGGATCTTTAACATTTCAAAATTAACTTTATATTCTGATTTCAGTGTGTGTGCGCGCACTTATTTTTAATCAAATTATTTTAATGTGAAAATTTTCAATGTGATTTTAATGTCCATTTTCATTTCTAAAATTTAACATCACCAACAAAAGTTAGAAGTGAAAAGAGTGTCACCTTGAATAATTTTCTTGACATAAAAGAGACACAACAAATTTTGCTCATGATCACTTTCCAACTCTTAACCATTTTTAATATTAGGAAAAGTAATTGTACAAAATAATGTTGACAATTACAATTATTTATCACTTAAGCAAAACGTTATGTAATGAGCTAAAGAAAACAATTGAAAGATTTTGCTTAAATACATGTTAATCCCTCACCAGAAATATTTTAACTTTTCCAAACATTAAAAATGTTTTTGAACTATTAAATCTACTTCCGGAAATAATAGTATCTACTGAAGAGTAAAGCATATTATACCACATTAATAAAAATGTATCAAAATCCTGCAACCAGAACTGTAACACTAATAAACATTAAAAGTACAAAAAAAGAGCTGAAGAAATGGTGGAAAAGGCTGAGTAAAGCTTTTAAACAGAAGCCCAAGTTTGGTTACTCATACCCCAAAGCCTCCTTTACACAAAGCCAGAAACAGTTTTCCCTCCCCCATTATTGCTGGTAGTGGCCCAATCCATCCACCAACACCCCATCAATTGCAAATCAGATTTTAAAAAGAATTGTATCAATTAGAAATTTTCTTTTCAAAGATACCAGTAATTTCACATGTGTAAGTGGAAAGGTTTTGGAAGTTCAAGTACCAAAAAAGGTATTGATAATTTAAATTATTGTTGGCTGGCTTGTTGTTTAAAGCCCATGCTCTCTCTTAAGCACGAATTTCTTCTTTCCTTTCTCCCTCATTCACTCCGCCACATCTCACAATTTCTTTCAGCAAAACTGCCTTATTTCATCAAAACATAATAATTTATATTATCAGCTTTTTACAATAATCAGTTTATATATCTTGAGATATAAGACACATAGCACTGTGGCACTGTCCTCCCGTTGTTGCTGGAGCGGGCCCAGCAACGTCTCCATTTTGAGACTTGTTGTTACTGTGTTTGGCATATCGAATATGTCACGGGGAGCTTGCCAGGCTTTGCTGTGCAGGCGAGATACTCTTGGTAGGTTGCCCTGCTCTCGGAGAGGAGCAGAGGAATCGAAGCGGTTTGGCCGGGCTGGCTGCGCGCAAGGCAAATGCCCTATCTGCTGTGCTATTGCTCCAGCCACGCATAGTAAAATATTAAAACTAAAATTTAAAAGTCTGCCTAGTTTGCATGACAGTTAATTGTTTAAAAAAGTATTATACAGACCAGAGAGATAGTACAGTTGACAGGGCAGGAGGCTTGCATTGCACGCAGTAGACCTGGATTCAATCCCTGCACCCCAATACAGTCATTCAAACCTTGCCAGTACTGATTTCTGAGCACAGAGTCATAAATAAGTCCTGAGCATTGCTTAGGTTTGGCTCTAAAACCAGTCAGCCGTAAACAAACACAAAAATAGCAAAATAAATAAATAAATAACTTTTATCAATAAAACTTTGAAGATTATCTCAAGAGCTAAGCTAGTTCTACCAGGGTGAGAGGCATTAATCTCGAATCATGTAGAAGAGCAAAATGAAGAAATGAGGAAAAGGAATACATAAATAAATATATCCACCAATGTGATTAATTCAAAGTCTCTAGGCAAGGTGGAATCCATGGTTTGAAATCTAAGCCAGGTGACTTGCTCTTTACTTTTGATTGTGCGTGTGCGTGTATATGTGTGTGTGTGTGTCTGTCTGTGTCTGTGTGTGTCTGTGTCTGTATGTCTGTGTGTAGGGGAGTTGGGAGGTGGTTGTTGACTTTCTAAATACCACTGCTGCTGTATTTGAAGCTTATGCCTTATATTCATTCTTGTAGTGTCTCACTCTGGGTTCTGTCCATCCAAGACTGTCACATTTAAGCTCGCCCTCAGTTAGGCTGTGATTGGAAGGCAGACTTCTTGTGGCCTTGTAATTGCCTCCACCAGTGCAATCAAACATATCAGCTAGAACAATCGTTTCTATCAGCCGGAAACCTTTCTTTAATTTAAGTGAACAGACCAGTTTAAACACATTTATTTGGACAGTTATTTCTGTTAGAGAGAAATCATGTATCTATTCCAAGGTTTCTTAAATTGAAGAATGGCCTGTACAATTTTAAGTCTGGAATATATATAGATAATCAGAAGATATGCCTTCACCATTTTTATGTTGTTAAGTGAAATGATGTGAAAACCAGTATATTCCCCTTTTGAAAGAAATCTTAAAATCTCAGCTTGTATTGTATAGTATCCTTGCAGTCTTCCTTCTTCCATGATAAACTATAACTGAAAATTTGTTCTCTATTTACTAAATAGATTTTCTTCCTTCTTAATAAAAACGAATTGTATAGATGACAATAACTCCAAGTCAGTGTTTTTTATCCGGTGCACCTTTTGTAAATTCAATAATACTAACAATTGTGGTGACCACAAAAATAACCTACATAACAATATTGAACAAATAGATTAGTCTGGAAAATGGCCTAAAGGGATTTCAAGGAATATGATAACTAAGAATTGATCATTTAGTAACATTATTGAGCCCACTTTGATATTAAAAATGCATATTCATTGGGGCAAGAAATCTGGTTCAGGTAACTGAGTATGTAGCTTCATTGTATGACCTGGGCTCAATCCAGGCAAGGTTTGGATACAAGAGCAGCTAGGGGAGCTACCCTGGTAGTGGGAAAATTATAATACAAAATAACATAAAAAATATTTCTAAGAGGAATGCTTAATAGGTGCCCCTTAATTTATTGCATTTCTATTCAATGAATTATATTTTAATATTATTCCATATGCAATGTAACCTTATATTTTTAATAAACATATTTTTTAAAAAATTAATGTCACCATAAAAATATAAGAAATGACTTATTTTAAAAATATCTTCTAAAAGATTACTATTACATTTTTTATTATGCTATTAAGAAATGCATTTCTGGTGTTTCCTGAGCATGGTCTAATAGTTGATCTCAGAGAGAAAAATAGCAGCTACAACAGCAGCTATGTACATACTACATATAGACTATATGTATATGAATACACAAATTTATATGTGCATATATATGTATATACACACATATACATACACAACATATATGAAAAAGCCATTTAATTTAAATATCTTCTTTCAAACTTCCTAAAAATATGAAAAAATTGAAGGTCTAATAGGACAAAATTAAATCTTTAGATCTTATTTATTTTCTGTAGAGGTATTTCATTTCAGAAAGTGAAAAACTATCATCATATGATGAATTATCTATGTAATGTTCCTTTTAAAACTTTTCTAACCATGCTCTCACATGAAATTCTACCCCTTAAAACATGCAGTCTTATAAACTGTTACCTCATTGTAAATATAAATTAAAATATGAAAACATGTTTGAAAGAATCAGTTTGAGTCATCAAAACCATTTGTTTTCAAACATGTAATTCCCCCAAATTGTGACTCTTTGGAAAATTACTGTCAATCTCTTAAGTATTTTGAAATTTATATTTTTGAAAATATTAGATAATCAATGATTTTAAAATGAGTCAGATACAATGATCATATACAGAATTGTATAAGAGGTAAGCAACCCACTTAATTTCTCACCTTTTATGTAGGTCACCTGATTCAAATTTCAGAAAATGAACAGAGTGATAAAGGAGGAAACAGGAGAATTCTTATAAATATCATTGATTAAAAAACATTTTTTGATTGGTATGATTTTTGAATCGGGGTGGCAGGCAGGGAGACAACCTCTCCAATGGTGGTTCTCAAAAGCTATTAAGGGCCTTATAATAAGAAGTGATCCCTGGTGGTGGTGATTCTCAAGGTACCATACACAGAACCAGGAATTGAAATGGGGCAAGCATACTAGGCAAGCATCTTACCTCTTGTTCTATCTCTCTGGCCAATAACTGATTTTAACAATGCTTTATTATAATAAATTTTATCTGAATTTTCCACTTGGTACAGAATCAAGGGGATACTCTTATAAATATATTAAATAATCAATAAGAATATAAAGAACACTGGGTATCTTCTAGGCTTGTTAAATGCCAGTGAGGCAGAAAATAAACGACTAGAAATGTCTGCAGTATTCTAGTCAAAATGATGTTAAGAATTTCTGTTGCATTAACGTTTTACGTTTTTATTCAAGTAAGATAACTATATTATGAACTCTGTTTTGCTAATGTGATTTCAGGAAATAAAGAAAAAATGAGGTGAAGAAACTTACTTTATGCTGACTTATTCAGACTTATGCAAAATAATCTATAGAAGAGTCATTTCAGAAACTGAACTAAAGGACTTGTTTAACTATCTTATTGCCAACACAGAAATAAATGTTTTATAGTGCATTGTGAATGTGAAATAAGTATTTTTAAATGTGCTGAGACTACATTTTTTTTCTAGTGATTTTGTCTTTATTTCTCCAAAGTTAATAACAAGCTTCGGAAACACACATAAGTAAAATATCAATTTAATTTGGGTCAGTGAAACAAATTTAGAGAGAAATCCTACCTATAACCAAATTGCTAGATGTTTCCTATTCTAAATCCATTATTCTTTACAATTTTAATATGTAATCTAAAAAAATAGAATATTTTATGAAAACAATAACATAATTGTTTTTATGAAGACAATAACAGCACATAATATGATCCTGGTCCAGAGAATTTGAAAGTACTGTACTGTGGATAGATCACTGTCACTGTCCTCCCTTTGTTCATCGATTTGCTGGAGCAGGCCCAGTAACATCTCCATTGGAGACTTTGTTGTTACTGTGTTTGGCATATCGAATACTCTCGGTAGCTTGCCGGGCTGTCCGAGACGGGCGGAGGAATCGAACTCGGGTCAGCCATGTTGGCTGCATGCAAGGCAAACGCCCTACCCGCTGTGCTATCGCTCCAGCCCACTGTGGATAGATATGCAAAGAAAATTTTAGTCATCTCAATCAATGTAAAGAGCTGATTCAGAGTTTTTTATTCTTCTAATATGATTTCATACATGGATATACACCCATTTTATGATCAATATAGTTCAGAGATACTAAACCAATGTAAACTGCATATATCTAAATTGTTGGTCAATTAGACAGACTGCCCATATAAATTGATATCATATTATCAAACACATTGCATCGCATTAATTATGTTTCTAAGTTACTATTTTATTTATTCAACTGTTCTTGTATTGAATCATAAATTTAGTTTAGTAAAAGTGAGAAAATTAATATAAATGTTATTTATTTCTCCCAGAACTATTAAGTGACTTTTTTGCCCCCAAGACTATCCCAGTACTGACGTTGAATGAAAGAAAAATAAACAAATTTTTGTGCTTGGGTTTCAATTATACAATGATCAAATACCCATCCCTCCACCAGTGCCCATTTCCCACAACTGTACCTCATGGTGTTTCACTAATAGAAATTAAAAAATTTAAAAAAAATTAAAAAATTTAAAAAATTAAAATAATAAAAATAAAATAGAAGAAAAATTTAAAAAAAGAAAAATAAACACATATAAAAACCTACCTTATGATATTGACATACATTAGCTAAGATGACAGAAACATTAACATTACGTATTAATATTAATCAAAAATTATGGGAAACTTAATAATTTGAAAATAGTTGACAATTCAAATAGAAGTAAGTGTCAATCATTTGGTAATGGCCATTTAAATTAGTAGTTAAATGAATGCAATTAAATAAAGATATAAAGATATTAGTTTTTTGTTTTGCTTTTGTCAAGGTTTGCTCCTGACTCAGGAATTATTCCTGAAAGTGTTAGAACGTCCATACTGAGGATCTAACTGTGCTTGGCTCCATGCAAAAAGACCATCTTATTTGCTGCTTTATACTCTACTGTCACTGGAATTGCAAATGAAATATTTTATTTTGTTTTGGGGCCAGACCTGATGTTGATCATGGCTTGCTCCTGACTCTGTGCTCAGTGTCATATTCTGCAGTTGTATGAAGTAGACCATCCTTATTGAGGATCAAGCCTAAGTTAGAAGCCTGCAAGACACATTTCCTACCCACTCTACCATCACTACGGCCCTTTGAAAAGAGATTTTTTTATTTCCAATTTTAGCATCTTAGTATAGAATATTTCTCAATGTTTTTCACCTGCCTGTTTACACTTCTTATCTCCAGGTCCACATATCCTGCAATTTCATTCTGCAACTGCAACTTGAAATATCTGGTTAGCTACATTTAGCAGATCAATAAAATTTGAGCCCAAATATTTCAAGTCCTTCTTAAAAGATCAGGACCTTAATGAAAAATACAACGATGCCATTGTAGCAAGAATTATGGGCCAGATGTCTATTACAGAGGTGAAGGCACTTGGCTTGTCCATGTCCATCCTGATTGGATCCCTGCACAGCATATATTTTCCACCAGTAGTGGTCCCTGAGCACAGAGCCAGAAACAAGCCCTGAACACCACAGGATATGGCTCCACAACCAGAAGAGAAACTAAAAATTAGCGTTTCTCCTAAAAGTCACATTAAATAATTTGTTGCAGAATCTAGAGGTTTGTTTCTATTTATAATTTTCCCATTCCACTAAAATCATTGAAGGAAGACAGTCTGCATCATCTCTCCAGTAATTTTTGCTTCCTAGCTGGGTTTCTAAAATGCAGCTTGACCATTCATCCAACCTCCTATTTGTAGTGTATGAGTAAATTTCCTTTATAAATAAAAATATTGATCAGGACATTTTCTTATTTAAAACCTTATAATAGGGCTTAGGACAATAGTACAGTGGGTTGGTCATTTGTCTAATATGCAGTCAACCTGGATTCAATCCCTTGCATACCATATGGTTCCCTGAGCACTGAAAATTCCTGAGAGCAGACACAGACACAATCTATGAGCATCACCATGTGTGTCCCCAAGAGAAAAACAAACAAAATGAACAAAAACTTAAAAATGGTTTTCAACTGCTTTTCAGATGAATGGCAAAATAATTAACAAGGCTTACAAGGTTCTGACATTGACTTGCTTCCAATCTATTAAAACAATCCTCAGCCCTCTTGACTTGTATCTTTTCTGCAAACAAAATACTCCTGATGTTACACTGAGCCTTTCTTCCTTTCATCACTGAGTCATTTCATGATTCCCTAACGTGGTAAAGACAAGCAAAGATGACAAAAAACAAGGTAACTAAGTGTTATTGTCTTTGACAGAAGGATTCAAAAACAAAGATCCACTTTACTGAAGATGTATTCCGTTTGTATAAGTATCTAGAAGATTATAGTCTATTTTACTGGTGCTAATCATTATTATTAATACTACCACAAAGTAGGTTTACTTCCTAGGTGTGCCCTTGAATTTTGTATCTAAAATTGACACACAAAACTAGATGTTTAGGGAGCTGTACTAATTTAAATGCTTTAAAAAGGTAATTTTGGATCTGTCCAGGATCTGTGTCCAGTTTCATGCTAGTTCCTTGCTGGTACCCACCTAAATTGTCTTTGATCAGCAATGATGTATTATTGGTTCTGTCCTTTGATAATCACTGTTGTCATCCTGGTCTGTCACTGATGCTCTGTAACCTACTGAAACCCTGTGGTCTCAGGGACCATAGTCCCATGGCTCTTTGTACCCTTGACTTTTTGGTTCTTATGTCTCCTGGGTACAGTTAAGTTTACAGGCCTGGGTACAGATGATAGAGCACAGGCCTGAGCACAAGTGAAGGGGCAAAGAGATTGTTTTATCTATTCTCCATGCACAAGTTTGATATGATTTTTTTTGTTTTGTTTTGTTTTTGTTTTGTTTTGTTTTGTTTTTTTTTAAATTTTTTTTCCCTTTATTGTATTTTTTTTTAAAGTTGTAGATTTACAATTTTTTGTGCTTTGGTTTCAATTATACAATGATCAGATACCCATCCCTCCACCAGTGCCCATTTTCCACCACCATGGATAATATCCCTCCCACCCCCATCCCTCCATCCCCCCTGTCTCTGTGGCAGGGCAATCCCCTGTGTTCTCTCTCTCCTTTTGGGTGTTGTGGTCTGCAAAAGAGGCATTGAGTGGCAAACATGTTCAGTCCATAGTCTACTTTCCACATGCATCTCCCCTCCTGGGAGGATCCTCCAAACATCCTTTATTTGGTGCTCCCTTCTCTATCTGAACTGCCTTTCCTCTAGGATACCCGGCTGGCCTCTAAGTTATGGAGTAATCCTCCTGGTGCTGATCTCAGTTATTCTTGGGTATTAATCTCATACTTTGTTACTTTATATCCCCCAGATGAATGCAATCTTTCTATGTCTATCCCTCTCTTTCTGACTCATTTCGCTTAGCATGATACTTTCCATATTGTACCACTTGTATGTAAATTTCATGACTTCATCTTTTCTAAGAGCTACATAGTACTCCATTGTGTAGATGTACCAAAGTTTCTTTAACCAGTCATCTGTTCTTGGGCACTCAGGTTTCTTCCAGTTTCTGGCTATTGTAAAGAGTGCTGCAATGAACAAACAAGTGCAGATGTCACTTCGACTATACATTTTTGCCTCTCTGGGATATATTCCCAGGAGTGGTATTGCTGGGTCAAATGGGAGCTCAATTTCTAATTTTTTGAGAATCGTCCATACTGTTTTCCAGAAGGGCTGAACCAGTGGACTTCCCACCAACAGTGAAGGAGTGTCCCTTTCTCGCCACATCCACGCCAGCATCGGTTGCTTTTGTACTTTTGACTGTGGGCTAGTCTCTGAGGTGTGAGATGGTATCTCATTGTGGTTTTGATCTGCATCTACCTGATGATTAATGATGTAGAGCATTTTCTCATGTGCTTTTTTGCCATTCGGATTTCTTCTTTGAGAAAGTTTCTGTTCATTTCATTGCCCCATTTTTTATGGGGTTGGATGTTTTCTTCTTGTGGAGTTTAACCAGTATTTTGTATATCCTGGATATCAACCCCTTGTCAGATGTGTATTCGGTGAATATCCTTTCCCATTCTGTAGACTGTCTTTGTATTTTGGTCACTGTTTCTTTGGAGGTGCAGAAGCTTCTTAGTTTAAGATAATCCCATTTATCTATCTCTGTTTTCACTTGCTCGGCCAGTGGCGTGGCATCTTTGAAGATACCATTAGCTTCAATGTCATGGAGGGTTTTGCCAACTTTATCTTCAATGTACCTTATGGTTTCTGGTCTGATGTTGAGGTCTTTAATCCATTTTGATCTTACTTTTGTACATGGTGTTAGGCAGAGTTCTGAGCCTATTTTTTTGCATGTAGCCGTCCAGTGATGCCAACACAATTTATTAAAGAGGCTTTCCTTACTCCACTTCACATTACTTGCACCTTTATCAAAGATTAGATGAGCATATGATTGAGGAGAGATGTCAGTGTATTCAACCCTGTTCCATTGGTCTGCAGTTCTGCCTTTGTTCCAGTACCATGCTGTTTTAATTATTACTGCTTTGTAGTACAGTTTGAAGTTCGGGAGGTTGATTCCTCCCATTTTCTTTTTCCCAAGAATTGCTTTAGCTATTCGTGGGGGCTTATTGTTCCATATAAATTTCAGGAGTGTTTGCTCCATTTCTTTGAAGAATGTCATGGGTATCCTTATAGGGATTGCATTGAATTTATACAATGCTTTTGGTAGTATTGCCATTTTGACAATGTTAAGTCTCCCGACCCATGAGCAGGGGATATCTTTCCATTTCCTCATGTCCTCTTTTATTTCCTGAAGTAGCGTTTTGTAGTTTTCTTTGTACAGGTCCTTTACTTCCTTAGTTAAGCTGATTCCTAGGTACTTGATTTTCTGGGGCACAATTGTGAACGGGATTGTTTTTTTCATGTTGCTTTCTTCTCTCTCACTGTTTGCGTATAGGAAAGCCATGGACTTTTGGGTATTGATTTTATAACCTGCAACTTTACTATACGAGTCTATTGTTTCTAGGAGTTTTTTGGTGGAAGTTATTGGGTTCTCTAAGTAGAGTATCATATCATCTGCGAATAGTGAGAGCTTGATTTCTTCCTTTCCTACCTGAATGCCCTTAATATCTTTTTCCTGCCTAATCGCTATTGCAAGTACTTCCAGTACTATATTGAACAGCAGTGGAGAGAGTGGGCATCCCTGTCTCGTCCCTGATCTTAGAGGGAAGGCTCTCAGTTTTTCCCCATTGAGGATGATGCTTGCTGTAGGCTTGTGGTAGATGGCTTTAATTATGTTGAGGAAGGTCCCCTCTATACCTATTTTGGCTAGGGTTTTCATCATAAAGGGGTGCTGGATCTTGTCAAATGCTTTCTCTGCATCTATTGATATGATCATATGCTTTTTATCTTTTCTTTTGTTGATATGGTGGATTATGTTGATTGATTTCCGAATGTTAAACCATCCTTGCATCCCTGGGATGAATCCTACTTGGTCATGGTGTATGATCTTTTTGATGAGTAGTTGGATTCTATTTGCTAGTAGTTTGTTGAGGATCTTTGCATCTGTGTTCATCAGGGATATCGGCCTGTAATTCTCTTTCTTTGTGGTATCTCTGTCTGCTTTTGGTATCAGTGTGATATTTGCTTCGTAGAAACTGTTCGGATGTGTTTTTGATATTTCAATTTCGTGGAAAAGCTTAAAGAGCATCGGGAGTAAGTCCTCTTTAAAGATTTGGAAGAATTCACTAGTGAATCCATCCGGGCCAGGACTTTTGTGCTTGGGGAGACTTTTTATTACCATTTCAATTTCCTTGATGGTGATAGGTCTGTTCAGGTATTCCAGGTCTTCTTGGTTCAGCCTTGGGAGTCTGTAGGAGTCTAGGAATTTATCCACTTCCTCGAGGTTTTGATGTTCCGTGGCATAAAGCTTCTCAAAGTACTCCCTGAGGATCCTCTGAATTTCTGTGGTTTCTGTTGTAATGACCCCCTTTTCATTTCTGATTCGGTTTATTAGGGTTTTCTCTCTCCCTTTCTTTGTGAGTTTTGCTAGAGGCTTATCGATCTTGTTAATTTTCTCGAAGAACCAGCTCTTGGTTTCATTGATCTTTCGGATTGTTTTTTGGGTTTCCATCTCGTTAATCTCTGCTCTGAGTTTTATTATTTCCTTTTTCCTGTTCGGGTTGTGCTCCTTTTTTTGGTCCTTCTCCAAGCTCTTAAGCTGTGAGGTTAGGTTACTTATGTGTGCTCGCTCCTCCTTCCTGAGGAATGCTTGTAGAGCTATAAACTTTCCTCTTAACACAGCCTTTGCTGTGTCCCATAAGTTTTGGTAACTCGTGTTCTCATTTTCATTCGTTTCTAGGAATCTTTTGATTTCCTCTTTGATTTCCTGTCTAATCCACTCGTTGTTCAATAGTGCACTGTTTAATTTCCAGGTGTTTGATTTAGTTTTCTGTTTTTGTGTGTGATTTACTTCTAATTTCAGCGCATTATGGTCTGAGAAGATTGTTGATACAATCTCTACCTTCTTAATTTTATGGAGGCATGTTTTGTGGCTCACCATGTGGTCTATCTTGGAGAATGTTCCATGGACGCTTGAGAAGAATGTGTATTCACCTTTTTGTGGATGAAGTGTCCTGTATATATCTACTAAGTCCCTTTCTTCCATTGTTTCCCTCAAATGAAGTATGTCCTTGCTAAGCTTGAGTCTGGTTGATCTATCAAGAGGTGACAAAGCAGTGTTGAAGTCTCCCACTAGTATTGTGTTGCTATTGATGTCTTTTTCCAAATCTATGAGTAGTTGTTTTAAGTACTTTGCTGGTCTCTCATTAGGTGCATATACATTTATTATTGTAAGTTCTTCCTGTTGTACAGATCCTTTGATCAATAAGAAATGGCCTTCACTGTCTCTTATGACCTTCCTCACTCTGAAATCGATGTGGTCTGATATAAGGATGGCTACCCCAGCTTTTTTATGGGAGCTGTTTGCCTGTAGGATTGTTTTCCAGCCTTTGACACTGAGTCTTTGTTTGCTTTGACTATTGAGATGCGTTTCTTGCAGGCAGCAGAATGTTGGGTTCAAGTTTCTAATCCATCCTGCCACTCTATGTCTTTTAATTGGTGCGTTTAGCCCATTGACATTGAGAGAGATTATTGTTATGGGATTTTGTCCCATTGTTCTGTTAAAATTTGGTGTATTTGAGGGGCCTTTCTTGCCTTAAAGTAGCCCATTTAGTTGTTCTTGTAACCATGGTTTTGAGTCTATGAAGTTCCTGAGCTGTTGTTTGTCTGTGAAACTGTGTGTTGTTCCTTCTATTATGAATGAGAGTCTTGCTGGGAAAAGTATTTTGGGGGAGGCATTTATTTCATTGAGTTTTTTTACTATGTCCCACCACTGTTTTCGGGCCATGAGGGTTTCATCAGAAAAATCAGCTGTGAATTTTAAGGATGCTCCTTTGTAAGAGATTTCTTTCTTCGATCTTGCTGCTTTCAGAATTTTGTCTCTGTCTAAGGTTTTGGTCATTTTGATCAGAATGTGTCTTGGGGTATTTTTATTCAGATTTCTTCTAGCTGGTACCCTTCGGGCCTCCTGAATGTGGTCACAAGTTTTCTTCAGCTCTGGAAATGTTGTAGCAATGATGTCTTTGACAGTTTCTTCTTCATCGAGGTTTTCTTCCTGTCCCTCTGGGACTCCAATAATTCTTATGTTACCCCTCTTGGCTTCATCACGATCTTCTCTTGCCATCTGTTCCCGAATTGTGAGTCTCTTTTCCATTTTCTGCTCTTTTCTGGAGAGTCTCTGAACTTCATCTTTGAGCTCACTGATTCTGTTCTCAGCCGCTGTTACTCTGCTGCTGAGGCCTTCCACTGAGCTTTTCAATTCGCCTACGAGATTTTTCAGGTCTGACATTTCTGATTGCATTTTCCTCATTTCTGCCTTCAGATCCTCTTGTCTTCTATTGGCATTGCTTTCCATTGTTTCTTTTAATTCCCTAAGCATCCTAAGTAGCTCCCTTCTGAATTCCTTGTCAGAGAGGTTGTCTAACACTACAGTACTGTTGGTGTCATCTGGGCTAGACTCTTCAATATGAATGTTTGGTGGGCTTTTGCGTTGCTTTACCATTGTGAGAGGTGTGGTTTAGTCCTTCACGTTCAGTTTTACTATTCTGCTTGATATGCAGTGTGAGTTAAGATAGGCTTATGAGTTATTGGCAACTGTGTTTCTAGTGGCTGAGCTAAAATAGAGAAGTTTCCATCTAAGAAGTTAGCTTATGGTTCCTATGGCATATGTAGTGAGAAAATATTTCGCGGCCGCGTTAGTGGCCGCGGCTCCGGAAAGAGTCCCTGGCACTGGGCGAGGAGTTGGGAATGTCTCCTGTTTGGAATTGGAGCCGTTCAGCTTTGTTGCCCAGAGCTGGGCCTCTGTGCCCGTCCCACGGAGATCAGGGGTTGAAAACCGGCTGTCTAGGGGCTGTTTCTAGCTGCGCGTGCCCAGAGAGGAACCCAGGCCCTTGGGGGCGGGCTGTACCTGTTGGAATTGGAGCCGTTCAGCTTTGTTGCCCAGAGCTGGGCCTCTGTGCCCATCCCACGCAGATCAGGGGTTGAAAACCGGCTGTCTAGGGGCTGTTTCTAGCTGCGCGTGCCCAGAGAGGAACCCAGGCCCTTGGGGGCGGGCTGTACCTGTTGGAATTGGAGCCGTTCAGCTTTGTTGCCCAGAGCTGGGCCTCTGTGCCCATCCCACGCAGATCAGGGGTTGAAAACCGGCTGTCTAGGGCTTTGATATGATTTCTCTTATCTATATACAACTGACTAGCCATTGTAGTTTCAAATGGAAATTATTTTTTAAATTGATGTGCCAAAATTTAGCTGTCAATGAAGAGAAAATCTTTATCATGGTCTGTATTATTTAAGATGTCATTTTAAGCTTAATTTTATTATTATATTCCATTTTGTTTCGGAATCACTCCTGGCAGTGCTCGTGTTTAACTCCTGACTCTGCATTCAGGAATCACCCCTGGTGGGCTCGGGGAACCATATGCAGTAACAGGGATCAAACCTAACTTGGTGACATACAAAGCAAGCAGTCTACCTGTTATACTATAGATTCGGCCCCTAAGGCATTCCTAATTTTATATACATAATTGTGTCGCACCCTTATACCATTTCTGTGTGAGCAATATAATACATGCATAAATGCAATTTAATTATTCTATTAACAAAATGTGACTGATTCTCAAATATGAAAGGCAAATTGTTCTCTGCCAGGTTTTAAAGGTAATTGCCAGATTGACAAAATGTGTCTTTCAGTAACAGAGATAAAGTTTACAACAGCTTTGACTTTTGTTGTTGTTGTTGTTGTTGACTTTCCACCTTTAAGGTTAAGAGACATTTTTCAAGCATTGAAAAAAAAAAGTAATTGATCATATTGTTTTCCAGTGTACACATCTGGGAATCACTTCTTACGAGAGGAGAGAGCCACTGTATGGGTGGATAGAGCAGTGCCATCGTTTGATCTGTTTGCCCACTTATCTCTAAAAATGTTTGATCAGTATTTCCATCTGATTATGCAAGACTCAGCCACTTTTCTTGTCCAGAATGCCTATTAATAATCGTGTACTATGAAAGCTAAGAAAGCATGTGGCTATTGAGAAATTTATGGAGTCTAAATGACTGATTTTATTAGTCTCCCTGACTGGCGATTATTCTGTCATTCTAAATGACACTGGACTATGCCAAGTTATATTTAATAACATTTTCAATGGGTGCATTGGGAGCCTCTTCTGGGGCAAGGTATGCACCTGAGAGAATGATGTGCTACCATAATCCTGTATACCCACCACAACCAGACCAGTGATGTCCCTGGGGAGAGCGGAGCCTGTGAAGGCACATAGATGTCCCTACATTGGGCAGACATCTAAATTCCGATCTCTTCTCTGGATTTCCAGGCTCAATTTCAGGAGAAGACAAATAGTGAAGTAGGAATTACTAGGGTGGGGGGGAGAGAAGGAAATGCATTCCAGAATAAAGCTGGAGAGAAGCTGGGAGACAGTGAGGAAAGATAAGGTAAAGGAACTCCACATCCCCTATGGAGCCGTCATATAACACTGAACTCTTTGACACAGCATGGCAAAACTGAACAGAAAAGCAGTGTTTATTGTCAATGAAACACTTCTGCAGAGAAACAGCTTTGAAGACAGAGATCAGGGCAGGCTGTAGGGCCAACAGAGCTAGAAGGAATGATAGCACAGCGGTAGGGCGTTTGCCTTGCACGCAGCCAACATGGCCGACCCGAGTTCGATTCCTCCGCCCCTCTCTGAGAGCCTGGCAAGCTACCGAGAGTGTCTTGCCCACATGGCAGAGCCTGGCAAGCTCCCCATGACGTATTCGATATGCCAAACACAGTAACAACAAAGTCTCCAATGGAGACGTTACTGGGCCTGCTTGAGCTCGAGCAAATCTCTTCCAGTAGATTTCCAGAAACTCATGCATGTGCAGAAGGGCAAATGATAAGCATGCACAAATGAAGAACATGCAAAGGACATGCATGACATATATAAAAAATGGGATAGGTCATTAGAGGTATGTGTTTTTGTTTGGTAACAAAGCAAGGAGGTTAAGAAGTAGAAATAGGTACCTCCACTGGCTAGTGCTGCCTGGTCAGGGGTCAAAGGTCCAAATCAGTACAAAAATACTTTAAAGTTCTACTCTGACCCAATCAGTCAATAGAATGCTACAGAGAGCTTCTCCTAGGTAGTCACAACCTCTAAACTCTAAGTCCCAACCTAAAAAAGCTAGTCTAATTTACTAGAGCTCCCAAAAGTTTTTATGATGCAAGCAGATAGATTTGGGGTCCCTGGGTGTGAACTTTTGGGAAATCATACAGTTTAAGAAGAAATTTCCCAGCCCTGGAGTAGCTCAAAGGGATGAAGCTCTCATCCCTTTGAAATGCAAATTTGGAGCTCTTTGGAGACAGAAAGGAGAAGAATAGATAACCAACCCAGAGAAGAGTGCAGACCTCTGAAGAACTGCAGGGTCCTGATAAGAATGAGAAAGAGCCATCAAGAGTCCAAGACAACACTCAGACTAACTTTTATATATGCAGAGAACTCAGTATCAAGGCAGCTTGGAGAAACTGCACATAACCTCCCCCAAATGATTCTGTCTTTTGCCCTCCTCAACTCTAGAGAAGCCTGTTATCTCTCGATCTCTCTCTTTCTCCCCCCTCTTTCCTTTCCCTCTATTTCTGTCTCTCTGTGTCTCTGTCTCTGTCTCTGTCTCTCTCTCTCTCTCTCTCTCTCTCTCTGCCCTTACATTTCTCTATATTCTTTTAATAAAATATCTTAGCTTCCTCCTGAAATACTTTTCTGGGAGGGAAGGCAGTCCACCTAGAGCTCCCATGCTGAGCTTAGGACTGACTTCTCTTTCCTATAAAGAACAGTTCTCCGCTTGATGTCGGTGGGCCCCACGGGTGACTTATGTGAAGTGGGGAGGAGAAAGACAGCCACTTTCTCCTCACCCGCCTCTGCCACCCGGAACCCTGGGTAGGCTAGGACCGGTAAAGTCTGCAGTGAGCACCTGCTCGGCACGGGCCTGAGCCCCGCCAGCCCCACGAGGTGGCCGTCAAGCCACACCTGAAGTCCGCTTGATCTTCTCGGCACGGGAGTTAATCCCCGCCACCCGATTGCTCGGGGAGCCACGGACTCAAGCTGGGGCGAGAATTTGCTCTTCGCAGGAAAGGAGAGACCAGTCCCAAGCCGTACCTGAGGTTTCTGGGGTTCTTGTCTCGCTCGCAGAAAAGAATTTCAGGAGTAGACAAGCAGTGAAGTGACAGGTTTTATTTGGAGGCTTTTGGAGAGGGAGAGAAAGGGATAAGCAGAGAGAGAGAGAGAGAGAGAGAGAGAGAGAGAGAGAGAGAGAGAGAGTAACACGTCCAGAGGGAACGCGGGCTTCTCCGAGGGTGGAGAGAGCCCCAAGTGGGCTCTCGAGCTGGTTCTTATAGATCCTTCTGACTCAGAATGTTCTGGAATCTCCTTGGGGCTGAGTCGCTGGAGTCAACCGGATTGAAAGGGGGTTCGAGAATCATTGGACTTGGAATGTCCTGGAATCTCCTTGGGGCTGGGTCGCTGGAGTTAACCGGATAGAAAGCGGGTTCAAGAGTCATCTGACTTGGAATGTCCTGGGATCTCCTTGGGGCTGGGTCGCTGGAGTCAACCGGATTGAAAGGGGGGTTCTTGGAAAGGAGGAATTTCATGAGGAGGAGGCCCATATCTTCAGGGTCTGGGGATGGTCTTATCAAGTCCTTATTCTCTGTCTCCACAGGGTGGGTTGGTCCTAGAATTCTTCTATGAGACTTTGTTTCATTGCAGAGAGCCTTTCCCTATCTACCTGCCTACATCACGCTCATGCCTGAGTTGAAGTCTCCCTAGTACTCAGGTGGTGGTGATGTAGGCAGGTAGGTATGAAAAGGCCCTAGGCAACAAAATTTAGGTCAACATAATTTCCGGGAGGATAATCCTAAGAGTGATTCACCCTGTAGATACAGAAAATAGACCTGATAAGACCGAGGTTGGACCCCTCCCCATGAAGTTCCTCAAACCCTTTATCTTATTAAAATGTGATCCAGCCCCAAGAAGGCTCTAGAACTTCCAGATCAAGACAACCTGAAAAGACACCTTGAACAAAGTAAGGGTCCACCTATATCAGTATGAAGCAGTTTCTTGGTTGGGCCCAGTCATAGCATGAAGGCTGCCCTTTGGGCTGGTGGAAGAGGAGAGTCAGCGACACAGAGGTGGCCCAGAGCAATTTTACCTCAGCTCAGAGGAGCATTTCCCCGGTGACCAGAGCAGGCCAAGAAGAAAGCTGGAAACACTGTTCTCAAGGTGACTTTCCTTGCTCCCACTTTATCAAGTCACCTGCAAGACTTCTAAATTTTCAAGGGCGAGTAGGAAGTGAAAGGTTGGGAATATATATATATATATATATATATATATATATATATATATATATATATTTGATAAATAAAGTTGTAGGGAAAAATTACACATCTTGGGAAAAAAGGGATAGGATATGTACCACGAAGTAAAGTTAAATAGTTTTGCAAGCAGAGAAGTCTGATGGATGCTGAGGCAAGATGGAAAGTCCACCCTGTGGGCTTTTCCAAAAGTGGTCTCACAGGGATGCCACTTAATTATTCCCTGAGGAGTCTGCAACAGGTTCTTTGGGTCTCAAGTTGGTTCTGGTGCTATGTAGTTCACCTGGAATTCATTGCCATGGGACCCTTGCTTCCTGCTTTTTCAGCTATACTGGAAGAAACAAAGTTGGGTTTAATTTTTATTTTTTATTTTGTTTTGATTTTTGTTTAAGTTTACTTGGTGTTATTAGCCTAACTCCCACTTATCTCAACAGCTGCTGTGGAGCTACTTCTAGGTCAGTTTACTTTGAATTATTAAGGCCCCCTGGAAGTGCTAAGAACAAGACTTGACCTTCTATTGTGTTGCAAAATAAAGGGGAATCTCCCAGACTCCTTCAAAGGACAGAATTCTAAATAGATCCTGCAATTGTGATCACTGCCTTGTATCTCTGCTACCCCTCCCCCCCACCCTCCCCCCACCCCACAAGAAATCCTTAGCTATTTGAAAATATTTGCCTTAGTAGTATTTCTGGTGAAAAATCTCTTCTCTTCTTACTGAAAGAAATATAATTTCTTGTCCTTTGCTTGATTTGTTATTTTGAAAAACTAATTAGATTCGGGTGATATTAGCCATACATATTTTCTTCTTGAAGCAGGCAGGGAAGACAGCAAAGGTCCCCCTGTGACAATGAGTTCTTGGGAAGTAATGAAGCCAACTAACACTTTAAGGCTGGCAGGACCTAACTGTGGACACAGGAACTAAGGCCTGATAAGACCCTTATCCTTACCTGGCACCACTGCAGGCTTAGAGAATACTCACCCCATCTGCCAGAGGCTGCAGCAGGAGACAGGGCTAGGGAAGGAATATTAAAGAAGACCTTCAACTGCTCCCAACTCTGCCTAGTGGCAACCAACTTAGCAAAGGACATTTACCTAAGGAGAAAGCCTAATGGGGAGCCTCTTGGGGGGAACCCTAGAAAAGCCAAGGTGGAAAAAAGGAAGCAGGTGATGTGCTGCCAGAGAGCCTGTGTTGTCTGTGCCCTGTATTGCTGCTGAGCACATGTGATGGTGGAAGCCACGTGTTGCCTGCATCTCTACTTGGGAGATGAGATTGGATTTACATACTGGGTTCCCTCTCCATTCTGGACAAGCCCCTGTTCTCTCTTGAGTCTATTATTCTCTCTCTCTCTCTCTCTCTCTCTCTCTCTCTCTCTCTCTCTGTTTCTCTGTCTCTCTATCTCTGTCTTTCTTTGTCTCTATCTGTCTCTCTCTCTCTCTCCTTCTCTCCCTCTCTTTCCCTTCCCCTTTCTCAAAATGTCCGAATCAAAGCTGTTTTTACCTAACTGCTTATCTCCTGCTGAAAGTTCTTTTTCTGTTAAAAGGCAAGAGAGTTGCAAAGTCTGGGGACTGGTCAGGACTGACTGCTTTTCCTGTGAAGAGTGTCCATCAGTTCATTTACATGACTTATCAGTCCTAGATTTCCCCAGCCATTTTCCAGTTTGCAGAGGTGGATAGGGAGAAAATGGCTGGTCTAATGCCTCTCTTCTCCCCACCTCACATAAATCACCAGGGTAGTCCCACTGTTATTATTTTTAAATTTTTTGAACTCAAACAGGTGCCAGAGAGATAGTACAGTAGCCAGGACTCTTGCCCTACCTGAGACTGACCAGATTTGAGTCCTGCCATTACTTAAGGTTCTCCAGAGACAGCAGTAAGCACTAACCAATGCCTGGTATGGCCCCAAAATCTGAAATAGAAGGGGAAGAAAAAGAATAAATATACCCAAGAACTAATCAAGTAGCTAAAAATTGCAGTGGAACAAATTTTTTTTTTGAGTCATTCATTAATCTGTAAAGAATAAATTATCTTTCTCTTTTTACAGAGCTGTAGGTGATCATTGAGGAACAATAAGCAGTCTCCCTCATCTTCATCTTCTCTTGTTGAATTTAAACATTCCCACATAACATGAGGCTGAATCTCTCTCTCTGTCTCTCTCTCTCTCTTTCTCTCTCTCACACACACACAAACCAGATGGTGATGACAATGATGATGATGATGAATTATCATTTTCCCTATTTTGTACTCAGAAGAATTGATACTGACAAAGCCTGACTGGGGATGGTGGAGCAGCGTGCAGTGCTCCCATTGTCCCTAGATCTTGTGTTTTTCCAAGAAAAACTTAATGGTGAACTTAATTAAATATAATTAAAGTAGGTGTTTTTAGAAAGTAGAGAAGGTAAGTATAGGAAGTTAGTACACAGCAGGGGAGAAAAAGAGTTTAAGGAATTATAAAATAGTAAAGACACTCCTGCGATCTCAAGAGAGTGCAAGGAAAACAGCAAAGCTCTCATCCTCATGACTGTTTTTATGGTTTCAGACATCCTATCTGTGTCATCCCTTCCACTCTCTTTCTCAGATACAGGGGTCTGAGGTACTAACCTTATATAAATATCTATACATATAAATTTATGTATATATGTATATGTATATAGTCACTTACATGGGCTGCTATGGCTCCAACACAAAAGGGTCTCAGAGTAACAGAGATTTTTTTTTTTTTTTTTTTTTTTTTTTTTTTTTTTCCCCTTTATTTTATTTTATTTTTTTTAAAGTTGTAGATTTACAATTTTTTGTGCTTTGGTTTCAATTATACAATGATCAGATACCCATCCCTCCACCAGTGCCCATTTTCCACCACCATGGATAATATCCCTCCCACCCCCATCCCCCCATCCCCCCATCTCTGTGGCAGGGCAATCCCCTGTGTTCTCTCTCTCCTTTTGGGTGTTGTGGTCTGCAAAAGAGGCATTGAGTGGCAAACATGTTCAGTCCATAGTCTACTTTCGACATGCATCTCCCCTCCTGGGAGGATCTTCCAAACATCCTTTATTTGGTGCTCCCTTCTCTATCTGAATAGCCCTTTCCTCTAGGATACCCGGCTGGCCTCTAAGTTATGGAGTAATCCTCCTGGTGCTGATCTCAGCTATTCTTGGGTATTAATCTCATACTTTGTTACTTTATATCCCCCAGATGAATGCAATCTTTCTATGTCTATCCCTCTCTTTCTGACTCATTTCGCTTAGCATGATACTTTCCATATTGTACCACTTGTTTGTAAATTTCATGACTTCATCTTTTCTAAGAGCTACATAGTACTCCATTGTGTAGATGTACCAAAGTTTCTTTAACCAGTCATCTGTTCTTGGGCATTCAGGTTTCTTCCAGTTTCTGGCTATTGTAAAGAGGGCTGCAATGAACAAACAAGTGCAGATGTCACTTCGACTATACATTTTTGCCTCTCTGGGATATATTCCCAGGAGTGGTATTGCTGGGTCAAATGGGAGCTCAATTTCTAATTTTTTGAGAATCGTCCATACTGTTTTCCAGAAGGGCTGAACCAGTGGACATTCCCACCAACAGTGAAGGAGTGTCCCTTTCTCGCCACATCCACGCCAGCATCGGTTGCTTTTGTTCTTTTGAATGTGGGCCAGTCTCTGAGGTGTGAGATGGTATCTCATTGTGGTTTTGATCTGCATCTCCCTGATGATTAATGATGTAGAGCATTTTCTCATGTGCTTTTTTGCCATTCGGATTTCTTCTTTGAGAAAGTTTCTGTTCATTTCATTGCCCCATTTTTGGATGGGGTTGGATGTTTTCTTCTTGTGGAGTTTAACCAGTATTTTGTATATCCTGGATATCAACCCCTTGTCAGATGTGTATTCGGTGAATATCCTTTCCCATTCTGTAGACTGTCTTTGTATTTTGGTCACTGTTTCTTTGGAGGTGCAGAAGCTTCTTAGTTTAAGATAGTCCCATTTATCTATCTCTGTTTTCACTTGCTCGGCCAGTGGCGTGGCATCTTTGAAGATACCATTAGCTTCAATGTCATGGAGGGTTTTGCCAACTTTATCTTCAATGTACCTTATGGTTTCTGGTCTGATGTTGAGGTCTTTAATCCATTTTGATCTTACTTTTGTACATGGTGTTAGGCAGAGTTCTGAGCCTATTTTTTTGCATGTAGCCATCCAGTGATGCCAACACAATTTATTAAAGAGGCTTTCCTTACTCCACTTCACATTACTTGCACCTTTATCAAAGATTAGATGAGCATATGATTGAGGAGAGATGTCAGTGTATTCAACCCTGTTCCATTGGTCTGCAGTTCTGCCTTTGTTCCAGTACCATGCTGTTTTAATTATTACTGCTTTGTAGTACAGTTTGAAGTTCGGGAGGTTGATTCCTCCCATTTTCTTTTTCCCAAGAATTGCTTTAGCTATTCGTGGGGGCTTATTGTTCCATATAAATTTCAAGAGTGTTTGCTCCATTTCTTTGAAGAATGTCATGGGTATCCTTATAGGGATTGCATTGAATTTATACAATGCTTTCGGTAGTATTGCCATTTTGACAATGTTAAGTCTCCCGACCCATGAGCAGGGGATATCTTTCCATTTCCTCATGTCCTCTTTTATTTCCTGAAGTAGCGTTTTGTAGTTTTCTTTGTACAGGTCCTTTACTTCCTTAGTTAAGCTGATTCCTAGGTACTTGATTTTCTGGGGCACAATTGTGAATGGGATTGTTTTTTTCATGTTGCTTTCTTCTCTCTCACTGTTTGCGTATAGGAAAGCCATGGACTTTTGAGTATTGATTTTATAACCTGCAACTTTACTATACGAGTCTATTGTTTCTAAGAGTTTTTTGGTGGAAGTTATTGGGTTCTCTAAGTAGAGTATCATATCATCTGCGAATAGTGAGAGCTTGATTTCTTCCTTTCCTACCTGAATGCCCTTAATATCTTTTTCCTGCCTAATCGCTATTGCAAGTACTTCCAGTACTATATTGAACAGCAGTGGAGAGAGTGGGCATCCCTGTCTCGTCCCTGATCTTAGAGGGAAGGCTCTCAGTTTTTCCCCATTGAGGATGATGCTTGCTGTAGGCTTGTGGTAGATGGCTTTAATTATGTTGAGGAAGGTCCCCTCTATACCCATTTTGGCTAGGGTTTTCATCATAAAGGGGTGCTGGATCTTATCAAATGCTTTCTCTGCATCTATTGATATGATCATATGCTTTTTATCTTTTCTTTTGTTGATATGGTGGATTATGTTGATTGATTTCCGAATGTTGAACCATCCTTGCATCCCTGGGATGAATCCTACTTGGTCATGGTGTATGATCTTTTTGATGAGTAGTTGGATTCTATTTGCTAGTAGTTTGTTGAGGATCTTTGCATCTGTGTTCATCAGGGATATCGGCCTGTAATTCTCTTTCTTTGTGGTATCTCTGTCTGCTTTTGGTATCAGTGTGATATTTGCTTCGTAGAAACTGTTTGGAAGTGTTTTTGATATTTCAATTTCGTGGAAAAGCTTAAAGAGTATTGGGAGTAAATCCTCTTTAAAGATTTGGAAGAATTCACTAGTGAATCCATCCGGGCCAGGACTTTTGTGCTTGGGGAGACTTTTTATTACCATTTCAATTTCCTTGATGGTGATAGGTCTGTTCAGGTATTCCAGGTCTTCTTGGTTCAGCCTTGGGAGTTTGTAGGAGTCTAGGAATTTATCCATTTCCTCGAGGTTTTGATGTTCCGTGGCATAAAGCTTCTCAAAGTACTCCCTGAGGATCCTCTGAATTTCTGTGGTTTCTGTTGTAATGACCCCCTTTTCATTTCTGATTCGGTTTATTAGGGTTTTCTCTCTCCCTTTCTTTGTGAGTTTTGCTAGAGGCTTATCGATCTTGTTAATTTTCTCAAAGAACCAGCTCTTGGTTTCATTGATCTTTCGGATTGTTTTTTGGGTTTCCATCTCGTTAATCTCTGCTCTGAGTTTTATTATTTCCTTTCTCCTGTTCGGGTTGTGCTCCTTTTTTTGGTCCTTCTCCAAGCTCTTAAGCTGTGAGGTTAGATTACTTATGTGTGCTCGCTCCTCCTTCCTGAGGAATGCTTGTAGAGCTATAAACTTTCCTCTTAACACAGCCTTTGCTGTGTCCCATAAGTTTTGGTAACTCGTGTTCTCATTTTCATTCGTTTCTAGGAATCTTTTGATTTCCTCTTTGATTTCCTGTCTAATCCACTCGTTGTTCAATAGTGCACTGTTTAATTTCCAGGTGTTTGATTTAGTTTTCTGTTTTTGTGTGTGATTTACTTCTAATTTCAGCGCATTATGGTCAGAGAAGATTGTTGATACAATCTCTACCTTCTTAATTTTATGGAGGCATGTTTTGTGGCTCAGCATGTGGTCTATCTTGGAGAATGTTCCATGTACGCTTGAGAAGAATGTGTATTCAGCTTTTTGTGGATGAAGTGTCCTGTATATATCTACTAAGTCCCTTTCTTCCATTGTTTCCCTCAAATGAAGTATGTCCTTGCTAAGCTTGAGTCTGGTTGATCTATCAAGAGGTGACAAAGCAGTGTTGAAGTCTCCCACTAATATTGTGTTGCTATTGATGTCTTTTTCCAAATCTATGAGTAGTTGTTTTAAGTACTTTGCTGGTCTCTCATTAGGTGCATATACATTTATTATTGTAAGTTCTTCCTGTTGTACAGATCCTCTGATCAATAAGTAATGGCCTTCACTGTCTCTTATGACCTTCCTCACTCTGAAATCAATGTGGTCTGATATAAGGATGGCTACCCCAGCTTTTTTATGGGAGCTGTTTGCCTGTAGGATTGTTTTCCAGCCTTTGACTCTGAGTCTGTGTTTGCTTTGACTATTGAGATGCGTTTCTTGCAGGCAGCAGAATGTTGGGTTCAATTTTCTAATCCATCCTGCCACTCTATGTCTTTTAATTGGTGCGTTTAGCCCATTGACATTGAGAGAGATTATTGTTATGGGATTTTGTCCCATTGTTATGTTAAAATTGGGTGTACTTGAGGGGCCTTTCTTGCCTTAAAGTAGCCCATTTAGTTGTTCTTGTAACCATGGTTTTGAGTCTATGAAGTTCCTGAGCTGTTGTTTGTCTGTGAAACTGTGTGTTGTTCCTTCTATTATGAATGAGAGTCTTGCTGGGAAAAGTATTTTGGGGGAGGCATTTATTTCATTGAGTTTTTTTACTATGTCCCACCACTGTTTTCGGGCCATGAGGGTTTCATCAGAAAAATCAGCTGTGAATTTTAAGGATGCTCCTTTGTAAGAGATTTCTTTCTTCGATCTTGCTGCTTTCAGAATTTTGTCTCTGTCTAAGGTTTTGGTCATTTTGATCAGAATGTGTCTTGGGGTATTTTTATTCGGATTTCTTCTAGCTGGTACCCTTCGGGCCTCCTGAATGTGGTCACAAGTTTTCTTCAGCTCTGGAAATGTTGTAGCAATGATGTCTTTGACAGTTTCTTCTTCATCGAGGTTTTCTTCCTGTCCCTCTGGGACTCCAATAATTCTTATGTTACCCCTCTTGGCTTCATCACGATCTTCTCTTGCCATCTGTTCCCGAATTGTGAGTCTCTTTTCCATTTTCTGCTCTTTTCGGGAGAGTCTCTGAACTTCATCTTCGAGCTCACTGATTCTGTTCTCAGCCGCTGTTACTCTGCTGCTGAGGCCTTCCACTGAGCTTTTCAATTCGCCTACGAGATTTTTCAGGTCTGACATTTCTGATTGCATTTTCCTCATTTCTGCCTTCAGATCCTCTTGTCTTCTATTGGCATTGGTTTCCATTGTTTCTTTTAATTCCCTAAGCATCCTAAGTAGCTCCCTTCTGAATTCCTTGTCAGAGAGGTTGTCTAACACTACAGTACTGTTGGTGTCATCTGGGCTAGACTCTTCAATATGAATGTTTGGTGGGCTTTTGCGTTGCTTTACCATTGTGAGAGATGTGGTTTAGTCCTTCACGTTCAGTGTTACTATTCTGCTTGATATGCAGTGTGAGTTAAGATAGGCTTATGAGTTTTTGGCAACTGTATTTCTAGTGGCTGAGCTAAAATAGAGAAGTTTCCATCTAAGAAGTTAGCTTATGGTTCCTATGGCATATGTAGTTGGAAAATATTTCGCGGCCGCGTTAGCGGCCGCGGCTCCGGAAAGAGTCCCTGGCACTGGGCGAGGAGTTGGGAATGTCTCCTGTTTGGAATTGGAGCCGTTCAGCTTTGTTGCCCAGAGCTGGGCCTCTGTGCCCGTCCCACGCGGCTCAGGGGTTGAAAACCGGCTGTCTCGGGGCTGTTTCTAGCTGCGCATGCCCAGAGAGGAACCCGGGCCCTTGGGGGCGGGCTGTACCTGTTGGAATTGGAGCCGTTCAGCTTTGTTGTCCAGAGCTGGGCCTCTGTGCCCGTCCCACGCGGCTCAGGGGTTGAAAACCGGCTGTCTCGGGGCTGTTTCTAGCTGCGCGTGCCCAGAGAGGAACCCGGGCCCTTGGGGGCGGGCTGTACCTGTTGGAATTGGAGCCGTTCAGCTTTGTTGCCCAGAGCTGGGCCTCTGTGCCCGTCCCACGCGGCTCAGGGGTTGAAAACCGGCTGTCTCGGGGCTGTTTCTAGCTGCGCGTGCCCAGAGAGGAACCCGGGCCCTTGGGGGCGGGCTGTACCTGTTGGAATTGGAGCCGTTCAGCTTTGTTGCCCAGAGCTGGGCCTCTGTGCCCGTCCCACGCGGCTCAGGGGTTGAAAACCGGCTGTCTCGGGGCTGTTTCTAGCTGCGCTTGCCCAGAGAGGAACCCGGGCCCTTGGGGGCGGGCTGTACCTGTTGGAATTGGAGCCGTTCAGCTTTGTTGTCCAGAGCTGGGCCTCTGTGCCCGTCCCACGCGGCTCAGGGGTTGAAAACCGGCTGTCTCGGGGCTGTTTCTAGCTGCGCGTGCCCAGAGAGGAACCCGGGCCCTTGGGGGCGGGCTGTACCTGTTGGAATTGGAGCCGTTCAGCTTTGTTGCCCAGAGCTGGGCCTCTGTCAGAGTAACAGAGATTTGATTTCATCTTTTATTTCACATCATCCAGTATTGCCCTAAAACAATATATTTTGTTTAAAAATAATGTCTTGTATATTAAAGTAAATAGAATGATGCTTACAGATTATATTTATCTTTATTAAATCTCCTAAATCAGTGTTAATAATTTTAATGGAAGAAATAATGTTTCATGAGCAAAATACTGAAGAGTAACAAAAGGAAGATTCTGGATTTTCAAATTCTATCAATAATATCTCTTAGTTCACATGTCATGTATTAGACCTTCGAATGAAAGGGTCAAGAACAAGGAAGGAAGGAAGGAAGGAAGACAGGAAGGAAGGAAGGAAGGAAGGAAGGATAAAGAAAACCCCTTAGGATATACAAATAATTTGTTTTAAGAGCTATTCTGTAATAAATAAATAAACAATGTGGAAAAATGTGTCACTAGCTATGTATTTTTTTAAAAAAGGAATCAAGACGCTTCAATTACAGAGAGTCATTATAAGAAATGATCTCAAACAAAAATTGTAAACCAAAAGTCAGAAGCAGAAGATAAGATGGCTTATTCTAGTTTATTTAAACTCTAGATAGAATCTCATTAACTAATTTCTATTAGGAATGGATCTTATTAAGGGGAATAGAATAGTCCTCTGCATTTTAAAAATGATTCCTTTCATGAAAACAAAATTTCATTCAAAATTGCATTTATTAAATATAAAATAAATTTAAATAATTTCTTTGCCTTACATACCAGAAGTATGAGATTATTTACCAATACATTATAGAAACCTTACAAAAGCTCCAGGAAGGAAAATTCAGAATTGTGTGATGGCTTCCATATGCCTGGGGCTACCCTGTCTTTTTTAACTCAACATTTTTCCAAACTGAGCTGCCAGTATCCTATCAATTATAGTTAAGGTGTGTTTTCCTAGCCAAAAACTGGTTTTCAGGGTAATTCCCTGTTGTCTCTGGTAAGCCTTGACATTTCTGACCTTAGAGTGATAATTTGTCTTGTGTATTCCCCTTTCTTTTGGATCCTAGTAAGTTAATTTTGTTCCCATCCATATTTTCACTTGTTCCAATGGGGTCTTACTTCCAAGATCTTTTTGTAAGTGAAAACTAAGAATGTATTTTAAGATTTTTGTTTAGTTTAAAAAGTACTTTTATTTATTTTTTTATTTTTTTTGCATTTATGAGTACGTGGTCATTCTGGGAGTTCTCTTCTTAAACTTCGCAGTCCTTTCTCCCTGCTCCGTGAAGTAGGATTTTGCACAAAGGAGACAGTGGTCTGATCCCATTTGAAATTTTGGGACAACAGCAACATCGGTCAGGCAAAATCATCAATTGAATATGATATGGTCCATTTCATTGTAGAACCGTCCATTGGGAGACTCCCATGTTCAATGTTTAGATTTGGTCTTCTGAAACTGTGAGTTACCATGGATGGTCTTGGTCAACATGATAAACTCAGACAGTCTCTCACCCTGTTCCATTCTAGACCATGGGTCCTGATGGTGAATTTTTCAGCCGATCTTCTCAGTCCTATCTGGGCATTAAAATCACCAACTATGATCTTGTAGAAGGTATGGTCTTTATAGAACTTCTCCAGCTCCATCTAGAACTTCTCAATTTCTCCTTCATCATAATTGGATGTTGGTGCATAGACAATGAAGATAGAAACTGCCAGCAGTAAGCCACATCTATTTAAGTGTAATCATCCGATTTGGGTTGTTAGGATTTTGAATGTATCAATGCTCATGGCCAAGTTCATTTTGACAAGGACACTGACACCACCGACACCTCTTATGTCACACGTTCCAAGGAACAGTTCTTCTCCAGTGTCGAAAATAGCATGATTGGACTGATGCCTTCTTGTCTTGGTCAGACCAATGATGTCATACTTGATCTTTCATGTTTGTGCCATCAGGCCCTAATGGATGCATCCTATGCCAGCATATGTGCATTGAAAGTACAGACAGTCATTTTTGTCTTTCTTTGTTTTGGCAGTTTAGTTCAGCCTTGAGAATTTATCAGCCTCTCATTCCTCATCCTTCTTAATGCTGCCATATTGGTGGCTCTTTCAGGGTTAGGGGAATGAGACCGATTATTTTTACTGGTTTTGGTATATCGAATATACCACGGATAGTTTGCCAGGCTCTGCAGTGCAGGCAGGATATTCTCAGTAGCTTGCCAGGCTCTCTGAGAGAGATAGTGGCTTTTAATGACCACCAACTGGGAGCTCTTTGGCACTATCGCAGCAATATGGGAAGATGCCATCTTTGACAACATTGATGAAGAATACGATCTACTGGTTCAGCACCTTCGTGATTGTGTGAGAAGCACCAATAGAGAGATAGCCAAAAAAGATTTCTGTCTTGGAAAACTCTTGAGCTCATTCACCAATGTGGCTTGGTGCAAGCCTCAGGCAAACACAAGTGAATGTCTGAGCTCACAAAGCAGTGCAGAGAAGCGATCGAGGAAGACCACAAAGAGAGAAGAGCAACAGTGCTGGTAGATGCGGCAGAAGCTGGGAAAAGCATTCACAATGCCTGTCTGTCCTTCACCAACTACAAGACCAAGATGACTGCCCCCTGACATCCTGATAGATCTATCACATCTTACAGAAGGGCAACAGAGAAGATTATCCATGACTTCTACTTGGATCTCTTTGATAGCCATGTCCACCTGCCCACATACCAAATTTCGCAGGATGAATATGTCATTCCCAGGCTCTCCCTTCCATAATTTGACACGCCATTTTGTAGGTAAAGAAGCAAACAGCACCTGGCCCAGACAAGGTCAGACCTGAACACCTGAAGAACCTGCCATCAGTACTCATCAATACACTGGCTCAGCTCTTCACATGCTACCTGTCCGAATGCAAGTTATTATCCCAAGGGAAAACCAACAGGACTGTACTACTGTACAAGAAGACAGTCATCCATGACATTGGCAACTATCACCATATTGGCCTGTTGTCTGTCATCTACAAGCTGTTCACTCAAGTCATACTGAATAGGATTGGCAATATACTAGATGAAGGACAAGCATGTGAACAAGCCAGTTTCCAAAAAGGATTTAGCACAATGGACCATATCCACAAGATAACCAAGCTCTTGAGGTTTCACGGAAGTTCAAGATGTTGCTCTGTCTAACATTCATTGATTTAAAGAAGGCCTTTGATTCTGTTGAGACAGAAGCTGTTATCGAAACCCTAACCAAACAGGGTGTTCAAACTCAATACATCAGGATCCTCCATGAGCTGTATTACGTATTCACTACCAGGATCTAGCCGTTCTACAAGGAAGTGATCATCCATGTCAAGAAAGGGGTTTGGCAGGGTGATACCATTTCACCGAAACTCTTTAGTGCCAGTCTCAAGAACATCATGCGACGAATGGGAAGGATTGGGAGTGAAGATAGACAATAGGCAACTACACCACCTCTGCTTTGCTGATGACATCGTTCTAATAACACCAAACATTAGCCAAGCGGTAGAAAAGCTGTCTTCGACCATAAGTGTGGAAAGATTGAACTACAGCTGAATCTATGAAGGCAAAGTTTATGAGAAACAGTCTCGTTTCTGACGTTCCATTCACTCTCAATGGAATGAACATCTCTGAGTGCAATAGTTATGTGTACCTAGGTTGAGTATAGTAGCACAGCGGTAGGGCGTTTGCCTTGCATGCAGCCAACATGGCCGACCCGAGTTCGATTCCTCCGCCCCTCTCGGAGAGACTGGCAAGCTATCGAGAGTATCTTGCCCGCACGGCAGAGCCTGGCAAGCTCCCCATGACGTATTCGAGATGCCAAACACAGTAACAACAAAGTCTCCAATGGAGACGTTACTGGGCCCGCTAGAGCAAATAGATGATCAACGGGAGGGCCTTTACTTTATTTTTACTTTTATCTAGGTTGAGAAGTCAACATGACGAATGACCTGGCACCTGAGTTGCTAAGGAGGAAAAGAGCGGCTTGGAACACCTTCAAAAGCATCAAGTGGTACTACACAGAAAGTATCATGTTAAGCGAAATGAGTCAGAAAGAGAGGGTTAGACATAGAAAGATTGCATTCATCTGGGGAACATAAAGTAACAAAATAGGAGACTAACACTCAAGAATGGCTGAGATTAGTACTTGGAATTTTGCTCCATGGCTTAGAGACCAGTCACACATGCTAGGGGAAAAGGGAACTCAGAGAAGGGAGCACCAAATAAAGGGTGTTGGGAGGATCCTCCCAGGATGGGAGAAGCATGCTGAAAGTAGACTGTAGACCAAACATGATTTCCTCTCATTGCCTCTTTTGCAGACCACAATGCCGAAAAGGAGAGAGAGAACAAAAGGGAATGCCCTGCCACAGACGCAGGGCTGGATAGCGGGGGTGGGGTGTGGGAGGGATACTGGGATCCATGGTGGTGGGAAATAGGCACTGGTGGAGTGATGGGTAATTGATCATTGTATAATTGAAACCCAAACACAAAAATTTGTAAGTCTACAACTGTACCTCATGGTGTCTCACTAATAAAAATTAAAAAAAATAAAGGTGTCAAAAAATTGCTAAAAGGACGAAGAACCTCTGGCTCCATGCACATCTCTTTGATTCCACTGTTCTTCCTGCATTAACATATGCCTCCGAGACCTAGGCCTATGAAAACAGGATGAGAAGACTATTTGGGTCTCCCAAAGAGGAATCAAAAGAGCAATGCTTGGAGTATCACGCTTCACTCCAATGAGAGAAAGTATCCGGGGTTGCGACCTCAGTCAATGATCAAGAATCAGGGACACTGTCTCACTTGCCAAGGTGTCGAAAATCAGATGGGCTAGACTCATAATTAGATTTGTAGATGACTGCTGCACTAGAGCCATTACCATCTGGATCCCATTGGACATCAAAATAATAACACATGACAGCCCATGTATGAGATAGTCAAACTTCTTTGTCAAGACTCTGGACAATCGGTTTGAGGCTCTTCCTATTCATAGAATGAGTAGACACCATTAGGCTACACTAGCATGTGACAGGGACAAATAGAGACATTACTGTAGCCTGCTCGAACAAATTGGTGAGTAACAGGATGTCAAGTGATCAAGTGATGAATACATGAGAAAAAAGTTTATTAATTTTAATATATTATCACATATACATATATTAATTTTATATTGCATCTGAATACTATGTTTAATGATGTTCATATGTGCAATAATTTTAATAATTTCTAATGTATATTGACTAATGTATATTCTAATATATATTTAATATTTAATATATATTTAATATATATGTATATTCTAATATATTTCTAATGTATATTCTAATGCATATAAAGTTATTGGTATCCATATAAAATAGAGTATATACACATGTTATATTTTATATTACATCATATGCATTTCTTCATCTGCTCTTCTTGGCATTTCACAATTACAGAAATTCCCTTAAACTTATGGAATATATTACTACTTAAAAGGTAATTTATTTGGAATTTATATCTTCTTGAAAATAAACTTTCTATTAAACCAAGTGGACATAAATCATTTTGATGTAGATTATTTCATAGAACAATATTAAAATACTTTCATTTAAGTATAGCTGCATTCATCAATAATTGACCATTACATTTAATAAGAAATACATCTTACATGAAAGTTTTAGCAGAAGCTTATAAATTGGAGGCAACTTATACAGTTTTATGCTGTACAGTTATTAAAGAAAGTTTTATGTTACCACTTTTGTCTACTATTTTATTTGAAAAAAATTTGAAAAAAATGAAAGCATACATTATTTACTCAAATATTTCTATAAATGGAAAAGGGAATAATGCTTTATTTGTATTTTGCTTATATTACAGATCTTTACCCACATGTGGATACTCTATCTACCTATCTAAATTAGACTCTAACATACAAACATAATAGTCTTGCTTAAGGCATGTTGAAGTAACCCAGGAAACCAATATATTTTGCTTCACATCTATTCACACAAAACTTTTTGCCATGAAACAAGTCCTCACAGTTTAGCTATGTCACACAGAAAATGGTTCTGAGTTTAGCAAGTTGTATCTCTGGACTGAGCTGGATTAGCTCATCTCGTGATGGCTCACTCATGATACTGTGAATTTAGATCTATAATTTCCTAGCAGGGTAATCATTTTGTCACACGACTGAGAACACTAGGAGTCAGAGCTTAGATGAAGAAAGCCTATCAGAGAAAAGTCTATATGGCTCTCTGTCAGAGAGTACATTTAGAACAGATGCAGCCTCAGTTTTCACATGCTACTAATGGGCAGAGCAGAAGACAAAATATATTCAGCTTCTGGAGAAGGGATAATATAGGCTCCGGGAGTGAACTGCCAAGAACTGTGTTCATTTGGACAATATATTGCACTTTTCTCTGTTTATGGGCAGTAGTTGTACAAACGATCTAGTTTCTGCTAGAGAAAAATTTTTAGGAGAAAATATTGGAGAATTGCCAAATTTCAATATCTTAAAGATTAAAAACTATAAAAGGTTGAAATAAAAGTAGCTATGTTATTCTTTAAGAAAACCAAAGTTTATATATAAAATTTAATTTGTATTTTTTTCTGGAAGAATTTTTTATCATTTTTTGAATCAATCCAATCAAACCATTAGATGTTTCTCTGCCCTGAAACTAAGATTCATTTTAACCCGGTTTATTTTATTAATATATCCAGGAAGCTAAGTACATCTAAGCTCAACCAAAATCTGGGAGCTGAGTCTTGCTCTACAAATAGACAACAGACATTAAAGAGCCTTCTTTATTTATATTGGAAAGTGAATGATCTATATTGGAAAGTGAATGATCTATCAACTAATGACTGTTCAGCCTTGTAAATCATCCATTAAAAAACTGACATGCTTGTATATAGCGAACTTTGAATTATCTCAAGCATTTTTATATTCTAGTAATACTTAGAATGTCATGTTCTTATTTTTAAGGGTCAACTTCTTAGTTTTCATAAGGGTTATATCAGATGAATATCTCTAGGTCCCTGATAGGTGACAGTATAGCATCCCGTATCTGATGGTCATTTAATATTTGAATTTTTTTAGGGACACTGGATTTTTATATTTGTGTGGAAACTAATGACCTCATTTGGTATAACACAGTCAAAAATAATGTTATTTTATTTAATTAAAGCACAAAAATGAATAGTACATTTTGACAAAATAGATTCTATAGTATGAACTCTATTTTGGAGCTGATTGCTGATGAAATTTATCAGAATATAAATGTAAAGAGTGAAATTAACAAAGTAATGAAATACGGCAATCCAATTAAAATTAGCATTACTTTCCCTCATCAAGTGGGAAAATGAAATAGTCTACCAACAGTTAGCTTAACAGCATGAGACATCATCAAATGCTAGATTTAGTGAAGAAATAGTAACATTGCTTACTCTATACTAGAGCTATTGATACTGTGTTAGTAAAAGTATTTTGTCCTTAAATAGTTTCTTACTTAGTGAAAACTTTTGTTAAATGACAATTATCATTTTAAGAATACCTATTAAATGCTTTTAAATGAACCTATGATGAACATTATTCTGGATTAACATAAAATTCAGGGTGAGTTAATAGAGTAACCATATTATTCTTTTTTTAAAAAAAAATTTTATTAGTGAAACACCATTAGGTACAGTTGCAGACTTATAAATTTTTGTGCTTGGGTTTTAATTATAGCATGATCAAATACCCATCCCTCCACCAGTGCCCGTTTTCCATCACCATGGGTCCCAGTATCCCTCCCACCTCCATGCCCCCCATCACCCCCTGCCTCTTTGGGTGTTGTGGTCTGCAAAAGAGGCATTGCGTGGCAATCATGTTCTTTAGGCAACCATATTATTCTTTAGGGTATGCAGATGCCCTATTAGGGCCAGTTGCCTGTCAGATTTCTGGAGAAATCAGCAGGTACACCTGGCAAGCTACCGTGATGAATTTGATATGTCAAACACAGTAACAACAAGTCTCACAATGGAGACATTACTGAGCCTGCTCGAACAAATCGATGAACAATGGGAGGACAGTGCAGACAGTGCAGTGCAAAGGATATATTAACCTAAATTGAAAATACATGGCTGTATGACCTTTAACTTGAATTCTGATTTTGAAATTCCTAAGGACACAAGTCTAGATCAATGTCGTGGGAGTGTTAGACAATGTTTTGGGAGTATTTCTGAAAACAAAAAATATATTTTGTGAACCTAAGACAAAAAACATAAACTATCTCTCTGCTAGGTTATTAAGGGATGATGGCCTGATTTTTCACTAAATAATTTTTACTTTAATTTTTTTATCTGAATCACTTCTTTGTAGAATGGTGAGATCCTGGTAGTGAATCCGCAATACAGCTCACGGAGGATCCTGATGTATTGGGCTTGAATGCCCTGATTGGCTACAAAGAAGTGATCGTTGATGTCAAGAGAGGGGTGCGGCAGGGTGATACCATTTCACCGAAACTGTTCAGTGCCACCCTCGAGAACATCATGCGACGACTGGAATGGGAAGGAATGGCAGTGAAGATATATGGTCGGCAACTACACCACCTCTGCTTTGCTGATGACATTGTTTTAATAACACCAAACATCAGCCAAGCGGCGCAAATGCTGGCCGACTTTGACCGTGAGTGTGGAAAGGTAGGACTACAGCTGAATCTTACGAAGACAATGTTTATGAGAAACAGCCTCGTTCCTGACTCCCCATTCGCTCTCAATGGAACGACCATCTCCAAATGCAACAGCTATGTGTACCTAGGTCGAGAGGTCAACATGACAAATGACCTGGCACCCAAGCTGCGCAGGAGGAAGAGAGCGGCTTGGAATGCCTTCAAGAACGTCGAAGAAATAGCTAAGAGGAGGAAGAACCTCCGGCTCCGGGCACATCTCTTTGATTCCACTGTTATTCCTGCATTAACATATGCCTCAGAGACCTGGGCCCTACACAAACAAGATGAGAACGCCATTCAGGTCTCCCAAAGAAGAATAGAAAGAGCTATGCTTGGAATATCACGTTTCACTCAAATGAGAGAAAGAATCCGGAGTTCTGACATCCATGGACGATCAAGGATCAGGGACGCTGTCTCATTTTCCAAGGTGTCGAAAATCAGATGGGCTGGTCACGTAATGAGATTTAAAGACGACCGTTGGACTAGAGCTGTTACTGATTGGATTCCACGGGATGTCAAGAGACCGCGTGGCCGCCCACCTACCAGATGGTCAGACTTCTTCGTCAAGATCATGAACGATCGGTTTGAGGCCCTTCATGTTCCCGGAGCGAACAGATGCCATTGGGCTACACTAGCATGCGACAGGGACAAATGGAGACGTTACTGGCGCCCGCTCGAGCAAATCGAAGACTAACGGGAAGTTAAGTGTGATTAAATGATCTGAATCACAAAGCTATTTATGATTTAATTTCACTCTTACAATATTCCAACACCAATTCTTTATAATAGTGTACATTTCCCTCCACCAATGTATCTATTTTTTCGTCTGTCCCCCAACCACTCCCATCATGGCCCCTCCCCCCCGCCTCCAACCAACCCCAGTCTGCCTTTAAGGAAAGAATTTTCTCCTTTTCCTTTTCTTTCTTGAGGGATTTTTTTTTATTCTTTCATTAACTGTTACTCTTTGAAATGTCTCAAAATATGTTCTGTAAAATGGGTACAACCTGAGACCAAAAAAGAAATATAAATGTTAAAGTGCTGCTTGTGGCATATCCTGGCCACCTAATCCCTAATGCAGTGTTGAGACTTTTTGAGCACAGAGTTGGGAGTAATCTCAGCTTATTGCAATGTGCTCAAAATTGCCTAAGTGGTGATACCCTGCTTTATTTTAAATGTATTCAATTAAACTTGAAGAATTTAAATTTTTATTTTGCTACACAGTGAACATATCCCTTAGTTTTCTGTTCTAAGGTTCTCATCTCTTCTCTGTCCTTTCTACTTTTAATGCTAATATAACTGGAATATATTATGGCAATATTATATAAAAATGAGTTAAATTTTCATTACTAATATACAATGTTCTCAATTATGAGAATTTTCTAGGATTTCCTCAGAACTCTGGGTTCATTACTTTCTCAAGAAATTTTTCCCTCCAGCCTTATAAATTTTCATCACTAAAGTCACCTTTGAATCTTACCAAGAAACTTATGAATCAAATTCTTTTCACAACTACTCTTTTTTATGGATCTCCGCATCACTGTATCACTGTGATACCATTATTCATCAATTTGCTCCAGTGGGCACCAGTAATGTCTGCATTCGTCCTGGCCCTGAGATTTGAGCAGCCTCTCCTTACTCATCCTTCCCAATAGTACCACATTGGAGGTTTTTTCAGGGTCAGGGGAATGAGATACAACATTTTACTGTGGCATATTGAATATGACATGGGAGCTTACCAGGCTCTTCCGTGCAAGCAGGACACTCTCAGTAGTTGCCAGGTTCTCCAAGAAGGGTAACTAGACTATCAGAGATTGTGTGCTTCCAGGAGCTTTGTTTTATAGTCTCTGGATCTTGGCCATTGATGGGCTTTTATGGCACTGGGTACAGTTTATGGGTGTGACTGCCTAGCTACTGGAAAATGGGGAATCTGGGTGGAAGAGGCCCAGTCCCGATCGGAGCAGTCTTGGAGATCTCAGACCCGGAACCCACGCACCTGGGTTCCTCTGCCCCTTTTACGAATGTAATAAATATATGTTTGTGTTAATAAAATGAAGTGCATAAACATGAGCGTTTATTTAGCAAAACATATAAATGAGAAGCAGGTCAAAATTAATAATCAATGTAATGCAAATGAATCACTGTACAAGGATACAGGGCATCTATGTTTCTACTCAGTGCAATGACCTTCAGGAATACACTCTACTTTTATGAGGCTGGTTTTGGCCTTTCCACTGTAAAAAGGTTACCCAAGATAATTTGGAAATCTCTGCTAACTCGCAATTCTATGAAGCTTTACATCATTTTCTCACAATGCCTCATATTTTGTTGACATATCAGCAGGGAACTTCACACTTCATTGGAAATCCATTAAAACAATTACCATGTCATTAGTGAAGACTTTTAATTATGAGCTTAGTAACCTAAAGAATTCACTTTGATAGGCAAGATTAGTTCTGTGAGCATGTGCTACGATAGGATGCAGTGAGAGGAAAGAAGTCTTTCCTTTAGAGAATTTGAAGCTATCATTTACAAAGCAGTCAGCAACGTTGATTAAACATGTCAGCTGGAAAGCCAGGGAGTGAGGAAAAGATTGATAACCTTTCACAAAGTTCCATGACTTAGAAAAACAGAAAACTTATTAGAATCATGTTAGGGTTAGCATTAGGGATAAGGGGTAAAGGCGGAAAGCAATATGGTTTTCCAACATAAAATGAGACATGCCACATTTTGCGATGGTTTGGTTTGGGCTAGTTGGTCCAATTGTGCCACTTCTAGGATCCAATTGATTTGAAATATGGAAATAATCTTGGGCAATAGATGTCCTAGTTTTGAGGAGGTTTGGGGTGTGAACCTTTGTGTTGCTATATCAGAAAAAATAAATGAATGTTAATTTTTTAGAGATCATTGAATTTTGGAAATTTGTTACTTCGGGTCCTCACTAGATATCAGACCTTCTGAAAGTTAAGATTAGGCTTAAATTCAGGCCTACGTTTGGCCAAATTCAATGGATATAAACAGAAGGAATGAATTAAGAAGGGGCATTTTTGAAAAAGCACTGAAGGGTCATATTTACAAGTAATTTCATGATGAAATCCAGATATTGGGGTGTGACTATAACTTTTTTTAAAAAATAGGGAATTCCCCCAATGATGATATAGGATCAGGGCATGGGGGAAGGTGTCACTCCCATTGGCTTTCCATTTTTAGCCGGCATATCATGTCAAGAATTGAATTCAGACTTTTCACTTGCTCAGTGTGTTGTCAACCCTCAGCCTATGACTAAAACTTTGTAGGAAAATAACTATGAGAAAAAAATCTGCTAAAAACTAATTTTATGTCTACCTTCTTTTGGCACAGGTGTATTTTCATTTAAATAAAATAGACATTTCCCAAATAACTGATATTTTAAAATTAAGAAATATGTTTTTGTTTAAACTTTAGTACTAAAGTGGAATACCTTATGATGATGTAGCTGGAAAACAGATATATTGTCCAGAAAAATTATTACACATCATCTCACTGACATATAGCAATATTATATATGTTTACGCTTTTCAAATATACCACACCTTGTCTTATATATTCTGGTTCTTTGTAGTTATCTACTTTTCACAAAATTCCTATGATATCTGAATTAGAAAATTGATATTATATAGGTTTTATCCTTATTCGACTATTTCTGATCAATTTGACAGCTTTTTAATCAAATTTTATTTATTTCCAATTAAGTTACAGTATTTATATATTCAGTATTGTGGGTTAACACTGCACTGTACCATGACCAAGGATTTTGGGTTCTTGATGATGTACTACTTTCTTTGTGTTCATGGATTGATAAATTTTTGCTGAAATCTTATAAACTACAAGACACATCTCATATTCTGACTATTTTTCTTTAAAGTAAGTGTTGTGATGATTCTCAGCAGTTTCATTAAATGAATTCAAAAACATGTAGTTTATAGAAATAACAAGTTTATCCCAAATAAGAAGTGTTCCTGGGTTGACCATCACAAAATTGTGAGAATGATAACAAAAGCAGTTAAAGGTAAGAGAGGCTAGAATAACAATTGAGAAGAGTTTGATCATTCATGCCTCTTTATTGAAATAGATTATATGCTTGAAATAGACATGCAATCACTGACAGAGTTATTGTGAAATATAGCTGTTTAGTATGAATTTATTTGACCAAAAGAATCTCACTTATAAAATACCTTGAACACTGTGTCTGTTTTCAAGATTAAATACCATCTGCTACTATGGTAAGAAAAAGTGTGATTCCCATTGCATTTTATACAGAGAGAGAGAGAGTAAATGGCAATATATTATAGAAATATTGACTCTAGAAACAAATAACTATGTCAGAAATTTGTCTTTGCCACCCACTTATTTAAGATATTGGTGGAAGAGAAAGAACTAAAATAACTTTATAGTTTCTTAGGTAAGAAACTTTGTAATAGATTTTTTAAGAATTGCAATTCTATAATTTGTTGTAATATTAAAGATCACAAGGAAAATTTCAATTAAATAGATTATAATAAATAGATCTGTTATATAATTGACAAAAATTAAAAATTCCTCATGTACTAGAAAAAGAAAGTTAAAAATATCTTTGTTGATAAAATTTATCCATGCATTTTATAAACATGGCAATATTACAGTTTTAGTGTTGAACTACTAATTTTTTAATCAACACAGAGTAATTATTAGTAACTAAAACTGACTGGTTGGTCAAGCTTGATATAAGAACGATTCACTTCCTACTATATTAGTCATCTGGCAAAATATTTGTTCCAACTCTTCAACTGCCTCTAGCCTTTTCTCTTGTACCAGATTTACTAATATAGTAGTCAAAAACAACAAGACTTTTTTTTCAATATTCTTAAATGGATATTGGAATTTCTGAAACAGATATAGTTCATTATAATTAAAAATCGTGAGAAGAAATAGAAATAATAAAATATCATATGATATAAATTTTATATGACCACTAAAAAATTCATACTTTTACATGACATTATGGGTGTAATGGACTTGATTATTTCAGTTACCGACTGCATTGTTCAACATTCATATATAAATTCATTATTTATTTTAGTAGATTAAAATTACAATATACTGATAAAATCATTCATAAGGCAAATGCTGATGTACAGTCAGAATATCATTTGTGCAGTATTTTTTCAATGCAGCTATGAAAATAATTTTCAGTGTTTGCTCATTTTAACTGTTACCTCAAATTCCAGGTTGGTATTAGGTCTTAGATACTAATTTTAATATTTAGTATCTAATTTAGTATCTAATATTAGATACTAATTTTAATATCTAATATTCAGTAGAAAAAACTTGGCTTACTCTTAATGAACAAATACTTTGTCAATAATAACAAATAGCATATTTTTATGAAATTAAAATTTATCATGGGTTAAATTACCTGATAACTCTTAAATATCTTAACATTCAATAATTTCCTTGTAAAGAAAGCAATAGGTATACATACAGACCTAAAGCATAAGCATAGAAAAGAGTGAAAGTAAAAAAAAATTCTTAAGAAAGTCTAAATACATTGCTGTTAGCTTGAACTCTGAGACAACATAAATTTTTAATTTTATAAATTTTTAAATTTATAAGCATCATCCTGTGACTTAAAGATATATAAAACACATGGTTTATTCATATGTAAAATTGCAAAACAAAACCACCTATATTTAACATGGGCTCACTAATCAAAATGTTTGAATATAAGGAACTTGTTACCCAAATGATGATTTGTAAAACCCTGTGGGTATTTAGAAAATAGTATGGACATTTTTTCAAAAAACTAAGAATCAAGCAGTTCCACTTTAAACTAGCATTTGCACTTCTTGGCATCAAATGCAAAGATTCAAACAGCATCTACCTCAAAAAAAACATAGGAGCTCCTATATTGGTTGCAGCTCTATTCACAATAGCCAATATCTGGAAACAATCCAAGTATTTAAGAACACATTACTGGATAAGAAAGTATGGCATATATGCACCATGCAGTGCGACTAAACTATACAAAGGTTGAAATCATGTAATCTACTGCTCCATGCATGAAACCAGATTATCTTTCTGAGTGACGTTAATCAGACAGAATAGTCTTATTCATTTGTGGGATATAGAGAAACATATCAGGGGAATAATAAATGACCAAGGACAAAGAACCTGAGAAATGGTCTACAGAAGGAAACACCACAAAGTAGGGGTAGGATGGGGTGGATCACTGGCACAGTGGTAGAGGGAAGCAGGCATACTGATGGAGGGTGTGGTGCTGGACTGTTTTATTCACAAAATCCTATCATAAACAGTACCATAAAAATGGTAACTACAATTTTTAAGACGTCAATAAAAATACAGATAAATATATTGTATTTTTCTTTCAATTCATTTTTCTTTTTTGGGGCCACACCTGGTGGTACTCAGGTCTTATTCCTTGCTCTTCCACTCAGCAGTCACTCATAATAGAACCCCAGAGACTTTAGGGAGTGCCCTAGATTGAATACGGGTTTGCTGTGTGCAAGACAAACATCTAACCCTCTGTACTACAACTCCAGATCCATGTTGTTAAATAGGCTTATTAACAACTCATAAAGACTCTTATACTTAGAGAGCATGACTTAATTGATCCCATATATAAACTTTTGTAAAATCTGACAGCATATAAATATTATTATATTTTTGAAGATATAATAATTGAAAATTATTGAAGATAAACTACAAATTTTACACTAGAAACATTATTTCAATATTAAGTAATCACATGTTCTTTTACTGTCAGCTATTTTCATTTTCTAGCTTTTCGATCAGTATTCAGACCACACACATAATTTAACATTTTTGTACAAGATTATATTTTATATGTATGCAAATATAAATGATATTTGCATTTTTTTGTCACTCGCCTTTTACTTCTCACACACAACTTTGAACAACCCACTTCTGATTCCTTGTATGCATGTCACAGATGCTGGCATTGCATATGTTGTAGAAAGATAGAATGAAAAATAAAGAAAGAATGATCAGGGAATATATTTTGCTTGAGATAATATAGTAAACATGTAAGTAGCATTCAACTGAAATCTTTGAAAGCTTTTATCTAACCATATGATACATAGTAGAAAAACAAGGCAGATTATTGGAAGAGAGTGTTATGTTACAAATTCAGAGCAAAGCAAAATGATTTTCCTTTATATGTATTTCAAGGTATCCTACTTGATAATATTTTATATTATAGTACAATGTAAGATGTATATTATAGTGCAATGCATAACATTTAGATCATTTATTTTAAATAAAGTAATACAATTTTCATATAATTCATTATTTGAATAATTCTTGAAAGTTTATCATGCAATGTTGATTATATATTTTAAAATGTATTATGTTCTTAGGTTTTTCCTAATTTAACTCTTTTTTTGCCTGAAGTCACTGAGTCATTGCCATTGTTAATATACTAGTTTTCATGACTTTCACACAATTTTGAATGCCTGTTGATACTGATTTCTTGTATACCACAGTTGTTAGACATTGCATGTTATTCTTTTCTGTCTTTACGTAGATTCTCACAAATAAGTATATTCACATTACTTGATTTTATCTCTTTGATGAGCATATGAAATGATGTGTGAAATAAATTAATGCTTTTTGAGCTGCTATCATATTCTCTTTTACCCTGTTTTTATATATGTCATCTACATTAATTTCTATCTGTAAAAACAAGTGATAAGATTAGTACAATAAGGCCTTCACGCTAGAGTGTCAGCTGAGAGCTAAACAAATTGGTAGAATTAAGGGAATTTTTCTACAAATTACTGATTTTCTGTTAAGAAGAATTTAAAACAAAAATTCAAAATCATAGGAAGTGTAAACCATGAAGCTGTAGAACCATTCCAGATTTTTTCAATAAAGAAAGAGAAAAACTTAATTGGACTAGACACTAAAATGAATAATAATTCTGGGACACATAAGAGAAAGTTGAAAAAAATTATCAAAACTGGACAATAAAAAATGAGTTCATTCAGTAGCTCAATGATTCTTAAACATACTTGAGCTTCCACGATAATTTTGTTGTGAGAAATCTTTCACTAAAGATTTTTTATATGATTCAATATTTTATATGATTCAATATTTCATTTCCTTTTTATAGTTTGTTTTTGTTTGGTATTGAGGGCACACGCAACAGTGCTCTGGTGCCACACTTGACTCCGTGCTTGGTAGTTGTTCTTGATAGTACTCAAGGGACCTTATGGTGCTAGGGAACAAACTCAGTCCTTCTGCTTGCAAAAAAAAAAAAAATTAAGAAAAAGGAAAAAGAAAATGAACTCCCATCTGTGATGTACTCTGATGTATCTCCTTGGTCTAATTGCAATATTTAAAAATAAAACCGCTTTAATATTTTAAAAATCATTTAAAAATCATTTTTCAGGAACTAGAGAGATAGTACAGGCTTTATTTATTTATTTATTTTAATTTTTATTAGTGAAACACCACGAGGTACAGTTGTAGACTTATAAATTTTTGTGCTTGAGTTTCAGTTATACAATGATCGGGTACCCCTTCCTCCACCAGTGCCCATTCTCCACCACCAATGATCCAAGTATCCCTCCTACCCCTCATCCTTCCCCCATCCCACCCTGCCTCTGTAACAGGACATTCCCTTTTGTTCTCTCTCTCCTTTGGGTGCTGTGGTTTGCAAAAGAGGCATTCAGTGGCAATCATATTTGGTCTATAGTCTACTTTCAGCATGCATCTTTCATTCTGGAAGGATCCTCCCAACCCCCTTTCTTTGGTGCTCCCTTCTCTATCTGAGCTGCCTTTTCCCCTAGCGTGTGAGGCTGGCCTGCAAGCCATGGAGTAAACCTCTTGGTACCTATCTCGGCTATTCTTGGATGTTAGTCTCCTATTTTGTTAGTACAGGATTTAAATTGCTTGCCTTTCGTGTGACCAAACCCAGCTCAGTGGCTGGTACTGCCTATGGTTTCCCAAGTGCCATGAGGAATGACTGAGTATAGAGTCAGCAGTCCTGAATGTAGGTGTTGTCGCCCCTAAAACAAGCAAAAAAAATCATTTTCAGTATATTGAAACACAATTTCATTCTATAATAAAAAATTATGGTTTTAATGAAACCGAAAAGAATGAAGTTACTAATTCAAAGAAAAGAGGAAGGTATCTGGAAATGTAGTATCAATTGTAAACAAATCATAAAAGATAACCAAAGGGGCTAAAGAAATATTTATGGAATATGGTCTTGCTTCATTTCTGGCTACTCTTGATTCAATTCCCTGCACCATATGCCCTGAGCAAAGCCACATAAGACTTGTACTTATTTGGGTGATCAAAAAACAGAGATAAAAACTAGAAGCTGGAATGTGTATGACATTAAATGGAGTTCTAATCATACTCTATAATATGAGGAAAATAGTCTTATATGTGGGGGTTGTTTTGCGTCTATCTATATTAATCGATTCTTCATTTACAGCTTGACTTTCATTTTTGTTGAATTTTAGACCAGAAAATAACTTTTAAAGACCATTTTTACAAATAAAATTAACATTATGTATTTTATTTTCTAACTTGAGAAGTAATGGGAATTATTTGGAAACTGAATAAAAGCCTTTTTTTTTTACATATGTAACACTATAGCACTACCCTCCCATTGTTCATCGATTTGCTCGAGCAGACACCAGTAATGTCTCCATTATGAGATTTGTTATTATTTTTGTCATATCGAATATGCAACGGGGAGCTTGCCAGTCTCTGCCCTGTGGGCAGAATACTCTCAGTAGCTTACCAGTCTCTCTGAGAGGGACGGAGGAATCAAACCCAGGTCAGCCGCGTGCAAGGAAAATTCCCTACCCTCTGTGCTATTGCTCCAGCCCTTTGACATATGTAGCACTGTAGCACTGTTCTCCCGTTATTCATTGTTTGCTTAAGCGGGCACCAGTAATGTCTCCATTGTGAGACTTGTTGTTACTGTTTTTGGCATATAGAATGCGTCATGGGGACCTTGCCAGGCTCTGCCATGCAGGCGGAATACTCTCAGTAGCTTACTGGGTTCTCCGAGAGGGATGGAGGAATTGAACCCGGTCAGCCGCGTGCAAGGCAAAGTTTATGTATTATAAATTAATTTCAAAAACTACTCATATGTCTTGGGGCTGGAGCGATAGCACAGCGGGTAGGGCGTTTGCCTTTCACGCTGCCATCCGGGCCTACCCGGGTTCGATTCCTCTGCCCCTCTTGGAGAACTCGGCAAGTTACCGAGAGTATCTCCCTCACATGGCAAAGCCTGGCAAGCTCCCCGAGACGTATTTGATATGCTAAACACAGTAACAACAAGTCTCAAAGTGGAGACGTTACTGGACCCGCTCGATCAAATCAATGAACAAGAGGAGGGCAGTACAACAATGTATATGTCATAAGCACATATTCTGTACTAATTCTCAGAATGATACCACACTCAAAATTTTAATTTAGAATATTTTTTGATTCAAATGTCTTTCTGTAAATATTTTTGTGATGCATTTTTAATCTCTATAAAGAATTACTTCCAATTACAAGTTATGACCTAAACAAACATCTCATTCCAGTCTTGAAGAAGCCATACTTGGCATTAGATAGAATGATTCTTTATTGCTATATTGAGATTTCTTATTGCAGTTATATTCAACTCACATTTGTGGAACAAAAACTTGCCATTCACAAAGAGATTTATTTTCCTCATCTTCAGAAGCAACAAAATGATTTATATGGGCTTTTTATAAAGTTCTATCTTTTAGAACTCCGCAACCCACTTCCCCCAAGGATTTTTATTGCAGCAAATAGTATCACTTGCTCAGTTATGATGTTTTTCTGGTCAATAAAATAAAGCTCACGTGCTATGAAAATTACCAATTTAGAAGCCATATTAAAATTTTAAAAAAGAGTGCCCAAATCAAGGAAATTAATAGTACTGATCACAAAATCACACAAATCATCCTGTTAATCGTCGATTGCCTCGAGCAGGTCCCAGTAACGTCTCCTTCATCCTAGCCCTGAGATTATATTCAAGGCTCTTTAGGAGAATGAGACCCATCATTGTTACTGATATTTGGCATATTGGGTATGCCACAGGGAGTTTGCCAGACTCTGCCGAACGACCACCCAATAGTACTTATAAGGAAAGATTCTCTTACTCCTTCAACCACATACAAATTTTTCCATCTTATTTCAGTAAAAGAATTCACACCAGCCAGATAAACAAAAGATTTGATTATTTTTCATTTACTGCACAGCACTTTTTTTTTTAGATGTCAGAGTTCCATATAGAGGAATGATTCTTGGATCTAAAGTAAAGGAAACACATTTAGATGTCTACTCTTAAGCTTAGAACGCTGGCTTTAAAGGACTCCCTAAGTGATCCTCATGCATGAAGTAACCAGGACAAAATAACATGCATATTTTCATGTACAACCAGAAGCACTCTTTATACTGACTGAAATAAGAAATTGGTTCCACAGTGACTACAACACAGAGTATGTTGAGGATGAGGAGATACTCTATGGTAGAAATGGTCGGAAATTAATGTGATACTTTTTTTTTGCAACATTTCCACTATAAAAATAAAGTGATAAAATAGGAGACATGTAGATATTTATTTTCTTAAAAAGTGTATTTTGAATAGTAATTTATTTTTCACTCCAGATTCCTTAAGTTCAGCCAGTAGATATTGCCCTTACCAAGAAATGAAAGTTACAAAATGTTGTTTTATTCTGAAGATGGTGAAGCATATTCATATAATTTCTATTGTATTCTTGTCAAAATTAGCATCCAGAATAAAAGACATCTGAAAAATACAAATTCCGCGACATTCAACAAATGTATCTATCTTATCGTGGCTTTTCTGAAAAGATTGTGATCATAAAATATAAATGAAGTTTAATGCATTGGTATGAAGAATCTAAGGAAAAATTGAATTCAATGTAAAATTGGTGGAGGTAGAGGCATAGTAACGTAGATAAGGTGTCTGCCTTACATGCAGCCAATTCTAATTCAATCCTCAGCATCCAACAGGAACACTGTCAGGAGTGTATCTGAGCATAAAGCCAGGAGTAAGCCTTGAGCACTACCAGATGTGGCCCACAAACCAACCAGAAAAAAACCACAAAACAATTTAAAACTCAAGGAACAGAAAAAAATAATCACTAGCAGAAATACCTGTGACTTTTCAAAAAGGTCTGTAGCACTGTAGCACTGTCCTCCTGTTGTTCATTGATTTGCTCGAGAGAGCACCAGTAATGTCTCCCTTGCGAGACTTGTTGTTACTATTTTTGGAATATCAAATATGGCATGGGTAGCTTCCAGGCTTTGCCGTGCAGGCGGGATACTCTGGGTAGCTTGCTGGGCTCTCTGAGAGGGGTCGCGGAATTGAACCCGAGTCAGTCGCATGCAAAGCAAATGTTATTGCTCCAGCCCTTCAAAAAGGTCTGTAAGTAATAAATAATATAAATTCCCTTCTCTTGATCATTTGGCAAGTTTATGTAAGCTACCAATTGTAGGGGAGCCTTATAATAGAACACATAAATTATTGACATTATTTTTCAAAACCTTTCTTTTCATTAATTCAAAACAAAATTTAAACATTTTTTCTGGTTTTCATGAATAAATTATTTAGCTACAGAAGAGAGTCCAAGTTGTACACACAAGCCACAACACAAAATGTAGTCTGATAGTGATCTACTGAGAAGATAATGTACATAATAAATAGAGACAAGGTCATTTCATTTACCTGCTTTTCCAGTAAAACACATTCTTCATCTATTATTTATTGTGAAGTAATAAAATAGGTTAATAGAAAAGAATACTTAAAATACTACTTGGTGTGAAATAAGCTTATATAAATAGTGAAGATTATTTTACTTGATACAGAAAGCTCAGAAATAAAAACAAAGCACTTTAAAATTAAATCAACCCTTTTGTACTAATTAAGAATATGTTCCTAAGGGCTAGAGAGATAGAACGTGGTTAGAGCACTTGGATAATATGCAGTTGACCCAGATTAGATCGCCAGACTTCCATATGGCTCCCCAACCCTGCCAGGAGAGGACTAAGCACTAAGCACCTCAGGGTGTGGCCCAGAATAGGTTCGCAATGAAAATCATTTGTAATTATTGTTTGCTGTAAGAAGCATAGTTTAATCGTTCTTTATACTTAATAGAAAATTACTGTTTCAAACAATATTCTGCTTGTTCAGGAATTAGATTAAAAAAACTATCTGCTTTTATTTGTACTAGACTTTAATAAAATAATATTAACCAACATATCTTGCTTATTTTCTGGAAAATAATAATAGTTTCTTTTATATTAGCGTAAATGGTCTTTAATTTATTAAAGATATATACAATTTCTTTAGAAATATACAATGTGTCTATGGTTAAAACGCATTGGTGTATGATCTAGAGCGATAGCACAGGGGTTAAGATGCTTCCTTCATAGGAAGCTGACCCTATTCCAACCTTTGTGCTTACCACATATAGTTCGCAAGTACCACTAGGAGTGGTCCCTGAGCACAAACCTGGAGTTAGTCTTGAGCACCAGCTGTGACCTATCTACTCTAAGTAATTAGATAAATATAATACAAGACCAATTTGGACTCTAGTTTTATTTCTTTGAAATAATAGTTCTACTAAGAGCTGAGTGAAATTTGAAAGTTGAATGAGGCATTATTTTGCTCTGTAAAATTGAAATAATTTTTCTACATTATGAAGATAATATTAGGATTAGTTGAGGATATATATGTAAAAATGTTAAGTTCCCCAAAATGTATTAGTTTCTCCCTAATGACAATTTGAAATACAGTAAATGTAAGTCATACGTAAATATAAGTTTGCATATTTCAAAGGAAATGATGAGAACTTAGCAACATAAGATGTCTTATCAAAAATAAAAAATCCAGAGAAATCAGGGTAGGGCACTCATCTTGCACACAACCAAACCAGTTTAAATCCCCAGTATCTCATATGTTCCCCCTGAAACGTCAGGAGTAATTCCTGAGTGCAGAGGCAAGACTAACTCCAGGCCCCAGGTGTGACCACAAAACAAAACAAAAAAGAATGAGATAAGAGATAGGGATAGTCTCAGTAGCAGATGCCTAGGAGAATGAAGCTCTGTACTAAAATTCAGTTGGTTCCCTCAACCACTGCTGAAACTCAGTCACCCTTGGCCTTTGGGTTGAGAGCAGTCACAAGTTACCAAAGTACTGACCCTAAAAACAAAACAAACAAATAAACAAACAAACAAACAAAACTAAAATAGACATAGTGTATTGTTCAGCAGAGAGAAACCATAAAATTTATCAAGAATATTTTCCCATGGTACCTAGATTAGATAATTCCAAAAGAAATAATTTCTCTTAGCTATTTAAATTATCATTTTTTTCTCTTATTGAAATCATATAAGGTAAATGGAGACACTTCGAGAATTTTGAGAGATAATATAATATTAATAAAATTATGAAAACAGTTATCTTGTTTTATGCATAAAATGATCAGAAATGTAAGAAAGCATTGTAATTAACAGTTGATTATGCATCTATTTTATGAATGATACTTGCAGTCTCTATTATTATTAGTTGGGTACATATTAATTGTAAATGAAAAATTGATTTCAGACAGGTCAATTGCCTTTTATTATACTAATAGTAGAATTTAATTCCAGACAAATGGAAGAGTATTTGAACAATGCTATCAAATACAAAATGGTTCCTGAGATATAGTGCCTACTTATTATTTCCCTAGTCATTAGTTAGGCATGACACACCACAGAGATGAGTAACAACTAAGAAACTCCTTCATGAAAAAATATTAGAAAGAACGAAAAGTTAATGGTCTAAAGAACTATTGAGTTTTCTAGCAATTAAGAGTTCATGGATCATATTAATCTCATATATAAGTCTGATTGCTAAAATTTTATGCATATTTTTAAATTGTGATTCCAATAAATGTGCATAATAGTCCCCACCACGTAAGCTGTGTTTTGGTAAATCATGTGTTATTTATAACATAGCCAGATTGTTGCAAGACTAAATGACTATAAGTTTAAATTACAATTACTAAATCTTGAAAATGTTATTCAAAGAAGCAAGCCCAGATAGAGTATATAAACATTACCACAAAACAATTAAACTGTATATGTTAACTGAAACAAGCATTTTTCTAAGGAAATTTTTTACAAAATTGCAATTTTACTTATAGTATTTTTATGTAGATTTTCAGTAACTTGTATTATCATAAAAATGTATTTTTATACTAATAATTCAAATTGTGAAATGAGAACAGAAAATACGCAAGTACATGAACTTAATTGGTTATAAACATTTTTGTTTTTTCTTGTTTATTTTGTTTTACAAAGATGCAGTGATTGCTGCTATTGGCTAGCTACTTGAAATACTAATAGAAATCACTTAATCACTTAACTTCCCGTTAGTCCTCGATTTGCTCGAGCGGGCGCCAGTAACGTCTCCATTTGTCCCTGTCGCGTGCTAGTGTAGCCCAATGGCATCTGTTCGCTCTGGGAACATGAAGGGCCTCAAACTGATCGTTCAGGATCTTGACGAAGAAGTCTGACCATCTGGTAGGTGGGCGGCCACCCGGTCTTTTGACATCCCGTGGAATCCAGTCGGTAACAGCTCTAGTCCAGCGGTCGTCTTTAAATCTCATTACGTGACCAGCCCATCTGATTTTCGACACCTTGGCAAATGAGACAGCGTCCCTGATTCTTGATCGTCGACGGATGTCAAAACTCTGGATTCTTTCTCTCATTTGAGTGAAATGTGATATTCCAAGCATAGCTCTTTCTATTCTTCTTTGGGAGACCTGAATAGCGTTCTCATCCTGTTTGCATAGGGCCCAGGTCTCTGAGGCATATGTTAATGCAGGAAGAACAGTGGAATCAAAAAGATGTGCCCGGACCAGAGGTTCTTCGTCCTCTTAGTTATTTCTTCGACGTTCTTGAAGGCATTCCAAGCCGCTCTCTTCCTCCTCCGCAGCTCGGGTGCCAGGTCATTTGTCATGTTGACCTCTCGACCTAGGTAGACATAGCTGTTGCATTCAGAGATGGTCGTTCCGTTGAGAGCGAATGGGGTGTCAGGAACGAGGCTGTTTCTCATAAACATTGTCTTCGAATGATTCAGCAGTAGTCCTACCTTTCCACACTCACGGTCAAAGTCAGCCAGCATTTGTGCTGCTTGGCTGATGTTTGGTGTTATTAAAACAATGTCATCAGCAAAGCGGAGGTGGTGTAGTTGCCAACCATCTATCTTCACTCCCATTCAGTAACTACAACTAATAGAAAGGTTATAAATATTTTATTTTAGAATTCCTTACAAGTAATTCAGAGTATTTGAAATGTATTGCCTACTCCTTTTTTTCCTCTGTCTTTTTTTAAAATTAAATGTATTTATATATTTATTTTTTATTTTGAATACCCATCCCTCCACCAGTGCCCATTTCCCACCATCACGGATCCCAGTATCCCTCCCACACTCCATAACCCCCCCATCCTAGCCTGCCTCTGTGTCAGGGCATTGCCCTCTTTTCTCTCTGTCCTTTTGAGAGTTGTGGTTTGCAAAAAAAATCAAACCTGATTTTCAGGGAGAAACGTTGGATGACTTACTTTCCCTTGATCACTTTGTATATATAAGGAGATAGCACACGGCTGCTTATGCGGCCACGCGGTTTGGAAAAAAATGTCCTGGTTCCCGCTTGCCTGAGCTATGCTTGTAGAGACTTATGGTCACCGGGATTCCATCTGGAGAAGGCCGGATGCGGAACCTGCCCCATCTGGGAACTCCCAGTGAGATAGGCTCTGTTTGGGACCTGGAGTATACTCCTGGAGCTGTGGTGCCCTCCAGCAGTGTTCTTCTTTGTTTACCTACTTCTGTAGTACTTGCTGCAAAAGTCATCTCTAAAAAAAATAAAGTAATTAATGACCATGCGGGTTAATAAGAAAACATATTCTATTTGGAAAATAATAATGCATTATATTTTTGAAGAAAGTTTATTTGGAGGTCAATCAGGTTATTTTAAATAAAAACATAGCTGATTTATTAGTAAATCTTAAATTATATGCTAAAATACAAACATGTATAGACGAACTGCTAGGATATGAAAGATTCATTTAACAAAATCATGCTTGAATTTAGACATAGATTTATACATATTCTATAATATTAAAAATTTACATATAACTATATATTGAAGAGAAAATAATTCCATATATGTTCCACAACTTGAATTCAGAGAAAATAGCCAAGACTATAATAAAACTGGAAATAACCATTGACATATTATAACTAAATAAGTAATACGTAAATATTAAAATCAGATGCCAACTTGCACTTACAAAATAGCAAGTGCTTTTCAACAATTAACACCTTACAGAAATGTATTTCTTCATTTTAATAGTTTCAGTTTAATTGTTTTATGGCAATGTTTGTATACTTTAACTGGGCTTGCTTCTCTAAGTAACATTTTCAAGACTTGGTAACTTGTAATTTAAACTTATATTCATTTAATCACTTAATCACTTAACTTCCCGTTAGTCGTCGATTTGCTTGAGCAGGCGCCAGTAACGTCTCCATTTGTCCCTGTCGCGTGCTAGTGTAGCCCAATGGCATCTGTTCACTCCGGGAACATGAAGGGCCTCAAACCGATCGTTCATGATCTTGACGAAGAAGTCTGACCATCTGGTAGGTGGGCGGCCACGCGGTCTTTTGACATCCCGTGGAATCCAATCAGTAACAGCTCTAGTCCAACGGTTGTCTTTAAATCTCATTACGTGACCAGCCCATCTGATTTTTGACACCTTGGCAAATGAGACAGCGTCCCTGATCCTTGATCGTCCACGGATGTCAGAACTCCGGATTCGTTCTCTCATTTGAGTGAAACGTGATATTCCAAGCATAGCTCTTTCTATTCTTCTTTGGGAGACCTGAATAGCGTTCTCATCTTGTTTGCGTAGGGCCCAGGTCTCTGAGGCATATGTTAATGCAGGAAGAACAGTGGAATCAAAGAGATGTGCCCGGAGCCAGAGGTTCTTCGTCCTCTTAGCTATTTCTTCGACGTTCTTGAAGGCGTTCCAAGCCGCTCTCTTCCTCCTGCGCAGCTCGGGTGCCAGGTCATTTGTCATGTTGACCTCTCGACCTAGGTAGACATAGCTGTTGCATTCGGAGATGGTCGTTCCATTGAGAGAGAATGGGGCGTCAGGAATGAGGCTGTTTCTCATAAACATTGTCTTCGTAAGATTCAGCTGTAGTCCTACCTTTCCACACTCACGGTCAAAGTCGGCCAGCATTTGCGCCGCTTGGCTGATGTTTGGTGTTATTAAAACAATGTCATCAGCAAAGCGGAGGTGGTGTAATTGCCGACCATCTATCTTCACTCCCATTCCTTCCCATTCCAGTCGTCGCATGATGTTCTCGAGGGTGGCACTGAAGAGTTTCGGTGAAATGGTATCACCCTGCCGCACCCCTCTCTTGACATCAACGATCACTTCTTTGTAGAATGGTGAGATCCTGGTAGTGAATCCGCAATAGAGCTCACGGAGAATCCTGATGTATTGGGCTTGAATGCCCTGATTGGCTAGGGCTTCAATGACCGCTTCTGTCTCAACAGAATCAAAGGCCTTCTTTAAATCAATGAACGTTAAGCAGAGCGGCATCTTGAACTCCCGAGAAACCTCAATGAGCTTGGTTATCGTGTGGATATGGTCGATGGTGCTGAATCCTTTGTGGAACCCTGCTTGCTCGCATGGTTGTCCTTCATCTAATGTTCTGCCAATCCTATTCAGGATGACTCGAGTGAACAACTTGTAGATGACAGACAATAGGCAGATCGGGCGATAGTTGCCAATGTCATGGATGTCTCCCTTCTTGAACAGTAGTACGGTCCTGCTGGTTTTCCATTGGGACGGAACCTTGCATTCAGACAGGTAGCGAGTGAAGACAGAGCCAGTGTATTGATGAGTACTGACGGCAGGTTCTTCAGGTGTTCAGGTAGATGTGGCTCACTGCCTGCAGTTTCTATCTTCGTTGTCTACGCACCAACATCTCATTATGATGAAAGAGAAATCGAGAAGTTCTACATGGAGCTAGAGAAGTTCTATAAAGAAGACCACACCTTCTACAAGATCATTGTGGGTGATTTTAATGCCAAGATAGGACCGAGAAGATCAGCTGAAGAACTTCACATCGGGACCCATGGCCTAGAATGGAACGAACAGGGTGAGAGACTGTCAGAGTTCATCATGTCGACCAAGACCATCCATGGTAACTCACAGTTCCAGAAGGCAGAATCTAAACGATGGACATGGGAGTCTCCCGGTGGACGATTCCACAACGAAATAGACCACATCATATTCAATTGACGGTTTTGCCTGACTGATGTCGCTGTTGTCCCAAAATTTCGAACGGGATCCGACCACCGTCTCCTTCGTGCAAAATTCTACTTCACAGAGCGGGGAGAAAGGGCTGCAAAGTTCAAAAAGAGAACTCCCAGAATGACCACCAACTGGGAACTCTTTGGTACTATTGCGGCAATATGGGAAGATGCCATTGTTGACAACATTGACGAGGAATACTATCGACTGGTTCATCACCTCCATGAATGTGCGAGGAACGCCAAGAGAGAGATAGCCACAAAAAGTCGCCTATCTTCGAAAACTCTTGAGCTAATTCGCCAGCGTGGTTTGGCGCATGCCTCAGGCAACCGCAAGCTAACGTCCAAGCTTGCAAAGCAGTGCAGAGATGCGATCAAGGAGGATCTCAAAGAGAGAAGAGCAGAAGTACTGGTAGATGCGGCAGAAGCCGGGAGAAGTATTCGTAAGGCCCGCCTGTCCTTCGCCAACTATAAGAGCAAGATGACTACCCTCCGATGTCCTGATGGATCCATCACATCCTCCAGAACGGCAATGGAGAAGATTATCCATGACTTCTCCTCAAATCTCTTCGATAGCCATGTCCACTTGCCAACATACCAAATTCCACAGGATGGGTATGTTGTTCCCAACGTTCTCCCCTCCGAAATCCAACACGCCATTTCGTTGGTAAAGAAACAAACAGCACCCGGCCCAGACAAGGTCAGACCTTATATTCATTTAGTCTTGCAATAACCTGGCTCTGTTATAAATGACAAGTTTATAGTTTTGATGAGATATTACAGCATGTAAAAATCATGAGTTTAATGGATATACTAAGTAGAACATAAGTTAGAATTATATTTATAACTCTACTCAAACATACATCTTTCCATCAAAATACATCATTACCAGTGTTGACATGGATGTGCTGAAGGGATGGGGAAATACTCTCATTCATTAGCAGTGGGAATGTTGATGTGTCTTGTCTTTTTGGGAGATGAAATGGACATTCCTCAAAAATATTGAGAATTGGGCTTCCATATGACACAGCAATTTCACTCCCAGGAATATACCCTAAGGGTCCAAAACACCATGCAGAAAAGACATTAGCACTCCTATGTTCATTGTAGCACTAATAATAGCCAGCATCTATAAACAATCCAAGTGGCCAAGAACAGATAATTGGGTAAAGTAATCCATGTGCAATGGTTTACTACTTGGTTGAAAGGAAAGATAAAGTCAGGCAATTTGCTGATAAATGGATAGATCTGGACATGTATTATGTTGAGTGAAATGAATCAGAGGGAAAATGATAGACAGGGAATAATCTCACTAGTTTCAGATACAAAGGAACATAATAGGGGAATAACTAATGCCAAGAGACAATATAAAATAAGGGCAGAAGGGCAGAAGAACTGCTCCTTAGTCTGAAGCTTGCCCCGGTGAAGGTTGATCAGGGAAGGGACAGTTACAACATAAAGGAAAGCGATCACTATAGACCAGGACTAGATGCTGAAAGGAGATAATGTACCATGTATAATATCCTATCAGTAACAGTAGGTTAAACCACAGTTCCTAAAAGGTGTGCATGTATGTGGGGGGAGAGGGGGAGGATGGGGAATTTAAAAAAAAGAAAATAATGTCTGCCATGTCAGGTTTTGGAGGAGGGACTAGGAACATGGGTGGAGGAAAGTTGACGCTGGAAAAGCGATTGGTGATAGAACATTGCACACCTAAAACTCAATTAGGGATAACTATGAATAACTTTGTAACTCTGTCACTCACTGTCACTGTCCTCCTGTTGTTCATCGATTTGCTCGAGCAGGCCCAGTAATGTCTCCATTGGAGACTTTGTTGTTACTGTGTTGGCATATAGAAATCATCACGAGTAGCTTGCCAGGCTCTGCCGTGCGGGCGAGATACTCTCAGTAGCTTGCTGGGCTCTCCGAGAGGGGCGGAGGAATCGAACTAGGGTCGGCCATGTTGGCTGCGTGCAAGGCAAATGCCCTACCACTGTGCTATTGCTCCAGCCCTTTGTAACTCTGTAAGTCACTGTAATTAAAATTTAAAAGTTTAAAAATTGGAGAAAATAAACTCTAAAATTATATAGGTGGTAAATAAAATATGAAATGTCCATATGAAAAGGTGCTGTGAATCATTTGAATGTATATATTTTATAATAGTTTGAAACATTAGAAACACATTATTAGGTGTTTTATGAAGAAATATTTCGCACAACTTGAAATGTGATTTGGTCAAGACGCTGATGCCAAATAATGATACTGTCAATGAAATTATATCTATCTGTCATATCCTTAGCAATTTTATAAGTTATTAATGCAATCTTGGGCTGGAGTGATAGCACAGCGGTAGGGCGTTTGCCTTGCACGCAGCCAACATGGCCAACCCGAGTTCGATTCCTCCGCCCCTCTTGGAGAGCCCAGCAAGCTACCGAGAGTATCTCGCCCGCACGGCAGAGCCTGGCAAGCTCCCCGTGATGTATTCGATATGCCAGACACAGTAAAAACAAAGTCTCCAATGGAGACGTTACTGGGCCCGCTCTAGCAAATCGATGAACAACGGGAGGGCCTTTACCTTTACCTTTTACCTTTAATGCAATCTTAAAATCACTTAAAATAACTATTTCAATAAAATTAAACTTTAATATTTTTCAGAAAAATAATGACTAATACTGTAGATAGATTAGTACATATTTTTGATTTCTTTTGGGAAAAAACCTCTGTGGGAGTTTAGAGTGCAGTGCCAGGAATTGAAACAAGATTGGTAGTTCACAAGAAGTGCCTTAACTTATATTTCATTTCTCTAACCTATTAGAGATGAGTTTTGTGTTTTGAGATCACCAGTTCCCGTTCCCAGTATATGTAAAAACATGTCAACTATTTTACATCATTAATAATCGCCCCTAATTCTATTTTAGTAAATTAAAAATAATAGAAATTCATTCTGGATAATTCACTAATTCAAAACATATAATTTCACATCGAAATTCTTTACATCTCTTTACTCTCCTTAAATCACTTTTTTCTTACATAACCTGTAAAGCTTTTGAACACCCTTATGGGTCAGTCAAATTGTAGACCATTACTCAGTTTGGTTATGTCTGACCTTTCCTCCATAAGTTTATATTTTTGTAAGAACAGCAATTTTTAAAAAATTGCAATATTTTAAAAATAAAATCTATTTTCATTTAAAAATAAAATAAAATCTATTTTAAATTCTATTTTTAAAATATAGATATTTTTGTCAGAATAATATATCAGGATTCAATGAGATTTATAACTTTCATGAATATTTACGCACACTGAACCTTTACTAAATGGCCTCACATTTCTGAAGGATAATTTAGAAGTGCACATGAAGAATAGATGTCTACGTTATACTCACAAAATTATAATTGTTCATAACGTTTTATCCACCAACTTCCAGTTTTTCTCCTAGATAAATAGATTTTTATATGAGTATATGTTTAACATGTAATCATGTATACACTAGGTATTATTCTAATTTTGTAGTTCTGCTCCTAAACATTTATTTCAGAAAACTTATGCAGGCCTACTTTATATTTGATGCCTCTTTTAACTTTAACTACACCAATTTTTTCCTGAGTTCTCATAGACAGCATCTTTTAAAATATTTTATAATTTGTATTTTATAGACATTGATAAACTATTTTGGACTGCTAAATGGCTACCTAACAAGTAAAATTAAAAATCCAAATTTAGAGTCAGCTGAAAATATATCATTTTCAAAAAAGCTTATATAAATGTTTCTATAATCTTCTAAGAAAAAAGAACATAAACAAGATGTCGGCAATACTGAGTTTTGGTTTTTTTTTTCACTTTGTTAAGAAAATAAATGGACCCATGTTTCTATTACACTTTCACACTGCCACTTCACACTTTCTAGTTCATTGCTATTTCCTAGAAATTCATTATGAAGAAAAGTTTTTAAACAGTTATCAGGGATAGGGAAGAGAAATAAAATCTGCCTAGTCAAATTGCCAAGATACCGTTTTTTGTTTCTTTATATTATCACGCTTATTTTGGTTCAACATCTGTTTGTTGACATCTCTGACTGTATTTTGGGATTTGTGACGATTTCTTATTTCACAAATTCTTTACTCACAATTCAGTATGTTCCCATTAATTGTGATTTGTAAAGGAAGCGTTTAACTGGGGGCAGCTGCTGAGCAGCATGAGTATGGGATTATGGCAGGTACAAAATGACACATGAAATCCGCAAGTGGGCCTGGATGGCCAGATGGTATTGGCATCTGAGAGATTTATTATACTAACTTGGCAATCAAACATGTGTGATCTCTAATTTAACATCAAAACTGCTCCAGAAAAAAATATTTATGTTAAACAAATTCTCTCTCTAAATATCAGGTGGTATATATTTTATTACATAGTTTCATTTCTATATTAAGAAAGCCAAATCTGAAAGAAAGAAAAAAAGTCATTCCAAGTTTCTCATTCATGTAGGGAAAGCCACCCTATATATGTAAAACTAAGGTAAGGTAAAAATTAAGTCTCAAACTATCACAAGCCAGAGAAAAGGAGAAAAGTATAAAATAAGATGAATCATGGCCACAGAATTTATTTTATATCACATAGTCTACATACATATTTATTTGTGTTTTTTTTTCCTCAGGAAGGCACAAGATCCAGATCAAGAATCAGGAAGCTATTGATAAGAAAATAAGAACATATTACCTGTATGCATTGGACCGTCTGTAAATAAAGTTTAATTTCATTGAATTTTTATTAATATCAAACAGGATTTTATCTAACTATATAACATGATTGCAGTCAAACCATAAAACTGTAAGATGCTGGCTTTTGAGTCCAGGAAGTCTCTTGGAGACCAATATTCTGAGCTTTCTATAGAAGCGAAAATAAGATGACTTTGCAACGTAAAGGTGATAAACTTATTTAATATAATTGATTCTAGATGCTGTAAACTATTTTTGCCAGGTATCAAAGTGAAAATGTAATTTCATAATCTACAAGGAATGCATTTTGTCTGTAGAACATCTGGGTGTCTTTAAGTACCCAGACTATTTTCAGTTTTTTTGTCTACAGATAATCAGAGAGCAAAAGTAGAGATTGTTAACCGTGACTTTATGTAGGTAAAGTTTTTTGTGTGTGTGTATGTGTGTGTGTGTGTGTGTGTGTGAGCACACACGTGTGTGTGGGTGCTTGCGTGTGTGTGTATGGTTAAAATTGAATTTTAATGACTGAAAAAGAGATTACAAGGAGATTATTTGTTTGTTTGTTTTGCTTTTTCTTTTCTGGGCCCACACTCAGAGTTGCTCAGGACTTGCTCCTGGTTTGGCACTGGGGCATCACTCCTGGTGATGCCCTGGAGATCAAATGTTTTCCTTGGGATTGACCTGTTTGGCCACATGCACAATAAGAACTTTTAGGTACCAAGGAGGTAAAAAGGTAAAGGTAAAGGCCCTCCCGTTGATCGTCGATTTGCTCGAGCGGGCCCAGTAACGTCTCCATTGGAGACTTTGTTGTTACTGTGTCTGGCATATTGAATACTCTCGGTAGCTTGCCGGGCTCTCCGAGAGTACCAAGTAAACATTATAAAAAGTATTGATTGCTCACAAAATTCTAGAATTAGTTCTAAGCACTATAAAATTATAAGATACTAAATCTTCAAAATAAACCTAAGATGTGTTACTACAGTTGTTTTACAAATGATAAGAACCAAGATGCTGTGTCCAAATAACACACCCACGACATGCAGCTTTATCTAAATAAAAATTTAGTTTGGATTACAAGTGCATTTGTCCTTTCTATTGTAATGCAGGATCTAAAAGTAGAAAGTTGCTGAAGTATACCATAATTTAAAAGGTTATCTGTTAGATGATTTATTAGTTAACTCATTTAGCAAAATTTTTAGCTGCACATAAATTATAAAAATAACTATGTTTAGAGGCTGGAGAGATAGTACAGTGGGTAAAGTGTTTGCCTTGCACACACGTAGTTCCATCACTGTCATCCCATAGCAATCCCAGAGCCCTGCAGGAGTGATCCCTGTGCACAGAGCAAGCCCTGAACACCACAGTGTGTGGCACAAACAGAAAACAAAACAAACACAAAAACAAACAAACAAACAAAAAACTGTATTCAAATATTACTATTTAAACAATTTAAAAATTAAGCAGACTATGAAAATGACCAGTAGGATCTTGCTTCTGAATTAATTTAAATATATTATAGGGAAAATTACTGAGATTTAGAGTGATAAATTAAAAAATATATATCTATACAGATTTATCCTTTGAATTTAAATAACTGAAAATAATTCGGGACTTTTCTAAGTTATTCTTTGAATTTAGTTTCTAAAATAAGGCTGGTGATAGATAATAACATTAATAAAGCATTAAATAAAAATGAAATTTCCATTTTGAAAAAAAAATCAGCCTCTGGAAGGGCCAGAGAGATACTCCAGCTATCAAGTTTCTGGCCTTGTGTGGGCTGAACCAGTAGATTCCCAGCATCACAAGTGATTCCTGAGAACAAATTCAGAAATAAGCTCTGAGCCCTAAGCTTGGTGGTGTTAGATTGTTAAGACCACCAGTACTGATTCCTGAACTGAGACAGGAACACCAGTGGGAGTCCTCAGAAAACAACAGATACAATTATATAAATAAGCATGTGCTTACTTATAAAAGTAAATACAAAGAAAATTGTGTCTTCATTTCAATGTGTTTGACACCTTAATGTGTGTTCTAATAATATACATGACTCTGATTAAATCTATTGCAACTTTCCATCTGACCCTCATGCTATCATACAAGTCAATAACTACTATTGAGATAAATAGTAGTTGCAAGCAAATGCAAAACCAAGATTTCTAAATTCTACACTCAGTTCTGACCTGAGAGACCCTATGCAAGGAACTTGATATTAAAAGCAGCACAGGGACTCTACGCAGATTTCATAGTTTGTATTGCTCTCAAATAATAAAATAACTACCTTTAAACTTGTCTCTACCCTAACCAAGACCAGTAACTATAATTTTTAAAAGTTTTTCTTCTGTAGCTATTTTCTAGTCTGTTTCACTTGCCAGCCAATGATATTTTCTTTTGCAGAATTGTCTGCTTGATTTTCTTGTCATGATAGTTTCTTCTTTTTTTTCTTTAACAGCAATGTGTTCTTATAGGTGATGCGGTGTTATTCTCAAGTTATCACACCCCAAGGCATTTGATGACAGTTTGTTTCAATGTTATTGATGCTAATTTTTCATCACTTAATTAAAGTGGTGCCTGTCTGATTATTATATCATGACAACGTAAGATTTCCATTTGTAATGATCAATCTGTGAGACGACAGTTCGAAACTATATAAATAGCATGTTAATCTTCAATTCAGTGCTTAGCAAGAATTCATGATTCTCACTTGAATTATTTTATTAATTATATACCAGTAAATCCAACAAATTAATATAACCTATAGTTTTTTCTGATACTGTGACTTTAAATTTTTTGATTATTTTAAATTATTTTATTGTTTATATTCTTTTAAAATTTGATTATTCTGTACTTATTAGTTGGTATTTTGAGTTAAAATGAATACAATTTAAATTAGTCTATTCGATCATAATATTGCCATCATTGAACAAAATGTATATCCATTTAAATCTTTTGTATATAGTCACCTGTTAAAAATAAAATTTATTCATATTGGTAGAAAGATTAATATAAGTTTAAAGCTTTCTCAAGACACATTTTTATATGAAGTATTACTTTGTTGGTCATTTTATTAAATTATAACTAGATGGTATTTTTGAAACACAGAAAATGCTTTCCATAGATGGTGCAAATTTTATTTATTTTAATGAAATGTGTTAAAAATGTAATACAACAGAACTGAAAAGAACCATGTGTTCACTCTTAAACTGAAAAAAGAATTGTAAAGAAACTATCTTTTTCTACAAACTTTCCAACCAATGAATTTTTTTTAACATCCATAGTAACGATTATAAGGAAGACTAGAATTAAACTGAACTATGATAATATCAATGGTCTAGCATTGTGTTGAAAAACATTCTTGTTGCCTCAACAACAGATGATTTTGTTATTGCTCATTAGCTGAAAAGATTGCAATGGATTCCATTAAAATAATTGCATTAAAATTTTAAGTACTGGAAGTTCTGTCTAGAGAACTGGATACAATTAGATTATATAAAAATATTCAAAAGGTAATTGGGGTCCTTATAAAGAGGATTTAAATTTTGTAATAGCTTAGCAGATACTTTCTTTTGTTGTGGAATAATATCTGATGAGTACCTTTTTACTCTGCTCACCTATGCTGGGATACAACTTCTCTTGAGCAAGTTAATCTAATTATATTTTCAAGAATGATTATGCTTGTAAACGTGTTCTCAAAGTTAGCAGGGGTTTATTCTCAATGCTATAGTGATAACTCTGTCTTTTCCCAACATCCAGATAATAGAATCATCCTAGACAATTTTTCTTTTCTCCATTATTACAGATATTTTGATACTTCCAAATGAGTTATGACTGCTATTTGCTACTTAAAATAAGTAAATTTCCTTTTGAAGAAGCATGGATAGAACTGGACAGAAACATGCTTTCTGAAACAAAAGGTAAAAATACAAGAACAGAATGGCTAGAGATGCAAAGGAAAAGAACAGTTCAAGCCAACTTGAACAAATTCTTGAAATTTGACCACTGAACTGGTGTTACCAAAGGTGGAAATTAAAAAGGAAATTAGTGGAGTAATTGGTTCATAATTTTGAGAAAAACATTGTATTTTGAAGGTGGATATGGTGCAGCAACAATTAAAGGAGTGAAATTAATATCCCTAAAACATAGACATCCCTATATACCAATTTTATCTCATTCATTAAAAAATTAATGAACAGGACCATAGTGATATTACAATGGGTGAGACATTTGGCTTGTTTGCTGATTTTTGATACCAGAAGCCACCCCTGGGAACAGATCAGAAGTATGTCACAATCATTGCAGAGTATGGCCCAAAAGAAAATAAAACATCTTTAATTAATCAGTTTTAAATATATTGTCTAATTTACCATGTATAATATTTGGCTTCAGTTAGTTTCAATTTCTTTTATAATAGTTTATTAAAATATTTATTGTGACTATGCATTATGCCTTAATGTATTTGACCTTAATCTCAGAAAACCACTTGTTTAAATAGAAATTACAGTGCATTCCATCTCCAAGAACCCCTTATGACATAATGCATATATAATTAATTGATACTATATAATTAATAGCATGCCTAATTAATTTATATCGACTATATATAATTATATCACCTGAAATTCTTGGAGATGTGATATGTATTTGATTTGTGAACTATGCAAAATATAAAATGGGAGAACACTTGGGGCATATTTGTTTAAATATTAAACATTTTATCCAGCATTTGATAAAGGATGTAGTAATTGGAGTGGCCTTTCAGCTGAAGAAGTGGGTTTTAATAGCTAAGGAATGTATTGCAGTGTGCTACTATCTTCATTTGAGCTTCTCTCACAAATTATCATGGATTTGGTGTGTTATTAGTAACAGAAAATTCTCTCTTACAGTTCTGGAGGTAGAAAGTCCAAGATCAGTTGTCCACATGGGCAGGCTCCAGAACAGACCCTTTGGGGTACAGCAGAAGGCTGACCCTTTATGGCATCTTCACTTGTTGGAAAAAGAACATGAGACATCTCTGGGATGTTCACAATAGCATGCAGATTTATAACTACCCTACCCTCAGAACCAAATTGTCTACCTAAAGGACTCTACCACTTATATCTCATTGTGTGTTTCAACATACAAATTTGGGAGAGAACAAATATTAACTCCATAACAACTATGATAGATACGTTCCATTTTAAGTGTTAGCAATATCAGGGAGGAGAAAAGCCAAGATGTTAGAAAATTAGGCATGACCCATTTTTCTTCCCGGGAATATTTTATGGGTCTCAGACCGTCTCCAAACATTCACAAACATACTTGTATGTACAGGTGTATGTGTGTATGTATGTATGTACTATATTGCAAGTGTTGTTTATAGTGCTCAGGTATTGTGTTATGTTTAGTCTTAGTTCACAAAGTAAAATGCAGAGGCTGCTGCTGTGACACGTGTGTGTGTGTGATCCGTGGCCCAAAGCCGCCTCCCCAGCTTCCCAGTTCTCCCTAATAGAGAGCTAGAGAGACAGGGAGACAGGACCACAGCCTAATGGTGAAAATGGCTAGTTTAATGCTGATCTGCTAGCATACTTACAGGACATCTGAAGGGGCTTGAGGTAAGGGCATAGGTGTGATTGATCATTTACATAGAAAAACATTTGGTGGGGAAAATTCTCTTGGGGAGATCAACTCAAGAAGGCACTCTGTCCTCCAGGAACATGTACATTGCTTTTTATCTTTTCCTCTAATTGTATAAGTCATCAAAACTTGCAGTTGTTTGGATAAACACAGTTTGAGACAAAGATTCCAATACTCATTCTCTGGGTTTTGAAAGGCAAACAAGCTTTTAACACTTAGTTCTCTGAAGAGCAAGCAAGATTTTTTCCTTAAATCCCAGACTAAGTCCTAGGCCGGTTCAGCATGCCCTTCCCTAAGGGGGTCCTGTCTCTTAAGTTGTAGCAGCTTGCATCAAGACCATGCACTTATGCTTTCTATAATGTCCCATTTTGATGCATGGGAGCTTTGCCACGTGCCCTGGTGGGACTCCATTTTGGGGTGTTAGGAACTACAGCAACTGAAGCCTGAGTCAAGTAATTATTGACCAAGTAATTATGGCCCAGGATTACATATATTTCAGAGTCAATCAATTTCTAAATATTAGAAGCATGGCATGAATGGTCTTTCTGTGTTTAACCAAAGAACTTTGCTCTATAGTAAAATATAAAAAAAAGCCTATAGACGAAATAGAAAAGCAGGTACAAATATACAGCACTTCAAATACAAAGCAGTACAAAGTTCAGAGTTACCAGATAATTTGGGCTTATAAGTAATCAAGACTGACTTGGGGGACTGTGGCAATAAAAATGTAAAATAAAAAGGAAAGGTTAAAGACAAACTTTTACTAAATTATGGATGCTAGCTAAATTACAGAACTGATTTTAATCCTAGATGACTCATTTGACTACTTCCCTGAAACATGCTTCTTCTAGTCATACAGTGAGCTCTTGATTCAAGCCAAAGCTAAAGTATATTGATTCCTGGGACAGCAAAATGGTAGCTCAGTGTTGACTTTAACTAAATCGGGATGGAACTTTGAAGAAAGCAAGTTGCTTTTGTAGAAATCGCCATTTCCCTACTTTCTGTTACTTTAATTTGGGTTTCTCCAAAAGGAGACTTTGACATGTATTCAAGATCGGTCTTAAGATCTGTCCTTTATGGGTCAGAGATAGTATAGAGAATAAGGTGCTTTCTTTGCAGGTAGCCTATAGGTTTGATCCCCAGAATCCAATATGGTACCCTGAGCACAGCAGGAGAGTTTCTTGAGTACAGAGTCAGGAGTAAATCATGAGCATCACTGGATATGGTCCCTCAGAAAATATACAAAAAAAAGTCTGTCATTTCTGCAAACTGGACCATACTTTCATTTTGTTTAGGCAAGTCTCAATCAGCTTTTGTAAAGAATGCAATTAGAATCCTAAGGGTATGTATCCAATATGAGTTTTTGTTTAAATTTTTCTTTTACTAAATTATTTTAATATTAATCAAGTCTAAGCATGACGGATACATTTTTTACCTTTACTAATTACGTATTTGCAAGAATTCTCAATATAGTTCTTCCCATACATCTGACTCACAAATATATAAATCTTACTATTCTGAGGATTACAAAAAAGTAAAATATATTTCAATATAATATCATAGTTGAATATGACATTTGTTTTAAGAATGGCATGCATTGTAACCAGTATTCAAAAGATTTAAGCTCTATTTCAAAGCCACCTTTTGTATATCAAATATGAATATGAAAATTTGTATATCAAATATGAATAAACAATTTTATATAACATCAACATTCTTTTTATCACATATTCTTTCTTGTTTCTTTTCCATTTCAAAACTTTATTGATAAAGATCATTAAGCTTTCAATGGTATGCACTGCTTCTCAGGACCAAAACTCTGTTGTATGTTGTAATCTTGCATAGTCAAATCTCCATGATCTCTCTCTCTCTCTCTCTCTCTCTCTCTCTCTCTCTCTCTCTCTCTCTCTCTCCAGCCTCGCCCAGTGTCATTCTGTCACACCCAGCACAAACAGTGGCAATTAAGCTGTCCCAGGCTAACTGTGCAGTGTGTTGCGTTGTGTGGGAAACTGTCAAATCAAATGATCCTTTCCCACATTGTACTGTCCTGGGCATCACACACATGCTGTGCCCCTCTTTTCTTTTGCCTCTCACTGCTCACAGCACAGTTCAGATAATTCCACCTCAGAAAATCCTTTCACTTATGCACAGCATACTAATTAGCCCTCTTGCTCCTCTCTCTCTCTCTCTCTCTTTCTCTCTCTCTCTCTCTCTCTCTCTCTCTTTCTGCCCCCCCCCCCATTGTTGCCTCATTGCATATGGGAAGCAGTCCTCCATTTCCTCATATTCTCTGAGGTTACAGTACTCCCTTCTCTCTACTTTCTCCTCAACTTCTGCCCCCACCCATTTTCCCTTTTTCCTTTCATCTCCTTTCTTTTTAGTCTCCTCTTGAAAGTACTTTTCAAATGTTCTCTTCTATTTATTGCTAAGTTATTATCATTACTGAAAGTCTAAATCATCACAGAAACAAACTTTTTAATAACTTTTAAGGTAGAAAAATCATGAAGAGAGATGTCTATTTTGGGGGAGCAGGTGAAGTGAGGGTTGTTAGGCCAATCTGAGCAATGCTCAAGGGGTGACTCTTGGCTCTGCACTCAGGAATCAGCCCTGGCAGTACTCAAGGGACCACATGTGATATCAGGGGTTGAACCTGTGTCGGCCTTACTGGCTATACTGGATTAACTATGACTGCAGTACTGTACCGGGTTGGCCTTATGCACTGTACTATCTCTCTGGTCCTGAGGTAGATTTTTTTAGTGGGCAATTACTTTCCAATAATTATAGTTTGTACGTGATCCAGGTTCTATGCTTCCTTTTTTATTGAATTCACTACTTCAAAAATAATCTTTTGTTCTGAGTTGGTTAGTTATTAGTTGAAAAGAGGTTGGGATATTGTCCAATCCCTCCTTTTTTTTTCAAAAGCAATATTTTAGAGTTCAAATTAACTTCACTAGTCAATGCATTTACGTGAGGCCACCAAGCTTCAACTGCATTGTTCCCTTTGCTGGAGGTTCTCTCCACAACGTGATTGTCAAAAGACTGCTGTCATGCTGGCTCAATTCTTCACACTTTTGTGTCTCAACCCATAGCATATTATCCAGTATTACTCCCATCAATCTTTTTGCTGTTTCAACATCCATAAATGATTCTTAACCTTCTCATCTTGAAAACTTCTCTGTGATTAGCCCTCTACTCTAAACCTGCCACCAATTTTTCATATTTTATAATAGTAATATGAAGCATATATTCATAATTTGATATTTAAGCCTTAAAATCTTAAGCCAAGTACCTGAAATCGGCCTAATTTAATATTTTCAGAATCTTAAATCTTTACAACTTTCTCTCAGCAGAGGCTACTGTATCTGAATCATTTCTTCTGTCACTTCTTGATAATCTCACTTCCTTACATACTCAGCTTGAATGATCCCGATATCTCTGTACTCATTACTTTTATATATGTTCAAACTACTTTGCAGCTTTTCTTCCATGATTTACCTTACTCTCCAGATTTTTTTCTTAAATGACTATTTTAAATTTAGATCTTGACTGCTCTATTCACCCCTGTAGAAGCAAAGGGTTTAGATAGATCACAGCATGCTGACTCTTTTTTACTTTGATATTCATGATTTCAAATTACATGTTCATTCAAAGTGCTGCCCACACATCTAGTGCCCGCCATCATACCTTTACTCAGTCACTTCCCTCTTTGAGAATTTTATACTTTTTTTCTCAATCCTTTACACGTAACACATACTTTCAGCAATATCCTCACACTCAATAATAAAGTTATTTTCAATTTAAATGAGAAAAAAAGATTACTGAGCAGAAACTTTACACATGATCCCAAACTCATCAGTTCTATCTTCTAATTATTTTTATGTTGACTGACAAAAAAAAAACTGTCCTTTTTCCCCATTCATGAAATAATATATCCCTTCTCGTTAATCAAACTTTTCACTTCAGTTAGTGGTGATTATATTGCATAACAGTAAGATTAATTCTACTCTCTGACCAAGCATTTCTCATAGTTTTCCATTCAATATTTAAAATGAAGGCAAACTGCTTTACTATTCCCAAGCTTTGCTGACAAGATCAGTTCTCTGGATAGCAAAACTTTTAACCTATCTATCCTGTTGGTCACTCTTCTTTCTTTACTATTCTTCATTTAACAAATATTTTCCAAATTCCAATTTATGTATTTTCTTCTTGAGTGTATTATGTTGCATGAAAGGACAACTATTTCTGATTTTCCAAAAACATTAAGCTGAGCCACCCTAATTCATTCTTGTTTTTAACTATTCTGTCACTGTCACTGTCACTGTCCTCCCGTTGTTCATCGATTTGCTTGAGTGGGCCCAGTAACATTGTGAGACTTGTTACTGTATTTGGCATATCGAATATGTCATGAGTAGCTTGCCAGGATTTGCTGTGCGGGCGAGATACTCTCAGTAGCTTGCCAGGCTCTTCGAGAGGGGCGAAGGAATCAAATTCGGGTCCGCTGGGTTGGCTTCGTGGCAGGCAAATGCCCTACCTGCTGTGCTATCGCTTAACTATTCTAAAATGTATACTTATTTCCTTTTTATTTGCCTCTGCTGTAACTACACACAATATACTTGAATATAAGCTGCCTGAATGCTATTATCAGACTCACACATTAACTGTTGTATTACTAAAATCTTAAATTATACCAGGTTTTCGTTAATACTTGTTGAACAACTGAATAAGTGAATAAATAAATGAATAATCATAAATAAGTCAAGTGCTTAAAATGTGTAAGTAGAAAACGTATAAATTTTTTAAATGCTTACTTTTAAATATATATTTATGTTCATGTTACTTTTTAATCGTCAGCATTGAGACTTAATAATTTTAATAGTTTTCTCTATTTATAGAGAATTTATTAATATTACTCATAAAAATAATTAATCTATAGATTTAAATCTAAATCTCATAGCACTGTAGCACTGTCCTCCCATTGTTCATCGATTTGCTGGAGTGGGCACCAGTAACGTCTTCATTGTAAGACTTGTTCTTACTGTTTATTGTATATTGAATATGTCACAGGGAACTTGCCAGACTCTGTTGTGCAGGCAGGATACTCTTGGTAACTTGCCTGGCTCTCCAAGAGGGACGGAGGAATCAAACCTGTGTCGGCCACATGCAAGGCAAATGCCCTACTCTCTGATAGATTTGCTTAAATTTTTGCCAGCTCCATTTCAATTATTTGTCCTAATACACTATAATCTATAAACTTGCTCATCAGTTAGGCAAAAAAAAATCCAGATGACTTTATTATGTGTTATACCTTCCATCCATGTTAAAATCCCTAATGTACACAAACCTTAGCAGATGACATTTAAGATAAAAAGAGATAAGTGATATATCATTATATATCATGTTTAATATCACTTAATAATTAGTTTGGAGGATGCCAGAGAAATTCTTTTTAGGATAAATAAAACTTTTATGTAAAATGTTTGTGTGTATGTGTTTGCGCGCGCACGCGAGAGAGAGAGAGAGAGTAACAGAGAATGAGGACTAGAAAATATAGTAGACCAAATTATATGGCTAGAGACGAATCCTTTCACCTGTGCAGATTAGTTTGATGAGAACCATCTGAAAAGAATAAGCATTGCCATTCTGGAAACCACACTATAGTTTAGACTAGAGTTGTGTTATATAACATGAAAGAATCCTTTTCAAGGTGGATTTGATAATACCATGAAATATTTCTACCACTGCCAAAGTTTCTCCAGAATGTATGTTCCACTAATGTTTTTCTTGTCTTTAGTTATTAGACAAGTCAATAATCTCTGATTGACTGAATTAGATCATGTGTTAGTATCACACATAGATAATTGGCATGTGATTTGTTTTATAAGATATTATTTAATCACAAAGAATTATACAGTGGGATTTTTCCAGACATAGGTGAGGTGATCAATCATTAAGAAGCTGGACAAACAATCATATGATAATTGCCTAATTTGGAGAGCCTGGCAAGCTACCAAGAGTATTCAATATGCCAAACACAGTAACAAGAAGTCTCACAATGAAGACGTTACTGGGCCCGCTCGAGCAAATCGATGAACAATGGGAGGACAGACAGACAGACAGAATTGGCTAACATAATTAAGAAGATTAAGTTTCCATTTACTACTGAATTGAAAAGCTCTAATACTTTCCCAAGGACTTAGAAAAAACAGATATCCCAATGTCTGGCCAAGAAAACACCAAGTCTTCAGGTGGTTTTCTTTGAGCTTATGGTGGTTTCTTAGTTTGGTATGATAACACGTAGATTCTGCAACATAGTTTTTTGGTCCCTGTACAAATTTTCCTCTACTGTCTTCTCTATCTGTAAGTGTTCTTAGAATACATCTAATATTAACTTTTTATTCTTTCTTTCAACATCAGTGTATAATTTAATCTTTCTCTAATCATTTATAGATTAGAAGCAGACTAATTCAATGCTTTGGAGAAATATCTTCCTTATATGGGGTCCACAAGTTGAGAACATGGAAGTCCATCTTATTTATAGCTGAATTCTCAGCACCTCACACTTAGTCATAAAAATTAGATGGTAGTCAACAAATATTAATTGCCTAACAGAGCAAGAAAAGAATTTTGGGGGTTGTTCTGTGTATATTACTGTTACTAAGAATATATAATGATCCCAAGTTAGAGGGTAAATCATCTACACAACTTAATTGACTAGAGAGCATTTTCATGGGAAGTAGGTCAAATATAATCCAAATTCTCTGTTGTCTGATTAAATTTTATTGCTATGCCTTTTTCTGTGTGTTCAAACTACAATAAAATATCAGAGGGGAAATATCAATGGAAATAATTCAAATATAATTATTTGCCAGTGAGTCTTTCTTGGAATTATTTTTCTATTGATCTTTTGTATGCTGTACTCAGAAGAGAACGTTGCCATGAGACACTATATCATGCTGGTTATTGATCTGCTGTGATATAGTGCTTTATGCACTCATAGTGCTCATTTATGAAGAGTGCATTCCTACCATCAGGGACACTTTCATACTAAACTCTTAAAGCTTCATGAATCTCCTAAAATCTCTTCCTTCAACGAACATATGTTATCACTATACAGATGTGACCCTTAATAGTATTTCCAGAAGCTGCACTTCAGAAATACAGCAAGTGCACAAACAATAGGCACATATCAATTTAAGAATAAGTTACAGAATAGTAAATTTTGCAGGCTGCTTTCTAATGTGCTCAGATTATGCTTGATCATTTATTTGCAAGTAGGAGGAAATGTTCTTAACGTAAAGTGAGTCTAAATTTTAACTTAAACTGAAGCATGTCCAGAGTTCTCTCCTATTCATATTACATTTACACATTTTCAGTGAAATAAAATAATATAGTTCTCCTATAATTACAATTTCAGCTTACAACCAGAAGTTTAAATAATTCACAGACATATTTATATGTGAATAATGATTTATTCCAACCCATAAATATTCTACCTGTTCCAAAATACTATAATAATAATAAAAGAGAAAAAAAACAATTTAGGAACATATATTTTTACACAAATAATAAAAACAACGCATAACTATTTTTGTTCTTTTGGATGTATGCCAGTCTCTGTGGTGTGAGATATCTCATTGTTGCTTTGATCTGTATCTCCCTGATTAGTAATGAAGAGCATTCTTTCATGTGCCTTTTGGCCTTAAGAATTTCTTCTTTGAGAAAATTTCTGTTCATTTCATCACCCCATTTTCTTATGGGATTGGATGATTTTTTTCTTGTAGCGTTCAACCAGTGCCTCTTATAACTTTGATATTAACTGTATCTGAGGGGTATTGGGTGAATATACTTTTCCATTCCATAGGTTATCTTTGTAATCTGGTCACCGTTTCCTCTGAGGTGCAGAAGTTTATTGGTTTAAGATAGTCCCATTTGTTCATCTGCTTCCACTTGCTTGGTCAGTAGAATTTTATCTTTGAAGATATCTTGAGCTTCAATAGTGTGGATGGTTTTGTCGACATTTTTTTTCAATGTACCTATATATCCTGGGGGATAAAGGGTAGGAAGTAAGACTTTTAAATTTGTTATCACTGTATCACTGTATCACTGTCATCCTGTTGTTCATCAATTTCCTCGAGCAGGCACCAGTAATGTCTCCATTACTAGCCCTGAGATTTTAGCAAGTGCCATATTGGGGGCTCTTTCAGGGTCAGGGGAATGAGACGCATTATTGTTACTGGGTTTTGGTATATTGAATACGCCACGGGGAGCTTGCCAGACTCTGCTGTCTGAGCAGGATACTCTAAGTAGTCTGCCAGGTTCTCCAAGAGCAAGAACTAGATAATAAGAGGTTCTCAGCCACCCACTTCCAGGAGTTTGATTTTATAGTCTCTGGATCTTGGTCTTTGATGGGATTACACGGCGCCTGGGGCCATTGGTGGGTATAACTGTCTACTACTGGAAGATGAGGGATCTGGGCGGAGGAGGTCCAGTACCCATCCTAGCAGGCTTGGAGATCTCAGCCCCAGGTCCGACACACCTGGGTTCCTCTGCCGGTTCCTTCACGCGTGAGGCTCAGCACATAATTTACATCATGTAAATTTTGTTTTAAAAAGAAAGTATACATTTTTGACTTTCTATTTCTATAAATTCTAGAAATTCTGTGATAATTTTGAATGTCTTATGTAGATATAAATTGAAGTAAAATAAAAGTATGTTTAGTAAATTATTTGAATTAGAAAGCAGGTAGACAACAACAAATTTTTTACTGATGTGAAGATGTTGTATCTGTTCTATCAATGAGGGAGTTAAAAAGTGAATAGTTCTATACATTATTTTCAGGATATGGAAAAATTGAGATACTCTGAAAAGCCTGAAAAGTCAGGAAAAATTACTTAAAATAAAAAAATATTTTAGAGTTTCAGATATACTAGAATCCTCTTTATTCATTTCTATTGAAAAGTGTTTCATTCACATCCCAGAAGATAAAAAGAAACTACTTTAGAAAATACATTGAATTATGGACTTCGAGACATAAAACATAGCTCAGCAGGATATACTCAGTTTTGTAAATCGAACCCTCCTGATCCTCATTTTCAGAACAAAAGACTGCAAACATTTCCATTGTCTTATGAGGGTAATAAATACAATATGTTTAAGAAAAAACAAATATAAACATGTGTATGAATAATCAACATCAAAGCTCAAATTGAATGTATTTGCAAATTATAAAATTAATTATTATTAAAAATGCTTAGAGGATTAGCTCTGGACATTGAGTATTAGAAATTACCTGGGGCAACCATATTATGAAGTTAGAGAATACTGAGAGCACTCAGTCTATTGTAATTCTGGAGTTTCCAAACTGACAACAAATTCTCACTTTTTCATTTGTTTTCCTCTTTGGAGTGCACAAGACATGCTTTTAGCTCTGTGCTCAGGGATCACTTCTGGTGATGGAAGGACAATATGCAGTGCAGAGGATCAAACCAGAGTCAGCAGTGTGATGTGAGGCAAGTGGACTATCCACTGTACTGTTTTTTCATCTTTCTCATACTTGTTTTGTTTTCCCTCTCATACATTTTAGATGCAGATGAATCATAAGCGTTCTGCCATACTGACTTTCCAGAATTTTATGTTTCTTTCTAACATTATATCTACTCAATACTTTCAATAGGCCCCATCTGTATTTTGTACTTCGTTTAATTTATTCTTTACAAATACTTAAGATCATTCAAAACAAGCTTTCTTTTTGTTTAATTGTTTAACTAATAATAATAGTTTAATAATAATTTAATTATTTTTACTGTTTAATATATCACAATTTGTGCAAAATGTCTTATTTTTTCGAAATATGCTTTAACATTCCAATACATTTTAGTATTTTTCACTTGAAACATTAATTATTGATACTAAATGAATGTTTATTAGAAATCAAAGCACTGTGTATCTCACTGTGATTCAATTAAGAAAAAATGAAATGGTAAAAATAGTCACCCTTTATCATGAGTTCAGTGACTGTTTTAAGCTTAATCTAGGGTGTATATAAAAGTCTACATCTCTTACTATGTTTATACAAAATGACAATAGATATTATTACTGTCACTGTCACTATCACTGTCCTCCAGTTGTTCATTGTGTAACATTGTGACGCTTGTTACTGTGTTTGGTATATTGAATTTGTCTTGGGTAGCTTGCCAGGCTTTGCTGTGTGGGTGGGATACTCTCGGTAGCTTGCTGGGCTCTCTGAGAGGGGCAGAGGAATCAAACTCAGGTTAGCCATGTTGGCTGCGTGCAAGGCAGAACGCCCTACCACGGCAAAGCCTGGCAAACTACCCAAGACAAATTCAATATGCTAAACACAGCAACAAGCGTCACAAGGTTACTGGGCCCACTCGAGCAAATTGATGAACAACTGGAAGACACTGAACTCATGATAAAGGGTGACTTTTTGTGGAGTGTCTTGCTATATTTCTCAGACTACAGTTCTCAGATCAGGATAGTTTTGTCTAACCCCAATAGGTCTTTATTCATTTATTTCTTTTGGGATCACAAGGCAGCTGTTCTATGACTATTATCTTAAGTTTTTATACTTCTTATGGTCCTTAGGCTGTCGCATGTTGAAGCCAGGGTAGCTTACAGCTTGCCACAGATCTATCCAAGTCCCTTGGGCACCCATCTTTCAGGGAGTATGTAACAAAAGTCAATTTAAGGAAAGGCTTAAGTCAAGTAAATATGATGGATGCCCAGAAGTTAATGCTTTTCAGAGCCAATTAGCTCTCATGTTACAAAAGCCCAGAATTCACTGTCTTCCTGTGTCTATACAAAAAAGGACATGGCCCTTAAAAGAAATATGCAAAGGGAATATTTCTAGAGAAAAAGAAAAGAAAATATTTCTATATTTCTATAGAAAGAGAAAGGGAAATATTCCATCAAGTTATCATGTCTGGTTTGGAAATAATTTTGACTAATAGATAAGAGAAGAACACAAAGGAGAGGTTAAAGATAAAAATGGAATATTAGGGGTGTTCTGATGGAATTAGATATATCCCCAGGAACACTATAGTGAGTGTAACTCAAATAACCTTAACTTCCTGTGAGATGAGAAAGGACAACACAATGTTAAGCCTAAAATACTTGGAACTATAATCCAAAAGTGAAGTCCATTTTTAAAAATATCTTGAAAATGCAATTTCTTACTTCTTAAGAGTAATAATTTTGACGAAAAGTATTACAAAATTATTAAAGAGCAAGTGCAAACAAATAATGATAGTCAATGGTCCACAACTTAGATTTAGAAATAACTTTTCCCCCATTAACACACAAAAAGTAGAAATCCATAATATGTTTTGTATTTATTACAATGCATTATGACATTTTTAAGCTTAGATAATTAAAAGTAATGTTCAGGTTATGTGCCAGAGGAAATTCAGAGTTCATAACAAAATCCCTAAAGCTGGACTAAATTCTATTTTGGTCACATGATTAGAAATCTATAATTGCCGAAATGCTTTATGTTTATTTATGTCATCTAAGTTAGTTGCTCATTTCTACTTTCTTTGAACATAATACAGTATGATGATTCAAAAAGAAAAGATATTTGGTTTAATTCAGGGATTAGTAGAGGTTTAAATGCTAATACTCTTCAACACTATTTCTTCTGAAGAATTCTCATTTAAATTCTTAGAGTGGCCATCAGAGTACTTGCTGTGTTTAAAGGGAACATATGTGGGGGGAGAATGCCATCTTAGGAATGCAGAATGTAGCACAACTCACTGATCTTTGAACACTAAGGACACTTCTTTTTATCATGCTCTGAATACAGTAGACTAAGCAAATATAGGTAAATGGATATATCTTACTGAAGCATATGTTTGTCAAAAGGCAAAATAGTATTTTACTCGTTTTTATATTATATCAGTATTATAAAAAGAAGAAATGAAATTTATTACCAGAAATATTTTGCATAAAGTTTCAATGAGAGCTACTAAAAGCTGATTGACAGTTCTTTCAGCTCTCTCTCCCTCTCTTCCAAGCACTTTTTCCTCTCTTCCTTTCCCTATCTTCTCCCGGTTTTTATGTCACTTCTACATCCCTCCCCCATTTTCCCCTTTCTTCCTCTCTTCAGTTCTCCCTTCCTTTCTTCCCTTCTCCCTCCCTTCCATTCTGCCTTTTGTTCTCCTTTCTGTTCTCCTCCCTCCTTCCCATCTTCCCTTCCTTCCTGCTGGCCTTCTTGCCTCCCTGCCTTCCTTCCCTTCTTTTACTTTCATTTTGCTTTATTTTTATCCTTAGTTCTTTTATACACAGGCATACCACCTTAATTAAAAAAAAACGTTTTCCAAAAACAAAGGACCACGTGACTTCCTAATTTTTATTTAATTTTGCTTATACTATAAAAATAGATAAATTTCTATTTGTTCTGTGTGCCTTAAACATGAAATTCATAGGTAATGCAAATTACTGTGCACTGTCAGTTTCAAAGTCTAGCTTTGTTCTACTTTATTCTACTCTTATAAATTCTCCAAAAACCTCCTATATTGTTGCTAATCTGGAAACATCTGTGGGAACCTGGGGCTACCTAAATTATTTAGACTACAGTTTTAATTCCATTGCTTTTACTAATTATAATATGCCAAACAATGCACATCAGACCCCCCCCCCCCCGACCCCCACCTGCTTCTTTCTCACATACAGAAATAGTCCGTGGTTTCACGAGGGAATGTGTTTTTCTAGACCCACGATTACATTATATTAGTTGGCTTGTCAATTTCAGTTTATTTTACAATAAACAGGTTGTGTGACATTTGGATTTAAAAAAATTGTTTATTTTGGTTTTGGGGCTTACAAATAAAAGTAATTAAGTCTAGTGTGGCTAAAAATATACACAAAGTCAGAGTCAGAGACAGACAATATTCAGTTTAATATAAAATTTAACAACCCTTAATAGAGTGAACTTTATAAGCTGCTGTTAAAATATATGTTCGTTATTTCACCAGATACACCATGGTCCAAGCAAATAAAAAGAATTAAAGATAAAAAGAAATCCATGAAGGGGCCGGAACAATGGTGTAATGGGTATGTTGCTTGCATTGCATGTGTTGATGCAGATTCTATCCCGGCCGCCTAATATGGTCTCCAAGTGCATGGTCAGGAGTATTTCTCAGTGTAGAGCCACCACTGAATGTGATTCCTGCACGTAAATTCAGTTCTCCCTAAGTACCGCCAGATGTGCACCCCCAAAAAAGAAAACAGGAAAAGAAAGAAACTCAACAGAAATCTCATAACTTTTGAAACTTTCTTCTTTTTCCACTATTAAAGGCACTATTATATATTAATATTGAAATAGTTTAGTCCTCAACGATATCATCAAGGCTCACATTTCCTTTGGAGCCAACAAGTGGGTATTTCAAATTATCGAAAAGCAGGAGCTTGATCTCTTTCTGTTTGTTTTTTAGTTTGTTTTTGGTCCATGCCCAGCAGTGTTCAGGCACACTCCTGGCTTTGGACTCAGGGATCACTCCTGATAGTGCTTGAGGGACTGTAATAGGTGCCAGAGTTTGAACCTGGGTAAACCATGTAGAGAGCAGCACCCTACTTGTTGTACTATTTCTCAAGACTGTGGAGAGAAATTACTCTTACTATGCATGATGTAACCATGTCACTATGTAGATAAACTCCTTATTCTAAGTTATTATTGTGGTACATTGACAGAGACATAAAGCTAAGTTTATAAGTTAATAAAACTAATATTCAAATATTAACAATGTGATTTATAGTTTGTCTATGGTTCCTATTGCATGTAATGAATAACGAAAAGAGTAAAAAAAAGGTGCCATATAAAACAGTGAGTCCTTTCTCACCTCTTAAGCTTTTTGACACCTTATGAAAAAGTACTCTACAAATTGAGGCACTGGTACCAACTCCAAAGGTAAGACAATCTCACTTTGGATTAATGTCTAGTGAACACTGTTCCAAAGGTCACTGTGACAAAGAAATATGGCTGTTGTCACCAGAGAACATGAAGACAACGAAGCTGACTTTGATGAAGAGCAAATGTTATATGTCAGTGACACCTTGACCGAAGACTGTCTAAATAAAATATATGAACATCTTGAGTTAATCTTAGGTTTTTCTATTGTAGCTTTCCTTACCTATATTAATAAATCAATGTTGAACAGGGTATTATATTGTAATTACAAATACACAATCATTATTACCATCTATTTCCAAATTACATTAAATTTTCTGTGAATTGTTGTCTTTTTAAATTACTGTGAGGAAAAGAAATAGTGAATTGCAAACATTTGATGTTTCATACAAAATTTACACAACTCCCAGTTTAGTACCTCACAAATAACAGGTACCAAAAGCCATGAATATCATGGTGATATTAAAACTGAGGGGCAAGAAAAACTTGAAATTCTTGATCTGTTTATCCTGAAACACAATATACAAGCTATCAGTTGTCAGAACTAGTGCCTACTTCATCAACTGTTAGATTTTCTTTGGTTACACAAATGGGTCTTTTTAAAAATATATTTTAATATGACAGATATGCATTTTATATTACTAAGTCACAAGAACAAATTATGTGTTCCAATTAGGTACTACTTTATATCTCTAGCTATATTAATATATTAGACTTTACAACTAACATTAAAAATTACTATTATTATCTCCTTTTTGTACCTATAGGATAAGCTATTAAAAACATTTTTCATTATCACAGATCTAGAATGAGGTAAAGTGATATCTGTGTCCAGGTTTTGGCACCAGATTTCATGTCATAGTCCACTGTTTATGACATTTCTTGTTAAAACAAAAACTATTAATTATTCACTCAGTCCACAGACTTGAAACCTAAATTATCAATACCTTATGCAAAGTTACTTTGAATATTTTCAGATACTCTAAAATTTAGATTTTTAAAAATAATTATTGTATGATTTATAATTTCAAAATAGAAGAAAACAGAAATGATTATAATGACCAAAATATGAGAATTGGCCTAATTTTGGATGTGTTTATTTTTTTAAGGAATACTGCCACATTTCATTATATGACAATGATCATATAGCAAAGATCAAGATCTCACAAGTCTAGGCTCCTTTTCCCTAATATCTTTATATCCTATACAAACCAGAAAAAGACAAACCAGAAAATATATGTAAATATGCACATATACATGTTTCCCACAACTTTTGGACAATATTTTACTAATCAGTAGCTAATGTAATGCCACTATTTATCATCTTTCCTCACTATAAATTCTTCCCTGATGAACTCAGAATAAACACTGAGAGGTTAGCTGATTCAGTTTAATGTTCATTTTTGGCAACCTCATGTAACTGTTTTTCCTCTTCCAGATTTTATATTTAAGACAAGCAAAGGCATCACTTACCTTCTGCCATCACCTTCCTAGCTGCAAGTGCAACAAAGTGCTTAATTAAGTTAATTAGTTGAATATTTATATTCCTGTAAATGGATCTATCTAAACCACTTTGATAAATGCTTAACAATATTGCAAAAATGTAATTCCATTTTTATTTTGCTTGATTTATTCTACTACCTTAAAATACTGAGTAGCTCCCTATGATCGTATGTGAGATTTATTTTGTTATGGTAAGCAAAAACACTTTATAAGCAATGATTTTTGCGTATATGGTACATAGAAACATTAAATCATGATTCACTATTGTCAAGTTTGATATTATTTATCCCTTATCCAAATTAACCTGCACATGATAGATTATTTTTATAAGATTTTAATCATATTCTCTAAGCTTTCTTAAAATATATGATTTTATAAATAGACAAATGGTCCTTAGAGTACCTTTTGTTTAAATGCTATGGTATTTTGTTTTGTTCTTTTAAAAAAAAAAAGGAAGAGGGTGAGGAAAAAAGAAAGAGGGAAAGACAGACAGAGAATGAAAGAGGGAGAAGAATATAACTATAATATACTACAAGCCATATCCTACTTCCTTGAATGACATATTTCTGGAACCATGAGACTCTGGAAATTATAGCCATGTCAAGGCTCTGGGTTACAGAACATCAAATAAAATGGCCCTTCAAGGTGAATCACTCAGTAAGCCAGTGGCTAAGATTTGATATTTCAAGACTTTGCTCTGAAAAAGCATACTATCATGCAATTGTCTGCCACCATCTGTGACTATTTTGGAGAAATAGAAAATTCTCCAATTGAAGGGGGGCACGTAGAGATAAATAGTACTGTGCTACCTACAAAAACAGAGACAAAGTGCTATCTCTTGTTTGTAATCAGCTACCATCCTCTCATTATCCGGAAACTCAATAGACCCTTGCTATTTTTAAAGTCAAATACAATCAGAGGCGGCACCATGGAATTGCTTCTGAAACTGAACACACTAGTCTCCCGCATTTTCAAACCAATTTATCTCCCCAGATTTTAAGTGTCTGCCTAAAACAACATGGAAAAAATTGACACATTTATGTCGTCAGCAAGGCTACATTTACTGACTTATTGATTTATCAAGCATGCGTGTGATGGGAAAAGGCACTTGGGTTTCATTGGCAGCACTAGCAAGATAATTCTAAATGAGTTAGACAGCCAACACATTTTGTACTAAGTCAATTAGCATATGATTAATTGAAAAATGTTAGATAGGGTAAAACGGATGATTTTACTTTCAGCTTAGAGGCAGAGGTCTGTTTAGGGAAATACAATCCAGATTTGATCCTAGTTGCTACTTGGTATTACCAGTCACTGAAGTAATTGACCATTCCTTGCATCTGTTCAAAAATGTAGCATACAGGGCATAATAAAATGAGCATGTGTGTAATTACATTAGTTCCCAAACTCTTTTACTTAGAAGCAACTGTCATCTATCACACAGGCCTTTAATTCCTCAGTGTTTCTTTGGGTGATACAGTACTCCAAAACAACCAGGGTGTGCTCTTAAAGAAATTATATCTTAGGTTGCTTGGGATCAGATATGATCAATTTAACACTTTTCACCATTGGTTGGAGCAGTAGCACAGCCTGTAGGGCATTTGCCTTGCATGTTGCTGACCCTGGTTCGAATCCTCCGTCCCTCTCAGAGAGCCAAGAGAGTATTCCGTCCACTCAGAAGAGCCTGGCAGGCTCTCCGTGGCGTATTTGGTATGCTAAAAACAATAACAACAAGTCTCACAATGGAGACGTTACTGGTGCCCACTCGATCAAATTGATGAACAACAGGAGTACAATGCTACAGTGCTACCATTGGCTATGATGTAAGTGGGCTTGGGGGACATATAAATACAGGCTAAAAAAATCCTTTATATTTTAATTTTTTCATGAACAATTTGTAGTGCTGGAGAGATTTTAGAGATGTTAAGGCCCTTGTCTTGCATACATGGTGTCAACCCAGGTTTGATACCCACACCATGTGTGGTCTTCTTGTTAGCACTGTCAGGAGTATTTCCTGAACAGAGTCAAGACTAAGTCTTGGGCACTGTTGGTGTGTGTGCCTCACCCCCCTGTCCCACAAATAAATAAATAAATAAATAAAAGTTTGTAGCACATTAGTGACAAGATTTTTTTTAATACATGCCATGATTAGTATCTGACTTTGGCAAGTAGATAAAGCATATTGTTTCCAGTTCTTCCTTCTTAAACATACTATTTGTAACTTGAGCCTTTCCCTCTAGTGTACATCTATTTATTCATACATCTACAAGTCAATCCATTCATTTCACGGGCAGTTTGAAGCAACTTCTGAGTACTAAAAATTTTGAATTTTAGATATTGAGATGCCAAGATGGATTTAGCCTGGAAAGTATTTGTTTAGGTAATTACCAGGCAAAGGCATGAGTGGGCAGAAGACTCTTGACTATGGTGCAGGGTGACACCTGTGTAAATAGAGCAGAAAGAAAGGAAGAAGAACACAAACAGTTCATGTCCACAAAACTGCTTTGAGAATTTCTCAGGAATTCTGCCAGGCATTTCAGGACCAAAATTTCCTGTGAAAAAGCCACAAAGTGCACAAATAACAGTCTAGAAACCTATTTTACTCAACCAAACACTATTCTAAGAGCAGCATAAATTAATGACCAGCTACTAACTTTTGCCAACTTACTGTACTGCTTGACAAATTCTCTTTTGAAAGGAGACAGAGCTGTCTATTTTTTGTGATTTCCCAGAAAGGCATGAAATTTTAAAAAACTTATATTTAATATAGAATACTGAAATAGGTCTCTACTAAGGAGATGGAACTGAGATTGAATGAAGTGAGTTTTTATACAAGAATTATCAAACTTATGAAAAGCAACCAGAGTCTGTCACTGTCACTGTCCTCCCATTGTTCATCAATTTGTTCGAGTGGTCCCAGTAATGTCTCCATTGTGAGACTTGTTGTTACTGTGTTTGGCATATTGGATACAACACATATAGCTTGCCAGGTTTTGTCGTGCGGGAAAGATACTCCTCGTAGCTTGCCAGGCTCTCTTAGAGGGGTGGAAGAATCGAACCTGGGTCAGCCGGGTTGGCTGTGTGCAAAGTAAACACTCTACTCACTGGGCTATCATAATTGTTTCTAAAACTCATTGTATTATGCCTTAGACTCCAATACACATATCAAATTTTGTAAGAATGTGAAACTGAGTATACGGTTATAAATTGCCCTTATAGACAAATAAATCAGCATCATTTCTTTATTCTCAAACAAGAGTCATGGTCTACATTTGAGTGACAATCTATATTTTTATTCTTCTTCTGACTTGCTTTTCAATGTATTGCATATGTGGTATAGAATCTACAAATATTAACATCTTCTTAATATATAGATCCTTCAATTATACAGAGAAAAAATATCTCTACGGCATCCCATATGGTCCCTGTAGCCCTGAAAGGAATGATCTTTGAGTGGCCAGAGGAAGTCCTGAGCAACGCTGGGTGTGACCCCCACCTCCCCACAAAAAATATCTCTAGTAGAAAAAGATGTTGAATATCTCTCTCTATTATCACTACATGCTTGTTAAATTTTTCAAAAGAAATTAATAAAAAAGTAATTCTGTAAAGTAGCTTGAATATACTTTTCTATTTTCAACCCATTTGTACATACATATAAGACCATTTTATATTCAGTCATGCAAGTTGATGTGCCATTCACTCTATAGAATTTGCTAAATTTCCTTGCTCCTTTGAAGATGATATTATTTAAAACCCAGTTTTGTAATTTTAATGTGAAATGGACTATAATTATTTATCACATCCAAAATTCTATTTGAATAACTTTCACCTAGAATCATCTTATTAATGCTAGTCATTCTCTGAAACTAAATGTAAATAGAAATCCTCTTCCTGTTTGTCCCCAATGCTGTGTCCAGTCTTCTTCCTCCCACATGTCAGTCAATCTGTCAATATTCATACCCGGGACTTGGCTTTCTCCGCATATGGGCCGCAGGCATCCTCTAAGACCCTGGGATGCTCACCATCCCTGAGCCTCTTCCTACTCATCCACAACACTGTGTCAGGTCTTCTTCCTCCCCCAGGTTGTAAACCCCCACACACATACCAGGTTTTTGTAGGGGGTATGGCCTCTGTAGAAGTGGGCATGGCCTAATTTTGATCATGGCCCCGCTCATAAGGTCGAAGGTAGTTTACACATTCCCAACAATCTCATTTAACTTTTTGGTCTCCATACGTCCACACCAACATGAAGAAACAATGCAAATCTCCACCACGAGGGGAGGACGATGAAAAGAGTCCAGAAGCCTCAGTCGGTGCTTCTCACCTAAGGGATCTCTCTGAGAAAGAATTCAGATATGAAATAATAAAGAAGTTCAATGAACTCAAAGAAGCAGTGACGAGATATCCGGTAAATCAAAGGAGAACATGAACGAAACAATTGAGAAAATACAGGAAGAAATGAGAGCAGAAATTGGAAAGCTATGCACAGAAACGTCATGAATAAAAGATTCAGTACATGAAATAAAAACTCAGTCTGTGCCCTCAAAAGTAGAATGGCCACAGTTGAAGAAAGTATCAGTGAGCTGGAAGATCAGCTACACGAAGCCAACAACAAACAATGGCAAGAGACCTCAAAATAGCTCTAGAGTGAATTAGAGTCCTAGGAGATGATTCCAACAGGAACAGCATTAGAATCCTTGGAGTATCAGAAGGTCAGAGAAACAATCCCAGTGAAAAAAACACGGTTAAACAAATAATTGCTGGAAAGTTCCCACAGCTGGACAATGCAGCCATTCAGATTCAAGGAGCCTGAAGGGTGCCAGCTAAAGGAGATCCTAATAAAAACACTCCAAGATATATCACAGTTAGAATGATGGATGCTGTGGATAAAGACACAATAGCTGCAAGCAGCAAGGTCAACGAAGGAAGTCACATACAATGGAGCACCCCTTAGATTCACAGCAGACCTTTCAGAGGAAGCCCTTTAAACTCAAAGGCAATGGTGGGTAATAGTGAAAAAACTCACTGAAATGAATGCTTCACCAAGAATACTCCATCCAGATAAACTCTCACTCAAACTCAAAGGAATGGTACAGTATTTTCTAGATAAACCGCAGATCAGGATCTCAAAACAAACCGAAAAGAAGGGGTAAAGGGGCTACTATAAGGCAAGACAGACTCCATAAGCACAACACACCCTGACAGAAAGATGACACAAAAATCCATAAGAATAATTCCTCTCAACGTCAATGGTCTAAATTCACCAATTAAGAGACACAGAGAGGCAAAAAGGATTCAGAGACAGAACCCGAAATTCTGCCGTCTACAAGAAACTACAAGTCAGAGCAAACACAGACTCCAAAGTTAAAGGATGGAAAACAATCCTGCAAGCAAACAGCTCCCTCAAAAGAGCTGGGGTGGCCATACTAGTATCCGACAACATAAATTTCAGATTGAAAAAGTTTAGAAGGTACAGCAAAGGCCATTTTCTATGCATCAAGGGATACGTACAACAGGAAGAAATCACACTCTTAAATGTATATGCACCTAATGAGGGAACAGCTAAATATTTAAAACAATTGCAAATAGATTTTAAGGAGGACATTGCTAGCAACACAATTGTAGCTGGAGACTTCAACATCACCCTATCACCTCTGGATAGAACAACAAGAACAAAACTCAGCAAGGAAACATTGACTTTCGAAGAAGAAATAGAAGAGAAAGGGCTTATAGACCTATACAGAGCTTTAACCCCCAAAAGAAAGAATACACATTCTCCAGTGTACACGGAACATTTTCCAAAATAGCTCATGTGCTAGGCCACAAAAAATACCTCAGTAGAATCAGGAAGATAGAAATAGTATCAACCATCTTTTCAGACCATGATGCACTGAGGATAGAAGTGAATCACACACAGACACGGATAATCAAATCAAACACCTAGAAATTAAACAACTCAATGTTGAACAATGAGAGGGTCCAGAAGGAAGTCAAGGATGAAATCAAAGGATACCAGGAAACAAATGAGAATGAAGACAAGAGCTACCAGAACCTATGTGATGCATCTAGAGCCATGTTAAGGGGAAAATTAATAGCTCTGCAAGCATTTCTCAGGAAAGGATAAAGGGCCCACAGAAACAACTTCACTTCACAGCTCAAGATTTTAGGAAAGGACCAAAAAAAGGAGCAAAAACCAGGCAGAAGGAAAGAGATCATAAAACTTAAAGCAGAAATCAAAGACATGGAAACTACAAAAAACAATTCGAAAGATCTATTAAAACAAGAGCTGGTTCTTTGAGAAAATAAACAAGATAGATAAACCACTAGCAAGACTCACAAAGGAAGAGAGAGAGAATCCTAATAAACTGAATCAGAAATGAGAAGCGGGATATCACAACAAAAACCAAAGAAATTCAAAAGATCATAAGAGACAACTTTAAAAGTCTGTATGCCACTAAACATGAGAACCTAGAAGAAATGGATCAATTTCTGAATCCCTATCATTTCCAAAGGCTGAATCAAGAAGATCTAGAATACCTGAATAGATCTATTCACATCAAGGAAATTGAAACTGTAATCAAAATTCTTCCCCCCCAAAAAAGCCCAGGTCCAGATGGATTCACTACCGAATTTTTCCAAACATTTAAAGAGGACCTACTGCCAGTACTTCTCAAGCTTTTCCAGGAAATTAACAGAAACACTCCCAAACAGTTTCTATGAGGCCCAAATCTCTCCAATACCAAAAGGAAACAAAGACACCACAAGTAAAGAAAACTACAGGCCGATATCCCTGATGAACATGGATATGAAGATTCTCAACAAAATACTATCAAATAGAATTCAACAACTCATCAAAAAGAACATACACCATGACCAAGTAGGATTCATCCTGGGGATGCAAGGATGGTTTAACATTCAGAAATCAATCAATATCATCCATCATATTAACAAAAGAAAACATAAAACCATAAGATCATATAGATAGATACAGAGAAAATATCTTATAACATCGAGCACCCGTTTATGATGAAAACCCTCGCCAATATGGGTATAAAGGGGACTTTCCTCAATATAGTTAAAGGCATCTACCACAAACCTATGGCAAGTATCATCCTCAATGGAGAAAAACTGAGAGCCTTCCCTCTAAGTTCAGGGACGAGACAAGGATGCACACTCTCTCCACTCTTTTTCAATATAGTACTGGAAGTATTGAGGTTAGGCAAGAAAAAGATATTTAAGGGAATTCAAGAAGGAAAGGAAGGGATCAAGCTCTTACTATTTGCAGATGATATTATACTATATTTAGAGAACCCCAAAACCTCTACCAAGAAACTCCTAGAAAAATTTGACTTAGATAGTAAAGTTGCAGGCTACAAAATCAATACCAAAAGTCTTTGTCTTTCCTATGCACAAATAGTGAGAGAGAGGAAAGTGATGTGAAAAAAACAATCCCGTTCACAAATGTGCCCCAGAAAATCAACTGCATAGGAATCAACTTAACTGAGGAAGTAAAACGATATCCCCTGTTCATGGATCGGGAGAATTAACACTGTAAAAATGGCAATACTTCCCAAAGCATTGTACAAATTCAATGTGATCCCTAAAATGATACCCATGACATTCTTCATAGAAATAGAGCAAAATATCCCGAAATTCATATGGAATATTAACCCCCAACAAATAGCTAAAGCGATTATTGGGAAAAAGAAAATAGGAGGAATCAACCTCCCAAACTTCAAACTCTACTACAAAGCAGTAATAATTAAAATAGCATGGTCCTAGAACAAAGGCAGAGCTGCAGAACAATGGAATAGGGTTGACTATACTGACGTCTCCCACCAAACATATGATGATCTAATCTTTTATAAAGGAGCAAGAAATGTAAAGTGGAGCAAGGAAAGCCCCTTTACCAAATTGTGCTGGCAAAACTGGACAGCTACATGCAAAAAATGGGCTCAGATCTCTGCCTAACACCATTTACAAAAGTAAGATCAAAATGGATTAAATACCTCAACATCAGACCAGAATACATAAGGTACATTGAAGACAAGGTTGGCAAAACCCTCCACGACATTGAAGCTAGTGGTATCTTCAAAGATGTCACACCACTGGGCAAGGAAATGAAACCAGAGATAGACAAATGGGACTATCTTAAACTAAGCTTCTGCACCTCAAAAGAAACAGTGACCAAAATACAAAAACAGTCTGCAGAATGGGAAAGGATATTCACCGAATACACATCTGACAAGGGGTTGATATCAAGGATATACAAAGAACTGGTTGAACTCCACAAGTAGAAAACATCCAACCCCATCAAAAATGGGGCGACACAATGAACAAAATCTTTCTCAAAGAAGAAATATGAATTGAAAAAGGCACATAAGAAAATTATCTACATCATTAATCATCGGGAAGATGCAGATCAAAACAACAATGAGATATCGTCTCACACCTCAGAGACTGGCGCACATCCAAAAGAACAAGATGTGGCGAGAAAGGGACCCTCCTTCATTTCTGGTGGGAATACCGACTGGTTCAGCCCTTTTGGAAAACAGTGTGGACGATTCTTAAAAAACTGGAAATTGAGCTCCCATCTGACCCAGCAATATTACTCCTGGGAGTAATATAATAATAATAATAATAATAATAATAATAATAATAATCCCAGAGAGGCAAAAAAGTATAGTCGAAGTGACATCTGCACTTGTTTGTTCATTGCAGAACTCTTTACAATAGCCAGAATCTGGAAAAAACCTGAGTGCCCAAGAACAGACAACTGGTTAAAGACACTTTGGTACATCACACAATGGAGTACTCTGTAGCTTTTAGAAATGATGAAGTCATAAAATTTGTATACAAGTGGTACTACATGGAAAATATCATGCTAAGTGAAAAGAGTAAGAAAGTGAGGGACAGGCATAGAAATATTGCATTCATTTGAGGAATATAAAGTAATAAAATAGGACACTAACACCCAAGATTATCTGAGATAAGTACCAGGAGATTCACTGCATGGCTTGGAGGTCAGCCGCAGATGCTAGGGAAAAAGGCAGCTCAGATAGAGAAGGGAGCAACAAATTAAGGGTGTTTGGAGGATTCTTCCAGGATGGGAGATGCATGCTGAAAGTATACTATAGACCTAACATGATTGCCATTCAATGTCTCTTTTGCAAACCCCAGCACCCTAAAGGAGAGAACAAAAGAAAATGCCCTTTCACAGAGGCAAGGTGGGATGGGGGGTGGGTGGGAAGGATACTGGTATCATTGTTAGTAGAGAATGGGCACTGGTGGAGGGATGAATATTCGATCATTGTATAACTGAAACCCAAGCACAAAAATTTGTAAGTCTACAACTGTACCTCATGGTGTTTCACTAATGAAAATTTTTAAAAATGTAAGTAAAGATCCTTCAGGAACAGCTCAGATATCCGTTCTGGGAGCATTTACTTTTGAACTTTTGTGCAGAAATGATTGCCTCTCTGACTATCTACAACAAATTTTACTATGCCTATTTAAAAAAATATCTTACTTCTGAAGTGAGGCACACTTGACAATAACAATAGCAGTGCTTAAGTATAAGAATGCTTCAGTTTATAAGAATATTTTGTTCATTATTAAAAATGTCTCTTCTACCTATATCTATGTTTTACTCTATATCTACAATGACAATTTAAGTAACAGTTGTCATACTGACATGACAATCTTTACTAAACTAATACTAATATTATTAGCTCTTTAGTAGAAGATTGTTTAGCTTTTTAGATTTAAAATTATTAACTATATGAAAATAGTTTAAAATTTTTTTAATCTTTTGGAATACATTTAAGTGGACTCCTCTTTATTCCTCATTGTGGTTCTTTTGAGTACAAAATGAAAGTGTGTATCATGAAAATGTCTAGATTATAACTATTACATCATAACAAAAGTTAAATGAAGACTAGATATATAGTGCAGCTATCTAGTCTAGAGATAGTACAGATGGTGTATTACACTAGATTTAATCTCCAGTACCTTGCATGGGCCTCTCAGAAATAGGAGTAAGCCCTGAGCACAGCCAGGTGTAGGTCACAAGTATAAAACAATAAAAAAAAGTATACAGCATACACATATGTTGCAAATAACAGGTATAATTATTTCTATTTATTCATATTCTATTTCACATGTGTTCTTTATTTGCTTCTGTTAGAGACCTTAAATAAATTATAGGTGAAGAACTATTATAAAATTTTCCTGAATTACTCACCTATTATTTGTACATATTATTTTCTAGTACTGAAATTTTTTAATGTATTCTTAGTAAAATATTTTTGAAAATAAGTGTACAGGACAACAGAAAGAATATATTTAATATTATATGCATTTAAAAATACACATTTTCCATGATTATTACCTACATTCAATCTATACATTCTATATCATTCTTGCTTCTGTTTTAATATAAAAGGTTAACAATGCAATAGTATTTTGATTTGTGGGAGAAATTAAAAGTAGCATGAAAGGTGATTATGTTGCACTTGTGTTCTTTGTATTTTTTAAGATGGGTCAAGACAGGAAGTAGAAAATTGGAGGTGTGATTTATGTATTTTATAGGTCAATCTTTCTTTCTTGAATCACTATATCTTATAAGAAAATTCCAGATCTTTAAATGGGACCATCAAAAGTATGGTCACTTCATAAATAAAAGCTGTAAATGAAGCTGAAAAGATTTTATATGGGGTTACGGGGAAACCCAGTGTCATCATCTCCAATCTTGTTATGTAAGTATAATGGGAAATCATTATTGTTGCATCCCACTTTGGAACTTAACCTTCAGGTCACATATTCAATCCCTTAGTGCAGCTGGTCTTTTGATAACAATAGGTCTTCTACTTTGAAGGCATACAGGCACATATTACATGCGTACAACCCACAAACATAGACAAACTACATGGAGGCACAAAGACAACAAACAGTAAAGGCACTGTATTACCAGAACAAAGAGTATACATTTCTTTAAGTCTCTCAAAAGAGAAAATTCAATACCAGGTAAAATTTGTCTTTTGGAATATTAAGGAATGCAACAATGCAAGATTTAATAGATCAATAATAATTAAAAGATATTTATGGAGAAAAAGTATTCTAAGTTTTGTATTTTCTTATCTATTTTCTACCAGGATTTACAGGAGCTGGTTTCCACTGATTCAGTGCAAATTCGTCTTTGTGGCAGTCCTAATATGTAAAGTCATGCCGGTCTCTCCTAGAGGGGTAGAGGAATCGAACTCAGGTCGGCCTGGTTGGCCACGTGCAAGGCAAAGAGAGGGTACTCCTAACCTTAATAAATCTATCAAATAGTATGAAAACATCTCTTAGCACTTAGCTCATCATTTGTTTTACAGTGTTGCACTCAGTTCAGTGACTTATAGTCATCGTTATGCTAAGATAGATACCACACTATTTCCTTCTTGGTGATGCATAACTTTGGGAATTTTTCTAAGTTTATTAAGCAGTATCTTGCCTCTCTAGTTTGATAGCATAAATTCTATGATATTCTCGTTCACTGTCTCTCCAATAAGTTTGTTGTAGATTTAAAATTTACTTTCAAGTGAACTCTAACTTTTAAAGTTGAAATAAAATAAACATTAGCTCCTCAGATAATTAACATTATTCACTTCTCACCATTGTTATTCACAACTCTTCTCTAGAAACAGAATAGCTTTCTTTCACTAAAATATCATTTCTTCTCATCTTAGAATTATTTTCTCTTAGTAAACAATTTAAATTCCCTACTATTAAGAAGAATATTTCTTACAGAAAGCAATGTGAAATTTTTGATCTATTTGAAAATTTTGTTATATGACATATTTTATTTTATTATCCTTTTAATATTTATAAATCAACTTTAAATTACATGCTAAAGGGATGAGGACTTCCAAACTTGCAGTTCTAAAGTATTGAACTTTATTGTCAGCATTGATTTTTTTCCCACAAGACTGGGTACATACTTTAAATATGCATGAAGTGTCTGTGTGTGTGATTTGCATGGTAAATCTGACAGCAGTATGTAAAATTGTTGCTATTTCTAGCAATAGAGAGTGCAAACTTCTAGGTCTGATTTCACTTCTTAAGAAACAAAAAGTTTAAGGTAAATGTCTTTCTTTTTGTCTGAGAACTCACCAACTACTATATCATATTTAAGGAAATTCACTGAGATTCACAGGGCTTGATTTGATATCACTTTTCGTCAAATGACTTAAATAGATAAATAAAAAAGAGTATATTAACTCTTCAAAAAATTGCTTTTACTGTATGGTTCATTAAAGAACTACACCATTTGCTTCATCTCATGGAGAGTGGAACTACATTACAAATGTGAAATAATAGCTATAGAAATTCGGCTATCTATTTTACAAAAACAAAGACAAAAAATTATATAAATTTATTAAACCCTACAATTTAGACAACATAGTATACTTTGGTTATATAGTTCTTTATATATGTATATATGTATATATGTATATATGTATATATGTATATATATGTATATATGTATATATATTTATTAAATCCTACAATTTACACAGCATCGTATACTTTGGCTTATATAGTTCTTTATATATATATGTATATATGTTATACCATTTTTGATAAATTCTTGGACCCACTGGAATGTTGTTGCAGTTTTACAATATTCTATTAATTTTTATTTTACCTTTGTGCTCTGCTACATAAGCCACACATTTTATTTTACAACAAAAGCAGTATGTAGAAGTAATAAAAATAGGAAGCATATTGTATGTTACATCTGTCCTTTACTTCCATGTATTTGTCATTAGTATAGTGTTTATTATTCAATTGCTATGCAAAGGTACTTAAATTTATAATCATATTAAAAAATCTAATAGTAATATAGAAAGCCAATATAGACCCACTAATGATCATTTTTTGTTTTATCTAGAGTTTATTTTTTATTGAAAGATTTAATTTCCCCAGTATTGATTTTTTATTTTATTAAAAAATTTTTAATAGTTAGACATCATGAGGTACAGTTGCAGCCTTACACATTTTTGTGCCTGGGTTTCAATTATACAATGATCAAATACCCATCCCTCCACCGGGGCCCATTTCCCACCACCACGGATCTCAGTATCCCTCCCACTCTCCATTCAGCCCATCCCACCCTGCCTCTGTGGCAGGGCATTCCCTTTTGTTCTCTCTATCCTTTTGGGCGTTTTGGTTTGCAAAAGAGGCAATGGGTGACAATCATGTTTAGTCTATAGTCTACTTTCCGCATGCTCCTCCCATCCTGGGAGGATCCTCCCAACACTTTTATTTGGTGTTCCCTTCTTTATCTGAGCTCCCTTTTCCCCTAGTATGTGTGGTTGGTCTCCAAGCCATGGAGTAAAATTCCTGGTACTAATCTCGGCCAATCTTGGGTGTTAGTCTCCTATTGTGTGACTTTATGTTCCCCAGATGAAGACAATCTTTCTATGTCTATACCTATCTTTCTGAGTCATTTCGTTTAACATGATACTTTCCATGTAGTACCACTTGTATGTAAATTTCGTGACTTCGTCTTTTCTAACAGCTACATAGTACTCCATTGTGTAAATGTACCAAAGTTTCTTTAACCAGTCATGTGTTCTCGGGCACTCAGGTTTTTTCCAGATTCTGGCTATTGTAAAGACTGCTGCAATAAACAGACAATTGTAGATGTCACTTCGACTATACTTTTTTGCCTCTCTGGAATATATTCCCAGGAGTTGTATTGCTGGATCAAATGGGAGCTCAATTTCTAATTTTTTGAGAATTGTCCATACTGTTTTCCAAAAGGGCTGAACCAGTTGGCATTCCCACCAACAGTGAAGGAGTGTCCCTTTCTCACTACATTCGCGCCAGCACCAGTTGCTTTTGTTCTTGTGGACATGGGCCAGTCTCTGTGGTGTGAAGTGATATCTCATTGTGGTTTTGATCTGCATCTCCCTGATGAATAATGATGTGGCGCATTTTTCTCATGTGCCTTTTAGCCATTCGGATTTCTTCTTTGTGAAAGTTTCTATTCATTTCATCTCCTTACTTTTTGATGGGGTTGAATGTTTTCTTTTTCTGGAGTTCAACCAGTACTTTGTATATCCTTGAAATTAACCCCTTTTCAGATGTGTAGTTGGCGAATATACTTTCCCATTCTGTAGACTGTCTTTGTAATTTGGTCACTGTTTCTTTTGAGGTGCAGAAGCTTCTTAGTTTAAGATAGCCCCATTTATCTATTTCTGTTTTCACTTGCTTGGCCAGCGGTATGACATCTTTGAAGACACCATTATCTTCTATGTCATGGAGGGTTTTGCCAACTTTTTCCTCAATGTACCTTATAGATTCTGGTCTGATGTTGAGGTCTTTTGTCCACTTTAATCTTATTTTTGTACATGAAGTTAGGCAGAGATCTGAGCCCACCTTTTTGCATGTAGCCGTCCACATTTGCCAGCATAATTTGTTAAAGAGGCTTTCCCTACTCCACTTCACATTTCTTTTCCCCTTATTGAAGATTAGATGCTCGTATGCTTGGGGGGGAGATGTCAGTATATTCAACCCTGTTCCATTGGTCTACAGCTCTGCGTTTGTTCCAGTACCATGCTGTTTTAATTATTACTGCCTTGTAGTAGAGTTTGAAGTTAGGGGGGTTGATTCCTCCCATTTCCTTTTTCCCAAGAATTGCTTTAGCTATTCGTGGGGGCTTATTGTTCCATAAAAATTTCAGGAGTTTTTGCTCCACTTCTTTGAAAAATGTCATGGGTATCCTAATAGGGATTGCGTTGAATTTATACAGTGCTTTGGGAAGTATTTTCATTTTGACAATGTTAATTCTCCTGATCCATGAACAGGGGATATTTTCAGACTTCCTTGTATCCTCTTTGATTTCCTGAAGTAGCGTTTTGTAGTTTTCTTTGTACAGGTCCTTTACTTCCTTAGTTAGGTTGATTCCTAGGTACTTGATTTTCTGGGGCACAATTGTGAATGGGATTGTTTTCTTCATGTCACTTTCTTCTCTTTCACTATTTGTGTATACGAAAGCCATGGACTTTTGGGTATTGATTTTATAGCGTGCCACTTTAATATAAAAGCCTATTGTTTCTAGAAGTTTCTTGGTAGAGGTTTTTGGATTCTCTAAGTATAGTATCATATCATCTGCGAATAGTGAGAGCTTGATTTCTTCCTTTCCTACCTGGATGCCCTTAATATCTTTTTCTTGTCTAATCGCTATTGCAAGTACTTCCAGTACTATATTGAACAGCAGTGGAGAGAGTGGACATCCTTATCTCGTCCTTGATCTTAGAGCGAAGGCTCTCATTTTTTCCCCATTGAGGATGATGCTTGCTGTAGGCTTGTGGTAGATCGCTCTAGCTATATTGAGGAAAGTCCCTTCTATCCCCATTTTGGCTAGGATTTTCATCATAAATGGGTGCTGGATCTTGTCAAATGCTTTCTCTGCATCTATTGATATGATCATATGATTTTTATCTTTTCTTTTGTTGATATGGTAGATTTTGTTGATTGATTTCCGAGTGTTAAACCAGCCTTGCATCCCCGGGATGAACCATACTTGGTCATGGTGTATGATCTTTTAGATGAATAGTTGAATTCTACTTGCTAGTATTTTGTTGAGAATTTTCACATCCGTGTTCATCAGGGATATTGGCCTGTAGTTTTCTTTTCTCGTGGTGTCTTTGTTTCCTTTTGGTATTGGAAAGATATGGGCTTCATACAAACTGTTTGGGAGAGTTTCCCTTTTTTCAATTTCCTGGAAAAGCTTGAGAAGGACTGGCAGCAGGTCCTCTTTAAATGTTTGAAAAAATTCGCTAGTGAATCCATTTGGGCCCGGGCTTTTGTTTTTGGGAAGATTTTTGATTACAGTTTCTATTTCGTTGATGTTAATGGTCTATTCAGATACTCCAGATCTTCTTGATTCAGCTTTGGGAGGTTATAGGAATCCAGGAATTTGTTCATTTCTTCTAGGTTCTCTTGTTTCGTGGTATACAGACTTTCAAAGTAGTCTCTGATGATCTTTTGGATTTCTTTGGTTTCTGCTGTGATAGCCCCCTTCTCATTTCTGATTTGGTTTATTAGGGTTCTCTCTCTCTGTTTCTTTGTGAGTGTTGCTAGTGGTTTGTCTATCTTGTTTATTTTCTCAAAGAACCAGCTCTTGGTTTCATTGATCTTTTGGATTGTTTCTTTGGTTTCCAGGTCATTGATTTCTGCTCTAAGTTTTATGATCTCTTTCCTTCTGTCTGATTTAGGCTCTTTCTGTTGATCCTTTTTCTAAGGTCTTGAGCTATGAGGTCAAGTTGTTTATGTGCATCATCTCTACAGATCTAAGATATGCTTGCAGAGCTATAAATTTTCCCCTTAATACAGCTTTCGCTGAATCCCATAGGTTCCGGTAGCTCATGTCTTCATGCTCATTTGTTTCCAAGTAACTTTTGATTTCATCCTTGACTTCATTCCTGACCCACTCGTTGTTCAGCACTGAGTTGTTTAATTTCCAGGGTTCTCTATGTCTGTGTGTGATTCACTTCTATTCTCAGTGCATCATGGTCTGAAAAGATGGTGGTACTATTTCTATCTTCCTGATTATGTTGAGGTATGTTTTGTGTCCTAGCACATGCTCTATTTTGGAAAATGTTCCTTGTGCACAGGAGAAGAATGTGTATTCTTTCTTTTGGGGGTGTAAAGCCCTGTATAGGTCTATAAGCCCTCTCTCTTCTATTTCTTCTTTCAAAGCCAATGATTCCTTTCTGGGTTTTGTTCTTGTTGATCTGTCCAGAGGTGATAGGGTGATGTTGAAGTCTCCAAGTACTATTGTGTTGCTTGCAATATACTTCTTAAGCTCTGTTAGTAGTTGTTTTAAATTTTTAACTGTTCCCTTTTTAGGTGCGTATACATTTAAGAGTGTGATTTCTTCCTGTTGTACGTATCCCTCGATGAAGAGAAAATAGCCTTCACTGTCTCTTCTAGTTTTTTTCAAGATGAAATTAATGTTTTCAGATACTAGTATGGCCACCCCAGCTTTTTTGCAGGAGCTTTTTGCTTGCAGGATTATTTTCCATCCTTTGACTTTGAGTCTGTGTTTGCTCTGAGTGTTGAGATGAGTTTCTTGTAGGCAGCAAAATGTTGGGTTCTGTCTCTGTATCTATTTTGCCACTCTGTGTCTCTTAAATGGTGAATTCAGACCGTTGACATTGAGAGAGAGTACGGGTTATGGGGTTTTGTGTCATGTTTCTGTGCGGGTGTGTTGTGGTTGTAGGGTTTGTCTTGTCTTATAGTAGCCCCTTTAGACCCTGTTTTAGGTTTGATTTTGAGTCTATGAAGTTCCTGAGCTGCTGTTTATCTAGAAAATAGTGTAGCGTTCCTTTGATTTTGAGTGAGAGTTTAGCCGGATAGAGTATTCTTGGTGAAGCATTCATTTCAGTGAGTTTTTTGACTATATCTCACCACTGCCTTTGGGCTTGTAGGGTTTCCTCTGATAGATCTGTTGTGAATCTCAGGGGTGCTCCTTTGTATGTGATTTTCTTTTTCACCCTTGCTGCTTGCAGTATTGTGTCTCTATCGGCAGCATTGATCATTCCAACTATAATATGTCTTGGATTGTTTCTGTTCGGGTCTCTTTTAGCTGACACCCTTCAGGATTCTTGAATCTGAATGGCTGTATTGTGGAGCTCTGGGAATTTCTCGGCGATGATTTGTTTAACCACGTTTTTTTTTTTGGGGGGGGGGGGATTGTTTCCCTGAGCTTTTGGTAGTCCAATGATTCTAACATTGTTTCTTTTGGAATCCTCTGCTAGGACTCTGATTCTCTGTAGAGCTATTTTGAGGTCCTTTGCCATTGTTTGTTGTTGCTTGTTGGCTTGGTGCAGCTGATCTTCCAGCTCACTGATTCTTTCCTCAGCTGTGGTCATTCTATTTTTGAGGGCACAGAGTAAGTTTTTGATTTCATGTATGGAATCTGTGATCCATGCCATTTCTCTGTGAAGCTTTCCAATTTCCGCTCTCATTTTTTGCTGTATTTAGTCGATTGTGCGATTGATTGTTTCTTTCATGTCCTCTTTCAATTTAGCGGATATCTGTGTTACTGTTTCATTGAGTTGATTGAACATCTTCATGACTTCGTATCTGAATTCCTTGTCAGAGAGGTCCCTAAGGTGGCTAGCACCTACTGGGGCTTCTGGAGTTGTTTCATTGTCGTCTCCCTGTGGCGGGGATTTGCATTATTTCTTCATGTTTTTGTGTAGGTGTAGGGGAAAGATTTCTTGATTTGAGTTAGCTACCTGCGGCCGCGTGAGCGTTGTCCCGCGGAAAATTAGGCCACATTCACGTTTAAAAGCCACGCCCACTTCTAAAGTGGCCACACCCCCACGGATACCTGGTGTGTGTCCAGGGAGTAAAGACTGGGTGGGGAGAGGAGACCAGCTTGGCTTGGGTGGCGGAAAGGGAGAGGCAGAGAGGCTCAGATCTGCTTTCTCTCCCAGAGTCCAGGGGACGCCTCGGGGCATGCGCAGTGGAATCCTAGTCCTGGGTTCGAGAAACAGCGCGGAAACTGACCTGGGGGTTGGGAAGAAGAGACCAGCTCGGCTTGGGCAACAGAAAGGGAGAGGCAGAGGCTCAGATCCGCTTTGTCTCCTGCCTCGGGGCTTGCGCCACTAATGATCTTTTTATTTTGCTTTGTTTCGGGATCATACCTGGAGGTGCTCAGGGTTTACTCCTGGCCAGTGCTCTGGAATGATTATGCCAAGGTCAAAGGATCATAGATGGTGATGGAAAATTCATCCCAGGTTGACCAAGTGCAAATAAAATGCCCTACCCAGTATACTATCACTCTAGCCCATCACACCAAAGATCATTCTACATTTTACAATAATTTTGCCTATGACCATTAGTGAATGTTGGTTTAAAGGTCCTATGTGGAAAACACAAGATTCTTGTTTCCAGCTATAGGACACAAATTGCAATTTAAAGTTGAATATAGCAATTCTTCTAACTGTTAAAGTATGAGAATTTGTGATGTCTTCAAGTACAATTGTCTTCTAAAATACTGACTTGTGATAAATGTGATATTTAGGTTTATTAAAAAATATATATTTAGTCTTTCAGAAGATCAAGACATATTTTTAATGCAACTTTGGTTATTCCAAAAGCTTCTGGATCATAGATTCCCTGGAAATTACTAGTTCTTGAGAAATTTGAAGGTCTTTTTCTATGTTAATGAAGATAATATTTAGAAAATATATGAGCCTGAGGAGTTACTCCTGGGAAAACTAACAGAAATAAAGGTAGAATTTCCCAACTGAGTGAGAGGATAGAAGTTAACTTATATTTTAACCAGTGGCCAATGAGTTAGTTATGCTTATGTAGCGATGCCTACAATACTCTAAAACAATAAAACAATAAAACTCTAAAACAATAGCTAGAGTGAGCTTTTGGGTTCATAAACTGTGAATGATTTGGAGAATGGCTCTCACAAAAGTTTCTTCTTTTTCTTACCTTTTATCATAACCTACTCCAAGGCATACTTTTTATCTGGCTATTCTTAAGTTTCATTTGTAACACATCGAAAATGATTGGTGTTTCTTTAGTTTTTTTTTTAACAGTTTCAAAAATTCATTGAAACTAAGAAAGACATTGTGTGAATTGACAAATAAACAGAGAACAGCCTGTGCTTGCAATTAACATCTTAGGTAGAGGACTTTGAGTTCTTACCCTGTGAAATCAGATCCTATATCTAGATAGAGTGTTGGAATTTGAAATAATTAAATTAATTCTTAGATGTCCTGCTGGTTTCCAGGAATTGCGTCTGCTTTGAGGAAACACTCACTTTGAAATTGGACTTAGTAAACATAAATAACATATTTAAAAGCAATTTTTTAAACTTTTTTCTTTTGTAGTAAAGAGAGTTCTTATTGGAAAAAAAAATTAGTGCATGTTCAATAGCGAGTGTGGGCTTCTCCAGGGTGGAAAAATAAGAATAGATAAAAGCAAAAGAGATGATGTGATAAAGGAACAGCAGAGAATTGAGGAGCAGGCCTCAGAAATCTATATATTAAAAAATCTATATATTAAAGGTTTTTATTCTTTAAAAAGAAAATCCACAATTTTCTTCACACTAATTTTTTTCCCTTTATTTTATTTTATTTTTTTTAAAGTTGTAGATTTACAATTTTTTGTGCTTTGGTTTCAATTATACAATGATCAGATACCCATCCCTCCACCAGTGCCCATTTTCCACCACCATGGATAATATCCCTCCCACCCCCATCCCCCCATCCCCCCTGTCTCTTTGGCAGGGCAATCCCCTGTGTTCTCTCTCTCCTTTTGGATGTTGTCTTCACACTATTTTTCTTGCTGAACATTTACTAAAAGTATTACCTAACTTAAGTTTGTGTTAAGCACCTATTATTAGATGTCAGTCGGTACAGTTGTTGAAGAGTGCAATAAGTTAGTGTGTCTTCAGCTCATTATTTAACATCAATATTTCAATCTAGTGGAAAGAAAGATTATTCCCTACAACAACAACAAAAAAAAGGGCTATGGTAGTGTGTACATAAAACTATCCTACATGATTGGTGAACTGTAAATTGTTGTCGCCATTGTGGAAAATTTTGTGAGAAATTATTTTTTCTTTTTTTTTTCTTTTTGGGTCACACCTGACAACGCAAAGGGTTCACTTCTGGCTCTGCACTCAGGAATTACTCCTGGCAGTGCTTAGGAGACCATATGGGATGCTGGGAATTAAACCCAGGTTGGCCGTGTGCAAGGCAAACGTCCTACCCACTGTGCTATTGCTACAGCCCCGAGGACTTCTTTCAAAGCTATACATTTCTTAGGAAATGCTTCCAAAGGGATGTAGCAGATGCCAGGCATGTATAATCAAAGTTAAACCCTAGTACTGCGTATGTCCTCCTGGACCACTGAATGTAGCCATGGTGGTCCCCAAACACAAATTGAGGAGGCTTCAAATTGAGGAGGCTTGCAACTTTCAAAAGACAAAGCTGCAGTTAACTACAAACAATGGCCAGATCAAACAACTAGAAAAAAAAATTCCAATTAGTATTTTCACCTTTATTTTTTATTTATTTTGGATTTTCTCAAAATCTCTCTCTCTCTCTCTCTCTCTCTCTCTCTCTCTCTCTCTCTCCCCCTGTCTCTCTCTGTCTCCCCTAGCAGTTTTGTATATATATATATATGTATATGTATATATACATACATAATACATATATATGTGTGTATAAAGGCATTTGCCTTGCACGCAGCTGTCCCAGCCGACCCAGGTTCTATTCCTGCACCCCTCTCAGAGAGCCTGGCAAGCTACCGAGAGTATCTCTCCCGCATGGCAAAGTCTGGCAAGCTACCCTTGACATATTTGATATGCCAAACTCAGTAAAAACAAGTCTCCCAATGGAGACGTTACTGGGCCTGCTTGAGCAAATCAATAGGACAGTGCAGTATAGATATACAAAAATATAGTAATATATATTTTATTTTGAATTTGGACCACCTCGGTGGTGCTAAGGTCTTACTCCATGCTTTGTATTCAGGGAATACTCCTGGAAGAGCTCAGATCTTATCTAGCTTCTCAACTCTTATTATTTAAATCTTATTTAAATAATTTGCCTGATAAATTTAAGGAACAAAATGCTACTTATATTCCCTGTAAAGTTACTTATATTATTTTAAGAGATATACATTACCAATCCACATCTCTTAACATATTTAGAATTATTCTTCAATACTAAGTTGATTTCTCAGTATTTCTTTTTTCTCTATCAAAACATGCTTATCAAAAGTGAAAGATATTACAGGGGTTAAGGTACTTGACTTGCAATCACTGACCATGGTTCAATCCCAATGCCACATGCAGTCTTCTGAGTATTGCTAAAAGTGAGTGAGCAGATAGCCAAGAGTAAGTCTTGAGAATTGCTGGACCAAAAATAAAACAAAAAAGAAAAGAAATAACAACAACAAAAATGATTATAAAATTACATAAACATATTTCTATAAAGAATAACTAGAAAATATTCGCATTGCTAATTTATAAGCTATATATAATTATAATGAAATATTTACTATGCACTGTTACTTTTTCCAAATACCTTTCTGCTTTGTTCCTTTTCCCATGTCATCAGTACTTCAACAATATTAAATAGCATCAGTCATTAATATGAAAATAAATATTTCTATGAGGATATCAGTCATCAATTTTGAGGAATTTAAATTTTCATCTATTTTCAGTGTTAAATAATTCATCATAAAAGTTTTCAATCAATAATAAAATATGTTGGCTTACAACTTGGGTTATTCAAAATCATAAAATATTCATACTAAACAACTTCACATGAATGGTGTCAAGCTGGAATTATTGAAAGAAAGACAGAGAAATTTCTGTTTTTTTTGTAACTTTTTCCTTAAAATCTCTGTTGTTTCATCAGTAAGTCTGGATTTTGTCTGCATTTCTTTACTGACTTATTCTGTCCTGTTGGAGTCAAATTTTCTGTAGATAATGTTCACCTTTTAAGTGTCCAGCAACACTAACACTTTTAAAAGTTCTTTTAAAACATTTTAGTCATTAAGTTTAAGTTAAAATAAAATTAAGATGAAATATTTCCCTGGATGATGGTATGTCATTCTGGAAAAAGGATGGATAAAAGCGCTAGTTAATGAAAGATGAAATTGAGAAAAAAAATTTGTTCAAAGACTTGAAATCATCAAAAGTTAAGAAAATGTGCAGATTGGAATTGCTTAACTACTCTAGATCTTCTCATCAAATACTGTAGACCCAAAAACTAATTGGTTAATCTTTCTTGCTTGTTAATATTAACTAACTATATTCAAGTAAATCTATAGCAGCTATCAGGAAATTACTAATGACAATATGTGACGTAAAGAATGATTTCCCTATTTGAAATTTTATGTTTTTCCACTTCAAACACAAGTTATATGATTTTTGACAATGATCCCAGGCAAAAGCAATCATATAGCAGGTAGGGAGCTTGACTTGCATGCACGCAACCATCCAGATTTGATTCCCTGACACCCTCGTATGGTCACTGAACAGTGCCAGGAGAGATTTCTGAGTTCAGAGTTAGGGGTAAGCCTTGAGAACCATCAGGTATGGCCCCAAAACAAAAACAAAAAAGTTCTATTCTACAGTTTTAAAAAGATACACATCAACTTTATTTAATCCAGCAATTTCCAGAATGTGGTATCTGGAACACTAAAAACATGATCCTCCCATTGTTCACAGATTTGCTCTAGCGGGCCCAGTAACATCTCCATTGTGAGACTTCTTGTTACTGTGTTTTGGTATATTGAATACATCATGGGTAGCTTGCCAGGCTTTGCCGTGCGGGCGAGATACTCTCGGTAGCTTGTCAGGCTCTCCAAGAGGGGCTGAGGAATAGAACCCGGCTGGGCAGGGCTGGCTGCGCGTAAAGCAAACGCCCTACTGCTGTGCTATTGCTTTAGCCCCTGAAACACTTAAGGCTAATTAAAAGGTGTCATAGTATCAATAGTTCATATTTTAAAAAATCTAATACTTCATGTGAATAAAGTTAAATAAAAACCCTCTAAATGAAAGAAAAAATACAAAGTTAATGTAAGATGTCATTATTTTTTCCCCCTAGACTATGGCATCTACTTTGGGGTCTAGGTGAAACTATGAGAGAAGGAAAAAGATATATTTTGAAAGTATTCAGAGACTAAAATATAATTACATTTTTAATAAAATTATCTTTTAAACATTAGGATAGACTTATGTATCTCCATATCATCTGATAAAAAATATTTAGCAACCTATTGGTGTAATTCAAGTAAAACTATTTGAAAACGAATTTTACTTTTATTATAAAAAAATAACCAGCTGTGGTATTTACTCCATAAAAAAGTGTAAGGAGAACAAAAAAGATGAAGGAAATGGTGATGGGTTTGCAAATTCCTTATTTAGAATTTGCAATAATTTATTTACAATATAAAAGGAACTCCCAAAAGCTCAGAAGGGCAAGTAGTAAAGATGGCAAGGACAAAGAAAAACTGAGTAAGTAGTAGGAGAAGTCTTGATTATTACCATTTCTTTGTATCCTCACAACAGCCGAAAGGCTAGATGCAAATGTTTTTATTTTGATGATACACATTTTCACTGTTTCTTTAACACTACGAAAATCATGTGCTCTGGGACGTAAAATGCAAGAGCACTGAATAAATGAATACACAAAACATTATTTTACTAAACTGTAATTATTGATAACTATTATTTTTATGTTATTTAACCATGCATGCTTTTGGATAGAGCATGGTAGATGGTAGAGTATTATTTTTCTTCTAACAAGACCGTTTTATTTTTCAGTGAGGATTAGGCAGCTTTACAGACTCTCCCCATGCCCCAAAAAACCTTTGTATGATGAAATTTATCAGTCTTACTTCTAAACGTACCTGACATTTTCTGAGTGAAAATAGTTTGTCATGTGCAACTATATAGAATGAAGATCATGGTACTAAATTTATTACATTGACACTATCTATCTGAAACTATGTTTTCAAATTTCAAGACTTTGGTGTTATACGACCTGACATTTAACATTACATCCTCAAATTTTTTGTCTATCCAGTCAAATTTACACAAAGATGTTTTTTTTCACACCCTAAAGTCCAAATAAAGTTATATATAGGAAGGAATAATGAGAAATTTCACACCAATGGTTCGTAATAATCCAAACATGGGGGCTGGAGAGAGAGTACAGTGGTAGAGGCACTTGTGATGCAGGGACAATGAGAGCAGGTCTCTGTGTTGGTTCATGGTTCCCAGATTATTCAATATTTTGAATGAAAGTCCTTTTTTTTTCTTTCTGAATCACACCCAGTGATGCACAGGGCTTACTCTTGATTTGCACTCAGGAATTACTCTGGTGGTGCTCAGGGGACCATATGGGATGCTGGGAATTGAACACGGGTCGGCCTTGTGCATGGCAAAGGCCCTACCCACAGTGCTATCTTTTTAGCCCCTGAATGAAAGTATTGAATAATATAAATGCTCAGACTCAGAGTTAGAAAGTAGAAAAGTTTCCTGAAAGCAGAAGAGAAAAGAAAACAGAATTCCCTTTGTCAAGAAGAACTTAGTGTAGAACTAAGTTAACTATGGCTGGATTTTTTGTTTGTTTGTTTGTTTGTGGTTTTTGTTTTTGTTTATTTTTAACAGGAAAACTGGGTCATTGAAAGAAAAGGTTTTCTTTATGTGTGTCCTTTTAACTGAAAATTGGGCTTTCTGTATTTACTATCTAATGGCAAAATACTATGTATGGAGAATGCAAGGATCAGAGTGGCCTGGTTATATGTCTTAGTTATTGCCCATTATCTTAGTCTCCCACTGAGCCTAAGCTCTAGAGCAGAATAAATGAAGGTGTGTGATTGTTTTCCAATTTTTCAGAAAGAGCCCAGGAATCCACAGCAATGTTAAAAATGTAGAATGGTGACAGTTAAAAATGGGACTGCAAATAGTAGCTGGCAAGTCTAAATGGAGGCTTACTCTTTTACTTGCCTTGCACATGACTGACCCAGGGTCAATAATCTGTATCCCATATGGTCCCACGTGCACTGCTAAAAGTAATTCTTGTGTGCAGAGCTAGGAATGAAGGAGTAATCTCTGACCATGGTTTTGTGTGGTCCACAAATAAACAAATAAACAAAATCTTGTGCTACTACTGAGCACACATGGTGCCTGGGCACATATGTTACCCACATCTCATCTCATAAGATGTGAATGTTCATACTTCCATATCTAACACTTTGATATATTCTGGGCTCAGCTCTCTTTTCTCCACTCTGGGGAAGTCTTTGTTCTCTCTGAGTCCATTATTCTCTCTCTCTCTCTCTCTCTCTCTCTCTCTCTCTCTCTCTCCCCCCCCCCCCTTCTTCACAAGTGCCAAACAAACCTGTAACATTTCACTGCACATCTTCTCCTGAAATTCTTTTCTGTGAGAATAAGGTGAGAACGTAGGCCTGGGCAATGTTTAGGACTGACTTTTTTTCCTACAAGGAGCAAGACTTACAGCAGACTTTTGGCAGTTCTAGATTGCCCCAGCTGATGATGTCATAGGTGTATAGGGGGAAAATGCAGGATCTCCTGGTGAGGCTGCCGCCTTTCTTCTCTCCACTACACATAAGTCACCCAGCAACCCCCCAGGCAGCATATATATATATATATATATATATATATATATATATATATATATATATGCAATACCTGTATTTCAAAGCATGATGCGAGAGAGAGAGAGAGAGGGAGAGAGAGAGAGAGAGAGAGAGAGAGAGAGAGAGAGAGAGAGAGAGAGAGAAAGAAAGTACCTGCTGTAGAGGCAGAAGGGATGGAGGCCTGTGGGAGAAAACTTGGGGACATTAGTGGTGGGAAATGTACACTGCTAATGGAATAGATGGCCAGAACATTGTATGACTGAAACACAATCATAAACAACTTTCTAACTGTTCAATTAAGAAAGCATAGCAGAAATTTATTTGTAAATAATCATTTCCAATTTATAAATATCTGTACTATTTAGAGAATAGAATTTCTTCACAAAATAAGTTTAAGCACTGTTGCATTAAATGGGTTTTATCAGTTTTCTTCAGTGCAGGGAACATCCCAATGCCCTATGGAATTCAAGAAAAAATTACATCTATAAAATTTTATTAAATGCAGCATTAGCACAATCAATTTTATATAGTAACCTATCCTTGAAAGCTCCCCATAATGTATCCGATATGCCAAAAACAGTAACAACTAGTTTTACAATGGAGATGTTACTGGTGCCCGCTTGAGCAAGTCAGGCAAATAGGACAGTGCTACAGTTCTTCACCTATCCATAAACATGATTTTGTAATTTATTTTTAAAACCAAAATACAGATGTCATTTCCTAATGAAATTGCATTTAAATATAACTATTTTGTAGTATGTGTATGTATGAGTCATCCATGATAATCAAATAAGTTTTGACTGAAAATTTCTTTTTTATTTTTAATTTATTTATTTATTGAATTACTGTGGGGAAAGTTACAAAGCTTTCAGGTTTAAGTCTCGGTCATGCAAATATCAAACACATTTCCCCTTACCAATACTTATTTTTCACCACTAAGAACCCCAATAAACACCCCCCATCCTCCCAATGCATGTGAGGCAGATGAATTCTAATTAACACTTTATCTACTTTGACTAGATTAATTGTTTCAACAAAAGATGCACCATCATTATTTAGAGTTTATACCCCCAAATCAGACATGCTGAAAAGGCATTGTGAAATAATTTGTTTTCTACAGCTGGTCACAAGAATCAAACAATGTCGCGCAGCCGCAATAGCTGCCGTGTGATTTTGAATTTCTGGCATTTTACTTACTAAGCCTGGAAGTATTTCTGCTGAGAGTCAGATAATTATGAGATTGGTTTCTGTGCTCTGGAGCCATGGCCGTGCCCGAGAGCCGCTCGTGGGGGGCAACTCGTGACCTTGGTAGGGCGTGAAGGACGAGCCAGGAACGCCCCCATTCTCATGAGGTTTCAGTCGCCCCATCACCACCAGCTGATACCTGGCTTTCCACAAGGCTCCCAGGCGGTTGCCATCTTTCTTTCCAGATTGACTGAACATTTCCATCGGGATAGTTATAATTATTTCATTTCACATCATTTAATAATGCTGATACTGCTTTTTAAATATTTGACTGTTACATCAAAGTTTTAATACCGCTAAGGGATAATTTTTTATGAAATAATAATGTTATAAGGCCAAAAAAATTTTAAAAAACTGTCGAAGTGCAGTTTCTTGGCCATATATATACGCTTTTGATAAACTTATACTTAATTCTCATTTGAAATTAGAAATGCAATTTTATAAGTTACTTATCAAAATATTTTATAGCTTACTTATCAAAATACCCATCTTCCGGAATTGTCGTACCGTATTTGATAGGGTTCAAATATGGTAACACCTACAAGGGTGATTAGAGGTCGCCCCAAAAGCCTCTATCCCTCTCGGAAAGACTGGCAAGCTACCGAGAGTATTCCGCCTGCACGGAAGAGCCTGGCAAGCTATCCGCTGTGTATTCAATATGCCAAAACCAGTAACTACAACTGGTCTCATTCACCTGACCCTGAAGGCTTCACCGACATGGCAGCACTGAGAAGGATGAGAAAGGAGAGGCCGACAAAACCTCAAGGCCGACGTAGGCTGCCACAATGAGAGAAGACAAAAATGATCGTCTGTACTTTCAATGCACGTACGCTAGCATCAGATGCATCCATCTAGGACCTGATGGTACAAGCGCGAATGATCAAGTACGACATCATTGGTCTGACCGAGACAAGAAGGCACGAATCTCACCATGCTGTTTTCGACACTGGAGAAGAATTGTTCCTCGGAACATGCGACAAAAGAGGTGTTGGAGGTGTTGGTGTCCGTGTCATCACAAACTTGGCCATGAGCATTGATTCATTCGAATGCCTAACAACCCGAATCGGACGTTTACATTTGAATAGATGTGGCTCACTGCCTGCAGTTTCTATCTTCATTGTCTACGCACCAACATCTCATTATGATGAAAGAGAAATCGAGAAGTTCTACATGGAGCTAGAAAAGTTCTATAAAGAAGACCACACCTTCTACAAGATCATTGTGGGTGATTTTAATGCCAAGATAGGACGAGAAGATCAGCTGAAGAACTTCACATCGGGACCCATGCCCTAGAATGTAACGAACAGGGTGAGAGACTGTCTGAGTCCATCATGTGACCAAGACCATTCATGGTAACTCACAGTTCCAGAAGGCAGAATCTAAACGATGGATATGGGAGTCTCCCGGTGGATGATTCCACAACGAAATAGACCACATCATATTCAATCGACGGTTTTGCCTGACCGATGTCGCTGTTGTCCCAAAATTTCTAACTGGATCAGACCACCAACTCCTTCGTGCAAAATTCTACTTCACAGAGCGGGGAGAAGGGCTGCAAAGTTCAAAAAGAGAACTCCCAGAATGACCACCAACTGGGAACTCTTTGGTACTATTGCGGCAACATGGGAAGATGCCATTGTTGACAACATTGAGGAGGAATACGATCGACTGGTTCAGCACCTCCATGAATGTGCGAGGAATGCCAAGAGAGAGATAGCCACAAAAAAACGCCTGTCTTCGAAAACTCTTGAGTTAATTCACCAGGGTGGTTTGGCGCATGCCTCAGGCAACTGCAAGCTAACGTCTGAGCTCGCAAAGCAGTGCAGAGATGCGATCAAGGAAGACCTCAAAGAGAGAAGAGCAGAAGTACTGCTAGATGCAGCAGAAGCCGGGAAAAGTATTCGTAATGCCTGTCTGTCCTTCGCCAACTACAAGACCAAGATGACTGCCCTCCGACGTCCTGATGGATCCATCACATCCTCCAGAACAGCAATGGAGAAGATTATCCATGACTTCTACTCAAATCTCTTTGATAGCCATGTCCACTTGCCGACATACCAAATTCCACAGGATAGATATGTCGTTCCCAACGTTCTCCCTTCCAAAATCCAACACGCCATTTCGTCGGTAAAGAAACAAACAGCACCCGGCCCAGACAAGGTCAGACCTAAACACCTGAAGAACCTGCCATCAGTACTCATCAATACACTGGCTCGGCCCTTCACTCGCTACCTGTCTGAATGCAAGGTTCCGTCCCAATGGAAAACCAGCAGGACCGTACTACTGTTCAAGAAGGGAGACATCCATGACATTGGCAACTATCGCCCGATCTGCCTATTGTCTGTCATCTACAAGTTGTTCACTCGAGTCATCCAAAATAGGATTAGCAGAACACTAGATGAAGGACAACCATGCGAGCAAGCAGGGTTCTGCAAAGGATTCAGCACCATCGACCATATCCACATGATAACCAAGCTCATTGAGGTTTCTCGGGAGTTCAAGATGCCGCTCTGCTTAACGTTCATTGATTTAAAGAAGGCCTTTGATTCTGTTGAGACGGAAGCGGTCATTGAAGCCCTAGCCAATCAGGGCATTCAAGCTCAATACATCAGGATCCTCCGTGAGCTGTATTGCGGATTCACTACCAGGATCTCACCATTCTACAAAGAAGTGATCGTTGATGTCAAGAGAGGGGTGCGGCAGGGTGATACCATTTCACCGAAACTCTTCAGTGCCACCCTCGAGAACATCATGCGACGACTGGAATGGGAAGGAATGGGAGTGAAGATAGATGGTCGGCAACTACACCACCTCCGCTTTGCTGATGACATTGTTTTAATAACACCAAACATCAGCCAAGCAGCACAAATGCTGGCCGACTTTGACCGTGAGTGTGGAAAGGTAGGACTACAGCTGAATCTTACGAAGACAATGTTTATGAGAAACAGCCTCCTTCCTGACACCCCATTCACTCTCAATGGAACGACCATCTCCGAATGCAACAACCATGTGTACCTAGGTCGAGAGGTCAACATGACAAATGACCTGGCACCCGAGCTGCACAGGAGGAAGAGAGTGTCTTGGAACGCCTTCACGAACGTCGAGGAAATAGCTAAGAGGACGAAGAACCTCCGGCTCCAGGCACATCTCTTTGATTCCACTGTTCTTCCTGCATTAACATATGCCTCAGAGACCTGGGCCCTATGCAAACTAGATGAGAACACTCTTCAGGTCTCCCAAAGAAGAATAGAAAGAGCTATGCTTGGAATATCACGTTTCACTCAAATGAGAGAAAGAATCCGGCGTTCTGACATCCTTCGACGATCAAGAATCAGGGACGCTGTCTCATTTGCCAAGGTGTCGAAAATCAGATGGGCTGGTCACGTAATGAGATTTAAAGATGACCGCTGGACTAGAGCTGTTACCGACTGGATTCCATGGGATGTCAAAAGACCGCGTGGCCGCCCACCTACCAGATGGTCAGACTTCTTCGTCAAGATCATGAACGATCAGTTTGAGGCCCTTCATTTTCCCGGAACAAACAGATGCCATTGGGCAACACTAGCGACAGGGACAAATGGAGACGTTACTGGCGTCCGCTCGAGCAAGTAGACGACTAACGGGAAGTTAAGTGTCTCAAGTGATTAAGTGATCAAAATATGATGATACAGTACAATAATGATAACAGTAGAAATAATAATATATTTATGAAAACCATAATACAAATTTGTTACATGTAGATGGAAAGCATATTGATAGGGAGAAGAAAAATTACAATATATTTGAGCATTCTCAAATTTAACAGTAATCTCTATAATGGTTATTTTCTCTTAAGTGGATTCATTTTTTTAAATGTCCAGGTACAATTACTGTATATATTTTATTTGCATGTAGAAAGTGTATAGTTTCTTTGCCAACATGAAACTTTCCCTATAAGACATTAAATTAATTAAAATATATCACTGAGAAAGCTTATTTATTTTAACCCTGTCGTTGTTAATAGTATCACAATTTTACTCTATATTTCATCTTCAGCAACTTATAGATAGATATGAATTCTGTATCTTTCTGTCTCTGTCTCTGTCTCTCTTTTACGCATACATTTATGCATATATACACAATCAGACGCATCACACACACATGCACACACACACACACACACACACACACACACACACCTTTGTCTCTAGAATATTTGTTCAATTTATTCATAGTATTTTTTCTCCACAAGACCACATATATTTCTCCAATCTTTAATGGATTCACATTTCTTCATAAAATTTTACCTTTGTCTCTTTTTCATTGAAAACTTCCTAAAATTAGTTCAGTACTTATATTTAAAAAAAACATGTGAAAGTCTAATCCAATAAAATTATAGAGTTAGTTGTAGATACAAATTGTTGTCATGGGCTTTATATCACACTAGCAGATATTTATTATCCCTAAAACAATAAAAAAGAAAATCCCTAAAAGTAATTTCAAAGTCAATTAGATTTATTATTTCAATAGTAACATGTATGTTTTTATTTGAAATGGAATTCTACTTAGAAGCTACTCATATTTCCCGGGTCTTTGTGTTCTTCTATCCTTCTAGTTTAACTAACATATCACTACACTGATCTGTACAATGTCTGAGCACAGGATGGACTTTAAGTAAGAGAATAATCTGCCTTTGCTCAGTTTAGTGCTGTTTGTCTTCTGCTGCTACATGGTTTTTGTTTGTTTGTTTGTTTGTTTGATATAATTTTCAAATGGCAAAACACCTCTTCTCCCATGTTAACAGGAATATAAAATGTCTCATTTTCCCTTTATTCTTTAATATGGCATTTGATGATGATTAATATCACTGCTTTTGATAGTAATGAACAGAATTTAAGTTACACATGAGAAAGTGTATTATGCAAAAGAGAAACATCTGTCCAGTAAGAAAAGATTATTAGTCATTGCTTATAAACTCAGAAACTAGAGCAACTTTGACTGCATCAGAGGGGAAATGAGTAAAAGCTTACCAAATACATTAAAATTGGAAATTTGGGGGGAAACTCAGCTCATACATAACAATTCTAAAATCAAGGTAAAGTTGAAATTTTTTTTTAATTTCATAGGCATAAAATACCATTCATCTTTGTAAGCTCCGATTTAAGTTTTAGCTATTATTTACTATAAGAAATCATATTTTTCTTGAGCAGTCTTATACTCAGTTTACTTCCTGTTAAATGAGAATTTTAAAGAAAACTGTTCAACAGGTTATTGAGAAGATAACTTTATAAATAAGGTGATATTTATAAAGGGTTTAGTAGATTGTTCAGCACATTGAGTACTCAGGAAATTGTAGCTATTTTATTAGTGGGACTGAGGCTAGTTTGGTATTTAAGGAGAGTGGGAAAGGTCTAAAATAGCTTTGTGAAGAATAAGAGAAGAAGTTATATAGAAAAATAGGAATGATTCCTTAAAATCTTTTAGAGCTCAAGTGAGATACAAGAAAATTTATATCTCCTAAGAGCAATATCAAAGGTTATCTGATTATATTGTACTTGCTCTGATGCTGAATATGGCAAAGAGGCAGGGGAATAATCTTTCTCTGCCCAATAGTGATTGAGGAACAAAGAATAAAGGGGATAAAAGCTATGCAAGGGAATGATAAAAGTGTCAGTATAGAGGACTCAACTAAGGCAGTAAAAAAAAAATTAAAAGAGAGAGAGAGAAATGAAGTGTCAAATAGCAAAAATCCAGGGTATAAACATTCTCAGTGATGCCAGAACATATTTTGGAAGAGACAAGACATGAACGAGGGGAAAACTTAAAGACTTTCATTAAAGACTGTCTGTCACTGTCACTGTCCTCTTGTTGTTCATTGATTTGCTTGAGCGGGCCCAGTAACGTCTCCACTGGAGACTTTGTTGTTACTGTGTTTGGCATATCGAATACATCACAGGTAGCTTGCCAGGCTCTGCTGTGGGGCGAGATACTCTGGTAGCTTGCCAGGCTCTCCAAGAGGGGCGGAAGAATAAAACTCGGGTCAGCCAGGTTGACTGCGTGCAAGGTAAATGCCCTACCGCTGTGCTATCGCTCCAGCTGTATTAAAGACTAAGATGTTAGCATTACTATTTTTGAAGTAAAATTGATGAATATAAATGACTAAAATAGAAATTTATAAAATTCTCTAGCATTATGTCAAGAATTAAATAATGGATTAGATAATGGGTAGTAATGGATAAATATTGGGTTAAATATGGGGTAATAATGGATAAGAATATATTGACAAAGTTTTTAATCTGACAAATGACTTATTTGTTGGTGTAATGAAAAATTGCAGTGCAGTATGATATTGCCAAAGGTTTTTAACTAAATAGATTTTATTATAATTAATTTTTAAAAAAACTTTGAGAGCACTAAGAATGAAAATAACATTTTTTTCTGAGCACCTGATATACCCAGGGAATCAGTAATACTGATTTTCCTAGGTTATGTGGAGTTCAGAGTACCGAAATAAGAAAGAACTCTGGTTTCTAACTATAGATGGATGTCTGAGCACCAATCCTTCCATCACGTAGTACAGAGGCGGATCATCCATACTCCAAATATTAAAATGTGTGCTGTAAATCTAAGCATCTTTAGAGACATAACACAAACTATTATGCTATGTAAAATTTTTCTTTCCAAAACAAGAGGGACTGAGGATAGAGATGGGGGTAGGATGCAATGTCTCTTCAGCTTATGTTTATTTTAGAATTATTTTCAGAGGTGCCTAAATCACATCTCTGCTTTTCCTTTAAAATGGCACCTGCACCCTCTTCCAGCGTGAAGCCGACCCTGAGGTAACACTGCACCAGCCTGACAGAAACGCACATGCCCAGGAAGCCTGCAGGCCTCTGACACTCTTTACACCTGTTTCGATGGCTTGTCACTTCACAGAGCTGATGCCAATTTCTACCTCATGTAAATTTTGCTTGGAAACTGCTGACTAGCATTCTGGAATAGAAAGTGCACTTTCCTCTGGTTTTCATACTTGATTGCCTTTTCTAATTCAGCTGTGGCTTTCACTAGTTAAAAAGAAAGAAAGAAAGAAAGAAAGAAAGAAAGAAAGAAAGAAAGAAAGAAAGAAAGAAAGAAAGAAAGAAAGAAAGAAAATTTGTGTCATTTTTCCTGACTCCCTCAGAGACAGTCCCTACTATAAGGTTAGGGAATTAGTTAGCTATGTTCCTATTATGTCTTAGTTAAAAAAGAGTTAGATTGTCATATTCATGTGTAATCACTAGCACAGGATGAAGAAGTCCTTTCATAATCTTTAACGTGCCATATATATTAGAAGTTCTTAATATTGCATGTTAATATTGAAATAATCAAGGCGCCTCTCACATCTTCTGAAATGGTAGCTTCAAAATTCATATTAAAAAGTTGCAGCGTGTTTTGCTACTTTTTCTCTCTTGGAAAATACAAACTGATATGTCATGGAAATATTAAATAAAATTTCAAATTAAAACATTCTAAAATAGCATTTTAATATTTTAGAAAGCAATATTGTTTTGATGTTTCAATTATGCATAGCACAATCGTATTTTCAGTAATTAATTTTGCTTAAATTTTAGCTACATATATGTAGTGGCAGCTTATTGAAAAATTCTTTACTCTTATTCAACTTAATCAGCAGGATATGCACTTTCCCCATCGACATAGAGCTATCATATTTCCTAATATTCATTTCTGCTAGCCCATTGCATATTTCACATTGGTTTTAAGACTCAAACGTCATGCTTCTGATTTTCAACTATCTAAGAAATTTCTCAAGCAGATTAACATTATCATTCCTCTTATACATATTGATTAATTTCTGCATAATTTTTTAATTGTATTCATCTCTCTTTTGTTGATCACATTACATTTTTTTTTCTTTTTGGGTCACACCCGACAATGCACAGGGGTTACTCCTGGCTCTGCACTCAGGAATTACTCCTAGCCGTGCTCAGGGGACCATATGGGATGCTGGGAATCAAATCCGGGCTGGCCATGTGCAAAGCAAACGCCCTACCCACTGTGCTATCACTCCAATCCCCATATTACATATGTTAACAGAAACATTCAATTGTATATAGCACTGTAGCACTGTCCTCCTGTTGTTCATCGATTTGCTCAAGTGGGCCCAGTAATGTCTCCATTGTGAGACTTGTTGTTACTGTGTTTGGCATATCAAATAAGTCATGGGTAGCTTGCCAGACTTTGCAGTGTGGGTGAAATACTCTGGGTAGCTTGCTGGGCTCTCCAAGAGGGGCTGAGCCTGATAGTATAATTTTGGAAATTTGGATTAAGAAAAATTTCCATGTCTAAATAACATTTATAAAATAATGTTAAAATATCATAATAAAAGATAAATAAATTATAGTAATAAAAGAATGAATTTTTTAACATATAAAGTTAGAAATACAATAATATGAATTATAATGGGACTTTATTGCCAATCTCTCTGGTCCTTTGTTCTAAATCATCTTTGATTCTATTTTATTTGTTTTTATATTTTCTTAAAGTACTATGATTTTGTAAAGTTATTCAGTTGGGTTTTAGACAGCGTATGTCCAAACACCAATACCATCACCACTGTCTTCTTCCCTTCAGCAGTGTTCCCATATTCTCTGCCACCCAAGCCCTTTCCCTCCCACCCCATCCTACCATCTTGACAGCCACCATTTTAAGTTTGATTATTAGATTTTGGATTTGTGTTCCCAGTGCTGTTGACTCCATGGTTTGGATATTTAGTTATACCAATCCTTGACACTACTGATGCACTCTTATCCCCTTGATCCCTGCTACCCACTTCTTCTCTTCTATCTCTTCTTCCACCCTTATTTATTTCTTTCTCTTCCCTTCTCCCTATACTCTGGGGCCAAGGGCAATCTAGGTATCCTCTCTTACAAATGTTGAAACAGCCCCTCTTCCAATTATTCTCTATATCACATATAAGTGAGATCATCATGTATTTGTCCTTCTTCTTATGACTTACTTCATCTAACATGATATCCTCCAATTACAACCAGGTTGCAGCAAAATTCACAATTTCATCCTTCCTTACAACTTTATATCCATCGTGTACATATACCTCATCTTCATGATCCATTTCTCTATCACTAGACACCAAGGATTATTACATATCTTTACTATTGTATTAAGTGCTACAATAAATAATGGTGTCTTTTTGAATATATCTTTTTATGTCCTAGGAGTAGATACTAAGACGTGGATTACTGGGTAATATGGCATCTTGATTCTTAGTTTACTGAGATATCTCCATCTGGTTTTTCATGAAGGTTGAAATAGGCAATCTACCCACCAATAATGAATGAGATTTCCTCATTCAACGATGAATGAGATTACCTCATTCATCATACACATGGTTCCCATTATTTATAACATGTGCCATTCTCACTATTATAATGGTATCTCATTGCCATGATTTTATTTGCTTTATCACACTTTTCAAGTGGCATTGGTCATCAGGTTTCTTAAATTCATGTGTATCTTATACCTCGGGACCTGTGATCCTGCTTGGCTTTTGTAGAACAATTTTGAAAAATGAAACAGTATACTCACTTCATGTTGTTTCTCAAATGTCAACCCTGATAACATCCTTTCCTAAAACTGTCCCAGTATACATTCTTTTATTTTTGTCTTCATTTTTCTTCTCATAACATTTTATCAGAATCATTAATTACTTTGAGGGATGTGCCACTGCTTGTTTCAACTAAAAAAAAAAAGGAAGCTCATTGGATATTTCAACTAAAAAAGTAAGCTCAAAGATTTTTTTTAGTCATATTAAATGAGATATGCATGGGTGGTACTTAATTATTTCTGTTTGTGTGAAGCATCAGGAAATAATTACAGGCTAGTAAAATTCAGTTATATTTTCTTAATCTAAGCTTTTCATAGTTCCTGGCTAGCTTAGTTTCTAGAACATTACTTTACCTCAGGGTCATAGATAGAAGCTCAGTATTCACTGTATTTTTTTTTCTCCCATAACTAGAAGATGTTGATATTCTTTAGTTAATTTATATGGAGAACAAAATTATAAAGAATTTGTGGCCATCTTGACCAATTCTTTTATAATCTATTGACATGAAATATTTCTAAATATGCTCTTATGTTATGAAAATAGCTCATTTAATATTAGTGAGGGTCAAAATAAAAAAAAAATTCCTAATGGCCTCTAAAAACTTTGCTCAAGTATAGTGATCAATTATATTTTTAAGTTTATTAGAACTTCTGATAGATCTATAGACAGATCTATCTAAAGTATTCTACATCTACACAACTCATACTTAATACATGCACATGTACAACATATGCAATGGATGTAATGTGAGTTTATTTTCCAGTAGAGGAAACTGATAATTAGAAATAGAAAATACCAGAATGATCAAATCTATTCTTTCTGAACTGGAACTTATGCAAAATACACTAAATCACAGATTTATAGTTTTCTTTCTAAAACCACGATAAATTTAGCTATTTTTTCTCTAAAATTTCATTAATTTCACAAACTATGGCAATGTGTTTATTAGCATACTGTGAAACATTACCATAGATGATTATAATTAAACTACACTTATCAAAATAATGAATAAAGCACATTTTGTGGTACAGCAGTGTTGATGTTTTTCATATTTATTTGTTCACTAACGAATCTGCCAAATGCAGTACTCTCTAGTGAATTTCTCAGTTTTTAGTGTAAATCACCGAGGATCTACTCTGATAATAAATAATAATAGCAGTACTGGGAAACAAAGCATTAGCAGTTTAATGTCTAAACATTTTTTTTGTGGATGGTATAAATTATCCACAAAATAAACCATTTTTCACTCAATTACAATATATTTCCAAAGGGTTATAATAAGAAGCTTCTTGTAAATTATTCTATCAAACACCTGAATGTTAATGTTGTCTAAAAGTATTTAAATGTCCTATACAAATGGATTATTTGCATAATGCATTGTCGAAAATGAAGTCTATAAGGATAAAACTATCTCTAGATGTTTCTAAGAAAGACTTGATTGGTCTTGTTACTTCTTTGCATTTGAAACTGGAAACTACTTTGCTTAAAATTCAGAGTGGGACAGTCAAGATGACAATTGTTAGTTAACTCACTGATTCATTTAAGAAACATTAATTGAGTACGAACTATGAATATGGAAGTTTTCTCTGGATACTTTAGGGAGTATTGAGAAAAAGACAACAATTTGTTTGCCATTCTAAACCAACTATAACCACTGTCCTCCCATTGTTCATCCATTTGCTCGAGTGGGCCCAGTAACATCTCCATTTTGAGACTTGTTTTTACTGTGTTTGGCATATTGATTATGTCAGGGGTAGCTTGCCAGGCTTTGTCATGCGGGCGAGATACTCTTAGTAGCTTGCCAGGATATCCAAGAGGGGCGGAGGAATTGAACCCGGCTTGGCCGGGCTGGCTGCACGCAAAGCAAACGCCCTACTGCTGTCCTATCGATCCAGCCCCTGAAACCAAATATGGAGAACAAAAATATAAACAAAGAAAAATACATAAAATAGATTCAGTCTGAGTCCTTAGGCCAAGTAGGCAGCCATCAGTGAGCTCATATTTTTGGTCTTTCATTTAATATAAGATCACTCCACCATCCCACTGGGCTTCCAATAAGTGAGCTATTGTTTTAATTGACAGAGACATTAAAATATCAACGTTCAACAAGTAAATGAAGACCAGATGCTTGGGTATTTCACCTAGTCAATTAGCAGGCACCCTGAAAATTATGTCTTGGAAATTCCCTATTGTATTTTTCCCTGTGTTTTCTTATACATCTGAAAAACAGACTTATTCTATGCTTGTATGTAAGAAGAGTTTTGCTTTTCTAGAGTAGCCAATTATTCTTCTCTGTTATACTATTCTTCCTTTCCTGGGTTCATGTTTGTAAGCCCATTGCATTCCAAATCCTAAGTTATTTTATCTAAAGACACATCCCATGGTTGAGTAATTTTAGGGGAGGAGAAATTCCCACTTTTAAAAAATGATAATCAATGACTCAATTTCCTACATTTACATTCCTTGGAATTATGATTTGCATGCTTACTTATTTTTGTATCCTCCGCAAGGCCTAGACTGCTATTTTTTATTGCTATACTAAACATACAATTAATGGGCAATAATTTGTTTCCACTTATAACTGTAATGTCAAGAAGAATGCTATAAGCCACATGAGAATAACAAATGAGATTGAAAGTGTACTCAATCAGAACATTATAATATTTTTCATACTTGAGAATTACCGTGTTCTCTTCTTGGCTGTGAAACATTATTTTGCCTTAAAATATGTTGTCAACTTGTTCTTAGGGAAAGGAGATATTGTACAGTCAGTAGGGCACTTGCTTTGCACATGGCAGACTTGAGTTAGATCTGTGACATCCCATATTGTCTATGAGTGATTCCTGAGGACAGAGAAAGGGGTAACTCCTATGGATTTAGCAGTGTGGCCTAAAAATGAAAAAAAAAAACAAATTAATAACTAAATACAATGCATCACTGGCTTGCTCTTCAAGTTGGTGTTCTCCCTTGAACATACACTCTGTTTGTTTGTCTCTTTATGTCTTAGCTTTCTATACTCTGGAGGAGCTACTGTTCTCTCGTGAACAAGTTTTTCCTCTCCTTTCGTCTCTCCCCTCATATTATTCTAAGTGATTTTTGTTGCATTAAAATTATTGATATTTTTCTTCACAAAAATTATTATTAATGTGATCATCAAGAATGATTGAAAATCACTTGATGATATGAAAAAGCAAAATGTCTTTATTCACTTTGTTTGAGGTAATGTTAAGTTCTGTCAAAAATGAAAGTTTCCAATCAAAACTAAAATTAATCATTATGTTATGCTGAAATTTTAGAAGATGGAAATTTCGAACAATTATATCTAGTTTTCTAAAGGAAAAATAAGATGCCACAGACTTTGGAATGTGATTATATGAAGCTGAAATTATACTTCATTTCACAAGTTATATTTCTTTTTTATATTCAGTTATTCAGAATTAAAATCTGACTCAAGAAAAAATATATGTATACATTTATAATGGTTCTCATTCCCCTGACCCTGAAAGAGCCTCCAGTACGGCACCGTTGGGAAGGACGAGTAAGAAGAGGCTGCTAAAATCTCACCGTTGGCATGAATGGAGATGTTACTGGCTTCCGCTCGAGCAAATCAACGAACAATGGGATGACAGTGATACAATGATGCATTTATATATAATTTTTGAAGCTGCATTTCTAAGGTTTGCTTTGAAATAAAAGATTAAACTGACGTTGTTGGGGTTTCCAAGTGACTTATGTGAAGTGGGGAAGAGAGAGGCAGCAGCAGGAGGAGAGTAGGGAATTTGCCATTTTCTTTCTATCCACCTCTGCCACCTAGGGGGCAGCGGGGGAAATCGAGGACTGATGAGTCAGCTGTGAGCCTTGCTCTTAGCAGGAAAGGAAATTAAGTCCTAGACCTTACCCAGGCCTACCCGGCTCCTTTGCCTTTTCTCACAGAAAAATTGTTCAGAGGAGAGAGAGAGAAAGAGAGAGTGAGAGAGACAGAGACAGAGACAGAGACAGAGAGACAGAGAATCATGGACTTCTCCAGAGTTAGAACTCAGTACACATCCCAGCATTGTATATTAGATATGAAAGTATGAAATTGCACATTGCAAGAGGGGAGCTGTGAGCAACACCTGTGCTTGGGCACATGAGCTTGGTAGCTGCACATAGACATAAGTAGCGAGGCAGACGATTAGGGAGCGCTGCTGGTGGGTTTCTGCTCCTTCAAGGTTCCCAGGTTCTTCTGAGTAATAAAGATACGCAGACTCAGAGTTGGAAAGGAACACTGTACCACTGTCCTCCTGTTGTTCATAGATTTGCACAAGCAGGCACCAATAATGTTTCACAACAAATTGTGATGTTACTGTTTTTGGCATTTGAATACATCACAGGTAGTAGCTTGTCAGGCTTTGCCATGTGGGCATGATACTTTCTGTAGCTTGCCAGGCTCTCCAAGAGGGGTGGAAGAATCGAAACTGGGTTGGCCACGTGCAAGGTAAACACCCTACCTGCTCTGCTATTGCTCCAGCCCAAAATTGGAAAGTAGAAAAGTTTACTGAAAAGTAGAAGAGAAAGGAAAAGGGGCTTCCCAGGTGGAGAGAAACTTAGTATAAGTTAATGACTCTTGTGAAGTTAGTAGGAACACTGGGTTTTTGAGTTATAGGGAATACTGGAAGGTTAAAGACTAGAATTTACCTGTAATCCCTTTTAAATGGAAATTGGGTTCTTTGAAGTGTCACAGAGTATGCAAAGATCTAACAGATCCTTGTCTGGTCATTTGTCTTGGATATGTCCATTATTTCCGCCTGAGGCAGAATTTTATGATGGACAACTGTTAACTCCCTGTTTATTGGGAAAAGTCCAGGAATTTGCAGAAATCAGCAAAGTAGAAAGGACCAACAGAAACAAAACAAAACAGAACAAAACAAAAACAAAAAACAAACAAACAAAAAAACTGTACTGTTCTCACAGCAGTTGGCAAGGGTAAACTGAGGCTTCCGCTTTCAGAAGCATCTGGGGTTGGGCAGCACATACACCTACTTCCTTTTCTCAAATTGGCTTTTATAGGGTTTCTCCCAATCTGCCCCACATTGGGCTTTCTACCTTGGTAAGAGTCTGTTGCTAGGGTGGTAGACAAGAGCATAGAATTGGGAGCAGATGAGGGTCTACTTTTATCCCTTTTCTGGCCTTTGTTCCTGCTCGACCTTCTCTTGAAGAGAGGCCTCACATTCTCTGGGTCTATGCTGGTGCCAGGTCAAGGTATACTCAAGCCTTAATTTCTGTGCTCACATGGTGGGGTTTTGCAACCTTGAGGCTATTGGTTTTTTATTACTTCCCTAGAAGTCATTGCCATGGGTTTCCCTTCCCTATATACCCATCTGCCTGCTTAAAAACTAAGACTCAAACGGGTTTTGTTGTTGTTGCTGTTTTCTTCATTTTACTAGAATTTCTCACCTTTAGTTGAACGCATTATTTTTTCTGTATATGTTATTCAATTTTTGAAAGGTTGTTTCATAATCTTTTAAAACCTGTGACAGCATGTTAACCATACTGAAACTGGAAGATGTATAATTTTTCTTAAAGTACTGATTATACATATAAACTAACACTCTATGCTCTTATGATGCTTTATGATATAAAACTTGGATAGTTATTTCTATGAAGAATATAGTATTAAAAAAATCATTAAGACATGAGACAATTTCTTGCCACCCTCGAGAATGTCATGTGATGACGGGAATGGTAAGGAATGGGAGTGTAGTTAGACGGTCGGCAACTACATCACCTTCGTTTCGCTGATGACATCTTTCTAATAACACCAAACATTTGCCAAGTGGCACAAATGCTGGCCAACTTCGACCATGAGTGTGGAAACGTCAAACTACAGCTAAATCTCACAAAGACAATGTTTATGAGAAACGGTCCCATTCCTGACGTTCCATTTGCTCTCAATGGGACGAACATCTCCGAATGCAACAGTTATGTGTACCTAGGTTGAGAAGTCAACATGACGAATGACCTGGCACCTGAGTTGCACAGGAGGAAGAGAACGGCTTGGAACACCTTCAAGAGCTTCAAAGAGATAACTAAGAGGACAAAGAACCTCTGGCTCCCAGCATATCCCTTTATTCCACTATTCTTGCATTAATATATGCTTCAGAGACCAGAGCCCTATGACAGCAGGATGAGAACGCTATTCAGGTCTCCCGAAGAGGAATCAAAAGAGCTGTGCTTGGAGTATCACGCTTCACTCAAATGAGAGAAAGAACCTGGAGTTCCGACCTCCATCAACAGTCGAGAATCATGGACGCTGTCTCATTTGCCAAGATGTCAAAAATCAGATGGGCTTGGCACGTAATGAGATTTGGTGACGACCGCTGGACTAGAGCCATTACCGACTGGATTACATGGGACATCAAAAGATCACATGGCAGCCCACCTATGAGATGGTGAGACTTCTTCGTCAAGATCGTAAATGATCGATTTGAGACTGTTCATGTTCCTAGAACGAGCAGACACCATTGGGCTACACTGGTGCATGACAGGGATGGATGGAGACATTACTAGTGCCTGCTCGAGCAAATTGAGGAGTAACGGGATATCAAGTCAAGTGATTCAAGTTATTCTATATTTCAACACCAATTCCATCACCACTGTCACTTTCCCTCCACCATTATCTCCTTTTTCTCAACCAACCCTAAAATTTGCCCCCATAAGTAGGCCAACAATAATTTATTTTATCTTGCTTGTTACATTAAGTGCTCATAGAATGATCAAAAAATATTTCAGTAAAAGAAGATTTGTGAAAATTGTTGTATCTCACCATTGGTACATAAAGACCTTGTCTGAAGGTTACTAAGTTGTTGTTGCAAGTTAAGTCTTCTCTTTTAATGTTCTTCATAGTCTGAATTTGTTGGTTTCTCATTATATTCGTGTTTGATGTGGCATACTCCTTCTGTGATGATAGTATTGTAGAGTTTAGGGATGTTGCAAAACCACAAATACAACCAAAGGCAGCTTCACAGACTGGAATGTGCAGTATATTTAACTGAAAGGTATGTCTTGAGTCATTTCAGCAGCTGTAGGGGTGTGAGAGAGGCTGCCAGGGCTTTGCTAAGGTGGGAACTTGACTCTTCCTCTCAGGATCACCATGAGATCAATTGTTAGCTGGTATAGTTTACCTCTTTTGAGATTTCTTTAGTAGTCCTTTCTTTTAAATTTTCATTAGTGAAACACCATGAGGTACAGTTGTAGACAAAAATTTTTGTGCTCGGGTTTCAGTTATACAATGATCGAGTACCCATCCCTCCACCAGTGCCCACTGTCCATTACCACTGATCCCAGTATCCCGACCACCTGAGATTTCTTTAGGAGTTTTTGGAGCAGGGACAGAGATGAATTTACATGGTGGCTGCAGTGTTGCCAACACTTCTGGAAGTCCAGAGAGTTTGGGGGAGATTGCCATCTCAATTCCAAAGAGGTCCCCCAAACAACCCATGATGTACCTGACATTTTCAAAAAGTTAATATCTCTGTGGATCTCAGTCATGAAGTGGCAGAGTCTAGTTGAAAGCACAGTGGAAAGGCTTGGGGTGTGAGTGTAGTTGCCCCAGCTTTGTCTGGAGAGGTGGTGTCGCCTTGGCCTGCTTTGCCTCCTTTGATCATGCCAGATATCTCAGCAGCAACCAGGTATCTGAGAAATTTTTGCAATCAGTTATGTCTTTTGAGATTTCTTTATGACTCTCTGGACCTAGACTGGTAGATGCAGTTACATGGTGTTGATGGTGGGACATAGTTCTCTTGCAAAGTTTAAAGACTTGTGTTTTGCTCTACTCCTTTAAATTATTTTCTTGTGAATTATCATGTCCTGTTTCTTTATGTTAGGAAAGACTTTTCTAAGTATTTAATGTGACAATTCCAACTATTTTTGGGCAATTTTAATATATGGGGATACAGACACTCACAAAATTACTTTCAGGTAAATCTATTGTCTTTTTTAAATTTTGCGGCTCCTGGCCCAGTTTTTCCTACAAGTATAAACAGAAGTAGCCCAGGTTTCTATTTCTAAACTTTCAATTATTTCTAAGTTATTGAGCCTTGAATTCAGTAAAAATTTATCCTTCTTTTTTCAGTATCCAGGGAATCAAACTTTAGTTAAAAGTATATCCATTCAATTTAATATGCTTGAAAAACATTCCGTATTTTCTTGTCAGTAATTCAAAGTAAAAGGTAGAATAATACTATGTGAGTATTTACAGGGCCTTGATAAATATTAACTATAATGATAAAGACTATGATTCAAGAGAGAAAATTTTCTTGTGTAGGAGAAACCTCACAATTAAACACAGATACAGATGTGGTAATTATAATACACTTAGGGAAGCAACAATGACTTAAGTTGTCAAAACTTGAAGAGTGAAAAAGTATGATAAGAATAAAACTAGAAATGTAAGCATAAATGAAAAAATAAAAACTTTTATTGGACATTTCATATGTAAATTACAGGATGGCATTCTTGGAAGATTTATGCAACATGGTGATATGCTCAAATGTATATTTTAAAAACATAAATCTATCAAAAAGTGTATAAATGATTTGACAGAAAATTTATTAAGAGCTCGATTAACAATGACAAAACCACTAGTAAGTAGTCTAAGAACTAGATAATTTGAGGTTAGACATAATAATTTGATATGTACAATGTAAAAATACTAGGAAGAGTGTATTAAATTCAGTACTTAGTCTACAGTATGCTATCTATGCTATCTGTAATAATCTTTGTGAGAATGTTTACTTAAGAATAAGTGGATAATATAAATTAAGTGACTACAATTAAATGATACAGTTTATGAACTTGAGTATTTTTAATCAAAATATTCAATTTCATATATGTTTTAATAGTTTGATAAAATATACAGGCAATTATACATAAACTATAGAAAGAAATTAGAGACAAAAAGTTCTAATAATTGCTTGCTGAAAATGGGAAAGGGGGAGTTGTATCCATGGAGATCAGCAATAAAAGTAAGCATTTTCTGAGATACAGGAGAAGCATTTGGAATAATTTAGTTCATTTGGTAAAAAATTTTAAAAATTAACATTAAGGGTAAGTATAAGACAATAATTTCAGGATTCCTTGAATTTATAATTATTATTTTTTTGGAATGGAAAGCAATCTGGAGAGGAATGGTTAAGTGGTCCATGAGGAGAAACAACAATTAAGGATCTCCAAGAAAACCATTCACTGATCACATTTATTGGATGATTAGTAATCATAATATGCCAAAAGGTGCATATTCTTATAAGCATGAAGTACTTTAATAAAATTTAAACAACTTTAATGCAGTTCTTATTATTTTCTTTCTTTTATAAGGAAAGGAAAATGATGCTCAGACTGGAAAAGCAAAGTGCCTGAGACGAGAGAAATTTAAAGCAAAAGGGCAATCTTCACAGCATGCAAATTCTGTTAGATTAGTATTGAAAATGGTCCATTGGCTTTGGCAATTAGTAGGTGGAACCATCCTACTGCAGAATAGTCGCAGCAGTGGGGTAGAGATGGAAATCAAATTGTAGTATAATAAAAACTAAGTGGTAGGTCAAAATCAGCAAAAGAGGAGAGTACAAGTGCGTAGTCTAAATTCTAACAGTTCTCTTTCTTATTTTTAGCAAAGTTAATGCCATTGGCCATAACAGAATAAACTACATTTTATTCTTTGATAATTTGAAGAGAGTGATTTTACATGAGATTATTTTTTGAAAAGACACCTTTACTTTTCTTTCTTTTTCCTTTATTAAACCAGTTGCCTAAAGATTTGCACTTAACATGCTTTACTTTTCATAATACTGCAACCTTAACATTTGATTAACTCCCAAATAATTACCCTTTACTGAATTCAATATTGGAGAATAAGTATGCCAAAATTTCACAGAGTAAAATTCATAATAAACCCATTAATTACTATGACTTAACTTTATAGAGCTTAAAAAGAATAAGAATGTGAGATTTGAAAGATGTCCAAGGTTAAACAAAATGAAGGTGTTTTAAAATATTTGATATTGTTTTCAATAACTGTTGAAGTAATTAAAATAATTATTATCAAGTTTTTCACTTTTAAAAAACAATGAGTAGTTACATGTGTGAAAATTTTTTCTTATGCATAGTGTTCTAATTACTAAATTTCAGTTAAGGTTTAATAAATGTACTCTTGAAGACCTATATGAGGATAGAAAAAATCTTTATGAGCAATAACATTTATCTTCCTGAATTTAACATCTATATAGTAGGGAAAATTTGGTTCAAGTTCTATTCCAATAAAAAATTTGAAAGTTTCATGGCATTGGTTTACTAACTAGTTTACATTGTACTTTTTAAGCGAGTTGGTTTTGAGCTTTGAATAACAGTTAAAGCACCTATTACTGATATTTACTACTTTTTTGTTTTGTTTTGTTTTTTAAGATGGGGATTATTTCACATCCAGTAGTGCTCAGGGATCTGCTCAGGGATCGCTTCTGGTGATACTCAAGGAACCAAATGTAATAGCCGGGATTTAATTGCTCTGTCTACTATCTACATTTGACAACTTTTCTAAAAAAAATTATATTGATTGATAGACATAATGTAAATCATAGTAAACTTTTATAAGTGATGATATATTCACTGCAACCAATGATAATTGGCAGTCGTATTATAAAAGATCTTAAATCTTAACTTTCTTTAATGTTATTCATGGTGTCTTTTTTATTTAATATACAACCTTTGGAAATATCTAAAATAGAGAAGCAGTTCCTACTGTGGTTGTTTGAAGCTGCAAGCAATTAGTCTTCAATTAGTCCTAAAACATAGATATCAAGAATCACTTCCTCAACAAATATGAGCCTTCAACTGGAAATCTTATAAACCAAAGCATGTCAAAATTTTCTTAAGAAGTTTTTTATTTTTCAAACCTAAATGAGACTCTTCTTTTTCCTTGCTTTCTCTCTCATTTTTAAATGTGCATATGCATATATGAGAGACAATTAAATTTTCAAGTCAGATTATGTATCCTACCTAAAAAACTTACTTTCATAATATGCTACTTAGAAGAGTTAATAGTATTTTTCTAACATTTTAAATTATTCAAATGCATCTGCTATACATACATGAGTATACATATATCCTTTAATATATATAAACACATGACATATCCTTTTAAATAATATATATGCGACATATATTCATAAATTGTTGCTTCTAATAAAATTCCCTATTCAACTAAAAAAGCATAGTGCTTTCATATTTACTGTTTTTTGTTGTTTGTTTTATTTTTCTTTGTGAAACTGCTGCTCGCAAAACCTGATTCATTTCATTGCACAATTCTAAATTAAATTTTTGTGTTATTGTCAATGCTAGTTTTTTTTAGTGGCTCAAGGTTTTAGTATTATACCCATGTCCAAAACAGCAATATCTATTTTGAACTTTTCAAATGTAAATATCAACTGCTAAAATATCAACTAGATGCAACTACAAGTAAGCAATAAAGCAAACTTTTTCTAAGAAACACTAAGTTTACTGAAGGATTGTATATTGTTCATGAAATATGTTAGCAACATCTGACTTTTAGTTTCGCAGGGAGTTTGGAACTAAAAAAATCATAATATTTCTTATTAATCTTCTGTAAACTGTGCAAGCTTATCGGTGATTGTTCAAGTGCCTTGTCATAAAGAACACAACATCATCATTTGATGGCCAGTAAAATGTTATGGTAGAAAGTCAGGAAAATAAGAGGGAAGAGGCACTTGAATACAAGGATAAGATAGCCTTATCTTAGCAGCCAAAGTTCAGCATGATGACTCAGAAGCCCTATTCTTTCTACACCATAGTTTTCCGACATATCTACTGTCCTACATTCCTACTTGCTTTGGAACAGGCCCATCAGCCAGCAGTTATAATCAAGGTGGTAAGAACAGTGATTTTCAACTTTTTAATACCTGCTGACATTCAAGATGATGGTGATGGCTGAAAACAACTTTTTTAAGCTATGGCAATCTTACTGTCTTTGATATGTTGATGTCAGGGAAATGGCATTAGGTGAGCAGCACTTGGATTCTCATTCCTGTAGAACTCTATCTCCAAATACACACACAAAACAGCAACTTTCCCAGGTTTTCTGGATTTATGCATCACATAATAATTGGAACAGATCGTTTTGCCATTAGGTGCATGACCTGCAGTACATATCCGTGCTTTCATTGTGGTTATCTCAGTATGGAGGTCACCTTTGGGTTGTTTCCTGGAAGTGTGTGTGTGTGTGTGTGTGTGTGTGTGTGTGTGTGTGTGTGTGTGTACCTCTAGGGGCAAGATTTAATGGGTGGAGTATGGGTTCTACTACTGTTTCTCTGTTCGGGTCTGAAAAAGTGACATTGATTGTTCGAGTTAGGAGAGTGAGTAGATGGACCCTGGCCAGGGACCTGGGATGTTTGAGTTATTGGCTGGTAAGAAATGACAGGGCATTCTAGGCACTCCAAGAGGGTTCCTGTTCCTAGTGGTGATTCATCATAAAGGAAAAATTGTTCATTTCTACTACCCAGTTCTTTTCACTATAATCCTTTATAGTTTCTGACCCCTTGCCCTTTTCTTCAGCATCTGAATTACTGCTAAGGGGCTGCTTAACCAAGAGAGAACATTCGCCTCCTGATTGCTTTCATCTCTGAAAAGAAGCTAATAAATTTAAGGGGACAAAAAAGAGAGGAAAAATTGAAGAATAAGAGCAATCAAAATTTGAAAAAGTGCATCATAGGTGGTTACCATGCAAAATTACCAACAAACTGGCATAGAGAGTCCGAGCCTCAGTGTGAAAATGAGACATCGAGTAGGAAAGCTTGCTAGAGACATCATGAAAAATTGTAAATGAGCTGGCCTTTTAAAAATGCCTCATGGGTGTATATCACAATCTTACTTTTATATTCCTTTAGTAAAAACTCTGGTGAATTGATAGCACCTAAATCCTCATGTTAGAAATAGGGCAAAGAGATTAAGAATGTTACTGGTGGTCACATATAAATGTAAATCAGATTCTTTAGCAATAGATAATTTGGAATTTAGAATTTATCCTATGCTAATGTAACATTTACACAAAAAAAAAGAGATGTGTGATTCACTGGGACAAAAACTGTTCAATAGCTTATTGCACTGCTTCCTATTCTTGTCTGCTCTGAGTAGTAGAATCTTGATCCAAGTCATTTAGATTTAAGTATATAACCATATTAAGTCTAACTATGAGTAGAACTAAAAGTTTTTTATTCATCGATTTTCAAAAAAATATTTCAGATGAATACTAGGTAGACATATGTAAGTGCTATGTTCAATATAGTTTACATACTCTTAGGCATAAGATATTAAAGGTGTACATATCATTCTAGACTGCTTTTTCTCTTGCTACCTAGTGATAATTGGTATAACTAAGGAAATTGTCCTTATCTATGTAATAACATTATCTAATACTGTAGAGCCGCATATTTTTTTCTCAGAGTTTTCAGCACTCTGATTATTCTCATTAAGTTTTGTTTGTACCCTTGGACAAATAATAGTTTTTAATAAAATAGTTTTTATTGATTTTAGTCAATACTTAATCTGCTCCAATATGCTACAGTCATGCCTGAGTCACTTGTGTATTTTCTAATTGGAGAAGACAGCATCTGAATTTGAATTTTCCTCTTAGTTCCTTTTCTTTAAGCATTAGCAATTTCCTGTACAGTGGACAGGCAATCTAAAAATAATCCCTGGTATTGAGATAAACATTGATTTAAGCAATCGAGGCTGATTGATTATATTTCCATATAGTCCTTAGAAGGACATTTTTATGGTCACATGCTACAAATGCTTTCTCCAGAGAATAACCTAAGAATCTGTTAAAGGGGGAAACTTTGCAAAACAGAAACAGAAATTCCATGTCCTTTAGATGTCTTCCATGTTTTTATTACATTGGGGGAGGAGGCAGTAGAAGAGTATAGATAGCTAATTTCAGATTCCAGCCTGGGTTCTATACAATAGAAAATAAAGCAAAATTTTGATATCAACAGATATAAATATTCGCCATATATAAACTCTTGGATAAATTCCCTAATTTTAAAAGTCTAATATAAATCAACAGAAGTAAAAAAAAGCACATCTAGAAATATAAAAATAATAAATAGTTGAAGGTAAATAAAAAATAACAAACTAAAATAGATTTCTAGATTAATACAATTAATCAGGGCTGGAGCGATAGCACAGCGGTAGGGCGTCTGCCTTGCATGCAACAACCAAAATGGCCAACCCGGGTTCAATTCCTCCGCCCCTCTCAGAGAGCCCAGCAAGCTACCGAGAGTATCTCGCCCGCGCAGTAGAGCCTGGCAAGCTACACGTGATGTATTCGATATGCCAAACACAGTAACAACAAAAGTCTCCAATGGAGACGTTACTGGGCCCGCTTGAGCAAATTCCTGAACAACAGGAGGACAGTGACAGTGACATTTAATCTATTAATCACACAATCAATCACAACCATCCTGTTATTCGTCAATTCTTTCGAGCAGGACCCAGTAATGTCTCCTTCGTCCTAGCCCTGAGACTTTTAAAAAAAAGTGCCATATTCAAGGCTCCTTCAGAGTTAGGAGAATGAGACCCTTCATTGTTACTTGTATTTGGCATATTGGGTACGCCACGGGGAGTTTGCCAGACTCTGCTGTGTGGGCAGGTTACATTCGGTAGCCTGCCAGTTTGTCCAAAATCTATTAATGCAATAATTAAATCTAGTAATCCAATTGAAGTGATGGCCAAACAGTTGGAATACAAATACTTAGGGTATTTTGAGGTAAAAAAAATCATAAGTGATAGCACTGTAGCACTGTCCTCCCTTTCTTCATCGATTTGCTTGAGCAGGCATCAGTAATGTCTCACAACAAATTGCAAGACTTATTGTTACTGTTTTTGGCATATTGAATATGTTACGAGTAGCTTTCCAGGCTTTGTGTGCGGGGGAGATACTCTCAGTAGCTTGCCGGGCTCTCTGAGAGGGGCGGAGGAATTGAACCCAGGTCTGCTGCATACAAGGCAAACGCCCTACCTGCTGTGTTATTGCTCCAGCCCACAATAAATTTGTAAAAATTAAAGTCTGAGGGGAGAGAGGAGGTGCTAAGGGAAGAAAACTACAGGTTGGGGGGGAGGGGTTCCTAACTTCTTGCAACATGAAATTCTTGTGTTGTGGAGGCTCACTTTACTTCTACGTCCAAGGTTCTTGCATCTCTGCAGTCCCAAGAGGCAAATTTCACACAAAACTCCCAAATTTCTCACAGAACCCCCCAATCCCACCATCTTCCTCAGGCAAGGGTGCCTCTCCTTCATCTCAGCCCCAATCAAACGACACTGACCAGCCCCACCTACCGCCAGCCAAGCCAATCCTTAAGCTCCCGACTCATCTGCAAAGTGCTCATCCCTCTTTTCTATACTCCCCAGACTTCAGCTGGGGTTTTCACGTGCCCAAGCCACCAGGGAGTCTCCTTCTTGAAAACACAACTAAAGCTAGAGCCGCTCTGACCATTCCATATTACAAAATAACAAAATGCGCAAAATAATACAAAAATTGAGGTTTTAATCACTGTCATTGTCACTGTTCTCCCGTTGTTCATCAATTTGTTCAAGCGGGCACCAGTAAAGTCTCACAACAAATTGTATGACTTGTTACTGTTTTGGCACATCAACTACGTCACGGGTAGCTTGCCAGGCTTTGCCGTGCAAGTGAGATACTCTCAGTAGCTTGCAGGGTTCTCCGAGAGGAGCGGAGGAATTGAACCCGGGTCGGCCACATGCAAGGCAGACACCCTACTCGCTGTGCTATAATAAACAGATTAAATATCGCAACAGAAATACAACTCCAATATGGCTATTCAATAGTGCTAAAGAAATGTTTTCAAATTTGGGATAAGAAAAAGACAAAACTTTAAAACTTAAAACACTACACCTAATTTTATTTATTCATAGCATTTCCAATGCAACTGAAATTTATTCCGTAAGGTGTGCTCTAAATTTCTTAGAAGATCGCAGCCTTATCAAACTGTCAATGCAAATGGATTTATTCAATAAGGTGTGTTTTAAGATACTTAGAAGAATGCAATCTTATGAAACTGCAATTATTGGCCTAGCTTTACAAATGAAGACTCTGACCACAGAGAGGCAAGGGACCGTGCCCAAATGCTAGAGCTAAGAGCCTAGATTTCATGCTTTAGATCTCATGGAATTTACTTCATAGATTTCATGGGGCTAAAGGATGTTTGCCAGGTCACTTTAGTAGAAAAATTACAAAGTACAATCACTATGTGCACTTTACAGTTGAAACTGAGTCTGAAGTAAGGTTTAAAGTAAGTAATACAGCTAAGAACTCAGGTAATCTATAGTTAAATCCTGGATAGTTGACTCAAAATCTCAGCTTTAAGTATGAGTTACAAAATGACAAATTTTAAATTTGAAAGTATTACTGGGTAAAAGGGATAGCACAGTGGGTAGAGCATTTGCCTTGCAGGAGACCGGCCCACTTTCGATTCCTCCATCCCTCTTGAAGAGCCCGGCAAGCCACTGAGAGTATCTCGCCCGCACGACAGAGTCTGGCAAGCTCCCTGTGGTGTATTCAATATGCCAAAAACAGTAATAACAAGTCTCACAATGGAGACGTTACTGGTGCCTGCTCGAGCAAATCGATGAACAATAGGAAGACAGTACTACAGTGCTAGCAGTCACCAATTCAAAAAGAAAACAGTAAGATTTAAAATTGGTTGAAAGTAACTCAAAAATGCAAATATATAAGTAGGCAGTTGGGAATCTCAAGTACATTAGCTTCATACATGCAAAATTAGATTTTTTTTTTAGCAGTGAGGGGAAAGTGATCAATTTTGTCTTAGATAAGTTCATTTGAATTACATGAAAAATTTGCTTTGCTACTTATTTAATAAATCATTTGTAGAAGTGAAAGAGTTCAAAGACAGCAAAAGTTACCAATTATTTAGATTAATATAATACAAAATGAAATATAATTTTTCATGAAAACATTTTAAGGTTTATTTCAAAGTATTTTGCAGATTCTGAATAAAATAGTATTGTCAGACATAACAAAGTTTCTCAATATTTGTTGTTCATGAACATTTAGGGAATAAGGCAATGGTGTGATCTACATTATCAAACTGCAATTTTGTACGTGAATCTAATGTACTGGAAAATTAAGAAATCATTTTGATAATTTAAAAAATTGCATTGTTTTCTCCTACTCAGCTTGCACTTTTTTTTCTCTGACATAAAATAGACTCCAAACGTTAGCCAGACTTGATCATGTAGTTAGTTTTAGGTTTGATTTAACATGTTTATTTCATAAATGTAATATGTGAATAAACTTCAACAAATATTGTACACAGGAGAAGATACACTTGTGTTATGTCACAGACAAAGAAGAATACATAAAACATTAATACATTAAAATAGTAAAAAATAAAAATCCTATTGATTTTATTCTTCTTGTAAAATAGTGAATATATATTTGACCAAAATATAAAGCCTAATATATGCTATTGCAAGGTAAACTTAGAGTCAATAAGAGTGGTCCCTAGAGTCCTTGAGCAAAACTTGGAAGACTCAGAAAATAAAAGAAGAAGCGGATTTTCTTTTTTAAAAGGAAATAATCAAATTGAGTTATGTTGTTATACTTCAGTGATTCCATAGAATCTACAGAACTACAGAATACAAGTTGTAGCAAATCAACCCATACTGGTGTCCAAGTAAAAAGATATGGAGAAACCATTGATACAGTTTAACTCATCCAATAGATGATATTTATAGCATCGCAAATTACATACATATTACAGTAAGTTATCAATATTCTCTTGTTACTGCTGTAAATCAAGTAAATATCTCTCATGAAATACTGCAATAAACTCCTAAATTGTTTCCTTAATAGACATTTTTATTGTAAAATGGAACAATTAAAATATTGAACAGTAAAACAGTATATTCTGAATCTTGATGTAAATGATTAAATCAACTAAGTGAACTTTCACATCGCATAATATGTATAAGAATTCTAAATTCAGACTTGAGAAATATAATTAAATGCCTCCATTAAAAAATTTAAATTTTATTTGTTTGCTTATTTTTTGGTGCAAGGCACACCCAGTGATGCTCAGGGCTTTCTCCTGGCTCTGTGCGCTGTGGTCACACCTCACAAGAATCAAGTCCCTGACGCCATGTGGGGTTGCAGGGCACTAAAGCCTGGCTCAGCAAAGTGCAGGCAAGCACCCTGCATGCTGGATTATCTGTCCAATCTCTTCACACATACATTTAAGGTGTGTTTAGAAAAAAACTGAATAAACGTTATTAATTCACTAGGTAAATTATATGTTCTTTCATGAGAATGAATTCCTTTTCTAATAACTATGACTAATGAAAACGCTCACCTTTATGTAAAAATCAAAGAATATTAAGTACAAAGAAATCAATTAGAATGACTTTCCCGTAGCAAATGCATAGGGAAACTGGGATAATGTTGGTCAAAAGGAACACATTTTGTTTTAAGATGAATAAATTCTAGGTACTTGATGTTCTGTGAAGTGACTATCGTTAGCAATACTATACTTCGCACTTGAATGCTGAGAGAGTAGAACTTTAAATGGGATCATCATAAGATGATAATAATTTTATGATGTAAATATCAGAATAATCTAAACAATCTGATTGTGATAAACTTTCACAACATGCGTATGTATAAAATCATTGCTCAGGATCAGAATACCTTACACTTTTGTCAAGTAGAAAGGATCTCACAGAATAACTAGTTCTCAGTGGTAAATGCTTACAGGAACAAGCAATGCATTGTGTGTATCATTACATATGAAAGCCAAGATTGGATTTTTGTGAGCAAGAAGCACTGAGCTGAAAAGGCACAGGTCAAATGACTTTTCTACTTGACTTTCTAATTCCTTTATGACAATTCACTGTATGCTTTGTAATTGGGCTTGATAGTTCTGCAATTAATTTGTCTCAACAAACACTAAAATTGCGAAAAGGTTTTATTTGTTCACTTGTGTTTTTTCTAGCCAGTTCCTCTTGAGTACCCTGTAGTTGTCGTAGTTTGATGAGAATGTGGATGAGGGAAAAGAATGTGTTCAATGATTATTTGTCTTTCTTATTTCTGCTTTACTCAGCTTTGCTGCATAAGCTTTGTAACTCACCCTCTGATTCCCCAGAAAGACAGTAATGCCTTTACTGAATTTACCTTTGTTACCTGGCTATTGGAGATTAATGCAGGAGGGAAGTCTGGATGGTGACTCGCTCTATCCAGAAGAGAGGGGTCCATCCAAAGAGCAGAGGAAATCTTTAAAGACAAAAAAAGGGCCTGACTTTCAGTTGTTTGAAGCTTGTTAGATCAGCATGATTTATGTTACAGTTTATGCTACACAGTTTGTTATGTGTATGTATTTTTATGCCTCTGTGTAAGCTTTATAAAGATGCTGTGTATTGTTATCCTCTTTCCTGGCTTCTGACAGTAACTTAACCCTATCTGGAGAGACTAAGTGCTCAGAGAAAAGGTCAATTAAATGTTTTGATTAAAAGTTTAATTATTTCTTTAATTAAGAAAAATAAATCATGGAGTAATTCTGTATTTTAATTGACCGTTATTTTCTAATGCAGAGGACATTTTTAGTAGGTCCAAGAGGAAGGTCCAAGTTTCCTTAACCCAAGTTATGTCTAAATATGTTCATATCTTTTGATAAAATCTTCAGAAAAGTACTTTTGTATTATTAACACAACAAAAACAATGATAAGTTATTCTGAATGAAGTAATTTTTTTAAAAAATTAGGATACCTTTAGTTATTAAAGTGTGTATGTGTATGTGTGTATTTTTTCTTTAATATACAGTGCAAATAAATGTTTTTTATTCATACAGAATTATATGGTTGTATATTTTAAACATCTGATTATATAATCATTGAATATTTGTCAATATAGGTCTAGGTAGGCAATGTAGAAATTACCTGGGTAACTATTCATGCATCTAAATTAGTAAAAATACAATAGATCAAAGTTTTATTAAAAATTAATTCACACCTTTGATGTTTATTGACCTAGGTGCCTATTGTATATATTGTATGGAAAATATTTTAGAATTACAGGCAATTCCTTGATTTCATAAAGATCTTCGGTTATTATTACAAAGCACATAGATAATACTGTCGTTTGTTATAACTTTAGGGCAAAGCAACAGTATTAAAAATAAAATCTATACAGTGTTCTACTCTAACAATTCAGCTAAAAGTTATTAATTATTTTTTCCATATCTGGTGATGCTCACAGGTTACTCCTAGCTCTGTGCTCAGGTATCACTATTGGTAGTGCTTGGGGAATCATATGGGATGCTGGGCATTGAATCCTGATGGGCAAGGCAAACTTCATGCCTACTGTTGTATCTTACTGGCTCCTAATTTTAAAGCTTTACAAAAATCTTCTCCACACAGAAGTATTTTACTATTTCACCAATGTGTTAGGATCATGAAGAGTAAAATTTCATCTGCTCTTGTGTAAATATTTTTTCTCTCCTCTTTAATAGTACGACTGTAGGCTACATTTTACTAATGCTTCTCCAGATTAAGATAGCCATTGGTAGATAGAGTAATAGAAAATAAAATTCCAGGGCAAAGTATTTGACGAGAGTAAGCTGGAGAAAACTTATCTGGCATTGAGGAGCCAGAACTATAAAAGTATATTTACTGACTGTAGGTGGGAAATGCCATACAGATTATTAGAATTCAGGATGTGAAAGTGCAAAATTAATAGTATGTATATATGCATATATATAATTACAAACTACATAGATAATAATTCTATTGTTATAACTCTAGGAAAATGCAGCACTATTAAAAATACAATCTATACAATATTCTAGTATTACATAATTCAGCTAAAAGATTTATTCAAACTACAAATGTTACTGAACAATATTCTGTCAGTTGTCCTAGCAATATTATGCTATCTTATCGTAAGGGAAGAGTCTAAATTTGCTTTTGCCAATGAGTTAGCTTTTATCCTCTTATATTTTAATATCATCTCATATTTCTTTTTTATTGAGTGATACAATTATTATATATAAATATTTATATTTAATAGGACAGCTTTGTTTTGTCACAGTCTAGTGAAAATCTATCTTTAAAGTAAATTCTTAGGATGGTTTGCAAGATTAACTTCTTTGTTATGACATATATATTAATGCTTTTCTTTGTTATTTACTTTTGATTTTAAGTTTGAAATCAAATTATTAATAAGCAGCTAATATCCTTTATACAGAACATCATTTATTTAACAACTAAATAATAAATTTAAAATATCTTAAATTTTCTAATGGAGTTAGATTAGAGCTATTATTACAAATATAATGTATATGGGTTTATATAAAAATTGCATTTTATTGCAATTTCTTATGAAAAATTATGATGTTGGTCATGAGGTATTAGCAAATCTGCTTTCTAGAGGAGAAACAGCAGCCCCAGCATTATTAAAAACACACATATTATAATAATTGAAAAAAATTGAAGATATCCTGAAGTAAACATGTTATAGATAATGTATATAAAGAAAATGTAATAAAGTTAGCTGGTTTAAACTTCTTTTTCTTCACATTTTTGAAAGCTCTACATACATTTTAAAGTAGAAAACAAAATCAGTACAGTTAAATATGGTGGTGGGATCTAAAAATGCAAATATGCTTACTACTTAGTTCTTTACAAAAAATATTCGCCCCTAATGGGTTAGTTGATAGAGACACTGAAATGTGACAAGAAGCATAATTTTATAACTGGACTTAACAGTATTATGGAAAGTAGATTTTAATTACATCGGTGAGGATGGAGAGATTCTGAGCACAAATTGTAGAGACTCGGGGCTGGAGCCATAGCACAGCGGGTAGGGCGTTTGCCTTGCACGCAGCCAACATGGCCGACACAGGTTCGATTCCCAGCATCCCATATGGTCCCCCAAGCACTGCCAGGAGCAATTCCTGAGTGCTTGAGCCAGGAGTAACCCCTGAGCATCGCCAGGTGTGACCCAGAAAGCAAAAAAATAAATAAAAATAAGATAAAATTAAAAAAAAAAACAAATTGTAGAGACTCTACAAAACAAGTAGACTTTAAATGAAATAAGGGATAAAGAGGGAACATTGGTTACTGTCAGTTTTGAAGGATAACAAGGATAATGCATACATCTCTATCAAATAAATACCCAATTATGAAGCAGAAATTATGTGAGTGTTTTTCCAGACATTTAGTAAAAGGCATTTCATGCATCTTTTAAAATGTATTACAGTTATTTATAGATATTGTTAAACTGATTACACAATTTTTTTGTTAGAGCTACTTAAAATATATGCTAGATATTGACCATTATCACATATTATTTCAAAAATGTTGACATTCCTATATTTTAAAAAATAAGCATGTGAAGGAATATCAAGGACATACATTAGCAAGAAAAGGTGAGTTATATATTTAGTAAGATGTTTCAGAAATATATATTTGTTAAGGATTTGTTATAAGAAACTTTTTATTTGTTGAAGGTTTAAGAAAACTTGATGGGATCAATTACTGGAATCAATATTCATATTCTTCACTACCACTTCCCATTATTCTTTTATTTAGATTACTTCTTCCATTTTTATAACCTCATATTATAAAACAGCTTTAAGATTAAATAAAGTCACACTGTCTGCCGATATTCATCTTTTAAATGGGGATGTGAAGCCCACAGGGAAATGTTCATGGGATACTTGTGGGCTAGTGATCAGGAATCACTCTTGTCAGTGCTTGGGGGAACATATTTGATGCTGGGAAATTGAACTGGGATCTGCCACAAGCAAGGCAAGTGTCTTAACCTCTAGACATTCTCTGTAGCTCCCATGGTTTTAATCTTATTTTAATTTGCTTTTGTGTATGTTTTGATTTTTTCAAGACATCATTTATTTTGGAAGTTTTGAGGAGCAAGAGGAGGTTGAGAGAGAAAGAGGAGAGAGAGAGAGAGAGAGAGAGAGAGAGAGAGAGAGAGAGAGAGAGAGAGAGAGAGAGAGAGAGAACATGCTCAAACGAGAACGGGCTTTTCTCTAGGGTGGAGAGAGAGCCTGGTACACATCCGCAGTGTTAAAGTATGAAGGCATGGAAATACACATCTCTAGAGTGAAGATGCAGGTAGCACATATGCTCTGGCACCACATGCACTTGGCAGCAGTCCATGGGCACAGGCAAAACCTGGGCTTGGGCAGCATATGTGTCTGCTTCCTGTTTTCATGTTAGCTTTTATAGGGTTTCTCTCAGCCTGCCTCATGTGGGGCTTTCAATCAACCTAAGCAAGAGTCTGTTGTTATGGTGGTTGTCAAGGGTAGAGTTGGGAGTAGCTGCTGGTGGTCTGTTTGATATTCATTTCCTAGACTTTGTTCCTGCTGGAACTTCTCTGGAGTAGGATCCAGCCTTCTCTCCATCTGTGCTGCTTTCAAGTAAAGGTGTTAGCTAGCCTCAATTTCTGTGAACAAATGGTGGGTTTTTAGCAGAATTAGGTCTATTGGTTTAATTTCTTCCTAGGAATCCATTACCATTGGGGGCCCTTTGTTATCCACCTGTCTGTCTGTTTCATATCCCCCCACTAGAGATTTCATCACCTTAAATCTTTAAGGGGAAAATGGGGAAGGTTATTCTTCTGTAAGTTCTTAATTATAAAAAAAAAGATCTGTAGATGCCTCCTGCATAAGGAATGAAACCTCTGCTACATTATTGTAAACGAGGTCCAGGCAATGAATTGGTTGGATTTTCAAAGTCACCTATATATTAAAGAAAAAGTTTAGATCAACTGGGGAGAGGAATGCCACTTTGAAATAATTAGGCACTGGAAGAGTATGATGCCCTCTCCAACCTAGTAAGGGGTAGTTAGAAAACTAGTTAGAAAACATTCTTTGGGATGGTAAGACAGATGTGAAAGCAACAAAACCAGAAGCAATATCACACTATACCTCTCCCTGTAACTATAGGGATTAAAATTAGATAGATAGATAGATAGATAGATAGATAGATAGATAGAGTCTTGTGCCCAGGTTTTCTTATGGACATGGGATCACCAGGTTGTTCATTTACACTGGTCATAATAATACATATATATATATTATATATATTTCCCCTTTATTTTATTTTATTTTTTTTTACAGTTGTAGATTTACAATTTTTTGTGCTTTGGTTTCAATTATACAATGATCAGATACCCATCCCTCCACCAGTGCCCATTTTCCACCACCATGGATAATATCCCCCCACCCCCTGGATAATATCCTCCCATCCCCCCCTGCCTCTGTGGCAGGGCAATCCCCTGTGTTCTCTCTCTCCTTTTGGGTGTTGTGGTCTGCAAAACAGGCATTGAGTGGCAAACATGTTCAGTCCATAGTCCACTTTCGACATGCATCTCCCCTCCTGGGAGGATCCTCCAAACACCCTTTATTTGGTGCTCCCTTCTCTATCTGAGCTGCCCTTTCCTCTCGAATGCCCGACAGGCCACTAAGCTATGGAGTAATCCTCCTGGTGCTGATCTCAGCTATTCTTGGGCATTAATCTCATATTTTGTTACTTTATATCCCCCAGATGAATGCAATCTTTCTATGTCTATCCCTCTCTATGAAAAGTAATAATTTCTTAACCATAAGTTTTCTGGATAGAAATAGCCTTGTGTCCAGGTGCTCTTATAGACCTGGAATCACCAGGCTGTTCATTTACAATGGACAAAGTAATAGACATATTTAAAGAAGGAAAATAGCTTCCTATGAATATTTATGAGCTCTTGAATATATAACAGATTTGTTCCTTAAAATGGGGACAGCCACTGGGGGAAACTTTAAGGTGAGAGATAGGGGCATAAACCCACATACCAGCATGCACTTTGATTTCTTTCTTTTGATACTGGTAGGTTCACTGCAGAAGTCTATTGGTCCCTGTTTCTGTTGGCTGCATAGAAATAATTACTACTAGAAACAGTTGTTAATAAAGAGTCACGAAGTATCATGTCTATTTATCCAAAAATATCCTTAGTTTTGACTTTTCTAATAATCAAAACAAATATTACAAAACTATTATTACTTGCAAATTAAAATGTGATTTTAATAAGTAGTTTAAAAACAATATGAAATATAATAATAATATTTGGATGCTAAGAATTTGGTTTGCATATTATCATGGTAGTACAGTGGTTAGGGCATTTGCCTTGCACATAACTGACCCAGGTTTGATTTCAGTGTTCCAAATAGTCCCCCAATCTCTTCCAGGAGTGCTCCTTAGTGCAGAGCCAGGACTACACCCTACGGACTGGCAAGGTTGGCTTAAAAATAAACAAAAATGTATATCTCAATGTTGTTGAAAGTTTTATAGGCCATTATACAATTTCGGTCATAAAAGTGTTACAATTTCCCTGTGAACACGTAACATAAAAGCCAATGAGACACCTCTAAGGTTTTCCGTGCCTCCTTTACATTTGGGAGTCCCAGGTTTTATCATCAGCCCTGCACATTCTCCTGCATACTGTTAAGAGTAGCACTGTAGCTCTGTCCTCCAGTTGTTCATGAATATTGCTAGAGCAAGTCTCCATTGTGAGACTTTGTTGTTATGTTTTTGGCATATTGAATACCTCACAGGTAACTTGCCAGGTTTTGCTGTGTGAGCGGGATACTCTTGGTAGCTTGCTGGTTTCTCTGAGAGAGGCAGAGGAATTGAGCCCAGGTCGGCCGCGTGCAAGGCAAACGCCCTATCCACTGTGCTATCGCTCTAGCCCACTTTCAATAATTGCTGGGTGTGACCAAAAACAAAATAGCAACAATTAAAATGCAAGAAGATGGAGGATAAGATATTTAGAAAGGTATTATTTCCAAGTAAAAGTATGATGAAAAGTTATCTACATGAACATGACATGTTTTGATATTATATAGAGAGCATATTTTTATACATTTGGGGTAATTTTAAAATATTTCATTTTTTTAATCTAAGAAAATAATATTAAAACAAACTGGTGATAAGAATAAACTGCTACTCCAGTATTGAGCTCATTTAGGTTCATTTGGGACAACAAATAATGCTATCTAATTAATTAGAATGACAGGAAACTGCATGACACATTTCTTATGGCTGGCTGGTTTAACATTCTAAAACCCTCCTGTTGATTAGAACTTGCATGTTTTAAATAGAAAAGGATGTTAGACATCCCATCTGTTGTGTAGCAGAGCTTCAGGAAAAAAATTTTAAAAAGGTGTACTCAAGTCTTGATAAGTTCAAGTCAGCAGAACAAGACAAATGTAACATGTTATCTGATATACAGTGTAATAGGCTAATTGTTTCCAAAATTCTTTTGTTACATCAAGCTGTAATTGAAAAAAATGGCTATTTGAAATCTGGGAATATAAGGCCCTATTTGTAATATTACACAATGGCACCACTAGTTCATTTTAACTTTCGTTTTGTGGTTTGGGGTCACATGGAGCAGGGTTTACTCTGGCTTAGCAATAACTCCTGGTCAGCTGGAAGGACTAAATAAGGTGCTGGGTGTGGTCTGCATACAAGGCAAACAACCTACTCACTGTACTATTGCTGCAGTCCTCAGGTTCATTTTTCAACCCTTTCCTTCTGTTTCTGTACAATTGATAACTTTTTTCTTTTTCCGTTCAGCACCTTGTGCTATAACAGAGTCTTACACAGATTATTTTCTCCCAAATTTTTACATCTTATAAAGGTAATTTTTAAGAAAGCAAGCATGATGTTAAATAAAATAGAAATGAGGTAGAATTATCTATGTGTGTGATTTTAATTCATGACTAAAAATACCTATAAGAATCATGATTTTTGTATAATTAACAATTATTTGATAAATCCATCTTTAGAAAATCAAAATACACATTTAATTCATTTTAATGAACATAAACTGAACTTAATATATATTGTATGTATGCGATCTTCTATAAAAATGAATAATTCATCAACCAAAAAACAACCTGATTAAAAACTGTACAGAACAGATACTTCTTCAAAGAAGCTATTCAAATTGTCTGTAGACATATGAAAAGTTGATAGTCTAATGAGAAAAATACAAATAGTAACAAAATAAAATATTACCTCACACATTTGAGTATGAGTATTTTCCAAAAGTAAAAAAATCATGCATTCAGCATACATCTCCCTCCCTCTATCCATCACTGAAAGTACTTTGAACATCGTTGTGCTGAAAGTTAGCAAAGGACCAAACATGATGTTTTCTCAGTGTTTGCAAACCATGCAAACCATGTTATCATCATGCAAACCATGATTCCCAAAAGTAGAGAGAGAATAAAAAAGAAAGTACTGCCGCTAAGGCATTGGGTGTGGTGGTATGGGGTGGAAGTAGGGATACTGGGTTGTGGTGGAAAATGTACACTGGTGGAGGCATAGGTGTTTGATCATTGTATGACTTAAATTCAATCACGAAAGCTTTGTAACTCTATCTCATAGTGATTCAATTGAAAAAAATCACATATGTCTAAGATATGTGAAGAAAATGAAACCCCTCTACACCATTGCAAAATGTTCTAAATTTGTGAAAATTTTATTAAAACATAGCAAGGAGATAATTCAAAATTCTCAAAAATCTAGAAATAGAGGGGCTGGAGCGATAGCAAGCGGGTAGGGTGTTTGCCTTGCATGTGGCCGACCTGGGTTCAATCCCCGGCATCCCATATGGTCCCCCAAGCACCGCCAGGAGTAATTCCTGAGTGCAGAGCCAGGAATAACCCCTGAGCACCCCAGGGTGTGACCCAAAAAGAAAAAAATCTAGAAATAGAAATAGAAATAATTGTCATCCAGCTGTCCTGCAGTTGGGCATTTATCCAGAAATACAGAGCAATTCATTTAAAGAGATACAGGAATCCCCATGTTTATAGCAGCATTACTTATAATCATCAAGAGTTAAAAACATTTGGTGTCCACCAAGACACAACTCTTACCAAGATATTAATGTGACAGAAAAGCACATGAATACATAATGGATCAGTTAAGTTACAATGATAGTGATGCTGAGACCAGTGCTATGTAGTCTATTTATTACTGCCATGGTGACAATGGTATCCCTTACCTCAGTAACATCTCTGATTGTTCAATGATACTCTTCTAACTCATCTTCTAAAAATAGCTCAAATGCTATCTTTTCCTGTTGACAAGACAGTAATTTTACTACAGATAGTAAAGATAAAATACTTGCACAATGGAAAATTCATTATTTCATACACACTATTCTATATAGCACAGATTAGTGAGGATGTTCAGTATTCATCTTTTTCCTTCTACGTCACTGAACATGAGGTCCTTCAGTTTTAACTAACTTGTAGAGAACGGCATGCTTTCACCATTCACCATTTCATTATCCACTCATCTGTCATTGGAAATGTGTATTGTTTGAATATCTGAGCTATTTAATTAAGTCTTGTATTGAATAAAGGTGTGCATATCCCATTTCTAAAGAACATTTCTTTGTTTTCAGGATAGTTACCAAAACGTGCAAATGCTGGGTCATATACAAACCCTATTCTTAGAGTTTTGAGGACTCTCCATATTTTTCCTTGTGTCCTACAAATTGTTCTTTCTTCTAACATTTTTTATTTTTACCTTTTTCACCTGAGTTTTTTAATTTTTGTATTTTCTTTTACAGTTTCATCTACTTACCTTCACCAACTACTATAATATTGATATTTGCATTGCAATTCCCCATATAATTAATTTTATATCTGTAATGGATATTTTAAGCAAAATTAGAATTTATCATGCCAAATCAGTCATTCCTCTACTTCAAATATTTTGATAGCTTCTTAATTTTTTTTGGTCAGGGGAAATAAACACCAGGATTACTAATACAATCTAAATGACTCTTTCTGCATTTCTCTAATATCAGCCACAAATATTGAAGAATAAAGCAGTAAGAAACAGATAAAATTCCACTTGTTAAACCTACATCAACCTACGCAAGTTTCTTTGAAGCAAGACAGTTTTTACTGAAACTTATTTTTTAAAAAAATGTGAGGGGAGAAAAAGAAAGAGGTACATATTCAAGAGAGAACACAACCTTCTCCAGAGTGAAAATAAGCAAGCACAGAAACAGACAACAGTAAAATAAATACATGCTCAAGGGAGAACACGGACTTGAAGAGCAAGTCCTAAGCAAGCTTCTTAATCTTTGCCTTGAGGAAAAGTTTAGCTATCTGCAAAATGGGAAACTATTAGTAGATGACTTAAGCATAATACTAAGTATGCAATTGTGAGAGCACAATTCTGTTTTTGATAAAAAGTACCAGTTCAATCAATAACTTGTTGAATAATAAATCAATAACTTTATGTAAGTCATGTGGTCAATCGATGATAAAGATAAAACTAATTTAAGTGTATACACACTCACACATACACACATATGTATACAAAAAAACACATACACACATCCAAATTTTTTCTCAAAGCACCATCTTTGTGTATAATCCAAATATAAATTGAACTATGATTTATATGACATATTTGCCGAACAAATTTTATTGTATGTTTGGCTAGTTGTTTAAGTTCTCCACATCCAAGATCTAAAAGGTTAACTTAAATCAGTAAAACATTACTGACTATACCTCATCCATGAAAGTTGTTTCTAATAGCTAAAGAGTTGACTAGGTAAATTAATTCTATTTTGGGTTTTTGAGTTTCACATAGATTCTATTTTAGATTTAAGCATTTGACAGGATGCTATCTTTGCATGCTTGTGTGTGTTTAAGATCTTTACTTAGCTATTTAAACAGACACTAATTGAGCAAAGTAGGTGGATGGAAATTCAACCATGGTATCATGCATAGCCCAGATCAAGACACCATAAGACAAAATACAGTGTCTACACTTAGAATATAAAGAGATATAGAGTTTCATTTGTCTAGGATGAAAGTTAAGTGTAACAAACTTGCTTTAAATATTTTCAATCTTTATTTTCTTTCTGCTACATATATGATTCTAAACAGTTAATTGATATTCTGACATAGAGAACACTTGATTCATTAATCATCCCCACAAGTAAAATTTAATGCACTTTGAAGTCAACTCTTCTATTTTAAAGAGAAAACATCAGTTATATAGAATTTCATGAAAAAAATTAGAGTGTGTCTAACTTTGGTGCATTAAAATTCTACCCTCACAGTCACTATGTAAAGGGAGTAGGTTAGAAATTATCTCACATCAGAGGGAAATAAGTTATGAATCATCTTGTCTAAACTACTATTCCTAAATTTGTGAATTATTCTTATTCTCCACCCCCAGAACTATTTTCAGACCTTTGCCCTTTTCTTTCCTATTCTCAGCTTCAGATAGGAATGAAATGTGACTAAACTCTGCAGGCAAAATTCAGATTCCCTAGCTGCCTGACTTCCAGTTAGTTGAGGCAAAAGTAACTAACCACCAAATAGGACAAAAAGGGATGTTCCCAAATTTTCTCTTCATAACAATGATGCCAAATTTGTAATTACATTTCTTACAGAACTACCTGAGAGCCATCTTAGCATCACAAATTCCTAGCATCACATGTCTCTGGACACACTATTTTCTTTCATTAATACTTCAATTCCAGCAGATCTAAGGCTTTATAAATCTCAAAGTTTCAGGAATCTTCGATATCCATTTTGTATTGTTTCAAATGTCACTTGCTTCTGTTTGAAGTTCCTAATGTTTGAAATATCTGACTTGAATTCCATTTTCTTCTGTGATGCTGAATTACTACTTGGAATATCCAGTTGAGAACATTCTCTTTTGATCTGTTCATTAATTATACCATACACCGTTGTGAACAAGAAAAATCATACTACAATAAATATTTCATGCTGAATGTCACAGCATTTTCTAGATCATCTATTGTTCATAATAATCTAGGGACAATATTTTTTCTTACACTCTTCACACATATAAACAGAGATCTTAAATACATAGGTAAAAGGGCTTTTTAAATATTATTTGTTTTTTTTTTCTAAAGTGAGATACTGTTTTTAAAAAATACCCTTGATAACTTGTTATTTGGTGCTTTTTCTTCAAATAAATCTCTGTGGGCCTACCAAGATATATTCTATACTTTTCAAAAGTGTATGCAAAGGTGCTAATGAACAAATTTCTTCCACTTCCTCCTATGGCTTGTTATCAATTACCTGAATTACCTTCAAAGACTAAATGGCATTGCCCAGGGAAAATTTGTTCTGCTTGCTTATTTATGGCATTTTAACATCATTGTGCCCATATTTTAAACTAATTTTCAATGCACTCAAAATGTATATGCATTGGAGTAACTTAGCCAGCACGATTTACAATACATAATAGAATTAGTGATTTACAAATAGTGGTAGGATTTCATGCATCGAACATTCCAGCACCACATCTTCCACCAAGGCAGCTTCCATTCGCAAATGTCTGGGTGTACCTTCCATTTTCCCCTCACCCCCTGTTAATGTAAGTGTTCTATTGAAGACCAGAGTCAGTTTTGTTGCCTTTACTTAGGATGTTTCCGTATTATGTGTCTTTATATTCTTCATATAGGGTGATCATTCTATATCTGTCTCTCTCCTTCTAATGTCTCTCAGCACAATACACTCCAGATTCAATCATGCACTGTAGCACTGTCCTCCCGTTGTTCATCGATTTGCTCAAGCGGGCCCAGTAACATCTCCATGTGAGACTTGTTGTTACTGTGTTTGGCATATCAAATACGTCACAGGGAGCTTGCCAGGCTTTGCTGTGTGGGCGAGATACTCTTGGTAGCTTGCCAGGCTCTCTGATAGAGCAGAGGAATCGAACCTGGCTCAGCTAGGCCGGCTGTATGCAAGGCAAACGCCCTACCGCTGTACTATCCCTCCATGTAGCAGGAGATTGCTTAATTTCATCTTTTCTTATTAACAAGGAGTATTCTGTTATAAATATGTACCTAAATTTGTTTATTCAGTCATATGTTCTTAGATATTTAGCCTGTTTCCAGAATTTTGCTATTGTGAATAGTGTTACAATAAACACAGGAATGCAAGCATCAATTGTGAATAGAGATTCTGGATCCATGGGGTAAATGCCAAGAAATGGAATTTCTAAGTAACATAAAAACACAATTCCTTGTTTTTTTGAAAAATGTTGATATCATTTTTCAAAAATGTTGGACCATTCAACATTCTAGTAGTAATGAAAGGGCTCCTTTCCCCTTATCAATGCAAACACTAGATGTTTTTGTTCTTTACAATGTGTGCCAGTCCCATTCCCACTGGTGTGAGACATCTCTCTTTTATTCTGATTTGCATTTGCCTGATAATAAGTGTTACAAGCCATTATATATATATATATATATATATATATATATATATATACATATATCGTTTTAACTTGTTTGTCCTAAGGAAGTTTCTGTTCATCTCTTCCTTCCACTTGTTGATTGAGTTAAATTTTTTTCCTGTTAAATTATAACAGTATATATCTCGCATATTTACCCTTTGTCAGGTGACTGGTAAGCAAGTATTTTCTCCCAGTCATGGCATCTTTCTTAATAGGGTCAAAATTTCTGAGGTGGGGCAGAATTTTTTTAGTTTGATCTAGTACTATTTGTTTATCATTGCTCAACCGGTGGCATTGACTCATTGAAGTATCTCTAAAGTTAGTGTCATCATTGTAATAAAATATTCCACCCCTTGTTTTCCTCAATATAATTTGAAGATTGAGGTCTGATATTGAAATATTTAAATGATTTGGATTTGAAATTTTTGCATGGTATTAGAAAGGTCCAAGTTCATTTTTTTGCATGTGACTAACCAAATTTTCCCAGCACTATTTGTCAAAGAGATTTTCCATCCTCCACTTCTCACTATTTTTTTGTTGTTGTTAAAATTAACTGTCCACATACCAGCAGATATGTCTCGACTCTCAATTCTGTTCCATTGGTCTGAGTGTCTGTTTTTTTTCCCAGTACCATAATATTCTGATTATTACATCTTCATAGGATATTTTGAAGTAGAGAGACAGAGTCTTTCCTCTTATTATTTTCTAAGACTTTTTTCACTATTTGTGAAAGAGGTTAATATTTCCACATAAATTTTAACAATAATTGATCATCGATTTGCTCGAGCAGGCCCAGTAACGTCTCCATTGGAGACTTTGTTGTTACTGTGTCTGGCATATCGAATACTCTCTATTAATCAATGTATTTTACAAAATATGATGGGTAATTTTACAGTGAATACATTGAATCTACATAATGATTTGGGCAAGACTGTCATTTGACAATATTATCCCCTTCAGTTTCCAAACAGGGAACATGGTTCCATTTGCTCATGTTCTCTGTTATTTCTTTTAGTCATGTTTTATGGTTTAATTTGCATTAGTCTTTCTGGAGACTTTTAATGATCAAAAGCAGACTTACAGAATAAAATCATTCTCTCTAATGCATAAAATTTCTTATTCAACCACAAAATAAAGATTGCTCAAACACCTAATTTCTTAATACAGCAAGCTGTTCATTTCATTATCTTAATTAAAATAAAGGAATTTGGTTCAAATGTCAGATATATAAGACATACACAAATGGTTGTAAGGCAAAGTTTTTGGGTTCCTTATGTCAAAGTGTGCATTTAAAGCCTTTCTGAGAAACACTCTTGCAAACTTGGACAAGCATACCTTCACTGGTAAAACATGCTCAGACCTATTTGAACTCAATGAATCCAGCTGAGACCACTTGACATTTTAAAATTGATATGTAGGAAGTCACATTTATGTAACTGTCTCTGTAGGTGTTTCCTTCCTGCTGTTGGATGGATTGTGGAACACTCAGAATTTGCAGCCTTAATTACATTATAACATTAAGTGGGCAGTAGTTAAATTCACAACAGAGCACAGCTATTTCTTCTGTTGACATCATACACAGGCATAAAGTTTATTAAAGTTTATTAAGTTGTTTTCAATACTTTTTCTTGTTATTTAGGTATTTTATAGTCCAAAGTTCCTTATTATTTTTCCTTAGTTTTCACATAGCTTGTTATCAATTTCTGAAACTTATGTTTTCAAAAACTATTATCTCAGTGTAGACTCTCATAAAGGAATATTTACATAAATAATTTAAAGAAATATTTACATATATTTATATATAGTCACAACTTTATTTCCCTTTTTTAAAAAGGGATATTGGGATATAACCAGGCGGGTTCAGATATTAATCCAAATATCTTATTTAACCATAAAATAAATGATATTTATTTATTTATTTCTCACTCCTTCTTGGTGCTGCTCTGGGAACCATTTGCAGTATTGGAGCTAAAATCTGGGTTGGCTGCATCCAAGGTAAGTGACTTGGTACCTGAACTATCTTTCTAGACTTTTATTTTCCACTTTTTAGGATAAACAAATATTATTTTATTTATCATTTTAGATTAGTTTTTGTAGCCTAACTGGCATGCTCAGGACTTACTGCTGGTTCTTCTCTCAGGGGTGGCTCCTAGCAGGGCTTTAGAGACCCTTTGAGGGTACAAAAGATCACACCCACAATGAATGCGTGACAGCTGGCACCCTGCCTGTTGCCCTGTCTCTTCAGCCTCCACCAATTATTTTATTAAATTTTCTTCCAGCATCATGATCTTATTGTTTGGTGCCAATCTTCTGAAATTTCAAAATATGATATGAAAGGTATAATAGGCAAAAATCTATTCAAATTCTTTAATTGTACATTGAACTATCTTTTGGGAAATGCAATATTAAACAAGAAACCGATTATTTCTTATTTATTTATTTATTTATTTACTTCTTTACTTCTTTGGGGGGCCTCCCAAGCAGTGTTCAGGGTGTCTGGGGCTACTGAGTGTTCATGACAAACCAGGGCATCAATTCAATGGTTGACTTCAAGGATGTGTCCCGGTTGTACTCAGGCCCTATGGCTCTGGGGATCACCCAGGCTATCTATCCAGGTGGTACTTGAGGGTCCTTGGGGTCAAATCGGTTGGTACTTAGGTGGGACGGTATGAAGTGCCAGAGGTTAAATGAAAGTTGGCCACATGCATTACAACCTATATACTATCTCTTTGGACCAAAGTACACATTTAAATTTTATTCTACAGCTGTGCTTACTGTATTTAATTAAAAACTTATGTATTAAAACTGTCTTACACTTAAGAGTGCTCCATTAGTGATCTGCTCATAATTATGTGTGTTGTTTATTTTGAAAAACGTTTGCATTATTCTGGACAAACCTAAGTAAACTGAAAACAAAATTTGATGGGCAGTGGAGAATCTAAAGCAGCAGCTGACATGACTTCAATGCCCTCAAGTTTCAAGTAGTTCTGTTAAGTTTGAAATTATTTTTTCATTAGTGTACTTCCAAAGGGCTGTGAGTAGAAAAAAAAGTGAACCAATAAATATTTATTGAACAAGTAATGGAATAGATCGATTTTTCTGCTTGCAATTTTCATCTTAATGTGGCATACTCACATTCTTCTCCAGCCTTTGAGAATCTCAGATCTCCTCTTCCTTTTTTTCCATTGTCAATGATCCTTGGTCACTTACTCACACTTAGGTCACTTAATTTTATTTTCTAGATTTTGTTCTTACAAAATTACTGTTTTATCCTAATTTGACAGACATATTCATTTAAAAGCTTAAGTAAATTGCTGAAATGTTTTATTGTAAACTGAGTACAGTGACTGATATGTGGCACTATTTTTTTAAATTTTGTAGTCGTCATAGCATTTTTGTAACTTGATAATGCTTTATAATATTTATTGAATGGGAAAATCAGTGCCTACATGAATGTGTAGTAGGGTTTCTAAGTTGTTAAAACACTAAAAGAAATCATAAGTGCACATTGTTGGTGGCGGCAGAGGGGGGGTACTTTTACATTATATAAAAAAGTTCTCTGGATTAACAGTCTACCAATATGAATTTAGAGAACTTCTAATGTGCCCCAAGCTCATTTTCCCCAAAGAGGAACTTTATTCCATTAATTTGACCTAAGGAAATTCCCATTCCCTTAACACACATTTTCTAGGATTGTTATCTTTGTCTAACCTTCCAGCAATTCAATTGTAAATTTGCAGTTATCAGATATCTCTGGAACAAACTCAGTGAAAAATGGGAAATTACTGATAATGCAACATAATGCAAGTCAGCCATTGGAGTGTCATCAATGTACTGAAACATATTTCATGTAAAATGATTATAATAGTTTAAAAAAAGCAGTCAAACTAGGGAAACTGGAAGGAAAATGTGTAATAGTAAAGACTGAAAATAACTTACAAAAGCAGTTTATGTTTGTGCTTTCTAGATGAAAGGATTTTTTTTTCAAGCAATGCTAGAATAAAAGCAAGGACAAGCTTAATTTCTAAAGGGATATGTAAAATTGAATACAATCAGATTGTAATAAAGGAGATCTGTATACATAATAGGACTTTCTTCATCTAGGTAAAGGAGGAAAAAACATACATACATGGACATTGGAGACATTATGCTGAACGGGATAGATCCAAGTGACAAAAGCAAATATAGGGTATTACTTTTATGTCAACCTTAAAACAACAACAAGTTCCCACAAATAGGATATACAATGGTGGTTATCAGATGTTCTCTGTGTTGGAAGAATTGGGGAACTGAGTCAAGGACATAAACCTTTTAGCCTGAAGTTGATTTGGTTTGAATATTCTAATACAGCATTGTGTTTATAGTCAACAATAATAGGATATATACTTCAAAGTTTCATAGAAAGTAAATCTTAAGTGATTTCTCCATAAATTGAAATGATAACTATTTGATATGATGGAGATATTAGCTATCATCTTGTTGGTTACTGCAAATGAAATACTGCAAGTTTATCAACTTGTCTGTCTTGCTGTATAGAATATCATTTACCAATGATACTTTAGGATGAAAGGTGGGGCGAGGCAAGGCAAGGCGATCTTGGAGAATCTGCTTTTTAGTTCTGGCTTTCATTATGGAGCACTTTGAAAGATATTTCTTTAATTTAATAAGTAAATAAGATTCTCCGAAGATTGCTAACAAATGAATGAAGTATTTATTTCTGCATTAAGTTGTCCAGTGCATATAACATAAGTGATAAATAAAAGGTTTGGAAATATTATTGAAACTTACAATTTAATAATAAAATATTTTCTGTGTGGAAGAGATAGTATTAAATCCCAGCAGATAGTGCAATTGTTTTCCCTTTGACCAACCTGGATTCAATACCCAGCACCCACTATGCTGCCTACAACCCCACCAGAATGATTCCTAAGAAGCACCAACTGTGGCCTCAAACAGAAGAATAAATGAATGATTAAATAAAAATAGATATATTAAAAGTCTATAAAGATGTCCAGTTGAAAGAAGCAGAGCAGGGTAATAACCAACAAATGCAATTGATAACTCATGGATATTAGAAATTAATAAAAATTAATAATGTATTGCTATGCCTTATTGTCAAGATTATCTATACATTAAAATCAAACATTCCAAACTGTTGTACAATAAATTTTTGTAATGTATCATTTTTCTTTCCTTATGTTGTTAGAAAACAAACGACATGAAGATACTTTGGTGTTTTTGCTTAAAAATATATCTGGAGTTAGGCTGGAGCAATAGCATAGCGGGTAGGGCGTTTGCCTTGCATGTGGCCAACCCGGGTTTGATTCCTAGCTTCCCATATGGTCTCCTGAGCAGAACCTGGGGTAATTTTCAAGTACAGAATCAGGAGTAACCCCTGTGCATCACTGGGTGTGACCCAAAAAGCAAATGTGTATATATATGTATATATCTGGAGTTCTCAAAACATGAAAATAATACAAATGATCTGACATTCGGCTTATATCAGTCTGCATGTCAACAAGGAACTGTTGTCAATAAACAACAAAATGTGCTGAAATTCTCACCACCCTTTATGAATTTACTAAGTACATAAGTACAGGATCAGTTATCATTAATTATTAGGCTTGCTGCCATTATAATCATAGAAAGAAACTATTTCTCTGTAATCATGTCTTTATTAAAATTTCTGAATACTAAGTACCTGGACAAAAGTGGGACATAAGTATTAAGTAAATTATTGCAAGTCAGTTTTAGTAATGAGATCAGTAACTTGAATGAAGTAGGATTTCCAAAAATATGTATTCTATGAATAAATAAATTATTCTATATATTTTTTTCTAATTACCTTCCTAGGACATGGTAGGAATAGAAATATTTTAATCCTAGGAAAGAATATATTTTATAGATTCTTTGTAACTGAGCTTAATTATTATGAATAGTAAGAAAATAATTGATGACTTCCCAGGTCATTTGCAAGAACAATGGAATTCAGAGATAGGTAAATACAAGAACTGTTTTCAGCTTTTCACTTTTAATAATGCTAATTCTTCTTATTATCATTTGCTCTAGTCCCAAGCAACTTCCACTAGTGAAATAATTATTGATCTAATGTTGCTGGTCACAGCAGTAAATAGTCATTTTAAAATAATTGTAATGGGGTCTGAGTCATTGCAATTGTACAATAGTCAGGGAGGGCATTTGCTTTGCATAACGCTCATCTGAATTCAATCCCTGGCATTCTGTATGGTCTGCCAACAACTTCAGAAGTGATTCCTGAGTGCTTAGCCTGAAGTAATCCCTGAGCATTGTGGATGTGACTTCAAAACCCTAATAGTAATAATAATAATAATAATAATAATGATAATGATAATAATAACTGCAGTGTGGAAAATAAAAGCTGCATTAGAAATTTATGTGTGCATTTGTAAAAAAGACAATGACAAAACTAATACCAAATTCTACATCTGAAACAATTGAATGGAAGCAAAAAAAAATGTGCCTATGGTATTTTATCTAATAGTTTGATTACTTTCTATTCCCATATCTCTGTGATTTTATTGGAAATGTGTTGACTTAAAAATAATGCTTTTATTTATTGTTTTATTTTATTTTTCCCTGCTTGTGTTTGCTTTCAGAAGATAAAGTTTTCTGCCAAGGTATAATCCTCTTCATTATTTTATTATTTATATTCTATAAATGTGATTTCAGTCTTTCATGAAACTTGAATGTTTAGAGAATCGCTATCGATACTTTGATATGGAAATGGGGAAATGGGATAGAACAGTATTATAAACTGGGAACAAAGAGAAGGGAATTATAATCAGTGTATCAGTGTTTAAAAAAAATGTATTGTTGTTAGAGAATAGACCAGTGGACTATGGCCAGACTATATATAAAAATAGAACTTGGACTCACAATCTGCAGCAAAGTCTGCCCAGTAAAGCAGCCTACTATCTTTATTAAAAAAAAAGAAAACCAAATTATTATAAGTCATATTTGTAGGAACTTGGATATCTATTCCTAATAATTCAGAAATTATGCAATAATTCTATAATAATTTGCCTAAAATGACAAAGGTTTAATGAGCAATATTCACATTCCCTTTATCCCTCCTTTCAATTTAGGACCAAATAGAAAAGAGGACGCTAAATGTAGATACCTACATAATTAAATAGGCTATCCACTTTTGTTCTTATCTCTACAACTCCACAGAGAGAGAAGCAGAAAGGGAATCTAAGGAGAATGGGGAGGAGAGTGGAATACATTGCAGTCTGGCCCTCATTCCTTCCTTCGCCTGCCCATTACCAACAGCTATCCTGATTCAGTCCATGCACAGTAGCTCGAGAGCACTGGACATGGGTGGCGAGTGAGAGAGAGACCTGCCCAGAGAGCCTGCAAACATATCATCATCCTTCTTCATGTGTATAATATTTTTTACAATTTTTTATAGAAACATTTAAAAAAACTATTACTACTAGCTTTAACTCTATTGCAAAAAAATATAAAACTGTATCTACTACACTATAAAACTTAAGAAATACTGACAAAAAAATTCTCAAATTAGTAATCTAACTTTTCATCTCAATATCTTACAAATGGAAGAATACAATTAACCTTATTTAAGCAGAAAACAAGAGAGGAAACTTAGAGTAGTTCCTAACTCTAAAACAGAAAGAAAATAGAGAAAATTGGTGGAAACACAATAATTTTTAAAGGCAAATTAAATTGAGATATATATCTATATCGATATGGTTTAAAATGATGACATAAGAGCTTGGATAGATATTTCGATCCAATAGATAGATATTTCTATCTATCTATCAATAAATATCAATAAGATATTTCTATCTATCTATCTATCAACTTATTGATAGATAGATAGAAATATCCCTCGGAGAGGCCAGCAAACTACCGAGAGTGCTACCCGTGGCGTAGTTAATATGTGAAAAACAGTAATAGTAACAGGTCTCGTTTCCCTGACCCTGATAGAGCCCCCAATATGGCAATTTCACTGGGAAGATGAATAAGGAGAGGCTAGTAAAAGCTCAGGGCTGGGACAAATGGAGACATTACTGAGGCCTGCTTGAGTAAATCAATGAACAACGGGATGATAGGGACAGTGATATAGTGATCCACTTTTCGTACTTACCTGTACAACTTCCTCACACTACATTTTTAATCTAGTTATACTAACTACTCTTCTTTTCTTTATACTTTTTTTCCATTTGTCTGTTTTGAGTTTCTGCCAACATATAGCTATTAAGGTCTTACTATATGATATGAATAGCTTTCACTTTTCTCATTTAGGTTGATCTTTTATTTACAAAAATTGAGCGCATTAAAAGAAAAGCCAAAAAGGCAATAGACACAGAAAGTCTAGAACTGCATTCAATTAGTGTAATATGCATGTTAGAGTAACTTTTCAGAGTTTTCACAATCAATTTTAGAGATATTATTGATGAATCTAATGCCAGAATCATATATTTTTAAGAATTTATTGATCCTTTTATTTCCAATTGCACATGATGCAAGTACTGTTCATCTCTCCTCTTGTTTTAATATCAAAGTTCCTATTTTCTAGATTTTAAATTTATCAATCCTAGCTTTAAAACTTACTTTATACATTTTCATCATTTCCCCCCAAATTTATTTAAATATCTTTATTAAATACCACTGTAGGGGTTGGTGAGATATTATAAGATACTTGCCTTGCATTCAGGTGATCTTTATTTGTTCTTTGACATAATCTATACTCCTATGAACACTTCAGGAAGAATTCATCATCAGAAAGCCAGGAGTAGCCCATATTTACTATAGGCTGTGGCCTAATTCTGGGCCCCAGTATAATCTTATAGTGTTATACTTTCCCACTATAGTTGGGAAACTCCTACTGCATCAAATTTGTCAATAACAACAAATTCACAAAATAGATCATAAAAGGCCCTTCTGTACTTATATATTTTGATTTTAAACAATAAAGAATTTATAATATTTTATTATCATGTTTATACACTCTTAATCAGTGAGATATAATACTAGGATTAACCATTATAAAGCACTCATGATAAGCCAATGTTGACTTATGAAAGTATGTGCCATATTTCTTTTACTGAGTAAAAGATACTACAAATTTACTGAATTTATGTTTTTATTTAGTTTTTTTTTTTGGAAGGGGGGGAGTTGGGCACACCTAGAAGTGCTCAGGGCCTAATTCTAGCTTTGTGTTCAGAGTTAACTTTTGGCAGTGTTTGAGTGAAAATATGGAGCAAAGACTGTAATTGAGTATGATGTATAAAAGGCAAGTGTCTTAGCTCTTGTACTCTTTCCAGCCCCAAACTTATTAAGTCAAAGTAATCAACTTAACTTCAGTTAAAATTTTATGAATTAAGATTAGAGGTCCACTGTCACTGTCCTCCCATTGTTCATCGAATTGCTCCAGCGGGCCCAGTAACGTCTCCATTGTGAGACTTGTTCTTGCTGTGTTTGGCATATAGAATACGTCATAGGTAGCTTGCCAGGCTATAGTGTGTGGGTGAGATACTCTCGGTAGCTTGCCGGGCTCTCTGAGACAGGCAGAGGAATCGAATCCAGCTTGGCCGGGCTGGGTGTGGGCAAGGCATATGCCCTACTGCTGTGCTATCGCTCCAGCCCAAGACTACAGGAGAGATTCAAATTTCAAAATAGGACTGACAGTATCTCCTGAGAAAGTCAGAACGAATGAAAGCCAGGATTGCAATTATACCATGACTTGAAGGGAATACAAGAATTGCTTTTGGGATGACTCATTTTTTTTTGCTTGATGTTAAGAGAAATGAGGCTGTTTCTGTTTCTTGCCATGTGAACCTCTTCAAAAATGCCCTAAATCCTTTATAAAGGATACCTGATATCCAAAGGAGAGAGAGAGAGAGAGAGAAAGAGAAAGAACACAAAAAACAGTGCTTTAGAGAATCTAACCTCCATAATCATACTGATCATTTCTTCCTGAATCTCTTTTTTTGTAAATGAGCTTTCAAGTCTAACCCTTATTTAAAAGAAGTGGAATTGTGTTCCACTTTTTTTTCAAGGTATGTCAGCATTCTGTGATTACACAATATTATAAGGCTCAAAACAAAATGTATTGATAAAATTTTAACTCACAAAATGTATCAGATCAAGGGTTAATAATAAAAGTGTATAAAATACAAAACTGAACAGTTACCAAAAAAACTAGTAGATCCATTAACAAAATGGACAGAGGTTATGAATACTTCTCTAAAGGGGACATCTAGACCGCCAGTAAGCAGAAGAGATGTTAATCATGACTTATGGAGAGATGTTAATGAAGAGATGTTAATTATAACTTACTTTCAGAAAAATAAATAAAATTTTCAATGGGATATCTCATAATAGGGAGAATGTCATTGATTAAAAAGCTGAAAGCATCAAGTGTTGATAGAATGGGGTCAAAAGAGAACCTTCATTCACTGTTGTTTGGAACAGTGCTGGGTTCAGTCTCTAAGGGAAAAAAAAGTATGGCCACTTCTAAAAAGTAAAGATAGATCTTGCATGGGACCTAGTGACTTCACTGTTGTGATTGTTCAATGAAACAATTTTCTTTGTCTTCACATTACCTCTTAGTCCCTTACCTCTTAGAGAAAGAAACTCAGTCCTCTCAGAGACATGCTGGATTATTACATTTTAAGGCCTATGAAATTGAAAAGCATGTTAATCAGAGAATGTAATATGAGGAAGAAGTATTGGTAATTCAAAACAAAGCAATATATCATTATAACTCACAGTAATGGAAGGAAAGTCCCAGTATTTTTTTCTTACAGTTTAACTGTTAGTGTTCCTTTTTAAAGTATTTATTTACAAATACTTTCATATTACTTAATGATTCTATTTAGAGTAACTTGAACATACATTTTATTGAAATCCTAAGGGTTCTTACATCTGAAGCATATGCTTCAGAATTTTAGGACATAGACATAGCTGTCATAAGTTTGTTTTTTTGTTTTGTTTTTTCTTTTTGCTTCTTTTTTTTGGCCACACCTAGTGGCACTCAGTGGTTACTTCTGGCTCTGCACTCAGGAATCACTTCTGGCGGGCTGGGGACCACATGGGACTCCGGCAATTGAGCCTGGGGTCAGTAGTGTGCAATGCAAGTATCCTCCTGTCTGGATACGCTCCACACTTGTCACATGTATTCTTAAAACCAATACCAGCAACTATCTAAATTGTAATTGAGGTTATGGTCACTTAATCACTTAATCACTTAACTTCCCGTTAGTCGTCGATTTGCTCGAGCGGGCGCCAGTAACGTCTCCATTTGTCCCTGTCGCGTGCTAGTGTAGCCCAATGGCATCTGTTCGCTCTGGGAACATGAAGGGCCTCAAACCGATCGTTCATGATCTTGACGAAGAAGTCTGACCATCTGGTAGGTGGGCGGCCACGCGGTATTTTGACATCCCGTGGAATCCAATCAGTAACAGCTCTAGTCCAACGGTCGTCTTTAAATCTCATTACGTGACCAGCCCATCTGATTTTCGACACCTTGGCAAATGAGACAGCGTCCCTGATCCTTGATCATCAACGGATGTCAGAATTCCGGATTCATTCTCTTATTTGATTGAAATGTGATATTCCAAGCATAGCTCTTTCTATTCTTCTTTGGGAGACCTGAATAGCATTCTCATCCTGTTTGTGTAGGGCCCAGGTCACTGAGGCATATGTTAATGCAGGAAGAACAGTGGAATCAAAGAGATGTGCCCGGAGCCGGAGGTTCTTCGTCCACTTAGCTATTTCTTCGACGTTCTTGAAGGCGTTCCAAGCTGCTTTCTTCCTCCTGTGCAGCTCGGGTGCCAGGTCATTTGTCATGTTGACCTCTCGACCTAGGTACACATAGCTGTTGCATTCGGAGATGGTCGTTCCATTGAGAGCGAATGGGGCGTCAGGAACAAGGCTGTTTCTCATAAACATTGTCTTCGTGAGATTCAGCTGTAGTCCTACCTTTCCACACTCACAGTCAAAGTCGGCCAGCATTTGTGCCGCTTGGCTGATGTTTGGTGTTATTAAAACAATGTCATCAGCAAAGCGGAGGTGGTGTAGTTGCCGACCATCTATCTTCACTCCCATTCCTTCCCATTCCAGTCGTTGCATGATGTTCTCGAGGGTGGCACTGAAGAGTTTTGGTGAAATGGTATCACCGTGCCGCACCCCTCTCTTGACATCAACGATCACTTCTTTGTAGAATGGTGAGATCCTGGTAGTGAATCCGCAATACAGCTCACGGAGGATCCTGATGTATTGGGCTTGAATGCCCTGAGTGACTAGGGCTTCAATGACCGCTTCCGTCTCAACAGAATCAAAGGCCTCCTTTAAATCAATGAACGTTAAACAGAGAGGCATCTTGAACTCCCGAGAAACCTCAATGAGCTTGGTTATTGTGTGGATATGGTCGATGGTGCTGAATCCTTTGTGGAACCTGGCTTGTTCGCATGGTTGTCCTTCATCTAGTGTTCTGCCAATCCTATTTAGGATGTCTCGAGTGAACAACTTGTAGATGACAGACAATAGGCAGATCGGGCGATAGTTGCCAATGTCACGGATGTCTCCCTTCTTGAACAGTAGTACGGTCCTGCTGGTTTTCCATTGGGACGGAACCTTGCATTCAGACAGGTAGCGAGTGAAGAGCCGAGCCAGTGTATTGATGAGTACTGACGGAAGGTTCTTCAGGTGTTCAGGTCTGACCATGTCTGGGCTGGGTGCTATTTATTTCTTTACCTACGAAATGGCGTGTCGGATTTCGGAAGGGAGAACGTTGGGAAGGACATATCCATCCTGTGGAATTTGGTATGTCGGCAAGTGGACATGGCTATCGAAGAGATTTGAGTAGAAGTCATAGATAATCTTCTCCATTGCCGTTCTGGAGGATGTGATGGATCCATCAGGACGTCTGAGGGCAGTCATCTTGGTCTTGTAGTTGGCAAAGGACAGGCGGGCGTTACGAATACTTTTCCCGGCTTCTGCCGCATCTACCAGTACTTCTGCTCTTCTCTCTTTGAGGTCTTCCTTGATCGCATCTCTGCACTGCTTTGCGAGCTCGGACGTTAGCTCGCGGTTGCCTGAGGCATGCGACAAACCACGCTGGCGAATTAGCTCAAGAGTTTTCGAAGATAGGCGATTTTTTGTGGCTATCTCTCTCTTGGCGTTCCTCGCACATTCATGGAGGTGCTGAACCAGTCGATCATATTCCTCGTCAATGTTGTCAACAATGGCATCTTCCCATGTTGCTGCAATAGTACCAAAGAGTTCCCAGTTGGTGGTCATTCTGGGATTTCTCTTTTTGAACTTTGCAGCCCTTTCTCCCCGCTCTGTGAAGTAGAATTTTGGACGAAGGAGACGGTGGTCTGATCCCGTTCGAAATTTTGGGACAACAGCGACATCAGTCAGGCAAAACCGTTGATTGAATATGATGTGGTCTATTTCGTTTTGGATTCGTCCACCGGGAGACTCCCATGTCCATCGTTTAGATTCTGCCTTCTGGAACTGTGAGTTACCATGAATGGTCTTGGTCGACATGATGAACTCAGACAGTCTCTCACCCTGTTCGTTCCATTCTAGGCCATGGGTCCCTATGTGAAGTTCTTCAGCTGATCTTCTCAGTCCTATCTTGGCACTAAAATCACCCACAATGATCTTGTAGAAGGTGTGGTCTTCTTTATAGAACTTCTCTAGCTCCATGTAGAACTTCTCGATTTCTCTTTCATCATAATGAGATGTTGGTGCGTAGACAACGAAGATAGAAACTGCAGGCAGTGAGCCACATCTATTCAAATGTAAATGTCCGATTCGGGTTGTTAGGCATTCGAATGAATCAATGCTCTTGGCCAAGTTTGTGTTGACAAGGACACCGACGCCTCCAACACCTCTTTTATCGCATGTTCCGAGGAACAATTCTTCTCCAGTGTCGAAAATGGCATGGTGAGATTCGTGCCTTCTTGTCTCGGTCAGACCAATGATGTCGTACTTGATCATTCGTGCTTGTACCATCAGGTCCTCGATGGATGCATCTGATGCTAGCGTACGTGCATTGAAAGTACAGACCATCATTTTTGTCTTCCTTCGTTGTGGCAGCCTAGGTCGGCCTTGAGATTTTGTCGGCCTCTCCTTTCTCATCCTTCTCAGTGCTGCCATGTCGGTGAAGCCTTCAGTGTCAGGTGAATGAGACCAGTTGTAGTTATTGGTTTTGGCATATCGAATACACAGCGGATAGCTTGCCAGGCTCTTCCGTGCGGGTGGAATACTCTCGGTAGCTTGACAGTCTTTCCGAGAGGGATAGAGGCTTTTGGGGTGACCTCTAATCACCCTTGTAGGTGTTACCATATTTGAACCCTATCAAATATGGTACGACAATTCCAGAAGATGGATATTTAGTGTCTTATGATGTGTCGCGCGGCCGCTTGCCGTGGCGTGGGTCCAGAAAGCGTCCTAGAGTGTGGCGATGGCTGGGTAGTGGAAGTAGTGCGGCTGGGCAGGGACAGCCGAGCGGCGGCTCCGGGAAGACGAGGCTGCAGCGGCGGCGGCGGGAAGATGTCGGGCGAGGACGAGCAGCAGGAGCAGATGATCGCCGAGGACCAGGTCGTGACCAAGTATAAGATGGGGGGCGACATCGCCAACAGGGTACTTCGTTCTTTGGTGGAAGCATCCAGCTCAGGTGTGTCAGTACTGAGCCTGTGTGAGAAAGGTGATGCCATGATTATGGAGGAGACGGGGAAAATTTTCAAGAAAGAAAAGGAAATGAAAAAAGGTATTGCCTTTCCCACCAGCCTTTCAGTAAATAATAGCATATGTCACTTCTCCCCTTTGAAGAGTGACCAGGACTATATCCTCTAGGAAGGTGACTTGGTAAAAATTGATCTGGGGGTCCATGTGGATGGCTTCATTGCTAATGTGGCTCATACTTTTGTGGTTGGCATAGTTCAGGGAACCCAAGTAACAGGGCGGAAAGCAGATGTCATCAAGGCAGCTCACCTCTGTGCTGAGGCTGCCCTGCGCCTGGTCAAACCTGGAAACCAGAACACACAAGTTACAGAAGCCTGGAACAAAGTTGCGCACTCATTTAATTGCACGCCAATTGAAGGTATGCTGTAACACCAATTGAAGCAGCATGTCATTGATGGAGAGAAAACCAGTATCCAGAATCCCACAGACCGGCAGAAGAAGGACCATGAAAAAGCTGAATTTGAGGTACATGAAGTATATGCTGTGGATGTCCTTGTCAGCTCAGGAGAAGGGAAGGCCAAGGATGCAGGACAGAGGACCACCATTTACAAAAGAGATCCTTCTAAGCAGTATGGCTTGAGGTTATGGTAGGAAATTACTAATATTCTTCCAATGAAATAAACATATATTACAAACTTAAGAATGGATATAATGGGGCTGGAGCAATAGCACAACAGGTAGGGCATTTGCCTTGCACGTGGCCGTCCCGGGGTTTGAATCCCAGCATCCCATATGGTCCCCTGGGCACCACCAGAAGTAATTCCTGAGTGCAGAACCAGGAGTAACCCCTGAGCATTGCAGGCTGTGACCCAAAAAGCCAAAAAAAAAAAAAGGATATAAAACAGTTCAAAACAAAATGTATCAGTGATATCCTCACATAAAAGTGTCCCATAATTTTGAAAGCATTTCAATCGTTTTAAAGGTCAAATATTTGCGGAACAGGTGTAGTTTGGGTCACACCCAGCAGTGTTCAAGGGTTACTCCTGGCTCTGTGTTATGGAATAGTTACCAACAGTACTCATGAAGTAATGCAATTCCATGGATAAAACCAGGATCATCTTCATTCAATTCAAGTGCCTTAATAATCCCGATATTTATCTGATCCATATCCATTCTATATATTTATTTTTTTCTTTTTTTTCTGATATTTGGGCCACATCTAACAATGTCCAGGACTAACATTATGTTTCTGTTATTTGGGCCAAATCCAGTGTTGTTCCTTGGTCTTTTCTCATGCCTGCAGTATGCATTGTACTGTATGTGGTATATAGGATTCAAACTGTGGTCAGCTGTGTCATCTCTCTAGCCTCAGATCAGGTATATTTACAATAGCACTGTAACACTGCCCTTCCACTCCACTGTTCATTGATTTGCTAAAGCAGGCACCAGTAATGTCTCCATTGTGAGACTTGTCCTTACTGTTTTGGGCATATCAAATATGCCACGGGGAGCTTGCCAGGCTCACTGAGAGGGACGGAGGAATTGAAACGGAGTCAGTCCCGTGCAAGGCAAACACCCTACCTGCTGTGCTATCCCTACAGCCCAATATTTACAGTATATAATTTTATTTCTTAAAAACTATTATGAACATGTTATATAAGAATTTTTTGTGACTTAAGTGTTGAAAAAATCTGTTTTGAGTATCAGTCCCATAGGTATGTGTAAATATTGAGATTAAATTAAATTTCTGTTGAGTATATAAATGGTTGTTTTTAAATTTTATTGTCTTTTCATATTAAAACATGGGCATATTTTGCATTGGACAAACGTATAATTTGTTTATTTTATTTTTCTCTCCATGATTGATGGTTATTTATAAGAATTGTTTGCCACTACATATGTGCTGTCTGTTTGGTAGAATTTCTCCTCCATTCACTCCATTTAGTGATTTCATTGGCACCTTCAGGGAAACTTGGTCATAGTGAGTCACTAAAGCCTTGTAAGTGATGGATTTGTCACCAATGTTATTCTCATAAGTTTTTTTTTTTTGTTCTTTGCTCCTTGTATTTCTGTCTCCTTTTCTAGTACATGGGATAATTTGATGGTTGTGATTGATCTCTAAGCAAAGGTTAGGCCAAGTGCCCTAAGTCAGTTCTTTCAATGTTGATTTTGATGACACATGTCCAGAAAATACAATTCATACAGATGCTTAGCGAGGTTAGAAGAGATTTTATTTTTTTTTTATATTTGTGTGTAAAATGGAAGGAATGAATGAAGACTGTTTTTGGTTGTTGTGCTACAACCAGCTTTGTTCAAGGGCTATTCCTGACTCAATACTTGGAGATTATTTATTGACCCTTCAACATGCAAAGGGATATTCTCCAGTACATGGAAAGTTCTCCCAGCACCCCAAATTATTTCTTAAATATACTAGAAGGCCAAATATTCATAATTCATCTTCTTGAAATCAAAAAATTACAAACTCCACCTGATTAAATCTGTGCCAGTTTTACTGACTAAGAAGGTGCAACGAGGGTTAAGTGTAGTGAGATTATTTATTTGAACACCTGAACTCCACAACCTCACCATGTCAAAGGAGATTATTACTAAAGATGACCTGTTGATTGAGTTAAAGAAGCAAAAGGAGATTGGATCAAGATGGCATGCCTAGCATGTGTGTTATCTAACCTCCTATTATAACTCCTTCAAAATGTCAGAGTATGTTTTTCTTTGAAAGAACATATCAAGAACAGCGCCAGAAAGTAAGAGCTATTACCACTGGTATAGCCAACTTTCTTTTCCTTTTTTATTTTTTTAGAAATTCCTAGAGGATAGAAAGCAGATGGGATCAGATAAATGGAACTGGCAAATCCCTGAGGCATTTGCAGGAGACAAGAAGGGTCAACCTGCTGGGAAGAAGGGAGTGGTCCCAAGGAAGCCCGAGGTTATTGCCACAGTGATGAATGCTCTCAGTGCTCAGGACTCCACTGGGTTTCTTGCCACAGGTTCTGAATCCTGCTCTGAATGCGTTTTCTTACAGTCTGCCTTGACAATCAACTGGGTGTGGGTGCTATAGTTCAAAAGGCACACAGAGGCCACAGATAGTCAGCACTCCTAAGAAAGAAAACTACATTATGGAGAAAAAGATTTATAGCATCCCCCAAAATGGATGGACCATTTTGTTGTTTTCCTATAACTCTGGAGAATATAATATAGCTAATCAGTAGATTTTTAAATAGGCTTACTTTTTCAACATGTAAATTTGAAACGATAATGTTCCTTTTGGAGCGATAGCACAGTGGGTAGGGCGTTCGCCTTACAAGCGGCCAACATGGCCGACCCGAGTTCGATTCCTCCGCCCCTCTCGGGGAGCCCGGCAAGCTACCGAGAGGATTCGATATGCCAGACACAGTAACAACAAAGTCTCCAATGGAGACGTTACTGGGCCCGCTCGAGCAAATCGACGATCAACGGGAGGGCCTTTACCTTTTACCTTTTTATAATTTAAAATATTTCAATTCCTTGAGCTCAGGCATAGGATTACACAAACTACTATCCAACCAGACCCTAGATATCATTCATCATCAGGACCTATGTCCTTTCATAGCTCCACGGATTAATTACAATTGAACATAATATAAAAACATAGTATTGAAAGATGGATTTACTTTGTTACTCACAAAGTATAAATTAACTTTGGCTTCTGGAAAGTTGTTTTGTAAAGGTAACTAGAATTAACTGAAACAATACAGGGGCCAGAGAAGTAGCCAGAATTCAAAAAGCTGGCTGATCACATGCCTTGCATGCAGAAGGCTAGGGTTCAATCTGTAGCACAGTCCCTTGAGTATCAGAGAAAGAACCCAAAGCACAGAGCCTGAAACAGACAACATCCCATCCCCCACTGCACAACTGTCCATGGCTCTAGGACAAAATCACAATGAAGCATGAGCTTAGGCCATCAAAATCTTAAACGATATTAGCCAACAATCATAGAGTTACAATCAGCAAGCAGGAGTTACGTCCTGCAAACATGCTAAACTGGGCCTACATTTTCTTTTCAATTTTCACTGAAAATGCAGTGCTTTGAAATGCTATCTAAGGTTGGAAGGATACATCATGTTAATGATGCACCTAATGTAGTATATACAGAGATTGCTTTATAATGACGGTCCTAGGTCTTTTAAGTCTTCTACATTCTGTTTCTTTTCCAAATCCCGTGGCAGTAACATATATTTGGTGTTAATGAATTGGATCACACAGCATTAGCTCGACAACCACGTGACAGGCTGCACTTTGATGGGTAGTTTACAGTGTTGTTTAAGCTTCATGACAGGGGCACCGAAACAGTGACATGCACAGAACTGCAGCCATTTCCATACCTTTAGTGTCAACAGGACCCAGCATTGTTGGGCTGCAATGCTCTTTCTTCTTATGGATTCTTCTGTTGTGCTGTTGCTTCTCCACTTTGTTTCTAATATTTTGTTTTCCTTTTGACCTACACCTAGCCTTGGTTCTTTTGTCTCATTTGGAAAGCAAAAATGAGAAACGGTTTAATTAGCTTAGCAGTGAGGTAAAGAAATATTATTAGGAATATAAAAATGCCTTTAAATGAAATTTGATGTGATGATCCACTGTGGGGAATTGTTGGCATTCTATCACCTTTTCCACTCCCTTCTGCTACTCTGGGCTGCTGATATCTCTGAGGTGCTGATATCTCTTGATCTTCATTTCTAGTGAAGGCAATATAGTGAAAATACACACTGAGATGTCTGATTTTGCTTTTTTGTTTGTTTTGAAGTGGTAAGTTGAAAGCTTGGCTTTGTGAATAATGTCAATTAAGTGATTATTCTACAGATAAAAAAGGTAAGTGCTGCAACTTAAGAATCAACAAGCGTAAGGAGCTAACTGCATAAACATTCCAGTATTTTATCAACCCATTACATAACTCCAAATATCCACTTTTGCACTACTGTAGGCATAAGAAAAAGAATGAAAGTCCAGATTTTCTGCTCTTGGGATCTTTACCTTTATTCTATAGAGTCTGCTATGACTGCCATTGGTCAAATGATTGAATGTGAACTCTGCTTGAGCATATATTTCAGTAAATGTGATTAAACAGACTTCTACCACTGTGCACACATGGTGCTTACTTAAGAATTAACAAGTTGAGTGACCTAAGAGATCCTAAGTCTAGTGGGTAGGACTCTTGCATTTAATGCTGCCAAAATGGGTTTGGTCCCAGCACCCCATAAGTTCTCCTGAGCTCACCCAGGAGTGATCCCTGAAAACAGAGGCAGGAGTAAGTCCTGAGCACTCTTGGATGTGGCCCAACTTGTATTACTTGTGTCACTTGTTATTCTGTTGCTCATCTATTTGCTTGAGTGGGTGCCAGTAACATCTCCATTTCTCCCTGCCGCATGCTAGTGTAGCCCAATGGCTTCTGCTCACTCCAGGAACATGAAGAGACTCAAATGATTTGTTCAGAAATACAACCACCTCATAGGTGGGTGGCCATGCATTCTTTTGACATCCATGTAATCCAAACCGACCGAATGGATGTGACCCAACATAAAGAAAATAATAAAGACTTTTTCCTTCACAATAATGTAGATATGTTGCATTCCATTGAACTATACAGGGTACGATGATGTGCATTCTTATACAAGGATCTCTAACAAATGCAGGAAAAGAAGCCATATACTTTAAGTAGGCCCTGTTTTGTAAAGAAAGTCTTAACCCAAGAAGGCTGAGAGTCAAGTACCACTCAACGATGCTATCTCCATCTAGAACAATACCACATACTTCAAATTCTTTGTTCAGTCTAATGAAGAGCAACCACATTTTCCTGACATGCACAACTTCTGTAGGTGAATTCTGAGTTCCTAAAACAACTTGTTTTTCATTCTACACCAAGTTCTCTCTCTCTCTCTGTGTCTCTCTCTCTGTCTCTCTGTCTCTCTCTCTCTCTCTCTCTCTCTGTCTCTCTCTCTGTCTCTCTCTCCAGAGTACAGGGAGTGGCAAATCTACCATGTATTTTTCAGAAGAACTAGAAGAGGGATTATTCCTAGCTAGTGATGCCTATGGTTCCACTTGCAGGTCCGAAGATGCATTTTGCAACTTTGAAATTATGATGGTGCTAGGGATTATCTGGACCATCACATGGTACTTGAGGTTTTATCAAAAATGTTCAGAAAATTATGTGGTGCAGAGAATAGAAGAATTTTTTAAAATATGCAAACGTTTGCCTTAAACCCTGTACTATCTATTGCGCCATTGCCAGAAATTTTCTGTGCAAATAAAGCCCTACTGGGTTTTTTTTTTTATTTTTAATTTTTATTAGCGAAACACCATGAGGTACAGTTGTAGACTTACAAATTTTTGTGCTTGAGTTTTAGTTATAAAATGATAGATTACCCATCCATCCACCAGTGCACATTCTCACCAACAATGATCCCAGTATCCCTCCCAATCCTCCATCCCCCCCAACCCACCCTACCTCTGTGGCAGGGAATTCCCTTTTGTTCTCTCTCTTCTTTTGGGTGCCGTGGTTTGCAAAAGAGGGCTTGAGTGGCAATCATGTTCGGTCTATAGTCTACTTTCAGCATGCATCTCCCATCATGGGTGGATCCTCTAAACACCCTTTACTTGGTGCTCCCTTATGTATCTGAGTTGCCTTTTCCCCTAGCATATGCGGCTGGCCTCCAAGCCATGGAGTGTATCTCCTGGTTTTAAGCTCGGCTATTCTTGAGTCGAGAAGGATATGGAAGGAGAGGCTGATAAAACACCAAGGCAGATATAGGCTACCAAAACGCAGAAAAACAAAAATGATTGTCTGTACTTTTAATGCTCGTACCCTGGCATCTGCTGCATCCATTGAAGACCTTATGGTACAAGCACGAAAGATCAAGTACGACATCATTGGTCTGACCGAAACGAGAAGACATCAATTCCATCATGCTGTTTTCGACACTGGAGAAGAACTGTTCCTTGGAACATGTGATAAAAGAGGCGTCGGTGGTGTCGGTATCCTTGTCAACACAAACTTAGTCACGAGCGTTGATTCATTTGAATGCCTAACAACCCGAATCGGATGATTACACTTGAATAAATGTGGCTCACTACCGGCAGTTTCTATCTTTGTTGTCTATGCACCAACATCCAGTTATGGTGAAAGAGAAACTGAGAAATTCTACATGGAGCTGGAGAAATTCTATAAAGAAGATCACACCTTCTACAAGATCATTGTCGGTGATTTTAATGCCAAGATAGGACCAAGAAGATCAGTCGATGAACTCCACATCGGAACCCATGGCCTGGAATGGAACGAACAGGGTGACAGACTGTCTGAGTTCATCATGTCAACCAAAACCTTCCATGGTAACTCACAATTCCAAAAGGCTGAATCTAAATGTTGGACATGGGAGTCTCCCGATGGACGGTTCCACAATGAAATAGACCACATCATATTCAATCGGCGGTTTTGCCTAACCGAAGTTGCTGTTGTCCCAAAAATCCAAACGGGATCAGACCACCGTCTTCTTCGTGCAAATTCTACCTCACAGAACGAGGAGAAAAGAATGCAAGGTTTAAGAAGAGGACTCCCAGAACAACCACCAACTGGGAACTCTTTGGCTCTGTTGCGGCAACTTGGGAAGATGCCGTCATTGACAACATTGATGAGGAATACGATCGAATGATTCAGCACCTCCATGATTGTGCAAGGAATGCCAAGAGAGAGATAACCACAAAAAACCGTCTTTCTTCGAACACTCTTGAACTTATTCGCCAACGTGGCTTGGAACGTGCCTCAGGCAACCACAAGCAAACGTCCGAACTGGCTAAACAGTGCAGAGAAGCCATCAAGGATGACCTCAAAAACAGGAGAGCAGCAGTACTGGTAGATGCAGCAGAAGCTGGGAAAAACATTCGTAATGCCCGCCTGTCCTTCACCAACTACAAAACCAAGATGACTGCCCTCCGACATCATGATGGATCTATCACATCTTCCAGAAGTGCAATGGAGAAGATTATTCATGACTTCTACTCAGATCTCTTTAATAGCCACATCCACTTGCCCACATACCACATACCACATGATGGATATGTCGTTCCCAATGTTCTCCCTTCCGAAATCCAACATGCCATCTCGTCGGTAAAGAAACAAAGAGCACCTGGCCCAGACAAGATCAGACCTGAACACCTGAAGAACTTACCATCAGTACTCATCAATACATTGGCTCGACTCTTCACACGCTACCTGTCTGAATGCAAGGTTCCATCCCAATGGAAAACCAGCAAGACTACTATCAAGAAAGGAGACATCCACGACATTGGCAACTATCGCCCAATCTGCCTATTGTCTGTCATCTACAAACTATTCACTCGAGTCATTCTGAATAGGATTAGCAAAACACTAGATGAAGGACAACCATGTGAAAAAGCTGGATTCCGAAAAGGATGCAGTACCATCGACCATATTCACACAGTAACCAAGCTCATTGAGGTATCTCGGGAGTTCAAGATGCCACTCTGTCTAACGTTCATTGATTTAAAGAAGGCCTTTGATTCTGTTGAGACGGAAGCGGTCATAGAATCCCTAGCCAATCAGGGCGTACAAACTCAATACATCAGGATCCTTCGTGAGCTCTATTGCGGATTCACTACCAAGATCTCACCATTCTACAAAGAAGTAATCATCCATATCAAGAGAGGGGTTCGGCAGGGTGATACCATTTCACCAAAACTCTTCAGTGCCACCCTCGAGAACATCATGCGACGACTGGAATGGGAAGGAATGGGAGTGAAGATAGATGGTCAGCAACTACACCACCTCCGCTTTGCTGATGACATCGTTCTAATAACACCAAACATCAACCAAGCGGCACAAATGCTGAACGACTTTGACCGTGAATGTGGAAAGGTCGGACTACAGCTGAATCTTGCGAAGACAATGTTTATGAGAAACAGCCTTGTTCCTGACGCTCCATTCGCTCTCAACGGAACCACCATCTCCGAATGCAACAGTTATATATACCTAGGTCGAGAAATCAACATGATGAATGACCTGGCACCTGAGTTGCGCAGGAGGAAGAGAGCGGCTTGGAATGCCTTCAAGAGCATTGAAGAAATAACTAAAAGGACAAAGAACCTCCAGCTACGAGCACATCTCTTTGATTCCACTATTCTTCCTGCATTAACATATGCCTCAGAGACCTGGACCCTACGAAAACAGGATGAGAACACTATTCGGGTCTCTCAAAGAGGAATCGAAAGAACTATGCTTGGAATATCATGATTCACTCAAATGAGAGATAGAATCCGGAGTTCTGATCTTCGTCAACGCTCAAGAATCAGGGACGCTGTCTCATTTGCCAAGACATCAAAAATCAGATGGGCTGGACACGTAATGAGGTTTACAGACAACCGCTGGACTAGAGCCATTACTGATTGGATTCCACGAGACATCAAAAGATCACGTGGACGCCCACCTATAAGATGGTCAGACTTCTTCGTCAAGACCCTAAATGATCGGTTTGAGGCTCTACATGTTCCTAAAATGAACAGATACCATTGGGCTACGCTAGCACGCAACCGGGATGAATGGAGACGTTACTGGCACCCGCTCAAATAAATCGATGAATAACGGGGATTAAGTGATTAAGTGATAAGTGATTATTCTTGACTGTTAGTCTCCTATTTTGTTACTTTATATTCCCCAGATAAATGCAATTTTTCTATGTCTGTCCCTCTCTTTCTTACTCATTTCACTAAGCATGATACTTTCTATGTAGTACCACTTGTATGTAAATTTAATGACTTCATCTTTTCTAACAGCTACATAGTATTCCATTGTGTAGATGTACCAAAGTCTCTTTAACCAGTCTTCTATTCTTGGACACTCAGGTTTTTTTCAGATTCCAGCTATTGTAAACAGTGCTGCAATGAACAAACAAGTGCAGATGTCACTTCAGCTATACTTTTTTGCCTTTCTGGGATATATTCCCAGTAGTGGTATTGCTGGGAAATGGGAGCTTAATTTCTAATTTTTTGAGAATCGTCCATACCTTTTTTCCAAAAGGGCTGAACCAGTCGGCATTCCCACCAGCAGTAAAGGAGGGTACTTTTCTCGCCACATCCGTGCCAGCACTGGTTTTTTTGTTCTTGTGGATGCGGGCCAGTCTCAGTGGTGTGAAATGATATCTCATTGTGGTTTTGATCTGCATCTCCCTGATGATTAATGATGTGGAGCATTTTCTCATGTGCTTTTTAGCCATTCGGATTTCTTCTTTGAGAAAGATTCTCTTCATTTTGCCATCCCATTTTTGATGGGTTGGATGTTTTCTTCTTGTGGAGTTCTACCAGTATATCGTATATACTTGACATCAACCCCTTGTCAGATGGATATTGGGCAAAAAACCTTTCCGATTCTGTATATTGTCTTTGTATTTTGGTAATTTTTGAGGTGCAGAAGCTTCTTAGTTTAAGATAGTCCCTTGTGTCTATCGCTGTTTTCACTTGCTTTGCCAGTGGCGTGACATTTTTGAAGACACCGTTAGCTTCAATGCTGTGGAGGGTTATGCCAACCTTGTTTTCAATGTGCCTTACGGATTCCGGTCTTATGTTGAGGTCTTTAGTCCATTTTGATCTTATTTTTGTACATGGTGTTAGGTAGAGACCTGAGCCCATTTTTTGCATGTAGCTGTCCAGTTTTGCCAGCACTGTTAAAGAGGCTTTCCTTGCTCCACTTCACATGTCTTGCTCCCTTATAAAAGATTAGATGATCATATGTTTTGGTACAGATATCAGTATATTCAACCCTGTTCAATTTTTCTGCAGCTCTGCCTTTGTTCCAGTACCATGCTATTTTAAGTATTACTGCTTTGCAGTAGACTTGAACTTAGGGAGGTTGATACTTCCCATTTTCTTTTTCCCAAGAATTTCTTTAGCTATTTGCAGGGCCTTCCTGCTCCATATGAATTTCAGGAGTGCTTGCTCCATTTCTTTGAAGAATGTCATGGGTTTCATTATAGGGATCACATTGACTTTGTACAATGTTTTGGTAAGTATTGCCATTTTGACAATGTTAATTTTCCTGATCCAGGATCAGGGGATATCTTTCCATTTTCTCGTGTCATCTTTTATTTTCTGAAGTAGCATTTTGTAATTTTCTTTGTACAGGTCTTTTATTTCTTAGTTAAGCTGATTTCTAGGTACTTAATTTTCTGGAGCACAACTGTGAACTGAATTGTTTTTTTATGTCACTTTCTTCTGTCTCATTATTTGCATATAGGAAATCCATGGACTTTTGATATTGATTTCATAGCCTGCAACTTTACTATACAAGTCTATTGTTTCTAGGAGTTTCTTGCTAGAGGTTTTAGGGTTCTCTCTATATATATAGTATAATATCATCTGCAAATAATGAGAGCTTGATTTCATCCTTTCCTACCTGAATGCCTTTAATATCTTTTTCTTGCCTAACCACTATTGCAATTACTTCCAGTTATATTGAATAGCAGTGGAGAGAGTGGGCATCCTTTTCTCATCCCTCATCTTAGAGGGAATTCTCTCAGTTTTTCCCCATTGAGGATGATGCTTGCCATAGGCTTGTGGTAGATGGCTTTAACTATATTTAGGAAAGTCCCCACCATACTCATCTTGGTGAGAGTTTTCATCATAAACAGGTGCTGGATCTTGTCAAATGTTTTCTCTGCATCTCTTGATATGATTATATGATTTTATCCTTTCTTTTGTTGATATGATGGATTATGTTGATTGATTCCTGAATGTCAAACCATCCTTACATCCCCAGGATTAATCCCACTTGGTCATGGTGTATGATCTTTTTGATGAGTTGTTGAATTTGATATTCTAGTATTTTGTTGAGAATCTTCGCATCCATATTCATCAGGGATATCAGCCTGTAGTTTTCTTTTCTTGTAGTGTCTTTTTTCCCTTTGGGTATTAGAGAGATATAGGCTTCATAGAAACTCTTTGGGAGAGTTTCTGTTTCTTCAATTTCCTGGAAAAGATTGAGAAGAACATGCAGTAGGTCCTCTTTAAACGTTTGGAAAAATTAGCTAGTGGATCCATATGGAGTTGGGATTTTGTTTTTGAGATGAATTTTTATTACAGTTTCAATTTCCTTGATGTTAATATGACTATTCAGGTCCTGTAGATCTCCTTGATTCAGCCTGGTGAGATTATAGGAATCCAGAAATTTATGCATTTTTTCCTAGGTTCTCTTTTTTCATGGCATATAGACTTTCAAAGTATACTCTGATGATCTTTCGAATTTCTTAGGTTTCTGTTGTGATGTTCCCCTTCTCATTTCTGATTCGGTTTATTAGGGTTCTCTCTCTCTTTCTTTGTGAGTCTTGCTAGTGGTTTATCCATCTTGTTTATTTTCTCGAAGAACCAGCTCTTGGTTTCATTGTTGTTTCAGATTGTTTTGGGGGCTTCCATGTCATGATTTCTTCTCTAATTTTTATTATATCTTTCCTTCTGCCTGGTTTGGGCTCCTTTTGTTGGTCCTTTTCTAAAATCTTCACTCTAAAGTCAAGTTGTTTATGTGGGCCTTTTCTGTCTTTCCTGAGAAATGCTTGCAGAGCTACAAATGTTGCCTTAACAAAGCTTTTGCTACATCCCATAGGTTCTGGTAGCTCATTTCTTCATTCTCATTAGTTTTAAGGTATCCTTTGATTTCATCCTTGACTTCCTTCCTGACCAACTTGTTGTTCAACGTCTAGGTGTTTGATTTGGTTTTCCGTGTCTGTGTGTGATTCACTTCTATCTTCATTGCATCTTGGTCTGAAAAGATTGTTGATACTATTTCTATCTTCCTGATTCTATTGAGGTATGTTTTGTGGCCTAGCAAATGATCTATTTTGGGAAATGTTTCATGTGCACTGGAGAAGAATGTGTATTCTTTCCTTTTGGGGGTGTAAAGCCCTTTATAGGTCTGTAAGGCCTCTCTTTTCTATTTCTTCTTTCAATGCCAATGTTTCCTTGCCAAGTTTTTCTCTGGTTGATCTATCCAGAGGTAATAAAGTGATGTTGAAGTCTCCGGCTACAATTGTGTTGCTACCAATGTCCTCCTTATAAATCTGTTAGCAGTTGTTTTAAGTATTTAGTTGTTCCCTCATTAGGTACGTATACATTTAAGAGTGTTATTTCTCTTGTTGTACGTATCCCTTGATGGATACAAAATGGCCTTCTCTGTCCCTTCTCCTTTTTTTCAACCTGTCAAATAGCAGTATGTCTACTTCATCTTTTTAGAGGGAGCTGTTTGCTAGCAAAATTGTTTTCCATCCTTTAACTTTGAGTCTGTGTTTGCTCTGATTGTTCAGATGAGTTTCTTGCAGGTAGCAGAATTTTGGGTTCTGTCTCTGAATCCATTTGTCACTCTTAGTCTCCTAATAGGTGAATTTAGACCATTGACGTTAAGAGGGATTATTGTTATGAAGTTTTGTGTCATGTCATCTTTCTGTAAGTGTCTGTTTTGCTATTAGGGTTTGTCTTGTCTTATAGTAGCAGCCACTTTACCCATTCTTTTAGGTTTGGTTTTGAGTTTATGAAGTCCCTGAGCTGCTGTTTTTCCACAAAATAATGTATCGTTCCTTCGAGTTTGAGTGAGATTGTAGCCAGATAGTGTATTCTTGGTGAAGCATTCATTTCAGTGAGTTTTTTCACTTTACCCACCATTGCCATTGGGCTTAGAGGGTTTCCTCCGATAAGTCTGCTGTGAATCTAAGGGGTGCTCCTTTGTATGTGATTTCCTTTTTTGACCTTGCTGCTTGCAGTATTGTGTCTCTATCCACAGCACCCATCATTCTAACTATGATATGTCTTGGAATGTTATTATTAGGGTCTCTTTTAGCTGGCACCCCCAGGTTCCTTGAATCTTAATGTCTGCATTGTCCAGCTCTGGGCACCTTTCAGTAATGATTTTTTTAACTGTGGTTTTTTCATTGGGATTGTTTCCCTGAGGTTCTGGTACTCCAATGATTCTAATGTTGTTCCTCTTGGAATTATCTCCTAGGACTCTGATTCACTCTAGAGCTGTTTTTAGATCTCTTGCCATTGTTTGTTGTTGCCTGTTGGCATCGTGCAGCTGATCTTTCAGCTCACTGATTCTGTCTTCAGCTGTGGCCATTCTACAGTTGAGGGCACAGACTGAGATTTTATTTCATCAACCGAATCTTTTATTCATGACATTTCTTCCATAGCTCTCCAATTTCTGCTCTCATTTCTTCCTGTACTTTCTTCATTGTTTCTTTCATGTCCTCCTTTAATTTGCTGGATATCTGTCGCACTACTTCATAGAGTTCATTGAACATCTTCATTACTTCATATCTGAATTCTTTCTCAGAGAGGTCCCTTAGGTGAGTAGCTCCTACTGAGGCTTCTGGACTCTTTTCACCATCCTCACCTCATGATGGGGATTTGCATTGTTTATTTGTTTATGTAGCCTTATAGAGACAGACATGTTACACTAGATTGCTGGGTATGAGTAAATTACCTGTGGCTGCTTGGCCCAAAATTAGGCTAGGCCCACTTTTACAGAAGCCATGTCCACTTTTGAAGAGGTCACGCCCCCTATGAATACCTGGTGTCGGGGGGTATAAACCTGGGGGAGGAAGAAGACCAGGCACAGCGTTGGGGATGAACAGGAAGAGGCTCATTGATGGTGAAGGTCCCACCGTCCTAGAGGACACCTGGGGTGCGTATGTGGAGAAATCCAAATCAGTTCGAATACTAACTGACCTGGGGGAGGACGATAACTGAGCACAGCACTGGAGATGAACAGGAAGAGGCTCAGGGATGGTGAGCATTCTAGGGTCCTAGAGGACACCTTGGACGTGTATGTGGAGAAACCCTACTGGATTTTAGGCTCAGAAGTGCCACGTCCTTATATTATTAAGGCCTGAAAAAAATTATTTTCTTCATTTTAGTGAATTTCAATGAAGAATTAAAATAAGCATTGTTTTTAAAGGGTTGGAAATCTATCTTTGGTTGTCAATAACTTTTTTTGAGTTATTTTTGCAGACCAATGATAAGTATAAAATTGAATCATTCCTAGTCCATTGTATTTCATGGAGTTTTTCAAATCTTACAACAGAAATACATGGGAACAAAGAAGTAGGAAAAGGCATGCTTCAACTGCTGCTATTTTTGTATCTGCTCATGTGTTTCTAACATCTGACTCAGTCTTATGCTTAAGTCCGTTATGACATTACTGTAGTTATCATTCTGCTCCCTAGGTAACTTGTACAATGTAGAATCATGGATTTGTCTTTGAATACAATCACGGCATAGTACTTTGGTTAGGTCAAACTTCACAGAATACTGATAAAATCCCAAGCATGTGAAAGATTTCATTGGCATTTCTTCAGGTTTAATGACATACATGCAGCAAAGTTGAAATGAGAGTGGGACTCTGGGAATTCAGATAGGAGCTATAAATTTGAAGTGCCTGCTTCTAGCTGGTATTTGAAGACTAATGAGTAATTTTTAACTAATAATATTTGATTTGATAAGTCATATTCATAAGATAACCATGGCTTGTGATCAAAGAGACAAAAACAAAACACATAATTAGTAAGGAGATATTGGTTTTCAGTATTATGATTTCTCGGTAAGTTTCAAGTTCATACTGTGCATTTATATTAAAGACACCATAGAGAATATTTCCATCAGAATGATTTAACCTTGGGATCAGGTTTGAAGAAGTATTAGATATAAAGTGACATAAGCAACAATAACGAACCCCACATGACCTAGTTTGAAAGCTCAAAAGAACCATAAAGAAAGGCACAGCTGGAATGATGGTATTAGAAAAAAAATCACAAAGAAAAACATCCATCTTCTTGCCTCATGTCCCACTCACACTCCAGTTTACCTCGTTACCTTATATGATGATTAAGTACACACCTACCACCTCCTATTTTTACCTTATTGTTGTTTTCTGACCCAAGAAAAATAACCTCATACTAAACTGCTTCAAAATATCTGACTACAAGTTTCAATCATTTCCATTTCAATCCTTTCATTAGCTACAGAATGTTAGCACAGCTGAATCTCATGTGATCCTTTGAGGAAAAAAATATTAACAAATGAAATTTTTATAGAGAAAAGTTTTTAACAACTCCATTTCGAGGCTGGAGAGATAATATTGCAGGTAAAGCACTTGCTTTGCATGACATTGTCCTGGGTTCCAATTCCTGGCATCCTACTCTTGAAGTAGTACCTGAGCAAAAAGTAGAGTGTAAGCCCAGAGCATAGTCATGTGTAATCCAAAGAGAAAACAAACAAATTAAAAGGATAAAAATGCAAAACAACTCCACTCCTTACGAAGGGAATTTTAAAAGTTTATATATTCCAAGACATGTAGAAAATTCTGATTCTGAGTGGTTCCTACTGTCTTAATTTCAGTCAGGATAATGGTATTCATCTCCAGTTATGGAATTGCTTACAGTATCAGTACAATAAGAAGCATATGGGCTCAGGGACAGAGAGATGGTACAGTGGATAGCGCACTTGCACATGGCCAACACAGTTAGATCCCTGGATGGCATCTCTTATGGTTTTCTAAGATCAATGGGACGGATCGCTGAGTGCTGAGGCAGGAGTTACTCCTGAACACTGCAGGACACAGCCTCAACACAAAATAAGAAGTAAATGAACACTATTCTGTCACAGCTCAAAATAAGAAAAAGTGGCCCTAGAATGGATTGAGGTGAAAGGATACAACTCATATTGTCCTGAGGGAGCAGAAAACTTATTTACATGTATTTATTTTTAAATTTCCAGTAATATGATTTCCTGTAAGAAATGTTTCATTGTATATTTTATCCTGATGTAGTTATGAAACATATCTTAAAAGAAATAAACACAGATAACTAAAATAAATACAAAGGAGAAAAGTAAGAAAACAGTTCCAGAAATTTCTCTGCTGGATCTTGATGTATAATCTGATAGTTAGATGCAATAAATTTTAAAACCCTGGTCTTCTCTGTCCTCGTAACTGGCAAATCTGGTGAACTTGGATGGGATGTCTGAGGCATTAGTGCAATTTTTGTTCTAAGTTCTGAGTTTTTCTGGATAGCTTTATTTGTCACTCTTTCTTCTAATCCTCTCTTTCTCTCGCTTGCGCTCTCTCTCTCTTTCTCTCTCCTCCCGGCTCTGTCTGGCTTCCTGCAAAATTATGGTTCCAAATATTGTAGGTATTCTCTTAACAATCAATTTGGATATAGAATTATCAAAAATGGTTTGTAAAGTATGACTTCGAAAACTTTTAAATATTAGCCTCTGGGTCAAAATAAACGAAGTATTTTTTATCTAGTTGAACAAACACTGAAGGTTATTTAAAAAAATCTTTAAAAAAAACGGCCCAGGCTCAGAATATACTTCACTGTATAACATGTCAAAGACCAGCGCCAGCTTTTCAAAATTTGGCACTAGAGAAAATTCAGCAGAAAAAACGGTATATGAAATAATGAATATCATAAAAGCGTATTTTGCTACATAATTAGAAATGCCATGTGTTCAATAACACCAACATATTCCAGATTATTCTTTTTTAATTCATTAAATATCTTGGAAAATATACAAACATTATATACTCTTGACTCTCCATGATTCTGCTGGCTTATGAGGAGACTAAGGGAACCTGCATAATTTTTTTAGTCAAGTCAGACATGAGAAAAGGGGAGAAGGAAAATTAGGGAGGCTACGGATAAAAGGATGTTGCAAATTTATACAAATTCATTGAGGAAATACTTTGTAAAACTCGAATTACAAAACTTCATATTATTAGTGATTTAAGGGCCATATTTATTTGTTATGGTATCTAAATGTATTTTGTTTGATTTACTGTTGATCTAGATGCCAGTGTATCATACATAAAGTGTGATTTTTATAAATATATTGTGGCATCTAAACTATTGATACATCTACCAGAACATATAAGAGACAAATAGAATAGAAAGAAACACTACCTACCTTAAATTTTATTTTTCAAGTACAGAGAAAATAAAAATTGGTTTATGTGAATAGTAATGATTTCCAGAAGTTGTCTATAATTTCTTGGCATTTTATTTCAATTCCATTATTTGCTTATCTCAAAAATGAATCAATATATAGGAATGCTAATGTCAATCTCACTTTTTTCCACTTCCATAATAGATTCAATATTTTGAGAAAATAGTACCTTTATTTCAAGGAGTGAAAAGGTTTTTCACACATTTCATTAAATCATATTGCATCCCATGACAAAAATATAGTTACTATTATTAAACTTCAATTTCAAAAGTGAAAAATGAGGAAGAGAGTAGAATTACTTTTTTCTAAAATCTCACAGTTGAACCCTGTTGACCTTGTAGACTCTATCTTTTGTATATGATACATATATATCAGATATCAGAGAGTATGCCCATATCCCATGCTTGCTTGAGATGACCTTCCTGATGTCTTACACACCTTAATATTAACAAAGTAGGCATTTCTTTATGTACTGATGCTTAAGCATTTACTCAGATATTTTGTGGATTACAATTTGGAATAATGGACTCATAATACTTTCTCCAGTGATATTTTTATCCAATATTCTAGACATTAGTAAGTGAATAAAAAAATGTCTGTGTTAAATTAAGTCAATCAGATTCTTTGTCTTTGAAATTAGAAAAAATATGTATACTTAAATTATATTGAACACTAACTCATCAAATTGTGAGAATATTGTGATTGAAGATGGTCACAATGCTTCTACAGTTGATTTCCTAGATATCTATGATTTGTGACTTTCAACAACAAATTCTTCTGTTGATTTCTAATCTACTCTATTTTCCATCCAACATTTTCCTCAAAAACCATATGATCAAAGTCAGCTATAACCCTATTATAGCTTAGAGTTCTTTATATACAAGCAACAATGATTTTTTATCTAAAATAATTCTTAAATCCCACTATCACTGATTTCCTATAGCAGTATCAAATTGTTTGACTTCTAGTGTCTTTCTCCGTCTTTTTTTTTGTCATAAAAATCTTTTTCACAGTCATGCTATCATCTAAAGAAAATTTACTCAAAAGTATCTTTTTAGGGTAAGAGTGAAACTGCTTTGACTTACACCCACCAAATCATGTTAGATTACTGGCAATGCATATAGACCAGTGAGCAATGCGAAAAGTGATTCCTGGCTGAAAAGGCAAAAATCATTCCTGAGAACCACTGAGATATGCCCTCCCAACAAAAAAAATTTCTCTCCTGTTTTACAGTATTTATTTAGCTTGACTGTCCATTTTATTTATTGATGTACAAGAAAAATTCTGCAAAGATGCAATTATAAAATTTATTAATTTCTAAAATAAAAAAAAATGGGTACTTTTTTTTTACAAAATAACATGAAGAAAACCAAAGACAAAATGATGAGGCAAGTTGCCTGATTTAGTATCTGAGTCTATTACTTGCTCCCTTTTATGTCACTTCTTTTGAACGCCAAGTCAAGAGAAATGAAAAATACAGTGACATAAAGATTGTAAAAAGTTCTAATAAAAAATTAAATTTTATGTTAATAATATCCTTATGAATAGTTTGATACCTAAATAATATAGATAAATCTTGTCTTTTATTTAGACCATAATGTTGATTAACTAATTTAATGTGCACATATTATAATCATTATGAATGATTAGGAATGTTGCCAAGAGCAATTAAACTTTTTCATTAATTTTTTAGGTGGGGAATTTTTCCAAGTTGTGTGAAAGAGGCCTAAGGGCCCTTCTTGGAGATTCTTGATTAACTGATCAATTGTCAAGCATTACAAATGATAAATTGAAAAAAAGCTGCAATTAATGTTAGATGCATATGTGAAAAATGCATCTAAACATTCATATGCATAAATACTGCAAAGGAAAACTTGTATCAGGCATTATGATTATAAGACTATGTATATATACATATAGCTATATGCATATGTAGGTTTGTGCATACATACATATTTTCCTATATTTTATTTATGTATATTTACCCACACATATAATATAAATATATAAAAAAATACATATACTTTGGAGGTCACACAGCGGATCTCAAGGATTGCTCTTGGTCCAATGTTTAGTGACCTCTCCCCACAGAGTTCAGGGGTCATATGGAGCAAATTAGTAGAATAATCATCCTGGGGTACAACCAGGACTTGTCAACCAAACACTTTACTCTCTGCACTTTCTCCTCTGACCTAGTCATAAATAATTTTAAGTATGTGTTCTTATTGCAATTATTTTTTAGTTCATTGTTATTTGAAGTGCAAATTTAGTGAAAATGCTAAAACTAATTTTGTTTGACTACAGAGAGACATGGTGTTTGACACGAGTGTTAAATCAGTTTGACTGAGCCTAAACGACCTAGTATCAAGTCTGTTGCTAAGATCCTTGATTTCAATTTATTTTTAAAAGAGAGACAATAGCCATGTCATAAGCTTGTGTCAAGCACAAAATTAACCAAGTTTACAATAGTCACAGCAAGTTAAAGCATGATTTATTATCATTATTGATCACATGGAAAAGTGCACACAAGGACTCAATTTACGGCAGGGGTAAAGAATTTAGTGTATTCAAGAAGGGGTACTTTTTCAAGGCAGGGTAAACTCTGTAGAAATGGCCAATAAATCCTTATATTTGATATATAAGTTAAGAAAATTAACTAGGAACCAAGAATATGTTCATGTTCAAGTTAGTGATATTTGTCCTCAAAACTAAACCACAATAAAATTACGTATATTTTTAAAGATACTATATTGAGGTATGAACTGTTGGAAATTATTTAAATGCCAAAGACTGTGTTTAGTTTATTTATCAAGCAGAAATGAAACAGTTTTCACAAAGAAGAGTTTTTCACAAAGAAATATTCAGATGACAAAAATATTCACTGCCTTACCAATATAACAATAACATTCATTTTTTCATTATTTATTTTTGAAAGGTAAATAATGATGTGAGGAAAACTGAAACTAAATAAAATATGATCTCATTGAAATCAACTTATGTTAAATAACTAAAAGTAGAATTGTTTTCACTAATTAAAAATATTTGAAATAAAATTATACAACTGCCTTTTAGATTTTTTATTTCTATATCTCCTTGCATGAGTACACATTTCTTATGCAGAGTTAGATTGACAGATTTTAGCAGGACAAGAAAAATAAGATTTCTACACTCTAGTTTTTCTGAGCATAGAATGTCCTGTTATAATTTCTAGCATCCAATATAGTTACACGGATCAGGTAGTGCACTGACATGTGAACTTACTGTCCCCAGAGGGAAACAAGAAGAGATGCAATGGCAATTTATTTGAACTGGTGTTGGAGAGGAGCAATAGCACAGCAGTAGGTAGGGCATTTGCCTTGCGCACAGCCAGGTACAATTCCCCCGCCCCTCTTGGAGAGCCCAGCAAGCTATGGAGAGTATCTCACCCGCAGGGCAGAGCCTGGCAAACTACTCGTGATGATTTCGATATGCCAAACACAGTAACAACAAGTCTCATACCTCAATATAGTGGCTTTAAAAATATATGTAATTTTATTGTAGTTTAGTTTCAAGGACAAATATCACTAACTTTAAATTAAATATAAGGAGACGTTACTGGGCCCGCTTGAGCAAATCAATGAACAACAGGAGGATAGTGTGATAGTGTGGTATTGAACAATGTTTTAAATACAATTGCCTGAGAGCTATTCCAGTAGTAAAAGAAGTGGGTTTCTTTTTTTCTTTCAAAATAATAAAGTATCTGTTAATAAAACATATCTCTTAGAAAGAAAAGTTGCACTATATTAATATCAATATAAATTTGAAATAGATGAAAAATTATGGAGAATAACTGAAGAGACAGTACACTGGGGAAGGCCTATGCCTTGCATTATCTGACATGAGTACAGTCCCCAACAAAGCGTATTGTCTCACAAGCCACACTAAGTGTGATCCCTGAAAACAGCCAGAAGTAAACCTTGAGCACAAACGAGTGTGGTCCCAAAATGCAAATAAATAAATACAACAATTAAAAATGAAGTTGTGAGCTTAGTTAATTAGCAACATATTATTCAGTGCAAATTTTAGAGGTGCAATGAAATGCTACCAATGACATGAAATACTATGAAACAAACAAAATAGAAAATGGTGTCACACTTGGGTTAGAGTAATAGTACAGTGGAGACAGTACTACTGTGCTTGCAGTCCATTGGGATTGGATCAGCTGTAGAACATATGTCCCCCTTGTTGGTGCCCAACCATATCATGAAAATGAGCCCTTGGACACTGCCCTGCAAGCAGGAAGCTAAACCACGACCTCACATTGCACTGAGTGGGCAAGCCTAAGCTTGAGAGTCTGATTGATATGGAAAAGGTAAACCTAACCCTCTCTGGCCAGCAAATTCCTGCAGCACAAAACAGCTGACCTAGCTGAACTTTAGATGTAAACATGCTCTCCTATTACCACAGACCCCAGGTGTGAGGACTGTGCAATTGACTATGTTTTCCGATTCTGTAAGTGACCATGTTTTTCTTCTTGTAACTCACTATGTTTTACTTCCTATAATTGATCATGCTTTTGTTAACTCCAGTTCTTTGTTCTTCTCATGCTGCTGAATTTCGTTGGTGATTCTTCCTACACTGTTTAATTTCACTGGACTGAAAAGCCTGCTCTTGGTCTCAAGACCTGAGCGAGTCTGTGATCCTCTGTGAGTCATAATTTCTTTCCTGTTTCTTGTCTCAGCGCCTCAGACCCCCTAACTGAATGTTCCCAGACACCCCCAAACTCTGTCAGTAGTGATCCCTAAGTGCAGAGTAGGAAGGATTGAATCTTGTATACAGCTAGGTGGGGCTCCAAAACAAAACAAAATTAAAAATCAAAAATAGTCATATTACAACCCATATTCATTTAAATGTTGAGCATTATTGTCTTTACTCTTTCTCTTTCAAAAAATATAGCATTGTTGCACTGCCCTCCCCTTGTTTATCGATTTGCTCAAACGGGCCCAGTAACATCTCCATTTTGAGACTTGTTACTGTGTTTGGCATATTGAATAAGTCACGGGGAGCTTGCCAGGCTTTGCAGAGCAGGTGAGATACTCTCGATAGCTTGCCAGGCTCTGAGAGGGGCATAAGAATCAAACCCAGCTTGACCGGGCTGGCTGAGTGCAAGGCAAACACCCTACCACTGTGCTAAATTGTTTTATTTCCACTAATCATGATAATGGATTCTTTTGAATGGATATTTAAAATGTAAATGGTAATAAAATCCAATGCATAATTATGTGAAAATATAGTTACCCAATATGCTTCATGAAATTTTTTACAACTTGAAGTTTAAATATGACTTTCAATCTACAAAATGGCAAGGATGGTGACAACAATGACAATAATAAAATAGATATCTCGTTATTTTGTCATGAGATAGTGGTGAGATAATTTATTTCCATTTGTTAGGATATTCTTGCTTGAGAATAGTATTTATATGGCTATTTTCTCTGATATGCTGAATTGTAAATATTCTCAATGAAATGTGGAGAAAAGTTATATTAGATCACTTGCTTCGATTTAGCTAAAGTAATTTATAATTTTATAAGAAAAATATACATTAAAGCATTGAACCTTTTAATTTATCCTTTCTTTTGCTATGACATCAGTTAAATTCTTTATATTAACCTAACAGTCTTAAATACTATGCTTCCAGGAAACATAGCAATAAGGAAAACACCTGATAGCTCCCTCAATAAAATACTATTAGATACAGCATAAACATCTATCAATAAAATTATATATACTATGACCAGCTTGTCTCAGACCTGTAAGGATGATTTTCAATAACCAATAAATGTCATCACAATTTTTAATCTGTGTACTTAAGCAAATTCACATGATTGTAGAAATTGATGTAAAAAGAAAATTTGATAAATATAACACCAATTCATGATGAAGCCTCTGAGTATGCTAGGTATAGAAATTAATTTACATGCCTTTTTAAAGACTGTTATATGGGATTAGAGCGATTGTTCAAATGATAGACCATATGCCTAGCATATGGGCACCCTGAGTTCAATCCCCAGCATCGGATTCCTGTTCAAGAATCACTGGGTAGAGCCTGAGTTGTCTCAAAGCTGACTCCTAGTGCTGCATGTTACAGCCTTTGTTGCGTCTAAGTGTAGCCACTCCAGTTACAATTTTGCATTCTGTTGGTCCTCAGACACCTCAGGGTCAGCACCACAAGCCCACTCCAGACTGGGAAAAGCTCTTAAAGGAGTAAACCCTTTTAAAAATAATAAACCAGTAACAAACTCACAACTAGAACTACCATTATTGGTTATAACCTTACTCAATAAGATGAAGTACAAAACTAGAGTGTACCTTTTCACTACTCATTTTAAACATCAAGTGGAAAGTACCAGCTAATGTTATTGCATAAGAAAATAAGAAGCATCAAGACTTGGAAGTACGCAATAAATTATCATCTTGCTGATGTCATGTAGAAAATCTCAAAGAATCAATAAATAAAGAAAAATCTCCTGAAACTAATAAGCATTGATTATCTCTATGTATACACCTTTAAACTTAAGCTTCAAATAAGAGGAAGATACTTTGTTCTATAGAATTGGCACAATTACAAGCTGTTTGCATTTACGGCATAATTTCATCTAGTTTTTTGAATATTGGCATAGTTTTTAAAATATTTTCATGTAATAGTCACATTCTTCTATTTTTGTAATTTTTTATAAAAGCAAAATCTACAGAAAAAAGTGGTATCGCAAACATAACATGGAATCTTACCTTTCTTAAAATATTTCATCTTATAGGTTAAACGCCACTAGTTATTTCTTTGCTGTCCCTTTACTAAGTCTTGACAATTTTGAGACCAGCAGCCACAGAAGTGTTGAGTGGTATTGTCTTTATGACTAGAAATTCTGTTTTCTTGGTGCCAGATTTTTAACATGAAGTTTACCAAGATGTGACATAAAGGTTGTCCAATGGATATGTGCTAAAATGTTTGAAAATACAATTTGGAAGAACTCTGAAAAGAAACAAAACATAAGCAGCAAGTTACTCAAGCACATACTTCGTGCGTGTGAGACCCTGAGTTTGATCCCTGGTTCCTCAAGCATGTACAGCCTTCATCCTGCTAGCACACTAAATGCCACCTTAGTGTTCATGGTCAAGCCTAATAACTACAGTGCCCTGCACACAAGAGAGTAAAAAATGGGATAAAATAAAACCATTTTACCAGCTAATCTTGTAAATATTTCATATCAGTTCAGTTTCAAAGAGTTGAAAAAGGGGAACTACATAGAAACTGCTTTAACTGCAGCCCCATTTAATTAAAATTAAAGCCCTATTTTTAATTAAAGTATTAAGAGAATGAATTACTTTTTATTGCTATTGACCATTGCTTTTGCTTGTGCTTTTAATACAATCAGATTCTTTCCATTAGAAAACTAAAAAGTGGGTCCCAGCATCCCCCCCACCCCGTGGTGGTGGAGGATGGGCACTGGTGGAGGGATGGGTACTTGATCATTGTATAACTGAAACCCAAGCACAAAAATTTATAAGTCTATAACTGTACCTCATGGTGTTTCACTAATAAAAAATAAATAAATAAAATTATAAAAAAAAGAAAACTAAAAAGTGTCATATTGCCTTGTACAAGAGGCTGGATATTACATGTTTCTTAATTATAAATAATAAACCAACATGATTCACTCAGAATCATCAAAGGACACAATATAAACATCAGCAACCAACTTTAGTAAAAATCAGTTATATTGCTAACTTTTTATTTTTCAAAGTTATATCTTAACATTTCTTATTTGGTGAAAAAGTATAGAGAAGCTATTCTTATTATATCGGTCATTAAAATAACAATCTTAATGTAACCTTTGTGTAGAAAGTAATCTAATTTCACATGTGAAAGAATGGTTTTTGTTTTGCTTCTTCTGTAGGAAGAACATTTCGTAGATTTTTTTTTTGGTTATAACTGAGTGTTCATTTCAGAATATTTATTTATTTTTTTTGGTTTTTTAAATTTTATTTATTTTTTATTTAATCTTTTTTTTTATTAGTGAAACACCATGAGGTACATTTATAGACTTATAAATTTTTGTGCTTGGGTTTCAGTTATACAATGATCAAGTACCCATCCCTCCACCAGTGCCCATCCTCCCCCACTATGGGTCCTAGCATCCCTCCCATCCCCCATCCCCCCCCCTCCCCCGTCCCACCCTGCCGCTGTGGCAGGGCATTCCCCCTTGTTCTCTCTCTCTTCTTTTGGGTACTGTGTTTTGCCAGAGAGGCATTGAGTGGCAATCATGTTTGGTCTATAGACTACTTTTAGCATGTCTCTCCCACCCTGGGAGGGTCTTCACAACACCCTTTATTTGGTGCTCTCTTCTCTATCTGAGCTTCCTTTTCACCTAGCACATGTGGCTGGCCTTCAAGTCATAGAGCAAATTTCCTGGTACTAATCTGAGCCATTCCTGGGTGTTAGTCTCCCGTTTTGTTGCTTTATGTTCCCCAGATGAATGCAATCTTTCTGTGTCTATCCCGCTCTTTCTGACTCATTTCGCTTAACATGATACTTTCCATGTAGTACGACTTGTATGTAAATTTCATAACTTCATCTTTTCTAACAGCTACATAGTACTCCATTGTGTAAATGTACCAAAGTTTCTTTAACCAGTCATCTGTTCTTGGGCACTCAGGTTTTTTCCAGATTCTGGCTATTGTAAAGAGTGCTGCAATGAACAAACAATTGTAGATGTCACTTCGGCTATACCTTTTTGCCTCTCTGGGATATATTCCCAGGAGTCTTTTCAGAATATTTAAAACACAGTGTAATTTCAAATTCAAGCTATAGTAAAACCAATAACAGAAATAATTAAATAATGTAATTGTTAAGCCTGGCAAGCTTCCCGTGGTGTATTCAATATGCCAAAAACAGTAAAAAGTCTCATAAGTGGAGACATTACTGGTGCATGCTTGAGCAAATTGATGAACAACGGGAGGACAGTGATATAGTGCTACAGTGAATCAGTGAATGTAATTGTAAAATAGGATGGAACATAATAAACCAAAAATAAAGATTATCTATTCCTAAGGATTTTCTCCCAATAAAAATTTGTGACTAGAAGTTGTATTTTGTATTTTTCTTTCTTTTTGGGGCGTGGTGGAATGGTGGTGGAAGCAGCTTTTAAGCAACTAATATTTTTTCTTCTATAATAATATTTGGCGTATTGGGTATACCACGGGGAGTTTGCCAGACTCTGCCATGTGGGCAGGTTACATTTGGTAGCCTGCCAGTTTGTCCAAAGTAGGAATGAGCTGATAAGATGTCGCTGAGTGTGATAATTTCTGGATCCGGGAGCTGAGTGTGATAATCTCTGGATCCTGGCCGTTGTTGGAGTTACACGGCAGTTGGTGGGTGTAACTGTCTAGTTACTGGCAGGTCCAGTCCCAAACTGTGCAGGCTTGGCGATCTCAGCCCCGGGTCCCACACAACTGGGTTCCTCTGCCAGTTCTTTTATGCGTGAGGCTCATCCAAGTGTGTGGAGAGTGCTCCCAGCATGGCCTTGGCTGGGCCCCGGAGGTCTTCAGCTATTGGGCCCTGGTGGAGACAGTCAGGCACAGGGTAGGAGACTCTGCTTTGTTCTCTCCCGGGAGCTGAGTGTGATAATCTCTGGATCCTGGCCGTTGTTGGAGTTACACTGCAGTTGGTAACTATATACCAGTAACAATGATGGGTCTCATCCTCCTAACCCTGAAAAAGCCTTGAATATGGCACTTTTTAAAAAAATCTCAGGACTAGAACGAAGAAGACGTTACTGGCACCTGCTCGAGGCAATCGACAAACAACAGGGTGGTCGTGATCGTGATAATAATATTTGAAAATAAAGTCATCTTACACTGTGTACATATGCATTATTCAAATGAAAACAACAATGATAATAAAAACTTTTACTTGATACTCATATTCTCCCAAATTATTATTTCCATAATTTCTAGTAATTTTATTATATATTCAGTTTGTTGTAGGGCCATGCTCAGCTGTGCTCAGAAATTACTCCTGGTTCTGCACTCAGTGATCACTCCTGAAGGAGCTCGGGGATCACCTGCTATTCTGTGGATGAGCCTGACCTGCCACATGCAAGGCAAGTGCTCTTCCTGCAGTGTTTTCTCTATGCCCTTCCTTTTCTCACTCAAATGGGATTAGAGAGCTGGACACATAGTACAGCAGGTAAGGAACTTGCCTTGTGCATGGTTGACCAGGTTTCAGTCCCAAGCACCCCCACAGATAGTCTCAAAACTGCCGGAAATGATCTCTGGGCGAAGAGCCAGGAGTTAGCATTTGAACACTGCAGACTCTAAATAGAACAAAATAAAAGCAAACTTAAAAAAATAATAAAGCACTAAATGTAATTATAAATCAATAAGCACATTTTATTATACGTTCTGTATCACACGAGTAAACAAGTTGAGAGGATTCCTAATTTGGTTAAAAAAGAACTATACAAAATTAAAAAGTCTCTATAAGGGAAAGGGCAGAGTGATAGTTCAGTAACTGTTTGCCTTACATGTAGCAGACCCAGGCTCAATCCTGCTCTCACATTCATTAAACCCCAATTACGTCCAGGAGAATCTCAAGCACTACATGGTGTGGGCCAACAACCCTCTGCCAAAACAAAATTAATCATAAAAGTCCAAATTATTTTCTGAGAAATGTTTGTGGAGACGCCAAATTTTAACCTGCATCATGAATCACGACCATCCTGTTATTCGTCGATTGCTGCGAGCAGGCCCCAGTAACGTCTCCTTCATCCTAGCCCTGAGATTTTTAAGAAAGTGCTATATTCAAGGCTCTTTAGGAGAATGAGACCCCTCATTGTTACTGGTATTTGGCATATTGGGTACGCCACGGGGGAGTTTGCCAGACTCTGACGTGTGGGCAGGTTACATTTGGTAGCCTGCCAGTTTGTCCAAAGTAGGAGTGAGATAATAAGATGTCATAATAAGATGTCGCGTGGCCGCAAATGTGGCCGAGTGGTTCAGGGAGCTGGTTTCCATAATCTCCGAGTCTTGGCCGTTGATGAGATTACACGGCGCCAGGGGGAGAGCTGGCTGGTGTGACCCCTGCCCACTGGAATTCGGAAGATCTGGGTGGAGGATGCTCAGTATGTATACATTTTTATATCAACATTAATTTTTATTAATCTCATCTATCTATGGAAAATATTCAAGTTTCAAAGAAAATTAGCAAAAATTTTTAGCAAAATATTTATTTTTAAAACATCATTTACAGCGCAATTCACAGAAATACAAATAGTAATAACCTGTTCATAGTAATTTTTCATCAGTAAATGCAGTAGCATCACTGTCAAGATTTTTTGTTTTAAGACTTTATCTAACTTCTTACAAACAGTGGTTTTAAAATCTTACTGAGAATCTGTGATGTTCTTAAACAACTAGAAATTTTAAGGCCAGCAGTTTATCTTTACTAGAGCTATCTTTAACTCAGTAAGAATAGCCGTGTTAATAAAGAAAAAAGGTTTTCTGCCTCTTTCGGCAAATCAATAAATTCTTTGTAAGCTGATTTTCTTTCCTTGGAGGAAAATTGAAAGATGTTAAGGCATGTTGGCTAGATAGAATCTTGATATTGAGGTCAGAGCAATTCGAGATATTCCAAAAGATTTTAGGGATTATTAGTTTCTCTCATTTAGCAATTTAGACATCCTATTGTTTCCCAATTAGATAATTTTGTTTCAAATATATGTCTATTATATTCATTAAATAATTGTAACCTTATATTTAGAGAATCCCTGACTACACTGGATTATGAATGTAGTAGTAAATAGTATATAAATAAAAATACCTGTTTCAAATAACATTTTTTAGAAATGTAGCTAGCACTCTTATTCATATGTCTATAGTGCTTTGAGTTTATAGTTAGTCAAGAACTTTTCCAACCATTAGAAGAGCAACAATTAAATATCATATCCCAATGTAAACATATACACTATTCATAATGTATTAGAAGTGATGTAAATAATTCAGCTGTGTAGCACTGTGGGTAGGTTTGGGAAATATTCAATTGGGGAAAAATTGGCCTAGCTAGAAAGAATATTTCTCCATAATTTTACATTTCCCGCTACCTAACACAACTCCTTCTTCTAATTTTCTGTCTTTCTTTTCTCCATTGTTTTATTTGTATTTGAATACAAATCTGTCTTTCAAATACAGAATTAAAACATTTACCTTGTGGAAATGATTTAAGTTACTTCTCATTGTTGAGACCCAGGCCATTCTGTGGCCATAACAGTCAACATTACCTTTTGTTCCTCCCCACATCACAATCAGTTACTTTAATTAGCTATTTCTCTAGCTTGATACTGTATTGTTCATATTATATATTTTATAGTTTAGAATCCATTTTAGTACCCCATATAGTATTCTAGAGCATATCTCTCTCTCTCTCTCTCTCTCTCTCTCTCTCTCTCTCTCTCTCTCTCTCTTTCTCTCTCCATCCTTACCATCCAAATTCAGGCTAAGGATAAAAGTCTATTTAAATTATTAGAGAGAGCTCATATATTTAAAAATAGAATTTGGTGTTATTTTAAAAGAGGTTCTCACCATTGTTTAAAAAAATGGAAAACCATGTGAAAAGCAAAATTTATATCCATAGATTGATTCTGGGAAACAGAGAACGAGTTATAAGGATGCTGAATACTTTAGACAGATACATTCTTTTCAGTTTTTCAAAGAGTTTATTAAATTATAAGCTGCTCTTCTAAAAAAATAAATTATTAGTCGCCTCTCATTCTCTATCTCCAGCACATATTGGGAAACAGCAGTTTTTCTTCCGAGAGCTGTTTCCCAGGATGCAGTCACCAGACTATATCACTGCAGGGTTTTGTGTCACCTGAGCCAGGCGATATGAAATATGACTAGAGGCACAAACATGCAGAACTCCGTGGCACCTTAGGAGTTAATGATATAGCCTCTTCCCATTTAAAAGTAGAACTGACTTTTACAGCAATAAAACTGACTTTCCAATGTAGCTCAGTTGTGTGATTCTTCCTGCACTTCAGGTAGGTGCCCACTGAGACCTTTTCCCCCTGCCATCGCCGAAAATGCTGAGACATAAAGCAGCATTCTATTGATTTGAGTTGAAAAATCTTCAGTATAACTTTAAAGAAAAGAAAAATATCAGGAAATGTTTCAATTTGTGTAACCAAGAGTTAAAAAGCTTTTGACTTAGAGATGTATTCAGTATTTCAAATCACTCATTATAATTAATATTTTTTTGCCAGCCTAGACAAACAACATGTAAGTAGCATCCTATTCCTCTTGACCAGCACCTTTGTGCAGTTTTGCTTATGGTTTTTTAGCAGTAATGTCAAAGTGTTAATTTTGTGAGAAAAATAATTCTATTCAGTTGTTACAACATTTTCTGCACTAGATAAACACGGAAATATCTCTTAATGTACTGTAGCACTGATTTTCATCTCCACAGGAACCTTTTAACTTGTCATGTAGCTATAAAAGTTTTATGAATTTTGTAACTGTTATTCTCTACATTCCAAGTTAACACTTTTAGCAATGCATAATATTCAATGCTAAATGTGTGCCTTTGGAGGCCTTGTTACTGGTATCCTGGTATCCTACTAATATTTAAAAATTCATATACATCATGTTTTCATCATGATCATCACGGAACACATATATACTTGACATTGATGCTGCTTTGTGAAATTTATCTTATTTAATTTCTGGCATAAAAATAAGAATGTGTTTGTCGCTATTCTGAAAGCTGGGGTGTCTTTGTTACTAGTTCCAAAGTTTCATGCTTAAAACTAAAGCATATCTCTTATTGGTAAACATTGAATTGTCAGTAGGAATCATTCCAGACCTCTATTTTTACTTCATAGTCTTGTCACTAGCAATATTCACTGTTTTCTGTCAGTTTCAAACTCCAAGTGATACAATGGCAGAATTTTCCACTTATGGTGGGCATAGAATGAGAGAATTAATTGTTGCTAAATTTGTCAAATTCGGGGACTTAATGTTTTTCCTCAAGAACTATTAAATCAGACCTGGAATAGAAATGGTTACTGTGATAAAATCTAGTACATGGCCTTGTTACAAGGATGATCATTTAAAGGTGAAAAAAAAGATGAAAAACAAATTTCAAGTTCATGCTATATAGTAGACATGCATTTGACAAATAATCACTATGAATAGCTTGATAATAAAACTAAAGACATATGCGTGCATGTGCATATTTGATGTTGTGTTATATTGAGAAAATATACTGTGTAAGAATGATGGTTGCCAGTATTGAATACATTATATGCACTGATGAGACATTACTATTTAGTAATCACCCAGCAAATAACTAGGCCTTTTAGAGGTAACATGGGGATAAAAGACTGGCAATAATTGTTCAGAGGTAAAAAAAAATGTTATATTGGAAATAATTATTATTTTTTAGTAGTTTGGGGGTTACAACTGGTGATGCTCAGGGGTTATTCTTTGCTCTATACTCAGGAATTACTCCTATATGCTCAGGGGCCATATAAGATGCTGGGCATAGAATCAGGATTGGGCACATGCACGGCAAGTGCCCTACCCAGTGTACTATTGCTATATCATTACATTTTCTTTACCATGAGGAGATGTGTTTCCTATTTCATCTTTTGCAAATGTTAATGTTAATTGCAATTTTTCTGTGTTTATTGTGCTATTACATACTTAATGGTATGAGCAGATAAAATATCTTCAACATATCAACAATAGCCATTTCTGGTCCTTAGGTAACCAACTTCACTTATCACTTTTATGCACAGACCAATATGTATCTCTAAAATATTTTCAATTTTGTGTTACATAGTGTACTTAGTGCTTATAAGTTGTATTATTTTAAAAGAATATGAGTTTTATGAGAAGGGAAAGTGAATCTGATATTTGTTGATTAGAAGAATAAACCATGGTTATCAGAAGAGCTATCTGGCAATTGCTTCTGATTTTTATCTTTTATGCTTTTCACAGAATACACATTTTGCCCCTTGTGATTGTGGTAAGTAAATGTGATTAGATATGGCCTTTGAGTTGAGTGAGTGGATTGATATATAAATTCATCTGACTCTAGAATACTGACTATTGAAATTTGAGGGGATAGCCATAAGTTAGATGAGAATGAGGAATAGAATGACTAGCCTAAGTGAGGGCCTAAATGAGAACGAATAATAGAAAGAAAATCACTGCCATTTTAAGGCACTGGAATTCTTGAAAACTGTTTATTATTCTGGAGTGATTTGGCCCATTTGAATGATAAAATATACGTTTAGCAAATCACAGTATATATTTTTTCATAAATAAGTATATCTGTATAGGAAGAATTGTAAAAATTGATTCAATGTACAAATCAACCATTTTTATGGACTTCACCTTAAGAAAAAGAAAGAATGGCTTTATTGAGCCAATACAAAACTCCCTTAAATATAAAATGTCAATATCATATATAAATTTAAGTTAAATATAATACATATTTTATTAATACTTTGCATCTCAGTACTGCATTGTTATAGGTCATAAATAATGGCATATAAAGAACAGAATAGTTACACTAAGTTTAAAATGGAAGTTCATTGTATAAGAAAGAGATTTATGGAATTTCCATTATGCTTGAATTCTAGAACTAAAATTGTTCTAAAAGTTAAGTCAATTTATTTTTTAAACTACATCCCTGAAGCATCGTACCTGATTTTCTCCACTATCAGACTGACAATGAATACTCTTCTCTGAACGACTATTTTTTAAACTGTTTCTCTGAAAAGGAGGAATATATAAACTATCCAAGGTTTTTTTGATGTATATTACAGATGAGACAAACTTTGCAGTGAGTAGTGCTGATTATTATCCCTAAAACAATGTAATAAATATAGTAAGCTAAATTTTCAGCATTACATGCCCCTCAACTTGAATTCAAGTCCATTTTTGTCCCTAAGTTTGATTTTCTTTACTTACATGTTCCATAGCAAAAAAAAAAAAGAGATAATAGGGTTTGGAATTTAGAAACATTGTATATCTATTCAGCTAAATGATTGAAAATTTTTGCTGGTACGTATCTTAGTAAAAATTAGCAGAAGGCAGATCATATATTTGAACTTTTCAGCCCTTTCTCCCTGCTCTGCGAAGTAGAATTTTGCACGAAGAAGATGGTGGTCCGATCCCGTTTGAAATTTTGGGACAACAGCGACATCGGTCAGGCAAAACCATCGATTGAATATGATGTGGTCTATTTCATTGTGGAATCGTCCACTGGGAGACTCCCATGTCCAACGTTTAGATTCTGCCTTCTGGAACTGTGAGTTACCATGGATGGTCTTGGTCGACATGATGAACTCAGACAGTCTCTCACCCTGTTCGTTCCATTCTAGGCCATGGGTCCCGATGTGAAGTTCTTCAGCTGATCTTCTTGGTCCTATCTTGGCATTTAAATCACCCACAATGATCTTGTAGAAGGTGTGGTCTTCTTTATAGAACTTCTCCAGCTCCATGTAGAACTTCTCGATTTCTCTTTCATCATAATGAGATGTTGGTGCGTAGACAACGAAGATAGAAACTGCAGGCAGTGAGCCATTTCTATTCAAATGTAAACGTCCGATTCAGGTTGTTAGGCATTCGAATGAATCAATGCTCTTGGCCAAGCTTGTGTTGACAAGGACACCGACGCCTCCAACACCTCTTTTATTGCATGTTCCGAGGAACAATTCTTCTCCAGTGTCGAAAACGGCATGGTGAGATTCGTGCCTTCTTGTCTCGGTCAGACCAATGATATCGTACTTGATCATTCGCGCTTGTACTATCAGGTCCTCGATGAATGCATCTGATGCTAGCGTACGTGCATTGAAAGTACAGACGATCATTTTTGTCTTCCTTCGTTGTGGCAGCCTAGTTCGGCCTTGAGATTTTGTCGGCCTCTCCTTTCCCATCGTTCTCAATGCTGCCATGTCGGTGAAGCCTTCAGGGGCAGGTGAATGAGACCAGTTGTAGTTACTGGTTTTGGCATATCGAATACACAACGGATAGCTTGCCAGGCTCTTCCGTGCGGGCGGAATACTCTCGGTAGCTTGCCAGTCTTTCCGAGAGGGATAGAGGCTTTTGGGGCAACCTCTAATCACCCTTGTAGGTGTTACCATATTTGAACCCTATCAAATATGGTACGACAATTCCTGAAGATGGGTATTTAGTGTCCTATGATGTGTCATGCGGCCGTGAAGCGGCCGCGCGGGTCCGGAAAGCGTCCTGAAGTGTGGCGACGGCTGGATAGTGGAGGTAGTGTTGATAGTGGAAGTCTGCCAGTGGGGTATTTATCTGGGTAGGGTGGGTCTTCTGTGCGCAATCCGATCCCTGGGTGGTTGATCAACACTACCTCCACGACCCAGCCGTCGCCACACTTCAGGACACTTTCCGGACCTGCGTGGCAGCTCTGTCCGAGACTCACACAGGACTGAAAACCCACAGAACAAGATAAGCGGAACACTCTGAGATCTTGGACTCCAGCTCGGTGGACCCAGGGACAGAGTTTCTCTGCTTGCTCCCACCAACCACAGGTGACAAAGGGATTCTAATCAGGAGCCCAACCCTACCCTACCCTGCCCTGTCTGCTTCCATCATATATTTGATCCCCAAATAAATGCAAGCCAAGTAAACCCCATGCTGAAACATGAGATAAGATATGTCATTGATGTGCTACACTTCTGTGTATGCTCTTCATTGTCATACCATCCACAAATACATATAGTTTATCTATATATTTCCTTTATCTCTTTCTTCTTCTGTTCAATTAAAAATACAGAAGTGGTGGTCTGCAACAAATGCACAGCAGTTAGGGTATTTGCCTTGCTCCCAGCTGACCTAGATTCAATCCTGGATAACTATATTGTCTCCCAAGCCTGCCAGGAGTGATACCTGAGCCTAGAGCCAGGAGCAAGCCTTAGCACTGTCTGGTGTAGCACATGCATACACACACAGAACAAAAGAATATATAAGCAAGGATTTTAATTGCTTCATATTAAAATAAAATACTTGCCTGTAACAGATTAATGCATAATTTTTCTAGAATGATGCTCTATTATACTTCAATAATTTAGAACAGGTTCAAGAATTCCAAAAATTTGCTCAACGTAAAATATGAGTATTATGTAAGATGAAATAGTAGAATATGGAAATGGCTTAAATTCATCTGTGACTCCTTTCTCTGTTGACCTGCTACCTTCTCATCAACACAGTCAATGAGAAAACATTTTTAAAAGAGAAATTGAAGACTTTTCTTGGTGGCCTACAGCCACATTATGCTATCTACGTAGACTGACTTCTCCTAGCTATACCATGTTTCCCTTATATAAATCCTTGCCTTTCTTAGTTGCTATTCAACTTATAATCCCAAATTCCAATATGAAAAAGGTTCTTTCCACTTTTTGTTTCAAACATAGACTTATTATAATGATGGCAGGTTATGCAAAATCTGACTTGTGGATTTTTTTAGTAATACCATTCTATTTCCTTTATTTCTCATGCTATACAGAAACAAAATTTCATATGTTACAAATTACATATATGTGCTTTTTACAATGAATTTCTCAGCCTTTCCTTGATAGTATCTTTTTATCCATATTTAAAAATAATTACAAGTTCATTTAATTTACATTTCTACAAATATTTACATTTTTCTTAATCCTGTTCCTCTAACACTGAGTTTTTTTAATAAAAACTAATACCAAAATATAAAAATGTATATAAATATTTATATTTACAAAAATCCAAATTGACAGAATTTGCTAATCATTTTACTGAAGCAGTTAAAATGATAAATTATATACTAAACAAAGCATTTTCATTTTACCAATAGCCAGTAAATTTAAATTTCAAATCTAAAATCTCAATGAACCACAAAGCCATAAAGTCTGCATTCACGTTGAGGCTTTCTGAAAAATTCTAATTATTATCTTAGCTTTCCTCATATTTCTAGTGCAAGGCATGACAAAAATACAGATTTCTCCTAAGCTAAAATCTCCTATTTTTTTTCTTTTTTTTAATTCGGACCTTATGAGTGAAGTAAAAGGGAACCCGTTATTTACTATCTCCCCTATTCTTACCCCCGTGGATATGAAGAGGGGATTTTGTTCAGATCAGGCACTTAGGCTTGTGATTAAGAGAGAACAATCAGTGGTCAAAAAAGTTATCGTAAGTTATCTAGTTTGGGGAGGGAGGGGTGTAATTTGGGGCCAGTGTTGCTTAGGGCTTATTCCTGTGTCTATAGGCAGAGGTCACTCCACACGGTTTCCAAGAACCGTATGTGATGCCAGGGAACCAATCTGGGTGAGTTGAGTACAACACAAGCACCCTACCTCCTATACTGTTGCTCTAGCCCCTATCATGAAATACTTGAAAAGATGCCAGATTTTAAATGAGTCACACTGGAGGGGTGACATAGAAGGAAAAATCAAGGAAACATTATGCTTAAGATTATGCTAGTATAGCATAATTTGAAGCAGAAAATACAAATCCTCTTGAGAAACTTAAAAAAGATTGCAGTCAGTTCTGAAAATTACAGCCTATATGAGATCATAGCACATATAAAAAGTGTCAGCCCAGAATTTGATTTATAGCAAAACATAGAGACAGAGACCCTTTATTAACTATGAGGACTAAATAAAGATAGCATAGAAACTTTTCAGACAGGCAAACAAAAGAGATAGCAAAATAAATACTTCATCGATATGAAATTCTCTTGTGTTTAACTCAGGCATAATGTTATTTTTTAAAAATTTCTATGAGATCTAACAAGTTAGATGATGGTTCCTGTATCCCCTGTACCTGAGTGTAAAGAGAAGAGTAAGCCTGAGCACTACTGGCATGGCCCCTCAAAAAAAAAAAATACAAAAAATTGAGATAATAAACAAAAAACAATGATAAATATATGAATATTTAAATAATTTATAAAATTGTAATAACTTCTTGATAATTTAATAAATATTCATAATTCTTGGCAATAAAATTTTATAAGTGCGAATAGAGATCTTACATTGTTGTAAATTTTGTTTAAATACACTAAAATAAGGGGGTATGGTGCCTCCAGCAGGTCACTCTGTACCTGTGAAGTGAATGTATCAGGAGCCTGATGGTGCCTTCAGACTTCCAGATACCCCAAAATGCTGCTGTGTCTTTGGCCCAACCCCAAAACTTGGGGCAAAGTTTACCAAGAAAGTAAACGGCCAAAAGTTAGGTATGTGGGAGACACACCCACGAACTACCTCCAGCTCAGTTATATAATTGGAGGCAAATCCTCTCTGGTTCCTGATCGAACTGTTTAATGGTCATGATCCCAGAGACTCAGAAACAAATCTCAAAACCCAGCGGCTTTTAACAGAAATGCTTCTGGTCCCTGCAGTATGTTACCAGTGCTAGGCCAAGCCCAAAGGGAATAGGTTTCATGCCTTGGCCTGTTCCCCCTGGCAGCCCAGTGGCCACCATCCTCCAGAGGCCACAGGACAGTCAGGTTTGGGCTCATAGTGATGAGACATGCAGGGCCTCACGGGATGGGGGTGGAGCCAGTCCTGTCCTCCCCACCCCAACGAGACACCAAGTCATCGCCCATGAACGGCCTCTCTGGCTCCTGATCAAGCTGCTTAATGGCCATGATCCCAGAGACTCAGAAACAAATCTCAAATTCCAACAGCTTTTGGTATAAATGCATCTGGACCCCACAGTAGGTTACTTTCGCCAGACCACCCTAAGGGGGAAAGGGTGCTGTCCCTCCACCTGTTCCCCCTTGGCGGCTTGGTGACTGCCATCCGCCAGAGGCCATTGGACAGTCAGATTTGGGCCCGCAGTGACAACATGTGCGGGTCCTCACAGGATGGGTGTGGAGCCGACCCTTTCCCTTCTCCCACCCCAACAAGACTCCGAGTCACTGCCAACAAACGGCCTCTCTGGCTCCTAATCAAGTCGTTTAATGGCCATGATCCAAGAGACTCAGGAACAAGTTTCAAAACCCAGCAGGTTATGGAAGAAATCCCTCCAGATTTAATTGTTAAAATTTCAGAATTTCAAAATCACGCGGCCACTACTGCAGCCACACAACATCATATGTTATTCATAACCAGCAATCGAAAACAAATTGTCTATTGTTGCCCTTTTTAGCAGATCTGAGTGTGGGGTAAAATCCCAAATAATATGGTGAGTCTGGTGTCAAAATATTGAATGTAATCAAAGTAGAGAGAGAGTAATGTGGAAATCATCTGCACCACAGGTAGGGGGAGGGTGTGGGATGGGGGGCATAATGGGGTTTTTGGGCATGGAGAATGGGTACTAGTGAAGGTATGGGTGTTTCATTGTATGACTGAGACTTAAACCTGAAAGCTTTGTAACTACTCTCACAGTGATACTATAAATAAACTTATAGAAAATGGGAAAAAAATAAGGTGGAGATCATGCCCAATTCAATCTGCTAATCAGTGGCTGAATAAATAGCAGTAATCCTACATAAACAAAAAATAAATACACTAAAATATTACTGATGTAACAAACACAAGCAAACACTGTCTTCTCATTGTTCATCGATTTTGCTCGAGCTGGCCCAGTAACGTCTCCATTTTGAGACTTGTTGTTACTGTGTTTGGCATTGCCCCGTGGGCGAGATACTTTCAGTAGCTTGCCGAGCTCTCCGAAAGGGGTAGAGGAATCAAACCCGGCTCAGGTGGGCTGGCTGCGCACAAAGCAAACACCCTACAGCTGTGCAAAGTAGGAGGAAAGAAATTTTGACTAACTTTCAAGTTAAATATTTTAAATTGGCAAATTAAGATTCTAGAGTAACCATGACAATGATCACGATCAGGATCACAACCATCCTGTTGTTCATCTATTGCCTCGAGCAGGCCCCAATAACGGCTCCTTCGTTCTATCCCTGAGATTTTTTAAAATATACAATATTCAAGGCTCATTCAGGGTTAGGAGAATGAGACCCATCATTGTTACTGGTATTTGGCATATTGGGTATGCCACGGGGAGTTTGCCAGACTCTACTGTGTGGGCAGGTTACATTCAGTAGCCTGCCAGTTTGTCCAAAGTAGGAATGAGATAATAAGATGTCAGCTTCCAGGAGCTGGGTTTTATAGTCTCTGGGTCTTGGCCATTGATGGGATCACATGCGCCAGTGGGCCAGTTGGTGGGTGTGACCCCTGCCTACTGGAATATGGAGGATCGGAGTGGAGGATGCTCAGGCCCGATCCAAGCAGGCTTGGAGATCTCAGCCCCGGGAACCGCATGCCTTTGTTCCTCTGCTGGTACCTTCATGCATGTGGAGAGTGGTCTCAGCATGTGATGGCTGGTTCTGGAGGTCTTCGGCTGCCGGAGCATTGGCAGAGACAATGATAGGTATAAAAGGAAAAAAAGGAATTAAATATTTTTAAAACATGTAATCAACTAAAACTTAATTTTAAAAAAAGCAAGGAAGAAAAAAACAATTAAAATGATAAAGAGCAATTCAAAATGAATAGATACCATTTCACAATACTTAATTGACAAAGTTTAACATCATTATACTACTGATCTATAGAAAATATGTAATAATCAAGTGATTACTTGACATCCCATTACTCATCACTTTGCTCGAACGGGCAGCAGTAATGACTCCATTCGTCCCTGTCACATGCTTGTGTGGCCCAATGTCATCTGATGATTCTAGGAACACAAAAACCTCAAACTGATCATTCAGAGTGTTGACGAAGAAGTATGACCATCTTGTAAGTGGGCGACCATGCGATCTGTTGACGTCCCATGGAATCCAGTCTGTAATGGCTGTAGTCCAGTGGTTATCTCCAAATCTCACTACGTGTTGAGCCCATCTGATTTTGGATCCCTTGGCAAATGAGATGGCATCCCTGATTCTTGAACATCAACGGAGGTTGGAACCCCGGATTCTTTCTCTCATTTGAGTGAAGTGTGATACTCCAAGAATAGCTCTTTCAATTCCTCTTTGGAAGACCCGAATAGGGTTCTCATTCTGATTTCGTAAGGCCCAGGTCTCTGAGGCGTATGTTAATGCAGGAAGAACAGCGGAATCAAAGAGATGTGCCCTGGAGCTGGAGGTTCTTTGTACTCTTAGCTATTTCTTTGACGTTCTTGAAGGTGTTCCAAGCCGTTCTCTTCCTCCCATGTAACTCAGGTGCCAGGTCATTCGTCATGTTGACTTCTCGACCTAGGTACACATAACTATTGCATTCAGAGATGTTCATTTCGATGAGAGTGTATGGAATGTCAGGAATGAAACCGATTCTCATAAACATCATCTTTGTGAAATTCAGCTGTAGTCCGACCTTTCCACACTCACCGTTGAAATCGCCAGCATTTGTGCTGCTTGGCTAATGTTTGGTGTTATTAGAACAATGTCATCAGCAAAGCAAAGGTGCTGTACTTTCCAACAATCTATCTTCACTCCCATTCTTTCCCATTCCAGTCGTAGTATAACATTTTTGAGGGTGCCACTGAAGAGTTTCGGTGAAATTGTATAACCCTGCCAAACCCCTCTCTTGAAGTCAATGATCACTTCCCTGAAGAATGGTGAGATTCTGGTAGTGAATCCGTAATACAGCTCACAGAGGATCCTGATGTATTGAGTTTGAACACCCTGTTTGGCTAGGGCTTCGATAACTGTTTCTGTCTCAACAGAATCAAAGGTCTTCTTTAAATCAATGAACATTAGACAGAGCAGCATCTTGAACTCCCAAGAAACCTCAATGAGCTTGGTTATCGTGTGGATATGGTCGACTGTGCTAAATCATTTTCAGACCCGGCTTGCTCGTATGATTGTCCTTCATCTAGTGTTCTGCCAATCCTATTCAGGATGACTTGAGTGAATAGCTTGTAGATGACAGACAATAGGCAGATTGTGCGGTATTTGTCAATGTCGTGAATGTCTCCCTTTTGTACAGTAGTACAGTCCTGCTGGTTTTCCATTGGGACAGAATCTTGCATTCAGACAGGTAGTGTGTGAATAGTCGAGCCAGTGTATTGATGAGTACTGATGGTAAGTTCTTCAGGTGTTTTGATCTGACCTTGTCTGGGCCTGGTGCTGTTTGCTTTTTTACTGAAGCGATTGGTTTACGGAAGGGAGAACGTTGGGAATGACATATCCATCCTGTGGAATTTGGTATGTGGGCAGGTGGATGTGGCTATCAATGAAATCTCAGTAGAAGCCATGGATAATCTTCTCCATTGCCCTTCTGGAAGATTTGATAGATCCATCAGGACATCGGATGGCAGTCATCTTGGTCTTGTAGTTGGTGATGGACAGGTGGGCATTGCAAATGTTTTTCTTGGCTCTGCTACATCTGCCAGCACTGCTGCTCCTCTCTTTGAGGACATCCTTTATTGCTTCTCTGCACTGCTTTGCAAACTCGGACATTCACTTGCAGTTGCCTGAGGCTTGTGCCAAGTCACATTGATGAATGTTCTCGAGAGTTTTCGAAGACAGATGTCTTTTTGTGGCTATTTCTCTCTCTCAGTGTTCTTCACACAATCATGGAGGTGGTTAACCAGTCGACCATATTCCTCGTCAATGTTGTCAACGAAGACAGTATCTTCCCATGTTTCTGCAGTAGTGTCAAAGAGAGCCAAGTTGGTGGTCATTCTGGGAGTTCTCGTCTTAAACTCTTCAGCCTTTTCTCCCCACTCTGTGAAGTAGAATTTTGCATGAAGGAGATGGTGGTCCGACACCGCTTTGAATTTCAGGACAACAGCAACATCGGTCAGGCAAGATCATTGATTGAATATGATGTGGTCAGTTTTGTTGTGGAACTGTCCACTGGGAGACTTCCAAGTCCAACGTTTAGATTCGGCCTTCTGGAACTGTAAGTTACCATGGATGGTCTTGGTCGACATGATGAACTCAGACAGTCTCACCCTGTTTGTTCCATTCTAAGCCATGGGTCCCAATGTGGAGTTCTTCGGCTGATCTTCTTGATCCTATCTTGGCATTAAAATCACCAACAATGATCTTGTAGAAGGTGTGGTTTCTACTCATTCTCATATATCCCAGCATATATTAAGAATATTGAAGTTTGTGATTTTTATGTACCCTATTTTAAATAACCACCAAGAGCAATATATACAAAAAAAAGTTGTGAAGCATTTGAAAATTAATTCCATGTATCTTTAAAAATCAATTAATTATTGTGATGGATTCAACTTCATGAGTGAAATTTGAGAGTATTGAAAGATCAGGTCAAATATTTTCATTGCTATAAATTCCACAAATTAAATATTTTTAGTGATATATATATATATATAAGAAAAATACTAAACCTGAAACTTAGTTAAAAGTTAATTCTATAATGGAAAGAAATTGGGTTGTCTATAAAATGACTTTAAGAGGGTCAAATCCAGGTTTGATCCTAAGCATCCCATATGATCTCTGAGCCCATCAGGAGTTGTCCCTGAGAATAGAACAGGGTATAGACACTGAGATTAGCTGTGCTCTGTGTGTGACCCCAAAACAAAACAAACAAATAAAATGACTTCAGGAATGATATTCCTCTTTCTTTATAAACTACTTGTTTGTATCTTTCACATTTACTTGTACTTTTAAAATGTGTTATGTTAATTAAGCCTAAAGAAAAAATGATAAGTTCAAAATTCATGTGTAAAATTAAAAATATTAGTGAATTTAACAAAAAAATTGTCCTTGCTTGTAAAATATGTGATCCTATTTATCTGACCTCTCCCTAATATGCTGTTTGTGTCTCTAACACAGTCATTAAACTGCAGTTTGTCAGTTCTCTTTGCTTTCTTATTGTTGTCATTATCCAGTTTATATAGTTCTATATTTTTATATATTAGAGCGACAGCACAGTGGTAGGGCATTTGCCTTGTGTGAAGTCAGCCTGGCCCAGCCGGGTTTGATTCCTTTGCCCCTCTTGGAGAGTCCGGCATGCTACCGAGAGTATCTCGCCTGGATAGCAAAGCCTGTCAAGCTACCCATGACATATTCGATATGCCAAACACAGTAACAACAAATATCACAATGGAGATATTACTTGACCCGCTCGAGCAAATCAATAAACAACAGGAGGACAGTGCTATAAACTTATGTAAGATATATACGTATTGATGGTGACATACATTTCAAGAATTCTAGACATAGAATGTAAAACAAATACCCAAGATATGCAAAGCACTCAAAATACCAAACAACAAACATTTATGTTTATAATTGGGGAAAGAACTGAGCAGACACTTCTCCAAAGATATACAGATAAACAACAGATATCTCAGTATGACCACTTCTGAGGGAAATGCAAATTAAAGATACAATGAGATAACACCTTTTAGCTGTAAGACTGAGACATCAAAAGTGTTATAAATAAGAAGTGCTGGGAACTATGGCAGGAACAAGTAGCCCTTAGTCACTCTTATTGAGACTTTAGATTGATTCAGCCTCATTTGGTAATAATATGAAGATGTCCAAAAACAATTAAACATGAAACTATGTAACAAAAAATATGCTACTAAATGTATAACCAACCATAAGGACACTAATTTCCAATGCTATGTCCACATCTATATATGTTGTGACACCATTTACAATAAATAGCCAAAATGTGAAGAACATACAAGTGCTCAAGGAGAGATGATGGAATAATGAAATCATCAGATACATGCACAGTGGAATACTATGCAGTGGTTAATGGGGGATTAAAAAGGTTGGATCTTGGTAGTCTAACAAGATATATGGTACCACAGAGTGTCCTAGTGTATGGTATCTCATGTTTTTGCTTTCCTCTATAAAATTTTGATTGGAGTTGTTTGTAGAATTAAAACCCAGGAAAGGATGAGAGTTTAGGCATTAGTCTTTCTTTTCATGTTTTTGAAATATATTTATTGTACATGATGAATTTTGAGAAAGGATAAGGACTCCATATGTACCCAAATAAGATGCACACTTGAAAGTCTTCTCTGTTTAGAGACATTTTGTTCTGTGTACTTTGCTTATTGGAGCACATGCCTTTCAACTTTAGTCTTGCAAAATGAAAGATTAGTGTTTTATACTACATCATCCAATGTGTAGCTGTTTTCATTTATCTTTACTCTTTTCTGATGGACGAAAATTCCACCAAAAAAGCTTGTGTGAGCATTTCACAAGATACTTTAAGGCTTTATCCTCTCTTTTGACTTGTAAGGAAGTTGAAAAGAAACTGCAGTACACCCAAAAAGTGTACCCTTAGGTCAGTGTAGAGCAAGCACAAAGTGATTAATATCTGACTGCAGATGTTTCTAAAACCAGATACCATATTTTGCTAGCCTTTTGTTTAAGCTAAAATAAACTATTCAAACAGAATATAAACTACATACTCTGGATATGAATGTTTTGTTTGTGCAGTTCTTCCTCTTCATATTAAGGCTATTTTAAAAATATCCAATAGAGTGCCTACGCTTGATTTTATGTCTTACCAAGTTACTCTGTACTTGTAAAAAGCTTTAAGGTTATTTTACGAGGAACGGTGGAAGATATTCAAGTATTACATTTCTGAAGATGTTTTGGTAGTCATAAATATATTAAGACATTTCTGCTTACAAGAAATGTGGATTTATTGAAGCTCAGCATTAAGCTGACTAGATCCCACTTTTGAAGCAGAGGTTGTCCATGGGACAGGAAACCGCAGTTTAAAATTTATGCATAATAGTTATGTTGTCAAGAACAACACAATCATACATGGTGAAGCACTTGCTTAAGAACACCAGTGAGTTTATTGCAGCACTCTTTACAATAGCCAGAATCTGGAAAAAACCTGAGTGCCCGAGAACAGATGACTGGTTAAAGAAACTTTGGTACATTTACACAATGGAGTACTATGTAGCTGTTAGAAAAGACAAAGTCACGAAATTTACATACAAGTGGTACTACATGGAAAGTATCATGTTAAGCGAAATAACTCAGAAAGAAAGGGATAGACATAGAAAGATTGCATTCATCTGGGGAACATAAAGTAACAAGATTGGAGACTAACACCCAGGAATGCTGAGATTAGGCCAATGTACCAGGAATTTTACTCCATGGCTTGGAGGCCAATCACATATACTAGGGGAAAAGGGAGCTCAGATAAAGAAGGGAACATCAAATGAAGGTGTTGGTAGGATCCTCCCAGGATGGGAGAAGCATGCGGAAAGTAGACTATAGACTAAACATGATTGTAACCCATTGCAAACCAAAACACCCAATAAGAGAGAGAGAACAAAAGGGAATGCCCTGCCACAGAGGCAGGGTGGGATGGGGGGGCTGGGGGCTGGGAGGGATACTGGGATCCGTGGTGGTGGGAAATGGACACCGGTGGAGGGATGGGTATTTGATCATTGTATAATTAAAATCCAAGCACAAAAATGTGTAAGTCTGCAACTGTACCTCATGATGTCTCACTATTAAAAAAATTTTTAATTAAAAAGAACACCAGTGAAACAGGGGAGAAAATGCCCACATATATGTATGTTGTAACACCATAAATAGGCCCTCCCGTTGATCGTCGATTTGCTCGAGCGGGCCCAGTAAAGTCTCCATTGGAGACTTTGTTGTTACTGTGTCTGGCATATCCAATCCAATACCTGGACCTATGTTTCAAGCAAAGGCTCAAATAGACAAAGGGAAAAATGCCCATTCTGAAATTAAAGATGCAGAGTATTCAGAGTAGAAACAGGGAATGTGTAAGTCTGCAACTGTACCTCATGATGTCTCACTATTAAACAGGGAACAAGGAACAGGGAACAGAGAAAGAAGTCACAAGAGAAAGGAAAAAAATAAATTACAGTATGAGTTTAGAAAATGTTAAAACTACGAGACATATTTGCTGAATGAATACTATTTCATTAATAGAAAGAAATTGTGACAGATAGGGAGGGCTAAGGAATTATTACAAACACATTACAGATAAATGTACAGATAAATAAAATAAAAGGATTGAACAAGCTAGAGTGACAACATGGCAAATTGTAGTGTATCTTAAAATATTGACTACATGGTATTAAAAAACTACCTGTTTCTTACCTGCTGCTATCTCTCTAACATGAACAGGCTTTATTTTTTAGTATAACCATTACAGTGACTGAAATTATAGTTCATTACCTTTACTTTATTACCCTTGTTATAGCTAATATCTGTGTGCATGATTTTTAAGCATTTGTGTATCTTCCTAGAGACATTTCTGTCATTGTCACTGTCACTCTCCTCCCATTGTTCATCGATTTTCTCCAGTGGGCCCAGTAACATCTCCATTATGAGACTTTGTTGTTACTGTGTTTGGCATATCGAATATGTCATGGGAAGCCTGCCAGGCTATGCCGTGCAGGTGAGATACATTTAGTTGCTTGCCTGACTCACCGAGAGGGGCGGAGGAATAGAACTCGGGTTGGCCATGTTGGCTAGGTCCAACACCCTACCTGCTGTGCTATTGCTCCAGCCCATGAGAGATTTCTATAAATTGTTATTTGATTATTTATAAAATTATACCTTTATATGCAACATAAATCTTAATAATTGATTTAAATTAAATATCAGATTATGTATTTCTTCTTCTTCTTTTTTTTTTTGCTTTTTTTGGGTCACACCCGGCGATGCTCAGGGGTTCCTCCTGGCTCATGGACTCAGGAATTACTCCTGGTGGTGCTCGGGGGATTATATGGGATGCTGGGAACCTGGGTCAGCCATATTGGCTGCATGCAAGACAAATGCCCTACTCGCTGTGCTATTGCTCCAGCCCCATGTTTCTTCATTTTTAACATGACACAAACCTGCATAAATCCGCATTCTGGCACAAATATTTCAGTCACTGTATGTTAACTGATGTATCTTTTCCTGATTTAGTAGTCTAATTATTTAAGCTTCTGTTATGTTTGTCTTATTAACACTGTTTCCTATACAGTCTATTATGTCATATTAAAATATGTGGTCACTTCTTTGAATATTGAACATCAAATTTTGCTAAATAATCCTTATACATGGGGCCTAAGAAATAGTACAGGGGTTAAGGCACTTGCCTTTCATAAAGCTGATACTTATTTGATCCATAACACTATATAAGATCATTAGAAATAAGACCTTAACACCATGGAATGTGGCCCTAGACAAAATTATTCCATAATCATGATTTTTCTGCATCACTTAAATCAAGCAAAGTTGTATTTCAATAGATTCCACAGTATTAAGAGAGAATTGTGTAAGACACCAAAAATTTAGAAACACCTGAGTTACTTTTAAGACATTTAAGTTATTTCCTCACTTCATAGGTATTGGCATTCCTGAGACTCTTGACACATCACATACTTAACAACTACATTGTTTCTCTCATCTTTTTTTTTCTTTCTTTTTGGGTCACACCTAGCAATACACAGGGATTACTCCTGGTGGTGCTCAGGGGACCATATGGGATGTTGGGAATCAAACCTGGGTTGGCTGCGTGCAAGGCAAACACCCTACCTGCTGTGCTACCACTCCAGCCCCACTCTCCCTCGTATCTTTGTATTAATAATATAATTGAAAACTTTGTTGTTTTCAAGGAAAGCATTCTTTATATTCTAAGAATTATAGTCACTCAAGAGAGGGATAGACATAGAAAGATTGCATTCATCTGGGGGGTATAAAGTAACAAAATATGAGATTAATACCCAAAAATAGCTGAGATCAACACCAGGAGGATTACTCCATAGCTTAGAGGCCAGCCGGGTATTCTAGGGGAAAGGGCAGTTCAGATAGAGAAGGGAGCACCAAATAAAGGGTGTTTGGAGGATCCTCCCAGGAGGGGAGATGCATGTTGAAAGTAGACTATGGACTGAACATGTTTGCCACTCAATGCCTCTTTTGCAGACCACAACACCCAAAAGGAGAGAGAGAACAAAAGGGAATGCCCTGCCACAGAGGCAGGGTGGGGGCGGGGGATGGAGGGGGATATTATCCATGGTGGTGGAAAATGGTCACTGGTGGAGGGATGGGTATTTGATCATTGTATGACCGAAACCCAAGCACAAAGATTTGTAAATCTACAACTGTACCCCATGGTGCTTCACTAATAAAAAAAAAGAATTATAGTCACTCATCAACCTGTTCTGCCTTTATGTTCACAGATAACATATTTGTCATTACCCAATATCTTAGCTGATTCAATTAAACTAAGATGTGACTTATTTTTCCACTAGCTGCACCAGTGACATTCCAGTTCTTTAACAAATTTGATTACAAAAAATCCAAATCTTTTAGAAAATATCAGTAATACTCTTACACAAGACATTTTTTTTAAAAGTAACTTAAAGCATTCTAAAATCCATATACTCTATGACATTTGGGAGTCATGTCTTGCTTGTTACTATCTACTTGAGGCTTAGATTATGATTAGTAAGATATTGAATCTTATTCATTACTGAATCAGTTTATTGATGACAAATAGGATAAAAGGATAAAAGGATAAATAGGTCTTGAAGATCAGAATACTCTTTTATTACATTTTCTTTTTGTAAGAAGTGGTTAGCATTACAAGAAACCTAGAATTACAAGAAAACTAGAAAGATGTATAAATTTAAACACGTGGCGGGGAGGGAAAATGGAGGTGAAAGAGATTCCTAAATTGATAATAAAACGAGGCAAAGATGACAAGATATTCTACATCAATTTTAAATACAGGCCTTAGAATAATGTCAAAAACATTTCCTTCATAAATATTTTGAGTCTTTTGCTATCTGACAAATGGCTAACCAAGTGGAGTGAAAACTGCCAACTTCCAAACTGTTGGTAGCAAGGAAGCAATTTTTAGTAAGCCCTACCTAGTGAGTAGGACTTCTGCTTGATTATTAGTGAATGGAGATTAGTTTATTTGGTCATCTTTGGCAAATTGAGTTAGATATATTGTTAAACTAGAATTACAAAAGGGTCTTAAAATCAGGTAGTTTAGTCTCCTTTGACGGAACAAGAAAATCACTGAAGATTTTTCACCCTGGGGAAGAGTGCAATGAAAGCAGTAGTTTAAAGAAATATTACATACAACATTTCTGCCAGTTTTCCATCCTGAAGCTATGTGCAGGGTAAATTGGCAGGCTTTTGAGTCTGACAGATAACTCAAAGCTGAATGGTGTTCAGATCTAAATTTTATAGCGAGCCTAGATTTTTTTGAAGAAAAAACGTTTATAAAGCACCACAGTTTGGGTGCATTATTGTTTTTTTGTTGGTGATGTTGTGAGTGATATCTCCCTTCATCAAGTGTATTTTGTGCAAATATTATTACTATTTACAAAGGCATCTTTTTATTATAGCCTGAGACATTCTTTTGCCAACCAAATTTTTAAAAATTTTAATAGAGTGTCATTTTTCACTTTTATTATATATTTTCCAATAGTCTCATATTATTGAAAACACCTTGAAGGTCCATATTGTGGAGAGTTTTGTCCATGTTTTTCTCACTGTATTTTATGTATTATAATCCACTGAGGTTTTAGTTTCTTTAAAATGTAGTTTATTTTTAAAGGACAGGAAAAGTTCTGAGATGTTGCCGACATTTGCTCTTTGATAAAATAGAGTTTCATTTTACTTGGGTAATGGGATTACACATAGCTAAACATTAACCATGATTCTGAGAATTATCCAGATACTTCTGACAGATATTCTTCATAAGAATTATGCCAAAGAGATCAATCAACAAAGACTCGGCTTCCAACTTTCCTGTCATCATTTGCGAAAGGCTTGAAATTCCAGTTGGATTAGTCAGTCAATGAAAGTTGCTTTCTTTAGATTTATGATTCTTTCAATACCTCACTCTGTAGTGTAAGTAAAATAAAAATGCATATGTGGTAATAGCAATGTAATTTATTGTTGAGACTGGGACATGGGCTTTGTAGAACTAATTTGTTTCATGCCCCAGTAATAATTATCAATTATATACTGAAAATTACTTCTTCAGGTGATGACTAACAAGTTTATTTTAAGCAGTCTCAATACACATTTTGATTTTTAAACAAATGAGAAGTTACTCGGGATCTAACATACAACGTAGCTTATGTTATGCTACTATATTGGTTGTAATTGACCAAATACATTATGCTCTGTCTAGATACTGTCAGGAATCTTCTTTTCTCTCCTTCCCTAAGTGTTAGCTTTATATGAAACCACTTTTCTTTTTCTCTCCACTTGTGAGTTTTTATTATTCACCATAACCCCTATAGAGTTCATTGTTACCTCATATTTGTTCCACTTTGATATTAACTTAAAAGGTAAAGGCCCTCCCATTGTTCATCGATTTGCTCGGGCGGGCCCAGTAGTCTCCATTGGAGACTTTGTTATTACTGTGTCTGGCATATCGAATATGTCACGGGGAGCTTGCCAGGCTCTGCCGTGCTAGCGAGATACTCTCAGTAGCTTGCCTCCCCAAATGATCATCTGTAATCTTGTACAAGAACCTTGCCAGTTTTTCTCAAAACGGTAACTGCAGCCTAGCCCTATTCCCTCTAGATCTCTCATCAATAGAAATAGCTTACATGTGACCACTGACCCTACGTCTGTGTTAAATGTGCTTTTCCTGTGCTATAATGGTTTGCTCTTCACTTGTGCTGGTGGAGCAGACAAAGCTGAACCAGTAAGAGCACTTTCTAGAATATCAGTTTCAGAAATGTGCTTCAATAGCAAGTTGATCTGTCAGTCCAGTGTGAGCTCTTGAACTCCATGACTGCTCCAAATACAGACTGCTCTCAGGTTGGTGCCCCGGTGGCAGAAATAAACATCACCTCTCTATGTGCAGGTCCTTTCACTGATATTTACCTTAACAGCACCACCTGTGCAGTTGCTGTTTATTTCTGCCTGGCACAAGTACAGAGCTGTCACTGTCACTGTCCTCCCGTTGTTCATCAATTTGCTCTAGCGGGCCCAGTAACATTGTGAAACTTGTTACTGTGTTTGGCATATCAAATACGTCACGGGTAGCTTGCCAGGCTTTGCTGTGCAGGTGAGATATTCTCGGTAGCTTGCCAGGCTCTCCAAGAGGGGCAGAAGAATTGAACTCAAGGGGTTGGCTGTAGGCCGCATGCAAGGCAAATGCCCTACCTGCTGTGCTATAGCTCCAGCCCAAGTACAGAGCTAGTACTGAAAAATTATCTTCTTGGACTATCAGGTAAAAATTCTTTCCTATATATACTAATATATGGTAATACATATTACATATAAATATATATTCTTAACTCCCTCATCTCTGCATATAGTCACACTTAAAACAGCAAATCTAGGTCTTTTTTCTCTTTCTCAAATCAATGTTTTTTCTCTTTTCTGTCTTCTAAATCCAGTTCATCTATAAACTTTTAATTAAAAATCATGTTAAATTTGTATATTTTTTACCTTCTTCATGATATGGGTATAAATATAACTTCAATTCTTGACTAATTTGTGGTAGACTCAGTTCTCTAGCTTTAAAAATGATCGTACTTGCTTTTTCAGCTAACATGATCTTTTTAGAAATAAATCTGATCTTGGAACTTCCTTTATAAAAAATCTCCAGTGATCCTTATTACATATGTAGGGACATTACCCTACTTTATATCCAAATAATTAATCTTGTTTCATGAAAGCTTCACAAGTCCTATCCTCACATCTGTTTCCTTTTTTTCCTGCCCCCAGCTCCCCTTTGTGTTTTGGACAACAGCTGGCAGGACTCAGGGCTTGCTCCTGGTCAGTCCTGGTGGGTTAGAAGGGCCATATGTGGCACTAGTATTGAATTTGGGGTTGAACCTGAGTTAGCTTCTAGCAAGGTAAGAAAAAGTCTACCAGCTGTACTATCTCTCATGCCCTGACTTGTGTTTCTAACTAATTCTCTGTCTCACTTTGCTCCATCGTCAGTCAATTTGATCTTTATTATAACTCATTTATTTCTAACTTAAGACCTCTGCATTGGTGTATGATCTGAAGATCTTCCTCTTTACCTTTAAATGCTGTCTATTTCCTACTAAGCAACTCAGTTTTTAAATTCTACCTTTTGCAATACTATTTTTCTTGCCTGTCCTATTGATAATAGTCTCTAATTACTCTCAATAATTTCACTTTAGCAGCTTCATTATCTACTATTTTGGTCTATTTATATGAATGTAAGTACATTTAAGCATGTATTGTATTGTAAGCTCTCCAAATTAGAATATGAACCCTTTACCTTTTCTTTCTTTCTTTCTGCAATCATTGTACTTCAAACAGTAGATCTATACACCAGAGCAGTTTAGCAATGCTATTGTGAAGTTCCTCTGAAAAAGTAGATCTCCAAGGAAAGAGAAGGAAGGACTTTTGGAAGAGAAAAGGGAAGAATGGAGGGGAGGAGATACATTGGGAAGAGACACATTAGCTGCACTAGAGAACTAAGGGACATTTAAAAAAGATATTGAGTAGTCCTCTGCCAATAACGTCATCAGGAATTGACCAATTCGATGCCAAGTTAAAATTGTCCTCAACACCACTGGGTCTGCGCAATACTGCATTAATGATACTAAGCGTTAAAAGCTCCAGCTATTTGAGGATAAGTATCAGTATGTTTTTCATCACTTGAGAACAGAGGGTACTTAAATCTCCATGCAATTCAATAGCAATTTAAGAAAATTGGAGCTAATCTGCATGATGAACTTTATCTCTTCATTTGAAAATCTAACAAATACGTTCTTTTTGTCACTTCAGAGGGCAAAAGAACTTAAGCCTTTACTTCACTCATATATACCATATGATACATGAATGTTTTTAAAAAGGGGTTTGCACTCACATAAACTCTCTCGCCCATACCTGCACAGACACAAATACATACACACCAACATTTACATAAATTATTATTATACACAATGAAATAAATAGAACAAAATGATAAATAATTATGTAAAATTATATATTTAGGTGATGGAATTGACAGTAATTTTATTTTATATTTATATTTAATTTTATATTTTCTTCTATACTATGCTTTTAAAGTTTCTTTAAAATAATTTTCCACAATAAACAGAAAAATAGATTAAAAAACAAAAACAGTGTGATAAAATAAATAAGAGAACAGTTAGTCCTAAAAAATTTAATTAAGTTATATTTATATTGTGGGCTGGAGCAATAGCACAGTGGTAGGGCATTTGCCTTGCACGCAGTCAACATGGCCGACCCAAGTTCTATTCCTCTGCCCCTCTCATAGAGTCCGGCAAGCTACCAAGAGTGTCTCACCTGCACAGCAGAGCCTGGCAAGCTACCCGTGATGTATTCGATATGCCAAACACAGTAACAAAGTCTCCAATAGAGATGTTACTGGGCCCGCTGGAGCAAATAGATGAACAACGGGAGGACAGTGAACAGTGGACATATTTATATGTGTCTAAGGATTTAAAAATATAATTGTAAATGCAACACACATTTTTTAAGTATCGGGACTATACAGCAAGGAAGGCACTTGCTTGCATATGTCAGACCCATGTTTAATCCCTGGAATTCTATAAGATTCCTTGAGTCCTGAACAGTGCTGGGAGTAAGCTCTGTCCTCAGAGATAGGAATAAGCCTTGACCACAGTTGGCATGACTCTAAAGCATATATATGGTGTTTTTAATACATATCAATATATGTTCAACCTGGAAGATCGTCCCCTTTACTTTCAAATGCTGCTATTCTTACTACTTACTAATAAGGATCTCACTTCTAAATTCTACCTTTTGTAGATATATATGTATATATGTGTGTGTGTATGTATATTATATGCCACTGAATTTTCTCCTTTTTAAAAAGGATGATTATTGAGAAAGGATTGCAACCACTATATTGGAAAAACAATAATTAAAGAAATAATTAAAAAGTGAATGTGCTGGGCACCAGAAAAATCACTTAAAGAACTGGCCCAAACCTGAGTGATCCCTGGCATCAAATGGCCTCATGAGCATTTTTCACTGTGCACCAAATTGTCCCCAACACCTCCGAGTCTGAGCAGTCCTGCATTAATGAAGCAAAACATTAAATATGTAGTCTATATTTGGGTAAATATTTCCAAAGTGACTCCGAATATCCTAAGTATTTCTTGAGAGTCCCCTATTTCTGGGCATCGGCCCTGGGTGAACTGGCCTGAAGCAGGGACACTGCAAGGATTAAGAAAAGACACAGAAACAAGAGAGGAAAAGTTTGGGGTCAAGGGTCTAAGAGCCTCAAGGATTGTGAGCCCCAACTCTCCTCCATGAGCAGTATCATTGCTTTGAAACAATGATCATTTAAAGAACAACTTTTTTGGTCAAGCACTAACAATTCCGATCTATGCAGGTTGCACTATTACATATCCGAAGGTGTTAGTTTATCAAAACAAACAAAAATGTAAAGGGCTTTCTTAAGGGGAAATTTGTCAAGGAGAGGAAACAAAGTGCAGAAAGGATCCCTGAGGGGGGTTGGCATTCCAGGGCAGCATTCCATGTCTGAGCTCCAGCCTTCTGGATTCTAGTACCCCCCATCTACCCACACCCACCCGTCACCAATAGAAAATCTATGAGCTTATCTCAGCCTCTGCAACATCTCTCTCCATTATTAGACGGTTATAAGTTTTTAATATTACAATTGTTGAGATTAGCATGTGAAATATACTCATTGTTTGGCAGCCCCGAATACATACTTAGAGGCTTTTAGGAATGTATTTTCTCCTAGATACGGAGGGGATATTTAGAACAAAAGCAACCAGTGTTGGTGCGGATATAGCGAGAAAGGGAACCTCTTTCATTGCTGGTGAGAATGCCAAATAGTTCAGCCCCTTTGGAAAACAGTATGGACGATTCTCAAAAAATTAGAAATTGAACTCCCATTTGACTCAACAATACCACTCCTGGGAATATATTCCAGAGAGACAAAAAAGTGTAGTCGAAGTGACGTCTGTACTTGTTTGTTCATTGCAGCACTGTTAACAATAGCTAGAACCTGGAAAAAAACCTGAGTGCCCAAGAACAGATGACTTGTTAAAGAAACTTTGGTACATCTACACAATGGAGTACTATGTAGCTGTTAGAAAGGATGAAGTGATGAAATTTATATACAAGTGGTACTACATGGAAAGTATCATGCTAAGTGAAATAAGTCAGAAAGAGAGGGACAGACAGAAAGATTGCATTTATTTGGGGAACATAAAGTAACAAAATAGGAGATTAACACCCAGGAATAGCCAACATAATTTCCAGGAGGTTTACTCTATGGCTTGAAGGCCAGCAGCACACACTAGGGGGAAAGGCATCTCAGATTGAGAGAGGAGCACCAAATAAAGGATGTTGGGAGGATCCTCCCATGATGGGAGATGCATGCTGAAAGTAGACTATATACTGAATATGATTGCCAGAAAATGCCTCTTTTGCAAACCACAGCACCCAAAAGGAGAGAGAGAACAAAATGGAATGCCCTGCCACAGAGGCAAGGTGGGATGGAGGGGATGGGGGTTGGGAGAGATACTAGTATTCATGGTGGTAGAGAATGGGCACTGGTGGAGGGATGGGTATTTGATCATTGTATAGCTGAAACCCAAGCACAAAAATTTATAAGTCTACAACTGTACCTCATGGTGTTTCACTAATAAAAATTTTTAAAAAAGAAACCTCATAAAATAAATAACAAACAAAGACTATTAAAACCAGCTCGCGGAAGAGAACAGTGCAGTCTCCTGCCCTCGCACCTGGCTGTCCTCGCCGGGGCCCATTGGAGGAGAGCAGGTTGAGCTTTCCTCCCCGCCCCGACCAGGGCTCCGGCAGCCGAAGACCTCCAGGACCAGCCACCACCATGCTGAGACCACTCTCCGCACACATGAAGGTACTGGCAGAGGGACAAAGCCACGCGGGTTCCAGGGGCCAAGATCTCTAAGCCTACTCGGATTGGGGCCGAGCATCCCCCACCCAGATCCTCCAAATTCCAGTAGGTGGGGGTCACACCCACCAACTGGCTCCCTGGCGCTGTGTAATCCCATCAGCGGCCAAGACTCAGAGACTATATAAACCAGCTCCCGGAACCGCGCGGCCGCGAATGCAGACATCTTATTATGACATCTCATTATCTCATTCCTACTTTGGACAAACTGGCAGGCTACCAAATGTAGCCTGCCCACACAGCAGAGTCTGGCAAACTCCCAATGGCGTACCCAATATGCCAAATACCAGTAACAATGATGGGTCTCATTCTCCTAAAGAGCCTTGAATATAATCTCAGGGCTAGGATGAAGGAGACGTTACTGGGGCCTGCTCGAGGCAATCAACGAATAACATAAAAAATAAATAAATTAAATAAAATAAAACAAGGAGTCAGCAGAGTTGGTTCTGCAGAGGTCTGTCTCTGGATAAGTCTCTAGATAAGTATGTTCTTCCCTAATACTGACATAGTCTTCACTCTGTATAAGCCTGTGACAAAATTTCCTCTTCAGTAAAGAACTCCACTCCTGGGTCTAGAAGAAGTCACAGTAACTTACAGAGTTTCCTTGAGAAGCATGAAGATGAAAATGAAGCCTTATCCCAGCCAACGTCATCATATGTATTAAGGCAATTCTGAAAGCCTCAAAGTCTATGCTGACAAGGAAAAAAATATATCGCACACACACATATAATATAATATAATATAAAATAAAGGCCTTCCCGTTGATCATCGATTTGCTCGAGCGGGCCCAGTAACGTCTCCATTGGAGACTTTGTTGTTACTGTGTCTGGCATATCAAATACTCTCGGTAGCTTGCCGGGCTCTCCGAGAGGGGCGGAGGAATCGAACTCAGGTCGGCCATGTTGGCTGCGTGCAAGGCAGACGCCCTACCCACTGTGTATAATATAATATATATATATATATATATATATATATACTGTAGCATAAAGAACACCATTAACATTGGGCTACCTTCATAATCTGATTTTAACATAATTACCACTTTAGAATCCTAGCTCCAAATCCAATAAAAATATTAGTGTACTAGTGTAATACTGTCTCAGTGGGATAAAATCTAATAATTCTCAGGGGACTAAATTGTGGTTGACTGGATGTAAGGCAAGTGCCTTATCCCCGGTAATATCTTTCTGGACCTTTTGATTATTTTGAGGAACTGTTTTTAGAAAATTTAAAAAAAAAAACAATGGAAAACAGTAAAGTAATTTGAACTGTGGATTCCATTCAGGCTGCTGACAGAGATATCTCTGATTTAAAAATAAGTGTCTGTTCATTTGAAAAAAAATTATTAAGCCAGCAACTTCTTCTCCTTTAAAGGTTAATTACACGTAAACTAGGTTAAATAATGCCACACTTAATTCATCTTCTGCAAACTGTTTCATTGATTAAAACAAGAGAATTTTAGAATAGCTTAATATATTATTACTAAAGATCCCAGTCCAGTGATGTTAGCATTCCTTACTTTAATTATCTGAGTTCATAAAATTTGGAATCTCTGACATTATACTTAAATAATTATCTGAACAGATGAAAATTTTACTAAAAAGTATTTTTTCTATCTTTGGTAAGTTAATAGCTCTGACTTTTTCTTGTAATTTATTTTGCCTTTTAGATCAGGTAAAGTTCACTTATATTTTTCTCCAGTAAACAAACATGTTAATAATGTAATATGACAAACATGTTTTAATTAGTGAGCATGTGTTTCTTAGGTAAACATATATTTCAGATGCTACAAATACTAGTTTTATTTGAGCTGAAAGCACTGATGCTACTACTTCTTCCTCTTTTTTTTTTACTGCATTTACTTTCTTAAAAATAAGTTTTCCAAGGGCCAGAGAGGTGGCATAGAGATAAGATACTTGTATTGCATGAAGACAACTCTAATTTAATTTCCAGAAATAAATAAGATCTTCCAAGCACTACCAATGAACAAGGATCAGTCCTGAATATTCCTGTTGTACCTTTAGATCCCATATATATAATGATAATAATAGTTCCATTTGCAATTTATTTTCTATTTTAAATTATCTTGTATTGACAATAAGTTTTATATCAGAATCATTAGTAGTTTGAACTCATTATACTGAAAACAGTATCAGTATCTAGTGCTTCTTTAGATAACTTTCAATTATGATGCTGTATAAATAATTAAATAATTATAAATTAATAATTGGTTTTGATTGACTCAATAAAAGACATTTAAAAGTTAGAATTGTATATGATACACAATCTAAAGTTTTAGCATCATTGAAAAGAGCATGAAGATTGAAATGTAATATCACAGAGTATTTTAAATATTGTCACTTTGGATAAAGATGTTTATTTTCTTAGATATACACTCTTTGTTTTAAGTAGAAATAATAGATTTCATTATAGATTATTCTGAGAAAAAAATGACATAACATATTAAACATGTGAAGGATTTTTGGTTACAGTTATTAACATGGCATTTTTGGAGAAAAATTCACCTAATGAAGCTATTTCTCTTTTATTATCCATACTATACACAACCTATGATGCTCAGGGATTACTTCTGGCTCTGAACTCAGGAATTACTTCTGGTGATGCTTGGGGGAACATATAGGATGCCAGGGAACAAACCCAAGTCAGCCACTAGTAAGCCAATTACCCTACCAACTGTATTATCACTCTGCCTGTCAATCTAAAATTTTAATATGATATTAGAATCATTTTATTTAACAATATTATCTTAGACACTATCATTACTGGTTAGTGAATTTGTCAGTATTCATCACTGCAGATTTTTTAGCATCAAACAAAATTTTGAAACATTAATGATGTCAGGGAGTGGAGCAATAGTACAGTGGCTAGGGTGTTTGCCTTGCATGCGGCTGACCTGGGTTGGATTTCCAGCATCGCATATGGTCCTCCAAACACCTCCAGTAGTGATTCCCAAGTGCAGAGTCAAGAGTAACCCCTGAGCATCACAGGGTGTGACCCCCAAAAAGCCAAAAAAAGTGATTTTAGTGTCTTTTCATGTTTATTTTATAAATAGACCAGTAATTTGTTTTCTACAGAAGTAATTTACTTTATTTTATACTTGAAAACTTGAATTTGATACAATTATCTGAGTTGGCAGGATGACCAGTATCCTAAATTCCACTTTGCAGATTCTGTGTTATAGTCTATTTCCAAAGAATTTCAAAAATAATTCCTTTGAAACCCTTCAAATATATAGGGAATTATTTTCTTTATTCCTATGTTCTAAAATTATTCTAATAATTTTATTGCCCTTTTAGAACTGTCATGGTAGAATACTGTGAATAGATTGCTTTACCTATTGACAATTTTTCATGGGTCTGGTTATTGGAAGAACAAGATCACATTGCCCACAGGTTTGATTTTTCTACAAAATCTTGACTTATGGTTGGCCACCATGTCACTGTTTTATTTCCTTGATTTTGCTTGGTGTACAAGGATGAAAGAGACCTTATCCACCTCTCTTTTTAAGAATAGTATTCCTGGAACTTAGAGATAGTACAGCAGTTAATGTGCTTGCCTTCCAAGCTGCTGACCTGGGTTCAACTCCTGACATCACATATGGTTTTCTGAACATTACCTGAGTGATCTCTGAGCACAGAGCCAGTAAAGAGTCCTGAGCACGACCAGAGATAGACCCTCCCCCCTAAAAAAATAATTAAAAACAAAACCAAAATACAGCAGTGATTTCATAATGTGGGATCAGTCTTGATATTTGTCTTAACCCAAAAGAATTCCTAAAGTCCTACCTCCAAATATAGGCACTAGGGTTTGTTGTTCTAATCATCATTTAATCATTTAACTTCCCGTTAGTCGTCAATTTGCTCGAGCGGGTGCCAGTAACGTATCCATTTGTCCCTGTCGCATGCTAGTGTAGCCCAATGGCATCTGTTCGCTTTGGGAACATGAAGAGCCTCAAACCGATCGTTCATGATCTTGACGAAGAAGTCTGACCATCTGGTAGGTGGGCGGCCACGTGGTCTTTTGACATCCCGTGGAATCCAGTCGGTAACAGCTCTAGTCCAGCGGTCATCTTTAAATCTCATTACATGACCAGCCCATCTGATTTTTGACACCTTGGCAAATGAGACAGCATCCTTGATTCTTGATCATCGACGGATGTCCGAACTCCGGATTCTTTCTCTCACTTGACTGAAAGGTGATATTTCAAGCATAGCACTTTCTATTCATCTTTGGGAGACCTGAATAGCGTTGTCAACCTGTTTGCATAGGGCCCAGGTCTCTGAGGCATATGTTAATGCAGGAAGAACAGTGGAATCAAAGAGATGTGCCCGGAGCCAGAGGTTCTTCCTCCTCTTAGCTATTTCTTCGACGTTCTTGAAGGCGTTCCAAGCCTCTCTCTTCTTCCTGCTCAGCTCGGGTGCCAGGTCATTTGTCATGTTGACTTCTCGACCTAGGTACACATAGCTGTTGCATTCAGAGATGGTCGTTCCGTTGAGAGCGAATGGGACATCAGGAACGAAGCTGTTTCTCATAAACATTATCTTCGTAAGATTCAGCTGTAGTCCTACCTTTCCACACTCACGGTCAAAGTCGACCAGCATTTGTGCCGCTTGGTGATGTTTGGTGTTATTAAAACAATGTCATCAGCAAAGCAGAGGTGGTGTAGTTGCCGACCATCTATCTTCACTCCCAATCCCTCCCATTCCAGTCATCGCATGATGTTCTCGAGGGTGGCACTGAAGAGTTTCGGTGAAATGGTATCACCCTGCCACACCCCTCTCTTGACATCAACGACACTTTTTTGTAGAGTGGTGAGATCCTGGTAGTGAATCCGCAATACAGCTCACGGAGGATCCTGATGTATTGGGCTTGAATGCCCTGATTGACTAGGGCTTCAATGACCGCTTCCGTCTCAACAGAATCAAAGGCCTTCTTTAAATCAATGAATGTTAAACAGAGAGGCATCTTGAACTCCCGAGAAACCTCAATGAGCTTGGTTATCATGTGGATATGGTCGATGGTGCTGAATCCTTTGCGGAACCTGGCTTGCTCGCATGGTTGTCCTTCATCTAGTGTTCTGCCAATCCTATTTAGGATGACTCGAGTGAACAACTTGTAGATGACAGACAATAGGCAGATCGGGCGATAGTTCACAATGTCAGGGTTTGTTGTAATAACTATAAATTTGGGACGGTAACACATTTCAGTCCCTAAAAACATTGAATTGTAATCTCCTATTAACTGCACAGTATTTATTCATTCCATTGTTGAAATCTTTGAAACAGGAGGCTTATACTCCCATTGGAAATAACTCGCTCGTTAACATGAGTTCATTATTTAAGTATGGATGATGGCCTAGGGATGAAAAAATTATGACTGCAATTGCTCAAATGAGTTTTTGGTATATATGAGAATGCTTTAAATGAAAATGCATGTCCAGGAAGATAGTTGAAGAGTAATGTAGGCATTTGATACAGAATATAGAGATTATCTATGGGCAAAATAACTTTTTTTTTCTTTTTCTTTTTTTATTAGTGAAACACCATGAGGTACAGTTGTAGATTTACAATTTTTTTTTGCTTGGGTTTGATTATACAATGATCAGATACCCATCCCTCCACCAGTGCTCATTTTCCACCACCATGGATAATGTCCCCCCCACCCCCATCCCCCCATCCCCCCCTGCCTCTGTGGCAGGGCAATCCCCTGTGTTCTCTCTCTCCTTTTGGGTGTTGTGGTCTGCAAAAGAGGCATTGAGTGGCAAACATGTTCAGTCCATAGTCTATTTTCGACATGCATCTCCCCTCCTGGGATGATCCTCCAAACACCCTTTATTTGGTGTTCCCTTCTCTATCTGAGCTGCCCTTTCCTCTAGAATGACCGACTGGCCAATAAGCTATGGAGTAATCCTCCTGGTGCTGATCTGAGCTATTCTTGAGTATTAATCTCATATTTTGTTACTTTATATCCCCCAAATGAATGCAATCTTTCTATGTCTATCCCTCTCTTTCTGACTCATTTCACTTAACATTATACTTTCCATGTTGTACCACTTGTATGTAAATTTCATGACTTCATCTTTTCTAACAGCTACATAGTATTCCATTGTGTAGATGTACCAAAGTTTCTTTAACCAGTCATCTGTTCTTGGGCATTCAGTTTTCTTCCAGTTTCTGGCAATTGTAAAGAGTGCTGCAATGAACACACAAGTGCAGATGTCACTTCGACTAAACATTTTTGCCTCTCTGGGATATATTCCCAGGAGTGGTATTGCTGGGTCAAATGGGAGCTCAATTTCTAATTTTTTGAGAATCGTCCATACTGTTGTCCAGAAGGGCTGAACCAGTGGACATTCCCACCAACAGTGAAGGAGTGTCCCTTTCTCGCCACATCCACGCCAGCATCGGTTGCTTTTGTTCTTTTGAATGTGGAACAGTCTCTGAGGTGTGAGATGGTATCTCATTGTGGTTTTGATCTGCATCTCCCTGATGATTAATGATGTAGAGTATTTTCTCATGTGCTTTTTTGCCATTTGGATTTCTTCTTTGAGAAAGTTTCTGTTCATTTCTTTGCCCCATTTTTGGATGGAGTTGGATGTTTTCTTCTTGTGGAGTTTAACCAGTATTTTGTATGTCCTGGATATCAACCCCTTGTCAGATGTGTATTCGGTGAATATCCTTTCCCATTCTGTAGACTGTCTTTGTATTTTGGTCACTGTTTCTTTGGTGGTGCAGAAGCTTCTTAGTTTAAGATAGTCCCTTTTATCTATCTCTGTTTTCACTTGCTTGGCCAGTGGCGTGGCATCTTTGAAGATACCATTAGCTTCAATGTCATGGAGGGTTTTGCCAACTTTGTCTTCAATGTACCTTATGGTTTCTGGTTTGATGTTGAGGTCTTTAATCCATTTTGATCTTACTTTTGTACATGGTGTTAGGCAGAGTTCTGAGCCCATTTTTTTGCATGTAGCCGTCCAGTGATGCCAGCACAATTTGTTAAAGAGGTTCTCCTTACTCCACTTCACATTACTTGCACCTTTATCAAAGATTAGATGATCATATGATTGAGCGGAGATGTCAGTGTATTCAAACCTGTTCCATTGGTCTGCAGTTCTGCCTTTGTTCCAGTACCATGCTGTTTTAATTATTACTGCTTTGTAGTACAGTATGAATTTTGGGAGGTTGATTCCTCCCATTTTCTTTTTCCCAAGAATTGCTTTAGCAATTTGTGGGGGCTTACTGTTCCATATAAATTTCAGGAGTATTTGCTCCATTTCTTTGAAGAATGTCATGGGTATCCTTATAGGGATTGCATTGAATTTATACAATGCTTTCGGTAGTATTGCCATTTTGACAATGTTAAGTCTCCCGACCCATGAGCAGGGCATATCTTTCCATTTCCTCATGTCCTCTTTTATTTCCTGAAGTAGCGTTTTGTAGTTTTCTTTGTACAGGTCCTTTACTTCCTTAGTTAAGCTGATTCCTAAGTACTTGATTTTCTGGGGCACAATTGTGAACGGGATTGTTTTTTTCATGTTGCTTTCTTCTCTCTCACTGTTTGCATATAGGAAAGCCATGGACTTTTGGATATTGATGTTATAGCCTGCAACTTTACTATACGAGTCTATTGTTTCTAGGAGTTTTTGGTTGAGGTTATTGGGTTCTCTAAATATAGTATCATATCATCGGTGAATAGTGAGGGCTTGATTTCTTCCTTTCCTACCTGAATGCCCTTAATATCTTTTTCTTGCCTAATCGCTATTGCAAGTACTTCCAGTACTATATTGAACAGCAGTGGAGATAGTGAGCATCCTTGTCTCGTCCCTAATCTTAGAGGGAAGGCTCTCAGTTTTTCCCCATTGAGGATGATGCTTGCTGCAGGCTTGTGGTAGATGGCTTTAATTATGTTGAGGAAGGTCCCCTCTATACCCATTTTGGCTAGGGTTTTCATCATAAAGGGGTGCTGGAACTTGTCAAATGCTTTCTCTGCATCTATTGATATAATCATATGCTTTTTATCTTTTCTTTTGTTGATATGATGGATTATGTTGATTGATTTTCGAATGTTGAACCATCCTTGCATCCCTGGGATGAATCCTACTTGGTCATGGTGTATGATCTTTTTGATGAGTAGTTAGATTCTATTTTCTAGTAGTTTGTTGAGAATCTTTGCATCTGTGTTCATCAGGGATATCGGTCTGTAATTCTATTTCTTTGTGGTATCTCTGTCTGCTTTTGGTATCAGTGTGATATTTGCTTTGTAGAAACTGTTCGGAAGTGTTTTTGATGTTTTAATTTCGTGGAAAAGCTTAAAGAGGGTAGGGAGTAAGTCCTCTTTACAGATTTGGAAGAATTCACCAGTGAATCCATCCGGGCCAGGACTTTTGTGCTTAGGGAGACTTTTTATTACCATTTCAATTGCCCTGATGGTGATAGGTCTGTTCAGGTATTCCAGGTCTTCTTGGTTCAGCCGTGGGAGTCTGTAGGATTCTAGGAATTTATCCATTTCCTTGAGGTTTTGATGTTCCGTGGCATACAGTTTCTCAAAGTACTCCCTGAGGATCCTTTGAATTTCTGTAGTTTCTGTTGTAATGACCCCCTTTTCATTTCTTATTCGGTTTATTAGGGTTTTCTCTCTCCCTTTCTTTGTGAGTTTTGCTAGAGGCTTATCAATCTTGTTAATTTTCTTGAAGAACCAGCTCTTGGTTTCATTGATCTTTCGGATTGTTTTTTGGGTTTCCATCTCATTAATCTCTGCTCTGAGCTTTATTATTTCCTTTCTCCTGTTCAGGTTGTGCACCTTTTTTTGGTCCTTCTCCAAGCTCTTAAGCTGTGAGGTTAGGTTACTTATGTGTGCTCGCTCCTCCTTCCTGAGGAATGCTTGTAGAGCTATAAACTTTCCTTTTAACTCAGCTTTTGCTGTGTTCCATAAGTTTTGGTAACTCGTGTTCTCATTTTCATTCGTTTCTAGGAATCCTTTGATTTCCTCTTTGATTTCTTGTCTAAGCCACTCGTTGTTCAATAGACCACTGTTTAATTTCCAGGTATTCAATTTAGTTTTCTGTTTTTGTGTGTGATTTACTTCTAATTTCAGTGCATTATGGTCTGAGAAGATTGTTGATACAATCTCTATCTTCTTAATTTTATGGAGGCATGTTCTGTGGCTCAGCATGTGGTCTATCTTGGAGAATGTTTCATACACGCTTGAGAAGAATGTGTATTCAGCTTTTTGAGGATGAAGTGTCCTGTATATATCTACTAAGTCCCTTTCTTCCATTGTTTCCCTCAGGTGAAGTATGTCCTTGCTAAGCTTGAGTCTGGTTGATCTATCAAGAGGTGACAAAGCGGTGTTGAAGTCTCCCACTAGTATTGTGTTGCTATTGATGTCTTTTTCCAAATCTATGAGTAGTTGTTTTAAGTACTTTGCTGGTCTCTCATTAGGTGCATATACATTTATTATTGTAAGTTCTTCCCGTTGTACAGATCCTTTGATCAATAAGAAATGGCCTTCACTGTCTTTTATGACCTTACTCACTCTGAAATCGATGTGGTCTGATATTAGGATGGCTACCCCAGCTTTTTTATGGGAGCTGTTTGCCTATAGGATTGTTTTCCAGCCTTTGACTCTGTGTCTGTGTTTGCTTTGACTATTGAGATCTGTTTCTTGCAGGCAGCAGAATGTTGGGTTCAATTTTCTAATCCATCCTGCCACTCTATGTCTTTTAATTGGTGTGTTTAGCCCATTGACATTGAGAGAGATTATTGTTATGGGATTTTGTCCCATTGTTCTGTTGAAATTTGGTGTATTTGAGGGGCCTTTCTTGCCTTAAAGTAGCCCATTTAGTTGTTCTTGTAACCACGGTTTTGAGTCTATGAAGTTCCTGAGCTGTTGTTTGTCTGTGAAACTGTGTGTTGTTCCTTCTATTATGAATGAAAGTCTCGCTGGGTAAAGTATTTTGGGGGAGACATTTATTTCATTGAGTTTTTTTCACTATGTCCCACCACTGTTTTTGGGCCATGAGGGTTTCATCAGAAAAATCAGCTGTGAATTTTAAGGATGCTCCTTTTTAAGAGATTTCTTTCTTCGATCTTGCTGCTTTCAGAATTTTGTCTCTGCCTAAGGTTTTGGTCATTTTGATCAGAATGTGTCTTGGGGTATTTTTATTTGGATTTCTTCTAGCTGGTACCCTTCAGGCCTCCTGAATGTGGTCACAAGTTTTCTTCAGCTCTGGAAACGTTGTAGCAATGATGTCTTTGACAGTTTCTTCTTCATCAAGGTTTTCTTCCTGTACCTCTGGGACTCCAATAATTCTTATGTTACCCCTCTTGGCTTCATCACGATCTTCTCTTGCCATCTGTTCCCGAATTGTGAGTCTCTTTTCCATTTTCTGATCTTTTCTGGAGAGTCTCTGAACTTCATCTTCGAGCTCACTGATTCTGTTCTCAGCAGCTGTTACTCTGCTGCTGAGGCCTTCCACTGAGTTTTTCAATTCGCCTACGAGATTTTTAGGTCTAACATTTTTGTTTGCATTTTCCTCATTTCTGCCTTCAAATCCTCTTGTCTTCTATTGGCATTGCTTTCCATTGTTTCTTTTAGTTCCCTAAGCATCCTAAGTAGCTCTCTTCTGAATTCCTTGTCAGAGAGGTTATCTAACACTACAGTACTGTTGGTGTCATCTGGGCTAGACGCTTCAATTAGAAAGTTTGGTGGGCTTTTGCATTGCTTTACCATTGTGAGAAGTGTGGTTTAGTCCTTCACGTTCACTGTTACTATTCTGCTTGATATGCAGTGTGAGTTAAGATAGGCTTATGAGTTATTGGCTACTGTGTTTCTAGTGACTGAGCTAAACTAGAGAAGTTTCCATCTAAGAAGGTAGCTTATGGTTCCTATGGCATATGTAGTGGGAAAATATTTCGTGGCCACATTAGCGGCCGCGGCTCCGGAAAAAGTCCCTGGCACTGAGCGAGGAGTTGGGAACGTCTACGGTTGGAATAGGAGCCGTTCAGCTTGGTTTCCCAGAGCTGGGCCTCCGTGCCCGTCCCACGCAGATCAGGGGAGAAAACTGGCTTTCCAGGACATGGAGCTAGCTGTGCATGCGCAGAGAGGGTCCCAGACCCTTGGGGGCGGGCTGTACCTGGTTGGAATAGGAGCCGTTCAGCTTGGTTGCCCAGAGCTGGGCCTCCGTGCCCGCCCCGCACAGATCAGGGGAGAAAACCGGCTTTCCAAAATAACTTTTAATGTCAGAATATTCAGAGAGCATCTGAGTTGATTCATTTTTCTGACAAGAAATAAACACACATTCCTTTTAACTATTCAACAAGAGGTAACTAATCCTTCATTCAGTAGCTCATTATGCATTGTCATGAAACAGATAATGCAATTTCCACAAATCTCTTTTGATTTCATGTCAAACAAATTCTCTCAAAGCCATTTAATAAACAAATAGAAAAAGCAAACCTGAAACATCAAACAATTTGTGTAATCGATTACTTTCAGTCATGATTATTCTTTCCTCAAAACAGATGTACATTCTTGTCCAACTAAGAAAATTTTCCAACTTGAGATTTAGATAAATTGCATTCTAAGGAAAAAAAATAAGTTGAATAGATTAAATTATCCTTTACAATGATAATCAGCAAGCGGTTATTCCTTATAAACTGTGCCATTTCTTGGAACTACACTCACTGTCCAGCAAAACTGAATGTGTAGTAAGTGTTATAATGTATTCTATAATACAATTCTATACATCTTTCTCAACTTTATGATATTACTTCCTCTGTATCAAAGTCCTTTCATATATATCTAAGTTCTTGATGAAAAATCCTACTTCCAGGGTCAGAGATAGTAGAGTAAGTAGGACATTTGCCTTGTATGTGACCCATCTGGGTTATATTTCCAGTACCCTATACAGTCCCCTGACTCATCCAGATACAATTCCTTGAGTGCAGAGCCAGGAGTAGTCCCTGAGCACTGTAAGGTGTGGTCCCCAAATAAAACAAATAAACAAAACCAAAAAAAAGAAAAGAAAACAAGATTTCTCTTAAGGACAAAGCATGAGTGCCATTTCTATGAAGATTTTTGAGTCCTTTAATTTTACGCTTTTTTCTACTACAATAACAGTAGCTAAAAACTTTGCTGTGGAAACCTACACCAAGTTCATATTGTTTTCTCTTTTCTGAAGAAAAGTATTTAGTTGGACAAAAGAGATCATTGCACCACATTGCCACAAAATCATTGATGTATGTATCCTCAGTGTCTGCCCAAGAACAGCCTTGTGTGACTACAGAGAGCCCCCCAATATTTCAGTACTTCCAAGGTGGCCCTGCTGGTTCTTAGCACCACAGGGCTCCATCTGCACCGTATCCATTTTCTAGCCCTTGCCTTGAACTGCATGTCTGGCCAGACGAGTATTGCTACAGTGACCCTTGGAGATTCTGAGCCAGACTTGGGGGGTGCTCCTCCTTCCACAGTAAGCACCAGATTAAAAATCAAATAGTCTCACAGTGAAAATCAGTGTTTAGTAAGTTGTGAAAAGCTTAGTCACCAGGTAACAATACATTATTTCTTCCTATTGTTATTATTTCCCAGAAAAAAGCAAGATAAATGACCTCATATCACTATTGGTCCAATGAAATAATAAAGCCTTTACTACATATATCATTTGTGACTTCCTACTTAAGCCATTACCACATCATCTTTGCTTACAGTGGAAGTAATTGATAGATCTTATGTTTCAGAGAAGCCAAAGATAGAAATCAACTCAAAACTCTACCTTTCTGTAACTACATTTAAACTGCTATATGTGATATTTGTTTGCCATAAGTATTATGGGATGGAGCGATAGCACAGCAGTAGGGTGTTTGCCTTGCACACAGCTAGCCAAGTGAGGTTTGATTCCTTCTCCCCTCTCCAAGAGCCCAGTAAGCTACTGAGAGTATCTCGCCCACACTGCAAAGCCTGGCAAGTTACCCATGACGTATTCAATATGCCAAAACTCAGTAACAACAAGTCTCACGATGGAGAGTCTCACATTACTGCGCCCACTCGAGCAAATTGATGAACAACAGGAGGACCGTGCTACCGTGCACCTTCCAAGTATTATGGTATATATATTTTTTTATTTTACCCATTGCCCCACCCGTGGCTTGGCCACCTCAGTATCTATGTTCCAGGGAAATTATCAGATTGATATTTTCCTCTTGGTCTGGCACCCGCAGCAACTCTGGGGCAAAGACATAGTCCAGCAGGAAGGGCATTTGTCTTTTATGAGCCCAACCCAGGTTTGATCCTCTGCATTCCATATGATCCTGGAGCACAATTAGTAGTAATTCCTGAGTACAGAGCCAGGAGTAACCCCTGAGCATCGCTGGGTGTGACCTAAAAAGCCACAAACAAACAAAAACCCCAAACGAAATCCCACATGCCTTTCACCAGATCTTGGCCTTCTTTAGTGTGTCATCCGTCTCGGCCCCCTCTCAAACTCTGATCTCAAACTGGCCACTTGCGTGCACCTTTCACCCTGCTCCAGCCCTGGTAGATGTTACCCAGGCAGCTAAGACCAGCAGTCTGGGTGGGAGGGAAGGGAGCTGATGGCCCCCAGATGGACCCCCGAGCCCTAATCTCTGCTAGAGCTGGGTGGCAGGGAAGGAAGAGCTGTACTCCAGTTTTTGTTTTGTGAAGTTTTGTTTGGTGTAAGAAAACCTTAAATTCTTGTAATTTTAAGAGAAAATCGCATTGAACCCTTTTATCTTCTATCGTTATTCTTACACATAGTCGAAAACCAAGTTTTGTTGTGACATTGTGAAAATATTAAAAGACTCTTGTAACTTTACTATTTCCTCTGCTAAAATATAATTAAACCAATCATATAAAAATGACAAATTTTGATTTAATTTTTTTTTAATTTTTTTCTTCACTTGTAACACTTAAGATTGGTCAAAAATAAAATGGGGGCTAGAGCGATAGAACAGTGGGTAGGGCGTTTGCCTTGCCTGCGGCCGACTAGGGTTCAATTCCCAGTATCCCATATCATCCCCCAAGCACCTCCAGGAGTAACCCCTGTGCATAGCCTGCTGTGACTCAAAAAGCAAAACAAACAATCAAATAAAATAAAACAAGTTCTCTCTGAGTGACTAAGCTTCAACACTAAAGGTATCCAGAAAGGTGTCCGCTAATATTTACATAAACAGAACTTTTTGCAGGGAGAGTTCAAGTACCAAGTTCTTTCTTATCAAAATTTCTTTACATGAGGCTGGGCAGGGTAGGGAAGTATGTGCAGAGTAGTAAAAATGCTGCATGCAGAAAACTCTGGTTTGATCCTGAGCACCTCTGTGTAGCTCAACAAGCAATAAGCACAAAAATTATTTAGTACAGAGCTTTGTTTCAATTCTTAAAAACCTTTTATCTCAGAAACACTTAAAGCATAGACCCCAAAATCTTGACAATGCTGATATATATTAAACATAACATATTTTAAACACTATTGCATTTGTGTTAACTAAAGACAACAGTGATGAAGATTTCACAATTTAAAATAGTAAGATTTTTATGCTTATCCCATGGGTGTATCCTTCGGTGAAAATCCATCAGAATAATGCAAAACCATGGTAAATTTATTAGGGATTTATCATAGATAATTACTCCAAAGAATGAATTTTAAATTTTTTAATAAATCACTTGTTTTATGCTTTTTGTTTTATAAAATTAAGTTTGAGTTTTGATGAATTGTTTTAGGAAGTTTTATCATTGTAGTTTTGACTCCTGAAAAGTCTATGTTGCCTCTAGCATACTTGGAAATGAGTCACCAGTGAAAATTATAGTCAAAAGAAAATTAGAAAGAGAAAATGAGTGTTACAATTTCAACTCTAGTAGAATAAAATTCCCCAAATAATTTTATACAATCTGAAAAATAACTGAAATAAATATAATCCACTCATTTATATTCAGCCCAATAATCAGCATAATATTAATCCATATATAAAATTAAGTAACATTGTAATCCCCTCTCGGAGAGCCCGGCAAGCTACCGAGAGTATTCGATATGCCAGACACAGTAACAACAAAGTCTCCAATGGAGACGTTACTGGGCCCGCTCGAGCAAATCGACGAACAACGGGAGGGCCTTTACCTTTTACCTTTTAACATTGTAATAGTATTAGACATTTGGAATTATTTTGTTTGCTTTTTATTTATTCAGTCAAGGTGTAAATAATCTCAAATTAATATTAATTTGTGATTAATTTGAAATAGAAGCTTGGTTTTCTTCTTTTTTCCTGAAGAGCTTTGAAGTTTGTTTAAGGGAACAGACAGTTCAGTCACCCTCTACTTGTTCTGAAGTTTTGTAGATTTGTCTCTGTATTGTCTAAGACACAGTTGTGAAATGTTTCAGATGTCTACCAGTGTTTTCATTTGGCATGACACCAATCCAAGTTGTTTTTCCTGTTAGTGTGTCCTGTTTTGTTTTTTTAATTTTTAGTCCATTAAGTCTAGATTTTTTTTATGGACTTTCTTTCAAAGGCTTGATTTTTGTAATATTTCAATTGAATTCCTGAGTACTAATGATATTCCTCCATTCGAATGGGGCCAGAGCTCTGATATGTTCAGTAAATACTTACTTAGTAAAGTTTCAACATGTACCTTCTTTTTCTTCTTTTCCTAAAATTTCATGAGCTGTCTGTCCGGATCTGGTCTCAATCACTGAGCTCGATTTCATGTTTAATAGAATTTCTCTGTGATTCTCTCCTTTCTCAGTGACCAAGAAAATCATCAGTGTCAAAGATCCATATATAGATCTAAGATAGAGAGAAAAAATTATAATTAAATGCTTACTTTGTCCCAATTCCTGAAAACACTCCCCTTAAACATATCCCTCAATTTAGCAGTTTTCAGCGGTAAGTAGACTACTATGGTAAAAGTCAAACTTCACTGCAGATAATATTTATACTACTTTAGGATCACTTTTATTTTCTAAGTGAACATATAAAGCAGAAGTTTCTGCAATATGATTTTAATCATTCATATAGAAATGATTTTAATACATATCCAATTTAAGGTATCTGTTTCATCAAGACGACTTACATGACTCATTTAAATATTGTGAATTCCAAATACACCAGTAAAGGTTTTCAGAAGGCTTGATCATCCTGTAATACTTATGTTTTAGTCACATTTGATTTCTGAAAAATAACGACTTGTCTATTTTCTTCAATACAAAATAGCTACTAATTTATTTTTCAGCAGAAATATATTTGTTGTTATTGAAATAATTAAATGATAATTCTATTTGAGCATTAAATTTAATTGAACTGTAATTAGTTCTATTTAGCACAACCATGCAATTCAGTGTAATTACTTAGCCCCAAGAGTTTCCTTCCCTTCACTCAACCTACTTACAATAGCACACATTAAAACAGAAGAAGGGACATTTTACATATCCATAATAATGCAGAAGCATTAGGCAAGCTACACTTGTGTGGGTATTGGCTTGTAAATTTGTCATTAAGAAAGAAGGCCAAGAAACTAAAAGGGAGGCAGACCACTCTGAAATAGTACGTGCCAGCTTAACTAATAATGAGAAGTTACTTAATGAGCTTATTTAAGGTGGTTACAATATGAGTAGATGTTCATGTTACCAGCCAGTCAGAATCTTAGTAATTTTCAGAGACCTCAACTGAATTCAGTCTCAAATACTGTCCAGATGTTCTCAACATATTACTGTATTGTTTATGTCCTTGATGCAGATTTGATTGACAGAAAACAGATAGTACACATATTCCAAGGACAGGAGAGGAAATTAAAAACCTCCAGTTGCCTGGTTTTAGCTTCTAGGACAACCAGGTGTCTAGCCTTCTTGATGACTCCCCTTAGTGTGACTACCTTCAGTGAATAGCAATACAAACTTCCTAAGTATACTTAGGAATAGCAAAATCTTGGTGGAGAATTTTCTAAGATATATACTAAGAAACAAATGTAATATGTTTGTGAATGTTTCAATGTAACCCTGAGTTAAATGGATGAAGATAGGTAATTCCAAAGAGCAGCTGATTTTGATGTTTTGGTACTATGAATGATATATTTGATAATTACAACCATCATATTATAAAGAAAAAGATTATTATGAAAAATATCTTTCATCATTCTTTACCCTTTCAGTTTAATGAGAGCACTGTGTTAACTAATAATAGCTGATTTGTGAACCATAATATGAATTGGTTGATATTGTCTCCTCAGAATTTATTTTAGTGATTTAGTTTGTTCCAGACAGAGCAATTTCTAGGGAAGCCAGATCAATTAGACATGATCCCTCTCTATACTGGCAGGAAGCATAACACAAACAAGAACATAGACACTGAAGCCAAAATCCCGCGGAGTTGGGAAAGTTAATCTCAGATAAAATGCCACTCTAAGTGCTAGACAAAACATTTCAGAAATGCACCAAATACCACAATTCTAAAATTGTTCATCTATTGATGATATGTTGATTAATATGCAAACAATTTATTGTGTAATTTCCTTAATAGATTGTTTATAAAATGAGATGTTTTCAAAGAAAATATAAATAAAACTGTAAAAGAAAACTTTCAGGATAGCTGGAATTCTGGAGCTCTAAGTGGGGGGACTGGAAAAATGATAGAAAGAATAAGAAAATAATATGTAAAAAAATATTTAACTTTAATTTTCTGGAGAAAATTTAATTTAGAACACACACTTACATTGCCATAACTATTTTCTAGGAAAAAAAAAATAATTCAATGCACTTACTGTTAAAACTAAAGTTTCCCATAAAAAGAGTTTATGCATTTGACATTTCGAATATTTATCAAATTCTCTTATAAAATAAAAGTATATGTTTATTTGTGTGAATATATTGGTACATGAAGTTGCATATATTAAATGCATTCAACTTGGGGGATGGTGAGGGAGGATTCTCAGATATATTTAGGGGCCTGGAGTCAACTGCAGAGATATTCAGCCAGCAGGGCCTGTGGTTTAGTACTAGGGTAGAGGATCCGGTACTGTTTTGGCCATGGTGCTAGGAACCATCAGGTATCCTGCAGGTTCCCGAGGCTAGATCCAGAGCTGCTCATGCAAGTACTGATGCTCTAATGCATGTCTAATCCATACCACAAGGTTAAAACCAGCCTGGTTCAGATTTGTTAGAAAGTAGACAACTTTGGTTTTGTTTGTTTTTTAGAAATGTCCTCCCATTGTTCATCGATTTGCTCGAGCGGGCCCAGTAACGTCTCCATTTTGAGACTTGTTGTTACTGTGTTTGGCATATTGAATACGCACGGGTATCTTGCCAGGCTCTGCCATGTGGGCGAGATACTCTCAGTAGCTTTCCGGGCTCTCCGAGAGGGGCAGAGGAATCAAACCCGGCTCGGCCGGCTGCTGCTGCGCTCAAGGCAAACACCCTACCGCTGTGCTATATCTACTAATATTCAGGGGTTACGCCTAGCTCTGTTTTCAGGAACTATCCCTGGCAATGCCTGGGGGAAATATATGGGATGCCAGAGACGAAACCTGTGCTGGCAGCATGCCAGGGAAGTGCCCTACCTGCTATACCACTATCTCTCTAACTATGAAGACAAAGTTTTTAAGAAATAAATGCCACCCTTATTTTAGAGTTTATAAGCTCTGAAACATTAAGAGATGCCAGTTATCAAACAGATAGGACAATGAAAGTCAAATCTGGTTTATGAGTGTGCTGGTTCTAATGCTCATGGGGAATTAGAGGATTTACATTTCGTATAAAACCCAGTAACATTTTAGAAGAATTTTTGTAACTTTCTAGGTGATAAAAAATATGTTAAATACTCAAGGACAAGCAGCAATGATCATCTTTTAGGATCATTAACTTTTTCTTCCTATAGTATTAAATGTATTTTATCCGTAACTTAATGCATCCTTAATGCTGCTACCAAGGAAAGAAATTTGATGATAAATAAGCTCCAGGCTAAGAATTTGACACTATCATTTAATGTTTTGCTTGAAATAAAGCACTCCTGACTATTCACATAGTAAATCCTTATCCTCTACAAAACATTTGAAGTATAATCCTATTCCATTTTCTCTGGATTTTGGAGCATCCCATGAATGCCTTGGTAGAATTTGCATATTTGTTTGGGGTTTTTAATAATTTGAAGAAAATAATGTATTTTATATTCAGTTGATGTATTTTGAATGTTTGCCAGTATTAATAATAACAGTACATGAAAACAGAAAAAGAAGAACTGGAAAGGGGTTTAAATGTACTGTGTTGAATATGATAAGTAAGCACTATAGTAGACATAAGCATGAGGAAATAAATTAAAAGGCAACAAATAAAAGTTCATATATGCAAAAATGATAATTAAAATCTACATAACAATATATTGTTACATTTTGCAATCATTATATATTAATCCTGTTTTCAAGCATAATTTCTGTCAATTTTATATCAATTATAAATAGAAAATATATTTCAAAAATTCTTTCCAGGTTTGATATTTATATATATTTTGTGCACTTTTCTTACTTGGATTTTATTCTTCATCAACTAATATGAGAAATGGTTCCAGGATCATCCATACAGACCCAATGCATCATTATACAAATATCATTACAGGTAGAAACAAAGAAGCAGAAGGTCAATGAGGAGACATCTTGAAGATAAGGTTGTGTATGGCCTCCTGAAATGAACACAGCTTTGCTAAAGCCATTATTTTTAGCATGTGGCTTCTTATTTTGATCATCTCACTTCCAAACGTATAAGATAATCAATTTCCAATGTTTTAGTGTCCTATTTAGTAATTTGCTATAATTGCAAAAATAAATGACTGCAGCTGACATTCTTCTACTGTATAAGTTTACAACATTCTCCTTCAGCCTTAGTAAGAATGTGAATTTTTATCAAATATGTTTACGTAAAAAGTCTGACAAGGTTTTAAATAATGAAAATGGTAACACTATTAAAATGTCTGTAAATCTTTGATACCTCAGATTTGGTTGAAAAAATGACTCAATTGTAATTTCTTTTGAGCATATTATTGACAGTAAATTATTTATTTGCATTCTGTTTTAAGTACATAACAAAGGGACCTGAAAGATAGTCACAGTGTTGAGGGATTAATTGTCTTGCACTCTGCTAACCCCAGTTAAATCACCAGGAACTTAAATAGCCCCCTGAGAATCGCCAGGAATGAACTCTGAGCACACAAATAGGATTATGTCTTGAGCATTGCAATAAATAATAGCACTGTAGCACTGTCCTCCTAATTGTTCATCGCTTTGGTCCAGCGGGCACCAGTAATGTCTCCATTGTGAGACATATTGTTACTATTTTTGGCATGTTGAATACACTAATGGGAGCTTCCCAGGCTCTGTTGTGCGGGGGATACTCTGCCTCGTGCAAGGTAAACATCCTATCGGCTGTGCTATCGCTCCAGACTGGGCAATAAATTCTAAGAAAGGAAAATATGGTCCATGTTCATATTATTAAATTTATTGAGTTTCTTTAAGAGAATTATAATAACACATTTGTATTCCTTTATCATTTCCAACATTTGGTATATCTCACTGCTATGGGACTTTTAGCGTCTGTTGTCCTTTGGTTTTGTTTGTTTTAGTTTTGTTGTTTAAGCTTTCAGATACCGCATTTATTTCTTTGAATTATAAAAAAATTAATAACTTTAAATTTTGTGCATAGATACTGATTGATGAGGATTCCTGTCCATTAATAAATTCTTCATTTTAAAAAAATTCACTTTTAGGGCTCTTACATTCTAATTCTGTGTTTGGTTTTAATTATGTGAACTATATAAATCTGTTTCCACAATACAGTGATATTTCTTTACACAATATATTGCTGTTTGATTAATACAATTTCTAAAATTTCATACCTACTCGATATATTTTATTTTCAGGTTATTTTTTTTAAATTTCTTTGTTATTTGTTTTTGTTTGGGGGCCACGCCCAGTGATACTCAGGGCTTCTCCTGGTTCTATGCAAAGGAGAACTAACTACTGACAGTGCTGGAGGACCAAGGAGATTAAACCAGGATCCAATGCAAAAATCTTGCTGTACTATTGCTCTAGCCCCCAGGTAAGTCCATGGTCCACGGCCCTCCTATTATTCACGGATTTGCTCAAGCGGGCCCAGTAATGTCTCCATTGTGAGACTTGTTGTTACTGTGTTTGGCATATTGAATACGTCACAGGTAGCTTGCCAGGCTTTGCTGTGTGGGTGAGATATTCTCAGTAGCTTGCTGGGCTCTCCAAGCGGGGTGGAGGAATCGAACTCGGGTCGGCCATGTTGGCCACTTGCAAGGCAAATGCCCTACCTGCTGTGCTATCACTCCAGCCCCCCAGGTAAGTATGTTTTAAAATTCAGAAGTGCCTTTCATTTAAGCAGTAATTTTTCATAAAAAAGTGTGAATTATATATTTTTAAAAAAAATTTAGAAATAAATTATTTTGGTCTCAATATAACTTCCCTATTTGTCTTTATCTTTAATCCTATTCATAATCAGCTAAGCATTATAAGGACTTAATAAGATATAAATATTTGAGGATTGACCATCACTACTACTTCTGTGGGTAAGTATAAAAAGTATAATTCATAGTTGGTATATATCTACAGTTTTATACTTGAATATAAATTTTAAAATTATTAAGTAAATTTAGAGGCTTTTGAAATGAAGAAGAAAAGCGTTCCGTAACTTTTATCTTTTATACTATAGTTCTTTTGGAGATATTTTCTTTTTGATGAACAATAACTTTAAGCATTAATAGAGTCCCTCAAACAGATTTTCACTGCTACAGCCTACTTTCCTGAACATTCTTAAATTGATTGACTCAACTCCAAGCATATATTCTTTTTCAGCTATTGTTTTCACATTTTATGCAACAAAATAGAAAATAAGAGCAATTATGTTGTAGATCAACATAAAAGAGAAGAAACACTTATAAGGTTTTTTGTGTTCTGTTTTAATCATGAAATTCCACTTTATGTAAGAGAGCAACTGACAGATATACTGTCTTTGAACAAATATGAGTAAAATAATTTCTCAAATGAAATAAAGTACGAGTAAATCATCTGATGGTGTTTTTTAATGGAAAAATTTGGTTTCTAAAACAAATTATTCTGATGCAAATCAGCTATTATGACTTCTTCCAATTAGTTAGATAAATGTACATGTGTGTATGTGCATGTGTCTGTGTGTGCACTTAATATTAGTGGTGCTTTTATGTATGTAATGATTGATGTGTAATGTTTAATAATTCTGGAAAATATGCACAGAGAAGTGAGCCAATATTCAGCATTGCTTGATATTAAAATATGTCGGAGTCCAGTATTCATTAGGAAAACAACAAATTGGTCAATTGAAACAGTACAAATCTTAATTACTGTGGTTCCTGATTCCACACAAGAATTCACGTGTGGTTTTAAAATAACCCTTTCCCCTTTCTATTGTTCTTGCCATGTCCAGAGGTTGTGTACACTTAGTGTACACATGTGCACTTGCGGTTGATATTCACTTTTCACTTGTGGTTTATATTTTTGCTTGCAGTGTTTACCTGCACTCACACACTATTCGAAGTTTCAGGGCTTCCACATATTTGGGGGAGTGCTTCAATGATCACACACTTTGTTGTGCGCTCCCCAGTGACAGACTGTGAGGCTTGTGCTCTGCTCACATGGAGTCATGATGGGAATTAAAGTCACAGTCATGCTTCCAAGGCAGGAACTTTTGCTCCCAAGATATCTCTGAGTTCCCCAGAAATCACTTTCATCTGCAATTTGACAGGTTTGGGCATGTCATCAAAGAATATTCACAAGTTGCAAATATTAAAATAGTGGGTTTTATTTTTCATAAAATGATAGCTGCAGAGACCTGATTTTCATCACCTCTCTCAATCAAATAAAGAAAACTGCAGAAGCCAACATGAGAAGTGGGCTATCATTTAGAAACTGAATATGAATTTACAAAATTATAAAACCATGCCATTCATAAAATTATTTACAAAAATAGTTACTTATAATAACATAAGATTCAATCATACTATACTTTATCATTGATATTTTATATCAGCATTTTATTTTCAGAATGTAATGATACTAAGAGACATTGTAAAAGATAAAATATCTTTGGATTTCTACAAAATGATTAACATGGAAAACATTGGGCTCTTTATCATCCTCTGTCATTTTATTTTATAGTCACCAAGATGGTTCTTTATTTCTCCATTCACAAACAAACACTGTCCTCCGTTGTTCATCGATTTGCTCGAGAGGGCCCAGTAACGTCTCCGTTTTGAGACTTGCTGTTTCTGTGTTTGGCATATTGAATATGTCATGGGTAGCTCGCCAGGCTTTGCCAGGGTAAGATACTCTCGGTAGCTTGTTGGGCTCTCCGAGAGGGGTGGAGGAATCGATCCCAGCTCAGCTGGGCCAGCTGCGCTCAAGGCAAACCCCCTACCGCTGTGCTATGTGCTATCGCTCACATAACTATGTGCTATGTGCTATCTCCATTCACAAAGAATCAAAACCAAGACCCATTCACTAGTGATAACTGAAAATTTCTTGCTTGCTTCCAATCAGTCAGTTTAGAAGTTGGCAATATCCTCTCCAATTGTTTGACTGTTTGTTAGATAGCAAAGCACCCAAAGCATTTATGAAACAAATATTTTTAATTTTATCCTGAGGACTAGTTTTAAAATTCTGAAGCTAAATATTTTTAATATTGAAACTAATATCTATAGCAAACAGTTTGATATTTACTATCATTAAGAAATATAGGAGCATTTCTGCTGAAGAAATGATTACCATACATAGATTTTGACAGGATTTTGATCCCGAGCTTCTTAAACTGTAGTCACAATTCTATAACAGGTTGAGTAATTGAATGAGGAGATTTCGGAAATTTGACAATTGTAAAATTGAATAATGTTGAATATAACAATAACCAAACATTAATTCAGAATCAACCATGTAATGAATCAGAGCGGTTTCTACTCACCTTCGCCTATGCTGCATTTCTCAGAGGAAAGGGCATTATGAATCCAAACAGTTTAAGCAGCACTGATTTATAAAAAAACAGGCAAGTGTGCAGAAATCCAGACTTTGTAGTTTCAGTATGCTTTACAAGAGTTATATATCTTATTTCATTTCATAAAGAAATAAATCTGGGCTGACCAATTCAGTTTTTTTTTCCATTTTCCTCAATAGTCAAGTCTTGTTTCTTAATATAGATAACTCAATTGTTCTTTTTGTCCACAATAATGACATATAGTGCCATTCTAAAACTGAATAATGTAGACAGAATATACATGTCACACTAACCTAGACTATTTAAGCCTTTCATCACAGTTTGAATAGAATATGTTTCCAACTATACAAGTTTAACTTACAGTGCTTCTTATAAGGCTTTTAGTACTATTTTCATCATAGCACTTAGAATAGTATATATATTTTTTTCAAGAAATCAATTTGTATCTCAATCTAACTGCAAATGCTACAAATGCAGGGGCATTCATCTTACTCATCACTGTATCACCAGTAGTTAACTAGCTTGAAGAACACTAAAGTCAGCATACTATGGGGCATTTTAACTGGTGTCTTTTTTTTTAAGTCTCACATCTCTGATAATGGCTTTTGTTGCCTCAGGAGGAAAGAATGCAAATTATTGAAGGGGGGGAAAGACTCCACGCAGCTCAAATTTACAGCTGCAAATACTTTAAATTATTGTAAATGGATAAAAGGAAACACAATGGGCTTTTTATTCTCAAGAGCTAGGCAATTTAGAAAGAACAGTTTGTTTATTTTTTTAAATAGAATTCTAAATATCAGGATTTTTCTTATCATGAGCTAGATCTGGAAAACTTAAGAGTTGGAGTTTATATCCATGAACTACTGGATCCTGGAAAAATGCAGTAATTAAATCTGAGCGCTTTACTGAAAGCAGAAGAAGAATAATTCTGTGGGATCTGAAGCTGAGTAGATTAGTAAAACAAACAGCATATCATTTGGATGCTAGTATAGGCTCTAATATCAGATGCCTCAAAGACCTAGAGTCAAAATTGGGCATAGCGCCTACTGAATCAAATGATAGATTAGAAAACTGAAAGGACAGCGGTCTTTTCACTACTGGTCTTCTGACACTTTTAATATGGATACTGAAGAAGATAGGTAGATAGGGAAGGGCACCCGTGGCAATGGAATTCTGGGAAATATAATCAATGAGCTCTAAGGCTGGCAGGATCCACCCTGTAGACACAGAATTTATCGCTTGACCTTTACCGGGTGTCAGTAGACCCAGAGAAGGATAGACACCTCCCTCCTTGCCCCCACACCTCAGAGAGAAACTGCAGCAAAAAAGAAATTTCGAAGACTATCAGCTAATCCCAACTCTACCCCCTTGGCAACCACCCTAGCAATGGACTCTTGGTAGAAAGCCCCACATGGGGCAGCTTGGGAGAATCCTATAAAATCCAACTAGAACAAAAACAGAGCATGCATAGGCAAACTGAACCAATGTGCCTCTTGTGCCTATGTGTCCTGCTAAGTACATGTGCTGCCCAAAGGCATGTGTCCCTTGCATCTCCCTCTTGAGCTGCGTAATTGGGCACTGTCCACCTTTAGAGAAGTCTGCATTCTTTCTTGAGCACATTAAGGTAAAAGGTAAAGGCCCTCCCGTTGATCGTCGATTTGCTCGAGCGGGCCCAGTAACGTCTCCATTGGAGACTTTGTTGTTACTGTGTCTGGCATATCGAATACTCTCGGTAGCTTGCCGGGCTCTCCGAGAGGGGCGGAGGAATCGAACTCGGGTCAGCCATGTTGGCCGCTTGTAAGGCGAACGCCCTACCCGCTGTGCTATCGCTCCAGCCCTTGAGCACATTACTCTCTATTTTTCTCTTCCTCCTTCCCTTTCCTTAAAAACCTCCAAATAAAATCAAATTAAAGTTTTTACTTCATTGATCGATTCTTCCTGGAATTCTTTACTGGGTGAAGGACAAAGACCCAGAAGGCCTGGGGAAGGTCTGCGACTGCCTTTTCTTTCCTGCAAAGAGCAATTCCTTGCTCCAGGCTGAACCCACAACTTTCTGAGAAATCAGGCAGTGTGGACTAAGCCCACTGCCTCACAGAACAAGTGACCTCAGGTGTGACCTTTTGAGCTAGCTAGTGAGGCTGGCAGGACTTGAGGCCCAGGGGGACTTCACCGACTTTATCAGTTCTAGAGTTTGTGCCCTGGCCCAGGGTGGCAGAGGTGGATCTGGAGAAAGTGGCTGTCTCTCTCCTCTGGACCTCACTTAAGTCACTGGTGGTTAATGGCATTAATAATAAATGCCGAATATTCTTTGATCAAGATCAGAGCAGTAGTATAGAAATCTCCAGGTGGCCTTTTTATGTCAGTGATATTTGAGGGTCCCTGCATCCCGAATTTAACTCAGTTTGTACAGAAAGTTTGTCTCCCCAAATTCATAATTCACCCCTCACAGAAATAAATCTCATTCCAGCTTCCATGAAACTGTTGTGGAAGCAATGGTTCTGATGGTAAAAACGTCAAAGTCATCAGAAGCCAAGTTTAGGGCAAAATCATTCAGAACTGTTGATCTGAGAATATTCTGCATTTACAAGTTTCTAGAAGAGAATAAAACCAAAACCTCTGTCGAAACCTGGAGTTTCTTAGCTAGTCGTTTTCCTCAGAATCTGCCATGGATATATGTCTTTTTCTGAAATGTTAAAGCAATTTGATTTAAACTTGTAAGCTTATAGGGGAATAAATGCCTTAGTTCAGGGTTGGTAATTCCCTCTGAATTGCTCTCCATTTACCAATCCATCCAGCAGTTTATTCTAATGAAGCATTTCTCCAAAAGACTTTTTTTTTCTCATTTTCAGTAACACAATTTAAATTAAGCTTTCGTTTCTTTCTTTTCTTTCTTTTTTGTTTAGTTTAGGCCACACCTGGCTGTTTTCAGGGTTTACTCCTAGTTCTGTGTTAGGAGTACCCTAGTGGTGATCAGTGAACCACATTTGGTGCTTGGGACAGAACCCTAGTCTGATGCTTGTGCAAAGCAAATGTCTTACCTAATTCTCTACCCTCCGAATTAATTTTTAAGGAACTGCAGTGATTCTTGCCAAAGCATGTCTTGCTCCTAAATTTACATTTCATTTTCTGTGATTAATTGATGATACCACCACCCAATTACAGGCTCAGTGAAAGTGTCACTAGCCCTTACAGCTTTTTGCTACTCAGTGATTTGTGTCACTAGGATACTGTGTAGCTTACAGTGAACATTAATTCATTTATGGCACACTTAGTGGCAAGGGAAAAAAAGCAGTTTCAATAAAAGTATTTTATTTTTTTTCAAAATTTATTAAAATCTATTGTGGGGGCTGGAAAGTATGTAGGGAGTTAAAGCTTATTCCCAGCCCGGTTCCTGGCACTGCATGTGGTCCTTCACAACATCAGGTGTGATCCCTGAGCACAGATCCAGGAGCAAACATTGTGCACTCCTGGTTGTGCCTCCCAAGCGAGGTAGTAGTAATCTAAAGGAAAATAAAATTCAAAAATTGATTTAAAATGCATATAAATGAGAAATACTAATAGATAAGTCTTTAGCATCACAATTACTCAAAAATTTGAAATGAACTAAACCATACAAAAATAATTCCTTTAGTGAAAATGATTTTGATGAGGAGATATGCGCATTTCCAAATGTAAGGGATATACATAACTTTTGTGGCTGATAATAACTCAATAAGGTACATTTTTTTTACTGAGGTATCAATTTTCAGTAGCATTATTTTATACTCGCATAATTTTACCCAGCAGTTCATTTTGTTGGGAAATATCTTTAGGCTATTTGCAAAGTTGCATAAAACACAAAGGTCTCTTTAAAATTATTTTATTATGATTAGAAATTGAAACATTCAAAGCCACATATTCAATTATATAGTATATTCAATTAATAGTTCTGATAAAAATACAGGTATCTTAAATTGAGTTTACACATATTAGTTGCTATTTATAATATATTACTTGGACTGGATGTTTATTTTGTTTATCTTTGATATTTTAAACCTTCAGATTAGTTTAATTTCTTCTTGAAGGTGAGTTTCTACATTTTAGATTGCTTTCTTTTATTTAAATAATTCATCTCTTGAATAAATTACTAATAAATAGCAAAAAATACATGAAAATGTTGAAGCTGGCTTAAAGATAAACTTTTTTCAGAGAAGATATTTAGACATGGAAATTGATTTGAAATGGAGAATTTTATAGATAAGCATTGAATGCTTCTTTCCCGTCAAGCTAATATTTGCAGAAATATTAGTGTATACTTAAGAGATATGGTTGAATCATCAAAATGTGTAAGTTTAAATAAATTATTAAAGTTATTCATTTAGGTACTTTTTAATTTAACTTTCAAAAATAAAAATAACAGGTTGGTATTTTTCCCAGCAGGCCTGCAGCAGAAAATGATTTTGACTTCCAATAGGTCTTTTTTTTGCCTTCATTTAACTGCCAGGGCAGGCGTGTGTCACAAAAATGGAGAACACCAGCTGAGGGAAACATGTCTTTTGACTTAAAAATATGGAGCAGTAAAGCCCCTGAGACTTCACAGTGAAATGTCAATTAAAAGAGCAAGTGAGAAGTACTGAGATGCCCAGGTTATAAAAGTAACACGCTAGAAAACTTTTCCCCTTGCTCTTGAGTTTGTGGGGCAGTGGATTTTATGTGTGACTACTTATATTTGTTTTAGTCCAGATACTATGAATTCCTGAAAAATCATCCTTCATCCCCTCCTTTTGTTGGCCATCCGATTTTTACATGTATAGCTGTGTATTTCAGCATTTCTTCTGAACAAACATTTGAGAGGAGATATCTGCATTATGACCGTTGCCTACAGTTCAGTTTCCAGACGCCAGTGTATAATTGATCCCTTTAAACTTTTGACACTGTCCCGTCCCTTCATCCATATTCCTTTACTTTTCTTCTCCCTCTTCCATTTCCAGCTCTTTTTATCAGCACATGGCCAGGGGAATTTTAATGAGCAATTCTTTGCTTGCAACAATTAAATAAAACAGTTATCCAGATTTTATTTCATGGTGGTCTGACGAGGCTTGAAAATTCCAAATGAGGTTTATTCTCTTTAACTTATCGGGTGCAGCAGCTACAAGAATATAGTAACACATTTGTGATTTTAGTATTGTTTGGTGATAAAAATATATCAGAATTTTGGAACCTCTTTCTATTTTTTTTTGTATTCCTCTACATACTTAAAAAGATTTAAGAGAAAACATGGTATCATGGCTTGGATCATTCCAGCACCCTTCAAAGGTGGTGGTATTTCCTAATTTGAGAAACACTGCCTAGTGCTACATTTCTCAATTTGGAACCACTGATGTTTTTTATTTTTAAATTTCTTGTTGTAAGAAAATATCCTATGCAATGTAGATTCTTTGTCCCACTTCTGGGTTCTATGAGTACTTCCTAAATTTGGGAGTTTGTTCTAGGACACACTATTATATACTCTATTATAACAATTAAACCATTTTGAGTAAGATTAGAATTCCCCAAGTGGCTGGTTATGAAAGGTTGATCTGTAAAAGCTGACAATTTTATACAAATTAGACTACTCATTAACAATGCATTTTATTATATCACAAGTAAGAACAGGGCTGGAGCGATAGCACAGAGGGTAGGGCATTTACCTTGCATCTTGCTGACCTGGCCAACTCTGTGTTGATTCCTCTGCCCCTCTTGGAGAGCCTGCAAGCTACAGAGAGTATCTGGCCTGCATGGCAAAGCATGGCAAGCTACCTGTGACATATTCGATATGCCAAACACAGTAATGAGAAGTCTCACAATGGAGACGTTACTGGGCCCGCTTGAGCAAATCGATGAAAGATGGGAGGACAGTGACAGTGAAATTTGATTATAGGAACAAAAGAAATTACCGTTTGGTAGCAACACTGGTATTGCTGGACCTCAAACAGAACTTCACTGTGTGGAATGGTAACCCTGTACTATCTCACTGGCCCCCAGGAAGTAATAGTCATTTATAAATATAAGTTCAACAACAAAAACTTTTATAAGATCATCAGTCTATCTATCAATTTATATAGGCTGATTGAGTAACTTAATACATGACAAAGAAGGAGAGAAACCTTGCCAGTGTCATTTTAAACAAGTCACTCCATAACATTCTGTTGCTCTAGGGCATCTCCGTCATACAAACCTATTGCATGGCCAGGAGAAAAGTCGGGTCAGAATGGCTCTGATCAGATCAAAGACCTCTGAATATACATTTTATTCTTCAATGTGTGTTTTGGTTTGCCCTCCAAGTCTATTACAAGTAAAATTTCACTAACATATGTAAAATATTTGACACAATTAGAAATCAGATATAGAGACCACATTTAACAATTTTTGGAGATATGCAATGAATTCTATTTTTTGGTGACAGTAAGGCTAACATGATTTCAAAGTAAGAAATATTTTATTGAACCTTTCACAATATTCTAATTTGGGAACTTGTTTCTATTTCTCTTAGTAATTGATACTTTTATTGAATACATAATTTAAATATTTTATTTACTACTTCAGAATATCCTAATTGTGTAACATCAGGGATATGATTTTCAGGGGCTATAGTTGCTGTTGGAGTTTGGGCCATATCTGGGAGTTCTTAGGACTACTTCCAGGATCAATGAGAATGAATCATTCCTGGTGATACTATGGGGACAATATGTATGCTGGGGACTAAATCTCAGTCAGTTATGTGCATGTTGACCCCTATCTTTCTGGCCATAATTTCATTTTAATGCTTTTAATTTTAATTATTTCATCTGTAAAATAGTCATAATAATTTATAAAATAGCATTGAAAGGTGAATTTTCAAAAAAATGATATAATGCTTTTAACCACATTTAATATATATTTTTCAAGTTATTATAAGTATGAAAATGATTTTTAATGCCATCGCTGATGGAATTGGTGTTGAAATATTGTATGCGCAAAACTCAATTATCAAGTACTTTGCAAATTATGGTGCCTTAATAAAAAAATCAATATATAAATAAAATGACTCATAAAACTATCTATAAATTGATGAACACTCAACATAGATAATTTTATTTTCAATCCTTTTATCCAAAAATAGAATTATTTAAAAAAAAATAAGGGGTACAAAATAAAGTGCAGTCAGCACATTTCTCTTTACTTAAATGTTAGTGAGAACTCGACTTCTTAAATTCTATGTATGTAATTGCCTCTAACTACCAGAGTGTCCATATAGGAAGTTCACGTTCTCCATTTACTTTTAATTGCAGTATTCATTTTAGGTTCTTTAGCATGTGATTAGTGGATACATAAGAACTACCTAAATGCCTACTGCTTTTGTGCATGGCAATGCATTTCTGCCAAGAGGGTTATTTTCTGTGCCAGTCAGAACCATCTTGAGATTGTAAACTCCTGATATATAGCTCAGAAGAGCTAGAGGAACAATCCAGGAAATAGAGGTTACAACTTTCTAAGGTAATTTTAATAGATTGCTAGCCATATTTGAGAACCACTGATGTACAAAAAGCAGGACAAGTTCATGTTCCTGATGCCTGAAATGAGCTCAGTTTCTTTATTTGCCACTGAATTTTGCTATTAGTTTTGTGACAGACAAAAACTAAAGTGAAGAGCTGGAGAGCTAGTTTAAGAGACTAGCATCTAAGCTTTGCATGCTGGAGACCTGGGACCCATCCATCACATCACAATACCTTAGTCTCTGCCAGAACCAACCGTCAAGTGGTATGAGTAAAAAAATAAGAAAAAAAAAAACCCAAAAAAGTAAAATAAACAACAACTCCTAAGGTGAAATGCAGAACTTTGCTATATATTCTGGAGGGGTAGGAAGCAAGACTTAATTTTGTTAAATTTTAAAAAATGATTGACAACAATATATCTGTTACTGTACTTATCCTGTCTGAGTGGTGCTTGATCAGTATACCCATTGCTCATTGCTCAAACCAGATTCATGGTCACCTTTCAAAGATACTGATAAGGACAGATTGTTTCATGTTTTTCAGTAGTAGGGCTCTTGGTCTTGGCCTTGTACTATGCAGTAGGTATTAATTGTCTAGTCACACTGCTTTCCCATTAAAAGATCCTGTTTGGAAGTGAGTAAAAATGGAGACTGGAGATTTTGGATTTTATTGAGTGAGTAGAGATTACAGTTCTGTATTTATACTGAGGATTTTTTTAGTAATATACAAACAGAAAGTTACTTCTTTCATTTAAGGCCTTGTTTAGATGAATTTCTGGCTTTCATAATCAAAAGCACCTAAAAGAGTTTTGTTGTCTTAAGATATTTAAAAGAATGATAATTGCTTCTTTTTGCTAATCACGTTACAAAGATAATAAATTTAATAATGATATTTGAAGAGAAATGAAAGTAAAGGATCACTAAAATAGGTACTACCCAACAGAAATTGGGAGTATTTGTTATTTTGTTGATGGTTTCTTTTTACTGGTGAAGGATTATTTGCTCTTGGTAGCACTGTAGCACTGTAGCACTATCCTCCCTTTGTTCATCAATTTGCTTGAGCGGTCACCAGTAAGGTCTCCATTGTGAGACTTGTTTTTACTGTTTTTGGGGTACTGAATACGCCAGGGGAGCTTGCCAGGCTCTGCCATGTGGGAAGGATACTCTCAGTAGCTTACTGGGCTCTCTAAGAGGGATGGAGGAATTGAACCTGGTTCAGCCATGTGCAAGGCAAATGCCCTACCCGCTGTGCTATCTCTCCAGCTCTACCAAGCTATTGTCCTTGGTAGGTATTTGAAAATGAAGATAAATTCACTGTAATTGCTGTCAATTCTGTATTCACCAATGGGCTTCTAAGATAAATAAAAGATCGGTAAGCAAAATGCAGGACTAAGATAAAAATAAAAGTGCTTTGAAATGTCTAATGAAAAGAAAATGAAAATGTTATGCCATATTTTATTTCCTTTTTAATAACCAAACAATTTCATGTCAGGCTATTAAGTTTGCCCCCAAAACAAGCTTTCATGGATAATCCAAATTGCATAATGAATATGATTTTTAATGAATATAGCATATTTTCCTAATAATTAATTTGCAAAATGTGAGTAAAATAACATAAATAATTTAATAAAGAGGGGCATAATTATATTTCTGAAATGAAAGTGTCATTGTGGATTTTGATAATTATATTAGCACAGCGATAGAGTGTTTGCCTTGCATGCAGCCAACATGGCCTCCCCGAGTTGGATTCCTCCGCCCCTCTCGGAGAGCCCGGCAAGCTACCGAAAGTATCTCGCCCGCACAGCAGAGCCTGGCAAGCTACACGTGGTGTATTCGATATGCCAAACACAGTAACAACAAAGTCTCACAATGGAGACGTTACTGGGCCTGCTCGAGAAAATAGATGAACAATAGGAGGATAGTGACAGTGGACAGTTACTGTCTATCCAAATTTGTCTCTTCATTATCAATAAGAAGTAGTCTCAGAAATTCAAGTTCAAGCTGTGAACCCGCTTTTCCTTTTCTGAGCCAGTGGTAAAGCTGCAGTCTATAGTGTCAAATGGAGCTGGGTTTCATTTGTCATTTTGTCAACAACAAGACTTTTGATGTTGGTAGACAACATAAACAGAACTGCAATTTCTATACTTTTAAAACAGGTATAACAATAAGTCTGCAGTAAATAGAAACCATTTTTATTTGTGTGCTTTGGAATAAGCTGTCTTATAATAAATTAGGCAATGAAAGTACTAGGGTATCCTATATGCTTAAACTGTCATTCTATTATAGCTCAGTTATATATAATAAAGCCTTTTCTACTTCAGTCAATGGCTCTATCCCCAGACCTTATTTATTTCCTTTTTGCTAGCTACATGTAGAGACTTTTTTTATATCCTTTTTTCTTATTCTTGAATTGAGCATGTTCAAAGTTAGCTCATCAAAAATCTTATCATGGGGCTGGAGCGATAGCACAGCAGGTAGGGTGTTTGCCTTGCACGTGGCTGACCCAGGTTCGATTCCCAGCATCCTGTGTGGTCCCCTGAGCACCATCAGGACTAGTTCCTGAGTGCAGAGCTAAGAGTAACCCCTGGGCATCACCAGGTGTGACCCAAAAAAGAAAAAAAAATCTTATCATGTCATCCTTCAGAATATTTTCAGTTCTGCTTTAATCTTTTTTATTCTATAACTTTCACAGTCAAGATCAACCATTTTCCCCTTCTCCTTCCACATATTATGCTTCATGTGTTATCAATTATGCCACATTTTTCTCTATGAGTATGCCTTGATGCCTTCATTTTACTTATAGTACCATATTGATTGAGGCTCTTATCAGCTTGCTACTTGTCTTTATATCCATGATGAGGCCTGATTAAAGATATACAGGCATAAATAACTAAGGGATATCTATATCTATCTATCTCTCTATAGATAACATATTTTGAAATCTGAAATCCTAATTGGATCAATAGGTTAAAATAGTAAGAGTTTCAAATCTGACCAATTTTTTCATATTAATTTAAATAATTATAAATTAATTTGATTTGGTAATGTGAAGGAACGATTTCTTCTCTTATTTCCATTTCTCTTCTCTTACTCTATACTATTTTTTCAGGAAATCTCTACTTCCAGTTTATATCAACTACTGTTTCTATGGACTGGAGTGATAGCACAGGGGGTAGGACGTTTGCCTTGCACATGGCCAACTGGGACAACCCGAGTTCGATTCCTCCGCCCCTCTCGGAGAGCTTGGCAAGTCTCCTGCTTGACAAAGCCTGGCAAGCTACCCATGATGTATTTGATATGCCAAACACAGTAATAACAAGTCTCACAATGTTACTGGGCCTGCTCGAGCAAATGGATGAACAACGGGAGGACAGTGACAGTGACAGTGACTGTTTCTACTGTTATTATGTTTTAGAATAGTTAGCTGTGGTGAGACAGTTTGATCAGTTCTCATCTTTCTATTCCTCTATAAACACTGTTTAGTACTCACAAACTCCCTTTAAACTTAACTTTTGACTGACATGTAGACATTAAAGTATCAAATACAAAAAACTTGAGGCTTACAATGCACATTACTTTATAATGGTTGTACCTTGAATTAACAGATCATGGTTTTGTTATTTCAATATTTTAGTATATAACATTATACTTCTAAAGAAAGATAAACTTATTCATTCAACTTGAAACATCTTAGCTTATGTAGAAATTATTTTGTTGTATAGATAAAACTTTGGAAAATTTGTTCTGTCTTCTGAAATACATGATAATGAGTTTTCTATTTTTTTCACTGCCATTTTTATCATAAACTACTTATGCTAATTGGTTAGAACTCTATAAAATTTTTATCATTGTTGATGGTCCCATTGTTTTCTTTTTTTCACTCTGCAGTGCTCAGAGCTTAACTCCTGATTCTGAGATCAGGGATCACTCCTGGCAAGGCTCCCGAGACTGTATGTGCCGCCGATAACTTAAAATGCTGATAGGTCTGGAGCTTAGTACAATGGGTAGGACGCTTGCTTTGCTCTTGTCCAGCTTGGGTTTGATCACCAGCATCCTATATGGTCCCTTGAGACTCACTAGGAGTGATCCAATATTTCAGAGCAGGAATAAGTCCTGAGAAATGCTGGGTATGACCAAAATTAATACATACATAAATAACTCAGATCAGTCACATGTAAGGCAAATATTCTACCCAATATGTTATCTTTCTGATTCCTTTTGTATTTTTGAATTTACAAAAAAAAATCCTAAGAAAATGTGGAGTATCATGTGCTGCAAAAGGTCAGGTTTCTTAGAATTTAAAGTTTGTGCAGGCTGGAGAAATAGCTCAAAAGGCAGGTGTGTATGTTTTGGATGCAGGAGGTTCTTATTTATACCCTTGTATTGTTTTGTCTTCCACTGGGAATGATCTCTGAACAATGTGCTTGAAAATTCTCTCGGTACCACAAGACGTTACCCCCCCCCAAAAAAAAACAAAAAAAACAAACAAACAGAAAGTTGGCCTTACTTTTTTCTGAAGTTTTACAAGAGTTTACTTCTTCCTATTCTTTTAACAAGGTTTAATAATTTAATAATTAATAATATATAATCATTTTTGTTTCCTTCATTTCTCTACCTTATCCCCTACTAAAAGTTATATATATATGAGGTAGGGGGACAAGGTTTAATTTTATTTATTTATTTTTTTAAATATTGTGTTTTACTTATTTGCAGAATACTCTCTACTTGACTTAATATTGTGAACTGAATCTTTCTCTAAACACAAATTCTGAAGCCTCCATCTCAATGTGACAGTAATTGGAATAAGGTCTTATCAGAACTTAATAAAGATTAAATTAGGTCATTGATTGTGTCCCTTATCTTCTAGGCTTCAATTCCTTATAAAAATTCAAAGAAACCAGATCTTTCCCACTGGTCCAGGTTAGGGATAGTGGGGGAAAGCTGACGACCCTCTGCACTTCCGGATGTGAGCTATTACTAAGAACCAAGTCGGACAGTATTTTTATCTTGGGCTCTCAGCCTCTAGAACTGTCAGGAAGTAAATTTCTGATGCTGAAATATATGAGATTTTGTTGCACATTCTATAATATTAAAAAGCTATATTTCATTGTGTATTATCCTCCAAATGAATTCCTACAAGATGACTTTATTGAATTTATAGATGCAATAAAAGAAAATTTTATTCTTTTTACTTACATATAAAGCAAAAGTTTTCTTGTGAAATTTTTTTTCTCCCAAGTATTAGTCTAACAATTTCAACATTTTGTGCTACTTATCCTTTCTTTTTTTCTTTTCAGCCATTAAAAGGACCACAAACTATAGTCTATGGTAATATCTTATGGTAACCAAGCAGACTAAGTTAATTAGAACTTTACTATGTCCTTTAAATAAAGAAATAGCTACAACCAGTGTAGAGTAGGAAAATAAGAGGTTGTAAATAACCTTTTCATATTTTTTTAGAGTGTATACCAGGGTTGAGTGATATTTTAAATGCCATTGTGCATATAAATGTTGAAAGATTTTATTTTGCCCACTGTGTCAATGGAATTGAAAATAAATATGAAAACTTCATAGACAAGCTATGTTTTATATATGGCAAAATGAATAAAACTACTGAAGAAAAGGATGTGTTTGTATGTAAAAATTGATGAAAATCATTGAAATAAATGTTTCTAGGTAAAGCACGGCAGAGCCTGGCAAGCTCCCCGTGACATATTCGATATGCCAAACACAGTAACAACAAAGTCTCCAATGGAGACATTACTGGGCCCGCTTGAGCAAATCGATGATCAACGGGAGGGCCTTTACCTGCCTTTTTTAAATGTTTCAAATACTCAAAAAAGTGATAAAGAAGAAAAAAATTATAGCATGTGTATGATGTCTATTGAGAGACTAATGAATTCTGAGCATATAACTAAAAATATCATCAATCTAGAGGTAATACATGGAAAATATGTTTGGCACATATGAGAATGAATTAACAAAGTTCTGCCTATATGGGAAGTCTCAGAAGCTCACAAAATTGGCAGCATAAGATGTAATAGCAGAGAATATAAGATAAATGTCTTTCTTTTCATTTAAATCTTATTAGACCAGGGCATAGAACCATTACCTAAATCATTATTTAAATCAGAAAACCTATAATATCTATCATCTCACTTCAAATATATCCATTTTCACATAATCCTTTCTAAAGAGTCATATTTGTGGAAAATTATAGCATACTTAATACAATTAATAAAGTAATATTTTGCAAACAAAACAAATTAAGATTAAAGTGCTACATATACCCCAAGCAAGCTAAGTTTAAATTACCATATATTTTACTTTATTGTCAATTTTTTCTTTTATTTTGTATGTATCAATAATCCCCAAGCAAGTTTTAATGATTAATATCTCAGTCTAATTTGTTAATGAATTCTTTGCTATTATTTGTAAAACTTAAAATTCTCTGTCCTTTGCTATTTGAATCAAAACTTGATCACTTGACATCCCATAACTCCTCAATTTGCTTGAGTGGGAGCCAGTAATGTCTCCATTTGTCCCTGTTGTGTGCTAGTGTAGCCTAGTGACGTCTGCTCGCTCTAGTAACATGAAGAGCCTCAAACCGATCATTCAGCGTCTTGAAGAAGAAGTCAGATCATCTCCTAGGTGGGCACCCACACAATCTTATGATGTCTTATGGAATTCAGGCAGTAATGCCTCTCGTCCAGCGGTCGTCTCCAAATCACATTACATGTCCAACCCACTTGATTTTAGGTGCCTTGGCAAACACAACAGCATCCTGATTCTTGATCGTCGATGGAGATCGGAACTCTGGATTCCTTCTCTCACTTGAGTGAATCGTGATACTCCAAGCATTCCTCTTTCAGTTCCTCTTTGGGAGACCCGAACAGCATTCTCATCCTGTTTTTCTAGGGTCCAAGTGTCTGAGGCGTATGTTAATGCAGGAAGAAGGGTTGAATCCAAGAGATTTGCCTGGAGCCAGAGGTTCTTTGTCCTCTTAGCTATTTCTTTGATGCTCTTGAAGGCGTTCCAAGCCAATCTCTTCCTCCTGCTCAACTCAGGTGCCAGATCATTTGTCATGTTGAGTTTTTGACCTAGGTACACATAACTGTTGCATTCAGAGATGTTCATTCCTTTGTGAGTGAATGGAAAGTCAGGAACGAGTTCGTTTCTCATAGGCATTTTTTTTGGTGAGATTCAGCTGTAATCCAACCTTTAGACACTCAAGGTCGAAGTTTGCCAGCAATTGTGCTGCTTGGCTAATGTTTGTTGTTATTAGAACAATGTCATCAGTGAAGCGGAGGTATGTAGTTGCCGTCTCTCTTCACTCCCATTCCTTCCCATTCCAGTCGTTGCATGACATCCTCGAAGGTGGCATTGAAGATTTTTGGTGAAATTGTATCACCCTACCGAACCCCTCTCTTGATGTTAATGATCACTTCCTTGTAGAATGGTGAGATTCTGGTCACTGTCAATGTCCACTGTCCTCCCGTTGTTCATCTATTTGCTCCAGCGGGCCCAATAACGTCTCCATTGGAGACTTTGTTACTGTGTTTGGCATATCGAATACATCACAGGGAGCTTGCCAGGCTCTGCTGTGTGGGCGAGACACTCTCGGTAGCTTGGCGGCCTCTCTGAGATGGGCGGAGGAATCGAACTCGGGTCAGCTATGTTGGCTGCCTGCAAGGCAAATGCTCTACCGCTGTGCTATCGCTCCAGCCCAAGATTCTGGTAGTGAATTCATAATACAACTCACGGAGGATCCTGATGTATTGAGTTTGAACGCCCTGTTTGGCGAGGGCTTCAATGATCACTTCAGTCAACAGAATCAAAGGCCTTCTTTAAATCAATGAACATTAGACAGAGTGGCATCTTGAACTTCCGAGAAACCTCAATGAGCTTGTTTACCATATGGATATGGTTGATCGTGCTGAATCCTTTTCAGAACCCACCTTGCTCTCTTGGTTATCTTTCATCTAGTGTTCTGCAAATCCTATTCAGAATTACTCTATTGAGCAGCTTGTAGAGGACAGACAACAGGCAGATCAGGCAGTAGTTGCCAATGTCGTGGATGTATCCCTTCTTGTATAGTAGAACAGTCCTGCTGGTTTTCCATTGGGACAGAACCTTGCATTCAGACAGGTAGCCAGTGAAGAGCCAAGCTAGTGTATTGATGAGTACTGATGGTTCTTCAGCTGACAGCTATTTACATATAAGAGAAAAATTAAATCTCTATATTGTTCCCATCCTTGAGCACATCCAAGGATGTCAGAAAGCAAACAAAAGTCTCTGTATCCCCAATTCAGTAATATATATGTGTATGTATATATGAATAATAAAAATATAATACATGTATATGTATAATATATGATACCAATGTTTTACAGGCAAAAATAAGAAAAGCATATGAAATAAGTCACTTAGGACAAAGATGCATCTACTCTATTCTGACAGTTTCAGAGTTTTCTTTTCTAAGATCAAAGACATTTTATATTATCCGTTAATTTATTTTAGGGTATTGGGCACATCAAATGTTGCTGGATACTTATTCCTGGCTCTGCTCAGAGGTCACTCCTGCTGATATGCAGGGAACCATACGCAGCTCTGGGATTGACCTTGCATGGTAGAATGGAAGGTACATAACTATCTTAACCCCTGTATTATTTATTTGACTCCTTAATAGCACAATTTTTTTGATATTCCCTTTGGGAAATTCATTTACCAAAACTCTTAATATTTGTTTTACTTGATTTGGATCATATTTACCAACTTATTGGGTAGGAGTAAATAACTTAAAATATTAAGTTATTAAGTGCCTAGCTTTAAAATGTAAATTTTTTTGACTTTTTGGGTCACACGCAGTGTTGCAAAGGGGTTACTCATTGTTTTGCACTAAGGAATCACTCCTGGTAGTTCTCAGGGTACCAAATGGGTTGCTGGGAATCGAACCTGGGTTGGCCACATGTAAGGCAAATGCCCTACCAGGCTGTACTATATCTCCAGCCCCAAAATACAATTCTCTATAGAAAATTATTTATTTCCTATCCAAATTTTACTTAATTCTGTGGATTGGACACATTAAAATCCTTGCAAATATACCTTAACTAAAAATAATGTCTTATATAATTAAAGATTCACAGATGATATTCTTCTGAATTATACTCAGTCCAATAACCAGTACCTTAATGAAAGACACAGAGTAGAGGCACACAGAGAAGAATGACTTCACAAGACTAGAAGAGTGATTGGAGTGATGCGGCCAAAATCCAAGAATGCCCCGACTCCCCTAAAGTGAGACCAAGCAATATGGATGTTTCTGTAGATTCTTTAGAGTAGAGATTCCCTCTAAATTTGGCCCACCGATCCTTTTTCAGAAAAAAAATCCTCCTGCTATGCCCACCCTCACTCTACTTATTTTAAGTGAACAAACAGGAAACACTTCCCAAAAGCACAGGAGGTTGTTTCTGTCCTTGACCATTCCTTGACCATGCCAGCATTCTAGCCCTTTGGAGAGTCAGTATTATGCACTTGGTGAGACACTGTTTTAAGAAAGCATTATTGTGTCAGAACCCTATATATTTTTTTTAAATTCATTTTTTTTTCAAAGCTCAAAAAGAACAAAAACAAATGCTATTGTTTGCTAAATTTGTGAAAATTGTGTGGCTGTCCTAAGAAGTGAACACAATGATGAATTCCCAAGGTTGATAGGCTTTTGTTATTATAACTGGTTTCAAACAAAGTTAGAAAAAATTGCAATGAGACTTATAAATCCCACTGACTTTCATTTAAAAGTTCCATTTCCTCAAAGTTCTGTTCCAAGGGCAGATAAAAGAAACCAAAATTATGTGTTTAAACAAACATCTACAGATATTTTCAAGTTAGGAATCGAGTAAATCATAGAAAGTAAGGAAACACAAGTAGGGAATTGCAGGTAAGTCATAGAAATCAATCTCTTTATTTTTGTATATCTATTAAGTGTAGGTAAGAATAATAGCTTGTTATAGTAACAGACTGTACACCAGTCTTTGAACCCATTTACAATATTAGTAAATGCCCATATTAATCACAACTGATGTTAGAGGTTACAGCACTTACCCTTGTATTAGTTTTCTCCTGCTGTCATTACTAAATATCCTAGACTTAGTAGCTTAAACAACAGATACATTTTTTCTCACAATGTTAAAGGCTCTAAGTTCCTCATCACAAAACTGTCAAACTGGTTTTCTTCTAAGAACTCACTTCTAGGTTGTTGCAGCTTTCTCACTTCTTCTCACTGAGCCTTTTCTCATGCCCAGGCAGGGGGAGAGAGAGATCTTGCATTACTCTTTTTCTATTAGAGGAGCAGATCTTAATCGATTAGGAACCATTAAGAGGAAACCACATTGGTTCTTTAATTATGAAAGTGGGACAACTGACACAATTAAATGTCTATTTCATCTCTTTTATCAGAATCTTTTAGAAGGAACTTAATTGAAATTATAAGTAATAAAGATTCAATTCTCTATGTCTTCCTTCTCAATAAGAATCATCTTTGAAATATCTAACAAAAGTGAGTTGTTGCTGTAATTTTTAGTCAAAATAATATTTTTGTTTGATATAAATGCGTTTACAAGTCATGGGGAATAGAAATCCCCTGGGAGATATAACAGGGAGACAACAAACAAAGGGACCTGAAAAACTAATTCGATGGACATTTTTAACTCATTTTATAAGTAGTTCCTCTTGATGTTCTTACTGGTATTCTCATCCTAATTCTTTTGTCACCACAAATGGTGCTCAGCCTTCTGAAAATTCTACCTGATTGAGAATTTCTGTGTAGGCAAGGAAGTCAGTAATGGACATTTCACACTTTAGCCAGAAAGAACAGAAAAGAATCTTCAAAGTTTGTAATAAACAGAGCAATCTTCAGGGATCAAAGCAGTCCCTTAGATTCAATGCCAGGTGTCTTTGCCAATCTTAGCTTCACAACTTCCTCAGTCACATCAGCTACTTCCTCTGAGCAGGGAGTCACTATTCCTGCTGTCAGAGAGTCTAGGAAAAAAGGCACAGCTGCTGCAGGCATATATTGTACCTGCCAATTTCACAAAACGAAAATGAGGGTGATATATAGTGTCCACAGGGTATTAAGTTATTTTTTCCCCTCTCTACTCCTTTCTTCATTTTTCTCTCTGGATACCTTAGATTCCCTTTTCTCTCTCAATATATTTTCTCTGAGCCCAGTCTTCTTTTGTCACTGAAATGAGTGTGCCCTATTCAACATCGGCAGTGCCAAATCAATCCCTTTGGTATTTTAGTGCACAAGGAAGCACTGATGATAACTTTAGTAACTTGTTTGTTTTCTATTAAATAAAATGCAAACATGCAAGTCCATGGGGAAAGCTGCTTTTATTGATGGGAAGTAGGGAATACTCAGGGCATCTTAAGTGGAATGGGAATAAAGGGTATTCTATTTTTTTTACTGAATTTGTTTATTGAAATTATTTAACCGCATTTCTGATGATGTTTCCACACAGCACCTTCAGTTTTCAGTTGGAGGTAAAAAGTCTTTGAAGCTTGGATGTGCAGATTTGATTTGAATGACACTGAGTTCAATTAAATATATAGGGCTGTTTTCTAACTGTGTAATTGCTTGTGGTCATTAAGTGGTTTCTTAAATACACATATTTAAAATAAGGAATTTAGTAGAAGGTGCATAATATTATATATTATTTTTGCACATTATGGGAAGTTAAAAGTGATTGTAGTTCTATTACAACACTAGCTCGTCAGTTAGTTTAAAAAAACATTTCATTGATTTTTTTACTGTAAAATATTTATTTTAGATACAAAATATGTGTAGAATAGGATTAATGTCCTATCTTTCCAATACTCAGTAACTAAATTACTTTCAACTTATACTTAAGGATAAAATTTCACAGTGCACCTCTGTGAATGGTGGAACTAATTTTAATGTAGTTAGACTATGAAATAGCTCACAGCTTTTTAAAGCAATACTGGTTTATGTTTTAGATTTTGAAGTAAAATTATAATTCAATATTAGAAGTTAAACTATCCAAAGGGTCCCCTCCAATCATTTCTCTCTCTTTGATTTAATAACATTTTAATTTTATGTAATGGCTCACAGTCTTTAAACAATGATACACTATTCTTTAGATTTTGAAATAAAACTATAATATATAATATAATAAGTTAAAATTCTAATATAATACAATTCAAATGAAAACTGTTCAAAAGATCCTCTCCACTCATTTCTCCCTTTTTTATTTAATTTCTCTATCACTAATTATGTGAATGAATAAAAATTATGTTGGCAATTGATGAGTGTATGTACTTATTGACATGTAAAACTATGCTCCCAATATTTCATAGTACTGTAAACCAGTGATTAATCAATAAAATTTGTAAGAATTTAATGAGAATAGTAAATAGATAAAACACATTTGGGAGGCTGGAGCTATAGTACAACTGGTAGGGCATTTGCCTTGCATACAGCTGACACGGGTTTGATCCCCAGCTTCCCATATGGTCCTCTGAGCCCCTCCAGGAGTAATTTCAGAGTTCAGAGCCAGGAGTAACCCCCATCCATCACTGGGTGTGACCAAAAAAGAAAAAAATAACATTTGGTAAGAAGTCATAATTTGTTTTGTGAAGGTAGATATTTTAGTAATTTTCAAGTTGCCATATTGACCCACCATAAAATATATGCTTGAGATGTATTTGTGAAAAAAAATCCATGAAAAATAAAATAAATAAAACATGTTTGGATTAGGCAGATAGCTCAGAGTGTTAAAGGGCATGATAGGCATGCTTCAGAATTGAATACTTTTGTTATCTTTAGTCATGATATAGTATGATATATTATTCTCAAGGAGGTGTGTGTGTGTGTGTGTGTGTGTGTGTGTGTGTGTGTGTGTATAAAGGATAGACATTTTCCTTTTGGTTCTTCCTTTGGCCACACCCAACAGTTCTCAGGGCTTACTACTGACTCTGTGTTAAAGGGTCACACCTGACAGTGCTTGTCGGACTGTATGTGGGGACAGGGATCAAACTCATGTTGGATGCCTGTGAAGAAAATGACGTAACTGCACTTTCTCTCCAACCCCCCAATAAGTTATTTTCATGACATAAATAATTTTTCTTGCTAATATCTTAAATGTAATAATTACATTTAATACTCATTGAGAGTTAAAGAACATATACTTCTTTGAAATGATACCTGCTTATGTAGACTAAAACATATTTATCCTTTGTTAAAATATTAAACCAGTTAGGCAGTGTGTGGTAGATATACTAATTTACTTATAACCCTCTCTTAAGTAAGGTAAATTAATAGACAGCAATATATACTCAAATAATTATTTGTGGGACGATCTATGTGATAAGGAGGAAGAAAAACACATTTAGTATATTTATGTTGCATTAGTATAAATCAATATATCATCAATACTTTGAATGGAAATAAGTTCATTCTTACTATTTTAAATATAATACTTAATCTACTTACAAGTTCATGAGGTAGTTTATTTATACTTCTTGCATTTCTCCCAAGGCACATATACTTACTTGCACAGTTTTCATAATTTATAAATAAATTTATTAGTTTACTTGTATCTTGTTGTTTCATAGTAATGGTTCCCTATTGCTTTGCTCAAACCATGAGCTGAAGCATTTTTCATTGCAGCAGTTCAGCTTCATCAACCATGAGCACAGAGTGCCTATTACCCACTGCTGTACTCCTGCCCTGGGAAGTTCAGTTGCATGGAACAGATTTTTTGTTTGTTGTTTTTTTCCTCATTCCTCAGCCCATTCTTTTTTTAACATGCTATACCTAGCAACATAGCCTGTCACTATCCCTTCTCTGCCCTGATCTTTGCCAACAAATTCAGAATAAATCTGCTGGCTCAGTTCCTAGATCTCATCAATTATACCTGTCATAACAATAAAAACTATTTTTTTAATTTTTACCTGATGCTGATAAAGTGACTCAAGAGTTTAAAGCATTATAATTATAGCCAACTCTTCCATTCAAATGAGCCAGAAAAGAAGTCAATGGTACAGCAAAAAATAGAGTAATATATCTTAGCAAACATCTGGTTTTAGGACTCTGGTCAGTTCATTAGTTGTGTGACCCTGGATTAGTTGTATTATTTTTTATTACTCATTACTTTATATATGTGTAGACAAATGAATACATAGAGGTTGAATTGATAGACAGAGAAAGGTACAGGTAAATATTTCTGAACCAGGGCCAGATTGAATTAACAATGTCTGGAGTCATTTGATTTGTGGGTGCTAATGTCATTTAATCACACAGGTCAGTTGTAATGCTTGAACATCTTAAAATAAATAATATGTTTCTGAAAAGAAAATCATCAGGCTCAAAAATGTCAATAGGAAGGATTAAGGCCAATGCTCTAATTTGTATAATTATAACCTTCATAATATCTTCTCCACATGGAGCTTTGTAAAGTTAATAGGAAATCTTCACATATGCAAGGCCATATATACGCTGAATGTCAAACAGCTACACACTTGACACAGAAAGCCTATGTCCTCCCTTAAACATGTATCTAATTTGCTTGTCTCTATGTTGCTTTTCTTGCCTATTTGCAGTCTTGAGAAGCCTATATTTTCTCTTGAACGTACACTTTCCTCTTTCTCTCCCATAAGATATTTCTAAATAAGCTTCAATAAAAAATATTTTTAAAAAATCAACATCCTAAGTAGTTTTTCTAAGTATATTACTCTCCTGGTACCATTATATTCTGTTCACAACAGGTCTAGAATAACAGGCCTATTTCTATGATTACAATTGAATAGATGTTCACTGCTGGCAGTTTCTATCTTCGTTGTCTATGCACCAACATCCAATTATGATAAAGTAGAAATTGAAAAGTTCTGCATGGAACTGGAGAAGTTCTATAAACACCACACCTTCTATAAGATCATTGTCGGTGATTTTAATGAGAAGATAAGACCTAGAATATCAGTCGAAGAACTCCACAACAGGACCCATTGCCTAGAATGGAAAGAACAGGGTGAGAAACTGTCTGACTTCATCCTGTCGACCAAGACAATCCATGGTAACTCACAATTCCTGAAGATGAAATCTAAACGTTGGACATGATTTCACAATGAAATTGACTACATCATATTGAATCAACAGTCTTGCCTGACTGATGTTGCTATTGTCCCAAAATTCCAAATGGGATCGAACCACCATCTCCTCTGTGCAAATTTCTACTTCAGATAGCAGGGAGAAAGAGCTGCAAAGTTTTAAAAGAGAACTACCACAATGACCACCAACTTGGAACTCTTTGGCACTATTGCGGCAACATGGGAAGATACCATCATTGACAACATTGACGAGGAATATGACCAACTGGTTCAGCACCTCCATAATTGTTTAAGAACACCTAGAGAAATAGCCACAAGAAGACACCTGTCTTCAAAAATTCTCTAGCTCATTCGCCAACGTGGCTTGGCACAAGCCTCAGGCAACCACAAGTGAACATCGGAGCTTGCAAAGCAGTGCAAAGAAGCAATAAAGGAAGACCTCAAAGAAAGAAGAGCAGCAGTGCTGGCAGATGCGGCAGAAGCTGGGAAAAGTATTCACAATGCCTGCCTGGCCTTCACCAACTACAAAACCAAGATGACTGCCCTCCAATGTCCTGATGGATCTATCACATCTTCCAGAAGGGCAATGGAGAATATTATCCATGACTTCTACTGAGATCTCTTCGATAGCCACATCAACCTGCCCATATACCAAATTCCATAAGATAAATATGTCATTCCCAATGTTCTCCCTTCCAAAATCTGACATGCCATTTCATCTGTTTAGAAGTGAACAGCACCAGGCCGAGACAAGGTCAAACCCAAACACCTGAAGAACCTGCCATCAGTACTCATCAATACACTGGCTCGGCTCTTCACACGCTACCTGTCTGAATGCAAGATTCCATCACAGTGGAAAATCAGCAGGACTATACTACTACACAAGAGGGGAGACATCCACGACATTGGAAACTATCACCCAATTTTCCTGTTGTGTGTTGTTCACAAGCTATTCACTCGATTCACCCTGAATAGGATTGGCAGAACACTAGATGAAGGACAACAATGCAAACATGCTGGTTTCCGAAAAGGATTCAGCACAATTGAACCATATCCACACAATAACCAAGCTCATTGAGGTTTCTCAGGACTTCAAGATGCCACTCTGTCTAACGTTCATTGATTTTTTATTTAAATTTTTATTAGTAAACACCATGAGGTACAATTGTGGACTTACAAATTTTGGCACTTGGTTTGAATTATACAATGGTCCTGCACCAGTGCCCATTTTCCACCACCATGGACCCCATTATTCCACCCCCCCAATCTTCCCCCATCCCACCCTGCCTCTGTGGCAGGGCATTCCCCCTTGTTCTCTCTTTCCTTGTGGTTTGCAAAAAAGGCATTGAGTGGCAATTATGTTCGGTCTATAGTCTACTTTCAGCATGTTTCTCTGATTCTGGGAGGATCCCACAAAACACGTTATTTGGTACTCCCTTCTTTATCTAAGCTGCCTTTTCCCCTAGCGTGTGTGGCTGTCCTCCAAGCCATGGAGTGAACCTCTTGGTACTTATCTCGGCTGTTCTTGGGTGTTAATCTCCTATTTTGTTACTTTATATTCCCCAGATGAGTGCAATCTTTCTATGTCTGTCCTCTCTTTCTCACTCATTTCGTTTAGCATGACACTTTCAATGTAGTATCACTTGTATGTAAATTTCATGACTTCATCTTTTCTAACAACTACAATGTACTCCATTGTGTAGATGTACCAAAGTTTCTTTAACCAGTCATCTGTTCTTGGGCACTCAGGTTATTTCCAGATTCTGGCTATTGTAAAGAGTGTTGCAATGAACAAACAAGTGCAGATGTCACTTCGACTATACATCTTTGCCTCTCTGGGACATATTCCCAGGAATGGTATTGCTGGGTCAATGGGAGCACAATTTCTAATTTTTTGAGAATCATCCATACTGTTTCCCAAAAGGGCTGAACCAGTCAGTATTCGAACCAGCAGTGAAGGAGGGTCCCCTTCTCACCACAACCACACCAGCACCGGTTGATTTTGTTCTTTTGTATGTGGAGCAGTCTCTGTGGTGTGAGATGGTATCTCATTGTGGTTTTGATCTGCATCTCCCTGATGATTAATGATGTAGAGCATTTTCTCATGTGCTTTTTTGCCATTCGGATTTCTTCTTTGAGAAAGTTTCTGTTCATTTCATTGCCCCATTTTTGGAAGGGGTTGGATGTTTTCTTCTTGTGGAGTTCAACCAGTGCTTTGTATATCCTTGATAGGAACCCCTTGTCAGATGTGTATTGGGCAAATATCCTTTCCCATTCTATAGACTGTATTTGTATTTTGGTCACTGTTTCCTTTGAGGTGCAGAAGCTTCTTAGTTTCAATAGTCCCATTTGTCTATCTCTGTTTTCACTTGCTTGGCCAGTGGAGTGACATATGTGAAGATACCATTAGCTTCAGTGTCATGGACGGTTTTGCCAACTTTGTGTTCAATGTACCTTGTGGATTCTGGTCTTATGTTGAGGTGTTTAATCCATTTTGATCTTACTTTTGTACATGGTGTTAGGCAGAGGTCTGAGCCCATTTTTTTGGCATGTAGCCGTTCAGTTTTGTCAGCACAATTGGTCAAAGAGACTTTCCTTGCTCTTCTTCACATTTCTTGCTCCTTTAACAAAGATTAGATGATCATATGTTTGATGGGAGGCTCTGCCGTGTGGGTGAGACACTCTTTATTTTTTTAATTTTTTAATAGTGAGGCACCATGAGGTACAGTTGTAGACTTACACATTTTTGTGCTTGGGTTTCGATTATACAATGATCAAACACCCATCCCTCCACCAGTGCGCATTTCCCACCACCTCGGATCCCAGCATCCCCTCCCCCCGCCCAGCCCCTATCCCACCCTGCCTCTGTGGCAGAGCATTTCCCTCTCTCTCCTTTTGAGTGCCATGGTCAGCAAAAAAGGCATTAAGTGGTAATCATGCTTGGTCGAAAGTCTACCCTCAGCATGCTCTCCCATCATGAGCGGATCCTCCCAACACCCTTTATTTGGTGTTCCCTTCTCTTTCTGAGCTCCCCCGTCCCCTAATATGTGTGGTTGTCCTCCGGGTCATTGAGTAACATTCCTGGTACTAATCTCTGCCACTTGGTAGCTTGCCGGGCTCTCTGAGAGAGTGGAGGAATCGAACTCGGGTCAGCCATGTTGGCTGCGTGTAAGGCAAACGCCCTACTGCTGTGCTATAGCTCATCTGCAAATAGTGAGAGCAATGTTCATTTATTTCAAGAATGCCTTTGATTCTGTTGAGACTGAAGTGGTCATTGAAGTCCTAGGCAAACATGGCATTCAAACTCAGTACATTAGGATTCTCCTTGAGCTGTATTGAAAATTTATTACCAGTATCTCACCATTATTCAGGGAGGTTATCATTGACGTCAAGAGAGGGATTCGTCAGGGTGATACCATTTCAACAAAACTCTTCAATGCGACCCTCAGAAACGTCATGTGATGACTGGAATGGGAAGGAATGGGAGTGAAGATAGCAACTACACCACCTCTGTTTCGCTGATGACATTGTTCTAATAACACCAAACACTAGCCAAGCAGCACAAACGCTGGCTGACTTCGACCATGAGTGTGGAAAGGTCAGATTACAGCTAAATCTCACGAAGACAATGTTTATGAGAAACAATCTTGTTCCTGGAGTTCCATTCACTCTCAACGGGACAAACATCTCTGAATGCAACAGTTATGTGTATCTAGATGGAGAAGTCAACATGACGAATGACCTGGCACCTGAGTTGCACAGAAGGAAGAGATTGACTTGAAACACCTTCAAGAGTGTTGAAGAAATAGCTAAGAGGACAAAGAACCTCCAGTTCCAGGCACATCTCTTTGATTCCACTGTTCTTTCTACATTAACGTATGCTTAAGAGACCTGGGCCCTATGAAAACAAGATGAGAATGCTATTCAGGTTTCCCAAAGAGGAATTGAAAGAGCTATGCTTGGAGTATCACGCTTCACTCAAATGAGAGAAAGAATTCAGAGTTCCAACCTCCGTCAACTATCAAGAATCTGGGACGCTGTCTTGTTTGCCAAGGCATCGAAAATCAGATGGGCTGAACACGTAATGAGATTTGGAGACCAGCCCTAGACTGACTGGATTCCATGGGACTTAAAAAGATCACGTGGTCTCCCACCTACGAGATGGTCATACTTCGTCAAGATCCTGAGTTGATCGATTTGAGGCTGTTCATATTCGTAGAACAAACAGGCATCATTGGACCACACTCGCACATGACAGGGATGAATAGAGACTTTACCGGTGCCCGCTTGAGCAAATAGATGAGTAACAGGATGTCAAGTGATTGAGTGATTTGCCTAACCATTTACTCTATTCTATTCCCTTGGTATACAAATAAAATAGATAATTTTATTTAAGATTTCTCTCTACTAATTTGTTGTTTTGCCCTTGCCCTTTTCAGGGTTTGAAAATGTTATAATCAGAGGGAACAGGAACAAACTTTATTTTACACAAATACTGTTATTACTGCATATTATTATTATAAGTTTGTGTGCTTATGCAAACTGACATCACCAATACCTTGAAACTGTTACTTTCAGTTTCAGAAAATCAAGAATTTCCTGCATGCTTGTTTGGTATGCTAAAGCTAGAGAGCCTTTCAAACTTGTACTGGTCTAAATTAGCAATCCTTTCTACAATTCAGATCTAATTTGAATTGTTATGAGCAGCCTAATTGTGCTAAACTCTACACCCAACTAGTGAGTGACTCTTGCTTTCATTACCCACTTCTTACTGCTGTGAGTAAATGAAAACTCAACCTAGGGTGATTTGCTCTATTAAGACAATATAGTCCCACACTGATTAAATTTAAACTGTCAGATTATATTTCATTTATTGTTATTGCCATTTTCTGGGGAGTACGATCAGTCTATTTTCCCCTTGACACTTTCACTGAAATTCTCTTAAAAAACTCGAGTTTACCATGATAACCATGATATTCTAAACAATAAAAGCAGAATTATTTAGGAAATTTATAAAATTTGTTGGAAAAATCTATAATTATATATAATATATAGTAGACCTATATATTATGTCACATATCTATCTGTCTATCCATATATATGCCCAGTGATTATTTAAAAACTTATACAAATACATTGTATACATGAGTTGGATCACTGAAACTGCACCATACCCACTGCCCAGAACCAGCTACTCTTATTTTGCTGAATCCTGAACACTATTTTGGACATCATTCTAAAAAAAATTTGTAGTTGTGTGGGATTTGGTTGTATGCAACCCATTTCTGGAATTCTGGTATATAGTGTTATAAAATGAAATCCTAACTTACTTTGTTCAGTTACTTTCAGAACCCCCACTCTCTAGTCAACTTGAGATATTTTTAAATAATATAATGTGGTGCCTGAAAATATGGCTAAACATTTTCTTCATTTAGTCACCTTTTTTGTGGAAACATTCCTATTTGAAAAAGCTAAAGAATGGCAAGTGCAAAACTCTTAAGTGTTAAAAGGAAAAGCCAGTATATTCAATAATAGAATAGAGATCAATAGAGTTCACAATAGTTCATTATAAATAATATTCAAACACTTACCCAACCAGCAAGCATCTTCCCACCACAATAAGAATGAAGTGTGTGAAGGTTATTGTATTTCATTCTGGGTCCATTTAAGATGTATATAAGAGAACACAAGCAAGTATGTTAAAACCAAGCACATGTGTGCTGCTTTAGGTACATCAGTGAGCTAGAGTATAAGAGGTTGAAATTCTGCGTCGCTCTCTTCTGGGAGCTTTGTTTTATAGTCTCTGAATCTTGGCTGTTGATGATGTTACATGGTGCTTGGGGGTAGTTTGTGGGTGTGACTGCCAAGCTACTGGAAAATTGGGGATCTTGGTGGAGGAGGCCCAGTCCTGATCTGAGCAGGCTTGGAGATCTCAGCCACAGGTCCCACATACCTGGGTTTCTCTGCCAGTTCCTTCATGCATGAGGCTCGTCCGAGCTTGTGGAGAGTGGCCTTGAGCATGGCTTTGGCTAGGTTCTGGAGATTTTTCAGCTGCCAGGATTCTGCTTGGGGTGGGGAGCAGAACTCTACCTGCCTCCCTCTGAGGGGCCCTGGTGAAGACAGCCTGGCATGAGAGCAGGAGATTCTGTGTCATTCTCTTCTGGGAGCTTTGTTTTATAGTCTCTGGATCTTGACCATTGATGAGATTACATGTGACCTCTATTGCACCCCCAAAAGCCTCTGTCTCTCTCAGAGAGCCCGGGAAGCTACTAAGAGTTTCCAGCCCACATGACAGAGTCTGGCAAGCTACCTGTGACGTATTCAATGTGCCAAAAACAGTAACTAAAATGGACTTTATTCCCTGACCCTGAAAGAGCCTCTCATACGGCAGCATTGGGAAGGACGAATAAGGAGAGGTAGCTAAAATCTCAGGACTGGGACTAATAGAGATGTTACTAGAGCCCGCTTGAGGAAATCAATGAACGATGGGATGACAGTGATACAGTTATACAGTGATTTAAGAATACATATTTATCAAAATTATTTTAAAGTAAATCTTACTGGGATATTTATAGTCTACTATAACCTGACAAAATGAATCAATCATATATTGAAAAGAAAATGCTTAGTAAATTAAAAGCCATTGTATTTTGAAAAGTGATTACCAATGTACCATGATTGCAGGTTGTCATGTTTAGGTAAAGTAATATGTAATAGGTTTTGGGTAGATATTATTAGGAAAAATGATCATATTTTATTACTTGCAAAAATGAAGTATTGGTGTTTTGGGAAGAGTTACAGATTTGCTCACATGTTGTATTCAGAGATCATCCCTGTCAGCATGGTAGGACCATACTCTGTGCATGTTTTGAAAACTGTGTCATCCACATGCCAGAAATATGTCTTGATCCTGTACTATTTTCTTGGACCATGTTAATGGAGAACTTACTAAGTTATTTTCTCCTGTCATAGTCTGGAGATTTTCTGCAGTTCATCTTGGGATTCACTGATTCTGTCCTCAGCAGCTGTTACTCTGTTGCTGAGGCCTTCCAATAAGTTTTTCATTACACCTATCATGTTTTTCAGGTCTGTAACTTCTGTTTTTTATTTTTGTTCTCGGTTTCCTCAATTCTGCTCTCATATCCTCTTATGTTTTATTGGCCGTGAGTTCCATGATTTTTTTGGAGCTCTTTTGCATCCTTAACAGTTCCATTTTAAATTCCTTATCAGAGAGGTTATATATCTTGTTATTAGTTGCTGGGTCAGCTGGGCAAGTTTGTTCAATCACAGCCTTGTGGGTTTCTACATTGCTTCACCATCATGACCTTTGCCATTTAGGGTTGTTTACCTGTGTGTTTTTGTGTGATTAGGAGCCTAAGTTAGGATGTGCTTGTATGTGTAGGATGAGTATCAGAGTGGTGAAGAAACGTGCAGCTATGGAACAAAGTGTCTGTGGCCATACTCTTTGGGGGCGTCTGAATTGGGGCTGTTCTACCTGGTATACTGGCACAAAGAGTGTTCTCCAATGTCCATCCGTGTGCCTCCCCTCAAGTGCTAATAAAAAATTATTTTCCCCAAAAGAGTTTTTCTATGTTAAAGAAAAAACATTGAGTGCTCGTCGTTTTATTTAGTTTTACGTCTTCTTTAAATTAAATGTCTGCTTAGACTTTTATACAGAAGATTGTAACTGTTACAGACTTTGAATGAAGTTCAGAAATTATGAAATAAACCTAATGAAATATGAACCCAAGAAATGCAGTATTTTTTTCTATTGAGACTCACTGTAACAAGGTTAACATAGCTACAGTGTTTGACAAGTGCACTACACTAGTATACAAAGCTTTGGTGAGTGGTTTCTGAGGAAAATTTCTCATAGATCAAAAAGCAGTTAAATCTGTGGCTTTTCAAGCATAAAAGCTTATATATGTGAATACATTTGTTTGTAGTTTTGTTATATATATATATATATATATATATATATACAAGCAGTAGTTAATTATACTTCAAAAAACAGGTATCTGAATTTAAACCTTCATTATTTGATTTTTATCCATTTGAAGCATTACCATTTACAATGCTATTAATTATAGGGTTTCAAGTACACAATATTTCAACATCTCACCCACCATCCAAGTGTCTACTTCTCTCTGTCACTGTCTAAGGGGTCCCTCTCAACCACTATCTATACACATCCATCCCAAGACCTCCCTTGGTAATTCAGTTCTGTAAATCAGTTTTCAAATTCTAGTATCTTTGAACATTTGCCATTCCTGTACTATATTATTTATATCCAATACATTATTTGATTCTTTTAAAAATGGTGTCCTTATATCAAGGATGTTGCTGACTTGTGTATCAGTTTAGCACTCAAGTTTTTATATAAATTTCAAGATATTGCAAGATAAAATGAAAGCACAATTCAATAAATGAGATTAGTACTTTAGCTTTATTTTACGCTTTATTGGTATATTCAACCTAGATCTGTAACTTATCAGTTTACTATATGATATGCAGCTTGTTTTGAAGTAATCTGGAGGTTGAATATTAAAAATAAAAGTGAACATTGTGGAAATATCAATTTAAAACATGAGGGAGTCAAAGTTCCTTTCCCAAAACAACATTATAGCTAATCACAGAGAAGAAAGTAATAGCTTAAACTATACTGAAGCATATATTTTTTCATAATCCATATTGTCTTTTCCTCCTTTCTGAAACAGGTTTATAACCTTATGTAAATGTGCTCTTATTGAAACAAAGATGGTGCCAGTTACCCTTGGATTTAAATTTTCCTTTCACAACTATTAATGCTGCATTATGTTTCTTTGACAAGTTATTTTTAATCACAAAGCAGTATTTTCTTTCAAAATAAACATTAATATAAATTTTTTGAAATTACTAATAGAATAAAATAAGTAATGATATCTAACAAAGAATCAATTGTTAAGAAAATGATTTACAATTCTTTCTACCCAAATAAAATCTAATTCTAAAAAAATCTGTACCATTTTTTCCCAAATAAAAAACAAACACTGTCCTTCCATTGTTCATCGAATTGCTGGAGCGGGCCCAGTAACGTCTCCATTTTGAGACTTGTTGTTACTGTGTTTGGCATATTAAGTACATAAAGGGTAGCTTGCCAAGCTTTGCCGCGCTGGCGAGATACTCTTGGTAGCTTGCTGGGCTCTCTGAGTGGGGCGGAGGAATCGAACTTGACTCGGCCGGGCTGGCTGTGTGCAAGGCAAATGTCCTCCCACTGTGCTATCGCTCCAGCCCTTCCCAAATATTTTATAAATATAATTTTATAACCATCTTAAAAATGCAAACCTATTATTATTAGTTATATCAGTGTTTTTCTTAGTTTTATTTTTATGAATATATAAGAGATATTCTAATTCTTAAAGAGTTTTAAAAATATCTTATAAAATATATGCCATACGTACACCATTGTCAAAAAATATTACATTAATATGTAACTGGATCTATTACAAATAAAAGCAAAGATGGGACATCTCATTTAGGAAAGTAACTTCAGCAAAATGACCACTTTAATAAAAACATTAAGTTGTCAGACCATGACATAGTTAATCCAGTAATGTGTATGCATTGCAAAAGGCCCAGGTTTAATTCCGAGCACTTCAGGTGGTTTTCTGTGAACCAACAGAAGTGATCCCTGAGCTAGGAGCAAGCCTAGTGCACAATCAGTTGTAGCCATAAAGCAGAACAACAACAACAACAACAAAAGTATAAGGTGGTAATGTGTATAATAACATTTGTTTTTCCTTTCTACCTTGCCACAGGAAGCTTAGGTTTATTGGGTTACTCATCACAGTGCTCCCATTTCTCTTTGTCTATTTGTAACCCCTTTCTTTGTGCTTCCCCAACTAGTCAATCACCTTTATCTCCTAATCAGATTTTGTTAACTTATAAATATTGCTTTTCTTTTCTCCTTAAGTCCTTTGCATTCAGAGCAATGTCTTTTTTGTATAGACACAGGAAGATAGTTAATGCTATGCTTTTGTAACTTGGGAATTCACTGACACTGGATGATATTCACTCCCAGGAATCTGTTCTCTCTACTTAAGCCTCAGTTGCATTTACTTCCTAGCACTCTAAAAGCAGGGACCCTATGAGGGACTGGATGGACTCAGGGCAAGTTGTGAGCTACCCTGGCATTGAAATGGGCAGGCCACAGTGCATTAATACTTAACTATAAGATAAGAGCATATTCATGGACAAATTCTGTGATGATTCAAAAAGTAACAGCCAAATTAGGACCCTGCTAATGTTAGGAAAGATTTATCTGGCCTGAGCATTGTAATCTGAGATCTGTAGCAAGATCTTTCCAGGAGAGCCACCGTACAAGTTTAATGCATCTCTTACTGTGTCCATACAGAATAACTAATATTAAGAAGCATAAATAAGATGCTAATTAAGATGTTAATTAAGTTATTGGACTAAGGGGAGAAGAAACACCCTATAATGGTATTTTGCCCTTGAGAAGAAGAAGAGCTTTCATATGCTGATTATGTTACAGGAAGGGGGATGGGGTGTGGTGGCTTCTCCCAATGTGGAGAATTATTTAGAGACTATAGAGAGGCCAAGGAAGCGAGTTGGATCACAGAGAGATGAGCGGGAGAGATAAGAGGAGACAGTAATGAAGTGCAGTGTGAGAGAGACTAGAATGGGGAGTTTAGTGAGATTGAAACAGGTCCGTGGGTAGAATGGAATAAATGGCAACTGATCAACAACTAGCCTGGCAGCCTCATTTTCCCCTTTATCAACCCATGGCATCAACCATATTGGGTTGGGAAGTGGCCCAAGACCACTGAATGTAGGTGATGAGAGAGAATCAAGGGTACCCTTGCCACCTAGTGATTACACAGTAGCACTGTCCTCCCATTGTTCATTGATTTGCTCGAGCAGGCCCAGTAACGTCTCCATTGTGAGACTCGTTGTTATTGTGTTTGGCATATCAAATACATCACGGGTAGCTTGCAAGGCTTTGCCATGCGGCCATGATACTCTCAGTAGCTTGCCGGCTCGGGAATCAATTACACTTAAAATTGTTCTCCCAATATGACACTGAATACATTATTTTGTTTTCCCAGAAAAGTCTTTTTCACATCCTCAAGTGATACAAGTGAATTTCCCATTTTTTGTTAAGAAGCACTGCCTTTTATTTATTAAAAGTTGACAAACTGGAATCAAAATCAGAGAATAAGGAAATCTTAAGATAATAGTCTCTTCAATGTATACTTTTACATGTGACACAATGGCTCAATCAATCTTCCTAAAGGAAGCTATCAAGCATCAATCTGTAAATCAGTAGTGTGAACATTCATGTCTATTAAAAATTCATATATGCACAACTGAGTGCCAAAATCAAATTCACTTTGATATAATGCTTCATGCTGACCTTTTTTTCTTATTTTTGTATATTTCAAGTAATAAATTTTCCTATCATTTGAATTTCTGCTGATTTAATAATAGCAAGATATTTTCATTGAAGTAGCTCTTTTCCTATCATAATTCTAGATGTGACTACAGTTGTTTCATATTCACTAAAATATGTCATAAAATAATTTGGAAAGAGTACGTCAAGTATTAGAAAACCACTTTCCCAAGTTCTAGCCAATACATTGCATATAACAATAAGTGATCTGGTAAGTTACAATGACATTGACCCTAGCTGAAAGATGTAACATTCGGAATACTTAAACTTTCACTTTTGTTTAACTATATAAGTTTACTTAGATAATCAGAAGTTTAGAGCTTCTTCAAACATAACTATCTTTACACGACTTGGCTGTGAACTGATGCATTTTAGCATGTATTTATCCAATATTTATGCCCACATACTTCATACTTCAGTGACTGAGCAACTCGGGTTTACTGTTATATGAAAACTAAGATAGCTTCAATTAAAAAGCAACTTATCTTTTAATGTTTCATAACCTCACACAAAAAAAAAACACAGAAATTTTGTCTACCCATGACATTTCATCTGAGACATATCTAAAAATATAATGATTAACATAGCTGTCATGTTACACATTTTCCTTTATGCTAGTGATCAAACCTCTGCCTTATGGAAGCCAGGCAAGTACTTTATCACTGATTCACATGTTGCTCTTACATTTGATGCTGTGTGTATGTGTGTATGTATGTGTGAACATTTTATTTTAGTAGGAAAAAAAGTGTAACTCACTATAATGAACTACAGATGCTCACATCTTGTTTTTTTTGACGTTGAATGTTTGCAAATATTAACATTTTCTTCTTTGTTTTACCCAGCCCCGCATCATAGACAACCATTTAAAAAAATTCTGGTTTTAAGTATTAAGCATTTTACCTTTAACTCCACACATAAAGTGATACCATTCAGTCTTTTTCTCTCTATGTGTATTTAACTTAGTGTGATGCCCTGGAAGCCCCTCTACATTGGTTCAATAGGTAGGACTTTAATAATATTTTTGTTGGCTGCATAATATTCAATCATTTATAAATAAAAAAAATTTGGTTATTTGTGTAATTTTATAAATCCATGCATATATAAAATTACATGTTATTTTTATCCATTCATGCTAGACACCTTGATAGCTTTCACACCATGAATATTGAGAATGCTACTATAGAGAACAGGAAGTATGTACAATAATTTATGACATTTTCATTTCCTCTGTATACAGAAGACTAGAAAAGAAATTGTTTAATCATAAGGTAGAAGTATTTAACATTTAGATTAAATTCCATACTTTTTTCCACTGTGCTTTGTCAATCTACATTTCTGCCAACAGTGTGCAAAGGTTCTATTTCCTATGCATCCTTGTTAACAGTTGTTAACTGATGTTAAATGATGGCAGACATTTCTCAAAGGTATGAGTATTCCAACACCAATATTTCTTACCACTATATTTCAAATTATTCCAGCCCAATCCCCAAAGTCTGTTCCTAAAACAAGGCCCAAATTATTTTGTATTGCTTGTTATGAATATTCCATTAAAGAAAAATCATAAAATTTTCCTTAGAGGAAAGTGTATGACAATTTTTGTATCACCCTGGAGCCATTAAACCCTTTTCTTTAGCATGAGATGCTATGCTACAGCAATTTTAAGATTTTAAATAGAGTGATACAGCTAGAATTAAATTTTTAACAGGGTGGTGACTTTGAGGTCCGGAGGTAACTCTACAGCGTATTGTTCTCTACCTCTTCTGAGGTTTATTTGTGAATCTCTGGATCGTGACCATTAAGGAGATTATATGGTGCCAGTGAGAGCCCATGGGCATGACTTCCAGGCTACTAGAAGCACAGAGAGATGGGGGAAGGTCACCCATCCCTAACTCCGTGCAAACTGGGTTTTTCAGCGATTTACTGATGGATGAGGCTCGTCTAAACCTGTGGAGAACAACTGTGAGGGTGACAGCAATTGCGTTCTAGAGGTTTTATGCTGTAGTGGCTCTGTTGCGGTGGTGAGTGTGACTCACCCACCGCCCCACTTCAGATTGCTCCCAATGATACAGCCTGGCACTGGGTTTGATGACATCCCTGTGGCCCATTCTATATGCATATTCTTAGAGTTACCTTAGTATTGATTTTTCTGCCAGTGGTGAGCAGTTGATCAGGTATTGTCATAAGGAACAGCTTTAAGGTTTAGGTGAATCTCCTTCAGTCCTTAATTCCTTAAGTGTAGTTAATCTCTGTCTCTGCTGAAGTTTGTTTTTCCATAAGGGTTCAGCCTACTCTGGGTCTGTTTTTGGCAATGGGTGAAACATTATCCGACCTGTTTCTGCTTTCTGCAAAGTGTTTTTTTTTTCAATTCAGGGCTATTTATTTTATTTTTTCCCAGGAAATCCATTGACATTGCCATTGGCATGGGAGAGATCTTCCCTACCTACTTGCCTGCTTATATCACAAGGATGACATGTGAATTTATGAAGCATTCTGTGCTAAAAAATAAAGTTTACCACACAAAAATTGATCCACTATCACCATCCATACAATTTAACTGTATACTGAATGAACTATACTTAATTGAATTTTATTCACTCTGTTGTAATCTACTGGAGCAATAGCAAACTGAGTAGGGCATTTGCCTTCCATGTAGACGATCTGAGTTTGATTCCTCTGCCACTCTAGGAGAGCCCAGCAAGCTACCAATTGTATCTCACCCACATGACAAAGCCTGGGAAGCTATTTGTGATGTATTCAATATGCCAAAAACAGTAACAATAAGTCTCACAATGGAGACCTTACTGGTGCTTGCTCAAGCAATTCAATGAATAACGGGAGAACAGTGTTACAGTGTTTGTGCTATTTTAATTATTTTATTTTAAAATGACATATTAAGGGTTAATTTTAATCCCTATCAGTATAGAGTTTGGAAGTCCTCATTCAAATGTTCACAATAGAAGATTCTTAACCTAAAAGCATATACCCTTACTGGAACTCATCAAAGTATTATGGTCAGAAATCAATTGCATATATAGAATAAGGTAAGATAATTAGGCTAACATCAGCCAAGTTGTACTTAACAGAAGTTAGCTATTAGAGTCATAAAGAGGAAAAAATGAGTGACAGAGACTGAGTTTGACCTGAGGTAGGAAAATAATTTCTAAAGAAGATTGTGAGTGGGTGACTTTAATCTCTATGGATTTTACCTGCAAGAATGCCTCTAGCATTTCACAGTACTGAAACAACAACAACATAAAAGGTTTGAACAGTGTGAAGGGAATAAAATCCAGATTGATGTATGTCTATAACTATCCAAATCAAAAATATTATCTGCAGGAGTAAATTGTTAACTTAATTTGAGGAAAGATATTTATAAAAATCACTCTTACATTTTCATCTAATGTAGACTTTATTTAATTATGTTTTTAAATTTTTTTCTTAGTGAAACGCAATGAGATACAGTTGTAGACTTACAAATTCCTGTGCTTGGGTTTCAATTATACAATGATCGAGTATCCATCCCTTCACCAGTGCCCATTCTCCAACACCAGTGATCCCAGTATCCCTCTCCTTCCCCTCCAATCCCCCCCATCCCAACCCAGGTCTGTGGCAGGGCCTTTCCTTTTGTTCTCTCTCTCCTTTTGGGTGCTGTGGTTTGCAAAAGAGGCATTGAGTGGCAATCATGTTCGGTCTACAGTTTCCTTTAAGCATGCATCTCCCATCCTGGGAGGATCCTCCCAACACCCTTTATTTGTTGCTCCATTCTCTATCTGAGGTGCCTTTTCCCCTAGTGTGTGCCGCTGGCCTCCAAGCCATAGAGTAAACCTCCTGGTACTTAACTTGACAATTCTTGGGGGTTAGTCTCCTATTTTGTTACTTTATGTTCCAAGATGCATGCAATCTTTCTATGTCTGTCCCTCTCTTTCTGACTCATTTCACCTGTCCCTCTCTTTCTGACTTTTTTCACTTAGCATACTTTCCATGTGAGTGGGTAACTTTAATCACTTATATGTAAATTTATATGTAAATTTATATGTAGTATCACTTATATGTAAATTTCATGACTTCATCTTTTCTAACAGCTACATAGTATTCATTGTGTAGATGTACCAAAGTTTCTTTAAGCAGTCATCTGTTCTTGGGCACTCAGGTTTTTTCCATATTCTGGCTATTGTAAACAGTGCTGCAATAAACAAACAAGTGCAGATGTCACTTTGACTATACATTTTTGCTTCTCTAGGATATATTCCCAGGAGTGGTATTGCCGGGTCAAATGGGAGCTCAATATCTAATTTTTTGAGAACTGTCCGTACTGTTTTCCAAAAGGGCTGAACCAGTCAGCATTCCACCAGCAGAGAAGTTTCCCATTCTCGTCACATCCACGCCAGCACAATTTGCTTTTGTTCTTTTGTATGTGGAGCAGTCTCTGTGGTGTGAGATGATATCTCATTGTAGTTTTGATCTGCATCTCCCTGATGATTAATGATATAGAGCATTTTCTCATGTGCCTTTTTGCCATTCGGATTTCTTCTTTGAGAAAGTTTCTTTTCATTTTGTCATCCCATTTTTTGATGGGGTTGGATGTTTTCTTCTTGTGGAGTTCAACCAGTACTTTGCATATCCTTGATCCTTGTCAAATGGGTATTGGGCGAATATCCTTTCCCATTCGGTAGACTGTATTTGTATTTTGGTCACTGTTTCCATTGAGGTGCAGAAGCTTCTTAATTTAAAATAGTCCAATTTGCCTATCTCAGTCTTCACTTGCTTGGCCAGTGGAGTGACATCTGTGAAGATACCATTAGCTTCAATGTCATGGACAGTTCTGCCAACTTTGTCTTCAATGTACCTTGTGGATTCCGGTCTATGTTGAGGTGTTTAATCCATTTTGATCTTACTTTCGTACATGGTGTTAGGCAGAGATCTGAGTCCATTTTTTGGCATGTAGCCATCCAGTTTTGCCAGAAAAATTTGTTAAGGAAGATTTCCTTGCTCCTCTTCACATTTCTTGCTCCTTTATCAAAGAAGAGATGATCATATGTTGATGGGAGATGTCAGTATATTCAATCCTCTTCCACTGATCTGCAGCTCTGCCTTTGTTCCAGTGCCATGCTGTTTTAATTATTACTACTGTGTAGTAGAGTTAGAAGTTAGGGAGCTTGATTCCTCCCATTTTTCTTTTTCTATTCTTTAGCTATTCGTGGGGGCTTATTGTTCCATATAAATTTCAGTAGTGTTCGCTCATTTCTTTGAAGAATTTCATGGGTATCATTATAGGCATGCATTGAATTTGTACAATGCTTTGGGAAGTATTGCCATTTTGACTATGTTAATTCTCCCGATCCATGAGTAGGGGATATCTTTCCATTTTCTTATGTCCTCTTTTATTTCCTGAAGTAGCGTTTTGTAGTTTTCTTTGTATAGGTCCTTTACTTCCTTAGTGAAGCTGATTCCTAGGTACTTGTTTTTCTAGGGCACAATTACGAATGGGATTATTTTTTAATGTCATTTTCTTCTCTCTCACTATTTGCATATAGGAAAGCCACAAACTTTTGCGTATTGATATTATAGCCTGAAACTTTACGATACAAGTCTATTGTTTCTAGGAGTTTCTTGGTAGAGGTTTTAGGGTTCTCTAAATATAGTATCATGTCAACTGTCAATAGTGAGAACTTGATTTCTTCCTTTTCTACCTGAATGCCCTTAATATTTTTTTTTTGCCTAACCACTATTGCAAGTACTTACAGTACTATAATGAACAGCAGTAGACAGAGTGGACATCCTTGTCTTGTCCCTGATATTAGAGGCTAGGCTCTCAGAATTTCCCTATTGACGATGATGCTTACTGTAGGCTTGTGGTAGATAGCTTTAAGTGTATTGTGGAAATTGCCCTCTATACCCATTTTGGCTAGGGTTTTCATCATAAACAGGTGCTGAATCTTGTCAAATGAGTTTTCTGCATCTATTGATATGATCATATGGTTTTTAACTTTTCTTTTATTGATATGGTGGATTATGTTGATTGATTTCTGAATATTAAACAATCCTTGCATCTCTGGGATGAATTGCACTTGGTCATGGTGTATGATCTTTTTGATGAGTTGTTGAATTCTATTTGCTAGTATTTTGTTGAGAATCTTTGCATTCCTGTTCATCAGGGATATTGACCTGTATTTTCTTTTCTTGTGGTGTCTTTGTTTTCTTTTGGTATTAGTTAGATACGGGCTTCATAGAAACTGTTTGGGAAAGTTTCTGTTTTTCAATTTCCTGGACAAGCTTGAGAAGTACTGGCAAAATGTCCTCTTTAAATATTTGAAAAAATTTGCTAATGAATCCACCTGCACCTGGGCTTTTGTTTTTGGGAAGGCTTTTGATTACAGTGTCAATTTCCTTGATGTTAATAGGTCTATTCAGGTACTCTATATCTTCTTGATTCAGCCTTGGGAGATGATAGGAACCCAGGAATTTATCCATTTCTTCTAGGTTCTCTTGTTTCGTGGCATACAGGCTTTCAAAGTAGTCTCTGATGATCTTTTGAATTTCTTTGGTTTCTGTTGTGATATCCCCCTTCTCATTTCTGATTCGGTTTATTAGAGTTCTCTCTCTCTCTTTGTGAGTCTTGCTGGTGGTTTATCTATCTTCTTTATTTTCTCGAAGAACCAGCTCTTGGTTTCATTGATATTTCGGATTGTTTTTTGGATTTCCATGTCTCTGATTTCTGATCTAAGTTTTATGATATCTTTCCTTCCACCTTTTTGGGCTCCTTTTATTGATCCTTTTCTAAGATCTTAAACTATGAAGTCAAGTTGTTTATGTAGGAATCGTTTTTCTTTCCTGAGAAATGCTTGCAGAGCTATAAATATTCCCGTTAACATAGCTTCAGCTGTGTTCCATAGGTTCTGGTAGCTCTTGTCTTCAGTCTCATTGTTTCCAGGTATCTTTTGATTTAGTCCCTGACTTCTTTCCTGACCCACTCGTTGTTCAACACTGAGTTGTCTAATTTCCAGGAGTTTGATTTGGTTCTCCGTGTCTGTGTATGATTCACTTCTATAAAAAGATGGAATGCTTCATGAATTTGCATGCCATTTTTGCACAGGGGCCATGTTAATCTTCTCTGTATTGTTCCAATTTAGTATATGTGCTGCCGAAGCAAGCACTGTAGACTTATTTTTAAGTGTGGTTTTTTACTTGTGACAGTAAACGACAAAAACATCAATTGAATAAAAATATTGTACAAATATATTATCTCCTTATAATTTACCAGCACACAAATATAATCTCTGGGTGGCAGTCAACTTTGCATTAAAGTGCTAGATCTAGATTTGCTTCTAGAAATTGTTACTAAAGAAACCTAATGACAATAATGTAATAGTAAAAAGAAATACAGACAGATAATTTAAATCTTTTGACATTTGAAATTATACCAAATATTTAACACTGTGCTATTTCAAGCCAAAGTAACAAATCTTCATACTAAAGACAAATATAATTCAATTTTTATTGTTTGGTGCATCATGTTCCAATTCAATGAAAGTTAAAAGGCACATCAAAAAGAGCACTCACGCACACACGCACACACACACACACACACACCCCAAACAAACAAAAAACAAACAAACAAGCAAACAATACTCCCCAAAAAAGCCCCACAGGATTCTGAAAGAGCAAGCCATTTGTAGTTACACTAATATATGATATATATTCTGAAATTGTCAAATTGAATTTAAAATCACTATGATTAATAAAGGTAGGGCTCTAATGGAAAATCCTGAGTCAAAAATTCAAAGCTATTCATAAAGGAAAAGCAACAAGCAATTTATAAATTAATATATTTTATTATCAATTATTCTTAAAGTCAAATTTATTGAAATTAATATATGGCAATGTATTTGGTGTTTTTTTTTGTGTGTGGATAAATTAAATGGCAGATTGTAACATCAGTGAGAACACAGGAACACACTGAGGAAACTACACTATATATCCAAATTATATTGGGTTGAAGATATAGGGCATGTGCAAGTCATGAGCCCAAACTAGTGTTCAACCACTGGAAACTCTTGGCCTTCTGAGCATCACCTAGATAGTTCCAGAGACCCCTTAGCACTGAGAGGGTGATACTGATGGTCCCTCAAATCTATGTCCTAACCATCACTACCGCCTCAAGATGTTGCACTAAATCATTAGGGCTGACTATCACTGAGAACAACCCTTAGGCTCCCAGAGGATTTCGGTGGAAGTCCAAAACAAACAAAAGATAAAATCATATATGAAATGGTATGGTTTCATTTGAAAGTAGACTTAGATTATATAAAAATCTATTCTCCAATTCCAGAGTAACCAATGATATTTTCAGAAAGAACGATATGTACTCTTAGAGGAGAGATAATGAACAATTAAGACTGATGAAGTCTAGTATAGAGAATATGTTGACACTAAATTGTCAAAATTTATACGTACAAGATCAGGCGATAGTTGCCAATGTCATGGATGTCTCCCTTCTTGAACAGTAGTACGGTCCTGCTGGTTTTCCATTGGGACAGAAGCTTGCATTCATACAGGTAGCGAGTGAAGAGCCGAGCCAGTGTATTGATGAGTACTGACGGTAGGTTCTTCAGGTGTTCAGGTCTGACCTTGTCTGGGCCGGGTGCTGTTTGTTTCTTTACCGACAAAATGGCGTGTCGGATTTCGGAAGGGAGAACGTTGGGAACGACATACCCATCCTGTGGAATTTGGTATGTTGGCAAGTGGACATGGCTATCGAAGAGATTTGAGTAGAAGTCATGGATAATCTTCTCCATTGCCGTTCTGGAGGATGTGATGGATCCATCAGGACGTTGGAGGGCAGTCATCTTGGTCTTGTAGTTGGCGAAGGACAGGTGGGCCTTACAAATACTATTCCCGGCTTCTGCCGCATCTACCAGTACTTCTGCTCTTCTCTCTTTGAGGTCTTCCTTGATCACATCTCTGCACTGCCTTGCGAGCTCAGACGTTAGCTTGCAGTTGCCTGGGGCATGCGCCAAACCACGCTGGCGAATTAGCTCAAGAGTTTTCGAAGATAGGCGATTTTTTGTGGCTATCGCTCTCTTGGCGTTCCTCGCACATTCATGGAGGTGCTGAACCAGTCGATCGTATTCCTCCTCAATGTTGTCAACAATGGCATCTTCCCATGTTGCCGCAATAGTACCAAAGAGTTCCCAGTTGGTGGTCATTCTGGGAGTTCTCTTTTTGAACTTTGCAGCCCTTTCTCCCCGCTCTGTGAAGTAGAATTTTGCATGAAGGAGACGGTGGTCCAATCCTGTTCGAAATTTTGGGACAACAGCGACATCGGTCAGGCAAAACCATCGATTGAATATGATGTGGTCTATTTCGTTGTGAAATCGTCCACCAGGAGACTCCCATGTCCATCGTTTAAATTCTGCTTCTGGAACTGTGAGTTACCATGAATGGTCTTGGTCGACATGATGAACTCAGATAGTCTCTCACCCTGTTCGTTCCATTCTAGGCCATGGGTCCCGATGTGAAGTTCTTCAGCTGATCTTCTCGGTCCTATCTTGGCATTAAAATCACCCACAATGATCTTGTAGAAGGTGTGGTCTTCTTTATAGAACTTCTCTAGCTCCATGTAGAACTTCTCGATTTCTCTTTCATCATAATGAGATGTTGGTGCGTAGACAACGAAGATAGAAACTGCAGGCAGTGAGCTACATCTGTTCAAATGTAAACAGGGAGACATCCATGACATTGGCAACTATCGCCTGATCTGCTATTGTCTGTCATCTACAAGTTGTTCACTCGAGTCATCCTAAATAGGATTGGCAGAACACTAGATGAAGGACAACCATGCGAGCAAGCCGGGTTCCGCAAAGGATTCAGCACCATCGACCATATCCACACTATAACCAAGCTCATTGAGGTTTCTCAGGAGTTCAAGATGCCACTCTGTTTAACGTTCATTGATTTAAAGAAGGCCTTTGATTCTGTTGAGAGGGAAGCAGTCATTGAAGCCCTTGCCAATCAGGGCATTCAAGCCCAATACATCAGGATCCTCCGTGAGCTGTATTGCGGATTCACTACCAGGATCTCACCATTCTACAAAGAAGTGATCATTGACGTCAAGAGAGGGGTGCGGCAGGGTAATACCATTTCACCGAAACTCTTCAGTGCCACCCTCGAGAACATCATGCGACGACTGGAATGGGAAGGAATGGGAGTGAAGATAGATGGTCGGCAACTACACCACCTCCGCTTTGCTGATGACATTGTTTTAATAACACCAAACATCAGCCAAGCGGCACAAATGCTGGCTGACTTTGACCGTGAGTGTGGAAAGGTAGGACTACAGCTGAATCTTACGAAGACAATGTTTATGAGAAACAGCCTCGTTCCTGACTCCCCATTCGCTCTCAACGCAATGACCATCTCCAAATGCAACAGCTATGTGTACCTAGGTTGAGAGGTCAACATGACAAATGACCTGGCACCCGAGCTGTGCAGGAGGAAGAGAGCGGCTTGGAACGCTTTCAAGAACGTCAAAGAAATAGCTAAGAGGACGAAGAACCTCTGGCTCTGGGCACATCTCTTTGATTCCACTGTTCTTCCTGCATTAACATATGCCTCAGAGACCTGGGCCCTATGCAAACAAGATGAGAGCGCCATTCAGGTCTCCCAAAGAACAATAGAAAGAGCTATGCTTGGACTATCACGATTCACTCAAATGAGAGAAAGAATCCGGAGTTCTGACATCCGTCAACGATCAAGAATCAGGGATGCTATCTCATTTGCCAAGGTGTCGAAAATCAGATGGGCTGGTCACGTAATGAGATTTAAAGACGACCGCTGGACTAGAGCTGTTATCGACTGGATTCCACGGGATGTCAAAAGACTGCGTGGCCGCCCACCTACCAGATGGTCAGACTTCTTCGTCAAGATCATGAACGATCGGTTTGAGGCCCTTCATGTTCCCGGAGCGAACAGATGTCATTGGGCTACACTAGCACGCGACAGGGACAAATGGAGACGTTACTGGCACCCGCTCGAGCAAATCGACGACTAACGGGAAGTTAAGTGATTAAGTGAAGTGATACGTACAAGGTACAGAACGATAATACAGCAGACAAGGCACTTGTTTTACACAAGTACAGTCCCCTCAGCTTTACAGGAGTGGTCCCTCACTGCAGAGTCTGGACTAAGTCCTTAGTGCAGATAGGAGTGATTCAAATCCCTTTCCCACAAAGGTATAAGACAGTTACACACACACACACACACACACACACACACACACACACATATATATATATGATACTAGATTAGCTACATTAATGCTTTTTCTAAAAGAGTAAACTTTAATTTTCTGAAAGAATAATAATATAATTAAGCATAACAAACCCATAGAATTGGAGCTATAGCACAGTGGGTAGGGTGTTTGCCTTGCATGCAGGTGACTGGGGTTCGACTTCTCAGCCCTCTCCAAGAGCCTGGCAAGCTACCGAAAGTATCCTGCCTACACGGCTGACTGGGGCAAGCTATCTGTGGCATATCCGATATGCCAAAAACAGTAACAACAAGTCTCACAATGGAGACATTACTGGTGCCTGCTTGAATAAATCGATGAACAACAGGATGACAGTGCTCCAGTGCTATTCATGAAAAAACAATGACACATAAAGGTTAAATATCTTTGTAATCTTACAGCAATAGGTGGCTTAGTCAAAACTTAAGTCCTCTTGCTCTGACTTTCAGAATCATGTATTAATACTTCACTATTCTAACTCTTGAGGAAATGCAATGCATATTTCAATAAGTGAACTGTTTGAGGCTATAAAACCCAAGAAAGTTGACCCTCCAATATACATCTTAAGATAATACTTGGTGATATCGTCCAAAAATCATAAGATCTGACTCTCATTTCAATTTTTGTATTTAATTCCATTTTCTTCAATTTTTTTTATTGCTATGTTTCTAATCCTTCTTCCCTTGCTTTTTCTCTTGCATGTCTCTACAGTTTGAGAAACACACTGAGTTCCAAATGAGGTTAACATGACAAATTGGATTTTTGATGATACTTGCTTAATAACTCTATAATGTCCTTTAATAACATTAATAAAAAATCTTTCTACTATGTTACGGTGTCTGAATCAAGGTAAGTCATTTTTCAATATTTTATATTTCAGATATAGCAACATATTTTCAGAATTATCTGGCTAGCAAATTGGCCTCAGTTGAGTCACCTTTGTGAATTAAAATCTAGACTTAACTAATTTTTGTAACAATTTGGATAGACTGTGTTAATATGATTTATAGTTCTACCTTTTTGGTCACAAAATAGTATAATATTCTACTATCTATAAAAAACTCCATTGTTCATTATAGCACCATAGCACTGTCCTCCCATTGTCATCAATTTGCTTGAGTGGGCCCAGTAACGTCTCCATTGTGAGACTTGTTATTGTTTTTGGCATATTGAATACATCACAGGTAGCTTGCCAGGCTTTGCTGTGCGGGCGAGCTACTCTCGGTAATTTGCCAGGCTCTCTGAAAGGGACAGAGGAATCGAACCTGGGTTGGTTGGGTGCATGGCAAATGCCCTACTCGCTGTGCTATTAGTCCAGCCCATTGTTCATTATAGGTAAAGGTAAAGGTAAAAGCCCTCCCATTGTTCATCGATTTGCTCGAGCGGGCCCGGTAACGTCTTCATTGGAGATTTTGTTGTTACTGTGTTTGGCATATCAAATACATCACTGGTGGCTTGTCAGGCTCTGCTGTGCGGGCGTATTATAATATTATATTATACAGCATACAATATTTGTATGATATGTGTAATGAGCAATGCTTAGAACAGTATTGCTTGACTCAACTCTCAATTTACCCAGATTAACTCTAACGAGATTATATATCCCTTCAGTTTATTTGTTCTGAATAGGATTAATATTAAACAGGCATAGTTTCCCCCACTCAATTTAATACAGAATGATAAAATCCCAGGTAATTATGACCCCAAGCATAGACTCCCCATTTAATCAACAAAATAAATCTCTCACAGGAGGAACCAAACACAGTTCTCCTATTTACTTAATGGTCACTGGGAATGCCCCAAACATGAAAGTTGAAATCCATGACATTACAAAAAATCTTTCTCAACCGGGAATACCATTGAGACCTCCCAAACTATGCAAGGCAGATTTCCTTTGTGGAGCATGTCCCTCTTTGCTGAGTCCCTCACTAACTTATAGAGTGGTATGTCTTCGAATAAATTTGCTTTGCTGCTTTGCCAGGTCCTAAGCATTTCACTAATGGGCACAATCTTAATCTTTTACCAATCCTATCTGTTGCCTCTCAGGGTCCAATTGCGATGAACTGCACTTTATGTAATACATATATTACTCTCTCCTTTCTCTCTCTCTCTCTCTCTCTCTCTCTGAACAGGGTACAAATTATCAATGTACTGTACTCACCCAATCTGGTCTCCACTTTTCCTAGCTTTTTTTGACTCTTCACTAGTCTACATTTGCAAGTGCAATAAATAGCACATCATTATTCATGGTGGTCCTAGATCTTATATAATCAATCCAATTAGATCTTATCCCGTAGCATATTCTTTCAAATAGCAACATCCTGTTTAAAAATCACTGCATGAATCAACAAATAATCATTGAAAACTTAAAGGATTATCTATAAATACACAGCTGATGTTCCTTCTGATGATTTGAAGAAAAGAGTAATTACTGAGGAGTCAGTCCTTTATTTATGGCCTGTAACTTCAGCAGAGTTACAGAATTGATAGCTTCTCAGCAGGAAATATCACTAGCTATGTTTCTACTTCAAAGCTGAGTGCATATCTCCATCACTGTTTAATAGTGTTTAAGTCTGTTAATGCAAATGGTTTGGTGAAATGAAGCAGTCAAAACTATGCTGAGTAGAAAGCTAGTTTTGCTGGATGTTCTTGCTCTGGAAATATTATCTGTAAATTCATTTGGTTATGCTTTCAGTCAGAATTTTCCAAATAAAATGGAAAATCCAAGAGAATCCTCTGTGATACTCCTAGTAGACTGCTTTCTGTGAAGCTTTTCAATTATTCCAATATGATTTAAGCCACTTAATTTTTCTAGTAATTGCAATGATTCTTTTTCTTTTATCTTTCAGATCACACATATACACACATGTGTGCATTAACTTATATCCATTTTCTCAAATTTAATGAAAAATTGGATTTGATACCTGAAGCAAACTTCAGTTATGAGTATTTTAAAGACAAGTTTTATACAAGAAAGCAATAGGAGAGGCTGAAGTCTTTTTATGAGAGTTCATTAGGGAAAATAAAACTCTTCGAAAGAATTTAAGAAGAACCCTTGAGACGAAGAAGCAGAATGGGGGCAAGCACAAAAGTACAATAGGCAAAATAAATAAAAGCTACTTGATCACTTGGTCACTTGATATCCCGTTACTCATCGATTTGTTCGAGTGGGCGCCAGTAACGCTCATCCCTGTCGCGTGCTAATGTAGCCCAATGGCATCTGCTCATTCTAGGAACATGAAGAGCCTCTAACCAATCGTTCGTTTAACGAATATTAAATAATTAAAGAATGGAAGAAAGTAGTATAAGAAGACAGAGAAGATACTGTGTTACTACTAAAAATAGTTATGGACTTATTCTCAGAAGTTAATCTCTTATTGCTTAGAGCCAGGTTCTGTTGTGCTGGTGGTTATTCTGTTTAGTGGTGAATCATAGAGTGTCTGTCTTGAAGAATTCACAAGCTTTCTCACAGGAACAAGACATTTAAATTAACAAATTCCACTAAAGCATGACCAAAGTGTGCAGTGCTGACTGAACACCTGAGTGTATTAATAGGCTTAAATCTTGATGGCATCAAGGCCAGAACAGTGTTTTCTTAAGTCTCCATACTTATTTCATGCCTAAATCATGTCCACAAATACAGACACATGACCTGATAGAAATTTATAGAAAATTGTAATCTAGAATATTTTTGAAAGAGGAAAAATCTGGATAAGACCCTATCTTGCAAAGTGGCCGAGAAACAAAGCCTCGCAAGAACAGAGAGTCAGTCACAGGTGTTCCATCTTGAGCTTCACTCACCCTCTTAAGACACATATGCCCAAAACACAGAAGCTGTCACATATGCTTAGCAGGTCATCCTAACAGCAATATCTAGGCTTAATTGAGATATTTGGGGCAAACATCAGTTGGGGGCAAACACTCGATTGGGTCAAAGCAGAGTAACAGAGCTGATAAGCCAATAAAGCTAAAATTTCTGTGATTGGACCTTTCTGTAAACCGAGACGCTCTATAAAATATGTGTGTATTTGGCAATAAAATGAACAGCCATCAGTTGCTCCCGGAGGGTGTTTCTCCACATGTCCATGATGAATCAACGTCTTCCCAGGACCCAGTGTGCAATGTGTTTGGGCAATATTTACTACTTGTACTGATATACAATATGATACCAAATCCTTTTACCTTGCTTTGCTGCACTTGAATAATAAATAAATATGGCAGAGATTTAGAAAAAATTGTTAATGGAAAAAGTGATAAATTTGATGAGAAACAGTGGAAAATATTAAAAAGGAATATAAAATGTATATTTTTTTGTATATTTATATATGTGCTGGGCTGGAGAGATAGCAGAGTAGGTAGGGCTTTTGCCTTGCACACAGCCGACCCGGGTTCTATTCCTTCGTTTCTCTCGGAGAGCCTGGCAAGCTATCAAGAGTATCCCACCCGCACAGCGGAGCCTGGCAAGCTATGCATGACATAGTCGATATGCCAGAAACAGTAACAAGTCTCACAATGGAGATGTTACTAATGCCTGCTCCAGCACATTGATGAACAGATGGAGGACAATGCTACAAGGCTACATATGTGCTACACACATTTACCTCAGATAATATATTACTGATTTGTAAATAGGCCAGGTAAAATTTGTTTGGTGACGTTTGGAGACTAAAAAGAAGTTCAACTTTTTCTTCATTTTACTAAGAGACAGAAATGATTAACATCATGTCTCTGGAATCCTATTTAAATTAGGGAGATTAGTTTTCTTAATTATACGTTATACCTATACTTACTTTTTAATTCTGTCAATTTTGTTCTATGTATGTTACAGGAAAACCATATAATATTAACAGCTAAGTAAGTTTGTTCCTTTATACCTGCCAACTAATAAAAGAATCTAAATTCCTTATCACAGCAATGCAGACTTTTTCTCATTTAATTCTGGATTCATATTTAATTATGTAGAATATTGAAAGAATACCAGTGTTCAAAAATTAGAATATATATACTACTAGTGTACATTATAACTAAATGTTTCACATTTTGAACTATCAATTAATCTCATATGGTCTCTATCACTCCTCATACTATCAACAATTTCTAGATCTATTTTCTGTTATATTTAACTCAAAAACTTTTCAAAATGCTTTTCCTTAAATTTGTTGGTTTTATTTCAGATCCAGCACTGCTCAGGGCTTACACCTGACTCTGTGCTCAAAGATTGCACTTGGCAACATCAGGGATACTATATAAAGTGCCAGGAAGTTATTTGGATTGGCCACATGCAAGGCAAGTGCCTTAGCCACAGGACTATTTCCCAGAGTCGCAAATGCCTCTTTGAAATAATGCTCATTTGATAATGTGCTCTCTGCAGGTCTTCGGTAGGAAACCAGACCCTGGGGCAGGTGGAAGGATTGTGGAGCAAGTTAGGAAGGGAAAATAGGACAGTGTATGTGTGGGTGGGGGTGCTTGCCAGAGAGGCAGTCTAGAATGTGGTGGGGTTTGGCAGGAGGCAAAAGAGTCATTAGTGGAGGGGAGAGGACACTGGAGAATGGGTTCGTGTTTGAACATCATACTGCTGAAGCTCAATAATGAGTATCTTTGTAACTCACTATGGTTCGATTAAAAAACTCTTATTTTTTTTTAAAGAGCCCAGCAAGCTACTGAGAGTATCTTGCCCACATAGCAAAGCCTGGCAAGATACGTGTGACATATTTGATGTGCCAAAAACAGTAACAACAAGTCTCACAATATGTGAGACATTATTGGTGCTTGCTTGAGCAAATTGATGACAACAGGAGGACAGTGCTACAGTGCTACTTTAAAAGTAAAAGTAATTATAATTATTCCATAGAAAGTATGTTTATTTAATCATTTTATATTGCCAAATATCCTTTAAAAATTGTTTTCTTTACTATTCTGGTATATCATCCATAAGCAATTTATATTTGTATAACTCTACATACACACACACACATATATATATATATATACATATATATATATATATATATATATCTCATGATCACAATCATCCTGTTGTTCGTTGATTGCCTCCAGCAGGTACCAGTAATGTCTCCTTCTTCCTAGCCCTGAGATTTTAAAGTGCCATATTCAAGGCTCTTTCAGAGTTAGGAGAATGAGACCCATCATTGTTACTGATATTTGGCATATTGGGTACACCACGGAGAGTTTGCTAGACTCTGCCGTGTGGGCAGCTAACATTCGGTAGCCTGTCAGGTTGTCCAAAGTAAGAATGAGATAAGATGTCATGCGGCCGTGAATGCAGCCACGCATTTCCGGGAACTGAGTTTTATAGTCTCTGGGTCTTGGCCATTCATGGGATTACAAGGCTCCAGGGGGCCAGTTGGTGGGTGTGATCCCTACCTACTGGAAGATGGAGGATCTGGGTGAAGGATGCTCAGCCCCGATCTGAGCAGGCTTGGAGATCTCAGCCCCGGGACCTGCATGCCTTTGTTCCTCTGCTGGTACCTTCATCCGTGTGGAGAGTGGTCTCAGCATGGTGATGGCTGGTTCTGGAGGTCTTTGGCTGCCAGAGCTCTGCTCAGGGTGGGAGGGAAACTCAACCCGCTCCCCTCCAAGGGGCCCCAGCGAGGACAGTCAGGCATGGGAGCTGGAGCAGTAGCACAGCGGTAGGACATTTGCCTTGTGCGCAGCCAGCCCGGCAGAGCTGGGTTTGATTCCTCGGCCCCTCCGGGAGAGCCCGGTGAGCTACTTAGAGTATCTCGCCCACACAGAAAAGCCTGGCAAGCTACCCGTGATGTATCCAATATGGCAATCATAGTAACAACAAGTCTCTTTCTCTTCTCTCTCTCTCTCTCTCTCTCTCTCTCTCTCTCTCTCTCTCTCTCTATATATATATATATATATATATACAATATTTTGACTGGTACCTTTGATTTTTCTCTTTATTTTTCTCTTTATGAGGAGATAGTGGGGTGTGGGGAAGCTACAAACAGGTGTGCACTGAAGCTAGTACAGGGGGCTGAATCTTCAGGAACTGCTCTCACAGGTGCTCCATGAAGCATGTGGTATTAGGATTTATCTCAGGCCTATGAAATACAAACCTTGATCCTCTAGCAGTTTGCTGAATTAAATTGATTTGATAAAAAAATACATCTCTGTAATTACTAATCATTCATATAGAGCTTTCTAGTAGCATTCATTAAATCTATACAGTAAAATCCTCAGAATTTACAGAGGCGATTTTTTTTTTTGGAAAACGACATCCACAGAAACATTATTATTGATAATTGAAAATGTTGGCATTTTGTTGTTGTTTTGTTTTGGGGAGGTGCTCTCATTGATGTTCAGGTGTTACTCATGTCTCTGCACTTAAGAATTCCTCCTAGTTGTACTTGGGGGACCATATGGGATGCTGGGGATTGAACCCAGGTTGGGCACATGCAACGCAAGCATCTTGCCCACTGTACTATCTCTGGCCTCAACACTGGCAATTTATAAGGATTGATACTATTTCTATGCAGTTCAATCAGTTCTAATACAAATACTTTCAAGGTCACAAAAGGTCAGAGTTGGTACTTGGATTGTCATTTTTAACTGTCATTGACTTCTTGACTGTCATTGAATGTAGGTATTGTTGATTAGGATATCTCACATAAGTTTCTGGAATATTAATAAAGACACTATAATATATCTCAGTGTATAGCATTTTACCCAAGTCATGACGTACATGGTCGAAGAGCTGATATTTACCTTTCCTTTTATATTCTTATCTTTAGTTTGTTTCTGTATAGGACAATAACCCTACCAGCATTACAGGTGGTAAAACTAATATTAAAACAAAATCAAGGGCTGAACCAATAGTACAGTGGGTAGAGCTATTTGTCTTGCACACAGCCAATCTATGTTCGATCCCTAGCATTCCATAGAGTACCCCAACACCTCCAGGAGTAATTCTTGATGGCAGTGCCAGAACTAACCCCCGAGCATCACCTGGTGTGTGCCCAAAACCAAAAATAAAAACATTTAAATAAAACAAACAAAAGTTCATCATCTTAACTTCACATCTAATATATTGAAAATATAGCACTGCACTGTCCTCCGGTTTTTCATCGATTTTGCTAGAGCGGGCACCAGTAATGTCTCCATTGTGAGACTTGTTGTTACTGTTTCTGGCATATCTAATACGCCATGGGGAGCATGCCAAGCTCTGCCATGTGGGCAGGATACTATCAGTAGCTTGAGGCTCTCCAAGAGGGCTGGAGGAATCTAACCTGGGATGTCCATGTGCAAGGCAAATGCCCTACCTGCTGTGCTAACACTCCAGCCCACATTAAAAATATACTTGAAAATATAAATATTTTAAAAATCGATTTAGGACCCACACCACAGCTCCTTCCTGACCTCCGTCATGTCCTTACACCATCCGGGGTAAAGCTTATATCTCATTGATAAGCTGATCCTTCCCAGGTGGGTCCCAACAGCCACTATACCTAATCTATGCTATTTTAAGGGCCCATAACACAGCTTCTGAAGCATAGGACCACTGATGCAACAATGAAACAGATCTATTCTACAAATTTCATGCTGCTCACAGTCATTCTTCTTGTCATTCTATGGTGATGGTCAAAGAATACAGAAAGCAACCTCTAACTTAATACCTCAACTTGTTTCAGGGAGTATAACTTCAAAGATTCACCCCCAGGACAAGACCATTAGATAATTTATGGGGAAAACACATAGAAATACAACAAGCCAATAAGTGAAAAAATATCACCAAAGACATAAACAATAGCAGCAAATTCTCAGACAGTGTCTTCAGTGACATTATAATGAGGCTGTTCAATGAGTTCAAAGAAATAAAAGTACAGGTAGTCAGCAAACCAAAAGTATGAGAGTCAAAATTAAAAAATAATAAAAATACTGCTGTCAGAAATAATCCAAATAAAGAGCATAGTAGGTAACATAAAAACATCAATAGAATCTCTTAACAGCAGAATAACAAACTAACAAGAGATTGAGGAGCTAGAGATGAGAAGGACGAAGATGCAAGGAAGCAATAGAAAGTGGAAATAGTGTGAAAAGAAATGAACAGCATACTAGAGTACTATGGGATGAGTTCACAAGAAACATTATAAGAACCGTCAGTCTCTGAAGAACAGAAAAGCAAACATGATTTATAAAAACAATATTTTAAAAAGCCATCAAGAAGAACGTCCCAGAGTTAAGGATTACAGGCACTGAGACCTAAAAGGCTGAAGGGTCCCAGTGAAAATAGATCCAATTACAAAAACCTTAAAATCTCACTAAGAATACTCTATGAAGCTAAATTATCATTCAAATTTGAAGACACTATACAGAGTTTCATGGACAAGCAACAGTTTGGGGAATTCAGAGCTTCAAAACCAGTTTTGCAAGAAGCATTTTAAAAACTCCTTTGAAGGATAATTGAAACTTCTCATTATGTGGCATTGAATATGGTACTTAGTAATAATGGATTCGGTTGTCCTCTGTCAGATTAAGGAAGATTAAAAACATATAGCAATTAATCATCACTAGTTGACATTTATTTATACATTTTCTGATAATTCTTCTTACCACTTTTTAAAAGTCTTTTTTTTTAAACCAAGTTTTATAAAATAAAGTAGTTATGTGCCTGCCAAGGGGGCAGTGGGCGGAGCCTTATTTATGACAGAGAAGATGTCATGATTACCACAATAAGATCCAAGTATATAATAAAATATAATTTAATTATGAATATAAATATAAAATATAATGTAGTATAATATAATATAATTCAGGCAACGCAGTTGAAAATGTCATGGAAATGAGAATAGGCATTATAAATATTGTATAAAATTATTTGAATTTATTTAGAAAGGTTAAAATCATATAGTAATCAATCACTATAAATTGTCTTTTGTTGATTCATTGTCTGATAATTCATTTGACATTTCTTTAAGATTTATTCAAGAAAGGAATTATAAATAAATTTCTTATATACCAGGCAAAGAGGCAGTCTGTGTGTGGTACAGAATCTGGGGACACTGGTAGAGGGAAGGAACTACTGGTGGTAGGATTGGTGTTGGAGTATTGTATGATTGAAATTATTGAAACAACTCTTATTATGAACAGCTTTGTAAACCACAGTGTCTTAATAAAAATCAAAATGAAATGAAATTTAGATTCATTCAAAATAAAGAATAACTAAGAAGTGTAGCAAAAATTAAAATAATCCATTTTTTAAATTTGAATATTTTATTTTAGTAGACACTATGATTTACAAAGTTGTTCAACTATAGTTGTTTCAGGTTCAACACCAATCCCACCAGTCTGATAATTCCCCAACAATGTCCCCAGTTTCCCACAAATCCCCCAAGTCTTCACCTTTAGCAGCTATGAAGTAATTTATTTATATTGCTTATTAAAACATATATCTCACACAGTGTTAGTAATATTACTGAAGATTTACTTAGCTGTTTGGTGCTAGTTGCGTCGTCATTAGTGGGCTTCTAGTTATCTGTCCCATCTAGCTTGCTGTGCTCCTACTGGGCTGTCACCATTGTGAAATTTGCAGTTGTCATGTGGCCACGGATGCACTCGGAAAGCTTTAGGATTGAAACTACTCGGTGGCTTGGTGGGCTGAGGAGTTTCAGTTATGGATTCAGGCTTTTTCTATGCTGGAGCATGTTGGGAGTGGGTGAGGCACAGGGCGTCTTGAAAGGGCATAAATTCATCTGTTCCACTATCAGAAAGATTCAGATATGTTGGTTATATATTCCTTCCATCCAGCTTATCTAGGATGACTCACTAGCAGCAAGATTAGTTGTAGAGCTGTGAAGCTGGACCCTTTCTATCCCTGAAGATGTCAGATGTTGGTGGGGCTCAAGACCTCTGCAGTGAGTGGGGTACCTAGGCTGTCCCCATCCAGAAAAGTTTCTAAAAATCTCAGCCCGGAGAAAAAACTTAATTGGGATGACTCAGTGGCAGTGAGAGTAGTACCAATTTATAATTTTTATTATACAATTAGTACTTTTTAAGATGACATTGGGGTTACTTCGTAATTTGCAGCATGTATCTATATATCATTTCTCTTTGTTCTTATATTTGATGCATATAATTAATGTCTAAGTATCAGATATATAATTTTAGTTTTCAGATTTCAAGATCACCTGCTAAAAGTATCACTTCTAATTTATTCATGTATTAATATATTAAAAATTCTCAAGTGCAAACACTTCTTTTTAAAACATCTGATATATTTATGATATCAAACAGGTTATATTGTATATATATACACATATATATTCATAGGTAAATGCTGTGAAAGAGATTAGCATAATTTATTCTCACATAGTGACTATTTGTGCATAGGTAATATGTGATGGGCTGGAGCAATAGCACAGCGGGTAGGGCATTTGCCTTGCACCCAGTCAACATGGCCAACCAGAGTTTGATTCCTCCGCCCCTCTCAGAGAGCCTGGCAAGCTACCAAGAGTATCTCGTCTGCACGGCAAAGCCTGGCAAGCTACCAGTGATGTGTTTCATATGCCAAACACAGTAACAACAAAGTCTCACAATGGAGACGTTACTGGGCCCATTAGAGCAAATCAATGAACAACAGGAAAACCGTGACTGTGACTGAACATGTGATAAGAAAATTTAAAACTTATTTAAATTTAATCTTGGTATAGTATAATTGCAATGACATATTGTATATTAATCATTTGTCCCATAAAGTGGCATCTCTGTACCCTCAGACCAATATTTATCCATTTCTATTACCTTGTTTTCCTGTTTTGTTTCTATATATTGAATGGTATTCTTCACTTCATGAAAATATAAAGTAATCCGGAGGATGTCATTTGAACTTAAAAAAAGTCAAACATATAAAAAATCAAAACTATGATCTAGTATCTATTTCTATTATTGTTCCCTATGCAATTTCTGTTGCAACAATAGATCTAGTATCTATTTAGAGAATTCTAAAAACATGCACTTTCCTTCTCCAAAACTAAATTGTGCTAAGATAAACCGATAGCAATTTCCATGGCTCCAGACCCCCTAGCTGGGCAACCAAGGAAACTTTAGGGAACACCTGCCTGAGTTCCGAGTTCCGCCTGACTTCCCATACACCTCTTCATGGCCCCTCCCTTCCAGGTTCCTAAGGGAGCCAGGAGCGCTCCCCTTTCCTGTGACTCCTGACCCCTTAAGCTGGGCAATCAGAGGAGACTTTGGGGAACCTTAGCCGGAGTTCCACCGGACTTCTCATCCACCTCTTGGGGCCTGCCCTTCTGGGTTCCCAGGTGGGAGTGTCCCTGGGACAGGCCGGAGGCATGGCCTTCCCAAAGTGGGTGTGGCCTTCTCCAAGGCGGGCAGCTGCTCAAGAGGCCTAGAAGAAATGAATAAATTCCTGGATTCCTATAATCTCACAAGATTGAACCAGGAAGACTTGGGATACCTGAATAGACCCATTCATATCAAGGAAATTCCAGCAGTAATCAAAAGTCTTCCCCAAAACAAAAGCCCAGGTCCAGACAGGTTCATTAGTGAATTCTTCCAAACATTTAGAGAAGACCTTTTGCCATCTCTCCTCAAACTTTTCCAGGAAATTGAAAAAAAAAAAAAAGAACTCTCCCAAACAGCTTCTATGAGGGACATATCTCCCTAATACCAAAAGCAAACAGACACCACCAACAAAGAAAACTATAGGCCAATATCCCTGATGAACATGGATGTGAAGATCCTCAAGAAAATGTTAGCAAATAGAATCCAACAACTCATCAAAAAGATCATACACCATGACCAAGTGGGATTCATCCCAGGGATGCAAGGGTGGTTTAAAAATTGGAAATCAATCAACATAATCCATCATATCAACAAAAGTAAAGGTAAAAACCATAGGATCATATCAATAGATACAGAGAAAGCTTTTGACAAGATCCAGTACACGTTTATGATGAAAACTCTCACCAAAATGGGTTTGAAGGAACTTTCCTCAAGATAGTCAAAGCCATCTGCGACAAACCCATAGCAAGCATTATCCTCAATGGGGAAAAACTAAAGGCCTTTCCTCTAAGATCAGAGACAAGACAAGGATGCCCACTGTCACCACTTCTGTTTAACATAGTACTGGAAATACTTGCAATAGCAATTAGGCAAGACAAAGATATTAAAAACATCCAGATAGGAAAGGAAGAAACCAAGCTTTCACTATTTGCAGATGACATACTATATCTCGAGAATCCTAAATGCTCTTCCAAGAAACTCCTAGAAACAATAGACTGGCACAGTAAAGTCGCAGACTATAAAATCAATGCCCCAAAATCCATGGCCTTCCTATGCACATGTAATGACAGAGAGGAAGGTGACTTGAAAAAAATATCCCATTCACAATTGTGCCCCAGAAAATCAAATACCTTGGAATCAGCCTAACTAAAGAGGTAAAGGACCTCTACAATAAAAACTACAAAATGCTACCCCATGAAATAAAAGAGGGCACGAGGAAATGGAAACATATGCCCTGCTCATGGATAGGAAGAATTAACATCATAAAAATGGCAATACTCCCGAAAGCATTATACAGATTCAATGTGATCCTTATAAGGATACCCATGAAATTCTTCAAAGAAATAGATCAAGCACTCCTGAAATTCATATGGAAGAACAAACGTCCATGAATAGCTAAAGAAATTCTTGGGAAAAAGACATGGAGAGGCATTAGCCTCCCTAACCTCAAACTCTACTACAAAGCGGTGATAATTAAAACAACATGGTACTGGAACAAAGGCAGGTCTGTAGACCAATGGAATAGGGTGGAATATCTGTACACACAAACCCAAATGTATGAACATCTAATCTTTGATAAAGGAGCAAGGAAAGTCTCTTCAACAAATGGTGCTGGCATAACTAGACAGCCACATGCAAAAAAAATGGGCTTAGTTCTCAACCTAACACCACGAAAAAAAGTAAGATAAACATGGATTATAGATCTCAACACCAGGCCAAAATCCATAAAATACATCTAAAATAAGGTTGGCAAAACTCTTCACGACATTGAGGCTAATGGTATCTTCAAAGACGACACTCCACTGACCAGCTAAGTGGAAACAGAAATAAACAAATGGTGCTATCTTAAATTAAGAAGCTTCTGCATCTCAAAAGATATAGTATACAGAATACATAAACAATCTATGGAATAGGAAAGGACACCCAATATGCATCTGATAAGGGGTTAATATGAAGAATATAAAAAGTACTGTTTGAACTCCACAAGAAGAAAACATACAACCCCATCAAAAAATAGGGCAACGAAATGAACAGACATTTTGTTAAAGAAGAAATCCCAATGGCTAAAAGGCACATGAGGAAATGCTCTACATCACTAATCATCAGAGAGATGCAGATCAAAACAACAATGATATATCACCTCACAACACAGAGACTGGCCCGCATCCAAAAGAACAGGGGCAACCAGTGTTGGAGCAAATGCGGCAAGAATGGGACTCTCCTTCATTGCTGGTGTGAATGTCAACTGTTTCAGCCCTTTTGAAAAACAATATGAACAGTGCAGTCTCTGCCCCCGCGCCTGGGTGTTCCTTCCCGGAGTCCCTTGGAGGGGAGCGGGTTGAGCTTTCCTCCCCGCCCCGACCAGGGCTATGGCAGCCGAAGACCTCCAGGACCAGCCTCCACCATGCTGAGACCACTCTCCGCACACATGAAGGTACTAGCAGAGGGACAAAGCCACGCGGGTTCCGGGGCCGAGACCTCCAAGCCTACTCGAATTGGAGTCGAGCATCTTCCACCCAGATCCTCCAAATTCCAGTAGGCGGGGGTCACACCCACCACCTGGCCCCCTGGCGCAGTGTAATCCCATCAGCGGCCAAGACTCAGAGACTATAAAATCCAGATCCCGGACATCTTAAAAGAACTTTTTTTTTAATGACATCTTATTGTCTTATTCCTACTTTGGAAAAACTTGCAGGCTATCGAATGTAGCCTGCCCAAAGGGCAGAGTCTGGCAAACTCCCCGTGGCGTACCAAATATGCCAAATACCAGTAACAATGATGGGTCTCTTTCTCCTAAATAGCCTTGAATATAATCTCAGGGCTAGGATGAAAGAGACATTACTGGGGCCTGCTCGAGGCAATCGACGAATAACAGGATGATGAAATGATGAAAATGAAATGGACGATTCTAAAAAAATTAGAAATTGAGCTCCCATTTGATCCAGCAATACCACTCCTGGGAATATATCCTGGAGAGTCAAAAAAGTATAGCCGAAATGACATCTGTGCTTCTATGTCCATTGCTGCACTGTTCACAATAGCCAAAATCTGGAAAAAAAAAAAACTCGAGTGCCTGAGAACAGATGACTGATTAAAGAAACTTTGGTATATATACACAATGGAGTGCTATGCAGCAGTTAGAAAAGACGAAGTCATGAAATTTACATGCAAGTGCTACTACATGGAAACTAACATGGTAAGTGAAATGAATCAGAGAGGGACAGACATAGAAAGATTCCATTCATCTGGGGAATATAACTTAACAAAATAGGAGACTAACATCCAAGAATAGTCGAGATAAGTACCAGGAGGTTCACTGCATGGCTTGAAGGCCAGTCTCACATGCTAGGCGAAAGGGCGGCTCAGACAGAGAAGGGAACACCAAGTAAAGGGTGTTAGGAGGATCCTCGTAGGATGGGAGATGCATGGTGAAAGTAGACTATAGACCAAACATGATTGCCACTCAATGCCTCTTTTGCAAACCTCAGCAACCAAAAGGAGAGAGAGAACAAAAGAGAATGCCCTGCAGAAACGGTGTTGCCCCATTCGCTTTCTCCTCTCTGGAAAGAAAGATGGCGGCCGCATGGGAGCCTTGTGGACAGCAAGTATGAGCTGGGGGTCGGAGGCGACAAAAACCTCATGGGAAGGGGGGCGTTCCGGCCCGTCCTTCACGCCCTACCGAGGTCACCAGTTGCCCCCCATGAGTGGCTCTTCGGCATGGCCACGACTCCAGAGCACAGAAACCAATCTCTTAATTATCTAACTTTTAGTAGAAATACTTCCAGGGTTAATAACTAAAATAGCAAAAATCCAAAACCTCACGGCCGCGATAGACAACGTTTAATTCTTGAAACCAGCTATAGAAAGCAAATCATTTCACAACGCATTTTCATCATGTCTGATTTTGGGGGGGGTGGTAAACTCTAAATAATAATGGTGCATCTTTTATTGAAACAATGAATCTAGTCAAAGTATATAGAGTGTTAACTAGAACTCATCTGCCTCACAGGAATTGGGAGGGGTGGGAGGTGGGGTTCTATTGGGGTTTGTGGTAAAAAATAAGTATTGGTAAAGGGAAATGTGTTTGATATTTACATGACTGAGACCTAAACCTGAAAGCTCTCTAAGTTTTCCCACAGTGATTCAATAAATAAATAAATTATTAAAAAAAAAGAGAATGCCCTGCCACAGAGACAGGGTGGGATGGGTAGGGGACAGAAGGGGTTGGAGGGTTACTGGGATTATTGGGTGTGGAGAATGGTCACTGGTGGAAGGGTGGGTACTCTATCATTGTATAACTGAAACCCAAACACAAAAACTTGTAAGGGTAACAACTGTACCTCATGGTGTTTCACTAATAAAATAAATAAATAAATAGCAATTGTTTCAACTACACAGTATGCAAGATTAGAAAAGTATTGGTGCACATATACTTGAAAATAATTTATGCTACCATAAATATAGTTTTTTTCTATCTCAGGTGACTAGGATCAAACTCCTTTTAAATTACTCACATCTTAGAAGAACAGCAAATTAAAATGCTGTCAAGTTTACTCCTAGTAAACTGCCTTTTTCCTTATATTCCTATGACTGAGTCTATCACGCTGTCTCCGGGTATAGCATTTCCAGATTTCACCTTATTTTGTTGCTCCTATAATGATAACCTGTACTTATAATATTTTCAACAAACTTTAGAAATTGATTTAATGTTCATGCACCAAAGAGTTAATTGTTTCTATATCTGAAATTGTAAAGATGTCTTTTGGAAGTGTTTCAATCATTAATCCCATACTTACCATATCACTGTCATTTAAACTTTGTTAAAAAAATCATACCATGTTATACGAATTTGAAACATTAAGTTAACATACAAGCACTCAATACTTATCAATTTCATAAAGTTGAATTTAAAACTTCATTTATGTTGATAACATTTAGAAGCCATTGGTACTCTGAGCTCATAAGTATAAAGGATGGTACATCATAATCTAACAAATTTGCACTGTTGGGAGAATTTTACCACTTTCCTTCGATGGAAGTAGGTAATCATGAATTTATTCCTAGTCTCCCCACTTATCTAATGCTATGTTGAAATTCGCATTTAACATGCAGTATTTCTTATATATTAGCATATTATTTTAATAATATAATTTTGCATGGACATGCATATATCATTTGATCACTTGATCACTTGATCCCCCGTTATTCATTGATTTACTCGAGCAGGTGACAGTAACGACTCCATTCATCCCTGATGTGTGCTAGCATAGCCCAATGGAATCTGTTCGTTCTAGGAACATGCAGAGCCTCAAACCGATCACTCAAGGTCTTGACAAAGAAGTCTGACCATCTTGTAGCTGGGCATCAACGCGATCTTTTGACGTCACGAGGAATCCAGTCAGTAATGGCTCTAGTCCAGCGGTGGTCTGTAAACCTCATTACGTGTCCAGCCCATCTGATTTTTGATGCCTTGGTAAATGAGACAGCGTTCCTGATTCTTGAACGTTGATGGAGATCAGAACTCCGGATTTTATCTCTCATTTGAGTGAATCATGATATTCCAAGCATAGCTCTTTCAATTCCTCTTTGAGAGACCCGAATAGCGTTCTCATTCTGTTTTCTTAGGGCCCAGGTCTCTGAGGCATATGTTAATGCAGGAAGAACAGTGGAATCAAAGATATGTGCTCGTAGCTGGAGGTTCTTTGTCCTCTTAGTTATTTCTTCAATGCTCTTGAAGGCATTCCAAGCTGCTCTCTTCCTCCCTCGCAACTCAGGTGCCAGATCATTCATCATGTTGATTTCTAAACCTAGGTATATATAACTGTTGCATTCGGAGATGGTGGTTCCATTGAAAGTGAATGGAGCATCAAGAACGAGGCTGTTTCTGATGAACATTGTCTTCATAAGATTCAGCTGTAGTCCTACCTTTCCACACTCACGGTCGTAGTCGGTCAGCATTTGTGCCGCTTGGCTGATGTTTGGTGTTATTAGAACAATGTCATCAGCAAAGCAGAGGTGATGTAGTTGCCAACCATCTATCTTCACTCCCATTCTTTCCCATTCCAGTCGTCGCATGATGTTCTCGAGAGTGGCACTGAAGAGTTTTGGTGAAATGGTATCACCTTGCCGAACCCCTCTCTTGACATGGATGATTACTTCTTTGTAGAATGGTGAGATCCTGGTAGTGAATCCATAATAGAGCTCACGAGGGATCCTGATGTATTGAGTTTGTACACCCTAATTGGCTAGGGCTTCTATGACCACTTCCGTCTCAGCAGAATCAAAGGCCTTCTTTAAATCAATGAACGTTAGATAGAGCGGCATCTTGAACTCCTGAGAAACCTCAATGAGCTTAGTAATCGTGTGGATATGGTCGATGGCACTGAATCCTTTTTGGAATCCGGCTTCTTCACATGGTTGTCCTTCATCTATTGTTCTGCTAATACTATTCAGGATGACTCGAGTGAACAGTTTGTAGATGACAGACAATAGGCAGATCGGGCGATAGTTGCCAATGTTGTGGATGTCTCCCTTATTGTATAATAGTACAGTCCTGCTGGTTTTCCATTGGGATGGAATCTTGCATTCAGACAGGTAGCGTGTGAAGAACCGAGCCAGTATATTGATGAGTACTGATGGTAAGTTCTTCAGGTGTTCAGGTCCGATATTGTCTGGACCAGGTGCTCTTTGTTTCTTTACCGATGAGATGCCATGTTGGATTTCGGAAGGGAGAACATTGGGAACGACATATCCATCATGTGGAATGTGGTATGTGGGCAAGTGGACGTGGCTATTAAAGAGATCTGAGTAGAAGTCATGAATAATCTTTTCCATTGCCCTTCTGGAAGATGTGATAGATCCATCAGGATGTTGGAGGGAAGTTATCTTGGTCTTGTAGTTGGTGAAGGACAGGGGGGCATTGCCAATGCTTTTCTCAGCTTCTGCCGCATCTACCAGCACCTCCGCTCTCCTGTCTTTGAGGTCATCCTTCATGGCTTCTCAGCATTGTTTTGCCAGCTTGAACGTTTGCTTGCGGTTTTCTGAGGCATGTGCCAAGCCAGGTTGGCGAATAAGTTCAAGAGCGTTCGAAGAAAGGTGGTTTTTTGTGGTTATCTCTCTCTTGGCATTCCTCGCACAATCGTGGAGGTGCTGAATCATTCGGTCGTATTCCTCATCAATGTTGTCAATGACAGCATCTTCCCATGTTGCCACAACAGAGCCAAAGAGCTCCCAGTTGGTGGTCGTTCTTGGAGTTCTCTTCTTAAACTTTGCATTCTTTTCTCCTCATTCTGAGACGTTGGTTCGATCCCGTTTGGAATTTTGTGACAACAGCAACATCGGTTAGGCAAAACCACCGGTTTAATATGATGTGGTCTATTTCATTGTGGAACCGTCCACTGGGAGACTCCCGTGTCCAACGTTTAGATTCGGCCTTTTGGAACTACATGCATATATAGAAGGCTAAAATACATTGAAAATCAATAATACTTATATTTGTATAAAGCTATTCTGTTTTATTAATGTTTTTACTTTTTACAAAATTAAAAGATGTTCTATACATATGATGACTTTTTTTAAAAAGACAAATAGGAATTAAATGTACTAATTTATTTATTTATTTTTATTGAATCATTGTGAGATAGACCCTTACAGAGCGGTTCATGATTGGATTTCAATCATTAATCCCTTCTGATAAGGGGTTAATATCAAAGATATATTTACAAGGCACTGGTTGAACTCTATGAGAAAAAAAAAATCCAATCCCGTAAGGAAATGGGAGGATAAAATGAACAGGAACTTTCTCAAAGAACAAATTTGAACAGTCAAAAGGCACAGACAAAAGCTCTCCATCACTAATCATCAGGGAGATGAAGATCAAAACAACAATAAGATATCACCTCACACCACAAATACTGGCAACCATCCAAAAGAGCAAAACAACCAGGCATTGGATGTAGTGAGAAAGAAATTCTTCTTCATTGTTGGTGGGAATGCTGACTGCTCTAACCTTTTTGGAAAACAATATGAACATTTATCAAAAAACTAGAAATTGAGCTCCCATTTGACCCAGTAATACTACTCCTGGGAATATACCCTAGGGGTCCCAAAGCACACAGCACAACAGAAACACCATCTGCACTCCTGTGTTCACTGCAGCACTATTTAGCATAGTCAGAATCTGGAAACAACCTGAGGGCCCAGGAACAGATGAATGGATAAAGAAACTATGGCATATCTACACAATGAGATACTATGCAGCTGTTTGAAAAAAATGAAGTCATGAAATTTGTGTATAAATAGATGGACATGGAGAGTATTATGCTGAGTGAAATGAGTCACAAGGATAGGGACAGGTATAGAATGACTGCATTCATTTAAGTTATATAAATAAATATAAATACATACATACATACACACATATATTTGTATATATGTATATATATATACACACACACACAAACAAACACTGTCCTCCAGTTGTTCATTGATTTGCTCAAGTGGGCCCAGTAACTTCTCCATGTTTTGAGACTTGTTACTGTGTTTTGGCATACTGAATATGTCACGGGTAGCTTGCAAGGCTTTGCTGTGCGGGCTAGGTTCTCTCGGTAGCTTGCAGCCCTCTCCAAGAGGGTCGGAGGAATAAAACACGGCTCAGCAGCGCTGGCTGCATGCAAGGCAAAGACCCTACAGCTGTGCTATCACTATACATATATATCACAAAATCACAAATCATCCTGTTAATTGTTGATTGCCTCGAGCAGGCCCCAGTAACGTCTCCTTCATCATAGCCCTGAGATTATATTCAAGGCTCTCTAGGAGAATGAGACCGATCATTGTTACTGGTATTTGGCATATTGGGTACGCCACGGGGAGTTTGCCAGACTCTGCCGTGTGGGCAGGCTACATTCGGTAACCTACCAGTTTGTCCAAAGTAGAAATGAGATAATAAGATGTCATAATAGGATGCCCAGGAGCTGGTTTTTATAGTTTCTGAGTCTTGGCCGTTGATGGGATTACACGGCGCCAGGGGGCCAGTTGGTGGGTGTGACCCCCGCCTACTGGAATTTGGAGGATCTGGGTGGAGGATGCTCGGCCCAAATCTGAGTAGGCTTGGAGATCTCGGCCCCAGAACCCGCGTGACTTTGTCCCTCTGCCAGTACCTTCATGTGTGCGGAGACTGGTCTCAGCACGGTGGTGGCTGGTCCTGGAGGTCTTTGGCTGCCGGAGCCCTGGTCGGGGCGGGACGGAAAGCTCAACCCGTTCCCCTCCAAGGGGCCCCGGCGGTGAGGACAGTATATAGTGATATATAGTATATGTATATAGTGAGACTTGTTACTGTTTTTAGCATATTAAATATGTCACAGGGAGCTTGCCAGGCTTTGCCATGCGGGTAATATACTCTCAGGAGCTTGCCGGGCTCTCCGAGAGGGGCGGAGGAATCAAACTCGGGTCAGCCATGTTGGCTGCATGTAAGGCAAACACCCTACCCACTATGCTATCGCTCCTGCCATATATATATATATATATATATATATATATATATATATGAAAACTAATATTCGTGACAGCATGATAGGTAAAACAAGTGTTATGGGGATATATAAAGACTTTTTAAAGTGTGCCCAGGATTTAGAAATATGGGAGAATATTATCACTCTCAAGTTTTCAAGATAAAATACCCTGTAGCAACAACTACATAATAATCATTAACAGTTTCTTTTTACTAGTACTTCATTTTTGTTTGATTTTATTCTGCTTTGGTGACATACTTGGTGGTAGTAATGTTCAGGGCTTAAGTCTAGCTTTGCACTCATGGGTCCCACCTGAGGAATGTGCCAGGAACCAAACTTTTGTTAGTTACATGCAAGGCAACACCCTGCCCATTGTCCTATATCTTCCCTACTTTTTTTTTACCTACTGCGTTGTAATATGAGATTTTTACTAGTAGTTTTTGGTTTAGAGCCTTTTGGGGGGGATGGGGCAGAGAATTCTATATCCAGAGGTACTCAGGACTTACTTCTAGCTCTGTACTCAAAAATTCCTCCTGTTGTTACTCAAAGGACTATAGAAGATGCCAGAGATCAACTACGATCAGCCATAAGTAAGTAAAGTAGCTAACAAATGCTCTATATTTCTGGCAAATCTAACACATTTTTGTAAAGGCATTTAAAGAAGCAATGTTTTTCACCATTTTGTTAAAAAGCGGTCTATTTTTTTTACCATCTTATAAGTGCTGAGATTTGTTTTGCACTTTTAAATCTACTATTTTAGTGATTTTTGGGGGAAATAACAATAAAAAGTATACCTAAGTGCTGACCTTTATACAACTAACAATCAATGAATAAGAAAAAGAAAACAAGAGCTACCCAGATATCACTTGGGCAAAGGGGCATAGCATGTAACTTCCCAAACACCTAGGATCAATATGAACAGGAATTAGGAAAGGGCAGAATTCCGTAAGTAATAGAGCAGCAATAAATGCAAATTCATGGGAAAATTACTATAAAATACATAAATAATTAGGATAGGCAAGAAATGAACTATAATTAAATGAATTCAGAGGGGACCAGAGTGATAGTACAGTGGACAGGGCATTTTCTTTATAAGGGGCTGACCCAGGTTCACTCCCTAGCATCTTTATGGGCCCCCAACATATTCAGGAGTAATCCCTGACTGCAGAGTCAGGAGCATTCTCTCTTTATCACTGAGTGGGGCTCCAGAGCACCCCAAAATCATAAATGCTAAAATTACAAACACCTAAGTTTTAATATAATCAAAATATATAACATTTTATTACAGTTTATGAAACTTGGCTATACAGTGCTAATGCTTAAGATGGTGATATACAGTTACTATACTTAATCAACATTAAAATGACCAAGACCCTCCTCCACTGACCTCTTTCCATCTCATTCCTTCTCTTGCATCTCACTTACTTTTTAACCTACACTTCATAATATAAATTTTAAAATATGAGGTTTGTCATCACTTGGTATTATCTAGCCCCTTGTTTTATGTCTCTACATACTACAGATGAGTGAGAGCATGAAGAATTTATTGTTCTCATTCTGACTTATCTTGGTTAATAAGCTACTCCCCATTTCTTCCATATTCAATAAACTGTAAGAACCACAAGATTCCATCTTCTTTTAGAGATGCGTATTATTCAGGTAAATGCAAATCACCATTGGTAAGGAAGTCAGCTGGACAAGCCTCTATGGAAAACATAGGTATTCCTCAAAAAGATAAGAATAGAACTACCATATGACCAACAGCTTTCGCTTCTTGTCAAATGTACAAGTGTACAGCTCCAAACATAAAAGAATTAATTTGAAGATAATGTACATACCTTTGTCCATTGCAGAGCTTAATAAAATAGTCAGAATATGGAAAGAACTCCTATTTCCAGTGACAGAAAAATAGATGAGGAGTGATGGGGCTAGAGCAATAATACAGCGAGTAGGGCATTTGCCTTGCATGCGGCCCACCCAAGTTCAATCCCCAGCATTCCATATAGTCCCCTGAGCACAGCCATGAGTAATTCCTGAGTGTAGAGCCAGGAGTAACCCCTGTGCATCGCCAGGTGTGACCCTAAAACAAAAAAAATGGTGGCATATACACATATGCTTTTTATACATTATTGTTAAAGAGATAATGTCACAAGTGAAAAAATAATAAAATATGTGTGATAATTAAGTATATTTATCTCATAAGCAATACATTTTTACATAATATTTGACTAATGATACTTAGATTTTGTTGTGTACTTAGTAAACCTTTATTGGTGGACTAACTACTTTAGATATATTGTTTTATTTTAATGCCACAGCCCGGCAAGCTACCGACAGTATTCGATATGCCAGACACAGTAACAACAAAGTCTCCAATGGAGATGTTACTGGGCCCACTCGAACAAATCGATGATCAACGGGAGGGCCTTTACCTTTACCTTACCTTTAATGCCACAACAATTCATTTAGGTAGGCATTTTTTGTTCGATTTTTTACCTTTTTAAGTTTTTTAAGTTGATGACAATAATTTATTACATTCAATATCTCAACACCAATCCCATCACCATTACACCTTCTCTACACCATAATTTCAAATTGTCTCATCTTCAACAAGCAAGAGCAAAGGCTCTACCCACTGTGCTATAGCTCTAGCTCCAAGGTTGCTGCTTTTAACCTGAATTATTTTACTAGAATATGGAATATGATATTCTATCATCCATTGTACTAACTTAAGTAATTAAATAATATAAGGATTTTATTGCTAGGGACGGAAATATGCAATGCTAGAGAAGATATGAGAAGGAGGAAGGAGCATTTTTTTGTGTGAATGATGATAATGCTGATGAGAATGATTCCACAGAAAAGAAAAAAAGGATTCATGAAAGAAAATGGGTAGGATAACTTCCTGTATATGACATCAGTTGACCTGACCACAAGTAGTTACCTTATTTCCTTTGTAAATTGGTGGGAACTGCAACTGATTTCTCAAATTGAATTATTTTTTATTCACCACCAGAAAGGAGTTGATGGCATAATTTGGCTATCTAACATCTTTGTGTAGTACCCCAATTTCTACTTCTCCACTAGTTTCTAAAGTTCTATCAGAATTGTTCCTAGAAAACTTAAAAATGTAATTAAGAATTAAAAGTAATGAATAACTGTGTTGGCAGACCAGGGAAGATAAACGGGTGTTGCTACACATGTCAGATGTGCACTCAAACCAGGTTTATTTTTCACCACAAGGTTCTCCGAGTACTGTGGTGTGTCCCTGGAGACCTCCAGGATCTCAGCAGTGGCCCAAGGTAATCCAGGGTTTGCAGTTTCTGAGCATCACTGTCTGTCCTGTGGAGTCTGGGACCTCAAAAGCACCCCTTGGGAGAACCCCAAATTGCAATTCTGAAATTTTAGATTGTTTGGTTATCAATATCTTTTGTTCAATTTGAATAGGGTTTTGACTTCCTTGGACTACATAAACATCTAAAATTTAGTTTAATTAGTTCATTTTAACTTGTTTATCTGCTTCTTAACTAATGATAGGCACAGAGCTGTATTGCTTATATTTATTGCTCAGTGCTCAGAGATCACTCCATGGTGGTACACAAAAGCAAGGTATTCAAGCAGTCCCTGCAGTCATACATGCAAACCCTGAACTCAGTCCATTGAACTGCCTCTTACCCCAAAACCTCCATATGGTTTTAATAGTGTTAATAGGTCTGTGAAGGCTCATTTTATTACTAACTTTTACACAGAGACACAAAGGTGGACGCTTTCAATTCTACAGTATTGTAAGTCAAAGATAAGACAATGTAATATAATAATTTTCAAAATTTTAGAAAATAAGAAAACTACTTTCAAATCCTAATAGGTCTGATTTAAATCCTCATACATATGCTTTTTTTTTTTTGTTGTACCCACATCTGACTCAGTACTTAATTCTCGTTTGGTGCTCAGTCATCATTACTGACAGAGCTCAGGGTGACCATATGGACTCATTCTGGATCAGCAGCTTGTAAGGCAAGCACCTTAAGAACAGTACTATTTCTTCAATTCCTAGATCTGCCTTCTTGAATAATAAAAATTTATTTCATAAAAACATATTTTCTCTGAAGTTGCCATTAAGTTACTTCTTTAGTCTAAAACAATTGTTACACACTCCTAAAATAGAAGCCCCTTTGAATATTATAACATTTCTAAGATTTAAATGTTCTTTTTGTGTTTTTCTCCCTGTTCAGCTGTATTACAGTGATAGATGTCTGCTGGTCCTCATTCACCCTTCTGTTTAAGCACAATGTTTTGGGAATATTTATAAATGATAATGCCAAGGGAATCTAGTTTCTACACAGAGTTCCTATCATAGAAACCACATTAAAAAACGTCACCAAAAAAGATCAATTCTGAGTTCAACCTTAAACATATTTTTGTGATGGCTTAGGTTTACAAAATAATTGAAGATATCTTACAAATTGTTCTCATATGCTAATACAGTACACCATTTCCGTAGAGGCTCGCCCCCTAAATGAAAATAGTAAAACTGCCGCTGCTAAGAAACACATTAGTATATCTCCAGTTAACTTGTGTTAGTATATTATCACAAGACTGCAGAAATCATTCAGACTCCAGTAACTTTTCCACTAACATATTTTTACTCCAGGACTAAATCCAACACAGCATATTGCTTTTAGTCATCACATCTCTTTAGTCTCCTCTGGTCTGTGACAGTTTCTCAATCTTTCCCTAGAAAACATTTTAAAACAAACCATCTAAAATGCTCGTTTTTTTTCCCTTTTTTTTGTACTTGGTTAGTTAATTAACAAATTTACTTGACAAAGCAATTAAGACTTGTCAAATATTCTTTTTTCTCCAGACTAAGTAAAATCCCATGTATTGTCTGTAGCCAGAACTAAAAATAGTTTTTTTAAATGAGCATAAATATATAATTTTCTAACATGATATTCAAAATATTGATGAGAATAGTTTCAATTGTCAGATTCAAATACTTTCAGAAGTTCTAAATTAAGAACTAAAAATTGAAATATTAATTTCTCTGAGAAAAATGATTATAGGATGATGAAAGGGACAGTAATATGTTCTAAAGAAGATGATAATTTTTAGATACTTTTAAATAGGGTTTCACTTTGACCCTATGAAAATAAATTTAGAAAAAGCAAAATAAATGCTTCAAGTTTCACAAGAGTCATTTTGCTTTACAAACTGAAATTTTTTAGACCAAGTCCCGACCCTGCCAAAGACACGGAAGCTGCAGCCACACTTCCCAGTTAAAGTCATACAAACAGCCCAACTTCACTGCTTCACTATTAAATTCTGCAGAGACACCAAGCAGAAGGAAATTCTAGGTTATTTGATAAATAAAATGAATTATTTTGTGTCTACTAAGGGAGCAGGCCTGGAATATGGATGAGAAACTGGGACAATAGTGAAGTATAGGTCACACTGGGGTTGATTGTTGGGACATTGGGTGCCTGAAACAATTGTATTATAAAAAGTATTCCATGCTGTTTAAATAAAGTAAAAATTCAATTTTAAAAAATAGACAGTTTAGTGAATTTATGTTTTGAATGAATCAAGTAATAGCAGTAATTTCAATTTTTTAAAAAAAGTATCTAAAAGTGATATATTATGTGCAGTAAAACTAGGTAGGATATAGAAGAATTCTAAGTATCATTAGATTCAGTTTATTGATTTTATAGATCAGGAAAAATATGATTTATCAGTAGCACAAAATGTTTAATGAAAACACATTAGAAAATACTCAGTCTCCTCCTCCTCTTCCTCTTCCTCTTCTTCTTGTTTTCCTCCTCCTCTTCCTCCTCCTCCCCCTCCTCTTCCTCTTCCTCTTCCTCTTCCTCTTCTTCTTCTTCTTCCTCTTCTTCTTCTTCTTCTTCTTCTTCTTCTTCTTCTTCTTCTTCTTCTTCTTCTTCTTCTTCTTCTTCTTCTTCTTCTTCTTCCTCTTCTTCTTCTTCCTCTTCTTCTTCTTCCTCTTCTTTTCTTCTTCTCCTTCTCCTTCTCCTTCCTCTTCCTCTTCTTCCACTACCCCTCCTTTTTTCTCACTTTATCTTTTTCTTTTCAACATTTATGATTTGTAATATAGGTGCTTAAAGACTATCGTGTATATTCCTTTACCTACAGTGAATACATATTCTACTCTGAATACGTATTCTGATGTGCTTTATGTTATATTCAATTTCATAGTTATTAAACATTGTAAACTGCATAGGTAGGAATTCCTACTCCCTCATCTCTTTTTATTGTTTTTTGGGGCATACCTGGTGATGCTTAGGGGTGACTCCTAGCTCTGCACTTAGGATAACTATTGCTGGATATTTTGATAAAACTAAATTGATTTTGTTAAGAAATTATAGGGTTGGAGTGATAGCACAGTGGTTAGGGTGTTTGCCTTGCATGGGGCCGACCAGGCCAATACAAGTTTGATTCCTCTGCCCCTCTCGAAGAGCCCAGCAAGCTACTGAGAGTATCTCACCCGCACAGCAAAGCCTGGCAAGCTACACGTGATATATTCGATATGCCAAACACAGTAACTAGTGTCACAAGGGAGACTTACTGGGCCTGCTCGAGCAAAATCAATGAACAATGGGAGGACAGGGACAGTGACAGTGACAGAAGAAATTATAAAGATATTTCCTAAAGTAACTATGCCATTGCACATTCCAGTTAGCAATGGATACCATTCTGTGAAAGCAACAAAAAATGATTTTACTGATGACAAGCTAGTCATCTAGTGTAATACGCTAAATAAGATAAGTTAGATAGATAAAAGCAAATACCATATAATTTAAGTCATGATAAGAAACTAGATAAACAATATGAGCAAAGAAAAACAAAGTCTTGTACCCTGAGAGCACAATGGTCTATACCAAAAGAGAATGGGGAAAAAATGGATAAACCAGATAATTATAGAGGGAAATTCAGTTTGGGTTACTATAATGTAGTATATGTAGATATGAATAGAAAAAACTGTACCCTTCAGCTTCACAAATAAAAAGAAAGAGAGGAAAGATTGAGTACAGGGGTAAGCTGTTTGCCTTGTATGTGGCCAACCCCAGTTTAATCGGTCCTAGGAACTACATATGACCCCCTGAGCACCATGAGGAGTAACCCTTATGGTCAGACAGATGTAAACCCTAAGTACTGGCAGGTGCGGCCCTAAAACATAAAAATTAAACACACACACATACACACACAATAGTGTTTTGTGTCTTTATACACATTTTAAAATGATGTTTTCTTTGTTCTCATATTCAACTACCATTGATTTTTATAGTTCTTGGATTTTTTCCATTGTATTAGATGTGTAGTAGTTCTCATTGTTTTAATTTGCAATTCTCTAATGGCAAATGTTGAATATATTTTTATATAAGACATCTGTATTAGTCACTTAAGTATCTGTTCAGAGTTTTTGCCCATTTTATAATTGGCATAATTAATTTTTAACTGCGGGATTTTAACTTTTAAAAATGTTGGATATGCACTCGAATGCACATATATAGATATATAATTAATACATATATACTTTAATTACATTAATGCATATATATAGATGCATGATCTAATGTACGTGTATATACATGTATGTACATATATACAGATATGTATATATACATATGTGTGTATGAATGTTTGTTGCTCCAACATTGTGGGGTCACAGGAACTGCCAGGGAGTGGCGTGGCAGCCCACCTCACTCTGCAGTTGTGCACCATAGTGGGGGAGGGGAACATTCCACTGAAGAAGAGTTAGTACAAGGAGACACAAAAAAAGATACTTTGGGAGTGTCTTCAGGGAGAAGACTCAATTTATTAGAATCAGGGTCAAGTTTATATATTTAATGAAACAGGGAACAAACTTTTTCTAGGAAACAAGCAAACTTTTCTTGGGGGTTCTTGTGTCCAGAACACACTTGCATTCTGGCTTAATAGGATGTTGCGGTTTGTCACTCCACCTTGGTTGAGGTCCTATTTGGTTAATCATCCTCTGGCTCCACGAGGTGACTGGATGTTAGGGCTGGCTGCCAAAGGGAGAGCGGAGGGGATAGTGGAGGGGAGATGAGAGGAGGGATCACTGATGGAAAATAAAAAGGGGAAACTATGGAGGAGGGAACACCTAGCATTTTTCCTATTCAGTCCAATTGTCAGGGGCTCGATTCTCACCCTGGTTGCTCCCTAATTGTTCCTTGCAACATACCGTGTGTGTATGTATATGTGTGTGTGTGTGTTTGTGTGTGTTTCAAATAATTTAGCCCAAGTTTAGCTTGTCTTTGATTATTTCAGTTATAGCATAGCAGGCAGGGTGTTTGCAGCTGAACTGGGTTCAATTCCTCTGTCTCTCTCAGAGGGCCCAGCAAGCTACTGAGAGCATCCCACCCGCATGGGGTAGCCTGGCAAGCCTCCGTGTCATATTTGATATGCCCAAAACAGTAACAATAAGTCTCACAATGGAGACGTTACTGGTCTCCGCTCGAGCAAATTGATGAACAACGGGAGGACAGTGCCACATGTCTTCTATAGAGGAATTTTAATATTAATAAGATTTGATTTTAATGTAATCAGGTTTCACTTTCTTGACCATGACATCTAGATTTGTCTTCGCTTCCAGTTTTCTGGGAGGTATATGTAAAATAAACTCAGTGTTTTAAAGAATCCAAGAAACGGCAAAATTATGAGTGTAACTCAGGTTCTTCTGTTGTTCGAACAAAACTGATATCATCAAGGTTAAAATTGAAATTGAAACTAAGTTTACATTAGACTGAAGTTGAAAATGTATGCAAGTGAATTCAAATAATTTGCAATTCCCATTAAAAGATTAAATGAGGTAAATTTAAAATTATTTTGGTAACAAGTTTTGACAAAGGGGGATAAAAATGAATTTTAGCATATAATGATTTATGTTAATTGAAAAGAAAATTATTTGATGTGGTTAATTTTGTAGGGTTCCGGGGGTGCACACCTGGTAGTGCCCAATGTTGACCACATGCAGAGAAGTACACCATTCATCCAAAGACTACCTCTCCAGTCCCTGATATAATATGAAATTTTAAAGGGGTATACAAAAAATCTAGAGATCAGACCCCAAACACTTATGATATTAACTAACTAAATAAATAAAAATAACTGAAAATGTGCTATGATGTACATTGTCATCAACATCTAAGAAGTCTTTTACTATTCAGGATCACAATCATCCTGTTGTTCGTCGATTTCCTCAAGCAGACACCAGTAACATCTCCTTCTTCCTAGCCCTGAGATTTTAAAAGAGCCATTTCAATGCTTTTTCAGGATTAGGAGAATGAGACCCATCATTGTTACTAGTATTTGGCATATTGAGTACAACATGGGAAGTTTGCCAGACTCTGCCATGCGGGCAGGATACTTTTGGTAGCCTGCCAGGTTCTCCAAAGGAAAAAAAAAAAAGATAATAAGATGTCGCACAGCGACAACTCAACCCTCCCCTCTAAGGGACCCGGTGAGGACAGCCAGATGTGGGGGCAGGAGACTGTGCCGTTCTCCTCCGGTAGCTGGGTTTTATAGTCTCTGCGTCTTGGCCATTGATGGGACCAACCTGGCGCTGGTGGCAGCTGGTAGGTGTGACGCCTACCTACTGGAAGATGGGGCATCTGGTTGCAGAAGGCCCAGTCCCAATCCGAGTAGGTTTGGAGACCTCAGCTCTGGGATGCCTGGGTTCCTCTGCCAGTTCTTTCATGCATGAGGCCTGTCTGGACATGTGGAGAGTGGTCCCAGAATGGCCGTGGCTGGCTCTGGAGGTCCTCAGCTGCTGGGGCTCTGCTGGGGGCGGGGGCAGGGGAGAGAAACTCAACCCATCCCCCTCCAAGGGGCCCGGTGAGGACAGCTAGGTGCGGGGGCAGGAGACTCTGCTATTTTTTTACTATTATTGTTATTATTATTATTATTATTAAATCAGCATGAGATAGAGTACTAAAAAGCAGTTCATGATTGGGTTTCAGTCATACAATGTTCCAACAGTCCCCACTTCACCATTGTAATTTCCCAGCACCAATATCCTCAGTTTCCCTCCCACCCCTCTACCCCAACTAAGAAGTCTTATAACTGAATTTAATTTGAAAAATATAAAACTTATTGGGATAAGAAAAATTGTACAGTGTTAAGACACTTGCCTTACACTCTGAAGATCACAGACATGGTCCCTTTAAGCTTCATCAACAGAGATTCTCCCTGAGCACTGAGTCACTAGTGATGCTTTAGTACAGAGAACTGTGCACAAAAGGTTTATTGAATTATATATTTACCTCACATGTATCCCTTTTTACCAAAACATGTGTCTTAAAAAATAAGTATAGATTCTTTAGATTATCAGAGATTATAGAGATATGTCACCAAATCCACTAAACCAAATTGATTGGATAGTAAACTGAAAAGCATGATATATTTTAATTTATTGAATATCACCAAGTTTTCCTCCTTGATTTTATAATTCATGATTTGAGAGTTCACTGATGTAAAACATTGTTTATTTATCATGCACAAATTTGCTATTTAGCTGTTTAACTTCCTAATGAAAATATAAATTTGTATGTCTTATTGTAGCCATCATAGGAGTATGATTGAGAACAAATGCATATCCAAAGTTTTACTATAAAATTATTCTTTGATTATATATACAATATTTAAATTAAAGTAGTATCATACATATAATATCACATACACTTGCTTTTCTTTCTTGGTCAGTATATTTTAAAAGCTAATTACAGACATATACATTATTTCTGATTTTCCCAATTTACAAATATGCTTACGAAATAGAACATTCTAAATTGTTCTTTGTACTAATGAAAGCTAGGGTAAAACTGAATTTTTTTCAACAACTATTTAATAGCTAATATTTATTTAAAGTTAACATGAGAATAAACAGCACAAACTTCAACATTTTGCAAACTGGAAATCAGATACAGAAGCCATTCTGAGCAAAGAAATGATGAAGAATATGTGTAATTTCCTCAATGAAGAAAGCCAAGAATAAAGTCAAATTGATTTGCCAAATAATCAGACGTTAGGAATTTTCAACAGCCGAAAACCTCCAGAACCAGCCACCACCATGCTGAAACCACCCTCCACAAGCATGAAGGAACCGGCAGAGGAACACAGGCATGCGTGTCCTGGGGCTGAGATCTCCAAGTCTGCTGGGATCGGGGCTGAGCATCCTCCACCCAGATTCTCCATCTCCCAGTAGGCAGGGGTCACACCCACCAACTGCCCCCCGGCACCAGGTAATCCCACCAATGGCCAAGACCCAGAGACTATAAAATGCAGCTCCCAGAAGCGTGCGGCCTCATTTGCAGCTGCGTGACATCTTAATATCTCGTTCTTATTTTGAACAACCTGGCAGGTTACTGAATGTAACCTACCCACACAGCAGAGTCTGGCAAACTGCCCGTGGCGTACCCAATGTGGCAAATACTAGTAACAATGATGGGTCCCATTCTCAAAACCCCGAAAGAGCCTTGAATATGGCACTTTTTGAAATCTCAGGGCTAGGACGAAGGAGACATTACTGGTGCCTGCTCGAGGGAATCGATGAACAGCAGGATGACCGTGATTGTGATTTAATAGCATTTAGTCCTATAATATTAGAGCTCAGCCAAATGCTGGAAGTCTTAAGTTCAAGGTTATAGGCATAATCTCTGTTCTCAGTGTTTAAAATTCATTAATTTGTAATCGGGCTGGAGCGATAGCACAGCGGGTAGGGCATTCGCCTTACAAGCGGCCAACATGGCCGACCCGAGTTCGATTCCTCCGCCCCTCTCGGAGAGCCCGGCAAGCTACCGAGAGTATTCGATATGCCAAACACAGTAACAACAAAGTCTCCAATGGAGACGTTACTGGGCCCGCTCGAGCAAATCGACGATCAACAGGAGGGCCTTTACCTTTTTACCTTTAATTTATAATCAATTATGATATTCTAAATTATATAATATATTATATTAAATATATATTAGAATATTGTATTATATTCTAATATTATAATATAATCTATTATCACATTCACTCTACAGTTTACACTGTTATATTTCATATGAAATTAGTTTCCAAAAATTAACAATAATTTTGGCCCACGAAACTGTCATTGTAGAATAACAATCAATTTTCTACATTGTAGCTCACATTATGAATAAATGAATTATTATTTAAATAATTTATCATTTATGGTTAGTATTAAATGAGCTATCAATACTGAATAATTCTTATTTGTGAACAACAATTTAATAATGATACATAAAATTTATTGCTACAAAAAAGCAAATTAGATTATCATTCCCAGTAGAATTGCCAATATACTTGCCTTCTTTGTTAAAATTTAAAAACCATAATGAACAAATTACCATTTTGCACACCATATAAAAATCATCAACTGTAAGCCATATCTTATTGTACCTTATGCATGAAAGATAAAAATATTGACAGGTAAGCAATATAATTATTTTGCATTTCATTACTAAATTTACTTCTGAATTACCAGGATATTTAAATTTCTTTGTTCTGATTTAATAAATGAAATTAAGAGCAAAGTAAATAATAAAGTAAAATTTGAGTCACAACACTAATAACTAGCCTTTAACGTTTTATCTAGCATATTTCTTATCTAACGTGAATATTATTTAAACATTCTCATGCAACAAACATTCACATGTCTTTTTAAATAATCCTTTTGTATTTTATTAAAATAGTGAGAGACTGCAACTATCCAACTGTACTACAAAAAAGGACAAAAATATTTGCAAAACAAAAGACAGAAATAATGGAGAATTCAATAAATGAGCTTTTATTTAGAGCGATAGCACAGAGGTAGGGCATTTGCCTTGTGTGCAGCTGGCCGGGCCGAGCCAGGTTCAATTCCTCCGCCCCTCTCAGAGAGCTCGGCAAGCTAGCGAGAGTATCTCGCCCGCACAGCAAAGCCTGCCAAGCTACCTGTGACACATTAGATATGCCAAACACAGTAACAACAAGTCTCACGATGGAGACGTTACTGGGCCCGCTCCAGGAAATCGATGAACAACGAGAGGACAGTGCTAAAAGACAGTGCTACAGTGCTACCACGTACCTCAATTTCAAAGATCTCCAAATACAAAAGGTGTATGTATGTACCTATGTATGTGTATTTGAATATGGATGGGATAATATATACATATAAAAATATATATATTGCAGTTAGTTTAAAGAAATATACATTCAATCAAATAAAATCCAGTATGCATAGTTACAATTGATGTTGAAAATAGAAACGTTTTAGTTCAGTGTGTAGTTGCAAATGATTGTTTCAAAGAAGAATATCAATTATTTAATTTCAAATTCATGTAGTGATTTCTAAAATAATATTTGAAAGGGAATATCTTTCAAAAATTTCCATAAGGTACAATGGAAAGTATATGTTTTAGATTATCCAGTGGAAAGCTTGGGTGTTATGTTACCAGTTCATTGTGTGCCATAATAAAACTGATTTTAATATAAGCTCATTGCAAAAAAAAAAAAAATAGAAGTCCCATTTGTAGCATTGACTTTCTATTTCCTATCTACTTGGCCAAATGAAACTTGGGTGTCTGTAAAAGCAGGATAATAACTAATCCTCTTTGGTGTTTAGCTCACTTAATCCTTTCTGGTACTTATCCTATTAACATTTTTTTTCTCTTGTATTTAAATGCCAGTGCAGAGCACTCAAATTACTTGCATTTATTTCTGTGCTTCTGAATTTCTGAGTTAAAGAAAGAACCTTCTGAAATGTATGATTAAATGTATGAATTTATCTGAGTCTATATTCATTTTCAAGTACTTATTCCAGTGTAATGACTTTTAGTTAGGATATTTTAAAGCTACCAGTTTATGTTTACCATTATTTTGTAACTGTAGAATTTATCAGCATTGTAACATAACTTTTGCATGCCTTTAGATTTTAGTTAAAATCCTATGCAATGTACATGAATTCTTAATGTATATTGCTGAACATTATTTGTACTGAAGGATGTAGAGCAGTGTACCTTATCTTTTGAAGAACTCTATTAGTCAAGCATAGCTATATTGCGTTAACTAGTATGCACAAAATTGTGGTAGTTCTGAAAAACAAAAGCCTTTTTCACATCCATAACTCATTTCTACTGTAGTTTGGCAGCAAAATCTGTTCCAGATTGACATTTTCATCCAGATTAGCAAAATGAGATGTAAAAAAAAAATGATGTCTGCTTTTTAAAATTTTAGTCTATATAATCACATTTTATTTTCTTCCCCTTTCCTTAGGCAGACAAGTCATTGCTTGGCAAAAAACTCAAGAGGATAAAGATGTAGAGTTGCACTCTGAAGAGAGGAAAGAGGAAATATTTGTAACTATTCCTAGTAGCTGCTACATGTCTGTAATTCATATTATTAAAAAAAAAACTTAGAATAGGGGCTGGAGTGATAGCACAGTTGTTAAGGTGTTTTCTTTGCACGTGACCAACCCGTGTTCGATTCCCAGCATCCCATATGGTCCCCTGAACACTGCCAGGAGTGATTCCTGAGTGCAGAACCAGGAGGAACCTCGGAGTATTGCTGGGTGTGACCCAAAGAAGCAAAAAAAAAAAAGAAACTTAGAATAATTATAACTATCAAAACATTGAGAAGCTAATACATGCTCAACTTTCTTTTGCAAAAAGTGGATTATCTTAATACTATGTAAATTTTAGTTTGAACATAAGATAAATTTCAAGCACATATATCTATGTGTATATAAATGTGTGTATGTTTATATACATATATCTCACATTGTTTAGATATAAATGTACATATAACATATATTCAAAAACAAGAATATTATTTAAAACTTTACTTCTTTAAACACTGTGGCTTACAAAGTTGTTCACAATACAGTTGTTTTGGGCAGTTAGTGTTTCAATGCCTGTCAGACCAACATGTATGTGACCTTTCCTCCACTTTTGTCCCATTTCCCACATTCCCAAACACCTGCTCCATTAGCAAGCACAAAATAATGTAAAAATAATGTATTTTATATTGTTTTTTACAAAAAAAAGGTTAATGGAACTATCAAAATCTTCTTCAATAAAGAAAATTATGAAAATTATTATATCTCACCATAGGTTTATGAAAGCTATGTCTGAGGGTTTACTAAACTCTGCTAGTTGAGCATTCTGAGTTATTGTTTTCCTTTACTGAACTTAATTGGCTTCTATGCCATTTTTCCACCTAATTTGGTGTGTTCCTTCTGTGCTGTCAGTATTGTGGAATTAGGAGGTGTCTTGGGGCTGAGTATGAGGCTGTGTGATCCAGGAATTCTGTAGCACTTGGCAGATGAGTTCCAGTGGCCTGGTTTGTATCTATTCTAAGGTTGGTGGTACAGCTGTGGAGCTGGGCTCTGGTTTACATGATATGTCGGATATGAGTGTGCTCCTTGGAGTTCCATAAGTGAGGCGGTGTGGGGGGATGCTGCCTGTTACCACACTGAGAAGATCCCAAAGTTTTAAGGCAAAAAAGTTTACCATTTTTTTCTTCAATTTTGCATCTCTGCAGAGAATAGTTGTGGAGCAGTGAAGTTGGGCCCTTTGCACTTTGTGAGGTGTGAATGTGACAGCTGAAGCTTAAGAAGGCCACTCAGTTTAGTCCCTGCACTCAAGGTTACCTCAGGGTTTTCAGCAGGAACATTGTTGTGCCCATGAGCATCTCTGACTTGGCTTGCATCTTTTCTGAGATTAGCAGTGAAGCTCCAACAAGCACCTTTTTAAAAATTCATTGTGAATTGTGTTCAGATAGTTGCAACCACTTTTACAGCAGCAGTTCTAGGGTACTTGCCACACCTAGGCTGCCTCAGTGGCGTCTGTGGGATGCATCACAGCCCCAGGCCCCCGGCCAGAACATGAGGAATAGCACCTGTCACAGGGCTATTGCTTACCGCGCCTGAGCCAACAATTCCCAGTGTCCAAGTCCATTGTAGGAATTCTGAGGCAGGGTCATGACAGAATCCTCAGCAAGGACCTGGTCAGTGATCACATCCAATTGGTTGGGCCATTGTTCCAGGCACCAGGTGGAAACAAGGGGTGAAATCTCCTCCGAAGCTCAACTTCAGAGACCACTGAGGCAGGAGACATACATTTGTGCCAATCATTAACAGGACTAAGGGCACACATTATCATTTTATTGTAATGAAATGTAAAAATTAAATAAAACACAGTAAATTTCTGAAGTTACTAGTGATATCCTACATATATAACTATTTATATTTGTAAATTATTAATAACTCAACAAATTTAGTATATACATATAGATACTCTTCTCTGTAGTTACTGAGGAGAAAATTAACAGCAGAAAATAAAAATTTCTAAATTTCATAAATAATAAATCATCACATTTACAGAGTTCCCTTCATTTATTAATTTTCTAGTACAATATGCTGTCTCTTACAAAAGTACCATTAGATAAGTGAGGATAGCTTGGTTCTGATCGTATAGAATGTGGGGTTTTAGTTTGATTATCACAGACAAATGAGGCTAGAAGAGCACCTGTGGTTAAAATACACACACACACATACACACACACACACACATATATATATATATATGTATATATACATATTTACACAAGCACGTGACAGGGATGAATTGAGATATTATTGGTGCCTGATTGAGCAAATTGATGAGCAATGGGATGATAAGTGACACAAGTGATATACAAATACATGTGTGTGTACACTGATATATCCTATATAAAAGTTATAAATGAACTAAAACATTGACTAAAGAAAGTAAAGTGGTATGATTTAGATTTTAAAGAGGCATAATGTACACAGTGATTTGGCAGTTTGATAATTATTTCCTTAAAAGTTCATCATTTCAGGACACACTTAGGTAACTAAAATAGCAGCTTCAAAAATTTGTTTTGATTAATTTTACTAAATCATATATCTTGGAGTCAATTGCTTGTGTGTAGTATACATGGGAAGAGATGACTAATCTTTTACTCCAGTAGACTCCAACTTTCACAGTAATGTTTTCTTTTCCCTAATTTTGCTTTATATGGTAGGCTCTTCCTTTTAGTATAAGATTATCCCATCATTGTCAGTGTATTGGCCTGTAATAAGCACCTGAACTCACAAGTCCCACCTCACAACCATTGTCCTGCAGTTGATTTGTCCTAGAGTAAGAACCTGAGTCAATGTGAACAATTACTATTTTCCTAGGGAATTTTAGAACTCCAAAAAAAGTCATAGCATTCTCTTTATTGCTACTGAAATTGTGAGATGTAATATTCAGGAGCTGTCAGCAACTATATTTTATGACATGTGGAAGGGCTATAAACCAATCTCCATAGGGAATAAAGATGAAAGACAGAAAGATTTGCATTCTACCTTCTATCCTTGGCTTCCAGAGTTTCAGTTATTAAAAGCTCTTTTGGATTGCATGGGAGTTTTCCTCCCCTTTCCTTTTGGGTTATCAAGGGCAACTTAACTTTTTCCACAATACGAATTCATTATTTACTAGTGGAGATACAAGCAAATAAGAATTTTTTGTGTGTAAAATTATTCCTTAAACACGAACCTAAATTTAAGGCTGATGTTTGAAGTTCTCTTAAACATCAGCCATTCTCATATGAGCAATTCGAGGCAGCAATGTTGAAACAAAAGGAAAGACTACATCAAAGGAGAATAACTCTGAAATACTTTTACCTACTTTTAAACATGCTGAGTTTAATAGATCTCATCCGTTCAGAGATAAACTTGCCCAAATCTAATTTGAGACACTGAGAGGAAGGGGATGATGAGAAAAGTGGACAGATTATAATCAATGGTACTAGGAGACAAAAGTATAGGAATGTTCTACCTGTGCTTGAAAGTTATCTTCAAGTCTAGGAACTAGCAGTCAGAACTCCAAGGCATGAATTTCGTAATAAATATTGATAATCATTTCTCCTGGAAAGCAAAAATGTTATGTGCAACTAGAAATAATTTAAGAATTTGTGAGCTGTAACAATGCAACCATATTATGTTTACCTGGATTTTTTCAAACCAGACAAACAAAACAAAACAACACAGTCTTTCATTGAGTATATGCAGGAGCATTAGTTTTAGAACCTCCTTCCATACCAAATTCTGTAGATCCTATACTGAAAATGATGTATCATTTGCATATGAGCTATGCTTTAAATCCTACACAGATTACTCATAATGCCTAAAACAACATAAGAAGTTGATGTATTCTCAAAATTTATTTTGCCCTCTGATTTCTGAGCCTATTTTATTTGGACCAAATCTCTTTCCTTAACATTACTTTATCAGTTGAATTATTGGTTCTCCTATATAAAACTTATGGATATACATTCACCTGCTGAAATTTATGGTAACAACTGCTATCTTACATACAATCCCCTTAGAATAATTCTACCTAATGAACCAACCTAACATGCAGTCTTCTATCTAAATTTATAAGAAAGCATCATTTCACTTCAAACTGGAACACACACAAACACACACACACACACACATATGCAATAATGCCCATGAAAGTTATGCTCTATATTCCAATGGCTAATTATCAATCAGATAAAACAATTATTCAGTGTAACAAAAGCCAATATAAATAAATAAATGCATGCTTATATATATACACATAAATATCAATAAATAATGTTTTATTAGTATTAATAAATAGTATTCAATTTGATGTTCCCTTGGATATTCCTTTTTTTCTTGGTTTTTGGGTCAGATGTGGCTCTACTCAGGCCTTATTCCAAGCTCTACACTATGGAAGAGCTCAGAAGAGAGAACCATATGTGGGGATCAAACTCTGTTCAGTCATGTGCAAGACCACTATTTATAGAGACAACTTCTTGTCATCTTGACCTTTTGATCCAATTACATGACAATAAGCATTCTAGAAAGTAATATTATATAGTATCAAAAAATGTAATAAACCCTTAAAACTCAAATAAACCTGGGACAAAGACACGGGCACATAATTAACAGTTATAGGGTATATGCTTATATTCCAAATAAAGGGTAATGAAAATAATACAAATAAAGTGCCATCACATTGTAATAAAATAACCAAATGGAACACTGGCAGTACCAAGTACAAGCAAGGCTCTGAGCAACACATATCTTTATTTATTTCCATATGGTTTTTGATATCACTTCACTGAATTCTATGCATATGACAAAATGAATAAGGAAAGTTTATTTTAAAATAAGATAACAAAGAAATTTAACCAAATAATAGAAAGATATTAGTAAAAACCTCATTTATTTTCAATCTTCATGTAAAAAATATTCAATCTTCTTAATTCTGTGCATATGATGAAATGGAGAGGGAAAGTTTATTTTAACATAAGAAAAAGAAGAAACTTAACCAAATAATTGAAAGATATTAGTAAAAACCTCATTTATTTTCAATCTTCATGCAAAAAAAATTTTCAATCTTCTTAATTCTGTGCATATGATGAAATGGAGAGGGAAAGTTTATTTTAAAATAAGAAAAAAAGAAACAACCAAATAATTGAAGGCCCTCCCGTTGATCGTCGATTTGCTCAAGCGGGCCCAGTAACGTCTCCATTGGAGACTTTGTTGTTACTGTGTCTGGCATATCGAATACTCTCGGTAGCTTGCCGGGCTCTCCGAGAGGGGCGGAGGAATCGAACTCGGGTCGGCCATGTTGGCCGCTTGTAAGGCAAACGCCCTACCCGCTGTGCTATCGCTCCAGCAAATAATTGAAAAGATGTAAAAAACATAATTTATTTTCAATCTTCATGTAAAAAGTAGTCAATTATGAACTGACATAAGCTTCCCAAAATTTACATTTATGCATTTACATTTCCAAAGTTGCAACATGCCAAGAACTTTTAGAAGTGTTTTGCTTTTATTTTGTTTGGGGGACACACCTGGTGTTGCTTAGGACTCCACAGACAAGGTTCAGTGCTCGGGAGATCATAGGGGATTCTTGAGATTGAACCAGGGTTGGTTGCATGTGAGGCAAGAGCTTTACCCACTATATGTTACTTCAGCCCTTTAGAAGCATTTTGGAAATTTATGATTGATACTGTAAATAACTCATCGAATGATAACATTTAATACTATGAAATAATAGTATGCTTATAAAATTTTTGCAAGAATCCATAGTTTTTTTTTTCTTTTTGGGTCACACCCAGCGATGCACAGGGGGTTACTCCTGGCTCTGCACTCAGGAATTACTCCTGGCGGTGCTCAGGGGACCATATGGGATGCTGGGAATCAAACCCAGGTCGACTTCGTGCAAGGCAAGCGCCCTCCCTGCTGTACTATCACTCCAGCCCCAGAATCTCATATGATTTGTTTTTATTTATCCCCACTAATTTTTGTGGTAGCTTAGAGGATAAAGGGTGCATAGGGCCTATAGGGTTTTAAAGTGAAGTTTTATCCAGGGAACACAGAGAGTAGCAAAGACACTCATGTAAGAGTAGGGCGAGGTGAGGCAGCGCCCTGTTTATTATTGACAGCATTTCTGAGTTAAGAACCGTTAGGTTCAGACAAGTAGCCCATCATGTTTAATGTAAAACAACTTCTAAATGAAATAGGATTCTATCTTGGGTCTGTCTTTTGACAATTTAAAATCTTAAATGTCTCTGTTTTTCAGATCAGCATGAAAATCATACTCCCACACATTAACTTTCTTAAAGAAACTTACTTGGTTAGTATGAATATGAATCCCAGACTTTCAATTAAGCTCTTGAAACATGTTTTTGACATTTCATTTCCGTATTTTGCATCATAAAAATATGAGTTTTCAATTATTCAAATATAAATAGAACATGATATTTTAAATCATTCTTCACTTAAGCTGAATGTATACATTTTCCAGTGCAAAATGCAAAACTCTGTTACGCAACCCTGGCCATTAAACAAGTATGCGTCATAGAATAATGAAAGAAAATACATAATTATTTAAGTTAGGGTGGTGTAATTGGTGGTCACAATTATGTAAAGTGTAACAAATTGCTGTTTATTTGGCGTCTTTTTAAGTACCGATTCATACCTTTTTCTTTTGGCAGGGGAGGGTACATCCAGCTGTACTCAGGACTTAGCCCTGGCTCTATGTTCAGGGATCACTCCTGAAAGGGCCCAGGGTACAACTTTTGGTGGGGAGTGAGGGTAGAGAGGAAAAAAAAAAACAGATTAGCCATGTGTAAGTTAAGGTTTTACTATCATAACTTAAAATTATGTGAGTGATCTAAAATTACCCCTCAATTTCATTAGAGTGACTTGTAGGCTACATTTCTTTGTTTCCTATGCAAATGCAAAATCCATACATTTGAATATCCTTGGACATACAAAATATACATTAATTTCCAACCCTCACAATGTATTAGGAAATCCAACTAACAGAATCTTCAAATATATCTAATCATTATTGTTTCACATTTTTCCATCCCTATTTGGACTAGCCTATTGTTATCTCTTACTGGGACCACTTAGTTGGTCTTACTGTTTATCCATTTGCCCAACCATATGTGTTTCTCCACATCATAGTTAGATGACTTCTTTGAAACTAGGGGATTTAGTTTCTTAGCTCGTAGTTTCTAATTGATCCCCACATTAATATGCACTGTAGCTGTCATCCCGTTGTTCATCGATTTGTTCGAGCAGGCACCAGTAATGTCTCTATTGTGAGACTTGTTGTTAATGTTTTTGGCATATCGAATGTGCCATGGGTAGTTTTCCAGGCTTTGCCATGCAGGTGGGATACTCTCGGTAGCTTGCCGGGCTCTCCAAGAGTGGCAGAGGAATCAAAACATAGCAAGGCAAACACCCTACCCACTGTGCTATCGCTCCAGCCCCCACACATTAGTATAAATAAATTAAACTAAAGGTAACCTTTGGTTTCTGGGTTTTTTGTTCTCTTTGTTTGTTACCCTACTTGGTGGTGCTCTGGACTTACTCCTTTCTCTATGCTTAGAAATTGAGTGACCACATGGGATGCAGAAGATTAAACTCAGTTAATTGTTTGTAAGATAAATTCCCTACCCAAATATACTATGGCTCCAATCCCAAACCCTCAGGTTTTATAATTGGTGGAAAGTCTCAAGGTGACAAGGATACCATCTACTAACTGTGATTTTTTGCCTTATGATTTGTGAAAGAAACAGAAAGTGGCTGAAGTGGTTAAAACGGATAATCTTCAATTAATTCTTGAAGGTGGACAAAGAGATAAACTCGTTCTAATCTGTGTAGAGGAGAATGGGCATTTGAAAATAAAGAAGGAGAAAAGGGAAGAAGGGACTTGAACAATGTAGGGAGTGAAGTTTACCAAAAGTAGAAAAAAGGTTTGCATGTGAATTCTTCATCTGCTGATACTAGTCTAGACTAGGCTACTAGAACACGCAGACTGTACATATTTCGTGGATTATTTTTGCAACAATCTTGTAGCATGAAAACTACAGAGAACATGAAAACAACAGAGAAAACAAAGTTAACTTATAAAATAAAAGAATCAGTGTATGGTACTTAATTATGTAAAGAATCACATAGTCATCTTAATCAATGATAATTTATTTATTAAGAAATCATCTAAGCATTTGCAAGATTCAGCATACTTTCATAACTGAGTAACTTAGAATTAGAAACTTTATTTACTCTAAGTAACATAGTTTGAGACAAATTATCAAAAATGAAGATGTAAAATACTGAAAACCTATTAAAATAGCCAAAATCCAAAACATTGGTAGGGCCAAATGCTAACAGGAATGTAGAGAAACAAGAATTGTCATCCATCCGTGATGGGAAGACAAAATAAAATAGTCATTTTGGAAGACTGATCAGTGTATTCGTATAAATCAAAATGTATACTTATCACAAAATCTGTAACTCAGCTTAATGTTATTTGTTCAAAGGAACTAAAACCGTGTGCTCATACTATAATGTGAAAACATTCATTGCTGTTTAATTTATAATCTCAAAACTTGGACCAAACATCAACGTCTTTTATTAGATGAATAAGTATACTCTTTCATTCAGAAATGGGATAGTATTTAATGCTAACAGAAAATAAGCTATAAAACCGTAAAAATGTACGATATAAACTTAAATGCATGCTAATAAGTGAAATAAAAATACATGAAGAGATTCAATACTGTGTAATTCTAACCATGTGATACATTAGAAAAGGATAACTCTTAAGAGATCTTGAGGGTCTGGAGAGATAGTCAGGAGGTAGGTGCTTGTCTTGCAAGTGAAGCCAGGGTTCTATCCCCAGCATCACATATGTTTCCTTCAGCCTCACCAGATGTAATTCCCATGCACAAAACCAGGAGTAACATGTCATTACATGAATTGATCCCTTGAATCTCACATCCTTCAAGAATCAGAATAAAACATATGTATTAAATGAACATTTAAAATGTTGACTATGTTTCTGTTTGTTTGGGGGTCACATTTCATGATGCTCTGAGTTTACTCCTGCTTTTGCAGTCAGAGATCACTCCTGGTTGCCTGGGGGACCATATAGTATGCAAGGGATGGAATGCACAGAGACTGAATGCAACTCAAGCAACCTACCTGCTGTAGACTGCTTCAGAAGTCTTATGATGTCCATATTTTAATATATATATTTATTTTTTCACCTCAGTTATTTATTTATGTATTTATTATTTATTTAAGGGGCTTCAAAAAATTTATTTACTTTGGGATCCATACCCTATAGTAAGTACTCAGGACTTGCTCCTAACCCTGGTTCATACAACATTAGTTGCCAGGCAATTAAGGTGGAATTGCTAGCTGCAAGGCACCTAAGCAGTGGGCTATCTGTTGGCCCACAACAAACTCAGTCTTCTCTTTTCCTCTTTTTCACATAAACGCAAACCAATCTTAAAATAAATAGGGATATTTTTATAAATATTGCAATAATTAACATGTTACCTGGATAATAAAAGTAATGTTTTTAGCATTCAGGTATTTGATAAGGCATGGCAAATTAAAAACAAAAGTTTAAAAAACCCATTTAAATGCTATCGGAGATTGGCAAAAAATATAAATAAATTCCTCATAACTTCCCGGCTGATTTCCCTGCACAGTATTGTTTTTGATGTAAATTTATTATAACACATTCCCAATTAAGACTTGTAGTATGGCTAAAAATTATGTCTCTGCTATGAAGTTGTGAACTCATCTAGTACAGTGTCAATGCTATATAATCCATTTTTCTACCTCCCAGAATTTAGAAAAACTCTTTAGCAAATGACATGGGATCAATGAATATCTGATTAAAGATGAAATATGAAATTAAAAATTAATAGTCTTTCTAATTCAACTCACCCACCAACTGTCCCCGGTTCTGTGTTATACCTTCAATAGCCAAGACCCAGAGACTATAAAACCCAGCTCCTGGAAGAGAATAGCACAGAGTCTCCTGCCCCTGCACCTGGCTGCCCTCACCAGGGCCCTTGGAGGGGAGCGAGTTGAGCAGAGTCCCAGCAGTCGAAGACCTGCAGAATGAGCCACAGCCATGCTTAGGACCACTCTCCACACATTTAGATGAGCCTCACGCATGAAGGAACTGGCAGAGGAACCAAGGCATGCGGGACCCGGGGCTGAGATCTACAAGACTGATTGGATCAGCACTGGGCCTCCTCCACCCAGATTCCCCATCTCCCAGTAGGTAGGCATTCCACCCACCAACTGCCACTGGAGCTGTGTTATCCCATCAATGGCCAAGACCCAGAGACTATAAAACCCAGTTTCTGGAAGCGCGTGGCCGCATTTGTGGCTGCATGATCTCTTATTACCTAGTTCTTACTCTTGGAGAACCCGGCAGACTATCGAGAGTATCTTCGCCTCACGGCAGAGTCTGGCAAACCCCCTGTGGTGTATTCGATAGGCCAACACTCAGTAACAGTGATGGGACTCATTCCCCTGACCTTGAAAGAGCCTTGAATGTGGCACTTTCTAAAATGTCAGGGCTAGAAGGAAGGAGATGTTACTGATGCCTGCTCAAGGAAATCTACGAACAATAGGATAACAGTGATACAGTGATACATTGATTCTAATTAAACTCTAACAAGATATTAAGCAAATAACCATTTAAATGAACAACAAATTCTGCAATAGGTAAAGGAATATATTTATCTATCCAATTGTGAGAATTAAACAAGCAGTGTTCAGAAAAAAAAGAGATTTGTAAATACTGAAATTCTATTTAAAAAGCTCAGAAGCTATTGCTAATTTTATAGTAATTTGGTAATTGTCTTATTTTATTAATGTCCTAAAACAAACAAACACTGTCCTCCCATGGTTCATTGATTTGCTCAAGCGGGCCCAGTAACATCTCCATTTTGAGACTTCTTGTTACTGTGTTTGGCATATCGAATACATCAATGGTAGCTTGCCAGGCGTTTCCCTAGTAGTATAAAAATTTTAAGAGTGATAGCGCAGCTTTAGGGTGTTTGCCTTGTGTGCACCCGGCCTGGTCAAGCCAGGTTCAATTTGTCCTCCCATCTCAGAAAGCCCGGCAAGCTACCGAACGTATCTTTCCCGCACGGCAAAGCCTGGAAAGCTACCCATGATGTATTTGATATGCCAAACACAGTAACAACAAAGTCTCACCATGAAGACGTTACTGGGTCTGCTGGAGCAAATCGATAAACAACGGGAGGAGAGTGACAGTGACAGTGACAGCTCTATGTTGTGTCCTCAAAAAATAATACAAAATGTGATTTAATATGTTAAAATGATTTAACTTATTCACAATATATTCATTTACTATAACAAAAATTACTTTTTGTGTTTTAATGTTAAATCCATTGATTTAATATGTAATGATTTAACATGCTAAATGGTATTTAATATGTCAAATGTCATGGTATTTTATGTCTCCTGCTAAGTGTTATGTTATGTCTGTTATTTTAAATGTTATCATTTAATATATTAAATATGTTTAACATTTTGTGAGGCTGAGCTCACACCTTTTCAAATATGTTACCATCCCACAGCACACCTACAAAGTTTAGTATTCTCCCATACAGCATCATACCCCAACCCTAATACCTGTTCTGTGTCTCCCTCCTCTACCCTTGATAATATTAGATCTATAGATGGAATCCAGGGGTACGGGGTTTCTCTTTACCTTGATCTATTTATTCATATATTACATAGGTGAGATAATCTTGTCTTCTTTGTTTTGACCTTCTTCACTTTGTATAATGTCTTCAGTTACAACCATATTATTTTAAATGGAAGCATTTTATCTTTCTTATAGATGTTTCATGCTCTGGTACATAAAAACTCATATTTTTTCATTCCTCCATATCTGCCCCTTTTTTGTAGAAGACGCAATAGACAATGCACAGGTTCTGTGTTCAGGGATAAATCCATGTGGGGTTGAGGGGAAAGTGTGGGCTGCCAGTGATGGAACAGGAGTGGCGGCATGCAAGTCAAGTGTCCTACCCACTGTATTATCTTTCCTGCCCTACTTCAGACAGTTTGTTTTCCATACTTCTCCTGCTGCAATAAACACACACACACACACACACACACACACACACACACACACACAAATGGCAGAGCCTGGCAAGCTATCCGTGTCATAATCAATATGCCAAAAACAGTAACAATAACATGGTTTGATGCTCTTCATGTTCCTGGTGCAAGCAGACACCATTGGGCCACACTAGCATGTGACAGAAACGAATGGAAATGTGGCCAGATACCAGATGTGATCCTCCGAAAACAAAAAGACACAAAATATCACCTATGAAAATAAAAAGTTAGAATTTTTTTTTATAAAATAAAAATAATTTGTAGGGAATTTTAAAAGGGGATTTTTTTTAATAATGGGGTTTACTTTGTAAATATGCAAATAAATATTTGTTAACTGTGAATGCTCATTAATGGTGAATTTTCTTATATCTAGGTACATTCCACTTATTAACTTATGGAACCAATACATTTTAAAGATAAAGAAAATTTAATTTTAAGTTTTAGACATTAAATGATTTATTCAGGGGTCAAAATGAAAATGTTCCTTTGAAAAGCAATGAGTCGATTCAGAGCATTCCACACATCATATATTACTTTTTGTAGCTAAGGAGTCCTTGATATTTTGGGATTGTAAATAGCTTTATAAATGGTCTTTTACTTCAAAAATTAACAAGGGAGTAAAATGCTTAACAATTTACGCATTTGTTCAATTTTATATATTCATTGTGTACTATGTTTTTGGGGTAACTTTGCAACTGCTCTCTTAGAAAAAATTAGAATTTTACACAATGTTGCTGCAACATCAGTAAATTAGGTGGGAGAGTATGTGGGCTTAAATGACAATACCATAGGAAGCCTTCTCATAAACAGACTTTTCCTTTTTCAGCTTTCTAAAGGTGTCTATCCAGCTGAATAGAGAATTTCAATAGAGGAATAAAGATACAAGTTATTGTGTAGGTGTTTAATTTGTGTTCACTGACCTAAACCAAAATTGTTAACATAATTCATAGTCATCAGTTTTGGCAGATGAATGTCTGACTGAAATTGCATACCACAGAGAATCCTGTGACAGAGTTATTCTCAGCTGACTGGCTAATGCAGCCTTGTCCTGTTTGTCCTATGTAAGGCCAGATCAAATTTTGAAAATGGAAGTTTTTTTTTTAACAATGTATATCTTTTGGAATAACGCAATGATATTATCGTAAGATAGAGAAATTCAGCTCATACTTTCTGTTACGTTACAGAAGAAACTATCAAAATAGAATGTGTTATGTAGCAAGTCGGGGGCACAAATTTGTCTATCGTAAACATTGTTTAACCAGTGGAAAATGAACTGCTTATAGGTGAAAGTATAGTTACAGAGTGGAAGCAATTGAAGAGTTATATCAGATATTTGCAGCAATGACATTCAAAGACTAAAGTATATTATGTTGTCTATGTAGAATCAAATTTTGGCATATTAAATAGTAATAAAGAGATTCAAATTGATGCACAAATCATTTGTTTTAGTCATTTAGTAAAATATTGCTGACTTAAGGTAAGTGGCACAAAATATTATATAATCCCAACCCTATAATTCTTTTCTTTATTATTTTTTGTTTTGTTTTTGTGGGGACCATACCCAGCAGTGATTTAGGATCACTTCTGGTGGGATAGGGAGGAGTCGAATGTAGTGCTGAGTGCTGGAGTTTTAATCATGGTATCTGCTGTACTATCTCTCCTTCCCCAAACTCCTAATATTCTCTGTCATTTGGTCTCTTTACATACATTTAATTTTGCCTCATTTAATCAAAAAATTAGGGAGCATGCTAAGAGCTTCTTCCTGGCTCTGTGCTCAGGCCCACTCCTTGTGAAGCACATGGACTATAGTGAGTTCTGGGATGAAAATTCAGTAGCCACATGCAAACCAAGTATCTTCCCCTCTGGACTAAGTACACTGGACTCCGGCCCTAAGTTTGGTTTACACTGAGAGAGAGATGGCACATATCCTTGGCATTACTCAGAAGACACATTTTTAAACATATGTTTTTTAATTCTGATTTTCCCCTTGTTTTCTTTTTTTATTTTTTTTTATTTTAATGAATCACTATGAGATACAGTTACGGATTTTCAAATTTTCGTGATTATGTTACAATCAATGTTTGAGTATCCATCCCTCCACCAGTGCTCATTCTTCTCCACCACCAATGTTCCCGGTGTCTCTCCGATCACCCTCACACCTTCCCTCCCTCTACCTCTGTGATAGACACATTCCCTCTTTCTCTCTCTTTCCTTTTGGGTGTTATGGTTTACAATATAGGCACTGGAAGCAGTCATCATATTTGATCCTATGCAGCTGTTAGAAAAAGATGAAACCATGAAACTTGCATTTAAGTCGATCAACATGGAGAGTATCATTCCCCTTGTTTTCTAAACTGGAATTTAGAAAGGTTCTTTTGGGGAAAGCCCTGACATGCTAACTTAGAGTCTAGATTAAGTGTACAGGATGGGGAAAGCCTACAAAAAGACCAAAAAAAAGGCACACAATGCCTTCTTATTCCTTTCAATTGCTGCCAACAATTACAAATGGTCAGAAGCCTGGAAGATAATTGAGATAAATCATACCCTAAAGCCACATAATATGTTTGTTTTAAGGTTTGAAACGTGTGATTTCAATTTGTTTGAAAACAATCTATGATGCTTGATTTTTAACAGTTGTTGCATGGAAGAAAGTGACTGTGAGAGTAAAAGATTAGCTGAAATGTTCACTGGATATAGAGAAATGCAAAAAGAAAGTATAAAATTGTAAAAGAGTTTAAAAAATTTGTAAAAATTGCATAGGAGTTTAAAAAAACACTGTGAAAACAAATAAATAGGGTAAGTTACTTTCAAACTAAGGTATGAAGTAAAAAATCTATTTAAAGCCTGTGTTTATACCAGTGGCATTTCATTATCTAAATTGTTTTAGTTTTGATATTGAATGTTACTCTATTTACTTTTAAGTACATATATGTGATTCTAAATTTAATTTACAAATAAACTGGTATCTCAGAAATGCTTAAGGAAAATAGTAGCTCAGCTAAGCAGTACTGTCTGGAGTTATAAAAGTTAAGCTAACAATATTTTCATTGGATGATAACTACTATACTTTGCTTATTCAATAATCTTCATTTTGGAATTTATGAGTGTTTTGAGGCTTTGAGAATAGCCTAAGGTAATATACCCCCACCTCCTTCCCACACACACTCCACTTAGGAGCTCATATTTTCTTACCTCAGGTAATTGAAATGCATTAGAGGAATGTTTTCCAAATGATATAATTAGGGACTAAGAAGGCTTGCAAAGATCAATGACTTCTGGAAAACAGAAATACCTATTATGTATATAGACATACATGTATGTATATCTCTGTGTAAGCATATTTGTATATATATGCATATACACCAGATGTATATGCATATACACATCAGGACCTTACATTTATATAGGAATAATTATATTAGAAATACACTCTTATTTTCAACATTATCAAGGTTTCATAGACTTGATAGACATAAACTTTACTGTTTAGATTAGTCACCATTCAATTTTATTCAAAGAAAAAATCAATTGAAATAGCTTTTTTTCCCCTTTCTTTGGATCATGTCCTGACCTTTTAACAAGCAATTGAACTATAATCCTGGAATTATTTGTGCCCAAGGATTTCTGGCTCTTGGGTGCTGTAGTTTTTCTTCAGAAGATATGTTATTTCTGGGTCTGAGAATTCTCTTGTCTCAAGAGAATTTAAGAGTCTGATAATCCAGACCCTTAATCCAGACAAAAATATCTCTTGTCTCAAAATCTATATTTTATAACACTTCTATTTCAGGCTCTTAAAAAAATACATGTTAGACTTTACTGTGCCTTTCTCTCTAATGTTCTCTTTGGCAAGTACTCTTCCTTTCTTAATTCTTATTTTGTAGAGATTTATTTCATTATTAATTGAACGTGCAAAGACCTTTGCACTTAAAGGCTCTTTTCTGAGGCACTTTCATCAATATTCACTTGCACTCACTCCATTTTTTGCCTCCCACCATGCTACTCACAAGTCCTTTGATCACAGTAGGATCTGGGCATAACATAACTGAGATGCTTCTGGATTATCAGTCTCTTAAATTTTTATTTTTTCAATATTACTTTGCAATCTTTGGGTGAATTTTCAAAATGTCCAACTTGGTTACCTCGTGCTAAGAAGTATAATGGATTTCCCCAGCATTTCTCAATGATGGTTTTAGGGGCCATCACAGTAGTTTATCTAGTAGGGCAGGGCACTTGCCTTTCAAGTGACAGAACAAGGTTCCATACCTGCTATCCCATACAGCACTCCCAAGAGTAATTCCTGAATGCGGAGCCATGAGTAACCCTTGAATATTTCTGGCTTTGACCCGAAAACCTAAGCAAAACAACAACTACAACAAAAATTCCATAAAGATGAATGCTTTTATCCTTCAAATTGTTTCTCAGCCAACGTGTGAGCATGCCTTATGCATTCAAGTGTAATAAGGTAAGTTACAGCCATAACTTCAGTATTGTTTCTCTCACTGCTAGGTGCTATCAGAGACACCCCCACCCACTACTCTCTCCTTTCTCCTTTAGAGAGAACAAACTAGCATCAGAGCTAAAGTTTTGACTGTTTCCCCTTATTTTTCATGGGAATTTCTCCAATCAAAACTTTCAGTTTCTAATTCAATGCAAGAGCATGGGATTCATGATCTCTTTTCTAATTACCAAGTAGTTAGCCTACTAATGCAATTGAAATTAAAACAGAGAGAAAATTCATGACACTTTAATCAAAAACACTAAATTAATGTCAGTTCTGTAGAGTCCAATCTTTATAATTTTAGACAATCTCTTAAAATTTTTGATATATTCACAAATATATATAATTATTTCATGGAATTAATTAACATATGGTAGAAGGTTCTGATATCTAGCTAGCTTCTCTTCTGGAGTAACTTTGGCATGAGACATAGCTGGAAATGGTCAGGGGTTACTACTGGCTCTGTGTTCAAGAATTACTTCTGGTAGTGCTCTGGGGAAAATATGGGGTGCTGGAGACCCAACCCTGGTTGGCCGCATGTGAGACAATTACTCTACCTGCTGTTCTACTGTTCTAGCCCTGTGGTAACTTTTTAAAATAATGAATAAAAATAACAGAACTTTCTAGGAAAATCATTTGGAACACTTGCAAGAATGAACATAGAAATGGTATTTTTATATGTCTCCTTGGGACTTGTGATACATCAATTTGAACAGAAAAGATAAAAGATTGACATGACTGACAGATCTCCTAAAATTACCTCTGCACGTCTTGTCTGGAGCTTTCCAGATAACCTTCAATGACTGAAGTTCTGAATTGCTCTCAGGAATTTCAGCATTTTTCTCATATCAAAAACAGAGTCATAATCTCATGGAACATTTGGCATGTTAGGGCACTTACAAACCTGTGGCAGAACATTTTTAAGAATGAATTTTTCACAGTTCTTTTTGGTTTGTACTTAAAGGATTATAAAATGATGTCCTTATTTTATAGTCCCTCACATCCTAGACTTGAACTGTTGGCTAGAAAATGTTTGCTTCCCAGGCGTTTTTATTCTCAAACAACCTAACTGAAGCAAATTAAATAAATATATGTTAATTCAGAATTGCATAAGGTTTAAATAGTGTTAAAGGAGACTGCAGGGGTTAATCATGAAGCTGTAACTCTCACTGCTCTGTTTAAAAAGTCCTCATATTATTTAATTATTAAAGCACAAACTAGTGCATCTAGAACTTTCAATGCAAAGGAAATAAATTTAGTTGTTTTCAATTGTTATTCAATACATATGTTAAGTGTGATGTATGTGACTATGAAATAACCTGGTTTATGAACACCGTAACATGTGGCAGAAGGGATGTTTTAAGGTGAAATATATCTTTTCATATCATGTGGATATGAAAGCTACCGAGAGTATTCGATATGCCAGACACAGTAACAACAAAGTCTCCAATGGAGACGTTACTGGGCCCGCTCGAGCAAATCGACGATCAACGCGAGGGCCTTTACCTTTTACCTTTACCTGTTTTAGGGTCACACCCTGCTGTGGTCAGGGCATAGTCCTAGCTTTGTTCTAAGGTATCATACCTGACAGTGCTCAGGAGTCCATGTGGTCTGCCAGGGGTTAATGCTGGTCAGGAGTTTGCAAAGTAGGTGCTTCATCTAGTGTATTGACTCTCTGAATCCTATCATGTGACTTTCCTTAAGAACATCAAGTAAAGGTTAGTCATAGAAAAAAAAAATAATGAGCCATTTATTTCCAAAAAATATAGCACTTCAATAACAAATTTGACTTTCTTTAAATTTTTAGAGATTACCTATACATCAATTAATAAGTGAAAAAGTTGTGACCTCCTAAGTTCTGGTCAAATCTAAGTTCATAAATGAAAGCAACACTTTAACTACTAGAACTGTGCAAATAGATTTTTTAAAAGACACACAACATATTATACACTGAGGAATCATATGCAGTGATACAACGTGAACAAAGATTTATCATTTTAATAAATATGGTATTCCCTAGAATTTTGACAGAATTCAGATTCAGTTTTACAAAAAGTATGTTTTCTGAGTAATTATTAAGTTAACATTACTCATATACACATATAACAAGTTGAGTAGTTTCAGAGAATAAATAGAAAATAACATTTGTTTTTTAAAAAAAATTGGAAATTCATTATTGAATAGTGCATTTATTTAATAGGGTTTAGCATGAGACACTCAACAAATAATGATACTGTCAATTTAGTAGAATTCAACTCATAAATCAAAGATTGATACACTTCCTTTAAAAAACTAAATAATGATTTGGATTTGCAGATTATAATAAATAATCTCAGATTCACACTGCTTTGTTTTATCTTTTAATTAAAGTTAAATATTATTTTTAATTAACTGGGGGTGGATCATAAAAATATAAAGGGAGAGTTTTGGCCATTTATGTATCATAATTAGTAATCATGATATTATGACACATACATCATACAGAGGGTATTACAACTGGTGGGAAAGGATAAACAAGTTATCCTGATGAGTCCAGAAGTACAGAAAACTCAATAACCAGGTTCTAAAATATCATACATCTCTTAAAAAGGGATGAAATACCTGTAAATGAGTAAGTTACCTGATTGGACAATCATATGGAAATGCAATCAATACTGTACGTTCATTTGCACTTTCTAGCTGATACATTTGATTCTAGGTTTTTGTTGTTTCCGTCAGCTTTTCCCTATGTCTCTTTTATAGAGAAATATGGTTTCAAACTTGAAACAAATATTACTGAGTATTTTATCTTCTATCTTATTTAACATAAAAGATGAAGGGGGAAATTTGGTAAAGAATCGCTAGTTATAGCATGATTTTTATTTGTCTTTCAAGGAACACTATTTGACATGACTTAGGTGAAACATAGAAAAATGCCTGCACTAACTTGCAATTAGAAGACTACTTTTCTTTAGGGCGTTTTAACAAATATAGAATCATCTTCTATAGAAAAGAAATCTATAGAAGATTCCTTAATTAGTTTTAGTAATTTCACCCACCAATCAGCTCAAAGATTTTCAAAGAACAGAAAGGAATATGTCTTTTACATTCTAGAATACCCTTATTTGGAAAGCTAATTATAATCAGCATGTGCATATAGGTAAAGGTCTCCATTAGAAGACAGAGGAGCACACCACACATTTTATATATTTTTCCATTTGGAGATAGTGGGAACATATCAACTTATATGTTTAAAAATGATACCTGTATATTTGTAACATTTTAACTTTTCATTCCTCTGGCATTATAAAGCTTGCTGACTATAATAAAACTATACTTGAGGTGTTCTTAGTATTCAACTAAATACCTAAATTTTTAATTTTATTATTTATTTAACGTTTAAAAGTAAATCATTAAAATGAATAAATATATTAGTAAGAAATCATTGTAAAAGATTCCTGTGTTACACACAAGCTTACTACTTTTGTATAATTACATTTCAAGTTAGTTGATCCAAGGTGTAAGATAGCATTGTTTTATGGCTCTGTTCTATTATAATGCCCAGATTAGAGCTCTTTATCATTCTTATATTATTAATATGCATTGTCAATTCAGTTTGTATCAATGCAAGTTCAATTGTTTTCTGATGCACAAAATAGAATTGTAAAGGTGTCTTTAAATACAGAATATTGTACATTATAGTGCTACCTTTATATCCTTCCTTTGACAATAAAATAAATACTAAGTAAAGTAAAGTAAAGGCCCTCCCGTTGATCATCGATTTGCTCGATCGGGCCCAGTAACGTCTCCATTGGAGACCTTGTTGTTACTGTGTTTGGCATATCGAATATGTCACGGGGAGCTTGCCAGGCTCTGCCGTGCGGGCGAGATACTCTCTGTAGTTTGCCGGGCTCTCCAAAAGGGGCGGAGGAATCGAACTTGGGTCGGCCATGTTGGCTGCATGCAAGGCAAACGCCCTGATTATCTAAATTACTACCAGAGTATTTTTAAAATGAAAAAAGCTTTGAACACACTAAAAAATTCATGATAATCTTCCAAAGCTGAACAGACTGGAACTTGTACAACTACCATTACGGTTAATTCTTTTAAAAAATTAATAAAACAAAGAAGACATATTATGTCAACTAACATATTTAGCAAAAAAAAAAGTATTCTGATCCTTAGATTTTTCCTATGGAGACAAAAGTATAAGTGAAATTATCTCAATTTAAACATAAATACAAAAAACTAAATGACTTTAATAGGATCTGAGATTGTACTTTTGTTTTTGTTATTATTTCTGTTTTTCTGCCTTTGGAACAACACTAGCAGTGTTCAATGCTTCTCCTGGCTCAGTATTCAGGGATCACTCCTGATGGAATTCAGGAAAGCCACATGGGGAAGGGGATGTCATCTACAATTGAACCCTAGTCCGCTATGTGCAAGGTAAGTGCCTTACTTACTGTACTATCTCTTGAGTAACCAAGCTTATGCTTTTGAACAATTATAAAACACATGACTCTCTGGCAAGTACATCATTTTTAAATTAATGGCAAAAAATTACTTTTATGACCATTATGACATAAATTTATAACAAAATTTAAAGATACTGAAAAAAATTTAAAAATTCAATTAAGCTACTATTAAGCCTATAAAATTAATTAAGCCTATAAAACACATGGCATTTTAAAATAACGTCAGATCAATTGACTAAATTAAAATATATGCATATGCATATATATGTATATAACTTCTTGGAGTTAGAGATACAGTATAGTTTGTAAATAGTTTTCTTGTATGCAGCCCACCAGGGTTTAGTTTGTTGTGCCCCACATGGTCCCCTAAGCCACAGTCAGAATGTTTCCTGAGAACAGAGACAGGGTAAAGCCCTATATTTAAAGCCCTATATTTAATGCCATATATTTTGACTGCAGTATTTTCTATTTTATCTTAAATTAGTTACAAATTAATTTTAAATGAGACATACATTGAACTCCAATTAGATATTTTCAAAACTTTAATTGCTGTCAAAAATGTAAATTATCGGGTCTGGAGTGATAGTACAGGGGATAGGGCATTGCAGTTGACCAATCCAGGTTCCATCCCTGGCATTCCCATATAGTCCCTTGAAAACCGCCAGCAGTAATTCCTGAGTGCAGAGCCAGAAGTAACTCCTGAGCATCGCCAGGCATTGCCCCCAAACAAACAAAAAACTAAGATATTAAAAGTAGTTTCTATTCAATTAATATCCAGTTTTAATTCCATTTTAATAGACTGATGAATTCCTAATTGCTTCATTCAACTGTTTAATGAACATGGAAAATATTTGTACTCTCTACATAGCAAGATTTACTATTATAATCATGCATTTTGGCTGGAGCGATAGCACAGAGGGTAGTGCGTTTGCCTTGCATACAGCCAACATGGCTGACTCGAGTTCAATTCCTCTGCCCCTCTCAGAGATCCCGGCAAGCTACCGAGAGTATCTCGCCCACATGGCAAAGCCTGGCAAGCTATCTGTGACGTATTCGATATGGCAAACACAATAACAAGTCTCACAGTGTTACTGGGCCTGCTCAAGCAAATCGATGAACAATGGGAGGACAGTGACAGTGAGAGTGAATCATGTATTTAAAATCATTTCATATACATGGGCAAGTGTTAAAAATCATCAAAAGATTTAAAATAAACTTTTCCTATATTTATCAACTATGAGTAGTGGAAGAATTTAAAAGATTGCCGTACTGTTTATTCCAATTCAGATGTTTTGTACAAAGGAGAGCTTAACAAATACTCAATAATAAAAGACAATCTAAAACTATAGCATAGGAACTGGGAGACAATACAGTGGGGATGATACTTGCTATGCATGCATCTGACCTGTATATGATTCCTGGCACCCCGTTTGATCCCATAAGTCCCACCAGGAGTTATCCCTGAGTACAGAGTCAGGAGTAATCCTTGAGCATAGCCAGTTGTTGCATACAAACACACACACACACACACACACACACACACACAAACCTGTAGTGCGACTTACATTTCCGGCAAATATTAAATGAATATAGATTTGTTGAATTTGAATTCATTATAAGGTATAAATAGATTCATTTTCCTTAGAAGGATATGTGTAACATATTCTTTCACACATTTTATATAAAATAAAAATAAGCAATATAGTTCATTGTATTCTCTTAAATTTGATACATGTGATATATGGTAATTCACAAAGCTGAAAGAAGAATTCATTATTACCTTTTAAAATAATCCAATACTAGCTAGAATAGTGTTTATTATTCGTTACATGTCAGAGACGCCATGATCTCTATAGGTGTATTATCTTTTAAAATTGTTACCAACTGCAGATGTATTTATTCATTTATGTTTTTATATTCTGGAGCAATATAGTTTTTACTGAATGAAACTTACTTAAAAAGAGGCAGGTGGAGAGATGGAAAAGCAAGCAAGCAAGCAAGCAAGCAAGCAAGCAAGCAAGCAAGCAAGCAAGCAAGCAAAGATACATAGAAACAAGTAAGCAAAATGTGTGTTGAAAGCTGAACATGGAGATCAAGTCTAACCACACTCCCAAAATGAGGAAACCAAGTCTCAGAATGTTTCATCAAACCCCTTTTCAACTACAAGCCCCTTTTCATCTACAGTTGCTTTTTGATTATTTAATTTAAAAGGTAATGCTTCTTTGTAGCTACTCACCTCAACTAATATTTCTTTCCACTGTTACCTTTTGAAGCATTTTTATGGCCTTGACTTCATTGAAACAGACATACAGCTCAAAGAACCTTGGATAGTTTATTTCCTGCGCGCCATTGAGAAGAGCAAGGCACACAGGCTTGTTCATTTTCTAATTGAAAGAAATAATAAAGAAAACTACAACTGTTTTTATGGTGCAAATGCTGCACAATGGCATCATGTTTTCAACATTACACTAACCTTAACATAAGGATGTAATATGCAGCTCACTAGCCAAGGCCAGGTCTTAAATTCTGTATTCATTGCTATAGAAGCTGCTTCACACTGTGCAACAGATCATGGCATAGATTAGAGAAACTAAGTATCGCTCAGTAGTATTTTAGTACTATGTAAAGTGTAAATATGCATAACACCTCATGTAAATATTTGTAGATTTTAGACTACCCATGGCTCAGAGATTAAAAGATGCCAATATTTAGTTGTATCACAAAAATCTATGGCTCAGAGAATAAACAATGCCAATATTTAGTTTCATCATGAAATAAAATTATATTTAAGAATTTATATAGTCTAGGCCCCAAGGAAGACTTAGAGCACTTTTTTTGTAACCAATGGTTCAAAGTTTAAATCCCTGTTGTCCCACATTCACTGAACATGATATTGGCAGTTCTTTGAGCCTGGCAGCTATGGCATGAGTCTTGGCACTGCAAGTGATTTCTGACTGTGCAAGTCATGCATGTGTGATCACCAAAAAAAAAACACAGTCACTCGTGAATCCCACCACTAAAACTATGTGCAAACACCATGAGCAGGAAATGTCACCTCTAACAAACATGTCTGCAAGTGCCACAGCGACCCTCGGTGAGCATCACAACTGTAGCTTGTGTGTGTGTTCTGCCTAGCAAGCGCCTGTGCAAGGAAAGAGTGCACTGCAGCTAAAAGCACTGCAGCTCAACCTCACTGAGCACTGTGGCCCACCCACAAGCACCGCAATCTGCTGTGGGGCCCAAGGGAACCACAGTTAAAGTTCTGTGTGAAGCCAGTCATCACAAGTTCAACAACAGTGACAAGAAAGAAGGGGGTGGGGGATGGCGCATGGATAAATATTAATAAAAACTAGGTAAGTAAAAAATATTATATATATTCTGGGTTTGGGGGTCACATCTGGCATTGCTCAGGGTTTATTTCTGGCTCTACACTCGGGGATCACTCCTGGTGTTGCTGAGTTACCATATGGAGCATCAAATATTGACTACATGCAAGGCAATTACCTTACTGATTGTATTATCATGGAAGGCCTCCAAAATGTATTTTCACAAAGATGTTTATAGTAAAACAGGTCTTATAGTTCACTGGGACGGGGTGATAGCACAGTGGGTAGAGCGCTTGCCTTGCATGCAGCGGATTCGGCCCAGCCCAGTTTGATTCCTCCACCCCTTTTGGAGAACCCAGCAAGCTACCGAGAGTATTGTGCCCGAAGGGCAAAGACAAGCAAGCTAATGCCAAAAACAGTAACAAGTCTCATAGTGGAGACGTTACTGGTGCCCACTCGAGCAAATTGATGAACAACGGGAGGACAGTGCCACACAGTGCTATGGTTCATTTGCTTCTTCCATTATCTCTTCTTCTTTCCTTCAGAACATTTATAGCATTAAAATTCTACAAATCTTTTTCTTAGATGTGGATAATACTAATAATACCTTTACTATTACTTAGATATGAAGATATTTTAAAAATATTAGTTACTGGTTTTCTCATTAAACCTACTTTTTTTTTTCCCCTTTTTGAAATCAGCTAACAGATCTGCTCTAATTTCTCAGTTCTTCAGGTTCATGTAAGGATTTAAAAAAAAAAATCCTCATTCTAACTTGTGTGCACCTTCAGTGCTGGAAAGATGGTTTAATTGCCATGTTAACATATGCAAAAATGAAATGTGATTACCCTACACAAAAATACAGATCCTTGGGAAAGTAATCTCATATGGTTTGCCTCCGTTAGTCTACAGGAAGAAAAATGGCAAAAAGTTGGAAAAGAATGGTTAATAAAATAACTCTTCTATTCCTAATAAACTAGAGTTATGTTTTCAAAAAAGCACAAGACTGCAGAGGAAAGTTACTTTGTTGCTCTCTTGAAAGCAATCATATTTTTATTGACATTAGAAAGGTTATCACATTTTTATATGAAAAAACCTCATCCTGGCTTTTGAACATTTTCTTTTCTTCACCTTTACAGATTTAGCACAGAAAACAGCTATAACCATGCTGGCTCCCACATTCCCTCTATTCTAGACCAAGTAGATCCTTTTTTTTTTGTAGATGGAGCTTTAGGGGAAAGCATTTAACATGTCTCTTTTAATTAAATTACATGTCATGATTACTTAAATTTAAGTAATCTTCACATTTAAGCTTCCGGTAACAACTTGAAGTGTGTCTTAAAAGTATTTCAAAAAGGCCAGAAACAAATGCTTGTATGAATAGCATTGTATCATTATATCACTGTCATCCCATCGTTTATTGATTTACTCAAGCGGGTGCCAGTAACATCTCCATTCATCCCAGCCCTGCGATTTTAGCAGCCTCTCCTTACTTATCTTTCCCAATGCTGCAGTATTGGAGGCTCTTTCAGGGTCAGGGAATGAGACCCGTTTTTGTTACTGTTTTTGGCATATCGAATACACCATGGGTGGCTTGCCAGGTAAATAGGTACTGATGTATATCTATGGTCTTTCATTGGATGACATGAGATTAGGAGTTGATTCAGATAACTATGCTGATTGTGAATGGTTGACAAAACTTTGTCCCTATGATACAAATGATCATAATTAGGAGATTCATTATTAGGAGAAATGTTTTGCCCGTTTCTTTGGGAAATGGGTTGGTTGTTTCAGGGATTAAACCCAGGATCTCATACATAGGAGAACTTGCTTTAGATAATCAGTTTTGAAATGCAGAATATTATTACTAATGATGAATGTCAGTGAAGTAAATTCAACAATCTCTGACACAACTCAACAGAACATAACTTGGATTTATCCTTGTAACATAGACTTCAAATTTCCTAACTTTATTCAATTAAATTTGCAAACCTAATGTTGCATTTACTTTTACTTAAGCTAATTCTTATCTCTTTTTCCCATTTGTATTTTAAAAAGCTCTTTGTGCTGAAATTCTATCTCTATTTAAGAAAATCTCTTGTAATAAAACTTCTCCCTTGAATTGGATTATTTGCCATACAGTACTTTATTTTCTTTTCCTAAATATTTGATAAACATTATCTGGAACCAATTAACACATTGATCATTTCAATGTTTATTAAAACCCTCTTAATGACTTTTAAGGAAGAAACATGGCTGTATTTGCAAACATTATATAGTGCATTAATCTAGGACATCATGCAGAGAGAAAAAGACATTGAAGGCATAATTCATTGGTTGTGAAAAAAGTTTCGTTAGCAGCCTGGTGAAATATTCTCTGAATGCTGTTATAAATATAATAACAATTTTCTGGTAGAGAAGTCAAGACAGCTTAGAGAATTGGTGAGGAGTTATGGGTGAAATTCTCAAAGGGGACTATTGAGGCCCCAAGAAAGGGCTTAAACGCACTGGACCGAGGGAAGCAGCTGCAATTGATTTAGCAAGTAATAATGCAGAACACAGGGTAGAAAAGAACAGAGGAACACATAACACTTCTGTCCTGACTTCAGTGTTTTCCTGAAGGCCAAGGGTATAATTCTGCCAAACTTTTGAGACTGTTTTTCTTCTGAAGTATTTTCCTTTTCACTTTTTAATAAGTCAGTGTGCATCCATTACAGTCCAACTATTTGACGAGCAGTCTCTCAAAAGAGACTGGGCCTTCTTCGTGTAAAGAGAAACTCAGTTCACCTCTGTCTTTGGCTCCCATTGGCTAACAGTTTTCTTTTTGTCTCTCACCTTTTCTAGGATGAAGGTATTTTAGTAAAACCATTTTGTTTAGTAACTTCTGGATGAGTCACAACAGTGACAGGACTGGAAAGAAGGTGCGTTATACGGTTGGGTTGAAGTGTCTCCCTTTGCCCTAGAAGACGGTTTTAACTGCTGTTTCTCACAGCGTTGAGCATTACTTTAGAGCCCTGTGTGTTAGAAATGATTTCATGCAGGCATTTAAGCATAACCTTCCATGGCTGCCTGAAACAGCACAATTGTTTCAGGAATGAAGAAGTCACAGTTCCTCAGGTTCAGAGAGCTATGGTGATCCCTTCAAATGCCTCAAAAAGATTAGGTGATTACTCCTTGTCAGGTGATCTATGCTTACAGGGTTTTACATCTTTAAAGATAGAAAGTGCTCCAATTGTTTAGAATATTTTCACTTCTGTCCTCAGGCTTTAATTTTCACTAATGCTCTTTTCTCCATCTGAACTGAAATTGTCACTTTTTATAGCTCCTTCTGAGCAGCATCTTATTGTGCCACAATCCATGTTTGTTCTATTAGCTCAGACATCCCCTTTCTCATCCCCTTGATCATGCCTGTATCAGTTCAACATCTTGCTAATCATCCAACCCAGAGGTTGTCCTAAAAAAAAAAGACAGGAACTAAAACTAAATCTAATTGAATGGTTGTTATATGCAAACTCTTAGTCATATATAGGCCATACAATTCAATTAGACATAAATATGACACTGAATTCCTAATAAATCGACTGCAAACTATAAGGATAAATGAGAATCACAAGAAATTAATGGTGACAAGTATGTCGGCTTTAATATCTATAGTCACATATACTGATAGTTACTATACATTTAAAATATGCATTATTCTATATATAAATAAGTATAATTATGTTATAATTTATATGCTATGTGTAAATTATGGAAATGAAGAGAGAGTTCAGGGGTTAAGGAATTGCCTTGCATCCTGTCGATAAGATTTGAATTCCTGGCACCATTTTTAGTCTTTTGAGCACTTTCAGGATTCACCTTTTAGCACACAGCGCAAAGACATTTTATTGCTGTGATTAATAGAAATGAAGATATCAGAATGAAATTGATGTAGTCAAGGTGGCAACCTAGGATCCTGAAGCATAATTTGGGCTGCCAAAAGACCCCAAATTATTCTTTCCCATATTACATTTTAAAAGAACTCATAGCAAGTGCTTTGACTCGTAAGCCTCATTTAAATCAAGAAAATTTACAGACCATATTGTCTCTACTCTCCCAATTCATTTAAAGTAACCATTTTATAACAATAATTCAATTACTAGTGAAATATAGGAGTAACCATAGCCAGTTCTTTGAGGGTACAAAATACCACCCAAAAGACTCTTTTCTCAAAATGGAGATTTGGGATTTGAAACCTCATAAATTCTACTACAAGATCTTTTATTGCTGAGATGTGTTAAAGGTTATTCTATTTTGAGACCCTCTTAATAGCTTTACCTGTTCTTAGCAAGTAGTAATGATTACTGTTTAAGAATGCATTAACTACACATACTGAATAATTATTGTGTTACACAGGGAGCCTCTACAACTAACATTTAACACATCTGCAGTGTTTATTCTAGTATGTATATCAGCACTGTGTTTAAACAATCCATACATTGAGAAAGCAGCAGGGAGAAGGGATACAGGGTTGGCAAGAAAATGAGCAAGGAAAAACATTACTTTGCAACGTCGGGTGGGTAACAAAGACAAAGAAAGGTAAAAGGAAAGGAAAGACTTGAAGAAAAGAGGGAGTTACAATATTAAACCAGTAGATGTCTTAAAGACAGAAAAAATATTCTAAATATTCTTTAGGCAACAAAGGCATTCCTATTACTGGAAACGTGTAATGCTAATGTTGTGATGCTGTGACTTCCACATGCAAGGAATTTTTATTGAACATAGTAATGTTCTGTAAGTACTCTATGTTGGCTATTATTTTGCATATAATTTATTATATAAATTAGATCAAGAGGAACAGAGAGATTTTCCGTGAACTTGTTAACTGAGGTTGATTTTAAGAAAAGTGTAAGGACTTGGCCACAAGAAAAGAAAATTCATGCAATTTGTCACTAGATGGTTTGACCCAAGGGCGTCATACTGAGTGAGGTAAGTCAGAAGGAGAGGGATAGATACAGAATGATTTCTTTTACATATGGGATATAAATAACATAGTAAGAAGAAAAGTGGCTGAAAGCAACAGAATGAGAACTGGTCTACAGAACTGATCTCATCAATGTGTGTGTGTTTGTGTGTGTGTGTTTGTGTGTGTGTGTGTGTGTGTGTGTGTAGGGGACAACATTTGTGAAGGTTGGTGAAAGTGGGAAGAGAGCTCTCTTCTACAATAAGAGAAGCAGATGCTGGTGGTAGAGACTATAGTGTTGGAATTTTGTACACCTAAAGCTGCTAAATTAACAGTAGTGCAAATTAGATCTCAAAATTTTAAAAAAGAAAAACTCAAGAAATATTTTGATGGACCAGCGTGGTAGTACATCAGGTAAAGTGTTTGCTTTTAACACAGCCAATTCAAGTTTGATCATCGGCATCCCAGATGTTCTCACAAACACTGCCACGAGTAATTCCTGAGTGCAGAACCAGGAATAAGCCATATGTATTGCTGGCTTTAACCAACAAAAAAATAGAAAGAAAGAAAGAAAGAAAGAAAGAAAGAAAGAAAGAAAGAAAGAAAGAAAGAGAGAGAGAGAGAGAGAGAGAGAAAGAAAGAAAGAAAGAAAGAAAGAAAGAAAGAAAGAAAGAAAGAGAAAGAAAGAGAGATAGAGAGAGAAAGAAAGAAAGAGAGAAAGAAAGAGAGAGAGAGAAAGAGAGAGAGAGAAAGAAAGAAAGGAAGAAAGGAAGGAATGAAAGAAGGAAGGAATAGAAAGAGAGGAAGAAGGAAGGAAGGAAGGAAGGAAGGAAGGAAGGAAGGAAGGAATAGAAAGAAAGGAAGGAAGGAAGGAAGGAAGGAAGGAATAGAAAGGAAGGAAGGAAGGAAGGAAGGAAGGAAGGAAGGAAGGAATAAAGGGAAATAAGGAAAGAAAGACAAAGACAGACAGACAGAAAGAAAGAAAGAAAGAAAGAAAGAAAGAAAGAAAGAAAAGAAAGAAAAGAAAGAAAGACCCTGACATCTAGCAGTTCTCTCAGGATTAACTGCAGTGAAGACTAAAGCATTATATTGTACCCCAAGAGAAAGTTATTTCTCTTTCCTGGAATTTCCATTTTCCTGTCCACTGATACACCTTGTGCTTTTATCTTTTTCTTTTTCTCAGTGTTTCTCTCTTAGACTCCTCAAATTGAACTGCTTCTTTTTATGCACCCCTGCGCCTCATTCACATGGTGTCTTCATATTCTTCCTAAGCATGATATTTATAGTCTTCTGTATTCTCCTATTTATTTCATGACTCATGACAAGTTTCAATGTGAGCATGTGCATTTAAATAGGACTACTATATCTGTTTATAAAGAGCATTATAATAACACTAAATATAATCATGTTTTTTCTGAATAATAACCAAAAAAGATACATCTGGTTTTTAAAGTATTCCAGAGTCATTCATAAATGTATTACCTTCCCAATTACTTGTACATTCTTTCTCATAAAATTCAAGTGGAATAATAGTAAATTTAGGTTTTGAGTAAAATATTCAGATAAATGAAAATGTATTTAAATGTAGAAGGTGTGGTCTTCTTTATAGAACTTCTCCAGCTCCATGTAGAACTTCTCAATTTCTCCTTCATCATAATTAGATGTTGGTGCGTAGACAATCAAGATAGAAACTGCAGGCAGTGAGCCACATCTATTCAAAAGTAAACATCTGATTTGGGTTGTTAGGCATTCCAATGAATCAATGCTCATGGCCAAGTTTGTGTTGACAAGGACACCAACACCTCCAACACCTCTTTTATCGCATGTTGCGAGGAACAATTCTTCCCCAGTGTCAAAGATGGCATGATAAGATTGGTGCCTTCTTGTCTCGGTCAGACCAATGATGTAGTACTTGATCTTTTGAGCTTGTACCATCAGGTCCTCGATGGATGCATCTGATGCTAGCATACGTGCATTGAAAGTACAGACGATCAGTTTTGTACTCCTTCATTGCGGCAGCCTAGTTCGGCCTTGAGATTTTATCGGCCTCTCCTTTCTCATCCTTCTCAATGCTGTCATATTGGTAAAGCCTTCAGGGTCAGGTGAATGAGACCCATTTTAATTACTGGTTTGGGCATATCGAATACACAACGGATAGCTCACGAGGCTCTGCCTTGAGGGCAGAATACTCTCCGTAGCTTGCCAGGTTTTCCGAGAGGGATAGAGGCTTTTGGGGCGACTTCTAATCGCCCTTGTAGGTGTTACCATATTTGAACCCTATCAAATATGGTATGGCAATTCTGGAAGATGGGTATTTAGTGTCTTATAATGTGCGCGGCCGCGCGGGTCCAGAAAGCATCCTGGAGTGTGGAAGCGGCTGGGTAATATAGGTAGTATCGGTAGTGGAGGTCTGCCAGTGAGGTATTTACCTGGTCCCGGTAGGGATAGGGTGGGTCTTCTGTGCCCAATCCAATCCCTGGGTCTCTGGTGCTTGGTGGAAGCAGACAGGGCAGGGTAGGGTGGGGCTCCTGATTATAATCCCTTTGTCACCTGTGGTTGGTGGGAGCAAGCAGAGATTCTCTGTCCCTGGGTCCGTTGAGCCTAGAGTCAATGGTCTCAGAGAGTTCCACTTATCTTGTTCTGAGGGGCTTCAGTCATTCATGAGTCTCGGTTGGAGCGGCCACACGGATCCAGAAAGCGTCCTGGAGTGTAGCGGTGGTTGGGTAGTAGAGGTAGTGTCTTCCACAAGATCACTGTGGGTGATTTTAATGCCAAGATAGGACCGAGAAGATCAGCTGAAGAACTTCACATTGGGACCCATGGCCTAGAATGGAATGAACAGGGTGAGAGACTGTCTGAGTTCATCATGTCGACCAAGACCATCCATGGTAACTCACAGTTTCAGAAGGCCGAATCTAAATGTTGGACATGGGAGATACTTCTGGTTGTTAAAGTATTAAGAACCAGAATACTTAAGACTTAAATTAATACTTAAGTACTAAGTAACTTAGTACTCCCAGTGAACGATTCCACAACGAAATAGACCACATCATATTCAATCGACAGTTTGGCCTGACCAATGTTGCTGTTGTCCCAAAATTCCAAACGAGATCGGACCACCGTCTCCTTCGTGCAAAATTCTACTTCACAGAGCAGGGAGAAATGGCTGCAAAGTTTAAAAAAAGAAAGCCCAGAACGACTACCAACTGGGAGCTCTTTGGCACTATTGTGGCAACATGGGAAGATGCCATTGTTGACAACACTGACAAGGAATATGATAGACTGGTTCAGCACTTCCATGATGGTGCGAGGAAAGCCAAGAGAGAGATAGTCACAAAAAAACGCCTGTCTTCGAAAACTCTTTTTTTTTCTTTTTTTATTAGTGAAAAACCATGAGGTACAGTTATAGGCTTACAAATTTTGTGCTTGGGTTTCAGTTATACAATGATCAAGTGCCCATCCCTCCACCAGTGCCCGTCATCCATCCCCATGGGTCCCAGCATCCCCCCCCCATACTCATCCCCCCCCCCCATCCCATCCTGCCTCTGTGGCAGGGTATTCCCCCTTGTTCTCTCTCTCTTCTTTTGGGTACTGTTTTTTGCAAGAGAGGCTTTGAGTGGCAATCATGTTTGGTCTATCGACTACTTTTAGCATGCTTCTCCCACCCTGGGAGGACCCTCACAACACCCTTCATTTGGTACTCTCTTCTCTATCTGAGCTTCCTTTTCACCTAGAGCCTGTGGCTGGCCTTCCATTCATGGAGCAAAATTCCTGGTACTAATCTCAGACATTCCTGGGTGTTACTCTCCCTTTTTGTTGCTTTATGTTCCCCAGATGAATGCAATCTTTCTGTGTCTATCCCGCTCTTTCTGACTCATTTCGCTTAACATGATACTTTCCATGTAGTACCACTTGTATGTAAATTTCATAACTTCATCTTTTCTAACAGCTACATAGTACTCCATTGTGTAAATGTACCAAAGTTTCTTTAACCAGTCATCTGTTCTTGGGCACTCAGGTTTTTTCCAGATTCTGGCTATTGTAAAGAGTGCTGCAATGAACAAACAATTGCAGATGTCACTTCGACTATACCTTTTTGCCTCTCTGGGATATATTCCCAGGAGTGCTATAGCTGGGTCAAATGGCAGATCAAATTCTAAATTTTTGAGAGTCGTCCATACTGTTTTCCAAAAGGGTTGGACCAGCCGGCATTCCCACCAGCAGTGAAGGAGGGTCCCTTTCTCGCCACATCCGCGCCAGCACCGGTTGCTTTTGTTCTTGTGGATGTGGGCCAGTCTCTGTGGTGTGAAATGATATCTCATTGTGGTTTTGATCTGCATCTCTCTGATGATTAGTGATGTGGAGCATTTTCTCATGTGTCTTTTTGCCATTCGAATTTCTTCTTTGCGAAAGTTTCTGTTCATTTCCTCACCCCATTTTTTGATGGGGTTGGGTGATTTCTTCTTGTGGAGTTTAACCAGTACCTTGTGTATCCTTGATATCAACCCCTTGTCGGATGTTTACTTGGTGAATATCCTTTCCCATTCTGTAGGCTGTCTTTATATTTTGGTCAATGTTTCTTTTGAGGTGCAGAAGCTTCTTAGTTTAAGATAGTCCCATTTGTCTATCTCTGTTTTCACTTGCTCGGCCAGTGGCGTGACATCTTTGAAGATACCATTAGCATCAATATCATGCAGAGTTTTGCCGACTTTGTCTTCAATAAACATTATGGATTCTGGTCTGATGTTGAGGTCATAAATCCATTTTGTTCTTACTTTTGTGCATGGTGTTAGGCAGAGATCTGAGCCCACTTTTTTGCATGTAGCCATCCAATTTTGCCAGCACAGTTTGTTGAAGAGGCTTTCCCTGCTCCATTTCACTTTTCTTGCCCCCTTATCAAAAATTAGATGATTATATGTTTGGGAGGAAATGTCAGTATATTCAACTCTGTTCCATTGGTCTGCAGCTCTGCTTTTGTTCCAGTACCATGCTGTTTTAATTATTACTGCCTTGCAGTAGAGTTTGAAGTTAGGGAGGTTGATTCCTCCCATTTTCTTTTTCCCAAGAATTGCTTTAGCTATTCGTGGGGGCTAATTGTTCCATATAAATTTCAGCAGTGTTTGCTCCATTTCTTTGAAGAATGTCATGGGTATCCTTATAGGGATTGCATTGAATTTGTACAGTGCTTTGGGAAGTATTGCCATTTTGATGATGTTGATTCTCCCCATCCATGAACAGGGGATATTTTTCCATTTCCTCGTGTCCTCTTTTATTTCCTGAAGTAGCGTTTTGTAGTTTTCTTTGTACAGGTCCTTTACTTCCTTAGTTAAGCTGATTCCTAAATACTTGATTTTCTGGGGCACAATTGTGAATGGGATTGTTTTCTTGATGTCACTTGCTTCTCTTTCACTATTTGCGTATAGGAATGTCATGGATTTTTGGGTATTGATTTTATAGCCTGCCACTTTACTATACAAGCCTATTGTTTCTAGGAGTTTCTTGGTAGAGGTTTTAGGGTTCTCTAAGTATAGTATCATGTCATCTGCGAATAGTGAGAGCTTAATTTCTTCTTTCCCTATCTGGATGCCCTTAATATCTTTTTCTTGCCTAATCGCTATTGCAAGTACTTCCAGTACTATATTGAACAGTAGTGGAGAGAGTGGGCATCCTTGTCTCGTCCCTGACCTTAGGGGGAAGGGTCTCAGTTTTTCCCCATTGAGGATGATGTTTGCTGTAGGTTTGTGGTAGATGGCTTTAACTATATTGAGGAAAGTCCCCTCTATCTCCATTTTGGCAAGGGTTTTCATCATGAATGGGGCTGGATCTTGTCAAAAGCTTTCTCTGCATCTATTGATATGATCATATGATTTTTATCTTTTCTTTTGTTGATACGATGGATTATGTTGATTGATTTCCGAATGTTGAACCATCCTTGCATCCCTGGGATGAATCCCACTTGGTCATGATGTATGATCTTTTTGATGAGTTGTTGTATTCTATTGGCTAGTATTTTGTTGAGAATCTTCGCATCCGTGTTCATCAGGGATAATGGCCTGTAGTTTTCTTTTCTTGTGGTGTCTTTGTTTCCTTTTGGTATTAGAGAGATATGGGCTTCATAGAAGCTGTTTGGGAGAGTTTCTGTTTTTTTCAATTTCCTGGAAAAGCTTGAGAAGAATTGGCAATAGGTCCTCTTTAAATGTTTGGAAAAATTCGCTAGTAAATCCGTCTGGGCCTGGGCTTTTGTTTTTGGGAAGACTTTTGATTACAGTTTCAATTTCCTTGATGTGAAAAGGTCTATTCAGGTACTCTATATCTTCTTGATTCAGCTTTGGGAGATGGTAGAAATCCAGGAATTTATCCATTTCTTCCAGGTTCTCGTGTTTCGTGGCATAGAGACTTTCAAAGTAGTCTCTGATGATCTCTTGAATTTCTTTAGTTTCTGTTGTGATATCCCCATTCTTATTTCTGATTCGATTTATTAGGGTTCTCTCTCTCTGTTTCTTTGTGAGTGTTGCTAGTGGTTTATCTATCTTATTTATTTTCTCGAAGAACCAGCTCTTGGTTTCATTGATCTTTCGGATTGTTTCTTTGTTTTACGTGTCGTTGATTTCTGCTCTAAGTTTTATGATCTCTTTCCTTCTGCCTGATTTAGGCTCTTTCTGTTGATCCTTTTCTAAGGTCTTGAGCTGTGAGGTCAAATTGTTTATGTGCATCGTTTCTATCGACTTAAGATAGGCTTGCAGAGCTATAAATTTTCCCCTTAATACAGCTTTCGCTGCATCCCATAAGTTCTGGTAGTTTGTGTCTTCATTCTCATTTGTTTCCAGGTATCTTTTGATTTCATCCTTGACTTCGTTCCTGACCCACTCATTGTTCAGCATCGAGTTGTTTAATTTCCAGGTGTTTGATTTGGTTCTCCGTGTCTGTGTGTGATTCACTTCTATCCTCATTGCATCATGGTCTGAAAAGATGGCTGATACTATTTCTATCTTCTTGATTCTGTTGAGGTATGTTTTGTGTCCTAGCACATGGTCTATTTTGGAAAATGTTCCGTGCGCGCTGGAGAAGAATGTGTATTCTTTCTTTTTGGGGTGTAAAGCCCTGTATAAGTCCATAAGCCCTTTCTCTTCTATTACTTCTTTCAAAGCCAATAATTCCTTGCTGGGTTTTGTTCGTGTTGATCTATCCAGAGATGATAAGGCGATGTTGAAGTCTCCAAGTACTATTGTGTTGGTAGTGATGTCCTCCTTAAAATCTGTTAGCAGTTGTTTTAAATATTTAGCTGTTCCCTCATTAGGTGCGTATACATTTAAGAGTGTGATTTCTTCCTGTTGTACGTATCCCTTGATGAAGAGAAAATAGCCTTCACTGTCCCTCCTAATCTTTTTCAAGGTGAAATTAATGTTGTCGGATACTAGTATGGCCACCCCAGCTTTTTTGAGGGAGTTGTTTGCTTGCAGGATTGTTTTCCATCCTTTGACTTTGAGTCTGTGTTTGCTCTGGCTGTTGAGGTGAGTTTCTTGTAGGCAGCAGAATGTTGGGTTCTGTCTCTGTATCCATTTTGCCACTCTGTGTCTCTTAACTGGTGAATTTAGACCGTTGACATTGAGAGAGAGAATGGTTATGGGGTTTTGTGTCATGTTTCTGTGCGGGTGTGTTGTGGTTGTAGGGTTTGTCTTTTCTTATAGTAGCCCCTTTAGACCTTGCTTTAGGTTTGGTTTTGAGTCTATGAAGTTCCTGAGCTGCTGTTTATCTATAAAATAGTGTACTGTTCCTTCGATTTTGAGGGAGAGTTTAGCCGGGTAGAGTATTCTTGGGGAAGCATTCATTTCCGTGAGTTTTTTGACTATATCTCGCCACTGCCTTCGGGCTTGTAGGGTTTCCTCTGATAGGTCTGCTGTGAATCTAAGGGATGCTCCTTTGTATGTGATTTCCTTCTTTGCTCTTGCTGCTTGCAGTATTGTGTCTCTATCGGCAGTATCGATCATTCTAAGTATGATATGTCTTGGAGTGTTTTTGTTGGGGTCTCTTTTAGCTGGTACCCTTCGGGCTCCTTGAATCTGAATGGCTGCATTGTGCAGCTCTGGGAAGTTTTCAGCAATGATTTGTTTGACGGTGTTTTTTTCGTTGGGATTGTTTCCCTGAGGTTCAGGTAGTCCCATGATTCTAATATTGTTCCTCTTGGAGTCATCTGCTAGGACTCTGATTCTCTGTAGAGCCATTTTGAGGTCCCTTGCCACTGTTTGTTGTTGCATGTTGGCTTGTTGCAGCTGATCTTCCAGGTCACTGATTCTCTCTTCAGCTGTGATCATTCTATTTTTAAGAGAAGAAACTGAATTTCTCATTTCATCTATGGAATCTTTTAATCGTGACATTTCTGCCCTCATTTCTTCTCGTAATTTGTCGATTTTTTCTGTGGTGTTACTGGCTGTCTGTCTTACTGTTTCATTGAGTTGATTGAACATCTTGATGACTTCGTACCTGAATTCTATGTCAGAGAGGTCCCTTAGGTGAGCTGTATTGACAGAATGGTCTAGATTGTTTTCGTTGTTCTCCCCTTGTGTTGGAGATTTTCTTTGTTTCTTCATATTGCTGAGTAGGTTGGGTTACTAGATTCCCTGGGGACTAGGTTCCTTAGTATGGGAAAACAACCTGTGGCAGCGTGAGCGTTGGCCCCAAGGAAATTAAGCCACGCCCACTTTTGAGGCCACGCCCACTTTTGAGGAGGCCACGCCTCTAAAGAACCCTGGGTTTGGGATGAGATGGGCGCCGCCGTCAGGTCAGGAGTGAAGAGGGCAGGGCAGACGCTCAAAGCTGCTTCTCTTCAGGCATCTCAGGGGACACCTGGGGTCCTGCAGGGAAAGATGGAGGTCCCAGGGTCGCAAGCCGGCAGCTTCTCTGACCTGGAATTAAGATGAGATGGGCGCCGCCGTCAGGTCAGGAGTGAAGAGGGCAGGGCAGATGCTCAAAACTGCTTCTCTTCAGGCATCTCGGGGGACACCTCTGTCTTCGAAAACTCTTGACCTTATTCGCCAACGTGATTTGGCACATGCCTCAGGCAACTGCAAGCGAACGTCCAAGCTTGCAAAGCAGTGCAGAGATGTGATCAAGAAAGACCTCAAAGAGAGAAGAGCAGAAGTGCTGGTAGATGCGACAGAAGCCGGGAAAAGTATTCCTAATGCCTACCTGTCCTTCGCCAACTACAAGACCAAGATGACTGCCCTCTGATGTCCTGATGGATCTATCACATCCTCCAGAATGGCAATGGAGAAGATTATTCATGACTTCTACTCAAATCTCTTCGATAGCCATGTCCACTTGCCGACATACCAAATTCCACAGGATGGAAATGTCGTTCCCAACGTTCTCCCTTCTGAAATCCGACACGCCATTTCGTCGGTAAAGAAGCGAAAAGCACCCAGCCCAGACAAGGTCAGACCTGAACACCCGAAGAACCTGCCGTCAGTACTCATCAATACACTGGCTCGGCTCTTCACACGCTACCTGTCTGAATGCAAGATTTTGTCCCAATGGAAAACCAGCAGGACTGTTCAAGAAGAGAGACATCCATGACATTGGCAACTATCGCCCGATCTGCCTATTGTCTGTCATCTACAAGTTGCTCACTCAAGTCATCCTAAATAGGATTGGCAGAACACTAGATGAAGGACCATAATAATGCGAGCAAACCGGGTTGCGCAAAGGATTTAGCACCATCAACCATATCCACACAATAACCAAGCTCATGGAGGTTTCTCGAGAGAGTTCAAGATGTCGCTCTGTCTAACGTTCATTGATTTAAAGAAGGCCTTTGATTCTGTTGAGATGGAAGTGGTCATTGAAGCCCTAGCCAATCAGGGCATTCAAACTCAATACATCAAGATCCTCCGTGAGCTGTATTACGGAATCACTACCAAGATCTCACCATTCTACAAAGAAGTAATCATTGATGTCAACAGAGGGGTTCGGCAGGGTGATACCATTTCACCGAAACTTTTCAGTGCCATCCTCGAGAACATCATGTAACGACTGGAATGGGAAGGAATGGGAGTGAAGATAGATGGTCAGCACCTACACCACCTTCGTTTTGCTGTTGACATTGTTTTAATAACACCAAACATCAACCAAGCGGCACAAATGCTGGCCGACATCGACCATGAGAGTGGAAAGGTCAGACTACAGCTGAATCTTACAAAGACAATGTTTATGAGAAACAGCCTCGTTCCTGATGCCCCATTCGATCTGAACGGAATGACCATCTCCGAATGCAACAACTATGTGTACCTAGGTCGAGAAGACAACATAACAAATGACCTGGCACCCGAGCTGCGCAGGAGAAAGAGAGTGGCTTGGAATGCCTTCAAGAGCGTCAAAGAAATAGCTAAGAGGACGAAGAACCTCCAGCTCCGGGCACATCTCTTTGATTCCACTGTTCTTCCTGCATTAACATACGCCTCAGAGACCTGGGCCCTATGCAAACAGGATGAGAACGCTATTCTGGTCTCCCAAAGAGGAATTGAAAGAGCTATGCTTGGAATATCTCGTTTTGCTCAAATGAGAGAAAGAATCTGGAGTTCTGACCTCATTGACGATCATGAATCAGGGACACTGTCTCGTTTGCCAAGGTGTCAAAAATCAGATGGGCTGGTCACGTAATGAGATTTAAAGACAACCGCTGGACTAGAGCTGTTACCGCCTGGATTCCAAGGGACATCAAAAGACTCCATGGCCGCCCACCTACCAGATGGTCAGACTTCTTCATCAAGATCATGAACGATCAGTTTGAGGCTCTTCACGTTCCTAGAGCAAAGATGCCATTGGGCTACACTAGCATATGATAAGGACAAATGGAGACGTTACTGGCGCCCACTCTAGCAAATCGACGATTAACAGGAAGTCAAGTGATCAAGTGATCAAGTATTTAAATGTGTATAGCTGAAGTCATTTTCCTCACTTATAAGATTAGAATAAATGAAATCTAACTTACTATCTTACTCTAAATCAAAACTTCTGTTATCAAAATAAATATAATTCAGAGTTTCTCACTTGTCTCTGATAATTATTAACTTTCAACATATACTTTTAAATTTGCACTTTATCTCACCTTTTGATTCCTGGAAGAATCAAAATTTTGAGTGGTGATTTCAGTACTTTTATTCTTATGATAGTAAGACTGTAAGACTTTCTTTAAATACTGTTGGATACTTGAGAATGATCTAATCCAAAGAAATTTCAAACTATGAATTAATATTCAAGGTAGTCCTTGTTGGAGGTTATGTTTTGTTTTCTGCCTCAATTTTTGGTATCTGTAATATTATAGGATTAATTTCAAATGAATTTTGGCCCTCCCGTTGATCGTCGATTTTCTCGAGCGGGCCCAGTAACGTCTCCATTGGAGACTTTGTTGTTACTGTGTCTGGCATATCGAATACTCTCGGTAGCTTGCCGGGCTCCCCGAGAGGGGCGGAGAAATCTAACTCGGGTCGGCCATGTTGGCCGCTTGTAAGGTGAACGCCCTACCGCTGTGCTATCACTCCAGCCCCGATGAATGAATTTTGACAATAAATAAAAATAAAACACTAGTTTATTTTAGACTATTTTATTAACATTATTTAAACATTTAATAATTTTTGAATCATTTTCTAAGATATGCTGAAAAGATGTCTAGGCCTTTATAGTATAGCCGTGAACAAGACATACAAAAACACCTGTCATGACCATGAGGATAAATCATGGTTCAAGAACACATTATTTGCCTGAACATGTTGGATTTGAAAAATTAGTGCCTTCCTTTAATGGATCTCTGACCAAATATAAGATTTTCTCTTGAAAAGCATCTCAAAACTCAAACATGCACACATGGTTTGAATGAACTCAAATTTTCTTTTACTTTAAATAACAGCATATCAGAAAATTAAATAATAGCAGCAATTTTCAAATAATCACCCCATAAAAATCAAGGTAACTCGGTCTAGTTAACTGAATTTTTGTGTGTCTTCCCTGGCAATTAATGGGTATCATTTTATTGATAGATTAGCACTACTGTTTTGTATGGTTTTATTTTTTAATTTTATTTTGGAGCCAAACCTTGCCGTACTCAGGGCTTACAACTCTCTCTGCTCGGAGACCACTCCTAAAGGAATCTGAGGGGTTTAAGGGATTGAATTTGGGTCAATTTGCATACAAAGCAAGCACCCTACCTGATATATTATCACTCGGGACCCCAAACATTTATTTATTTTATTTTATTTTTGAAATTAATTTTATTTGTATAAAGTTGTTCACAATAATTTATTACGTTCAATAGTTGAACACCAATCCCACCCAACATTACACCTTCCCACCACCATTATTTTGTAGTTTCCCACCACCACCCATGCCTGCACCAAAGGCAGGTGGTAAATAATTTATTTTGTATTGCTTGTTATGAATACTCCACAAAAAAATGATCCAAAAGAGTTTCCTCAGAGGAAAATGTGTGAAGACTGTATCTCACCCTGGGGCCATTAAGCTCTTCTATAAAAGATTATTAACAAGTTGTTACAGATTGAGCCTTATACTTTACACCCCATTAAATGTGGTGTGCTACTACTCTTGGTACATCAGTGGAATAGATGATGAGATGTTGTAGCCTTGTGCTCCAGGAATTCTAAAATTCGAAATAGAGTGAAATAACTGGAACCTGGAGGCATCAGTGCAGCGTGTTTCAATCTTCTAAGATTTATTTGCGAATCTCTTGATTAAGGCCATTAATAAACTTATATGATGCCAAAGTCAATTTATGCGTGTGACTGCCAGGCTCCCAGAAAAATGAGGAAATTGGCGGAGGTCAACCATTACCAACTCAGTGAGAGCTTGAAAATTTTGGTCACAAAACCTGCTACATGAGTTTTTCAACAGATTCATTCTCATGAATAAGGCTTGTCTGAAACCTGTAGAGATTAGCCACAAGCATGGTGTCAATTGGGTTCTGGAGGTTTTCGAATGCGGGTGCTCTTTTGGGGTGGGTAGGTGGATTCACTCGCTCCCAAGATATTTATTTTAAATGTAAATTGCACTTACCAGGAACAATTTTTTTAAAAGAAACTTCACTCTATTTATAAGAGCTTTCTTTAGATGTATAAATATTATACATGGCATTTGAATCTTGGAATTTAGCAAGCTTAAATGTGTTCTTTTGTGGAAGTTATACTGTGATGAAAAGTAAAAATATTTCACTGTATCACTGTCATCCCATTGTTCATCCATTTATTCGAGTAGGTACCAGTATGTCTCCATTTGTCCCAGTTGTGAGATTTTAGCAGTCTCTCCTTACTGGTCTCCATCTTTCCTAACGCTGCCATACTGGAGTCTCTTTCAGTGAATCTGCTGAAAAATATTTAAGTCTGATAATTCCATATCAATAATTTTTCAATTATTTGATTCAATAGCCATGCTGGCTAGACTACCTTTACTGACTAGACAGTGATCATTGTTGTATTTGTTAAATAATTCAAAATGAATTATTATGAAATGGTTATAGAATATTAAATCAGAGATGCCCACTGAAAAATGAAAAGTAAAGTTCATTCAGAAATATGGCTTTGAGAATCATAAACATTTATGTAATAATGCATTCTAGAATAAATAAAATACTTAACATCATATGGAGGGATAAATTAAATTCAAGAACCTTGGCTTTTTGTGCAGGAAATGGTTTCTTTGGCTGTATTTTATTATTTCTAGTCAAAAAATTAAATTGTTGAATTATGCTAGACTTAGTTTTTTTCCTAGGTAGTTTCTGTGATGATCAGGGAAACTATCAACAGTAAGAGAAATGATAGATACACAAGCATTGTAGAGAACAATGTAAAGACCAATTATTTCTGGTGAAAAGAAAGGGACATTAGTCAAACCAAGGAAAAGACTGTATCTATGGATACAGAGTGTTTTTGAGAGTAGCAATTGTATAAGAAAGTAAAATTACTTGAGGTTATAATTACATTGTGGTCTGCAAAAGCAGTTGAGAGGATATGGGTGAGGACAAGCCCTAGGCAGAATTAATTGTCTCTGTTCCTGTTTTCTCATACTGATTTGTATTTAATTCAAAGTTTACATTGTTAAGTTGCATGTCTTCCTGTTTTTTAAGGGAATCAGTTACCTCAGGATAGGTAAAATACATTCTATCTCATTTGGTCACATAGGAATACTTTGGTATACCACAGGTACCCAAAAGATTCTCAAGTTATTTGAATTGAATGACTAATACACCAACAATTAAGTTTAAACTACATAGAATATATATGAGGGAATGTACTCATACATCTGGGGATGGATGTAAATTTAATAATTTGTGTTACTAAATATATTGCTGAAATTATTTTCTATAGATGTGAAGTAGTATATTTATCTCTGATACAGCTATTCTGTGCTAGATTTAAGAAAAAAAATGAGCTTGAGCTAGGAAATAGCACAGGTCCTGAGAGAACAAACCCCAGTTCAATTCCCAGCACTGTGGTTCCTTGCACACTATAAGGAATACTCCCTGCGCATAAACCAAGAGTAGGTCCTAAGCACTACCAGGTTTATCACAACTACAACCCCAAGTTGAGCTTTAATAAAAATATCTAGCAGTAGAGAAGGACCACATGGAGGGTGCGGGAACCACAGATCCCGGAGGGGAAAAAAAAAAAACAGGTTCCAAAAAGAGCCGAGACCACCGGCAAGTTCCAGATGGAGTAGGTGCCGCATCCCGCCTCCCCCAGATGGAACCCCGGTGACCAGAAGCCTCAAAAAACACAGCTCGAGTATGCGGGAACGAGGACTTTTTCTCAAAACCGCGTGGCTGCTTACGCGGCCGCACGACATCTCTCTCTATACAAAGTGATCAATGGGAAGTAAACCACCCAACCTTTCTCCCTGAAAATCAGAGTTAAGTTTGGAGCACGGCCACAGCCCCAGAAACACAAGGACTTAAGGCAGAACCCAGCAGCTTAGAGCAGAAAAGTGAACGGATGATGCGTTAACCCAGGCCATCATTTCTGCCCAGAGGGGAAAGGGTGTTGCCCAATTCGCCCTCTCTTCTCTGGAAGAAGGATGGCGGCCGCATGGGAGCCTTGTGGACAGCAGGTATGAGCCGGGGGTGCGGGGGCGACTAAAACCTCACGAGAAGGGGGGCGTTCCGGTCCGTCCTTCACGCCCTACCGAGGTCAACAGTTACCCCCCATGAGCGGCTCCCCAGCATGGCCACAGTCCCAGAAGCACAAGGACTTAATGCAGAACCCAGCAGCTTGGAGCAGAAAAGTGAAAGGACTATGCGTTAATCCAGGCCATCAAGTCTGCTGGAGGGGAAAGGGTGTTGCCCCATTCGCCCTCTCTTCTCTGGAGAGAAGGATGGCGGCCGCATGGGAGCCTTGTGGACAGCAGGTATGAGCCGGGGGTGTGGGGGCGACTAAAACCTCATGGGAAGGGGGGCATTCCAGTCCGTCCTTCACGCCCTACCGAGGTCACCAGTTGCCCCCCACGAGCGGCTCTCCAGCATGGCCACAGCCCCAGAAGCACAAGGACTTAATGCAGAACCCAGCAGCTTGAAGCAGAAAAGTGAAAGGACTATGCGTTAATCCAGGCAATCATTTCTGCCCAGAGGGGAAAGGGTGTTGCTCCCTTCCGCCCTCCTCCCTCTGGAAAGAAAGATGGCGGCCACATGGGAGCCTTGTGGACAGCAGGTATGAGCCGGGGGTGTGGGGGCGACTAAAACCTCATGGGAAGGGGGGAGTTCCGGTCCGTCCTTCACGCCCTACCGAGGTCACCAGTCGCCCCCCACGAGCAGCTCTCCAGCACAGTCACGGCCCCAGAAGCACAAGGACTTAATGCAGAACCCAGCAGCTTGGAGCAGAAAAGTGAACGGACTATGCGCTGATCCAGGCCATCAAGTCTGCCGGAGGGGAAAGGGTGTTGCCCCATTCGCCCTCTCCTCTCTGGAAAGAAAGATGGCGGCCACATGGGAGACTTGTGGACAGCAGGTATGAGCCGGGAGTGTGGGGGCGACTAAAACCTCATGGGAAGGGGGGCGTTCCGGTCCGTCCTTCACGCCCTACCGAGGTCATGAGTTGCCCCCCACGAGCGGCTCTCCAGCACGGCCACAGCCCCAGAAGCACAAGGACTTAATGCAGAACCCAGCAGCTTGGAGCAGAAAAGTGAAAGGACTATGCGTTAATCCAGGCAATCATTTCTGCCCAGAGGGGAAAGGGTGTTGCTCCCTTCCACCCTCCTCCCTCTGGAAAGAAAGATGGCGGCCACATGGGAGCCTTGTGGACAGCAGGTATGAGCCGGGGGTGTGGGGGCAACTAAAACCTCATGGGAAGGGGGGCGTTCCGGTCCGTCCTTCACGCCCTACCGAGGTCACCAGTCGCCCCCCACGAGCGGCTCTCCAGCACAGCCACGGCCCCAGAAGCACAAGGACTTAATGCAGAACCCAGCAACTTGGAGCAGAAAAGTGAACGGACTATGCGTTGATCCAGGCCATCAAGTCTGCCGGAGGGGAAAGGGTGTTGCCCCATTCGCCCTCTCCTCTCTGGAAAGAAAGATGGCGGCCACATGGGAGCCTTGTGGACAGCAGGTATGAGCCGGGAGTGTGGGGGCGACTAAAACCTCATGGGTCGGGGGGCGTTCCGGTCCGTCCTTCACCCCCTACCGAGGTCAACAGTTGCCCCCCGCGAGCGGCTCTCCAGCACGGCCACGACTCCAGAACACAGAAACCAATTTCTTAACTATCTGACTTTCAGTAGAAATACTTCCAGGGTCAATAGGTAAAATAGCAGAAATCCAAAACCAACATTTAATTCTTGAACCCAGCTGTAGAAAGCAAATCACTTCACAATGCTTTTTCATCATGTCTGATTTGGGGGGGGGGGGAACTCTAAATAATAGTGGTGAATCTTTTATTGAAACAATGAATCTAATCAAAGCAGATAGAGTGTTAACTAGAATTCATCTGCCTCACAGGGACTGGGAGGGGTGGGGGGTGGGGTTTTATTGGGGTTCTTCATGGTAAAAAATAAGTATTGGTAAAGGGAAATGTGTTTGATGTTTGCATGACTGAGACATAAACCTGAAAGCTTTGTAACCTTTCCCACAGTGATTCAATAAATAAAAAAAAAAATCTAGCAAAGTTTTGTGAAACCTAGTCTACATAAACCCATATAATCATTGCATTAACGCCCTCCTTTTATTACTCTCGCACTTTGTTCAACTGTAAATTGAACTGTTTGTTTTCTCTGTCCCTCTTGGAGAACCTGGTAAGCTACCTAGAGTATCCTACCCACACAACAGAGCCTGGCAGGTTCCCGTGGAGTATTCATATGCCAAAAGCAGTAACAACAAGTCTCACAATGGAGACATTACTGGTGCCCGCTCAAGCAAATCGATGAACAATGGGAGGACAGTGCTAAGTGCTACAGTGTATAATTATATTGAAAAAATAGTCATTCTTAGCTCCCTTAAATCAAAGTCTTTCACTTTGATTTTAACATATTTTATTATCAATATTATCTTTCAAATACATTCAGAATAGGTTGTATATTTACTGTAGTTTGATCAAATAACTGAAAAATATGGGAAGATTTATTTTGAATTATAATTTGCTGTTTTGCAGATGATGATACTATAAAATGTTATTAAGTGTTAGAGTTCATTGAGCTCTAAAACTAAAAACTAGAAAACAGCTATTGTTACAACTTTTATCTCCATATCAAATCAAATGTTTAAAATGTTTTGTAGACTGATGAGTAAATTTGGATCACATTAAAAGTAGTTCTAATAAACTGATAACCTTTCAGTATCTTTATTGCAAACAATGATGCCCAAAATGAGAGAGAGAGAGAGTGAAAGAAAGAGAGAGAGAGAAAAAGTGAGGACATTGGTCGTAGGAAATACACACTGGTAAATGGACAGGTGTTGAAACATTATATGACTGAAACCCAATTTTGAACAATTTTATAATGTGTATCTCATTATGATTCAATACAAAAGTAAATATTCTTTAAAAAATATTTTAGAAAAGGTCTCTGGCATTGTACATTTCAGTAAACGTGTTCCCTAATATTGGGTGAAAATTATAACTAACTGTGGGGATTGGGGATTGCTTTATTTTTACACCCCTTTCCTTCCTTGTCTTTGTTTTCATGGTAATGGCAGAGGACCAAACTCTGCTTGTTGGGCAATCACACTTCTGGCTGTAGTACCTGCATCATCCACTGTGATTGGCAGGTTCAAGCCACTGTGTTGTGAATTTGGACACATGTTTACCAGAGAAAGCTCTATTTTTTTCATTTTGGGGCTTATATAGGTCCTAGTTGTACCAGGAGTTGATGTAATGCTACATATTTATAGACTTCAGGAAATACTGGATGTAGAGATATAGATATAGATATAGATATAGATATAGATATAGATATAGATATAAAGGTAAAGGCCCTCCCGTTGATCGTCGATTTGCTCGAGAGGGCCCAGTAACGTCTCCATTGGAGACTTTGTTGTTACTGTGTTTGGCATATCGAATACTCTCGGTAGCTTGCCAGGCTCTCCGATTAGATATAGATATAGATATATGTATGTGTGTGTGTGTGTGTGTGTCTGTAGAGAGGGGGGGAGGTAGGTAGAGGGAATATATGAAATAATACAAAATGGATAATGTGACTTTGGAATCTCAATACTGCATTGATTGGTCATGTTTACATCTGACAAAAGCTTACAAATAGTTACTTTTGATGTTTCCGGAAACTAAATAGAGATCATCATTTGCCTCTTTATATTTTGCTAAAAGTGTTTTTTTGTGGTAGGCTTTCCCAAATAACACAGTGGTCACAGTAAAGCATAAGAGATCAATCTAATCACTGTAACAAAATAAAAGATGTAAAAAGCATATTACATATTTTTGTCCCCTCTTTTCTGTCTTTTTCTCCCCCCTTATCCATTCTGTGTTTCTCTCTCTCTTTATTTCTTCTCTCCCTCTCTCTCTCTCACTGTCTCTCTCACACACAAATGCACACACATCAGTGCACCATTATCCATTTACATCTCTATTTAGAAGACTAAAATGGACAATATCATGAAAAACAGAAAGTTTTTAAGTCCTGAATTCAAAGACAGCTGCTGCAGCAGCTTAAGTTTTAAAACATGTCTAATGCCCCTATTTCTGCATGCACGAGATGCAACTCACTGCTCATTCTGCCCATTTAAATATCTCTAGTAGTACTGGCCTGTGTCTCAAGATGGAGTTCATGTGATGAACATTGCAGTGATCTGTCAGCTCATGAAGAGAGGACTTCAGCAGTGTTTACCTAACTGGAAAGGAGTTGAGATGGTCTGCTCCTGCAAAGGTTTCATTAGTTATAACTTATAGTCTAATTTTTGAATTTTCAGAAATAATTGAAAGTCATGTCATAAAGAGGCAACCAAGCTTGAGTGAGAAAAGATTCTGGAGTGACTTATTCAATATTTCAGGTCATATTTTCTAGAATGTTTCTACTAACTGATTTTAATCAACATCACTTTACAATCTCATGTTGGATAAATCCAATACAAAACATTTATTTACTATTTATTTACTTCTCATGGTCCACTTTTCTAGTTCATAGGGATGAAATATAATGCTCTCCATTGATTAATAGTAGTTTCCCTCAACTTGAACGTGTTCATTTTTCCAGAGAAGAATACCCCAGAACTTAATTATTGCCCTTCATTATTTCACCATTTTAAGAACTCAACCAAGCAAATGGTAAATATTAATGAAATTTTGGGATCACTAGAAAGAGTAAAGGCAATAAAATTGGTTTATTTTAAGAAATGAAGGAAATTATTTTGATTAATATACTATATTAATATAGTATAATATAATATAGTGTAATATATAATATTATATATAGTATAATATATTAATATAACTATATAACTAGTATAATATATTAATATAACATATATTAATATAACATATATTAATATGTTAAAAAACTGTAGCACTGTAGCACTGTCCTCCCGTAGTTCATCCATTTGCTCGAGCGGATACCAGTAACGTCTCCATTGTGAGACTTTTTTGTTATGGTTTTTGGCATATCAAATATGACACGGGGAGCTTGCCAGTCTCTGCCACCTGGGTGGAATACTTTTGGTAGCTTGCTGGGATCTCTGAGAGGGAAGGAGGAATCAAACCATAGTCGGCTGAGTGCAAGGCAAATGTCCTACCCACTGTGCTATCGCTCCATCCCTAACCAAAAAGTATAAGAAGTTTTGATAAAGTCTTCTTATCTATGAATAGACTATGCTCAAAATATACCAGCTTACCTGCTGGCAGATACAATAGTGCAGTCATTTCTAAAGAAATTTTGCTACTTTATATCATTTAAATTGAACTTTTTTCCACATAGAAATCGTAATCACCGGACAGTTCAAAATAAAGGACTTTTAATAATGAAACTTAATTGAGAAAAAAGGGAAAGATATATGTTATTACCCACATTTGCAATTAATAATACCCATATGGGTTCCAGTAAATATGCAGGTTTGGTCTACTACTCAGACATGATGTATAAAGTTTTACTTAAAAGTATTAATAATAAACTTCTAGTATAACTCTTATATTTTTATAAAGTACAATTTTTAATCTTAAATACTAGATAAATTTCTTTAAGTCATTTAACAAAACACATATTTTCCTAAATATGACATAATAGACTTCATTCAGCAAAGATTGCAGTGCAGTTGGATCATTATTTCTGACATTCAGTAGTCAACATTTAACATCATTGCCCAAGATGCTTTTCACAGAAGCTAAACACTTGAAAATAACAATTGTAGTATCATGGCATTCATGAATAACACATGAAGCTACAATTTACATTTTTCATTAGTAAAACTGCCTGTTTTTGTGTGAAGAATGTTGTTTATTTGGGTAAATATTACAAAGCCATGGCTTTTATACCAATTGGAAAGTTTTTGTAATTAACTTCTTTGTCAGTGTATCTGAACATTGAGGAGGCCCAGATAACACACTGTTCCTTCTCCAAATTAACTATTAAAGGTGAAATGAGTATGAGGGAAGCCTTTGTGAATAAATACACCATTTACATATATTTGTTAACATGGACTAGACAAATAATCCACTGATATGCACTGTTTTTTTTACCCTAGCATTTCTTAACTTGGTTAATCACACTCACTCACACACACAAACACACGCACAGAAACACACACAACCACAAAATGTTTATTAGAGTGCCTGCTGGTTCTGTGTATAATTGGAGAAATGCATGAATATTTATAAGTACAAATAACGAACGATAACAAAAATCCACTTTCTTCAAAGTTAATCTGAAATTTCACAGTGCTTTCTAGTACAGTTGCTCAGGTGCTTACATTCTCCCAGAAATAAATGGCTCTCTTTGCTGTGTAAACACAAAAAATCATTTTTCAAATGTTTATTTTTAAGACCTTGTTTTGGGGAAAAAAATTAATGAATTTAGATTTCCTACTCAAAGGCCACTCCTTTAGTTTAATAAGAAGCAATGTGACATCATGCAAATACGTCTACTTAAACTTTATGCTTCTAATTTATAGGTTGTATAGTGGAAATGAAAATTATGTGCAGATTATAGTGTTACTATTGATGATAAGTAACATAAATATCTAATTATTTTCTCAATATTTATATGTTTTTTACTTAGCTGTTTTATGATATTTTTCTTCTTTTTTTTGTGGGCCACACCCAACTGTTTTCAGAGTTAGTCCCAGATGGTGCTCAGGGATCACTCCCCATGAGATATTGTGGCTAGAATCTAAGACTTCCTGTATGCAATGATTGAACTACGGTTGCCCTGCCCCACTTGGTATATTATTTTGTGATAATAAACCAGGTATATATTTTTGTTATTCACTTGTATCACTTGTCATCTTGTTGCTCATCAATCTGCTTGAGCAGGCACCAGTAACGTCTCCATTCATCCCTGTCAAGAGCTAGTGTAGCCCAATGGCATCTGCTCACTCTAGAAACACAAAGAGTCTCAAACTGTTGGTTCAGGGTCTTGATGAAGAAGTGTAACCATCTCTTATGTGGACGGCCAGGCGTTCTTTTGACATCATGTGGAATTCAGTCATTAACAGCTCTAGTCCAGTGGTCATCTCCGAATAGCATTACGTGTCATACTTGACACATGTAATTTTTCTTATTATATACAATAAATATAAACAAGTGCAAGTATGCATATGTGTGTATGAAACTACAAGGACATGCATATATTTAAATTTGCAGCTTGCCGTTGGACTATTTTATCTTTTAGGAAATGTGACCTATATATTTTATGCCATTATGCTAATATTTTCCATCTGTAACCAATTAACAGATTTCAAAAAATGTGAGGCTATTTTTGTTCCTGCCCTAAAACATTCTCTTGCAGTGGCCTGATATTTTTTCCTCCTTTTTAATTGAAAATTATTTAAGGGCAAGTTCATATTGTATCTTCATTACATATACTTTAATCATAACTACAAATCAGACAGATACTCTTAAATGTCATTGAATAAAAAATAATCATGGCCATGATTAGCTACTTTTGGTCACCATTAAAATTTTCTATTAAGTTTTTCAATTAATATAATAATTTTGATTAATCTAATCCTTATTATTAAAACTAGGCTGTAAACTCAATATTCCATTTGTTATTTTAAATATACATGCCATGTCATCTCATGCAAATATACAATTTACCATCTTATTTTTCTAAGAACGCAACATAAGGGCATTGATGTAGTATAAAATTGTAGAGATTTTTGATGATATTTCTGAACAGAACTCACATGATTTTTTTTTTAAGTTGAAGAAAATACATTAAGGTGAGTGTAGTTTGAATCTCTGAAGTTAAAATTCTATGTAATTGTTGAAGATAGCTAAATGACTCATGAAGTGAACAACTGTGCAATATTTGGTGAAATATCACTTACTTAAATCACATCAGTCACATTATGAAAATAAGCATCTTAGAGTTTCTCAAGGGTAAAAAATATATATGTATATAATACATAATTATGCAAACAAAAAAGAGAAGTCAGAAATTAGTAGCATTTATATGAACTCAAAATGTTCACATTTTTATAAAATGCAAATGTATTGAGAAGTCAGAAAATCAAACCTGAAAATAAAATTATTCATAATAACCTCATGCAGTTGGAATTCACGTAGAGAATCAGTGGTCACATCTTGTGCTCATTGTATTATAAAATTCAATGGGTGACAAATTAAAGTCCAAGTATACTGTTCATGAACTTTCATAATAAAATGTCTAATGAATTCTCATTTTGTCTTTGATCCTTACAATAGGTTTTAGTTCTCACAGATAAACTACTTGATAAATACATGATCAATTTTGCATAAAATATCATTTAAACTATCTTACATATTTTGTGGAAACACCTCAATTAAGTTTTTCAATTAATATAATACTTTTGATTAATCTAATCCTTATTATTAAAACTAGGCTGTAAACTCAATATTCCATTTGCTATTTTAATATTAATTATAGTCACATTTTTATAGAAGATAAATAAACATATGTTAAAGATATACTTGTTCCCCTTTCTTTTACTCTATTTAATTAAGCATTCTTAACAGAATACATAGAGGGGAAAAACGATTAAATAATTAACGTTTTATTCTTTGGAGATCCCTGTGCATTTTAATTTACATGTTGATTATGTAGCCAGGAAAAGTCTCCCATGTTACATTTGATTAAGCAAGGCAGAAAGTGCTTAAAATGAATAGATAGCTGAAACTGAGAATGCATTTTGTCTAATTGCGTTAATGAACTACCCTGATGAGATTTGTTTAGTACAAAAGGCCGTCTGACCTTTTGATTAACTGTAAAGCAGGATACTTCTAATATAAGTAGATTTTTACTCCATTTTTACATTTTTAACTAAACATTTATCCACTTAACTACTTTACAAAATAATGAAATGGGTAAGAGACTTGGGCATTTGTAGGCCTAGCTTTTAATGTGTGGTTCATGAAAAACTCTCATGGTGAATCCACCAACGCTTTTTAATCATGCCCTGTTCTCAGGTGAAGAAACACCGTGAGGAGATTCATGAAAGTTTGGGCTTAGTTAATAATAATTTTGTGCATAAGGTCTATGTGATGCCTACAGAAATAAGATATTTAATGATATATTGAATAATCAAAGTTTTTTTTTCAACTTTGTATCCTTCTCATAGCACAGCAGTAGGGTGTTTGCCTTACACGTGGGTACACTGGTGATCGGTGTGGTGTTTGAACTGTGTGCGTGAAAAACTATCATCTAATATAAATCACAGAATTTCAATTTTAAAAATGAGAGGGAAAAAAGAAGAACAAGACAAATAAGAAAGGCAGAACCAGAGTGTCCTGAGGCTTGTGTTTTGAAAAATGTGGCAACTACATTCTTGGCAAAAGAATCCCTGTTTCCCCTTGTTGGCTTATTTGGGTCAAGACAGACTCACATACTTATGAGTCAGATACCCCTGGTACCTGTCCTAAAGCACTATTTAGAGGAGAGTGGGCCCTCCTAAACATAATGTCACATTTCTTCTCTTTACCTTTTTTTAAAAAAATCTTTTTATTTTTAAGTTAAATCATTGTGAGATAAACAATAATAAAGTTATTCATGATTGGGATTTGGTCATACAGTGTTCCAAAAGCCTGTTCCTTCACCAGTGTACATTTCTCACCAGCAATGTTCCCAGTTTCCTTCTTTCTATCCGCCCACTTCCCCACTACCTTGCTAAGGTGGGCACTTTTGTTTTCTCTCTCTCTGTTTCTGTCTCTGTCTCTGTCTCTGTCTCTCTCTCTCTCTCTCTCTCTTGTTCTTTCTCTCTCTTTCCTTTTGGGCATTATAGTTTGAAGTACAGGAACAGAAACGTTTTCATATATATCCATTTACTACTTTCAACACTCAGTTCTTATCCAGAGTGATCATTTCCAACTATTTCATTGTCATAGTCGTCCCTTCTTTTTCCCAACTGCCCTCTCTTTCCCCCACACTGTGGCAAGCTTCCAACTGTGGGTCAGTCACAAACCTCATTTCGACTGTCTTCAGCAAATAGTCTCATATCTATGAAAAATAAACCCCCATGAATAGCTAAAGCACTCTATGGGAAAAAAAAGAAGATGAAAGGCATCACCTCCCCTAGTTCAAAATGTACTACAAAGTGGTAGCAATTAAAACAGCATGGTACTGGAATAAAGACACACCTGCAGAACAATGGAATAAAGTTGAATATCCTAAAACAGACCATCAAATACGTGATCATTTAATCTTTGATAAAGCCAGTAATATGAAGTGAAGCAAGCAATGCCTCTTCAACAAGTGATACTGGGAAAACTGGGCATCTACTTGAAAAAAAAACATTATTTACCATTTTAAAACACACACCCTTGATAATGTTTTTCCATCATTTTCTGTACATGTGGTATATGTTTGTGCATATTCTGTATGTCCTTTTACTTAACATTTTCACCTTTGCCCTTCATAAATATGTGAAATATGCATCATCTATCCTGATAAGACTTTGATGTTTTTGTCTTGTAAGATTATCCTAATTTTCTGGACAGAAAATCAGGCCAGACTCGAACACTTACTGGAAACTTCTGTCATCCTACATGGTTAGACATGCTTCCTCAAAAGCTTTGGGACTTTGTAATGCCCCCCAAATTTTGAGAATGACATTTGCCACAGTGTAAAGTAACATGAATGGAATTGATAAATGTCGCAAATTTCAAAATGGCTGCTAATGATTTAGGAGGCAATGCTTGAGCTTTTAGTGGTGAATTATTTGTGTGATACTCCTGTTTTCAATGATGAATTACTGAAACATGTAATGTTATAATGAAATGTTTGTTTATTTATTTAATCGCTCATTTTTTATTATAATCCTGAAATGCAGATTCAGCCCCTCACATATGCACGTGACCCATTTTTTTTCTCTTTTAAATTAAAGAATATAAAATTAAGATATCTTGTTAGAAAGTATTTTACATATTTATGCAATGTGCAATATTCCTGTTTCCCTACAATGTTTAACTATTACACACATCAAAACTTGTACATTAAAAGAATAGAGTTGCACTCAGAACTATCTGAACTATATTTTGTGATTAATTCATCATCATATAAGTCTTCAAAGTTAGTTGATATCACAAATATATGTGTGTTGAGATTGATGGCAGTTAAAGAAAAGATGTTTTTTTCCAGGTGGATCGATAATGATGGAAAAATCAAGCCTATTTAGCATAACAATACACTATATTAAACTCTAGAAAAGGAAACATGGTCCTGATTTCATACCTTTATGACTTTATTTTATTTTCAGAATGTAGATTTACTATCTTAATTGTAGCACTTTTTCACAATGTTCTAGAGGAAATGTAAGCAATAACGTCAAACCATCTCTAAGTTAGCATGTTTCAAATTTTATATCATTTCATATATTCCGGGCTGGAGCCATAGCACAGCGGGTAGGGCATTTGCCTTTCAAGCGGCCGACCCGGATTTGATTTCCTCGCCCTTCTCAAAGAGCCCAGCAAGCTACTGAGAGTATCTTGCCCGCATGGCAAAAACTGGCAAACTACCTGTGATGTATTCAATATAACAAAAACAGTAACAAGAAGTCTCACAATTTGTTGTGAGACATTACTGGTGCCCACTCGAGCAAAACGATGAACAATGGGAGGACAGTGCTACAGTGCTACAGTTATTATTCATATTCTATTGAATTTTTTTCTGATATGAAAGGTAATGTCATTGGAGACAGAGAGAAAACTCAGTGGGCTAAAGCACATGCGTTGCAAGCTGTAGGCGTAGGTTCAATCCCCAAAATGACATGGTCCCCTGAGCTTCTGGAAAAAGGCATGAAGCGCAAAAGAATTGGCGGACAGAAATAATTACTGGCTTAAGTAATATCTAGTGTTGGTTAGGAACAATCCATAGAGAAACAGCTTGTCAAGAAGTTATAGGACACCTAAGTTAAAGGACACCTACACACAGAAAATTCCAAATCATTAACATTGATAACAGTTGACCTTAAATGTTCAAAAAGAGCATGTAAAATGAATTTTAACTCTGAAAGAGAATATGTTGTGTATATTGAACACTATATTGCTTTTAGTATTTGAAGATTTTTACTGAAGAACAATTATTTTGGTTGAGTTCACATCATTTCCTTCATTTCTATCTTACAATTTCTGAGCTGCTCAGAAAGAACGGCCATCAGATATAGGTCAAGTACATTTTTCTTTATTTATGAATTCTTTCATTTATCAAATACTTGTTATGTACTAGATTAAAATACTACTTATATTCATTAATGTTATGAAATAATATTAAATTATGTTTTGTTAATATTCAGACAATTAAAAATTGTTTTAGCCACAAATTGTAAAATGATAATAAGGTAAAATAAGAATTCAATTCATTTCACATCATCACAAAGAGAATATTATTAAAATTAAAATTGAACACAAGCTGTCTTATTTTAAATGTTACTTTCTACTATCTTATAAGTTTCTGAAATCTAAGGAACCCTTAAAGATAACCATTATTCAGAGAATGCACAACTCTTCCAGTATGCCATTCGAATGGGTATATTGTTAGCAAAGTTTTTATACATTTAAGAGCCAATTGTTAGCAATGTTAATGATTTGGGATTTTCTGTGTCTGGGTGTCCCTTAACTTAGATATCCTATAACTAATTGAGACACTATTTCTCTATGGATCATTCCTAATAAACACTAAACACTACTTAAGCCAGTAACTCTGTCTGTCCCATACTTTCTTTGAGCTCTGTTTTGTATCCAGGTGTACAGAATCCACCACAACTAGACATTATTAAAATCAAGAGTTTTTGTTTTTTTATTTCTTAAAAGCGTCCTGGAGAATGGAGACGTTACTGGAGCTCACTCAAGAAAATCGATGAGTAACGGGATGTCAAGTGATCAAGTGATTTCTTAAAATGTAATAGAAATAGCAATTTCCATGAAATATAAAGAAATAAAGTTTTATGTAACATTCTGCATATCACAATTTTTGATACTAGTATCATTCAACATCAGGGACAGACATTGTACTCAAGATAGCGATCAGACTAATGGAAAGGATATGAGAATCAGAAAAATGACATAAAGATGACTAAAAAGAATTTAGTCATTTGCTCTTGAGAGAAAGAAAAACAGTCAGAAAGAATCCACATATAAAAGATAGGACATTGTATTTGAGCAATATATGTCTGAAAATGTTTACATAGATAAAGGTAAAGAAATATTTAGAAACTGCAAGCTACACTTTCTGTTGGGTGTGCTAGCACTACCTCACAGCCTTGTTGAAAAATTGAAAGAGGATGCAGAGAAAGTTCTTATCACATTGTCAGGGTCAAACTAAGTAGTAGTCAATAAATGCTGGCTCTTATGAATTTTTATTGTCATTATTATTCTGGAAGCTCAAGATGAACAATTTGGAGATGTTTGCATTAATGAATTAATGAAATAAATACAGAAATATTTATATTCAAAAAAAGTTTATTGAATTAGCATGGCTATTATCTATTCAATTCAGTTAGGAATGCTCACTAGGGACTGGGATTATTTGGTTTGGCTGTCATATATTGACATAATGAGTTGGATAATTGAAAATTTTTTCTATTATTTTATACCAGTCAGAAGCCTAGCATAGATTTGTGGAATCAGTGGATTTTACTTCTACAATATGCTAATTGAAAAAAAATGCAAGGCATATATATTTTCCTTAAAAAATGTCATTAATGATTAGTTTTTACCTTGAACTGAATTAGAATATAAATCTCATTGTGCATTCTAATTATTTGTTCTATATAATGAATGCCTTAGAGTAAGAGTCTATTGATTTTGTCCATACTTGAAGGTCAGCTGCTTCAAGATGTGGATAGTCTGAAAATCTAAGGACACAGGGAAAAAGCTGTCACTTATGTGATGATTTTTAAATGTGTGCTGCTGAGAATAACGTGGCCATGTGGTCATTTTGATTATGTAGTCAGTTTTTTCTCCCAAATAAAATTATATACTTGACATTAAAGCTGATAAATTAGTCTCTCATGAAATTAATTTGATCATTCCAGTTCCCCAGGACCTTCTTATTCTTAGTGAATTGAAAATTTTCATTCTATTATTGCAGGGAAGCTGAGCTATAGATTCAAAGTCAATTGCCTGGCTATATACCCAACTTCCTCTCTCTAGTAGAACAGTGTGAAAATAAACTTCACTGCTCTGTGTGTGTTTGTGTGTGTGTCTCTTGAAGGCTATAGGCCTGCAATCACAATGAAACTGGAACTGGGTGGGAGCATCCCAGGTCAACAGCAGGCTTGGAATGTTTTCTTTTTGTAGTTATTATGCCAAGAACAAGTTGGGCAATTGACCAGCTCCCTGCAGAACAGACTGCTATCACCCTATGGAGAAAATCAGGAGGCAGAAGGGCTTGAAGCCAGGTAAATTGCCTGCAAAGTGGCCTGAGCCATTTGAGGCTGAAGTGTAACATTCCCAGGGAAAAAGGCAAGAGCTTTTGGCCTGGTCAGTGACTTAAATGTTACAGAAACGGAAAGCTGGCTATTTGTTTTCTTCACAGGTTGTGATTTTAATACCCCTTACACATTGATTTCTCTCCTCCTTACCTATTTAGGGAAATTGCTTTCAAAACTGTAAGGCTGACAGTGGGGTGCTTTGGAAAAGAAAAACTAACTTCTTTTTAAATAAATTAACTTATATTCTAATAGCTAATTTATTTTATAGGGGATGGAGTTGGACCATACCTAGGTGCCCTCACTATGTGCTCAGGGATCACTCTTGATCACTCCTAGTGGTGCTCAGAGGACCATAAATGGTGTTGAGGATTGAACAAAGGCAAGCTGTATGCGAGATAAAAATCTTAATATATGTCCTTTTTCTCTGTCATTCGAGTAAATTTTTAATTGAGATACAGTTGATCTGTTTGGTTATGTATCACAATTTCACACTCCTAAAATATGTTAACACAAAACACCAATCACTTCAAAGCATCAATACCCTGACACCAACAACAGCCAAAACCTACTCTTGTCTGTGACTGAAATCACAAAACCAAATGGGTGTTCCATTTGGTTTTAACTGGTTTCTTGCTTTGCATCTCTAATTAGTCCTTACCCAAAGTTGTTGTCCCTGCATCTTGGTTTTATATATGGGACTGCAATGAACATCATGTCACTTTGAATCACTGTTGTGCTCTTTGGCTGAATGCCTAATTGAGCTTGTCACTGGAGACACCCTTCAAATTTGAGTTTTTTCCACAAGCATACAAAAGTATAGAAAGGAGGACATAAAATTTAGCAAGGGGGGGCGGGGGGTAAAAAGAAAGAAGCAAACTGTACTAAATGAGCACGCAATGTAGAAGGTGAGTGACTACTGGGATAGCCCACTGATGAGGGGCTGCATGCCTTTCAGAGGTTGGGACAGGAAGGCTGTGTGTGTGGCTGCAAGGAGAATTCCATGTCTCATTAGCACTTTAAGTCTCCACTATAAGGGGGAGATTTTAATATGAACTAAGCCAAACATGTCTTAAGGTGTCAGATGGCTATTGTTCTGGTTTCATTTGACCACTTCCTGTGCTATCTGCATCCCCAACTTCCTGTTAAGTTGGGACCTGTGGTGATTTTTCTTTTAAAGGTTAAGCACTCTGAATAGTTTATCCTTGAAGGTGTTACTTATGGTAAATTTTTGAGCAGATAATTAAATCAAATTGTGTCTCAGGAGCCAGTAAGGCATTTCCCATGCAAGAGCACATCCAGGTATCCCCATATGGTCCTCTGAGCTCTGCCGGAAGTCATTTGAGTGCAGAGCCAGGAGTAACCCCTGAGCTTCACCAGGTGTGATCCAAAACAAAACAAAATGAAAAGAACATGCAAACAATTTTTTCTCCAGATTTAGTAAAATGTTGAGCAATATATATATATATATATATATATATATATATATATACATATATATATATATATACACATAGAGAGAAAGATGTTCATACTGATTTACAAAAAGAGACAAAGTTAATTTGCACTCCAATTTTTAAAAAAAAATTATGTTGTGAAGCCCTAAGGTCCAAGAGAACATAGTAAGATTGAAGAAATAAATCCAGGGGAATAAACCTCAACATGGTCTCAAAATCAGACATTTTTGTTGTTATTTTGTTCATAGCCATGCCTGAAGTGCTCAGGGCTTACAAACACACACACACACACACACACACACACACACACACACATACACACAGAGGAAAAGGAATCAAGAAGGATTATAATAGTAAAGGTAAAGAAAAGCAGAGGCTTCAGGAACAGAGAGATTGTATGGTGACTAGGATACTTGCCTTCACATGCAACCAACCTGAATTAAATCCTCAGTACCCCATATGGTTTCCCAAGCCTGCTAGTAGTGATTCCTAAGTGCTGAGCCATCAGTAACTCATGAGCTTCACCGGGTGTGGTCCAAAAGCAAACAAACATACAAACAAAAACCAAATAGACTACCAAATGCCTCAGTGGTTAAAATGAAAATGGAATTTTATGCGACTCCTTGCCTCATTAGAAGGATAAGTTCTGAATCTCCTCTAAAGAATTTAACATTATTATAGTTCTTGCAGTATCATAACAATTTTTCTTCAAAGAAATAGCTATACTTCAACTCAGTGATCAGACATATTATAATACTGTTATTGAAAAAAAACAAGGGAAAAGTACAGTTAGAAAAGAATCACAAGGGCATCAAAAATTAAGTCATCTGGATTGACTTTTAACTAGCATAATTAATACTTTTTTGGTTTCTTTGATTTTGAACCACACCTAGCAGTGCTGGGGCTTAGTTCTTGCTCTGGGCTCAGAGATTCACTCCAGGTGAGTTTGTGGGACCATAAATGGTTCTAAGGATTGAACCAGGATTGGCCACATGCCATGTTTATTCTCCGCTTATTGTACTATTTTTCTGGCCCCGGAATAATTGATATCTTTAATGAAATTAAATGTATGTTGAAAATTTCACCTGTAGACTGCAATTATGAGAGTCATTTTGGCTATGAAGTAGATGGTAAGGTGAACATTTTGCAAAGTACACAGATACCAAAACTCCACCAAGCACACAATATCTTACAAATTCACAGGTAAACTATACCTCAATAAAGTTAAAATTTTTAAAATGTATCAAGTACTTAATTTTTCACAGAATTGTGCAATTACTGCTCTCTTCAAAAGAGACAATAATATAGACAATTGATCATCTAATCTCAGATGATTTCTGTGAGGTTGGGAATTTTTCCAAATAAAATTGTTTTATAGTGCTGGTATAATTAATATTTATCAATGACATAAAGCAAATGTTATTTTTATGATTATGTAAACTCCAACCTATTTGTATGTAGTCTATTTATGATTATAGAAAGTTTATATAAAGGCAACAAAACACGGAGATGATCACCACTGTGTTTCCCTAAAGTTTACTTTCACTCCACATAGCATTTCATCATACAAAAACTCTGTGAAAATCATATCATTTTATTATTTTAAAAGTCACTTATATATTCAGTTCAAACTGAACTCTATTGTGACTTTAAAATAACTGTGCTCTAAGTAAACTTCCACAGATTTTGTGAATGCTCAGAAACGACATGCCCTGACAGTCTCCAGAGAAACAAACCAAACCAAATGTGTGTGTGTGTGTGTGTGTGTGTGTGTGTGTGTGTGTGTATCACAGGGAATGACGAGTGGCAATGGAGAGATATATGATTTTTTTTAATTGCTTCACATAACTATAAAGGCAAGTCTAAAATTTCCAAGGTCAAAGCACATTCTTGAAATCCACTGAAGAGTTGACTTCATATCCCAAAACTGTGTGCCTGCTCTTATCCCTTATTATTCAAAAAGGTCTAGGCGTCTTCTATCACCTTTTTTTCATAAAGCCTTATCACATAAATGGAGAGAAGACTACCCAGCTCAGAGTTCTCCTAGTTAAATATGACTCTCCAAGAACAACTGCACTGAAGCATCACTTAAATGTTCTGCCAAAACACTCGGCACCACGACCTTGCCTAATCATCACAGGTCCATTCCAGCAATGGGTAAAATTATGAACTGCTTCAGGGTTTATTTCCCCTTCCACAGGAGAAACAAAAATTTTTATTTTGAATTTTGTCAATAAAATATTAAAATGAATCCTATGAAAACCATACACATGTATACTCATGTATCTTATAGATGGATAAATGATAGAAATTATTAGGAAATTAAAATACCTAATTGACATTGTTTAGCTATATACTCCTTTCTAATTTTAAGATATTTATAAAATGCTAAAATAAATGTCATGTCAAACTGGGCTCAATGAATTATTCTCTCCTCAGTCAGTTAACTTGCAATCACATAGAAACCACCTCAGATTTTTGATACTCATTGGTTCTGATGGGACCAGGGGGAATGCTTTTGGAGTGTCTTGTATACTCTGTTGGAACATACTATAACACTCAACACATATTAACTGTGACACTTGACTTCAGGTACAAGATACAGAGATGGTTGCCTATTCATTAGCATTCTTAAAATAACTGCTGCATGTCCTATGACTGTCAGATCCTGAGATTTTGTGAGTGACAGAATTTTTGCACACACATTTTACTACTGTGACAAAAAAAGAAGGCATTTTTTTAAGCCAATCATTGAATACTCTCTCTGTCATAGTCAGGAATGGATGGTGACTCCAAAACGCTAATTATAACTGAATATCTAGCTAGAATTTGCTGAAGGCACTGGTCTGACTCATCTATACACCATCTATTTTATGCTGGTTGAGTGAACGTCAAACACTCAATTGGCTAAAGTTTGTATTCCTTAGGAAACTTGCAAAGGCTTTCAACTCAGGTGGAAGAACACTGATTTTTTTTCTCCCCAAGATAGTGTCACTGGTAAAATAGTCCTCTTGCTTATTTTGAGGACCTTGGCAAACTGTTCTGCAGAAATAAAGTGGGCTCTTGTTTTCTTTCTTTGAGTCCTTTATATTAGGAACTGTAAAATCCACAGAACTGCAGGGAATGCTTTGCTAAGGATTTTCTTGATTCCTTTGGTTGACCCAATTACATATCTTAACTTTCTACTCTCAAGTTAATATTGTTTTGGATTTATGAATTATTCCTCGATCGCTGATCTGAAATTTAATATTTTGTTCCTAAAAAAGAAATTTTACAAACTCCTGAAAAAAAGTTTGGCAAATCCCTTAACTTGCTTATAAACTAACGTTAAAAATATTCTCAGGTATGCAAAATGGCTTTGTTTGGTGTAGGTTTCTCTTTCATGCATTATGATTGCTTCAGTTGCATTTTTAATATTCGGCACATTTTTATTTATACAGTTTTTATATTTATCAATAAGGAGCCTAAATTGTGTTTCCATGTAAATCTTGTCTCTATCTCCACTGTGAGAACAAAGAAACATAATAAAGAGCTTAAAAATACTAAAATACTAAAAAAAATTAAAATTAAAAACAAATGCTTGTTCATCATATTGAATACCACTACTAATATAAAGATAAGCACTTTTATTCTAAAATCTTTCTTAAGTTTGCTTTAATAAGAACAATTTGAATAAAAAATAATTTTTATAACATGTTAAACATAGCGAAAGTTACAAAATAGTTTGTCTGTAACCAACTAAAACTAAACACACACACACACACATATATATATATAGTTTCACTATGTGTCTTATTTTATTCAACAAGAAAGTTACAGGGAAATATTAAAGAAAAGGTTTGCTCCACAAATCAACTCACTTCCTGAATCTCTTTATCATTCATTCACATATTTATTCTGAGTAGATTTAAAATATTAAAAGAATTTTTCAAAATAGTTTTAAACTATAAGGAATTTTCAATATAAAGAGACTATAAGACCAAGAAAACACAAGAATTTTTGTGAGTCAGGGTTTATCAGATAAAGCAGTAAATATTAAGGTAATTACTAAGGTATAAGTGCCTAGATAGTGAAAAATAACTGGGTATGCATAGTTTATGGGTATCATTTATGTGCATAAATGCCATAATTGAATAAATATGAGGTTAAATTATAGATGACTCAAATCGTTAGAAGATGTGGTTTGGGGGGGAGATTTCTAAATCCTGACAGAAATATAAAAATCTCAGAATCTCTGCTTTTCTCTTGAGAATAAAACATTTAACTCTTAGTGCAAAGCACTTTGTTACTACTCACTTCTTGATTTCCCAAGGAGGTTTCAAGGCTGTAGAGAGTTGGACTCGGAATAAGAGGATCTAAGAGATTCTTCTTTTGTCTCTATGCCAAGGAATCACCTCTGGGAGCTCAGAATCCTATGTACTTCTGTCTCTGTACTCAGGGATCACTCCTGGTGATGCTGACGGGACCATATGGGATGATTGGTCAGAAATCTGCAAGGCAAGTATTTTACTCACTGAATCATCCCTCTCGTAACATAGAGTTATCTTTTCTGAAAAATAAATCATGGAATTAAGTGGAGAACTTACCTTAAACAAACAGACAAAAAAATGAGTGTTCTGGGGATAAGCAATTGCACATCCACCAAACCTTCCCATACTAATATGTATACACACATCAGTATACAAAATAACTGGGAGATCTAGAGGAAATATACAGTTTTAAAGTCACACAACCTTAAAAGATTGATCCAGGAAGAAATGAACACTTAATCATAACAGTGATAATCATAAAAATCAAAACAATAGTCAAAGTTACCCTAAAAATAAACACCAAGGGCAGAATGTATTCTATAAAGCTCCTCCAAAATAGATATCCACCCTGCTCAATATTGTTCAACCATCCAAATGGCAGTAGTACTCTTAATTCATTATATGGATCCATTATCACTTTGGTACTTAAACCAAAGAAGGAAGGAAGGAAGGAAGGAAGGAAGGAAGGAAGGGAGGGAGGGAGGGAGGGAGGGAGGGAGGGAGGAAGGAAGGAAGGAAGGAAGAGAGGGAGGGTGAGGGAGGGAGGAAGGGACTAGAACAGGAGAGGAGTGGAGAAAGGAAGAGAGGGGAGGGGGGAGAGAGAGGGGAGAGAAGAGAAATTAATGCTGTCACAATTTTTTCCAAATTACTTAACAGTATTGAAAGCCCCACTTCTTAGAAGAACAGTTTTCTTTCAGTCTTTCTTTAACCACCATTTTATTTTTACTCAGAGCCCTTTGACATTCTGCATATTTTGAATTTTGGCAGAGTTCATGCTATTATGAATCTTCTAAGACTTCATAAACTATTCATTATTTATTATTCTTGACTTTAAGCTTAACCTCAAATGATGCTGTCCATAGAAACATATTTTTAAGTCCAAGTCACGTTAGTTCAGATTAAAACAAAATTATTTTTATTATCCTCTTAATACATTGTACAAAAATAATGATGAGACCATTTAACTCTTTAAGCACCCTTCACAGATAATAAATAATTGCTCACAGATAATAAATTCATTACTTTATGTAATACGAAAAACATAAAATTCAAAAAATCGAATTCTTGAAAAAATTTTACATAAAGAGTAGGTTTATACTATATTTCATACTAGTGCTTTTAGGGGTAAAGTATCTCGAGGAAATGTGTGCTGAAGGAAATATGCATATGGAATCCTCTTGTTAAAATTATTGTAAATTACAATATCCCAAATTAAAATAATCCTGTCAAAACCTACTTTATTGGCTTCTTCATCTTTTAAATAGAATGAAATTTTCTATTTAGAATAGGAACCAAGAAAAATCTCTGCATCAAAACTCTATAGTAAATCAAATGTAAATTAAAGTAATAATAAAATTGTTTTCAAAATGAAAGACTTCATTCAATATGCAGTAGTATCAGATGTGTTTGGAAAATCAAGTGGCTAAAGAAAACTTCCCCAAATTTCTTCACATCAAACAACAGCTTGAGGCCCGCCCCCAACACTACTTTGCCGGTCTCCTCCCCATCCAGGTCAGTCCACCTGCCAGCATTCGAATCTGGGACTTGGCTTTCATCCTGCAAAGGCCCAGGCGTCCTCTCGAACCCTGAAACAAAAGCGGGCCTGAGTCCCTTCCTCCTCGCCCGCCCCCAACGCTGCTCCACGGTTCTCCTCCCCAAGCCAGTCTACACCCCTCACACATACCTGGTTCCAGTGGAGGCATAGCCTCATGAGAAGGGGCATGGCTTCGGTAGGAGTGTGCATGTCTTTAATTTTAGGCGGGCCAATGCTCATGCAGCAGCAGGTATTTTACTATACCAAGACATCTAGTGTGACATCACAGTTTCTATACCTACACACCAACATGAAGAAACAATGCAAATCCTCACCACATGGAGAGGACGATATAAAGAGTCCAGAAGCCTCAGTAGGTGCTATTCAACTAAGGGACCTCTTTGACAAAGAATTAAGATATGAAGTCATGAGGATTTTCAATGAACTCAATGAAACAGTCAGGCAGATATCCAGTAAATTGAAAGAGGACATAAAAGAAACAATGGATCGCACAATCGAGAAAATATAGGAAGAAATGAGAGTAGAAATTGGAAAGCTATGCACAGAAATGTCACGAATCAAAGATTCCATAGATGAAATAAAAAACTCAGTCTGTGCCCTCAAAAGTAGAATGACAACATCTGAAGAAAGAATCAGTGAGCTGGAAGATCAGCTGCATCAAGCCAACAGGCAACAACAAACAATGGCAAGAGACCTCAAAATAGCTCAAAAGCAAATCAGAGCCCTAGGAGATATTTCCAAGACGAACAACATTAGAATAATAGGAGTCCCAGAAGCTCAGGGAAATAATCCCAATAAAAAAGCCATGGTCAAACACATCATTGCTGAAAAATTCCCAGAATTCGACAATGCAGCCATTCAGATTCAAGGAGCCTGAGGGTGCCAGCTAAAAGAGACCCTAACAAAAACACTCCAAGACATATCATAGTTAGAATGATGGATGCCACCGATAGAGACACAATACTGCAAGCAGCAAGATCAAAGAAGGAAATCACATACAAAGGAGCACCCCTTAGATTCACAGCAGACCTATCAGAGGAAACCCTCCAAGCCTCAAAGCAATGGTGGGGTATAGTGAAAAAACTCACTGAAATGAATGCTAACCAAGAATACTCTATCCAGCTAAACTCTTGCTCAAACTCGCAGGAAGAGTACACTATATTCTAGATAAACAGCAGCTCAGGAACTTCATAGACTCAAAACCAAACCTAAAACAAGGGCTAAAGGGGCTATTATAAGATAAGACAAACCCTACAAGCACAACAGACCCTTACAGAAAGATGACACAAAACCATATAACAATGGTTATATGTCAATTGTCTAAATTCACCAATTAAGAGACACAGAGTAGAAAAATGGATTCAGAAACAGAACCTAACATTCTGCTGCCTAAATGAACTCATCTCAACAGTCAGAGCAAACACAGACTCAAAGTCAAAGTATGGAAAAAAGTCCTGCAAGCAAACAGTTTCCTGAAAAAAGGTGAGGGGGCCATACTAGTATCCGACAACATCAATTTCAGGTTGAAAAAGATTAGAAGGGACAGTGAAGGCCATTTTCTATTCATCAAGGGATACAAACAACAGGAATAAATCACACTCTTAAATGTATATGCACCTAATGAGGGAACAGTTAAATATTTTAAATGACTACTAAAAAGTTTTAAGGAGGACATTGCTAAAAACACAATAGTATCTGTATATTTCAACATCTCCTTATAACCTCTGGATAGATTAACAAGAACGAAACTCGACAAAGAAACATTGGCTTTGAAAGAAGAAATAGAAGAGAAAGGGCTTATAGACCTATACACAGAGCTTTACACCCCCAAAAGAAAGAATACACATTCTTCTCCAGTGCGCATGGAACATTTTCCAAAATAGACCATGTCTATTTTGGCCACAAAACATACCTCAATAGAATCAGGAAGATAGTACTAGTATCAACCATCTTTTCAGACCACGATGCACTGAGGATAGAAGTGAATCACACAAAGACACAAAAATCACAACAAATACCTGAAAATTAAACAACTCAATGATGAACAATGAGTAGGTCAGGAACGAAGTCAAGGACGAAATCAAAAGACACCTGAAAACAAATGAGAATGAAGACATGAACTACCAGAACTTATGGGATTCAGCGAAAGTTGTAATAAGGGGAAAATTTATAGCTCTGTAAGCATTTCTCAGCACGGAAAGAAGGAGGCACATAAACAACTTGACTTCACAGCTCAAGACCTTAGACAAGGAACAACAGAGCCCAAATCAGGCAAAAGGAAAGAGATCATAAAACTTAGAGCAGAAATCAATGACATGGAAACCAAAGAAAAAATACAAAAGATCAATGAAACCAAGAGCTGGTTCTTTGAGAAAATAAACAAGATAGATAATCCACTAGCAACACTCACAAAGAAACAGAGAGAGAGAACCCTAATAAATCGAATCAGAAATAAGAATGGGGATATCACAACAGAAACTAAAGAAATTCAAGAGATCATCAGAGACTACTTTGAAAGTCTCTATGCCACGAAACACGAGAACCTGGAAGAAATGGATAAATTCCTGGATTTCTACCATCTCCCAAAGCTGAATGAAGAAGATCTAGATACCTGAATAGACCCGTTAACATCAAGGATATTGAAACTGTAATCAAAAGTCTTCCCAAAAACAAAAGCCCAGGTGCAGATGAAATCACTAGCGATTTTTTCCAAACATTTAAAGAGGACCTACTGCCAGTCCTTCTCAAGCTTTTCCAGGAAATTGAAAAAACAAAAACTCTTCCAAACAGTTTCTATGAAGCCCATATCTCTTTAATACGAAAAGAAAACAAAGACACCACAAAAAAAGAAAACAACAGACCTATATCCCTGATGAATACGGATATGAAGATTCTCAACAAAATACTAGCAAATAGAATTCAACTACTCATCAAAAAGATCATCACCATGACCAAATGGGATTCATCCTGGGGATGCAAGGATGGTTTAACACTCGGAAATCAATCAACATAATCTATCATATCAACAAAAGAAAAGATAAAAATTATATGATCATATCAATAGATTCAGAAAAAGCATTTGACAAGATCCAGCACCAGTTTATGATGAAAATCCTCGCCAAAATGAGGATAGAGGGGACTTTTCTCAATATAGTTAAAGCCATATACCAGAAGCCTACAGCAATTATCATCCTCAATGGATAAAAACTGAAAGCCTTCCCCTTAAGATCAGGGACGAGACAAGGATGTCTACTCTCTCCACTGCTTTTCAATATAGTACTGGAAGTACTTGCAATAGCGATTAGGCAAGAAAAAGATATTAGGGGCATCCAGGTAGGAAAGAAAAAAATCAAGCTCTCACTATTCGCAGATGATATGATACTATAGTTAGAGAACTCTAAAACCTCTACCAAGAAACTCCTAGAAACGATAGACTTGTATAGTAAAGTTGCGGGCTATAAAATCGATACCCAAAAGCCCATGGCTTTCCAAATAGGCAAATAGTGAAAGAGAAGAAAGTGTCATGAAGAAAAGAATCCCATTTACAATTGTGCCCCAGAAAATCAAGTACTTAGGACTCAGCTTAACTAAGGAAGTAAAGTACCCACAGAAAGAAAACTACAAAACGCTACTTCAGTAAATAAAACAGGACATGAGGAAATGGAAAAATATCCCCTGTTCATGGATTGGGAGTATTAACATTAGCACTGTACAAATTCAATGTGATCCCTTTTACGATACCCATGACATTCTTCAAAGAAATGGAGCAAACACTCCTGAAATTTTTATGGAACAATAAGCCCCCACGAATAGCTAAAGCAATTCTGGGAAAAAAGAAAATGGAAGGAATCAACCTCCCTAACTTTAAACTCTACTACAAAGCAATAATAATTTAAACAGCATGGTTCTGGAACAAAGGCAGAGCGGAAGACCAATGGAACAGGATTGAATATACTGACATCTTTCCCCAAGCATATGGTCATCTAACCTCGATAAGGGGGCAGGAAATGTGAAGTGGAGCAAGGAAAGCCTCTATAACAAATTGTGCTGGCAAAACTGGACAGCTACATGCAAAAAAACTGGGCTCAGATCTGTCTCTAACACCAAGTACAAAAGTAAGATCAAAATGGGTTAAAGACCTCAACATCAGACCAGAATCCATAAGGTACATTGAAGACAAAGTTGGCAAATCCCTCCATGACATTGAAGCTAATGGTATCTTCAAAGATGTCACACCACTGGCCAAGCAAGTGAAAACAGAGATAGACAAAGGGACTATCTTAAACTAAGAAACTTCTGCACCTCCAAAGAAACAGTGACCAAAATACAAATACACAATGGGAACGAATATTCTCTGAATACACATCGACAAAGAGTTGATATCAAGTATACACAAAATACTGGTTGAACTCCACAAGAAGAAAACAACCAACCCCATCAAAAATGGGACGATGAAATGAACAGAAACTTTCTCAAAGAAGAAATCTGAATGGCTAAAAGGCACATGAGAAAATGTTGTAAATCATTAACCATCAGGGAGATGCAGATCAAAACAATAATGAGATATAGTTTCACACCACAGAGACTGTCCCACATCCAAAAGAACAAGAGCAACCGGTGCTGGCGCGGATGTGGCGAGAAAGGGACCCTCCTTCACTGCTGGTGGGAATGCCGACTGGCTCACCCCTTTTGGAAAACAGTATGGACAATTTTCAAAAAATTAGAAATCGAGCCTTCATTTGACCCAGCAATACCACTCTTAGGAATATATCCCAAAGAGGCAAAAAAGTATAGTCAAAGTGATATCTGCACTTGTTTGTTCATTGCAGCACTCTTTACAATACCTAGAATCTGGGAAAAAACATGAGTGCCTGAGAACAGATGACTGGTTAAAGAAACTTTGGTACATCTACACAATGGAGTACTATGCAGCTGTTAGAAAAGATGAAGTCATGAAATTCATATACAAGTGGTATTACATGGAAAGTATCATGCTAAGTGAAATGAGTCAGAAAGAAAGGGATACACATAGAAAGATTGCATTCATCTGGGGAACATAAAGTAACAAGATAGGAGACTAACATGCATGAATAGCCGAGATAAGTACCAGGAGGATTACTACATGGCTTTAAGGACAGCTGCACACACTAGGGGAAAAGGCAGCTCAGATAGAGAAGGGAGCAACAAATAAAGGGTGTTGGGAGGTTCCTCTCAGGATGGGAAATGGGAAATTCGTGATGAGAGTAGACTATAGACCAAACAAGATTGCCACTCAATGTCTCTTTTGCAAACCACAGTACTCAAAGGAGAGATAACAAAATGGAATGCCCTGCCCCAGAGGTAGGGTGGTATGGGGGGATGGGGGTGGGAGGGACCCTTGAACTGGTGGTGGTGGAGAATGGGCACTGGTGGAGGGATGGGTATTTGATCATTGTATAACTGAAACCCAAGCACAAAAATTTGTAAGTCTACAACTGTACCTCATAGTATTTCACTTATAAAAATTTAAGGGAAAAAAAACAGCTTGAACTACCTCCTTATTTGTTACAGAACCACCTAAATCATGCTATATAAATATCTTTTAATAGCACAGTCTGATAACAGCTCTGACAAAGAAAACTTCCAGTAGCAACTATGCGGCCAAATACTAAGTTATTATGAGGCATTGGCCAAATATATAGACTTCAAAAGTAAGCAAACAATAGATCTCATAAGTCTATTCTATTTTAATATTAGAATCAACCCTTTAGTTGACCAATTTTGTTCAAATACAGCATGCATATGATAGCTTCAGAGTAAGACATGGGACTTTCTTTTTTGTGTGTGTGTGTGTGTGTGTTTTTTTTTTCCCCTTTATTTTATTTTATTTTTTTTTAAGTTGTAGATTTACAATTTTTTGTGCTTTGGTTTCAATTATACAATGATCAGATACCCATCCCTCCACCAGTGCCCATTTTCCACCACCATGGATAATATCCCTCCCACCCCCATCCCCCCATCCCCCCTGTCTCTGTGGCAGGGCAATCCCCTGTGTTCTCTCTCTCCTTTTGGGTGTTGTGGTCTGCAAAAGAGGCATTGAGTGGCAAACATGTACAGTCCATAGTCTACTTTCGACATGCATCTCCCCTCCTGGGAGGATCCTCCAAACATCCTTTATTTGGTGCTCCCTTCTCTATCTGAACTGCCCTTTCCTCTAGGATACCCGGCTGGCCTCTAAGTTAGACATGGGACTTTCTAGGACATGCATAAGTGTTTGTTTCTTTACCAGGGGCCAAGGCTAGCACATCATCAGGATTTATTCAGACTTCAGCCAACTCAGATCACTCGATAAGCTCCAATTTGGGGCATTCATTAGTTACTTAAATGTTCAGTGACAACTACTCAAATGCCAGGCATTAGGCTAGATGTCCGAGACATAATAGTGCTAAGTTACCATTATACAGGAATATTCATTTTTCTTGATTATCTATTAGTGTAATAATTTTTACTTGAGATTAACTAGGTTTACAATAGTGCGACTATCTATGTTTTAGTCACAGGCTTATCACTGCAGCACCTCTGTCACCAAAGTGTCAATGTCCCTTTATGACTGTGCCCAGGTCCTATCTTGACTATTATTGTCTCACTACCCCTTATTGTCCCCTCTCACTCCTGTCTCCCTCTCACCCCATCTTGGTAAATGTGGCTATCTTTTTAAGACTCTAAGGGTTTGCTTACATTGGACTTTGTCTGTCACTATATATATGTAGTAGAATATATATATATTAAATATATATTTAACTTTAATATATATATTCTATTCTATGAGTGTAAACTCCCTTTGATTGTCCTTCTTCTGAATTATTTTGCTTAAAACAGTAACCTCTAGCTTTGTTGTAAAATTGTACACCAATTTTTTTTGTCAAATTTACAACAATCTCTTGTAAAATTGTAAAGGTTTTTTTTTTCTGACTTATAGATGATAGTATTCCATTGTGCATATATGGCACAGTTTCTCTAGTTAGCTGTCATTGAAGTCTTGGGTCGCTCAAATCTGGTCTGTTTTAAATAGTTTTGCAATGAACGAAGGTGTGCAGATCTTTTTGAATTCACATTTTTTGTGTTCTTGGGACAGATGCCAAAGAGGAACATAATGGATCACACGGTTCCTCAGTTTTCTCTTGTTTGAGAATTTTTCCCACTGCTTTCCACAGAAGCTCAATCAATTTATGTTTCTCTATAAAATGAATGGCAGTTTCTATTTCTCCACTAGCCTCTGAGCACTATTTCTGGACTTTTTTAAAATAGGCCATTCTTCCTGGTGTGCGGTGATTAGGCCAATCTTACTGATATGAGAGGATATTAGGTCATTCTTTCTGATATGAAGTAATATTAGGCCATTCTTACTGTAGTGAGATGATATTAGGTCATTCTTTCTGATATGAAGTAATATTAGGCCATTCTTACTGTAGTGAGATGATTAGGCCAATATTACTGAAATGAGGTGCTATTAGGGGATTTTTTACTGATGGGAGGCAATATCATTTCTTTTCTATTTGTGTAAGTTAAATCTCATATTCATTTTGATTTTCATTTCTCTCAATATAAGTGACAATGGGTATTGTTTTCCTGTGCTTCTTGGCCATCTGTTTGGAGCCCTGGAGATGTATTTATTCAGCTTTTCTTCTGAAGGCTCTAGAGTAGTCTGGTTAGCATGTTTATTACTGATGAGGTTGTCTTTTGTTAGGGTGATGGTATTGCTAAATTTTACAAAGTATTTTCAAGTATTGAGTGTAAGTCTTTTCTCAAAGTTATAGTGTGCAATATTTTTCTCCCACTTAGTAGTGTCTCTATTTTAGTCATATCCTCTTCTTACTTAGATGCAGACCCATTTTTTTTGTTTGTTTTGCTTTTTGGCTTTTACTTCCTTTGTCAATATGCTTGAATCACTGAAAATAACTTTGATGCTAAATATCATGGAGATATCTTTCCATGTTTTCCTTGAGGAATGTTGCAGACTCAGGTATAATATCGGTTCTTCAATACTTTTTAATAATTTTCTTTGTGTAGTTAAGGCAATGGAATAATTTTGTTTATTTATTTTTCTGTTGGGCTGGAATGATAGCACAGCTGTAGGGCATTTGCCTTGCATGCAGCCAAAACGGCCAACCCGAATTCGATTCCTCCACCCCTCTCAGAGAGCCCAGCAAGATACTGAGAGTATCTCACCCGCAAGGCAAAGCCTGGCAAGCTACCCCTGACGTATTGGATATGCCAAACACAGTAACAAGTGTCACAATGGAGACGTTACTGGGCCCTCTCGAGCAAAACGATGAACGACGGGAGGACAGTGACAGTGACAGTGATATTTATCTGTTTGTTTTTGTGAATGCTGAAAACCAGTTTTCCCAACATAATTTGAAGAAATTTTCTTGCCTCCACTTTATATTCTTGAGTCATTTGAAATAAATAACTGTCCATAGATTTACCAAAGATTTATTTTGTGGATCTAGATTGTATTCCTTTTATCCAAAAGTTTGCTTTTATTCTAGTAACTTAATATTTTAACTTCTAATACTTTTTAGTTGCAATTTAAATTTAATGCCCCCCCCCCATCTTATGTCTCCTTAGAATTGTTTTCACATCTCCGTGTAAATTTTTATCGTATTTGCTCTATGTCCTTGAAGAATGCTATGGGAAATATGACAAGGTTTAAATTAATCTGTACAGTTATTAAGGTAGGTTAGATATTTTCTTTCTTTCTTTCTTTCTTTCTTTCTTTCTTTCTTTCTTTCTTTCTTTTGCCTTTTCGGTCACACCCTGCAATGTTCAGTGGTTATTTCTGTCTCTGCACTCAGGAATTACTCCTGGCAGTGCTCTGGGGACCATATGGGATGCTGGGAATTGAAACTGGGTCGGCCGTGTGCAAGGCAAACGCCCTACCCACTGTACTATTGCTCCAGCCCCGGTACTTTAGAAATTTTAAAAATTCTATTTCTTCTAATTTATGAACATGAAACAATTTTTTAATTTACTTTTTCTTCTATTTGTTTTATAGTGATTTACTGTTTCAGTACATGTTATGTCCTTCATTGTTTTGATATTTGTTCCTTGAGCTTTTTTGTGATACAACTGTAAATGACATTTCTTATTCCATGTACATGATGTTTCACATATAAAAATTAAAATATATTTATGTAATGATTTTGTACAATGCCATTTCATTGTATAGGTTGTTGTTTCTTCGAAAGTTTTGGTGAGATCTTTTGGGATTTCTATGTTAACATCATGCTGTATTTATATCATTCATGTCATATTAACAGCATTTAAAATTATAGTCCTTTTATTACTGTGGCTTGAAATTTCAACTTCATGGTGAACAATAATGGAAAAAAATCCTTGCTTTTTACTTAATCTGAAATAAAAAGTTTTTTTATTTATTCACCAATAAATATGTTAGTGTGTGTTTGCTACATATGATGTTTGGTATATTAGAATAAGGCCCTTCAATACTCACTTGAGAGCTTTTATGAAAAAATGGTGCAAAGTCATGTGAAAAGACTTCACTATATTTTGTAAAATGATCATACAATTTTTATATTTGTTTGTTTATGTGGTGTTTCTCATTGATTTATATATATATTGAGTCTTCCTTGCATCTATGCAATAAATCCCAATTTTGAACTTGATTGACAAGTTTGTTGAGAATTTTTGTATCTCTGTTAATTAAGAATATTGGTCTATACTCCTTTTTTAATGATAATGTAATTTCTTTTGGTATCAGAATAATGTTGGCCCCATAAAACTGCTAGAAAAAATCCCTGTTACCTAAACTTTTTGTCAAGATCCAGAGAAGGATAAGTAACTGTCCCCCATAAAGTTTTGCAATAACTCACTAGTAAGCCTCTCACTAGTGAGCCCTCTGGACCTGACTTTTGATTTGGGGGAGAATTTTAATTTCTATTTTAGTCCTTTACCAGCATTTGTTTGTTTAGATTTTTCTATTTCTATCTGATTTATTCTTAGAACATTGTATGATTGTTATTTTTTCTATTTGTTTTATGATCTCGAACTTAGAGCGCTTAAGGATTTTCATAATGATCTCTTATAATCTGTATTTCTATGTCATCTGGTGTTACCCACTCCATTTTTTATTTTATTTTTTAAAATTTATTTATTGAAACACCGTGAGAACAGTTACAAAGCTTTCAGGTTTAAGTCTCGGTCATACAATGATCAAACACCCATCCCTTCACCAATGTGTATTGTTCACCACCAAGAACCCCAATTTATCCCCCATCCCACCCCTCCTCATGCTGGTGAAGCAGATGATTTCCACTTAACTCTCTCTCTCTACTTTGATTACATTCATTATTCGGACAAAAGATGCACTATTATTATTTGGAATTTTCTCCCAATAATAAAACCTGCTGAAAAGGCACCCTGAAATAATTTGTTTTCTATTGCTGGTTATGAAGACCATATGATGTTGCATGGCCATGATAGTGGCTGCGTGATTTTGGATTTCTGATATTTTACTAAAAAAGTTTGGAGGGATTTTTGCCAACATCTGCATAGTTCTGAGATTACTTTGTGTGCCTCTGGGTCCATGGCCGTGCCAGAGAGCCACTCATTGTGGGGGCAACTCGTGGTATTGGGGGGTGGGAAGAACGTGCCAGTCCACCCCCTATCCATGAGGCTCCAGTTGTCCCGTCACCACTGGCTCATACCTGTCTATCCAATGATCTCTGAGGTGGCAGACCTCATGCCACCGGGATTACGGGAGGCGGAAGAGACATACACTCTTTCCCTCCCAGGGTGGGGGGAGCACGGTGTCTTAGCTTAATGCATAGTCCATTCAAATTTCTGCCAAAAGCAGCTGGGTTCCCAATTAGATCTCTGTGCCTCTGGGGCCATAGCTGTGCCATGGTGTGCCGGAGAGCAGCTCATGGTGGCCCTTTTTATTTTTGCTATATTTTTCTTTTACTTCCCTGTGCATTTTGATAGCAGGAAAAACTCTGTATTTTTAGTCTAAAACTTCTATGAAAAATAAAATATATTTATAAAAAGTTAATCACTTGACTGTAGCATCTCTGTCAATAACTTAATACTGTTTCTTCATGAAACTAATAACCTTATTACACATAACAGGAACACATCAATATAAAAACAACAGAAATCAAATTAACAATTTGGATAAATAATAAAAATAGAAATCCCAGTTTCAAAAACAATCACCACCCTCTCCCTCAAACACACATATTATAGCCAGTTATTTAGGTAAAGTGACACAATTAAGTAAGTACTAGCAGATGAATAATTATCTCTTGATTCCAACAGGTTTAACAAATATCATGTTTATTTACAGTTAGATTTACATGAATATAATTGATATTCTCCTTTAATTCATTTATTGAACAAAAGTTAAACATCAGATTTGTGTTAGAAAACTTTCACTGTGAAGTGCAAACCAAAAGAATATTTTAAGATTTTCAAGCTACCTGTTCTTTGTCACAACTACTCTCACCTTTGCCATGTTCCTGCTAAATAAATAGAAGGAATGGCATTCACATATCAAACCACAATGAATGTACATAGCACTGCACTGTCCTCCCATTGCTCATGGATTTGCTCTAGCGGGCCCAGTAATGTCTCCATTGTGAGACTTCTTGTTACTGTGTTTGGCATATTGAATACGTCAGGGGTAGCTTGCCAGGCTTTGCCGTGCGGGCAAGATACTCTCTGTAGCTTGCCGGGCTGTCCAAGAGGGGCTGAGGAATCGAACCTGACTCGGCCGGGCAGGCCGCGTGCAAGCCAAATGCCCTACTGCTATGCTATCACTCCAGCTCATGAATGTACATGACTTATAATAATAAAACTGTTTAGAAACAGTACCAGCTCAAATTTGGCCAAGAAGATTTTGGTTTGTGATTGCTTGCTTAGATGCCATAGATATCTTTTAAGTGTTTGATTTTCTTGTTTCCTTTTAAATTATTCCCCTGTTCCTTTCCCTTCGTTGTTACTCTTATTGCTGTCCTGATTAGTGGGTCCCATACTCCATTGCAAGGTTACACTCATTTGGTTGCAGTGCACTGGCAACTGCACACTTGGTCCTGATCCCAGGAATCAGAAAAAAGAACCCCACTGATGTTACCACACTGCATAGGTGACAGAAAGCCAGACCTTAATGGCACAGGCTTGGGCCTGCAAGGCAGATGCTCAGGCATTGAGTCACACCCATTGGTTCAAGGATAAACATTTTAAAGTTTCTGCTTTTAGGAATATGGAGTTTAGTTAAATAATCATGGTTTTTATGCTTCTATTACTTTTTGCATTTTTTTAAAAAATTGGACCACACCCAGGATAGCTTACTCCTGGTTGTACACTCAGTTACGGATCCACATATGCTCAGGGAATCTTAGGCTCTGCCAGGGATTGACCAGAGATATGCATGTGCAAGACAATCATCTGTACTATTGCTCTGGCCCTCTAAGACAGGCGACTTAAACCAAGTACTATCTCTCTTGCCTATTTTCATTGTTTTTACTGCTTTATAAAATTCTAAAAGAGAAAGCATTGACCAAATAAGGGGTCAATGAAAGATATTTTGGTGAAGAGACACTAAGGTGTAGACTGCTATTTTGTTCAGTATAGATGCTCAAAAGAAGATATATTCTTTTCTTTGCATTTTATTCCGGAATATATGGGACTACAGATGAGATTCATTAGGAATTCACCCACTCATCTCCTACTTTTTTTTAAAACAATTTATGGTTGAGATATATCAAAAGAAAGTATGCGTGGGCAAATCAGTAATTATAGCCAGGTAAGGACACCCACCACAAAAAGGCAAAACTTACCACTCAAAATTAGTAGATCTGTAAAAGAGAACAAACTGCAGTGGGGTTTACAGGTAGAATACAGTATGAGAGAAGATTACTGATGAGAGAAAATAGAAAACATTAGGACACGTCCTGTCTCAAGAGTTTAAGTAAAGGAGCTAATGAGGTCACTGCTTTCAAGATGTGGCCTTGTTAATTCTCATAGATGCCCTTGCTTGCAGATTTTCTGGGACCAGTGTCAAAAGATCGTAAGGTCAAAAGACCTGATAATATAAATTAAGTAGCAGGCTAAAAAGAATTAGAATGAGATTCAGAGGATCATTTTTTTTCAACATGCTTTATGGAAAACTGGTGTAGACATTAATTTCATGTGTCAAAAATGTATGAACTTGGGAGGTCCAGACAACTGGTTAAAATATTTATCTATTGGTATTCATTGTGGAAATAAAGTAGTATTCATATAAGTAGACTGAATATGTGAGATCATGAAAATTGATGCTATTGTTTCCAGATTGTTGAAGTGCTCAGTAAGAAAGGGTTAAAATCCTCTTTGGATTTCTTTCAGTCAAGACTTACATTTTTCCTTTTTTACCAGGCATCAACCATCCCGCTTCTTGATCCCTATGCCTTTGAACTGGGTCTGAAGATAATATCGAAGGCAACTCAGATTCCCAGCTTTGAGTTTGAATTGTAACTACAAAACTGGAATTCTTGTGTATCCTGCTGGAAAACTGTGGAACTTCTCAAATGCTATAATAGGTCAATTAATTCCTGATAGCAAGTTATCTATCTATCTATCTATCTATCTATCTATCTATCTATCTATACATACATACATACCTGTGTCTAGATATCTATGACTATGTCCATACCCATAGCTCTAGCTCTAATTATAGCTATACTACTGGTTGTGTTTCTTTGAAAAATTCTGGAAATACACTTGGACATGCAATGCCAATTATTGTGTGACTTACAATCGAGAGTAAATAATTCAATTTATTGTATCCTTATATTGGAAATATAAGATACATAAGCATATTTTGCGATTAAAAAACAGATACATAAATATCACATTCTAGAAACCATAAAATAAAATCATGTAAGTAAATACAAAAAATACTAATTTATAAAAATTATGTGGTAATCATAATACAAATGTATAAAATTATAAACATGATATTTCTATGGTGTTAACATTTATGATTTTTATGTTCAAAATAACTGCACCTCTCCTATACCAAAGTGCAAGACTCTAGAATACTATCTGCACTGTTGAAGGGATGGGTGTTAGAACAGTGTATAACTGAAAATCATGAACAATTTTGTAACTTTATATCTCACGATAATTTGATTAAAATATATTTAAAACACACTAAATGCAGTGCCTTTTGCTAATGGGACTTGAACTATCATTGTGTTTTTTGTGTGCTTTTTTTTTCCTTTGGGAGGAGGGCATTGAGTCACACCCGACAATGCTCAGGAGTTACTCCTGGGTCTGTGCTCAGGAATTTCTCCTGGTGCTGCTCAGGTAACATATGAGATGCTGGTGACTGAATCCACGTCATCACACATGGGGCAAGTGCCCAAATAACTGTACTATCTTTTCAGTCCCCTGTTTTGTGACTTTTAAGAGAATCTTAATCCCAAATAATCAGATGGTATATCATGAGTGCACACTAATGAACATTATTAATCTTTAAATAAACTTGAATCACAGCAATGAATATATTTTTATGATTCATATGTTATATCAGATATTTTCTTGATAGAAAATGTAGTATTTATTTGAATAAGCTAAGTTATTTAGTGCAAGAGGACCTTTTATTAGGTCTCCTTTGAGGCAAGTGATAGAGTCAATGTGACAGTCAATGTGACAAGTATTAGGGCTTTCTTGTTCACATTAGCACCACATGTATGTTTATTGATTGAAGAATACCATCCACAAAAAAGAATTTGTTTAATTAAAAATGGCACTGTAATAAAGGGTTTAATAATAAAGCATATAAACATCAGATGAAATCTCTGGAAATTATATTGGGTATTACTCAGTCACTCTACACCCTAAATAAAAATCAAACGAAAACATCAAATGACAAAGTTCAGCTCTTCAGTTCTTTCTGTTGATTGAGATCAAGTGTGTGAACCTTCACAGAACTAATTATCAAAGAACTACTGTTGCATCTGTGTTCCTTATTTCACTCTATATGGTCTTTTTCATATTTTGTTATAACTTTGGAAACAACCCAGATATCAGTTGTTGTTCATTATTCATATGTCCCATCTGTTTTCATATTCATTTAGGAAAATTTGTTCATACAAACATAATGCTATTGAGAAATATTCTCTGGGTCCATTCACTTATATAATTACATACCATCATGGAAATGCCAAATGCTATGATAAATGATGGTAAAAAATAGTCAAGAGAAAGACAGAAAAATCCTAATGGAGATCTGAAAAAACAATGACAAAGGAAGGCTAATGGAATAATCAAGAAACCAAACCCACAAAAATATAACTTAAATAAATTCATAGAGAGAATAAGCATGCTTCCCTAAAATATAAAGATTATAACAATGATAAAAGAAAGGTGTTCTGGACCATTTAGAAGGAGCTAGTGTATATATATATATATATATGTGTGTGTGTGTATTGATAGTTTATATATATTTGTTGATAGTTCAGTAAAAGAACTGAAAAACAGACTTACAGATAGCAGGAATCGATAACTACAGCATATTCAAGTAGAATCAAGAAAAGTGAAAAGAAAAGCATTAAATAGTTATATGAAAGACTAGGAGAAGGGTTATTAAATTTAATTTAGTCAGTTGGAAAATATTTTCAGAAAACAAATACTTATCTTTTAAAAGTCCTTAAAAATCTAATGAATCATGATTAGTTACAGGCTGTATAAAAACAAGCTTTCTTTAATATTTAGCTAGTAAATTTAAAACTAAACACATATTAATTGTCATGATGGTAACTGCCTTGAATTGAGGAATTGAAAAGTTATGGTATGGTATATACATGCTTATACATATATAATGTATCTATTGAATGTTTTGTTTATAAATATGTATACATAAACTGTTTATAATTCACAATCACAACCACAACCATCCTGTTATTCGTTGATTGCCTCGAGCAGGACCCAGTAACGTCTCCTTCATCTTAACCCTGAGATTTTTTTTTTAAAGTGCCATATTCAAGGTTCTTTCAGAGTTAGGAGAATGAGATCCTTCATTGTTACTGGTATTTGGCATATTGGGTACGCCACGGGGAGTTTGCCAGACTCTACCGTGTGGGCAGGTTACATTTGGTAGCCTGCCAGTTTGTCCAAAGTAGGAATAAGATGATAAGATGTTGCGCGGCCGCATTTGCGGCCGCACATTTCCGCAAGCTGAGTGTGATAATCTCTGGATCCTGGCCATTGTTGGGGTTACACGGCAGTTGGTGGGTGTAACTGTCTAGCTACTGGCAGGTCCAGTCCCAAATTGTGCAGGCTTGGAGATCTCAGCCCCGGGTCCCACACACCTGGGTTCCTCTGCCAGTTCTTTTATGCGTGAGGCTCATCCAAGTGTGTGGAGACTGGTCCCAGCATGGCCTTGGCTGGGGTCCTAGGGTCTTTAGCTGTTGGACCCTGGTGAGGATAGTCAGGCACAGGGTAGGAGACTCTGTTTTGTTCTCTCCCAGGAGCTCAGTGTGATAATCTCTGGATCCTGGCCGTTGTTGGGGTTACATGGCAATTGGTGGGTGTAACTGTCTAGCTACTGGCAGGGCCAGTCCCAATTAAATTTTTAAAAAACATAAAATGTTTTATGTAATGAGTTAATATTTCTGTTTTTAATGATTAACTAGGGTTGACTAAAACATTAAAACATGCAAAAACAGGGGCTTGAGTGATAGCACAGTGGGTAGGGTGTTTGCCTTGCACGTGGTCAACCCAGGTTTGATTCCCAGCATCCCATATTGTTCCCTGAGCACCACCAGGGTTAATACCTGAATGCAGAGCCAGGAGTAACCCTTGTGCGTCGCCAGGTGTGACCCCCCTCCAAAAAACATGCAAAAACAGCACAATCTAATAATGATGTTATTCTAAGGAACACATCATAGAGTCTTACAAAATTTCAATTACATTTTTTAAACATGGGAGATTTATGGGTGGGTGGATGTGTCACGGAACGTGTGTGTGCTTGTGCATCTGTGTGTGTGTGTGTGAAACAAGTGCATGAAAGCATACAGAGGTACATATATGTTTCTTTTACATTTTGGAATACATACAGCAATGCTGCTGATGATTTTGTCTTATTGTTAAGCTAAAGTATGTGGTCCAGTCTTTTGCATATTTTCCTCAGCTCTGGTGTTGGAGGTTTTTAAGGTGGAAACATGAAAATTATTCTCCTAATTTAATTTTTGCTTTCACATTTTTGGTAACGGCAGAGTCTCCTGTCTTTGTGCCTGGCTGTCCTCACCGGGTTCCTTTGGAGGCAGGTGGGTTAAGTTTCCCTCCCCACCCCGAGCAGATCCCCGGAAGCTGAAGACCTCCAGTTCCAGCCACAGCCATGCTTAAGACCACTCTCCACACTTTTGGACAAGCCTCAGGCATGAAGGAACCGGCAGAGGAACACAGGGGTGCAGGACCCGGGGAGTAGATCTCCAAGCCTGCTCGAATTGGGACTGGGGCCTCCTCCACCCAGACACCCCACCTTTCAGTATGTAGGCCTTACACCCACCAACTTCCCCTTTCGCTGTGTAATCCCATCAATGGCCAAGACCCAGAGACTTTAAAATCCTGGTCCCAGAAGCGCATGGCCGCATTCCTGACTGTATGACATCTTATTATCTAGTTCTTATTCTGGAGAAACTGGAAGGCTACCAAAAGTATCCTGACCACATGGCAGAGTCTGGCAAACTCCCCATGGCATATTCAATATGCCAAAAACCAGTAACAATGGTGGGTCTCATTCTCCTGACCCTGAAAGAGCCTCGAATGTGGCACTTTTTAAAATCTCAGGGCTAGAACGAAGGAGATGTTACTGGTGCCTGCTCGAGGCAATCGATGAACAACCAGATGACAGTGATACAGTGATTTTTGGTAATACATTTTATTGGGTGCCTGGTAATTTGTGGTAATGCTGTTTTAAAGACTGCCTTCCTCATTCCAATGAAGATGAAAAGGAAGCCATAAAAATGACCCACTGTGGAATCAATAGGTCAATACTTTAAGATTTACTGGCACAGTGCATGCTATGTTTTTAAAATATACTAATAGGAAATGTTTTTAAGAACAATATGAGGACTTTATTCTTAGTTATGGTAATTATGGAACTGAGGCCTGTCCCCAAGTTGGAAGCAGGTATCTCAGATAGACAGCAAAAATTTAAGTCTTCTTTGAAATCTAGGCAGTGTTACTTCTATCTCAATGCTTTGTGAAAGCTTGTCACAGGATCTGCCAGGATTCAAGGTCTGAGGAAAGACAATCTACCTTCTACTAGAACAAGAGGTGATGTTTATACTTCAATGATCTAAGTTTGTTTTTTAAAAAGGCAATTAAGATAATTGTTCATTGTATAATGAATATGTTTCATGATTTTGTCACCCAACAACATATTGTGTGAGTGTGTGTGTGTGTATGTGTGTGTGTGTGTGTGTGTGTGTGGTGGAGGTGGGGGAATGGGTTGGGTCACACCTACCCATTCCATGGCGGTAGCGTCCATTTTATCACTACTAATTCCAATGTGATAAATAAGCCAGAAATTGAGATCCCTACTTTCTTAACTTTTTTTTTAATCTCACTTACATGAATCAGTGATACAACTATTTGAGCTGATCTAGACTTAATGAGTCAGGTACACCTTTCTAAGATTTTAGACTACGAAAAGATAAGGTCCTATGAATAATTCACTTTTCTGTTTAAATGATAGGTAACATCAAGAACTCCCTTTGAGGATTCTCCCATTGATGATCTTCCAGGAGACCTACTTGTCTTCTGCCAACATAATATACAGTGTCAGTCTCCAAAATATTTTCATGTGTCCTTTCCATGGATTTTTTTTTTTGCTTTTTGGGTCACACCCGGCGATGCTCAGGGATTACTCCTGGCTCATGCACTCAGGAATCTCTCCTGGCGGTGCTCGGGGGACCATATGGGATGCTGGGAATCGAATCTGTGTTGGCCATGTTGGCTGCGTGCAAGGCAAACGCCTTACTTGCTGTGCTATAGCTCCAACCCCTCTATGGATTTTCTAAGCTAAATCTTAGTCTTCACAGAGAACTAGTAATTGCTAATTTCTTGCATAATTAGCTACAGCGTTCTTGTGGATTATAACTAAGAACCCTGTTTGATATGACTGGGACATTTAGCAATCTAGTTCTTCATTTCTAAATGTGATAATACTATCCAGGGAGAAACTTTACAATTAATGATTAATGCTCAATCAATGATAGTTTCTATTATTTTAAATTCTCTAAATATCTCCTGAACCAAAATTCCACATTTTCTCAATAACTAATAGTTACTAATGACAAATATATCTGATTTTAACTAATATAATAGATTATTTAGTTAATCTAGTACTAAACTATCAAAATTAATTTCTCTTAATTTTAACTATTAAAACTATTTAATTATTAATTTAGAGCAGTTACACTTATGTGATTTATTTTTCTAGAAAGTAGCAATATGAGTTCATCTTATCACAGACTAAATATTTGTACCTCTCATGTGTATTTAGCTCCTACTTCATTCAAACGATTGTGAAATTCTCTACCCTATTTCCCTTAAGAATTATTCTGAAATTCTTTAGGCATGAAAAATTTGAACCTTTAAAGTGTTATGTAAATACATGAAAATCATAAGTGGATAAAAAGATAATTACTTTTTCTAAAAGTACTCCATAAATGTGCTATAAATAAAATGCAACTTTTTAACATATTATATAAATATACTTCTATGCTGAACCACCTCTAGCATCTGTTTATATTTTTTCTCAATCCAGATTTAATTTAGATTATTTCGTTCATAGGTTAGAGGAAAACCTTCATGACAAAAACCTACAAAGTATGCTTTATACAATAAATGGAAAGTTTTCTTCCAAGACTAAATTTAGAAGAAATATCATTTTTAATTCCCGTTCCTCCAACACTGACCCAAATAAAGTAGGTCTTAAATTAATTTGAGGTGATGATGACAACTTACAATAACAATAATGGATAATATAATAAGCTTACTGTGGAATACAAAGTCATAAAATAATTACTTCACAGTTCTAGTATGCCATATGCTCCATAAATATGTGCTACGGGGTTTTCTCTTTACATTTCCGACATACATCTACCTTCCATATAAAGTACGGTCTCTTTATTTCATTTTCAGAGGATTTATGTAGCCTATCTTATAGTTTACATTTTTTGCTTCTATCATTTTAAACCTGTCATTCTCCTTAACATGCTACATGGGAAAAATAACCTAAGCAGTAAAAATAAAGCCTTAATAATTATACAGATTTGGAAACATATGAAAATAAAATTATGTAGTATAAAATTGAATTCAAAAACTGAAAGTGTACTACAACAATTAAATTTAATATTGTATGTTTCAATGAGTCAGGTTGAAGGATGGCAGGGAACCTGGGTTCTGGATTCATTGATGGAGGTAAGCAATAAATGGTTATAGGATTTGATATGGAGGCATTTTATTTCTGAAACTCCATTTTATATATATATATATAGTTTTTTAAAAACTATATGTAAAAACTATATATATTTATATAGTTTTTTCTCCTGGTTTATATCACAAGTCTAAATCTAAAAAGTTAAAAATACTAACTTATAAAATGACATAACCATTTATAAAAACATATCATATAAACATGACTTAAGGTTTAAAATCACATAAATAAAATAAAAAAAACAATAGTACCTCCACGAAAATGACATCTTAAAATAAATGAATGGGTAAATAAAATTATAGTTAAACTTCATCTTTTTCTATTTCCTGTTGATAATTTAAATTTCATTAAATTCTAAAAATACTGAGATCTCTTATATCTAGTTTTTATTTTCTTATATTGGGCTGGAGTGATAGCACAGCGGATAGGGCGTTTGCCTTGCATGCAGCCAACATGGCCAACCCGAGTTCGATTCCTCCTCTCCTCTCAGAGAGCCCGGCAAGCTACTGAGAGTATCTTGCCCGCACAGCAAAGCCTGGCAAGCTCCTCGTGACATTGTTACTGGGCCCGCTCGAGCAAATTGATGAACAATGGGAGGACAATGACAGTAAGAGTGATTTTCTTATATTAGTTTCTTTTTCCCCTAAGTTTTTGTATATGAAATGAGCCAAATTCTTGTTTTCTTTTCTATTTAGAAGTTATTCTTCCAAACTTTAAATGATATCATTTTTTTTTCCCAGTGTGAACATTGTTCTATTTTGGCAGGGGCCTTTAAGACATTTTTTTTAATATCACTAACGTGTTGTTAAAGTTTGAGTGATGTGAGCTTTTGTATATGTGTGTATGTGTATATATATATGTGTACATATATGTATATATCTGAAAATATGTATATATGCATATATATATCACAGTATCACTGTATCGCTGTCATCCTGTTGTTCATTGAATTGCTCAAGCGGGTGCCAGTAACGTCACCATTCATCCAGCCCTGAGATTTTAGCAGCCTCTCCTTACTCATCCTTCCCCAGCACTGCCATATTGGAGGTTCTTTCAGGGTCAGGGAAATGAGACACATTATTGTTACTGTTTTTGGCATACAGAAAACGCCACGGCTAGTTTCTGTGTAAAGTCAGTACACTATTTCTTGAGCTAGTTATTTAATCAGTTACTCTACTTTTTTGTAACTTTTATTTGACTCTATCTTTTGTGCAAACTGCTATATCTTCTTGACTAAAATAGCTCTATTTTGAAAAAAAATTTATTTATTAATTCATCACATGTGTGTGTTTGTGTGATTGTGAGTGTGCGCACTTGTGTGTATGAGCGTATTAGTGCTGGGAATTGAACATACAAAACATGTTTCCTTCCACCAAACAACAGCCCTTTACCTGACACACAGATCATTATGTTTGTGTGTTTCTATTTGTTGTTTGCGTGTTACTGTTTATTGTGTGTGTTTAGAGCAAATAACATGAAAAAAGGTTTTTCTCTGTCTTCAGATGTGAACTCTAGAATAGTTAATACTGAATATTCAACACAGGTTGCGAAAGCCTGACTACTAACTACTTTTTTGGAAATAATCTGCATTAAGACACTATGTTTAAAATAATTTACAGTTGTTACTTAAATCAGTGAGAAAGCTTGCATGTAATTTGTAAGGCAGAAAATTCATAAGCAAGGCATATGCCCTTATCCTTATTCTAGCTTCATGGCCTTTGCAATGTGCTATTTTGATTGAAGGATTTGAAGAAGAATCAATCTCATATAAACATGTAGCTTAGAAACAAAGGAATGCTTTAATTGCCCTTTAGAAAATCATTTATATTTTTCTTTATACTTTGCAAAATTATGTGAAGTGATCCCAGCCTAAGCTTTGTTGAAGCTTTGCAGCTTTAAGCTTTGCAGCCTCTAGAACAGTATAATGTTTTTACTATTTTATTAAAATAGATGTATGAGCCATGAAAATGTTGTTAGATTACAAATGTTGCTAGACTACAAAATCTTGCAAGATTTTGTGACATCCCTCATTGAACATGAGAAGTCATTGATTCAATGACCAATAAAAATATTAAAAGTGTGTTCACATATTGTTTTATAGGGAAAAAAAGGCTCTAACAAAGTTCCAATATCACTCCCACCTTTGTCCATAAGATCTTTCAAATCCACTCATTGACACAGACCCACTTAAGAAATTGTTTTAGCTTAGAAGTCTAAGGGTTTGTATTCAGTAAACATTTTTCATTTTGTTCATTTATTCCACAACATGTGAGTAGTATCTTCTTTACATATGAGTTATATTCTTTCTTATTCTATCTTACTTTGCTTTAACCGATAGCTTTCTGTTTAATCCATTTTGCAGAAAAATGCAACACTTCATTCGGCTTTATACTATTCTATTGTTTGTATTTATGCTTATATACATACATCTATAGTCAATCACCTGTGTATATATAATTTATAAATAAATAATATAGAATTCATAAATACAAATACAAATTTATAATTCACATTATTTATGGATCAATTATGAGACGTTATCAATTATCAAGCAGTATTTTTCTATTTGTGCTTGGTTTCTTTAGAAATCTTTAAGCTTTATAGATATGAATATTATTTCCATCCTCAAATTGAGGAAGTTCTGAGTTATTAATTCTTTAGCAAAAAAAGAATTCTTTCATTTTTTCTCTTTCCTCTTTTTTTTTTTTTTTTTTGCTTTTTGGGTTATACCTGGCAATGCACAGAAGTTACTCTGGGCTCTGCACTCAGGAATTACCCCTGGCGGTGCTCAGGGGCCCATATGGGATGCTGGGAATTGAACTTGGGCTGGCCGCATGCAAGGCACATGCCGTATCTGCTATGCTATCGCTCCAGGCACATCTCTTTCCTCTTTCTGTGGCCCTGTGATAACTACGCTGTTCCTCTCTAAGCTGTTGCATAGGTCTCCTGTATTTTCCTCATCTAATTTATTCTGATTTATTTTAGGCACCATGGTTTGCAATACTATTAAAGCTAGAATTCCATGCACAGCACATTCTAGCCCCACACCGCCAACAAAGTGCCCATTTTCCTCCACCGTCTCTGTGTCCTTCTTCCCATTCTAGGGCATCTCCCTATCTCCCACATGGAAAATTTCCTACAGAAGACGATTTCTCAATTTCTTTTGCCTTTGGGAATTTGATATCTCTACTTTCTTTCTTGATATCCTAATTGTGAGAGTGAGCACTATTTGCATCTCCCTCTCTTTCTGACGATCTTCACTCAGGATAGTGCTCTCAGAGCCATCCACACAACAGCAAACTGCATGATTTTGGAGGTTATTTTTTTTTTAATGGCTTCTTGCCTTATCCTGAGATCTCTGATTCTTTATTTAGCTTCTTTTATTTTGATATTTAGGCTTTTGATTAAGTTTTTAGTTCAACTGTTATTTTTTTCAGTGATTTCTATGTACTAAGGTTTTCTCCACCACTTTCTTTATTCCAATGAACATCATTATAATTACTGCTTTGAAGTCTTCAACTGGGAAATTAGACAGTTTCGTTGTGTTTTGGGTCCTTTCACAGCTCTCCTCTTCATTTTCCTCTCTGGTTAAATACTCTCTTCATTGAGCTTGTTTCTGGGTGAAGACCAGGGAAGATGTTCTGATTTTGAATCAGTCTGTATAATGATGTGGGTTTAATGATGGCAAAGCATGGCAAAGATAATGGTGCTGAAACTCTGTGGACATGGACCATCAGAATATGTACTCACTGTGGCCTCTCACAGCTAGAGCCCTGAGGGCCTTGCTGTCCTGGACAGTGGCCCGGAAGCGACAGTTATTTATTCCTGGCAGAGGCCATGGTATCAAAATCCAGAAGGTATGATTAGTGACAAGGGTCACATCATGAGAAGCCAATAGTAGCTGTGCCATCCAGCTGACTTGAATAGCTACTGAGATACTTGTGTTTGCTAGCAACGGGCAGTTGTGACACTGTCGCCATGCAGTCCTGGGTGAAGTCCTGTGGTACAACAACGCTGCCAGTATTTAGCAAGCTTGTGGCACCAAAGCTGAACAGAATCTGGGATGCTGCCAAGTGTTCAAAATCATGAGTGCCCTAGTGCTCCTGTATACCATGTTTAAGTAGACTTGGTTTGTGACCAGGGGTGCATAGTCAGCAATTCCCAGTGCCAGTGTCTCTGCCAAGTTCAAACAGGCTGACTGAGTAAGACAGAAAATAAGATTGCAAGTTCCTGAGGCACCGTTGCACCAAATCCCAACAGCATAGGCAGCCTTGATTAAATGTGTGAGTGACTGAAGGCAATTGCATGCCAAGTCAAGCCTGAGGGGAAAACCTGGCTTCAAGATAGCAAAAGGCCCAGAGATTCAAGACCTTTGGTAATGAGGAAACTAAGAGTTCAAGGTCACCAAGCTTGACAGTTCCTAGACAACTCTGCAATCCTCAAAAAGTGCTGTTTGTTTAGGTAATTTGTAGGAGGTGGGGGTGGTCGGGGAGGGGGAGGCGCTTAAGAGGCAGCTGTGACCTCAGTCATAGAACATGTCTTCCTGTGAGGAGCAGGCGCAGAATATCTAGGGGAATCACTTGCCATGTGGCTGAGAAGGTTTGGCCTACTTGCTAGAAGTTTGCTAAATTTAGTAAAATAGAAGGAGCTTGGTCTATTTGAGTTCTCCTCAGAGCTTACTGATGGCTGTGATCCTGGCTTTGGCCATGAACACAGCTTGCTTCAGAAATTTGTCTTCAGGATGTGTTTCTAAAGAAGAACCTGAAATGACATCTCCCAATAATATCGGGAGAAGTTCTGAAATGATACTACTTCATATTATTGAGCTAATTTGAAGCCTATTTATGGATCATATAGTTTCTTGACACACCAACTCCCTCTTCTGCTGTTGGGGAAAAAGGGTTGTGTAATTAGGGTGCTGGGAGTTCACTAGAGCAATAAATAGTACTTTATAAACTTGCTCCTACTCTGCTTCCATACTGTAGAAGAGATCCCTGAAAGTATAGCGATAGCACAGCTGTAGGGCTTTTGCCTTGTGCGCAGCCAGGCCCGGCCGAGCCAGGTTTGATTCCTCCACCTCTCAGAGAGCCTGGCGAGCTACCAAGAGTATCTCGCCCGCACGGCAAAGCCTGGCAAGCTCTCCGTGACGTATTCAATACGCCAAACACAGTAACAACAAGTCTCACGATGGAGACATTACTGGGCCTGCTCAAGCAAATCGATGAACAATGGGAGGACACTGCTACAGTGACAATACTCTGCTTAATTCTCATCGCAGTGTTCTGTTTCTTGTTTTCCTTAGGGCTGCATCTTCTTAATCAAAGCAGGTTCTCCCCTGGAGTGACACTGGAGCCTTATATGTCTCTTTCCCCTCTGTGACCTCCCTCTTGTCCTAGTGAATGTGACCTCCAACAATATTGATAGAGTTAATCTGCATTTTAGTGTTCATTTTGCCTAAATGAAGGTGATATAGGCAGGCAGATAGATAGTGAAGAGGTCTGCCAAGGCAATGGTGATAAAATTCCTGGAACATAATAAAGCCACTAATTTTAAAGCTATAAGATCCCACATTGTGAGCTCAGACATAATAAAGCTTCACCTGGCACCAGCAGACTCAGAGAAAGCCAGACCCCTTTGAGAGAAGATCCAGCAGGAACAAAGGCCAGGAAAGAGGACCATGAACCACTCCCAACTCTACCCCCCAGGCAACAACCCTAGCAAGGAACTCTTATCTAGCTAGGAAGTCCCAAAGGGGACTGGGCTGGGGAAATCCCATAAAAGCCACCTTGAATAACGCTGTCCGAGCCCATGTATTGCTTGTGCCAACGTGGCTGAGCACATGCATTGCCCACATCTTCGAGAAATCGGGTGACCAGGATCAACTCCCATGCCAAGAAGACCAAGCTGAGATCAAGTATGACTTGACAGCAACCTGGTGGGACTGGAGGGGCTCATGGGATGCTTTATCAGTCCTAGATTTTGCAGCTGGTCCCCAGGTAGCAGAAGCAGATCAAGAGAAAGTTGGTCAACTGTCTCCTCTCTGCCTCTCAAAAGCCACCAATGCGGTCCACTGTCTTCAAAGGAAGGACACTGACAGAGATCTACAAATTTGTTCACCTACAGGCCAACTACCCTCCCCTTCCTCAGTCTGTACTCCACAAATGCCCTAAATGTTCAGTTTTGCAAAGGTTGATGGCAATGACTATTTTTTGTATTATACATTAGCATTCTTTTAGTTATTGGTGTTTCAGTACAAACTTATTTCATGTATTTTCTTATCATCCAATACTCAAATACTTCCATTGTTCACACAAAACTATCACCATTTATACCAAAGCATAGCATCATATGTGAAATTCCTTATATATCACTGCTGCTGTCTCTGTCCTCCTGTTGTTCATCAATTTGCTTGAGCAGGTACCAGTAACGTCTCCACTGTGAGTCTTGTTACTGTTTTTGGCATATAGAATAGGTCATGGGTAGCTTGCTGTGTTCTCAGAGAGGGGTGGAGGAATCAAACCCGGGTCAGCTGCTTGCAAGGCAAACACCCTACTGGTTATGCTATTGCCCCACCCTTCCTTATATGTATCTATATATTTATAATGTAAATATTTATAGACTTAATATATACATGTTATGATTATCTTTATAGATGCCTATGTTTTATAATTGTAGATGATATTTATCTCTTATCTATATCTATAAATGAATCTTATGTACTCTGTATCTTTTGTCACTGATGAAAATTCAAGGTAAATATTGTAGTTCCATTTAAAATTCAGGACACTATTTTTCTATCCACACAAATGAAAAATATTTCACCCAAAGAGTAGTTTTCTTACCATCGCAGTCTTTTTAATTTTCATAGATTTATTCTTTCTTTAAAGCAGCAAAACTAGTTTTGATTACTCTGAATGTAGTGTAGTGACGATCTTTGCACACAGATGTTTCAGTTTATAAAGAAATGATATAATCATAAACATATTAAACCAATAACATTTACTTAAAAAATATGTGGCTGCTTCATATAGTAAAATCATTATTAATGGTGTACTTTTTGATACATGTTGGTCTCCATAATTTACCTAGTTTTATTTTTTGTTAATTGAGAAAAATAATCTACATTTTAAAATGTGTGCTATTTTGGCAGTTTAGAATTTCCAAGTATGATTTGAAATTAAGGATTTTTCTCTTCTTTCCTTCTTACCACACAAATGTATTATACCATAATAAGTATATAAGACTCATCTTTAAATGACTTAAACTATAGATATATGAGGAACATGTTGAGAAACATGTTTCTCAACAAATACAACATTATTTAGGATACTGTAGCTCTACTCTCAAGGACTGTGTATGTTGATTATTTTACCAGAAAGGCTTTTCAGTTTCCAGATTATTTCATTTTAGAAGAACAACATAAAAGTAGACACACTGAAGTTGTGGCTTCATTTTAAAGGACAGTTATATAATAGCCATATTTGTTAAATTGAAATTGAAGTGCCTTTGTGTTCTTCTTATATTTGAATATACAAATAAGTTAACCTAAAGGGGAAAAATCAAACAAATACAAATAGTTATTCCACAAAGTAAAATGGTCATATTAGCACAAAATGTAAAGATAAAGTCTTGAAAAAGTGTTTAGATTTACAAAATACATTTCTATTTGGAAGCATTAGGAACTTGTTTACAGAAATTAAGTAAATCTTTGGGAATTTTCCATATAAAAATGACATGTAAACACATTGCTTTTAAGATTTCCTTGTAATACATAGGTTCAATCCTATATATTCTTCCAATTTTTCCCAGTGACCTCTCTGCTTTTGGAATAAAAGGCTGTTGTAGATATTGATCAAACAGAACTATTCAACTTCAGAATATGTCCATTCATATAATATATTTGAAAATACCTTGATAATGTATTCCCTGTTGAGAGCACTATAAACCATACAGATATTGAGACCATGGAAGGCTAATAAATACCTGGGAATGTTTAGTATTTTGGCTAGAATCACAAATAAGAAATTGCAAGCGAAAGATGACTATGAGTCCATCACAAGGAAAAGAAAGTCTTGGTAGTCTAAAGTACGTAATCATGAGTGAAAATATTTTATTGATGTTTGGATGCATTTTATCTACTGTTCTATAGTATCCTGATAATGTTGTATTTTATCTAAGATCCATGATTTTAGATGTGGTTAAGAAGTATCCCCAATATAAAGTAACAAAATATGAGACTAATACCCAAGAATAGCTGAGATCAGCACCAGGAGGATTACTCCATAGCTTAGAGACAAGCCGGGCATGTTAGGGGAAAGGGCAGCTCAGATAGAGAAAGGAGCACCAAATAAAGGGTGTTTGGAGGATCCTCCCAGGAAGGGAGATGCATGTTGAAAGTAGACTATGGACTGAACATGTTTGCCACTCAATGTCTCTTTTGCAGACCACACCACCCAAAAGGAGAGAGAGAACAAAAGGGATTGCCCAGCCACAGAGGCATGGTGGGATGGGGGGATGGGGGTGGGAGGGATATTATCCATGGTGGTGGAAAATGGGCACTGGTGGAGGAATGGGTATTTGATCATTGTATAATTGAAACCCAAGCACAAAAAATCTACAACTGTACCTCATGGTGTTTCACTAATAAAATAAAAAAAGAAAGAAAGAAAGTCAGAGACATAAAAAAAAAGAAGTATCCCCAGCTTTCTCACTATGAAGAAACACCCTTCTCAATAAGACTTTAATGGGAAACAAATATATCCCTGCCTTATCCTTGACAAGGATAGACAGAGATGTTCCAAATTTGCATTACTTATCTCGTGTGATTAGCTGAATTGTGTGTTTCCACTGATTAGTAGGAATCAGATGTTCATTAGTCAAACAGTAGTTAGATGCCTTTCCTTTTGCCAGTGTGCTGAATCTTGATGACTCTTCAACAATGAACAGCTCCTCCTTAAGGTGCCTTATGGTAAAACATGTGCCAATCTAGTCTCACCTCATCATTTCATTCTGTCCCAAAGGCAATGTTTTTTAAATATATTTAGTCTTCTTGTGAAAAGAAAAATTATTTATAGTACTGAGTATTACTATGCCCTTGCAAGTGTATTAAATATCTTTATATCTACCAAATAGAATATCAGACAATATATGTGATATTTTGGTGTTGGTATTTGTTAAGTATAAATTCACATGACTAAAATTTTAATTTTTTATCCACAAGAGTTATTTAAGCTTGCATCAGATAAACAAAAATAATGTTGCTTAATATCAAAATGGAATATGCATTTCTGTATTTTCAGGAAATGAATAATATAATTTTCTGTTATACACAGTAATGAAGGTAAAACTAATAATAGCTGGAAGCAAAAATTGAAAAGATAACATAAAATTACTTATGCAAAAAATACATATACATGTAAATATAAGAGATGATAGAATTGTATCAGAACAAATTATCTAGGTAAAATGTAATTTATTTACTGCAGAGTGTGTTCAGTGACTCATAATCTTACATAAATCAAACCACAATCTGGAAAGTTATTGCAAATCTTAAATAGAGTATTCATCATAAGTATTCAATTAAAATAAGAATGTGTAAAATGGAAGGTATGATTAGATACAACAAAGGAAATTCATTAAAATAAAAATTATTTTCTTCCTAAAGAGACTTTCTGATTACTAATCAAAATAATTTCTCCCACCTTTTACATATTTTAATTCAGTATATTAAAACCTATTAAACACTCTCTCCAGAAAGGTTTACTATATCTTTTATTTTATAAAGCTTACATCTGCACAGACATGAGATGTATCACTTTAATAATAAATTCTGATAAAGAAAATCACCAAAGAAAATCAATGAAAATAGAGGAAAATACATATCCCATCAGGAGGGATTCAAGTGAGGAAAATATTTAAAGATTTCTATGGATCCAATTGAAAAGTATATAATTTTACATCTATGGGTTAGAGAATACTATGTTCTGCATGCAATAAACAGCTAACATAGATTTTTTTGTGGTTCCTTACTAGGAAATGGACCCTTTTTTTTCCCCTTTATTTTATTTTATTTTTTTTTAACAGTTGTAGATTTACAATTTTTTGTGCTTTGGTTTCAATTATACAATGATCAGATACCCATCCCTCCACCAGTGCCCATTTTCCACCACCATGGATAGTATCCCCCCCACCCACATTCCCCCACCCCCCCTGCCTCTGTGGCAGGGCAATCCCCTGTGTTCTCTCTCTCCTTTTGGGTGTTGTGGTCTGCAAAAGAGGCATTGAGTGGCAAACATGTTCAGTCCATAGTCTACTTTCGACATGCATCTCCCTTCCTGGGAGGATCCTCCAAACATCCTTTATTTGGTGCTCCCTTCTCTATCTGAACTGCCCTTTCCTCTAGGATACCCGGCTGGCCTCTAAGTTATGGAGTAATCCTCCTGGTGCTGATCTCAGCTATTCTTGGGTATTAATCTCATACTTTGTTACTTTATATCCCCCAGATGAATGCAATCTTTCTATGTCTATCCCTCTCTTTCTGACTCATTTCGCTTAGCATGATACTTTCCATATTGTACCACTTGTATGTAAATTTCATGACTTCATCTTTTCTAACAGCTACATAGTACTCCATTGTGTAGATGTACCAAAGTTTCTTTAACCAGTCATCTGTTCCTGGGCATTCAGGTTTCTTCCAGTTTCTGGCTATTGTAAAGAGTGCTGCAATGAACAAACAGGTGCAGATGTCACTTCGACTATACATTTTTGCCTCTCTGGGATATATTCCCAGGAGTGGTATTGCTGGGTCAAATGGGAGCTCAATTTCTAATTTTTTGAGAATCGTCCATACTGTTTTCCAGAAGGGCTGAACCAGTGGACATTCCCACCAACAGTGAAGGAGTGTCCCTTTCTCGCCACATCCACGCCAGCATCGGTTGCTTTTGTTCTTTTGTATGTGGGCCAGTCTCTGAGGTGTGAGATGATATCTCATTGTGGTTTTGATCTGCATCTCCCTGATGATTAATGATGTAGAGCGGAAATGGACCCTTTTAAAGTGCACATTAGGAGTCAAATAGGTTGTTGAGCAGAAGAGCACATATTTAATAAATGCAGAGATCTGGGTTTGATTCAATATACCAAACTTCCTCCTGTGGCTTTTACTCATTGATGAGAGACTGGTTGAAATTTTATTATTTTATATATGTAATAGGGCATTTCTTTTGTGCTCTTCTCAAAATTATTTATCAGTGATTCTACTTTTTGATTATAGAACATTTATATATGGATCTCTCTGAGCTTAAATTAATTGGTGTCAACAGTCAACATGCTTTTAAAAATTTATTTAGGCAGTTTTAAGTATTAGTTAAAAATTCCGATTCCTTTCCATTTCTTCTTTTATCTGGACTCATTACAAATATACGTGTGCTTGATGATGTTCTACATGGTTCTCAGATTGTTTTTCTTTCTTTCATTGCTCTCTACACCTCAGACTAGATCAACTCAGTTAAACATTATCAAAATCACTTTTTTCCCCTTTTACATCTCAAATTTGTTTCGGAACTTTATCTTTCATTTAGTCTTTCATTTAGTCTTTAGAATTTCAGTTTCACGATATTTATTTTACTCCTTTTTATAATGTGTATCTCATTATTTATACTTTCTGCTTGAGGCCATGAATTTTCATGCTTTCCTTCAAGTTTTAGGACACAATCGCCTTAAGCTCTTAGAACACATCTTTTAAATTGGTTTAGATAAAGCATTGTCTAGCAAGTCCAATATGTGAGCTTTTTCAAGAATCATTTGTTTATTGCTTTTTTCTCCATATATGAGGCATACCTTCTTGGTTTTTAATTGCCTTCCTTCTCTTCCCTTCTCTTCCCTTCCTCTCCCTCCCTCCCTCTCTCCCTCCCTCCCTTCCTTCCTTCCTTCCTTCCTTCCTTCCTTCCTTCCTTCCTTCCTTCCTTCCTTCCTTCCTCCATCTCTTTTTCTTTTATCTTTCTCACTTTCTCTATTTATCCTCCTTTCTTTCTATTTCTTCCCTCTTTTTTATTTTCTCTTCCTTTTCATTCTCTTTCTTTTTCATTCTTGTTCCTCCCTCTTTTTCTTTTCTGTTTTTCTTTTTCATTCCCGTTTTTTCTTTCTATCTCTTTTTCAATCTCTCTATCTTTCCCGCCTCTATCTTTTTTTCCCCTCTCTTTCCTTTCTTTAGTATTTTATGTTTTCTCCACCTGGAAATTTTCAATGACATTATGTGATTACTCTGCCATTCATCCCCTGATTCTCCCTTCTCCAAAATTATCCGTTGCTGCTTACTGTGGTTGTTTTGTTATTCTTTATTTTTCTGAACCAATTCTTTAAAGGTTGCATTCTTTTTTCAAGTATAGTTACTAAAGACTCAAATTAACTCAATTATTCTATAGATAAGTAAAAAATTACCCAATAAATCCCTAACATCTTCTGAAAGTGATGTTGCTACAAAAACAGGATGCCTCTTTGCCGGGCAATTTCTACCTCTATGATGTATCATCTCATACTTCTTAAGAAACTTCAATGTAACCACAGTTGGTAGCTTATGACTTTCCATTTCACGACTGAAATTTTACAAAAGTCTTGCTTGTGTATGTGCAGATAGCTAAATATCCAAGGTTACATTGTGCTTTTCTAAAGTCTTGTGAATATTTGACACTCCATCTTTCTTTTGTTTGGTTTTCCATATTTTGATTTTATTATTATTGCCCCTACCTATTTTCTAAGTTTCAGACATATCAGGGAGGTAGATAATCACCTCTAAATAATTTCAATACACTCTCAGGAAAAAGAAATCATTTTCCCATATAAAATCAAGTCAAATAAACATATTCTTGCCCTGCATGTAGAAACTTCCAGAGACCCATCAGACAAAAATTAACAAAGATAAAAATTTAAAGGTGCTCCAACCCTTTTATTTTCATTTGGCTGCTTGCCAGGATACTGGATTTCCCCATTTTTATAAGCTATAGATTAAAGGTTAGTGATAAAGGCTATAGAGAAATTAGAATGGGTGAGGAATCAGGGAGTGTCACATAAGAAATGACCTGAGCCTCATTGTTGATAATGAATAAACACCTATATATTCCTACTGCAAAAATTTTCATTATTTCTAGCGATCTGAAAAGAAGATGAATCACAAGATGATCATTAAATGATCATTCTATTTTATTCATTAGAATTATATAAAATATAAAATAATTGTTGGCATTATATTAGCAATTTGTTTGGAAGCAATGATTAGAACATAAATTTTATATTTCTGTTTGAGTGACAATAGACAATTTCACTCCAGCTTAAAACTGGTTAGACTCCGCTTCAAAATATTTTAACACAAAAGCATCCTAGTTATTCCTAATATTTTCTGTTACTTAGAATTAAACCATCTTATAAAGTATATAAGCTATGTATAAACCCACAAACTCAATTAAAACTATTTATCATTGTGTATTTTCTAAATTGTTCTATTTCTCTTATAGCTAGTTCTTGCACTTAATCTCCTTTATGACTTAGCTTTTCTTGTCTGGAAAACTATGTCAAAAGAAAATATGTTTCAAAATGTATGTCATTAACAACTTTTTTTTCTTCTAGTCTGGAGGATAGTCATTTAAATGTCACAAATGGAGAATAAAATTATTTATTAAGGTGTAGCTAAATGACAAATATGTAATACATTTCACCTATATTTGATACACTGTGCATGAAGACATAAGTAGCAAATATAATTAGTTGTTTTTCTATCTCATTTTCTCCTTTAGAACAATTAAGGGAGGTAAAGAGTTATATTCTCTATCAGAAATGACTACATTTACATTCTTTCATTTCTAAAATAGGTTTCTCTCTTTAAAATGGAAACAGTTTCCTAACTTAAAGTAGGTAATTACACACTCCATTAAACAAGTAATTAACAGATTACAATTCAAAAAAAAAAGAAAAACTTTAAAATGAGCAATTCGAATTCTGAATGTGAAGAGTAGTGTTGTAATTAGCATAATACCTTTAGAAATAGATTAACAAGTACACAATAAAAATGAAAAAAAATATGCTTCCTCTATAAGGATCATATATAAGAAACAGCACTTCATGAATCAGACATTACCATGGTTTTAAGAATTCTTGGTCTTAAAATGATTGCTGTGTTACTTTGCAAAATTCAAAAAGATTTTGATATAAAAATCTTTGCATTAAGTTATCTTTTTGTAATAGTTCACGGTGACAGTGGTCACTCATAGCAAGCTCAGCGTGTATAAGTCACATCAGCAGTTTGAAATTATTAAAAAATTATGAGCATGGTATGTATATAAACATAGCTCAGATCAAGGTGAGGTTACAATTGTGTGTAAGTGGGGCCAGAGTGATAGAACAGTGGGTAGGGCATTTGCCTTGCAACCGGTTTATGGATTAAATCCCTGGTATCTCAGATGGTCTTCCAAGCTCTTTAGGAATAGTCCCTGAGCACAGAGCCAGGAGTAAGCCTTAGGCACCTCTAGGTGTGGCCCCAAAAGAAAACAAACAAAAAGTACCTAAAGGATGATATTCTCCATGTCAATCCACTTATATGCAAATTGGAGAGTGGGCATTGGTGAAGGGATGGGTACTTGGTCATTTTATGACTGAGACATAATCACATAAGTTTGTAAGTCTGTAACTGTACCTAACACTGATTCATTAAAAATAAAAACAAACAAATAAATAAATAATGTACCTAAAGGAATTCAAATTCTTACTAAATGTCTATTCTACTTTTCAAGAAAATTCAAGGAAAATAATCCATTATAAATCAGACAAAGGAGCTCCTCTTATTAATCAAAGTTTTAAGAAAAAATTGAAGGCAGGGAGGCGATGCTAAAAGCAATACAGTGACCAAGGATAGGCAAAATAAAAGTTACAGTTAGAAGCTAGAGCTGTAATAAGATGTTTTGTATTCATGCAAAATTCTGATTTAAGTGCCCCAACTTTCCATTCAAATGAATATACCAAGTGATAGTAGAGAACCTTTAAGGTCTTCCTTACCATTGTGCATGTGTGTGTGTGTGTGAGAGAGAGAGAGAGAGAGAGAGAGAGAGAGAGAGAGAGAGAGAGAGAGAGAGAGAGGTTCATACACAAAGATATGCCAAGTTAGAATACTGTGTCTTAGACCCTCTCCACCTTTTAGAAAATCAAAACATAAAAGTGGACCATGAAATCTGATAATGGCCTTTTCTTTTTTCCTGAAATTTTAACAAATCCTGAGTTAAACTAATTCAGCTAAATTCTTTTTTTATAAAAACATACCCATCAACTGTTTTTGCTAGAACCCATACCATATGTTGTTTTTACTCCATAGTGAAAATAAGCAAAGCAGATCACTCTAAAAAAAGATAATTCCTCCTACCATTTTACTAAAAACAGGCATTCAGTAAGTTCAAATCTGTCAGCATGAAGATGATACTGAGAATGTCAAATAGCTATTGACTTTTGAGTCATCATTCTTATGTAGCAGTGAAGAGAAACTACTGTTGCAGGTTGCAATTGCATTTGCCTTGCAATATTTGTTTTCTTAATGAAAAAATTACTGGCATAAATGGATATAACAGATGCTTTATATATTATCATTAAATTCAGGTTAGAATTACTGTCTCAGAGAGAATCCCTGTGCTATTCATTATAACCACAGTATAACATGTTGTAGATTATTCCATTTGTGATTCCATATAATTCCGAATTCCAATTTTACCAACATATACACTGTTATTTGGGTTGTTTTGCTTAATTGATATTTCCATAAATGCCTTCTACTTTATCTTTGGGTCTGAGGAGCACCCCAGCACTGGAGCATGGAGCCCTCAGGTCCCATCCAGCCATTATAAGTTTTGATAATAAAAGAACTGTGTGAAACAGGTTTATCAACTTGATGAATTACTCTATGGCTTCACTTTTGGCTTGTGTTTAAAGTACATATGCAGAAGATGGTCAGTAGTGGGGCATATTTCAACTCTTTTAAGAATTGCTTTTTTCTTATTGTGTAAATCATATTGCAGTTTTTAAAAACAGATAATACATCATCATGAATGCCTTCTAAGTGACAAATCCAGGATTTGTTGATCCGAATGCACTGCTTAAGTGCTATGCTTCATGCCCGAAGTCATGAGTTTGAAATCAAAAACAAAATTAGAAATACACCAAGCCTGTGGTGGTGGAACATAACTCAACAATGGCAACTTCTTTTCCAGAGATCAAGAATATTTCAAGATTATATTAATTTTACAGCATAATTCCATGAGAAAGTTTTAAAATGTATAAAATTCCTCAAAAAGTTTTCAGTGGCCTGAGATTTTGTAGAAGGTTTAACATGTAGGTCTGCCGTGTATCTAATCTCAGCTTGATACTCAGCAGCTCTCTTTCCCATCAGTGTTGCCAGGTGCAGCTCCGTAGGCCCACGACACTATTGCAGTGATAATCTCCCATGATGCAGGGCCTGAGCGGTACCGCATCCTCACTCACATTGCCAGTCATGCTGGGAATCACTAGGATGTCTCTTACATAAATACAAATTTTCCAGTTTCCTCATTTAAAATATTAATTTTAGCATTCAAGTGATTTTTTTAATATGAAAAAACATCTAGTAACAAACCTGTCACTGTCACTGTCCTCCTGTTGTTCATCAATTTGCTTGAGCGGACCCAGTAACATCTCCATCGTGAGACTTATTGTTACTGTGTTTGGCATATTGAATATGTCATGGGTAGCTTTCCAGGCCTTGCCATGCGGGCGAGATACTCTCAGTCGCTTGCTGGGCTCTCTGAGAGGGGTGGAGGAATCAAACCCAGCTCAGCTGGGCTGGCTGCATGCAAGGCAAACACCCTAACACTGTGCTATTGCTTCAGTCCATTACACCTTATACTCTTCAGCAAATATTTAGACTTGAAGTTTTGTGTTGTATTGTTTTTTGATAGAGACTAATAGACAAGATTCACCAGGTTTCTTATTGTTTAGCATGACCATATTTACAAACATATAACATTAGCAATGGCCAGAATTTTTAAGTCTAAATATCTTTACTTAAAAATTTTTTAATTTACTTTAATGTGGGCAAAACCCACCACTGTTGATAAAAGTTTAGAGTTAAGATTGATTCTATATCAATGTCACTTAATCACTTAATCACTTAATCCCTGTTATTCATCGATTTACTCGAGCGGGTGCCAGTAACGTCTCCATTCATCCCGGTTGCGTGCTAGCATAGCCCAATGGTATCTGTTCATTCTAGGAACATGCAGAGCCTCAAACCGATCATTCAGGGTCTTGACGAAGAAGTCTGACCATCTTGTAGGTGGGCGTCCACGTGATCTTTTGATGTCCCGTGGAATCCAATCAGTAATGGCTATAGTCCAGCGGTTGTCTGTAAACCTCATTACGTGTCCAGCCCATCTGATTTTTGATATCTTGGCAAATTAGACAGCATCCCTGATTCTTGAGAGTTGACGAAGATCAGAACTCCGGATTCTATCTCTCATTTCAGCGAATCGTGATATTCCAAGCATAGTTCTTTCGATTCCTCTTTGAGAGACCCGAATAGCGTTCTCATCCTGTTTTTGTAGGGTCCAGGTCTCTGAGGCATATGTTAATGCAGGAAGAATAGTGGAATCAAAGAGATGTGCTCGTAGCTGGAGGTTCTTTGTCCTTTTAGTTATTTCTTCAATGCTCTTGAAGGCATTCCAAGCCGCTCTCTTCCTCCTGCGCAACTCAGGTGCCAGGTCATTCATCATGTTGATTTCTCGACCTAGGTATATATAACTGTTGCATTCGGAGATGGTGGTTCCATTGAGAGCAAATGGAGCATCAGGAACAAGGCTGTTCCTCATAAACATTGTCTTCGTAAGGTTCAGCTGTAGTCCGACCTTTCTACATTCACGGTCAAAGTCGTTCAGCATTTGTGCCGCTTGGCTGATGTTTGGTGTTATTAGAACGATGTCATCAGCAAAGCAGAGGTGGTGTAGTTGCCGACCATCTATCTTCACTCCCATTCTTTCCCATTCCAGTTGTCGCATGATGTTCTCGAGGGTGGCACTGAAGAGTTTTGGTGAAATGGTATCACCCTGCCGAACCCCTCTCTTGATATGGATGATTACTTCTTTGTAGAATGGTGAGATCTTGGTAGTGAATCCTCAATAGAGCTCACGAAGGATCCTGATGTATTGAGTTTATACGCCCTGATTGGCTAGGCCTTCCATGACCACTTCTGTCTCAACAGAATCAAAGGCCTTCTTTAAATCAATGAACGTTAGACAGAGCGGCATCTTGAACTCCCGAGAAACCTCAATGAGCTTAGTAATCGTGTGGATATGGTCGATGGTACTGAATCCTTTTCGGAATCCAGCTTGTTCACATGGTTGTCCTTCATCTAGTGTTCTGCTAATCCTATTCAGGATGACTCGAGTGAACAGTTTGTAGACAACAGACAGTAGGCAGATTGGGCGATAGTTGCCAATGTTGTGGATGTCTCCCTTCTTGTATAGTAGTACAGTCTTGCTGGTTTTCCATTGGGATGGAACCTTGCATTCAGACAGGTAGCGTGAGAAGAGCCGAGCCAATGTATTGATGAGTACTGATGGTAAGTTCTTCAGGTGTTCAGGTCTGATCTTGTCTGGGCCAGGTGCTCTTTGTTTCTTTACCGACGAGATGGCATGTTGGATTTCGGAAGGGAGAACATCAGGAACGACATATCCATCATATGGTATGTGGTATGTGGGCAAGTGGATGTGGCTATTAAAGAGATCTGAGTAGAAGTCATGAATAATCTTCTCCATTGCCCTTCTGGAAGATGTGATAGATCCATCATGATGTCGGAGGGCAGTCACCTTGGTTTTGTAGTTGGTGAAGTACAGGCGGGCATTACAAATGCTTTTCCCAGCTTCTGCCACATCTACCAGTACTGCTGCTCTCCTGTTTTTGAGGTCATCCTTGATGGCTTCTCTGCACTGTTTTGCCAGTTCGGATGTTCGCTTGTGGTTGCCTGAGGCTTGTGCCAAGTCACGTTGGCGAATAAGTTCAAGAGTGTTCGAAGAAAGGCAGTTTTTTGTGGTTATCTCTCTCTTGGCATTCCTCGCACAATCATGGAGGTGCTGAATCATTCGATCGTATTCCTCATCAATGTTGTCAATGACGGCATCTTCCCATGTTGCCGCAACAGAGCCAAAGAGCTCCCAGTTGGTGGTTGTTCTGGGAGTCCTCTTCTTATACCTTGCATTCTTTTCTCCTCGTTCTGTGAGGTAGAATTTTGCACGAAGAAGACGGTGGTCTGATCCCGTTTGGAATTTTGGGACAACAGCAACATCCGTTAGGCAAAACCGCCGATTGAATATGATGTGGTCTATTTCATTGTGGAACTGTCCACCAGGAGACTCCCATGTCCAACATTTAGATTCAGTACCATAAGGTCTTCAATGGATGCAGCAGATGCCAGCGTACGAGCATTAAAAGTACAGACAATCATTTTTGTTTTTCTTCTTTTTGGCAGCCTATTTCTGCCTTGGTATTTTATCAGCCTTTCCTTCCATATCCTTCTCGACTCTGCCATATTCAGGGTTAGGGGAATGAGATCCATTTATTACTGGATTTGGCATATCAATTTGGTCTATTTGGCATAGACCACGGATAGCTTGCCAGGCTCTGCCGTGCAGGTGAGATATTTAAAGGTACCCTGAAAACTTAGAGAAAAATAAATAAATAGTCGCTCCGGGAGCTTGTTGTGATAATCTCTGGATCCTGGCCGTTGTTGGGGTTACACGGCAGTTGGAGGGTGTAACTGTCTAGCTACTGACAGGTCCAGTCCCAAACCGTGCAGGCTTGGAGATTTCAGCCCCGGGTCCCACACACCTGGGTTCCTCTGCCAGTTCTGTTATACCTGAGGCTTATACAAGTGCCATGTTAAAATCAGATAGCAGTTAGACTTCCATATACCAAGTCCTTCTCATTCATTTGAGCACATGGCAAAATCCCGAATATTTAAATTTAGTTTCAAGAATACACAAACAAATCTGTATCTTTTCAATCAACCACCAAGCACTTAAGTGCCTCAATTGATGTTTAAAATCTTTAGTGGTAATAGCAATTGAATAGTACTATTACCCCTAACTAGTTACATAAAAAAATATGACCAGTTTACTGAAATAAATAAAAATTAAATTAAGGACTATTAGAAATCCATTTGGAAGTGGGTAAACAATAATTAGGGAATTGGAAAATTTGAACTTTATAGCTGGCTACCATTGTAATCAATTGCTGTAGTATTAAGACAATGAGTTGCAGTTTTCCTACCGTAAAATGAACAAATTGTATCAAATTATTCATGAAATCTTTTTTGGTTCTGATGCTATTTCAGATTTTTAGATTCTGTACTCTTTTAATGAATGTGATGAATGTGAGCAAAATTGATTTTTCCAGATAATAAAAAAAAAAAAGGCCCTCCCGTTGATCGTCGATTTGCTCCAGCGGGCCCAGTAACGTTTCCATTGGAGACTTTTGTTGTTACTGTGTCTGGCATATCGAATACTCTCGGTAGCTTGCCGGGCTCTCCGAGAGGGGCGGAGGAATCGAACTCGGGTCGGCCATGTTGTCCGCTTGTAAGGCGAACACCCTACCGCTGTGCTATCGCTCCAGCCCTTCCAGATAATAATACCAATAAAATCTTTTTTTATATATATTCTTATTTTATTGTACCAGTTATATATCTATTGCTATAACTCTTTTTTTATTATTATTAGTGAAATACCATGAGGTACAGTTGTAGATTTACAAATTTTTGTGCTTGGATTTCGGTCATACCATGATCAAATACCCATCCCTCCACCAGTGCCCATTTTCCACCACCAGGATAATATCCCTCCCCTCCATCCCCCCCATCCCCCCATCCCCCCCTGCCACTGTGGCAGGGCATTCCCTTTTGTTCTCTCTCTCCTTTTGGGTGTTGTGATCAGCAAAAGAGGCATTGAGTGGTGAACATGTTCAGTCCAGTCTACTTTCAACCTGCATCTCCCCTCCTGGGACGATCCTCCAAACACCCTCCATTTGGTGTTCCCCTTTCTATCTGAACTGTCCTTTCCCCTAGAATACCTGGCTGGCCTCTAGGCTATGGAGTAATCCTCCTGGTGTTGATCTCAGCTATTCTTGGGTATTAATTTCATATTTTGTTATTTTATATCCCCCCAGATGAATGCAATCTTTCTATGTCTATCCCTCTCTTTCTGACACATTTCACTTAGCATGATACTTTCCATATTGTACCACTTGTATGTAAAGTTCATGACTTCATCTTTTCTAAGAGCTACATAGTACTCCATTGTGTAGATGTACCAAAGTTTCTTTAACCAGTCATCTGTTCTTGGGCACTCAGGTCTCTTCCAGTTTCTGGCTACTGTAAAGAGTGCTGCAATGAACAAACAAGTGCAGATGTCACTTCAGCTACACATTTTTGCCTCTCTGGGATGTATTCCCAGGAGTGGATAATACCAATAAAATCTTATATGGAAGAATTTTTAATGTAATGTATGGGTTTTCTAAGGAAAAATAAAAAATCACCTTCATATTTTTGTTCTTATTTTTTATTTGTTTGGGAAAGCACTCAGTGGTGCTCAGGGCTTACCACTTGACCCCGTACTCAGAGATTACTTCTGGTGACCCCCCCGTACTCAGAGATTACTTCTGAATGACCAAGTTGCTGTTACCTAAATCTAAGAATCAGATAAATCTGTATATTATCCCTAGCAGAAATAGAACAATTTCTGTAGATATTTCTGTGCTTTCCAAATCTGATAGTACACTTCCTAACCTGTGTTTTTAGCTACTAAGCACTTTGCTAGGGAGGGTTCTTTTCCCAGGCAAGTGGATAACTTATTTAGCAGTAAGCCTTTACCTGAAACACCAGAATCATGTCTTACAGTGTCCAAAGTCGTCATACCCTTCAGTGTCACTTTTGTTGTCATGTCTTGTCCAAGAATTTGGTTCCAAGTATAGCATGTAGGTTGTTTATGTATGTGAACTCTTTAAATTTGGGGGGAACCAAATGTTACATAGTCACATGTCTTACTCTAAACTCCCTGAAATCATTTACTTAAAAGAACTAGAAAAATTTCTAAATTTCTAAGGAACTTTTCTTAAGTCATTTTTTTCTTCCCCAGGGACATAGTTATCAAAAACAAATGGCATGTATATTAAAATGAAAATGCATTAAATATCATGGTATCAAATTTCCATTTAAGAAGGAAATGATCTAAATTTGCTGTTAATTTTAGTAAATTGTTCTTATATAACTTTTATAGTTATGTACTAGAGCATTTTTCTTTGTATGTAGAATAGAAAGAAAATATTTTGTAATACCAAATATAAGACAAAATTTTTTTGAAGTAAAATGTAGCATATATTTATAATTGATAGCAGTTGAATCTTACACTAAAATAATGACAATTTCTTTTGCAAATTAATCCAAATATCAAATGAGAATAAAAGACTTAAATGCTTAATGCTTTACCATCTGATCCAGAAAACTGATAATTCTCACAAAAGATTCTGCCTGTAAAATTATAAACATTTGACTGGACTTGTATAAATTTAATCATCCAGAATATTTTTCTACCTTATAGAAACTACACAGCCTGATTAAAGTTAAGGAATATTTTCATTATATACTGCAAGAATTTTTGTGTTTTCAAAGAGTTTCCACAAATTCAGTCTGCATGTTAAAACCTCTGGTTTTGCTCTATTTAATAGTTTTTTTTTTGTTATTTACTTATTGCTTTGGTGAGAAAATGCATTAAGTATGCTTTGATGGCCGGTGTACTAATAAATACCATTATTCATAGACATTATTAGAGCTCAACCAGAGTCATTTCTTTAATCAATCTTATAACTGTGTGTTAAAAATATATCAAATAGAGGGGCTGGAGCAATAGCACAGCAGATAGGTCATTTTCCTTTCAAGTGGCCAGTCCGGGTTCGATTCCCAGCATTCCTTATGGTCCCCGGAGCACCACCAGGAGTAATTCCTGAGTGACGAGCCAGGAGTAACCCCATTCCATTGCTGGGTGTGACCCAAAAAGCAATATATATATATATATATATATATATATATATATATTTGATATATATCAAATAGAAAGAAAAAAGAAAATGTTTTGGGATTGGAGAGATAATACAGCAGATAAAATGCTTTCCTTGCATATGGCCAACCAATTTTCAATCCCTAGCATCCGATATGGTCCCCAAGCATTGCTAAGAGTGATTCCTGAGTGCAGAACCAGGAGTACCCTGTGCATCACAGGTATTGCTCTTATATAACTGGTCAAATTTTCTTTTTTATTAACCAATTTATATTTTATTCCACATAACCTCTGAACCTAAGGAATTATTTTTAATAAAAATAAGGCAAGTTAACTAAATAACAAACTTTTCTTCCAGGATGTGCTACAAATTCTTTCTCTATCAGAAAATGTGCTAAGGTCTGCAAATAGAATGCAGAAGTTTTAATTTCAAATATAAAAGTGGTGATCAAATGCAAAATTATATGTGAAGAACATTTACTTTTATTGTTCTTTTACCATTTTTTTTTTTGCTTTTTGGGTCACACCCAGCAATGGATGCACAGGATTTACTTCTGGCTCATGCACTCAGGAATTACTCCTGGCATTGCTCGAGGGACCATATGGGATGCTGGGAATCGAACCCAGGTCAGCCATGTGCAAGGCAAACACCCTACCTGCTATGTTACCACTCTAGTCCCTACCATATCTTTTAATATTGAAAATATTTTCCAGAAATGTTTTAGATGAATATGACACTAAATCAAATGCAGAAAATAATCTCACATTGTAAAGCATGTTTAATACCAAAGAAACGATTTTGCCAACATTTAGTTCTAGATGTCTCACCTGTGAAATACTAATATTAATAAATTTTGTAGAATCTATAATATGGTGCATTAGACTAACATATAAAGATATCCTCTTGTGTACAGGCTCTTCTTGTTGATGCATATAAATTAGGTAAGAATATTAAACACTTGGGCTTGAGTTTGTAGGGTGCTTGCCTTGCATGTGGCCAACATGGCCAACCCGAATTCAATTGCTCTGCCCCTCTCGGAGAACCCGGCAAACTACCGAGAGTATCTCGACTGTACCGCAAAGCCTGGCAAGCTACCCATGACATATTCTATATGCCAAACACAGTAACAAGTCTCACATTGTTACTGGGCCCGCTCGAGCAAATCGATGAACAATGGAAGGACAGTGACAGTGGCAGTGATTAAACACTTGAGAAAATCTTATTCTTTTGCTTCATATAGGAAAAAAGAAGTTTTTCCAATATCTAAGAAAGTTTCAATGTATTTATTTCTTAAAATTTCCCAATTCTTGACAAAATTAGAATATGTTTTAAGAGTTTATGATTTTTCACTTCTTTATAAAACAAAGCTTCCAGAAGTGCCTGGCTGTATTTGTGGCTGCACGACCTCTTATAATCTAGCCCACGAATGTACCTAAAGCAGCACACATGTGTTTGGTTTTAACATATTTGCTTGTATTTTCTTATATACAGGTTTAACCTCTGTCCCTCTCGAAGAGCCTGGCAAGCTATTGAGAGTATCCCGCCCACATGGCAGAGCTTGGCAAGCTCCCTGTGGTGTAGTCAATATACCCAAAACAGTAACAATAACGGGTCTCATTCCTCTGACCCTGAAAGTGCCTCCAATATTCCAATACAGCAGAGTTGGGAAATACAAGAAAGGAGAGGCTGCTAACTCTCAGGGCTGGGATGAATGGAGATGTTACTAGGGCCCGGTCAAGTAAATCACTGAAAAATGGGATGACAGTGATACAGTGAATGTTTTTAAAATCATTTTATTTTATTATTTGCTTATTTATTGTTTTTTGTTTGGGGTGCATACCTGGAAGTACTGAGATTACTCCTGGTGGGGCTCATAAATACCTGGAATTCAATCACAGTTGGCTGTGATCAAGGCAAGTGCCCTACCTATAGTCCTATCTCTCCAGTTCCAGAATCATAGTATTTCTTTAATTACCTATTGTATATAACTACCATTGTAATATACTATTTTCAGATGTCTTTGAAAATTATCTTTACTGCTATATTTGTATAACTCCATGTTTGGATTTTAAGTGTTTTAAATGTCCAGGCCAAATGTGGTGTGAAAACAGTGAATGTAGATTATGGGGCATCACTTTTTGTCACAGTTTGATAATGTGCAACAAGTTCTGAATTTGCCCCAACTGTGACTTTAATGTTCTTTGTGCTTTTCCCAATAAATCACTTCTAGATTATGTCATGAACTTCTTGGTACATTTAAAATTCAACTGTTGCTAGAATTGTTGACAGAAAATAATAGAAAACAGTTTGCTGTGGACACTGTATTTCGCTCATATATTACAAAGCAGATACTAATTAAAATCACTATATCAGAGGATTAATTCATTTATAATGAATATGATTAAGATAATTGTAATATTTGCTAACTTATTTTTTAGTTGTGTTTGTAATGTTGCACTGGATTAATTCACTGGTAGAATTTTGCTAGTTTCTTTTCATGTTTGTCCCAGTTTACTATTAAATCATTTTAGTAGCAGATACTGTAAGTTTTGTAAAAATTACTTGAGCAACTATAAGCATTTCAAGTAAATAAAACATGACACATGAGTATTATGACGTTTTATCATTTTTATTCAATTAAAGTGTTAGCAAGTTTCTAAAATGCTTAGACAGCTTTCCACTTTGTTTTACTCTGAAAGTTTCCCAGTGGCAATTTTAATCTGAGAGTGATGGATGAGAACTTGTGTGGGTCTCCAAACAGAGAGGAGTTAATTTGTTCTTGTGTAGAGTTCCATGAAATTGGCCATTTTAGATATTTTCTATTTTCAATATCTTCTTTGATAATGTTATTCTATAAAACTCATAAAAATTAAGGTCATTAATTAGTATATTTTCCTGAATTTTACACAGATTTCATAACAAATTAAGTAATTGAAATACAGTAAAAGTTTTAATTTGCTATCTGCACTGTGTGCCTAATACTATTTTGAGCACCATAATTATTAAAAAATTAATTTTTGATTCCTTATATCAATATCACCTTTACTTAATGTGTGTTTTAATGCAGATTCAGTAAAGAATTCACCATAATTATGTATTAAATTTATCTATAAAGTAAAATTATTTATAAATTGTAAATTTACTTGCAGACCTGACAAATTTCTATTAACTTTTGAAATGAAGCTCAAATTTTCTAATTTAATAATAAGATGGTATATGTCAGTTCTGGGTATGAATTACCAAGTCTCCAAGACCTAGGCCATCCTAATCTTCATACTTATAAAACATAATGAGAAATATTTTTAAACTATTTAGTATATTGTGACATTGTTGAGTACCACACGAATAACCATAGTAATGCAGTTACTTTCTTACACTTATCACTATACTTTTTATTTTAAGGAATCACCATGAGATACTATACTTGTACTACTTAGTTTAGCTATGTTTTAAAGCATCAATCCAATCTTTATGCTTGGTATTTTGATTGCATCTAATGCATATCCAAATGGATATCGAAATATTAAAATAATCATCGTGTATCTCTGTAAGGTTTGTTTTAATAAAACATAAAGTTCACCTACAAACACATCATAATTGTTTTAGGTACTTCTATACATGAGGGAATATTCAAGTGACTACTTAATAATCACCTACGTGTGTCAGTACTACCTTGTTGGTGTTTGTCTAATTCCTTTTAGAGTGAAAAGAGGAGAGGAAAGAGTGGAAACAGAGGAGGAGAAAATACAAAAACCTCATACTCTCTAGGAAGGAGAAATCTTTTTTTATGAAATTATAAATCGGGAGATAGAAATATTGCAGCTGGTAGCCATCGGACTGATGACTGCACATAAAAGATTATGGCAAATGAAGATTTTATTGTCCTCTCCCTGACTTTCTAAAATGACACGGAAGCTTGCATGTTCTGGGCACCATTCCCAGAAGTATAGCACTCTCTCCCAAACTGCACAGATGCTCTTCTGGGAACGAGGTGGTGGCACTAGCAACACAAATGAGCTGACAGTGTGCTACCGTTCCTGGAAGCATTGCCTTCTGGAGATGAGACTTTCAAGAAAAAAAAAATGAAAAAAAAAACACTCAATTTAGCCTTTCTCCGTGCATCATAGACCCATCGCATGCCCGTAATAAAATTTACAGGTTAATATTCTGGGGCTTTGTGGTTGTTGCGATGAATTTCATCAAATATTTAAAAACTGAAAAAAGTGGTCATTTCAAGGATTGGAGTTTCTAAAGCAACAGATTTTTAAAAATTAAAAAAAAAGTCAAAATAGTCACTAATAATTGCCCAGAGACCAGTAACTATGCTTTGCTTGAGAAAACCAGAATGTCAAATACTTTTAGAATTACACACTTGCTCACACTTTAGATGTCCTGCATTATTATAATTTGCAGGTTCATTTTTACATAGTGCAGGTTTTATTTCATAGTGATTCTTTCATACATTCATAGGCTGATGATTTTTAAAAATGACCTTAGTAATCATCACCCAAATTCTTCATTTTGTAGGTCATAAGAGATTAAGTGAGTTTCTCAAAATGGCCAGACTGAATTCAATGATAATTTTAGGTTCTAAAATATTTCAGCTTCAAATCTCTCATCTTATCTGAGATATCAAGAAAATCTATGGAGTGATTACTACACTCCATTTTGAAGGTTACTATCCTCATTACTAACCTCACTTTGAAATGAAAAAAATAAAAAAAATCTAACTAATTTTTGAAAAATTAAAAATATATATTTAGTAGAATTTCAAAACTTAAATGCTTATTTAATTTGCATAACATATTGCTGTACATAATAAGCATTTTTCCTTGTTTTGGGGCCACACATGACACAAGAAGAAAATACATATTGCTATGCAGAGTATGAGACACAACTTGAATTTCTTTGATACCCTGTTTTATCATTCTTTTTCTGTTTCATTTTTATTTAGTTTGGGGAACACACCCAGCAGTGCTCTGGGTTTGCTCTAATCTTAGTGATCACTGTTGGCTGATTCAGGGAACCATACCTGGTGCTGGGCTCTGACCCTGGAACAGTGGCATGCAAGATGAGTGCCTCTGGAAAGTGCCGCTAGCTCTTAGACTTCCCATTTAAATTGTTGTGCATTGTTTGTTCACTGCAGCACTCTTTACAATAGCCAGAATCTGGAAAAAACCTGAGTGCCAGAGAGCAGATGACTGGTTAAAGAAACTTTGGTACATTTACACAATGGAGTACTATGTGTAGCTGTTAGAAAAGGTGAAGTCATGAAATTTACATACAAGTGGTACTACATGGAAAGTATCATGTTAAGCGAAATGAGTCAGAAAGAGAGGGTTAGACATAGAAAGATTGCATTCATCTGGGGAACATAAAGTAACAAAATAGGAGACTAACACCCAAGAGTGGTCGAGATTATTACCAGGAGTTTTACTCCATGGCTTGGAGGCCAGCCACACATGCTAGGGGAAAAGGGAGCTCAGATAGAGAAGGGAGCACCAAATAAAGGGTGTTGGGAGGATCCTCCCAGGATGGGAGAGGCATGCTGAAAGTAGACTATAGGCCAAACATGATTGCCACTCAATGCCCGTTTTGCAAACCACACCACTCAAAAGGAGAGAGAGAACAAAAGGGAGTGCCCTGCCACAGAGGTAGGGTGGGATGGAGGGGATGGGAGGGGGTGGGAGAGATACTGGGATCAGTGGTGGTGGAAAATGGGCACTGGTGGAGGGATGGGTACTCGATCATTGTGTAATTGAAACCCAAGCACAAAAATTTGTAAGTCTACAACTGTACCTCATGGTGTCTCACTAATAAAAATTAAAAATAAGGTAAAGGTAAAGGTAAAGGCCCTCCCGTTGATCGTCGATTTGCTCGAGCGGGCCCAGTAACGTCTCCATTGGAGACTTTGTTGTTACTGTGTCTGGCATATCGAATACTCTCGGTAGCTTGCCGGGCTCTCCGAGAGGGGCGGAGGAATCGAACTCGGGTCGGCCATGTTGGCCGCGTGTAAGGCGAACGCCCTACCCGCTGTGCTATCACTCAGGGCTGGAGCGATAGCACAGCGGGTAGGGCGTTCGCCTTACACGCGGCCAACATGGCCGACCCGAGTTCGATTCCTCCGCCCCTCTCGGAGAGCCCGGCAAGCTACCGAGAGTATTCGATATGCCAGACACAGTAACAACAAAAATAAATAAATAAATAAATAAATTGTTGCACAGTATTATGTTATGGGACTGTCTTTCACTAAACACTTTTTTTTTCCTCTTTGGGTCATACCCAGTGATGCTCAGGGGCGAATCCTGGCTCTGCACTCAGAAATTACTCCTGGTGGTGCCTGGTGAACCATATCTGTTGCTGAGAATCGAACCCAGGCCCGCTGAGTGTAAGCAAATGCTCTACCCGCTGTGCTATAGATCCAGCCCCTGACTACAAATTTTTCTACATTTTTCTAATCATAACAATTCATTAAAGAGTACACTGTAGTATAACAATAAATAAGGCTACTCAAATGAATTGTTTTAATTTTCCTGATATATGAGTCAGTAGTTAAGAAGAAAGATTTTACAATTTTTTGTTAATTTCAGCATTTGTTTTTCTTTCATCTAATTAATATAGCACATTTTTTTAAAAGATAGAAAAGACATTCACAGGTTAATCATTTTATTTTTCCTGGAATTAAAAATGTAAAGGCCTAAAATGGTGATTTCTATATCACTTATATCTAAGCATAATGACTTCTGATTGATAGGCAATCCTAAAACAAAGCCAGCACATTGTAGAAATATTCTTGAAGCTCCCATTGCTTTGCTTGTGCCAGGCATGCTTGTGTATTTCTTGGACAGTGTGTTAAGTTTTGACAAAGCACTGATTCTATCTACTTATCTGTCATACTACTAAATTTTGTCATGGAGTAATGCCAGTTTTTTTTAATCTGCTCCTTTCTTCTCATGATTATATTTGGCAGATCTATTGTTCTGTGCACTTGCAGGTAGCAGTCACTTAAATATACTCATCCAAACTGATTCCAGATATTGATTTCTGCAGAGGATCTCTCATACTGCCCCAGAAAAAAAATGTATAAAAACCACTACAGTTATCTGTGTTCTCTCTATGCCATTTTTAAAAAACTGGTCTAGTATATTGTCTACTGGTTAGATTTGTATTTTTAAAATTGCAATGACATGCATACATATGTTCTGCTAATATCATATTGTTAGCGTGACCAAGTTTTATAGTTCATTTTGAAATGGGAAATTGTGAGTTTTCTGTGTCCTACATTAAAATGGACCTCCTATTCACTGCTCAAGAACCCAGGAGCCATGCTTGGTGGTCCAAATCCTGCAGAATGGGGTTGATTTCGCTTAGCTTAGCAGTGCTGGCAGCCAGCAAAGACACCCTGACATGTTTAGGGGAATAGCTGAGCATAATAATGATAGTCAGAGGGCCATGCTCTGATGGGAATAGAAATCATGAACCAACTCTGCAAGGTGTGCACTAGGGAACTGTGAGTTTTTTCCCTAAATTCTATTCTACTTTATTTTCACTATTGGGATCCCTTGATAGTCTACATAGCACTTTATTAATTTTTTTAATCTGAAAAATATGCTATTTGGACTTGATTATGAATGGGATTATTTGATACCTTTAGGTAGCATTGACATGATAATTATTTTATAGGTCAAGTTGACTGGTTTATAAGTTGTTCAAATATCTAGTGTAATTGTATGCAGAATGTTGTTTTTAGTGAGGTCAACACTTAAAAATTTGACTGAATAAAGCATATCATCTTCCCAAATATTTATGAAACCTCATGTAATCAGTCGAAGTCTTGAACAGCACAAAACGCTAAGAGGGTATTTCTCTTTGATTTCAAATTGGTATTATCATTTTTTCACCTTTGGGCCTGAACTAAATTATTAGTTTCTCTTGATATTTAGCTTGCCAGCTCTCAGACCAGAAATATAGCATCCACTCTTCAAATTCACAGTTCTTTAATCAGGGACTAGAGTTATATCAGCAACTAATTTGGTTTCCACAATTATTAATTGCAGATCTTATCAACCTCCATAATTATATGAACAAATTCCTTATAATATTCCTTCCCTGACAACAAGAAAGAAGGAGGAGAGTTTGAGGAAGAAGAGAAAAAAGAGGATACATATATAGATCTAGATACATATATGCATTTTATTTATTTTACTGATGATCATAAATGGAATTTTTCCTTGATTTGTTTTTTAACTTGTTCACTATGAATATATAGAAATGCAACTCTTTTTGTCTATTCACTTTGAATACTATAATTAAGTTGAATTTATTTACTATGTGTAAAAAATTTTATTTTTATATAATCTTCAGGATTTTTTTACATATAACATTTTGATTTATGTTATATGTAATAATAAGCAGGCAGAGTAGTCCGAGGCACAACATCCTCCCCTCCCTCCCACCCAGGGGTGACCCAGTGCCGGTATCCCATTGCGGTGACTGGACGCATCTCTGCCAAAAGCTGCTGGGTTCCAAGATTTGTCTCTGAGTCTCTGGGATCATGGCCTTTAAGCAGTTCGATCATGAACCAGGGAGGTCTGTCTCTGATTATATAGCTGAGCTGGTGGTGATTTGTGGGTGTGGATATTTTAGTTATGTTTCTCCCACAAAGCTAACTTTTTGGCCTTTTACCTTCTTGGTATACTTTGCCCCAAGTGTTTGGGGTCTGGCCAACGGCACAGCAGCAATTTTGGGGTATCTGGAAGTCTGAAGGTGCCATCAGGCTGTTGATGCACTTGCCTCACAGATACAGACTGACCTGCTGACGGCACCATACCGCCCAGCTGCCCAACCCCCGCACTATTAGTATTTTTAAAATTATACTTTATATACTTAAAGAAGACCATTTGCTATTGTTGAAGACTCGACTCCAGATCTTTTTCCATAACTTAACGGTGTGACTTAATAATTGAGCAATTGTCTTGTCTTTAATATGTGAATTTCAGGGTTTGAGCCTCAGTATTAAGGGAAAAACAAACTTTGAACCCATCATACATCCACTCAGACTGCTATTAAAAAAACATAGCATCTGTGTAGCTTAGAAACAGCAGTATTTTTTCTCATAATTCTCGTTCTGAAAGTCCAATCTGCCTGCTGATGTCCACATTCTGGTTCACTCATTATCATCTTCCTCAATGCCAACTGTCTTCTCACTGGAACCTCATGCAGTAGAGGCAAGAGAGCTCTTATATAGCCACCAATCCCAATCACAAAGGCTCTAACTTCAGACCCAGTATCTTCCAAAAAAAAAAAAACCCTTTGTCTTTATTCCATCTCCCTGGGATTTAGGATTTCAGTAATTTTTCAGGGGAGCCTTCGGAGAAATAATACAGCAGAGAAGGCTTTTGCCTTGCATACAGCTGATCTGTTTGATTCCCAGAAACACAGGATTCTTTTGAGCCCTGCTAAGAGTAATCCTTGTTCATCTTGACCACAGAGTCAGGAGTAAGCCCTGAGCAATAGTCGTATGATCCAAAAATCAAAACAATCAAAAGGGATTTGAGGGAATGGAGAGATGGCACAGCAGGTAGGGCATTTGCTTTGCATGTGACCAACCCGGGTTCAATTCCCAGCATCCCACATGGTCCCCTGAGCACTGCCAGGATTAATTCTTGAGTGCATGAGCCAGAAGTAACCCCTGTGCATCACTGGATGTGACACCCCCCCCAAGAAAAAAAAAGGATTTGAAGGGAGAAATGAATTAGACTACAGTAGCTATTTTCTTTTTCACATTTTATTGATCTCTAAAGGAAATGAGGCATGTGTTTAACCTTTTATTTTAGTTAATTAATTTTTGTTTGGTTTTGGCCACACAAACTGTGTTCACGGATCACTTCTAGCTTTGTATTCAGAGATCACACTTGACAGTATTCAGGCAGCAATATTTTAATTTATGTTTAATAATAGGGCTGGGGTGATAGCATAGCAGGTGTGGTAGACCCATAGCATAATGTGGCTGACCCGGGTACTATTCCTCCGCCCTTCTCGGAGAGCCGGGAAAGCTACCGAGAGTATTCCACCCACATGGCAAAGCCTAGCAAGCTTCCCAGGACATATTCGATATGCCAAAAACAGTAACAACAAGTCTCACAATGGAGATGTTACTGGTACCCACTTGAGAAAAATTGATGAACAATGGGAGAACTGTACTACTGTGCTGTGCTTATTCTATTATTGTAGATTATTATACTTGTTTCCAAGTATAATATCGATGGAGCAATAGCACAGTGGGTAGGGTGTTTGCCTTGCACATAGCCAACTCAGTTTTGATATCTCTATCCCTTTCAGAGAGCCCAGCAAGTTTCCGAGAGTATCCCTCCCACAGGGTAGAGCCTGGCAAGATTCCTGTTGCATATTTAATATGCCCAAAACAGTAACAAGTCTCATTTTGTATTCCTGGAGAGAGCAGATGCCACTGGGCTACACTAGCATGCGACAAGGATAAATGGAGATGTTACTGGTGCCTGCTCAAACAAATCTATGAACAATGGGACAATAGTAAAAGGTAAAGGTAAAGGCCCTCCCGTTGATCATCGATTTGCTCGAGCGGGCCCAGTAACGTCTCCATTGGAGACTTTGTTGTTATTGTGTCTGGCATATCGAATACTCTCGGTAGCTTGCCGGGCTCTCCGAAGGGACAATAGTGCTTCAGTGTTATTATGTAGCATGGTCCTCCAGTTGTTCATCAATTTGCTCAAGTAGGTATCAGTAACATCTCCATTGTGAGCATTGTGAGATTTGGAGCTTGGCAGGAGCTTGGCAGGCTTTGCTGTGTGGGTGGCATACTCTTGGTAGCTAGCCGGGCCCTCCGAGAGGGGTGGAGGAATCAAACCCATGTCAGCCAAGGCCGGCCGCATGCAAGGCAAACACCTTACCGCTGTGCTATCACTCCAGTCCTGATACTCATAACAAGCATAGAAAATAAATTATCCAGCACCTGGAGGCAGGCAGGCTTAAATGGTGGCAGGAAAAATTAGAAATAATAGCCCCCCAGCTTCCTTCTGGGCTGGTGACAGGCAGTTGGGCAAAAAATGGCTGTGTGACAATGGGTTGGTGGCTTGGCTTCTCTGGGCCTTCTCGGGTCCACAAGAGACTGGAATCAGATGGGACACTATTTTTTTTATTGGGTCACACCCAGCAATGTTCAGGGTTTACTCCTGGCTCTGCACTCAGGAATTACTCCTGGCGGTGTTCGGGGAACCATATGGGATGCTGGGGATCAAACCAGGCTCAGCCGCATGCAAAGCAAATGCCCTACTTATTGTACTATCTCTCCGGCCCTTTTGCTTACCTTTTAAATTTTGGTAAATTGGTAAATTTAATTGATGGTATTCAGTATTACAACACCGAGCCTGGAGGCTAAGAAACAAACAGCACCCGGCCCAGGCAAGGTCAGACCTGAACACCTGAAGAACCTGCCGTCAGTACTCATCAATACACTGGCTCGGGTCTTCACCCGCTACCTGTCTGAATGCAAGGTTCCATCCCAATGGAAAACCAGCAGGACCGTACTACTGTTCAAGAAGGGAGACATCCATGACATTGGCAACTATCGCCCGATCTGCCTATTGTCTGTCATCTACAAGTTGTTCACTCGAGTCATCCTAAATAGGATTGGCAGAACACTAGATGAAGGACAACCATGCGAGCAAGCCAGGTTCCGCAAAGGATTCAGCACCATCGACCATATCCACACTATAACCAAGCTCATTGAGGTTTCTCGGGAGTTCAAGATGCCTCTCTGATTAACGTTCATTGATTTAAAGAAGGCCTTTGATTCTGTTGAGACGGAAGCGGTCATTGAAGCCCTAGCCAATCAGGGCATTCAAGCCCAATACATCAGGATACTCCGTGAGCTGTATTGCGGATTCACTACCAGGATCTCACCATTCTACAAAGAAGTGATCGTTGATGTCAAGAGAGGGGTGCGGCAGGGTGATACCATTTCACCAAAACTCTTCAGTGCCACCCTTGAGAACATCATGCGACGACTGGAATGGGAAGGAATGGGAGTGAAGATAGATGGTCGGCAACTACACCACCTCCGCTTTGCTGATGACATTGTTTTAATAACACCAAACATCAGCCAAGCAGCACAAATGCTGGCCGACTTTGACCATGAGTGTGGAAAGGTAGGACTACAGCTGAATCTTACGAAGACAATGTTTATGAGAAACAGCCTCGTTCCTGATGCCCCATTCGCTCTGAATGGAACGACCATCTCCGAATGCAACAGCTATGTCTACCTAGGTCGAGAGTTCAACATGACAAATGACCTGGCACCCGAGCTGCGCAGGAGGAAGAGAGCGGCTTGGAACGCCTTCAAGAACATCGAAGAAATAGCTAAAAGGACTAAAAACCTCCGGCTCCGGGCACATCTCTTTGATTCCACTGTTCTTCCTGCATTAACATATGCCTCAGAGACCTGGGCCCTACGCAAACAAGATGAGAACGCTATTCAGGTCTCCCAAAGAAGAATAGAAAGAGCTATGCTTGGAATATCACGTTTCACTCAAATGAGAGAGAGAATCCGGAGTTCTGACATCCGTCGACGATCAAGAATCAGGGACGCTGTCTCATATGCAAAGGTGTTGAAAATCAGATGGGCTGGTTACGTAATGAGATTTAAAGACGACCGCTGGACTAGAGTTTTTGCCGACTGGATTCCACGGGATGTCAAAAGACCGCGTGGCCACCCACCTTCCAGATGGTCAGACTTCTTCGTCAAGATCATGAACGATCGGTTTGAGACCCTTCATGTTCCCAGAGCGAACAGATGTCATTGGGCTACAGTAGCACGCGACAGGGATAAATGGAGACGTTACTGGCGCCCGCTCGAGCAAATCGATGACTAACGGGAAGTTAAGTGATTAAGTGATTACAACACCAGTCCCACCATCTTTACACCTTCCCACAGTGCTATTATAGTTGTTTTATTTTGTCTGTTTACTTAAAAAAATTTCATTCCAGGAATAAATTTTACTTGGTCATAATCTAAAGTCCTCTTCATGGTAAATTTTATTTTCTACTATTCTGGTGATGATTATTAGCACAAATATTCATAGGAAATATTGGCTATTGTTTAATTTTCTTATAGTATTTATGTAAGTCTTCAGTTGTGGAATATTATTGGCCTAGTAGAATGAGGAGGATGCATTTCCTCTTTAATATTTCAAAGAATTTGAAACAAATTAATAGTTCTTTGAATTTCATTAGAATATGCTATTAAGGCTATTTTCAAAGATTTTGTCTCTGCTTTTTCATAATTTGATATTTATAAATTTGTATTCCTAAAAATTTGTCCATCACAACAAGTTGTTTATTAAATTTGTTAGCACAACATAGTTTGGTGTACTCTTACATGACTTAGCAAACATTCGTCAATTATGTTGATGTTTTTTTGAAAACCAAGCTTGTGATATTTGTATATTTTCCCCTTTATTTTTCTAGTCTATAGTTTATGGTTAATCTAATTTTTATATTTTATCCTTTGTACAACTTGCTTTATTTAGATTAAGGTAAAGGTAAAGGCCCTCCCGTTGATCGTCGATTTGCTCCAGCGGGCCCAGTAACGTCTCCATTGGAGACTTTGTTGTTACTGTGTCTGGCATATCGAATACTCTCGGTAGCTTGCCGGGCTCTCCGAGAGGGGCAGAGGAATCGAACTCGGGTCAGCCATGTTGGCCGCTTGTAAGGCGAACGCCCTACCGCTGTGCTATCGCTCCTTAAGGTTTTAGTTTATTTTAACTTTGACTTTGATTAAAGTAAGAGAGTTTCAGAAAAATTTTAAAGTGAAAGATATAGACTTAGATATATGTCCAAAACTGTGAGGTCAGATAAGATGCTCATCTAAGGAAACAAATACTAAATCATTATTCAGGATTGATTCTGATAATCTGAAAGAATGTTGGTAATGGCAGAATAATGCTGTTAATCTTATATTGCATGTGTGAGGGAAAAGAGGTATCAAAGATTGTGGTGATAAGGATTTTGGTATAAAGCAACTATAGGATATATGACATAGTTGAGAATGATTTATATCAGTGAATAAGGAAGGCATAGGATATAGGGACAGCAAAAAAATGAATTTGGAATTATGAAACCAATATTTGCAAGAATTAATTTAGATAAAATTCCCTAATTTTTTCTATCAGTATATCCAACATCAGAAATCTTTCTACTAATATATCCCTAAGACCAAACTCTAAGGTCCTCCACACATTAGAACACTGAAACATAAGAAGAAAATCAGTAAAAGCACTGAAAAGCAACTACCAAACTGAGAATAAAATGGGGGAAAATGTGAAATACGTATTATTTGCAAGAAAAACTAAGGGGGGGGGGGTAAAAGTGTGCCAGAAACAATAAAACCATATTAACTGCATAAAATACTACTGATTATTTAACAAAGTATTGGAGCCAAAGAGATAGTACAGAGGGTAAGGTTCTTGCCTTGCATGCAGCTGAACCAGATTTGGTTTATGATACCATGCTAATTAAATTGGTTTAATTAAAGCCATTATACTCTTACATGATCAGGTTACCATAAGAGGACAGAAAAATCAGCTGCAATTAGAATATTACTATATAAGATTAGACCACATACAAATTGTATTATATTATTTAGCACTGTCCTCCCGTTGTTCACTGATTTACTCGAGCGGGCCCAGTAATTTCTGTAACTGTGAGACTTCTGTTACTGTGCTTGGCATTTCGAATATGTCACGGGTAGCTTGCCGGGTTTTGCTGTGCAGACGAGATACTCTCGGTAACTTGCTGGGCTCTCTGAGAGGGACGGAGGAATTGAACCTGGCTCCGCCGGGCTGGCTGCACACAATGCAAATGCCCTACCGCTGTGCTATCGCTCCAGCCCACCACAATCTAGTATTTTCAATAATACATTGGGGGGTTATTTGGACATGAGTGGAATTGTGTGGAGAGATTGCTTTAGATTAAAACAAGAATTAAGGCCTAATAAACAAAAGCAACATGAGGATTTTGTCTGGATCCAGAGCTAATAAAGCAACTGTAGGGGGAAAAAAATCCGTTTAGAAGACAGAAAAATATGAGTATAAGCTTGAAATTTAATGATACCAAAGGACTTTTAATGACCAGTGTAATAGTATAAAAAAATATTCAGAGATAGTACCCAGGATAAGCCCCTTGCTTTGATTATAGTCTTCCCCAATTTGATCCCTGGCACCACACATTATATTATTTATCAGGAAAAAATCTAATTCATGCAAGATACATGGGAAAGGATTTTTTCTTTAAAATAAATATTCAGTGAAGCTGGAAATATTATCTAATGGAAATGTTAGAACACTGAAGAAATATAATTGTTTTGCTCTTTTCAGAAATTGTTAGATTTGTTCCCAATTTTTGTTTATTACTGTTAAAAATTTTTAAAAAATTACAGTGACAAATAAAAAATAAAACTTTTTAAAAGAAAAATAATACTCCATATGTTGCTTTCAAAGAATATGAAGAAATTAACGCATTTTCCTTCATATTCACCTTTAAAATACTGATATTCTGATATTTTATTAATAAAATGTAGAAAAAAATGTCTTCAACACTCTCGAAGAAATAGCTAAGAGGACGAAGAACCTCCAGCTCTGGGCACATCTCTTCAATTCCACTGTTCTTCTTGCATTAACATATGCCTCAGAGACCTGGGCCCAAGGAAAACAGGATGAGAATGCTATTCAGGTCTCCCAAAGAGGAATCGAATCGAAAGAACTATGCATGGAGTAACATGTTTCACTCAAAGGAGAGAAAGAATCTGGAGTTCCAACCTCCGTTGATGGTCAAGAATCAGGGATGCTGTCTCATTTACCAAGGTGTTGAAAATCAGATGGGCTGAACACGTAATGAGATTTGGAGTGCACTGCTGGACTAGAGCCATTACCGACTGGATTCCATGGGAAGTCAAAAGATGACATGACCGCCCACCTACAAGATGGTCAGACTTCTTCATCAGAACCCTGAATGATCGGTTTGAGGTTCTTCATGTTCCTAAAATGAGAAGACTCCATTGGCTACTCTAGCATTCAACAGGAACAAATAGAGATGTTACTGGTGCCTGCTCGAGCAAATCGATGAGTAACAGGATGTCAAGTGATCAAAAAAAATTTGAAAAGCTTTAAAAAATTCAAATTACAATTACATTACAATTATGCAAAATGAACAGTATTGTAAAAGAATCTACTGTCCTGTGATTTAGTTATGGAATTTATATCTCCATATTTTCAAGGTTGTTTCCAAACCCTTTCTTCTCCAAGTTACACTACGCAATAACCACTTATTACCAATATTCTCTGTTTAAAATTTCTATGTTTATTAACCCGTGTGTGTGTGTGTGTGTGTGTGAAACCTTTAATTCTTTACAAAGTTTGTTTCTTAAATTGTTTCTTAAATTTCTAGCCTCAGTTGCAGTTTGTTGTGGCCATGTGACAAACTTTAAATGAGATAAAGGTGGAATGAAGCCTAGCATTTCTGGATTTGCATCTTAATGATGCTATTCAATTTCAACACACCTGTCATCTCCTTTTGTGAGCTAAATAAAGCAAATCCAGAAGAAACCTTCATACGCATGACATAGAAGTTGCTATAAGGCAACAAAAGTCTGACTCCCTGAATCATGTAGAGTTCCTCCAACTCAGAAATCCAGCACTGCTTTGCTATATAATTGTAAAATGTACGTATTTTTTTGCAAAGCAGGATATTTTTATTGAAACAAATTTAGAAATATGTGAGGGGAGAGGAAGAAAGAAACAAGTACTCAAGAGAACAGTCTTTACCAAAGTAGAAATAAGCAAACAAAGATGCATAGAGAAAAGACAGATACATATTCAAGAAGGAACATTGGCTTGAAGAGCAAAACTAAAAGTACGTTAGTAGCATTAACCACTGAGATTTCCCTCCCTTTTGTTATAAGTGATCTCTACCTGATATGTTATTTTTTGAACTTTAACATACTTCATAATAACCACCAAAATAGTCCAGATACACAGGACTAAGAATTAGAGCAGTTAAAATAAGTACTCCAAATTAATTCTTTGTTCACTGTGATCCAACTTAATTTTCAACTTGCTGCTGTTAATTCTGATGTTATAATATTTCCATTTATTTCATCAGCATCTCTAATTTCCTACTGATTAAAATCCAAGATTTTAAATGAGCATTTGAAGCACATCAACAAATACCCTCCCAGATTTTGTCAGAAACTGTCTTTATAAGCAGTATTTTCTGCTAAAACTCAATCTTAATTTTTCTTTTATTTAAATGTTCCATCATTAGTTAGGAACTTCGCACCAGGCTGTGGATTGGGTGAGAGCCCTCCCCATCCCAAGGGACCCAGCCCTGGCATCTGACCTCTGCTACCCAACCACTGCCACGCTCCAGGACGCTTTCCAGACATCCAAGCATTATAAGACACTTCCCACTGATTTTCCACAATTACTACACCATATCTGATGGGGTTCAGACATCAGGCAACAAATCATAGCGAAAAGTATGTAAATATATGCCTCTTGGAAAGCCTGGCAAGCTACCAAGAGTATCCCGCGTGCATAGGCAGATCCTGGCAAGTTCCCCCGTGGTGTATTCAATATGCCAAAACCAGAAAACCAGTAACAGGTCTCATTCCCTTGACCCTGAAAGAGTCTCCAATCATTGGGAAAAGATGAGTAAGAAGAGGCTGCTAAAAATCTCAGGGCTGAGAGGAATAGAGACATTACTGGCACCTACTTGAGTTATTCGCTGATCAATGGAATGACAGTGATACAGTAATACAGTGATCATTAGTTAACTCTCTGAGATAGCCATAAGATTTCTTCCATGGGGTGTTTATTTTGCGCATGTAAAACATGGCTAGAGGGCAAGAAAAATGGACATAAACAATACTTTAAAAAGAAAATTATTCATTAATCATCTCTTCCTGCTGTTCTCACTTATTTTATTTTTTAATAAATACTCTTTTAATTTACTACATACAAACCATAGTACAACATAGAGGCTCTAATTTATTTTAATGATATTTCTATTATTAGATATGAAGTTCTCATAGTCTTTTAACAACATATTGATTATATCACAATCCTGTAGATCAGAGTAATGCATGACAGGATTAGGTTTACTCTTCAGTTTATCACAGGCTTGAATAAAATTATTGGCCGGACTTGAATTTTTATCTTAATACTCTAGGAAAAATGCACGCTTTTGTCATAAATCAGCTCCTGAAGCCAGGAATTCAGTAAGGTGGAAAAGTAGTTGCCTTCCATGTATAAAGCCCTGGCTCGAGTCCTGTTGCGCATGTATGCATTCACACACACACACACACACACACACACACACACACACACACATGCATATTTTGAATTATTTGTGTTGACAAGTTTGAGTTGCAGCTATAGCATAGCAGGTAGGCCATTTGCCTTGTACATGGCCGACCCGGCCAACCCAGGTTCGATTCCTCCGCCCCTTTCGGAGAGCATGGCAAGCTACTGAGAGTATGTCGCCCGCATGGCAAAGCCTGGGAACCTATACGTAATGTATTCTCTTTGCCAACCACAGTAACTAGTGTCACAATGGAAACATTCCTGGGCCCACTCAAGCAAATTGATGAACAATGGGAGGATAGTGACAGTAACAGTGACAAGTTTGAGTCTCTTGCAGTCTTGCCATGAAGACCCTGTCATGCTCACAAATTAAACTCTTGAGTTTAAATCTCTGACTTCCTCATATACCAAAGGTTAGGGAAAATTCTGTTTTTTTTTTAAGAGATTCCATATAATTAGCTGGCCTGGATAAACACCCATCTATATGTTGTATGAAAATCTCATCATAAGGGTTAATTTATAATATATACTGTATTAAGAATTATTCCAAGCATTACATCAGTAATGAGAAATCTGAGGGAATTAACTTATTAGACTTCAACTTACTATGGGATCTTTATGATTATCAACAACGACCAAAACAATTCTGCAAACATGATGTTATTAAGATTTAGCCTCACCAAACTTTACGTTAGGTGTAGCGAGAATTATGATCTCATATATAAGTAATAAGAGGTTCAAATGTTTAATCAAGATAACGCTATTCTTGTAGTTATAGCAAGTCTGATGACAAGATTTAATTAGAAATATTGTCCTTTAAGTTCAAGATCTTCTTTGTAATACTTCAGAAACTACATTTGAATTACATGCTAATGAACATATTTTATTGCCTGTCATTTGTTCATAAAATGTAAATAGAAAGTATCAGTATAGAAACTTAAAATTTTCAAAGTGACTTTATATAAATTCCTTAAGACATCTCAGGGCTAAGTTTCATTTCCTACTTCTATTCATTATGTGTGATTGTTCAATCAAATACAGATTTATCCCTTAAGCCTGTTTTCCTGTACAGGTATCTAGCTTGCTGGTTCTATCTCCCTTTTCTTGTTTGTGTGCTTACTTACTTTTTCTGGAGAGATCATTTTCTCTCTTGAGCAGATATTCCCTTTCTTTCTCTCCCATCACAACTTTCTAAGAAAGTTTCATACAATCAAGACTTGTTTTGCTCCACCAAAACCAAATACAAAAGACTAGGTTGTATGAACAGCAGGAAATTAATTTATCACTATCATGAAATCTAGAAATTAAAAAAGGAAAGACGACAGTGATTGGGGTCTGGTGAGGCCCTTCTTTCTGGTTTGCAGAGGATCACTTTGTGTCTGTGTTTATATCTGGATACTTCAAGTTTCTCTTTATTAGTTATTGTCTCTGTCTCTTTCTATTTGGATCTCCCTCCCTTTCTTAAATATTTTGTCAAATTAGAACCCCGGTGATATTATTACTTCAGTTAGCTATAGTTTTATATCTTAAAATATCAAAGTACCAATATACTTACATAGGGAATTCGAATTCCAATATATAACACACAATTTAGTCCATTGTACCATACTATAATCTTATAATTTGCACATAAAATATAAAAGCATTTATGGGTCCAGAACATCAGTACAGGAGGTGGATGCTTGCCTTGCCCTCAGAAGACAGGGTTCCATCCCTGGCATGCCATTTGTTCTTTATGCTTTCCAGGAATAATCCCTTAGCCAAGTCTGAGTAGTGTTTCAAATCACATACTTTACCTCTGGCACTAGAATTAATAATTCTTAGGTTGTGTAGAAAAATGGGTAATATATAAGATCTCTAAAAAACCCAACAATGCTCAAAAACAAAGTAGTCATTCACCCATCCAAAAACTAGGATAAAACATGAAGAGATACTTCCCAAAAAAAGACAACTTGATGGCCAATAGGCAAAATGAAAGAATTTATTGTTGTTTATGATTGGGAAATGCAAACCAAAATAATATTGAGATACCAGTGAGAACAGTGTATTTCAAAGAATACAAAAACAGCAGAATTGTGGTTTTAAAGGACCTCTCATTTAATGTTGGTAGGAATGCATCTGTTTTAATCTCTGTGGAAAGCAATTTGGAGTTTTATCCCAAAAGTAGGAATAGTGTCAGAGTCATAGGGCAAAGGACAGGGTGCCTCTCTTGCACAGCCATTCTGGGTTTGAGCTCTGGCATCCCATAAGGTCCTCTGAGCACTGCCAGAATACAGAGCTAATTACTGAGCACTGTCAGCTGTGGCTCAAAAGTGAATGAAACCAAAACGAAAAGAATAGAAATAGAAGTGTCAAAAGAACCAACAATTTGGCATCTACTCCCCAAACCCAAAAAACATCAATTCGAAAAGACAAATACACATCTATGTTTACCGAAACACTAACAATAATGAAAACAACCCCACTAACAAATTAAGAAGGCAGGGATGGATAGATTCAAAAGAGCACTGTGTGGGCAGTGTATATTCACACAATGACTAGTGTGGAGTGGTAAGAAAGACAGTATCACTCTATTTGCTGGTATATGGGTAGAACTACAGAGTACCTGGCTGAGTGCAGTTAAAAGGAAAAGGGTAGATACAGAATGATCTCTCTCCTACATGATATTTAAAGACACACAGTAAGAGAGCAACAAATGGCCAAAGACAACTAAACTGGAGTTGGTGTATAGAACTGAATTTGTGCCAGATAAGTAGAATAAAAAGGGCTTATGGGATTGTGGTAGAGGGAATTTGGGTACCCTGAGAGTATGTGTGGTGTTGAAATTATGATTGCATGAAAATATTAGTAAGGATACTATAATTAACAATCATTCAGTAAAGATTAAAATATATTAGATTTCAATAATAATATTTTTACATGATTTAAGGTAGTCAGTATTTGTGTTGTTGGCAGTGACTAATAGGAACATGTTTCTCAACATCTTTAATAACCATAGCACCCAAAAGGAGAGAGAGAACAAAAGGGAATGCCCTGCCACAGAGGCAGGGTGGGACAGGGGGATAAGTGGTGGGAGGGATACTGGGATCTGTGGTGGTGGAAAATGGGCACTGGGGGAGGGACGGGTACTTGATCATTGTATAAGTGAAACCCAAGCACAAAAATTTGTAAGTCTACAACTGTACCTCGTGGTGTTTCATTAATAAAAATTAAAAATAAATCTTTAATAGCTCAAATCTAGCATAATTTGCTATGACAATGGAAATAATTATGTATTCCTGTTATTCAATTGCTAATCCTTTAGCCTATTAAATATACTTACTTCATGAGGGTAGGACAATAGCTGAGCAGTCAAAACTTAAGTTCAAGCTATGGCTTGACATGGTTCCTGCCCATTGCTGAGTACATACGTGGAGACCCTCAAATCATTGGGTTGTTCTAGTGACACACAGCACTGCCAGACCAAAAGCAGTACCACATTACCAGGACACGCATAGGACTGTCCAGTTAATTCTGCAGAGTATCACCAAGGTCATCTGAACACTACTCGTGAGCATTTCGCAAAGCTAAAACATAAGATACTGTCATTAGAAAGATAAAATGTAAGGCTTATTAACTTATACGCATATAGAATTTATTTTTATTTTGTTAAATCAAGAAGCAGCAAGTAAATTTGAAATATTACTTATGAGCAATATTGATCTTTGATTTTACATATTTGGGAAATTGAAATAATCTGATCTAAGAATCCCTGAGGAAACTTGGAGATATATAAAATACATCAGAGAGAAAGCTCAGATAAATTAAAATTTTTGTCTATTATCATTGGTAATATTCAGAAATACTCTGACGGCTTTCACTATAATTTCCTCTGCTTTTGTTTAAAAAATTGTTCTAAAAAATAGATTCAAATAAGCTATAATTATTATGGCTGTAAAAAGACATCATATGTCATTAGCTGCTTACCTTCCTAAGGTAGACAAAGAGTAGTGATATTTTTCTCTGTCTAATCAGGCAAAAGCAGTGCCGACTTTAATTAGAGTTATTGTTAAGATACAGTCTAAAGTCTGTAACAGTAAACTATGTCATATGTTCCCTCCTACATCTTTTATCCTGACCTCATTGGAAAACCTTTTCTCAAACACCCCCTCTTGTATTTAACAGGCAATGACTAGCAGATAACCTACCAATTTTTCCAAATGTTAAAAGTCAGAGTTTACTTTAATTATTTGATGATACATCAAACTAGTAAGAATTCAAAGCATAAAAGTCATGACTATCAGAATGGAATATTTGCACATAGATTATTTTCTGCATAAATTATAGGAGAAAAATGTACATCATGAAATGCTAAATAATTTATTATAAAATTTATTTTAATGTTATTACTAAACACATTTATAGGAACTATTATCATTTAAACTTACACAAAATAAATTGCAGATTCATAATTTTTTTTAAAGTATGGAACGTGACTTTTAGTTAGGAAGGTATGTTATGTGCGATACATGTTCTGTTAATTGATAAAATATAAAAATAATTTTGCACTAGTTTTAGATAGGTTTATCTCTTCAATTTTAATACATCCCCAAACTGTACCATATAGTTTACATTTAGTAGAATGAATGAATCAGAGTGAAATAAGAAGCTTATTTTAATGAAGTTATCTTGCAATTATGAAACTGAAAATAAAGTATTTTGTTCTTTGTTACAAGTGTATTATTTAAAAAGGATGCATGTTTGGCTTTTATTTTTGTTTGTTTGTTTGTTTTAGGCTCTAACTGCTAATTTGTCCATTTTACTGATGTTAATTTTTCAAGAATTTATGTTCATCTCTTTAAGGAAGACTCTGAAGTCACATTCTAATTTTCAGGTCATGGTAGATGCAGTTTTAGATAATAAAACTAGCAATTACTCTTTTATTTTGACACAGTAATTCTACAAAATTGTGTTGCATTTAATGAAGTCTGCCTTTGCTGCCTTAAGGTTGTATTTCGGCAATCCTTGATTTCAGAGACTTCATTACACAAAAATAATCCAACAAGTATGACCATAGCTTTTTGAAAGTAAACTTCCCTTCTAAAAGTCACTTATTTCTATTATTTCTTCTTATTTATTTTGTAGGATGTAACTTGGAATCTTCCAATGTTTATTCTGCATCGGTTTGCCTAACCTTACCTGTTCATCACAGTTACAACAAAAACTCATGCTCATGCGCTTGGATTGTCAAAGGCAAGAAAGTGAATAAAAAGGAAACAAAAAATGCTACATCCCCATTTATCAACTAGTATCCTTCTGCCCCCGCGCCTGGGTGTTCCTTCCCGGAGCCCCTTGCAGGGGAGCGGATTGAGCTTTCCTCCCTGCCCCGACCAGGGCTCCGGCAGCCGAAGACCTCCAGGACCAGCCACCACCATGCTGAGACCACTCTCCGCACACATGAAGGTACTGGCAGAGGGACAAAGCCACGCGGGTTCCGGGGCCCAGACCTCCAAGCCTACTCGAATTGGAGTCGAACATCTTCCACCCAGATCCTCCAAATTCCAGTAGGCGGGGGTCACACCCACCACCTGGCCCCCTGGCGCCATGTAATCCCATCAGCGGCCAAGACTCAGAGACTATAAAATCCAGATTCCGGACGAGAGCAGTGCAGTCTTCTGCCCCCGCGCCTGGGTGTTCCTTCCCGGAGCCCCTTGGAGGGGAGCGGGTTGAGCTTTCCTCCCCGCCCCGACCAGGGCTCCGGCAGCCGAAGACCTCCAGGACCAGCCACCACCATGCTGAGACCACTCTCCACAGACATGAAGGTACTGGCAGAGGGACAAAGCCACGCGGGTTCCGGGGCCGAGACCTCCAAGCCTACTCGAATTGGAGTCGAACATCTTCCACCCAGATCCTCCAAATTCCAGTAGGCGGGGGTCACACCCACCACCTGGCCCCCTGGCGCCATGTAATCCCATCAGCGGCCAAGACTCAGAGACTATAAAATCCAGATTCTGGACGAGAGCAGTGCAGTCTTCTGCCCCCGCGCCTGGGTGTTCCTTCCCGGAGCCCCTTGGAGGGGAGCGGGTTGAGCTTTCCTCCCCGCCCCGACCAGGGCTCCGGCAGCCGAAGACCTCCAGGACCAGCCACCACCATGCTGAGACCACTCTCTGCAGACATGAAGGTACTGGCAGAGGGACAAAGCCACGCGGGTTCCGGGGCCGAGACCTCCAAGCCTATTCGAATTGGAGTCGAGCATCTTCCACCCAGATCCTCCAAATTCCAGTAGGCGGGGGTCACACCCACCACCTGGCCCCCTGGCGCCGTGTAATCCCATCAGCGGCCAAGACTCAGAGACTATAAAATCCAGATTCCGGGACCACGCGGCCGCATTTGCGGCCGCACGACATCTTATCAGAACTTTTTTTATGACATCTTATTGTCTCATTACAACTTTGGACAAACTTGCAGGCTATCGAATGTAGCCTGCCCACAGGGCAGAGTCTGGCAAACTCCCCGTGGCGTACCAAATATGCCAGATACCAGTAACAATGATGGGTCTCATTCTCCTAAATAGCCTTGAATATAATCTCAGGGCTAGGATGAAAGAGACGTTACTGGGGCCTGCTCGAGGCAATCGACAAATAACAGGATGATGAAATGAAAAAAAAATGAAATCCTTCTGCCCTACCAGAGATACCATGCTACCCATGAATCTAGCTACTCAGACCAACTTATGTATACTGAGTATTTTCCTTTCTAGCCTTTGACAAATCTTTATTATGCTCTATCTTTTAGTTCATAATTCCAAATTATTTCCATATATTATAAAAGAATCCATCAAGGAAAATCTAAAATGTCAAAAGAAAGAAAGAGGTAAATGGCTATGGGGCAGGGAGAGGAAAAGAGGGCAGGAGAATGAGAAAGAGAGATAGAGGGAGACAACGAGGGAGAGAGATAATTACTTCACTCCTTGAAGCAAATTTAAACTGTCAATGAGAACACTTAAAGAGGTGACAAAACTAAGAGGTTAGATACTTTGGGAATTTCCAGTGTAAGCACAGTAACAGTAACTATTACCTGACCAAAAGTTAGATGAATTTGGGTAAATCTATCCAGATTCTCAATGCACTTGCTTTATTATTCTGCAACTCCAATATTACTGTGACAAAGTCTATTCTTCATCGGTCAGAATTCCCAGCAAGTCTTTCACTGTCCTGGATCACACTCCTCCACACTGATGTCATGCGTTCGTAACGGTGATAGCAGGTTCATTATCATTGCTGAGTCTGAGTGGAAGAAGAGGTGGGAGAGATGAGACCCTTCAATTTGTTGAAAGTACCTGCACTATCATCCGTGCTGCTGTTCTACAGTGCACTGTGAACAGGACTGTGTATGTGGCTTTTACCAGGATACTTACTGAGGGATAGTATAAGAACGCAACCAAGTCTATTCTTCCAGGAAAAAAAATTATATATATATATATATATATATATATATAGTATTTTGTTTCATTTATTTGGGGCCGCTCCCTGAATTGCTCAGGGCTTCTTCCCGACTTTGACATTAGGAATCAGTTCTGACAGGCTCAGGGAACAAAATGGGATGCCAGGGGTTGAACTCAGGTGGGACAAGGCAAGAACCTTGCCCACAGCTCATTTCTTCACCATTTGACTTCTCAATATATGTACATATATTATATTATATTAATATAATAACAGCATATATTAATATAATATATGTGCATATATTATAAATATATATATACACAAGTAGATGTATATATACATACTCATGCATATATATATATATATGTAGCTACTGATAGCATATATGTATACAATATATACTATACATATACATCCATACATTTATGCACATTATCTATACATATACATATATGTATACACACATTAGAGGCAGGGAATTTATTGAACAGCTGTAGGAGAAAGCTGAACTTTTTAAGTTCAATCACTGGGTAAAATAGTACTCAAAACTGTAAGTGCTTACTTAAAAACTTTGAAAAGTAGCAGCTTAAAGCATTATATCTCCTCATGGGTGACATGTTTAGACAGAGATCAGAGAAATCAAAGTTGTAAGACCTGGGGAATGCAGTTTTGTATCAAGTAACTGGTGAAGAGGTACTTAGAGGAAATCTACAGGAAATGTTTACAGTTAAACAAAACAAAAATTGAGAATTAATGGTAAATACATTGGAAAAAAGCAATTAAGACTCAAAATATCTGAGGCGTATTTCTTTATTTTCTAAATGGATACTTTCTGGAGAGTTCATTCTTGCTGAACACCTAGCTAAGAGATATGGAGATCACATCAATTAATTAGATATAGGTTAAAGCCTGAAAGGGTTTAGTCTACAAAGGAGGAAGAGTATCAGAGATTTAAGCAGAAGTAGTGAAAGAACAAAGAACATTAAGTCAATCTGGCTTGTGTGACTTTGGGAAAAACTGAATAATAGGAGTGTGAATCCTAGAACATTTTCACAAATGAGATGTCTAGCAATTGATGAGTTCCCATTCATGTAGAAAGATATTTTAAGTTGGAAATGTGACTGATTTTAAATTAGAATATTACATATTCATCTTGTCAATAAATACACCCTTTCAAGATGTTCAATAGCTATATGACCTCTAACATTGAAAATTTAATATGTAAAAATTGTGTCATTGGGAAATTCTCATGTGAGCAGAGATACACTTGTAGAAAAGAGGAAATACTCTTATTTGTAAATGACAATTCAGCTGAAGCTTTGAATACTGCTAATGAAATAAAGTGGAAACCTGCTTAGCTTGCAGGTTCTATTGATGGTGATCTTTGTGGAGGTTGGTGGCCATCCTTGGGGAACTTTGCAAGGTGTTAAAACGGTTTATTTTTCCAATGACCCTACTACAAACAGGACTCATTCCTTGGAAAAGCAAGTTAAGTGCAATAGTTTGGTTCTCAGCAGGATAATAGACAGCACTCATCAGCTTTCATTGTTACATTTTTATTACCAACAAAAGTCTCTAGCAGTTCCAGGAGCTCATCTACCCTGACTAATTTACAAATCCTTTTCCTTCTTTTTCATACTTCCCTAGGAATAGTTAAGTGTTCATGTTGCTGCCCACAGCTCTCCCACCACTCTCTATTTTGGTCAAGTGATAAGAGAAAACCAAGAGAAGAATTTTGGACTCTTAACTTCTTTGCACTAAATGCATACCAGGATTCAGTTTTTGCCTGGCTTCATTATACGAATTTGATTCCATTATAGTTCTTTCTGTCTGAATCTGTTTTGCCCTAGCTCTATCCACATCATAATTGTCTGCCCACACAGAAGAGCTTGTGCTTTGCTTTATAATATTGCTTATTTGAACTGCTCTTGGTATTTATTCACTTTGAAAAGAAAACATTAACTCAAGTCTAAGACGCAAGCACTCTGGTTTGTTTGTGAAGAAGTTACAGATAGCTTCTGCCTTCAAGGGGTCACAATCAAGTCTAGAAGGGGTATACAAAGTAATTACAAGAGTCTTTTAAAAGAGCAATGAAATGTGATAAAGATATTATCGTTCATTTAATCTGAGGATAATCAGAGTAACTGAAAATGACAAGTGTTTTATTGAAAATAGGGGCAATAAAATTTAAACCATAAAGATGAAGTTGAATTATAGATAAATAAATAGAAAAACAATGATCCAAGAGAATGGGCATATGTGGAAAAAGAGGAAATATTCTTTATTGAGGAACAGAAAGATTCTATTTGACTTGAATTCCAAAACAGAGAGAAGGGAAGAACATAGGAGACAAGTACATAATGATCATATAAAGTTAAGGAGACATTTTTCCCTGGAATTAGGAATAATTTAATGATATAAACAAAGAGTACTAAAATCAGAATTGCTTTTTCCAAAAAAAAAATGGTTTAATTGTCCTGTGGAAAAATTGTCTAGTGAAATGGAAGAAGACTGAGGTTGATTACTGTGACCTATATCAGAGATGATCATGAGGATGTGAATGATAAATAAAAATTTGGGAAAGAATTAAGAAGTGGATCAATTTGAGTAAGAAGTAGCAGTCCAAATTGCTCAACATTTGAAAACTGTGTGGGTGAAGTAGAGATGAATGCACAGTGAACAATGTTAGGTTTATGATTGGTTCAAATAAGAAAGTGTGTCATCTGCAGAAAAAAGCAACACTCAATGAGAAGTAGGATTGATGGAGAACCCATAAAAACAGCATGCATTTTATTATAGTTTATTTTATTTGTTTATATAAGACATACTAAAGCTTGGGATGTTCTTGGCCTTATAAGTCTCATGTTTCAGCTACCCCTGCTGTGATCAGTTCTCTGAGTGCAATGACCAACATTGTATAAGCAACAACCCACAAGACCTTGATTGACTACTGTGCTGTATACTTTTTGTTTCCCAGCCTAGGCTTCTCTGCTGATTGTTCTGTGGGGTACTTCTGACCACCATTACGTCAATACTAAAGTTCAGGAATATCAACAACTCATGATAAAAACCTTCGATATGGTAGTTAATGTGTCTCTTTTTTCATGTCTTTTTCTATTAAAATGCTATCTAAAGAGGCAATTTAAAATGCTGCTGAGAAAGCAGTATTTCTTATTTCATCGAAAATCACTGACCCAAAATTTCATTCTTGCATAGAATCTTCTTTCTTGATTTCTTTCTTCCATGTGTTCACTTCTGTGTTCTAATGTATTCTCTCTGGTAAAAGGAATCATTATGTGAGCCCCTCGGCCACATTCTAGGAACTCATTCAAACATGGATCCTCCAAATGGTTTTTGGTGGTGGATTCTTTCTGTTCTAATGGATGTTGTATCTAATTATTAGTGGGGTAATTTTAATTTGATGTCAAACTTGTTTTGGCATCACAACAATTAATTATTTCACTGGTGGTTAATTGAAATAAAATTTAGATGCAAATATCATCATCAGATTACATAGCAATATGTTATATGAAAGCTGTGGGAAAGGAATCTCTTTAAAGATTTAAGCATGGTGGAACTGCAATAGATCCATTGTAAGAGGAAAATTATAAGCTAAGAGTGTTTCACTGCCAACTAGATCAATTACAAAAGGACTAATTTCATATATTTAGCAAATTTTAAGGAGTCCCCATCACCTATAGCTGCAGAGTATAATGTAAACCAAACCAACATCATACTCGAAGAGGGTTGTTTAAAACGGCTGAACTTTGTAAACCAAGAATGAACTCCTTCATGAGCTGGAAGTTATAAAATCTAAAGAAAATCATAGTTAAGTAAAAATAATAATAACTTACTGATTAATCCCTTAAACTGTGGATCATAATCCCAGATAGGATTTTAAAACTGAATGTGGGGATTACAGTTTTAGGGGATACTTTTTATTTGTTTGTTTTAGCCTTTGGGGTCATATTTGGCAGTGACCATAGATTGCTTCTTCTAGTTCTGTGCTCAGAGATCTTTCTGTAGTGCTCAAGGGACCATATGCATTACTGGTGTTTGAACTCTGATTAGCTATGTGCATGACAGCTATTTTAACTCCTGTGCTATCTCCCTGGAGCCAACAGTCATAAAAAAAATTGGTAGCAATAAATGATTTCTTACATACATATTCAAAAATAAAAAATCAACCACGTTGAGGTTTCAGATTACCCAGTAACTCCATTTCTTAGAAAGTACTCATTGGGCCCAAGATATCTATTTTAAATGACATTTGAACAGGTATGTTCTTGCAGCACTATTCACGATAGTCAATTTCTGGAAAGGAACAAAAAACAAATTCAAGAACTGATGATTGGATAAAGAAACTTACACATATATACATATATGCAATATATTAATAGTCTGGGCTTGAGTGATAGCACAGCAGTAGGGTGTTTGCCTTGCACAAGGCCTGCCCAGGTGAGACAGGTTGAATTCTTCCGCCCCTCTCAGAGAGACCAGCAAGCTACTGAGAGTATCTCACCCACACTGCAAAGCCTGGCAAGCTACCTGTGACATATTCAATATGCCAAACACAGTAACAACAAGTCTCACAATGGAGATGTTACTGGGCCCGCTCAAGCAAATCGATGAGCAACGGGAGGACAGTGACAGTGACAGTGACAGTGATAAAGAGTCTCTGAAAAAGATGAAATTATGCAATTTGCTACTAGATGGATATTTCTGGAGAGTATCATGCTTAAGTGCAGCTTACCAGAATGAGAGGGTAAATATACAGAATGATATCCCTCATGTGTAGCACATAAAAAACATAGTCAATTCATAACAAATTGCCAAAGGCAACAGACAGTGATAACTAGTCTATATACCCGAGCTTTTTCCTTCAGGACTCCAGGAAGTGGTGGGTGGGGATCTCAAATATGGTGAGAGAAGCAGACACCCTAGTACAGGGTGTGGTACTGGGCCATTGCATTCATGAAACTATCATTAACGTTACTAAAAATCATGGTACCTCAAAGAGTTAAAACAAAACATATTAACATTTTAATGAATGCAAGTTTTCTGGCAATGTTCATCAGTTTTGTTTTGTTCCATTTTTGTATCTCTGGTGAAAAGGCGACACTAGTAGGGGAGGTTAAAGAAGTTTTTTTCAATACATTATTCATATGGGATTTACTTGAAACAGAGTTTGAAGGCAAAATCACATTATATGAAGTGTAAGATGGATAACTCATCAACCTGTTTTATTAAACTTATATCTCTCTTTCAACTCATCCCTTCAGCAAATGAAGTAAGGGTTTCTTGAAACTAAATGGCAAAGCATAGAATTGGTCATGGCTGAGCAATTGGTCATGGCTTTTCCTCATTTGTCTAAAAGCTGGTGTTGACCAAAATGAATGATAAATTACCATTTATTGGGGGTCCTCAAATACAGTGGCTATACAGGGTTCAGTGGGCCGTGCCTCAGTTGTTTTTTTTATTGTCAAATTCATAAAGAGGGATTCATAACCTGAGGTAATGTCTTTCTGTTCCTGCACAATGGATTGATCGAGTTTATGCATTGATACTTATACAGCAAAGCCAACAGCAATCCATCATTTCTTTCAATTCTACAAACTTTATTTTCCAGCAACAGAGACCAATACATTTTCTATTGCCTTTCCCTGAGAGAAATAGTCAACCATTTGATGACAGGTAAATTGTGTGAAAGACTTTACACCCTGGAGGAGACAAATTTGTTTTTTCTTATTTGAATTATCTGTGTTGCTTGTTTTTGTTCATAGCATAATGCCAGGAATAATGCCTGAGGACTTAAGTGACTTTGACATTGACTGAAAGTATACCTTGCAAAATAAAGGTGTAGTCTAATGCTGTTCTGTTATCACCAATATTAATGATTAAATCTTAATATGCTTGTGGTTTATTTGGCTTTGTCTCATGAGTGAATATCCTGTGATTATAGCTCTACATTGTACAATCACTTCAGTTACCTCTTGATATCAACAATTCTAATATCCTAATATTCAGTATGATTCTATTTTGATGAACTGTCGTGTTAATCAACATCTTTGAATTTATAATATTGCTTTACAAGTAATATAGCAGGCTTGACTTAACCTTATGCTTCTTTGTAACATGAAAAATTAATAAAGATTTTAAATTATTATAATTTAAGATAACATTAAATACCATGCTCCCATTTTTAAGAGAAAATGTAAACATATTTTGTGAAGAAGAACATTATTTACTTTATGATGTAGAAATAACATTATATACTCTATCTGTTTAGCTGTTTTTTTATAATTGATATATAAACCTTATTAAGAACTTTTAAAGTACTAGCACAATTTTTGTGCCCTATGCAAATGGATGATAAAGCAATTAAACATGTGGTAAGATGTCACCCTCAGTTATGATTCTATAATTATATGAAATAACTTTTGGTTTTCTTGCCAAAGAATCCTAACCTTTTAAAGAACACAACTTAATCATCTGCATACAGGTTATAGACCACCTTTCCTCTACGCAAGTAGATTTCCAAGTTGAAAAGGGGAATGTTTTATACATGTTTTATAAATTAACATCTTATACCAAAAGACACATTTTCTTTTATAACTCTTTTTAATTGATAGGTGCATGAAAAAGATATTAAGTCTTTTAATATCCTGCAATATTCTTAAATTTTGAATGGTTTTCAATTTTTATATATATTATTTCCTTTCCCTATAATATTTTATATTTTAAGGACTTAATTTTAATGTGACTTCTCTTCAAATTTAACTTCAAATAGAAGAGTAAAATAAGGGGGTTGAATAGTTAGTATAGCTGGTAGGACTTTTGTCTTGCATGCAACCAATACAATCCCCAGTACCCTTTATGGTCACCTGAACACCAATGCCAGATATAACCCTGAGCACTGCCAGATATGACCCCCCCTTGTAAAAAGTAAATATAAAATATCTTGAAATAGTGTTGCTCAATTTTCTATTAAATCCAACTTCTTACCCTCAATATCTTTTAACTCCTCATATCATCTGATCTGTGCACCAACATCAACTTACCAGAGAATCTTTCCCACTACATTGTGTTTATTTCCTATGACTGCTGTGAAAAACTACCCTCATTCAGCATACTAAAACAACAGAAATTCATCCCAGCAGAGGTAACTATGAAAGTCAGAAAATTCCAAAATAAGTTGCAATTTTCTATAAGGGAGTTTTTGACAGTGGTTGCACTTATGCTGGAAACTCTAGGAGTAAATAATTTCTTCTTGTTTCATCCAATATTGTCTGACTCAGAGTTGCATCCTTCACATCTGCGAGGACAGTAATGTCAGAAGTGTCTTTGCTCAGTATCCACATTGCTTCTCTCCTAAATATTCCCAATTTCCTGTGATTGCTTTTAAGATTACTGGTGGTGATACATTTCGATAATGCTAGATAATCTTATATCAGAATTCTTAATAAAATCTGTAATGCTCCCTTCTCCAGATGAAATCCTGGTGACCATGAGCTTCTACAAGCATGTTTCTGGCATGCAGATACCAGGACTATTTTTCAAACTGCAATGGGGCTGCCCCGGCTGCCAGGCAACCTCTGATTTGGGAAGTCACACCCACAACCTGCCCCCAGAGCCATATTACAGTACACAGCAGCGAAGAAAAAAACTGGCTGGAGGGCACCACAGATCCCAGAGAGTTCTCCAGGCCCCATCCAGAGCCGATATCACTGGGAGATCCCAGATGGGGTAGGTACCATCTCCTTGCCCTCTCCAGATGGAATCCCAGTGACCATGAGCTTCTACAAGCATGGCTCTGGCATGCGGGTACCAGGATTATTTTCTGAACCACGCGGCTACGTAAGCAGCTGTGCAACATTTCCTGATATGTAAAGTAATCAATGGAAAGTAAAAGATCTAGCATTTGTCCCCGGGAATCAGGCTTGAGTGGTTGTGGGAAAATCTGAGTAAAAGATAATGAACAAACAAAATACATCTGGACTGTGTATTTAACTATGGTGCTATGCCACCCTGGGAGGGGAAGGGTGTCTGTCCCTCTGTCTGTCCCCCTTTGCAGTGGCAACATGGTGGCCTGCATCTTTTAGAGCCTAATGAACAGCCAGGTATGAAAGTGCATTGGCGTGGCACGTGGGGCTTCATAGAATGGGAGTGGAATTGGCCATGCTCCCTGCCATGACAATGCTCTGGGTTGCCACCCTCAAATGCCTCCTCTGGCTTCTGACCGACCATGATCCCAGAGGCACATATACCAATCTCAGAACCCAGAGGCTTCTGGCAATAATCCCTCTCAGTTTATTACTAAAATATCAGAAATCCAAATTCACGTGGCCACTATTGTGGCCACACAACATCATATGCTTTTCATAATCAGCAATAGAAAACAAATTTCTAATGATGTCTTTGTGGCAGGCCTGAATGTTGGGGAAAATTCCAAATAACAATGTTGGGTCTTTTGTCATCATATTGAATGTGATCAAGGGAGAGAGAGAGAGAGAGAGAGAGAGAGAGAGAAGTGAAAATCTGCCACACAGGCAGAGGATGGGTGGGAGGGGTTATACTGGGGTTCTTCATGATGGAAAATGTGCACTGGTGAAGGAACGGGTGTTTGATCATTGTATGACCGACTGAGACTTAAACTGAGAGGATTTGTGACTGTTCTCAAGGTGATTCAATAAAAAATAAATAAAAATATATAATCTGTAATGCATTTATAAAGCAGAATAACATTTATAAATTTAATTATTAGAATTTATATATGTTCATACCCTAATATAGTTCTTAACAATTATGACCTGAGTTACCATTTGTGTTTACTGACAACCATATATATTTTTTTTACTTTTTTCCGAAGAAAATATAGCTAATCAAGTTTACAAATCATAAATTTTCTTAAATTTTTAATTTGTTTTTGCCTACCCTACTATAATGTCAATTCCATGAAATCATGAATTTTTGTATGTTTTTAAATTATAGGAAAGTATTTTTCACTTAGTATCTCAAAACTATGAAAGAATGAAGAAAATACAAAAGGGATAAATAAGGAATGGTTGTGCTATAAAATTTATTCATTTTATAGAGCATAAAATTAGATCCTATAAGTTAATGCTATGATAGTGATATTTTGAGCACAAAATATTTGTTTAAATTATAGCATGCAACTTTATCCAGGAAATATGTTTAAGTAATCACTAGTATCACTTGTCATCATGTTGCTCATTGATTTGCTTGAGAGGATGCCAGAAACGTCTCCATTAGTACCTGTCGCCTGCTAGTGTAACCCAATGGCATCTGCTTGCTCCAGGAACACGAAGAGCATCAAACCGTTCATTCTGGGTCTTGACAAAAAAGTCTGATCATCTTGTAGGTGGGCGGCCAGCTGTTCTTTTGATGTCCTATGGAATCCAGTTGGCAGTTAAGTAATATATGTATGTTTAACATTAATTAGATTGTATACAGCACACACACTCTTGCATACACACACACACACACACACACACACACACATGCACACCAGTTCAATCTAACTGAGATGTTTCCCATTACATATAAAGGCAGTTACTATTTTTTAGGGTCACATAATACTTTTTTCCGTTTTAGTTTACATATTGCTGGTTAAATCTGAGGAAAGGGTTGTTTTTTGTGAGTTCAAATTCACCGCTTTCTCTTATATAAACACAAAGAAACAAGGCTTCTTTTTAATAAGAATTAACATTTGGATACTCCTACATTAAAATAAAAAAATTTAAAAATAATTAAAAGGTAAAGGAAAAGGCCCTCCCGTTGATCGTTGATTTGCTCGAGCGGGCCCAGTAACGTCTCCATTGGAGACTTTGTTGTTACTGTGTTTGGCATATTGAATACTCTCGGTAGCTTGCCGGGCTCTCCGAGAGGGGCGGAGGAATCGAACTCGGGTTGGCCATGTTGGCTGCTTGTAAGGCGAACGCCCTACCGCTGTGCTATCGCTCCTAGAAAGATAGACTGTAAGAAACCCAGCTACACTATGGTTGATGACCAAAGAAAAACTAGAATAATCCAGAGTTAGTTAAAGCAGGCTAAGAAGTCTAAGAAATGTACCTCTTAAGGATCAGTATCAGTTGTTAAATATTGATAGGACAACTGATGTCAAAATATCAGAACCTGATAAACTGGAAACAACTGTATATAGCAAGTAGGGTGCTTACCTTTCATGCAGCTGAACCTGGTCTGATTCCTAAAAGCTACCTGGTCCCTGGGTCCCCCAGGAGTGACCCCTTAGTGCAGAGCCAGGAGTAAGCTCTGAGAACCTATGGGTGTGGCCTCAAAACAAAACCAACAACAATAAAGTACAAAAACTGAGGGAGTCATTCAAAGCTATCATGTGGGTGAGAATGTCCATGAAAAGATGGCAAAGCTTGAGTTTGTGAAAACAAAGTCTATGTGAAGGAAGGAAGTAAAGAAATTAGAGCCCAGGAAAGTTGAGGAGTCTTTTAAGGCAGAGTTGCCTGACACAGATTATTGGGATTTAAATTAAAAAACAATGCTATCATTTGAGTTTTGGGAAGAATTACCAAAGCAAAGATTAAGAAGACCTTGTAAGCAACACAAGAGCATACATGTTAAACTTATTTATTATTGTGATATTATATATCGATTACTGAAGGTCTCATCTAAATTGCAGAGAAACCTAAAACTTCAAATTTAAAGTTTCTTAGGAAATGTTGCAATATACCTATCAGATGACAATAATACAGACTATTACTCTCTTCACCTGCTTATATGATTTAAATTACTTTTAGAACAATTTTAAGCATGCACTATTTATAAAATATGTCCAACTAACTAAATAGCAATTTGATGTGAAGACACAAAAGTTTATTGCCCTAACCTTTGTTGTAATGATGAAATTCTGGACACTGAAAATAAGCTGATGAAGACAGAGATCATTTAAAAGGATGAAAAAATTGACAAATATTTATTGTAGCCATGAAGGAAAATTAGTCATAGCATCTAGCATAAAAAGAAATTTATAGTCAGATTCAAGAGGTCCACATGGCTGATACTTAAAACCTGGAAAACTTTTAGCAGCTGCTTCAGCTTTCAGCCAAGATAAGCTTGTCATTCAGAGGTTCAAATCAGTAACGGAGCTGGTCACACAATGACTCTTATAAGGAAAAAGATAGATGGCTGTGTAGAAAGTAATTTTCAACTTTAACTACTGCTAATATAAATCAATAAGTTACATTACACATAAATGCATTAAATCACCAAACCAAATGATCCAAATTTATAAAATGCCATAAGACAGAGGCCTGGGGGATTTTAGGGTGGTGACACATGTTCCTAGCATACATGAAACCAGAGTTAAAGCCAAAATAACATGGTGATCCTGAGCACCCTGTGTTTCTTCTGAGCCATCTTAAAGACTGCCTACCACAAAAGTTCTTCAAACTTCTTAGTTTTGTTTACTATTTCTTTGTGGGTTTGGCTTTTTTTTCTCCAGTTTTTGTTTTCTTTTATGTGGAGGATGTATATAAGCAGTGCACATGGCTTACTCCTGGCTCTGAGCTCAGGGATCATTTGTGGTGAAACTTAGGGGACAAGATGAAGAGTCAGAAATCACGCCCAGTTCTGCAGCTTGCAACATAAGCCTCCTATCTGCTGAACTATCACTCAGGCCTCTACTGTTTCTTTTCCAACAATAAAGAGATGTGTATTTAGATGTTATGTGTATCTTTTGTTCTGTAAAGATCACAATTTTTTAGGAGTCGATAGGAAGGCAATGCTTAAAAGAAACACAGAAACAACACTACATTCTGAAAATTGGCTAAGGACTTCCAAAAGTAAATTATTCTTAAAATGAAGTCCATATATCTTACAGCAAATTAAATACCCTAAGTATTTGTTCTCTGAGATTGTTTTCACAAAATTCTATAAACAAGGTGACACAAATAACAGAAAGTATGCCTCACAAATTTGGTAATTAGAAATTTGAGATAGCTCAGAAGTGGAGTGTCTTGCATTTAATAAGTTTTCGTTTTTATTCCCAGTACCTCATGACCCCTAAAAAAGAAAAAATAATTTTAAGTTCAAGGGGCCAGTAGATTTTTCTGAAGACCTTGATGTAGAATTTGTTTTAAGGTCCTCTTTTAGATGTTGGAAAGTTAATTCATTCTTCACCATCTCTACACACCACTTTCCTCATATGTCTATATCGATGTCTCCCCTTCTTATCAGGACACCAGCCATATTGGATTAGAGCCGTAATCCAGAGATCTCACTTGAATTTAATTACCATTTTAAAGAAATGATCTTCAGTGAGCTCACATTTTGTTTTCCTGCGAATAGACATGGAGAGGCCATTGTCATACCTGTTTAGTTTGGGAGGGTTTGGTGGAGAGTGTGAGACAGTACACCCCAAACAGCCTGTGTTACATGTTTTTATTATTATCATTTCTAAACTAGGAGATAAATCTGTCTCAAGCAGGCATGTCATGCCTCACACTGTGCTATGTGTGGACCCCAGATGGTCAAAATCTGTATTCAGTGACTGCTGCAGAGAAAACAAGAGCTGGGAAAAATGGCAAAGGATGAAAATTTCTTCCAGAAATGCTAGAAAACCAAATACATTGTTCAAAAATTGGCATACTGTCCTGCTCATTACCTCTGATTCAAGAAACAGTTTGTGGTCACAGCAGCTTTGCCAAATTCCAGTAGACTGTATTATAAATGGTGGAAGTGTGAAGACAGTTGACTTTTAATCAAAAGAACGAAGAATTGTCAGAGAGCTCTATTTTATGTAATGGCACAAAAAAGTGAGTTGTGAGTGAAAAAATGTGCTTAATTTGTTATTCTTTCTTTAATATACTGCTCTAACATAATTTCTTTTTTAGAAAAATAGTTTTGTTTATATTAAAATATGAAATGTCATACAATATACCCAGATAGGTGAAGGATATTAGGCTTTTTAATGGCAGGCTCAAGTAAAATCCGGATTTGTCTTTGAGAAATAAATGAACAGACTGCTCCAGTGCCTTCTTTTGCTATTGTTACTTTTTAAATTAAACTTGAATAAGTTGTTTCTATAGTAAAACAGAATTGTTCCAAGTAATAGTGTCATAAATTTTAAATTGCTACATCTACTTATAATATGAATACATTTCTTAAATTAACAACATGGTTAGACATAATTAGACACAGTTGAACATAGTTGACAGCTGATTTCTGTTGAAATCATGAAGTGATATTGGTCAGCATTTTAAAGACTGCATTTAACAACTGATTTTACTCTCTGTAAACTTAAAAGAAAAAATTGCAACAAAATTGTGTCACTAATATTCTAATGTGGAAATGATAGTTCTAACAAACTGTGATAAAACAAACTATAACTGAAACTAATGGCATATAGTCAATTTTCAGGTGATGTTTTCTGGTTCTCAAATTTTGTAATGGTATATTACAGACAGAACTGGTAATGGTATTATAAGACAGAACTGTCAGTTCCTTAAGATATCCACTCTGCAAATCTATGCTATAAATTTTGGTTATTGTTGTTCTCCATGTCAAAATATAAATTGATGCTGAAAAATATTATTTTCTCTACAGAAGGAGTTTGGTATTAGGAGGTAGTGTTAAATCAGTCTAGAAAGCACCACTCCGGTTATATCAAGAATCTACATACAAACCATTGCACTTTTATGTTACAAACCAGATGGATGTGCTTAATATTCTAATTATACTATTTTACAATGGGCAACGATTCAAATTGTTCTTTTTGCTAAAGAAGTAGCACTGAAGCACTGTCCTCCCATTGTTCATCGATTTGCTCAAGTGGGCACCAGTAACATCTCCATTGTGAGCCTTGTTTGTTACTGTTTTTTTTGGCATATCTAATACACCACGGGTAGCTTGCCAGGCTCTGCCGCGCGGGCGAGATACTCTTGGTAGCTTGCTGGCCTCTCCAAGAGGGACAGAAGAATTGAACCTGGGTTGGCAGCATGTAAGGCAAACGCCCTACCTGCTGTGCAGCAGCTATTCCGCCCACACGGCAGAGCCTGGCAATCTCCCAATAGGTTATTCGATATGGCAAAAAAGCAGTAAGAAACAAGTCTCACAATGGAGACGTACTACTGCCTGCTTGAGCAAATCGATGAACAACAGAAGGACAGTGCTACAGTGCTACAGGTAAAAAAATATTTATTAATAATCAATATAAGGTAAATCACAAATCATTAGCAACCAACATGACATTATTATTTAGTTAGTTTTAGTTTGGAGATTGCATTCAGGTGGTGCTCAGGACTCACTTCTAACTCTGTCCTCAGGGGACCATATATGGTTCCCAGAATCAAACCTGGATAGGCAATGTGCAAGGCAAATGCCATATGCACAGTACTATCAATCCTGACCCTACATGTTATTTTTTAGGTTTATAGAAATGTGCGATATATTTATACTATTTTAATGAACTGATTATCCATAAGGAAATAAAACTTTAAACGATCGTGATTAGCAATATAAACTTAATTATATATTTATGCAAAAACATTTCAAAGGATAATCAATATGATATTTAACCATAAATTTTCGAGCAGGTCTTTATAATAAAATAAATTAATTAAGAAATACACTACCTAATAGAGAAAAAACTGGGACCAGAGTACATCAGGTATGGGGCTTACCTTCCAATACTGGTACACCATATGCTCTCCTAGTCCCTGCCAGGAATAAGTCCTGAGCACTGCCAAGTGTGGCCCAAAAGCTAAAAAAAAATAAAATAAATAAAAGGAATTATATATCCATATTTTAAGGGAGGAGTTTCTCATATCTTTGAAAGTTTGAAAGAATGAATTAGGAATCAAATCTTTTTGTGCTTCATATGAAAATATATGCATGTATGCAACTATATATATATACTTTACATTATATATATATATATATATTTTAGGTACTGATCCATGGTTTCTCTCAAACTCTTGAAATTGAGTTATGAAGATTACCTTTGTAATGTTAATTATGTAGCTTTTAGAAAGCTGATTAACAGGGGAGTGGTGACTAGTGGCATCAACCTTTCTGAAAGTGTTCTCTAAAGTGCAGATCATTCCATTCCTGTCAACCCCTAGATCAAAGAAAGTCATAGAGAAAGAAAAAGCTTTGTGAGAAGGTATGGGGAAACAGAAACACATGGCATGGATTTCCAAGTATGTATATCAGAACCCCTTCAGCGAGCACTGACAATGCGATATGGAATTCTTGAGAAGGGGTCGCGGGGAGTCTGCGTATGAATTCCTGCCATCTGCTCACACAAATTCTATATCTAAGCCTGGTCTTTGAAGTTAGTATAAAGTTGTACTTATCAAGATGTGAGATTAATAAAATATATTATTGTGGGCTTCCACTTGTACTTTTACTCTGGGGTCCACAAACATTAGGGGGAAAGCTGGTTGAAATGATCCTAGTAGGTCAGAGAGGTTTTCTTTTCATTTCATAAATTTCTTGACCCCTTCCCAAGAGAATTTCTCAAAAAGATTTTGGCAGATGCAATCACAGCATGTCTCCTTAGGCACTTCTACCAAATAGTAGTATTTCCTTACTTAGATGAACTCTTAAAGCTATTAGAAAAAAACAGTTCTATTTCTTTTCTAAAATGGTCACAATAACCTCTTAGGTGTAAAATGTCAGTGGCAAAATCTCTCTTTTCAAAACTTTCTGCTTCACAAATAAGCTTTGTATAGATCACAAGAAAGTTTCAACCGAAGAAATATGAAGCTACAGACTGCAGTAAGTAGAAGAAATGGAGAAAGGTTATGTGGGAGAAATTAAAAATCAGACCATAGAAACACCACCTATGTTTCAAAGTTACTAAATACAGTCGAGTAAATTAACTCACTTTTTAAATTCTCTGACCCACTAAGCAAGAATCAAGTGTTTACAGGTGCAGAGGCCTAAATTAATAATATAGATCTGGGGTTCCAGTTCAAGTCCTCCAGTGATTTTTTTTTTGACCATGAAAGGTATCATTTTAATTCTGAGATTCTATTTATAGTACTATCTCTTACAAAAGTAAATGCTGATAAAAGTAATGTATGCTTAATCTGGAAAGTTTTGAAAATGAATAACTTTATAAAAAGGAAATATAAATCACCTACCCAGAGATAACTGCTATTAATGTTTTGATATATTACCTACACTCTTTTTTCTAATGAATGTCCCTGTTTACATCCTTTCTTCCACTTAAACATGTAAGTTTTTTCACATCCTTTAAATATTCTTTTAGGTTACCCTTTTTATTATATGAATAAATATGTCAACACATATTCTATAGTGCATTTATCCTTTCTCATATTGGGAAATTTAGATGACTACCAATTTTTTTACTATTATATATTAGCCAGATAAAAATCTCTGTACATAAATCTTTGAGTTTATAACTACTTACTTAGGCAATATTCCATAAAAAATGGAATTACAGGACCATAAAATGTGACCTTTCTGACAAGTTCTCGATAGAAATCCCCAAATTGTAAGAGCCCTGGTTTATTGGTAAAAAGAGAGTCTTGCATTAGATGATTTCAAAGATACATCTCTCAGTCATAAAATTGTACGACTCTGCTTTCTAGGTCAGCTCACTACTGACTTCATGTTAAGAAGTCTATATTCATTAATCATGTGATGTTCTCTGCCAATAATACTTTTAAAACAATATTGTTTTACTGTTTATATAGCTTTTTGCTGTGAACTTGAAGTGTGATTTATTAGTATTCCCAAAACTGACTTGGGGCCAAGGATTTAGGTATAAAAGCTTTATTAGAGTAGTATTTCTGAAGATGCTGGTAATGGTATAGTAGAAGCAAGATAGGAAATAGAGGAACTCTGAACAGGGAAACCAGATCAAATCTCAGGCTTGGGCATCATAAAATATAGATCGCTTTCTGATTCCCAACTTCCATTTAGTTCTGATTCTAACTGCAGAATTTTCTTTCATTTCCGCAAATACACTGAAGTTCTACTGGGTCAGACCTTTTCCCTTTGCCATGCTTGCAATCAGGAAAACGTCCTACTCTTAATGGCTAGTCTGCATCTCACTTTCAGAACTCAGCCTCAGTGCCATGCTTCCTTCTTTACTAGAGACATCTGTTTCTAGTAGAAGCCCTCGGCCCTGTTCCAGTGATGGCTTCACTTCATAATTCTGATGATATTATAATGACTCATTTGTCAACTTTTGTCAACTCTTTTTGGTTGGGGCTTAAATTTTGTATTTAGAAATAAAACAAAACTGTTTTTATAAATGCTTACATTCAAATCAAAAAGCAGGTTTTTTTTATGAAACCAAATTACTATTGCCATGTAGTCCAGCAATCCCACTTGTTGACATTTACTTGAAAATGTTGAAATCATCTATTCACATAGAAACATGGCAGCAGCTTTTTAATAGGCTCTCTAGTATTGACCAAAACTTAAAATTTTTGGAATTGTCCTTCATAGGAGAATGGGTAGACAATGGCCCATTCAAACAACAGAATATTATTAAGTGCTAGAAAGAACTGAGCTACCAATTGATGAAAAGACACAGAAGACATTTTATTGTATTTTGCTAAGTGAAAGAAGCCAATCTGAAAAGGCTATATCCTGTCTGTTCTATTTATTTATTTTTAATGCATTTTGGAAAAGGCAAAACTGTGAAGACACTAATAATGTCAAAGGTAGATCTGGGAATATAGTTTAAGGGACAAGAGAACATCGTGCATGTAGGAGATCCAACACTGCCTTGAACAGATTTCTATATCAGCACTGCTGGTTGGTTACCACCATCGCAAAAAAATCATCAGAGCCTATTAAATTTTAATCATTTATATATATATAATATGAGTTTTGCTAGTATGTATCAATCAAAATAGTAATAATTATCAATGAGATGATAAAATAAAATTATTACAAATAGACAGACACATACAAAAGATCAAGTTGCCAGAGATTGAAAAGGAAAGCCAAATTAATAAAGATTAAAATTTGCAGGGTAATAAAAATACTCCGTATGAGGCTATAGAGGAAAATATCTCTCATACAGCTATCAAAATCATTGGGCTATATATAAACAATAGAAATCAACCCTAAAGGATAGATTAAACTTTAATGATAATTGTCATTCTAGGTTCATCAAACCTACAATGTTACCTCACTGGTGAGGAATGTTGTCAGGGCAGGAAACTTGTACATAAGTGTAAAATAGTAGAATAAAGCAAAGAATTGTATTTGATTCCCTTCGTATTAACACATTATATTTCATTCTCTCATTTCCTTCATGAATATTTTACATAATAACCAGTTAAGAGTCATTTGCTGACAAAAGACATTATGTTTTCAGTTTATTATAACATTTTCCATATAAACAAACTTCCCTACATAAGAATACAGTCACTTAAAAAATATAATGATAACAGACACATCTGTAGCATCCAATCAAGATTTTTTTCTTTTTTTTAGTCCAAGATCCATTGCTGCAAGTTGACTTTTTGTTACAATATTGTTTTGAATTTAAACAGTTTATAACATGTTTTTATTCCTTGTCTTTAATTTTTTACCTTTTCTTTTAAAAAAATTTCAGAACTTAAGATTGTAAATGAGCTTTAGATTAGGTCGGTAAGATGTTTTTTCAGTTACATGCACATTACATATTTTTATCAGGAATATCACTAAAGTGTTGCTGACTTTTTTTTCAATGCATCATATAACTACATGCAATGTGCTTGGTGTTGCTGACTTACTACACTGCTGATTTAATATCTGTTACTTACCTACAAAAATCATTGCTATAATAATTTTCAAATGGTAACTTTACTAATTTATCATTAATTTCATTTTTTCATTGACAGTCTATTTGAAAGTATAGCTTTACAATTTTTTTCTTTTTTAAAAGACATATTTAGGTGTCCATTCATTGTTTTGTGCAAAATTGTGAATATTTTATTCAGTGAGTAATAGTTTGTTACTAACTTTTGTTTTCAATACATAAATTATTGCAGTGTGTTCTGTGTGATTCTTCAAGCTTGTTTTTAGATCCTAGAAATGTAATGTTTGATTGTGAACACTTCTTCAGATTCTGGTTACTGTCTCTTTCTAATTCTACAATAAACTATGAATATAGAGTATTAGTATGCTTAAGTGCAGTTTTGTACTTTAAAAACAACAAAGTTCTACATGCTCATTGATAAAGAGATGTCTTGACTTTTAAGCTCTCTTAGTTCCCTACATGAATATTATAGAATAAATAGAAAAATGGATGAATCATCAAGATAAAAGTCTGAATGATTACACACTGATCATTGATTCTGATAAGTACTAAACTGGATCTTTTTATTACCATTTCCCTCTTTAATGACTATTAGTATAAAAATTTGAAGATGAATAATGTACATTTAGATCTAGTCACTTGTCCACAATCACACTACAACTGAAGGACTCAAAGGGATTCAAAAACAAAACAAAACAGAACAAAAGGACTAGAATTTAAACACCAGCATACCCAACTGCAAAACCTAAGCAATTAACACTCTCTTTAAAGTAATAAAATGTGTAGTGGCAAATACTAATTGTTATATGATGATAGGTAAAATCTTTTCTGTTATCCCTTTGTGTTGAGTTTTTTAGCATACTAAAGGGATTTTTGCAGTCAGAAGACATGCACTGGAAAAAAAAAAAAAGAAATTCTGGTCAACCTGATAAGGAAAAGCAGCATACTGGTTATAAACCTAAACATGGACGTGGGGTGTGAAATTAAAAATAAATAAATAAAAGCATTATGATTTTAAAAGCATTATGCATTCAGAACTAGTTTGAAAGTATAATGAGTGAAATATTCTTGTCCCACATCTGTCCACCTATATGGATTTTATTTATTTAACAAGTAGGAATTATAAAATCAAAAGGCAGGGAGAAAAAGAGATTAGTTCTAACAGAGTAACAGTAATATGATCTGTTTGAATGAGTTTCTTCATGTTCAAGCAAAACAAGCCCTTCCATCTTCCAAGGCCTGCAGATGAATTGTTCACATATCCTAAAACAATTTATTTGCAACTTCAGTACCTATATTCCAGGTATTGAAGGAATCATAATTTTCTTTTCTGTTAAACCTAAATAATACACTCCCTTGGTAGCTTTCAAAACTTGTCAATTTATAATTGGACATATGACATACAATAATTGCATTGACTTGTTAATAATGATTATCATATCCCATAATTTTAATTAGAATAATCTATAACTATGCTATGATGTTTGAAAAATTTAGTTTATTGGCACTTCTAGTGTGTCAAGTTACAGGTTATAAACCTAAACATGGACGTGGGGTGTGAAATTAATTAAAATAATCATTATTAATGATATATGCACATTATACTCAAAATTAATTGTTTATTTAACAAACTAGCAATTGTTTGCCTTTATAAAGACTTAAGAAGTGAAAATACGAAATTAAGACTGCTTGGGAGGCTGTAGAAATAGAACTGATAATGTGCTTGCCTTGCATGATCCCAGCCAGGTTTTATCCCTGGTACCCATTGTGGCCCCCAGAGTTTGCCAGGAGTGAACACTGAATGCAGACCCAGGAGTAAACCCTGATTGCAGGCCCCACCAAAAAAATAATAATAGAAATCACTTGGTATGTTGTTTATATATTATAATTTCAAAATATGTTCTGTTTTCAGTTTATGGACTATGTTCTATCTTTGGAAATTAATCAACTTCTTAACTAGTGTTATAAACTATCACGGTCCTCCCGTTGTTCATCGATTTGCTCGAGCGGGCCCAGTAACGTCTCCATCGTGAGACTCGTTGTTACTGTTTTTTTTCATATTGACTACATCACGGGTAGCTTGCCAGGCTTTGCCATGCGGGCGAGATACTCTCGGTAGCTTGCCGGGCTCTCCGAGAGGGGCGGAGGAATTGAACTCGCATCGGCCATGTTGGCTACATGCAAGGCAAATGCCCTACCCGCTGTGCTATCACTCCAGCCCGTTATAAACTATATCATTTAGAAAATTTTTCCTGTTTTGGCATGTCTTTCATTTTTAATGTTTTAACTTTTATTGATTTAAGAAAATCGTAGGCTTGGCAAAAAGGCACATGAAAAAATGCACTACATCACTAATCATCAGAGAGATGCAGATCAAAACAACAATGAGATATCATTTCACACCACAGAGACTGGCCCACATCCAGAAGAACAAAAGCAACCGATGCTGGCGCGCATGTGGCAAGAAAGGGACCCTCCTTCACTGCTGGTGGGAATGCGGACTGGTCCAACCCTTTTGGAAAAAAGTATGGACGATTCTCAAAAAATTAGAATTTGTTCTCCCATTTGACCCAGCAATACCACTCCTGGGAATATATCCCAGAGAGGCAAAAAAGTATAGTCGAAGTTATATCTGCAATTGTTTGTTCATTGCAGCACTCTTTACAATAGCCAGAATCTGGAAAAAACCTGAGTACCCGAGAACAGAAGACTGGTTAAAGAAAATTTGGTGTATTTACACAATGGGGTACTATGTAGCTGTTAGAAAAGATGAAGCCATGAAATTTACATACAAGTGGTACTACATGGAAAGTATCCTGTTAAGTGAAAGAATCAGAAAGAGTGGGATAGACACAGAAAGATTGCATTCATCTGGGGAATATAAAGCAACAAAATGGGAGACAAACACCCAGGAGTGGCTGAGATTAGTACCAGGAATTTTGCTCCATGACTTGGAGGCCAGCCACACGTGCTAGTGGAAAAGGAAGCTCAGATAGAGAAGAGAGCAGCAAATAAAGGGTGTTGTGAGGATCCTCCCAGGGTGGGAGAAGCATGCTGAAAGTAGACTATAGACCAAACATGATTGCCACTCAATGCCTCTCTTGCAAAACACAGGACCCAAAAGTTGAGAGAGAGAACAAGGGGGAATGCCCTGCCACAGAGGCAGGGTGGGATGGGGGGAGGTGGGGGTGGGAGGAATGCTAGAACCCGTGGTGGTGGAGGATGGGCGCTGGTGGAGGAATGGGTACTTGATCGTTGTATAATTGAAACCCAAGCACAAAAATTTGTAATTCTATTACTGTACCTCATGGTGTTTCACTAATAAAAAAAATTTTTTAAAAATCATAGGCTAAGAGAAATTGAATGCATCTCAGTTCATGGCCTATGTAATTTCCTAGTTTCAAAGACTGATTTCATTAATTATGAAATTTTATTATGTATAATTAATTTATTAATTATGATTATTTTGTTTATTTAATATATAAATATATTATCAGTGCATAATATATAAATTTTATATATTACATTATATATAAATATATACTTTAATATATAATAAATTATTGGAAGGTAGCACAGTCCTCCCTTTGTTCATCAATTTGCTCAAGCAGACCCAGTAACATCTCCATTGTGAGACTTGTTGTTACTGTGCCTTGGCATATCAAATAGGTCACGGGTTGCTTGCCAGGCTCTGCTGTGTGGGCAGGATACTCTCAGTAGCTCGCTGGGGTCTTCGATATATATTATACATATATATATGTGTATAATATATATTCTCTATGATGTGTTGTCTACTTTCTGAACCCCATCAAATAAGGTGTGGTCATTATGGAAAATGGTAGGGAGTGTCTTAAGATGTGTCCAGGAATATGTTCGTTCATATGTGAGGCTCAACGCAGGCATGTGGAAAGCAGCCTGGAGCTTGGCAGTGGTTGGGTAGTGGAGTTCGGCTGCCGGGGCTGCGTCCCTTGGGGCGGGGAGGGCTCTCACTCACCCGACAGCCTGGCACGGAGTCCATATATAAATGTTAAATAAGTTTACAAAGTGATTTATAAACATATACACTATGGCTCTCACCCATCCCTGCTTGTGGGTGACCTGAGTTAAAACAGCCTGGTGCAGAGTCCAGTGTAATGTTATGGGGGCCTCATTTTATGCTCCCTTTTGGGAGAAGCAGCCTCATGTGAGTTCTGGAGGGTGGCCAATGAGGAGATTATCTGGCATCCACAGGAGCTGGCTTATGGGTGTGATCCCTAGGTCCCTGCAACTGGGGAAAGGAGGCAGAGGATTTCTGTCCCAGGTCCTGTTGAGTCCAAAGGGAATTGATCAATCAGATAAATTAAAATACAGTAATCAAATCCATTGTCACAGTTAAGCAGACATTCTTCAACTAGAGATGATTTTTTGGAGATGTTTATATCTATGGGATAATTTCTTACAATGAGTACATATAAATACATGCATATATAAAGATTATATGCATATTAAGAGAAAATGTTATACTGCTATAAAGTCCTCATTTCTATGAAATTAACAATAATTTTATGTTTACTTTAAAATTAATTTAGGAAATAATACCAACAATTTTGTCATAAAATGAAAAAAAGCTTTGTTTAAAAATATTCTATTATAAATTAACTCTGAAAATTTTTCACAGTTTTCACGTAACATGAAGTTTTAAAAAATAAAACTTTAAACAATGTACACTATTGACTTACAACAGAAAACACAACAGGATTATTAATTTATTTGTTTGTCTATATAACCATCAGAGTCCAAATGATAACTGTCTTCTCTGTGCATAAGAATATCACATATTCCATTTACAACTTTTAAATTCAAATTATGTTTGAGTTTAGAATTTCTATAGAGTGCTATTTTCAAACAAAATTTGTGAAGCTGCCATTTAAGGTGGTATCAACTTCAGTATTATCACATTTCAACTAGTATAAAAAATTTGATATTTATTATCCTACATTCTAATAAGTTTCATGGAAAAATCCAATAAATCAGCAGTTTATTGACTATCAAGGGACCAGCTATTTTTGCATGATTTTATGCCAACCTCATGTTAGTTTCATTTGAAACTTATTTCATCAATGGTCACTTAATGGCACCATGAACTTTGGCACAATGCCACATGTTTATGTAAGTCACTCAGGGAGAATCACTATAGTTACAGAGCAAAGTAGATCAAATTCCAAAACCCTCTTTTAAATCAATCAATGACAAGAAAGATATGATTTCATAATTAGAATTGATCCACTAAGTTTTATCCACCAGCGAAGGACAGGGTCATGACCTTGTGAGACAAAAAGCAGAAAGACTATATGTCCCATATGTAACAAACAATAGAGCAGTTGATGCTTGCTTAGTCAGTAAACTCTATCTGCTTTAGTGACTCTTTTTGGTGAATACTTATAGTAACAGAAAAAAATTACTAAGCTTAAATTCTGGGGAAAAAGGCTGACATAAATTTTCTCAGAATTATTGACCGTTACTTAAGTAGAGATTTGAGCTTTCCAGCCTTTCATTTCTTATCCCACTTTTTCCATTACTGACTTTCTCCTGCTAGCCACAGCATTTTAACCTGTACCCTAGAGAAGTCAAGATTTGCCTTCTGTCTTCATTAGTATGCGGTATGTATGTGAGTACTGCTTTTATTCATATATTTTACATATGTTGACACTCAGTTCATTATGAACTTTTAAAGGTGAGAGTGTTTGATTTACTATATTTACTGTGACTCCCTAATGATTTTATTATGCAGGCACAGTTAAAGTAAGAAAACTACAAAAAGAACTGCATCACTTGGAGAGCCTTTTGCTATTGTTATTATTGAGTCTTTTATGCAGTTTTCTGTGGTGATGGTCCTTAGCTCCAATGGCATGATCCCTTTGTGAAATAAGAGTGTGGGGTCACTACAATTTAGATCACATGAGATGATACAACCCCCTTCTTCTCCATTGTTGATTAGTGGTTTCTGAAACTAGAACTGAAACATCAGAGATAATTTAGGTTGAATGTCATATACTAGCATATTTGTCCAGTTACAATAGGAAATCCTTTAACAAAGAAGATATGCTTTATTCTTATGCCATTTCAGGAAATGAAATTCAGATTTTCTGGCAGTGAGCTATGCTTTCAGAGAGTCAGCTTCTTTCAGATTTTCTTGTCTCACATAAAAAAGGTCAACTGTGGATAAAACTGGATAGCAGTCATTTATCATGTTTCTCACCCTGCAGGTCTCATAATCAAGAGATTTTTGTCTTAAATCTTTGTTTGTCCTCTTCTTGGTTCTTAATATTTCAAAGCCTGGTCATCCTCAGTAGTCACAAAGAAAAATATCTTTGAAAGAGTGCATATTTATTATATTTTTGTATCTTGATTGATATATCTTGAAAACCAATTTCATACAAACATAGGGAACATGAAACAAGACATCATGGATACAGATATCCCCCAAAAATGTCTGCAGCTATTTTCCTAACATTTTTTAAATTAAATTTCAAAAGCTATGCATTTCCTAAAAGTAATAGACATTCCCCCAATTTTGGTGGCAAAATAAAATTGAAAGAGAATACCTGATCCATCTTGCTTAAAAGCTGATTCATCTATAGAGAATGAACTCCAAAAAGTAACACTTCATCTTTGCTTTCATAAAATACAAAATATTCAAAAGAGTATAGCCTCCAGATTCAGATTTTGCTATAGCTAATAATGATCTAGTTGATTTTCAATTGAGTTCTATGAATTTTTACTTTATTTTCTGGGTGTGGGAGCCTCACCATACACCAACAAGTGTATGGTGACCTTGGGAGGAAATTGGGAAAGAACAGCATTAAAAGAAACAGAACACATTCTGGAGCCAGAGCAACAGTATGCCAGTAGGATACTTTTTTGCCATGCACCAACATAGGTTCAGTTCCAGCATTACTGAGTCCCACCAGGAGTGATCCCTGAGCATAAAGCCAAGAGTATAGCCTGAGGCATTAGCCCTTCACCACCACCCATAAAAATATAAATAAATAAATAAATAAATAAATAAAATTTTTTTTCTTTCTTTTGGACAAACTTGCAGGCTATCGAATGTAGCCTGCCCACAGGGCAGAGTCTGGCAAACTCCCTGTGGCGTACCAAATATGCCAAATACCAGTAACAATTATGGGTCTCATTCTCCTAAATAGCCTTGAATATAATCTCAGGGCTAGGATGAAAGAGACGTTACTGGGGCCTGCTCGAGGCAATCGACGAATAACAGGATGATGAAATGAAATGAAATGTTTTCTTTCCCCAATGCATTAAGTATTCTAATACATTCTACCCAATTGCACTAGTAACAACAAGAAAATTCCTTCAAATCTCAAAGTCCATTTATAAATTTCTTTTGGATGATATTCTTGCTTCTTCCTTGAGCTTATTAGTACTATAAAAAACTCAAAGAAAGGGTTACATATGACTGGCTGAACTTTCATCATCTGCATTAGAGCCATAAGAAATTTTTCCCAAATTTTATTTTGTTAAACCAGTGTGAGCTGCAAAGATATTCATAGTTGGTGTTTGGACATATTATGTTCTGTCTCTAATCCTGTTCCCAGTGTCAACTTGCCTCTAGGAGTGTTTACAGATTCCCTCTCCTAGTCCCTACTCCAGCCATGTTCTGCTATCTTGACAGGCACCTTTTAAGTTTGGTTATTAATGTTTGGGTCTCATGATTCCAGTGTTGTAATTCTGTTGTTTGGATATTTAGATCTATCATTTCTTAACACCAATGATGTATCTGGATCCTTTTGACCCCTGCCCTTATTGGTTCTCATCTATCTCTTCTGCTGTTCCCCTTTATTTCTTTCATTCTCTGGGCAGAAAGTCTCAGTCCAGGAACCCTGAGGACTCACTCCTCACACTTTCTGACTCTAATTCTCCGAACCCAAAACTTAGTTATAAACACAATGAAGCCAGTAGGTACATTAACCACAGTTCACTTACCTTAAATAACCATTTAATTTGGTTATTTAAATGGAGTGACAGGTTCAAAACCCCCTTGTCATAGTCTAATAGCACTGCATAGTAAAGGAAATAATCTGAACAACTTAACTATTATCAGTAGCCCTCTGGTATAAACAACTGAACAGATCAGTTCTTAATTATGAATCTACAACTCTGATATTAACCAACATAAAACTCACAGATCAATGGAAAAACTATAAACACTATCTCTCTCTGTGTCAGCGAGAGATAGAAAGTCAAGCAAGTTCTCAAGCCCTTTAAAGCTCTCTAGTCGGGTCTAATAGAAACTGAAGTCAAAACTCAATCCATTAAATGTATTCTAAAATGGATAAATAAGATTATGTTTGAGAGCCTGGCAAGCTACCGGCAGAGCCTGGCAAGCTACCCGTGATGTATTCGATATGCCAAACACAGTAACAACAAAAGTCTACAATGGAGACGTTACCGGGCCCACTCGAGCAAATCAATGAACAACAGGAGGACAGTGACAGTGATAGTGATAGGTGACAGTAAAATATCAATATGATGCTTAACTAGTATTTGTTGTATAGTAACTATACAAAATATAGTAAATATTTTATGCAATCTAAGAAAACATTTTAAGCATTTTGAATTTTTTTCTCTTTCTTATTTTTGTTAATTCTCTCTCTGTGTGATCCAGTAGCTGCACTGAGGTCCCAGAATAGAAAACATTTCTTTAATAATTAGAAAAATAGATCAAATCATCTCTATGTACCAAAGGTAATATTATGTAACTAAATATCTGTGCTATAGAAGCAACAAAAGTGAAATAATGAGATTCAAACTACAATAACCAAACTTAAAAAATGTGCCTATCAAAGATTTAGGCTGAAGTTGAGAGAGGGAAAAATAGGTATCAGTGGAGGGAAGTTGACACTAGTGATGCAATAGATACTGTAAAATTATATACCTGAAACTCAACTCTGAATAACTTTGCAAATCACACTGTCTAGATTAAGAAAATTTAATTACAAAAACTATACATAAAAAATCCAAATTTTAAACATTTAATTTGGTTATTTATTTGTTTATTTATTTATTTGGTGGCTACAACTGGTAGTGATCACTGAGCCTTACTTCTGGCTCTGCACTTAGGAATCACTCCTAGCAGGATTGGGAGACCATATGGGGTTCCAGGGATTCAAATCTGGTCAACGACATGCAGGGCAATCACACTATGCACTGTCCTATCTCTCCAACCCTAACATTAAAGATCTTTTAAAATTAATCATCTATTTTATTTTATAAGTTTTTAGTTGGGAGACTAACTTCTATTTTTGGAATCTTACTCTATTTAAAACTCGAATGAGTGAAAACCTTATATTGTAATGCTCCCTGTTATTTATTTCCCAAACATACAATCTTTCAATGAGGGATTTCATTGAGCTAAGTGTTTATGAGATTATTTTTTTATTGCAAGTATATTAAATTACTTTTCCCTACTGGCAAAGCCTGGCAAGCTACTGTGACGTATTCCATATGCCAAAAACAGTAACAACAAGTCTCACAACTTGTTGTGAGACGTTACTAGTGCCCGTTCGAGCAAATCGATGAACAACGGGAGGACAGTGCTACAGTGCTACAGTTCTTGATTCAATAGCTATACTACTAATCAGATATTTTCCTGCAGGTTGACTGATATGAACAAAATATTTTTCTGTTTGTTGATTATTTCCCAACACTTCCAAAATTGGTGGTAGTTATTTAAACTGTCTCACAGTTCTTGATGATCATGTTAGAACAGAAGCCACATTGCAGAATTGTCTTCCCCTACACTATCGTCATGATGGACATGCTCTGGGATGAACAAACAGAGATCCAGTTCATTCAGTCACTTGCGTCTCTGAAAGAGACTGATGCTCAGTGAGTATTTCCAAATGCATTTGCAGAAGTGCTCAATGTCCTGGCCAATGACATTTTGATTTATTTTCTCTGTATCTAACATGGGACACTATCGCTTTAGCTGCCTTTAGATCAGGTATACGGGAATGTGTTTTATTGGACCTAAAGTGCTCAAGTTGCACCAATTAAATCAGTAAGAGTTACAAGATTTAAAAAGGACAAAGGGTTAGGGCTGGCGGGATAGTACAAGAAGTAGGGTGCTTTCCTGGCATATCACTGATCAATTTTCAATCCACATATGATGCCTAGAGTCCCACCAAAGGTGAACCCAGAGAACAAAGCTAGGGGTAAAACCCCAGTATCAAGAGGTGTGACTCAAAAATGAAACCAAGAAAAAATAAACGGCATATATTGCTGGGTTTTTTTTCAAATGATTTGCTCCTTTGTGGATATTTCTTAGTTGGTAAAGGTAAGGTAAAGGCCCTCCCGTTGATCGTCGATTTGCTCGAGCGGGCCCAGTAACGTCTCCATTGGAGACTTTGTTGTTACTGTGTCTGGCATATCGAATACTCTCGGTAGCTTGCTGGGCTCTCCGAGAGGGGCGGAGGAATCGAACTCGGGTCGGCCATGTTGGCCGCGTGTAAGGCGAACGCCCTACCCGCTGTGCTATCACTCCAGCCCATTTCTTAGTTTACAAGTATTAATTTTGTCTCATACCCAAGTTCTTATAAAACAAGTATTATTTTAGAAATAAAAATTCTAAGTTACTTAAGGATCTTCATAGCATGTGTTTCATCTTCTATAAAAAGAGGGAAATAATATAAAACTACTAACCAAAAATCAAAGATGAACAGATAAGATTTTGTGAACCCTAATGTGTATATAGAACCCCAAGGATATTCTTTCCTAAAATCTGTTCCCTTCTCCCCGGTATCTAGTGTTAGCAGTGTACTAAATGATGACTTTGTATTACTTCCTGCTAACAAGTCATCAAACATGCTAGACTAGGTGATGTGATAATACACTGGCCAGGTCCCTTGCCGTATTTCTGAGCAAGCAGGGCGCCACGAAAATTTCTGGGAGATAAACTCTCTTTTCTAGTAAAGCATCATCTACCTAAAGGCTGTATGAATCATCTTAAAATGATTTTAGCATTAAAAAAGGTATCATAGACCATTAACTCCCAAGGACAAGTTGATTGAGTTAGGAAGTAGCTCATACGATTTATAAACAGTAAAATGATTTGAAAATAGACGTTTTATGCATTTGGTTCTATTTCAGTTATTTGTAAGATTAGATTTTATTTCGAGGTAAACTTGGCAGAAGCTGGTGTTTTTGTTAGCATCAAAGTCTGATCTAATAAAATAGATCTGTTTCGTGGCACCACACACTGGGACCTTCTGTCTTCATTCTGGGTGAGATTAATGTAGTGGCAGTGGGATACAAAGGTTGCGCACCTCCTTGTTTTACCTCCAGAAACAGTGATAAAACTTGTATAGAACCCCCACTGGCAATGAAACATGGTTTTAATCACTGTCTATATCCTCTCACTTGCATATTCCTCCCTCCAGCTGAATATCAAAGTGCCTCTTTAGTCAAAACAAAAATAACTTCAGCAGGTGTTCATTTCTTTTCTAACACATTTTATCTCTCTTTAGGGACTATGGTCACCAATGCTTTCACACCACAGGCTATTTTTTTTTAAAGAAAAAGCCCATGGTGACAACAAACTTATTTAAATGAACTCATTGGTAGAAAAATTCTGCTTCTGGGTTTAGAGTATACTTAGTTTGTTGCACAATGCATCTCTTTGTTGTGAAGTTGGCAAACATACATACAAATGATATCAGAGTCTCTGTCGAAAGAGTTCAGTAAAGAACACCAGCACACGGGGCTGGAATGATAGTACAGCAGGTAGGGCATTTGCCTTCCACATGGCCAACCTGGGTTTGAATCCCAGAGCACGGCCAAGCCAAGGGTAATTCCTGAGTGCAGGGCTAGGAGTAACCCCTGTGCATCGCCAGGTGTGAATCCCCCCCCCCCAAAAAAAAGAGAACAACAGCACACAATGATAGTATAGGTTTTTTCAAGACTCTAATAAATGCACTAATGTATTTAGATGTTTGCTTTCATTTAACCCACCATGTTTTAGTGAAAATGCCATTGTGATGTGAAGAAAAAGCAACTCATTTTGTGTGTTTTAAGTCTTTGGCCCCTGAGAGTTAACTAGGGTAGCTGAGATTAGGATAAATTGATTTTTTTTTCTTGCAAAATCAAGAAAATATCAACTTCATTATTTACCTTTTGAAAGCAGTTTCCCTAAGGAAGAAAAGCACAAGAGAGAAGGAGAAACAGAAACACAACTTTGTTACTAGCTGGGCTTGTGTCTCTTTCCACATGCAAATGTCTTTTGCAAATTTGTTAATAGACCACAAGCAAGTCTTTTATAGAGTTCATCAGTTGATGTGGAGGAAAAGCAGAAATAGGCTTTACCCAAATGATGCAGTGTGTAATGCAATGTTGTTTCAACTACTACTAAATGTGACTATTTCCCTGTCCTGAAATTCTACAAAATAGTTTTCTCCTTGATTATCACAAATGAGACAGAGGGGTGGGTTAAAGAGCTTTCCCAATTCTCTAAATTATAATGAGCTTTTTCTAAACACTCCATTTCCAATGGTTGTGCAGTTTTTGCTATGCATTATTTTAATTCTAGCTACTCCTGCTAATTGCGACCTAGCTTATTCATTTCCATCTTACCTCTGACCCTTTAACTTACTCCCTATTGACCTAAGCTAGTATTTCTCATTATATGGGTAGAGTGAAATTTCTCAATACATGACTCAGATCGCCAGTGTCAGGCTCACCGGGGATGCTCATTACAATGCAGAAGTGGTCCAGCAAGCATTTCCCACTGAATTAGCAATTCTGTAGTGAGACCAGGGACATTTGATCAAGTATACAGGTTAGATTTATAACTCACTGGAAATGGGTGAATGTGAGACTCAAAACCTCAGTTTTTTTTCTTCTTTTTGGGTCACACCCAGTGATGCACAGGGGTTACTCCTGGCTCTGCACACAGGAATCACCCCTGGCGGTGCTCCGGGACCATATGGGATGCTGGGAATTGAATCCGGGTTGGCCATGTGCAAGGCAAACGCCTTATCCACTGTGCTCTTGCTCCAGTCCCAAAAACTCACTCTTTTTCAGGCCTTCTCTTGTGTTGCTTTCCACTCTGACTACCAAATGGACAATGCGAAAACCTTTAAAGCATGCATTTCCTCTTTATCAACAGTCCTGCACAGTCTCCATTTCTGTCTCCACTATGCTACCTGGTATTAGTAGAATTGTTTTCCAAATTCTGCAACTTATTGAAAATATTGGCAATTTTTGATACTTAACATCATTTTTTTCTTTCTTTTTTTTTTTCTTTCTTAAGCACTTATTTATATTGGATACTGCAGTCTTTCCCTATTAAAATCTTCAACCTTTCTCTCATATAATGTGGCGTACGTATTCCTGGTTTTTTATTCTCAATTCTGTGATTTTTTTCCCTTACATTTCCTTTGATCCCAAATCAAAATGTCCCTGATGATTTTATGTTTGTTTCTCAGATTCAAAATGAGGGATAACGAACAGAAAATGAAAATCCACAGAGATGAAGCAACTTATACAAGAACACATCCTGTGGAAAAACAGGATCATTGCCTTCAAAAATCATTTACTTTGGACAAAGATATGCACTAATATTTTATATTTTGATTAATGTCTTACTCTTTCACATCATAAAATTCTATGTGTTTTTCAAGAAACAACTTTCTTTAAAAAAAAGAAAGAAAAGGGAGTAGGAAGAGTAGTAAGGGACAGGAAATTGTTTATCGATCCCAAATAATTGTTTTGAAATGTCTAAGAAAGTAGCATTACTTAAGTCAAAGTTTCTAGGCTACTTTTCATATGAATGAAAATTAATAAATAACATTTTTTATTTTGCTTATTATAAAGGAGTAATAGTAAGAGATTTAACTCCTATTTCTTAAAGTAAGTCAAGCTCTTCCTACCATGTCTCATATTATGAGAATTTACAAAACATAAATTTCCAATAACCATCTCAGAGTTTTGTTAGGAAGGTGTTTATTTGCTATTGAAATGGCAAGCTGCAAGTTTTATCATTTCCTTATTCGTTTTCCACCTCTAGAATAAAATAAATGAAAAACATCACAATTGATGGAAAAATATTCTGGCAGACTCTTCCTTCTTGTCTCTCTGTCAGCTTTCTAATACCATTCAGACTAAGTTCAAGAGGGTCACATTTTAATAAATGTAGGAACATGCAAAGGCTTTCATAAATAAAATTAAGCCATTCTCCTTTTGTCAGTTTGCTTGTGCTATACAGAACATTCTTTTCCCTTCCTGTACTGATCATATTATTTTATTTTTCTAAGCTTCACCCTCACAAAAATACTAATGGATCAAGCTTATTTCACACCATGTAATACCGTGTTCCATTTAAGTATTTATTTGTAATGGATTGCTTTAAAATAGAATAAGGAGAAAAGAAAGTGCAAAAGATCAATTCTGTTACCTAATATAATTAATGGAAAGACTTATTGTCACTAAAAGTAGTACACTGCTGACAATAGCTTTGGTGAAGTCACATCTGTTTATCCTAAAGCTTAAGGAGCAGTATATGTGACAAGGAATGAAAATCCTCCATTTGATTTGCAGCTATTGTCCAACTTCAAAGACAATGGGTAAGTGCATAAATAAGCATAAACCATCATTACAGTGCTGCAACTGAGCCTCATTTAAAAAAGCTAATATGCAAGTTTAAGCAGATTGCAGGATTGCTACATCACACAAGGCAGTATTTTAATATGTTCTATAATGTGAAAGTTTCTCATTCACAAAGAAAATTGTTTAAAACCATTTAGAGATTATTTTAAATGTCATTTTAATGGTAATTTTCTTTCATAATTTATAAAATATAGTAAGAAAATACCTCTTTTCTCAAGAGAAAGTTACTTTCTGAATTGTGTATTTTTATGTGACATCAAATTTTATTTTTTAAAATTTTGCATTTTTAAAGATAGTTTTACCTTTATTGGGCTGGAGTGATAGCACAGTGGTAGAACGTTTGCCTTGAGTGCAGCCATCCTGGTCGATCCTGGTTCAATTCCTCTGCCCCGCTCAGAGAGCCCAGCAAGCTACCGAGAGTATCTTGTTCACATGGCAAAGCCTGGCAAGCTACCCGTGATGTATTCAATATGCCAAGCACAATAACAACAAGTCTCAAACTGGAGACTTTACTGGCCCGCTCGAGCAATTTGATGAACAACAGGAGGACAGTGTTTGTTCTTGTTTTTACCTTTACTGAAATAATACTGATCTACACAGTTACATGTTTTAGGTTTACAGACTTACAGACCAATATCAGTATGTACAATTTATGTTCATTTCTTAATGTACATATTTTGGGGCTGGAGCTACAGCACAGCATGTAAGGTGTTTGCCTTGCATGCAACTGACCCGGTTTAGATTTCCACCATCCAATATGGTCCCCCGAGCACTGCCAGAAGTAATTCCTGAATGCAGCGCCAGAAGTAACTTCTGTGCATCACCAGGTGTGACCCAAAAAGCAAAAAAAAAGTACATATTTAATCTACAACAATATGAATTACACTTTTATACAATTTATCCTTCTCTTATTTCCACCTTCCTTTCATATAAATGTAATTTTGTTCATAGTCTAAGAGTTTGTGTTTAAAATACCACTTTTAGATTAAGCTATGGTGTTTGTATGGCAATTGTTCATCTTTGCTATAGCTGAGTAGTGTTCCATTTTTTGTTTGTGTGTGTATGTACATGTGCACACAAGTTTATGAAATTGCCATCCAATTGTCTGTCAATAAACATTGAGTTTAATTCCAACTTAGGTTACTGTTAATAGTGCTGTGATGAATATAAAGGCGCATATATTTTAAAATGTTTTCATATTCGCAGAAATGCCTACAAGAGTGATTAGAGGCCACCCCAAAAGCCTGGCAAGGCTTTTTGATTCCACTGTTCTTCCTGCATTAAAATATGCCTCAGAGACCTGGGCCCTAAGCAAACAGAATGAGAATGCTATTTGGGTTTGCCAAAGAGGAATCAAAAGAGCTATGCTTGGAGTATCACGTTTCACTCAAATGATAGAAAGAATCCAGAGTTCCGACCTCCGGTCGTTGATCAAGAATCAGGGATGCTGTCTTGTTTGCCAAGTCCTCAAAAATCAGATGGGCTGGACAGGTAATGAGATTTGGAGATGACCACTGGACTAGAGCCATTACCGACTGGATTCCACTGGACGTCAAAAGACCACGTGGCCGCCCACCTACCAGATGGTCAGATTTCTTCATCAAGATCCTGAACGATCGGTTTGAGGCTCTTCGTGTTCCTAGAACAAGCAGGCGCCATTGGACTACACTAGCACGTGACAGGGACAAATGGAGACGTTACTGGCGCCCACTCAAGCAAATCGACAATTAACAGGAAGTCAAGTGATCAAGTAATCATATTCGCATAGAAAACACAGTAGCTGGATCATATGGTGGTTTCATTCTAATTTTTTGGAGTCTATACATTATTTTCTATAGTACTACATAAGTATATTTCCTATTATAAGTATACAGGCTTTCCTCTCTTCAATCCTCTTGCCAAAAGGATTTTGGAGCAAATTTAAGAAAAAAAACTGTCAGCAGAACAATTTGGATGTAGAATAAGGAAAGAATTAATAGCAGTGTATACAAAGAAGTGACAGAGAAACTCTTCATTATCTTTGTGCAGGAACACCCAACCCTGATTTTAGTTTTCATTTTTTACCTTCTTTTTTCCTCTTCAGGCACTGTGATTTACAATACTGTTAATGATAGGGTTTCATGCCTACGCAAACAATGTCCCAGTACCATACCCTCCATCAATGTTTACCCTCACCGTCCCCCACTACGGTAAGCTAGTGCTGAGTTGGTTTTGGTTTTCAGTGTTTATTTTAATCTCAAAAAGACACAATGTTTTCAGTTCATTCTCAGCACTGTGAGTAAAAATCATCTATTGCTCCCTCACCTTTGGGCAAGCAACTGCGCTTTTTTCACTGGAGTTGTTCTCACATATTACAATCTGCATTCTGCTGTGGGCAATACTTGGAATAAAGCTGCCATTGCCGGCAGTGTATCCTGGCAGCTGAAATTTCAGAAAGAAATTTGTAATTTGATCAGATATCCCATGAACGAAATGAGAGTCTCCTTTCTCTGATATTTGTTTCTAGCAAATGGTTACATAACTACCCTGTCTAGAACCCTCAACTGTTCTTTTTGTTATAGGAAATTCAAGGTCTTCCATTGTTTTCAAATTATCACTTTAATTCAACATCAGATTGCTGGTTAAACCCAAGCATAGACTCCTTTCACTGTGATAGATACTGGATTAAAATCTGAAGAGAAAAGATGATAAGCATACTAGACAATGTTTATGTTCTCAATTTCTTATGTAGTCTTACATCTAAGTGTGTCATTGTGTACTATGGTATGAAATATAGAAGTCCAAGAAAAAAGTACTTCCACAGTCACATTTTTATTTTGTGGATGAATTCACAAAAGATCTCAGAGAAGTCACAACCTTGGTTTAAATGGAAAGAGGGATAGGATGGGTGAAAATATAGAAGAGGGTGTTGGAGAGTTTATTGAAGAAATGAAGGACATTTTTAACAGGATATTTGTGAAATACAGGTTCATATGAAAAAGCAAAACAGTGAAAACTGGAACTTCTTAGGAGATTAAAAAAACAATTGAGCATGGTAGGAAAAAGTAAAAAGTTAAGTAAATTAACAAAATCTATGATGAGATAAAGGGATACAAGAACAGAGGATATTTTGTATGTGTTCAAATTTTTAACTTTTGTTCTAGGTTCAATAATTTAACCATTGAATAATTTTAAGTACTCAAATTTATGGGAAAAAAGAAAAATATATAAAATGCATCTGATATATTTTCTTTACTGTAACACATTGCACCAACATGGTTTGGCTTTCTGCAACTCTGCCCAGTCACACATTCATATGTTCTCTTAGTTAAAAATGCATAAGATTGTATGCATACATAAAACTTATGAAGATGGCATTAAAAAAGATTATTTTATGTTTCCAATAAACAATAAGAGCACAACTTGTAATAAAGTAAATGTGTTGAATTGAGTATACAGTATTGGTTTTGTTTCTTTATACCTATTGACTCACAGATTATTATCACCAGATGATATATTGAAAGCATCTTCCTTATCGTTTTCTGGTTGTTTTTTTCTTCTCAAGGTGATTTTTAAATAAGGAAGTGCACTAAAGAACACTTCATTATCAATTCACATTCTTTTTTCTCAGCTTCCGCAAAAGTGGTTTTCCTAAAATTTTCCATAAAATAAATGTTTGAGATTATTCAACCTGTGAGAGCTCTGAACAACTAATATAAAAATATTTTTTAAAAAAAGACTCTAGTTTTATCAAAACTAGGGGAAGTGAAAAACTAACAAAAAACACTTAATAGTAAAATCTAAATCTGTTGAATATACTTATCTTTATGTGATTATTTGATCACATAGATTACTGTTATCAATATTGATTATGTCATTATCAATAATATTTTGCCTCTCCCTTCAGAAAAGGGAGAGAAAAAATGATTAGTAGATGTTTGAATAACAGTCAAACTCTAGATGAATAAAAAAAATTCATCAAAAATTAGACATTGAGATAAAGGATTCCATTTTATAGCCTGTTATGTTCATTTCTTGAAAATAATCCCAACATATCATTTAGAGTTTTTTGGTTTATAGGGAATATTTTTGGGGGGAGGCTAACAATAGCACAGTGGGTAGAGCGTTTGCCTTGCACGTCACCAACCCAGGTTTGATTCCTCCATCCCCTTGGAAAGCCCGGCAAGTTACCGAGAGTATCCCACCCACACGGCAGAGCCTGGCAAGCTTCCCATGGTGTATTCAATATACCAAAAACAGTAACAACAAGTCACACAATGGAGACATTAGTGGTGCCCACTCGAGCAAATTGATGAACAAAGGTGGTACTTCGGGCTCGGTTAAAGGATCACTCTTGGCATGACTAAAAGGACCATATGGGGTGCTGAGGGTTAAACCTGGGTTGTGTTAGTGCAAGGCAATCTCCTAACACTCAGTAGTATCATGATAGCCTCTATAAAGTAAAATCATTGCATAGGAAAATGTATCTCATTACCTTGTTTTAATTTTTGAGGTATTTATACAAAATTTAAAGAATAAAGATGTGATCTATGATTTCATTTTCGCAAGTAGAAGAAATACATTAAAATACTTTCACCACTATACTCTGGTTTCTCTTTGAATCACATAAATCTTTCGCCTTTTAAAATACTTTCACCAAAACACTTGGTTTTGGCTTTTTCTTTTAAATAGCTGTACTATTTTTGAAAAAGAAAGAAGAGGAAGAAAGTAAAGTGAGCAATCATCTTAAAGTATGAATTTGGTTACATTTTGTGTAACTGCACCTTGGCTATGAGAGGGCAACATTTGTGAACATCAGTGAAAGCTATAGTATTACTATATCTAAAGTAAAGAAAACTGATTGCCTAGGTCTATCCTATAAGAGCAATTTTAAATTAGAGTTTAGCAGAGATCACAGGCAGGAAAAGATCATATTCTGAAAATGTCCTCAAAAAAAAGCTAGTATGTAAACATTGGGGAGATTTAAAATAATCTATATTTAATCCTAATATTTTGAAAGATGGACTAATCTTAAAATTTTGCTGATTAAAAATAAAAAGGGTCAATGATGCAGCAATATTTGCCATCCCTTGCCATGTCTTTGTCACAGTTCAAAAACCTTTAATTTCTGTGACTACTTAGTATTCTGGGTGTGGTTTGAAATATTGTATGCTTTAAACATTGTTAATAATACTGAAAGTTCTGGTTCCTAAATGAAAATAAAAACAAAAAAAAATGAATCCATTCCCCACAAGAAATAAAAAAGCCATGAGTTGATCTGCCCGGGATGGGAACTGAGGCACATCTCGAGGAAACAAAGCTGAACCGCTCCGGGTATTCTCTCCTCATTCAAACAGGTACCACCCGGCGCCTGGTGCCAGGGACTCTTTCTGGGCATGCGTAGCTAGCTTGATCCCCTAGAATGACTGGCTTTCCTTCTTGATATGCGCGGGACGGGAACTGAGGCACATCTCGCGGAAACAAAGCTGAACTGCTCTAGGCATTCTCTCCTCATTCAAACAGGTACTACCCGGCACCCAGTGCCAGGGACACTTTCTGGAGCCGTGGCCGTGTTAGCAGCCATGAATTATTTTCCCACTACATATCCCACAGGAATCATAAGTTACCCTCTTAGATGAAACCTTCTCTAGGTTAGCTCAATGACTAGACATACATTAGCCAATAACCTGTTAAGCCTATCTCAATTCATTCTGCATATCAAGCAGAATAGTGACAGTGAATGTGAAGGTCTAAACCACACTGATCACAATGGTAAAGCAACGTAAATGCTCAACAAACTTTCTTATTGAAGAGGCTAGCCCAGAAGACACCAACAGTATTGTAGTGTTAGACAACCTCTCTGACAAGGAATTCAGAAGGGAGCTACTTAGGATGGTTAAAAAGCTAAAAGAAACAATGGAACGCAATGCCAATAAAAGACAGGAGGATTTGAAGGCAGAAATGAGGAAAATGCAAACAGAAATGTCAGACCTGAAAAACCTGGTAGGCGAATTGAAAAACTCAGTGCAAGGCCTCAGCAGCAGAGTAACAGCTACTGAGAACAGAATCAGTGAACTCAAAGATGAAGTTCACAAACTCTCCAGAAAAGAGCAGAAAATGGATAAGAGACTCACAATTCGGGAATGGATGGCAAGAGAAGATCGTGATGAAGCCAAGAGGGGTAACATAAGAATTATTGGAATCCCAAAGGGACAGGAAGAAAACCCTGATGAAGAAGAAACTGTCAAAGACATCATTGCTACAATGTTTCCAGAGTTGAAGAAAACTTGTGACCACATTCAGGAGGCACGAAGGGTACCAGCTAGAAGAAATCCCAATAAAAATGCCCCAAGACAGATCCTGATCAAAAAGACCAAAACCTTAGATAGAGCCAAAATTCTGAAAGCAGCAAGATCAAAGAAAGAAATTTCCTACAAAGGAGCATCCTTAAAATTCACAGCTGATTTCTCTGATGAAACCCTTATGGCCCCAAAACAGTGGTAGAATATAGTGAAAAAACTCAATGAAATAATTGCCTCACCAAAAATACTTTACCCAGCGAGACTCTCATTCATAACAGAAGGAATAACACCCAGTTTCATAGACAAACAAGAGCTCAGGAACTTCATAGACTCAAAACCATGGTTACAAGAACTTGAGCTTTGTGGTCCACGTGCCAAATTCCTAGAACCTTTCAGTGTTCCCAAGTGTCACCAAGAGTGGTACCTATGTCCCTGAATATTGTTGGAATGACTACCCATAAAGAATGAAATACAAAAATACATGGTTGAGACTGTTCATGAAAACTAAATATCTCTTCAGGAAGAAAAGGGAAAGTGTTGGTCTGTCTGAAGAAGTGGAAGGAATTCTGACTTCTGCTTCACAAATCCTGAGATATAAATTCCAAGTTTTTGAGGCTGGAGAGAAAGTATAGCCAGAAGGTTGATTGCCTTACATACTGCTGACCTGGTTACATTCCCCAGAACTCCATCTGGTCCCAGGAGTGATTCTTGAACACAGAGCGAACAGGAAACCCTGAGCACACTATGTGTTCCCCCAAACAACAAAAATGCTAGCTTATTTTGTGATAAACAGTCTATTCTCAACAGAAGACAAATTTCAATTTAAGCAAGAGTTAAAAGTAATAGCGCATTTGTATTTGATGGACTAACAACAATTCCCATTTCCCTGGTTGAACAGAGAAAAATGTGTTTGCAGGTTTGAAATTGTTTCCTAAAGTAGGAATCATTCTTAGATGCAAGAATTAAACTAAGTAATGGCTCATCAGAAAATATTTTGATTCAATAGCATTTGGCATGATATTTACAGCTATCATGGCTAGACAGTCTCGAAGAGGTTGGAATGTAGGGGTCTTTAGCCACAGAATTTTCCTGGTCATAAAGAGAAGAATTGTTCTCCTCTCTGCAGCTACTAAAGGATCTCATAGAATTTAACATTTCTTCCTTTGCCCTTGTTTTGTTCCACAAATCAACCAGAGTAACTTGGCACTTGCCATCTGCAAAACACTGGCCCTCCAGCTGCTAAAGATACTTGTTTCTTGTCTTTTCCCAGGGATGATGCTTTGAAGACTGCCACTAAACAGATTATTGAAGAGCCCACTTTAGGACACGGCAAATATTCCCTGAGAAAGATTCCCCTGGGAAGTCTCTGCTGCAAAATAATGACAGAAGAAAACATACTAACTCCATACAACCACATAGATTTCAAGGGAAAAAAATATTTGAGCTTCCTTTGGCTCACCAATTCCACATCTTGGCATCTATCCAGGGCCCCAAAACACTGTCTCCAAAGGGGCACTTGCGTCCTTATCCTCAGACACAATGGTTAATATCATGCTATTTGCCATCATCTGAAAGAAACTAGAGGATAACGCAAAGTGAAGTCAGTCAGAAGAGGGACAGACAGAATGATCTTTCTCATATGTAAAATAAAAGAAACAAAGTAAAGGAACAACAAATGGCATCAGAGCTGGAGAGTAGATCTATGACGGTGAGCTTACCTGAAGGGAAGAGGCTCTTCCCTCCAAAAGGAATGATTAAAATATTATAGGATTATAACTTTAACTATTTACATATAGCTATATTTTAATATTAAATACACACACTTATTGATAGAAAAATTTCTTACAATGGAAAATTCTAAGCACATTTTCAAAGAAGATAAAAATATGTGAATATGGTTCTCTGCTTCACTATATTTTTTGTTTAAATGGTCAGGGACCCTTTTGTTAACAGGGTCATTCCCTACGATAATTCAGCCCAGAGATGTGAGCCTGGTGGTTTATTGCTCAGAAACAAATGGTACTGGCAGGCATCTGGGACCACCCCATAGGCAGTGAGGGCACCGTGAGCTATCAAGGATTAAATTGGAGGCCTCGTACATGCCAAGCATATAAACCAAACCTTGTACCAGTTTTTTCAGCTGAACATTATAGTTTCATGATTTATTTAATTTGAAATGATATAAAATAGATCATACGGTCCATTCTATGAATTTCCATTTTGCAAACATCTGGGTTTGTGTTCCTGATCCTATATTTACACTAACTTCTGAAAAGGGTCTCAAAGCTGTGAATTCTCTTTGACTGTGTATTCCATGAAATGCAAAATCCAGATCATGTTCAAAAACGGTTCTCAAACTACAGCACACTGGAAAGAGCTGTCCAGAGGCTAGCCTGGGGATAAGTAGGATCATACAATCTTGATGAGTTGTCTTAAAAAATATCATTTTTATTCAAAGACCCTAGTGGAAATGTGTTTTAACATTTCAATCAGGCAAGTTGATCTACAAAACCCTTCTTTTCTGGTTTAACTTGATTTTCTTTTTAACTTTTATGAATAGAGCAATAAATATACATTAAAGAATGGGAAGATTTAGAATTTTTAATCTCTCAAACACTCAAATGGCACAAATTACTTGATATCTTGTTCAGGGCCATTTTTTTGAGGTCACACCCAGTAGTGGTTAGTGCTTTCTACACACTCTGTGTTCAGGAAACACTCTGGATGGTATTTGAAGAGGGGGGCTGGAGGCGGGGAGCATTACCTGGAGAAACAGGGGTAATGAATGATATTTGGGATACAACGGATGGAACCAGTAGTGTTTGTTGAAATACAAGGCAAGAACTTTTCAGTATTGATTAAACCAGAGTATTTTTATTATTTATTATTTATTTATTATTTATTGTTTATTTATTATTTATTTATTAATAAATAATAAATATTATTTATTATTTTACTGGTTTTGTAGTTAATCTAACCCCCCACTTGCAATCCCAACAAATAAATTTGAACATAGCAGCAAAGTACCATAAATGTTTTGTTTTATTTCGTGAAACAGTCATCTCACATGCCAACACACATCTATAAGTCATTATAAAATTTATTGACAATTTTGATCTAGCAAACGTTCTTTTAACAAATATTTTCAGTATTTCCTTAAATAGTGGTATTTGCCATTATCATTTTATTCTTCTTTTTACTTTTTGAAACCATGACATTCTTTATTTTTATTTTCAATTGATGGCATAGACCAAAAAATGTTGTAGAACTTTGAAAAGATAGCAAAAGGACTAAAGTGACTACCGTGCACATGGCTAACCCAGTTGATTCTCAGAACTGCATATGGTTCTGAAGTATTGCCAAGAGTGATCCTTGAGAACAGAGATAAGAGTATGCCCTGATAACTACCATGTGTAGCCTAAAATAAGCAAATAAACAAAAAGAAGAAAATAAAGCTGTATTCATTTTAATTAAAAAAATGTAAAGCTAGAAGCTTGAGAAACATAGGAACTTAGTGTGAATGTACTTAAATATTAGAGAAGTACAAAATAAGTTTAAACCATTGAGAGTGCAAAGGTTATGCTGTAGTCTCCAAAATGACATAAATGAATATTATGATGAATTTCTTAACCCTATATGAACTATAGAAAATTTATAGAAGTGGTGCTCAATGTAAATTGCATGTCTAAGATTTTTACTAAATGAACATATTTTATTGTCAAGAGAATCAAACAATCTAGTTTAAATTTTGTATAATTTCTAAGGCTCATTGTTAATAGATCTATCATCAATAGAGGTAACTCTTTTTGGAAACTTGCACTGAGATCAACTAAGTAGAAGTCCAAACTTTGTAAATGAAGTGTAAGAAGTTGAATAGAATAAATCACGTTGACTTAACGGGATGCTCCTAAGAACCTAGAGAGCAAACATCAACTCTAATATCATGAGTGAGGCCATGCTAATTTTAAGAGTCTTAATGAAATCTACAATTGTGTTAAAGAACCTAAATAAACCAATATAAGTTTTGTCTTGCCAGCCCAATCCATTAATTCTCTATTATCCTAAAATTACTATAATAGTTACCACTCAAATTTCCATTGTTGGGGTATTTTTCATATGAATTGATAACTAATACACATTATTTGTGTATCAGTAATTAGTAATATTTCCACATTAATTGATAACTAATACAACGTGTTCATTTCTAAATATGTTTTTAAACCATTTTGATTTGAAAAATATTGATTTTTTATTAGACTATGAAAACACATTAAGTAGTCGATTGACTATTTTACTACTTAGTTCACAAATTTCCTTAATCATGTTTAGTAAAAGGAGTTTTTGTCTTCCATATTGCTACAGGTGACACTTTTATGAATCTTTTTCTTCGTAATTGTATTACACAGTCACCAATATTTTAACTTAAATTAAATTTATTCTGATCACTGCAGGCATTCATTTGTAATTTATTTACTCATATTTTTCCAGCCTATTCACTTTATCCTCCCTGAAATCATATGTTATCTGTTGGGGGGGGGATGTATTATTACATTATCCTTTATCTAGGTATCAAGTGATATATAAATTTTTATAGGATCTTAACAAATTATTCTAGTCTTGATAAATTAAAACAAATTCATTCATGTGCTTGCTATTCTGTTAGCAATTTTGTCTGGACAAGGATGGACAGTTCTGCTTATATTGCCACATACCGACAGAATCATCTGAAATTTGATTGAGGCTATATGCGCCACAGTAGCTTCACTAGCATAACTGGCAACTGATGCTGAGATAAATTCTGACTCTGCTTTTCCGTGCTTTGGTAGATTAGACTTTTGAGCACATCCCATCGTTCTCCTGCGTTTCATATAAGAAAACCAAAAATCAAGCTGGGGTGCACTTAGTCTCACACTCACTTGAACATAAACTGATATGACCCACCGTACGATCACCATTAGGTCAGTCAAGATTTAAAAGGCAGGAGCTGGAGTGATAGCACAGCAGGTAGGGCTTGCAGCATCCCAGCATCCCATATGTTCCCCTGAGCACCGCTAGGAGTAATTCCTGAGTGCAGAGCTAGGAGTAACCCCTGTGCATCGCCGGGTGTGACTCAACAACAACAAAAAAAGATTTAAAAGGCAGTACATTAGACTGAAAATTGGTCTCCTAAAATATGTATTTATGTTATAGAAAGCAATCCTTGTGAAGGACAACAAATTATAAAAAAAAAAAAAGAAGAGGAAGAAGAAAAAGAAAAGAAGAATATATGACCAAATTAAAAGTACTATGATGAAGCAATTTCCAGACTGGACCCTGATCCAATGACAAGAGCATCATGACTGACAGGAGTAAAGACACAGAGACACAGGACAAAGCAAGAGACTGAAGTCAGTCACAAAGGAATATTGATAACTGTCAGATGAGGAAGAAGAAAACATGATTTTTTTCTAGAGTTTTTAGAGGATGTATGGCCATGCTGACACCAAGTGTTTAGATTTCTGACATTCTCAACTATACAAAAATTAAATTTTTTGTTCTAAGTATTCAAATTTATGCTAATTTGTTCACAGGGTCACAGAATATTGCCATCATCTCCTAATGGGAAGAATGAATAGCAAAGTCCTTTTGCAAAGGAGTAAATATGGGAATAAAAATAATTATTGCAGACATATTTATAAATAATTTACTACTTGTATCAAATCATTGTTCTACAACATTTGAAAGTCATTTGCATTTGAAATGCAAAGTTGAAAGTAAATGAGAATTTTATTTAATTTAAAAAATGGAGTGCTTTCCATCTAAACAATACTTACAAATTCACTTTAACATGTAAATTTTCTAAATTCTTAAATGTTTGCATGTTTATACGTTTATGTATTCGAGAATAAATCTTATGTAATGACAGAACATTTGTCTAATTCAGGAAAGAAGGGTTATAAATGAACAATTGTACATCAAAAAAAGCATTGCAGGAAAAGCTGGCATTATTCTTAAAAGTTAATGCTCTGAAATGATCTCAAAAGGAATATACGCTAGTGGTTGAAAGATAATTTCTTCCACATAGTAGCTACTTATATTTGTATTTCCTTTATTTTTATTACAGTCTCTACAGTACAATTAATTTACAACGCTTTATGGAAAATAGATGTTGAATATATTTTAACAAGGTAAGGGAATTTTTTAGCAAGCAAAATTGATCATTAAAAGCTAATAATGAATGCTGGAACTGTGCCCAGATAGAGCTAAACCTAGGGGAGTCACTGCATGTGAGTGGCAACTCAAAACAAATTATTTGTAAACTTACATTATAATCAGCGTTAATCACCTGTGATGTCCAAAAGATAGTTTCTCTTGATTATTACGAGATGACCAAATGAATAATGAAATATGAAGTTTTATTCAAAGAAAATAGAGTGATTTGTCACAGTCATATTTAAAAGAAATTTCTAACTAAGTTTAAAGGGTATATACAAAGGTATTTTGTCATAATCTCTCAGAACATAAGAAGTCTTCATTGTACTAAAACTATAGTTAAGTTTTTTCCTGATTTTTTTCTCTTCCCTCTATAAAGAAGAAACGGGAATGGGAAATTAAAAGATACAAAGAAAATGGAATGAGTTCCAGTCGATTCGTGGAATGAATTGTCTTAATAAGGATTCCCCACAAAGCTAGGTTATTTTGTTGATGTTTCTAATAATCAGATTTTCTAAAAAAGGACTTCAAAATAAAATATTTTAATGACTTATGAAATGCTAGAATGTGGTACTCATGTCAGGAAGTGCTGGGATCACCAGGGCTACCCCAGCAGCACTCCAGTCTCTGGAGGCTTAGACCTGACAATGATCAGGGATCCACGTGATGTGGGCAGAGAATAGGCATCAAAACGATTCTATTTCTCTGGTCCCTCAATGCACTATTCATTTTAAAATTTAAAATTTTATAAATAAAACATTTGTCTTTTGTTTTCCTAGACCTTTACCCCTGGACTCATGAACCTGATTTAAGTGAACATGTCCTGGAGTTTTCTACTTTGCATGTGTACACATATTTATGCATCCACTGATGCATCCTTAGTAACTTGGCTTTTGATAGATGACAGATGAGTGAATTTAGATAGATCAATAGTGGATAAAATAAAATTTTACATCAACTGACAATATATCAAAATAATGATAGTAAATTTGTCACCTTAGCACATTTTTGGAAACTTATTATTTTTACATACACTCTCTTAAAATTGCTCTATGTTTTGCATATTGACATCATTACTTTAAGTACAGCACACCATTCCTTTAGTAAAAAATAGTAGAGTGAGTCTATGCACTTGCTGTGTTACCTATGAAATTTATGTTGTTTCAAGGGCATCTATTTTTCCTAATTGAAATTAGAGAACTTTTCCTTACTGAAACTCCCTGAAAAAAAAAAAGTCTTTTATTAGTGAAATAAGCATTAACGGTTCTTTTACCAGTCGTACCCTTATGACTGGTAGTCTACCTAATTATGTCTCAAGGGATAATAACCTGGCAGACAGAGAGAAATTAGTTTCATGCTTATTCCAAAACCTTTTAGAGTTACTTCTTATATAACATGGACTTTACATGGATTTATATCTTTAAGGCAAATCAACTATTAAACCAAGATTTTTTGTTTATTTGTTTGTTTTTGGGTTTTAGCACTGAGAATAAGTGTTATGACCTAAAGCAAATTTTAACCAAGAGAAAGCAAGTTTTTATCTATAGGGTCAAGGATACAAACAATTTTTAAAACATTAGCAATCATACACCTATGCTTTCTGATAATTAGTACATAACAGGTATGCGATAATCTGCTACTTATTGAAGTGCTGTCTCTTTACTTATGTAACTCAACAGACCCACTTTGAATAGACTCCTATATCCAAAGAACAAAATAAAAAAACCAAGTTCTAAGTATAAATTTAAAAGGCACATATTCAAGGAGGGAAACTAACTTTAATACAGCCAAAGTTACATGAAGAAAACATATTAAGAAAAAGTTCTGGAAGTATAGGAATGGTGGGAGGCCACTTGCATTCACTCTGAGAAGACCCAAGAGTTCTCAGACTGACTGTTGGAGTACCTGGAATTGTCATGGCTTGTTGACTGCAAAAATTTTTAGTGAAGAAGAGGAGTTGGATGTTGACCTGGCAGCAGCAGTGAAATGTAGGTGAAACTGCTTGTCCATGTCAGCAGCTCATGGACATGTCCCAAACCCCTTCCTGAGGGCACTCAGAGTTTTCAACCAGGAAACCAGTGTGTCCATGAATCTTAGTGGCTTGGCTTGCATCTCCTCAGAGACTTAGTTGTGAATCTGAATGGCAGGGACAATAGGTTAGTCAACATGGCTATAGCTGTGGGAGGTAGACATGACTGCCAAGATTTCGGGAAATATGAATGGTGGTTCTTGGCCCAGTTCGACAACTCCTGAAGTTTCTGGACCATGTAATACATCAAAATGTCACAATGCAGAAGTTCCAGTGGGACCACACCAATTTCGATGGTAAGGTAACATTGAAGTCTACTAACAACAACAAGCAAAAGCAAAAACACAGAGGGCTCAACTAGCAATGTATAGCTTAGTAAATAAACAAGGACTTGACAACCCTATGGTAAGATAAGAATTTTCACAAATTTACTTTTACTGAGTCTCCCTCCCCGCCTTTAGCAGATCTCCAGCAGCCGAAGACCTCCAGAACCAGCCACAACCATGCTGAGACCAATCTCCACACACATGAAGGTACCGGCAGAGGAACAAAGGCATGCGGGTCCTGGGGATGAGATCTCCAAGCCTGCTTGGATTGGGGCTGAGCATCCTCCAGCCAAATCCTCCAGCTTCCAGTAGGCAGGGGGCACACCCACCAACTGCCCCCACTGCACCGTGTAATCCCATCAATGGCCAAGACCCAGAAACTATAAAACCCAGCTCCCGGAAGCGCGGGGCTGCGCAATATCTTATTATCTCATTCTTACTTTGTACAACCTGGCAGGCTACCGATTGTAACCTGCCCACACGACAGAGTCTGGCAAACTCCCCATGGCGTATCCAATATGCCAAATACCAGTAACAATGATGGGTCTCATTCTCCTGACCCTGAAAGAGCCTCAAATGCGGCACTTTTTAAAATCTCAGGGCTAGAACGAACGAGACTTACTGGTGCCTGCTCGAGGCAATTGACGAACAACAGGATGATCGTGATCGTGATTCTTTTACTAAGGTATTTTTGATAATTCCTTAAGGCATTTAGTTGTAACAAGCAATATAAAATAAATTGCTGTTTGACTGCTAAAGAAACAGGCTTTGGGATGGTTGGGAAAATATAGACAATGATGGGGGGTAGGTCACACCTGTGGGACTGGTGTTGGAAAACTGAAAGCACATTAAAACACAGAAAATCTGTTTTTTTTTTTATAGATAACAACTTTGTAAATCACGTGTTTACTTTTTTTAAATAAAAACGAAGTATCTTTGGATCTGTTATGAGGGAAAACTGACAAAGGGTCAATTCTACTTGATATAAATGCAACTTAGAATATAGAATGACAAAAAAAGGGAAACAGACCATTACAGTCCAGGAAATTAAGCCAAACAGTATCACACATGATACTGTATCTATCATGTATGAATGATAAATGTAAATGAAAACAGATAAAAAAAGGTATTGCCCAAACTAAACTTGCAATTTAAAAATAAAATAAAGCAACCTAATGAAAGAAGAGTGAGACATATTAAACTACAAGATAAAAACATAGAAACTGAAAATAGTGGTGGGATGTGTCAAACATAGGAAAGAAATTGTTACTAAAAATTTCTACATTTGGGCCAAGAGTGTGACTCAATATTAAAGCACTTGCCTTGAACGTGAGTATAATGTTATGTATTTGATTCCCACACAATATTAAAAAAAGAATTTATAAATCTTTTTTCTCTTTTATTTTTTATTTTTTAAAACATTTTAGTTATTTAATTTTTATTTATTTATTTTATTAGTAAAACACCATGAGTAACCATTGTAGACTTACAAACTTTTATGCTTGGGTTTCAGTTATAAAATAATCGAGTACCCATCCCTCCACCAGTGCCCATTCTCTACCACCAATGATCCTAGTAGACCTCCCACACCCAACCCCCATACGCCCACCCCACCCGCCTCTGTGGCAGGGCATTCCCTTCTGCTTACTCTTTCCTTGAGGGTCTTGTAGTTTGCAATATAGGTATTGAGTGTCCATCATGTTAGGTCTATAGTCTACTTTCAGCACGCATCTCACATCCCGAGCAAGTCCTCCAAACATCCTTTACTTGGTGTTCCCTTTTTTATCTGAGCTGCCTTTTCCCCCAGCATGTTCTGCAGACTTTCAAGCCCTGAAGCAGACCTCCTGGTACTTATCTCAACTATTATTGGGTGTTCAACTCCCATTCTGTTACGTTATATTCCCCAGATTAGTGCAGTCTTTCTATATCTGTCCCTCTCTTACTTGCTCATTTCACTTAGCATGATACTTTCCATGTAGAACCAATTGTATGTAAATTTCATGACTTCATCTTTTCTAACAACTGCATAGTATTCCATTGTGTAGATGTAACACAGTTTCTTTAAGCAGTCATCTGATGTCTGGCACTCGTTTTTTTTGTTTTTTCCAAAATTTGGCTACTGTGAACAGTGCAGCAATGAACATACAAGTGCAGATGTCATTTCGACTGTACGTTTTTGCCTCTCCAGGAAATATTCCCAGGAGTGGTATTGTTGGGTCAAATGGGAGCTCAATTTCTAATTTTTTGAGAATCGTCCATATTGTTTTCTAAAAGGACTGAATCAGTTGGCATTCCCACCAGCAGTGAAGGAAAGTCCCTTTCTTGCCACATCCGCGACAGCATCGGTTGCTTTTGTTCTTTAGGATGTGGGCCAGTCTCTGTGGTGTGAGATGATATCTCACTGTTATTTTGATCTGCATCTCCCTAGTAATTAGTGATTTAGAGCATTTTCTCATGTGCCTTTTTTCCATTGGGATTTCTTCTTTGAGAAAGTTTTTGTTCATTTCGTCACCCCATTTTTTGATGGGATTGGATGCTTTCTTCTTGTAGAGTACAACCAGTGCTTTGTATATCCTTGATATCAACTTTTTTATCTGATGGGTATTGGGGAATATCCTTTCTCATTCTGTAGACGGTCTTTGTATTTTGGTCACTGTTTCTTTTGAGGTGCAGAAGCTTCTTAGTTTAAGATAGTCCCATTTGTCTATCTCTGTCTTGACTTGCTTGGCCAGTGGTGTGACATCTTTGAAGATACCATTAGCTTCAATGTCATGGAGGGTTTTTCCAACCTTGTTTTCAATGTACCTTATGGATTCTGGTCTGATGTTGAGGTATTAAATCCTCTTTGATCTTACTTTTCTACATGGTGTTAGGTAGAGATCTGAGCCCATTTTTTTAATTTAGCTGTCCAGTTTTGCCAGCACAATTTGTTAAAGAGGCTTTCCTTATTCCACTTCACATTTCTTGCACTTTTATCAAAGATTAGATGATCATATGATTGAGGGGAGATGTCAGTGTATTCAACCCTGTTCCATTGGTCTTCAGCTCTGCCTTTGTTCCAGTACCATGTTATTTTACTTATTACTGCTTTGTAGTAGAGTTTGAGGTTAGGGAGGTTGATTCCTCCCATTTTCTTTTTCCCAAGAATTGCTTTAGCTATTCGCGGGGGCTTATTGTTCCATATGAATTTCAGGAGTGTTTGCTCCATTTCTTTGAAGAATTTCATGGGTATCCTTATAGGGATTCATTGACTTTGTACAATGCTTTGGGAAGTATTACCATTTTGACAATGTTAAATCTCCTGACCCATGAGCAGGGGATATCTTTATATTTTCTCATGTCCTCTTATATTTCCTGAAGTAGCATTTTGTAGTTTTCTTTGTACAGGTCCTTTACTTCCTTAGTTAAGCTGTTTCCTAGGTACTGATTTTCTGGGGTACAATTGTGAACAGGATAGTTTTTTTTTTTCATGTTACTTTCATCTCTCATTATTTGCATATAGGAAAGCCATGGACTTTTGGGTATTGATTTTATAGCCTGCAACTTTACTATACAAGTCTATTGTTTCTAGGAGTTTCTTTGTGGAGGTTATAGGATTCTCTAAATATAGTATCATGTCTTTTGTGAATAGTGAGAGCTTGATTTCTTCCTTTCCTACCTGAATGCCCTTAATACCTTTTTCTTGCCTAAACACTATTGTAATTACTCCCAGTATTATATTGAACAGCAGTGGAGAGAGTGGGCATCCTTGTCTCATCCCTAATCTTAGAGGGAAGGCTCTCAGTTTTTGCCCATTGAGGATGATGCTTGCCATAGGCTTATGGTAGATGGCTTTAACTATATTGAGGAAAATCCCTTCTATCCCAATTTTGGTGAGGGTTTTCATCATAAATGGGCGCTGGATCTTGTCAAATGCTTTCTCTGCATCTAGTGATATGAACATATGGTTTTTATCTTTTCTTTTGTTAATATGATGGATTACGTTGATTGATATCTGAATGGTAAACCATCTTTGCATTCCGGGGATGAATCTCACATGATCATGGTGTATGATCTTTCTGATGAGTTGTTCAATTCGATTTGCTAGAATTTTGCTGAGAATCTTCGCATTCGTGTTCATCAGGAATATTGGTTGTAGTTTCCTTTTCTAATGGTGTCTTTGTTTCTTTTTGGTATTATAAACATTTGAGCTTCATAGAAACTATTTACGAGAGTTTCTGTTTCTTCATTTTCCTGGAAAAGCTTGAGAAGATCTAGCAATACATCCTCTTTAGATGTTTGGAAAAATTCGCTAGTGAATCCATTTGGACCTGCGCTTTTGTTTTTGGGAAGACATTTTATTAGAGTTTCAATTTCCTTGACATTAATAGGACTATTCAGGTATTCTAGATGTTCTAGATTCAACCTTTGGAATCCAGGAATTTATCCATTTTTTCAAGGTTCTCTTGTTTTGTGTCATACAGACTTTCAAAGTAGTCTCTGATGATCTTTCAAATTTCTTTGTTTTCTGTTGTTTTCTGTTAGGTTTTGTGCCTTGGCTTGTTCTGCCTGGAGGCCACCATACTCCAGAGGCCACTGGACAGTCAGGTTTGGACCCGCAGTGACGAGACATTTTGGGTCTCACGGGATGGGGGTGGAGCCGGTCCTGTCCTCTCCACCCCAACGAGACCCCAAGTAATCGCCCACGAATGACCTCTCTGGCTCCTGATCAAGCTGTCTAATGGCCATGACCCCAGAGATTCAAACAAATCTCAAAATCCAGTGACATTTGGCAGAAATGCGTCCGGACCCCACAGTAGGTTACTGTCGCTGGGTCACCCCAGGGGAGAAAGGGTGTTGTCCCTCCGCCTGCTTCCTCCAGGCAGCTTGGTGGCTGCCATCCTCCAGAGGCCATTGGACAGTCAGGTTTGGGCCTGCAATGACAAGACATTTTGGGCCTCATGGGATGGGGGTGGAGCCGGTCCTGTCCTCCCCATCCCAATGAAACCCCAAATCATAGCCCACGAACGGCCTTTCTGGCTCCTGATCAAGCTGCTTAATGGCCATGATCCCAGAGACTCAGGAGCAAATCTCAGAACCCAGCAGGTTTTGGCAGAAATTCCTCCAGATTTAAGTGTTAAAATTTTGGAATTTCAAAATCGTGCGGCCACTACTGCAGCCACGTGACATCATATGTTATTCATAACCAGCAATAGAGAACGAATTGTCTAATGTTGCATTTTCAGCAGATCTGAGTGTTGGGGTAAAATCTCAAATAATAATGGTGGATCTCATGTCAAAATATTGAATGTGATCAATAGAGAGAGAGAGAGAGTAATGTGGAAATCATCTGCCCCACAGGTAGGGGGAGGGTGTGGGATATGGGTATACTGGGGTTGTTGGGGATGGAGAATGGGCACTGGTGAAGGTATGGGTGTTTCATTGTATGACCGAGACTTAGACCCAAAAGCTTTGTAACTGCTCTCACGGTGATTCAATAAATAAAATTATTAAAAAATGAAAAAAAATGTAAGGTGGAGTTTATGCACAATTCAATCAGCTAATCAGTGGCTGAATAAATAGCAGTACTCCTACAAAATAAAGGTGTGATTTCTTCCTGCTGTACATATTTCTTGATCAATAAAAGATGGCCTTCACTGTCCCTTCTAATCTTTTCCAACCTGAAATATATGTTGTCCGATACTAGCAAAGCTGCTCCAGCTTTATTGAGGGGGTTGTTTGCTTGCAGGGTTGTTTTCCATCCTTTGACTTTGAGTCTCTGTTTGTTCTGATTGTTCAGATGTGTTTCTTGTAGGCAGCAGAATGTTGGGTTCTTTTTCTGAATTCATTTTGCCACTCTGTGTCTCTTAATTGGTGAATTTAGACTATTGACGTTGAGAGAGATTATTATCATGGGTTTTTCTGTCATTTTTCTGTAAGGTTTGTTGTGCTTGTAGGGGTTTGTCTTGTCTTACAGTAACCTCTTTAGACTTTTTTAGGTTAGGTTTTGAGTCTATGAAGTTCCTGAGTTGTTGTTTATCCACTAAATAGTGTACCATTCCTTAGATTTTGAGTGAGAGTGTAGTAAAATAAAGAATTCTTGGTAAAGTGTTCATTTCATTGAGTTTTTAATCACTATATCCCACCATTGCCTTCAGGCTTGGAGGGTTTACTCTGATAGGTCTGCTGTGAATCTAAGGGGTACTCCTTTGTATGTGATTTCCTTCTTTGACCTTGCTGCTTGCAGTATTGTGTCTATCCATATCATCCATCATTCTAACTATGATATGCCTTGGGGTGATTTTTTAGAGTGTCTTTTAGCTGGCACCCTTTGGGCTCCTTGAATCTGGATGCCTGCATTGTCCAGCTCTGGGAACTTTTCAGCAATGATTTGTTTAATGGTAGCTTTTTCATTGAGACTGTTTCCCTGACCTACTGGTACTCCAGTGATTCTAATGTTGTTCCTTTTGGAATCATCACCTAGGACTCTGATTTTCTCTAGAGTTGTTTTGAGGTTTCTTGCTATTGTTTGTTGTTGCCTGTAGGCTTCATGTAGCTGATCTTCCAGCTCACTGATTCTGTCTTCAGCTTTGGCCATTCTACTGTTGAGGGCACAGACTGAGTTTTTTATTTCATCTACTGAATCTTTTATTCGTGACATTTCTGTGTGAAGCTTTCCAATTTCTGCTCTCATTTCTGTATTTTCTCCATGGTTTCTTTCATGTCCTCCTTTAATTTAATGGATATCTGTCTCACTGTTTCACTGAGTTCATTGAACATCATTATTTCATATCTGAATTCTTTCTCAGAGAGCTCCCTTAAGTGAGTAGCACCTAATGAGACTTCTGGACTCCTTTCATCATCCTCTCCTTGCGGTGGCCCAAAATTAGGCCACGCCCACTTCTGCAGAGGCCATGTCCACTACTGCAGAGGCCACAGTCCCCTAAAAGTACCTGGTGTTTGGTAGGGTGTACAATCTGGGAGGAAAAGAAAACCAGGGACAGTGTTTGTGTTTGAGATGAACAGGGAGAGACTCAGGGATGATGGGTGCCCCAGGGTCCTAGAGGATGCCTGGGTGCATCTTGGAGAAAGCGAAATTCCAAGTTCGAATAATGACTGACCTGGGAGGAGAAGAATCCGGAGACAGAGTTTGGGACAAATAGGAAGAAGCTCAGGGATGGTGGGCAACCCAGGGTCCTAGAGGATGACTGGGGCACATACATGAAGAAAGCGAAGTCCGGGTTCAAATAATGACTGACTTGGGAGGAGAAGAAAACCAGGGATCACGTTTGGGATGATCAGGAAGAGGTTCAGGAATGGTGGGAGGCCCAGGGTCCTGGAGGATGCCTGGGGCACGTAAGTGGAGAAAGTGAAGTCCCAGGTTTGAATAATAACTGACCTGGGAGGAATAGAAAACTGGGGATGGTGTGTGGGATGAACGGAAAGAGGCCAATATACATAAATCTTTGTGGGGTGTTTGGAAGAAAAAAATTAAGCTCTGAGGAAATAAGTATCTTTATTTTTTATTCCAAAGAGTGGTGTGCAACCTTAATTCAAAAATTTGTTTTAAAATCATGAGAATATCTCAACTATATTTGCACAGTTATAAATTTTTAAAACGTTATTAGAAAAAATTGAAAAAATATGTCGTATAATGTCATATATCGCTGTATCACTGTCATCCTGTTAATCTTTGAATTATTCAAGCAGGTGCCAGTGACATCTCTATTCCTCCCAGCCCTGAGATTTTATCAGCCTCTTCTTACTTGTCTTTTCCCCACAATTGGGGACTCTTTCAGGGTCAGGGGAATGAGAACTGTTGTCATTACTGTATTTGGCATATCGAATACACCACGGGAAGCTTGCCAAGCTCCGCCTGTGTGGGCCAGATACTCTTGGTTGGTTGCCGGGCTCTCCAAGAAGCACATATATATTTGTTTTCTCTATTATTTGTTGCTTACTGTCTGAACCCCATCAGATATGGTGTAGTAATAGTGAAAAATGGGTAGGAAGTGTCTTATAATGTGTCACAAGGCCGCTTTGTGGCCGCGCGGTTCAGAAAGCAGCCTGAATGATAGCAGAGATTAGGTAGTGGAGGTTAGCTGCCGGGGCTGGGTCCCTTGGGGTAGGGAGGGCTCTCACCCACCCCACAGCCTGGCGAGGAGTCCAGTGGCATGGTTCTGGGAGCCTCCTTTTATGGTCCTGTCTGGGAAGAGCATCCTGTGTTCTGGAGGGTGGCCGATGAGGAGATTATCTGATGCTGGCAGGGTTTGGCTTATCAGTGTGATTCATGAATCACTGGAGACTGGGGGAAACAGGTAGAAGATCTCTGTTCTGGGGTCCCGTTGAGTCCAGAGCCCAAGGTCACGAAGTACCGCATTATCTGGTTTCTGTGGGACTTCATTCATGCGAGAGGCTTGGCCTGAGCATCCAAAAAGCAGCCTGGAGGCCTGGAGCGTGGCGGTGGTGGGTAGTGGAGATCGGCAGCTGGGGCTGTGTTCCTTTGGGTGGAGAGGGCTCTCACCAGCCCCACATCCTGGCATGGAATCCACATATAAATGTTAAATAAGTATACAAAGTGATTTATAAACATATGAACTCTGGCATAATATAACAATGCATGATATCACATAACCCTAATAATAAACCATAATTGTATTAGATAAGACAAATAACACAAAAAGTTTATTGATGCTTGTTTACTATTTGTTATGCATTGTGTATAGGTTTGCGTATCAAGTCATTATAACAAGCATATTAGGAGGTGTTACTAACCCCACTGTTTTTGTTTTTGATTTCTATTGTTTTTGAGCCACACCTGATGGTCTTATGGCTTACTCTTGGCTATGTGCTCATGAATCACTTCTGGAGTGGCTCAGAAACCAAACATAAGGGTTTCTGGGGATTAAAGCCAGGTCTGTCACATGAAATGAAAACATCCTGATCCTGTGTTATTTGCCTGGTCCCTACCCCCATTTTTTAAGATCATAAGACTTCTGCATCAAGAAAAGAACAGAAGGAAGGAGAAAGAAAACTAGATAGCTCGTTAAAATGTAAATTGACTTGAAAAGTTTCATGGCAGTAAAAATGGTGGGGATAAGGAGTAGGAGGTGGGAGGTTTCTATAAGACTGAAATAGTCCAAGATGTTACTCACTGTCTTTACCAATTCACACATCCATTAGTATATCGTTTGTGGTACATAAATGGAATCAATTTATCTCTAGGAAGACTGTAATTTAAAGGAATTTGTTGTGAAATAAGCCAGCTGTTTATTTTTGGACATAACCACCTAAAATCAATTATTGATGCAACAAAGAGAGGAACCAATGGTTGAGATGATATTTCTCAAGACATTGTCAGGAAGATCACTGTGATAGGTGTGTCATACCAATATTAGTGTATCAGCACTTCATTGAGCTCAAAAAACTAACACTTAAACTCCACTCAAAAAATAAAGCTCTAAGAGCTTCTTACATTGACAGTCTGTTGCAGTCTGATTTTTAGATTGTATGTATAAAAATACTTTTCTGAAATTAACACATTAGAAGGGAAAAAATAACTACTTGGAATAAAATCTAAGATTCTTCTCTAGGAATCATTCTTTCCTTTTTCTTTATAGTTTGTGTAAGGGAAACAGTTTATAATTAACTATCCACTGAAGCAGCAGTTTTTGTTTGTTTATTTTGGGGTCACATCTGGCAATGCTCAGAGGTTACTCCTGGCTCTGAACTCAATAATCACTCCTGGTGCTGTTCAGAAGACTATATGGGATGCTGGTCATAAAACGCAGGTGGGCCATATGCAAAGCAGTGCCTTACCCAATATACTATCTCTCCAGCTCTTACAACCACATTCTAAAGACTGGAGTGATATAACAGAAGATAAGACATGCCCTTAATGTGTTCACCTCTGATTCTATGACCTACATATGGTTCTTCAGGTTCCACAGATCCAGAGGAATAAGTGCTGAGCACAGCCACAAAGAGCATGCCTCCACCCACAAATAAGCAACATTTGCAAAACAAAATATCAATTTAAGTCAATAGTGCATGCCTTATTTGCTTATTTCTTTATTTCTTGGAGAATAATGCAACTATTAAATGTCACATATCCTAAACAGATTTGTGGTAATACATGTGTGGTCAGCAATAGTTCCAAGTATACTACTAGTTCTAAAATATGTTCCTCTATGTCTACTACTCCGTTATGTGGAAAAGTTACTCTAAGGCTTAGGATTCAATTTTATAATTCTCTTTACTTTCATCTTAGAGCTTTTAGTTCAAAAGTTCTTTCAAATGCTTTAATGCCTTTTCGGTTTTGTTGCTTTAACTAACTAGAGCATTATGCCACACTAACACACACACTCTGGTCCAGACAAGGTCAGATCTGAACAGCTGAAGAATCTGCCCCCAGTACTCATTAATAAACTGGCTCAGCTCTTCACAGGCTACCTGTCTGAATGCAAGTTTCCATCCCAATGAAAAACCAACAGGAACGTTCTGTTGTACAAGAAGGGAGACATCCACGTCATCAGCAACTAGTGCTTCATCTGCCTGTTGTCTATCGTCTACAAGCTGTTCACTACAGTCATCCTGAATAGAACACTAGATGAGGGACAACCATGCAAGCAAGCTGGGTTCTGCAAAGGATTCAACATGATCAACCATATCCATATGATCCATACGATAACCAAGCTCACTGAGGTTTCATGAGAGTTCAAGACGCTGCTCTGTCTAGCATTCATTGATTTAAAGAAGGCCTTTGATTCTGTTGAGCTCTGCCTAGCGTTCATTGATTTAAAGAAGGCTTTTGATTCTGTTGAGACTGAAGCTGTCATCGAAGCCCTAGCCAAAAGGGCATTCAAAGTCAATATATCAGGATCCTCCATGAGCTGTACTACAGATTCACTACCAGGATCTCACCATAATACAAGGAAGTGATCATCGACGTCAAGAGAGGCGTTCGGCAGGGTGATACTATTTCACCAAAACTCTTCAGTGACACCCTCGAGAATGTCATCCAATGATTGGAATGAGAAGATATGGGAGTGAAGATAGATGGTCGGCAACTATACCACCTCCGCTTTGCTGATGACATCATTCTAATAATACCAAATATCAGCTAAGTGGCATGAATTCTGGCTGACTCCAACCATGAGTGTGGAAAAGTTGAACTGCAGCTGAAGCTCAACAAGACAATGCTCATGAAAAACGAACTATTTGCTCTCAATGGAACGAACATCTCCGAATGCAACAGTTAGGTATACCTAGGTCAAAAACTCAACATGAGGAACAACCTTGCACCTGAACTGCACAGGAGGAAGAGAGGAGCTTGAAACTCCTTCAAGAGCATCAAAGAAGTGGTTAAGAAGATGAAGAATCTCCAGTTCCGGGCACATCTTTTTGACTCCACCATTCTTCCTTCACTAACTTATGCCTCAGAGACCTGGGCCCTACGAAAATAGGGTGAGGATGCTATTTGGCTCTCTCAAAGAGGAATAGAAATGGCTATGCTTGGAGTATCATGTTTCATTCAAGTGAGAGAAGGAATTCAGAGTTCTGACCTCTGTTGAAGATCAAGAATCTCGTTTGTCAAGGCATTGAAAATCAGGTGAGCAGGACACGTAATGCTATTTAGAGACGACTGCTGGACTAGAGCTGTTACCAACTGGATTCCACAGGACTTCAAAAGGACATGTGGCCACCCACCTACGAGATGGTCAGACTTCTTCATCAAAACCCTAAACAAACGGTTTGAGGCTCTTCACGTTCTTGGAGCGAGCAGATGCCATTGGGTTACACTAGCATGAGACAAGGATGGATGGAGACATTACTGGTGCCTGCTCAAGCATATTGATGTGCAACGGGATGACAACTGATACAAGTGAACACACACACCCCACCCCACTTTATTTAAATACCTTTGTTTACAAAGGTGTTCATTATGCTTTTGTTACAAGCATTCAATATTCCAACTCCAATCCCATCACCATTGTGTTCTTCTCTCTACTATTGTCCCATTTTCCCATCAACCCCTCCAACCATAGCAGGACCCAAATAGTTCATTCTATTTTGCTTATTACCACTGTATTGTATCAAAAAATACTTCAGAATAAGAAAATTAGTGAAAATTGTTGTATGTCACTGTGAGGACATTAAGTCCATATCTGAGAGTGTACTAAGCTGTTTTGAGACTTGCATATTAATATTTTCAATAATTGAGTTTAGTTGACTTCCATGTGACACTCCCATCCAAACTGGTGGGCTCCTACTGGGAAGTTAGTGTTGTAGAGCTTGGAGTAACCTAGAATATTTAACTGGACAATGAGCTTACGTGTCAGCAATGGGGTAGCATGGGTGTGTCTGCAGGGGCTTCCAGAATTACAGAGACATGGAGGAAGGCCATCCATTCTATCTCCAAGAAGTCCCAGATTTTCAACCAAAAAATCTCATTGCTCCTGAAAATTTTGGCAGTTTGACATCTGTAGAACTGAGTTGTGAGATGATAGCAGCTGTTGGGATGTGAGTGTGGTTTCCTGGGCTTTGGCAGGAAAAGAACAGGGCCTTTCTCCCTCCTAAGATGCCCTGGATGTCTCAGCCAGGAATCAGAGTATCCTAGAAGTGTTTGAGGTGAGGTAATCTACTAGAGCATTCTTATTCACAAAATTGTTCAGTAATAAGGTATTTATGGGCTGGAGCAATAGCACAGCGGATAGGGTGTTCGCCTTACAAGCGGCCAATATGGTTGACCCGAGTTCGATTCCTCTGCCCCTCTCAGAGATCCCGGCAAGCTACCAAGAGTATCTCACCCGCATGGCAAAGCCTGGCAAGCTACCCGTGATGTATTCGAATTGCCAAACACAGTAACAAGTGTCACTATGGAGACGTTACTGGGCCTGCTCGAGCAAATCGATGAACAATGGGAGGACAGTGACAGTGACAATGACAAGGTACTTATATCATGAGGTCACTTAAATTATTTTGGTTTCCATCATATTTTTCTGTATACACAAAATATTTTCACAGAAAAGTTGATTTAGAGGGTATTTCCACACTTTCTGGAAAAGAATTATGAAATTATTTTCTATTTATCCTATACAACTTTATTTTATATATATTTTTACTAAACTAGACACCAAATATTTTATAAGTAAGTTAGGTTTAGAATTTTTCTTTTTCTCCCACTATAGATACCATGTACATATTTTTCTAGGCTAGATGTGACCTTTGTCATGAATTACTCTATAAGTAGTTTTTATTATCCTATTCTGCAATGTAGAATAAATTGATATCTAAGATTTTTTCCCCTTTCTGAGTTCCCCTTTTGATTTTCATGAATTCCATTAATCAAAGAAACACTTTTTAGTTTGAGCAACAAACCTCAGAGAATGATTTAGTTTTCTCAAAAATACATCATAAAGTGTTCTGACAGGCAGTAATTCTCCAATAGTCACAAAATAACAGAGTTTCTCTGACTCACATTCAGTCACAAGAGTGCAGTTTTCTATTTACCCACTTTGTTATATAGTGCACATATTGGAAACTCATTTTTGTTTAATATGATGTAAACTGGTCTCACTAGGAAGAGAGTGTTTTCACTCAGACAATTTATGCAATCTCGTTTGTCTGCCTAGACAAGCTAATCTGATTGTAATCATGTTACTTATCTTTTAATTTCTTTTGAAGCTGATATACATCAGAAGTGGCATTCAGCTGGGAATCACCTAGGTAAAATTGATTTTTATCACATTTAAATGTTACAGGGTTGTGTGTGTATTTTTAAATATATGATCCTAAACCACTTTGGATAGGAGTCTAACAATGAAGCTATGGTGTAAATGCTGGTGAAATATAACATGACCGTAAAAATGCAAACAGTATGACTAAGCTCCCAGTGATTCTTATTATCATTGATTTTATTTTTAGAGAGATCCGACCATAGAAAATGGGTAACAAGTGCACGCATATTTTATTATAGAACAAAGAAAACTATTGCTCAAACATTGCATCGACATCTCTTTCCCCCATATATATTGAGCTATAATATCTAAAATGAATATCATTAAAGACAACAATCATATCATTTTGTATCTAAAGTGCATTCATGAGATCAGAGGATAAATCCATTTGCTAAGACATTTCTGAATGAGGCACCAAGACTAAATATTTTTATGTAATGAATGCTATATATCTACTTTTTAAAGAGTGGATGAATAAGGGCCTAAGGAGATACTACGGTGGCTAAGACATGTGCCTTGTACATGGTAACCCAAGCTCAATATCTGGCACACCATATGGTCTTCTGTCAAGAGTGACCCCAGGCACAGATCAGAAGCAATGCTGAGAATTGTTACATGTGCCAACCCCCCTCCAAAAAAAAAGATTTTTTTTAAATGCAACTTTAGGTGGGACAATTATCTAAAGACACACATGCACATATAAATGCACATAAAACTCATTCTCAAATGTTTTTAGAAATTCGATAACTGCCTACTTCTTGTCTCCCTCATTTTCCCCTATGTCACCATATGTCAGTTTCTTCACCTTTTGATAAGAAGGATATAAAATGTCAGACCATATCTCTACATGACAAGTTTCTCTAAAACCTATTGGTACTGTCCACTTGTAAACAAACACTTTTCTAGATAGAATATTTTTTGCATCTTTGGTTCAGTTTTATTTTATCTCAAATTTTTTTTAAACTGGGAGAAAATTTACTGCAAAAAATAGAAAAACTATTACTCATTTTCTTAAGATACTTTGAAAAAATTGGAAACAATTTTAAATTTAAGGGAGTCTGAGTGGACAAAATAATCTATGGCACTGAATGAATATACAGAGTACAGAGTTCGTCAAACATCACTGGCATGGTTTCACTAAGGTCATTCTCTAAAAGTTTGCAGATGATGCCAGAGTGAAAGCATAGCAGTTAGGACGTTTGCCTTCCACGCGGTCAATGTGGGTTTGATCCCTGGCATCCCATATGGTCCCCTGAGCACCGCCAGGAGTAATTTCTGAGTGCAGAGCCAGGAGTAACCCTTGAGCATCACTGAGTGTGACCCAAAAATAAATAAATAAATAAATAAATAAAAGTTTACGGAGCTGGTTCATGCTTTTCCTTTACTCACCGAGCTCAGTTTCTACTTGTTTTCCTGACTGTGTTTGTTTTTTCCCTATTGCGCTTAGTGTGAATCTTTGTAATTACTCCCCCACCTCACACCCCTATGTGTATGCAATATTAGAGTGGGTATTGTTTTTTTTCCCCTGTTGCAATGTCCCCAGTTGCAGGAAGTCTAAGTATGAGGTGTTCAGTAGAGCTGTTTGTAGTTGTTTATGTGGTCCTGTGCTTCAGGGGCTATAAAGTTGGGCCTGCTGAGATGGCAGAGATGGGTGTGGTATGGAGCTATAGAGGCTGCTGGAACCAAGCTAGAAGGGAGGCAGATCTGCTTTGATTCTGCAAAGCTCTTCAGATTTTACCCAAGAGCTTTACCTCTCCTGAAATGTTGGAGAAGCAATCAGTCTGAGATATGAGATGAAGCTGAGCTTGCTGATAAGATCCAGTACACCTTTCTAAGTGGTATTTACATTGCATATGCTAATATCTATCCTTATTAGTAAATTGTCAATTCTGTTTAATATTATATGAACATTTCATAAATAAAATATGTGCTATTCACAAAATTTTTATTCATTATAGGATTGTATATCTTAAGCATTCAAATAGTACACTAGTATGTGAAGATCCAAATTTGAAGAAATGACTGCTCTTACTTAAAATACATATTTGGTTTAATTCCATTATGAAGTAAAAGTAATATTTAATTAAGTCTTTGGGGAATTTTTTGTTACAAAACTATTTTTATTTGCTTGACATGTGGCATCAAAACGTATGAATCAGCCTAGGTAGGCAGTTCAAAGTTTGTGTAATACATTGACATGCAAGAGAGAAAATGAGTGCTAAAATAATATTTACTGAGAATGAGTTATGTTCTAGGATTTTTATAGTGCTTTAAAAAAAAGCTAAATACAAATCCTATATAAAGTGAAATTTTTTTAGGCAAACAGAAGTTAAAATCTATGCCTCTAGCAAAACTTCACTGAAAGATATGCTAAAGATAGTTCTTCATGTGAAAAAAAATTGACAGAAGATATATATCTGTATAGAAAGAGAGAAAGGAAGAAAGAAATAAAGGAAGAAAGAAAGAAAGTAAGGAAAAAGGGAAAAAGGAAGGAAAGAAGGAAGGGAGGAAAAGAAGGAAGGGAGGAAAGAAAGAAAGAAATAAAGGAAGAAAGAAAGTAAGGAAAAAGGGAAGAAGGAAGGAAAGAAGGAAGGGAGGAAGGAAAGAAGGAAGGAAAGAAAGAAAGAAAGAAAGAAAGAAAGAAAGAAAGAAAGAAAGAAAGAAAGAAAGAAGAAGAAAGGACGGAAGGAAGGAAGGAAGGAAGGAAGGAAGGAAGGAAGGAAGGAAGGAAGGAAGGAAGGAAGGGAGGGAGGGAGGGAGGGAGGGAGGGAGGGAGAAAAAGTTTATTAAGTAATGCAGGTCTCTTTATAGTTTTAATAAATAGACTGTGTTTATGCATCAGTATATTGTCACTACACATACACATGTGTGTACTCCTATGTGTACAAGAAACGTGTATTTTATATGAAAATAATTGTTTAATTCAACATCTATCTGTTTATATGCAAATGTATTTCTAAATATACGTAGTTACACATTTATAGCACACATGAATTAAAATATGTGGTTACAGAATGTGCTCTGGAGCAATAGCACAGCAGGTAGGGCATTTACCTTGCATGCAGCCAACATGGCCGACCCGAGTTCGATTCCTTCGCCCCTCTTGGAGAGCCCGGCAAGCTACCAAGAGTATCTCGCCCTCACGGCAGAGCCTGACAAGCTACCCGTGATGTATTCGATATGCCAAACACAGTAACAAGTATCACAATAGAGATGATACTGGGCCCGCTTGAGCAAATCGATGAATAACAGGAGGACAGTGACAGTGACAGTTACAGAATGTGTAAAGTGAGAGTAAAAATAAAAAGAATCAGACTATGGGAAATTTTCTTATGCTTCTGTTTGGTGAGGTTTGTGGTGGTGGTGGTGGTGGTGGTGGTAGTTGTCTGTTTGGTGTTTCTGCAGATAGAGCCCAGTTGTCATATAGGTAAGGCATGTGTTCTCCACTGAGTCACCGCTTAGGAATCCTTTTCTGTGATTTATAATTCATTTAATATTTAAAGTTTGACTTTGATAAGTAAGTTAAGTACACTTTAATTTCTAGAGCATCTGTCATTTTACAGCACAGGAGAGAGTTAAAAGACCATGGAAGAGTTAAATACTTAAACAGAATGCTAATCTGTTTTTTTTTTAAAGACCTTACTTTACACCTCTAAGTCCCAAATCTCATCAGTTCAAAATGTCCAAATCTTATTTATCTTTGTCATCTAAATTAAGAAAGAGTGAGGCTGTAGGTATAATCTATCCTGGGATTTCATTCCCTTTATCAGTGAACTCCAAGAGACTAACTGCCTGCTTCCAAAACACAGTGGTGGGATAGACATACAATAATGTTTATAAACATTACCTTTCAAAATAAAAGAAAGTGAAAGGAAAATAAACCACATTCAGAAATTTCAGTTGGAAAAATTTCTGTTTGTTTCAGATGCCTAGAAATAATCCTTTGTGATTCTGGAGTCATGGTTTCATCTATTCTTAATATCTCTTGTCTTTAGCTCTAATAATCAGGGTTGGTGACAGATAATAGCATCTACCAAACACATTTTGAAAAATATTAATATTTTGGTATTTGTGAAAAACTAAATATTTACAAATTTTTTTCCTTTAATTTATTTATTGAATCACCATGAGAACAGTGACAAAACTTTCAGGTTTAAGTCTCGGTCATACAATGATCAAACACACATCCCTTCACCAATTCATATTTTCCACCACCAAGAACCCCAATATACACCCCATACCACCCCTCCCCATGCTTGTGAGGCAGATGATTTCCCCTTAACTCTTAACTCTCTCTCTACTTTGATTGCATTCATTATTTTGACAAAAGATGCACCATTATAATTTGGAATTTTCTCCCAACAATCAAACCTGTTAAAAAGGTATCAAGAAATAATTTGTTTTCTGTTGCAGGTTATGAAGACCATATGATGTCATGTGGCCATGATAGCAGCCGCATGATTTTGGATTTCTGATATTTTACTAATAAAGTCTGGAGGAATTTCTGTCAAAAGCCTCATAGTTTCGAGATTGGTTTGTGTACTTCTGGGCCCATGGTCATGCTGAACAGTCGTTTGTGTGTGTGTGGCGGGGGGGCAACTCATGGTCTCATGAGGCCGCAGTTGCACCATCACTGCTGACTTATACCTGGCTGTCTAATAAGCTCCGAGGCGGTGGCCACCATGTATCAGGGGGGCAGGGGAGGCGGAAGAGACAGACACCCTTTCCCTCCCGGGGGGCACGGCACCATAGCTTAATGTCCACTCACATCTCTGCCAAAAGCAGCTGGGTTTCGAATAAGGTCCATGTTCTTCTGGGGCCATGGCCGTGCTGGAGAGCCGCTTGTGGGGAGCAACTTATGGTCTCAGCAGGTCAAGAAGCAAAATATTTACAAATTTTAAAGATTTTATATTTTTCAGGGACCGTTTTTTTGCCTGCAATGGTAGACTTTAAAATGCTCACATGATTCTAGTTTGTAGAATTTCTACACTTGATTTTAAGGACTGTAAGCATAACAAATTATAACTTGAGAATTGCTTGTAGTATGAGCAAAAAAGAAGCACATTTTCTTTCTATGAAGCATAATTTTTTTTTGGTTTATTTAATCATGGAACAGAAGTTCCATTGATCACAGTAGCAACAGTTGGTATACCAAAAAACTCATGAATCAATAGTCAAAATAGTGAGTCATTCACTCTTTAAGCTTGATTAAACCTAAAGGTTCTACTTTCATGGGGTTATTTACTTAGCAGATAAGTTGTTTCTACGTTCTGGTAGGTTTTGGTTTCTTACTACCTAGATCTCTCAGTAGTAATGTTTGATCTGGTGACTAGCTTTCTCCTAAGGGAGCAATCCAAGGATGCAAAGTAGAAGTCCCCATTTGCTTACGTTTACTACAACTCATACAAATAAATCCTAATAGAATTAAAGAAATTGTCCAAGGGAATAAATTTAACAAGTTCAGTTTCATTAGAGCTGTAGAGAGGAGGATTACTATAGAGAGAATATAAAACTTCTTGGGTGATAAACTTGATAGAAATTCAGCTTGAAACAAATCCCACAAGCAATAAATGAAACCTTCATGATAATAAAGTATTTGAAGTTAGTACTAAAAAAAGTTCTGATTCTCTCTTCTAAAATTATACTTACATTGGCTTTGGAGAAGAAGACAGAATAAGTAAGCAGATGACTTGGTGAAAAAATAGAATGTTGTTGATAGGAAATGTAAAGCATATAAGTTAAAATAGACCTAAGCCACCTAAAACATTTGTTCCATACATATTGTCTAAAGCCATGATACATCAACTATGTATTTAAGAATTAATTTTTCAAAATTGGGCACAAATTGTAAAGTGTCATTCAATCGCATTTTCCAAAAAATCATTCATGATGTGAGAATTGCGATGATTTCAAAAATCCTCTTGGTATTAAATGTATCATTATGAGATCATAGGAAAAAATAAGTTAGAGGTCATTTGATCTTTATTCTAAAGAAAACTTTTGGGATAATACTTGAAATAAATGGATAATTTCTTGACTTCCATTCTGCATCTTTCCTTGTAGGTAGTAACAGTGAACCCATCGTGGAACCCCAAGCAAATGTCATGTCTGTCCTGTAAAGGTACATTTGTTTGACTTAAAAAAAATACTAAATAGTAATAAACTATGAGTGTGATTTTAGACCAGAACATGATTTAATTAAAAAAATATTATGTTTTCAGCATCATCTAAAGGTGTGTGATCTTATTTTAACAATGTTTTCTTTTAGAAATAAGGATTTTTTTAAAAAGAAATCTGTTGATATTAGTCATAGGTACAAAACTCATAATCCCTAAGTACTGATGTGTAGCACATATGCACACAGTATTTATATTACTTAGCATGGTACTAAACACTGGAAATACACAAAAATGTACCATGGCCAAATGACAAAAACTCAACATGAAGTGCCTGCTGAATATTGGAATGCAATTAGTCTTTCTATTCCTCTTCCGAAGTCTGAGTATAAATGATGCTGTAGCCCTAGGCCACAGCCACTGTGTTCATCACAGTTTCCAGGTTCTTCAAGAATGAACATATTGAATAATACTGATACTCAGACTCATAATTAGAAAAATAGAAAAGAGATTGGAAAGTAAGTAGCAAAGAAAGAAACTCTCTGAAAGGGGAAGAGTTTATTTTAGAAAGAAATTAAAATTAAAGGGTGGGGGGGTTGTGTAGGCCCTTTGAAATAAAAATTGAGTTATTTGTGTTTTAAAAGACAAAAATGTTATAAGACCTCAGGGGACACACAGCTGCCTTAAGGCTTTTGAGGCATCTATTTGGCCTTAAATTGTATATTGTCTTAAGGAGTTTTAGGTCTGGGGGAGAATCTATGATCTTCAGAAATTGCTAACTCCTTATTTTTTAGAAAGAGCCCAAAGTTTTACAGGAATGATTAAAGTGTGTGTGTGTGTGTGTGTGTGTGTGTGTGTGTGTGTGTGGTGAAGAAGTGGGTTAGTAAGACAGAATCTTGAGGATAAAGAGTGTGTTAGGTCAATAGGAACAGCTAGAAGTGGTATTTTTGGCACCAGGAAACGGACTTTCTTTCCAAAAGGAGTTAAAAATAGTATGAAAATATAATTTCCTTCATTAGCACTCTAAGTGTAGATATACTCAGTAAAGGTAAATCAAATGAAACACTGACATAAGTGAATGTCCCAGTGAGGTTGACATTCTTGTGCATCCTCTCTATCTGCCCTCATTCTCCCTCCAGCAATTCATCACTAACTTCTCCCCATTTGCTCACATTTAGGCAAAATCTGATAAAAACAGATGCTTATCCAATTCAACAGCACAGTCTGTTTATCCTAAGGGATTAATATGCATTTTATCTCCTTGTCTGAATGTCTCAAGATAAACCTAGTCCTGCAAAGCAGTTCTCCCTACAGTGACAGGCTCTTGGTTGTCCTAAATACTCCCTGATGGCCTAGGTTATCGGACACCCACAGTCTCTTTCATTAACAGAGCTCAGCCTCTCACTTTCTGAGACTGGTCAATATCCAGGACTTTGAAATTCCAGGAATTTACAGCTAAACTCTCCAAAGAAAGGAAGCTCTTGGGAGAGCCCAGGGTTTTATTCAATATGACTTCATTAATTGATATCTAGTTACCAGAGATAAAGGAAACCTGTGATGACAGAAGAGTTCCAGAGAAAACTTTAGTGTAGTAAAACATTGATTCAAAATATTGGAAACATGAAAGTGGAATGAATTAAATTGCTAACATTTCATTTCATTAATCTGTAAATATTTCAACAGCTTTATTTACCATTAGGATGGTTGCCAATTAAAAAAACAACCCCCCTCCCAAAAAATAAAAAACACCTTCAATATAGATTTGTTCTCTATAGCTTACTAAAGTAGTATTGTTTGCATCTCTTGCAGGGTTGTGGTTTAAAATTGTATTATTAGTACAAAGATTGAGGTATGTGACCAGTGTGAGGCTAAGCCCAGTTTGATCCCAGGAACTATGAGAGCACAAGAGTATGGCCCTGGAATTCCCAGCACTGCCTGGTGACCTGGGCAATGAGTAGCATCACATCTCTGGCTCTTGCAATAAACCACCCACTTGGTTAGTTGAGCATCACTGGGAATGGGGGCCTCTAAGTCTACTAAGGATGAAGGAGAAACTTATAAATAAGAGAGTTGGAGGTTAAATAACCTGCAAATATTTTAGTTTGCCTTAGGGGTGTATGATTTGCTTATCTTAACATAGGATTATTGAAGCCTTTGTTAATCTAGGGGGGTAAGAAGACATCTAAATGGAAGCTAAAATACTTTAAAGTCCGTGAGAATATTATTATGAAATAACAAGATTCCTAAGGGAGCGTAAAGCATACCTGAGTAAAATTAATACCCTTATTTATATCAAGATTCTTTTTGATTCTAATTTTACTGTGGCCAACTATGAAGCAAAACACAGAATGGATGGCAAAAAATGTTGATGTATCTGCATGGACACATGTCTCCAAGCACACACAAACAGATTTATTGTTTTTTGGAAACCAATCATCTGATAACAGATGTCAACCTAAAGAATAGGACACATGTGCACCTATGTATACCTAATACTTCTTAAAAAACAGTAGAAGTTACAAAAGGTAGATTAAGGCATAGTATTAAAAAAAAGTTATCCTTTCCAATTCCAGTGGTTACGTCATTTTTGTTCAAACGTAGTAGTCACTATAAAGAGCAGACACATCACTGCATCCCTTTTAGCACTGGCTAAATATTATTGCTCTGCTATTTCAACAGCAAACTGAAGGCCTTTGGAGCCAGCAGGCTTTCCTCAAGGACTTGCTGATGTGTAGCAAAAATATTTTAGTGTGAAAAAACTACTCCCTGGTGCACTTGTTTGCAAACTGCTGAATTTCTAGATAACTCTGTGTTTGAGAACTATTTTTGATAGTGCAGATCTGGTGCTGAAATGCCTCTAAAGAATCAACACTCTTTTTCTTTTCTTTACTTTTTTTTTTTTTTGTCTTTTTTACTCACAGCATGAGAAACCCAACAGAAACACAAAGCTGCTTGGGTAGTAATTTTTTATTTTGTACAGTAATCTGTTATGTTGAACCCAGACCTCCTTGTTTGATGCTTACAAAACACTAAAACGCAGTCAAGTGAAATGCAAATTAATATAAATCTCAAATACTCTATTTAGCAGCTTTCAACTTAGTAGAATCAATTGCCAAAAGAATGTAAAGCAAATCTTTAACGCTACTGTTAATTATGCTTTCCTTGCCAGAAACACTTTTGCCATTACCTAGGAACTGTAAAGAATTGTTTTATTTCATCCAGAAATTTCTGTGTAATTTAATTACTGTTTTACTATTTTATCTTCATCTGCTTTAAGTTAGCATAAAATCTAGCAACTAAGCAAATACCTTCCTTATTATTTCTGTTGAGATGTACTCCAAACTGAAGTCTATTTAATTTCCAAGCTAAAGCCTTCTTAAAGTAAGACCAAAGATGCATTTCTTGATCTTTGTATTTTAACTTTCAATTTTGTGTTCTCTCTACTTGAATTATGTTTCCCCATATGTAATCATACTAATTTATACTAGTAAATTTCTAATATTTACATTTAGAATTTATAATATTTATAAAAGTGAAAGTAACTTTAAATAGAATAAAAAACTCTTCTATAATTTTCATTGACTGGATTGTTATGCAGATAACCATACCATTAAGAATTGGATCGCCATGTTCTGTGCTAAGCTCCAGTTTCAAAGACAACACATTGTTCTTGCTTTGTGGAATCCAATAATCAGCGAGGGAACATGTGTTTCAACAAGTTATTACAACAAATAAATTTTATTCTGTCATAGCACAGTGGGTAGGGCATTTGCCTTGCACGCAGCCGACCTGGGTTCAATTCCTCTGTCCCTCTCAGAAAGCCAGGCAAGCTACCTTGAATATACCACCCACATGGCAGAGCCTAGCAAGCTCCCTGTGGCATATTCAATATGCCAAAAACAGTAACAAGTCTCACAATGGAGACGCGACTGGTGCCCACTCGAGAAAATTGATGAACAATGGGAGGACGGTGCTACAGTGCTATATCAAATACTTAAAACCCACTACAATGTAAAATTTGTATTACTCAGGATAATAGATGCAAATGAGTTTGATGCCTGATAACTATACTTTTCTTATTCTATTTTTCTAACACACTATATGTCACAAACATTGCTTGTGTCCTCACCATTTTCACTATTTCTCTCCTTGATACTGATATTCAAGAAAGGCAGAATATCCTAGAGTTCATCAAGTCATATAAATTTGAGACCACCAAATAGTAGTCACTGTCACTGTCACTCTCACTGTCAGTGTCCTCCCGTTGTTCATGGATTTGCTGGGCAGGCCCAGTAACGTCTCTATTGTGACACCCGTTACTGTGTTTGGCATATCAAATAGTATAAAATATGTTATTGACTATATAAACCAAACTCACTGATTTCCTTGATCAAACATTCTCCTGCAATTAGATATTTGACAAAACTCCTTGTTTTGCAATATGAGAATACATGCTGTCCTTCACACGCTGTTGTGACATTACTGACCCACCATCTGTCTTGAGAATTTTTCCCACTAGCAAGAATAGATTTTCACAGATCCTCGTACACCTGGTCCCTTTTGTGAAAAAGAACATGTATTTTGAGACAGCTGGTCAAAGTTAAGGACACGCTGTGTAGTTGTGAAACAGGGCATGGTTAACCAGCCCACACAGGAAGTGAATCTTGACCTCATTAGTAAGGTACCGTACTAAGTTATGCTCATTAATCCTAACAACTCTATTGAAAATCAACAACCTGCTCAACTATCAGCTATGAATAAGCTCTTTCTTAAAGGTGGTGGACCTGAGATTCTCTGTGACAAGTACTGAATTTGTTGTTTTGTTCTCTTTAATGTCTGGTTAGTTTTCCGTTCATTTGTCTTGTCAAGTTTCTCTCCTCCAATTATTTTTATGCTCCTCATAATCCATGGATCTCTCACTCTTCCAGCCACTCATGTTATAAGTGGTTCTAGATTTAAGGGGCTATAAGTGGTTCTAAATTTAAGTATGTTATCTCACACTTTCACCTCCAGGCAATGGGTCTTGGAGGGTATAAATCACTCAATGAATGCTAAGTAGAAAGGTAGTTCTGAAATGGGACTTTATCAATACATCATAAAATACTTCTCTCACTAAATTATGAGGTAAATTTAGGAATTGTGCTTTTAAGTCTTGTGGTAAAAAATAACTATATATAATATATGGCCATGGGCTAGAGCGATAGCCCAGTGGTTATGGCGTTTGCCTTGCATGCAGCCAACTTGACCGACCTGAGTTTGATTCCTTCGCCCCTTTCTGAGAGCCCAGCAAGCTACCAAGAATTTCTCACCCGCAGGCAAAGTCTGGCAAGCTACCCGTGATGCATTTGATATGCCAAACACAGTAACAACGAAGTCTCACACTGGAGGAGTTACTGGGCCTGCTCGAACAAATCTATAAACAACAGAAGGACAGTAACAGTGACAATATATGGACATATATACATATATATACATATATATTATATTTGTAATAAGTAGTTTTATACTTGTGGACATTTGGAACTACCCAACCCAAATTCAAAGAAACAAAACAATTTTGCAACATTACAAAAGTTAGGCTATGATGATTTGAGTTTTACATTAATTAAGACATAAATTAAACTGTTATAAAAAGTGAACCAAACAACAATGCCTTGAAGATACACCTTTTATAAAAAAAATATATAGGGGTATAGTCCAGGGTACTCTGTGATATTCTTTTCTATTTTTAATTAATTTTATCTTTTGGTAGATTATTCTTTTGTCATCAACTCCAGCCAGTGGGTAGGGTTATAAAACACATGAAAATGAACATTAACTGTTACCTATCACTGCTGACATCCTGTTAGTCATAATTTCAACTCAATGTAAAAGTCTCAAAGAATATTCTCTGCCTGGGCATATTTTTGTGGTTATATCTCTATTATTAATAAGACTAATAAAACAATGACTAATATTTCCTAGGTAACAGTCTCCTATGAAATTTTAATGTCTCAATTATAAAAAGAAGGACACAGGATAACAGCTTACACTTTAAACAATTTATTCAATTGTTAAAAATATTACTACGTTATTAGACTTAGTTATCCAAACACTATGTCTGCATTAAAATTAAATATCCTCTTGTTATATTTTTTAAAAAAATATGTGATTGTCTCTGTGATGAAACTAGAAACTTGCTATATAATATTTTAAAGACCCATTGCATGTCTAAAAGTAGATTCCTTTAAGTTCATCCAAAAAAACTGAATTTAGTTAAGAGTCTTAAACCATTAGAGAATCAAATTAAGTACACTTGAAGCCATGAAAAGGTGCTTTTACATTTATTTCAAAAGTAATTTATGATACTGGCTAGTATTCAATATAAATTTATATATCTCACTTTAAAAATCTCAGTGCTATGTATATATATGTACATATATGTAAATCAAATAAATATTTTGATAAATGGATGCATAAACAAATGAATGAGGCCACATTTTCTAATAATTTGTTTTTCTTAAGTAAAATTGCATAATTGTATTAGTCTGCACAAATTTAATATTTCAAAGTTGCTTTTTGAAATAAAATTCATAGATTCTCTAGGAAATTACTATATCTTTTTCTCTTAGATCATCAAAAACAAATACATCTTTTCTAAGTTTGAATTAAAAAGTTGGAAAACAGAAAATATGTAGTTCTACAAAGGTTTCAAATTTTAATGTTATTTTTGACCTAAATATATATTTATATATCCTAACTATTAGAACTTTGGATAGTGAGTGCTATATATTTTTTGTCACCTTTGCTATCTCTGCACCAGAAATATTTTCAGAACTTAAAAATTTTTGTTTTCTTCTTCTGGCTTTATTTTTGTATAACGTAAGATAATATATGCTATTATTTTTAAGTCTTCCAGAGACATTTCTTTTCTACTTTCTTTCCTACCCTTATTCTCCCATTTCCTCTTTTCCTAACCCTCTCCTTTTTTTCATCACAAATTCCTGGTATTTGTCTTCCTGGTTTACAAAATATATTTTAAACAATTCCCACTGCTTTGGGAGCTCTCTTATGTGATCATTATTTTTTGTGTTTGGTTTGGAGTTAGGGATAGGCAGAAGATCATTGAAGGCAGTAAAGTGAACCATACTATTGGACTGACAGTAAACATCGAACTAAAACTGTTTATTTTCTCTTGAAAAATATCTGACTAGTGGCACAACCCTTCAGTCAGGATTCACACCATCTGCCCAGTTGGCATCACACCCTTAGGGACACGGAATTCTCTCTGTAGGCTTTAACCATTATCCTGGGATCTTTTCCATAGCGTGATTGCCTTTAGATCCCATGAAACAAATTTCCTTTAAAAGAAGTTTCTATTGCTTTAAATCAGCTGACACCCTTAAGACATTACATGCAGGGATTTCAAAATAGAGAAAATATTTTTGAAAACCTGTACTGTGTAATCTAGTGGGAACACTAAGAACAAGACAAAATATGTAACAGATGATTTTATTGCTAAATTGCTCAATCTAATAATGTACTTCCTGCCTTATAAATTCAATTTTAAGAGCAGTTCCAAGATCTGGTTACAATAAAGTATTTCTTCATTAATCCTTCTTTCTACTAGCTACAAGCTATGGCACAAGTTCATCTAAGTGTCTCCAACTCATATTTTAAGGCAAACTTAGATCTACATGTTTATTTCACTTTCCATTTTGCTAACTGCAAATGTTAAGTGTTTTGTTCAATAATGAACTATGAGGTGAAACATTTTTATAGGTTCCTTGATATACATTAAAAGTATACAAATGAAAATTAATTTATGAAGACATGCACAACTGCATTCATGGTTTTCCATATTTTACAACCCCATGCAATGTCTCTATAAAATTTCTCAAGGTCAAATGAACTGAAATAAAACTAATAATATTTCACAAATTAAATTTAACATTATACATGGTATATGTTTTCATGATTAGTGAAGTTCATTTTTGTGATTTAAAAAATAAAACAAAGAATAGCAGGATGGCAGTTGGAAAAATATATCAGTAGAAAGCAACTTTTTTGAAAATATGAATAGCTGTTCTGCAGATGGAGATGGTGTATTTGCTTTAACGGCATTCTATTATCACTTGTATCACATGTCATCCTGTTGCTCATTGATTTGCTTGAGTGGGTAACGTCTCCATTCATCCCTGTCGCAAGTTAGTGTAGCCCAGTGGCATCTGCTCACTCCAGGAACATGAAGAGCCTCAAACTGTTCGCTCAGGGTCTTGATGAAGAAGTCTGACCACATTGTAGGTGGGCGGACAGACATTGTTTTGATGTCCCGTGGAATCCAGTAGGAAACGGCTCTAGTCCGTGGTCATCTCTGAATTGCATTACATGTCTGGTCCATCTGATTTTTGAAACCTTGGCAAACAAGGCAGCATTCCAGATTATTAATCGATGAAGGTTGGAACTCCAGATTCCCTCTTTCACCTGGGTGAAATGTGATATACTTAGCATAGCTCTTTCCACTCCTCTTTGGGAGACTTGAATAGCATTCTCATCCTGATTTCATAGGGCCCAGGTCTCTAATGCTTATATTAATGCAGGAAGAACAGTGGAATGGAAAAGATGCACCCAGAGCCGGAGGCGCTTCATCCTCCCAACAACTTCTTAGATACTCCTGGAAGTGTTCCATGGGGCTCTCTTCCTCCTGCGCAGCTCAGGTGCCAGGTTGTTCATCATATTGAGTTCTTGACCTAGGTACACATAACTGCTGCATTCGGAGATGTTCATTCCATTGAGAACAAATGGAACGTCAGGGACTACTCCATTTCTCATGAACATTGTCTTTGTGAGATTCAGCTGCAGTCGACCTTTCCACACTCACGGTTGAAGTCGGTCAGCATTTGTGCTGCTTGGCTAATGTTTGGTGTTACTAGAATGAGGTGGTGTAGTTGCTATATAGACTATATATTGAATATATATGTACATATATATGTATATATAGGGCTGGAGTGATAGCACAGCAGTAGGGCGTTTGCCTTGCATGCAGCCAACATGGCCGACCCGAGTTTGATTCCTCTGCCCCTCTCAGAGAGCCCGGCAAGCTACCAAGAGTATCTTGCCCACACGGCAGAGCCAGGCAAGCTGCCCATGGCATATTCAATATGCCAAACATAGTAACAAGAAGTCTCACGATGGAGACGTTACTGGGCCTGCTCGAGCAAATCGATGAACAATGGGAGGACCGTGACCGTGATGTATATATATGGAATCTCCCATTCTGTTATATTAGGGATAATTTAATAAGAGTCATTGAGCAGGTAATCAATAGCCTAGGCTATTATAGGGTATCTATCAGGACCAGTATCTTGAAGATTACCAACTGAATGGCTTTGTATTAATCGTTACATTGAACAAAAGACAATAGAGGACAGGAGAGGGGGCCATTAAGTAGTCTGATTTGACACTTACTCAAAATCACATATGTTGTCATCTCTTCTTTCCACATGTCCTAAATTCCTCTTCTTTAACAATCTCTTTTAATAAAATTAAAGTGGATTGTATCCCAGATATCCTCCTTCAAAATTACAGTATCAGTGCCAGAGAGATAGTACAGAAGGTAAGGTATTTGCCACGCATGCTATGATATCATATATGGTCCGAGGAGTACTGTCAGGAATGCCTTGAGCACAGAATTGGAAGTAAATCCTGAACTTTGCAGGGTGAGGCCCCAAGACAAACCCCCAAAAATTACATATCAGGTTCAATCAAATGTTACAACTAGCAATGTTCATGTGAATGGTTTTTTCTTTAATGTTATACTAATCAGCTATAATCACAAGATGATTTTTTTGGGGTGGGGGGTAAAATTCAACATTGCAAGTTACACTCATATGATTCAATTAGCAGTAAGGGGTAGAAGATTAAGAAGCACTTAAATGGCACCAGAGGCAGTTCATGGACTGCCAGGGTCCCAGAAGTCACCTATTCTCAACTCTGTGTGAACTTGGAGATTTCACTCATAAGTCCAACATACCTGTGGTTTTTTTTTTCCAGCAGGTTCACTCATGGATGAGGCTTGTCAAGCCTATGGAGATGGGTCATGAGTCATGGAGGTTTTCAACTGCCACGGCTCTTTGGGGAAGGTGGTGGAAATCACTTGTCCTCCTCTGTGTTGTCGTAATTAAGACAGCCTGGTGTGGGGTCCAATGGTATCTTTGTGGCTCTCTTGCTCTCTTCCTCTTTCTAGATGCCATTTCAGCTCATTAATGACCTGGTTCAGAGACTCACAAATAATCCTCAGAAGAGGAAGAGAGCAACACGCCACAGAGATGCCTCCAGGCCCCAAAGTCACCATCCAGTTAAAAATTTAATTCTAGCTGTATCACCCTATTTAAAAATCTTAGAATTCCTGGAGCAACATCGTATACCCTATACAAGGATTTAATGCCTTTAGGGTGATGCAACAATATTCACAGACTTTCCTCTAAGGAAAATTCTTTGGAGCATCATTAGTGGATTATTCATAATATCAAGCAGTATAAAGTAAATTATTATGTTCTACTTTGGGGGCAGGCTTTGGGAGTTAGGGTGAAATAATTCAAAATATGTTGGTGGGAAGGTATAATGGTAGTTGATGGGTTTTGAAATATTGAATGTAATCAATTATTATTAACAACTTTTTAAAAATAAAATTAAATTTAAAAAAGGGCTGGAGCGATAGCACAGCAGGTAGGGCGTTCGCCTTACAAACGGCCAACATGGCCGACCCGAGTTCGATTCCTCCGCCCCTCTCGGAGAGCCCGGCAAGCTACTGAGAGTATTCGATATGCCAGACACAGTAACAACAAAGTCTCCAATGGAGACGTTACTGGGCCCGCTCGAGCAAATCGACGATCAACGGGAGGGCCTTTACCTTTACCTTTACCTTTAAAAAAGTACTAACTAACCAACCAATCCAGAAATGAAAGAAGCGATTAAGATAGAAGTTCAAGACACTGGCAAGCTAACAAATATCAGAAAAGATAAGGAGCACTATTTGCAGGGGTGGAGGAGCTGAATACGAGATCCTGTTGGTCTCCAAGTTGTTAGCCACTTGGGTAGAGTTTAGAACACATCTTTGGTCTGGACCAATTTGATACTCAAATTTATAGCAAATTTCATATTGTTTTTTTTTGTTAGGGTCTTCTTCTGACCTCTGTTCAGCACGCTCCCTTGTCCAGCAATGGGCCGCCACCCAGAGTCCTGAGGAATGGGCCAGTCTTCCCTCCCTGCAAAGAGAGGGGTTCAAGGAAAAGAGCAAACCTAAACTGCCGCCCCCTCAACAGAGAAATGAACACACTAGCACAACGGGGGTCCGATCAAGCAGTTCTGACTTTATGGGATAATAAATACAACTTAAATAGGCTTGAGCAAAGTGGGGAACATGCAAGTATTCACGTCTCACAGTGGTCAGAACAAACGTGTTCTCTATAGAAATGGTCACACCTTCCCTCTGTGATTACAACTGCACATCTGCCAGAAATGCCCTGTGCCCCCTGGTAGCATTGAGCTGTGATATTGCAACAGGTTCCACTTCAAAGCAGACCAAAAGGGGCTTTTCTCCCAAAACATCCACCCAAGCCTGAGCCCAGGGATTAGTGTAACACTTCAAAGCAGATCAAAAGGTGCTACTCTCTCAACAGTTTTTTTGGTTGTTTGGTTTCTTGGTTTGGATTTTGGAAATCAGGAATACCTGTTAATTTTGATCTGAGTTAGACCTTTCCAGGGTAAGATTTGATCAGTTATTGCCTTTGCATATGCTTGCATATATAATAAACTGTTACCCTTTTGCCCTTGCTTCTCTCTCAGTGAGTTACTACTCTATCTCAATGGGCTTTGAGTTTTCTTTTTCAGTTTTTTCAGGGTTATACCTGGCAATCCTCGGAGATTCTTCTGAACTCTGCACTCAGGAGTCACTCCTGGACATGCTGGAGCACCATCATGAAAGTTGCGCTCAAACTGAGGTTGGCTGCATGCCAGGCCAGTGCTTTACCCTCTCACTATGGCTTCAGCCAAGTAATCTCCAGCTTCTCATCAGCCATGGATATTTTAATGTCATTAAACATACCTAACGTAAGTAATTTAGGCTCTTTTAGTCCTTCTCATTGTTTTACTAGGGAATGTTAGATTGTAAGATGAACCACTTAACATAGAAGTGAGTTTCAGTTGAGATTCTGCTGCACAAACCATGTACCCAGAGATACAAAGCAGAAGTCATGAATGAGAAAACTCTGGGAAAGATGTGTTCATATAGAAACCTGGCTTAAAAGAAAAATGGCTCATTCCCATTTGCATGTTTCCCCTAAAGCGTTCAAGGTCCTTGTTCATTTTATTCCACACAGATTTGCTCTCTCATCAAATGGATAGTTTGAGACTTCCTCTGAGCCAAATGGTCTTTAGGTTCTTGGGTAAATTCCAATAATATAACAATACTGTTGCTCACATAACAGTTACAGTATATATGGGAATTCCTAAAAAGGTAATTTAAAGAAAAACAATGAGATGATATGCAAATAATCCCAATAAAATGTATTTTATCAAACCCTTACAAAAGAAGTGAAAGTAATAAAATTATATAAATATTTGAAGTGGTGCCTCTTGATTTATCAAGGAAACTTCTTAGGAAGACTGGTGCATGACTTTTAGTATTAAACTACATTGATTGATTTAGAAAAGTGTATCTGGAATAATACTAATTTTAACTTTATATACAGGAAAAGTAAATATTTTGCTCTGTGAGAAATTGTGGTTGCCACTTATTTGTGGAATATACAGGAACATAATGGTAGGCTAACATGCAAGGATAGTAGAGATAAGGACCAGGAAGATTGCTCAACGGCTGGGAAGCCAGTCTTACATGCTGGGGGAAAAGGCAGCTGAGATAGAGAAGGAACCACCAAATAAAGGATGCTTGGAGGGCTTACTTGGGATGGGAGATGTGTGCTGAAGGTAGACTATAAACCGAACATGAAGGCCACTTAATATCTGTATTGCAAACCATAGCACCCAAAAAAAGAGAGAGAGTAAAAGGTAATGTGCCTACCACAGAGGCAGTGGTGGGGTGGTGGGGGGAGGGGGAATGGGGGTGGTGGTGGGAGGGATACTGGGAACATTGGTGGCAGAAAATCAGCACTGGTAGAGGGATGGGTACTCAATTATTGTATGACTGAAATGTAAGCACAAAAGTTTGTAGTCTGTAACTGTACCTCATCGTGATAAGTACCAGGAGGTTCACTCCATGGCTTGGAGACCAGCCACATATGCTGGGGGAGAAGGCAGCTCATATAGAGAGGGGAGCACCAAGTAAAGGGTGTTGTGAGGATCCTCCCAGGATGAGAGATGCATGCTGAAAGTAGACTATAGACCAAACATGGTTGTCACTCAATGCCTCTTTTGCAAATCACAGCACCCAAAAGGAGAGGGAACAAAAGGGAATGCCCTTCCACAAGGGTGGGGTGGGATGGGGGGATGGGCGGTAGGAAGGATGCTGGGAGCATTGGAAGTGGGGAATGGGCACTGGTGGACGGATGGGTATTCAATCATTGTATAACTGAAACCCGAGCACAAAAATGTGTTAAGTCTACAACTGTACCTCATGGTGTTTCACTAATAAAAATTAAAAACTAAATAAAGAAATAAAGACATAAAGAAAAAAAAGGAAAAAAAGAAATTGTGGTTTCCAGAAAAGGAGAGGAAAAAGGGTGAAGGAAAGGGATTTAGGAATCAATTTGCTTTTTTGAATGTCATTAGAACTTTGGCAGTGGGTTTAGTGAGCTTCCACATATACTCACTGTCGCTGTTCTCCCGTTGTTCATTGATTTGCTTGAGCGGGCCCAGTAACATCTCCATTTTGAGACTTGTTGTTACTGTGTTTGGCACATTGAGTACGTCACAGGTAGCTTGCCAGGCTTTGCCATGTGGGCGAGAAACTCTCGGTAGCTTGCCAGGCTCTCTTAGAGGGTCGGAGGAATCGAACTCGGCTCAGCAGAGCTGACTGTGAGCAAGGCAAACGCCCTACTGCTGTGCTATTGCTCTAGCCCATATATACTCAATGGATATTATATTCCCCAAATTAATAGAGTATTGTAAACCAATGGCAACACGATTTTCTTTCAAGAAAACTTTTATCCTGTGAAAACGTTTGTCTCTACTGTGTACTTTATGGACAGGGAACTTAGTCCAAAATAATAAACAAAAAAGATAAATTAAAACCTCCTGGGTCAGGGAGGTAGCTCTTGTGGTTGAGAATATGCCTGACATGTGCAGGTACTGAGCCTAAACCCCAGAGTACTATTGAAGTTGTCATATGTTGTTGGTGAAGGGACTATTACCAACACTCCAATCCCTTCAGCCGTGTTTCTAGATTCCTCCATCATTATCTCATGTATCAGCTCCCTGCCATCTCCCCTGGATTTCTCAGCTGCATTTCTATTGATCATGTCTCAGAATTTGTTTGCACTGGGGAACGTCTAACTCAAAATTGACTTTAAGTAATAATTCTTTTATTGATATTTCATTTGTTTACCTTCATGTGATAATAGGTATTGGTAAATATGGAACCATTTTTATCATTACCAGAGAGCAGGGATGTTGTGAATATAGCCCTAAAATAAGAACTATTTGATTAACAACTTTAAAAAAAATAAAATAAAATAAAGGGGAAAAAAAAAAAGAACTATTTGATTAAAGTGGATAGGTATTTGTAATTTTAATTAATTTTGGTTAAACCGAACGCCACAGAGACTATTTCTATTTATCATCATATAGTGAGTAGATAAAAGTTATCTTCTAATTTAGCAGAATATTTTTAAATCTTTTTGAACTTTTTCCAATTTAAAAAGTAGAATGATATATCTATCTGTATGTTTAAATTTGTATTTCTCTATTTGTGGGCACTTCTGTCATCATTTTATTTGTCAGAAAGTCATTCTTATTTTGTTTTGTAAGCTGTTATCCTTTATTTTATATGGCAATTTTTACTTACATGAAGTGTTTTTCTTTATTATTTCTCATTTATTATTTCTCACGTATGCAGATGTGATCTTGGTTTGGTGCCTTAATACAAAACTTATGGAAAGGAAAACATAAAAAAAGACTCGGAACTTTCCATCACCCTTCTGTGTGGGAAACTAGAGCTGATCTTGGGTGTTGGCCTGCAAGACAATTATCAGAATGAGAATGAAAACATTCTGGACAATTCCCAGACAGATCACTGAAACAAAGCCAGAGGTATCAGAATCCTTCGTGCCCAGTGCATATCATGCACATTGCAGCATGTTGGTTTCCTCAGAATACTCTCATTCTCTTATACCTTTGCCTAACTTGTTCTTAGTTATGCTATTTCTCGGTGTGAAATATGCCCTGTTGAGGTTATAGCTTGGAGCATTAAAGTTATCCTTTTTTAAAAATTTTTTAACCCCACTCCTTTTTCTAGGTGACATAATAGCATTTATATTTAACAACAGGTCACATTTATTTTTGGTTATGCCATAATTTTTATTTTTCAGAAGATTTTTATTTTGACTACAGTTGTAACTAATAATATAGCTCTATAAAATAAATTTAATCCTAGGGTTGGATCCATAGTTCAGTTGACAGGGCTCTTATTTTGTATGTGGCCTATCCAGGTTCTATCCTTGGCTACCCCTTATAATCCTCTGAGCCCCACCAGAATGATCCCTGAGTGTAGAGCCAGGAGTCAGCCTTGAACAGTACCAGATATGACCCAAACCACCTACTGTCCAAAAATGTTTAAAAAATAATAATCTTCTTTACTACTCAATGGGTAGGGCATTTTCCTTGCACGCGGCTGACCCGGGTTTGATTCCCAGCATTCCATATGTTCCCCCGAGCACCGCCAGGAGTAATTACTAAAAATAATAATAAAATTAGTGTATATTAGCTTTTCACCATTTCTTACTTAAATAATCTTATTAATATTCTTTTGAATTAACTTCTATAATCTAAATAAGCTTATACACTTGTTTAACTCTAAATCTTTTTTCTCCTGATTTTTAATGCAAATCACATCCTTAAATTTATTCTCACTATTATTCTCCCTGTTATTTACTTCATTTCTGATATAAACCACATTCCCATTGAAAGGACATATAGGAATGACATTCTTCTCTTCCATATCTCTAAACAACTCATTTGTTTTAGTCTTAGATAAACTTCTCATTATATACCAATTTACTGTGTCTGGCATATCGAATACTCTCGGTAGCTTGCTGGGCTCTCAGCGAGGGGCAGAGGAATCGAACTCGGGTCGGCCATGTTGGCCGCTTGTAAGGCGAACACTCTACCCGCTGTGCTATTGCTCCAGCCCGCAGGGCAGAGCCTGGCAAGCTCCCCGTGACGAATTCGATATGCCAAACACAGTAACAACAAAGTCTCCAATGGAGACGTTACTGGGCCCGCTCGAGCAAATCGACGATCAACGGGAGGGCCTTTTCCTTTACCTTTATATACCAATTTCATTACCAGGACTTTTACAATCTAGCTTCTGTGGTGCCATCTCTCTTAGCCATTATTTATTGATGATTGACTTTACTTTTTTTTTTATTAAAAATTTTTTTAATAGTGAAACATCATGAGATACAGTAGCAGACTTACACATTTTTGTGCTTGGGTTTCAATTAATACAATGATCCCTCTACCGGTGCCATTTCCCACCACCACGGATCCCAGTATCCCTCCCACCCCCCATCCCCCCATCCCACTCCTGGGAATATATCCCAGAGAGGCAAAAAAGTATAGTCGAAGTGACATCTGCAATTGTCTGTTTATTGCAGCACTCTTTACAATAGCCAGAATCTGGAAAAAACCTGAGTGCCCGAGAACAGATGACTGGTTAAAGAAACTTTGGTACATTTACACAATGGAGTACTATGTAGCTGTTAGAAAAGATGAAGTCACAAAATTTACATACAAGTGGTACTACATAGAAAGTATCATGTTAAGCGAAATGACTCAGAAAGAAAGGGATAGACATAGAAAGATGACTTTACTTTTTGCTGTTTGAAATTTGACTGAAATAATTTCTTTGAAGTTATCTGTTAGGGTCAGAGAGATAGGACAGATATTATCGTGCTTGCTTAGCACTTAAATAAAACAATTTCTTGCTCTACATTTGTTCACCAGGAGTGACTCCTATGCACAGAACCAGGAGTAATCCTAGAGCACTGCTGAGTGTGACACCTCCCCAAAAGTAAACTATTAGTTGGACTTATGCACAAACATTTTAGGTAGCATTTATTTTGGAAAGAGAAATTGACTGGGTAAATATCTTGGTTTACTCTGTTTCTCCCTTAATATCCTGATGTTGATTCCTGTCTATAAAATATTCAAATCCAAGCAGTGCTTAGAGAGCCTGGAACCACCCTACCAATACTGTATAGTCAAGATGGGGTTATGTAGTCAAGATGTTTCACTGCTCTGGCTAGTGATTCAATGCAGCTACAAGAGTCAAAATCCCCAAGGGCTATGCCTAGTGGTATGAGTGAACAGCAGTTGTAGAGATCAAATTTATTGTCTTTGAATGCCTGGAATGCTCTCCAGCTCTTCACACTATGATCTTAAACTCTGGCTGAATTTTCTTATAAAGTAAATTAGACAAATTTTATTTAGCTCCCATAAAGAGACTTGAATTTATCTGTGTTACTAAGACATATTTCAATATTAGCCATTCGAGTCAAGATCTGTACACACATTGCATGACTTAAAAATCATTTCTAAATTTAATTTTCCTCATATTTTTTATTTTTAAATGTACTTTTATACAATACATATGATTATAATTATTTGTTTTGATTTTCTTCGTTGGCTATTGCACACATGCTTATGTTGGATCTCCTTATGTATCTTCTGAAATTAGTAATTTTTCTTTTTTCTTCTTAAGGTAAAGGTAAAGGTAAAGGCCCTCCCGTTGATCATCGATTTGCTCGAGCGGGCCCAGTAACGTCTCCATTGGAGACTTTGTTGTTACTGTGTTTGGCATATCAAATACTCTCAGTAGCTTGCCAGGCTCTCCGAGAGGGGCGGAGGAATCGAACTCGGGTCGGCCATGTTGGCCGCTTATAAGGCAAACGCCCTACCACTGTGCTATTGGCTCCAGCCCCTTAATCTGTTCTTCTTAATCTGTTTATTTCTGTTCTTTTGCTTGTAATTCTCCATGTGTTTCTAAATTCCTATATATCTTATTTGTGTAATGGTAAAATTTAATATATCAACTGGATGTATTTGAATTATTGAGCTTCATAATTCTCATATTATAAGATTTTAAATTTATATAAATTATTTCAATCAAATTCTATCTTTGTGATCTAACATCACTGGAACTGTGTCTCACTGTTGCTTGGTTTTCATCCTTTAAGATTTGTACTCTGTTCTTTTCATAGATCTACCTAAGAGAAATGTCAGTTTGTACTAGAATAAGTATAAACTTTTGAACTACTTTCTCAAAATAAGACATTTTAAGGGCAACTGTTTTATTTTTAATTTTGATTTTTCCCTTAATTTCTTGCATCTTTGTTCTGCTATTATGTTCTTTTCTTTTCTTGCCACTCTTCATTGAATTAGTTCTCTTCTTGGTTAATTCTCCATGAAGATCCCTATGGATTATGTGGGAAATAGCCATATCTGGGCTGTTGTGCTGACTTCACAAAACCAAGTTTCTTTTCTTTTGTTTGGAAGGAAACTATCTTGCAAATACAACTTTGTTAAATATTGTGTAACTCTTCCTCCTTTTTCCTCTTTTATGCCCACAGAGTTTTCCCATATGACCCCTTCACCCCAACATCCACCCTATTGTCCTACAAAAAGAGTTTAGTATTTTATATCTCTGACAATTACCTCACCTTTAGGAAATGAGTTTTTCTGGACTTTCTGAAATCTGTCATCACTTAGCCCTTTGCCACTTTTATTTTTCCAGTTGACTTCCTCCTTTGAGTTTTTTGCCCTGCTTTAGATGTTTTTTTGGTAGGCTTATTCTTATTTATGTTCCTATGATATTTCTTAGTATACATTTTTTCTTTTGTATATTCAAAAAAAGACAGTTGATAATTCTCAAAGCAAAGTTATTTCTAGAGGCTGATAATTTTTATTTGATAATAATATAATTAGGCCTAAGAAAGTACATTAGGTAAAGTATTTGCCTTGCATGTGATTCACTAAATATGGTCCCCTTGCCCCAACAGAAGTGTTCCCTAAGCACAGAGTCATGAGATTGAAAGAATCCATATTAGGGCATTAAATTCTTGTAAGCTTCAGCTAACCTGCAACATTGCTTTCTGTAAAACTGCTTGGCTGCTTTGCACCTGGCAGGGGGGGGGGGGGGGCAGGGGGAGGGGATTTGGATTGTGAACAGGGCATAACTTCTTTCTAAACCAAGTGTGACAGGATTCAGGTGTATTTACTGTTCCTGAAATGTATTGTCTCAGTAAAGCACCCTGCAGACTTGGGTAAAGGATAACTCAGGATGCGGGTAGATTGCCCATTCTGGGAATGTATTGTCTTAGCAAAGACCCCTGCAGATGTCTTGGGTAAAAGATAACTCAAAATGTGGATGGTTAGGGAGATTACCTAAGGCTTAATGATTCCAGCTGTAACTTTGCTTGTGCTGACAATCGATGTACGATGTACATAAATGCTGATCTTTGAATCTATAGGCTAAGGAGAGAGGTACTTTTAAATGGATTCGTTAAGAAAGTATATGTTGTTACAAATTTATTGGCTATGAAATGTGCGGGCCTTGCTGTAAAGGCCAGTGAAAGCCTATATAAGACCTCCTTTGAAGAAGCTCTCAGCCTCCTTTGAAGAAGGCTCTCAGGCACTGTCCACTCTGGGGTATGCTGTAGAACCCCAGCATGCTGGTCTAAATAAACCCCATTTGTACTCCTGCAGGAATTGTGTCTGTCTGGTCTCTCTGTGCCTCCCATGGCCAGGGGACTCCTGATCCCAACAGAATAAGCCCTGAGTACTGGACTATGTAACCCCCAAACAAAAACAAACAAAAAACAACTATACACAATGAGAAGAGATAAGAATGGAGATTTTGTCCTATTGGCTCTGGATTTTTACCAACTGTAAGAAGTATTTATTTATATATAAAACTTTATTCTTTTCCAAACTTTTATTATGATCAGCTGTAAAGAAACATTGTTCTTTAGAATCAAAAGCCTGCTAGACAGACTAAATGAAACCTATGATTTTTTTCTTAAAACCAACACTTTTTCTTGACACTATAAAATGTTATGACAGTTAAGTATTTGCAAGTTTAAATTGTTGATACTTTTAAACTTGATTGCAGTGTAGTTTGAAAACTCATACAATTTATGATTAAATTTTCAACGAGACTATACCATCCCTTCTTTTCTTGTGTTTCACTAATTGAACCTGCAATCAACCAATTGCTTGCTTGAGAGGTTAATTAGTTGCACCTGCATTTTTGCACCTGCAATACTGATGACCTTTTGAAATTAATATACCTGCTTTTATTTACATTTCTAACTGGCTAAGGTAACAAAATGGCAGTATTTTGCCCTAACTGTTCAGAGACATTTTAGTGTTTCCAAGATAAATTTTGAGATAAGCAATAAATACACTAATAATGATTTAATATAAACATGTCTAATTTTTATTATCAAATAAACAGAGAATTTTACCAAAATAATAAAACTTACAAGTGAGAGAAACTTATAAATCAATTTTAAAGTGTTAGAATCAAATATATAAAAAATACTATTTCAAAAAACAAAAGTATACCTCTTGAATCTTATAAAATATGCTTTCTTTGTCTTTATAGGTCTCATAAAAAGTTCAAAGGTTTTACTGAGAAGATGTTCTTTATGCAGTCAGGATAGCCACCTTTGTAAGAAGAATTAATAAACAGGGGCACCTAGACCACTGAGATTTTTATCTTTTGCCAAGAGATGTCTAAGTTCAGGTCTTGATAATTTGAAATGAAGTCAAACAGACAAACCACTTAACCTGGGATGAAAATTAATGGTTGGAAATGAATTAACTCCTTAAATATTTAATTACTTATAGATATGAAGGCCATTTCTCTGACTTGAAGTTGACCTTTTGACACACTTGTTCAGTAGGGTATTTCGTGACTAAAATCTTTGACTTCTCTCTAGGAAAAATTTATAAGAAAGCGAATTAAAAATATAGTGGTAATTAAAATTTCCAACTTTATTACCTGTTGCATGAGCGTTCGTTCAGTCGGAGGCGCTGACACAAGGAACGTGAAAGAAATTTTGTCATGGAAGGCCCAGGTTCTCTCAGACCTGTGACAAAGTTAGAGAGCCCTGAAGTCTTCTTTTATTGATCATGGTAGCACTAAAGGGAGCAATACTTTGATGTCATCAAAAGGAGTTACAGAAGGAACACTGAGGCAGCAAAACATATTGTTTCCTTGAGTCAGTAGGCCATTAATTTTGGCCTCCAGAAATAAGATACAAAACCAAAACTGAAACCTTTCTTGGGCTACAAGCACTTGGATTTGTATGCCAAAGACTAGTCTGGCTAGAGCCTACATCCCAAAGATCAGGCCTGGCTAGCACCTGAGCTCTGCATGTCAAAGACCAGCCAGGCTTCTGTGTGAAAAGGAAAACTGCCCCTTAACAATATATTGAAATTATTTACTGAAGACAGTTTGAAGGGGAAAAAATGTTCAGTCTCATCCAGACTAGTCAGGACACATGAGAAATCTTGTCCATTTTCATGGGTCCCTATGTTCCTGGTTCCTGCCCGTTGTGTGGTGCAGTCTACCTGGGCTCACCGTGACAGCTCAGTCCAGCCCCAACAATTACCGGTACCATTCTGAGAATACCTAAATATACCAAATGTAACCTGCCCACAAGGCAGAGTCTGGAAAACTCCCCATGGTGTACCCAATATGCCAAATACCAGTAACAATGATGGGTCTCATTCTCCTAACCCTGAAAGAGCCTTGAATATGGCACTTTTTAAAAAATATCAGGGCTAGGACGAAGAAGAGGTTACTGGGGCCTGCTCGAGGCAATCGACAAACAAGAGGATGGTCGTGATTGTGATCGTGATCTGTTTTATCTCCAGTTACTTTTAAGTGTTTTGTGGGAGATCCTAAAATTCCATCAGTACAAACCTAAGAAAAATATCAACTCACTGATTGCTTTGAGAGTTTGAAAAGTACATTATGAACCCGAACTGACCAAATGTGCTGGATATCTTGCTGCACAATTCCTGTCTGCTATTCTTGTTAATGGAGATGAATTTCAAAGAAAAGAAAGCAGATAGATTTAGCACATGTTGCTCTGTTATCCTTCCTGTTTGAGGATTTGCCAGGTCTTTGACCTCTGACAAAACCTTGTGTTCACTAAACTATGCTTACACATTTGACTATTGCTGAAGAATAATTGAAGAAGCTAATAAGACATTCTCTAGAAGAAGAAATTTGGCAACATGTTGTTGTGAAAAATATTAGTAAAACCATTATTTGCTATCATATAATTTTATGTTAATTTTTTTTAAACTACCAAAACCCTTACAAATGTGTTCTTTGTATTGTTTCGGAGTAACTGGTTTTGTTGTGAATGAGGAAATTGTTTTGTCTTATGGATACTATAGGTGTCTTGACAATCAACTTGTTTTCTTCTGTTGGTCACTAAGAACTTTAAAGCTAACGTCATTACCAATTTTTTCATTTGCTTGGTTTTGATTTTGCTTTTGGGTCACCCTTGGCTGTGCTCAGGGCATACCCCTGGCTTTTCACTCAGAGGTTACTCCCAGAGGGTGTAATTGGATGCTGTGATTCAACTTGGGTGGGCCACATGCAAGGTACACTCTTTAACTAATGTACTATCTTTCAGGAACCATCATGATCAAATTTTAAGAAGACATTTGAGGGTCCTGGGTAATTGCGTTAGGGCACGTGTGTAGCATGTTTCTGACCTGGGTTGGATTTTCTGCATCACACTGTCGTTCTCATTCCCCCAAGCCTCTCTGACTGAAGCTTTGGTAGTGGTTGGGAGGGCAGGGAGGGCTGGGGGAGGGGATTGAGGGGGGTAGAGCACTGCAGGCCAGAACACCGCTGGAGTGGCCCCTACATTGCAGAGCCATGGAAGAAATGCTTTCTTGAATCCCTGTTCTGCATCTAGCTGCTGGAAATTTGCAAGTGGGGCCAAGAACTTCCTAAGAACCTCTTAGAACCGTTACTCCCTCCAAAAGAATAGATCTAAATGTTTTACATTATTCTTATGTATTTATTCTCTATCTTATTTCAGCATCATTTTTTTCTTTGCTCTTTATCTTTCTTATTTATTTATGAGATGTGGAGGGTACATCAGTTATATAAAAAGAAACCTAACAGATAAAAACATAAAACTGAATTCTAAATAACTTGATCTCTATTCAAATCTCAGTTTCAAAAGAACCTTTGAGCAAAGAATCATTCATTGTGATTTATTAGTGTTCTAATGTTTTCAAAAAGGCTCTAACACTTTTAGAGCAAATGAAAGAACAGGAAAAACTAGTAAATTAGTATCAAGAGAAATGGCAGATTTTTGTGAACCTGATTGCTTTTTCCTGAGAGTGAAATTGTGAGGAGGGTGAGGGGGCATTATGCCTATAAGGTAGGTATAATAGGTGCTCACATGCTACTGTTCTTTTTACAAAGCCTTAATTTTCCTAAGGCTTCAAGAAAAAAATCCCTGATCTTTTGAATAAATGAACCTTTATTATCTATTTGCAGAGTGATCCATTTCTTTCCTCTTCCAGTAAAAGGCAGAGGAGAATTCTTCTCAGAGTTTATATGCAAAAGCAATTTCAAAAACAAAAACTTACCGAGTTTTCTTAATGGCATAATATATGTTCCTAACTTATCTTTCAAATAGCAATCTTTAAAATAGCCGTAAAGGAATAATTTAAGATTACAAGGTCAAGTCCCCAGGCTCATATAGCAACAAGATGAAGAAACAATAACAAAAAATCCTTAGACCTTTTTTTATGGTTCACTGAATAGTAAAACACTAACAACTTTTTAGCTCCAAATTAACTATTGTATCTAAATAAACAATTATTTGTTTCTTTCTTTTTAAAATACATTTTTAATAAGTATTTCTATTTAGTTTGGGCTAGAGTGATAGCACAGTGGATAGGGCATTTGCCTGGCATGCGGCCGACCCAGGTTCGATTCCTCTGCCTATCTTGGAGAGCCCTTGCAAGCTGTATTTTGCCTGCCCAGCAGAGCCTGACAAGCTACCTGTGTTGTATTCGATATGCTAAAAACAGTAACAACAAGGCTCACAATTTGTTGTGAGATGTTACTGGTACCCGAGTGAACATCACGGGTAGCTTGCCAGGCTCTCCAAGAGGGACGGAGGAATCAAACCCAGGTCAGCTGCGTGCAAAGCAAATGCCTTATCTGCTTTGCTATTGCTCCAGCCAAAATATACATATATCTTAAATTTTTATGATTTATTTTTATTTGCTGCACTATGATTTACAATGATGTAAATAATAGAATTTCGTGCACACCTTGTTCCAACAACACACTCTCTGCCAGAGTGTCCTCTTCTCTCTACCTTGTCTCCCAACTTCCCCCTAAACCTCCCCTTTGGAAGTCTCTGTTCTGTTCACCAGTTCTCAGGTTCTGTGATGTGGTCATTTATTATTCCTTTGCAATTGTTGTTCATGTCTCATATCACTATCACTGTCCTCCTGTTGTTTATCAATTTGGTCAAGCAGGCCCAGTAACATTGTGAGACTTATTACTGTGTTTGGCATATCGAATACGTCATGGGTAGCTTGCCAGGTTTTGCTGTGTGGGCGAGATACTCTCGGTAGCTTACTGAGCTCTCCAGGAGGTGTGGAGGAATCGAACTCGGGTCGATCATGTCGGCTGTGTGCAAGGCAAACGCCCTACCCGCTGTGCTATTGCTTCAGCCCATGTCTCATAGAAAAGATAAATAATTCCGTTTCTGTCCCTCTTTGATTAATTTCATTCCCAAGGTATATTTCAGTTCCATCCATGTAGTACTAAATCGTTTGACTTCTTTTTTCTCTTTTTCTTATAACCTCACAGTATTCCATTGTGTATATAAAAGAGTTTCCTCATCTAGTCACTCATCCTTGAAAACTGGGTTGATTCTAGAACTTGGCAGTAGTGAATGGTGTTGCAATGAACATAGGATTGCAGACGTCTGTAACTGATGTAAATATGTGAGTAATGATGCAATTTCACTGGCTATTCATCACTGTATCACTGTCATCCCATTGTTCATTGATTTCCTTGCTCAGGCACCAGTAATGTCTCCATTCGTCCCAGCCCTGAGATTTTAGCAGCCTCTCCTTACTTGTCTTTCCCAATGATTGGAGGCTCTTTCAAGGTCAGAGGAATGAGACATATTATAGTTACTGGTTTTGGTATATCAAATACGTCACATGGAGTTTGCCGGGCTCTACCTATGTGGGCAGGATACTCTCCATAGCTTACTGGGCTCTCCGATATATATATATATATATATATATATATATATAATATTCCTCTCTCTATATATATATGTATATTCCTCTCTATGATTTGTTACCTACTGTCTGAACCTCGTCAAATATGGTGTGGAAATTATGGAAAAGGGGTACAAAGTGTCTTATGATGTTTCACATGCAGGCTGCGCTGTCCAAAAAGTAGCCTGGAGCATGGTGGTGGTTTGGTAGTGGAGGTCGGCTGCCAGGGCTGGGTCCCTTGGGGTGGGGAGGGCTCTTACCTGCTCCTCTCTGGGGCGCCCTGAGTGAAAACAGCCTGGTACCGAGTCCAGTGGCATGGCTATGGGGGCTTCATTTTATACTCCCGTCTGGGAGGAGCAGCCGTGAATTCTGGAGGGAGGTCGATGAGGAAATTCTCTGGCAGGGTGTGGCTTATGGGTGTGACACCGGGTCACCGTAGACTGGGGGAAGCAGACAGAGGATCTCTGCAGCTGGGTCCCGTTGATCCCAGAGTCCAAGGTCACAAGGTTCAGCATTTCTTGGGGTCCCTGGGATTTCATTCATGTGTGAGGCTAGGCTGGAGCATACAGAAAGCGGCCTGGAGTGTGGCGGCAGTTGGGTGGTGGAGGACAGCTGTTGGGGTTGGCTCTCACCCTCTGACCTCTGAGGTGCCCCAAGTGAAAATAGCCTGGCACGCAGTCATTGACTACCCATATCAAATTTATAGTTTTAATGAAAATATCCTTTGTAGTTTAACTCACCTAACTTAAATATGTTAGAAATGTATAATGGGAAGCGTTTTGTAATTTAACATGAACTACAATTTAATGCTTCTAAAAAAAACTCGGCACTAAATTATCTACTGAAATGGAATAGAATGTACAGAAATCAAAAAAAAGGGGAAAGCCTGTTCAGAATTTCAGAATGTCTCTGAAGACATCGTAGGGAGAGAAATTTTATATAAGCAAGAAAATGACAAAAAAAAAACCCACAATTATTGGGTAGAGTATATAATAAAATTTATAACTATAAACAATAATATAACATTAAACTAGAATACAAAAGAGTCAAATTAATGCATTATGGATAATATTCAGAAAATACTTATCTTTGTCTAGTATATTTAAAAATAATTATATTAGGGCTTCATTTAAGATAGTTACTTAAAAGTTTTACTGTGTTAATGTCTCCATTTTACAGGTAAGAAAATGAATCCCTTTATTCAGTAATTTTCAATTACATAGATAAAAGTTAAAAGAGGAATTGACTCCAGATTTACCTTACGTACAAAAATCTCTTTTTCAAGAACTATTTTATAATACCTCCCAATAATATATCAGTACTGTAGTATATTTTCTAATATAGAATAGATGTCTGCTTTTGTTTTTCTTGTATTTGTAAATTTACATCCAAAATTTTATTCCCACTACTGAGGCATAAGAGATTTTAAAGCACAAATCAAATGTTATGATTTCTGTATTCATGTAGTACAAAATTTTATCATTGTGCATATTAGCCAAACTGTTTTCAGCAACCATTTTCATTTCTGCTCTTCAATTAATGTTAATCACAGTGATTATGCTAATCTAGGTTGTATACAGTATACAAAAAATAACAAGGAGAGCCATTTTAGAATAAACACCCCAAACAAGATCCACAGTAGATACAAATACTTGAATTGTAAATAACTTGAATCAGGTCATATGCTGAATAAATAGCAGCATTATTTAAATATTGAAGAACATGTGGCATTTACTGTTTAAAATGGCACAGCTACTCATTTTATATATCCCTTGATACTTATTTTTGAATATGATCTCTGCTTTTTGTACCATGAATTTTCTTCCAAACAATGAATCTATCTAAATTTTCTAATGAGTTCAGAGAGAGAGAGAGAGAGAGAGAGGGAGGGAGAGCGAGAGAAAGAGAGACAGAGAGAGAAAGAGAGAGAGTGAGATACAGAAACAGAGGCAGAGTCAGAAACAGAGACAGAGACAGAGTTCACACAGGAGAAATCAGAGGCACATGTCTTGCATGTGGAAAGGCCCAAGGTGATTCTAGGCATGGTGTGTGGCCCTGGTGGACCCCAACCCCTATTGGTGTTGCGCTGGTGACCTCTGATATACTAAGTGGTGCCACATTACTGAGCTCTACCAATGAACATCCCTCCCAGTTAGTGCCAGAAGGGAGGGCTAATGCCTTGGAGCACTGACTAGGAGCATGGTAAGCCTTGGAGCACTGACTGGGAGCAAGTTAAGCACGGGATTCTGGGTTCCCATGTGGTAAGATGGACAGAAACACAAACACAATAGTGCAAAAGCAGTAGGAGTTTTATTCCAGTACCGGGATCAACTATCTTACCCAGAGTGGTCTCTTGATAGCGACCCCAACTTCAGGCAGCAAGCAGTTTATATAGGATTTGATTACATAACCACTACATGCTGTATTGTTTCAAGAAAGAATCTCACTTAGTTATCAAACAAAGGTGTTTTGGCAAGTGTCTAGGGTAACAGTTAAACAATAACTTCCAGTAACAGTACCAATTTTATGATTACAATAGACTTCTCATTCTTTTAGGGTTAACAAAAAGCAACTTATGGGGCATTGTGAGAATTGATTAATTGAGCCCACTTGCTGAGCCCAGGAACTTTCCCAGGTGGGTTCAAGTCAGCTAGTTAAGCATTGTTTTATTGCTAGGAAGCTGAATCTGTTTCAGTTCCAGGAACTGAATCTGAGGCCTACTTGATTTTTCTCATTTCTTCCACCTTTCATGGCATCAGTTTCACCCTTGCAAGCACACACAGTGTTACAGAGGAAACAAAATTAAGTGATGAGTTTTGTCCACACACCTAAGTGGAGTTATATTAATAATATTGTATAAAATAATAAAACACAGAGTGATGGTGAATGTGCTCACAACACCTTTAAGGATCTAAAAGGGTGCATTTTTACTAATTCTTGGGAGCATAAAACAAAGCAGTTTGGAAAAAATGAGGCCTTAGGAAACTGTTCTTCTCTGTAAAACACCAAAATATTCTGCCATATTTAACAGCAGTTGAAAAAAAAAGCTAATAAAATGCTTTACACTCAAAAATGTATTTAAGTTGCCAGAGTGATAATACAGTGAGTAAAGAGCTTGACTTGTACGTGGCCAGCCCAGGTTCAATCCCTGGCATCCAGTATGCTCCCCTGAGCACTGCCAGGAATGATCCCTGAGTGCAGAGCCAAGAGTAAGCCCAGAGCACTTCTGGTTGTGGCCCAAACATGCATTTATGACAGCCTAAATGTTCCATTCTCTTTTAACATTATTCCATAAACGCCTTCATAAACCCATCCAGGAGGAATTTGTATCTACCAGGAGCATCATGCTGATTATTAGATTTCAGGCATGTTTCCTGACACAGTACTGCCGGGTGGCAACACAAACATCAATTTCAATTCTACATTTTGATTTTGTACGTGCTGTGCTATTTTAATATTACCTTAATTTTGATTAAAATTCATTAAAAATATTATTTGTGCTGATTACTCAATGTTTAGATCTTTTAAACTTTGCTCCTGAAGTGTCTCACTCACTTGAACTAATTCCAGTTCGATTTTCTATGAATTTATTCTAATTGTGTATGCCAAGATTCATTGAAATGTCTAGGCGGGCCCAAAAGGCATTCTCTAAAAAAGATCATACATGAATATACATCATAATATGCCTGTGGAGAATGGCAGAAATAGAAATAATAGCAAAGAATTGCCCAAACCAAGGAATTTTCTATAAAATTGGATAGAATTAAGAGAGGTTAGAAAACCATTTTTATGATCTTAGATGCAGCTAAAGATATAAAATATTTTTATGAATGCATACTCTTTTGTTTTGTGCCACAGTCAGCAATGCTCAATTTATCCCTGGCTGTGTGCTCAGATATGATTGACGTGCTCAGGAGAACATATGCGGTGGTGGGAACTGAACCAGGATCAGCTGCAGCGAAGATAAGCTCATGCCTCCTGTGCTATCTCTCCAGTCCACATAGATTCTCTTTTGGAAGAAATATGCATACACAAAGTTTTGGCTGGCTCCATAAAGACCATGTAGCCATGTGAACACTTAACTTTGTTATGTCTCTGCTTGTTTGCCTGCACTTTTAAGGTCATATTTTCCTCTCAAACACATATTCCTTTCCTTCTCTCATACTCATATCTTTCTACAAAAATTTTCACCCAATAAAAATAGATGCTTTGCAAATTTTATTTTTTGCATTGTTATGTCTTTGTCTTTGTTTTAAGTATGTGGGATTTGTCTACTGAAGAGTGAATACTCAAGGAAAATATCAGAACTATTACATTAAGATATTTGTTGCCTTCTTTAAAAATCATATTTATTTACTAATTCCATTGGAATTCCCATCATCATCATCATCATTTTGAAATTAATTTTTCTGGTTTTCTCTCAGAGATGCATTATTAGCATAGGGGTTAGGAAGATTTTATAATTTAGAGGATCAACACGTTTAGTCTTAAAATAATTTTTCCAATTTAAGTGTCTTGTGCTTATTACATAATTTTACCATTACTGAAAACCAAGCCTGCTCACTAAGAATGGCTGTATGCCAAGTTTAATTGAATTTAAATGACTTGATCAAGCTTCAAAGAATATTCCAAAATGAAGAAATTAGAAAATATCTGACTATATACTAATTTTGAAATAAAAGAGCAGGTGTCATCTTTTAAAGCACCAGTTCCCACCTGTTTATAATTCCAAAAAAAAATTTGCCAAAACCAAAGCTGAATTATTTCATCATAATTTCTTGCATATTATTTGCTGCCATGTCCTTCAACAGTGTAAAATCGGTAGTTATATTGACTTTCTATAGTACTCATAAAAGTCTTAAAGCAAAAACATATGGGACAAAGAGAGAAGATAGCAGGTATAGAAGTTCAGCCAGCTATGATACTTGGTACCTCATTTGGTCCCCTGAGCACTGCCAGAAGTGATCCCTGAGCACTGCAAGTGTGAACCCAAAATTAAAAAGTAACAGTAAATTAAAATATATGTAGCACTGTAGCTATATAAATATATATGCGTATATATATATATATATATATATATATAGTAACGGGATCTCAAGTGATCAAGATCAAGTGATCAAGTAGCACTGTAGCATTGTCGTCCTGTTGTTCATCGATTTTCTTGACCAGGCACCAGTAATGTCTTTATTGTGAGACTTCTTGTTACTGATTTTGGCATATCGAATATGCCACGGGGAGCTTTCCAGGCTCTACCATGTGGCAGGATACTGAAAAAAATATATATACATATATTTAATAATACATCAAAAATTCCAAAACATTTACTCTCATTAAGTTCAAATTACTATGTGGATGAAGGAAAAATTTTCACCATTACATATACTACATATTAAGCAATTTCTAAGATGTCTATAAATTGTAGCTTAATGAAAGCACATGTGAATTTTACTTTTTGCTTTATTTTACAGTTTTTAATCAAATTGTATATAAGATAACTTTATTCCTGCGACTTCTCAAGTGTTTCCTTCCTTATATCTGCCCCTTTCCTTCATACTTGGAGAGACCTGGCATTGTATTCCAGTATCTTTTTGTTGTCTTTGTCCATTTTTTTCTAGTGAATAATGCCTTACTGGCATGAAAGCCATGTGGACAGTCATACCATTTGTTTTGTCCCACTGGACCTGTTCAATGTAGGTGATATATTTCTTCCTATAAACCTGGACTTCTTTGCCAATTGCTGACCTTTGCAGTGGCCTCTCAATCGGAACCTCACCTTCCTTTTGGATGGGCATGGATCACACCATCTTAGCTCTTTGGAAATAAGGGAGGACATAATCTTCTTACAAATGTGGGAAATTGCATTGAAATTTCTTTTATAGCTTTTGCTCTGGTCAGAAGTCACAAAAGGATTAAACATCATTTTGGCAGTTACCATTTCAGTGATGGTCACACGAGGGAAGAGATGTGAATCTTACTTTTACCTAATAAATGACCATATGGAATTTATATGTGTGAAAGAAAGTACATAATACCAGATTCACTAATAGCTAATCATGAAATTCTATCAGAAAATAAATAACTTCCTTTTCTTAACAAATTATTTTTCCATTATAGTATAGTTCCTTTTTTCTTTTACTGTTCTTTTCTACATGTTCATTTTTGTTCATAATTTCATGAAGCTGAATCCAGATCTTAAGATCTTTGATATTTTTTAGTGGTAGATAGAGGTCAGTATCTTTCAATAATCCAGTCCTTGGAGCCAAAGAGATATTACATGAGCTAAGGTATACTTGTGTCACATGTGTTCTCAGTGGCTGTGATCCTAATTGAAAACCCAGACTGTTTAAGAATGTCCAGACACTGTCAAAGTTCACTCCTCAGCACAGAAATCAGAATATTCCTTGAGCACTACAGGGTATAAGACTCCCCTAAAAAACTCTTATAATATTTTGTCAATAGGAAGAAATATAATTCGCCAGTTAATATTGTACAATAGAAACTATAACATTGTATTCAAGCATTAAAATGCAATCAGTTCATCACTTATTTTCTCACTGGGCATACTCGCATGAACGTCATGAAAAAAAAGAGGACGTGATCACAGTATCTACTTCCACTAGTTTTACTATTTCCAATATATATTGGTCTTTTTTGACCTTTACTTTCTTCATCTTCTAATGCCTAAAAATGCCTAAACTATCACCTCTAACTACATAGAACAATTTCTGTGTTTTGTCCAAAGTCTGACTCAACAAAGTTCGCTTCCAAAACTCATGTGATACTTGATAACTTGACCTCTGGAGAACAGGTGATTCAAGCTGAGACAGAGTTTTTTTTCCTTTGACATGCAGGATTGAAAATGAGATATTATTTGGTTAGGTTTGTCACTTTGATATCAGACTTCTAACCACACATGATCCCTATCATTGCAGATGATCTGTATAACAAGCAGCTGATCTTTAGGGTCTACCCCAAATGAAGGAAACAGATGTCAAGGAAGAAGCACGGAAGAGAAAACTGAAGGAGTTGGAGGAAGAAGAAAAAAAGATGGTGAGAGAGGAAAAAAATTACAAATCCTCCCTGACTCTCAATTTTATGCACTTTGATTATACATTTACTTGAGTTCCAAAACCAAAATGATATCCTTCAAATAAAGGAGACCTCAAAGAGAGAAGAGCAGCAGTGCTGGCAGATATGGCAGAAGCTGCGAAAAGCATACGCAATGCCTGCCTGTCCTTCACCAACTACAAGGCCAAGATGACTGCCCTCCAACGTCCTGATGGATGTATCACATCTTCCAGGAGGGCAATGGAGAAGATTATCCATGACTTCTACTCGGATCTCTTCGATAGCCATGTCCACCTGTCCACATGCCAAATTCCGCGGGATGGATATGTCGTTCCCAAAGTTCTTCTTTCCAAAATCTGACATGCCATTTCATAGGTAAAGAAGCAAACAGCACCTGGCCCAGACAAGTTCAGACCCGAACACCTGAAGAACCTGCTGTCAATACTCATCAATACACTGGTTTGGCTATTCACACGGTGTCTGAATGCAAGGTTCTGTCCCAATGGAAAACCAGCAGGACTGTGCTACTATACAAGAAGGGAGACTTCCACAACATTTGCGACTATCGCCCAATGTGCTTATTGTCTGTCATCTACAAGCTGTTCACTTGAGTTATCCTGAATAGGATTGGCAGAACACTAGTTGAAGGACAACTATGCGAGCAAGCTGGGTTCCACAAAGGATTCAGCACGATCGACCATATCCACATGATAGTTAAGCTCATTGAGGTTTCTCAGGAGTTCAAGATGCTGCTCTGTCTAACATTCATTGATTTGAAGAAGGCCTTTGATTCTGTTGATATGGAAGTCGTCATCGAAGTCCTAGCCAAACAGGGTGTCCAAACACAGTACATCAGGATACTCCATGAGCTGTATTACGTATTCATTACCAGCACCTCACCATTCTATGAGGAAGTGTTTATCCATGTCAAGAGAGGAGTTTGGCAGGTCATACCATTTCACCGAAACTCTTCAGTGCCATCCTCAAGAACATCATGCGACGACTAGGATGGGAAGGAATGGGAGAGAAGATAGACAGTCGGCAACTACACCACCTCCGCTTCACTGATGACATCATTCTAATAACACCAAATATTAGCCAAGCAGCATAAGTGCTGGCCGACTTCGATAGTGAGTGTGGAAACGTCAGACTACAGCTGAATCTCATGAAGACAATGTTTATGAGAAACAGTCTCGTTCCTGATGTTCCATTTACTCTCATTGGAGCGAACATCTTGGAATGCAACAGTTATGTGTACCTAGGTCGAGAAGTCAACATGACAAATGACCTGGCACCTAAGTTGCACAGGTGGAAGAGAGTGACTTGGAACATCTTCATGAGCATCTAATTAATAGCTAAGAGGATGAAGAACCTCTGGCCCTGGGCACATTTCTTTGATTCCACTGTTCTTCCTGCATTACTATACACCTCAGAGACCTGGGCCCTATGAAAACAAGGTGAGAACGCTATTTGGCTCTCCAAAAGAGGAATTGAAAGAGCTCTACTTGGAATATCACACTTCACTCAAATGAGAGAAAGAATCGGGAGTTTCGATCTCTGTCAATGGTAATGAATCAGGGACACTGTCTTGTTTGCCAAGGCGTCGAAAATCAGATGGGCTGGACACGTAATGAGATTTGGAGATGACTGCTGGACTAGAGCCCTTACCAACTGGATTCCACAGGACATCAAAAAATTGCGTGGCAGCCCACCTAAGAGATGGTCAGACTTCTTTGTCAAGACCCTGAATGATTGGTTTGAGGTTCTTTGTGTTCCCCTGGAGCCGTGTAATCCCATCAACGGCCAAGACCCAGAGACTATAAAACCCAGCAAATGCGGCCGCACATCTTATTATTTCATTCTTACTCTGGACAAACTGGCAGGGTACCAAATGTAAACTGCCCACATGGCAGAGTCTGGCAAACTTCCCGTGCCATACCCAATATGCCAAATACCAGTAACAATGATGGGTCTCATTCTCCTAACCCTGAAAGAGCCTTAAATATGGCCTTTTTAAAAAATTCTCAGGGCTAGGATGAAGGAGACATTACTGAGGCCTGCTCGAGGCAATTGACAAACAACAGGATTGTCATGATCATGATCATGTTCCTAGAACAAGCAGACACCAATGGGCTACTCTAGCACGCGACAGGGAAGAATGGAGACAGTACTGTCACCTGCTCAAGCAAACCAATGAGTAACGGGATGTTAAGCAATCAAGTGATTCTTCAAAGACTTTGTCCTTTGTGGTTTGTTTCACTTAATTTTTATTCATATTTACAAGGCTGGCGCAATAGCAAAGTGGGGAGGGTGTTTGCTTTGCATGCGGCAGACCTGTGTTCGAATCTTCCATCCCTCTCAGAGAGCCTGGCAAGCTACTAACAATATTCTGCCCGCACAGCAAGAGCCTGGCAAGCTCCATGTGGCATATTCGATATGCCAAAAACAGTAACAACAAGTCTCACAATGGAGACATTACTGGTTCCCGCTTGAGCAAATCAATAAATAATTGGATGACAATGCTACAGTGCTATTTGAAACAAAGTTTGGATTTATGTTGCCAATAGCTTTTAGATTAATAGTCACTATCAAGTATCAAAGTAGAAAATATACTTTAATAAGTGGTTGAGAACATGTCTGCCTGTATACAAGCTCCCATCAATATCCAGGAATATGTGGAATTAAAAGTTACTTTTCAGTTCAAACTCTTTGGGAAGCACAGTACTTTCTCTATGGCCAACTAAGGGTAGAAAAGAGGCTTATTAGACTTCTTGGGGGCAGTCCACATTCCAGGTGATTTTTTTAATTTAAGACTACTGACCTGTTTATAAATATTAGCCCTTTTGTTCCTTCTGTCCATATCAAGTATAATAAGTCATATTATTATTATTATTAAGTCTAACTTTGGGAGAATGTATCTTGGTATAAATTTTTACCCTGGCTGGGCTAAAACAAAACACACACTTTAGATAAATGCCATTAAATTTAGTTTAATTCAATGCTGAATAAATTTCATCAGGGAAATATATACATATATTTATGTTATTAGCTATTTTATCCATCTCAGAATCTATGCTACGTTTCTGACATATTTCATATACATCTAGTCACTTAAATCAACGAGATAGGCAGCACTGTGAAGATATTTTGAAGGACGCTTGACAAAAACTTTAAATTAAAATGATATCTGGTTGCTCAGCCAAATGTACAATAGACAAAACTTCCCTCTAAGAAATGCCACACCATTTAAAAAGCAGGGAATTTTATAAGTTTAAAAGAAAGGGTAGAAGATTTTAATAGAGAGTTTGATTAAAAATGTAAGCACATATAAGTGTTCCTCACACAAGATGATGGGGAAACTTACAAAGGTATCATATTTTTTTATCAGGGTTATAGCTTAGATAATAGAGCAGTAGATTATTTGCAGGTATCAGAGACTCTATTGGTTGCTTTGAAACAAGGGATAAATTACCTGGCCTTTATACTTACATTACAGTACACATTATGTAGCAAAGGAGCAAAAAATAAGGTGACTTCACCAAGGGGATGACTGAGGCGAATGACTGAATTTCAACTTGATCACTTGACATCCCATTACTAATCAATTTGCTTGAGCGGGTGACAGTAATGTTTCCATTCATCCCTGTCGTGTGCCTGTGTAGCCCAATGGCGTCTGCTCACTCCAGGAACACAAAGAGCCTCAAACCGTCATTCAGGGTCTTGACAAAGAAGTCTGACTATCTCATAGGTAGGCAGCCCTCGATCTTTTGATGTCCCGTAGAACCCAGTCATAACGGTTCTAGTCCAATGGTTATCTCCAAATCGCATCATGTGTCCAGCTCATCTGATTTCCAATGCCTTGGGAAACGAGACAGCGTCCCTGATTCTTGATCGTCAATGGAGGTTGGAGCTCTGGATTCTTTCTCTCACTTGAGTGAAGCGGGATACTCCAAGCATATCTCTTTTGATTCCTCTTTGGGAGAGCCAAATAGCGTTCTCACCCTGTTCTCATAAGGGCCCAGGTCTCTGAGGAATCTGTTAGTGCAGGAAGAATGGTGGAGTCAGAAAGATGTGCCCAGAGCTGGAGTTTCTTTGTCTTCTTAACCACTTCTTCATCACTCTTGAATGCATTCCAAGCCGCTATCTTCCTCCTGTGCAGTTCAGGTGCCAGGTCATTCCTCATGTTGAGTTCTTGACCTAGGTACACATAGCTGTTGCATTCCGAGATGTTCGTTCCATTGAGAGCAAATAGAACATCAGGAACTGTGTAAACTCTAAAAGGGCACAGCTGCGGTGGCAGTCTCTGTCTCTCCCGCTGCCTGTGTTCAGTAGTCTCACCCTGCTTCCCCCACCCCTGGAGGTTGATGGTGATGGACAGGCGAAGGAAGGAAACGAGGGCCAAGCTGGTTGGTCTTAGTTGCAGTTTATTCCAATCCTCTCTCCATCCACTCCGGTCTCTCTCCTCTGCCTCTCCTTGCCCATTCTGCAGTCTCATTATATCTCCCAGGATGAGAGTTGGGGTAACAATTACACAAAGATGTGGTCAAAATCAATAGGGGTAGAATTCTTTCCCTCAGGGAAAGCCGCTCTTAGGACAGGTCCTCTCTCAGCAGGACAACCCACCCTAGAGCAGAATCCCATTGGTGTGTTTCTCCTCTCCTTGTTTAACAAGCATATAAGCATATATAATATAAATCATTTTGTGTGGATACAGTAAGAAATACCTTAAACTTATAGAATTGCCCTCCTAGGGCCATCTTGATCTCAGACTACAGTGCTCAGGCCAGATAGTCTTTCCCACCCCTAGCAGGATGCTAGTCTCATCATTACTTTTGGATCATGACAGCATTTGTCTATGATCAAACTTTTAACTTATAGTTAAGAATCGTGGCACTTTGGCCTGGGCCATTTCGATGACAGGGTAGCTCACCGCTTGCACTGGTCCATTCAGTCCCTCATCTGGACCCTGCTATTGGGGTGTTAGGAACTAAGGAACACTGAGGCTTAAGTCGAGAAAGCAGATGCCTGGGAGTGAATAATATTCAAAGCCAATTAAATCCTAAATTACAAAGCATAATGTTAATGGTCTTCCTGTATCTATACAAAAACAGCATTGCTTTAAAATAAACTATTCAAAAGACATAAGGAGAGGAGAAGGGCAATATTAACTTACAATACAATTTCAGTGTCCTAGAAGGATCTAACCTTACAAAGGAACAGATACTGATTAGGGGGGAAAAGCTGATTAACTGGTTGGGGAGGAGAGCATAGGGAAGAATTTACAGATAAACACAATGGAATGGAAGTGCCTCACGAGCACTGTAATAAACCTGAGTTCCTCGTGGCAAGGGGGAAAGGGCAAACCAATGTTAAGCCTAAAATATTTGGAGCTATATTCCAAAAAGGAATGATATCTTTTCTCATAAACTTTGTCTTCACGAGATTCAACTGTAGTCCAACCTTTCCACACTCAATATCAAAGTTGGCCAGCACTAATACTGCTTGTCTAATGTTTGGTGTTATTAGAACGATGTCATCAGTGAAGCAGAGGTGGTGTTGTTGCCAACCATCTATCTTCACTCACATTCCTTCCCATTCCAGTCCTCGCATGACGTTCTTGGGGGTGGCACTGAAGAGTTTTGGTGAAATGGTATCACCCTGCTGAACCACTCTCTTGACATGGATGATCACTTCCTTGTAGAATGGTGAGATCCTGGTAGTGAATCTGTAATAGAGCTAACGGAGGATCCTGATGTATTGAGTTTGTACGCCCTGATTGACTAGGGCTTCTATGACCACTTCTGTCTCGACAGAATCAAAGGCCTTCTTTAAATCAATGCACATTAGACAGAGCGGCATCTTGAACTCCTGAGAAACCTCAATGAGCTTGATTATTGTGTGGATATAGTCGATCATGCTGAATTCTTTGCAGAACCCAGCTTGCTCATATGATTGTCCTTCATCTAGTGTTCTGTCAATCCTATTCAGGATAACTCAAGTGAACAGCTTGTAGATGAAAGACAACAGACTTATCGGGCAATAGATACCAATTTTGTGAATGTCTCCATTCTTGTACAGTAGAACAGTCCTATTGGTTTTCCAATGGGGCAGAAACTTGCATTCAGACAGGTAGCGTGTGAATAGCCAAACCAGTGTATTAATGAGTATTGATGGCAGGTTCTTCAGGTGTTCGGGTCTGACCTTGTCTGGGATGGGCGCTGCTGGACTCTTTACCGACAAACTGGCATTTTGGATTTCAGAAGGGAGAACATTTGGAATGACATATCCATCCTGTGGAATTTGGTATGTGGGCAGGTGGACATGGCTATCGAAGGGATTCTAGTAGAAGTCATGGATAATCTTCTTCATTGCCCTTCTGGAAGATGGAACAGATCCATCAGGATATCAGAGACAATCATCTTGGTCTTGTAATTAGTGAAGTACAGGTGGGCTTTGTGAATGCTTTTCCCAGCTTCTGCCACATCTGCCAGAACTGCTGCTCTTCTCACTTTGAAGTCTGCCTTTATTGCTTCTCTGCAATGCTTTCCGAGCTTGGACATTCTCTTGTGTTTGCCTGAGGCTTGCGCCAAGCCATGTTGGTCAATGAGCTCCAGAGTTTTCAAAGACAGGAGTCTTTTTTTTTGGCTATCTCTATTTCTCAGTGTTCCTTGCACAATCATGGAGGTGCTGAACCAGTCTATTGTATTCTTCATCAATGTTGTCAATGACGGCATCTTCCCAGGTTGCCACAATAGTGCCAAAGAACTCCCAGTTGGTGGTTGTTCTGAGAGTTCTCTTCTTAAAATATGCAGCCCTTTCTCCCTGCTCTGTGAAGTAGAATTTTACACGAAGGAGACAGTGATCCGATCCCGTTTGGAATTTTGGGACAACAGCGATATCGTCAGGCAAAACAGTCAATTGAATATGATGTGGTCGATTATATTGCGGACCATCCACTGGGAGACTCCCATGTCCAATGTTTAGATTCAGCCTTATGAAACTCTGAGTTACCATGGATGGTCTTGGTCGACATGATGAACTCAGATAGTCTCTCACCCTGTTCGTTCCATTCTAGGCCATGGATCCCGATGTGGATTTCTTTGACTGATCTTCTTGGCCTATCTTGGCATTAAAATCACAGACAGTGATCTTCCAGCTCCATTTAGAACTTCTCAATTTCTTCTTCATCATAATTGGATGTTGGTGCATAGACAACGAAGATAGAAACTGCCGTCAGTGAGCCACATCTATTCAAGTGTAATTGTCTAATTCGGGTTGTTAGGCATTCGAATGATTCAATGCTCATGGCCAAGTTCATGTTGACAAGGACTCCGACACCACTGATGCCTCTTTTGTCGCATGGTACAAGGAACAGTTTTTCTCCAGTGTCGAAAATGATGTGATGTGATTGATGCCTTCTCGTCTCGGTCAGATCAATGATGTTGCAAGTGATCTTTCGCAATTGCACCATCAGGTCCTTGATGGATGCATCCGATGCCAGGGTACATGCATTGAAATACAGACAGTCATTTTTGTACTTCTTTGTTTTGGCAGCCTAGTTAGATTTTGAGATTTTATCAACCTCTTCTTCATCATCCTTGTTAATGCTGCCATATTGGTGGCTCTTTCAGTATCAGGGGAATGAGACTCATTGTATTTACTGGTTTTGGAATATCAAATACGCCACAGATAGCTTGCCAGGCTCTGCCGTGTCGGCAGGATACTCTTGGTAGCTTGCCAGGCTCTCTGAGAGGGATAGAGGCCTTTAGAGTGCCTCTAATCTCCCTTGCAGGTATTCCCCAGGTTCAAACTATATTTAAACCCCATCAAATATGGTGTGGTAATCTTGGAAGATAGGTATTAAGTGCCTTATGATGTTTTTGTAAAGCAGCCTGGAGTGTGTTGGCGGCTGGGTAGTGGAGGTAGTGAAGGTCGGCCAATGAGAGATTTATTTGGTACTGGTAGGGTGGGTGATCCCTGGGTCACCGGAGATTGGTGGAAACAGTCAGGGCAGGGTAGGGTGGGACTTCTGGGTTGAATCCCTGGGTTGCCTGAGATTTGTGGGAGCAGGCAGAAAATCTCTGTTTCTGGGTCTCATTGAGCCTGGAGTCCAAGGTCACAGAGTTCCTCCTACCTGGTTCTGTGGGGCTTCACTCGTGTGTGAGTCTTGGCCCGAGGGACTGGAAAGCGGCCTGGACTGTGGCAGTGGCTGGGTAGTGGAGATAGTGGAATTTCAAATTCCAATTACAATTTTGATTTTTTTTTCTGTGAAATAATCAAGAGTAGTAAGTAAAGAATCCAAGTTTCATGATTCAATTTTAATAACCCATCCTTTCTTAGTGTAAAGGGTATCAAATTGATCTTCAAACAAAAAAGTCATAAATGGTTGTATTCAAGTTTATGTATGTTTGTTTCTTAAGGATAACTGGGGGACCTCTCTGCATTCCACAATGCATGAAGTCAGTCAAGAAGTCAGAGAAACCAAAGGTGAGAAGGCAGAAAATAAGATAAAATCCTAAAACTGAAAGCTACAGGTTTGGAGCTTGAAGAATTCAAGAAACAATCAGGATCATAACAAAGTTCAATGTGTATCAAAGAGAAACAGGCAAATGTCCATTTAAAATCAGTGCTCTTTAGTCAAGATTAAGTCTGCCTTGGGCTTTGTAGTAAAACGACCATTTAAGTCCACCCTAGCTCAATTTGCCCCTAGTTCTTTCTAGTTGTGACTTTATCTAAGCTACTTAACATCCATGTTCTTCAATTATCTCAAATATACAAACTGAATAAAATAGCACTGCTTTCATAGAAAATGCAGTCTACTGACATAATGGATGGAAAGCTTTTAGCATAGTGCCTTTATATAGTAGTAACAGTTTTCAAAGAAACAGAAGAAAATGGAGTTACATCTCCATTTGGATTTTGTGGAATTAATTGGTCTCTTGAACAAATATCTGGTGAGTCTTATTATATAAATAAATATGTTTTCAGTTCAAAGCATAGATGATAAAAACAAGCACATGTTTAAAATAAATCAGAGATTAAGAAATAATTATGTAAAAATAATAAAGAAAATCATTCCTTGAAAAATGACTTAAATATACAAGATGGGACTGGATCACTATTTTTCCAGAAATAAAATGCTGAGGGTGAAACGGGGATGAAAATGATAAAACCAATAAAAAAAATTGGAGGTAAGTGAAATGGAAACTGGAGCCTAGTAAAATAATATCTGATATATAATGTCATAGGAATTTGGGTAATAAAAATCTAGAATAGTATTGTGTACAACCCAAAATATAAAGTGTATTTTATGAATCCAGAGTGTTATAAATCAATGATGAAATAAATACAGAAAGAAGAAAAGGTATGCATCCCATGGGGAAAATTCCAAATAACTTGCCTACGTAGATTTCTCCCAAAGTTATGGAACATAAATACCCATTCTGAAATGGGTCTGTGAATACCCATATACTCTGCAGTGGAGAAAACTGACAAATAATACATCGTTTTGGCAGTCAAAGTTAACATCAACAGTGGTGCTGTACCTAATGTGATGTTGGTGTTTATTTTTTTCCCTCAAACCAGTAACTCCAGTCTAATCATGAAAGCAATAGTAGGCAAATTCCAATGGATGGATATTCTGTAGTATATCTGACCAAACGTGAAAATGTTAAGATCTACAAAAAACAAAAAAACGTTCATAGCCAATAGAATTTAGGGAGTCATGGGTACTAAATGCAATGTAGTATTCTGAATGAGATCCTGTAAGCACAATACTCAAAAATGGAAAAAATAAGAACATAGAATATATATTGAATATATTTTATAGCATTAAATCCAAATTGGTCCATTAATCATCACCAATATATTTTACCAAGGAAAGAATAGGGGAAACTGAGTGTTTATATAAGGAATATAAGGAAATTACTTCTGCAATCTTTGTACTCTTCATTATTTATCTGGAGTTTAACAAGATTGTAAAACACAAAGTATGAAAATATATTAAACATTTGGATTAATATTCTCCTTTAATACTATAAATTTCCTGAGCTCAAGAATACTGAGCATTTCTATAGCCTTATAGTAACATTAACATGGTCTCCAGAACATATTGCTATCTGGACAAATTGGGGAAACAAACTAATGCAGAAAGCAGTATACTAGTATTCAATATAATAACTTATTTGCAGTGGAAAACTATGCCTGGGAGCATAGTAATTTTTTATACAATGAAAGCTAAGTGTTTTGATTGATATAAAGCACACTATAGAAAGAATGGAGCACACACTTAAGCCATAGGTTCTGTTTCATCTATTCCCATAATGAATGTGTCATGTTGGCACACTAATAGTTAATTCTCAGGTTATACCTCAAATTTATCCATTTCTTTACTACAATCCATACATAAAGGTCAAAATTCAGTTTTTCTTTCTTTCTTCCTTTTTTTTTTATCTCCTACACCTGCTTTGCTGAGGGTTTATCCCTGACTTTGAGCTCAGGGTTCATTCTTGGTGCTGCTCAGGGCACCAAATGTGGTTTTGGAGATAGAGCCTGGGTTGGCTGCATGCAAGTACACCCCATGTACTATATTCTTGCTCTGGATCCTCAGTTTTTTTATGTGAGACCTCCAGGACCAGCCACCACCATGCTGAGACCACTCTCTGCACACATGAAGGTACTGGCAGAGGGACAAAGTCATGTGGGTTCTGGGGCCGAGATCTCCAAGCCTACTCGGATTTGGGCCGAGCATCCTCCACCCAGATCCTCCAAATTCCAGTAGGCGGGGGTCACACCCACCAACTGACCCCCTGGCGCTGTGTAATCCCATCAGCAGCCAAGACTCAGAGACTATAAAAACCAGCTCCCGGAAGAAGAACAGTGCAGTCTCCTGCTCCCGCACCTGACTGTCCTTGCCGCTGGGGCCCCTTGGAGGTGAGCAGGTTGAGCTTTCCTCCCCGCCCCGACCAGGGCTCCGGCAGCTGAAGACCAAATTCCAGCAGGAGGGGGTCACACCCACCAACTGGCCCCCTGGCGCTGTGTAATCCCATCAACGGCCAAGACCCAGAGACTATAAAAACCAGCTCCAGGAACCGTGCGGCCGCATTCTCGGCCACGCGACATCTTATTATGACATCTTATTATCTCATTCCTACTTTGGACAAACTGGCAGGCTACCGAATGTAGCCTGCCCACATGGCAGAGTCTGGCAAACTCCCTGTGGCGTACCCAATATGCCAAATACCAGTAACAATGATGGGTCTCATTCTCCTAAAGAACCTTGAATATAATCTCAGGGCTAGGATGAAGGAGACGTTACTGGGGCCTGCTCGAGGCAATCAACGATTAACAGGATGATTTGTGATTTTGTGATTCCTTCTTTTCTTTTTGGTTTTCTTTTTTCTTTTTTGGGCCACACTCGGCAATATGTAAGGGTTACTCCTGGCTCTGCACATAGGAATTTCTCTTGGTGGTGCTCAGGGGACCTTATGGGATGCTAGGAATCGAACCCGGGTTGGCTGCGTGCAAGGCAAATGTCCTACCCTCTGTGCGATCACTCCAGTCCCCCAAATTCTTTCTTGCTTTCAGAACTCTATCTGTTGTATTCTCACTTCTTTGATTTCTCCTTCTATGGCCCATTATTTCTCTTAATATTTTAATTTTGCTTAATCTATTATTTCCTCAATATCCAGGGCCATAACATGTTGAGTGAAAGAAAAATTGCATCTGGTAGTTCTAAGGGGCCACTCATTGTGTTAGTTTGGGAAACATGTGATGCCAGGTATTAAGCTTAGGGCTCCTTTATGCAAAACATGAGCTTCAAGTCTTTGAGTCATTTATCGGAACCAAAACTAGATTTTAAAGCTATTTATACCACACTTGATTTTTGTTTTTCTCTTCATATTTATTTCACACATATTATTGTACAAACTTTACCGGAGGAAGAATTATATTCGTTTTACTGTGCACTTCCTGCACACAGCATGGTGTCTGTGACATGGGCAGAAATAATATATGCTTACATGAACTGATGAATGAATATAATGGGGAAATGTTTGACAAATGAGTGTCAATGCACCATCCCTATTGTCTCAAAGGCAAAACTTTCACCACCAATGATGGTTACCATGTTTTGCCCTTCAGTTGTTTAATATAACTTCACTATCACTCAACTTTTCAGGATATTATTCTTTGCAATTGTAGCTCTGTATTTCCTCTGTATATATAATTTGATATGAGTTTCTCAGTTGCTGTTTGATTCCTCCACCCCTCTCGGAGAGCCCAGCAAGCTACCATGGGTATCTCGCCCGCACAGCAAAGCCTGGCAAGCTACCCGTGACATATTCGATATGTCAAACACAGTAACAATTGTCACAGTGGAGATGTTACTGGGCCCGCTTGAGCAAATCGATGAACAACGGGAGGACAGTGACAGTTCTTAGTTGCTTAATATAAGAAAACTGTTACAAGACACACTAATACTCACTTTCAAGTATGTAAACTAGAAATCTGTATACAAACAAAAAAAAGAAAAATATTTTCTACTAACTTTGCAGTATACTTTAAATTTTCTCCAGCTAATGTATACCATGATTGAAAAAAAAACTGTATATTTTAGTTCCAAGTGGATATACTGCACTGCATTAAATATTTGGCATAGTGCAGTCCGAATCCAAAAATATCTCCGTATGTTATGGCTGCTGCTATATTACAAAATTAGCTGATCCATGGAGATAAGATGTTACATGTTTCACACAAGTATTGCCCATTCATTTGCATGCAAACACAGGAAAATGGAGAGCAACAGACAAAAAAGAAAATTTCATAGAAAACGAAAGTAATTCGAATCCTATATATTCTGCTAGCAATCTACCAGAATTGTAGAACTCAGTCCTAGGAGCGTATACAAACTGAATCACTGCTAGTTTCATTGGTATGTCCTTGTTTCTTCCCCAAGAAAAAGGAAAAAGAAAAGAAAACAAAACAAAAAATAAATACATTACTCGGAGAGCCCGGCAAGCTACCGAGAGTATTCGATATGCCAGACACAGTAACAACAAAGTCTCCGATGGAGACGTTACTGGGCCCGCTCGATCAAATCGATGACCAACGGGAGGGTCTTTACTTTACTTTACTTTACTTGCCTAGAAGGGGGCTGGAGCGATAGCACAGCGGTAGGGCATTTGCCTTACACGCAGCCAACATGGCCGACCCGAGTTCGATTCCTCTCGGAGAGCCGGGCAAGCTACCGAGAGTATCTCGCCCGCATGGCAGAGCCTGGCAAGCTCCCCATGATGTATTCGATATGCCAGACACAGTAACAACAAAGTCTCGAATGGAGACATTAAGACAGATACAGGCATCTAATCATTAAATTGAAATGTGATAAGCATTTCAACAAAAATATGCAGACTATACTATGGAATTTGATGAAAACCAATGAATGTGATGTCATTATAGAAATGTTTATTGAACTGGACCATAAAGACAAAAGGACACTTATAATTTCATAAATTGCATGTATATTTTGAAAGGATAACTGGTATTATTTGGGCCCTTCTAATACCTGTCCTTTCCATACATGATGTACAGTGTAACTTAAACTCTTTAATTTGTCAATTATTTTTGTATATATTTATATAAAATTTATATAAATTTATATATTTGTATATATTATATATATATATTTGTCATATAATTCTATGTAAGTTTAAGGTAACTAATATATTTGACAAATTTATCCGTTTCACTAATTGCCCCGCAGGGAAATTTTAGTCTTGTACCAAACAGAAGATAGCACAAGAATGTGAAATTTATTCTAATTTATTTAGATCTCACTTGCTTTTATGGTCCTATATTTTAACTGAAACGTTTAAAAACACATTTCTGGAACAGAAGAGACAAAGTCACACAAAAATATATGGAAAATATTCTCATAAAGAAACTCTTCGAGGTTTCTTTAAGCTGTATTCAATACAAATTCTGAACAATGTATCTAAACATTGTTATATTGAGTGTCTTCAGAAACACGACTTAAGTATTTGCATTAACAAATAATTCTAAACTTTAAACATGTACTTTTTAATGATAAAATTAATCTAATTGTGTTTTAATATTAATGCCTAGAAAGCATCTCAGATTTAGTCACACAATAATAAAAGTAATGAAATAAACTATCTCTGAAGACTAACTGTTTCATACTGATGAATGCTGAAAACAGTCTAGAGGTGCATTTGCGAATTTCATACAGATCAGGTGTGATAACAGACACTGAATAAAGGCTGAACCAAAGGAAATATAGGAAAACAGAAAATAAAGAGAAAAATAAGATGGAAGATTGAAGGTGGTAAGGAGATGATAGCCATCATTTAATGAGAAATGGTTAGATGCTGGATACTTCTTTACATTATCTGCAATAGAGTTACCAGTTATAAAGTAGATACAGTATGTATAAATGGATAAGGACACAAGTTTTCAATGAGTTGCAAAACATATACCAGCTGCCTTTCTACTAAGTAGAAAAGCTGGACTTCACAACCATATCTCTCACATCCATCACTTCTCCAGTGGGAAGACAGTGTCTGCTGGGGAAGTAGAGTATTTTAGATTTTAATACAGGTGTAAAATCATGAGCAGTGCCTTGGTAATTTTAGTTGACTTATTGCAGTAAAAGCAAAATTTTCAAAAAACCCTGTGATATGAATATGTTTTTTAAAAAATCTGAAAAATGTAGAAATTTTCAAACTATGCGTATGGTTAAAGATGTCTGTCCTGTCTTATGATATAAAACATTATACTTAAATACAAATATGATAACAAAGAAGAAAGTTCTGTTTCAGTTCCATGGCATAATAGGATTCAGTATCTAATTTGATTACACATGCACACATACACATTCATTTATACTGAATTAAAAAAAAATAACTGAGCAAAGAATGCTTTCAGAGTGCCAGCATTATCCTATAAACTATACCACACTGAACAAGTTGTGGTTTAACTTCATTACTTTCATATACTCCATTAGCATAGAGAAATTTTGGACAAAATAGTTTGAGCATATATTATAGTCCTTTAAAAGAACTCAAATTTTGAGCTGGAAACCTATGCATAAGATTTTAGTGCACTTATATTTAATGAAGAAGACATCAAATTACTTATATTTTCTGAGATGAAAACCTCAGATGATATATTTGGAAATCTAATTAAATTGCTTATGTACCTTGCCTAATTAAAACAAGATACTTACTCAAAATACCAGGACATCTAATACATCCATTTATAAATAATTCAGATGGATATTGCTGTATTCAGAAGAGACAGAGTGACTGGATTCTATTTATGTTTTAACTTCCAAATCTCTGCACTCAGTATTTTCACAGAAAAACTCTTTGTAGAACAAGCCCTGTACCAATCCAACTTTCTAAAGCTTCTCCAAAGGTGGAATAACATAAAGCAAAAAAGCTAAGAATTTATCCCTCTCCCATCATGTATGACCTTAACCCAGAAATAACTTAGCTGTCTTGGGATTAGATTTTCTCCCCAAGAAGTTTAAGGGTTTAATGGTTCAAAGAGTCTGTTTATTCCCTTAATCATTTAATCACTTAACTTCTCGTTAGTCATCGATTTGCTCGAGTGGGCACCAGTAACGTCTCCATTTGTCCCTGTCCCGTGCTAGTGTAGCTCAATGGCATCTGTTCGCTCTGGGAACATGAAGAGCCTCAAACTGATTGTTCATGATCTTGATGAAGAAGTCTGACCATCTGGTAGGTAGGCAGCCACGCGGTCTTTTGACACCCCTTGGAATCCAGTCGGTAACAGCTCTAGTCCAGCGGTCATCTTTAAATCTCATTACGTGACCAGCCCATCTGATTTTTGACACCTTGGCAAACGAGACAGCATCCCTGATTCTTTATCGTCGATGGATGTCGGAACTCCGGATTCTTTCTCTCATTTGAGTAAAACGTGATATTCCAAGCATAGCTCTTTCAATTCCGCTTTGGGAGACCCGAATAGCATTCTCATCCAGTTCACGTAGGGCCCAGGTCTCTGAGGCATATGTTAATGCAGGAAGAACAGTGGAATCAAAGAGATGTGCCCGGAGCCGGAGGTTCTTTCTCCTTTTAGTTATTTCTTCGACGTTCTTGAAGGCATTCCAAGCCACTCGCTTCCTCCTGCACAGCTCGGGTGCCAGGTCATTTGTCATGTTGACCTCTCGACCTAGGCACACATAGCTGTTGCATTCAGAGATGGTCGTTCCGTTGAGAGCGAATGGGGCATCAGGAACGAGGCTGTTTCTCATAAACATTGTCTTCCTAAGATTCAGCTGTAGTCCTACCTTTCCACACTCACGGTCAAAGTCCGCCAGCATTTGTGCCGCTTGGCTGATATTTGGTGTTATTAAAACAATGTCACCAGCAAAGCAGAGGTGGTGTAGTTGCCGACCATCTATCTTCACTCCATTCCTTCCCATTCCAGTCGTGGCCTGATGTTCGTGAGGGTGGCACTGAAGAGTTTCAGTGAAATGGTATCACCCTGCCGAACCCCTCTCTTGACATCAATGATTACTTCTTTGTAGAATGGTGAGATCCTGGTAGTGAATCCGCAGTATAGCTCACAGAGCATCTTGATGTATTGGGCTTGAATGCGCTGATTGGCTAGGGCTTCAATGACCGCTTCCGTCTCAACAGAATCAAAGGCTTTCTTTAAATCAATGAATGTTAAACAGAGCGGCATCTTGAACTCCCGAGAAACCTCAATGAGCTTGGTTATCGTGTGGATATGGTCGATGGTGCTGAATCCTTTGCGGAATCCGGCTTGCTCGCATGGTTGTCCTTCATCTAGTGTTCTGCCAATCCTATTTAGGATGACTCGAGTGAACAACTTGTAGATGACAGACAATAGGCAGATCGGGCGATAGTTGCCAATGTCATGGATGTCTCCCTTCTTGAACAGTAGTACGGTCCTGCTGGTTTTCCAGTGGGATGGAACCTTGCATTCAGACAGGTAGCGAGTGAAGAGCCGAGCCAGTGTATTGATGAGTACTGACGGCAGGTTCTTCAGGTGTTCAGGTCTGACCTTGTCTGGGCCGGGTGCTGTTCATTTCTTTACTGACAAAATAGCGTGCCAGATTTCGGAAGGGAGAACGTTGGGAACGACATATCCATCCTGTGGAATTTGGTATGTTGGCAAGTGGACATGGCTATCGAAGAGATTTGAGTAGAAGTCATGGATAATCTTCTCCATTGCCGTTCTGGAGGATGTGATGGATCCATCAGGACGTCGGAGGGCAGTCATCTTGGTCTTGTAGTTGGTGAAGGACAGGCGGGCCTTACGAATACTTTTCCCGGCTTCTGACACATCTACCAGCGCTTCTGCTCTTCTCTCTTTGAGGTCTTCCTTGATCGCATCTCTGCACTGCTTTGTGAGCTCGGACGTTAGCTTGCGGTTGCCTGAGGCATGCGCCAAACCACACTGGCGAATAAGCTCAAGAGTTTTCGAAGACAGGCGTTTTTTTGTGGCTATCTCTCTCTTGGCGTTCCTCGCACATTCATGGAGGTGCTATACCAGTCGATCGTATTCTTCATCAATGTTGTCAACAATGGCATCTTCCCATGTTGCCGCAATAGTGCCAAAGAGTTCCCAGTTGGTTTTTGTTCTGGGAGTTCTCTTTTTTAAACTTTGTAACCCTTTCTCCCCGCTGTGTGAAGTAGAATTTTGCACAAAGGAGACGGTGGTCTGATCCCGTTCGGAATTTTGGGACAACAAAGACATCAGTTAGGCAAAACCGTCGATTGAATATGATGTGGTCTATTTCACTGTGGAATCGTCCACCGGGAGACTCCCATGTCCAACGTTTAGATTCTGCCTTCTGGAACTGTAAGTTACCATGGATGGTCTTGGTCAACATGATGAACTCAGACAGTCTCTCACCCTGTTCATTCCATTCTAGGCCATGGGTCCCAATGTGAAGTTCTTCAGCTGATCTTCTTGGTTCTATCTTGGCATTAAAACAACGAAGGAAGACAAAAATGATCGTCTGTACTTTCAATGCACGTACACTAGCATCAGATGCATCCACCGAGGACCTGATGGTCCAAGCGCAAATGATCAAGATCGACATCATTGGTCTGACCGAGACAAGAAGGCATGAATCTCACCATGCCGTTTTCGACACTGGAGAAGAATTGTTCCTCGGAACATGCGATAAAAGAGGTGTCGGAGGCGTAGGTGTCCTTGTCAACACAAACTTGGCCACGAGCATTGATTCATTCAAATGCCTAACAACACAAATTGGACGTTTACATTTGAATAGATGTGGCTCACTGACGGCAGTTTCTATCTTCGTTATCTAGGCACCAACATCTCATTATGATGAAAGAGAAATCGAGAAGTTCTAGATGGAGCTGGAGAAGTTCTATAAAGAAGACCACACCTTCTACAAGATCATTGTTTATTCCCTATGTGCTAAAAAGAAATTAATTATGGAATGATTCTCCCATGTTAGAGACAGAGCCCATTTATAAAAATCCCAGAAAAAAATCTTAAACAAGGATCTGAGATATTCCAAAAAGTTCCAAAATAGTGGAATAAAGAGCAGGATAATAGAATTTTGTCTGGAATATGGAATATGTCAAACTGGGTTTTAAAAAACTTTCCCCATGAGTAGATCAAAATCCATTAAGTTGCATTTTGCTATACCTGTTGTCTTTAAAAATTTCAAGATGTGGTTATGTTTCACCTCATAGTCTTCTGGTATTAAGAGCAAACATTTTGAAGTCAGTCGAAAAAGAGAAAGAAAACATAATTGAAGTGCAGTAATTTATATATTATTGATCATGGAAATTAAATATGTTCATAGATGTTCACAATAAAGTTGTTTTTCCTACTATGTAAGAAAAAATTGTAGAAGTTTAACATAGTAAAAAATAGTTTAGAATTTCAACTTCTAAAATTTAAATGTAGAAAAAAATTGTGAATTTATCCTTCCTTCCTTCCTTCCTTCCTTCCTTCCTTCCTTCCTTCCTTCCTTCCTTCCTCCCTCTGCATATATGCATTTCTCATATTCCCCTGTTACAGCCTCTAAGTCAGTTTTTCCCTGGCCAGTCTCAGAATTGTTATTAGATTATTCAAGACAGTGATGAGTTTCTGATTTATAGAAAATGTTTCTTGAAGGAGATATATTCATTTAGTACTAAAAAGGACGTCTATTGCTTCTAACAGAGTGTGTAAGAGTAGCCATCTATGCTTCTGTGTTTAAACAGGCTGTAAAAATAAGACTTCAGTTGTCAATTATGTGGCTGAGCATAATGATATTACATACAGACTGTGAGTCAATGGGCTGATTTTGAATATGTAATTCATTTTTAAATATTTCTGGGAAACGTTTAAATTTTCTTTTCCATGTTTTTTCTCTTGAAAAGTGAGCTAATGATCATTTATTTTCTCATATGGTTGTTTGTTCATATTAATGTTTATTTCAACATTAGTCATAATAGTTAAATATAAGAACAATCAAAGTGAATTAATAGATCACTAAATAAAATACTGTACATTTAAATATTGGAGTACTGTTCAGCTATTGAAAAGATGGACTTTTGTCAATGACAGCAAAATGAATGGAGTCTAAGGGAATTATCTAAAGTCAAAAACCAGTGGGGGAAACACAAATCCTAGATCATTTTTATGTGCAATTTAAGAATACACTAAAGATGGACAAAAGAAATGCGAAGCAGTAGACATCAATTACAAAACTAATAGGAGAGGGACATAGGTAAGGGGATACAAAAGTATTAACTATACTTATTGTGGGGCAACTTTACTAATTAATTCGTTGTTATTATTGTTATTATTATTTCTAGGATAACGTTGGTTTGTTTTTTCTGCCTTGCCACAGAGAGCTTAGGTTTATTGGGTTACTCCCATCACAGTGCTCCCATTCCTCTATTTATTTGTAACCTTTTTCTTTGTGCCTTGCTTCCCCAACCAATCACCTTTATCTCCTAATCAGTTTCTCTTAACTTGTAAATATTGCTTTTCTCTTCTCCTTAAGTCCTTTGCATAGTTAATTCAGAGTGATGTCCTTCTTATATAGGCACAGGAAAAGAGTTAATGCTATGATTTTATAACTTGGGAGTTAATTGACTCCGAATAATATTCACTTCTGGGCATCTGTTCCCTTGATTGACGCCTCAGTTACTCTTCCTACCACCCCCAAATCAGCGTTCTGACAAGAGACTCGATGGACCCTGGGCAAGCTGTGAGCTACCTTCTCATCAAAATGGTCCAGGCCATAGCGCCATAATATTTAACTACAAGTTAAAAGCATGGTCATGGAGAAATTCTGTCATGATCCAAAAAACAACAACTAGATTAGGATCCTGCTAGGGTTAGGAAAGATTAATCTGGCCTGAGCACTGTAGTCTGAGATCTATAGTAAGATGTCCCCAGGAGAGCCACCGTACAAGCTTAATGTATCTCTTACTGTGTCCATACATAAGACTAATATTAAGAAGTAGGATTAAAATGTTAATTAAGATATTAATTAAATGATTGTTGGACTAAGAAAAGGAGAAACACACCCTAGTTGGTATTTTGCCCTTGAGTGAAGGGCTTTCATGTGTTGATTGTGGGACCTGGGTGTGGTTGCTACGGCCAAGGTTTGGAGGTGGGGAGAGAGGAGAGACCAAAGTGGAGAATCAGAGCACAGAGAAAAGCAGACAGGAAGAGACAGGAATGAGGGGCTTAGTGGGATTGGAACAGGTGCACGGGGAGGTTGGAATAAATGGCAACTGATCACCAACCAAGCTGGCTCTCATTTCCTGCTTTGTCCGCCCATGGCATCGGCCATCCTAGGTGGGGAAGTGACCTGAGACCACTGAACGCAGGTGACAAGAGAGAACCACGGGATCCCTAATCGTTTGGTGATTACACAATCACCAACTAATTGTGGTTACACAATTATTCATTATTATTATTTAATTGATTCACTGTGTGGTTTACAATATAGGTACTGAGAGGTTATCATGAACATTACTTTACCTACTTTTAGCACTCGGAACAGATGGAAGCTTGACACAAGTGTAAGGAAGAGGAAGGACAGTTAGGATAGAAAATGAACCAGTAAGAAAATAATATCTAAAAATAATAATTAGTATTAATGAACTTTTTGAATTTGTATGCTCACCTACCTACCTACATACATTTATAGTAAGGTACACAATTCTACTTCCTTGGTTGTTACTAAATGCAGTCAAAAACAATCTGAAGGGGGTATGATGCCGCCAGCAGGTCAATGTGTACCTGTGAGGCAAGTGCATCAGCATCCTGATGGCACCATTAGGCTTTCAGATACCCCAAAATTGCTGCTGTGCCTTTGGTCAGACCCCAAAAATTTGAGGCAAAGTTTACCAAGAAAGTAAGGTAAAGGTAAGGTAAAGGCCCTCCCATTGTTCGTCGATTTTGCCCAGTAACGTCTCCATTGGAGACCAAGAAAGTAAACAGCCAAAAGTAAGGTATGTGGGAGACATACCCACAAACCACCTCTGGCTCAGCTATATAATTGGAGGCATGGCCTCTCTGATTCCTGATTGAACTGCTTAATGCCCATGAATCCAGAGACTCAGAAACGAATCTTGGAACCCAAAGGCTTTTGGCAGAAATGCATCATGTTGCTGCAGTAGGTTACTGGCTCTCGGCCAATCCAGGTGGGAATAGGTTTTGTGCCTTGGCCTTTTCCCCTTGGTGGCCCCATGACCACCATCCTCCAGAGGCTACTGGACAGTCAGGTTTGGGTCTGCAGTGACGAGACACGCAGGGCCTCACTAAATGGGGGTAGAACCAGCCCTTTCCTCCCCATCCCAGCGAGACCCCAAGTGGCCTCCTACAAATGGCCTCTCTGGCTCCTGATCAAGCTAATTAATGGCCATGATCCCAGAGACTCAGAAACAAATCTCGAAACCCAGCAGTTTTTGGCAGAAATGCATCTGGACCGCATACAAGGTGGCCGCCGCCTCAGAGCTTATTGAAAAGCCAGGTATGAGCTGGCATGGATGGGGCAACTGCAGTCTCATGAGAAGGGGGCGGTACAGGCACGTCCTTCACGCCCTACCGAGATCATGAGTTGCCCCCCACGAGCAACTCTCCAGCATGCCCATAGTTCCAGAGGCAAAATGACTTAATCCAGAGTCTGACAGCTTGCAGCAGAAAAGTGAATGGATCATGCATTAAATTATGGCTCCATGCCTCCCTGGAAGGGAAAGGGTGTTGCTCCCTTCTGCCTTTTTCCCGCCGGGGAGCAAGGTTGCCGCTGCCTTGAAAAGCCAGGTATGAGCCAGAGCTTATTGAAAAGCCAGGTATGAGCCAGCGGTGACAGGGCAACTGCAGTCTCATGGGAAGGGGGGCGGTGCCGGCTCATCCTTCATGCCCTACCAAGGTCATGAATTTCCCCCCACGAGCGGTTCTCTGGCACAGCCATAACACCAGATGCACAGAAACCAATCTTGTAATTACCTGTCTCTTTGCAGAAATCCAAAATCACAAGGCTGCTATTGCGGCCATGCAAGATTATATGATTCTCATAACCAGCTATAGAAAACAAAGTACTTCACATTGCCTTTTCAGCAATTCTGATTGCAGTGGGGGAAATTCTAAACAATAATGCTGCATCTTTTGTTGAAATGATGAATGTAATCAATGTAGAGAAGAGTTAGGTAGAAAACAACTGCCTCACAGGCAGTGGGAGGGGTGGGAGGCGGGTATATTGGGGTTCTTGGTGTTGAAAAATGAGTACTGGTGAAGGGTAAGGTGTTTGATTATTGCATGACTGAGACTTAAACCTGAAAGCTTAGTAACTTTTTTCACAGTGATTCAATAAATAAATATATGGTAAAAGGTAAATGTAAAGGCCCTCCCGTTGATCGTCGATTTGCTCGAGCGGGCCCAGTAACGTCTCCATTGGAGACTTTGTTGTTACTGTGTCTGGCATATCGAATACTCTCGGTAGCTTGCCGGGCTCTCCGAGAGGGGCGGAGGAATCGAACCTGGGTCGGCCATGTTGGCCGCTTGTAAGGCGAACACCCTACCCGCTGTGCTATCAGCGGTAGGGTGTTTGCCTTGCACGCAGCCAACATGGCCGACCCGAGTTCGATTCCTCCGCCCCTCTCAGAGAGCCCGGCAAGCTACCGAGAGTATCTCGCCCGCACGGCAGACGAAATATATGAAGAAAAATAAATAAATAAAATTATGAAAAAAAAATAAGGTGGAGTTCACACGCAATTCAATCAACTAATCAGTGGCTGAATAAATAGCAGTACTCCTACATAAAATTTTTAAAAAATAGGAGATAAGTATATAAAATAAATATTTTGATAAAGACCACATTTACATAAATATTATTATATTATATGTAAGGGCTGGAGTGATAGCACAGCGGTAGGGCGTTTGCCTTTCATGGGGCTGGCCTGGCCGAGCCTAGTTCAATTCCGCCGCCCCCTCGGAGAGCCCAGCAAGCTACTGAGAGTATCTCACCCACAAGGCAAAGCCTGGCAAGCTGCCAGTGATACATTCGATATGCCAAACACAGTAACAAGTTTAACAATGAAGACGTTACTGGTCCCACTTGAGCAAATTGATGAACAATGGGAGGACAGATGTAACAATTATTATACTACTAGCTGTAAGTTGATGTTAATAATTAAACTTTTTATATGTATGTGAGAATAATATCTATGAATTTAGGCAGCCTTTAGAATGATCATATCCTCCATGGATAATAGGAGACTACTGTATTTTTTAAAATGGTTGAATTGAGCAGAAAGGAATAGGGATGAATCTCTCCCCAAAACAATTCTTTGAAGGCAAAGATTCTTTTTGGATAATTTCACTGCAGGTTAGAATTCTTATACAATCTGAAAGATTACATTAGAAGAAATATTTTCTCCATTTTTAACTTAGACACTGCTACCTCTAATACTATTAATAATAGAGTTTCAGGCATATAATCTCCCAATTCCACAATTAACATCAATGAGTTCATGCCTCCACCAATGTCTCGAAACTTTCCACAATTCCGTATTTGCTAGGAAAATTAATTAATTTACTTATTATAATGTGATGACATGTTTACAATTGTGTTGATTCTAAAGATTTTGATGTACACAGCTACTGTAGATCTACCTAACAAAATTATCCAAGACCTTTGATTAAAGTCCTTGTGTTACCTTCAGGTCACCTCATCATTCCCTCAACCTCATTCCCACTGCCTCCTTTCTTAATATTCTTAGTTCTGTAAGCCAGGGAAGAGAACTTGCCATCATTTTATACATTATATTCTGTTGTCTTTTTCCTCCATAGACTACAGATGAGTGAGATTATCTCACATTTGCACTTCACCCTCTGATATACTTTGCTTAATGTGATACCTTCCAGTTACATCAAAATTGCAGAGAACTACGTGATTTTATCTTTTTTTTGTCTGCATAACATTTAAGTGTGTGTGTGTGTGTGTGTGTGTGTGTGTGTGTGTGTGTGTGTGTGTGTATGTTCTGTGAAGTGGCATATATCTGTCACTTGGAGGCGCAGAGACAAGACATATGAGAGAAATGTAGAGAGCATGGAGGGTCAAGGCATCGATCTGGCTCATGACCAAGAGTAACTGCAAGAGGCCTCCTTTTATTCTATTTTTTATCAGTTACATCCTAATGACTTCATCATAGACAAAGAATCACTAAGGAGAGGACAAACAGTTACAGGATAGGCATTCATCAAAAGAACATCAAGGTATACATTGTCTTGTCAAAGCTATGCTGTTGAAATTATGTTGTAATGATTAAAACATCAGAGGAAGATATAGAGCTGGACACATGGGCTCTACAGATCACATTGCCCATATTCTTGTGATCGGTCACACAAAAAGCAAAGAGAAGGCTCATACTGATACTTGAAAGTCAAGGCAGATTAAGGATGTGTAAGAGTTGGGGGAAACTGATGCTTTGTACTGCCAAGATAAAATATGACCAGGTGAGCAGAACATACTGTGCTTCTTCAAATCATCTGGACTCACAAGTTTTATCTTGCCAACTTAATGTAAAAGTAAGTGGGGCCTCAGTTCTGCTTCCTGCTAGTAGGGCAACGTCCAGAGACTCATCCTAATGTCCTGCCTTAGGACCAACATATATACCACAGTGGGTAGGGCATTTGCCTTGCACACGGCCGACTTGGCCGACCCAAGTTCGATTCTTCCGCTCCACTTGGAGAGCCTGGCTAGGTACCGAGAGTATCTCACCCACATGGCAAAACCTAGCAAGCTACTCCTGACATAGTTGATATGCCAAACACAGTAACAACAAGTCTCACAATGGAGACGTTACTGGGCCCACTCAAGCAAATCGATGAACAACGGGAGGACAGTTCTACAGTGCTACAGTGCTCTTGATTCACTCATCTGTCATCGGATAGTTGTCCTTTCCATGTCCTGACTATTGCACTCAGTGAGGAAATGAACATAGATGTGCATGCCCTTTCAAATGAATGATTTTATGTTGCGATGTGGATAAAAATTTGTGATACTCTAGCTCAGAAATAAGTTCAATATTTTATGTTTTGAGACTGCTTTTATAGAGGTTAACAACATTCCCAACAACAGAAAAAGAGATTTTTTAACACATCTTTCCAACTTAATTTTGTATGCCATTCTCTTTAGTGTGAGATGATATCTTATTGTCACCTTGATTCTCCTGATGATAATTGACAATACATGGTTTTCTCTTCCCTATTTATCAACTCTATGTCTATTTTTTGTCTGTTTATTTCCTTTTTTTAAAAAAATGATTTTGTCAAGTTTTTTTGTTACTGAGCTTTATGAGTTCTAGGAGAGATCTTTGCATGCTTTATACTCTCCTTTACTCTCCTTTATAACTTTTGAAATAGATACAGCTAGACAGGATCCAAGGAGAAATTTTTTGTGGATGGAGCTGTCTCTACATTTGCTCTAGTATTTTTACAAAAATAAAATTATTTTTTAACCCAAGTTTACTAATGTGTAAGAAAACAGATTCAGAAAAGATTAAGATTTGTAGTGTGTGTTTGAATATGCTTGTAAGAAATGGTTGTGCTTCTTTCAATAGCTTTCAAATTATATAGCTTTCTATAAGTCTTCAAATTATTTGTAGGGAATAACATAATTTATTAAATCTACTTATGGATTCCATTACTATATTGTTATATTAATATTGTCTCCTTTAAACAATAAGAAACTGAAATGATCATATATGAATAAAATAATCCTGTGATTTTAAAAGTCATTGCCTGCTACCTAACAAGAAACATCATAGCACTGTAGCACTGTCCTCCCATTGTTCATGGATTTGCTCGAGTGGGCCCAGTAACGTCTACATTGTGAGACTTGTTGTTACTGTGTTTGGCATATTGAATATGTCAGGAATAGATTGCCAAACTTTGCCGTATGGGCAAGATACTCTCGGTAGCTTGCCGGGCTCTCCGAGAGGGGCAGAGGAATCAAACTTGGCCGCGTGCAAGGCAAATGCCCTACCCACTGTGCTATTGCTCCAGCCCAACAACAAACAGTTTGGTTATTTCTCTATGGTTAACTTGTACTTACTACACATGGATTCCTCCTGTCATTTACATGCTCTTAGTGTCTTAATTACATAATAAAATATAGAAAATGTGAACAAAAATATTATTTCTCTCATTAAAACACTTAGCATTACAAACTACTGGAAAAAAGTGTGTTCAAAAACAAAGAAAATAATTTTTTAAAGAAATTGTAATGGTTCTGAATGCCTTTAGTTAATTATGTTTAATAAGCATTATTTAGGTTGTCTATTGCGTTTTATCTTGGTTCAAAAAGAAAAATACCAGCAGCATTTAACCATGCATGAGTACACCTAGATATTTTACTCCAAACACCATTTATAGTAATGATTAATTATAGTAGAATGAAATTTTCTCTTGAAATAAAACTCAGTAATTTTTCAAAATGAAATATAAATCATTTTATACCCAAATCCACAATCTCAATTATTTTATTTTTCCTCAGTTACTCAATTATTTTATTTTATTTTTCTTCAGTTATTGTCTAGAACATAAAGAAGAGAAAAAAGCACTAATGAGGGGTTGAGGAGCTGTCTGAAAAGAATGAGCACATGTTCTGAATGTAAAATGTTCCAGTTCAATCCTCGGTGCTATGTGGTCCCCTGAAAAGATGTGAATGGCTCCCAAACATTGAGGAAGCAGCAGTCACCAAGCTATGCCAAGTATAGTGAACCCTATAGAGAGCAAGAGGAAAGAATGCTATAATGCAATCAAGCAAAAAAAGGAAAAGCTGATGTAAAATTATTTTTTTAAGTATGTTTCAGTGGGTGCACCATGTCTCCACTGAACCCACTGGGTCGAGATGTGGGGCAGAAGGCCATGGCCCGTGGCATATTTGATATGCCCAAAACAGTAACAACAAGTCTCACAACAGAGATGTTACTGGTGTCCACTAGAGCAAATCTATGAAAAATGGGAGGACAGTGCTACAGTGTGACAGTGTTTCAGTGGGGAAAGAAGGAAAGAAACAAAAAGAAATGGAGAGGAGAAGAAATGGAGGGAGGAAAAAACTATAAACATTGAGAAAATAAAGAAAAAATTAGTAAGTCAGATAAGAAAAGTGAAAGAAGGTCTCAGCAGTGGGGTTGCCAAGAGTTTCACAGAAGGAAGGATGAGAGTTTTCCTTCCAATATTTCTTTCATCTATAATTCTACATATTATTATTCATCATGCATTATTTTTATATATATAATTAGTTATAGTGCAAAACCTAAATAATCTTTTGCATTCCTTTTTGTAAGTGAAATTTGGAAAAGTAACAAAATGCATTGGCTATATGTACAAAACCCAAATTCTACACCATTGTGTACAATGTAAGATATTAGTTAATATTAGTTCTTAAAATTTAGTGTTCTGTGTTGGAATTTGACTGGATTCAACAACAAATATGCTTCTAGAACAGGGGTTTTTCACTAGTATCAGTCTTGCACCTTCCCCTAAAGGGGTTCTGAGGTGGGGATTTAAGTGGAAATCGAATAGTTTCTACTTTAGTGAGTAGGTGATATTGGCATCTAGTAACTCTATGCCAGGAATGTTTCTAAACAGCCTACACTGCCCCCAGAGCAGTTCCCCAGAATTATCTGGCTTAAAATGTTAATAGTTTAATGTCAAGAAATATACTTTTAGAAAGCAAAACCAAAGAAAAATCTTTTGTTTCTTTATAGTTTGTGTTTATGTACATAAAGGAAAGATTCACCCAGGGCACTGTACCACACATTTGTATATCTGCATTGGAAGAGTATGATTGATGATGGCTACATATAAACTTAAGAGGTTTGGAGTTATTAGATATGATTCAGGAATCCACTCAATTTCCATTAATAGGTAAACAACTTAAATAACTTTGTTGTGACTTAATTTTTCTATCCAAAATGATAATGCAATGATAATGCAATGAGGCCCTCCCGTTGATCATCGATTTGCTCGAGCGGGCCCAGTAACGTCTCCATTGGAGACTTTGTTGTTACTGTGTTTGGCATATCGAATACTCTCGGTAGCTTGCCGGGCTCTCCGAGAGGGGCGGAGGAATCGAACTCGAGTCGGCCATGTTGGCTGCTTGCAAGGCAAACGCCTTACCCGCTGTGCTATCGCTCCAGCCCTCTATCCAAAATAAAAATAATAAAAACTGAATCACATACATATTTAGAAATAATAAGTATTAACTTGGTAACTGGAAAGGTAATTGACAAATTATTATGGCTCTCTAGGTTATTATTGATATTGTCATCATTCTGAAAGCATAAAATGGAGCTTATGTTCAACTGACATCCAACAATTTAAGTATTTTCCTCCTCATCAGCTTCACAAGACCTGTCATCATTTTGCTTTGTAGTTCTTCACATAATATTATGAATGCCATAGTTCTTGCTTTCTTTTTTGAACAATTAAAAAGATAAATGTTAAATTTTTTATTATGTAGTTATGTAAATGTTGCTGAAAAGAATAAAGAAGGACTGTTAAAGGGGAGGTGTCTGTGTGTAATTAATTATTATGCTAAAATACAGTATATTAAATAACCTCTAAGATTATAGCCCACTTTTTTGCTTTGTGTTAAATAAATTATAATACTTTTTTATGAACAATCAGAGACACTAATGATCAGTCACTGAAAATTATCACACTAGTGAATATTGAAATTGTTAAAATATGCTAACTGCTACATAGCAGAAAATGTGCATGTAACACTTATAATCCTTAAAATTGGAACATAAATTTCATTATTCAAAAGAGATCTAAAACCAAAGTAAAGATATCATGATATCCTATCAATATTTGGGAATACTGAGGTTTGCTCAATATGTGTGATGAGATAATAATATTGTATCATCAGCAGTTATATAACAAGAGATCTGGAAAAAGATGCTGAAAACTTTTTATTTTCTACTCCTGACTCCTTCATCTTTATATGCTTTATTATCTCTATCTACATAAGATCTGTGATTATCGTTATATAAAGATAAGAAGAAAATGCTTCGCTAAGAAAGTGAAATAAAATGTCCTTTGATCACATAATCCCCTGTGTGTCTAGCTTCTTTAAATTTTAGAAAGAAAATAAGTAAATGTCTTTTGTTTTTCATAAATCAATTCATTCTGCTATGAGGAAGGGTAGAATGAGAAACATAAAGCTAGACGCATTTTATAAATTCTTTCCATTATGAAGTGAGAAAAAATGCATGATATTTGTCTCCTAAATCAGTGTTTTAAGGAATAAATCCATGATTTTTAAACTGTAACAAACAGAGAAATTATGTAGGACAGGAGTAAGTAGTAAATAGTAGGATATATGTGGTTGCTAGAAGCTTTGAATTAAAGTGTAGGGTCATTCTGGGGATAGATAATTGCATTAATATTAACTAGAAACTGCAATAAAGAAAGTAAATTTAGAAATTATAAATATGGGAAACTGTACCATAGAGTTGTAAAGATAGGGGAAATTAAACTGGAAAGTCAGGTGGACAAAATAATATGAATAGAATGCTGAGAATATACATTGTCTCTATTTTTGCATAATTCTTTCTTCTATCAATATAATTATGTATTACAATCCAGTCAATGTTACACACAAATAATCTTTTGTTTGGGACTGTTCTCTGAATTGTAGGTGTTAAAACTGGTCCAGGTTGAAAGAACATCCCTTCCAGTTACCTACACAAAACATCCTTAGGGGAAAATGAAGATCCTTAAGGAAGAGAATCAACAAATGTTATTAATGAAATAAGGTGCAAGGAAGGCTTTTTTGATGAAAAGAATAGATTGATGCCTACCATTAGTGATATATAAAAAACTGTGTGAAAGATTATGTTGGATAGAGTGAGAATGAGCAGAAAAACTTTGGTTAGCCCAAATGGCAGAAACTACTTAAATAAACAACTTCATCAACAGATTGCTCCCATAAACACACAGAAAAGTGTGTGTTGGCCATGCATCTCTGACATACCATTGTAATGTACTTTTTGAGTTGACTCAATATAGAAACAAACTGTATCAATTATAACAAAAATTACAGGTCAGTTAAAATTAGAGTAGATTACAGTTAAAGAACAAACATGGAGCTAATAGAATCACTAGATATTTCTAAACAGGAAGAGAACACAGCATGAATGAAATAAATTTGATCTACTTGATATCTACAGGTTAGTGTTTATGAACAATACCTCTGAAAATTCGTCCACATAGTGTTGCCAGGGAGCATATGGTGCTTTGAGGGAGTGTAGAGATCAAGACCTATTTTTATTTTCATGAGTTCAGTGAAAACAAGAGATGCAAATGCTATTTTAAAATCAACTTTAGTAATTGGGTTCCAATTCACTATCCTGAATAGTTTTTTTGTAGTTGTAAGTTAGGCTAAAATTAAACTTCGGTGTATCTTAATGTTTATATATATCCCTACCATTTCACAGGAGAAAACGTATGAATTGGTAGCTTCAACAATTGGTAGCTTTAAAATTGAAAGCACTGTATGATCTTGTGTCAGTGTCAGGACTGATTACAATAGACTGAAGATTATTGCTTCACCCATGACACTCTCATTTTAAACGCCTGACTTACCTTTATAGTCAAGTGGGAGTGTTCCCTGATGACTTAGAGCCTTTAAACCCGAGGATAACAAAATGCTGGCTGTGAAGCACATATAAATTTTAAGCAGAGAGCAAAATCAAATTGCCTGTTACACAGTTTGTTTTCATCTAATACAAGTTAGAGGAAAATAGAAAGAAAACAAAAACCTGGAGTATTCCAGGGAATAGAAGTAAATAAGTCAACAGACAATAACATGAAATATCTTTCTATGCATCCTGGTAATTGATAGAGTAGGAGCATAGCTCAAGTATTAGAAAATAATATAGCTCAGAAAAGGTTGTTCCTTTGGATAAGAGTTGTACTGCTTATTCTGTTTGCCTCTTTGTCAATAATAGCTGCAGTCTGGAAGCAGGATTTCCAATATGACTTCCATCTCAATCGTCCATTTATTTCTTAAACCATCTTTGAACTGACAGTGTCTATGCCTTGCCATTGATAATTTGTATTTTGTTCTCGTCAATTATACTTCCCAGATTATTTTCAATTATAAGAATGTCCATTGCTTTTAAGGCTTAGATTTGTGCAACTTTTAATTTTTTTTTTCTCCCAGAGCTTCTGTTTGGGAGGTTTAACAAAATCAAATAATTCTGCAATGTTGAAGTCAAGATCTACAAATACTCTGTTGAGATTTAGCCATATGGCAAACTCTTACTGAAATAATCTAATTTGTATGGTAAAGCATTCATCCACATTTTCTGTTAAGCAAACCCTGGATAACTAATAGGTACGTTGTGGTAACCATGTTTTTTTACTACATGGTCATGTTACTTTTCTCAAAATATAAAAATCATTGTTAATTTGCAGTTTTTTAGCATTCTGAATGTTGATTTTTTTTTTTTTGAGGGAGTGTCTTGTGTTAGACCACACCCAGTAGAACCCAGAGAGAGATTTCTAGCACTGTTCAGCAGTTCCCCTGGATAGTGCTCTGAAGACCACATTTGTGTCTGGGATTGTAACCAGGGCCAGGGATATGAAAGGCAATTAATTACTTAAAATCCTGGTTTGTTTGGGTTCAGTTTGTTTTGTTCTTGGGCTACACCCAACTGTGCTCAGGGCTAATTCCTGGATCTGTGTTCAGAGATCACACCTATTGGTGTTTGGGGGACCATACAGGGATCCGGGGATCAAACCTGGGCCAGCTGTGTTTAAGGCAAGTGCCCTACCCCATTGCACTATCACTCTGGTCCCAATCACACTTCTATCTCTCCACCATCACATGCAGTTTTGTAATAAATATTAAAATCAGAAGTTATCTAACATGTCATATTCATTTTGCCAGGATGCAAAATAGTTAATATAATGCCTATATGAAGGGATGATATAAGCTTTATAAATATGCTGTTTTCTGGGTTCAGAGTGATAGTACAACAGTTATACTTACCAGGTTAATTGCCAGCAACATATGCGGTCCCCTGAGCACCACAAGCAGTGAGCTCTGAGTGTACAGAAAAGGGTGAGCACCCTTGAGCAGCACCAGGTGTGGCCCCAAACCAAAAATCAATTAATTGATTAATTACTTTGATGAATTTCAAATAAAAAGCACCCAATTGTTTAAAATTAAGTAGCTTTGTTTTATGGGGCTGGAGCGATACCACAGGGGGGTAGGGCATCTGCCTTGCACATGACTGACCCGAGGTTCCATTCCCAGTAACCCACATGGTCCCCCAAGCACTGCCAGCAGTAATTCCTGAGTGCATGAGCCAGGACTATCCCCTGTGCATCACTGGGTGTGACCCCAAAAGCAAAAATAAATAAATAAATAACTTTAGTTTTTATTTTTCTTAAGTGTATTCATGCAACAGTCCATATGTTTGGAGTACTTTCAAATGTTCCAACTTCTATATTGTTATCGCAAAACATATTTAATTATAGAATTTGGAAAACATAGTAAAAATACATTCCTAATCGAAAACTTGGTGATACATGCATCATATTTTTTTCTTTTGATTTTGTGTAAATTGTGTCCTAAGTATGAAACTAATATTTCATTATATTTAATATAATGAACTCTTCCATGGATTTCAAATGAACGTAATTTAAAGCTTTTGATCTAGTAGGAAAAAAACAAAATCTTTAACCTAAACAAAACTCAAAATATTTATTGTTGACACACGCTTCTTAATTTTTTTACAAATGTCTGTATGATATGGATTCCTGATTTTGATAACTGTAAGGTGTTTTCAATTTCCTGAGGATGTAAGCATTTGATATCTCTTACAGTGTTTTCCTTTTTGTGATGTAGATAGGAGATTATTTTTGTTATTAGGAAGTAAAACACTAATAACTAGGTTAACCAACTCACATAAAGCAACATTTAAGGGTTATTATTAGTAATTTTAGGATTTAGAAAATATTTGTATTCTATTCTTTGAAAGAAGAATATTTATCAACCTATGTGTATTTTTATTTTGGTCTAGTAATTCACATTGATTATTGCTTAGCTCTTATTCTCTCATTTGGTGCTTTTGACAATTGTAAAATATGTGTTTCTATAAGGAGAAAAGAAATAAGTTTGAGTCCAGAGAATATAATGATTTATATAATAGATTAAAATGACTTATAAGGAGAATGTCTAATTCTGAAAAACAGATGCTAGTGAGAATTATCACTGGTCATTACTTAAACTGGATGATTACTTTGGTCACCATATTAATAGCACTGTCCTCCTGTTGTTCATCAATTTGCTTGAGCGGGCACCAGTAACATCTCACAATAAATTGTGAAACTTGCTGTTACTGTGTTTGGCATATCGAATACATCATGCGGAGCTTGCCAGGCTTACTCATGTGGGTAAGATACTCTCAGTAGCTTGCCAGGCTCTTGAGAGGGGCGGAGGAATCGAACTTGGGTCAGCCATGTTGGCTGCATGCAAGGCAAATGCCCTACCCACTGTGCTATCACTCTAGCCCACCATATTAAAAAAGTTAAAAATTTTAGAGATTCTTTTGAAATACCCATATCTCTAACCTTCACAGTTTCAAATCTCAAACTCTAGTCTAAGATCTATTTTCTTATTGTATCCTTGGTGTACCGCAAAGTATGAAACGATAATAACTTGCTTTTCTTTTGGAAATAGGTGTTAAAATCACCCACTAGCATTTTTTGACTCCACTTTTTTTCCTGAGAGTATATTATAAAATGGTATAAATATTGATCAACTTTTTATCACAAACCAAAAAACTGCAATAAAAACGTTTTATGTAGTACTGTATAAAACATGGTAAAGAGCTGATGTCATTACTAATGTCATTACTAATTCTGCTAACTCCAGGATTTTTAAGCCCATTGTCAAAGTAAAGTATATTTTTTGATATGTTTATTACTGTGTGATAACAAATCTAGAGGGTTCTGGGCTGGGATGACCAAGTTCACTTAAATCTGTTTTCATGGGTTCTCAGGGTCAAATCTCAGTGATGACTTTGGGATTCAACACATTAGATACTTTCTTCTTATCTTATTCTTTAGATTGGTTACTTAGTTTATTTTGTGAATTACTGCTGATTTTTGCTGTTGAAATGATGCACACTGATAAAGTTTTTTTTTTTTTATTGCAGAAGTCAATTCTAACCTCTAAGATAATATCTGCCAGTTTTTTCAGTTGACCTTATGCAGCTTTCTTGTTATCTTTCAGGTAATGGATCATTTGAATCATAACTTTTAATTAAGAAAATAAAACTGAGCATCCAAAATAAACCCAAATTTTGGTACTGAATGATCTGAGGATGTTGAGGTGAGAAAACTTGATTTTATGAACAAGTAAACATCTTCTACATTTTATTTAGAGGAGGTTCAATGAATAAGCCAAACTATTTCTCTGTGAATCACACATATTCATTTCAGCCAATGAGTAAAATTGACCCTTGACAGAAGCACAACAGGGAAAATAAAGTTAAGGCTAAAGGAAATCATAAATTCAAAACCTGCCACATTTACATTCATATCCATCCCTTACTCCCAGCAGCTTAGAAAATTTATGTTATCTTGGTTAATCACCTTCCTCCATGTACCCTATAAACAAGCATTAGAGTAGGGATAAAGATAAGAGAAAATAAACAAATGTAAGTTCAGTCCCTATTCACTCAGCTACCTTCCAGCTCAAGTAAAGATATTGTAAATTTCCATTAAACTAAAGCTGATTGTATTGCAAATTCTCTAGTCCTAGGTTAACTACCTAACAGTCCTCCACCTCCAGGGAAATCTAAGTTTGCTTTTGAAAGGGGAAAAGCACTAAGCAAAAGGCTTGAGGATTGTAAAATACTTAGAGACAACAAAAGGTCAAAAGAAAAGGGATGTCAATGTTTTTGAGTAAACTTTGTGAATCAGCTTTTTAAAACCCAAGTAAAGGTGGGCATTCTACAGTTATCTGGTGAATTTTGACAGTGTTTACTATTGGTTACAATCATTGAAACACAAAAAACTGGAAAAAAAGGTTAGGTTAATTTTGTCAGCTAAGAGCCATCAAAATCTTCCTTCTCAATAACTTAAGTCAATATTCATCAGGAAGACATTAGGCTAGGATGCTTTTTTAAATAAGGGTGTCAGAATTCCCATACATGTTGTAGTTACTGCCAGGATGTTTTCATAGTCAGTTGAAGATGTTAGCTAACAAACTGTAATTAGTGCCTCCTTCTCCATCCCTATTCAACACCCCGTTAGGAAATGCTTATTTTGTTCAGGTTAAATTGGGTAGGGAACAGTTAAGGCATTAGTTTCCTTTGCTGTTCTGTGAAGTCATGCCAAGTATTTTGATTGGTACATAGACTATAGATAGAAATTTAGTACTAGTAGAATTTTGTGCTCAAAGTATATTCAGCTTCAGAGTTACTGCATGAAAGTAAACTTTACCTTTATCTATGGATTGTTAACATATTCTACAATTTATATTGAAATTGTGAAGGGGCTGAAGCCTACAGAAGGTTGGGTGCTTGCCTTGCATGTGACAGAACCAGATTCTTATCCTCAGGACCCTGTAGGTTCCCCTGGGCCCTACCAGAATTGATCCCTGAGCTCTGAGCCCGTATTGAGTCAGAGCATTGCTTGGCTTATTGTGGATATTTTGTAATAAATATAAACATTGTAAACGAGAGTTGTGCTAAATTTTTAAGATATTTTGACTCAGATATGCTTCTAAATAAATACAACTTTTCCAATAATTTTCAAAAATTTCAGATATTTTAGAATAATCAAATAGAAATCTTGAAAGCAAACACCTTGTTTTTGTTAATCTCTTCGAGTCTATTTTCTTTCTAAAGTGTATCATTGTGGTTGCGTGTTTTAACCAGAAAACACAATGTAGGTAAAGAAAATGCTCCTCAAATCTAAATAAAGATATTTTTGGAAAAGAATAAAGATTTTTTATTTATATACTTTTTCCTTGATTTATACAACAATGTTTAGTTCTCACTATTAAAAATCTAAGGAGCCAAAATTATGTCCATGTAAGTTTTTTTTTCTTTTTATACCTTATTACAGTCCAAGCTGACTTTCTTAGATCATTCATCAATCTTCTTTAGAGAAGGAAGACTGTTAACCAATATTAATGTACAATAATTTAAGGAAGACTATATAATTACACATAAAGCATTTTGAACTTTTAGAAAAGAAAATGGAAAGAAAAATGAGAAACTTCAAGGCAGAGCATATATACATATGTTTTAGCAGTATTAGAAGATAGAACAAAAATCTTGTGCGTTGTTGGGCCAGCACCCGAGTTACCATACAAGACTCTAGGTTTCATGCTTGTGCCATTTAGTTTGGTGCTACTATGGTATGGATTCCTGGCACTCAGAAAAAAAGTTTCATGCAATCTATTAATATTTGTAAGATGTATGTTCTTTCTCTTTTAAGCCTTCATTGGAAGGTCGTGAAAGAGGAAATTGGGAAATTAGCTATTTGCTTGATAGATAAAAAATTAGTACAGAAAATAAGCATAATAGGGTATAAGCTCATAGTATGGTAAATTAGTTAAAGAAATAAAAGGAATTAGTAAAAAAAAAAGTTGGAAAGCACAGAAATTACGACCAAATAAGAGTAAGTTTAAAAGTCTATGTTTTTGTTTCAAGTTTAATTTGCATTTCATAAAATGAAATATTTTTTGTCTGTGACTACTTTGTGTATCTTTTTTATTTTTTGGGGGGGAGGGGTCACACCCAATGATGCTCGGGGGTTACTCCAGTCTCTGTGCTCAGGAATTACTCCTGGCAGTGTTTAGGGACCATATGAGATGCCAGTCAGCCGCATGCAAGGCGAATATCCTACCTGCTGTACTATCACTCTGACCCTATATTTCTTTAGATTAAAATGAAACATTTCCTTTTTAGAGGTACATTTTACGTATAATTCATTTTATCCTAAATATAAAATTTCCTTGTATGACATCTGGAAAAAGCAATTTTTAGGTAAATCACGAGAAGTTCCTCTACTATAAAATTTAAAATATAAAATCACCTAGGCAACTGTCTTAAAAATTATTTTGATGAAACTGAAAAAAATCTAAGTTCCATTTCATGATAAGGAAAAATAGTATGACAGTTAAACACTATTCCCTCCTAAGCTGTCAATTACTAAGGCATTATCTTTCTTGGTCTTAATTTCACCAACTATTTGACATCAAACTGGTACATACATCCATGCACTTCTCGTCCAATCAAAATGGAATTGCCTACCAACAGAGAAGTACACTTACAAGTGTGAAACCGTTTGACCATGTTATATTTTAATTTGCAGAGACAAAAATGACAAGCAATTTATTTACATAAAACTGTACAAAAGCAAATTAAATTATGTAAAATAGTTCATAAATAGTTGGACGAGTGTTTGATACATTTCGTCGTGTTTAGCATAGTTGCGTGCATAGTGACTCATAATAAACGATGATAAATTGTTCTTTGCTTCACTATCAACATCCAAGTAGCAGAACAGTAGTCAATGATTAACATTACAAACAGGTTGTACCACACTGAATGCAAGTGCTTTAAAATGGAAGAAATATTGTCTGAAAGTAAACCCTAGTAAGCTGGGAAAAGGAGGCCTTCCTCTGAGATGTTATGGAAAGCTCTGTCTGGGTCACAGCTAGTAAACTTAACATTTTTATGCTCATCTTCGCTTTTGTATATTTATCACCAATAAAATATAATTAAAACTATTTAGGTCTCCAGTTTTCTCATGACACTATTAGAATGGCTGCTTCTTGCAAATTGCTTCTGGTCAGTGTGGTTTAGTACATTTATTCCCTATCAGACAGCTTCCTAGGGGATCTTCCAGTCAGGTATTTTCAATAACATCTTAGTTCCACTTCTCATAAAAATAATGCCTTCTTTGTTTTTTGAAACTCAGGCAGCAGGCCAGTCAGAAACTATACAAAAGTGATAGATATCTGGAGTTTCAGAACAAACATTAGATTTTAGACTGAATCTACAGACATTTTAATACACATAAATTTATATAGTTACTCATTAATTTATAAATGTGCCCTAATGTATATGCATGCAAAGTTCACTTGATATTTTTGAGTACAAAAAAAAATGAAGATTTTTTTAATATATTGTGCAACAAAAAATTGAAACAGCAGCTAAAGGGGGAAAAAAACAAAAATAGACAATTCTACGTCAATGTTTTACTTTGTAAAATGGACAAATTTTAAATCTGATGAACTCTCCGGGTAGCTATTGCAATAAATGCTATAACATTCTAGTCGGTAACATGCAGCCCATATTAATGTCTTAATTTTATAAATGAATGATATTTAAGACTGGTCCATTATCTGAGTTTGTGAGAAGGCAAATTTTTAATATATTATTTATTATTTTCAGAAAATAAACATGGATAAATATACAAGATCAAAAAAGTTGGGAATAGCCCATTTCCCCTCATTGTCCAAACCAAACAACCTTTTTGTTTTTTGTTTTTTTTTTTACCATAACAACAGGTATAAAAGGCACAGTTGCTTATTTTGCATTCACTCATTTATTTATTTTTTTGTTTCTTTTTATTGATTTTTTTCAAAAGCACTCTATATATGGAGTGGCACCAGTTTTAACCTATTCAAAATAAAAGTCATACAAACACAAAATATATTTCTGTGTCATGCCAGCTCATAATATAATAAACATGTTATGATAGCTAATTCTACTCGAATTACTGCAAATACTTACAGTACACTGAAATTTTATTCTTTCACACCCATTTTAGTTCTAAAGAGAGGCTCACAAATTAAATGGCAATGGCATAGCTTTATTGAATGTGGTGAAAATGTCATCTGGGCATGTGGATCCAATTAATCTGAAGGTCCAGTAAGACCCATATTAGCTTTATAGACAACAGAGGATTTTCAAGATAGAGTGAAATGAGCTATCTAATGGTTTGAAGTGTCTCATGAAAGAAAGAATAAATGCATTAAAAATTTGTTCAACATCTGTGTTATGCAATTGAGTATTTCTTCTGTAACGTGCAAGAAAAAATATGTATATATTTTCATAAGTATCTTTAGAATTATTTTGTCTTAATAGGTACTTACAGATTATACAAGGCAGAACTGCTTTAATGCAGTTTCCTAACAAAGTACTAGAATTGCATCTTTCCATAATGTAAATAATCAGACATAGCCATGTTCAATTATTGATATTTTAGTCCAATGTTTTTGCTTCAATTACATACCTTCTTTCATTCTAACTACTGTACAAAAACTAACATTAACATGAAAACTCCATTTAAAAAATGATTTTAAGGAAATGACCCCCAAAGAGAACCCCATCAAACAAAGAAGTGGTTTGAAAAGATAAACATTTTAATCACTTAGAGCAAATTTACAACCTATATTCCAGGATGTTTTAAAGTCTATGAAATTCTGTAAAGCATTAAACTATCCAAAGCTACATTGTCTTTACAATTTTCTAGAAAGCCATCAAGGCAATGCCATAACCAGGTCATAAACATCCAGTGATGGAAATAATTGCTCTTTTATCCTGTTACCCGCTATCCTGGCCCTAGATTATCACTTCTGTATACATGTCCCAGCTGAAGTTCCAATTGCATTATATCTTCCTCTAGAGAACAAGTCACTGCATATCCTTTTTCTTTTTGCTTTGTTTTGTAGTTTGGGCCCACACCCAGTAGTGTTCATGCCATAATCCCTGCTCTGTGCTCCGGGATCTCTCCTGACAGGGCTCAGGGGTCTATTTATGTACCTGGACTGCAACCTACCTTGGGTGTGTGGCAAGGCAATTTACTGTGTCCCTGGCCTTCATATTTTGTTTTACCACACATACACATACTAAACTGCATAGTTTCCACTTTGAGATGTACACTTTAAAATATATCACCACCAAAATTAATTTTATGTTTAGTTTGAATTTGTTTTAGGATATATATATACATATATATGTATATATATATATATATACACACACACACACAAAGTGTCACCTTATTTCAATGCTGTCTTGAAATAGTTCTGTATTGCACAGGATTCAGAATTAATGCACTTGTATTATATGAAAGTGTGCATAGAACAAGTAAAATATGCCATTGGCCTCTTGCAATATGGATAATAGTTCTAGCATAGCCTATCTTCAATTATAGTAAGTGTGGATGTTTTCCTATGACTGTATGTAATATGTCTTTCTGTCCATAACCTAGTCACAACACATTTTTTATTTTTTTAAAATGGAATCTTCCCTGATACTTTTAAAAACTAATTACCCAGTATAATCCACAAAGGGGGCTCATTAGTTTTTCATTTTTACAATGGCAAATAAAACAAATTTACAAATAAAAACATATTTTCTGGGTATAGAGACAACATAAAACAAAGCAGTCTCTGAGCTATTTTGAGTGCATGGATTCAGTTGCTTTTGTTGAGTGGATTTTCTTGTCAAGACCAAATCTATTTCATAATTTCCCTGATCTGCCTTATGTTCTTTGGCCTTTTAATGACACAATTGTTCCAGTTACTTTATAATAGTGATGCTGTTCAGAAAAATAGATATGTATACTTTTACAATTTATAACTAGTGTAATAGATATATTTAATCAAGATTGTGTTTACACTAATAATACTCAATGAAAGCATGAAGTTGATTAATGCTTCTGACTTAAAAAGAATAACAGATGACAACTTGGGACAACACTCACCAACTGGGTATTATTTTACTCTCATTCTTTAAATTAAAATTTCAAAGCTGGGATGGATCTTCCCAAATGCGGACTAGAGTCCCTCTTTGTAAGGGCTGTGTTTTTTGAGATATTCTGAATTGGATCACTTTTGAGGGATTGCCCTTCATAATAATGAAGGGCAAACTGGATACGTCTGAAATATATTTTTTCTAATTTGCCTTTTTTTTTTTCCTTTGACCAGCCGGATAACACTCAAACTAAATCAAAGTGACTACAACCATGCTTCAGCTAAGGGAAAATGAATGTGTGTTGTGTTCTGCTAATCAGGCTTGTAACCATAAAAGAAACTTGCAGCCATCTTGTTTTTTTTTTCTTTTTTGGGGGGGGGTTGCAGAAGAGGAAAAGTGGGTGTTAGGAATCAGTGGGGGGGATCAGACATGCAAGTAACAGGGATGGTTTCTACATAGTACATTACAATCAGGCTAATAGTATCGCTCAAGGCCTGATCTGGAGGCAGAAGTGGCAGGCAAAGCTTTGTCTCTTTGGTAGCCCCCTCGTTTCCATTAAACACTTTCTCTTTGTGTCACCCCTTATTCTCCTTCTCATTCAGAAAAAGAATTTTGCTGTTGCTCCTTTAGCCTACAGGTACACTTCTCTTCTAGTGAGAGTATTGACAGGAGATGGCTTGTATTCCCCTGTTTTTGTCAGGGGAATATCCTCAGGGTTGGCTTCCTCATTTTTGCTGAAACTAGCTGCGCTGAAGGTCTCATAGGAGGAGGTCAACTTTTTGTTCAGGAGGTTTCTGTTGCGGTCACCCATGATGGCAGCCTCGCCATTGGCCAGCTTTTCCTGGCTTCCTCGCTCATCAACAGGCATGAAGGTGGAGAGTTTGGGCTGGCTCTTCTTCCGCTCCGGAGAAGTACGGACGGGCATCCAGCAGGAGTCTGAGTGACCATACTCATCACATTCCCGTGTGCACTTCCCAGTCAGGGCAACATCAGGAAGAGGTCTTGAATCTGAAAGGCAAGGAACAGAAGTCATTGAAGATTGTCATTCCCCAGCAGACTCTGCTGATCTTTAGGAAATTTCAGGCAAATCCCTCTCCGCCCTATCCCTCCTCCATCCCCCCACCCCTCCCGCCACAAACCCTTTATATAGTGTATAAAATATAGCATATTCATACCTTACCAAAATATTCTATTTTTCAAAACTCTGCAACCCATAAACCCAGAAAGAGTTTTTAAACTTTATATTTATTAAAGATAAGGTTTTGCAAAAACATGACATAAAAAGAGAAGAATGGACATTCTACTAAATGTAGAGCATAGACAAGTAATATAGTATATATACATATGTATGTTACAGGGATGATCAGACATTTTCAAGTCAAAATATGTGTTTGTATAACGATTCATGTATGGGGGTATGGGTATGTAACATGCCTATGTTACATAGGCCTCAGGGAAATTATGAGATACAAATAGATAAACTTCTTTATTTATAAATTATCCCAGAAATTGTGTACTTTTGCCAATTGAAATCCTCCTGGCTTACACAATATTTCTGATCTGCAAATAGACAAAACCTTATATTTAAAAAATAATTCTAAAATATCAAAGTTCATCGAAAGCAGAACTTAATTTGATAGTACTTTTGGTGGTAAAAAGTACAAAATCAAAGTATAAGTAGGTTATAGATGTGAAAGTTCTAGCATTATTCCCATTAACCCCACCCTAACCCACAATTTCCCCTCCACCCACCATGTAAAATGGCCTAATATGTGTTACAAAATAGTCCCTGAGTGTTCACATGGAAATGTTTTTGCCAGTGTGTTCGCTGAATAGAAATAGTTTGCAGAAGGCAGTGTAAAGGGTAAGTATGTTCGAGCTCCTAAAATTGTGATGAAACAGCATGAATTGCTAACTTATGATGTTGCCTAATGTATTGGCAATGCATTCTGTTCCTATAAGGTTAAACAATAGTCAGAGGGCTCTTAAAATTTAAGAAAAAATACAGCAGGTAAGAATTAGCAACATGTGTATGGAATTAAAATTGTTGCGTATTTTGGAGAATGATTACGTATACTACTACTATTAAATGTATTTATAATTTCTTGTTTTGTAGTCATACACAGCCACTAAACTAATCTTTACTTGGTGTTAATAATTTTGTTGCAGCTGGAGTGATAGTACAGCGGATAGTACAGTAAAATGTTTGCCTTGCACACGGCTGACCCGGGTTGGATCCCCAGCATCCCATATGGTTCCCCAAGCACTGCCAGGAGTAATTCCTGAGTGTATACCCAGGAGTAACCCCTGGGCATTGCTGGGTGTGGCCCAAAAAGAAAAAAAAAGTTTGTTCCCAGCAGTGCTCAGGAAACTGAACAAGACAGGGGATTAAACCCTGCCTCCGATATTTAAAACAAGCACTCCAGTCTTTTGAACAATCTCCCTGATTGCTATTTAATTTTTGTTTTGAGAAGAGAATGAAAGGGAGAATAACTTGTTCTCTGTCAAAATATTTTGAAGACAAGAACTTCCAGGGGGTTGCTACCCATATATTGTTTTATGTTATTCCCAAGAATCCAACTGCATTTATATAGTGTATACTATCATTTTGTTATAAGGACTAGTATTTAAAAACTATTAGTTTTGACACCAGAAAATCAGTTCACAAAGTGAATAGATGGGAGTAACACAGACACAGTTCTGGGTTTTGTATACAGATTTGCCTTATAATAAAGTGGGTTGGGGGGTAAATTATCTCCCAGATAATTATGCCCTTCGCTTTTACCTCCGAACAGTCTCTCCTATAGTTTTATTATATTCCTCTTTTGATGAGCATTTATGTTCTTTATCTGTCTAATCTAAATCAGAACTCTTCATTATTGCATGTCATTTTTTCCCTCTTTGGTGACAGTAACAGAAATGTTGACATTTGTCAACCTATTGATTTTTGAACCACTGCAGCTTAGATGTTTTGTGATGTGCACTGAGAGTTCACAAGGAAATGTCACTTTTCTTCACAGGAAGTCTAGAATTACTTTTCTCTCTCCCAAAGGTAAAATGCAAATATAATTATTTATTGCAGTTGAATGTGCTGTTATTTGACTTCAAAGTGAGTAGATCCTATTAATTTTATATCAAAAGAAAAGGCACTTTTCTATTCATTTTTTATGCAAAGCATTCTGTAACTCAAACACAAATATGCATTTTAGAAATCAAATTATTGCCAAATTTTATAAGTGTTTTCGTAATCCACCTAGTATAATGAGCACATGTAAATTCTTTGAGAATATTTCTACATTGGGATACTTTGTCCTTTTTAAGCTGAATTCAAAACTTGGAATAGGAAAAATACCTTGTGAAAATGTAAAACATGAGATCAGATCATCTTAGTCTAAACATCTCTTTATTTTTCTCTGCTTTGATAGATTCAGAGTCCTTTCTACTTTAATATAGGACCTATCATGCACACAGACTGTAACAAGGAATTTAGCTATCAAAATATAAATATAATTATAATTATGTTTATAGTTCTCTGCATTTATGATTCAGAATGATCTCCAATAATCAATCTAAGTTAATTTAGAACTTCTACAACAATTTATAGAACTCTGCCATTTAGGACTTTTAGGTAAAACTTCAATGAAATGCATTGTTTTCCCCTCGGTGTGATTTCAGTTTAAGCTAGACAGTTCATAAAAACTACAATGCTATCAACTCTTCGCACCTTTTATTTAAATTATACCCTGAAGTTCCTTTCACATATATGAGATTATATTCATTTAGAATGACTCAGTGTATAAATGAGATGCTCATCACTTTCTCCACTATGTCTTTACTTATAGTTGAAGTTATTTGCTCCTAAAATTGATTTCCTTCTGCTTACCGCTATTAATGAAGGCAGCCTGTCTTCTCAGCCACATGTAAGCTGCCACATCTCTATCCAAGAAGCATGACTTTTAATAAGGATCTCCTGTCATTTCCAAAGTCAAATACTTGATTGGGGACCACAGTGGAAGATGACAAGCTTAATTGGCTGAGACATGTTACAGTGTTTGTCATCAAATTTAGAAAATAATCAAGAAAGGCTATAAGAGATTCATCATGAGCAATCAAAATTTAGAATCCTGATGATTCAAATGAATCCTCAAAAGAAATGCCAATGATTAACAAATGCAATTTGTATTATGATGATATTTATTAAGGATAGGCATGAGTGGAATAGTATTTTCTGTAGGACTGCAATTTTTTTCTTTCAGTATAAAAGTATGCATTCTACAATCTGAAAAAATACAACAGTTTTATACACCTTAAAAAGCATAGAATATACCTTCTATAATTTTTCTCCCTTTTACTAAGATACACTCTTAAAATATCTTATTTTCATGGGATTACAGAGGAAGGATTTACAATATTGACTCCAGTTTTCCAGTGTTGGATAAAAACTGTTACCTTATATCCATAGAACACTCTTGACTTTAATTTAATAAACAAAACTAACAAAATGCTGTCCTCCCGTTGTTCATAGATTTGCTCGAGTGGGCCCAGTAACATCTCCATTTTGAGACTTGTTGTTACTGTTTTTGGCATATTGAATACGTCAGGGGTAGCTTGCCAGGTTTTGCTGTGCGGGCGGGATACTCTCAGTAGCTTGCCAGGCTCTTTGAGAGGGGCGGAGGAATCGAACCCAGCTCGACCAGGCTGGCTGCTCGCAAGGCAAAGGCCCTACTGCTGTGCTATCGCTCCAGCCCAATTTAGTAAAATTCATTTTAATTTTTAATGAAGATAGAAAAACTTAACCACAAATATTATTACTTTATTTTGAGGAAACCAATAGTATAGTAGAGTGTTCTATATTGAAATATTTTATTAGCATTTTCTAAAACAGTCAGTTTCTTAGATATGCATTTGTTTTTGTTCTCTTCCTTTAGTCAATCCTAGCAGTCCTTGAGTATAACAGAAGAAATGGCATTTATCATCTTCTATGGCACAACTCTACTTATAAGCAGATTTCTCCATTTTTGCCTAATTAATGCTATTTACTACAATCACTACATCAATTTTGGAGTGTTAAAGTCCTTTCTTACAAGTTTATTTCTCTCTCAAAAGTTCATAGTTTTAAGCCATCACATTCAAGCAGACAGTTTTAGAGGTGATTTATAATATATTAAAGTCTTCCTTACACTTTGTCTTATTTACTTTTCATTTTAAGAAATATCGGACCAGAGAGTGGATTTGCTTAGAGAAAGCTCAGGCCAAAGAACAAGTGTATCAAATTTCACTTTAGTGTTTTTATTACTCCATCTTGTTCCTTCTTAAAATGTAACAGCTGAGTTATTTAGATTTAGCTGGTTATTTCTACCTATAACCACAACAGTCTCTAAAAACAGCAGTCTCAAACAAAAAAAAGAAAAGAAGAAAACAGACATTATCTAGGAATCACAGGAAATGGATGCCTCAACATCACACATTTTACTAAATGAAAAAAAAAGGTGCAACTTTCCCAAAGCTACACATTTCCTAAAGTAGCACTGTAGCACAGTCCTGTTGTTGTTCATCCATTTGCTGGAGCGGGAACCAGTAATGTCTCCATTGTGACACTTGTTACTGTTTTTGACATATCAACTATGCCATAGAGAGCTTGTCAGGCTCTGTTGTGCAGGGGGATACTCTCGGTAGCTTGCCAGGCTCTTCAAGGGGGACAGAGGAATCGAACCCAGGTGGGCTGTGTGCAAGGCAAGTGCCCTACCCACTGTGCTTTCGCTCCAGCATTTCCTGAGGATAATAACTACTTTAAGAAGTTAAGTTCTAAATTTATAAATAAATCTCTTCTTATTTGACAACGTAGATATGCATTCGTGGGAAGATGCTGCTATTATGACATCAACAAGAAATGACAGGCACACAATATGGAAACTCATTAGAAATAATCAGGAAAATCTGGATTTGCAGAGAGATTGAATGTTTCCACAAACTGTCTTACACATTTCAGATACCATTAGAGGTGTGATTATTATAAAAGAGCTCTGTAAGTATTTTTTTTTTGCTTTGCTTTTGTACAATATATAATTCAGTAGCCAAAGATCGTTATTTGGTATCCCTTCATCAATGTTTCAGGGGAATGTACCATTCATCATGCTCCCATATTCCCAGGAAAGCTCAGTTCTCTCTGGTGCAAGCTTGAAATTTTACTTTTTTTTTTTGTACTTTTAAAGCTCAGATAAAGATACATTGCATCATTAGCTAGTTTATACGATAAATGTATTTGATTCTTGGACCACCTGAAGCAAAAAAATTACTCATCAATGAGTAGATGTCCTAAACATTCATATCATTTCTATAATTCTTTAAGATCAAGCACTTGGAGGCCAGAGCCACAGTAGATAGAGCATATGCCTTGCATGCAGGTGACCTGTGTTCGATTCTCAGGACCAAATAAGGTCCCCTGAGCATCACCAGGAGTGATCACTGAATGCAGCATCAGGAGTAAGCACTGCTGGTTGTGCCTCTGTTATCCCCCCCCCCAAAAAAAAAACAAAAAACAAACAAAACTAGATCAAATGCTAACACATTCTCAAGATTACTTGACAATAATTTTAATTCTTGACAAACGAAGAACTGTGATATTCTCTCTCTTGTTTGGGAGAGGGGAAAACATACACAGTGATCTCTTTCCTTTTTTTCTTTTAAACTATTTTTTCTTGTTACATGAATCATCTATATCATATATGAACTCATTTTATAGATATTCTCCTAAATCCTAGTAAAATCTACTGAACTATGAAAAGATGTTACAAGAATATAAACAACAAAAAAGGCAGTGTACAATGGTTTTCATCTTCAAGCAAATATTTTAACAATGCATTTATTTTATTTCACGCAAATGAAAATCTTATATTTAAATGATTAAGTCAAGGGATTTATTTCAAAATAACTGTCAGGACCTAATGAATTTTTTTTGTAATAAAATTGATGGGAAAGGGCTGGAGGAATGGAGACATTATTGGCTCCTGCTCGAGTAAATCGATGAACAACGGGATAACAGTGACAGTGACAAAATAAAATTGATAGCAAATGATAAAATTTTGTTGAAAAATTATTTTCATCATGAACAAAAATTAGGTGTATGGTAATAAGATCCAAAACTGCATAATAAGTAGGACTTTTTAAGAGCAGTACTATAAAGCTATGCCTTTGAGGATTCAGGGATGATTGAAAAAGAAACATTTTAACAAATGTTGGGAACCTTTGGGGTCATTGAGTTGGACAAGTAAGTTGCAAATCTCTAAATACCAAACACTATCTTTAAGACAAGAAAAAATGTATAGTTAAGTGTTGCCCAGGGCTACAAGGGGAATGTAATTTCTAGACTTTCATAATTGATTATAAAATCACTAGATTAAGTCTAATTAGAAGAGGATGTAAGGAACTCATACCAACCCAACTCTTACATCAAGCTCATCTATAACTCTTCTGAATACTTCTTTTAAGGGCAGTGGATTTGTGAAAATAACAAATTTAGTATTCTAACAATTGCTAAGTGTGATTCATGTACAATTTGTGGAATTGAGTAATCATAGCTACGAACTTGGAACTTAAGAAATCATAGCTATGAGCTTCAAGTTCTTCAAGGTAAAATCATGATATCTACTTCCTTGTTAATTATTTATAAAATAAATAAATGTCAATATATGTAGAGCCCACAGCATGTTCTCTGGTAGAGTATGCATGCCCAATCAAACTTAGGCCATAGTCCTGGAAAGATTTAGGAGAGTAGAAATATTAGTTTTCTCTATGCAATCTTCCTCAAAAGAAGACGCTTTAGGATCTACACATGGGCACTAAGTTTTTGGGATTAAACTCCTAACTTTGTCACTTAGTAATTGGGTAGTTATTAAGAGTTATTTTATTTATTGAAATGTATTCATCTGTAAAAGGAGCATGATAATTAACTTTTGAGGATCATTATAAGAATGAAATGTAATAACATCGATAAAATATCCTGAAAATATTCTAAAATATAGCAAGTCTTTAATCAATTTTAGCTGCTTTGTGTGCAAAGTTCCTTATCCAAAATTCAGTCAAGAAAGTTCTGGGAGGGTCCAGACGTGAAGTCTAAATGATAGAGCACATGACTTACATGTGAGGCCCTGCATAGGATGCTCAGCATTTTATGGCCTTTGAGCATCACAGAGGGCTGGAGCAATAGCACAGTGGGTAGGGCGTTTGCCTTGCACGTAGCCGACACAGCCGACCAGAGTTTGGTTCCTCCATCCCTCTCAGAGAGCCTGGCAAGCTACCGAGAGTACGTAGCCCTCACGGCAAAGCCTGGCAAGCTACCCATGACGTATTCGATATGCCAAACACAGTAACAACAAGTCTTACAATGGAGACATTACTGGGCCCGCTCAAGCAAATCGATGAACAACGGGAGGACAGTGACAGTGACAGTGAGCATCACAGATATAGCCCAGTTGTCTTCGAAGAAAATTCTAGCTCTACTAGGCCTTAGTGACCCATAAGTGTGCCTTCAAATTCCTGAATAAGTGACTCCCCACCCCAATGACAGAAAGCTTCAAAAACCTAGCTATTTTTTTCATAAAGTTAAAACAAGCCTGAAATTCAATACAAGATTATTTTTCACCTTCATTTCTCTTTCAGAATGTGAATATACTTAATAATAGAAATGCTACTTAATTAAGAGAACTGCCTCAAACTCTTTTGGTTATTTAACATCATAAAGGATACGATTTTGAGGTGTATCTGTCTCCAAGGTTTCATACAACTTTGAAAAAAATGCCAGTTATCAAAGGGCAAGCATTTGAATTAATTTTCTAGAAGTAAAAATAAATTTATATTGATAAACTCTGAACTACAGAGGACTGCAATATATTCAGGAAAATCCACTAGTCACTATATCCTGGTACTCTGTGTCAGGTGTTCCTCAATGATTTTTTATTAAGATTTTATTGGAGAAGATTTATTCAGTATGTGTCATTATGTTTGCTGAAAACTAAAGGGCAAGTGCATCATTATTTTGAAGTTTTCTTTACGATCCACAAGATCAACTTCAGATTTTCTCTCCAAAGAGATTGTTGTAATGAATTGGGTTTGTGCTGTCTTGTTTTGCTAACATGATGATAGTATAATAAGAATTTGAATTTTAAGATATATAAAAATTAACAATAAACTAATCTAAAGACAAAGAGGTTGAAAATCAATGAAAGACAAAAATCAGGGCAAACATCTAAAATGCAGTGTTCAGAGAGAGCACACACACACACACACACACATGCACACACACACACACACACGTGAGCACGTGCAAAAGCAGTGGATGAGTTACAACTACAAAAGAAAAAAAAACACTCTTGTGTCCCCGGATGCATCCTTTTGAATACAACTGCGCTGCTACTACTGTCAAGATTTAGATACAAATTCCGTTCCCCTTGAAACTGGGCTGTCTTTGATGACTAGCAGGTGGCAGAAGGGATACTGGGCCATTTCTAGGCTAGGTCCCAAGAGGCTGAGCTCCTTTTTCTTTTTTGCCCTTGGAAGCTTGTGATCCCCATGCTGAGAGAAAGCACAACCTAGTTCCTTTAAAGATAGAACACTTAGTTCAGAGGAGATCCCAGCTGCCTTCTCTGGCCCAGCAGGGGCTATCGACAACCAACTTTCTAGTTGAAGCTGTCACAGGAGTAAGCCCAGCAAAACTAAGAGAAAAGTCACATGAACAACCCACAACAATGTAAGCAGTAATGCAACTTTGTTGTTTGAAACTCTTGTTATTTATACATGTCTCTCTATATAGTACTTGTCTGTTTGTAGTGTGAAAAGAGTGCTTTGGAACAGCAGTAAGATACTGATCACTAAGATATTGGTCATAAATGTTTTATATTATCTGCAATCAATAAACTGCATCAAACAGCCACAAATACTTAAACATTATATTCTATTTTGTTGATGTTTCTTTACCATGGCAATGAACTGACTAATTTTATTAAGTGTATGGCTTTTCCAAAGAAAATTTTATTGAATTTAAACAGACTTAATTTAGAAATTCAAGCAACAAGTGCAGAGTCAGGAGTGACCACTGAGCATCGCTGGCTGTGACCTCCCCCCCACCCCCCCAAAAAAAAAAACAAAAAATAACAAAAAGAGAAAGGTATTCAAGCAATAGGCTATATATTTTTTTTTAATTCGGTACCTTTAATTTCAAGGTTTCTATTTTTGTTTTTAATAGCAAGAAGCTTTCTCATTTGGGCTGACATGTCAAGACAATTAGCAAATTTTGGAACATGTTTGAAAGCATCAGCACATTTTATTCTTACCTTAGGCTAGTCTCAATTAAAAAGCAACTGACTATATCCCAAGAAGTGTTACCTGCCCTAAAGTGTAGAGTATCATCATTCAGAATATGGCATTACAGAGTGGAGACTGTATGCTCTGTGACTCAAGGAGTCTTGCAGAATCAACTTAAACATGAAACTACTGGTTGGCACTTGAAAACTGTTATAGCATGAAAAGGTGTGGTGATGGCTGAGAAGTGATTACTCTGTGTACATCAGAGGCACAGTTTTAATTTTATTTCCCTCTTCACACACATACAATTTGGAGTTTGGTGGTTAAATAGTGCTGGGAGGTGGACCAGAAAGAATTGAGAAAATGATTCATGATGATCAAACATATATAATCCAGAATGAGACCAAGGGCATTTATTTCATAAGCTAACAGTTGATCATTCCATTGAGAATATATATGTCTTACTTTTGGTAGCAGAGCGGGTAGAACATTTGCCTTGCATGCGACTGACCTGGGTTCGATTCCTCTGCCCTCTCGGAGAGCCCAGCAAGCTACTGAGAGTATCCTGTCCACCTGGCAGTGCCTGGAAAGCTCCCTGTGGCATATTCCATATGCCAAAAAACAGTAACAAGTCTCACAGTGAAGACCTTACTGGTGCCTGCTCAAGCAAATTGATGGACAATGGGAGAACAGTGCTACAGTGCTACTTTTGGTCATGCATGTTTATGCTCCAACAGAATATCAACAACTTGACTGATCTTCTAGTTTTTGGTCATTTCTTATATTAGAAATTGTTTTAGGTGTCTTAAACTTAACTAATCTGATTACAATGAAAAGTACTGCTACCTCCACAAATGCAGATGTGTGTATTTAGAAATAGCATCAAACAAACATACAAAAAATTATAAAAACTACAATAGGATCCAGATACCTGAGTTGAATCTGAGTAGATTTTGAATTTCCTGATAGATGGAAGAAAACAGTTATGTTTATACTTAGAATTTTTTTAACTTAGGAATAAGAATAAAAGTCTTAAAAAGAGTGACCTTCTCAAAAAAGTGGTAAATAGATTTCCATGGCAATTGTAATTCTATGGTAAATTACAAGTTGTAAATATATTTCCTACTATGCAATAATAAAAATAAAGTGAGGCAAAGGCACAACCAGTGTTTAAAGGCTGCTCCTATCTCTGCTTGGGGTTTATTAGTGGTTGTGCTATGTAAACCAAGGCTATCAGCTTGCGAACTATATGCTTTAGGGCATCTAATATTTTTATACAGTCTAGAAAAACATCTATAAATAGAAAATAAAAACGGAGCACACATTTGTAAGTCTAGAAAATGATTTAGGTTTTATTATTTTAATATTTCAGGTTGGTAATTTGAAAGTCCAAACTGAAATAAGCAATCAATTCAAAAATCATCATATAGGCAATAAATTAATTATAGGGAATGGATATATCTGATTTCTAACCAATACTACAAAAATGTTTTTTATTTGATAATATCCACATACAATATTTGTATCTTAAATTGCCAGCCAATAGATACCCTCAATTCATAAGAAAATAAATTATTGTTATTGAAGATGATTATATAACAACAATGATTATCTAATATTTTTAAACAGACTATAGCAATCACTTTACATTGGCTTTCCTATAAAGTGTAATGTAACTATCTCAAATAGTCAATTTCAATTTCAATTGAAAGTATCAATTCAAAGTCAATTTCCAACGAATATTATGGATCTTTGAAATTCATGATTATTGGAAATAGTGTTAAATTATTTATATTGTACAATGAATACTATTGTCTGCTACAAGTGGGCATTTTCTCTAATTAGTACATATCATCCATTTATTATAAGACTATTATCTATTTTGGTTTGTAATCTCTGCTTTCTTTTACAACATGTAATATTTTTCAAATGGTTTTAAAAACCTAAAAATATATTAATGAATATTTCTCAGACATTTTATTTCATATACATCATTGAAAATCTTTAAAAGTTAAGTGGAGAGTTATATGTACTTCCTGTAGTTAAGAGTTGGTATTATTTAAAACATGAAAATAAATTATTCTAGGAATTATTTAAGGAATAAAATAACTACAGTATCTAGAGTGTGACATAATGTAATTTTAGATATTTTTAAACGTTACTTTGTACAAATGTTTAAAATAAACTTGTTAAAGATCACATCATATTTAAAGTAGAACCAAAATAGAGAGTGATTCATTTTTACACAAAAAAAATAGCAATTTAGATTTATTGAACTAATCAAATTAATTTTTGTTTTGCAAAAATAATACGACCTATTTATTTTCTTCTTTCGAATAGTTATTCTGAGAACTTACCCATCTAATCTAATGATAAGTTTATTTACATTTTCAACTCTGCTTGGGTTGCTTTTACCTAATAAAATATTCTGTAAACGATATTAAAAAGTTTATGTGGATAGAAATATGTGTGTCATTACAAATTTTATTACAATAAAATTTCATTACCTATTCTGATTTGGAACAAAGACAAAGTGTTGTTCTCATGTTTCTCACCAAGTAAAATGAGGAAAGCATTGAATTTAGGACTGTTGAGAGACAGGTCCTGAAACCTTTTCATAGGAACTGAGAAAACAAAAAACATTCCAGGGGAAGATTTTAAAGCAGTGGAAATGCTGATTTCTTATCTCATCAGTAAGTCCATCAGTTGAAACTAAAATTGGCAAATCACAGTTAGGTCTGAAAGAGTGTTGAGTAGGTTGGAAGTGCTGAGAAGACACATAAAAGGGAACAGAAGGAAATGATCTCAGATGACTGGTAAACAGGACTCAATGAGCAGTTAAAGTGGGGGAAATCAATGAAGCGACACCGGATCAGTTTGCTTCATTGATTTTTGCTGCTCAATGAAATGTTTTCCTTTGTTTACTTGCCATTCCTTCTGAGAGTGGCAAAGTTTTACTGTTGAACCTTCTCTGATGAGTTGAGGTGGGTGGAGAAGCAAGCCAGGGAGATGCCAACACCGCGCCAGTTCCAGCCAGCTGACTCTCGGAGGCATCTATCTGCATTGCTCCATATTAGGCTAGAGGAGCAGCCCTGCGTGTTTGCTTCTTCCCATAACCATCTGTGGGTGGTAGAACTATGACCCTTTACAAAGGTATAGATGGCTTTAATTCCTGAAACTTGTAAACAACTTGTATTACATTTTAAAAAAAAGGAATTAATATTTCAGTGGTAGCACAGCCGGGAGGGTGTTTGCATTGCACGCAGATCACTTGGCTGACCCAGGTTCGATTCCTTCACCCCTCTAGGAGTGCCCCGCAAGCTATCAGGAGTATCTCGCCGGCCGGTAAAGTCTGGCAGGATACCGGTGACGTATTCAATATGCCAAACACAGTAGCAAGTGTCACAATGGAGACATTACTGGGCCCTCTGGAGCAATGAACGTGTCAAGATTACTAATAACTGCCTTTAAAATAAGTTGATTATTGAGGTGACACTACAAACCAAGGTATCAGGAAGACTGAAAACTCAGAGTCAAGGAAACACACTGTTCACCAAAGATTCTGGAAAAAGATTATTCTGACACTTTGATCTTAAGTGACCTGATCCTTATCCCACAGAACCATATGAGCTCTACAGAATTATAAGAGAAGTTTCTTATTTCTGTTGTCTGACACTAAATGTCTAGTAATTTTTTGGTAAAACACATTTCAGCAATTATAGCTATAATATGTAACTAATATTCATTCAACTTTCACAAGTTTTGTGGTCAGAATTGGACAGGATGAAAATATTGCATTTGGTATACTTTTTCTACAAATAAAAATATTGATTTTTGTATTTTTGAAACATGCATTATCCAATTAAAGAAAACATGGGAGAAAAGTCAATTTCCAAAGATTTACTCAAGTTCACTTTACCTAATATTTGAATGTTTATGTACTCAAGAATTTCGTTTTGTCTTTTGAAAAAGTGCACTCTATGTTAGATTCTGATTGCTTGATTTTATTCCTATGTTATCAATCAATTATTTTATTTTATTTGTCCAGGGAAAGTTCTAATAGCTTACTTTCCCCAGTAATACAATCTTTCTCTTTGGTTGGTCAATGATAACTTTATCTGAGATCACTGCCTAAATTTCTAAATACAATTACTGGGATTCCTAAGAAGAAGCAGAGTCAGTTCAGGAGTTCAGGGTACAATTCTAAAGCTGGTTTAGTCAAATTCATGGTACTTTTATTATTTTCTGATTTCATTTCTTGCTACATTTTAATGTTTTGTTTAAAGAATAATGACTATATTTATAATTATAGCATTTTTTTTGCATTTTTAAAAGTAGATAAAGTAGCAAGCCTCCTCCTAGTCTAAACTCTCTTCCATAAATAAAGGTAAAAGGTAAAGGCCCTCCCGTTGATCGTCGATTTGCTCGAGCGGGCCCAGTAACGTCTCCATTGGAGACTTTGTTGTTACTGTGTCTGGCATATCGAATACTCTCGGCAGCTTGCCGGGCTCTCCGAGAGGGGCGGAGGAATCGAACTCGGGTCGGCCATGTTGGCCGCTTGTAAGGCGAACGCCCTACCCGCTGTGCTATCACTCCAGCCCCATCAGTATAAATTACAAACTCCTTAATTTTCAGAGAAGACCCTTTGGGATGTGAATACTACCCCTGTTTCAAATCCTCATCCCCTTTCTCTGTCTTTTATTACTTCTACAGACACAGTATAGTGTCTTTCCTAGGAAGCCATGTTATGTTCTGTTTGCATGATTTGAATTATGTTGTTTCTTTTATTATCTTTTAAATCTTATTATCCATCTCCCCCCAGTACTTCATATTCCAGTTCTAGCATATCACCTTTGAGATTTCTCTGCCCAGCCTGTCAAATTCTGATTTGTTCCTGTCTTCCTAAGCTTACCCCATACCTATTGATATCACAGCACTTAAAATGAAGTCTGCTCAAATCTGGTACCTATAATCATGTGACTCTTAAAGGCAACACTTTTGAAGGCAACAGTTTACTCTGGATTCTAGCATCGAGCTGGTCCTACATTCAGTGGTTTTCTTTTGAGTGGATGGATGAATTACATAGTAGGCAGACTGCCTGCCTGCCTGTCATCCCTGATGAGTATGCCGAGCTCCACAAATGTCACAAGCAGAAAAGTATTATTATAATGGCATCTGGTAATCCTAAATATGATGTAGATGACCAGAGAAGCTTAAGTACATTTTATTAGTGTGTTGTGTGATGATCTGAATGATCTTTTTTAATCACTCACCATGTTTTTCCATTTCAGGGCCTCTCTTCTAATTTTTCTTATTGACTTGGTTAATGAAAAAATTGATAGACTAATTTTATAGAGCAAAAGAACTCTTCACACCCAACCTGGAGTGTAGGTGGAATTCACGGCAGAGGGCCATGGAGGCTGTAGTTAGAGCTAAGGAAATATCTAATGGGAAAAGCTTATTTTAGTGGCCAATATTTTTATATATAAATGATTTTGTTAAACTGCCTTGCTGAGGAATGGTAACTATATGAATATTGCTAGAACTTGTTGTGGCAATTATATGAGTCATACAACAATACACTTGGGAAATAAAATTTATTTTTGTTTATGCATAGCTTATATAATAGATGAAAGGAATTCTAAATACGGAGTCATTAAGAAAAAGTTTTCTATGTGATAGAGCAAATGAAAAGCAAAAGTCGCTCTTCTCCCAAACTTATAATATGGGTGCATTTTAATTGGAATTATGGTGCACACAATGTGCTAATGTAATTCAGCTCAACATATTTTATCTGTCTTTTGGTAGCAACTTCATGGGTCTATTTAAATTGGTTCAAACCATAGGCAATTTAGATAAGTGTGTTTCAAATTGAGAGTCATGACCCTCTAGTTAGTGGTTCAATCCACTTGAGGAACCATTATCAATGTTACACAATATTCACATTATGTTTTGTACCATTTCTTGCAGTTTTTTTATATGTGTGCATTAATACATTTAAATGTCACTAAATAAAATGAAGTGTTTTATTGCATCATACAGAATTATGGAAAATATGAATTCATAGTATTACATGAAAACCAGTGCATTTTTTAATCTTTCTGAGTAAGCTCATGTTATATGATATTTAATATAAAATTTAAGTTATGTCCATAAAATGGCACTTGAAATTTAAATTGTATTTTTTGCTATCATTTTAAATTACTCTTCAGGAACTAGAGGTTTATTATTATTATAAAAGGATTTTAGATTGATCAAAGAATAAGAGTTAAGTCATGTCTCATCAACCACTTCAGGAAATCTACTGTAAATACTGTTTCTGAGCTTGAGAAGTTCTGAATTTATAGTTAATTCCCTCGATTCCAATTTTCTAGAATTATGTGTAATTGTGATGAGCTTTCTCATAATCCACTTAAATCCACTGATATACTTTGATTTATTTCAATCAGCAAAATGGCAACAGACCCTGAAAAAAAAATTAAAGGTCTTAATGTGACTTTTCTGAGGCATAGAGGCATTAAGATGTAGGACACATTTAAGCTGCCTAATTGTGTTGCTGGTCTAATGCCTAAGTATTAAACTGTCACCGTGTCAAGTAACACAGTGTTAGGTTCCCCCCATTTTTATTAATAAAATGTGTCTGTGCTTAACTAACTCATAATATATATATAAAAAAAACAGGAGTGCAATTAGAATGTCATCTAATCTGCAATGATTTAAGAAAAGCATGATTCAAAGTTTAGCAGTTACCATGATTTTGTAGATAATTTTGCCAAAGTTATGATACTGCAGGAACTCAAAGGTAGTGCAGAGAGATTAGCAGACAGTACTAATTGACCAATGCTAGCTTTTACCATGCACACTCTTTGTGGGTAGGGTGTTTGCCTTGCACTCAGTCGACCCGGCTGACCCAGGTTTGATTGCTCCGCCCCTCTTGGAGAGCCCAGCAAACTCCTGAGAGTATTTCGCTTGCACGGCAAAGCCTGGCAATCTACCCCTGACGTATTTGATATGCCAAACACAGTAACAACAAGTCTCACAATGGAGACGTTACTGGGCTCGCTTGAGCAAATCAATGAACAACGGGAGGACAGTGCTACAGTGCTAATCTTTGTGAAATGTCCCCTCCACTCTGCACTGTTGCCAGTTTTGACTTTGCCAGCAGCAGCATGGCATAAGGAAACAAGTTTTATGGTATAAACAGATTTTCCCATGTATTTAATGAATTAGCTTCACTTACTATTCTTTAGCTCTTAGGCAAAGAAGATTGGCTGGAGGGAATTCATTTTAGCAAGTATTTGTTCACTGACCAAAGTCTTGCATAATTCAAGTGAGTTAATTCTTTAAGAGACAAATAAAGGTGATACCATAAATATTAGAACGATGGAAATCAACACTAGAATATATGGCTTGGTAATTTTTAAATGACATACTTAAATATATCTTATATTCTTCATAGGATTGTATTCTGTGAATGGTAGAAGGCCCACTGAATAGCAGTTTTGATAATTTGTTGGATTGTGTTCTGCGAGTACTGAGATTCATTGGACAAGCACTTTGATAATTTTTCAGTCTTCTACTTTCTGCAGTTAATTACTATAACTCGTGGTATTGGGCATGCAATGTCCAGTTGAAGATAAAATAAGTAGTTATGATCTATGCTACACCATATTGGCACCAACGTAATAGTACAGAGAAGATAGGTTCCACTATTGTGATAACACAGCCTGCAAAATTATATTCATTAAATCAAGAAATGTCAGTCACTATCATGACACAGTTAAACTTTTTTTTTTTTGACTTTTTGGTCACACCCAGCAATGCACAGGGGTTACTTCTGGTTCATACACTCAGGAATTACTCCTGGTGGTGCTCAGAGGATCATATGGGATACTGGGAATTGAACCCAGGTTGGCCACATGCAAGGCAAAGACCCTACCCACTGTACTATCACTCCAGTCCCCCCCACCCCCCGCCATAGTTACACACCTTAACTCACTCAGTTCTCACAGCAACCCTTTGAACCAGGTCTCATATCACTACTCTTTTTGCAGATCTGGAAACTGAGGCATGGAGAGGTTAAATGAGTTTCACAAATTTGTACCTAGTGGTTGGTAGAGTGATTTTACCAACCCAAATAGCTTTGTTTCATAGCTATACTCTGAACCCACACTATCCCCCAATCAACACATTAGCCCATTACAAATTTACATTTTAAAAAGACATTTTTTTCTCTAAGCCGGATAAAATTTTTAAAAGCACTTTTGCTTTGTGTGAGGAAGAAAGCAGGAGAAAGCACAATTTTGGCTGTCATAAATCTCAGGTATCTCCACAGCCTGAACTCAAAGCAGGGGGGTGTTTTCAGTTGAAAACAGTTGTGTGCGCGTGGTGTGTGTGTGTGTGTGTGTGTGTGTGTGTGTGTGTGTGTGTGTGTGTGTGTTTAGGATGTGAATGTTATTTCTTCTTGGGGTTTTGCTTGAAACTACTCCTCAGCTAGTTTTGAATGAGATGATGAATTTAGTATTCAAATCAAACTAAGAAAACACAAAATTGCTGTCTTGGTAAAAAAACCCTCAAACTTGTACTATTATTTAGGCCACCTTCAGCTAAGAAAAACGTTCTCTCTTCAAAATACACATCTATTTTAAATTCTACATGGCAGAAAAACAGCTCAATTATGAGGTTTGAGCTCCTTGTTATTTCAGAGTCAGAAAAGTCATGTTTGGAAACCACGATGTGCTAGGATGAACTGAAAACAGAAGGCTGAGACAGTCCTTAGTGCGGTTAACTATAAAAACATGGGTGGGGGGGGAATGCTTTACAGATACAATATGGAAGAAGGTAAGTTCTGGCAAATGGAGTGTCAAAGATATTATGCAGGACATACTAGTCACAATTAGGTAATGGAAAAGGTAAGACTATTGAGTTTTTATAAGTGAGTAAACACACAGAAATATTCTGGTTGTACTTATCTGCCTGGACTTCATTCTAGGAATCAATCTACTGAGTAATAGCCTTTTAAAATTTCTGGGAATACTTAGAGCTCATGAAACTGCAATTTAATCTGTAGGATGAAGAAACTCTATGTTTGAAAAGTAATGAGATAAACAGATGGTAGTTCTCTCAAAAACATTTATATACCTAATTATAATAATTGTATTTTGAAGCACAGAAACCAAAAAGTCAGCTGTTATATAATCCTTTCCTTTTCTTTGCAAAAATCTTTACTTCATGTTCCTTCCTTAAAGGCAATCAATGAAGCAGAGTGATTAACACTTGGCATTTGGGCAAAGGAGTTCAAATTTGTTGATCTACTGACATTGTAACCTTGAGCAAGTTACTTAACTCTACAAGTATCTTATTGGATTGTTTTGGGGATTCCATGAGAAAATGCATGCTAAGTACCTAGCACACTGCATATACAAAAGCACTTAAAACATTCTTGTTATTGTCACTACTATTACTTTTCCAACTACTATTACTTTATCAATTCTAAGTATCTTTCTTTACACATATTTGAATGACAGAATATTTACTCCAAATTATTGGAAACTATATATGTTTATTTATCTTTTCACGTGGCATAAAAAGTCAACATTTTCAACTATCTTTGATTTATCAATTAACTTGGCAATACTAGTTTTAATATAGGAAAGATTATAGATTTACAAACTTCCAAAGTTTAACATCAGGGGCAAGAGTGATACTCCTGGCATCCCATATGGTCTCCTGAGCACTGCCAGTAATAATTCCTGAGTACAGAGCCAGGAGTGATCCCTGAGCATCACTGGATGTGCCTGCTACCCCCAAAACAGTTACAAATTAGAATGTTTAATACATTTTTTATAAAGTTCCAGGATAACATATCAAAAAAGATTATTTTCATGTTAACTTTATTTTTAAATTGCATAAAGTAATAAATGTTAAGAAAGTATAATACATTTCTTCTAAGAAGTTTAGAAGAAATGCAAAATAATTTAATTTCAAAGACTAGGTGTACATAAGTTAATGTTTTTCCTGACAGCTTGCATTGTATTTTATAATTACTAGCTGCTGAAAGTTAACTGAAACTTAATCTATTGTGACTTGGAGGTATATAATAAAAAAGGCTATAAATAATAATTAGTACTCTGTCATCTACTTGAACTAGGTATAATCTCTCATTTCCCCCAAAGAAACAATTTTTATATAATTACTATTTTGTACATTTTAAAATCACAATTTCTTACTGCTTAAATTCCATTTCCTTCGTTTTCACATGGGGACTCCAAAAAAAATGATAAAGTTTAAAAATTTAAAGAAAATCTTAACTAGGTACCTTCAACAAAGTATAAACTTCTCTCAGTTACTTGCATATAATTTACAAGTTTATTAGCATTTAAAGATAATTTTATTTAAAGTATTTTAAAACAAATTAGAAGTTATAAAAGATACAGAATCCTAGTTAATGGACATTAAATTATCTTCAAAACTAGGAGGAAAAAGTTAAGAAACAGCTTTCTGCTTTGCATGCTAACAAGTATAAATAATGCAGAGCTTAAGAGCAAAAAGCAAGAGAATTTGAAAGAGAAAACAAATATCTAGAGACTACTTGTCTTCTCAAGTAACTGTCAAGGAAAATTTCCTTCTCTGAATGAAAACTACCAATGACTTAAGGGATTTCTTTATCCTTTGGGCTATATTAAGAAGTGTTATTTAACTATTTAAAAACACTGTCCATTCAAAATGAGAACTCGTTATCTGCTCGTGATATATGCATATATGGGGATTTGTCATGATTAAATGCAGTCAGGTTAAAAATTCCAAATAAGATGATCTAAAAAGTATGAAGAGTTATCAATTATTCATGAAAACAGAAATTCAGTGAAATAAAGGATGGCTGCTTACAGTGTGTCCAGATATTTAGAGCTAAATATTCCAAAAATAGCATAAGACTTTTTTTTTCTTCTTGAAAGTTAAAAAAGCGGTTGAATAAATTGCAACTCATATGTAATAATGGTCACATTGAATATTTAACCCAGTGACTTCCACCCAAGAAGACTTTCTTTTCCTGCAGAAAATGATACCATTAAATTCTATGTAAAAACTCATCTGTTTTGTTTTTTTTTCCCTATTACTTATAAAGTATAATGATTTAGAGAGGAGTCACCAAACCACAATACTTGTTCTATACTAGGGTTTTGGGGTTTTGTTTTTGGTGACTGAGTTATGGGGGAGTGGCAGATTCCAAAATGATGCTTTGGGGTTTTGGGGTCAAAAGTTCCACTGCCAGTAACACTGAAAGTTCAATGACATGAATTTAAAAGAAAATCATCGGTTTTTATAAAGACTTTAGGAAATAAACTCATTGAAATGCAACATTTTGCATCCTGAACATACACACATATGTGTGTATATGTATGTATGTATTTATGTATTATACTATTCTAAAAAAGCATAATATGGTGGAAGTGTTTGAGGAGTACATAATTAATTTAAGCACATATTTTGTCTAGTAAACATGGATCATTTCTTCAAGACATAGCAAATTTAGGAAAAGGAAATAGTATACAAGTAAATTTAATCCTTTGAAAATAGTATATTTCACTAAAAAGTGCAATGTATCAAGCACCATTTTCAAGGAAGAATATGAAACTTGGTTTCTGTTACTTCATCTGTCACTATAAATGGCAACATTTGCCTACAACTGTTCCCACCTAATTCACAACAGACAGAATTAATAATGTTTCCATCCATCCTTACCTACAGAGCTGACTTTCATTTCTGAGTCTTCCTAAACATCACTTCCTAATATTAAATGCAAGATAAACCCACTTTTGATCCCTGAATATGGAGAACAGAATGTTTTTGCCTTCAGAATTTCAACCAATTATCTCTATCTGTCATTCTAAGTCTATAAAGAAATAGATACAGCCTTATCCAAACTGGAAAAAAAATGTGTTCTTTACCAGTAGTGGTATCATAATGATGCTACTATACTAACAACAACAACAAAAAGACATGTTGGCCTTATAAATATCCTTCCTAGAAAATTATTTGGCACATTCTAAATAGATGGTGAGTAACAGAGAATTAATTGAATGAATAATGATAAGTACTATATCTCAGCATCCTATGATTTTTCATTGCTCTGTCGAATGTATAGAGCAGTCTTCAGTGTTACTCAAGGAAAAATACAGTGACTTTATTGAAACATAAATATATAATATATAGCATTCAGCATTGAATTAATTTGGAACTTATCACCAGAGGTGATTTTAACCCAGACAAATTACCTTTCAGGACACATTCCAAGTTACTTTTAACTTTCTTGTAGTCACATAATATTTTATTTGCTTATTTATTTATTTGCTTTTGGGCCATACCCAGTGGAGGTCAGGTTTTATTCCTGACTGTGAGCTTAGGGTTCACTTCTGGTGGGATTCACCATACCACTGGATGTGTCAGAGATCACACCAGGGACAGCAGTGTTAAAAGTACCTCACCCACTATACTAGTTCTAGCCCCTGCCTAACATTTTCAAGCACAATCTAACATATATTATTTTTAATTCACCTATTTTATAAAATTTATAATTTTTATTGCTTAGAATAGCCTTGATTTGCATTTTCGCAATCGCATAAGACTTTAAAAACTTTCATTGTAAAAGATCTTCCTCCCCTCCTCCTCCTCTACATTCTCCTCCTCCTCCTCCTCCTCCTCCCCCTCCTCCTCTTCCTCCTCCTCCTCCTCCTCTCTTCCTTTCTGTTCAACTTGGATTTGAAACTTTAGTGAGAGTATCGTACCTGACTTTTCTCAGGATAGCAAGGTCATCCCTACCTATATAGATCTTGTCAAGTTTCTCCATAAAATATGTGTAGAAACTCTGGTGCCAGTGTCACTGAAAAAGACATGTGGATGGTAAAGACGCAAACTTTGTCTACCTCAGTTGTTGTGCATGTACATCGTCAATGCAGACAGGCAAACTAGAGCAAGACCTGTATGGGCGGGTTTTCATCTTGTTCCAAGTTTTTATGATACATGGACTGTTCATAAAAACAGAGCTTTTGTTGCTGCCTAGAATAGCCTGTCAAGTTTGTAATCAGTGTTTGTGTAGCTTCTTAGATCCAAATCTGCATCTGATAAAACCAAATGTCTCATGATTTCCCAAGAATCACTGTTCAAGGGCTATCTGACACAGGAAGGTCTGCTGGGATGCCATGAGGATGCCAATCTATTTCCAGATATTTTGAGCATAAGACAAGAATTTTCTAATGCCAGAAGCATTTACCCCCAGTTTCAAAGAGAACTTAGATACTTTAAAATCATTTCTCCCAACTCCATCCCCACCTCAAACCTAATCTTAGAGGAATCTTTTTTAATACATATTAGAGAGGGATATTTTACATAATTTATAACTCCAAGGGTAAAAAAAAATGATGAGTGCCAGATCATTACTTTTTCTATATTTTTGTAGATATTGTGTCATAGAGTGATAATATAATTAAATCATACCTATGGAATTTCAGTAAAGGTTTTTCTTATTTATTTTGCAAGAAAAAATGAATAAATGTGAATTCAATAGTGACAAAAGACTGAATTCTGTGAGCTGAATAATGTATATTTTAAGCTGATTTCCTGTTGTGTAAGATCCAATTACTTCTGTTAAAATGCTATAACATTCAATATCACTTTCTCTTATCCATGACTATAAGAAGGAAGGAAAGCAAAGAATATTTAACTGGCAGGGGATAATGCATATCATTAAAAATCACATTATTTATAGTAAAAATTGAGTAAGAACCTACAGTTTTCCATCAAATGAATGAATATTGTTTCTAAAAGATACATATAATAACTACCTTAAAATTTATTAGCGCTGGCCCTCAAAAATATAGGAATGAACTGAAAATAAATAGAAAATTTCATACTAAATAGTAGTACATGTTTCACAGTGATCACGATCATGATCACGATCATCCTGTTGTTCGTCGATTGCCTCGAGCAGACCCCAGTAACGTCTCCTTTGTCCTAGCCCTAAGATTTAAAGTGCCATATTCAAGGCTTTTTCAGGGCTAGCAGAATGAGACCCATCGTTGTTACTGTTATTTGGCATAGTGGGTACGCCACAGGGAGTTTGCCAGACTCTGCCGTGTGGGCAGGTTACATTTGGTAGCCTGCCAGGTTGTCCAAAGTAAGAATGAGATAAATAATAAAGCTGGGAAGTTGCCATGTCAATCACTTTATCAAGCTAATTTTTTATTACTAAGTCAAATATATTAAAAGGAATATCATGTATCTTTAAATAACAGTAGAAGAAATTTCTCAGTGTTCATAATACTTTGCATACTTTTAAAATCTACAAAAATAATAAAAAATGAACTGTTTTCTCATGGGCTGGAGCGATAGCACAGCAGTAGGGTTTTTACCTTCCACGTAGCCAGCCTGGCAGAGCCGGGTTTGATTCCATTGCTCCTCTCAGAGAGCCTAACAAACTATCGAGAGTATCTCGCCTGCACAGCAAAGCCTGGCGTATTTAATATGCTAAACACAATAACAACAAGTCTCAAAATGGAGACATTACTGGGCCCACTTAGTCAAACTGACGAACAATGGGAGGACAATGTTTGTTTGTTTTCTCATAGTCTTTATGTTCATTGTTCAATAGATGCAAATTCTGTTATATCCAAAATAGAGATGACAACTTAATTTGTGATGTGCTATTTCTTTGTACTGTATTTTCCTATGTATGTTACCTCTCTTCTATTTGTAGAATTTCAGTGAGAATGTGGGGGAGCAAAAAGAAAGGGGTCAGAACTGACAGCAAAACTGAATCAGTGCATCCCATGCCAATGAAGTAATGAAAAACTGCAGTGTTCTTAGAGTAGCAATAATGAATATAAATAGACAAAGGATGTTGAATAGCTACTGGGAGAAAAAGAATGCAGCATCAATGTCAAGAAAGGACCTTTTCTATCATCACAGATAGCTTTGTGGACTGGCTAAATTGAAGTACCGTATTGCTTTAAGAGAGAAGTCTTTGAAGGATAGTTCTCATATAGCTTCATTTAAGGCATCTGAATTAATATCTGAAATTTTGCATGTTGTATTAATACATATGCTCATGTACATGTCTCTATCATTTTTCTCTCTTCCTCTTCCTATCTTTCTTTCCTCCTTTGTGTGTATCTGTGTGTGTCTGTGTGTTTTTAGATGGACACTACTCAGACTCAAGACATCATATGCTTAGTGATGCGATATCATGATAGATCTAAAAGCAAGTCAAATTCTGTGCCATTAAAAGAGTATTCTAAATACATATTTTTGGTAATTTGTATGCCAATATTTGGACTATAGTATTTTTAAATAACAGATAGAATCTCAATAGATTCTGGATATTTTTAATAATATTAATACACTGAGATATTATCTACATAGGCCAAACAGATATAAAATATACCATTTTGTAAATAAAATGTCAGAAGTATTAGTATATTTTAACCATATTGGATAATTTCTATTAAGATTTTAATTATAAAATGAAAACAATAATATGAAATTTCTTTTTTGCCTTTTTGGCGGTCATACCCAGTGATGCTCAGGGGTTATTTCTGGCACTGCACTCAGGAATTACTCCGGGCATTGCTCTGGGGACCCTATGGGATGCAGGAGCTCAAACCAGTTGGCCGTGTGCAAGGCAAATGTCCTACCCGCTGTACTATTATATGAAACGTTTTAATGGTAGATTTACATATAAAATATTTAACCTTTAAATTTCTATATTTTCTACATATGAGGTGACAAAATGTAGAATTATTTGTCATTGACTTGTTTTATGACTCACAAGATTTCTCCTAATGATATGGGCAAAATTTAATTGGTAAGTTATTCTGTTCTATTTCTGAACAGTAATAAAATACAACTTTAAAACTGCATGCTTTAAGGGCTACAGCTATGTGCAGGAGCTAGGTATTTGCCTTGCACCTGGCCAACTCAGGTTTTATCCCTGGCACCGCAGATGTTCCTGTGAGCTCCCAGGGAGTGCAGCCTTCAGTGAAGGCCCCCAAACAAACAAACAAAAAAACAAACAAACAAAACCCTATCAATTTTCAAATAAACATTAAAGTGCCAGATATAGTACAGCTGGCAGGGCATTGGTCTCGCAGTGACCAACTTTGTTTCTATCCCTGGTACAACATATGGTCATCAGAACTCAGCAGGGGTATTCCCTGAGCACAGAGCCAGGACTAAGACCTGAGCACAACTGGGTTCAGCCCCTATGTAAAAACAACCTGAGATAAAATACAAAACTACAACAAACTTATTATTGTATTTGAGTAAGATTTTGATTTTCTTATATAATAGACATTATAAATATATAATTTGCTCTGTGAGCCATATACAATGCTTTTGTGATAGTTCCCTTATAATTGATAGAACCCAAGAGATACAGTACAGGTTTAAGAAACTTCCTTTGCATGCTGATCAGAGCGCAGAGTACATTTAGGTTCCCTGAGCACTTCCAGAAATCTCTGAGCACAGAGCCAGAAGTAAAATCCGAGCACTTAAAAGTATGCCACAACTTCCCAACTTCTTACACTAAAAAGAATTTATGTATTTATATACATATACATATATGTGCAATTAATTCTTCTACTTAACAGATGTATATTTCAAAAAGCAAACCACTGTACAAATATAATGAGCCAGTCTACATCCATTGTATATACAATTCTAAGAAAGACTAGACTTGTATACACAATTCTAATCAGATGCAATTCTGGCACTCTCTCTCTCTATGTATATATATATATATGTATATATGTACATATATACATAATGTTAAGTAAAAGGAATTAATGGTATATAAAATAGGAGGGGTTCATATTTAAGTATTATAAATTATATTCCAAAATAAATATATCAGAGGTTACCATAGGCAAATTTACTAATAAAATACTCTAAGTTGAACAAAATTTTGACCTATGACCATTTCAAATTATTCCAATTAAGAATTTTTAAATATACAAAAAGTTCAATTTTAGTATTAAATATAGCACTTTTTCAGGCAATGCCAGACTTGTTTTCCTCAAAAAAATTGACAATAAAAAATAAAAGGGAGCATACAAAGCCTAAAAAAGAGGAATTAGCTTTTATCTAAACAGGATCTGAGTGATTACACCAAAATGCATGTAGTAATGAAGAATAGGAGTCCTAGACAGTAAGTCTGTGTATTATCCCAAATAGCATAATTATCTCCTCTCTACTAAATTTTCCATGCTTTTTACAAAAAGATGGGCAGAGCTAATTCTCTGTAGTTATGCAAATCCCACCTAGAAAGAACATTATTGGTAATAGCCAGGGGTCAGTTTATTTCAAGATAATATACCAGGTGCTCACATTGTCAAAATACCTGCATTATAATTCCATTCCTGTTCCTGTTTTTAATTATGAAGTTCTTCGCAACAGGAAACAATCCTACAGAGAACTGAAACAATTTATTTTGACTACTGTAAACAATCCAGAAGCTCAGCTCCATGAATACAAGATTCCTGTTCATGGTGAGAACTCACAGCCCCCTATGCCAATTGAACAGACAATTGGGATAAAGACAGATCCTCACTTTGAAATGGTTAGCCTCATGAAAGACCCTAACTAGAGATTTAAATGACTTTGATTCTTTGTACTAATTATTAAATGTTAGGTGTTTTATTATTCTAATAATGGCTTATTAAAAAAATAAACACTGGACAAATGTAATGAGCCAGTCTTACATCCATTGCACACACATACTCCTAAGAAAGACTTTAAGATAGATGTAATTCTGGTCAGAATCTAACTCCCTACCAATAACTACTTTTTAGAACAGTGAAGAGACTATAAGATTCGCATACCACACAGTAACAAAAATACTTTACATAGGTAAGGAAAGACTCTTATAGAATCACAAAATCTCTAAGTTTAGACAATTTATTTCCTTTCAACAGGGGCAAATAACAGTCAATGGCATTAAAATTTATTTTTTAACCTCAAGAAAAATAAATGTCAGTTTATTAATATCTACTCCCTGTAGTCATATAGAATTATTCATAACTGTAAATACGAAATTTTTATATGAGACATGGTTTTCGATTATTATTAACCCATATTAATTGTTTAATTATCATTTAAAGAAACAAGACACAAAACAATCACTTTCCTAGTTAATGTATTAGTAATTGGCCCTATCTCCCAAGTCCGTGGCATACTAAGTATGCAGCTAAAACTTGGAGGACATAGGAGGAAAAAGCAGATAAAGAGGATAATCCTTCATGGGGATGATTTGGAATAGCTAAGAATCTGACTAAGTTATAAAGCATTCTAAGTCGGGGAAGTACTCTTTTCTATTATTTGCTCTGAAGTCACATCTAACACACAATTGTTTGTTCCCATAACAAATGACTTTCACACTTGTGTCTCTGAATGCTGATTTTATTCTTATTTGTTTATCACATAGACGCATATTAAAACTTGGAATAAATGGGGCTGGAGCTATAGCACAATGGGTAGGGCATTTGCTTTGCACATAGCCAACCCAGGTTTGATGGCCAGCATCCCATATGGTCCTCTGAGCACCGCCAAGAGTAATTCTTGAGTGCAGAGCCAGGAATAACCCCTGTGCATTTCCATGTGTGACCCAAAAAGCAACAAACAAACAAAAAAACAACAAAAAATCTTGAAATAAAAATCCTTTTTGAGTAAATCATAAAACGTACTAAATTTCTATTTATATATATATTTTTTATTCCGCAAATTATAAAACATGCTTTTGGCCACATATAAGTTAGATGGACAATATTTGTGTGTCACTTCCAAGAATAAGTTAATTTTATAGAATATGCATGAACTATATATTTTAGGGCTGACTATTCATGATGCTACAAATACACCAAAATTAAACCCCATGTACTGCTGTGCACATGGGGACACTATCATGTACTTTATGCATTTCAAGTAAGAATGCTATTGAATACTATGAATGCTACATATTTATGTTAAACAATTCAATGTTTATACACTTCATCTCTGTGTACTTCTCTTATGTAAACGTAATGCTTAAATGAAAGGAATTTGTTCTCTGATAGCCAATGACATGTACTCATATGAAGATGTTCTTCATCTTTTCCTCTCAATATCTACTATGCAATGCTAAGGTGCACCATCTCCATCCCTTTAATGTTTTTCACATTTTAAATCACTCCTGACATTGTTTCTGCTTTTATTCTACTTTTACCCAGTCACAAGATTAAGCCTAAGCTAAACTGCTGAGGCTGAATCGCCCTGATATCCTGGAGGACAGATGAAAGCATCCAGCCAAGGTGAGCAAAGCCACCTCAGACAAAATGCAGGCAAAACTCAGTAGGCCGTAGAAGTAGAGTGAGCTCTGTAAGAATACATCTCCCTTATCCAAGTGAGAATAAACTCTCAATTGTGGGTAAATGTTTGTCGAAGCCACTAATTATTGGGGTGGCTTGGTTCACAGAAACCACAAAAACCTGACAATCTCCATATAGTTTGTCGGCTGTAAACTGTCAACTCCTATTCATTGATTTGCTGGAGCAGGCCCAGTAATCTCTCCATTGTGAGACTTATTACTGTGTTTGGCATATCAAATACGTCACAGGTAGCTTGCCAGACTTTGCCGTGGGAGCAAGATACTCTCGGTAGCTTGCTGGGGTCTCCGAGAGGGGCCTAGGAATTTAACTCTGGTGGGTCGGGTTGGCTGCATGCAAGGCAAATGCCCTATCCACTGTGCTATCGTTCCAGCCCCCCATATAGTTTATTATTCTATATTTGTTTGGGGTCCACACCTGATCTCAGAGATCACACCAGTTGGGGTTTGGGGGACCATACAGGTTTCTCAGGAGTTAAACACAGGTTCGTTGCATGCAAGACAAGTACCCTAACCATTGAATCATTCCTCTGGCCCCGTTTGTTCTTTTTCACTATGTCCTAATTCAGATGAAAGAAAAGATTGATCAAAAATAATCAATATTTGTGAATACATAATATGTATAGTTTATTTCACAGGTTTATTGTGTGTCTGTGTGCATGCCAAAGAGATTCCAAATACTTTTTTACATAGATTTTTCTCATTTAATTTCCTCCCCCTAGAAAAAGCACTTGTATGCCCCACCTTTCCATTATAGGTGGGTACCTCTGGAGTGAAAAATACAGGATTAGTTTGTCCTGAGATTTTATTCACTGAGAATGGTGGAAACCCATGTGGTACAAACACTGAATCATTGAATTAACAGTTAACTTAGTTAAGAGGATTATTCAATTACTTGGCACCCTTTTCCCCTCTTGCTTTCTCATATAATTAGAGAGTGTATTTTTTACTCGATGTCTTATGTTACAGTCTACTGTAGTCATAGCTCTATTTTTAGAATGTCAGTATCAGCTGAATTCTACATTTTTCTCATTAGTGACTCATTTCAGAAGTCTTTATTTCCTACAGTACATATTTAATATGGAAGTCTCAATTTTTAATTGTGTGAGACACAGGAGCACAGTGAATATTTACTGATTTCATACTATAAACATGACCATGGAGAGCAAATCAATTTTTTGTTTGCTTCTAAGTCACAAGCTACAGTGCTCAGGGATTTCTCCTGGCTCTGTGCTCAAGGATCACTTCTGATAGGGCTCATAAGTGATGCTGGGGATCAAACCCCATTCACCATGTGCAAGTCAAGCACCTACATGCTGTACCTGTAGATTAAGTCAGTTTTAAGATAAGTTTTTTTTTCTTTGACCATATATGTAGCATATACATTTTACTTTCTGTAATTTTATTTAGAAATAAAATAAACTCAAATAGAATTAGCACTACAATTTCTAGGACTTTAAATACTGGTTCATTTTATTAGCATAAAAATCAATAATCTGTTTTTTGCTGTCACATAAATAATTTTAATAATAGCTGCTAATAAAAATTCCTTGTTAATCAAACTCTCATGCAAATACATTGTACAGATATTTAATTATCAATACATATAATGTTTCTAAAAGAAAGGCAATTTTGTAATGTTTTTAAGAGCAATTAATTCTTTTTTAAAACTAAGAAAAACTGAGAAGTCTTTGTTTTACTGACTTCAAATATTGTTTTCTTCTTTTTTATAAGCTACTTTTATTTCTCCAAAGGTAGTATGAGCATTAAATGTGTGTGTATAGATAGATAGATAGATAGATAGATAGATAGATAGATAGATAGATAATGATATGGAATATGGACTCTAATATCCCCAAAACCCAAAGTAAAACTGAAGCAAAGGAAAAGATTAGACACTCTCTTCCAGGATGCTGAGCTCAGAGGTACCTGACTCAGAGGAATATTATACTGACATCTCTTATCATTTTGACTGATGTCCTGTTTCTGTCTCAGAAGAAAAGAACATTTTCCTTCCCCTGTCATTTGTGCAAGCTAAAGCAGGCAGGAGATTGCTTTTGACTCATTCTAATTATCAAAACTGCCTTCTCACTCTCATTACACGTCTTTGGTCTCTCTACTGAACTACATTGCTTCAGCGATTTTGTATGCCGGTTAATGGGCCTTCTATCACATATATTTGCATCACCCATTCCTACCTCATTGTGAGAAAGGAAAGAAAATGCAAAATGCATTTCTATTGCAATTCAGCCTTAAATTTGTATGCTATCACCCATATAGTCACATTATTGCTTGTATACTTTAGTGCTACTTGTTCTTTAAAAAAAATGAGCAATTTTTATTATACATAATACAATACTTTGCAATTATATCAATATTGTAGATAGGATTAAATTTACTTGAAAGCATAATGCATAGGCCAGAGCAATAGTACTGCAGGTTCGGATGCTTGTCTTATATGAAGCCTGCAAGGAAAAATCCCGGAGTACAGAGATAGGTGTAAGCCCAGAGCAAAGCCAGTGTACACCTCGCTCCCCCCAAAAGCAATAATATAAAATTTAAAACAGAAAAAATAGAAAATAAATGAATAACTTTATCCCCATATTGTATGAATAGCTATTGTAAGCGAATTATTTTTCAGAAGTTTGAGTTCAAAGTTACAAATAGAATAAAAGGAGTTGGAATTAAAAATGATGCTTGGAAAAATCAAAATGTTTTCAAAGGCTGACTGGACTTGTCATCCTTAATGAAACATCAAAGTCTATCAAAGTTAAAATCCATATACTTACATAAATGACACTGTGTGCCACTTCCAGAAACAGACTACTGTTCTAAACTGACAATAATTTTGAATTTGTGAGTTAAGTCTCCATAAGATCTCTTTAACATGAATGTGGACATTTCAAAAACCACCATTTTATTTTTTTACACATCAATCACATGATGAATTAAAGAGTTAACTTTTAGTTTTCTTGATTCAGGAAGTATGGCTAATGATGTTAAATAGAAACTATCATGGCATTCATATTTCAGCCCAGAGGCAGATCCATTTTTAGCACAGAACCAAATCAGGAAGTAGCTCTTGCATCTAAGGAAGCAGTGTATAAAACTCCTTTTCATCACCAGAGGATACAGGGAAGTCTCACTTCATCAAACTTGGACAGAGCCGGGCAAATAACAAGAGAAGCTCTATTCTATGTGTGACATATACCTGTTGGCCAGCACACCGCAGAGACTAAAGGAAGAAAATCAGATCCTTCATAGAATCACATATAAAGACTCCATGTTATCAGAGAACTTTTAGCAAAAGAGTTGATAGAAATATTTGAACATTTCTGTGAGTAATATCATGGATCAACTTTAAGAAAGCCACTTCCCAACGCAGATGCATGAAAAGGAAGGTGGAACAAGGTGGGAAAGGGGAAAACAGGGAATAAAAAGATTCAGAACTGATTGGGGCATACATGAATTCCCTGAAATATATCTGGTTAAGTTTTTCATCTGAAGAAAATAAAACTTAAAATAGTTTTTCTGCACTACATTATTTGGAGTTTTAAAGACATCTGTCACATGTGTGCTCTTTCATCCAAAGAATGAGCTCTATAATGCTCTAAGTTTTATAAAAACCTCTAGTATAATGCACACACAATAATACACACAGAGACTAGCATATAGTGTATAAAAAGATTTGGATACTGAACACTCTTCATTCATTTCAGTGAAGATGCTGTTTCCCAGTGACCAGCAAAAATATCTAGAAAAATGCATTCCAGAGAATGTCAAAATAGGGATACTACAAAACATTTCTTTCTCTGCTCTCCACTGTTCTTATACATATTGGAGTGATTTCTAGATTCTCTCAATGCTTATTAGATATGTAGCAGGAAGATTTAAATAGACAATTTCGAATTCGTGCGTCAGCTACATAAATTATTTAAATGTAATTTGTTGTTATAGTCCTACAGATAAAGCAGATTAAAGATATAACTTTATAGTGGCAATGCTCATAAAGTACTTCCTGTAAGACTGGGTTAATAGCTTTATAGTAGATATGTCTTCTATTTATTCACTGAACAATTGTTTCAATCTGGCAATTATTCAGTTTGAATAAATAAGTTTGTTCTAAGTTAGGTGTTTTCTAGATTGGGTTTCTATAATAAGCAATATCATTCTCCATCCCGTTTTATGTATAAAGGCAGAGATTTTGCCCCTGGGTGAAAATAAACCTCTTTTCCATTTTATTAAACACAAATGAAATGCTACTTTTGAAATATTATATACAAATTGTCATGCATTTCTTAAGATCACTAGTGCCTGCATCTTAAATAGCTTGCCTCAGTCTTTCATTATCTATCCCAGCCAAATTTCACCATCCCAGCTTTGCATATAACTCTACTTCCCTTTAGGTTGGCGTACTTCTTGTTTGAGCTGGCACTAATCGATCAATACGCTCATACTTCAGCTGTTCAAGCAGCAGCTAACCAGGCAGCCACAACAAACACAATTCTGGCAGTTCCTAATGTGTGTCTCTATCTGTAATTCAGATGTTGTTTGCAAAGAGTTTACATGTAGACCACGTCGCTCTTAGAGAGTGCCGTGCTAAGAATTTAAACAGAAAGCTTATTAGGCACACAGTCCTACAAATTAAATCATTATAAGTGGTTGCTCAAAATAGTCTGAGAAGACAGAGTGCATGGTAATGCATTTTTATACACAAAAAAACCTAATATTTTCTTGGCTAGTGTAATTGCTAGAGAATATGATAGCATTCTGGCAAGAAGCACAGAGCATTGATTTCATTAACTACTCTATCATTTATCTATAAGAACAGATTGATTTCTTCCCAATTTAAATCACAGAGGTCGAATACAGAAGAGCTATATATGAGATAAGGAGTTTTTTTTAAAATTTTTCATCATTTGCTATACATGCACCTGATGGAGAATGTAATTTAATACATTTAGAACTGAATATATTGACCAAAACATCAGGTAGAGTTCATTGTGTAGAACACTCTTTGACCATGTTCAATATATTTCCTGGGTTAGTGATAAAAACACAGAATGTGTTATTTATACAATAAGGAATACATGATAATAGATAAGTTAAATACTGAGAATCTATAGGTACAAAATGGTTTTGCTATTGTAGCCCATACATGAGGAAGAAAATCTGCTTCAGAAGTTGATATTTAACTTGGATTTAAAATGAGTGGAGTGTAATTGTTGAGGAATGGAATATGGGTGAAGAGAGTATTTCTGTGAATAGAACAGCAGAAGTCAAAGCACAGAGGCATGAAATGAAATTATGTGTTTGAGCTATTAGAAGTGGTCCAGAATGTATTTCCCACATTATGAGATATATAGATTATAAAAAAAAACTTAGGTAATTTTTTTTAATTCAAAGCTATTTTAAGCACTTTGATCAAAAAGCCAAATTACTAATATTTACAGTTAAGAGGATATTATAAGACATAATATGAACATATTTTTCCTTATTTAAGAGGAAAAACGGATTTGATTATCAAGAGATATTCAAGTAATGTGGTAAAATATTGACTGTGAAAGAAAGAAAAAAGAAACAAAAAGATGGGAAAACATTTCCGAAAATAAAATCAGAAGACGTGAAATAGATGACCCCAGTATTCTAATAAAAGATTTTATGCTTGTTTGTTTTAGTTAAGAGTAATAATATAATATTAATGTTTTCCTGGTAGAGTTAAGAAAATATAACATTTTCAAAAAAATAGTTTTCAAAATACCTGAATATCCTAAAATTGAAATATTATGAGAAAATACAAGATAGCAAATATTCTAAATACTGAGATATCTTTCAAGGAAAAAAATACCAAAATTTTGTGAAGTATATCTGTAAAAGACATAAAAGACAATTTTACAAACTAAACCATGTATATGTGTATACATATGTACATTGTGTGTATATATACATATATATGTATCATATGTACATTGTATGTGTGTGTGTGTGTGTGTGTGTGTGTGTGTGTGTACTTGGACCACACCTGTTAATTCTCAGGACCAAGCTTTGTCTCTGTATTCAGGGATAATTTCTGCAAAGCTCTAGGAACCATAGGGGTTCCAGGGATTGAACCTTGTTCAACTGCATGTATGCAAGGCAGTGTCTCCACACTGTTCCGGTTCCTAAACCATATTTTTATGAAATGGTTCTATATAAAACCTAAAGGGAAAATAGAATTCTTATTATATATGAACCATCTAGATCTCACAAGGAATCTAAATCATGTCTTCCATGGTAGATTTTTGTTATTATTCCCAAATCCAGGCAACATACATAAAATTAAAGCCATATGCACCCATCAATGTGTCTTTCCATGTAATATGTGACAGCCCCCCTAAGTTTCTTTTCACAAGCTCTTTTCACTTCTATATTGCTCACAACACCTCTTCCTCATTTTCACTTTTCTAAAATCTTTGACATTTTCCCAGGAATGCTGCCTCCTCTCAATAGTCTTAGAAAGGCTAGCAAAATGAAGTATTCAATTCCTATATTTTTCAGCTTGAATTGGCTTAGACTGATATCAGGTGACATCATTACTTAGGTACAATAAAATATATTGTGTAGAAAAGAGAATGTAAAATAAAGCATATAATTATTATTTTAAACAAAAATGGCAACATTTGGGGGATTCCTATACATACCAGTCTATTCCAAAGAACAATTTTAAGAATAATGTCTATTACTGTAACTCTACTTCTCTATTAGTTTCATATAAAATTATTAACAAGACTTGATAAATACTCAACATTGGCAATATTTAAGTCATTAGGGTCAGAGCCATGAGAAGGTTTTCATGCACAAAGAGAGGAGTTTGTAACAGAAAAGTCTTCCTACCATGTTCTCTGATTTGTAATATGCTGGATCCATCCATATTTTACCGTGAGATTGTGCAGATACAACTTTCACACACAGAGACCATCTCATGTATCTTTAAACCACTCAATATGCTACTCAGTGCATATGAAAAAATGTATTCATGAAAAAATGCATGCTTAATGCGCCTGTGCAATATGCTCAGTTTTTCAAAAATTTCCATTGAAAGGAAAATTTAAAGGTCAGTGCTTACTCTGCTAAGATGTTTTATACTTCAGAATAACATCCCGATATTCAGGACAGAGTATTATGAAACTAAATTATAGTTGAGTAGTAGATTTTCCAGAATACATAACTTAAGGTACTCATATTTAGATAAAAAACTTAATTGACTTTCCTATGCATTTTACTCATGAAGAAAAGTGAAGAAAAATATTGTTAGCTGTCTTTTATATGCACATATGTATATATATATATATATATCTTAAAATGCAATAAAATGCATGAATATCTGAATTATTCTAACAGGTATTATTTAAACTGATGCCTACAGAACGTTCTCTAAATACTTTCTAAAGTAACAATGCCACTTAGATATAGCAGTTCAAAATCCAGTACATAATTAAATACATATGATGGATTTTACTGAGTGCTTAACGCACGTAAAATTTCCTTTGACAATTCAAATTTAAACTCACTTTAGTTCTTATAAATCTTGCAAGAGTATAATTGACTTAACGTTTTTTCCAAAAAGCTAATACATTACTTTCATTTCTGACGGGATTTTCATAGAAATGAGAATAAGAAATGAAGAAAAACTACCTAGTAATAATCAATAGAAAAGCAGCTTGGGAAAATCAAATGCATTTTTTCTCTTCTTCTGTGCAGCTTTTTATATAAGTTTTTGGTGATTTTTGAATATGATTCATTACAACCAACACTGTAAATAGGGTAAAATTAATTTTGGAGTTTCAAATATTCAGATAGGAATCAGAAGAGAGAATGCTCCAGGCCAAAATTAACAGTTTTTCCTCTGAAGATTATGAAACCAATTTTCCACATGCCAAAGATATAAGTAAATGCATGGGGAAAGCTATCTAGATAAAATAACATTTTCAATAACTTTAACATAAACAATTTATATTGGTAACAGTTCTATTTCCCTGACTCATCCATTTAGAACTCATCCAGAAAATTAGACTGGAGAGTAAGAATGCTGAAGAGAAAGTGGGAGATTTGGGATCCAGTTCTGTGGTTGCTCCAGAACCTTGAATTAGCTTTGTCACTTTTTCTACAACTCCATTCTCTTTAAAATAAGGAGATAAAATTAGAATATGCCTAAAATACCTGGGAATACTAACCTTCTATTTCAGACTTTCGGTATGTCACCTCATGACATAGGATGACTAACAATGACCTATATTTTTAAACCGGGATTGCCCTAGCAATTATACTTCAGAATTCAAGTATGACATACAATCTATCCAAATCATAAGAATTATCTAATAGCACATTTATCTTAGGCTTGGTGATATCTTATCTCTATTACTCAAGTTCTTTGCCTATAGAAATCCTTAGGCTTTATTTACATTTTTGTTGGACACTTGCTTATATCTTGTCTCATAATTTTTATTCAAAACTCTTTCAATCCTACTGATCTCCTCATTGCTTTCGTGTATCTTATCTAAACTACTGTTTAACAGATATACTCATCATAACCTATTTATTGTTTACTACTTTGTACTACTTTGTTGTGACTTCCATCTACTCCTTGAGATTTCCCTAAAAATTATATTTTATTAAATGTCAAGCTATGACTTATAAACATTTGTATGTATTTTACATGGTGTTTCCAATATCATTTTTTGAACATCCTGTGACTAAGTGAGAACTCTACATCATGCTGTCCAACCTTTTATCCAGCATTTTCTTTGGCCTCACTGTGGTGTAGGCACAGATTTAAACATTATTGCTATATAGATAAATGTTAACTTCTTTTCTAAAAAAAATCCAATGTACAAGTGAAAGCAAATAACACTTTACATTGCTACAAATATCAGTGGGATGTGGGTCAAGTCACCTTTTCATAATTTGGTTTATTAGTCAATATGAAGAGTAAGAGCATTGATCAATTGTATTCACTCTATTACATTTGGAGCAGAAGTTTCGTAGCTTTGCAGGACTCAGCTCCCACAGACAAAACTGGAGAACATGCTATCCTTTCCCTCATCTGTTAGCAAGAAGTGAACAGACACTACATCACAGGGCTAGATGCAGAGCACAATAAAATGAATACCTTCTATAGATATCTATTTATATGATGACTTCAGGTACTTTGAAGCAAAACATCTGTCCTGTTATTGCTCATTTTGTCCAATCTATCTTTTACATGTCATAGATATTAAATAACTATTCTAAAACTAACTGCTGATTTTTAGTATCCATCTTCCCAGATTTCCCAGACCATTATCTGCCTATTGAGCCAGAATAAATACCTTTCAACATATTTACTCTCATGCACATGGCAAGCTACCGTGATGTATTTAATATGCCAAACACAGTAACAAGTCTCACAATGTTACTGGACCTGCTCAAGCAAATTGATGAACAACGGGAGGACAATGATAGTGACAGTGACACATGTTTCTAATTCAAGGAAACTCTCAGTACCTAGAAGAACATTAAACTGAAGCCAGACCTTTAAGATTGGGCAAGGGTGACCAAACCTTTGCACCCTTTAAGATTGTGACCTATTCAACCTATGTCCTATAGGTAAAGACAGAAATAAGTCCCTGATTATGTCTATGGGTCAACACTATCCAGACAGTGCCTATAATAAGTGAAATAATTATCTCTCTTTTGCTTTAAGGACTTAAAAATGTTCTCCCCCATTTTTTCAAAAAAAATAAATTTTTTACTTTTTTTTAATGAATCACCATGAGATACAGTTACAGACTTACAAACTTTGATGCTTATGTTTCAGTTATACAATGATCAAGTACCCATGCCTCCACCAGTGCCCATTCTCCACGACCAATGTTCCCAGTATCCCTTCCACCCCCCATTCTCCCATATCTCCCACCCCTTGCCTTTGTGTTGGGCACATTCCCTATTACTCTCTATCTCCCTTTGGGTTTTGTGGTTTTCAATACAGGTGTTAAGTGGCCATCATCTTAGGTCTATAGTCTATCTTCAGCAGACATTTCCCATCCTGAGTGGCCGTCCTAGCATCCTTTACTTGGTTGGTGGTAGCTTCTCTCTCCCCCAATTTCATCTGTTCAAAACTTAAAGTGTATTTTAATCCTTTTTGGAGGTGTGACCTTTACACAGACAGTAAAAGTTGAATGAGTCATAAGAGTGGACTTAATAGGACTAAGATCATAATGATGTGATAGGAGACAGCAGAGACTGTGAACATAAAGGGCCATGTGATGAACTAGTGAGAAGGAAAATGACCTTAAGCCTAGGAGGAAGATCTCAGGAGTAATATTTTCCTTCACTTCCTTTAAACATGCAGACTTCAGACATACCAGAAAATATGCCTCTGTTTTTCAAGGTACCAAATCTGAGGTACTTTCTTGTAATTTACCCCCCAAAAATGAATAAACTTTATATTAAGATGCCATTCAAATATGTTCTAGAAAATGTGTTCTCTTTTAAAGTCAAAAGAAATTACTATAGGAGCCAGGTTAACTTTTTCTGCTAACTAAAAAAAAAGATAAAATCAAAATTTATATTTAATTTATACAATCGTAAAATTGGCTAATGTTGCTGTAATAAGGGCCAGAATGATAGCATAGTGGTTAGGGAATTTGTCTTGCATGCGGCCGACCCAGGTTTGATTCCTCTGCCCCTTTTGGACAGCCCAGCAAGCTACTGAGAGTATTCTGCCTGCACGGAAATTCCTGGCAAGCTACCCATGACTTATTCAATACGCCAAAAACAGTAACAAGTTTCATGATGGAGACGTTGCTGGTGCCCACTAGAGCAAATCGATGAACAATGGGAGGACAGTGCTACAGTGATGTAATAAAAATTTAACACGATCAAAGGGTTTTGAACCCAAGAAGTCTGAAATCAGACTACCTGTTATATACACTCTTCCCTTACTGTTTCTAGTAAGAGTTAGCAACATTACTATGTAAAACTTGATCTCAGAGCTTTATGAATTGAATGTAGTAACATTTTCATTTCAGTATGATTAGAAAGATTGGAAATAATTTCTATAGAATGATAGACATTAGGAAGTCAATATGTGATAACTGGTATTTTATGGCATTTTCTAAATGCTGATTCAAACTGTGCTACAAAGATATTTCACAAAAAAAATTGTCTGTGGCTAAACCTGACATTTCCCAGTTTTCATTTATCTAATGAAAACTAAATACATAAACTCCCTGAGGATGTTAACCAAGCTTAAATATGGAACAGAAAAGCTGAAAGCAAAACTGACCAGCCCAGCAGATACTTGACATGTTTTAGGGAAATCAGTGTCAACTAGAACACAATAGCCAACATCCTGATTCTAGGTTTTATATGTTTTAATGGAAAAGAAAAAACAAGCACAAATAGAAAGCACTGCATTGTAGTGTAGCACTGTCCTCCTGTTGTTCATCAGTTTGCTCCAGCAGGCACCAGTAACATCTTACAACAAACTATGAGACTTGTTACTGTTTTTGGCCTATCAAATACAACACAGGTAGCTTGCCAGGCTTTTCCGTGTCGGTGAGATACTCTTGGTAGCTTGTTTGGCTCTCCGAGAGGGGTGGAGGAAACCTAACAAAAGATGCATGAAAAATTTGGAGTAATGGTTCTACTCTCAAATATATTCCATTAAAATAATCCCTGTCGTGAAACACCTTTTAAGAAAATTATTCATTGAGATTGAGATTCATTTATTTTGAAATAAGAAAATTGTCTTTGTAACATTAAAATAATAGTTCCCAAAACCTTTTGTTTGTTAGGTATTCAATAACAAGTGATGTATATTGTTCTTATCTAAAAGGGAACAAAAACATATGCATCTAAAAGGACAGAGTTGGTCCTGTCTTAGAACTAGATTAGTTCTTCACTAACTTCCATTATATTTTTCGGGTTATCAGGTAGATACAACTTGAGTACGAAATCATCAAGATTCATTAGGGTAATTATAAACAGGTAACTATAAAAATAATTTCATGTTTCTGGAGGGAAAATTATGAAGTGAATGTTAGCACCTGTTTTGTACTCTAGAGAGCAAGACTATTTTTTGTGTTCTCAGCTAGAAATACGTAAAATACACATATTTAAATATTTGTCATAATCTTAAAACAAAAATGGCAGGAACATATCTGTTTGTCATAGATAGGTGAGGTGATTTAGAAAAATTTACTTTATATCAAACAAAAGTTATTGGGGGCCCCCGGTTGACTGTGGTAGAGTGCTTATCTTGCATGCATGAGACTGTGGGATCCTGTGAGCTCTTCCACTTGTGATCCCTGGGGCCACAACAATAAAATTATCCTCTCCTTCTCACTGTAATTTCCAATCTACAACAAAAGTGTCTGAGCTTCAGTGAGAAGTACAACTTAGTAGGCAAGTTGCCACAATGCAACAGTAACAAAGGAAAGTGAAGGATAAATAAAATAGATTAAAAGCAAACAAAGCAAATTCACATAGGTGTGGTACACAATTTACTGTTTCTAAGACAGACAAACAGATCTCCATATGTTCTTTCTATGTAAGAAATAAAATGTTAACATTTACAACATACATAACTGAAACAAACATGTATATCATGCTCACACATATATGCATAATTTATTGATATGTCATGTGCATCATAAGAAAAATATTAAATGAATAATGCTGCTATTAAAATTCTTAGTGATCAGGTATGCATTTTAATATAAAAATACCTTTGAGCATTTTTTTGTTTACCTTTCCTGGGACACAATAAACTCCATGAACTATTTTAAGACCCAACAGAGAGCGAAGATCAGTGTCTGCTCTACCAGAATTTCCATTCTTTCTCACACAGACAGATGTTCCAGCTTTGATGAAAACATTTCCCCAGCTACATTTTACTCTGGGAACAGTTTTCTCTACTCTATATATCACTTTGTGCCTGGAAGTATGAGATTTGTTTAGTCACTTGCACATCATCACCTAAACTTTGGGATCTACAAAATTATCTATTTGTTTTTTTTAAATTCTACATGTAGATTTAACCTAACCCCCCAACGCTGTAAATCCCGCAGGTTGATTATATGCTACAAAAAGAAATTCTAAATTTGCTACCCTTTCATTTAATTGAGAGAATCTACTTTTACCCTGCACTTTGGGACAAGGTGAAAAGGAGGTTTGTCTCTTAGTCTTTTTTATATTTTTCAATTGCTTCCTACTTTTTTTCTCTCTAAGGTCAGTAATTCAGCTTTCTATTTTCATGTCTGCTCAAATGCATCCTTCTTGGAAAGGTAATTCAAATCTTGAAAGAAGGCAAATGAAAATAGACTGTAATATTTAAGCATAAACATAGTAAAGACTAGCATTCTTTTGTCTTCACCCAAACAGCAAGGGACATTTTGATATAACACAAATTAAGGATACTGTAAGAGTCAGGCAGGGCTGGAACGATAGCATAGCAGGTAGGGCGTTTGCTTGTACATACCGACTGGGTTTAATTCCTAGCATCCCATATGGTCTCCCGAGCACCACCAGGAGTGATTCCTGAGTGCAGAGCCAGGAGTAACCCCTGAGCATCGCGGGGTATGACTCCCCCCCAAAAAAAGAGTCAGGGGTAATCACTTACACGTATATGCTTTTCTGCATTATATGCCAAATAGATATTAAAAGTAAAAGACTGAAGCAATTCTGCAGAGGATGCTGTGTTTGCCTTGCACAAGGCCAACTGAGATTCTATCTTGGCATCCCTGAGTCCTGCCAGGAGTGATTTCTGAGTGCAGAGCTTGGAGAAAGCCCTTAATACAAAGGATGAGTTCCCCAAAGCCACTAACCCATAATAAATAAAAGTAAATTATATTATGCAATATATTTAACATTAACTAAGGATCTAAAATATCAGGCAGACTACAGTCATTTCAGAGATGTCTACTAACTCAAAGTCACCAGCCCAAGGTAAAATATAGCAGCTAATAGAAACACCATGACAAGATCAGGACAGGCTTAATTCGGACAGATGTTTTATTATCCTCCTCAAAGTTAATGAAAGTAATACTATATTTATGAGTTATTAAGTATGAAATGATCATTTTATGATCATTAAAAATAACAGGAAGCTCCCTAAATACTATAGTATCATGCAGGGCTTTATTTATTTTGTTGTAAAAGCATATTAATCCTGCAGAAACTCTCACGTGGTTGGTTGTCTCATTCCTAGACCAATCTACCAGGACTTGTTTTTCTATCAGTACTCAGTCCTCAAATAGTACAAGACTTTTGTTTTTTAAATTTCAGAGACATAAAAATACTAATACTTACATGGAAATAACTTTTAAAAAGTAAATGATTTAAAAAAGTAAATGTTTTACTTTTTTCACAGAACAGAGACCTAGACAACAGATACCAAAAAACATTATTTTGGAAGATGTAAGAAAGCACAGGCTTCCTTGAAAGGCCTGCAGAGAATAGTGCTGGGGTCAGTTTGTCGATTCTCAGTAGGAATAAAACTGTTATAAAATCCTCTGCTGGTGCCCCCTTTAGTTCCTACACTTAATCATCCTCAGATTCAATACACCAGTGTAAAGGTGAGGGTTGCAGGGAGACATTCACTAGACCAAAGAAATGCAATTTGAGCTAGGTAGAAAATATACCATGGGGCCAATCTTTATAACTACAATTAATGGCCTAAACTAAAAAGAAAGAAAATGGCACCAGAGATATTTAAAGTCTAGTTTCCAATCATAAAAACTTCCTATCTAATAGATCTATAATTCAGTTCTCTATTATATTTTTTTTGCTTCTGTACAAGCCAAAGTTCCTTTTGTTTCAGAAAATATACACTAAAGTATTACTTTTGAATTTTCACCCTAGAGCCAGACCTTTGCTAAAAAGATTGTTAGTTTGGCTATCAATTTGTCTGCCCAAGGATCATGTCCTTTCAAATAATAAAAGAATCACATGGCAAATTGGCATTCATCGTTAACTGAATAATGTGCTTCAGGAAGAATGCTTTTGGGAATATTGATCAAAGAATTTAACTTGAATATTTTGAAGTATCTGAAAAGAAATTCGCATTGACTGCAGGCAATGGTTTGGAGGGGCAGTCCACTTCAGAGCTGTACATTGTTTTGTTATGTTTTTGTGTTCCTTATCAGTGGTATTTGGATGAAAGTCAGGATTTTTGTTAATGCTTTTCCCAGCTCCATTTGCTTCTAACAGATGCTGTGAAACTGCTCCCAGTCCAACTGCTAGATGTGCCTTGCTGATTTGCTTTTGTTGATGAGAAATGCTGTTATCTCAATATGACCTGTCTGTGGTTCTACAGGATCACCCAAAACCTTTCTTTACCAAGGAAACACACGTCTCCTGATTACCTAGAGTGAAGATTTTGCAGTCTTTAAGACGTGCGTTAATCATTTTGTAATTTGTCTTAAGATATAGTAACTAGTGACATGGTTGTCATGGTTGTCGTCTAGCTCTTTCTCTCTCTTACTCTCTTTCTCACCTACTGAAAAGCCTAAATAAATTGATTTAACACTCAAAGTTATATGAAATTTTGTTTTGTTTTTTGAGGCATAACTGGCTATGCTCAGGGCTTACTCCTCACTCTGCACTCAGGGATCACTTCTAGCAGGGGTCTGGGAGTCAAACCTTTATTGGCCCTGTGCAAGGCAATAACTCTACCTTGTTGTACTATCTCACCAGTTCCAATGATTGGGATATTTCTGCTCTAGAGATGGTTGCAGATATATGCAGAGATTCAACTGTTTAAAAGGTAAAGGTAAAGGCCCTCCCGTTGATCGTCGATTTGCTCGAGCGGGCCCAGTAACGTCTCCATTGGAGACTTTGTTGTTACTGTGTTTGGCATATCGAATTCGTCACGGGGAGCTTGTCAGGCTCTGCCCTGCAGGCAAGATACTCTTGGTAGCTTGCCGGGCTCTCCGAGAGGGGCGGAGGAATCGAACTCGGGTCGGCCATGTTGGCCGCTTGTAAGGCGAACGCCCTACCCGCTGTGCTATCGCTGGGCTGGAGCGTTCGCCTTACAAGCGGCCAACATGGCCGACCCGAGTTCGATTCCTTCGCCCCTCTCGTAGAGCCCGGCAAGCTACCGAGAGTATTCGATATGCCAAACACAGTAACAACAAAGTCTCCAATGGAGATGTTACTGGGCCCGCTCGAGCAAATCGACGATCAACGGGAGGGCCTTTACCTTTATCAACTGTTTAGTCCCAAAAAATTAAATAACTTCGACAATAATTTACCATAAATATTTTCTGGGTTAAACTAGTTTTCCACATATATTATTGCACAGAACCTCCTTAGGAGTTTGTTTCCTAAGATATATAGGTATTGTGATTACTATTTTGAGGATATGGAATGAAAGTTACAAGATTCTTCTCCAAATAGGGAAAGATATAAGCCTTATATACATGTACACATATATGCATATTATACACACACAAAATTAACATTTTATCTGGACTAGTCTCTGATAGCAGTAGAAATTGCTTCCATGCATAGTCATTTCATTTAATCATAGAAGTCTAGAATATGGGCATGACTTGGGAGTCTGGTGCATTACTAGTGTTGATGGCTGGACAACTAAAGTATCAAATGTCAATTGAATTAAATTAGAGAGTCTGGTTTCTCTCTGGGTTTCTAGTTTATTCAGCTCATTTATAAAATAAATTGAATAATCAGAGACTCATATTATCTGTGGGTTTCCTAAATTCACTGCAATTTCTGGAAACTTGGAGAATTGTGGCTAAAGTGTGAATCCCAGCAAGTGTACGATTTTAAAGTGAGATCATCATTATCAGTTGTGATATTTACAAGGGGTCTCATTAATCAAGTCAGTTAATAACTGTTAGACTAAATGATGTGCAAGTGCTCTTTCAATAATAAGCAATGTTTTATAGTTTAAATGCAACAAATAATTTGGAGAAATGCACACAAATCTCTTGGGAGAATAGAAAGAGTATCACTGCTCAGAGATTGGAGTCTGACTCTAAATACAACACTTTTTTGTTTCTAATTCTCCATTTTTCCTTCCTCAATGTCTAACCCTACAGTGTTTTTTTAAAAAAGAAAGATTTCATTCTTACATCAATCGAAGATAATGTTCTGACATTTGTCTTTTATATTTAATTAGAAAATATAATCTTATTTCATAGAGGTACAAAATATATATAACAGAGTACATGTCTATGGAAATTATTCATTACTTTTCTCATTCATAAAGAAATCTTGTTGCACATCAACACTGTACCAATCATTTCTTAGAGCATGGAATTAGGCAGTTTCTCATAATGTAAAGTATGCAGAAAATTTTGAACACGTGCATGGGGAAAGAATAGTAACTCCATCAGGCAAGAGATTACTAAAACGACCACCGGAATAGAAATCATAGTACTTCAGATTGAGTCTGATTATAATTTCACAATTCATCCATTATAAATACTTCTAATTTTTCATTTCCTTTAATCATGAAAGCATTTAGTTCCACTCTTTAATCATATACATACAGAATTTCACTCTCTAAGTTATGAAATTCCTCATGAGCTAAGTGGAAACTTTATTCGCAAATTTGTAAGGGGAATGAGAATTATATATTACATATAATTATATATTTTACTTTCATTGAGTAAACTTTCTTCTTAACAATACAGATTAAATAAAATTTAAAATAGGGGATAAAGTTACCTTTTACCCAAGACTTGTTATTACTTTATCTTTTTCAAATCAGTAAAATTTAATATTACTTTGATTTAAAATAGAAATCATATGAAAATTACTCATTAAAAAAAGTAAACCACCATGAATGCAGATATTAAATAAAATTAAAAAAAATTTCAACACTCATTTATTTTTTTTCATTGTGAGACTTTGTTGTTACTGTGTTTGGCATATTGAATACGTCATGGGTAGCTTGCCAGGCTCTGCAGTGCGGGCGAGATACTCTCAGTAGCTTGCCGGGCTCTCTGAGAGGGGCGGAGGAATCGAACTCGAGTCGGCCATGTTGGCTGCATTCAAGGCAAATGCCCTGCCACTGTGCTATCACTCTAGATCCACAATAATAAAAAATAATTAAAATAATTAAACTCAGGTTTTAACTGGTTAAAGAAACTTTGGTACATTTACACAATGGAGTACTATGTAGCTATTAGAAAAGATGAAGTCATGAAATTTACATACAAGTGGTACTACATGGAAAGTATCATGTTACTTGAAATGAGTAATGAAGAGTGGGATAGACACAGAAAGATTGCATTCATCTGGGGAACATAAAGCAACAAAATGGGAGACTAACACCCAAGAGTGGCTGAGATTAGTACCAGGAATTTTGTTCCATGACTTGGAGGCCAGCCACACATGCTAAGGGAAAAGAGAGCTCAGATAGAGAAGGGAGCACCAAATAAAGGGTGTTGGGAAGATCCTCCCAGGACAGGAGAAGCTTGCTGAAAGTAGACTATAGGCCAAACATGATTGCCACTCAATGCCTCTCTTGCAAACCACAACATCCAGAAAGAGAGAGAGAGAACAAAAGGGAATGCCCTGCCATAGGGGTAGGGTGGGATGGGGGGGGTGGGGAGTGGGAGGGATACTGGGACCTGTGGTGGTGGAAAATGGGCACTGGTGGAGGGATGGGTACTTGATCATTGTATAACTGAAACCCAAGCACAAAAATTTGTAAGTCTGTAACTGTACCTCATGGTGTTTCACTAATAAAAAAAAATAATTAAAAAAACAAAAAAACATGAGTAATAAATAAATGCTAAATTACTCTGTCTGTTTTCTTAAAGATTTTGTATTCACCATTGATGTTCTTAGTGCACTTAGAAGCATATGCTGATGAGTGTAAACATTACATTATTCCCCATGGGTGGGTCATCACATCTCAGAAAACTCAGAAAGTGTTTACTGGCACCGGGATAAAATTGGGGTTTACCTGGAAATTTTTCCCCTAAAATATAGGAGCCAAAAAAAAGCAAAAAATTAAAAATAAAAATTACTAACCAAGTCTCTAATTTTCATTATAATAAAAAATTGTCTAATCATACTACTTGACATGAGTTTAGCTGAGCCAGTTTTGTATTCTTAAGCATTTTGATAATACATGAGCTATGAGAAAGGCCAAAAATTGATCTAGACAATTCTTTTTAATATCAATTATGAAAATGGAAACACGGAGTTAAACTTTAGTCATCTGATAGGAATCCAGAATAGAAAAGAATAAAGCAAGAATCTAATAAAAACAGTGTGCTTTTCATCGATTTGAAACTTCTGAGATGAAAAGTCTTTCAAATACAATTCTAGGTGTTGAGCAAAAGAGGACAAATGTGGTTTCCAGCCCTTCTAACTTATCACCTATCTACTTAGTTTGTACTGTATTCATATCTCTTGAATTACTTTTTAAGAATATTAGCATTTATATTGAAGATAGCTTACAGAACTTTCTTTTTTTTCCTGTAAAAGTCTTTCATAATACCGTACGCACTCAAAACTTGCACCCGTCAAAGACCTAATTCTTTTTTGGCAAAATGGGCAAAAGTGAAATGGCCAATATAAAATCTCTGCTGGTATGTTATTCCTGAAGGCCAATTCTCAGCATACTGACTTGGCGTTTAGCCACAGAAATTATAAAGAGAGGAAATGGAATGACTCGTGGTTTGCATATGTCCAGGACATCTGAGTCAGGTGTTTCTTAATCACATCTTTAGAGGGGTAATTATTAGGTCAAATTACATTTGACAAGGAGCTCTGAAATCTTACTAGTTGTCTTGGGTCTGCAAAAGAAAATTAGCACACTTTACTCCACAGAAACATATGAAAGTTAAAACGCTGAGCTCATTAACATAGACATTTTTAGGCATTTTCCTTATTGTTAGACTTTGATAGTTCGTTGATGGTTTTCTGAATATAATGCTACTTCTCCATTAGCTAAAATTACTATTCAAAGTACATCATTAAGTAGAATTATGGCAAAAAAAATGAAAACTGTTATACGGAGCTTTGTAAATTGCTTAAAAGAGATTCACAAGTAAGAAAACATCTAAATATGAACTACTCTAATTTTAACCTTAATATTTCTATACTGGGATTTGAGCAACATATAACAGCTTTGGTGTAAGCCATTTTTGATATATTATACTCAGCATTCAATATAACACCTACCAGTCAAGATTAATTTAAAATAGTATTTTACATACAAATAATGTCAAGGGAAAGGAAAAAATATTTAAATTTCTTGGTATTTTATATTTGACTAAATCTTCTAAAATTTTTAAATTGCTTAAACAGAAAGGCAAAGTGTACTTCAAAAGGCTTATATATTTTATTCTGAATTTACAAAATCTTTTTTTCTGTTCCTAAAATACATTGTGTTATGTCCTTTATAAATGGTAACATTTTTACAGTTTAGGCTATAAAAATGTTTTGAAGACATAGTCCAATTTGTCACCATTTTCCAAGAACACAATGTCACAGCAGTGTGGTCATTTTCAATGTGAGAGGTGATGAATAACCAGGAACTCATTTATCTAAAGCAAACAAGTGGTGTTCTTAGCTGTTTTCTGACTGAGTCAGAATTGTGAGATAATGTGTCCGAAATAGTTCAAAACTGCAGTGCAAGTACACCATATTAGGAAGTATGGATTGACGATCAAAAATATAGGATATCTGGGAACATTGCACACGCTAAATAATGTGTCTAAAATAAGTATTGGATTAATTAATTATATTTCCATTTTAACATGAAAGCATTTAAGGTATTGAAACTTTCCTTATACTTTCTTATATTAAAGGCATCATGACTACTCACTATTAGTATTTGTTTCTTTCATAATAAGCAATAAATCACGCTGAGGTAATGGAAGGTATGGATAGGGGATTTTAATGGAGCAAATACACAAGATAGACATTTAAAAAAACTTTTTATAAGCATGAATTTCAAGAATTTATCAGCAATATATTTGTTTATTTAGTTTGGGGTCATGCCTGGTCATGCTCAGGGCTTACCCTTGGTTTTCAATGCAAGAATAACTTCTGACAGGACAAAGAGGACCATATGTGATGCAGGAATCAAACTCCGTTCAGCTGAGTGCAATGCCAGCATCTTAACACCTGTACTATCTCTCTGACCTCAACTTTTAAATTATTAATCTATTGAAGTCACCTTAGGCGCAAAATTGTAATTACTTATATGTTTTATTGGTACACTATTACCTGTGTCCCTTAGACACAGGGACACAGGGACTCCTTCTTTTCATCTTCTCTTAAGTAACATCAGTTATCTTGTCATAGCTGAAGGGGATTCTTTTTTTCACCTAGTATTATTCTCTTGCTCGGCTTCCTTACTACATAAGTGAGGTCACGTAATAGTTGCCTTTCTCCTTATGATTTATTTTGCTTATCCCCAGGTACATCCATGTTTTTGTGAAAAGCAAGACTTTATATTTTTGATAACTAAATAGTATTCCAAATAGTGATGTTATATATCAAATAAATCACAAAAGAATGTTTTCTTTCAGTATTTATTTGGTTAACTATAACTAATACTTTACTCATATGATGATTTTTCATTAAAAATGTTTAAAATTATTTATCAACTCTACTCATAATGAATCTTGTGTTCAAGAAACTAAGAAAAGATAAAGGATCTATAAATATAACACAGAAGAAAATTTGTGTCATACTACATATATATGCAAAGAAAATGAAGGAAAACACAAATCTTTTCTTAAGAGTTTCTTTTATTCATCTGAATTTTACTCAAATCACTGAATTGCTATTGTGTTGCTTACAGTATGTCACTAGAAGGATGAATTCTTAAAGTCATATATCTCTTTCAAAATTATGAGAAAAAAACAAACTTCTCTGTTAGTGCTCTACATGGATTAAAAAAAGACACTGTTTCCAACAGATGCTCTGTCCAAGCATGAATGGAAAATAATCTTGCTATGAATGCATAGTCATGACTCATTCATAGGCCAAAGACATATTAAAGGAGTGTTGCAAACTTTTTTTGTGAACAATGTAGTATAATTGGGAGAAAGTGAGATAGAGTCAGATCAATTTATAGAGAAACCTTTTACCACTATACCTAAAATTTCTGCTTGTGTTCCCCTTAGCAACAACTGAAGGTTCCACTTACATCTGAGATTGGAGTTATCAAGAGGGAGAAGAAATCAAAACCCTTTACCTGTCATGGAAAAATAGTCCTTTCTGAAGACACTAGAAAACTTAGGAATTTTAGTATGATGTCATTTCTGTAATCAATTATTTTTGTGCCCATATGAGGACATTTAAGTACGACCCTGTCCTTTAACTTGTTAACATAACAAGCCCTCCCATCTTTGATGTTGGGTCTCTTACAGACCCATATAAAATGCCATATATATATACCCCCCAAAAATGTTTTTTCCAAAGCAGTTAATGTGTTACAGATGCTGAACACTTCATATGCTTAGAACTATGGCATCTGAAAATGGGGAGCGTAAAATCTGTTGTAGCTAAGAACATCAGAGATGGAGAACCAACTGGCCTCTGAGTGATATTCAGCTTCATTATGCACTCCTTGTAAAACATTTGCATACTAAAAATCACACTAACCTTCTCCACCAACAGTTTACTATTGCTTTGGTGACATCAGAAAATGATCGCACATGATTAGAATATGAGTAGCCCCTATACTGGGAAATCATCATTCCCAAACCTTTCTTTTCTCTGAAATAACATTCTTTTTAAAATTTATCCCATTTGTATTCCTACATAACCTAGAAATTTGGGGGATTTTTTTTCTTTTCTGGGTCACACCCAGTGATGCTCAGGGGTTACTCCTGGCTCTGCACTCAGGAATTTCTCCTGGCGGTATTGGGGGACCATATGAGATGCTGGGAATTGAACCCGGGTCAGCTGCCTGCCAGGCAACTGCCCTACCCGCTGCACTATCGCTCCAGCCCCTAGAAATTTGTGTAAAAACTACACTACTTCCTCTGGAGCATATTATACTTCCGATGACATTACCTTGAAATAGTTACCTCACTTTTTGAATATGCTGGCTTGCACTCTGATTCTTTTTTTTTTTAAGGTTTTATGAATTCCTTATTGTTTGTTCCCAATTGGAAATACAGTTTAATTTTTCAAATAAAGGACTAGTGGCGAGATATAGTCAAAAAACTCACTGAAATGAATGCTTCACCAAGAATACTCTATCCGGCTAAACTCTCCCTCAAAATCGAAGGAACGGCACTCCGATTCTTAAGTGTAAATTTTTCTCAAGATAACTTTTCTTTATTTATCGATTCATGATCCACTGCACAGTTCAAATAAGCTTGATTCCTACATCAGGGTCTAATGAATTAAGCAATGACTAGGCATCACATCCTTAGAATTACTGCAAGAATTTAATGAGTTATTATATGTAAAGTGTACATAAGAATGTCTTATTTATATTATCCTACTCCTCTGTTGCCTCATCATTGATCATTTACTATGATAATCATAAGTGTTTGTGTTTGAATAGCAATGTACAATACACCATTAAATTGAAAAAAAATAGTAATTTAAAGGGTTAAAATAAAGCACAATATCTTCAATTGGGCTGGAGCGATAGCACAGTGGGCAGGGCGTTTGCCTTGCACGTGGCTGACCCTTGCGACCCGGGTTTGATTCCTCTGCCCCTCTCAGAGAGGCCGGCAAGCTACTGAGTGTATCTTCCCAGAACGGCAAAGCCTGGCAAGCTACCTATGAAGAATTAGATATGCCAAACACAGTAACAACAGGTCTCACAATGGAGACGTTACTGGGCCCGCTCTAGCAAATCAATGAATCTTCTATTAATAGTGTGAAAAATATGTGATAATATAATATTCTGAATTAATCTCTTTTGTGCTGGCTTTCACCTTTTAATAAGTCAGAATTCTTACATTAATATCTACATCTATATTATTTCTGCTGCAGTATTAGTCACTGTTTTTACCTGCATTCTATGTTGCTTCGCATTAGCACAGGTCACTTAAGTGCCATTTCCAGATATCGATTAAATGCCTTAATATGATACCAGTTTATTCCAGAAAAGGCAGGTTTTTACATAACACAGAACATGTTCTCCCTAAGAACACCAGATTTAAAGCATAGAATTGTATCTGAGTTTCACCTTGGGGACAAGAATAACTCATCAACCTTTTCATGTAAATCTTTCCATTGAATATCACACAATCATCATTCTATTACCTTTATAAAACATAATGAGTGACAAGGAACAGTATAAATTCTGAGATTGAATAAAGGTACACACACCACACATGGTAAAAAGAATTTCATCTACCCGTGGCTGGTAGTTGACATACTGATTTAAAAATTATTTGAACAGAATGACTGCCTGCCGTACATTTATTTACTACCAGCATCAAAAACCATGCCATGTAATTAATCACACTCTGCACCGGCAGTAAGGAAGTCGGCTTCCCACAATGCAGTGAACAGTTATTTGCCACTCTTTCACTTGGTGTTTCTGCAGCCCTATTGTGATTTTGTTTCCAGAAAGACTTCTGTCCCTGCTGTTTGGGGAAATGTTTTTATAATGTCTTGATCCAAGAATTTCATATTCAACAGATGGTATTCTTGGCTATGTATTCACTGTAGTTTCTCTAAGTCGAGTTGAGTGCTTAATATCTCTTGTTCTCTGCCAATCATCTCTTATCCTACAAGGAAATTTTGATCAACTACATATTATTTCTTTGCTTTCACTCTGACCCTCTTAGAATTCTGATCTCTATTTAGAATAAACTGCAAAATGACTAAATTACTACGCATGTTATTGTATTGTCACATATTACGAATGGTACTAAGGACAATATATTAATATTCACAGATAAAGCACAAAATATATTTATTCTTATAGAAACATATATGGGCTGGAGCAATAGCACAGTGGTAGGGCGTTTGCCTTGTGTGCAGCCGGCCCAGCCGAGCTGGGTTCCATTCCTCCACCCCTCTCAGAGAGCCCGGCAAGCTATAGAGAGTATCTCGCCCACAGGGCAAAGCCTGGCAAGCTATTGATGACGTATTCAATATGCCAAACACAGTAACAACAAGTCTCAAGATGGAGACATTACTGGGTCCGCTCAAGCAAATCGATGAACAATGGGTGGACCGTGACTGTGACATATATATGCATATTATTATTCCAACAATGATTGATTCTTCTCCAAAATTCAAGTTTTATCTATATAATTTTCTCTTTGAGTATCATACATTAAATATTATATGTGCCTTCTAATTTTATAAATAAAACAAACTACTTGTGATGTATAATATATTTATAATTAAGCACTTTTTAGTCTATAAGTCTGTGAGTATAAAATAAGTCTATATTATGAGAAAAGGTAATCTACACTGATACTTTTTGTCTCTTAGAGATTATCTTCTGGTAAATCTTTGGAAATATCTGTAGATCACAACTTAAACCTTTTTAAAAGAAGTAAATTTATTCACTTAAAACCAATTTAAAAACAACTCTACTCAGATTTATTTCTGCACAGGTATGAAAACTGAGAAGATAAATGAAAAGGTAAATAATGGAGACAGTATAGTTTACATAGAAATGAATAATTCAAGTAGCAATCATATTTTTCTATCTCATCTAACAAGTCTTCACATGGCTACAAAAGAGAGATTCTTCCAATCAAAACAAAAGAGAGTTAATTGGATTAACTGTTTCAAAGTATTCAGATTCCTAATGCATTTTTAGTTAATCAGAGAAGTCACTATATTTTTTCACCATACTTAAAAAAAAAACTTTCTGACATTCCTTAAAAGAATGTCTTCATGTGAGGCATTAAATCTACCATCAAGCCCAGACCATGACTTGCCCCCCATGAGTGCCTCTCCGGCCATGGCCCCAGAGGCACACAGACCTAATTCAGAATCCAGCAGCTTTTGGCAGAAATGTGAATGGACTATGCAGTAAGCTATGGAGCCATGCCCTAAGCCCCCCCCCCCCCCAAGGGAAAGGATGTCTGTCTCTTCCGCCCCACCTGGCCCTGCAGCATGGTGGCTGCTGCCTCAAAGCTTATTGGACAGCCAGGTATGAGCCAGCAGTTTTGGGGCAACTGTGGCCTCATGGGGTGGGGGGTGGAATCAGCACGTCCTTCTTGCCCAGCTGAGACCACGAGTTGCCAACCAAGAGCGACTCTCCAGCTCGGCCATGGCCCCAGAGGAACACAAACCAGTCTCGGAACTACTCGGCTTTTGGCAGAAATCCCTCCAGACTTAATTAGTAAAATATCAGAAATCCAAAATCGTGCAGTCACAGTAGCCACACGATTTTGAATTTCTGATATTTCACTAATTAAACAAATTATGAAGACATTGTGAGGTCTTCATAACCAGCAATAGAAAACAAATTATTTCATGATTACCTTTTCAGCAGGTTTGAATTTGGGGGGGAAATTTCAAATAATAATGGTGCATCTTTTGTCCAAATACTGAATGTAATCAATGTATTGAGAGAGTTAAGTGGAAATAATCTGCCTCACAGGCACGAGGAGGGGTGGCATGGAGGGTATATTGGGGTTCTTGGTGGTGGAAAATATGCAGTGGTGAAGGGATGGGTGTTGGATCCTTGTTTGATCATTGTATGACCGAGACTTAAACCTGAAAGCTTTGTAACTGTTCACACGGTGATTCAATAAATAAATTAAATAAATAAATAAATCTACCATCAACAGATTATACAAGGCTATATCTAGAAAAAAGTCAGTAATTATTTAGTGAATAGAAAAAGATGAAATATAGAACTCAATATTTAGGATGACACAATGTATTTGTATATTTTATAATCAAATTTATCCGCTATCAGCTTAAGATGTTACTATTGTGCTTGTAGCCACCAATTGCTGAATTAGAATAGGTGATAAAAGTGATTATACTGAGATGAAACCCAGCGATTGCATTCAACCTCAATGCTAGCTTCTTTCTGGCAAAGCTCAATAGCCATGCACTTAAACAAGGACATGTCTGAGATATTAATACAGCATAATTTATTCCCTATTCCACCAAGTGAATCAATACACAAGTATAAAATAAAAACATATTCTTCCAATCTTTCTATATTTTCATTATCTGTCACCAGATGCAGCCTTCCTGGAGAGTTACATTTTAAATATAAATATAATAGACAGCATAGTTTCTAAGTCTTAATATATTTATGTCATGAAGTATAGTGGCATTTCTTAATAGTATCATCTTCCTGCAGAAAAATTATTATTTATTTGTTTGGCTTTGGAACATAGAGAGTGATGATGAGGGTTAACTCCTGGATCTGAGCTCAGGAATTACTCTTGGTGGGGCTTGGGAGACCATGCAAGCTACTGGGTACTGAATATGTGTCAGTGTGTATACGCCAAACAATGTACCTTTGTTATCTTTCCAGCCCCTGTATGTCACATTTTTATATGGAATTTCTGGATAATATTTGTCATTTGAATATAATAACTGTGATTTATAAAGTGTAATTTGCCAACATACACAAAAGTAAAGTAAAAACAAATATATTGTCTCAGGGCATAGTATCCATATTAAGTTTTTATAGATTGTTCAAATTGACTTATTTAATTCTATTTAATTAACCAATAGAAAATACCATGCCATTTATAGAAGTTTCCAGTTATAATTTTGGTATTGCCCAATAAAGCTGGGATAAAACATACAAATTTCAATGTATAAACTAGTACTATTGCAGAATGAATTCTCTTTGTATTGCACAATAATTTAAAGATATTTACAGTTTGACACAACTGGCTTCTTTGATGAGGTCAAGGGCTTGTAGATTCCATCCCACCCAGCACAACCACTGAGAAATGAGCATATTGAAGACAGGTTGGAGTGCTCTTAGAGACACTGCAGTCTCTCCTCTTAATCCTGCTGGAACATTTACAACTTTGCGGGATGTCTCCTTTGAATGTCAAGATTAAGAGTATAATCCTTTAAAATTTGGCTCAAATACAACAAAAGTTAAGTTAGGTTTTTCACTTTCTAAAAACGATGGCAAAAGTAACTATAGGTAAGTTTCAAGGAAAAAAAATGATTTAAAAGATCCCTGAAAGTTGATTATAGCAAGTTTTAGTACAGATATTTATTGTGAAAAATACATCACAGTTTTAAGACTGTTTTCTAATTTATTACACCGTATTGTGGTCAAAATGTCATTACTAAACACTAAAGTAAAATTTAATTCTAATTTCAAGAATCAATACATTTTTACCTATATAAAATATTTCTCATTACTATTTGTTGATTTTTCAGACACAGAAACTATCAAGTCAGTTTAATCATATGAAGATTACAAATATGGTTTGAATGGTCAAATATTTTTGTGTATTTTTATTCTATGTCTTTAAGAATAAAACCTATGCTTAATATAAGTGTAAAAACAAATATCATTTACATTGTTTCCAATACATATTTAGTATATGATTCTGTCCTGTTATAATATAATATTTTGCTATTATTGCAAATACCTTACAAATATTTCCTATATTTAATTGTTAGCACAGCAAACTTACTGTAAAAATGAACAGTTAGCTTAAAAGCAATGTGGATTCATACAAGTCCAAAATTTTCAAAGGCAATACTTAATTTTTTTTACTATTCTTTTTCTTTATTTTTCATAAATTTGTTTTCAATCAGTAATGAAAGTTAAATTTAAAAGGATATTAAACTTAATAGGTTTTTTTTAAAAAAAAATGTTTCATTACTTTTTGTTTTATATAAAAAGTTTGGAAAATGGAAAAAAAATAAACCTCAAGTAATGTTCTTGAGATAAGCTCATGTAATCTCAGCTATCTTGGCCGAAAATCATATAAGGGAAGCTGAAATAATAATGTTACAATATGAAAAGAGAAAGAAATATGAGTCATTGCAGAGTTGTAATATTGGACCTTTCAGCTAAGTACAAAGCAAAAGAAATTTAAGGGAACTCATTTAGAAAATAGTATAGAATACTTTCAAATTGATTACATCCTTTTTATAAAATAACATTGAAATTATTAAAATATACATATACAGTTATGCATAATTGAGTTGAAGTATTAGAAATATAATATGAATTCTATTTTAGGAGTAAATCATTAATAGAGAGGTGGTTTGATAGTTCCTCTACTCAAGCTTGACAATCTTATTTAGAACACTAATTGGCTTCATTTTAGAATGAATTAGGTAACAATTGACTATCTAAATATTTTATTGATTTTTGAATAGAACAAAAACCTTAATATATCAAATTTTGACTTTAGTATTCATAAAAGACTTTATAGGCTTTAAGAGATTAATAAATCACAGGTTGAAACGCTTTACTTTCATGTTATAAAAGCCAGGAGTTAGGTGGCATTAGGCAGTTGAGTTCACGAAGTGTATAAGAATGGTTCACATGGTGGGACTTGAGAGAGAGTACAGGTGTTAAGGAATTTGCCTTTTGTGTGAACCCTGCTACTTAAAATTTCCAGCACTGCTTTTGGTCCCCCTACCACTTCTAGAAGTGATCCCTGAGCACATAGCCAGGGAAAAGCCTGAATGCAGTGAGAACATAGAAAGGAAGGAATAAGGAAGAAAGGAGGGAGGGAGGAAAGGAGGAAGAGAGGGAGAAAGAAAGGAAGGGAGGGAGGGAGGGAGGAAGGAAGGAAGGAAGGAAGGAAGGAAGGAAGGAAGGAAGGAAGGAAGGAAGGAAGGAAGGAAGGAAGAGGCCTAGAATGATAGTACAGCAGCAGCAGATAGTGTTTGCCTTGCATGTGGCAGACCCGTTTTCAGGGTTCAATGCCTAGTACCCCAAATGGCCCCCTAAACTCACCAGGACTAATCCCAGAGGTCAGAGTCAGTAGTAAGCCCTGACCAGCACCAGGTGATCTCCATAACACACACACACACATGCACACACCCACTCACACACACACAAGAAAGAAAAGATCTATCTGACAATTACATATTCTTTATTTTGGCGGAGGTTCACTCCCGGCGATGCACAGGAGTTACTCCTGTTTCTTGCACTCAGGAATCACTCCTGGCAGTGCTCGGGGGACCATATGGGATGCTGGGAATCTAACCTGGGTCATCCTCGTGCAAAGCAAATGCCCTACCCGCTGTGCTATTGCTCCAGCCCTGTACAATTACATATTCTTAATGCATTATTCTTTACTTCATTATTTTATATTTTTTTCTTCCACTGTCTAAGGTATTCTCCTCTATTTCTAATTCCATTCATTGCAGTATGTTCAAATTAATTCAAATGTGCTGATCTAGACTTCTGATTATTGGCATCTTTCCAAGGGTGTGATTCACATACTTGAGCATGTCGCAATATGTTCATGTATAAGGTGTGTCAAAGAGCTGTCTAGGAGATTGTGTGTTTCAGAATGCTGACATCTTGAACTTTGCTGGGTATTGGCAAGCTTCTTCCTAACATGGCTTCTTCAAGTACCTACTCCAAACCACTATTTGTCAAAGAAATAGTATTTTTCAAAGAAACGAAAATTTCTATTTTTTCATATTTCTCAATATGCATTTGGTTTTACCATATGTTAACCTTCTTTGGAATATGATGGTTGTGAAATACAACTTAAAAGTAACTTCAATCAAACTTTACTTGATTACTCCAAACTTGAGCATTTTTTCATGTTTATAGACCATTTAGATATGTTCTCACATCAACTGCTATTTTGTCTATTTTTAAAGATTGTTTTATATCTTCCAGTATTTCAAGTAGCATTTAGACATTCTGTGGAATTTTATTTTTGTCTATAAAGTCTTCTGTTGTATTTAAGTTCTAGATATTAATGCAGTCAGGCTTATTAAATTTTTTTTGCATCTTATACTTTTAATATATTGTTTGGAGAAAAATGTGCTATCATTCTGAGGACACAATATTTTCCTTATAGAAAAATAGCTTAAATATTTCTCTCCTAATGTGACAGTTCTTTAACATACACAGATATAACTGTGTAAGTTAGAGTTTTCTCTCCCTATGTCCACAGTTATCCTAGCATTACTTATTTACTAGATACAACAATTTTTAAAAATAAAAATCTATTCATTTGTAAAATAGTTTACTTATAAATTATTCATGAAATAGTTTTCATTAATTATTAATAAATATGGATCTAGTTTCAAGTTCCTAATTCTATTCTATTTTTTTTTGGTATCTATCACTTGTTAACACCAAACTTAATCATTCTGGCATTTAATAAGCATTTAACTCAGGTATGGAAAGCAACTCCTGTCAACAAATTTGTTATTAAAATAATTATTAATAATTTTTGAAGATTTTAACACCAAGAAATTGTACAAATACCATCATTAAATTATCTAAAATACATTTGTGTTTTGGCTTAACTTTAACTTATAAAACATATTTTATTGACTTGGGCCTGGTCAATATTTAAAGGTGACTTTAAAGCAAGATCATTCACAAGTTCTACATAAGTTATTGCCCTGTTTCCAACTAGAATGATAGCCATAACATTGAAAAACAGATGTCCCTTCAGTTCCTATTTTGACCTCAGACTCTAGTTTTTCCAATATGGTATACTGATTTTTATTTTTGTATTCTACCATTTGACCTTTGCTTGGGGCTGGAGCGATAGCAGAGCGGGTAGGGCATTTGCCTTGCATGTGCCTGACCCGGCTGACCCAGGTTCGATTCCTCTGCCCCTTTTGGAGAGCCTGGCAAGCAACCGAGAGTATCTCACCCGCACAGCAAAGCCTGGCAGACTACTCTTGATGTATTCAATATGCCAAAAACAGTAACAAGTGTCACAATGGAGGCATTACTGGGCCTGCTTGAGCAAAATGATGAACAATGAGAGGACAGTGACAGTGACAGTGACTTTTGCTTGAAGTAAAAACAGTTACAAACCAGTTTTTTTCTCTTCGTGGTTCAAGTACTTGGGAAATAAATATGTTTTTATCCTATTAAATTCTGAAATTTCAGTTAATAAAAAATCAGCCACCTTATTTAAATTCTTCCATCAAAGTACTTTGTCAACCTTTTGATCTTGTTATCTTGATTTCTGTTTAGGAGTTACCCAGTGGACTCTGTTTTCAGAAAATCAGGGGTAAATATATTCTCTAGGCAGAAAGATTGAAGGCAATCTTTGGGGAAAGCATTTTAGTATGCTGGTTTTCTTTATCAACCCATTTTACAGGGTGGATGAGATAACTATATGTTTTTAAGCACCCCGAAAGCAAGCTTCCAACAAGTCTACTAACCTATATTTATCGTTCAGTCCTTTATCATAAACATGCCATGGAGAGATATGTTAAGATACAAGAAATGAATACTTTTTAACTTATATTTAAACTTTTTCACTTTACTTTTATATCTGTCATTTGTTCTCTTCTAAACTACTTTTAAATTTCTAATTTAGCAATGCTTCTTAAATTAGAACAAAAACTCAAATATCTCCATTACATTTTTGCATATCTCCATTTTTTGTGCATATGCACATACATAGCTTATCTAGTAATCATATGTGTATTTCTTTTCTTAATTTTAGGTATACAGTATGATATAAAAATGCATGATATAAGCATTGTTTTGTAGCTTCGAATTGTAGAGTAAGTCTTCCAATTTTTTTCATTAAATATAAGATGCCATGAGGATGAAATAAATTCCATTTTAAATGAACTCTTCTAATATTTTATTTAACATGCTATTTAACTCACTAACAGTTAATAGAATTATTCTTCTTTCTTCTCTTAATCTGTAAATTTTATTAATAGTAAATCTTGAATTGTACAAAGTTGCATATAAGATCTCCTTCTATATTTTATAACTTCACAAATTAATAGCTATATCCCATTGGCATATAAAGAATATAGCAAAATAAGAATAAAATTTAGTTTAACAAGTAGTATTTTACTTGAATAAAGTGTGGGGAAACAAATACAAAAACAATCAATTTTAATGAGAGAACACTAGAATGAAGTTTATATATTACAGTCACATTAAAATGGTGTTTTACTGATTATTTAAGAGGGTGGGAAGACATACCTATCCTAACAAATTTCCTTTAGAGTATTTCTCCATCAAGGAAATGCGTTTTGAATCATAGAGATAGAACAGTCATTAAGTTTGTTGCTTTGTATTTGCTCACCCCTATTTGATCCACTATACCATATATGCTCCCTCAGCACTGACAAAAGTACTCTCTGAATGCCTCCTTATGACACTCCCACACAAAACAAAACGGGAAAGTTTTAAATGTTTCTTCTCTATACTAAGCATACAATGCAATAAAATAATGTTTAAACTAAAATGTCTCATTTTACTAAGAATGATACCATAAAATAATGGCATACTCTATCTTGAGTTTAGCATGAATTGATCTAATATTCAATACATTTGGAGAAAGTTGGTAACAAAAAAACGGTGTTAAGTATGTCCCAGCTGATCTTCAGTCACGTGGTATTGCAACAGACACAACACATCCCACTTCCTTCAAAGAACTTTAAAAAAAACAGCAGGATGAGACTTTTGATAACAGAACGGTAGGCAAAATAAATGCCACTGCGAACTAAAGTTATATTCCAAATTCTAGTTTTATGCAGCTTAACCTTAAAGAGACTTTAGAGCTACAGATACTCATATGACAGCAAGATCCAAGGAAGGAAGGAAGGAAGGAAGGAAGGAAGGAAGGGAGGGAGGGAGGGAGGGAGGGAGGGAGGGAGGAAGGGGGGAAGGGAGGAAGGGGGGAAGGGAGGAAGGGGGAAGGGAGGGAAGGAAGGTATTGGGAAAGAACAAAGGAATGAAAAAAGAAAGGATTTCTATATTTTTAAAAGGTACATGCAAGCCAGAAAGATTGTACAAGGGCAAAGGCATTTGCCTTTCGAGCAGCTGACCTGGTTGGATCCCAGTACCACATGACAGCCAGTGCACTGATCTGAAAACAGGCCCAAGCACAATACTATGTGTGCCCCTCACCACCAATACTAGGAAACCAGATTCCTCGTAGAGATTAAAGTCATTATAGTAGTTTTTTTTTATCATAAAACAAACAAAAGTTTTGGAATTCAGATAGTAAGACACTGACCTTTGCTTGCTGGTGAGCCACAGTAGAAATAATTACCTAAACAGTTCTAGAGTTGGATACTAGTTTTGACGTTCTCAAGTATAATCCAGATTTCCTGGTTCTCAATTCTGATACAGCTAAGTAGTCTTTAAATTTAAAAACGATGTCATATCACAGATACTAAAATCAAATCTGAATCTTCACTTTGGTTATACTTATTTTTCTCCATTTTGTGGAAGAAGGAACTGGAGGGGCAGAAACTTAGACACTCAGAAGTAATGAACATATTGCTGAAGATCCAGACTGCCTAGAGAGTGAGCCTACGCTGTGATCTCACTTACCCTCTCTCCTTATTTACACTCAGTATCAGGCTGTTTGTATCATGGCTTGTGGCTAATCTACAAACACACTATATTAGGACTATAATCAGTTTCACATCATGTAAAAGGAATATTTTAAGACAAATGCAAAGTTTGCATTCCTGATTACAGAACAGAGCTGAGTAAATTAAAATAAAGCAAAAAAAAAATTAAAACTTTTTGTTGATAGCAATGTACTCTTACAAAGGACTGTACACAACAAGTAGGACATGGTCACTTTCATCCACATCTGTCTCTGTTTGTAAGAAAGGATAAGGTCCAGACAGTCATGTAATTTCTTTTATGCAGACTCCCTTTCAGAGTCTTTTTCAGAAGAGCCTTAATAAGTACTCTGTAGATCAGATGGACATGTTTGATTATATGCTAGAGAAGGAGGAGAAAGAAAGGCCACTAACATTTCCTCCTAATTCCTATTAATTTTCCTGGTACAAATGATGAGCAATGTATCAATGGGATTGAATCTCATGTACAGGATGGTAGGACAAAACCCTTCAAATAGATGGGTTTTTTTACACAATAAACTTATATTTTTCATTCTATATAAAAAGTAATAATTATACATTATTTATTTTGGCATATTCATAGAACTTACACTTATTGTCATCAAGAGTATCTCTGAAAATAATGACCTGATTATAAGAAAACACTATATATTGCTTCATCCTACTACATATCTACTGTTTTGGCTCTCAAAAGGCAGCTATGAGCTAAGACAATATGTTTTTGGTTCTCATATTTTTATATTTGGCACACTAGTGTGTGTGAGTGTGTGTGTGTGTGTGTGTTTATTGATAGTAGAGGTGGTAGAGACACCCTTAGGCAAATATAAAAGAATCAAGACAGGATGGAGAGGTGGTACAGTGGGTAGGGTACCTGAACTGCACACAACCAACTGGGATCTGATTCCTTGCATGGTTCCCCAGAGCCAGCCATGAATGATTTCTGAATTCAGAACCAGGAGTAAGTCGAGAGAACCGCCAAATGTGGACCCACACAAAACAAAACAAAAAGGAAAAAAGATAAGTATAATTACATTGCTTAGTGTGACCCAGGGACAAGGTGGCAACTTCTACATGGCACAGCCTGGCAAGCTACCTGTGACGTATTTGATATGCCAAAAACAGTAACAACAACGGGTCTCAATCCCCTGACCCTGAAAGAGTCTCTAATAAGCAGCACTGGGAAAGACGAGTAAGGAGAGGCTGCTAAAATCTCAGAACTGGGATGAATGGAGACATTACTGGTGCCCGTTCTAGCAAATCAATGAATAATGGGTTGACAGGGATGACAGTGACAGTGACAGTGATAGTGTGACAAACGTTGGGTTTGAAGAGAACATCCAATTTAGACAAATGTTGGTACATGGGCTAGACTGTAAAAGCCATATGCACCTTAGGGGAATGAACATGGGCAATAGGAAGAGCAAATGGTAAGATCTGGTATATGGATCTTAGTCTGTTTGAGGAAAGGATAAGAGACATTTTTCCTGGAATGCAGAGTCCTGAACAGAAAGACAGTACATGAGGTTATATGTATCAACGTACGTATATATTTAGAATAATTATGTTCTGACCTATAAACTAGAACTTCATTCCATAGAGATAGGTTGGATGTTTTCAAATAATAAATGCATATGCAAGTTGAAATAGATTTTATGATTTACATATATTTGCTTAAGCGTAATATGGAATTTTGTCCTGTAATATTATTTATGAATACTTGACCACTTGACATCCCGTTACTCATCAATTTGCTCGAGCGGGCACCAGTAACGTCTCCATTCGTCCCCGTCGTGTGCTTGTGTAGCCCAATGGTGTCTGCTCGTTCCAGGAAGACAAAGAGCCTCAAACCAATCATTCAGAGTCTTGACGATGAAGTCTGACCGTTTCATAGGTGGGAGGCCACACGATCTTTTGATGTCCCGTGGAATCCAGTCGGTAATGACTCTAGTTCAGTGGTCGTCTCCAAATCTCATTATGTGTCCAGCCCATCTGATTTTCGATGCCTTGGCAAATGAGACAGCATCCCTGATTCAATCATAAATGGAGGTCGGAACACCGGATTCTTTTTCTCACTTGAATGAAGCGTGATACTCCAAGCACAGCATTTTCGATTCCTCTTTGGGAGACCCGAATAGCATTCTCATCCTGTTTTCGTAGGGCCCAGGTTTCCAAGGCGTATGTTAATGCAGGAAGAACAGTGGAATCGAAGAGATGTGCCTGCAGTCAGAGGTTTTTTGTCCTGTTAGCTATTTCTTCCATGCTCTTGAAGGCATTTCAAGCGGCTCTCATCCTCCTGCACAACTCAGGTGCCAGGTCATTCGTCATGCTGAGTTCTCGACCTAGGTACACACAACTGTTGCATTTGGAGATGTTTGTTCTGTTGAGAGCTAATGAAACTTCAGGAACTCATTTATGAAAACATCAAAACAATAATTATCTATATTGATATATATTGGGTTTTAATATGAGGTGGGTTAAGGCCAGAGAAATACTGTTTTATTGCATAAAACATAAACAGCTTTTTGAACTTATCATGTTCAGTATACAAATGTAGAAATAGCTATAACTGTTCTAAAATCTTTCAACTGTTCATCATACTGCATATGACTTCTAGTGAGTTACAATTTCTCCTGTTGTTATTGTCACACTGAAATTAAAAATGCATTTAAATAAGTAAATATTGATATAATAGGCCAAGTATATAAAATTGTTTAGTTCTATTTGACACAGAGAGTTCAGTAGGTGCAAGGCATCCATGTAATTTATGAGGTTTAAGATATTAGCATGTTGACGATATTACACCATAATCTTTCTATGAATGCTTAAATCAATGCCCAAGTAATAATATTGTTAATAATCTTAGAATTTCTACTAAACTACTTGCAAAGCCTTAAGGTTATGGAATAAAGTTGACTGCCTTAAGCATAAAATTCAATCTTTCTGCAATGAAAAATTGTGAAGTTACATGTCTATTTACATTTTCTAATATTTTGTCACGGGCTGGAGCAATAGCACAGTGGTAGGGCATTTGCTTTGCATGCAGCCAGCCCAGCCGAGCCGGGTTTGATTCCTCCGTCCTTGTCGGAAAGCCCAGCAAGCTACCGAGAGTATCTCGCCCTCATGGCAAAGCCTGGCAAGCTACCTGTGACGTATTCAATATGCCAAACACACTAACAAGAAGTCTCAAAATGGAGACGTTACAGGCCCTGCTCGAGCAAATAGATGAACAATGGGAGGACAGTATACAGTAATATTTTGTTATATTCTGCAATTTAATTTTATTTACTCTACCTACTTGATATTTATGCAGTCTTCAGAATTCAGCACAAATATCAACTTCTCTGTTTCTTTCCTTCCTTATCCTCCCAAATGGATTTAGTTACAATGCATACTTTAGTCCCATATAATTCAGTAAAATCTATGATTAAAGTATTGATTATATTGTCTTATAAGTTCCTACTTCCAAATTCCATAATACACAGAAGACTCCATCCTAAATATATATTTTAATTGGCATTTTGGGAAAAATAATATATAATATATATATATATATATATATATATATATACTACTATATGTCTAAATACTGTCAGTGACATACCAGTGAAAAACATTTCAGAAACTCAATGGCATGCATGGATGAGTGAATGAATACCAACCAACATTCTTGCCTTATTTAGATTCATCACCCAAATAAGATCTATGCAATATGATTGAGATAAATTAATCTCTAGAAAGACTGCAAGTTTCACTTTTCTCTTCATTCTTATTGTTAGTTGTCTCCCACTATGTACAAGACAACCTGTTAAATTTTACACATCTCCTAAAATCCATCCAAAAAGTCATTCCTTCCTGAAGCCTTTCCAAGCCATTGAGTCCAAGAACCATCCCTTTCTCTGTCTTTCTGCACATTGGAAGGAATCGGTGCTTACTTTTTCTATCTCATTTTCTTCTATATCGTGCCTGTTTACAATAAATCATAATTATTTGTGCACAAAGTATTTATGACTCTGAATTTATTGGACATTTAATGAAATTACATAAGATTTAATCTGTGCCATTCCTCCATAGGTAAGCACATAAGCAAATATCTTACAGTGTTGCATTGCAGGGCTCAATAAAACAACCCAGATGATTATTGCATTTATTTCAAATGAATACCAATATTATTTCTGCAAAGTTTGATAAAAATCTAGCAAAATTATTTATTAAATGGTAAATTTTATATTAAATTTTAAATTTTTTTCCAAAGGCTTACCGTTGAACTTTATTTCAGTTTGTTTTTAGTCTAAAGGTGTGGTAATGTGGACCTATATATAATCTTCGGATTGCTTCAATGCTCTCTTCTACAAAATGTTGTCTTTGTTACATTTTCAAATTTAGAAAAACAAAGATAGTGAAAGTGAGTCATATATCTGACACTAGTTTAACTACTAAAAGTAGTTATTTATATGAGTGAATATGAAAGTAATAACAACTAAAGAAAGCATTGTCTCCAAAATGAATAATAATATAGATATCCTTTTATTTGTCTGTTATTAGTTATAGAATCTCCATAACCGGTAGGAAAGGAGGACTATGTATTCCTATTCATTTTTAAAAGTGGAAAGGTAGAGAAAGGATCAATTTATGTTACCACCTTTTGTGACGTGGGACGAGTTTATATAAAGGAGGATGATGGGAAAATATTCTCAAGAATTCACAGCAACAAATCTGCACTTCACAGATGAACTGAGGTGGGCTGGATCAATGCAATGAATTGAGCTCTCTCTGCAGACCTACCCTATTATTTTATCACTGATGAATTGATTTGTCAAACATCAAAAGTTGAGAGAATAGAACTAAAATGTACCTGCATTTGCTAAAACTTTCCATTATTTTCTATAATTTTAAAGTATTATTCTGATAGAATGAGCTAGTCAAACACATATTTAAAACTATTCACTTCATACAAGATTTCTTTCCCCCCCAAATCTTCAGACATTTTTACCAAAATTGTTTTCCATCAATAGTGAACAACTAATACTCTTTTAAATGTATTAAACATACTATTCATTGTAAGTACACAGGCACACATGAGCATGGTAAATAAGATAGTATGATTTTGGAATATAGGTTTAGAAAGATGATGAATCATTGGCTTGGGAGACAATTAGTCTCAGAGTGAATTTGACTATGCATTTTCTACATTTTTTTCCTCTACCAAAGACTTTTAAAGAAAGAATCTATTAAAGATTATTCCACCTGTGAATGAGCTTTGAATTACCTTTGCTTCTGTCAAAGCCCATTTATCAACTTGACAGTGTGAGTCTCTAAAAGCAAATAAGGGCATGAAAGGGTCCCGCACTCTGGCCTTGGCAGAATTAAGCTTCTTTTACACAAGGGAAAGGCATTCCAAAGACAGTTGTAGTATTTCTCACAAACACTGAGAACAGAACATAAAAACATTCTTTTTCTGAGAGCAATGTAAAGTGTCTGATGTTATTTCAAAGACCCCTATCTTACAACAGTATGTTACAAATATGTACATTTTCCTATTTCTATCAAATGATTATATTTATTTATGTGTGCTTTCATGAGTGTGCACTAGGGATTGAACCCAGTATTTCATAAACTAACATAAGAGAAGCATGTGCTCTACCACGGAGCTCCCCCCAGCTTAAGTATACTTATTTTTAAATACAAAGATGCATATGGATTTGGAAAAGGAAACTTCTATTTTCTGTCAAGTAACTCTTGATTATGTGTAGTTTTGTAATTTTTGTATTTTTACAGTCTTTTAATAAAATCATGAAGAAAAAATAATTTTATATTGTTTGGAAATATTTCCCATAGGCTACCACGATTTTAAACATTTGATTAGATATATAAAGACCTAAGTTCAATGTAGTGGTCATTTTGTTAATATAACAAAATGGTTTGCTTGAGAAAATGCTACATATAAACATTCAACATCTAGACACAAATGTCTGTATTTTATTAACCAATGTCCTTGAGAACATATCTATGTAACTTGAACAACTCCCTCTGCACTAATGGAGTGGAACATTGTAGAAAGAATTCTATTAAACAAAAAGTCAGTCTTATTATTTCATCTTGCTGGATCAATGATGCTAAAAACATTATCCTCCCAGTCTGGAAAGTATTCATTGTCACATGTCTGTGCAATTACAACCATTTATTAAAGAAATAAATTAAGAAAATAATACTTAGTTTTGGATGAAAATATGTCGGTTAATTGCTAAATACGATCATATTACAGATTTAATGAATCTGAGAATACCTCTGATGAAAGTTGATGACAGAAAGATACTGTGTTTACAAGCATGCATCTGTCACACTTTTCCTAAAAGTCACTTTGCATCATTTCCTTCTTCAATGGAAAAAAAATTCACTTTGGCTACCTTTGCCATTTTAAATTAAACTTTGGCTGCAACAGTACATCTACAGATTTAAAATTAAATCATTTACCAAATATCTCAAGAATATAATAAAAATGGACTGGAAAAGAACTATTAAATCATATATCAATACGTAAGAAGCCTAAATCTCAGACATTAGATTTGAGATGAGTATTGAACTACCAATTGTAACTGAAGTAAAAATAAAAACAAACAGAAATCAATCTATATTCTTTTTGTTTGTTTTTGTTTAGGACCACAGCTGGCTGCTTAGTGCTATCTCCTGCTCTCCGGGCTCAGGATCACTCCTGGCAATCTCAGGGGACCATAAGATGTCACTCTTGAAGGATCACTCCTGGAGGGGTACATATAAGTTCAGAAGAACCTTATGAACACATGGTTTAAGAAAAATATTCTCACCTTTCTTTCATAGAAAGGATTCAATTTTGTTGTTGTTTTATTTGGGGGGCAATCCAATTGGTGCTCAGTGCTCAGTCTTAGCTTTGTACACAGGGATCACTCCTGGTGGGCTCAGAGGACCACATCTGGTGCAGGGATCAAAACCAGGTCAGTAGTATGCAAGGCAAATGCCCTACCTACTGTACGATCACTCCACCACCTCCCCCAAAGGATTAAACTTTTAAGGAAATGTTAATTACATCACTTATTTTTGGGGAACAGTTTTTCCCCAATGTGCCCAGACACATTGCACACCAGGTTCGGGCGGACATGGGACAAAGGATGACGGGTGCGAGGAGAAACCACTTCAAGGGACAGCTGATGGCCGTGATTGCCAAATATACACATATTTTGTAGAGGATCTCAGCTTAAGAGGATGGTCTAATCACATAGAGCTTAGCATTACTGACCTATCACCTTTCCAATTCTGTTTTGCCCCTCCCATTCCCAATTAGAGCTAGATGCTGCAGTTAGGAATGACTCACTAAGCATAGTTGACAATAAGTGGGGTATCGAGTGAGACTCAAGGCCAGATACTTGGTGCTTGTCAAAAGCCCAGACATGTCCTACTGGGTTGCTATTCAGGGACAGATCTTATATGCTATGCAGGGACAGATCGTATCTGCTCTGGAGGTGCCTGTTGCCATGCTCCACAACTTATGCTCTAAGTTTTATCCAGAGGTACAAAATTATTGCAAGAGAATTCAAGACATTAAATATTGTTTTAAAAGATATGTATTAAATGCTTTCTTTTCATGATTTTTCCAGCAATATGTAAACTGATATATATGTCTTCTTTCTGTGCTATATTTTTAAATTTCTTGGTTAAAATTTTCTTGATATTATCAGCAAAAAGTACCCTCCATTCCACAAGGAGGAAACATTTTTCCAAATGACACATGAGGAATGGGGTCGATGAAGATTAGTTTTATTCCAGCAAAGTAGAGGAATTGAATGAGATTTTTGAGGTCTGGATGACACAAAATAAAGCCAGTTCTTCATGAATTAATGTTTCTGAAAGGCAGAGAAATATCTCTTACAACTGTTAGAGGGCAAACTTATGGTTGAAGTAAACACTGTCTTTAAAACTCCTTTTTATCTCTAAAAATAAAAGCATAGAAGAAGGAACCTTTGAATCCTCCAAAGGGTGCTTGCAATATCAGTTTAGCGTTTAGCACAGAGATAGTAACTATTTCAATATGGAAATGCAGATATTTGCATGTGCTCTCTCTCTCTCTCTCACATTAAGTAGTTCAAAATAGTTAACAAAGGTATCATCTTTTCTCTTACCCCATCATTTCTAGGACAAAGTCAAGGATCTATCTGAAGCCATATTTTAAAACAAATGTGATTCTCTGAATTATATGCCTTATGTCTGTTCTCGAAATAGTTTCATGGCTAGTGTAATTATGGCTTATATGAGTCATGGAGGCTGCTCGAGGCCTATTTATACTCTATTCCTATTTATACTCTATTCCTGGAACAAATATTCAGAAGTGAAGGAAACAATGACAAAGAATTATGTCAGGTGGTGTTGAATGTCTATGGGCTCTCTCCTGGTAACTCAAACTAAACATAAAGATCCCAGTAGACAGGTTAGGAGGACCTCCTGCCTCTGAGAAGTCTTCAGTAGTTATGAGGGGACATGCAGCTAGGTCACTGCATTGTTTGAGGTCTGACCTTGCTGGGCTATTATAGAGAATTGGATCCTACTGAGAAATTTGGCCATAGCAATTTTCTCTACAGCAGAATAATGCACTTCACAGAAGAAGTGTCAGATTATTGAATTCTTTGTGCTAAAGTTACTTTGTACAGGGTTTATATATTGGACCCTACAAGCACAATATAGTTCCTATAACCTTTATTCTGCCTTTAATTACAAGGGATTTTTTATTAGAATATTTCGTAGAGCAGCAACATGCTAATTCAATGTCATTTCATTTTTTTCCAGTTCATCAGTTACCAGAATCAAATGAAAGAATGATGATCCAAATTTTGATAACTGTAGTTTCAAGTATTTTTTTTAAAGTTAAGGTCTTATTTGATTATAAAATAAAACCAGCATTAAATTTTAATGGGGTTGTCTCCACAGTTTCTATATAATTAAGTGCATGCAGACTGCAGATAACGAAATGATCATGGATAGAAGAAATAGTACATTAAAATTGACACAATGACTGACAAAAAATGACTATCTCTTTAAGGGTAGATAGTAGATGTTACAAAGCAGTATTTTGTATTTGGGAAATCAAGAGTTATAATATTATTCCCAAAGTGAAGGGAAGGTTATTTTGCTATTATTATTTCACAGATGACATTATTTATCTGTAATAATCTCTTACTCTGGATAATCTATCAGAGTTTCCACGTTCTTAACAGAATATCTGTGTCTTCTGATAAAAAATTTTGAAGTTGTAAAGATTATAAATTAACAAATTGACATAAATATGAAAGCATTGCCAACATTATTTTACTCCTCATTGAAATGCAAATGTATATTTACATTCTTCCTGGTCCCTCTTTAATGCTTCATTTTATCACCTGGTTATTAATGCTCTCTTACACTCTGTCACCATAGCAGATAATGGTTCTTTGCTTGGTTCTCGAATACTGCAACAGCACATGGCACCACAACTAATGCTGGCCTCATTTTTCAGAGAAATGTAGTCTCAAGTATTTTATGCCTTTCCTCATAAGCCTCGTAAACAAGAGTCTGAGAAACAATTTCTGATTGTCCTAATTACAATTCAGTATGTTGCATCTTAGAGCTGAAATTCACTGAAGTTGATTTCAAGATGCATCTCACTTTTTAAATGGATCTTGGAAATTATTGGAATAAATGGTTCTAAATCTTATTATACTTTCAAAGTACTGTGGCCATTTGTCATAAATTCAGATTTCTTTTAACAGGGGTTGGAGGCTATCTAAGTTATCTATATTTTGAACATGCTTCAGAGCTGAATTCTTGTTCAGTGGATTTGGGAAGCATGCATTTCTTCTAGAACTTTAATGTTGATTCAAACTTATGATAGTGAGCGGAATAAATGATAGGCTTCAAATTTCATATCAACTCTTTCCCATTCTACCAGGATCAATGACAAGATCTTGTGCATGTCTGTTGTTCCTGGGAATTACATGCTTGCTATTTCATTTCTTTTGTATTGCTTTTTGACATTTTTCTTTAGAAAATTGCAAATGAAACAATTCATTTATTGAAATATATGAAAATGTCCATGAAATCCCATTCATCTACAATTATTTTTGCTAATGGAAGCCAAGGGAGCAATTTACCTTTATGAAAATATATTTCATATTACAGATGATGCCCTCCATATGCAAAATATAGTTGAAGTATTGTTTCCGTGCCCTGACCACAACATGTCACACCCCTTTTAAAATCAAATTTCATGTCAAGCACCTAAAAAGGGGAATAACATAACTAAATTCCCAACTGGGAAGTATTCAGAAAAAGTTATTAGAACCTATTAGAAGATATTTTGACTTTGTTTTATTTTGAGAATGAGGCTTTGGTGAGTGAAAATGGGTAATAATGACTGCTGAAATAATTTCATACTTAAAGTTTCTGTTTATAATCTTTTATTTTAAGGATACAGGAATCGAACTCGGCTCGGCCATGTTGGCTGCGTGCAAGGCAAATGCCCTACCTCTGTGCTATCGCTCCAGCCCTAAGGATACAAATAACTTTAATTTTGTAAATGTTTATTATTGTGTGTATAGAAAAAATCAGATTATATATATTTTATTCTTTTGAGCTGTAGTGGCTTATAAGAACATATTTTTCAGGATAGGTCATTAATATTATATTACCAGACTCAGAAAATAGGACAATATTAAAGCTGTATTTGTCTAAATCCTTCATTTAATATTAAAGATATAGAGCATTTTCTAATTATTATCAGGTATCATCTCTTACCTTTGTGATTTTTTTAAAAAATAGTCTAGTACCTCCTCACGTTGTAATGCTACACAACCTCTTCAGGTGGAGTTTCTGTTTTGGATTTTTTTTTTATATGATACTCCCTGAGTATTGTTGCATGAAAGGTTTGCCTATCATAGAACTGGATGATTAGTTAACATGATTTTTTTGTTATGTTAACTAACACGATTAGTTAACACTGCTAGTTAGTTATGATTTTTCTGAGGCTAGAAGCACACTCATATATGAGACATTAGCCTTTAAGAATCCTCAAGGGAAGTGTGCCATAACTATAAAGGTCTACTACTTAATTATCACATGTCATCCCTTTTCAGCTCCACTCTCAGCAAAACTCGGTTTTCTACATGGAAATTGTATTCACAATGAAAAGGTTCTAGTTATAGTAGGTGTTTTTCAGTTTTCAGCAAATTTCAGAGGCACAGATTCCTATTAATTTCATGATGAGCCCTTCTATGTAATAATGCCTGTCAGCTCCACCTTAATAGAAATCTTCAATTTTCTTGAGGTAAAGATCTGAAGAAACTAAAGTACAAAAGAGAAGGTGAATTGACTAGTCAAAATGACAGACCTTAACAACTTATTGCTCAAGACATGCAGATTCATTTAATCATGATTTGTTAAAGGTCTATTATGTGCCTGAGGTTGCCTCTAGTGCCACATATTTTTCTAAAGTTCTAGCCAAAAAAAAAAAAAAACCCAACAGGACTGTCTTTTACATTTCCTCTTTCTTTCCTGGCTACATGCTTTGTAATCGGAGAAGCATTAATTTTACCGTGAATGTGATCTCTTAGCAACAGGTAAGTGAAGGAAAAGAAAGTTGAAAATTGCAGCCCTGACTCCAAACTGCAAAGTGAAGACAATTTTCAGTAAAGTCCATTTAATTTAAAATCTCTTTTCTGCCTCTCAGACAGCCTTACCGCTAAGCACTGCTATTAAAGTGCTGCTCATTCCACCTCAGCGAAGAATTGCTCTCCTGGTTGTTACAATGATTCAGAGCCAAGTACACTAGACAGAAGCTGCCATATGGATCTTATATTTATTGCCAATATGCAGAGGTGGGGGAGGATGAGAATAAGTCAAATGTCTAGTATTCTTGCATTTCCAGAGGAAAATAATAACAGCTCAGGTTTGCACAGCATCCCTCAGAGGGGTGTCTTACTTCCTCAAAAAAGCATCACGGGGTGCTGAAATCTATTCCCACTCTGCTTGACAAATAAAATTCTAACTATAAAATAAGCAACTCACTTGGAGATTATAATCAAAAGGTAGTTATCTTGAGGACAATGAGAGTTATTTAAGTTATTGCAATTTCATAAGCAAAAAAATGCTGTAAAATGACATGTAAAGTAAACTTACAATTCTGTAAGAGTGTTTCTGTGTTATGTGCCCCACAAAAGATAGGTTCATGTCTTAACATTCATCCCAGTAAGCAAAAGAATGTGACTTTCATTGGAAATGGGCTCTTTACAGAAGAAATTAGCTTAGATGTGCCCGATTTCTAATATGACTTATGTCCTTAGAGACAATGAACGCAATGTGATAATTACAACACATAGAATGAATACTGCATTGATGAAGACACACTAATGCATTGGAACTGCAAAACCACGGTGAACATCACTCCACCACTATATGGTAAGGAAGAGGCAAGCAAGGTTCTACTGAGGGATCTGGGGTGAGACTGATAATGCCAACACACAGAGTATAATATTTTAATGTCTAAAATTATGACCAAAAACATACCAGGAGTATAGTCCTTTCAAGCAGCCCTAAGAAAATGTTTTATCTGTGTGTGCGTGTGTTTGCGCATGTGCACACATACACGTGTGACCTTAAAACATATGCACTTTCCACATTTTTTTCTTGTATGTGATTATATTTTACTAAAGTAAGAAAATAACAAATAAACATAGATGAATTTTGTGCCAGCATGGCCAAAATAACTGAAATAAGTCTACTCTAATTTTCTTATATTTGTAATCTAGGCTTTAATTTCTCCCTGGAACATGTATCTCACTTGCTTCTCTCTGTATCTCTGCTTATTTTTCCATTCTGAAAAAGCTCGTGTTTTCTCTGAAACACATTCTTCTCTTTGTTCCCCCTTTACATCTTTCTAAGTAACTTTCAATGAAATCTATTTTATATACTAAATACAATATACATGTATCTATTTATCACTATATATATTTAATTAGCCCTAACATGCTATTCTTTAAATTTTAAAAATAGTGCTGAAATGTTTATACACACACACACACACACACACACACACACATATATATATATATATATATATATATAGCAATGTGGTGCTATATAAAATAAACGTTTAACCTGCTTGTGCTTTTTAACATACAAACATTATATCTTTATAACAAGAATTTTAAAAACAATGCCTTCTTTTCATATGAAATTGGGTTGACCTTCCTCTTCAATTACTACCTGCTATTTAATTTTGGACACATTTCTAAGCTTCCATCAGTCCTAAAGGCTTAAAGATTATCCATTGACAGCATGTACATATTTATAAGTACTGTGTTCACTGAATGGTGTTATGCAGGGTGAGTGAAATAGCTCAAGGCTTACAGAAAGGCAGCCCAGTTTCCATCCTGACAAGGCATGGTTCCCGCAAGCACTCTTGGGAGCCAAGTACAGACTCTTAGGGTAGACACTCTACAACCCCCATTACCACTGGCCATAACCCTAAGCAAAAACCAAGGAACAGAGAGACACTGCAGGCATAAAAGGATTGGCCTTGCCCACCACCAACCTAAGCTGAATCTCTGACAAGGCATGTGATTCCATGAGCACCTCCAAGAATTATCCGTGAGTACAGATCCAGGACTAAGTTCTGGGCATGGCCAGATGTGGCCCAACAACAAAATAAACTAAAAAATGATGATATATAGAAAAGATAATATAGGGACTTCTTAATAGAATGTCTTATTTATACATGCTCATTAAATATTAGCCATCATTCTACTATACAGCATAGATGAACAGAATTTAAATAATGGATGTGAGCAAATTTGACTACCATCTTATAAAATAAAAAAGAATTCTTTAAAATTAATTATTCAATTATTTGAATATGAGCTCACAAATTACACAGTTTCTTTTAGAATGTTCTTAATCTGAGAATCAGCCTGTCCAACTAAATAGATTGCTTTAAATATAATATCACTTATAAAAATAACTCATTGAGTCCTTAGAAGTATCAGACCTTAGATTAAGCATTGCATGTGTATTAAGTAGCACATCCAATACTTGTCACTGTCACTGTCCTCCCGTTGTTCATCAATTTGCTTGAGCGGGCCCAGTAACATCTCCATTGGAGACTTCGTTGTTACTGTGTTTGGCATATCGAATACATCATGGGTAGCTTGCCAGGCTCTGCTGTGCGGGCGAGATACTCTCAGTAGCTTGCTGGGCTCTCCGAGAGGGGCGGAGGAATCGAACTCGGGTCGGCCATGTTGGCTGTGTGCAAGGCAAACGCCCTACCGCTGTGCTATCGCTCTAGCCCTCACCCCATTGATCGCCAGGGTTGATTTGGCTGATCTGGCTGGCTAGGCGAGTGTCCCCTTCCAATACTTGTAATTTTTGTAAATTATTCTGAGAAGTAATATTACATAATTGGAGTAGAAATACTGTATTAAACTAATGGAATGAATAGTTAGCATTAAAATAAAATTTATTAAAGATTGTAGCTTCAAAGGTAGAGTGTATATACTGCAAGCAGGAGACCACGATTCTATTCTTACCACCAACCACCTAGTCCTCTAATAATTGAGTTGGAAGTAGTCCTTTAGCATCATTTGATGTGGCCAAAATGGAAAAATAATATTAGTAAGATAAGTTGTGTGTTTGCTTATATTAAATTTATAGTAATACATTAAGAACAAGTGTTACACAAGAAATTATATAGATGTATTTCCCCTATCAGTATAGTAATCCACATGTTTCCTAGCTTTGATAAATAATTTTAATATATGAATAAGTGAGTGAATTAGTGAAAGTACAGTAACTATTTCTCTGAAAGTGTCTAGTATATCATCTTGATTTCAGATATGTAATTGTGACAACTACATACAGGTTATAAGTTGGATGAAATGTCAAATTTTTTTTGCAAAAATGGAGGAACAAATCTTGGTGCTTGTATCAATATTCTTACAGCTTCAAAAACATGATACTTTAAATTTTGGTTAAAAACCTCCTTTGGTTTTAAACCAATCAAATGTGCACATGAAAAATTAGGTTTCGTGGCACATACACAAGAAACACAAAATTACATTTTGTATGGCCCTATGGCATTTTGACAAAATGGCACTGAAAAGTATATGAAGAATGAGTTTGAGGAGAATAAAATGAATGTAGAAGGAAATTGTTCTTATTGATTTTTATTGGCAGTACAGTTCATAACGCAAGGACTAAAGTTATGAAATCGGTTGTTGATTTGGTACTAAGGGGATGGTATTCTTGCTCATGAACTTTGCTCTTATATGTTTTGTATTAAATGCTCAAAATTTCTGAGTTTCAGGATTTATTTCTGATGTTCATGTATTAAGAACGTGGAGTAAAATAATTGATCTTGTATATTATAAATGAGTGACAAAGCTACTATCCTTAGAAGCATTCTATCTTAAGAGCTTCAAATCTATATTGGCACTTTTGTATGTTATTCCATTTCTTTTGAACACAATGCTAACCCATTATAGCCCTAAAACTTTATTTTTGAAACAGAGGCTTAGAGTTCACTATCTTTGGTGAATACCAATTTATCCAACTGTTGTAGGAAACACTTCGATTTTTTTTAATGTTGTACGTTTATAGCTCTAAGATGTTATCATAATGTCAGTAGCTCTTGGTTTATGAGTACTTGACAAAAAATCAAAATACAGATACATTCTCTAATATAATAAATAAATGCAGCGTACTGGAAAAACAATTTGTAAAGATTGTGTTTTTGGCGGGGGTGGGACATGTTAAACTGTTGCAGAATCCACCATGAACCTCCTTTGTGTATAGTTCTATTTCCATTTGCTTTCTGACATATTATTAAGTGCAGTCATAAAAGCAGAGTGTTTCCTGGAGAAGAAGAGAATCAGAGGGAAATTATGTTACTCAGAATATACTAAATTCAATAAACAAAGTCTCTGTGTATATGCACAACCAATTTAACCATGTTGACTCAATTGGTCAATCAATTCTGATTTAAAACAAAGGTCAGCCCAGTCAAATCGGCAATCAATTCAAAGAAAATCAGTAAAAACTTTCAATTTACAAGCTTTGGATATTAGAAGTGATGCCATTATTCCAGGAGGGGAGAAAAAAGAAAAGAACACTGTCGATTTATGTAAAACTGAGTCTATCATCATTGAGTTTAAAGTTTGTTTTATGAAAATATACTTTATGCTCTTTCTTGCCTCAGGATATTTTCACTGCAAAAGAAGGAAATTAATTTAAGTGCAAGGAGACATACTTTTCATTGAGAAAAATTCTCTATCAATCCTATAATAAAGTAAAACAAATATGATTCTATATTTTCTAATATAGAATCAAGGGGGAAACCAAAATAGAAACTTTTGAAATAGAAAAGCCAAGCCCAACAGAAGAGAATTAAGGCAAAGTCTTCGCATTTTTGTATCATCATATTGCGATCTCGACACCACATATATTAAATAAATCTTTCTAAATCAAAGAAGCAAGCATAAAATATTTTATAGGCCATCTGATCCTGAGAGACTGCACTAAAGAGCCTCTGATCACAGGTTGCTTCTGCAAAGATAGATTTTTAAACAAAACTACAAGTGTGCCACTCGAGGGATTTCCAATGCAGGTAAAGCAAAATTTTTAGAAAACACTAACCCTGTAACTCAGAAATTCTGATGACTTTCTGGTATATTATGGGTGTTCTAGCATCTTATATCCCACAGATCTAGTAAAGTGATATATGAGTTGGTAAGAAGAAAACATTTGGGAGTGGTGCCCCTTAGACATTACCTAGTGGTTCAAACCTAGCATCAAAGAGATGTCACAGAAAAATGATTCCTTTCTGCAAGTGACAAGAACTTGTTCAATTGCTTGCTTTTTTTCTTAAGATTAAAGAAAATTTCTCCTCCATTTTCAGGCATAACTAAAATGAGTGTCATGTGCTTGCTATTAAAAAATGAGTTCTCAATAAATGATGAGATTAGCGGCATTGATGAATTAGATATTAGTGGCATCCACAGATTCATCAACATGGCAGAGAGTTATTGTTCTAAGAAAAATTTAATGAGGAACTACTAATTAAAAATCGTAATCATACTGCAAGATGAAATTATATATTCGCTTCAAGTATACTGAAATTGAATTTTTTTAACATTAGAGATGGTGATAAATGATCACTCTTTGGGTTTATTTAAAACTGAAGGCATATGGACAATATTAAAAATATACACATAAAGAAGCCATAGTGGGTGGTAGAGAAAGTAAAATAAGCTTTGGCAGATGTCCAATAACAAATCATGAGAACTGTCCCCTCTAGGGGTTTTAATTAAATGTTTGGCCACTGAGGGCCAGTCAAACAATATGGTAATACACACGATAAAATGATTTAAGAACCTCTTGGTCCCAAGAGCTCTTTGCAGATGCATGAAATAGGGGCTTTTATGAAAATTAAATCTTGGCAAAAGTACAATTAAGTGACCTCAGATGGATTAATTCTCTATGATGGGTTCTTGGTTATTTAAGTATTAAGATAAATCATCTATTATCATAGAAAGATGCCTCATCTCATAACCAGAATTGGGAACTGTGCTTCTATATGAAAGCCTAGAGTATTTAAGCAATTGAAAAATGAGCATGCTACCAAATGTGGCTAGCTGGTTCTTTGGAGGATTTAACTAAATTTGTATCAATGCGTATGTAAATATAATGGAAACCTTCTATGTGGACCAATAAAATCTCTGCAATTTTAAATCCAATATGCCTGACCAAACACATATGTTGCTATTACCACAGAAAGGTAGCCTGACTCCAGTTTTCTTTATCTCTGAATTACTGTGTAATTAAATGAGTCGTCTTGATTTACTGTTGCTCAAACTATTCGTCCTATGGAAGACAATCTAGAGTAAGGATTTCTAATGTTATCCTCAACATAAAATTTTGTACATGTAAGAAATTAAAAATAGTTGGGTCAGAGAAACAGTACAGCAGGTAGGACGTTTGCCTTGCAATCAGTCTGAATTCCATCCCTGCACTACATATAATTCCCAGATCACTTCCACAATTTATCCCTGAGTGCACAACCAGGAGTAAATCTTGAGCACTACCAAGTATGGCCCATAAAAACAAAAGGACAAAAAAACAAAAAGAAAAATATATTTCAGCAGTCCATGTGCATATTATTTCAGTTATATCAAGCAATAGAGCTAAGGCTATAATGAGAATATTACCTTGTTTCTAATTATTTGGGTTATCATAAATATGAGCTGGAGCGATAGCACAGCGGGTAGGGCATTTGTCTTGCAAGCAGCCAACATGGCCGACCTGTGTTCAATTCCTCCGCCCCTCTCAGAGAGCCCAGCAAGCTACCGAGAGTATCTCGCCCGCGCAGCAAAGCCTGGCAAGCTACCCGTGACATATTCGATATGCCAAACACAGTAACAATTGTCACAATGGAGACGTTACTGGGCCCGCTCGGCAAATCGATGAACAACGGGAGGACAGTGACAGTGACAGTGATCGTAAATATATTGAGATAGTCAATTCAGCTACCCTTAACATGTGCCGTAGCTTCGATACAGTTCAGTTATCTTGTACTGACTATGTATTTTCTACTTTTGGATACTATAAATATAAATATGTGTTCAATATGACTTCAGTAAACATACAGATTTTTACTCAATGTTTACTCTGACTCAAGTTGAAGATTATAAAATTTTAGATGTGGATTTTGGTACCCCCAGTCAATGTTCAGAGGACTTTCAGGTGCTGGAGATTAAACTCTCGACTATCACAGTAGCTCCCTGATCTCATATTATACTTTTCTATTATGTATTCAAAGCAATTTAACTTTCATTACTTGGGTGACCAACTAGCCATTTAAATGGCATGTAGCTTAATCACTAGAACAAATATTTGTATGAATTTAGTGGAGTAATGGATAAATTTGAAAATATTCTTAGTACAAGTCTAACTTTTCTAAATGAATGTCAAAAGAAAGCTGAACAACTAAACTAAATATGACACTGAAAAATAATAATTATATAAAGTTAGAAATACTAGGTTTAATGTTTTGATTTGTATTATGTTAGGAAAACGTTATTTCATAATTCATGAAAATCATATAGATGTTAATTGTTACCAAGTATTCATGAATTATTCTCAGAAGGAAGAATTACTTAATAGTTTGTTGATATTTCAAATTAATTCAAACATAAATTACCATAAACTTCTAAAACAAAACTCAGAGCATGCAAATGCAAAGTGACTTTCAGAAACAATGGCAAGTTAAGAATCAAGGGAAATATCATAATCTCCAAATGTCAATTCATAGAGAGCAGTTTGAAAAATTTTCCTAATTATTGGACTACTCTTCATATAGGGAAATGAAACTTTTATTTCTATAGGTCTTACAGTAGGGCTTGGGGGTTTTACCCAATAAAATGAAACAACGGGTTTTAGGTTCACCATCAGTTATATGCAGCAGGGAGCAGCTATACATATATAACTGTACAATTCTTCGAGTTGGATCTGCTTATTCTATTGTTTTTCTTTCGAAGGACTGTGTCTAGAATCCCTTAGTCAAAGACTCTATCATTATCCAAAGCACATTTGTCTATGAGAGAGAGTGTTTATTAGGTTTGCCACTAGTTTGCCAGCACAGTTGGTATGAAAAGCTGCCAGGCAATTAACACTTTCATTCAATAATTTCCAAAAATATTACCTAGATTTCAAGAAGGTCTTTTGCCTTCTTAATTAAATCACTTGTCAATTTATATTTATTATCCTCGTGAAGCTCATTAAAATTAAAGAAAAAATAGAAAATAACTTTTTTGCAACAAAATGTCATAAATATCATTTACATTCAGGTTAATTTAGCATTTTCTTTAGCTAAAAAAATACTGTACCCATGTTACAATTTTTTCAGTTTTTGATTAAGATATTCTTTCATATACTGAGCATATGTAAAAGATTATTTAGCAAGAAAAGTAATGGCCAGAGAAATAATACAGGGGTTATGGTATTTGCCTTGCATGTGACCAACCCTGGTTCAATCACTGACACCAAAAATGGTCCTGTGAGCACTGCCAGAAGCAAATTTTATTCCATAGAGTCAGGAATAAAACCTGAGCACAGATAAGAGTGGTCCAAAAACAATGAACAAAAAAGATGAATAATAAAATTAATATTACCTACATCACCTACATCACATATAAGAATAATCCAAATATACCCTCGACATGGATAATATTCTATCAAACAGAATAGACTAAAACTAATATCAAAGAAAAAAATTTTCAAATAAATATGTGTATCACATAATATATTAGCATTACTCTAGGTCTTTCATAATATGAATTGGTATGTGTGTGTGTGTGTGCATTTGTGTGTGTATGTGTGTGTACTTATCTATGTCATAGCAAGCCAAATTTTCCCCAATTTCTCCTAGAAATGTGAAATACCACAGAATTCTATTGCTTTTGTTATAGGCTGCTTCAATTTAAATAAATATTTCTATCTTAAGAATCTCGGGGCTGGAGCGATAGCACAGCGGGTAGGGCATTTGCCTTGCACAAGGCTGACCCAGGTTTCATTCCCAGCATCCCATATAGTCCCCCAGGAGTAATTCCTGAGTGAAGATCTGGGAGTAATCCCTGTGCATCGCCAGGTGTGACCACCAAAAATAAATAAATAAATAAAAAATTTAAAAAAAATCTCATGTGATTTTCTACTAGAAAATTCCTCTTATTTTTAACTTGAATCTCAATTTTTTGAAAGATCTGTTTTTGGGTCACACCCAGCAATTCTCAGGCTTAGTCCCTTCTCCACACTTAGGGATCCCTCCTAGTGTGGTCCTCAAGGCAACACACTGAGTCCAAGAATTGAACCCAGGTAAGCAGTGCACAGCAAGCCCTTGTCTGTTGTACTCTCTTGGGCCCTACATCATGACTTTTATGATTCTTATGGCATTTAGAAATGTTATATTCTCCTGGTACTGTTTTCTCTCTTGTTTGAGAATATAAAGTCCTTGCACAAGCCCCACACTGTTTCTGTTGTGTGTGGGCTATATCTGTTTAATGGGTCTTAATAAGCATTTTCAAAAAATAGGTGGATTAAAAACTAATTGGCAACAGTGACAGCTACATATATAAACACACATATATGCACTTACTACATATATATGCACAAATATTTTAAATGTACATGAAAATTAATTTACAAAAGTGACTTTAATGGGGTGTAGTAGATATAGTATAGTGGGCAGTACACTTTCCTAGCATACAACCAACTGGGATTTTATCCCCTACCAAAGATGATTATCCAAGAACTGCCAGGAGTGGTCCCTAAGCACTGAGCTACAGAGGTTAAGGACCACCTTGTGTGGCCTTAAAACAAAAATGAAAACAAAACAAAAAATACAAAAAATCCTAAATGTTGTATTTGTATCACGATCACGATCACAGCCATCCTGTTATTCGTCGATTGCCTCGAGCAGGACCCAGTAACATCTTCTTTGTCCTAGCCCTGAGATTTTTAAAAAAGTGCCATACTCAAGGCTCTTTCAGAGTTAGGAGTATGAGATCCATCATTGTTACTGGTATTTGGCTTATTGGGTACGCCCCAGGGAGTTTGCCAGACTCTGCCATGTGGACAGGTTACATTCGGTAGCCTGCAATTTGTCCAAAGTAGGAATGATATAATAAGATGTCATAATAAGATAATCGCGTGGCTGCGAATGCAGCCGCACACTTCCGGGAGCTGGGTTTTATAGTCTCTGAGTCTTGGCCGCTGATGGGATTACACGAAGCCAGGGGGCCAGTTGGTGGGTGTGACCCCCGCCTACTGGAATTTGGAGGATCTAGGTGGGGGATGATCAGCCCTGATCCGAGTAGGCTTGGAGATCTCAGTCCCGGGACCCGCATGCCTTTGTTCCTCTGCCGGTACCTTCACGCGTGCGGTTGTATTTGTATAATTGCTTTCATTTTCACAGAATATCTGGTGATACTATCAAAGTTGAATTTGTGAATATCAGCTGCTCTCTTTATCTTAGATTCATATACCCTAAAAATAATATGAAATTTAATTAAATATAATTCAAAATTTAAACTGATTGATTACAATGTATGTTGAGACTTTTTTTTTTTTAGTTTACTGCTATAATGCTTTCCTTAGCCTCAAAGGAAAGTATTACTAAAATTGATTATTCTAGAATTTGTAATTTGATTATGATACTGAACCAATGGGCTGGAGCAATAGCATAGCTATCGCTGTCTTGCACGAGGCCAAGCTGGGTTTGATTCCTCTGCCACTCTCGGAGAGCCCGGCAAGCTACCAGGAGTATCTCACCTGCACGGCAAAGCTTGGCAAGCTACTCGTGACTTACTTGATATGCCAAAAACAGTAACAACAAGTCTCACAATTTGTTGTGAGATGTTACTGGTGCCTGCTTGAGCAAATAAATGAACAAAGGGAGGACAGTGCTACAGTGCTACTGAACCAATAATATTTGCAGCGTTTTTTCTTTCACAAATATAGTAAGATATCTCCTATGAAAATTCTTAAAAATATTATAACATCTTTATAAGAACATAGTATGACATAACATGTTTACTGAGATAAAATAGGCATATGAGATTTTTAAATCTTTCTCTATTCAAAATCACTGTATTCTATACTTTGATTTTTCATTGTGTAGGGATAAATCATACTAAGCCCTGTTCAGAATTTATCCCTTTGTTCCATGCTCAGGGATCATTCCTGGATGGATGTTTGGATGTACCATATGAAGTGCCAATGATTGAATCAGGATCACTGTTTTTAAAGCAACTATAATACCCTTGCATTATACTATTATACCAACCCCTACAATTATATTTCTAAAATCCAATTATAACTCATAGCTTTGCAGAATCCCCTTACAAATAAATATGTGGCAGAAGGTGGTGCTTGAAAGGGCCACCTTGTTCAGTTTATTATGCTGAAATATCGTAGGCATGAAACGTTTTCATTAACAATATTGTGAATAATGATGTCTGAAATACATTTGTAAATAAAAGTAAATAATGATAAATAATCTAAAGCCACATATCATTATTTGAGGTCTTTGTTATTTCCTCTAACGTCAGTTACAATATTAATAATCAACAATTTTTTGTTGTTTACTTGCTTGGGGGCCACACTTATTCATGCTCAGGATTAGCTTCCCACTCATATATTATTCCTGGTGATGCTCAGGGGACCACAGGGAATGCTGGGAATCAATCTCGGACTGTATACTTGTAATGAAAATGTATTATCATCAAATTTTGGATGTATTGAATTAGTCATACTAGTGATATTCAATTCTTCTTGAACTTGGTACAGATTTTGTGACTATTATGATCCTACATACAATACCTAGCACCCTGTTTTGATTGTTAGAGCACATGTCGTAGCAAGGTTTATGTGTTAAACTTATTACAAGTGAGTATTTTACTGTCACTAGTGCTGGAAGTAATTTTAAATAATAGATATTAGTTGATTGGCTTATATTCTAAATATATTTCTTCAATCTTATGTGTAAATTAGAAAAATAGGTAGTTACTAAGTTCTCACAACTAAAATATAGTTATAAGTGTTAAGTATGCATTATGACAGGATCCGAGGAACATATTGGTAGATGACAGTGTGTGTTAAGAGAGTATCATAAAGTCACAGTAAGAAGAGAGTACAGCTACATGAGAGGAACAGAGAAGATAGACAAGACGATTTAGAAATCAGCTGAACTTTGTGTGTTGTATGCAAAGTATCCAAATTAGTAATACCAGAAGGATGGTATAGACTGAGGAAACTATAAGAGCAGAAAAGGCAAAAAGAGTACGAGAACACTAATTTATGTTTGGAGGACAGACCTGGGATAAAGTTTGGAGAAGGAGGTTAGGAATGCCTGATGGGTAACAAGATTGAAATTTTATACAAGATTTGTGGGAGAAACAAGTAATAAGGTCCGGAGGGATAATAGAGTGGGTCAGACACTCACTTCACACTAGGCGCCAGGACTGATCCCTTAGCATAGAGTCAGGAGTAAGCCCTGAGCACTGCTGAGTGTGGTCCCAAAACAAAACAAGGACTGACATTATGAAAATAATATTCTTTCAGAATTTGGTAATCGGTAAGCTAAAAGGTAAAAGAGATAACAATGGAAGTACAGAGGAGTCTTATTGGACAGACTCAAAGTGTACTGATGAACATTGACGAGGGTGAAAATAATATCTATATTATTTTCTTCCATTTGTATACGACTATTCTTCCATTTGTATAGATCACATATAATGCTTATGTTAGAAATATTATCACTTACCAACAGAAATGTTTTTCCAGCTGGTACTAAGAATGAAATCTGGAAAGTAATTCTCAGAACATAATCTAAGATTTGATTTTAAAAAAACATTTATTTTTAAAGATAATTTCTAGTTATAATACAGCATGTAATTTTCTCTAAAAAGTTAAGAAATGAAAAAAATTAACTTTAAATGTATTATGAAAGCCTATCTTCATTCTGAAGATTCATAGTTTTATTGTACTATACTCATTTATTTTCCTAGGAGAATATGAGATTTCCTAGTAATTCATATCAGTGTGATAAGCTGTATAATCAAGTGTTGGAAACAGTAAACTCAAATACTGATAAGTTTACAGTTAACTCACACTCATAAGTTTATAGTGTGTCCAAATCAAAGTCTCCTTTATTATTTCAGATGGAGATAGTTTGTTTCCAGAAGCATTCATGCTTATGACTTTCTAATTCTTGATTATTTATTATATCTTTATTTCCTAAAGAGCCTTTAGAAATTCAGAGAGGGCCTTGAGGGTAAATGCTAAAATCTAATGTTCTTCAGTAAAAATAAAAACATGCATTTAAAGCTTTTCTTCATAAAATTATATGTGAATTTAGTTCATATATTACTCTTTACTAGCTCAAAAAAAAAACCAAAAATAAGTATCCGAGATGTATTACAAACATTAAGTTAAAAATATTAAACTTTTCATGTCAGTAGTATGGTGATAAATTCCTCTGTGTAGTTTCCAAATCATTGATAAGGAAGATGGTCTTATCACTCAAAGCTCCTTGGGATTGATGGTATATTAATGGAATTCTGCTCAGTATATCAATAAGGCAGAGCATTACTTCTTGGGTCAAGGATAAAAAAGCCACTTGGTAAGTCAGGTTATTAAGAAATTAGTCTTATAACCCAATTTTTACTACATCAGTCATCACTTCTCCAAAGTTTAAACATTCTCTCTATATTCATATACAAAGAATTTCTTTAACACTCAGTTTACATAGTTGGTGAACTATCACCTCTTTCTATAAAAAGCAGGGAAATCATTTATTAAGAACACTGGTGACATACAAATGATTAAGGAACGTCCATCATAGAACAAAAGTCCAGCTACACTAAAAAAATAAGATAGACAAATGAAGCATGGTGAATCACTTTTGTCACCTCAAAATACACACACACGCACTCACACACACACTCATACACACATTCACTCACACACATTACTTCAGTTTTTTCAAAGATCAAAGCTACTCTATTTAAGAAAAAAATGTAAGTTTTTTTTTTTCAGATGATTGCATGCCTGATGAGATGTCAACACAAGGCTGCTATTTTTATGCTGCAATGGTTTAAGTTCTGCTGGTATCCATGAAAAAAATGTGATTTAGCAATGTTATATCGTACCTGTTAGGAATTAATTTTTTAAAAAGACATTGTTTAAGGGCTTTTGTGATTATATTAAGAAATAGGATCAAACTGAAATGTCTCAACAGAACAATATAATAAAAAAATGAAAAAACACTAATTACATGTAAGGTATAGGATTTATTATACTATGATGGCAAATTACTTATCTCTGACTTCAATATGCTTTCACAAGGAACTTAATATAGCTAGCTTTGCTTCTGTGTTTCATTGTGCAAAGTTCATTCATTAATTCATCAAACATTGATTGCTTAAGTCTCAGGTGCCAAGCTTCTGGAATTCTAGTAACGGGCTGCACAGATGCATGACACATGATCTCTGTCTTCAAGAAACTCACAGTGCAGTTGGAGATACAGCCTTGTAAACAAATCATTACAACCTAGTAAGATGTGCCATCAGATGCTTATACAATAGGGCTGTGATGATAGACGAGACCTATTTGTTTAGGGATTCATGAATTCCTACAGCAGATGATGTTGTGTGAGCAATATTTTGAAGATAGAATTAGATGTTCCAAAGTAGGTTTGATAATATTCAATGTAACAAATTAATGAACAGTTATGTGAACTAAGATTTTGTTGCTTTTAACTACTATTACTCAACTGGAAATATATTCTTCAGCAGACAGTAAGCATATGTGAAGGCAGTGGACCATATTAGTAATTTAAGCATAAAGTAATTTTGAAAATGCACTTATGTTTGAAGTAAAAAAGTTTTATTTAGAAAAAATTTATGAGGTGAGGAAAAGAGGAAATTAATACCTGTTCAAGGCAAAACACAGGTTTATATGAGGGGGGAGGCAGAAATTTGAGTACACATCAGGTAAAGATGTAAGGTGGAAAATATTCCTTTTATGTAACTCTATTTTCAATCTCTAAAACATATATTAAAAGCATATAAGACCACAGAGATTATAAAGAGGTTTAGACTTACAGGGAGTTGATCCTATTTGGCCCTGGTTAGAAACATTTCTATGTAGAAGTAGTGATCACTTGACTATATGGATGAGCTTTTAAGAAAGGCCAAAAAGAAATTTCACATCTCTTTTTAATATAAATGTTATGTCAATTAAAAATAAAAAAGAATTATCTTTCATACTACATTATGATAAGGTGATGGTCACGAGTCTAATTATATTTTCTGGGCTGGAGTGATAGCACAGCGGTAGGGCGTTCGCCTTACAAGCGGCCAACATGGCCGACCCAGGTTCGATTCCTCTGCCCCTCTCGGAGAGCCCGGCAAGCTACCGAGAGTATTCGATATGCCAGACACAGTAACAACAAAGTCTCCAATGGAGACGTTACTGGGCCCGCTTGAGCAAATCGAGGATAAACGGGAGGGCCTTTTACCAATAAAATTTTTTGCATTTTTGTATTTGTAAAATTTTGTAATAAACTTGTATTATTTCCAGTAGTTTTGACAATAAAGTTCAAGGATTAGAGTGTTACTGAACAACTCCTACTACAGATTATGAATATTCTTCTACTTTTATACTTAGGTACCTTCTTGTCCCCCTGATCTCACTTGGATGAAAACAAGTAATCCATGAATAAGGTAATTGTGAGAAATATTGGAACATATTTAAGAGAAAACATTTATAACTGAATAGAACATGAATAAATTATTGTCCCCTGAATCTCACTAAAGTGATATTACTATATATTTTCCAATTCTTCTATTTCTGAGACCATATACTTTCAAGTACAATTTTTATATCATGAAAAAAATATTTTTTTGTAATTGACCCCACCCACACATAGTTAGCATGAAAATAGTGATTTTCTAGTCTACCTGGTAAAAATGTACTGGATACAAAATCATCTAATTCCAAAATAAGAATTTTTATATGCATTTTATATCTTATGAAATTGTGTGCTTGGAATTTGACACAAAACCTATGCAAAAGTCTGCCAGAGGGCACTACTTTCTCTCTGCTTCAGAAAGATATTTTTGGAACCAAATCACAGACTGAACATAACAAACCTAAAAGGAAGTGCTTTGCATCTCGTGTCACAGCCAGAAATAGGTCCTCCCTGAAAATACTGATTTATTGACCAATGTGGTAGACACTTGTTTTGTTTTTGCTTTCCAGCATCCACTTCATCTATTTCTAGCTATTTTTCCTTGAACAACCATCAATTTTTAGCTTTTAGCTCATGCTGTTTCTGTAGAGAGTCCCATCTCTACAACTAAGGCAGACAAATGATTCAGGCCTAAACCAATCAAAGTAACACTCACTTCCACCCACTTGATTGGTTCAGCTCTGTCCATGTGACCCCATCAGTCTCAGCAGAGGGCTGACATATTGTAATTGCAGAGGACTTCTTTGATGGTAATGGAAAGAGAGCAAGAGTTAGGACAAATTATACAGAACCCTGATGACACATTTGACCTTGTATTCATTTATAACATAAGAAATTAAAATTGTTTTTATACATAAACTGATAAACAATTTATAATTGAATTAATATTTGCCATAAATATGAGGAAAGTATGCCAAATTTTCATTATTAGCCAGAAAATGGATATGTGGCTTAGGTCTTGCCCTTGGCTTCACTTTTTTGCTGAGGTCTACTTCTATACCATGTTGGCTTCTCCTAACTTTCATTCTAGAAAACCTCATCCAAACTGCTGAACCACATGCTGTCAAAAACATGAGATGAGTGGGTTATGTTTTTCTAAAACTAAGTGGTCTTTCTTCTGAGGTGATGCTCATAGTTAACTCTGTGTTTTGTCTAACCTACTTTGAAACCTCTTCTAAGTGACGATATGAAAAATATGTATACTGTTTGTACTATACTTCAGAGTGTTCTTTTCTGTTTCTGGTTTACTGTTGAATGATGCCAGGTCATCAGAGTTGTCTTTTTCCTCACCTGTACTTTTATTCTCAAAGAGTGTTTTGTCCTTGTCTATTGTTAAGCTCTGTTAGAACAACATTTGGATATGACAGTCTAACTAGATTCTTTGGAAGAAGAGCTTTATGCCACACTGGGTTAAGTGCATCTCCTTTGTTGAGTAGCAACTGCAACCTTACATAAGAAATTAAGCTCTTCCTTTTGTTCTCTCTTCAACTCTGTGAGTGGAATGCTTCCTTCTGAAAAAAATCAACTTTTTAGCTTATAGAAAAATCAACTATTTGTAGTGAAAGCTAGAGGCTTCTCATGATTTGTATGGGCATCCTATAAAAGCGCACTGGGTTGGAATGAATAAGTCTGTCCTCCACAAATGAACAGAAAGCCTGAAAAGTAATTCTCTGCTAATCAGAGCAAATTAGTATTGGATTCTATTGGCATGGAAAGATTCTAACTGGCATTAAGCCTAAGACTAGTTATAATTATACTACTAAGGATCAGATAGTATCAATACTAATATCCCTTAGATGCAACCTTTATTAAAAATGGAATATCTGTTTTAAATAGAATACCAGTTTTTTAACAGAATTTATTTAAATAGAATATCGGTTTCATCTGATATTATACCATCATGGTTATTAACCCTTTTTTTTCATAAGTTAGATATACATCTTTCAGAGACTGAGAATAGCCATAGTGAAGATCTTCAAAACTATTCATTAATTTCTGTTTCCAGACCTTCTAAAAGGTTCTTACTTTTTTTACTTGGCATTTAATAGTAATTGGCAATTACATGGCCGACCTGGGTTCAATTCCTCTGCTCCTCTTGGAGAACCCAGCAAGCTACTGAGAGTATCCTGCTGCCCCACACGGCAAAGTCTAGCAAGCTACCCATGATGTATTCGACATACCAAAAACAGTAATAATTAGTCTCACAATGGAGACCTTACTGGTGCCCCCGCAAGCAAATCGATGAACAACGTGTAGGACAGTGCTACAGTGCTACATTAGAATACTTTTTTTTCTAAAGGTACTTATGAACACCTATTATTACATCAACCTTGAGCTGAATAATAGGGATATAATTAGGAAAAAGGCACCGCTAGTTATTAAAATCGTTCTATCATACATCCACAGCAGTAACTGCTTAGTGTTTAGGGGATGCACATAAATATACTTTTTAAAACATCTAATAACATTTTAATGATGTATCTATTATTATAAAATATACAATCAAGCCACAATTTATATATGGCTCTTTGAAAATGCTAATGTAGGTTAAGACAATTGTCTTGGAGGTTTCTGAGTCAGGTTCAATTCCCCAGCAACATACAGGATCCCCAAAGCATCACCAGGGACCACTTCTAAACAGAGTCACAACAGTCCATCAGCAATACTAGAAATAGCCCACTTCTCCAAAAGATGAAGATGCTAATGAAAACATTCCATTCATATTACAAGTTTGTGACAAATACAGATGCATCTTGGAGGCACATTGATGTTTTGATAATAATTATATGATTTTTCCCTCACATAGAGGATGGCTGCACTCAAAGAATATCTTATTCTCCTTTTCTTTTCAGTAATGGCCTTCTCCAAGATTTAGAAAGCTTGGAAGAAAAAGGACACCAAATATAGTGACATTGTTTTTTAACATTTTTCTGGCTAAATGTAAACTGATCTAAACATAACATATGACCAGAATTAAACCTAGAATGTTAATAAAACTTGAAATACTAGTAAAATAAGAACTTAACTGATAAAGTTGCCTCACAAAATAAGTCAAACAGAATTTTTATCAAATGGAAATAAATAGTATGTCTCTCAAATTTGCTGTGAGGGTTGAATTAAGTATCAGCCTTAAGGGAGTGATGATCAAAATGAGTGAAGTATTGGTAAAAACATCTGACACATTTACCTTAGCTGGTATGAGAGCATTCAATTAAATAAGACTATTTAGAACTTGATAAAGCAACATTGGCTTCCAAATATAGTGATGATGAACTTAAAAAGTACATTCTGAGATCAGTCAGTCATGCGACCAGTCAATAATTTAACAAACAGACTCTCTGTTTGTAATCGTTCAGTATAGATGGCCACAATTTGTGAAGTCAATTTTGAGACGAAAGAAATGACAATGGTCTGAATTCTATCAAGCAATATTAAATAGATAATCAGGGAAAAGCTGAGACAGTGGCTCCTATTACAGTCAGCATTTGTCCAAAAGATGCAGCTGTCCATGCCCCACTGATGGTATTCCTGGAAGTGGCAAACACATAAATGATGGCTAAGTTTTGATATGCACTTTGAAGCTAAGACACTGGCAATCATGTTTTAGAATATTGTACAACTGCAGAGAGAATGGTTTCTAATATTCGCTCTCACTAACAGTGAAGAGAAATCCGTAAGAATTTGCTCATGAATCTCTGTGATGTTTCTAGTCCATCTTATATGTTTTTTTAAAAACTGTTATTATGACGTATTTGTCAACCAGAGGAAAGCACTAAGGTATAATAGCTTCGCATCCTTGAATGCTCTAAAATGTATAAATATTTACAGACCTGAGAGGCAATGTTATCCAAATTAACAGTAAAAAATAAGCTAAAGTCAATTTTTGATCTTAGAAACAGATTTTAGTTAACTTTCAGCCCATACAGTGTCAAAGTCAAATATAAATATGTGCCATTGATAAAGTAGTAATTGTGGTCTCCACATTCTAATTTGATCTCTTCATTTAATTTTTAAACAAGCAATTCATGTCTGTGTCTTCAATTCTTATGAAGAATTCATAGAATAATGTGTAGCTACATCTGTACAAAACCATAAGTTCCATAAGCAATTTTTCCTCTCAGAAATCAGAAAATTTTTCAGAGGAAATTCTTAAATATAATTAATGCAAATTCCCTTTTAAAATAGCCACTTATTGCAAAGTATTTAACATTTTTATATTCTGGGATACTGATTCAAAAAGTTTGCCTTTTTGAATAAAAAAATAAAACTCACTTTGGAATTTTCACAAAACTGCATATATGTGTGTCAATATACATATACTTTTGAAAACATTTTAAATTTGTATTTAATGCAATATAATTGATAATACTGCTAATGATTGGGTTTCATGCACACTATTTTCCAACACCGTATTCTCCACCTGAGTGTTCACTTTCGTCCAATGTTATCTCAATGTTCCCTCCCCTTCCCCCCATTCATCCATGACATATTTAATTATATAGACTTGTTCTCATTGCCCACTTGTCTTTGGCCGTTGGTTATTCCTTTATCAACTTTCTTTTTATCCCATCTGGATCTGGGAGATCATCTGTATCTGTACTCCTTCTGACTGACTTTACTCAGCATAATATTCAGGTACACTTTAAAAAATGTCTTCAAACATGGGAATTTAAAAATATGTGGTTAAGGGGCTGGAGCAATAGCACAGCGGGTAGAGCGTTTGCCTTGCACTCAGCCAACATGGTCCACCCGGGTTTAATTCCCAGCATCCCATATGGTCCCCCGAGCACCGTCAGGAATAATTCCTGAGTGCATGAGCACACTCTTAATATTAATCATTTCAACCATTGGGGACTAAACACATGCAAACTCCACATGATTTGAATAACAGCATAGGCAATATAGAACTTTTGAAACATCTATGTTTTAATGAAAGTAAGTTGCTATTAAGTTAATAGAATCCTTATAGCATCCAAGGGGAAAAAGTAATTTGTCGATAGTCATATTCATAAACTAGTGGAACTCCTATTAATATGCAAAATTTCTGACTCAAAAATCAAGGACAGCGTAGTATAAATAGAGCAAAATTATCAGTGTATATGGGTTTAGGGCCAACTGTGGCACTGCCCAGGTTTTCCTCCAAATTGTGTGCTAAGGGGTGATTAGTCCTGGTGGTGTTCAGGATACCATAAGAAGGGTCGACCATTTGTAAGACAAGTTCTTTAACATCTAGACTATTTATCTTTCGTTCCATAGTTGACCTGGTTTGATCCCTAGCACCATCAGACTTCATTCCTGAGAAGAGTTTATATAATACTTTGTGTGGTTCCAAGCAAAATCAACAGATAAAAAGGTAAATGTTGAAAGATACTATTTAATTAGTTGATCCCTACATATTTATTTAAGTATGGCTATTGTAGGTTACACAATTCACAAAGTTTTATTTTCAAAACCATCGAAAATGACTACCTTGATGGTATGTAATTGAGACCATGCTCTATAACAATCTTTTAGGATTTTTATATATTTCAGGATTATGCATGATAAAAGGAATGCAATTTTTAAAAATAAATAGATTAAAATCACTCTTCGCATGTTGAATTTATCTTATCAATAACATTTATCAAGAAAAGAATACAAATTATGAACTATATAAAGTAGGTGACAGTGCCCCCTTAAGGACACTTGCAGTTTGACAACAGTTACCTCCAAGAATTCTACAGAAAAAATTATATTCTTTGCAGATCTTAGAATAAGCATTCTTCATTTTTATAATTTTATGAAAAATATAGTACAATTCAAATTATTTAAACTAGGTTTTAGACATTTTTATCAAAAGGAATTTTCGATACTATCAAACTTAGTGTGAGGATTCAGATGGTGTAGTTTGGGTTTCCATGACTGTAGAAGTTCTATCTTGATGTAACTTACATGCTGGTTTAGTGCTAAAGATCTCAAATAAGTGTCTTACTGACAAATTAAATTATGAATTATAATAGACAAAAGGTTCTAACTATGTCCACAGCACCTGCATTAGCCAAATATTCTACTTATGCAGTGCTATGAAAGAGAGCAGTAGGCACTGTGATTGTGTGTCAAAGTGAAAGTTTCAGCTCTTCATTCTAGAAACTTTATACTGTCTACAGAGCTGATGGTGTCCTCTAACTTTGTATCATCACACAAACACACAGAAACAAAAACATGCACACACACACACACACACACACACACACACAAACATACACTATGGTTTCTCCTTCAAATCTAATACTGGAATTTCTAAGAGATAGTACAGCTGGTAAAGTAGGCTTACATGCTTCCTATCAGAGTTCAATCTCTAGAATCACATTGTTTCCCCAAATCCAGATAAGAGCACAGAGTCAGAAGTAAGCCCTAAGCACTGAGCACTACCAGGTATGATTATCTCTCCCCTCCCGCCTCAATCCTCAATATACATACATACATACATCTATCTATCTATATATATATATATATGCATACATATATATGTTCATCAAATGTTTCAATTAAATGAAAAAAATTACCCACAAAATTTCTTTTAATATATAAATAGATATTTTAAAAGTGCAAAAGTTGCAAAGAAAAAGAACAAGATAAAGAATAAAAATAGCGAGCCAAGTTTTATCAAAGAGAAAAAGATTCAGAGTTTCACTTGGGGGAAACTAACAGAAATTAGGAGAACAAAGAAACAGACTTTAAAACACAAATGAATTGTATTTCTTAGACTCAAGAATACATTTTGTCTTTCTGCACTAGTACAAGTTCATTAAATGCCTGAAATTTAAGTCAAGCATTTATATTTTTGCTTTTTAAAAAAATGAGTTGGTCTTTCAGATTCCTTGCAGGCAATCCAAAAGTGAGTGAGTGAGGCAAAAATATAAATAAAATCAATTGCTGATCTGAAAAACAGTCTTGGGAGCAGAATAGTAAACTTGAGGTGAAGGAATGAGAAGTCAAAAGGTCACTCACTTCCTCTCCGTTTGGGTTTTAGTGCTGGAAATTTGACAAGTCAAGGTAACTAACTTTGCCAGAAATAAGAATGTATAATGTCTTAAGTTTATTTCATTCTCTAAACAGGCATGAGCTGTTTATTAAGTAGCCTGTTTTGTTCTGGCATCAGCTTCACTGTGCATCTCTCTTTACTTTCCAATATCATTAGCTCTCATTAAATATATGTAGGCTACCTGATACCAGCCTCCATTTTCCATATTCTATTAACTTTCAAGTTTATTACATTTTGACCTATGACTTTATCACATCAAAATCAATCTTTTGGCTTTTAATAAAGATTTACTAATATTATTCAATAGTCTATTCTCAGCTTGCCTTAAATTCTTACAAATACTGAGGCAGACCGGTGAAAGAATCCCTTGACCATTATGATGTTGAATAACTCTGATTTTCCTTCTTTGAATGTTTGTACTGTGTTAAACCTTACATTTACCTACTTGCCCACCATACCCCATATTCATTACTCTAAATTGCTCTCCACAATATCCTTTTTGTTTCTCTTTATAATCATTCTTTTACCAAGAGCAAAGCTTCAAACATCACTTCTTTTATGATGATTTATGCATCTATATTTCTAAATTCATATTTGTCTTAAATACAATTGTTTCCTCTCTCTATTCTCTCAGTTGCATGCATTTGCTTCAAATATTTCAAACATATTCAACATTATGATCAAATTAAATACTTTACCTATTTCTAAAAGCCATTTCTTGATGTTTTATTCTTAGATTGATTCAGTGGCCTTCCAATAAGCAACTTTATTTTTTTCTTGAAAACCTTCTTATAGGGCTGGAGCTATAGCACTGCGGTTAGGGCATGTGCCTTGCATGCAGCCGACCTGGGTTCGATTCCCAGAATCCAACATGGTCCATGGAGCACCGACAGGAGTAATTCCTGAGTGCAGAGCCAGAATTAAACTCTGAGCATAGCTGGGTGTCATTCAAAAAGAAAAAAAAAAGTGATTACTGAGCAAACAGCCCAGAACAAGGCCCAGAGTAATGCCTGAGCACATTTAGGTGTGGCCTAACAGCCCAACATCTTCCCCACCCTCTTTTCTACCCCCTTTCCCCTCCCCCAAGAAAACTTGAAATTCATCTTCTCATCAAATTACTCTTACATTTTTATATAATCATTTTTATCATAACTTCTCATTTGTAACTTCCTTTTAAATTCTAATGTTGATGCCTTGTTCCATACTGCTTCTGCCTTTTTTGCAGAAACATTGGCATAACTTCCCTCAAAACCTTTCTTTCCTTAAATTTTCTCATTTTATTTCTTTGTTGCTTTAAGGTTAATCTTTCTAAAGCTGAAAAATTTACAACTCACTATTGAATATAAGTTAAAGTCCAGTTGCTGTAGACTGACATATAAGACCTTGTACAATCTGGTCTAAGTTTACCTTCGCAGTATTTTTTTTTCTGGTACTCCAATCCTTCAGCTGTAATACTGGTTGACACATCATTTTGTCCCAACTTTTGTTCGTCTTTTTGAGTTACAATAGTCCTTCTATTGGAATTTCTTTCCTCAATGTACATATGTTATCTACACTCTGTAATATTGTGGGTGGGGGCCAAGTAAAAGAATGGCATTCTATAAAAACCTGTTAAAATCCTCCCGAGTATAGAGACAATGCAAGTAATTCACACTACAGAAAGCAGATATTTTGCACTGTTTTTATGTGCTCTAGTTGGCTGAAAGCAATCTCTTTTATCTGCTATCCATCACTGGATATTACCTGTACTTTTCTTATGGCAGTTATTACACCTTACTGAACAGCACATCTATTTTTGTGTAGTTTAATCCCTCCAAAGAGTAAATTCCTTGAGATCAACATCCATATTTATTCCTTTCGTGGTGCTTAGCATAGTGACCCAAAGAAAATAAGCTTGGGATTAATTTACAAGTCTCTTTTTACTTGAAATAACCTGCATAAATATCACATATTCCTATATGTGGTGAAATTCAATGGATTATTGCAACACTATTCATAAAAATCAATATTTTCCATATCATTGTAACTAACAATAATTTATGCACCATCAGAAGATTAAAAAAAGATTAGGCGATTGTTTGGGGAAAAGAGTCTCTGTGATATTAATAAGTGGCGCACTGATATTATTCTTTTAATGTGGTGATCCCCCCAAAAGTACTCGTTAGCTTCTATTCTCTGGTCTCACCTTAAAAGAACTAGAAATTTTTTTTTAAAAATACATTTAAAAGCCATATGAATAAAATCAAGGCCTGGAGCAATTGCATATTAAATGGAATGAATCACTGAGAGCTTATATTTCTACGTTACTGCTAAGGACACACACTTGGCTGCTGAAAACCACAGTGCCCTAATTCACAGAACACGCTGCTGATCTGAAACACTTGCAGCTCATTGCAGAGGGAATGTTGCCTGGATTCACTTGATTACCTTTTTGATTAACTTTCCAATTCCCATCGCTGCCATTTGTCCCTGTTGTACAGAACTCTCTTGAAGTTACAGTAAGATGTTCAGCTCCAGGAACAGAAAGTGTTTTTCAAAACAACAAAAACAAAACACGACTCTTGGTTTGTTTTATACCCCTCTGCTTGCATTTATGTGTTCCTGTAGAACTATTACAATTTGGTTTTATAAAGAAGAATTGCCATTTTTAAAATAACTCTTTGAGATGATGAAGCACATTGATTGGGTTAAAAAGCTGCATAAGTAAATTGAAGAGGTTCATTTGGGAGAAATTGGCCTGCCTTGATGAAAATATGAGTAATGGACAAAGTGAATGCTAGCTAAAGCAATGTAATTTTCTTCTCTCTAGGACAGCCAGGTCACTCTCAGGTCAGACTAGACTTTCACATTCACATACTCTATATTCTATAATTTTATTTTCACTTCTGATGTTACAAATTGCAGCCATGATTAAGGAAAAAGAGTGTATCTCAACGTGTTAAACAAGAAGCTTGCTCTTTAGAGTGTACGTAGCAGAAGAATATAAGGCAGGGCCAAAGGGAATGGTGATGTCTGAATATTAGTCAATCCTTTGTAAAATATCACTATCACTCATAAAACATCCTTCAAAAAATAAACACGCAATCAATTCTCATAACAGGTAGAACCATTCCCTAATCCTTTTCCTTAAAAGAGCCAAATTTCAAAATTAAACATCCATTGCACCTACATTTAGTAGTGTCTAGGGTGCTAAATAGGAGATTTCAACATAAGTATGTGTCACTTTGCATTAAGCTATAGTATGGTAAGAAGGTAATAAAAGGCAGATATGCCATAATCTATTTATTCTGTCATCTGTTCTTGGAAGCATGAGTTATTTCCAAGTACTTTTGTGAATGCTGCAGCAATGAACATAAGAATGTAAAAGACTTTTAGCAATAGAGTTTTGGGGTCATCTACGTAGATGCCAAGAAGTGTAATCACTGAAATCATATGAGAGCTCTTAGTTTTTTGAGAAGTGTCCATATTTTATTTCAACAAGGATGCACCAGTCAACATTCCTTCAAGCAGTGGATGCAATTTAAGATATAAGAAGGTTGAAATTGTGCAATTTTCTGCTATTTGGATAGCTCTGTAGAGCATCATGGAGAATGTAGTAAATTGGGAGAGAGGCAGATACAGATTGATCCTCATTATATGTGGAGATGCAGAAACAGTAAGGGGATAACATATGAATCAAGGTAGCAAAACATGAGAACTAGTCCACAGACTGAGTCTACAAAATTTGAGAACTAATCTGGATCAAAACTAACCTCAGACAAATTTGTGAGCTAATCTACAGAATCCATGGGGGCTATGGGAGAGGGGTGTTTCAGAGCTGGGGGTCTGGATGAAATTCTGGTGTAAGGTTATGTTGCTGGAATATTGTATGCACGAAACCTTATTATGCATATTAGCTTTTGTAAACTATAGTGTCATAAATAAAATTTTAAAATACAGTAATCAAAACGATAGCAATAATTTTAGCAATAATTGCTAAAATGGGTCAGAGTGGAGTATAAAGGAATAGAATGGGGACTGTAATGAGATATAAAGTAATTTCCTGAAGAGACAAAAATATTCTCAACTAAGTATACATCGAAAAAATATCTGCGTGTGTCATATGCCTCAAATATCTGACTTATTTTTAAAACAAGCAAATATTCATCACTAGCCACTTATGTAGATATAGAAAGCAATGCTATATAATCCTAAAAACAATGTCCTTACACTTTCATAAAACTGAAATGACTTCCAAAATACTGAAAAGTGGCAAGATGATTTTGCAATTTTGGAAATTCAGACTATATTGAGTAAAAAGGCATTATCTTCTTATTTATAGGATCAGTGGTCTACATGGAAACAGTTTTGGAGTAACTCTTATTATGGTAGTTAAGAATTGATTTATACTTACAGGCAGATATAAGCACTTGTTGTAACCTGATTTTCTCTAGATATGCATTTTTCTATGAGTCTTTCTATACCGTATGCAAGGAGTCATCAACTCATAAAGATTAAATAGTTTATTCTAAGTAAACAACAGATTTGGAATGAGTTAGGATTTTAAAATGCAAATAGTGGTAGGATTGATGGGAAGGAATGAAGATTGGACTAGAGTAGATAAGGGTAATGATGGATATCATAGGCACATTGATGGTAGTGGTGTTTTAACTTTGTACAGCAATACTATAAAATGAACACTTTTTAATCATATTATTTTAAGATTAATGAGCATGCAATATTTAAAAGTCAGTAGAATTTCTTCTTAAAAATTTCATTAAAATTTAGAGAATACAAGTTAGGGCATAATTAGTACCAGTAATTGACATAGAAAACAAAAATAATTCAAAGTATTTCAGTTACAAATAGATATATTTTAAAATTCTCATATGGGCCTTTAATGCTACAATATATGAAAATGGAAATCAGTGAATAATGGCTGTGCACATGAACTAAAATTCATCTCAAAAACAAAATGTGCAGTGAGTTAACCAAGTCACAGAGATACATAAGTTATAATAACATGCACAATTCATAAATACAACACATAAAGTGAAAAAACTTTTAATTTTGTTTTCAGGTCAGACCAGGGATCTTCTGGCTCTGTTTCAGGAAGTTACCCTGGTAGAAAGTAATATAACTTTTGTAGATAGGTAGACATTTGTTAAAATACTTGAAATAGTTGAAATATTAATAAATATCATATATTCCTATGTTATGATTTCTTATTTTGTTTCATTAGTCTAGCTATTCATGTGTCAATTTCAGTTATATTTAAATCTTATTCAAGATAAGATTTGTTGTTTATATCTGTTACTTTATTATTCCAATAGCAAATTTTACTCTATTTTTGCTACTGATACTGATGAATCAAAGTGTGATTTTTTTTTTCTTTTCTTCTTTTTTGCTTTTTGGGTCATACATGGTGATGCACAGGAGTTATTCCTGGCGGTGCTTGGGGTACCATATAGGATGCTGGGAATCGAACCCGTCTTGGCCGTGTGCAAGGCAAAAGCCCTACCTGCTGTACTATCACTCCAGCCCCTCAAAGTGTGATCTTTAATAATTTATTAGACATGAATTCATTTTACATTATTCCAACTGTCAACTTACTTGGCTAAAGTTATTTTTGGTGTATTTTTGTTTTGGTATATCTTGTAATTTTTCCTCTAAAGCTTGACTTCTACTTCTATTGTTCTTTTAGATTTACAGATCAGCTTACTCTCAGAAGTCTTGGCTTTGCCCCACCACTCATAACAGACATTATTGAATTAATTTACTCACCTGAATGATTATTAATATTGCGTGTTGCCTCATTTTTCTTTATAAATAAACTCTTACCATCAGCTAGAAAATAACTCATGTCACCGATCATCTACATGCTTATTGAGACACTGTCACTTTCCACCAACACACTAGCATGTTTTTGTTGTTTTACAGTATACCATTATCTAAAGTAAACTCCCTACTGCAAATGGTTGTAGATGGAGGGAGGAAGAACTACTCCCAAATCGGTGAGTACTTTTCTTCAATGTCTCTTCTTGGAAAGAAGGAATAGACAAGCAAGAATGATTGTATTTAGCAGGAGGAAGTGTTATGTTCCCAACTAATGTAAGCTATAGTTTTTTGAGAGCGTTTCTTAAGTCTGATCTTTTTTGTGTGTGCATTTATTTATTTATTTATCAACATTTAGGGACTCTTGAGTGATTTAACCATTGAAAGAAAGGAAGAGATGAAAAATGCAGGATCCAACCTGTCATGATTCTGACTCATTATTAAAGAAGAGCAGCAATACTGAATTTGGCAATCACAGTAGTAGAAATGTAAAGAATTACAGTGAGACTGAGGCAACTCCCTTTTAAGAACACTGTCAAATTTAGGTTGAATTTTGACCAATATCAATAATGTAAATGAGATAGATAAGCAAGTATTTTTGTCTAGCTAATGTTTTATAATAGAGATAAATTATTACTAAACAGTATATGATTATTAACTTATTGTTAGGTTGCATTGTTATTCTGAGTTCCAAGAAGATCAGGTAAGAATTTTCAGAGATAAAGATTAGAGTACAGGATGGGGAAAAGTCTGGTTGAAACATAAATAAAATACATTATATAACAAAGGATTAAGTAAAATCAATCCCAAATGAGGAGATAATATTGGAAAGGTAAATAAAGTTAGCTATGGATTTAAAACATTAATTGAGAGAAGCCAGAGCAACAGAAAGGCAGTTTAAGCATTTGCCTTGCAAACAATTGACCTTGGCTCAATCTCTAGCATCCCATATTTTCCCCAGAGTCCGACCAGAAGTAATCCCTGAAAAGATTGTCCTGAGTATTACTTGGTGTGCCCCCCCCAAACAAACAAAAATTCTAAGTTAGAGAAATGTTGTACTAGAATATCTTGAATATAGTACATTATGAAGAAATATTTTTAAATGCAACAAGGCAACAATTTACAGTAGCAGACAAAAATTTATATTTTAATCTATTTATATAAACTGCACATATGTGATTTAAATAGAGCTTATATCTGTACTAGCTGCATAGTTTAAAGATTGCTTATGATGAAGTATTTTAATGAAAATGAATTTACCTCTAACTCAATTTTCTTCTTTGAAATATAATAGTTGAGTATATTTGTTATTTTTATAGTCACTTGGAGATGGAATCTACTATTACTGCTATACTTCAGGGAATACATCTGAAGAAAATAAACATATGGATAAAAATACAGATTAGGCTATGATAAAAGTAATATAATTAAAGTAATAATACTACATCACACACAAAGGCATTAATAATACCTAACAAAATTTCTTAGCACTTCCTAAGTTTTTGTGCAAGTTCAAGGAACTGAAAGCATATAAATCTAGACAATATTTCTGCTTGTCCTTGAAACTCCGAAGGTGATACTCTAATCGCAGTTTTTATCAACACCTAATGTTGGGTACTAAAGCAACATGACTATCGTAAACATCTTGATAAACTTGCCAAATATTTTAGATCATCTGTATGCTAAGAAAATCCTCTTGCTACCTCAAGGAAATGGAAAAGAAAACACATTTTTAAATACCTCCCATTTTCCTCTATTAAATGATTATCTGATGTCAGATACTAGTCATTTCATTGTGGTTTAATTACAGAGAGGCACTACCAGTTGGGGAATGTATTCTAATTCATGCTCACCAAAAAGCAATTTGCATGCCACCTGCTCTTTGATTCTGTGAATGAGATCAGCCACAGCAGAAGCAGTGAGCAAAAGTGTTATTAAGAAGCATAGATATTCTCTGAGGTCATATTGAATTGATGCTACACAGTGAGCAAAGGACAAGTACATCTCTTACTGGAAGGGATGCCATCACCATGTTTTCTGCCACAAAAGACACAGATTCCTAAAGAACCTCATCGATCACAAGTGAAAAGTGACTTGAATTCTAATTTTCTTCTCCCAGTATCTGCTTTGAAATAAGAAAAAAAAAACTGTTGATTCTCTATGCTCCAGTCTCCCAGTCTCTGAATTAAGGATACCATCTCCCACAACACAAAGGTATAATTAATTAAGGTGTAAACATTTTCCAACCTGTGGATGAAGGTAACAGGTGTAAATTACCATTTGAAAGAGTGATTCATGTCACTAAGACTAACTGCTGACTAGAGAGGCTTAAATCAACCCTATTTGAAGTTCTATTATTTTTTAAATGCTGGGAGAGATTCCACACTTACATACAGCATTGCAGATAAGAGTTGCTCCCTGCCCGCTGGGACTGCTGTCTTGGAAAACAGGTGTGAAGCTTGCAGAATGAAAGTGGAAGTAATGGGCAGGGAAGTGAGGGTAGATTTTCACCACCTCAACAACATTCTCAAATAGCAAGAGGTAAATGAGACCTAGGTAATGGTGATTTCTAAATTCAGATTTTTGTCTGGATTTTGAAAACACACAAAGAATTAGGTTTCAGTAGTCCTTACTCTAAGTATGTGCTATGAAATAGACACATCACTCATATTAATATTTACTGTGAAATTTAAATATAAATGCCTATCTATTTTAATGTCCACAATTGTATTTGCAGTACAACTCTTGCTCCCTTATATTAGAGATTCTGCAATGAGTAATTATTTCTTTTTTTTTCACTAACTTTTCTTAGTTCCTGAGGTTGTATTCAAAATGAGATAATTTTATATAAAGAATCATTTCCAGTGTAGTGTCCTTGAAATCAGGTTCAACTCAGTGTGAGGAAGAGGTTGAAATAGTAGAGCAAAGAGAAGACAATAAAACTTAATGGTCAACTTAAGAAATAGGCCAAGAAAAGGTAATGTTTCTTAAGGTATAAATAAATGTCATTTTAAAGAGAAAGGAGATCTGAATACCCCACAGAAAGAAAAGAATAAAGACTGCAAAAATCAAAGTTAGAGATGGGTGAAGAGTTAAGACTGAATTGATCAGGTTGAACAAAATTAGAGTAAGAACAATTCATTATGATTTTTTGTGAATGGCATAATGTTATATATATTTTCACATAAAGGAAAATAAGCTATAGAAGAGCTAACATTTAAAATAAAGAGTGAAAAAAAAATAAATAAAATAAAATAAAGAGTGAATACAAGAGTATAGAAATTTAGCATTCATAGAAAGTAACAATATTAATAGATTGGATAGAAAACAGTTTAAAGGGTAGATACTAATTTTTGTACCTATCAAATATATTAATTTCTCTAATTATCAAATGGAATGTGAAAGTGAGGGGTCAAATCTGAACTAAAATTATAGATGGTTTATTTTAATATCTTGAATCGAAACTTTTAAAGCAAATAGATTTTCAAGTTGTACAACACAATGAAAGTGGAGTTACAACTCAGAGACAAATTTTACAGTGAAAATGATTCTCCTGAAGCTATATCCTAATCTCCATATTATTTTTTTATTTTTATTTCAAATGTTTGAAGTCAAACATATTACTTTTTTAGCTGGGTAAAGTATATCCAATTATAGAGGGTAATTTTTTTCTAAACAAAGGTGAAAATCATTGATTATTATTTTGAGCAATGTTTTATAGTTCTAATAAAATACATTAAATTATTGAATGTAGATAGTTCAATTAATGGTGAATCCAGATACCTACTAATAATGGACTAATGAAAACATATTTCTTCTGTTAACTTTTTTAAAGTTTAAAAATAAAGTTCACATAATGTAAATTTTTCTATTTTTCCATTTTATATTATAAATTATAGTTTTTGAAAATGTCTTTTCAAAAATAGATTATATTACATTGAAATCACTCATTTATAAACCTTTTCTGAAAGACTAGCCAGAGCATTAATCTTTGAGTTAAATCATGATTTTCATCCAAAAGCAGGCTTCGATAGAATTAGAAAAAATTAAGATAAAACAATAAACTCTATTATGTAAATAAATACCCAGAAAAGGCATGTCCTTAATGCTAAAAAGCAGTAATTCATGAAATACATTTTTATATATTATTATACATTTAATACGGTCTAAAATACATTTATTTTAGGACAAAATTGTATTCTTCCATCTCAAATGCAATGGACTGAGTCACACTTAAATTTTGGTTTGAATATCATTTACATTGCACATTATATGTAAAGAAAGAAAATATTCAAAGTACAATATGTTATTTTTTAATTCAATCATATTTATACATTGATTAAAGTTTCTTTCTTATTAAAAGTTAACAAGACATATTAGGACTCTATATAAGCTCATACATAATACACACATGAATAATTCTATAATTAGAGACCAAACCTATTAAGAAGGGTGTATCATCTGATAAAAAGTTTCTCTGATCTAAAAATGTTTTTATCGTAACTTGCCACATGAACATAATTATAAAAGTAGTTTTACTAAGACAGATATACTAAGCTTTTTAAAAAAGTTAATTGAAAATTAAATAACTAGCTATACATTTTATCTTTTTTTTAAGGTTGAGCAATGAAACCTGTTAATCTTGTACAGATATTATGCCCTACTTATGTGTAATTAAAACAATCATGAAAATTCCATAAAATAATTAAATATTTAATGGATGAAAGTCATGCAAGATTCAGAAAATGTTTAAGAGAATTCTACCACTCATCTATGAAAATCATCTCTTATTTTGCACAGTTTGAAAAAATAGATAAATAACAAGATGGTTTTAAAAAGAAGTCATTTGACTCTGTTTCCAAATATTATGTTAATTCTTTAGTTTAAGAAGGAAAGACATATTTGAAAAGAATGAGGTTCATATTTGAAGCTATTTGAATAATAAAACACATAGGTTACATTATATAAAACATTTTGCATATCAAATGCAGAATTAGGTGATATGGAGTTAAAGCAACTATGAAAATAGATATGTATTAATCTGTTATTAAAATGTATATATATAGTCTAAATGATCTGGTCTTCACATGTTTATACTCCCTTACATAATTTATATCTTAAGAAATCTAGATCATTTCCCAAGTGTACCAAATTTTGTCTTCTATCTGAACAGTTTTTTTAAATAATAGCTTAAACAATATGGTTTAATACTGTTAAATTATCTAATATCAATATGCAAATGTTTTTCATACACCCCAACAAAGTGCCTGTAATTCTCCATCATTATCCTGTCACCTGTAGTTGGATCTCAACCCTGTTTCAGTACTTTTATTAACAAGATTTGTAACCAGCTATATTCCAAATATTCATCTGAAACATTAATGTGAATTTGAGCTAGGTCATTACCTCTTTTGGTAACTGTTTTGTACATAATAGGATGTTTAGCAGCACCCGTGACCCCTACCTTCTTAATCCCAGATTCCCAGAATCATTGCTTCAGTTGTGACCAAAATCTCTAGATGCTAAATGTCTATTAGTATAGCACGGGTTCTCCAATTGACCAATGTTTGGTGTTGGAGAGCTAGTAAGTAAGGTAAGGCACATTGCTTACATGTGGCTGTTTTGACTACAGTTCTGGTTCAAATCTGCTGAATATCGTTCCCTGAACACTGCTAGAGGTTAGTCCTAAATATAGAGCCAAGAATAGCTTCTGAACACTAAAAGGCTTGACACAAACTACCTTGGGGAAAAAAAAATCAGTATTTAATCCCTTCATGCATACTGAAAAAAAAAGCTTACTTTCACATTCACTTTGGGACTTAGGTCAAATACAAGCTTTTGGTCTTCCTTATTCTACAGCCATTCCTAGCTTATTCAAACTATCACATTATATTTATTGTCTTTATGTTAAAAATCTATGTACAGCATTAAAACAAAAAATGGATGATTTCTGGGATCATGAATTTAGCTTGTATTATTATCTTCAAGAGTTTTCTCAGAATAGATCACTATATCTCTTATTTGCTAAAATTGCCAAGTATTTGTTCTACATGTCAAGCAATATTACAATCATAACCATATATATCTTCTCATCACTGTCTGTATGATAGCTTTTGGAAGGAAATCATGATTAATATTAACTAATTTGAGGATGATTATATGCAAGTTTTATTTTTGTTTTTTTGCTTAAATCTAAAGTTAAGTCATTGCTGCTGAATTCAGTAATGATCTTGTTGTCTTTTCTCTGCAGATAAAGTTCATTACTAAATAAATTAGCTTTTCAATTACTGGTGCTAAGCCATAAGTAATTGGAATTCACTAAAACTTTGTCTTTTTTTTTCCAGTTGTTCTTTTCTAAGCATCAACAATTTAAAGTAAGATGAAATTATGCTGCTCATTATATATAAATATATATGTATGTGAATTAAGAAGCAGCTGGACTCTCACTCTAAAAAACTAAACACTAGATAACAAACACAATCTCTTTTTCTTTCATTCTTACTCCCGTTGTGTTTTTTCCTTAATAAGTCTGTAATTTAGTTTGGTTCTTGTTTGGATTCTTGAATGTGAACTTTTGGATTGTTATAGCATGTCTCTAGTATTTTTGAGGAAGCATAATAACCTCCAAATAAATTGCTCCACTAAAGTCCAAAGGGAAAAAGAAACCATGGATGAAAATTTGACTCATGAGTAAAATGAAACCTTGCTCAAGTCTTTTAAAACTTAAAACCCACTGATAAGGTAAGGCTATTAGCCTTCTCCTTGACTAAAATTGAGACAAAAGAATGACTGTCCTAGGGTTCCCTAGCCTCAGGTGAGAACTAACAAAGACAAAGAAATTGAGAGAATGTCACAAGGTTTCTAGGCAAAATAAAACAACTGGCAACAGTGCTACTGAATGTCCCACCCCTGATCCACTGCCAAAATACCCCATCCACACTCAGCATATTCTCCCAATTAGGGTCACTATTTAATTTTCTTTTCTTTCTTTCTTTTTTTCTTTCTTTCTTTCTTTCTTTCTTTCTTTCTTTCTTTCTTTCTTTCTTTCTTTCTTTCTTTCTTTCTCTCTCTTTCTCTCTCTTTCTTTCTCTTTCTCTTTCTCTCCCTCCCTTCCTCCCTCCCTCCCTTCCTCCCTTCCTCCCTTCCTTGCTTCTTTCTTGCTCAGTACTGCGTCCTTTTGCAGAGCTGATTCATTCGTAGAAAAAGATTTCAGCATTTTAGCAGCAAGGAGATAGTGTGGTGATTGTTATCCTTCAAATGTATGGCGCCATAAGCAATTTCTAGTTTCAGGCCAGTCAGCGATCTGTCAGCCACACAATGAAGGGTAGGATCCCTGACAACTACCAGCATCACTACCTGTTTCGAACTAACATGTACCTCTCAGAAACTAAGTTCTCAGTTCAATCTAGCCTTTATGTAGGGCTCTGTCATTTTAGGTCCTGCTTTCATTATAAAATCTGCCTGCCTGATGCTTTCAAATTTTCCCCAACTTCCGCAGAGTGTTATTGGATTAGCTGAGATATTTAGGAACCACCTCATCTTTGATGTGAAATGGATTAAGAGTGAAATATCTGATATGCAAACTAAAATATATCAGAACTGAATTTCTCAAAGCCACTTATGAACCCAGAAGTCAAATCTCGGTGTCACACCCAGGTTTTGCTTTGACCCTCTCATAATGCTGGACTAATGTCCCCTCTAGAATGCCAGCTCATGTTTTCATATTCAGCTCAGATTCACACGCATAGAAAGATCTTGCTTTAAATTCCACTTGCTTCCCTATGCTGAATACCACCTCAGAGGCCTGGGTATCTTACACATGTCTGATGTCATTTTCATAGTTTGTGGCTCATGATCTTCAGGAGACTACCAATTTTAGTTGATGATTATGTAATAGAGAGTGACTAAAATAAAGATGAGATGACCAGATCCCAATACCCCTCAAAATGACTATCATACTTGCCATTTGAATAAAGTTCCTGGTTATTAAATATGTTCTAGATATTCCCCACTACTGGTCATAAAAGCACATGCCAATGAAAAACAGCAGAATGAATTAACTCATTCTTGAAAATCAAAGATAGATTTAATGTTTGCTACATTTTAGAAAGTAGAAGATAAAATTTTGTAATCATCTTTGAAAATTACTGCCACCTGTAGCAAATTACAACATTTCTGCAGACTTGCTTAATTAGCTGTTCTGGGCATAGTCAATTATCAAAATAAATCAAAGTCACATAGCTAGTTTAGTGTTGCTTTTTATCATGAGGATATTTGCATTTTGTGACATTAACATTTTTTTTGCCAGTTTTTCTTTTTCCATGCCTAATACATTTCTCAAATCTTAAGACTATTCGACAATGAGCTACTTTAGTTGCTTTTAGCAAAATTAGCACATTTCTTTGTTCATTTTATGTGTTATCTACTACAAAGAACTGCAGTTAGAGTAAGATAAATTTAAGACCTGTCAATTGAACACCTCTAATATAAGTACCAGCTTTGTGCAATTTTAAAATAAAATATTTATTTTATACAGTTGGCTTTTTAAAATTTATTCACACTTAAATAATCAAACTTGAGTGTGATGGACTGCCCTGAACACCAAAATAAAGAATTAAACTTGACTTTAAGAAAAAATTATTTTTTCTAGATATATATATGTATATATATATATATATATATATATATATATATATATATATATGGGCTGGAGTGATAGCACAGTGGTAGGGCATTTGACTTGCACGTGGCCAACCCGGCCAACCCAGGTTCGACTTCTCCACCCCTCTCAGAGAACCGGGCAAACTACCGAGAGTATCTTGCCTGCACTGCAAAGCCTGGCAAGATCCCTGAGAAGTATTTGATATGCCAAATCAATAAGTCTCACAATGGAAACTTTACTGGGCCCACTCGAGCAAATCGATGAATAAAGGAGGACAGTGCTACACACACACACACACACACACACATATACGTGTGTGTGTGTGTGTGTGTGTGTGTGTGTGTGTGTAGCACTGGCTGGACTGAGCTGTCAGGGTGAGCCCATGTAGACTGCACCACACAACTGGCAGGAACATAGGGACCCATGAAAATGGGCAAGATTTCTCGTGTGTCCTGACTAGTTTGGATGTGGCTGAACATTTTTCCCCTTCAAACTAACTTCAGTAAATAATTTCAGTATATTGTAAGGGTCAGTTTTTCTTTTCTCACAGAAGCCTGGCTGGTCTTTGACATGCAGGGTTCAGGTGCTAAACAGGCCTGATCTTTGGGATGTGATTCCAGGCTCTAGACAGACTAGTCTTTGGGATGCAAATCCAAGAGCTAGTAGCCCAAGAAAGGTTTCAGTTTTGGTTTTGTATCTTCTTTCCAGAGGCCAAAATTACTGGCCTGCAGATGTAAAGAAATAATGTATGTTTTGCTGCCTCAGTGTTCTTTTCTGTAACTCCTTTTGATGACATCAATGTATTGAGCCTTTTAGAGGTACCATGATCAATAAAAGGAGACTTCAGGGCTCTCTACCTTTGTCACAGGTCTGAGAGAACCTGGGTCTTCTGACTGACCGATCATTCATGCAACATCTGGCGCCCAAACATGTAGGCCTGAAGGTAAGTACCGGTATGGAAGAAACCGAGAGGGAAAACGTTGCACCAAGCTTGCATAGCCTCCTGGCAGATTGGAGATAAAAGGGATGATAGACAATTCCATAAAGTCGCAGAGGGAAGTTTATTTTGATATCTTGACACAATACTACACATTATCAAAATTATTTTATATTTTAATGAATTAATGTCCTGTTCGTGGAGAATATCTTGATCTACTTAAAAATAGTATTATATCAAATAAATAATTTAGCTTACTCAAAATTCTTTCCAGATGCTCTATTTTAGAAAGAAAAATGATTAAGTTAAAACTAAAAGTTTTAAAGGGCACATAATGATCATGGCCATTTATCAGTAAGCTAACAAAATGATATGTAGCTAAAATTTATTGGCTAATTTAATTTCCACAGGAAATCCAATCATTTCTACAGTTAAATTAAATCATGTGGCAGAAACACCTAAAAACGAGTCTACAGAATTGATAAAAAGCAGTTTTGCTCATTAAATAAGTAGGCACTTTAATTTTAATAGAGACTATAATCACAGCTATGCTCACCTTTACATTACTTGACAACAGGCACATATACACTTGTATATAATCCACATGTGAATAGTGTTCATCTAGAAATGCAAAAAAAGTACATATTTATGAAAATTTAGGGGGCATTTCTCCTAGAAATTCTAGGAGCAATGTGCAATAATGTGAAGAATAGTTAATAGAATATATATTAATTAATACTCAAACATACAAAGTATTTGAAAAATTGCAAAGCAATATTTTTATCACAGAACATCGTACCTGTTGGTAAGAAAGTTCCTATGAAGCTCAGCTGGCAATTCAGTGTCCTCGGTGGGATTAATTTAGCTACTTCATCAAAATATAGCAGAAAGGCACTAATGGTTGAGTATGTTGAAAAAAAAATTTTTTAACAGTCAGCAAAGCTAAGCCTAGGTTTCTTTATGGCAAATGATAAAAGATCCTTGGGATGTGAGCACAGGATTCTGGTGCAATATTTACATTATTGAGTTTGAACGTTCAAACTCAATACATCAGGATCCTCCATGAGCTTTATTACGGATTCACTACCAGGATCTCACAATTCTGCAAGGAAGTGATCGTCCATGTCAAGAGAGGGGTTCGGCAGGTTGATACCATTTCACTGAAACTCTTTAGTGCCACCCTCAAGAATGTCATGCTATGACTAGAATGGGAGTAAAGATAGACGGTAGGCAACCACACCCCTCTGCTTCGCTGATGACATCATTCTAATAACACCAAACATTAGCTAAGCAGCACAAATGCTGGCCGACTTCAACCTTGAGTGTGGAAAGGTCAGACTACAGCTGAATCTCATGAAGACAATGTTTATAAGAAACGGTCTCACCTGACGTTCCATTCACTCTCAACAGAATGAACATCTCTGAATGCAACAATTATTTGTACCTAGGTCGAGAACTCAACATGACGAATGACCTGGCACCTGAGTTGTGCAGGAGGAAGAGAGTGGCATGAAATTCTTTCAAGAGTGTCAAAGTAATAGCTAGGAGGACAAAGAACTTCCGGCTCTGGGCACATCTTTTCTGGTCACTGTTATTCCTGCAATAACATACCCTCAGAGATCTGGGCCCTGTGAAAAGAGGATGAGGACGCTATTCGGATCTCCCAAAGAGGAATGGAAAGAGCTATGCTTGGAGTATCACGCTTCACTCAAGTGAGAGAAAGAATATGGAGTTCTGACCTCAGTCTCTGATTGAGAATCAGGAACATTATTTCATTTGCCAAGGCGTCAAAGATCAGATGGGATGGACACGTAATGCGATTTGGAGACACCTCTGGACTAGAGCCATTACTGACTGGATTCCACGGGATGTCAAAAGATGGTGTGGCCTCCCACCTATGAGATGGCTGACGTCCCCATGGAATCCAGTTGTAACGGCTCTAGTCCAGCAGTCAAATAAAAAAAAAATGCTCAGAAATACTAAAACGTTGCTTATTCTTTTTTTTTATAAAGCAATAATTTGAGGATCTATGAGAAAGTTATCGGACCAATTGCTTTGGAATAAATTATAAATCAACTTGTGCAAATAAACTCTGTGATTTCATTAAGTATTTTTTAAAGCTGACATGATATGAACTCAGGATCTAAGAACATGAGAGAGAGAGAAAGAGAGAGAGAGAAAGAGTGCCTGCTTGTTCTAAAATGTCACCCCCAAAGGAGAGTTAAACAATGAGGCAAATTTTATGTTGAAAAAAGAGGTGTTACAAATATCAATAATGTGTCGAAACTTTTTAAGTCTCTGGGATGCCAAGGTGGCAGAATGTTTTGTCCCAAAGAAAGTTAATGAGGCGGGCAGAATGGCACGGATGCTAACACATATTTGCTCACAGATACATACACTTGCAGCTTTAAAAGGAATGCATAAAAATTATGCTGCAGACATTGTCTTCATACAAAATTATCATAGCATCTGTCAGCTCCATAATATGTTCATAAAACCCTGAACACGTGTCTTAGCAGCATGCTCACTTGGTTATGCCCACTCTGGTTATCTCAACTTCACTTCTGTTCGTCTGGTTGTTGTCTCTCAGATAAGTGCCTCAGAAATTCTAGTAATTTCCCATCCACATCAAAATAAGGAATTTAAGTTCAAATTGATCAAATGTATAGCTTCAGATGTAAAGAAAATAGAAATCAAATAATGTACTTAGAGAAGAAATCAAATTCACTTCCTGGGATGGGAGGGAATATAAACTAATCTTGTGGACCACTAGTGGACCTTGGGAAAATTAAAAAAGAAAAAGAGCCAATGTGTTACCGAGAGTATTCGATATGCCAGACACAGTAACAACAAAGTCTCAATGGAGACGTTACTGGGCCCGCTCGAGCAAATCGACGATCAATGGGAGGGCCTTTACCTTTTTTTACCTTAATCTCCACAGACATACTGAAATGAATGAAGTCTCAAAGCTATTTGAACTTTCAAAATTATTTGATTAATAATGGTAATTATAATTGCATAAAATTCATTCAAGAAACATTTTATAACTCAAAATGTTTATACCTGGCTTTAAAAGCCTTTTTCATATCTGTACGTTCTAAAATTTCTAAACTTTTCAAGAATGTGTGTGATTCTCATTGCATTACATTGCTATGCTTTACCTACATGAAGATGGAGTCTCCAAATTAGGCCATAATTAAGATCCAGTAAGATTCAAATCTATGAAAAATGGAAAAACTGATCTTGATACATATTCAAAGAACAGTACACACTGCATATTGGGGCTGTATATGAGAGTATGAGTTAAATTTAAATAATTTTGTATTAAGTAATGGGGAAATAATAACAGTTCTTTCATTTATTTATTAACTTTGTATGAAAATTAAGAGTTAAGTCAGCCATTTCAAGACAAATTCAAATCTTTTTGGTTGTAAAAGACAGTAAGACACTGAATTCCAGTTGTGGACACATTTTAATTAAATGGGTATGGACACATTTCATCACAAGCATACAAAATTGTCTCAAAATCTTAATACTGAAATTTTGTAGAATACCTGTAACCATCTGAGTACCTAGGTCAGCTCTTAATATAAAAATATATATAATTTTATTCAAGTATCAAAATATCTTCAAAATATTCCCGACATCATAAATTGCTTAGTAAAATTATTTACTAGATTTTTTATTTTTTAAAAAAATTACAAAAAAATGGGGCTAAAGTGATAGTACAGTGTGTAGGGTGTTTGCCTTGTATGCGGCCAACCCTGGTTCGATTCCCAGCATCCCATATGGTCCCCTGAGCACCGCCAGAAGTAATTCCTGAGTGCATGAGCCAGGAGTAACCCCTGCGCATCACCAGGTGTGATGCAAAAGCAAAAAAAAAAAAAAATTAGAAAAAGCCACTGTGCCTATTATAATCTATTTTAATAATTAATTTTTTTAAAAAGTCCTTCCTCTAACAGATACAGCTTTAGCGTATACTCACAAAGACTTAGTGCTGTTAGCTAATAAAAATGTGAAAAATTAATGTGATAATATAAGTAGAGCACAGACTTTGGAGAAAATCAGGTAGTGAATTCTCATACTAAGTCTATTTACATCTAGCCTGATAATAGATTATTAAATACTCCTGAGTTTCAAATTATGCATCCATTAATTAGAAATAATGGAAACAGGTATAAAATATGCTATTTATTGCAGCATAATATGTTTCAGATATAACACTAAGTCCTATGCATATTCAGTTCTGAATATTTTCAACAATTCCAAATAGGTAATACTGTCCTGTGTTTTACAGATGCAGAAACTAATACTAAAAGAAACAAAGAAAATTAAAATATAAACATTTTATAATTTCATAAAGAAACTTGTTATAACACATCACTAGTATAATATCCTTGAAAATTTATGTACATATTCAAAAACCTATCTATATACTCTTCAAAATTGTTTTCCACAGTCCTCTAGTCCTCTTCACTTTACTGCAATATTTCACTTTTAAAACAAAGAACTCTCTTCAACCAAATGGCGAAGGCAAAACTTAGCTTCACATGGCATAAATTAACATTAAGGATTTTCATGGTTTTTTTAAAATTTTAATTTATTTCTTTTGGGTTTGGGGACATGCCTGGCAGTGCTCATTGCTTACTTCTGGTTCGGTGTTCAGGGATCATTCCAGGCAGGGATGGGGGACCATTTGTGGTACCAATGATTGAACTCGAGCCTGCAACATGTACAGCCCTACATACTGCACTGTCTCTCTTATCCCTTTCCCGTTCATTTTACTGACATGCAATGCTACATGCATTCACCTGAGAGTTCTCAAGATGTACACATCCTCTGACATCACCTTTCATCATTTTCCCTGAGACTGACTTCTATGCATTATCTTCGCTGGATTAGAACTCCTCTTTTTTACTAGTCTCTGAACATCTATTTCAGTAAAGAAGTCATTCTAAGAAGTCCTGAACGGGATTCCAAGGAGACTGGTTTTGGATTCAGCCTCTTTGTTCTTTTGTTTATTGTACCACACTCTATGGTACTTATGGCTTACTCCTGGCTCTGAGCTCAGGGAACATTCCTGAAGGCGATTTTGGGGACCGGATGTGGTGCTGGGGATTGAACCTAAGTTGGTTGCTGGCAAGGAAGCTCCTTACTCTCTATACTACCTCTCAGGTCCCCAATCTATATTACAACATAAGGGAAAACACATCCAGTAGTAGTGGACTTTTTTTTTTAGGGATGGGGGCATACCCAGGAGTTCTCATGACTATATTATAACTCATGAATATCTTCTAGCTCATGACTATCTTCTAGCTCTGCCTGCAGGAATCAGTCCTGATGGACTTGGGTACCCTGCGTGTTGTTAGGCAGATCTTTTATACATAACCATTTTTCATTACCTCCAAAATTATGAAAAGAGGGGAGAAAATAAGTTAACTATTAGGTGAACATAGATGAATAGGGAAATAAGTAATGGTAACAGATATCCTTTGTGATTTTGTTGTTCCATACCTGCATGCATAAAACTCTCACTTTCTCTTAGCAATTGGTCTGTAAATGAAGAATTCTTCTCATTTTATTTGAGTCATTTTAGTTGAGAAAATTAAATGTCAAAATTATACTATTAACTTGGGACAGAGCTGGAATTTGAGCTTGGTGTTGAAACTGACCCAAGAGAAATTAAGCAGTGAATTAGAACATTTGGTTCAAAAAACTCAGGAAATTCATCTGGACGGGCTATTGAAAATATAGAGTATGTTACCCTTATCTTGTCTTTTTACCCCAAAGTCCCATTACAAGGAAGATAAAATACAGACTGAATCCTTAATCAGAAAACTTTGTTTATATTTGTAGATACAATGGACTGTCACTTAGAGGCCCTTCATCCACAAGAGATCTTACTGACCACTTCAGTGGCGCCTATTAGTCTACAAAAACTGCTCTTTCTAAAAATAGATTCACTTATTTTCCTATATAACCTGCTTCTGTGGTCAAGCGGGCAAGACATTTCTCTAGGACAGATGCCAGACATCTTCCAAAATGCCATCTTGTTGTTTAGTAGAGAATTTTACTAACTCATCAACTTGGCTCTCAATTGATTGACCTTGGAGCAACAGTGGAACTGGATCTTTGCAGTTCAGGTCTGATTCTAAAACTCCAGTTCTTCATGCCAATTATTTTATAAGGTGGAGGTTTGGATGTCAAGCTAAGAATAGAGATAATAAATTCTATAATAAAAGCAGGAGCCTCATCTGAGTTCCATGGAATGTTTTTACAACCTCCTGAGCATTTGAAAGCATGGCCAGCTTCCATGCAATAACCAAGTCTCATGTGAGAGCTGAACACTACTAAGTCAAATAATATTTTTTCAATTCAGTCACAGTTATTATACCTCAAACTCACTACCTGGCCCAGTATAAATTCATAAATTCACCTTAAATTCACAAATACCCTACCAACAATTTCTGAACCTTGTTTCAAAGTCCTTCACAGAAATTTTCTTATTTCTACTTCTAATTAGATTTATCTATTTAAGTCAGTCTTACAGAAAGGGGCACACAGGAAGTAAATATGCAGGTGTGTGTGTGTGTGTGTGTGCGTGTGTGTGTGTGTGTGTGTGTGTGTGTAAGTCAGTATAGAAGGAACAGCATGAAAGTAACCGTTCACATGAAAAGAATTTGAGTCCTCAGCCCATTGCCATACCAGTCATTAACGCTGAAGGAAGAGGTCCACAGTAGCATCTGTAAAGATAGGACCCACTGTCCAGCTAACAAAAGAATCTTACAAAGTTTAATTTTTTTTATCATAATTTGAATTTCCTCATAGCCTGAACAGTGTCTGCTGCCTGCCTCAGATAATGATCTCACAGTTCAAAATAAGTATTTTCTTGTTCAACCAGGAAGTCATCTGACTTTAAGCTGATATTTGATATAATTTCCTGATTATTTTACTTGAATTTTCCTGTCAACCTAGACTTACCTTTTTTTGTCAAATGTTTTCCTGGCTATTTACCTTATTCTTTCTTTCCTCCTAACGTCTGCTCTTTCATTTTCATTACTTTCCTTTTCTCTATCATATTCATATGCATATTCCACCTTGCAGATTATGGTGTTTACATAGCATTTCTTTTGTAGTATTTAAGTTATTTGAAAGGTAAAGTCCAAATTTCATTTAATGCTATATTCCTTTCAAAGCTCACCATGATAGTTTACATATAATTGTGTGTACAAAATTTTACCAAAATAAAGACAAGTTAAGAATTAGCAAATTATATTTAATGGGGAAACTGGGCCAAGAAATAGAGAAAATTTTAAATGTTTACTGATTTTGAAGTTCAGAAATCTTATTTATTGCTTGATATCTGGGTTGAAACTGCTTTTATACATTGTGGCAATCTACCTTTGATCCCAAAGTCTTGTTTATTAATTCAATACATAATTACCAGGGGCTGTAGCAATAGTACAGCGGGTAGGGCATTTGCCTTGCAAGACGTCTACCCAGGTTCGATTCCCAGCATCCCATATGGTCCCCTGAGCACCGCCAGGAGCGATTCCTGAGTGCAGATCCAGGAGTATCCCTTGTGCATCAAGAAACAAAATACAAAGAAACAAACAAACAAATAATAACTACCATATACAATTTTTTTTCTGCACTAGTATTAATGTGGTTTTCAACTTTGCTATCATGTTTTAATAAATATTTGCCATATTACCTCAATAGATTTAATGATACAGTAATAAATTACATGTATAATACACAAAACATTAGCAATTTTTGGCCTAAACTGTAATTTTAAAATGTCATTACATACTCTAGTATTAGATAGAATCATCTTTCTGAAAAATCACATATTTCTTCAGTTCCAAGAATACCTTAATCAGTAAACCTAGGAGCTGCTTTTTGGAACACAGAGATTTGAAAAAATATTAATGCCCAAAGGACAAATGTATGATATTCATGTGTAGCAGAGTCTGTTGTTATAGAAAATCAAAACATTCATCACTATTAACTATTAGGAACCTTTAGAGTTGGAACAAAGAAAGAGAGGGGTCTGCATATTACCTCTTTCATTAAAAATTGTACTTCCCAGAACATCAATAAAGCAAATATGTAGTTTTCCTTAACCAATACACTTTATAATTTCAAAATAACTAAATACATATTTCATGGAAATGAAACACTAATTTTTCTTTACCTACTTTATTTTCTAAAGAACATAAAAATTATCAATGAATTTTCCACTAATAACAGGTGGGCCAATGTTCATCTTATCCTCTTTTTTCCCCATTTGGAATTCTAAAACAAGCTACATTTTACTCCCACCATTGAAATATGACTGGCCAGTGCTACTTGGTTGCCTAAAAAGACACACGTAACTCTTTAAAATTAACCATTTTAAAACACAAAAGCAGTGGCAGGGACAGAGATATGGTACAGGGAGTAAATTATTTGCTTTGCATGTAGATAATACTACTTCAATCTCTAGTAACACCAAGAGCAATCCCTAAAGATAGAGCCAGGAGTAAGCTCTGACCATCACTCAACCAGTACCCTTCAAAAAGAATAAATAAAACAAAGAACTAATTCTGTTTCTCTTGGGCTGGAGTGATAGCACAGTGGATAGGGCGTTGGCCTTGCATATGGCCAGCCTGGGTTCAATTCTTCCGCCCCTCTCAAAGAGCCCTGCAAGCTATGGAGAGTATCCCTCCCACACAGCAGAGCCTGGCAAGCTCTCCATGGGGTATACAATATGCCAAAAACAGTAACAAAAAGTGTCACAGTGGAGACATTACGGGAGCCCCCTAGAGCAAATCCATCAACAAAAGGAGGACAGTGCTGTTTCTCTTCTCATTTTTTATCTTCTTGAGGACTTGAGAGAATTTGAATTTCTTGTGGTGGCTGGTAATTTAAGGCAGAAAGAACCAAAGCTGCTGAACCCAATGGAAGACCACCTCCAGACTACTGACACTTGTTATTTAAGCAAAATATCAGTCTTTATTGGTTTAATATTAAAATTCTTGAATGGTTTATTCCTTCAGATCCTTATAAAACTGTCACTTTCACTGTCACTGTCTTCCCGTTGTTCATCGATTTGCTCTAGTGGGCCCAGTAATGTCTCCATTGTGAGACTTGTTGTTACTATGTTTGGCATATTGAATATGTCACAGGTAGCTTGCCAGGCTTTGCCATGCGGGCGAGATACTCTTGGTAGCTTGCTCTGCTCTCCGAGAGGGGCAGAGAAATCAAGCCCAGCTCAGCCGGGCTGGCTGCACGCAAGACAAATGCCCTATTGCTGTGCTAAGTTTTTAAAAACTAAGAATATTTTTCCCTAAAGGTATACAACCTCTTTATTATATTAGATAGTCCTTTTATTTGATCAAAGTCTGCTTGCTTTTCCCCCCCTAACCCATTTTGATCACAGTTAATGTCTTCAAAGAATTTCTGACAGAGACAGAGGCAATTAAGAGTATTTATTTGAGCTGTGGTGGATCTAGTAGATGTTTGTTATGTTTCTCCCTACGGCTGCACTGGATCATTCGGGAAAACAATTGAATGTGTCTCCAAGAATTGGAGTTAATGACCTCTAATTCCGTGAGCCCTATGCCTTTGGTGACTCCTGATTCTAACCTATTGCTTCACAGGTTTATAACAAGGCTTCCCCCATACACAACCCTTAATTTATGTATGTTTTTTCTTTCATACAGGCTGACTGGATATGTATTTCTTCACTGCTATATTCCTCAGAAAACTTTTAATGAACAACTTTATTTTGAAACTTAGCACACATTTTTTTTCCTCCAAAGAGCACAAACATTTTCCATGGTTCTATTATTCAAAAGACAAAAAAAATAAAGAAAAAGAAAAAATCATTAATTTTGATGATAATCTTTGCATCCAGTCTGTGGGTAGAAATCAATGTCAGACATATATTTCAAACATAGATTTCACGGTGGTGATATATACAACAGTCCTGCTCTTACAAATGGTGGGAATTGTGAACAATCAGAATGAGGAAGGTTAGAGTTCGTATTAAAGAAGAAAATCCGAATGGTAGTTAATTTTCTAACCAAAATACTGGTTGTTAGAGCTTCTGTCATGTTATAGCAACGATGTTCTGGTTTTGAACCCATGTGTCTTCTGCAAACCTGTTCTGAGAATCATTCTCATGCTGCTCTTTATTTGTTTTTCTTGTCTTTAAAGATAAGGATAACCATCTCCAGGAAAGGAAAGATAGTATAAGGTGGAGCAGGGAGGGCAACACTGTGATAATAGTGGAGAGAAGTTGACATTCTGGTGTAGGATGTAGGTGTAGATGCTGGAATGATTTAGGTAAAAACTCTACCATTGAGAACATTGTAAACAATGATGCAGTGCCTAAGGACTGGGGATAGACAGCTCTGGATTCTGGCATTTTTAGAGGTTTTACATTGTGATTTTGAAAATTTAATTTTGGAAACTACTTCAGTATTCAATGACTTTAAAACTATTCAAAGCATACACCACAAATACAAGTGAAATAAAACTTTTTAAAATAAACATTTATGAACATTTTATAAAATAAAAAAGTTCATATTTTTATAAAAATTGCAGTCACTGAATGTTAAAACTTCAATAAGATATTCCTTTCATTCCACATTATATCCTTGGATCTTTTTTAGAATTGTCATTATTTATGCAGAAATTCAGTCAGATTTTAGCAAGCTGAAATGGAGATAAAGACTGGAAAGCAGATTATTATTATTACTCATTACTTGTGTCTATAGACTTTGTCCATATGCTAAGTTTTATTTTTTTTTAATTCAAATTAAGCTAAAAGATCTCTGATTTTAGAAACAGTTTATTCTACTTTACTTGACTGTTTTCAGAAGACAAAATTTTATATCTGGTTATAAATACAATAGGTAATCACTCTTGAATGATAACTACCTCTGAATGCATTTTCAAAAGTGAAAATTGCCAGAAAGAGAGAGATAAACCACTTCATAAAGGCAGGACTAATGTCTAACTTTTTAATTTATTTTTTATCTTCAAGGATAAAGAATCTATTATTAATAAATTTAAGTAATAATTCTTTAAGGCCACAGAGGTAGACAGGAGTTAGGTGCTTGTCTTGTATGGTGCAGACACTAGTTTGATCCTGCACAATACAAATGGTCTTCTAAGCATGATCAAGGGTTATTACTGAGTACAGGGCTAGGCAGAGTCCCTGAGCACCCTTGGGTGTGTGTGATAAAAAAAAAACCCAAATAAAATAAACGAAGAATTAAATAATGTATGCTTTCTAAATTCTTCAGTAACTTTTTTCTTGTGTCTAAAATAAAATGCTATCAAAATTTAAAGTTATATATTTCCACTTTTAGGGTCTATTCAAATTCATTTGATATTAAATTAAGATTTTTTTATGCTGGAAAATATCTTTCTAGTTATCCATAATATCCCTCAAATTGCAAAGTTAGGTCAATATTCAAACAAGGTTTCTCTGAAGCACAATATTTTGGAGCATCACAGGATATTTGGAGACGTGGAAACTATCAACTTGTTATGTGGATTGACTATTTGGTGGTTAGGGTCACCAGAATCACACACCTTGAGGTGCCAGGAGACACATGTGGTGCTGGAATTTGTTTGTTCTGGAACATTGAAGGCAAATACGTTAACACATTATTCTTAGTGTCATTCATGATACACAGGCTGGAGTAATATCACAGCGGTAGGGCATTTGCCTTGCGCTCAGCCAGCCCAACTCAGCAGGGTTCAATTCCTCCGCCCCTCTCAGAGAGTCCAGCAAGCTACTGAGGGTATCTCACCCGCACGGCAAAGTTTGGCAAGCTACCCATGATGTATTCAATATGACAAACACAGTAACAAGTCTCAAAATGGAGACGTTACTGGGTCTGCTCGAGCAAATCAATGAACAACGGGAGGACAGTGGCAGTGACATGATACACATTTTTAAATTTTCTCATTAAAGGTTGAAGTGTTTTATATTTTCATCAAGTAAAATTACCCATTGTTTCAGTCTTATCATTACTGGGTATTAAGCACGTAATTTCATAATTAATTTTGTATGAGAAAAATCAACAATACAGAGATTTAGCTATTTCAAAACATTTTTTTACTATTTTCTGATATTTTACTTTGTTTTAAATAATGGTCTTTAGCTTCAAAATGTACCATAGTCCTTTTATTAACTTGTTAAAAGACATCAGAATATCATGAAGAAACAAATTTTAAAACAACAATCAAAGGGAATACTTGAATCTATTTGTGTGAGATTCTATATGTGAGCTGATGTGTACCTAGAATCTTTTTTGGAAGGGAAACAGGTCATTGCTGATTTGGGTTCAGATTTTTCTATTCTAACAAGAAAACAAAAAACAACTTGATTTTAATGACTACGAAATATTAAAGAATAGAAAAATCCAAAGAATGCAGATTCAAGGCTTTGTTAGTATTTCTGTTATTATAAATTGCTAAAACAAAGAAGGAGAAAATTATCTATCCTATATCGTATCTTCTTGAAAAGTGCTAAACGGTGTGTGAAGAAGACTAGAGCATGACAGTTACTGAGAGATAATAACTAGAGAAAGTATTGGTGGCAAGAAAGAAAAAAGGTTGAACAGAATAAAAATATACTGGATAAACTTTTTTCACCTGTACTCGCAATTTGGTCTAGGTTCAAGTCAGCCTTGTTTTCCTTATCAGAAACATTTACTCTCCATTACATTGGTGAATATTTCTCTTTTCTTGATTCAGCTAAAACTAAAAATAAAACAGAGATAACTGATGATATAGGAAGAATTGCAGTCAGGCTAAATATATCAGAATTTTGCAGAAGAAAATTTTCATTATCCTGTCAATCACGCACGCTGATAATCTTCTTGTCTTTTCACCAAGTTAATTAAGATTTCCAAATATTCATAAATGCCAAAGGTTTGAAAAATAAAGTTTCATGCTTTGATGTTACAAATCTGAAAATTATTAGAACTATCTAATTTCTCATTAAAAAATGAGAAATTGGGTCGAAATTGGCTTTAAGTTTCTGGGATTAATCAAGTGCTATTGCTGTAATATTATTGGACATCATGTAATATATTTTGGGCAAGAAATAAAATGCTTACTGCAGTATTAATTATACTTTGTACTGCCGTTATTATAATTTGCTTATAGATTGATCAGCATTGCATCTATCTTCCAAAAAAATCTTTAGAATTTTGCTTAAATGGTGCTAAATATAGTCCCCAATATTCTACATAAGCCACATCATTGTAAGAATTTAAGGCTACCATTCAAGTTATAATGTAAATGTACTTCCCTGAAGTTGTTTAATGTACAAATTATAGCTGAAACATAGTTTTAAATGATTCTCATTTACTCTCCTGCCTAAAATATAAAAGTGATATTTTGCGAGCAATATCTGTGTTTTTAGTTATACAGTCCTACACTAAAGTAGATGTTTATAATAAATGACAATCCATTTTTAGAAAGAATATCCAAAGATACCCAACAGAGTATTCCAAGACTGTTTATTAGTCAAAGTACTATATAATAAAATGGTTTAAAATAACTGTCTCATACTTATAGTCTAATAATTGTGAATGTGTAGATATTGAATTACCAATTACAGATACAAAAGTATATCCTTTTATTGGGTCATTTGGAAATTTAAACGTGTTTTTTTTACACATGAACCGGAAACTGTAAAAGGAACCTAAAAACTAGTCTTTAATGGTTGTTACTTGGTCATTTAGAAACCATTTTGTTGTGTTTTTGTAATGATAAGCTGAATTTGGCTGGTCCAATGGTGATCCTAAGTACTTTAGCTATTCAAAATACAGTTGAACATTATACCCATCTCTCCAGTCTTGTCCCTTTCTCTTACAAGAATCTATGTGTTGTAGTAACTATAGCAATAATATTCCAAACTGAGAAAATTGCCATTCAAATAAACACAATTAATAAATTTGACTCTAAAATTGTTTTATTTTTGATATCTTACATATTAAATTCTACTTTATATATGTGACCTATAATTTAATTAAAGATAGTTCTATGAATAAACCATTATATGTCACAGTTTGGAAAGAGCAAAGGCAAACTAAAAATTGCTACTACCATTAAGGATTTACAATATACTGAGGTAGAGGCAGGGTACTGATTTTAGCAAAAGTTCATGTTAAGTTTTGCTTAACAAAAAAATATGTTCAATAGTGCATTGTACGCATGAACAAGGGTTATGTAAGAGTTGAGACCTAAATTTGGGGAAGCATGAAATTTTAAATAAATGAAGAAACAGAATCTTTACTGTCTTCATGAAGGCACACATATTTTTCATGTAATACAAATACATGACAACCTACATATTTTTTGTGAAAATTATTGATTCATCTGAGCAAAGTATTGTGCAGTTTGTGTTACATATTTCTACTTGATAGGTATTTCTATTAGACAAAAATCTGGAAAATGCACTGGAAATAATCAACTGGATATTTTCTGCATATCTCCAAAAGGGTATTTTATACAATTCTCATGGACTGAGCATTTCATTTTGAAGTGATGCTGTGAATTTCCGAACAGTCATTTTCTGTTAATTTTCCCTGTAAAAAAAAAATCCTACTCGCTGAGGTTATCCGTTCTGATTTTCTGACAAAAAGCACATGGAATGGAGATTTTTCCATTACCATAAAAGATTGTACATAAAGGTACTGGACAGAGGCCTTGCATGAGGCAGATCTGGGTTCAAAATACAGCTCCTCCAGATGATCCTCCTAGTTCCTGGAAGAGTGAGCCCCAAGAGCCAGGAGAAAGCTCTGAACAGAGTCGGGTGTGGCTCCCAAACAAAAAAACAGCAAGCAAAACTTACACGAAACTGAAAGAGTTTGCTTATTGTACATTTGGAGAGTCATTCATTGGCACATGTTCACACATGCACATACGTTTTTCTCATGAGCGTACAGAACGAGGCAGGGGCAGGGAGTGAGGGACGCATACGTAAGAAACAAACAAACGGACTAAACTGATGCTTTTCAGGTAGTGGTGAATCCAGTCCAGGAAGTTAAACATTGAGAAGAGAGAAGGTGTATGAGCCACCCGACAAGTCTTTATCGTTTTTGTTTCTTTTTGTTTGTTTGTTTGTTTTCCCCTTTTTCCCCCTCCCCTGATTGGTCGGGGTTACACCCAGAAGAGCTTAAGGGAAATTCCTAACTCTGTGCTCAGAAATGTGCCTGTGGTGGAGATCAAACCAGGGTTAGAGATTACTGTAAAGTAGCAATCACCTAGAAGCTGGAAAGAGAGTATAAGGGAACCAATCCCCATTGAATCTCAGGCACCAAGTGATTCCCCCAAAGGGTGACCATGTAAATTCCTTAAGGCCTGGAGCACTGCAGGGGTGTCTGAACTAACGCTGAGCATCAGAGCATCTGCTCACGCTCACATCGTCAGATGCTTTGTTCAGAATCACCAAGAGGACACCCAGATCTCCAGACGTCACTGGTGCCCTCTCGAGCAAATCAATGAACAACAGGAGGAAAGTGCTACAGCTCTACAGTGCTGCTTTCCTCTGGTTTTTCCTCTGACTATATTTTTTCTGCATACGTAGGCCACTTCCTTTCTATATCAATACATACTTATATATAAATCAATATATTAAATGTTTATGCCAGATTTCATGCATATGCATTAAAAATATTTCCAAATTATTATTGAATATATTAGTTTTTTCCAGAAATGTTAATAAAATGTTTTAGTTTTGTGTTCTATTTTCTAAAATTGATTTACAAATATTAGCTCAACTTCTAGAGATAGTAGTTGCAGTTTAAACTTGAATAGAATTCTATATGGCAGGCACATTTTCAACACCTTGCTTATTCTATGTCAAATTAAAAATTTCAGAATAGTTCATTCTTATCTCCAAACAAGGGTCCTTCCTTATAACATTCCTATCATAACTATAAAACACAATAAAGCTGCTCAATTAATGTGACAAATAAGTCATAATCACTATGTATGTTATAAATTCCTTTCCCAAAAAAGTATGGCAAGAATATATATAGCCTCTGAGATACAAATATAGATGAAGATAAATATTTATGTGTCTAAACATAGTTTAAAACTTTTTATTCACTAATCACAAGTTCAAATAAAAACTTTGAGTTTTACATTATAACTACTGTTTCTAATAAGATGCTTTGGTGATGACTTAAAATTTGCTAATTCACTTGATGACTGACAGATGCTTTTAGTAGATACATAATTTAGACATATAGCTAAAAAACAAGGACAGTTTAACAGTAATTTTTGTAACAATTAAGATAGCATTACCAAATTAAAATAGACTAAGAAATTATTATAAAGAAACTTTCATAAACATAGAAAAAATTTCATTTTTGTATATGTACTTTTTGTAAATTTCTTTGTCCAGTAAAATCTCAAACTCTAAGTTTAATTAAATAATTCACATTTGTAATTTTGTAATGTGCTATTATTTGAATGCAAATTTACTATAACGTTTAGGGTTGGCCAAAACATACCTGACAGTTTAGTTTTAAAGAAATTCAAATAATCCAATGCATTTGGTAAACTTTTCCATAAGTATCATTTTCTATTTCCTACCAATCATTGGCATAGTTTCAGATTTAAAATGTATTTGAACATTTGAAAATATCTTAAATGATGAAGAAAAGAAGGATGAAAGAAAAGGGAAATAAATAATTGAAAGCTCAAGAAAGTTGAAAGTTCTAGTAGCTGTATTTGTTATAAAGTTATGATCTAGAATATTTTATTAAATACTTACATGCTTTATAAAAAGCCAATTAGGAATAAAAATTCCCTATTGAATTTTATAAACATACTTAGTTCTCAGAAGTGTCTGTATTTAAACTGATATATTCAATTAAAAAGCAATTTTAAACACTTTCTTATAAGAGCACAGTCATTAAGTACTTTCCTGTGAAATGGCTTAATGCATTTTTATCTTCCTCTTTGATTTATTTGATGAATAATCTATCAGTATATTACACACCTGCCACAAAACTGTGACCTTATGGTTGCCCTTATCAATGGAACCTACTGTCTGCTTTATATTCTGACTAATTTAAACATATTTAGTGTGACTTATTTAAACCACAGTGGTTGATTGAAAGGAAAGGTATGTATTATCCAAATCCACAAAAAGATAATGAGCTTTATTTCTCTCTAGAGACCCAGAGGAGAAAGAAAGGCAGCAACCGTGATATGAAGGAAAATTTATTTGAACCTCCCTATCAGAGGAAAAGGACATTGGCATTTACTTTCTAGCAAGTCCATTCAATGTGTTTATTTCAAAGTTTAGGACATTTATAAAAAAATGAGATTTAAAATTATTTCTTTATCCAGTTTCTGTTATTATTTATATAGGTGGAACTTTGAAATGTTTCCATCTGCTTTGATTGAAAATACTGCATCTATTTAAAGAGGTAATAAAACTTAAAAATTAAACTAATTTAACAAAATAAAAACATTTTCATAGGGTTTATTTCTAAGTGTATGTAAATATAAAAATCACTGAGTTAGAGAATTTGTTAGAAAATAATTTTGACTTTTAGCTCTTTTTGTCTGATAATTATAATCAGATTATGTTACAGTTAAATTCCATTGATATATGCATTTTAACTTTATATTTTCTATTTTATAGATATTTCTAGCTATAGCAAAGTGGTAGGGCGTTTGCCTTGCATGAGGCCCACCCGACCTACCCGGGTTCAATTCTTCCGCCCCTCTCGGACAGCCCTGTAAGATACTGAGAGTATCTCGCCGGCATGACAAAGCCTGGCAAGCTACCCGTGACATATTCAATATGCCAAACACAGTAACAAGTCTCAAAATGGAGACATTACTGGTCCCGCTCAAGCAAATCAATGAACAATGGGAGAATAGATCTAAAATGATGCTTCGAGTTATTTATATTAATTTGAAATGTGGAAATAAATTAAGGGTAAAGACTTACAGAAAGTCCCCCAAAAGAAAATAAAGAAAACTCCACTATTTCTAGTCAGTAGAGGATTTGCACAATTTGTTATTTACACTTAAACCTTTGATTTCCCCTAAGTTTCTAAGTTTTAACATAGTCCCAAGAAAGAAAGGACTGTTTGAGAAGTCAGGAAAAATGCTTAAATGGTGTTCATCCAGGCATGAATTTCAAAACCCTCACCACTTTATAAATGTGAATGTGAATTGCTTTTGCTCTCAATATATTTTTCTCAATACAATAACAAGGACAATATTCCAAGCTTTATACTATAAGGCATTTTTGATTGTTTTAGACATAAGAAACTGTTGGAGTCCTATGGTTTAGTAGGGAATACGTTCACAACCCCCATACCATAGTTACTTTCTTGCAGATAATTCAAAATGACAAAGCTTGTTTTAACTAAACTCCACGAAATAGTCACCTTGGGTCCTATCACCAAAGGAGGGAAATGTTTTACCTGTTAAAAACTGCATTCTGGAAATTTATTGCAAAACTATTCTATGGAATGATTGTCAATGACTATCAACTATGCATTTTGTTCTTTATTATACACAGTAATATACTTTAGGCAAAATTAAAATAAGAGTCTTTTTTGAATATAAAACAAATTAAGGTTGATTATTAGGAAGTTCACTCAAGATAAAATTTCTGAAAATATCCCAATATATCTATATAGTCAGATTTATGTATGAATATATATCAGAGACTTGATGGTGAATATGTAAACATAGGAAAATATAGAATATTTGCCTTGCAAGAAGCTGACCCAGGTTAAATTTCTAACACCTTATAAGGTCTCCCCCAAGGCTGCCAGGAGTGATCCCTGAGTACAGAGTTAGGAATAAACCCTACCTACCAAGAGGTGTGTGCTCCCCCCCAAATATTAGTAACAAATCTCTAATATTCAGCATATGTCTAATTTATTGACTGGAATTTTACTCAATTATAAGTTGTCAGACACTACCGACCTTATTTTCTGCCATAAAAATGTCTTGTGTATATTTTGTCTATTGTTTGTGTTAATTAAATATATTGCATGCATTTATGTGTGTATGCACGTTTAATCTCCATCACTGTCACTGTCACTGTCCTACCATTGTTCATCAATTTGCTCAAGCAGACCCAGTAACGTCTCCACTCTGAAACTTGTTACTGTGTTTTGGCATATTGAATACGTCATGAGGAGCTTGCCAGGCTTTGCTGTACAGGCGAAATACTCTAGGTAGCTTGCCAGGCTGTACAAGGGGGGAAATAATTTGAACTCGGCTCTGCCAGGCTGGCTGCATACAAGGCAAATGCCCTAGCGCTGTGCTATCACTTTATCTCCATATGAAGTGATTATTTGCTTTCTAGGAAACAAAGTTTAATGCTTCTATTGAAAATAGTTGTTTCGCTAATGTGGAAAGGATTTCTAACAACAAAACTTGGTAGGGAATAAAACAGAGAACTGAAAAGAAGTGTTAAATTGCTGAAGTATTTTATTTTACAATACATAAGTAGAATGATCTTCTATTAAAAATTATAATTGAGGTAACATGGTTTACATAGAGTTAAATGTTTGATTTTGTTATAAAAACGTATCCACTAGCACAAGTGTACCCCAAAGACTCCATCAAGATGTAATAATATATGAGAAAAAATTAGATAAGATACTATAGTCAAATGCAATATTATTTTTCATTATATAAAACAAACATTATATAAAATTAGATTCTATACAATATTACTCACTTATGTCAATGATTCCCCAAAATTTAAACTATTATTATCAAAGCACCCACATTGATTACAGGCCATAGGTACTAATGATTTGTGCATTCTTTGATGGAATATAGTGTTTAACAGAAAGCAATGGATTTATCTAAAATTACATAAGTGCAAATTTGAGGATGTGGTGGAAAGAAGCTGATAACTGAGGATGAAAATAGAATAAGAACTATCTTACCTTAAGGAAAACTTTCCCTAACAATTACTTTTTGAAAGGATTTCTTTGAATAAAAACTTGACTGAACTTGAGAAAATAGAGGATGGGCAATATAACATGGAAATTTGTATGTGGATATAGAAATAAGAATAACAAAATGTCCATTTAATTTTTGGAAAGATGATTGGGGTTAAATTGGTGTTCAAATGATATTTAATAGCTATTCTTTCAGAGAAAACACTGTAAATTAACAAGAGAAAGTCAACAAACAAAAAATACTGCCTATTTTTACAGTATTTTTAATTTCAACACAGTGGCTAGGGAATCAAAAGTTAGAAAAGGTATCTTGAGTATTAATTCATTGATTTAAAAAATGAGAATGACTATAATATTTTATTTATTTTTATCTGTTTCTGCTTTTTTGGGCTACACCTGGCAGTGCTCAGGGATCACTGCTAGCTCTGGATTCAGGAAAAACCCATGGCAGGGCTTGGGAGACCAGATGGGGTGCTGGTAATGCCATGTGCAAGGAAAGCACCCTATTTTTCTGTATTATTTGTCAGACCCAAAAATGTGACTTTAAAAGCACATCAGATCAATTAGGCTAAAAATGACCCACTGTATTATTAATCACAACATTATTTACTGATTTGGGTACATTTTTATTCCCCCAAAGTAACATTTTAACAACATTAAAACATTTTTAAATAATATATTGTGAAGAAAAGAGGGCATGGGACCAGAGAGATAGTACTGGAGGTGAGATACTTGTCACACACATAGCCAATTTCAGTTTGATCCTGGGTATCATGTACAGTCCCTCAAGTACCACCAGAAATAATCCCCAAGCAAGAATCATACAATGCTTTAGGAATACTGATCATCATAATGTAAATCATCATAATGTAAAAGTCAAATGTAAGCAAGTATACTTTATCTTGAATTTCAAAAATAATATTATATTATAAAGTATTTTTTTTCATAATTTATTTGACTAATTCACCTTTTCTGCTGTTCAGCTACTGTGTAGAGTGCACCACTTTCCACAGATAATTTCTGGCTGTTTCTGTCTGCCAGCTCTCCCTTACATCCGTTCTCCTCTCCCACAAAGCTCCCCAGACTCCTGCCTCCACACAACATACTGCAGTATTAGGGCACAAACTGTTTTTTTTTAATTAATTTTTTTATAAGGACATTCCTAGGTAAAGCAACATTCAGACAATAAGAAAAAGAAAGTTGAGTTTGAATTTGTAATTTGTTTTTCAATGAAATTTTAAGAGTAATCATGATGTAGTTGCTTTAAGGCCCTAAGGTAATGTTCTAGTGCTATAACAAATGATTTAATAAATATATATTTAATTATTGAATACTTTAAATGCACTGTTTAATTTCCTTACCACAGATGGCAATTACTACATTTATTCAGATTGCTCCAAGTAATTTCCATTTGCATAGATTCTCTGTTTTCTTTTTTCTTAAAGTTGAAAGACTCTAAAGTTACCCTTGAGAGTGCCTAAATATTGAAATTTTCAAAAGAAAGAAAGCCCATTCAAAAAAGTGACCTTTAGAAACTATCAAAATATGAGAAAATATTACTCAAAACTTCTGAAGAAAATGTAAAAATAAAAACAGGTTTCATAATTTCTTACAACTTACATGTTTTTTATGCTATATCCTTTTATGCTGTGACAATCTTCACAATACAATTTCCAAACTTGACTCTACACTAAATTTTGAAGAGTAAAGTGGAAAAAAAGAACTAGCAAGTATACAAATTTACATATATGCTAAGTCTACTTTCTAAGTACAAACCAGATTTTTTCTCCACAAAGCACCATTAGAGTAAAAAAATTAATATCTCCATTTTTGCAAATAGGAAAGTGAAACACAAATTTTACAATTTTACAAACTTAATATTGGAGACTTATTTGTTCCAAATAATGTAGCTTCTTCTTAAGTGCTATGATCACTTTGTTATAACTATGTCCATCCCTAAACTGGTATTTAAGATCTTCCTAATCTCATTTCTGATAACTTTCTTTTGTATAATTAGTAAGGACTTCTGATTCTATCTGATTTTTAAAACATCCATCTACAAACAGCAGAAGGCTCTTAAAATAGCTGTGATAAATAAGACATTTTCGATAGTACAATAAGGTGGCTGTACATTTGAAGAATGAAATTTTCTTTCTCAAGATACATGAACTCTTTTTCAAAAGTATCTATTTGGTTCTCATAATGGTTAAAAACTAAGCTAAGACTGATTTTAAATAAATGTCTCTTTTTGGTCACAGCTATAAGAACCTCAGATAAGATTCATTCAGACAACGTTCATTCAGATAATGTTCAATGTCAATAGCTGCTTCTTCATATTTCTCCAGTTATTTTTATTGAGGGAACATGGTTTATAAACATTCTCATGTTATTATTTAATGCTTGCAATCTTCTTCAAGAGCCACAGCATCATAGTTTCAATAACTGTCATCAATTTCCCAGTGTCCCTTCTCTCTCCCTCACTTTGCAGTCTCAGCTCACTTTTCTCCGGATTTTGCAATGGCTTCCTTTAAGAATAATTTCAGGGGGCTGGAGCAATAGTACAGAGGGTAGTGCATTTGCCTTGCATCTGGCCAACCCAGGTTCGATTTCCAGCATCCCACATGGTTCCCTGAGCAGCGGCAGGAGTAATTCCTAAGTGAAAAGCCAGGAGTAACCCCTGTGCATTGCAAGGTGTGACCCAAAAAAGAAAAAAAAAAGAATGGTGTCAGGTATGACTCCATGCTCACGTATTATCTTTTCTTTTTTTTTTTTTCAAAAATTTAATCACTTTCAGTTCTTTTGCATTTATCATCTACCATTTTGTTAAGAACTTCAAATCCCCTCTGGAAAAATGATAAAATATGCATAAATATCTGGAAATCAGATATGTGTGTTACAATTAAATTTTATAGGAGCCTAATATCCTATTGATTTTAATTTTAATTCAGGGTTGTGCAATTGATCCCTTTTCAACCAGTTAATTATATTTGATTTAATAGCTCTAAAAGCAGTATTGGCTCTAAAAATAATAGTCAACATTTATTAAATACTCGATGCCCAACACTGATCTATTTTACATACATTATCTCGTTTAATTCCCATCACGACTATATGAGATAGTTGTTGACTATTAAACCCAATTTTTCAAAGAAAAATGAGGCTCAATATAAACTGGTCCAAGATCAAACTGTTAGTAAGAGATGAAGCTGGGTTTAGAATCTAAGAAAATTAGCTTTAACTGTTTACCATGATGCTATGTCAAGAGAATGTAGTTCTATTATATCGCTCAATAGAATTTTCTAAAGTAACGAAAATATATTTTAAATGTCTGCATGGCTTGAATACTGATATTTTATTTTCTCTTAATAAATCTGAAAAATTAAAGCCGTAGGTAGGCTATTATATCATATTATTGTCTTATGAACACATGCACTCTTGACATTTCTTGGCTTCTTCTTGCTAGAAGATTCAAGTCCTTCATTTGGTTCTCAACAAAATAATGTTAGGAGCCAAGTCTGTAATTCAGTGGTAGAGTGCTCATCTTGTATTTATGGGACCCTTGATTCCAAGTTCAGTACAAGGTTAAAAATATTAAACACCATGAAAATTAGCATATATGTCTTTGATATTGTTACTTCCTTATAAATTGGGAATTCTCATGTTTTACATTTTGTGCATGTGAATCTTTGAACCTGTTTTTCCCCTTTTAAAGAGGAGCCTGGTTTGAAGCAGGGATGTGATAAAAGTGTGAGTTGCTGAAGGACACTTTCTTAGGCACTTCTCAAGCAGAGAGTTCTCCATCCGCAGGCATTTCCTTCCTGACACCCCACTTGCAGCCTTAAACCCTCTGACTCTGGAGAGGCTGAGAGCAAGTGCAATGGAGTGTGGCTTCCAGCTTCCTGAACCCTTCCAGATCAAGAAACTCTTAACTCTCCATTAAAATAATAATATTGATGATAAAAATGTTCAAGCAATACTTAGTTCCTTATTAAAAAAATCTTCAACAGATAAAACAAATTACATCTGCACAACAGCTTTACCTAGAACTTTGATATAGCAAACCATTTGAAATTCAGGAATTCTTGTAAACTCTAGACAAACATATATTGTTAACCCCACTTTAAAATATAGGTTATATAATGTGTTTTCACTAGTCTCCATGCTTATGTATTGATGTACAAAATTACTGTTCCCTACACCATTAAAATATCCATGACCTTCCACTACTATCCTTATGCCACTTCTAAAATAATGGGGAACATAATCTCAGTAATTTTATTTTCTCATTAAACAACTCTAGTAACAACAAAACCTGTACCCTAAAATATTATTTTACACAGCGTGATTTTTTGTTTTAGTTTGCTTTTTCTATGTGTTTCACTTCGGACCACCTAATATTGTCTTCTGCTCTGCTCTGAATTGAATCCACTTGCTTTTCACAGCTGCTTTAGGCCTTTGGTGATGTGAACAATGAGAAAATTCATTGATCACTCTGAAATGTTGTTCTTTAATCTTAAAAATGGGAATTACAGTGCTTATTACATAACATTGCTGAAAGTACTGAATGAGAATTTTATCAAAGAATACCTGGAACACAATAAATAGCCAATATGTACTGGATATTATTATACTTTCATTATTGTTAGTAGTGAGGACTAATCAGTATTGGCTGTACCCCACAACTGAGAAATAAGGCAAACCATATTTGCACTGGGAATTACTTATCATGTTTCATGTAAGGATATTTGTAATAGTTTTATTTTTACTAGGGATCCTTTGCTTATTTATTTATGTATGCGTGCATAATTATATTTTGCTTTAAAATTAAGAATGCTGTAGAGATGTCAATGTCATATTGTAAATTATGCATGGAATAAATGAATGTTTATTTTTCATTTGGGCATCACAACTCAGAAGCTAGTCCTGGTTAAGACTCAGGGATCATTCTTAGCCATGGCAGGAATATGACCAAGGATATGACCAGTGTGCAGGAATACACTTTGATTCAGCTCCCTGTCTCCTATGCCAGCATTTTTATATTTGGAAAAGATTTTCTTGAGTCCACAGATAATAAAAAACTTTCTTAATAGCTATTAAGTAAATGAGACCCTAAACTTCAACTCTTCTCTTTGAAACCTTGGTAGGATTTGTATCTTCACGCTTACGGGTTTGGAAGAGTTTTACAAGAGTGACCTTATTTTGCCTATAAGTTCAACCCAAAATATTGGCCTCGGGTCTGTCTGAAAGATGGGAAATCCTATTACATGTGATTTTGAAAACAGAAACTGATTTGATACATACTATGAACAATGAAGGAAGGAAGGTTAGACCAGCAGAAGACAGCTGCAATGTCTAAAGAAAAGAACTGGGAGAATTTTTGTGGTGAAATGTTTATGGTGTGGAAGCTTCTTTGTGAAGTCATTATGCTTCCAAGAGAGAAAGGTTTCTTAGTAAGAAGCTGCTACTTAAGATTAACTTTGTGCATATTCATTGCCCTTATAGGGAAAATCTTTCATTGGGAAAGTCTGCAAAGAAGGAAGAATCAAGTAACATGTTGAACTAAAAGTAGGCTTTGGCAGGGAGTTTGGGAGGTAATAGAGAGACTTAAAACACACAAACACTTGACATTTTAAAAGAAAGCTTAAACAAGTGGGATGTTGTACTCTGGCTCAACTCTATCTTTTCAAAATGTTGCACAGGAACGAATGCTATGAGAGTAGAATTTGAAAAGGATACATTTATCTATGGAAATGTTATGGTTTAAAATAAATCCATTCACTTGGAGCTAAAAGTTTAGGCCAATTAAAATATAAATTTTCCTCTGACCTCAAGGAGAGCGGCAGAAACTGGCATCTGCAGAGTCATGCTGTCAGGAGGAGAATTATGATTATAAGTGGAACAGAGCTTCAGATACTGCAGGAATGCACATGTCAAAATATTTGGGGAAATAACTATAGACAGAATCAATATAATAGACATCATTCTCCCCCTTGATTTTTCTATTAAGTTGAGCTGAGAATACCTCAAGGAATAATTATTTCATGCCAAAATTGCAATAAAATTTGCATTAATTAGTAAAACATAGCTTTATTTAAAGAAATATTCTACTGTAGTGAAATTTTGTTATTGGTGGGAATAGTTCCCTTTCTGACTTTCTTGTATTATTTCTCTATTCCTATTCAAGTTAGGCATCACAAAATACTTTGTTTTTCAGAATCATCAAAAATCTTGCCCCTACCTCAAGAGCCATCTATGTAGAACCAATGCCATTACCACAGTCATTTATATCAATTTACATTTTTTACTTATTTACATTTTTATTTTGGGGTGACACATCCAGAAGTTAAGTAGCTCCAATTTACTTTTAAAAACAAGTTTGTGTTAAAAATTGAATTGCTTTAAGCGGAGCTGTAAACTGATGGGCTAAGGGACTGCAGCAAGCCTACAGTGGGTAGAGTCTTTGCCTTGCAAGCAACCCATCCAGTTCTATCTCCCACTGATTACCACTGGGTGTGGCCACAAAACCCAGTAAATAAATAAGTAAAAAGATAGATAAACAAAATGGCCAGCACATTGAAAGGACTTAAGTTGTATACATTGCTTCAACTAGTAGTGATGTGTCTGGTCACAGAATATTTATCTTTTTAAGCTCTTGAGAAGCTATGCCCCAATCCTCAAATGAAGTATTTACCCAAATAATGCTTGTTCTCTTTTCCTGTGTATATTAAATAAATATCACTATTTCTTCTTCTACAGTTAATACTTTCACATTTGTGAGTTTATAAGTATGCTGGTTATTTGCTTATCTGATACACATCTCTAGGAAAAAATCTATAAGGTTGAGAAGGGGTGGTTTTCTATACTTCTTTTAAATAACAAAGTAGCTTATTCTATACAATAAAAGAAGCTTTATTCTCTATTGGCTAAGCATACTTGATCTTTTTTTTTTTTCAGAAGTTATAATGGTAGAGTTTGAGTGATACTTATTTTCATTTGTTGTGTAAATTAGTTCTTTAGACTCTAATAATATATCTGTTAAAAATAAATTACTCGACCAGGGAAATAGCTCAGTGCTCAATACTAAGCTCTGTGGGACCACCAATTACCGCTAGTGTAGCTCTAGAGGCCTCTAGCACAGTAGGTCTGAGCATGAGATTGCTGGGCATGAACACTGAACTGTTGGCTCCTGTAAGCTAAATATCCCCATGAACTAGGAGTGATCCCAGGTCTCAGGAGCTGCCCCCACACCAAAAAAAAAAGGTGGGGGGAAGAGAACGGAAAGAAGGAAAGGGAAAGGGAGGAGAAAGATAGGGAGGGAAGGGGAAAGGAGGGGAGGAAAGGGAAGGGAGGAGAGAGGACAGGAAGGGAAGGGAAGAAAAAGGAGGAGAAGGGAGGGGAGGGGAGAAAAGAGCAGGGGAGGGGAAGGGAGGGGAGGAGAGGGGAGGGGAGGGGAGGAGAGAGGAAGGGAGGGAAAAGAGGGAAGGGAAGGAAAAAAGGAATTACTATGATGGTCTTACAAGTAGAGCTAAATATTTCTGTCCTGAATACCAAGCTCGACCATATTACATGATTTCCCTGCTTGCTCTTGATCTTTTACCAAATTAAGAACAAAAGAAAGACAAAAGATACTGCTGAAAAGACATTCTTTTTCAAGCAAATTTTGACTCTTTTTTGGTGATTTTTTAAAACTTTACTTATTTACCTATTTAGGTTTTGCTTGAGGCTTAGTCATCACTCAGCTCATGAATCACTTCTGGAGGTGTTCAGGAAACCATAAGCAGTGCCAGGAATTGAGCTATGTTGATTAGTACAAAGTAAGTGCCTGAATCCACTGCATTTTCTCTCAGGCCTGTCTTTATGACATAATGGCAGGTACTTTTAAACGCCTTCTAAAACGTAATTCTGTGCTGGTACATGTATGTGTGAACTGTGTTTTATTAATTAGAAGTTTGTAAATACATATATGTTTGAAAATATGTACTTTATATATCCAAACTATATAGAAAATAGTGCTCAAACATATCAAGTATAATGCTATTCCCATTAAAACATCATATAATTATCAAACTTTAAGGTCTGATTCAGTGAAAGCACTCCTTATATTTTTCATTTCATTTCATTTCATCATCCTGTTAATCGTCGATTGCCTCGAGCAGGCCCCAGTAACGTCTCTTTCATCCTAGCCCTGAGATTATATTCAGGGCTCTTTAGGAGAATGAGACCCATCATTGTTACTGGTATTTGGCATATTTGGTAGGCCACGGGGAGTTTGCCAGACTCTGCCCTGTGGGCAGGCTACATTCGACAGCCTGCAAGTTTGTCCAAAGTAGGAATGAGATAATAAGATGTCGCGCGGCCGCAAATGCGGCCGCACGGTTCCGGGATCTGAATTTTATAGTCTCTGAGTCTTGGCCGCTGATGGGATTACACGGCGCCAGGGGGCCAGGTGGTGGGTGTGACCCCCGCCTACTGGAATTTGGAGGATCTGGGTGGAAGATGCTCGACTCCAATTCGAGTAGGCTTGGAGGTCTCGGCCCCGGAACCCGCGTGGCTTTGTCCCTCTGCCAGTACCTTCAGGTGTGCGGAGAGTGGTCTCAGCATGGTGGTGGCTGGTCCTGGAGGTCTCCAGCTGCCGTAGCCCTGGCCGGGGCGGGGAGGATAGCTCAACCCGCTCCCCTCCAAGGGACTCCGGGAAGGAACACCGAAGCGCGGGGGCAGAGACTGCACTGCTCTCGTCCGGGATCTGGATTTTATAGTCTCTGAGTCTTGGCCGCTGATGGGATTACACGGCGCCAGGGGGCCAGGTGGTGGGTGTGACCCCCGCCTACTGGAATTTGGAGGATCTGGGTGGAAGATGCTCGACTCCAATTCGAGTAGGCTTGGAGGTCTCGGCCCCGGAACCCGCGTGGCTTTGTCCCTCTGCCAGTACCTTCAGGTGTGCGGAGAGTGGTCTCAGCATGGTGGTGGCTGGTCCTGGAGGTCTCCAGCTGCCGTAGCCCTGGCCGGGGTGGGGAGGAAAGCTCAACCCGCTCCCCTCCAAGGGACTCCGGGAAGGAACACCGAAGCGCGGGGGCAGAGACTGCACTCCTTATATAAATGAGTATAATTGTACATTGATTGAATGATTATATATACAATATACCCTTATTAATCTTCTTAATTATATATGTATAAGCACATGGTAAATGATTTATTTTGGAACAAACTGATTTTTAAACCAACTTATAGTCTTCAAAATGTCAATGCTTGTACCTACAAATACACAATATTTTCCTATTATTCTAAAAGGTCCAGAAGTTAATTCAAGTTGCTAAGCCATAAGATCTAAACATTGGAGGCTCTAATTTGATCCCTTGAGCACTGTGAAGAGCAACCTTTGGCAGTGAGTCAACAGTACTCCATGAATAGCATTATATGTGACCCCCCAGGAAAATAAATAATAAATTTAAAAATAAATAAATAAAAACAGAAAACAGATAAATAAAATATAACCTAGCCTTGAATAATCTAATATTTAATGAGAAATATGAGGTCAGCTATGGAAATTTTCATAAACTTCTGTTTTTAACCAACAGATTTTATTGTTATATAGGTTGTGTAGTATCTAGCTCATGTGTCCTTGAAAATAATGGCTTATAGTGGACTTAAATCAATATTAGACACATGTTTTTACCTATAGCTTATTATTTTCCATGCTCCTACTGCTCATGATACTGGTGTAACCACATGTGGCTATTTGTATACATAAATCAAATAATACAAAAAATAAATTATTACAATGAAAGAATGGTGAACATAAACGCTAATAATAATGATATTTTATTTTGTTACTGTTTACTAATATTAGAAACACATTTTTGTAGTAGATTATTTTCTTGTTATAAATAATTTTATTATATTTTATGTAGTTGAATATTGAGCCATTTATATATCTTTTTGTTTTTCTTTCTTTATTTGTGTGAGATATTTGTTGGGGAAAATGATAAAAGTAAAAAAATAAAAAAATTGAAAAGAAATAGATTAAGGAAAGACAGTTCAAAATAGCAAATAATGGTTGAATTCTGCCATTTTAGTATTTCCCTCTTTTTATAAACCTATTTTAGTCTTTTGTTTTTTATATATATATATATAGCAAGCAAATAGTATAATTCTTATATGTTGTTAGCCAAATTTAAGCATCCAGAAAATAATTTTCCAGGTTCACAGATATATTTGTCTGTATTGTAAAAGTATAATAAAAAATTGTGTGCTCAGTTTAACATGATGCATTCAAACTATATTAAAAATATATATGAAGACCAGTATGTTTGACAGAAACGGATGTTTGTCTATATTTGATCATATAGTGAGGGTACCTTTTGGACCTAGTTTTAATGTTTAAAATTCATCCTTCTTGTTATTGCACCCACTGACCTTATTTTCTAAGTGTTAAAATTAACAGCATGAAATCCTATTGCTGCTTTCATTAATTCTATCAAGTCTTTGCCCACTTCAGCCTTCTCAATTGCATAGTTTGTCCAGATGGGACCATGAAATGTTTTCAGCAAGTTCTATAGCACATAATTTTGTTCAATAAAGTTATTATGCCACACACAGCTGTATATTGCAATATAAATGAGCACATGTGCAATAGAACTCTTATATTATTGGTTTTTACAAGACTAAAATTGAGATGAAATAGTCATATGCAAAAATTTATTTGGAACATCAACATGTGTGCTGCTCTAGGGTTACACAAATGGTGCTATTCCTTTTGCAAGAGAAGACATTTGTCATTTAATATTCAATATTAGCACAAATGTTTTCCTTAGAATTATAATCTAAATTAGGTGCTTTAAAATACATCAATATATCATTAACTTCTTACTTTAACATATTAGATCTATAGAAGAATCAATTCTTCCTAACAATGGTGAGGGACCCTAATCACTCTCTAAATTTACTTTTAATTAGCATCATCTGCATTAATTGGTGTAGCTGATAGCAAACTATTATACTGCAATGCTATTTTATATTTGAAATGTAATATATCTTTTGGTCCCTTGTCTCTATAAAAGAATGCCAGTCCTTTCCTTTTCTATTTTTTTCATTTCTTTGGTATGCATTTTCATATATGTTGCTCAATTTTTTTTTCTAAGAAACTGTATACATAGGGTTAAATTATAAATCCATTGTTCAAATACAATTTCAGGTAACTACCTGGTGTTGATTTTTCTATTCATATTTGAATTCAACCTGGAAGTATTTCTCTATCTCATCCATCATCTACCACTCCCCAAATGTTCTAATTCTTGACAAAAAATGGGTGATACAAAGAAAATGTGGTTTAATCAGCAAGCAGTTTAGAAAAAAATACATGAATCTACTGTTTATGGAATGTTACCTATTTCCAGTGACTGCTATGTTTTTACCGACATTATTATTTTTAACAGTAGTTATGAAAGACTGAGAATATTCCCATTTTCCCAATTTTAAGAAGTGGAGATAATTGGGAGGGGGAGTTTATTTAAATCATAAAAAAAACTAGAACTTTTTCCAAAGAAACACACACACACACACACACACACACACACACATATATATATAATATCTATAATGTGTATATTATTGCTATAGATTATGGCCATAGTTAAGGATTTCTGACCTTATATGTAAGGCTCTTTTTTCCACAACACATATTCTGATAAATTCAACTTTTCTCCAGGCTTCTTCTCACGTGTGTATATGTGTGTGTGTGTGTGTGTGTGTGTGTAGAAACTATACAAATAAATTTTAAATGGATTATCCAGTATGAAGCAACCAAACATGGCTCTAATCAAGACTTAATTCCTGAGATTCCCAGATTTTTTACTTTGTTTATATTGAAACTTCATTGCCAATTAAATAGTGTCAAAAAAGTCATGTTTGACTTATTTTAGATTGTCTGATACATCCTAACTTACTTGGTGACACCATTCTTCACTCAGTAGCCTGCAATAGAATTGTTAATGCCTCTTGATTCCTCTCTGTACTTTATCACCAACTGTAATCAGTGCCTCTATTTTAGGGGTTTTATTCAGAAAATAGAATTCTAAAGGCAGTTATATACAAATATTAGTGTGCTTGAGATTCCCCAGAAGAATTGTTAAAATCTAGGCTGCTGTAGAATAGAGATGTTTGGTATCTTTATTGCAATGGTAGCATCGTAAGTATATGCATGGATTTAAACTCAATAAAATGTTAAACATTGGATTTCAAAATCAAAGATGTATACCTCACTTCAGTTTGTTTTACTTTTTCTCAATTTTTCTCAATTAAGTTTAAAGTGGATTATGGGCTCTATCTCAGAATATTTGATTCAGTAGGTTATGTTAACCCAGATAAAAGAGTATTTTTGATAATCTGCCAAGTGGTATTGGTACTTCTGTTTCAAGGATCACATTTTGAGAAGAACGATCTTTGCCCTGCTTTCCCCAACTATTGTATCATGCACTCTTATTTTGTCCAGACAACAACAACAAAAAGACAATATTACCACTTCTGCACTTAATTCCCATCTATTTTGTGCAATTTTGATAAGTTAAGTATTCAAATCTGACAGTTACCCAATGAATCAATAGCATTTGAAACTTCAATGTTTATGTCCAAAGGTAAAACGTGTTACCTCCCTTTAAATTTTCTATTACAATGATCTTCTGTCTTCCCAAACTATTTTCCTTGCATAAAACTCTTACAATTATTTCACAATAGTACAATAGTTAGTTACACTGTAGCACTGTCCTCCCATTGTTTATAGATTTTCTTGTGCCAGCACCAGTAAAGTCTCCATTGTGAGACTTGTTACTTTTTTTTGCCATATGGAAAACATCAGGTGTAGCTTGCCAGGCTCTGCCCTGCAGGTGGAATACTCTTGTTAGCTTACTGGGCTCTCCGAGAGGGGCAGAGAAATCGAACTCAGGTCAGCCGAGTGCAAGGCAAATGCCCTACCCGCTATGCTATTGCTCCGGCTGACCTGGGTTTAGCCCAGGTACCTAAGATGGTCCCCTGAGTCCTCCAGGAGTGTTCTCTGAGAACAGAGTCAGAAATAAGCTCTGAGCACAGCCAGGTGTGGCTCAAGTACAAACAAACAGACACCATTTTCAATATTAAAAATTTCCATTTAACTTTCCAAGTGATATTCTTTGTGGGGTAAGCTCAGCTTCCCTCGGCAAAATTTATAAATCCCTGTTTTGATGTTCTATTGAACTTAGAAGTAGCTCAAATAGATTTCTTCATTTAATTATCTGTTTATAACGTTTGGTCCCCTTAGAAGTTTATTTGTGTCTGTCAAATCCCTATGGCATGAAGAAAATTTAAAAATATTCAGGAACTTTATAATTACATCTATTTCCCATGCCACAATACAAATGAGAAAACTCAGATAATATGTTTGGCCTCCTGACTTCTCCTATTAAGTGTTCTTTTAAAGTGCCTTGATTACAAATATATCATTCAGCATATATTATCACCTCCAACACGCTATGTTAATGTAGAACTATACTAAGGAAAAAGTTCAACATTATCTGCATAAGTTTAGAAAAACAACTTGTGTAGGCATGTGTCTCTGAGATACAAATATCTAAATGAAAAGAGTTATTTTTGTATAATTTAAGTCACTCTCTTTAAAAATATAAAGAATTTTGCCTGGATTAATCCTCAAACATTGGCCTGTCTGTACTCAATTTTAAGAATTGTATCCATTACATGAGTATATAAAATTCACAGTCTAATGCAAAACCTTTTTTAAAAAATGAAACACCTCTACTAAGTGCATTTTAACATAACAAAGATCATCATCCACCAATATCGACATTTTTAAATTAAATTTAAAATAAAAGTATTTTATATTATCACAATTTATTATTAATGTTGTTTATATCATTTTAAGTAGTGAGAAAAATCAATAAAAAACTGGCATAAAGCATGTTTTTAAATTACTTTGCTTTTCTCAATGAATTTTAGTATATTTCCTTTTAACTGATAAGTTTTTCAATTAGAAATACCTGCATATGGTATACATGATAACGTTTCAGCATCTGTATTGCAAACCACAACGCCTAAAATGAGAGAGAAAGAGAGAGAAAGAGAGAGAGAGAGAGAGAGAGAGAGAGAGGTGTCTGCTATAGTGACAGGCTGGGGTGGGGGTAATTTGGGGTAGGTGGGGAGGAAACTGGGGACACTGGTGCTGGGAAATTACACCGGTGGAAGGATGGGTGTTGTAACATTGTATGACGGAAATGCAATAATGAATATCTTTGAAATGCTCTATCTCATGGTGATTCAATAAAGTAGAATTTTTTTTTTAAATTACCTACATGGAAAAAATACCAAGCTTTCAGTAATAAAGTAATATTATGGGTTTTTTTTTCAGAAATAAAACTATTGTAAATTGCAATGGTATGAATGAAACAGAAAGGAAAAAAATCAGTTTGTGTTTAAACAACCATGTTTAGATTTCACTGATTTGTATTGTTAAACTTTTATGGACTTTAAATAGTCAATGTAGCTTTGTCAAATAGATGAGTTTGGTGAATCTACTTAATTGATATTCATGATTCATGAGAAGAAAAGTAGCTAAACATTGAAATTCAGGGATTAATATTTTAAAATATGGATTCACTCAAAACCCTAGTGCAGCAGTCAGTTCCTGCCTCCTAACCATCAATACTCTTATCAATTGTCTTATAGTTCACCTTTGTTATCCTCTAATATTATCCAAATTCAATTTTGGAAATGGATTCTAATCAACTATATTTTTACTATAAGACTCATCTTTTTTCTCAAGTTCAGTCCCAAAAGATGATATAAATTGACAGACCTTTGCTGTGTTTCTAGAATGTTGGAGAACCCACTTTTAAACAAAAAGTAGCACATCCCAATATAAATCTCAAAAGGGCTGAACAGGTGTATTGTGCTAAGAGCCCCTCTTAAGTTTTTTTTTTCTTTGATTTGTCTTTGTTCCGTGGCCTCTTTCTTATCAAGAAAGTTCTACTCAATCTGTCCTTTTTAGAAAAGGTGCTGACACATGAGCATTCAAATTCCTCCCTCTATCATATGGCTGTTGGGTCAGTTACTTATCTTCTGGCAGAAGATAAAATGTAATTCTGTGTTCCGGGATTTTTATTAATTAGAACCCCCAAATTAAAATGAAAAACTTGGAGTCTTTATAACTCAGGCTTAGCTCTCTGGCTATGACTACTTCAGAGGAATGAAAATCACTCAAAGCTTTAGAAGTCATTTAAATGGAAGCTTATAGATGGTAAGAAAAACCTGTACTGAGAAGGAAAGAAGCCTGAAGAACTGACACATTTTTTTTCCAAAAATGAGAATAATGAAATGAATTATTGATAAATGATGAATAGAATTTTATATTTCTATATAAGAGGCTAAATATATATATGCATGTTGGGCAAACTAGTGGCTAAAAAAGTGCCCAAAACCTAGTTTCAGATAATTTTAAGTTATTTCCCAAAAGGAGGATTATATGAAGTTTCCAAAACCTTGACATGGGATATTTGCCTATGGCATCCAAATAAACACGACATACTCATAATCCTTAACAGTGAAAGGAAGAAGAATAGAGGAGCAGAGAAATGACAACTCTAGAACTATCTACATCAACATTACTTTGAAAATGAAGGAATGGGGCCCATACTAGTAGAATGTTTGTGAGTAGGGCTAGAAACTGGAAAAGCTAATAGAAGAGATTCTACCTAGGAGCCAGAAAAGGAATGCAACACTACTGCGATCACGATTACGACCATCCTGTTGTTCATTGATTGCCTTGAGCAGGCCCCAGTAACGTCTCCTTCATCCTAGCCCTGAGACTTTTTAAAAAGTGCCATATTAAAGGCTCTTTCAGGGTTAGGAGAATGAGACCCATCACTACTGCAATTTTTGATTTTTACCTTGTGAAATTCACTTTGCACTTCTGGCTGCCATAATTAAAATAATAAATGCGTATCATTTTAAGGCACTAAGTTTATAGAAAAAAATCATTAAAGTTGCAAAAGAAAATGAACCTAAGCGGATATGCACTTGCATAGTTTGCCTTTGAAGTACAGACTTTTTTGCTTAAAGAAAAAATTGAATGATGATCAATAGAAATCTAATGCAAATCATATACAAGATCTACTAAACATATTTTAAATGTCTTCATGTCTTTGTTTAGAAAGTAAAAGGAAATGAGTGACACTAATTCTAATAAGAGGTTTTATTTAAACCAATTAATCTAAATTGTTGTTCTATAAATATGTAATTAAGTGAGTTTCTTGAGCTATTTTGTCTTTTTATTTGTACTCTCTTCTAAATATGAGTGTCCAATATATTTATAGTGCTATTAAATTTGGACTTTCAGCATCAATTCCACAATTGTTACAACTAATGGTTGTACTGGGAAGTATTATATATGTGTATGTGTGTGTGTGTGTGTGTGTATTTGATTCTCTTAGTTCATGATTTCGAATGTATTAAATATCTATATGACTTTAAAAGTAGATTTAATGTGATACTTATTTTTAATAGTGAATAGTGATTTCTTCACACATTATACATTTATAAAATGCAAACGTGCTTTGACTTTCACTGTTACTGCACAAATAATCCAAAAATAAATGCAAATATTTAAATGCTACCCAGAGCACCTCAACCTATGAATTATTTTGAAATAACACAGTAGATATTTATCAAACCTCCATATTTTTCATTTAGGTCAATATGTTGGAAAGCTGACCTTTGAATTTCATACCTGTTTTGTATCATTTATCTATCCAACTTGAATTATTGTTTACTAACTCTGTTTTTCATTCTTCAAAGCCAGAAATCACAATTTGTAGGAGAAAAATAAACTAAGATAAAATAAATTTGCTTCTTTCTAATGACTGAATCGCTGCTTGCAGACAGCTGCCACAAAGCTCCTAGGCATCAGAAACCTGGAGCTAAAATATCTGTAATATCATATGTGAAAACAGAAATATCAAAGCATTTTTTACATAGTTGCAAGTTAAAATCTATGTCTTTTTAGTTTTTATAATTTAGGATAGTTTATATAAGGGCAAAATATCCAGTTCTAGGTCCAGCACATATGAGGCAAGTGCCATACTCACTGTACTATTTCTCCATGCTTTAATTTATTCTTCACTAGTTTTTAAGCTTTTTTTTAATAGCATGGGGCTGGAGCGATAGCACAGCGGTAGGGCGTTCGCCTTACAAGCGGCCAACATGGCCGACCCAAGTTCAATTCCTCCGCCCCTCTCGGAGAGCCTGGCAAGCTACCAAGAGTATTCGATATGCCAGACACAGTAACAACCAAGTCTCCAATGGAGACGTTACTGGGCCCGCTCGAGCAAATCGACGATCAGCGGGAGGGCCTTTACTTACTTTAATAGTACAGCGGGTAGGGCATTTGCCTTGCACACGGCCAACCTGGGTTCAATTCCTCCACCCCTCTTGGAGAGCCCCAAAAGCTACTGAGAGTATCCTGCCAGCACAGCAGAATCTGGCAAGCTCCCGTGGTGAATTTGATGTGCCAAACACAGTAACAACAAGTCTCACAATGGAGACACTACTGGTGCCCACTCGAACAAATTGATGAACAATGGGAGGACAGTGTTATAGTGCTACAGTTTTTAAACAGACATCTAATTAAAAACAGCCAGAGATGATTAGAACTGATAATTAATGAAATTGATTTTTAATTTTTTAAAACATAAAGTGGGGTTTTTATTTTAACCTTAGAAGATAGTAGACTCTTTCCTCTCAAATACCATTAAGCTTATTTTTCTATATAGAGTCCATGTATCTATCATTACTTTAAATACTTTAAATAACTATTAATCCTTAATCCTTTAAAATAAAAATAAGAATTACAGTTTTGTTTTCCAATCCCCAAATAAATATTCTCCCTAAAGAGTTATCAACCTTGCATTCTTTTTCTTTTTGTGTTTCAAATCTAAGGCACTTTGGGGATGTTTGAACTTTGACTCTGAAAAACACCCCCCTCACACAATTACCTTCTTCTAGACATTTGGTAACTTAAAATAATTCTGAGGATGATTAGTATTCAGCAAAACTTTCAGTTGAAGATGTCTTCAAAAACTTTATGTATTTTTTAACCATAAAAAGTAAAACTTCTACAAGTTTTTCCCCCACACACTAACTTTAAGTTGCTTTTCTTGTAACACTGCAGTAAAACTCAAGATAACGTATATGATGCACAGATATATGACTGCTTTTAAAGTTTCTAATGTTATAGAGAAACAACATCTCTTTGCAATTAATAAAGTATTATACTCTATGAACGAAAAGTCCTGAAGATCAACGCATAGATTTCCCTTGCAATGGAGAGACGCAAATAGATGACTGATATCTAGAGAGATAAAATTCAAATTATGGCTTCACTATCATACAAGGAAATTCACAAAAAAGTAAAACTCAGGGCCAGATAGATAGTACAGTAGGGAGGGCATTTGCCTTGCACATGGCCAACCCATGTTCAATGCTCGGCATCCCATATGGTCCTCCAAGCACTGCCAGGAGTTAACTCCTGAGTGCAGAACCAGGAGTAAGCCCTGAGCATTGCTGGGTGTGACCAAAAAAGAAAAGAAAAAGTAAACTATTTTACAGGAGATAGTTTAACCATACTTAATGAAGGAAGACATTAAAATCATAAAAGACAAAATAAGTCAGCTGGAATGACAAAGAGAATGCTGAATTTCCAAATGAAATGGTTTTTATATTGTGGGTTATGTTTGAGATTTATTTCAAAGGCTGAAGTGAAAACATCCATCCTTGCATTTTTTTAAGTCAAATGAGAACATGAGTAGCTAAATCTGAATTACCAAGTAACTAACAAAATGTGGCTATTAAAATACAAAAAGAAACTTAATTCCTTTTTGTTTGTTTACAAATCAACATTTTTTTAAGTTGTTGGTCTAAACCAACAATGACCAAACGATATGTTCATCAAGGCTAATTTAGCCTCACTACAGTCTGTCCTCTCCCACACCCCTGCCCACTCCACGCCACTTTCCTATCTTGCCCTTTGGAAGATGAATCTGTCATTTTCAGATTCACTTTAACAGGATTCAGTAGACAAGTTGCTTATTCAAATGATCACAAATGCTGGCAAAACAGGAACTGACATTAAGACTTCAGATTGAGAAGGGCTAACAGTTAACATTATATATGGGGACATAGAACTTTAAGACACAACCTTGCAGTATAGACCTGTGCTTTTTCACTGTGTTGGAAGACGAAGTATTTTAGAACACCTTTAGAAAAGCACAACTTCTAAATAGAAGGAAAGAGAGTGAAACAAAAAGAAGAAGCAATGAGCAAAGAAATGAGTGCTTATATCTATAAAATCTCTGTTTCAGAGTGAGGCAAATAAGGTGCCTTCTTTCTTTACCCATTCCCAATTTTCTTCATTACACATGTAAATCATTTTACCTAATTATTTTAGACCATCATAAAAAGTGAATGTGGTTATTACACTTAACAATTTCCATAAGTGACTTACGAGTTTTCATTTTTAAAGCAGGAGGGTGAGCAAGATGATAATTTAGATCTGGAACCCATTTAGCAAAATGAGGTTCACATTATGCATTGTCCCATTTTTTTATTCCTCGAAAGTGGTTTCAATGATAAAAACTATAATCGGTGGCATAATTATTTTAATAACGTTAATGCTTTTTATAATCACACTTATTATATGTCAACTCTAGTAAGGCCATTGGATTTTATAAGTGGTTTGCTCATGTATTTTATATCTACTGAATAAAACTTTACTAAATGTGTATTGACATTTATAACTTGTATTGTTAAGAATTCTCCTGTTTTTGCTCCTTTCTGGTTATCACTTCTGCCTCTGGGGGCCATATGGAGTGCCCATGCCAAGGACTGATTCTGAGTTAGCCATGTGCAAGGAGAGAGTCCTGCCAGCTATACTACTGCTCTGTCTTAAGAGTATTTTTAATGCAATAATATGTATGCATTTTAAACACTTTCAAGTCACATCTGAAGGGGGGAAAAAACTGTGATGATTTGATGCAACTTAGTGATAAGTTCTACCTCTCATACTCCTGCCTCTCCTTTGTATATCATATTATTTTATTTGGGTTTGGATGTAAGGATTTGTGATATGCTGGAAATATAAAACATGGCTCTCATTCAGTCATTAATTACTCCTCTGTTTTCCTCCCTTAGTTCAGTACTCAAACTCTAATACATTGATCACTCATACAGTGCCTGATGATAGGCACAAGAAAGGTGAGCCCTCACAATTGTGCTGTGCCTTGTTCTTATAAATACTGCCCAGTCTTAGTACCTGCAGTTCCTTGGAATGGAGCAGCACCTGTAAAAGGTTAATGAGCATAGAGACTTTCAGGCATAAAGCAAATTACAGACACTACACACAGACATTTCATTGATAAACAGACGAGCAACATGCACACTGCAGGCACACTACAGGTGGCAGATATTACTGCAGCCTCGACACTGGAATATCTTATATGTCATGTATTCCATTGGGTTGAGATATCTTTTTCAAGTATTATCTTTTTATAAAAAGATAGAAAGTTTTGCTTCTCAACAGTATTTAGATTTAATTTTCTTGGCTTGATTTGCAACCAGATACTTACAGGATAGTTTTGTCATTACCATTCTCTACTTTATGTAATGATTCAATTGAATTTGAAAAATGATTAATTTTTATTTGTTTTAAAGTCTGATTCACATCCATCAAAAAACATTGATTTCACAATTCAGGCACCTCGCTTTCACTCCATTAGATCAACATCTTTACTTCTAAAATGAAACCATGCTCTTAATCATCTATAATTAACTATTAAATAGTAAAGTGGGAATTTTTTTATTTATACAAATTTCACAAATATCAAGATGCCAGGGATTCTAAAAATTCTAAATTATTTTCTTTCATATTGCATTCATTGTTCTATGAGAACCATCAGGCATTAAAATGCATGCATTAATACTACCATCATTGCAGTGGGCCTGCAGAGAAAGAGTTCTTCCATTCCCAGGTTCAATTTTAAAGCAATGTCTTGCTATTTTTGTAGAACTCAGTATTAATACAGAAATAATCAAATTAGCATTAATGGTTTATGTGGTAAACTTCAATTTGTCTTGTGGCAGCATCAAAGTAAAAAATATTTCAAATCAAATGTAAAAGTGGTGGGATTTAGATTAATTTAGTGTCTTATTCAAACTAAGCCGGCCTTGATAGCAAATTAAATGGCAAAAACTTCACAAAGATAGAAATTGAATATACTTCTATTGCATTTTCAAAAATCCCAAGGCCCATGTAATAAATGCTAATGAAATATGGAAACTAGAAAAAGAATGGAATATGACAGTGCATATGGAAAATGTTGGTTTTTCTAATATTATGAAAATTCTGTTCAAGTCAGATTGTAGTGTATCAACTATTTTTATCTCAGAGTATGTAAGTGATAGTTCTCTTTATCTCTGTACTTAACTACATCATCTTTCTGGTACTAAACTATTCTGAGTCTAATTGCTCTCAATATTTCACCATGTAAGGAAAGATGGTGTCTTTCAAACATTAATGCATATAAATATGCTAAAGTAATTGGATTTTCAAGACAGTATTTCTTATTTTTATAGCATACTATTATTGTGAAGTTTCACCTGTTTATCACCTGACTAATGTGTAAATATTCTTTTCTTATGTGGTAATTCATATAGTCAATTTGTGAAAAACACAACTTTTATGAATGAGTTTTTTATGCAGTTCATGTTTATGTACTTTCCAGGAGATAACATGTTTCTATAACTATAAATCCGGACTTATAAGGATCTAATTTTCTACTTAGTTTGGTATTATTCCAATAATGACTGTGTGAATGACCACCAAGAGCCATAAAATGGCCTCCTTAGCAATGAATTATTTCCTAGTGTAGATGTAAATAATTTTATCCTTTCCTCCCTTGCAAACACACCTAAATTGCTCTGATATGAGAAATTGTTTCAAGATTATTAGTATATAATAATTTACTGATATTTGATTTTCTTTTTTCACATCTAAAATAATAATTAAAATATATCCCTATACTAATGAGATAATGCCTGTGAGATACTTCTTAAAAATTAGAAATACATTCAAGTATATTTTGTGTATGTATATATATTTAAAGAAAAATAATACTGCTATTTTTATGAACAATAAACTGTCAACTTTTCATGGATTTAAAGTTATTCAATATAACATGAAAAAATATAGTTACCAAATGAGATCCAGGGAACTAATTTGACATCCTTATAAATTTTTGAGACTCTATCTTGGTGTCCTTACAGAAAGACTCACTAGAGATAAGAAAACAGAAAAAGAAAATGATTTTCAAGTAGAAATTAGAAGCAAACTAGATACAACTTGTTGCTTCTCTTTCAGGTGATCTCTGGTTATTATATGATATTCAAGTAAGGTAAATGGGCAAAAATGGTGAATATTGTGCTCACAATTAATGAAATAATTCGGGGATGTTGTTGCCTTTGTAACACTATTTTTCTTTATTTTTTATTCTTTCTGGATTTGAAAAAAGGAAGATTTGGGAAAATAATGAAATAGCAACACTGATTAGCTTTGTTCATCATAAAATTATTGTGGAATGAACTGAAGAAAGGGTTAAACTCGCCAATATGATATCTAGGAAAATTGGAATTTTTGTGAGTGTGAAATATTGTGATGAATAATAGAATATTGTATCAAAGACAAAGATATTTTAACATGTATTCTGGCTGTATTAGAACAATTTTAAATTTAAGATAAGAAAAATTGAATTCTACAAAGGTCATCTTTGTCATTGTTCAACCATTTCTTCATAATGATATTATAGTCTATTTTTGGCAGTGGGCAAGAGAAATACAGATTGTCTACACATTTCTCAGAGAATTTGCTTTGCCAATTGCTACAATTTTTATCAAACATTGAATTGTTTGATAATCTAAAGTGGAAACAGAATCTTTGTGTGCTTTAGGAATGGCTACAAATCATGTTCATAGAAAATAATAATAATTTTATTCACAGGAATAGAAGGAATTAATGTATAAGAGGCTCAAAATGACCTTTGGGGAAGAAAGGACAGAGATCTGAATATTAATGTAATCAGTCACTGTCATTTAAAAGACAGGGAAAAATCAACTGCTATCCAAAAGAAACTGACAATTAAATGCCTACAACTAAATAAAAATGAATAGTGGTAGCTAAAAAAATATTCAACTTTTAAAGAATTTATAAATAGATTCAAATATCCTTATTATTAAGAAAAATAATAAAAGTAGTTATTTTAACTTACTTAATAATTTCAGTTGGAAATCATAATGTGTTTTCAAGGTGATTTTCATATAACACTAAGTTTTATTTAAGAAGGCTATATTATAATTTTCATGACAAGTTTCCTAGACAATATTTGGAACATTTTTTTCTTTTGCAGACCTAGTAGGACAGTTGTAAAAAAACTCTTTTGCTGTTATTTTTCTTTTGAAATTAGGTTCACTGTAAATACTACAATTATATGATAATGTAGTTGTAGAATACTTAATATTATGTAGTATAAATCCTCCTTTTATAGATGAATACACTGCAGCCTAGAAGTACAGTATCTTTATCAAGGTCATATCATGTTCACTTAAGTCAGGATTAAATCACAGTTCACAAATTTCAAGATTTGGGAATTTTGTTTACAATTTGAGAGTAAAGTAAAGTTAAGTAAAGGCCCTCCCGTTGATCATCGATTTTCTCGAGTGGGCTCAGTAACGTCTCCATTGGAGACTTTGTTGTTACTGTGTTTGGCATATCGAATACGTCACGGGGAGCTTGCCAGGCTCTGCCATGCGGGCGAGATACTCTCGGTAGCTTGCCAGGCTCTCCGAGAGGGGCAGAAGAATCGAACTCGGGTCGGCCATGTTGGCTGCGTGCAAGGCAAAAGCCCTACCGCTGTGCTATTGCTCCAGCCTCACAATTTGAGAATTTCACAATTTGAGAATAAAGTTATATTCTCCTTAACAATTAGTTGGACAATATCAACTAAGCATTGATGAAATTCTATTCTGGGATAGATTCTATACACTTTGTACATACTTTAACATCTCACCCAATATTATTAAGAAGTTTATAGATTTCCCTGGTTTTTCAGATAAGAATAATGAACATAAGGGAGAAGACATATTGTCTAAGGTCAAAAGAGATTAAATTCATTCATTGAAGAGTCACCATCGAACACAAAATTAATGTTTCCTAGTCATGTAATTTTTATTTTACCTCATAATAAAGTATATAAAATATAAACACTGATCCACTTAAAGTTAACTCTTTTAAATGATGAAGGTGATCTACATACAATTCTTCCTCAACCAGAGTCCAAATACAGATTCAGTACATAATTTGCTATACTTGGGGTGAAGATTACCTACCTAAAAGAGGAATTCCTCTTCAAACTACTCGCACTGTTCAAAACTGAATTTCTGTTACTGTCCAAGAGTAGCGTTTTATTTGGATTTTACATGTCTTAGCCACATTCTACTTGGATTACCTTATTATTAATGGATATCTCTTTTCAGTTAACTTAAAACTGCCATTGCCATAGAAAGCACAAAACTGGCTAACTTTAGAGATGATTCATCAAGGCCTAAAAATAACTTTTGGAATTAAGCATTGGCTTGTAACTTTTTCCTTGGTAATTTTCTAACATTTTTATTTTGTTATCATTGGCTTGAGCCATCAATAATCTTTTATAATGATCATAGCATAACACCTTTTTAAAACTAGTTTTTAAAGACTTAATGAATCCTACTCCTTTATTTGTACAAGAAACTTAATATCTGATAAATAAAAAAGAATAAAAAGACTGTAAAGAAATGAAAACTTTAAGACAAAGTCTAGAATTTCTATGCAGTTTTCTTTCTTTATGTTGTCACAATAGTGGCGACAGGCACCAACTCCACTGACATTGAATCTCACTTGCTTAAAATGACAAACAAACGCTGATCTTCCTCCAAGAATGCGATCTTGAAGGCTTTTCTGTTTTGGTGTAAATTATGATGCAAATTTTAAAACTAATATATTTATATTGATCCCAGCCATTAGTTCATTTGATATCCCTCACTAACAAAGCATCTAATGTTTGTTTTACTATTTCATTAATTGATATATTTGAATTAGATGTTTTTTCCTCTGGCTCTGTGAACAATGAGCATAATTGTTTCTTTTGTCTTGGTTTATCAATGTATACTCTAGACTTTAGTAATAGAAGAAATTACTAGTGTAAGAGTCTCTTAATATAGGCAGTTGCTTGAATATACTACAGAGCAAAGTGGACTGTTTTTTGTTAAATCCACACAAGGCTTTCCTTTAACTCACTAGTGTGAGGCACTATGACAACACTCAGTATCAATAGACAAATTGAAATATACTGTAACAGTGCTATTATTAGTATTTATAACAGTTCTGGTGCGCTTGATAAATGAAGCCACATTAATTAGTTTCAGGATCTTATTCTCACTATGGCATATCCACTAGCACTTTGAAACATGCAATTAAAATCTTTCAAAATGTCACTTACGTTTCCATTCTACAAGAAATGCATACTGATTATGGCCACTTGATTTGTACAGGGACATATTAATTTAGAAACTAAAGAATGAAACATTTTAGAGGTTAAGGAACCTCTCCCACAATTGCAATAAATTTAGTGAAAAGTAAAACCAAAAATCATTGTACAAATATAAACCATACATTTTTTCTGAATATGAAGTACTTCTGGATATATATATGTATATACATATATGCATGTACACATGTGTGTATGTTTTTATACATATTCAAAGGTTCAGCACTCATATGTATGCTTTCTTGCTTGTAAATTAAGTTAGAATTTTAGATGACAGTCAGTAAAAGTACAATTTTTTACGTTACATAAGTCAAACTATTTAACAGAACAGTTTATAAGAAATTTAGAATGCCACATACATATCACCTTTAAAAGAAATTGCCATATACCCCTAAAATTTTCTAATGAATACTACAAATCTTTTGGTTCATACTATGCATACTTTAAAATGATTTTTTCACATTAAAAAGTAAACTACATTACAGCACTGTGGCACTGTCCTTCTGTTGTTCATCGATTTGCTCGAGCATATGTACATTATAAATTAGAAAAAATAGATTATGTTGAGAAAAAAGAGTGGATGTAAGCATTATATAGATATTTGTGTATGCACGATATGTTTGGAATTTTTTATCTAAATTATTTTGCAATTATAACTCTGACTTGACTATCTAAATAGAAATACAATTACCAAAGATTCCTAACAATAATCAAGAGATTCTTGAATTGAACATGCATAGAGGCATGTCATAGGCATTCTCTGCCAAAGCTAAATTATTGTAGTATATCATATTATATTATATATATTCAACATGTTCCAATTGCAGTTATTGTTTAATGTTTACAAAACTGAAATGTCTTTTCATCAAATGATTAATATACTTTATGAGTAATAGCAGAAGATGTGTAAATTCTTGAAACTGACTGGAATGTTCTAGTTGCTATCAGAACATAATTCAAGTGTTTCTTCTGTCTGGAGGTGTGAAAGAAAGTAGAAAAGAGAACAGTAAGTTAAATGTAGGTGAGGTTATTACTAAATGTAACTGAAGAGGTTATTTCAAGATAGAAATAAAACAAGAACAGAAAGCTTTACTCTACTTTATCAAGTCAAACCTTAATAGTGACAGCAATCTCCCTGTTCCATTGGGAAATACTGCCCATTCATTTCTCTTCTAACAGAATTCACAAGTCCTGAAGGATAAGCATCCCAGGATGTTCAAATAAGCATTCCCGTGACAAATTATTCTGCATGTGGATAATTTCAAGTCAATGTCAACTGACGTCATACAGTCCCATGAAAAATGTTGACCACTTCCTTAACTACCTACATGAATCAAAATTGAGAGCCTTACCCAGAATCAGAGTTTTGTTTTTTTTTTTTAAAAAAAAAAACTCTTTTCTTGGGGAGAAACCTATTTCGTTGGCAAAGTTAAGATCTAATTATACAGTGAATCTAGTCTTCATTATATGACTCACTGTCTCCTCATCATGTGACTCACTTCCTTTCTCATCAAGTCCCAAGCCAGCATCATATGCCCTGCTCTTTTCACCTTTGCTTTTAAAAATTGTGCTAATTTACCAGAGTGTCAATGGTTGTAAGTTTCAGTGTTTTTTATATTGTTTCTCTAAAACGTACACACAGCACAACCATTACCAAAGTATCTAATACATTCTTCCTTTGTGAGGGGGAGTGAGGGCTCTCAAGTTGCACTGGTCTGTGGCATCAGAAACAGGGAACCTTGTTGGTTCATGGTACTCTCCAGGGCTATAGGTTGGAGGGTCGGGGGTTGAGTCAAGATCCCACACATGACAGGAATAATTCCCTCACTCTCTGTACTCTCTTCGTGGACCATCTCTCACATTCTTTGAATAAGAATAAACACCTTATTATGTCTTTGTGAATTTGGAATTTACATATATGTGGATAACCTTTATGATTGCAATTACATTTGCTCTTTCTCCTATGTATCTGATATTCATTTAATAGCTCAATCAGTCCTAGAAAAACCTAAAGGGGTAGGAATAAATTTCCTCTCCACCTCTTTGACTAAAGCAGATATAAAGCGAATCTGACCCATAAGATGAAAATAATAAAAGCATGCATTCTAACTTTATCTATCGTGAAAGGAAATTAATGAGTGTAACATTAAAAAATAAGAGAAAATAGTGATACAGAGCACAAAGTATTTTTATATCAGATCAACTTTTGCACCAGAAGCCTTTACATAAAGAAGCAAGGTTAAGAATTTGGGTGACAGCGGCTTTTGGCAGAAATGCGTCCAATCCCTGCAGTAGGTTACCAGTGCTGGGCTAACCCAGGTAGGAATAGGTTTTGTGCCTTGGCCTGTTCCCCCTGGCCGCCCAGTGGCCGCCATCCTCCAAGGGCCACTGGATAGTCGGGTTTGGGCCCACAGTGACGAGACATTTTGGGCCTCACAAGATGGGGGTGTAGCCGGTCCTGTCCTCCCCACCCCAACGAGACCCCAAGTCATCATCCATGAATAGCCTTTCTGGCTCCTGATCAAGCTGCTTAACAGCCATGATCCCAGATACTCAGGAGCAAATCTCAGAACTCAGCAGGTTTTGGCAGAAATCCCTCCAGATTTAAGTGTTAAAATTTTGGAATATGTTATTCATAACCAGCAATAGAGAGCAAATTGTCTACTGTTGTCTTTTCAGCAGATCTAAGTGTTGGGGTAAAATCTCAAATAATAGTGGTGTCAAAATATTGAATGTGATCAAAGTAGAGAGAGAGTAATGTGGAAATCATCTGCCCCACAGGTAGGGGGAGGGTGTGGGATGGGAGCATACTGGATTGTTGGGGGTGGAGAATGGGCATTGGTGAAGGTATGAGTGTTTCATTGTATAACTGAGACTTAAACCCAAAAGCTTTGTAACTGCTCTCATGGTGATTCAATAAATAAAATTATAAAAATTAAAAAAAAAACATAAGGTGGAGTCCAAGCCCAATTCAATCAGCTAATCAGTGGCTGAATAAATAGCAGTACTCCTACATTAAAAAAAAAGAATTTGGGTGAAAATGGAACCTTTCACTATCTTTGAATGCTGTATTAAAATATATATCATAATAAATAAAGTGATGATATGCTATTAATTTAAAAGAGGAGCTTGTACTTTATTCAGTGATAGAATATGGGTTTTATATTGTCTAAATTTGGTTATATTTCTAATAAAATATTAACTTCTACCTTGGGTCATAAGGCAGAAATGTTCAATGTGAGAAAGTAATGTTACAGAAATTGTGACTTTTTTCATTATAGCTCAAAGCCTCCTGTGTTATGCATTAAATTCATTTCGCATGTAACAAAATCTGTCATAAATCTAGGCATCCAAAATGAAATAGTTTTCCCAACAATAATCTACTGCCAATAAGCATAATAATGCCTTCAAATGGCATGATACATTATAGTGGTTGAAAAATAATTCACAGATAAATTATTGATCTTGATAGACAAAGATGCTATTAATAATAATTCACAAGAAGGAAAATGAGGAATGGGGAAAAGGTTAATAGGACTTGTAGTCTTTGACTTTTGAATGTTCACGTTTGGATTTCATTAAGTGTCTGTTAGTATCTGTGATTTAAGCAGAGAAGAATAGTCTATGCTGTTCCCAAGGAGCTGAATATGTTATTATTTAGGGAAAAATCATATTCAATTGACAATTTTGCCTGACCGATGTTGCTGTAGTCCCAAAGTTCCAAATGAGATCAGACCATCGTTTCCTTCATGCAAAATTCTATTTCATGGAGCAAGGAGAAAGGGCTTCAAAGTTTAAGAAGAGAACTCCCAGAACGACCACCAACTGGGAGCTCTTTGGCACTATTGCAGCAACATGGGGAGATGACCACATTGATGAGGAAAACTATCGACTGGTTCAGCACCTCCATGATTGTGCGAGAAATGCCAAGAGATAGCCATAAAAAGATGCCTGTCTTTGAAAACTCTTGAGCTCATTCACCAATATTGCTTGGCACAAGCCTCAGGCAATCGCAAACGAATGTCTGAGCTTGCAAAGAAGTGCAGATAAGCGATCAAGGAAGACATCAAAGAGAGAAGAACAGCAGTGCTAGTAGATGCGGCAGAAGTCGGGAAAAGCATTCGTAATGCCACCTGTCCTTCTCCAACTACAACATCAAGATGACTGCCCTCTGATGTTCTGATAGAACTATCACATTTTCCAGAGTGGCAATGGAGAAGATTATCCATGACTTACCTGACCACATTCCAAATTCTGCAGGATGGATATGGCATTCCCAACATTCTCCCTTCCGAAATCCAACACTCCATTTTGTCGGTAAAGAAGCAAACAGCACCTGGCCCAAACAAATTTAGAGCCAAACACCTGAAGAACCTGCCGTCAGTACTCATCAATACACTGGCTAGACTCTTCACACGCTACCTGTCTGAATACAAGGTTCTGTCCCAGTGGAAAACTAGCAGGACTGTTCTACTGTACAAGAGGGGAGACATTCACAACATTGGCAACTATTGCCTGATCTGCCTGTTTGTCATCTACAAGCTGTTCACTCGAGTCATCTTGAATAGTATTAGCAGAACATGAAATGAAGGAAAACCATGCAAACAAGTCAGGTTCCACAAAGGATTCTGCACAATCGACCATATCCATATAATAACCAAGCTGATTGAGGTTTCCTGGGAGTTCAAGATGCCACTCTGTCTAATGTTCATTGATTTAAAGAAGGCCTTTGATTCTGTTGAGACTGAAGCAGTCATCGAGGCCCTAGACAAACAGCACATTCAAACTCAATACATCAAAATCTTTCGTGAGCTCTACTATGGATTCACAACCAGGATCTCATCATTCTATAAGGAAGTGATCATCCATGTCAAGAGAGAGATTCTGCAGGGTGATACCATTTCACAAAAGTCTTCAGTGCCAGCCTCAAGAACGCCATGTGATAACTGGAATGGGAAGAAATGGGAGTGAAGATAGATGGTAGGCAACCACACCCTCTCGGCTTCACTGATGACATCATTCTATTAACACCAAACATTAGCCAAGTGGCCCAAATGCTGGCCAACTTCAACCTTGAGTGTGGAAAGGTCGGACTACAGCTGAATCTCACGAAGATAATGTTTATGAGAAACGGTCTTTTTCCTGACGTTGCATTTGCTCTCAACAAAATGAACATCTCTGAATGCAACAGTTATTTGTACCTAGGTCAAGAAGTCAACATGACGAATGACCTGGCACCTGAGTTGCACAGGGGGAAGAGAGCGGCTTGGAACGCCTTCAAGAGTGTCAAAGAAATAGCTAAGAGGACGAAGAATCTCTGGCTCCAAGCACATCTCTTTGATTCCACTGTTCTTCCTGCATTAACCTCAGAGACCTGGGCCCTACGAAAACAGGATGAGAATGCTATTTGGGTCTCCCAAAGAGGAATCAAAAGAGCTATGCTTGGAGTATCATGTTTCACTCAAATGAGAGAAAGAATCTGGAGTTCCAACCTCCATTTATGGTCAAGAATCAGGGACGCTGTCTCGTTTGCCAAGGCGTCAAAAATCAGATGGGCTGGACACATAATGAGATTTGGAGACAACCACTGGACTAGAGCCATTACCAACTGGATTCCACGGGATATCAAAAGATGGTGTGGCTGCCCACCTACAAGATGGTCAGACTTCTTTGTCAAGACCCTAAAGGATCGGTTTGAGGCTCTTTGTGTTCCTAGAACAAGCAGATGCCATTGAACTACACTAGCACAAGACAGGGATGAATGGAGATGTTACTGGCTCCTGCTCAAGCAAATCGATGAGTAAAAGGTAAAGGTAAAGGCCCTCCCGTTGATCGTCGATTTGCTCGAGCGGGCCCAGTAACATCTCCATTGGAGACTTTGTTGTTACTGTGTCTGGCATATTGAATGCTCTCGGTAGCTTGCCGGGCTCTCCGAGAGGGACGGAGGAATCGAACTCGGGTCGGCCATGTTGGCCGCTTGTAAGGCAAACGTCCTTCCTGCTGTGCTAAATCGATGAGTAACGGGATTCAAGTGATCAAGTGGGGGAAAAAATCGGGGCTTTACCATCTCAGTTTCCACAATAATCTGTTATTTTTAGATTATTATGACTTTGATTAGTTTGGTACTTATGAAAATGTGTTTTGCAACCAGAAATCTCTAGTGTAAACAAACATGTTAAATAGTTTTATATCTAATGTTATTTTCTGTGACAAAATTTAAAATGAATATTGATAACCTATATTATCTTAAAGCACAAACATCTTATTTAAGGAAGTAAAGAAATTACAAGTCTGTTTAATCCTCAAAAACTTTTAATACTATTAGTCTAACAGTCCAACAAAGGAAAGGAACAAGAGGCACAGTTGTGATAACTATTAATATCACTGTGGCAGCAATTTTCTTTTATAGAAATGTTCTAACAACAGGGAGGGGGCCATGATGCCATATCAAAACATAGGAAAATAAATATCACCAGACTAAGGGTTGCAAACAAAAACTTGCTAGAACACAACGAACACAACGGATGAAACAGTCTGTATGGAATGTGCATTCTCTACTGGAAAATCTGGTCCAACAAGTACTGAGAACATAATTCATTATATGCATGCTCTAGTTAGATACTGAGAAAGACTCACAGTAACCACCTTCCAAGGGTCTCTGATCTCATTGTACTTCAAAGCATATTTAATTCCAATATAAGTAACCATGAACCTGGAGACAACTTAAAGGTTAAAGTTCATACCCTGCATGATACAGACTCCAAGTTTAATTCACAGTGCTGCATGCTTCCCTCTCCAAATGTGGTGGGATATGGCAAGCCTGAGGTGAAAACCCCAGGCCCTGTTATTGTTATGCATATCACTGGAAGTAATAGTTGAGTCCCTAAGGATGCTTGCAGAGATTTCTAGCAAGAAAAAGGTAGTAATAGCAGCAAAGAAAAAAACAAAAGGAGTTGGAGCAATACCACAGAGGGTAGGGAATTTGCCTTGCATGCAGCCCATCATGGTTTTGATTCCCAGCCAAGAGTAATCCCTGAGTGCAAAGCCAGGAGTAACCCCTGAGCATTGCTGGATGTGAACCAAAAAACTAAAAAAAAAAGTCTGGAATTCCAGATTATAGGATGTTGCTTGCATATTGTGCAAGTCAGGAGAGCAATGTTTGAGACTGACAGCATTTTCTTTTCTTGTGTGATTTGAAAAATGCACACTTTCTATTACCTGATTTGGTTGGTAAAACAAAACGCTGACGAGAAAACTGGCTGGGATTAAAGTCTGCAAAACTGATCACTTCCTTATTCTCATCTTTAACATTTTCTTACTTGGTAAATAGATTAGACAAATTCTCAGTCAAAGGTTCAGCTTCTATTTCAGACAGTGCCAAAATTCTTCTTGAAGGATCATTCTCTAAGGCTTACTAATTTTGATGAATCACTAATCCTTACCACTGAAGATTGTTGATAGCCCCAAAGATTAGATGCAATTTGTTTTGTGGCTTTATTTCCTAACAAAACTATTTTATTAATATTGGAGATAATTTATCATTTCATATACATGACTGCCTTGTCATTACCTTCCCTTTACTGAATCTAAATAGAAATTATATTTTTATCAAATATTCACAAATTCTCAATCAAAGGTTCTCATGAAATATTTCTTCAACTTTCAACATTCGTATATAAGTTAATGGAACATTTCATCATAGTTGTTGTTTATAAAAACAAAATTTTATATAGAAATGTATTGAATTCCAAATATTCTCTAATAATTTTATAGAAGCTTTAAAGTCTTATAAATTTGAAATTAAATTGTTACTTTGCTTTTGTTTGTAGATGATATAATCGATTCAGAAGAAGTTTAAATAGTTTTCCTGAGATCTCCCAGTTAAATAATAATGTAATGTAGGTGAATTTTAACTGAACCATGCTTTTCTAATAAATCACGATATTTTCCACCACACACAAAATATTGTCATTAATAGTTTCATTTACATCATTTTGATGGCAAGCTGTATGAACCGTCAAAGACAAGGATAACATTATACTCATCATTAAAGGACTTGAAGGATTTGAGAACTAAAACTAATTATGTAATAAAGTTAATGTAAAATGCACTTGGAAAATAACTGGTGACATTTTTTAAAATTTTATACATGAGAAATTAAGGCTCAGAAAGAAAAGTTCTGTCATCCGAAATCATATAATATAGTAGAATTAGAGCCTAAACTGAAAACCAGATTTCTTAGTCGGTAATAGTCTGATGAATTTAAAGTACAGGGTTTTTTTTTTTTTTTTTTGCATTTGTATGATAAGGTAATCAGGACCCTATCCACTCAACTTTTCACAAAAATTTCCTTACTATAAATGAGCCATATTTATAATATTTTGTTCACTTAATCAAGCTACCCATGCTGTATTTGATATGCCAAACACAGCAACAAGTCTCACAATGGAGATGTTACTGGGCCCGCTCAAACAAATCAATGAACAGCGGGAGGACAGTGCAGTGCAGTTCACTGTAACATAACAGCCCTTTGAGTGAGTGAGCTTATAAAATATAAACAATCAGCAAGACACTTCAGGTGTGTTTGCAAAAAACTTCAGCTAGAATGTTTAAGATTTATATGAGGGAAGGGTATATATGCTGTGATCTCCATTTTGTGACTTATGTACCAAGTGATCGCATCATTTTAAAATAGCCACATTTTAAGATGGAAAAGAAAACTATTTAGAGTTTTGAATACATTAAAAACAACAGATCCTACCAGCATCAGGCCAGAGATGCAAAGGGCACTGAAAGGAGAAGTTCATTGTTTTTTTCCTGTAAGAACGTATCCTAACAAATTTATTCTTACTTCACAATGCCTTTTGCTATAATTCTTATCAAAGTTGGGATTTAACAATAGGGAATAAAGCCTTGTCCATGGCAACCAAACTTTTCCCCTTACAGTTTCTTTTAGCACTTTATATTATAAGTAGAATCTCTCCTGGAGGAATGTCAATTTCGTCCAAATCTGAGATCGGGGCATTCAATGTTGAAGAAGTCAGTCAGGAAAGCCCACTCAAATTGTGATTTGCATTTATTAGCCAAATCCTAATTGTGAAATGATGGACACTTATGAATAACCACATTGTGAGCATTGTGAATTCTTTCAAAATAAAACAAATGCTCACCTGATGAGGGAAGGATTTACTTGCACCCAACTGGATAAAGACACAATGGATGTACCTTAGGGAGCTGCTACAAGAGACCAAAGCACGCCTGGGGTGCACTTGGTCTAAATATACTCAAAGGAAGAAACTTGGCGGTGCAAGAGAGCCAGCTTTAACCTTTACAAACAATAATCATTGATAAATTTTTAAATACTTGCATTTTAGTTAAAGGACTTTTATTTTTTAGACCTTTGGGGCATGAAAAGTCAATAAATTTTCTTTGTCTTCCAGAGCATGAAAAATGTTCAGGAGGTAAGAATGTATGAATGAGTGATGAAACAGGTAGGATTAGGGAAACTCCTATTAGTTGCAATACTATCTGTGGAGACTATCTGCAACTGATCTTTTGAAAACAGAGAAAAACAAGCAGATTTAGAAATATTTTTATGAGCAAATGGATTCTTGTTTAAATAATGATTTGTTTGTAGGACAGGTTTCAATTTAGATTAATACTAAAAGAAAAAAAAGATTTTGATAACTTTGGGGAGACTATCTTATTTTTAGAATGCACCGGAGTGTATAAGTTCTCTCTGGGATTTATTTTTATTTTAATCATTTTTCGTGGAGTTTGACACAATCAGTATTTAGTAGAATTCAGTTCATCCAAGGTGGTTCTAGAGTTTGCTTTGGTTCTAGTAGTTCTGGGTCTAATTGGTGTGTATGTGTGTGTGTGATGTGTGATGTGTGTGTGTGTGTGTGTGAGAGAGAGAGAGAGAGAGAGAGAGAGAGAGAGAGAGAGAGAAGAGGGAGAGAAAAGAGAGAGAATGGATTTTGGAATGACAATGTTTTTATCTACTTCTCTAGAATTATCTGCTTTCTGAAATTACTCCTAGTTGTCAGAGATCTTGCTCCAAAGTTACACAGTCAAAAGCCATCTTATTAATGTGTTTTTTCTCTTGGTTAGTTAGAGAGAGGAAGATTACCTAGGATACTAACAGTCTAAAAGAGGTAAGAAAAATATATAGGTGAACTAAATAGCCTCTTCTTGCTGTAATTCCCATACTAATCTCTTCTCTCCACTTCCTCCTATCTTTATACTTTCAAATAGCACCCATAAATTATCATTTACAACATGGTATTCTAAAATTTTTAATGGTAACTTATATTAAATATTTCCAGGCTGTGTAGACAGTTGAAAGTATTTTTATTTCCAAAGAAGATTATAAAATACTACCTTACATACTTAATTTATCCTGGCACTCCTGAATATTTTGGTTAATTATCAGAAATTAGCTTAAGGGAAAGATAAATCTTTTTCTTAGCCAACACACGACTGGTAGTTTCGAGTTAGTCAAGTCCCTTGATAGCTTCCACTATTTCTTATCATTATCATGAAAAATGGAAGGCTTATGATGGTGAAAGTTTCTATTATCCAATTTAGTTCATTAAGTTTCTAATGCTTGGTTATGAAATGAAGCATGCTTCAATTAAAGGGGAAAAAGGCTTTCATATTTAGCAAGAAAGTACTAGAGGTTTGGGCAGAGCTTCTAGTTGTTTAAGCAGTAATTAGCAAATAAAAAGAGAAACTCTCCTTAAAACAAAAAGCAATAGAGAAAGGAAACCTGTATTGACTGTATTAGATCTACAAAAATTTGAATGTGGAACTTGGAAGGAAACATGGAAACATCTCAGGAAGTGTTTTTCAATCGTTCTAATGTGCAATCCCATAGGAGAGTTGGGTAGAAGACTCAGGCATCCATTGTCATCCTATACCTTCAAACTTCCTAATAATCCTTCTTGCCATGGATGTGGGTTTGTTAGCAACTGAACAAAATTTGCCTTTTGTGAAGGAAATAAAGAAAATTACATAAATGAGATAGATAAAATTCCTTTGAAATTTTATATGTACCAGATGCAATACAATGGAATTTGCTTTTGAAAAAGAAAAAGGAGAAAGAAAAAAAAAGAAAACTGGAGACTTTGACCTCAGAATCCCAATAATCTCTTGCATATCCTGTGAGGCAAATCTATCCCATACTCACCTAGTATGACCAGTTTTCCTGGGGTTTTCACCACGAACAATTTTTTATTTACTGTATTAGATAACATAACTGCTGATCCTTTTTCCTCTTTCCATGTTGCAATTATCAGTTGTGTTTTGTAATGCAGCTAAAACAATCTAATTCCTATAAAGACACTTTCTGTTCAAAAACTCCCAGCAATTCTTTGTTATACTCAAAGGAAACTTCTCACCTGAACTCCCTGATTTTATTTCTTTATCTACCCAACTCATCTATTCACATTTTCCAACAAAATTCTAACCTCCTTTCCAAGTATGCCACAGCGTTTCCTAATCTATTGTTAGCTTCTGTTCTCACTTTTCTCCAAGTTCGCTCAATCAATGCAAAATTTGTTTAATTCAGCCATTCAGGATGCTTATTGTACTTCCAGCATTTATCTCAACTCTCAATACTTGTAATTTTTATGTTTTTGGCATTTCACAAACTTTGGCAGAGTGGCAAGTTAATTTTGAGTTTCACCTAAGCTCAACATTATTTTCTATGCATTTTAGGGATGTTCTTCTAAATTTTTCTGGTTATTTTATTTCTCCCAATGCATTATCATATGAGAGATTATCAAAGATATCTACCATTTTTCACAGGTCTTCTTCACACTGAATTATTTGTTTCACTTCTAGGATGTATCCTAGATACAGTTGCAAGAATGAAATGGTTCCAGCTCAAAGAAACAAACCTAATGGCAAAAGGTAATGAGAGAGATCTTTGAATTAGTTTATTTCAGTAGGAGTAGACGTTTAAATTGTCTCCTGAGTATATTTCAATGGGGTGTGGTGGGGTGGAGCACAGTTAAGATGTACCAACCTGATTGTACCTAAGCAATTATGCATCATGATAGGTGGTATGCGGCTTGGGGTGTGGGGTGTGGGATGATGAGGCCACTGATTTTTATGAAGATCTGTTAAGTGTAGCTATAGAAATAATTTGTTTGTGTTATAGAGGACAATTACCTTTAAAAGTTGTGCATTATGTCACATTTTATATTATCGTGTGCTCATGTGAGGGCCTGTAGAAAGAACCTATATCAGAAACAGGCTTTCTGAACTTTTGGTTGAAAGGGACATTAATGCATCATATTAGACATATATTTTTGTTCTAGATGGCAGGGTTCTCTATGTATTTCTCTCCAATAATTGCCATCTTAAATGTGGAACAAACCTAGAATTGAAAAAGAAAAAACTTACATACCAAAATAAATGTAACAACATAGGTGACAAATTCATTATTAAAGAAAATGATTTTTAAGCTGCCATAACTGCCCATGAATTTTAAGAACTGCATATGAAATATTGGTGTTATGTTTAAGAATAAATAAAAGCACTTTCTATTTTTGTAATAAAAATTCTAAAACTTAAACTAGTTTTTCCTTTTAATCTTAAAATCAAAAATAATATGACTAGCATCTACTCTCACAAAAGTGGGGCTTCCTAGATGATCCATAGGATTTAGTAAATCAATTAATCATCACAATATTTTACTATTTAGATGATTTTTGTAGTTAATTATTTCAATCCAATATACTTTTTCTAGGATGAGTGTCTGCTTAGTATGGCGTCTACTGGTGTATCACTGAAAGGAGACACAGTGACTTAAAATGCATTTTATTCTATGTTTTGATTACAAATGTTTGAAAATCATTGACAAAAGCTTTGTGTGTGTGTGTGTGTGTGTGTGTGTGTGTGTGGTGTGTGTGTGTGTGTGTGTGTGCTGGGGTGGATATTTGGGGGTAAAATTCTGATTTAAGAATAAAAACATATAATTTTAGTAGAGTGATTTTGATGCAGACACACTAGAGATTACAATTTAAGAAGCATTGGTCATTTTTATAATAGTTCTGATAGTTCCTGATAAAGTCAGAAATTCTGAGCCACAATTACCTGGGACATTTTAGAGAAAAAAAAAACTTTCCTAAACTTGATTTACACAACACACAGTAGGTGTTTGGATTTATTTCCTTATTGTTTTGCTGCCAGAATTCAGTGCAATTGGAGACTTAGTTTAGGTCTATATGAGGATATCATTTTGTTTTACTTTGGGTTTTGCCTCAAATTAAAAAAAAATTTAAAAAGACTACAAATCTAGCTAGTTCTTTTGTAAGATAACCTTATTGAATAAGTGTTTAGCTTATAAAAGAAAATTATGAAACTAAGGTCATAAACTTAAAGTTTCTTTAAGACTTAAATATAGGTCACCTTTCAATATTTTTACCTTCTAAATTATCTTGACCAGTATGTCTTTGGAGTATTTCTGATGATATGGTTCTGAGAACTTTTCTATACTTGGATAAATAATTTATCTTTCTGAGAAACATTCTCTATGCCTTCTTGGAGTTTATCTACCAGATAAGATTATCATTGAGCTTAGACCCAAAAGTGACACTTGTGACCAAATTTACTCTAGACCTTGCACATAAAGAACCTGAAGCTTAGGCAGATGATACAACTTTTGCCACTTTGTATATCAATATATGGACATGTACAGCATCAGTGTCAAAACCTGAATTTCTATTATTACTATAAAGCATAAGTTTAGATAATATTCTGTAGTTACTGAAAATAATTAAATTCTAATCTTCCCTGGCAAATTTAGCTAATAGCTATATGTACCGCATATTGGCATTGATTGACTTGGATACTTAGAAAAGGCAAAGTAAATGTTTTCTTTTTGTTCCTCTAACAATAATAGTACAATACAAGAATGTTTGGAATTTAAAAGATATCATTCACCTTATGTAGTATAATTTTTTTCCAGGGAAACTGCCACTTTGTCATACTTTTGTGTTGTATAATTTGCAATAACATTTCTAAGGCATAATAAGTTTATGTCAGAGTTGTGATTACTAACACACAACTTATTGATCTAGTACTTACTACATGTCAGGTGCTACATGTATGAAATGTGTATGAAGCAGCATAATGTATGACTAGTTGAGACTATGATCCGACTGTAAGTAAGTAGGTAGATGAGGCAAAAGGATAACTCTAAGTCTAGCTTTACTTTCACATAAAATGAGTACGTATGATGAAATTAAATGCACCGAAGTCATCGACCAATGTCTAACACACAATAAGTAATGGACTAAAAGCAGTCTTGTTGTCTAACCATCTAAAGAGATGCTCAGTAAGGTCATTTAAGTGTATTAGCACAGAAGAGATTTGAACATAATTCTGTTTATACTCTGAAATCGACAATTTTAGTCATTGCTGATATATAAAGCCAGATAAAGGGAGTGCAGGAGAACCCACAAGAATCAGTGTATGCCTGGCTTTTGAAAGGTCCCGAGTTTCATTCCTAGCACAGCATAGCTCCAAAGAGCTCTAGGTACAAAACCTGAGCACCCTTGGGAAGTTCTCTATTAAAATTAAAGAGCAAAATCAGAACATGAAATCTTACCTATCACAAATCACACAGACTCCTATTTTTTTATTCAGAATATGAAAATTTAGAATGTTTGCTCGACCCTCATGGATGAAATGAAATCTCTTAAAGTCATGAGTTTCCAGCTACTAGATTTTCACTCTCTCTCTCTCTCTCTCTCTCTCTCTCTCTCTCTCTCTCTCTCTCTCTCTCTCATCTTACTCTTTTGTCTCTTCTTTGAAACGATTTTGGATCTTCAAGCTTTAAGTGCCACATAGGCTTCTAAAAAATAAGATGTAGTTTTGCAAATTTGGACCAACTTCTTGATCGTTACTGTTCTGTTTCTTATTTCTTTAAAGAGGATAGACACAAAACAAATAATCTGCTTTCTTTAGTTTTACCAACACACTCCTTAAATTGCTTCCTCAGTGAGTTCTTCAGCTCCTGATGAAAGGGCTCAACAGACAAAAATGGACACTCTACTGGAAATGTTTTAGAAAAACAATTAAGTAAGAGGTTGGAGAGCTAGTACAGTGGGCCGGGCTCTAGCCCTGAGAATGGCCAACCAGGTTTCAACCTCAGACACTCAGTTTGGTCCCCAGTGCTTCACAGGAGGGATCTCTGAGTGCAGAGGCAGGAGTTAGCCCTGAAAAACTGAATGTTCCTTCTCCCACTCCCACAAATAAAAAGGAAGAAAAAAAAATAGAAGGAAACCACTATTTTTTTTCTTATCAAGGAGTTCATCCATAGATGTCCTAGTTCAGGTTCAAGAAAAGAAAAAAAAAACATGAACAGCTTGTTTGAAAACATCCAAGGAACCTTTATGTGTTGCATAGTCGACATTAAAAATATTTATCAAACTGGCACAGGAAGGGCATGTAACTTTCAGAATGGACACTGGTAGAAACAAAACCAGTAAGTCTGTTCTCTGTGTTCTGACTTGAGACAGCCCTTGAGTCAGTACTGAAATAACTCCTGGTTCCTGCCACAGAGTTTTAAAGCAAGCATGCTCTCAGCAAATAGTCTCTAACTGTAATACATGGGAAGTGTTATACAGGGAAGGAGAGGCTATCATTTTATGCAGGTTCCTATTATATGAGTTTATGCACAGATAATACTTGATGACATTAATGTTTAAATAGGGGTTACCTAAAAATGAAGAGAGAGAAAATATAATAAGTTAAGGACAACCCAGAGAGATAAATGTTCATACATGCTTAAGAATCTCAGAGTTGTTTTATGTCGCCGTCAATTGTTATATGCCATTTTCATTTATTTCCTCCCATTAAATGACAGTTTAACTCTGGTTATGTTTTTGCTTGCTGGGAAACATACAAACTAATAATATCTAAGCGGTTATTGATTAAAGCTGAATTCAAAATTACTAGCAAATGAACTAAATTGTCTTTTTTTAAAAAAGTCTCTGATTACAAAGCATTCTAGGTGGAACAAAAAAGAACAATTATGAATAGAGGGTTAAGGGAGGAAGATGAAAGCCTGGATTATTTAAGGAAACTAAGTAAGAGAGACAAGATATGTTCCTGGTATTCCTGAGATCTGGACAATTTCTTACTGGGTTTTGCTGTTGTTTCTTGGATCACATGAAGCTGTGCTAAGAGATCAGTCTTGGCAGTGCTCAGGGGAACCGTCGCTGGATGGAGCTGAGTTCTATCACATAAAGGTGACACCTTAACCCCGGTACTATCTCTCTGTTTTTTTTCTTAGAGTTTTTTATTTTTCCCTGCCATAAAACACTTTCTGTATATTCATGGTCACTTTCCCGCCGCCTCCTCTTCAGCCTCCCCCCCCCCCCCCCATAGCCATTCTTGTGCTATTTTTTCCTCTGAATCCTGGATCTGTACAGTTAAGGACACAGTTTGGTTAACCTTTGTCTCTTTCTATAGACTAAGTGGTACTTCGAACACAGTGACCACTCAACCAATATTTGTTAATCAAGTCCGAGAGAAGCCATGGAGACTATAAAAACAAATTTCCTGCACCTAATGTTTTATTTTTAAAGACCTATTTTCAATAAACTCAACTATTCTTCAAATGTCTCCATCGCCTTTCAAAGCGGGAGACACTGCATTGTGACAGACACAAAGCCTTTACTCGGGACTCTCAGTTAACACCAGAGTTTAGCACAACACATATAGCAAAGCTCCTTTGAGTTTTCATGAGCTTACTAGATGTGTAGAAGATAGAACCCCACCAGTTCACAGTGGAGGATTTCAGAACAAAAGACTATATCCATCTCCCCACACTTCGGTGTCCTGGAAATCATGCCTCTGCGCACCTTTAAGTGCATTTACGTCCATGATCCAGAGACTCACAACTGAATCTTGAAAGAGAGAGGCACATTGCAGAGATATCTCTGCACCCCAATTATTTAAAATTTTAGAATTCTAGGAAAGCATGGCATCTCATACTATTTATAACAAACAACATAAAATAAATTATTTTGCATCTGCCTGTGTGCCGGAGTGGTAGCACAGCGGGTAGGCATTTGCCTTGCATGCAGCCTACCCAGCTGACCCAGGTTCCATTCCTCCACCCCTCTTGAAGAGCCCAGTAAGCTATTGAGAGTATCTCGCCTTCAGGGCAAAGCCTGGAAAGCTACCCATGACATGTTCGATATGGCAAACACAGTAACAAGTGTCACAATGGAGACGTTACTGGGTCTGCTTGAGCAAATCTGTGAACAACGGGAGGACAGTGACAGTGACAGTGACAGCATCTGCCTGTGGGGCAGTTTTGAGTGGTGGTGGTAAAAATTTGAAATAATGATGGTGGAAGGTGTGATGGTGGTGGAATTGGTGGTGAAATACTGAATGTAATCAATTATTGTGAACAACTTTATGAAAATAAAATTGAAAAATTAAAAGAAGTCTACATGGGTTTTAACTGAATGCTAAAGGTTTGTACTAAAGGACATCAATGCCTCATGTCTTAAATTCTTTATCCTTAGGTTTTGAGTTATACCACACAGAATGTTTGTATTCGAAGGCCAATATTTACTAATGTATTTATTTTTACATAACTGGAAGAAAAATTGCTTTAGGTGTATCTGTATGTACATAAAGGTAATATATGTTATAAATAGACATGTTAGTGTGGGTCTGAAGTAGGGAGGAGAAAAAAGAAAATTTGATACCTCAAGGGGCTTATGAGATTCTTCAAGACATGAGGTTTTTAATTTTTGCGTAATTACTTCAGTTAATAGAATTGTATTTTCTGCCAGTAATTATCTGGGCAGTTTCCTTTTGAAAAATCCCATAAACTATGACCGTAAAGAGAGAGAGCAAAGTCAGAAAAGTGCCATATGCAGACTGTCCATGGGAAAAAATATATATATGTGTGTGTGTGTATATATATATAATATATATAAATGATAAGCATTTCTTGACTATAAATGTACAATAAATTATATTTGGCCCTGTTTTAGAAAAGTATTATTAGCTATTAAGATATTTTATGATTTGCTTTGAAATTATAGTCTAAAAATTATAATTCAAAAAAACCCAAAAAGCAAGAAAATAAAATCAGTTGTGTTTATGGCTTTTTTCCCCTCCTATAATGTTAGTCATTGCTTTCTTTTCTGACAATTTAATGATTCAAGTCATAGTACTTTTAAGGAATTAAAATAGCTTTAAGTACTATATTTTTAGGAGAAATTGCTTTTATTTTAAATATCCACTGGACAGAATATTCATCACATAGGGGGGGAAAGTAAATTTAGACTTGATGGAATTTTAAAAGTCTTTAGCTCATTTCTTTCATGTCACTATATAGAAAATGAGGAGTAGTAAAGCTGATCAATTGCTTGTTTTATTTCCTGAGACAATTCAAATGGAGACACTTAGTTCCCACTTTTATGCTCTTCTTACTAAACTACGTTCTTAAAGTAATTGGGCTTTGTCCTTGAAATCCATTTTTGTCATGCTTCTTCTTTATCCAGGCTTTACAATAATATACACATGGTCAGGGGAGACCTTTGACTTCCTATATGCACTATAGTCAAATATGAATAAACTCTATCTTCCTTTTGTTTAAACTATTAACAACATGGGCCCTGCAATTAAAAGTAGATCAAGATCATTTCTTCAAAACATGCTTTCTTATTATTCTCTGTGAGACAGAGAGGGAGGGAGAGATAAAGAGAGAGAATACCATTTTGTTCACCATGCACCGTAGCACTATCCTCCCATTATTTATTTACTTGAGCGGACATCAGTAACATCTCCATTGTGAGACTTGTTACTGTTTTTGAAATATCGAATACACCACGGGGAGCTTGCCAGGCTCTGCCATGCGGGCAGGATACTATCAGTAGCTTGCCGGGCTCTCCAAGAGGAATAGAGGAATAGAACCCTGGTCAGCAGTGTGCAAGGCAAACGCCCTACCTGCTGTGTGCTATTTCTCTAGCCACCATATCCTATATAACATTCCCTTTAAAAATATCAACCTAAGTAAAATATTTAATGTGTTTATATCCCTTTACTCTCATATCCAAACACCCCAGCATTTGCTATTCTGTAAGCACTATTATTTTCTGGATACTAAATCCTATCACAAAAACAATAAATTTCCCCAATTAAGGAAATCAAAAGTATTTTTGTTCTGAACACCATTAAGAAAGAGAAAGAGCATAGAATGTTTTAATCCAGTACAGATATTTAAGTAGGTATGACTCAAAGATCAAATGACTGAGTTATTACTTCAATAGAAATTCTGACGGTGTAGTTCTCGCTCTGCAATAATATATGCTGATTGGAGAACAGTGCTTTACAATTACTTAGAGAGTATCTTCCATGCTCTGACATCTAGCCAGCAGCAGTCAGGGATCCGCAATGAAAATCCTTTGATTTAAACAGCTCTTGCTTTGGAAAGGCTGATGAGTTATAATGTTGATGGTCAGAAAAAGCGTACATGTTTAACAAGGCCAGGTTACCCATCTAAATCATCTGCATGCACAGAAAATTAATTATCCTGAAAGACTGCAAGGGGCAAATGCATTTTTCCTCCTTCGAAGTATTTTTGGATGAAAACAGTCATCCTGTCTGAATTTCACTTCTCATGTTAACCTTTATAACATAGCTACGCTTTCTACTAAATTGAGGCAAATGTTACTTTTTCTTCTAGAAAGTTTTTTTTTGAAAGAACACCATACTTCAAAGATTTTATTTTTACGGAAGGATTCATATACAAGAACACAAAAGGGCAAAATATTTAACATGACTGTCTCCAGCTGGAAATTAAAAAAAAAATTCAAAGTGGGAATGAGTTGGAAAGCTAATTTGCATATGAAGATTCAATAGCATGAGGTAACATCTCTTATAGGGATAAGTACTTGGAATTCTGAAGCTCTTTTGCTTTGCATGATTGGCGAAAGGTGACTTGATACCTCACCATGTGATTTCCAGAGGAAATCACTTCAGGAAGAGGCAAAGATTTGATAACTCTCTGATTAACATATTTCAAATAACATTATTTTACAGCAGCAATTTATTATACTTTAAAAGGGTTGAAAAAGTATATTTTGTGCTTCTGCCCAAATTAACCTCTTATTTTTTTGTTGTTAAAATTCTAGACATATAGTTATTTTATTAAAATATGTGTATAGATACTTGGTTGATCCAAAAGATTTTAGTTCCTAGTTTATAGTAAGCATGATCAAATAATTTTACATTGCGGAAAGTATGGTTACTATTTTATTGTTCAAGATAAATTTTATAATAGTTTAATACAAATGAGTGTACCTAAAAGATCACATTCAAAATATACCAATTACATTTTATAAATTGTATTAAAATATAAATCGAGGTTACTAAAATGTATTGAATACAGATAACTGAATCTAAACTAATAAACATATATGCATTTTTATGGCAAATAGAGAATGCCTCACAGGCAGTGGGTGAATATCCATGAAATAAATATCATTTAAAAAAATAATCACTACAATAAAACTTGTAGAAATAACTTTGACTATCTTTCACTTTTCCCAAGAAAATTGTGTCGTTATTGCTGTTGTTGCTGCAGCTGTTTGATTTTGGTCCATATGTGGTAGCATGGAGCTTATTCCTGACTCTGTGCTCAGAGTTTTATTCCTGGCAGGGCTTTGGAAACCAATTGGGCGTCTGGGATTAACCCAGATTAGCAACATAGAAAAGCAAGTGCTCTGCCCACTATACTAACAGTGCAGCTCCACCCTGAAGGAAATTTTAAGCAATGGGATAGAAAGTATTTCACTTTTTTTTAACCGGGAATAGAATTAAAAAAAAAATCTAGCAGTTACAAAAAGTGGAGAAAATGATTCTGTAATTTGTGTGTGAATTATCATCTAAATTATCAAAAATCAGTATAGAACTATTTTACTTCAGTTGTTTTATACATTGTTTTTTTACATCATTGTAATAATAACAAACAAACACTGTCCTCCCTTTGTTCATCGATTTGCTCAAGCGGGCCCAGTAACGTCTCCATTTTGAGACTCGTTACTGTGTTTGGCATATTGAATATGACACGGGTAGCTTGCCAGGCTTTGCCGTATCAGTGAGATACTTTCAGTAGCTTGCCGGGCTCTCCAAGAGGGATGGAGGAATCGAACCCAGCTCGGCCGGGCTGTCTGCACATAAGGCAAATGCCCTATCACTCTACTATGGCTACAGCCCATTGTAATAATATCTGGAATAAAATAATAAATAGTCAACATGGAATACTTATCATAATGTCAAATACATATATTTATTGAAGAGACATCAAAAATTCAAAATAAAAATATTTAAATGCAAAAATATTATATTTGTGTCTAATGTTTTCTAGAAATTATCCTCAAAGAGTATGGTCCCTTTGGTATGTCAGAACCCATTACACTCAGAGTGATATTTTTAATTAGGCCAGAGAGATTTTCTGAATTAAGTCTGATTCACAGACTTAGGAAAGGCATTAAGTCACATCAGAATTTCCGGAGACCTTAAACATTTTTGGAAATGAGTGAAAATGGTAGATTTCTTGGATGTTTTGTTTCTTCTTCTTTATCTTCTTCCCTATGTTTCACTCAGGTTTGGCAGTTATCATAAATTCTAGATTACACTACACGTCCTGTTTATTATCTACATATTGTGAAAAGTGCAGGGATAACCAGTTACTCAATTTACAATGAAATAGATAAAAAGCAGAAAAAACCTATATTTGACAGATTAAGATCTTGCTGGCACCTAAAATAGGACTGGGCACAAAGAAGGTATTAGTAGATGACATGAATTAGCGTTTTGTGAAGATATATTATACTATAACAATATAGTATCCAAAACAGTTCAGTTGGTCTTCAACTATTACCAAGAATTGAAGAAAAATCTCAAAACTTAGGAATAGCTAATACTAACAGAAAGCCTATACACAAAACCTGAAAAAATAGTAATGTTATTCACAACTTGCTAAAGTTAGAAAGGAATACGACTTTTAAGACTCAAAACATAAGCTTAGTCAACATATGGCATGATATTTTATACTTAGAAACGTTCACTTTGATTGACTAGATTTAGGCCAAAAGCCAGAGGACTCTAGAGTGATCAGATCTCCCTGATTATAGCTGACATAACCGAGGACTGGCTTTCATATATTGATTTCAGTAGAGAACCAATGGCGTACCTCTTTTGTGTTCTCATCCTGGCAACCTCGACAACACAACCATTTCCCTCACTCCTCATGAAATATTGCTAGTAAAAATAATTAGAACACTGAGATCTAACTTGGTATGCGTACTTGTTGCATTCCCTGTAACAGTACAGAGAGATGTCATTTCCACAGATATAATGAACAAGTGGACAGCTAACATAATAAATACTTATATGAAATGGAATTTCTTACTGAAACTCCAAAACTCTCACTTTCATTTGGAAAGATGAATACACTTATCTTACCATCTTTCTATCTTAATTACAAACTACTGTTTAAGTACACAAATACACACACACACACACACACACTCTCACACATACATATCTCTAGTTGAAGGGTCATCATTTAAGAACCTAATAACTCAGACACTCTATAAAGAACAAGTCAAGATCATGCACAGATTTTTGGGATGACAATAGCTCCCTCATTACAATGCCTTGAAAAGTTCCTAGGGATCACTCCTGTTGTTATTCAAGAGACCACATGAGATGCTACTCAAACTAGGGTAGTTGGCTGCAAGAAAGGCAAGTACCGGAGCCCTGCGTATCTCTTATTCTTCCACTACATCTTCTTCCCCCTCCCCCGAGCCCCATGCAATAATGCATAGTCACCTAGTCTTTTTAATAAAATCAACTCTAATTTTGAAAGTCTTGCATCTAAAAAAGAAAGTTATTCATCTTTCATAAAAGTACATTTTTTCTTTGCTTTCAACAAAATTTTATTTCCATTTTTGTCAATTGGGTAGTGATATTTTAATCCCAATTTGAACTTGCTATTACTTTCTCATTTTATATCCTATAATAGTCATATAAATTTAAGGTTAAATGAGGATGGAAGAGGTATTCTTGACAGAAAAGTTGTTTTTCATGAATAATATTCAGAAAATCCTAGGACAGAAAATAAAAAGCAAAGGTACATAAATGCTACCTTGATTAACAACTATTTGATAATAAAAAAATCCCCACTTAATTTTTAGTTTCATGCTTAAAATTTTCATTTTACGTATATATCTGGTATTTTTTAGCACATTGTTTTATATATTTGGTTAATTTTCTCATGTTGCCTCCCTCCCAACTTCCTTGCCTCCCTCCCTCCCTCCCTCCCTCCCTCCCTCCCTTCATCCCTCCTTCCCTCCCTTCCCTTCTCCTTCCTTCCTTCCTTCCTTCCTTCCTTCCTTCCTTCCTTCCTTCCTTCCTTCCTTTTTTTCTCTGGCTGTACACAACACACTTACACAATTGGAGGCCCAATATATGCTTCTAAGTCATTACTTTATGGCAAGGAAATAGTACAAGTAGTGATTAGACTATCAAATTTTAAAAGATGACCATTCAGTGTAAGTGGTATGCTTTGCCAGCAAATTAATGATTGATTAAATCTAAGTCTCCTATCATTTAGGACTTGTGCTAAATAAAATGGAAGCTTTCAATTATTTATTCAAAGTAAAAGAGATAAATATATAACTACTTATAAAATAGATGAAGATATACATTTTTTAGCACTATAGTCTGTTTCAGACAAAAGGCAACTTTTATTTGTAGCTTAAACGTCTCAGTACTTCATTATCAATGAAAGCACACTGGCTATAGGCTAAAATAACCCACAGACATTTAAAATGTATTTGACACTCTCAAACTTCCAAAGGAACAATATTAAAATTTTATTTGTGGAAGCCCATTCCCCAGACAGAAAATTTGAGAAAAATACAAAATGAAAGTAGCCTCATAATCATTTATTTTAGCTGTAAACCTATTTAAATTAAACTAATTTAATTTGATAAATATGACAAGAATTTTAAATTACTTGACCAAAACCACATGATTTTTTTTAACCCGCATCATAGCATACTAACCACTTCCACAAAAAAAAAAAATGAGGGACTGGAGAAATCGTTTAATTGTTAGACCACCTGCTTGGTATATTTGAGATGCTGGATTTAATCTCTGGCACTGCATGCTCCTCATCCCCAGCACTATTATCTGTAGCCTGAATGGCCCCCAAGAAAAACTGATATAATCCAACCCTTATTTTAAAATTTTATTAAATGAGGCTTGCTAACAGGAGAATACTGTTACCTATATCTTATATTCTAAAGTTATTTTTAAATCTTCTACATTTTACTCTTAATATTGACTGACTTATTGTCCTTCCTTCCTTTCTCCTACCCCTTTCTCTCTTTTTCTCTACTTCCTTCCTTATTTCCATCCTCCCTTCCTTCTTATCCTTTTTTTATTTTCCTTTTTGAGTACTTGTTTTTATTTTGGAGACATTCCAAAAGACATTCCAAGTAGTGCCCAGGGTTTACTCCTCTGTACTCAGAGGTCACTCCTGGCATTGCTCAGGTAGTGAGGTGCTGGGGATAGAACCGAGGTCAGCTACATGGAAGAAAATACCATAGCCCCTATATGGCCTCTTGAGTCTTCTTTCTTGATATGCACTATTCTCATACCACTGCAAAGGCCATACATGGAGTCTGAGTTCATTGATATATATTTTATATGATACTTTGTTTATATAAAACCAAACATATGAAAATATAAAAACAGTCTCATCTACCCAGTTTACCATATGAGCCATCTGTGAAGGACACTTGAGAAGTGAACTGGTAGGTACAAATTGCCAGACTGACTAATGCTAGGATTAATTTCTAGGACTTGGCTGGAACTTTTTTAATTTTCCCTGTTCCCCTTCTATATTTTTTTTGTCCTGCACTAAAAGTGAAATATCTATTTCCATAACTCTGCTTCATCTTTTCTTACAGGAATATTTTATCATATAACTGAATATGTTCTTATTTTCTCAGGAATAACCACAGTATTTTATATGGGCCATCTTTGGAACTGTTCAGGGGACCCAACAGTACCAAGGATAAATCCAAAGCCCAATTCCTGCTGAATATGTGCTTTATACTTGGGGCATGTCCTGGTCCCAAAATGTTAAGTTCAAAAGTTGCAATCTATAACCAACGTTTTTGATTCTTGAATATTTCTTCATTCATATGGAATATAAAAATATCTGAATACTCTAATGTGACCCAGAGGTGCAATAAAACAAATTAATGTATTAGTTGAATTTAAACTTTCTGCTGATTTTTGAAATAGTTTCAATCCCCTTAAATAAAATAGATTGCACTATATACCTATCTTACACTGTATAAAGAAAGCTATTACTATACCTATACAAGAGCTATTTCATCTACATATTTGAAGAAAGACAAGGCATAATTTTTGATAATAAGCTTAGAAATAATTTTAAAAAGTGCTTGATAATACGAACTTTGTGTGAAAAAAGCTTTAAAGTAAAACCACTTTTGCAAAACACCTCCAAAATCATTTTTGCTACCATTGTATTAAATCAGAAAACTTTGACACTGAGCAAGTTTTTCATCATCTCACAAGTGGCACCATTTGAAAATGAAAGCTATATTTTTTTATTGTTTTAAAACAATTTTCTGCATTTTCTTCATGACTTAAGTACATTGGGTATCACATTGCTACATTCAGAAATGATCACACAGAATTAAAACCCTGAGCAAAGTGCACTGTGGTATCTAACAACATTTTCCCCAGGACAATTAACTCATATCCTATTACAGCCAGTTAATTTACCCATGCTAGCATTTCCATTTATAATCAGATGTTCTAATTCTTTCAATGACTCCTGTTTTCCTGATTAAAGTGACTAGCAAGCTCAAGTAATGATGGCTGATATTGGTTAATGCTCACCATAATACATTTGTGGTAACTTGCTGAGCTTTATTTGTTTTAAACTCTGGTAGAGGTGAGTAATATAATATGTGTATACACTGGTATTTACAACAACCACAAGATTATAATGATAATATTATTCACCTGCCAGTTTTAAGGTGGAACATGTTTCTGAATAATCATTATTAATTCACTAATATTTTTAAAGTGAGTAAAATATTAAACTATAAATATGTTATGATGCTGTACAACTTTATTATCCCAAGAAGGACTATATATCCTAATAAAAATGCAAAGTGTACATTGAACATGCTGGAAAATATTTTTGACTGGTTTAATATCTCTTAATATTTATTATTTGATTGAAAAAAAATTATACTGTCACACTTAGCAAAGGGATGGCAACTTCTAATGACCCCTTCAGGAGCTCAAGTTCACCTAATGTCTTTCTGTACTTTAGAAATAGAAATATTTATTCTTTCACTTCATACAGTTGACTCAAGATAAGCAGTGCATCCAAGGACACATCAAAAAGGTCAATTCACTAAAATCTATACTTTAAAGAGTCTACTGTGTAAATATGGTTACCCCAGATGGCAATTCAAAAAAATCTGGGCTAAAGCTCTCTCACTGTGACCTTGAACACATTAGTTTCTCTTTATTTGAACTGGATTTGAAATAAGACATGTTTCTAATCATTTCCGGGTAAAATAATTTATGAATTCATGTGTGTGCTTTCTGTTTCAATACTGATAGAGAAAATACTCAATCATTAGATTGCTTCTTCAGGGCTAGAGAATAATATGGAAGATGAGTGATTGCCATGATCATGCCAATCTCTGTCTAAACCCCAGCAGCACGTAACATCCTTGAAACATCGCTTCAGGGGGGCGGGGGGTGGGAGTCACTCCTGAGCACAGGCTGAGAATAGACTTTGAGCATACTCGGTGGTCTCCAACTCTCCTCCACATAACCCAGTTAATAAACTGTATCAATTCTTTAAGTTATCTTTATGACAACTAAGTTATACTGAATTAGAGAAATGACATTTAAAAGTATGATCACAAATAGTTCCCAACTAGAAAAAAATAATATAAAGGTCTGAGAAAATTTCTACTTTCTCTTCAAAAAAAGTACCTTCAATAAGATGAGTTTAACAGTTGCATAAATTTTATTACAAATTCACCAATTTCACTGGATTAGTGACCATTATATCACTAATTCCAGTAGAAAATTATTGCTTATTCTACCTGATAATTATCATGGATTTGCATACCACACACTAACATTGGAATTCCTTTTTTCTACTAACTTATGAATAAATTCCTTTAATGATTTTTTTTTTCAGAAATGACTGTGCAACCTACGTTTGACCATCTTCATTTATGCAGATTTCAGAACATAGACTATTGTGTGGAGCAAACTTTATTGAGTTTCTTAAGGGAATACATTTTGTCCTTATATGGAAGCAATTTTCTTTCATTTAGACCAACTGAGATTTGCTTTGCCCTTAGAAATCTCAAAGAATGATTTGGATCCTTTGTCTTTTATCTGCATTCAAGTGTTTTAAATATCCTGAGTAACTCTCCTATGCTCAATCTGTCCTCTTAAATTTTTCTTAGATTCACATACTTTCAAAAGCACAGAAGTACCTGTTTTACAACAAAAGGAAAATATAGTAGCTTACATCGGAGGTAATCATATGTATGTGTTTTCTTTTCTTTTGAGACTTAAAGGACTTCTGAGAGATGTTATGTAAGAAGTCTGTAACATGATCCTAGCTCTCTGCCATTGAATCAAAACAAGTTCTCAGAATTCTTCTCAAGAGAAAGTTCAGAAAGAAAAATAAGTCAACACTTGTTATCACTAAAGAGTATGCCCCTTCCCTGATGTAGTGAGGTCTCCATATGTTACAGATAAGGAAACTATGTACCACAGAGGTTAAATATAGTCTCACAAACCTGGAACAACACCCTAATTTCTAAAATTCCTAGTTTCCATATTCTGTAGAAAGTTGGAAGGCATGTTAAAAATCAGCTAGGGTAGGGGAGCAAAAATCTGCTAACCCCAAATATATCTTTGGCAAAGATTGACTTCATGGAAAGAGCTTTGAAGTCTGAGTAGAGCTGCCTTTGAAAAGACACTTATATGCACAAAGAAAAGGATCTTTCTACTTCTCACCCACTGTACCAAGAAAAATGTAATCCGTTTATCTCCCTTCAGAGGTTAGGTCACACGCAAATCCATGTATATTTGTTTTATACATCCTAACTGACCTTCTTTTTATTCCCACCCCACTTTCTACCTGAATTCGGTTATTTGCTTTTGATAGTTCTCCCATACACATATGATGCTTATATATCAATAATAATTGTTTGTGATTTTTAAATCAATTTGCCTGATACTTATCTAATTCTTTGGCAAGCCTCTGAATAACCCAGAGTGACACAAGAAGACTTCTTTCTTTCTTTCTTTCTTTCTTTCTTTCTTTCTTTCTTTCTTTCTTTCTTTCTTTCTGTCTGTCTTTCCTTCGTTCTTTCTGCATCCCAGCATTGATCATATATCTTATTTTACTGACATCCTTGTGTCTAAGGGATGAATCCATATCTTCTATGTTTTATTGCCTTTAAGATAAAGTACAAAAAGAATGAAAGATACTGAAATAAGTATGTTGAACACAGTGTACATCTTCAGGAGCGGTGGCAGATAAAGCAGAGAGGTTGTATGTTACTTTAAGACTATTGCCTATCTCTCTTACATATAATAAAATACCTAAAGGGTATAGCTTTGGGAATGAATCTAAAAAAGCAGAAGGAGCATATATATTCAGGCAACTTACAAAGCCATATTCAGGATTACAGAGAGAGAATTTATGTAGGAACGGGAGCTCTTGAGAATATAAAGTAAAGCACTGTAATTACCATATGGAAGACATTCATTAAGATTATATGGTTTTATAATATATGAAGCATACTTGGAAATGGAAATCTTGCATAGGGTCAGGAAAAAGGCATGTGGCATAAAAAGTATTCTCTGCCAGCAAATTAATTAAATTCCCCAGTTCTAGAAAAGGCCATATATTCTGTGCAAGCACTAACTGAAAGTCAGATGGGAAGGACCTCTAGAAAGTGCCATAATGTACTCATAAATAGAATTTAGCAAGAGCCACTGACAACTATTTGACAGTAAGAAAGTATTCACATAAATGAAGAACTTACTTTCATTAACTTTCGTTAAGAAGAGCCCATATGGGAAAGAGTATACTTCACGTATCTTTCCATTGTTTGCTCTGTTTTTTCATATGTATAACCTATTGCTGCCAGTTTGGACAAACTGGCAGGCTACCGAATGTAGCCTGCCCACACGGCAGAGTCTGGCAAACTCCCCGTGGTGTACCTAATATGCCAAATACCAGTAACAATGATGGGTCTCATTCTCCTAAAGAGCCTTGAATATAATCTCAAGGCTAGGATGAAGGAGACGTTACTGGGGCCTGCTCGAGGCAATCGACGAATAACAGGATGGTCGTGATTCGTGATAACCTATTGCTACATATTAAGACATACTATTAGCTATTGACATAAAAATTTACATTGATAAATAATTTTTCTTTTATCTTTTTTCTTTGTGGAAATCAATATGTATTTAAATATTTGGGGGCTTGGGGATTTTGTTTTGTTTTTTATTAACTGCAAAACTTGTTATAGGGGTTACTGGAGTACTTTGAAAAAGATTCAGCTCAAAAACTACTTCAAACCAAGATGTGTATTCAGCAACAATAACAAAAGAAGGCTGAGAATCCTTTTACACAACTGTTATTGTTTTAAAGTTAATTTTATGTATTAATCATCTGTTTTTTATTAACCTATACTATTCTATATTATTTTTAAATACTGATTTTCTCTCCAAAACACCTTCATTATGTTGAAATTAGGACCAAAGTCTTTTTCAATTTTAAACTGTGCGCCATTTTCCACTTTTCCCTGAGTTATTAAAAGAGATGTTCATGAATCTTTAAATTGACTTTACGTAAAAATATAAACTGACAACTACTTCCTCAATTCTGTGCTTTATATAAAAAAGTACAATTGGCACTAGATAAGAATAAGGGGAATGCAAAAAAGACTTGCAACCTTATAATACAGAGCAATTAGCAATACTGGGACTATAAACCCTAGAAAATAATAGAGAGAGAGACATAATTTACCCTGACAGTACAGCAGAGTACTTATCTGAATTTAGTTCTTGGAAGTGCTTTTCTTTTGAAAAGGAATAGAACTTATTTTTGTATTATCTCCAGAAGAAAGCTTGGGATATATAGATTCAAGTTACAGGAAAGCAGATTTTAGTTAAATAGATGAGAAAGCCAGGAAGTTAAAGATATCTCAAAACAGTGTCATCTACCTCTGGATTTTGTGTCACTGAAATTGTTCAAACAGCTGAATCAGTCTTACAATGGCATTTAAGGGTTGCACAGCTACTGGAGATTGGATTAGTAGGCTGTAATGTCTCCTCCAATGCTTGAAATTCCATGATTAATTCAGTAAATATTTATTTTATATTCCAGGAACCACACACACACACACACACACACACACACACACACACACACACACACACACACTACCCTTACATTCAGAGATAATACATTTGATTGATTCTACAATAATATTGATAGAATGTGCTGGGGAGGAATACTTTCTCTTGTATCCTCATTTTCTCTCTGGCTGTTGCAGTGTTTCTCTCTAGGCACAACACTTTCATTCAAATAGTAGCTCTAAATTAGTGCTCAAGTCCTAACTTCACTGTCAAAAACATTGTTCCAATATAAAAAGCACAAGAAAAAGCACAAGAAAATACTGTACACAAATTGACATATCTCGTTTTCTTTCTCTTTTGATAATTTACCTCATAAGCTTTTCTACGAATAAAGGAAACATAATCTCTTAAGGTCTTTTTCTCTAACTGAATTAATTGTTTTTTCCCCTCCCACTTTTATTGCATATTCCTTTAAATGCCTTAAATGTCCATGGCTTAAAATGATACAATTCTCTCAGTATTTATTGTTTTTTTAATTTACTTACTATTTCAAAATATTTCCATTTTGTTTTCAAAGATTTTTTTGTGTACTTGATTTCTTCTCTTTTCATAATCAAAATTTTATTCTCCCTTGTTTTTATGGTAAATTGATACAATTCTTTGATACTCAATTCCTTTACTTTCCCATAATTTAAAAAAATAATTTGCCTGATTTGTTTTTCTCAATGTATTTATAATAGTGTTGCTGAACATTCCTTCTTTTATATGGGATGTGAGTATATCTATGTTTTTTTCTTACCATGAGATTGAACAGTTTTTTAAATTTTATTGTTTCTGCACATAGAATTTCAAAAAATACTTATTTAATTTTGTATTACTCACCTAAACTTTGGGAAGAAATATTTATTATGAGAAAAATAGATGGAACCATATGTGAAGCTAATTAATTAAAATGAATAAGTTAAGGGAAATAAAAACAAAGTAGATGAAAACATTATGAAAGAGAAATTCTAGCCTATAGGAAAGTGAAAAAGACAAATTAATGTTTTACAAACCTTTCACTTTTCTTTATTTAATAAATAATCAATACTCATCAGTAGATCAATTCATAAGGAATAAGATGGATTAATACTTTGGAAACAAGAGTTGAGCAAAAGTAAGAATCCTAGATTGGTTTAACAGTATTCAAAAGAAACTTCATAAAAAGACATCTACATCATAGTCAATGTTGAATGTTGTTGGTTGTTTATATTTCTTTAACTCTATTTAAAAATTAAATCTGTTTAATACATATAGTAGTAAAAATGGTCGACTCTCTTTATGTATATAAATTAAATAACTGGAAAATAAAGTTTATTAAACGAAGTTTATAAAATAAAGTTTATTAAAAGTTTATTACATAAATGCTCAATCTGTGTTTTTTGTTTTTTAATTAATTTTTAAAATTTCGGTGTCAAACCTGATGGTGTACAGGAGTTACCTCTGGTTTAGTGCTTAGGGTCACCCCTTGGGGTACTCAGAGAACCCGTACAACGCTGAGGATCAGACTCTGGCCTCCAACATGCAGGGCCTTCAATCAGCCCGTGGGGAGCTATCTCCCCCGCCAACAATCCATGTTAATTGTTCTTTTGCTGCTGTGAGCTTTCTAAACAGTCCTGGGAATAAATCTCTTGAGATGGAAAGACTCAACTGTCCAAAGGCCTGTGGTCTTGAACAATTATCCCCACTGGGAGAGATGTGAAGGCCAGAGCATAGCATGCACCCAAGGTTGAAAGCATAACAAAACTGGGCAGATAGGATCTTGAGGGACACGTAATCATTTCCGAGCTTTATCTGAGAGAAGCCACACAATCCAGCTTTACTGGTTACTGGTTGCATCAGCAAAAATGCACATAAATCAAAAGATTGTGTCTTTTATGTACACAAACAAGTCCCAGTATGTTACCGTTTTAAGGACTGTAGCAAGTGATGCACTACTTTAGACACACCCACTAACTTTAAAAGACATTTGCCAATAATTTCCCTAGCCCAAAGGCAGTCTGCTAGTCACATGTTCTAAAGATTCTGAGAGTTATTGTGATGTAATATAGAGCCTGACACATCCAGGGAACAAGCCCCTGCAGGTGCTAAGAGAACCAGTTCCTCTAGGGAAAAGGGAAGTCAAGGAGGCAGGTGTTTTCCTGTGACCACTGAGTGTTTATGCTCAATTGGCTTTGAGTCTGCGGGAGTTTGAACCCTGAGGGATGAGTTCCTTTCACAATGGGTAGCACAGAGGACAATGACAATCTTGGGATGGGACTGACACATAGTCCCTTCTATCTCATACAAATGCAACCAATTGACTTTACCAAAGGCTGGGCAGAAAGCAATTAGCATCCAGTCAACTCATTCAGCTCTCACATCTGAATGACAGGGCTTTGTAGACTATTTTATTTTATTTGAATTATGCTACATGAATTTTTCTATAGTCAGGGGAGCAGTCATCATTATTAATATGTACACAATTTTGTTCAATGCTTTTGAAAAGGCAGGTTCCATAATGGCTGATAATGATTAAAAGTTCAGAAAATGCCCCCATGTCATGTCATGTTTTTCAAAGTCATGTTATATAGCAACTGCTGAATTTTGAAAATGGAATAAATAAATGCAGAAGTTCTGTTATTTTCCTATGTCATCATCAGTTGAAGAAATGATACAGCCTCTTTCTCTGAAAATGATTTCATGAATTCCCTATATTTTGATATTACAAAAAATAATTTAAGTCTGCATGGAATTCTGAAAAGCATAGCATGCTGAAATTTGAAAAGTTCTACTCAGTTGAACAAGTTTTCCATATCCGTTGCCTGAGTAGTGGGTCAATGTGAAATATACAGACTGTCAATGGAGAATGCAGAAAAGGGGCAGCTACCCTGCTTCATGAGATCCACCATACCTGTTGATTAATGGAGAGGCCTTAACAGCACTCTTCTTCCATGCGTCTTGCCATGAGGAAAGGGGAGGAAGGGAAAGGTAGTGATGGCAGCAACACCTGGGGAAGGGAGATGTGGAAATATGTAAAGGGAAAATCAGCAGCCCCTACACAATGGTGTCCATCCATAGACCTGTCAATACAACAATTCTAAAACTCCTGAGCTTTGGTTTTAGACTCTGATACATTTCAAAGGCCTTTCAAATAGATTATGTATTTTGAAAGGTGTTAATCTGAACAATTGCAAGTCCAGGGAAATAGTGGCCCCTGATCTCACTTAACTTATTGATAAGAAGCTTAAGGCAAAAATCTGAAGCATAAAGTTATTTTGACACAGGTTTAAGAAGAACTATAAAAAAAAACAATGCCAAATATGTGCAGTATGCTTTCTGCAATATAGGTAGGATTAGCTTTCTCATGTTCCTCTATCAATTTGCTATATTGCTCACTTTCTGTTTGCATTTTCTAAGGATATGCAGCTTTGATATTAAAACAACTTTGATTTGTTAATTTAATAAAAAATTAAACAAATTCTTATATAATTTCTGAGATTGAACTAATAGAGCTGCAAAAATGTTTATGATTTAATAATATTTATAGCATGTTTTTATGTGGCGTATATGTAACATAAATTTATTATATACAACTTTATGGAAAATGATACGATTGAAATGTTTAATAAGCAGCTGATAACAATAAATTATTTTGTTTTTAATAATGGCCAGTTGCTATGATGATACCGATTTATAAGATAATACCACATCTGAAGACAATACATTGCTATGGACTTTACTTTTAGTGGTTTTGTTTGTTTTCATTCTATTTTATTTAATTCTGTTTAGTTTAATTTAGTTTAGTTTAGTTTAGTTTAGTTTTAGAGCCACAACTAGTTGTTTCCAGAAGTTACTATCACCTCTCGTTAGGGGGTTTCCCTTTGATGCCCAAGGGACTAAGTGGTACTAGGGATCAAACCATCATGCAAAGCCCATGCTTTATTTAGCTGTTTCTTCACTCCCTTTATTTAAAAATAAATTTTTAACATCGTTATAATTATATTTAAATGCTAACTGCAGATGAGACTACATTGCTTTGAGTTTTTTATTTAGAGGTCGTCATATGTTGTGAAAACAGACTTATGAAAACCATTCACATATTTTATGAGAAAAGCAGTGATCTGCTCTGGTTTGAAAATGCTGATAATAGAGGGGATTATGCATGTTACAGGGGAGCAAGCATATGAATGTCTTTGTAATCTCTTCTCAATGTTGATGCTCACCAAAACTGTTCTGAAAAATAAGCCCAACAAAAATCATAGTTTGAAAAATGAAAACATTAGCATGAGACTGTTTAAAAAATTTAAACTTAGATTTACTTTTCTGAAAAAAAAATATTTTGACTGTCTCATCTATACATTCCTGAGAGTACTGGTTGCAGCAGACCCAGAGCATTTCTAAATTTCTTTAAAGATAGGGTTTTCATGAATGCATGTTTGCATTCTTGTTTCTGAATGTGATTCTAACCTCTAATCCCTGTGTTTAGAAAAGCAGCCATCACAAAGATCTTTGGAGTTTGGAGCATGATAATCCTTTCAGTTTTGCCTTAATCCTGTTTAGACAAGGTGTCTCATAACTTTCCAGTTTCTGAGCCCTTCTGGTCTTTGACACACTACTTACTACCAGCCATCATCTCTGTTTGAAATAACATGGTCCACCTAATACTTAGGCAATAGTATTAGTCAGCCCTTGAACTGAGAAATTTGAAAACTATTTGGTTATCATAAGAGATTAGGATCAAAGAATTTTGCAGTAGATAAAGAATCTGGGTCTGCTGGATTTAAAAAAGCCATGCAAAATGGTAAAATCAGTTTCTCAGTTGTTGTGGTTGAACTCTCTTGGTAGCTTTGCTTTTTTCCTCATGTATTGTTTTTAAATTTTTAAAGTTCAAACTGTTGTTACATCTCATATATTAAAATGGAAGTCCCTCTCCTTTCCCCTTTGTTGCTCTTGTGATGGCTAACAGTCTCACTGTCACAGATATTGAAGGTGGTTGTCCCAGGGGGTCAGACTCACACGCTAAATTTAAATCTCTCTTATAAAAAAAACTTTTTTTGAGAAGAGAGAAAGATAGGAAGCCTGATTTCAAAAACACAGGCTTCTGCAGAGTGGAAAAAGAAAGAAAGACACAGACAAAATATGTGTTCAAGGGAAAACAGTGTCTTGAAAAGCAAACTAAACCCTAGGTTAAAGAGAGAACTTGGGGCCTGGAGTGATAGCACAGCGGCTGGGGCATTCGCCTTGCACGCAACTGACCTGGGTTCGAGTCCCAGTACCCAAGCACTGCCAGGAGTAATTCCTGACTGCATGAGCCAGGGATAACCCTGTTCATGGTCGGGTGTGACCCAAAAAGCAAAGAGAGAGAGAGAGAGAGAGAGAGAGAGAGAGAGAGAGAGAGAGGAGAACTTAACGGCCTGAGCAAGCAGCCAGCATGAGAAAGCCGAGGCTTGAATCTCAGCACTGAATGGTCTGCTGAAAAACTGAATGGAACAACCTCAAACACAGAATTAGGACTTGTTCTTAAGTATCACTAAGGGTCAAACTCAAAAATGAATTAAAAAGTCAGAAATCAAATCAAATTAAAACCTACATATCCCAGTCATATAAAATAAAATATATAAATAAACCTAATTATTCCTACATTTAAATATCTCTGACTGATAATTTTGGGAGTAGCATTTTGTGTTTGGAATAATCATATGTGGGAATATTGCAAGCCAGAATGAAAAGAATCCACATGCTCTTCACTTGGGGCCAGATAGTAACAGAAAAAAATATAATCTTTTAAAAATATATACAATTAATATTTTAAATGTTATAATGCACATTAAAATTCCTATTTGGATTTAAAATGCATGAACTATGATGAGGTCATATATTTGGAAATTTAGCACTGCTTTGTGAGATAAAAAACATAATTAACAGTATTCTTTAAGAAAAATTTTGGAAAATACACACATGTGTGCACAAAAAAACGGCATTAACACTACAGTTTATCAAGATAAAACAAGTACAATAAAATGATTTTATAAATAACTTCAATAAAAGAATTATAAAATATGATTAAGCTAACATTAAAGATTCAATTGATTGATAAAGAATAGAATTTTCTGGATTAAGGTAATAAAGTGAAAGCTATTTTTTTCATGTATATTAAAGGTAGGTAGGGCCAGAACAATGAAATAATAAGGGATGGTTGGTAGAAAACAGTCTATCTACAGAAAGAGCTAGATTTTATATACAGGAAGAGAATAGGGGGATATGTACCAGGTAAAAATAAAGTTGATGGGAAGATGGTTTGTGATTCATTTAGACCTGTAGTGAACAATAATGGATAGGAATTATTTCTCATGTAGAAAAAAAGTGTAATGTAGTGAATATTCATTGATCTCTTGTAAATATATCCTTTAATTTTTTGATTCTGGAAAAATCTGTATGATCATGGTAAAAATACTCCTATTAATAATCTGATTCTAATAATTGCTTAATTTAGTGAAATGAGTCTAGTGATCACAATGGTAAGGCAATGTCAAAGAGAGAAAAGTCGCTGGCTTGGTTAAGATCCACAAGGAATAGCTCTTTAAAATCAAATAGTAAAATAAAAGTCAAATTTTGTAGAGATCGGGGGTGAAAGGTGGAAGGTCCTTTACTGGGCTACCTCTAAAAGGTTGAATAAGATAACGGTAAAAGCATGAAAGAAAGTTTTCAGAAGAGAAGCTGACACGGCCTACAGCAAGGTGTCAGAGGAGTTGCTGAGATCCGTACGTCTGAAGTTCTTGAACGAAACAAAGATGTTATATTCTATGGAAGGAACAGTGGAGTTTGCAAGATGTGTAGAAAAGACACATGAAACAAATATAAAGGAGCGTTAATTAGGTAGTGATACCACCTTCCTCTGCTAAATGTCCTTAAAACTTTATCAAAATCTGGTACGCACAATATAGGATAAATGAGGAAATAATGCTACCATCAAGCATAAACATCTCTAACAATGACATTTTCCTTGTTTGATTGGTGAGGTCTATCTTAAAAGCAAAATTTCTCTTCCAGATAGAAATCATATATTTCAGCTGTGGGTTTTACAAAACTTTTCCTCCATTTCCCTTATACCTAGATAGTACTCTTCTGATCATGAACAGCCCAGAATATTCTCTTTTGGAGGTCATTATCCAGGCAGTGAGATGTCAGATTTTTTTTTTATTCTTCTAGATAATAGTTACTGGGTACTTGTATTTTTATTTTATTTTATGGTTTTGGATTTTGGACGACACACATTGAGATACTTATCTTTTTAGAGGCATTTTAGTAAATGTATTTATGTATATATTGCTAGTATTCATTGTTTATAAGGACTGACAAGAGAAAGAGATTCACTTGGTTGCCTGTGTTAACTGTAGCCCAATAGGATGAAACATACTTTGGTGACAGTAGGAGGGAAAAAAAATAAATCCTTTAAAAAGAAGGAATGTCACATGTGAAATATAAAGTAACATAATAGGAGACTAACAGCTAAGGATAGTAGAGATAAAGGCCAGGAGGATCTCCCCACTGCCTGGAAACTGATCCCGTGTGCTGGGGGAAAAGGTAGCTGGGATGGAGAAGGAACCACTAAGTAAATGATGGCTGGAGGGCTTGTTCCAGAAAGTAGATGCATGCTGAAAGTAAGTAGACTATGGACCAAACATGATGATCGCTTAGTACTGTATTACAAACCATAACACCGAGAAGTTGTGAGAAAGAGGAAATGTGCCTGCCACATAGGCAGGCAGTCGAGGGGGTGGGAGTGGCAGGAGGGATACTGGAAACATTGGTGATGGAGAATGGACATGGGTGGAGGACCGGGTACTCGAACCTTGTATGGCCAAAATGTAATCATGCAAGTTTGTAAATCTGTAACTGTATCTCATGGTGATTCATAAAAATAAAAATAAAAATAAATAAAAAGAAGGAATGTTACATGTTCTTGTTGGAATTGGGGAAATTGTCCCCTGCAGGCATGTCTGATATTGCCTGATTTGCTTTTTTTGTAAACGAAGAACGATAGCACAACAGTAGGGCGTTTGCCTTAAAAATAGCCAATATAGCTGACCCAAGTTTGATTCCTCCGCCCCTCTCAGAGAGCCTGGCAGGCTACCGAGAGTATCTTGCCCACACGGCAGAGCTTGGCAAGCTACCCATGACGTATTCGATATGCCAAACACAGTAACAACAAGTCTCATGATGGAGACGTTACTGGGCCCGCATGAGCAAATCAATAAACAACCTGAGGACCGTGACCGTAAACGAAGAACAAAGTGTGTGTGTGTGTGTGTGTGAGAGAGAGAGAGAGAGAGAGAGAGAGAGAGAGAGAGAGAGAGAGAGAGAGAGAGAGACCAGCCAATGCTTAGGACTTTCTCTTGGATCTAAGTAGATCTCGATGGGTCATATGTTGTGCCTGGAATTGAACTTGGTTCAGCCAGTTGTATGCAAGGCAAGAGTCCTAGCCACTTTACTATTGTTCTGGCCCATTGCTCTTAGTTTTTTAAATTATTATTATTATTATTATTGCTTTTTGGGTCACACCCAGCGATGCTCAGAGGTTACTCCTGGCTCATGCAATCAGGAATTGCTCCTGGCGGTGTTCAGGGGACCATATAGGATGCTGGGAATCGAACCTGTGTTTGCCATGTTGACTGCGTGCAAGGCAAACACCCTACCCGCTGTGCTATTGCTCCAGCCCCCAGTTTTTTATATTAAAGGCCCTCCCGTTGATCGTCGATTTGCTCGAGCGGGCCCAGTAACGTCTCCATTGGAGACTTTGTTGTTACTGTGTCTGGCATATTGAATACTCTCGGTAGCTTGCCGGGCTCTCCGAGAGGGGTGGAGGAATCGAACTCGGGTCGGCCATGTTGGCCGCTTGTAAGGCGAACGCCCTACCCACTGTGCTATCTTAAAAATAATTATGACTATACTGGAATTAGTTATACAGAATTTTCTGAAAATTTTACTAAAATCCCAGTGAATTTGCATTACACATTCTTAAAACTTCTAGGAAATCTATTGGGGGGCTGGAGATAGCACAGTGGTAGGGCATTTGCCTTGCACATGGCCGGCCCAGCCAAGCCAGGTTTGATTCCTTTGCCTCTCTCAGAGAGCCTGGCAAGCTACTGAGAGTATCTTGCCCACATGGCAGAGCCTGGCAAACGACCCATTACATATTTGATGTGCCAAACACAGTAACAATAAGTCTCACAATGGAGATGTTACTGGATCCACTCAAGCAAATCGATGAACAATGGGAGGACAGTGCTACAGTGCTAGCTAATCTATATTATTTTTTCTTAATAGTTTTCACATTTCAAGTGTTCAAATCTGTTCTCTAAAAGTCTAATTTATGATCAAAACAATGTGTATGAGCCACCATGCCCTTTGATACAAACCCATAGTTGATCTTAATACAACAATGGCTAATAGATGATCAGTGAGCTGAATAATGAACACATTCAACTAAAATTTTAATTACATAATTTTAGTCAATTGGTAAAATTGCTATTCCAAATCAGTTTATTCCAAAAGTAAAATTCATTATAAAAATTACCCATTTTATTTATTTAATTAGGGTTTTTTTAAGGGAGAATTCTAGCAAGTGAATTCAAAGGTTTGGGAGGAACCCTCCTGGTGATTCTCATACAATTGAGCTGGTGGTTTAACCCAGGGTTTCATGGAATTGGCTCTGAGTTCCTTGGGACTACCAGACCAACCACAGTAGTGCTCAGCCCCCTAAGACCACACTAGCTGGAGCACCAGGGGTTTCCAGGTCTGCACACAGCTATCCACAGGAGACCAGGGGTTCCTGAGGATTAAACTGGGGTCAGTCACAGGCAAAGCATGTTCCCTAAGATCTTTAATAGCTTTCTGACCTCTCTCCTCCTTGCCTTCACTGATAATTATTTAAGTCAATAAAATCATGAAAAGACTAAGAGTTTACATAAAACATGTGTAGTCACTACAACTATAGCCTTTTCAATCAACTTGGTTGATCATTTTATTTATGAAATTTTTAAGGATGCTCAATTTGTACTAGACACTGATTTAGTCAGTTATGCTTAAAAACATGGGCCCCAAAACACTTTTGCAATCACAGAAAGTATGCTGTTTCTTTTGTATGTAGTGTATATCATCAATTTTATTTATTGTGCTTAAAATAAAAACACCATAAACATAATTTTAAATGCACTTGACAGTACCCAAAAAAGTAGTTTTATGTCAAAACAAATAAAATATTTTTTAAAAAATTTCAGTATCATATTTTAAAAACAAACACAAAAGAGACAGCAAGTATAACATCCTGATGTAGACTCATGCAGGTGTATCACAAGTAAAAAGCTGAAGAAAAGAAAGAATGTGAAAAAGGGATCTCAAAGTTTACATACTCAGAATGAACTTTAAAAAAGAGAATTGACCAGCAGAAAGATGTTATATAAAAGAGGCAAAAATTATCCCAAAGAAAGAAGAGTATAGCTAACTATAGAATATTGTAGCAAAGAAACATAGTTGTTTTTTACTTGACTTTTCTTCAAACCCACCTTAGCCCCTGCCTGAATGTCCTATTGTCAACTCACAAGACCTAATAATTAAGAATGTATTGATGTTTTGAGGAAGATAGCCAAAAATGATGGAATGCATATTTTGCATGTGAGAGTGGCAGATTCCATCCCTGGAATGCGTAATAGCCAAGCACCAACAGGAATACCCCTGAGCAGTGCCAGATGTAATCCCAGATCCAAAAAAGAAAAAGACAAAAGAAGAATGTGTTGATGATTAAGAACAAATACATACTTTCATATTCAGCAATTATTAAATTATTTGATCCAGGGAGAGGACAGAAATTTTTAACACTTTTATGGTAGAAAAAACAGAAACGGAGTATAATTGATATGGAAATTCCCATGTAGCTATGTATGTTGGAGAAAAAAATGCAATAATATGAAATGAACTGCCTTGGAAATCCCACAAGAGAAGCATGTCTCTAATAGACTGTAACAAACCCAAGATCTTGAATGTCGAATCCATGGTCAACTTTACCCTCTTACAGAGTTGATGAAGACAAAGAAATCTTCAGTTTTAGAGAATGATGTCTCTAATAGACCATAGATCTTGGACTCTTAACCCATATTCAACTTGACTCTCTCAAAGTATGGAGAAATACAAAGCAACCCTCTGTTCTAAGATAAGTAACATAGGGTCTTCATAAATGCAGCATGAAATTCAAATTGGGATAACATAGATAGTAGCAAATGTATATGTTATAACTTCAAAGAGAACTTTAAAAATCTACAGAAGATATCTGACCTGAATGTTTACATTGCCTTTGAAATTATATTTTAATTGTATCTTCATTTTAACCTAGATGATTTAATCCCGATGTCTTAACAATTTTTATTAGAGAATGCGGTGTTCTAAACATGCACTTACTCACAAAGTCAACCATTCAATGGCAGTATCCACAGAACACAGCTTTGTTAAGCCTGTGATATGCAGAGAATGTTATGATTTTTTTCTCCATGCTAAGTATGTGGCACCTAGACACTATCTTTGATCTTTAAAGCCCCTGGTAGATAAAATATTTTAAAAATCTATTTTGCACCTATAAAACAAAGGTTTCCTGTTCTTGAATTCTCTTAGAACAGAGGAGAAAAAATTTCTAGTAGGAAAGCATAGATTTTAAGTTCAAAATGTACTCTCCATTAAGGCCAAGTTTTAGAATTCTCTGAAACAAATATTCTTTGATGCACAAATAATCACTGCATTAACAATACCAGTGGTCAGAAGGAAAAACATGCTCTTAGATAAAAAAACATTTGCAGTACTCTCCAGAGATTAATATAAGTTTATTTCATTCTTCATTTCCTTAAGTGATATGTTAGATACTCAAAATAATTTTGACTGATTTCTCAACTAACATAATTTATTTTAGACTAAATTATTATAAAATAAAATAATCACAAAAGCCAAATAACTTTTGGCAATTGTAGGTGGTCCAGGACTACAGATACTAGTAATTTATTCCCTAATTAATTGAGCGATAATCTACTTTCCGAACTTCTGTTCTATCCTACATACTGCCCTAATAACTATAGCTATAATGAACATAGAAAAATGGTCTCTGTTATCATATAGCATAAAGTCTAGTATATTAGATGTTTAATAAAGTTATATGGGCCTTTATTCCAGCCAATATACACTCAGACATTTGCCATAATTATTTCCAAAAGAAACTCGTTGTAATAAATATATATAATAAAATTTAAGTCAGAGGTTTATTCACTTCATAACCTTAAATTTCCTGATTTTAATATTAAAGTTTTATGTTTTAAACAGAGTGGCATCTAAATCCCATTATTTTGTATTCACAAGTAATTTCTATTAACTGAAATTAAATATTGGACCACCTTACTTTCACTTTTCTGCTCTCATCTTTCTCAACATATACAAATATGCATGTATGTGGAAATTGAATGTAGGCATTTTGTAATGAAATTCTAACATGCAAATCTCTATCCAGCCTTATTTCTAGGCCACAGTTTGCTAAAAGGTTCTTCACTGTGTCTTTAACATTTTTGCTGCTACTTCTCTTTTCTAAGTATCAACAATCATATTCCAATGTTGTCATGTCAGGCAAGAGTTGTCAATTCTGAGTTAATTTAACCACAGAAATGTAATACTCTACTCTCATCTGGGAAACAATTATTTTTGGTCAAAAATGTTGCAGTCTTGAATAAGATTAGCAGAAACTGTGCAATGCCATTTTGAATTTACCCAAATGAAAATGAAAACAAAATGGATGATTTCCTTTGTGAAGTTTAAACAACGTCACTCTACAGTTATTTATAATTCTAAACCTCAAGGAATGATTATTCATAGATATGTAGAATGGAAAGAGTGGAAAACAGTCTGCTCATCCAATCCCTCATTTGAAATACTTTGCACACTGCTCTTAGTTAATGTATTTTATTTTTAAAATGCAAGTTGTTCTTTGACTGTAAAACAGACACTAAGTTAAACATTTTTCATTATTTTATTTTCAGCATATTCATATATAAAGAGAGAACCAGCATATTCCAAATCAGAATTTACTTAATACATGAAAATTCTTTTTTAAATTAAGCTTCCATTTAAATTTACATGAACTAAAATGCCAAATTTGGGCAACATTACTCTCTCAAAGCATATATCTTATTTAATTATGTATGTATAAATTCATGTTTTATTTCAAGTCTATAAAATATGGTATACTCTTGAGAAATATGACAGATGATACAACTGCATGAGCGTTTTACATGTGCACATGTTTTCATACTTCCAAAAATTGCTGATTTCTTTTTAATTTCATCAACTGTCTGAATTGCTTGGCTAGCATCAGCTCTAATAAACAGCATATGGTTTTGCTAATATATGTGAAGAACCTGTTTTTTCTTTTCCCTTATGACATAAATGCTCTTTTATACTTTAGTAATAAGTTTAATATTTACTCACAGTAAGGGCCAGAGTGATAGTATTCAGGGTAGGGTACTTGCCCTTCATGCTACTGAGCTGGGTTTGATTCCCCACTACCTTATCTGGTGCCCTTGCACCACAAGGAGTGATTTCTGAGTGCAGAACTGGCAGTAAGCCCTGGGCACAGGGGGGATGGCCCCCAAAGCCATAATAAAAGTAGTAATACTAATAATACTATTGTACTACTATACTTCTTAAGTAGAAAGGGGAATTAAACATAAGCCACATACCACACAATTTTTAGTAAAAATGATAGTTACATTTAAGAAATTGTATAAAAAAAAACAAGTGTTACCACATGGAAAGTATCATGCTAAGTGAAATGAGTCAGAAAGAGAAGGACAGACACAGAGAGATTGCATTCATCTGTGGAATATAAAGTAAAAAAATGGGAGACTAACACCCAAGAATAGTCGAGATTAAGTACCAGGAGGTTTGCTCCATGACTTGGAGGCCAGCTGCACATGTTGGGGGAAAAGGCAGCTTAGATAGAGAAGGGAGCACCAAGTAAAGGGTGTTGGGAGGATCCTCCCAGGATGGGAGATGCATGCTGAAATTAGACTATAGACCGAACATGATTGCCACTCAATACCTCTATTGCAAACCATAGCACCCAAAAGGAGAGAGAGAGAAAACAAAAGGGAATGCTCTGTCACAGAGGTGGGGTGGGAAGGGGGAGATGGAGGGGTGGGAGGGATACTGGGATCATTGGTGGTATAGAATGGGCACTGGTGGAGGGATGGGTACTCAATCATTGTATAACTGAAACTCAAGCACAAAAATTTGTAAGTCTACAACTGTACCTCAATGGTGTTTCAATAATAAAAAAATTAAAAAAAAAGAAATTGTATAAAAAGCAAGTACATCTTTGTTTTAGTGTATGCACTCTATTTGTATATAATGAAGAATATGTACTTTTTTATATTGCTGCTATAAGTTTTCTACTGGTAAAATAAATGTCATAAATTTTCCATAGTGGAAACAACTTTCTTAGCTCCTTTAACATGTTTAATCAGCATATAAGTTAACAGGGGTTCATGATAAGCAAAGCATAAATCACCTTTTTGAAACCTTTTCTAGTCAAGCATAATTGAATTTGTCAAAAAAATGTTAATGTCAGTTCAGGAAGCAGGATTATAAAAGCTTTTCTTTTTTTTAATTCATACTAGGTCATTTTATTGTAAACATGCAAATCAATATTCACAAACATGATTTAAACAGATATTAAAGCTAAAGAATAGCTATGTACTTTTTAGCTTACTAATCTAAATCAATTACTTATTATAAATAGTTCATATATTCACTGAATAAAATATGCCTTTTCTATAATGTTGAGAACTTAATTTTAATATCATTGATCCTAGGATTCTTTTTATGTGTAGCCTTGAGGCTTTATTTTTAATTTCTTAATTTTATTTTTATTAAAAATACCGAGATATACAAAGTTGTTCATTATGTAGTTGCTTCAGGCATCTAGTGTTTCAACACCATCGATGTGACCTTCCTTTCACCAATGTGCCCATTTGCCCGCTCATCCTCAATCTTTCCCCTTAGAGATCTAACAAATTTACTTTATATTACTTGTTTCAATACAACTTTAGGAAATGGCTAATAGAATGGTGAGAAAATAAATCAGAGCCAATTTGTGATTGCTATATAATTTTAACCTATGTAACAAAAGGGAAAATAGAGTATAATAAAATGCTTCTCATGTACATAAGTAAGTTTTCAATTCTGCAATCTAAAATGTATTGCATTAAGTTTTATTTTATATTTGGATCCCATTATGGAAATAATTATGCCTTACTTGTCATTAATAAAACTTTTAAAGAAATTCTGTGATAACATATTTTGGAGTTACACAAAATGGGTAAGGCCTACTTATATAAATTTTCACCCCTACATTTTATATAAACACTTTGTTCATGATGATTTGATTGGCATTCAATAATCCAACACCAATCCCACCACCACTGTCACTATTCCTCCATCATTGTCTCCAATTTTCTCAAGCACTCCTCAAGCCTACATCCATAATAGGTCCACAACAAATTTTTTTCATCTTGCTTTTTACCAATATATTGCTAATGGAACAAATAAAAAATATTTCCTTTGAAGAAAATTAGTGTGAATTATATCTCACCATAGAGACATTAAGTCCGCATATGCAGGATTACTAAAATTTTGTTACAAGTTAAGCCTTCTGTATTACTGTTTTGACAGTCGAGATTGATCGCCCTCTATGTTACATCCCATCCAACCTGGATTATCACTGTTGTAGAGTTAGGCGATGTTGTGTGCAAACTGATAATGATAAAAGATATTTTAAAAGTTTAGTATAAAAAGAATCAAGGACCTGGTTCAAATGACTACTCACATGGCTTTCAGGTGTAGGACCCTAGGTGTGACCCCCAATAACTGTGTGGTGGCAATCAGTACTGTTAGATATGGTCCTGGTGGCCCTCCAGAAGCTCTGGATAGAGTCCCACATCTACCAACAACAACTCCAAATAAACACCACCACCAACATTCAGGGTAAAAAAGAAAAGACTCCCAAATCTTTAAAATGTGATTCAAAAACTTTTATGTTTAATTTCAGGTAGATGATGAGAGATGTGAATACTCTGATACGTCAAAATAAGCCTTCAGAGGAGCAGTTTACAGCTTAGACTTTTCATTCTGGGCATAAGACTGGTCTTTAATTTTACACTTATATTCAAAAACCTTAATCCATTTCTCTGCTAACATAATTCTAATTAAACTACTTTCTCTTAATTGACCATTCCCATTCTTGCCAATAAAATAACTGAATAAGGCAGTAGATTAAAAGCAGGCATGCCCAGTAAATGTGCTTTCTGTAAGAGCAATTTCTCCCCCCAAAATGGATAGTCTATGTTTCTTTCTAACTGAAATTTAGACTTGTGAGGCCAGGTTATGCATGATTAGAAAAGTCAAAGAGATATTCTACATAGATTCAGGCTTTTGAGCTCTCACATTAACTCAGCATCTCATTTTCACAAGGCGTTACTAGAATATTCTCCAACATGTATATTAGAATCCTATATAGAGACAGTCGTGTTCTTACAAGCCATAAATTTAATAAATCACCAGATCTATAACTTTCATTTTCACATTTGCATTACCATGTATTTTATAGAGCAATTTTCATAGTCATAGCTCTGAGACTGTTCAGTCTGATACAAATAAATAAATAAATAAATAAATACAATTTAAACATAAAATGCTTAGCTGCAAAGGAATAGAACTATGCTGGTGTCTCCAAAGAATGCAATTCACTATTAAAGAGAATTCAGTTATCAGTAGGGTCTCTCTTGGATTGTATCCATGAAGGTTTATTACTATATCAGAAGGACTTTATTACAAGCATTGCAGAAGCCAAGAACAGCATATGGCTGAGTTCCAGGCACAGAAAAAGATCAGGAAAAGCCTACTAGCCCACAATACTTAAATTGTTATTATGAATGACTGGTACATTTACATCGGATTATCATAAATTTTTAACAAAAACTTGAAATACCACTCTGTCAGACTTTCTTGTTGAGACCTGAAACCATATGGTGGCATCTCCAAGTCTAAGTGTTCCCAGGGATTTTTCGGCTTTTGATTAAAAATATAACCCATTGTAAAGAACAACAGACTTTAAAATGCAAAATAAACATTGAAATGATGAAATATTTGAGCAATCTAATGAACTAACCTGGAATCAGTGTTTTAAAATAACCTAGCATGCAACTATTTTAACTTAATCTGCACAATTTCACAAACATTTGTAGTAAAAATATCTGAAAGTGCCTTATTTTTCAGGGGGATGGGGGAACAGTAGAAACCATTGGAAAATTATGTCTTTAAGTCAGTCTTATCATCATTTTGTTAGCATTCTAAGAATTTAGATTGACTTCAAAGGCCATAATAAATCATTAGAGAATATGATTCAACTTTCAAACTATGTATAAACTATATACTGTACATTTTATGGAATTATAAAAAGTCTACATTTTTATAAAATATTACTTTATAATTTTAATTTTTATTTTATTATTATATTTAATTAAATTACCTTGAGATAGAACAGTACAAAGCTGTTCATGATTGGGTTTCAGTTGTACAATGTTCCAACACCCATCCCAGCACCAATGTCCTCAGTTTCCCTCCCTCTCCCACAAACCCCCTCACTGCAGTCTACCTCTCTGGAACTACCTCTCTAGAAGGCACCTCTCTCCTCTACCTCTCTTTCTCACTCTCTCTGTCTGATTTTAGGCATTATGGTTTTAGGCATTATGGAATACAAAGCTGAAAGGTTATTATAAATAAATAAAGATCAACTGAAATTGGATATAGGATTGCCATACAGAATAAATAAATGGTAAATATGCATGTGTTTGTACACATATCATACATAGGTATACTATATATTTTTAAATTTTTAGGATGTTCAAATATTAATCACACATTTAAAAATTGGAGTAAAGAGTCAATAAACCTAAAAAATTCTTTTTTACAGTAAAAAGTAATATCGTAGAAGGTCATCAATGTTGCATTAAATAAAACCATTGCTGCCAAACTAAGAAGCTTCTGCATTCAAAAGAAAACAGTGAATAAAATACAGAGAGAGCCCACAGAATGAGAGAGAATATTTACCCAGTACCTATCTGATAAGGGGTTAGTATCCAGGATATACAAGGCACTAGTAGAACTGTACAAGAAAAAAACCTCCAACACCATCAAAAAATGGGAAGATGAACAGAAGATTCCTCAAAAAAGGAATACAAATGGCCAAAAGGCACATGAAAAAAATGCTCCAAATCCCTAGTCATCAGTGAGATGCAAATCAAAACAACAATGAGATATCATCTCACACCACAGAGACCAGCACATATTCAAAAGAACAAAAGCAACCAGTGGATGTGGGGTAAAAGGGGGACTCTTTCACTGTTGGTGGGAATGCCAACTGGTCTAGCCTTTCTGGAAAACAATATGGACAGTCCTTCAAAAACTAGATATTGAGTTTCCACATGACTATGCAATACCACGTCTGGGAATATATCTCGAGGGTGCAAAAAAGCAAAGTAGAAATGACATCTGCACCTATATGTTCATTGCAACACTGTTCACAAAAGCCAAAATCTGGAAACAACCCGAGTAACCGAGGACAGACTACTGGTTAGAGTAACTTTGGTACAGCTACACAATGGAATACTATGCAGCTGTTAGGAGAGATGAAGTCATGAAATTTGCTTATAAGTGGATAGACATGAAGAGTATCATGCTAAGTGAAATGAATCAGAAATAGAGGGACAGACAGAAGGGCTATCTGTCCTTCCACTAATTATCCTTCCAAATTATTCCACTAATTTGTGGAATATAAAATAACATAACATGAGACTGACACCCAAGGACAGTAGACACAAGGACCAGGAACAGGGATCACTAAGAAAATGATGGTGGGAGGGATCAATCAGGATGGGAGATGTATGCTGAAAGTAGATAGAGAACTAAACAGGATAATCTTTCAGTATCTGTGTTACAAACCATAATGCCCCAAAGTAGGGAGATCGCATGGGGGAAATTTTCTGCCATGAAGTCGGGGGAGGGTGGTAAAGAGGTGGGATATAATGAGGAGATTTGTTGTAGGTAATGTGCACTGGTGGAGGGATGGGTATTTGATCATTGTATGATTGTAACTCAAACATGAAAGCTTGTAATTGTATCTAACGGTGATTCAAATATATAAATAAATACATTGATGTCAACAAACATTTTCTAAAATAAAATATTTATGAAGGCATAATTTCTTATTCCAATTGTTTCCAAAATATTCTCTAGTCTTTTTAGCCCTCACTTTAAGGATGGTGATTGAGTATATATGCATGTGTACATGTCTCCATATCTGCACATATGCTGCAGAGGTCAGCAATGTTTGAATATTCTTTAAGCTTGCTTATACGTTTCAAAATGGAAATCCAAAATAGTTAATAACTGAGGAGTAAAATTACCCACATATTGATGCACAAAATATTTGTTTCAACATTGTATAAAAAGAGGGTCAGAGTGATAGGACAGGGACCAAGCATTTGCCTCTCCTGAGTTTGGTTCAGGTTTGATCTTGGCATCACCAGGAGTAATCCCTGGGTTTTGAGTCAGGAGGAAGCCCTAATGCTATTGGGTGTGGCCTCCAAACAAAATAGACCAAAAGTACATAAGGAGGCATATCAGGTACAAGTTGATATAGCTTCTGAAGTTCCGTCAATAAGGACACCAGTAAATGGAGTGCGAAAAATATTATAATGGATCCATTTACTATTTGGAATCAATGACAGTAACCTTGGTTCAGAAAGAGTGTGTATCTGCACAATAAGTTGGAGCAACATTTCTCAAGCTGCTAAAATGAAAAGAGCTCAGAGGCAGGCATCTCTCCATGTAGCTATATTACATTTTCTGTCGCATCTCCCTCACCATCCCCCAGTCACACAGGAGAACTGCCTTAACCACTTTCTAAGTGCCCTGTATTCCTTCCATGGAAGAAAATAAAGGCTTCAGCAGTGATTTTAAGCTATATATGATAATTACCAAGAAGCAGCAGGGGCAGATGGGGACTTTCATTTGCTTAATGGCTTGGTCAATTATCAGAAAACCAAATATGCCAAATTTGCAGTGGAATGATATTTTACTTAAGCCCACACTGAAATATGCATCATTTCCCCCCCCCCTGAATGTATGCTCCCGAAGATTTGAAATGATCCCATGTGTCAAATGAAAAAAAAAAGTTCCAATTTGATACCAAAAAACAAATTAAATGCTAATTCCACTAAGTTATCAATCTCCCTTTGTAATGCATATTTTCTCCCATTACAAAAAAAATTAATAAGATGTAATACTTGAAAAGAGGAAACTTGGAAGTTCATTTGTGTGGAGATATACAGGGCCTTTAATTTGCTTATACTAGAGATTTCAATTTTTTAATTACTTTAATTTGTTTCTATATTAAGAAAGCTTCTTATTTCAAAACAATTTTGGCCAGTTCAGTGATTTAGGTCCTGTTGTAGCAGAATAAAATAAATATTTTAAGAGGCAGGGACTTGTGTGGCAATTAAAAATGTGTACACACAAGTGTTGAAATAGCTAAGATACATTTTCACATGATTACATTTTATAAAAATCAAAGTACTTAACACTGTCTAGTAGTTCTTAACATAGTGATGTGGGTACAGAAGTTATTTTCCCTGTATTTATAAATACAGAGAAGCCTCCTGGGAAGAAAAGCACTAAAATATTTAGATATCTTTCAATATTCAAAGTTACTAAGACGAAAATAAAATTAATAAATAAATGGTGTAAGTGTGTTTTGGATCCTTGCTAGGCTAAATATTTTGAAATATTAAAAAGTTAACTATTTTTCATACTCTTTAGTGGCCATGGAGTCAACTATAGAAGTGAACTTCAGAAGCTTAATTATCTCATATATGTGTGTTAACCCATTGAGTTAAGCATTATCCCCTCATTGGCATAAGGATGCAATAAAGATTTTTGAGTATGCATTTATGTATATAAAATGAACTCCAATGGGAAGAGTGAATACATTACCTGCTATTAATTATTACCTGGTTTTGTTATTCACTCAGCCCTTAATATGAGTCTATTGCTATATTATTCTCAATGGAGAACCTATTAACCATTTACTGAATTGTATGACATGAATCTCTGACAAACTACTTCTTATGTTACCCTAGCCATTAGCATTTATGTCACACCATAATTTAGAATGGCTCTTGGTTATAAAATTAAGTATTGTTATATAAATTACCAAAAAAACCCCCTTTGTTTTATAACTTACACAAATGAAAGATGAAGTCCCTCACAGTCCCTGTAATGTAGGTTGAGGTAGATGATTACATGCCATAGACAAGATAACAAGATCTAGGAATTGCTGAGTTCATGTAATGACAGTGCTTCTCTTAAATTGAAAGTTGAAAAAAAAAACCACTTTTTCATCTTCTTTTTTCTTTTTCTTTTGGGCCTTTTACTAAAAGAAAAAAATGGGGGTGCTTGAGGGCTGCACCTGGAAGCTACTGCTGGCTCTGTGTTCAGAGATCACTTCTAGTGGTGCTCAGGGGACCATGTGGTGCTTAACCTGGTGAGCTATTTTTCCAACTGCTGAGTTGTTTTCCAATGGATGTAATGAGAGTGACTATAACAGGTTTTCTTGAGTTTTGACAGTAAAATGCAAATTTAGTTCTGTGGAGCTAATACACAAAGTTACAAATAATGGCAGCCACTATGTGTAGACCGTCCAGTATTAACCAGGCATTGACTACAATTTTACCCATCTTCATAGCATCTCACCTACAAAGTAGAGACAAATGGCCTTCCTGAGAGTGATTATATGAAACAAACTAATTTGTAGGTCCACTGGGTAAGTACTAATGGACCATAGAAACATTAGTTTATCCTTTCAACTTTGCATTACCCTTATTATCACTTACTTTTATTTATATAATAGGGATACCATCTGTCACTCATGAAACTATTTTCATAAAAAAAGTATTCACTTTACGGTAGTGTTTTTTTAAATATTTTTCTCTTGGTTGTCTGTGGTTGTATATGTAAGAGGGAGTAAATAAGCCTAAGATGTATTTCTCCCTTATATTAGAGAGACTTCTTGACGATGGTCTCTTTAGCATTCCTTTAGTATGTTATGTTTCAACTAAATTGTATCTGGAGTGTTTTGAACTATGTTATGAAAATTATCTCAAATATCCCATAAAAGTTTTTTCTACCTTTTTAAGTACACTTGGTTTAATTAACAGCTTAGGAGCACATGTGAAAAAGTGCTATGAATTGGTGCCTACATGACCATCTATTTAGTCTTTGATCATCTTTACAAGGCATTTCTTATAGCCATGAATATTTGAGAGTTGTCTATAATCTCTTCTGTTTTGCTACTGGCAATGAAATAATCTTTAATAATTATTTGATGACTATCTCTGTGAGTCACAGGTTTCTGTCACTCATAACTCCTTAACAATAAATCCAGAAAAAATATATATGCAACATTCTTAGAGAAAAGAAAACTTTTTCCTGGCAAAAACAAATTTCAACTATTATTATGATTTATTTTTAATAGTTTTTACAGAGTTTTATTTTTCAAAAAATACAAGCATCTTTCAAAGGAAACAGTGTGTATTTATGCAAATTATTGTTGTCATTAATACATTTGTATATTTTGCTTAATGCTAACTTCTCAAAAATGCAAGTTTATGTGTAACCACACAGTTATTTACTATGAGTGGGCAATAATTGCCAAACTTAATGCCTCCATTTAAAAATAGATTATACATGACAATGCTACTGATATAAAGAATAATTTGTTAGATTTAAGAAGTACTTTTTTAAGTTGAATATATATGTTAGAATCCGCTAAAATGTATCAAAAAATGGAACGTGGAAAGTTGATTGCCTGAAATGACTCAAATATAATGCTATTGGTAGAAAATTTGAACTTGAATATTGACCCTCTAAATGTCAAAGATAAGTATAAAGAAAATAATGGGCATGAGAAGGGAGTTGAATCAAAGGTTATTAGAATAAGCAGTTATTATAATGGATAATTATTTAAAAATAAAAATAAGCACGAAGTGCATCAACATAAGCTACTCTAGTTCTTCTTCAGAAATGAAATGATTATCAGAGAAACTAGAAACTTTTTACTGGAGCAATGTACTTTTATGGCTATTTTTGAAACATAAATAAAAAAATTACCAAAGGCTAAATGATCACGTCAGAAGTCTTGTACTCTATGCTCTGAAATAAAATGTGGTTACTCAAGAAAAATACACACAGGGACCTCTAAACCCATGAGAAATTGATAGAACTAATTTAATAGCTACTTGATACTGAGGACATAGCTAACACTCAGCTAGGAATTACAAAAGAAAGGATCTATGTTTGATTTCACAGGCAAAAATTAAGGAATAAAAACAGTGTAGGACTCAAACAGGAAAGAATTAGATTTTAGATCTTTCATTATTCTGGGAGAAAGAGATGAACCAATGTTGTATGGGAAACTCGGAGTGCCTCTTAAAATTGAATTTTCAAACAACTAGTGAAAGCTGAATACAATTGAATAATACAATGAATAAAGGTCAGTGAGCTTAGGGGGGAACTGATGATTGTTCTGCAGACACATACCTGCTCTAAGTGATGTCTGGTTAACTTTGCCTTGACCATTGGGAAGGGAAAGTAATAAAAATGGGATCTGAAGCTTGATTTCTTCAAGTATTTGATTAATTGATAATCTTATTTTAGGAGAGTGTTACCCAAGAGAATACAGCTATATAATCATTGATTTTAAACTTTGTACCTATGTGGAAAGGTGGGTTCGATTTATAAATTGGTTGCCAGAAATCATGTCCCCAAAAGAAAAAGCAAAAGCACTACTCAGTAAGCAATCAATTGATGAACAACTTCTAGAATGTCTAGATCAGGGATCAGGTTGCCTCAAACTTTTCTAGTTTAGACCCGTACTTGTTGCAGAAAGAAGAACCCAGGCAAGTGTTGCTGGTAATAATCAGAGTCAGTACATTCTGCATGTAGAACTAAGTTTTGTTTCTTTTGTGTTCCGAAATATTCAACTGTTGCCAAATATTTGTGTTTTTTTTTTCTGTGCCTCTGTCTGTGTATGACAGAACCTGATAAAATATCACAATCAACACTCTAAGAAGCTAGGGTTCAAATAATGCAAAGACTACAACAAAACAGTCCAAAAGGAAAAAAGGGACATATTTGTTGGATATAGAAGTAAAAAAATATGAAACAAAATTATTGACTTATTTCTAAAAAATTTGTAAGATCATTAAGAAATGAATAACCATAAAGAGAAGAAAAACAAACAACAAAAAATAAAAAATAATGATAATAAAATTATGAAAAAATAATTAAAAATACAAATTAGAGACACTGCTGCTATCATTCCTGAAGAAGCCATATGTCTAAAGAGACTAGAGTCAGATTTTGGCAGAGGGGTGATAGAACCAAAGAAAAAGTAGGACAAAAACCTTAATATTCTTGTCTTCACCAGGTAATCTTTTAAAAGGAGCAATGGTTTTCCTTGAGTCCTTTAAACATTGAGAGTGTTGTTTTGGAGGAAGTAAAGAAGACATTTTCCAAATTCTTTTTTTTTTTTTTGCTTTTTTGGGGGGGATCACACCCGGCAATGCTCAGGGGTTACTCCTGGCTATGCACTCAGGAATTACTCCTGAGCGTGCTCAGGGGACCATATGGGACCATAAGTTTGGCCGCTTTCAAGGACAACACCCTATCCACTGTTCTCTCTCTCCAACCCCCCAAATTTTCAAATGAAGTACTCTCCTACCCTAAATTAAATAAAATGATATATCAAATTGACCTTGAGATCTTTTAATTTTGCTGAGAATTGCTCTTGATTCTGTACAATTCTGCAGAGATGGAATTATAAGAATTTTGATTTGTGACTCTAGAAAGAAAGCTTCATAGAGGCCACTTGACAATCATATATGTTACCACTCTTCCAGAGCAACCAATATAGATTTTCATACTCTTTATTCAATGTTACCAGGACACTGGAAAGTACACAGGTCAGACCATCAAACCTGTCATCTCTACAGATTTTTTATGAACACAAAAATTATCCATGGCCGACCCGAATTCGATTCCTCTGCCCCTCTCGGAGAGCCCGGCAAGCTACCGAGAGTATTTGATATGCCAGACACAGTAACAACAAAGTCTCCAATGGAGACGTTACTGGGCCCGCTCGAGCAAATCGATGATCAACGGGAGGGCCTTTCCCTTTTACCTTTACAAAAATTATCCATTTGATTAAATAAAGGTTACATTTATATTTGAAAAAATATTGTGTATAGTTCAAAAGATTATTTTCAGCTAAAAACACATTTTATTAATATATTTTCTACTCTTAGTAATTCTTACTAAGTAATAACGAGAGCAGAGAAAGGAAAATAAATTCATATAACACTGATGAAAGGTTGTCCTTTCTCAGGTAAAAAACTATCAAACATTACATCTGACTCAGAAATCATTATTAGTAAATATTAAAATATAATAAAGTTGAAAATGTGTCTTCACTTGTAAGATATGCTAACTTGGTAACATTGCATTACTGTAATGCTGTGCACAAATAAAACTGGTTAGACTGAACAATTTGTAGACTATACAATTCAAAAATATTTCTCTTGAAAATTCCATTTTTATGACTTTGTTTTGAAATGCATATTTTTTTCATACTACTACTAAAAAATTATCACAGATTTATTTTTGTAGTTGTGCCAAGGATTGTGCCAGATTGTGCCCTCAAGACACAAGGGCAGCAATGTGCTACACTACTAAGCAACATCCACACTCAATTCCAAATAGAAAAGTTTCCATGATAACTCTAGATAATTTTATCAACTTCAGATTCACCAAAACTACAATTGGATGCATTTATAAAGTCGTTTACATGGGCATACAATGGGCTTCTACAAAATAAAACATAAATGTCACATAAGAAGCCAAAACTCTTTTAAAAGAGTCAATGTCAAGTCATCAAAGAAAATTGAGCAAAAGTTACACACAAATTTCAGACTTGGTAGTACTTTCAAATTATTGTATGAAAAAAGCTTCTTGAATAGTTGAATCAAAAGATGATAAGGAATTCATTAATATTGATACCATGGTATACAACCATGACCATGCCAGATGAAGGCATTTTTGTGGACTTATTGACTAGAGGAAGAAATTCTCAAAGATGTTCTTGTACTTCATTCCTGATTTCCACTTTTCTCAACTGTCTCACTGATATAGAAACTCACTCAATAATACTCAATTTAAGATATCTAGTTTATTTAAATAATTTTAATGATCTGTTGGGGCGAGGAAATGTGTGTAGAGATTATTCTAGGTTTATAAAGCTACAATGTACAAATCAGATGTTTTGTCCTATATAGCTAATGTACAGTTAAAAGATATACCATAAAAAGATAGCAGTAAAACCACTTTCCAGGAAATCTTTCAAGTTCTCTTCGTTAGCCACATGTTCATCTGTCTGTTTTTTTTAACCTTGATCTTTTAAAATTTTTGCTTCACTAGACATTTTATGATCACTACTTTCCTAGAATCATGATTTATGAGTACTAATTTTTTAGGATTGCTTATTTCTTTCAAAATTCCCCTCAGCCTGGTAATTTTTGCTTACAGGGACCTAAAAGTATCCTTATCACTCAGGGCCAGAGTGATACAATACAGCAGGTAGGACACTTGCCTTGCATCACATATAGTCTCCTAAGCACCACTCTGAGCACAGAGCCAAGAATAAATCCTGAGCAGTGCTGGGTATATCCACCCCCCAAAACAAACAAATAAAAATCAATTTGTCTTAGTCGATTATTCTAGTTGTATCAAAGTACATTAGTGTCTTTCATTAGCATTTTTACATTTTCTTTCAAATTTTAGGTCATATGTTGGACATTATCACTTCTGAGATATTATATGCTTAATTATGGTATCCCTGACTACCAAGATTTATAAATATAAGGGTGCAATTGACTTATAAGTTTAAATTTGTTCCTACGTGTTACTCTCCCAAGTTTCAGATGAACATTTTTGGTAGTCTGTTCAAAGTTTTTAATGTTCTCTTAAAACCCACATGCTTTAATCAGACTTGTTATGAAAATGTGATCCTCTTTCTGTTTCTGTTGGATAGGTTGATAAATCATACCACTTGGTTCATACTCTGACAAGTATCTTTGGAGATCAAGATCTCTCACTCTCCTCTGAAATGTTCCGTTTAAGAAAACCTCTACTGAGAACAAAAGAGAATGCCCTGCCACAGAGGCAGGGTGAGATGGGGGGAAGGGAGGGTGGGAGGGATACTGGGATCAGTGGTGGTGGAAAATGGGCATTGGTGGAGGGATGGGTACTCGAATGTTGGATAATTAAAACCCAAGTACAAAAATTTGTAAGTCTACAACTGTATCTCATGGTGTTTCACTAATAAAAATTAAAAAAAAAAAGAAAACCTCTACTTACAGAACCTTTAATACTTGACTCTGAGTTTCCATTGTTCCAACACATACTCTCCTCTGGATGCAATAGCATTTTCTATAGTACTTCTCAGAAACATAAGGTCAGTACATGAGTTTCCATCACAATGTATGAATATTTAGAAAGCAGAATTCTGTTGTAGTACCATCATGTCTTCCATGACAAATTGCATAGTATAAAGACTTAGCATATGGTTATTGAATCAAATGAATCCTCACAATTTTCCAAATTCCATTGTTCATTGTACAAGACTGAACATAGTCATGGCAACTATGACCTTTTGCTACAGATGCTCGGATGGTGAAATACAGCCTCACACTGAATGGAATCAATATACATAATTCACTAGAGATAGCTGTGGCCCCTAGGAGAGCAGCTTCTGAGCATTCAACCTCTCTTAGAGGAAATGTGATTTCCCAAACCATCTATGTGGTAAGATTTCAGAGCTCAAATCAAATTACAGAAATGTACTTTGTAATAGAAGTAAAGACTGTAGTCTTTTGATTATCAAAGCATTTTATGTCAGTTATTGTATATTTCATTTTATCACAGTACAAAAAATCAGTTTTTATGCCATCTAATTTTTTTCAGTTCAAAGTCTATCTTAGGGGCTGGGGTGATAGCACAGCGGGTAAGGTGTTTGCCTTGCACACGACCAACCCAGGTTCGATTCCCAGCACCCCATATGGTCCCCTGAGCACTGCCAGGGGTAATTCTTGAGTGCAGAGCCAGGAGTAACACCTGTGCGTCTCCGGGTATGACCCAAAAAGGAAAAAAAAAAGTCTATCTTAAAGGAGGCATTTAAATTTGCATGGGTTTCAAATATTCCTTTATCAAATAATATACGTATACTTTTTCGGAGGGCTGGAGCGATAGCACAGTTGGTAGGGCATTTGCCTTGCACACAGCCAACATGACCGACCCGAGTTCGATTCCTCTGCCCCTCTCGGAGAGCCCAGCAAGCTACCGAGAGTATCTTGCACTCATGGGAAAGCCTGGCAAGCTACCCATTACGCCAAACACAGTAACAATTGTCACAATGGAGACGTTACTGGGCCTGCTCAAGTAAATCGATGAACAACGGGAGGACAATGACAGTGAGAGTGACCTTTTTGGACATTATGCTAGCACAAAGTAGTGGTATTAACAGAAAATATCTACCTATATTTAGTAATGTTTATCAAAATAAGAATTTTAGAGAGAAAAACTTATACTCTGTATTTCAGATAGAAAGGAAATCTTGCATAAAGACTAATGGCATTAAACTTAACTAGAATTTTGAGATATCAATTACTTAACAACTTAGAAGCATAATAGGAGGAATAAATTGTTTTCTAAATAAATAAACCTAATCTAACACAGTCTCTTCTGTGTTAGTCTAATCATCTATTTAATATCATAAATGAAATTGGTCTTCTGAAAATATAACAATAAAATATCATTTAAAGATTCATATTAAGCCACAAAGGCCTTATTTAAAGTACAGTCATTTCAATAATTGTCTATACTTATAAAAAGAGGAAAGCAGAAACATAAAATAATCTTTAGTAATTTAGACTTGAATTTAGTCTGTGATGCCAATTTATTTCATCAATGAAAAATTCTGGAAATTTTGAGCAATCTGTGTTGAGCATTTTACCCTCTACCTTCCAATCCTACACATATATATACATATGTATACACACATACATGCATGTGTACATACATATGTATATGCACATGAATATTCATACGCATATATGTACACATATATACACAAACACATATATGTACACATTTCTAAGCCACAAAAGTAACAAGTTATGAATATAAAACTTACATTCTTTGAATATGTTTGACCTCATATGAATCCTCCAAGCCAACTTAGTGATTATTATTATTATTATTATTTTTTGCTTCTGGGGTCACACCCAGTGATGCACAGGGGTTACTCCTGGCTCGTGCACTATAAGGAGTTACTTCTGGCGGTGCTCAGGGGACCATATGGGATGCTGGGAATAGAACCTGGGTCGGCTGCATGCAAGGTGAACGCCCTACCTGCTATGCTATTGCTCCAGCCCCAGTGATTATTTTTAAACAAAAGAGAAGATAGGTTTGTCATAAGAAAGGATATAAATCTGATACCATTTCAAATACTCCGATTCAAGATGTTAATCATAAAAGTGTAAAAATCAAAGAAATACACTTATAATTATTTCATCTACATTATTTTTCTTAAATTCCTCTTTATTTTAGAGTTCTTCAGCTAAACTGTGAACTTCTCTAAAGAACTTCCTCCTTTTCATATTATGGTTTATTGAAATTGAGGTTGCAGTGATCTGACATAGGAACTCCCCCATGGAATTTGGGCTTCATTCTCATTTATGCCAGCTCCCTTACTCCTGTTTGATTTTTCAATGCATGCTTAATGAATTAAAATAAACACATATAGCTCTTTGCTGCTCTATAATTACCTCAATAAACTATATTCAGGAAGAATAGTATATGACTGCGCTTTCTGTAAGCACATAATATTTTTACTTACAAAAAATATCTTGAATAGAAGAGGTAACAACAAATAGTGGTATACACAAAAGAGAAATATTGAGATGAAATGGTTTCTCAATAAGAAGACTAACCTCTGAGGGTCAGAGCTAACGACTGTTGAAGTGCCAAGTCCCAGAATTTCTTATTTACAAATAAGATGCTTAAGGTTGTTACTGAATTTCAGGAAATGTATTTTTCTATAAATAGTTATAGAAAAATATCAGAAAGATAGGGGTATGTTTAATCCATAAGCACAAAGAGAATGCAGGAAATAAGGAGATTATATCTTAACTAAATAAGGAGATAAACAAAGAATGCATTATCAACCAAATGTGCTGAAATTCAGATAAGGATATGCTTTGAGAGTCTGGACTTAACAAACCCAGCGACCTCCAAAGTCACATTGAGATTTGATGAGAGCTCATTCTCTCCTCAAATGTCATAAGGGTTCAGCATAGTGATCTAGTTTTAAAAATCAAATTAGAATAAAAGGGTAATATGGCCACACATTTTATCACTGTTAATTATTAATACTGAGATTAAAAAGAAAGGGCTGAGGGTTCAGTAAGCATACTAAGTGGACACTTTTCAGCTAATTTTCCTTGTCAATGTGAATTTTTTCTGCAGCTCAGAGGGAAATAAACACCTGAAGAATAATGCATTCAACTGGAACACTGAGCATAAGATGTAACAGCATTAAGAAAGAAAGATATAATATAGGGCTATTATAATAACCTCCCCTTTTAAATTACACAAAAGACAGAGTGGGTTTGCCTTAATGCCAAAGGGTAGTTCCCCACCTCCCTCTGATTTCACTTTCTTGATATGTATTAAATATAACTTTTTTTCTGAGTGATATCCAGGGTACTCTACAAAAAAAAGATAAATCAGTTAGGAGATAGTCAAGGTAAGAATATTTCTCTTAGCAGCAGTTCCAGAAGGTCAATTATTGGTGATGTGAAATGTTTTGTTCTGTTATTTTTGGTAGTCCCCTGTTTAGAAGGCATTTTCATGGCAAATCCATCTTAAGCAGATAATATCAAAGTGAATCATTATTGTTCATATAAAAGTAGTAAATAAATATATCATAAATCATATGGTGAACTAGTTCTTAATCTTATTTATAAATTATTAGTGACTAACCTCATTTTATTTATTCTGCCGCCCAATGATTATTTGTGATTGCATCTTTGAGAAATCAGAGAGTTACAAAGATTTAAATTAATATCATTAGGTTTCAAAGACAGTTCTAAATTACACCATTTCTCCCCACTACTGTCTCGCTCAAGAATAATATCATCTTTTAGATTGTGCTGCTCCCTTTACTTAAAACTAATAAATTTCTATTACACCTGTCTTGACTGGCTGAGACCATACTTATCTATTGATTACACTTATACCATTTGTTTAGTGTGTCACTAAACAAATGATATAAGTTCTGAGAAATGTATTGCTAGGTAGTTCCATTATGCAACTGTTAAGAATTTAACTGCACAAACCTATCTAATAAAGTCTACCATTCACCTAAGTAACATGGTGGTGACTATCGAGTTCACCATCTTATATGGAGTCCATTATTTACTAATTGTTACTAATGTGTTAAGAAACACATAATGACTATCACTTTCTCTAAACACTATGAAGATACGTATGAATTAGCATCTTCAAGAAGTGGGGGAATGTAGATTTCAGGAAGTTCAGAGATATTCACAGATGAGTGCAAACAGAATCACTTGTCTTAGGCAGACATTGATAACTAGAATAAAACGGAAAAATGCAGATCTATGAAAATGAACCCTTAGAAAGGATAGCAGTCTCCTACAGGAACAAAACAAATATAAGGTATTTGTTTCAGGCATTATTCTTATGACACTAAAAGTTTATGAGCATCTTTTGAAAGACAGCCTATCTACACAGTACAATATAAGTAAAAGCAAGTTGACAATGACTTGACAACAACATCTTCATGGTGACTGAAATCTGGCTACAGAGAAGAAACGGAGAGTATTCTTATTTTATCCCCCACAAACGTATACATTTAGTCTTCACTCTCATTACCCTGTGTCATATAAAAATGGTAATTCATTGTCAAGTGACATTTCAAATGGACTGTGACTTATTTCAGAAAAGTATGAGAAAAGCTGGAGGCAGATACAAAACTAGTTTATGGTAAACAGCACCATAATTTATCTTTTCAGAACTATGTACTCTAAATTGTTTAAAATATAAACACATTGAGAATACATTGAAAATGATTCTATCTCTCTTATATAAGTCTGAAAAAGTAAGAACATTTAAAAAGTTTAAAAATATTAGTGCATGATAATAACAATTTTAATAAATTGTTTTAAGTAAACCATTTTATTATATTATATAAATAATAATTTTATTTATTTAATTGTATATATTATATAAATAATACTTTTTTATTTAAGTGTATATTTTTTAAAAAAGATGCCAGGGCTTCTCTTCTTTATTTATTTAATATTCTGTTACATTCACCACCATCTAGTTAAGCTCTCAACTCAGTTCTCCCACTCTCATTCACTTCTCTTGTAACCATCATTCTATTGTCAGAATCTAAGGTTTTAGTTTACTGTGTAGTGTTTTCTTTTTTACATCATTTTCTTTTATTACACATATAAATAAAATCTGACAGCATTTGTCTCTCTGTTTCTGACTTATTTTACTTAGCTGTTCCTGACTTACTTCCCATTATCTTTCAACCATGTTGAACATTGAATGGCCAAATTTCTTAACTCATTTCACTTTTAAAAGCCCACTGCTTAAATGAATGGGTATTTTCTTAGTCATAATTGTTTTCAGTGATATATGTAATTTTGCACAGAGAATAACTAGGACCGCTGTTAACTCTTACTCTGTGCCTTTGTTTACAATGGTAAGCAAAGATGCAAATGTGAATTTTCTATAGGGAAATAATTTCATTATAATAAACCTATCTTAAAAGCATTGCTACCAGAGCATGATAAGATTTATATATGGCTCTTGCATAGTGAGATTTGAGGGAGACTTCAAAATTGTCCTCTACACCGACCTTCTGTGTTGTCAACCTTTGCACTCACTGAGTCCAAAAACATAAAGTTTGACTCAGTTTTAATTTATACAACACAAGTGTTATCTACTATTAGAATGCACAAGTGTTGTGTGGGTTGATAGGAAAGTCTTAGAATTACTTCAGCCCTGCACTTATTAATACATGTTATCAAATTCAGTCACCGTATCAATATGATAGCTAAAACTATTCTGAGGTAATGGGAAAATGCAGATATATTTGTAACTGGATAAGATTTTAGAGCTAATTTAGTTCATGGTTTTATAAATGATCAGAAACAAATGCAGAGAGAGTAAACATCTCAAACAATCCTAATGGTAAAATTTGGATTAAGTCAAGTGTGTGTTTTCTGTTTTTTTGTTGTTTGCTGAATACTCTGTATGATCAGGTGGCAAGGATAAGATCTTACTAAGAGAAAAGGAAAGAATAAACAGAAGACTAAGTATACCATGTCATAAAAGAAATGACCAATATAAAATTCTAAAATAGAAAATAAGAAATAGAAAAAAATATGCTCTACTTCCATAGACTCCTGCATAATTAAAATAATTGTCTACATAGTCAATATTTCCCTAATATTTGGTTTTCGACTGAATTATTAATTCAATTGGTAATGTAGAAAATTTATATTATTGTAATATTTTCACTGTAAAATATTTTATCATTATTCAACTTCACACAAACTTAATTTTTTGAAATGTCATTTTTACTTTTGTGAATTAATAACTGATTATCCCAATTTTATCAAAGCATCGATATGATCATAATATTTTTCATAGCGATGATATTAGTTTTATAAATATATATAACAATTCAAGACAAAGGAAAGTATGTTAGTGATATTTTCTTTGAATAAATGTACAATTATTAAGTGTTTCTAAAATGGGTTAACTTCCAGGAATTTTTTCCAGAGACCCATAAAATCCGTAAATATATTGGATTTGAAGTTATCAAAATGATAATTCTAATAATTCTATTTAGTTCAAGTTAAAGAAATTATTTTTATTCTTAGAATGCATTCTTGCATTCTTCTTCCTCATCAAATAAAAGAAAATAGTATGAAGTCTATTTTTAAAAGAATTAATTTACATTCTCTCCTAGTGAGATGTATTATGCTACAGTATAGAAGTTCAATGGGAGGACAGTACTACAGTGCTACAGTATAGAAGTCAGAAAAATTCCTTTGTAAAGCATAAATACATGTCACTGTCTACTTAAATTTTTCTGTTAGTTTTACCTTTACTACATCATCCTGAAAATGAAATTTTAAAATTAACTTTCCCATCTTACCCTGTTTGCATCATAGTCATATAATATTATTGCACTGGAAATTTATCTTCTAAATTTTACAAAGAAAAATAATCCAAATAGTTAGTTATAACTGCATTGCATTTCAGAGGTTAAAATTCAAGGAAAATATTTGAGGTAATAATAATTAAGAACTCGGACAGCATCCAAAAATGTTTTTCATGGAAAATCCAATACAAATCCTGATTAAAACTTAACCAAGCAAAACACTACAGATTACCTGGATTCCAATTAAAGGTGACAAATGAATACTTGACAGGTTTCAATTTCAATTCTATTTATGTTTGAATGATCCATTAATTTTTAAGAAGAAATTACCAAAATAGAGTAATATAATTTCACCTTAAGGCCAGATAGGAGTCTGAAAATTTGTACCTAACAAAACTCTTACTCAAATGTCAAATACTACATTTGAATCACTCAAAATGAACCACATTTCCTTCTGTCACTACCTATAGATCTGGGCTAACATGAATCACAGCTAGCAGATGACGAATGGTTATATAAGTTTTAAATTTCTAGTGTCAATCACATAAAAATCAGAAAAAAAAATAGTTACATTTTGAAGATTCCTGCTGTTAACAGGACTAAAAACATGGTTAAAAAATAACTACCAGCCTTTTTAAAATTTTTTTTCCCCAGTAAATTTCCTGTTTTCCTATCAAACCCACCTGCTTCTTAACATTTCTATGAATTGTATTTCCTGAAAACTTACTACTATTTTTATCATGTATAATTTTGTTACTATTTATAATTTCATCCTTATTTTATAGGCACAAAATCCATATAAACTCATGGAAAACCACATTAACGTGATTATAATTTAAATGATAAAATATTCTTTCTATTAATGTGGTTGGCATTCCCAATTGAGACTTAATTGTAGACTATCTTTTTAGTGCATAAATAAGCACTTCTATAAACACAAGTTATATATCATTAAAATACTGAAATATAAATCAGAAATAGTAATGCCCTTCATTTAAATTATTTCTTCCTTGTTAGTATACAGGTATGTTTAAAATTGTATCCATGTGCACATAGTACACTTATATTTAGACTTAATTTTTATCAATGTGAATTTAAACTTACTTTCCTTAGATATCTATTCACCATTATTTCAATCTAAGTCCAAGTTTTACACTCACTTACATATCTAAAATTAATTCTTAAAATAAAACATCAAACTCCCACCCACATAAACATACACTACCATACATATGGAAAATCATGTCTTTATAGCCATATGGCAGATGCCATTTAAAATCTGGGTAACTACCAAGAAGGACACCAATAATTAGAACTTGATATCATAGCCTCCTGCCCTATAGTATTGTGAAAAGAGCAATCATATAAAATTAGTTTAGCAGTAACTTTACTTGGCTGATTTATGATATATTATTCTCTAATGTTAAACTTTGATATTCACAGTTAAAGTTAGAGGGGAGAACAGACTTTTTTTTGCATATGTATGCTCTATCTGCATGTTATCACCAAAGAAAATGTGATAGAGCATAAAGTTAATGGGGCTTATTTCACTTGGAGATAATGATAGACCTAAAGTCATTTTAATTTTTTATTAGAGATAAAGCTTGTGTGATTCCCCTTCCTTCCTGTTTGTATAATCAAATATTTTATTAATTATTAAATAATCAATTTAGGAAGAACTTTACCACTCCATTATTTGATATTAACATATTCCTCAGACATTAATACATAACCTGAAAACCAAAAAAATAAATTTCAGAACATAAACTAATGTGAATGCTTCCTAACTACTATTTGCCACCTAAATTTATAACTTAAAGTTAGTATAAGGCCAATTATAATAAGTCATCACACAACGAAAAAGAGTATTTAGAGTACTATTGCTTTCCTCTCTTTCACAACATAAAACACAAAAGAAATTACTTAAATTAAAGGCATCGTCCAGTAAGCATTTATGATGTACTTTGGAGAACCAAATAATACTGTTCTCATTCCTTGGATGCTTTTGAGCTAACACTTGAAAGAAGAGGTTTGAAAATGCATTTCTAAATACCAAAGAAAAGAATGAATCACATGTGTATTTGTCACTTCCTCTCACTAGATAATTGACTAGAAGAAATAGTTGCATGACAAAAACGGATAAAAGAAACAATAACGCAAGAACTTTCTCTGTTGTTGCTGTTTAGGAATTATGCACTGATTTAGTTGTTTTTACATGGCAGGTACCTCTCTGATTTATTTGTTAATGTGTTAATATCTGATAAACTCTTTTTAAATGCTGATGCGAGTTTGGTGAATTTTATCTCTATTATAATGATCATTTATTGGGAAATGTTGCAGTTGAGCAGCTGTTCCTTAGTTCAAATAAATAAGATTTAATGTCAGCTATTTTATTTGGGGTTTGACTGACCTTAGCAACTCTACTTAGAATGGCTCACTAGCGTGATGATGTGTGTGGATGTTGTGTTTGCCCCTACCATTTTCCATATGCTCTGCCTCACCAACACTGCCATCCGGCGTGGTCCTTTCATAGTTGTCTTCTGGGAGTGGAAGGGCACCCAGTCTTGGCCCTGATGAACTCTTACTGCTTGGTGTTTCTGACTCCTCCAGCCCGCTGTCATAGCAACTCTGCAGTGACCCCTGGTGAGGGTCCTGGGGCTGACTCACAACAGAAAACGTCACTCTACGAAATGGCTGTAAAAGAAAAGATTCTGAATGTCACTAAGATAGAAGATTGCACATGATCGTATCAACACATAAGATGACATACATCAAGGTCTAGTGACAATGCATTCATACAAAATAGTTCATTGCACAGTTTGATTGAAGTTTCGTTGGTTCACCGAATTACCCAAGGAAATGCCTAAAATTTAGATTTTATGCTAGAAAAAAACACAGAATATTCACATTCTGAAGTGCAGATTAAAAAGCAACCATTTTCCTTAAATACACTTGCAAGCCTGACATACTAGTTTCACATATTCCACCATTTTATATTTCGTCTTTACTTCAAGTGCTTTCCACAGATGCCTCTAAAAATAAGAAAAGGTCAGTGATTTGGAAAAGCAATAGTGAGTGAATTCATTTTAAGCCTTCATCGTGAAATACTTTGGCCATATAATGGTATAAAATTGGGATGGAATAGATAATATAGCAAATAAGGCCTTGTTTTGCATGCTGCTTATCCAGATTTGATCCCCAGGACTTCATGTAGTATCCTGAGCCCACCAGGAGTGATTCCTGAACACAGAACTAGAAGTAAGTACTGAACCCATTCTGGTGTGGCCCCAAAAACAAAATGAGAAAAAAAGAGAGTGTTCAGGAAATTTAAACTATTAAGGAGATAATGTATATATATATGAATTTAGATGCAGTTATAATATAGCATATGCATATATCTTACTCCACATGCATTAAAAACTAATTACCTATGGCCTTAAGTTTAAGATTGGCATTTAGGTAGCAGATGAAAATTTCATGAAATTTTTATTTCATAGATTAAAAATGCATTCAAAAATTTGTGTTAGCCAGGAAATGCAAGTAAATAGAAAAAATTACTGTATATGTTTACTATCATTATAATTTGTTTGAAAAACAGTGAACAGGATGCCTAGTTTAAGTTGCATTTTCTTTGGTTTTTGAACCACATCCAATAGTTTTCAGGAATCACTCCTATAGAACTCCACCGGATCTTATGGAACAGCAAGGAAAGAACCCAGACTGGATTCATGCAAGGCAAGTACTGTATCTAGTGGGTTATGTCTCTGATCCTAAAGTCTCCTTTTAACAATGCTGCAAATAGGCATTCAATTAGATGTTATGATTTAATATGTTATGATTTTAACAAATGTGAATAATTTATGATTATTATAATACACGTGAAGCCCCCGCATATGAGATTTATTAAGGGAACACACTAACAACATGTATTGGCTGTGTGACTTATGATGCTATTTGAAAAAATAATATAAAATGTTTTTTTAATATCTGTCTGAGATATTCTTGGCAATACTATATTCATATTTTATATGATTTGAAAGTGGCATAGAAGTACATATTTTAAATCTATAATTCAAACTGGCTCTTCCTAATAAAAACTATAAAATTACTACTGCCAGAAAATAATGCAAAGGTAAAGAGAGTTTTTAAAACTTTTTATAGCTTCAACACTAATGGCACAAATCACAACTGGAACAGGCAAAGTTTTCTCAATGTTAAGAATTATCTACATATGGCAGATAAGTGGCACTTTCCCAAATTTACAAATCTCTTTATTAAGGACTATATATATATATATACATATATATATATACACACACACACATATATATGTACAATATTCCCATTATTTATTTTTGTCTCAAAGAGCATATTGCCAAGAAAATCATTCCTTTTTTTTTTTAATATTCTGGGAATCAAATACGGGCTCTAACACATGCAAAAGCAAATAATCTATTTGAACCACATCCCAGATCCTCACTATTATACTATGTTATGTTATGTACATAGTAGTTCATCTTCCCTGTACTTTTTAAGAATTAACAGTCTTTTAAAAGTTCGTACTTTTTTTGAGGTCAAATAAAAATTCGGAAATCTCAGATTTTTTTTTGTCACAGCAAATAGTTTAAAGCAATTTTTTAACTTTATTTAAAAAATAAATAAAGCATGATTTGAAAACAACTGTAGAATATGTAAAGAATAAAAAGGCTACACATCACAGACTAAATTACACTTACAATAAACTGTTATGGGACTGGAGAGATAATATGGGGATAAGTTGCTTGCTTTGCATGCAGCCTTGGTATGAGCCCTGTTCTGCATATGGTTCCCCAAGTACCACAAGAATGACCCTTGAGCACAGCATTAGAAGTAAACCCTGAACAGAGAAAGGATTAAGGTCCCCAAACTAAAATAAATAAATTAATAAATAAGCTCTCTAGAAACAGTTTCCTGATTTACTAATAGTCCTCATAAAACTCAATATAGTATGATTCTGACAGTTTACCTTATATCTAAATAAATATAGAAATAAATGTGTTTACCACACTTTATTTTATATATGCATGTTTTTCTTTAAGCATTTTGTAATTATTGAAAAATTTAAAAGTAAAAACTTTAGTCTCCATAAGTTATTTTAAGTTGCATATAATATTTAATAATGAAAGGTAAAAAACTAATTCAATAATACTAAAGTCTACTTAAATACTGATAGAAAATATTTATTAATAAATTTTTGGATTAGGTGCTTTTTATTTAAAGTAATATAGGAATATTTTTAATTATAATCAAAAGCCAAAATAACAATAATCACATAAAAAATCACAAAATACTCCACCCATCATTTTACCCACATCTAAAATATTCAAAACAACACCAGCATTATATTGCTATCATTAAAACTTAATTTTGATATTATTAATAAATATAATTATGGAACCAACTATTTAAGCTGGGCAATGTGAATCAAATTAATACATAATCCAAAATTCTGAAGAACTCATTATTCAAGAGTTAAACTTGAAGGCTTAAACACTTCAGTAAATCATTTTGGTTTGCTTCCATAGATGATAGGCAGACAGATAAATTTTCTCTAGCTAGGACTAGAGAAAATATTTACATGCAATCCTTCATCATCAGATCGAATCATTTGAGAAAATAGGTTTTATTGGAGGACATTATAAGACAAAATTCAATTTTTTCCTATATTCTAGAAAGAGTGATTAAAATAGAGATGTATAGCAGTGTGTTGACTAGGACATGAGGACATTTAGTGAGCTTAAGATATTTGAATGTTGTACTTTGGGGTCTAAGGTGAACAATGATTTTGGATTTACAAAGACAAACTGATTGAAAGGAAGAGAAAGAAAAAAAGCTGTTGAGTTAGAACAGCGCCTTCTCTGTGACATTCTTAAGCTGTGCTCAACATTAATTCCAAAAATTCTAAGTGGCTCTCATCTATGGGAATCATAAAAATAGGTGATGTGGAAATAGCATATTTTAGTTAGTCATGGGAATGACAAAATTAAAGGGGTGAGGTCAAACTCAAGATATGAACATTTCTTGTAAGAGAAAGGACTACTGAAGACAGAGAATTAAGAAAGGTGATCTATGATACAAACAGTCATAGGAAGGGCAGCCAGACAATTATAAAGTAATCCTCTATAACTGATTGGATTCTAATTTCAGGGGTAATTAGCAAAGATTGAGTGACCCATAGGATTCAAAGAAGAGACCACAAGAAGAAAAGGAACAAAAAGTGGGGCAAGGAGCTAAGGCTCATGCATGCGCCTGACCCAGTTCAATCTCTGGCAGGATTAGTACGCTATACTAATATTTGTTTTGCAATCATTGTATCCAGAGAGTTTCAAGGGTATTATGACAATCATATATGCATTCAAGAAACTTAAAATCTCAAACTAGACAAACTGCATATAATTAGGTTGCAAATCAAATACAAATATTAAAAATGTGTAAAGCCTGGTTGGGAATTTGAGCATTGCAAATAGAGATTTAGGGTTGAGAACTCAAAAAGAAGTTTTATAGATAATATGTATTTGAGACAAGTTTAGCACTGTAGCACTGTCTTCCCGTTGTTCATCAATTTGCTCGAGCGGGCACCAGTATCGACTCCATTGTGAGACTTGTTACTGTTTTTGGCATATCGAATATGCCATGGGGAGCTTGCCAGGCTCTGCTGTGCAGGTGGGATACTCTCAGTAGCTTGCTGGGCTCTCCAAGAGGGACGGAGGAATCAAACCTGGGTTGGCTGCGTGCTAGGCAAATGCCCTACCTGCAGTGCTATTGTTCCAGCCCAAGATATCATATTTGAAATGGCAACAAGAGACTTTTAAAGAGGAAAAGAAGCTGGGAAGATAGTTTAGTAGTCAGGGGTGCATGCTTTGCCTGCATGGAAGTTTGAGTTCTGACCACAGCACCACGTGGACCCCCCCAGCCACACTGGGATAGCCCTAGTTGTCTCCAGCACTGCAAAAGCAAAGCAGTTCTGTTACCTTGGGTCTGTCATTTTAGTCAAGGATGTCTGGGTGTGGCCCTAGGCACTACTTAGGAGGTCTCTCTCTCCAGAAAACCAGAGATGGAAATTAAAGAAAAAGAAAGAAAAGAAAAAAAGTTAACTAATTTTTTTTCCTTTCAATTTCACTGAGGCATTGTGATTCACAAATGCTGTTACTTACAGAGTTTTATGCATATAATGATCTAACACCATAGATCAGTTCAGCGTTAAACCCAGAAGACGGAGAAATAGATCATCTTTAGAAAGAAAAACCTGTAAGAACAAAGGTAGCATGGGACGTGGGAAAGATTGCTGAATCCCATGAGACAATGGATTCATTCATTAGAAGGACACTTTTGCTATAAACCTCTAGAGCCTGGGGAGACTGAGAAATAGAACAGAGAAAGTAAAACACTGATAAGTAAACACATAAAGAAACAAAAAATGAGTGGACAGATTTTCAGTTTATATATGAGAGACCTAGCATCCCAGTTAAAAGAAAGAGTGGCATGAGAAGTTTGCCAGTATTAGTATTTTTAAAAACATTTTGCTCTGACATTTGAAAACACAAAGCAAAAGGAATGTTTTTAAACAGAATGCTGTAGAGAAATACAAAATTAGAGAAGGAAAGTAATAAGATATGAGAGAAATGAAATGAAAATTACATAGGTGATGCAAACATTAAAAGATGTTAATAGGATGTAGTTTGATAGAAGTAGTATTAGTTTTAAAAGAATGTATTAAAAATAAACTAAACTGAAGAAGATTCTATTCCAAGCAAACTATAGATTCACTATATGACCTCAAACAAGTACGCTGACCCTTAATTTTTATGCCTTAGGCTTAGACTCTATAAAATTTAAATAATAATACCTGCCTCTTACTAACTTAGATTCTTTAAAAAATAATGAGAAGCTTTTAAAAAGAGCCTTAAGGTACCTCAAAGACATATACTATAAAAGGTATTAAACCTCAGGCCACAGCTATATAACTAGAGCTGTCTCCAATAATGTTTTAGGCACTCTTTTTTTCCATTTTCTTCTTTTTTTTAAATATATCGAGCTGTCCCAGTAATTCACAAAATTTGTAAATAGAATTTTAAATATTTATGCATTTCAAATCTTATTTTCCAAATAATAAACTAAGGATTGTTATACATTCATTTTATAAATAAAATATGTATACCCATTAATACCCAAATCATAAAAATATTTTAATTGAATCATAAATGGAGTATGAATAGGTCTGCATTCAATTGCTTTGGAATGACAATTGCCAACTACTTTTTTTCTCTATCATGACACTGGAGACTTCCACTTGAAGACAGATTCCACTCTAAGAACTACTTTCTCCTAAATACATTAAAAGGTAGCTATGAAAATATGCAGTCACTACGGATTGCATATTTTGTGGATGAAAATATACTATGGTTGACATTGCTTTAAATAGCATTAGGACTTAGGACAGATATTCTCCACCATTTTTTCACTTTACTTATTTTATTTTTAGTAATAGGATTATTTAATTAATTGATTTTTCTATGGAGGGCACTAACCCAGGGCTTTACACATGTGGAAAGCCATATGCCCAGCCCTCTATTTTCTTGATCACATAAAATGTAGGAGACAATGTTAGAGGTTCTCTACCTGCCATGCTTATTCTAAACTGCTGGATCAGATGATAACTGAATCTTACCTTCTGCTCCTCATTTGAAACTATGCATTGTGGACATGTGGGGGAAATACTGACATTGGGAATGCACTGATAATTTTAATATAAAATTAAACTCCGATCTGAAAAAGACAAAAATTGCAACCAAAATTCTATTACATGCATCAGGTGTTGAAATATTGTTCAATAGTACATTTTCTTATTATTTTTTATATTATCCCTGCAAACTGTGAACTGGTGCAAAAAAATGGTATACTGATAAAATCAAGAGGAGGAGTCTAACATATCTCTTGAAGTAAGATTTATGCTCCAGGAACATTTCTGGAAGAGGGAAGAAATACGTGAGGGAAAATGTGATAAACATTTCATGAAATTGAGCTTTCAAAATTGATCATTTAGATTATCAACTAGTAAACTTAAATCTACAGAGTCTTGGGGCTGGAAGAATAGCACAGCTGGTAGGGCGTTTGTCTTGCTTGCGGCATACCCCGGTTAGAATCCCAGAATCCCATATGGTCCCCTGAGCACCACCAGGAGTAATTCCTGAGTGCAGAGCCAGCAGTGAGTGTTGCTGGGTGTGACCCCACAAAAAAAATCTACAGAGTCTAGTGAAGTTAAAGATCACTTATTTTTTTTTTATCTTTGCAAGGTTCTTGTCAGATATTACTATACATATGATAGTTAAATATTAGAGAAAGATAAAAACCACCCATCCTCTTTTAAAGTAATGGAAAATAATAGAATTTTAATGTGCACATTAAGCATTTTGATTTTGAAATTGACATTAATATGTTATTCTATTTTCAGAATAGTGGAATATGTATGACATTTCCAGGTGCTACCTATTCAAAATATCTTTGTCTGAAAGCTCATAGTTACTAAGACAATTTATAGGCCAAATGCATTTTCAAAAATAAAATAATAATATTCTTATTTTGATGCAATTTCTAATTGCTAGATTGATTAAAAGTCCGCTGTCTGGCTGGAGAGATAGCAGAGAAGGTAGGGCACTTCTTGTCACTAGGGTCCACTTCCTATCACCCCTTATGATCCCCGGAGTAGCACCAGGAGTGACCAAAGAAAGAAGAGTGTGACCACACAATAGATATATAATAATCAGAAAAAAATGTTATTACACCCTATAAAGGAATGCTATATCCCAGGATTTGATGCATGCCTTCCATCTGCATTAGAAACGTATTTTTATATAATATGTAAAATGTAAACCGGTTGTTTTTTTGCTCTGGTTGTGATGAATTTTAGAAAAAGAGAGAGTTGGAATTTAATAATATACATTTAATAATACACAGAAAAGAAAAATGATGGTGCCAGAAAAAAGGGAAAAATCTTTCTTCTTGAAGACCAGCTCTTATAATCTAATGAACTATCTTTACGGGGACTTTATTCACAGAAGGGGACACCATTGGATGCCATGGAAGAAATTTCAAGTTGAATGTCTTTCCCTATTAAATAATGCAGTGTGTCTCGCAGACAACTTTATTGGGAACTTTAAATCTGTACCTTCCTTTTTAGTTTCAATAGTTCTTCATAAATTTTCTCCTTATCTGAAACTCACATACAGCTGTCTCCATCACATCAATTATTTCTGAATGGCCTAGAAAAGCTTTTTTATTTTTTCCAATTCACTTAGTTATGTCCATCAAACAGACTTCTAATGACTCTCTTTGTCAGTCACAAAACACTGAAACCCTCGCAGAGCAGAACATTGCTGTATTATAGGGTGTGTTGCAGTTTATTTTTAAAGGGGAGCTAGCATTGAGATATCTTTTTGTTGTAAATGAACAGATATTTGGTTACTCTGCAAATGTTTTCAACCAGTGTCAGTGGCTATTGAACAAACATATTTAGGATTCCATGGTGAGCTAATTGTACTATATCTGGCAGAACCTTCAAACGAACTTAATCAGGTCTTTAAACTTTTTTAGGGGTTTCTTCCTTTGGATCTCCAGATTCTTATATACTTCCAACGGCCTTTCTTTCATGTCAATAGCAGATGAAAGAACATTAAAAAGAAACATGTTGAGACATTTGAATTAGGTAATTAAAACACAGGGAGAACGAGAAGCTAAATAACTTTGTTTCTTTTGATTTGCATGCAATTACACAGTTGACATTAGTGTTTGTATTTATACTTTGAAACTGGAATTGCAAGTGAACTTCAGAGTTTTGAGTTCAGTAGATAGCAAACTTTTAATGCTGCAAAACAACAATAAGGCATAGTAAAAACAAAAGGTAGCAATAAAGTGTCAGGAAGTGATTAATGATTTTACTTAGTTTTCTTTTAATTGTCTTTATGTCATTCCTTCATGGGTCTTGTTACTATTCTGTTACTGTAAAAGATAATACAATAATGAATTTTGACTATGATAAGAACTATGATAGCCTCAAAATTAAAAAGTAGCTATTTCCCCCTAATTAAATCAGAAAACAGAACAAGAACATTAAAAACCTCATTGTAGATGTGGGCGAACATTTTTTCCGGAGAAGTTTTATTTTTGTGTATTGGTTTTTGTGCCACACCCAATGTTGCTTACCAATTACTCGACTCTGTGCTAAGGAATCACTCTGGGTAATGAATGGGAGATCATATGGGATACCGTGATGCTGTGTACAAGGCAAGAACCTTACTCACTGTACTATCTCTCTGGCCCCCATCCCCTCTGAGAACTTTCTTTGAAAAGATGGTATCTTCTAAGTTACAAATTGTGGTCTCTAGATATTGTGAAGACAATTGTTCAGTTTACTTTTTGTTGATCTCTACTAAATTTAATTCCTTATTTGGCAATCATTTTCTGTGAAAGTCCAGAAATTAGAAAAACAGACAAATTACAATAGAGTTAAAATAGATCTGCTTATTAAGGAATTAAGGAATCCCTGACTGAAAAAAGTGTTAGTGCATCTCAGAATACACTTATGCAACAATTCTAAGTCACCAAAAAAAAAAATCTGACATTCTATCAAGTATCTTACTGTAAAGCTGTAAGATGGTAAAATTTCCTCAGATTTAACAATTTGGGAAAAAGTAGACACTCTCTGAAATGTCACTTCTACTGAATGTGCTTATCAAAATCTTCCTTATCTCATAAATCTACCTTTTCTAGCATTATTTCTTTGACTCATCCACGTAAGAATAGTTGCTGTGCTCCTACTGTGTGCTGGAGAACATAAGAACTAACTCATCTCCCAAATAGTGGCCTAGCAGTGGTTAGCAGGTTGAATACAAAATGGACTAGTTGAAGGCCTGCTGGGCCCTGATTGGATTTCACCTCCCAATTCATTTGAGAGCCTACATCACCCCTTGTAAGTCTCTACGTTTACACGCACAGCCCAACAGAAGGGCAGAGGGAGTCCTGGTTAGAAAAATAGAATATTGACAGCCAACTAATGAGAAAAACACTATCTTCGCAATAACACTCAGTTCAACAAAGACTTATTAAGCACTTGCTTTGCGCTTACCACTGTGCTGAAAATTCTACATGCTGCAAATTCAGGCATTGAGCTCAGTTGGCCAAGAGCAGATTAATCGTACAAAAGAACTCACTTTCTTTCTCTTTTTTCTTTTTTGGCATTGTGATCATCATCAAAAGCTCAGTTCACATGCCGCTTAGTTGCTTTGCATGAGTGCTCTACACACCTATGGCGTTCCAGAGGCAGCTGAACGTGGTCGATAAACTCGTGTCTTAAACGCCACAGTTGGAATCCTGGCTACGGCAGTTCAAGGGCACAGTGCTAGAGAACCAAGTGGAATTCACCCAGAACCGCCAAGGTTTCTGATTACTAAATCATGCAAAGTAACTAAGCAAATAACAACAAGGACCAGGAGCCCCCTTGCGATAAATAAATAAATAAAAATAGAAGCCTCTAAAAGGCAATCACTGAAAATACATAAAAACTTAGAAGCACAAACAGAAGTTGACCACACAAGCATGGAAACTGATATGCCCACACTCAAATGAATGAAAATATGAATGAAAATGAAACATGAAATCTTAAAATCCACTCAAACAAATGAGATAGTCTCTCTCTCTCTCTCTCTCTCTCTCTCTCTCTCTCTCTCTCTCTCTCTCTCTCTGTCCTATTTTAATTTTATTTTTCTGTCTCCTGTCTGGGAGGTTTTAATTCCAACTGTAATTGGTAAAATCTGTTTAGGAAATGACATGTACTTCAAACGTTGAGTTTTCAGTCTGGAAAAGTGATTTGTATCTTCAAGTAGCTTTCCCTGTTCTATATGGATTAAAATGTCAGGAATCAAGGCAGACAAATAGAATAAACTTCTGAAGTGTTAGGTAAGCATTTAATTATTAAACTGAGTTGAAACCTAATTCTTGAGCCTCTGCTATGTCACTGAACCTTCTGGCTCCCAGGTTTAGGAACTGTACCGCCTTCTCTGCAGTCTCTCTTGTTTTACCTTATTTGCACTTGCTAAAACAGAAAGCTACTAGCATCTGTGATGGAAAAACAAAATAAATAAAACAATGCCCTTACACACTCACTGTAAATTCCTCAGGAGAGGTCATTTTATTGGGATAGACAGGAGGGTGTGAGAAATTGGGTGTGCTAGGCAGAAAAATGGACTCTGGTGATTCCTCCTCATCCTAATTCCTAGGTCTGTGAATGGGTGCCTTTACATGCAAAGGAACTGAAGGTTGCAGAAATTAAATTCGCTTATCAAAGGACCTGAGATAAAAAGATGGTACTAGATTATCTTGGTGGGCACAATGTACTCACAAGAATTCTTCAAGGTCGATAAGGTTCAAGGCAGAAAAAAGATCAGAGTGATTATACTTCTCATCATCAGCTTTGCTGTTTTAGAGGAGAGAGGCAGGGGCCATATGCCAAGGAATGTGGGTGGCTGCTAGAAGCTATTAAAAATCAAGAAAGGTGCCAGCTATTTCTCTGGAGACTACAGAACAAACACTACTGATACCTATAATTTAGCCCAGAGAGACCGATTTTGGATTTCCCTACCTCAGAAAATACAACGTAGCACATTGGCATTGTTTCAAACTATAAATTCTTGGTAATTTGTTATAGCCAGATTATAAACTTGTTATACTGTGGGCCACAGAGCCAGCTGTATTGTGGGAGAAAAGGAAACTAAGGCAGTTGGGTTTGATGGAAGAAACTACAATCCTCACTGAAGTTTATAAATGAGCTTCGAGTCATCACTGAAAATTAAATTGGTCTTACCTCTCTGAACTAAAACACCTATCAGGCATTGAAAGCAAACAGGAATTATCCTGAAAATCATACTTTATAAAGCACCCAAATACACGAATTTTTATTTTTTTTAGGTTAAAAGTGTATATTATTAGTGTAAAACATTCACGGTCACGGTCACGGTCCTCCCGTTGTTCATCGATTTGCTCGAGCGGGCCCAGTAACGTCTCCATTGGAGACTTTGTTGTTACTGTGTTTGGCATATCAAATACATCACGGGTAGCTTGCCAGGCTCTGCCGTGTGGGCCAGATACTCTTGGTGGCTTGCTGGGCTCTCCGAGAGGGGCGGAGGAATCGAACTCGGGTCGGCCATATTGTCTGTGTGCAAGGCAAACGCCCTACCGCTGTGCTATCACTCCGCTCTTCGATAGCTCAGCTGGTAGTGTAAAACATTAAAATATAAAATCTCTATAACCTTATTTTCAACTGCTTTGTGTTTCAAATTAAGTGAAAGCAATAATGACAAACACAACAAATTTGGGTTACTGACCTAATTTATTGGAACCCCACCTCTTCTATTGAAATATAAATAATAGTCTCTGAAATCTATATCATAATTTTCTTTTCAACCATTTATTTTTTAGTTGAGGGTCCTCCCAAGCAGTGCTCAGGGACCTCAGGGACCACTCTCTGTAAGACTCACCCAACACTATTCAAAGTGTAATGAAAGAACCTAAGGACATAGTGGTTAGGCACTGAGTTTCTGGGGGCTGCCAGTGTCACTGAAATGCCCAGGGCCACACTCAGAAATGCTAGGGTTTGTAATCCTGGGTAGAAAGCAAGGCTGAATCTTTCTGCTATTGGCCTGGCTTCAAGATCTCAATTTTACAGATGTAACAAGATTCAATTTGATCTCTTATTTTAAAAATACATACATTATTTTTTCTTCAGGATTATTTTTTAAAAAAATTTTATTGAATCACCATGATCATTGTGTGATTGTATGCAAACAATATATACATTATTAAGTAGTAGAATATTCTGTAAGTAAAAAAAGAACAAAAATTTGTGTCTGTAGGCCAAAGTTTTAGGGAGAGATACAAGAATGCATTAAGGATAAAAATCCATAGCATAGAATAAATTAATTCTTCCCATCACACTAACATAAAAACAAATCACCTGAAAATGAAAGTCTTGGTTTTGAAGACCAGTAATCTATTGAATAAAGTTACTAAATCTTACTTAGAGTTTAGTTAGAATAAATATGTAGGGCTGGAGTGATAGCACAGTGGGTAGGGCATTTGCCTTCCACGTGGCCAACCTGGGTTAGATTCCCAGCATCCCATATGGTCCCTCGAGGACAGCCAGGAGTAATTCCTGAGTGCATGAGCCAGGAGTAACCCCTGTGCATTGCCAGGTATGACCCAAAAGGAAAAAAAAGAATAAATAAATATATATCTATAGCTGCTTATCCTCTATATCCCTTACTAATTTATCTTTATTTTATATTTTAGAAGTTCTTTGTTTAAAAACAAACTTTTCAAAGCAAAAAGAACAATTAATTTACCAAATAAATAATAAGTAATCGTGTAGCCATTTCAAAACTCTTTAGTAAAATGAAATAATTCGCAATGACTGCAACATGAGTATTCAAATGTAGTTCTTACAATATAGGTCACGATTTTAGAAATACTAACTAAAGTTTCATTTTTGGCATAATTTGAGATTGTAATCTAAATATCTGCCATGAAATGTTTCAATATTAAATCCCACACATAATATTTTTATTTACTATCATTTTGTGAAAGATGGTTGAATTTCTATGCTTAAGAAGAGAAATATGGTGAAACCATAAAGCCATAGCATCATGGCCAACAATGTTTTTCTCTTAGTCCTTCCACCCTCACTATTTGCATTTGTAAGTAAGCTTAACTTTCTTATATAGAAAATACAAGAGGAATCACAAACAAAATGAAATTCCTTAAATATTTTTATTTTAATTTTAGGGGGCACATCCAGTACTGTGTATTTGACTTTTTCTGACACTGTCCTCAGAAGTAATTCCTGGAAGTAATCAGGGGACCATATGTGGTACCAGGTATAAAACCTGCATGAGAAGATGTGACCAAATGCACGACGAATGCCTTCCTTTCTCTATTGTCTTTCTTGTCCTAAAGTAAAATTCCCCTCTCCTTTTATTCCAACCTACTAACTTTTCGATAGCACAGCGGTAGGGCATTTGCCTTACAATCGCCATGTTGGCTGACCCAAGTTCGATTCCTCCGCCCATCTCGGAGAGCCTGGCAAGCTACCGAGAGTATCTCTCCCACATCGCAGAGCCTGGCAAGCTACCCGTGATGTATTCGATATGCCAAACACAGTAACAAGTCTCATGATGGAGACATTACTAAGCCTGCTGGAGAAAATCAATGAATAGCAGGAGGACCGTGACCATTACTAACTTTTTGTATTCTGGACGTTTTTTGTAATCTCATTCAGGTATATACATTGGCTGGAGCGATAGCACAGCGGGTAGGGCGTTCGCCTTACACGCAGCCAACATGGCCGACCCGAGTTCGATTCCTCCGCCCCTTTTGGAGAGCCCGGCAAGCTACCGAGAGTATTCGATATGCCAAACACAGTAACAACAAAGTCTCCAGTGGAGATGTTACTGGGTCCGCTCGAGCAAATCGATGATCAACGGGAGGGCCTTTACCTTTACATACTATCTCATTGATATATTAATTCATTGATATATTAATTTTACTATAGGAAACACTAAAAGAATACCATGAATAAATATTTAAGATACTTATGGTTTGTACCATAAATACCATAGTTGGTAAAATCCAATACATCCTATTTACAATGTTCACTTGCCCACCAGCACTTCTGCCCTTGGATTTTATTCTATGATATTCATTCCATGAAAGAATAAAATAGTATCATAAGTAATTTCATTATTCAGGGGAAACAAGATCCACTTGGCATGCATCTTTCTTTTAATGTTTTACTTCAGTTTTTTTTTGTTAATCTCAACTATTTATATTGGGAGACAATGACTAGAGGTATCATCTATTTTCTGTTTCCACTGAACAGGTAGCCCAAAATAAAACAGAAATTGATAACTGATCAACAGACTTACATACTGCAACAACTGCAGAGAGACAAAGGAATGAATCTAGAGGTTTTCAAGTGTTGCTTACAGACATTTCCCAATACCAAAGAGTAATTGGTGGCAGACATTTTCCGGAACACATTTAAAAAAATGCCAAACGTCTTTAATCATACTGTTTACAAAATATTAGTCCTTAAAGCCATGTCCACTTGCCGACATACCAAATTCCACAGGATGGGTATGTCGTTCCCAACGTTCTCCCTTCCGAAATCCGACACGCCATTTCGTCAGTAAAGAAGCAAACAGCACCCGGCCCAGACAAGGTCAGACCTGAACACCTGAAGAACCTGCCGTCAGTACTCATCAATACACTGGCTCGGCTCTTCACTCGCTACCTGTCTGAATGCAAGGTTCCATCTCAATGGAAAACCAGCAGGACCGTACTACTGTTCAAGAAGGGAGACATCCATGACATTGGCAACTATCGCCCGATCTGCCTATTGTCTGTCATCTACAAGTTGTTCACTCGAGTCATCCTGAATAGGATTGGCAGAACACTAGATGAAGGACAACCATGTGAGCAAGCAGGGTTCCGCAAAGGATTCAGCACCATCGACCATATCCACACGATAACCAAACTCATTGAGGTTTCTCGGGAGTTCAAGATGCCGCTCTGCTTAACGTTCATTGATTTAAAGAAGGCCTTTGATTCTGTTGAGACGGAAGCGGTCATTGAAGCCCTAGCCAATCAGGGCATTCAAGCCCAATACATCAGGATCCTCCGTGAGCTGTATTGCGCATTCACTACCAGGATCTCACCATTCTACAAAGAAGTGATCATTGATGTCAAGAGAGGGGTGCGGCAGGGTGATACCATTTCACCAAAACTCTTCAGTGCCACCCTCGAGAACATCATGCGACGACTGGAATGGGAAGGAATGGGAGTGAAGATAGATGGTCGGCAACTACACCACCTCCGCTTTGCTGATGACATTGTTTTAATAACACCAAACATCAGCCAAGCGGCACAAATGCTGGCCGACTTTGACCGTGAGTGTGGAAAGGTAGGACTACAGCTGAATCTTACGAAGACAATGTTTATGAGAAACAGCCTTGTTCCTGACGCCCCATTCGCTCTCAATGGAACGACCATCTCCGAATGCAACAGCTATGTGTACCTAGGTCGAGAGGTCAACATGACAAATGACCTGGCACCCGAGCTGCGCAGGAGGAAGAGAGCGGCTTGGAACGCCTTCAAGAACGTCGAAGAAATAGCTAAGAGGACGAAGAACCTCCGGCTCCGGGCACATCTCTTTGATTCCACTGTTCTTCCTGCATTAACATATGCCTCAGAGACCTGGGCCCTACGCAAACAAGATGAGAACGCCATTCAGGTCTCCCAAAGAAGAATAGAAAGAGCTATGCTTGGAATATCACGTTTCACTCAAATGAGAGAACGAATCCGGAGTTCTGACATCCGTCGACGATCAAGGATCAGGGACGCTGTCTCATTTGCCAAGGTGTCTAAAATCAGATGGGCTGGTCACGTAATGAGATTTAAAGACGACCGTTGGACTAGAGCTGTTACTGATTGGATTCCACGGGATGTCAAGAGACCGCGTGGCCGCCCACCTACCAGATGGTCAGACTTCTTTGTCAAGGTCATGAACGATCGGTTTGAGGCCCTCCATGTTCCCGGAGCGAAAAGATGCCATTGGGCTACACTAGCACGCGACAGGGACAAATGGAGACGTTACTGGCGCCCGCTCGAGCAAATCGACGACTAACGGGAAGTTAAGTGATTAAGTGATAAGTGAAGTCCTTAAAGCATACAATATTCCATAACACACATTTATTGTTTACCATGTGTCCTTTCAAGATTTATTAAATTGTCAAAAGAGGGTAAATGAGATCACTGGAGTTTACTCCCCCACCCCCCCACCTGTCACACAGTTCACAGTTGCTAAGTGATACACAGGACGGATCTTACTCACCAAATGATAGTTTGACCATAGTTAAACCCTGAGTGGTGGATACACTGTCCTCCGGTTGTTCATAGATTTTCTCGAGCGGTCCTAGTAACATCTCCATTGTGAGACTTAGTTGTTACTATGTTTGGCATATCAAATACATGACGGATAGCTTGCCAGGCTTTGCTGCCTGGGAGAGATACTCTCGGTGGCTTGTAGGGCTCTTCGAGAGGGGCGGAGGAATCGAACTCTGTTCGGCCATGTTGGCTGCATTCGAGGCAACACCTTACCCACCGTGCTATTTCTCCAGCCCAGGTAGATGAACAGTTATTAAGATTTTTGCATATGTTGAAAAGTTCAATGGTGTGACTCAGTAAAATTCTAGCATAGACGAGTCTATCTGAAAGTAAGGGATTATAGGAAATCTAAGTCATCTGTAGTTTTTGCTACATTTAAGCTCACTGTCAATGAAAATGTTCATAGCTCACCTTCCATGGTGTGAGACAGTCCTAAAGTCTTACACAGCTTTCTAGCTTGCTTTTGGGTTTTGCTTTTGGTATCACTTGAGGTGCTCAGGGAATACTCCTAGTAATTCTCTGGGGACCATATGGGGGTGGAACCTGAATTCATTACAAGCAAGACAATCTCCCTATCAACTGTACTGTGATTGTCTTGTTTTTGTTTTAGAAAAGGTCAGCTATATTCAATGATATAAGCACATGAGAATTACTCAGGACACTTAAAAAATGTTGATGCTTGGAATACATCCCCAAATTATTTTGGGATAGGTTTAATATATGTGTCAGCGGGTTTGAAAAATTAATTTTGATCCTAAAATAAAATGAAAAACCATCCTAATTCCCTTCTGTTTTGACTGCCAGAAATCTCAGCACTCAATCACCCCTATTTTATAAGCCTGAGTATGGTAGATATATTTCCTTATTCTCCTATGTCTTTTTTTGTGATATTTCTATTTTAACAGTCTCATTATAAATGCGTTCTATCATTAAAGTTTTCAAATCCTTTTTGCTAATAGGTAGGCCACATTTTGAAAATGATTATAGGAAAACAAATGAATGTTCTTATCTTTATTCACATTATCTACTTCAGAAAAATAAAGCAGCTTGGGTTTTATTTTCCAAAAGCTGTAATACATTTTACAGAAAGTAATTTATAATTAAAATTAGCCACCCTTGGATATCTTTTCAAAAGCAAGATGACTAGTAGAGTTTTATTTATTAATATGGGAATGACCAATATGCCATTAAAAACGCAAAGAAATTCATTTTCATGTAGTTATCTAACACTTATAATAAGAGATGTCAAACATCAATTAGCAGTAGTCTTCTATAGTTGGTGATAGGTCTATTTTCTACCATCCATATATATATATATATAACTATATATATACAGATATAGATATATATATTTATGACATTATCTCTATACAATTAGTAAACTCGCTCTTCCTGAACAAATAGGGAATCCACATGAGATTCCATCACTTGTTGAGGAGGCATTACTAAAACCAAGTTTTCACAATTTCTTTCTCCTTATGTCCAACCGCCGTCACGCTCCAGGCCACTTTCCAGACACTCAGGCCAAGCCTCATGCATGAATGAAGTCCCACGGCACCCAGATAATGCAGAAATTTGTGACTTTGGACTCTGGACTCAACAGGACCTGGGAGCAGAGATACTCTGCCTGCTTCTCCCCAGTCTCTGGTGACTCAGGGATCATACCCATAAGCCACACCAGATAATTTCCTCATTGGCCACCCTCCAGAACTCATGGCTCCTCCTCCCAGATGGGAGCATAAAATGAGGCCTCAATAATCATGCCACCGGAATTCGCACCAGGCTGTTTTCACTCGGGACACCCCAGAGGGGGATAGGTGAGAACCCTCCCCACCCCAAGTGACCCAACTCTGGCAGCCAACCTCCACTACCCAACCACCACCATGCTCCAGGTCACTTTCTGGACACTCTGATTGAGCCTCACGCATGATGAAGTCCCACGGAATCCAGATAATGCGGAACTTTGTGACCTTGCACTTTGGACTTAATGGGACCTGGGAGAAGGGATCCTTTGCCTATTTCCCCCAGTCTCACATTATGAGACACTTCTTACTCATTTTCCATAATTACCACACCATATTTGATGGGATTCAGATAGTAGGCAACAAACCATAGAGAGAAATATATAAATATATGCCTCTCGAAGAGACTGGCAAGCTACCGAGAGTATCCCGCCCCCACGAACAGAACCTGGCAAGCTCCCCATGGCGTATTCAATATGCCAAAATACAACAGGTCTCATTTCTCTGACCCTGAAAGAGCCTCCAATTTGGAGGAAAAGATGACTAAGAAGAGACTGCTAAAATATCAGGGCTGAGAGGAATAGAGATGTTACTGGTGCCCGCTCGAGTAAATCGACGAACAACAGGATGACAGTGATGCAATGATACAGTGATATGTCCTATACTTTCCCAGGTTTTTCTTTCATTTCCTCTCTAATATGTCAAATAATTCCACTTACTATTTTTTATCAACTGTCTAGAATGACTTTCGTTTTCTGTGATATGTAACTTGTGAAGATCTACAGGAATGATAACCAGACTTTTACATGGTGCATTCATTGTTGCCTTCATATAACACAATGTCTTATTTATTTAAAATATTTGATACTTTAAAGTCTATCATACCAGGTGGGAATTTTTGAAATTTTACATTTGAGGATTGAGAGAATTTTGAGAAAAAGGACTGAAACTCTTAAATCACAATTTCTCCATTAAGTTTTCCTTTAATAGAAATAACACCAAACTAGGATCTGATACATAAGCTTGCTCATAAGGTAAGGTAAGGTAAGGTAAAGGCCCTCCCGTTGATCGTCGATTTGCTCGAGCGGGCCCAGTAACGTCTCCATTGGAGATTTTGTTGTTACTGTGTCTGGCATATCGAATACTCTCGGTAGCTTGCCGGGCTCTCCGAGAGGGGCGGAGGAATCGAACTCGGGTTGGCCATGTTGGCCACTTGTAAGGCGAACGCCCTACCCGCTGTGCTATCGCTCCGGCCCAATAGTAATTTAAAAAGTTCTTGAATTGCTAGTTGTTTGCATTAACTTCCCTATTCATGCAATCTATATCAAAAGACAAGAGTCTTTATTTCTCAGACCTCAATTTACTAATCTCTAGTATAGGGATAAGAAGGTAGAGTTTGGTGCTGGGGGATAAAATCAGTGTATAACCAAGAGTTTTAACTTGGACTGTCCGGGTATTTATATTTGTGTACAAGATCATCTCTTAGAAAGCTAGTCTGTCCTCAAAAGCATCCTTGCCCCATATTCAGAGAATCTATTTTCTTAGAAGACCAAAAAAAAAAAAAAAAGAATTGACCATGAGGCACATGAGATTTTGATCACCACTGATATGAACTGTGTACAACACTGAGCTTGATATTTTTTTTCAGTTGTAATCAGAATCATTATCATGTCTAACATCGAAATACTTTCTATAGCAGACAATGGAATGGTAGTCAGGGGTTTTCATTATCAGGAAATTTAGTTATGTCAAGTATCTTGTCAAGAATTTAAGTCAGTTATTATTTGTCGCAGCCCCTCCCCTTGAACCAAATGTAAATAGGTAAAAATTAAGGACTTTCTTTTTCTCCACAGGCCAGTCATACACAAGTAGGTCTAGTCTAGAAATATATTGGGAAAAACTAAAGAGCAAGAATTTAAAGGATGGATTCAATGACAAGCACATCCAAAGAATACTTTGGAAACTACCAGATGACTTAACCTAGTCCTAGAAGACCATACCACTGCTTTCTCTTAGTGAAAACGCTTTAACACAAAGCAGCAGCAAGTTACAGATATCCTACCTTGCACAGGGCAGGCTCAGATGGGATTAGTTTCCAGGAAAGACCCACATCTTGTAATACAGCATTAAGGAACTGAGATAATAAGGGCATGGGAAATCAGACAACTGGGAATTATTTAAACAGAAACAAAATCAACATTGCAGAAAATTGAAAATAAGGGCAATTTTATCCTTTAAAATCTGAAAAAAACTATAATGTCACCAGAGTTTCTCTTTAATAAAATGAGCTTAGCTGTATTCAAAGTGGATGGAATGGGAATTTCTTAGAATTTACACTGTTCCAGAGAATCATTCTAAAACTCCACAGTGTGAGAAAACTCTGCAGTGGGAATTTGCAAAGCTTTTTGTTTGTTCATATTGTCAATAGTAAGAAGTGAATTTTGCATTCTTATCATACACACACATACATAAGAATGAAATGTTTCATAAAACAAAAATTTTCTTATGATACCCTATATATTTGCATATGTACATATGCAAACATCTATACTTACATTTTCACATATATATGCTTATGCATATAAATATATGTAAATAAAACTACATTTCATTACATTCTTGGCTCTTTTTTAGAGACTTTTGAATAAAATCTAATTTAATCTTATTACCCAGAATTGGGTATCAATTAGTGTGGAAAATAATGAAATGTATTTTTTTAAAAAATTGCAACCCCACCTTCGTTGTGAGGAATGTGTTTATTAGCCCTGAGATATTAGGAATGTATATTACATATCTGGCATATCGAATACTCTCGGTAGCTTGCCGGGCTCTCCAAGAAGGGCGGAGGAACCGAACTTGGGTCGTCCATGTTGGCTGCGTGCAAGGCAAATGCCCTACAGCTGTGCTATCACTCCGAGAGTATTCGATATACCGGATACAGTAACAACAAAGTCTCCAATGGTGACGTTACTGGGCCCGCTCGAGCAAATCGATGATCAACGGGAGGGCCTTTACTTACTTTACTTATATTACATATATTTAAAACAAATATTTCTTTGTTTTTGAGCCTCACCTGGTGATCCTTAGGGGTTTCTCCTAGCCCTGCACTCAGAAATCACTCTCCTTGTGGGTGCTCAAGAGACCATATGGGATGCTGAAGAAAGTAGCCAGGTCAGCTGTATGTAAGATAAGAACTTTACCAACTGTCCCTATGGTTCTTCCACAGGAATACACATTTTATAAGTAATGTAAATGATTCTGACATATAAGATCACCAACAATGCCATGATAATTACTTGATAATTTGATACTCTGTTACTCATCAATTTGCTCAAGCGGGCACCAGTATCATCTCCATTCATCCCTGTTGCGTGCTAGCGTAGCCCAATGGCATCTGCTCATTCCATGAACATGAAGAGCTTCAAATTGATCATTCAGGGTCTTGATAAAGAAGTCTGACCATCTCATAGGTGGGCATCCACACGATCTTTTGAAAATGGAATCCAGTGGAATCCTGTGGAATCCAGTCTGTAATGGCCTTAGTCCAGCAGTCTTCTCTAAATTTTATTATGTGTCCAGCACATCTGATTTTCGATGCCTTGGCAAATGAGATAGCCTCCCTGATTCTTGAGCATTGACAGAGGTCGGAACTTCAGATTCTAGCTCTCATTTGAGTGAAGCATGATACTCCAAGCATAGCTCTTTTGATTCCTCTTTGAGAGATCTGGATAGCGTTCTCATCCTGTTTCCATAGGGCCCAGGTCTCTGAGATGTATGTTAATGCAGGAAGAACAGTGGAATCGAAGAGATTTGCTCGGAGCTGGAGTTTCTTCATCCTCTTAGTTATTTCTTCGATGCTCTTGAAGGCATTCCAAGCTGCTCTCTTCCCCCTGCGTAACTCAGGTGCCAGGTCATTCGTCATGTTGACTTCTCAACCTAGGTATATATAACTGTTGCATTTGGAGATGGTCATTCCGTTGAGAGTGAATGAAACATCTAAAACAAGACTGTTTCTCATGAACATTGTCTTTGTGAGATTCAGTTGTAATCCGACCTTTTCACACTCACAGTCAAAGTCAGTAAGTATTTGTGCCGCTTGACTGATGTTTGGTGTTATTAGAACTATGTCATCAGAGAAACGAAGGTGATGTAGTTGTGGACCATCTATCTTCGCTCACATTACTTCCCATCAAGGTCATTGCATGACGTTCTCGAGGGTGGCACTGAAGAGTTTTGGTGAAATAGTATCACCCTGCTGAACCCCTCTTTTGACATGGATGATCACTACTTTGTAGAAAGGCGAGATCCTGGTAGTGAATCCATAATACAGCTCACGGAGGATCCTGATGTATTGAGTTTGAATGCCCTGATTGGCTAGGGCTTCAATGACCACTTCCGTCTCAACAGAATCATTGACCTTCTTTAAATCAATGAACGTTAGACAGAACGGCATCTTGAACTCCCAAGAAACCTCAATGAGCTTGGTTATCATGTGGATATGGTCGATGGTGCTGAATCCTTTGTGGAACCCAGCTTGCTCACCTGGTTGTCCTTCATCTAGTGTTCTGCCAATCCTATTCAGGGTGACTCGAGTGAACAGCTTGTAGATGACAGACAATAGGCAGATTGGGCGATAGTTGCCAATGTCCTGGATGTCTCCCTTCTTGTATAGTAGTGCAGTCCTGCTGGTTTTCCACTGGGATGGAACCTTGCATTCAGACAGATAGCATGTGAAGAGCTGAGCCAGTGTATTGATGAGTACTGACAGTAGGTTCTTCAGGTGTTCAGATCTGATCTTGTCTGGGCCAGGTGCTCTTTGTTTCTTTACCAATGAGATAGCGCATCGGATTTTGGATGGGAGAATGTTGGAAATGACATATCCATCTTTTGAAATTTTGTATGTGGGCAAGTGGATGTGGCTATTAAAGAGATCTGAGTAGAAGTCATGAATAATCTTCTCCATTGACCTTCTGGAAGATGTGATAGATCCATCAGGACGTTGGAGGGCAGTCAACTTGGTCTTGTAGTTGGTGAATGACCGGCGGACATTAAGAAAGCTTTTCCCAGCTTCTGCTGCATCTACGAGCACTGCTGCTCTTCTGTCTTTGAGGTTATCCTTGATCGCTTCTCTGTGCTGTTTTGTAAGCTCGGATGTTAGCTTGTGGTTGCCTGAGGCATGTGCCAAGCCACATTGGCGAATAAGCTCAAGAGTGTTCCAAGGAAGGTGGGTTTTTTTTGTGTGTGTGGTTATCTCTCTCGTGGCATTCCTCACATAATCATGGAGGTGCTAAACCAGGCGATTGTATACCTCGTCAATGTTGTCAATGACGGCATCTTCCCATGTTGCTTCAACAGAGACAAAGACTTCCCAGTTGGTGGTCGTTCTGGGAGTTCTGTTCTTAAACTTTGCATTCCTTTCTCCCCGCTCTGTGAAATAGAATTTTGCACAGAGACAGTGGTCCGATCCCATTTGGAATTTTGGGACAACAGCAACATCGGTCTGGAAAAACTGTCGATTGAATATGATGTGGTCTATTTGATTGTGGAACCGTCCACTGGGAGACTCCCATGTCCAACGTTTAGATTTGGCCTTTTGGAACTGTGAGTTACCATGGATGGTCTTGGTTGACATGATGAACTCAGACAGTATGTCACCCTGTTCGCTCCATTCTAGGCCATGGGTCCCGATGTGGAGTTCTTCGGCTGATCTTCTTGGTTCTATCTTGGCATTAAAATCACCGACAATGATCTTATAGAAGGTGTGCTCTTCTTTATAGAACTTCTCTAGCTCCATGTAGAACTTCTCAATTTCTCCTTCACCATAATTGGATGTTGGTGCATAGACAATGAAGATAGAAACTGCGGGTAGTGAGCCACATCTATTCAAGTGTAACTTTCCAATTCGGGTTGTTAGGCATTCGAATGAATCAAAGCTCATGGCTAAGTTCATGTTGACAAGGATACCGACACCACTGATGGCTCTTTTGTCGCATGTTCCAAGGAACAGTTCTTCTCCATTGTCAAAAACAGTATGATGTGATTGATGCAATCTCGTCTCAGACCAATGATGTCATACTTGATGTTTCGAGCTGGTACTATCAGTTCCTCGATGGATGCATCAGATGCCAGCATACGTGCATTGAAAGTACAGACAGTCATTTTTGTCCTTCTTCGTTTTGGCAGCCTAGTTTGGCCTTGAGATTTTATCAGCCTCTCCTTCCACATCCTTCTCAATGCTGCCGTATTCAGGGTCAGGGGAATGAGATCCATTTCTTTTTTTACTGGATTTGGCATATCGAATATACCTCGGATAGCTTGCCAGGTTCTGCTGTGTGGGTGGGATGTTCTCAATAGCCTGAAAACACAAATAAACGTTACAGGTGTTTCTATTCAGGCATGTGTGCTGCTATGATACTCTCAGAGTCCTGCTGGGTTCTCACTTGGTGTGATAATCCCTGGATCCTGGCCGTTGTTGGAGTTACACGGCAGTTGGTGGGTGTAACTATCTAGTTACTGGAAGGCCCAGTCCCAAACCGTGCAGGCTTGGAGATCTCAGCCCCGGGTCCCGCACAGCTGGGTTCCACTGTCAGTTCCTTTATGGGTGAGGCTTATTCAAGCGTATGGAGAGTGGTCTCATCATGGCTTTGACTGGGTCCTGGAGGTCTTCAGCTGTCAGATCCTGGTAAGGACAGTCAGGCACGGGACAGTAGACTCTCTTTGTTCTCTTCCGGGAACTTGGTGTGATAATCTCTGGATCCTGGCCGTTGTTGGGGTTACACGGCAGTTGGTGGGTGTAACTGTCTAGCTACTGGAAGATTATTCCAGTATATTATCTTATAGTGATAAGCTACTGGAAGGCCCAGTCCCAAACCGTGCAGGTGACCCAGGGGAGGGTCGTGGTCGGGGTCTGTGCCAGCAGCCAAGGGGGACTGGGGAGGGCAGGCTGGCGGTGCTTGGGGTATGGCCACCCCCTGGGCCATGATAATAAAGTTAAAAAATATATTCAGGTGCTAAAGAAATTTCCAGGAGATAAGTTGTTGACCTTATACATGGATAACCTGGTTTGACACTATATTGTCCCCTGAAACCGTTGAAATTGATTCTGAGCACAGATCCAGGAGTAAGTCATGACTACCTCCAGGTGGGGCCCCAGACAAACAAATAAAGAAAAAAAAAACAAACTATATTCAGATATAGACAATCTGATTTTTCTGGACTTCTGACACCTTCCTTCTCCCTACCAGAATCAGCACAAGGCTTATTCCTAATAGGATCTAATAGACTCCCATGCCTGGTATCATATTTTAAAATGAATATGCTGAGAACTTGGAAGGACAAGACATGAATTTAAAAGCACATTCAAATATCACGGGTTTTTAAATTTATTCATTTTCCTTTAACAGACCTTAAAGTTCAACATAACAAGGAGAAAGTAAAAAACAAAGAGAGAAAAAGAGAAGAAGAAAGGGAAGAATGGGACAAGAAGAGAAGGGAGCAAGGGAAGGAAGTCAAAGGAACAACAACAAAAATACCTCTCAGGAAATTTATGGTTTGTCCAAGCTAAGTTTTTCCCCGTGAGGCTATCTTTATAGTTAGAAAATATATGTTAAACCAATTTGACTGAACTTAACTTTTAATGTCATTTTCTTATGGAAAAGTGGAAAATTTAACTTTTTTTAAAAATCAGGGTTTAGTTGCAAATTTCTCCTTTGAGGAGAAATATGCAACTATCCAAAGTAATCTGGAGTTGTATTAGTTAAGAAGACCAGGAACGATAGCACAGCGGATAGGGTGTTTGCCTTGCACGCAGCCAACATGGCCGACCAGAGTTCGATTCCTCCACCCCTCTCGGAGAGCCCGGCAAGCTACCGAGAGTATTCGATATGCCAGACACAGTAACAACAAAGTCTCCAATGGAGACGTTACTGGGCCCGCTCGAGCAAATTGATGATCAACGGGAGGGCCTTTACTTTATTAAAGGTATGAGAATTGCTTTTCCAGGCTGTACATGGATTCTCCATGACTATCCCCAAAACAAATGCAATATATAAATTATATTTTACTACCTTTCCATGGTATCACTACAGGTAAATATACACCTATTCAATTTTGTTTATAAATGATATTGGTATTTTTCAAAAAGGGATTTAAAAACTATAAGTCAATCTTTTCCTCTCAAATCATATGTGATCAATAGATATATACAGAAATAACATTTAAAATAAACACCTTTGTATAATTTGTTTCAAATTAATAGTTAAAAGGGGATTGTGTAGCTTGTGTTGTGGATTCCTTAAAACTAATTTTTCGAATCGAGAGAGGTAATACAGTGGCTCGGGTACTTGCATGTGGCTGAGCCTGCTTTGCACCCCATTACCCCATGTAGAGTCCTGAGCAAGCCAGGACTAACTCCTGAGAGCAAAGCTATCAACAGATGGCCCCACACCCCTCCACCCCCACCCCCTACAAAAAATATTGGGGGATTATTTGTTTTTTTAGTGACACCTGACTCTGCATTCAGAAATAACTCCTGGAGCTGGTGCTCAGGGATTTAGGGGATTTAACCTAGATGGGTCCTGCATGCAAGACTAGTGGTCTACCCACCTACTGTACTATCACTCTGAGAAAGAAAAAACACACATGATTAAAATTATCCACAAAATTTGGATAAGAATGTAGAAAATATTTAAAATTATTAAATTACTTACTAAATGTACCACACTAAATATTGTTGAATAAAATGAAAAATAATAGAATGGATTTTATATCTCCTATCTTCAGGTCTTTCAATTATTTGCATTGTCTTTTAATAATCAATTTGAGAGGTCCTCAGTATTGTAAATCAAATGACTGGCAGGGAGTAGGGAGCAGCAAAGATAAAAAATGATTTTTCAAAGTGCCCAAAGACCATGTATGTACACATAAGAGTAAACTGCAAATGATTCACAGGATTTTGCTTTTAAAGATAGTACATGAAGTTAGTATAATAAAACCATGATTATTACAACACATAGTAAATATTTTGAAGATATTAAAGCTTATTCAAATTCCTTATTGAATTTTTCATTTCATCAGCAATTTCCACACAATTAGTCTGGATGAATTTGGTTTTACTCAACCTAATTCATTAAATTACTGTCTAAATCATTCATCATTTCTAAGAATTAAAGGAAATAAAATGATTCTTTGCTCCAGTTGTGAGGTTAATACTATAGATTCCACTGTACAAGGCACCTCCTAACAAGGATAAAAATAGTTTTGCTATTTTATATCAGTAGGGTAGAGTCCAAAGGAACCATACAAAAAAGACCGAAGAATTCATTCAACATTGGAATAGCTATTCAGAGTTAGCAGCATTGTAATTAAAAAATATTTAAACAAATCAAGATGTAGATATCCTTCTAGTTTTATATGTCATTAGAAGGGGTCATTGCGATAGTACAGCAGGTTGGATGCTTTCCTTGCACACCCCTAACCTGGATTCCATCCCAGGCACCCCAAATTGTCCTTAGAGCCCCACTAGGATTGATAACTGAACGCAGCCAGGAGCAAGCTCTGAGCATCAGTGGGTGTGATCCCCAAGTAAAAAATGAATAAGCAAATGCTATTTTAAGAATTTAGTCCCAGTTCATGGGGTCAGAGCAATAGCAAAGTGGAGAGGACACTTGCCTTGCATGCGACTCACCTGAGTTCAATCCCCGGCATTGCATATAGTCTCCCAAGCACTACTAGTAGTGATTCCTGAGTGAAGAGCCAGAAATAACCCCTAAGCATAACCCCATGTGGCCAGAAACAAAAACTAAACAATCTATTGCCAGTTCAAACACATTTAACTAAATTATAAGTTAAATACTTACATATAATATCAAATATATAGTCCAAAGTATAACATTTATTAGCTTGACCATGAAAGTATTCATGAAGGAAAAAAATACCATTAGCATCTTTAGGGTTGTAGTACGGAATTCTGAAAGACAATAACTCCTGAAACTCATTATTGCTGATGTAGTAAAAAATATTCTTGCTGATAAGATTGGACAAAAGCCTTTAAATATTTTACATTAAACTATATTTGTATATAGGGTCCATTAGATAAGATAGAAAGATAAAGCATTAATAGAGTATTGAATTATTGATAAGCTCATTTCACAGCAGATATTGTCAATGACCACATACCTCCACATACTCAGCTTCACTTTGAATGTTTTTGCTCTTGTTTATATTTATTTGCCACAAAAGAATTCAATCTGAGAAAGGTGATATTAAATTTGACTCTGCCGTAGGTAATCTATGAGACACAGCCAGATCATCTTACATCTTTTGAGTGATGGGGTGGGGACAATAAAGAAACAATTGTTTCCCATAGTCTAGGATGGTATACAAGATAGTAGAATAAGAAATAACTTTCTTTTAATAGATTCACGGAAAGAGAAGTGTTCATCAGCCTTCATTTCTGGAGCAGAATTAATAAGATGAAAAATAGTGAGAGAGCAAGTGGATTAGTGGTAAAATTTAGTTATCCCTATCGTATCTAAATTATCACATATATCTGTGTGATACTTGCTCAAACTAAGTATCACATAGGGCTACATGATCAAACAGTAAAACTATAAAGAAATTCCTTACTTAATTTGTTTTAGTAGGAAGTTGCATATTTGCTTATTTACATGTATTTTGGGGCTTGGGGATCATACCCAGCTTCATCCAGGGCTAACTCCTGATTCTGCACTCCAGAATCAGTCCCAAAGTCTGGGGGGACAGTGACAGGGATCAAATGCAAGTCTGTCATGCTCTACACAAGCACATTATCTGCTGTACTCGCTCTCATAAACACTGTAGGGTAATACAAAATAAGACGGGATAAATGCCTAAACATTTTCATCATTATTTATTGCATGTTTTCCTGAATAGCTTGGAATATTTTCTCAGAACAGCAAATCTTTGCCCACTTTACAACTGTTGTCACAAGTTGATATGTATAATTTTTTTGTTGGGGAAAGGTTGGAACCATATCGAATTGGTACTCAGAGGCTGTTTCAGACACTGTGCTCAGGAGGGTCTTTTGGTTGTGCTCAAGGGCCCATGTATGGAACCCAGGAATCAAAACCAGGGTTGAGGCTGATGCAGAAACCCACAAGTCAAGTGCCTTACCTCATTTACTATCTCTCCAGACTGGGTAATTATTATTTTTTGATATAATGATTATATGCATGTTAAAAATATAACTGCTTACATTTTAAAAAATGAGAATGATTTAAAAATTTTAAAAATAGGTTATGCATTACTCCTATTATGAGAAGAAAAAAATTGATGTATGACATAATACCATAATAAAAATAAAACAATTTAATAAAAATAAGCATAATTTATTTAGCACCTACCAATTTGCTAAGTATAGTGCTAGAGGTTTTGCATATGTTGCTTCATTTATTTCTCCTAAGAACCATATGGCATATGCATTATTATCTTCATTTTTAAGAGAATGAATCTGAGTTGCAAAGAAGTTGAATTATTTTCCAACAATCAGACAAAAAAGGAAAGGTTCAAAGCATAAAACTAGGTCCTGGTTTATTCCATGCTTGGTGCTGATTTTTAATCTGATACAAGTTCTATGGTCTATATATAGACCTGTCATTTTTCACCAAATATTATTCAACTTGTGAGCAACAGTTGAATTAGGAAGAGCATTTACCTGAATTAAATTATAAAGTTATGGCCTAAGAACATAGTATTTTCTTATCCCAAAGGCAACTGATCTTTAGGCCATGAACTTGGAACTTCATCAATATCACAATCTAATCAATGGAGCATCCCTGGGAAGCTTCTACTTCAGAAAAGTGACAGATTCTATTCACTAGTATACACCTCACTACAGACATTGCAAACATTACTTATAACAACCCCCCATTTGGTAAAACATTTGTAGTCCTATTATTCTTGGTGATATGTCTTCACTCTAGTGTTAAGAGCTTTGACAGCGATCTAAAGCCTGTCTCAGCTGGCAAAAAAACAAACTTCAGGTATCCCAGATTTCATACTTTCACTGGACATTACTCCTTAGCAAATAAGGCTCCTATAAGAAAACATTTTCTTTTGTTTTTTTATGGAGTGCTGGAGCGATAGCACAGCGGGTAGGGCGTTCGCCTTACAAGCGGCCAACATGGCCGACCCGAGTTCGATTCCTCCGCCCCTCTCGGAGAGCCCGGCAAGCTACCGAGAGTATTCGATATGCCAGACACAGTAACAACAAAGTCTCCAATGGAGACGTTACTGGGCCCGCTCGAGCAAATCGACGATCAACGGGAGGGCCTTTACCTTACCTTACCTTACCTTTACCTTTTTATGGAGTGGTAGCACAGCAGGTAGGGCGTTTGCCTTGCACACGGCCAACCAGGCCTACTGGAATTTGATTCCTCTGCCCCTCTCAAAGAGCGCGGCAGGCTTCTGAGAGTATCTCACTGGCTCAGCGAAACCTGGCAAGCTAACTATGACATATTCAATATGCCAAAAAACAGTAACAACAAGTCTCACAATTTGTTGTGAGATGTTACTGGTGCCCGCTTGAGCAAATCCGATGGACAGCATTCATCGATTGTTGTTGGGAGAACAGTGCTACAGTGCTACATTTTAGATCACACCCGGCGATGCTCAGGAGTTACTTCTGACTCTTCACTAAGAAATTACTCCTGGTGGTGCTCAAGGGACTGTATGGGAAGTGAGGGGTTGAACCCTGGTAGGCTGCTTTTGCAAGGTAAAAGTCCTGCCTCTTTTATTATCACTCTGGTACCAGAAATCATTTTCTATGAACAAATAAAACAGACTATACAGTTTACAATATAATATTAAGACTGAAGAATTCTACATCCCATTTCCCAAGGGGTATATACTTTTGTGCAGAGCTCTCAGTACTAATACCTAGAAGAAAATAACTAAATGACTGACTTTAGTTCTCAGCAGCTAACTCCTTCTCTATATTTAAGAGCAAAAATCCTTAGTGATTCTGATATAAAACTCAGCTCTCCCTGAACACTTCGTCCATGTTGAAGCACATTCAACCATGGTGATATGCACAGGCATATATGAACAGCAGAATTCATTTGAAAAAATATGAGCTCACTTCTCTAGCAAAATAATATATTAAGGAACGATTAGTGGAATAAATATTATGCATCACTGAAAATGCAATTTGCCTGTGGTTTGATCAACAAATGGTATAATAGTTTCTGGAAACAGAAGAGATACTCATATTCAACTAAATGTACCTTACCACCTGGAGTTTATTCTTTTTCTTTTATTTTTAGTTATAGAATGATCAAGTGAGCTTATTCTTTCATAATACACATGCCTCATATTGCATTTCTCAAGGACTATTATGTCACGAATAATTCAACCAGAGTATATGCAAATTATGGGTTTTTCATTTTAAATTGAAAATAAGCCTAAATGAGACGAGAAACTAAAGGAGAGATATTACTGCATCCTTTTCAGAATACATTATATTGGTATCTAGTTATAATTTGAAATTTGTTAAAAATTCAAGACAAGGGGCCAGAGCAATAGTACAGCAGGTAGGGCATTGGCCTTGCACACAGCCGGCCTGGGTTCAATCACCAGCATCCCATATGGTCTCCCAAACACCGCCAGGAATAATCCCTGAATGCAGAGCCAGGAGTAACTCCTGAGCATCACTGGGTGTGACCCAAAAAGCAAAAAAAAAAAAAAAAATCAAGACAAATATATTACAAATATATTTAGTTATACTTTAAAATTTGTAAAAAATTTAAGAGAAATATATATATATATATATATGGAAAACATATCAGGAAAGAGAAATGCCAAGTTATACATGTTTAATTTAGGTTAGATCTTTTATGGGCAGTAAAAATAAACCTACTTATTAAGTTACCACAGACTTTAACAAAGAAAGACAATGATAGGTTGGGAAATTTAAGACTACTGAAAATAGAATCTCATTTGAACATTAAAGTCTTGCTTTCCTTAATTTTTTCAGGGCCTCCCAATGTATGCTCACAGGGCCCTGGATTACTTCCAGCAACACTCTGCGAAGCAGGTTGAGGGGAGGACACGAGAATGAGGTGCTGCTTGGACTTTAGAAGTCAGGATCACCAAGGACTATCTCAGCAGTGTGTGGGAACCACCAGAGCACACTCAGTCATGCTGGGCAAGGGCCCATATGGTACCATGGATGAAGCCACCTTACATGCACCCTAATACCTGTGCTATCTCCCAGACCTGTAAATTGTTTTCTTTTGTCCTGAAAATCAATGTAGTCTAACCTCCAGTTTTGAGATTAGGTGTGTCTGAGGCAGAACTGGTGCAGTGTAACAGAGACTCATTTCTCATTGAGGAACATATGAAATGTATATATAAAAATTACTTTATAATACTCATAACATTTTAATAGTAATCATTATTTAAGTCAGATTCAATGAGTTGGCAGCTGCTAAACCTAGGAGTGACTAGTTGTGTAAAGAAATGTGGCTATCTATTTTGCAAATAGATGTGGCAGAGATACACAAGAGAATGTGACTTAACGTGATATTAAGTTTACATGAAAGTGTACATGAAAAAGTTAACTGGATGAATTTCCTCCATTTCGTGGAAAAGAATACAATTATATTTTATATGTGTTCTCCATTGGTGTTTCATTTCCTCTATGCATTGTGTTCAGTATAAAAAGTTAGAGTTCATGTTAATAATATATTAGGTTGTGAATATTCATCTCACAAAAAAATTCAATATCTAAATCGATCAAGAAAAGTGGCCTGGAATACTTAAGGCATGTAAACTTCCAAAAATATCTGCCATATTTTCTTATTTTAAAAAACGTCTACATTAGAATTCTATTTAAAATTACTATTTTTTACTCTGCTAGATAATTTGATTTTATTTTTACTCAATGAGAAATGCTCAAATAAATTGCAATACCTTTTCAATTAAGTTGGGAATAACTGGATCCTTCTAAATTTTCTTTCTTTCTTTCTTTCTTTCTTTCTTTCTTTCTTTCTTTCTTTCTTTTAAATTGTATTGAATCATGGTGAGATAACTACAAGCTTTCATGTTTAGATTACAATCACACAATGATCAAACATCCATCCCTCCACCAGTGCACATTCCCCACCACCAATATACCCGGTATACCCCCCCTCCCACCCTCCCCCTGCCTCCATGGCAGACATCATTCCACATAATCTCTCTCTACTTTGGGGCATTATGGTTTGCAATACAGACCCTGAGAGGTCATCATGTTTGGTCCTTTATCTACTTTCTTCACATATCTCCCATCCCGACCGATTCCACCAGCCACCTTTTTCTTAGTGATCCCTTCTCTATTCCAGCTGCCTTCTCCCCTTTGCTCATGAGGCAGGCTTCCAGCTATGGAGCAATCTATCTGTTCCGTGTATCTACTATCCTTAGATGTTAGCCTCATGTTATGTTGTTTTATACTCCACAAATGAGTGCAGTCCTGCTATATCTGTCCCTCTCTTTTTGGTTCATTTCACTTAGCATGATCCTCTCCATGTCTATCCATTTATAAGCAAAGTTCATGACTTCATCTGTCCTGACAGTTGCATAGTATTCCATTATGTAAATGTACCAAAGTTTCTTTAACCAGTCATCTGTTCTAGGGCACTTGGGTTGTTTCCAGATTTTGGCTATTGTGAACAGTACTGCAATGAACACATAGGTACAGATGTCATTTCTACTGTGCTTTTTTGCATCCACAGGATATATTCCCAGAAGTGGTATTGCGGGGTTATATGGAAGCTCTATTTCTAGTTTTTGAAAGACTGTCCATATTGTTTTCCGGAAAGGCTGGACTAGTGGGCATTCCCATCAACAGGGAAAGAGTCCCTTTTTTCCCCACATCCATGCCAGCACTGGTTGTTTTTGTTCTTTTGAATGTGTGCCAGTCTCTGTGGTGTGAGATGATATCTCATTGTTGTTTTGATTTGCATCTCCATGATGTCTAGCGATATGGAGCATTGTTTTATGCTTTATGGCCATTTGTATTTATTTTTTGAGAAAACTTCTATTCATTTCTTCTCCCCATTTTTTGATGGGGTTGGAGGTTTTTTTCTTGTGCAATTCTATTAGTGTCTTGTATATCCTGGATATTAATCCCTTATCAGATGGGTATTGGGTAAATATTCTTTCCCATTCTGTGGGCTCTTGCTGTATTTTGTAACTGTTTTTTTTTTAAAGTGCAGAAGCTTCTTAGTTTGATGTAGTCCCATTTCTTTATGTTTGCTTCCACTTGCAAGGTCAGTGCTTATCTTTCTTTCTTAAATATACTACATCAGTTTGCAATTTATCAAGCTCATCTTTCCAATAGCCTGTTTTACAGTCTCTCTCCCTCTCTTTCTCTCTCTATATACATATATATGAAGAGAGATGTAAATAAATATGTAAATATATATATACACACATATATATGTATATAGGCTGGAGCCATAGCACAGCAGGTAGGGTGTTTGCCTTGCATGTAGTTGACCCTGGTTTGATTCCTCTGCCCCTCTCGGAGAGCTGGACAAGTTATTGAGAGTATCCTGCCTGCATGGCAAAGCCTGGCAAGCTACACGTGACGGATTTGATATGCCAAAAACAGTAACAAGTCTCACAATGGAGACGTTACTGTTTCCCACTTGAGCAAATCGCTGAACAATGGGAAGACAGTGCTACAGAACAGTGCATAAATATATATATACGTATATATATATGCATAGACATATACACATATATAGTCATTTCTATGAATTTTATTCTGCATCTTACCAAAGACATTTAAATATAAATAATAAGACATTTAAATTAAAACCATTGAAAAACTACTAAATTATTTAATATTAATTTTAACTCTTATTTTCTCCTTATTTATGCACTATGAAATACATATTCTCATACACAGTTTTAAAACATTTTTTCATTAGCAAATCAGCTAAAAGTCTAAGTGCAAAAAAGACTGTATTCCAGAGTTTTTCTGAAATAACTCATATTATAGAAACTCTGCAAAGCATAGTTAATTTAACATCTGCATTTTAAAATAAAGAGTAATATCCAAATGAATTCTAGAAAAAAGAAACTCAGGCAATCAACTAATTAGGTTCAACATATAATTAACTAGGAGTTTTATATTAATCAATAAGTGATATTTGATCATCTTTCCTCCTTTAATTTTGAGTCTGCTGTTATTGTTTTTTTTATTCAGTTTAAAAGAATAATAGTAACTATATTTTAATATATTAAAAGTATGGTTAAAAATGCTCGCACCATTTGTGACAGTAGTTAAATGTAAGATTTATTTTACTTATTATTGATTATTTTGGTCTGAAGAGGTTATGACATTGCTCATGGCTTACTTTTGGTTCCATATTCAGGGATCATAAGGTACCCAGTGGACTGATCATATTTAGTGCTAGGGATTGAACCCAGGTTGGCCACATTCAAGGGAAGCACCTATATACTGTTCTATCTTATAGGCAATAAAGAAAAGATTGTAAATATACCATTATATGTGAGCTCCAGAGATAGTGCAGAGCTAGTGGTGCTTGCTTTGCATGTGGTTGATGTAGGTTAATTTTCAGTCATTGCATATAATTCTCTGAATATCTTTAGGAGTGATCCCTGGTCACAGAGACAAAAGGAAACCCTAAGGACAGACAGATGTGACCCAAACACCCCAAATAAATAAATGAATAAGAATTAGAAATAGATTCTCTTAGAAATATGTTCTTATAAATATATAATTATAAAGGATATTGATATAGAATATAGTTTTGCATAAAATTTCTTCAGTGGTGTCTATATGATTATTTATTTTTATTTTTTTCTGACATTAAGAATAGTTAAACTAGTACCTTGAACCTCATTAATAAAAATCTAAATAAAGACATTGTTTTAAAGAATTTTCAAATCAACACAGGAATAAAAGTGATCATAATTAAGATTTAGGTATTCAAGAAAGAACTTTAGTAGTTCTTGTGACAAAATAAACAAGAAAAAAATAAACAATGAACTATAATGTAATTTCTTCTTTAAACATACATATGAAACAGAGTTTATTATAAACTATGTACTAGTCTAAGTCATTTATGTTAAGTGGGCAATTAGAAAGCATATTAAGTCTATAGGACATTTTTTCTATCACTTCAGTTCCGAACCCTTCAGGTTAAGTTAAAATGAATTAGATTAAATAAAAATCAGACATACTCAGCATACAAATTATAACTCTGACAGTGACTTTCATTGTCTATGTTTTAACAGTAAATTTTATAAATACTGGTCAATAATAAATGTTATGCTGTTACTGTCACTGTCCTCCTGTTGTTCATCGATTTCCTCAAGTGGGCCCAGTAACGTCTCCATTTTGAGACTTGTTGCTGTGTTTGGCATATTGAATACGTCACGGGTAGCTTACAAGGCTTTGCCGTACTAACGAGATACTCTCGGTAGCTTGCCGGGCTCTCAGAGAGGGGCGGAGGAATCGAACCCGGCTTGACCGGGCTGGCTGAGTGCAAGGCAAATGCCCTACAGCTGTGCTATCACTCCAGCATTTCTCAAGATCTAATAATAGTATTTCCTTAGTTTACTATTTAAATCTCCACAAGCAGCTGCTGTATACATAACATATTCTCTGTACATTCTGATTTCTCTCCTCTCTCTCTCTCTCTATATATATATATGTATATATATATACAGTGTTGAAGTTTCTGTGTTCAATACTCTACTATTGTCTTGCAATATTTATTCTGCCTTGAAACTACTATTTTATTAATTCATTAATTTATAAATTATAAATTAAGTTTATTAATTTATATTAACTTTCTACTGAGAAGAATTACATTTGATTTCTTTCTCTTTGGTTGAGGTGTTCAGTTATTCCACTTGATTATATAATTTGTACATTTTATACTATTCAAAGTACCCTGATATTTCACATCATTATAAAATTTTTCTTAATATTTTAGATTCTAAGAACATTGTCAAGTGGACTAAGATCAAATTTCCATAGCTTATAATAATTATTCTTCCTTTTTAGAGAAGCGAGTAGTGAAATGCAACATTATATATCCCAAATTATATTTAACTAATTATATCCAAACAGTTACTTTCAAACAATCTAGAAATATTTTATAAAAGTGGCTCCATGTTTGGAATAATTCAGTCAAGTCAACTTGACTTGATAGAATAATGAAATACATATAATTGATAAAGTAAATACACAGTATTCTCAGACTTGTTTTATTATGACACTCTCAATCATACACACATTTCAATAGAATAGAGTAAGTCTCATTGACCAACTAGACAGTCTCAAAAACTATCACCTCCAAAATAAGATTCTGTTACTGCAATTTACAATCAAATCCCAACCATCTTACCTTATTCATATATTACTATTGCCATGTATAAAATAAGGACATCCTTACCTGAACTACAACACTACATCATCATTATTTTTTTCTGCTTTAGGGGCCATATCCAGTAATATTCGGGGGTTGCTTCTCACTCTACATTCAGGAATCACTTCTGGCAAGGCTTAGGGGATTCTATGTGATGACAGGCATCAAACCCAGGTCTGCCGTGTGTAAGGCAAGTCTGCTACCTGCCGTACCATCTCTCCAATCTCAATAGTATATCATTATTAATCATGAATAATCTCTAGTACCAATAAATATTCACCCACTGTTAACATCTACAATTGTCCAATGCATGAAATAATTTCCTTTGTAGTTGTCTGCTTCAATTGGAGACTTAACCCAGTGGTGCTCAGAGGTTAGTCTGCTCATGAATCATTCATTCATTCCTGGTAGGCCTGGAGGAACTGTGCAGTTGGGGGAAGAAAGTCATGCAAGACATGAGCTCAGTCCGCTGTGCTATCTTGCTGGTCCTAATTTGTTCTGTTTTTAAAGTAGATTCTATATAAATTTGATATGTAATGTAATAACAATTTATTGCTATTTCTCTTTTAATCTCTCTATATATCCAATTTTGCTATTGCTGCTTATTAAAAAGAGGCATAAATATTTATTTATTTATTTATTTATTTATGGGTTTGGGGTCACAACAAACACTTCTTAGAGGTCTCACTTCTGCCCATACTCTGGGGACCATGCAGAGCCAGAGACAAAACTGATGTCTTCCACAAGTGAATAATGCATTCAGTCTACTGAACTATCTTTCCAACCCATACATTTATTCTTCATTTATCAGTTGCTGCAGCATTTCACAGTTTGATTTTTGCTGATTGTACTCCTAAAGTCAAGATCAATATGCTCTTCTCCTTCTACAGTTGCTTAGGTTTGTCAGATCTTCTCTCTCTCTCTCTCTCTCTCTCTCTCTCTCTCTCTCTCTCTCTGTGTTTGTGTGTATGTGTATGTGTGTCTTAAATAATACAACTTCAGTGAAAGTGCTTTCACTATTTTCAATGTCTACATTTTTAAAGTATAATGCACATATTATATAGATCATTCATAAAATAAAAGGTGTGCCCTTATTTTTATTATTAAAATTAGATGAAAACTGCAAATGCAAACTTTTGAGTTTCACTGAATGATTAATTTGTCCACATGTTTTAGAATACAAGCCTCTACCTATAAGATTGGATTTGTATCCCTCCTAGTTTCCATTTTTTTTTTTTGCTTTTTTGAGTCACACCTGGCAATGCACAGGGGTTACTTCTGGCTGTGCACTCAGGAATTACTCCTGGCGGTGCTCAGGGGACCATATGGGATGCTGGAAATCGAACCCGGGTCGGCCACATGCAAGGCAAACACCCTACCCACTGTGCTATCGCTCCAGCCCTCTCCTAGTTTCCACAATACCTAGACAACTATATACAAAATGAATACAATTAGATTAAATTTAATTGAATTTAACCTTTTATACACAAAAATATGGAAAAAGGAAGAAATATTTCTTTTTCATGATGCTGTACTGTATACTTTAGGTAAAAATAGGTATTTCTGGTGGAGCCCAAATTTGCATTTGGAATCTGAAACAGTGTTCTCTATTAGTCATCATAAAATCCATTTACTGAGTGCCTATTATGCAGTTTTTCTGGACTCTTTGCATATGAAGATAAATTTTTTAAGGTATTTAAAATAATCCAGAAGAAAGACACATGCACTCTTGTAAATTTGGTGGGACCCGGGGCTATGGGGTGGGGTTCGGCCACAGACTGTGGTGCTCAGTACTTACTCCTAGTCCCACACTCTAGGATTAGTGTTGATGAGTCTCAGCGTGGTCATAAGGATGCCAGGAATTGAGCTCTGGTCAGTCATGTGACGGGCAAGAGCCTTATCCACTCTACTACCTCTTCAGTTCTATCCATGCAATTTCTACTAACATTTTATTATGGGACAATTATTCCAATAACAACCTCAACCAAGGCTCTGTCTCCTCCACTGCATTCTTCCTCAATAATGTCAGGAGCACTCCCTGTTCAGGTAAAGAACAAGGAGCAGGCCCCGAGCAATGCTGTGTGTGGGTCCAAATCCCAATACAGCAATATACATATATACATATACATAGTTATTTTAATTTATTCAATATATACATATATATGGCTGGAGCGATAGCACAGCAGGCAGGGTGTTTGCCTTGCATGCGGTTGACCAGGGTTCTATTCCTTCGTCCCTCTTGGAGAGTCTGGCAAGCTACCAAGAGTATCCTGCATCACAGCAGAGCCTGGCAAACTCCCTGTGGCATATTTGATATGCCAAAAATAATGAGTCTCACAATGGAGACGTTACTAGAGCCCGCTCGAGCAAATCGATGAACAATGGGAGGTCAGTGCTATAGACAGTGCTATATACATATATATTGCTGTTCTGGGTATTCAATATCCTTAGTATAAAGCTATGGCTATCTTAAAGTGCTACTTTTTATTTAATAAGAATAAGATTTTGACCCTTTCATAGCTCATAAATTTTACATGCACACATAAACATGTCAAAAGAGGATACAATTTCCTTTTTTTTTTTTGGTCACACCCAGCAATGCACAGGGGTTATTCCTGGCTCTGCACTTCAGGAATTACTCCTGGTGGTGCACAGGGGACCATTTGGGATGCTGGGAATCGAACCCGGGTTGGCCGCGTATAAGGCAAATGCCCTACCCACTGTGCTATCTCTCCAGCCCCAAAAGAGGATACAATTTCTCTTAAAGAAGGAAAAGAGATAACACCTGCAACTTGCTTATGACATGCTACACATTATGTTTTGAACCTATTGATTCATTTACTTCACTCCAATACAGCACATATTCTAATACAAATTATTTCGTATAAAAAATTCAGTTTCAGCAATTTACCTGCTACCTCAAACAAGTAATAGTCATACTAAATTTACATCAAAACAGAGTTGTTATTTTAACTAATAAGGTATGCTATCCCTCAATCAATTTGTAGCTTGGTAATAAATAAAGAAACCAAATAATTGGGTTATCTTGATTGATCTCAGATGATCTGCTCTAGGATTTGCAGTCCATGCTATAATATATTGTTATGTCTCCTTCATTGTCTAAAGTATTAGTGTCTATATTCTAGGGAAGACTGTAAGGATTCACAAAAATATTGTGTACAATGGCTAAGCAGCATGGTACTTTTCATAATTATGTTTCCAAATCATTCATAGTGGTGTTAAAATATTTTTGATAATAATTAGCCATCATATTTAATAAGTACTTTAAAATAAATAGAAAATGAGGCTGTTAAATGGACAGGTTTCTTCTCCTGTCCGACACAGAAATAAAAAACTATAGAAAGAGGTTCTATTTTTACTAACTATACAAATAAACCAATTTAATATTAAGGTAAACGTAAAGGTAAAGGCCCTCCCATTGATTGTCGATTTGCTCGAGCGGGCCCAGTAACGTCTCCATTGGAGACTTTGTTGTTACTGTGTCTGGCATATCGAATACTCTTGGTAGCTTGCCGGGCTCTCCGAGAGGGGCGGAGGAATCGAACTCGGGTCAGCCGTGTTGGCCGCTTGTAAGGCGAACGTCCTATCCGCTGTGCTATCGCTCCAGCCTGCTTAAAGAATATAAGATACTCTCACACACCCCTCAGTTAATATTCACTTCATTCCCACAAGAAAGGTATAAGTAGGAGCACTTAGGAAAGGAAAACTGAGTCTCAAGGATTATTAAAAATTCACAGTCAGTAAATAATTTTTTTAAAAAAACAGGATAATTTAAGATTACGTCTCCCCGAAATCCTGGATCTTTTTTTTTTTTTTTTTTGCGTACCAGTGTCTTCTATTTGCTTCTGTATTGTAAGTCAAAATGAACTAGAGTGTCATGGAATTGGCTCAAGATATGTTAACTGTGATTTATAAAAAGTAAGAATCTCAATAAAAAAGACACAATAAGAAAAAACAGTGTGCATTATATGAAGGCAACTACTACTTAATGAATGTGTATATGTGCATAAGTATATCCAGGTGTCTACTGAGTTGTCATGGTAATTGTGTTTATTTTCTAAAAAGCTGTTTGGAAAATTCATAGTATTAGAAACATCTAGAACCTTTTCACATTTCTTGTGTTATATTTAAACAAGTCTTTCTTGTTGCCTGTGGTCATGATTCAATAAGTTGTTGCATTTACACATATTTTAAAAGCATCGCAGAGAGAAGAAAAATGTCTATGTGCAAATAAACACATACTCTCATATGCACAGAGACACATGTATGCATTCCGATATGGCAGTGTGCAATTTTCTCTGCAGGAAGAATGAAGAGAATTAAGTGGGTAGTTGTACCATTACTAATAAGCTGAGTGGGTTGATGCACCAATTAAATTTTATGTTCCTTGGGTTTTTCCTCTATAAAAAAGAAGATAACAATTCCTTCTCTCTAATTACCTCCATGGGACCCTATGCTATTTAGGCAAAAGTCAGTATAGTTAGTGATTTAGTGAACTAGTCAAGGGAAAGGTGCCAGTGTGTGAATGTGTGTACATGTATCCACAGTCTTTCTTATAGAAAGAAAGAAAGAAACTATAAGGAACTAAAAGTGAAGTGAGATGGATGATGAGGTCATGGGTGAGAGACAAGTCACGGCTTCTTGAGCTCATGAGCTTGGTCGATCTCCTGTCTGGGTTTGTGAACCAATAGAGTTTTCGATGACAACACGGAAATGATGAGAAAGTGCTTGGAAAATGTGTTCATGTCTCCAGACACAGGAATACATTTAAAATGCCATCAAAGCTGTAGTGCTTACTAACTCTGACATGGGTTTGACTCCCAGTAATTGAAGCTATTGCTAAGGTTTCAAAACTAAAAGTGTAACTAAAATTGTAAGTTTTTAGTTCATTTTTATCTCCTTTCAGCTTTTGAAAAAGTGAGGCACTCTGTGAAAAATTTATTTCCTCGTGACCAAAGCTCAGAGCTAGTAGATTCACCAAGTGCATGTTTTATTTATCTTACAACGGGTACAAAGGAAAGAGGCTTCTAGCTTACATCCTCAGAAAAAAGCAGAGAGGTATTTCAGAACTGCTGACCTCAACTTATGGCATCTAGAATGAAATATGGGTTCTGGGTGGGAGGCCTGACACGCTGTTCCTGTCAATCAGTTATGGTACCAGTGCAAAAACAAGCTTTGTAGAGCAAGGTTGCTAGTATGGGGCTTAGCATACAAGGCATGTGTCCACCCTAGTTTGATCCTTAGTAGCTTGAAGGTTGCAGGGTGTAGATTTTGAAACTCCTGAGGCATTCTGGATTGACCTCAGTGGCCACTACCACTATAGGGCCCAAGTAACACTGCATTCTTGGGCCAAAGCAATGAATCTTCCTTCTTGGTTGGCTAAATATTGCCAGGACTAGTCCTTGGGCCTCTTGAACACTGCTTGGTAGTCCCACTCACTGATACACCCAGAAACACACAATTTTGTATGTTACTTTAATAGATGACCCACCAGTGGGTAAAATAATTAAAAGGAAAACAATTACATGAGAAAAACACTCAATTTTAGTCATAGAAATAAGTAGACAAACTTCAGTCTCGTGCATAGAAAGATCATTTCTGGAGAAATAGTTTCCAACCACATTGCTAAAAAAGAATGGGAAAGGGAAACCTACATGTCAAATAAATGATGATTCTATTTTGGCCAGTTTTAACTTAATATAAGAGCAGCAGCAGATGGTGTGACTTATTGAAAATACTTTTCAATTTTGGGGGAAAAGTCATTTCTTAAATGAAAAGGCTCCTTTAGGCACACACAAGTCTCCTGCCAAAGCTGTTCAGTGACTTAACTGCAGTCACAAAGCCAGAAAGGATGATCGAAGACAACTAGAACTCAGTGAAATTGTCTCTGTGTTTGGGCTAGTTGGCATGATCAGTCTTTTAATTTAATTACACTGTATTTACTTTTGGGGTTTGTTTTTTGGGTCACACTCTCAATGCTCAGAGATTACTCCTGGCTCTGTACTCAGAAATTATTCCTAGTGGTGCTCAGAGGACTATATGGGATGCTGAGGATTTAACCCAGGTCAGCCAAATGCAAGACAAACATTTTACCTTTGTCCTATCACTCTGGCCTTTTTTTATTTTATTTTTAAAATCTATCTTGGCATAGTGTTGATGTTCTCACAGATTTTTGGGAAAATGTCCTGTTTATCTACCCTGACCCTAAGCAATGAAGTAGGTCCAAGAAAATGATATGCTCTAAGTTGACTCAATGAGAATTAAATGAGAAGGTCTTAAGGTTTTAAAGGTATTTATAGAGAGATTGGTGGAGAAAAGGGACAGTGATATCAGCAACTTGATTAGGAAAACAATGATGTCATAGGTAAAATCTCAAGATCGAGTCATGCCTGTGGCAAGATTCTGTTTGTGAATGTCAGTGATATTTTCCGAACAGGTCAATTGAACCCTTCATATATATTTTACACAAATTCACTTCCTGTTCACACGGTCATGGTCCTCCTGTTGTTCATTTATTTGCTCGAGCGGGCCCAGTAAGGAGACTTTTTTGTTACTGTGTTTGGCATATTGAATACTCTCAGTAGCTTGCCAGGCTCTGCCGTGCGGGCGAGATACTCTCGGTAGCTTGCCGGACTCTCCAAGAGGGGTGAAGGAATCGAACTCGGGTTGGCCATATTGGCTGCGTGCAAGGCAAACGCCCTACTGCTGTGCTATCACTCCAGCCCGACTTCCTGTTAATTCTTCTTATAGTGATAGTGTATTAGTCATCTTTTTATGTTACTCTGCTGCACAAAGAGGAAATGACTATTTTTCCATCCTTGCAAAAAAAGACGTGTTTGGACTATGAGCTTCAGATAACTTACAGCAACAGCTAGGACAATAAGGGGAAATATAAGAATAAAATTCTCAGGAGCTAGAGCTCCTGTTCCTGGGTTCGGTTTTGGTTTTGTTTCCTTAAAATTGTATGATGAAAAGCAGATGATACCTTAGTGGATAAAGAACTTGATTAGAAATTCAGTGCAAGGGTGTTTGTGTGAGCAATGCTATTACCAATGATACTATTTTTCAATGACTCACAGCTTTGCTACCTTTGTGTCCTATAACACTTACACACATTCTGCCTTTTGCTTTACAAGTACACATGTGAACTTGTCTAGATTGATATAATTAAGCGGTTTATATGAAAAATCCTTGGTGAGATAAATTTTCAGTAGAAAAGTTAGTTTTTTTTCCTTTGCACTGTCATTTTTTTATGCTATGGATGATGATGGTTTATACTCTGGAGATCCTGAGAGGGAACAATATATCCCACCATTTTTCATTGAATATTTTATAGCAGTTAGTTGAAACTCTTGGCTTACTTCACTATTTGAGATATTATGTTTTGCCAAGAATTTAAAGCTTATCCTAAACTGTGAAATACCTGAAGCACATTCTACTCAATATTGTGTGAAGCAATTTAATATATTGATTACTTGTCGGGATTCCAAACATTTTGGTTCTGAAATGGAAACTACAAATGGGAGTAGGAAATCTGTTTATCACTTAAGTTATAGGCAAAATATTTCAGAAACATAATTCTGCATATTTTATTTTTGTAGAAAATATTTAATCTTTTTATCAAGTTCTTTAAGTTGTGTACAATTCAAAAATGTATTAAATGGGAATAAGCATAGGAATTTTGATCTTTAAAGAGGAATCAAGAAATACGAGACAAGTGCTGTGTTGTCAGAATGTTCATTTGCTTTTTATCTTGCTAAAAATAAGTTTCAGTACAATGTCAGCATCTGCAGGTGGCAGGGTTATGAATATGTAAAATAAACCATGACATAATCTGCTCAATATTGCATATCATCATGGCAATAGTTGCTTTATTGTTCGGTGGTCAGGGTTCCTGCCAGGAAGCATAATCCAAAATGGGAAGAAAATACAAGACACATAATTTATGATATACAAATTAAGCTCAGTGAAGACAGACCTGGACCCTTAAGGGCCAATTCATACAATTTGAAGGATATCGTCACATCAGTGGTAAGAATTCAGGATTTGAAAACAAAATTTTACCAAAATATGACTCTTAGTTGCTGATCCAAATTAAAATTATTTTACATAAAGATATTTTTCTTGGTGTATATTTGATTAGCTAATGAGAAATAATTTTGGTGATAACATATAAAATATTGATCAGGTCAATACTTCTATCTCTTATTGTAGTAAAATAAATGAAATACGACAAAAAGAAAAATGAAGAGCAGAGGGAGGGAGAGGAGTAAGGAAAAATGGTGTTATTATATAACCACAAATTTTCAGAGAAATTTCAATTCACTCTAAGTTCCACTGGTTTTATTTTGCTCCATTTTCTTATAAATATTTTCATATATATGTATATACACATATATACACGCATATATACACATATATATTTGCTAAATACTTTTAGAAATATACTTTTTATGTATTTCACTACTAAAGTCGATTATATGTTGGTGACTAGGTTGCTAAAATAGAACCAGTACAAAAATGAAACAAATTAGAGCAACACAAAAATTATAAATCAACATAGTTTATATCAGGATCTGTAGATGTGTGATCCAATCTGGCGACATAGGTATCTTGCCACACATGGTCACTTGGATGCCCAAATTCCTGGCATCTTGTCCTAGTACTTTATTGAAAAAGCTCAATTTAGACCAGAGCTACTAATTTAGCAGTTCAAATCTTATCTATCCTTTTTCTTCCAGTCATAGCAAGACCTGAAAAGTGAGAAAGAGCCCATTTCCAAACCTCACTGACACATAGGGAAGGAATTTGATAAACTAAGATATAGCAGTTGATATGGTGAAATGATATAAGATGGATCAAGCTTTTAAGGGTTCGGAGTTGCTCTCTTCATTATTTACTTTTTTACTGTCCTTTGAAATCAGATGTCATGAAAACCACAGGAATCTTGTCTGAGTGTTGGAGGATGAAGGCAGAGGAGCCTTTTGTAGTAATCAAGTGCTCATACCAGCGTGAATGTGTTTTTAAGAGAGAGAGAAATCACATTTGACTTTTTTTTAAGTCAATGTAATCTGGGACTATGTCACACACAATTTACCCTCTTGCTATCTCTAGCATCAATATATAAGATGTCCTTCGTCACTTGCTTTTCTTCTGATGTAAACAGACTTAAAAGCTGTTCCCATCAATTTTCCCCCATATTTGGTCATTTTTATTATTTTTATTATAAATAAGGACAGCATATCATTTTTTATTATAAATCATTTTTATTATAAACGAGAACAGCAGAGACCTGAGTGCTAAATGAACTCAGAATTCTCATGAAGAAAGACCCAAACTACATGATTATATCAAAAACTTATACTTGTCAAACCAACCAAATTATAACACCTAGACAAGAGTCAGAGGTAATACCTTTCCATCTCCACATATTGGCACCAATGTAAAGTATCTACCAACAAAACATGCTGCCTCAAGCTGCATGTATTGAATTTTTCACAGAATACCATAAGGCAGTCAGCATGAAAATAAAAAGAAATCTGAGGAAAATAGATTATCAAAAGATAATAAGAGAGTTTCAGGCAATATTCCTGAGCACTGATGTCAGTAACGTGAAGGATGTGTGTGTAGTGACAGAGAGAAAGCATTGAGGAATACAGAGGAAGCTAACCTGCCTTTTCCAGGGCTTGCTGTCTAGTTTTGTGATGTCAGAACTTCTTTTGTCTTCCTTTATATGTATATATTTTTTTTTTCATTTAGCACAAGCATTGTAGCCTTGGATTTGTCTTTTTTGTTAGCTAAAACCACCTCTTCTTCCCCTCCTCTCCAGATAATCAATACTCAATGAGATGTCAGGATAATTTCCTGTTTTAGAAGACTCACTGCTTCCTGACAATTTTCACTTTTGTTTACTAATTATTTTCTGACTTTGACACCAAATAGAGATTTTTTTTGTGCGCACTAGTTTGCATCTGCTCTTTACACCTGGGCCCAGCTTAGTAGAACTGGCCCCTCAAGAACCATCCTGTTTACTTACTCTTCTTTCCATTTTTCTTTTCCTTTTTTCTTTCTTTTTTCTTTATTTTCTTTTTTCTTTTTCTTCACTTATCTTTTCTTCACATTCCTTTTTCTGTTGCATCCATTCTTGTTACACTCTCCATATCAGATATCCTAGTCTATTCTTGGTTTTCCCACACAATAAGCCTCTTCCTTTGTTCATTTACTAATCACTAGCTTATGCACAAAGCTCACTTTAAAATTGTCAGCCTTTAGGGTTTGGAGCAATAATACAGCAGGTAAGGCACTTAACTTTCATGAGGTTGAAACAGGTTTGTTCTCTGCCACACCGTACGGTCCCCTAGGTACTGCACTGCAAGGAATAAGCACCGAGCACATACCCAGGAGTACAGTCTGGGCATTCCTGGGTGTGGTTTCAAAGTAACAGAAAAGAAGAGAAAAGAAAAAGAAAGGAAAGAGAAGAGGAGACAAAAGGGAAGGGCAAGGGAGTTGAGGAGAGGTGAGGAGAGGGCAGGAGAAGGAAGGAGGAGGTTAGAGAAGGAAAGAGAAGGGAAGGAAAGGGAAAATGAGAGGGGAGGAGAGGGGAAGAGAGGGGAGGAGAAGGGAAGGAAGGGGAAAGAAAAGGAAGGGAGGAGTGGGAGGGGAAGGGAAGGGAAGGGAAGGGAAGGGAAGGGAAGGGAAGGGAAGGGAAGGGAAGGGAAGGGAAGGGAAGGGAAGGGAAGGGAAGGGAAGGGAAGGGAAGGGAAGGATGGCAGGGAGAGGGGGAAGAGTGTGGAGAGGAGGGATCAGGAGAGGAGGGGAGGGGAGGGGAGGGGAGGGGAGGGGAGGGGAGGGGAGGGGAGGGGAGGAGAGGAGAGGAGAGGAGAGGAGAGGAGAGGAGAGGAGAGGAGAGGAGAGGAGAGGAGAGGAGAGGAGAGGAGAGGAGAGGAGAGGAGAGGAGAGGAGAGGAGAGGAGGAGAACAAATCTTTCAAGTGCCCTGGGTTATCACAGTGGCAGAATGCTTGCTTTGCCAGCATGAGGCCATAGTTCTGAGCTGCTGCACATGCAATCCTAACAAGCGCTTTTATTTGCCATCCCTGACAACTTCACAGTAGAGTGTGGGATTTTCCAGATAAGCCAAAGAAATGTGTGTTACAAGAACGAAAAAGTGGGTCTTGGTAGGAAGGGAATGCACATTTTCACAACATCCCTTAATCATTACTAAAGAGACCTTTTTCGATGGAGAAAAAAATGGAAAACAAGGTATTTTATGCATGGTGTCAAAGACATAAAGTATGTCATAGGTAAATGACTTATGACATCTTTCACTAGACTCACTTTTCTCAAGTAAATATATGTTCTCTGAGTTTCCATTACTTGCAAACTAAACATCTTAACACATGTTCCTCCAAGTATGCATGTACTGTAATGTATGTTTTGAATAATGAAGCAACTGCACTGCATATAAGCAAGTATTCTTCTAAATATATTAAGCAAAATGAATAAATTCTATTATCATCTTTACAATATTTTTAACACTTCTGTTTTATATATAAAAGGTAAAAGAAGAAGATTTGTTTTAACTTCTCACACCGTATGTACTTTAAGCTCAAAATAAACATATATTTAATATTTCATATACTCAGCATATGTGAAGTGCAAATTGGCTCCTTAATAATTTCCATTTCGATATTTTTCTATGTTCTAGATTAAAAGAAAAGAATATAAACAGTATGGTTTGGTGTTAAGGCACGGTGCATTTGTTAATTGTCTTTGGATGATAAACAAGTAGGTGTCCAAAGATGAAATGGAACAAAAGTAATTTAAGTTTTGTATGACTGCTATTCTTCACAGATATCACAATACCATCAGTACTTAGGAACATTAGATATACTTGGTTAGAAGTCACAAATGTTCTTTGGAGAACAATAAAACCTCAGAAACATCTTATGTAACTATTTAACAGCACACTACTTAAAACCACGGAAACTAATTTTCACCCCATGTCCCATGATGGCACAAGAGAACATTCACAAGACCTGTCAAAATTAACACTCAATGTCTAGTCAGCAACATGACCGTGGGTTTCTTAACAAGTCTTTGCTGAATAAACCAATGATAAGTGTGTACAGATGATAAGTAAACATTTTATTAAATGAAATCTCTTTTAAGCAACAAACCCTAAGCTAAAAAGCAAGAAAGCCAGTATAGTTTTAAATACCCTTGATTAATTTGAATCGGATAACAGAAACACTGCTTTAATAATCTTCTGCCTTTGTCCTCTCTCAATAAACAAAAATAATATAGGAAATAAGAGAGAAAATCTTCTTCCATTTTAATATGAATAGTCATAAGGAGGCATTATACCTGCTAAATCATCATTATATAGGTACTTCTTAACATACATTCTGTAAAAATAAAATGCAGCAAGACACCCAATTGCTAAATAGCAAGGGCAGCAAATTTTACCAATAATGGCTAATATAGTAGAGCATCATTTATTTAGTGCTCACTAAGTGTTGGATCCTGTTCTAACTGATTTTCATGTTATGATCACAAAATCCTCACAAATATGCTGAAAGGTATGCGCTATTTTTGCCTCAATTTTAATCAGGAACAATGTAATGTGCGGTGATGTAAAGAACTTGCCTAAGATTAAAAACTATGAAGGGCCATCTAACTTCACAGTTATTGCTTATATCTAATTTGTTGAAATGACCCTGCAAAGGAAGAAAATACAAAGAACTATATTTAATTTCTTCCGACCTACATCTGTACCTACATATGTAAATCATCCTTATTTTACTAATGAGGCATTATACACTTAGGCCATTCAAGATCAAGCTAGTTGGTGATAACTAGAATCCCAATTTATTTGTGTCAGAATTAAAAGATGGTTCATGCCTTGATGTTCATATTTGGTTTGTATTCTAGATCATAGTGTAACATAAGATCCCAACAATTCCTCTCATAAGCTAAATCCAGCCAGCCCCTATTTTTACTAAGAAAGTTTTATTTAAGTTTGTATAAACCATGAGCCTTCATTCACCATTATTCATGGATGGTTCCATACTGTAACGGTAAAGTTGAGTAATTGTGACAGAACTATATAATCCCAAAATCTAAACTTATTTGCCATTTAGATTATAGGAAAGAAAAGTGAAATACTCTTAGTCTATTATATACTTAGTCAAGACTCTGACAGAAATTAAAGTAACCTTGTTATTTTGTTGTCAGACTTTGTATTTAGCGTGCTAACAGGTAAGACTTACTAAAACAAATATTAAAATAAAAAATTTTAATGAGACTAAATTTTCCTGTTTTCATTAACTTGGCCAGAATCATGTGACTCATAATCACCAATAAATTAGTAGCAGAAGTAAAATGGCTTTAATAACACTATTGTAATCTGCTTTCTTTGGATTGGATCCTGTGGATCTAGCAACTGATTCGAAAAATCTAGGATGGGAAGAACTAGAAAACAAAGGAGCCTGGGCACTGGATATAACTTTGTCCTTTACCAACTGGTCTATATTATAGAAAAATTAAACTTCTGTTAGATGATACCCCAAAAATGTTTAAATGTTATAAAAGCTATTATTATTGAAAGACCATTAACTATAAAAAAATCAAATTTCTTACCATTTCAAACTTAAACTCCCCAAAGGAGTCATATTATGATTTTCTTACTAATATTTTTAAAACCAGATAGCAAGGGAAATCCCACCCATGGGAAGTATGAAATCATTAATACAACCACAAGCCATTACCATCAACACAACTCCTGTTGAGTAGCCAAATAAAATATAGAAGAAATTTTTATATGATTAATTACAAATCAGAAAGAAGGGCACATAAGAAATGTATAGGTAGCATAAAAATGAAAAGTATGAAAGTACAAAATCTAGTGCTCAGACTGGTTTGTGGTCATCCAGAAAGGAAAGCAGTCCAAACATCATTGGGAAACACAGTTGATGGTGCTTGAAGCAAAGTGTTCGACAAGAGGTGAGAAGAAATGAGTCACAGACAGCTCTCCCTTCTGCAAACAATGGCTTCCAAGTGATGCCAAAATGTGATCTTATGTGGGTGCAGTAGGGAAATAAATTGGTTCTATTTTTACACTTCCTAGATAGAGCAACACCCTTAGAGAGCAGAGTCTGTCAAACAGGGGACTTCACACCCACTCCTCCATGGAGGTTATCTCTGACTAGGAAGAACATTTACCTTCCACAAATAAAGAAAAACACCATGCCAAGTGTGAAATTCTCTAGCTGAGACATACTATATTATTTAATTCCTTTTTCTAAAGTAAGTCAACTTGATCATTTTTAATACATAGACTAAAATCTAATTATTAATGATTTTTGATGTTTCCCTTGCCCTTGATGGCAGATATTTTAAGGAAAATATCTTAATGATGTTGCAAATTTCTCTTTTGTACTGTTGTATAATTGGTGATTATGCAAGCACCTTGGAACTATCAATATACCCTTGATATATTTCAGTGCTTTTTCACACAAAAAGCACATTTATTCTCTATCAGAGAAAAAGACCAAAATAAAGTGGTTGGCAATATTCTTGGCCTCTTTTGACATACAATGGCTTTAACTTATTTTTTTTAAATACTAATTCTTTTGACACATGGGTGAACAACAATTTTTTGCAGATAAAACCTCTGAAAGTAAAGAACACATTTTAAAGAGAAAGTTACACTGTTATATATCAGAAATGTAGAGTTGCAGACAAAAACATCTGTCAGCATATGGCCATGCAGATGCGCTGGAGTGCTTTGGGTTTGATAACTTCACAGTGGATATACTCTTGTGTAAAAGAACAAATTGCTTTTGTTTTCTTGGATTCAAAAACAACAGGCCTATGCTAGGGATCAAGAACCGCTGATATGAGATCCTGGCTTTCATCAGTAACACTTACATCAACAGCGTTTTTCTTTTTGTTTTATTTCCACCAGAAGGTTTATCAGATATTTCTATGGTTTTAATGCAAATAGGGTCCTCAAGGATAAAGGGGGCGGGGGAGGGAGCAGGAAGAATTGCCTTGACCCAAGCTGAAGTTCTTGGAAGAACACTGAAGAGTCCTTGTCAAAGGAATGAAATCAGAAAATCAACAGGGCTGGCTCCCAAGTGTTCAAGAAAAGGCAAGGACAACTCAAAGAAGAACTTCAGTGAAATGCTTAAGATGGGTTTACAAGCTGTGCCATTTTGTATGGTCCTTACATGCAAATGAAACGACCCCACCATTTCTTCTCTTTTAAAATAGCATTATAATAGGGATTAAATGAGGTGAGGTATGCAAAAGACTTAGCACCAGGCCTGGCATATAGGAATTTGGCCAGGAATGGTAGCTAGAAAAAGTGAATATTCATAACAGTTGGTATCATTAACTAGAGTCCTAGTGCATGCATTTTTATTTCTGTCAGAGTATATCGTTGACAGCACAACTGAAAAGTAGTGAAAATGATGGATTTTACAAGATGGATAATGATGGATAATAACTATTAATAATAATGAGTACGACTTTACATTTCAGGCTCTTTTAGGGAAAGGTTTTGTGACATCTCTGTATAGAAATTACTTGATTGGCAGTCCTAAATTTGTAATGTATATTAAAAAATACCACGCACTTTTTAAACTAATCTGAAACTATAGATTGGTTTGTCAAAATGAGAATTTCATCTCAGATAGTATTCAAACAATTCTTTTGAATAGTTACACCACCAGCCTGTTAAATAGTTGCCATCTTCCCCTCCAGTCATCCTTGTGGATAACTGGGTGAAAAAGCTTATTCTCTACAACCCTGTACAGATAGTCACCTCTTGTGTCACCAGAAATATGTCAGTGTCAATGAAACACCGACCCTGGGTGCTGGCCCTGTGGGAGGACGCTGCTCTCTTCCATACTTTTAGATAGATACACAGCTGAGTCAAAGCTTTGTGTCCCTTGAATTTCCTTGCCCACTGAAATTACAATTTAGAGTATGAGATCCAGGAGAACATTATTCAAAGAAGCATTTGTATGCAAACATGATTTTCCATATCATATGCTGTAGCACAAATGACTATTCCAGTGCTCTTGTTAAACAATGATTTTAATAGGTGTTTTAGAGAGTAGAGCAGGTATTCAGACAATGTGAAATCTTACCTATGTTCATCTTGCTTAAAAGATGAAATAATTTCCTAAACAGGGATCTCTGGGAAATACCAAACTAAACTCTCACCTCTAAACCCACCTTTTTCTACCTTCACACAGGGAGGCGAATTCTTTATGTGCTAACAGAATCAAGTCAGCACCAAAAGTTCAAACCAGCAATAATTCTCAATCTACAGTTTATATCTCTGAAAAGCCCCGGAGAGCTCTGATCTTTAGACTGACATGGATAGCCTGGGCTGACAGATCAATTTGCTCTCATCACCTTAGGCAAACAGCATCCAACTCCAACAAGAGAGCAGCAAGGGAAGGTGTTAGAAAGAAATTTACCAGTTCTCTGGCATGAATCTTAGTTTCTACTCACACTTTAGGGTAGGGTTATATTTCTTGTTCCTTCTTCTGTCAAGTTCTATGCTCTTAGGGAAAAAAATAGCAAGTTTAATGCCTTATCAAATGAAATCCAGATGCAGACATTTCTTTATTGGTTGTCGGAGAGCTCTCCTCTCTTCATCAAACTCTATCTCTGTAAACTATTGTCTCACTCGACTTTACCATGTAAGGATTTCAGAGAAAGGAGCAAAAATATATCAAAAGGAACAATACTATTTCTTTTGCCCAAGATACTATTTGAGGAAAGAATTTTCCATTTATGGTTATGGCTAGAAAGCGAATGATATCTCAGCAAAGCTGCATAAGCAAAATATCTTTTCCCTCCATTTCACAAAAATGCAACCTGGAAAATGGAACAAAAAATTTTGAGACAGGACTAAACTTTTCCAGCATTATAGCAAACAGACTAAAATGTATCAATTAAAATAACTAAGTCAAATAAAGTAGGCAGTAACTTATAATGGAGAATGCATAAATTTTGGGTTTGAGTAGACTTGTATTTGTCTTACCCATACAAATTTGACATCCATTTCCTAAAATATATAATTCTAACACTAAACTTGCTCTTTTCTTAGAAAACTATAAAAATTTAATAATCTCATGGGAATTTATTGTTCCTTAGAATTTTGGCTGAGATCAAATATAGCATAATCTCATGTGGATTTGTTGGGTAATAGGTAAATAAATTAGGTAATAAGTGAAATTAAAATTTTTCAATACATTCTTCCTTATCAACATATACTGGACCTCTTAAGATAGTACTTTAGTATAAAAGTACTAGCTGTAATTATTTTACCAAGCAAATAAATGAGAGCAATGCCAGGAACCAGAAGGAGCCATGTAAAATTCAACAAAAGAGCACGTGATTATCAGCTAATAGCACAACCGTATTAAATAAAACAAGAACCGACTCATATTTTCACTTGCAAATGGGAATTTCTAGAGATTCAAAAAGAAAGTGGGAGATTATACTATGTAATACTATTTTGTCTTAAAAATATGTCCTCAAACATGAGTGTTATGCTAAAAATGAACTTTCTCTTCTCTGAACTCTTAGTCCGAACATTCCTTCCATTCTGAGAGGATCTCTTCATAACAAGTGCGATTAAAGAGTTAGATAACTCACTGTTTTCATACAACGTTCCCCGCAAATGTGCTGACTACTTCAGTTGGTACCTAAGTAAGAACTGATCACTCATTAACAGAGAAAACAAAGGCGAAGTTGAAAAGAGACAAGTACATTTCTATCAGTTCTTTTTTTATGGCAATTTTCCTGAAAAATAGGGTACCATTGACAATGATGGCACATATGATTTATTCTTTCCTGTCAACTATTACTTCATGGCCCAAATGTCTCAAATTTTTAGAGCTCTGCAGTTTTACAAGTTACTGTTTAATATAGTTAAAGAAACCATTGCTTAGATGCTCAAATCCTCTCTACATGTCTTTGAGCAGGTCACTGAAAGGAAGTACAGTCTTTAAGGACTCAAGGGATGACATTCTCTACTTGGCTACATTTTGAATACATCCCATTTGAATGTTGACTATGAATCAGAAACTCTCTTCCTATAACTATGGTTTGTGTCCTACCTACTATAATCAGATTGATCTTGATCTTGACAAATCTTTTTTGTTTGTTTATTCTGGGGCAGACCCACAATGCTTGGGGATTATTCCTAGGGGGCTTAGGGTACCATATTGGGTACTAAGGATTGAACCCAGGGCAGCTGCATGAGTGCAAACAGCCTCCCTGCTGTATTTTGCTCTGACTGATTGATAAATCTTTATTAAATTAAAATATTTTAAACAAGACATAAACACTCCATCAAATGATACTCATTTGTTCAGTCTTTTCTTACATGGAACTTTCATTATTCTGACTTTATATTACTCACTAAGTTAAATTATATGACTCACTAAAACAATTTGATTATATATTATGATACTTATGACCTCCAGTGCCTAAAAATTAAATAAAATACTAATCAGGTATAACTAGGGTGAAACAATTCATCAGCTCCTGTTTCTCATATGGTATAATCTTAATCAAGCAGTAATCTTTGTTGTGAAAGCAACACTCAGATGATACTAAATTATAATCATATGAAATTCCTGAAGACTTTTTTCATTCAAAAATGTGTGCCCCTATTCCATACTTGAATAATTTCTTTTTTAAATCCTTATTAATTATAAAATTTAATTGTTTTCTGTAAGTCCTCATCCCTAGTCAAACCTGTAAGAATCTTTATACTCGCTCATTTTGAAATGTTTATTCACTGGACAGAGTCACAGTTTCTTGGTAACCGGGAATTGGAACAACATAAGGAGATTCCTCAGTTGAACTATGAAAATGTTAACTTATGTTTTTTATTCATAGTATAAAAATAATTGAAGAAAAGCAAAAGCTTCTGAGTTTTATGGACCAGCTTCTGTTTGCACGAATCTTCCATCTATTTAAGCTTAATATATGGTCTAAAGATTTCAAATTCAGGAACGTAAAAAAAAAATTCTCACTGTTTCCTTAGTAAACTAAACTGGCTACCTTGGCAACAATAAGGGGTGGTGATGCAATTGTGTACTTGTTTCAAAGATTTGTCTTTCTTATGTAAAACAGGATATTTCTTATAGTAACCATCTCTAAATTTGAGTCTACAGCTTCCTGTGTTTAAGGTAGAAAACCAATTATTTATTTTATATATTTGTGCTTCACCATTAGCCTAGATGTACTGAGAAGTAAGGGGACAGTGTTTTATTGTCTTTGATTCCTAGTGTTATTAATATGCCACTACTGTAATTAACACATTCCACTGAATGAATAAATATATAAATGAATAAATAAAAAGGTCATACAATTCAAAATCAATATGGGAAATAGAGATGGTTTAGAAACAATTAGCAAACTTCCTCACTGGTTGCAAAATTTCTCTGCCAGTCTTTTGTTCTCTGTGTTGAGCCGATTACAGATTAAAATAATTACAGTGAGTTCTTGATTACTGGCATGCGGTCTAGCTATTTTGTGGATTACCTATCACAACTAATTCTAAACTTATCTGCTGCCACCCAGCATATGTCTGAGTTACTGTCAGCCTTGGTGATAGCAGCTGCATGCTTCACGAAAGCACATTTATGTTGATATTTCTGTTCTGAATACATAATTATGAAATTCGTTCTGATAGGGATTGGAGAGAACCAACAAGCACTCCAAAAGAAAATGTAGGGTTTGTTTTTGATTTCCTAAAGAATATGAGATGACTTGAGTAAAGAAGTTCAAGCAATTTCATCCTTCCATTATAGCATGAAGGGTCTTCATTAATACAGAGACTCTACCAACTCTGATAGTTATCTACCCATTGATAACTGACCATAATTATACTTGATTGATTAATTATTTCATCTAAAAATATTCATGCAGTGTATGCTGTGCTGGGCAATGAGCTATATGCAGGATATTTAGTATTAGTCACATCAATTATGATCCCTGCCTCCAGGATTTTGCCAATGCCAAAAACCAAATCCAGGGCCTCACAGATGGAATGCATGTTCTCTTCCACTAAATCACATCCCAGGTTATTTGAAACTTTAAATTTAGCATTGAGATTGATACTGTATTAGGAAGTATGTGTCTCTTAAAGAGGGTTGTGTCCTAATCTTCATCTATGAATATATTGCAATATTTTTAAACTGTATCGTTCCAATTTTAGGATATGTGCTGCCGAAGCGAGCACATATAGCACAGTGGGTAGGGCATTCACCTTACACACAGCCAACATGGCCGACCCGAGTTCGATTCCTCCACCCCTCTCGGAGAGCCCGGCAAGCTACCGAGAGTATTCGATATGCCAGACACAGTAACAACAAAGTCTCCAATGGAGACGTTACTGGGCCCACTTGAGCAAATCGACGATCAACAGGAGGGCCTTTACCTTTACCTTTACCTTATTTTTAAACTGGGAATTAAAACTGCATAAGAAATTTTGCTTCCTAATCAGCTAACCCTCTTATAGACAGAGGAGATTGAGATATTATAATGGGTCCTTAGAGAGACTAGGGTATGGCTGATAAATTAGAACCAGAGAGATGGCATTAAGGAAAATCTTGATCATTCAGAACTGGCTTTGAGGATGGAAAGGAGCCATCATTAGGAACAAGAAACTTTTAGGAGCAAAAAAAGCAAAACTGGATTCTCATCTAGAATCTTCAGAAAGAAAAGAATCATTGCAACATATTTATTTCAGCACAACAATATACCTAAGACTTGAAAAAGAAAATGGTTCAGTGTAGTTTTAATCCACTGAGTTTGTGGTAATTTTTATGGTAGCAAGAGAAGATTAATATGGACCTTCAATAATACCAACTGTCTGGATTTAGGAAATTGGATGCAAGTTGAGATGTCAGGAAGCTTCTTTCATATTTAAACTGAGATTTTCAACCTAAGAAATAGTTTCAAACTTAATGAAAGGAATATGGAAGAGTTGTTTGGAAAAAAACATAACATATATAATGATATGAGGAAGGAAGGTGGCCAATATTAGTCAGAACTTGAACAGCTGGTGGAAATAATGAAAGTGATTAGATAAAGATGAGGTTTGAGGCAGTATTAGGGGCACAGTTGGAGAGCAGCCTATGCAAAGCTGTACTCATACTCAGATTATCACCTTTAGCCTGTGGGCAATGAAACACTTTATATAAGGGAGGCTTATCAGGTTTGCAATATTAAGATTACCCATACTCTTAGGTTATGATTGAATTAAGGGAAGAATATACAGCCACAAGAAAATCATGAGAGACACAATTAGAAGAGAACAAGGGAGGCAATGAATGCTGAGCATACGATGCAAATATGGGACACAGAAGATGGATTTAGGATTGTTTATAGTATAGGCTCTATGGAACATGGCAACTCTTCGGAAGAGAGAAAAGAGAGAAAGTAGATGTTTGGTGTGGTCCATATGGAAACATCCATTCACTCCATTGTTTCTCGTCATAACTGGGAGGCATTGCAGCCGATTTTTCTTTTGCCTTTCTATCTCCAAACATTCATATGGTAAGGCAGAAAACTGGTTTATAGATCAGTGAAGGCTATAAGAACAAGGGATCCTTTTAAAATTTGCTCATTTCGAAATCCTTGTGAGAAATTCTTGTAAAGACATGTAGAGAAGGTTAGAACAAACTGAAACACCAGCCTTTTTAGTCTCCATCAAGATGGCACATACTTGGCACATCTGCTGCCATTCCTTAATAAATCTGCAGTTGGCCTCGGAAATATTCCTAAAATAGTGTTTCCTATAACAATTACAAAGTTAAGAAAGTTGGCATTGAAAAATAAATTCATTTTCCATCTCATTAGATTATAAGCAATGGCAAAAATTAAATTGTTAGTGGAACCGCTATTAAAAGTAAAAATAAATACATTATGCTAAAAACTTTTTAAAGCTTTTTCTAATTTTCTTCTCTTTCACACCTATCACTTTTTAAAAAATTTGGTCTTCATCAAAGACTTCAATACAGTGGCTCATAATTGTTTTAAATTTATTTTGAGCTACACTTGGCAGTTTTCAGGGCTTGCTCCTAGCTTTGTGTTCAGAATTCACTCTTAGCAGGGCTCCGTGGACCATATAGAATGCCAGTGATTGAATCCAGGTCAGTTTAATGCCAAGTTAAGCACCAAACCAGCTATACTATTTCTCCAATCTTGGCGATTATCAATCAGTGCTTGTATATATATGTATCAATACTGCTCATAAAACAATGTAGTCTGGGTATACTTTTTATTACATCACTATACCCCAGCACACACACACACACACACACACACACACACACACACACACACATACACACTTGCTAAAATAAAACAACATTGGTTTGGTTCTCTTATAATATTTTTCTCTTCAGCAAATAAATGTATTTGAAGGTATTTTGTACCTGTAATTGTTCAAGGCAATTAAGAATGTCTGTATATATCCATGGGAAAAGGTGTATTTTCTACTAATTTTAAAATGTCTTGCATAAGCTACCTATGCTGTATAAGAAAACAATAATTGTCCTTTGTTAATATAATTATGCCTCCTATATTTAAGGTGGACATGTGTATTTTCCTATGATCTTGTAATCATATTCCTAGTACATACCCAGCTGTGGAAAATAATCCTCCTAAGAAAAAACCCCGAGGTTTGGATAGTCCTCTGGGAAAAACTGTTTAGATCTTAGAATATAATGGAAAAGAATAGGACAATGAGAAATAATAGAATAGATGATGAATAGATTATGGGCTGCAAAATTAAGCTCAGGAAAGAATAAAATAAAGCAATTTGGGATCTTTTAGATGTGAGGGCAATGTAGGAAAATTCGAATAGGAAATTGTCATGACTTTACACTTCAAAGGTGCCTGGTGATTGGCTGCTTGAAATACCTCTGTCTCTGCCCTTCACATTTCTATTGAATGTAGATGTGTTTAATAACTGTTCTTAATGTCTCTGTCAGATTAATCCATGGCTCGGGTGGTAGGAGCTAGGCTGAAGGAGTGATATTGTATTTAATAAATGGCCAGCCTAGAAGTACAATACGGGCTGCCCAGGAGACCTTGAAATCCGTGTGTGTGTGTGTGTGTGTGTGTGTGTGTGTGTGTGTGTATGTGAGAGAGAGAGAGAGAGAGAGAGAGAGAGAACGAGAGAGAGAGAGAGAGAGGAGAGAGAGAGAATGTGTTATGTTTGTCTCAGTTTTTGCGACCTAACTCAGACCACCTATAGGGCCATTTTGGTGGGATTCACTAAACTCAGTGATAGTGTATGCTTATACATGCCAAAATCATGCATGAGAATATATATAATCATATTAACTATTATATCTTAATGCTGTAACAAACCAAAATATCAATAAATAAATGAATAAAACATATGGTAAACTGGACATGATAGTACATGGATAGGGCATTTCCCTTGTACATGGCCGACCCTGGTTCTCTGTCTGGCACTCAAAATGCACCACAAGGTGTGATCCCTGAGCACAGAGCCAGAAGTAAGTCCTGAAAACAGCCACATGTGGCCAAACAAGAAAAACAAAACAAAACAAAACAAAACATTGCGACTATGAAGTTAAATGAATCTCATAAATATGCTTAACTTTGAACTGAAAACATTTCTGATGGGAAAACTAATGTTAGGAATCATGATGGCAGTTACCAATAGAACGAAGGTAGGAATTAATGTTTTGACATTTGTTTTTTGATAAGCTGACATCTGTTTATTAGACTATGAGCTGTTTATGCATTATATTCATTTCCTGATTAATTTTGACCTGAATGTTTGCATTACTTACATTACAGTAATGTAATGGAATTTATGGAATTTTTTACAAGAACTGAGTGTGGAAATTAGGTAATGGAGTATAGATGATAACCTTTTAGCATCTATATCGCAAACAATAATGTCTAAAATGAGAGAGAGAGAGAGAGAGAGAGAGAGAGAGAGAGAGAGAGAGAGAGAGAGAGAGAAGAGAGGTGCCTGCCGTAGAGGCAGGCTGGGGTGGAGGGTGGCTTGAAGGGTTGGGGAGACACTGGAGACACTGGAGCTGGGAAATTACACTGTGGTAGGATAGGAGTTGGAACATTGTTTGACTGAAATGCAATTATGAACAATTTTGTAGTGCTCTATATCATTGGTGATTCAATAAAAATGTAAAAAAGAATGTATGGGACACCCATCAGAAAGAATCTCCCAAACTCTGCCGAGAAAAAAATCTTATTCAATAGAGGTGAGCCCCATGTGATAAATGACTAAAATATACTGCAATAGACTATGGTGCAAGCTCCTCAGTCTCAACATTACTAAACCTATGGGTTCAATAAAGTTTGAACATCAGAGCCAGGTTTATGCACTATAGAATACATAGCAGCATCAAGACATTAAACCACTAGCTGTCAATAGTACCACCCTCAACAATATAAATACAAAACATATTCGTACATTTAAAAATGTTATTTTGGACGTAAAAATAAAAAAAATATTCTTGAGAGCCACTGTATTTGAGCCACACATAGAATTCAGGGGTTAGGGTCTAAAGAGTAACTAACTACATAATAGGAAATGAGGTATCGTTTTCTGGGCAGGAAACCAGTAAGATATTCTTTTTTATCTCATAACATCTTGAAATAAGGATAAGTTTTTCCATAACCCCCAGGAAAAAGTCCAATTTCCCTCAGTGGCTTTCTTATAACAGAATGCATATGAATGTGAAAAAGCTATCAAATGGCACAAGAGAGACATTTATTGCTTATGCTAAAGCTTTGAGGCAAAAAAACACACGTAATTGGTTTTAATAAATATGAAAAAAATATTTTCTTTAGTGTTTGTCTCTGTTATGAAACCAGAAATTATTTTTTTTGTTTCTTTATATCACTATGGGCAGCGAATTCTCATGATCAGAATTACGTTTCCACAATCATGTGCTTCAGTGCTACAGTAAATCAACCTCACGGTACTATATAAAACCTTTTAAAAAATGTAGTGCTGGAAACATCAGGATGTCAGGAGAACAAATATTTTCATTTCAAATAAGAAAGACTAAATCAAGTGATGCTCCACCTGATCTCTCTTGTGACCCTTTTGTTATTTAGCTGAGAGATGCCACTGAGAAAGAAAATGAGCAAAAGGCAAGATTTTGCTCAGTGTATTTCTTTTCAACATGCAGTAACTAAGGCTCAGCAGAGGCAACAAGCCCTGAAAGGATATTTGCAATTGGCATAAGATATTATCTCGGTGAAAAACACTGTACAAAACATAACTACCATTTCTGAAGCATCATTCTGTGACATGTCTCCATGCAAACACTTCAAAGTTCTAGGGCACAGTTCTACATTTCCCAACAGCCAAACCTTCGGGATGCAAACCTCTGTTCATCTGTACAGAGGCTACCAAGCTCCCCAGCACGACTTTCTAACTGGGAGGTATATACTGCTAATAACAAGAATGTTTTCTGTGGGTAGAATAATAATATTTTGACCATCCACAGAGTCTTATAAAAGAAATATTTTACGCTCCAGAGGATTTCATTCTGTTGGCATCTATCTCTGAAATTCCTGGAGAGAGCAGTCTAATTTTTGGCTTGCATCAACCACCAGGAATTTCTACAGGGTGTTTACAATAATAAATATCTTATTATGATTTTCCAATTTAGAAAGTCTGGTGGCAAAAAAAAGACTAAGAACCAGAATTAAGAGGCCCTGGCAACGAAAATAGTAATATTTTGTATAATAGTAACATTATGCTTGAACTCAGATTCCTCCACCACAAAGTAAATGCTCAAAGTCTAACATTTTCTTGAACACTCTCAGTTTTGATGTCACATAGATAAAATGTTTTGATATATCCTTAACTGTATTGCATATGTCCATACTTCACAGTGTTAAAAATTTGAAGCTAATGAAAGTCAAAGTCAATCAGAAGTTTACCACTTAAACAATGGATATTTAAATAAAAGCAAATAAAATGGCTTTCTTCCTTGTTAGACACAACCCCTGACTGATTGAAATACTAATAGAAATATTTTCTACCATCGGAAAGATGTCAACTATGAATTGCTCAGGTAAGAATAATTTTCCTGAACATAGAACCTAAAGGTAATAATAACATTGAATTTCTATTCTAAATAAGAGTAAACAGAAGTTTTCCCCAAATTAAATAATGTGTGATAATTTAATATTTTCAGATAGATGTACTAGTTTAAGAACACTGGAGTTATATACTCCAGTTTATGAATTTGAGACTATTCTAAAAAATCTCCCTTGATATGCAATAAAATAAGAAAAAAGAAGTAAACGTTGAAATACAATTTCTCATCATGATGTTGTTGCTTGTTCAAGTTCCTATTTCAATTGCACATGAATATACATGCTATTTTCTCAACACATTATTGTAACTTAAAATGAAGACAAAAAATACAGGTATAGTTGCTCAAATCCAGTGTTAAAGAAAACAACTTCAGCATAGGCAGTCATGCTATGTCTATGTGAATAGGACCCTAGGGAATCAGAACTAACAGAGTTGGAATGAACCAGAGAAAAGCAATTATCTCTCCTGTAAAAACAACTGAAAATTGTATAATGCTGATGATGAATCATTAGACACGCCGTCCTAACAAAGAATACAACTTAAATTGCATAAGGTGTGGCTTTTGTATAATACAACTATTCTAATATACAACTCATGAACTGTTTTATCTCTTTATCCCTTTCTCTTTTCCATTCTCTCTCTCTTCCATGCCCAGCCCAATCCTCTATAATCATCTTTCTTAATTACCAGGAATTAAGAAAGATCTTCTCAACACAAAATTCAAAGGCCTATTGAAACTTCGTAAATTTATATAGTGCAAAAAATACAGGACACAAAAGTGGCTCATAAAATGATAAGATACATCAAAATTATCCAATTAAGGCGTACAGCAACGTTCTGTGTGCTAGAGCTTTTGAAACAAATACACAATATGTTTTTCCTCCACAAGCCTATCACCTAACAATTGAAGCTAAATTAAATCTGCATATTCTATTTTAAAATAGGCTTATGTTACAATTTGGAGCAAAATACAGATTTGTCAACTCAAAACTTCAAGCACAGGGGCTGGAGCAATAGCACAGCAGGTAGGGTGTTTGCCTTGCATGCGGCCAGCCTGGGTTTGATTCCCAGCATCCCATATGGTTTCCCAAGCATCGCCAGGAGAAATTCCTGAGTGCATGAGCCAGGAGTAACCCTTGTGCATCGCCGGGTGTGACGCAAAATAAAAAAAAATTAAGCACACACACAAAAAAAAATTAAGCACAGCAGATAAGGGTAAGACAAAAGAGATCATAAGATAAGGGTAATAAAAAAAGATATCATAAGAGACCCTGGAAGTTTTTCAGTTGTAGATTTTCTATCTTGTACATGAAAGGTCATCTGTATGCCTTCCCCAGTTTTACCCCGCATCTCTGAGTGTGATAGTTTAGGTAATTCTGGATAAAGTCTCCAGTAAAATATGAATGACCATAGGTGTAGCACAGTCAAGTGCACAACCCCAAACTAGATGCACACTGAAAACTAAAGAGTAAAGGGGATCTGAAGGAAGAGAGGAGCAAAAATGATTTGAGAAGAAAAGATCTTGGGAAAATAAGCAGAATAGCAGACCCATACATGCTTGTTTGTAAATTCAAAGAAATGCTTATTAAACTATGAAGTAAGGTAACATACATGATGTTAAAAATTACAGTGAACTGATAAGAAAGCAGTTGGTGGAAGATAAGCTGAAATTTGCCAATATATGATCTAATTGAAATGGGAAAAGGAACAAAATTCCCCTGGTTATTTATATAAATCATCATTCTTTCATAACATCTTTCTGTGTTAGTAACTCTGAATGGGTTAAAAAGGTTTTTCCAGTTCATTAGTATCTACTTTGACAACTCAGAGCATACACTAAACACCTTTATTCTTGATGGGGAATTTTCTATTTTCTATGACCCTCATTGGAGACCAGAAAAGATAATCTTTTTGAAACCAGCGCTACCTGATGCTTCACTATTACTACATTACAAAGTATGAGACCTCTTTAATAATGAATTTGACCTTGGAATTTCCAATTGTAAAATGGGATTAGAGAGAGCCACCTTCGAGAGCTCTGAGAATCCAGCACCTTATTGAAGTTTGTAGTTTAAAATACTCTAACACATGAATATCTCTTATGTATTTCACAGATTTTACTACTTATACATTAATGCTAATAGGAATTAATATTAAGGAAGAAAAGAAAACTTGAAGGATTTCTCAGACTCATTCACATTTTCATAAACATTTTTGTTTATTAGTTTTAATTTTCAAGCAGTTCAAAATGTAAGTTCAGTAAAATACTCCTTAAACTTATTTTATTATTTTCCCATTCTTTACATCTGTGTTTATAAGTGGCAAGCAGAGTTCTATTGGATTATATATTTTATTTTTATTCATCTAAATCCTTCCCTTTCCTAAACAGAAATGACTTTGCCATAGAAATAATTGAAGTCTTTTTCTATATGCAAGAAGTAAAATGAATGGATAGTGCTTTTAAAATATCACATACTTAGAGGTCAGTATACAAAGAATTAGGCAGATTTATTGGCTCTATCTAATGCCTCTATGTCTACAGTCTTTAAAAGGCTGAGCTGATATTGCACATGAACCTCCCTAACTCGCTACCTGCCTTTGGCTTTACTTATGTTTGAAGGCACTCAGGGTGAAAAAAAATATTTTTGGAAAATCAAATAGAAATTCTCAAGAAGAAGATACACTGTATGAAAAACAAAAGAAACACTTTATACAAGAGGCATAACTAAGATGAAAAACAGAGATGGGGGAGAATAAGGGTGGGTGGGAGCAATACCACAGAAAGTAGAGCATTTGTCTGGCACAGGGCTGGTCCAGGTTCAGGAATAAACCTTGAGCAAAGCTGGATATTGCCTGTGCCTCCCCCCTCCAAAAAAAAAGAAAAAAAGAGATAGAAATAAAGAAAGAAAAATAGGTAAAATTCACAGTCATAATTGTAGGGCTCAAATGTAAAAGTAAAGACAGTGTGGACACTGTTGGCCTAACCTGTGTGCATCCTTAGACAACACAGAACACCTCCAGACAACTGATATCATTTCCACTATTCAATGATAAACTACCAAACCACAATTCGGAAGAAGACAAGAAACGAATTTAATATATTTGGCACAGAATCTACTCTCATGCTGGACAGACACATGATTTTTTTAAAGCTCCATGTGCAGTGCTAGCACAATAACAAGATGAAGAATTAAATGCCCCAGGGATATAACTCAATGGTAGAAATCAGTAAACAGCTAATTAGCCTGATTATGTACACTGAGACTCTGCTATTCCTGCCTAATAAAAGATCCTGTCCTACTAAAGACATTAGTAATACTACTTACTTCTGTAAGATGTATATTTAAAATAATATAAGGCATTCTTTCATATTAACCAGTTATAGGCCTACCTCCGAATTTAAGATAGTGCTTACTTGCAAATTTTAGAATAACAAAATTACCCTCACTCTAAAAAGCATAGGATACAAAAATCGGAAAAAGGAAATAGCATCAAAAAAGATAAGTGAAAAATTTTTGAACTGAGAAAAAACATTGACATAATAACATATTTAGGATAAATAGCCAAACACATCACAAAATTTTATAAATTTGTAAAGACCCAAACACATTGCTTTTGAATGCAATTAAAAAACCTAAACTCAAAAAGGACATGAAAATGTGATGAAAAGATGCTACTGACGTAGAGAAAATAAAACTTTTTTCTAGGCTAGTCACAATGGTAAGAATTTCAGACTGCTAAAGATCTATGAAGAAGGAATAACAACCTTAAAGAATTATTGGTAATACATCAAGGTATGCATCGATTCAGGCAAAAATTCATATGTGTATGAATAAATCCAGCATTACACAAAATTAGGCATATGCTTGTGAAATATTAGCAATGCATTTGGGTTCAGTATATTTTGTTTCATTCAGTATTTTATTCATTTTCTCACTATTTTAAAATTGTACCCAAGTGTGTATCACTTTTAAAGAAGCAACAATGCTTCTTTTAAAAAAAAAATGTATTATGCATGTTATAGTTCAGTGCATAATGAATCATGGCAAAAAGCTGGAGGAGGAGATCTATACTGTGATTCAATGTAAGCAAAGGAGAAATAATACAGGGGGAAAAAAGGAGTAATATTAATCACTTGGTTTTCAGGATCCCCGGATATAATTCTAACAAAGATAAGGCTTGTGCAAAGAAGCAGGGTGGAGAAAACAAACTTGATGAAGTGTCAGGTCTATTCATAACAGACCTCATAATGTTAATGCTACTAGTCAGAAGAATGTCTCTAAAATGAGGACTCCAATGTGCTAAGGAGATAAAATCCTCAAAACACCTATTCATAACCCAGCCATGATTTTGTGACTCAGAAAAAATATTTTTAAAAAGACCTTGCAAGTTTTACAGGAAGCACTGCAGACAAAGTGAGATTATAACAAAAAACAGCTCCACATAAAAAGTTAACTTGGTGAAACCACATCCTTTTTAAAGGTTAAGGGTTTGTGCTCTTTAACAAATAAGATGCTAGGAGTGAGGAAAGATAACTTCCTTGTGTCACCCTCAATAATAATGTTAATGACTTGATGAAAACAGCATCCAGACAGTCTAAAATGGTTAGGCTTCCACAGCATCACTGATCTGAAGCAGACAGCAAAATTAGATTTCTAAAATATGCCTATTAAGTGAATGGCATTCAGGAAACGCACCCCAGAAGGGAAGTCAGTGTGAATGATAGGAGGTTGTTATGAAATTCAGACAAGAGGGCGAAAGATACTGTGTTTTGACAGTGGGTTTTAAATGGTTTTGTTCAAACATTACCATTAACCTTGTTTTCTAATTTCAGAATGTATTTCATTACCCTTCTATTTCAACCTTCCCGTTGACTCACCACAGCCACTGTTGCTTCTCAATCATTGAAGTGTCTCACAAAAGAATCATTTGAAAATTTTAAAAGAGCTTCCCAAATTATCCTAAGAATTACAAGTACAATTTTATAGTCAAATATTATAGGATTTAATTTCCATAAAAATAATCAAATTCTTTTACATTTTAGTGGTTGAAATATGGAGTTTGAACATTATTAAACTGATTTTCATCAAACCACATACACCTCTCTTTACTCTATGTGAACAATTTATTATTCTGATTTGCACTGGTTAAAACTATATCTCAAATTATTAAAAATATTTATAAAATAATTAAAATAACTTACACTCTTAAGCATTAGAAGAACATATAGACATATAAATATAAAATCGTGATTTTCTACTTTATAAATATACAAATTCTGATCAGCCCATATGACAGAAACAAGGATTATGTTTTAAACAACTTAAGCTGTAATGCCATCTAAAACTGTAATTCCATCTAAAACTCTTGAACTATTTAAGAAACTCGAGTCTAGGAGTTATAGTTGAGTGGATAAGGTATCTGCCTTGAGTTCTGCTGACCTTTTTTTTTTTAAGTTTTTATTAGTGAAACACCATGAGGTACAGTTGTAGAATTACAAATTTTTGTGCTTGGGTTTCAATTATACAATGATCAAGTACCCATCTCTCCACCAGTGCCCATTTTCCACCAACATGGATCCCAGTATCCCTCCCACCCCCCAGCCCCCCACCCCTACCCCCATCCCACCCTGCCTCTGTGGCAGGGAATTCCCTTTTGTTCTCTCTCTCCTTTTGGATGCTGTGGTTTTCAAAAGAGGCATTGAGTGGCAATCATGTTCAGTCTATAGTCTACTTTCAGCATGGTTCTCCCATCCTGCCAGGATCCACCCATAACCCTTTATTTAGTGCTCCCTTCTCTATCTGAGCTGCCTTTCCCCCCAGCATGTGTGACTGGCCTCCAAGCCATGGAGTAAACCTCCTGGAACTAATCTCGGCCACTCCTGGGTGTTAGTCTCCTATTTTGTTGCTTTATGTTCCCCAGATGAATGCAATCTTTCTATGTCTGTCCCTCTCTTTCTTTCGCTTAGCATGATACTTTCTATGTAGCATCACTTGTATGTAAATTTCATTAATTAATTTTTTTCTAACAGCTGCATAGTACTCCATTGTGTAGATGTACCAAAGTTTCTTTAATCAGTCATCAGTACTGGAAGTACTTGCAATAGCAGTTAGGCAAGAAAAAAATATCGAGGGCATTCAGGTAGAAAAGGAAGAAATCAAGCTCCCACTATTTGCAGATGATATGATACTATACTTAGAGAACCCTATAACCTCTACCAAGAAACTCCTAGTAAAGTTATATAGTAAAATTGCAGACTATAAAATCAATACCCAAAAGTCCATGGCTTTCCTATAGGCAAACAGTGAGAGAGAAGAAAGTGACATGAAAAAAAAAATTCCGTTCACAATTGTGCCCCAGAAAATCAAGTACCTAGGAATCAGCTGAACTAAGGAAGTAAAGGACCTGTACAAAGAAAATGACAAAATGCTGACCGCTTTTTGATCAGCACATTATATGGACTCTGGATGCTGACTGTGAATGATCCTTAAACAGAGAGTCAGGGGTAAGCCATGAGCAGAGCTGGTATGGCCCCGGAAGGCAAACAGAAGAATGAAAAGTTCATGGTTTAACTTATTTTTATTTTTTCATACCTATTTAGGGCTAAAAATTGCACTTTAAAAGGAAAAATGAATAAAAAATGTTGGACTATGGACATTTGGTTCAAACACTGTCAAGATCCTGTACATCCATGGTAGAGAAAGAATTCTTCTCTATTAAGAAATGAAATGGAAAATACTTCAAAGGATTACTCTAAAAGTAGCGACTACATAAAAATAGAGTGTCTTAAATCTTGTAAAATTACTTTTTCTCTCTCCAGTCTATTAATTCTTCATGTTACAATCTCTCAGATGAATTAAAATTGGGTGTAAATAAAGTAGTAAGTAACGTTTTTTAAAACAGCATAAAAATCATTGTGTTTTCTAAAAATATCCTTATTCCTTCAAAAATAAGAAAATGGGTCTAAGGAGGGGAAAAGAGAGCTAAATTTTTCTTGGTCCTTTAGTAATTACTCACTACCCCAGCCAGCTGCAGATTACCCAGACTGTGCCCCTTACATTAACAATGCCTATGGATAGGACATTTTACTGATGGCTATCACATTCCAGCAGTTTAAAGCACAGTGTAAATTTAATATCCCCAGTGATTTGATAGGATTCTCAAATTTCATGCTTTGACCTATTCACAGTGAATAAACATATAATAAATTACCTGTCCAAGAGCTCTGTAAGAAGAAAAAGAACAGGGTTGGACTAGCCCTGTGCTACTCTCAGGTGCTAATCAGTTCCACGACGTAATCTGCATGCCACAGAGCCAAAGATCACTCTGTTCCACACATTTCAAGAAACAACCTTGCAATGAGACATGACCCTGCTTGATGCCAATGCAGTAAGGTGGTAGCAGAGGCTCACAAAGATGCCAGATTTCAAGACAGGGGTCATTTGACTGGTTCTTCAAGAGAACTACCAGTAAAAGTGATATCTCATCAGGAAAGAACGGTGCATTGGCTGCAAAGAGCAACCGTGCCCATTGGCCAGACAGAATGTTTGGCACTGTCATACCCACAGTGCAGTCACAGTGATGCTCCAGACTTTAGCAGAAAAGTACAATGGGCAGCTGACATTCTTGTGTTAAGAAACAGTAATGAAGCCCAAGCAAAATTAAGGCATAGGTCTACCTTGCTGCCGTGTTCTGAGCATGACAAAGCAAATATCTTCAGAAAGCATTTATTTATGCTGTGCTTTTCCTAAGTCAGGATGATTAAATTAGAATCAACATTATCCAGCAATAGCGCTGCTTAAGCACAGGCACTTGACCAACATGCAGCTTCCTGTCCTTGTCAGCAGACCCAGAAATACCCTACAGCAGATTTTGTAGACACTGGCACCAGCAATGTGCCTCGTGGCCTAAAAGCCAAGGGTCTGACTTCCACTCTTCAGCTGTAGAAACAGTTTTTGAACTGATGCATGGTTTGGTCATCATTTTAAACGCCATTTTAACTAAAAACCAAAGAGATCCCTATGTATAATATAGGAAAGATAATATTTGTTTTACCTGAAAGTCTTAAATATATATAAATATATATATATATATATATATATATATATATATATATAATCTACAAGGTAAAAAAAAGGTAAAGGCCCTCCCGTTGATCATCGATTTGCTCGAGCGGGCCCAGTAACATCTCCATTGGAGACTTTGTTGTTACTGTGTCTGGCATATCGAATACTCTCGGTAGCTTGCCGGGCTCTCCGAGAGGGGCGGAGGAATCGAACTCGGGTCGGCCATGTTGGCCGCTTGTAAGGCGAATGCCCTACCCGCTGTGCTATCGCTCCAGCCCATCTACAAGGTAACTCTTTATTTTTTTTTTTGTTTTTGGGTCACATCTGGTGATGCACAGGGGTTGCTCCTGGCTCTGCACTCAGGAATTACTTGTAAAGGTGCTCAGGGGACCATATGGGGTGCTGGGAATCAAAGTCAGGTAGGCTGCGTGCAAGGCAAACACTCTACCCACTGTGCGATCACTCCAGTCCCTATGATGTAACTTTTAATATATATATAGTTTTACTAAAAAGTTGTTTCCCTCAACAATGCTCTCCTGTCCCACTTTTCATCCTTTCAAGCAGAGTCCATGGTATTCAAGAACAGTGACAAAAAAATTCTGGCTCCTGAGTGACATTCCCCCAAATATTTGTGGTGCTAGTAATTTGTTTTTTATTGTACCTATTTTTATTCATTTCTTCTTTTTTTTCTGGCTGCCCTCCTCAAGTACTTCCTGTCTCTGAAACATTGTTGCTTTCCTCCCTTTTAGACAGTGATGATTAGGACTGGAGAGATAGTATAGCAGGTAAGGTGTTCACCGTGCACACTGCTGACTCTGACTTGATCTGCAGCATTCCATATGGTACCCAAAGCACTGCCAGGAGTTTTCCTTGAGTGCAGAGAAAGAGTAATCCCTGAGCATTACCAGCTGTGTCCCAAAACCTGAAACAAAACAAAGCACGACTAGTACTTCTTAGATCTGAGCAAGATTATTCAAAATCTTCACTTGACCCAGAGAAGTCTCCACTAAATTACATGGTTACTACAAGTTAGAAGCAATGAGGTAGTGAGTAGTTATCTAATTATATTACTTCCCAATCATGACTTTGTATCTGAGGATATTTTTGGTTGTCACAATTGCTAAAAATTAGAGAGATTTCAGAGAAGCTTAGGGCCAAGAATACACAAATGAGTCTATTCTGCTCAGGACAAGCCAATGAGAAAGAATTAAATAGCTCATAATGTCAACAGTTTCAATATTGAAGAATTTTTTTTTTTATTTTATCTGGGGGCCACACCCAGCAAGTGCTCAGGGCTTTGTCTTGACTGTGCTCAGAGACCACGCCCTACATCAGGAGGGTGGGGTGTGGGGTGGGACATAGGGATTGTCTGGGATGGAACAAAAGTCAGCACAAGCAAGACAAATGCTCTACCCCACTATACTATCTCACCGGCCCAGGAACTCTTATCTAGACTACAAGTAGTGGGCAAAAAGAGGCTTTTGAATAGAAATTGAAATCAAGTTTGAATTATAATAATAATGTTTTTCGTTTCAAAATTCTATTCTCTGCCCAAATATATCATGAAACAATAAGTTCCCAATCCTGCAAAGGACTGGCATTTGCAATTGTAACATGTCATTTTACCTTGAAATGTTAATTGCTGTACAGCAGGGCTCTGTGGTTGATTTAAATTTACATTCGCTTTTAAACTTGATTAATCTAGTCTCTTAGGAGTTCATTCTTTCATAGCACTCAGAGGTAAAATAGCCTTTTGAGTACACAATGTTTTAAATTAGATATATGTACGCACATTGTTTTTGAACCTGAAGGATAAAAAAATAAGAGAAACTCTTAGAGAAATGAAATATATCATTTACACTGGCTAACTGACCTGAATATTTTAGCCAAGCTGTGATGTGGTAGTAAAGAGGAAATGCATTGTGTTCTAGAAAATGATTTATCTCATGAATATCATATGCTTGACTGAGAAATAGGTAGTTAGATATATAACTTAGATAAGTTCTCTTAGGAGACAAAACGATGGCTGACAGTGCTCATTGCTTTTTCAAGCTTCTGGTTCAATGTACCTGTCTGTTTTCTGGATCATTACTGCCAAACACTGTTGGCCATGGGGTCTGAGACCCACTCTAAGAAGTTTCCTGTGGCTGCACACGGAAAATGTGATTAATAATCAAGGAAATAGAAATAATTTTTTTAGTACTGATTTTCCGAGTGACTGTCTTAGACCCTTCCTAATCCAGAAATGGCCAATTCTGGCAAGCATCCTCCTCCCTTTTCAATGCACATCTCTCTAATCAGTCCCGTCACTTTCCTGATAACATGGATTGAACATGAGGTCCTTCTTAAGGTAGCACTCCAGGAAGCCATTATCCATCAATCCTTACAAGCAACAGGTTGAGTGAAATCCATTCACATTCTTGCTAAGTAAGAAACACTGCTGTTTAATGCTGTTTAATGAAGCTAAACAACATTCTTGGACCAAGATTTTTGTTTGTTTGTTTTTTTAATTGGTAGAACCGGATTTGAATTCTAGTCTGACATTTTCTCAGTCATTTCTACAAGGTATTCTACCTTAGACAGCACCCCTCCCCCACCCTCCAGGCTAGAGTAACTGGAATTGTAAAGAAAGTATAGAAATTTAGAAGGCATAATATTTTGTTCTCTTGTTGTGTGGGGGTCCCATCCTGTAGTGCTCAGGACTTTCTCCAGGATCTGTGCTCAGGGCTCAGCATTCTTGGTATTGTTCAGCACATCAGAGGAGATATGGGGATCAAACTTAGGTCTGCCAGGTGTAAAGCAAATGCTCTTACCATTGTACTTTGTCTCTGATCCAAGGCATAGTATTATTAAATAAGTATCTCATATGCAAAGCTTTTGAGTCCTTTGTCCTTCAGGGATTTTTTAAAAGAACTATTATGATTCAATAAAGATCTTCAAGTAGAGCTGTTTGATTTTCTCACCAAGAGGTTTTCTACTCCACCACCATTTTGCTTAACATATTAATAGCCTGAGACTACTTCAAGGAGTCTCAAGTGATAGTTTAGGATTCAGGCTGATTAGATGAAATGGAATTGCTGAAGGACAGATTTTCCTTTAGCATATTTCACACCAATAAGAACTTGGATTACTCTCTCAGATGTAGAATAATTATTCTCTCTTATCCACCCACCTCCACCTTTGTATTATGCTTCTCTGACTTTGACACAATTGATAAATTGTATAGTACATGAATCCGTATATATCAACATTAAAACATATGGCATTGGCTGAATGTGATGTGATTCTGCAACTTGATAACTCATGCCTTTAACATATTGTATACTTTCCCAGAAACTCTTAAATATAAAGCATTATAATGTCTCAAAGACACTCAGCTCACAAACCCAAAATAGAGATGCTGACATCACAATCTTTTTTAGGTAGGAAAATCCTATTCTTAGGTGTTTTCTTGAGGTAAACAACATAAAATAGCACAAAGCACTAAATGGCAGTTTCTGCATATTTTATCTATGACTTTCCATCAACAAACCTCTTTCCTAGGTTATAACTAGAGGGTTTTTTTTTTTGAGGGAAAGACACTAAGCTCCACTATTTGTATGGAGTCATAAAATGTGAGGTCATTTTTTGTACAGATTAGTTGAGTTTTCAGAAGCAAACGCTAGTTTATTACCATTCATAGCTAAATATTTCAGCAGTGAGGTATTTGGATTGGATTTTTAACTCTGGCACGTATATTTCCCAAGGTCACAAATTTAGTAATTGTTAAGACAAGGTTCCAAAAGAGGTGAATCTGGTTCCAAGACCCAAAGTTATTCCAAAATAACATAATATCATCAGAGGAACCCTTCCAATGGGTTCATTTAAAAAAAAATTGTGTGATACTCAGACATGTGCATGTGAGCACAAACATCATACATGCTTACACACAAAAACACACACTTCAAAAAGCACTGGAGAAAAATTGTAAGGCCGCTCACCCCAAACATGGCTACACATTTCCACAAATAATAATCACAGAATCAATCACAAATCATCCTGTTATTCGTTGATTGCCTCGAGCAGGCCCCAGTAACGTCTCCTTCATCCTAGCCCTGAGATTATATTCAATGCTCTTTAGGAGAATGAGACCCATCATTGTTACTGGTATTTGGCAGATTGGGTACGCCAAGGGGAGTTTGCCAGACTCTGCCCTGTGGGCAGGCTACATTCTGTAACCTGCCAGTTTGTCCAAAGTAGGAATGAGATAATAAGATGTCATAATAAGGTGTCGTGTGGTCGCGAATACGGCCACGCAGTTCCGGGATCTGGTTTTTATAGTCTTTTTTAAAAAACAAATAATCATAGGTATATATTATAAGGGAACTTCAAGGAACTCTCACTTGAATGCCTCCAATGTTTTCATCAGGTAAAAATGAAATCAAATATAAAAATAATTTTTAAAAAAATATAAAACTGAGATGCATAATTTTTCTTTTATGCAGGTAAAGAGAGAAAGAAGAAAGTTAAGGAGAGACAAGGTAGCTGAAGAACAGCAGGGGGCAAGACTGGGAGAAAGGCAAGAAAGTCCCTGGGAATCCACATAGAACTGCCCACTAGGTAGACAAGCCAGGAAATGTAGCCTGAGTACTGAAGATAAACAGTCAGGAGCCCTGAGGCAGGTCTGATCTCTGATGGTGAGTGCATAGCCAGGATAATGGCCCAAAGACTCCCAATAGTTGGGAAATTTAGAATAAAGTTGTGTTCTAAAGTAGGGATCAATGATAGCAAGCAAGTTAAAAGTCTGCACATAAAGTTTGTGCAGAATTGGCAGGGAAGGATCCATTTCTACTTATTTATCATTGTTTTTATGCTATACCCGGCAGTGATCAGAGATCACTCCCAGCAGTGCCTAGGAGGCTGTATGTGGTGCTTGGGATTAAAATCAGGTTGGTCGGGTCCAAGGCAAGCACTCCACCGTCTCCTTAGTCCCCAAACAGGGATTTGAGACAACATCAGAAATAGATTCAGAATAGATCAAATAGGCTTTTTGGATCTCAGTTTTCTCCCATATTCTATAGGATGAGACTAAATTATCCCAAAAACTATTCTTAGCACAAGCATTCTATGGTAGGGTCAGAGGAATGAGAAGAGCAATTATTAAAATTGAAGGGAATGAAGAGAAAATCAATACCAAAGCAGACTTGATGCTTATCCATTAAGTTGCAGTTTTATTTTATTTTTTTTTAAATCAAGCATCTCATCATTACTTAGGCATGGACCAGGGGACACTCCCTAGGACACTTGATGCAGTGATGTGGGCCTGATGACTGAGTGCTCAGCTTATGACGCTATGCTGCCTGGGCCTAGAGGGACCAAGGATCACCGAGGCCAAGCATTCCAAATCTGAAACATAAGCAAATATAAGTCACGTGTTCTATCTACATTGAGCTAAGATTCCTGGTCCTTCAATCTGTGGTTTAAAAGCCCATCCTGGGCTGGAGTGATAGCACAGAGGGTAGGGCATTTGTCTAGCATGAGACCAACCCGGGTTCAAATTCCTAGTATCCCAAATGCTCCACCAAACACCGCCAGGAGTAATTTCTAAGTGCATGAGCCAGGAGTAATCCCTGTGTGTCACGGGGTATGACCCAAAAAGCAAAAGTAAATAAATAAATAAATAAATGTACTGTAGCACTGTTTTCCTGTTTTTCATTGATTTGCTCAAGCGGGCCCAGTAATCTCTCCATTGTGAGACTTGTTGTTAGTAAGTTTGGCATATTGAATACATCACGAGTAGCTTGCCAGGCTTTGCTGTGCCGGGGAGATACTCTCAGTAGCTTGCCGGGCTCTCCGAGAGGGGCAGAGGAGTTGAAAATAGGTCGGGCGTGTGGTCCGTGTGCAAGGCAAACACCCTACCCGAGCCTATCCCATCTCTTCCGTGAAGACTAACATAGAAAACAGGACATATCTTATGCCTTCCAGTCACAAGCAATAGGTACATATGCCAAAAACACAGTCTTGGTTGAAGTCTTTTAGAAGGCATAATATAAATTAGACATAATATAAAATCACATGATTATATGAAGAAGAGATAAAAGCTGGTGTCTCTTAGGAAAAAACATTTGGAACTCTAAAGAAAAAGATAGAGTTCTGGGTGAGATGGGGCAGACAATGGAAAGAAGCAGAATAAGCTGATCCTTTCTTGGATCCTTTCTTGAAAGAAGCGTTTATGCTTCACGAAGAGAGACTTTATAGAAAAAAGCTAGGGACCACAAAGAAGTATTTTAGCTGTCAATAAAACACTTTTGATCTCAAGCAAGAAATTAGAGACTCAGGTTCCAAACTCACAAAGGTACATTAAAGATACAAGACAGAATGTTTCTATCTTGGACTTTGGGACTAGAAATAAAAGAATAAATACGAGAAAAGAAAAGTGACCTCAAGAGGTTTGTGGATTAGGAGGAAGCAAGTAATGGAAAAGGGGTGATTTATGGGAGAAAATCATCAGTGTTTTAAGTTTCGTGAATTAAACTTCTCAGAACAAGAACAGGTGTATTGTGTTTTAGACACAAAGGAAGGGGAAATGCAAAAAAGGTGAAGTCAATTAACCAGGTAAGATAGTCAGTTAATTTTGAATAAGCAGTTCTATATTTGTAATAGACCTACTTTGCATACAGTATTCACACATACTATGTGCCGCTATGAATAGTAAACTTAAAATGTTTTCCTTCAATTGCTAAAGAGCTATCTTAGAGTACTTTGGCATTCAGAACAAAGGTTGAAAGTAACAAAGTGGACATGGATAATGAAATATCCGGTTTTACCTGTATTGAGTGACAGAAACCAAGGTGTGATAGGTATCTAATATTTCTGATTTGTTTGATCTGAAGAAAATTGCTTCAACTTTTTTTTAAAGCACATTGAACTAAGACAGAATTTTGTTATAAAGGCTACAACTTCCCTAAGTATGGTCTTTGAGGATTCAGTCCTGTCTAATATAAAACACATGACAGTCCAAAGACCAAGCTTCATTTCAAAGAATGATCTTGTGGCAATACATTTTTCTATGAGCGTAGATATGCTGTGCCTTTCTTCATCCAACCACAAAGTACCCATAAAGAGGTTGGAATGGAATGTTAAAAAGGCCAATGAGTGTTATTAACACGGCAAAAGAATATTTAAACAGCTTCTTGCTTAAATCTATAAAAAAATGTAATGTGATTTCTCTAAAGAGCTCAACCTCAGCAGCATTCTTTTTCGTTTTATAATTAGTAGTAAGGAAAGGTCTGGAGGAAAGAAAATAGTCTTTTCAAAGACCCATAGTGAGGCCCAGTTTATCACCTAGCTAGGAGAGTACAATTTTAATTGCATATTTAGGTCATTGGCTGTAACTGTTGATACGCTGTTACCATGAAACATCCCAAAATCAATAAAGAAAATGTTAGAAGGAGAGGGAAGTTGTAAATGGAAATGTTAAGAGATTTTTAACTATGCTGTCTTAAATGCTACTGTTGGAATACTGAACTTTAAGCATGATTTAGCAGAGCTGTGAAGAAAGACCTCTGAACCACAGCACTTATTTCCAATTGTACTGAAAGCTAGCAGTGTTATGTTTATGCCAGACTAATTTAGTCAAGAGTAAAAGTATTCATTTAGGCACACAGCCCTCCTTGCATCTGTCATCATCTGAAAAGAGGAAAAACTAAACAGAATAGGATGGAATGCTCTTTGCTATAGAATCTCTGAAAGTTCTCAGAAATCATTCTTTTGAGATGCAAAGAGATCTCAGGGGATAATGTCTGCCTTGTCCACATGATGCTGGTGGAATGACTAGTTTGGAGTTTGAACCCCTTACTCCTTTGCATGTGACCAACCATGACCTTGGTGTTTTTGCTCTTTGGGCTCCCTGGAGCTTCATTCAAGTGCTTGATCTCCACCACACTCAATCCAGTTTGTGCGCATTTGACAAAATTAAAGTGTGTGACTAACCAACCACCGCCAGCAGATACTGCTTGCTGAAACCAAAGCATGTGAGTATCACATCCACATGTGAGATCCTTGGGGAGCACTCTGCTAAAGCACATGAGCCTGGTGAGCATTGTAACTAAAGTGTGAGAGCACCAGAGCCAAGAAAGCCATCTCGGGAGCATTGTAACTAAAGTGTGCAAGCACCCCAGCCAAGTCTGCAATCTTGATCATCACAGGAACAACAACCATAAAGGAATGGAAGGAGAAAAATTAAATCTGTATTTAGTGTGCTGGTGCTGTGATACACACATATTATAAACATAATTATCAAGAAATTTAGCAAATAATTTTGCACATCTATTGTTTTCATTTCCACTTGAATCATACAGTTTTCTGTATAAAGTAATTTGAATTTTGGAATATTTCTAGAAGTACATATTCTAGTCAAAAGGTTATCTACTTTTCAAAGGTTATATGCTAGAGGAACTTTATGCTCTAGTAAAGATTTTATATAGCCCCACTACACTTAATTAATCTATTTGAGAGGATAGCTGATGTGGAGAAGGTGATAGGATTATACCTTTGCATGTCTGTGGCTATAGGTTACAGAAATAACCCATTTATATAAAATTAATTGCAGTATATTTTATGGAAGGGAAAACAATATTTTCCATTAAATATGGAAGAGGTATATAGCCAGGCAATTTATAAAATCTGTATTACTTGTAGCAAAATAAAAACTAGTTTGCATTTTTTCTTGAAAACTATTTTTTAAGTAATATGCTTTCATTATAGGCATGAGTCAGAATCTCTAGCTAACATGGATATTTACTAGGTTTTGAGATGGTACAAATGGGCAATAGGAGAAAGGTAAGAGGAAAAAGCAAGGAGACAGGAGCAAAATGAAAAAGCTCTTTGCAAAATACACAAAGTAATTGCCAAAATGCAATGGAAACCATAGAACAATTTATTTATAAAACTCCTTTGAACTATTACAAGCCATTTGAAACTAATTTACATTTACAAATTTTAGCAAATGTTGGCTAAATCTGCATCATGCCTTAAACACCATACACTGTGTACAGAGGAAAAAAATCCACATTTACTTGGTTGACTAAGAAAAAAGTGCTAATTTAATAGCGTACTATTCACGTTTGCATTGTGCTTTTGTCTATGTGAAACCAAACAAACATTTCAGCAAGTCTTACATTAATGCATGTGGGTGTGGGCAACAGTCCCTTCACAGGACAGCTGGAGAAGGCCTAGGAAGGCGCTGTAGCCAAATGTTTATTCTAAAGCCTTCTGGTGTGAAGTGCAAGGGAAGGCCTGCAGCACAGTGATTTTGAATTAGCCTCTCACACAGAAGGCTCTGACTAATAAGGGCTTCTCATTTACATATAATCTTTGAGCAAGAGGCTGCACATCCACATCCATCCTTTGTCAATCCACTACACAAGAGAAGTGGAGGCAAAACTATCTTAGGAACATTCAAGTTCATGGTCAACTTTAAAACATTTTTTTTCTTTGCCCACACACATGATATATATATATATATTTTGCTTTATATGTGTGACTTGTAATCAATGATTATGTTTTTTTAGCTTGATGAGATATAATTCACATACAGCATTGTGTATATTTGACATTCTTTGAGTGGATTTGAAACATTTACATATTGCAAAAGGATTTGCCACCATGGCATTCGTTAACACCTCTTTCGCATCACATAGCTATTAACTTTTTTTGTCATCTCACAGATTTGAAGAAATCATAATATGTAGTCTGCACATTTACTGCAAGAATATAATTTCTCAACAAAGGGTCATTTCCCTTAAGGTGCCATCAAGTACCTAAATATTTTTCTATAATAAAATAAACATCTCATTTGCACTTGAAAGTAACTTGAAGGGGTAATTGTTCCAGCACAAGAGCATCTGAAAATGGTTTAACCTACTGCTAAGATAACCGATATGTTTTTAACATGTTTCACCTTTTGAGACCAATGTGTAATAAAACCCTCAAATTAAGTAGGTTGCATTTTACTTAGAAAAATTATAGCACCGCATAATTCACCATTACTGCGCAAAGGGAAACCACTTAAGTATTTAAGCTATTTAGAAGGACTTTACTGATAAAGTAATGAGAATCTACAAAACTCTCTTGAAGATTTGTGCCATTGATACCCATAGCTCAAGGGAAGAAAAGGAGGGGCAGAGAGCCCATAGTCTAAAAATGTCATTTGGGTGGCCAAAATTAAACTTAGATTTGTTAAGAAACCCTTTGCTCTATTCAGTTCCACCCTCCTCAAAATGTAGAATAGAAGCTTACTTAGGCAGTCCAAACTGAACTTTACCTTATGGAAAACAATGAAATCTTAGAGTTCATTTGCACTGTTCATTTTCAATGGTCTTTAGTACCATTGGCAAAGACATTTGCTTATGAAGATTTCATTAGATTTGAATTCTTTTAGAAACCAAGATGAATATGTAGGTATATCAATATATCTAACATGCATTTATGTGTGTGTGTCTGTGTGTATTATACACATATGTGTATGAGTATGTGGGTCATATATATAAATATATTTTATATGTGTTTAATGTGGCTACTTGATTTGGAGAAAGAAACACACATCTATATACTCAGGGGATCATTTGATTTACTGGGATGGAACCCAGGCTGGCCTCAAACAAGACAAATTCCCTACCCGTTATACTATTTCTCCCATTCAAAATTCAGTTCATTTTTTTCACTGTAATCATGTTTATACAAAATACAGTTTTTTAATTACTGTCATAAAATTTTGCTTTTTCCCTTGTGGTGATTTTGCAGTGATAAGCTGCTAGTTATTGATTTTGATAACAGTACACAACTCAGAAAAAAAATCTAATTTTTTCATATTATTATATTGTACATTATTAACTCATTTGTATGATCTTATGAATGTGTAATAAAACAATTCTACATGTTACATTCAAAAACCCTGGGCTTGGGAATTATCCACAGCACATATTCAAAATGAAGAAAGCTTATAAACTTTTTCTTCCCATTTTTCAGATAAGGTAGTACTTAAACGGTGAAAATGGGAGAGTCATACGGGTCAGTGGGACAATGGGACAATTTTCATATGGGACAATTTTCAACAGTCACTGTCACTGTCCTCCTGTTGTTCATCGATTTGCTTGAGCGGGCCCAGTAACGTCTCCATTGTGATACTTGTTACTGTGTTTGGCATATCAAATATATCACGGGTAGCTTGCCAGGCTTTGCCGTGCAGAAAATATAATTGGAGTCTTAAAATAATTTAATTTCTCCTAAGTATTATGTCTTTTTTACTTTTTTTTTAAACTTCTCTGTGAATTCTATCTTGATTAAATAGGATTTCAAAAGATTTTTAATACTTATGCACCACAAAGTATTTTTGCCACTAGGAGAAAGTATAAGTCCACATAAATTTATGTAAATGGAGTTACTGGAAATAAGGTTATTCTAATCTTGACAAAAAGGTAAATTTCCATCTTAGCCCAAATGTTCCATAAAGCTCTAAAGAACAAACTCTAGGAGGCTGAAGGAGAAAGGTTATTCTTTTGATTATGTGTTAAAATTTGCCCAGATAGGTTTTTGTTTGTTTGCTCATGCCTAATGAGCACAGACTGTCCACAGTGAAATTAGAAAATATATCAATCTTTTGAAAGTAATCGCTGTGTACTCAACTGGAAGAATTATGTCTATTTTCCTCAAAGTTATTTCTCAATGAAAGGTGATTTTAAAAATTCAAAGAATCTAGGTAAGATTAGGTTAAAAAAAAAAGACATAGCTCAGCTGACGTTTCTTTACTCATGTTTAGAATATGCGTTCCCGAACTAAGCTCAGAACCTAAAAATAGTCCTCATGTATTTAAACAAAACATATTGAGACCCTACTACATGCCAGTAGTTTTAACTGCTGTGGCTACAGCATTGAATAAGAGAACCAGTCTCTTCTCTCCTACGAGAAGAGATGAATACATGTATATACAAGTAACTTATGGGAAAGTGGTAAGTACTATGGAAAAAAAAAACAGGCTGCTATTTGAATTATCTAAGATGTGACCATCCCATAAGTTTCCATATCTTTCATGACTCGTTCTCCAGAAACTTCACAGTGGTCTGTTCAATCTGATTATCATTTTGTCATATATCTGCTATAACTATTTAATTGCTATAAGATATATAATACAAACAATCACTGTCCTCCCATTGTTCATCGGTTTGCTCGAGCAGGCCCAGTAACGTCTCCATTGTGAGACTTCTTGTTACTGTGTTTGGCATACTGAATACTCTCGGTAGCTTGCTAGGCTCTCCGAGAGGGGCTGAGGAATCGGAACTGGCTTGGCCGGGCTGGCTGCACACAAGGCAAACGCCCTACCACTGCGCTATCACTCCAGCCCAAGATATATATATATATATATATATATATATATATATATATGTTAATACCTATAATGTAAAATATAAGCTAATTTACAATATAAGCTAATACCTATTCCATATTTTTCACAAACTCCATTACTCACTTATTTCTCTCTCTGCCTCATTTTTCATTTCAGCTCATCCATGACACATTACATATAACATTTGTTCATTCATTTCATTTTTTCACTCACATGTTTATCCACGGCCATACAATTCACCCACCCATTCAGTTGAGTATTTATTAGGATGCCTTTAAGTTCAGCAGATACAATGTTCAATAGAAATATACAGTGTCACTTCATTGTAAGAATTTAGACCCTGGTATAAAAATACATATTAGTCATATCCCACAAAGACACTGCCCATTGCAAATACGAAAAGTATTTCATAAAAGAAATATGATATCAGAACAAATAAAATGAGATATAATCTCCAAGTGAAACATGTGTACAACCTTTAGTACATATCTAGATATTATCAATCAGTATTTTTGTGTATTGGAACAATAGCACAGCAGGCAGGGTGTTTGCCTTGCACTAAGCCAACCTGGGTTTTATTCTTCTTTCCCTCTCAAAAGTCCAGCAAGCAACCAAGAGTATTCCTTCTGCACGGTAAAGCTTGGCAAGCTTCCCATGGCATGTTTAATATGCTAAAAAAGTAACAAGTCTCACAATGGAGACATTACTGGTGCCCGCTCAAACAAATCGATGAACAATGAGAGGACGTTGCTAGAGTGCTATTTTTGTGTACTCACAGAACTTTCTTTTTCTTTCTGTTTTTGATTTTTTTTAAGCAGGGCTGGGGGCTGGGCACACCTGGAAGTGTTAGTATATATATATATATATATATGGTTGGCTCTCCACGCATTGATAACTCCTGGTGAGGCTCAGGGAATCATATGCAGTGCCGTGGATAGAACCTGGATCAGCCACATGCAAGGCAACCACCCTACTAGCTATACTATCTCTTTAACCCCTATTCACAGAATTTCCTGAACTCCTGAAAAGCTGAATATTCTTTGTGTTCTTAACCGGCATAGAGTGCCATTGAATTTCACTAGTTATAAGTGAATAATTTCTAACACTTGTACTTCTTTTTTGACATATTATTGATACATTGGGGTGTTGTTGAAAGCAAAAGCAAAAGCACAGAGTTCAGGTTCCAAACATATAGTACAATGGGGAAAGCCATTGCCCTACATAACACAGACCTCAGTTAGATTCCTCAGTGTTGCCAGGAGTGACCCCTGACCACAGGGTCACAAATAATCCCTGAGCACTGGCCCCAAAATAAAACAAACAAACAAACAAAAACCAAGCAAACAAAACTTGAGAAAAAGAAAGGAAAAAAATGCCCAGAAGCATTTGAGATAGTAGTAAACTGAGAATTCACTATTCACCATTTGCTTTCCATATCATATCCTTCTGTTATCCTCAGAACCAATGAAAGTGACCAAAGATACTTGTCTGTCTTCTTTGAGAGCTCTGTGAAATTTTCTTGTCAGAGATTGTATTCCTAAATGAAATATCAGCTGACTCCTTCCCTAGGAGTAAAATTTTAAATGTATGAGTAGGAAAATACTGTTCTGGCAATCGAAAATTTTGGAGAATAGTAAATTGACTTCATATTTGCTTATAATATTATCTTTTTGTATGAACAATACCCATGACAATTTTATACAAGATCCCCTTAGAAATTATAAAGAATCAAAGAGAATTCTTTGGAGTAGATTATCCCGCCTTGACTCAGAATAGTATTTGTTTACATACTTATTTTCCAGAGCATATGCAGCATTTTACATTTTTGCATATTCTGGGGGATAACTCTAAAACCACGTGCAGAGGTCAACAACTCCAACTCTACCTACTTCTGTCCATTTGTGCTCAATTCTTTACAAACACACACACACACACACACACATGTTTCAAAATGAAATCATTTCAGAAAAACGTTTTCTTAAAATGTCTGGAGGGTGATGTTTTAGGTAGATTACACTCAAATATCATATCAAGGAAGTTGTTGGCCTGCAAAACATAATGTTCTTTTTAGCTACAGAGATAGAGCAAGAGCTGCAGAATGAGAAAAAGACATTTGATTTTTTAATGCATAAACAATTGACTTCCTTGAATTTGTTATATCATGATGAAAGCTGAAAAACAGTTTTTCCCTGTTACAAACCCTGAAAATCATACTGAGAAATCACTTGTCAAGTCTTAAGGTACAACATATGGCTTCTTCCATTGTCTCCATTTGTTCCCTTCTTAATCAAAGATTATTATACTGAAAAGAAACAAGTTGAAGTCGAAAATTAATGTTTCGATCTTTAGTTTAATACCATCTCTTTTCCAGAGTACATTAGAGCTTGGCTAAAGTCTTCTTGACAGCCATGCTATTAGGCAGGGCATAGGCATCATGATCAGTTGCTTTTATTTAGGTCCTATGCTCTACATTTTAAATTTATTGTCATTGAAAATGTTCTAGCAAAGGAATTTGAATTCCCTCCAAAATGGATTCTTACGCATAGCAGTCTCTCTATATGAGAAAGCAAACTCCTGATTTTTCAGCAAAAAAAAGGGCCAAAGAAATTATATGAGAGCAACTGTATGTCCTTTTACAGCTAGATGTTGGCTTTACACATTCCACGACTCATAAATAAACAGAAGAGTTCTGTGAACTGTATGCAGATGGCTGGGTCTGCACTGGGAGCCTTTTGTGATGACTTTGGTTTGCTTCCTTGTTTTGCCATCTCTTAAAATATCTGCGAAAAAGAATTTTTTGCTCTGTTCCTCAGAAATAGGACAAGTAGAATCCTGTAACTTGAGAATCTGCCCTCTGCTCCTTTGGGGGTTTATAAAGATTAGAGAAATCCATTTTTCCCTTCATTATTGTTCACATAAAAATATCTTCCCCCACAACTGGCATTAAAAGGGCTTTATGTTTTAAATATTTATTGTTTTATTTTTAAAGGCTAACCCAATAACGGAAGTACGATAAGAGAAAAGAATCTACAAGGTGGCAGAAGGAAGTAATAAGCCAAAGAGAAGAAAAACCCCACAAACCACATAAAGGAAGAGATGAGATCAGCCACTTAAGTAAGTGAGTTTAAGGTTACCACACTGGCACTGAGCAAAAGTGTTCCTGCCAAGTCCAAATGAGAAAAAGAGTGGGAATAATAAGAGCATCCGACAGAGTAAGGCAGGCAGACAAGGCACCAAAGTCAAGTGGAAATGCTAAGACAGCAGTTTCCTGTCTTTTGTCCTTTTTCACCTGATTATGGCACAGAATTTGTAGCAGCCTGGTAAAAACAGTAGGTGTAAAATCGGAACTGAAATAATACACATGTGAGAGTTTCTCATCACTTAAAAGTTGAAAATACTTTGTTTTGTTCAACTATCTTGCACTCCCCCCAATGCATATTCACATATTCATTCAGTCTCTGTCTCTGTCTCTGTCTCTGTCTCTGTCTCTGTCTGTCTGTCTCTCTCTCTGTTTCTGTCTCTGTCTCTGTCTCTGTCTCTGTCTCTCTCCCCTCCTTCCACCTCATCCATTCCCCCTCCATTCCTCCCATCATCTCTTTTACGGCTGTTGGAACAATCACTTACTCAGCTAACCATGAACTTCTTTCTCAAGAGTAAACACCTGGGGGAGGAGGGGGTGAAGCAGAATATTGGCATTTCTCTGATGTATATTCAAAAATCTATATTACAATTCTTAATTCAGCATGCATGAGTCAGCAAGAGATATTCTGTGTCTTTAAAAAGACATGAAGGTTTCCAGTCAAGCCTTTTAAGGTTTTACAAAAAACATTTCAAGAGGGTTGAGAATGTGGAAAAAGATAGCAGATGGCTTTTAGTACAATACTGCTCCAGGATCCTTTGATTTTATTACTTTTGCTTTTTTGATGGTGCTCTTTTCGGGTTTGTTTTGATGACTTTGTGGCCTAATGGACTGAAATCAGACAGCAAAGCCGAAAACCCTTAAGTCCTAATGACAGAGAATGACTTATTGCATGACCTTGAGTAAGTGTTACATTTCCCTCACTGCAGGTTTTATGGACAAAGGTAAAAACTAATCTGACCCCTAGGGATGGGCCAAGGAGACTAGTAATGATTATGCAGCAACTTATTTCACGTGTATAATATAAAATAACTATATAGCTGCAACTTATTAAGCATTTTCATAAGCCAGACACTTTTTCAGATATTTAAAATATTTTGTGACTGAAATGCAAAAGAACAGTTATATAAAATAGGAATATTTTTTAATTTATTTGTTGTTTGGGCCCCACCTAGCAGTATAAATTTGATGTGGTTATCACAAGCTGTCTTCTCTCCTTTTTTTTATTGAGCTCTATTTATGCTAATAAATAATAGCAATTAAACACAAAATATAGTAACTTACTTGTCATATCACATATAGCAATTATCTATGCTATATAAGAGGATAATGTTGCCATAAATATACTAATTATACAAGCAATAAATATGATCATTACTAATTAGCACAAAATATTGTGAATTCACAGTAATTTTTCAGTTCTAGTATTCCACTCATAATTGTGTATTTTTTCAGATTTTATCTATTATTGCACTTTGATAATAAGGGCTGGAGCAATAGCACAGTGGATAGGGCATTTGCCTTGGACACAAGTGACCCGGGTTTGATTCCTCCACCCCTTTTGAAGAGCCAGCAAGCTACCGAGAGTATCCCGCCTGCTAGGCAGAGCTGGCAAGCTCCCTGTGGCATATTTAATATGCCAAAAACAGTGACAAGTCTCACAATGAAGACATTACTGGTGCCCACTCAAGCAAATTGATGAACAACAGGAGTACAGTGTACAGTGCAACTGCACTTTGGTATCTTGCTAATAGATACCAAAAAGACATACCCAAAAGATAGAAAAGATGGAAAAAGTTCAGAAAGATAGGTAAGCCTGACTTTTTTCCACAGTCAAAATATTACTCATAGATATCTAAGTGCATGAATGGTGAATTGATCTGCAAGAAATGTTGGCTCCTGATATGAATGTGAGATTCTGGATTCTGAATTTTAATAATTAATTGTTCATGTGATATACATTCATTTGACAGTCCATACTAGAACTCTGTTGTTGTTGTTACTGGAAGTCATTTTTTTTTCTGCAAGTGCCACAGGAAATAAGACCCACAGTACTTTCAGGGAACATATGAGAGAACAAACCTGAATTGTCACTGAAAAAGTTAAGAAAGGGAAAATAGGGGCCGGAGCCATAGCACAGCGGGTAGGGCGTTTGCCTTGCACGCAGTCAACATGGCCAACACAGGTTCGATTCCCAGCATCCCATATGGTCCCCCGAGCACCGCCAGGAGCAATTCCTGAGTGCAAGAACCAGGAGTAACCCCTGAGCATCACCGGGTGTGACCCAAAAAGCAAAAAAAAAAAAAAAAAAAAAAGAAAATAATGTAAGGAACAGAAAAGGAGGAGAAAAGAAAGGAAAGAGAAGAGCAAAGAAAAGATAGGAGGACAGGGTGACTGATGGAGAGAGGAGGATAGGGAAGAGGTAGAGGTTGAAGAGTGAGAGGGAGGGAGGGAAGAGACAGAGACTCAAGGAGACCAGAAGGGAGGGAGGGAGGAGACTAGAGTCAGACTCCCTGAGTTGCTCCAGGAAAGTGTGTGTTGTTCTTGTTAAATAGTGTTTTTGTTTCGATTTTCATAAATCTTCCATTAGATCATTTCCATGTGGCCAAATTCCTTTTCTGTTTTCATTATAAACTGCAAAGAAAAAAAATACCTTTCAAATATGTTTTTTTTAAAAAAAAGAAAAACAAAACACACACACACAGTAAAAACCGGTGCTAGGTTGAGGATGCAGCAAAGATTTTGCAATGATTACAGGCACTCTTGAAAGCTAAGGGATCGAAGAATTGCCTCATTTCTATTCAACTCCTATGAGTTAATTTTAGAGGAGGAAGGATCAAGTCCTTGAATCACTTCAAACTCCTAATTCTGGTGCCTGGAGAGAACCACATGCCTAAGCTTTCTTCAAAAAAAAATCTGTGTTTCTCTTCTCTTTATTTTGCCTGCCGTTCATTCAGCAAAGTCTCACAGCACATTAGAACATTAATTTATAATACTTATGCATATGTAGTGGAATCCCCTAAGATTCGAAGGACTAACTTGCCCAGGGAAAATAGACCATATGGAGTACCCAGGCATTCTGAACACAGCTAAAGTCGATTATCTCCCTAGCCCCCAGCCCCAGCATGATGAAGAAATATTTGGCTACAATAGTTTGGATCCTAGGATGCTCCTGTGGATTTGGATGCCAAATTGGATGGAAAGAGGTCTCAGATAAGACAGTAATGGATTCAAACACAATAATGTCTCTAATCAGTAATTTTTTAAGCATAAGCTTTGTTTTGTGTTTGATGGAATTATTGCATTGATATAAACATTAATAAGAGTACTAATTAATTTGCATAAATCAAAGAAAACGCATTTTCAGCTGGTAAGCAGCTTTATAAATATGCACCAGTTTATAAAACAATACCTTAGCAGAGAATTTATGTAAATGTCAGCATGCAAAGAAAAAATTATATAAAACTTTTTGCTCATGTGTTGGGGCACCGCAGCAGGCAGTGCTCAGAGCTTACTCTTGGTTCTGTGCTCAGGGATGACTCCCTGGTGATGCTTTGGGGACCAAATATGGTGTCAGGCATTGAACTGGTGTTAGCTACATGCAAGGCAAGTGCCTTCACCTCTGTACTTTCTCTCTAGCTGCAATTCCACAGAACTTTTAGTGTACCAATCTGAAAACTGATGTATATTAGTCAGGTGAACATCATCCTCTCTCAAAGTTCCTATAAAGTCATATGTATTTTGTAGCCTCTCCATTTTCTGTTGCGGGTAGGGCATTCGCCTTACACGCAGCCAACATGGCCGACCCGAGTTCGATTCCTCCGCCCCTCTCGGAGAGCCCGGCAAGTTACCGAGAGCATTTGATATGCCAGACACAGTAACAACAAAGTCTCCAATGGAGACGTTACTGGGCCCGCTCGAGCAAATCGACGATCAACGGGAGGGCCTTTACCTTTACCTTACCAATCTCTTACTTATCATAATGATATATATTTATAAATTAATATAACATTTTAATGTCATAACAGGTTCCCAGAAGAAATGGTAAGCAAACATCTATCACCAGAGTGCTGCAAACAAAAATTCTACAGTCTCTTGTTACTTGCAGAAGTGCCAACATTAATATCTCTCTCTTCTCTCGTCTCTTCTTCTCAACCTCCCTCTCCCTCTTTTCCTCCTCTGTCCTCCCCATCCTCCTTTCCTCCCCCGTCCCATTCTCCTCCTTTGCCTTATCCTTCTCTTTCTCCCTCTTCTTTCTGATGTACACTGTCATTTCAGAGAGTGGAGGCGGAGTCCTTGACAGTATATCAAAGGGTATTACCACTTACTGCTGGTGAGCAGCATGAACAAAGCCTATGGCATGGAGTCATTTTTGTCATTTCTTTGCCCAGGTCTAATCCAGTGCTTTGGAATGTAGTTATTCTTTACAGTTTCAGTATTTTAACAAAAAAGGAGGTTCTTATATCCCAAAATATTCATGAGATTATTAGTCTATCATGTGTTCTTTACAAATTAGTGCCTAACAAAAGCTAATTTATTATAGGTAAAAATTTTATGTTCGTTTCTCAAGGAGAGACCCAGAAGGCTTCACTGCATTAGACAGCGTGGTTTAAAGGAATCAGCTGTAAGGCACTTAGTTCAGCTAGTAAAGTTAAACAGAGAGAATTTTGACAAGCTTTCCAAGCCACGATAATGTAAATAGGTGTACTCCTCCGGGCCTTTTATTGCTGGTGTTTGAAACCTACCATCTTGAAACAAAATGAGCCAGTGAAATTCAGACATTTTCCCCAGGATCAAAAACTTCAAGCTACAGCTGTTATCACAATGTTATTTTATTCCTGGACAAACTGATTGTGTTTTGCAAACTATTTTTCTTCACAATAAAACTTTCAGGTGAGAAATCTATACTTTCATAAGCCATGGTAAATATTTTTATGAAAAAAATGTCATCAACATCTAGAGTCTCTTGGGAAGCATTGGTTATTCTTTGTGAAATAAGAGGCGTTTTTAATAAAATACAATATATTCTATACTTTCTACTTCTTACAAAATGCTTGCATTTTTCAGAACACAACAATTATATGAAATCCAGATTGCTCCTAATGCAGTTTTTCATTTCATATCTTGATTCATCCTGTGACTCTTTGCAGCTGTTTTATAGCACTTAATACATGTGGTCTTGTAAAATTTGTCCTTGTAAAGCTCTCTGTAAAGTTATAGAGAGAACCTTTTTTATCTTGTTCATCTCTTCACTACCTGCAACTATTTAAAATATTAAATGCCCAATAAAGTGATGCAAGAAGTGAGGTTAAGTTAAATGAGTCAACCGCATATGGATTACAGAAAATAATTAAATATTAGAATAAATTGGCGCAACTAACATCAGTCTTTCTCGTTTTGGTTCAGAAACTCTCTGAGTCAACCAAACATGGATAATGCAAGAGACTAAGAGCAAAGCTTAAGACAATAAAGCTGTGTTTAATGTGAAACCAGGCTTCTTTTTACATAATTTTATGATTTTATTGCTTCAGTCTTAGTTGGAACTATACTTAGTGCAAGAAAAACACATTACTTTAATAACCTTCTCCTCTTGTTTATAAAATATTTCAGGATACATTCATATTCATGTATCTATTTAGTATTTACATCATCTGATGAACTAGGTAGAACAGATATTGTTAGTCTCACCTCACAGAGGGTGGAATACAGAATAGTTGTGAACTTCCAAAGATTACTCATTTTATCAATTGGTAGGATGAACATTAAACCATCAACGTGCAAACCTTGGACTCCCACTATTTTCTCTCTTCTAGGCCAAGACAGACATTCTCCAATGAGACTTTTTACAGCTATATCCCTGTACTCACTGAACTCTGCTCTTTTCAGATGCCTTTAATTACTAATAAATATTTTTACTCAATTTTTCTCATACAGACCACTTTTTACCACCTACAAAATCCTGGGAACTATATTAAGTTGATTTGAAATCAAGTAACTAGCAAAGTCTCTCAACTTCTCCCACCTTTCTAATTTTCCATCTATTTATGACTCACCTATTTATTTCCACTAAATGTACATGTAATTGTACATCTTGACATATTTGTATATAACAAAATTGATGGGGCTATCTAGAATTGTATAATTGGACTGATATAATTATGATTTGATCACCTTATATCCTATTGCTCATTGATTTGCTCGAGTGGGCACCAGTAACGTCTCCATTTGTCCCTGTCCTGTGCTAGTGTAGCCCAAAGGCATCTGCTTGCTACAGGAACACAAAGAGCCTCAAACCATTTGAGGGTCTTGACAAAGAAGTCTGACCATCCTGTAGGTGGGCAGGCCAGGCATTCTTTTTATGTCCTGTGGAATCTGGTTGGTAATAGCTCTAGTCCAGAGGTCCTCTTCAAATCACATTACATGTCCAACCCATCTGATTTTCAACACCTTGGCAAAAGAGACAGCATCCCTGATTCTCGATCATCAGGGAGGTCGGAATTCCAGATTTTTTCTCTCACTTAAGTGAAATGTGATATTCCAAGCATAGCTCTTTCAATTCCTCTTTGGGAGAGCCGAATAGCGTTTTCATCCTGTTTTCATAGAACCCAGATCTCTGAGGCATATGTTAATGCAGGAAGAACGGTGAAGTCAAAGAGATGTGTCCAGAGCTGGAGTTTCTTTGTCCTCTTAGCTATTTCTTCAATGCTCTTGAAGGCATTCCATGCCACTCTCTTCCTCCCTCGCAGCTCTGGCTCCAAGACATTCCTCATGTTGAGTTCTCTACCCAGATACACATAACTACTGCATTCAAAGATGTTCATTCCGTTGAGAGCAAATTGAACGTCAGAAATGAGTCTGCTTCTCATGAACATTGTCTTTCTGAGATTCAGCTGCAGTCCGAGCTGTCCACACTCGCGGTCGAAGTCGGCCAGCATTTTTGCTGCTTGGCTAATGTTTGGTGTTATTACAACGATGTCATCAGTGAAGTGGAGGTGGTGTAGTTGCTGACCTTATATCTTCACTCCCATTCTTTCCCATTCCAGCCATCACATGACATTCTCAAGAGTGGCACTGAAGTTTCCGTGAAATGGTATCATCCTGCCGAACCCCTCTTTTAACATCAATGATCACTACCTTGTAGAATGGTGAGATCCTGGTAGTAAATCCATAATACAGCTCATAGAGGATCCTGATATACTGAGTTTGAACTCCCTGTTTGACTAGGGTGTCAATGACCGCTTCAGTCTCAACAGAATCAAAGGCCTTCTTTAAATCGATGAACGTTAGACAGAGCAGCATCTTGAACTCCCGAGAAACCTCAATGAGCTTGGTTACTTTGTGGATATGGTCAATCGTGCTAAATCCTTTTCAGAACCCATATTGTCCTTCCTCTAGTTGTCCTTCCTCTAGTGTTCTGCCAATCCTATTCAGGATGACTCGAGTGAACAGCTATAGAATTAGCTGTTATAATTACACAATTCCTTAAACATGGCAGAAAGAGGTAGGAGAATAAGTGCCAGAAAATAACCTTATAAGCCATTGATGACTATAACATGAAAGGAGTTATGAGTCAATGAATGCAATAAGGTTCTAGAAGACAGTAAGAGCAAGAGAATGGGTGCTCCAGAAACTCTGCTGACAACACCTTTATTTTATCCCACTGAAACTCACTCTTTTCAACTTCTTTTTTATTTTTTTAATTTTATTGAATCACCGTGAGATAGTTACAGTGATAGTTAACCCAAACCCAGCCTTTATGTTGGGATTACAATCACACAATGATCAAACATCAGGATGGGATATGTGTGTAGAAAGTAGATAAAGGAACAAACATGATAACCTCTCAAGGTCTGTATTGCAAAACATAATGCCCAAAAGTAGAGAGAGATTATGGGGAATTGTGTCTTTTGAACTTCTAACCTGCATAATTATGCTCTGCACTATCCTCCCATTGTTCCTCAATTTGCTCGAGCCAGCCCAGTAACATTTCCATTGTGAGACTTGTTGTTACTGTGTTTGGTATATCCAATACGTCACAGGTAGCTTGCCAGGCTTTGCCTTGAGGGCGAGATACTCTCCGTGGCTTGCTGGGCTCTCCAAGAGGGGTGGAGGAATCGAACCCAGCTTGGCTGGCTGGCAGCGCACAAGGCAAACTCCTTACCACTGTGCTATCGCTCCAGCCCCTCTCCATAATTATACAACGGTTAATTTGAACTGTGTTAAGAAACTCAATGCTAATTTGTCACAGCATCAATTGCAGTGTAATATAGCTTATAATACACACACACATTCCAAATACACTTTTTAGAATTGAACATTCCTCTCTTTATGGACCAGTTAAAATGATCTCACAAATTCCAGCTGTGCTTTCTTGAACTAAGCATGGGAGGAATTTCTTTCCACACTGTATGACAGACCAGCTTGCATCTTTCTGCTAGATCTATTGTGTGAAAAGTACATAAAGCTTGCTTTTCTTGACCCACACTAAATATGTTAATTTTCTGCAATGATTCTATTGCACCATATCTCACCTCCATTCTTGTAACATATCTCACCCTTATTCTATACATCACATTAACTCATGGTTAAAACATAGTTCATTCTTACTCACAAGGACAGCCTAGAGGAGAGGCACTGATGAATATCAGGAATCTTGTTATGTAAGGAACATGTTGGTGGTAAACGGTACTTTTAATTTAAATGAATAAATTAATACCTGGAAATATCGTTTAGTATATCTATAATAGAGACTCCTACACAAACACAAATTAGGGTAAATTGACACTTTTACATACTCCAAACAACAAGGATAACATTGTTGCTTGGAGTCAGAATCAGATACTGTATTAGTTAGTGTTGGTAGGGATGTAGTGGGTCTGACTGGGGATCTTGGCTTGTGACCAAAATCATAAGAGCTTTCTGATCACTGTCTGAACACTGGCTAATGAGAAATAGCAGGTTTGCTGCTAATAGTTAATGAAAATTGTGTTAACCAAGAATTATTCAATGGTCATGAGATAACCTAAATTCAGAGTACACAGAATATGTTTCAGTCTAAGAGAAAGTAAAAGGTAGACCTAAAATTTGACAAGAATGGCTTCAGGAGTCTTAAGGTTAGACAGTTTTCCTACGGCTATAAATAGATTGAGATAAAATTCTTCCATGGTAGTCACAGGATTAATTTTGTGCTGTTATAAAGTTGTATCCTTTCTAGACAAGCCCTGCCCCCTTCCTCCCATTAATTTATCCACAGTCAGACAGAATTCACAATGCGGCCTCAACCTACAATGCTGAACTCACTTCTAGGTGTGAATACATTAAAAAAAAATTTTTAGTTATGTGTGAGATGCTGTACCTTTTGGAAGCGAACACTTTTGGCGGTAAACAAAATGACAAGTCACATAAAATACACACTTATTTGTAGCTGGATCTCAATGAAGGTCAATGCATTGAAAACTGAAGTAATAAATATAAGACATCTGATAAAGGAGTATTCTATACACATTTAATTTGAACATCAAAATTCTTTAGTTGAAAGAACACTAGGCTTTCAGAGTCCTACAGAAGCTTATTTATGACTGCATATGCATCAATAATGACATTTTTTGTTCATTTTATGTATGTGAATTTTCCCCCTGTAGCTATGAGGGCTGGAGCAGCGGATAGGGCATTTGCCTTGCAGGCGGCCGACCCTGGTTTGATTCCTCCGTCCCTCTTGGAAAGCGTGACAAGCTACCGAGAGTGTTCCACACGCATAGCAGAGCCTGGCAAGCTCCTCGTGGTGTATTCGATATACCAAAAACAATAACAACAAGTCTCACAATGGAACCATTACTTGTGCCAGCTCAAGCAAATCAATGAACAATGGGAGGGCAGTGCTATAGTGCTACAGCTAATGAGGGGGAGAAGGCCTTGCATAGCATCCTAGCATATTCTGAGCAATAGCAATTGAATTTTACTCTAATGCAATTGTTATAGGTTAGAAGTCAGCTTGATGGAAAAGTGTTACCATACTCTTTGTTTCTTTTGATTTTTTAATTTTTTTTTCCTATTTCAATCAATAAGGAATAGTTTCACCAAATATTTTTTAAAGGGAGATTTTTTTTGTACTTGATAGTTGTGTCCAAAACTTTGCAAAAGTCATGTCATTCCATTTAAAATTTGCATACAGTTTTGATGTTTGTTACACCCATTTTACAGATAAGATTTTTGTACATTAGCTACCAAATGCCAGAATAACAATTTGGACCAAATTCTACAAGTACCTCAAGTCTATACCCCTTTTCTTTGCTTCTTGAGATTCTCAAAATGAGGGCAAAAATCAGCAAATGACTGGATAAAGCAATCAAGGTATCTATTCTCAGTGGAATATTATATTATCATTATAAAATGAAACTTTGCCTTATGAAACATAGTGGAAATCTTGAAGCAATTATACTAGGTGGAATTAGTAAGGATGTGAAAGAAAATTACCAGATGGTTTCCTTCATATGTAGAATATAAATAAATCAAGAAAATTGGCATAAAAAGCAAAACAAATGACTGTATTTACAAAATAACTATGGTGGTTAACAAAGGGAAAGGGAAATAGGTAGAGGAAATGGGTTGAAAGTTCCTTTCAGGGATGGAAAGCAAGGTGGATGGAAACTTGGTCCCTCCAGGAAGTTTCTTTTTCTGTATAAAACTACTAAAATTCATCAATCCCTAATGATATGTTACAAGATTAAGTTCAACAACATGCAGAAAGAAAAAGAAAAGGAAATGAATTACAGTAGAAAAAGAAGTGAAAACTTGGGGAAATTATAAAGAAATAAGAATTAGAGATGCAATGCTTTAACTGAAACAAGAATAAGACCAAACATAATTTGAGAAATGCATGAAGAAAAATATGTTGATAAGAGTCTAGCTAATTCTCATCTTGGAATGGATAGCAAACTAACTTAAAAAAAGTTACTTTATGACTACTGAAATCTCTCCTTATGTAGATGCATATTTTTAATTGTTATTATTAGTGTTAGCACTACAGAGTAAGAAGGAGCAGAGTTAAATGAAGAAAATCAAGTACTAGCTAAACTGGGGAAATGAGAGCCAGACACGGAAGGAAAGTAAAAGAAGCGTGAAGGATGATTAAAAGGGAACTAAAATAAATAAAACATGTTATTTTATTTTTATCTTTTTAGTCCAAAATAATGAAATAGAAAATGTGCAAAATGTGGTACCTAAATCCATCAACAGCAGGATGTACAAAATTATGTCTTTATTACATCACCATATGTAGTACTTTTGATTGCTAATTACACTATCAGATGTATAGACGTATGTGATGTGAATAATTTATTTTCTTTTTTTTAAACCTAACTTTGGTTCCTGCATACATTGAGAAATTCAAATATGCAATGTACATAATCTGGAAATGCAGTTTTAAGCAATTATGATATAAATATATGCTTTTCAAAGCATTCATATTTAATTTAGGTAGCATGCATTTAGGTGTCTTCGTTGAATTGGGTTTGACATGCTGTGCATTTTTAAATGTCTCAAGTTGAGTGTCTGTTAAAAAAAGATTTCTATGAAATAAAGATATATAAGGAAAAAAATTTAAAAATTTAAAATTAGTTTAAAAGTATTAATACTCTACAAACCAGGCCAGATAGTTATTGGCTAAACATACTGACATGATTTGTTGGACTGTTTACTATTCAATAAATGAAGTTGCATTAATAAAGTAACCATTGTATCATATTGTGTATAAGGCATAAATTGGTCCACAGGACAACATATCATCGGCATGTTTCTGTGTCTCTTCTATTTTAGAATGAACAGTATGTGATAATATGAAAAAGCATGCTACATTTTAGTAGCCATATTTCTAAAAACTGCATTTGGTTCTCCCTTCGCCAGTTTATTGAAAGCTGAGTTTGGTGTGGTAATTTTCTTATCTATTTAAAATGATGGTATGCAGTAAGATTTTTATGTAGACACCTGGTGGTAGAAGAATTATCCTTTAGTGCTATTAAGAGATTTCTGAACATATTTCTTAACAGTTGGCATTTGCTGAAGCACTTTATGGACATCAATTAGTTACTGTTGACAATTGCTTTCTGAAACAGAGCTGTCTCTGCGAGCTCAGACTGTTGCTTCAAAATACTGTGCCGTTACCCTATTAGCCCCTTTATTCCAGATGAGCAAAATCTGATGTGATCATAGAAATTTTACCCTAGAGGATTGCCTACAAAAAGAAAACTACTTCTTAAAAGCACCTATCTACTTGCTCTATGCTGATTTATACTATTTTTCCTATTTCTTATCTACTTTGAATATTATCAGCTTGGTAATCAGGAAAATAATTATTTTATCTTTCGGTGTGCTTAAATGTGTTTAATTTGTGCTTAATGTGTTAAATTTGCATTTGATCCTTGATGCTTCTGGCTGAACTGTTAAATTCACATTTAGAATAGTGTATGTTTTTCTGTGTATTATGTGGTTTTCCAGGTAGACTTCGTTTTGTTTCATCACATATAAACCACAAAATAAGATTATCCCAATCCTCTATTCCTAAACACAAACTAGAAAGGCAGTGAGGTGGATTATAAGACAAAGATGAATCAGGGAGATAAATACCAAGGTTAAGCACATGCCTAGCATTTGGGTTGAGACATGACTCTGGTTCAAATCCCAGAACAGTATAGAGTCCACTGAGCACCTCCAGGTGTTCTCCCAGGCCCCCAAAATGAATAAATAAATACAAATAAAAAAGGCATATGAGGAAATGTAGATTAAACTCTCGGACAAACTTTTACATCTAGGCTAGTTTACTAGAAGGAAAACATGCTATAAAAGCAATATCTAAAAAGCACTCACAAGGTTTATAGACCATTAGAAGCTTTTATGAAGCATAGTCAAAAGACTATTACAAATGAGTAAGAAATATATTGATTAAATGTCACTATTAATATCTATGGTTTAAAAAAAGCTCAGGGTCAAGGTAAAGGTACACTGTAAAAAGAACCTTGTGAATGGCAAATTAGAAAATGCCTTCCAATTCCATGGCTGTCCACACACATCACAGTAAATATGTGTATAATAGATGAAGAGATGTGAACATCCACCACTTCACCAGACAGTCATAATCTCGGAATGCTGATCACTACTTTTTGGTTTCAATTTTTCTCTAAAACAGTCAATTAAGAAAAATCACAGGTTTTTATATCATGTATATTTTTTAAAAATTTTCATATCTCTATGCATCTTGTCTTAACAAGGAGAAGAATAGTAACGGCATACTTGGGATTGTTTTATATCACTACTATGTGAATAACTGAGCATGTCACATATGTTGACAATATAAATTAAGCTCAACATACCAAATTCCAGGGGAGAATGTCACCAGAACCAAATTTACAATTTTGACTTCAGCAAACATTTATTTGTATTTGCCATTGTCTGTGTCACTTATGGGGATGATATTTCCTTTGCTTGCCATGTGGTTTCCTGCTTATTTTTAGGAGACACTATTTATTGAGCTAACATTTGCCAAGGACTTATCAAGTGTCGACTATTGCACTACTAAATACTTTATGTACACTAATCCTTTGATCCTCATACAGCTAACATAACAGTACCTACCTAGTTCTTTGGAGAATTTATTTGCTTATTGTTTATCTTAGGGCACTGCAAGACAAATAGCACTTGGTATATAAGCAAGTGTTTACCAATCATTTGAAATAGATGTATTTGTTGTTCTCATTTAGGAGCAATGGAAACAAAGTTGGAATAAGGGACTCTCCAGAACCAAAAACTAACAAATGATGGAAATGGACTTGAAACATGAACAGAATATCTCCAAAACCTACTCTTTTGACGGATTTTTTTGTGAAACCTGCTATTTCACAAAGATGTGTGTGGGTTGCTCTTTCAACAACTTTCTACTAAACACATCTCCTGAGAATTTTCCAGAATGCATGTCTATACACACACTGACTTAAAGTCTCCTGTAGACCTGAAAGCGTATTCTGTCATATAATCTCTCCTCTACAATATTTCTTCACTGATCTACACACAACGGATGTGGACTAGATGCATGAGTGCCCATACAGATGGATGGCCTTGTGAGTAGAATGTAAGCTATGATGTTTTAACTTTAAAAATTCAACAGCTATGCAATGAATATTTTATGGCTGAAAGACATAAATATCCACCCAGTTAATTATCCCTTTTATTTTTTATTTTTGACTAAATGACACCCAGATACATATTTAGGGATCAATCTTTTCACACTTACCATTCCCCAAACTAGTCTTTAAAGAGTGAAATTTCCTGATAGTCCTATATGCAAACCTTTGAACTTTTCTAAAAAAAAAGAATCATTGTAATATACACATGTTAAGGTTTCTATGAGTGTTTGAGTGTTTCTGAGTGTGAATTCTGTGATATAGACATATTCTGTCTGAATATCAGCTGCCTTCGCTTTAGAATTGAAGTTCTAGTAGCTACTTAACAATGGAGTGGCATTGGAGAGATAATACAGCTAGTAAATTGCTTATTAAAGACCTAGATTAGAGTCCTATCATCACATATGATCCTCTGTACCCTGACAAGAGTAAGCCATAAGCCTCAGGAATAAGTCATGAGCACAGCTCAATATGCTAAAAAATAAGTCTGTGAAAGAATCAATGAAACACAAGCTGGTACAAAATAGCCAAATAATTTGGCAGGGTTTCTAAGAGGATGCAACATATAAGTTCAAAACCACCAAGTATATTAATTAAGTGCAGTTCTACTTTTTTCAATGTTAGATGTACAGATTTGGGTTTTTCTAATCTTTCTAATTATAAAGTAGATATGTAGATGAATCGTTTTTAAATATGTAGATGCATCATTTTTAAATACATCAACTGTTAGAATCAGGGCATAAGAAACAAGTCTAGAGTAAACTTGGGAAATTGATTTGAAAATTAAATTTTTTTTTTTTTTGCTTTTTGGGTCACACCCGGCGATGCTCAGGGGTTACTCCTGATTCATGCACTCAGGAATCACTCCTGGCGGTGCTTGGGGGACCATATGGGATGCTGGGAATCGAACCTGTGTTGGCCATGTTGGCTGCATGCAAGGCAAACGCCCTACCCGCTATGCTATCTCTCCAGCCCTGAAAATTAAATTCTTAGGGTAATATTAAAGAAAACAATATGGCAAAGACTTCTCAAATGGTAGCATCTTCTAAGCAGCATGTATGATCCACATTGTAATGTGATTCAAAACTCTCTAGATGTTCTTGGATCGGGTGTATCCATTAATGGGTACAACTCCAAAAAAAGAAACTTCACAGTTCTTATTTCCACGAGTGATGTGACAGGTCAATATTGTCTGAAGTAGAGCATACCAGGAAGAAGCTCCAGGATGACTTTTAATATACTAGATAGGCTGGAGACTCCACTAGACTAATGATGGATTATTGACAAACTGCATTACTGGGATGCATTTTCTAAAAGCATGTGTTTACTCCTCTAAGGCACTGTTCCAAGTTTATTTCAATATTCAGTGCATCTGTTTTATTCGTGTATATTATCCTCATCCCAGAGATTCTTAAACATAATGCACTGACACAATACACCAATGTTCTATCAGTCTAGTTTCCCTTTCAGAAAATCCACAATGAATATTTATGATTCTAAACTCAATATAGGTCCCCCAAATAAATAAATAAATGGTAGTGCAGTCATGGCTTTAATGAGGTTATCAAATGGAGAAGAACTTCAAATTTGCTATTAGGTTTTAAAGAATGGTCAGTTCAGAGTGAAGTCTTCTTTGGAGCTTGCATAATGAGATGAAGTAATAAGTGTCTGGAGGATAGGAAGATGCAGGGAAAAGGGGAAGGAGAAAGAGTGGCAAGAGATTCAGAGTAGAACAAGAGGGAGAAGAACAGTTATTTTAGCCAGACACACAACAGAAGCTAAATTTGTCAAAAAAAAAGTCTTCATTTATCCAAGTCATGTTCCCTAATCTTTTAAGGTACTGGCAGACACTTCATCTTATTAAACATTAGCTTAAAAGCCCAGGCCATGCATGGTCTTGTCTGACATCCTATTTTATAATTGTTTTAAAAGGAGAAAATATAGATACACCAAAGTTTCATGTTTCTTGATATGCCCAAAATGACCAAGGATTTAAGCACTTAAATCACTACAGCCCTTTCTCAAGACTCTCCAATGTTTTGTTTCTTTGCTCATCCTTCCTACATGCTCCTTTGCGATTTTATAGAGAAGTTGCTCTTCGGGACCATCCAGATGGCAAAGCACCAATTAAGTAAGAAGCACCAATGGTAATAATGCAGATATGACATGCTTTCTTTCCCTGGGCTTGCTGACAATCCTCAGGAAATGAAGCATGTGGTTCAGATGAAGTAGTTCCTTAAATTTTAATGTGACATTGATCTATCTGAGGATTCCTAAAGGTTCATGGGCAATACACTCAGGGAGGAGAACTAACAGCCGAAAGGGGAAGCAAACAGAAAGTTTAGTTATAGAAAAGTGTATATTACAAGAGGGAAAGCAATAAAAGATCACTTATGAGATGTTGGTTCATATCAGTTTCTCAAGGTCAACACTAAAAAGTGAAGTACATAAATAAGATGCTACGTCCATAAACCAAGAAATGGTGCTACAGGGCTGAAACAGTAGAGTGAGAAAGAAAAGTCTTGACAATATTACCAAGTGTCTACTGTGGTTCTCTTCACCTCAGTTATTGACATCCCCATCCAGTCCATTGTCAACAGAATGATCTTTATGATTTCACCCTCATGAACCGATATCAGCACTTGTTTGCCAAGTCCTATCATATTATCTTTATACAAGTTTTTCTAGATCTTTCCTTCTCCCTCCTTTAGTGCTGACATGTTTTGTTAGGTTACACATTGCTTGCATCCTATAGTCTACTCCTGTCTTCCTGTCACTATTTTTATTTTTGGTCCTTCCTATCCAACTACTGCCACAATCATCTTCCTACAAATCCCAAATAATTATTCTTTATTTTATTCTATTGATGACTTCTTGTGCCCACAGTATATATTAAAAAAAAAAAAAACTCTTTTGGGGCTGGAGCGATAGCACAGCGGGTAGGGCATTTGCCTTGCACGCAGCCATCATGGCCGACACAGGTTCGATTCCCAGCATCCCATATGATCCCCCGAGCACCGCCAGGAGCAATTCCTGAGTGCATGAGTCAGGAATAACCCCTGAGCATCGTCGGGTGTGACCCAAAAAGAAAAAAAAAACTCTTCTAAGTTGTATTCAGACAGTTCCAAGCTACCTATCTTTCCAATACCTTTCCACATATTCTGCTATATTTTTCTGCTACATTTACCACCATAAATAGTCCTTATTCAATGTCATTTTCTTACTTCTTCACTGTTTGTCTTGTTTCCTCTTGGTCTGTTTGATAAATTTTTATTCATGGTCATGGTCAAATATTCCTTCTCTTCTGCAGTGTGTCTTTTCCCGAGATAGGCTAATGTCTTATTACTTTGTCTTTCAGTGATTCTTGGCACATATCTATAGTAACTTGTTTTGGTAGGTTAGAGAATTTCATACTTTGCGGTGTGTATGTGTGTGTGTGTGTGTGTGTGTGTGTATGTGTGTATGTACGTGTGTGTTGCTGGAGATTGATTCTAGAGCAGAGCTCCATCTTTGCATTACAAATAGAGGCAGAGGAGTTTATTTTCATTTGTTTTATTAAGAAAAAAATCACTTTGATTGTCCTCACTATCTCTCAACAAAAATGCCACCAACTGCAAATCTAAAATTTCCCAGGAGAATATTCAATCATATTTCAGAGCATATAATGTCATTTTGTTCTCTTTGGAATGGAAAGGAAATATAGGAAGGCTACAGTTGATGTACAATGACCTCAAGAAAATATAATGAAGGCTCCTAAAGCTACCACAGAGATGAACTGGAGGAAATAAATGTTCCAAAATGTGGAATAGGCAATATGTGAGTGAGGAAGGCAAAGCAACCTCATTTTTAATATACAGATACCATCAGACAAACAGACATCAAGAGCTCTTCATTTACTGTGACTGATATTTCTCTAGATTCCTTAGTTACTAGTCTCTTTATGTTCAAAATTCTCGACACACATTTTGTTCAGAAAATAAAAGGAAATTACTTTTGCTGAACAAATCAAGAAAACAAAAGCACTTCGGGAGTGAGATGTAAATGATAACCCTAAAATTAGAGAAATTGGAAATTCTCATTTTGGGTTAAGTGCATTTATTTCTGCTGAGGCAGCACTCTGCAACTTCTGAGCTAGTCCACCCCATTCTGAAATCATCTGAGTATGTTAGATTTTCAACTCCTCTCAATACCAAGAGTTTACTTCTGGTGCTATCAATCTACTAAGAACCAAAGGTTTCTGTAAAATGACTTCAAAGAGCCTCTCTCACAGTCTGTCCTCTAAAAGACATTTCTTCAAATGATTCTTGTTATCAAAGCTCTGTGCATACTCAGGTCGCATTGTATTTAAATTCGCAGCGACTTTTACTGTAATCTCAGCAGTATCTGGCTGTCAGCAAGAAGGTGGCATAATGGACTATAATCTTTTTGCACAGAGTAAGGACAGGTCTAGCAGAAAAATGTTTAATTCTAGATGATGGCTCTTGCAGAGTCAGTAAAGGCCATGTACTAATAAGGAACTGCAAAAAAAGTACCAATGACGAAACGCTCCCCTCAAAAAGCAAGCTCAGCAGATTTGCTGCAGCTAATAGAATCACTACTGCTATATGTCAAGCTATGAAAAATACCAAAGGACAGGAGAATCAGAGGGAAACGAAAAGATGTCTCTACAGCAACAGAAAGAAACATATCTCAAAGCCCACATCATGACCCCCATATATTTCTAGCCTAAAGCTAGCCATATTATCAACACTATGAAATGAAAGTATGTCCAAAAGCTTGTCTAGAGCAATGGACATGTTTTACGGTATCATCCACTACACATTGTTATCCAACTGTCCAGTATGTTTATGTTTGTTTAAAGGTCATTTCTAGTAAGACTTGCATGATCTTCTGTTTCCACAAACTTTAAGATGTTTACCTTTCTTTGCTACTTAATGCTGACTATACTCTTTCTTTAGGTGGAAATTGCAAAGTTCTGGAAAGAAGGAAAGAGAAAGAAGGGAAGGAAGGAAGGAAGGAAGGAAGGAAGGAAGGAGGGAGGGAGGGAGGGAGGGAGGGAGGGAGGGAGGGAGGGAGGGAGGGAAGGAGGGAAGGGAGGAAGGGAGGGAAGGAAGAGAGGAAGGAAAATGAAAGAAGAAGGAAAGGAGGAAAGGAGGGAAGTAAGGAGAAATGACGGAGGGAGGGAGGAAAGGAAGAGAGGCAGGAAAAAGAGTAGAAGATGGAGAAGAGGAAAGGAAGAAGGAAATAAGGAAGGGATGAAGGGAGGGAGGGAGGGAAGGAGGAAGAGAGGGAGGGAGGGAGGGAGGGAGGGAGGGAGGGAGGGAGGAAGGGAGGGAGAGAGAGAGGAAGGAGGGAAGGGGAGAAGATAGAGAGGGTTGTCACATATACAGCTGCTTTTAAAAGTGAATCTACTCTCATCATTTAGAACGACTTATGAGGGTCAAAGATGGAGGCTCAAGAAAGCTGGGAAGTTGACCTGGACTAATAGCTGGGTACTAACTGCTCATGTCGATTACTCTCTGTTCAGCAGCGACCCCCACACTTGCCATTTATAGTAAAGGACAGTCCTTGTGCAATGACCACAAGAAGCACTGAGGCTTAAAAGCCACACACTTGAAATGACAAAACTGAAAATTATGAATTTTTAATACAAAGAGGTGGAATCACAAAACAAGTAAACCAAGATAGATTCATAAAAATGCACACAATTGCCCCATAGGAATGCAAAGCAGCTATTTAAGGCTTTCCAGAACCATTTCTCAGCTGAGAAAATAATCACACAAACAAAAGCTGAAAACACAACACCTGACCTTTCACACAGCTCACTGTTAGTCTGGCCCAGGCTGGGACTGTTTAATGCAACACAACAAAGGGAAAATGGTTCTCGATCCTGTGCGTGACATTCCAAACTGAGCACTCAGGGCCAGCACTGTAAAACCTTTACAACATCCAGCTCTCCATACAGCATCAAATTTACTCATTATTTTGACTAAAAATGAAGTTAAATGGTAGAAACGACCTGCAAAAAAAATTAACAGCAGGTGCTTTTTGAAAATGGATTTGCTTAGGTTGGGGTAGAGTGGGCGCCCCTATGACTTCACTCCCAAGGAGTTGAATTAATCATGCCTGCAACAGGCAGAAACTGCTCAGGTTACTAGCCTGCCCTTTAAGAACTTTATCTATGTTATCAGCCAACATCTGAGATACCGATCCTTGGCTATTATCTGTTACAATGCTGCTATATGATGGAGCTTAATTCAATTTATCTAGCTCTTAATTTAACCGTTAATAAAATCTGAGCATCGAGGAACAGAGCTCAGAAGGTTCTGAATAGTGCCTCTGGGATACACATTTTATCCTTCCCACTGTTTCTATTCTGGTTACATCAGTATGCAGAAGCCATTTCAACTGAATATTCCTAGACACAATAAAATTGTATGCAGAAGGATGGGGTTGGGTTTAAATAAAATGTTTCAACTTCTGGCAATTTACTTGTCATGCATGTTATGCCAGCACAGGGCAATCCTGGGCAGTCAGGAAAGCAGGGCCATTTGTCACAGGTGATGATAGAATACATCCATGAAGAATTAAGGGTATGTCTTTGTTTAAGCAAAAAGAAGCCAAGTGCATTTTTTAACAAGAAGAACATATGCTGATATCTAATTCAGACCAGATTAAGCAGTGGGAAATCTAGGCTGGACTGAACTGTCTGTACCCAGCATCTGAATTAGACCTTGAGGAGGTCACAATTCCTCCTTTTATCTTACAGCCAGCCAGGATTCCCTCATTTGAATTTTTTTTTTAACTTGTGACAAGCTGGAACTTGCCAAGTGCCACCAGTCAACTGTGGCAATGCACATATCCAAACTGTGCTCACCTCTTTCCTCTGAGTGATATCAGCACTTTAGACACTGCCAAAAGCAAGAAAATGAATGAACTCTTACTTTGGACTCGTGCTTTGTGGATAATGCAGAGAAATCATTTTTAATGATTCCCCAGTGTTTTTCAGAGAGGATGCCAGCTGATGTCCTGAGAATAAGACAGACCTGAATTTGAAGGCTGTGCTATCATTTCCAGGTAGAAGGCCACAGGGAAAGTTACTTAACTTTGTAAACCTCTGTTCCTTCATCTGTAAATAGGAGCATATATCAGTATTTCTCTCATCAGTTTTTGTCTTATTCATTTGTTTTGAGACCATACCCAGTGGTGCTAGAGCTTATTCCTGGCTTTGCACTCAGAAATCACTCCTTGTGAGTTCGCAGTAAAATATATCCTTATTTTCAACCCATAGATTGAACCCAGGTTATCTGTGTGCAAGGCAAATGCCCTAACCACTGTACTGTCTCTCCAGTCCCTGCCAAAAGACAATTTACTACCTAAAATTATTCTAAGTATTTATGATGGTTTTATGAGGACTATGTCTCAATATCAAAAGCCATTCATATAATTATTAAATATGACAAAGAAAAAACATTCAGTTGTGAAAAAAATAATGGAGAAACTTGAACTTAAACTGAAAATTCTATTAATGACTACCTAGGTTTCTGCGTATAGTTCCTCCTCAAAAATACTTAGAATATTTTACCATCACGGTGAATCCTAGGTCTATACTTTGTTTCTTGCAAATTGGCCAAATAATCAGAAAGTGGAACTGAAAAGGAAGTGTTCACATTCATATTAAAATACATTACTCACATTGACGCCATTTGTGATGAAATGAACCACATATTTTATTGATAGTTTTTTATGATACATTGGTGTGTTCGGCAGAACCTGGCAAGCTACCCGTGACATATCCGATATGCCAAAAACAGTAACAATAATGGGTCTCATTCCCCTGACCCTGAAAAAACCTCCAATACAGCAGTGTTGGGAAAGATGAGTAAGGAAAGGCTGCTAAAATCTCAGAGTTGGGATGAACGGAGACGTTACTGGTGCCAGCTGTACCAGCTGTATTAAATTGATGAATAATGGGATGACAGTGATACAGTGATAAAGTGATTGGTGTGTTGGCAGTAAACTACATAGTCTCAAATTGCTTTTATTCTTTTCTAAACAGCAAGAGTTGTTTATTTAAATTAAGTTGGCTTTCTTTTGCCACAGTTATATGTGAACCTTGTCATCAAAAAATTCACTGCTATTGTGAAATAAATTTGAATATGATTTACAATTTTTTACATGTTACCGCCCATCTTGAACTTCACATGCAATTGCACAGGCTTCTTGTATATGGACACTTCTCAGGAGCCCAATTTCATAAAATTTGAAGAATTGTTTGAATTACTGTCATTGTTTTTACATTCATAGAATGTATACAAAGAATTGTTTCATTGGAAAAAAAATTCTAAGTGAAAAAGATTAAAAAGGATTAAAGAGTGGGACCCACCACTTTTCTTAGGCTTTTTATACCTGGAAACACACAATGAGAAAGTCATTCTATTAATATTATTTTAGTTCTTGTTAATTTGTTTTCGTTTTTATTCCAGTTAATTTATTTATTTATTTATTTATTGGTTTGGGGACCACACCCTGCATTGGTCAGAGGTTACAGCCAGCTCACAGCTGAGGATCACTCCTGGTGTTTCAGAAACTCTTGAAGTCTGAGCTTTCTTTTCATGAAAGCATGCATTCCAGTCCTTTGACTTATCTCTTAAGTCCTATTTTATTGTTACTTTTGCAACTTTTATGTTATTGTGAAAGGTATTCATATTATTTTTCTCAGGGGTTATTAGTAGCTCTTGTTAAGGAGTCACACATGCAATTCTCAAATGTTCCTAGGTGATGGTGCTAGGGATTGAACCCGGGCCTCTTCGTGCAAAGCATGCACTCAGACAGTGGGTCTATCTCTCCAGCCCCATTGTCTGCTTCTAATCACCATTTTTTTTCTCATCAAGCTACAGAAAAATTGTCAAGTCAAAAACTTCCCAGGGCACTCTTTTTCATGCTAAATTTTGATCTATCACTGCTCTTGTTATCTTAACTGTTCTGAGCAATGATTTTATGAGGATTTAAGATTTGATTAGCATATCTAGAGCAATCATAAAAGAAAGGGTATGCTTTGTGTATCTGTTTTATGTGTTTTCATTGAGGCTTTACTTAGAAACCGCTTGTGAAACAACATTGATTTTAGATTAAAAAATAAATTAAAAATACTCCACTGCCTATAGTTATCTGCAACTCTTTCCAAATATGTTTAAAATCATTTTATAACATTTACTTGTTGAAAACAAGAATTTGATGCTCAAATCCTTCGTAGAAATTTCTTCAGTATGACCTAGAGAAAACTCCTACGTATTAAAAATTACCTGAGCAAAAGTCACCAAATGATTTCATAACCCACTTTAACTTAATTATTCAAAGAATTGTCATAACATAACACCTTTAACAAATGACTAACAGATAGACAATCTGTAGATGAATCATTTAACTTGTCCTTAGCAAAACGGCAACAGAATCTATTTTTGCTTTATCTATTCAAATTTTCCCTAACAATGTGAAATTCTTGTACAAGCACAAAGCCATCTGCACTTAATTAATCACACAATCCACCCAAACATTATCAGATCCCAAGCGAATGAAAAAGTATGTGTATATAAATGCATATATACACATAAACATGTAAGCGTAGCATTGTAGCACTGTCCTCCCGTTGTTCCTGGGTTTGCTAGAGCGGGCACCAGTAACTTCTCCATTGTGAGACTTGTTGTTACTGTATTTGACATATAGAATATGCCACAGGGAGCTTGCCAGGCTCTTCTGTGGGGGAGGGATACTCTTGGTAGCTTGCCAGGCTCTCTGAGAGGGATGGAGGGATCGAACCCAGGTCGGATGTCTGCAAGGCAAATGGGCAACCTGCTGTGCTATCGCTCCATGTAAGCATATATTCATATATACATATAATATGTTTAGAGACTTACGAATATAGTTAAACTGGGATATATATAAATGCAAGACTCTGCCTAAACAAAAAATTCCTAATTTCAAGGCAGTCACATCTAAGAGAGTCAGCAATAGTTCCCCACTACAACTTTTTAATCCTTTTGAAACTGAATTTCCTTTATAAAATACATAGTTTTTTATTGAAGGTCTTGATACTTACAATGAGAAATTTCTAAAAGAGCTCATCTATTTTTGAGACCTGGATCCTGCACCTTCAGAGAGAACACAGGACACATGACCTTACAGAGAAGCCGTTTTTCAGTGTTCTGTGTTCTGTGGACCACAACCCAGCCACTCTTGTCTCATCCTGTACATCAGAAATGATATACTTCTAAACGGGTTCTTTCCATTCCAGTCAGGAAATGGAAACCCAGTATGGTTAGGGATAGGAATAATTACAGTGAAAATCAATAACACCAACTTATACAACAGCGAGCATAGGGACAAGGGAGATATTATAAATCTCACATTGAGCTCTGGTTCATAATCTTTCCTGACAGTAATGCTTGGGTTTCTAGATGTAGTCATGTTTATTAGTCATGTTAATGTTAGTTTTTTCAGGGTTCATTTCCCAAGATCATTAAAGAGTTTATTAGAGAAAAACATTGCTCTGGAAATCTAATGTTCTAGATTTTAGACTCTCCGAAGAACAATGGACATGTCTGAAACAGCAGCATTCAGCAGATGTTCCCTTAAGTCTCTATCAGCAAAGAAGTTCTAATTTTTTAATACTATGGATTAAATATGAAGGTGACCATTTTTATTTGCTTCTATACACTTAATTATGTAACTGATGGCCATAACTAGAATTATTGGGATCTCATTAAAAAAGTAACTTTTATCATTAAAAATGAATGATATATTGTTTTTATAATATGAAGAGAAATAAATGCCTCCTTTTGTAGATTCTAAAACTTTGAGTTTTGGGGGTACAGTGCCGCACAGCAGGTCAACCTGTTCTTGTGGATCAAGTGCATCAGCAGGCTGATGGTGATTTCAGGCTTCCTGATACCCCAAAATGTCTGATGTGCCTCTGACCCAACCCCAACACATTGGGATGAAGTTTCCCAAAAAATTAAATGGCCAAAAGTTAGGTATGTGGGAGTCACACCCACAAACCACATCCGGCTCATATATAAAAGCTGATTTCTCTGCCTTGCTTCTGAGACCCATAAATAAATCTTGAAAGAGATCAAAATCATAGACTCACAAATAAATCTCGGAAGAGAGTAGCATGTCATAGAGATGTCTTCCCACCCTGCACCAGGCTGATTTCACAGAGGCATCTCTGAGGGGGGCAAGTGTGTCCAGAGCCCAATAGCCACCGTGCTCATGGTCGACCTTCACACTTGTCCTGAGCCCACTGCGTATGAGAATGAATCTGCTGAAAAACCCAGATTTACAGGACTAATGACTGAAAACTCCAGGCTTCATGAAGTTGGGGATGGGCAACCTTCCCCCATCTCCCTATCCTTCCGATTTCCTGGCAGTCACATCCACAAACTGCCTTTGGGTATCATTTAAGTGAATTAATGGCCATGATACAGAGACTCGCAAATGAATCTTGAAAGAGAGCAGCATGCCGCAGAGATGCTCTGGTCCCCTCAAAATTAGTTAGCCTCTGCCTATGGGGGTAGGTGTGGGTGATGGTGTAAAATTCAAAATATTGGTGGTGGGAAGTTGTAATCGTAGTGGGATTGGTGCTGAAATATTGAAAGTAAACAATCATTGTGAACAACATTATGAAAATCAAATTTAAAAATTTAATTAAAATTTAATTTTAATTAATTTAATCAAATTAAAAAGTTAATAAAACTTTGCTTCAGGGCTGAAGGAATAGCACAGCAGTCGGGTGTTTACCTTGCACACGGCTGGCCTGGCCCAGCCCGGTTGGATTCCTCTGCCCCTCTCAGAGAGCCTGGAAAGCTACTGAGAGTATCTCGTCTGCACTGCAAAGCCTGGCAAGCTACCCATGACATATTCAATATGCCAAACACAGTAACAACAAGTCTCACAATGGAGACGTTACTGGGCCTGCTTGAGCAAATCGATGAACAACGGGAGGACAGTGCTACAGTGATAATAAAACTTTGAGTTTTGTGGCATTTTCTAATCACTTTGAGTGCATATGGAGACTCAGAAACATGAAATAATTTCCATGAGCCACTCAAAACATGTTGAGTGCCTGTTGCATGAAAGGGAACTATTTGTACGATGAACATAGCAAAGGGTAAAAGGAAAATATTGCATACACACAACCACACACAACTCCTAAACTTACACCTACATCCACAGCTACATATTTATCACAAGCAGAACTGAAGGGAATACAAGAATTGTGGGGTGTTTGGGATTCTGGATGGAATGCTATTTGAAACAGGATGGCCAGGAAGGTTTCCCCACTAATGAGCAAAAGCAGAAAACAGGTTGAGCTATGTGCAGGATGTAGAAAAACACTCAGAAAACAACTCACTGTAAAGATCCTGCGCAAGAAGCAGACATAGTTTTGAACAGGGAAGAGGTTAGTGCAGCTGAGTGTGAGGAAACGCCTCAGAGGTCTTTAGAGGTGTTGGGAAATCACATCTGACAGAGTCTGGAAGCTTTTGCCTTATAACTTAAAATAAGTCAATAAATCACAAGGTGCTTCTCAGTATTTGAATTATATTTTGAAAGTTACTCTGACTCCAGTTTCGAAACTGGACTGCAAAAGAGGGCTTGAGTTAGAAGTTGGAAAATTAAGAGTTTACACCGCTTGCCCTGGTGAAGAGATAGTAGAACAGAAAACAAGGTAAGGATAGAATGCTTGCCCTACAGAAAAACAAAACAACGGAAGCCCCTTCACAAAATTTTGTAACAGACTAGAAATATAACACTGACATAAGCAGGACAGATCAGAAGGAATCCTATGAGTGAGAAAGATGTATATTATTTGAACTAACTTTGTTAATTATATAGAAACTCAGTATGTCACTAGTTTTATATTATTTCAACACATACATGCCCAACTTAGTTAAAAGTATAGGATGCATGCACAAAAGAGGAAAAAGAGAAATATAAAGTTGAATGTAAACTGAATGTATAATGTAATCTCTTATTCATAAAATTCACTGAACTGCAATCTAAAAACTAGATTTTAAAATAACTTTAAAATGTGATAACTTAGGATATTTAAAACTGGAAATCTAAAAGTATTAAGTATTGTGAGTAAAGGCTTCAGAAACCATATTTCAGTGACTCCTCATAACATGGAAATGAAAAATCTTGGACTTCATGGTGTTAGATGACTTATTTCAGGTTTCAAAGTAAATAAATATAAGTTATTGATTGGGCTGGAACGATAGCACAGTGGTAGGGCGTTTGCCTTGCGCGCAGCCAGCCAGGCCGAGCCAGGTTCAATTCCTCCGCCCCTCTAGGAGAGCCCAGCAAGCTACCAAGAGTATCTTGACCTCACGGCAAAGCCTGGCAAGCTACCATGACGTATTCAATATGACAAACACAGTACCAAGTCTCAAAATGGGACGTTACTGGGCCCACTCGAGCAAGTTGATTAACAGTGGGAGAACTGTGTTTGTTTTTGATTTTGTATCTATATACACCTCAGAGACCTGGGTCCTGTGAAAACAGGATAAGAACTCTATTTGTGTCTCCCAAAGAGGAATGGAAAGAGCTATGCTTGGAGTATCACGCTTCAATCAAGTGAGAGAAGGAATCCGGAGTTTTGTCCTCCATCAACAATCAAGAATCAGGGACTCTGCCTTGTTTGCCAAGGCATCAAAAATTTGATGGGCTGGACACATAATGCAATTTGGAGACAACCACTGGACTAGAGTCATTACCAACTGGATTCCACGGGATGTCAAAAAAATGCCTGGATGCTCACCTACAAGATGGTTGAACTTCTTCATCAAGACGCTGAATGAATGGTTTGATACTCTTCATGTTCCTGGAGTAAGCAGATGCCATTGGGCTACACTAGCTCACAACAGGGATGAATGAAAACATTACTGGCGTCCGCTCAAGCAAATCGATGAGCAACGGAATGACAAGTAATACAAGTGATTGTGTTTCTAAAGATAAGTCTAGTCCCCATTCTCTTATATCTGTGCAGCCATAGGGTTGTTTTGTTTTATTCTCAGATACTTTATTATTTTGTATAGAATTACACTGTAGATTTAATTTAAGTGAAGCAGCATAATTAAAAGTGAATGTCCCTGTTTCCATGTTTTAAAAGGTCAGTGTCAAAACTTGACACAAGAAAATGTGTTTCAAAGTGTGCCTCTTAAATATAATTCCTCTCTAAATGTTCCTCTCCAAAATCAGTCTCTGCAGAAGAGAAAAAATCCAAGTATTTTAGAGATAAGAAATAAATTTTTAATCAAATGCCACTAATGTCATTTTACAAAAACTCAAGAGAAAACCGATATGATTTGAGTAACTTTAAATGTGTACAATAAAATTCAAAATGTATTGATGCTCATTTGACTAAACTGAAATGGATGTATATTTTCTTATTCAAAGGTATTTTTAATACAATGGAAAAAACAAAGCAACTGATTCAAATCAACTGAGAAAATTTTCTTGTCCCCCTGCCACAGGAGTGTGGTGAGATGGGGGGTGGGGGAAGTGAGAGGGATGCTGGGAGCATTGGAGATAAAGAATGGGCACTGGTGGAGGGATGGGTACTTGATCATTGTATAACTGAAACCCAAGCACAAAAATTTGTAAGTCTACAACTGTACCTCATGGTGTTTCACTAATAAAAATTAAAAAAAAATAAAAAGAATTGACTCACAAAAAATAAATAAAATAATTGATGGTATATTTCATCTAGTTTTAAGACAACTCACTGAAGAGTAAAAAAATTACTAAGGAAATCATAATTATTAGAGTAATCGATAGAAATTCACACAATTAATGATATCTTTCTGTGAATGATATCTTTCTGTGAATCTGGCATAAAATTAAAGCTCCATAAGATTTAAAGGCATGATAAAACTTTTTCTAGATGTGCTCATTTTGTTTCTTCTTCTGTAAACAGATAAGCAAGTACAAGTGAAATATGAGCCTACATTATATGTATCTTTTATTATTAAATATTACATAATATTTTACATATAATGTATGTCAAAATTTTAGCATGCTTTTTATTTTTAACTATAGATGATCAAAACTTTCATCTAACTTCAGACATAGAGAAAGCTAAATATTTAAATAATTTTTCTTTTTGTAAGTTGGTAAAGGTAAAGGTAAAGGCCCTCCCGTTGATCGTCGATTTGCTCGAGCGGGCCCAGTAACGTCTCCATTGGAGACTTTGTTGTTACTGTGTCTGGCATATCGAATACTCTCGGTCGCTTGCCGGGCTCTCCGAGAGGGGCGGAGGAATCGAACTCGGGTCGGCCATGTTGGCCGCTTGTAAGGCGAACGCCCTACCCGCTGTGCTATCGCTCCAGCCCAAAGTTAAGTAAGTTGAATCCCCTCAAATTACAAAGTTACAAGATTAATTCATAATTGAGTCACAGGTATACAACCTGATCTTAACATAAAAATTGTGAGCTAGGTTGAATTTATTTTCTTGATGAAGCTTTTATTGCTCCCATTCTAAGTTCCCATGCCCTTTCTTTATTTTATAGGATAAATTATTAATCATGTCATAGTACATGTCCATCATGTTCTGTTTCCTTGCTAGAGTATAAACTTCATAAAGACATGAATTATGCTTTATATAGATTTATAGTCCCTGATTGTAATACATTATTGTTTTAAGTTAATGTTTCATTGAATGTACAAATGACATTTATTTGAAGAGATCCAAAGCTAAATAGAATTCTTGCAAGGTCAGTTTGTGACATTATAAAATTGATATTTTAAATTTTTCTAATACAATTACCTATTCATTTCAATACTTCAAATAATATTCAACTAAAGGAAAGGATGTATCTAAAAAATATACTTTTCATATTCAGAAAACGTGCAACATCCAACAATCTAACTATATTTTTATAATGTGGAGATTGGTATGTTTTAGGTTTAAGACAATGACAAAACCTATTACAAAAATTCAAATATCTTTCTTATATGCTCAATATGATATATTTGTGAAGGACTTTTCCAGGATATAGTTAGGTACATGACATTCTGAACGAGTTACCTCATCTCTCTACATGAATTAAACACCAGAAGCCCAATATATCTTTGTAATGTTTAGAATTATATTTCTTCCCTTTTCTTTTCTTTTTTTTTTCTTTTTGGGTCACACTCGGCGATGCACAGGGGTTAATCCTGGCTCATCCACTCAGGAATTACTCCTGGCGGTGCTCTGGGGACCATATGGGATGCTGGGAATTGAACCTATGTCGGCCGCATGCAAGGCAAATGCTTGCTTGCATGCATTAAAGGACTGTTTATGATAGTTAGAGAATTTAATATGTACCTGCTTACTTAGCTGAAAAATTAAATTCATCAGCTTACCTACTATTTACTTTAGCTTTGTGTGTGTGTGTGCATGTGTGTATGTGTGTGTGTGTGTGTGTGTGTGTGTGTGTCACACCTGGAAGATACAGAGTCCTGGGTAGGGCATTTGCTTGCATGTGATTGACATAGATGCAATCTCTTGTACCGCATATGGTCACCCAAGTCACACCAGAAGTGATCCCTGAGCACAGAGCCAGGAATAAGACCTGAACACTGACAGATGTGACTCCAAACACAACAACAAAAAAAAATTAAGGCATTTCGTAGGCTTCATACTCAAAGGATTTTGAATCCAAAACTTTGTATTTATTGAATCCAATGGATAGGCAGTATTATACCAATTCCTCCCTTCCACAACCGAGTTAAAAACTCTGTAAGACATTCATTGAACTTTGCATAGAACTTGATTAGCCTCTAGGATAAAAAAAAAAAAACCACGATCACGATCACGACCACTCTGTTGTTCGTCGATTGCCTCGAGCAGGTGCCAGTAACGTCTTCTTCGTCCTAGCCCTGAGATTTTTTTTTTAAGTGCCATATTCAAGGCTTTTTCAGGGTTAGGAGAATGAGACCCATCATTGTTACTGGTATTTGGCATATTGGGTATACCACGGGGAGTTTGCCAGACTCTGCCGTGTGGGCATGTTACATTTGGTAGCCTGCCAGTTTGACGGAATTAGGAATGAGATGATAAGATGTCGCGCAGCCGCTGAGTGTGATAATCTCTGGATCCTGGCCGTTGTTGGAGTTACACGGCAGTTGGTGGGTGTAACTGTCTAGTTACTGGCAGGTCCAGTCCCAAACTGTACAGGCTTGGAGATCTCAGCCCCGGGTCCCACACACCTGGGTTCCTCTGTCAGTTCTTTTATGCGTGAGGCTCATCCAAGTGTGTGGAGAGTGCTCCCAGCATGGCCTTGGCTGGGCCTCAGTGGTCTTCAGCTGTTGGGCCCTGGTGGAGACAGTCAGGCATAGGGTAGGAGACTCTGTCTTGTTCTCTCCCAGGAGCTGAGTGTGATGATCTCTGGATCCTGGCCGTTGTTGGAGTTACACGGCAGTTGGTGGGTGTAACTGTCTAGTTACTGGCAGGTCCAGTCCCAAACTGTGCAGGCTTGGAGATCTCAGCCCCGGGTCCCACACACCTGGGTTCCTCTGTCAGTTCTTTTATGCGTGAGGCTCATCCAAGTGTGTGGAGAGTGCTCTCAGCATGGCCTTGGCTGGGCCTCGGTGGTCTTCAGCTGTTGGGCCTGGTGGAGACAGTCAGGCATAGGGTAGGAGACTCTGTCTTGTTCTCTCCCAGGAGCTGAGTGTGATGATCTCTGGATCCTGGCCGTTGTTGGAGTTACACGGCAGTTGGTGGGTGTAACTGTCTAGTTACTGGCAGGTCCAGTCCCAAACTGTACAGGCTTGGAGATCTCAGCCCCGGGTCCCACACACCTGGGTTCCTCTGTCAGTTCTTTTATGCGTGAGGCTCATCCAAGTGTGTGGAGAGTGCTCCCAGCATGGCCTTGGCTGGGCCTCGGTGGTCTTCAGCTGTTGGGCCTGGTGGAGACAGTCAGGCATAGGGTAGGAGACTCTGTCTTGTTCTCTCCCAGGAGCTGAGTGTGATGATCTCTGGATCCTGGCCGTTGTTGGAGTTACACGGCAGTTGGTGGGTGTAACTGTCTAGTTACTGGCAGGTCCAGTCCCAAACTGTACAGGCTTGGAGATCTCAGCCCCGGGTCCCACACACCTGGGTTCCTCTGTCAGTTCTTTTATGCGTGAGGCTCATCCAAGTGTGTGGAGAGTGCTCCCAGCATGGCCTTGGCTGGGCCTCGGTGGTCTTCAGCTGTTGGGCCCTGGTGGAGACAGTCAGGCATAGGGTAGGAGACTCTGTCTTGTTCTCTCCCAGGAAAATTGTCTAGAAATTGCTGTTGAATACTAACAATTTACTTGTTACATTTTCTTGATAGGCAATTGATTATCTTTAGTATCTCAAAAATTTTAATGAGTTCCTCAAATTATGGACCATATATGTCATAGGTATGACTGACTGATAAAGTGTCTGCCAGGCATACATAAAACCTTGATCCCTGTCATTCCCTCACATGGTCAACTGTACCCCCTCTAATAAGTTACCATTACCACCACCACAGAAAAGAATAAGATTTACATGTATCTATTTTATGTATTATTTTATTTATCTATTCCAGTTATTTGGTATTATTGTAAGTGTCCTTCGATTCAAACTTAGGGAATTTGTGCTTTTCTTTACCATTCATTTCAAATGTCATTGACTAGATGAAATAACTTTTCAGTAGAGAGCATTGTCTCCTTCCAAAAAGAGAACATTTGAACTTACTGTCATTCAAATAAATCATATTGTTCCAATCTTACTTTTCATATGTAATGCACAGATAGTTAGAAATGATTTATAATGTCAACCTATTTTCTTTTTAAGTCAACATTGGATTTTATGTATTTCTACTGACATGGAGTCTCTACTGTGACTGTAGAGGTTGTTCCATAAATTTCAAGATAAAAGTCCTTTATATAGAACAGCAGTTAGAGTGCTAATACAGCAGGTAAGGTGTTTGCCTTGCATACAACTGACCCAGATTCAATCCCTGGCACCCTATATGATCCTCTGCGAACCACTGGAGTGATCAATGTTTTTTACCTCAGAATGAGAGGTAAGCTCTGAACACTGACTGCTGTGGCTGCCAAAAATAAAACAAAATATTTTATATAAAACCAAAAAAGAAAAAAATGAGAATTGGTAGAATACAAACTCATCTCAGATCACAAGTCCTGTCCTTCTCTCCCAGAAAGGAGCAACATGACGCTCTCCATAACCATGCCACCGGACCCCACGCCAAGCTGTTCCATTCGGGACGCCCCAGAGAGGGGCGGGTGAGACCCCTCCCTGCCCCAAGGGACCCAGTCCCTATAGCCAAAAACTTCGACAACTCAGCTGCCCACCGCATTCACCGCCACCCTCCTCATGCTTAGGCCAAGCCTCACCCACAAGTGCCTCTATTCCTGGACTGCACAGCCACATTTGTGACCATGGGATACTTCAAACCAAATACTCTACCCATACTCTAGGAATACTGCACCACATTTGACAGGGTTCAAATTAGGAGGCAACCAATCTTAGAGGGTAGTATACAATTTTTAATTGATATATATGCATAAAAAACACTCAAGTCTCAATCTTTAACAACATATTAGTGATCTCTTATAGAAAGGCTTAATGACCCCTCGGTGAAATACAATGAATCTCACACTTTTTCCTCTAAGGATACTTTTTTCTAGCATTCTCAGCAGCTTTTTATAACAAACAATGCAAAATATATTATTTCAGTTCTGCTTTGGGACAGGGATTGGGGTTGGGGATGGAAACATCTGAAATGTGGTGGGAAGGTGTAATGGTGGTGGGATTGGTGTTTGAATATTAAATTTAATCAAATATTGAGGACTACTTTATAAGATAAAAAAATTTTAAAAACTCATCTTAACATGACAATATAAAAGAACTTTGATCATTAACTATAATTATATTTATTTGCATTAATAAAATTTTATTTTTACTATTTCCAGTACATATAAGATTCTAAAATAAATGAAGAATGCAGAGGTAATATATATTAAACCAGAAACAATGAATTATTTATATTTGATGTTATTTGGTTGGGCCGGTAGTGATAGCATAGCAAGCGGGTAGGGCGTTTGCCTTGCATGCAGCTGACCAGGTCAACCCGGGTTTGATTCTTCCGCCCCTCTAGGAGAGCCCGGCAAGCTACCGAGAATGTCTCACCCGCACGGCAAAGCCTGGCAAGCTATCCGTGACTATTCAATATGCCAAATACAGTAACAACAAGTCTCAAAACGGAGATATTACTAGGCCTGCTTGAGCAAATCGATGAACAACAGGAGGACAGTGACAGTGACAGTGACAGTTATTTGGTTGTTACTTGCAAAATGAAAATGAACTGCATGCATAAACTAATTGCTTGTCCTCTCATTCTTTCAACTTATACCAATGAATGCCTTTTAAAAAATGTTTTGGGGGACAAATATGGTGGTACTCAGGGCTTATACTCATCATTGTGCTCAAGAATGACTCCTGACAGGGCAAGAGGACCATATTGGATGACACGGATGGAACTTGGGTCAGTCTCATGAAAAGCAAGCACCCTACCCACTGAATTATCACCTCAGTTACATAAATGCTTTTGATAAATATTGTGGCAGATAGGAAGAACTCTGTCCTACAGAAGATGACGGCCTGGAGAAAAGGACAAATAATCAGACTTTTACATTGCACCTAGTTAACAGGGAGAGGTGAATACTGATACTAGGAAACATGTCAGGCCATGCTTCTCACTGTGATTTAGGTGGAAAATGAGCTATTGTTAATAAAATCTTCAAATGGTGTTTTAAACTATAAAAGCCACAAAAAGGCACCAACATACATAAACTGTAAAGAAACTGTAGAGAAAAATTGTCACCTATAATCACTTCATATAAAGCTGAGTCCCTCATTGAAGAACACAAACATGTTGTCAGAAGAAAAAGAGAATTACATCCCAAGTACAAGCAAAGAGAAGAGATATAGCAACACAAGGTCTAAGTAAAGGTGTGAGGCACTGTGGTCACGGACCCAGTATGAATAGGAATGCATTCTAAGTCCTACAGAATGTCAACCAGACCAACTCATTCTGCTATAGCACTGTCACTGGGACACTCCTCAACACAGAAGCAAGCAGGACAAGGAATTCCTTCCTGCCATTCACTTGGGACCCCAAACAGCAGCAGCACTGCCCTTAAATAGTCACTCTTTCCAGCTGGCCAAGATGCAGAATTGGAGAATTCTATGCACTGTCCCCCATAACAAAATATCCCATCCTTCAGGGTACAGATCAAGGTTGCTCTATTTCAGACATCTCTGTGGTGATAGCTAGAGAGCTTCGTGCATAGCTATGTTTGCAAAATGTTTTTGCTTCCTACTGGACTGATAGCACAGGGAGTAGGGCATTTTCCTTGCACGTGGCTGACCCAGTTTTGATTCCTCTGTCCCTTTCGGAGAGCCCGGCAAGCTACTGAGAGTATCCCACCCGCACGGCAGAGCCTGGCCAACTCCTCATGTCATATTTGATATGCCAAAAACAGTAACAAGTGTCACTTCATGTTCCTGGAGCGAGCAGATGCCATTGGGCTACACTAGCACGCAACAGGATAGAATGGAGACATTACTGGTGCCTGCTCGAGGAAATCGATGAACAATGGGATGACAGTGCTACAGTGCTACATTTCATTAAGTCTTTGTAACACACCACTAAATACAAGCGGTGATATTTCTTCAAGGTGACCACCACAGAAACAGCCTCAGACAGACAGAATTTTCCTAAGCATCGAGGAGTTTCAAAATAGCCCAGTTCAGACTCGAGTATATCTTTTCCACGTTATTTCTGGAGAGACTGCGTGCTGAAGGCCTACAGCTCTATGCAGAGCAAGACCCAGAAGGGAGCATAGTGTGAATGTTTTTCTGGAAAGTCAATTCTATATCCAAATGATCAATTATGATCATTTTTCTGCCTTTATTTCTCTATAAAATTGCCTTAATATTTCATTTTATTGAATAACTACAGCTTTAAACATATGTATATATAACTACATCATTAATATAATTAATTATTAAAAAGGTCAAAACTTAATTAGAGGATGAGAAGTGATACATTCTATTTTTCCATATATATTTAAAAGTTCTTCAACAGTGACATGAATATTCCTAAATTGCACATTTTCTTTTTGAAAGCCAATAAGCATTTTAATATAGAAACCATTAATAGAATTACCAGATGGATGTTTTATTTGCTTTTAAAGTGGGTTACAAATAGTAGCGATTAGTCATTGATGAAGACCTCTAAGTTGAGAGGTTTTCATAACTCAGCACCATGACAAGTTTTGGTATCATCTGCAAAACAATAAATACAAAAACGTTTGCAAAAAGCAACATATGCCTTGACAATTTTCTAATTATCTGTGTGTAAAACACCCAATTCTTCTGCACAGAAGGAACTTTTCACATGACACATTTGTTCTCTAAAGCCAACAAGATTGCTAGAAATTAGTGAGCCTGCATTTCCACAATTTGTTTTTATCCACTTCTATCCATTTGGAACCTGGAGTTATATTTATTTTCCCCATAAAAAGAGGTAACTGTTTAAATGAAAATCAGGGGGTGAGTTTAAATGAAGATCAGAGGGTGAATAGTGAAGGTGGGTGTTGAAACGTAAGCTAAATTTATTCAGAAATCATGTTAAAAACTAGAATCTACACTTTTCAGTGAAGATATGAGAGAAAGAATGCCAGAACATAATTGGAAATCAGCCAAATTATGTTCTTTTAGGAATTGTGCTTAAGTATCCCGAGGGGGTGGGGGGATATTAAGTTTTCCCGACAGAGGGAGAGAGAGAGAGAGAGAGAGAGAGAGAGAGAGAGAGAGAGAGAGAGAGAGAGAGAAGACAAGATATTTTAGCAAGAAGCCCTGAAAGTGTTCTGACTTTACTTGGTAATAAAACAGCATTTTAATAAAAGTTGTTATTCAAACATATTAGTTTTAACAAGTCCACATACCCCCTCTCCAAAAAAACCTGGCTATTAGGAAATGCAATTTTTAGTGGGTCTTCTGAATAATTACATGACTGTCTAAAATTACTGAATTCAAGAATGCCTTGAACATCTTTTCAATATGTTTGTTCATTTAGTCAGTACTGGCATCTCCTCAAACCATCCCACAAATTTTGTATGTTTGAAACTCGCTCATGGAGCTGCAGACACCAACACAGAGATACAGCCACATGCCCACTTTCCTCCTACACCAGCTGAAAAAGCAAGCACCCATGCCACTGTAGGCTCCTCCCAAGTATCCCACCATGACAGTGGGCAGAAGAGGAAAACCTGGGTTCTAACTTCTTCTGCTTGCAAGTCCCCATAGATTTACATGCGATTTAAGCATCCCACTTAGGGATTTCCAAGATTTGTGATTAGATAGTAGCTTTCATGGTCCTCTTCATTAATTAGAACTTTGAAAGCATGCCTAACATCACCAATTTTTCTCTTTCCTAGGTTGATGATGTCATCCATCATGATACGTGTTGAGTTTGCTTAGGAAGTATGATATTTTGAACGTTTTGCCCATAGCATTTATTTATTTATTTGTTTGTTTGTTTATTTATTTATTTTTGGTTCTGGGGTCACACCCAGAGATACTCAGGGGTTATTCCTGGCTCTGCACTCAGAAATTACTCCTGGCGGTGCTGGGGGAACCATATGGGACGCCGGGAATCAAACCCAGATCTGCTGTGTGCAAGGCAAATGCCCTACACACTGTACTATCGCTCTGGCCCCTAGCATTTATTTTTAATCTGATATTTTTTTTAAAAATGAGGGGAGCTTGTAATTTATTTTAATTACACTTTAGATAACATATTGCAGTTCCTGCTTATAGTATGAAGCCCAAAGTTTCTACACACCATCTCCAAAAATGTTCTCAAAGCTATCACTGTCATTTGGTTACCTTACCAGAAACTAGAAGTATAATATTTAAGACCTTTTTGAATTGTACACAGAGTTCTGATTTTGTACTCTAATCCTGAGTGATTAAAAATATTTGTGACTACATACCTACTATTTTCTTTACATTTGATGAATAAGAACCTGCTCTATTTCTGTCATGGGAAATCCATGATTGTGATTCATTCACATATGATAGCATCATATATAGACCATAAAACAGAAATTCATGGGCCAGAGGCACAGAGTAAAATTGTAGACACACATATTTAGAGCTTTTATTTATTTATTTAATCTTCTCAAAAACTCCATTACGTATCTTTAATTTTTCTCATTTTAGAGATCAAAAACCTGAATTGCAGTAAGACTTGCTTTTTTCAGACTATTCACAGAGCAAGGGAGAATCTAACTCCAGAACTGACTGTGTGACTTCTTACCTTTCCTTGTAGAAAATCTAAGCATAGTTGTGCTGTATATGGATTCCAGGGGACACGTCTAAAATAATGACATATAAAACATAACCCTGGGAAACCACACAATTGAAATTGCAGTGGAGACTCAAAATATATAGCTAGCAATAAAGGAGTAAATTTAAGCAAAGACTTAAGATTTGAAGGAGTAAAAGGAAAATTCCTGTGAGATGTCATAACACAAACTGCTCTAAGGAGGAGTAACTAACCACCAAATGTTAGTATTTAGGCAAAGAAACAAACTGACTTCAGCAAAAGTTCCTAGTGTTAACAAAGCCAGTTCTTGTGACCCTAATAGATCTGCCTCCGCTGAGTAAAAGAATCAAGGATTCACTGGAGAGGATTATGACACTTAAAGGTAGAAAATCACCAAATTTTCTCTGTCAAGTTATGGTGAGGGAGGTGATCAGAAATATAGGACTATAAATAGAGTGAGTCAAGAAATTTCTTTTTGCTACGGATTTAATTAAGTATTTTGTCTTTAAAATAGTTCTGTCATCATATCTAAGTGAAACTTTGTATGATTTTATAGAAAAAAGTTATAGGGTCAATATTAATTAAGCTCCCATGCATGGAACTAGCTTGCAATGGACTTTTATTCATGTAACTTGCACAATGTACTAAAACAGTAATCATCTTTCTAAATTGTCAAAGAAGAAGGGCATTCTCTTGGAATAATCCTTCTAATTCCAAGACAAATGTGTCGATAACTTAGTTTGATAAATCATATTTCTATCAAACCCAAACAAAAAGAGCTATATAACTAGTCTAAGCCTTTGGCAATCACAAATGCTCCATCAATGCACTTGAATAATTTGGCAGCTACTCGTTGGGTTTTTTTTCTCCCTCTATCATTTGTCACTGTTCTTCAAGATGACTTGAATGACTCACACATCTATTTAGTTTCCAAGTCTTTTGCCCCTGTATTTGAATGACAATCACTGCCACTCATCTTTGGCAATCCTCAATCATTTATACAACAGGAACTGTTTCAAAATGTGGACTATCTAGACTTGTAAAAGTTTCCTCTCTAATCACCCAATCCTACATGCTCAGGCCTACAAAACTCCTGAGCCAAAGGAACACCCTTCCAATTCGAGCTGTTTCCCATTCTCGTTTCATTCTCATGCTCCTTAGTTTAAATCCCCTGATAAACATTTTGACACACTTTCATGAGTAAATCAATGGATTCTTCCCTGGTCGACCTTTCTTCACAGCTGCCTTACCAATCCCATTACTAACGCAACCCTACCATCTGCTTGCTCTCCTCCTTCTCTTGGTCTGCCAAGAGTTACTGAGAAAATTGAATAACTACTCTGCTACAAATTTATGATTTCTGATGTCAGCTGAACTCTCAAAGCTGCTTAGCAGCCCTATTACTCATTCCTCCTTGGCTGATCTTTTCATTCCACACAGCAGCTGTTCCCACCACACCCTCCTTCCATCCCCACCCTCACTCTCACCCCCGTAATTCAACAAATGATTTTACCTCCCACTGTTGAGAACACTGAAGCTATCAGGCATGAACCCCACCCACTCCCCTCGTCTACTCCCCAAATCTAGCTGTATCTCTACTCATTAGTTCTAGTGTATCTCAGAAGAAAATTCCTAGTCCTTTCATTCAATTCATTTGATCTTGTGATTCCCTTCGCCAAGATTTTGTTACACCAGTGGGATATTTCTACTCAATAGAAATTCATTTTCATTTCTTCTATGAACCAATATCAACTTTCCTATTTGGTTAAAATAATAAAACAATATCTCTCAACTCTTCAGCCATTGAATTGCTGTTTCCTTTTCTTTCCTGGAGGTGAGGGAACTGAGATAGCACCTTAGATTCTATGTTTCTGTCTATAAAAACTAGCTTCCCAAAACTTGTAATCATCTTACCTGGCTACCAGACTGATGAAGTTATTACAAATGCTTCATCAAAAACATCTTTTTGTGTTCTTCCATTTTCTTGATCTGAGTGTTAAAAATGTGGATTTATTATAAAAATCATTAACTTACTACTTAAATGCTGGCACATTATTTAACTTCTCTAAGATCTGACTCCCTCAAAACTTAATTGAAATTTGTAGATCATATTTAAAAACTACCCGGTTTTGCTTGCTCTTTAAGCCCATGTTCTCGAGTGCTTGTCTATCTTGTTTGTATCTTGCTTGCTTGTCTATCTCTTTGCCTTTTCCACTCTGGAAAAGTCTACAATCACTCTCCAACATGTACGTTTTCCTTTTGCTCTCCTTACATCTTTCTAAATAAGATTTCAATTAAAAAAAAGCCACCCAATTTTCTTTGAGCAAATTGCTCTCTAATCCACTTAATGTAGCTTGCCAAAAACTATGCTATGTTACCCTTCCTTAGTAAAATGTTGGCATGCAACCCTCTAACGATATTTCAGAATCTCTTCTCTAGAGTCTGAATAGTGGACATAGTGATTAAATAAATTACTTAGTTGGGTTTAAGTCATTGCACCAATAGGGTTTGTAAGGAAGAAATAATTTACTAATTCTACTCTGCATCTGAATTTGTTCTGACTCTCCGGATTTGGAATAGATCGTTTGCTCTTATTAATTTCATTTTTCATTCTACATGTATACCTTATGAAATCTAACTTATGGTTCCCCAATCTAATCTTAATTTAATATATTAAGTTACAAAAGTGGATCTTATTGCTTGAAAAGTAAATTCATTAATATATTAAACAAGGTAATCTAGGTAGAATTTAGGTTTTTGTCTACTAAGAGTTAAATCAAATTTTTCCTATTCTCAATGTTTTGTGAATGAAGTTATTTATATGAGAACTCCATTTTTTTTGAAACACTTTTGTGTGATATTAAAATAAAATAAGTTGCATTCTTATGGCCCCTTCATTCTCTCGTCACCCAAATTTAGCAGAACTCTAGTGTTAAGGAAGTTAAAAACAAACAAACAAACAAACAAACAAAAGAAAACCAGAATGTCCTGAGCCATGTTGTGAGGGGAAGTGAGATATCTTTCTGGGACAAGCCACAGTGTTCCACTATCTTGACTTGTGTTGGCAAAGACAGAGTACGAAATTATCTTTATATGGATAGTCTGACCGCAGAGCTGGGAAACAGCTCTCCATTGAGTGTGCATCACAAATCACAAATCATCCTGTTAATCATCGATTGCCTCAAGCAGGCCCCAGTAACGTCTCCTTCATTCTAGCCCTGAGATTATATTCAAGGCTCTTTAGGAGAATGAGACTCATCATTGTTACTGGTATTTGGCATATTGGGTACGCCACAGGGAGTTTACCAGACTCTGCCGTGTGGGCAGGCTACATTTGGTAGCCTGCCAGTTTGTCCAAAGTAGGAATGAGATAATAAGATGTCAGGCACAGCCGCGAATGCAGCGCACGGTTCCGAGAGCTGGTTTTTATAGTCTCTGAGTCTTGGCCGCTGATGGGATTACAGGGCGCCAGGGGGCCAATTGGTGGGTGTGACCCCCGCCTACTGGAATTTGGAGGATTTGGGTGGAGGATCCTTGGCCCAAATCCGAGTAGACTTGGAGATCTCAGCCCCGGAACCCGCGTGACTTTGTCCCTCTGCCAGTACCTTCATGTGTGCGGACAGTGGTCTCAGCATGGTGGTGGCCGGTCCTGGAGGTCTTTGGCTGCCGGAGCCCTGGTCGGGGCGGGAAGGAAAGGTCAACCCGCTCCCCTCCAAGGGGCCCCGGCGGTGAGGGCAGTCAGGCACGGGGGCAGGAGACTGCACTGTTCTTCTTCCAGGAGCTGGTTTTTATAGTCTGCATAATGCCGTGGAATCTTCCAGATGGACAGTCACCTTTCTGCTCACAGTCATAAGAAAACACATTCCTGATGTTTCTCCACCAACCTCTGCATGGAATATATGACTTTTGCATGTATTTCACATGCGTGCACATGTGTGTGTGTGTGTGTGTGTGTGTGTGTGTGTCCATGTCCATGTAAAAACCTAGCTATCAGCTAACAGAAATAACCAGAACCTTTCTTTGAAACCTACCCTTTGGTCTGCAGTAGTGAAATTCACTCCCATATTCATTGGTCATTTGGGGGATACATTTCTTCTTTCCTGTTGAGTTGAGTACCTTTGAAGGACATTTCCTTTGCTTTTCTTCTGTGATATTCTCTCATGCTTCATTGGGAGTTCTTTCCTTCTCATATGCCTCTCTCTATAGACCCTGGGGGGTCTCACAAATCTGCCTTAACTAGGATTCACCTACTATGATATACAGACAGGGAATTTCATTTTTCCCTTCCCTAATTGTCATCTCCTACATGTCAAATTTCACATTCTCATCAAAATAGTCTACACAACAGCCTAAAAGAAACATCAAATCCCCAATGTCCAGTCATATGGTAAATATTCTGCGTCTTTATGTATATAGGATTTTTTACTTGTTTCCAGACATTTATCATAATCACAATCAAATGTTCTAGTCCCCGATGAGTATCCTTTTCTCTAGCCTTTATACTATAAACTGTCTCCATTCTACCAGAAGAGCCATTATTCAAAAACAATAACTGTGTTAAGCCCTGATTTGAAAATAGTACTTTCCAAATGCTTACCCAAACATTACTGTAGGCATAAAATTCCTGGCCCATATCTGCTGAAACACTTACTCTTCCCAATCACTGTCAAAAAATTTGACTCAAGTTCCTATACTCTAGCTACACTGAATTACGTTCAGTCAAATAATTCATGTATTTTGATGCTTTCATAATTTTGATTACTATTCTTTATTCATTTGAAATGCCTTTCTCTTTCCTCCTTAGTGCAAATATAGATTATTTAGTAAGTATTTCAGCTAAGAAACTTTGTATAATTGAACCTTTCCCAAATTTCTTTATTCTCCTTCCTTTTCTCTATTATATTTTGAGCACATCTGCCTTAGTAGCAAATTTCCTAAAAGCAATTATCATATCTTTCTCATATTCAGATTCCCAGAATCAAGAAGAATTTCTAAACTACAGAAATTATTCAGTAATTATTTTGGAATAATTATTTCCCTCAGGCGGTCTTCAAAGAAAAAAATGTGTTGTAAAAACGATATAAACCTATGAAAGCATATAAAATATGTGTAAGTATGATATAATACATATAATATATGGCAGTACATTTTATTTTATAAAAATATATATGTAAGGGGGTATGGTGCTGCCAGCAGGTCTAACTGTACCTGTGAGGCGAGTGCATCAGCAGCCTGATGGCGCCTTCAGACTTCCAGATACCCCAAAATTGCTGCTGTGCCTTTGGCCAGACCCCAAAAACTTGGGGCAAAGTTTACCAAGAAAGTAAATGGCCAAAAGTTAGGTATGTGGGAAACACATCCACAAACCACCTCCGGCTCAGCTATATAATTGGAGGCATGGCCTCTCTGGTTCCTGATTGAACTGCTTAACGACCATGATCCCAGAGACTCAGTAACAAATCTCGAAACCCAATGGATTTTGGCAGAAATGCATCTGGTCCCTGCAGTAGGTCACCGGTGCTGGGCCAAAACAGGTGGGAATAGGTTTCGTGCCTTGGCCTATTCCCCTTGGCAGCTCAGTGGCCACCATCCTTCAGAGGCCACTGGACAGTCAGGTTTGGGCCCCCAGTGATAAGACACGCAGGGCCTCATGGGATGGTGGTGGAGTCGGTTCTGTCCACTCCACCCCAACGAGACCCCAAGTCGTCGCCCACGAACGGCCTCTCTGGCTCCTGATCAAGCTGTTTCACAGCCATGATCCCAGAGACTCAGAAACAAATCTCGAAACCCAGTGGCTTTTGGTAGAAATGCGTCCGGACCCCACAGTACGTTACTGTCGCTGGGACACCCCAGGGAGAAAGGGTGTTGTCACTCCACCTGCTTCCCCCTGGCTACTTGGTAGCAGTCATCCTCCAGAGGCCATTGGACAGTCAGGCTTGGGTCCACCGTGATGAAACTTGTTTGGCCTCACGAGATGGGGGTGGAGCCGGGCCTGTCCTCCCCACCCCAACGAGACCCCAAGTCATCGCCCACGAACAGCCTCTATGGCTCCTGATCAAGCTGTTCAACGGCCACAATCCCAGAGACTCAGGAGCAAATCTCGAAACCCAGTGGCTTTTGGCAGAAATTCCTCCCTTTAATTCCTTTAATTTAAGTGTTAAAATTTTGGAATTTCAAAATCACATGGCCCTACTGCAGCCATGCGACATCATGTTATTCATGACCAGCAATAGAACACAAATTGTCTACTGTTGCCTTTTCAGCAGATCCTAGTGTTGGGGTAAAATCTCAAATAATAATGGTGGGTCTGGTGTCAAAATATTGAATGTGTTCAAAGTAGAGAGAGAGTAATGTGGAAATCAACTGCCCCACAGGTAGGGGGAGGGTGTGGGTTGGGGGTATTCTGGGGTTTTTGGTGGTGGAGAATGGGCACTGGTGAAGGTATGGGTGTTTCATTGTATGACCAAGACTTAGACCCGAAAGCTTTGTAACTGCTCTCATGGTGATTCAATAAACAAAATTATAAAAAATGAAAAAAAAAGTAAGGTGGAGTTCATGCACAATTCAATCAGCTAATCAGTGGCTGAATAAATAGTAGTACTCCTACATTTAAAAAATATATATATGTAATGATTTGCGCAATCTTAAAAATTAACCCAGCACATAGATTATCCATTGATTAATGCTTCAATGAGTAAAATGAGCAAATAATTTGATAGTAATGCCTTACTTTATGATATCAATACAAGTTTTATTCAAAATCGACAAATGAGGGACTGGAATGATACCACAGCGGGTAGGGCATTTGCCTTTCATGCAACCGACCTGGGTTCTATTCCCAGCATCCCATATGGTCCCCTGAGCACCGCCAGGAGTAATTCCTGAGTGCAAAGCCAGGAGTAACCACTGAGCATCGCCGGGTGTAACCCAAAAAGCAAAATAATAATAATAATAATAATAATAATAATAATAATAATAATAATGTCAAATGAAACACTAAAGTAACCCTAAAATATACTCAATAGTAAAATATTCCTAGTAATTGTGCATCCAAAATAGTGTTAGTTTTAAAACTCTGAATACTAAGTGAATTATTAAAAGAAAACTCTTTAACATTAGAACAAACAAACACTGTCCCCCCGTTGTTCAGCGATTTGCTCGAGCGGGCCCAGTAACATCTCCATTTTTGAGACTTGTTACTGTGTTTGGCGTATTGAATATGTCACAGGTAGCTTGCCAGGCTTTGCCGTGCGGGTGAGCTACTCTCGGCAGCTTTCTGAGAGGGGTGGAGGAATCGAATCCGGCTTGGCCAGGCTGGCTGTGCGCAAGGCAAACACCCTACCGCTGTGCTATAATCGTCATACTATGAGTAATAGCATTAAAGGTATTTATGGTGACATTCATCCCAAAACCTACCCAAAAGAATAAAATTTAAAACATAAATGCAATTATTTATTTTTAAATTGCATGATAAATTACACTAAATATTACTTATAGAATAATTTCATGCATTTTCACAGAAAATTAAATATAATAAACACGCACTTTGAAATTCATGTAGAATGAATGTAGAAAACTATCTAAAAATCATGCATTAAATATTTTTCATGGATAGGATATGTGCAATTTTTTATGGAATATTGAGAATGGATTCAACAAAACAGGGTAACTTTTATAGAATATCTTTGTTAGAAAATTTAACAATATAGGTACCACACATTCTTCATCATTCATAAACCAACCAGAATCATGCACTAAAAAGCCCCTAGCATGCTATAGGCCCTTTTAGCACTAACAGATTGAAGCTGAATTTTCTTGGTTGCAAGTCAAAGATCAGACAGAAAATATCCAGGCAGATATCATCCATTCTAGTAGAGCAGCTTTTAATTGGAATTAAAGGTGAAAAAAGAGGAGAGAGAAAAAAAGAGTAGCTCCAGACTGTGCCTTCAATATTAATGATCCTTAAAATTTCACTGTCACAGAACTGCCAGAACTGTCTTACTATAAATGAATCATATGAATCGTTATATTATTTCCAAAAGAAACAGTGAGTCCTACGAAATACAGACTATGAAAATCACATCCTTAGCATTTATACCATACATTTTTTCATCTTAAAGCACAAAAGCTAAAAAAAATATTAAAAAACATCTAATAATATGCTGAAAAATAAAAATAAAAATATGTCTGAGTACTATATGAAATAACAATCAGCTTATAGCTTGGACAGCATTATAGAGGGCCAAACAGTATAGATTTGATGAGGGGTGATTCCTTAGCTTTCAGTGCCAGAGAACCTCTTAGGATGACTTCATCTGAGATCATAGCTCAGCATAAAGGAAAGCCTCTTTTGACAGTATTAGAACAAAAGGATTTTATATTGAAATCATGCTTTGTATTTATCCTGAGATGTCAGGCAGATATGCTACATCATCACATAAAGAGTCTAAAACTGAATTTTCTATTCAAAGTAATAGAAAACTGAATTTTCTATTCAAAGTTTCTGAGGCTACAGATTTTAGAAATCAAATACTAATGTGTGTAATATATATGTTGTATAATTTTTTATTAATTATACTAAATCTTCAAATAAGGAAATATTCTTGAGGCAAAGCACTGTATGTGTTCTAAGAGATAACCTAATGTGATTGCTTGTCTCTATTACTTACTTGTTTATTTTTGGTCAGGATTTCCAGGGATCAAACTCAGTGTCTCACCTCATAGATATGAAGTATGTACTGCACTTCTAAGCAATAATCCCCTACCTCTCTACTACTTACTTCACATAAAGTATTCACTCACTAATGTCACATAATTCCAAGTCTAGGAGAAATGTGTTTCATTAAAAAGCAACCCAACTCTTCTTTGGGTTATATGTTTCTTGCCTCTCTGCTGCTTCCTTCCTTACTACCTTGAAAGTTATTCCCCTAACAAAGTAGGAGCTTCATTTCACTATCCTTCAGACTTCTGTTGTCTGATTTCCAACTCTCCTAGGATTCCACTGGGTCATCTTAACATGAAACAGAAGTCCTAATATGTTTGGATTTACTTCCTAGCTTCTCTTAATACCACCCTACCTTGGCATTAAAGGTCTTCCATCAGACCTCTTATTCTTGATTTTATTTAGTCATTGCATCTGAAAATTCCGTATTTATCTTGGTAACAACAGAAATTTCTGTTTTATTACAGATTCTGGTAACAAAGAAGAATGTTCTAACGAAGAAGAACGCTCACTCTAACAAAAATTGTGCGAGCTGGAGATGTAGTACAGTGATTAAGGAGGACCTTGCCTTGCATACAACTCACCCTGGGTCAAGCTCCCACATTGCATATAGTATCGCAAGCGCTGCCAAGAATGATTACTGAGCACAAGAGCCAAGAGGAAGTGTTGAGTTTTAGTGGGTGTCACCCAATCACCCTCCCTCCCCTATAATTAGGACAAAAGTGTGCTTTGCATACCAGTACATATAAGTAGATGGATATTGGTACAACTCTGCTACCCAGCATTTAATATTTTATAATGCAGCATCTCTAGTACCTCATATATTGTAGAGTTCAGTAAAAATTGAATTCACTATGTATGTACATTTTCTTGAAAATATATATCAAAAAAGAAAGTATAATCAAACTGAAAAGAAAAATGTAGTCATCACAGATATTTGTGGTAATTGTTTGTTTGTTTTGTTTTTGGATAACACTCAGTGGTGCTCAGGTCTTACTCCTGTTTTTGCACTCAGGAATTACCCCTGGCAGTGCTCAGGGGACCATATGGGATGCCATATTCAAACCTGGGTTGGCCATATTCAAGGCAATTGCTGCACTATCTCTTTTTGTCTTAGAAAACGGAGTGCCCAACTAGTTACATATTACCAAAGTGACCATATAGTTTTATATTTTTAATTTATTTATATTTTCATGTTTATATTTAGTATATACGTATACTGCCAGCGCGATAGCACAGCAGTAGGGCGTTTGCGTTGCAAGCAGCTGGCGCAGCTAAGCTGAGTTGGATTCCTCCGCCCCTCTTGGAGAGCCAGGCAAGCTACCAAGAGTATCTCGCCTGCACGGTAAAGCCTGGCAAGCTACCGTAAAGTATTCAATATGCCAAACACAGTAACAACGAGTCTCAAAATGGAGACGTTACTAAGCCCACTCAAGCAAATCAATGAACAACGGGAGGACAGTGCTGCAATGCATATAATATAATATATATATATACACACACATATACATTTATTTATTTAATTTCTTTTGTTATTGTTGTTATATCTGTTTTGCTTTAGGGCCAGATCCAGTTTACCCAGGCTATCTCCTGGCTTTGCACTCAGGGATCACTACAGATGAGGCTCAGAGGACTATATGGGGTGCTGGGGATTCAACCCAGACCAGTCTTTTGCAAGGGAAATGTTTTGTCTGCTCTACTATAACCCTGGCTCCAAGTTTTAATATAATCTCTGTTCTATTTGCCAAAAATGAAAAGGCAGAAATTCAAATTACTTCTTTAGATAAAAAAGTCAAGAGAAAAAAATAGCTAAATGGTTTTTTCTTCATGAAATTTTGTATAAGTGACTTAAGTTTTTCATAAATACAATTCTCCATACAATAAAATATCTGTAAGAGGCATAACAACCGAAGTTATGTTATAAATGGCATCCATACATTAGCTGCCAAAAGCAGCTACAGAACAATTTTTTGAAAGGGAGAGGGGAAAACCCTCCGAACCTAATGTGGCTTGCAAACTTCAGAGGAAATGGATAGTCTAATTATATCACTATAAAACAGCAGCCAACAGACTCCAGTGCATGAGAAAGAAAACTTGACAAAATCTAGGGATATTAGTCAGACACTCAAAATATTTTATCTTTTGCGTGCTCTGAAGTGTCAGCAACATAACAGTGAAGATAAGAACTCTTCCAGCAGTTTAGGGGTGCTGTGGAGTCCAATATTCATAACTACACTGGCCGTTCTTTCTGCATTTGTGAAAGGCAGAGCTGGTCTGCGGGGAGACTGTCTTTGGTTTGGCAAAAACTTCCCTTTCTTGTGGCGAAGACAAACAGACATAATCTGGATATCGTCTCACTGGGAAGAGAGAAGGTTGTGAGACCACTTTTATGTCATGCACATAATAAATCAGTTCTAAGACGTACAACCCCACCCTCACCCCTCAGGCTTGTCCAAATCTGAGTTCCATTGTGACTTTTTTAAAATGCAGGCCTTGTAAGCAAGTCAGTGACCTTTAGTAAGGTCCTATGAATCATATGATTATTCAAAAACATGATCATCATAATAAATATTTTTTTCTCAAAATTGTAAGAGGCATTTTTTTCTTTTTATTCAAGTGAATCCTTTGGGCGTTTATCTGAGGTCACTTTGATTTTAAAATGTACATCATTTGACATTATTGTTCACATAGTCATTTGATATCTTTTTAATTCATGAGTTTTTATACCATAAAAAAATCCTTTCAAAAAGGCTTCTCTTGACTTAGAAAGGAAAAATGTACATGCTTTTTATTGTTTAGTATAAAAAATTGTTGATATCCGTCAACAATTCTCAAGCTGCAGGTTTTATTTGGGGTTTTTTTGTTTTGTTTTGTTTTTCCTTTATTATTGTCATAGACCCTTGGGGCATGCAGTGACTTAACTCACAGGATGAAACATTACACTAATTAAACTGCCAATTAACTAGTATCAAGAACATTCTGCATAAAATAGATTGCTATATTACTTTAAGTTTTTGTATCATTTCAACTTGGCAACCAGTCCTTTATAATCCTTAACTCATGCTCTTTAATCCTCATGCTAATCTCAGATAACAAGAGTGGATGATTACAGAGGACCTAGTGTAAAATATGGACTTGATTTCTTCCTGGTATTAAAAATGCATTTCTTGAAAATTAAAAAGAAAACAGAACAAGGTGCTGTATTTGTGAAATTCCTAGTATTCATTTAAGTAGATCTCTCTAAAAATAAGTGTATATAAACATTTTTACAAAATTCTTCTTAAAAGATGAGGCACTCAGAGGATGATTAGGGAAAAGACTTGTATTTTTAAAAGATTTCAAAACAAGGCTACCAATCATATCAGTTGGTAACAAATTCTAGATTCTGGAGTCTAAACTGAGAACAGCAGATCATTGGCAGTGGTGGAGGTGGGAGAGAAATGTGTGTGAGGGTTTGGGTCACTCCATATACAAGGGTCTGGGGGACTGGAAGAGGAAACTGTGTAAGTGATGAACATAAATGTCAGCATCATTGCAAACAGTTCTTGAACCATGATAAATAAAAAAACAAGTAAAAATAAAACACACACGTATATTTGAGAGGTAGCTGTGCTAAGTTCTTAAGCTTAAGTTTTGTGCTCAGGGCTCACTCCTAGAAGGTCTTGGGGGACCATATGTGGGATAGTACCCAGTTTGGCCAACTGCAACGTATCAGGCTTACTGGCTTTACTATACCTCTGATGCCTATTAACAATGTTTTTGAAGATTCAGATGATAATTTAAATGTTTCTTAATACAATGTGTCATTCTGAAAGAGAGAGCATTGTAGCACTGCACTGTCCTCCCGTTGTTCATCAATTTTGCTCGAACGGGCCCAGTACCGTCTCCATTGTGAGACTTCTTGTTACTGTGTTTTGGCATATCGAATATGTCACGGGTAGCTTGCCAGGCTTTGCCATGCAGGTGAGATACTCTTGGTGGCTTGCCGGGCTCTCCAAGAGGTGCAGAGGAATCGAATCTGGCTCGGCTGGGCTGGCCGTGGGTAAGACAAATGCCTTGCCGCTGTGCTATTGCTCCAGCAGGTGCAGGTACTTATATGGCAGCATGTGTGCGTGTGTGTGTGTGTGTGTGTGTGTGTGTGTGTGTGTAGCGAGAGAGAGAGAGAGAGAGAGAGAGAGAGAGAGAGAGAGAGAGAGAGAGAGAGAAGCACCAAACTGAATGATTTGAAAAATCTGAGCAGGAGGTTGCCAGGTTCTGATCTCTCTGGCACACATACACCATCTCTCTGCTTCTTATCCTGACACATGGGGAAACAACAAAAAATCCTTGCTGACCTACCTTTAACAACAAGACAGAGAACGAAGAAAAATCAGTTCCCACTCCGTTGCTTCAAAGACAGAATTTTCACTGAGCAGCATCAATTAGACAACTGGGTGAAATGTCCCTGATCTTAATCCTCTAGTCACTCATTGATATATATGTAAATATACATACATATATTCACTTTCTCCTTATAACATCTCAAAAAACACTGTCTCAAAAAGCATTTTAATCACATGATTTTTCACTAGAAATTTTTCACGTTAGAAATTCATACAAAATACGATACAAATGTTTATTATGGTAAGCCAAATGACCATAAAAGTATATAATAGTTAACTCTTCATAAAAAATGTAAAAATTATTAGAACTTATAATTGAATATGATAAAATAAAATCCCTCAGTTTGCTTTATTTATTTTCACAGACTCAGTCCCCACACCGTAATATGAAGCCACAATTTAACTTTCTTAGTATTTCAAATAACACTAAGGTGTTCTCTCAAAACAGAGCCATTTCCAAGGCCTACATCTTCTTCTGTCACAAATATTACTTAATATATTTAACCCAAAATACAGAATAAAATATATGAAGTCAGGATGTTTTATTTTCTACAATATGTTTAGCCAGTTATTATAGCTAATGTGAAATCCACTGAGTTTTAAGTTATTAAATAATGTCTATTTTATCTCCATTGATCTCTTCAACCTTATCACCTAATAAATAAGCATACTTTTAATTTCCTGCTGAACTTTGAAAACAACACCATTACCATATATTTATTAAATGTCCACAAAAAATAGCAACTACCATATTCTGTCTTAGTTATCATAATCAGCATTGCACTTAGTTTTTATGATAATCTGATAAACAGCTTATTATTTTAGACTTCACAATCTTTAAGTTTCTCACAATCATATGGAGTCTCTTCCCCTATAATTGTGGATGAATAAAAAAGATCTTCAAGAATTACTTTTTGACAACTTTTTTTCATTGAATTGTGATAAAGGTTTGATTTCAAATTTCACAGCTTCCTTTCACTTATCTATTCTTGAAAAAAAATTACAGTTCACAGAACTTGGAGATTTGAATTAAAGCAGATCAGAAACTTACGAATTTCCCTAGAGATTCTCTACCTGCACAGTTTTCCTGAGTTTCAAACCATGCTAAAGAGAAAATGTTGTGAGCTCTGATCTCTGTCATTACGTTTCCAGTAATGTCGCCTTTATTTTAATGTGTGACGGTAATATTGAGTTTATTTTGATTCATTAACATCTCCATAAGCAACCACAATATTGACTTTCATAGTAAATTATAAAAACAGTAATAATCATTTGAAAATTACCAGTGTTTGTTGACCTTCTAATTATGTCTTACACATAGTGCCTGCATAATTCTCATCTAAGAATCACAACTACTTTATGGGGTATATATTATTATATACTCTTATTATATTCATCATATCATGAAGGAGTATAGACAAAAAAATGCAATGTATATGAAGGTCAACAATTTTGGAAGTATATGAACCCAGCCAGCCAGGAATTCCATGTGTTGTACACTTTTTTCAGCTGTGATATACTATCATTTAGCATGGGTCATTTTAATAATTATCCTGTGGACTACAATTCTCATTAGCCTGTAGATCTTCTTTTCAAAAATGAAAAGATTTCATTCTGTCCACTTACATTATAGTAGCAAAATCTTCATGTAAAAAAAATAAAAATTGTGTATATATACATATACATATACCTATATATATGTAGCATCTTGAACCCACAAAACAAGCTAAAGAAGAGTTTTTCTTCTTCCCTTTGAATTTCTATTACAGATTTATTCAACAGGACTCTGTGCTAAAACTTCTGAATATCTTTCATATCTAATTCATATGTGCTGATTTTATCACACTCAGGTTTATTAATATGCAGTCTAAAAACCCACACAATAGTTCTAATAGTTCTAGAACTTAACCTGTACCCCAATATTGTAACAGAATTTATCACATAATTTCCGAGGGCTCAGAGAAAAAAATCCTCCATCTATATAGGGCCCTTGGCTGGGTAAGCAAATTTCAGACAGCTTAGTAGAACAAAAGACAATGTTTAAATACATATATAAGGGGGATTTTAGTGGCCATCAATTCAAAACCAAAATGGAACTATAAAAGATTTTATATGCTAAAGTTTGTGATTGCCTTAATATAGGCATCTTCATACAAAGTTCATTATTGGAGATGCCCTTGATTTTAAATAGTTCGAAATTTCAGATCATGAATAACAACTTCTGAGACCCATTGACTTTGGTTAATTCCACGATGGTTATGCTTATTATAAAGAGCCAGATTTAAATAGATTGGAGAATATGTTGGCTATGCGTTTTATTTGCGGGAGGGTTCATTCTACACCCACCTGCTGAATGTGAACTCAATATAGTTCAAGAGGTCAAAGTCCAGTTCCACACCTTATTCTGAAGCTTGACAAATTGATCAAGTTTTCCTTATCTTTAAATGAGTGTCATGACAGTACTAGCATCTTCCTGGAAATGCTAATGACTATTTAATAAAGAACTGATTCATTAATTATTAATTTATACATCACCTGCACAGCAACTACACTCATAAAATTTGATTTTTTAAAGTCATCAAAGAAATATGAATATCAGTTCAGTTAGATTAGATTGTTAAAATAGAAACATTCAATATCATTTAAAAAATGAGAAATAAAATGCATTTTAATTATCAATAATATTTTTGAATGCTTTGGTGGGGGCAGTTTTAGGGAATTTAGTTATGTAAATCCAATTTGATGGTTGTTTCAGAGTGCAACTTCTCAATTACTAATTCATATTTATCTTCTTCCACAGCTTTATATAGGCATCGGGCAGAGGGTCTAAGCTTTTTGCTTATTAAATTAAGTTAATTCATTTATTTGATGTTTTGAGGCCACACCAGGCTTTGCTCAGTGTTAATTCTGTTTGTATGCTTAAGAATTACTCCTGGAGGTGCTCAGAAGACCGTATGTGATTTCAAGATCAAACCAGATTGGTGATATGCAAGATACAAGCCTTGTCCAAGTCTCTCTAAAGCCCTTTTTGCATCCAAGAGTGGCAGAGATTAGTACCAGGAATTTTGTTCCATGGCTTGGAAGCCAGTCACACATGCTAGGGGGAGCTCAGATACAGAAGGGAGCACCAAATAAAGGGTGTTGGGAAGATCCTCCCAGGATGGGAGAAGCATGCTGAAAGTAGACTATAGACCAAACATGATTGCCACTCAATGCCTCTTTTGCAAACCACAATACCCAAAAGGAGAGAGAGAAATAAAAAAGGAATGCCCTGCCACAGAAACAGGGTGGAATGGGGGGATGGGGGTGGGAGGGATACTGGGACCCGTGGTGGTAGAAAATGGGCACTGGTGGAGGGATGGGTACTTGATCATTGTATAACTGAAATCCAAGCACAAAAATTTATAAGTCTACAACTGGTAGGGCATTTGCCTTGCACGCAGCCAACATCGCCGACCCGAGTTTGATTCCTCCAACCCTCTCGGAGAGACTGGCAAGCTATCGAAGAGTATCTTGCCCACACGGCAGAGCCTGGCAAAGCTACCCGTGATTTATTCGATATGCCAAACACAGTAACAACAAAGTCTCCAATGGAGATGTTACTGGACCCGCTCGAGCAAATCGATGAACAACAGGAGGACAGTGACAGTGACAGTGACAACTGTACCTCATGGTGTTTCACTAAAAAAGATTTAAAAATAAAAAAAGCCCTTTTTGTTTATTTTTTAATAAATGGTGGCAAGAAGAAAGGATAGAAAAGATAATTTAAAAGATACTGTGACATGGAGTTGAGTAGGTGAAAGTATGTAGTTTTTCCATCTAAATATCTGATCATGTAAAATAAAGAATAAGGTAAAGGTAAAGGTAAAGGCCCTCCCGTTGATCGTCAATTTGCTCGAGCGGGCCCAGTAACGTCTCCATTGGAGACTTTGTTGTTACTGTGTCTGGCATATCGAATACTCTCGGTAGCTTGCCGGACTCTCCGAGAGGGGCGGAGAAATCAAACTCGGGTCGGCCATGTTGGCTGCATGCAAGGCAAATGCCCTACCAGTTGTAGACTTATAAATTTTTGTGCTTGGATTATAAAGAATAAATTGATAAAATTAATTCTTTTTGTCCGAGTCCGTTCCGTAAATTACCACTAGCACACCTAAGTGGAGAAGAAAAAGTTTAAAGTTCTGTGTCTCTAGTTCTTTGACTCCACTGACGTCTATGTATGACATCTTCGTGAGTATGAAAGTGCACATTTTTGCAAGTCAATATATGGCCATGAAAAAAAATTAAAAAGAAACTACACAATGTGAATGCTTTTATTTTTCTTCCTAATGTGTTGCAGCCTTTCCCCGCTGGCATAGTAGCTGGAAAGAAAAATAAAAATACTAGTTTTCTGTATGATGCACTTTGTGACTAAACAGTAATGGTAACATTATAACAGTTGTAGAATACCTCTGCCAGTTGCTTCTTCTCTAAGCAGAGAATTACTCATAGATGAAAGTGCCCACAGCAATAAACATCCGGGGCTAGTGTTTCCATCTCTGAGCCCAACCAGGCTGATTCAAGTCCAGAAACGCCTTTGAAGTGACTGAGACCTTCACATTTGCTGATCAACCCGTGGATAGTAAAGAGCAAAAAAAACTGTTTCTAGCACTTTAATATTCTTCCACCAAGTGCATTCATGTCAGTGCAGACATAAACGGATTCCTCTAGTACAGGTGGAACCACTTTGTATAAGGGTGTCAGTCGGTTCAATTAAACTTAGAGGGATCTATTGACCCCAGATTATGATTACTTATATCTTGGTTACTTATTACTTATATCTTCATAAGCAAAACTCAGGAAGGAATAGTGACAATTGGAAATTGATACTCACATAATCTAAAGGCATTTGTTGAAGTGGGATCTATGTAAGTGGGGAAAAGTATGGAATATGTTTTGATGTTAATAATTCTGACAATATTATCAGTATTAAATATAATGTTTTAATATTTTATAGCCATGAAACTCTTGGAAATTAGGAATTGAAATAAAATTAAAATCAATTTTGCACTACAAACCCATCATTGGGCACCTGAAGAGAAAAAAAAAACGTATCCAATAGGTCAAGTTGTCTAGATGCTTATTAAAATTTGACATCAATACTAGTAACCTAGCTAAATAGATTTTCCCCAGGACCATTATGTTTGGGACTATTCTTGACCAACTTTTTGTCACTATGTGGATATGCTCTTTTTCAATTTGTAACTGCAGAGAAAGATGCATAATAAAAATTCTCTAACTTAAATATACTTCATGACCCTCACATAAGAGAAAATATAGAGTAAACTTAGGCATTTTATAAAGTAGATATTTTTTATTTTGACCACAGAAAAATATCCCGTACAGTAGAATTATACAATGCGTAGACTTACAATTAATAGTCATAAGCATAAAGACCCAAATCTCTGTAATATATTGGTTACCCACTTTAGCTGATTGTCACGTAGAAAGAAGAGGTAAAAATTTCAACTAGAAAGTTAATTAGCAAGAGATAAAGATAAATAAATACAAATACCAAAAAACAGTAGTTCCAAAACTGTTATGGCACGTGGTGACTAAAAAATATATATCAATCTGTTTCAAATATTTGCTATCTTAACAATTTCAATAACAATTATGTTTTACATAATTTAGGCTGAATATACACTTAAAAGTGTGACTTATTGATAGAAACTTACATTAAAGTGACAACATAAATATTTCCCAAGTCTCTTCTGAATGAGCATCCAGGATTGAAATTCTCTGTCACTAAATAAAGTAGCCTGAAGGAGAAGTCTATGACTTTCCAACTGTCTTTCCTGCTTCCTACACTCACTATTTTTGGACCACCCTCATTTAAATAATTTTATTGCATTAAATCTCATATTTAGTTAGAAAGCATTTGCAATAGTCATTCTGTTGTCAAATATTTCCTTTATGAATAATAAACTATAGTAATAGCAACATGTATGAAATGGCTTAAGACAGTTTACCTCTTTATATTCTAGGTAACAAATCAAAGTGCAGACATTAGCCATTAAATTTTACCTCCTTCCAATTACAGAGGCATACACACAAAAGCATACACACACAATCACACCCATACAAAAATTAGACTTTATACAGCATCTTCAATTGAGCAAGTAACGATAGTGCAATTCATGCATGTGATTCATCCTTTATAATTTTTAAAAGCCCTCCCCTGCATACATAAATGCATAGGATCACAAACTTAAGAGGCCAATTTCCTATAGATATAATGGCCATAAATTCCTTGAACACTTATGTGATTTACCCTAAATTCAATCAGAAATTGTGTAAAATGTCTGTGAGATACAATGCACTATACTATATCTTCTGCTTTTATAATATTATAAATTATGTTTCAACAAGTGTCATAATGATCTAAATTTTATTTTCTCTCAAGTTTCCTTGTTTCTCAACTTCCCTGATTGGCAGTAGTTTTCATCCTAGTGCCTTCTTAAACCTATGTTAAACAATCAAGTTTTCTTGGAACACAGTCCTGAGGTATACATTTCCATTTTCTTTGTTGATCTAGCACAGGCTCAGGTGATTTCGACATAACACTCCAATTAGTTCAAGCAAGGCAAATGAAATCACATCTATACAAATCTCCATGTTAGTCACTATCAACAGTAACATGATACACTTCTTCACCCTTTGCTTGAATCCATTCAAGTGCAAACCGTAGAAAAAGGATTTCCTGTTCTTCTTTTCATACTCCTGAGTATGACAATGTCTGATTCTGCTTCTCCACAGTAATTGATAAGATTGCAAAACCTCTCTCACATCCCTCCTTTATTCCATTTTGAGAGTTGGATTTTTTTTCAGTTGTTTGTATAGTTTGAGTCCTTTCTGAAGAGATTGTATTTTAAAGCCATTTTTGGTTTTCTTCACAATCTGAGCTTCATGTTAGTCAGCTAGTATTCCTGGCCCCTGGGAATCAATTTCTTTTTACACAGGATTAACCCAGGTCCATTAGGATCCAACACATTGAGTTGGAACAGTACATGTGTTTCACTTACGAGCACATACATTCATTTTACACGATTCCTCAATGTGGCCAGGGGGGTTCGTGGTCTGTTCTGTATCCACCTATAAAAAATACAAAAATATATGTCTGCTTTACAGGGATGTGAGAAGGGTTTTGCCAGCCTAGTTCCAAAGTTTGGACAAAAATCTTGGCTGATTGTACTTTTTCCCTTCTTTAAGATGTATTTGCAATGGCCATAACCTCTTTCTGAAGCCATAAAGCCATAACAGTGCCCACTACAATTAACAATACTGGGGCATCTGAAGCAATACATCTTGCATATCTCAAGATGGCATTTCTCACCAGAAATATTGCCTGGTCAAAGAAACACTGAATTAATTATGATTCAAAATTCAAGCTCTCCAAGTTTTGAGATGTCCCCTAGAGAAAGATGAGGTGGGGGAAGGGTGGTGACTTTGTGAATGTTACCAACACAAAAGTGAATGAAATGGTAATTTGATTGTCATTGAATTTTACAAGGTACACATCCTTAGATCTTTGGCCCTGAGCTTGATCTCAGTGTTCACACCCTTCAAAGGAGCTATGTAGCTTCCTCCGAATTCACTCATCAGATACTTCCTTGATATCTCTCTGCAGAAATGTGAGCCATTTGCATGCTGTCAACAAATGGTCTGTTGCTTACAGTCCAGGGATAAATTGCTTTTCTCATTAAAAGTCATGGTGACAGATAAAGAAGGTGTTTTTTTTTCAAATTTGTAGCTGATTTGTACAAGTAAAAGTGATAATTTTCCCAAATGTTTTGTTGCTCATGCCAGTTTTAACTTGTGCTAAATATGCCTCCGAACTTGAACTTAATCAATAAGTTGATTTTTGCTTTCATTGCCAGAGGTACATAGCATGTATTGGGTTCTAGTTTGATGGTACCTTGGGGTCAGTAAAACTTTTAGTAACTTTGATTATTATCAGAAAGATAAGAAATAATTTCCATAGAAAACACCCAAAGCACTTATGCAGAAAAATTAAAACCAGAGAAGAGGAAAATCTCACCTAATATCCAATGCAACAATGTATAAGAAAGGAAAATCAGAAGTAATTGATATTTTTTCTGTTGACTAATCATTTCAGGAAAATAGGTATAAAAATGTCTAACTTAAATGTTTTCATACTCAAAAGTAGGAAATACTTAACAGTTTTTGACCGTAGGTAAATATGAATTCAAGGAGGTAGAAAATATATTTTAAATATTAAAATAATTTTTAACTTTCCTGAAGAATAAAAAGGAGGTTAGAGAAATAGTACAATGAACAGGTGCTTGCCGGGCATGCAATCAATTTGGGTTTGATCTGAGGACACATGTGATTCACTAAGCACCATCAGGAGAAAGCCCCGATATAGAGGCAGGAGTGAGTCCTCAGCACAGTCAGGTGTGGTCCAAACACAAACAAACAAACAAACAAAAAGATGAAATAGAAATGGCAATATTTCCCTCTTTTTCTAGTAGCTCTAAATGTTCATTTAACTTAAGATGGTCTAGCCAATTATGCAAACAGGCCACATTTACCAAGTTGCTAATAAAGTGAACCTTCATGATTTGAAATGTAAGTTTATTTTGAGATGGATTGGTTTACTTTATTATATAAAAACTAGATTACACAGATCTTATTTTTAAACTACCTATATAGTGGTGTAAACAAAATGTTTAAAAGCTCCAGATCTTTCTAAAATGTGAAAGCCGCCTATAACCATGTAGCATAGGACATGTCATGATTACATTAGATTGCACTCTTACTCAATTTGACATGCTGTTGAGGCATTTGTCAAATATTAAACCAGTTTCTGAAGTCATTAACTTATCGTTCACATCCTATACTATACAAAGCTACATAATGTGCTTCATGGGGTACCCAGCATGACTACTCTGCTTATTGCTTCTGTCTCAGTGTTAGCACAGAGTTTACCCTCAATGAAAATTGGTCTAGTGAATGAACACATGTTCAGCCAGAGTTAATTATGGAAATTTCATAACTTGTCACATCACAGTGATGCATTATGCTAATTTTAATATTTTTAAATCATGTGGTTATCTTTGGATTTTTATTGTTCACAAAGTATTAGATCATGGAATGGGTCTTTCTAATCACAGTAACATGATTTTACAACTGTATTTTCTTCTTAAATCGAGCCCCCACATTAAAGTGTACTAATTTCTCTTTTTAATTCTTGACATGCAATTATCTTCTTTCCTCCAAAACATTTTATGGACATATTTATGATATATTTTAATAAATCCATAAGCAAGTGAAATAATTCAAAAGCAGAAAAATAAAAATGTGTCAAAATGTGGCTTTTCCATTTGCAAGTCCTGACCTACTTTTCATGTAAAAGTCTAGAAAGAAATAGAATTAATTTAAGTTATGTAGTCACCATACTGCATGCAGTGTAATGAAATTTCTTATTAAAATGTTACCAAGGTACAGAACTCTCTTTTATTTCCTATATTAACTTTCTAAGAGTGGTATTGAGTTCTTAAGCTTTTTCAGTTGTTTTAAACTTTGATGTATTGGATAAAATCAACGGTAAGCTAATATACACTATCACTAAAACCAGAAAAAAAATATGTTTATACTTTCTTCCACATTAAAGGCCAATTAATGTTTAAAAATAAAAGTGCATGGTGGAGGGATGAGTGCTTGATCATTGTATGATTGAAACTCAAATATGAAAGCTTGTAACCATCTCACGGTGATTCAATAAAATAAAAACAAAAATATAAAAAAATAAGAGTGCATACCTCACATTGCTTACTGAGTTCATGGAGGACTACTTATAATCACCACTCTGAAAACTATTCTTAGTGAGAGTCAGGATAGAGATGGATTGAACCAGGATGCGTTTGTTTTGATTTGAATCAGCTAATTAAAATGGCCCTGGAAGCAATTTTCCGATTACTGCCACCAAGGAGACAGGCTCCAGTAAATCAAACCAAACCAATCTTTCAGTCAGGGCTAATTCAGATGAAGTTGCAAGGCAAAGCCTTTGTTAACCTTTCAACCTTTCTTCTCAGTTGTGGTATCACTTAGGCAGCATTGCTTTCCCTCTTTTTGTCCTCATTCCTTCCTTCCTTCCTCGTTCCACTCCTTCCTCCCTATCTCCTTCCTTCTCTCTCTCTCTCTCTCTCTCTCTCTCTCTCTCTCTCTCTCACACACACACACACACACATCTGGAATCAAGTCACTTGGAACACTTTCTGCTATCCTTTATGTACCTAACTCAGTTTCCATTTCTTCACCAAAGGGGCTGGAATAAACTCTTTTGAGATTTATTTTAAAAATCATCAATAAAATGCTAGTCATAAAAAATATGTTCTTTTGAGATTTCAAATAACAAATAATAAGCAAGATTCTTAAACTAGTGTTTTTTTAAAAACTTTTTTACACCCCTAAACCAATAAAGGCCTGTGACTTAACAGTTGAAAAAAAAAACTGTTTGTTTTACATTCTGAAAAATTAATCTGCTAAGAAGTTTATGTACTTTTCATACTTGGGAGTTCACCTTCATTAATTCTTTTTGTGAATACATAGGTATTCAGATAGGTGAAAATTGCAACACACTTGAAAATTTTTGAAATTGCCAACGGATCAAAAAGGAAAAGAATGAATCAGAGCAATTCTATCCGAAGAAAGTGAAATCTATATCCACTTAGGTGTGTCACTACACATATGTGTATGTGCAGGTACACACCCAATTGCCAATTAGACTCATGAACTCATTTAAGGAAAGACTCTTTTTAGATTGGAAGTAAAGCCTTTTAGTTTGAACTGAGTAGGCTATGAAAGGGGAGAAGATAGATTTTATTATACCAATACCTCAATGTAGGTACATTGCCCTAACTTCAGAGTATGAATACTTTGGTTCCTAAGAAGAATTCCTTAGGCTGGATGGCCAAGCAATCAGTATTTATTGAATGATTTTGATTCATGGATTCTAAGAATCAGATAAAATATCAAAGGCTATAGCTCCAATCTCATTAAGAGGTATTGCAGAAGGCATGGAAAGAAATAGAAAGCCACATGAAATACAGTCCTGTATCTGAGCAAACGTATTTATTAGTTTTGTCTTTTAAAGAAATATACACTTATACTGATGTCTAACCTTAAGAAGAAAAATAGCCAAAGAGTTAAAACTCTGAAAGCTCCAAAGAGTTAAAGATACAGGTGGCAATGCTAGTGTGTGGAAGGCGCAGTGACTAATTTATCCTAAAACTTGTTTCCAAAGGATGATAAGTTTGGAATCCATGATGGAAAAGAGGAAATTACATCAAAGTGAAAGGCGAAGTTGAAAAGAAAATAGCAGATGAAGTCAGGACGTCATGGTGGGTTTTCTTGCTGAAACCATAATTCTACTATGCTCCATCATGAGATGTTATGTTTTCTCAGCTCACCTACGTATAAAAGGACTGATGAGATACTTCATTATTTGAATCAGAGGGTGTTTGTGCCACACTCTGCAGTGCTCAGGCACTATTCAGGGCTCTGTACTCAGAAATATCTCTTGGCAAAGCTGAGTAGCACATGTAGTACCAAGTAATCAAACTAGTGATGGTCATATGCATAGCAAATACCTCTCTAGTTCTGATACGATACATTTAAAAATTAGAACAAAACTGACCTGGACATTCTAAATTATAAACATGGTCAAAGACTACATTGGCCATTTTCAAGTGCCAGAGCACACAATCTAAATAATTATTTGTTAAAACTAATGTAATTATTTGAATATTCCTGCTAACTTTAAAGTCTTGTGTGTCTTAGTTCATAATTTCTTTGCTAATAAAGTAACATATAAATGAGTAAGTCTTTCTAAATCAGGAAAGGATAGAGGTCAATTCAAATAGACTACTAGGTATTATACAAGTAAAAACAAGTAGAAAAGATCTTATCTTTCTAGTTCTAATTACATTCGGCCAAAGTTAATGCAATTTTGTTTTTTGTTAGTTTGCTTTTGTGTCACACCCAGTGGTACTCAGGGCTGACTTTTGACTCTGCACTCAGAGATCACTCTTGGTAGCCTGGGGACTACTTGGGGTTACCAGGGATTGAACCAGGACTGGCTGTGTGCAAGTCCAGTACTTTACCCACTGTACAATGTGTTATCCCATTTGTTCCAAGTTAAATATTAATGCATTCCCATTGTTAAATCTCATAATAAAAATGTAAAATAATGAAAACTTAAACTACCATCATTATCTTCTTCAGAGCACAATATTGGCTGCCTTTGGAAATAAAATCAGTACTGACCAGTATACACGTGCCAAAGTAATAAGCTGCCTGAGAGAAGCAGGGACTAAATGTTAAAGAGTTGATGAAATGAATAGTAAACTCGGCTGTTCTTAAATGCCACTGAAATGGTAATAGTGTGCCTACAACATGGAGAGCTACTTAGGGAGCTTTACACTCCTACAGAGAACTGAAAGCAGTCAAAGTGTTTGTAGGTGACAGATAAACTAGAAGTTTGATCCTCTAATAAAGACATAAAATAAAATATTTGAGAAATTATTTCAGGTTTGAATACGAGGCTAGAGTGACAACACAGACAGCATTTCACGCGGTCTACCCGGGTTCGATTTCCGGCATCTCATATGGTTCCCCGAGCATGGCCAGCAAAAATTCCTGAGTGCAGAGCCAGGAATAACCCCTCTGCATCACCAGGTGTGACCCAAAAAGGAAAAAAAAAGTAAATATGTGATTGAATCAAATTTCCATGACCAGCCAATAAATCTCCTACCTATGAAATGTGTCAGAATTAAATTTGTCAGAATTGACGTAGTACTCATGTGGACCCTTGGATATTAACAAATGTCAAATTTAATGGGGGGGCAGGGTCTTCCAATAAGGGGTCTGAAGGCCACTTCCCACCAATTGGGCCTGGAGTTTCAACATTAGGGATTCAGTATGATGTGTTACTCCAACTCTGGGGTACCTGGAACTGCCAGTATCACAACGGAAATGCTTCTGGGCCTCCAGGGTTATTTCTGATGTTACCTGGGGGCCTTCTGTTCCATTGGATTAAGCCAGGTCCTACACTCTCGGAGCATGCATCCACAACCCCTGTACTATCTCCCTGGTTCTGATACCAAATGGAGTTTTAATCAATATTTTTTATGTGATTTGTGGTTGATCAACTTTAAAAGACTCATGCTTTCTGATCATTAGAAATCTCTAGGGAAAAAATGTTTTCACAAATGCTTTCACAAATAATAAGCTACTGATTTAAGAATTAATACATTAATTATATTGAAATATTGGCTTTTAGGAGTGATAGCACAGCAGTAGGGTGTTTGCCTTGCGCGCAGCCAGCCTGGCCGAGCCAGGTTCGATTCCTCTGCCCCTCTCGGAGAGCCTGACAAGCTACCGAGAGTATTCAATATGCCAAACACAGTAACAAGAAGTCTCACAATGGAGACATTACTGGGCCCGCTTGAGCAAATCGATGAACAACAGGAGGACAGTGACAGTGACAGTGACAGTACATACAAAAAAGAAACAACACTAATAACTAAATTTGAAAAATACCTGTGTATCTATATATATGGGGAGATCACAGATCACAGTGCTCAAAAGCTACTGAAGGCACAGTGCTCAGAGATCATTTGCTCAGGGAACCATGCAGTCAATAGTTGATATTGAAACTGTGAATATGAGTTATTTTATTGCTCCCAAGATAAACAATTTTAGAGAAAAAAATCACCTGGATTTTTTTTCTCTACTAAAGTATTCATTTACTAGAGATAATACCGGGTTCCAGGGAACCAACAAGATATATTCCATATAACAGTGCTGAGTTAGAATTGGTTTTAAATATTCTCACTCTAAATTTAGTGGGTTACCTATCCATAAATGATGAGAATTACATCTCTAAAGACATGGATTTGAGTATAAGGTACTTAGAAAATGAAGAATATATTTAAGAAATTTAAATTTAAAAAAAACTAACCAGTATAGTTCAGTTATGAAATGCAGGAAAATAGATGAGCAAATACATAGACAATCCTTTCATTTAGAGAGGACTTTGCATTAATGTCAGTAAGCTTATCAATGCAAAATGTACAGCAAACTATGTCAAATGCCAAAACATTCTTTCTAAGATGAAAGTTTTATGCACGAGCTAGATTTATGCTGAACAATTTGGAAAACAATAAGTTAATAAAAATAACTAAAAAAGTTAAGGGGCTGGACTGATAGCACAGCAGTAGGGCGTTTGCCTTGTACACAGCCAGCTAGGCTGAGCCGGGTTCAATTCCTCAGCCCCTCTTGGGAGCCTGGCAAGCTACTAGTCCCCACAAAGCCTGGCAAGCTCCACGTGACGTATTCAATTTGCCAAACACAGTAACAACAAGTCTTATGATGGAGACGTTACTGGGCCCGCTCGAGCAAATCGATGAACAACGGGAGGACCATGACCGTGAAAAAAGTCAAATTTATTTACAATTTTATTTCATCTTGATGGGGGTGGTCCAGAGAAAAGTCACATACAACTTTTTAAAACTGGTGTGTGCTAAAAGAACTGTATAACCTACATTTCACAATATGGTATCAGTCTTAAAATACCTAATCAAAAAGCCATATGGGGCTTTTTAACAAAGGAAAAAAATAGATTGCTTTTTTTTATGCTCTTTTATCTTATATGTACTGTGTGATGTATTAGTTTAATTAAAGTCTACCAAATTATCATAAGGATTTTATGTGCTGCAAATAAGTGGCTTTTAGTTCTCTGCTCACTTTCTGTTAATGGAACCAGAATATTTCTTTTATGATATATATTATGAGACACCAGAAAAATACAGAGGAAGGCAAATGAAGAACCTAATGAAGTGGGCTTTGTCATATTAGACATGAAATAAAGTTAAAGCTTCACTAAGACAATGAAAATAAGTCAATGTTTCCAAGAATTTAAAATAATAGGTAATATTAAGGAATATTAAGATTCAAACTACTATACCCAGAAGCTTAGCATTGATAAAAATGACAATGCTTTTAATAATTAAATTAATAGTACTCAAAATGAAGAAATATTTATAAATATAAAACACTTTAAAAACTGTAAATCAGAAGCAGAAGAGATAGTAGAGTGGGTAGTGTGTTTGCCTTGTACGTGACTGACTTGGGTTTGATCCCCAGCATCCAATATTTGGTGCCCCAAGCACTGCCAAAAGTGATTAATGATGCTCGAGTAACCCCTAGGCATCACTGGGTGTGAGCCCCCCAAAAAATGTAAAAAATAATAAATGAATCATTTACACGGGACAGATTTGCTGTATGATTCAAATGATCCAAATATAGTATACACAACACAACTCTGATAAGAGAAAAATTCATAAAACACGTTTTATACATGGATGCAGAATATTAAGTGAAAGTTGATTCTGAAGGTACCACTGCTATCATAATCACTCTCGCCAAAGATAGTGTTGAACAAATTATAATTAAAAGAGACATTTGTCTTCAGGATATTGCTATCTATGTTTGGGTAGTATTACTTTGTTTGAGTAGTAGAATTATTTAAATAAAATAAGTCAACATATTATTTTGTGGAATTTAATAGGGAAAAACCATCAGTTATTTCCTTATAATATAACCCCTAAAATAACCTCTTAGAACATGTAAAATATGTAACAATAATCAGCAGCATTCATTTTTTTTTACTTGCCAACTCCTTCCTTATTTTTTCCAGAGTATTTTCTTTTATTTGTAATTTGTATTAAAGAGCGATGATTCACAAAATTACAGATTATGCATTTTAGGCATACAACAATTCAACACCAATCCTCCACCAGTGTTCCTTCCCTCCGCCAGCATTCCCAGATTCCCTCCCCACACCAACTCCCACTCCACTGCTGGCTATCAACTTGACAGGCACATTACAAAGTTTCAGTGGTTGCTGCTTAGATCTCATGTCTTCAGTCCTATTGAATGTGTGTTTTTGGTATGATCTTTTTTGGAAGAATGTCATCACTTTCTAACCTAAAAAGGACGATATATTGAAGATGGGATATAAGTGTTGAGTTTTCAGTTCATCTTCTGAATTACCACCATTGTTACTTTTTTTTTAAATTTTGTTGAATATAGTTACAAGCTTTCATGTCTGGGTTACAATCACACAGTGATCAAACACCCATCCCTCCACCAGTGCACATTTCCCACCACCAATCTCCTCAGTGTATCCCCCCCTTCCCCACCCTCCCCCTGCCTCTGTGGCAGACAATATTTCCTCTCTCTCTACTTTTGGGCATTATGGTATGCAATACAGACACTGAAAGGTCATCATATTTGTTCCATTATCTACTTTCAGCACACATCTCCCATCCTGACCAATTCCTCTAGCCATCAATTTCTTAGTGATCCCTTCTCTATTCCAGCTTCCTTCTCCCCCATTGTTACCTTTTAAAATTTTTCTCTAACTGCAAATTTAAGGTGTGTTTCCAATTACTGATAATAACTGACATTCTGTTGAGTGTTTATGAGCTCTCAGGTTAGGTTCAATAGTTCCTAGGAAATAAATACTTTCATTAGCCCAACTAACAAAGAAAGAACCCTGGAACTGAGAAATTAATTTGCTCTAAATCAAAATTCTGAATAATGGCAGCATTGATAATAAGCCTAGAGTTTCACTATAGGGCTGTTAAAGTGTCTGTACTCTTAACAAGACTTCCCTCTACTCCAGTTAGTTATAAAACCATTCTTCAAAGGAGGGTTAGTCAAACATGCTTTATATTTTCCAACAACCCCCAGAATTTTTTCAGTGTGGGAATACAATTCATATATTTTTCAGTGGGATCAGGTTGACATGTAACATCATCTCGTCTCAGTGCTACAATTAATGATTTGATGTTTTTATACATTGTGAAGTGCTGGCTAAATTGACATTTTAACATGTGAACATATATAGTTACAAACATTTCTTCTTGGGATAACTTTGAACACATAAACTTTCTTAGTAATTTTCAAAAAAGCATCACAATCTTGTTAACTCTCTCATATACATACAGATCAAGATAATAATTGTATTACTGACGTCTCAAGAACTTTCTGATCATCAAGCTAATGTATCTACATAATGATATGTTTATATGGCATTAAAGGCTGAAGGTGGTTTTCTCTTCTATGTTCTTGTGAAATTGTGTAACTTCAGAATATTCAAAACTAACACTGAAGCCTCGAAAATATAATATTTTTGACCCATCATACGTTTTTTAAAAGAAATTTCTCTTGTTTGTCTTGAAAAAAACACTTCAACAAAGGTGTGCTTCTCCATGAGTGCACATGCATATTTTGAATAGATATACTTGATTTACTCCATTTGTTTTAAGACAAAGAATGAAAGGGAATCTTTGACAAAACTGTCATCTTTAAAACATGGTGATATTTCATTTTCCCCTTCTGCACTATTTAGATTGCCTGGAACTGAAATGCTTCCAGCGGCTCCTGTGTCCAATTTTTCAAAGCTGTCACTTCCTAGAAAATCTGCTTAAGCAAAATACTTATGTTGTTAAAAAATGGAACAAACATACATTATAAAATACATTCCATTCTTCCTTGCAGGTAAGAGTCTTTTTTAAGAATAGGGACTTGGCATGAAGTGTGGAAATAAATTAAAAGATGAGTATGATGGATCAGTTGGAGTCAATGAATTGGGTGCACCTCTGATTAGTTTCCAAAGACATACTTGGACTTAGCTCACTAGAGTTTTCCACACAATAATCATATAATCAAAATGCTATTTTCAGTGCATTCACTAAAGGTCATTAAATCAAAAAAGAATAAATCCTGAAGAAAATGGGACACTGAAAAATCACCACGGTTTCTCTTCCTCGGTTTATGTCTATAGAAGCTATTAGAATGTGCTTGTCAAGCAGTCTATGTCCCAAAGGGTAGCAAAAAACCACCTAGCATTACACTTGTAGACCTCTGGCCTTTCTGAATTGTGAGAATTATAACTCATATCCTACAATATGTTCTGAATGGAAGCACAACAGAAAATGTGCAGAAAATTGATCATAAAAAATGGTGTGAAAGTCAACAAAATCTCAGCTATTTACAAGAAATGTACAAAACATGAAACATTTCTCTTGAAAGATTCAGTCCTAGACTTTAAGTATTACTCCATATTCTGAATACTTTTTGGAAATACACGTATACATACATACCTTACACTATGTATACATGTGTGCATGTGTATTATCTGTGTTTACTACATATGAAATTGACTTTCCCCCTGTATGCATGGTTGCACAATCCTAGCTGAAAGTAATCTTCCCAAGTGTATGCAGTAAAAATTACCTAACACTTGCAATTCCTCCCATTACTTTAAAAAGCTAGTCATGTCTCAGCAAAAGCCAAGACTGCTTATGGTGTACAATCTGAAACCCAATTCTCTCTTGGCACTTTAACACTAGATCTGTCACCCTTTAACACCACAAAATCAATACACTGGAATGTCATGGTTCTCTGATGGCCCACAAAGTCAAGGCATGATCAATTTCAACTTCCTTACTAGACAGAAACAGACTTAGACAAATAAAAATGATTTCATTCAAGTTACAGTCAATAAAACAAAAGAATGAAGGTAGAGATTGTCAAATTTACTAGACTCAGTCTAATAAATTTACACTTAAATTCTGATCCTTTTAAAATTCCAAGTTACTTGTGAGCCCAGCCAAAAGGCATATATAAAAGTTAAAATAAGCCTGAAGGAAAATCCATTTGCCAGCTTATGAAATACTATCAATGTTTGTGCATTTCTTCTGTGACACTCATGAATAAGCTGTAGGGAGAGATGATTGTTGGAATATATCTCTAGAAAACAACACAATGTTTGGTCTCACTGCTTGGTGAGAATAGGAGTCTTGCATTTGTTTTCATATATCCAGTACTGAGACTAGTTCATGATTGAGAGTCGGCCATTAAGAATTGCTTTGTTAGAGAATAAAAGTTTTGCTGCATGAGTGAAGTATACTATGGTAGACAAACTGTGCAAGCAAGTGGTTCCTCTTGCTTGGCTCCGTTGTGGAAGCCTGACTTCTATAAGCAAGCACAATAGCAGACACTCAGCAAACATCTGCTGATTTGAGTGACTTAAGAATGGCTACTGTTCTTGGAGCAGAAAAGTGAAAGGACTATGCGTTAATCCAGGCAATCATTTCTGCCCAGAGGGGAAAGGGTGTTGCTCCCTTCCGCCCTCCTCCCTCTGGAAAGAAAGATGGCGGCCACATGGGGGCCTTGTGGACAGGAGATATGAGCCGGGGGTGTGGGGGCGACTAAAACCTCATGGGAAGGGGGGCGTTCTGGTCCGTCCTTCACGCCCTACCGAGGTCACCAGTTGCCCCCCACGAGCAGCTCTCCAGCACAGCCACGGCCCCAGAAGCACAAGGACTTAATGCAGAACCCAGCAGCTTGGAGCAGAAAAGTGAACGGACTCTGCATTGATCCAGGCCATCAAGTCTGCCGGAGGGGAAAGGGTGTTGCCCCATTCGCCCTCTCCTCTCTGGAAAGAAAGATGGCGGCCACATGGGAGCCTTGTGGACAGCAGGTATGAGCCGGGAGTGTGGGGGCGACTAAAACCTCATGGGAAGGGGGGCGTTTCGGTCCGCCCTTCACGCCCTACCGAGGCCACCAGTTGCCCCCACGAGCGGCTCTCCAGCACGGCCACAGCCCCAGAAGCACAATGACCTAATGCAGAACCCAGCAGCTTGGAGCAGAAAAGTGAAAGGACTATGCGTTGATCCAGGCAATCATTTCTGCCCAGAGGGGAAAGGGTGTTGCTCCCTTCTGCCCTCCTCCCTCTGGAAAGAAAGATGGCGGCCACATGGGAGCCTTGTGGACAGCAGGTATGAGCCGGGGGTGTGGGGGCGACTAAAACCTCATGGGAAGGGGGGCGTTCTGGTCCGTCCTTCATGCCCTACCGAGGTCACCAGTTGCCCCCCGCGAGCGGCTCTCCAGCACGGCCACGGCCCCAGAAGCACAAGGACTTAATGCAGAACCCAGCAGCTTGGAGCAGAAAAGTGAACGGACTCTGCATTGATCCAGGCCATCAAGTCTGCCGGAGGGGAAAGGGTGTTGCCCCATTCGCCCTCTCCTCTTTGGAAAGAAAGATGGCGGCCACATGGGAGCCTTGTGGACAGCAGGTATGAGCCGGGAGTGTGGGGGCGACTAAAACCTCATGGGAAGGGGGGCGTTTCGGTCCGCCCTTCACGCCCTACCGAGGCCACCGGTTGCCCCCCGCGAGCGGCTCTCCAGCACGGCCAGGACTCCAGAACACAGAAACCAATTTCTTAACTATCTGACTTTCAGTAGAAATACTTCCAGGGTCAATAGGTAAAAGAGCAGAAATCCAAAACCAACATTTAATTCTTGAACCCAGCCGTAGAAAGCAAATCACTTCACAATGCTTTTTCAGCATGTCTGATTTGGGGGGGGGGGGTAAACTCTAAATAATAGTGGTGAATCTTTTATTGAAACAATGAATCTAATCAAAGCAGATAGAGTGTTAACTAGAATTCATCTGCTTCACAGGGACGGGGAGGGGTGGGGGGTGGGGTTTTATTGGGATTCTTCATGGTAAAAAATAAGTATTGGTAAAGGGAAATGTGTTTGATATTTGCATGACTGAGACATAAACCTGAAAGCTTTGTAACCTTTCCCACAGTGATTCAATAAATAAATTAAAAAAAAAAAAAAAAAAAAAAAAAAAAAAAAGAATGGCTACTGTTTCACTAATCAATTTTTAGCACTGTGTAGAACTGAAATGATTGAGTGTTGATTTTAATTTATAACAATACTATACAGGTTTGGTATACTGGGTTTATATTACCCTAGATTTCCATACATATTTAATACAAAGATGAATTATTTGGCAATGTATAGAAGGAAAAAGAAATGAAGCCCAAGATTCAGAAGGCATCGAGCTTGGGTTTTCTCGCTTGCAATACAAACTTGTTTTTCTTGACAATGTTCCTCTCCTCTATAATGCATAATAAGAAAAAGTGGGAGACAGTATTTATTTGGGAAATAAGTAGATCCATACTTTCTTGGGTAAGTGTAAAGATATGAATTAAGAAGAAATCAAGAAAAATCATGCTATAAGTCAGAGAAATGCTAGAAAATAAACCCTTTAATCAAGTTAAAAGAAATTGGAGTCATTTATTTGAAGATGGAGAAGTGTTAAAAAATTTTCAGTAAAGTAAACCGGTGTGGGAATCTTAAAGGCATTTGGGAACAAACCAATACTATGAAATCTCACCAAAACAGACAGCTTAGACTGGTTTACTCCTTTGGCCCCTCCTAATTTCAACTAAAAAGAAACACCCAGAGTACTGTGTTTTTCTCTTAAATGGAAGTCCTGTGACAAAATTCTGATCATTCTGATCAACACTCAATCATTTCAGTTCTACACAGTGCTAAAAATTGATTAGTGAAACAGTAGCCATTCTTAAGTCACTCAAGTCAGCAGATGTTTGCTGAGTGTCTGCTATTGTGCTTGCTTATAGAAGTCAGAATTCTGATCACCTCTCATTAAATAGAGAGGAAAATCATGCAAAGGGAGAAACAGTTTTTGATTAATAGTTAGAAAAAAATTAGTAAAAGGATGGTGAAAAATTCTTCTAAAAAACTAACTGATAAATTATTGACTTGTCATAAGGGAAAATTTACTCATATAACTTTGTTTCATATATTTCTGTGACTAAATATATCTTTAAGTTATATATATGTTAAGGGATAAAACTAGAAAACAGAATAATAGAATTAGAAAGAAAAGAGAAGACGAAAATGTTACTACAGTAATACTATTAGACACGATCTACAGATATAAAGATGTTTTCTACTTTATCAATTACCATTTTCACAGACTTTATGTCAATGAAATCCTGCAGAAAGGGAAACTTTTAAAAAATATTACAATCTCTGGGTCAGACACCATAAGAAATGCATTATAATTAAAACTTTGTCATTTTATAACTCGCTTAACTTCTAGCAAAGTTTTTTCAATATAAATTGGAATTCATAGTGTATGATAATTATTAGAATTCACAATGTAAAGCATGAATAAATGCTTTTAATTTACTTTTGTATTGTTTTGGAGTCACATCCAACAGGGTACTGGGTCACTCCCAATTTGTGTCCAGGGCTCATGCAGTGCCAGGGATCAAATCTGGTTCTCCCAATGGCAAATCCTGCACTTTAGTCTTTTCAACCATTTTCCCAGTCCTGCCAAGGTGATTTCTCTAATAAATTGTTTTTACTAATAGCTTTTTATATAAGATGATGCCAGCAAAATACCGAAGACAGAGGTTCTAGCACACAATAATCACTCGCTTATTATTATAATATGACAATGTTGACCATATCTTATTTAGAATAAGTTTACCACAGAGGGAGTCCACCAATACTATTTTTCTGTTATGTGATATTTCCCTTAAAGTACTACTATTTGAAAGTATTCGGTCTTAAACAGGGAGAGTCCGAGTTTCTCTCCTTGAAATTGGTACCCAATAAAAATACCAAAGTTGCAGCAGGTAGATGAACACATAACAGAAATTGAGGCTCTGTGGAGTAGTTAGTCATGGTTTATAATCTAGAGTTACAAAATATAAGAATATTATTTCAGGTGTAAGAAGAAGTGGAGAAACAAATAAAAGATATGGAGGGAAGAGAAGAGTGGGAAGAGGGAAGAGAAAGTAGCACCGCACTTTTGAGTTTACAGTCCATTCCTGAAGACTCAGTTCCATGAGTATCCCATTTCAGAGAATATAACTTTCACTTCTCTTACTACAACCGGAGGATTAATTAAATATGCATTTAGGTTTAGCAATGCAACATGTTGTAAAGTTGGATATAGAAAATTTGAATCTATGAAATTTTATCCCCCTCCCCAAAAGCTCAATAACCTCTGTTTTCATATTGTTATGTGAACTCTCTATGAACAGCAAATTTGTACTAAGAATTTTATAAAACAGCAGCTCAGTTGGCTGAGAATCTCTCATGGCACTTCCAGGCTGCCTGATCACAACTAGGGAGGTGACTTCTCCTGTAAAAAGAGAATGTATCTTATAAAATTCTCTTTTATAAAATGATATAGATATTCAAATAAGAAAATAGTTACCTATTTCCTTCTAATCCTTAGTGATGGAAAGTGAGAGGAGTTAAAATTCTGTGACTACAAGATATTTTCTTGATTATATCTTGAATGTATTCTGAAAATAAGTGAAAATCACATTAATGTTTACAGGTTTTCTGGGTTTCTTTCCTGGGAAGAACAAAATCCCCAGCACTGCACTGTAGCAGTGTCCTCCCGTTGTTCGATTTGCTCAAGCGGGTCCAGTAATGTCTACATCATCAGACTTGTTGTTATTGTGTTTGGCATATTGAATACATCATATGGAGCTTGCCAGGTTTTTGCCATGTCGGTGAGATACTCTCTGTAGCTTGCTGAACTCTCCGAGAAGAGTGGAGGAATTGAACCCGGCTTGACCGGGCCGGCTGCATGCAAGGCAAATGTCCTACCGCTGTGCAATCGCTCCAGTCTGAAGAAGAAAATAGTCTATGTAAAATGAAGACCTTAGGGCCTGAGCAATAGTACAGTGGTTAAGGTACTTAACTTGCATGAGGCCAACCTGAATTCCATCCCCAACATCCTACATGATTCCCTGAGTACTGCCGGGAGTAATTCATGAGTGCAGAGCCAGGAGTAAGCCCTAAGTATAACTGGGTATGGTCTAAAGATATAAACATAAATAAATAAATATAGGCTTTAGATACCAGGTAGTCATAACTGACTAATGTCTGATCCCCTCTCCAACAATTCAGTGAATACCAGATTCCTCCGAGGACATATTGATACCCAGTCCTGGTATCCAAGTGGTCTTTCTGAAAAAGGATCTAGCCAAATTGTTAAGTGCTTTTGGATTAAATCCCAGAATGCGAAGGACTACATGTATGGCCTTGTTTTGTATTACTGACAGTAACAAAAAACTCCTGGATTTCACTATAATCCTAATTTAACAACAGTCATTTTTCAGATGTAGAGCTGTTTGAATACAGTCAAGTGTATTAAGCTAGGAAAAATTATGAACCTATCCAAAGTTAGAAGCTTCAATTACATACATGAAATATAAAAGGATATTTTCATCTGGTGGCAATAGAAAGACCAAATAACATCTTTGATATATTTACAAATCTGGGTAACTTATTTTGCCAGTGATATATTAGCTTCAAATGCAGCTTTGTGAAGTGACCTTCCCCCAAAAAGAGATGACTCATGTTATTTTGTTTGTACACTGCTCAGATCTGAGCCACCTGCTCAATTGTTGGATTCGATGGAAAAACAAAATTAAAATAAGCCAATAAGGTCATATCCTGAAGTTTGCTTAATAAGAAATCATGAAGTGTATACTGATAACTTTTTACAAAGACAAACTATTTCTTCAAGACCTCTCAAAATTCCAACCATAGTTAAACTTCCACAATAACCAATGGAATCATGTGATAATTATTTGATGAGTCTTTTGTTCCAATTTTTTTAATAAGGAAACTACTTTAACTTCATATTTATATAGTAGAATGTTGATGCTTTTGTAGTTTAGAATCATCAAAAGCTCAGATTATAGTTCTGGTTATAACTTCGATGCTAGTAGAGTTATTATCATGAGGTTGGCATTCAATTAGTATTCCTGGAGTGAAGGACTGTATCAGAAGAGAAACAATCTCCTATCACCGAAGACTCTATTCCCACCTGAGTTTCATATTTCTCTTTCCATTTACTTCACTCCAAACTGTTTCCATAACAAACACATTGGGTAACAACGTTATTTCTTATTTTTAAGAAGCAGGAAGTTATAAACCAATGTCAAACTACAATCCCCTAACTAAGGGAATCAGCCAAAACACATGAAGGCAATAATGATTTAACCTCTTGAAAAGGGAAAAAACATGATGGACTATTTCAAGTGAGTACAACTGGAACTGGGTGCATTAGCAATATCTGCGGGATCTACTTTTAGAACAAATATTGCTTGTTTGAAAACAGAGACTGAAATGATGTTAATCTTTAAGTGAAGGAAGCTGTTCATGGCTCTTTAATCAGAAAATGGTGTACTTGAATCATCCGCCCTTTCATTTTTCAACTCAGAATACCCACTGAGCCTGCTGCAGCAGCCATTATGAATACACCACTCTTAATAAATTCAATGGGTGTTTTGCAGTACAAAGCCTGTGGGATTGGACACTTCAGACTAAATTTCAGCTGTATAATCAAGAATATAGCTGAAAATGCCAATTAATGGAGCAAAGTACAAATAATCAAGCTTTAGCTATAGAAAAGCCCTTTATGAACTAAAAATATCACCTATGTAATCTATCCCTGACTTTGCTGGATAGCTCACCAGAAAATTAACAATCAAAGCTACTCAATTACATTCCAGGTAAAAAAACAAAAACTGATCTTTTAGTTTAAGAAAAATTTGTAAGGTAAAGGTAAAGCTAAAATTAAAATTAAAAAAAGTTCTCTACTTAAATAATATAGTTTTGTTATTGTTTAAACTTAAAAGCAAACAAACTTGCAAGATAGTGGGTCTTAACACCATAAGTGCCTCAAAAACAAGACAGAGAACATCTAAAATAACACTAATAAGCTTGAGGGAGTAGATTTTAATGCAAAAACATATTAATCTCAAAAATTACAGAATAATAAGCACAATTAATGGGAAAACAGACATATACATACACAAAGGGGAATTTTATTTTGAGGCCCTAGGAAGGAAGACTTAAAGCCAAATTGAAGCTTATCAGACAAAGATATGCATGCCAGGCGAGCAGTGAAAAAAAAAAAGCATGAAAGAATATCCACACAGATGGGAACGAGATAGCTGACTTGCAGGAAACCATCCGGAGTGACAGCTCGGCAGTATCTCCGCACCTGATCTGGCAGCCAGGGCCTAAGGGGGCTATACTGCAGCCAAGTCCACCGGATCCTTCAGGCAGATGTGGTTCTGCCCTGGAAGCTGTGTCCAGAACTGATGCTGGCAAGCCTGTAACTCTGCAAGTGGAGTCTCAAAAACATATCCATGAAAATCAAAACTCATTCTCCATCTTCATGGACACATAGCTTGATGCAAATTATACTTCATTGGAAGAATAACTATCAGAAGGAAATGTCTGCCAATCATTCCTATAAAAATATTCATTCTACTCTCATTCACTTGACTCGCCAACTTCAATTCTTTTAATATATGAAAGTGGAATCAGAAATCATCACTAATCAATATTAGATCAACTTGGTTGTAAAACAAACACATTTACATTCTTATAAAGTCACCTAAATATGATTGTCACCTCTGAAACTGTATTTACTCCTGTTATCTAATTTAAGAGTTAGTGTAACGTGATTCTTTATTTCAAATTGGGTCCAGAGCAAGCATCATCTGTTTATCCTTATCTATTGTGTTGTAAATACTAATCTTACTAAGACAGTGTGCAAGTTGATATTTAAAGATACATGGGAAAGAATAGAGTAACAGAAATTGAAAATAAAATCATGCATAAACTGCAAAATATGCACAAATTATATATATATTATATATGCACTAGCATTTGATATGAATCCCCACTGACAACATAAATAACAAAAGCATGTTTGTTAAGACCTTTTCTTACTTAAAAACCTCCTTCTCTAAAACCTTCATTAACTTCCAATATTTATTGAGTTCAATTTCCTGCCTTTGGTCTACACTAGTACACACGACAGGAACGAATGGAGATACTACTAGCACCCACTCGAGCAAATCAAAGATCAACGGGATGACAAGTTATAAGTGATAATTTCCTGCCTTAGTGGGACTGAGTTTCAGAGAGTGATTCTCTGATTCAGGCTGACTGAGATCTTCTTGTTCATTTCTCCGTTTGCAAATAGAGTTTTCTGGGAAAGTTGAAAAAGAACCAAATGTTTCACAACTCAGACTGTTTCCATTCTCCTCTTCTCCTGGTGACATGATTTTATCTATTTTTAAAAGTTTTGACACTTTCAGTAAGAAGCAAATGTGACTTGATCCTGTTAATAAAATGCATTGTAAGTAGCCAATCAATTTAGTAATACTAAACCCTATTTGCAAAATTGAGCAGGAAACTCAGAGCAGAGATCACATACAGTTGCTACATCTTTAAAATTTCCTCACATGGGTGACTTGACCATGCCATCAGGCTTAGAATGACAGTCACACCATTTTTTCCTATCAAGAATGTTTCATTAAGAAAAATTGTATGATTCACTTATTAATTATTCTGCATAATGTTTTTAATTCTAAGTATCATTACATTAAGGTAAAATGACAAAGGTTATTACACAACCTTTTCCAAAGAAGCAAAAGTGAATTTCATATTCACTGACACAATTATAACAAAGCAGGGCAGGAAATGAGTTACCCAAATTGGAATTTTACCAGCGCCTTTGATGGTTCCAGTGCAACAGGGCTTGATTTTATTTTTTTTTTCCTTTCCGCTCAGGCTTATTTCATAGAAAGCAATATGAGTTTTCTGAGTAGTTTGATTTTCTCAAGTGTCCAGTTCAGTGTTCTAAATTGCAAGGTAGATACGAAATTCTGCTTTATTCGTCAGATCTGACTTTGCTGTTGTACTTAAATTCTAAACACCTCTCTTCACACAGAACCTCTGAGAGACTGAGGGTTTACTGATTTTTGGCAGAGCTACTAAAGATTCTTAGCCCCAGTGAAAGGAAGATTTTCATCAGGGTTTTTACAAACAAATCTTCACAGTTTCCCCCTTTTTAAAAAGATACCTTGAACTTCTGTCTGTAAAAGGTCCCATGTTGACGAGAATATCCAATATACTTCACCTTATGTGAAGTTGCCCATTGAGGTTTTTTTTTTTTCAGAGCACATTTGCCACTTGATAAATCATTAGCATCACTTCCTGTAGCACTGAAGTTTTCCCTGGGGCTTCCTACTAACTAAGGGCTAATCACCCCTGTTCTTATTTAGCTCTTGAGTTCCGATTAGATCATAGTTTAAAGTGGTTGATTGCAGACTGCTAATTCTTACCTGACAACACAATGAACAAAGACTATATATTCAAGGAATATGTTTTATTTTTCCTCCTAACCAATCCATACCTGCTGTTGTATTATAAAATGTGAAACCATGCTGAGCATAGCTGTTCAGGGAAAAGATACTAATAAGACTTCAGTGGCCACATGATATTACCATGGGGATTGATAATGGCTAAGTTATTTACAGCCCATTACTAATTTTAAAAGTTGATGTGGCAGGGCCACAGAGATAATTCAACAAGCTAAGTACATGCTTTGAATGTGTGAGGCCTTTGCTCAATCCCCAGAACTACATGGTCTCCAAAGCACACCACCAGGAGTAATCCCAGAGCATAGAGGAAGGGGAGTTCATGAATACTTGGGGCGTGGCCTAAAATGAAAGAAAACAAACCCCAAAAGTTCATGTGACATCAGGTGCAATTTCACACCACAAACAAAGGATTTTCAGGCAAACAGCCAAAGAGCTTTTAAAATTAATTTGACTGATTGATAGGAAAAAAATGCTTCTTGCATTTCTCTCCCAAGAGTAAACTTCCCCTATAAAACCTTTCTGATATGTCGTGGTAATGTGATACTGTATTAATCAATTTCAAAATATTGCAATCTGAAGAAAACATGATGCAAATATTAAAAGCTGTGTCAAATAGATATCTTTTAATTTCATAGAATAATATTACTACAGGGTCAGGGAGATAATTCAAAGGTGAGTGTATGCTTTAAAATTAAGAGTCCTAAGTTTGATCTCTGGCAATGCCAGCCAGGAGACAACTCCAAGCACTGAGCTGGCACTAGCACCTAAGAACTTTCAGTTAAATTCCAAAAAACAATATAAGGGGCTGGAGTGATAGCACAGCGGGTAGGGCGTCTGCCTTGCACGCAGCCAACATGGCCGACCCGAGTTCGATTCCTCCACTCCTCTCGGAGAGCCCGGCAAGCTACCGAGAGTATTCGATATGCCAGACACAGTAACAACAAAGTCTCCAATGGAGACGTTACTGGGCCCGCTCGAGCAAATCGATGATCAACGGGAGGGCCTTTACTTACTTTACTAATATATATAAAACATATTTATATAAAAATATTTTATATTTTCCTATAAAATGGGTCATAGGTCCGCAAGTTTTTAAAACAAATTTGCAGTGTATGTTTTAAATTTCATATGATATAGTATTTCTACAAAAATATATCAATATACACTTATTAACACAGTTGTACCTTAGCTGAAGGGATTTAAAGCACAATTTTCCCTTCATGTTCCAATGCAGTTTCATATATGAAAGTCACAAATACCACACTGTTATCATTTAGCCCATAGCAATTTTTAGACGGAAGAAGGAGGAAGATGAGGAGGTGGTGAGGAAGAGGAAAAAAGAATGAAGAACAAAGAAGAAACAAAGAAGGACAAAGAATGAAGAAGAAGAAGATCTCAGTTTTTAGTTACATATAAATGTTCTCTGAGTTTTTAGATAGCTGTCATACTAAATTTCATTTGTAGAACAATGAACTCTTATGATTATGGAGGATAAACTTTTCATGAAAATCATCTTTCTCCCTTTTCTCTATATGTAAAGAGAATATCCCACTGGTACAGAATCCCCAGGGTCTCCTTCCTGTGACGTCTTTTTCAAGCCCACTTGTGTCTCTTACCAGGTGTTACTTCGTTCTTTACTCAGTCTTAAGGGAGTTTGGCTCCTCCCCACTCCATCCCAATTATCAATATGAATGTTAGATAATTGGCCCACTCCATTGACTGATGTGTTTTCCTAATGAATTAAAGGCCCTTCTAGTGAACCACCACCAACAGGTGGAACAGGAAGTACTAATTAATCAACCTGAATTTCTGAGGCCATTATTAACTCAAGTCCTTTGATAACATTTTCAACTCTCAACTATCAAAACACCCTACCCTCTCACCCACCTTCACACCTCACTTCCCGACAGAGAGATCATAAACTCTTTATAAATTGCACAGGACTTTCAAATAACATACAGATGTACAAAATATGCACTGAAACTGACGTTCCGCCCCCGCCCCCTTTGGCCTCTCAAATTTTGCAATTAGTTCCTTAAAAATAAAGTTGTAAAATCCAAAAAAGACAATTGTGGAAAAAATAGGAAAAATCATATACACTTGGCACAGAAAGTAAATAATGCACTAATGATGGCACTAAATGTGACATTAGAAATCATGGGTCTGGAGAGATAGCACAGCGGGTAGGGTGTTTGCCTTGCAGGCAGCTGACTCGGATTTGATTCCCAGCATCCCATATGGTTCCCTGAGCACCGCCAGGAGTAACTCCTGAGTGTAGAGCCAGGAGTAACCCTTGTGTATCGCCAGGTGTGACCCAAAAAGTAAAAAAATAAATAAATAAAAAAGGAAATCCATAAAGGCAAAAAATCAGAAGTCTGAAAAATACTTAGTAGAGCAATGACCAAAAGGCACACATCACCCCTCCATCAAAAAAATTAAGTCACATTCCAAAATGTTAAGATTTTTAAAAATTTCTCTCTGAAATACTTTAAACCTTCTATTTCAGACCTTATGATACAGACACTGTAATATAAAATCCAGGACACTAGATGCCATTGATAAGAGAAGAGGCCTTTTCTCTAGATTTGAGGAGGAAAAATAGGATATGTATATCAAAGTAGGATGTTTTTCAGGTTTGTGATCCATTACCAGACTGTGACTTGACATTCATCCTCCAAGTAGCTTTCTAGAACAGTACAGGAAATGAGATATTCTAACATGTAAATTCTACTTTGCTTTCTATCTCACTTAGATTCAAGTACCTGAATCCACTCTGCCTCCAACAAACTCTTGAGCTTTCGAGATAGTACAGTGGGTAGGGCACTTGCCTTGGATGAGGGCTACCTGGGTTCGATTCCAGGCACCACATATGATTTAGTGAGACAATCAGAAGTTATTCCTAAGAGCAGATTCCTCAGCACAGCCAGATGTGGCCCCCCAAACAAACAAACCAATAAATTTAAATTCCTCCTCTGCATTCCAGATGCATTCTAGTTTCCTATATGTCACCTCTTCCTAAACACAAAAATATATCTCTCAAACAGATCTTATGTGCAAGAATAAAGATCCGCTGAAAGAGAAATCATTGAGTAAAGTCAGTTGCATACATTTAAAGTTGAAATATGACTAGACTCTTCATGTAAAACAAAGTTATGATAAAAAGAAAGGCTGGTACTTCCAGGATAACATATTTCATTTACCCTCTTTAATCCTTTGAATAGCTTAGAGATTCATTAATTAATTGGGCATTGTAACATTTATAAACTTGTTATCATAAATTCCCGGCTTCTGCCGCATCTATCAGTACTTCTGCTCTTCTCTCTTTGAGGTCTTCCTTGATCGCATCTCTGCACTGCTTTGCAAGCTCGGACGTTAGCTTGAGGTTGCCTGAGGCATGCGCCAAACCACGCTGGCGAATTAGCTCAAGAGTTTTCGAAGATAGGCGACTTTTTGTGGCTATCTCTCTCTTGGCGTTCCTCGCACATTCATGGAGGTGCTGAACCAGTCGATCGTATTCCTCGTCAATGTTGTCAACAATGGCATCTTCCCATGTTGCCGCAATAGTACCAAAGAGTTCCCAGTTGGTGGTCATTCTGGGAGTTCTCTTTTTGAACTTTGCAGCCCTTTCTCCCCGCTCTGTGAAGTAGAATTTTGCACGAAGGAGACGGTGGTCCGATCCCGTTCGAAATTTTGGGACAACAGCGACATCAGTCAGGCAAAACCGTCGATTGAATATGATGTGGTCTATTTCGTTGTGGAATCGTCCACCGGGAGACTCCCATGTCCATCGTTTAGATTCTGCCTTCTGGAACTGTGAGTTACCATGAATGGTCTTGGTCGACATGATGAACTCAGACAGTCTCTCACCCTGTTCGTTCCATTCCAGGCCATGGGTCCCGATGTGAAGTTCTTCAGCTGATCTTCTCGGTCCTATCTTGGCATTAAAATCACCCACAATGATCTTGTAGAAGGTGTGGTCTTCTTTATAGAACTTCTCCAGCTCCATGTAGAACTTCTCGATTTCTCTTTCATCATAATGAGATGTTGGTGCGTAGACAATGAAGATAGAAACTGCAGGCAGTGAGCCACATCTATTCAAATGTAAACGTCCGATTCGGGTTGTTAGGCATTCGAATGAATCAATGCTCTTGGCCAAGTTTGTGTTGACAAGGACACCGACGCCTCCAACACCTCTTTTATCGCATGTTCCGAGGAACAATTCTTCTCCGGTGTCGAAAACAGCATGGTGAGATTCGTGCCTTCTTGTCTCGGTCAGACCAATGATGTCGTACTTGATCATTCGCGCTTGTACCATCAGGTCCTCGATGGATGCATCTGATGCTAGCGTACGTGCATTGAAAGTACAGACGATCATTTTTGTCTTCCTTCGTTGTGGCAGCCTAGGTCGGCCTTGAGATTTTGTCGGCCTCTCCTTTCTCATCCTTCTCAGTGCTGCCATGTCGGTGAAGCCTTCAGGGTCAGGTGAATGAGACCAGTTGTAGTTACTGGTTTTGGCATATCAAATACACAGCGAATAGCTTGCCAGGCTCTTCCGTGCGGGCGGAATACTCTCGGTAGCTTGCCAGTCTTTCCGAGAGGTATAGAGGCTTTTGGGGTGGCCTCTAATCACCCTTGTAGGTGTTACCATATTTGAACCCTATCAAATATGGTACGACAATTCCAGAAGATGGGTATTTAGTGTCTTATGATGTGTTGCGCGGCCGCTTGCGGCCGCGCGGGTCCGGAAAGCGTCCTGGAATGTGGCGACGGCTGGGTACTGGAAGTAGTGTCGAGAGTGGAAATCTGCCAGTGGGGTATTTATCTGGGTAGGGTGGGTCTCCTGTGCACAATTCGATCCCTGGGTGGTTGACGGAAGCAGACATTAGGTTGTATTTTTACAACCTAAAAATACATCGCGCTACTAAAATATTGACTCATTAAATGTCCTTGTGGCTCATTGATACTGAAACCAATATTTGGGCGTGATCCCTCCAAAGCCGAAGAGAATTTCAAAGTAGATGGGAATCCACTGAGCACACATTTAACCATTTTGGATGGAAATATCCTATAGTATGTTTTATATGACCTGATTTCAAGAGATGATACATGAAAGCTTTATTATTGTACATACAAAGCATGCTGCCTGGTTTCTATCATCTGAAATGAGTACGTGTAGCTTTTTAGACTTAAGAAAAGATTTGCGGGGCTGGAGCAAGAGCACAGCAGGTATGGCATTTGCCTTGCAGGCTGCCGACCCAAATTCGAGTCCCAGCATCCCATATGGTTCCCCAAGCACCTCCAGGAGTAAATCCTGAGTGGAGAGCCAGAAGTAACCCCTGGGCGTCATTGGGTGTGACCCAAAAAGAAAAAAAAAACATTGGTTCCTAAACAGGTACTTTCTAACATCTAGTTGTTATCTAGTATTGATAACAGAATGTAAACATGATACGATTGCATCATAATTTGTAGTGAAATTATATGCTACAATCAAATTTGGAGTGGAATAGTAAATACACATAAGTGGTACAATCATGGATTAAATGAGAAGCAGCAGTTTCCCAAATATATTTGGCAACACCTTTTTAAAGGTTCTAATTGCTCATTTTTGCTTGATATATAATCTTCCAAGCAGCAAAGATCATTCAGTAAATGAATACTGAAAATGTGTAAAATTTAATTCAGAGGCAAAAGAGCCTGATTTGTAAAACATAAGTCCAAGGGCAACCTCCAGTGCTGCCCATATATACCATACTGGTTCAGGCAGTTCTGCTTTTTGAGACCCCAGTGTGGTAAGCCACTGTGAACCACAAAAAAAATTGAACCATAGCCAAGTCTGTGCAAGCACAAAGATTACATATGTATGAGATATCTACAAGACACCAAAACTAAGGACACAACAGACCCGTAGCCAAGGTTGCAAACAAGGACAGTCACACCAAATAAGAACATGTGGGAGAACACTAAAATCATATATGTATCACTTTTGTTCATTGCAAATAACAACATAGGGATGAAAGTAAATTTAATATGTACATTTATCAAAATGCAGGCAAATGATAATAACGAAGCAAGAAGAAAGTGATATAGCTAACAATTAACATATGTGTAGCATAGTTTTTTTCTTTTGGTGGCCTAAGATATTGAGACCCTATTTCATCATTAATTAAAAGGGACTTGAGAAATACTGGGATCAAAAACAAAACTGATACTGAAATCCCAGACTAACAGAGCACTCTGGGATTACATTTCCTGCTCTGACTAGACAGCTATACCCAGGAGGCGACAGCTGTACTTGATGTAATACTGATTTACCAAGTCAGTCATGAATGCACTCTCAATATTGAGAGACCCCTCTTAAACCTCTACATTCATCGTGAATTTGGGCAGGTGATTCTTATTTCACAAATTTGAAGGAGTTTTGATATTCAAAATGCATTTACATTGCATGGTCTACATATTAGCAATGGTGTCATTTTAATTAGGAACCATCTATAACAAATTACAATTAAATTAGTGCCAATTTGACTGTGTACCACAGAATCCTTATAAGAAATCTTACTTATTGACAAGTCACTAAGAACTAGAATTCTAGAATTAGAAAAGGAATACTTGAAAGCAAAACACCCATTTTAAGCCAAATATAGTATATTAAAATGCTGTTTGCCATTTATCTATGCTCTTCTCATTATAGGGAGTAATCAGGTTTAGAATATTATGATTGTATGTAGATTCAGTCTAATGATGGATAAATACAGATCCAGTAAGTTGATTTTGCTTATAATGACTGAGAGAAATAGCATGTTTATTTGATTTTGTGTTTACTGTAATTTCACATTTTACAACTGGCTTTAAATTTTCAAAACTCTTGATGCCTTAATCAGAAGATCTAATGCAATCCAGTGCAAGACAGTAATAATAGAAGACTAATGTTTTCCATTAAAAATAATATTTTCTTTGGTCTTTGAAAGTCCTCCAGGGGTAAACTGTTTTAATTTAATAGCTGCAATTGCTCTTCAAATATTCAGCAATATTAAAAGCAAAGAAAGTACTCCTTTTTTAATCAACCAACTTAGAGTCGGAATAAATGAAGATGTTCGTATCATGATTCAAGAAGCGAGAAGAAAAAGAGTAAATAACTTTTGACAGAGAGCGCTCTTTGAATAAATGAAGATTTGGTAAGTTTTACCTTTAAAAGTCTGCAGTTTTAGTTTTATTGCACATGTGTGTGTGAATGCATGTCTATGTGTATGCGCAGATTCAACAGTGTCTCAAGCAGTACTCAGGGGGCCTCCAGGCCCTTCCAGGTATACTGAGTCCAGATGTAGAAGCCGGAAGTTATGGTGCTCAAGCCCAGAGAGTCTGCAGGCTACATTCTGTAGGGTGTATTGTTTTGAGACTCTAACTCAGGGTCTTTCGTGCACAAAATATATGTCCCAGCTCACTGAGCTCTCTACTCATATCTACATTAATATACTTAAAACAGTAAAAACTCATTGAGAAACGGTTTTTATATTATTGGCCACACTGTGTTCCCTAATGCCTTAGAGGGACAAAATACTCCAAAATACTAGTCATAAAAAAATATATAAAATTTTTAAAACAACCGCTCACTTTATTTTGTTTTGGCTTTTAGGTCACACCCAGCTGTGATCACTATTTGGTGCTTATGGATCACTTTCAATGATGCTCAAGGGACCAGTAGATGGAGCCCAAATCTCCTCCCTTCAATTTATGTGCCCCAGCTCACTGAGTCATCTCTCTGGCCCAGATTAACTTTTTTTTTTTTTATAATACAAACTACACACTGTTAGGTGCAATTATTGCAAAGCATGCTCTTCCAAAGAATGCTTACTCCAAGTCAGAAAAGACAAATGCATGTAAGGGTAAATGCATTACATACATAATATGTAATGTAATCCATTTATCTCAATTCTATTTTATGTTGTATTCATATGACATAATTCCTTGAATATGTATGTCTTCGTAACATTTAGAAGAAACATGATTTTATTTGAATTGTGCAAGAAACAAGCTCAGTGTCAAAAAAGATACTCAAGGGTGAATGACAGATATGCTATGAGATCATGTCAAAATAGCTCTGTCTCTCTCTTCCTTTAAAATTTCAGACAATTCACATTCTACGTGTCTGAATTTTTTATTGCCAAGTAGGCAAAATATCAAACCTACCTTATAGTGCTATTGTCTGAATTTCATAATACAATACATTTTTAAAAATTAGCTTAAATTTGGCATGTACTTCCAAAGCTCATTGGAAACACAAAAGAAAGCATATTCTTATTTTAGAGTGCAGGATTCCTTAGTTGATCTAAAAGCAATTCCCTAATGCTATCATGTGTGCTATCGTAGTCACTAGTTCCCTATGAGTTACTAAGTGAAGTCAATATATCTAGCCTGAATTGAACTTATATACCATCATTACAGAATACACTACAAATGCTGAAGGCACCATTTTTAAATTTAAATGGTATCACATTAATAATTCCATATTGGTTAAATGTTGATACTTTGGACTGAAGTAGCTGAAACATAGGTTAAAGGTTGGAGCAATAATATTGCATGTGGTCCCTCAAGTACTGACACAAATAGTCCCTGAACACAGATCCAGGAGCCAGCCCTGAGCAGAAGTGGTTGTGCCCCACCTCCCTGCAAGTAAAAGGTGTTTGAACTCAATCCTTAAATTTCATTTCTACTGAATTAGTGGAGCCATGGAAAATAATAAATTAATAGTTTGGACAAAGACTTTATATTAGACAATGCACCAAAGAATCACTCAGGGGAATAAGAGAGATAGTACTGGGGTTAGGTCAACTTCCTTACCAGTGATAGACCCTAATCCAATCTCTTGCAACACAGAGGGTCCCCTGAACTCTGCCAGGAGTAAATCTTAAGCACAGAGCTAGAAATAAGCAAAGGTGACCTCCATGTGAAAATAGTAATTACTCAAGATGCTATTTAAAAATCTATTCCCTAAAAAATTTCCTTTGTGAGTCTTTCGCAGGTATAACTTTGCAAAAATGGTTTCTTTAATCTTCATTCATTGACATTGCTAAAAATCAGGTCTCATTTTGTCCTTTATCTGTAGAAAAAATTGAGTATTTTATCTAAAAGATCTGAATATTTGTACTTAATGTCTAATGCATACTCAGTATTACATAATTAAAATGTTCAGGTACCCAACCGAAATTCTAATCTGAAAGCCAAAGGAAATTTGCAGACACTTCATCTTACAGGTAGAATTGAAGCATGTGATCTTTTCTTAACGTGAGGTGGAAACAGGATTTTAAAGAAGATGTTGGGAAGAAAGCATTCTGTAAGGCCCCAAATAGTCAAAAAAGATGTCTACTGAGTTGTGGTTCTCAAATGAGTTCATGAGTATTTGTGGGGGAAGTATCACTGATGCCATTACCTTTTGAGGACTATCATGGTTTAGTGAATTATTAGTGAATATTACCTACATAGGAATAAATAATAAGGAGCCATTTTTCCAAATAGAAAAATTAAATATATTGAATTGCTTAGTAAATTTTATTTATCAAGCATACGTATCAACCAGAAATGAAGGCTCAGAATTTCCATGAATATTAGAATAAAATTTAAATTATTGGTCTATTCATTTTGCATGTGCAATTCTGTCATATACCAGAACCAGAAAAGTAGAAAAAGTAGCAGAAATATGAACTTCTATAGAAGATAGTTTATATTTAATAAACTAATAGTGTTTATATAGATTAAACACTCTACATAAGTGTATAGAATGAAAACTTAAAATAATCTGCATTAATTCTATTTTTGCGCTATATTAAAAAAACTCTTCAGTGTTTCACTTTAGATACAGAATGTTTCAGTCCAATTTCTAAATACAATCAGAAGTATCATCCATCAACAAGAGAACTGCCACTGATCAAGAGAGAAAATAGTAGATTTGAGGCTGATGAAGAGTAACAGTTATTAAGAATGCTTTAGGTTACTGAAAATCAGAGAAAAAAGAGTTGGGGAAAGGTAAACTTAATCTTGAAAGATAAAAATGAGAGTCCCATCTTTATTCTGAGAAATTTGTGCTAAAGGAAGAGGAACGGTAGAGAAAGCAGGAAGCTGAAACTAACTCTTCTAGAGCAGTAAAATGATTATCTTCCTCTTTTAACCTTTTCTTTCCATTAAATTCTATAACTTTGGTAAGATCTCTGACACATTGGCGAGGGAGATGTCAGTGAGGTGAAAGTCACAAATACATGGAAATGTTGAGAAACTCCTTGAAAAGGAAAGCAATGGAATTTGAACTTTAAGGGTCAGACTTAAGACTTCTTTTCATTTTCCTTTTCATCCACAAAAAGTGTGTAAGTATGCGGCTGTGTGTCTGTGTCCATCTATACCCACTAGAGAAAAGTAGCGCTCATGTCTCTTTCTTTTTCTGTTTTATATAATTTATTGTTTTCATTTCCATTTCCCTTTCCTTTGTACTATTGTTTCAGGGAACAGGTGTCACAAACACGCTGGGCTCTGATGATCATGGGATGGGGCGTGGGGGCACACACACTTTAGTTGTGATACCTTCACACACTTAGCTACAGACAGCAGAGATGCTACGCTGCATCGTGGTATTGGGAATCCCAAGAGCTGGCTCTGGGTTCTCCCTGGGTGCATGTGGGTGGTGATGGGAAGTGAACCTGAAACCTCACACCTGCAAGGCAGGAGCTTTTGTAGCTGATCCATCCTGGGCTCCACTAGTGACTTGGTGGCACGATTTAATTAAAAGGAAAAAAATAAGTCTAGATTTCATTAGGGGAGGGGGTTGGGAACAGTAAATATTAAATAATAAGAAATTAAACCCTAACATGCATTGTGCCATGCATTGTCACTGTCACTGTCACTGTCCTCCCTTTGTTCATCGATTTGCTCGAGCGGGCCCAGTAACGTCTCCATTGGAGACTTTGTTGTTACTGTGTCTGGCATATCGAATACATCACGGAGAGCTTGCCAGGCTCTGTTGTGTGGGCGAGATACTCTCAGTAGCTTGCCGGGCTCTCCGAGAGGGGCAGAGGAATCAAACTCGGGTCGGCCATGTTGGCTGCGTGCAAGGCAAACGCCCTACTGCTTTGCTATCGCTCTAGCCCTGCCATGCATTATTGACCAAAAATTCCTTTGTTGTCTTAATCTATTCCTCTTGCTTCTGTTTTGGTATGTGGGGCATAACCTGCAGTGCTCGGGGCTTATGTTGGTACTCAGGGACCATTTCAGGACAGTGATAAATCTGGGATCAGTGATGTACAAGGCAACTGCCTTATCTCTGTATTATCACTCCATACACAGAACGCAAATTTAAGTATACAAAATAAAAAATTAGACTTACTTAAGTAATATAGCATTTACTCAATAAGTCATTTATAAGTGCTTAACATAAATTATGTCATACTATTATAAAAATGTAACAGTGTTCACTATTACATGCATGTATATGTTTTGATGTATGCATTGATTCTAAATAAAATCACAATGTAATGTTTTCCCCCTGAAATAAAGTTAAACATCCATTTACTTTAATATTCTAGTTCCATTTTTTGACTTCCTAGAAAAACAAGAATTTTACATTTCTGTGAGGACATAGGTAAGCATTAAGTTTGTTAGCTGATGATTGAGTTTCTTTTGTTTTTCAAAGGTCTTTATTTACACAGTTACCTAGAACTGATCCATTCAATTCTAGGAAACTCAATATTTAAGTAACTGTGCAGTAGCAGTAAGGAAACAGGAGGAGCATAAATAGGATTGTTTCTGTACTTATCCATAAGGAAAACTAAAATTCTTGAAGGATAATTTTAAAACCCTCTGCCTAAGAAATAAGATAGAGTAACAAAGAGACTAAAAGAAAGTCTGATTGTGCTTGTTCCTATAAATGCAAATGCAAATGCAAATTTGAAGATTGATAATTATTCTAAAAATGTGTACATCATTATTTTCTCATACTCTCTTCATTAAAATAAAACAGCATATATCTGAGCTATAAACAATCTGAAGATTTTGGTCCTCCAAGGCCAGGACCATGATCCTCCCAGCCAAGTTTTTACCTTCTTCTTGTCCACTTATTACAACTTGTCCATTTTTCCTATGCATGTGTGTGTATATATATGTATATATGTATACATACATACACATATATAAGAAAATTTTTCACAGTAATAAAAGACTTGAATGCAACTTTTAAAGTCAGTGTCACAAATTTATCAACCATTAGTGCTCACTATGAGGTACATCAGACAAATGGTTTCAGTTCTATATATCACTATATTTGCCTTATTCCAGTGTCACCAAAAATCATAATCTAAACTCTTTCTCTATTAACTGATTATTTATAGTTATGTAGCAGGGTTGCCACTCCACTACTCTCTTCCTTGCCAATCTGATCTTTGGCACCATGATTTTGAATTCTTACCCTTGATCTTTTCCTTACCTGAATCCTCAATTCCCAAATGCTCTTCTCTCCGATCTACATTAGGTCCTTCCTGTCCAAAATCATCTTCTTGCTAAAAACTAAACTGTTAGAAATTTAAAACTGAAGTCCTCACTGTTGCCTAACATTTTTAATGTCTTTTCTCTGCATTTCCCCCCATTTTTTGCCACCAACTAAATGTACACTTTGCATCTTTAAATTTGTATTAGCTGTCTCCACTGGAATGTAAGCATCCTGTGATAGCAATAATTTTTGTTAATGCTGTTCTCTGTTGTTCTGTAGTGTCTTAAGCACGCCTAACACAAAGCATGTCAAATAAATACTAAAAGATGATCATTTGTATTCATTAATTTGATCACACATACAATTTTATAAGCTTCTATTGAGAGTCTTCTGTGTGGAGGATATTGGGTCCTCAATGATAGAAAAAAATCCTTTTACCTGGGACTGTCACATTTCTGCAGGAAGAGGCTTCTAAGAACATAATTGCGATGCAAAGTGATTAGTGTATAGTGAATAAAGATGAAAAGTAGAGAAAAAGTCATTTAGCTAGTGTGGGAGGCAGGAACAGCATTACATAGGAAGTGACATATGAGCTGAGTCACTGAGTCATGAAATGTAAGTTTGTTTCTGAGGAACAGAGAAGGATCAAAGGACATTTCATGCAGAGAAAAAGGAATGTGCAAAGGCATAAAGCAGATAAAACAAAAGTTTCACCAGGCAAATAGCAAATAGTTTAGCGTGGCTGAGGCATGGAATGCTTTGAGGAAACATGATGGGTTCATTCAAATGATAAAAATTCTTTTTCCTTTGCTCGTGGGTCTTTATCCTATGGGATGCTACTGAAGTGTTTTACACACAGGAATAGGCTAGGTCGTCTAGAAAGCAATGTCTCACTTTTTGGCACCTCTGAGAGCTGTGTGAGCAGCCGATGCTCTGCAGATGGAAATCAGAGAGAGGATCAGAGTTCAGGCCCAGGCAGTGGAAAGATACCGAGTTTAGTTTTACACATATCACATTGGGATTTGAGAGACACAGAAACCCGGAAACCAACTGCTATCTGAAAATAGCTATTCTGCTAGGCAATGACTTCTAAAATAAAGCATGACACTATGGCTAGCAGCTTTTGATAGGAGCTTATGAAGTTAGGCGGTAAAGGGTTAAAATGAAGGGACCTGTTCAAAGAATTAAGGGGGCAGCTAGGAAGTAGTGGCAGCTGTTAGAGTAAACTACTAACAGCAAAGCTGAAAAGTCAAGTCTCTCTTCTTCACAGGCAACTTAGCCAGCACAGTTGGAAAGGAGGTTAGGGCATAAGTCACAGAGCAATGAGCCAATACACAAGAGGAAAATGAAGACAGGGATTCAGATGGTTAAAAGTTCTATATTATAAATGCAAGGCTAAGAACCTGGTAGTTTTTGAGGCTGGTAGGGATCTGATCATATTTATAAATAGAGGCAAAAGAACTAATGGGAGAAAGATATATACCAGGAGAGATAGAGAATGAAAAATAAAGCAATACTTTATGAGAAATTCGAGGGGATAAAACCATGTACGTAGAAAAAGACTAGCCTGAACAATATTTATAGAATCTGACACCAACTACGAAAAATAAAACAAAGCATGGTGCTACAAAAAGTAAAGGTTGGCTCAAGGTCACAGCATCAGACATTCAAATACCATCTGTAGACTTACAGAGTCCAAGACTTTGGGCAAATCATTTGAAAAGCTTCATTCTCTTCATCTGCTCACAGAAGTGGTAAGAATTCCTATTCATAAAGATTTGGGAAGAAATCCCCGCACAAATTCCTTTCTTGAAAGGCCCTTGGGACCCAGTTTGTACTACTTAGACACTACAAAGAAGAAAAGAATTAGGGGGTCAAAGGTATATGGAAGATTCAGGCCTAGAATCTTCTTTATTTTTTGAGAGGTGTAAAGAGGAAAGAGTAGAGCAAGGGGAGAGCAGATATCAGGGCCCACTGAGAAGCCTTTTGCTCACAGGCTTTTATAGGTAGAATCTGAAGATAAAAACAATTATAGAGAAAGTCAGCACTGAGCAATCACCTGCAGTGCTCCAGTCTAAAAGCCAGAGAAAAGAGGAAATGCTCATATAATTTTAAGAAGTCATGTATTGATCTATCTACAAACACACACACACACACACACACACACACACACATATATATACACATATATACACATACAGTCACACGCATAATACACACATACATACAGTCTTCAGAGTTTTATTTATGCAAAAATTGAGATGTCTCTCAAATTATTTTGTATTATTTCCGGATGAGGCTGAGTGATGAGCAGGAACCCCTCCGAGCACAGTACTGACTGCCATTCCTGGCAGTGCTCAGGAGACCTGGATCAAACCTGGGGATCAAATCTTGGCATGCAAATAATTCACCCAAGAAGTTAGAAAATTTGAAACTCTTTAGAATTTACATTTCTAAGATGAAAGCCCCCCTCAGCATTATCCTCCCATTAATATTATAGAAGCGCACACAGTATCACAATATCACTGTCTTCCCGTTGTTCATCAATTTGCTCGAGCGGACCCAGTAACGTCTCCATTGTGAGACTTGTTACTGTGTTTGGCATATCGAATACATCATGGGGAGCTTGCCAGGCTTTGCTGTGTGGGTGAGATATTCTCAGTAGCTTGCCAGGCTCTCTGAGAGGGGTGGAGGAATCGAACTCGGGTTGGCCGGGTTGGCCGCGTGCAGCAAGGCAAACGCCCTACCTGCTATGCTCTTATTGCTCCAGCCATATGGTTATATGAAGTGCACAAATACTGTGAAATGCTAGATGTGGTCTGTGACTTCATTTTAGAGAGGAAGTAAAATCACAGAGCACTGAGTTTTAGTTCTGTTCTACTCCTTTTTGACTATAAACAAATTTCTTGATGCCAGTTTCTTCATTTGTGAAATGCAGTATTAAAAATAATATCCATCAAAATGATAAGAAAAAAGGTGATTGAACCTGACTAAACACACCTGACTCAGTATCTGGTGCATAGAGATTGTCCAAAAAAGAGTATTTTGTTGTTGTTTTGTTTTGTTTTTATAGGGGCCACATCCGGCAGTGGTCAGAGAAGTATCTGAGAACCAACCTCTGGGCCTCATGGCCATTAACCATGTGTTCTATCACTTAAGCTATCTCCCTAGCTCCTGGATTTTGAATCATTGTAGGTTCTCTTAGACCACATTAAAACATTTCTCATTTTTAAATTGTTGAAACCATTAAAATACCAGCAAATGATTCTGGTAACTAATCAGAAATTTTGAGCACTAATTACTACTTGTTAAACAATGTCTACTTTTTACAATTATACAATGTAAATAAAAAAGAAGACATGAAGACATTGGGGTTTTTAAAAGAATTAAAACATTTAAATACAAATCAAATTGGAAGTATAACACTGAAACTCTATAAAATAGTGTCTGTATGACATATAAAAAATGATGAATCTCTTTAAATATCTTACATACTTTTCTGAATAGTATTATCTTGTGACCTTCATTTTTTAATAGCAATAAAAGTACCTTGAGCCTGACAAGATTTATTGTTTCCAAGGAACATCTCCCACATTTGGGTGTGAATTTCATTCTCATTAACACCTCTCAGCTTAGGACCTTTAATTCATAACTTTTATACGCTTAGAACACCTTTAGACCCTAAACAATCTAAAACAAAGCAATATATCATGTTTTCTGCAGAGGAAAGGGAAAATAATAAAGTGATACATTTCTGCTCACATCGCTGGGGCTGTTTAAATATGACAAGTTCCTTCCTTTCACTTGATAAATGACTTGAGAATCTCTGCTGCTGGACTGATGGGAAACTGAACTTATTTAGAACCTATTCTAATGAGACATGGTAGAGGCTGATGGAAACACTTTCTGTTACTGGCTCCTGCCTCCACAAAATATTGGTGGTGTGTCTGCGTAAAAAGGATCTAGCTTCTTCCCACAGATTTAAATTTTAGTTAATGTGACCGACCGCCCAGCTGAGAGAAGGATTCAATATTTTGCATGAAAATGCTCTTTGAAAACACACAGTGCTTGGCCATGTGCCCGTATTTATGACCAGCCACACTTTATAATTAGCTAATGCTTCTTATTAGTAAACTTCAAGGTACTCAAAGATCTGGATTTTATTTAAGGTGATAGATTCATGATTTAGCATCTTAATATGTGTGTGCAAAAAATCAGAGAATAGGAGTCAAATGCCCTTTCTTTTTTTGAGTGTTTGAAAGCAGCCGTTTTTTTTTATTGCATCAGCATATGTAATGAAATTTAGATATTCATTCTGAATGATATTGTAAGGGACATGAAAATAGTAGCAGACCTAAAAAAATAAAAATGTCTTATAACTGTTTTTTTAATGAAAGAAGTGATTTGCCTTCTTACAGTCACATAGTGGTCATATTTTAGGGAGCAAGGTAAATCTTAGTTTCAATTCTGCATCAAAAATCCATAGGGCTCTTGACATATGAGAAGTGACGCTTGGTGGGGTGCTTCAAATCTATATTAAACTGATAAATAACATCTTCAAAAGAATGGCTTCAGTTTAGTTACCAGAGACCTTAATGTAACAACTCATCAACAATTATGATGTGGGTCCAGAAATACAAGACAGTGGGTAGAGATGGCAGCTTCCTTGCACACAACCAACACGGGTTTGATCCTCATCACCCATACTTTCCCCTGAGCTCCGTCACTAGGAGTGAGCACAGAGCACCACTAGCCAGGAGTAAGCCCTGAGCACTGCAGGGTGTGACTGCGTCTTCAAAAAAATATTGTGGTGTGTGTGAAAATAGACTTCTATAATTTTGATTATTTAATAATATTATCCATTAAAATAAACTATTCCTAGATTAAAGCAACAGTATATAAATTGAGATACTTTTGTTTTGTTTCCTTATTAATGAAAGAGCATTGTAAAGGTTATCTCTCTTCCTACATTTAAAGATACTTGAGAGGAACTGAGATATGTCCCACAAATGGAAATAACCTGTATAGAAAAATTAAGAGAAATGCTCTGACCCTGTCTCTATTAGTGCCCATTGTTACTTATAACGACTTAAGAGTTGCCCAGGCATTACGCTAACATTTATGGTATTTTATCTCACATACTAGACAGCTTAGAATTCTCACATTCATTAACATGTTTTAATCAAAGATTCCTGGAATTTGTAATTCTTTTTAGTCCTTTCAGAGCTTCCCAAAATTATAACACCAAGTTCAAATGTTTCCATTTTGAAATCTAAAATTTTAATTGAAGGACAGTAATGCATTATTCACTTCCGTCTGTGAGAATGAATTGCTGCATATTTCAATATCAAAGATGTTTATCTATATCAAGGACATTTATTTGTAAAATGGTACCATAAAAAATACCACTTGCTAGGTATTTTTCATCCCCTAAAAGAGGATAGGGGGCTGATTGTTGGAAGCATTAAGGTCAAATTTCTGTTAGAAGCTTCTGTCTTTTACAAGTGATCACTGAGATTCTGACTTTCTCTGAAGGACTATGACTCAGGAAGGGTTAACAATATGTCAACAGCCAAAGAAGAATCCCTATTTTCTAATGTTCACTTGCATTTACAGCGTGCTTGACATTCCAATCAAAGAATAGTTTTGCATATCTACTACTCTGAGAAGAGAAAATATTGAGGTTAAGTCTTCAATTATAATAAAATTGTTCTTCAAGCTTCAGACGCAAGAGCAGAGAGAAGAAACAGCAGATAGTTGCTGCTACTGCCTCATACTTGGCATTGATCTCTAACTCTGGGTGTAAGTTAGAAATAATACACCACTCTGATCTTTAGGGCAAGAGGCGACAAGGAGAATGATAATTGGGGGGAATAAAAAGAAACTGAGAAAGAGTAGAAATTATGTGGGAATATTCATTTTTTTTCCAGAAACAATCAAAGTGATCCAGAGAGCTAGTTTTGAGCTTAAGGTGATTGCCTTGCCTGCAGCTGACTCTGATTTGACTCTTAGCACATCTTCTGGTTCCCTGAGCAAAGAGCCAGGAGTAGCTCCTGAGCACTGTGAAGTATAGTCCAAACCTAATTCCCCACTTCTTTCAAAAAAAATCTAATTATTTCCATGATATTGTTATCATGAATTAGAAATCAACACACATTTTGTTTTTGTCTTGCTTTTAAGCCCTGAAGAATCATTATGGTGGCATTGGAATAATAGTTACTGGGTAGGGTGCATGCCCTGCCCACAACCAACCAAGTTCAATCCCAACATCCCATATAATCCCAGGAGTTATCCCTGAGGACAGAGCCAGGATTAAGCCCTGTACATCACTAGGAATGGCCCAGTGTTCCCCCTTCGACCCTTAAAATAGAATTATAATGGCCAACAGATTAGCTATTTAAAAAAAAAAGAAAGAAACATTACATTTTAGTAATGGTCATAGAAAAATGACCATTTACATGCAAAAATATGTCTTTTAGTTTTATTACCCAGATGTTTGCTATGGTAAATGAAAGATATAGAAGTAAATATCCTGTGGGAAAAAGTATAATCATATAGATAGATATTTACTGGAATGAAACTTCTTTGAAAGCAAATTTTCTAGCTCAGAGGTTCCCAAACATATTTGGCTTACTGCCCCCCTTTCAGATAAAAATATATGTTATTCAGTCTCCACCAAAAATCTAACCTCTTTGAGAGAACAAACAGAAAGTGAGCCCCAATAGCCCAGGAAGCTACTACACTTGCAGGGCATTGCTAAGACCCCTCTCACCCCCCTCCCCGCGCCAAGTGCAGCAGTATTCACACTTTGGGTAACACTCTTCTAGTTTAAACTGAAAACTATAATGTCAATTAAAAATTAAGTATCTTGCAGTAGGGTGTTTGCCTTGCATGCAGCGAACTTGAGTTCAATTCCCAGCATCCCATATGGTCCCCCGAGCACCTCCAGGAGTAATTCTTGAGTGCAGAGCCAGGAGTAATCCCTGTGCATCTCAGGGTGTGACCCAAAAAAGCAAAAAAAAAAAGTGTCTAAAAAGCAGGTGCTTTTTTTCTGTGTGGAAGGAACAATTAATAAAAAATATATATATGTTTATATATAATGTGCTAAACTTAATATAGCATCAAATTTAGAAGATATATATTTTAAAACTTGAGTGTATATAAAGATTTTCTTTAAGTTTGTTCTGCAATAGTATAACAAATATTTTCCAATATGTGTTGAAGAGCTGGAGAGATAGCACAGAGGGTAGGGCGTTTGCCTTGCATGTGGCTGACTTGGCAGGCTTGAGTTGGATTCCTCCTCCCCTCTTGGAGAGCCTGACAAGCTACGGAGAGTATCTCACCCGCATGGCAAAGCCTGGCAAACTCCCCATGATGTATGCGATATACCAAACACAGTAACAACAAGTCTCACAATGGAGATGTTAATGGGCCCGTTAGAACAAATCAATGAACAATGGCAGGACAGTGCTACAGGGCTATGTGTCGAAGATTTAAGAATTGTTAGTAGTTAGATAATAGAGAGAGAGAAAAAAAAACATGTATTCTCAAAATACTGTGGATTTCTTTGTTACTTTAGCACTCTAATCAGAAAAGAAGAGTAAAGGACATTTGTTAAGTATGATCACTTTATAACATGAAAATGTCTCAGCAAAGCCTTCATCAAATTATGCTCATTCAGAAATAATTGAATCTGTAGAGCACTTATTTCAAGATATTATTTTAAAAGATTTTAAATTAAAGACAAAATTCTGAATGGCTCATGGCTCACAAGGGGATAGAAGTTGAAAACGCTTTTTAAATTAAAACAGTTTGCACTGGCATTCCTACTCTACATGGTGTTTCTATAACCCAGGAAAAATTAGTCCTTCCATTTTCTCTAGTTCTATAAAAATGTTTCAAGTATTGCTGAGGTTAGTTTTTAAGATTGTCTTTTCTGTTATGGCCAAAGCTTCTTTCAGAGTAGGAACAATTTCATGCCCATTTCTTGATCCCTTCTGTACTTTGCTAAGCATGCAGCACATTTTCAGTAACTTGGTAAATGAGTAAATGACTGAACCTAAATACATACAGTAGCAGAAGACAAAAGGAAAGGATGCTTGGATGCTTACTCTGTCTGAATATGACCAAACACAGAGGCTCTCCAGGGAAGAATTAATTTACGGATGCATTTCTGGATCTTTCTTCTCTTCAAATTATACCCATGGTTGGCTTTTCCTTTTGCATATAGATTAAACTATCCACAGACATCATTTCCTCATGAACAAACAGAATTGAATACAAACTTGAGAGGCAGAGTCGGGTTGAGACTGGATAGTGAGCATTTCTCGCTCTGACAACACATTGTTCTAGGTCACCCTAATCCATTGTGTTCTCCGTCCATGCTCAGAAGACTGATCAATAAGGATTACATTAAAAGTTCCTTTCTCTCTGGCTATGTTCGGTCAGTTGGAATCCCTGGCACCAACTATATAAAAAGTAAGGAGGAAGAAAACAGAGAATTTATTTCCCAACCTCTAGACTCCAAGATCACTTTGGTCAAACCTCTCTAAAAGATGCTGTATTTTCAATCTATGCACTTGTCCCTGGCCTCTTTCCTTTGGTAAGAAAGAGTGGCTATTATTCAGCACAGAGCAAGGCTGCCCCACCTTGCCATTACTGATATTTCAGGAAGCATATTTTTCTGTTGTGAGAAGTGCCCTGTGCCCTGTAGGATGTTTAGCAGCATTTCTAGCATCTGCCTAATAGATATAAATAGCATTTGGAAAGTAATTTGCAATTTATAGATTACTTTCACCTCTCTAATCTCACTGAGCACCAGAATTCTATAAATAGATATTATTAGAATACTTATTTTTGCAGATGAGAAAATGAAACCCATAGATATAGCAAATAATAAACCTACAACCTTAAAAAAGTTCTACTAAACAATTATTATGCTCAATGAACTTTAAAAATTCAAGTCATAAAACTCATTTTATACTGGCCATGGAAAAGTTAGTAAAGTCAACTATGCTACATCACAAAACATAACAATTCCAGTGTCCCATCACAAAGGCTAATGCTTTCTATAGTGCATATATATATAGTCATAGTAGAGTTCCTGGGTATTACATAAAATGAGAAATGAGCGGCATTGTCATTCATCTAATACTTCCTTCTCACACAATAATAATAATAACAATGCAGCACATGTACTTCATTAACATTGCATTCTTCAAAGATACTGTTGTCTACTTTTCATTGAATTGTTTCTCACAGGAATGACCACTGGATCATATCATCTTAAAGCTTGTACTGGGGCTCCCACATGACAATCATGTGCTTCAGTTCCATGAACCATCTTCCTAGCCCCAAGGATAATAGCAAATATATATATATACACATATAATATATGATGCAGATAATTATAATAGAAAATAAAGTTGTTTAAAACAGGTGAGATGGAATATTTTCTTTATATTTAATATTTTGTCATATTTTCCTTATGTATTCTTTTTGAATTGAGCCATTTTGAATCGCTACCTCTGAAGCAAAGATGACTGTTATGACTAAATAATTCTTCTAGTTCAAATGTACCCTCTTTTCTCCTGATAGCTGTGTGTTCAATCATACATACTATGGGCTTCTGCAGCCAAAAGCTAAAAAGAGGGATCATGAGCAGTGTTCAGATATAGTTACAGCATACTGCTCTCAAGGTGACATAATGTCTCCCTTTACTGCCATCTCTGCCATCCATCTAGAGAGTGAAGGCACCATCTTTCTTTGAGTTACTCTATATCCCGGGATCTTTACAGCCATGATCTCATTTACCTCTCAAAGGTTTACTTAGACGACAATCCTTACTATTCCAAATTTACATATTATAATATTCAAACCCCCAAAGTAAATCTGATGAATTTTTCTTCAAATCTAGGTTCACCCTTTCACTGCCTGTAGTTGAAGAGGTCCTTCGGGCATGTACAGGGGATGTGTACATAGACATACTTTATAAATTGAATAAAGTTTCTAAAAAGTGTTCCAGTCTCATGCGCCTATTAAAATTGAGTGAGATCACTAAAATCGGCAACCATACCCATGGTCATATACTGCTTTTACAAATGAATGTAAATGGTTCGTCTAACAGCGATAAAACGTATGATCACTTTCAATTTTTATTCCCCTAATTTTCTTCAAGCATCAAAAACTTACTTCATGGAAAAGTAAAAAAGGATACCTGTACTGATAAAACATCCATTTGGCAATAAAAATAAAATTCTCGATTTAATTGCAATAAGGCTTGCATGGAGACATCCCTAAGAACATTTTGTGGTTTACAGGATGCGTATCAATTTGGGAGCATGTTTGCCAGTAATGAGCAGAGCAGTTTCTCGGTGACCTTCATATGCTGAAGTTGAAAATTTGTGACTATTAGCTTATGAAAAAAAGGAGAATTAAATAGTGTAGATGGAATGAAAGCATTTATTCAGCAAACCAAAAAATAGTTTTTCTTCCGGGCTCGAGATCAAGCATAAGAAGTTAAGACACTTGTCTCGAATTTGGCCAACTTGAGTTAAATAGGGTCACATTATAAATAATAAATTATAATAAATTTAAATCACCTGGATTCCCATGCTCTCATGGGTGGAGCACTGGGGGTCTTGCAAACTTCGGGCCCTCACATTGATCTATAGGCTTGGGTGGCCAAGAATAGGTGTCATGGGCCCTGGGAGTCCTAAGCAATGCTTCCAAGACCTAGAAAAACATTTATAAGGATTTTTTTTAATGCAGAGGATTTTAGTGTACCCAGATCCATTCTAGTGGAATCATGGAGTTCTTAAATGTGTGATAAAGAGGCAGAAGAAGAAAGTTAAGATGATACAATGTCATAACCAGTCATTGCTGGTTTTGAAGGTAAAGAAAGTGTTCAAAAGATTAAAAATATAGGCAGTTGGAAAATATGATGGATTCTTCCCTCAACTTTCACAGAGAAACATAATACTTCTGACAAGTTGATTATGACCAGTGAGGCACATTTAGAACTTTGCCCAGCATAGCTATATGAAATAAATTTGGGAGCAACATAGAAAGCATTGTAAGATATTATTTAAAATGAAATAAGTCAGACAGAGATGGTCAAATACTGGGTGATCTCATTCATCTGTGGAATACAGCCAAAGTAAGAATATAAAACTGAACCATGGCAAGCCTTTGACATTGGATTACCAAATGGGAGGACAGATAATACGGAAGGGACAATAACCAAAGTTATGGACCATGGTGGAGAGTCATTGGTCACATTGACGATGGTGGGCTGTAGTTGGTTTGTCTCCCAAAATTATAAATTTTAACATAATTATAATTATAACAAATTTAAAGAATAAATGCTTGTTTAAAGCACTATGTTATTAATAACATGCTATGAAGACAATATATTAACATGAGACTAAAGTTAAGCTTGTAATATACCTGGAAAATTTTGGTTAAATGCGTTAAGGTGAGTTCTGGGTTCCAAACTGAGTTCTGAGTTCTGGAACCCAGGACTCACTGCTGCTTCTCCTGGAAAGCAGCATAAAATGAGGCTCCCATACCCATGCCACCGGACTCTGCACCAGGCTGTTTTCACTCAGAGTGCCCCAAAGCGGGGTTGGTGAGCGCCCTCCCTGCCCCAAGGTACCCAGTCCCAACAGCCACTACTCAACCACCGCCATTCTCCAGGCTGCTTTCCGGACTGCGTGGCAGGTGATAAGTCACTTCTTATCCACTTTCCATAATTGACACACCATATTTTATGAAGTTCAGACAGTAGGCAAAAAACATACAGAGAAATATATACATGTATGTATATATGTATATGCATATATATATTTATATATAAATATATATAGAGAGAGAGCCTGGCAAGCCACTGAGGATATCCTGCCCACACGGGCAGAGCCTGGCAAGCTCCCCGTGGCATATTCAATATGCCAAAAACAGAAACGATAACTGGTCTCATTGCCCTGACCATAAAAGAGCCTCCAATTCTTGGGAAAGATGAGTAAGGAGAGGCTGCTAAAATTTCAGGGCTGGGAGGAATAGAGATGTTACTGATGCCCACTCGAGTAAATCGACGAACAACAGGATGACAGTGACACAGTGATACAGTGTTAAGGTAATATTCATAGATCATGAATTGAAACTTCTTAGTTGCATAGTACTATGATGTCCCAGTTTTTTAAGATGCAGTTCAATATTAACTGTATAACTATATAAAGTTTATTAAGACATTTTGTCACAAAGATTGTTTAGCCAATACCTTTTAAAAAGCCATAATATAAATTTCTGCAATGGAGAATAATTTAAAAATGCATTAAAATACTTAAAGTATATAGATGCATCACATATATTTTTCAAATGATTAATTATACTGCTTTATTCTGAGTCATGAATGAAATAACTGTAACAGTGATATCAAGGAACATGTGATAAATTACACGGATTAGTAGGCTCTTAAAACCAGAGTGTAAAAATAAAATGTATTTCAGGTTTACTACACTCAAGTTAATTGAAAATTTGAAAAATAAATAAAGGGAAGTGAAAAACACAATGATGGGAATGAAAAGTTAAAGTTTTCTCTTTCATCAGCCAGATTCAGTTAAGATAATTACTGTTAGCTAAAAATTTATTGCATCAGATCAACTTACAATTCCTACTAACAATAGCTAGGAATATTAATCAACATATTGAAGAGCCAATTTTCACTCATGGAGGCAAGGTAGAATAATTCAACTAATGTATTAATTCAAACCATTGCCCTGAGAAAATCAGAAATTCTGCAAGTGTTTGGGAACAGTTGCTGAAAACAAGGACTCAGGAAAATGTTGGCTGTAAAAGAACTAGGAAACGGAGGTGACAAAACCAAAGCCAGCTGCACTGTGACATTACTTCCAGAGCAATCATCAATTTGCTTTCCTTTTTGTTGCAAGGCCTTTAGAGCTGAAGCGGATGTTGTGTACACTGATATTATAATGGTCCTGACAGGTCAAACCGTTGCATATTTTATCTTTGTAATGACAATGTGATGAAAAGGTGGGATTCACTGGGATGGAATGGGAACTGATTGGTGAGAATGGCATCTGTTGTCAATATAAACAGATATTCAGAGGCAAGAGCTGACAAAACCTGTGAGTACAAGAAGTACCATACAAATTAAAATGGATGTATGATCCTAATCACACCCCTCTGAAATGCAGAATAAATTTCGGCATAAAACTGGAGCACATTTGAGACACCTTCTGAACTCCATCTCCAAAACCATAAATACTTTTCTAGCAATGACCAACCATGACCCTCTGGAGAAACTACTTCTATCTATTCACTGATGAATAGATGTGAAGAATTCCCCAGAGCTCCACAGCGCTTTGTGAACTAGCCGGTCTCATCAGCCTTCTTCTCATCTCTACCGCAATTTGAAATGTATATTCATAGCATTGTGACATAAACTTTGCCCCCCAACTCCCAATTAAAATAGTATTGCAACTATCAAGAATTATCTTGGGTCACAAAGGGAAACCTATCCACACAGGGCAGTATTTAGCACCCTTAGAGATAGTTACATTATGACTTGTTCTAGAAAACCCATCTGGTTTCTGTTCCAATAAATAACCTCATTTGGGGGGCTTTGCTCTCTATTACCATGAAGCTGAAAACTAGATATGTTTAAAATACAGCCTTTCTGCCTACTGCTCCTTTTTCATAAATTTTAGAAATGATAAAAGCAACATTTTACCAATCTCCTGGTTAGAGTTATTAGACTCTCTTATTTCATCAGGTCTAGAGGCTTTTAGATCCTCAAATACCAAATTACCCTAAAGTTTAAAAAAAATAAAAGATTACTACCTCTTTGGGCTGGGGGAATCATACATAGACAGAGTGAATTTGACCCTAGTGGCATAGTCAATAAATAAGGAGTATCAAACTCCCTCCTCAGTATTATTTTCTTTCTTCTCCTTCCCCTTCCCATTTCCCTTCCCTTTTCCGTCCTCCATCTCCTCCTCCTCCTCCTCCTCCTCCTCCTCCTCCTCCTCCTCCTCTTCCTCCTCCTCCTCCTCCTCTTTTCACTTTTTTTTTTTGTTCTGTGTAGGGAACCTAGCCCAGACTTTCAGGCATGCAAGTCAAGTGCTCTACCACTGAATCACATTCTCAGCCCCTCAGCCTAGAGGTCTACTGTGAAGTGACTGACACATTTAAGAGGAATGGGAGTGATAGGAATATAGCAGACCAGACTTATATTGTCAACATGTTTTTCTCTATGTGTCCCTTCATCAGAGTCTCACAACAGGGCGTTTTGTATTTCCAAAATTCTCCAGGAGTCGAATATAACTCAAAGAGGCAATATCTTAAAAGTTGTCATCAACCAGTCACTTAAACAGGGTTATCTGGAAGCCAATTGATATCAAACGCCAGTATTAATAGAACACATAAGAGGTGTTCGAGGGAGAAAGGAGAGTGCACTAGCAGAAGTGCCAAACCGTCAAACACAATTAAAAATCTTTAAAATATCACCTACTTCTAACGACATGAAAAGATTATAACAGCTTCTATAAACGATGACAAAAATAAATATATGCTGCAAAAAGAAAAGATTTCATGGCTGGCTATATTTAGGAAAATGTAATTTCCAAGTTACATAAATTGTGTTTTTTGAAGAAGTTGCCTTGAGCTAGTATAAACATTCCCGTAATGTTGCCGTGATTAAGAGCATCTATGTAAGTCCTCTTTCGGAAATCACTTCCCAGCATGTGGCCTCTGTTCTGTTGTTGTTGTTGTTTTTTCTTTCCAATTTCCTCAGTGATAGTAATAGTTCCCATTTGAAGAAAGCTTGACATCAGAAAATTACTAAAAGAAATTACTCATCCGGAGCCAAGTGTGAAGAATTCAGAATGTGAAGAAGCTCAGTTTTAGGTCAAAAATATCAACAAGGCTAAAAAAGCAGTGAAGCTCACTGAATTTCTCATTAACTGGCCCCACGTATTAACAAATCAAAGAAAATTCCATTAGAGGTGCAGAAAAATCAAAAGCCTGTTGAAATGTAAAGGAGAATGGGCTGCAGAAAGGATTCCAATCAGATGTTCCAACTCAAGGCCAATGAGAGGACTAAGTGGTCTTAGATCAAAGTTGTCAGATTGATGTAGAACTGACAGACAATGGAAAAGAAACTAAAAGCCACGTTGTACCATGTGAGGTAACTGTCAGTTGCCAACCTTGTTAGAAATGACTGTCTTTTCAGAGGATGGTGTTAGGGTTCACATTATAATACACACACTATCATTCTTTTTTGAAAAATCAGTGCCATACCCAGCTGTACTTAGTCCTGGCTCTATGCTCAGATACTGGTGCAAGCAGTGCTTAGGAAACCACATGTAGTTCTGAGGATCAAACTCGAGTCGGCGGCATGCAAGGCAAGCATCCTACCCACTGTACTGTCGTTCTGGCCCACTAATTATTTCTTTATGTCTTTCTTCCACACAAGAATTGTAAAAGCTGCTCCACACCTCAATCACAATGAGACATCAACAACTGAGATCAATAAATGAAGAAAATGAATTTGGACATGTAATTCTCATAGTTTTATGGTAGTTGCCTTTGTACATGCACAACGGTTGCTGGGGAAGAACAGGCAAACTGACTTGTGTTTTTACTTTCACTGATAGTTATACGACAAAGTAACTGTAAACTTGCTGATAAAAGACAAAATCTTAAATTTCATAGTTTTCTCAATGAAACCAGAGAAACATAAAAATAAAGTACTGTGTTTAAAAATTCTTATAACTGGCTAGTTGCCTACTTGTTGATACTAAATGACATCTGACTTGCTCCAAAACTGTAAAAAATTCAGGCTGTTTGGAAGAAATTAATCTAGAGCAAGTGGATAAGCTTACAAGATGCCTCCAGGAAATAAAAGGGAAACACTTTAGACTACCCCAACAGATTGCTGGAGAGAACGCTGAAAGGTCCAGGGAGGTTCAGTTAGTTAAAAAGCCCAAATCTCAGGAATCTTGCCAAGCACAGAATGCCCTCTTTCTAATAGCCATTATTCCTGCCATCTTCTGCCACAACTTGAAATTCGTGAGATGGTTACTTGATTTCTCTGAAAGCAGATCTCAGCATTTCAGTGTGCACCCAAAATTCTAATGTCTGCTAAATTATTTTCTTCAGTTTGCAGAGCTAAATGTGTAATTTCTTTGAAACTTATAATAGAAAGAAAGAAAAAGAGAAAGAGAAAGAGGAAAGGTTGAAGGAATGCAGAATATATGTTTTATTCACTAACATCTCCCTACAGCTTGATTCTTTTTCAGACATCTTCAACTATAAATTTATGGGGATAAGTAGGCAGTCATGAAAGTACAGAAAAATAAAACTTTCTATATCTATTTCCTTTGTTTTTTTTTTGTTTTTAAAATATATTTTGCCTTTGATGAAATAGTTTCTCTCCCACCCATTTTTCTTCAATTTTTAAATATAAAGACATAGCAGTAAGCCAGCTTACATGATTCAAAAGAGTATCTCAAGCATACCTTAGACCCCCTAAGAATTTCTCGATTTTATTTTCTTTTGTAAACCCAAACTTTCCTTTCTAGTTCTGAAGAATATTTTCTCCTTTCTTCAATAATACACTTCTGCTTTTACCCAGAGTGATAAAATAATGTCTGCAATTCTCCTCCGCAGATGAGTGCTAGAAATAAAATGACAACATAACTCTTCTATTTTCGTAGCAAGATATTCTAAAAAAAAAAAAACAACTAATTCTTCTAAGTAAATACTTAGCTTCAGCTTTTGGCATCATTACTTCATTTGTATGTAATCCTCTCAATGCTTTCCCCAGAGATAGTTTGTTTAATATAATACATAACAGAAATTACATTCATCAATGGCCAATGCTTCACTGTTTGATTTTACATTTTCCTGCATTTCCCCATGGATTGATTGAAATTAATGAAATTAAGAAAAGTTGAGTTATCTGCTCAACATCAGAGATTGAGACCAAAATAAATCTGATATAATTTGCATCTGTCTCACAGCCAGGATTGTGCCCACTAACGCAGAGGCATATTATATGACAAGTCATGCTTTTAAATGTGAGGACTGTTCTCCATTTCAATGTTCATTTTAAGAAACAGACTGTAATGAACAATTCCTTTCTAATACTAAACAGACAAGCAAAAATTTATAGCTGAAGTGGCAGCACTCTTGTAGTCCTCATTAATGCTAGAGATCAGAAAAAGCATCACACAGGTCAACTCTGAATGCAGGGTAAGTTGCACATGTATTCATGACACAATGATTAAGGGCCATAACTATTGTTAGATCTCTTTTGTTTAGCATTCACATAAATCATTCTCATTTTCATTGCATGACATCTCTGTAACCTGAAACTTAGAACTGAGTTTTTCTGAGGTCAATTAGAGTACTATATATGGGGACAAATCTGTGTGGAGTAGAAAAATATGATATAGACATGAATTTTTCAGAAGCCATGCCTGCTCACTTTTTTCAGTATGCAAAGAAATTTCTTTTAATTGACATAGGGCACTCTGGTGACATTAGTCAAGGATAAAACTCAAGGATAAGACTCAGGTTAAAACATCATCCAGTAATTAGGGACAATAACTAAGTAAGATATAGTATCTATTGACATGATGTTTAAAAAAGAACGATTTGCTCGAGCGGGCCCAGTAACGTCTCCATTGGAGACTTTGTTGTTACTGTGTTTGGCATATCGAACACACAGTAAATTTGTTTTTAATAACCTGGAGACTTTGATTTGGAAATATATGAAAGAAAGAACAAAATAGAGAGGGAAGTGTAACATCTTTGAGAATCTAGACTTCTCCAGAGGGGAGAGAGTCAAGAATACACATTTCAGCTTGAGATATATGAGAATCTTCCAGACAGAGAAGACCCAAAATTACTTCTCCATCAAACCACATATTTGCCTAAACAGAGCATTGTATGATTATAAAGGATTGCTTTGCATTAGTAGCACCCGCCTTGTGTTTTATTGAAAATTATTCTTGTGTCTAAGAAAAGAACATTTAAGGAGTTCAAAATCAATGACCATAAATGGAGCAAGCAGAGAACTCAAAGGGCTGAAGACTGTACTTGCCCATGTGAGTAAGGCACCCACCCACCCCACGTCTACTGAGTAGAGTTCTGTGGAGCCGAGGAGGTCCCTGAGCATCCCTGGACCTGAGCAACACCACATTATGGACTCCACCAATAAATCAATTGGTCGGTATGACCAAGAACTGCTGAGAGGGGTTCCAGACATTCCTTGAGCACTGATGGGAGTTCTCTCTACCACTAACCAAAAAAAAAAAAACCACTAAGTGATATAATTCATTAAAAAGAAAAATATTAATAAGATATAACTCAATGGGTTGAAGTTCATGCTTTTCTGGATTGATCCCTGGTAGCGCATTGTCCCCTAGGTATGAAGCTGGGAATCTCACCTGAGTTTCACTACTTAATGGCACACAAAACCAGAAAAGGAGCAAAATAAATCACTGTGAATTTTCCAGAACATATAGACATGCATTTATGCATTGTTAATACCTAGTTAGTGTTTTCAATATTCCCATAATTTATTACGAGTGACAAAAAAATTCCACTGATTTCAGTGACTAAAAAACTAAATAAATAGACAGGTACATCTAGGAAACATTTTTGCTTGAGTGATGATAATATATAGACTAAATCCTGAATTTTGACAACTTTTTACCATGTGGTTTTGCAAAACACATTTCATTCCTTTCTGTTTCCCTCCTTGAAAGTATATGAATATCTACATGAAGCATAGCGATTCATAGGGAATTGTCTATTTTCAGACATTAAGTCTGAATTAGCTTTCTAACTAAAGAAAAAATGCCTCATGTCCTACTTTGTTCATATGCTGTGCCCTAGTAATTTTCAAATGTATGTATATGTTGTACATACTAAGTCAAAACCAAAGCTGACTCTTTTTCAGCATACTTTGGTATTAGATGGGTTGTTTTCTTGGGGAATAGAAATTCTAAGCAAATGTTAAAGAAGTGATTTGTCTGGCTCTGCAAGAATTGGCACATGTCCCAAAAAAGTTACTTGAGTTCCTTACCATTTTACCAACTGCATGATGGTAAGTAAGTAAGTAAGTAAAGGCCCTCCCGTTGATCGTCGATTTGCTCGAGCGGGCCCAGTAACGTCTTCATTGGAGACTTTGTTGTTACTGTGTCTGGCATGATGGTAATGTAGACAATATTTTAATAATATTACTAAAGAAGCAAAATTTTAACTAAATCTTAAAGAAAAATTTGTATGTAACAGTTTTTGTCACTAATTTTGAAGTTCATTTTAAAAGAGCACCATAGCACTGTCCTCCCGTTGTTCATCGATTTGCTCGAGCGGGCCCAGTACCATTGTGAGACTTGTTACTGTATTTGGAATATTGAATACATCACGGGTAGCTTGCCAGGCTTTGCCGTGCAGGTGAGATTCTCTTGGTAGCTTGCCAGGCTCTCCGGGAGGGGTGAAGGAATCGAACCTGGTTCACCGGTCGGTGGCGCGCAAGGCAACCGGCCTACCGCTGTGCTATCACTCCAGCCAGCAGAGGCTATCTGCTCTATCCTTTGATAGCTCAGCTGGTAGAGTGGAGGACTGTAGTGGACAGCGGTACAAAGCATTTTAAAACATATATCCAAAATAATATTATAATCAACTCTGATCTCAATATACTATCATTATAAGGACAGAACAAAAAGCTATATTGGAAAGATACATATTTTAGAAATTCCACTCAGTTGAGTAAACATCTTAAATGAAAAGTACCTGAAGAAAAGGCTGTCAAAGCAAACAATTAGCACTTTGCTATTTTCACAAAAATTTACTTCAAATGGTTTTTGGTGGTACTCATCATTTTGGGGAAAAAAAGAGTCTTGTGAAGCATATGAAACATTTAAATAAGTGAAAGGAATATATGAACATAAAAACTAAGATTGTATAGGTCAAATTTTAAATGAATGTTTAACATTAAGCATCTGAATTCAGGAAAATCAAAATAAATTACAGAAAGTCTTATAAAAAGGTCAACTTCACTTCACTTTTTACCAATGCTATAAATGCTTAGAAAAAATAAAAGTAGAAATATTAGAGGTATGTACACACAAATGTTAGTGCGGAGATCAGAGTTTTTGCATCTTCTGCTCATTTATAATCTTTAATAGCTGGCATATTAAAAAACAAAAGTACAAAAATTTAATAAATTTTAAATCTTCTGGAGGGGAAGGAGATATAGTGCAATGGGTTAAAGCACTTGACTGGCATGTAGCTAACCTCAGTTTGAGTTCTCCCTATTCTCCCCAGAATATCACCAGGAGTGATTCCTGGGCAGTACTACATGTAGCCCTAAAACAAACAAAATAACCCAAAGCAAAGCAAAAATGGTAAAACTCTTCTAAAGTTAATCTATTAGAATAATTTTTAAAATAAATGTAAAAATATTAAATTTAAATGAAATTTTTTAAAATAAATCTTTTAAAATAAATTTTTGTCCTCAATAAAATGGCAATTCCAAAAATACAATAAACTTTTTTACTTATATTAATGACATGCATCAAACTGAATAATAAATGAAATTAGGAGAAAATCAAATAACAAAGGGAAAAATCCATGAGGAGGAGTAAGTTGGGAAGTGGGGTAAAAGAGAAGAAACAACTAGTATAATAATCCTAATCTTCAATTTGCATCTTGATTATAGTTTAAGGTACTAATATTAAAAGATGGGTCAAATGATATAATTTCAAGAATCTAAAAATTATTAAAAGAAGAAGCCTGACATATTCTGATGTTCGAAGCACGTGAATTCAGTGTTATTCTCCTAGAGCCTGGAGGCTATACAATAGCTGTTTGTCCTCCACTTTGTATATGCAGGATGATTTGAGAATGTGTTTTTGGAAGCCAGATTCTCTGCCTTTGAATCTCAATTCACTTACACTAGGGATTGTGTGACCATGAACCAGTTACTCAACAACACTTTCTCTATATACAAGATAATAATAAGTTTAGTTATTACTTCTTAGCACTGTCATACCTATTAAATAAGCAAACTCCTGTGTTGACTGGTGCTTAGAACACAGCATGCAATGTAAGTTTAGGTGCTATTGCTTATGTTTTGACTCGTGAAATTGAAATTTCGTTTGGTAAGTGATAAACATCTGTTTATGTTATTGATGTTTCTCCTATGTTTAGATTGGTTCTTTACATTCAATAATATGATTGGTGTTAAATAGTCACTCATCTGTGTGCATTGTATATATGCATATATGTATATACACACATATATCATACACACATAGAAAAACACTATACTTTTATTAAAAGGAAAACACCAAGTGAAGGACTGTGTACTATGGTTGGTGATACAGCATAAAACATAAGTCCATGCTTTGTATTTTGGGGGCCTGTGTTCTATCTCTGGCATAGCACGATCCAAAGTAAAGCCTATTATAAACACCAGAGAACAGATGGGAGAAGTACCTGAGCACTGCCAGATGAACCCCACCCCACCAAAAAAAAAAAAACCTTTAAACAAAAGAAATTTTAATATACCTAACCAAAGTATGTGTTGGTTTGGCAAAAATAGACATTGCTTTATAGAAATCATGTCTTTACTTAAAATTTCTCTGAATTCAATAGTTTAATCCACTGCAAAGATTTAGATGTACTGATAAAAAGAAAACTTAAAAATTAAATTTATGCCGTAATAATTGCCATGTCTCTGAACAAAAACTTGCCATTCATAAGACAGAAGTCAGTGTAAAATTAGCTCTAGAAACTCAGAAAGGGTACTAGGAAAAGACTTGTTCTTTGTTGCTTAAAAATTCTGAACAATAGGAAAAATTCATATATATGTAGTTTATGTATATATAGTTTTTATACAGGATAGAATTTTATCCTATATTATCCTAACAAAATCATTATTTTCTTTATGCATTGTAATGGACACATACCTAGTTTCTAGGTTACTCATTGTATATCTTATGACATGAATTTAAAAGTTTGTTAAGAAAATTAAAAGCCATAGCTTTATAAAATAATACTCGGCAAACATTCTGCTTGTGTCTATTTGTGTCTCAATGTAAAGTTTATTGCAAACATTCAAAATAATATGTGTAACTTCTCAGATCTTCGTATACCAGCCTTTACATCTTGACAGCTTCCACATATTCTGAGAAATCAGAGACACCTGATATCATCAGACCAATTACACCACTATGCAGGCATACCCATATAGACTGTCCCTGGAAAGAGAGATTAGTAAACTTAAGCTGTTGGTACTTTAACTGACTTCTTCCCTATTTAACTCCTACTGCTATTCATTTGAATTTGAATACTTAAAATACAGAAATTTAAGATTAAATGTGCATATAATCATGTAAGTGACCACTGTGCTTTTATGAAATAATCTACTGTTAATATAAGTATTGATTTTACATTAGCTTGTATAACTACATGCACTTATCAGAAGTTAAAATTAAAACAACTTAAGACCCTATTTAAAACCACAAATCCAGAGAAAATGGAAATGGCAGAAAACATGCAGTGATGTGCATAAAAAGTTAAATGTAGTAAGCTCAGAAATGAATTTCAAATTGCATGTGTTCTAAAAAAGCTATGGCAAGTAGACCATTGCTTATTTTTTAACCATTTTAATGAATATTTCTATGAATATACCTTTTATACCAATACAATTATTTTAAAATGGAAAAAAGGGGACGATAATATGGCTCAGTGGTAACAAAGTGTTTATTTCCTCTTTGTGACATCTCAGGTTCTGGGTTGGATCCCCAGAACCACTGGAGGAAATTGAACAAATGAAAAATGTATGAGATTGGTGCTGGAGCGAAAGCACAGCAGGTAGGGCATTTGCCTTGTACACAGCCGACCGGGGTTCGATTCCCAGCATCCCATATAGTCCCTTGAGCACTGCCGGGAGTAATTCCTGAGCACAGAGCCAAGAGTAACCCCTGTGCATTGTAGGATGTGACCAAAAAAGCAAAAAAAAATGAATGTATGAGATACTTTTCACAACTGTACTGACAGAATGTCACTAGTCATATATTTAGAGCAAAGGGAGGATCCGATTTTTGCTCGGACCAAGAATGGACCATTTTTAGTATGAACTGAATTGTGTGTCCTCAAAGTTGATGGCCCAGTTTCAAATGTGAATACATTTGGAGATAGTACCTTTATAGGGACAATTATGTTGAAACAAATGCATCGTAATTAATTGGTTAATTGTCTAATTAATCACACATAGGGCTTGGTGTCTAAAGAAGAGGATAACACAGTTTGCTGAAGAATAGAGGTAAAGATAGCAGAAAGAGGAATAGCTGCGTGAGGCAAGAGGCAGCCAAGGACAAGGCAGGAAAAGAACTTTCATTAGAAACAAAATTGCAATTTGATCTAGCAGTTCTACACTTCAGAGCGGTGGGAAAAGAAAGTAGTACTCCTGTTCTCTAGGCAACACAGTGGCTGGTGTTATTATGGCCGGTCCTACAAGACTAATCCAGACCCTTTACCTTGCTGGAGACACATATCAGGTACGATTTATTAGGTCTATATACATGCAAAAGCTGAAATACAGAAATATGAGAATTCTAAGCTATTAAACTAATACACTAGTAGGGATTCTCAGGTTTGGAAGGGCTTTGTCCTCTTGTAGCATCAGTTCCCTGTGGTAAGAGAGCTTCTGTCTTTTTCCTATAGTACAATAATGGGTTGGACTGATAGCACAGCGGGTAGGGTGTTCGCCTTGCAGGTGGCCGACCCCCAGTTTGATTCCTCCGTCCCTCTCAAAGAGTCTGCAAGCTACTGAGAGTATCCCGCCCGCGCAGCAGAGCCTGGCAAGCTCCATGTGGCATATTAGATATGCCGAAACAGCTACAACGAGTCTCACAATGGAGACATTACTGGTGCCCGCTCGAGCAAATCGATGAACAACAGAAGACAGTGCTACAGTGCTACAACAATGTTGACGGTAGCACCTTACTGAGGCGGTACATGAGTAAATGCATTGGGTCCCTTATAACTGTGACAGGCACAGAGGTAGTTGTCGGTGTTAGAGATTGAGCAAGAAATATGAAACTAAAATTCCCGGGAAACAGTTCATGGCAGAAGAACCATCTGTTATACAGTGATGGACCTTATTTTTCTAGGTGTTGTCCAGGTAACATCATATTGTAGAGAAACTTCCTAAATGATTTGTCTTGTGGCAAAAAGTCATTTTCTCTCCTCTTTTTCACCACATGAAAGATACCACCAGAATAAGATAATGGAAAGATTTTAAACAATTGGTTAACAAAAGACTTTTTTTCTTGCAGATATTATCTGGCACCTTTTGGGGGGGGGGGGGTTGGAAGAGATGCTGGGGAAGTGAACCAATAATGAAAAAGTAGAAACTGGAGTGAGGAACTCCCAATTTGAAATTGTGTAGCTTAATCTACCCTGTGCCTTCAGAACTGAAGCAGGAACACATGTTAAAAATTCAGGTTTAGAACTCAGGTTTTCTGAGAAGCAACTACATGGCAAAATGTGGTCACTACTTATGGCAACACTTAATATTATTACTAATAGAAAGGCAAGTATATTGCCATCAAATTGGCACTATTTTTTCCTTTCTTTTCTTTCCTTTTTTTCCTCAAAAGTACATGTACAGAAAATGAGTGAAGACAGAAAAGGTGAACCAGACATTCTAGAAAGAAAACACTGAGTTGGAGCCCTTGAATAAATGGGAGGAAGTGGATGGTAACCACTTTTTGATGCTAATCATGCTATCATGAATCCATGGCATTTAGTGGGATCCTATTCTGGTCACCTGGGACTCTGGGCCTAACTCAGACCACAGGCCTTTGCTTTGTCAAGCCTGAGTATCCCCTTTCTGATCCAATCTCACTCTATCTCCATTACTTTTAGCTGGAGTTGAGCACTTGGTGCCTTAACAGAGTTCTCAGTCTTCAAAGCTGCTGAATACTGCTCATCTTCCCTGAAGGCCCTAATCAAAATCCTTGTTTCTTAAGGACTATTGATTTTAGGGAGGTGCTGACCTAGTTATCTGCTTAAAGCAATTTATACCCAGAAGTGCCAAGGACTGAATAGAACTACTTCAGAGGTCATTTGCAATTTAAAAGAGGAGCTCCTTAGAATATCTGGGCTCCTAAGGAGTGCTCTGGAGTTGTGAATTATTTCTAATCTTACAGTCCATTTTCTCCAAGCAAGGGGGCAGATTTTACCTATACTACTACTACTACTACTACTACTACTACTACTACTACTACTTTTTCCTTAGCTAAAGGAACTCTCTCCTTAGCTGAGTCTATGCTCTCTTCACAGAAAAGCTGGGGTTTTGCTTAAGAAATGCTCCCTCTGGAGCAGAACAGAAAGTACAGTGGGCAGTCTGTTGTGAGACCACTTGGGTTTAATCCCCAGCACACCAAGATGGCCTGAAGAGCAAAGCCAGGAGTGATTCCTGAATGCAGAGTCAGAAATAAACCCGAGCACCCATGAATGTGGCCCCCAAAATAATAAATAAATTCTCTTTTTTTTTAATTTTAAAAAGCTTGCTATGGGGCAAGATATGTTTTGCATGCCTTGCATGCAGTCAATCATGGTTGGATTCTCCCTGTACAACCCCTGCATCTAACATGGTCCCCTGAACCCCTCCAGGAATGATCCCTGATTGCAATCAACAGTAAGCCCTGAGCACAGCCAGGTGTGGTTCAAACACAAAAACACACCAACAAAAAAGCAGTCAGAATAAAAAGAAAATTTAGACATTATCCCCAAGCATGAATTGAATCATGAATTTCTAACACCTGTGAAAATATGTGAATTAACTAGCACAGAAACACACAGCTACATTGGAACCTAAGTATCATTTTTGTCCTTAGCTAAAGATCTTCCAAGAAATACTAAAGTCCCTGATCTTCGCAGGCTTCTTCATATCTACTCCAAATACATCATAAATCTAGATGTGATCAAAGCCTCTGGTCCTTGCCCTAAACATTTGCTTTAGCTGAGTTTGAGCTATGTTCACAGAACCACCACAGAGAAGGAATGAGGGAAAATCAGAGAATTGCTCATTTACTCTGAAACAAGTCACACAGCACACAGAGAAGGCAGGGTCTCTATCAAACTCAGCGGGTCACTTTTCATCATGGAGAAATCTACCCAGCAAGGAAAGAATATAACAATTAGAATGTTATCAGTGTCTGAAAAAGGGTGGCCTCACCAGATTCCTGTGACCCCCTGGGTGGATTTTCTTGATACCTACTACCAAAGTCCAGATTCTTTGTTCATTTGCTTACCGAATATTTATGAACATCCTTAAATGCTGACTACTCTAGTAAGAACCCGGAGTACCATGATGAACAAGGCCAACTTTGAGCTAATCTTTCAGAGTTTCAAATATCTTTCGCTTTATGCATATATTATTTTTGCATGGATCTCTCAGTAAAACTAAGAGCCTTGCTCTACTAATTACTTTAATTACACCCAAAGCCTTGGACAGAGCAGTAAAGATATAGAAAATGAGCACATTCCCTATTAAATTAAATGGATAAGAACAATCACACACATCAAAGAAAAGTGTTTTTGCAATGTTACTGATAGAAAACCATTCCCAGAGAGAGGTTTAAGACTGTGGAACTGCTTCACAAGGAACTTGGTAGTTTTTCCTTGGATAGCATTAAAAATAAAGTGAGGGTCAAAAGAAGTTGTTTACAAGACAGGTTAATTAATTAGATCTCTAAATTACACTCACAGCAAATGGTTTTGGATAAAGTGAAGTGTGTAACTACCAAAAAAAGGTTGTAAAGATGGGTCTGTTTTGAGGAATTCTTTTGGAAAAAATTTACCCATGTGTGTGTGAAAATAGTGTATTTAAAAGGATAAATTTCATAAACCACCCCCCATTCTTTCTTTTAATTTTGACCTGAAATTTCATCAAAGACTTTATAGGATAGCACTATCAGAAGCTGAAAAGCTTTCATTACTTCAGTCCCCTCATCTCAGGAATAATAACTGTGCTTTCATTTTTAGATATTGCTATGATGACCAAATGAGCAAGAATACTCAAGCTTTGAAATTTCAGATGCTGATGCAAATATCATCTAACATTTTTCTGCCTCAAATCTTTGATACAATTCCAGGATGATGTGGAATTTCATTACTCTTTGCACACTCGGTACCAGTTTTGATAGTAAATATGTTAAAAGTAATCTCTAACATTTTCACATTCCACTTTAGGTTTTGTAATAGAGAATAAATTATTTTCTTGTCGCTAAAATAAAATAACTTAAAGTTAAAATATATAAGGTAGAGGGTAATTTGTTTCGTCTCCATTGATCCAAAAGCAATCACTCCCAAATAGAAAATTCTGATTATAGAAAGGATATCAATAATGACCTGTGAGGTGGAAAAAAATGAGTGGGAGGTAAGGAGAAAGAGGGAAAATCTGTGATTGGATAAGGAAACAATCACACTAGTTTTAGATGTTTTCCTTTAAAAACGAAACCAGGGGCTGAAGTGATAGCACAGCGGATAAGGCATTTGCCTTGCACGCAGCTGACCCAGGTTCGATATCAGCATCCCATATGGTCCACCAGCACCTTCAGGAGTAATTCCTGAGGGCATGAGCCAGGAGTAACCTCTGTGCATCACCAGGTGTGACCCAAAAAGTAAAAGAAAGAAAGAAACAAACAACAACAACAACAACAACAAAAAACAATTAAAGCAGAGGAATTTTAACAATTAAATCATTAATAATTTTCAAGACTTTTCTGCTGTGGAAAAATACTGGGATAGTATGTTGTTTATGATTCTGATTAAGTAAAATCAGTGGGAGAGCTCGCATTTTTTGTTCTGATTCATTGTTTTTCATTCATAATAATAAAGCCATACTGTCCCACCCCCAGCAACCTAGATGGTGATTCTCATCCGTTTCAATGGCTTCTACTGGAAGATTCTTTTTTTACATAACGACCAAGCTCAGGAACACACACACACACACGCACACACACACACACACACACACACACACACACACACACACACATGCATGCAAACACCACTAAAAGAATGATGGTTCAAGATATTATTTAAACTTTCTCATGGGTGAAATTTTCGGGGTTTTCTTTCCTATCTTTCTCCTTGTGTAAACATGCGTGACTAGTGTCAATCCTAAGCATGCCAAGAGCTTCCAATGTTCTTTCTTGTCAGGTCATTCACAACTATCCTTTTCCATGCAGACCTACATTAAACTGTCTTAAGATATGGCACATTTTATCTATAATTTGTGTTTGAGTTGATGTGAGTTGTGATAAGATTGATAGTTAGTCTAAGGAAATTTACTACCTGGGATGAAGAAATGACTTTTTCAAGAAGCAGAAAGTAGAAAGAATTCTTTTTTCTTACTGCCATCCTTTTGCTCAAAACAAAATGAGAAGTAAAAACAATTAAACTTTATTCAGGAATTTTATTATAGTGTCAATAATAGTTTAAAATTTATTTTTGGCAAAATTTAAAGAATATATAGAATAAAAATCCTGACATATTTAAATATATCTAAATATATGTATATATACATATCTACATCTGTTAGATTGTATTTCCTATCTCATTACATCATTTGTTCTATTTATTTCCTTTTTCTACGAGCTTTGTATTGATAATAACTACATAAATGTGAGGATTTGTAATTCCTACCAGTATTTCAAAGCTTGGAAAAAGCTTTAATAGGGCAGATAATATGGTAATATATGATAAAATTATTAAAATATATAACGGAATATTTATTTTAGGCACATAAACAATACAACATAACAAATGAAGACAAATATACAAATATACCAACATAAAATTATATCATCAAAATCATTTCTTGACATGCATAAGCTATCACTAAATTTCAGCCACACACTCAAGAAGATTCAAAAAGCTAAAATTCTCAGAAGTTCTTTAGCTTATGCTATCTTAAATAAAATAGAAAAAAAATGGACATAAGCACAATCCATCGAAATAGAATGTGACATATTCCTCCTGAATATAAAGTATGGTCACTGTCACTGTCCTCCTGTTGTTCACCGACTTGCTTGAGCGGGCCCAGTAACATTGTGAAACTTGTGACTGTGTTTAGCATATTGAATACATCACGGGTAGCTTTCCAGGCTATGCTGTGCAGGCAAGATACTCTCGATAGCTTTCTGGGCTCTCCGAGAGGGGCAGAGGAATCAAACCTGGGTCTGCTGTGTCAGCTGCGTGCAAGGCAAATGCCCTACCTGCTGTGTTATAGCTCCAGCACATGAAGGATGGTAACTTTAGTAAATATACCTAAAAGGTTGTAAATTTTCTTTTAAAAATTATATTCCCTCTTCAAAAAAAGGAAAAAACCTTGAAAATTCTACATATTGATTGATATTTCAACACTGAATATATATATATATATATATATACATACATACATATATGGATATAAAACAAAACCAAAATTTGTTTACATGTGATATATATAAACTATATATATGTATATATATATATATCTGTAAATATGTGTGGGAATACTTGACAGTGCTCAGGGCTTTCTCCTGGCTGTGTGCTCAGGAATCATCCCTGGAGGGTTAGGGAACCATTTGAGGTGCCAAGCATGGCACCAGAGTGACTTGCATGCAAGACAAACACCCTATCAGCTGTACTATCTCCCCTGCCCCTACAGAAAATATTCTTCAAAACTCCTAACCTAACTCCTTGCTCTCACAAGTGGGGAAACAAACACAAACATACACAGTGGCATTAGGGATACACATACAACATGAGTAAGACACAGTCTTCATCACAATAACAGGACACTCTAGACCGAATGAGTTGTTGTTAATTTAACACTGCAAACATAGTGATCAATTTAGGTTTTTTTTATTCAAAGTGGTATTTAATGTAGTGTAGACAAAGTTAAAAGATTTAATTTCCTTTGATTCACACAAGGCCAACATCTTAAAATTATCGCTAAGTATTCTTTTGGGTCATATTTTTTTTTATCTCACTACTTTGTTTTTACTAACCACCTCTTTGAGAATAAAATTTTATATATATATGTTAGCAACATATTTCTTTATTAATACTGTTTCTTTTATACGTTTATTCAATACTAATCTTTCTGAAACGAGAAAGAAAAAAATCAAATGCACAACAAGTGGAGGAAGTAGTGATTGGCTGACACCCCACGGCCAACGGTAGGCTCCAGCAGCTTTCGAAGTAGCAAGGTCATCTCATATGGTGCATAATGGAGCATCATATTAGAGTGGAATTCAGCCAAACACAGTTATGTATGGATGTAGACGCATCTGAAAGAAGCAAAATAAAAATTTATACACTTCAAAAAAAAAACGCAATGAAGAAATTCTTGCAAATGTTTTACACCCAATTGGAATTCAGTGGTAGAGGATTTGGAGTTGAGAATTTTTATTTGCAAATTATGTGTTTGTAAATAATAAATATGCGCAGAATTGGGAGGGGGTTTAACTTGTCAGAAGAATTCTACTCGAAAGCCTTAATAGTTTTTTGTTTGTACACAGGATTAGAGTTCAATACAAACATCGCTACATTCCTGAAAATAAACCTTTATTCTGCCTTTAAAACATTAATTCACCAGAAGTGATAATTAAGATTAGTTTTAGAGGTTTCAGCTCAATTCTTCTTGAAATGTGATTTCTCCCACAACACTAATGCTAAATAAAGCACTGTGTAATGTTCCGAAACAGAGTCCCTGTTTAGAAAAAGATTCTAAGGGCTTTTAAAATAAATAAGAAAGCAAAGCAACGCTGACTCAAGATATATGTGCACAGATCTTACTATGCCTAGAGTCATAGTAAATAAACGAACAAGGAGTCTTACTTAGTCCAGAAACTGATTACGTACAGTTTAAACATAAATACTTGAAACAATTATTTGACTAAATAATTCTACAGAAATTTCACAACCACCCTTTTCCTGGGAACACTGTTAGAATGTCTAATCATAGCATAGGTGACTTTGGTGAAACAATGATTTTATCACATTATATTTAGTTTCTTAAAATAGCTCAGGTACATTTTGAAATTCATAAAATTAACTATGTTTTGTCAACCTGTAAATTTTGGCTCAAATACCCTTTACTGAGAATTCCTGGACTACTTAGTCACAAAACTGAAAAATAATGCAATGTTACAGTCTTCTAAAACGTTTGCTAGAAAATAAATATTAAGGAGAAACTGGTATGAAAATTTTGTTATGGATTCTACTACAGCAATGAGTGCCTAACAAGCGCTAATGCAAAGCTGCCTAGGAACCAGAACTAAAAATGATCAATATTGATGGAGAGGTGAAAATGATCCAGTTAAAATAAAAATATGAAGTTTCAAACATGATATATAAAGAGGTTTTATACATTTCATGTAAAAGTTTTAATTTAGAATATACTAAATGCTTGATTGGTTCTTACAGAGTTGTCATTGTTTTGAAAAAATCAAAAATTATATCCATTAACTTGTTGATTATATGATCAAATCCATGCTTTTGTTTAATAATGAATGACATAAATTAGTCTTACTTAATGGTAAAATAACTATCAATTTATTTTTAAATTCTTTAAACTGTAAACTATAATTTCCTCATATTTTTGTGGTTAAAAACAGAGCTTAATGCAGACTTGTAAAAATATCAGTCTTTATAGTAAAATATATATTATAAAGTCACAAGTAAATGTCAACAGATCTCTGTTGCTACTTATATGAAATACAAGCAGAAAATTTGAGAACTTTTATTTTCCCCCTACAGGTAGGTTGGCAAGCAGAAAAGAACAGTGTACTCTGCATCCCACAACTTAGAATCCTGCCACACATCATCCATATAATTTTGATAATCCTGATGGCATTGACAATGTGATTTTAGTCAATCTGCTTTTTCAGGCTATGGCAAAGTCTCCCTCCTCTCCTATAAATTGAGGAAACTAGTTTGGTTGTTGCCTTTTTATTCTTAAAAGTGATGACTTCAATGATTTTAGATTAAGAAAACGACCCTAGGTTGTTGATTCTGATGTCATGTGTTTAGTCTATATGCATTTAAATTTTAAATATGTTTACATATTTGTATGAGAATATCAAAATTATTTTAGTAACCACCTCATGAAGCCACATTTGGCTTGTATGGAACCTTTATTTATATGTGTTTGTATGTGTGAAGAGAGAGAAAGTGAGATGCATAGAAACAAGAGGGAAACCATGAGAGAGGTTGTTGATGTATACCATGTATATTCTTTTCTACCCATGAAATATGTACTCTAGTTAAAGATAAGATGATCAGAGTGATTTTGCTATATTTATTCAGCTACATGATTTACTTGGAATCTTTAAATTGGCTGTTGTCTTACATCTAAGTCATTCATTAGGACAAAATTGAGATAAGGTCAACCCTGTCAGACCAGACTTCCATAAAATTTGCATATTCAAATCAGAAGACTCTTCTTTTCACAAACATCCAGAGATCCAAGTAATATGCTTTAGCAGATAACTAAAGTCATTGACCTAACTTTCATGATCCTGGCTATGCTATCAAGCCAAATGCAACAGAAATCCCAAAGTAAGTAGATTAATTGTGTCTCCTGAAAGTGTTCTTGACTAAAGCCTGGAAGACCATATAGTAAAAATTATGCTTAAAGAATTAAAACTGTAAGCTATGGCTGACATTATTATGGAAAAGCGTTTTTACTGTTTTATATCCATGCATGTTATACATACACAAATAAATTGCTTATTTAATTTTTTTATTCTTAGGACTCTAATAGATGACACGTCATCAATTTGCAAATAAAGTGTAAGTTATTTAGTAAGTAATTTGGGCCAATTTTTACTATTATATGATGAGTGTATTGAACACGATTTGATCAATTAAGGAGAAAGTTACTCAGACTACATTCAGCAGTTCCTTGCATAAGGGAACCTGTAACTGGATTTGACAGTAATGTTCCTTCAGCACTTCAGGATCAGGTACAAATGGATTTTAGATTAGTGTTTATTCAGGCTGTAGCTTTTATATTCTTGCCAAAAATAAAGTACTTTACTTTCCATTTACAAAATACAATAAAAATTTACTTGCCAGAGCATTATCTAAATAACAGCGTGGCTAAGATAAGCTCAACACAACTTGAGAATAAGAAGCAAAAGGATATGATCACTTCATACTATCTATGGATGTTTTAAAATTAAAAATAGCAAATGTATCAACACCAAGGATTTAAAAATAAAGGAAAACAATACAGAATGCTTCTGACTTTATTTTACAAATCAAAAGCACAGTTGTACTTCCAGGTCACAAACCTTTAACAATCAACAAGCCCTGTTTTCCCAAGCAAAGGGAGAATGAAATAGAGAGGTGAGCACTAACTCTCACTAATACTGCCAATGATCCACTTTTGCTCAACAAACACATTAATTAGTTGAGAGCAAAAGCTTTTATTTGAACTGCAAAGGTCAGAACTATGAAAACCTGGGCTACATCACCAGTTTTCTTATTGTGTGGATTTCAGAAATAAATTCAGCAACTCTGCAGCACAAATCACCTACTTTCTGTCAAACAGTAACTATAGAAGAAGGATTTGAAAGTCTCTAGCCTGTAGGAACAAACCAAAAGGAAAGGGGGGTGGGAACACATTTACAAACTTTTATTTAGACAAAGCTGCTTTACTTCTGAAAATATTCCTAATAGGGCTAAAGGGGAACACTTCAATTCTCACAAAAATAAGAACACTGTAACTTTATTTGCTTTTCAGGTGAAGGAGTTAATATAAAGCAATGAAGGAAAATCAAAAGTAAAATAAATTGCATCAAATGCAATCTCAGAATTGTAATTCATTTCTAATATAAGGAATTGAAAATATAGGAATCCTTAAGGTTTTCCATAGATGAGTTCAGTATCCCGTGTGTGTGATTGTGTGTGTGTGTGTGTGTGTGTGTGAGAGAGAGAGAGAGAGAGAGAGAGAGAGAGAGAGACAGAGACAGAGACAGAGAGAGAGAGACAGAGAGAGACAGAGAGACAGACATACAGACGGAGATGAAAAGAGAGAAACTAAAGAGAGAGTGTATGTGTTGGGGTCAGGTGAGGAGCTTAAACAAAACCAGTGTTCTTTCACACATGTTTAAATAAAGAAAATACAGTTGAGAAGTTGTGTCAAGAGTGAGGCAACATTTTTGTTAAAAATAAAAATAGAACGCCATCTACTTATGGTTGAACAAAACTCAGAACACAAAAAGACCATATTATGACATGTGTAAACAGAAGGCAACTTTGAAAATGGATCCTTTGTCCCCTAACAGGAATATTGAGAGGATGAAGGTATCAATTACTGTTACTGATTACATTAAGGGTGATGTGTCTTATTGTTTCTATTTCATTGTCTCTATTTCATTCATTGTAGCTATTTATTGTGGTTAAAACTGTATTTTTTCAATTCCCAAAGGCATATAAGTTTCCTCAGAATCACTTTGAGCAAATTGCGTAATTTATTCCAATTACTCTGCAGGTTTTCTCTTTTGATGTATGAATTTCTTTGCTAGTTAAGAGATTAACACCATACATTGTGTTATTTTTAGGTATATCAGTTGGTCTTCTTTACAGATGCCTACAATCTTGATATTAGCTATCTCAAATTTTCAAGAATATAGGTCTAATTCTATTTGATGAGTCAAATAAAACTGAAGTGACAGAATATGTGAAGTACTTGCATAAAATATAGAAAAGAACTCATTGTATATGTCCACTCTAAAGTTTGGTATGATAAAGTTTAGAATGCAAAGACACTCAACCAAAGGGCAAACAGTCCCATTATAATGATGGATGAAAAAATAACATTCTGTAGGAAGGTCTCTTTGCAAGTTATTTTCTAGGGAAAATTCTGCATATCTCAACCTAATTATAGGGGTTCAAAAGTAGTCTTATAGGAAGTGCTGGTATTTTAACTGAAATGGTGCTTGATTACAAAACTGATAAAACACCAAAAACAAAAAAAAAAACAAAAAGTAAAGAACATAAAACAAACTAATTATCTGACTCTAATTCCAGATAAAGCAGTAACACAACAGGTACATACTTTGCATTTGAATTCCACTTCAATGAAATAACTTAGGCTCATGTGCATCAAAATATTAATTTGGAAATCCATTTAACACATTGTAGTTCAAAGCTGTGTTTTCATTTTTAACTAAAAAAGCATATTAAATCTATTTTCCATTTTCCATATTTAAATTTCTATAATAAACTACAGTAGACACAAACATTTCTTTAGAATGATAGGTACTTAAATTATAAAAACAGTACAAAGTTATTCTCGCTTCAATACTATCTTTATGATCCCATCAATGTCTTAAGTGGCTAAAATATAACTTTTCCTTTGCCTAAATAATAAGTTTACACATTTCACATATAAAGCATATTTTATAGAAAAACTATTAATCGATATTATTTGGCATACATACATATCTTTTTTTGAGATGAGTCTTGCAAAAACTGTTTTATCAGCAAAGTTGTTAAGATGTTAGACACAAAACATGCTCTCTGCTATGCTTCAAACTTCGGTGAGTATAAAAAGTTAACTATGATATTACATGTCTCATACAAGAAAACTTCAAAATTGAATTATATACTTTCTGAAGCACATCTCAGAATATACACATGCATATGCATATACACGCATACATTATATATAACACTGTTTTACAGTATATTTCACTCACGTGTCAAATATTCCATAGAACCTTTATAGTCTCAATATGTCACAATGCATACCAAGTATCTCAGATTTGAACATTTTGTTGCTCCACTTAAATAAGAAATGATTCTTGCAGTTTTCTTTCACTCATAAACTTAAAAAACTAAACACAGGGAGTTTAAATGATGGCTATATATCCTTATAGAAATCTCATTGCAGCAGCTACTGAGGTATTAAAAATACAATTTTACATAAAATTTACGCATCATCAAATATTTATCTTAAACTTGCAATTTTGTCAAGGTAATCAATACTTCAATATCTCAGATTTGGCACTACATTTGCATGAATCAGCTTTGACTTAGCTATAAAATCTTGCATAATGCATAACACAGCTAAAACTTTTATAGTGTTCAATTTGCACAGATGCTAGTAGTAACATCACAAATTTTCTCTCTGGATGCAGTTACTCCACTCCGTAGCCACAGATAAAAAAAAAAAATTGCAAGTTAAAGCTAACCATCCAAACAATATATACACAGTCACTGAGAAAACAGAAGGTGCAGGACAAATTACGACTGTGAAGTATAAAGAGAAGAACAAACCACTGCTTACTTTGAATGTTTGCTTTGGTAGTTTGGTAAAGAGAGGTCTAACCTGCAGACTGCAGGGGCCCACCTGGCAGAGGCAGCCTTGACCAAATTAAAGGTGCTGAAATAACATTCAGTCCCTGCCAATACATTTTAAAATAATAGCTTTCAAACTGAGAACACAATGCTTCACAGACTATGCTCTGGCTCTGAGTTCTTAACTCTCTCTGGGATAGTTCAGTATATCTGGGATACATCTTACCTGTTTGCTGTACTTGTTATTGGTTTGACAGCTGTATTCGGAGCAGTGATCTGATCCAATGGAAATGTTGTCTCCTGCTCCCACAAATGTGTTGGCTGGTGGTAGATCTTGTACGGCCTGGTGTTTTTTTCCTGCAGTTGGTGACTGGGGGTGAAGCTGGACAGTGGGCAATGGGGAACTCGATTTGTAATGCCTGGCCAGGTCAGGACTTCCAGGCCCACCATTCACTGACCGGTACCGCCCCATGCTGGGGCTGTCTGAGAGCTTCTCATTGACACTGTCATACCTCTGTCCATTTGGTTTAGAAGCTTCTACAGTGACAATGCTGCTGTAGAGAGGCTGCTTTGACTTTTTATTTTTCTTGTCTTTTTTAGGCTTTTTAGATTTGTCATGCTGTTGGGGTGTAAAAAAGTCTTCATGATCTTTCTTGCCTGCTTCATAGCCGTTCTTATTTTTGGACCTGCAGTACCTTGCCATCACTACAATTAAGATTATGAGAATCACCGTCATAATTCCAGCTACCACCCCGATGACGATACTGAGTCTCTGTTTGCTCATTTCATAGCTGGGGTCACCAGCTATATCCTGGGTGAGCGGAGTGTGCAAACTTCTGGCTATCTGGGAGTCAATCACGGTGGCATTGGAAACACTCTCATTGACAAACACATGCACTAGAGTTGTGGTGGACTGGGAAGGCTGCCCACTGTCATTCACTTGCACCACCAACCTGTGCAAGCCGTAATGCTTCTGGGTGAGTTTGCCCACTAAGGAAACCACACCACTAGTGGCATCAATCTCAAAGAGCTTGAAGGGATTCCCTCCCACAATGCTATAGTTAAGATCTGCATTGATACCATCATCACTGTCTGTTGCCAACACTGTAGCTACGACTGTTCTGACATTACTCGAAGGCGGCAGTAAAATATAGGAAATATTTCTTGGAAGGGTGACCGTGGGGGCATTGTCATTCTCATCCATCACAAAGAGAGAAACGGTGGCAGTGGCCGATCGAGGGGGATCTCCCCCATCCACAGCTTTGACTCGGAAGGTGTAGGTGGTCTGGTGTTCCCGGTCAAAAGACATGGTGGAGTAAATGGTCCCCGTGTCATTTTCAATGGAAAAGATGTTACTGTTCTCCTCTATATACAAGCTCATCTCTGCGTTGCGCCCCTTGTCAGCGTCCATCACCGTGACCATGCCCACGGGGCTGTTGGGCTGTAAGTTTTCTTTCACATAAAAGGTAAAGACGTCCTGCATAAACTTAGGGTCATTGTCATTCTTGTCAGCCACCTGCACGATCACCCTGGTGCTGCCCTGCAGAACGGGCACGCCTTTGTCTTTGGCATTCACTTTAAACTCATACCTGTCTGTCTGCTCGCGGTCCAGCACGGTGTTGACCAGGATGTCCCCGGAATCGGGGTCGATGGCGAAGATCCCCAGCACGGAGGAGTCCAGAGAGTAGGCGATCTCTGCGTTCTTCCCGCTGTCCGCGTCGGTGGCCAGCACAGTGGCCACCCTCTCCCCGGGGATGTTGTTCTCAGGGAAGTACACTTCCACCACGGACTGGCCGAAGACGGGCGGGTTGTCGTTGGTGTCCCCCACCTTGACAATCAGGGAATTGTTGCTGGAGAGGCTGGGGCTGCCCGAGTCCACCGCCACGATGACCACATTGAACTCCCGGGTGGTCTCATAGTCCAGCGGGGCAGAGGTGTGCAGGAAGTACTTCTTCTTGTTCTGGTCGCCCTCGGTGTCGCTGGCCGGCTTGAGCTGGAAGGGCACGTCGCCCACCACGGTGCAGGTGACCACCCCGTTCTCGCCTTGATCTCGGTCCGACACCTGCACCAGGGCGATGGGCGTGTCGACCAGCACGTCCTCGGCCACGTTGGCCACCCCGTCCTTGAGGGGGATGCGGCCGATCTTGCGGATCTCGATGGACGGCACGTTGTCGTTCTCGTCCTTGATGTTGAGCACCACCGTGGCCTTGTCGGTCTTGGGGGGCTGCCCGCGGTCGCGGGCCATGACGGTGAAGCGCAGCTGGTTGACCTCCTCGCGGTCGATGCGGTGCAGGACGCTGAGCCAGCCCGAGGTCTCGTCGAGGCGCAGCAGCCGCCGCACGGACTCGGTGGCGGCGCCGAACACGTACTCGATCTGCCCGTTGACCCCCACGTCCAGATCGGCGGCCCGCAGCTGCAGGATGGGGGTGCCCGGGGCGCTGTTCTCCGCTAGGTCGGCCTCGTACACGCTCTTCTCGAAGCGGGGGCTGTTGTCGTTCACGTCGGTGATGAGCACCCGCAGGATAGCCTGCGAGGAGCGGGGCGGCTCGCCGCCGTCACGCACCCGCAGGGTCAGCTCGTACGAGTCGCGCTGCTCGCGGTCCAGCGCCCCCTTCACGATCAGCTGCGGCTGCTTCTCGCCATCCGGGGTGTCGGCCACCTGCAGTTCAAACACGCTGCTCCGGCCGCCGCCGCCGCCGCCGGGGCTGGTGCCGCTGCCGCCGCCGCCCTCGGGCGAGTCCAGCCGCCGCTTGGAGCCGCCGCCGGCGCCGTTCCCGCCGCCCCCGGGGTAGGGGGCGCTGTCGGCAGCCCCGGGGCGCCGGCCCTCGCCGCCGCCGCCGCCCCCGGGCTCCTGGAGCAGCTCGTAGCGCTCGATGCCGTTGCGGCCGAAGTCGCGGTCGGTGGCGGTGGGCAGCAGGTAGAGCGTGCCCACCGGCCGGTTCTCCTCCACGGTGAGCGTGAGCACCGGCGACGGGAAGGTGGGCGTGTTGTCGTTGATGTCCAGCACGATGACCCGACCCTCGAACAGGTCCACCCAGCTCTGCGACGGCCCGATCACCGACACCTCGAAGTCCAAGAAGCACTCGTTCTCGTCGAAGATCATCTGACACTGGGGCAACTTCTCGCGGTCGATGCGCCGCTCGCTGGTGCTCAGCTCGCCCGTGAGGTTGTCGATCTTCAGGTACTCCGAACCCGATTCCAGGCTGAAAGTCACCTCCCCGGAGCCGGTCACGATGCCCAGGTCCGAGGCGACGTTGCCGATGCGAACGTCGGCCGGGCCCTCCTCGGCCAGCCGGTACCGGAGGAGTTGCTTGGCCGCCGCCAGGCTGAGCGAGAGCGGCAAGAGGAGGCAGCAGCTCAGGCACCAGCCGCGCGCCCACCCGGTGGTCCGCATCCTCAGCATCTTCTCGTGCTGCTGCTGCTACTGCTCCTTCTAGTCACAGTCCCCGCTCGGAGCCCCCCCTCCTCCGGGGCCGGCCGCCCGCCCGCCCTCCTCTCAGTCCTCTCCCCTCTCCGGGAAAGGAAGGAGCGAGAGGGAGAGGAGGAGGGAGGGAGGGGGGCCGGGCTGCGAGCAGAGTCCGCCAGGGGCGGGGAAGGGAGGGGGTGGCGGTGGCGGTGGCGGCGGTGGCCCCGCCGGAGATGCTCCTTCGGTGGCCGCCGGCTTCTTCCCAAAGTTATTGTTTGATAATGCATGCACCGGGTGCCACTCGCCCGCTCGCCGGCCGCCGTTCCAGTCCCACTACTCACAGTTCACGGGACACCGCGCGCCGCCGGCCCGGCGCCCCCCCGCCCAGAGTCATTCCCGCAGCGGCGTCCGGAGGATCCCGGGCTCCCGGCTCCCGGCTGGGGCCGGCACGGCTCGGGTGAGCGCACGGTGGAGCCGAGAAAGCGGCGGGGGAGCGAGCCTGCAGCCTCCCCCTTCTGCCCCAGCGCGCTGTGTCTTCGCGGCTACTCCAGTCCAAATTCCCGTCGCCGCCACTCACGGTAGATCTCCAGCTCCTTGCCCCGGCAAATGTGAGTCGCTTCCCGCGCGGGGTGCCTGTCGGGGCCAGCAACAAGCCAGTCTCAACTCCGGCCGCGCTCAGCTAGTGGGGAGTAGCCAGTGCACCGATCGAGCAGAAAAAGAAAAAAAAATCTCCAGCAGGTCGCCCCGGGCACCGCGCCGTGGAGCCCCCCTCGCGTCACTGAGCGGTCCGCGTCCGGATGCCCCCCGTGCGCCTCGGAGGAGCAGCCCGAACCATCTTCAGAGACACCGGATAGAGTCGGTCTCTTCTCACCCTCCGGAGAGCTCGTGTTTCTCTTTTATGATTTTTTTTTTCTTAACAACTCTGCGCAAGGTCATTAGTCACGAAGCCGCCGCCTGCAACCGCAGCAGCCGTTTGCCCGCGGGGGCGAAGGCTGAGCCGTGCGCACCGCGCGGTGCCCAAGTTTGGCTCCGCCGCCGCAGAGTCCGTGCCTTTGCTCACCTGCATTCGGCCCGCATGTCGGAGCTGTGGGATCTGCAGCGCTGTGCGCGATTCTGGGAGGAGATTGCAGCCTCCCTCTCCCTCTCCCTCTCTCTCTCTCTCTCCCGCGCGCGCTCTCTCTCTCTCTCGATCCCTCCCCTCCCTCCCTCTCTCCTCCCCCCTCCTCCTCTCTCCTCCCTCTTCTCCTTTCCCCTTTCCCCTTCTCCTACTCTCTCTGTGCAAGCTCCCTCGCCTTCCTCCCAGTCAGTCCCAATGCAGGCAACTCGAGCTGAACTTGATCCCTTTGGCAGTTCAAAGGTGAGCCAAGCAGGCTCGCGGCACTGGCGACGTGGGCCTGGCGAGAGCTCCCGGTCCGGCTCCCCCAAAGGCAATTAACAAAGATGCCCAATTCTGTCCGGATTTCCGAAGAAAAGCCAAAGGCATCGGGGAGGGAGGTGGAGGGGAGGTGGAGTCAGAGACAGCTGCCAAGTAGCTTTAAAAAAAAAGAAAAAGAAAGAAAGAAAGAAATCCAGTTTGCCAAGGGGAGGAAAGTGCCAGTCAGTTGTTGCCTCGGAAGTGTCCTGGCACGGCGGTTGAATTCCGCAGTTGTCTCCGTCCCCTTTAGCGTCTGGGAGAGTCGGCGGCGGGCGCTCCCGCCACCCCTGGGGCTTCCACCGCTCGGATACACAGAAAGGCAAGCGGGAAGCTCTAGGTCACTAGCCCCGAGCCAGAAACCCGCAAGTTTGCCCAAAGTGGCGGTTGTTTCGGAGAGCTTGCTGGTTTGCCCGTGTCTCGAGCTTGTCCCTGACGCTGCGGCGGCGGTAGCGCCGCTGAAACTACACACTAGCTAAGCTTGGGGGGAGGGGAGGAGAGAGACCCGGGAGTCTCACCCGCGGGAGCGCTCCCGAAAGCCCAGCTCAGGCTGCGGGGACCACTAGGAGGGTGCCCCCGGCCAGCCGAGCCCAAATGACCCCAGCCCCCCATCTCCCCAGACCAGAATCCAGCTCCTGCCAGCTCAGAGCTTCTTGCTCTCCCGCCCTCGCACTGGTAAATTTCCTCCTCGCTTTGGCAAAGGCAGAGTGCGTGTGCCAGAAGGCAGAAGCTGGCGAGTCGGAAACGTTTCTCCTTCTTCCCCCTGCTCAGGCGATGTCTGTCACCCTCCAAGTGTCCCGGGTTCGTGATTTGAGCATCTTGGAGATTTTTTAGCATCCTGGTGACTTGGGAGACCCTAAGTGCGCCCGGGAAGTCACGCTGGTGTTCTGCGAAACCATGGTGGGCTGCAGTGTTAAGAGAGAAGTCTAGGGAGAACAAGAGCCTGAGCCTTTGGGGTTGGGGGCGGGTGGCGTTTGACCCAGACTTCGAAGCGCTGGGGTTGGTGGTAGTTGGTAGTGGCGGTTAGAGGGTGCCTGCCTTTGTTTAAATGCTTAGCATTTCCGTTATCGAGCTTGCTTACAAGGATATGTGTATGTGTGCGTGTGTGTGCGCGCGTGTGCATGTGCACGCGCGCGCGCCTGGGGAATGAACACATGTTGGAAGCCTCGATATTATTTTGTGAGCAGAGACCTGCAAGCCTTTAGTAACTGGCAAAGTGTAGCGTCACCTATCTGGATAAAAGGGAAATAAACTTCAATGGCAACTTTGTGTACCGAAGTGTCCCTAGCTCCTTTGCTGTCTCCTTCTTTTGACTTTGTGCTACTCGACTGTACTTGGTATTCCCCCAGCTCAGGCTTCCCCGGAATCCTGTCACACACAGCCACGCCGCAGCCCGTCTGATCAGATCTCACTTCTGGTTGTTTTGGAACTGTCGCCTTTTCATCCTCGCTCCCCGCCTCCCGTCCCCCCACCCCCCCACACCTCCTTTATTTGCAGCGACTGTTAAACCCGGCAGACCCGCTAGAATGAAGGCGGCAGAGGCGAGCAGGGCACGTTTCTGTTGAGTTCTTACCACCCTGAAATTGTAAAGAAATTGCTACTGGGCCACGGCTGATTCTCATTCCGCCCGATCTACAGTCCCTCCTCCTGAAAGAAAAAAATGTAAAGGGAAGGGGTGGGGGGTGTACCCCGAGTGAGTACTCTGCCTTTCCGAGACCTGGATGAGGAGCGGTGTGATGGAAACAAACCTAACCCCAGTCGGGTCTAGGAACAGATGCGGCGCGCGGTTGTTTGGGCGAGCGCTGCCAGCAGCAATGGTTGGGGGGCGGGGGGTGTGAAAAGGGGAGACGTGTCCGAGACTTTGCAGCTTTTCCTACGGGGGATCGCCGAGGCGCGTAGGATGGGAACAGTGTGTGGTCTGCGCCCGCGAGCTGGCGAGTCTTTTCCAGGGTGCTAAAGCGAGGCGCCCACATGCTAGCGGCTCCCCGACCTCCGGGGCCCGGCGGGGAATAGGGTCTCCCCAGCCACTCGGGCGCCCCGGCCGCCACCCCGAGCCTCCCTGCTCGGTATCTGCAGCATCAGCGAGAAAAGCCCGTCGCGCAGACTCAGTGCGCACCACCGCAGTCTGGAGCCGGGGGGGGGGGGGGGGGGGGGGGCGGTCGCCGCAGCGCCTTCGCGGCCAGCTAAGTGGCAGTAAAGCCAAGTCCCCCTTCAATTTGGCAAGCTGCTTTAGCAGAACGCCTGTCCGCCTCCAACACCCAACCTCCCCCCCCCCCCACGTTTTTTTTTTTCCTCCCAGGGTGCAAGACGAAAGAGGGAAGCCGTCTTCCCTCCGTGGCCTCGCGCCCGTGCATTCCGATGCTTGGCAATATGGTGCAGTGCACTCACTCCCCTCGCCGCCTTCCCCAAGATTTCTGTAAACTTCAAGCGGTCGAGTGCGCAGAGACACTGTGCACTCCCTCTCCCCTCACCGGGCACAGAAACTTCAACCAGCACATCTTGGAAACATTTGCCCGCAGCTTGAGCGCGTACTCTCCAGGCACACACTTGCGAGGTTGAAAAGGAGTGGGCACCCTCCCCACCCCTTGTTATTATTATTATTATCATTATCTTTTTTTTCTTTTTTCTTTCTTTTTTTTTTTTTTTTTTTTTTGCAGAGCGCTCCAGATTTCGACGCCAACGGCCCGGGGATGTAGGAGCGTCCTTCACAGGGGAGTGCTTGCTCCCGGGGAGCGGGAGCTCGGTCTCCCTCCCGCCCTCCCTACTCTCATCCCCACCAAGTTGGTTGCCCAGCCAAGCCAGCGTGGGAAATGGGTCCGACGTGTGCTGCATGGAGAGCAGCGCGGCCAGACAGCCTGAGCGAGGTGGCCTCCTGCCCGCCCTCCCTTCCCCCAGCGCTCCGCAGCTCCGACCTCTCCGAGGGGCCAGCAGAGCCGCAGCAAAGGTGGCTTTGCCGGGCGACCCGGTGCCCGGGAAAGGGACGGGATGGAGAGGGGTGGGGGCGGCGGGTTGGGGCTGAAGGAGGGGAGCCCTCTGCGCTCTCTCTGCCGCGGCCAGGGCTCCCGATTATTCTCTTCCGCCCCCTGTCTGGGGACTGGCACTCCAGCCGGAGGATGAATGGAGGCGAGAAGCCGTTTTCCCCCACCCCCGCCCCATTTCCGCAGTCGCCCAGCCAGTGTCACAAGTGCTCAGCAATTTCATTAAATGGAACCCGGGGACTTAATCCCCCCCCCCCCCCCCACGGTACCAGATCTCACCCAGGGAATTTGATATCCGGCTTTGCCCCCACCCACAAACCCCGCCCGGGCTTTTCAGACCCCCCGGCAGCATTTATCTTTCAACCCGAGAGGAACCGGGTTCGGAAGGAAATAGGATCGCATGTGTAAGCGACTGCAATAAATTAAAGAGCCCGCTGCCGCTGCTTTTGCTACTGCTGCTGCTATCGCTGCTGCTACTACTAGTACTACTATTACTACAACTCCTACCACCGCTGCCTTCCCTGTTGCCTTGGAAACACACACACACACACACACACACACACACACACACACGGCAAAACCCAAAAATGAGATCAAAGTCCCAAAGCCTGTGTTGATCAGAGTAATGAACCAATATGTTTGAGGAAATAATAAAAGGTTAGATATTTCTTTTTTTTAGCTATTTTTCTAAACAAGAGGGGAAAAAAGAAAGTATCTCTAAAATCGAGACATAAAAATAGAACCCATTATAAAAATAACCTCCCATAATAAGAGCCGAAAAAGCTAGGCGAATAATTGATTCATTTTTTTAATGAAAAAATATTCTATTCGATGCGTAAGTATTTGGTAGGTTTCCCATCCCCGCCCGCCCTCTTTTTAAAATTTGCTTCCTAAGTTTGCCTCCTTCAAACTGCTTTGCGGTTAAGAAAATTCAGTGACTGAGCTGAAAAATAGCATTCGGTGTCCATGACGTAGCCGAAGCCTCAAGAAAACAGAGTAGGAAGAATAAAAAAGGTTCTAAGAAGTTTCGGGCTAAGAATACAAAGAAGGATCCGGAGATACAAAGGAAGGCGTTTTAATTTATTATAGGCGATGTATTCGCAATAATACAGGAAAAAAGGTTAAATACTCTTAACATGGTAACCGGTTCTGGAAAGAAATAGCAGTTTGACAGGAAGGGAGAAAGTGACTCAAGAACTCCACCAAGGGACAAGCTGAGGAAATGACAACCCGACACCTCCAAATCCACTGACCTTTCATCTTAAAAAAAAAAAAGGTCTCTGCAACCACTTCATAGGTGTAGGCTGTTTTTCAGTCTTTTATAAACATTCACTGCTCCAACTCCAAACTTAAATAATATTTCAGTTTTCCTTCTCTGGGTAATTATTGGAAATGATTCACATTTCATCAATTCAAGTAGTAAACATAACTGTCATATATATAGCAGGTACGGTTCTGAGCCTTGGGACACCGACAAACTTTAGCCTTATTGAGCAGTCTTAAATCTATGTTTATAGTATTAAAATGTCTAGTAGACTGAAATAACTAAATTATTCATTGTGATAACAGACTTTTTGATGGACATTAAAACGCAGCAGTTTAAATAAGGAAACCACAGATTTCCTTTTAGGCAGGTAATAACTGCTAGCATCAGTTATCATTTTATTGGTCTCCAGTCAAGAAAAAGAACCAGTTGTAGTTGTTCTGTTTAAATCACAAAATTGTGTTTGTCAAAGCCACATATTTCAACATATCAATAAAAGAGCTTATTGAATATACAGGATATATGGGTATATATATATATACATATATATTTTTACAAGGTTATTTGCAGAAAATCTAATAAAACAATTTGTGTGTCTAACTTTTATTCATAGACTGTGTGATTTGTGATCTAAGAGATTGTTTAGATCTGGTACCTTGTAAGCGCCAGACTGTTTTCTAACCAATAAAGCCTCAGTTTTGCAGTGATCAGCCCTAAAAATGGCCACAGCCTCTAGTACTTGCTGCTGCTCATGACAATAAAATGAAATGACGTTTAATGATGATCATATCTGCGTTGGGCTTAGGTCATACTGACAGTTGTTTTTTTCCCCCCATTTTCAAAAGTTTTAAATAGAAACAACATAGAAACAACATAGCACAAATATGCAATTTGTTTTATATTCACACAAACATACACTATCTTGAAGCCAAAGTTAGCATAGGGATTCACAGGTGCTTGTCCTCTTCTTTCCTTGCCCTACCATTACCACACACCTCAGTATAGCATTGCTTCACCGTGGAGGTCCTCTCTCCCACCACTAGTACCATGGCGTGGCTCTAGGGAGCCACTGCATACTCAGACCCTGCAGTGAATAATCAGGCAGGCTGGACAAGCATCACAGTGAATGACCCATCAAGTGCTGCACATTACTTGTGGGGCAGCCCCATCATGAAATATTATGAACAACATGTGGTAGATCAACATCTAAACACATATAAAGACACAGTCATAGCTGACTAATACAGTCTTCTATTCAACAATCATTTAAGGAATTTCTTAAATTTGTGTTGATTTCTGCACATTTCCAACAATAGCTTGGGGGAGCTACATGGTGTTTTGAAAAATCTGAGTGAGTTTTAGGGTAAAGATCCTTGATAGGTCTTATCAGCAAATTCTATTACATTTGACCCTCTGAAGTTGTTCTCTCTCAGTATCTAGAGTAAAATGGAACTTTCCAGTAATCTTTGAAGCATGGATTAGAGACATTTGGTATTCCTTTATTGCTACGGCAGGATATGTCAAATGTTGATGTGATAGGAAGCCAGATAATATATTAGGATTTAGGGATACAATCTAATTTTAATGGCTTTTTAAAAAATAGTTCCCAAATAAATGACATAGCTTAAACCAAGAATGGCAGAAAATTATGAATTGATTTTGTAAGATTTGGCCCCTGACTGTGTCGGCCTATGCTAACTAGATCACTTTTTATGTTAATTATTAATACTAGAGGTAAAAACTTATTCAACCAAACTAAATTTCTACACTTAGAAAATATAAAATGTGTAATTTATTTTTTCCTTTTTGGGTCACACCCAGCGATGCACAGGGATTACTCCTGGTTCATGCACTCAGAAATTACTCCTGGCGGTGCTCAGGGGACCATATGGCATGCTGGGAATTGAACCCCGGTCAGGCTGCATGCAAGGCAAAAGCCCTACCCGCTATGCTCTCATTCCAGCCCCCAAATTGTGTAATTTTTTGAGAATGGATAATATAGTAAATTTGATTGATTACTTTAGTAGAAATTAATTTCCCAATGACAGATTTTTGATCCTTACATTGTAATTGCTGCCACCTGTACCTAAATATTTCTGATTTTTGTCCGAAATGTAGGGTTTGGGGCAGGATTGTACTTCTTGGCCCCCTTGTGGCTAGATAAAGTTACTAACTAGAGGTGGGGGCATTATTGAATGAATGTCTAAATTCGCTTCCAACGGAAACATGAATAGCTTAAGATAAATTTATCAGTTTACTCTATATTCGCTTCCAACGGAAACATGAATAGCTTAAGATAAATTTATCGGTTTACTCTATCAGTCAAACAGATCATTAACCTGAATTACAACAAATATCTGGGAACTGTCAATAAACATCAAACATGCATTCTTTGTAAAGTAATGGTATGTTAAGATACTTGTTTTAGAACTTATTTGACGAACTTTGCAAATTAAAGTTGATAAAAAAGTGTTACCAACTAGACAATAAAATTGAAAATGCAGTCCTTTCTGCAAAGAAAATTCTTTAAAAAGCTATCTAAATTTGTACCTAGTGATTGCTACTATTAGTAACATGTTCTAGGCTACCCTTTTCTGTCCCAGTAATGGGAAAAAATAACACTTTCAGAGGGACTTTTATTAGCATACTTTCACTAAGAAAAACAGTAATAATTCTGTGTATTCAAAATTATTATGTTCATATATTGAGCGATAGCACAGTGGGTAGGGCGTTCGCCTTACAAGCGGCCAACATGGCCGACCCGAGTTCGATTCCTCCACCCCTCTAGGAGAGCCCGGCAAGTTACCGAGAGTATTCGATATGCCAGACACAGTAACAACAAAGTCTCCAATGGAGACGTTACTGGGCCCACTCGAGCAAATCGACGATCAACGGGAGGGCCTTTATTTTTATTTATTTTTGACTAATTTTCAATATTGTTCTCAAAATACTGGATAAAAAAATACAACAAACCTCAAAAAGCTGTAAATAGATTCTTATAATTGCACTAATAAATTGTGTAATTATAAACATCCTTAAATTTGCATAAAGTATTGTTTTGATGCATTAAAATGCTAAGAGCAGTGATTAGCAATGATGTTTATAATCAACTATATGCATCTGAATTCAGCACTGAAAGATTTACTAGATCTTCTCTTTCTGATTATTTCTTATCTCTCCTCTGATATTGACTACAATATTATTAAGTTTGCCCATTTGAGAGATAGAAATCATTCTTTCCCTGCTTTTAAAGTGACAACTGATAATTTTCATTAATTCAATTTTCATTCAATTAATGGAAAATGTTTTTATCCTTTTGTTGGGTTTTGGGGTGGTGGTGCTCAAGCCAATTCCAAGATCTGTGCTTAGGAGTGACCACTGATGGTATTTACGGGACCACATGCAGTGCCGGGACAGAACCCTGATCAACTGTGATCAACTGTGCATGCAAGGCAACAACCTTAAGACCTATCATAGTCTATCATAGTCTAACATCTATCCAGTTCTGTTTCTTTCTTGAAATATAGTCAATAAACTTCTTTTTTAAAAAAAAATTAACATGGAAGAGAGAGATCTGATCGTGGTCAAGTTGAAAAGAACAAAGTTTTCACAGAAACTAAGGAAGTGCCCATTTCTATTCTCCCAAGCCAATTTCAAGAAATGTATATTGACTTTGCAAAAGCTGTGGTGCCGAGTTTCTGAATTACTTTCATGGGCATAATATTCAGATGATGACATGATGTAAACTTTTAGGGTCTCTCTTGCACCAACTTCTTCCAGGATCTTGTGTTTAGCAGGGGTAGAGTGATAAGTGTGCGTGTACAACGACATGAGTTCCACATTTCAACAATAAAAACTTTAACCACAGTATGTTAAGAATATATATTTCTCACATTTTGTCATATTTTTAATTCAAATTATATTAGAACCCCCCCAAACATTTGACACAAAATTAAAGGAAAATTAGAATGTTTTCACAAGGGAAGGCTGAGGATGTGATAAATGAATTTGCATGTATTAAAATATATTTATACTGAAAGAAGCTCTCTATCATTCAAAGCTATGTCATCACTAACAACTATAGTGGCAAATGGATCCAACAATGTCTTTAATATCCACTGTGAGAGTTTATCATACATGGTGGCATAAGGGTTAAGTTGCCAGAGGTTCCACTGAGGTGAAAAGACTTGATCACAATGTACACCAAGTGAGGAAATCAAGACCAGTCTGTGGAGTGAGAAAGGAACCGCGGGAAGTTGATTTGGTTATCAGCACAGTAAACTTTCAAATGGACAGTGGGTTTAATTAAACTGATGAATCCCTCAAGAATTATCACTCAAGGAGAAATCAGATACACTTAAAAATATATTTTTAGTGTATGTGTCTTCATTCTAAACAAAGCACTGTAGCTCTGCAGCACTGTCCTCCCGTTGTTCATGGATTTGCTCGCAGAAGCATCAGTAACGTCTCCATTACTTGCTGTTACTTTTTTTGGCATATTGGATACTTCACGGGGAGCTTGCCAGGCTCTTTGAGAGGGGCGGAAGAATTCAACCCGGGTCGGCCGCATGCAAGGCAAATGCCCTGCCCGCTGTACTATTGCTTCAGCCCGATTCTAAACAAAAGTGATCAGAATCCCTGTGTTAGAAGGTGAAACTGTACTCCAGTTGTAGAGGTTGAGTAATACCATAGAGTACTGATTTTTGTACTCAGGTGTATACTGGACTTATATGAAATAATTTTTTCTAAAATCTGGCTACTTTTGGATTAAATTAAACATCCCATATCCACCAATGGAGTAAATACAGTCTAAAGAATCAAGTGAATAACAATTTCTTACAAATATTCATTATTAGATCAGAGTAGATTATATTTATAATTATGGAGCTCAGTGTAGTGCAATTAATATTTTATAGGTCAACTCATGTTCTTCTCTATGTTTTAATTTCAGATTGATCAATACTGTCAAGTTCAAACAAGAAGTCTTTTATTTGTCAGACTATTTTCAAGGTGATAATTCTTATAACTTATTTTTTATTTAAAATATTTATTTTGTAATTATTTTAAACCACATTTTATATTCCTTTTTTGGAGAGGCAGATAGGGTTCCGAAACTGTTCAAGAGATCTGGGACTCAACCAGGTATCCTTAGTCAATCCTGGTCATTCAGTGCTTGAGGAGGTAATATGATTTGGTCAGATGTGGATACAAAGTTGACCTCACTGTTGCTGGAGGCCTCCGTGGCTGCACTTGGCAATGCATGGGGGATCACGTGATGCCAGGAATTGAATCTGGTCAGACACATCTCTGCATGCTTCCTATTTCCTATACTATCACCTGAGAGTCTATTTTTATTTTTTCTTAAGGAAAGTCACACAAACCGGGTAATCTCTAGGGTGCTGGACGTACAGAACTCTGGTGTGATACATGCAAGCCAAATGCTTTACTCACTGTACTAAATTCTTGATCCACAACATTTGTGAGATGCAATTACACTTTCATTATTTTAAGCTTTGTTTCACAGTAATGATAACAGAAACAGGAGTATTCTTTTTGCTAACTTAACCAATGCTCAATGTCAGTACTAGATTTAGTAATGACAATTGCTATCAAATTGTGGCTCAGAATGGTACCTGGCACATAATTGACATCCTTAAGGCTATCATTTAATCTCTGAAGATTGTTATTTAATAGAATAACCCCCTGAATTTATTGCACTGTGAGATTGCTTTCTACATAACACAGATGTGGATACTGAGATTTAAACACATTGTTTCCTAGTAACCATACAAAGCTATTAAATTATGGGGATTATTTTTTCATCGTAAAATGATGACATTAAAGCACAAATAGGTTAAGAAGTTTAAGAAATGAAGAGATATAACAGCTGTCAAGCAACTGAGGCTAAAGGAGCCAATTTGGCTTATTTTTATTTAAGTATAAAAGATTGAAAATACTTATTTTTACTTATTATAAAAATACCTTATAATAGGATACTGTACTTAATTTATGAAATGTCACATATTATCAGAGCTACCAATTATCTTTCTTGTTTATATTACTTTATTAATCTTAAACGTTTATCCATTATAAGTGTCTTCAATATAATGGATTTTATATATATGTACATAACTGATTTTTATATATAAATATATATTTATGTATAAATTATTTTTATATAGGAATTATATAAATATATTACTTTAGGTGGTAGGTTTACAAATTTTTGGTACTGATGTACAGTTACTGCTTATCTCCCTCTCGAAAGTGTCCAGGCCCCTCCTACCATGCCTATTGGTTTACTTTTCAATGTTCTTTTCATCCCACCTGCTTCCATTAGTTGTTAATTGACATTTATGGGTTTTGTACATGCTTGTAACACCCTTAACACCATCCACATACTCAAAACCCTACAGTTACACTCCTGTGTTATTACTCAGAACCCTATTTATTCCCGTTACCTTTAATATACTCAGCTTTAATCTGACACTTTCAGGACGGTTAATCTATGACAAAGGAGCTGCCTGTATGAAGTGGAGCAAGGAAAGCTTCCTCAACAAATAGTGCTGGGAAAACAGGAGAACCACTTGTGAAAAAAAAGGAAGAAGAAGAAGGAGACGGAGAAGGAGAAGGAGAAGGAGAAGGAGAAGGAGAAGGAGAAGAAGGAGAAGAAAGAAAAGGAAGAAGAAGAGGAGGAGGAGGTAGAGGAAGAGAAGGAATATGAAGAGGAGGATGAAGAATATGAAGAATAGGTGAAGAAATAGGAAAAAGAGGAGGAGGAAGAGGACGTGAACAAATAGGAAAAGAAAGAGAAGAAAGAAGAGGAGGAATAAGAAGAGAAGAAGGAAGAGGAGGAAGAGGAAGAGGAGGAGGAAGAAGAAGAAGAAGGACGATGAAGTGGAGGAGGAGGAGGGGAAGGAGAAGGAGGAGAAGGAGAAGAAGAAGAAGAAGAAGAAGGAGAAGGAGAAGGAGAAGGAGAAGGAGAAGAAGAAGAAGAAGAAGAAGAAGAAGAAGAAGAAGAAGAAGAAGAAGAAGAAGAAGAAGAAGAAGAAGAAGAGAAGAAGAAGAAGCAGAAGCAGCAGCAGCAGCAGCAGCTGGATACAGAACCCACACCATATGAAAACTTAATTAAAGTGAATTACACATCTACAGAATAGAACAAAATTTATAAAATACATTGAAAACACAGGCAGAACTCTCCAGGATCTAGATAACAAAGGAATCTTAAATGACCTGAATCCACTGACAAAGGTGAACAAGACAAATTATGAAATTTAAAAGTTTCAAGATATTCAATTCAGAAAGATTTCATTTGGAAAGTCTTCAAAGAAATTTTATTTCGAAAAGAAAAAACAATCAACAGCTATGAGAAAGTTTTACATATTTGTATTTCATCTATCCTTTATCATAATGATTTTTTATCTTCTTAATTTATGTAAGAGTCTAACAGTGAATTCTCAGAATTTTCAGAAAATTATTCTCTTCAATAATTATTTTATAATGGCAAATTATTTTAAAATGATTAATTATATTATTATAAATAAATGTAGCACATATTTTTATAATAATCAGAGGAATTTGGCAATATTGATGGGCACCTATGATACACTATGTATAGTTCTGAATTATTTACAAAGTATTCAATAAAATCTAATTTATTAACATTGATAGGCTCTCGAATTTAATTTTACCTTTTTGCATTTAGGTCTCTGTGAGTTCTCAAAGTATTGTGTGAACTGTGCAAAGCATGTGCATTTGGTGGTTGTTCTTCAGTGCAGCATCTCCCATTCTCCCCAGGCCTCCCCAGCAGAGAGACAGAGAGACAGGGACCACAGGCTGATGGTGAAAAAGGCCCTTTTTTATTGAATAACCATGAGATATAGTTACAAGGTTTCATGTTTTACTTCAATTTACAGTGATCAAACACCCATTTCTCCACCAGTGCACATTTTCCACCACCAATGTCCTAGTATACCCCCTCACCCTTCCCACTTGCCCCCTGCCTCCATTGCAGACAATTTAGCCCATACTTTCTCTCCACTTTTGGGCATTATAGTCTGCAATACAGGTACTGAGAAGTTATCATGTTTGGTCCTTTATCTACTTTCAGCACACATCTCCCATCCAGAACGATTCCTCCAACCATCATTGACTTAGTGTTCCCTTCTTTATATGAGCTGCCTTCTTCCCAAGCCAAAGAGACAGGCTTTCGATTATGGGGCAATATTTCTGGCCCTTGTGTCTTGGGTCTCTCTCATATTATGTTATTTTATATTCCACAAATGAGTGTAGTCCTTCTATGTGCCCTTCTCTTTCTGACTCATTTGATTTAGCATTTCACTCATTTCACTCGATGTCCATCCACTTATAAGCAAATTTCATGAATTTATCTCTCCTAACAGCTGCACAGTATTCCGTTGCGTAGATGTACCAAAGTTTCTTTAACGAGTCATCTTTTCTCGGGCACTCAGGTTGTTTCCAGATTCTGGCTATTATAAACAGTACTGCTTTCCCTATCTGGATGCCCTTAATATATTTTTCTTGCCTGATCGCTATTGCAAGTACTTCCAGTACTATATTGAACAGCAGTGGAGAGAGTGGGCATCCTTGTCTCGTCCCTGACCTTAGGGGGAAGGCTCTCAGTTTTTCCCCATTGAGGATGATGTTTGCTGTAGGTTTGTGGTAGATGGCTTTAACTATATTGAGGAAAGTCCCCTCTATCCCCATTTTGGCAAGGGTTTTCATCATGAATGGGTGCTGGATCTTGTCAAATGCTTTTTCTGCATCTATTGATATGATCATATGATTTTTATCTTTTCTTTTGTTGATATGATGGATTATGTTGATTGATTTCTGGATGTTGAACCATCCTTGCATCCCTGGGATGAATCCTACTTGGTCATGATGTATGATCTTTTTGATGAGTTGTTGAATTCTATTGGCTAGTATTTTGTTGAGAATCTTCGCATCCATGTTCATCAGGGATATCGGCCTGTAGTTTTCCTTTCTTGTGGTGTCTTTGTTTCCTTTTGGTATTAGAGAGATATGGGCTTCATAGAAACTGTTTGGGAGAGTTTCCGTTTTTTCAATTTCCTGGAAAAGCTTGAGAAGAACTGGCAATAGGTCCTCTTTAAATGTTTAAGCGAAATGAGTCAGAAAGAGCGGGATAGACACAGAAAGATTGCATTCATCTGGGGAACATAAAGCAACAAAACGGGAGACTAACACCCAGGAATGGCTCAGATTAGTACCAGGAATTTTGCTCCATGACTTGAAGGCCAGCCACATGTGCTAGGTGAGAAGGAAGCTCAGATAGAGAAGAGAGCACCAAATAAAGGGTGCTGTGAAGACTCTCCCAGGGTGGGAGAGACATGCTAAAAGTAGTCTATAGACCAAACATGATTGCCACTCAATGCCTCTCTGGCAAAACACAGTACTCAAAAGAAGAGAGAGAGAGCAAGGGGGAATGCCCTGCCACAGCGGCAGGGTGGGACGGGGGGGGGGGGGGGGGATGGGGGTGGGAGGGATGCTAGGACCCGTGGTGGGGGAGGATGGGCACTGGTGGAGGGATGGGTACTTGATCATTGTATAACTGAAACCCAAGCACAAAAATTTATAAGTCCATAAGTGTACTTCATGGTGTTTCACTAATAAAAAAATGATAAAAAAAATAAACAGTGCTGCAATGAATATATAGGTGCAAATGTCATTTCTACAGTGCTTTCTTGCACCCTCTGGATATATTCCCGGAAGTGGCATTGCAGAGTCATATGGAAGTTCAATTTCTAGTTTTTGAAAGAATGTCCATATTGTTTTCCAGAAAAGCTGGACCACTGGCATTCCCACCAACAGTGAAAGAGCATCCCTTTTTTCCCACATCCACACCAGCACTGGTTGCTTTTGTTCTTTTGAATGTGTGCCAGTCTCCGTGGTGTGAGATGATACGGCATTGTTGTTTTGATTTACATCTCCCTGATGACTAGCGATGTGGAGCATTTTTTTCATATGTATTTTTGAAATTTGTATTTCTTTTTTGAGGAAACATCTGTTCATTTCTTTCCCCATTTTTGATGGGGTTGGAGGTTTTTTCTTGTACAATTCTACTAGAGTCTTGTATATCCTCTGTATCAATTCCTTATCAGATGGGTATTGGGTAAATATTCTTGCCCATTCTGTGGGCTCTCTCTTTATTTTGGTCACTGTTTCTTTTGAAGACCTGGATTCCACGAGACATCAAAAGGATGCGTGGCTACCCACCTACAAGATGGTCAGACTTCTTCATCAAAACCATGAACAAACGGTTTGAGTCTCTTTGTGTTCCTGGAGTGGGCAGAAGCCAATTGGATATACTAACATGCAACAGGGATGAATGGAGATGTTACTGGCACCTGCTCAAAGATCAACAGGGTGAAAAGTGACAAGTGATACAAGTTACTTTTGAGGTGCAGAAGCTTCTTAATTTTATGTAGTCCCATTTGTTTATGTTTGTTTCCACTTGCTTGGTCAGTGGTATTTCACCCTTAAAGATGCTTTTAGCGTGAATGTCACGGAGGTTTCTGCCTACATTTTCTTCCATGTATCTTATGGATTCATGCCTGATATTGAGGTCTTTAATCCACTTTGACCTGACTTTTGTTCCTGACGTTGGAGGTCAGAGTTCATTTTTTGGGCAGATAGCTATCCAGTTTTCCCAGCACCACTTTTTGAAGTTTTCCTTGTTCCGCTTCACATTTCTTGCTTCTTTACCAACTAATAAGTGATTATATATTTGAGAGTCTGTAATGGAATATTCAACTCTGTTCCATTAGTCTGTGGGTCTGTGAAAATGGTCCTTTAATGCAGAGCTACTAGTATACTTACAGAACATCTGAGGGGGATTGAGGTATGGGACCTAGGTGTGATTGATTATTTATATAGATAAAGCATCTGGAAGTTTACATAGATTATTTACATAGGAAATTGTCTTGAGGTGATCAATGCAAGGTGACAGACACTCTATCTTCCAGGTACATCTACATTGCTTTTATCTTTCCCTCAAGTTGTATCTATCATCAATATTTGCAGTTGTTTGGATAAACACAGTGAGAGACAAAGATCCCAACATTTAGTTCTCTGGGTTCTCAGAGCAAGCAAAGAGTTTACCATAAATCCCCAAGTCTCCTCAGGCCAGTTCAGCTTGTCTTTCCCCATTAGGGTCCTGTCTCTTAAGTCATAAAAGCTTGCATCAAGACCATGCATTTATACTTTCTAGACTGTCCCATTTCCATGAGAGGGTAGATTTGCCGCTTGCCCCGGCTCCTCTCAATCCCACGTGGGACCATCCTTTTGGGATGTTAGGAACTATAGAAATTTAGTGAAGTAATTATGACTAATGCCCAGAAGTAGTTATATCTCAGTCAATCAACTCCCAAATATTAGGAGCATTAGTATTAATGGCCTTTCTGTGTTAAACCAAAGAACATTGCAATATAGTAAAATATAAAAAGGCTATAGGGGAAATAGAAAAGCAGGTACAAATATACAGCCCTTCAAATACAAAGCCCAGAATTACCAAAAAGTTTTGGCTAAAGTAATCAAGATTGACTTGGGGAACTGTGACAAGGAGAGGTAAAATATAAAGGAAAGGTTAAAAATAAACTTTAACTAAATGAGGGATACTAGTGAGATACAGTAAGCTTCTCTGGAAGGAGGAAAAGGAGCAATTAACTGATAATGCCTAAAACATTTCAAGTTAATATCTAACATGTTTCTACTTAAGTCACATTTTCAGTCTGACTTTGTCCTTCATGATGTGCATTAAGTTTCACTGGGTAAATACTGTGTCAAAAACTATCCTTTACTGCAAAGAGGAGTATCTCATTTTTAATAGTACTGAATTACTGCGCTAGTTATTTTCTATTGCCTACATTTAGGTATAGGAAGGAACATACCTATATAATATTTAGAAGTTAGGGAAGCTGTATCCATCTCTCTTGTCAAGGAAATATGAGCAGGGACAGAATGGCACCCATATGTCTGAATGATAGAGCAGGTACCTTGCATGCACAAGCTCTAAGTTTGATGCCAGCAATTTACAGCACAGCCCATGAGTACCTCCACTTTGGTCCTGTGGCCCTTGAACATGGCCTGGATAGAAAATAGCTAGATGGCACCACCACCACCATGGAGCAGAAATGATGGGATCACATGGATATGGAGCAGAAATGACATGGACATGGAAATGACATGGATGACATGGAGCAGAAATGATGGGATCACATCTTGGTGAAAAATTTAAACTGTTATATAATTCCTCATCTTTTCTTTCCCTCTGTCTATATAATGAGAGAAATGTAGATATACAGATATATATAAAACATAGTTTCTACAACACAACTTTAGAGTCTAAAATGTGCCCAATTATGCAGTTGAAAAGCTGCAGATGTAGGAAAAAGTGCATTTTCCAGTTGATTGCAGCCAGGAGTGTGCATAGATTGCAACTAGAGTGTGTCACCCCAGAAGTTAATGCAACAACAAAAAAGATGTACAAGGACCTGTGCTGGGAGCATGTGAGCATGTATGAGCAATATAGCAAACCCTGGGAAAGCGCCAAAACCAATCCTATCCGAAGCTATCTGTGAACATTGGTCATCACCTGAAAGGAAAAATAAACATATTAAAATAAAATTGACAATGCAAAAATTCTATAGGTAAAGTTAATTGATGTTACGTTAATTACAAAGATTAAGAGAAGAAAGAGCTAGAGACATGGGGCATTGTCACATAGATGAAGCAGTAACTGAGTCTTCAGAAGGTGATTTGACAGTTTTCTAAAGCTAGCTGTTTTAGGGGCACAAGGAAAGTCAAACAGAACAGCTGGCACTAGTTACCAATGCCAAAGGAGGACTCAAAGTACAACGGAGCTAATAAAGACCATCACCAGCCAAAGACAGGGTTAGCATTTCAAACAAAGACTTCCCAATGCATCCTGAAGTCAATCAATAAAGAACACAATGTACTTGATCTTGGATAGAACAATACCTTCGCTCACATAGAGAAGAAACAGAACAAGATTAGTTTCAATATTGTGGTCAATAGGTCCATCCAAAATTATTCATCATCACTGATCATCAAGGAATTTAAGAATTAAATGACATATAACCTGACACTGATGAGGTTGGCTTTAAGTAAAAGCAGCAATGAAAACAAGAGGTGGAAGGAATGCATAGGAAAAAAAGGGAAAGGAGAGGTAGTGAGCAGATACACACAGAATGAATAAGAAAATAACAGTTATAAATGACAAATTAGGACAAACTGATAAATTTACATTTTTAAGCACACAAATAACATTTTTGTGTGTGTTTTTGTTTTATTTATTTTTTTTTTTTTAATTTTTTGCATGTCATCCTTGCACAGGGGCCATGCTAATCTTCTCTGTATCGTTCCGATTTTAGTATATGTGCTGCTGAAGCGAGCTGGGCTGGAGCGATGGCACAGCGGTAGGGCGTTTGCCTTGCACGCAGCCAACATGGCCGACCTGAGTTTGATTCCTCTCCCCTCTCGGAGAGCCCGGCAAGCTACTGAGAGTATCTTGCCTGCACAGCAGAGCCTGGCAAGCTCCCTGTGACGTATTCGATATGCCAAACACAGTAACAACAAAGTCTCCAATGGAGACGTTACTGGGCCCGCTCGAGCAAATCAACAGGATCAACGGGAGGGCCTTTACTTTTTTACTTTTTACTTTTTTATTTATTAAATCACTGTGAGAACAGCCACAAAGCCTTACAGTTTAAGTCTCAGTCGGTCATTCAATGATCAAACACCCATCCCTTCACTAGTGCACATTTTCCACCACCAATAACCCAAGTATACCCCCCTCACCCCCCTACCCCTGCCTGTGCGGCAGATTTCCACTTTATTCTCTCTCTCTATGTTGATCACATTCAATATTACAACAAAAGACCCACCATTATTTTTTGGAATTTTCTGCAACAATCGGACCTGCCAAAAAACATCATTAGATAATTTGTTTTCTATTGCTGGTTATGGAGAGCATATGATGTCATGGCCATTATTGCAGCCACACGATTTTGGATTTCTGATATTCTAGTAATAATTATCGAGGGATTACTGCCAAAAGCCATTGGGTTCTGAGATTGGTTTGTGTACCTCTGGGATCATGGTCATTCAGGAGCCAGAGGAGGCATTCGTGGGTGGCAACTCGGGGCTTTGTCAGGGTGAGGAGCAGAGCCGGTTCCACCCCTCATCCCATGAGGCCCCACGTGCCTCATTAATGCAGTCTCATACATGGTTGTCCGTTAGACTCTGAAAGATGGTGGCCACTATGCCGCCACTGTCAGGGCGAAAAGGTGGAGGGACAGACATCCTTATCCTCCCAGGGTGGCATGACGCCATAGTTTAATGCACAGTCCAGATGCATTTTTGCCAAAGCTGGAGGTATCCGAGATTGGTTTGTGTGCCTCTGGGATCATGGCTGTTCAGGAGCCAGAGGAGACATTTGTGGGTGGCAACTCAGGGCCTTGTCAGGGCTTATGGTCACTGGGATTCCATCTGGAGAAGGCGGGGAGACTGCACCTGACCCATCTGGAACCCCATCCCATGAGGTCCCACATGTCTCATCACTGCAGTCTCATACCTGGTTCTGAAAGATGACACCTACCATGCCGCTGCCACTAGGGGGAAAAGGTGAAGGGACAAACGACCTTTCCCTTCCGAGGCTGCATGGTGTCGTACTTTAATGCACAGTCCAGATGCATTTCTGTTGGGCATTTTTTTTTTGCTCAAATTCCCCCACCACCATTCAATTCTGCCTTCCAGGGACAGATGCTAGATCATTTACTTTCTATTGCTCACTTTGCATATCAGGAAAGGTCATGCGGCTGCATAGTCCTGGTGCCCACATACTGGAGCCATGCTTGTAGAAGCTCAGGGTTGCCAGGATTCCATTTGGAGAAGGCAGGAAGACTGCACCTGAACCATCTGGGACCTCCCAGCGATATTGGCTTGGTATGGGGCCTGGAGAATTCTCCAGGTGTTGTGGTGCCTTCTGGCCTGGTTTCTTCACCACTTGTGCAGCAAGATAACGCTGGGGGCGGGTTGAGGAAGTGACTTCCGGGATCAGAGGCTGACTGGGAGCTGGGATGGAACTGCCCAGTCCAGTGCCCCCATGAATAAATAACTTTAAAGAACACATCATATATGTTGGGACACACAACAGGTATTAATAAACATAATGATTAAAATCACGTCAAGTATCTTTTTTTAAAAAAACGCTATAAAATTAGAACTCAATCGCCAAAAGAATAGAAAACTTCAAGCATGTGGAGACTAAGGAACATTTTTCTCAGTAAGTACTGTATCCATAAAAAAATTAAGCTGGAAAGTAAAAAAATACCTACAAGCAAATAAAAATAAAAAGGCAAGTCACAAAAAATTTAGAACACTGTATTTAATGATAGTGTTCTATCATTAAATATGGGAGTAGACAAGGAATACGACCATTGGAAAAGCAATTATTGTCCTAAAAGTAGCCTTATAAGGTATCCAGTAGCTGGAATGACCTAGGCTCTTTGACTTCAATAACCTAGGAGAATGGATAACAGAGTAAGTCATTTTTACCTGCCCAATATTTTAAACTCAATGAAAAACACTCAAACCCTTCTATTTGTTTTAAAAAGCCACAAAAAGGGAGAGGAGATTCCTATCAAAATCCAGAAGTTTCTCTTCTTTATTTTTCCTCCTTTTCCTTTCCTTAAATACTTTTTTCCACCTGAACTCCACTATTCAATCTATGGTTCCTAGTTTTTAATTTTTTGAATGTTTCTATTTTGGCCTAATGGCATGTATTTCTATAATGCAATAATGATTCAACACATGGAAATGAATCAGTGTAATTCTCAATAAAATAATGAATATTAAAAAATGAATAATCAAATGAGACAACTCAATGTAGAAAAACATATTTTAACAGTATTTGACACCCTTTTATGATTAAAAAATACTCAATAAATTTGGTATAGAAGAAATGTGCTCTAAGCATTATATTTTTAAGTCAGCCTGCTAATCTTAATAGAACTATAGCCTACATATTACAAAATATTATAGGACATATTTTATAGATAAGAAGTCTTAACCCAGCTACTTTAACTAACTTAACCTAAAACATCAATTATGATTAATTACTTACACTGAACTAAGAGTAATCATTAAAGACAGCAAAAGTAATTGAATTAGTCATATGGCAAAATGTCATGAAGAGATAATATACTTTAAAGGGATATTTCCTTAACACTAAGCACACAATTACGGTTCTAATATTTGTTTAACTTTGGCGTATTCTATATATTAGGATATTAGTCAATGATTCACACATTATCACTTATGTTAATTAACCATGTGTTACTTAGTAACTTTTTAATCTGCTTTGAAATTTGGAAATGCCAAGGAATGCATATTAAAAAACAGCAGGGACCTGAGAGATAGTACAGCAGCTATTGTTCTTCCCTAGCATATGACCTACCAGGTTTTGATCCCTGGTTGCTTCTGCAGTTCCTTGATCACTGCCAGGAGTGATCCATGAGCACAGAGCCAATGTGCCTGAATATCACAGTGTGTGGTCCCAAGACAAATAAACAAAACCCCTAAAAATTAGGTATGCTTTCCTTATAGGTGATATATTGACTATGTATATCAATCTATTATACTTGTAGATAAGAGGTTATAATCTAATAACTGTGATCTAATAGCAAGACTTATGCTTGAATCACAGTTTTATTACTATTAAAAGTATTACATTAAGTAATATATGAAAGTTCTAATTATTCAGTGCTCAAAGATGATGATATATCTTTTAGCATTTGACATCAGCATTAAAAAATATTTCTAGCTATATTTTATGATGATTAGTAAGTTTCATTTTCTTTTTTTAAAAATTCAATGTTGCTTTAAATACCTGAGAAGAAATCAGGGTACTTAAACAAGTCCTGCACTGTAGCACTGTCCTCCGGTTATTCATCCATTTGCTCGAGCAGGCACCAGTAACGTCTCACAACAAATTGTGAGACTTGTTGTTACTGTTTTTGGCATAACAAATATGTCAAGGGTAGCTTTCCAGGCTTTGCAATGCGGGCAGAATGCTCTCGGTAGCTTGCTGGGCTCTCTGAGAGGGGCAGAGGAATTGAACCCGGGTCGGCCACCTGCAAGGCAAACGCCCTATCTGCTGAGCTATCGTGTCAGCCCTAACAAGTCCAATGATAAAATTTCCATTAAGAGAAATACATCTTTGCAAAGTAAACATTCACTTCTTATTTTTGCATTTTCTTTTTCAAAAATGTTTAACAACTTTTATTTAATTTTTAATTGAGGCATAATTATTCACAATGTTATTCATAGTTAAGTTTCAGACATACAATAGTCTGATGCTTATTTCACCACTGATGTCAACTTCCCTGCACCAGTGTTCCCAGTTTTTGTCTCATGTCCCAGCCTTTCTCAGTTTTAACTACTGAAAACAAGAATCTGAGTATCCACACCCACTATACAGTCTCTCACCCTGTTCGTTCCATTTATAGGCCATGGTTCCCGATGTAGAGTTCTTCGGCTGATCTTCTCAGTCCATCTTGGCATTAAAATCACCCACACTGATCTTGTAGAAGGTGTGGTCTTCTTTATAGAATTTCTCCAGCTCCATGTAGAACTTCTCAATTTCTCCTTCATTGCAATTGGATGTTGATGCATAGACAACGAAGACAGAAACTGCCGGTAGTGAGTCACATCTATTCAAGTGTAATTGTCCGATTCGGGTTGTTAGGCATTTGAATGAATCAATGCTCATGGCATCAATCAATTCATTCAAGTTCGTGTTGAAAAGGACACCGACACTACCGACGTCTCTTTAGACGCATGTTCTGAGGAACAGTTCTTCTACAGTCATGAAAAAGGCATGATGTGATTGATGCCTTTTTGTCTTGGTCAGACCAATGATATCATACTTAATCTTTTGCGCTTGTATCATCAGGTCCTCCATGGATGCATCCGATGCCAGTGTATGTGCATTAAAAGTACAGACAGTCATTTTTGTCTTTCTTTGTTTTGGCAGCCTAGTTGTTTCTGAGATTTTATCAGCCTCTTTTTGCTCATCCTTCTTAACGCTGCTGTATTGGGGGCTCTTTCAGGGTCAGAGGAATGAACCCATTGTGTTTACTGTTTTTGGCATATCGAATATGCCATTGATAGCTTGCCAGGCTCTGCCATGCAGGCAGGATACTCTAGGTAGCTTGCCGGGCTCTCTGAGAAGGATAGGGACTTTTAGGGCAGCCTCTGACCACACTTGCAGGAGTTCCCATGGTTCAAACCATATTTGAACCCCATTAAATATGGTGCAGTAATAATGAAAAAAGGGTATTGAGTGTCTTATGATGTGTCTTATGATATCTTCAATAATTTTTGGGTAAAGTTTTAGATAAATAGAACTAATCAAGACTGAAGTGAGAAAAATGAAGTTTTGGGTTAGCTTAAAGGCAATAGATAGCTTAAGATACTAGAATCCATATTTTTAGAAGTCTCTAGAACCACGTGGTTTTTCAAGCACCACTGAGAACAATCCTTGACACCACTGAGTGTGACCGTTCAAGCACAAAGCAAACCAACCAACCAAGCTAACATCTTGGTGTGTGTGAGTTGTACCTAATTGTACTCGGTGGCCATGCAGTGCCAGGAATTGAACAAGTGTCTCGCATGTATTCTGATCGTCTGTGTCATCTCCCTGGTTTCCTTTGAAGATTATGATCTAACTTAAAGATTCAGGCATAAATATATTCAAAGCAACATACAAACAAGGTTGAGCGACTGAAATGCAGGTGCTAAGTAAAAAAGGTTTAAACAAAAATCTTTTAACAAAAAAGATTTTTTAATAAATGTTTGAAAGAAACCAGTGGATGGATATTTATGGATTTTTTAGTTGTTTTCTTTGGAGGTAAAATAAACAGAAAAGGCTAATTTATGACCATCTTTACATTTCTAAAACTCTCAGAATGAGACACAGTAAAAGATACAAATGCCCTGGGCTTGGACTGCAAATAAAAAGAAAAAGAGAACTTTCCTGTTTGATTATTACCTGCTCTTCTTCTTCTAGAGTCAATACTTATAGCAAGAACAGAGGAGCTATACTCTAAAAGAGGTATTATGAAGATGTAATGATATCAAACATATAAAGTGCCCATCACAGAAATTAACACACGATTTATGCACCACAAATATTAGTTTTTCCCTCTGGCCATTTCACAAATTTGTTAATGACCTGCATATATGTGGCTATAAGATAAAAATTAATAATTTAGCATTATTCATTTGAAATTGAATATGATATTGTGCAATATGATGTGGAAAAATGGAAGACAGATTAGTCTAACCATGAGGTCTTAGATTCAATCCTTTGTCTTTGAAAGATAATCATATTTTAAAGTCATATTTAATCAAGTGCTTAACATTTCACATACATAATTTTTCTTTCATACCTTGAATAGTTCATGACTTTGATCAAGTGGGTAGTTATCATCATATATTTGATAACAAAATTAGTAGCTGTGATTTACTGAAGTCACATAATTAGTTTATACCAATCTAGATCAAAATATTGCTCCTATGATTAGTGAAGAGCTTCTAGATGGCTAGCAATCACCAAATGATTCTTAGCATTTGACATTCCATCTTTGTGCATACTCTACTATTTCAGTGGACTAAACTAGTAATTAATTTCTAAGTAAACCACATATACTTAAAGTGACAGATGTTACTTGTATTAGAGATTACTTGTAAAGAGATTATGACCTTTTTCTTGCTCTCTCATTTGATACCTCTGAGAAAATCAGCTTCCAGATTGTATGAACACTTTAAAACAATCCTAATGCAAAGATGTTTATCTCCAATCAACAGCCAGTAAGAACCCTTAAGTCTGTCAAGAGTTGATGAACGGGTTTGACTCTTTTGAGGTTTGTTATTTGCCTTGGTGAACGTTTAGAACAGGATTCTCTCTTACATAAATCTTTCGTTGAGATCATAGATCATTCAGACACCTTTTTGTGTGATTGTGACAAAATCTGAAATATTGGCATAAACTAAGTCATTCCAATTTTCCTGAATCAGATAACTATAAGAAAATATTTGTAAATATAAGTGACTAAGCTTGAGGTCATGTTATACAACAGTCAGTATCTAGAATTCATGATTTCTAATGCTATACATTTCACACATCTTATATATTAGAGATTAATTACTAAAAAAGGTAAAGGTAAAGGCCCTCCCATTGTTCATCGATTTGCTCGAGTGGGCCCCGTAACATCTCCATTGGAGATTTTGTTGTTACTGTGTTTGGCATATCGAATAAATCACGGGTGGCTTGCCAGGCTCTGCCGTGCGGGCGAGATACTCTCGGTAGCTTGCCGGGCTCTCTGAGAGGGGCGGAGGAATCGAACTCGGGTTGGCCATGTTGACTGCGTGCAAGGCAAATGCCCTACCGCTGTGTTACTCGTTGAAATTTTGGAACAGAACTTCTGAAATTTTGGAGCATTGCTATTCTGCAGGGTGCTGAAGTTGTCTGGAGACAACAATTGCCTAGGGCGAAATGGTGGGCACTCTTTGCATATTTACATAAATAGATTTTCAGGAGGTGCTAAATAATCTTTTTCCTATAAGGAGATTGCCGATCAAATAATTTTAGGAACTCTGCAAGGTGTGAGTTAGGTATTTTGATTTTTAACTGTGACTTGTATAATTTGTTCAGTCTTTTTGTGAATTATATTCTAATCTGTAAAATGGAAATAACAAAATGTGTCAGTAGTAAGTGCTTAGAATTGTGTTTGCTTAAAAATTAGAAATTGAGCTCCCATTTGACCCAGCGATACCACTCCTGGGAATATATCCCAGAGAGGCAAGAATGTGTAGTCGAAGTGACATCTGCACTTGTTTGTTCATTGCAGCACTCTTTACAATAGCCAGAAACTGGAAGAAATCTGAGTGCCCAAGAACAGATGACTGATTAAAGAAACTTTGATACATCTACACAATGGAGTACTATGTAGCTCTTAGAAAAGATGAAGTCATAAAATTTATGTACAAGTGGTACAATATGGAAAGCATCATGCTAAGCGAAATGAGTCAGAAAGAGAGGGATAGACATAGAAAGATTACATTCATCTGGGGGATATAAAGTAACAAAATATAAGATTAATACCCAAGAATAGCTGAGATCAACACCAGGAGGATTACTCCATAGCTTAGAGGCCAGCCGGGTATTCTAGGGGAAAGGGCAGTTCAGATAGAGAAGGGAGCACCAAATAAAGGATGTTTGGAGGATCCGCCAAGGAGGGGAGATGCATGTTGATAGTAGACTATGGACTGAACATGTTTGCCACTCAATGCCTCTTTTGCAGACCACAACACCCAAAAGGAGAGAGAGAACAAAAGGGAATGCCCTGCCACAGAGACAGGGTGGAATTGGGGGGGGGGATGGGGGTGGGAGGGATACTGGTATCCATGGTGGTGGAAAATGGGCACTGGTGGAGGAATGGGTATTTGATCATTGTATAATTGAAACCCAAGCACAACAATTTGTAAGTCTACAACTGTACCTCATAGTGTTTCACTAATAAAAAAATAAAATAAAATTATTGTCAATCAAAAAAAAAGAATTGTGTTTACTCAAAAATAGTGCTCAGTATATGCTATTATCATTTCTTCATTAAAGTAGAAGGAATGATAAGTAAAGTACACAGAGATTTAAAAAGTCTAAGAACATGATCAGACATTTGGATCAATGCTATTAAGTACACCAAAAGAAGAATAAACGCACAAGAGAGTGTGGAAAGTGAAAGGATCAGTCACAATCTAGAAGTCATTTCAGAGAAGCTTTGGTACTTTTCCACATGTGGTTGATTTCCCTTTGAGGATAGAATTTTATTCTATTTAATTATGTGATTTTCCAGTTATCTTAATTTAGAAATCTGTGTGTGGCAGTGAACAGAAAATTTGACATATAATACTTAACCCTAATGTTTTTAAGACATTTTGTTAATATTATTATACTAAGATATGTGTGCACATATGCATATATATGCATACATACAAATATACTTAAGGAAAAATGGATGCATCAGAGATTAACTAGCATATTATTTAATTAGAAGAAACTATGCCTAACAGTAGTTATGACTTATTCTTTACTTAATAAGAAGTGGAGTTTAAACAACCAATTTTACCCCTGTGAATGTCATCTGAGAGACAGCTCCAAGAAGAGAAATAACTCTTTGTCAACATAGTAAAATGTTGAGAAGAAAAAACAAGAACACTGTGGGTGAAATATTGCATTCGAGATAGGTTTTAAAGTACAAAAGAAGGATTATTTGGCCTTAGAAACCTAAACCACATTAAAACATGTAGTAGTACACTTAATATTACTATTTTTTATAAAATTTTATTTTTATGAAGTTGTTCACAATGATTTATTATATTCAACATATCAGCACCAATACCACTATACCTTTCCACTGCCATTATTTTAAATTTCCCCACCTTCACAAAAGCCTGCCCCAAAGGCAGGTGCTATATAGTTTATTTCATGCTGGTTGTTATGAATAATTCACTAAAAATGATCCAAAAATGTTTTCTTAGAGAAAAGTGTGTAAAAATTGAATCTCTACTTGGAGCCTTTAATCCTCTGTATAAAAGATCACTACCATACTGTCATAGCTTGAGCCTTGTTTGTTAATCAAGATCAGCTGGCTTCTACCTTACATCCCATCAAATGTAGTGTGGTACACTTGGTACATCAGTGGTGTAGAGTGTGAGAGGTCACTCCAGGAATTCTAAAGTTTTAAATAGAGCGATAGATCTGAAGTTAAGTTTTTAATTAGATGGTAGATGGTGATTTCAGGGTTGTGAGCCATCTCTGCAGAGTGTTGCTCCCTTCAGAGACTAATTTGTATATCTCTGGATCATGACTGCTAATGAACTTATACTGTGCCCCGAGGCAGTTTGTTGGCATGCCTGCCAGATAGCCCGAAGCACATGGAGATGGGGAGGTGCCTTTTCCTAACTTTGTAGGAGCCTGGAACTCGCATGTCTGGTTTTTTCAGTGGATTCATTCTCATGCCTGAGAGCGTCACCTGAGCCTGTGCAGATCATCTGTGAGCATGGTGGTGATTTGGTTCTTTAAGTTTGAGGCTGCTGGGGCTCTGTTGGGGCAGGTTGTGGGCTCATCCTTCTCCATCCATGGGACCCTAGATGAAGTCAGCCTGGCGCTGGGTGAGGAGGAATCTCTGCAGTGTGCTGCTCTCTTCTGAGATTTATTTGTGAATCTCCTAAATTTACCATTACCATTTTTATTTCTCACAGCACTTAATAGAGTATATGTAAGCAGTAAAGAGTAAGCGTAATGTAAAGTATAAAGTTTAATTTTGTGTAAATATACTTGGGGATTAAAATGCAAAACACAACACATAATGCCTACTAAAATTTTCAACTTTGCATGTGACCTTTGGATTCTAACACAAGATGTACATTTAAAAGATCTTTTACAAAAGATATCACTGTAGCACTGTCCTCCCATTGTTCATCGATTTGCTCTAGTGAGCACCAGTAATATCTTCATTGTGAGACTTGTTGTCATTGTTTTTGGCATTTTGAATACACCGCAGGGAACTTGCCAGGCTCTGCTGTGTGGGTGGGATACTCTGGGTAGTTTGACGGGCTCTCCAAGAGGGACGGAGAAATTGAACCCAGGTTGGCCACATGCAAGGCAAATGCCCTACCTGCTGTGTTATTGCTCCAGCCCTTACAAAAGATATATATATGTGTGTGTATTAAAACATATATAAACATATGTACATATATACACAATTAGTTGAGGGAAAAGATACTAGGTAGTCTGAAAAATATTGAAATAAAAATTTATTTATAATATTATTGAATCACACTGTCTAGTGTGCAGATATTTATTAATAGTGGTAGGCAGAGTTATCGTAAAGAAAAGGTGTTCTTTTTTCCAGCAATAAAACCTAAAATCATTTTTCAGATAAAGGTTTTTTTCATTAATTTATGCTGACACATAGTGGTTAATATCTAAACTCTACCCAGGCAAAATTTCTAACGCTCCTTGTTAGCAGTGTGTGGGTGTATGTGCATGTGTGTGTGTGTGTGTTTTGTTTTGATGAATAAAATAGATTTATTGATTTTGCTGTTGGTGGTATGCAGATGTTTCACAAGGCATGAATGCACACTAAGTCTATATCTTATATCTTTCTTTTATTGCCATTATCATTTTTAATACAAAGAATAATGATCTTTCATGATTATAAAATATTATCTAGAGATTACTACATCTAATGAGATTGAGATTTATGCCATCTACCAAATTAGGTTCCATGATAGTCTACTCTAATGGAAACCTACTGACCAATTTAAAAACCAAATGCTCACATCTTTAATTTTCAGAGTAGGATTAGACTCTGATAACTCTAACATGTTCAATGTCTTTCTTCAAGGACGGTAGAAATACAGGACATATGCCATAGAAAGTGAATATTATTTTACAAAGAGTGGACAGTGAAAGACATATGCCATAGAAAGTGAAAATTATTTTACAAAGAGTGGACAGTGAAAGTGTGAATATATATTATATATTATATATATTATATATACATATATATTATATATGCCAATCTGGGTTTGATTCCTCTAACCCTCTTGAAGAGCCTGGCAAGCTCTGAAAGTATCCCACCCACATGGCAGAGTCTGGCAAGCTCCCTATGGTGTATTCTATATACCAAAAACAGTAAGAACAAATCTCACAATGAAGATGTTACTGGTGCTCACTAGAGCAAATTGATGAACAATGGGAGGACTTATATACCTTAAGTTGTCTGTACTTACTGAGGCAAATCTTCCCCAAATTGATATTCACCAAATCAGTATGAAGTGTATTTTTTTTTTACCCTTACTATATTCTATAGTGTGCACGTAACACAATTTATTCAGTTGTTCATATATGAAACAAATTTATTATTTAAAATTTTTATCTCCACCACAAAAAGTTATTGCTTTTTTTCCCTTAGAATGAATTCTAAAAGTGTGTGGCAAAATTATACTCCAAACCAAACCAAACACTGTCCTCCAGTTGTTCATCAATTTGCTCAAGCGGGCCCAGTAACGTCTCCATTGTGAGACTTCTTGTTACTGTGTTTGGCATATTAAATATTCTCAGTAGCTTGCTGGGCTCTCCGAGAGGGGCAGAGGAATCGAACCTGGCTCCGCTGGGCTGGCTGCATGCAAGGCAAATGCCCTACCACTGTGCTGTCACTCCTATTTAAATTTTAGTAGATATGTCAGATTAGCTTTCAAAAAGATTTAAAATATTTAACGCCTTCATGTGCCTAAAAGCTCCTCTTTTCTATATTCTGTACTGTATTTTATTAGTAAGTTTAATTGAAAATCATATATGTATATAGTTCATTAAAAATTATATTTTCTCATTTATGACATCATTGAAATTTTACTTCTCTAAATTTTAGAATAATATTTTTCTTCAAGTTTTAGTTTGTATAGTTTATAATTTGTTATACATTCTAGTGTTTCATTTATCTTAGGTGTGAACTAATTAATTTTCATAACTGAAGAGATGTATTAAAATGATATATTTCTGACATGTTTTTTACCTTTGATTTTATTTCTTCCTACCCAGGTTTGAAAATATATGCATGTAGTTGCACCTTAATGTAATATTAAATGTGTTTTGAATTTCCTATATTGCCAGTCACTTTATTTTTTTAATTTAAGAACTTAATTTTTTTAAATTTTTTAAATTTTTTTAATTTAAAGCCCTGTAGCACTGTCCTCCCATTGTTCATCAATTTGCTTGAGCGGGCCCAGTAATGTCTTCATTGTGAGACTTGTTGTTACTGTGTTTGGCATATCCAATACATCCTGGAGAGTTTGCCAGTGTTTGCCGTGCGGGAAAGATACTCTTGGTAGCTTGCCAGGCTCTCTGAGAGGGGCAGAGGAATCAAATGGGGCTCAGCCGGGCAGGCTGCGCACAAGGCAAACACCCTACTGCTGTGCTATCGCTCCAGCCTATGCCATTTAAGTTATTTTGAAAATGCATACTTTTATGTTTATTTTAAAATTTGAGCAAGAGTAAAAATCAACTCTAAGCAAAAGAAAAGTCATAAGTTCATGAAAATTACACCCATTCTTGATCAACCTATTTAAAATAATGAAAAATATCTTGCATATAAATGAAAGCAGAACTCAACAGAACTTTGAAAACAGTAAAAGACAGAAATTTACTGTATGGTTATATTAAAATGAAGATTATCTTTAATAATATATTGATCTTCCATCATAAAAACAAACTAAAAGCAAACAAAAGAAGATAATAATACTAAATTATACTTTTAGAAATTGAAACAAGTCTCAGAGGAAAATTAATAGAAACAAAAAGTTTCATAAATAAAATTGACAAATCTTTAGGTTAAATTGAAAATGGAGATAAAATTCAAATTACTAAAATCAGAAATCATGAGGAAAATTCTAACATTAGAGAAATATAAACAACCATTAAGGACTATTATAAAAATACAATTAACATGTAAATAAAGGGCATAACCTAGATGAAAGGGGAAAATTGACAGAAAGACAAAAATTTACACAAACTATTCATCAAGAAATATAAACTGTGAATGGGCCTATACAATGAAGGAAATAGATTAGTGATTTAAAAAATACTTCCTATTAAACATATCCTGAGCCCAAAACGTTCACCACAAATCTATTAAACTATTCAAGAGCAGTTGACATACATATTTCACAAACTTATAAAATAATAGCAGGGAATTTTCAGAAAAAAACCTATGAGATTGGTAATATCTTGATAGTGAACCAAGAATAAATAACATCAATAAACTTGAAAATTACTGATCTTATGAATAATATTTATAATCCTAAATGAAATACTAGCATACCAAATTTAGTATTACATATAAAGAAGAATACCCTATAACAAGGTAGGATTTATCTCACTAATGCTAAGTTCTTTAATAGCTGAAAGTCAATTATAATATTATATTACTAGAAAAAGCAGAAACAAAAGAATTTGTCTGACACTATTTTAAGATTAAAATGTTCAATGCATTTGGAGTAAAAAAAATGTTCTCAAACAGATTAAGGCCATCTACAAGAAATCAAAAGGAAAAAAATTAAAACCCAAACCATGTACACTGCTAGTATCATACATAGAAATTCTCTTGAGGTTTCCCCAAGAAAAGGAACAAAGGAAAGCTGTGTACCATCTTTTGTTTTTTTGTTTTGTTTTTCATTCATACCCATCTGTGATCAGTGCTTACTCCTGCCTCTACACTTGGGATAAACTCCTGATGGTGCTTAGAGGAACATATAAGATGCAGGGAAATGAACCTGGTTAGCTGTGTGCAAGGAAACCCCTCATCTGCTTGGGCTGTCTCTCTTGTCCCAATAATTTTTTTACCACTTCTATTTAACAGGTTATTCTAATGAAGTTAGCTAGTCAGGAAATAAGATAGAAATATATTTCTACTGTGCTTTTGCAGGGTCATATGGAAGCTCAATTTCTAGTTTTTGAAGGACTGTCCGTATTGTTTTCCAGAAAGGCTGGACTAGCTGAAAGTAGAGAAAGAGCCAAACATGATAACCTCTCAGTGTCTAAATTGCAAACCATAATGCTCAAAATTAGAGAGAGAGTATGGGGAGTATTGTCTGCCATGGAGGCAGGGGGAGGGTGGGAAAGGGAGGGTATACCGGGGATATTGGTGGTGGGGAATGTGCACTGGTGGAGGGATGGGTGTTTGATCATTGTGTGATTGTAACCCAAACATGAAAGCTTGTAACTATCTCACGGTGATTCAACAAAATTGAAAAAAAAAAATCTATTTCTATTGGCGGAGGACTAATGATGAACATAGAAAATTCTTAAGAATGGGGCCACTCAATGCCTCTTTTGCAAACCACAGCACCCAAAAGGAGAGAGAAAACAAAAGGGAATGCCCTGCCACAGGAGCAGGGTGGGATGGGAGAATAGGGGGGTGGGAAGGATAATGGGATCGGTGGTGGTAGAGAATGGGCACTGGTGGAGGGATGGGTACTCAATTATTGTATAACTGAAACCCAAGCACAAAAATTTGTAAGTCTACAACTGTACCTCATGGTGTTTCACTAATAAAAATTAAAAAAAAAAGGAATGGACCTTAAGGGGGCTTGAGAGATAGCACAGCGGGTAAGGTGGGTAAGGCGGGTAAGGCTCGATTTCCAGCATCCCATATGGTCCCTCGAACACCGCCAGGAGTAATTCCTAAGTGCATGAGCCAGGAGTAACCCCTATGCATCGCCCGGTGTGACCCCAAAAGAAAAAAAAGAATGGGTCCTAAATGATAATACCTTGGGTAGAATCCTGGTTTGATTCCCTGTTTCCCCTATGTTCCCTTGAGCTGGTCAGCAGTGATCCCTGAACACAAAGTCAAGATTAAGCTCCAACGACTGTGACTCAAAAACAAAACAAAACAAAAAACAAAAGAGAAAAAAAATTCTTAAGAACATCGGGTTTGTGATTGAAGTGTCAGGGCACAGGCCTAGCATGCACACTGCCCTGTTTGATCTTTGACACAGAATATTCCCACCACTGCTGTTGTGACTCCAGAAGCCCTTGGCCTAAACACTGAACTCTCAGGCCAGAGTTCAGGGAAGGAGTATCTCTGGTATGGTCCCAGGTCCCACCACCCCAGAACTGCTTGTTTTAGTTCAATAAAAATATGATATTTTGATTAAGAAAATCAAAGTAAATGTGTAAACTGAAAAGTCAAATTATTGCTAAATAAAATAATATAAGAATGATTAACCAGAGAGATATTCCTTGTTCCTGGTTAGAAGAATTGATTATATTAGGATGTCAATAGATTCCTAAATGATCTATAGATCAGAAGTAAAAGTAAGTAAAGGCCCTCCCGTTGATCATCGATTTGCTCGAGCGGGCCCAGTAACGTCTCCATTGGAGACTTTGTTGTTACTGTGTCTGGCATATCGAATACTCTCAGTAGCTTGCCGGGCTCTCCGAGAGGGGCGGAGGAATCGAACTCGGGTCGGCCATGTTGGCTGCGTGCAAGGCAGACGCCCTACCCTTATGAAAGTACTTTGAAAGCTCATCAAAATATTAAGCAAAGTATTTGAAAGCTCATCAAAATATTAGGCTTAGTAATGATATTACTTAAGAATTCATCTCCCGTCCAGAAGTGAAAATATATTCATACAAAAATTTTACAGATATCCTCACAGCAGCATTATTTATTATAGTAAAAGTAGAATGTAACAAATGAAATGTTCTTTAAATGATGAATACATGAGCAAAATATGTATAGTTACTGTATAGTACTGTCAATGGAAAGTGAAAAGAAATGAAATGTTGAAATGTGACATAACACAGAAAAATCTTAAACATATTACGAAGTGAGAGAAGACAGTCACAAATGTAGCTAATTTTATGAATTGATTTAAATGAAAGGACTGGACTAAAGCACATATGTAGAGGTAGTAAATAAAATCAGGGGCTCTATAGGTTGAAGTCAGTGGAAGGACTGGGAGTCCTGCTGTGAACACATACCACAGATTCTTTGGAATGATAAATCCTTTAAAATTTGTCCTGGTTGTTGTTGCATAAGTCAAAATCCATTCTAAAAATCACTGAAGCATATGTCCAAAACTGAAAAATTTTAAAGAACAACCTTGTTAAACGACTTATAAACTATTCATCCAAATTGAGAGTATTAAAAATCAATTGCAGAGCTAGAGATAAGAGGAATATTATTCAGTGAATTCTGCTTCTCTTAATTACAATGTGGCAGCTGTATTATGACTATTCTGTGAGATTATTAACATCCTTCTGAATTTTGGAGAATTCTTTGCTGGTGAGCATGAAAGTCTTAGTACTCTAAAGAGCACACGGGCCGGAGCGATAGTATAGCGGGTAGGGCATTTGCCTTACATGTGGCTGACCTAGATCGATCCCCAGAACCTCCAGGGGTAATTTATGTGTGCAGAGCCAGGAATAACCCCTGAGCATAGTCAGGTATGACCCCAAAAGACAAAACAAAACAAACAAACAAACAAACAAACAAAGAACACTGAGTGACTGGCTAGCTACTCTGATGACAGAAGTGAGACAGCTTGTTGCTTTACCTGGGAATCAAAATGGTCAGAATTTGTCCAGGGCAAAGGATGTGTAAATATCAAGGATGAGAAATTAATAATGAGGCTTAGAAAAAGTGGAAGTTGTAATAATCACTGTCCTATTGAACAATTTTTGTTGGAGGGGCAGGCGTATCTGATTTCAAAATGAGAATAGAAAGAATATATATTGATGTTTACTTGACCAATTGGTCTTTGTCTGCAAGATGGTGGAAGTCACTGTGCAGACAAGTCAATGAAAATTATTTCAATTAATTCCAGATTCTACAACAAACCGACCATGAGCTGGGTGACTTGTAAATAACCAACACTTGTGTCTCACTGTTATGGAGGCTAGGATTTCTAAGGACAGAGTATCGGTATATTTGTTGTTTGGTCAGAATCCATTTCTGGGACCTTAGCCAATATTTACTCTCTGTAACCTCACACAGTTGAAGTAGCAAAGGAACATTCTCTGTTTTCTTTTACAAGGACATGTATTGCATATATGTGCTGTCTTGTTTATGACCCAATCACCTTCCAATGCCTCACTCTCTGTCACCTTATTGGGAATTTGAGTTCAACATAAACAATTGGGGGTGAAGGTACAGACATTCAGTCTATAGTAAAAATATCTATCCTACCACTAACATATTCAAGTTGATGGTGAAGTAAAATATGTGAGGAAGAAAAGAAAAAGTTAACTAAGACTCTTGAAATACATATACTATCTTTCTAAGAGTTTTGGGTCTTCAGGAATTGAGAAACCTCAACTTTAAATTTGCTTCAGAACTTTGATAATCAGAGTTCTCAAGTTAAATTGGTTCTGTGCTTTGCAACATAAAATCACTGCATATTTTTTTAAGTTTCCAGGAAAGTCATACAATATGTTTATATGCTTATATGTTTACATATAAGGGCAGGAAAAAATATTGACAAAAAGGTTTATTTGAAAAGATTGAGGAGGGCTGGAACAAAAGTACAGTGGGTATTGTGCTTGCCTTGCAAGCAGCTCTGTGATGCAGTTTTAATCCTTGCTACCCCAGATAGTCTCTAGTGTGTAGTCAGGACTATGCCTGAGGAATTCTTGGCATGGTGCCTGCCTCCCATAAAGACAGTGGAAGACACTGTTTACAGTTATAGCCCACCAGTTAACCTTTAATTTAAAAAAATATTTTAATGAATCTCTGTGAGTTACAGTTTACAGACTTACAAGCTTTTGTGATTATAATGTTCAAGTACCCATCCCTCCACCAGTGCTCATTCTACACCACCAATATTCCCAGTATCCCTCCTTCCCCTGCCCTGTGGCAGGCACATTCTCTTTTACTCTCTCTCCTTTTGGGTGTTATAACTTGCAATGCACGTACTGAGCAGTCATCATGTTTGGTCCATAGTCTACTTTCAGCATGCATCTACCATCCAGAGCAAGCCCTCCATCAATTATTTACTTGGTGACCCCTTCTCTATCCCAGATGCCTTTTCCCCTTCTAAGCCATGGAGCAATCTTCCTGACCCTTATCTCTACTGCCTGTAGGTGTTAGTTTACTATTTTATATTCCACAAATGAGTGCAGTAATTCTATGTCTGTTCCTCTACTTCTGACTCATTTCACTTAGCATGATACTCTCCATGCTTATCTACTTATATGCAAATTTCATGATTTCATCTTTTCTAATAGCTGCATAGTATTTCATTGTGTAGATATTCCAAAGTTTCTCTAATCAGTCATTTCTTCTTAGGCATTTGGATTTTTTTCCAGATTCTAGCTATTGTAAATAGTGCTGCAATAAACATAAAAGTTCAGATGTACTGTGCTTTTTCACCTCTAGGATATATTCCCAGAAGTTGTATTGCTGGGTCAATTTCTAGTTTTGGGAGAAACGTCCATATTGTTTTCCAAAAAGGCTGGACCAGTCATTATTCCCATCAGCAGTAAAGGAGAGTCCCTTTTCCCCCATATCCACACCTAACACTGTTTGCTTTTGTTCTTTTGGATGTGTGCCAGTCTGTGTAGTCTAAGAAAATATCTCACTATGGTTTTGATCTGCAACTCCCTGATAATTAGTGATGAAGAGCATTTGTCATTTACATTTTGACAATTTGAATTTCTTCTTTGACAAAGTTTCTGTTCATTTCATCACCCCATTTTCTGATTGGATTGGATGCTTTCTTCTTGTAGAGTTCAACCTGCACCTTATATATCCTTAATATTAACCTCTTATCAGAAGGGGATTGGGTGAATATCCTTTCCCATTCTGTAGACTGTCTTTGTATTCTGGTCACTGTGAATGGAACACGGGTTTGCTGCATGCAAGGCAAACTCCCTACCCGCTGGGTTCAATTCCTAGCATCCCATATGGTCCCCTGAGCACCGCCAGGAGTAATTCCTGAGTGCAAAGCCAGAAGTAACCCCTGTGTATCGCCAGGTGTGTGACCCAAAAAGCAAAAAAAAAAAAAAAAAAGAACAGAATTTCCTTCCAAGAAAAGAATGATCTCTATACTGTCCAAAATGTTAGTCAATAGATGATGTGCTTACAGAGCCACAGAAATGTGCCTAAAGTAAGTGACACACTGAGATTTTTATTTTAACTACTTCAAATGTAAATACAAATAGGTATATGTGGCTAGTAACTAGCAAATGGTATAGCTGATATCTTGACATTGAGAAAAAATAATGTAGGTCATAAAATTTGTTATTTTAAATTAAAATCTAAGTATGATAAATAAGAAAAACCATTCCAAATTAAGTTATGATTTCATTTGTCTAAGTGAAGATGTGAGAGAAAAAGAAGTCAGAATGAAACAAAACTAGTAGAATTATAATTTAGAGATTAGATTTTGGGCAACTTTAGTAACAAGCTTGCTTATAATAAAATTTGTCAATGTTAAAATATATCCAGACTTAAGTTTCTGAGAGCTAGTCAGGCTCATTAGCATTGATAATAAATTGCTTGTGGCATTTAAACTAGCCAATTTCTATTAATGCAGTTTATTGACTGTAGATATCTTGCTAAAAGAATCTGGACCAGGTTCCTTTTCTTTAAATTTTACATGGGGCGATGTACATGCATCTGATTAAAACATTCCAGGATAAATCTTTGAAATTTCAGTGCAATTTCTTCGTAACATTAGGAAGATTACAACCTGGTAAACGGAAGGCCATTACCTGCCCTTGCTAAACTTTGATACTGACCCTTTTCTAGTCAAGAAGAAAGCTCACACACAATCTTATCAAATGTTAGGTAATTCTGACAGTGATCAATATAAAACCAAGCTGTTCACACTGATATTTACGACTGCTGCCACTTGGGGATTTATATGTTATGGTGGCAGCGTCTGTAAAATGGATCTGAGAGCTTGTACTTGTTTTTGTTCTTTTATGCACAGTAGTGTTAATTCTTCTGTCCATTTCCCAAACAGCAATTTTCCCCCCACCCCCATATATAAGCAGTTTCTTGTACAGAGTTGGCAGTACATACTTTCCTTGGGAATAGACATCTATAGAGAATTTTCAATAGTCTACATATTTTCTCAGTTGGAGACTGCCTACAGATCTATCTAAACTGGGCTGGACACTGTCATGTGCTGGTCAATGACCCACCACATATAAAAGGACAATCCCTAAAAATGGTTTAAGGGTGTGGTAGATGATAGCATTTAGGTTTGTGGAAGTGAGCTTTCCCATTTAGATTTGTGACCTGCACCCAAAGACAAAAGTCATCTAGACACCTAATTGGTAAGTGACACATGCATGTATTTGGCAGCAGATAAATTTTCTCAAAACAGTGAGAGACTGGAAGTGCCTAAGAAGGTAAGTGACAATTACATATATTCACCATATATAGCACTTGTAAAGTGCTTATTATATAGGTAGCACTTTATATGAATTGTTTCTTGTAAGTATTATTATGAGATAAGTGATATTTTAATCCCAGTATACAAGGGAAAAAGCCAAAGTGTGAAAAAGAGTAACAATGTGCTCAGGGGCATGCAATTAATTATTGACAGAGGTCCTGAGCCATTTATTAAGAACAATGCAATGTGGTCTCTTTGATATAGACTAAAATTCTCCCTATCAATCAAAGTGAAGGTGGAGACATCATCAAGCCTGGACTTGTAGTGACCTATTGATATGCAGTCAGTGAGTAGCTTGCTACAGTATAACTTGCATCGAACCAAATTCTCTTCAATTCTTTTTTAAATAAGCAAATATAAAGAAGTCTGTGAGGGCCTTATTGAAACCTAAGAAAGGAAACAGAAATAGTCACGAGCCCTTGAATAAAATACTCAGAGTTCTATTCCAGTGGATAATGGAACTCCAGGAATGGCCCACTACACAGTGAACTGATTCCGACTTTGCCTCATAGGTCTGAGCAAGGCAAAGCTTCTTTGGGAAGCAAGAAGGCATTGAATTCAGATCTGGAGAACTAGTTTTGATTCCCTGCTCTCGTTCTTAAAAGAGAAACTGCCTCCAGACAAGTCCTTAGACCTTTTTGTGTTGCAGTTTTTGTCCATCAAACAAAGGTGTGAAAACCAGGCTGATCACTAAAGTTGTTTAAAAGGGTAACTTTCTATGTGTGTAAAATCTTAAGATGTTTCCTCAATTATCTCCAGAAGTCATCTTTTCACCGAATCAGTGTCCTTCTTCAATATACTCGTGCTTCAAGAAGAGCTAGTTCATTTCTTTTTTACGAGTGTGTTTGGGTGTCAGTCAGAGTTCTTTGTTGTAAGCAGTAGAATTTCTGCTGACTGGATCAAGCAGACAAGTATATTAGGTTCAAGCAGACAAGTCTATCAGTTTAGAAATTCCTCGAGGGCTAGACTGAGATGAGGAAGTTATTCTGCCATGATTGATGTCAAACTACAGAAGAAGAGAGGATTGGTGCAAGTGAGACAGGTAGGGTTGCTGGATTTATTTGGAAAAAAATATCTGTTATTGCCTGTGCTATGCACTGTAGGATATGGAGAATGGCAACTTGGGGTACTGCACTTCTTTTCTTATCCCTTACTCTACCATGAGACGGAATCCACTGAAAATGGGGCAGATTTTCCATGTGGCTAGCTTCAATCATCACATCTCCTTGAATATTTCTCATTGTCACATGTTGAGTCACATGTACAGAGAACATGCAAATGTGAATTTTCTGATTTGTTTCTTGAAAGGCAGGGGTTTGCAATATGAGAAAACAGAAAAAATGAACTCTAATAAGGTCTGAGATGTAGCTCAGACACAGTAGCTCTTCTGTAGCATAAATAAAACGTTTCCCACAAGTTCCCTTTTGTATTAAACTTAGTGTTTATATGAAGTTAAAAAAATAATAAAATGGCACTATTTTGTAGATATATCAGATAATCCTTGGTCCTTTAAAAGAGATTTATAAACAAATTATAATTTTCTCTTGGTGATAGAATATTTATGATAAAATTTCCATTATTATGAACATTATTACACTGTTCAAGGTGTGGGTTCCTCATTATCTGAGTTGTATTAAAGTATACAATAATTGGTAAACAGAGAAAAGAACAAATCACAAATCCAACCTCATTTGGTGGACATTTTTCTATTCCTAATTCTCATGGAGGTTTAAAATAGCCTGGGAATAGACTTATCGAGGTTCAAATCCTGTAGGTAGAAACTTAAGCATTTCAATAACATTTCTGATGGTTATAAGAGGTGATGACTGTGATACACAGTTCACAGAGCCAGTTGCTTTATAAGTGTACTGGTTGAATAATGGAGCTGCCTGATTTTTTACCTGCCTTGGAAATCTGCTTAATGTTGCTCTTTCTGCCACACCTGTCTCTCACTCTGTTGGGTTACAACCCAGGTGAGCTCAGAAGCTGGCACCTGTATACAGAAGGCAAGGAGAGATCAAAGAAAAAAGGCAGAACACTCCATATAAGTTGGCAGCAGTTTTAATAACTAGGAGGACTTATAGAGATACTTTGCCCTTGGCAGGCAAAAGACAAGTGGCTTTATGCACCCCACCCTACCCCAAGGCTTCAATTATATGCAAAGTTTGTAACTACCTTTAGTCACTTGCACCATCAGGGTAGACAGATCAGCACAATTTAACTTAGGAATACTCCCTTTAGGTAAAAGGTAAGGTAAAGGCCCTCCCGTTGATTGTCAATTTGCTCGAGCGGGCCCAGTAACGTCTCCATTGGAGACTTTGTTGTTACTGTGTCTGGCATATCGAATACTCTCGGTAGCTTGCCGGGCTCTCCGAGAGGGGCGGAGGAATCGAACTCGGGTCGGCCATGTTGGCCGCTTGTAAGGCGAACGCCCTACCCGCTGTGCTATCGCTCCAGCACTTACAGGAATCTCAGGTGCAGAACAAGGAAATGGGATAATAAGGAGATTCTAATTTCCAGGTCCAGTTCTCTGATTAATTATTGCGATTATCTTTTCCCCAACACACTGGGAGCACTTCCATTTGGCTCTTCTGCTAGGCGATGTATAAGATTTAAGAACTTTAAGTTCCTGAACTTTAGGTCTTCCACAGAGCAGCTTGCTCAGTTGTAGAGTCTGTGTTGTCCTGTGTCATTATAGGGATTTTCATGAAGAAATTCTACCTAACTGCCTGTATTGTTTCTTCACTGCATGTTTAATCTTTGATACCTCATTGCTTTATAGAAGCAAAACAATGAAGTATCTTGTAGAAGGTGTGGTCTTCTTTGATACCTCATTGTTTTGCTTCTATAAAGCATTGAGGTATCAAAGAATAAACATGAAGTGAAGAAACAATACAGGCTGTTAGGTAGAATTTCTTCATGAAAATCCCTATAATGACACAGGACAACACAAGATCATTGTGGGTGATTTTAATGCCAAGATAGGACCGGGAAGATCAGCCGAAGAACTCCACATTGGGACCCATGACCTAGAATGGAATGAACAGGGTGAGAGACTGTTTGAGTTCATCATGTTGACCAAGACCATCCACGGTAACTCACAGTTCCTGAAGGCCGAATCTAAATGTTGGACACCGCCTGATATGCCTGTTGTCTGCCATCTGCAAGCTGTTCACTTGAGTCATCCTGAATAGGATTGGCAAAACACTAGATGAAGGAAAACCATGTGAGCAAGCCGGATTCTGCAAAGGACTCAGCACAATCGACCATATTCACACAACAAACAAGCTCATTGAGGTTTCTCTGGAGTTCAAGATGCCACTGTGTCTAATGTTCATTGATTTAAAGAAGGCCTTTGATTCTGTAGAGACGGAAGCAGTTATCAAAGCTCTAGCTAAATAGGGCATTCAAACTCAATACATCAGGATCCTTTGTGAGCTGTATTATGGATTCACTACCAGGATCTCACCATTCTACAAAGAAGTGATCATCCATGTCAAGAGAGGGGTTTGGCAGGGTGATGCCATTTCACTGAAACTCTTCAGTACCACCCTCGACAATGTCATGTGATGACTGGAATGGGAAGGAATGGGAGTGAAGATAGACAGTCAGCAAGGACACCACCTCTGCTTCGCTGATGACATAGTTTTTATAACACCAAACATCAGTCAAGCAGCACAAATGCTGGTCGACTTCGACCATGAGTGTGGAAGGTCGGACCACAGCTGAATCTCACGAAGACAATGTTTATGAGAAACTGTCTTCTCCCTGATGTTCTATTCAGTCTCAATGGGACAAAACATCTCCGAATGCAACAGTTATGTGTACCTAGGTCGAGAAGTCAACATGACGAATGACCTGGCACCTGAGTTGCAAAAGAGGAAGAGAGTGGCTTAGAATGTCTTCAAGAGTGTCAAAGAAATAGCTAAGAGAACAAAGAAACTCCAGCTCCAGGCACATCTCTTATATTCTTCTGTTCATTCTGCATTAACATATGCCTCAGAGACCTGGGCCCTACAAAAACAGGATTAGAACACTATTCGGGTCCTCCAAAGAGGAATCGAAATAGCTATGCTTGGAGTATCCGGTTTACTCAAATGTTAGAAAGAAATTGGAGTTCTGACCTTCATTGACAGTCAAGAATCAGGGACGTTGTCTTGTTTGCCAAGGCATCAAAATTCAGATGGGCTGGACACCTAATGATATTTGGAGACGACTGCGGGACTAAAGCCATTACTGACTGGATTCCACAGGATGTCAAAAGATTGCATGGCTTCCCAGCTATGAGATGGTCACACTTCGTCAAGACCCTGAATGCTCGGTTTGAGGTTGATTGTGTTCCTACAATGAGCAGACGCCATTGGGCTACACTGGTGCGTGACAGGGATGAATGGAGATGTTACTGGCACCCACTCGAGCAAATCAATGAGTATTGGGATGTAAAGTGATCAAGTGACCTCATTGCTTCTAATTGGTATTTGTAGAATTCTTCTGGTCTATCTTGTAACACTTTGAGGGTGGGTGCTAGTGTATAAGCATGCATCTTATTACGGCAAAGAAGAACTACACAGTTTTTTATCTTTCCTATTTAATATGTAGGAAGAGATGATAACTCATTGTTGTTTTGATCTGCATCTCCTTGATAATTAATGATTATTAATTATAGAATTAATTATAATTATAATTATAATTAATTAATTATAGAAGCCACTCTCTTCCTCTTTTGCAACTCAGGTGCCAGGTCATTCGTCATGTTGACTTCTCGACCTAGGTACACATAACTGTTGCATTCGGAGATGTTTTGTCCCATTGAGACTGAATAGAACATCAGGGAGAAGACAGTTTCTCATAAACATTGTCTTCGTGAGATTCAGCTGTGGTCCGACCTTCCACACTCATGGTCGAAGTCGACCAGCATTTGTGCTGCTTGACTGATGTTTGGTGTTATAAAAACTATGTCATCAGCGAAGCAGAGGTGGTGTCCTTGCTGACTGTCTATCTTCACTCCCATTCCTTCCCATTCCAGTCATCACATGACATTGTCGAGGGTGGTACTGAAGAGTTTCAGTGAAAAGGCATTTTCTCACGTGCCTTTTTTCCATTCGTATTTCTTCTTTGAGAAATTTCCTGTTCATACCATCGCCCCATTTTTTGATGGGGTTGGATGTTTTCTTCTTGTGGAGTTGAACCACTACTTTGTATATCCTTTATATCAACCCCTTGTTGGATGTGTATTGGGAAAATATACTTTCCCATTCTGTAGACTGTCTTTGTATTTTGATCACTGTTTCTTTTGAGGTGCAGAAGCTTCTTAGTTTAAGATAGTCCCGTTTGTCCTGTTTGATCTCTGTTTTCACTTGCTTGGCCAGAGGCATGGCATCTTTGAAGATACCATTAGCTTCAATGTCATGGAGGGTTTTGCCAACTTTGTCCTCAAAGTACCTTATAGCTTACAGTCTGATGTTGTGGTCTTTAATCCATTTTGATGTTACTTTTGTACATGGTGTTAGGCAGAAATCTGAGCCCATTTTTTTGCGTGTAGCCATTTAGTTTTGCAAGCACAATTTGTTAAAGAGGCTTTCCTTGCTCCACTTCACATTTCTTGCTCCCTTGTCAAAGATTAGATGATCACATATTTGGGGGGGATGTCAGTATATTCAACCCTGTTCCATTGGTCTGCAGCTCTACCTTTGTTCCAGTTCCATGGTATTTTAATTATTACTGCTTTGTAGTAGAGTTTGAAGTCAGGGAGATTGATTCCTCCCATTTTCTTTTTCCCAAGAACTGCTTTAGATATTCATGGGGCCTTATTATTCCATATGAATTTCAGGAGTGTTTGCTCCATTTCTTTGAAGAATGTCATGGGTATTGTTATAAGGATCGCATTGAATTTGTACAATGCTTTGGGAAGAATTGCCATTTTGACAATGTTAATTTTCCCGATCCAAGAGCAGGGGATATCTTTTTATTTTCTCATATCCTCTTTTTTCCTGAAGTAGTGTTTTGTAGTTTTCTTTGTACAGGTCCTTTACTTCCTTAGTTAAGCTGATTCCTATGTACTTGATTTTCTGGGGTACAGTAGTGAAGGGGATTGTTTTTTTCATGTCTCTTTCTTCTCTCTCACTATGTGCATATACTGGCCCACATCCAAAAGAACAAAAGCAACCGTGTTGGAGCGGATTTGGTGAGAAAGGGACCCTTATCCACTGCTGGTGGGAATGCCGACTGGTTCAGCCCTTTTGGAAAACAGTATGGATGATACTCAAAAAATTAGAACTTGAGCTCCCATTTGACCCAGCAATACCACTCCTGGGAATATACCCTAGAGAGGCAAAAAAGTATAGTTGAAATGACATCTGCACTTGTTTGTTCATTGCAGCACTTTTTACAATAACCAGAATCTGGAAAAAAACTGAGTACCCAAGAACAGATGACTGGTTAAAGAAACTATGGTATATATCTACACAATGGAGTAATATGTAGCTGTTAGAAAAGATGATGTCATGAAATTTACATACAAGTGGTACTACATGAAAAGTATCATGCTAAGGGAAATGAGTCAGAAAGAGAGGGACAGACATAGAAAGATTGCATTCATCTGGGGAACATAAAGTAACAAAATAAGACACTAACATCCAAGAATAGCTGAGATAAGTACCGGGAGGTTCAATCTATGGCTTGGAGGCAAGCTGGGCGTGCTAGGGGAAAAGGCAGCTCAGATAGAGAAGGGAACACCAAATAAAGGGTGTTGGGAGGATCCTCCCAGGATGGGAGATGCATGCTGAAAGTTGACTATAGACCAAATATGATCATCACTCAATGCCTCCTTTTCAAACTTCAGCACCCAAAAGGAGAGATGGAACAAAAGGGAATGCCCTGCCACAGGGGCACAGTGGGATGGGAGCGATAGGGGATGGCAGGAATAATGGGATCAGTGGTGGTAGAAAATGGGTACTGGTGGAGGGATGTGCACTCAAACATCGTATAATTGAAACGCAAGCACAGAAATTTGTAAGTCTATAACTGCACCTATTTGTTTCACTAATAAAAATTTAAAAAATATATGTAAGAAGAGAATTTAGAATCTTATAAATCTTTGATTCTGAGCCAGTTGATTTTCACTCCAGGTCTTTAGACAAGATGGTTAATTTCTGAGAAGGATTTAACTTACCCATGAAATTGGAATTTAGTTGCTGACTTGCAAGGCTGCTGTGTGCATTTGAGACTCGCTACTTTTCTAGGGCATGTAGATGGCATTCTGCAAATGAAGAAGCTGTTTTGCTCAACTCAGATGGGACCAAGTCCACAAGTAACAATAGACTCTTAAGATGTGGATGATGAGTAGAACAAGGTGGGAAGGATGCCCCAGGGAAAATATTGTCCACATCTGCTCAAGGTTAGCTTTGTCAGCCTGTTGGGAGGCAAAGACCTTTGCTTTCATGGTGTCATTTTTGTCTCCCTAAAAGTATAGTATGACATCTATTTGCGTTTTAAATTGAACTGAACTAAAATTAATCTCATTATGGAATTCTGATTGTCCTTACGGTATGTGGGGACTCCTCAGTGTCACAAAATGGGATGAAATATACCCTGGCATAATGCCAGTGGGAAAAGCAGAGGCAGCTAAGCGGACTCCTGTAGGGCTGGGGGTCACGGGGCATAGGATGCTTGCTTATAATTTGACTTCTTTTGACATTTTGTCAAGATACTGTGGCTCAAACAGAGATTTGAAGCCTGATTATATTTTGAGAACTTCTTAAAGACTGGGCTTGTAGTTTCTAGCTTGACAGTTTATATTTTTGAAAGCCATCAGTGTTATTTAAATGTTATTCAAATATTCAGGTAAAGGTTATTGTGTAAGCATCCATTTGCACAGATATTTTGGGCACCCTAGGATTTTGTAATTATTCCTGAATATTGCTATGTCCCTGTGCCATATTAGGGGACAAGAGATATGAAGAAAATATACCATGGCATTGCTGGACTCTCCTCATGGAAAGTCTGTGTTTTTCAACATATGAGAGGTCCAAGAGTAAAGCCTGGGAATAATATGGTGTTCAATCTTGTGTATGCTTACTTTTGGAGGGTGTCTTTCAGTCCCATCAAAGCAATAGTTTCCTTCTCCTGGGATCGCTGGCTCTTTGGTTCTTAGGTGATGGTCTAATCTGTTGGTTTACTTTGACATTCTATATCTCTGTATCTTCAATCTACAAATATAGGTCAAACTCTTCCAAACTGTTTTAGAAGTACCAGGGAAAAAATTCCTTAAGGCTACCTCTTATTGCAATTTTTCTTTTAAAAATGATTATTTTTTTACTCTAAACTTAAGTTTCCTTTAAAATATACTTAAAAGAGACAGTACAATGGGGATGGCATTTGGCTTGTTTGCTGCCATGTGTTTAATTCTTTGTGCTGCATAAGGTCCTTTGAGCACTGCTGGGAGTGAACTCTGAGTACAGAACCAGAATACACTCTGAGCACAGCTAGGCATAGCCTGAAAAAGAAATATGAATGAGTCATTTTGATTTTTTAGATTTTAGTGATGATTAAACTACCTTGATCATACAGCTCACTCTGTTTACAAAAGCAAAGGCAAAGACAGTCTTCTCTGTACTTAACCTGAATGTTCTCACAAAACTCTGGTTTCTCTCATCCACAATACTTGTCTGCAAGATTTCCAGTTGCCATTTTATCATTAAAATCAATAGATTTACTGTGCATGTTATCTGAAGACAAAATAGCATGGCACGGAGAGTATGGCTTTTGTAGTACATTGCTTAAGTTGACTCACTTTTTCCAAGTGGTGTGATAATTGATGAATCATTCTGGATATTAATTTCCTCTTTTATACAGTAACGATTTAATCATGCCAACCCTAGATGTTACTGGAAAAGAGATTCAGGGAAGCTGCAGAGGTACAGGAGAACCCGTGCAGTGAGCCTGCTGTTCACCGAGCGGAAGGAAGATAGGGGCAGCCGTTGGGGAGTTCCTGCTCAGCAGGAACTCTGCCACAGTGGCTGGAAGTGGCTCAAAGGTCATGCCTGCATCCATCTGAACATTTTAGGTTGGAAATGAACCTCTGTCACTCTGAATCTCAGGGAAGTTTCAAAACCTAGAAAAACTGTCATGAAATTGAGTTCCTTCAGAAAAGAAAGAAATATTATTCTAACTTGCTCTGGACAGGGAGCACAGTTTCCAGTTACAGTTGAGACCAAGTTGTTCGTCGGAATGGCAGTCTTGGGGAAAGCAAAGGGGGAGTGGATTGGTTATAAGGTCATAAAAATATATAAAAAAATAAATAAATAAAAGGAAAAATGTGTTCTTGGAAGCCAGTTCTATCCCTACCTCTACCTCTCCCCCACAACGACACTCCCACCAAATACCCCAAACACACTTTGGTCTGTTGGAGAAAGAATTTATGCTTGACACTATAATGATAAAAGCCAAACAATTTATTAAAGAGATAATAACACCCTTGCTAAAGGTACAGGTGATCTCACGGGACAGTCCAGCATTGGGCTTTGGGACCAGGGCTTAAAGGAGTGTGTTTAATAAAAATTTGAATATAGGTAGCACGATTTGAATGGTGTTAAAGTGGTGTTAAATTTGTGTATGCATGTAAGGACTACACACTTGTTCATATATCATACCTGATTATGCAGCTGGTGAGTAATAGTTAATGTGTACTCTGAATTGAATGAGGAGAAAAGGAACAGGGTCCTCTGAGTAGATTTCAGGAACTGACTAGAACTAGTTCCTTAACTTTCTCTTTACCTGGAATTTGGTTGGGATTTCAAGGACTCTTTACTTTTCTTTAGACACACGAAACACCTTTTTTGTTATAGTAGTTTGCCACATTGTAGGTAAATGGCAACAACCCATACAAATCCCTACAATCAAGAAAAACTTTGCTATGACTCAAGTAGTTGTAGAATGAGGTAGAGTAATAAGGAAGTACTGATCTGCAATGATCCTTTCCTGGTTGAGGATTTATCATCCCGTGGAGGTTTCTTTGGGATAAACTATCATCTAGGTATATCTGACATCACAGTCTTTATATCTTTTATCCAAGAATGAAGTAGGTATATGCATAGATATTTAGGGAGGAATTTAACGATGCCTCTTTGTTGGTTGCTCTGGCAGACCACTTAAGATCTATATCCTAGTGCTCTCTAATTACCAGAGGCTTGTCAGATGGTTGAGATCTTTAATTTGAGATTGTGCTCCTTGTCCAGAGCAAGTTAGAAGTATGGAAGAAATAACTACCCTGTACATACCTTGGGTCCATGGTTGGTATAGAAATACCTGATTTTCTTATAATAACTTGATACACATGATCTTAAATAGCTTTCAACACACATCTTCCCCCATTCTTTCTCATCTATTCCCCTAACCTTATTACCAACTCCCCTTTTTGCTTTTTTTCTGAGTCTACCATTCTCATGAACAACTTGATCTCAGATCCTTCGATTTTCAGAGTCAGCTTCCAGGATAAACCTAAGACTAATGGTGCCATAAGGGTTATGACTTACTGTGAAAAATTTAGAAAGTGTCAGGTTTTGACATAGTGTAATATTAGTAACTCTTTAAAGAATTCTTTTATTCTTCTTTTATTTCAGGGAGCAGGAGAGTTTGTGTGCTGACATATGACTATGTTAGCATCTGACTCTGCAATGGTCTCCTGGCCTAGTGGTGCCAGAAGCTAGCAGAACCAAATTGGCAGTCCTGGAAAACAGTAAGCAGTGCTGGAAAGCAAACCCTGGGAGTCACGTGTGAAAGGACCTCACTTGATCACTGATCTGTTTCCCTGGCCCAGGGCACTTGTGTCTTTCTTTCTTTCTTTCTTTCTTTCTTTCTTTCTTTCTTTCTTTCTTTCTTTCTTTCTTTCTTTCTTTCTTTCTTTCCCTCCCTCCCTCCCTCCCTCCCTCCCTCCCTCCCTCCTTTCTTTCTTTCTTTCTTTCTTTCTTTCTTTCTTTCTTTCTTTCTTTCTTTCTTTCTTTATCTGGTAAGCATGCATGCCATGTATGAATGTGTGTATGTGTATATGGAATGGATGCAAAAATACACTTTTGTATCAATGGTAGACACACATGCAAGCCATGCATACTTTGATATATTGCCCCAGAGATCTTTGATTAATTTTATTTATTTTTTGTTTGATTTATGGACCACTCCCAGAGATGCTCAGGGGTTACTCCTGGCTTGTACTCAGGAATCACTCAATGGACATTATGTGGTGCTAGGGCTTGAACTCGGGTTGACTGCATGCAAGAAAGCACCCAAACTGCTGACTGTCTCTCCGACCCACATTGATTTATTTTTATGAAGTCAATAGATTGATAATGATCTAGTAGATCTCAAATAATAGCCTGTCAGACTGAGAAAGGAATGCTCAGAGTTAGAATTCTTGGGCAGAATGGAAACTTTCTGATGGTTTCCCTGATTCTGGCTACCCTTGAGACAAGCAAATAAAAAGTTTTTCATGTAAGGGGGTTTCATTTATGTATGACTTGGCTTAGAATCCTCCTCCTCTGAGTTCATTGCATTTACATGCTTTCCTTTTTTTCTCTTTCTGCTTTTTGGGTCACACCTGGTGATGCTCAGGGGTTATTCCTGGATCTGCACTCAGGAATTACTCCTAGCGGTGCTCAGGGGACCATATGGGATGCTGGGAAACAAACCAGGATGGACCACTTGCAAGGCAAATGCCCTACTCTCTGTGTTATCACTCTAGTCCCTTGCATGCTTTCTTATGTCTTCTTATGGGTGATATCATAAAGTGATTCTCCGCTAGCCATGAATTTGTTTCTTAAAAACATTAGTCTGGAGATGTTTTTCTGTGCTACCAGGAATCAAGGCCAGGTCCTCACATATGTGAATCATGCATTGTGTTACAGAGTCGCTTTCCCGGCCTGTAGAGATATAGATACGGATATGGGTATAATGTTTAGGTTAGGGGTCATACCCAACGACGCTGGAGACCCCAGGGTTCACTCGCTGATCCTTGGCCTTGCAGTGCAGGCTTGATGATTCAGTGCAGGGCCAGGTGCTACAGTACTTAGGTCCAGCAGAGCTGGTGTCACCAGGATATGTTGAGAACAATCAGAGATCACCAGGGCCACTTCCTACAGTGCTCAGGGGGCAGATGAAGTCAGGGATGAAATTTAGGGCTTCACATTTCTAAGGTAGTGACCCTCCACTGAGCAATATACCTGATTACTGGGATGAGCTGCATCCTTTGTTGCTATTTTTGATTTAATTATAACTATATATGCATGCATATACGAATGCATATTTATCTGGATGGGTGGATGCATCTAATCTATCACTTATCATTTTTAAATCCCAAGTTGCCAATGCCTTATTGTTGCACATAAAATTCTCCCTCTGTTTTTATTTTGAATTTATGTTTTAACCATACTATCAATTTTTCTTTCTGCTTAATTATATTTCTTTCTTTTCTTGTCTCCCTTAACCAGAAATGCAGTATTATATTCTGGTTAAAGCTCACTTTTTTCCCCCTCCTGCTGACATCTTACTATGAAACATAACCATTTGCCAATGTTTTCACTCAATTGACCATGATGTTTATGAGTAGAGTGAGTTCTAGAAAGATGGTTGGAGAATTTCATTTAGAGAAATACATGAAATAAAATCTTGTCTAGAGTTTCTCCACAATGCTTAATGTTACTTGAGGGAATAAAGGGTCACCATAGTTAATTTGAAATATACCTACTTCACGTGCATTTTATGTAGCTCATATAATGTTCCCAATATTCCCAAAGCAAGAGGAACAAATGATCATTCAGAAGACACCATAAAAAAGTATTTAAAAGTGCATAATGGTTTGGTTTTATGGGCGCATTTATTAGTTTGTCTGTGAATAAATAAAAGAAACAGAAATGGAAATGAAGAGAATTTTATTATATTTATTTATTTATTTAATTTATTTTTTTTGGTAAGGGAGTATAAACCAGTATATTGAGGAACAGTTTATAAGTTCATTTAGTTCTGCAAACATAAACAACAGCATGCTTTCTGCAGAGTAAGGCATCTGGTAAAATAATGCCCTGACTATCTGGAATCATATTAAAAGAATATGTTTCCATCCTATACAGTCATATACTCACACAGACATTCAAATAATAGTAGAAGAGAAGAAATAATAAAATATTTAGAAATATAAAAACATTCCCAAAAGTGAATCTAGATATACTTCCACTATGTTTTTTCACAAATCTCCATCACATGAGGTTGCTGTTTCAGAGTTAATACTTAAGATAAGTGAATATTGCCATCAGAAAAAATGGCTATTTAAAAATTAAGCCCTTCTTAGTAAAGACATTCTGAGGATGCCTGACCATGCTGAGACATTGTGGGTGTTCACATGCTTAACAGTTGCTACAGAAAAAATGAAACATCGAGCATGTAATGCACAAAATCAAAGCTATTGAGTTAAAGGCACCATTTACTATTCTTTAGGAAAATTGGCAACATCAAATATACATACTGTGCATAATTAAAACCAAGAAAATATGTTATTGATTCCATTAAATTTCTTCAAGGACTGAAGGAACAAGTATGAATTAACTGCATTTCTAAACACTATTTTATAATGAATACTGCAATGTAAAAGAAACTCCTTTGGCCATTTTTTGCTTCTGAATCACTGCCATTGTTAATCAATTACCTAAATTGTGATCAAAACAAACCATTTCTATTCAGCTTATATACTAATGTGTATCCACCATTCTTCAGTCGAAGCACTGGATATATACTCTTTAAATTTGCATTTTGACTTTCAACATTTTTTTCTTTAGCAATAACTTAAATTTGAAATATTTATAGGATATGTAGGTTTGACAAAACTCTTAGTTATTGATGATCTATACACATACATTACAAATATGAGTGCCTAGAAGAGATTTTAAAAGAGTTATACTGAGTAGATTTTAATTCAAAGAGGTTTTAGATGAGATAAAATGCTTTGGTTGGTTATTTTTCTTATGTTTTATATATTTCTATTTACCTTTTTTAGTCTTATGAACTTCATTGCCCTCTCACCGCTGTTGCCACATGTTGATACTGATGAAATACTGATGAAATTTCACTACAATAAATAGTTCTTAAAATAACAAGGGAGCTTTTTTTCACTCTGGAGAAGCCAGTGTTCTCCCTTGCACATAATTCTCTCTCTAGCCTCTCAAAATTCTCAAAATAAATTATTTTTAAATAAAGTTATTTTGCTTTATTTAAAAAAAAGTTGATGGGTACTAAATAAAAGTCACTGTCACTGTCACTGTCCTTGCGTTGTTCATCGATTTGCTCTAGTGGGGCCAGTAACATTGTGAGACTTGTTGTTACTGTGTATGGCATATCAAATTCGTTACAGGTAGCTTGCTAGGCTTTGCCATGCAGGCGAGATACTCTTAGTAGCTTGCCAGGCTCTCCAAGAGGGGCGGAGGAATTGAACTCGGGTTGGCCCAGTCGGCCGCGTGCAAGGTAAATTGCCCTACCCACTGTGCTATCGCTCCAGCCCAAATAAAAGTAATTAAATCAAAAATTATAAAATATATGCTTTTAAAAGTAGAGATTAAATTATAATTGCATACAAAATTTCATTTGCAATAAAGGCCAAGAACAGATATTAAAATTTCAAATATTGAAAAAGTCTTTCAAAATATACTTATCAATTTTGTGCACACATAAAATACATAAAGTTCACTGTAAACTGTATTACCACAATAATAATTTAAAAACCAAGTAAATAAACATGTTTTATCACTCATTAAAAATGTAATGAAATTATTCATTCCAATATTTATTTGAGAAATAGGTGTAGTTGTTCTGTAGTTGTTCTGATGATTAATATATTCCTTAAATGACTTAGTTGGGGAACAGGGGGTTTGAATTCATAAAATATCTATGGGACTTTTTAATTTTTTTTAACCCTCTCTCCTCCATCCATTTGTTCTTATTGCAGAAATCTCATACATCTAGTCATGCTGCACGTCAAGGTTCACACATCAGGTTGTAGTGCTCACATGCTTAGTGTGGAGCTCACTGAGTTTTATACTGAGTTTTAGTTGTGATGTTCACACAGATGTTCATCAGGGTGACACTTACTGGCAAAGGTGCTCACTTGTGGTGCTTACCTCAGTTCACATTCCTTCTTTTGGTGCTAACACTTGCTTGCCTGTCACTAAACTAGACATTTCACGGATACTAGACAGCACAGACAGCACAGTTGCCAGGCCAAAATAGCAAGACTTCTAGGATAGTGCTCAGCAGATGTGAGACACAAGGAATTTGAATTCTATAACCTTGTGCTTACAAAGCAGGAACTCTGAGGCACCATGCTATTTTCTTGGGGTCCAGAAATGTTTACTTCTATATTTATGTAAGAAAACTGGATGAGGGAAGTATAGTTGTTCTGTTAAGACATGTGTCTTTCAAATCTTACATATGGAGAAGTATTCTGATTTTTAGCATTGTATGTACATATCAAATATAGCATAAACTCTTTTAGCATACATTTTGGCTATATTCATGATGGTTTAACAGGATCTGGATTTAGTGCTCTAAAGTTATAAAATTAGACAAAATACACATGTAACTACCATTCTAAGGATGGTCCACAAAAGAGGGAATCAAATGTATTACATTTTATTATTTCCTAACTCATAATATTTTAAAAATTTAACCCTTATATTATCTATCCAGCTCTAACATTCTATATTCCATGGTGATTGCTTAGGGTCATATGTTTTTTAAACCCTCCAAATGTACAATTGTTCAATGTATGTACATTATAATATGATCAGTTAAGTTTTAAAAAAGTACTCAAAATTGATAACACAAGATGGGGAAGGAAAGAGGACTTAATTTTTGAATCTGCATAGATTTAATCTAAATTTTTAGGAATCCATTATTGAAAACAATGGAACAGAATAATAATAATTTTAATAAAATAAACCTTCACTGAATGCTTCTTATAGGCTTTACTTCAAATGCTTCTTATAGGCTTTACTTCTTATAGGCTTTACTTCAAATATGTGATATGCATGAGCTCATTTCATATTCAGATGAAACCACTGAGGGTAGAGAATATAACTCCCATTCTATAAATGATAAGAATAAGCGTAGAAATTAAGCACAGAAGCTAACCACTGGCTTTACCAGCAGGAAGTGTGGCATCAGCATGCATTCCCGGGCAGTCTGCTGCTTTCCTAGACACTGCCTCAGCCATTACAATTAGTTGTTTCACTGTAGCACTGTAGCACTGTCCTCCCGTTGTTCATTGATTTGCTCGAGCAAGCACCAGTAAGGTCTTCATTGTGAGACTTGTTTATTTTTTTTGGCATAATGAATACACCACAGGGAGCTTTCCAGGCTCTGCCATATGGGTGGGATACTCTTGGTAGCTTACTGGGCTCTCCAAGAAGGATGGAGGAATCGAACCAGGGTCAGTCACGTGCAAGGCAAATGCCCTATCTGCTGTGCTATGGCCCCAGCTCAGTTGTTTCACTAGAATCGAAAATAAGATATACACAGAAACAGACAAAATATGGAGAATGAATGTTCATCACAGAGTAAACAAAAATGGGGGGGGGGTCAGTTTTATCCAGGTAGAAATCAAGCCTATTTTTTAAAATAGAATACTATCTTCTAAATGTGGAAACATGATGTCAGTGCAATTGTGGAAAATTTTGCTGCATTGATCTCTGTTAATGCCATTATTAATTAACAGACCTTTTTCAGAGAGCATTTGGCAATGTATGTCAAAATCTTATGTTTGGAATTAGTTTTTAGCCAGCTATTTGATTGGAGGGTATTTAGTTTAAGAAAATATAGTGAGGAAATTTTGATTTTAGTTTTCTTATAAAAGTGATGAATTCATGGTTGGTTCTGTCTAAAAGCATAGTATAGTATATATTTTTGAATATATAGTAATAAAGATGATTTAGAAATATGAAAATTTTAGAATAAAGAGAAGACATGAGGAGACAGAGAAAAAGACACAGTACACATCCTACCCTAACATCTCAGAAAAGGACCAATTCTGAGCACATCTTCATTTCATACATTCAGCATCCGGACCTGAGAGGCGGTAAATTTCTATTTAAACTCTTCAATTCTTGTTACATGTCATGACTCTTCTAGCAAAGTAACACACATACTTAAAGATGCTGCAAATTGTCATTAGTGCTATTTGCCAAATATTTATAGCACTCCCCTTCTGACTCATGGTAGATTAGTTATTCCTCTGGAGAACTGGGATGGTCATATGCTTTGTTTAGCAGTAAAGAGTGGGAAGCAAGATAAGCATCGCTTTCAGGAGATGCTAAGGCTACACCTTAGTCTCTCTCTTTCGCTGACATGACACCAGGCAACTTAGAGATGGTGGCAACCTTGTTATCAATAAGAGCAAGAAACAGCTTTCTTCTGGCCAAGGATGCGTATGAAGCATGAAGATGAAATAACCCTGTGCTGTCCTTTAATCCACTGATATTTAGTAGTCACTTGTTATTTTCAGCCAAACCTAATTCATCCCAATTATAGTCACCAACAGGAAACAGCTTTGTTCACAAGGACATTAATGTCAGCATGAGAAATGCAGAAATAATCAGAGGATGATAATTTAATATAAAAAATGCCTTAATAAAATGTATGCAAAGGATTTTATGAATGCACACGGGAGGCACTTAACTCCGACTAGGAAAATTTCCTGATGGAAAGTGACACTTTGGCTTTGTCTTGACAGATAAATAGGAGTTTGTCAGCAGAAGAAAATGAAGTCAGAGAGATGACATGTGTGCAAAGGTGAGAATTGCAAATTTCTTATTATGCTGGAATGTAATATATAAGGGTCAGTGAGTAGAACTGGTGTTTAGGGTGGCTAAATTGACAAGACTCTTGTCCTGGAAACTCTTTATACTGTACTCTCAAGGTTGTATATTGCTTTCTCAGGCACCTTCCCTAGACAATTAAAATTTCATAAATGTGTGAAATCATCAAGTATAATGCAGTTCTCAAATGGAAAAAATCTCTGTACATTGCTATTGCAGTTATGTATACTACACACAGAAAATGAAATTTTTATACAAAATTAATAAGGAAAGCATGAACATAGGTAAATTTGTTGTCTTCTTCATATATTACTAACATTCTCCCCTATTGTCAGAAAGTAGGGGTTTTCTATTTGGTAGGAGTTGGTAGGACATTGTAAAATTATCCTGTGTAAATGAATGAGAACAGAAAGTCTAGACCTCACAAATTACTCACTCATACCAAATAGGAGCACTCATATTTTTAGGTAACTCAGGAAATCCTACTATGTCTTATTCAATTAAAAAGAAATTCTAAACAATGGTTATACTAGATAAAATAAACTGAAAATATTTCCCCAACATCTTTAAAACTTGTGGGAAATTAAAATATATGTTTACAAAATGTACTTAGATATCAGATGGTAAAGAACTTATTAAGATAAGCTTCACAAATGGAAAAAAAAATTAGTTGTCTTTTGCTCTCCTGATAGGAAAATTAACTTATGCCCAAAGTGCAATAAATATTTTTAAAGCCTTCATTTCCATATAGGAAACAGAAATAAAGCAAAGAAAATGAAAAAAAAAAATGGTACATAGAATTCTAAATACATGCCTACAAATTTCTTGTTCTCTGATTATTCAAACAAATACAAATCTTGGTACTGGTGTGAAGGGAGCTTGCCAAGAAGATTCAAATCAGTGATCAATTTGCCTGCAAATACAGACATGATTCTAGATTTTCTAGGTAGATCCAGCAATATCACTTGAATGCTTCTTTGAAGCAAAAATGGAAGTATAGAGAAGAAAGAAATAGCAAGGGGAACAGAGGAGAGACCGGTAAGAAAGAGGTGTCAGAGAGATCAGGAGTAAGACTCAACATTTCAGGGTGTGCTCTGAAATGACAGGGGTCGTGAACAAAAAATATGGGTATACCACAGATACTTAACATGACTACTGACCAAAAGTCTGCAAGGGCAAGTATAGCTCAATCTTTCAATTGCAAAGTAAAAACACTGAATTTGCGCAACTACCTGAGAGAACTGGAAGCAGACTTATTCCTGGAACTCCTGATAGAAATAACAATCCTTTCACATATAGATGCCTTTCTTTAGAATTAGAGAATGGGTGCGCTGATTCCACCAATTTCCTAGTCAAAGAATTCTGAAATGAATAATTGCATCGCCAAGAAGGTGGTAGTCTGTTACACTAGTAATCAAACTATAAACACAGCTAAAGGAATTTGTAAATAAGATGTAGGAAGATGGTGGAAGCACACACTTTAGTTTTCAGTCTTTGAACGAAAAGCAGTAACCTTGTAATCAAGAATCTGGAGTCAGCCAGCCTGAGGTCAAAATTCTAGCTCCATAATTAGCCCTGTCACACAGTAAGTCTCTCATTCTGCTTCTTATTGTATGACAGGAACAAGAATTTGTCTTACTATTATATGTATCCTTTTCTGTAAGCCTGTTAGCTATTGTTACATAATTTGAGAGGAATACACTGTAGTCCAAGAGTCTGAAAGCCTCTGGCTTATTTTTTATAGGCCAAGAGCTCAGAATGATTTTTCCAAAAAAGACTTTCAGACCCATGGGTCATATTCGCCTATTGAAGGATAATTTTAGGTTGGATAGATAAAAATAAACATTAAACTTCAACAAAAAATAAAAACCGCGTAAAATAAAAAATGATATAGAAATGTTATAAAGGAAAAGAAAACATTTACCAAATATGTGAAAGAGAGAGAAAGACTGAAGAAAGCAATGTAATAAGAAATAGATCTATAATGGTGACATTATTAAAACTAGTGAAGAAGGGTTTAAAATATAAATTGAAAAATACAATTTTGGTTGTTAAATAAAATCCTATTTAGTATGTTTCTGGAATGGTCATTTTTCTATTGCTGTGCATTTTGTTTTTCTACATATTTTATGTTTTTTTTATAGGACTGTACAGAACATCTAGGCATATAAATGTTTTGCCATTTCATTGCATTTATTCTTTAAGACATATTTTCAGGAGCAAAATTACTAGGGTCTAAGAGCATAACAATTTTAAGATTTTGGTATTAGTACCAAATTGTCAAAAGCTTTGTGCCAAGTCCTACTGCAAGTCCTACTGCAACATTTTTAAGTTATGCTAAATTTGGTATTTTTCTTAAATCATTCTGGCAAGTCTTTGAATACATACTTTACCTTTCTTTTAGTGTTCTAGAGAAGTGCTTCTCAAATTCATTTCTGAGCTCAGAGTCAGGAATAGTCCCTGAGATGTGGCTAAAATCCTGTCTCTCAACAGCACCTCCAGAAAAAAAAATTAAAAAATGAAAATGAAAAATATGTTTTAAGAGAAGCAATTTCCCCCAGATTAACTTTGATAAACCAACAGCTCTGTGTGTGTGTGTGTGTGTGTGTGTGTGTGTGTGTGTGTGTGTGTGTGTTCATGTGTGTTTAGGGTAGGGGTGGGTGGGTGGGTGGGTGGGGTGGGGAGGTTGTTGATAAAATTTAAGGCAAAACAATGTTCTAAAACTTTTCTTTTGCAGGTTGTGGAGCGGGTATAGGGATACCTTCAGTTTTGCTAGGACTTGCTTATCAGGGATCACTCCTGGTAGGCCTGTAGGGACGATGTGTGATGCTTGGGATGAAACCCGGTTCAGCTGCTTGCAAGGCCTTATCACAGTACTCTCTCAGGGGACCTGTTTCTTACAGTTACTGGAACTACAACTAGTTCTTCCAATGTGCTATAAAATGGTGTTGGACCCTTTAGATAAAACATTTATAATTTAATAACACTATAGGTCTTTCTTTACGGAAGCCATTTATGTGAAAAGAAGCAGTAGATGAATGTTTTCAAAAGAGATTCCTGAGTCACTGTGGAGACTTTTCCACACTGTCTCTCAGGAGACTTATCCTGAGGGAGAAATATTCTGTTTTTAGTTCAACCACTGAAATCTGGAGTAAATTTGTTACCTTAGCACCTATTTTTTTCTTGACAATTTTTGTAGTCACACAGAATAAAGATGGGGTGGAAAACAGACTTCAGGTCAACTTTGCCACTTCAGATCATTTGGAAATGTAAGTTGTTTTTTTGGGGAAAGAATGTTTTGGCTTAGCAAGAAAGTGTAGAAGAATCTAATAGTGAGCTATTTATTTGGTTTGGAATGTTTACATGTCTTGTAATATTTCCTATATCAGGTGAAAATCATTAGTTTCACTTCTAACATATTAAAAATAGACATGTTGGATTGAATAAGCACTATATACCTATTGGGAAAAATATAGATAAATTTCAAACAGAACAAAAAGTACATGGGATTTTATTAATCAGAGATAGTACACATAGGAATACGTTAGCAAGTTTTCTCTATTTTCTAAAGTTATAGATTCCCACAGACGTAGAAACACATTGGCTTATATGAGTTACAAATTATTTATTAATTAACTTATCAATTTTTGGATATTTGGCCTTACTTAGCTGTGTTTAGTCTTACACATAATAATAGTAATGATATTAACATGAATAATTACATTAAATCACAATAGATATAAGAAATATTATATAATACATATACTATTCTATAACAATTATAATATAAAATAAATTATATTAATGATTAATAAGAAGAATAAGAAAAATCGAAGGCTGTGTGCTCAGGAAGCAGCCTTGGTGGAACTCAGAATTTAGTGCAGGTATTGAAGCAGGGTTGGCTGACTCTAAGGCAAGTTTATTTATCCTTCTACTATCTCTCCAGAAAATTTTATTCAGACAGCAGCCATATTTTTTATTTTGGAACCACACCTGGTGGTATTCAGGGGCTACTGCTGTCTTTGAGCAGAGGGATTACTCCTGGTGGTGCTCAGGGCTAGCATGGATGCAACCTATGTGTTTCAGCCCATCTGCACTATCTCTTCCTTCCCAATAATTCCTTTTTAGAGCATACTTTTAATGTGTTATTTTCTCTGTCGAGTATTTTTAAAACATAATTCCCACTGCGTGCAGAATATTCTAATTCATGTATTTAAGGATATTTAGTTAAGTGGCTGCAGATTTCCATTTTTGTTTAGTTTTGTTCACAGTAGTCATGTTTGTTGTATTGTTGTGTGTGTAAATATAGATATACACATGTATGTATATATACATATATGTATGAATATATATATGTGTATGTGTGTATAGATAGATAGATAGATAGATGGATAGATAGATAGATAGCACCCTCCCCTCCGATAGATGTGAGCTTAGTAAAACAATGACAGGGGACAGTTGACTGAACAGTTCAAACCCAAAGGAATCAAACATCCTGTCTTACCTTGTTCTTCCTTTGTGAAATTGCATTTTGTACTTTGTGCAAGTATGTCCTGGAAGTCCCCCTAAGATGTTTGTTTCTTGCCTCTTTTTTTATTAGTGAAATACCATGAGATATAGTTGTAGACTTACAAACTTTCGTGCTTGGGTTTCAGTTATACAATGATCGAGTACCCAGGCCTCCACCAGTGCCCATTCTCCACCACCTATTATTCCAGTAGCCCTCTTACCTTCCAACCCCACCCCTCCTCTATGTCAGGGCATTCCATTTTTCTCTCTCTTCCCTTTAGGGTGTTGTGGTTAGCAATAGAGGTATTGAGTGGTCATCGTGATTGGTCTATAGTCTACTTTCAGCACGCATCTCGCCTCTTGTAGTGTAGAAGGTTGACACTGCTTGTCTCTCCTAAGTGCACCCGGTGTGAGCCTTTCTTGAGCCTCTCGGTACTTCCCCTCCCTTTGAGGCTGTTTGCCTTCTTCCTGAATGTGCACAACGAGCAGACCAAGGAGAGCTGCACGGCTGGCCTGGTGATTCCTGCGTGTCAAGAGCAACAACTAAGGAGTTGCATTTTCACAACCACAACGTGCACCTCTAATCAGTAACTAAAAAGTTTGGGAGGACCATTTATTTCTCAAGCTTTTTGCTTTTTTTATTATTGATTGCTTACTACAGACTTATTAATAATAACATTAGGTCTCTGTTGGTAAAGTTGTTATCCTTTGCTTTGTTGTCATCATCACTACAACATTCAGGAGTCACACACTTGGTCGTGGTGTCACACTTGAGCTGCCAGAGGAGGCAGCTGCAGTACAGTCTCAGGGGTCTTCCTGGTGGGGGGCAAACCTGAGGTCCAGCTCATCACCTCACAGTAGCTCAGCAGCTCTCTACCGCAGGGTCACATCCCTAGACGCTGGCATTGCAGAATTTTCTTGATGGGTTGTTACTCTCTTTTTAATTTAATGCTAGCGTTTCTTCCATTGATTTCACATTCAAGCACCTTTCCTTTTCATCCAAACACATACATAAACTTCTATCTTCTCAGCAATGTAATGATTTTACCTTTTCAGCATTTTATATTTTACCGGAAAGCTGTCAGTTATCTCAGCACTTTTCTTATCTGAAAACTCATTCCATTCCCTTTGACTTCAAAATTCTCCATCTATTTTACCTGAAACAGTAGTACACCAAATTTTTAAATTCTCCAATTCAGCATATTTATATATATACATAATATTTAATTTTTAGTTGAGGGACAGTGATTGAGTTTTCTTCACTTCAACAAAAATATTGCCCAAGATATATGACTTTAAAGTTGAGGACAGCTTTATTTATAAAGAGTTAAATGGATTCATGAAAACTGAGTTATTTTTCAACTGGGTATAAAAAGCAACTTTCAGATTTATATTTCATATTTCACTCATATGAATTTTTACAGTCATAAAACCAAATATATATCTATACATATATATATTTAGTTTCCAGATGTAGTTTTATTTAGCACAACTTATATATAAAGTTTAAGTTAAAGGTGAAGAGAGAATACATTTATAAAATTTTCTATAATAAATTTAACATTTCTGGTTTGCAACAAAATATAAAGTATAACACTTTTTTTCTAATGCCAAAGATCTACTTAATTTGAATAGTGAAATATTTCAGTTCACTACACCAAAATAATATGCAAGTATCATGACACAATATAATATTTTAGTTTTATAAAAATTACTTATAGTTTTAAACTTGATTTTATAGATTTAAAAAGATACATATTTAAAATTTGTTTTTCTGTGAAAACAACAATTCTTCTTTCATTATACCCTCATCTTCCCAAGGTAAACATCTGAGTTTGTTTCATTGATTGATTCATTGAAATTGAGCTCTTCAGTGATGATTTTTAAATATCAATAACCTTATGAATATTTACATTCAAGAAATGTCAAATTAAAGTTTTGCTCATCTTATTTTGTTTTAAGAGTTCTTCAGAAATATCAGACAAAATGAGATCATAGTTGGTAGCAGTTTAAAACTTTTAATAGGCTTATCTTTGCATAGTAATACTCCATCATATTTAGGAGAAAGATATTTAAATGTAATGTAACCTTTGGGCTTATTAAAATAAAACTTCATCTTAGAAAAGGATGTTATATTAAATAACATTTTCCAATTAGCTTTTGATTTGATATAGTGAGTATAATTACAACTTGATGCATTGAAATAGAAAGTAAGTTGTATTAAACAACTGTGTGGTTCAAATAAGTATCAATACAGTAGATTTATTATAACTGTTTATCAGTGATTAACTTTTTGAAGAAACCCAACATTACATTTGTTTTATCTTTTCATTCATTTTATATATATAGCACAGAGGTAGGGCATTTGCTTTGCATGCGGCAGACCCGGCCGGCCCAGATTCAATTCCTCCGACCCTCTTGGAGAGCCTGGCAAGCTACCGATAATATCTCACCTGCACGGCAAAGCCTGGTAAGCTACCCGTGATGTATTCAATATGCCAAACACAGTAACAAGTGTCACAATGGAGAGGTCACTGGTGCCAGCTATAGCAAATCGATGAACAATGCGAGGACAGTGTTACAGTGACAGTGCTACATTTAGACAAATACTAACACTGTAAAATTTTAAACTGCATTAAACCTACAATCTGAAAAAAAAAAACTACCCCTTCCACCGATAAGTAGAAAATTTAACTTAAGTGTGAAAAGTATTTTGTATATTTATATAAGGTCATATATTCTTCTCAGGTAGTACTCAATACAATAATTGAAGAATAATATCTTCCATTGCTTCACATATGATTATTTAATCAAAATGCTAAACATTTGCACCAGTCATGTGTTTACAAAAATATACACTGATTATAATATCAGTATTAATAGAGTGTTGTAGATGGTATCTCTTCTATTTTTCTAAGTGCACAGGAAAGGGCTTTGTGGCTACGTGTACGACAACAAAGTTAATTGCCTATATGTGTTATCATTGGTTCACAGTTGAGTTTTTTTATATAGATAGATGTATCTAAAAATGTTCACAGGCAGTTATGACCAAATTTTGATGTGTGTCTCATGATGGAATATTTTACAGAGACAATTTGGTCTTCTTTGTGAAGCAAGACTAGAGAGGTAACATTAAGGGTCATGACCTCTAGCTGTCCAGAACACTTCATCTGTCCAGTATTAACATTCTCTACATCTTCTCTTCCTATTACTCCCCTCTTCATCTTGCATACAGTCTTTAATTACCATAAGCTTTGGATTCCGTTCATCTTTTTGACTCTTTTAGTTTCTAACATTGTATCTCATCTTTCTGACACTCACAGGTTATTTGACTTATTTGGCACAAATTTCAATCCCAGATTTCATAAAGGATGTGCATGTAATCTATCTTGCTTGGTTTTCTTCTACTTCTTAGCTGTACAAATCACTACTATTCTTCAACATGCCATATGACCTGGATTTGTACCATACCTGTAATTAGTCCTTACAGAGACTTTTTGACAAGGAAAAAGATTGTCATAACATATCAGCCCTGCTGATTTAGAATAGTTTCTCTTTCTCTACTAAGCAATCTTCAGACAGGTAATGTTTTAATTAATTACCTCTTCTAAAGGACTTATTTTTGTTTGCCTTTTAGTGAAGCAAGAACGTTTTTATTGAATAAAATTTAATTAGAGGTGAAGGGAGAGGAAGAGAGGAATATGTGTTCTTGAGTGAACACTAACTTTTATTTTTATTTCTTGTAAATGAAGCGTGATGTTATTTGTAAATGAAGCTATAAAGTACCTATGTACCATTTCTCCAAAATTAACAAATGCTAGAATAATTTTATTTCATTGTTTTTTTAAAAAAGAATAGATCATCTGTTGAAATCCACTGTGACAATTACCCTTGTTCTATTCCATTCTATCATGGTTATCAGTTTTTATACTTTTACCCCATTCATGTCTTTTGGAGTATGGGGATTGGGCTATACTAGTGGTGATCAGGGCATACTCCTGACTCTGCTCAGAGATCACTCCTGATGGTGTTCAAGGGACTTTTTTTTTCTTTTTTGGCTTTTTGGGTCACACTTGGTGATGCACAGGGGTAACTCCTGGCTTTGCATTCAGGAATCACCCCTGGTGGTGTTCAGGGGACCATATGGGTTGCTGGGAATCGAACCCGGGTCGGCCGCGTGCAAGGCAAACGTCCTACCCCCTGTGCTATTGCTCCAGCCCCTCAAGGGACCCTTTATGGTGTTGTGAATCATTCCAGGATTGGCCTTTTGGCAAGGTAAACACCTAACCTTTATTATCTCTTTGGCCCTGCATTTGTGTTTTTGCTTGATTTTAAAGCTATTCCTGAGTTTGCTCCATTCAGTAAACAGAAAACTATCATTTTTAGTATCACAACGACTTTTATACTTCTATAGCTAGTACTCAAATATCTCTCTCCAATAATCTAGTAAATATATTTTAAATACTTGACCCATTTTGAACAGCTTCATAATTAGCTTTCACTACACCACTCATTATTAGAATTATTCTTGCTATCTGAGTTTTGCTGAGCGATAGCACAGCGGTAGGGCATTTGCCTTGCACACAGCCAATATGGCCGACCCGAGTTCGATTCCTCTCAGAGAGCCCGGCAAGCTACTGAGAGTATCTCGCCCGCACGGCAGAGCCTGGCAAGCTCCCCGTGACGTATTCGATATGCCAGACACAGTAACAACAAAGTCTCCAATGGAGATGTTACTGGGCCCGCTCGAGCAAATCGAACAACGGGAGGGCCAAGTTTTTGAAATTGGAGTTACCTGGTCATATTAACTCAGAAAAAAATCAACAATTTGATGATATCATTCATTTTTATAGTATTAAATTAAAAAATAAATATAGTCTATGAAAATTATATATATTACTTCTAAAATTTCTCCCTACTTTGCCCCAAACTTGGTATCACAAACACATATGTTAAATGAAATGCCTAATATTGTTCCTCAACTTATAGTACTAACAATCTATACCTCAAATGGCAGCTGTTTTACAGTTGTGAGTTTCTTTTTTTTTTGTTGTTGTTCCTCTAATAGGGGTCACATCTTATGGTGTGGGAGTTTCCTGGATAAATACTGTGGAGGATTGGGGCATATGCTGCCACAGACAAAAAAAAACTCAGAGCCTCACAAGATTTCAACATGTGTTCTACTGGGACTGGAGAGAGTACAGTGTGTTTGCCTTGCTAATTCTAGTTTGATCCATGACAGCACAGATGATCCTTTGAGCATTTCCAGGAGTAATTCCTGAGTGAAGAGCCAGGAATAAGTCTGAGCACCACCAGATATGGTCACAAAGCAAACAACAGCAACAAACAAATGAACTTAAAACAGCATATTTTCTATAACAAACACTGTCCTCCAGTTGTTCATCAATTTTGCTTGAGCGGGCCCAGTAATGTCTCCATTTTGAGGCTTGTTGTTTCTGTGTTTGGCATATTGAATATGTCACAGGTAGCTTTCCAGGCTCTGCCATGCAGGCGAGATACTCTAGGTAGCTTGCTGGTCTCTCTGAGCGGTGCGGAGAAATCAAACCCAGCTTGGCTGAGCTGGCTGTGTGCAAGGCAAACACCCTACTGCTGTGCTATTGCTCCCTTGAGCAATATTCCCAGACTCTGTAAGCTAGATGTTGAATCTAACTCTGATTCATCTTTTTTTTTTCATTCCATACATATCTCTCACATTCTATAAGACCTTATAACGCATCCTCAAGGAACATTCGACTGTACCTAAATACCCACATTTCTACTGCCCAAGTCTAGGATATTACATTTTTACTTTGGTAGAGCATCTTTTAATTTGTTTTTCTAAATTTCCTTTCCCATTTGTTCATAGCAGCTATCATTCTAGTAAATAAAATATAGCTACACCAAGTAAAGGCAAGTCCATTTTATGATAATGAATAGAAAACTTGACTTGGTGGAGATCATAATCCAGCAGATACATACTGCAAACTCTAATGTGTACAGTTCAAAACTACACACTGTTAGTAATGGTGTGTTAATAATGTTATCAATAATATTTTCATTTATACTTCAATAACATTTAAAACAGAAAAATGAAAGCTGAACTCATAACATGTCTATGTCCAAGACACTTTCGTCTACTCTAAAATCAAAGTCCTTACAATAATCTTCAAAATCCTACAAAATTATGCTACATATTTTATTCTCTGAGCTTTGCAAGCTTTTAGCATACGCACTGGATGTGGATGTTCCTTGGACAAGATCAGAATGTCCCCTCTTTTGCACTGATTTTCATTTTGCTTGAAAATCTCTTACCTCGTATTTCTGTACTGCTTCCATGTCAGATTGCTTAGGTTGCCAAAAATTTTCCACTTTAGTCAGAAGATATTTTGCTATCTCATCTGTCTATGTGGCTTGCCTTGGCTAATGAAATAAGCAAGTTAACACATGACTCTTGTAAGTAGAAACTTTAAGGGCTATTGTTTGATTTATCTGGAATGTCTGCCCTCTTTTATGATGAATACATGATCCAGATAATGGAAGCTTTTAGCCTAAATCCTGGTCTGAGATGGGAGGAGAGACACAGCTGACTCACAAGATAATTGTTGCAAAGAGATAAATGAGACTGGGGTAGCACTTAACACCTTGGAAATTTTTTGTTTACTGTATCAGACTTCTCCTCATTGGTGGACCTCCACTACCCAAGGCTGCCTCGCTCCAGGCCTCTTTCAAGACTGTATCATGGCCGTGCGACACATCATAAGACACTTCTTACCCATTTTCAATAATTACCACATCGTACTTGATGGTTTCAAATATGGTGCAAACCATATGACCTCATCATGGTTGGGGTGGCAATGGTGCCGACCAATAGGTGCTGCAGATCATTACAACATGCCTGTCAACCAAACGTTTGCATTCGGTAGATTAGGAGCACCTGTAAGGGTGATGGGAGGCCGCCCTAAAAACCTCCATCCCTCTAGGAGAGCTCGGCAAGTTACCAAGAGTATCCTGCCCACAAGGCAGAGTCTGGCAAGCTACCAGTCACATAGTTGGTATGACAAAAGCGGTAACACTAGACGTTACTGGTGCCTGCTCAAGGGAACTGATGAGTAATGGGATGCCAAGTGGCCAAGTGATCAAGTGATCAAGTATCAGACTTAATGAAAGCTATAATACAAATTTGTACCAAGAATTAGAGTGCATATTATAAAAACAAAATGACATCTTTACTTAGATTTTCCCTGCTGGTAAATGGTACCAAGTGAGGTCTTAATTCCCCCTCAACAAAAGATTACAATATTTGGTAATAAGGAACCATTTGGTAAGACAGAGGACTGTTATGTGCCTCAGATAATATTAGTTTCTTTAATGAGATACCACAAAAAACACCCATGAAATTTGAAAATAATCGACTCCCTGACAACCCAAAATGAATGGAAGCAAAAAAACTTCAAAGATTCTGAAGGTTTCCCGTTATACAAATGGAACTGATTCTCATTTCTAAAAGATAAAAAAAATAAAACTGAGAGAGTCTTTAGAAAAAAAATACAGCTAATTTATACTCAGTCTCTTTAGCCATAGCTAAATTAGATTTATTGTCAAAAAACCTTTGTTAAATTTTTGTTAAAAGATATTGCCTAGTGAAAACTTTAAATCAGACAAAACAACTCAAGGAAAAAAGATTAAAGGCAAGACTTTCTGTTAAGCTTGGCAAGTTCAAGTTACCTACCCTTAAGTCCGGAAAAAAGAATAATTGTGCTAAGCTACTAATACATAAAGCAGAATAATAGAGAAGCTCATAAGCTTTGGAAAGAGCTGTAGTGCCAAAGGAGTCATTAGTCTGGGGTTTAAACTACACTGTGACTCCTTAAGGCTTAACCTCAGGATACTACCCAGCCTTTCATAGATGGAGAGGAAGATATGAAAAACGTGCTGTCCTTGGATAAACATGCTTCCCAAGGTTCTCTTAACATGAAACTTAGAAAGAAAATTGAAATAGAAACATCTTACTGACTAAGAAGTATCAAATGACCAGCAAACAAGGAGGATCTATTTCAGTGACACAGAAGCAGAACCTGATGAAATCGCATTGCCCTCTTCCTAGTTAAGGTTTCTTGATCCTTTCTTCCCGCAGAGACTGGAGTGTTGCTACAGGTTCGTAATGATCGTTTCTCATCTTCTCCCTGCTCCAAGGGGAATATTCATTGGTGTTTAGCCAATTTACATTCCACAGCTACCTGTGGTGTGTGTTGGAGGAAAATATGACTGTTCAGTTCTAAGATCTCTAGATCAAGAAAAGCCATAAATGTCCTGATCAAAAGGCAATCATGAGCCATGAACTTGAAGCAAGATGGCATGATTAGGCTATTTTCCTTTGTGTGGGTACAATGATTATATTTTATTTGGAGAGGGAAGGAAGAGTAATGCTATTATGCTTTCAAATATTCTCTGACACATCCTCTTACTCTATTGCAATTGAATTTGACCCAATGGCAATATTGGGCCATTAAAAGTGTACAGGAATGAGATAGAATTCTAAGAAGAATTGCATTAGAGGGCATTTAATGGACCTATCATTTAGTTTCCATTACTGACATGTTTCATATATGCTTTTCCAATCTATTTCCTGATTTTAGTCACCCCAAAGAGAGTCACATCAGTTCCTTAAAGGTAATGCTATTTATGGATGTATGGGGTTATGTGCACACATATATGAAGAGCAAATTTTGTCAGTGAACATTCTGTTTTCAGAATTCACTTAAACTATAGATCTAAATCGTTTATTTCCCCCCATTTGCTTTAGTAGGGACTTATTACAATTTATATTCTCATTCTACATTAAAACATTTTTGTAGTTCCTACTTCAACCAGGCTGTTGTTGTAATAATAACTTTTACGTAAGTTTCATATAGGCATACAATTCCTTTAGACTATTAGATAATGAATTTCTCATATAGTTTTTGTTTATTAATATAAATGATAATCTAACATTTAGTTTCTGTCACTGTCACTGTCCTCCCAACCATTGTTCATTGATTTTGCTCGAGTGGGCACCAATAACATCTCACAACAAACTGAGACTTGTTATTGCTGTTTTGGGCATATTGAATACGTCATAGGTAGCTTGCCAGGCTTTGCCTTGTGGGTGAGATACTCTTGGTAGCTTGCTGGGCTCTCCGAGAGGGGCGGAGAAATCTAACCAGGGTTGGCCCTGGTCGACTACATGCAAGGCAAGCACCCTACCCGCTGTGCTATTGCTCCAGCCCTATACATATATGTATCTGTAAAAAAAAAATGTTTCCCTCTAAGATTGGTTGCCTCCTACTTTAAACCTTGTCAAATGTGGTGCAGTACTCTTGCACTATGGTTGGTGTGAGGTAAGAATTGTTGTGTGCTGCATTTGTGGCTGCACGGTACAGGAATAGGTTCATTCATGGGTGAGGGTCGGCCCAAGTGTGGAGAGAGTAGCTGTGAGATGGCAGAGGCTGAGTTCTGGAGGTTTCCGGCTGCCGGCACTGGGTCCTTTGGGGTGGGGAGGGGTCTCACCCCCCCTTTTAAAGGTCTTAAAAAACATTTAGTTTACTAAACAATGCTATAAAATATGTTTCTGAAAAATAATAAAAGCAATAGCTGTTTATTATTTAAAATAAAGCCTAATTGTCACCCATTGCCTCTATTGCAAACCAAAACACCCAATAAGAGAGAGAGAGAACAAAAGGGAATGCCCTGCCACAGAGCCAGGGTGGGATGGGGGGATGGGGGGTGGGAGGGATACTGGGATCCGTGGTGGTGGGAAATGGGCACCGGTGGAGGGATGGGTATTTGATCATTGTATATTTGAAACCCAAGCACAAAAATGTGTAAGTCTGCAACTGTACCTCATGATGTCTCACTATTAAAATTTTTTTATTAAAAAATAAAATAAAATAAAATATAGCCTATTATAATATATATTTTTGTTTGTTTGATTTTGTACAGCACTTAGCCTAGTAATGTCCAGGGTTTACTCCTGGTGCTGCTCTTAAAGATTAGACTTAGTGGTGATCAGGAGACCACATACATGACAGGAATTGAATCTAGGTCCATTTCATGCAATAGAGGAGTCTTACTCTCCATCTATATTTATATCTAACTACCTATCTATCCATCTATAAAATTTTGTTGTATATATATAAAATAAAAAAGCTCTTTTCATTGTTTAATTGAATGATAGTAAATATATTTGTGAATATTTTTTGCATATATTTTATTCTAGTTTGTTCTGGTTTAGTTTTGGTTGTATAGTTAATGATATACACTATGCAATATTTCAGCTTATTTTCAGCTTATAGAAATACATAGTATTTAAACATGTATTAAACTGTTATAAATATTTTCTGTGTAATAGACATTTCCTGATCTTTTTGTCCAATGTATTATAAATTGAATGATACATTTCTGTTTTTTCTTGAAATGTTTTAGAAGTTTCAAGAAGAATGATATAAGATTGTACTTGTATGATAACTTTTCTGTATGTTTGTGTGCTAAGATGTTTGAATATCTAATTAGCTTCCAAGCCTATTACACAAATTTACTTTCTACAACCATGTTCTCAGTTGTAGGATGTCAATTAAAATCCCATCTTGGGGACTGATCAAGTCTGTGGTGGATAAGGCTTTTGCTTTGCAAGTAGCTGACCAGGGGTTGATCTGCAGCACCCAATATGGTCCCCCCAAGCCTGCCAGGAGTTCTACCTGAGCACAGAGTCAAGATTAAATCCTGAGCACAACTAGGTGTGGTCTTAAAACAGACAACAACAACAACAAGTCTCATCTTACAAAATTTTCTTGATTCTGAGTCTATCATTTTTCCATTAGGTATATCTATGGATTGTAAAGATGTTCTCTCTGCTTTTAAAAATGAGATATTGCTGTCCTAAATGCCAAGAACAAAGAGTACTTGGAAATTGATAGATTGTAAAATAATTGGCTATACTGAAATCCTGTGAGTGTAGAGTGGATGCAAATATAATATAATTTATGTCCTTATGAGAGAATGACTTACATAACTTACAAGGAGAGTGCCTGCATAGCAAAGCAGACAAGGGGCTTGGGCATCTGTAAACTGAGGAACACCCAAAATTATCAAGAAAGAGGGCCAGGATGTATTCTACCCCACACTTTAGGGGTCTTGTGGGAAAATAGCTGAGGTTTTTCCTTAACCCACATTTCTTCTTTCTTCCCTTTCTTTTTCTACTTATTGTATACAATTTTTTGATTCTGTATTTTATACAGATCCAGTCTCAGTTCTTTCTCACACTGCCTATGATAGAAATTATCAAGTTGCTTCTTTCCTTTCTATATAATCTCCTTATTGCATTAAGGCTTGATGTTACTGTTTTTTCCCTCCTTAGTTTAGTTTAGTTTCACATCACAGTGCCACTGTTTTTGCTAGCTTGCAAGATTTAGGAAAGCAGGGACCATTTTATATATCTTTGTATTATTAAAGTGCCTGGCAGCTTGCTAAATAGACAGCAACGGCTCGTATATGTCTATTGCATTAAGTAGGTTAAATCTTCTTAAATGAGGAGAAGTGTTCACACTGACTACAACTTTGTATTAATAAGGAAGAAATCTGAAACTCCGTGAGGTTCGTTTTGAAATTCTGCAGAAAATTTTGTTGGGCTCACTAAGGTACCCCCAGCACCTGGGACAGCAGTGTGTCCCCCCAAATACATTGTATAAGAAGAAGATATAAGACGTGGTGTAATAAATGCAAACTGTCTCCATTTGACCTTGGTATAATTGCTGTAAAAGTGATATTTTCTTTGAAGCCAATCACGCCTTTATTTGCAATGTTTCATGATTAAATTAAGTCTCCATTTAAATAAGAATATTCTTAATACTCTTTTTTTGCTTTAATCTGTATTTTTGCAAGTGAAACATACCATGCAGGATTTATCGCCATGGTGTCTAATCACTTTAGTAGAAGGAATTAAGTTCAATATCATTTATGAAAATCGTTTTATTTTCCTGTAGTTTTCCTATGATATTAATAGTAAACTACTTTGTAGAGTATCTCTGTTGAGGGGAAGAAGACAGAAATTTTTAGGGGATAAGGAGTTGGGCCTCCCAGGTGGTTCTCAGCAGACGTGGTATACTTAGTCAACCTTGCCAAATGGATCAATGATATGACCTAAATATTAGGTGCTGTTTGGATCCTGTTGTGCCAAATATCATCTGGGCCATCCCATAGTCATACCCTAGGGTGTATAGGAGGGCATAGGTACCAGAATTGAATGTTAGGTGCATGTTAGGCAGTATACTATATTATACTGCTATATTATATCCTGGCCCCCCGCAGAGGGAATATTTAAAGCAAAAGTGTTGTAGAACATTGTTTAGTAATGATAATGGTCATAGCAACATAGACATTCATAAGATAAAAAACCGATAATCTATTGTTAATAATTGTGTGTATGCAGAGGACTTAGCATTGCAAGAATAATATTTAGTTAATTATTAATAATGGATCATATCATCGCTTATATTTTTAATCAGGACAGTATTGACATATATTTAAAGGGGGGTTAATTCAGATTGTGTTAATGAAGGTAAACAGCATCAGTGAAAATGAATGAGATAATGTAGCTACCAGCATTGTTACAAGAATCTTATATGAAAGCAACAATACCTCCTGCTGTCTTCTGAATATTAGTCTCTGTTTCCTTCTATGTGCAAAACAGGTCTATTACACAAAACATGCACAAGTCCGTGTTAGTACATATTCGTACACATGTATAAATGTATTTGTAATATGATAGTCTAATAGAAACAAAGGAATAATTTGAAAGGGTTTGGAAATAAGCTGTATATGATTAATAAGTCCACATCTGAAAAGTATGTTAAAATGTGTTACTATAAATTCTACTACTGTTGCTATGCAGTACTAATGTATGTACTATTGGTACTGATAATATTTATTGGGTGTTTTGTGGTCCTGGCACTGGACAAAATATATGGTCTCTTTTAATTCTCACAATAACACAATAATATGGGAAAGGTTTTATATTGACCATTGTAAAAAAAATGAAAAAATGAGACACCATGACTTCAACTGGCTGATTTTTCAGATTTAACTTTATACTATATAATGCCAGATGCCACAACTTTGTTCATGAACTTCCTTCTGGGGTTATAGTATATTAAAATACTGTCCAATAAGCCTATTTGACCTTCAAAAGTAATTGGAATCTGTAATTGCTCCTATGAGGTAGTGAAACTAGTGCCCTTGAAAGTACAGAGAACAGGCACATGATGGTAATTCAATTATTATTTAATAAAAAAATGAAGGGGTTATAAACCAGTCGTGTTATTCTGAGAACAGCAGAATTTAATAATTGTAAGTCAGAGTTGATTGGAATTTATGCTTTTAAAATTTCTTAAGATAATTTAGTTTAAAATGTTTATGATGTATACCCTTCAAGTTATTGTTGTCAGCTCATATTTCAACTACTAAGCATTTTAGATGAATGTACATAAGTTTCATTTCCAGTAGATTCCTTCTTGAAGTAGAGCTTTACTAAAAATAAATCTTTGAAAAGATCAAGCTTGTATATGAACAATGTTCATTTTATGGAGAACAACTTGAAAAGCTAGAGATCTTTCTCTAGATATTGGGCTTTGTTAAATTAAGGGTAAAAGCACACTTCTATGTTTGACAATTTGCATCTTTCATATTTAAACTTGAATTTTCTGCACCATATATTCCTAGTGGTGTTTAGTCATTCGATTGCAATTTTATATTAAATGAAAACTGTGAGCTTTTCATGTCATGTTCTAAAGATCAGGCATTATGTTTTTTTTCTAACATGCATCTTGAGGTTTCAACATTTTTTAGGATGATTAAATTTCTTGCCACACAAGTAAGTAGTAAAACATAGTCTGGTCATACGACTTGAGTTACAGTAAACCATGTTTGCCCAGGTGAAGTGTCTTTGACTGAGGGGGAAAAAGTAGTTTTACATGATGCAGCCTTAATTTGTATTCCTCCAGACTGTGTTCAAAGTTAAAAGTTTAAAAAATTTTAAAGTTTTACAGGCATTGCTTCCTGGAGGCTTAAAAGCCTAGCTGACATTTATGAACAAATAAATTTATCATAGAGAGAATATATTTTCTAAACACTTACGGGTTTTCTCCAACCTCACATCTGGCAAGCCTGAATGACAAGAATGTTGTATGTTTTCAAGAAAATCTATAGTTTAGTGTGCTTTTAAAAAAGTGAACAAATTGGTGTGTGGGGATTTTGCAAAAGTTTACAATCATTTTATCAGTAATTGTAGCACTAACTTAGACTGTTAATGGAAGAATCAGAGCATATTGTAGATTTCTAGGATTATAGAAGTGCTGAAAAATTTATATCTAAGCAGACAGCTCATTTGTTCTGTAAGACAAACCAATTAAATTTCTCTAAAGAGAAAATTCCCCAATATTTGCAAGGGTCATGGTTCTCAGAGATAAAGTCAAGGATAGATCCATTGTGTAAACAAATTTAAAAATGAAACTTTGCTTTCTTCTTCTCTTTTCTCCCTTTTCTCTGTAGATTAGGGATTCTAAAACATGCTTACTACCCCTATTTCTTCAAATTTATCCATGTATAGAACTCACCTTCAGCGAAGATTTTTCTTTTTCATTCTGAAACTCCCCAGAGTGTTAACATGTGGACATCTTGTAAACACAAAGGGATGAAGTTTATCTGTTTGTTAAAAACCTGGATTGTAAAAGCCCTTGAGAAGACAAGAATGACACAGTGACAAGAGGGCATTCAATGAGACTCCATTGAATGAACTTGAAAGAGTTAACGTTTCTCCTCACACACCACAGATTCATTACTGGGAAAGAAGAAATGAAGAACAATGCCTGGCGTGAAGACAAAAAAACATGGTTTTCCCCCTTACCTGACACATCATGTGCTTAACATTTTGTGTTTCTCTAGTAACAGTTGGTAGCATTGGCATACACTGGAGAGGATGCAGATGATTTCCTGCTAAGAAGGAAGTAAACTCAAGAGGTCATGCTGGGCATAACTAGTTTAAATTATTAGTACTAGTCGAAGTACTCCTTGGGAATCCAAAGATTTTTAAATCAAGATCGTATTATTTAAACCCTTAGCATATTTTTACCTATTTATAACACAAATGTTTTTGACCCATTTAAGAAAAAGGAAGAAAAAAAGTTCACCTACTGTAAGGCAAAGACTAGTAGCATAAATGAATGACGTGTCTGTGAAAAATTCTTCCCAGGAGAACAGTCCGCTACTGAAGTTCAGATCAACAGATACACTCGCCTCATTATTTTTGCATGCCCACTGCTTTCCCAAGCTTTCACATGGTACTGACTATCTTTACAAGTGCTATACTCTCATCTGCTATTTTTAAAAATGAAAGTTTCCAAATTCCTTGCAAAGAAGGGAAACTTTAAAATGGATGACTGAACTAAAAATTAAACTATATTAGAGTGACTTACAAAATTGGCTGCAGTGTTTCACATTCAGGTAAAACAAATTGCAAACTAAAAGAAAGGGGCGTAAATATATAATGGTGATTTGGTTAGTATAAATTGGTTCATCTAAATTGTAGCAGATGGAAAAAAACGATGCTGAGAAGTTGTAGACAATGACTTCCATAGACAATGTATATGAACTCTCATTTTTTTCTAAAATAAAGAACTGCTATCAAGTATACTTGATGCCAGATCAGACAGTTGATTTTAAATGAAAATCATTTATAGCATTAAAAGCATACATTTGAAAAGATTGCTTTATGTGTTCAGCTACTAATTTTGCTTTTTTAAACTATCTCAATTAACCTGATATCTCAATATCCCTTTGTAGGGATAGAAGTATAGGGTTAAGTTATCTTTCCTTCTTGTAGAATGGCATCTTCAAGATTACACTAGTATTTAGAAAGCATATTTCAAATAAATAAAGCTACCTTTAAATATAAGTAATAAGGCCAACCCCGGTTTGATACCTGGCATCCCCATAGGACCCCAAAAGCCCACAGGAGTGATTCCTAAGCACAGACCTAGGTGTACACACTGAGCACCGCTCAATGTGGACCCACTCACACACTCTCAATTCAACATATAAGTAGTGAAATTGCAAGAATGATAAGAACATTTATTTCATGCAGATAAAGATTAATCATTTATTTTTATAATTCATGCAGTATTATGGACAGTATGGCCATGTAAAGGGATATAGAAGAGGGGAAGAGATGAAGATGAAAGAGCAAAGGTAAATGAAAGGATAGTGTAGAGAAGAGTAGAGGGAAAAAAGAGAGAAAATTACTCTAGATAAAATTATTTGGGACAATTGAATAGAGACCAGGTTGACTGAAGGAGTAAATCTTACAGAGATCTAGGAGAAGACAAGGAGAAAAACACAATAGTGTAAAGGTCAAAAACTATGAGTAGATATCAAGTTGGTGATGTTTGAGGAGAGATGTAGTGAGAAGTGGGTGATAAAAAGGCAAAAACTGGGGCTGGAATGATAGCACAGCGGGTAGGGCGCTTGCCTTGCATGTGGCCGACCCAGGTTTGATTCCCAGCATCCCATATGATCCCCCGAGCACTTCCAGGGGTAATTCCTGAGTGCATGAGACAGGAGTAATCCCTTTGCATCTCTGGTGTGACCCAAAAAGCCCCCCCCCCGCCAATAAAAACCCAAAAAGGCAAAAACTAATGTCATGGTCAGTTGCAGAGATCTTACTCCTTGTTCAAAACTTGCAAGAATAATATTATAACCACAGATTAATAAAATATTAGCAAGAGTTTATTGTTTATGTGATAATAGTTTGTGAGTGGAGAGATTTCAGTTCAAAACTGGTACCACTCTCAAATGCATGACTTTACATCTAACTTATAAAGAGAAAGATGGGGGAGTTGTTTGTTTTTAGTACTGATCACTTATTGAAATGAGGTTTGTACATTATGAGAAAATAAATAAAAGTGATTATCTTGATCGTTTTCAGGTTATACCAGGCAATGAAACCTAAACTAAAACATATATAAGGTTGAGTAAGCAAAAAAAAATGTCAAAAAATTGAGGAGAAACAGGGATAGTGAGAAACAAGTGGAGATGATTTTTGAAAGAGTTGGATGGATGAGTAATGTCAACTAAAAGCTCACTCTGGCAAACATAGGTCTATAGATACTTGATAAAAGTAATAATCAGAGGAAATGAAGATGAACGTCCCAGGGGCAGCCAAAAAATGATAGGAGACAAAGATATAAAATGCATTAGTGAATTGAAAGAGATGGCAGAGAAACAGGAAGAAAATAAGTCAGCATTTTTTTAATTTATTATATTTTTTATTAGTGAAACACCATGAGGTACAGTTATAGACTTACAAATTTTTGTGCTTGGGTATCAGTTATACAATGATCAAGTATCCATCCCTCCACCAGCGCCCATCCTCCGCCACCAAAATAAGTCAGCATTTTAAGTCAATGGTAAATTCCAAATGTTTAAAATTTGAGTAGGAATTACAATAAAATGTTAAAATATTTGTATATATAAAGCGGGTAGGGCGTTTGCCTTGCACGCAGCCAACATGGCCGACCTGAGTTTGATTCCTCCGCCCCTCTCGGAGAGCCCGGCAAGCTACCAAGAGTATTAGATATGCCAGACACAGTAACAACAAAAGTCTCCAATGGAGACATTACTGGGCCCGCTCGAGCAAATTGATGATCAACAGGAGGGCCTTTACTTTAATTACTTTACTTATGAAAATAAAATATCAAATGAAAATATGAGCAAAGTGTAACAAAATAATGCCAGAGAAAATACAGTTAAGGTTGTTAAAATTATTTATTTATTTATTAGAGAAACACCATGAGATACTGTTGTAGACTTACAATTTTTTGTGCTTGGATTTCAGTTATAAAATGATCTAGTATCCATCCCTCCACCAGTGCCCATTCTCCACCACCAATGTCCCAATATCCCTCGTGCCCCCTCATTCCCCCCCTCCATCCCACCCTGCCTCTGTGACAGGGCATTCCCTTTTGTTTTCTCTCTCCTCTTGGATGCTGTGGTTTGCAAAAGAGGCACTGAGTAATAGTCATGTTCAGTCTATAATCTATTTTCAGCATGCATCTCCTATTCTGGGAGGATCCTTCCAACACCCATTATTTGGTGCTCCCTTCTTTAGCTTTGCTGCCTTTCCCCCTAGCATGTGCGGCTGGCCTCCAAGCCATGGAGTAAATCTCCTTATATCGGCTATTCTTTGATGTTAGTCTCCTATTTTTTACTTTATATTCCCCAGATGAACGCAATTTTCCTATGTCTGACCCTCTCTTTCTGACTCATTTCGCTTAGCATGATACTTTCCATGAAGTACCACTTGTATGTAAATTTCATGACTTCACCTTTTCTAACAGCTGCATAGTAATCCATTGTGTAGATGTACCAAAGTTTCTTTAACTGATCATCTGTTATCGGGAACTAAGGTTATTTCCAGATTTTGGCTATTGTAAGCAGTGCTGCAACGAACAAACAAGTGCAGATGTCACTTCAACTATACTTTTTTGCCTCTCCGGGACATATTAGGAGTGGTATTGCCGGGAGCTCAATTTCTACTTTTTTGAGAATTGTCCATACAGTTTTCAAAAAGGGCTGAGACAGCTGGCATTCCCACCAGCAGTGAAGGATAGTCCCTTTCTCGCCACATCCATGCCAACATTGGTTGCTTTTGTTCTTTTGGATGTGGGCCAGTCTCTGTTGTGTGAGATGATATCTCATTGTTGTTTTGATTCGCATTTCCCTCATGATTAGTGATGTAGAGCATTTTCTCATGTGCCTTTTTGCCATTCGGATTTCTTCTTTGAGAAAGTTTCTGTTCATTTCGTTGCCCCATTTTTTGATGGGGTTGGATGTTTTCTTCTTTTGGAGTTCAACCACTACTTTGTATATCCTTGATATCAATCCCTTGTCAGAGGGGTATGGGCGAATATCCTTTCCCATTCTGTAGACTGTCTTTGTATTGTGGTCACTATTCCTATGAGGTGCAGAAGCTTCTTAGTTTAAGACAGTCCCATTTGTCTATCTCTGTTTTCACTTACTTGGCCAGGAGTGTGACATCTTTAAAGATACCATTAGCTTCAATGTCATGGAGGATTTTCCAACCTTGTCTTCAATGTACCTTATGGATTCTGGTCTGATGTTAGGTCTTAATCCATTTTGATCTTACTTTTGTACATGGTGTTAGGCAGAGATCTGCGCCCATTTTTTTTGCATGTAGCTGTCCAGTTTTGCCAGCACAATTTGTTAAAGAGGCTTTCTTTGCTTCACTTCACATTTCTTGTTCTCTTTTTGAAGATAAGACAATCATATGGTTGGAGGGAGATGTCAGTATATTCAACCCTGTTCCATTGGTCTGCAGCTCTGCCTTAGTTCCAGTACCATGCTGTTTTAATTATTACTGCTTTGTAATAGAGTTTGAAGTTAGGGAGGTTGATTCCTTCCATTTCATTTTTCCCAAGAATTGCTTTAGCTATTCCTGGGTGCTTATTGTTTCATATGAATTTCTGGAAAGTTTGCTCCATTTCTTTGAAGAATGTCATGGGTATCATTATAGGGATCACATTGAATTTGTACAATGATTTGGAAGTATTGCCGTTTTAACAATGTTAATTCTCCCAATCCATGAGCAGGGCATATCTTTCCATTTTCTTGTGTCCATTTTATTTCCTAAAGTAGCGTTTTGTAGTTTTCTTTATACAGGTTTCTTACATCCTTAGTTAAGCTGATTCCTAAGTACTTGGTTTTCTGGGGCACAATAGTGAACAGGATTGTTTTTTCATGTCTCTTTCTTCTCTCTTACTATTTGTATGTAGGGAAGTGGTGGACTTTTGTGTATTGATTTTGTAGCCTGCAACATTACTATACAAGTCTATTGTGTCTAGAAGTTTCTTGCTAGAAGTTTTAGGGTTCTCTAAATATAGTGAGTGCTTGATTTCTTCCTTTCCCCCCTGAATGCACTTAATAAATTTTTCTTGCCTAACCGCTATTCCATGTACTTCCAATACTATACTGAAAAGCAGTGGAGAGAGTGGGCATCCTTGTCTTGTCCCTGACGTTAGAGGGAAAGCTCTCAGTTTTTCCCCATGGAGGATGATGATTGCTGTAGCTTGTGGTAGATGGCTTTAACTATATTGAGGAAAGTCCCCTCTATACTCATTTTGGCAAGGGGTTCATCATAAACAAGTGCTGGATCTTGTCAAATGCTTTCTCTGCATCTATTGATATGATCATATGGTTTTATCTTTTCTTTTGTTGATATGATGAATTAATGATGATTAATTTACAAATGTCAAACCATCCTTGCATTCCCGGGATGAATCCCACTTGGTCATGGTGTATGATCTGTCTTCGCTGTGGTCATTCTACCGTTAAGGGCACAGGCTGAGTTTTTTAATTCATTTGCGGAATCTTTTATTTGTGACATTTCTGTGTGTAGCTTTCCAATTTCTATTCTCATTTCTTCAAATAATTTCTCGATTGTTTCTCTCATGTACTCCTTTAATTTACTGGATATCTGTCTCATTGTTCCATTGAGTTCATTGAACATCTTCATTATTTCATATCTGAATTCTTTCTCAGAGAGGTCCCTTAGGTGAGTAGCACCTACTAAGGCTTCTGGACTCTTTTCATCATCCTCCCCTCAGGGTTGGGATTACATTGTTTCTTCATGTTGGTGTGGAAGTATGGAGACTGAGATGTTACTTGAGATTGCTGGGTATGAGTAGATTACCTGCATGCAGCAGGCCACCCAAATTTAGACCACGCCCACTTCCACCAAAGCCACGCCCACTTCTGAGTGGCCACGCCCCCACAAGTACCTGGTGTCTGTTCTTAGGGGTACAACCTGGGGGCGGGGGGCTGGGGGGGGAAGAAGACTGGCACAGCATTGGGGACAAATAGGTGGGGCTCAGGGACGTTTGCTAAAATAATTTAAAGTTAGAAAATATTAGCATCACTTTATAAAAAATATAACTCCACATGAAAATATTTAACACTTGCCATGAAGCTTTAGTTAAATTGTTGTTACTTCGAAAAAATATTTTGACTTGAAAATATGATAAAAATCTGTATTAACGAGCAAAAGATTTTATTGACTTGACTATTTACTTTTACTTAAAGAAATATAATAGTAATGAATAATTTAACAGATTACATGAACCAGCCTACACAGTAAGGGTAATTAACATTAAGTACTTAATATGGTCTTCCCATTAGTACCACAACAATTTTTACATATTTTAAAATTCAATTGACTCATATAGTTACTTAAATCAGTGTCTGGTTTATTATTTAATATAATTATTATTTCTTAACCACAGCAACTGATACTGGAAAGGAAATTTCCAAAACAATTATACTTGTTTTACATTTTATTAAATATTGTCTTTGTATATTTATGTTTGTAAGAAAGCCCACAATTCTCACAATTCAGAGGTCTGTTTTTAATGCAGCTATGTACACACCCTTTACCAAACTCTAAGTCCATGAATGAGATTAATTAACTTTTGGGCTGAAGTGATAGCACAGTGGGTAGGGCGTTTTCCTTGCACTTGGCCAACCCGGGTTTGATTTCTCTGTCCCTCTCGGAGATCCTGGCAAGCTAGTGAGAGTATCCCACCTGCATGGCAGAGCCTGACAAGCTCCCTGGGGCATATTCTATATGCTAAAAACAGTAACAAGTTTCACAATGGAGACATTACTGGTGCTCGCTTGAACAAAATCGATGAACAACAGGAGGACAGTTCAGTGCTACAGTGCTTCCATCATTATGTCCAGTGTTAGATATATATATTGAGAGTTTACTTAATGACAAGCAATAGGCATCAAATTACTTCCTTAAGTATAACCATTTCATGTAAAATGTATGTTGAGTTGTCAATACGCTGTCCTAAGTGTTTTCTGTTCCATAGATATTATGTTATTATGTTTTTAATTATAGTAGTCCATTTTCACTCTCCCACAGTACATTTGTTTTCTATTAATTGGGTATATATACTGAATACTAGAAAAATGGGCTGGAGCTATAGCACAGTGGGTAGGGCATTTGCTTTGCACGCAATTAACCCAGGCCAATCCGGGTTCATTTTCTCTGCCCCTCTCGGGGAGGCGGACAAGCTACTGAGAGTATCACACCTGCACGGTAAAGCCTGGCAAGCTCCATTTGATATGCCAAAAACAGTAACAACAAGTCTCACAGTGGAGACATTATTGGTGCTGGCTGGAGCAAATCTATGAACAATGGGAGGACAGTGCTACAGTGCTACTAAAAAAATAAATCTACACTAGTTCATTGGAGTTTCGATAACAAAATATATCATGTAAAAGCAATAGAAACTAACTTTATTACAGTTCTGGAGACTAGAAGCCCCAGATTAAGGTGCCAACTGTCTGTTAGTCATTGTCAGACGGTCACCTTGTGCGTTCAGGGTCTATGGTGGTTCCCCTGAATGATGGCTGAAGAAAGGGCAACAGACTGGTTGGTAATCAGAGGCCATTTATTAAAATATCTCAGTGTTAATTATACAGAAATTATGAAGGGCTGGGGGATAGCAATTGGACATTGGTGTGGCTGAGCAGTAACAAAAATAGCAAGCATCTGTAAAGCCCTTCTTTCAGGGGAAGCTTTGCTAGAAGATCCACCCAAGCACAGAATATCATCTAGTCACCCCAGCAATCTAGATTCCTAATTCAAGGGTGGAGTTTCATATATGGGAATATTGTTTTCTCTTTTCCTTTGCTGATATTGCATTTAAACAATCATATTGAATTTACTTCTTAATAATATTTCATTCTGGAGCGATAGCACAGCGGGTAGGGCGTTTGCCTTGCACGCAGCCAACATGGCCGACCCGAGTTCTATTCCTCCACCCCTCTCGGAGAGCCCGGCAAGCTACCGAGAGTATTTGATATGCCAGACACAGTAACAACAAAGTCTCCAATGGAGACGTTACTGGGCCCGCTCGAGCAAATCGATGATCAACGGGAGGGCAAAATATTTCATTCTGTATGAACATAGTAAGAGATATAGGCTTTTATTTATACCCTAATTAAGCCTAAAGGGTGATTCTTTCTGGGGATATCTCATGATATTTCCCAGATGACAGTCTTCAGGCCAGGTTAAGTTTTTCCTATCTCCAACAGGGTTCTTATTCAGTTATTTCTTTTTGGGTCGTGAGAGTTTGTTCCATGAAGGTGCTCTTAATTTATCGTCCTTTTTTGGAGCTTAGGCTGTTCAAGCCAGGGTGGCTTACAGTTTGTGCTGGGTCTATCAAAGTTCCTTGGTGAGACTATTTTGGGGGGTGTTAGGAAGTAAGAGCAACTGAGGTTTAAGTCAAATAAATATGATGAATTTCCAGAAGTATTTATTATTTGGAGTCAATTTGCTCCCATGTTACAAAAGCATAGCATTAACTGTCCTCCTGTGTCTATACAAAAAGAACTTTAGCACTGTCTCTGGTGACCAGGGTCACCTTGTGTGTTCAAGGTCTATGACAGTTCCCCTGAATGATGGCCAAATAAAGGGCAACAGACTAGTTGCTAATCAGTGTCCACTTATTCAAATATCTCAGTGTTATATAGAAATCATGAAGAGCTGGGGGAATAGTCCTGTTGTTATCGATTTGCTCAAGCAGACACTGGTAACATCTCAATTGTGAGACTTATTTTTACTGTTTTTGGCATATTGAATATGCCACGAGTAGCTTGCCAGGCTCTGCCGTGTGGGCAGGATATTCTCAGTAGCTTGTGGGGCTCTCCGAGAGGGATGGAGGAATTGAGTCCAGGTCAGCAACATGCAAGGCAAATGCCCTACTGGTGCTATCAATCCAGTTCATACAAAAAAATGATCTAAAATAAACTATGCAAAGGACATCAAGGAAAGAGAAAAGTAATACTTCACTTATATATACAAAATCCAGAGCCATCAGAAGAATTGACTTTCAGGTTACAATGTCTAATTTGGAGATATCTGTGACTAACAGGGAAATAAGAGCACAAAGGAGAGTTAAAGATAAACAGAGGTTTGGGAATGCTAGGATCATATAGAGTGTATCCCCAAGAGCATTGTAATGGGCATAATACAATTAACCTAAGCTTCCTGCGAGAGGAGCAAGGACAACCCAATGTTAAACTTGAAGTGCTTAGAACTATAGCCCAGCAGCTGGTTATGTTTAAAATACTTGCCTGCTGCTTTGCAAAAATGGCATGCCATTTCCTTACATAGCTTTTCCTTGGATCTCTGTAATTTTGCTATCTGTGATCTACATTTACTCTTCTAATATGGGTATCAGACAAACTGATTAGAACTTTTCCAATGATATTTTTTATTGATCAATGTCCTCAACACAGGCCCAAATTATAAATATGGTAATAGTCTGAGGTACTATAGGTTAGGATTCCAACAATTGAATTAATTTAGTCCATAAATGGTATCCACAGATATCCATAAAAATAGTCTGATCATTTCCATTCCTGTATCATGTTTCATCATCTCTAACAAAATTATTTGATTTGTTTCAGTATCTACCTCAATCACCATCATAAATGAAGATTTTTGTCAATGGTAGGTATTAATATTATTCCATTACTTTAATGTACCTTCACAGGGAAACTTCCTAACTCTCATAAATATTATAGCCATTTGCACACTTAATTTATATACACATTAAAATATAATATTCCCAAGAGTGTATCCTTTTTTAATCATACTGTCTCTTTCACTATCTAATATTGTCTTTGCTGTAGTTAGTAGACAGTAAAAATGTATTAAAGTAAAAATGTGCTGGAAAGACAATACTGAGGAAAAGAGCTTACCAGGCATGAACACAATTCAAAATTTGGCACCACATATGGTCTCCTTTCCACCACTAGGAGTGATCTTTGAGCATAGAGTAGGTCATGAACACTATTTCGTGTGGGCTCAAACCATATTCACAGAAATTTATTTACAATTTAATCACGATCATGATCATCCTGTTTGTCGATTTTCTCGAGCAGGCACCAGTAATGTCTCCTTCTTCCTAGCCCTGAAATTTTAAAGGAGCCATTTCAATGCTCTTTCTGGATGAGGAGAATAAGACCTATCATTGTTACTGGTATTTGGCATATTGAATACAACACAGGAAGTTTGCCAGACTCTGCCGTGCGGGCAGGATATTTTTGGTAGCCTGCCAGGTTCTACAAAGGAAAAATAAGATAAGATGTTGCGCAGCCGCATTCACGGCCGCGCACTTCCGGGAGCTGAGTTTTATAGTCTCTGCGTCTTGGCCATTGATGGGACCAACCTGGTGCTGGCAGCAGCTGGTGGGTGTGACACCTACCTACTGGAAGATGGGGGGTCTGGTTGGAGAAGGTTCAGTCCCAATCCGAGTAGGCTTGGAGACCTCTGCCCCAGAACCCGCATGCCTGGGTTCCTCTGCCAGTTCTTTCATGCATGAGGCCTGTCTGGACGTGAGGAGAGTGGTCCCAGCATGGCTGTGACTTGCTCCGGAGGTCCTCAGCTGCTGGGGCTCTGTTTGGGGTGGGGGTGGGGGAGAGAAACTCAACCCTCCCCCCTCCAAGGGGCCCCGATGAGGACAGTCAGGCGTGGGGGCAGGAGACTCTGTTATTACAATTTAATAACAGAGATTAAATGGAAAAGTTAATTATTTATGAGATAATAAGAAATATTAATTTAAATATAAAATGGTATTTCATATCTGTAGTAGAATTTTGATGGATGAAGATCAATCAAAAATAAGTTAGGTTTGAGTCAAATAAGAGGTAAAGAACTAATGCCAGCAGTACTCAGAAACTAGAATAAAAAGAACACCTGTGTAATAGTATGTAGTCAGTTTGATTATACCATATGGTTCTTTCCATAGTGATTAGAGATAAATTTATAGTCAGTTGTAAAGTAATTCACAAATGTTAGAAAAAACACTTTAAGAAAATTGGAATATCTTTGTAAGAAATCGTGATCCCAGAAGGATCATTAATGGATGAATGGAATGGCATTTACCAAAACATCAGTTAAGGGACAATATAATCATACATTGCTTAACAATGTTTCAGTCATGAGAGAACATACATATGATGGCAGTCCTTAAGTCTCTACCATACAGAGCAGTAGAGTTGGCTGTACCCAGCATTTGTAAAAGGACTCAAGTGATGTTCACACAAATATACAGCAATCTATGCTCTCATTTCTCAGTAGGCATATAAAAAAATGCAGACACTACACTACAGACCTGAGACTCTTAGAAGCATCAAGTTTCATTAACAAGAGGATAAAGGAAGAGTTCAGTATGAGAATAGGAAGGTGAATTTGTCTGTTTATTTTTGTTTGTTTATTTTTGATACACATCTGGTTAAGTTATTCCTGTCTTTGCACACAGGAATCACTCCTGACATATCAAAGGAATCATATGGGATGCTGGGGATCAAACCTGAGTGGAGTGTGTAAGAAGAAAGCTCCTTACCTGATCCTGCTCACTATCTCTCCTACCTCAGAAGATCAACTTTCGGGCTGGAGCGATAGTACAGTGGGTAGGGCATTTGCCTTGCACGCGGCTGACCGGGGTTCGATTCCCAGCATCCCATATGGTCCCCCAAGCACCGCCAAGAATAATTTCTGAGTGCATGAGTGAGCCAGGAGTAACCCCTGTGCATGGCCAAAAAGCAAACTAAAATGAATTTGGAAATGATTAAGGACTCCAGATGAAAATGTCCACAGGCCACTGTGAAAATAAGAAAACTATGAAAGCAAATTATTTTTTATCACAAGATAAAGATTATAAAATAAAATATATTTTAGCTATATGAGTATCTCTACTCACTTGTGCATTGGGTGACATTTTTCCTAAACATTTTTAAAACTCACATTTGGAATTTGTGCTTATTATGTATTCTATGTAAAGGGAATGTAAATTATTAACCCTTAAATTTATTTCAAGGCCAGTTTGTTTGTTTTGCCAGATATTTAAGTACTTATTGATGTGCTAAAATTATATAATATGTGATATTTATTTTCTTTTCAAATATGCACCTTCTTAGTACCTCATTTGTAGTTAATTCACAAAATATATAACTAGCATGCTTCATGTATATATACCACTTCATTAATAAATATAACTATTAATTCAATTTAACTAAAATTTCTTATGCTCTGGTTTTCTATCCAATGGAATTAGGTAACATTTTTTACTGGATTTTAAATTTTTAATTAAAACCTTGATTAATTTATTGTTTCAATTACTTTTCATTTGAAAGATACTATTTTTCTTTGACAAAGCATTTTAATGAGATACTATAAATTAGTTCACCTTGACCTTTTGGTGATTTGTTTTTCATTGCTGATTTTAGTGACCTGCAGCAAACCCAAGTACCTATTAAGTAATGATAATAACATAAAATTTTGTTTAATTGCCAGTGTAGTAAAATATCACTAAAAAATAAAACCATACCTTTATCAAATATTACTATATGTGAAAGCATATTGTATATAAACTTTAAATATACTTATATTTCCAAAATGAAATACATGCAGGCATATACACAGTAATACTATGTATAAATAAAATATAATTGTATCTAACATATTATTTATATAATACAATTTTATTTTTAATTATACAAAGTTAAAAATGGAATGAATCTAAATTTTTAAAAATGCAAATAAAAATGTCTTAAAAACAATTTTTAAACAAAAAATTGTTTAAAAACTGATGGAACAGTTTTTAAACAATTCTGGAGAAAAATATTTGAACTGTACTGTTCCTAATTTTCCACTTTTATATCCCCAAATCTTTTATTTTGCCTTTGCTTCTCAGTTTTTGCTCCTCTTTATGATAGAGCTAACTTTTAGTTTATCAATTTTTTTCAATACTCTCTTTTCTTGCACAATTTAGTGTGTATTATTAGAAAACATAAAATGTAGTTTCCAGCATCATTTTTTTCTATTCTACAGAAAGGTAATTTCACCCTATTAATATTTTTGGCAAATATTGTTTGTAGTGGGACTGATGTCTTTTCATTCTCTATCATACTTCAGTCACTTTAAAATTGAAGACAGTGCTTTTATAGCATTTCTCTAAAGCTTTAACTGAAATTTAAAAGAAGTTTAAGTAGAAGTAATTTTATTGTTTTTGAAAGATGTTTTTATCAAATTTTAATTTTTTTGTCTACACCTGCTAATATACAGGCATTACTTTTGGCTCTGTGTGCAATGGCCACTTCTGACAGTACTTGGGTGAGAGTGTTACTGAGGATCAAATCCAGGCTGACCAATTGCATGGCAAGAATGTACGCATTTTTTTATCTCTCCCATCCTAGGAGTTCTTTCAAATCAGTTCTGCTGGACTGTAGAAGCGTAGAAAATTCTATATCTGAAGAAAGACTACGGCCCTGATCTGTGTGGGATGGGCACAGAGGCCCAGCTCTGGGCAACAAAGCTGAACGGCTCTAATTCCAAACAGGTACAGCCTGCCCCCAAGGGCCTGGGACCCTCTCTGGGCATGTGCAGCTAGATCCAGCCCCTAGAAAGCCAGTTTTCAAGCCCTGATCAGCGTGGGACGGGCACAGAGGCCCAGCTCTGGGCAACAAAGCTGAACGGCTCCAATTGCAAACAGGAGGCATTCCCAACTCCTCGCCCAGTGCCAGGGACTCTTTCCCACTACGTATGCCATAGGAACCATAAGCTACCTTCTTAGATGGAAACTTCTCTAGTTTAGCTCAGCCACTAGAAACACAGTAGCCAATAACTCATAAGCCTATCTTAACTCACACTGCATATCAAGCAGAATAGTAACAGTGAACGTGAAGGACTAAACCACACCTCTCACAATGGTAAAGCAACGCAAAAGCCCACCAAACTTTCATATTGAAGAGTCTAGCCCAGATGACACCAACAGTACTGTAGTGTTAGACAACCTCTCTGACAAGGAATTCAGAAGGGAGCTACTTAGGATGCTTAGGGAATTAAAAGAAACAATGGAAAGCAATGCCAATAGAAGACAAGAGGATCTCAAGGCAGAAATGAGGAAAATGCGATCAGAAATGTCAGACCTGAAAAATCTCGTAGGCGAATTGAAAAGCTCAGTGGAAGGCCTCAGCAGCAGAGTAAGAGCTGCTGAGAACAGAATCAGTGAGCTCGAAGATGAAGGTCAGAGACTTTCCAGAAAAGAGCAAAAAACGGAAAAGAGACTCACAATTCGGGAACAGATGGCAAGAGAAGATCGTGATGAAGCCAAGAGGGGTAACATAAGAATTATTGGAGTCCCAGAGGTACAGGAAGAAAACCTTGATGAAGAAGAAACTGTCAAAGACATCATTGCTACAACGTTTCCAGAGCTGAAGAAAACTTGTGACCACATTCAGGAGGCCGGAAGGGTACCAGCTAGAAGAAATCCGAATAAAAATACCCCAAGACACATTCTGATCAAAATGACCAAAACCTTAGACAGAGACAAAATTCTGAAAGCAGCAAGATCGAAGAAAGTAATCTCTTACAAAGGAGCATCCTTAAAATTCACAGCTGATTTTTCTGATGAAACCCTCATGGCCCGAAAACAGTGGTGGGACATAGTGAAAAAACTCAATGAAATAAATGCCTCTCCAAAAATACTTTACCCAGCAAGACTCTCATTCATAATAGAAGGAACAACACACAGTTTCACAGATAAACAACAGTTCAGGAACTTCATAGACTCAAAACCATGGTTACAAGAACAACTAAATGGGCTACTTTAAGGCAAGAAAGGCCCCTCAAATACACCAAATTTTAACAGAACAATGGGACAAAATCCCATAACAATAATCTCTCTCAATGTCAATGGGCTAAACGCACCAATTAAAAGACATAGAGTGGCAGGATGGATTAGAAAATTGAACCCAACATTCTGCTGCCTGCAAGAAACGCATCTCAATAGTCAAAGCAAACACAGACTCAGAGTCAAAGGCTGGAAAACAATCCTACAGGCAAACAACTCCCATAAAAAAGCTGGGGTAGCCATCCTTATATCAGACCACATTGATTTCAGAGTGAGGAAGGTCATAAGAGACAGTGAAGGCCATTTCTTATTGATCAAAGGATCTGTACAACAGGAAGAACTTACAATAATAAATGTATATGCACCTAATGAGAGACCAGCAAAGTACTTAAAACAACTACTCATAGATTTGGAAAAAGACATCAATACCAACACAATACTAGTGGGAGACTTCAACACTGCTTTGTCACCTCTTGATAGATCAACCAGACTCAAGCTTAGCAAGGACATACTTCATTTGAGGGAAACAATGGAAGAAAGGGACTTAGTAGATATATATAGGACACTTCATCCACAAAAAGCTGAATACACATTCTTCTCAAGCGTCCATGGAACATTCTCCAAGATAGACCACATGCTGAGCCACAAAACATGTCTCCATAAAATTAAGAAGATAGAGATTGTATCAACAATCTTCTCAGACCATAATGCGCTGAAATTAGAAGTAAATCACACACAAAAACAGAAAACTAAATCAAACACCTGGAAATTAAACAGTGCACTATTGAACAATGAGTGGATTAGACAGGAAATCAAAGAGGAAATCAAAAGATTCCTAGAAACGAATGAAAATGAGAACACGAGTTACCAAAACTTATGGGACACAGCAAAGGCTGTGTTAAGAGGAAAGTTTATAGCTCTACAAGCATTCCTCAGGAAGGAGGAGCGAGCACACATAAGTAACCTAACCTCACAGCTTAAGAGCTTGGAGAAGGACCAAAAAAAGGAGCACAACCCGAACAGGAGAAAGGAAATAATAAAAGTCAGAGCAGAAATTAACGAGATGGAAACCCAAAAAACAATCCGAAAGATCAATGAAACCAAAAGCTGGTTCTTTGAGAAAATTAACAAGATCGATAAGCCTCTAGCAAAACTCACAAAGAAAGGGAGAGAGAAAACCCTAATAAACCGAATCAGAAATGAAAAGGGGGTCATTACAACAGAAACCACAGAAATTCAGAGGATCCTCAGGGAGTACTTTGAGAAGCTTTATGCCACGGAAAATCAAAACCTCGAGGAAATGGATAAATTCCTAGACTCCTAAAGACTCCCAAGGCTGAACCAAGAAGACCTGGAATACCTGAACAGACCTATCACCATCAAGGAAATTGAAATGGTAATAAAAAGTCTCCCCAAGAACAAAAGTCCTGGCCCGGATGCATTCACTAGTGAATTCTTCCAAATCTTTAAAGAGGATTTACTCCCAATCCTCTTTAAGCTTTTCCACAAAATTGAAATATCAAAAACACTTCCGAACAGTTTCTACGAAGCAAATATCACACTGATACCAAAAGCAGACAGAGATACCACAAAGAAAGAGAATTACAGGCCGATATCCCTGATGAACACAGATGCAAAGATCCTCAACAAACTACTAGCAAATAGAATCCAACTACTCATCAAAAAGATCATACACCATGACCAAGTAGGATTCATCCCAGGGATGCAAGGATGGTTTAACATTCGGAAATCAATCAACATAATCCATCATATCAACAAAAGAAAAGATAAAAAGCATATGATCATATCAATAGATGCAGAGAAAGCATTTGATAAGATCCAGCACCCCTTTATGATGAAAACCCTAGCCAAAATGGGTATAGAGGGGACCTACCTCAACATAATTAAAGCCATCTACCACAAGCCTACAGCAAGCATCATCCTCAATGGGGAAAAACTGAGAGCCTTTCCTCTAAGATCAGGGACGAGACAGGGATGCCCACTCTCTCCACTGCTGTTCAATATAGTACTGGAAGTACTTGCAATAGCGATTAGGCAGGAAAAAGATATTAAGGGCATTCAGGTAGGAAAGGAAGAAATCAAGCTCTCACTATTCACAGATGATATGATACTCTACTTAGAGAACCCAATAACCTCCACCAAAAAACTCCTAGAAACAATAGACTCGTATAGTAAAGTTGCAGGTTATAAAATCAATACCCAAAAGTCCATGGCTTTCCTATACACAAACAGTGAGAGAGAAGAAAGCAACATGAAAAAAACAATCCCGTTCACAATTGTGCCCCAGAAAATCAGGTACCTAGGAATCAGCTTAACTAAGGAAGTAAAGGACCTGTACAAAGAAAACTACAAAACGCTACTTCAGGAAATAAAAGAGGACATGAGGAAATGGAAAGATATCCCCTGCTCATGGGTCGGGAGACTTAACATTGTCAAAATGGCAATACTACCGAAAGCATTGTATAAATTCAATGCAATCCCTATAAGGATACCCATGACATTCTTCAAAGAAATGGAGCAAACAATCCTGAAATTTATATGGAACAATAAGCCCCCACGAATAGCTAAAGCAATTCTTGGGAAAATGAAAATGGGAGGAATCAACCTCCCAAACTTCAAACTGTACTACAAAGCAGTAATAATTAAAACAGCATGGTACTGGAAAAAAGGCAGAACTGCAGACCAATGGAACAGGGTTGAATACACTGACATCTCCCCTCAATCATATGATCATCTAATCTTTGATAACGGTGCAAGTAATGTGAAGTGGAGTAAGGAAAGCCTCTTTAATAAATTGTGTTGGCATCACTGGACGGCTACATGCAAAAAAATAGGCTCAGAACTCTGCCTAACACCATGTACAAAAGTAAGATCAAAGTGGATTAAAGACCTCAACATCAGACCAGAAACCATAAGGTACATTGAAGATAAAGTTGGCAAAACCCTCCATGACATTGAAGCTAATGGTATCTTCAAAGATGCCATGCCACTGGCCATGCAAGTGAAAACAGAGATAGATAAATGGGACTATCTTAAACTAAGAAGCTTCTGCACCTCCAAGGTAACAGTGACCAAAATACAAAGACAGTCTACAGAATGGGAAAGGATATTCACCGAATACACATCTGACAAGGGGTTGATATCCAGGATATACAAATACTGGTTAAACTCCACAAGAAGAAAACATCCAACCCCATCCAAAAATGGGGCAATGAAATGAACAGAAACTTTCTCAAAGAAGAAATCCGAATGGCAAAAAAGCACATGAGAAAATGCTCTACATCATTAATCATCAGGGAGATGCAGATCAAAACCACAATGAGATACCATCTCACACCTCAGAGACTGGCCCATATTCAAAAGAACAAAAGCAACCGATGCTGGCGTGGATATGGTGAGAAAGGGACACTCCTTCACTGTTGGTGGGAATGTCGACTGGTTCAGCCCTTCTGGAAAACAGTATGGACGATTCTCAAAAAATTAGAAATTGAGCTCCCATTTGACCCAGCAATACCACTCCTGGGAATATATCCCAGAGAGGCAAAAATGTATAGTCAAAGTGACATCTGCACTTGTTTGTTCATTGCAGCACTCTTTACAATAGCCAGAAACTGGAAGAAACCTGAATGCCCAAGAACAGATGACTGGTTAAAGAAACTTTGGTACATCTACACAATGGAGTACTATGTAGCTGTTAGAAAAGATGAAGTCATGAAATTTACATACAAGTGGTACAATATGGAAAGTATCATGCTAAGCGAAACGAGTCAGAAAGAGAGGGATAGACATAGAAAGATTGCATTCATCTGGGGGATATAAAGTAACAAAGTATGAGATTAATACCCAAGAATAGCTGAGATCAGCACCAGGAGGATTACTCCATAACTTAGAGGCCAGCCGGGTATCCTAGAGGAAAGGGCAGTTCAGATATAGAAGGGAGCACCAAATAAAGGATGTTTGGAGGATCCTCCCAGGAGGGGAGATGCATGTCGAAAGTAGACTATGGACTGAACATGTTTGCCACTCAATGCCTCTTTTGCAGACCACAACACCCAAAAGGAGAGAGAGAACACAGGGGATTGCCCTGCCACAGAGACAGGGGGGATGGGGGGATGGGGGTGGGAGGGATATTATCCATGGTGGTGGAAAATGGGCACTGGTGGAGGGATGGGTATCTGATCATTGTATAATTGAAACCAAAGCACAAAAAATTGTAAATCTACAACTGTAAAAAAAAAATAAAATAAAATAAAGGGAAAAAAAACTAAAAAAAATATAAAAGAAAGACTACGATGTCAATGGAAAAAGTGTAAGTAGCTACATCATGACACTATAATCTGAGAAAAAAAATGTAGTTCAGTTTAAAACTTAAAAAAAAACATTATAAGAGTTTTGAAAAATGGAACACTATGAGGTACAGTTGTAGACTAACAAACTTTTGTGCTTGGATTTTAGTTATACAATGATAGAGTACCCATCCCTCCACCAGTGCCCATTCTCCACCACTACTGATCCTAATAGCCCTCCCACTCCCACACTCCATCCCACCACCCCACCCCACCTCTGTGGTAGGGCATTCCCTTTTGTTCACTCTTTCCTTCAGGGTCTTGTAGTTTGCAATAGAGGTATTGAGTGGCCATTGTGCTTGCTCTATAGTCTAATTTCAGCACGCATCCCAAGCGAGTTCTCCAAACATCCTTTACTTGGTGTTCCCTTTTCTATCTGAGTTGCCTTTTCCTTCAGCACATGCTGCTGGCTTCCAAGCCCTGGAGCAGACCTCCTGGTACTTATCTCAACTATTCTTGTGTGTTCAACTCCCATTCTGTTACTTTATATTCCCCAAATGAGTGCAGTCTTTCTATGTTTGTACCTCTCTTTCTGGCTCATTTCGCTTAGCAAGATACTTTCCATGTAGTACCACTTGTATGTAAATTTCATGACTTCATCTTTTCTAACAGCTGCATAGTATTACATTGTGTAGATGTACCAAAGTTTCTTTAACCAGTCATCTGTTCTCGGGCACACGGGTTTTTTCCAAATTTTGGCTATTGTGAACAGTGCAGCAATGAACGTAGAAGTGCAGGTGTCATTTTGACTGTACTTTTTTTGCCTCTCCGGGATATATTCCCAGGAGTGGTATTGCTGGGTCAAATGGGAGCTCAATTTCTAATTTTTTTGAGAATTGTCCAGACTGTTTTCCAAAAGGGCTGAACCAGTCGGCATTCCCACCAGCAGTAAAGGAGGGTCCCTTTCTCCCCTCATCCGTGCCAACGCCAGTTGCTTTTGTTCTTTTGGATGTGGGCCAGTCTCTGTTGCGTGAGATGATATCTCATTGTTGTTTTGATTCGCATTTCCCTCATGATTAGTGATGTAGAGCATTTTCTCATGTGCCTTTTTGCCATTCGGATTTCTTCTTTGAGAAAGTTCTGTTCGTTTTTCTGCCCCATTTTTTGATGGAGTTGGAAACTTTTAAAATAAGGATTGAAATCATAAGTAAATGTTAAGCATGGTGTATTTTGTGTTCAACATACTCTTCACTGCCCTTGTTTATTTTGTTTTGTTTGGAGGTCACAACTTGCAGGCTATCGAATGTAGCCTGCCCACAGAGCAGAGTCTGGCAAACTCCCCGTGGTGTACCAAATATGCCAAATACCAGTAACAATGATGGGTCTCATTCTCCTAAAGAGCCTTGAATATAATCTCAGGGCTAGGATGAAAGAGACGTTACTGGGGCCTGCTCGAGGCAATCGACGAATAACAGGATGATGAATGAATGAATGAATGAATGAAGGTCACATCAGATGGTGACTGGATGCTGCTACTTCCTTACTTGGTGTTCCAGGGTCATTCCTGGTGATGTCTGACAGACCATACGGTACTGGGGACTGAATCCTAATACCAAATGCAGAACTTGGGCTCCAACCTTTTGGGCCTTCTTATTCTCTCTTACTTTTTTATCTGATTGGCTTATTGTTTCTAGTATATGTACTTAGTTTATTGTCCATCTCTTTTACTAAAGAGTACGTTTTTAAAAAAGAGTTTTAAGACATAGAAGCTCAAAGACATATCAAAGAGGATCTAGTAGTAGTCCTCCAAAAGGGAAGAGTTAAGAAGAGAGGTTCTGCTCTTGGAGAAGGGATAGATCAATGCAGGAAATTAGACAGAAAACGTTTTAGGTGATTGGGAAAGAGAACACGATGACGAGAGGTATTTGAGGGTTTGAGATGAGGACAGATAAAGGTTAACAGAATGGCTCACCAAATTTTATAGGGCTTTCTAATCCAAAGCATGTTCTGAACTAAACATAAAGAAATAGGGAATTATTATCCTGTGCTTTTGACCTAGCAAATGTCGCCAGATACCACAGACATAAGAGGTACAACTTTCTCATTGCGATTCTCTGAATGAGGGAAGCAGATATATTCTTTGACTCTTAATCCTTTTTATGTTCAGTGAAGTTCATTACCTCTCACCAGTTCTTCTATATTTAAGGATATCTATTTATTAGTATTTGAATCTGATGTAAGTTGAATCATGGATAAACTCTAGTTTGGGGGGGGGGCGATAGCCAGTGGTGCTCAGGGCTTAATCTTGGGTGTGTGCTTCTAGGTCACTTGTATGGTGCTCAGGGGTTTATTTAGTCTATAGTTCCAGGAATCAAACCAGAGTCAGCTGTGGGCCAAAAGCATGGTCCCCCCCCAAAATTATGAGTGATCCCTGGATACACATTCAGGAGTAAGTGTTGAGCACAACCAGTTTTGACTGCCAAAGCAATAAATATGTAAATAAATAAGTCAGAAAACAATCTTTTTTCCCATTACTACCTTTATTTCCTTTAGCAAATTACTGAACTATTTTTTTAAACTTTATCTAGATAATGTCTTAGTGAAAAACATTAAAAGCAACAAAACTCATATGTTTTGTACTGGACACCTGAAGATGGTGAGTTACTGTCACAAATTCTTGTTGAGTAAGAAGAGTGTCCTAAGAATAAGACCCAGGGCTGAATGCAGGGTGAGAAAGCTATATCGAAAGAATGCAGAAAGAAGAAATTTATAATGTTCGTTAAGGGATCAAGGAAACCAAAGGAAAGTACATTTCAAGAACAGTAAAATAATTAAATTAAAAAATGGCAGAATTTTAGTAAGGTACACTATAAAATGTGTCTCTTTAATTTGCCAGATTGGAAATAAGTGGTGACCATAGAAAGATCAGTCACTAGAGTGTCAGGATCAAAGACAAAATCCATAAAGGTAAGGTAAAAGGTAAAGGCCCTCCCGTTTATCGTCGATTTGCTCGAGCAGGCCCAGTAACGTCTCCATTGGAGACTTTGTTGTTACTGTGTCTGGCATATCGAATACTCTCGGTAGCTTGCTGGGCTCTCCGAGAGGGGCGGAGGAATCGAACTCGTGTTGGCCATGTTGGCTGCGTGCAAGGCAAACGCCCTACCCGCTGTGCTATCGCTCCAGCATAAGTCTGGGAAGTCAATGAGAGTTCAGGAGGCCAAAAAGTATAAGTACAATCTGGCTGAATAAGAACTCATGCTGGTAGATCTGCTTCCTGGTTTGCTGGCTAAAGGTTGACTGAGACCAGGACATTAACCACTCTCCTAGCCAGATCACTGCCTACTCCATTTTCACCATGACTCTTTGTTAGAAAGTCAAGAATTGGTTGTACACAGCTCTTTGTCTTTGATCTGGATTGAGTCAAACTGCATGGTTCTGATCTCTTCTCTCTCTCTCTCTCTCTCTCTCTCTCTCTCTCTCTCTCTCTCTCTCTCTCTCGTTGAAACTGGCAGTCATTATGTACAAGTCCTCAGAGATTTGGGATTGTGAGAATATATTGGCCACTGACAAATACACTTATAAATAAATTCTCTTTTCCCAGTGTACCTTGATTCTTAAACGTAATTTTCTTGAGAAACAACAACTCTATTTGACAGCGAGGCAGCTCGAAACAGGAAATTCGGGTCCTATGTGGCATACAGACTATGAGTATGAGCTCTGAAACCATGCCTTGAAACCATGGCACCTTCTCTCTTTTCTGGCTCACTCCAGCAGCAGTTGCTCTGCCACCACATAATTGTTTGTCTGAGAAAGTAATGTTTGATCATGCATAAATTGGGGACTCAGTGAAGGTTTGCAAAGATCTTGCTTTTGGCTTTTAGGCCATGTCTCTGTAGCATGACTAAGTTGGGCCTGGATTGCTTGATTATCCTTCAATTTTTTTTGGGTGTATTAATAGACCAATCAATCATATTTTGTCAGGAATCAGATTGGGGTCTAAAGAACCCAATACAATGAATCATGCATAGGTTTACCTTTTTTGAATAAACAAATGGAACTGGCTATACAAATATTATATATGAATCCACTGTGTGACTTTTCATTACAATTTCAATAGCTATCTTTCAAAAGCATTACATGAAAATCTTTCTCCTTTATAATCCTCCTGAAAAAATATACAAGAACCTATTAAATATGCAGTGTAAAATATATTTAAATAGATGTCTCTGAATTCCAGGTGCCTCAGACTTTTATTTATGTTGACAATTATTTAGACAGCAACTGGAAGAGAGATGATAAGGAATACTATGTTTGCTGCAATTTTGTAAGATAATGCTGTATTTGAATATATATGCATGTCTTAATTTGCAAAAATTATATCATACAATAAGAGCTGAAGATAGAATGATTTACAAGAAAAACATGTTTTCAGATAAAAATTTTATTACTTTAGTTGGGAATGTATATGTAGAAAGAATGTACAAAGACTATATATAAAATGTATAAAGAATGTGAATGTTCTTTATCTTTTTAAACATATGCCTGAGAACTTAGGTAATTTAAATGAATCCTGAATGTAAATGAATTAAGCTTTAACTTTCACATGATCCCAATTTTCAAAGTTCATTTGCTCACATGTGTATGTTTGTTGGGTCAAAAGGGACAATAACATTATTTTGTCCAATATCATGGACAAAATAACGCCCCATTCGCTCTCAATGGAACGACCATCTCCGAATGCAACAGCTATGTGTACCTAGGTCGAGAGGTCAACATGACAAATGACCTGGCACCCGAGCTGCGCAGGAGGAAGAGAGCAGCTTGGAACACCTTCAAGAACGTCGAAGAAATAGCTAAGAGGACGAAGAACCTCTGGCTCCGGGCACATCTCTTTGATTCCACTGTTCTTCCTGCATTAACATATGCCTCAGAGACCTGGGCCCTACACAAACAAGATGAGAATGCTATTCAGGTCTCCCAAAGAAGAATAGAAAGAGCTATGCTTGGAATATCACGTTTCACTCAAATGAGAGAAAGAATCCGGAGTTCTGACATCCGTCGACGATCAAGAATCAGGGACGCTGTCTCATTTGCCAAGGTGTCGAAAATCAGATGGGCTGGTCACGTATTGAGATTTAAAGATGACCGCTGGACTAGAGCTGTTACCGACTGGATTCCACGGGATGTCAAAAGACCATGTGGCCGCCCAACTTTCAGATGGTCAGACTTCTTCGTCAAGATCATGAACGATTGGTTTGAGGCCCTTCATGTTCCCGGAGCGAACAGATGCCATTGGGCTACACTAGCACGCGACAGGGACAAATGGAGATGTTACTGGCGCCCGCTCGAGCAAATTGACGACTAACGGGAAGTTAAGTGATTAAGTGATCATGGACAAAAGATCGCGTGGCTGCCCACCTATGAGATGGTCAGACTTCTTCGTCAAGACCCTGAATGATCGGTTTGAGACTGTTCTTTTCCCTAGAATGAGCAGACGCCACTGAGCTACACTGATGCGTGACAGGGATGAATGGAGACATTACTAGCACCCGTTCAAGCAAATTGATGAGTAACGGAATGTTAAGTGATCAAGTGATCATGTTTACTATCATAATTTTTGTAGTATTATCTTATGTAATGCTACCAAAATATTGCTACAAGGTCAGTGTATCTGGTTATCTATCTTGCCTCATTTATTCTGATATAATCTTGGGTCAATATCCACTAGATGGATAGTGGTTTTGAAAGCATGAGGATTAGGAGGGGATTGATCAAAAGTGAAAAACTCTTCCATGTGGCATTAATATATACCTGAGAAAACAACTTGCTTCATTTACTCTTTAAAGATAAACTTGAGGGGCCAGAGAGATAGTACAGTGGGTAAGGTTCTTACCTTGCACACAGGCAAGCTAGTTCTATCCTGGGCATTCCATATGGTCCCTTGAGCCTGCTAGGAGTAATTTCTGTGTGCAGAACCAGAAGCTACCCTTGAACACTTCTGGGTCCCCCCACCAAAAAGAACCCTAAAAATTAAATAAATAAATATGAACTTGATTCTCAGTCCTGCGAGATTTATGCCCCAACTCCACTACTCAGGAATAATATTCAGAGATTTTGAATGGACACAAATTCCAGATAAACTGGTTTTTGGTTGAAAACCTTGGCATCTTCTCAGAATAGATGTAGCAGCCGCTCCGACACCCTTGTACTTCTGGAAACCCCATAGCCACACCCACCCATCACAACTTCCTCCACGTAAACTTATTGACTCAGTTTTACAGACTCTGATGTTCTTGAAGTGGAAGCTGTGTATCTCTAAATCCCACAATATTGACATTGTAGTAGGAGCACACCATAGAGATGGAAGAAAGTAACATAGAAGCCAACCAAGTTCAATAAAACAGAAGGCCCAACTAGCTACTAATGGTTTAGTAAACTCTCAAACAAACACTTAATGATCCCATGATGAGATATAATAATTTTTACAATTTTTTTCTAAAATATTTTTGGCTGGATCGGTTAGCGATTTAGTTGCCGTGAGGAATATAGCAACCATTATTTTGTGCCTGCACATGGGTGGGCTTGGGGGTGGGTGGGAAACTGGGAATGATGGTGGAAGGAAGGTCACTCTGGTGGTGGGATCAATGTTGGAATATTGAATGCCTGTGACAATCGTATTATGAACAATTTTGTATACCACATGTTTAAGTCACTGTCACTGTCCTCCCGTTGTTCATCGATTTGCTTGAGTGGGCCCAGTAACGTCTCCATTGGAGACTTTGTTGTTACTGTGTTTGGCTTATTGAATACATCACGGGTAGCTTGCCAGGCTCTGCTGTGCAGGTGAGATACTCTCGGTAGCTTGCCAGGCTCTCCGAGAGGGGCAGAGAAATCGAACTCGGGTTGGCCATGTTGGCTGCGTGCAAGGCAAACGCCCTACCGCTGTGCTATAGCTCCAGCCAACGTGTTTAAGTAAAGAAAAAAATTTAAAAAATGAACTCGATGGTCATAACCAGATTCTACTGTATTTAACCACTTTATTTATTATTGATTTAATTTGTTTTATAGGGATGAATCACACATGCCTATGTTCAGGGAATACTTCTGGTTCTGTGTTCAGGGATCACTGCTGGGAGTACTCAAAGGACCACATGTGGTGATATGGAATCTAACTGGGTTACATACAAGGTAAGAACCATACCAACTATATACTATTTCAGGCCCAAGCAGTTCTTTTAGGGATTTAAAAAACTACTGTGAATGGTAGAGAATTTGCATGTGTGATTTTCTTATCCTGAATCTAGGACATTACTACTTAGTGTACTTTCCAAAGAATCTAATTTAGAGGAAATAATGGAAATCTACAATCAGAGCTTCTGCTATTGGATTTTGAATATTGCCCAGGTTCAAGTTATTTTACTTTGTTTTGACTCTAATTGGATAGAACTACAAAGTAATGTGGTGTGTGTTAACCATTGGTGAAGGATAGGGAAAAAGCTGTTAGAAAAATTCTTTGTCCAGTGTTCTTGTAAATGTTGGTGATATTACTCATTGCTAAAATTGTTTCATTTTATATAATTGCATATGAAATATTTAAAGTGACTTCAAATTTTTAACATATTAATTAGAAGTTGTTTTTATATTGTATTGAGCAGACAGTTTGATACAATTGTGGGCAACATTTTATTGTACCTATTTTTCCCTCTTTCCATCTTTTCACTTACTCTATATTTGTTAAATATTCCTCTTTATGCCACTACTGCTGTAAATCTGGAAGCCTATTTCTCTAATTCACATTTCAAAAATGACTGCTGCTTCAAATTTATGACCCTGGTATGTTAAGTACATTAAATACTTAGACAAGATCTAAGCTTACAACAGAATGTGCAAATTGGATGGTCTCTAGGACACTTTGACTTGCTGCTTTAGGTTCTTTTATATCTTTTTCTTTTTATTTTGTTTGGTGGGCAGGGGTAGAAATCTCACTTCACAAGTTTACCTTCAGGTATCACTGGATCTGTGCTCACCTGTTGGTGCTCTGTGGGCCATAAGTGGTACCAGGGAATTTAACACAAAGGGCAAGAAAGTTCCATTCTGCCTATACTACCTCCAGATCCCCTGCTTTAGTTTCTTAAAACAGGTGAAATAATAAAGAATTCTTCAACATTGCTCTAAGATATACTGTTTTACATGCATCTGATGCCTTACAGATTATAGTTAATGCTAATTACAGCCATATGCTAAGGTAATTTGTTTGTATTAGCCTTGCAAAATTTTTAAATAATTATTTCTAAAGCATGATAGTCTAATTTTGGAGTCTTCCCTGGAACTCATAGCTAGTTCAGAGAAGAGCGAGGGGTAGAGTGAGAGCATGCCACAGTGCATTGGGAAGTGCCTAAATTTTGAATTGTGTGGACTTAGAACAGGTTACTTGGCTTCTTCATGCCATGTTTGTTTTGTTTTGAGCTTATGTGTTACACAAAAAAACTTCAAGAACTGTCATGACATGAATGGATTCCTCTATAATAAAGTCCTTAGTTTCAGGGACAGAGTAAAGTTCTCATTGACTACTATTTAATCTCTCATTATTAAGCAATTTAAAATTCAAATGCAGTTTGGGTAACTTCATAAGTTTAAGGACCAGCAATGACATAGGAATCTTTTAATTAAGAGTTCCTCTTTAATACTTGCATATTACAATTCAGTTATTGTTTGATACCCATAATTGGAGCTTTGTCCTCTGGCAAGAACATCCTGTCCTCATTCAATTAAACCTAGAATTCAAAAATTTGAATTGTTTTGTTGGCTGAATTAATTTTAAGATATAGGGCCAAGAAACTCCTCTTTTCTGCATTTCAGATTGGCTTTAGAATATATCTATTTATTTTGAAATGTAATAACAATTATATTAGGGGAAACAACATGAACTCTCAATAACGGAAGGAGAAGCAGAAAGTTTTTTATTTAAAGCAAAGGTATGATACTATGTGAGGCCACATACCACCTCACAACACCTAAATTGATTCCAAACATTTCAAAAATTGTATGTTGTATGTAAGACTGGACTTGCATAAAGGTCCCACTTGATAGGAATTTTATGCAAGTCCAGTGGTGACTCTTTAGTTTTGGTTTTCTTTTCTTCTTTAAAAATGCTGTCATTACAGGAGGGAATCATATTAAGTGAAATAAATCAGAGGAGGAAGGACAAATATATACGTCACTGTCACTGTCCTCCCATTTTTCATCGATTTGCTCAAGTGGGCCCAGTAATGTCTCCATTTATATATTGGATAATCTCGCATCTAGTGAACAACAAAGAAAAGAAATAGACAGTATTGAACAATGGTGAACTCTTGGTTCTGGATTATAAAACTGAGGTTCCACAATTGAGGATGGAGAGAGAAGGGTTGTGAAAAGCTGGACTAGAAGCAAATTTAGGATACTTGTAGAGATCCTGGCCAATTTTGTAAAATAAAACATGGTAATGGTACATCAAAACTTTAAATATTAATAATATTATAAACTTGCTACCTAAATCTGAATAATATCTTACAACAAACCATTAGTCTCCCCTCACTTTTCTTTTTGTTGCTTTTTTGATGAGTAGGGCCTACACTCTCAGTGGTTGGGGTACCTGAGTACATGCAACTTTTCACTAGGTGCTCCTCTACGGTCACACATTTTAGCTCTGATGCTTGCACACCTTTGCGGTATGTTGCGGTTTATAGCAGATTGCAGGCTTTGTTGTGATCCCAATCATCTCAGAAAACAGTGGTACTGCTCTCAGCTGTGACCTGTAGAGAGGGTATTCTAGGATGGTGCATAGAAAAAGAGATGAAGGTTGATTCTTCTCACTGTACCTTATACTGTCTGTGTCAGTGACTTCTCCACCTCTGAAACATGTGAACTTGTCCTTGTGGTACTTACTATATTAGCCAATGAGTTTGCCTCTAATTATTTATCAAGGCTGAGATTTTTTTCTCTCTATTCTGTACCACTTGATTTTGAGTAGACCGTCAATCACCACATTGATTAGGCACCCTTTGCAACTTTGTGTGATCTATAAAACGGCGCTGATTGAAATCTGATGTATGAGGTTATTATATTGAGTCATTGAACTAAGGGACACAGATGCCTTTAAGCTTGGCACATAAGGCATCCTCAATTAATGTAAAATGTATTAAATATTAATTAATTGGATAAAATATTTAAATATATCAAGAATTATAAGGCCAATTTTTAATTTACTGAATCAATTTCAATGTCAATAGAAAAATACATAAACAACATAATTTTTTAAAGCTATACTCAAGGGATTACATCTATTTCAAAGCTGGAATGAAATAATCAAGTCCATAGGTGAGCTTGGGAAGAAAAAGCTTGCTATATAATGGCTGCATCTGTTTAAAGTCAAATGAAAATATTGACAGTATTGATGCTAAGGTGAATTATTGCATCATTATTAAGTAATGGATTATTTACACCCACATCTACTGGAACAGTGGCAAACAATTGTTGCAAAAAGATTATCTTAAGGGAAAAAAAGTCAGTAAAAGCATGAGTGGATGTGTAGAAGAGAAAAAGAAGCCTAAAAAGTCAATGATTGTGAAATAAATGATAGAATAAAAATAACTTTAGCACTGTAGCATTGCCCTCCCGTTGTTCATTGGTTTGCTCTAGCGGGCCCAGTAACGTCTCCTTTTGAAACTTGTTGTTACCTAGTTTGAATATGTCACGGGTAGCTTGCCAGGCTTTGCCATGCAGGTGAGATACTCTTGGTAGATTGCTGGGCTCTCCGAGGGGGCAGAGGAATTGAACCCAGGTCGGCTGCGTGCAAGGCAAATGCCCTACCCGCTGTGTTATCACTCCGGCCTAGAATAAAAATAAATCAAAATAAAATTAAGGGACATTGACCAACAGTTGGAATAGTCAAAAGAAAATTCTTAGTTCACTATCCAATGAAAGCTCTTAATGTCTCTAACAAGGAAAATTGTTCTATTTATTTGCCCTTATAGGAAGCAGACAAGTTGGTATTAGAACTATGTTCTAATAGACTCCAATATTTCCTTTGAGACTGGAGTAATTAACTCTTTTGAGAGAGGATTTAGACCAATCTTGTTGGTGTTAAGGTTATACTTCTGGTTCTGTGCTCAGGAGTCACCTTATTGGTGTTTGAGGCACCATATGCAGTCCCAGTATGGAACAAGGGTTCACTGTATGCAAGTCAAACACCTTGACCAATATACTCTTTTATTGGTCCATGGGGGCTAAATTTTTATGTAAATTTGACTGGACTTAGAAATGCCCAGATATCTGGTAAGGTCCTTACCATTACCATTAGCACTCCTAGCAGTGACCACTGGGCATAGACCAGGAGATCAATTTTCTGATCATGACCCTCTTTTGACTTTGTTTCAGTCCTGTGTCTTCCCTGTTTTACTGAATGGTTTTCCTTTCTGGTGCCACCCCCCAACCCCACTTCTTTATATAAGGATCATTTGCAATCACCTTGGAATATCCTAATGGCCTACAATGGATCATGCAGCCTCTGGATGTGAAGATCCAGTCTCATTGATTGAGTCTGGTAGAACAAATACGAAGGAAAAATATGCTTTCTCTTATTATGTCAGGATAACCCTCTTTACTTAGACGTCAGTTTTGGTAGGTTTTGACATACACTAGAGCCTGCTTAATTAGTCTCGAGATTTTCAGTCTTTTGAACTGAAACTGAGTTACTGTACAAGTTTTCATGATTCTCCAGTTTGAGACATCATGGAATCTTCTGGTATCCATAATTATGTGAGCTAATAATAAATTTCCTTTTGTAGTGACATATCTATACATCTTATTGGTTCTTCTTCTCTGTACAACCCTAATACAAAGGCCATAAAATGAAAGTTATTTGTGAGATAGAGTATAATTGAATAGATAATCAAAATGGTGTTTATAGAGTACACTAATCATTATAGAAGAGATATAGAAAGTCAGTACTTAAATTAATGAAAAATAATATGTAGACCTGGCTCTATTATATTTGTGAATTATATAAAGTATACTATATAGATGTATTCATATACAGTATAAGAAGGAGTTGAGAGCTATAACTTTTGTGGTTGTGTTAATGAAAATGATCAAGGCTATGAAATAACTGAATGGATTTTGAAGTCTGAGAAATGCAATCTGACTCAGTCTCCTCCTGCAAGTCAACTTATCTCACCTTTAGTTAGGACATATAGGTAGATAAGCCAAGACTGTTAACATTCTATGAAGCATCATGTTCTTGCAAGAGAGTTTCCAACTAACAAAAAGCTTCCCTTTAGTGCATTTTGCTGCAGTTATTTTCTTATTTCAATGAATTATTTTGTATGTATATTAAAGTATAGAAAAACAAATGTGGGCTTTGAAGAAGATTCTTTAAAATATTCATGTCTTTTCTATCACAGCTTGTTTATAACTCTAAAGAGTTGCATAAAGCATACATCAATGGGTTATAAATAATGAATACATAAATAAATTTGAGAGGGTTCAGGAACATAGTGAATATATTTGAAGTCTATTTAAAATAACTAGACTTATGGGGCAAGAAAATTAGCTCACACTTGACATCCATAAGAAGCCACAAAATAATACTTCATATTCATTTAAGTTGAACATTTTGATTGGAACTTACTTTAAAATTGCAAAAAAAAGTAGCACCATTAAAATCTTTGTATGGAAAATGGTTGTAACTGCAGCGACTCAGTAAGAATTAATCAAGTATCTTTATCCTCACCACTAGAAACTAGCTATGCCGGAGATTGCTAGCTAAACTGTCTGTGCTTTCTTATTCATCTCATAAACAGAATCTGAATAGCAATCAGAGTGATAAATCTAAGATATATGTTATTCTTCTGTCCCCAAATCCAAATCTGTTCAATTTCTTTAACATTTTTACTTAAAGGAAAATGTTAATGGGGTTAACAAATTTCTTATAACAGGGGTAAATAAGTCTTATACTGATTTAGATACTTTATTTCTAAATCTCTTCCTCTCTCCTTCCCCTCTCAATGTGCCTACTATTCATATTGGCTTGCTTTTCTAGTCTCTTTCTTTTATATTCTTTCTTCTCCCACATGCCTTTCTTTTCTTTTATTTTTTCCCTTCCCTTGGTTGTAGTGATTTTGCTTCATCCTAGCTATATGCCCTCTGTGGTACCGGGTTTCCACGTAGCAGAGTCATTAGGACAACATTCAGCACTGGTAGGTGGCCCTGGGGAGTGGATTCTAAGGCATTTTCTTCACCGAGCTTGCTCTTCTGGAGCTAAGCTCCTGAAATTTTCTAATAAGTTTGGCCTGATTCTATAACATGGAGTTTTCCTTGTCTTTTTCTTCTGTTTGAAATGCTCTTAGAGATCTTAAGACAATTTTTCATTTTGACAATCTTTTGTTTAAAATTAATTTCATCAGGTTGGGATATAGATTGGTGTAGTAGTGGAGAAAACTGTTTACATGCATTAGTCTCTGGGTTCTGTGTTTGCACCATCAAATGGACAAACATACAAAAAGCAGGCAGTAAAAGTAATGTTCTTAAGAAATCCTTTCAGTCTTTTGTCTTCCTCCCTCCCTCCCTCCCTCCCTCCCTCCCTCCCTCCCTCCCTCCCTCCCTCCTCTCTCTTTCTTTCTCTCTCTTTCTTTCTCTCTCTCTCTTTCTTTCTTTCTTTCTTTCTTTCTTTCTTTCTTTCTTTCTTTCTTTCTTTCTTTTTTCCGTTCTTCTACTGTTTTAAACTTTCACATGAAAAAGCAGCACATATTTAATGTATAGGATCTTATAAGTTAAAAGGGAAATAAAATTTTATGAAAGCATCACCTCATCTATGCTATCATCTTAACCATCTTGAAAATATAATTTTCTGCCAATTTACCACTTATCACTATTATTATCATTATTACTGTAATGAGAATACAGAAAAATGTACACTTTCAGTAAACTTTTGTCTGTTTGACTATTATACCTGCAGTGTTCAGGGCTTATTCCTTGAATTGTACTCAGAGATCAGTCTTCTCCAAATCTGGAGACCAATGTGGTCCTGGGGAGCGATCCTAAATTAGCCACATGGAAGGTAAGTGCCCTACCCACTGTACTCTCTTCAGCAAGCAAATCTTTTTTAAATAGACAATACAGTATCATTGATGGTTGGTATTGTACAGTAGATATCTAGGACTTACTCATTCTAAGTAAGTAGATTGTATATCATTTCTCTCTTTTCCAGGTTATTCATATACAGGTGAGCTGAGCTGACTCTGGTGAAAGAAAAATATCTTACTAGTGTAAGATCCAAGTTCTATTCCCAGAAGGATCCAAATATGCTAATAACAGCCCTGCTATCAGTGCTATGTGAGATCTCAGCATCAAACCAATGAAGCATGAGCACCTTCCATAATAATATCATAATAATAATAAATAAACATAATGATAGAATAATATTGCTTTAATAACAATAAAATAATAATACTTAAACATTTATTCACTCATTCCTTTCTCTTCCTGTTGATGCTCTGTGGTAACTATAGTGGTAGACATCGTTCATGTGGTTGTATTGTTCACAACACTTGGGTTGATGGGGTGTGCTGCTGTGTTCCTGGCCTTGGTGGTCATACATAGTTTAGTTGTAGTGCTCCTGGGGATTGAGAATTTCATATCTGGTGCATGCACACACCTGGCTGTACATAGGAAAGCTCATGCTTCATTGGTTTGATGCTGAGATCTCACATAGCACTGATAGCAGGGCTGTTATTAGCATATTTGGATCCTTCTGGGAATAGAACTTGGGTCTTACACTAGTAAGATATTTTTCTTTCACCAGAGTCAGCTCAGCTCACCTGTATATGAATAACCTGCATATACTCAGAATAATGTATTTTTCCCATGGTAGGCTTATTTTATTTGCATATTGTCCTTTCTCCTGATTCTTTATGCTGTCACAATGGCAGTATTTTCTTCCTTTTTAAAAGTAAAAAAACAATCTTTCATTGCATGAATTTGTCATAATTTTGTCTGCCCCAGCAGCTGAAGACTGGCAGCTGAAGACCTCCGGAACCAGCCACAACCATGCTTAAGACCACTCTCCACATGCTTGGAGGAACCTCATGCATAAAGGAACCGGCAGAGGAACCCAAGTCTGCGGGACCTGGTCTGACATCTTTAAGCCCGCTCAGATTGGTCCTGAGCCTCCTCCACCCAGATCCCCCATCTTCAAGTAGGTAGGCGTTACACCCACTGGCTGCCCCCAGCATCATGTAATTCCATCAACAGCCAAGATCCAGAGGCCATATAACCAAGCTCCCAGAAGCTCACGGCTGCGTTTGCAGCATCCAGACCTCTTATTTTCTAGTTCTTGCTCTCAGAGAATCCGACAGGCCACTGAGAGTATCCTGCCAGCAAGATCCACATGGTGCATTCGATATGCCAAAACCCAGTAACAATGATGGGTCTCATTCCCCTGACCCTGAAAGAGTCTCCAATGTGGCCCTTTCTAAAATAGCAGGGCTAGGACGAATGGAGATATTATTGGTGCCTGCTCGAGGAAATTGATGAACAATGGGATGACAGTGATAAGGTGATACAGTGATTCATATTAATAAACATTTAAGAGTCTCTTGCATCTTGATTATTGTGTGTAGTACTGCAATGGACATGGGAGTAGAGATCATTTTTAAAACCCTAATTTCTGATCTATGGCAATAGTACAGTGGGTAGGGCAGTTACTTTATACAAAGCTGACCAGGGTTCAACCCCTGGCAGCACAAATAATTCCTCAATCCACCAGAAGTAATGTATGAACATAAAGCCAGGACTAGGTTTGAAGACTGCCAGGTGTGGCCCAAGTCGTCATTTCAATACAACCACCCACACCCACAAAAAGTGCATTTGCCGTGGAAATTTTTATCTGTGAATCTGGTCTTAAACTTTTTTTGTTGGAAGGATTTCAGTTACTCAGGGCATTTACCTTGCACATGGCAGACCTGGTTTGATTCTTTCATCCCCCTCGGAGAGCCTGGCAGCCCCCGAGAGTATCCCACGTATTCAATATGCCAAAAACAATAACAATAAGTCTCACAATGAAGATGTTACTGGTGCCCGCTCCAGAAAATTGATGAACAATGAGACAACAATGCTACAACAGTGCTACAGTGCTATTCTAGTACAAAGTGCATAATGAAATAAGAAACATAAATACATGAGACACTTCTCGCTAATTTCGTTTTGCTAAAAAATTTTGACAAAATGTTGTTTTATTGAATATTTTAAATATAAAATACTACTTTAAAGGAAACTGAAAAGGTTACCAACTTATTAAATTTATGTTTTGTAAGATATAGTAACTATTGTTAGAATAAATATTCCATAGAAATAAATGATCTTTGGGTTCTTCAATAAATTTTAATTCAGAAAGTAGTTATGCATATAGGGAAATGTTAATAAACATATATTTCTCATTTATACTCCAGATCTAACGCAAGATGACGAAGACTGTATTTTGAATTGATGTATACAAATTTAGGATGACAGAATCTATACTATCTTGTATTTTCACCATCTGTTAGGGATAAATCTTGTTCACAATAGCAAAGATTCAGATAAATAACACATACTGAAGCTTGCTAAATTTTGCATAGCATAAAAATACCTTGAAATGAGGAAAATCATTAAAGAAAGTTGTGCCCAGGGAATTCTAAGCTGACAAGTGGCAAATTGGTTGAGTGTCCAATGAGTGGTAATATTTAGATAGGTGGATTAATACAGGACTATTTGCAGGTACATAAATAGCATAGAATGAGGTTTTGACTTATATTTCACATGAGGACTTCATGATCTTAACAGATTTATTACAACAGAAATGGAAGGCCTGCAATGGTTTGTAGAGAGAGAGTCTATTAAAATAAAAAGCAAGATTAGGTACGACTACACACACTTGCTCAGAATTTATGTAGTATATGCAAGATTTTGGTTTTGAAGAGAAGCATGATATATGTCACACTTGAAGAATTTTACATGTTGTATTAATGGTTTCAAGGTTAATAAATAGAGTTGTCCCAACAATTTGGGACCAAGTTTACCAAGAAATTAAATGGCCAAAATTTAGGTATGTGGGAGCCATGCCCACAAACCACCTCCTGCTCAGCTATACAAGCTCATTTATTGGCCTTATTACAGTGACCTATAGATAAATCTCAAAAGAGACCAAAAACCACAATTAATCTCTGACCCGTGCATGGCTGAACAGACTGGAGTAAACCAGAGGGAGGTAGGTTGGCCTGTGCCTGACCAAGCAGAAGCCCCGGCAGCTGCTTGCTTCCACAATCCAAAATTGCCACCATTCCCCTGGTCTGATTCCACTATCTCAGAAGTGACCTCATCAAGACATAATCTGCTGAAAATTTGGTTATATGGGTTTTGTGACTGAAATCTGCAGGCTTTCATGGAGTTGGGGTGGGCTACCTCCCTCCAGTTCACAATACACATGGAAATACTGGCAGTCACCCACATGAACCAACTTCAGTGCCACCCTGTTAACTCTATTACTGTCCTTGCTTCAGAGACCCATAAGTAAACCTTGAAAGAGGTCAAATGCTAGAGACACAGCAGTGAGTCCTGGAAGACACCATAGAACTGGAGATCTGTTCGGGCCCCATTCCAAGTCAATTTCACCAGGGAATCCCAGATGGAACAGTGCAGTCTTCCATCCTACTCCAGATGGAATATCATTAACCAAGAGATTCCACAAGCAAGGCCCAGGTATGCAGGTTCCAGGATTAAATCTCCAAGCTGCATGGCGGCAGAAGCGCCTTGCTGTCCCTCCCTGGTTCCCCGCCTGCTCATCAGGCACAATGTGCCTCTGGGCGCCATCATAGCACATCAACAGCCCTGATCCAGAGATGCCAAATTGAATTCCAAATGTCTCTGGACATTTACAATCTAGGATTCCAGAAGGACAAGGCTGTGGCACCTAAGATATTCAAAATGAGGAATGGACAATAACTTATCTAGCATCTGCCCCTGGAAGTCAGGCTTGAATGGTGGTGGGAAAATTTGAGCAAACTTGATGACCCAAAGTGGAGAGAGTGCATTGGGAAAATTTCATGCTGTGGAGGCAGGGTGAGGACTGGGATGGGGGGGGGGGGCGTGGATACTGGGGATACTGCTGTTTTTAAATGTTCATTATTGAAGGGATGAACATGTATGGGTGAATCTTTAACATGAAAACTTTGTAACTGTATCTCACGGTGATTCAATTAAAAAAAAAACTAATGTGGAGTTCATGCACAATTCAACCAGATTAATCAATGGCTGAATAGATAGCAGTACTACTACATCAAAGAAGAAAAAGAGAGAGATCGAAATCTGCAGTTAATCTCGGAACCACACGGCTGAAATGACCAATATAAATTGGAGGGGCAGGTCAGCCTTGTGCCTGCCCAAGCAGAGCCCCCAGAAGCAACTTGATTCCACAATCCCAAATCACCACCATGTTCCCAGTCAGACTCCACCATCTAAGGATGGACCTCATTGAGATTTAATTTGCTGAAAATTTGGGTATGTGGGCTTTGTGACTGAAATCTCCAGGCTTTCTTAGGGTCTTTGTAATGGACTATCTCATACATATTCAATTAAAAAAATTAAAGAAAAAACCAAACTAGATATGTCTAAACTTTACAGCATCAAAGACTTGTGATGTTCTTTTCTAGGTATTTGATTCCTAAAATCAAAATTAAGTCTTGGATTTGAAGTTAAATGCATTGTCTCTGGTTTATAAATGAAGAAACATAAAATAGCTGAATCACAGTGTCCATATTTGCATATGGGTATCGCTTACACATGTGGTAGAGGCAGTATTTATCTGAGGCAGTGTGCAATTTTAACCTGTCTTTGAAATTGAATACTTCTAGTAAGAGCGATAGCACAGCGGTAGGGCATTTGCCTTGCATACAGCCTGCCTGGCCGGCCCAAGTTTGATTCCTCCACCCCTCTCAGAGAGCCCATCAAGCTACCAAGAGTATCTCACCCACAGGGCAAAGCTAGGCAAGCTACCTGTGACATATTCAATATGCCAAACACAGTAACAAGTCTCACAATGGAGACATTACTGGGCCCCTTAGAGCAAATCGATGAACAATGGGAGGATAGTTCAGGTCATTGCTAGTAAGACATTCTCATAAAGCCTCTATATCATAGTATTTTATAGCTTCAAAGTGTGAATTTTGTATTCTTAACAAAGAACAAATTAGCTTTTGCTGGATGGGGTTTACATAGAATCTCCTTTATTTATAGATCCAAAAAAGTCAAATCCTTCTTATTTTATAATAAAATCTTAAAGATAAGGATTTAAAATGGGGAGATATATTGAAAAGCTTTCCTATATGGACTTAGATACTGAATTTTTGAAATACAAATGCAAGACTGGTTATGTAAATGAATCAAAGTCTATATGAATCTTAGAAATAGCTAATGCATTCTTATTAAAGGAGAAAATAACATATTATACTAAGAATTTTTTATATGTGCCTGTGAGAACTACTAAAATCTAGTATACATTATCATTATTATCATTATCATCATCATTTTCATCAGCTGCTATTTTAAAAATATACTGAGTTCATGATACTGAATTAAATGCTGCAAATCCATAAAATATTTTTCAAAACTTAAAAAAGCTCAAAAGATTAAAACCAATTTTTGTACTAAAAGACATAAGCGAAGTGCTTCAATTGCTGGTCAAATCACGACACTTTTCAACAAGCAAATCTGTAACTACTACTAGTTTCAAGTGGTTGCTACAAGAAGTATTCTTACATGAAGGAATTAGCAGGTTTAAAAGTATTTGCAATTTGAGTCTGCTAAATGTTGAAGTTTCTGACTCAATATTTTCAGCCAATTAAGTTTTCCTATATATAGAATTGACATTATTGCTTTAAAAAATCAAAGTGCTTTTTTAATTTGTTGTTTTGCTATGGGTAGATTTGCAATTTTTATGGAAATCATTTGTTTTTCACAAAAGTCTTGGATTTGAAGTTAAGAATTGAAGTCAAAATGACAGTCTTTGCATATGAAAGTATACAGTCAAATTCAGCAACACATTTGTTTATTTAAAAATAGAATGAAAGAGGGCTTTTTAAATAAAAAATTTAGTTTTTATTTTGTAACTGAAATTTAAGTTAACAGATGAAATGAAAAATTTGTTTCTAATTTTAATTCTTATTTAGGACAATGTAGCACTGTAGCACTGTTCTCCTGTTGTTGATCGATTTGGGATTTGCTCCAGCGGTAGGGTAACATCTTTGTTGTGAGACTTGTTGTTACTGTGTTTGGCATATTGAATATGGATACATCATGGTAGGCTTTGCTGTACGGGGGAGATACTCTTAGTAGCTTACCGGGCTCTCCAAGAGGGGTGGAGGAATAGAGCTCAGGTAGGCCAAGTTGGCCGCATGCAAGGCAAATGCCCTACCGCTGTGCTATCACTCCAAAAAAATCATTCCGACTGATATTTTCACCTTGACAGTCAGTAGAAAATAGTGAATAAAACTTCACTATACTTTAAAAAAAAACGTGCACAGGTATGCTTTTATTTACAATGAATACAGTTGAAAATGGAATGTTTTATACACTTATTGAATGTTTTTATACTTAAATTTTTGATATTATAAATGATATTATAACTAAAATGGCCTTTTCCTAGACAAAAGTTTCTTGTATATTGTGAATAATGACTTTCTATATTAGTTTAACATAGTTGAACTTTCTATACATAGATATATTGAGAAAAATAGAATTAAATTTAGTAAGTCAGTTAAATTTCACAGTTTGGATGATCTTAAAGAGTTAAAAAATAACATTAGTATTTGACATATTAGGTATTGTGTACTCATATAATGAATAAAAATCCCACAGCTCTCTCTTGCTGCCTGCATTCGGTGGTCCCAGGCCACTTCCCAACCTGGGACAGCTGATGCCAAGAGTGACTGAAGGAGGAATCTCTGACCATTGCTGAGTATGCCCCCTACTCTGCCTACTCTGCAAAACAAAACAAACCAAGTAAACAATGAAAGTGGGGACGTCTACAGAACTAAGTTTATCATGGTAGGGAGATGGAGGACGTGTTTTGAGAGAGCACCCTAACACAGTAGTAAACAGAAAAGAATACTCTGGTGGGGGTTGTAGTGTTAGAGCATTGTATGCAGGGAACATGATTGAAAATTGTAATTCATAGAGTCTATATTTTTTAAAAAAAATTTAAGAAGCATTTATTGTACTGCAAAAGCATACAATTCAAATGCACATATTTTAAAGTATCTCTAACTCAAATCAACACAAGATATAAATCACAGAAATCATTTTGTTTTATTGTTAGAGTTAATAATATAGAAAAATATACAGAGAAAATCAGCTCAAGATAAATGCATTTGCTGTTTTATTTTAATTCTATAAATATACAATTCTTATTGGGGGGTTCTCCCAATAAGAAGAAATGTTTTACTTATTCAAAGTGTAGACTATTCACATATAATGTGGCATAAAGTACACTGGAAAAAATTCTGTCAACTCTTCTTGGCTAGGTTTTTTTTTTGTTTGTTTTTGTTTTAATGTGGCAGAATCTCTGTCCCTCTCAGAGAACCCAGCAAGCTACCGAGAGTATCCCTCCCATATGGCAGAGCCTGGCAAGCTACCTATGACGTACTTGATATGCCCAAAACAGTAATAATAAAGGGCCTTATTCCCCTGACCCTGAAAGAGCCCCCAGTATGCCATCAGGCTACAATAGCATGAGACAGGGATGAATGGAAATGTCACTGGCGCATGTTCAAGCAAATCAATGAACAATGGGATGACAGTGATTGTGGCACAAATTAGATAAGAATTAGATAAATTAGGTAATTCATTTGTGGTAGTAGGGCATCATTAAGGTCTAGGCTGCTTTTCTGTGCAAAAAAAAGTTTCAAATGTTTGAGTTTCTACATCTACTTTTTAAATCTCTCCTTGACTCTGGGCCTGCCAGCACATTTCTCATCTTCTTGTTTTGGGGGGCATAGGAGTGTGTTATAGCTGGTGATGCTCAGGGTTTACTTTTGACTCTGCTTATGGATCACTCCTAGAAGTGTTCAGGGGGTCATATAAAGTTCTGGGGGTCAAAATAGCCTAGGGATACACAGGGTAAGGATTTTAAGCCCTGTATTATTTCCTTAACCCCCCAAACTTTTTATCACAAGACAGATGGTGTTTATCTTGTGTGTGTTCTATAAATTTCTTGACACAGCCAAAACTAAATAGCATGTCAATATAGTACTATATTATATATTTTTTCAGCATAGAAAATAGTAGTAAAATATATGTAGCTTTACCACAAAATACTGTTTTTTTAAAGTACATCTTCTAGTATAATTAATAACATGGACAGATGTGTATGTCTGTTCTAGTAAGCACACAGTGACAGGAACTATGAAGTAAACATTGAATGCTAATTAAACACCACCTGTCTCTGATAAGATGAATATGTGTATTTTTCATCTTAAAATTTGAAATTCCTTTGTACAAATTCATAGAGTGAGGGACTGGAAGAAAATTACATCGTCAGGGTTTGCAATGAGAACAGAATTGCCATTCGTTATGCAGACTGTTCTCTATGAAGTTGTTTTTTTTCTAGAAAATTGGACCTGTATTATGGAAAAGAGCAACAAGAATAATCACTTTTTTCATGATTTTTTAAAACATAAGAGAAGGAAGATGCAACTACAGTTTAATTAAAGACCCAGATCATTACTCAAATTTTCTTACTTTTAGTAGTAGAGTCTTGAATCAAAATAATATTTAGAGAGAAAGGAGGATACTTGATATTTGCCCACATTTTCCTGTATTTAGGTGGATGCTAGTGTTTTAGATGTAAAAAAAAATCTAGACTCTGCTCTATGTAAAATAATTTACACTAGAACTACACTTACATGTTACTTTGTTATTACAACTACATAAAGATGTTAAATATAAAAATATTTTTATTAACCCAACCTTTAAAAATTGTATTTTATTTCTACAACCAGTTACTAGATGGCTTTAGGAGGGACTATAAATTCAATAAAGTGTTCCTCATAGCATAATGTAAAGCCAAAGTAATGCCATTTTAATCACTGCCACTGTCACTGTCCTCCCATTATTCATCGATTTGCTCGAGCGGGCCCAGTAATGTCTCCATTGTGACACTTGTTACTGTGTTTGGCATATTGAATATGTCACGGGTAGCTTGCCAGGCTTTGCCATTTTAATAAACATTTAAATTCATCTAAAGGCATCTTCATATTTAATTAATTTCACCTCTTTATAGGACTTGCTGACCTGAAATGGAACTGCTGTAAGGAGACGCTTGTTTTTAATGCATAGCATTTAAAAAGTGACCACTGAAATCTCTGGACTTTGTTACCAAACTGATGGCTGACATTTTAGTGGCACTGCCTGAGCATTCTGTTTTTGTTTGACCTATGCCTGCACTAAAAGTGCAAAGTTAATAGTGCACTTTACTCTGACTTCATCATTCACTAGTAAACCCTGATAGCATTTTAAGAAGAGTACATAAGAAGTGTATTCAGACACTGCAGCTGTTTTTTTGTCTGTTTTCCAAACACATAATGTGCTAATTTGGAAAAAAATCAACAACAGCTGCAAATACATGTCAACATCAAGGTCTTCAAGGGAAGGCCTTAATATGTTTTGTTAATCAGTGGTGAACCAGGTGTGAATAATTAACATACTTGATAACAGAGGCCAGTTACCACTATTGCTGTAGCTAATGTTCTGATAGCCTTTCTTGTAAGTTCAGGGTTTATGACAATATTTAAAGTTTAATAGACTCATCACTCTAAATCCACTAAATTGGACCTGAGATTTTGGAAAATAATATTGAATATAAAGATCAAGAAGGAAACCTCACATAGAGGTTATTTGAGATACATTTTAATTTACAAATAAAAACGCATGACTAATAGTCTATTTCGCTGGCATTATAATTTTTGTAAAGATATAATACAGAATGCCTGAGACTCTAGAAATGATTATTCACATTTGATTTTTTATGAAACATGCCAGTATATTTATTATCATTATATTTGTTGCCTTCATTTTTCTTTTGAAGTTGTGAAATTGTATCATAAAGGCTAATGATCTTAACAGTGAATGAATATGAAGTGCTCACCAGATGTCTGTGGTTATTGTCTGACAATTCTGTACCTTGTCAAGAATTTTTCATTTATTATAAATATTGTGTAAGGGAGTAGGAAAAAAACACAAGTTAAATATTGTTTTCTTGGGTGCAAAAATTACTGATAAATCTTAACTTTCATAGTTATTAATAAGCCATAATTATAGAAGGATCATTATTTTATAGGGTTATGTACTGTGCACTGGGTTTAGAAGATGCTGATGGTTTTGCAACGACTGAGACGAGGCCCATCAGGAGCAACATGCAGTAGAAACCTGTTGAAAAGGCATATATGAAGCCCTTCCTTAAACCTACTGACTCAGAATTATGGGAGTGGGCTCAGAGATCTTTTGAGCTACTCCAAGGGATGTTGGTGCGTGCTAAAATTTAAAGCCATTTGTTTGTGCTTGTTATAACTTCATATTTCTGTGTAGTGTTAAATGCCGAATGCATGATTTGATGACTACAGCCCACATCTGGGGACAAAAGCTATTTAGTATTGCACACATTGTCAGATAAACCAACAGCTGCTGGGGTGACATCACACTCAGACTTGATAAGAGATCAGAGAACAGAAAAGCCATCTATTTCCAAAGGAACTTTGGTTATTATTGATAGAAGAAACAAACTGTTTGGGAGAGGAGCAAACTTTTTCAGAAATACTGTGTTCCTAAAAGTGTTCTTTTCTTCTGACTAAGATGCTTTGCTGGAACTTCAGGGTCTTCACTAATAAAGTTGCTATTGTCAACAGGTATTAATATTGACCTGTTAAATCACATTTACAATCAACAGAGGGCCCAAGGAGACAGTGACAGATGCTGCTGCTTAGACAATGTCAAGACTTAAGTCATCTTGCCCCTTCTGATACTCGATGTCATTTTCCTAGAACTTCTTGCATGCAAGGGTCAATCATACAAGAGTGAGAAGTGAAAGAAGAGAGAAGAGACTAGCAATGCATTATTATGGTAAAATCCCTGCCAGGTAAAATCTTCCACTTCTATACATTCTTATTAATAAAATGTAAAGCTCTCTACCTCAAATTTGCATGCAAAATGAATATAAACTCTCTGCCCCAGATGAAAAAATTCCTCAGGCCAGGAACATAGTATAGCATGTAGGGTGCTTTCCTTGCACACAGGTAACCCCAGTTCCATCCCCAGCATCCTATCTGGTCCCCTGAGCACTGCCAGGAGTAACTCCTTAGTGCAGAGTCATGAGTAGCCCCTAGCATCACCAGTTATGGGCTAAAAACAAAAAGTCAAACTCCCTGCCCCAACTTCATATGAACCCTATGTAAAACTCCCTGCCACAAATGCAGATGTTGAAGAGCTTGTGTTGGGAGATGTTGCTTGAGAAGTAATTAGGCTTAGCTAAGCTCAGGAGCAGAGGGGCTCTGCTGAGGATCTTAAGAGCCTTTGTAAGGACCATGTGCTAACTTTTATTCTTTCTTGATGGCACAGAGCACACTATGGAAAGCTCCATAAGTCAGAAATAGAACCTTAGCTTCCACCCACCAAGCTGAAATCCTGATCCAAAAGTTCAGCCTTCAGAACTTCAGAACTATAATTCAATTTTTCAAACCACAGGGGCAAAGGAAACTTTGTTGTAATGGGATAGGAGAGGAGAGAGAGGCACTGGTTGATGTAGTTAATGCAATTGCTCATTTTACGGCTCCTCTGCCTGAGGCAGATTCAGTGAGGCAGGGAATTGGAAATGGGTAAGGAGTGGGAATAGTAAGAATTAAAGGAGAGCGAAGGTCAAGCAAAGGTTCTCATGCGTATTTCTTGCGGCTGCTCAAGCTGTGCTCAAGCAGAGAGCAGAAAATGCTGGGAATCAAGAGAAGCCAAAGGATCAAGCTGTAGCAAGACCCGCATGGAGAGAGTCAGTGACAGACCTATAGGTGAGGGACAAAGTAAGTGAGGAAGCTGTGTGAGACCCGTACATAGGGCAAAAGAGCACACAGAACTTCCTTCTCAATGCTGTTAACTATGTATGACATCATTAATGTCAGGAGTTTCCTTTGCTAAGTTTACAGACACTAACTCAAAGGCCCTCTCATGAGGTAAACTAGTTTCTTGCTAGCAGTTTTGGCGACTGATTTAGGTATTCATTGACTTTTGCTCCTTCAACATGAGGATATTCGTGACTTTGGCAAGAAAGGACAATCCTTTATTTTCCAGCGATAGCACAGCAGTAGGGCGTTTGCCTTGCACGCAGCCAACATGGCTGACCCGAGTTCGAGTCCTCTGCCCCTCTCAGAGCCAGCATACTACCGAGAGTATCTCACCTGCACGGCAAAGCCTGGCAAAGCCTGGAAAGCTACCCATGACATACTTGATATGCCAAACACAGTAGCAAGTCTCAGAATAAAGACGTTACTGGGCCCACTTGAGCAAATCGATGAACAACGGGAGGACAGTGCAGAGTGCTCATACTTTCTTTGTATAAAGGAATGATTCTTGATACATAATGGACATTCAATAAATATTTTTTGATGAACTTGAAATAAATGAACATCTATGCTTGGTTGCATAATGACAAACATGTTTAGTCACTAAGAGGAAAATGCAGACCAACATACTTGGGAACTGGAGATAGTATACAGTACTGAGTGTGTCCAACCTGGGTTTGATTCCCTGCACCATATGGTCCCCCGAGTATCACTAGGTGAATCCCAGAGACCTTCAGAACCTCTGGAGTGGCCCGAAGATTCTTTGGACTAGCAGGACCCAGCAACAGCACCACGGGACCGCATCTTCAAGCCCTTATGTTGAACTGCTGGTCCAGTTGGCTGATTCATTGATAGGCACCAGGGCATCCTGAATACTACCCCCACACTCCACCAGCCACACACACCAGATACACACACTGATACACACACACACACACACACACACACACACATACACGCTAAACTATGCCACGCAAAGAATTTTGTTTTTAAGTTGTTATTTCACAAACTTTGGGAAGCAGTAAAAGGAAGTAAACATCACACTATTACTTTTGTAATCTTTGGAGGACAAGGTGTTTTCTCACAAGAGTCAAAATTGTGTTCATATTGTAGTTCCATCTTTACCATGAAATTTTCATGTGCAGTACCATATAGTAATACTCCCAACTAGCCTTCTGATGGATAACATTAGTGTTAGGAATTGTGCCTACCTCCCATTTAATCCAATTCGTATTTTGAATCAGTGATCTCCAGGATCTCAGATTGTGAGTTATTTGGAGACAGTAACTTTATAGAGGAAATGTAGCACTACTTATTAAACAGGATTATCAAAGATGAGTCTGAAACTAATGCAGTTGAAATCCTTGTTAAAAAAATGAAATTTGGACAGGAGCACAGGGAGAACACCCTGTGAAGATAAAATACTTGTGAAATGTTTCCACAATGGAAGAAATGACAAATTACTCTGTGAAACTAATGAAGGGGAATAAAATAGATCCTCCGGAAAAGTCCTCAGAATGAGTAAATGGGGTACATATATGTATCTATATCATAGAATCAGCACTACTGTAAACATGGGACTCAAACTGCAATCATTAAATTTAAAAATGCACCCATTAAGGAGACAAGTTTTTTTATTTTTTTTTTTTTGTGTGTGTGTAGGAGGTGCTGGGATGGAACTGGGAACACTGGTGGAGGGAAGGTGAATATGGCAAAATTAAACAATAAAATAAAAAATAAAGGACTTGTAGCTGCTAGGTTATCAATTTCTTTCCTTAAATCATTCTGTTTTTGGTATTTTCACTGCAGCTCTGGCAGACTAATACAACTAATATTCTCATTTTATGAGAAAATGAGATTTAAGTACTTGCTAGTAGGTGGTATGGGTGACTAATTTGGGACGGCCTCCAGAAGCTCTTCTCGATGAGACCTCTTCTATTCAACTCTTGAATGTGAGTTAGACTTCTCATTTACTTCTAATGGCAAAAGGAGAAAGGAGTTGGGGCTTCGATGATTGATTTTCTGTGCTTGGTTGTATTACATAGGATTGAATATCTATGAATATCTGTCTTACAGATAGATGCTAGTTCTCAGAAGTTAAACTATCATGTTGTGAATTCTCATATAGTAAGGGTCAACTGACTACCTGGTCAGCAAGGAACTAAGTTTCTCAATCTGGAGATGTGAAAATAGTTGGATATTGCCCATTATAAACTAGGGGTGAACCCAGTAGACAATGCCAGACTCTCAAAAATGACACTGTGAGAAAATAAATGCATACCGTTCTATCCACTTTTATCTTAATCTCATACATATGTGTGATAGAATTATTTTGTGGACTTGATAATTAATACAGATAATGGTGTAACCTTGGTACTCTACTGATGGTTAAGTAAATGATCAGTGAGAATTTCTATAAAAGAGGAAAATGAAGTTTTAGATTTAAAAGCAGACTGCATCATTTTATTGCAAAACAAAGATTGTTAATTTTGAGTTAAAAACTTGACTCTAATCCCTACTACCTCTTACTGATAGTAGGTCTGTGAGCATATTTTTAATATTCTGTTATCTATAACAGGGTTAATATGCTATTTTTGAGATAGCCTATTAGAATATTAACATTTAATATAAATTAAATGGAGTGATAGCACAGTGGTGGGGCTTTTGCATTGCGCGTGGCCAGCCCCGCTGAGCCGGGTTCAATACCTCCACCCTTCTTAGAGAACCCGGCAGCTACTGAGAGTATCTCGCCTGCACTGCAAAGCCTGGCAAGCTACCTGTGATGTATCGATATTTGATATGCCAAACACAATAACAAGTCTCACAATTGAGACGTTACTGGGCTTGCTGGAGCAAATCGATGAACAAGGGGAGGACAGTGCTACAGTGCTACAATATAAATTAATACATACTTATTATTTTCTTCTTCTTCTTCTTCTTCTTTTTTGCTTTTTGGGTCATACCCGGCAAGGCTCAGGGGTTGCTATTGGCTCTGCACTCAGGAATCACTCCTGGCGGTGCTTGGGGGACCATATGGGATGCTGGGAATAGAACCTGGGTCAGCTGCGTGCAAGGCAAATGCCCTACCTGCTGTACTGTAGCTCCAGCCCCAATGCATAACTATTATTTTCTATTTCCACATGGGCTGGAGTGATAGCACAGCAGGTAGGGAATTTGCCTTGCAAGCGGCCAACATGCCGACCCGAGTTTGATTCCTCCACCCCTCTCAGAGAGCCCTGCAAGCTACCGAGAGTATCTTGTCCACAAGGCAAAGCCTGGCAAGCTACCCGTGACATATTCGATATGCCAAACACAGTGACAATTGTCACAATAAAGACGTTACTGGGCCCACTTGAGCAAATTGATGAACAACGGAAGGACAATGACAGTAAAAGTAGTTCTACACTGATTTTTATTATATAATGTGATTATATAATGAGTTTATGTGTGCTAACTGGTAGCCATCAAGGATAAGTATCTAGATAATCTTTGGATGATTTGAGGTGGTGATTAAGCTTTCAGCAGGTGCAAAAGACTCAAGATGAATGACATTTGAGAATTAGAACCAGAAGATATATAGTGTAGCTCAGTAAAGTTATATAAGATTAGCACATGGATCTTCACTGCTTTTTTTAGAACATTCATTTTATACTTTGGAGTTTCAGAAAAAACAAACCAGAAGTCTTCATTGTTCATCTATGACTAATACAATTAGTTAAGCAGATTTGGAGTGCTCTGTTTCCATTTCTTTTCCACATTCTTATTTCTTACAAACAGCTACAGTGTTTGACCTGTTTACATGATGTAGATAAGCAAGGACCTTTGAATAAATTGACCATAACAGAGATCACGATCATGATCACGATCATCCTGCTGTTCGTTGATTGCCTCGAGCAGGCACCAGTAACGTCTCCTTCATCCTAGCCCTGAGATTTTAAAAGAACCATATTCAATGCTCTTTCAGGTTTAGGAGAATGAGACCCATCATTGTTACTGGTATTTGGCATATTGAGTACGCCATGGGGAGTTTGCCAAACTCTGCCATGCGGGCAGGATACATTCGGTAGCCTGCCGGGTTGTCCAAAATAAGAACGAGAAATTAATTTAAAATCTATTATACACAAACTTTATTGCTCCTCATAGTAAAACTACATATTAAAACATGTTATCACATATGTTCTTTTTTCACAAAATTCCTTTTCTATAATATGTTCACAACTCACTATTAGTTGCCAGATATTATATTTCTATATTATATGATATATGTATTGCACATTATTGTATAATATACATATATACCATCTGATGCATATATGTAAAGGTAAAGGTAAAGGCCCTCCCGTTGATCGTCGATTTGCTCGAGCGGGCCCAGTAACGTCTCCATTGGAGACTGTTGTTACTGTGTCTGGCATATCGAACACTCTCGGTAGCTTGCCGGGCTCTCCGAGAGGGGCGGAGGAATCGAACTCGGGTCGGCCATGTTGGCTGCGTACAAGGCAAACGCCCTACCCGCTGTGCTATCGCTCCAGCCCCATGCATATATAACATACTTTTAAAGTAATACTTTAAATCTACTGGCCTGATTAACCAGATTATTCATTCTATGATAAAGATTAAATATTTTAATCACATGATAGCAATATAAAGAAGCTGAAATTCTTGATTTAGTGTTGGTAAAATTCAATGAAATTCTGACACAGGATACTGGAAATTTAGGGAATAATTATCTGAGATAGATGGAGTTAAAAAAAAGATTCTTTCTTTTTATTTATTTTTTGGGGGAGTCACACTCGGTGATGCACAGGGGTCACTCCTGGCTCTGCACTCAGGAATTACTCCTGGTGGTGTTGGAGGACCATATGGGATGCTGGGAATCTAACCCAGGTTGGCTGCATGCCAGGCAAACACCCTATCCACTGTGCTATCGCTCCAGCCCCAAAAAGAAATTCTTTCTAAAGAAAACTAGAAAGTGAGAGTTTGATCCAAACATTTCTTTATTGGAAAGAGTTATGAGTCTAGTAGAAAGTAAGTAGCCCTGGGGCTCATTTCTGAAATATGTGACATAGTAATTTACATTGAAAAAAAACAAATGACCTTATCAAAGGATAGGATTGTGTAAGAAATGAAGACATGGGTTCTAAATAGTGTTTATTTTCACCAAATTTTTACAGTATGAGCAAAAGACCAAATTTCATATTGTTCTCATTTGCAAAATGAGGATGATATCACCTATGACTATTATTAATTAAAGCAATATGTAAGGAATACTTATCATGAAACATATTGTTATTATATTATTTGTCAATAATCTGAAAAAGGTAATAGTTCATCAAACCAATCACTGCTACAGGTATGCAGATTGGATTTACTTCTGTAGCATTTATATTTTCTTCCTAAGAATTCTGTATTTTCTTTTATCTTGCTGTAGCAATAGCACAGCAGGTAGGGCATTTGCCTTGCAAGCGGCCAACATGGCCGATCCGAGTTTGATTCCTCTGCCTCTCTTGGAGAGCCGGGCAAGCTACTGAGAGTATCTCACTTGCACGGCAAAGCCTGGCAAGCTACCCCCGACGTCAAACTTCCACTGACGTATTCGATATGCCAAACACAGTAACAACAAGTCTCACAATGGAGACATTACTGGGCTCACTTGAGCAAATCAATGAACAACAGGGGGACAGTGACAGTGACAAAGGTGACCTTTCAGAGGATATGGTGCAACCCAGTAGGTCAACCTGTACCTGTGGGGAGAGTGCATCAGCAAGCTGATAGTGCCTTCAGCCTTTCTGATACCCTAAAATTGCCTCTATGCCTCTGGTTGGATCCCAACAACTTGGGATAAAGTTTCCCAAAAAATAAAATGGTCAGAAGTTAAATATGTGTGAGTCATGCCCACAAACCACTTCTGACTCAGCTATATAAGCTCAGTTACAGCCTTGCTTTAGAGATCCATAAATAAACCTCAAAACAGATCAAAATCAGGCCATTTAAGCGCATTAACAACCATTATTCAGAGATTCGCAAATGAATCTCAGAAGAGAGCAGCATGCTGCAGGGATGTTTACTCACCTCACACCATGCTGACTTCATTAGGACACCTCGGAGGAGGGCAGGAATGTCCCTCTGCCTGCCTCAGATGAACGGTGGCAGCCGCAAAACTCCAGAGCGTAATCACTGCCACATTCACAACTGATCCTCACAAGCCCTTCCAAAGTCCCCCACGCATGAGAATGAATCCACTGAAAAAAAAAGGTATGAGGGGTTAGTTACTGAAAACTCCAGTCTTCATGGAGTCAGAGATAAGTGACCTCTCCCCATCTCACTTCCCTTCCTGTTTCCTGGCAGTCATGCCCATGACTGCCTCTGGAGCCATTTAAGCGCATTAACAGACACAATTAAGAGACTCACAAATCAATCTCAGAAGAGAGCAGCATGCTGCAGAGATGCCTCTGGACTACAAAACTAAAAAAAAAAAAAAGAATTCCAGGAGTGTGCAGCCACACGAAATTTCATACTATTTATAACAAGCAAAACAAAATACATTATTGAGCATCTGCCTATGGGGCAGGCTTGGGTGGTGATGGGAAAATTCAAAATAATGGTGGTGGGAAGGTGTAACGGTGGCGGGATTGGTGTTGAAATGTTGAACGTAACAATTGTGAATAACTTTATGAAAATAAAATGAAAAAAAGAGTTAAAACATAATGTGGAGTTCATGCCTTCTTCAGTCAGCTTAATTAGTGGCTGAATAAATAGCTGTACTCCTACATTTAAATAAATAAATAAACAAATAAAAATTGCAGGTGGCTTTGCAAGCAAAGTACAAAAATGATTGTTATTAGCTGTCCAGCAATAGGCCACCTGTAGACATACTTTGTTTCAATGTGAGGCCTGTGTTCTGAAAGGTGACAGATATTTTGCTATATTTTTTAGTCCAGAGATCTTCTCTCAGACTTTTAGTTGGTTCTGATTGCTCTGTTGGTTTTGCAACAAATTGAGTCATATTTCGGTTTTCATTTATGTTAAAGACTTGTGTACACATTTTGTTTCTTTTTATATACCCAGAGAATCTAGGTTTTTGAAAAGTGCACATGTGCATAACATTGAGTTGAAACTATCCATCACAAAAGTGATACTTAGTGGATAAACAAAACACATTAACATTTAAACAAAAATGAGTTTTCCTCCATCATGTTCTTTATTTCTAGTACAACAACAGTGAGAAAAGGCACAGAACAAAAGTACTCATCAGGAAATGTGATAGAACCTGCAGTAAAACTGGATTCCTGTGATGGGAAAATGTTTTATAATGAGGTGTGACTGAATTAAACACCTGGTAGTTGCAATATCAATTTAAATCACTCTTTTTTGAACTCAGCTTCACTTATAAAGTCACCATAGAATTTTTTTTAAGAAAACAACGTTGAAAATAATCTCATCAACCATAATACCTCTAAAGTGGCTCTAAGTCAAGGAAAAGTTGGTCTCAAAAAGGCCACATTATCATCTCTTCCTAATTAATAAGGCCAAGTTCTATCTTCATATTTATTCATTTTCATAAATTAATTTTGGCAAACTGTTTCAAAGTCTCTGTCTTTATACAAATGCTTCCAGGTGTGACTGATCACTTGGGGCATGTTATTTTTTGCTCTGTTCTGTCTCTTTGAATGGCCAGTTATTTTAGTACATATGGATTCTGATAACTAAATAACACAAATAGTGTAGCCTATGTGCCTATATTTCTCCTGTCTGGGGGAGTTGAGGAATCAAAGTTTGTTAAGGTGCTAGTCTATTTAATGTCTGGTCTACTTCTGGGTTGATAGACAACCACCTTTGTATCCCATTGTGTATTTTCGTGATAGGATAAGAATTTTTTTCTTGTAATAGGATCACTAATTTCATTTGTGAGAGCTACGCTCTCATGTTCTAATTACCTCCCCAAAGTGCTAGTTTCTACTATTATGACATTGAGGAGTTACTTGCCAATACTTCAGATTTGGGGTGGATATAACTACTTAGTCCAGATGATCAAAATGGCAACAAGCAAAACAAATCAGTACTGCTGGGCATAATCTATCTAATACTTCTTAAATATTGTCTCTTTAACAAGTGCCACCCTATGACCTTCATATATTTTGCCTCATTTCATAAATAAGATTCAGCATGCTGCTTAGTTCTCAATGTTGTGAAGAACTCTGATTTCCTGAACCTACTCTTGATATTTTAGCATAATTAAAGATCATCTGATGGGCAAGAAAGACAACATTCTCTAAAATAATCATCTCTTCCATCTCCAAGTCATTAGCCTTTGAAATGGAAGTTTGCCCTCTGCTTGAAACTTTTTCACACCTTCTTATTGGACACCAATCATGCATTAGATCTTTTATTTTGGACAGCACACTCTTTAGGGACACTTTCCAAATCCACTAAGACTAGAAAGGTATCCCATATTTTATGCCAAGTAGTGATCCTATTGTATTTTTACCAGACCAAGACCTTCCCCCGCCCCAGGTTCTTGATAATAGTAAATATTATTTTTTATAATAATCATATTATATAATATATATATAATCATATAATAATCAGTAAAATGTGATTTAGGTAAAAATAGAAGTATTCTTAAGTGGCTGGACAATAGTAAAACAAGTAGAGGGCTTTTCTTGTACATGACCCATCAGTCAGTCTTCAGTCCCTGACTTCCCATATGAACCCCAGAGACCTGCCAGGGTTGATTTCTGAGCTCAGAGTCATGACAAAGCCCTGAGCACCACCAGTTGTAGCCGTAAAACAACCAAAACAATAGTATATATATGCATATATATTATTATTATTAGGGATAATGCCAAGTAAGTTCTTGATAATAGTGTTTTTATTTTGCTTATTTATGTAACGGAATCCTTAGGACCCAGTAACAAGTTAATACATATCTAGTTGAAAAATAACAATAAAATTATTTTGGTAACCAAAGTTAGATGATTTTCTACTACTAATTCCTGGGAACATAACACAGAAGGGGAAAAAAAGGTGAGTGAATATAACAGAAATATACAATTTCATCCTGCAAAATACTAGATAAATTGAAAATAGAATATGAAAAATTGATGCCAGTACATTATTAGACTTTGTTCTAAGTATGTTGATATTAGGAATTCCTAAATCAGAGAGGGTCTTATTTTAGTTTCTAGTTATTGAGGGATTTATTTTTTCATTTCTAGTTTTAATAGCTTTGCTATAATTGTATGGCTGATTTAAAGATAATTATAAAGAAATTGGATAAATAAGAAGACAGTAACAAAGAATAATTTCCAAATAAAATTTTAAAAAAATGAATAAAGAATCACATTTTATGAGCTGAATAGAGTAAGAATCAAGCTACTTGAATTTTTGCAAAAATATATTCATATGATTTATAGGAGTAATGTAATGTTAAAACTTACTGAACTTCCTTGTTTACAGCAGGTTTTGGATAATTAATGATACCTCTAGTTTGAATGCAGTGAGGACTGACATTTAAATAGGAATCAAGTAGTGTTTAAATAGCAAACAAAGTCTGTGAATATTTAATCTATAGCTTTTTGAAACAAGATACAGAAATAAAAACCATATATATTTTAGAATAAGTATTGAAAACAAATCAAAATGATGTGTGCTGTAAATGGCATGCATTATTTATAGAATCGATTATAATCAGATGTATTACATATGCACGTATATCAATTATGTTAAATAGATTTCAGATATTTAATGACTAAATACTTTCATAGCTGCCTCAGAACTAATTATAAAATGAACAAGCCATTATAAATCTTTCTAGATGTTTCTGAAATATCTTTGAATATTTAGCATTGTTTTGAGTAAGATGTTGTATATTAGCTTTGTACATTTGACAGCAAATTAAATTAATTAATCAAATAGATTTGCATTAATTTTTTTACTAAACCATACCTAGAATGATTCAATTCTAGAAGAATTATCCAAAAGATTGTTTTTCAAGCTTACTAAGATGTTACAGGGCGTTTGCCTTGCACGTTGCCGACCCGGGTTCGATTCCCATATGGTCCCCTGAGCACTGTCAGAAGTAATTCCTGAGTACATGAGCCAGGAGTAACCCCTGTGCATTGCCAGGTGTAGTCCAAAAAGAAAAAAAAAGTTAACAGTCTCTGAACTTCAAACTTTCTGATAAAATAGAGAAAGTCTTGATATTTTCTCATGGTCTATAGATATGTTTTGTCCCTATTTCAAATGAGGGAAAAATAATCAGTAAAATGTGATTTAGGTAAAAATAGAAGTATTCTTAAGTGGCTGGACAATAGTAAAACAAGTAGAGGGCTTTTCTTGTACATGACCCATCAGTCAGTCTTCAGTCCCTGACTTCCCATATGAACCCCAGAGACCTGCCAGGGTTGATTTCTGAGCTCAGAGTCATGACAAAGCCCTGAGCACCACCAGTTGTAGCCGTAAAACAACCAAAACAATAGTATATATATGCATAGATATTATTATTAGGGATAATGCCTAGTAAGGAAAAGGTATTAGCTACTGGCAGATGCCTCATGAGTTGATAGAGTGTTGGACTCTAGAGAAGTGACCGTTACTTAAGATTTACTTTTTGATGGTAAGACAGAACATTTATCTAGGAGGTAAAGTAAAGGCCCTCCCGTTGATCATCGATTTGCTCGAGCGGGCCCAGTAACATCTCCATTGGAGACTTTGTTGTTACTGTGTCTGGCATATCGAATACTCTCGGTAGCTTGCTGGGCTCTCCGAGAGGGGCGGAGGAATCGAACTCGGGTCACATGGCCCCAATTTGGAAGAAGTTATTTGTGCTGGTGATACATTTTGTTTACATTTTACTACCTTTTTAAAGGGAGAGTACATGATGATTTCTGACTTTACTATACTTACCTTCTAGGTAAATGTTCTGTCTTACCATCAAAAAGTAAATCTTAAGTGAGAAGTATTAAAATGATGTAAAAATTCTTATTCTATAAAGTTGATTGTATAATATATTCTTTTGGGAAAAGTGTGTGATTTTCAGGCTGGAATGATAGCACAGCGGGTAAGGCATTTGCCTTGCATGCGGCCGACATGGTCGACCCTGGTTCAATTCCTCCACAAAGAGTCCGGCAAGCTACCAAGAGTACATCACCCAAACAGCAAAGCCTGGCAAGCTCCCCGTGACGTATTCAATATGTCAAAAACAGTAACAACAAGTCTTTACAATTTGTTGTGGGATGTTACTGGTGCCCGCTTGAGCAAATCAATGAACAATGGGAGGATAGGACAGTGCAGTGCTACAAAGCTATTTTTTTAAGATTAGCTATTCCATTGGTCCATCGGTTTACTTTATAAATAAAGATGCTACCTTAAAAAACAAAAACTAATGTTAAAATAGTTTCTTGATCATTTATTCTTTCTTGGGTTCCTGGGATTAGTTTTAGGAGAACATTATGATATGATGGCTAAAATGTAGGTTTTGTTAATGTCTGACATATTGTATGTGACTTAATTGCTCCCATAATTTTTAAACAATGGTAAAGGTAAGGTAAAGGCCCTCCCGTTGATCGTCGATTTGCTCGAGCGGGCCCAGTAACGTCTCCATTGGAGACTTTGTTGTTACTGTCGAATACTCTCGGTAGCTTGCCGGGCTCTCCGAGAGGGGCGGAGGAATCGAACTCGGGTCGCCATGTTGGCCGCTTGTAAGGCGAACGCCCTACCCGCTGTGCTATCACAGTAACAAGAAGTCTCACAATGGAGATGTTACTGGGCCCGCTCGAGCGAAATCGATGAACAACGGGAGGACACACACATTTAAACAATGAATGGACTGAATTAACTTTCTTGCACTTGATATCTTGTGTTAATTTAGAGAAATAATCTATGTCACAACTTCTTCTGGAAAATGAGAATGATAGCTACCATGATTTAATGATATATTTTGAAAGATTATGCACACACACACACACACACACACACACACACACACATACAAACACGTGTATTTTCACCTCTGATACCATTTCTCTGTGATCCTAGCTCTCAGACCTGCCTTTTAAATTTGCACCCTGAAAGCAGAGTTTCTCTAAAGAATTGAAACTGAAACTTGGCGCCCATCTGGAAGCAATTTATTAGAAACCATCCTCCTAATATGTGACTCTCTTCAAAGAATGATTCACTCTTGGAATTCCATGAAATATTCCTCTTCAAAGTTTCCTGTGTGAAATTGCTCAAGATTTACAAAGAGGTGAGACACTCTACATGCAGGAATAGAATATGTAACTGGTTGGTCTAATTAAGGACAATGATTATGATAAATTATGTGGAATGATGAGATAATTATGTTGAAATACATCCAACTTCCATACCACACATGTTGCCTAATCTTTAAAATGATGAAAAACATTTTCTTAATCATACTGTTGAACACAAAACTATTTCTCCATGGTATAAAATGAACCTAAGGAGACTCTGGCAAAAAAGTTATGTCAGTTTCAGGCAGTTTTGGTAGTTTTCTTTCTTTCCATATCATATTTATTAAGTTTTTCATATGAGAAATATTGCACGAGTCAAAATATTTTATATTTTATAATATTTAAATATTTTATTTTGATATTATTGATAATTGTCTTTTTCTGGACAATTATAATTTGTTAATAAGGCAATATCATATTAATTTCTTCTAAATAAGATATGTTCCTTTCATTCACTATATTTTATTAAACTGTTTTTGATTAAAATGCTCTATTGGGAACTCTTTTCCAAATTTGCTTAACTTTAATATTCTGTATGTTAGCTTTTTAAAATATCCTAAAAACAGTTTTAGTCTGTTCTTTGGAGTTACACCTGTTGATGCTTAGGGGTTATTCCTGGCTCTGCATTCAGGAATTACTCCTGGCGGTGCTGGGGGACCATATGGGTTTCTGAGGATCAAACTTGGGTTGGCTAATGCCTAACCTGATGTACTATCTGCCACTCCAGCCCCCTAAAATATCTTTAAGACAAATAAATTGTGCTAACTAGGGGGTGGAGATATAGTATAACAAGATGCTTTTCATATATGTGGATGACCTATGTTCAGAATGATTATTCAAGTATTTCCAGGAGTAAACCCTAAACACTTCTATCTGTGTCCCAAATCCCCACCCCCTAAAAGATAGTCCTACAATCATCATCAGTATCAGTTTCATAGAAATGTAAATTATAATTATTATATAAAATTGATAATTGATTAGATAAGTGGCTTGTACTAAATTTGCTTACGCTTAGGCTCATGATTGCATGAGCATGAGCTGTTATTTTTAAAGCCACTTAACTGATCACTTGTATCACTTGTCATCCCATTGCTCATGGATTTGCTGGAGTGGGCGCCAGTAATAAATGGAGACATTAGTGGCACTTAACTAATAAGGCTGGAAAAAGAAGACTCAACTATTTCAATAATGATAGATATCTGACTTTTGGTCATTGTCTGAATTCAGAGTGGCTTTGGAGTAATTTACAAGTTTGTTTTTATTTGAAATAATAGACTGAGTTTCAGAGGGTTGTACCCATATAACATTAAAGATCTTATGAAGAAATACAATTGTCCCTTAAATCAAAGAAATGCATTAATTTTCCATGTATAAAGGTGATAAAATTAAAATCAGCAATTATCAATTGATAAAAAAATCAGTTGTAATATAACACAGTAATAATGCTATATATTTGATATTTTCTAATTCTCATCTTACTTTGAAAGAACTGCTTCTGCTCATCACAAAGCTTGAGAAAAAATAAACATGCTCAAAGTCATACATGGATGGGATTTAAAAGCTGAACATGGAACAGGGTTATGTGCAATTCATGCCTAGTCTCATTAAGCATGGTCTAGACTAGAGCGATAGCACAGTAGGGAGGGCACTTGCCTTGCATGTTACAATCCCGGGTTTGATCCTAAGCAAGTCATATGGTCCCATGAATAATGCCAGAAGTAATTCCTGAGACCAGAGCCATGAGTAACCCCTAAGCACTGCCAAGCATGACTCAAGATAATAAACAAACACTTCTATATTTTGTGTCTCATTTATAGACATCTATTTAATACATAGCAACACACTTTTGCTGACATTTGGCAGGATGCTTCTGATTAAAGAAATTTTTCATAGAGATCAGATAAATGTTTCAATATCACATAATAATCTTTGCATATGCAAAGATGATATTTTCACCTCTTCTGAATAAGCTATGGAATAACAGCAGCAAAACATGATGGTGCAATGTCTAGAATCAATGTATCTTTGTTTTACAGAAAGGTAATATATTGAAAGATATAAAACATATTCAAATGTCTTTATATTTCTGTCATATTTCTGTCATATTTTTCCAGCTTTTTTGTTTTCCTGCACCAGTATCAAGGACATGTTATAGGAATGTTTCATAAATGCAGATAGGTCCTAGTCAGACCTACTGAATCAGCACTTGCCTTTTATCATGATTCTCAGGTGATTCATAGGCACATTAAAGTTTGCAGAGCTATGTCCTATCATGCCATCCAAACGCTTTTAAATAGCTTTGAAAACAATAGAGTAGGCAGAAACGTTGTTATAATCTCGCAAGGATCAACAACTCTATTTTGATATGCCTTTACTTCCAAATGGGAATGGAAGTAATTTCATAAATAATCAATTGCTGTCAGTACTACCCTGGTGTTTAGTCTCAGCAATTCTTCTTTCCCAATAGTTAAGGTCACTTACTTCCATCTCTAGGACTTCCTCACCTTGCCTTCTGTTTTCAGGAGCAATCCACTCATCAGAGAAAGGAATAGCTTTAAAATTCCAACATTGTATTCAATGCCTCAGTATTTAGTCATTTGCCCAGCATTTTTTCTGGTGCCTGCAGTTTATAAAACTTGGCTTTCACTAGTTTTGCTCTCCCTATCTTTAGATTAAAAATGATGCACATGTGCATATTTACTCACTTTTGTATTTTACTTTCTTCTCTTTTTTCTCTAGTATCCAGCACCTCAACACTCCATTGTTTATCTTCAAAATTAGAAGTACTATGCTTTGTAGTTAGTACTCACTTCAGCAAATTATGTAAGCACTCAATCATTGTTATGTTTTGCCCTCCCCAAAATAACAAATGTAGTTAACTTGTAATAAATTAGTTATAATATTCATTGTTGTTGTTGTCTAACCTTTCACAATTTAATCAGGTGGTTTATTTTTAAGTGACCGAAGCTGGAAAAATATGGTACTTGGGTATTTTAGGCATTTTATCCAGAATCTATAAATTCTGTTTAAGACAGTATTATTAACTTATTATGTGAAACGAAAATTTTGGCAAAACCAAGAACAGATCATAATTTGGAAAACAGATGATAAAGGTCTGAAGATAAAAATTTAACATTAGGATTGTTATGTGAATGTGAAATAAATAAAGTTCAACCTGAAATCTATGCCGCCTGATCTCTTCCTGACCTAGACTTATTACCACCTTCCGGATATCTTGTTATAAATGTATGCACCTATCTACCATAAAGAGACAGCACTGAGTTTTTTTTAGAGATCTACTCTGCCAGGCATTCGCTTTATTCTGTGCTTTAGGAACTATCTAAATGCTGCCTGAGGTCTGACATCTTGGAACAGAATGCATTCATTTCTCTCTGTCATGTTACATTTAATCACTTCTATTGTCAACATGCCCTCTAGGGTTCACAAAGTCCTCTCTTTTCCATCAAAAGAAGCTACACCTTCACTTTGATTAGCACACAATGGGATTGCCATCATCCCTTTCTCACTGACTGTGCTGTGTCCATTTGTTCAGCTGAAAATAGTTCTATGTCCGGCCTTTGGATCATCCGGAATCCCTCCACTATATCATGTCTATTTCTTTAGTGAAGCTACGGATATCCAAAAACAGAAAAGCATGATCTAAACTTCTAGCATTAGTATACTAGAATTAGAAAATTTGTGTGTATAAAAGTTATGTATATGTATTTTGTAGTATGTATCTGTACAAAAACATATAGGAAACATGTAATTTTCATAAACTGAAAACACTGATATAAAGAGTCCCCAGCTGAAAAAAGAGAATACTTATGTCTGTTAAGTTTTAATCACTTTCTACTAATCACTTTCATTCAGTTTCTTGCTAATATCATGCTATAAACTTACATTGTTCAGGATGGGTTAAGTTACATTGCAGTTATAAATGATCCAATTCTCAATGGTTCAAATTAATGATTTTTTTTCCCATTGCTAGATATTCTTTAAGGGCATCAAAATACTTAAGCATCTTTATTTATTATTTGGAATGTTTTTTTTTGTTTTGCTTTGTTTTCTTGTAGTAAGATGAATGAATTATTTAGAATTACTCCTAAGGACCAAGAAGCTTCCATTGTTCTTACTGCTTTTTACCTTTTTCTGCCTTCCACATAACTCATAGACTCCATTAGAGCTGGCCTGATTTTCGCTCTTGGTTTTTAATTGAATCACTGTGAATTACAGTTATAAAATTGCTCATGATTCAGTTTCAGGTTTACCATCTTCCAACACCAACCGTTTATACCAGTGTCAACTTCCCTCCAGTTATGTCTCCAGTTTCCCTCTGGCAATGTGCCCCCCTCAACCCCCTACCACCCCCTCCCCCCACCTTCCCTCCATAGCTAGCTTTTTTTTTCACCTTTTATAATTTTTTCATTCTTTTCTTTCAGGTACTCTTGTTTACAATACTATTGCTGATGGGGTATCATACATATTACTTTTCCTCCTTTCAAAACTAATTCTGCCTCCAGAGTGACCACTTCCTTTCACCATTCTTGGACTGATCACAATGCCCACTTCCCAGTGGCAGTTTCTTTCTGAAGACCAGTTTTCATGCTGTTCCTTTCTGTTGTCTTTGGGGTTTGTTATTCCCTACCTGCTTCTTCATAGCCTGCTTATGAGAGGATCACTCACTACGATGGTGAGTGGTACTTGAAGAGTGCATTGATTACATACTACTGACTGTATACCTACTACATTTCAAATACTGTTTTTAGCTCAATATACCAAATAATATAAGAAGGTGATGTGAATTTACCCCAGAAAATACAAAATCACATTAGGAGATAATACATTTTGACTCAAGGCTATGCTCCTTTACTTGTCCTGATTGTGCTAGCAAAACTACATCAAAAGACTTGTAGCAAGTTTTTTGGTCTGTACTTGATGTTTTCCTTATGGTTTTCAGGCTTGGGAGATAGAAAATAATTATTTTCTGTCTTTAGTTTATCTGTTATAACTAAGAAATTTTACTTAATTCTTGTTAACAAAGATTTTTTTTTCTTGTTTTCTAAGTTTTAGTAATAGGTTTTACTTTAAGTCTATGATGACTTGAGTTTTTTTATATAAATAAAAAGATATGTGCATCAAAGCTCTTGTTTGATTTGATTAACATGTATATATATTCATATATACATACATTATTTCAGAATTAATTTATAGAAAAAAAGATTTTCTTTGGTTGACTTATTTTTTGTAGTTTATCAAACATCACTTACCCATATAAATGTGGCTTTACTTATAATCTTGATTCTGTCTTTAAAAATTTTTCCTTATGCTCAAACAGCTTCTTAAGTACTTCTGTTCTTCTGTTTTACAACAAGTATTACAATCACTTAATGGTAGTCCTCCACATTTTTTTCTTTATTTCCCCAATCTTAATATTAGAATTAGTTTGTCGCATTGTCCACTGTAGCACTGTCCTCCCATTGTTCATCAATTTGCTCGAGCGGGCACCAGTAATGTCTCCATTTTGACACTTGTTGTTACTGTTTTTGGCGTTTCAAATATACCACGGTGTAGCTTGTCAGGCTTTGCTGTACGGGAGTGATATTCTCAGTAGCTTGCCAGGCTCTACAAGAGGGATGGAGGAATCAAATCTGGGTCGGCCACGTGCAAGGCAAATTCCCTACCTGCTGTGCAATCGCTTCAGCCCAGAATTAGTTTATCAGTTAAAATACTCAGCACTGAGAGATCATTCATTGTAGGCCTTTGGAATGATATGGGGTGATGCAGATCTAACCCAGGTTGACAGAGTACAAGGCAAGAACCCTACCTGTTGTAGGGAATAAAACTATAAAATAATATGTAATCTTTCTCTAAATAACTTTACCTTTTTCACTCTTATCCTACTTCCATTATGCATGTCTAAATTGATCTTTATTTTTCTATTATTAGTTGAGTATATCAATATTATACCATCCACTTTTTAAGCCATCAATCAATTTTCCAACTTCATAAAATCAAGGTACTCCAAAATACTAATTTTTTATTACTAAACAAGTGAAAAAAATCTGTGTTCTCAAATAATATAAAAATATTTCTGTTTTATTCCTCAAAGCTTTCAAAATATATTTGGAATTCTACTTTCAATCTAGATAGAGTAACAGGGATCAAATTTATATTTCAACCTCAAATAGACAAAAGCAAATAAATAGATACAGGGTGTAAGATAATAGTTTTTAAGTCAGTAGGCCTCAAATAACAAAAGTCAATGTTGGCTGAAAAATGCGAAATGCATTCCTGTCCAATTGCCACTAAAAGAATCATCCACAAACTTAACGACTGCAAACAATGAAAATGCATCTTTTCACATATCTATCTGTCAGGGTTTGAAATCAGTTTCACCCATTATTAAATGAAGGTGCCAGTTGAATTGATTTTCCCTAGAGGGTCTGAGTAGAAAATTCCTTTCCTTACCTTATCAACTATAGTGGTCACTAGTTTTTCTTTTCTAAAGGTCAGCAACTTCATCATTTTAGTGTATCACTCATTTCTCTGCATTCAGCAGTACATTTCCTTCTCCTCTGACTCTAAGGAATTCTTCATCCTCTTTTAAGAAACACTGTGATTCCATTAGACTTACAATGAAAATCAATCCATTGCCCAAAGAAGTCTTAAATTAATTACAATTTAAAAAATCCTTTTTGCTATAGAAATACAGCCAGTAATCCTCACAAGTTGGAAACATAATAATATATATCTTAGAGCACTATTAGTCAATCTACTTTGTGAAAAGTCCAAAGATTTTATAAAATGTTTCCTTAAACTGTGGAAGGAAGAGAAATGATAAAAAGTTTGGCACTAGTTTTGTACTCTGTTCACATAGATTCGATCCCCAGCATCTTATTTGGTGCCCCAAGCCCTGTCAAGAGCATGAAGCCAGGAGAATCCCTGAGCACAGAGCAAAAGATAAGCCCCAAGCACAGCTGGGTTTAGCCCCAAACAAACTGTCCTCACTGAAATATGGGAGGCTGGGAATTGAAGCAGATAAATAATGTCTAAACTAGTGTCAGAACTGAGAAAACAATGCAGCTGCAGTTCACAGGTACTATGCAGGAGAATCAAAGTTTTTAGGTTTTTGTTCTTTGTATTGGAGACAGGGTGCATTAAAATAATAAGATGGAATTATACTGTTTGAAGACTCAAAGCCTATTTAAGAAAGTCACTTTACAGTAGAATTTTATAATTATCAAGTATAAAGTAGAAATGAGCTTAAATAAATTTGAAAGGATCATAGCCCAGAGCTTGACTATTTTCTGAATTATAGTCATAGTTCAATAAATTTATAGATTTATAATTGCTAATAATAGAGTAGATATTTAAACAATAGAAGAATTATGAACGTTGATTATAAGCTCCTTAAAAAGAATTGGACAGGGGCTGCGCCTGATCTCTTCATCTCTCAGGTCTGTCTTTATTTGAACCCGAAACTTCACTCTTGCTGTGTACATGGCCTAGGCATCCTCTAGGACCCTGGTGCTCACCATCCCTGGGCCTCTCCCTGTTTGCCCCCAATGCTGTGCCTGATCTCTCCATCCCTCAGGTCAGTCTTTGTTCAAACCCGGGGCATCGATCTCTCTGTATAAGCACCCCAGGAGTCCTCTAGGACCCTCGGCCAACCATCATCCATGAGCCTCTTCCTGTTCGTCCCTAACAATCTCGTGTAACATCTCAGTCTCCATACTTCCACACCAACATGAAGAAACAATGCAATCCCAACCATGTGGAGATAATGATGAAAAGAGTCAAGAAGCCTCAGTAGGTGCTACTTACCTAAGAGAACTCTCTGAGAAAGAATTCAGATATGAAGTAATGAAGATGTTCAATGAACTCAATGAAACAGTAATACAGATACAGTAAATTAAAGGAGGACATGAGAGAAACAATCGAGAAATCACAAGAAGAAATGAGAGCAGAAATTGGAAAGCTATGCACAGAAATGTCACGATAAAAGATTCCTCAAATGAAATAAAAAAAACTCAGCCTGTGCTCTCAACAGTAGAATGATCACAGTTGAAGACAGAAGCAGTGAGCTGGAAGATCAGCTGCAAGAAGGCTATAGGCAACAACAGACAATGGCAAGAGACCTCAATATAGCTCTAGAGCATAACAGAGTCCTAGGAGATGATTCCAACAGGAAAAACATAAGAATCATTGGAGTACCAGACGGTCAAGGAAACAATCCCAAAGAAAAAGCCACGGTTAAACAAATCATTGTGAAAAGTTCCCAGAGCTGGACAGTGCAGTCATTCAGATTCAAGGAGCCCGAAGGGTGCCAGACAAAAGAGACCCTAATAAAAACACTCCAAGAGATATTATAGCAGAATGATGGATGCTGCGGGTAAAGACACAATACTGTAAGCAGCAAGGGAAAAGAAGGAAATCACATACAAAGGAGGACCCCTTAGATTCACAGCAGACCTATCAGAGGAAACCCTCCATGCCGGAAGGCAATGGTGGAATATAGTGAAAAAACTCACTGAAATGTATGCTTCACCAAGAATACTCTATCTGGCTAAACTCTCACTCAAACTCAAAGGACCGGTACACTATTTTCTGGATAAATAGCAGCTCAGGAACTTTACAGACTCAAAACCAAACATAAAAGAAGGACTAAAGGGACTACTATCAGAGAAGACAAACCACACAAGCACAACAAACCCTTACAGAGAGATGACACAAAACCCCATAACAATAATCTCTCTCAAGGTCAACGGTCTAAATTCACCAATTAAGAAACACAGAGTCGCAAAATGGATTCAGAGACAGAACCCAACATTCTGCCATCTACAAGAAACTCATCTGAACAGTCAGAGAATACACAGACTGAAAGGGAAAGGATGGAAAACAATCCTGCAAGCAAACAGCTTCCTCAAAAAATCTGTTGGCACCCAAGAGAGAAGGACTTTATAGCTCCTGACAAAGTTAGGAGGCTGTGGACAGAACATATTGCATTTGTCAAGCTAGAAACATTAAAGAAAGTTTGTTCTTTTGTGCAATCATTTAACAATAAGGTAAGCCTTGCCAGCTAGATTTATTGAGATATTGGATTTTATGTTTTTTGTATCGAATAATATTTTTACATTGTTTATGTCTAAATAAATCTGTCCTCTATTTAAAAAAAATCTGGGATGGCCATACTAGTATCTGACAACATACACTTCAGGTTGAAAAAAATTAGAAGGGATAGTGATGGCCATTTTCTGTTCATCAAGGGATATGTACAACAGGAAGAAATAACACTATTAAATGTATATGCAGCAAATGAGGTAACAGCTAAATATGTAAAACAACTGCTAACAGATTTTAAGGAGGTCATTGCTAGCAACACACTAGTAGCCGGAGAGTTCAATGATGCCTTATCACCTCTGGATAGATCAACAAGAACAAAACTCAGCAAGGAAACAAGAAAAGAAAACTGCAGGCCGATATCCCTGATGAACATGGATGTGAAGATTCTCAATAAAATACTAAAAAATAGAATTCAACAACTCATCAAAAAGATCATACACCTTGACCAAGTGGGATTCATCCTGGGGATGCAAGGATGGTTTAACATTTGGGAATCAATCAACATAATCCATCATATCAACAAAAGAAAAGATAAAACCATATGATCATATCAATAGATACAGAGAAAGCATTTGACAAGATCCAGCAACCGTTTATGATGAAAACCCTCGCCAAAATGGGGATAGAAAGGACTTTCCTCAATATAGTTAAAGACATCTACCACAAGCCTATGGCAAGCATCATCCTCAATGGGGAAAAAATAAGATCAGGTATGAGGTAAGGATGCCCACTCTCTTCACTGCTGTTCAATATAGTATTGGAACAACTTTCAATAGTGGTCAGGCAAGAAAAACATATTAAGGGCATTCAGGTAGGGAAGGAAGAAATCAGGGTCTCACTATTCACAGATGACATGATACTATACTTAGAGAACCCTAAAACCTCTACCAAGATACTCCTACAAACAATAGACTTGTATAGTAAGTTGCAGGCTACAAAATCAATACTCAAAAGTCCATGGCTTTTCTATATGCAAATAGTGAGAGAGAAGAATGTGACCTGAAAAAAAATCCCATTCATAATTGTGCCCCAGAAAATCAAGTACCTAGGAATCAACTTAAAAAACCTGTAAGAGACCTATACAAAGAAAACTGCAAAACACTACTTCTGTAAATAAAAGAGGACACAAGAAAAAGGAAAGACATTCCCTGATCATGGATCGGGAGAATTAAATTGTCAAGATGGCAATTCTTCCCAAAGCATTGTACAAATTCAATAAGATCCCTATAATGATACCCATGACATTCTTCAAAGAAATGGAGCAAATACTTCTGAAATTCATATGGAACAATAAGCACCCACGAATAGCTAAAGCAATTCTTGGGAAAAAGAAAATGGGAGGAATCAACCTCCCTAACTTCAAACTCTACTACAAAGCAATAATAATTAAAACAACATGGTACTGGAACAAAGGCAGAGCTGCAGAACAGTGGAAAAGGTTTGAATATACTGACATCTCCCCCCAAACATATTATCATCTACTCTTGGATAAGGGAGAAAGAAATGTGAAGTGGAGTTAGGAAAGCCTCTTTTAAAAATTGTGCTGGCTAAACTGAATGGCTACATGCAAAAAAATGGCTCAATCTCTGCCTAACATCATGTACAAAAGTAAGATCAAAATGGATTAAAGACCTCTATATCAGACCAGAATCTATAAGGTACATTGAAGACAAGGTTGGCAAAACCCTGCACTACATTGAAGCTAATGGTATCTTCAACGATGTCATTCCCCTGTTGAAGCAAATGAAAACAGAGATAGACAAATGGGACTATCTTAAACTAAGAAGTTTCTGCACCTCAAAAGAAACAGTGACCAAAATACAAAGACAGTCTACAGAATGGGAAAGGATATTCACCCAATACGCGTCTGACAAGCGGTTATCAAGGATATACAAAGTACTGGTTGAACTCCACAAGAAGAAAACATCCAACCCCATCCATAAATGGGGCAACGAAATGAACAGAAACTTTCTCAAAGAAGATATTCGAATGACTGAAAAGGCATATGAGAAAATGCTCTACATCATTAATCATCAGGGAGATGCAGATCAAAACAACAATGAGATATCATCTCACACCACAGAGACTGGCCCACATCCAAAAAAAAAAAAAAAGCGACCCGTGCTGGTGCGGATGTGGCGAGAAAGGGACCCTCCTTCACTGCTGGTGGGAATGCCGACTGGTTCAGCCCTTTTGGAAAACTGTGTGGACGATTCTCAAAAATTTAGAAATTGAGTTCCCATTTCACCCAGCAATACCACTCCTGGGAATATATCCTGGAAAGGCAAAAAAAGTACAGTCAAAATGTCTTCTGCACTTCTATGTTCATTGCTGCACTGTTCACAATAGCCAAAATCTGGAAAAAAACTGAGTGCCCAAGAACAGATGACTGGTTAAAGAAACTTTGGTACATTTACACAATAGAGTACTATCTAGCTGCTAGAAAAGATAGTCATGAAATTTACAAACAAGTGGCACTACATGGAAAGTATCATGCTAAGCGAAGTGAGTCAGAAACAGAGGAACAGACATAGAAAGATTGCATTCATCTGGGAAATATAAAGTAATGAAATAGGAGACTAACATCCAAGAATAGTCGAGATAAGTACCAGTACATCCACTTTATGGCACTTTATGGCTTGAAGGCCAGTTGCACATGCTAGGGGAAAAGGCAGTTTAGATATAGAAGGGAATACCAAGTAAAGGGAGGATCCTCCCAGGATGGGACATATGTGCTGAATGCAGACTATAGACCGAACATGATTGCCACTCAATGCCTCCTTCGCAAGTTCAGCACCCTAAAGGGGAGAGAGAGAACAAAATGGAATGTCCTGCCACAGAGGCGGGATGGGACAGGGGAGATGAGAAGGGTGAGAGGGATGCTGGGATCATTGTTGGTGGAGAATGGGCACTGGTGGTGGGATGGGTACTCGATCATTGTATAACTGAAACCCAAGCACAAAAACTTGTAAGTCTACAACTGTATCTCAGGGTGTTTCACAAAAAAAAAAAAAAAAAAAAAAAAAACCAACTTCAGAACAGAAAAAAAAAAAGAATTTGACAGAGAGAGAGAGCAGCACAGATGCTCTGGTTAATAGTAAGATGCTTGTTGATAAAAATCAGAGTTTGGAGCAAGTGACTGTAAACCCATAAATAAGTTTACATCACAGTAAGAAGCTAGTGAGCTGCAAAACAAAAACAAATGACTAGTGAAATAAAAAGATATCCTGTGGGGGCCTGAGAGAAAGTAGAGCCAGTAGGCCTGTGTTCAACTTGGGTTTGATTACTGAGACCCATAGGGTCTCTTGAGCCCACCAGGAATGATTCTGAGTATAGAGCAGGGAGTCAGCCCTAAGTATCACCGAATGGCCACCAGACAAATCAACAACAAAAAGATATCCTATGGATGAAGAAAAAATATGTGCTCATTACATATCTGATGGGCTGGAGCGATAGCACAGCAGGTAGGGCATTTGCCTTGCATGCAGCCAACATGGCCTACTGGAGTTCGATTTCTCCGGCCCTCTTGTAGAGCCTGGCAAGCTACCAGAGAGTATCTCGCCCACACAGCAGAACCTGGCAAGCTCCCCGTGATGTATTCGATGTGCCAAACACAGTAACAACAAAGTCTCACAATGGAGACGTTACTGGGCCCGCTCGAGAAAATTGATGAACAATGGGAGGACCGTGACCGTGACATAACTGACAAATGACAAATACCAACATTGCCAAATGTTAACAGTAATACAAGCAAACAACCTCATCAAAAAAAAAAAAAAGGAAAGAACAACTGTACAGACATCATCTCAAAAAAGGCATGCTGATGGCTAATATGAAAATATTCCCTTTGTCATCATCAGGGAAGACAGAGCAAAAGAGCAATGAGATACCATATAAGTGAGCTGGCACACAAGACAAAGAACAAAACCCACCAGTGCTGGTGGGAACAAGGGGCAAAAGGAACCCTCATACACTGTTGTTGTGAATGTAATCTGCTTTAACCACTGTAGTAAGCTTTATGGATATTTCTCCAAAGTTAAGAATTGAACTTTCTTATGATCAAACAATTCTGCTATCTCAAGGGACCCAAATTATTTCAAAAAGACATTTGCTCTACTATGTTCATTATTGCCCTATTCAATCGCAGTGATGGTCAAGATATGGAAACAAACCTAGTGCTCAAGAACATATGTCTGGATGAAGAAACTATGACATATGCATACAGCTTATGCATATGAGATATGACTTAACCTATAAAAAACATGAAATCAGGCAATTCAATGCTGCGTGGATGGTAGTAGAAAGTATCATGCTGAGAGAAGTCAGCCAAAAAGAAAATTATGGATACAGAATAATCCCTCTCATATGTGGGATATAAAGAAATCTAGTAAGTTATTATTTAATAATAATGAGTGGCCAGTGGCAACAAATGCATAAAGTTGACCCACAGAACTGAGTTTACAGTGAGTAGGTGGGAATGTGGGGTGTCTTTGAGGGCACTTCAAGACATTGATGTTGAGAAGATAACAATCTGGCATCATGTTTGAGCATTGTATACAAGAAAATTTATTATTAAAAGTAGTTTAATTCATGGTGGCTAAATAAAAATTAAAGAAAAACATTTTCCTATGATAACTGATATTGTACAGTTGACATTGGGACTTGATCTTGCATTTTTTAAGTTAGGATAAATGTCTTATACTTTAGGTTAAATTATAAGAGAACCAGTTGAAATAGAAAATATTTAGTCAATTAACTTCAGAGTCCATCTGAAATCATTTGACGCAATCCAGTCTTCTGACAGAGCTAGCTGCTCCTGAGAGAGTTCTAGAACTCATAACAAGAACACTAAATACTGAATACTCAGCATTTTAGCTGATTGGACACAGGCTTCACAACTCTATGTCTTTCATTGTGGTTACTTTTTCTCACTATCCCATCACTGTGCCACTGAGATACACGATTTTCTTATTTGCCTCTATTATTGCACACACTTTGCTTCTATTATTAAGTTTTATCTTGTATATGGTTCAATGATCTCTGCCCCTTTTTTGTTGTTGTTGTTTGGTTGGTTGGGTTTTGTTGGCACGTTTCTGGGCCACACCTAGCAATACTCAGGGATTACTCCTGGATCTGCACTCAGAAATCACTTCTGGCAGTGCTCAAGGGACCCTGTGAATTCCTGGGGATGGAATCCAGATCAGCTGTATGTAAGACAAGCAATGTACTAGCTGTACAAGCCCAGGTCTATGTTCTTTAGAACCTTCCTGGACTCAAAAGAAAAACTCACACAAAGGCTATTTTGTACAATGAAAATTTTAATTGTTCTTTTATGTACACTTCTAATTTGAAATTATTTATTATGCTCATTTTCAGGTAAAGTAGTTGGTTAGAATACTTTGGGTTTCTTTTCTATAGAGAAAATCCTCACATTTTACCCATACAATTTATCTTTTAGACACCATCATTAGAAGCATAGTAATTGTAGCGCTAATACTGCCCTTTATAAAAAAAATCACAAATTCACCCTAGATGGATAGGCTGAGGAGGTTCAGACAATTCATAGTCTTTAAAGTATTGGTTTGTATTATGAAATCAATTCAGAATGAATTAAGGGCACACGAGAATAGATTCCTTAAGGGTATATGCTTATTTGCAAGTAAAGATTCCAGAAAGCATCTAGTGCTTTACAAAATTCAGCATAGACCAACTTCACATAAAGATTTTGTAATAATGCTCATTCTGAATGAGAAAGGCTTGTGTGGGATCTAGGACTCTATAATTATAGTCAACTCTTCAATAAAGCTGACCACCTTGAGCTTTCTTTAATTTTCCACATGCAGGTTCTTTAACACGTTTATGAAACGTATAAATTTATGAAATGTAAGGCCAATGGCAATGATGGGTTGATAATTGAAGTTTTTTAGTTATTTAAGTCTTTTGGTCAGCAGGTACATCTCATATACTTAAGATAGACATACTCTCTAGTTTTAAGCTTTATTTTTGTTGAAGAATTTTATTAGTGAAATAGTTCTCAGATGTCCTATTTTGTTTCATTTGGATATCCCATTAATCATAACACTTCTATGGCTTTTTCACTGTTAGATATTATCAAACATTACAAATATTACCAAATCACCAAATATCTTTATTAGGAAGAAGAGAGAAAGCTGATAATGTTAATTTGTATACAAGCACAGCATGAATACAAAGAGTTAAAATGTGATCATTTAAAAAAATCACTGTGAGACCAGACCAGTGAAAGAAAAAAAAAAACTCCTAATTTTAATAGCAATACATCATAAAAGATAAAAGCCCTAAGTTTGGAATCAATGTTTTTTTAGAGTAAGATTTTGAAGCAAAATGAATTATTTTACAATTAATGTGCTTTTTAAAACTGTGCATGCTTAAATGTATTTCAGTGACAAAGAGAGGACAAATGCACTTTAAAAGTTGAATTCCATGAATAATTGCTTTTGAAAAAAAACTTTGTTTCTTTTTGAAAGTATAATTCATTTACATACTATGGGTAAGCATTCTACTTGCAAAAGATCCCCCTCTTATCCAGATTACATTGTTACTATATGTACTTATTCATTGTTATCCATTTTTCAGATTCTATTTAGGATAAAAATAATCAGCACCATTTAAACAATTTCTGCTATTTGCAGTGATAAAAATTTTATGTTCAATAATTTTTGACTCAAAATAAAATAATATAGGTTTACTTCTTCAAGACTTTTTTTTGTTTTTTCATCACAGTTTTTTTAATTTCTGTGATTGCTATTTCTAACTACTGGACAATTTTACACTTGGATCCAACTCTCTTTTAGTGCTGTTACCTCTTGCAGTGTTTATGACAAAGTTGAAAGTTGCCATGGAAATCATTGTGCTACCAAAAATTTTACATTTACACTCTGATTTTGATGTAATATTAAGATAATTATGGATTATAGTTGTTCAAAATTTAAAACATTTAGTAATAAGATGACAAGGTATAAAATTGTAAATGCTCAAAGGTTAGCAGATTTATGTTCTAATGTGAACATTTCCAAGGTCTATTCTCTGTTATGAATATATTCATTAGAGAGAATAATACAGCCTAATAACCTTTAAATATATGAAGTTGTCATTTTATTACCAATTAATCTAAAAAATGATTCCTTCTGTAAGAATATATTTGGTTTACTACCCTTGTAAATGGAATCAATTAGGTTCAATAAGTATAAAGTCACTTGGCATCATATAAAATCTATATTCTCAATTGCATCAAACCCATAATTTTCCAGTACCACTAATTCATTTAATGTGAATTCATGTAATAAGAGTCTAAAGAATTTGAATGACTCTTATGGGTGTGATTTGTCTGTGTTTTAATTATTTGGAGGCCAGTGCTCTGGTTACAATGATACAGAGTAGAGGTTGCCCATACTCTGCTTGGTTTCAGGAAATCATTAAAAAGATGTATTTTGGCATCAAAAAGAAAGATACTCTCAATATCAGAATAACAAAAATGCCAGCAAGCTAGTTAAATGTTAGCTCTTGGAAAGTAGATTGCTTTACCATATGTTATGTTTTTGGATTAATGAGGAGAATCTTTAAATAACTCTTTATTAAACTATTATTTTGACTTGTTTCATCATTTCATTAAACTTTCTGCTAAAACATCATTTCCTGAGACAGCCTCTTCTGAAATCCTCTGTGAAATAGTAATTTACAATGCCAACATTTATGCCATTTAATTTTTCCCTCAGAGCACACATTACCATTTAGGTTTATATATATTTTGTCTTTCTTTTTAAACTAGACTCTAATTTCAATATTCTGACACACTGTCCATGAGATAAAAGAGTCATTCTATTGTAATACTGCTGACATTCGTGTCTGGTAAATAGTATGTTCTCAGGAAATATGCTTTCTTGAGTTACTAAATGGATACTTTACCATGTATTGTACAGTGGAAAAGAAAACAATGAACATATTTGACAACATCCTTCAATTAATTCAGAGTATCTGGAATTGTTCTTTGTTAGCTTATTTTTACCACACCCATAAATGCTCAGGAATTATTTCAGACTTAGTTCTTGGGGATCACTCTTAGCAGTGTTTTTGGAATCATGCACTATTGGGAAAGGGACTTGAGCCTCTGAATAAGGTAAGGTAAAGGTAAAGGCCCTCCCGTTGATCGTCGATTTGCTCGAGCGGGCCCAGTAACGTTTCCATTGGAGACTTTGTTGTTACTGTGTCTGGCATATCGAATACTCTCAGTAGCTTGCCGGGCTCTCCGAGAGGGGCGGAGGAATCCAACTCGGGTCGGCCATGTTGGCCGCTTGTAAGGCAAACACCCTACAGCTGTGCTATCGCTCCAGCCTCTGAATACAAAACATGTAATCAGCCTACTGAACTATCAGCCCCTCAGAGTTGATTTTTTTCCAAAATGTTGAATTTGGGAAGGGGTAAGTTAGTTGTATAAAAAGAGTGTTTGTTATTCTAAGGAGCTTGTTTTTATATTTTATTTATTAATTTCTAAATTTTCCTTCTTTTTCCTGTTTTTTTTCCCTCTGTTGCTACTAGCCTCTTAACAATTTAGAATGGGATGGAAATTGTGAAGTGGATAAAATCAAAATAAATTAATCTTTATTGTAGTTTGCTAAGGGTTTCAATGGTTAATGAAAATGGATGAAAAGAATAGATAAAAGAACATGAGAGTTGGCTTTGAGAATATTTAATTCTCATTTCTTTACCAAATATGGTAATTGGTTCTCTTATAGTTTATGTCCAAGTCAGTATTGTCAGACAGGTTGAGAATTTCAGAATGTACAGTATTTTAATTGCTACGATTTAGTTTTAGGATATTTAATACTTATTGAGAATTCTTTAATGCAATGTTGTTGCTGTCAGAATGAAAGTACATAGCAATTCCACTGGGGTAAAGGGTAAATTCTAATGGAAAAACAAATTTAGGTAGCAAATGATCTTCTTGGATTTTTTTTCTCTATTTATGTTTCCTTCCATACACCATGCCATTGCTCATAGGCCTCTGGGCACTGTTAGAAATGATCAAGACAATATTAACAATTGATCTTCCACATCTAACTCAGGATAAAAGCCAAACTAAATCAATAATCCTACCATTGTACAACATTTTGCTGTAATTTACTTCTAAGGTAATTTACTGTGTATATGCACAAACAGTGAGAACTTTATCCCCAAGAGTGTCTTCAACTCAGCTATAAGTCTCTGTTGTGAAAATGTCATTCTACTCATTCTTATATTTTACTGGGCTTGGTCAGCGATATTGTTGGATATATTAGCTATATTTAATTTCTAAACAATTTGAGAATAGGAAAATGTTTGTACATGTACCATTCATGTTCTTACGCTAACTCAAACTTAGGGTTTTGTATTAGATTTATAGAAAGCATAGTGTAAGGGGGAAATGCATTATATAACCTGGGCACTCTAAGGCTGTGGATAATTCTTGGGGATAATTGTACGTGATTGTGTTAGATATGGAGAAGTAGAACTGAAAATTCACTTATCCATTTTACCCTAGCACTGTAAATGGCTAAGCAGTGTGGTGAGACCACGAAATGAAAGGTTTCATTCAGTGAATCCTCAGGACTTAAAAGATGAATCTCAGGGCTTCTTGATAGGTTCATCTGTTCCCTGTAATTCTGAGCTGATTTAGTTATTCAGAGACCGGTCATAATTTTTCTTGGTCACTTTTGCAGTAGTAATGCATTGTGATAAAAGATAAAACAAAGATTAGAACATAAGAATACCTCATAAAATCGAACCCCTAATTTACTATTAGTGAATTCTTTGTTGAGGTGAACCTAAATTCTCAGGCAGCATCAGTGAGTGAGTGCTACTTTTCACTGGGGCCTCAGTGAAGACCTAGAGGACCAGCAATGAATGGGCTCTGATTCCACCTCTGCTCATTTATGTGACCCTCTCCAACTCATCTAGTCTTCATCTGTGTCCCAGATTTTCCTCTATGTAAATTAGATAAGATGACTACGTCTCAAAATATTGATTAAACAATCAAATACTATTGTGGCTACAAAGGATTTGGGAAATAATACAACTGTACTTTGAAAATATATAAATACTATGCTAATAATAACTGTAACTTCTATTTTGGTTTTGTTGGTGCTCCCGACTGATGCTTGGGGCTGAAAACACCACAGTTTCAGGTGGATCCGTAGCTTCTATGCTCCGGTATGGATATGTGGGCTTGCTCTGTATGGCCATATTTGTCCCTGAGAAATACTAAAGGATTCAGGACATTGTGCTCAGATAGAATGAGCCTGTTGTGATCCACAACCCCCACCCCCCCAACACACACACCTGTCTCAATAATTTGTGGTACCTCATGCCACAGAATGTGTAATGAGTTTTAGCCATTTGTACTGGGTGCATAACTTTTCAAATAATGTTTGTTTTGCTCTTTCTACCATTCCCTTTCATAGTAATTGTAGGATTATAGACTTTACATATCTTGAAATGATATGTACTAATTTAATATTATTTGTTTCTAAATGTGTCATGCTTAAATTTTTTAGTGCTATGTCACGACCAAATCCCCCAAGGAATATCTTAGAGACTTTGTTACATATATAACTTTAATTTTATTTGTATTTATTAAAATATTTTCTTGTATTTTGGGGTGCCACACCTGAAGAACATTGAGGGCTATTTTCTGCCTGGTGCTTGGAGGTTACTCCCAGCAGTGCTCAGTGGTTCATGCTGTTCTAGGGATGGGATCTGTGTCCTACATACAAACCTGCATTCCAGCCCTTTGAGCTACTTCCTTGTTTCCAGAGCTGATAGTATTTGAATTAAAGCTTTCTGCATAGTGTTTTCAGATCTCTGTAGTACTAGTGAAAAGAATCACCAGTGGTATAGGCATATCTATGTAAGAGAGTGCTAGACATAAATGAATAGCTAGAAGTGCATTTCTAGATATGATGTGTAATTACTTGAAAACACACAAAAAGGATATCTTGACTTTGCTTGCATCATTTAACCCAAACTTGTATTTGATTGCTTATTTTCTGCTGTTACTCACATCCCAGAATCATATATATATATATTTGGCCCTTACTATTGAGTACATAATATCAATCAATATATTGAAGTATATTTTCCACAATATGAGTCAAATCGAAGATAAATATTTTTAGAGAATTTCCCCTCTGTGTCTGTATAAAGACCAGAAAAAATAATTATGTGGTTCTGGGTAACAGAGACCCCCACTGGTGATGTGAATCTGAGTTTGGTACTTAGGACCTGGAGTGCAATGTGTGGGGATGGATTTAAGATACCCATGAATTGCAGGTGGCAGGGCTGTACCTGGCAGGACATGGAATCTTAGTCATCTAACCTATAGCCTGATGAGGTAAGGAGTTGGAATGTGATTTTTCTGTTTTCAAATCAGGGCCTCACATATGCTGTCCATGTGCTATTTTCCTGATTCAACGCATACATAGCTCTTATTTTTCATACTTCTGACCACTCTTATATTCAGTATTTTTGGCTCAGAGAGTGTCCCTCATCTGTATAATTAAACCTAGGATGAATAACAAGGAAGTTTTATTATTTTCTGGTCAATCTGTTGCATTGTTTCAATGAGATTTTTCCTTTGGACTATAGGTCATTGCCTCAAAACTTTGCACCAATATGAATGAAACCTTCGTAATGCTCAAAATAATGCTTCTTTCTAAGTAAGGCAGACTTCCTATTAAGAATAATACACACAATTAGAAAGCTTTGTCATAATTTTCCTACATGTGTGTGTGCACATCAATTATTTCAGTTTTAAAAAATGAACCTGAGGTTCTGCAAAATCCTAAATTACCTATTGAATTTTCAGTATGATTTGGAGTAATCAGTATATTCATATTCTACTGAATCGAAATAATTTTTAAAATGTGTGACACATGCATTATTTCTATCAATGCTGAAACAGATCACTCAGTGACACAGACCTCCTTGGAATATAAGCCTACACAGCTTAGAGTCATGGCAACCTGACTTAAAATACTAGATTTGCTATCAGTGACCTATAATTATTGTCCATTATTTAAATATTACTAATTTCAGGTGTTTCAAAAATAAAATGTCTACTTTATGAGATAGTCTTAATAATTAACTAAGATAACTTGTACTAATTATATTTTATGCAAAAAATGTTTTCTTTGTTTTTGTTTTGGGGCCGCACCTGACAGTGATCAGGGATTACTCTTAGCTTTGTGCTTAGGGACTTCTCATGGAGATGTTATGGGACCCATATGGGGTGCCAGAGATTGAACTCTGGTTGACCACATGCAGGGCAAGTAATCTACCCACCCAATTTTGCTTTTAATATTTGTTTCTTTCCTTTCATGATATTGTGGTTGTAACTTTATTTTATTTTAATTAAAAATAATCTGGGGAGTGGGACAAAATTGGTTTGGTTTAGTGGGTACTGTCACCTCAATGTGCTAGTGTCACTGCTAGTAGTGCTCATAGGGACAAGTCTCCTGCATTCAGAGCATAAGTTCCAGTCTACTGAGTGACCTTCTACCCTGTTTCTAGTCTTCAGTAGTATTCTATAGTTGAAAGATTTCCAAGAAAGTTGTCTTTGGTAAACTTTGGTTGGAAATATCAAAGGCTAAATCTTTTAAATATCAACTAGAAATTATCTATTACCATAGGGATTAACTCAGGTTTAAACAAGCCTAAATCAATTGCATTAAGATATTCTTAGATTGCTAGAATTCCTGCAAGTCATTTTATAAAGCAAGATATAATTTATCTCTCTGGACAGAAAGCAGCAGTTAGAATCAAATTAATACATTTTATTTGCCCCACCCCAGTGTTGAGTTAAAATTAAAAAGTATGTATATTCTAGGAATCTATGACACATTACTAAAAATAAAGTGAAACAAAATTATTATGAGGCATGAAGTGGATCAGAGTAGGGTAATAATATCCAGAGAAAACTAAAGAAAAGTCTGGTGGTAGATGAAAAAAGCAGAATATATTGTTATGTTATATACTATGATACAAATTAAGGAGCCAAGGTAATTATACAGAGGTTATACACCTTGTATGTACCTGACCACCTTGAATCAGAGGAATCTCAGTGGCCTCAGGTCTCTCACTGTGGATAGCTAAGGAAGCACCCAAGCATTGGTTGTGGTATTTGAGACTCCCAAACATTGCTCAAGTTACATTGTTGTTTTGTGGCACTGCAAAGTCAGAGGAACACTGCATCAATGGTGATTTCCAACTAGAAATGTTGGAAAATAAGTTCTAAAATGTCTTCAAAGCAAACTAACCAAATATTCAAGAATAAAATTAGAAAATGAGTGCACAAAGTTCTCTGTACCTGCTTCATGTCAATTCTTCCAGATCTTCCAGAAATTTAAAAAAAAATACCATTGATATTTAAGTTATTCAAGAGTTGGGAAGAGTGAAAATTGCAAATATTTTTACAAAGCAAATATACCATAGTATCAAATTCCAAATAATATGCAAACAAAAGATACACACTTTTCAAACCATGTAAAGTTCCTTTATATAATAATATGAATCTAAAATATTAAGCAATAATGTCAGTAAGTGAATCTGATGCCACTAATTTTGTTAGATTGTTATTAGAAATCTAACTATTAACAAAATTGACCAAAATGTCAATAACATTAAAAAGAACTGTATAAAAACTTTTAAAAAATTAAATATGCATTTCTGATACAAAAATTTCTGAAAAACATATACACACATATGTTAAGTCAGTTATGCTTAAATGAGAAAGGTAAGTTAATAAAAATTGAAGCCAATAATGTCCAGTGTTGCTATTATTAATAAGAAACATTTATAAGATTTTTGCTATTTTTATGCTATTATTTTATATTATTATTTATAAGGTTTCTGTAATCAGTCCTGTGATCAAAATAATAATATATATTTTATATAAGCATCGTAAGGGAAGAGTTTGACACACATTTGTTTATGAGATTGTTTTATACCTAGTAAACATGAGGTAGTGAACTAAAATCTCATTAGTTGAGATTAAAACTATATTTTGCTTGTTCCAAACAGATAAAATATCTTTCATATTGTGTTTTTGATGGCATGATTTTTTTGATCTTCATGTTAAATCACTGACAAGCTAATGATACTTAATGAGTATTAAATTAATTATAGCAAGATGAGCATATATGTTTTGATGTCCTGAATTCACAAATACATAGTTTCAGATTCACCTGTTTGTTTTATCTTCAAGATAACAGTTCTCAGTTTGTCCCTATGTTATTACTTTCACATTTCTGTTCCAAATTTGTTTTATGATTAGCGCTTATTCATTCTATTGAAAATGATTTGTTCTAACCTGGAAGTGACTCACTGGGATTTTATGAAAACCTTAAACTCTATAAGAAGGACTTATGCTGTTTTTTTACAACCATATTTATATACAAAATTCTTTTTTTTTTTTGTCTTTTTGGGTCACACCCAGCGATGCTCGGGGGTTACTCCTGGCTCATGCACTCAGGAATCACTCCTGGCGGTGCTCCTGGCTCATGCACTCAGGAATCACTCCTGGCGGTGCTCGGGGGACCATATGGGATGCTGGGAATCGAACCTGTGTCGGCCATGTTGGCTGTGTGCAAGGCAAAGCCCTACCCGCTGTGCTATCACTCCAGTTCCTATATACAAAATTCTTAATCTGTACATCTTTCTATTTTTCTGCATAGCTTGTTCAGAAAGTTCATGTTTACCATGTCAAGAAGGTCCAATTTTTTTTACAAGGGTTAGATGACATAACTCAACCTTGAGTTCCTGGAGAAATCCTCACCTCTCACAAAAATGCTTCTGAGTGAGCCGTTATTTTTCTCTCCATGACTCTGATGAAAGAATTACGGTTGACAGAGTTAGAAAGACTAACTACATCCGACACAGAGCTTGTCTTGCTCAGGACCAACCTGGAATGAATTCCCACACCTCATATAGTCCCCGGAGTCCTCCAGGAATGACCTCAGCACAGAGCAGGGAGTGAGCCTGGAGCACTGCTGTCTGTGGCCCAAGAACGAAACAAAATACACAGAAAAAGATAGTGTGGGCTTCCATCAGTGAAAACTTCACTAAGCATAATGTAGTCACTGCTTATTCTGATTATGTACAAAATCATGCTTGAATCTCAATACACTTCTAGTAAATAGGTATAAGAGAAATTTGGAATCTAAAATTTTACCCCTGCCTGGATGATATTTAAACCTTAATGAAAAATTCAATATTATATAGTCTGAAGAGATTGGAGAGCTGGTAGGGCATTTTTTTTTTTTTTGCGAGCAGCTGACCAGTATTCAATATCCAGCATCCCATACAGTCTCCCCAGCCACCAGTAGTGATCCTTGAGTGCAGATCCAAGAGAAACCCCTCAGCATCGCTGGGTGTGTCCCCAAATCAAAACAACAACAAATTCAATGTAATACAATGATTTTAAAACAAACACTGTTCCAGTGCTTTAAGAGTTCCTGGCATACCTCGGGTTCAATATATATTAACAGAATGAATTAATTACTTCAAAAATCAATAGATCAAGGGCTAGAAAAACAGTATAGTGGGTAAGGAACTTGCTTGCACAGGGCCTACCCAAGGTCAATCCCAGGTACTATACATGGTCCCTTGAGTACTGCCAGGAGTGATTCCTGAGCACACTGCCAGAAGTAAATTCTGAGCACTGCTGGGTATGAGCACCCTCTAAAAAAAAATCAGTCAATCAAGAGATTATGTCATGAATATCTTCAATACAAGATTTATTAATGACATCATCTTTTGGCTAATGTTATATAAATGGAGATGTATGACTAGGGATTAAAATGTTCAGTTACAACAAAATGCGTGGATACAAAAATGAATCTATTTCAAATATTTAAGAAGAAAAATATCTGCTCTGAACTTGTAAAGATTATTCAGAGAACAGAAAACCATTACCAGAAGAAAAGATGGATGGGTGCTTGAGAGCAAGCACATGAGCACATGTGTATGAACTGGAAAGCAGCAGCCGAGGAGGCCAGGTACAAAATGGTAACTTTGTCTCTATGGAGCCTGGGAAGACCAGTAGGGAAAGTAAGCTTTATGCTGTATTTTATACCATTTATGCCTTCTGGGATCAAGTGTACATAGTAACTATGAGAAAAATTTGACGTTTACAAGTTCATTTTATTTCTTTAGTGGTGCCAGGAACCAAATGCAGGGCATTGGGCACACAGACCACATCCCTCGCACCCTGATCAAGTTTTTGTAGTAGGACCATTTAGCAAGCAAATCACTGAATCTGTGTTCCGATTCTGGGTTTTCCAATTATGGCCTATTCACAAGGAAGCACTCCTTGCCTATGTCTTTAAGATTCGGTTCAACCATAAATTAGAAAGCATCCTATCCTTAGAGAACAAAGGGCAAGTGCCCCAGCTCGTGTGCAGCACAGTCTTTCCAGAAGGCCAGCAGCCCTCCACATGCAGAAGGCACTAATATAACTAAAAGAAGACAAGCTCCCATTCACTGTTCTGTTTAATCTCTGCCAGAAATCTCAGGATCTCACTTGTATTAACTCTTTCATAATATAATGTTTGTTTTCTTTTCCTCTTTTTAGACCAAACCTGGAGGTGCTCAGGGCCTACTCCTGATTTTGTGCTCAAAAATCATTCCTGATGCAGCTCAGAGGAAACTTAGGTAGTGCCAGGGACTGGGGAACCAGTTGGTTACATTCTGATTAGCTTGGCACAGATTCTCCCTGCAGTTATTAGGAACTAGATCCTCCCTGGTCAGTTAAGTATATGAAACTGGCTTATTCTCTCTTGGCAGGTTGTATTTCTTGAAGAGTTGGAAACATCTCCTTTTTTCGTTACAGAGGCTGACCACAAGAGAGGATCAGAGGAGACAGTTCAAAGTGGTGAAGCACGTGTCTCATGCGGTGTTGAATCCAATGCATTCTTCCACAGTATGCTTAAGGTACAGTTTCATAGGACAATGGCAGTCTTGTTATTTTGTTACCACTATCAAAAGTAAAGCAGGAAGCATACTAAGCACAAAAAGTAATTAAGGTGACTTCCTAACTGTGGGAAAGTGTCTTAGAAATTTGCATGTAGTTACAACTCTTTCCTCCTTCACCAATATAGGATGCAATGTCACAAATTACAGCTCAGGGTCCAAATCTTGCACACAGAGGTGCATGTTTTGATTGACATGGAAAATATTTACCTGTACCAGTTTTGAAATGAGTGTTGATTGCCAGTTTTAATAATCATGAGACTTGAATTAGCAAAATCCTGGGTTTTGCCTTCACTTGAAAAACCCAGAGATGTGCTTTGATTTTTCATTTATACAGTGGAATGATAAATTCAATCTGAGTAGCAGCTGCCACTTCAAAACAGTTGAGTTCTCTCTCTACTGTTACTCATTGTCAAGCCCAAAGCAGAAGCGGTACGAATGCCATTTATCTTTGCATATGTGCTATTGTCTGTCTTCTGCTAGGCTTAGTTCATTCATTTGTGGCAAATTGCCTTTAACTCACTTCTGATACTGGGCTAAATGCCATAAATACAAAACTAAATGGAAAAGTCAAAATGTTCGTTGCAGGAGACTAGCAGAAGTTTCTTGAGCAGTTTGTGAGTGTATATACATTCTCAGCTGGTTATTTTGATCTTGGCATATTGAAGAATTTATTTTCACCTATTATTTTCATCTCCTTGGCGTGTAAAACTTTCAACCACACTGCTGTAGATAACACCTATATTGCCTCAAATGATGCTTTGCTCATTTTCGCAGAATCGATACAAACATAACCCTTTGTTCATTTTCCACTCCTGTTCTCAAAACATTCCTTGTTCTCCTTGTTCTTTTCCCTTTCTTCCTAGAAATTCTTCCTCATCTATTCATTCATATCCCAATATTTTCCTCTCAGTTTACAATTCAGACTGTTTCTCACTATAAAAATTGTGTCGTAGTTAAAGGTACTTATGTGCAGACAAAATAATACATAGTTAAAATCTATATACCATAACGCAGTTATGTAAGAAAATGATTTCATTCTTTTAGATATATACAGAAAAACTGAAAAAAATCATCGCTTCTAACTCCCACTGCATATTCCATAGAGAACAGTTTGTATAATGCATTTCATATTAATGGATTAGTTGCTAGGTACATATAGATGCTAGGTAGGTATGTTTTTCTCTATAGTTGTATATATTTTCATTTTTCATATGTGTTGCTATTCTGGATGGATGAGTCACTCTGTGGAGTCCCCAGGGTCTCCCTGGGTGCACTGGGGGCCCATCACTGTCTGCTCCAACCTGCCAAAATATGATAGACAAATGAAGGAATGGGGAGCACCAGGCTTGTTGGTAATAATTGACCGTTTATTCAAGTCTCACAGCTTTACTTACAGAGAAACCAAGAAGGGTTGGGGGTAGCAATTACACATAGGTGTGGTTGAACATTGTCATAAACAAATGAACAGATGTAATGTGTTTCCTTCAGGGGATGCTGTAGGAGATACTCAAGGGAAAAAGAATCTCATCTTAAGTGTTTAGCACTCTAGATTCCTGCTAGGAGATCCAACTAGAAAAGAACTCCATTAAGGGTGTATTGCTTCCACTTACCCTTATCCAGTATCCATTTAAACAGTCGTCTTAAATTTACTTCTTAATAATAGTTCTAGTTATTTTGTATTGACACAGATATAGAAAGCTTAAAGAGTGGCTCTTCTGGGGACATCTCACTGTATATTACAGACTACAGTCCTCAGGCCTGTACAGGTTAGTCTTTCCTCTTTTCTAATGCCAGCAGGGTCCTTATCCAGGTACTTCTTTTTGGGTCATGTTTGTTCCATTACTGTGCTCTAAACTATTTTTACTTCTTGTGGCACTTATCCTGTCCCTTTTCGATGCGGGGTAGCTTCTGGCTTGCCTTGGTTCTATCCTTGTCTCTTGGAGGAACTCCCATTATGGGGTGTTAAGAACTAAGTGTAAATGGGGATAAAGTCAAATAAATAAGATGGATACCCAGGAATAAATATTATTCTGAATCAATTTACAAAAGCATAGCATTAAAGTGCCAATTGCCTTCCAGTGTTAATACAAAAAGCTCTAACATAAACTATGCAAAGGCCAGGAAGAAAAGAGAAAAGCAATATTTCACTTACATATACAAAATCCAGAGTAATCAGAAGAGTTTGACTTTACAAGTCACAGGATATGATTTGGGGATAAAGATGATTAACAGGGCTAGAAAAGCACAAAGTAAAGATTAAAGATAAACACAGAAGATTGGAAGTGCCTGATGGAATTGGACATGTCTTGGGAGCACTGTGGTGGGAGTTACTCAATAAACCTAAGTTCCCTGCATGGAAAGGACAAACCAATGTTATACAACACATAATAACATTTTTAAATGTTTGCTCATATAAAGATACTGTGGCATATGTTTTAGAAAGCACTCTATTAGACATGACTACATCTATCTATTATCAATGAATTTTTCTCCTTTATCCTCTTTTATTGTCAATAATTTAGTTTATAAGTTGTTTGAGAATAGAGATCCAGCATTTTAAGATTGTAGGCTTTAGGAAATGCATTCATTCAATGTACTTTCAAAATTGTAACATGCATCTATGAATATTTTCTAGAATTAATGATGTCTTAAACAGATATAAATACACATTTGTTTATATTAACAAAGCCAAGATTTACATGGATTAAAGTGATAATATTGCTCAACAGTATTGAGATCTTCATTTTAGAGAGTATTTGTTCTTATTGTTGCTTCATAGGCCAAGTCTCATGGTGATTCAACTAGGTGTCCTCTCCAAATAGGGATATAAGTAAAACAAAGTTTTAGAAGACCAAATTGCATGATCTTATCCTAAGGAATTATCCATGGGACACCAGGAAACAAATCTCTCATTAATCCACCTGAACACAAATTTTCAAAAATGAAGTTATCAGAGTCCTATTTCCAGGGACTCACATTTAAACAGTCTATTGTGGAGTCATTGTATCATTTGCAGTCTTCCATACATCTAGATCACTGATAATGAGAACTAGTTTTTCAAGTTTTCTGAACATGAAGTGATCATCCATGTCAAGAGAGGAGTTCAGCAGGGTGATACCATTTCACCAAAACTCTTCAATGCCACCCTCGAGAACGTCATGCAATGGCTGGAATGGGAAGGAATGGGAGTGAAGATAGACAGTTGGCAACTACACCACCTCCACTTTGCTGATGACATTGTTCTAATAGCACCAAACACAAGCCAAGTGGCACAAATGCTGGCCGACTTTGACCATGAGTATGGAAATGTTGAACTACAGCTGAATCTCACAAAGACCTGTTCATGGGAAACAGTCTCGTCCCTGACATTGCATTCGCTCTCAATGGAACAAACATCTGTGAATGCAACGATTTTGTGTACCTAGGTTGAGAAGTCAACATGACGAATGACCTGGCACCTGAGTTGCACAGGAGGAAGATAGCCGCTTGGAACATCTTCAAGAGCATCGAAGAAATAGCTAAGAGGACCAAGAACCTCCTGCTCCGGGCACATCTCTTCAATGTCACTGTTCTTCCTGCATTAACATATGCCTCAGAGACCTGGGTCCTATGAAAACAGGATGAGAATGCTATTTGGGTCTTCCAAAGAGGAATCAAAAGAGCTATGCCTGGAGTATCATGCTTCACTCAAGTGAGAGAAAGAATCTGGAGTTCTGAACTCTGTCGAGGATGGAGAATTAGGGACGCTGTCTCATTTCCCAAGGCGTCAAAAATCAGATGGGCTGGACACATAATGTGATTTGGAGACGACCGCTGAACTAGAGCCATTACCGACTGGATTCCACGGGACATCAAAAGATCGCGTGACTGCCCACCTACAAGATGGTCAAACTTCTTTGTCAAGGCCCTGAACTATTGGTTTGAGGCTCTTCATGTTCCTAGAACGAGCAGATGCCATTGGGCTACACTAGCATGCAACAGTGATGAATGGAGATGTTACTGAGCAAATCGATAAGTACCAGGATGTCAAGTGATCAAGTGATCAATTTTGAACATGTGCATCCATCGTGGTGTTTTGTTAGAAAATATTGATTCACAACTATACTAGAAATTTAGCCATTATTTATTTTTGGTCCTTGTTAGTTAGGATACAAATAGCTATAATTAAACAAAAGATAAAAATGCATTACTGACTTAATTATTAAAAATGTAAACAAATGCCTAATTATTCCTTGCATTATTGTCTGATTTAACTAGCCACTCTGATCAAAAAATTGTTATACTAGTTGTTACAATAGCTTCCTTTAGAATAATTTTCTTTTCCTAATAACTCATGTATTACATGTGAAAATTTACCCTTGGTTTGTTATTGCAAAATAATATAGAAGGATTAGAATTGGAACTGGTTCTTAATGTTCCTAGTTAAAAATAAAGTTTTTTCCAATAAGTCTTTTTATTCATTTATATTTTCCAGAATTGATACGTTAATTTTCTTTTCTTTTCTTTTCTTTTTTGAATTACCATAAGATACAGTTACAAACCTTTTATAATTGAGTTTCAGTTGCAGTCAAACAATGTTAGGCACCCATCCCACCAACAATGTCCCCAGTATCTCTTCCACCACTCACCCCAACACACCCTCTGCCTCTGTGGCAGGCACCTCTTGTAAGAATTCAAAGATTCTTATAAGAATCTTTGAATGTACTTAATTTTCTTTTGAACATTCACTTGTATCACTTGTCATCCCATTCATCTTCAATTTACTCGCATGGGCACCAGTGACATCTCCATTTGTCCCTGTCGCATGCTAGTGTAGCCCAATAGCGTCTGCTCGCTCCGGGAACACAAAGAGTCTCAAACCATTTGTTCAGGGTTTTGACAAAGAATCTGACCGTCTTGTAAGTGGGTGGCCCCTCATCCTTTTTATGTTCCGTGGAATACAGTCAGTAACAGCTCTAGTCCAGCGGTCATCTTCAAATCACATTTTGTGTCTGGCCCATCTGATTTTCAATGCTTTGGAAAACGAGACAGTTTACTAGTAGACTTTCAAGTAAAATAAAATCCTTTTCTATTATTTTTTGAAAAGTTTAAAATAAAATACATTTTTCCAAGCTGTTATTTTCTAAAAATCAGGCCAGAAGTTAAGCCTCCCTACTTTTGGAAGTAAGGATAGGGGTGGGGATTGGGACAAAATTCTTTTAAAAGTAGAGAAAAAAAATTAGAATTACGGTACCAAATATAGATTTGCTATCACTGTCACTGTCACTATCCTCCCATTGTTCATCGATTTGCTCAAGCAGGCCCAGTAATGTCTCCATCATGAGACTTGTGGTTACCGTGTTTGGCATATTGAATACATCATGGGTAGCTTGCCCAGCTTTGCTGTGCAGTCGAGATACTCTTGGTAGTTTTCCGAGAGGCACAGAGGAATCGAACCTGGCTCGGCCAGGTCGGCTGCATGCAAGGCAAGCGCCCTACCACTGTGCTATTGCTCCAGCCCATAGATTTGCCAAATTAATACATTTGCATTTGTAAGTTAAGTTACCAACGAGAAAGATACAAACGGGAAGAAGAAACAACCTAATTTTATTTTATTATTTTTAATAAGATTGACAGTGTAAATTGTCTTGAAATCACTGGGTAATTAGACAACCTTATGCATGGCCCTGACGTGGCAGTCTTGATACTACATAATTAATAATGTTCTCTTCAAAGTATAAATGATAATCCCTTGATTGAATGTTCCAGTTTCATTACATTACTAAATAAAATGAAACAATAATTACAACAATGTGCAAGGTAAGGTAGGTCTATATCATTATGTGTTTGTATGTAGGAAAGCATAATTAATCAAATGAAATGTGAAATTATTATGGATAATTGCAGGCATATGAAGATGATTAGATTGCTTGCAATTAAAATTTTGTAAAGGAAAAATACATAGGATTATCTTTTCTTGCTCATGTCATACACATTTCTGTTTGTTCTCTTTTTGAAGGGGTGATAATTACCAAAGATACTTTGTGCTTACTCTTGGTTTTGTACTCAGGGACAACTACTGACAGTACTAAAGGGACCATATGTTCATATGTGGTACTGGGGATGGGATCCAGGTTGCTTGTGAGTAATGACTCTATTCACCGAACTATTTCTCTGGTTCCACATCTTAATACTTCTTTTTCGTTTATTTATTTATAGATTTTTTTCCTCATTACTTTTGAGTTGTAGTTTATCTCTGGAATCTGGGATCACAGTTAAGTACTTATTCTTTTTGTATTATTCTTTTTTAAAAGTCTATGTAAGATGACAATTGAAAAAATGAGTCTGTTAGTTAAATGTTATTTCCAGTATTTGTGAAAATCAATTTTTCTATATTCTATAGCACAGCGGGTAGGGCGTTCGCCTTACACGCGGCCAACATGGCCGACCCGAGTTCGATTCCTCCGCCCCTCTCGGAGAGCCCGGCAAGCTACCGAGAGTATTGGATATGCCAGACACAGTAACAACAAAGTCTCCAATGGAGACGTTACTGGGCCCGCTCGAGCAAATCGACGATCAACGGGAGGGCCTTTACTTTACTTTACTTTACTATAAATTCTTCATATGTTCCAGATATCATTGTCCCAAGAATACTAATGCTGTAGTGAGACAGTTTCTTTCTCCTTATCTCATTATCATTTCATGCCTTACTACCGTGTGATTATCTAATGTTTTGTGCTTTGAAGTCTATTTCAACACTTTAATATGAGTGTCCTAGTGCCCAAGAATAATGGTTAAAAATGAAACAAGTCCTTTAATCGTCTAAACATTCAATGGGCAGAAGAGATAATCAAGTGGGTAGGGAGTTTGACTTTACACAGCTGACTTATGTTAGATATCTGGCACCACGTATGATCCCTTGAGCTTTGCCTAAGCACAACCCTGGTCCCAAGTACCATCTAAAATTAGAGTTGGCTTTAATGATTCATTTAATATGTGGAAGTAGTCAGAAAATGTAATGACAGTAAATAAAGTTTATAGTTGTGCCAGCAGAGTAGGCATCTTAGTATCAATCTCTATTCAGCTCGAATTCCAAGTTCTCCAACGCTAATGGAACATCTTAATAACTTAGAAAACTAAGATTTGTTAAGCATCAGTTAATTTTTTAATGGGACTGTGTTGTATGTTCTTTGAATCAAAAACATAATAAAGTCACCTACCTGTAGGAAATTGGAAAGAGAGAAGGACTTACTTACACACAGGTTGAAGGGAATTGCATTCCATAAAACAGTTTCAGAGAACATACTAGTATGTTTTTTGCTTTCTGTTATCTGTTATCTTGTGTTCTTTTCATAAAAAAAAAATTTCATTGTAAAATTTCATTGTTTTAGAGTCATCCCAGGGGTGCTAAGGGTTTACTCCTGGCACTGTGCTCAGGGATCACTCCTGGTATTACTTAAGGGGCTACATGGGGTGCAGAGATAAACCGGGGTCAACCATTGGCACGGCAAGCACCTGACAAGAGTTTTTTCTCTCAGGCCTGCAAAAAAACATTTTTTTTTGCTTTTTGGGCCACACCCAGCGATGCTCAGGGGTTATTCCTGGTTCTGCACTCAGGAATTACTCCTGGCAGTGCTTGGGGGACCATATGGGATGCTGGGGATCGAACCTAGGTTGGCCGCATGCAAGGCAAACACCCTACCTGTTGTGTTATCGCTCCGGCCCAAAAGAACATTTCTTGTTATCTAAAACATCCATTAGTTTCTACAGAAGTTGAGGAAATAGTAGTTGATATATGTGTATATGTCTATTGCTTTTGGGGTCACACCCAGCGATACACAGGGGTTATTCCTGGCTCTGCACTCAGGAATTATTCATGGCGGTGCTTGAGGAACCATATGGGATGCTGGGATTTGAACCCGGGTTGATCGAGTGCAAGGCAAACACCCTACCCTCTATACTATCACCCCAGCACCAATAAATATTTTTGGAAAAGAATTAGTGACATGTTTTAGCATGCTTTACTAAAATTGTTCTTTACTATGCCTACTATATTTCTTCTTTGTTCACCTGTTTCCACCACACACGCTGTCTTTATGAGTAGATGTCAGGGATTAGACTCTAGGTGGGATAGGATTTTCTTTCCCTTCTATACTGTGAGAGGGAAGTCTGGAAATCACAGACATAGTACCTACCAAAAGACATTAATATTTGCTCTTTGGTGAGCTAGGAATATTTGTGAAACTGCAGATATTTTTATCCTTCCTTAAAGTACCATTGTGAATCTGGCTTAAAGATCTCCAGAGTTTGGGCTGTCTCTTTCACACTGAAAAATGTATAAAATTTGGAACTTTCAAAAAAAATTTTATGGCTAGGCAAGATATGAAGAATAAATAAAAGGAAATTAACTCCTTAAATTAGTAATTCAAGGATCAAAGACAATCCTTATTGAGTCAAGGACTATCTGATCAAATGTGCACTGCAAAATTGGCAGGTTTGAGTAATTGTAAAGGCACCCACACAAGTGGGTTCTTTTCATACTCCATTTTATCTAAAAATTAATTTTTATATAGCTAAAACTTTCAACTCTCTAAAATGTATAAGCAGACAAAATGAAAGAAACAAAATAAATTTTAATTGGATGATTACTGTGTTAGACATTTGTGAATTTTATCCCCAGTACAAATGTATTTCCATCTAAGAAGAAACCTAAGGTGTTGACTCTGGGAAAATTCCCCAAAACTGTAGAAATAGCATAACATGTCGTTATAATTTCAATCCCCGTCCTGCATGATTGCTAAATTTAATTAGGGCAAGATTAGTTTACAAGGGTGAAAGTGTTTTTGTTTTATGCGTACAGTGGTACCATGCCAACTCATTCCCAAGGTATCATTATCCCTTTAACACTCTCCATAGGACCTTGTTATTCCACTGTTCACCAAGCAGGTCTTAATTCATTTTTGAATTTATATTTTTATACAGTTTTAGGAAATAATCCAATTTTATTCTTTTGTTCATGTATGTGGGGATTTCAGTTTTCCCAGCACCATTTTTTTTCCCTTTTGGGTTACACCCCTTGATGCACAGAGGTTACTCCTGGATTATGCACTCAGGAATTATTTCTGGTGGTACTTGGGGGACCATATGGGATGCTGGGAATCAAGCCATATGCAAGGCAGTCGCCATACCCACTGTTCTATCACTCCAGCCCCCCAGCACCATTTCTTGAATAGGCTCTTTGTTCTTCACTGTATGTTAATAACACTGAGATCAGAAAAATACTTGATACGGTTTAAATGTTTCTAAGTTTTTGTTATTGATACTTTTTGTTTATTTCACGGTGTTAAGTTTATTCTCAAAACGTTTTTGTGCACCTGAAAATAAATGTAATCTCCTGTTTAGGAATTACATGTTGTATAAATATCAAATTCAGTTGTTCCAGTTGATCACTAAGGCTATTATTTCACACTTATTATCTGTCTAGTTCATATTTCCTAGTTATGTGTCCCCACTTTTATTTGGTAGAAGGATAATTGTTCAGATATTAATAATGAACTAAGGACAGATTTAGAATACTTATAATATATACTTTACTTATTAAAATAAACCTCACATATGGAACACTTAGTAATAAATAGCTCTTATGGTCTACTGATGCTTAAATTTTGTATTTGTGAGACTGTGTAATCTGATGATGATGAATAAAGAATTATCATTTTTATCAACAAATGTGATAGATAAAATATCCAGCATGTTTAAATGTTTAAACAAATTGCATTTTTAAAAGATTTTTGAGGGAAAAACAAAACTGTTAACATCCAGCCTATACATTTTCATCTGTACCCTGCACACATTGGACAGTTCTATCAAAATGCCATCCAAGCATTGTTTTGTTTGAGGACTTAAATACATGTATGGCTGCACCCCCATGTATTCAATGCCATGGGGAATTCTGTCCCAAATTTCTCAAAATAGTCCTGGTTTATTCAGGAAATGTCTCACACAGCAAGAAATGAATACAGCATGCCTCATGAATAGGTGGGAGTAACCTCAATCCCATGAAGCTAATGCACCAAGTACCATTAAAATTTATTCTCCTAGGAATTGGAATGCTGATCCTTTGATGTATTGCAGCACCAAGATTCTGTTGTGGAGTTGGAGCTGGTATCACCATCCCTCAACCCGACAGGACCACTCCCAGGTACCAAAACCATCTGTTAATGAAAACTGTCAGAAGAGGCAAGTGCTGCTAATTCATTTTTTAAAAGCAAGAGGTGAGGTGTGGGATCACCCACTAATACTGATTCCAAGATCTGGGTGGTCTTCTGAATAAAACAAGTTTAGACAGGTTGAGAGGTTGGTGGCTGCAATCTTTCAACCAAGCGAGAAGGACATAACCTGCTAGGGCATAACGGTATTCTCATAGTAAAGTTCTTCAATTTGTATAAATGCATTGAAACTCAGAAGTTAGAATTTTGGTGTAAAGGGGGCATCCATGAACACATTATATCTGACCATCTACAACTACTTCCATTTTTCATTGACTAATAAAGGTATTTAATGTTCATCTAAAAAATAAAAGTACTGTAAATCAGTTTTTTTGTTTAGATTTTTATTAATGAAACACCATGAGGTACAGTTGTAGATTTACAAATAAAATCAGTTAAAATGAAGGACTATCTTAGAAGCACCAGAAATCTGAAAAAACTCAAAACTCTTGTTTGTAGTTTCTATCTTAAAATTATTTTTAAAATATAAAAAATTGGGGATATGGCATAAGTGGTACAGTTTATGACTATAGTTCATCACTTGATCACTTGACATCCCATTACTCATCCATTTGCTTTAGCAGGCCCCAGTAACATCTCCATTTGTCCTTGTCGCTTGCTAGTGTAGCCCAATGGCATCTGCTCATTCTAGGAACATGAAGAGCCTCAAACCAATCATTCAGGGTCTTGACAAAGAAGTCTGACCATCTCTTAGGTGGGCAGCCATGCGATCTTTTGATGTCCCATGGAATCCAGTCGGTAATGGCTCTAGTCTAGTCCAGCAGTTGTCCCCATATCTCATTACGTGTCCAGCCCAACTGATTTTTGATGCATTGACAAACTAGACAGCGTCCCTGATTCTTGATTATAGACTGAGGTAGGAGCTATGGATTCTTTCTCTCACTTGAGTGAACCATGATACTCCAAGCATAGCTCTTTTGATTCCTCTATGGAGACCCAAGTAGTGTTCTCATCCTGTTTTCATAGGACCCAGGTCTCTGAGGCATATGTTAATGCAGGAAGAACAGTGGAATCAAAGAGATGTGCCCAAAGCTGGAGTTTCTTTGTCCTCTTAGCTATATCTTCAATGCTCTTGAAGGTGTTCCAGGCTACTCTCTTCCTCCTGCACAACTCAGGTGCCAGGTCATTTGTCAATACTCTTGTTCACGAGACCCTGAATTTGATCATTGTTCATCTACATTCCATATCCACCATTGTGGGATGTAGCACTTATATTAAATATTATGTACATACATACAAATAGACTCGCTCTTTTTTCTAATTTGAAGACCAGAACACTTGGTAAAATATAAACTTATTTTATAAATCAAAATAATTCAATACACGATATCTAAGATAACTTTTAAATGGTCATTACCACCAATGAGCATTGAAAGGAATTAAGTAGAAAACAATTATGAAAGTTATCATTTTAGAAAGAGGAAACACATGCATATTTAAGATAATTCATTTTAAGGGGAAATTCACTTTAGTACAATCCTTTATCAGAAACGGTAAGAAATCGTCTTGATCTATGGGTAAATTTTAGGTGTATTTTGTTGTTGTTGTTCTGGTTCCATCCCTGGCAATGTTCAGGGCTTATTGCAGTCTCTTCACTCAGTGATCACAATTATTCCTGGCTTTCTCAGGGGACTGTATAGTTTGTCACATACAAGGCAAACACCTTACCTGCTGTACTATTGCTTTGATCCTTTGTAGGTGTATTTTTAAAATCGTTTTCATCTTTATTTTCAACTATTTAATTTAATACTTATTTCAATAATGTGTTCCCTTGTTCCCCCCCCCCCCCTTTTTAAGTTTTATTTATTGAATCACCATGAGAACAGTCACAAAGCCTTTCAGTTTAAGTCTTGGTCGATCATACAATTATCAAACACCCGTCCCTTCACCAGTGCGCATTTTCCACCACCAAGAACCCCAGTATACCTCTTCCCACCCACCCTCCCCTTGTGTGGCAGATTTCCCCTTTACTCTTTCTCTCTCTATGTTGATCACATTCAATATTACTACAAAAGCCCAACATTATTTTTTTTTCTTTTCCTCCGGCTGCACCCTGTCTCTGTCAGTGAGGAACTCAGGAGATTATATGTGTATTGCTGTATTCTGGTTGATTCTTTTTTTTTTTCATTTTTTTCCTTTATTTTATTTTATTTTTTTTAAAGTTGTAGATTTACAATTTTTTTGTGCCTTGGTTTCAATTATACAATGATCAGATACCCATCCCTCCACCAGTGCCCATTTTCCACCACCATGGATAATATCCCTCCCACCCCCATCCCCCCATCCCCCCTGTCTCTGTGGCAGGGCAATCCCCTGTGTTCTCTCTCTCCTTTTGGGTGTTGTGGTCTGCAAAAGAGGCATTGAGTGGCAAACATGTTCAGTCCATAGTCTACTTTCGACATGCATCTCCCCTCCTGGGAGGATCCTCCAAACATCCTTTATTTGGTGCTCCCTTCTCTATCTGAACTGCCCTTTCCTCTAGGATACCCGGCTGGCCTCTAAGTTATGGAGTAATCCTCCTGGTGCTGATCTCAGCTATTCTTGGGTATTAATCTCATACCTTGTTACTTTATATCCCCCAGATGAATGCAATCTTTCTATGTCTATCCCTCTCTTTCTGACTCATTTCGCTTAGCATGATACTTTCCATATTGTACCACTTGTATGTAAATTTCATGACTTCATCTTTTCTAAGAGCTACATAGTACTCCATTGTGTAGATGTACCAAAGTTTCTTTAACCAATCATCTGTTCTAGGGCATTCAGGTTTCTTCCAGTTTCTGGCTATTATAAAGAGTGCTGCAATGAACAAACAAGTGCAGATGTCACTTCGACTATACATTTTTGCCTCTCTGGGATATATTCCCAGGAGTGGTATTGCTGGGTCAAATGGGAGCTCAATTTCTAATTTTTTGAGAATCGTCCATACTGTTTTCCAGAAGGGTTGAACCAGTGGACATTCCCACCAACAGTGAAAGAGTGTCCCTTTCTCGCCACATTCACGCCAGCATCGGTTGCTTTTGTTCTTTTGAATGTGAAAAGCCCAACATTATTATTTGGAATTTTTCCCAATATTTCAGACCTGCCAAAAAGACATCATTAGATAATTTGTTTTCTATTGCTGATTATGAAGAGCTAATTTAGAATTCTGATATTTTAGTAATAACCCTAGAGGGATTACTGCCAAAAGCCACTGAGTTCTGAGATTGGTTTGTGTGCCTTTGGGATCATGGTCGTTCAGGAGCCGGAGGAGGCATTTTTGGGTGGCAACCCAGAGCATTGTCATGGCGGGGAGCAGGGCCGATTCCAACCCCCATCCCAAGAAGCCCCACATGCCTCATTAATGCAGTCTCATACCTGGCTGTTCATTAGGCTCTAAAAGATGGATGCCACCATGCCACCGCCGCAAGGGGGGACAGGTGGAGGGACAAACACCCTTCCCCTCCCAGAGCGGCATACCACTGTAGTTAAATGCACAGTCCAGATGCATTTTGGTTGGGCATTATATTTTGCTCTGGGCCCGCTCGAGCAAATTGACGATCGATGGGAGGGCCTTTACCTTTACCTTTACCTTACTACCACTATTCAAGCCTGTCTTTCAGGGACAAACACTAGATTATTTACTTTCCATTGATCACTTTGTATATCAGAAAATATCGTGTAGCCACATAAGCGGCCCTGTGGTTTGGAAGAATAATTCTGGTACCCGCATACCGGAGCCATGCTTGTAGAAGCGCATGCTCACCGGGATTCCATCTGGAGAAGGCAGAGAGATGGCACCTATCCCATCTGGGACCTCCTGGTGATATCGGTTCAGTATGGGACCCAGAGAATTCTCCGGGAGTTGTGGAGCCCACCAGACAGTTTTCTTTGCTTCTGTGTGCTGTAAGATGGCGCTGGGGGCAGGTGTGGTCATGACTACCGGGATCAGGGTCTGACTGGGAACTGGGGTGGAACTTCCCAGCCCAGTGTTCCCATGCGGTTTGGAAGAATAGTCCTGATACCTGCATACCGGAGCCATGCTTGTAGAAGCTCATAGTCACTGGGATTCCATCCGGAGAAGGCAGTTCCCTTATTTTTCTTTAATTTTATTGTTACAGTAATATTATTTAGTGAATTTATATATGGATAAAAAATGTGCAGTTTCTACTATGTGTTATTGAGATCAGAGATCAGAGATTTATGAGATCAGAGCTTGAAATTTAATGTTGAGAATAAAATCTCAAATAGTCAAGAAGCATGTAACATATATTGACTTATGTGGAAGAACAGTATGATATGCGTTGATATCACATAGAAGAGACTAATACAAATATGTTTGTGGGGATAAGAGAAGGGAAAATTGTCAGGGGTAAAATCCTGCTGGGGATATGCCTCTAGTCATATCTAAGGAAGTGAAAGATTTTTTTCCTTGTTTGAGGGCCACACCCAGTGGTGCTCAGGGCTTACATCTGGCTCTGCTCTCAGAGATCACTTTTGGCAATGTTTAGGGGGTATATATGGGGGACTGGGGAAAACACCTGCCCACTGCATGATCACTCTGGCCCAAAGAATTAAGGGTTTTCAAACTTGAAATGAAGACTATAGAATTTAGGGGAAATAATGTGAAAAATCTGAAGACTAGTGAAAGCAAAGAGTAAATATAAATGTTGAGAAGAATAAAATTTTAAAGTTTATTAAGAATCACTTTGGATAATAACTTATATAACTTTGATAGGTATTTGATTTTTATTTTGTGGTTAAGCTTTTAGGATATTTTCTTATAAATACTAAATTGATATTTTAAAATTGTATATATGTATACATATAAACTCATGTTTATGAAGATTGTTACAAAATTAAGTGAAGTTTCATTATTTTTCTATATTTAAAATTTTGAAATAAGTGGATTTGTACATGGCTTGTCATAATAAGTGAAGATTAGATGGAATAATTTTAATAGAAAATGTATCATATTTTCTTTCTTTTTTGCACTAAGACACATGTATTTATTATAAAGCAATTTAGATCGTCTCTTCAATAGATTCTACTCATCTTATCTAGTTCTCCCAGTATTTGTTGAGTAATTGTTCTAATATTTTATATAATTTTCCCCTGTTTTAAACATGTTATTGACTTGATTTCTCTTGAAATACATGATTTTTTAAAATAATTTTCACCCTGCTTATATCACTCCTATCTGGGCAACCTAATGCAATATCCTGATAAATTGACAAAAAGGTTACCACCTCATAAACAGACATAGCAGTTTTGATTTCTTGGGCTTTACATATGACTTTTGCTTTAAGTGAGAATTCCATGATTCCACTTATTTCCATGGCTAATCCTTATGCAATCTTGAGACTTTGATTTAAGAGCAAATTCTACTGAAATTGGACTGCCTCTCTTGATACTTCCTAAAATCTTTCCACAGCCCAGGTTTTAATCGCTGGTTTAGCAATTATCCTACCATCTGGAAATTGCTTCTTAAATTCTGCTTTCTACTCTTAAGTGTTGGAGAGTAAGTACTTTGTCTTTCTTATGGTTGTAGTCCTAGTAGCACAGTACTCTAAAATTTTAAGGGTATAGGAACATTTGTTAAATAAATGGTTCATACTATGCTCCATTAGTATAGAATTAAACCCAGCATATCTTGCTAATATTTGTATGACAGAATATACACATATATTATGGAAAAAAGTCCCTTCTTCAGTTTAATAGAGGTATTACATGAGAAAAGCATGAGGTTGCTCTAAGTCTTTGTTTCCCAGATGACCTCTAATGCTTGGAGAGTTTGGGTAAACAATTGGCATTACCAACCACACAATTTAGTCCTGGACTTGGACTTGTCCTGGAATTGTTGAAAATCTGAGGAGATCAGCACAATCTTTGCACAAAGTACAACTAAAACTAAGAATAGGGAAACAAAGTTAATTAAAAGATGATTCTAAATGCTAGAGACATTGTTATGAATTGCATTCATTTATCTTTAATAATATGAAAAGTTTTCATCATTGTTTCAGATTATTTTGGTGTTTTGCTTATGTATTTGATGTTCTAATAATTAAAAAATACAGTCCATAAAGTATATGTGACTAATATTCTTGAGTTCATTAAAAATGACAATTCTCCACAAACACTTTGATAAGTGGAATACATCTTGTAGGCTCATTTAATGTTAGAAATCATGAAGGATATCAAAACAGGAAACTCTTTAGTACATTCTTGGAATAATCTCACTACAGCAACTGTAATGATGTACCACATTGTTTAGGTAATTTAAAATAACAAATTTGTTCTCTCATGGTTTGAAAGCAAGAAGTCTAAAATGAAGTTGTAAGCAAAGCTATGTTCTCTCTAGATGAGGGATCAGTTTTGCTTTTTTCTGGTTTCTGGTTGTTACTTGGAATCCTTGTTATGCCTCCTTTCAGAGCTGCAAAAATCTCCTTTTGCTTTTATTGTCATGTCCTATCCTTTCCTCTGATCTTTATCTTCATATGGATTTTATAAAGAAATGAGTTATTTGTCTTAGAACCCACTCTATAGGGTATGCTTTTTATCTTAACTTGATTACAGTTACAAAGACCCTAGTTCCAAAAATATACTTTATATATACCAGGAAAGTATTAGGATGTGTGCATCTATTTTGTAATGTATATTTCAACCCACAACAGTTAAATATACTACATTTTACTCTCTATGGCCACTGGCTAATTATCTATCTTGATTGTCTTTTGCCTTTTATGATATTTGCTATAATTAATTAGATGTATACTTGTTTCAACTCCTAACTCATTTTCTAAAGTTTATTTGGTTCTCTATTTTCCTGACTCTTAGTGTCAGAGAACTTAGTATTATTTTCCAACTTTCTTTTCATCTGACACCTATGCTGATTATTTTCAGATCACATGACTTTAACTACCAAATACATGTTAAGAGTTTTTAATGCATGCATCCATTTCAGACTTCTCTCTTGAATCCTGGGCTTATCAAATGTTTTTTTGATATTCTCATGTAGACAACTTAAATATAGTATTCCTAAATTTTGAGAGCTATTCTTATTCTTATCTCCCATTCCCTCCTCTACCATTTACAGAAGCCATATAAAATCCTCTACTTTTATCACATTTATTCTAATATGTAATTTTACAACATTTTGTAGTCATTTAGGTCCAAGACCTGAAGTCATCAGAAACTCTTATGATCCCCTGAGAACCACTTTCTAACAGACTTGCTGATTTGATGTTAAAACAAAACTTCCAATTTGACCCCGTCTGTTTCTTCCCTGCTATCATCTTGTTTGGAGTCATCAACATAATTTTCTAACCACTTAAACATTTTTATTTAGACACTGTGATTTACAAAGTTGTTCCCATGGGCTTTCATGCAAACAGTGTTCCCAAACTGGACCCCACTACCTTGAGACTCCTTCCCTTTGGCTGTGACCCTAATATTCTTCCCCCCTCCACTTTGACTCCTTGACAGATACATTTTTTGTTGGTTGGTTGGTTGGTTGGTTTTGGAGCACCAGCCATCAGTGTTTAGAGCTTACTCCTGTCTCTAGTCAGGGATCACTCCTTTCGGTGCAAAGGAGAAAATCATATATAATCAAAAATAACCATAGGTGTCAGATGCAAAGGAAGTTGAAAATGAGATGCCTGAGATCAAACTCATATCAGCCACATACAAGGCAAATGCCCTACCAGTCTTACTATCTCTCTGGTCCCACGGACCATATGTTTTTAAACTGAAGTACTGTATCCTGGATCCCATACTTTTAGTTGTCTGTCTGACTTTTCCCCCTCTATTCTTGACAAAATATACAGGATAATGATTTAAAATCCATGCTAACCATGTTACTCTGAAAACAAAACAAAACACTAACATTTTCCTCCATTTTATATAGACGTAAAACTCTCAAAGGTTTTCCATTGCCAACAGGACAGCTGTGAGTTTTCTGACCTCATCCACTTTTCTATTTTGTAGGTGTTGCTCCAATTACAGTGTGTCTTTGCTACTACACAGTCTTGTTTCAATTTTTTTAATATATGTTACAGTATCACATCTCTTTAAAATTTTTCTCAAAATATAATTTCTGAAGAAAAATGAGTGTTATTTTAAATTATAAAACGTCCTTTCAGTCTGAAATTTTAGTATCCTACCTCCATCCTCATTCCCTCCCTTCCTTCCTTCCTTCCTCCCACCCTTCCTTCCTTCCTTCCTTCCTTCCTTCCTTCCTTCCTTCCTTCCTTCCTTCCTTCCTTCCTTCCTCCCTTCCTCTCTTTCCCTCTCTCTTTCTCTCTCTCCTTCCCGCTATCTATTCTTTCTTTTTTTTCTCCCGCCACCCCCCCCCCAAATGTTAGAATTTATTCCTATCTCTGTCCTCAGAGATCAATCATGGAAGTTCTTGGGTGACCAAATGAGGTGTCAGGAATTGAACCAAAGTTGGCCACAATCAAATCAATTTCTATAACCCCTTCATTAACTCTCTGACCCCTCATCTCTCTTCTTCCACTGTGCTATTTTACAGTATTTCAAAATACTTATTTGCCATTGCCTGAAAAAATTTTAACTCAACATTGATCTACGTATATTTTCTTTTATGCTTTAACTACCAACATGAATGTGTAATACATGATGATTATTTCAAGTTCAAAATTTGTAGTGAACTAACGAATGAATAGTAACAAATATAGCACTGTAGAACTGTCCTCCCATTGTTTATTGATTTGCTCAAGCGGTCCCAGTAACGTCTCCATTGTGAGACTTGTTGTTACTGTGTTTGTCATATCGAATATGTCATGGGGAACTTGCCAGACTTTGCTGTGTGGGCGAGATACTCTTGGTAACTTGCCGGGCTCTCTGAGAGGGGCAGAGGAATCAAACTCGGGTTGGCTGTATTGGCCACGTGCAAGGCAAACACCCTTCTTGCTGTGCTATCGCTCCAGCCCTTAACAAATACAACTTAGTAGTATTCTCAGTAGATGACTCAAATAATGATACTACTTCATTTAACATTTACTTAAGTTACAGAGAATAAATACTGTCGTCCTAATAGGTACCATCCCTAGTATTGATATTTTTCCTTGGTATCTTGGGATTCTTTACATAATTTAGCTGTTCCTGTCTATATGATAAGCTCAAAATAAGTGAGGCAACTGCAGTCTACATGATTAAGTAACTTGATCAATTTGTACAGTTGTGGTGCTCAGAGTCGACAGTCTGTGTGGATTAAAATTCGATTTTAACTCTTTTGTGATTTTACTTCTTTATAAACATTCAAGCACAAGTAGACATTTTTTTCTGCTTTGAATACATATGCTCTCTCATGTAGCAGAGTGGCATTTATTTATGTGAGACAGCTGCTTCTCATGCAGTTCTGAATTTGCTGGCCTAGATTTGTTAAAACTGCCACTGATACTCTTATTGTTTTTTTTTGCTTTTTTATTGTCATCAACTTCTTTTTAAAACAGTCTGTGACACACTGAGAAATGCTTCTAGAAAATGGCTTTGCAGCTCAAGAATGGCACTTCAGAACTAAGTAATTGAATATTTCACAGAGGAGTGTACTGAATGCACCGATTTCCTCAGGGCTTTGGTTGGACTCAGGGAAATGACAATGTGCTGCTCTTCAATAAGTCTTGAGCTGCCTCACAATAGGCCTTTTATGTAGAAGGCTGAGAACTCAATGTGACATTTACCTTAAAGAGGATTCACTAACTTTGCCTAATTTATTTACTTATTTATCTATTCAAGTCCATGTGCTTCTGCTACTTGAAAGTGGCTTTCTGAAATAAGGAATTTTCCCCCATTAATTTTCTTCTTATGAATTTGACCTCCAATTTACTTTCACATTCATCTAACAGATCTTTTAGGTGGTCGCTACTTTGCCTTGCATCTTTGGGTAGGGAGAAAAAGAGAAAATAGCATTAATCTGCTAGAACACTATATATTTAAATATAATAAAATCCATGTGCAGCTTCTGACACTGAAGCCAGAAGTAAAAAGAAAGAAAAAATAAAATCTGTTGTCACCATGATTTGATTTCAAATATTCACATTATGAATCCTCAGGTTTAAACAATGTCACATTTACAATTGGCATATGCAAATTATAGCCTTTAAAAGTGAAGAAGGGAAAACTCAGATAGAGCACTGATTTGCCTCAATCTGAAGTATTACTGCTTAAGGTGTTTAGGCTCAATGAATATATAAAATAACTTTTTTAAATACAATCATTTGTCAATGGCTTATTACACAGAATGACTGAATATCCTAAACCACATGGTCAATTGTTCAAATCTCTATTTCTGTATGGAATAAAGACAGTATCGAAGGCTGAGGACTCAGAGAAGTAGCACTTTTTATCCTAGAGTCATCCAAGTGTTTAGGATAATTGCTCGCACTGAGCACTGTAGCACTGTCCACCCGTTTTTCATTGATTTGCTCCAGCGGGCACCAATAATGTTTTCACTGTGAGAATTGTTGTTACTATTTTTGGCATATCGAATACACCACAGTTAGGTAGCCAGGCTCTGCCGTGTGGATTGAATACTCTCGGTAGCTTGCCGGGTCTTTGAGAAGGACAGAGGAATCGAACCTGGTTTGTCCGCATGCAAGGCAAATGCCCTACTCACTGTGCTATCTCTCCAGCCCAGAATAATTGCCAAGCAATTTTTATTAACCTGAAGTTCATATAGGATAGTCTGTTACTTTTTTATCTTTTAAAGTATATATTTTTATATTTTCAGATATAAACATTAACTCCTTAAATATTATATTATAATTTTGAAATCTGCCTAGAAAACTCAAATTTTGTATATTGATATATATATTACTGTGTTTGGCATAATCGAATACTCTCAGTAGCTTGCCGGGCTCTCCGAGAGGGGCAGAGGAATCGAACTCGGGTCGGCCATGTTGACCGCTTGTAAGGCGAATGCCCTACCCAATTGTTTTCTAAAGTTTGGGGACATTGGTCATAAAATATTTCAACAGAATTTTCCATATCCATAAGGATTCTGTCATTTACCATAAAATTTTGATATTACTAAAAGGCTATCTATTTAATATTTGGCAGTTGACCCATTTCTCAAGCACAGATAAAAGTAGAAATCAAAGATAAAAATTGTGTTAATTTGCAAAACAATTCCAGAATTGTAAGTCCCTATAAATTTGTTCCTTTTCTGATCTAGGGAACATTTGCTTACAGAAGTCGGCAGCTTCAAGTGATTTGAATGTTTTAGGAGCCAGGCAGATAGGTCAAAGGAATGGAGAAAATGCCCGCAAATATGGGGTCCTACATTAGGTCTTTACTACTACGTGAGCCTCCAATCAAGCACTGCTGGATGTGGTTCAGGTCAGGCTGGGCACTACGAGGCTCAAGCATACCCATTTTGTTGGTTCAAGTATCACAGGGTCAAGTATCTTTCACCTCAAACACCAACAAGATAGGCCATTCTAAAAATAAAATAAATATTTTATTTACCAGTATTTCCCAACTACATATTATGTCAATAAACATAGACAAGTTTGAATCCGGGAATGTTGGATGCTGTGAGGCACCTAAACACACCTTCAATTTCAGCAAACAAGTGAATTGGTCTTATTGCTGACATTTAGTTTCTCTATAGTCAGAAAAGATTAAGGGGACCTTTCTGAAAAGATTAAACCCAGATCTCAATGTCAAAACTTATAAGGCCCTTAATAAGAATTTTATTTCAGTACATACAAAGTTATTAACTGAAGGAAACTGCTTTAAAAGTTGGCTTGTATTTAACAGCTCCTAGGGAAATGCCTTCTAATACATAGAAAAAAAAATGCTTGCTAGGTGGTTAGTATTTAGTATGGGATATTATTAGCAGGAAATACCCACTAGTTACTTATGGTAAGTGAATCTATATTATAAGAATTTATGAGGCATGCCTTTCTATGCAATGTTATTATCATATACCTATCTATAGATATAAAATGAAGATGTCTGATAAATTAAGCATAATGCATTCTTTGTTGTGTGCAATAAATTTCAAGTGAATTCACTTATGTTATCTATTAATATATAGAACTCACATCTAGGTTAACAAAAAAGTCACAAGGAGACAAGATGTTATTGTTCCCCAATTTATAGTGCTCCCTTATTCCTTGTATCTTTAAATTTTTCAGTAGTAATTTCTACAGATAAGTCCCTGAACTTGTGGATATATTGATTCACAAGATAATTGTCAAATCAAACGATGAATTCCAAACATCCATTTCTTCATGACTTATCAGTTCACAGCTTGTAGATACTTAGTATTTTTTAAAACAATGTTAAACTTCTAGTAATTCAATAAAGAATGGCTCAATAAAATTCTTTAATAGTGGTTATGACACTGATCTTATACATTTAGGTAATATATATTTAGGTAACTTTAGGGAACTAATTTATACAGTTGGTTGATTCTTCAGAGTAAATGTCAAATATAATTTCTTGGGTTTATACTAGATACCTTTGAGGGGGATTTCATTCTTGACTATAATTTTATTATAATTAAAAATATTTTAATATTTAGGACTGGAGTGATAGCACAGCAGGTAGGACATTTGCCTTCCACGCAGCCGACCTGGGTTCGATTCCCAGAATCCTATATGGTCCCCCGAGCACTTCCAGGAGTAATTCCTGAGTGCAGAGCCAGAAGTAAGCACTGTGCATCACCAGGTGTGACCCAAAAAGCAAATTTGAACAGGATAAGTTTGAATAGATTGAAGGTCTAAATAAAAATGTGTTTTTTTTCTTGAATGAAAATGACAGCTTAGAGCAATAGCACAGCGGTAGGGCATTCGCCTTACAAGCGGCCAACATGGCCGACCCGAGTTCGATTCCTCCGCCCCTCTCGGAGAGCCCGGCAAGCTACCGAGAGTATTCGATATGCCAGACACAGTAACAACAAAGTCTCCAATGGAGACGTTACTGGGCCCGCTTGAGCAAATCGACGATCAACGGGAGGGCCTTTACCTTTATATATTGTAATTACATTTTAATTTAAATTTAACCTAAATAATATCTTCTTAAAGCACCAGAAAAGATCAAAACTTCAAATTTTTTATTTCTAGCTCATTATTTTATGAGCTGGTTAACCAAGTATATTCTAGCTTATTTTTGAAGCCTACTATAAATAGATGGATATGAGATACCTACACAAGAAATAAAAGAGATAATTTTTCAACAACAAAAAGATTCAGGAAATTATACAACCTAAATAACAGAGAGAAAATCCTAGGAACATGCATTATTTTCACTTCCAGAATATAAATATTTTACTAAAGAAAGTATATACAAGTTGAAAGCTTCAGCCAAAATACCGTGGGTAGGGACTTCCCCTCCATGTGGCCAACCCAGGTTTGATTCCCGCAATGAGAATGGTGTCTAAGCCCCACCAGGAATGATCCTTGAGCACAGAACAAGGAATAAGCCCTGAGCACTACTGGCTATAGTCCAAAAACTAAGTTTTAAACATTTTTTTAAAAGACCAATCAATTTATTTGCATAACAATACAAACAGTTTTGATAAATTTATGTTGTTGATCATCCCTAATCCTTTAGGGTGGGGAAAGGGATTAGTTGAAAATTAACATTTGTAATTATGAACAATATTCCAAATATAGTCAAATCATAGTTATCTTTAGCTCTAGTTGCAGATGTCAGTTACAGAAAAAATAACTTTTAATCCTAAAATTTATAAACAGGGACTGGAGCGATAGCACAGCATGTAGGGCAATTGCCTTGCATGCGGCCTGCCTGGGTTCAATTCCCAGCATCCCATACGGGCCCCTGAGCACCACCAGGAGTAATTCCTGAGTGCATGAGCCAGGAGTAACCTGTGCATTGACGGGTTAGACCCAAAAAGGAAAACAAAAGTAATTATAAACATAGGTACTGATCGATTGCACAGTGGTAGGGCATTTGCCTTGCACACGGCCGGCCCAGCCAATCCGGATTCAATTCCTCTGCCCCTCTCGGAGAGCCCAGCCCAGCTACCGAGAGTATCTCGCCTGTTCGGCAAAGCCTGGCAAGCTACCCATGAAGTATTCAATATGCCAAATACAGTAACAAGTCTCATAATGGAGAAGTTACTGGACCCGCTCAATGAACTACGGGAGGACAGAGCTACAGTGCTACATAGGTACTGATGACTCTTTTGGTCTATATAATAGTACTTTCCAAACAAGAACACATGAAATTTAGCACTACAAACAAACAAAAAAAGAGGTAAGTTTGAGTTAAAGTTTTAATATAATGATTAATATATATTCTACATGATAATGTTAAATACGAAAGCTGAATTTGGGATAAAAGTATGATCAGATAAACCATCAATTGTTTTCATTTCTCATAATTGTAATACAATCCTAGTTCAATATGGAATGAACAGTTTCAGTAAAGAACTAATCAAAGTAATCAAATATATATTTTTCCTTTTTCTTTCTGAATCACACCCAGCAATGTACGGGTGTGCATTCCTGGCTCTGCACTCAGGAATTACTCCTGTGGTGCTCAGAGGACCATATGGGATGTTGGAATTCAAACCCAGGTTGGCCGTGTGCAAAGCGAACGCCCAACCCGCTGTGCTATCGCACCAGCCCCAAAGCAGACAAATATTTATAGAACCATGAACTTTGTATTTTAATTTATATAATGAAAAAGGAATTAAAATACTCTGCATTTTAATTTTTATAACGAAAAAAGAATCAAGCTGTAAATGTGAATGCATATGAAATAAAATATAAAATATATATAAAATTTAAATTTAGTTTTATCAGCAAAACATACTACTTCCTTTTCTCTTATATAAGATATACACATTATTTTCTATTCAAAGCTAATGAACCAGCAAAATGAAATTGGCATGCTTTTTCAGTCAGCAATATGTTTCACTTCAGGAAACAAACACAATCTTTGTTTGTAGATGTAATAAACTAAAATTTTGCAAAACGGCACTAATAAGATCTTTGTCAGAGACTCCTGTTTCAGCTTGTTCAAGCTTACTTTGCCTTTAATTGATTTGATTAAAGCAGTATATCTGCATCATGTTTGCATATTTATTTATTATGCTCAAAGACTTCAAATATATGTAAAATTTGTACTGCTAATTAGTCTAACAGTTGTCAGTCTGACAGGTATAAATCTGTGTCTGTGTTCTTAACGGAATACCAGATTACTCTTCTTGACTCCCTTATGGATGAAAACAAGTGTATGAACTCCCATGAAACATACAGATAAAAACTCAAACTGTACCTTAATTGGTAACATTTATAAACTGCATGCCGCATGTATGTTTTCTTGTACTTTTCGAACTTCAAGTAATATGGAACTACATATATTTCCTAAATGTTATAAGTCCCTGAGGTATACAATTAGCCATAATAATTTTGACATTTGTGTTATGTCACCTTTAGAGAACTTCACTGTGACCTCTAGTGACTGTGGTTTGTAGAGAAAATTGCTTTATTTTGCATATGAAAGTGGTAAGATTAAGTTATGTGATTTGTTCTAAATCTTAAGGTATCCCCACCCCCAGGTGTTAGAGCTCAATCTTATTTCCTTATTCTTAGTGTAATATTTGAGTCTTTAGCCAACTTTAAATAATGGCCTTTGTTAATAATCTCTTCACTCAATGCCAGCCTTGATTGCAAGAAACCAGGCAAGCCTGAACATTATTAAACCATAAATTGGACTAATCCTCCCAATTATTTCTATTATGCTAACATTCTGTTGAAAATATATTGTTTTTGGAAGTTCTCTTGATGACTATCAGGAGTTGTGGTTGGATTTTCACTACAGTCCTGCACTTTTATAGAGAAATAAAGTATTCCTTACTTTATTTTTCTTCTCAAGGAACATTTGTTGCATATATACTATTAGCCTCAAATATGGAAGCTGTTCTTAAACAATTTTCTTTGCTCATGGCTATTAAATTTAGTGACATTCGGATTTAAATAACGGCAAAAAGATTATTTTAGTTTTTGGAAATGCTGAGGAGGAATATTGGATGAAAAATACAGGCTTCTATAAGAATAAAAGATAAAAACATTGGGTTAATTTTATATGAAAGCCTTAATTTTGTTTAGATATGAGTCAAGTGAATATGACTTGAGACTAGGGATGATGAGAACTCAAAAGGGAAACTATTCCAGATAAAGAATGACAGACCCAAAGGAGGAAATAGGAATTAGTGATTTCAAGAAACTTAGAGGGCTACAATGACTAAAGTGGAATTTTGGACAAAATAATGGAAGAGACAGTGCAAACAAAGTGTGATGTTGTGAACTCTATCTTAAACATAGGTAGATAATTTTATTTGTGAGTAAAGTTCACTCATTTGTCATAGAATTATTCTATGATCCATTAGGGTTCAAAATTATCACAAAAGGAATCACAAAAGGAATTGAGTTGCATAGTTACTACGTTTTTTTTAGGGACCACCTCATTGATTAAATATTGATTATGAGACTTCAATAAACAAGGTCTCTACTGTAGTCAACAGATGAAAGAAGAGCATTTTGGATTTTCCGGTTTTGCTTTTGCATAGATAAAAACTTAATCTGAATGCAGCCGGGGATCAAAATTTTGGATTCTCCTACAGATTAATGTCAATCTCAGTTACCTGGAGGTTATCAAGGTATATATTTATTTTGTGTATCTGTTATTGATTTTAACCTAAGCAAGCCTGAAAATCCTTCCTTGACAGTCCAGCTATTATCTTTCTAATTGGGTTGGGGACTCTTTGAGCACCCCCTAATTTAAGATTGAAAAATAAGTTAGAATCTTAGAGCACCACTTCATTTGAAGGGCTCTTGTTCAATAGCTCTAAATAATTTGTTCATTGGCTTCACACTAGAAATGGCTCGAATGCCACTCTGTCATATAGATATTTTTTCCTGGACATCTAATTCCCTATGTTCTCATTGTGGTTCATAAGGTTAAGCATTTATTATTTGAAAGGAGACTGACCGGGAGAAGTGTTTGTCAGCTCTTTTACAGTGGAGAGAGAGAGAGCTATTTCAGCACCCAGCACTGTGACACATGGGTAGAGGAAGGTGTCAGAATTTAAGATGAACTTATCTAGTGGCTTTTGTCTTCACTGCATTCTTCAGTCCACAAAACCATTAGTTTTCAAGTAATTTAATATTTTGTGTTAATTAATAGTTTAGCTGGTGATGGATAAAATACATGAGCCCTGAAGGTTTTAATTCAGTCTAAACAGCCATCAGAATTGTTTTTCTTTGGGGGGAGGAAAAATTATATATTAAAAAATATATGTATGAAATAGAAGCTGTTATATAAATTGAATTTGTTATATTATTATTCATGGGTTAGTGCGATATCATAGCGATATCATGTCTTGCACAGTGCCGACTGGAGTTTGATTCCTCTGTCCCTCTCGGAGAGCCCAGCAAGCAACTGAGAGTATCCTGCCCGCACAGGAGAGCCTGGCAAGTTCCCTGTGGCATATTGGATATGCCAAAAACAGTAACAACAAGTCTCACAATGGAGATGTTACTGGTGCCTGCTCAAACAAATCAATGAACAAGGGGACAATAGTGTCACAGTGCTTCAGTGCTATTATATTATTATTTAACCACTATTTTGCATATAGTACTTATGGTCTTTTTTCCCTACTGAAATTGTTTCAATAGGAATAACAGAACTCTCAGCTTCATATTGCTACATACTTGTGCCTTTGTTGTTGGCATTTTGATTTACATTGTTGGAGATACAGTCTGTCTTTTCCTGTCTTTGAAAACTATTGAGCTTATTCACCAATGTGGTTTGGTGCATGCCTCAGGCAACCACAAGCGAATGTCTGAGCTCGCAAAGCAGTGCAGAGATGCGATCAAGGAAGACCTCAAAGAGAGAAGAGCAGAAGTGCTGGTAGATGCAGCAGAAGCAGGGAAAAGCATTCATATCACCCGCCTGTCCTTCGCCAAATACAAGACCAAGATGACTGCCCTCTGACATTCTGATGGATCTATCACATCTTCCAGAAGGGCAATGCGGAAGATTATCCATGACTTCTACTCAGATCTCTTTGATAACCATGTCCACCTGTCCACATACCAAATTTCGCAGGATGGATATGTCATTCCCAATGTTCTCCCTTCTGAAATCCGACACGCCATTTTGTAGGTAAAGAAACGAACAGCACCAGACCCAGACAAGGTCAGACCTGAACACCTGAAGAACCTGCCTTCAGTACTTATCAATATGCTGGCTCGGCTCTTCACATGCTACCTGTCTGAATGCAAGGTTCCATCCCAATGGAAAACCAGCAGGACTGTACTACTGCACAAGAAGGGAGACATCCACGACATTGGCAACTATCGCTCAATCTGCCTATTGTCTGTCATCTACATGCTGTTCACTTGAATCATCCTGAATAGAATTGGCAGAACACTAGATGAAGGACAACCATGCGAGCAAGCCAGGTTCCACAAAGGTTCCACAAAGGATTCAGCACCATCAACCATATACACACAATAACCAAGCTCATTGAGCTTTCTCGGGAATTCAAGATGCTGCTCTGTCTAACGTTCATTTTTTAAAGAAGGCCTTTGATTTTGTTGAGACAGAAGCGGTCATTGAGGCCCTAGCCAATCAGGGCATTCAAACTCGATACATCAGGATCCTCTGTGAGCTGTATTAAGGATTCACTACCAGGCTCTCACCATTCTACAAAGAAGTAATCATTGATGTCAACAGAGGGGTTCAGCAGGGTGATACCATTTCACCGAAACTTGTCAGTGCCACCCTCGAGAACATCATGCGACAACTGGAATGGGAAGGAATGGGAGTGAAGATAGATGGTCGGCAACTACGCCACCTCTGCTTTGCTGATGACATTGTTCTAATAACAGCAAACATTAGCCAAGTGGCACAAATGTTGGCCGACTTCGACCGTGAGTGTGGAAAGGTCAGACTACAGCTGAATCTTACGAAGACAATGTTTATGAGAAACAGCCTCGTTCCTGATGCCCCATTCGCTCTCAATGGAACGACCATCTCCGAATGCAACAGCTATGGGTACCTAGGTCGAGAAGTCAACATGACAAATGACCTGGCACCCGAGCTGCGCAGGAGGAAGAGAGCGGCTTGGACCGCCTTCAAGAGCGTTGAAGAAATAGCTAAGAGGACGAAGAACCTCCAGCTCTGGGTATGTCTCTTTGATTCCACTGTTCTTCCTGCATTAACATATGCCTCAGAAACCTGGACCCTACTCAAACAGGATGAGAACGCTAGTAGGGTCTCCCAAAGAGGAATTGAAAGAGCTATGCTTGGCATATCACATTTCACTCAAATGAGAGAAAGAATCTGGAGTTCCGACCTCCGTCGATGATCAAGAATCAGAGACGCTGTCTTATTTGCCAAGGTGTCAAAAATCAGATGGGCTGGTCACGTAATGACATTTCAAGACGACCGCTGGACTAGAGCTGTTACCGACTGGTTTCCATGGGATGTCAAAAGATCCCGTGGCCGCCCACCTACCAGACGATCAGATTTCTTCATCAAGATCATGAACGATCAGTTTGAGGCCCTTAGTGTTCCTAGAGTGAACAGAGTCCATTGGGCTACACTAGCACGTGACAGGGACAAATGGAGACACTACTGGCGCCCGCTCAAGCAAATCGATGATTAACAGGAAGTCAAGTGATCAAGTGAAGTCACAGTGCTTGGAGGCTACTCTTTGGTAGGTTCTCAGGGGAGTATGAGAGATCAGGGTCTGAACCCAGGACATAAACATTGTTTTCATTTTAAAGGAATCACTTAAAATATTTATTTTCCTGGGTTTGGAGCGATAGCACAGTGGGTAGGGCATTTGCTTTGCATGCGGTCGACCAGGGTTCGATTCCTAGCATCCCATATGGTCCCCTGAGCACCACCAGGAGTAATTTCTGAGTGCATGAGCCAGGAGTAACCCCTGTGCATTGTTGGGTGTGACCCAAAAAAGAAAAAAAATCTTTCTTCTCCATGACCATGTGTTTCTTTAGAAGAGGCAAGGATTTCTATATACTGGTTTTAAATTTTACTGTAGGGTAGCTATGGGTTAGAACATAGAGTATTACACAGATGTGATGTGCTCAAAATATGAGGAGTTCATCTCAAAAGATTATCATTAGCATAACTAAATTTACGGCTATGTCTGCATATAAGGAGGAAGTAAAAAGTTAAGGAAACTGCTTAAAATTTGTTTTAAAGTCTAAATACTAAGTAGAGATCCTGGGTAGGATTAGAGGGAAGAACAAGAAAAGAACTATGGGCAGTGGTAGTTTTAAGAGTAGTTTTAATATGCAGATTGATGTACTATTTGACTGAAAAATAAACATTTACACTAAACCTTTGTTAATTTTAGTTAAAAAAATTCTGAAAGCATATAACCGAACAAAATTTCACATAAACACACACACACACACACACACACACACACACACACACACAAATTTTGAGTCCTACCATTAAACAAAGAATCCAAATGTAATTTAAAGATGTTGTTTTGAAGGTTACATGCCAATGGCTTAATAAGAAAACTAATTTCTATTTCCAGAAAAATTCAACTATTCCAGAAAAATAAACTATCCCTCAGTTTTTTTTAAGTAATTGATATGCTGCATAATTAAAGATTCTGAAACTGCTTTTGTAAATTGGATCAACAAAAGAAAGCGCCTTTTGGAATTGATACTCATGTATTTTTAAGTAGATTGTTCTTGCCCTTCCTTTTTTTTTAAGTTGATGATTATGTGACATTTCATCTTTTTGGAACTTTTTTGCTAGAACATAATTTTAATAAATAAAATATTAATTTGTGTTAATGAATGTTGAAATTACTGCCAGATCCCTATCTAAATTAATTTGTTCTTCCTTTTATTGATAGAAATTTATCATCATTTGGGAAGGCAGTGTGCATAAACTGAAAAAAGACAAGTTGTTTTCCCTCTTCCTTCCAATAAGATTGGTCTATTAACACAATTTTTTGTGGGGACAACACAAATTGTTGTGATCTTAGCTTACTCTCCTGCCTCTGTACTCAAGGATCACTCCTGGTGTTCAGGGAACCTATGAGGTGCTAAGGATCAAAGGGGAGTTAGTGTGTGTGAGGAACATGACCTACCTGCTCTGGAGATAATTGTTGACCTGAGAGAAATAAGAGTATAAACGTCTTTTATCCTTTAGGATTTTCAGGTGGTCAAGCGAAGGCAATACGAAAGAACTTGTGTGGCTGGCTTTCTTTTTCAGTTAAATCATGTTTCTATCACAAGGCTCAGATTTTAAGGAAAACTGATGATTAACTAAAGCAAACAATACATGGACATTAACTCTATAGACCCGTTTATTAACATTACAAATAGGAATTGATGTTAATGAGGTTTAGGAAACATAAGGGTTTTTGATATACTAATTTTGATTTATTAAATATCACTTAAATATCAAGCCCTAAACTAATGCATTTTTCTTAGCTAAAAGTCTGAACTCCATATTTACACACCTTTTAATGAACATCAAAATGAAAACTGTATTGCACAGGATACATTTATATTGTTTTTAACAGCTAATAATGGCAGCAATTACTCAAGAGGTACAAATCAGAATAGCTTGGAGAATTTTCCAACTGGTTTTTGTTATCGATTGTTGTTTTAATTTGACTCAAATTATGCATTATTTTTTAGGTTTTAGCAGCATATATATTCTGGCTCTATTATCTTGTCAAGTTAATCCCAGAAATATACTTTAACAACCAGAAAATATGCTATTCTGTGCATCATTCAGATCTAGAAGCTTTTTTCTACTGAGAAGGTATCAGTGATAATTCATCGATATTAGTATTTTCCTAACACATTTAAAAATATTTGAAAGCAAAGGGAGCATAATATCTCTTGCTGATGTTTGCTTTATGGTATTTGAAAAATTGCTTCTCTTCAATGTACTCAAAATTACTAAAGAATAAAGATAGCTATTTTCTTAACTAAATTTGAATAACCCTAGTGTTACGGCATATACTCTGTTTCAATTTCATCTTTACATGCTGCTGTTGAGAGGAATTAGATTTTTATTTGATATTTAGGAAAATATATTTTAATGCTAACATCTCCATCAAAATCTAGATGAACTGTGAAATTTTAATAACTGAGTACTCTTTTTCTATATCAATGTCCCATTTACATTTATAAACATGCCATTAAATTTACATACAGTTTTTAGCATCTTGTTATTATTGCTTCTTAAGAAATAGAAAATATAAAATAGTGGCTGCTGATATGTAACATATTACAGCAAAGTTATGGTTGATCTATATTTCATGATTTTAGGATCTTATTATAAACACAGCACTTTGAGAATAAATAAAAATATTATGAAGCTCATTTACTAGCATTTGGGAAATAAACTACATATATTTTTAGGTTATAGCTATTAAATGTTGTTCAAACCATTCTACTTAGAATTTCCTTGCTTGATTTACATACTATTTACTTAGAGGTAAAATATTTGATAATAAGTGTTTCAATTTCTCCTTCGGCTTTTAAAAAAACATGCACTTTATATATTTTGATACTTTGTGTAATCGGTAAAATTTTAAATTCATTATTTTTCAAAATAATTGGACTATTTATATTACTATATTCAAAACTAACTTGTTTGATATTAGTATACTTTACTACATATATGGATATTAGATATACACATTCATGTTTTATTGGGGGCCACTCTTAACACTGCTCAGAAATCCATGGGACAGTTTCAGCAATACTCAGTCCAGTGGTACTGGACAGGTGGTTGAGTGCTTGGATTTTACTATTCAGAGGCCAGCCTCCAGGGCTTAAACTGGTTCATCTGAGGGTCAGGAAGCATGCACTCAATTTGTCACACATGCTATGCACATGTTCTACCATAAATATTGAATATACACCTTCAATATGGGCTGGAGCAATAGCACAGCAGGTAAGGTGTTTGCCTTGCACGTGGTCAACCTGGGTTCGATTCCTCCATCCTCTTGGAGAGCCCAGAAAGTTACCAAAAGTATCCCGCCGGCACGGCAAAGCCTGGCAAGCTCCCCGTGGCATATTCGATATGCCAAAAACAGTAACAACAAGCATCACAATGGAGACATTACTGGTGCCCGCTCAAGCAAATTGATGAACAACGGGAAGACAGTGGTACAGTGCTATAACTCCAATATATTTTGAGGATATATTGGGGATATATTAAATTTTACTCCCAACCCCCAGTATGTGCACTATTTTTTAAAAATAGCACTGTCCTCCCGTTGTTCATTGATTTGCTCGAGCAGGCACCAGTAATGTCTCACAACAAATTGTGATGTTGTGAGAATTGTTGCTACTGTCTTTGGCATATTGAATACATCATGGATAGCTTGCCAGGCTTTAATGTGCGGGTGAGATACTCTTCGTAGCTTGCCGGGCTCTCCTAGAGGGGCGGAGGAATCGAACCTGGGTATTTTTTCTAAATTATATTATTTTAAAAATTAAACTGTTGTGTTCTGAAGCCAAGGGCATTCCATTTGTTCTCAAGAGTTTTAAAGTTTATTTAAATTATGGATCATTTTTCAGGTTTAAGCAGCCTCTATATTATGTTGTAATTATGTGCAATTACAAAAACAATTGTTTCTTGATCTTACAAGGTTGTAAATCATGTAAATGTGAATATATTAAAAATGTACATAAAAGACAAATATCAGTGTCCATGCGGTGCTAAGATGAAACCCAGAATGGTGCACATACCGGGCATGTTCTTGTGCTTTATTACATGAGCCAGATCCTTGATCTAATGCAATTTTTTAAGCAAAGAAACTCTAAGCTGTAGTGGTTTCCATAAATAAACTATATCAAAATTTTAAGAAACAAATAATACTGATGTTATAAAACATATTCAGAAAATTTAGATCATGTGAATAGCTCCTAATTTTTTATAATATATACATAATCACTGCAGAGCCTGAAATTACAAACACAATTGTTTTTTGATGTTAGTAAGTTATAACTCATATAGATATGAATATGCTCAAAAATATATAAAAGATAATTATGAGGAAATCAGATGCTTTCCCCAAATCAAAGGTATTTCAGCGTCATAAATCAGATCAATATAAATTCCAACTCAGTAGATACTGAGACATTTTTTGACAAACTCAATCAACATAGTTTCATGACCTTAGCTAAACAAAAAATTGATGAAATGTCTCAAATTTATGAAAGCATGTTTATTATAGACTTAATTGTACTTCCTCCAAGTATCGTATTTTATAAGACTGAATCTCCAATGTGAGCTGTTTTGAAATTGGGCCTTCAGTAGATAATAGACATTGACTGAGGTCATAAATAAAGTATCCCTTCAATAGGACAGGTGGCCATCTAATAAGAGGAAGAGATTTTTCTCTTTCTTTATGCTTAGACAAAAGGCTATATGAAGACAAAGTAAGAAAGTGTATGCTTACAAATCCAGATGAGAGGCATAACCCAAGAAGAAATTATGCTGATGTCTTGAGTTTAGATTGTAGCTTCCAGAATTCTGGGTGAAATCACTGCTATTTAAGCATCTCCATCTGTGGGACTTTGTTCTGACAGCTGGAGTATCAGGCATGTATGAAACATTAAAGAAAATCTGATAGCCGGTGGTGATTTATATTAATTTCTTCTTCAATCTTATTGTTTTCACAAGGATGTGCACTTTTTTGCATTGATTTTGAAGCCTGCTACCTGATGAAATAATGTATTCATTCTAACAGTTTTTCATTGGTTTCTTTAGATACTTCTATATCTATTATTCTTTCACCATCAAATTGTGGTAGTTTAAGTTCTCTAATTCAAATGTTTCTGATGATTTTTTTTCTTGCTTTATTGCTGTGGTGAAGACTTCCAACACTGTATTGAATGATATTGGTAAATAAACACCTTTGATTTCCAAAATTTATTAAATACCTAAGAAACAATGTATAATGGAAATTATGTATACATTGAAAAGTATAAATCATTATTGAAAGAAAGAGGTATCAGGAAATGAGAAAATATTCCATGTTCATGAATTTGAAGAATATGCATTGTTAAAATGACAATTTTACCCAAAACATTGTTCAGATTCAAAGTTTCAGCCTCATAAAATTTTCAGTGAACTTTTAAAAGGATTTTTAAGTAAACATTTCTGAAATTTGTATGGATTAGTATAATGTGATTTTTTGTGTCATTGCCATTTTGTTGGAAGAAAACTGTGTTTTATTAATTTAACCTTGGTCATACCGACACACACTATGTCAAAAGCATTGAGAAGTTCATAGACTTGAATATGATTCCATAACTCTTTCTAAGAGAAAGGAGTAAATGAAAGAGTTAATTTACTCATTCATTGAAACTTCTTTCATTATGTTTACTCTGAAGATTCTTCATTGCTTAGAGGACAGGGATAGAGTCATGAAGAAATCTGTCAAGGTCATTCTTAATGTTTAAAGCAAACACCTAAATGAATGACATTTTTTCACATAGTGAATAAACTATGAAGATTATAAGTGAAACTAGAAAAGTCTTCACAGTAAATGATGTTCGAAAAACTAGAAAATCACTTGAAAATCATGAAAGAAAATCACTAGCACATAAAAACACAGTTCAAAATATGGGTTGAAGTTCTGGATGTAAAAACTGAAATCATAAAATTCTAAAGCCATTAAAAATAATAACATGGATGGTGTGGCATTGACACTGGTCTTAAAGATGTGAGCTTGATTCCAACAGCAAAGGAAACAAAAATATATATACCAAATGGGAGATTTTCAAGTCAAAATATTTCTTCATAGTAATATAAGCTTGCATCAAAATAAAAAGACTATATTGAATGACAGAAATTATTTGCATATGTATAAAAATGGGTTTGAAAAGTACTAATAACTCACAAAACTCAACAGTCAAAGTACAAAGAAAGTTTTATAATGGGCATGTCTTGGAGACATAACAATGGTACTGAGGGGAGTGCTTTTGCCTTATATCTGGGTAACAGGGGTTCAATTCCAAACACCCCCAATAGTCATTAAATGATACCATGAGGAATTCCTAAGCATAGAGCCAAGAGTAAGTCCTGAGAACTGCTGGGTGTGACCCAAAAGCCAAAGGAAAGGAAAAAGAAAAAGGTCATTTCATGGATAAAGAATTTCCCATTATTAAGTAATGCCCTATAAACATAAGTTCTTAGATAATTATTTTTCACCAAGCTATAACTTTTGTTTTTCATTTAGTATAATAGCATACATTTTATTATATTATCTTATTATAAACATATTTATCTTCATAAATAAATGTGTAACTATATTTTATATGTGATGCAAAACTCTTTTTATGTATTTACATGTATATATACAAGAAATAAAACATTTCCAAATGTCTAAGATTTTTTTAACTTGGCTTTGATTATAACAATTATTTCTTTAATTCTAAATATTATATATTAACCAAATTTCCAAGTTCCTTGTCATCAATATCCAAATAGTATGCTGTAAAAATAAATCCTGTGTTGGGTAGTTTTCCCTTTTCTGATTTTTAAGTCTCCCTCTTTGATTTTCACCTATGGAAAGGATAGGTTCTAAGTGCTTCTTTAGGCATTGTTTAAATCATGGCTTTACTGCATAGGCTGAGAGTCTGCACTCCTTTCATTTATGAGCTTTCTGTTAATCTCATGTTTAGATGAACCAAAGAGGTAATCAGATATCAGTTTCCCTAAGCTCTGTTGATGCTCAATCTTTTTCCACTGGGAAGAGGTTGAAGGGGTTTGATGGAAGTATATTTTCCTTGCTTTAGGTTGAGTGCATTACCAGCAGGAATTCATGTCACTGATAAGATTCTTAGATCAAAGTGCTCTTTTTTAATGGATCATCTCTTATTTCTTTTATCTTGTATTCGGTCAACTGTTCTGTCATGTTCCCAGATTAATGATTCCTGCTTCTCCTCAAGTCATGTCATTCTTCCTTCACAGTTAAGAAGTGGTTGAGGGGAAAAAAATCCATTCTTGCACATATAAAATATGAACACATATTTAAAAATATATTCCAATGAACATTTTTGGTACAAGAAGAATCATCGAAAATATTGGAAGTTCAATAGTGAACAAATTAGTAAAGAGTATATGTCATTATTTTTAATTAAAACCAAAGTAAGTTTTAAGTATATCTGTGGTAAATGTAGTTTTCAACTATTTTTTGAATAATATGTACATGTCTATAATTTAACCATAGTCTCCCCTAAATAAAAAAAGGATCTGGTCTATTAATTTCTAGATATATTTCAAATGCATAACAGAGTCTAATACAGGATTGAATCTTAATGATAAAATGAAAAAAAATTTGGATTGGAATTATTTCAATCAAGAATAACCTTGAGAAAATTGAGTTCTGAGAAATTGGTTTGCATTACTTAGGTTAAAAAAAAACACAAGTGGTATTGTGGGGTCATATGGAAGCTCAATTTCTAGTTTTTGAAGAACTGTCCATATTGTTTTCCAGAAAGGCTAGACTAGAGGGCATTCCCACCTACAGTGAAAGAGCATCTCTTTTTCCCCACATCCATGTCAGCACTGGTTACTTTTGTTCTTTTGAATGTGTGAATGTGTGCCAATGTTTTTTTTTTTTTGTTCTTTTGAATATGTGGTGTAAGATGGTATCTCATTGTTGTTTTGATTTGCATCTCCCTGATGGCTAGTGATGTGTAACATTTTTTCATGAGCCTTTTGGCAATTTGTATTTCTTTTTTGAGGAAACTTCTGTTCATTTCTTCTCCCCATTTTTTGATGGGGTTGGAGAATTTTTCTTGTACAATTCTACCAGTGTCTTATATATCCTGGATGTTAATCCTTACCAGATGGGTATTGGGTAAATATTCTTTCTCATTCTGTGGGCTCTTTCTGTATTTTGGTCACTGTTTCTTTTGAAATACAGAAGCTTCTTAGTTTGATGTAGTCCCGTTTGTTTATGTTTGCTTCCACTTGCATGGTCAGTGCTGTTTCATCCTTAAAGATGCTTTTAGCTTAAAATTAAAAAAAAAAGAAAACAGAAAAATAACAGTCAATCAATAAGTGGAAATTTTTTGTATAAAGACCTATGTTAAGAGGCTACTGTATGAAATTTACTGAATATGAAGGAAATATGGCACAGATATGAAGGGAGAAGAAAAATCTGGTACAGAAGAGGAGGGTGAGTAGGGAAAGATCTCCTCTAAGACCTTAGTAGATAATGCTAACAACTTTTATATTTCTTCTTAAGATATTGAAAATCATTGAATCTATGTAAGCAGTGGATTGAAAGAATTAGATTTTTACTTTACAAGTGATCTCTATTGGTGGTTATTTCTAATGAAAAGTGTGAGGAATGGAGTCATGACACATAAAAAAAGAGATTGTCTTATTTTATCATTTACTATTTGCTAAAGAAGCATGTGATATTGAAGAAATTAGAAAGAATGACCAGTGTGATGGGAATAGAATAGGAGCATTGTAATGTTTGGGAACTGTGTATTCAAATAATGAATATGAAGTCCTGATTCTCTCTCGCCACTTGCGTTCGGTGGTCTCACACTGCTTACCCGACCCCGGGGCAGCCATGGCGACAGGTGGACCAAGGAAGAAATGAGGGTCAGGTTGGTTGGTATCAATTGCAGTTTATCCCAATATCCTCTCTATGCTCTTCTGACTCTCCTTTCCCTGAATCTCCTTCATTTCCTCTCTATTCTCGTCCATCCTCCTTGGTTCTTCCTCCCCCAATCGCCTTCATTCCTCCTCATGATGCTCCTTCATTCTTTTCCCTTTTTTTTCTGGATCCCCGTCGATCCTCCCCGTGCCACTCTTACAGTCTTAGTTATTTCCTCCCTCATGAGGGGGTTGGGCTAGCAAATACACCTAATGTGGTCATGCAATCAATGGATGTAAGATTCTTCATCCTTACAGCTTCAGGGGAAGCTTCTTCCAGGACAAAGTCTCATACAGCAAGACCTGCCTAAGGGAAAAATCCCATCTCTGGGTGTGTTTCTCCTTTCCTTAGTTCTACAACCATTTAAAGATTCATTTTAATTCTACTTCTTAATAATATTAGTCATTTAGTATTGACACAGTAAGAGATACATTAAGCTTGTAAGGTGGCTCTCCTGAGTAGATCTTGTTATAGATCTCAGACTATAGCGTTCAGGCCAGATTACTCTTCTATATCCCTAGCAGGGTTCTAATCCAGTTCTCACTTTTTGGATTGTGACAGAATTTGTCCATGACCATGCTCTTCACTTAGAGTTAAGTATTATGGTGCTTTGGCCTGGCCCATTTTGATGCCAGGATAGTTCACAGCTTGCCCTAGGTCCATCCAGTCTCTTGTCAGGACCGTGCTTTGGGGGTACTAGGAACTAAGGGAAATTGAGGCTTACATTGAGAAAGAAGATGCCTGGGACTTGGAGTCAATTAAATCCTGAGTTACAGAAACATAACATTAACTGTCTTCCTGTGTCTATACAAAAAGGACATTGCTTTGAAGTAACTATGCAAAGGATATAAGGAGAAGAGAAAAGCAACATTTGTCTTTACAAATCACAGATACTGCTTAGGGGAAAATGGTGATTAACTGGTTGGGAAGGAGAACACAAGAGAAGAGGTTACAGATAAGCACAGAGGAATGGGTATGCCTCAGGACCACTGTGATCAGAGTAACCCATAAAACCTATGCTTCCTGTTGCAAGGGAGACAGTACATACCAATGTTAACCTAAAATGTTTAGATCTATTTTCCCAAAAACAGAGGAATGGCGGGTATCTCAGGAGCATTGTGATGGGTATTACTCAGTAAACTCTCTGTGGCAAGGGAGAAAGAAAATACCAATGTTATCTTACAGGGAACACAAAATATTTAAAGTAGAAAAATTCACACTTCTCTATTTTATAGAAATGCTAGTCAAGATAGAGAAGAATTTATCAAATATGCACAATATATTATGGAGATTACTGACATGGATATTAATGTTGAATTCAATAAGGGCAAGTAAAACTACATATACTAAGCACATATACACGAGTAATTTTTAAAATTCTTAGATTAGAACAATGATGTACATTTTTCTCTAAAAATTGTGGGGTTGAGTCAAATATATCTAGAACTTGAAAACATGGAAAGCTGCATGTAAATGTGAGCTAATGAAGACAGTTGTGAGAAATTTTCCTTGAACTTACTTTAACAGCTATTAGGATTTAAGAGACACAGTTCTGTGACTGAGGAGTGGAAAGTTGGAAAAGATGTTCTTTAATAAGGTCTATAGTCTCACATGACTTTACAAGATATATTGCCACTGTGATAAGAGTCAATAACTAGAGTGCTGCTCTCCTACATAGTTAAAAAAAATAGCCACTTTATATTTAATCTGATAGACCTGTAACTAAATCTTCTTATGATCAGAATGATTTGGAAAAAAATAGGATCAATGAAAATATTTTGTAAGAAGCTATACATGAGTAATGCTATTAGAATTCTCCCAATTTATGGTCACCCATATACTTTTTTTCTAATTACAAGCTATACCACGCATTTTTCAAGTTGAGTTAAATATAACTAGAAATTGAAAACATGGAAAGCTGCATGTAAATGTGAGCTAATAAACAAATCACAAACCAATAAATAGCATTGACATCTCAGGAAAAAAATTATTAGAATGATGAGACAGATAAAATAAAATAATTATATACAATGTTTGTTTAAATAAAAGATGTCATTAAGAAGGAATAATAGAAAAGCTAAAATACATTGGAAACTTTAGAAATAAATAAGAAATGAAAAATAGAAATATTTCAATTTTTAAAAATAATTTTTAAATTATAAATTATTTGAATTATCTGATCATATAAAATCATATATGTTTGCAACTATAGATCAACATATACACAAATGCACAAAGAATAAGAGAGATATGGATAATTATAAATAAAGTAGAAAGAGCAAAATCTGATAAATTTAATTGGAATTTCAGATGAAGAAATCTAGAGGCTTGGGATAGACAATACCTGAATAAATAATTTAGTAAAATGTTTTAGAATAGGTGAAAAAATATTTATATTTGGGAAACAAAATATACAAATATGATTGCATTGCAACAGAATATTAAAGCAAAAGGTGGCAAAGTTTCACATTTCCAAAATCAATTTATTTGCCTGATGCCAATTTGTATTGTAGAGAAGAATCAGAATTTATGGTTTGTTATTTTGCTTTTGCAGGGCCAGGGATCAAGTCCCTTGAGTAATATACTCTCACTCAGGTAAAAACTTATTTATTTCAGCTAAGAAGTATAGAGTAAAATTGCCTTTTTTACATGTTATAGCAGCCTGAGATGTGTAAATAAAACATTTAAAGGTTGTTGGCAGGCGAAATACATTTCAATAATCTATTAATCACTTCAAAACACAAACCACCTTATTTTATTGGAAGAGCTGAACAATACTGTTGATAAATTTAGTATGGAGAAGATGCGTTGAACTCTGAATTCCAAAATTAGAAAAATTATATATTTTAAGCACAACGTAATTAATTGCCCTTAAAAAAGTATGCAAATATAAACTTCAAATAATTAAAAAAGCATATTATACAAAACCACTATATTGTTGTTGAGTTATAAACAAAATATGGGATGGTTTTAATTACCAATATGTTTGGAAAATAAATATTACTGCCATAAGTGCAAACCAAAGAGGAAAACATGATAAAAAAAAACATTATCCAAATAATAATGAGAACTCTTTATATCAAATCATCCTTTTTTAATGAAAAAGAAAGTAAAACTTTAATTAAATAAACACTTTTAGCACTTTGAAGGGACTGGAGTGAAAACACAGTGGGTAGGACTTTTGCCTTGCATGCGGCTGACCTGGCCAACAGGAGTTTGATTCTTCTGCCCGTCTCGGAGAGCCCAGCAAGCTACCGAGAGCATCTCGCCTGCATCGCAAAGCCTGGCAAGCTACCCATGACGCATTTGATATGCCAAAAAACAGTAACAATAAGTGTCACAATGGAGATGTAACTGGGCCCCCTGGAGAAAATTGATAAACAACAGGAGGACAGTGCTACAGTGCTACAGCACTTTGAAAAATATTGCAAAGGAAGCAAAAAAATTGAAGAAAATACATTAGAGACAAAAAATGTAAAGGTTGATACTTAAAATATAAAATTAACCTCTTTTTTGATTGCTCATGATCACTGTCACTGTCCTCCCGTTGTTCATTGATTTGCTCGAGTGGGCCCAGTAACGTCTCCATTGGAGACTTTGTTGTTACTATGTTTGGCATATCGAATACATCATGGGTAGCTTGCCAGGCTCTGCTGTGTGGACGAGATACTCTCGGTAGCTTGCCGGGCTCTCGGAGAGGGGCGGAGGAATCGAACTCGGGTCGGCCATGTTGGCTGCGTGCAAGGCAAATTCTCTAGCGCTGTTCTAACGCTCCACCCCGTTGCTCATGATAAAAAAAGAAAAAAATACATACATAAAACTGTTGAGTAAAGAGCAGGACCATAATAACAGAATTAATATATAAAAATTGAACCCAATTATCCTCAATTTTTATTAGGAAACCAATTGGTTAACCACAAAGAGTGTATCTTGTCAAGGTTAATTTAGAAAGACATAAAGAAAATCAAGAGTTGAATAACCATTGAAAATTTTTTATCCATTCTATACACAGCATAATGTTCATGTGATTTTTGATGAAAAATATAAAGAAAAGAGAATTTGAAATATAGATAATTCTAAATAATGTCTTTAAAAATAAATCTAGCAAAGATGGCTAGATTATACTTTATATGATAGGCAATAAGCCATATTAAAATGCTGGAACAATAAACAAGAAATGTGAAAACAAAAACATAAACACTAACAAGATGTTTAAAACTTCCCTTGGTAAGTGAAAACAGATATATAGTTTGAGGTGGGGTTTGATTGAGAATTTTGGTAAAAAATCACCCGTTAAAAATACAGAAAATACTAGGTTGAGGGTGAAAACATTTTTATACAATGAAGAGAGAGCTAAATTCATATATATTCTGTTGGATATTATAAACTGAACAAATTTGGTCTATACCAATGAATAGACCAAATGCAATGAAAACACAGTGGGACTGTCCGTGTCTATCCATCTGGACTATGCATATGGCAAGAGAATGGTCTATATTTAGCAGGTTCATATTTGATATCAACAAAATGGATATTTTCTATTTTTTAGATTCTGTTTTCTCTCGAGTTGGGATTTATAGCAGATAATAGAGTAAAGGGAACAGAAAGAGTGGCATCTTGAAGATAGACTTTTCCTTCAAAGAGTTTGAATGTTTGAAAAAATGTTAGTTGAAGTGAGCTACTCTGAAGACAATAAGGTTCCTGGAGTGAAAACCAGATATAATCAGGCCCATTTAAAATAGGGTCAGAGTTGTTTTGGTAGAAATAACTGCTATTTGTCACTTTTACTAGTCCAAATGACCTGCGGATAGGGCCCCAAAGCAATTCTTTTCCACACCTTAGTTTGAGAACACAGCAGTAAAGTGGACATCCTGATCATAAACCAATTAGGTCAGTAACCTAATTAGGTATAACTAAGAATAGTTTAAGCTGTTAACACTGATTAACTCCTTTCTTTAACAACTATCTCATATTATTTGTTATTCTAAAATCCCCTTAATTGTCTACTTCTTGGGGAAAATAATTGGTTTAAGCTAAAACTGTATGATATGAATTTCAAAGTATTAATATCAAATAAATGCTTGATTGCTTTCCATTTCAGCTTTTTTTTAGTTTCATGTTACCAATAGTGGCATTGAATAAATTGAAAACATGGTTTTAAGCAGATGATAATATATAGCAAATTAGCTTGCCCGGCTTTGTAACTTTCTGCAAGGACATTGCCTGATATCTTTGTTCCAGGTATAGTGAATAATGAAATTTTGAATGCATTGCCATCATTCATAAAGTATTAGTTCTTTAAAGCTTTGTAAATTAGCATGATTTATTTTTCTCAAGATATTCTAATAGTGTAAAGCATATTTTTTAGAATCCATTGGCATTTTACACATAGTATCTACACATGTTAATTTTTCTGTGATAAAAAGGTAAAGGTAAAGGCCCTCCCGTTGATCGTCGATTTGCTCGAGCGGGCCCAGTAACGTCTCCATTGGAGACTTTGTTGTTACTGTGTCTGGCATATCCAATACTCTCGGTAGCTTGCCGGGCTCTCCGAGAGGGGCGGAGGAATCGAACTTGGGTCGCCATGTTGGCCGCTTGTAAGGCGAACGCCCTACCCACTGTGCTATCGCTCCAGCCCATTTTTTTGGGTCGGCCATGTAGGCTGCTTGTAATGCGAACGCCCTACCCACTGTGCTATCGCTCCAGCCCAATTTTTCTGTGATGCATGATGAAAACTTATTTAATGTATAAAGCTTTGTTTCTTTGTCAATTGAAAAGAATAAATGTAATACATAAGAAGCATTATCACATTCCTAATGCAAATTATACCATTAGGGTCTTTTGTGCATTCCAGATGATAGACTAATTTTACGTTTATAATTCAGTGAAGTCTGATGAAGAGAGCATCTAAATTAAAATTTTTTAAAGGATAAAATTACAAAAGCCTGGTACTTGTAATTCACCACTCCTTAGAACTACTATAGTTGTGGCATTACTTTCATTTTGAGCAGAACCTGTTTATTCTAGATTAGAGGCACTGGTTCAACAGTGTTGAAGCCTTTGTTTTTGAAGGTAACTCAGATGAAATATTTGATTCATTATGCATCAACTGTGAATGTTAAGCACACTGTTGTTGTTTTTCTTAAGTAACAATGATATTTTAAAAATAATTTCTGACCATTATCTGCTAAGTGTGACTAACATTAATACTGATAGGCATAAACATTTTGTAAAAGAGGGGCCAGAGTGATAGCACAGCGGGTAGGGCGTTTGCCTTGCACGCAGCTGACCCGGGTTCGATCCCTGGTATCCCATATGGTCCCCCAAGCACAGCCAGGAGTAATTCCTCAGTGCAAGGCCAGGAGTAACCCCTGAACATTGCTGGGTGTGACCACAAAAAGCAAAAAAAAATTTATAAAAGAGCATTATCAGTTCCATTTTACTAATAGAACCAAGAGCTAATAAATGTGAGAGATAGGGTGAAATTCTGGAAAATCTGAGTTCAGGATGTAACTCAAGCTGTTCTGAGAAAGATCCTTTTTATTATGAGGTGATAATCCAAAACAAATGAGTATAAACTCTTTAACTCTTATTGCCTGGTAAATCATACAAATAGAGTAGAAGCAGTAAAATGACAATAAGAAAACTAATTTCTGCTTGGTAAGATGATGCCTTTGAGCAAAGTGACTCTGTAAAATCTAAGAAGAAATCAATCCAGCAGGAGGTATTTTAAATGGGATTTAGAAACTAGAAAGCCTGTTAACCATCATTGTTGGATATTGACCATAAATGATTTTTAGGATTCATCAGTGAATTACCTCTTTTGCTTCCCCAATCTGACAGTGCTCCTAGAGCACCCCTAATCCCCTGAGTTTATCTTTAACCTTTCCTTTGTGCTTTACCTCTCATTGTTATAATCCCTCAAGACATCCCTCAAGACATTTTTGGTAACTTAAAAATCAAAATTTCTGGTGATTCTGGACTTTGTATTTGAAGTGAAATATTCGCTTTTCTATTTCCCTATAGCCTTTTCATATTTCACAATAGAACAATGTGCTTCCTTAAACACAGAAAGACCGTTAATGCTATGCTCCTAATATTTGGGAGTTGGTTGAATCTGAAATATATCTACTCCTGGGTATTCATCATCATTTCTTGACTCAGGCTTCTGTTGCCGTAATTCTTAACACCCCACAAAGGGAGGTGCCATGGTTGAACTTGGATGGAACTGGGGCAAGATGGGACAATCTAGAAAGCATAGAAGTGTGTCCTTGATGCAAGCCATTTGACTTAAGTGACAGAGGAAGGAAGAGCTAAACCAGCCTGATTACCTAGCCTGGGATTTACAGAAGAAACCCAGCAGCCCTGCCCTAGCAGTGAAGAGAACTAAGTATTGGAAACTATATTTCTTGCTGTGTTTATCCAAATAATTGCAAGTATGAATAAGAAATTAATTTACTTATTTTAAATTTATTAGTAGCTAGGGAAAGAGAAAAGCAATATAATACTTGTTGCCCTTGGACGAAATCTTTCCATAAAGGCCCTGGGAGAAGAGTGTCTCTTTGAGTTAATTCCTGCAAGAGAATTATCTCTGCCTAATGCTTTACGTCTATAAATGATCAATCACGCCTACTTGTAGTTCTACACCTCAACCCCACCTCAGACCTTCTATAAGTTCTATAGCCATTTTGACCATCGGTCTGTGATCCCCTGTCTCTTTGTTCCTGTGCTGTGTAGGCTGGGGAGGCAGTTCTTAGCCACTGAATCACACATTTTGAACTCACACAACATCTCCATGTTTTTCTTCGCTCTCTTGCCTTCCTTCTACATTTTAGCCTCTGGGAACTAATGGAAGAGAGCATAGCATTATGTTCTAATCAAGTAAATTAAGGGGAACTATCTATATCTATATTATGACATGTAAAACACACACACACACACACATACACACACACACACACAAAACAAAACTGAGGGCAGTCTGACCACTATAGCAAAGTCAGTTATAAATGGCCCAAAGTGGTAAACACATCTTACACGACTCCAAAGCTGAGACAAAAAGGGATCAAATGAATTATAAATGGCCCTAAGGATTTGTCTTTTAAATACTTTGAAACTGTTCAACTGCCATCTCTAGCACATTAAGGCAGCTAATCCTTTATATAATTATTTATTTTGCTTTGGGGCCACACTCGGTGGGTACTTGCAACTTAATCCTTGTTATGCTCTCAGAGATCACTCACGGTAGGGCTCTGGGGAGCATATGGAGAAACAGGCATCAAACATGGGTTTTCCATTCTCAAAAAAAATCCTGCCTTGTATTATCCCTCCAGCCCCAGCACGTAATCCTTTAAAAGCACCTTTAACTATTCTATTACTACCATTCATTCTACTACTCATTAGATTCCTATTTAACCTATGTGTCATATATCATATCATTCATCCATATATTCATTCAACCCTTTATCTCTTGTTAGAATGCATAGTCTAAAAGTCTGTAATTCTTAGAATGAAAAATTATGCTCATTGTGTTTCAATTTTCTTAGTACCTAGCAGAAAATCCAGCTTTATAAAAGGTAAAGGTAAAGGCCCTCCCGTTGATCGTCGATTTGCTCGAGTGGGACCCAGTAACGTCTCCATCGGAGACTTTGTTGTTACTGTGTCTGGCATATCGAATACTCTCGGTAGCTTGCCGGGCTCTCCGAGAGGGGCGGAGGAATCGAACTCGGGTCGGCCATGTTGGCCGCTTGTAAGGCGAACGCCCTACCCGCTGTGCTATCACTCCAGCCCCCAGCTTTATAAATACAGATTAAATGTCTCTGGATCCACAAGAAACTCAACATAATGTAAATTTTCTGAACTTCAAACTTTTTTTACTCTAAAACATTGCTATTCAAATTCCTTTTCTGTTGGAAACTCCATTGTGGCAGTAATATTTTTGCTTACCTTCCATTTTCCTTATTTTCTCTATTTTTTGATGGAAGCAAGGATGGTACTTCATTTGATGATGCTCAGGCCTACTCAGGGTTTGCTCTTGGTGGTGCTTGGGGAGATTGTGTGATGCTGGGGATGACACCCAAGTCACCAACATGTAAAGCATGCCTTCAGCTTTTTGAGCCATCTTTTTGAAACTGCATTTTCTTAACATCCATGTCCACTTAACCAATTGGGTTTTAGCGGAATGATATTCTTCTGACATCGAAGAATTAGTCTACCATGCCTGTTTTAACTTATTTGTTTGTTTTTTGTTATTCCTAGAAAGTACATGACAGCAAAGATGTAAACCAACTTCAAATTCTTTAGTTCTTGATGAAGTATTTGTTTGTTCCCATTTATGTTCAATGTATTGTCCTCATATCTCTTTTTAGATGCAGATATGGTTTTCCTTATAAAATCTGGAGATTCCACATTTATATACTCCTTAAAATTTGCTTTAAATCATTGTATGCCCTTTAAGGACTGGTGTAGTTCCTTTGTAGTTTATTCACCAATCTATATTTAGTCAATCTGCTGTGATCTCAGGATTCACTTAATTTATCATATAATTAATTTTCACTTGCAAAGATCTCCTATCTTTCTCACATTATAGTTTGGTTCCTGTTGTAAACAAAGATCATAATGTCATAAATAAACCACTTAGTTTTACTTTGCAGAACTAAAGTGGGTGTTGAAGATATAACTAGATTTCAAATACATATTTTATGATAATATTTAAACAAAATTTTTAATCAGATTTTAAATAGACCAATAATTTTTCTTCAAGGGAGAAACTCCGCACCTGAGTCATCCCAGACAGTCCCTGTCGCTAGGCTGGAATCTTTTGAGCTTTCTGAGGGTGTGGGCAAGCACAGCCTCTTCTCTGCTAGGAAAGTCCAGGCAACCCACCCACACCTGACTTCCTCTGCCACATAAATGGGCTCACTCCATGACTAATCTTGGAGATGCCAACCTGCTGAATCATCCCAGTTCCATAGATCCTGAAAATCTCAAAACTTCAGTATTGTCAGTGCAGTAAGAGCAGAGCAAATTAAATGGGAAAGAGGCAAAGAAGCTCAGTAAACTCAGTGATTGAAAGGAATCGCATAGAGGGCCATCCAGCAACCAACAGTTCAATACATTCTCAGATAATAACTTTAATAACACTATTCACGATCACGATCACGACCACCCTGTTGTTCGTCGATTTGCCTCGAGCAGGTGCCAGTAACGTCTTCTTCGTCCTAGCCCTGAGATTTTTTTTTTTAAAGTGCCATATTCAAGGCTTTTTCAGGGTTAGGAGAATGAGACCCATCATTGTTACTGGTATTTGGCATATTGGGTATACCACGGGGAGTTTGCCAGACTCTGCCGTGTGGGCATGTTACATTTGGTAGCCTGCCAGTTTGACCAAATTAGGAATGAAATGATAAGATGTCGCGCGGCCGCATTTGTGGCCGCGCGCTTCCGGGAGCTGAGTGTGATAATCTCTGGATCCTGGCCGTTGTTGGAGTTACACGGCAGTTGGTGGGTGTAACTGTCTAGTTATTGGCAGGTCCAGTCCCAAACTGTGCAGGCTTGGAGATCTCAGCCCCGGGTCCCACACACCTGGGTTCCTCTGTCAGTTCTTTTATGCGTGAGGCTCATCCAAGTGTGTGGAGAGTGGTCCCAGCATGGCCTTGACTGGGCCTCGGTGGTCTTCAGCTGTTGGGCCCTGGTGGAAATAATATTATAACATACAACATAGAGTAGGTCATGAATGCTAAGGGGACAGGCTTTAAGGGGTTATTTGAAATTGGGGACATTGGGGAAGGGAAGGTCATACTGGTTATGAGGTTGGTGTTGGATGATTGGATACGTGAAATAACTATATTATGAAAAACTTTGTAAATCACCATGATCATATTATGTCAATCATTTCAAAGTTCAATTAAAATAATAATTTATATGTATGTATATGGTCATATGCTGTACTTAGAAAGTTTGAAATTTTGTTCAGATTCTTAACTCTCTAAGGAAATGCACAAGAATTTTCCACCTAGTCAAGTATTTTGGAAAAAATACATGGAAGCCTTCTAATATTTATCATGCAATCAGGATGAAACAATGAAGATGCATAATTATCTCTGTGAATGATAGTATTGATTGAACAGTAAATGAACTGTTCATATCCACATTATGTTTTGATATGAACTTCTTATATATATATAGCAAGCCCACAGTGCATGGAGAAAATGTTCCCAATGAAGGATAGGGCAGTGAGCCACTTAATTCCAGAATCATCAAAGTAGGAGAAAAGATGTATGTCTCCAAGTTGAAGAGAAAGAGAGAATTCTGAGCTATATTGCTCTTTCTTCAGTATGAAATATACAGTGATAGGATCCTTAGAGCTACACACATATTCAGAGAAGAATATCCTTTCAAATGCAAATACTTCAGAAACAGTGAGGTTCTTAGGACATGGATTTTATAACGAAGTCATTCTCTGTGGACTAACAAATTGTAGACTTGGGACATTATATATTTATACAGATAATGGGTACAATTTAAGTGGCTGCAACTCAACTTAATAGAAGAAAGAATAGGAATATAAATACATAAATGTACTTATATATGCACATTTATGTATATATTTTTCTTATTTTATTTTCAATACTTAATTAGGCTCATTTAAATTTTTTTCCTCCATAATTTAAATTTTTTGTTTGGACTTCTTCAGTTCATTATTTTGATTAGTATTTTAAAAACATGTTCCTAATTTTGCTTGAGCGGGCCCAGTAATTAAAAAAAAAAATTTCATTTTAGGCCACACCTGGACATGCTCAGGGCTTACTCCTGGCTAGGTCCTCAGGGATTATACCTGGTAGGTCTTGGGAACCATGGGGGTATACCAGGGGCATATCAGGAATCTCTGTCATTTGCGAGGTGCAAACAAAATAAAGTTTAGCCCTTAAGTCTACTGATCACTAGATATTTTCTATAGACACTGTGTAGGCTACTTTGCTCCTCTGAAACTCAGTTTCCACATCTCTATACTGACTCATTTGAGGTTAAGAACTTGTCACATGTTACACACTAAAAATTTGTGTGTAGTATTTGAATAGTTTTAATGTCGTATTTTCTGAGAATATTAAGATGTCTGATAAAAACAGCATGATTGGTTTTCTTGTTATTTTGAGTTTTTGAGTTTGCTTCAGACTAAACTCTGCCAGATATAATACCCATGAAAGTATACAATCAAAGATGTCTTAACCGTTTGCTGAAGAAGGAGTTGTAAGTCTATTGAATCCTAAATAGAGTCTATTGAGATTGAATAGATTTGATTAGGTTTGTGGAAGACTCAAATTCATCAGACTTATTTTTTGTTTTCTTTTAAAAAGTCAAATGTTTGCCTCTCTCACCTGCACACTCAGGCTTTGTGTAAATTGTAGTTCTTCTGGACAGGTTTTAAAGATTTTGAGGAATGAAATAAAGGAGAGTCATAAAATTCTCAATCTCAGCTTTCACAATCACAATCACAACCATCCTGTTGTTCGTCGATTGCTTCGAGCAGGCACCAGTAAAGTCTCCTTTGCCCTAGCCCTGAGATTTTAAAAAGTGCCATGTCGAAGGCTCTTTCAGAGTTAGAAGAATGAGACCCATCATCGTTACTGGTATTTGGCATATTGGGTACACCACGGGGAGTTTGCCAGACTCTGCTGTGTGAGCAGGTTACATTTGGTGGCCTGTCAGGATGTCCAAAGTAAGAATGAGATAATAAGATGTAGCTTCCAGGAGCTGCGTTTTATAGTCTCTGGGTCTTGGCTGTTGATGGGATTACACGGCGCCAGGGGGGCAGTTGGTGGGTGTGACCCCTGCCTACTGGAAAATGGAGGATCTGAGTGGAGGATGCTCAGCCCCGATCTGAGCAGACTTGGAGAACTCAGCCCCAGGACCCACATGCCTGTGTTCCTCTGCCGGTACCTTCATGCGTGTGGAGAGTGGTCTCAGCATGGTTGTGGCTGGTTCTGGAGGTCTTCGGCTGCTGGGGCTCTGCTCAAGGAGGGGAGGGAAACTCAACCAACTTCCCTACTGATAAAACGAGGTAAGAAGGCTGGGTGGGATGGGGTGGCAGAGAGATGAACAGCAGAAAAGGCATTTGCCTCACATTTGGCCAAGCGAGTTTGATTTCTGGTACCCCATGTGGTTGTCGAAGAACCTTCCCAAGTGATCCCTGAGCACACAGCTAGGAGTAATCTCTGAAAACAGCTGGGTGCACTTTCCAAAAAATCAAAAACAAAAAACAAAAGCTAGGAAGGAGCATGCAAATAAACAACAGATCTAGGGAGATTGATCACTCACTCATGGACAATGCTGACAATGCTGACCTGGAACAGTGCTGGATAGGTGATAGGTGAATGTATGCTTTCTATAGGACACAAAAGAAAAAAGATAAATATATTAAGTAGATAGAGAATGTCTTAGTGAAAACAGCCCTCCTTATGGAACCCCATGGAATCAGGAATGGAGTAATGATAAGCTTAAGAGTAGTAAGATGATTCTATTTTTATCTAAACCAAAGTTTGATTTTCGAGAGTTCAAGGTGTGAAAAAAAGTCAAACGCATTAAAATTAGTGAAAATAATTTTATATGTCTTTAGAAAGACTTTGGGTTCTCTATCACAGTCTATGTTGTCAAATTAATTTTTAGATTGCAAGTCAAGGAAAGCTCTTACAAAGGATATTGCAATGATTGAAGTATTATGGGTAAAGATAAATGCTTAAAAAGGGGTTTGGATGTCAGTATCTTGTTATAGTTATTTATTTGTTATAATTATTTAAACATTTCTGTTAACATTTGTGGCAAGGCCAGAGAGAACACAGCAGGTAACTTGCTTTTCTTGTACAACAGACTAGGGTTCTGAGAACTGCAGAGTACGATTCCAGAACAAACAAAAATGCTGTGTTAGTTTAGGTCAACTCCTAAATAAACTCTGTACTTTAAGTAATATAAATTTTGCTTTGTTTTGTTTTGGAGCCACACCAGTGGTGATCAAGGAATAATCCTGAATCTTTGCTCAGAGATCACTCCTGTCTCAGATGATGATAGAAGATGCTAGGGATCAAACCCAGGTTGGCCACCAACAAGGCAAGAGCCCTACATACTGTACCTGGCCCAACTAATATAAATTTAATTACATAAGTAAACAGAAGACACAGAGATAAGTAATCTGAAAGCATTTATTTGTAGTAAATACTGCAACAAAGATATCAGGTCGTATAATTTAAAATCTTGATCTATTTACTGAACTATGCCATTAATTAAATTATATCACTTAAATTCTTGATTGTAGAATCTTTTCACCTGCATCTAACTGGTAACTCCACATAGCTCTGCTCATATTATGCAAAGATTAATATGCTAAATTGATTTTCATAAAATTCTCACCAGGCATCTAATTAACACTGCTTAACCTGCTTATACCCATTGCTCTTTCACTGAAGTCCCTGTCCTCATATTATAAACCCACTAATTTTAAAAGCTAAATTGAGTGCTAGTTATAAAAGAGATACTATTTCACTAAAAAGAAAATCTTTATAAAATTTATTTTAGGGCCTGAGAGATAGTACAACTCACAAGGCACTTGCTTTGCAAGCATCTGATCTATGTTCAATCCCCTTCACCACATCTGTCCCAAATCCTCACCAGAAGTGATCCCTAAGCTCAGAATGAGGAGTAAATCTTGAACACTGCTGAGTTTGCCCCAAAATGAAAGAAAAGGAAGGAAGGAAGGAAGGAAGGAAGGAAGGAAGGAAGGAAGGAAGGAAGGAAGGAAGGGAGGGAGGGAGGGAGGGAGGGAGGAAAGTAGGGAGGAAGGAAAGGAGGAAGGAAGGGAGAAAGGAAGGGAGGGAGGGAGGGAGGAAAGAAAGTAGGCAGAGAGGAAGGAAGGAAGGAAGGAAGGAAGGAAGGAAGGAAGGAAGGAAGGAAGGAAGGAAGGAAAAATTTCATATGGAAGTACAGGGATTTTTCTCATAAAGTTATTACTGTGGAGTTAGATTTAGTTTTTAAAATTAAGATGAGTTCATGCTTATGAATTATCATTTTCAGCTTCAGCAGTACCGTAGTTTCAAAGTGAATTGTATTCAGCCTAGCTCAAGAAAAGATTGGGAGTTTAAAAGGCAAGAGCATTAAGAATATCTAATACAACCAAGGTCAGTCTGAAGTGGACATTCTAAAACCTAAAGAAACTTTTCTTTAAAACCATGTGTTTTTAAAAAGAAAATCAAAAACCCTATCAACAAATGGAGAGAGATCAAGTGCCACCATGTAAGCTCTACTACCAGCCTTGCTTCAGAGACCCATAAATAAATCTCGAAAGAGATAAAAAAAACAATAATCTCAGACCCGCTCATGGCTGAACAGAAACGGGGTAAATCAAGGGGGGCGGTTTGACCTCAGTCCTGCCCAAGCAGAGCTCCTGACAGCTGCTTGTTTTCACAATCCAAAAATCACCCACATAACCCTGGCTTGACTCCACTGCCTCAGGACAGACCTCACCAAGATTAGACTCCAATGAGTACAAAGAAATCCTTGATATTATAGATACGTGACTTACTAATTTCAAATATTCCATAATAAAAACTAAATCGCAGATAGGAATATAAAGCAACGAAATAAAAGGCTGGTTTATCTTATGACCAAATCCCACATGAGACCCCCGTCATGTTGGGTTCCAGTCGCTGCAGCACACACTTCAACAGCTGTGGAATCCTGAATAAATACCTTCATCCTTCAGATCTGAGTTACTCCAGCTAGGACAAGGCTACACTCGCACCTGTCCATATCTAATTTGTAATTTCTGCAGTCTGATGGGGTCAATTTTCTCTCTGTAGTATATGGAACATAAAGTCATTTGGTTTCATATTTTAACACTTTGAATATTTTAGCACTCTAATTTTAAGATTTGAAAATACATTATACTTGGTTTCACATTTACTATAGAGTATTCAAATTCAGAATTTGTTATTTAATAGCTTGAAACTATCTTTTCATCATTTGCACTCAATTCCACAACTCTCAGGGCCAGACCTATGAACTTATAGATTTTTCAGACTGATTGTATTTTATAATTTTTAAAAATATTTTACCAAAGAAAGAGATAAAACTGTCTAAAATCCCCTCCAGAATTTTAGTATCATTTTGTGAGTAATTATCAAATGGTTAAGATTAAAATATAATCTAATAAAATTATAGAATTTCTAAAGAAACTAATAGTTTGATAAGTTTTTTTTATAAAACTGAACTTTTGTTTTAGTTTATTATATCATATTAGCTTCAACGCAATGACTCAAATTAATTGAAAACTATACCCACAAAGAAAACTCCATTTTTGCAATTATAACATTCTTAGTAATAACTGTCAAAATCTGGAGCAATTCAATGTGGGATTCTCTACATAAATGAATACATATGCTGAGATCAAACATATAATGCAACATCAGCCATTTTTGTTAATTCCAAGAGTAATTTATAAACAGTTTTATTAATAAATAAAAGAGAGAGATGATATATTCTAATTGGATTTACAAGACGTTATATGATTTTGTTTTATATAGACATGTAAAAAATAATATAAAGTGTATAAAACACCTTTCCAGTAAAGATGTATGTGCCCTAACTCCAAGAGGAAAAGGCATAAATTGACATATAATAAATGATCCAAGTATATCATGACATTCAATGATGTGTGATACAACATAATAGAGGGAGTATAATGAGTTAAGAGGAATTATTTTGTTTGTTTGTTTGCTTGTTTTATTGAATCACCAAGAAATTCACAGTTCCAAAGTTGTTCATGATCTGGTTTCAGTCAATGTTCCAAAACCCATCCCTCCACCATTGTACCTTTCTCACCACCAATGTCACAGTTTCCCTCCTGCCATTCCCCACCATGCTCCCCAAACTGTCTCTGTGGCAGGCACTTTCCCCCCTGCCCCCAGTCTTTTGGGCATTATGGTTTGCAATATAGATACTGAAAGTTTATCATGTTTGTTCCTTTATCTTTCAGCATGCAGTTCTTATCCAGAGTGATCATTTTCAACTATCTTTGTTATAGTGATCCCTTTTCTATCCCAACTGCCTTCTCCTCAACTGTCTAGCACTTGAGATAGGAGAAGAGGGATTCTTATAATGAGGATCACAGGAAAGTGGTCATGTGTTGAGCTTTGTAGTTCTTTTGAATTTCATTTTTGTGATGAAACTGATTTAGATTTATTATAATAAAAATAACCCTATTTGTATGATTTATATACACCCCCTTGCTGGATCTGTGAAAAGGAAAGTCAAGGACTCAAATAGCCACTTACCAGTGTGAACAAAATACACCACTGTTGGCTTCTTCTTATCTCTATTACATCTGCCACTTTCTATTATTCTTGAGAGGCATTGAATGGTATCTTGTTATTTTTGTAGAAAGAATCTTGAAATATCAAATGGTTTGTTGTTTGAATGTAAGTAAGAGCAAAGACTTTTCTTCACAGGTGGTGGTATTTATTCATAACTATTCAGTTCATCCAATAAAACAAAACTTGTTCACAGAAAGTAGAACTGTATTTAATATTAAAAGATTATATTGTTGTCAGTGTCCTGAAACTACTATTTTAAAATCACTCTTTCTTTTATTTCTTTCTTTTCTTTTCTTCTTCTTCTTCTTTTTTTTTTTTACAAATGGAAGAACACAGTTCTTACAAACATTTGCAGTCTTCTCACTCACGAAATCGAGTAGACTTTAACACTGAGAATGCATTCTCTTTTGAAAAAAGTTTTAAACTATAAAGGTTAGAAAAATACTATCAATCATAGAACTTCTGTGAAACTTGTTTTTGAAAAATTTTAAGTGAGAGCTTAATGATACTTTATTGATACTTTTCTCACTACAAAAGCTTTTTCCCTATCCTATTTATGATGAAGTATTTCAGATATTTATTGGTTTTAATTATTAAATTTACATATGTTTAAAATTTTCCCAACCATCAGCAGTAATTTTCCCTAAATAAATAACTTTATTAGTATGCCACAATATGAATATTTTATAAATTTTGTTAAACAAAATTAAATATTAATGCAGTAAAATTTTTCTGATGACCCAATGCACTTAATATCAAAGTCATGTGAAACCAGTTAATTAGATACATTGCCCTTCAGAACTTGGTCATTTGCAGAACTCTTTATAGGAGTTATTTCACTACTGTCTCAGGAGCAGGTGACACGGAAATGACAAGAAATATAAGGGTACAATGAAAGTTATACTCTGAGGGCATTTTAAACCATTCTATGGAGACTGATATTTTTATACATTATTCTTGTTTATTACTATCATAGTAAAGTGAGTGCTGTTAAATCTAGAACAGTAATGACACAAGCAGTTAGAATGTTTCTTACCCATGGCAGAACTTTCAAAAATTGGAGTCAGTTGGAAATTTTGCCTCTACTTTCCCAAGCAAGTCTCTGACATATTTTAAATCTATCCCTGTAACTGCAGCAGTGTTTACAGCATCCTTTTCCTAAGATTCAATCAAAATGAAACTTTTTAAGTTCACACTTAAACAGTACATTCTCATCTGTACCTATTTTCTTATTACTTCACTGTCACTGTCACTGTCCTCCCATTGTTCATCAATTTGCTCGAGCGGGCCCAGTAACATTGTAAGACTTATTACTGTGTTTGGCATATTGAATATGCCACGGGTAGCTTGCCATGCTTTGCTGGGCGGGCAAGATAAGAAAGAGTATTGCTCCAAAATCTTGTAATTCTAAATCCTGAAATTATATACCATGTGAATATATCCAGAAAATTATTACCTAACTGCCGTTTAACCTGAATTTATCCTACAAATTTAACAAGTATTGGAAGCAGATGTTCTTCCAAACCACTAACTTTTAATGAAGTTACTAGACATAAGAAAAATAGTGCCAGTGAATATTTTATACATTTTACTTTAGTATTTTGGATGGTAGTATATTAAGGTATTTTTCTAAGAATTGAGCTTAAATAAACTGTGACCACTAGGCTCATCATCTATAACTATAAATTGTAGCTTCATGACATTCAAAGCATCATAATTGCCAATGGTGAACATATAGGCATACTGAGATGATATTGAATATTTGACTAGAGGCCTTTATAGAGACCATGATAACAAATTAAATATAAAATTTCAGATCAACAAAAAAATAGTGTCAAAAATGTTGGCTCCCCAATTATATAAATAATATTTGCATGACATTGTATTCTAATAAGTATTCAATAATAATGTTATGCCTAAAATAAGGGTTAGAGCGATAGCACAGCAGGTAGGGCATTTTCCTTGCAAGTGGTCAACATGGTCAACCTGAGTTTGATTCCTCCTTCCCTCTCTGAGAGCCCGGCAAGCTACCGAGAGTTTCTCACCTGCATGGCAAAGCCTGACTAGCTACCCGTGACATATTCAATATGCCAAACACAGTAACAAGTCTCACAATTTTACTGGGCCCACTCAAGCAAATTGATGAACAACGGGAGGACAATGACAGCCTAAAATAAATTTTGTACAATTTAAAAATATTGCTAAAACAAGATCAAAAGTTAGGTATGTGGGAGCCACACCCATAAACTATCTCCAGTTCAGCTATACAAGCTCATTTATTAGCTTTATTTTAGAGCCCATAGATAAATCTCAGAAGAGATCAAAAGCCACAATTAATCTTAGATCTGCTTATGGCTAAACAGACTGGGGTAAATCAGAGGGTGGTGGGTTGGCCTAGTGGAGATCCAAGCAGAGTCCCCATCAGCCACTTGCTTCCACAATCCAAAATTGCTGCCATAACCCTGGTCTGACTTTACCTCTTCAGGACGGATCTCACCAAGATATATCTGTCAAAAATTCTGGTATGCTGGTTTTGTGACTGAAATCTCCAGGCTTCCCTAGAGTTAGAGAGAGATACCTTCCCCCACTTCCAATACTCATGGAAGCGCTGGCAGTCACACTCACAAACCAACTCCAGTACCACTCCGTAAGTCTACTACTGGTCTTGTTTCAGAGGCACAGATATCAAATCTCGAAAGAGATTAAAAGCCACAATTGAGCTTGGATCTGCACATGGCTGAATAGAAATGAGGTAAATCAGAGGGGAACAGTTTGGCCTATGCCCGCCCAAGCATGACCTCACCAAGATAAAATCTGCTGAAAATACAGGTATGTGGGTTTTGTGACTAAAATCTCCAGGATTTCTCAGGTTCGGGATGGGCTACCTCCCCCCAACCTCCTGTACTTCTAGAAGCCTCAGCAGTCACATCCACAGCCCAAAGCTTCCACCCAATTGAAAAGCTACTCCAGAATTACCATCCAAATAAAAATACTGAATGGCCTGAACAAACACCATGACCTCTTGGCACCTGTATTGCAAACCATAATACATAAAAGTAAAAGGAGAGAGCAAGAAGAAAGTGCCTCTCATACAAGGAGGCTGTGAGTAAGAGGTAAGGAGTTAAGGCATGGTGGAGGGGAAACAGGGACATTGGTGGTGGGTAATGTACACTGGTGGATGGATGGGTACTGGATCATTGTATGACTGAAACCCAACTACGAACAACTTTGTAATGGTCTATCTCATGGATTACCAATTAAAAAAATTTTTTTAAGTAATATCGAGTTCATGACCATTTCAATCAGCTTAATCAATGCCTGAATAATAGCTGTACTCCTACATTTAAAAATAAACAAATAGAATAAAATCACCATTAAATGTGAATATTCTGTAAAATCCCAAAGAAACATTTATAATATTTAATATAATACTTGTATTCTCTTATATATATTCTCTGTCCCTCTCTAAGAGCCTGGAAAGCTACCCAGAGTATCCCACCCGCAGGCAGAGTTTGGTAAGCTCCCTATGGTGTGTTCAATATGCCAAAAACAGTAACAACAACGGGTCTTATTCCCTTGACCCTGAAAGAGCCTCCAATAAGGCACCATCGGGAAGGATAGGTAACGAGAGGCTGCTAAAATCTCAGGGCTGGGATGAATGGCGACCTTACTGGTGCTCACTCGAGCAAATCAATAAACAACAGGATGACAGTGATACAGTGATACAGTGAATATAATACTAATATATTCATATCACAAATCAAACCATTGTAGATATAATAATAAATTTGAACCTCTTGAAAAATCTTTGAAAATTACCAAAAGACATCACAGAGATACAACAAAGTAGGTACAAGCTGCTGCAAAGTGGTGCCAGTAAATTCACTCTATCCAGGGATGCCACAACCTTAAGTTTGTTAAAATAAAAAAATGCAATAAACATAAGGTATAGTAAAGTGAAGCACAATGAATGAAATATGATTATGCCTTTAAATAATTATTTTCTTTATGATTTTTGAGGTGTGCTTTTTACCCGCAATTTATCTCAATTGATTATAGTGTTGTCACACATGTCAGTTTTTGATGCCTGCTATTCTACTGTCTTCTTGTGATGGCTCCCATAACTTCTTGTTGAGAAGCTCTACAAATGAACAACAGTCATATTTCAAAACCTTTGGACTTAGAGATTTGCTGTTGATGGATACATATGTCCATGAATTCTTAGCTATATCTTCTTATCCTAGAGTCATCTACTTTGTACTTACCTCAGTGACGCATGCACACCTTCACCTGTCAACTATGTTTTGGTACGTTGTTCTTATTTTTAGCTTCTAGCATAAGCACTAAATTTAGTCCATTATCAATAATTACTTGCAATTATAGCACAGCATATTTGGATATCAGGGTTATGGATCTGTATGAAGTCCCTGATTAAACATATGCATTATAAACATTTTGTGGATATGCTTTGTCTTATGACTTGTGGTAATGTAATCAATCATTTATTTCAAGTTTTTCTTATTAAATGTCCCCACTTTCTGAGAATAAAAATTTAAGATTTTGTAAATATAGAATATGAAATGACCCTGTTCAGAATGCTTAGTATTTACACACCCAGAGAGGGAACAAGAAATGAAGGAGATAACTAATTTGAAGTTAATTGGGTTGGTTTGATTCCTGATTCTCCACAGTAGCTCTCTGAGTTAACTTCTCCAGGCTTATCTCTGCATATTTTCCATAAAATAGCTTTAACTTTAATAACTGTCATAGATAAAGATTCCTATGTTTTTCTCAAGTAAGAACCTTACCTAAAATGCTACTTCCTACATCACCCTATTTGAATGTAAAATATCACTCCTTAACTCTTCATTAAGTAGGAACCATGGTTGATACAATGCACATGCACTCTGTAAATTTCTAGTGCAAATAACTTTTTAAGTTCAAATACCATAGGAATCTAGAATTATTCAGAACATATGTGAACTTAATCACAACTATATATGAACCCTTGGAGTTTGGAATGAATTAATGTGTTTTTCAATAATGGAAAAATGACCAAAATTAGTTTGATAAAATAAGTCTAAAATATGTTAATTTTATATTTACCAAGCACTTACAATAACTAGATAAGTTTAATCTACTGTCAATTCAGTTCATGGAATCATGCACTCTGCATTTATTCTAATAGATAGGAGAGTAAAGACTCAATTAATGTCACTTTAGATCTCATGGAGAGATAAGAATTTAACATTCTAATTGTGTACCTACATTTTGAGGCTTTTAAACCATGGACTGTTAACATTTAGAGCTCAAAATGTATAAAGCTTTGTACTGCTAAAATAAATGCACTCAGACTAGTACGGTTTGCTTTCTACTTGAAATTTATGCATTCTGGTTTAATTCATTATTCTCTCTAATATATGATTTTCTTGTCTCAATTACATTTGTGAATATTGTATGGAAAAATCTCTGATGCTCAAACAATTGCATTAATTACAGTAAGAATTCTGGAATAGTAAAGATGAAATGCATTTAGACATTTGGTGGCATTTATAAACTTCTTATCAAGTTAAAGTATATAACCGGCTTTATTTTGCTGAAGTTATAAATACTTATGTCCATTTAAGTGACTCTTTCTATTGTGAGCAGATGCATGAAAATTTCATTAATGGTTTTATGATTGTCTTAAACTGACATCGACTTTATTACAGTTCTCATATCCTATTAGAGTCTTTTAGGATGATATCTAAACATTCAAATATTGTATTTTCAATAAAGAGGAGCTTAAGTTCTTTTTTAGAATTAGAATTTAACTTTGAGAAAAATAGAGAAGAAATTTATTCATAACCAAGATATAGTGTTTGCTTAATATTTAAAACTGAATGCCAATTGTTTTAGTCACAACTAATAGCAAATATCTCTGGCTTCACACCCTTTCCTTTTGCAAAAGAAGTCACCTTTCTGAGTTGTGGTAAAAGGTTGTTTGTTATATTTAATTGAAGGAAGCAGATTTCAAGCTGTGTGTAGGTGATACATGAATATTTCACTCCTGCTGACAAACACATTGACTGCTGTGTAATTCTTAAAATTGATTCAATCAAACTCATGCTGTTTATGCTTTTAATTGATTGAATTAAAACAGCATTTTAAACTTTTAATCATTCCATTACAGGGGTACCTTTGCTTGTTCATGCTCATGCCAATCCAGGTGTGCTGTGAATTCTTAACACGTGTAATACAACCAAAGGGTCACAAATGGCGTTTCAATTTTGGGGAAAACAATGAAAGACTGTATTATTGCAAATTAAAAGTACACTGCTACCTTGGGTAAATTTTGAAAATTTCTAGGTGAAGATATGGAAATGGTCACTTTTCCTGCCTCTTTAAATATATGTAAACGCCACCCATATTCTCTCAGCGCCACCCATACCCCTGAGCTTCTGGCATGGAAAAGACCCAGCCTCACAGCCTCGGGACTAATCTCAAGATATGCCAAACCAAAGAAGGGCCCAGTTCTACATCTCTTGGAGCAGCCGCCAAACACCTCCATGTATGTGTATATGTATGTATGCATGTACGTATGTATGGGGGTTTCTTTTTAAGCACAAATAAATTTGAGAACTGATAAAAATCGTCTATACAGAAACCCATGCAGAAACTGGAGACTGAGATTCTGCTCTCAGCGCACTTCAGTGCCAGCAACAAGGTATGGCCTTTGGTTTATCAGTGTTGCTCCTTCTCGGGAAATGATTAAAAACTATTTATACTGTCGAATGATTTTGTCTTTTATTCCATCATCATATACCAGGAACCTAAAGAAGTTAGTAATATTATAGATCTTCTAAATTATTTTCTAGTTAGTATTATGAATTTTTGGACCCTATGCCAGGATGTTTTCACTTGGAGCGACCCAGAAGGGGGTGGGTGAGAGCCCTTCCCACCCCAAGGGACCCAGCCCCTCCACTACCCAACTGCCATCACACTCCAGGCCACTTTCCACACACTTGGGCCGAGCATCACATATGAGTGAACATATTCCTGGACCGCATGGACGCAAAGTATTATAAGACACCCCTTATCCATTTTCCATAATTACCACACCATCTATGATAGATAAAAATATATGTATGCCTCTCGGAGAGCTCGGCAAGCTACTAAGGGAATCCGGCCTGCATGGAACCTGTCAAGCTTGCCGTGGTGTATTCAATATGCCAAAAACAGTAATAATAACGGGTCTCATTCCCCTAACCCTGAAAGAGCCTCCAATACGTTGGTAAAGATGAGTAAGGAGAGGCTGCTAAAATCTAATGGCTGGGACATATGGAGACGTTATTGGTGCCTGCTCAAAGAAATCAAAGAACAATGGGATAACAGCGATACAGTGATTCTGAATTTTAGCACTTTATATACATTTCAAGTGAAAATTTAAATTTAGCTTTTATTTTTTTTAATTACAGATTTCATGAAAATTCCTTCAGAGTGACTCCATTTCACTGTTGATTCATGACATACGGGATCAGTTATGCAGATTTGTTTAGAGATCCAACAACAATTTAGGATCTTTTTTACTTGCGTTGGATTTCATTCTTGCCTTTAGTACTATGAAGTTCTATAGTCAGTATTTAAAGAGTGATAGTAATATAAATATTAAAACTGAAAATTCTAACAAAATAAAATTAAAAATTATTTCAATTCTATCTTATATGAATGAGCCATGTTGCTAAAGGTACTATGCTGATATTACGATTACGATTACGATCATCCTGTTGTTCGTCGATTGCCTTGAGCAAGCACCAGTAACATCTCCTTCGCCCTAGCCCTGAGAAATGCTCTTTCAGGCTTAGGAGAATGAGACCCATCATTGTTACTGGTATTTGGCATATTGAGTACGCCACGGGGAGTTTGCCAGACTCTGCCGTGCGGGCAGGATACATTCGGTAGACTGCTGGGTTGTCCAAAGTAAGAACAAGATAATAAGATGTATTATACTTGAAAAATAGAATTTTAGAAATACTCATACAAAGAATGTTAGAGAACAAACCTCAAATAGCAACTCTAATGATGGCAAGGGATTAAATGTTTGGATCTTTTCTTCTGTGAATGTCAAGATAGAGATCAAAGTACTATTATTTTAATGGTTATTGATGTATACATCAAAACATATAGGTTTTCATAAACTAATATTCCAGTTCTTTTAGTATATTTTAATTTTAAGTTTTGGTTAAATTTTTAATTTTTTGGTAAATGTTTTCATTTATGCCTGTTTTGGTTATTTAAATTATTTTTGCCCATTTTGGTTATTTAAATTATTTTTGCTATTTAAATTAATTAATACCTTTTCTTTCATAACTTGTGCTCTGTGTTTAAAAGCCCCCAACATTTGGTCCCTATGCTGATATATGCTCAAGATTTAAATATAGAAGATAATTGAAAAAGATAGGACCAAATGATGCCAACTTCGTGAAACTCCCAGGTACACAGGTATTCAGGCTGAAAAATCTGGATCTTTTCAGAGTGGGGATAGGCAGCCTCTCTCAGCCAAGTTCTGCTGGAAGCCCCATCAATGCTACCTATATTCAGAACTACTGGCATAAAAACCCAGCTTTACATCATCTGGACTAATCTCAAGAGATACTAAGCCAAAGGACTGTTCCAGTTCTACATCTCCTGAAGCAGCCACCTAACACTTCCAAGTTTTAAAATTCTGATAGCCCAATAGGAGCACAGACAACTAGATGGGAATATAGTATAGAAGCTCAATGAGTGAAAATGATAAAAAATAAGGCTCAACTAGCAATAGCTCAGTAAAGTCTCAAACAATGCCTTGAATTATCCTATTGTGAGATATAATGATTTTTAAATTTTCTTTTACTGAAATGATGTCATTAGTGAAGCAGAGGTGATGCTGATTGTCTATCTTCACTCACATATCTTCCCATTCCAGTTGTTGCATGACGTTCTCGAGGGTGGCACTGAAGAATTTGGGTGAAATGGTGTCACCCTGCTGAACCCCTCTCTTGACATGGATGATCACTTCCTTGTAGAATGGTGAGATCTTGGTGGTGAATCCATGATACAGCTCAGGGAAGATCCTGATGTATTGGGTTTGAACTCCCTGTTTGGCTGGGGCTTTGATGACTGCTTCAGTCTCAACAGAATGAAAGGTCTTCTTTAAATTGATGAACGTTAGACAAAACGGCATGTTGAACTCCCGAGAAACCTCAAGCAGTGAGCTTGGTCACCGCTTGAGCTAATAGATGAGTAATGGGATGTCAAGTCATCCAGTGATCAAGATAATAAATCTAATCTGTAATCAATTTACTACTTATTGAATATTTAAATTTTTCACATAAGTAATTTATGACAAGTTAGAAAAAGCAAAAGTGGACATACAGTTCATATTTTATTTACCTTTTGGGTTTTGGGACCTCATTTTGCAGGTCTCGGGATAATTTGGCTGTGTCTTCAGGATTGCATATAATGTCGGAACTTGACAGCTGCTATCTTATCTGTGTAATTTTGACATAGCCATGAAGGTAATATTGATTGTGAGAGAATCGTGAACCTTGAGTCATGAACCCTGAACTTAAGAGTTCTTCAGGAAAATTCTATTGGGAAATCCTATTAAATTTGTAATTTAAATGGAAATTTATAATGTCATTAAGTGTATTAAGACTTAATTTTCCTTAGATACTGCCACTTTTTAAGCTTTGAGTAATATTGCATTCATCAACTCCTGGAGGAGCGATAGCACAGCGGTAGGGCATTTGTCTTGCATGCAGCCAACATGGCCGACCCGAGTTCGATTCCTCCGCCCCTCTCGGAGAGCCCAGCAAGCTACCGAGAGTATCTCGCCCACACGGCAGGGCCTGGCAAGCTCCCCGTGACGTATTCGATATGCCAAACACAGTAACAACAAAGTCTCAATGGAGACGTTACTGGGCCTGCTCGAGCAAATCGATGATCAACGGGAGGGCCTTTACTTACTTACTTATTTTACTCAACAACTCCTGGTGATTGGAACAACACCCTTCCATTTTAGCTTAATTTTACTTAAAAATATCAATAGCCCAAATAACAAGTATTTAAGAAAACACTACATCAAATTTTGATCATTATGATTATGCAACTCAGTTAAATGAACTAGACTAACTCAGCTTCAAGGATTTTATTTGTTCCCATGGACAAAATCCTTTAATTCCATTCTGAAAATGCATATAAATGATGTTCTATTAAAATTATTTATTATCACTTATTATTTTTGCCCTGAATGTTTATCCTGTCAGATGGTAGCATCTAAATTACTTTTTCTTGAGGAATAAAGATACTTATATGAAAGACTTTTGAATTTTTCTAAGACACAAATTTTAAGAGAATAATAATAATAATAATAAAACTATCCACAGCAATTAAACTTGGACACATGAAAATTTAAGAGGAGTAGGGATCACAAATATAGATTGATACAATAACAAAATACTCAAACAAATTGAAGATATTCATGAAGTTAATGCCTAACAATAAAGGTCATATAAAAACTATGAAGGCCTCAGGAAGACTAGAAAATGTGTAGTTAATCAGAAAAATAGAAAAAAGGGATTATATAATGTCATTCTTGAACTCAAAATGTGGCCATAAGCTGAGCGGAGCATGAGAATTTTTTAACTGGAACACTGCATTGAGGAAATAGAGACAGCCCTTGGAACTGTAAAGAGTGAATAGCCTGCCTGTAAAAGTACATTTTGATGTTGAAAACATTTCATTGAAGAAATAGAGGAAAGGGAGGGATGGAGTCAATACTTCATCTATAAACACAGAAGTGATAGTTATCACTAGATAGTTCTTTTGACATTTTTATCCAGGGGTCATCTACTAAAAATGATGTCTTCTCAGCAAAATTTAGTACCAAACACTTACGTTTGCACTTATTTTTTTAGTACTGTAAGTCTGCCCTCCTGCAAAAAAAAAAAAAAGAAAGAATAAAAGAGGTTATGGAAGATAGTAAATCAATTCCTGCATTAAAGAGATTGCCTTTTATCTACCTGGTGAAATGAATGTAGAGAAATAAATGTAGAATGTGAACTACTGTGTAAAATCCTTCTCCATTAATATTAGAATAGCAATTTCAAGTATTTTACTTCTTGTTCTTGTCTTCTTTTTCCTAGAACTTGCCTTGCACCTTAAAGTCCTATCAGGAATGAAAGAGATCTAATATTTTAATGTATATCTCTTTGGAGATAAAATCAGTAAAACAAAATATAAAGTCACATCAAATATTGAGAGTGAATGAGAGAAAGGAAGAGGGGAACTAGGAAGAAGTGGAGAATGTGAAGAAGAAACAAAAGAAAATAAAAGATTTTTCTAAAAGCATCACAAAATGTTTTAACTTTTCACTTTCTACCAAGAACAAAAACATTTTCACATTAGACAACTAATTGTATATTTAATTTTACCGAGAGTATCTCACCCGCATGGCAGAGCCTGGCAAGCTACCCGAGGCATATTCGATATGCCAAACACAGTAACAAGTCTCACGATGGAGATGTTAATGGACCCACTCGAGCAAATTGATGAACAAGGAGAGGACCGTGTGACCGTGACCAAAATGAGTCAAAGCGCTGACATAGTATTCAGCCCTAGTTCCCATCAAAATCCCGACAAACAATATAGTGTGTAACTCACTGTTAACTCTGATAACTGTTGCCTTAGGATGAGAAATTCCACAAATTTGGATTGATGGTTTCCATATCCTTTCTACTATACCAAAGCACTGCAGTTATGTCTTTACTATATTCTTTCTTCCTATCAAATTTATGTTTGTGTATGTGTGTGTGTGTGTTGAATATAGATGCCAAAAAATGAAATGGCTGGGCTACATGGGAGTTCTAATTTTGTATTTTTGAGACATCTTCAAATTGACAAAATAATTAACTACAGATGAATGGGTCAAGAATTCGTGATATTAAAAAAAATAGAAATAGAATTTTAAAAAATAGAAATAGAATTTAAAAAAAGAATCTGTGGTATTCATCCCCCCCAATAAAAAAGGGAATATATATAAATACAAATATATAATATATAAACACAGTACTATGAATTAAAAATCATTAAGTCATGCAGTTTACAGCAATATAAATGGAACTGGAACTATAATGTTAAATGGAATAAATCTGAGAGAGAAAGACAGATACCTGATGTTTGCACACATCTGTGGAACATAGAGTTAAATGAGTTAAATTCTGAATCTACAGAATAGAACTACTACTACAGAATAGAACAGTACTGAACAATGACAAGCTCTTGGCATGGGAATAACAGAATCGATTGACAAAAATCCCAAATACCTATGGGAGGGGTCAACTGGGGGCAGAGAAGAATGGGATGGAGAATTGGTAGAATACCAGAGAAGAATTGGAGGGACAGTGGTGAAAGTTCATGCACACTTTGACGTTGCTATGATTTTGTAAAATGACATACTAATTTTTAACAAGACCTAAACTACGCTTCTTAAATTACATTTTTGTTTTCTTTTGAAGCAAGGTAGTATCTTCCAAAACTTAGAAAGATGTGAGGAGAGAGAAAGGGAGAAGTACATATTTGCAAGAGAACACAGGAAGAAAAAGAGCAAAACATCCAATAATTTAAAGCAGAAAAAAAAACTAGAGAAAAAAAATGAGGGACAGAAAAGAAATAGGAAAGAATTAAAAATCTCTGAAAACAAACAACTGATATTTTAACTAGAGTAAATTCAACTTAATAAAATAAGTCAGCATAATTGAACTACTGAATTTCTTGAGCTTCTTAGTTTTTATATAGTTGTTATTTCCAGAGCATTTCAGTATCCAACATATTTTAAACATAAATGATTGTAAAGTTAGTGAGAAAAGAGTGCACTTAGCACCACTCATGTTTGCTGAGTATCCACTGCTAACAGAAATACTGGAAATAGCTTGTACAAGTGGAAGAGAGCAACAATATCTTACTAATCTTAAATCGGGAAGGAGGAAGAAAACATTAGTCACAAACACTGCTTTTACAAAGTCGTTGCTATGACTACACTCATACCATTTCTTAAGGTAAGGTCCTTTTGATTTCATGATTTTTCCCCCAGAAGTTTAGTTGTCCTAACATCGGTACCCACTTACACTGACATCGCAAGCATAATGAATTTATTTTTGTACAAGGTGTTTTTCTTCTTACATTCTACATGTTATTGCAGTAAGAAATGAAATGACATGAAGCATGGGGAATAAAAAGGTTCTGAGATAGTCCAATCTGCCTTTTAGAATGAATAAGAGCAAAGCTATGAGGATATATTACTCTCTAATTTTTAAAATAGAGATGGATTTTCTAAAAATAAAGCATTTTATTTAAACACAGTGATTTACAAAAGTGTACACAATAGAGTTTCAGGAACATTGCAGACCCTAGGAAAGATATTGGGTCATCCAGTCATCTTAGCCTTAAGTTGTTTGTCCTAATTCATGCCATCTCATTGATGGTTTTGACAAAACCATAATTTAACATTTAATGACAAAATAGAAAGAACAAAATACAATTCCTGCATCTTTCTATCACAAAATCCACAGTTCAGTTTTCATATATTCCAAATTTTTTGCCTGTTCCATAACTACTTTTCTCTTGAAGATCTAGACTTTAATTTACACTTTCATATTTTGCTATGTATATCTTATGGGCTACTAAAAGACTGAAAAATGTGATATGCAGTCTATTTAAGATGGAAGCTCCAGGAAGACAGGTATGTTATAAATTTAATCTGTGTAGTATATGGATCCTCTAGAAAAATGACTTATTCATGGTAATTTCTAGTTTAAGCTTAAATCCCTGGTATGAAAGATAACTTACTTCAGTTTAAGCCAATGTGGCAAAATAGTAAATTTAGATTAAGGGGAGGGGGCAATGTTGTTGATGGTGAGTGGTTCTTTAATATTTCTTCACTGATTTTACTTTCTTAATGAAGAGAGATTTTGACATGTTTTTTTTTCTTAGGACACCAAAGATGTCATAATGATTTTCTAATTATTATAAAACTGACACATTCTTGGCCTTTTTCCTCTGCTCAGTTGGGGCTATGAGTGAAAAAGTCAATAGCCACGCATTGACAAGAGGTATTGATGTTTACTCTACTAGCTTAGGTGTTGTTTCCCTCTGGACTTGCCTGAGCAGAAGCACTGGGAATTCTTGCAATTTGTGTTCTCCTGAGAAAGAAAATTCAGACAGTATTTATTTCTGCAGGTTAATCTTTTTCTGTTTCATATGGTTAGGTAAAAGGAGGTTTACCTCTGATTTCTGGACAAATTCAATTTACAGTGAAAGGCAAGCTTTTAGAAAACTGTGAGTATTCATTGTTCACATCATTTTAAGTAAGTGCATGCTATTATTACACTAATATTTTATTTATCATTTGGATCTTTATTTTATTTCCTTGAATCCAAAGAGAGAAAATGTGGGTGATTATTTATAAAAATTCCAGGACATCTTATTATGTCATACATCATTTTATAGTCATAACCTTAAATTATATTCCCACTATTAATGCACATTGTGCATCTTTGTAAACTTGAAATTTGCTATAGGAATTCTCTTTCTAAGTTGAAATTTGTAAAAATGTCTTCTATTTTCAATAGAGCCACTTTTAAGACTATCACTTAATGTTTTTCCCCAAAATTATTCTTCCAACATATTGAAACTTTCACTCAAAACTGTTAACAAGGATGGGATTGTGCGACCACTGCCCATTCCTAAGCCAAGTCTCTATAGTATTGTTTCATTGTCTTCAATGGTAATGACCTTTATCAATTTTAAGATTAAAAAGTTTTCTAAAGCGAAGTAGAAAAAAAAAAGTACCAGGAATAAAAGACAACCTTTCCTTTTTTAAAATATCACAACAAAGAAAGCTCCTTTTTATGAAAGAATAAGAAAACACCAGTATCCTTTGTAATGGATAAAAGAGAAAAACCTAAATCTCCTCAATAGATAATTTTTTATGGGCAAAGATATGGATTTAACCACATCTGAATGCTAATAGACCTGTAGTTCTGCATCTTTAATGCTGTTGCACTACACTGACTTATTAGTCATGAATTTCATGAAGCAGAGAAAAAAATTTAAATAAAAAAGTGGAAAAAATCAATGAAGTGGGTCAACATAATCTTTTTTTATTATCACTATATTTGGGACAATCTCAGAAATTTCCACTTAAAAGCGTATATTTATAAAAATCCAAGAGAATGAAAAAGGCAAGCAACCAGAAATATAGTATATAATTAACAAAAATCTAATGAGTTTTTTAAAAATAAACTAATTTCAAGTTTGTGACAACTGGTGAAGGTCTTGTGGTCCAATAAGTGCCTTATTTGTGCAGTATGACAAGACTTAAGGCAGAAACTGGAATTGTTATAATAAAATCTCATCATTTGACATACAGTGAAAGAAAATATGATGAAACTTGACTAAAAATTCTACAGTCCCATTCTTTACATAGCAGAGAGTAAAGCCTAGTCTAGAAATAGGAAACTTTTTTCCCCCTTACTGTGGATCAAGATGGAAAACTTAAACAAACAATGGTTAAACACTAACCACTGTGATAGTAGAGAAAAATAATGTGATGAGTAGCATTAAATTGAATAAAATGAGTGTAAAAACTGCACATTTCTAACATCAATAACAGAAAAAAATGTTATGTAAATGTCACTTGGTTTATATTTATGATGCATATAGGAGTACAAATAAAAATAGATCTCATGCATATATGCTATTGTGTATATATGCTTGTCATCACTTTCATGAAGAGCTTTCTAACTTTGGGATATTGAACAGCTTGACAAATAGCATGCAAAGGAAAATAGGAGATAAATTTAAAAAAATTACCAAGAAAGAGAAGTTAAAGTTGATGAAACAATCCCCCACTAATGTGTGTCCACAGTTTGCAGATATTATTTTTTTGGTTCGATTGTGTGTCATGACAATAGAAACAGGTTCTATAACATTGGACAGATTGAATACAACAGCATTAGTGTTGTGAAGGGTAGGAGAAACACACGTTTGCTTTGAGTTTTAAAAGGATAATTAGTAGTAAGTGAAGAAAATGGAGTTTCTGTGAGAAATAACTTCCTTAAGCAAAACAAAATGTCAACGAAATTTAGTCCACCAAGTGACCAAATAAAAGTAAATTCTCTCTCTCTCTCTCTCTTTCTCTCTCTCTCTCTCTAAGTTTTTGACACAGCATCCATCTAAATGTACTTCCTTCACCACCACTTTTTTTTAAGGTCACAATTTCTAACTTCACTGGTAAACTTATTTCCTTGTCAGAGTATATGAATTTAAATACTAATCATGTACCTTAATGAAGGGCTGGGGACATGATGAAAGCTTGTTTGCCGAATCATCAGTCCCTCTGCAACTTAATCAAAACATAAATCTGCAATCTGCACTATTGTGGTTTATACATAAAGTTTTCTAAATTCTATGGAAAATGCTATCAGTTTCATGTTGGTGTCTTTAGAACCACCAGGGAGGTATGAAATCATTTAAATTGTAGCATGTCAACTCTGTTATTATCTATTTATCTATCCATGGATCATATATTGATCTACTCTATTTTTTTTCTTTTTTGGTTCACACCTAGCAATGCACAGGGGTTACTCCTGGCTCTGCACTCAGGAATTACTTCTGGCGATTTTCAGGGGACCATATGGGATGCTGGGAATCTAACCCAGGTTGACTACATGCAAGACAAATGCTAAGCCCTACCTGCTACGCTCACTCCAGCCCTACTACAGCTATTTTTCAGGGGTTGAATGAATTGCGGCAAATATTCAAATGAAGGAGAGTTTAATTGAAAGTATCACACACATATTAATAATATGCTCCAAGAGCATGAAAATATTAGAGAATGTCACTGTCACTGTCCTCCCATTGTTCATCGATTTGCTCGAGCAGGCCCAGTAACGTCTCCATTGTGACAATTGTTATTATGTTTGGCATATCGAATACATCACGGGTAGCTTGTGAGGCTTTGCCAGGTGAGCGAGATACTCTCAGTAGCTTGCTGGGCTCTCTGAGAGGGGCGGAGGAATCAAACTCGGATCGGCCATGCTGGCTGCATGCAAGGCAAATGCCCTACCCGCTGTGCTATCACTCCAGCCCGTTAGAGAATATTCTGTGGATAACATAGGTGTTCCAAAGTGGGTCTGAAAATAGTTTGAAAGATTGCATGTGGAGGCTTGGCTTGGTTTTTATGTTGCACAGAGACATGGTAAGACATTCCATGCAAAGAGGGCTTACAACATGAGAGCCTAGGAAGCTCAGAAAGGACCATTAGTACTTTCTCACCAGCTTTACTACATGTGCCGTAGTAAAAGAAAGGTAAGGTTTGGGATTATTAGCTATGAAATGCATGTCAAAAATTAAACTTCAATCTTCTGCAATACATTTCTTATGCTTTCCTACTGAAATTTCTCATTTTGCAAATAAATGAAAGTGAAATTATTAAGTAATAATTATATGATGGTGCTTATGAGGTCAGTGGTCCACGTCTGATTTTTAAAAAAATAAAATGATAGTTCTATTAAATATCTTTTGCTAGACCCGGTTGTGAGTTCTCATTTTGAGAAGTGGAATTGTTACCTTAGTGTCCATAAATGACATCTGAGGTTTTGAAACAGATCAGGTCTTCTTGACAGGGCCTTATATTCAAATTTTGCAACTATGGGAGACAGGAAGGGCCTTAGCTTTATATCTTTAGAACTGAGACAGGATTTTTGTTTGTTCGATTGTGCCATACCTGCGTAACTGGCCTCTGCTCAGTGTTTACACAGGCTCCACTCAGAGATCACTCCCAGTGGTCTCAGGAGATCACATGTAGAGATCACTAACCCAGATTGGCACCATGCAAGGCAAGTTGCCTATCCATCGTACTATATCTCTTGCAGGTACAGAATTTTTTATATTATAGTTAAATAATCTCAGAAATACAATGATTGTTATTGTTCTGACAGGGCAAAATGACCATATCATTTGTATTGACTCAGGAAACTATAATTCTATGGAAGGGGAAGATTGTGGGTCATGGCATCCAGTACCAAGATGGACTGAAGTTCAGCCAATTTTGCTGGCCCAATTGTGCTATTCTTACAAGCACATCCAAGAGAAGGGACAAAGAAGCAATAGTATGTGGTGGATAAATAACTATGTGTTATAGAGAGAGAGCAGAATATTATACCACTATAAAAATGTGAAATAACATCTTTTCTTGTAATTTGCCTAGAAATGATTGGCATCATGTTGATTGGAATAAGTCACAGATGTTGGAACTTTGAAATAAGTTCTTGGTAATGTTGCAGGGAAAGGTGCAGTAACCTGTATGGCAATACTATAAACATTAGCACTGTTGTAATATGCTACCGGCACTGCACTGAACTGCACTGTTCTCCCATTGTTCATCAATTTGCTAGAGAGGGCCCAGTAATGTCTCCATTTTAAGACTTGTTGTTACTGTGTTTGGCATATTGAATATGTCATGGGTAGCTTGCCAGGCTTTGCTGTGTGGGCTAGATACTCTCAGTAGCTTGCTGGACTCTCCGAGAGTAGTGGAGGAATCGAACCCGGCTCAGCCAGGGTGGCTGAGTGCAAGGCAAATGCCCTACAGCTGTGCTATTGCTCCAGCCCAATATACTACCTAAAAATAATAATTAGAATTAAAAAATAAGAAAGTACCAATAGACAAATAAGTACCAGATAATCTCACTTATCTGTGGTACATGTGAAAAACAAAACAAGTGAATAGATATATAGAATGATGAGAGACACTTGCCCTCTGATTGCACAACTGATGTTACCAAGCAATGGAGGGATGGTGGGGGTGGGGAAAGGTCGATGAGAAGTGACAAAGTGGCACATTGGCAGCGAAGAAGGAGAGAGAAAATGAGAAATATGAAGAGAAGGAAAAGGAAGAGGAGAATAAGAAGTAGGATGCTGAGGAGGAGAAGTGGAAGAGAAAGAGAAGAAGTAGTAGTAGGAGAAAAAGAAGGACAAGAAGAAAGGACTCCACTAAACTCCGGTGCTTAATGGGACCAATACTTTGAATATGACACTTACTTTTGATCACTTTTCATCCCTAAAATCTTCACGGGAGCCCCCAGGTCTGGAAGAGGTTTGCTCTTATCCATTGCAGTGATATGCATAAAGGAGAGAGAATTGGCAAATGCTCTACCCTCTGTACTACTTCCCTGAGCCCCATATATACTATTTTAAATCAACAGAAAAGAACCATTTGCAGGATAATGTAATTGTGATATAAGTTTACAATAGTCCAAAGCTTATTTAATTTTAATCTATTGTCTTTGGGTCTAATGTCATCATCAGTATCGGGTATTTTAGAACATTAAGTCAATGTCTCTCTGCTCCCTATTATTGACAAGCTCCCCTAAAACTAGAGGGGACCCTTGATTTAAATTAGGGAACAAGTCCTATGTATAATTGTAACATGAGCTTCTCCAAAAGTCCCTAGAGACTTGTCAATTGATATATTTGTTTAGAAATGGTGGTGAATGGATTCAACTGGGATTGGCAGCTTGCAAGGCAGATGATTCCTCTATTGTCTTTTCATTTTTCCAACTGTTATTCTCTTGTTTCCTTTTGAGAGGGGGGCCTACACCTACTGGTTCTTAAGGACTGCTCCCAGGCTCTTTCCTTGGGGATTGCTCTGGAGAACAAGTATTACTAGAGATTAAACATCAAGCCAGTTTAGTCAAACGCATGACAATTATTTTTACCCAACTTCTATCTTTCCAGTCCGACCATTCTTTCTAATCTACAGACTTTTGGTTAATGCACTCTTTCTAATCTGCAGGCATTTGGTTAGTGTAAGGAATAAAAAAAAGAGTATGTCTCTTGAGACAAAGAGTCTTGCATGTGCGCACACACACACACACTACTGCACAGAGAGGTAGAGACATTTGTTATGTCTTAAAATATAAATATTTCTGCAAAAATGAAGCTTTGTCAGAGCAGAATCAAAATAATATGTCTTTAAATATGGAGATTGTTGTAAAAAATAAAGCTTTTTCAGACCAGAATCAAAATTATAAAAATCTATTAACTTTTTTAAAAAAGGAAGTGTCAGTAACAGTTTGGACAATTATATACTATTGTTTGAAACTTGAAAGGACACTTAGCCTTAATGATCTGTGGATCCAATAAAAATTCAAAGACTATAGCAATTGCTAGCAGAGCATTTCCCCAATGCCCATTTCACTTGTGATCAAGGAAGATAATGGACATAAATGCCTGGTTTCTAATTTGCATTGCATTTTTCCATTTTATAAAACTGGGGATTTTGTTGTGATTATCTGAACCCTCTTCTGATGTTTAGTAGAATGTGTTTGGAGAGGCAGATAACATGTCATTCTAAATTCACAGATCTTCACAATGAAAGTAGTCAGAGCCATGGTTTATCTGAAAACTCTCATCCATCATTCTAAAGAGAAAGTCATTTCTGTTGAGAAAATGGACAGTTTCAGTTTGATGCCAGAATTGAACAGGATTTACAGTTGAAGTTGAGCAAATCTGTTTTCAGGAAAAAGTGTGAGCAAGATAATTGCTGACCAGATCATATGACAGTAGTTTTTATATTTTGTATAAATATTCCAGTTATATTTTCATTTCTTTGAAAGAAAGTAAATTGCACTGCTTCCTCCTAAATGCAACCATGAACAAATGGTGAGCTTTGGTCATGCTATTTAAACAAATTTATCAAGGTTGAATGTAAAATTTTAATCTTTTCTCTCTTCCTGTTTATGTATATATATATGTATATATGTGTGTGCATGCATATATATATATATATAGAAAGGACACTATATATATACATATATATATACATATATACACACAGATATGTATAAAACCAAAATGACTATGTATAAAAAGCCAGTGGAGTTGTTTTGGATCATATCATATTAACATAGCTGAACATGGTCTGATTTCTTTGGTCTTAGGATCTTTTGTTCTTCAGATTATTGTGACATTGCTATCTTTTTGTTTCATGATTTCTCTTAGATTCTTCATACATTTTTTTCTTCTACTTCAGATTACTTAAAATTTAACTTTTGTCAAAGTTATGAAACTTTTACATTTCTTTCTACTTTTTCTTGGAAAACTATTTAGCTTCATTGATGAAATCACGAAATTTTTTGGAACTCCTAAATAAGTATCTCTAGATAAATTCCTGTAGCTCCACAAATCATGCCTACCATCTCCTTGAGAGTCTCAGCTCTGTCTGAACTTCAGCATTTCCAAGTAAATTTAAGTATCCCATTCAACATTGCCCTTTACTGGTGAAAAATCAGTAATGGACATTCACTTCAGACTGGAGTCCTATCAACTTGAAGCTCTCTATGTTTCCTGTCTTTCTCTCTATTATATTCTCTCTACTATATAAATTATTAACAAATATTGCATATTCTAACTTTTTGATGTAAATAACCATTTTACATGCCTTTTCAAGCAATTTCTTAGCTTCTTTGTATCTACTGTCATTCTAGCTCATGTACCTCTTTGTGACCCCAATGATCTTCTAAGTAAAAGTTGGAATTAATCACATCTCTCATCTTGGGTTTCTACAAAGACTCTCTCTTTGCAAGAATGATAGAATGTGGCAGCCTTAAAAGAACATTTTATGTGTACCATAGTTATTTCTCGGATATCCTCTATAAAGTCTGTGCTGTCCATACTGAACTACCTATAATTCCCTAAACCTGTGCATTCTCTTCTTCCCTATCTTATTTGTAGTTTTCCTAACTTGGCATTACTATTTCATCTTTAAAACCTTCTTTATGAATAAAATAACAAGATAGTACTTCCAACCTCTTACCTCCAACTATACTCTGTGCATCTTCATAATCTCATAGAACCTACAATGTTATAATCCATATATTTCTGCCAATTTTCACAACCTATTTTACAGCCTCAAAATGCAGATACAAGTGTTTACATTTCTTTGTTTCTCAGGCTTGTAGAATACCAGGTGACAACAAGTAAGAAAATGTTTATCAGTTACTTTTAAATAAGTAACTATAATAAAAATTATGTTTATAGAGACATTTGCTTTGTTTCAATCAACTCAGAATATTATTTGAATTGGTCAGTTAAAACAAATATTCATTTACTACCTATTGCAGAACTTTTTATCAAAGATGAGTGATCTATTCAGTTTATAAATAAATTATTAGGAAACTTAAAAACAGCAATAGAGCATTTGCCTGCACTCGACAGCCCGGCCAAGCTGGGTTCAATTCCTCCACCCATCTCAGAGAGCCCGGCAAGCTACCGAGAGTATCTCGCCCACACGGCAAAGTCTGGCAAGCTACCCTGAAATATTCAGTATGCCTAACACAGTAACAACAAGTCTCACAATGGAGACGTTACTAGGCCCGCTCGAGCAAATCAATGAACAATGGGAGGACAGTGCTACAGTGCTACAGTGCCTTTTTAGTTTTTCCAATCAATGGGTCTGATACAAATTAGTCTCACAAGCATATCTTCTGGCAAGTGATTTCTTATCGTCTTTTTCAGTCTCCAATATGACTTCTCACTGTTTTTGAAAATTAGATTTATTTTATTAAGAACTATCCCTTTTTAACCAAAAGACATGATATTCTAGACCCTCCCCCCAAAAAGACATGATTTTTCTAGACAGAAAAATCCCTACCTCAAATTAGAAAAAGCAAACTCTTAATTTTCTCTTCATACTTTTGAAAAGTTTTCTGAGTAGGAAAGATATTAATATTACATACTTATTCTTTTTTACCTACCTCCCAGAATATAAATGTTACTTAAGAGATAATATTGAACAAAATGAGTATTGTTTTGGTGTATTTTATAGATAAGTTATTCATAGTTTTAAGTGGGTTTGGAATACTTTGTTATTTTCTAGAAGCTGTAACAAATACGGTCCTTGGTAAGCAAAAAAATGCCATTCAAATTTTAAAGGTGTCTAGCTGCAGAAATATTTTTAAAAAATGCTTATGTAGTGTAAGCTATGGTTGTTTGTTTAATCAAATTAAAGTGCACTGTTTACACTATCTGCAGAGTAAAGCAAAATAAAAGTAATTCATCCATAAGATTATATGATAGAAACTATCTCTAATTATAAACTAAAATCCTTAAATTCCAACAAGTAATTAAAATAGAATACCATCAACTGACTTTGGAAAAAATAATTATATCCTGAGAATGTTATAAGATTTAAAAGAATACATGTGCATTGAATCTTTAGAAAATATCATAGAATATGCATGCATATATATACCAAAAAAATAAAATAAAATAAAATAAATGCATGGATTATAATATTCTACCAGGTATTAGACTCTACCAAGTTTTGTCAAGTGATAAATAATTTAAAATAACCAATATCAAATTCATTGACAAATGTGAACAATGAACAGTCAAGGTTATGCTCTTCCTTCTTTCTTTGGGGCAGGAACAGGAAAATAATTAGAGCACATTCTTTACAAGTGCCATCATTGATAGCACAGAACTTATGTAGCACATGGAACAAGTTCTTTCAGAAGAATGCTTTATTATTTTTTTTCCTAAGCCACAGATGTTAGCTGTTTTCACATCAAAATAATGATGTTACTTATGAATTTCTTGGGAAAGCAGTTTTTGAAAAGCTTTTGAGAAGATGAGATGGGAGATGTGTTCTCAGAGCAAATAAAGAGAGTCATGCTTTCAAGTAGAATATCAGGAGAAGTAATTCTTAGACAGTTGCTTTGAGCAGTTATTTGAAGTGTCTGCTGAAAAGTTTACAGAGAAAATCTCAAAATCATTACTAACTTGCAAGAAATGGGATATCAAAAGGTCAGAATGAACATGAAAATGACAAACTTTTAAGATGTATGAATCCAAAGATATACATTTATTACAAGACTATAATTTTGCATTCGTATGTTACACTGTTCTTAAAATAAATTTTATATATGAAAGTTAATGCATAGTGAAGTTTTTACTTTGTCAATCTCTCAATGTTAATAATGTGCAACCACAATTCATATTAAAATACTATCTTGTCTCAGAAAGTCTACTTCTACTTCTCCCTACAAAAATTATTATCCTAAATTCTGTTCATGTAATGTCCCTGGATTATATACACATGCATACAAAGTGAAAAATATATGATATGCATTTTTGTGCATATCTGTCTCTTTTTCCTCCTGACATGAGATCTTATAAAACAAACATGGTTTTGTAATTGCAATAGATCAATCTTTTATAATAAATTAAATAAAATATAAAAGATACATTAAGATTAGTGTATTCTGTTATTTCTAGACACTTTGATGTCTATAGTTAAGAGGAATAATAACTCTTTGACACTGTTTTGTATGCTCTGGAATATAAATATGACCAGAGCTGATTCATGCGGAATTCTTATGTGTAGTTTTAGAAGAAACTGCAAAAGATTCCAAAACAAATTAGCAATCCCATAGATATGGAGGCCTGAAAAACACAACTGAATTGGGCATTTGCCTGACACTTGGCCAAACTGGGTTCAATCCCCAGAATCACTATATGAACCCCTGAGCCCACCAGGAGTGATCCTTGTATGCAGAGCCAGGATTAAGCCCCGAGCTGTGTCAGATGTGGAGTCAGGAATTAATAGTGTATTTTTAATTACTCATTACTTGTATAGTCTATTTAATAAAAAATAGGGTAAATCCAGCTTTCTATTTATACTTTTTTTATGTACTACTGACATGTAGCATTTTACAAGTTTTTTAAATCATGTATGTTTATTTTCTACATTTACACCAGCAAAGTGCTACCTATCATCTTTATTATATATATATAGGGCTGGAGCGATAGCACAGCTGGTAGGGCGTTCGCCTTACATGCGGCCAACATGGTCAACCCGAGTTCGATTCCTCCGCCCCTCTCGGAGAGCCTGGCAAGCTACCGAGAGTATTCGATATGCCAGACACAGTAACAACAAAGTCTCCAATGGAGAGGTTACTGGGCCTGCTCGAGCAAATCGATGATCAACGGGAGGGCCTTTACTTTACCTTCTTGATGATAGCTACTGTTTCAGGTTTGAGGTTATTTCTCATTATTGTTTTCATTCTGATACATTGTTCATATATCTTATTTTTTACCTTATTGATAGCTTATTATTTATATTTGGTTTCTCTGTATTTAATTAATTTCTTATTAAGACTTTCTTTTTCTAGCCATTTAAGTTGGCATTTAAATTCTGATAATTCTAGTGTGTGTTCATAGTAACAAATTTTATCAATTTATTACCTTTGTAACACAGAATTAACATAGTCTATTTTCATTATTATTTGGTACAGAAAATTTTCTATCTCTTGTTTAGCATTGCTGGAGTATTTGGAAGTTCAATAACTCATTTTCAAGCATTTGGTATTTGTATTTTTTTAAAAAAATAACTAGAGTTTTCTAATTCCTCTGTAGGCGTATAACATATTGAATAATTTCATTTCAGTCATTTGGAATGTATTGGTCCTTGCTTTATGGTCCAATGAATGTTCAATTTTAGAAAATGATTCATGTGCACCTATTAAGAATGTTGCAAAGTATTCCATGAATATCAACACATTTGTTAATCAAGTTATTCAAACTTTCTAGCTCACTTCTTATAGTTTTGTCAGCATGCTCCACTATTAATTAAGAAAACTTTGCTAAAACTTCCAGCTTAGTGAACTTACTTATTATATGCTATTTGTAAATATTCTTATGTTTTATTTAAATGCAAGTTAACATATGTATGGCCTCTATTGAGTTTTCTCATACTATTAAGAAAAATCAATCTATATTGATAGACAGTAATCTTATCTTTAGATTTTTATGTCATAAGTAAGCACATTTTAAATTTTTATTTGCATGTTATCATTGCTGTATGTCTTTACATTTTCAAATATCTTTACTTTTATATCTCCCTATGTTTAAGGTTTGGCTACTACAAGGAGTATGATCATATACTTTGCTTTTACTTATGAATGTAAAGTACTCATTTTTTTAATTTATCAATTACATTAATTTACCTCAAATGTTTACTGATTCAGCTGATGTATAAAAATTTTAAGTATTGATTTGGCATTTGTCTTACACGTGGCAGACCCGGATTTTATTCCTCCATCCCTCTCTGAGAGCCTGGCAAGCTACCGAGAGTATCCCGCCCCACACAGCAGTCCGGCAAGCTCCCTGTGTGGCATATTCAATAAACCAAAAACAGTAACAACAAATCTCACAATGGAGACGTTGCTGATGCCCGTGTGAGCAAATCGATGAACAATGAGAGGACAGTGAGGTAGTGCTTGATTTCTACCCAGTTATTGTTTTATTTCTTTCTTCTATTTGCTTACTGCCTTTATGCTTATACATATATTAATTATTAATTTTGTGATTACGGTGGGTATTACAAATATTTTATTGAATATTTCCTAACACAACCTGTATAATACTATTTTATTATTTGTGCTATCATTACAATATATTTAATCTTTAAATAAATTTCAATTACACAGAGGACTTTACCCAAATCCTCTTTTCTTCTTCCTATAAATTTAAGTTGCTGATATTCCTTTACATTTATCCAAGTAAATTAAATAATATATTTCACTTTATTACTTAGACCTTATCCTTTTGGGATCACTATTCTCTAAGAGTACTCCCCTCCCCAATTTGTATATTTAGCAATTAATACTAAATCAAATTTTGTAAGTCTAGAGAACTATTCTTTTACAATACTTAAAAAATGTTTAGATAGATTCTATAAACTAAACATAATTGTTCTTAATTACTCAAATGAGTCAACTCATTCTCATCTAGCTCTATGATTTCTAATGACCAATCAGCTACTAGAAGTCAACTAAATTGTTGAAGGCAATATTATTTTTCTCCATAAATTTTAGTGAAAATGTAGTAAATTAGAGATTTCTGGTTTTCCTTGTGTTTGTTTTTGGTCAAACCTAGTAGTGTTCAAGGCTTACTCCATGCTCTGTGCTCAGGGATCACCCCTGGTGGAACTCAGGGAGCACCATATGTGATGCTGGGGATTGAACCAGATCACCCACTATATGCCTAGGTTCTTTTTCTTTGTAAACTGAGAAAATTATCTAATAATATATGAAGCATAGTTTTCTACTTCTTTATGGTTTTCTCTACATTTTATGACTTCAGTAACCAACAATGAGTCATAAACCATATGCCACATTTTGCTAATTCAATTTCATTGTATATACCGTAGAAAACTATGTAAAATTGTCACTAGGAATAACTCAATTTAATGGAAGAGGAAAATAAAATGTGAAGTAACCTAGCAAAAACCTAACATTTAGGCTTTACAGAAAGAACTGAAATTAACTTGCAGGCAAGAACTTTAATAGTATGTCCACATGTATTTGGAGAAAGTTGTAATAGGATACTTTTAATTAAATAAAAAAAACAGTAGTGAGAGATACTTGAATATATGGTAAATTTGAAAAAGCTTTTAAGAAATGTGAATGTGAATTGTATATTAACTGTGACACTAACAGAATCCATAAATTGTTTAGGATGACACTTTGGTCATCCTAAATGTTTAGGATGTTTTAGGGCCTTTGTTTAGGGCCTGTTTAAAAAAAAAGGAATTTTAATAAGGCTTCCCCTATTTATAATTTAAAAATTTATTGATATAATCTTATTTAAGTCATTTTTCTTTATGTATTGTACTACCACAAATTACAAATTAGAAAGTTACTAATGGTTGAGTTTAAGGGCATACAATATTCCAACACCAATCCCTTAAAATAACTTCTTTTTTTTTTTTTAATTCAAACACTGTGCTCAGAGGGAAAACATGATGATATTATTTGTGGTGTTTTTTGTAAATAATGAGGAAAAAACTGCTGTACAGTTTATCATATTAAAAATGCTCTGTCTATAGTGCTGGAGAGACTGGACAGGGTTTAAGCTCTTGGCTTTCATGCCACTTCTTGGGTTTTGTCTCAGAGCACTGCCAGGTATGAGCCCTGAGCATGGAGAAAGGAGTGAGATCTAAGCACTGTTGAGTCTGGCCCCCAAACAAACAAACAAACAGCAACACAAAGAATCTCTGCAGATTCCTGCACACCATAATTGTTCTTTCTGTAAATATTTATGGTCTTCATATTCTGTTAGAAACAGGTACCTTATATAGGATGCCTTTTTGCAATATATTACTACTAAATTGGTTACCAAGCATCTATTACCTAAAGCTTTATGTTCACTACCTCTGAATATGTTCCCAAAAGAGCATGAAAATCCTTCATGATATCACAGAAAATGTTTGCACATCTTTAAACATTCTTAAGACTTTCCTTTAAAGCAAAGTGACTTATTAACCATTAATTAATTAGTAACATCTAAGTATACTTCTACTTTTGTTCCTTTTGTTTTTTACAGTGACATGTATCTTTTCCTTTAAGCATAGCACTGTCGCACTGTCCTCCTGTTGTTCATCAATTTGCTCGAGCAGGCACCAGTAACATCTCCGTTGTGAGACTTGTTGTTATTGTTTTTGGCATATCGAATACACTGGTAACTTGTGAGGTTTTGCCATGCAGGCGGGATACTCTTGGTAGCTTGCCGGGCTTTCTGAGAAGGGCAGAAGAATTGAACCTAGGTGGGCCACGTGCAAGGCAAACGCCCTACCTTCTGTGCTATCACTCCAGCCCTCCTTTAAGTATCTATGATTATTTTTTGTATTTTTGAAAATTAGATTAGCATTTAGGTTTATATAACCACATTTTTCCTTTTAAAAAATAAATGTTGCTGAGAGATTTTTACTTCAATCAAACATTATTTTTCAAATAGAAAAGTCATGCTATTGTTTGTTTTCTAAAATGCAAAGGTAGTAAATTTGAAGTCAGAGTAGCTGTTTAGCACTAAGAGCAATAAGCTGGTTGTGCTGCTATGCTTTTTGGAGTTCAACAAAGTCTTTAATTTTATTGTGCAAAGTATTCACTAAAAAACAAGCAGGTTGAGATTATGTATGCATGATTTTAAATGAAAGAAAATTTTTTTTTCTTTACTCAGAAAAAGTGCAGAAATAGTATGTTCTGATTTGGTATTATAGTTGGGGAAGTTTAACAGCTCAAAGATAGCAGGAACACTACAGTTCTTAGAGGATTCTGTAAATACCAAATAATTTGCTCAAAGAGCAAAAGTAGCAACAGGCGTTGGTATAAGCACAAGCCCTCTCTGATAAAGTTCAAATTTTCACTCTGCCAGTGACTACGTGTGTGAGTGGAGGTTAGTAACTCTGTTCATATCTCAATGTTCATATCTATAAAATGAAGCTCTCTACTTCATATTGTTGCCAAGAGTATGAGGTGAACTCATTTATAATTGGTGCTTGAAATAGGGCCTGCCACTAACTTGGTTCTATGTATGTGTTGATAACTAAATGAATAAATGCCATCAGAAAGCCAAAAAAAAAAAAAAGGAGCTCAAAGTCAGTTCTTTTTACTTTCTAGCTTTCTTGAAAGTCATCATAATTTGAAAGTGTATATTTTAAAACTGGATTTGGAACTTGTACTGCTAAAATGTTGTGGCTATTTTCATTTATTTCATGATCATGATCACGATCATCCTGTTGTTTGTCAATTGCCTCTAGTGGGCACCAGTAACGTCTCCTTTGCCCTAGCCCTGAGATTTTAAAAAGCTGCCATATTCAAGGCTCTTTCGGGCTTATGAGGATGAGACACATCATTGTTCCTGGTATTTGGCATATTGGTTATGCCACGGGGAGTTTGCCAGACTCTGTTGTGTGATCAGGTTACATTCGGTAGCCTGCCAGGTTGTCCAAAGTAAGAATAAGATAATAAGATGTTGTGCGGGTTTTGTAGTCTCTGGGTCTTGGCCGTTGATGGGATTACATGGTACCGGTGTGTGGGAGGCGGGGGGGGGGGGGGAGAGAGGGGAGGAGCAGTTGGTGGGTGTGACCCCTGCCTACTGGAACATGGAGGATCTGGGTGGAGGATGCTCAGCACCGATCTCAGCAGACTTGGAGATCTCAGCCCCAGGACCTGCATGCCGGGTCTGGAAGCTCTGGAATGTCATTGCTTCTAATTTATGATTGTAAAATTGATTTATAATCTTACAAACAAAGCTTGGAAGCACACAGCTGCATTTGTGATTTAATTTTATTTTTAAAATGAAATTAAATAAGTATTAAATTAAACACTAAATTAAGATTTCTATAATTACTAGTTCAAATAAGAAGTCATATGCCCTTCTTACTCAGTACTCATTGTGGATTTGAGATGTGATCAGCTAAATTCCTTAGATTGACTATTAAGTGACCTAATTAAATTTTGACTTAAGAAATAATTTGGAGTAATGTTTTATTGTCTGGCAATCTTGACCTGCATTCTTGAAGTAATAATTATATATAAGAGAAGGTACATTTTTTATAAAAAGTAGCAGTAGTTATTTTTTATTACGTTTTGTTAAATTATGTTGTTGAATAATGTAAATATCTGTAGCATTGTAGCACTGTCCTCCCATTGTTCATCGATTTGTTTGAGTGGGCACCAGTAATTTCTTCATTCTGAGACTTGTTACTGTTACTGTTACTGAATATGCCATGGGAAGCTTTCCAGGCTCTGCCGTGTGGGTGGGATACTCTCGGTAGCTTGCAGGGCTCTCCAAGAGGGACGGAAGAATTGAACCCCGGTCGGCCACATGCAAGGCAAACACCCTACCTGCTGTGCTATTGCTCCAGCCCAATATAAATATCAGTAATTTTAATTAAATATTTTTACAGACTAGTTTTTTTTTTTATAAATTCTAATGCATGCACATTCGAATTTATAAAAATTTGTAAAACACTAATACGTAGTCAACTTTTATTTGTTAGACAAATAAGATAAAGTACAAAATATGGTTCAGGAATGATGAACTGACAGAAAATGAAAAAAAATATTCTATTTTACTTTCTAATGCCCTGTCCTCTCACAAAGTCTAAGCTTTAATATTGAGTCATATACTTTCAAAGGCATTTTAATCAAATATATACATTATATATATAATTTAATTGAATCTTTGGACATAAAAAGTAAAAAGAAACCTTTATTAGTTATCTTTGTATCTTAAAGATTTTTCTTAGAGGTGTACATTAAACATTTGTAATAACTAATTATGTAAAAATAAAAATTGTGAAGTGAAAAATAAAACAAAATCACCAAGAATCTGTAGTTTGAGAAAATTTTATTTAAAACGTCAAATGTTAGTTGAATCACAGAAATAAAACTAAATAGAAAATTCAAAGACTAATCTCAGAAAAGATTCCGAAACAATGGAACTCACAAGTTGATTGGTGTAAGGGCTGAAAACTGTGGGGCCTTTTCCAGAGAGGTGATGGTGGAGTCCCTGGCCTGCCAAAAAGTTAGCATCCCAACTCACACTTCAAAGCTTCTAGCATATAGATCATCCAGCTTCAACCTCACAACAAATGCTGGAAGAGATGTGAAGCTGTTGAAGCATCACAGTTCCACAACTCCTGGACCACGAGCCCACAACACTTCCAAATTTCACAAAATTGTCAATTTAGTAGGAGCACAACAAATCCGATAAGAAAGTCGCAAAGAAGCCCATTAGCCTCAATAACCAGAAACAATAACAGAAGGCTCTAATAAGGACAAACAGCTCAGTAAGTCCTCAGACAGTGACATTATAACTTTAACAAGACAAATGTGAGATAGAAATTATCCCAATCGTTTATTTACTATTTTTTGATAATTCCATTCATCATTATGTTGTAACAGTTAATAAAATATAAATTGTTTTGTGACACTAAGGGGAGTTTAGAGGGATTTCTTTCCATTTCAGTCATAGCATGATGTTCTCGAGGGTGGCACTGAAGAGTTTCAGTGAAATGGTATCACCCTGCCAAACTCCTCTCTTTACATCTCTCTTTATGGAATATATGAAATAAAGTGATGTAAAATGGTGGAGGGAAGGTTACACTGCTGATGGGCTTGGTGTTGGAACATTGAATGCCTGAAACAACTGCATTCTGAATACTTTGTCAGCTATGGAGTTTAATTAAAAACAAAAAGTAAATGTAAAGTAAAGGCCCTCCCGTTGTTCATCGATTTGCTTGAGAGGGCCCAGTAATGTCTCCCTTGGAGACTTTGTTGTTACTGTGTTTGGCATATCGAATACGTCACGGGGAGCTTGCCAGGCTCTGCCGTGTGGGCAAGATACTCTCGGTAGCTTGCTGGGCTCTCCGAGAGGGGCGGAGGAATCGAACTCGAATCGGCAATGCTGGCTGCCTGCAAGGCAAATGCCCTACTGCTGTGCTATCACTCCAGCCCCCCCCCCCCCAAAAAAAAAGTAAATTAAAAATTTACAAACTTGCAGGCTATCGAATGTAGCATGCCCACAGGGCAGAGTCTGGCAAACTCCCCGTGGCGTACCAAATATGCCAAATACCAGTAACAATGATGGGTCTCATTCTCCTAAAGAGCCTTGAATATAATCTCAGGGTTAGGATGAAAGAGACGTTACTGGGGCCTGCTCAAGGCAATCGACGAATAACAGGATGATGAAATGAAAAAAATGAGAAAAAATTAAAAAAACATGTTGGTTTCAGGGAACTACTTGAGGCTATAATCTTTGATGTTTGGGGGATAAACAGTCTTCAGGAATTAGAGAAAGCACAGGCTATATGGAATAATCACTTGTAATCACTTGTCATCCTATTGTTCATCAATTTGCTCAAGTCAGTAATGTCTCCATTTATCCCTGTCAGTTGCTAGTGTAGCCTAATGGCATCTGCTCACTCCAGGAACACAAAGAGCATCAAACCATTCATTCAGGGTCTTAACAAAAAACTCCGACCATCTCATGGGTGAGCGACCAGGTGTTCTTTTGACGTCCCATGAAGTCCAGTCAGTAACAGCTCTAGTCCAGCTATCATCTCCAAATTGCATTACGTGTTCAGTACATCTGATTTTCGACACCTTGGCAAACAAGTCAGGGTCCCTGATCTTCAATCTTCGATAGAAGGTTGGATTCCTTCTCTCACTTGAGTGAAGCGTGATACTCCAAGCATAGCTCTTTTGATTCCTTTTCGGGAGTCCTGAATAGCGATCTCATCCTGTTTTCATATGGTCCAAATCTCAGAGGCTTATATCAGTGCAGGAAGAACAGTGGAGCCAAAAAGATGTGCCTGGAGACGGAGGTTCCTTGTGCTCTTAACCACTTCTTCAACACTCTTGAAGGTGTTCCACTCCTCTCTCTTCCTCCAGTGCAGCTCAGGTGCCAGGTCATTTGTCATGTTGCGTTCTCGACCTAAGTATACAAAACTGCTGCATTTGGAGTTGTTCATTTTATTGAGAGCAAATGGAAAGTCATGGACTAGTTTGTTTCTCATGAACATTGTCTTGGTGAGATTAAGCTGCAGTTCAACCTTTCCACACTCATGGTGAAAGTCGGCCAGCATTTGTGCTGTTTGGCTAATGTTTGGTGTTATTAGAATGATGTCATCAGCAAAGAGGAAGTGGTATAGTTGCCAGCCTTCTATCTTCACTCCCATTTCTTCCCATTCTAGTTGTTGCATGACATTCACGAGGGTGGCACTAAAGAGTTTTGGTGAAATGGTATCACCCTGCAGAACTCCTCTCTTTATGTCTCTCTTTACAGAATATATAGAATAAAGTGAGGGAAAATTGTTACAATAGACCAATACTAAGCACATTATGTCAGCTATGTTAAGATTTTATTTACATTTTTAAGGTGAAAGAAAAGTTATAATGAAAGTACATGCATGTTGGTGGGGAGGGATGATCTAATTAGCTTTGTGACTAAAAAAACAAATATAGGAACAGTAGAGGTTATAAGTAACAATATCGCTGGAGCGACAGCACAGCAGGTAGGATGTTTGCCTTGCACACTGCCAACCTGGGTTTGATTCCTCCATCCCTCTCAGAGAGCCCAGGAAGCTACTGACAGTATCCCATCCACATGGTAGAGCCTGACAAGCTCCCTGTGCCACATTTGATATGCCAAAAACAGTAACAACAAGTCTCACAATGGAGACATTACTGGCACTTGCTCAAGCAAATGATGAACAGGAGGACAGTGGACAGTTCTCCCGAGCTACAAGAATAATTTAAGTGAGAAATGTGGTGACATCATAGTACTGGAAATGAGTTACCAGCAGGGAGAGTGATAAATACTTAATTAACGAGTAGAAATATGGTTAAGGATGATTTAAAGAAACAAATCTCAGAAGGTCTTAATGCATTTCCAGATATAAAACCCTCAAATTCTTAAACAAAGTGCCTTTGTTTCATTCATCCTAATGTAAGAAGCATTGAGGAGAGAGGGAAGGTAGAAATACAAAGCTGAACATCAGTGGCATAAAAATTTAAAACCCACAGATTAGATTGAAATGAAGAATATTAGGAAAAAGGGAATGTGGTTTAAACAAACTATAATAAAGACAAACTATAATAAAGACAAATGTGGAGGGGGAATGAGAAGAAACTTAGAAGTAAAGAAAGGAGAACAAACAAAATATATTGGTGTCATAGGCATGAAAGGAAGCATAGAATTAAGGAGAAAATGATAAAGAAAGAGCTACCATTGTTAGACTTTTCTAGATTAAATGAATCCACTGACTCCCTTCCATAGCAGAGACCAACACTTTCCATGTCAGAGATGAAAAGACGGGATGGAAATGCAGTGATTTAGAAGGAAAGTGGAGAAACCCCTGGAGGTAGCAGCCTGGGATGGGGACCTACCAAGAACGGAGTGTGGAAATGGTGCTGTGGTATACACCCACTGGCCAGGTGAAAGAGCTATGATGTTCCACATAGGCTCTGATCTGACCCCAGAAAGAACACAGAGAGGATGATCCATGGGTCACATTACCTCTTCCACCCCTCAGGACTGAAGCTCTACTTCTGAACCCATGATAGCAGAAAGCCAAACTGATGATTCCAATCTGGAATCATATAAAGTAGGGATTTGGGCAGTCAAGCAGCATGATCCCAATCACAACTGGGAAAATATATTGACACATCTTCTGTTTAATACATAAACACTTTTCATACAGCAGCAATAAAACAAAAAATTTTTTAAAAATTGGGTAGAGTATCATACTAAATAGAGTCCTTTTTAAAGAAGACATGGATATTTCAAGGATCATGAAAAGACATTTAGTAGCTCTGATATTTCTATAAATGTACACAGTTGTATGTTATACCACACCTGTGAGATTAGCTGTTCTCAAAAAAATTTAAAAAGTGGAAATTTGTAGGATGACATTGGTTTGCCCTTCCTCCCTGGCTGCAGGGAGCTTGGTTTATAGATTGCTCCCCCAACCTGTCAATTATCTTTGCCTCCTGATCAGACTCTGTTGACTTGTAAATATTGTTTTTCTCTTCTCCTTAAGTCATTTGCTTAGATAATTCATAGCAATGTCCTCTTTTGTATAGATACAGAAAGACAGTTAATGCTATGCTTATGTAACTTGGGAGTTAATTGACTCCGAATAATACTCACTCCTGTGAGTCTATTCTCTCAACATAAGTCTCAGTTGCCCTTACTTCCTAGCACAGCAAAAGCAGGGTCCCAAAGAGGGATTCGATGGACCCAAGGCAAGTTGTGAGCTATCCTGGCGTCAAAATGGACCAGGTCAAAGTGCCATAATATTTAACTATAAGTTAAAAGAATGGTCAGTTTTGTCATGATCCAAAAAGTAACATCTAAATTAGGATCCTGCTAAGGTTAGGAAAGATTAATCTGGTCTGAGCACTGTAGTCTGAGATCTATAGTGAAATATCTCCAGGACAGTCACCCTACAAACTCAATGTCTCTCTTATTGTGTCCATACAAAATAGCTAATATTAAGAAGTTGAATTAAGATGTTAATTAAGATGTTAATTAAGTCATTGGACTAAGGAGAGGAGAAACACCCTCAGGTGGTATTTTCAGTCCTTGAACTTGATCATCGATCAGGAAGCGTTTTTGATATGTTGATTGTGCTACTGGACACTGTGTGCTACTATGCCCAATGAGGGAAGTTGGGGAGAGACTAGAAAGAAACCAGGGGCAGCAAGAAGGAGCATGGAGAGACTAGCAAGGGAGAAAGAGACTAGCAAGGGAGAAGAATGTAGGAAAAGAATGCAGGGGCAGGCATGTGGAGAGATGAGACAGTGACTGAGAGAGGGAGAGCAGAGAGATGAGCGGGAGAGACAGGAATGAGGGGCAATGCGAATGAGAGACTAGAATGGGGAGTTTAGTGAGACTGTAGCAGTCTTGTGGGGAGAATGGAATAAACGACAATTGATCACCAACCAGCCTGGTGGCCCTGTTCACTCCTTCATCTGCCACTTGGCAATGACCGCCCCGGGTCAGGGAAGTGGCTTATACAGAAATTATTTTAAAAAAAAAGAAGAAGAAAGAAATCCCCTATGATTCAGTTATTCTACTTAAAGGCATTTCTACCCACCAATAAAAAAAGAGTTAATTTTAAAAAAGTCCCCTTCTATATTCATTGCAACATTATGTTCAATAATATTTCTGGAAGCTACCTAACTGCCTATAAATATATAAAGAATGAAATAAACGCAGCATGCACACACGCACACACACACACACACACACACACACACACACACACACACTGAAATCACACACACTGAAATACCACCCAGGAACTTAATACAAAGAAATCTTGTCCTAGACTTCAAATTATAAATGCAATCTTATGTGGATAAAAAAAAAAAAGGACTCTGAGTACTAGATTATACACTTGGAGTTGAGAGGTTTTTCCTGAATTATCTGGATGGGCCCAGTTCTAATGAAAGCCCCTAAGAGTCATGTATCTTTCCCAAAGGAAATCAGTAATTCTGGCTTTATTCAAAGAATGAAAGGTACTCAGCCTGCATTGTTGGTTTTAAGTATAAACGAAGGGCTCAAACAGCCAAGGCTTGAGATTATACACAGAAAATGTTATTTGACTGCCAGTCATAAGGACTTCCATCCTTCAAATAGAGGGAACCTGGTGAGAAAAAAATGTAAAACAAAACTGATTTTCTCCAGCATGACAGGATGTTGTGGTGACAATCTGATTTAATTGGTGAAATTCAAATTTTACTTCCATTGAAAAACTGTGGGATGACAATGTGCTGATTCAAGTCAATAAAAAAGATAACATGCTGTCATTCAGTAACAACATGGATATATCTAGAGAGCTCTATTCAAATTTAAATAAGCCAGATAAAGACAATTACCAAATGATTTGACTTACATATGGAATAAAGAGAAAGCAAGCAAACAGATGAATAAAAGCACATTTTTGTACTGTGAAACCAATTAGTGTTTACCAGAAGAGAAAGGTGTGGGTAAGAAAGAACTAAGAGGAAAATTGTGTAGTGAAAAATATAAATTGATTTTTACTAGTGAACTTAGTAAAGTATATAGCTATGCTGATCTTTATTTGTAATACCTGAAACACATGCAATGCTATAATATAGTTTTCCTTTGATTAGAAAACAATAAAGATAACATTCAACTATAGAGAATGCTGCTCATATACTGAAAACACTACCTCCACTACCCAGCCATCGCCACACTTCAGGACGCTTTCCGGATCCGCCTGGCAGCTCCAGCTGAGACTCACGCACGACTGAAGACCCACAGAACAAGATAAGCAGAACTCTCTGAGACCTTGGAATCCAGCTTGGCGGAGCCAGGGACAGAGTTTCTCTGCGTGCTCCCAACAACCACAGGTGACAAAGGAATTCTAATCAGGAGCCCCACCCTACCCTGCACTGTGTTCTTCCATCAACCACCCAGGGATCCGATTGCACACAGAAGACCCACCCTACCCAGATAAATACCTCACGGGCCGACTTCCAATATCGACACTACCTCCATTACCCAGCCGTCGCCACACTTCAGGATGCTTTCCGGACCCACGCGGCCGCTTTGCGGCTATGCGACACATCATAAGACACTAAATACCCATCTTCAGGAATTGTCGTACTATATTTGATAGGGTTCAAGTATGGTAACACCTACAAGGATGATTAGAGGTCGCCCCAAAAGCCTCTATCCCTCTCAGAAAGACTGGAAAGCTACCGAGAGTATTCCGCCCGCACGGAAGAGCCTGGCAAGCTATCCATTGTATATTCGATATGCCAAAACCAGTAACTATAACTGGTCTCATTCACCTGACCCTGAAGGCTTCACCGACATGGCAGCACTGAGAAGGATGAGAAAGGAGAGGCCGATAAAATCTCAAGGCCGAACAAGGCTGCCACAACGAAGGAAGACAAAAATGATCGTCTGTATTTTCAATGCACGTACGCTAGCATCAGATGCATCCATCGAGGACCTGATGGTACAAGCGCAAATGATCAAGTATGACATCATTGGTCTGACCGAGACAAGAAGGCACGAATCTCACCATGCCGTTTTCGACACTGGAGAAGAATTGTTCCTCAGAACATGCGATAAAAGAGGTGTTGGAGGCGTCGGTGTCCTTGTCAACACAAACTTGGCCAAGAGCATTGATTCATTCGAATGCCTAACAACCCGAATCGGACGTTTACATTTGAATAGATGTGGCTCACTGCCTGCAGTTTCTATCTTCGTTGTCTACGCACCAACATCTAATTATGATGAAAGAGAAATCAAGAAGTTCTACATGGAGCTGGAGAAGTTCTATAAAGAAGACCACACTTTCTACAAGAACATTGTGGGTGATTTTAATGCCGAGATAGGACCGAGAAGATCAGCTGAAGAACTTCACATTGGGATCCATGGCCTAGAATGGAACGAACAGGGTGAGAGACAGTCTGAGTTCATCATGTCGACCAAGACCATCCATGGTAACTCACAGTTCCAGAAGGCAGAATCTAAACGTTGGACATGGGAGTCTCCCGGTGGATGATTCCAAAACGAAATAGACCACATCATATTCAATCGATGGTTTTGCCTGACTGATAACGCTGTTGTCCCAAAATTTCGAACGGCATCGGACCACTGTCTCCTTTGTGCAAAATTCTACTTCACAGAGCGGGGAGAAAGGGCTGCAAAGTTCAAAAAGAGAACTCCAAGAATGACCACCAACTGGGAACTCTTTGGCACTATTGCAGCAACATGGGAAGATGCCATTGTTGACAACATTGACGAGGAATACAATCAACTGGTTCAGTACCTCCATGAATGTGCGAGGAATGCCAAGAGAGAGATAGCCACAAAAAAATGCCTGTCTTCGAAAACTCTTGAGCTAATTCCACAGCATGGTTTGGCGCATGCCACAGGCAACCGCAAGCTAACATCCGAGCTCGCAAAGCAGTGCAGAGATGCGATCAAGGAAGACCTCAAAGAGAGAAGAACAGAAGTACTGGTAGATGCGGCAGAAGCTGGGAAAAGTATTCGTTACGCCTGCCTGTCCTTCGCCAACTACAAGACCAAGATGACTGCCCTCCAACGTCCTGATGGATCCATCACATCCTCCAGAACGGCAATGGAGAAGATTATCCATGACTTCTACTCAAATCTCTTCGATAGCCATGTCCACTTGCCGACATACCAAATTCCACAGGATGGATATGTTATTCCCAATGTTCTCCCTTCTGAAATCCGACACGCCATTTCGTTGGTAAGGAAACAAACAGCACCCGGCCCAGACAAGGTCAGACCTGAACACCTGAAGAACCTGCCGTCAGTACTCATCAATACACTGGCTTGGCTCTTCACTCACTACCTGTCTGAATGCAAGTTTCCGTCCCAGTGGAAAACCAGCAGGACCGTACGACTGTTCAAGAAGGGAGACATCCATGACATTGGCAACTATCACCCGATCTGCCTATTGTCTGTCATCTACAAGTTGTTCACTCGAGTCATCCTAAATAGGATTGGCAGAATACTAGATGAAGGACAACCATGCGAGCAAGCTGGGTTCTGCAAAGGATTCAGCACCATCGACCATATCCACAGGATAACCAAGCTCATTGAGGTTTCTCGGGAGTTCAAGATGCCGCTCTGTTTAACGGTCATTGATTTAAAGAAGGCCTTTGATTCTGTTGAGACAGAAGCGGTCATTGAAGCCCTAGCCAATCAGAGCATGCAAGCCCAATACATCAAGCTCCTCCATGAGCTGTATTGCGGATCCACTACCAGGATCTCACCATTCTACAAAGAAGTGATCTTTGATGTCAGGAGAGGGGTTCAGTAGGGTGATACCATTTCACCGAAACTCTTCAGTGCCACCCTCGAGAACATCATGCGACGACTGGAATGGGAAGGAATGGGAGTGAAGATAGATGGTTGGCAATTACACCACCTCGCTTTGCTGATGACATTGTTTTAATAACACCAAACATCAGTCAAGCGGCACAAATGCTGGCTGACTTTGACCGTGAGTGTGGAAAGGTAGGACTACAGCTGAATCTTACGAAGACAATGTTTATGAGAAACAGCCTCGTTCCTGATGCCCCATTCGCTCTCAACGGAACGACCATCTCCGAATGCAACAGCTATGTGTACCTAGGTTGAGAGGTCAACATGACAAATGACCTGGCACCCGAGCTGTGCAGGAGGAAGAGAGCGGCTTGGAACGCCTTCAAGAACGTCGAAGAAATAGCTAAGAGGACGAAGAACCTCCGGCTCCAGGCACATCTCTTTGATTCCACTGTTCTTCCTGCATTAACATATGCCTCAGAGACCTGGGCCCTACGCAAACAAGATGAGAACGCTATTCAGGTCTCCCAAAGAAGAATAGAAAGAGCTATGCTTGGAATATCACCTTTCACTCAAATGAGAGAAAAAATCCAGAGTTCCGACATCTGTCGACGATCAAGAATCAGGGACGCTGTCTCATTTGCCAAGGTGTCAAAAATCAGATGGGCTGGTCACGTAATGAGATTTAAAGACAACCGGTGGACTCGAGCTGTTACTGACTGGATTCCACGGGATGTAAAAAGACCACGTGGTCGCCCACCTACCAGATAACAAAGCAATTTCAGCTACATTAATTTTTATAAAACTAGATTAATTAAGGACATCAGAAATGGTGCAATGACTGGAAGAGCAGTACATAAATATGAGAGAGTGCATAGAGGAAAGAGTTTTTTCTCTGAATAAATATTGCATTTTCTGATTGGATTTCAGAATGGAATAAGATTAAGGGCAAATGAAGTCTTTGTTTCCATGGGAGTAGCCAGATAAAACACAGAATTTGAGACATTTTGTGCAAACCATAATGAAACTCAAATAATATTATAGTCCTGAATGAAAATCATTAAGTAACCCATACTGAAATATATTGGCCTTAGGACTTTCTGCAATTCTTGAAATGGGCAATGGTCATTCTTGTATTTATTTACTCTCTTACATCATTAAGAAGAGCAAAAATTTTGATTGAGTAACCTGTTTTAGTTTGGCTCAAGTTGTCCAACATTTCAGTAAAGGAGTCTAGAGGGAAAAGGCTTAATTAGTTGATCCTCTCCGGAGGTTATATCAGAGACTTTCTGAAACTTGTTTAGTTTCAGTAATTCTATAGTACTGATATCATTTAACATCTTAGACTATCTACAGCAATGAAGTAACTTTACTAAGGCATACACACAAATAAGCAAAGTATCATGCTATTAAAAAGTGTTCAAGCATTAACTTAGGAATTGGTTCAAATAAAATATGCTAAGTAAAAGAGAGCTTATATAGATGAAAAAAAAATCTTGGCCGTTTGTTTCTGGTGCTTAAGATAATGGATTTCCCAGCTTAAAAGAATAGTGGAGAAAATAAATAGATGATATTTACTATCAAGAACAAGTTTAATGAACTAAAATATCAAACAGAAGATACACATTAGATTGTGTTAAAATAAAATGAGAATGTATCTGTTAGTTTTACTGATATATATATTACTACTCACAATTCACATAGCAGACAGCTATTTGGGAGTTATCTGAACTTGACTAGTAAATAGATTAGTTCATGTTTTATCTGAATGTGGTTTATTTTATTTTTACCAGTGTGCCACTGAACATGTTCTTTTTATGGTGATAAAGGAGTCAAGCCCTGCTGCACAAACACATTTTATGCTTTGCTTTAATCACATCACAAATATTCAAATGACCCAAAGAATTCATATGTCTGAGTCCGGAGTCAAGAAATTATAACTTTTCCTTTGGTAAATTAGCATTAATCATGTGCACAATAGTGTAAATACAGAGAAGTAACATTTCTAAATCAATAGTTTAATTAATTGCATATGAATATTATATGAGAAAGGGTCTGGTTTACAGAGTAATTCTATAAATTGAACCTATAAACAGTATAGTTGGATTTATATTTAGACTGACCATATGATTTATTGCATAATTAGAAATACTTGTGAGGAAAGTATAGGGGAATTAATAACTCTCCCAAAACTACAAGCATAAACTTTTCTGTTTTTTGCAAATGGAGATGCAAAGTCATATTAATGGCACATGGAAAGGGACAACACTTTATTTAAACTGCCGAGAATATCTCGCCCGCACGGCAAGGCCTGGCAAGCTACCTGTGACATATTCAATATGCCAAACACAGTAACAATGAGTCTCACGATGGAGACATTACTGGGCCCGCTCAAGAAAATCAATGAACAACGGGAGCACCATGCCATGCATGCTACAGAAGTAAAATCTCCTTGACACAATGAAAGCTTAAAGGTTCCAGACTAAATGGTGTGCTGAACTTCAGGAGTAACTGTTGAAATGATTACAGTAATGTTGGTGGCAATAAAATTTCTCTTTTCCAATGGTAAAGGTAGTTTCTTACAAGCTTCTGGAAATAAATGATTTATCTATAAATGGAAAGGAATCAAACTTGAATCAGCACAGCACATAAAACTAAAACTAAATGAACTGATATCTAAATTCTATTTTCATTATATTTTCTACTTATTGTTAGCAATATTTTGCCTCATGTGTTCTATTTAATTTTTGCTGTTTTCAACTCACTGGAACTAGATACCAAATACTAACTCAGTTTGATGTAATGAAAAATAGTAAGAGTACTCAAAACCAACATGAGAAATTTATCATTACCTACTAAAACATTTCCTTTTAAAAGTTAAATAATTCAATAAATTGATATTCTCTATGATAAACAAAAGCTAATTCCTATGTAATATATCTTTTTATTTAGTTTTGCTATTTGCAAATTTTTCCCTTATATTGTAGGTTTCCAGATTTTATTTTTTGGAATATTTGACATCGTCTTCCAATTATCCTTAACTACTAAAATAACAAAGTGATTGTTAAAATGAGAATATATAATGTAGATTTCCACAACAAAAATAAACAATTAAAAGCTGGGAGCATATCTTGATCTCTACTATATTTCTGTTTAGATAGCACACTATTTAGCAGAGTGAAATTTTTATTGATGCACTTAAAACACACACACACTCACAATTCATGTAGACTATATCCCTCGTATGTACTGATAAAGTAGTTTAACCTAAATAGCTATATGCTTCTCTATATTTTCATCCTCTGATCATTCAACACAAAATAGTATTGTTTCTTAGCATCACTTCTTTCTAAGCAAAGAGATTTTAATATTAAAATTAGCATAAAAAAACAGGAAAACATGTAAGTTATGCTGTCTGTAATTTAGTGTGATGAAAAAAGATCATTCATGAATCCACAGAGAATACCCACTTCATTGCAGTTGTGTCTCCCTTGGTCTGTGATTGACTACATGTGCAGAGTGACAAACTCTTTGACCAACAGAAGCTTATGAGACTGAGACAAACAGTTTTGGTAGTAAATTAAATGGCTAAAGTGCCGTGATTGGCCTCTAATAAGTATTTAGCACATATTCTTCAGTAATTGTCCTTAAATGTCTATTTTCAGACAAAAGAGAATATGATCTTACCAAAAATAGAGTTAATTAAAAGAAAAGAAACATTTTTCCTTCCAGAAAAGGTATTGGTACATTCCTTTATCCCATCATCAAATAAGTGCAAATTGGCTATAGTTTTCTTTCCTTAAGACTATGTTGTCTTTGTGAAAATGTTGTCATTTGTTGAAGTATTTATTAATTATTTGGATGAATATTCACAGGAAGCATGAACTGAATTAATAATGACATTTTCTCTTAATGTGTTGACTATGTAATAGCAAGACTTAAAAATGGAATACAAATAGCTACAATACATGTTGGGATTTGATTAATACCACAACATGCTCCCTAGGAAGGAGTCCAATCACTGAGATAGTTTTTGAAGTGGAATAGAAAAGTGCTCTTCATCACTTACTACACAGAAAATGCATATCAAAATACGAGATTGCACCTCACGCTAGTGAGAAATGTATACACCAAAACCTGAAAACAATCAATATTGGTGGGGAGGTGGTGAGATAGCAACCCACATAGGAACCAGTACTTGAGATTTCTCAAATGATTAATAAAGGTATTAAAAAACAACCCACAAAGAAAACTATATTTAAGATTTCTCAAGTAATTACTAATTCAGTTTCTATGTGATATAGATTCTATTTTCTGGTATTCATCCCAGTAATGGGCTGGAGTGCTAGCACAGTGGGTAGAGCATTTGCCTTGCATGCAGCTGACCCGGGTTTGATTCCTTTGCCCCTTTAAAAGAGCCTGACAATCTACCGAGAGTATCTTGCTGGCAAAGCAAAGCTTGGCAAGCTCCCCGTGACATATTTGATATGCCAAAAACAGTAACAACAAGTCTCACAATTTGATGTAAGACATGACTGGTGCCCACTAGAGCAAATCAATAATCAAAGGGAGGACAGTTCTATAGTGCTATCCTGGTAATATTAAAAATAATAATTCAAAGAAGATATTTGAGTTGTTATATTTGTTACAGTATTGTTAGTAAGACCTCCAGAACCAGCCACCACCATGCTGAGACCACTCTCCACATGCATGAAGGTACCGGCAGAGGAACAAAGGCATGCGGGTCCCGGGGCTGAGATCTCCAAGCCTGCTCGGATTGGGGCTGAGCATCCTCCACCCAGATCCTCCATATTCCAGTAGGCAGGGTTCACACCCACCAACTGGCCCACTGGCGCATGTGATCCCATCAACGGCCAAGACCCAGAGACTATAAAACCCAGCTCCTGGAAGACATCTTATTATCTCACTCTTTGGACAAACTGGCAGGCTACTGAATGTAACCTGCCCACACGGCAGAGTCTGGCAAACTCCCTGTGGTGTAGCCAATATGCCAAATACCAGTAACAATGATGGGTCTCATTCTCCTAACCCTGAAAGAGTCTTGAATATGGCACTTTTTAAAAAATCTCAGGGCTAGGACGAAGGAGATGTTACTTGGGCCTGCTGGAGGCAATCGACGAACAACAGGATGATTGTGATCGTGATTGTTAATAATAATCTGTCCTCCCATTGTTCATCGATTTGCGCGGGCCCAGTAATGTCTCCATTGGAGACTTTGTTGTTACTGTGTTTGGCATATCGAATACATCACGGGTAGCTTGCCAGGCTCTGCCATTCGGGCGAGATTCTCTCGGTAGCTTGCCATAGTCTCAGAGAGGAATGGAGGAATCGAACTCGGGTTGGCCATGTTGGCTGCATGCAAGGCAAATGCATTACTGCTGTGCTTTGTGTTACCACCTTATGTAATGGCTATAAAAACTAAGACTGTAACCTCGGAGGGGGAGATCTAGAGTCAGAGCGAGAAGGGCTCAAACTTGAGAGAGAGAACAGCCGTCCTGATCCAGGCCACACACAGGGCTCAAGAGTACTGAATGCAGCTGGTGAGAAAGAGCCATCCAGAGAGCCCGCGAACACACAACCTTCGGTGTGCTAAGATTTTACAGTTTATACTTCAGAACATGGACTTATAAATATTATGTTAAAATTCTAGACAATATACAATATAGACAATCCTCTCTCTCTCTCTCTCTCTCTCTCTCTCTCTCTGTTTCTCTCAAAATTTAAGGACATTGGGCCAGAAAAACAGTACAAAGGGTAAAGAACATGCCTTATACATGTCTGACCCAGCTTCAATCTCTGCCACCATATATATAGTCACCCATTCCCCTTTAGAAGTGGTTCTTGAGCACAGAGTCAAGAAGAAGGTCTGAGATTTACCAGGTGAATCCTCCCAAAATTACATTAAAAAAAAGAACATTAACAACATCACTTGGGGATTCTTCCATAGCATTCTGCTCTTCAAAGATTTAACAAAATTTTGGACTTTATATGTAGTATAATGGGTATGGCATTGCTTTGCATATAGTCCATGTAATTTTGTTTCCCAGAACCACATATTGTCCCCCAGCCCCCACCAGGACTAATTCCTGTATACAGAGCTACCAGAGTAAACCCTGAAAACATTGGTGTTCCTCCATTCTCTAAAAAAAAAATAGAATAAAACTTCACAAAAATTGCAGCTGGAATACAAATAAAATTCTGAAATATATATAAATATATATACATACATATATATTATTGATTCAATGAGAGTGACATAATCTAGGACAACATCCTTGGAATGACAGTAATAGTTAAGCCTGAAAAATTTTTAAGACAATCTAGCCTCTACTGAGAGAAAGGACCAGATGTAAAGCAAGAGGACTAGAAAAAAGTGGTCAAGTGTGGACAGAGCAATAGTGCTTTTAATTGTATCTTTTCATTGCCTTGTATTGGGCCACCTGGGGTTTAACCCCTAGAGTCCCATATTGTCCCTTGAGCATCACCATGATTAATTCCTGAGTACAGAACCAGGAATATTCCCTGGGCATCGCTATTATGATCCCCAAACCCAAAAAAGATATGAAAAAGAGGCCAAGAATATCTAAATTGTCAGTACAGAAATCCAGAGATAGAAATATCTATGTCATTTCACAGAATTTAGAAAATCAAAAATGCAGCATCTTATTTCATGAACAACAATAAAAATGTATTGCCAAATGGATGTTCGGTGCACTCTATCACAATTGAAGCTGAGTCTGTGCCTTCTAATTCTACTTTCTGATGCACATACTGTTTGCCAACAAATAGTTGGCACAACTAAAAGATAAAATAAATAATAAATGCAACACAAGATCTGTTCATTGAAATTTGGATAACCAATAAGTCAAAAGCAAATAAAGCCATTACATACAAACAGACATTTACTCTTACTTAACAGATTATTATTTGCAGTTAACATAACTTCAAATCATCTTAATGATAAATGGACCTAAAATTCTAGGCAATAATTGAAGCAGAGAATAAAAAAATGACATGAAACAGAACAGAAAGAAAAGTAGACAAGAAAACAAGAAATTTATTACAGAAACAAACACAAAGCCAGAAATCATTCTAGCTCTTCTAATATGTAACACAAAAGCTTTTCAAGGAATTGCAGTTGAAAATGGAACTCAAAACAAATGCAATTTAAAATTGTACAAAGAAATTATTATCACATGTTAATTAAGATCACTGAAATGTAAAACAACAATGCTAATTTTTTTAAAAAATTGTTTTATATTAAAATGTATTATCCTTTATGAATACCTAATTTTATAAAAGATAAGAAATTTGGAATGTGCTAGGTTATAAAATGAGTTTTTAAATATAGAAGAAAGAAAATAATATTTACAAAGGAAGTGTATTTATAAATTATAGCACAGAATATACCCACCATAAGGAAAGATGATCATACTACTTGTAACAACATGTAGGGCCTGAAGTGGGGACAATTCAAGGCTATACTTAATGAATAAGCCAGACTGAGAATGACAGACAACATATGACTTGGCTCAGAAATAAATTATAAATAAAATAAGCATACTAAATGGTTTTTTTAATTATGTGCTAAATAAAAAATAACAAAATTTTGCACTCTAAGACCCATTAATGAAGAGAAGGAAAACGGAGAGGGTTAACTTGGTACAACAAAAAAAGTATGTTGATTTTAGTTATGTACACCTGAAACATATTGTGACAATTCAATATTACATCAATGAAAATGAATTAACTGAATTTTTTAAAAAATCTTTCATTAAACATGCAAAAATTATAAACTCCAAAGAATCTCAAGAGTAAAGCATACTTGCAAGATACAAGCAACTATATTTATTGAAAAGTAAACACGAAGAAACTGTATTAAATACTCTGTCACTGTCATTGTCATCCCGTTGTTCATCAATTTACTCGAGCAGGTGTCAGTAACGTCTTCATCATCCCAGCCCTGAGATTTTTAGCAGCCTCTCCTTACTCAATTAAATGATGTAGTTTCAAAAACTGTAGTGTCAAAAAGATTATATAAACCATAATAGAGTGACATAGAGTGCACTGCTGTTCATTTAAAAAATAAAAGCTAAAGTGAACAAAACTAATAAAATATTTTAAAAGTGTAAGATATAGAAGCCAGAGAGATAATACAGTGGGAGGGCACTTGTCTCACATACACTGACCAGGGTTAAAGCTCTGTTATTCCAGATGGTCCCTGAGCAGTGCCAGCAATGACTCCTGAGTTGGAGCCTTTCCCAAATGTGGCCGGAAAACTTTTTAAGTATAATATATAAATATATTAAGATGTATAATTAGAAAACGATGGTAAAGTAGAATAACCATGGGGGTGGGGGGAGGGATAGATGATTACAGTTAGGAGACACTTTCAGAATGTATTTTCTCATGTTTCACAGAAAGGCTTATTTGGAGGTTCTTGGAGGGCAGCTACTCATATACCCTTGGCCAAAGATCCCTCCGTCTCTGGGGAAGGCCATCCTCGTCCTCTTTGACGGAGCACGCAGCTTCAGGAGGGACGTCTACAGTGTGGTGAGGGTGGAAGGGGACATCTGCATAGACAGCCAGATCAGCCAAATGAACCCTAGCAATCAATGGGGTGAGAGATGTTACAGCCAGATCACCCTCACATGCGGCTGGAGCATTAGCACAGCTGGCAAAGCGTTTGCCTTGCACACAGCCAACCTGATTTCTCTGTCCCTCTCTGAGAGTCTGGCAAGCTACTGAGAGTATCCCGCCTGCATGGCAGAGCCTGGCAAGCTCCTGTGGCGTATTCAATATGCCAAAAGCAGTAACAGCACGTCTCATGATGGAGATATTACTGGTGCCTGCTTCAGCAAATCAATGAACAACCGGAGGACAGTGCTACAGTGCTACAGTGCACAGAAAAGAGTCAAGAGAGAAGTAAACCAAAACAATACCTGAATGACTCTAACACCCAAATGATTTATAGCAGATCTAATGTTAGTATCATTTTTAGGAAACAAAGTTTGAAAAAATACTGAGTTTCAGTCATTTCTACCCTCTTGCATCTAATTTTGTCATTTGCTCAGGGTTAAAGGAAACTAAATTTGATACAAGAGAAATGAAGCTGACATTGATGATTCCAAATTTGTCTGAAAATACATCTTTGGATATTAGGTTAATGAAACTTTAACTGAATATAACAGAGACCATGACTTTTTTTGTCTCAAATGCATACAAATATTAATTTCTCTCACATAATAAAAATTTGTAGGTGGACAAGTATTGGACTATGACTCAGAAATCTCATTCCCAAGTCTATGCAACTAATATTGTCCTTATAGTAACTGCATGTCTCTGTATTCATTCCTGGCAAGAAGGTGAATGAAAGAAAACAAAGGTGGTATCATCAGACTTGAGTTTAATTTTCATTATTTAATAAGCAACTTTCAAAGAAAAGGCTGGGAAACTGCCTTAGGAAAGAAAATAAGCTTTCTAACGTGATGGACTGTTTTTAAAGTAAAGTAGTTTTGTTTATAAAGTCTGAGAGAGAGAGAGAGAGAGAGAGAGAGAGAGAGAGAAAAGAACAAGACATGAAGAAAGCATACTAAGTAAAGGAAAGAAACTACCTCACAATGAATGTGGGCAATTATAAACTGGAATGCATTCCAATATGATTTAAAGGAGATAAAGAAGAGGACACTGGATGGTCTTAGCTTTGTTTCTACACCAAATCCCTCTTTTTGTATGGGTTTTTGAAATGAAGAGCAACATTCTTTTATTAAAGATTATATAGAATATTTTAATTTGAAATTTTATTTTAAATATGAGAATAGTTTTATCAAATGCATGTGCTTATATCTACTTCTAACAGTCAAACCAGTGAAGTATAAAGTATATTAAACTTTTCTTTTTCGTTTTTTGGGTTACACTCAGCAATGCACAGAGGTTACTCCTGGCTCATGCACTCAGGAATTACTCCTGACGGTGCTCAGGGGACCATATGGGATGCTGGGAATCAAACCTGGGTTGGCTGAGTGCAAAGCAAATGCCCTACCCACTGTACTATTACTCCAGCCACAGTATATTAAGCTTTTTTACATAGATTAAAATTGTCTGGGTAAAAGCCTATAATTTAAAATAATCCATTTTGTTGTTTGGTTATTAAATATATAAAGGTTTGAGTCAATATGCCAAGAATGCAAAAATCCCAAAATAATTGAAAAAATACTTCCAAGAAACATTTCCTTGTTTTCAATATCTTTCTCAAAAACATTTCCAAGGAACTTTCAGAAACTACAGTAGAGGTGTTGTAAACATCTAAGAAGAAAAGTTATAATTATTTTGCTAATTCCAGTGACATTCTCTGTTATATTTGATTTTCAAACTTCCCTTAAAATTTATATCTATTAAACCTCTTGGGGAGTCATTAATTGATTTGGCTCAATGACATCTATAATGTTTTCGCAAAAGAAATTATTTTTGATGGTGTCATTTTTCAAACATTCTCTAACAATCAGAACCGCTACCCAAGTAGTGTGGATCAAACCATCATAGACTAGTCACTCATAGCATTCCAGGTCACAGCTGTGACAATACTCACAATATAATAATTCCTCCTCCATATATTGTTCTGGCATTATATTAGATATGAGTAGTTTCTTGTTTAAAGTATGTCTCCTCTGTGCTTCCCTATATTAGACACTTTAGCAAGATATGTCAACAGAATTAAAACCTTTAAAATGAGTTGGATTTTGCAACTGTATATTTAAGAAATAAGTAAAAACTTGTATGAAAGATGCAACTCAAATACTTAAAGCACATTAAATTATTCAAATGTAACTTATTCATGGAAATCATTCAGAGCATCTATACATCTTGAGTTCAAATGTGTAGAATATTGTTGTTACTTTATTACTGAAAATAATGTATTAATGTTAATTTATGTGACTTTCCATTACCCAGTAATCTTTCTGAATCACACATATTTTTATTTTGTAAAATAAAAGGTATAATAATTTTCACTACAGTTCTTACTGTATTATCTTAAATATTGAGTAAGATGATCTATTGCAGCACCTAAAAACATCATTTGCTATAATGGCATCATTTAAAGATTGATATATTAAAAATTATTCAGTTTTGCTTGGACTCTAATTTACATCATCATGACAGAACATGATGACATCTAGAAGATTTACTCAGGGCTATTCCTGACTCTGTGCTCAGAGATCATTCCTAGTGAGTTTGAGGGATCATGTGGGGTGATGAAGATTGAATTCATGTGTGGACCACATCCAAGGCAAGTGTCCTGCCTGCTGTACTATCACTTCTGATAGTAGCATATCTCCTAACCTTTTGAAACTGAGTTTTGTTAATTTTTTTTGGTAACCGGAAATACAGTATGTGTATAAATATTCTAACAAACATGAATAACTCACACAAAAATGATGTCACTGTCACTGTCCTCCTGTTGTTCACCTATTTGCTCGAGTGGGCCCAGTAACATTGTGAGACTTGTTATTACTGTTTGGCATATCGAATATGTCACAGGTAGCTTGTCAGGCTTTGTTGTGCGGGCAAGATACTCTTGGTAGCTTGCCAGGCTCTCCGAGAGGGACAGAGAAATCAAAAATGATGTAAGCATATACAAATCTTTAGTCTTAATAACACACAGGAGAATGGTATTTTATTATCAGCTTAAAGAAATAAAACAATGCTTGATAGAGAAGATAAACTTCTGGTTACAGCAGAAACTCAACATACATCAAGCAAACTAAAAAACAGGAAGCATTGCAACAAAGCATTGCAAACTATAGCCTTTTATTACTTCAATGAACACAGTTTACTGTGTTTACTATAAAGCAGGTACTGCTAGATGCTGTTCAATGTCTTTTTTTTATTAAATCATTCTTCTTTAGAAATAGAGCCTTCATTACTTTAACTCCCAAAAATTTCAGTTAAAAGTCACTTTACCAGCAGCCTTGAAATTGGAAGTGAGAAATTAAAGGATTCCAAATATGCTTTATGAATGCTTATGAAAAGATGGGCCTGAGAAGAGCAGTCGCCTGTTTGTGAAATACTTTCCATAGGAACAACAGAGCTCAGAGTTGAAATAGCTCTGGACTCATGTGAATTATGTCATTGAAGCATTGCATTATTCCTACAGAAGCTCAACTCTGGACTTCTTTTTATGAGAAATCAATATATATTTGCCTCTGAAACCATTAACATTACTATAATAGTCATCAACGGACGCCTTTTAATTAATGCAATAGCCTCATATTCAAATGCTAAGTATCTTGGATGATCCTTAATAACTGAGATAAGGATGTTGATACATTTGTTAGTTAATTTTATAATCACACTAGCTGCAACAAATGTGAAAAGATTGATCATGTAGTTGAACGATACAGATAATGTATTACCATTTGCTTAAGAAAGTAATTTTTAAAACAATTATTTTTGTTCTAAGTAATTGTTTTATTTAAATAAAACAATATTTTTGTTTTTAAACAAAATATTGAAACACTGCCATATATCTTAACATTGATCAAATACAAGGAACTTAACCTTATACTACTCCCAAACAAATTACACTTGGTCAAAATGATTGTATTTTCAATTTCAGAGCTCGTGTAACCACTAATATTTTCATTTCCCAATTTGACAGAATTTCAAGGGAATGAAGCTACAAAATGACTGATGTAGGAGTTATCCTTTAACAATAACTTCCTGATATGTTTAAATGAAATAATATAGAAACTTTCCACAAGTCTTATCATTGAATAATCAGGATAGCTATTTTAAAATTTTAGTTCTTAAGACTGAATACAGTAGGTTGGGTGCCTGTCTTGCATAAAGCAGACTGGGGGTTTGATCCCCAACATATCCTATATTCCCCTGATCCCTGCCAGAAGTGATCCCAGAGTGCTAGGAGGAAGCCCTGAGCACAGCTGAGTGTAAATCAAAATCTGAAAAAAAAAATAATAATTGTCACTAAACAAACATATACCTTTATTACTCTGATTTTATACACAGAGAAGCAAACACAAAGAAACAGAAATCACCAAATAGACAACCATACAAGCTTGGATCTCAGCATTACTCTTTATTTTTTTGGTCACTATGATTTCCAGATTCCCGTATTGTATTCTATTGCTGCTGTGCGGTAAGTATATTTCTGAGGAAAATGTTCCTCAATAAACCTAAAAATAGACGTCTCTTATTATAAATGGAAATTATAGTAGATCACATAGGAGAATAGTTAGAATTTAATGAAATATTTGTAAAGTGTGTAGTTTAGTGTCTGGCACTTCAAACTCTTTCAATTCAAAGGTAGTTACAATTAATAGTGCAGTTATTACCATTATCATTACTGTCATCAGTATTATTGCCTCTCATTAGTAGAGAAACAACTAAATGAAAATGTCTTCTTATATAGATTTTCTTTACTGTGTGCTTTATATCTTGCCTATTCTTAATTATCCTTGAGAGAATTTGGGTGCAATTATCTATTTGAGTCTGACTTTAATTCTGAGAAAACTTCTCCCATGAATTTTAGGACTTTGCGTCTGCCTATACCAATTTCTACAAATTTAGAAAATTTAAACTTATTTTAAAAATCGAGGTTGAAAAGTATGGACTAATCACCACTCAAAAATGTCACCTGATTAATTTGAAAGTCATCAACATCATAAATTTTGAATGGTTCACATTTTTATGTATTATGGATTTAGGGATGCTGATATAAGGCCCCAAGTCATAAATAGTTCAGCCAATAAATTGATTAATAATATTTATTTAGCATTCATTGTGAATATAGGTCCTCCTGTTGTTCATTGATTTGCTTGAGGGCCCAGTAATGTATCCATTGGAGATTTTGTTGTTACTGTGTATATAGGACTTAAATAAACAATTTACTTAAATTGTTTACTTAAATTGTTTATTTAAATTTATTTAAACAATTTAAATAAACAAATTAAAAAATAGAACACTGATGAATTAAAAGTGATTTCAAATTCTGTTAGTTGACCACAACCATATTTCTGCCAATTGCATTCCATATACTCACTTTTAGGCAATACTAACATTTGTGAATAAACATTGTTACCTTTAAAATATGTAGCATGTTGTCAATGTCAACATTGATATCGCATTCCAGTGAAAATAAAAGCTTGCCTGCTAATTTCTCATTTTTTTGTTGTTGTTGCTGTTAAAAATGCTTACAGTATTTAACTGAAAATGCTGGTTGGAGCAAATATTATCAGGTTTTTACCTGAAATAGAAATCTCCATGATAAAATATGGGCTTACACAAATAAGAAAAGGTCTAATGGAAAGCTGGCTTTATAGAAATGAGAGCTTTCTAAAAGCAATAAAATTCACATGCTCATCATCTTCATGACAAATAATCCTATTATATTTGTGTTTGATCATGATTGAACTAAATCTCAAATGTTGATCTTCAAAAGGCACGTAATTTAAGGGGCTGAATACATGTTTTGCATACAGAAGTTCTGGATTTAATCCCCAGCACTACATGGACCTCAGGCACTTCCAGAAGCAATTACAGAGAGCTAGCAGTAGCTAGCAAGCACTCATCTGCTGAGTGAGATACCAGTACTGAAAAATAGGAAAAACAAAAAGAAATTTGATGTCTTTATGTTGTTGCTCTTTGTTGTTGAAATTTCTATTTGTTTGTTTTTAAGTCACACCAACCAAGCAATGCTCAGGGTTTGTTACCAAGGATTGAACCTAGGTTGCTGGTAGATTTTTCTTTCAATAGATTGCCCAGTAAGCTGTCTCTCGAACTCCTGTTGTATTTGTGTATATGTGTGTAATATATGTGTGTAGACACACATATACACACACACATACATTATGTATATATGTCTATAAATATGTGCATGCATATATGTGTGTGTGTATATATACATATACATGTATATGTATATATACACACACACACTTTCTTTCACTGAGAAGAAATATCCCCTTAGAAACAGAAGCTTATAGTTAGGTGTTCTGTGTTGTGCTCTAATAATCTTGTTCTGTCCTCTATTTTCTTCATCTCTAGTTAACTATCACTGGACATTCTAAGAAAAGTGAAACCTGAGCTAACTTAGTGGAATGCATCCAGAGACAAAATTCTGAGAGACTAATTTTGCTGTCCTTTGAGAAAAGCAATTTGTGACATTGGATCTGAAATGGCATGTCTTCCATCTTTAATTCAAATAACATTCATGAAAGAATATTGAAGTATTCATAATTCCTATAACAGTACCAGGATCTCTATGCAATGGAAATAGTGACTTCTTACAATGATCAAAGAGTTCACTTTCTCTTGGAATAAGATATTCTATGAAATACCTCAGATGCTAAATTCATTGCTGTCAATGAGTAAAAAATGTGAATCTGTAAGATTGCAAAGATGTTCATACATTTAAACCATGATTACCATCCATATTTAAAATATTAGATTATGTAAAATTATTTTTAAGGGAAAAAAAAACATCAAAAGTTCAAACTAGCTAACATGGCTCCCCAAAGTGTCACAGCAGTATTTTCATGCTCTTTGCAAGTAATATGAACTGAAATGCAAATCATTCACTGGGGATTTTATATACATATCATTCTTCCCTGATAGGCTACTGAAGAAAAAAATATCTACTGTGTTACATAACAATTTTGGTCTTTGGTTCTTAAATTTAACATAGTTATAACACTATAATGAGAAAATGTGAGTCTGAAGGATTATTAATATACTGACTTATTAAAAGAAAAGTAGAGTGTGACATGCAAGAAAACAAGCCTATAAGCTAAATGAAACAATAATAAACTTTTGACTGTAAGGCCAACTAGAGTTTTCAGAATGGAAGGCAGATTGGGACAGAGTGACCAAACATTTATGAAGAATGTAATTATATTTCCAGTGATGAGCTCAATCATCTCTCTCTCTATATATGCAATATATATTCATAAAATATGTGTGTACATATATTATCAAATGATGCATACCTAACAACTATAAAATAGCATAGAGAAATGTTTCATTGACAGTAATGTGCTCTATTCTCAAAATATATAATATTGTATAAAATTGATACTTGGAATTGAAGAGGTAGTACAGTAAATAAGCTCTGATTCTAACATCCCATATCATTTCCTGAACCTGCCACAAGTGAACATAGAGTCAAGGATAAGTATTGAGCATAGCAAGATGTGGCCAAAAACCAACAACAAAAGATGATAATAAGTGAATAAACAAAACTGCATCAGAGAAAAGCTTAAAATCAAAATAAAGAAAATATTAAAAAATACAAATCTTTGGTTATGGTTCAAGATACTTTGGGTAGAGAGATTATATAATTTAAAAAGAAAACATAATTTCTCAGCATTATTATTAACCATACCTTTGCTGTTTATATTCAGTAGTCTTTTTTTTTCTTTTTTTTTTTTTTTTTTATTTATTGAATCACTGTGGGAAAGGTTACAAAGCTTTCAGGTTTATGTCTCAGTCATGCAAATATCAAACACATTTCCCTTTACCAATACTTATTCTTTCCCATGAAGAACCCCAATAAAACCCCACCCCCCACCCCTCCCCGTCCCTGTGAGGCAGATGAATTCTAGTTAACACTCTATCCGCTTTGATTAGATTGTTTCAATAAAAGATTCACCACTATTATTTAGAGTTTACCCCCCCCCCCCCAAATCAGACATGCTGAAAAAGCATTGTGAAGTGATTTGCTTTCTCCAGCTGGGTTCAAGAATTAAATGTTGGTTTTGGATTTCTGCTATTTTACTTATTGACCCTGGAAGTATTTCTACTGAAAGTCAGATAGTTAAGAAATTGGTTTCTGTGTTCTGGAGTCGTGGCCGTGCTGGAGAGCCGCTCGTGGGGGGCAACTGGTGGCCCCGGTAGGGCGTGAAGGGCGGAGCGAAACGCCCCCCTTCCCATGAGGTTTTAGTCGCCCCCACACTCCCGGCTCATACCTGCTGTCCACAAGGCTCCCATGTGGCCGCCATCTTTCTTTCCAGAGAGGAGAGGGCGAATGGGGCAACACCCTTTCCCCTCCGGCAGACTTGATGGGCTGGATCAACGCATAGTCCATTCACTTTTCTGCTCCAAGCTGCTGGGTTCTGCATTAAGTCCTTGTGCTTCTGGGGCCATGGCCGTGCTGGAGAGCCGCTCGTGGGGGGCAACTGGTGACCTCGGTAGGGCGTGAAGGATGGACCGGAACGCCCCCCGACCCATGAGGTTTTAGTCGCCCCCACTCCCCCGGCTCATACCCGCCGTCCACAAGGCTCCCATGTGGCCGCCATCTTTCTTTCCAGAGAGGAGAGGGCGAATGGGGCAACACCCTTTCCCCTCCGGCAGACTTGATGGCCTGGATCAATGCATAGTCCGTTCACTTTTCTGCTCCAAGCTGCTGGGTTCTGCATTAAGTCCTTGTGCTTCTGGGGCCGTGGCCGTGCTGGAGAGCCGCTAGTGGGGGGCAACTGGTGACCTCGGTAGGGCGTGAAGGACGGACCGGAACGCCCCCCTTCCCATGAAGTTTTAGTCGCCCCCACACCCCCGGCTCATACCTGCTGTCCACAAGGCTCCCATGTGGCCGCCATCTTTCTTTCCAGAGGGAGGAGGGCGGAAGGGAGCAACACCCTTTCCCCTCTGGGCAGAAATGATTGCCTGGATCAACGCATAGTCCTTTCACTTTTCTGCTCCAAGCTGCTGGGTTCTGCATTAAGCCCTTGTGCTTCTGGGGCTGTGGCCGTGCTGGAGAGCCGCTCGTGGGGGGCAACTGGTGACCTCGGTAGGGCGTGAAGGACGGACCGGAACGCCCCCCTTCCCATGAGGTTTTAGTCGCCCCCACACCCCTGGCTCATACCTGCTGTCCACAAGGCTCCCATGTGGCCGCCATCTTTCTTTCCAGAGAGGAGAGGGCGAATGGGGCAACACCCTTTCCCCTCCGGCAGACTTGATGGCCTGGATCGATGCATAGTCCGTTCACTTTTCTGCTCCAAGCTGCTGGGTTCTGCATTAAGTCCTTGTGCTTCTGGGGCCGTGGCTGTGCTGGAGAGCCGCTCGTGGGGGGCGACTGGTGACCTCGGTAGGGCGTGAAGGACGGACCGGAACGCCCCCCTTCCCATGAGGTTTTAGTCGCCCCCACACCCCCGGCTCATACCTGCTGTCCACAAGGCTCCCATGTGGCCGCCATCTTTCTTTCCAGAGGGAGGAGGGCGGAAGGGAGCAACACCCTTTCCCCTCTGGGCAGAAATGATTGCCTGGATTAACGCATAGTCCTTTCACTTTTCTGCTCCAAGCTGCTGGGTTCTGCATTAAGCCCTTGTGCTTCTGGGGCTGTGGCCGTGCTGGAGAGCCGCTCGTGGGGGGCAACTGGTGACCTCGGTAGGGCGTGAAGGACGGACCGGAACGCCCCCCCTCCCATGAGGTTTTAGTCGCCCCCACACCCCCGGCTCATACCTGCTGTCCACAAGGCTCCCATGCGGCCGCCATCCTTCTTTCCAGAGAAGAGAGGGCGAATGGGGCAACACCCTTTCCCCTCCGGCAGACCTGATTGCCTGGATTAACGCATAGTCCTTTCACTTTTCTGCTCTAAGCTGCTGGGTTCTGCATTAAGTCCTTGTGTTTCTGGGGCTGTGGCCGTGCTCCAAACTTAACTCTGACTTTCAGGGAGAAAGATTGGGTGGTTTACTTCTCATTGATCACTTTGTATATAGAGAGATGTCGCGCGGCCGTTACGTGGCCGCGCGGTTTTGAGAAAAAGTCCTCGTTCCCGCATACTCGAGCTGTGTTTGTAGAGGCTTCTGGTCACCGGGGTTCCATCTGGGGGAGGCGAGATGCGGCGCCTACTCCATCTGGAACTTGCGGGTGAACTTGGCTCTTTTTGGAACCTGTTTTTTCTTTTTTTTTTTCCTCCGGGATCCCGCACCCTCCATGTGTTCTTTCTCTTATGCTTAAGGCTTCAAAGATGGCGCTGGAGGGCGGGCTGTGGGCATGACTTCCGGAATCAGAAGTTACCTGGGAGGTGTAGTTCGGCAGATTTGAGAAAAAGTCCTCGTTCCCGCATACTCGAGCTGTGTTTGTAGAGGCTTCTGGTCACCGGGGTTCCATCTGGGGGAGGCGAGATGCGGCGCCTACTCCATCTGGAACTTGCGGGTGAACTTGGCTCTTTTTGGAACCTGTTTTTTCTTTTTTTTTTTCCTCCGGGATCCCGCACCCTCCATGTGTTCTTTCTCTTATGCTTAAGGCTTCAAAGATGGCGCTGGAGGGCGGGCTGTGGGCATGACTTCCGGAATCAGAAGTTACCTGGGAGGTGTAGTTCGGCAGATTTGAGAAAAAGTCCTCGTTCCCGCATACTCGAGCTGTGTTTGTAGAGGCTTCTGGTCACCGGGGTTCCATCTGGGGGAGGCGAGATGCGGCGCCTACTCCATCTGGAACTTGCGGGTGAACTTGGCTCTTTTTGGAACCTGTTTTTTCTTTTTTTTTTTCCTCCGGGATCCCGCACCCTCCATGTGTTCTTTCTCTTATGCTTAAGGCTTCAAAGATGGCGCTGGGGGGCGGGCTGTGGGCATGACTTCCGGAATCAGAGGTTACCTGGGAGGTGTAGTTCGGCAGATTTGAGAAAAAGTCCTCGTTCCCGCATACTCGAGCTGTGTTTGTAGAGGCTTCTGGTCACCGGGGTTCCATCTGGGGGAGGCGAGATGCGGCGCCTACTCCATCTGGAACTTGCGGGTGAACTTGGCTCTTTTTGGAACCTGTTTTTTCTTTTTTTTTTTTCCTCCGGGATCCCGCACCCTCCATGTGTTCTTTCTCTTATATATATATTCAGTAGTCTTAATGGTGACCTATTTACTTAACAAATAGCTCCTTTATCATTGACTCAAGATTTATGTAGGAAGTAATTTTGTGAGTAAAGGTCAATTATTGTGGCCAGAGTAATTTATGATCAAAATAAAAGAGAGTAACATTCAATTATCTATAATTTTCTCAGGAGAGTTTTTTCTTCTTTCTAACTGCATTCAGATATACTTGACATAAAATATTGTGTGGTTTTAAGGGATACAACTTAATAATTAATATATGAAAAGAGCATAAAATTATTAATATAATAAGATTAATTCATTCAAGATCTTATATAGTCATCCGTTTGTGTATGTGATGAGAGTTTTTAAAATCCACTCTTATAAAATTACAACTATACAATATTTATATTTATCAAAGCAACCTTGATTTACACAGAAGAATATATATTTATGAATACAATCTTCCCTCTTCAAAATATACTACCACATAATACCCACAATAGTTTTCATACCATGAAACTTATAGCCTTACCAATAAAATATTTCATGAAACATATAGACTTACTAATAAAATGAAGTATCTTTCATTGTGAAATTTCACAAGTTTTATGCTTTAACATTTTAGAAAAGCAAAATGGTGAAGACTGTCACAAAAACATTAACATTTTTGTAGCATAATAGGAACAAACATTTTTAGAATTTCCCCTATAAAAAATTAATGGAAAATCTGAGACAAGTTAATGGAAAATCTGAAACACTGGACAAGATCTGAGGATTAAAAGTAGATAAAGGGTCAATATTGCAAACCACAATGCTCAAAAGGAGAGAGAGGAGAGAGAGGGAGAGAGAGAGAGAGACAGAGATGGAGAGAGAGAGAGAAAGAGGAAAAGACAGAGAGACAGAGGGACAGACAGAGACAGAGAGAGAAGAAAAGAACCTGCCATAGAGGCAGGCAGAGAATGGGGGTTAGGGGGTGATGGGAGGGAATCTGGGAACACTGATGCTAGTAAATGTACACTGCTAGAGGCATGGGTGTTGGAATCCAATCATGAGCAGTTTTGTTACTGTTTATATCATAGTGATCAATAAAAAAGTTTAAAAATAAAAATATTTTTATCTATTTATTTTGCCTTTTTGGGTCACACCCAGCGATGCTCAGAGGTCACTCCTGGCTCTGCACTCAGGAAGTACTCCTGGCGGTGCTTGGGGGACCATATGGGATGCCAGGGATCGAACCTGGGTTGGCCGCGTGCAAGGCAAATGCCCTACCCACTGTGCTATCACTCCGTCCCTAAAAATTGAAAATATTTTTAAAAATATAACATTATATTTGTCTTAAAGGCTCTGACACAGTTTTATATGAGGCATGGGTGTTGGATCCCAATCATGAACAGTTTTGTAATGGTCTATGTCACAGTGATGAATAAATAAGTTAAAAAATAAAAAATTAAAAAATTTTTAAAATGGGGCTGGAGTGATAGCACAGCGGGTAGGGTGTTTGCCTTGCACGCGGCTGACCCAGGTTCAATTCCCTGCATCCTATAAGGTCCCGTGAGCAGCGCCAGGGATAATTCCTGAGTGCAGAGCCAGGAGTGACCCCTGTGCATCGTCAGGTGTGACCCAAAAAGCAAAAAAAAAAAAAAAATTTAAAAAAACCCACAATGTCATATTTGTTTTAAAGGATCTGACACAGGTGTATATGTTCACAAAAAATCATAACATGATTTTATAAGTAAAAATATTATGGAAAATCAAAATAGATTTTAATTTCTTCAAAATACCCATACACATTTTTGTCTATTAAAAAATCTTTATTTAAGAGAGAGCCCCGGGGAGGAGAGAAGGATGAAGTGGGACAGCACTGGGAAGAGAAAGACGATTAAGCCCCCAGGCTCCCATGTACCAGCAAGCTTTCATCTGTGGGCTTCAAGAATCCCATGGAGATGCTTTCCACTGGTGACCCATTTCCCAGTTTAGGAAGCAGAGGCACAGGGATTATTGTGGTTCTCATGGCTCATGGTGGAAGGTGAACCAGGCGCTAAGATCCGGTACGACATTGGCCTAACATTTCTCCTTCCACTCAAGGGACCAGGCAGAGTTCCTTGTCAGCTGCAAGGAGCGGAAGAAAGCTCCCAGAAGAAGGACGGGGCAACTGATTGGTTCAGGAGATAATCTGGAGGAGCCATCGGGAGTGAGAGAAGTGTAAGCTTCAGTGACTATTTTCGCCATAGACACTGGCAGCAACAATGGCCCTGTAGCCTCTGCACACACACACACACACACACACACACACACACACACACACACACACACATCCGCCAGGCAGTGCTGCTCCAATGTTCTGTGAACCATGCAATGAACTCAGGCTGGGGCCGGGGTCAGGTGGGAACTGAGGCAAACAAGAGACAGACACTCCCAGGAGGCAGTTCACCCAAACCACCTTCTAGACACCATCGGGCAGTTACACTGCAAAAACGGACGCTTGCTGGGGAAGCAGAGGAGGACGCTGCCATCTCGCACTTGGGGCTCACAGATGGAACATTAGTCAGACAGACAGATGGAGGGAGGGAGAGCTGAAACCACCGCAGGCCCTGGCCAGACTCTCCCATGAACAGGCCAGTCAGACTGAGCAGTTCCTGAGAATTGGGAAGAGACTGAGGCTGACACCTCAGCCCCACACCAGACAGGCTAGTATAGACACATCCCTGTGATGCCCATCAGCCAGGGGTAGACAATATCCCCCCCCCACACACACACACACACACAAACACCCAGGGAGCCTGGTCGTATTTGGGGATTCATATATCTTACACTCTTCCAGAGACTGCAATTAATTGGATGCAAAAGTAATCCCCAACTGGAGTCCTGAGATTGGGAACCATAACTAGGAGATATAAAGGGCCTGGAGGTGGGCAGGAATGGGGTACAACAAAATAGATTGGTGCAGGAGGAATTTCTGGTCCATATCCCCAAGTAAGAATGAGTAGAAATAGCTTTCGAATGAACACAGACACGGCACTATTATATTCATGGTCTTGTCACTCCAGTGGATGATGCTTAATCACAGTGTCCATATCTCCCCAAGAGAGTCTTCATGAGAACAAGAGCCCCTGAGCGCAGGTGCCTGGGTAGGTGCCTGGATAGGTTCCTCACAAACAGCTTCTTAGAAGGAACAGGACTTAGGTTGAATCCAGTGATTTAGAACTAGGAAACTGGAAAAATTCACCTGCCATCAGACCCAACCCAAGGACGTGAATTGACCAGGGCAAAATACTCAGGCCTAAAGAAAGAAGAGGCCTCCTTCCTTGACCCAGTCATAAATAGTTCCACCCTCTCCAGAACGCTCATCACATAGTGTATTCTCCTCTACCAACACAGAGTGTCGCAATGAAATCCACACCTCCTTCACTTGGTAATGGGCTGCCTGAGCACAGGAATGAAATGCCTGACTCAGAGTGGGTGCTCAGTATTTGTTGTGGTGATGGATGAGTGAACTAGTGAATAAACAGGTGGATAGATGGATGGATGGAGATGGATGGATGGATGGATGGATGGATGGATGGATGGATGGATGGATGGACAGGTTGGTAGATGGCTGGTTGAATGCTTGGATGGATGAGTTAATGGATGTCAGAGGAAGAAAGGAAGGAAGGGAGGAAGGAAGGAAGGAAGGAAGGAAGGAAGGAAGGAAGGAAGGAAAAATGTTTATTCACAAACTACATGGAATGCATTCCATAGTAGTTCTTTTAAAATTTTGATGTATATTCAATTATTAGTTATTTTAATCATATTATTTGACATCATAAAATAGATAAAAATTATAACATAATACATATGCCCGTTATTACATACACACTGTATAGACATATATACATTAGATCCCGAAAGAAAAATGAATCAGAGACTCAAGAAAACTGAGGTGGTGCTCAGAAAGGTTTTCATAAATCTAAGGAAAGTGGCTGTTCATGAAGAAAAAAAAAATCACAACATGAACTATAAATTTAGAAATATAGGTTTCTGAGAAAGTAACAGATGCTGTTTCTTTCAAATTATTTTAAAATGGGATACACTTTTTTTTTAAAAAAAGTATGTTAAAATTGTAGTAGTACTAAAACAAAGAATATAATAAGCCGCAAAGGTCTGGCACTGCTGTCAATCTATTTCCCATAGGCACAAAACTGCTTCTTCCAATTTTTCTTGCAATATTTTCTTATGATTTGACCAGTCAATTGTTAAGATTCCCAGAAAAGGATACTTCAATATCATAAATTGATAGCTCTTGCTGTCAAGTGTCTACTAGAACCAAGGAAAATGATGCCTCCTTCTCATCTTCTCTCAGATGAGATCAAAGTCCATTAAAATCATCAAAGTTCTGTTCCAAGTAGAGAAAACCAAAGGCAGAGTAAGTCACTAGCAAAAAGTAGAAATAAACTGTGTATTTAAATATGTATATTTACACATATATTTTTACAGCTGTGACCATATTTTGACAACAAACATAAATATAAGCATATATAATATATTATATATATTTTATACATATACATATATGTATATTCCCATTTTAAATTAAAGTTAATGCTTTATCATGTTCCAACCTCTCCTAGGTCATTCTCTCATTGTCATTCTCTTATTTAGCGTTATGAAATCAGATTTCAAAACCAAAACCATCATGAACTTTCTTTAAATAGATACCATGTTCTTTAAAATTCCTTTGATTTCCCATGAAAAGCATTATATTCATTTTTTTAAATGTCAGAGTATAGCTATTTATTCAGCCATTGAGTAAGCTGTTTGAGTTGGACATGAATTCCACATTACTTTTTTTTTAATTAAATCACTGTGAGATGCAGTTACATAGCTTTCATGCTCAAGATTCAGCCGTACAATGATCGAACACCCAAACCTCCAATAGTGCACACTTTCCACCACCATGCCCCTAGAATATCAGCCCCCATCCCAGTCCTCACCCTGCCTCCATGGCAGGCGGTTTCTCCAATATTCTCTCTCCACTTTTGGGCATTATGCTTTGCTTGATTTTCCCACCACCATTCAAGCCTGTCTTCCAGGAGTAGATGCTAGATAATTTATTGATCGTGGCTCATTTGGAATATTTTGGGTGCTACAGCCGCACGCTTCTGGAATCCTAGATTGTAAATAGTTGGGTTCCAGAGACATTTCTGCAAGGCACTAATCCATTTTGGGTTTCAACTGAGTGTCTCTGGACCAGGGCTGTTGGTGCATTAAGATGCTGTCTGGAGGCACATTGTGGGGGTGACAGCCAGAACAATGAGCGCGCAGAGAGCCAAGGAGGTTACAGCCCGGCACTTCTGTCGCCATGCAGCATGGAGATTTAGTCCTGGAACCTGCATACCTGGGCCTTGCTTGTGAAGCTCTTGGTTGCCGGGATTCCATCTGGAGTAGGCGGGGAGACTGCACCTGCTCCATCTGGAGTGCCCTGGCGAAAATTGGCTTGATATGGGACAGATCTCTGGCTCTGTGTTGTCTCAGGGACTCATTGCTGTGTCTCTGGCTTTTGATCTTTCCGAGATTTATTTATGGGTCTGTGAAACAAGATCAGCAATTGAGTTTACAGGGTAGCACTGGAGTTGGTTTGTGGGGTGACTGCCAGTGCTTCCAAGTGTATTCGGAAGTGGGGGGAGGTAGCCCACCCCAACTCCATGAAAGCCTGGAGATTTCAGTCATAAAACCTGCATACCCGAATTTTCAGCAGGCTTGGAGTGATGGCACAGCAGTAGGGCGTTTGCCGGCCCTGCCGAGCCGGGTTTGATTCCTCTGCCCCTCTTGGAGAGCCCAGCAAGCTACCGAGAGTATCTTGCCCGCACGGCAAATCCTGGTAAGCTACCCGCGACATATTCGATATGCCAAACACAGTAACAAGTCTCACAATGGAGACGTTACTGGGGCCCACTCGAGCAAATCGATGAGCAATGGGAGGACAGTGTTTATATTTTGGTGAGGTCCGTCCTGAGATGGTGGATTCAGGTAAAGAGTATGGCAGTGATTGTGGAAGCAAGTGGCTGCCAGGGACTCTGCTTGGGCAGGCACAGACCAACCCTCCGATTTACCCTAGTGTGTTCAGCTATGCATGGGTCTGAGATTAACTGTGGCTTTTGGTCTCTTTCCAGATTTATCTATGGGTCTCTGAGATAAGGCCAATAAATGAGCTTATATAGCTGAGCCGAAGATAGTTTGTGGGCATGGCTCCCTCATACCTAACTTTTGTTGATTTAATTTCTTGGTAAACTTGGTTCCAAGTTGTTGGGGTCTGACCAAAGGCACGGAAGCAATTTTGGGGTGTCAGAAAGCCCGAACGCACCATCAGACGCTGATGTACTTGCCTGGTATACAGTGACCTGCTGGTGGCATCATACCCCTTCACTTTTTAATCAAAAACAACCGCACATTGCATAGTATTATACATCCTATTGTAAATAAACATTGTACAAATAAACATTGTAGCACTGTCCTCCCATTGTTCATCGAGCAGGCAACAGTAACATCTACATTGTGAGACTTGTTACTGTTTTTGGCATATAGAATACACCAGAGGGAGCTTGCCAGGCTCTGCAGTGAGGGCAGAATACTTTTGGCAGCTTGCCAGGCTCTTTGAGAGGAACAGAGAAATCAAACCCTTGGTTGGCTGCATGCAAGGCAAACTCCCTATAATTTGTTACAAGCACCATAGTATACTGAGAAAATATATTAGTATTTAATGAGTCTTATATTGGTTTTCCTCCCCGCCCTGAGCATAGCCCCGGCAATTGAAGCCCTCTGAAACCCAGCCACAGCCATGCCTAAGACCACTCTCCACAAACTCAGACAAGCCTCAGGGATGAAGGAACTGGCAGAGGAACCCAGATATGCTGGACCCAGGGCCAAGATCTCCAAGCCTGCTCAGATCGGGACTGGACCTCTTCCACCCAAATCCCCCATCTTCCAGTATCTAGGCATTACACCCACCAACTGCCCCTGGCGCCCCGTGTAATCCCATCAATGGCCAAGATCCAGAGACTATAAAACCAAGTTTCCGGAAGCACAACCTCTTATTGTCTAGTTCTCAATCTCAGAGAACCAGGCAGGTTACCAAGAGTATCCAGTTCTCATGGCAGAGTCTGGCAAGCTCCCTGTGGCATATTCGATATGCCAAAACCCAGTAACAATGATGGGTCTCATTCCCCTGACCCTGAAAGAAACTCCAATGTAGCATTTGCTAAAATCTCAGGGCTAGGACGAATGGAGACATTACTGGTGCCTGCTTGATGAAATCGATGAACAATCTGATAACAGTGATACAGTCAATGTGTCTTATATCAGTTGGAATATTAGGAATGCTTATGCTGAATATAACAATTCATTTTTATTTAAATGTAACAATATTAAATATTATATTCTATCATTTTATCATTTATTTAGTAAACTTTTCTTCATTCACACTCCAGTAACAGTTAAGAGTTCAGGCTATAAGATGCAAAGAAATAATTTAAAAATGATGATACCAATAAGGCATGGGTTTTCTTTCATTTTATTTTATTTTTATATGCATCTATTTTTAAATTAAGACATCATGATATACAAAGTTGTTCATAATAGAATTATTTCAGGCATGCACTCTTGTAACACTAACCGCATCACCAGTGTTCCCAGCTGCTCTGTAAAATATTTCTTTTATTTTATCCTTCTGCAGGTGTAGAAAGATTGAACATGTTCTTACATATCATTTAATACAATGTAGAGAACTATTTCTTAACTCATTTGAATATGAATATTTAATGATGGAAGATGTAATTTAATAATTATGTTAGCACAGTGGTAGGGCGTTTGCCTTTCACGCAGCCAACATGGCCGACTCGAGTTCGATTCCTCCACCCCTCTGGGAGATCCCGGCAAGCTACCGAGAGTATCTCGCCTGCACGGCAGAGCCTGGCAAGCTCCCAGTGACGTATTCCATATGCCAAACACAGTAACAACAAAGTCTCCAATGGAGACGTTACTGGGCCCGCCCGAGCACATCGATGAACAACAGGAAGACTGGACCATGACTGTGACCGTTTTTGCATATCTATAGCTATGCATGTAGACTGAAGTAGATATATAATAGACATTTAAAATGTTTTTTATTCCTTGAGATTCTGTAATTTGCAATACTGTTAATGATGATTTCTTGTGCAAATAATATCAACAGCACACTGCCTCTATGGCAGGTTCTTCTTCTCGAGAACCTTCTCCTGCCTCTCCCTCTTCCTCTCCCTCTCCCTCTCCCTTTCCCTCTCCCTCTTCTTCCCCTTCCTATTCTTCCTCTTCCTCCTTCTCTTCTTCTTCCTCTTCCTCTTCTTCCTTCTCTTCTCTCTTCTCTTCTTCCTCCTCTTCTCTCTCCTCTCCTCCTCCTCCTCCTCCTCCTCCTCCTCCTCCTTCTCCTCCTCTTCCTCCTTCTTGTTGCTTTACCAAGTTTCAACAATCAGTTCTTATTCAGTGTGATGATCAACTATCTTTGCTGTAGTGGTCCCTTCTTTATCCCAACTGCCTTTCCTCCAAGCTAAGTGAATCATTTGTAAGTCATGTTTAAATAAGTTTACAATATAAAGGTAAAGGCCCTCCCGTTGATCGTCGATTTGCTTGAGCGGGCCCAGTAACGTCTCCATTGGAGACTTTGTTGTTACTGTGTTTGGCATATCGAATACTCTTGGTAGCTTGCCGGGTTTACAATATATAATGTAAATATATTTTCTGATAAAATAATGGCATGCACATTGGGAAGTAATAGAGTTAATAGGGAAACAATATTTATTGTAACCAATATTTATTCAAATAACTTAAAAAATATTCAGTGGACATAGTTTACAAGTATAGATAGCCAAGAATCAAAGTGGAATGATTATGAAAATGCCTCAAAAAACTTTGAATATGAGATTCCAATGTTTCTGCCTCATTGTAGTAACACTGAATGAAAATGTGCTTAAAAAGTGGACTTTATATAAATGTCTGACTTCTTCCTTTTGGATAACCTTGTCTGAAATATTTTACATTACAGAAAATTCAATTTACCAAATACACTTATATTTTTGATTATTGCATTTTCAATAATTACATGAATTTACATGTGAAATATTTATAGCTCATTTTCAGCTTTTATTATACAATTTTCTCCCCCCTCCACCTCCACCAATTGGTACCTTTTAGATAAGTAAGTATTGGGAAAATAATGAGACAGCATTTATATAAAGAATAAAATTTCAGGGATTTCCAATGAAATTTTTCAAACAAAATTTATTTCATTGGAATAACAAACCATACTTTTAAAATGAACAGCATTATTATCAATCATTCTGAACTTGTTCTTGTACATTTTTCTAATTAAAATAATTTAAAAAATTTCAGTTGCCAGGTGAATTTTATAAACTACACTACTTACTCCTTGCAATTCAATAGAATTTAAGTATTTTGTAGCCCTAATTTGCCATGTAAATCTTGAATCAATGTACTTATTCAATTTTTATATTAAATTAATTTAACAAAATTTTCAATTTTTAATGTTTGTTAACTAGTCAAAAATAACACGGCAGTTTTGTAAGCTATTGAATAATCTATGGAAGATATTCTCCCTTGGCTACAGTTGGTCTTAATGTATTTGGTATCTTGCACATATAATTTCTTCCACACACAGAATCTATAACAAAAAATTGACAAATAATATGTTCTTTTAAAATTTATTTCTAGGAGATAATTTAAACAAAAGTAAAGAGGATGGAGACATTAAGCAGAAGAGAGTACACTTGCCTTGCATGTTACTGACCTGGGATCAATGCCTACATCGGGTACCACAGCATGAACAGGACTGATCCCTGAGTACGGGTAGCCAGGAAAAAGCCCTGGACACCTCTGGGTGCAGGCCTGGAAACACACACAAAACAGCTTTAAAGATTATTGCATAGTTCAGTTAAACAATTTAAATAGAAAATACTATTCATGAAGTACATTCAATCTTTTGTAGTATAATTGGTCAAAATTTGTGATGATCATACTGATGAGTAGCATCTATCACTGGATCTTACATTTTTAATTGAGGTCAAATTCACATCACATGTGATTAGCCATTTAAAGTTTCGTTTTAAATTCAGTGATGTTTAAAGTAGGCACAATGTTGTGCAAGCACCAGCTGTCTTTAGTTTTAAAACTCTTTCATCATCCCATAAAGAAATTATGTATCCATTCATTATATCTCCCTTAATTATGAGTAATTATACTCCCTATTTCTGACTCCCTTTACCCTTTGGCCTATAATATGGTTTTTGTCTAACAAATTAGTGTATTTGGAATATGTCACTTTAAAAAAATCATGTAACATGAGATCTATTATATAGGGCTTTGTTCTTTTATATAACATTTGAAGGTTGATCCATTTTAGAATAGTTTATCATTGTTTTATTAAAGTAAAAGTAAAGTAAAGTAAAGGCCCTCCCTTTGTTCATTGATTTGTTCGAGCGGGCCCAGTAACGTCTCCATTGGAGACTTTGTTGTTACTGTGTCTGGCATATTGAATACATCATGGGGAGCTTGCCAGGCTCTGCCATGCGGGCGAGATCCTCTCAGTAGCTTGCTGGGCTTTCCAAGAGGGGCGGAGGAATCGAACTCGGGTCGGCCATGTTGGCTGCGTGCAAGGCAAATGCCCTACCACTGTGCTATTGGTCCAGCCCATTGTTTTATTACTTTTAATAATTTCATTATGTGTATATACCACCATACTTTGCTTAGTATCCTACCCATTGTTGTGTTGGGTATTCAGCTATTTCTAGTTTTTCATAACTGTAAATGCTGATGTATATGTATGTATATATATATATATATATGTTCAGGAATAGTCTTCTATATAGATATTTGCTTCAATTTTATTTAGGTGTATATCCAGGAGTGTAACTACTGACTCTTATACATGACTTCTTAAGAATTTGGAGTTTTACACTCTTGCCACATAGTTCTTTGGGGGGATTGGATGGGTACCCAGGATGCTAAGGGGCTATTCCTGGCATTCCTGGCTTCTTAGATCTGCATTCAGGAATCACTCTTGTTGATGCAGTTCTTAATTTTCAGAGAACCATATGGGATGTCAGGTAGAAAAACCAGGTTAGTCAAGTGCAAAGCTATATAACTTTACTCCTCATCTTTAAGCCATGTGCCTTTTGTTATACTAAATCATCACAAAACTTTGTCAATTTTCATTTCTTCATTAAATGATATGTTCAATGGTAACTTATTTTGTGTTTTTATTTTCATTTTAATGTTGAGGGTTTGAGAATATATATTAACTTGCTTGCTGATATCTTTAGAAAAGTCTCTATTAGGTTCATTTTCCCATTTCCAAATTGAGTTCTTTGACTGCTGCAATATAAGAACATTTAATGAATTTTGGGTATTATAAATGAATTTTAGGTATCACGAAAAGATGATTTGGTGGGGCAAGTTTGGTCTACACCTATTGGTTCTTGGTGGAATCATGTGGTGCTTCGATTGAACTAGGATCAGCTCTGTGTAAATCAATAGACTTAACCCCTCTACCAAAGCATCTCTCTGATCCAGAAACTTTTGTTTGAACTTGTTTTGTTCTCATTTTACATTCTGCATGAATGCTTAAATTTTAATCCATTAATTATTTTTCATTTTTGAATTATCTTTCTCTTATATTTTTGCTTTTGGTGCTCAATATAAAAAAATGGAATCAAATGAAGGTCATGATCAAATATCTCTAAGTTTTACACTAATAAATTTACTGTTTTAATTTAGTACCTATTTTATTTTTATGTGTCTATTTATTTGTCAAATTTATTTTTTGCCTGTGGAAACACAGTGGTCTCAGTGCCTTTTATTGAAGAGTTTTCCTTGTGAATTGTCTCTTCATATATTTTGGGGATTATTTATTTATTATATGTTTATAATTTTTTATATTTATTTATTGAATTCATTGTGGGAAAAGTTACAAAGCTTTCAGGTTTAAGTCTCAGTTATGCAATGATCGAACACATTTTCCTTCACCAGTACTTATTTTTCACCATCAAGAACCCCAATATACACCCTCTGCCACCCCTCCCAATGCCTGTGAGGCAGATGAATTCTACCTAACACTCTATCTACTTTGATTACATTCATTATTTCGACAAAAAATGCACCATTATTGTTTAGAGTTTACACCCAACAATTGAAACTGCTGAAAAGACATTGTGAAATAGTTTTTTTTCTACAGTTAGTTACGAGAACCATATACTGATAGTGGCCACGCGAATTTGGATTTCTAATATTTTACTTATTAAGCCTGGAGGTAGTTCTGCCTTGAGCCAGAAACTTATGAGATTGATATCTGTGGCTCTGGAGCCATCGCCATGCCAGAGAGCCACTCGTGGTGGGCAACTCATGACCTCCGTAGGGCATGAAGGATGAGCTGGGAACGCCCTCCTTCCCATGACGTTTCAGTTGCCCCGTCGCCGCCAGCTCCTACCTGGCTTTCCAAAAAGCTCCAAGGAGGCCTCCATCTTGCTGTCCAGGGGAAAAATACGGAAGGGAGCAACACTCCTTCCCTCCCGGGCAGGCATGATACCGTGGATTAATGCATAATCCATTCACTTTTCTGCAGCAAGCTGCCGGGCTCTGCATTATTTGTTTATAATTTTTATACCTCATTGACAGATGAAATCTTTTGCCAATAAAAATATTCTTGAAATACTTTTACAATCTTGGACTAGAAAAATAAATATTTTTTCATTTGTACAGCTTCCCTACTTCACTTCCATGATTTACAGGCAAGAAATTCTTTCTCTCTCTCCAGTTATTTTAGGCTATCAATTTGGTAGAGTAAATATGATTTTATTCAAAGGAATTTTCTTGTATTGTGAAGAGAGAAACTGATTACATAGAGAAGAATGGGTTACTATCAACTTAATTTACTGTGGTAGAGAAAGATATTAATCATAAGACACTTGAGATTTCAAAATATTTGCTTGGTATTTAAACTAATATTTAGCAACCTGGGCAGTCAGATTTTTGTACTCTTTTGATCTTTAAGAATATAAAATATAATAGAATATGCCTGCTTGATGGAGTGAAAGAGTAAGACAACAGAAGAAATACTCTTATATTATGGTCATTCAGGACATGACAACAAAATTAAAATTAATGTCCCACTTTCTTATAGATTTCTCATCAATTTCAACAACTAAGTGACAAGAAACATATACTTTCTATTATCATTTTATATTTGCATATCGTTACTTTTGTAAGAATTGATTTAAATATTTAGTAAATATTTTATAGTCAGAAATTTTCTAAGAGAAAATAGAATACTATGAGGAAAACACAGATTTTACTAATTTGTATTACTCATCTTTATTATTACACTTTTGTGTATGTATAACACATACACAATATTGAGCATTAGTGGGTAATCTTATGAAATTTGTAACAAAAATTTCTTTTTTTTTTTTTTTTTTGGTTTTTAGGTCATACCCGGTGATGCACAGGGGTTACTCCTGGCTCATGCACTCAGGAATTACTCCTGGTGGTGCTTGGGGGACCAGATGGGATAATGGAAGTTGAACCCCGGTCAGCCACTTGCAAGGCAAATGTCCTATCCTCTGTGCTATCGCTCCAGTCTCTGTAATGAAAAGTTTTTATTTATATTATTATACCAGTTTTAGTTTGTTTTGACAAATGCCATGTAAATACATAAGATGTGAACATCAGCAGAACCTAAGTTAAAGGTACTGTAACTATACTATTTTTGGAACTTTCTTATATGTATAAAAAACACTTCAAAATAAGGAAGAGAGGGGCAATGTGCCTTTCATACGCCTGAACCCAATTCAAACCCTGCATCATATATGGTTCTCCAGAGGACCATGTTTTTCTCTAACAAGAATTCTATTTGTTGGCATCATCCCTAGGGACAGAACCAGGAAAAATCATCTGAGCACACTTAGGTGGGACCCAAGACCACACCTAAACACACACACACACACACACACACACACACACACACACACACACACACACAAACCCAGTTATGTAAAAATAATGTCTATATTTTGAGACTTGTTGTTACTGTGTTTGGCATATGGAATACGTCACGGGTAGCTTGCCAGGCTTTGCTATGTGGGCGAGATACTCTCAGTAGCTTGCCGGGCTCTCTGAGAGGGGCGGAGGAACACGGCTCAGCCAGGCTGTCTGTACGCAAGGCAAATGCCCTACCACCGTGCTATGGCTCCAGCCCATTTAGTAAACTAATTGTTTTGGATTTCCTCTTTACTCCACTTTATGTGATTTTCTGAGATCTGTACTGTATCCACTTCCAGCTACTCTGTATATATGCATATCAGCAAGTGGCCCTATGGTAGGTAATGTGGAAACTGTTAAATGATCAAAGATATTCTCCATTGCAGAATCCTGAGGCTATATATATATATATATATATATATATATATGTATGTATATATATATATATGTATGTATTTTTTTTTCTTTTTGGGTCACACCCGGTGATGCACAGGGGTTAATCTTGGCTCATGCACTCAGAAATTACTCCTGGCGGTGCTAGGGGGACCATATGGGATGCTGGGAATTGAACTCGGGTCGGCCATGTGCAGGACAAACACTCTACCCACTCTGCTATTGCTCCAGCCCCATGAGCTTATATTTTTGATCCCATTCATGTTCATATTTCATTGGCCCTATATGAACATTTAGTTCTCGATTCACTTATATCAAAACTAAAACATCTTTAAAAATATCTAATGGAGAAAACATATTTCTTCATAATTTTTTAAATTAATGCCTACCATCTTTGAACCATTAATGGAGACCTCAACTACCATATATTTGGCCCAAATGTCTATTTATCCTAATTTATTTGTAAGGAGTACCTTTGAAACATAATTATTAAATCTCCCTCTATTCATTTCAACAGTTTAACATAGGAGCTAAAATATTTTTCAAACAAGAATTCTATTTGTTGGTATGGACAAAGTAGGAACTGATGCCAACATGAATAATCTACAACACTGCTAACCATCATACTTCATTAAATATTCTATACACTCTCTGTCTCAGAATAGACTCCAAAACCCATCCCATTTATTCTGAAAATAAATAAGTTTGAACCAGAGAGAACATTCAGGGGTTAAGGCACTCACTGGCTTTGCAAGTGGTTGACCCTGGTTCAATTCCCAATATTGCATATGATCCCACCCAGCAGGACAGCAGGGAGTAATATCAAAGCACAGAGCAAGGAGGAAGCATTGAGCATAGATGTGGTCATGCAAATTAAATCAATCCATCAATAAAGTGACCACTTGCATATAGCTTTTCAAAAAAATCCTGGTTCATTCACCATCAAATATGCTATCTTGATTCAGAAAAACTAAAGGTAAAGGTAAAGGTAAAGGCCCTCCCGTTGTTCGTCGATTTGCTCGAGTGGGCCCAGTAACGTCTCCATTGGAGACTTTGTTGTTACTGTGTTTGGCATATGGAATACGTCACGGGGAGCTTGCCAGGCTCTGGCGTGCGGGCGAGATACTCTCGGTAGCTTGCCGGGCTCTCCGAGAGGGGCGGAGGAATCGAACTCGGGTCGGCCATGCTGGCCGCTTGTAAGGCAAACGCCCTACCGCTGTGCTATCTTTCCAGCCAGAATCAAATTTTCTCTGAAAGTACATTCACTTAAACAAAATGTTATGAAAAATCATTTCCCTGTAAATTTTTCCCACCCACCACCCCCGCCCTCCCCAACTGATTTTACAGTCAGGAGAGGTAATGTTCCATGTCATAAGTAAATCAACTTCTTCAGTATCTGTACAGCAAAAATAGAAAAAAACTAGAAGCCATAATAAATGTTGTTGTTTGCAGCTAACTAAAATAAAAACACCTTTGTAAACAAAACTATTTGAATCTAGTTCATTTTAAAATACTTTTTTAACTATTTGCCTCTCTATATTCTAAGGCCACATAACCCTGAATGTTACTTTAAGACAGCTTCAATTTAGAGGAGATCAGATTGATGTAGACAGGAAGTTAGGAAAAGGCAATAAACCTTGGTCAACAGAACTTCTGGGAGGAAAATCCTAAAACTAATCCACCCTGTGGATACAGAAAACACAACAGATAAGACCTTCAGTGGACTCTGAGGAGGTTGGGCCCTTCCCCATGATGTTCCTCAAACCCTCAGACCTCTCCCTTAATCTGATTAAAATGTGATCCAGCCCAGAGAAGACTTCAGAACTTCCAGATCAAGACAGCCTGAGAAGAGCCTGTCACTGTCACTCTCACTGTCCTCCTGTTGTTCATCAATTTGCTCGAGCGGGCCCAGTAACGTCTCCATTGAAGACTTTGTTGTTACTGTGTTTGGCATATCGAATACGTCACGGGGAGCTTGCCAGGCTCTGCTGTGCGGGCGAGATACTCTCGGTAGCTTGCCAGGCTCTTCGAGAGGGGCGGAGGAATCGAACTCTGGTCGGCCATGTTGGCTGCGTGCAAGGCAAACACCCTACCACTGTGCTATCGCTGCAAAGGAAGTGTCTGTATATGCTGCCTGAGCCCATGTACTTTTTGTGCCCGCATAGCCAAGCACCTGTAGTGCCTGAGCACATGTGTCGCCCTCATCTCCCCTCTTGAGATGTGTACTTTCATACTTTCGTGTCTAATGCTAGGATGTGTTTAGGGGTTCTCTCCATCCTTGGAGAAGCCCCTGTTTTCTCGAGTGTGTTACTATCTCTCTCACTCTCTCCCCCTCCACACCTTAAAGACCCTCCAAATAAATCTATTTATTCACGGTTTGTCTACTCCTAAAATTCCTTTCTGCTAGGCGAGACAAGAACCCAGTAACCCTGGGTCCTGGGTGGCAGAGGCGGATGGGGAGAAGTGACCGTCTTTCTCCTCTCCACTTCACATGTCACCCATGGGACCCACCAACATCAAGATCAATTTAGAAGATCAAGTATTTATTTTGTAAATTCCAAATGGGAAAAGTTGCTGGCAGGGTAAGTGGAAGACCACACACATGGAGAATGTACGCAGACAGAGTGAGCCCTGCCACCATGTACATTTCATAGTCCATTATGATGTTGCAGCTGATAAAGCAGGGAGCATGTAACATAGTTCTTTAAAAAGTTTCCTGTCACTTTGCTCTCCTTATTGCCTCCATCTGGCAGGAGTCAGGGCTGGTAATTCCTACTACCAACACCTATGAGGCAAGGACATCCCCCAGCCCCAGGAGAGAGTCACTGAGTTGCACCCGAAGTCCACTTGTTCTGCAGTCCGGAGTTGGTCTCCAACATTTAAGTTCTTCAGAAACTGTGGACTCACTCAACCGAGGAATTGGTTTTTGAAGGAAAGGAAAATTTAACCTTGAACTCAGCACAGGCTCTCTAGGTAAATCGCCTTCCCTAGAAGACCTGAAATGCAAGAGGAAGCTAAACAGTGAGGCAAACTGTTTTTATTTTTTTTAATTTTTTTTATTTATTGATTTTGAATACCCATCCCTCCACCAGTGCCCATTTCCCACCACCACGGATCCCAGTATCCCTCCCCCCCCACCCCCCCCCCATCCCACCCTGCATCTGTGGCAGGGCATTCCCCTCTGTTCTCTCTCCTTTGGGGTGTTGTGGTTTGCAAAAGAGTTAAGCCTGATTTTCAGGGAGAAACGTTGGATAATTTACTTTCCATTGATCACTTTGTATATAAGGAGATGTAGCACAGGCGCGTAAGCTGTTTTTAAAGGAAAGACATTTACTTAGAGAAGTGTGAGAGAGAAAGAAAGAAATGCGGTGAAGAGAAAACCCTACTTCTCCAGAGTGGAAAAAGAAGCAGAGAATGGCTTTTGGGAGAAAAAAGTATATATGCTTTCTAGTCTTTCTGCCCTGGGTATCATTGTAAACATAAAAGTTATCTGGGCATCTTCAGAACCCAAACCTCTCTCTATAATCCTTTCTTATTCTTATGAGGGCCTTTAATTCTTTTTAAGGGACCCACCCTTCTCATTGTGGTGGCCCAAGTTCTGGAGATGCTCAGGGCTTGGGTTTGCTGCCTATTCCAACAGTAAAGAATTTCTGAAGACAGGGAAGTTTTATTTAGGCAATATGACGTAGGGAAGGCAGAGAAGATGATATCCCATAAAGTAAAAGGAACGTGCTATGTACCCTCTGCTAGAATACAGGAAGGACCAACACTGCTGTAGGAAGTAAAGGAAAGAAGTGTGACAGCCAGAGAAAAGCACTAATGGTGAGCCCAGAATGTAGAGAGAAGTCCTAGCTTGCAGAGCTGGCTTTGTGGGACTTTTTCAAAGTGCCTGACCTCAGGGCTGGAGTGATAGCACAGCAGGTGGGGCGTTTCCTTGCACACAGCCAATTTGGTTTGATCCCAGCATCCCATATGGTCCCCTGACCACTGCCAGGAGTGATTCCTGAGTGCAAACCGAGAAGTAACCCCTGATCATCACCAGGTGTGACTCCCCAACCGAAAAACAAAACAAAACAAAACACCAAAGTGCCTGACCTAGAGGCGTCCAGTATCTACAGTCTATCTGGAAAGGAATGTGACTTCCTTTCAGGTTTATCAGAGGCCTTTGTTCTTACACAATATTCCTTTTGATGAGTCTTGCTTGATATGGACTTTAGGATGTGAGCTGCTTTTTCCCACCCTGGGGCTGGGATCAGGGGCATTTCAGGTCACCTCTCAGTTTTAAAACTTTTTGAAATTCATTTCCAAGTGATATCAGTGAACCCCACAGGTGATTTATGTGAAGCAGGGAGGAGAAAGAGGATCACTTTCTCCCCATCTGCCACAGCCACGTGGGACCCTGGGTTTCTGGGTTCTTGTCTTGCCTCCCAGAAAGGAATTTCAGGAGTAGACAAGCAGTGAAGTAAATAGATTTTATTTAGAAGGCTTTATTTAAGGCATAGAGGGAGAGAGAGTGAAAGAGAGAGTGTAATGCACTCTAGAGAGTATGTTGGCTTCTCCAAGGGTGGAGAGAACCCCTAATCACATGCTAGCATTAGACACAAAAGCATGAAAGTATACATCTCAAGAGGGAACATGTGGCGTCACATGTTCTCAGGCGCCACATGTGCTCGGCTCAGCGGGCGCATGAAACTCATGGGCTCAGGCAGCATATGCATGCCTGTGTTTGTTCAAGGTGGCTTTTATAGGCTCTTCTCAGGTTGTCTTGATCCAAGTACTGGAGCCTTTCCCGGGCTGGATCACATTTAAATCAGATTAAAGGAAAGTTCCAAGGATATTCGAGGAGTTTCCTTCATGGGTAGGGGTCGAATCTTCTTAGGGTCTGCTGAAGGTCTTATCAGGTCTGTTTTCTGTTTCCACAGGGTGGATCAGTTTTAGGATTTTCCTCCCAGAAGTTCTGTGGGCCTAAATTTTATTGCCTAGGGCCTTTCTCTATTTACCTGCTTATATCACAAGCACCCACTATCTTGCAACCTCCAATAGTAAATAAATAGAATCTTATCATTAGAGCTTGTTCAACAAGGGTAGCCAAATTATTTCTAATGATAATGCATTGCTCAAATTACTTAAATCCAAGGACATAACACATTTGTTTTAAGTCTTTTATTTTCAACAAAAATTGTACTACTCTGCTGAATGGTGATCTGCACACTCATCTTTTTCCTCTTAAATTACAGGTAGCAGAGGGAAGCAAAAATATTTGAGTTTCAGTGTTGCAATAGAGGTGGAGGTCAGTGAGGAAAGGACTCGGGTAATTTCATAAAGATAATTGGTTCTTTAAAATTAGACACATAAAGCACATGGCTAAAGGGCAGGGTTAACAACACTTCAAAGGGGAACACAGGTCAAGCAGCTTCATTTTTGACCACTCACCTATGTTGGTGGAAATGGCAAGAAAGCAACAGTTCCTGCACAAATGCCTGAGGAAAAAGGGACAGGTCACTGTTGTAAGGGGCTCGAGAGGTCAGCCATGAGGCCCAAAGACAATCTACTGGGCATTCTGACAGATTAGAATGACAGGATGGACAGAACCAATGACAGGCAATTACGTACCAGAGATGACAAATGGAAGCCAACAAGAAGCCAGAAAGGAACCGGTTTGAGACTTGGGCCAAAAATACTAGACAATCCAAAGCTACCTTCTTAAATAAATAACTCTAACTTCATAAGGATTCGGAGTGTACATACTAGTTTTCATATAAAATTCAAGGACCCACTCAGGAATAAAGCGAGTTTTGCCACAAAACCAAGACAGTTTCAATAAGTATAGAAAATTTCAGTTTATGTTTTTCACAATAATATATGTCATCGAGAGGTTAGAAAATGTGAAATTCTTCAGTTGCTGGATAATTGTCATATTGGTATTCATGTTAGATTTATTTTTTTTTTGCTTCCTTCGAGAATATCGTTTCTCTTTATCACTTATGATGTCAGACTGAGACATTAACTTTTCATTTTTTTTCATTTAATTAGTGATGCAAATGTGCGGGGCTGAATTTTTCTTCTATGCTATTTTTATGCTCCATAATGGGTCTAAGGAACTGAAATACAATTTTCTAGCTGAGCTTGGCAACCTAATGTGGTGGTTGACTCTTCCCAGACAGAGAGTGGCTTTAAGTTGTTTTATTTGAACTCGGGTTAAGAAAAAAAAAGGAATTAACCATATGAGGTGCCAATGATTAAACCTGGGTCATCCCCTTGAAGAGCAGTGCCCTACCCACTATAATATCACTTTGGCTCCAGTCTTACTAGTTATTTGAATCCACACAAGGCAGCATGATTAACCACACTCTATTATCCAATTTAGCAGCAAATAACAATGGCTCTGCATTAAAAAAGATAAATTTGATACTATTATCTATCTCAATGCTGCTTATCTGGTTTCTATACTATTCTTCAGTCCTGGAGTATTTCAACAGTATTAGTTTATGCTAATCATTTAATTAAATATCTAGCATAGGTATCAATTAATTGATGCTTATCAATTATTTCCTATATAGATGCATTTTTTATATACCTAAATGTTTTTAAAGTTTATATGTTTTTGAATGACATATACTGAAAGATCATTTATGGGACAAAATAATTCCAAGAATTGGAAAGAGTAAAGTTAGACTCTTATTTTTGCTTAAAGCCCTTGGTTTTTGATTGCTTTTTTTTTTAACTTTATCACTACTACAATTACTATAATAACAAGAACAACTACTACTACATATTATTGCTGCAAGTTGCACAATGCAATTAGTACAATTATTCTTTCTTCTATTTCCACCAATGATCTCATTATAACATTCTATATTTAATTTTCAGGATGATTTGCCTTCTGCTTTATTAGTATTCCTTGAGATTTACAACAACAAATTGAGTGCCAAAATAGATTCCTTTTCCATCAATGAAAAAAAGAAAGGAGAGCAAATTTGTATTGGAAATCATAAAAAAAAAACTATTAGGACAATTTTCCATTTAATTATTAATATAGCCCTAGCATCTTGAGATAGTCTATTCCATAATAAAAACCCAGATATTATTGAGGATATGTTGTCATTTTGTTATTTGAATACTTAGTGGATTGTCTATTTTTTTTTCCCCAAATTTAAGACACAGGGCAGTCTGGTAAACACAGTTCCCAACTCATATTTCATTGTTCAGAAGGTTTTCACTTCTCACCACAGTGATTTTTCAATGGCATAAATAGCTGATTTAAAAATTAAATTTATCCAATATGTACATCTACCCTTTGCCTGTGCTGCTAGCAGAAAGGTATTTTGTGTACAATCCAATACACAACTTGTTCAGCATGTTTTTAGGGAAGTAGACTCAGAAACTAGCAAAAATGTGTATACTAGAGTTATAAATATTTCATAGAAAAGTGTTAGCATTTTCTAGACTTTGGTCTTACTCATAAATTGCCCCAACTGGAGAACCCAATCATTATAGTGTAAGAAACTAGCCATAAAACGTAATTTTGACTAGGTTCAGAAAAGTGATTCATGTTAAGATATAATAGCAACTTCCCAGTTAGAGAAGAAAAGAAAATAGAAGTAAATATCAATATTCTCCTTGGTTAAGGAAACTGTTTTGAAAGCAGAAGTAAAATGACAGTCATGGGTTTAGATGCATTTAGATGTAAATACTTTGGAGTCGATGTTTAGGCTGGTGGCATTATAGTTTTAATAAAAAAATCCTCATATTTGCTAAAATAATATGATTTTTTAAGATTATTGCAATAATGATTGCAGTAGGGAGGATAGAGCGGATTTAACTCCAAATGCAGCAAAGACGTAGAACTTTCTATTTGAAGAGCAGTGGAAATGCGAATCAACAGATGGAATGAAAAGGAGGGTAAAGATTCTTGGTAAACTGGTCTAACAGGTTTCTCCCTGAAGGCATGCCAAGCTAGAGACATCAAAGGTAGAGTAAAAAGAACTTCATTTGACACCAAAGGTGAACAGGTATTCAGGGATTGTGGGAGAGGGGATGATTCAGTAGATAACTTTGTTAAGACTGGACAGAGAATGTCAAAGACAGAACACAGGGTCATGTTGCTTCAGGTAAAATCTTAGTTCAGAGGAATCTGACAAAACTCTAGTTGCAGTCTCTGTCATCAGCAGTCTAAGTTTAAAACTTTTTGTGATTAGAAGTGAAACCAAATTCTGAGGCACTTTTATTATTTCCTGAGAGGTATTTGTGGATACATACCTGAATTCTATAAACTTCTCTGTGATAAGAAAGTATGTATGAAAAGTTCCTGAGGGGGAGGGGGTCGTTTGATCGAAAAGTTTAGGGCAGAGATACAAAGGATTCAAAATGCATAGGAGGGACTGGAGCAGTATCACAGCGAGTAGGGCATTTGCCTTGCATGCAGCTGACACGGGTTCGATTCCTAGCCTCCCATATGGTCCCCCAAGCACCTCCAGGAATAATTCCTGAGTACATGAGGCAGGAGTAACCTCTGTGCATCTCTGGGTATGATCCCCCCCCCAACAAAAGGGGGAAAAATGCAGAAGAGTTTGAGGTTGTTAGCCATTGTGGGTTCAAACCAGTAGGGCTCAATTTATGAATGAGACCAGCAGTAGCATACCGCTTCACCTGAAGATCTGTTGATAAGGAGCCACTTCTTCTCCTGGTACAAGTTTCCATGGAAAATCCATGAAGTGAGAAAACGGTCAATAAGTAAACTCAAGTTCATAGAATTTTCTAGTGTCTTTTCTAGTGGTGTTTGTTTTAGTGGTAGAGCCTCCTCTCCCAGCCATGCTCTGAGCCTTGGAATTCATTTAAAAAGTTTTCCAGATTCCTCAGCTGGGTCTTTGTGTCTCAAAGGTCTTCATGCCTTCGGCTGATTTAGGTTCCAAACAATATATTTTTTTTCCCTGAAATACACATTACAGGGGTTGAAGGTGAGGGAGTGGCAGTCTTTCTATCTTCAGCCAGCAACATTATCAAAGTCCTAAAGTTAGTGTTTATTTATTTTATTTTATTTTATTTTATTTTATTTTTTTAGATATAAGTTTCCTTTTGGCAATATCACTACTCATTGATTAAATATAAGACACTATAAAACTATAAAAGACTATAAAACCCAGCTCCCGGAAGCGCGTGGCCGTGACATCTTATTATCTAGTTCTTATGCTGGAGAACCTGGCAGGCTACCAAAAGTATCCTGCCCACACGGCAGAGTCTGGCAAACTCCCAGTGGCGTATTCAATATGCCAAAAAACAGTAAAAGTTATGGGTCTCATTCTCCTGACCCTGAAAGAGCCTCGAATGTGGCACTTTCGAAAATCTTAGGGCTAAGATGAAGGAGACGTTACTGGTGCCTGCTCGAGGAAATCGATGAACAACAGGATGACAATGATATCTATCAACTCCAGGACATTATAACTGCACAGAAAAACAGTAATTCCTGAGAAATATATATTTTTTTAGGGTTTGCCTGTAAATATGCATGCTACTAGAATTTAACTTCAGTTACTAAGGGAAACTGATTTAAATTATCTGTGAGCACTGTAGTTAACAGTTAGATTTCCCAGGAGAGTGGAAAAGCACTTGTGTTCTTTGAGGGTTAATAAGTAAGGCACTTCCATGCTTGAAAACTTAATTTATTCAGTCTGGTCTTTGGGAATCCTACACATTTATAATCTTAACCATATGTGTATGTGGAAGCATAAACCAGTACAATTAGAAGCAGTTTTATATACGGTTGCTTCAGAAAGGGAGGCTACATCTTAATGACTTATCTCTTTAAAACGTTTGTATTTCAAATGGAGAAGAACATACTAAGAAGACAAACAGCATATCTATGATGAAGAAATATTTCCAAAATATTATTCTGTCCTATGGGTTGTTTTTGTGAAGTAACCTATAAGACAGAACAGAGTAGTAACTAATACATCTTGTGCCTCAATGTGGCTGATTTTATTTATTTGCAAATAAATGGGCTGTGACAATTATATCAATCTAGAAAAATGTATATATTCATGAACAAAATTACTTATTATTAGAAAATTAAAAATCAGTTATGATTTTATGAGAATCTGAAGAATAGCAGGACTTCATTTTTGAATGAGAGACATTAGGATGCTCAACTGAAGTTTTGCTATGTCATACTCCAATGTTGCTTCAATAAATTTGAAAAAATCAAATAGAGAGAAAGCAGTCTCAACTCCAAATACCACATTTATTTTACTAACATATAGTTTCTGTTCATTTAAAGATACATTAATTCTCTTAGCTATTGTAGGACTAGTTTACAATATCATATTTTCCTAAGGCTTCTGCATAGGATGGTTTTCTGTTGACCAATAAAACTGATGCAAACTGGAACTAGTTAAATGTCTATTCTTCTTTTAAAACATATCCAGGTGTCTATGTTAAACTCTTTTGCATTCTTGCAGGTAAGTGGCAGCCCTGGATGACTAACATGCCATGCTAAGTCTCTGCAAGTTCTTACAAACATGACTTATTGGACATGGTGATATCATCAATATTTCACATTGCTTCAGACAGTCTCTTTATATCCCCTAAAGTTATTTTCACAATTTACATACCTCCCTAAAGTTATTAAACCCTATGGATCAAATAGTCTTTGACTAGAAGCTTAAATATGACTCAAGTCTGAAACATGAGGAAACCACAGAGTCCTAAGTAAGGTGATGTGTTGGGAAATTTATCTGTGAACTAAGCCGACACCAAATTCCTGAAATAGAGAAGGAAGGGGAGAATGAGCAGGACAGAGAAGAGAATAAATAAGGGGACAAGGAGTGTGAGGAATGAGAGAAAGGAAGAAAAGTTTGAGCATGAGAAATAGGAGGTATGATCTTATGAGGAGAATCCTAACTCTGGAAAGAAACATTTTCTAACCTGAAATTGTATCATCCTGGGCAGGTAAAGAGAATTTATCTGCAGTAAGAAATGATGTGATCAGCAAATGGAGAGATTCATTAGACAAAGAAGAAAAGATGAAGAGCAGGTAAGAATGCTGAAAGAGAGGAGGAACAGAGAGGCTGAATATCCTACCAGACTCTTTGAATTCCTAGATCCAGTAACATCAGAAGTCACCATTACCTACACACATCCTGAATGTGAAAACCAATAAATCTTTTATTTACTGACTTTGGGACATGGGACTTATTTCTGTTTAAATTGGCACTTTGATAGTTTGCAGCTGAGATGTGTAAGATTGAATATTGTATTAAGGAAGGAAGAGCAATAGATAAAGAGCAAAAACACCTGGGTACTGACATTTATTATCATGTGGCAAGCCAGTAATTCATTTTAAATGTGAATTTTCTTATCTCTTGTGAGAAAGACAGCTTACGTTTACATGACACACTGTGTGTGTGTGTGTGTGTGTGTGTGAACTCAAATGCAAGAAAGTTAGTTGAAATATGACAATAGTTTCTGTCAGACCCAATTCCTGTGCAATTTCCACTTTGTTGCATGTGTGTGGGTATTTACCCATGACAAGGCAAGTGCAAAAGTGACTATCACGTGACCCATCAATACACTTTCATGTAAAAATTTCTTAGTCTAGAATTTTTCCTGCTAATATTTAAATTCACTATTCTATGCACATTAAATAATCTAGTTAAAAACATTCCATGAGCACCAAATTTGTAAATTTGTTCTGTTGCTTTTAATATTTCCTAACTTTAATGTTAAATTTCCAGGAAACAATGAATTCATCAGTTTAGATTCCTTATTTGTGTACTCTCAGTGCATTTATGTAGTAAGTGTTCTATGATAATGATGATCCATCAAAGACAAGTTACTGAGTGTGCTATATTGCAGATCAGACAAAGTCAAAGATTTCTTTGGAGGAACCAGAACAGCGATAGTGCAGAGAATAGAGTTTTTGGTTTGCATGAGGTTAACCTATGTTCCATCCCTGACAACACATACGATCCCCTGAGCCTGACAGGAGTGATCCCTGAGTATTGAGATAGAAATAAACCCTGAACACTGCAAATGTGCCCCCCCCCAAAAAAACAACAAAAAATACAAAACAAAAATTATTTCTCAGGAATTAAAGATTAGCATATATGTTATATATCATTATAAGAGTTGTATTTTAAAATTAAAAATGAATTTAAGAGAGTTGTATCATTTGGTTAATAGTCAAAAACATGTTTAATTTGTTGTGTTTATGGGTTACGTGCTTGATCACCTGATCACTTGATCACTTGACATCCCATTAATCATCGACCTGCTTGCGTGGGCGCCAGTAACGTCTCCATTCATCCCTGTCACATGCTAATGTAGCCCAATGGCATCTGCTCATTCTAGGAACATGAAGAGCCTCAAACTGATCGTGCAGGGTCTTGACAAAAAAGTCTGGCCATCTCGTAGGTGGACGGCCACGTGATCTTTTCACATCCTGTGGAATCCAATCGGTAGTGGCTCTAGTCCAGTGGTCATCTCAAAATCTCATTATGTGTTCAGCCCACCTGATTTTCGATGCCTTGGCAAACGAGACAGCATCCCTGTTTCTTGAGCATTGATGGAGGTTGGCACTCCAGAATCCTTCTCTCATTTGAGTGAAGCATGATACTACAAGCATAGCACTTTCGATTCCTCTTTGGAAGACCCAAATTGCATTCTCATCCTGTTTGAGTAGAGCCCATGTCTCTGAGGCATATGTTAATGCAGGAAGCACAGTGGAATCGAAGAAATGTGCCCGGAGCCTGAGCTATTTAACTATTTCTTTGATGTTCTTGAAGGCTTTCCAAGCTTCTCTCTTCCTTCTGTGCAACTCAGGTGCCAGGCTATTCGCCATGTTGACTTCTCGATCTAGGTACACAGAACTGTTGCATTCGGATATGGTCGTTCTGTTGAGAGCGAATGGAGCATCAGGAACGAGGCTGTTTCTCATAAACATTGTCTTTGTGAAATTCAGCTATAGTCCGACCTTTCCACACTCACGGTCAAAGTCAGCCAGCATTTGTGCCGCTTGGCTGATGTTTGGTGTTCTAAGAACAATGTCATCAGCGAAGGTGAGGTGGTGTAGTTGCTGACTGTCTATCTTCACTCCCATTCCTTCCCATTCCAGTTGTCCCATGATGTTCTTGAGGGTGGCACTGAAGAGTTTTGGTGAAATGGTATAACCCTGCCAAACTCCTCTCTTGACATCAATGATCATCTCCCTGTAGAATGTGAGATCCTGGTGGTGAATCCCCAATACAACTCACAGAGGATCCTGATGTATTGACTTTGAACGACCTGTTTGGCTAGGGCCTTGATGACCGCTTCCATCTCAACAGAATCAAAGGCCTTCTTTAAATCAATGAACGTTAGACAGAGGGGCATCTTGAACTCCCAAGAAACCTCAGTGAGTTTGGTTATCATGTGGATATGGTCAATGGTGCTGAATCCTTTTCGAAAACCAGCTTGCTTGCATGGTTGTCCTTCATCTAGTGTTCCGCCAATCCTATTCAGGATGACTCGAGTGAACAGCTTATAGACAACAGACAACAGGCAGATCTGACTATAGTTGCCAATGCCGTGCATGTCTCCCTTCTTGTAGTACAGTAGTACAGTCCTGCTGGTTTTCCATTGGGACGGAACCTTGCATTCAGACAGGTAGCATGTGAAGAGTCAAGTCAGTGTATTGATGAGTACTGACGGCAGGTTCTTCAGGTGTCCGGGTCTGACCTTGTCTGGGCCAGGTGCTATTAGCTTCTTTACCAACAAAATAGCATGTTGGATTTCAGAAGGGAGAACGTTGGGACATATCCATCCTGCGGAATTTGGTATGTGGGCAGATGGACATGGCTATCAAAAAGATCGGAGTAGAACTCATGGATTATTTTCTCTTTTGCCCTTCTGGAATATGTGGTAGATCCATCAGGATGTCAGAGGGTAGTCATCCTGGTCTTGTAGTTGGTGAAGGACAGGTGGGCATTGCGAATGCTTTTCCTAGCTTCTGCCACATCTGCCAGCACTGCTGCTGTTCTCTTTTTGAGGTCTTCCTTGAAACATCTCTGCACTGCTTTGCAAGCTCAGACACTCACTTGTAGTTGCCTGAGGCTTGAGCCAAGCCACGTTGGTGAATGAGCTTGAGAGTTTTCGAAGACAGTCCTCTTTTTGTGGCTATCTCTCTCGGTGTTCCTCACACAATCATGGAGGTGCTGAACCAGTCGATTGTATTCCTCATAGCGTTGTCAATGACGGCATCTTCCCATGTTTCTGCAATAGTGCCAAAAAGCTCTCAGTAGGTGGTCGTTCTGGGAGTTCTCTTCTTAAACTTTGCAGCCCTTTCTCCCTGCTCTGTGAAGTAGAATTTTGCACGAAGGAGATGGTGGTCTTATCCTGTTTGGAATTTTAGGACAACCATGACATCGGTCAGGCAAAACCATTGATTGAATATGATGTGGTCAATTTCATTGTGGAACCATCCACTGGGAGACTCCCATGTCCACGTTTAGATTCTGCCTTCTGGAACTGTGAGTTACCATAGATGGTCTTGATCGACAAGGTGAACTCGGACAGTCTCTCACTCTCTTCGTTCCATTCTAGGCCATGGGTTCCGATGTGAAGTTCTTCAGCTGATCATCTCGGTCCTATCTTAGCATTAAAATCACTAACAATGATCTTGTAGAAGGTGTGGTCTTCTTTATAGAACTTCTCCAGCCCCATGTAGAACTTCTCAATTTCTCCTTCATCATAATTGGATGTTGGTGTGTAGACAATAAAGACAGAAAAAGAAACTGCTGGCAGTGAGCCACATCTATTCAAGTGTAATCATCCATTTCCACTTGTTAGGAATTTGAATGAATCGATGTTTATGGCCAAGTTTGTGTTGACGAGTACACCCACAACACCGATACCTCTTTTGTTGCATGTTCCGAAGAACAGTTCTTCCCCAGTGTCGAAAATGGCATGATGTGATTGACGCCTTCTCGTCTCTGTTAGACCAATGATATCATACTTGATCTTTTGTGCTTGCACCATCAGGTCCTCAATGGATGCATCTTATGCCAACGTACGTGCATTGAAGTACAGACAGTCATTTTTGTTCTTCCTCATTTTGGCAGCCTAGGTCGGTTCTGAGATTTTATGAGCCTCTCCTTCCTCATCCTTCTCAACACTGCCATATTGGTGGCTCTTTAGGGTCAGGAGAATGGGACCCATTGTATTTACTGGTTTTGGCATATCAAATATACCACGGGTAGCTTGCCAGGGTCTGCCATGCCGGCGGAACACTCTCAGCAGCCTGCCACGCTCTCCAAGAGGGATAGAGGCTTTTAGGGAGGCCTCTAATCACCCTTACAGGAGTTTCCATGCTTCAAACAATATTTTAATGCATTCATATATGGCAAGTAATCTTGTATTAAGTGTTTTATGATGTGTAAATTCATAAACACAGGTCCGGAAAGCATCCTGGAGGATGTCCGTGGCTGGGTAGTGGAGGTAGTGGAGGTAATGGAGGTCTGCTGGACTGCTGGGAGCAGGTAGAGGATCTCTGCCCCTGGGTCCGTTGAGACTGGAGTCCGAGGTCACAGAGTTCCGCTTCCCTGGTTCTCTGGGGCTTCACTCCTGCGTGAGTCTTGACCCAAGTGTCCGTATTACATGCTATAGCTAATTAACCTGTAAACTTTAGCAAGTTACCAAAGTGTTATTGTCCAATGTAAAAATGATAAAATAACTCTTTTCAAATTTTAAATAAACCTAAAAGTTAAAAACTGTTTTCCTTTTTTATGAGCAATTTGGATATCACTTAGTCCATAGAAAATGGCATAATATTCCATTAGCAGTTCATTTTAATATTCATTTTACATACATTTATTTAAGAAAGAACAATTTATGGCATTGGCTGTTTTTGGAAGTTAAACCAACACATTGATAAATTATATAATAAAAATTTTGTTTTTAAAATTCTTCTTAGATTTCTATTTTCATGTATGCTATAAACAAAAGAAAATATTGGTCGTTTAGATAGATAATAATTGATTCTATCTGTAGTTTTCATACTGTTTTGTAAAAAAGCAAAACCTTAAAATATTATGAAAGGGAAGCTATTTACATTGATAAAAGTTAGTATCCTAAGGATAGTTTCTTATTATAAATATTGTATCTTCAGTCAAAATACATTCACTTCTGTGTATCTCTAAAAATCACTTTGAAAATTAAGATACCCAGTTTATTTCTTTATGAGAAAAAAATAACAAGCACTTACAATATTATAGGTAAGTGTACAGATATTTAATGGCAAAAATAATTTTATTTAGAGAAATGTGGTTGGGGAATGAGAGAAATGCTTAAGAAAGAACACTGTCTTCTGCAAAGAAACACATTCCCAAAATATAAATCTCAGGTGGAAATATGTATGACCCCAAGATAATTATTTCTATTAAAGCACCAAGATTCGTGCAATTATTTATAATTGAGTTTTATTCATCATGTGTTCTAGCACCATTTCTACCACCAGTGCCAGATTCCCTCCACCAAAGTCCTCACTTTTTCTTCCACTCAGCCCTCAAGTCTGCCTTCTTGACAAGAGCATTGTAAGTTTTGTGACTGAAGTTTGGATCTCTTGCTTCACTCTTGTTGACTCTGGGTTTGCAAATGTAGCCATATTTCCCCTCTCCACAACAAATGTAGCTAGGATCCTTGATCCCTGCCTCTTGTTACATCCTGTCTACTTTTTTACTACCTGCCTTGATTTATTTTCCTATTTCAAGGTCTCAGGATATTTGTGCCAACATTAGACCCAGAGGACACTGGAAAATTATTTACAGTATTTATGCTATACAATAGATATGATACTATATAGAATGAACGTAAAATTAACAATAAAACTACAATAAATTACTTCCTCTCCTCTGAGAAATGATTTCATTCCTCCCATATTTCTTTGCATATTTAATTAATAGGTTCTAATTTAGCATTTTCCTTTCCTTAGATTATCTAACAGTTTATTTAAAATTCTCTCTTTAAATACTTTTGTGAGCAGCAGTGTAGCCAGAAGAGAAGCCTGCTATTTTTAGCATAAAGGTAGTTAAAGAAATAGTTTAGGTCACCTCTAATTTTTAATTTATTGTAATTTAAGTTACAGAACGATTCAAAAGGTGTTATTTGCTGGCTAATTGAACCTAAATAATTGAATCATATCTCAAGTTTTTCTTGTTCTCAATCAAGTACCTTTTCCATTAAACAAAATAACTTTAAGGGAGGCTATTTACCATCAGTAGAGAGAGAGTAAGAGAGAAACTGTCTGCCATAAAGGCAGGGGAGGGTGGGATGGGGGTGAGGGGTAGGGATACTGTGGACATTGGTGGTGGAAAATGTAGACTGGTGTGAAGGGATGTGTGTTCGATTATTGTATGACTGAAACTCAAGCATGAAAGCTTTATAAGTGTTGCTCATGGTGATTCAATTTTTAAAAAATGAAGGCTATTTAAGATAGTATAGGTAAAACCTTACTAAATATTGTTGGGTTTTTTTTGGTGGGGAGACCTGATAAGGGCTTACTCCTGACTCTGTACTCAGGGATCACCCATCACGGGTGGGATCAGGGGACCATTGTGGTGACTGGGATCCAACTCTGTTTGGCTATGCATAATACAAACAATCTACTGGCTATGCTATATCTCTAAGCCCCCAAACTGCCTATGCAATATTGTTAGAATAAGGAAAGGATGCATTTGAACTCATTACTGTTCTAATCTCTCTACTACTAGTATAAACAATTGAATAAATGAGTGAATAAAAGATAGAAGCATGATATAAATTTTTCTTTTAAAAACTGTTGTTATAAGAGCTAGAAATATAATGTTACCTGTAGCTTCCATTAGTGTATATGTGCTGAGTGATAATGAAGACAAAGTTATTCCTTTTTAATAAAATGTTTTTCTTCCTTAACTATTAGTCATAATAATCAATTCAGTAAGTGCATACTGTGTATGAGGGCTAAGTAAGAAAGTATCCATAGAATAAAGAAAAATGAAATTATGAAATTAGAATAGTCAAATTTGAAGAAAATTACATTTACCTGCTAATGCAAACATTTGAAGATTTCTATTGGTTATAATTGTATTGTTTTCTATTAAGTTCTGAATATGGATAATACCCTGATCCAAAATGCCAATTAACTAAGTTCCATATTTTAAAATGAATATTTCTTTGTGAGTTGGTTAATGGTAAAGATTGACAAAATATTATAGAAATAATTTAAATTCAGAAAATTTCTGGAAGAATAAGTTGGGGCTACATATTAGAAGATTACTTATTAAATGGATCAACCCAGAAAGCTATCTAAGACCAGTGATACTATCAGATAACTAGTAAATCACACTGTCTTCATCATTTAGGAAGTCGCCCTTGCCACACCCAAACAAAGCTAAAACTGTACTTTGAAATTAAATAAGAAAGAAAAATCACTTTTTAACAATGTGTTGGATAAAGAGACAACAGGAAAAATTACAGAGTCAGGGCCCTTGCCTTGCATGTAACTAGCACCAGTTCAATCCCTGGAACCATATGCTCACCAAAGCACAAAGCTGGGAGTAGCTCCTTTCCCTCAGTACTATCCAATTTACTCCTCAACTCCTCCCCTCAAATAAAATTTATTATAAAATAAATATAAAATAAATAAACATAATGGTAGCAATGACAACAAAACAGAAAATATTGACAGAAAGTTGGCTTCCTTCCATTCCCCATTTTAAAATGCTGTTATTAGAGTTTCTAAGTGATAGGAGAAAGTTTGCTTAGAATTTGTGCAAGAAAACCCAAGAAACAAAAGTATTTTGTAATTTTCAAAAGTACAAAAAGCTCATGACTTCATCTCTCCTGACAGCTGCATAGTATTCCATTGTGTAGATGTACCAAAGTTTCTTTAACTAGTCACCTGTTCTTGGGCACTTGGGTTGTTTTCAGATTCTGGCTATTGTGAACAGTGCTGCAACAAAAATAAAGGTATGATGTCATTTCTTCTGTGCTTTTTTTTGCATCCTTTGAATATTTTCTCAGAAGTGGTATTGTGGGGTCATATGGAGGCTCAATTTCTAGTTTTTGAGGGACTATCCATATTGTTTTCCAGAAAGACTGGACTAGATGCACGTCAACAGTGAAAAAGAGTCCCTTTTTCCCCACATCCACGCCAGCACTGGTTGTTTTAGTTCTTTTGAATGTATGCCAGTCTCTGTGGTGTGAGATGGTATCTCATTGTTGTTTTGATTTGCATTACCCTGATGGCCAGCTTGAGGAGCATTTTTTATGTGCCTTTTGTCCATTTGTATTTATTTTTTGAGGAAACTTCTGTTCATTTCTTCTCCCCATTGTTTTTTAAATGCATACCATAAGACATTTTAATCCTTTTTTTTCCTTAAATTTTTATTAGTGAAACACCATGAGGTACAGTTGTAGACTTACAAATTTTTGTGCTTGGGTTTCAGTTATACAATGATCAAGTACCCATCCCACCACCAGTGCCCATTCTCCACCCCCACCCATCCCAGTATCCCTCCCACCCCTCCCATCCCCCATCCCACCCTGCCTCTGTGGCAGGGCATTCCCTTTTGTTATCTCTCTCCTTTTGAGTGCTGTGGTTTGCAAAAGAGACATTGAGTGGCAATCCTGCTCAGTCTACAGTCTACTCTCATCATGCATTTCCCATCCTGAGAGGAACCTCCCAACACCCTTTATTTGGTGCTCCTTTCTCTATCTGAGCTGCCTTTTCCTCTAGAGTGTGCAGCTGTCCTCAAAGCCATGGAGTAATTCTCCTGGAACTTATCTTGGCTATTTTTGGGTGTTAGTCTCATATTCTGTTACTTTATGTTCCCCAGATGAGTGCAATCTTTCTATGTCTGTCCCTTTCTTTCTGACTCTTTTCACTTAGCATGATACTCTCCATGTAGTACCACTTGTATATGAATTTAATGACTTCATCTTTTCTAACAGCTGCATAGTACTCCATTGTGTAGATGTACCAAAGTTTCTTTAACCAGTCATCTGTTCTCGGGCACTCAGGTTTTTTTCCAGATTCTAGCTATTGTAAAGAGTGCTGCAATGAACAAACAAGTGCAGGTGTCACTTCGACTATACTGTTTTTGCCTCTCTGGAATATATTCCCAGGAGTGGTATTGCTGGGTCAAATGGGAGCTCAATTTCTAATTTTTTGAGGATAGTTCATACTGTTTTCCAAAAGGGCTGAACCAGTCAGCATTCCCACCAGCAGTGGAGGAGAGTCCCTTTCTCGCCATATCCATGCCAGCATCAGTTGCTTTTGTTCTTGTGGATTTGGACCAGTCTCTGTGGTGTGAAATGATATTCCATTTTTGTTTTCATCTGCATCTCCCTGATGATTAATGACGTAGATCATTTTCTCATGTGTCTTTTAGCCATTCGGATTTCTTCTTTGAGAAAGTTTCTGTTCATTTCATAGCCCCAGTTTTTGATGGAGTTGGTTGTTTTCTTCTTGTGGAGTTCAACCAGTATTTTGTATATCCTTGATATCAACCCCTTGTTGGATATGTATTTGGAGAATATCTTTTCCCATTCTGTAGACTGTCTTTATATTTTGGTCACTGTTTCTTTTGAGGTGCAGAAGCTTCAAAATAAAAGAGGACACCAGGAAATGAAAAAATATCCCCTGTCCATGAATCAGGAGAATTAACATTGTCAAAATGGCAATACTTCCCAAAGCACTGTACTAATTCAATGCGATCCCTATTATGATATCCATGACATTCTTCAAAGAAATGGAGCAAACTCTCCTGAAATTTATATGGAACAATAAGCCCCCACAAATAACTAAAGCAATTCTGGGGAAAAAGAAAATGGGAGGAATCAACCTCCCTAACTTCAAACTCTACTACAAAGCAGTAATAATTAAAACAGCATGGTACTGGAACAAAGGTAGAGCTGCACATCAATGGAACAGGGTCAAACATACTGACATCTCCCCCCAGGCATATGATCATCTAATGTTCGATAAGGGGGCAAGAAATGTGAAGTGGAGCAAGGAAAGTCTCTTTAACAAATTGTGCTGACAAAACTGGACAGCTACATGCAAAAAAGTTGACTCAGATCTGTCCGTAACACCAAGTAAAAAAGTAAGATCAAAATGGATTAAAGACCTCAACATCAGACTGGAATCCATAAGGTACACTGAAGACAATGTTGGCAAAACTCTCCATGACATTGAAGCTAATGGTATCTTCAAAGATGTCATGCCACTGACCAAGCAAGTGAAAGCAGAGATAGACAAATGGGACTATCTCAAACTAAGAAGCTCCCCATTTTTTGATGGGGTTGCAGGTTTTTTCCTTGTACAATTCTACTAGTATCTTGTATATCCTGGATATTAATCCCTTATCAGATGGGTATTGGGTAAATGCTCTTTCTCATTCTGTAGGCTCTTTCTGTATTTTGGTCACTGTTTCTTTTGAAGTGCAGAAGCTTCTTAGTTTGATGCTGTCCCATTTGTTTATGTTTGCTTCCACTTGCATGGTTAGTGCAGTTTCATCCTTAAAGATGTTTTTAGCTTCAATGTTGTGGAGAGTTTTGCCTACGTTTTCTTCGATGTACCTTATGGATTCTTGTCTGATATTGAGGTCTTTAATCCACTTTGATCTGAATTTTGTGCCTGTCATTAGACAGAGGTCAGAGTTCATTTTTTGCAGGCAACGTTCCAATTTTTCCAGCACCACTTGTTCAAGAGTCTTTCCTTGTTCCACTTCACATTTCTTGCTCCACTTCACATTTCTTGCTCCTTTGTCAAAGATTAAGTGGTCATATATTTGGGGGTCTGTGACAGAATCTTCGACTCTGTTCCATTGGTCTGCAGGTCTGTTTCTAGCCCAGTACCATGGTGTCTTTCTTAATTACTACTGCTTTGTAGTACAGTTTGAAGTTGGAGAGGGTGATGCCACCCATCTTCTTTTTCCTAAGGATTGTTTTAGCTATTCCTGGGGGTTACTGTTCCATATGAATTTCAGGAATGTTTTGTCGATTTCTTTGAAAAATGTCATGGGTATCTTGATAGGGACTGCATTCAATTTGTATAGTGCTTTAGGCAGTGTTGCCATTTTAATAATATTAATCTTCCCTATCCATGAGCAGGGGATGTGTCTGCATTTCCTTTGCTTATAAATGGATACACATGGAGAGTATCAGGCTAAGTGAAATGAATCAGAAAGAGAGGGACAGACATAAAATGACTGCACTAATTTGTGTAATATACAAGAACATAACATGAGGCTGACACCTAAGGACAGTAGATACACAGGACAGATAGATTGCTCCATAGCTGGAAGCCTGCCTCATGAACAAAGGAGAAAGGCAGCTGGAATAGTGAAGGTATCACTAAGAAAAAGATGACTGGAGGAATTGGGTGGGATGGGAGATGTGTGCAGAAAGTAGATAAAGGACCAAACATGATATCCTCTCAGGGTCTGTATTGCAAACCATAATGTCCCAAAGTTGAGAGAGATTATGGGGAATCATGTCTGCCATGGAGGCAGAGGGAGGGTGGGAAAGGGGGATTATACCGGGAATATTGGTAAAGGTAAAGGTAAAGGCCCTCCCGTTGTTCGTCGATTTGCTTGAGCGGGCCCAGTAACGTCTCCATTGGAGACTTTGTTGTTACTGTGTTTGGCATATCGAATACGTCACGGGGAGCTTGCCAGGCTCTGCTGTGCGGGCGAGATACTCTCAGTAGCTTGCCGGGCTCTCCAAGAGGGGCGAAGGAATTGAACTCGGGTTGGCCATGTTGTCTGCATGCAAGGCAAACGCCCCACCGCTGTGGTGAGGAATATACACTGGTAGAGGGAGGGTGTTTGATCATTGTGTGATTGTAACCCAAACATGAAATCTTATAACTATATAATGGTGATTCAATACAATTTTTTAAAAAAGTACAAAAAAGCACCCACAAGTTAGTATAAATGGACTTTTCAATCAGTCTTATTTAATGTGCTTTATTGTGACCTATTCTATTGCCTCTATTTCTCTAAAATTATGTTTTGATTATTTTGTCTAAACTTCTAATATCTTCCCTATCAACATAAATTCTTCAAAGTTGTATTCTATGTAAACAACAAGGCACTGCCCTAATATGAGTGTGCATACAAAAGATCTACATGTTTTCAAGTTTACCCACACTTATTCTACTTTCAAATAGTAACTATATATGTGCATATATATATATATACATAAATATATATGTATTTCTTGCCCAAGATTTTCTAGGTGTCCACTATTTGATTTTTGTAGTATGAGCTAAAACAACTTATGATATTTTGAATTAAAATCCTATGATTTTAAGTAACTATCTTGAATTTTAAAGCACTCTCCAAATTAAAATTTTCTATCTGCAGCACAGCAAGTAAGGCATTTGTCTTGCATGCGGCCAACCCAGGTTTGATTCCTCCACCACTCTTGGAGAGCCCGGTAAGGTACCGAGATTATCTCACCCACACGGCAAAGCCTGGCAAGCTCCCTGTGACATATTCGATATGCCAAAAACAGTAACAACAAGTCTCACAATTTGTTGTGAGACGTTACTGGTGCCCAGTAGAGCAAATTGGTGAACAACAGGAGGATAGTGCTACAGTGCATTTAAATAATCAAGCATTTTTAATAAGTAGAAAATAAGTAGAAATTCCATATTTTATTGCTATTATTAGTTTTTAGCCTAATCACAATCCAATATACATATTTTTGCCATATTTAAAAGAATCACATATACTAACTTCCTTAATTTATTTGCCCACTTTTAGATCATGTACCTTATTGTTACATCTGTCCTCAGAAGCAACAATATTTGGACTGTAGCCATAGTAAAGCAAGTAGTTTGATCCCTGGCATCCAATATGATCCCCCAGAGCCCTACGAGGAAACATACCTGAATGTAGAGCCAGGAGTAAGCCTGGAACACTGCCAGGTGTGATCCAAAAACAAATAAAAGAAAAACAACAAAAGAAAAGAAACCAATAGTAGTATTTGTAAAACCTGACTAACATTTAATCAAATTGGAGTATGAAATGATTTGTCCATATTACCACTGTTTCAAGAGAAATTAAAAGGGTGATGTGAATGAAAGGGCACTGGCAATGAAGAATGTTTATATGGTGAAGCAGTGACTTGTAATGTATCTGGTAACAACTGATCTTCAGAGACAAAAGTGAGGTTCCCAGGCCTTAGCTCTTGATAGACATTGTTGTCACAAATCTTATTCTTTGCCATCTTGACACTATTGCACTTTCAAACAATTGAAACTCTTTGAGGAAGTCAGAAGAGGAAGTAATGAGCTTCTCAGTGCAATCACTATTCAAACAGAAATCTAATGAAGAGAGTGTTCAAACTAGAGAACCAGGGGGACTTTGAGAAATGAGATTTTAAAAACATATTTCTTACATAATATATTCATTTTACCGTTTACTTTGACACATGACATTGATTTTTTTCTTTCAAAATTATTTGCATATTAGATAAAATTCTTCTGCTCACATTGCATACTTAATTGTTCTCATGTATTAAAATATACTGAATGCACTTAAACATAATTTTGAAATGTCAATGTTCAAATTATTAATATTTCAGAGATCAATTGTTTTGAAATTGAAATAGGTTTTGAAACTTCTATTGTATGTTGGGTCAAAAATATCCAAAAAGAATAATAAATAACAACCAAATTCTATGGAATAAAGTTCTCAGTCTGGTACCATTATCCTCTTTTCTTAACAAGTCATTATTATTAACCAGACTTGTCAGGAATATCAGAAGGTTGATAACAAGCTGAATGAAGTAATGGGCAGCATGCTGATTATAAATCTAGAATTATGGAAAAGCTAAAATATTCACAAGAAATAGTAGTGAAAAACAAATTAGAAATCAGAGAAGCATGAGGATTTTTAATCAATAAATATTTAAATAAAACAAAAGAAATTTGGAACAGGTGTTGGAGAGACAAAAGAAGCCCTGAATATTGTTGGGTGTGGCCACCCTCCCACCAAAAATAATATTGAACAATACTAACTCTGACTGGAGTGATAGTGCAGTGGTAGGGTATTTGCCTTGCAAGCAACCAGCCTGGCCAAGCCGGGTTCCGTTCCTCAGTCCCTCTCAGAGAGCCTGACAAGCTACCAAGAGTACCTCACCCGCAAGGCAGAGCCTGGCAAGTTACCTGTGAAGTACTCAATATGCCAAACACAGTAACAACAAGTCTCAAACTAGAGATGTTATTGGGCCCACTCAAGAAAATCAATGAACAACGGGAGGACAGTGTTTGTTTTGTTTTATTAACTCTGAAAAATACCTAACGGGGACTGTAGAGATAGTGCAGCCGGTAGGGTGTTTGTCTTGCATACGGCCAGGCCAACTGGGGTTCAATTCCCAGCATCCCATATGATCCCCTGAGTATCACTAGAATAATTCCTGAGTGTAGAGCCAAGAATAATCCCTGAGCATTGCCTGATGTCATCCCCTTAGTCCCCCCAAAAAAGAAGAAAGAAAAATAGCTAGAATTTATTATTTATAATTAAAATATAAGCTAAAAATAATATATAATATCATTACTTATAAGTCTACCAATTTGATTTTGTTTATAAGGGTAAAAAAGAAGGTTTTTTTTTGCTTTATTAGAATTTTTTTGTTCATTTTGGTAATAAATATCACTACTAGTGTACCTGGACTACTTTCAGAGATCTGTGGTCTCCAGGTCACTTTAGCCATATCCAGTCTTCTGGTGAGGGGATGATGGTTCAATGTGTATCTCTGCTCTTCAGTACTAGTGGCACAGTGATTCTGGGGGACACGAGAGGCACATCTTTGGTAGTTGGTGTGGATATGTGGTACTGGGTATTCAACTCATTATCTTAAACATTCCAAGGATACGCTAACTTATTTTGAACCATGCACTCAACTAAATGCTTTAATTTTTAATGTCATGAGAAAGAGAACCAAAACTACAGATAGGACTTCATAGAAAAGCACATAGCAGCTTTCCAAAAGAGAACTAATATGTAAACTCTTTTCTCCTAAGTCTCAGTCCTTGGGCAAGAGTTTTATTAATTTTAATTTTCTAGAAATGAGACCATGAAAATTAAAGTATTGATAAATATTTTGTAGTCAATAATTTTCTCTTTATTATTACTGTCAATAATTTTATGATTAATATTACTAAAATATAAATGGTTGTTAAGACATGAAATACATATTAAACTGAATTTTTAGTGTGTAGCCATGTTTCTTTTTGTAAAATGGGAACAAAGATTTATTTTGCACAAATAAATTTAGAAATAAAATAAACATCTAAGATAAATATCTGGACACAAATTATATATATATATATTTATAGAGAAAATGCAAAGTGAATTTCCAGGTATAAATATTTAACTGAAGAAAGAAAAAAGGAATAGAATGGTGCATAACTTGTTCAAGATAATCTACAAAACCTTTAAGAAGTAGAAAAAAAATTTAATGCAATATGTTTTAGATACCAGGGTTGAAAATTTAGTTATGTAAATAAGAATAGGCAGTATGTTATATTGTATACATTATTTGAATTTTCTTATTTACATAGGTTAAAATCACATAGCAATAAATCATTACAAATTGACTTTTGTCTACTTACATTCTGATAATTTCATTTGCCATTTCTTTAAGTTTTGTTGGAACAAGAAATATAAAATGAATTTGTCATATGCCTGCCAAGGGGTTGCCTGAGGAATCACAGCAGTTGTGGGGAAACTGGTGGTAGGATTGGTGATGCAACATTATATGCTTGCAACAATCCTATTAGGAACATCTTTGTATATCATAGTGTCCTAATAAAATAGGCATCTTTAAAGAAAGTAAAAGAAGAGAATCTCTCCTTTGGAAGACATCACAGTATGTCTGAAAGTGTGCTTGAGTCATCAACATGCGCACTTCATCCTGAAAGTTTGACAGTGTTCCTCATCCAGTTTGTTGTGCATTTCCTTCTTCCATATCGGAACCTCATCAAGATATGTCTGTGTATCCAAAGATTTTTGTAAGAAGCTGATATATAGTTTAGGCTTGTCTGTGACAGAAATTAGAGGCTTTCATTTTAATACAGAGATGATGGATTCACATTTTCTCAATACCAACTAATATTTATTGGATCTTAAACAAGTTTGCCAAATTCCATGCCACATCATTGCCTCCTTTTTTTTTCCGTCTTTTTGGGTCACACAGAGAAATACTCAGAGATTACTACTGGTGGTGCTCTGGGACCCTGTTAAATCTGGTGCAAGACAAATCAAATGTCCTACTGCTGTCCTATCTCTTTGGTCCCTATTGGAAACAGTTTAAATGAACTTTCCTGTGCGTAGAAAGACATTTGAAAGGATGGAAGGGGCCCCTTCAATCAAATGTCTAAAAAATGTTCTGAATATGGCTCAGCTCCGCACATAGCAGCACACTGTTCCATTTACCTGTGATTACTCACAAGGTTTGGCACATCCCTGGATCCCACCTGTCAGTTCGATAATATCAGAGGAAAAATAAGTATTGTATTTGGAATTAGCCACAGAAGCTCTCCATGGCATACTCGATATGCCAAATACAGTAACAATAACAGGTCTCATTCCCCTGACACTGAAAAGAGCCTCCAATTGTAGGGAAAAATGAGTAAGGAGAGGCAGCTAAAACCTCAGGGCTGGGACAAATGGAGACATTACTGGCACCTGCTCGAGCAAATCGATGAACAATGGGATGACAGTGATACAGTGATCGTTAGCGCTCTCATTTTTAAGTTATGAAATCTGTAATATGTATTATATATTAAATGATATACACATGGCATATGCATTTTGTTAAGTAGTAATAGAAATATTATTATAACATTAATGCAATAGTATATCTGAAACAGCTTTAAATATTATAATAGGCAAAGTTAAGCTGCAAATAATCCCACTAAAAAAATATAAAGTAAAGCTGGTTTAAAAAAATTCAGTCTGTTAAAAAAATACCTTCTGGAAGCAAATTGAAGAGAGACTACTACTTTTGACCTACAAATCTAATTTCTTCACTTAACACTAATAGGATATTTTTTTCAAAACAGCGTAGTGGTAGTGGTTCTACTCTATATTCTCATTTATTAAGTGTTAAATAAAATATGAATTACAATTTTCACTTCAGTTCATATCTGAATAATGGAAAACATAGACCACCTAATTTTGTAATATGTGTAGAGTTTTAGTATTGCATTAATTCTTAAGGTCTGAACTTTGAAATACTTTCAATCATTATCATATAGATAGATATCTTTTGACATGTTGACCCTGACAATAATTGGAAATGATTCTGGAAGGGCCTCTAAGGACACCACCCCACCACGTGTCATGTGTGGACTTTGTTACTTCAAAACTGTAAAAAAAAATGAAACTCTGGGGCTGGAGCGATAGCACAGCGGGTAGGGCGTTTACCTTGCACACAGCCAACATGGCTAACCCGGGTTCAATTCCCAGCATCCCATATGGTCCCCCGAGCACCGCCAGGAGTAATTCCTGAGTGCATGAGCCAGGAGTAACCCCTGAGCATCGCCGGGTGTGACCCCAAAAAAGCAAAAAAAAAAAAAAAGAAACTCTCCTTTTCAAGCATTTTTGGTATGAGAGTCCTAACATCAGTCAATTTAGGTTGGTATAGCAAAACTATAACAGACAGTTGTTTAGAAGCCAAAAGAAACTGACTTCACAAAGTTCAGTGACTGAGATTCCCAAACCAAGGCATTCTAAATGGCCAAAGCATTGAAGTTGTGTTCTATGAATGCTATAGTTATAGAGCACTGATCTAATTTATTAGCATCTTATTTACAATCCCAATCTATACCCAGGGAAGGCCCACTTCTCTAAACTATCGCACTGAATACTGGGTTTCAGCATACATGTTTAGGTCAGACATATTTAATATATCAAGGAACAATAAATGGATAGGAAGAGTCACAATCTCATGTAGGGATTATATACTTCTTCTTGATCATTTTTCTGTTCTCCTCTCTACTTCCTCAGTCTCTCCTTTTACTGATATAACAAAACCAGGGATTACCGTCATATCCATGTCTCAGGATTATGATAATTCTACATTTTATGAGTTTGTCTATAAATTGTAACTAAAGTAGGTTCCCAAAGAGACTTTCTGAATAACTCCATTATTTCCTTTTTCTGGATGATATGGGGTCTTTTGACACATCATTGTCTTTATGTGTGGTTGCTGTTATTTGATAGAAATAAACCTTTTCTAGAAATATTTTTAATATTTTATAAAGATTAATTTTTGCATGTGCTCTTGTCTTTGTTTTGCTTTTTTACTGTACCCATTAGTGGTCAGGGCGGAATCTGGCTCCATATAGAGGGAACACTTTTTGCTGAGCTCAGGGGTAACTCCTGGCTGGACTCAGATCAGGTTGGTATACTATGTAAGGTAAGCATCTTATCCACTGTACTATCTCTCTGATACAAAAAAAATCCACACAACTGTTATTTTATTTATCCTTTTTTTTGTATCTGTGTTACTACTATACAGTGATACAAGACTACTTTATTGTTCTGAAAGCAGTAACAACAAGTCTCACAATGGAGGCATTACTGATGCCTGCTTGAGCAAATCTATGAACAATGGGAGGACAGTATCCTACATAGAGTATATAGAGAATAACTTAAAAATTATCCTTACAAAAAATAATTAAACTTTTTTAATAAAAATAATTTCTTCCAAATTAATCACATAATTGTGTAAACTTTCATGTTTGCAAAGTGTTTTACATGAGCCATAAAACCTAAATTTCTGCTTCAAGCAATGAATGCTATAAACTTCTCCATTTGTTGTTAAAAACTAGTAAACTGGAAAAAATGTAAGAGAACTGTTTATGGAATTTGAACAACTGACTGCAATAAAACTATAATGCTTGAAAAAAGAAAAACAATTGATATGGTCTCACTTGCATGTATGTATTATGAATTGTTTTCAGATCCTCACAGAGACACTATTTTTTATCAAGGCATTCCTAAGAAAAGTCAAAATCAACTTTTGAGGCATGCATGTGTCTGGAATAATATAGCTCCAGAGGTAAAGAGTCTATTGAAAAAAACAAACAACAGCAAAATACCCCTTACAACTTCAGAAATGTGTGCAAGTGAACTCTTGCGTCCTTGGATAAATGTCACAATGTAAATGTGTAAGGGTGAAACCTCATAAGGATTGGAAAAAAGTACCTACTAAGCATATGGCAACTACTTGGAAGCAAGGACAGGAGAGAGAGGTGTTATCGCTATCACTATCACCCCGTTCATCAATTTGCTCGAGCAGGCACCATTAAAGTCTCCATTCGTCCCTGTCACGTGCTGGTGTAGCCCAATGGCATATTGGGAGCTCTCTCAGGATCAGGGGAATGAGGACCATCATTGTTACTGTTTTTGGCATATTGAGTACACCAAAGGTAGCTTGCCCGGCTATGCCATGCAGGTGGGATACTTTTGGTAGCTTGCTGAGCTCTCCAAGAGGGATGGAGGCTTTTGGGGAAATCTCTAATCACCTTCACAGGTGTTCCCAGTCAGGCATATATGCAGGCAAGATACTCTCAGTAGCCTGCTGGGTTCTCTGAGAGCATGGACTAGATAATAAGAGGTCGTGCCAGGAGCTTGGTTTTATAGTCTCTGGATCTTGGCCATTGATGGGGTTACAGGGCAGTTGGTGGGTGTAACTGTCTAGCTACTGGAAGATGGGAGATCTGGGTGGAGGAGGCCCTGTCCCCATCCGAGCAGGCTTGGAGTTCTCAGCCCCGAATCCCACACCTGTGTTCCTCTGCTGGTTCTTTCACACGTGAGGCTCATCCTGGCATGTGGAGAGTGGTCTCAGCATGGCTGTGCCTGGGTCCAAGAGGTCTTCAGCTGCCGGGGTTCTGCTCAGGGCAGAGAGGGAAACGCAACCCGCCCCTCTCCAAGTGGCCCTGGTGAGGACAGCCAGGCGTGAGGGCAGGAGACTCTGCGCTTTTCTCTTCCAGAACCCAGTCACTGCCATGCTGAGACTATTCTCCACATGCTAGGACAAGCCTCATGCGTGAAGGAACTGGCAGAGGAACACAGGTGTGTGGGACCCGGGACTGAGATCTCCAAGCCTGCTCAGATCGGGACTGGGCCTCTTCCACCCAGATCCCCCTTCTTTCAGTAGCTAGACAGTTATACCCACCAACTGCCCTGTAACTCTATCACTGGCCAAGATCCAGAGACTATAAAACCAAAGATCTGCTAAGAATATAAAATCCTATGGCTTCTTAAAGCCTTCAGGGGGTTCAGCAATAGAACACACCTTTACTTGATCTAATTTCAAATACATAGTTGAAAGGATAAAGTAATCTGGGAGGAAATTGACTGCCTGGTCTAAAAAGCAAGAAGACAGACAAGAAAACATAACCCAAATTTCTTCAAAAGTTCTTCCAAAAGACTTATATGTCCAGGGAGAGAGTTTAGTGGGCTGGAAGCCAGGCTTGGCGTGCTTGAACACAGAAGCACTAGATGGCCCCCTGAGTACCAACCAGAGAAAATCTGAGCATTACTAGGTATGTCCCCATAAGAAACAAAATCCTGACAAAGTAAAATATTTACAATATACATATAAGGCTTATGATTTACAACCAGATTTCAAAAGACTAATATAACAAACATAGATGACTGATTATCAAGAAAGACAATTTGAACTGACAGACATGAATAGACTTTGTTTTAAAAAAATGTAGATTATAAAGATTTTCACATCATTAAATATAATGAACATAATCGAGATAGATGTAGCTCAAAGTCCAAAGCAAAAAACAGACAAAGATAAAGATGTTTCTGACCTGCTTACTCCTGAAAAACTGATTACAAAGAACAATGTAAATAGATATTAAGGTTCTGCAGAGAAATGCTAATGAGAATTTTATACCTATTAAACATTTTTCAAAGATAAATGGGAATATAATATATAATAAGTCAATTCTGTTCTTTTCGTTTATTTTGGGGCCACACCCAACTGTGCTCTGGATTACTTCAGGTTCTGTGCTGGGCAATCCCTTCTGAGTGTCAGGAATCAAACCTAGGTTGGCTGCATTCAACACAGGGGCCATAAGCCCTATACTGTCTCTCTATCCCAAATTGATAAATTTTGAAACATTGTATTGCAAGGACCTTTCAAATATGATTCTCAGGTACAGGACACATAATTTCAGATGGTAAGTGCTATTTACAAAAATAATGGGAGAGTATGATAATAGGTCTATGTGTGCATTAATGTAGTTCTTCATTTAATGTCATTCCAATTATCTTCATATCATTATAGATAAGCAGCGAATTTCATAGTTGATCTTAACATAGATGAATGACTAGAGGTAAAATGACTAACCATAAAATGATGATAGGAATTTACTCTTCTTATGTTATATAATGGGCCTGGAGCAATAGCACAGTGGTAGGGCATTGCCTTCTGCACAGCCAGCCAGGCCACGCGAGGTTCAATTCCTCCACCCCTCTTGGAGAGCCCGGTAAGCTACCAAGAGTATCTCATCCACACGGCAAAGCCTGGCAAGCTACCCGTGACGTATTCGATATGCCAAACACAGTAACAAGAAGTCTCACGATGGAGAGTTTACTGGGCCGGCTCGAGCAAATTGATGAAAATGGAAGGACCGTGCTACCGTGCTATGTTATATAACATCACATTCAGTTGTATTACTTGTCATCCCGTTGTTCATCCATTAGCTTGAGTGGACGCCAGTAACATTTCCATTTGTCTCTGTCATGTGCTGGTGTAGCCCAGTGGCATATTGGGGGCTCTTTCAGGGTCAGGGGAATGAGACCCGTTATTGTAACTGTTTTTGGCATATAGAATATGCACGGGTAGCTTGCAAGGCTCTGCCATGAGGACAGGATACTCTCAGTAGCTTGCTGGACTCTCTGATATGGAGAAACTACATCGATCTGCTCCAGGAGCTTTGTTTTATAGTTTTATAGTCTCTGGATCTTGGCCATTGATGAAATTACGTGGTGCTGGGGGCCGTTTTGTGGGTGTGACTGCCAAGCTACTGGAAAATGGGGGATCCAGGTGAAGGAGTCCCAGTTCTGATCCGAGCAGGCTTAGAGATCTCAGACAGGGGTTCCGCACACCTGGGTTCCTCTGCAGGTTCCTTTATGTGTGAGGCTCATCCAAGCATGTGGAGAGCCTTGAGCATGACTGTGGCTGAGATCTGGAAGTTTTCAATTGCCTGGCTCTGCTTGGGGTGGGGAGATAAAACTCAACCTGCTCTCCTTCAAATGGGCCCCATTGAGGACAGCCTGGTGCAGAGGCAGGAGATTCTGCCAACATACATTAGCATTAGAAAACTTTTTCAAGTACATTTTTTGGTGCTGGTGCGGGAGAGAGAGGCAACAGCTGACAGTGCTCAAACTCTGTTCCTGGCTTTGTACTCAGGAGAGATTGAACCAGGGTCAGTTGCATATAAAGCTAGTCTTAACCTCCTCTACTATGTTTCTGGCCCTCTGTCCTTTTTATTTTTTAATCTTCAAAAGACCCTAAAATTATCACTCAGTATTTTTTGTATTATAACTCAATATCACTCAATATTGCCTTTCTTTCTTGGACAGTGTGCCCCAGTAAGGTTCCTATCATGTGATTTCTTATTTCCAAAACATTTCTCATTTAATTGTGAGGGTATCGAGGAATTAACTTCTAAAAAGCTATCTTGGTTTAAATGAGTGGTATGCTTTCATATCTATGCTTGGCAATGTTTAATTTAGTTGTGACATTTTTGTGATCTCTTTAGCTTCAGTTCTTTTCCATTCATCACATACACAAAACAGACAGCAAAAAGTCCACTTTGATTCATCAGAGAAATTTATAATTTCACATTTTATTTGCCTTGCAGAAATTTCTATTTTCTCATGATTTTTTAAAATATTACATTTTCTGGAAATTATTAATTGCAGTGCCAATTTTTTTACTTGATAAAGTCAAAATAAGTGTAATTGACTTTAATATCTATTGTGTATATTTATTAAAACATCAATATTCTTGAAAAAGAATGAAAGTTTTCCATAATGGCATTATACTGGCATAAAACAGAGAAAATTCTTCAGATCATTATTTTTATATAGAATCTCAACAAATCTAAAAAATAAAACTAAATAACAGAAATAAAACAATTTAGTGGTAACAGAGGTAACAGTTGGGTAGGAGTAATAAGTGAAAACAAAGTTACAAAGTCTGTTAAAAAAAAGTTGTAGAGATACAACATACAGCAGTGTAACTTTAATGATACTGTAATGTATGTTTTAAAGTTGCTAAGAGAGTAAAGATAAAAGGTAAAGGCAATCCCGTTGTTCATCGATTTGCTCAAGCGGGCCCAGTAACGTCTCCATTGGAGACTTTGTTGTTACTGTGTTTGGCATATCAAATACTTCATGGGGAGCTTGCCAGGCTCTGCCGTGCAGGCGAGATACTCTCGGTAGCTTGCCGGGCTCTCCGAGAGGGGTAGAGGAATCGAACTCGGCTCAGCCATGTTGGCTGCGTGCAAGGCAAACGCCCTACCGCTGTGCTATCGCTCCAGCAAATCTTAAAATTGTTGTAATAATAAAAATATTTATCAACTATGTGTAGAAATTGATGCTAATCATGCATAATGTACTATTTCAATATATATGTATATATAAATCTTGAATCAGTATCTTATACCTTGAAACCATATAACCTTGGAAATTATATCTCAATAAAAATATTTAAGTGCTATGAGCAAAAAATTGCTCATCGTTGTTATATGTACAAAGCAGAAAACTCTTCTTCCATTCTTATTAGAACAATCTTTATATAGCAAATGCATTTGATAAATATATAAATCAAATAATATTTGAAGAGGAAAAGTATTTAGGTCTCAATAGCCTTAATTGGACATTTATATTGATCAAGTTAAATGTCTAATGAGTCTATTTTATAGGTTGAGAGGATAAATTTAATGACTCAATCCCAAGAGAGGGTTTGTTTAAAGCAATTAACAAGAAAAAGAACTATGTTCTTTCATTAGACCTTTCATTATTCAATTTAAACTATTTAGTGATGTCCATGGACTAGAGCGATAGCACAGCGGGTAGGGTGTTTGCCTTGCAAGCGACCGACCTGGGTTTGATTCCTCTATCCCTCTTGGAGTACCCGGAAAGCTACTGAGAGTATCTCACCCATATGGCAAAGCCTGACAAGCTCTCTGTGACATATTTGATATGCCTAAAACAGTAACAACAAGTTTCACAATTTGTTGTGACACGTTACTAGTGCACGCTCGAACAAATTGATGAACAACAGGAGGACATTGCTACAGTGCTACAGTGATGTCCAAGCATAGTTACCGGGTTGATATACATATTTCAAACACAAAAATTATAAAACATTTTTTAAAAGAAAGAAAAGTTATTCACTTAAGTACTTGAGTATATTAAAGGAAAATTCAATAACAAGGTAATTTTTTCCATCCTCCTGTAGGAAAAATATTCAAGTAATTATTTGATTTCAATATTAATATTATTATTAAGTAAATAGTATTTCTTATTAATGCAAACTGTATGTTTTTGTAGAGCCAATCTGCTTTTATTTTTTGCATGTTTTCTATTCAAACAAATTTGATAGCTAAATGATGATCAAATTATCAAATGCTATATTGAGAAATTAATATACACACTTTGAAAAAACTAAAAGGTGAAATTAAGAAATTAGCTCTTTTACAAGTTATTTCAGATTTAGTATGGTCAATTTCATTTGTTAATTCATCATATTTGCAAAATTTTAATGCTGATCGTATAACTTTCATGATTTGCTACATAATGTTTCACAGGTCCTATTATACTGTAATGCCTCCTTATAAAAAATACAGTATTTTCACAGCTACTTTCTAGAATGTATTGTAGAATTTAACATGCATCATAGTTCAGAAGATAATAGTACATTTATACTTATGTTTGTTTTTTCACTTTGCAAGAATATATTGTATGATTTTCATTTACATAGTCTTCTGGAATAATTTTTGAGAAAAATACAAATATACTTAAACATTTATGTGCACATATTTAGAATAACACAAAAATTATATATTTAGGGGTAACATACACATATGTTTTAAACTTTAAGCATAGCTCTGTGTTCAGTTGACCATATATACTGCTGGGGATTCAACTAAGGTTAACCATTTGCAAGGAGAAAGCCTTAACTTTTGTATTACTACTCTTGTCCTAGAAATTAAATTCAAATGATTGTAAATTTGTAACATTTTTTTAGAATGAATAGCTGAAATGACAGATGAATAGATTTGTAACTTCTATTTTCTACCTAACTGTTCAGAGATATGGACTGATTTTTATGACTTAAAAATGATGAAGCACTGTGTCACTGTCCTATAACACCATTCTCCTGTTGCACATCGATTTACTCGAGCAGCACCAGTAACGTCTCACAACAAATTCTGATACTTGTTAGCTAAAATTATGAAATTTTTTTTAAAAAATTTTAAACTAAGAAGCTTCTGCACCTCAAAAGAAACAGTGACCAAAATACAAAGACAGTCTACAGAATGGGAAAGATATTCGCCAAATACACATCTGACAAGGGGTTGATATCAAGGATATATAAAGTACTGGTTGAACTCCTCAAGAAGAAAACATCCAACCCAATCAAAAAATGGGGCAATGAAATGAATAGAAACTTTTTCAAAGAAGAAATCCGAATGGCAAAAAGGCACATGAGAAAATGCTCCACATCATTAATCATCAGGGAGATGCAGATCAAAACCACAATGAGATACCATCTCACACCTCAGAGACTGGCCCACATTCAAAAGAACAAAAGCAACCAATGCTGGCGTGGATGTGGCGAGAAAGGGACACTCCTTCACTGTTGACGGGAATGCCAACTGCTTCAGCCCTTTTGGAAAACAGTATGGACGATTCTCAAAAAATTAGAAATTGAGCTCCCATTTGACCCAGCAATACCACTCCTGGGAATATATCCCAGAGAGGCAAAAAAGTATAGTCGAAGTGACATCTGCACTTCTTTGTTCATTGCAGCACTCTTTACAATAGCCAGAATCTGGAAAGAACCTGAGTCCCCGAGAACAGATGATTGGTTAAAGAAACTTGGTACATTTACACAATGGAGTAATATGTAGCTGTTAGAAAAGACGAAGTCATGAAATTACATACAAGTGGTACTACATGTTATTTGTCGATTGCCTCGAGCAGGCCCCAGTACTACATGGAAAGTATCATGTTAAGTGAAATGACTCAGAAAGAAAGGGATAGACATAGAAAGATTGCATTTATCTGGGGAACATAAAGTAACAAAATAGTAGACTAACACCCAAGAATGGCCGAGATTAGTACCGGGAATTTTACTCCATGGCTTGGAGGCCAGCTGCACATGCTAGGGGAAAAAGGAGCTCAGATAGAGAAGGGAGCACCAAATAAAGGGTGTTGGGAGGATCATCCCAGGATGGGAGAAGCATGCTGAAAGCAGACTATAGACCAAACATGATAGTCACCCATTGCCTCTTTTGCAAACCACAACACTCAATAAGAGAGCAAGAACAAAAGGGAATGCCCTGCCACAGAGGCAGGGGGGGATGAGGGGTGATGGGGTGTGGGAAGGATACTGGGATCTGTGGTGGTGGGAAATGGGAACTGGTGGAGGGATGGGTATTTGATCATTGTATAATTGAAACCCAAGCACAAAAATTTGTAAGTCTACAACTGTACCTCATGATGTCTCACTAATAAAAATAAATAAATAAATTTTAAAAAGTTAGCAAACATCGTATACCAAAATATATAAATGGGTCACTGTCACTGTCCTCTCATTGTTCATTGATTTGCTCGAGCGGGCCCAGTAACGTCTCCATTGGAGACTTTTGTTGTTACTGTGTTTGGCGTATCGAATACATCATGAGTAGCTTGCCAGGCTCTGCTGTGCAGGCGAGATACTCTCGGTAGCTTGCCGGGCTCTCTGAGAGGGGCGAAGGAATTGAACTCAGGTCGGCCATGATAGCTGCATGCAAGGCAAATGCCCTACCACTGTGCTAGCGCTCCAGCCCATATAAATGGGTAATAAGAGGAAATATCTAAATTGAAATAGGATACCATTAAGTTTTAAGTAATTTTTAAAATTTCCCTCAAAATTTACTGGTACATATTTATGATTATATTGTGGTCATAGAAGGGATTATAATTGTATTACTTAATTTGCAATCACCATAAAGTAGCTGATTTAGTTTTGTTCTCATTTGTCTCAATTTCTATATATTTTACCAGCATTGATTTAAGTAAGGCTGAAATTAAGCAGAGGTTTTATTTATATAATTTTGAAACTGAATTCAAAACAAAGAATGTAGGAATTAAAAATTTGAAGCGAAGAAGATAGGGCTTACATTGAAAAACGCACTTATGTTGAGAAATATAATTGACAGAGTTGTTAACATAAAGGTTTTTAAAAATATACTGGTATTTATTGAAGAAAAAATTTTTCTGAGAATAAAAATTTACACATTTTTCATGAGAGGAATAAAACCTAGTAAATAGTTAAAGAAATTTACAAATGATTTCTAACATTTGGAAAACGAATTTTGATGTGCAAAATGTATTATATATTGACATCTATAAAAATAAATTTTTAACAATTCCACACATCTATATTGATATAATTTTTGTTTTGTTTTTTGTTTTACTTTGCTTTTTTGGTTATACTCAGCAATGCATAGGGGTCACTCCTGGCTCTGCACCCAGGTCTTACCCCTGGCGGTGCTCAGGGGTCCATATAGGATGCTGGGAATCAAACCCGGATTGGCTTTGTGCAAGGCAAATGCCCTACCCACTTTGCTATTGTCAGCCCCCTATATTGGAATAATTTTGAACTCTATATATTCAATTTCTCTGTAATAACCCTATAAGTCTAAGAAGATCAGTGATATTATATGTCACCTATATTTATTTGACTTCTAAGTATTTTTGTTCTCCTAAGATCCAGTATAGGATCATAGGCTCTCTATATTGTAACTACTTACTGGTACTATGTTTTTGCCAGATTCTTTTTGTCAATAATACTTTATGCACTTGGTTATTTCCTAAGACTAATCTTTCCATGTAATATTCTATGCTATTGAGTTGTCTTGCTCCCAAACCCCCAAAAAGTAAAGGTAGAAGACAATTTTGAAAAATAAAAGACATTTAAAGATGAAAATAAGGAAGCCTTCATTTTACTCTTACAATCAGATGTTTCAAGAATAGTGCCTGGAAAAAACAAATCTCATAAATATAGTTTCATAATAGATTTGTATTAATAGCAATATTATTAAATAAGAATTAAGTGGCCAAGTAGGGCCTTAGGTTTCTATGCTCCTAGACAAAAGTTTCTTAATAAATATGATCTAGGAAGCTAAAAAAAATCCATGAGATGGGGAATTATATTTTAGGAACTCCTGCATTTTGTATATATGAATATTTAATGTACAAAGCTTATTTTCTAAATTACTTGACTAATTAATTGGTCATTTCAAAACAATGTGCAACTTAAATTACAAAAGTATAGTAAAGTTCTATCATAACAAAGCCCTGTCCTAAATGTAATTAACTGACTATTCAGTTTTGAATTGGTCCTGTAGCTATTAATTATCACTGGGTACCTTGTACTTCTACTTAGAAATCTTAGACTGAAAGTGAATAACTAGTAAGGAAAAAATATTTAAAGGCTATATGCGATTCTTAGGAAATATTTCTAGTGACCTCACACTTGATCTTTTTTCTATTGCTGTGGCCTTACCCTGCCAGTTGCTCTACTCAGATACCACATTTACGAAAGTGTTCTCAGAGAGTACTTCTTAGAGTTCAGTCGAAAGTAACTTCAGAAAATGGAAATGGAATAGAAATTCACCAGAGGAAGAATGCAAATGCTCTGAGCTCAGATGCATTATAACTTTGAATTCAGCATTTCTTAAAGCTCTTTACAAACATTAGCTTGTGAAATTAATCCTTCCAATATTCCCCCAAGTCATATTTCATTATCCTTGATTTACAAGCATTAAACTAAAATATCAAGGAAACATACAGTCTGCATTGCCAGACAAATCTTTGTTAAGCAGTGCTTTCATCACATTAGTGCCCTCCTCAAGAGACTCTTGTTTTTCTCCTATAGTATTTCAAAATCTGTCCAGTTTTGCCCTCATAATCTAGACTTCAAGTAAATTGGTTAGTAAGTATTAATAATACCCAAATGAGTACCATTAGTGACCCCCAAATGTACAAATGGCTATCAATCATAAGTTGAGGTTCCAGATTTTCCCTTAAATAGAATATGATTGCTTTCTTATGTAAGTTATTTTTCTGTGAGTGGAACTTTTAATTGGATGGTTTTGGAGACATATGGTCTCAGGGAATACTCTTGGTTCTGACTCAAAGATCACTCCTAGTGGTGTATGGGCCACCAGGTGTAAGTGACTGAACTTGGTTGACTGCATGTAAGGCTTACATCCTGTACTCTCTCTCTTTCTAAGTTTAATTTCATTGTATATTCACATTCTGGTATCAATCATTTGCAATCTATCTTCTAAATCATTGTATAAAATATCAATATAAGAGAACATGACCATGGTATTCTCTACAGAATTCATTTATTGGTAAAAAAGACTTAGTAAGAAGAAAAATTATTTGTCAATTTAATTACACTATTTTTTATTGATATTATGGTCAATGATGTGGTGGTTTTTATAAATGCCTTGGTTCATTATCACAATCATCTCAAAAAATAAATATAGTTATTGCTTTATAAAATATAATACATGTGTTTGTGTTAAAATAGAAGAATAGATTTCTCTGAAAACACAAAGCTAAGCTTTGCGCTTCTAATTCACTAACTACTTAGGCATGCAGCTTTCCAACAATTAACAATTAATGATAAATGATTCTTTATCCTAAGAGAGTCCTTTCCCTGTTTATATAAGTAACTAAATTTATTGGCATACTGTTGAGCCAATTACTTAAACTTTAAGTTTATGGGTACACACAGATAATTAGACCAATTCTCTTGAAAGCATATGCCCGTGTGGCTCAAAATATCCAACTTCTTTTAACAGAGATCCATTAGTTCCATAAGGTTGCCATAGTAAAGCACTCAGAGTAAAAGGCTGGAACAAATTTATTTTTACACAGTTTGAGGTGCTGGAAGATCACCATTAATAAACCTCTAGTGTTGACTTCTACTGAGACTTCTATCTCAGAGACTTTATAGATGACTTCTAACTTTTGCATGCATATCAAAAAATAATTTAATATAGTTGTTATTACAGGTGAAAATTATTTTAAGGAATTAGTTGTACAGTGAAACAACCTGGATAAATATGTCTTCCAAATGAATTTCTAAAATAATCATTCTATTTTCTTCCTTTTTCAAAATTTTATTTTAATAAATCTTTGTGAATTACAAAGTTATTTATCGTTGATTTTTGAAATACAAATTTTCATATCCAATCCTACCACCAGTATCAACTTTCCTCTTCCAATGTTGCAAGATTCCCTTTCCTAACCCCCCACTCCAGCTCCAGCCTAACATTTTGACAGGCACCTTTTTAAATTTGGTCATTAAAGTTTGGGTTTCATGATTTCATTGACTCTGTGGTTTGGATATTTCTCTAGATCATTCCTTAATACCACCGATGTACGCGAGTTCCTTGACTCCTACCCCGGTTGCTTCTCCCCTTCCTCTTCACTCTACTTCTTTCCTTCAACTCCCTATACTCTGTGATCAAGGGTGGTCTAGGCATTCTCCTTAAACTTAGAAAATAAAAATAAAATAATCTAGGAGATTGAGAGGTACTAGGGAGGATAAATTTATGGATAAAATTAAAATGAGTTAAATTTGTGTCACAATATTATATTCACTTTTCTACAAAAATATAGTTTTGTTTGGAAGAAGATCAAGTGCGGAGCAGAAAAGTGAAGATGCTATTTTGCTTTAGTTCATTTATCCATCTGTCTACATGAACTCTATGACATTGTTTTCGAAGTGGAGGCCTACTAATGCCAGAAACATGGTAATTGGCATGAAGTTATTAATGCTTAGCCAATTTCAGTTTAAGAGAAGATAAAAGTTCTGGCAAATTCCATTTTAAGATAGAGTTAAAGTGGTCCAACTATAAATTTTCAATATATTGCTCATTATATCTTGCACACCCTTGAGTCTGACATCTATTATGCTTCACATAAGTATTGATTAACATGTTTATGTTGATTCAATCATTTTTGTATGATTGAATCTGCCACATGGCATTATGAAATATTATCTTTGTGTATTTTCAAAAAGAATAAATACTTGTTTGATCATATTATTTTTCATATATTGTCTCTAAAATAAATTTGTTAGAATGAAGCAAAAAAGCAATTTGGGACAGGAGAGATAATGCAGACCATACCCTTGCTTTATAACAATCAATCTGGTTTCAATCCTTCTACCACAAATGGTCCTCTCAGCATTGCCAGCAGTGAATCCTGAGCTCAGAGCAAGGAGTCAGTCTTGGATATTTCTACTTGTGCCCCCCCCCAAGACAAAATTACAAATGAAAACAAACAAATAAACAAAAAAATAAAAAAGCAAAAAAGCCACACTAACACACAACAATATACTTTAACAAAAACAAAACACTAATTATTCTGAATTATAGTGTCAGTCACTGTCCTCCTATTGTTCATCGATTTGCTCCAGGGAGCCCAGTAACGTCTCCATTGTGACACTCTCACAGGTAGCTTGCCAGACTTTGACCTGGGGGTGAGATACTCTCCTTAGCTTGCCAGATTCTCTGAGAGGGGCAGAGGAATCGAACCCTGGTCAGCCAGGTGGGCCGTGTGCAAGGCAAACCCCCTATCCGCTGTGCTAATTTCAGAATCATGTCCATCATTGTACCATTTTATAACCACTCGATGTTATTTGTTGTTCTTTTCATATTTTTCATGCAACTTAAGGCACTTTTTTTTAACTTTTTTTTCAATGTGTGCAAGGTAGACAACATAGGATTATTATTACCCACTCTCTTATTGAATCAGCACCTAAAGTGTTCAATCTTACTAATCTTATGTCACTGTCACTGTCACTGTCCTCCCGTTGTTCATCAATTTGCTCAAGTGGGTTCAGTAACATTGTGAGACTTGTTACTGTGTTTGGCATATTGAATATGTCATGGGTAGCTTGCCAGGCTTTGCCATGTGGGTGAGATACTCTCGGTAGCTTGCAGGGCTACTGAGAGGGGAGGAGGAATCGTTAGGGGAACGAGGCCTGGGTATGCCTGCTAATGATTGGTCTGTCTCTGGGAACTAGACAGCTCAGTGCTTTGGCCTGTGTCGTGTTGTTGCTGCGACCCAATGGTGCTAAGAGTCACTAGAGCTGCCTTGCTGTGCCACCAAAGGCTTGAGGAATCACAGCAAAGTGTACGCAAGGAATTCTTTAGGGCCACTTGAGTCATTTCTCTGTCCCTTCTTAAACATTTCAAGATTCTATTTTTTCTAAGTTTTCTCCACAAAAGTTCTTCAGCTTTCTGCAAATATCTTTGTAAAGAAGTGATCATATACTTGATTCTAACACTGGTATTTTATTCTATGCTCAGTCAAAACCAAATTTTTGTAAAACCAAAAACGTTCCATATTTTGGGGCAGGGGATTCAATTGTGATTTTGTGAATTTTTGAAATAACAATTGGGCACTATTAAATCAACTAAATTAATCTATCTACAATATATTATGTATTCATACTTCACAATAATAATAATTTTTAACTATCTTTTTCCGAATTCTAAAGATAAAACATATGGTATATGTGTATATCAAACACTGTGCATTTAAAAATTGTGTTAGGTATAAGGTTATATGAATCATGCATATGTAAACTGAATAAACAATCTTATTTTTCTCAATTGCATTTGGAATGATAATAATGCATAATAAAATAGGTAAAATAGGTAAAAATACATAATAAAATGGGCTTTAAATAAAGCAACTTACACACTCTCTTATTGAATCAGCACCTAAAGTGTTCAATCTTAATAATTCTATGTCACTGTTACTGTCCTCCCATTGTTCATCGTTTTGCTCAAGTGGGTCCAGTAAAATTGTGAGACTTGTTACCGTGTTTGGCATATTGATTATGTCACGGTTAGCTTGCCAGGCTTTGCTGTGCGGGTGAGATACTCTCGGTAGCTTGCAGGGCTCTTTGAGAGGGGAGGAGGAATCGAACTCGGATCGGCCCAGTTGGCTGTGTGCAAGGCAAACGCCCACCCGCTATGCTATGATTTCTTAAAAGATAAAGATAGTCAGCTTAAAAAGTATATTTTATATTCTAGTGTACATAGGATTATTATTAGAAATTATTAAAAAATTATTTTAAAATATTTAAAAATAGTCCTATGTACATTAGAATATAAAATTTACTTTTTAAGCTGACTATCTTTATCTTTTAAGAAATTAGTAGGACAAAGAAATGGTAGAATTGTTAAGGTACATGGCTTGTCTGTGGCTAGCCCCACTTAAATTGATACCACTGCCTGTAATTCCCGAACAATTCCAATAGTGATTCTGAGCATAGTTATAGGATAAGCCTAGAATAGCACTGGGTATGGCACAAAAACTAATGAAAATAAAAATATTTTGTAGCATCTTTTGTGGAACATACTATTAAATAGTTGCATTTTGACACAGTGTACCTATTATCTTTTGCAAAATAATAAGAATTTTTATTTTGTGGAAGTATTGTGAAAATGGAACAAAGTATTTCTGAAAATGTCTAAATCATTGATGATAAATTAAGGTAAAGGTAAGGTAAAGGCCCTCCCGTTGATCGTTGATTTTCTTGAGCAGGCCCAGTAACGTCTCCATTGGAGACTTTGTTGTTACTGTGTTTGGCATATCGAATACTCTCGGTAGCTTGCCGGGCTCTCCGAGAGGGGCGGAGGAATCGAACTCAGGTCAGCCATGTTGGCCACTTGTAAGGCGAACGCCCTACCGCTGTGCTATTACTAAATTATTAGCATAAAATCAATAGTATAATCAAGTTGAAAAAGAAACTTGCCTTCTTATTAAGACTGTTTCACCAATAAATGGATACTATAAGAAAGAGGTATCATGATATTGTTCTCTTGCCTTGGGATTCTATGTAACAGTCTAGAATATAGATTAGAAAAGATTGATACCAGAATTTGACTACATAAGGTAATTGCACTTACAGGCCATGAGAGATAGCATAGGAAGTAAGCCACTTGTCTTGCAAGTGATGAATCCTAATTTGATTTCCAGCAATGTATACGGGTGGTCCAAATAACACCAAAAGACCTCTGAACACAAAACCAAGAATAATACCTGAGCACCACAGAATGTGGTCCCGATACCCTCCACTTGCACTGCTTGTGTAAGAAATTTACATGTTTACTTTAATCTGGCTATTGGACCAAGTATTCTATCCTCCAACAAAGACAAAAGACAGAAAGCAGCAATGAGTGAAGCACAGACATTTAGATATTGTATTAAAATACATAAGTGTATTAAAATACACAAATACATCATTTGTGATTATGTTTTGTTATTCTGTCCTAATCTCAAGTTATTGAATTATTTTTCATTAACACTTGGAGTGTTAATACTCTTTGTTAGGTTTCAGATGGAAAGCTAGGAGATTTTAACTCATGCTCTTTTCCATACCTTCTGTTTTAAAGGAAAATACAAATACATACATATGTACATATTTATACATAATAAATAGATCACTGTCATTGTCCTCCCGTTGTTGATCGATTTGCTTGAGCGGGCCCAGTAACATCTCCATTGTGACAATTGCTACTGTGGTTGGCATATCAAATAGGTCACGGGTAGCTTGCCAGGTTTTGCCGAGTGGGCGAGATAACTCTCGGTAGCTTGCTGGGCTCTTCTTGAGGGGCGGAAGAATCGAACCCGGCTTGGCCGGCCTGTTTGCATGCAAGACAAACGCCCTACCCGCTGTGCTATTGCTCCAGCCCAATAAATATATATATGAATATATATAAAAATCTGACTATCCATATATGATTTCTTAAAATCTACATTAATTAGTTCATATGATTTTGATTAAACTCACTTCTAAACTTAGGCGTAAGTTTCTTAATTAACTGTTCCAAAAGCACCTATGTATTATGAAACTTTGCTGGAATTAGAATCATGTTTTTATGATCAGGGGCTATGTCACAACATTAAACAATTTTATCTTTTTTCCAGGAGATATTTTGAGAGTACACATAGAATTTCCAAAAGTGGATGAAAATTGTGTGCAATTTCCATAAAGCCCATTTGGATACGACTTTCCTTCAATGTTTAAACATGCCACTTGTAATATATGGACCTATTATATGACATTGCCATGAAAAAATTTAATGACTGCTTGAAACTGCTTTATATACTTATCTGTGTTGTCTATTCCACAATTTAATATACAAATAAAATTCTAAGCTAGACTTTGAAGTTTGTGGTTTGACCAAGAAATTTTTGTTCTTTGTGCTTTTTTTTTGAGTAAAAATTGTAAAAACAAGTCACCTTTCATTCAACTTGAAACTAATTTTTCTTTCTGGTCTTCAAAATCACTACAGGTTAAAACTGATGCCACTTTTAGAGCACTAAAAGTTGAACATTTCTGTCAGCATAATACTATTTCTTTGAAAGGAAAAAGTTCTATGTAATTCTTTTGAAAATGATGAAATAAAATTTTCTTGTCAAAAATATATTCCAGGGATATTGCTGTCAGTAAAATATCTCTGAATGGGACTTTACATTTCATATACAGATAGATAGAGAGATAGATAGATAGATAGATAGATAAATGATAGATTGATAAATAGAAAGATAGTACATTTATAGTGGGACTGCATTTTCTTTGACAATAATATATTTAAAATTGATTGACAAATGCAGTTTTTATTTTATTACATCTGCCATGCTCTAAAAGAATAAATATGTTATAACATAAAATATTCAAGAACAAAAATTATTTTAGCTTAGAGCTTAACAAAGAAGCAAGTGAATATAGGTCAGTGAAACATGATTCCTTTATGTCTTATATATTTCTAAAAGTCCCACAACATAAGATCACAATATTTGAGTGCCAAGGTTCCAATATATGTATTCTATAATTATATACATATAATTATATATAAATAATGAAACAATCCTTTAGATTTAATAGCATTCAAACACATTTTCCACAAATGGCTCAAGATTTGTTGATAAATTTTAGCTTTCTTTTTTGCTGGCTAATGAGAAAAAGCATAAAGAATTTATATAATATGATTTCTGTGTTACCATCTTTTATCAGAGTTCTGTAAATTATTATGCAAAAACTTTATTCTGAAAATGGGAAGCAAGCCTCATTTTATGGTGCCATTAATAGATATATATTATATACTATATATAATATATTATCTATCTATCTATATATATATATATATATTCAGAGTTGGATCATATCCAGTGGTGCTCTTTCCCGGATCCCTCACATGATGACTTGTTCATAACTTTACCTAAAAAAAGAGAAAATCTTATAATGGTTAAAGCATTAGTATCCAGGGGCTGGAGTGATAACACAGCGGGTAGGGCATTTGCCTTGCACGTGGTCAACCTGGGTTCAATCCCCGGCATCCCATATGGCCCCCCAAGTACCACCAGGAGTACTTCCTGAGTGCAGAGCCAGGAATAACCTCTAAGCATCTCTGGCTGTGACCCAAAAAGAAAAAAAAAAGCATTAGTATCTGAACTAGATATACTTGGCTTGAAATATAACTTACAAAGGATTATAGTTATCACTTCACATGAACTGTTTAAAATTCCAATAGCATCAGTTTTCTTAGCTGTAAAATTGTGGTATTTGTTCTATGACACAGGATAATAGAGAGGATAAAGTGGATAATGTGTACAAATAGCACCGTTGTCTCTTACTAGTTGAGGAAACTTTGAAAAGTTCAAATATCTGGCTGTAAGTTCTTTGTAAAATGGTGATTTCATAATTCTTTCCTGAGTTATAAGTTATAAGGATTAACTAAGTTTATATTTATAGTAGACCACATTCTTGAAATATACTGGTGCATCACAATCTAAAACTTGGGATATGGAATGCCTATTAAAACTATGTGAATACTGAACATGTCTGTTCACATGTTGAACACTGAGTGACTGAGAGCTGTGTGCCTCTCATTCTTGGGCTTGTTTAAAATATGTTCTTTCCTTACATTTCCGTATGTTTGCTTAGGCAAATATTTAAGACATTTATAATTCAATCTAGACTTCTTAAACATTTCAACTTCTCTACTCTTTTTTTACCAGGAAATTTGAACCAAACTTGACTACATAGGTATATTGAACAGACGCATAAGTCAAACCTTAGTGGAATGAATGATCATTCATCTTAAAATAAATTTTTGAGATTTTTCTTGAAGCTATCTACTATTTTGTCACTGCTTCCTTGCCTTTCTTTCCTACCTCCACTTTTACTGTTGCCATAGTATTGTAGCAATATATCACCTGTTTTTTATTTATTTTATTTATCTCTTTTTTAATGTCTGAAATAGAACTAAGTTTACATTATCTTGAATAATCTTTCCCATTTCTATCTACTTTCTAGGTATGGGATTTTATTGAGTGGGTTCTGCTTCAACTGAAAGTGCTTGCTGGCTCAGTGTTTGCTTTATTTATTTTATTTTTTTATTTATTTTTGAATCAATGCTCTTGGCCAAGTTTGTGTTGACAAGGACACCGACGCCTCCAACACCTCTTTTATCGCATGTTCCGAGGAACAATTCTTCTCCAGTGTTGAAAACGGCATGGTGAGATTCGTGCCTTCTTGTCTCGGTCAGACCAATGATGTCGTACTTGATCATTCGCGCTTGTACCATCAGGTCCTCGATGGATGCATCTGATGCTAGGTACGTGCATTGGAAGTACAGACGATAATTTTTATCTTCCTTCGTTGTGGCAGCCTAGGTCGGCCTTGAGATTTTGTTGGCCTCTCCATTCTCATCCTTCTCTGTACTGCCATGTCCGTGAAGGCTTCAGGGTCAGATGAATGAGACCAGTTGTAGTTACTGGTTTTGGCATATCGAATACACAACGGATAGCTTGCCAGGCTCTTCCGTGCGGGCGGAATACTCTCGGTAGCTTGCCAGTCTTTCTGAGAGGGATGGAGGCTTTTGGGGCAACCTCTAATCACCCTTGTAGGTGTTACCATATTTGAACCCTATTAAATACGGTACGATAATTCCGGAAGATGGGTATTTATTGTTTAGTGTCTTAATGTTTAGTGTCCGGAAAGCGTCCTGGAGTGTGGCACGGCTGGGTAGTGGAAGTAGTGTCCATAGTGGAAGTCTGCCAGTGGGGTATTTATATAGGTAGGGTGGGTCTCCTGTGCGCAATCCGATCCCTGGGTGGTTGATGGAAGCAGACAGGGCAGGGTAGGGTGGGGCTCCTGATTAGAATGCCTTTGTCACCTGTGGTTGGTGGGAGCAAGCAGAGAAGCTCTGTCCCTGGGTCCGCCAAGCCTCCAGTCCAAGGTCTCAGAGAGTTCCGCTTATCTTGTTCTGTGGGTCTTCAGTCATGCGTGGGTCTCGGTCGGAGCTGCCACGCGGGTCCGGAAAGCATCCTGGAGTGTGGCAACGGCTGTGGTTGGTAACCACTCTAGTCCAGTGGTCATCTTTAAATCTCATTACGTGACCAGCCCATCTGATTTTTGACACCTTGGGAAATGAGACAGCGTCCCTGATTCTTGATCGTCGATGGATGTTGGAACTCCGGATTTTTTCTCTCATTTGAGTGAAACGTGATATTCCAAGCATAGCTATTTCTATTCTTCTTTGGGAGACCTGAATAGCATTCTCATGAAATTGGAAATTGGAAATATACAGCTATTAATTTTTTTGCTTTTAAAAAAAGCAATCTGTGCAAAAAACAAGCAAAATTACATAGAAGATAGTGTAATCGTGATTACGCTTTTAAAAATATATTTGTATATTTTGCAAGACACTCAAGGTAAAGCAAAATATAATCCAGTATTTATATCTTCCATTTTCCTTGTAATCAAAACAATCCAAGAACTTACCTGGGTTTTAATATACATCATTTATGAATATCAACAGTTCTGGCCTTCTACTTGCTCTTCTTCCACCCCAGATAAAGCCTCTGGCTCTGGGCACATCTCTTTGATTCCACTGTTCTTCCTGCATTAACATATGCCTCAGAGACATATGTTGACATCACTTGGGCTTTGCAGAACAGGAAGTAAAAGTCCCTCCCTATTATCAGCAACCTCTGCATCTGATCTCTGCCATATCTCCTGAAACACACTGCCAGAGGATCTATTTAACAAATTACACACCCCTCATTCTGTGACAACAGACAGAAAAACAAACAAACAAACAAACAAACAAAAAATACCCAAACCCCTTAAGTCCAATCCCATAGCATCTTTTAGGGGTTTTAGCTATCAAACTCACCCTCAATACAGCAAGAACACTAGAAAACTAATGTTGGAAAACACATAGAAGCCCCCAAAGTTCAATGAGCAAAACAATACCGCTGATGATTGTGGAGCATAGCAACAGGAGCCAGAGCAGATAAGATCAGTCCCTGCATAGCAGATAAAACCTGTCCATGCATAGTGACTCAGTAGGGAGTGTCTGGGCACATTTTACAAGCATCAGGTATCCAGCCTTGAGTCTCACACAACCCCCCAAGAATTGTCACTTACCCTTAGTGAGTCATTCCTAACTGCAGCATCTAGCCCTAATTGGGATCGGAACTGGGCAAAGCAAAGTTGGAAAGGTGATAGGTCAGTCAAGCTAAACTTTGTGTGACTGGATCATTCTCTTAAGTTGAAACCCTCTATAAAATATGTGTGCATTTGGTAATAAAATGAATGGCTATCGGCTGTCTCCTGGAGTGGTTTCTCTGCGAACCCATCATCCTTCATCCCACGTCTGCCTGGACCCAGTGTGCAACATGTCTAGGAAGTTTGGGGAAAAACTTCTCCCCAACAGATGATAAAAATCACCAACTAGCTCAGTAATTCCTCAGAAAATGGCTTTAGTAACACCAAGATTAGGATGATCAGTGAGCTCAAAGAAATAATAGCACAGGTAGTCAGAAAAGCTCAAGAAAGCATGTCTCTGTAACTGTCATTGTCCTCCCGTTGTTCATCGATTTGTTCGAGTGGGCCCAGTAACATCTCCATTTTGAGACTTGTTGTTACTGTGTTTGGCATATTGAATATATCAGGGGTAGCTTGCCAGGCTTTGCCATGCGGGCGAGATACTCTCGGTAGCTTGCCAGGCTCTCCGAGAGAGGCGGAGGAATCAAACCTGGGTCGGCAGGGTATGCCGCGTGAGAGGGAAATGCCTACCCACCTCTACTAGATTAAGAAAAGTTAAAAACATAGCAACCAATCATCACAAATTGACTTTTATTGGCTTATTCTTCTAATGATTCTATTCTCCATTCCTTTAAGTTTTATTGGAGCAAGTAATATGAACTAAATTTGCTATATTCCTGGCAAGGGAACAAGCTTGGTGATGGGGGGAGGGGGGGATGCTGAGGACACTGGTAGAGGGAAAGGGGCCTTGTAGGTGGGAATGGACATTGGAATACTGTATGCTAGTGTATATACAATGCTTGAGGGGTTATTTTTGTATTTTGACCACACCTGCAGTGTTTAAGGCTTCCTCTTGGCTCTACACTCAGGCATCACTTTCAGTTGTGCTTGGACGACCATATTGGATGTCAGGATTCAAACCTGGATCAGGGGAGTGTCGGGGATAGCACCCTCATCATTGTTCTTTTTTTTTTTTTTTTTTTTTTTATAAATCTCTCCTATCCCATGCTGTTCTTTAAGCAACTCACTTTGTTTCCAAGATGTCATTTATGTTCCCATGGTTTCTTATTTTCTTAAAATCAGAAGCAGAATTATAGGGATTGTTTAAGCAATAAAAGTTTCAGTTGTTCATCTTGTGTCCATTATTTTGATTCTTGGCATTACATTCCATTCTTCAAACACCACCGAAAACCATCCCTGAGCACCAAGTCAAAAGTGCTAGTTGTGACCTCCCTAAATGACCCGAAAATTGAAGAATAAAATGGCACATCACAATTATTTTTTCGATTCTCTTGACTCCCAAATTACTGATTTAAGCATTACAAGTAGATGGTATATTTTCCACTAAGTTTTTAAGAACTTGTTTCTAGCAAAAGTTTTATAGGATCAAATGGTCATCCTCTCTCTCCTTTGAGATTTTAGCAAAGTATTTTACAATCATTTCACAGATTTTTATTTTTATTTTGAAAACATGTTTTACTGTCTTCTCTTTTCAATAAACTAGAAATTTAAAAATATAGATTTATGGTATAACCTAAACACTTTCATCTAAACTCTAAATACTGAAATTTCCCAAGAATAGACTGTTCACAGTGGCCAAAATTTGGAAAAAATCCAAGTGCCCAAGAGCAGATGACTGGTTAAAGAAACTTTGATACATCTATATAATGCAATATTACTCAGCTATTAGAAAAGATGAAGTCATGAAATTTACACACAAGTGGTTCTACATGGAAAGTATCATGATAAGTAAAATGAACCAGAAAGAGAGGGACAAACATACATTCATTTGGGGAATATAAAGTAACAAAATGGGAGTCGAACACCCAAGAATAGTTAAGATAAATACCAGGAGGTCTGCTCCAGGGCTTGGGAGTTGTCCTCACATGTGGGGGTGGGGCGAGGTTATGGGGGTGAAAGGCAGTTCAGATAGAGAAGGGAACACCAAGTAAAAAATGTTTGGAGGACTACCTCAGGATGCAAGATGTGTGCTGAATGTAGACTATAGACTGAACACAATAATCACTCAAAACCTCTATTGCAAACTACAATACCCTAAAGGAGAGAGTGAGCAAAAGGGAATGCCCTGCCACAGAGGCAGGGTGGGGTGTGGGGGATGGGGTGTCGGGGTGGGAGGGCTACTGGGATCATTTTTGATGGAGAATGCTCTGGTAGAGGGATGGATACTCAATCATTGTATGACTGAAACCGAAGCATGAAGGTTTGTACGTCTACAACTGTACTTCATGGTGTTTCACTAATATATATATATATATATATATATATATAATATACAAACAAACAAACACTGTCCTCCCGTTGTTCATTGATTTGCTTGAGCAGACCCAGTAATGTCTCCATTTTTGAGACTTGTTACTGTGTTTGGCTTATTGAATACATCATGGGTAGCTTGCCAGGCTTTGCTGTGCAGGCGAGAGACTCTCAGTAGCTTGCCGGGCTCTCTGAGAGGGGCGGAGGAATCAAAACTGTCTCGGCCAGCCTGGCTGCACAGAAAACAAATGCCCTACCACTGTGCTATTGTTCCAGCCCCCCAAAACAAACAAACAAACAAACAAAACAAAAATACAGCAACAACAACAACAACAAAAAGAATAGAATTCTGGAAACAAATTTCTTTTTTGAAAAATTCATTTCCTCTTATTTGTACTATTACTGCAAAAGAAAGTTGACTCACACTATAATTGCATCCATCTACCCTGACTCTACTTCAAAAACTAGACTTATTCTGTACTTGAATACAACGTTTTTGCATTTCCATCATTCTATAACAAGTTCCAACACACTAAATTGACCTCTTCCACCAAATAGTCTAACTATGCTGTATATATTTGCTGCTGGAGGCGGGGGGCGGGGGCACACTCAGCATGATGGTCAGGAGTCGCCTCAGTGGTGCTGAGCAGGCATGCATGCCAGGGATGAAATCTGGAACTCCTACATAAAAGCATATGCTCCAGTTCTTTGATCCATATACCTTGTTTCAGCTTTAGACTTTCTAAAATTTTAAGAAATGTGAATCCTTGGCTTATTGCATGCATTAAAATATTACTATTAAATAACCAATATATACTAAGAGATGCCAATATTTTTAATGATAGTATTAAACAGGATCTCATAACCAAATGGAACTAGTATCCATCTGTAAAAATAAATGATTCATTTTATACCAATATTAAAAGTAGGTGGTTTTTCCTAAAGATTGACAGAAAGGTCTGGCTTCCAGTTTTATATATTTTCATAGAAATAGAAATGATTATTCAAATTGCTATTCAGATTTTTTTAAAGTGTTGTGTCTCTCTATTTAGAAAAGGACAGTTCTCCACTCAAAGACAATGTACAATTCTATATAAATATCAAGAAGCACAGCTGGTACAATCCAACCATTTTAAAAAGAATTCTAAGTTTTGAAATAGAAAATCTTATTATAAAATGTGTGTGAATGAATTTAAGCATAATGAATAAGCTCAATAATCATTAAAAATAAACCATGATAAATATTTTTAATTCTTTTATTTAACCACACCTTATGAAGACTTTAAAAATACATCAGTGATGCGTATCATAGTGAAATTTAATTTACACAATGGGTAAAATATAATATTTATCACTTTGACTATACTTTTTTGCCTCTCTGGGATATATTCCCAGGAGTGGTATTGCTGGATCAAATGGGAGCTCAATTTCTAATTTTTTGAGAATCGTTCATACTGTTTTCCAAAAGGGCTGAACCAGTCGGTGTTCCCACCAACAGTGAAGGAGTGTCCCTTTCTCACCACATCCGCGCCAGCACCGGTTGCTTTTGTTCTTGTGGATATGGGCAAGTATAGTCGAAGTGACATCTGTAATTGTCTGTTTATTGCAATAGCCAGAATCTGGAAAGAACCTGAGTGCCTGAGAACAGATGACTGGTTAAAGAAACTTTGGTACATTTATACAATGGAGTACTATGTAGCTGTTAGAAAAGACAAAGTCACAAAATTTACATACAAGTGGTACTACATGGTGGTGGCTGGTCCTGGAGGTCTTCGGCTGCCGTAGCCCGGGTCGGGGCGGGGAGGAAAGCTCAACCCGCTCCCCTCCAAGGGACTCCGGGAAGGAACACCCAGGCGCGGGGGCAGAGACTGCACTGTTCTCGTCCGGGATCTGGATTTTATAGTCTCTGAGTCTTGGCCGCTGATGGGATTACACGGCGCCAGGGGACCAGGTGGTGGGTGTGACCCCCGCCTACTTTGGACAAACTTGCAGGCTATCGAATGTAGCCTGCCCACAGGGCAGAGTCTGGCAAACTCCCCGTGGCCTACCAAATATGCCAAATACCAGTAACAATGATGGGTCTCATTCTCCTAAAGAGCCGTGAATATAATCTCAGGGCTAGGATGAAAGAGACGTTACTGGGGCCTGCTCGAGGCAATCGACGATTAACAGGATGATGAAATGAAATGAAATGAAATGGTACTACATGGAAAGTATCATGTTAAGTGAAATTACTCAGAAAGAAAGGGATAGACATAGAAAGATTGCATTTATCTGGGGAACATAAAGTAACAAAATAGGAGACTAACACACAAGAATGGCCGAGATTAGTACCAGGAATTTTACTCCATGGCTTGGAGGCCAACCACACATACTAGGGGAAATGGGAGCTCAGATAAAGAAGGGAACACCTAATAAAGGTGTTGGGAGGATCCTCCCAGGATAGGAGAAACGTGCGGAGAGTAGACTATAGACTAAACATGATTGTCACCCATTACCTCTTTTGCAAACCACAACACCCAATAAGAGAGAGAGAACAAAAGGGAATGCCCTGCCACAGAGGCAAGGTGGGATGGGAGGGATGGGGGGTGGGAGGGATACTGGGATCTGTGGTGGTGGGATATGGGCATCGGTGGAGGGATGGGTATTTGATCATTGTATAATTGAAACCCAAGCACAAAAATGTGTAAGTCTGCAACTGTACCTCATGATGTCTCACTATTAAAATTTTTTTTAATAAAAAATAATATTTATCATTTAGTGTTGAGTTTATTATAAGAAGAGTTTTGACATTATAATTAAAATTGGATCATCTAAAGAAATGACCAGTGGGGGTGGAGAGAGAGAGTACAATGGGTAAAGTTCTTTTCCTCCATGCAACAGACCCAGTTATCCTTCTCCACACTCCAAATGGTTCTCTGAGTACTGTCAAGAGTGATCTTTTAGATCACTTAGATCTCTGAGTTCCCTATCTGAAATAAGCCATAGTACAGCCAGGTGTGACTCCAAAACTTCAAAAAAAAATTGAATAGTATTTGGAAAATTATCTTGGTTTCTATGAAATTCCACAATTAGTAATCAGTAAATTAATTGAAACCTTGTACTGTAGCATAAAAAATAACATCTGAAAATTCAGAGTAGAGAATTATACTATGGTTATACTACAATTATACATTGTAGAAATTCTCAAGTGCATTTGAACAATCCTGGACAGTCTATAAAATGACTTTCAAAGTCATTTATTAAACTCTTGAGATTACAAAACAATTGCTTAACACAGGGTGCTATAAAAGTACTAAAATGCCAATGGAGAAAATGTAAAATTTGAATAAAAAGCTTTCTATTGGGAGTATGAATCTCTATCCTTCAAAGAACAAAAAATGTTGTTATTTTACTATTACTTGGAAGCTAAGTGGTTTTTGAACTGGAGAAATTCAAGCATTTATTCTAATAAAAGTCATACAAAAAACTAGCTGGAAATTACAGAGTCCTACTTTCATATTCTTTCTCATCTTCATTATATAGCTACATGCTATAAGATCATAGGCGACTTTAGCATTTACAAGAAAAATAATTGATGATAAATTAAAAATGCCACCGGCCAATCAGATCTAAAGCATGCCTTCCTTTTACACTAAAACTTCCCTCTAGATTAAATTTTATTCTATAATTTAGCTGTAAGCATGTTTATAGGGGAACGAGTAATTTATCTATGTCTACAATCCTCATAATTGTTTTTTTCTTAGTGAAATTTCATCAGTTATTAAGTAATCATATCAGTACTTTTTTCTAGCATATGGAGTGTCACTGAAGATGCATACATCTGAGCTTGTTGAAAGTTATTTGTGCTTTGGCTTAAATCCATTTTATTTTTTTGAATTGTTCTGACACTTATTTTTGAAGGACTAATTTCAAATATAAAAATGAACATAGCAGGACAAAATTAATTGCTTCTAATATTTTCTGAAATTTCAATTTTTATTGGAGCTATCTCTTTTCTTATGCATGTTGACGAAGAAGAAAATTTTGACTCTATGTATTCATATCTTTTTCACTGTATATGTCCTCCTGAGCTTTGCCAATGCTCACTCCTGGGCAGCAGGACTGTCCCTGAGCATTTCTGAGTAAGGCCTTAATTACTATCCCCACCAATAATACAAAATAATAAAACAAATCCATTATTTTTTGGTGTTCAATTGATTTTTAAATAGATTTTACAAACATCAATTGTGTATTTCCTCTGGAAATAAAAGACTCTGAAAGCATATTCTCATCTCTAATATTTTTGAGAGTGACAATAGTTTTTTCTCTCAGAATACTTAAGTAGAAAGAAAGAAAACAAAAATAAAAAATAGTGTAAAAATAATTGGTAATGCATAATATGATAATGGTGGTGAGGACATAGAAATAATGGGTAAATTGACATTTCTATCACTACCAGTTTGGCAGAGGAAACTGATTATGACATAAACAAATATACCAACGTAGTATATTACAGAGAAACAAATAGTCTACATGATGCTAGTTTTAGAAAATTTATAATATTTAATAATATATAACAACCACCAAATGTCCTGGATAAATATAGTACATTACTTAATATTAGCACTACTTATAGTCTCAATGTTCTTTCTTCTGTTGAAATGGCCATTCTTCTTTCGTCTTTCTAGAAAGCATCTGTTCATCCTTCAATATCCAGTGCATGATTATCTTGTTTGGAGACATTCCTAAACCTCTTCAGGAGAATAAATATATCCTCCTTTCAGGGACTGAAGGAATTTTTGTGATTTATTGCCTAACATTATCCTCTGTAATTATTTATGAGTGTGAATATTCATGATGTGATGACTTCTATAGATAAGGGACCTTAACTACTCATTTTAAGTTTTCAGAAATTTTGAGCATTTGTCATATGAGTAGACAGTATTTCAATACTTTTAAATGGAATGCCTCTCTAAAATGCCAAGTTACACATAAACTAATGATGGAAGGCCCAGGCCATAGGGGATTCTAGTATATTCTCCTATGTTTAAGTTGTTAAGAAAAAAAATACACTGGACTGTCCTCCCATTGTTCATTGATTTGCTCAAGCGGGCCCAATAACGTCTCCATTTTGAGACTTGTTGATACTGTGTTTGGCATATTGAATACGTCATGGGTAGCTTGCCAGGCTTTGCCGTGTGGGCGAGATATTCTCCCTAGCTTGCTTGGCTCTCCAAGAGGGGTGGAGGAATTGAACCGGGCTCAGCCGGACCAGCTGCACAGAAAGCAAATGCCCTACCACTGTGCTATCACTCCAGCCTCCAAATTCTCCAAATCCTCCAAATCCTTTCCATGTCCTTATTCCCTCATGGAAAGGATTTGAAGAATTCACTGCTGGTAAGAATTTTCTCTCTTTCAACCTGGTGGAATCAGTAAGGAGAGTTCTCAGTAAATTTAAAGTTGAGCTGCTTTGGGGTATGTAACCCTCATGAGAGAAAAATATTCATTCAAAAGGTTGTAAGCACACCACTATTCATGGAAAGACTAAGTAAAATAGCTAAGATATGTAATCAAACTAGATACTCAACAGCAGTTCAGTGGATCATGAAGGTGTATATATAAATGGTGTATATATACTACTCAGCTACAAGAAATGATGAAGTCATGCAATTTGCTTCAGCATGGAAGAGAACTGGAGAAAGGGAGAAGAAGGACAAACACAGGATAATATCACTTATAAGTGGTATTTCGGGTAACTGGATGAGGAAAAGCAATGTTTTAAAGGACAGATATTTAGACCCTTGGACCCAGATGATAGAGACAAAAGAAGGAAAGTGTGAGAAGAGATAGATGAGATGAAATGGGGGCAGAGGTGAAGGGAACTCAGGTACATCAGTGGTAGTTAAAAAATGATAGAGCTAAATATTCAAACCAGAGTTAATAACACTGAAATTCCAAAATTCAAACTTTAATTACAAGATTTTAAAGGTGCCTGTCAAGATGACAGGTTCTGACTGGGGAAGGGGTGTAGGAGAGAGAATCCGGAAAAACTGGTGGAGGGATTGGGGATGGAATATTGTACATCAAAAGTCCAACTGTGAATAACTTTGTGATTCCCGTTGCTTTAGCACTGCACTGTCCTCCCATTGTTCACCGATTTGCTCGAGTGGGCCCAGTAATGTCTCCATTTTGATACTTGTTACTGTATTTGGCATATCAAATATATCACGGGTAGCTTGCCAGGCTTTGCCCTGCGGGCTAGATACTCTGGGTAGGTTGCCAGGCTTTCTGAGAGGGGCAGAGGAATTGAACCTGGCTTCCCGTAAGGCAAATGCCCTACTGCTGTGCTATTGCTCAAGCCTCCAAATCCTCCAAATCCTAAAATCCTCCAAATCCTCTAAATCCTTTTCATGGTTTTACTCCCTCACAGAAAAAGGACCTGGAGAATTCACTGCTGGTGAAAATTATGTCTGGTTCAAACTGGTCGAAACAGTATGGAGAGTTCTCAGTAAATTTAAAATTGAGCTGCTTTGGGGTATATAACACCCATGAGAGAAAAAAATATTCATTCAAAAGACGGTACATTATAAATCAAAAGCCCTACACTGAATAACTTTGTGATTTTGGTGCTTTCACATTGCACTGTCCTCCTGTTGTTAATCAATTTGCTCGAGAGGGCCCAGTAACGTCTCTATTGTGAGACTTGTTACTGTGTTTGGCATATCGAGTATGTCTCGGGTAGATTGCCAGGCTTTGCCATGCGAGTGGAACACTCTCCGTAGCTTGCCAAGCTCTCTAAGAGGGGCGGAGGAATAGAACTCGGCTCGTCAGGGCCAGCTGCGTGCAAGGCAAAAGCCCTACTGCTATGCTATTGCTCCATCCTCCAAATCCTCCAAATCTTCCAAATCCTCCAAATCGTTCTCATGGCACAATTCCCTCATGGAAGTGAAGGAATAATGCCATGAAAAGAATCTGGAGGAATTCACTGCCAGTGAGAATTATGTCTGGTTCAACCTGGTGGAAACAGTATGGAGGGTTCTTAGTAAATTAAAAATGGAGCTTCTCAGGGGTCTATAACCCCCATGAGAGAAAAAATATTCATTCCAAAGGTTGTAAGCACACAAGTATTCATGGCTAGACTCAGTGAAAGAGCCAAGATATGTAATCAACCCAGCATTCAACAGCAGATCAGTGGATCATGAAGACCCATATAATATAATCGATGTATATATGTTACTCAGCTACAAGAAATGATGAAGTCATATGATTTGCTGAGGCCTGAAAGACAACTGGAAAATATGGTGTTCACTGGAAAAAGGGAGAAGAAGGATAAACACAGGCTGATATCACTTGTATGTGGTATTTAGAGTAACTGGATGAGGAAATGCAATGTTTTAAAAGAGAGATGCTTGGACCCATGGACCCAGAGTATAGAGAGGGAAGAAGGAAAGAGAGAGAAGAGGTGGATGAGAAGAAAATGGGGCAAAGGTTGAGGGATCTCAAGTACCTGAGTGGTATTAAGGAGGAATGATAGAGTTAACTATCCAAACCTCAGAATCAGTAACACTAAACTTTCAAGACTCAAACTTGAATAACAAGATTTGAAAGGTGCCTGTCAAGATGACAGGTGGGGAGTGGGGGACGGGTGAGGAGAGAGAATGCGGAAACACTGTTGGAGGGATTGGTGAAGGAACCTTGTACATCAAAGGCCCAACTATCAGGAACTTTATGATTCCTGTTGCTTTACCACTGCACTGTCCTCCCATTGTTCACCAATTTGCTCAAGTAACATCTTCGTTTTGAGACTTGTTGGTACTGTATTTGGCATATCTAACACGTCCCGGGTAACTTGCCAGGCTTTGACATGTGATCGGGACACTCTCTGGAGCATGCAAAGCTCTTTGAGAGGGGCGGAGGAATTGAACCCAGTTCAGCAGGGCTGGCTGCACGCAAAGCAAATGCTCTACTGCTGTGCTATCGCTCCAGCCTCCAAATCCTCCAAATCCTCCAAATCCTCCAAATCTTCCAAGTCCTCCACAGAAAAAAACAAAACAAAACAAAACAAAACAAAACAAAAAACCAACTTTTTGGGAGTGCATTGTGGGAGTGCACTGGGGCCCCTTGGAGGGGAGCGGGTTGAGCTTTCCTCCCCGCCCCGACCAGGGCTCTGGCAGCCGAAGACCTCCAGGACCAGCCACCACCATGCTGAGACCACTCTCCGCACACATGAAGGTACTGGCAGAGGGACAAATCCACGTGGGTTCCAGGGCCGAGATCTCCAAGCCTACTCGGATTGGGGCCAAGCATCCTCCACCCAGATCCTCCAAATTCCAGTAGGCGGGGGTCACACCCACCACCTGGCCCCCTGGCACCGTGTAATCCCATCAATGGCCAAGACTCAGAGACTATCAAAACCAGCTCCTGGAACCGCGGGGCTGCATTCGCGCCTGGCAAACTCCCTGTGGCGTACCCAATATGCCAAATACCAGTAACAATGATGGGTCTCATTCTCCTAAAGAGCCTTGAATATAATCTCAGGGCTAGGATGAAGGAGACGTTACTGGGGCCTGTTCGAGGCAATCGATGAATAACAGGATGATTTGTGTGATTGTTGTGATTGTGGGATTGAGGGGAGGAGGTAATAGTCAGCAATGCACTGGGCTTTTTTCTGGCTCAGTACACAAAATCACTCCTGGTGGTGCTTGGACCAAATGATTTGCGGGAGATTGGGCCCAGGTCAGCCACATGCAAAGCAAGTAACTTACTGTACTAACTCTGTAGCAAAGATGAATATTATTAATTGGGATATTTTCCATTGTTCTAAAGGTAGATATCCATAAAAATCATACATCGATAATTTAGGAGTAATGCTGAAAACAGAGAATCTCTTTTAAAGTACATCACATTGCATGGCACAGTTTTCAACATTTTTTTTTTCAACATTTTTTTCTCTCTTTAAAGTGCTGTTTTTAGTTAATTCTTTTTTAACACTCTGAAGAAAATTTAGCTTAGTTTTCAATTTTGTGTCCTAATTTTGAATTCTGATTGAAGAACATAATTTTCATCAGGCTTTAGTAAGGGTCATATATTAAGATATTATATTATTTCATAGATGCATCATTTCATCTGCATCTGACACAGTTTAACTATACAGTCACTCAGAGTTCAGTTTTTTCCTCTTCATTATATATGTTACATCTCCCATCAACTAATAAAGAGATAAAACTTCATCTAACTTATTTTATATTAAAGCATATTCAATATTAAAATTTTAATATCAAGTGTGCACATTAAAATTTGTGTTCAAAATTCTAAGGTATATTCATCAAATAAAAAATATCGATATCCTTAATATTCTCATCCATCTTTTCTTATTTTTTTAGACCAGGCCCAGCTGTGCTAAGTGCTTATGTTTGGCTCTGCCCTTAGGGATCACTTCGCGTGAGGGCTCAAGAGACCATATAGAGTACCAGGGATTAACTTGAGTTTTCCACATACAAGGCAAATACCATACCATTCTCATCCCTAACCGATGTTAATATTACCTATACTGTCTATACCTCTACAAGCTACAGTGCATTCAATTTATTTGAAATACAAGCTAAATTGCAATAAAAACAATCTATTCATGTGAAAATAGTCATTCAGAAATGTTACAAAGCATTCGTGTATTCACCAATCCTGTTATAACAGAATTCAACTGTAAAGAAGAGAATAACAAGTGAGCTGGATGGTTATGTATGAAAAAGAAAAAGAGTAGTTATAACACTTGATTTCAAAGATTAAAAGTGATTGACCTCTATGCAGTAGTGGAAAGATTAAGAACCCTTGCATATTTTTGAAGATAATGTGTCATATTTCAACAAAAATTAAAAGAATTTTCTTTGCGTGTGTGATTAAACTTTGAGCTAGGAATTGTTCAAAATAATTTACAAATGATTCTTTATGCTAACAAGCTAGCAAGGATTCCATTTGTCCAATAAGTCAACAAGATATTTTGCTGTGATTTGGCAACAATTCAATATTAAGGAGAGAGTATGTATTGCTCCTTGCTGGTCTTCAACGGGGTAACTGCAGAAATTGATGAGTAATTATTATGTAGGCAGGGCATCCATGAAAGATGCTGGAACATTATTGTGTTTGATCTGGTTTCCACAAAAGGTTCTTTTGTGTGTTTGATAATCGTCTGAGACGGGGTTTCTATATTCTGAAATATCACTGTCTTAGATGAGTTTTCCGGGGTTTCTATATTCTGAAATATCATTGTCTTAGATGAGTTTTCCTGGAGGATTCTTTTGTATCATTAATGTTGTAAATGAGATTTTCATGAAAGTTCCTGCAACCTTATTGTCTTAGATGAGACTTCTGTGGAGGATTGTGGGTCCTAATTATCTTTTTAAATATTACTTAATGAACTATGATTTACAAGTTGTTGATAGTTGAGCTTTAGTCATATAATGTTCTAGCACTAATCCTAACACCGGTGCTAACTTCCCTCCATCAGTGTTCTCACCTGAACAAACCCCCCTCCCCAACCACCACCACTGCCAGGATTCTACCTTGACGGGCACAATAAAAAGTTTGTGGTTGTAGTTCAGATCTCATGTTTTTAGTATTGTTGAGTCTGTGGTTTAGATATACAACTATAATACTCCCCCACATCACCAGAACATCTGGGGCCTGAGTCCTGATCCCCATTACTTCACTTTCTCATCTTTGTTGTTCTCCTCTCAATTTCTTCATTTTCTAACGAAGATGAAAAAATTAATTTTTCTACCAAGTGATTTGCCCTAATATAAATTCATTGGGTTTCTGTGCAAGAAATGGAAATAATAGACATTCAATTTTTCTCCTTTTTTCTTTTCTTTTTAAAAATTTTATTGAATCACTATGAGATAGTTACAACATTTCATGTTTGTGTTACAATCACACAATGATCAAACACTCATCACTCCACCAATGCACATTCCCCATCACCGATGTTTCCAGTATACCCCCTTTCCCCTCGATCCCCTTGTCTCTGTGGGAGTCTTTATTCCCCATACTCTCTCTCTAATTTTGGGCATTATGGTTTGCAATACAGACATTGAGAGGTCATTTTAAGTCCATTATCTACCTTCAGTACACATCTCCCATTCCACCCAATTCCTCCAGCCATCATTTTCTTAGTGAACCTTTCTCTATTCCATCTGCCTTCTCCCCTCTGCTCATGAGGCAAACTTCCAGCTATGGAGCAGTCCTCCTGACCCTTGCATCTACTGTCCTTGGGTGTCAGTCTCATGGTATGTTATTCTATGCTTCACAAATGAGAGCAGTTCTTCTATATCTGTCCCTCTCTTTCTGACTCATTTCACTTAGCATGGTACTGTCCATGTCTATCCACTTATAAGAAAATTTCATGACTTCATCTCTCCTAACAGCTGCATAGTCTTCCATTGTGTACATGTACCAAAGTTTCTCCTTTTTTTAAAAATTTTTATTAGTTAAACACCATGAGGTACAGTTGTAGACTTACAAATTTTTGTGCTTGGGTTTCAATTATACAATGATCGAGTACCCATCCCTCCACTAGTGCCCATTCACCACCAATGATCTCAGTATCTATCCACCCCCCCACCCCCCCCATCCCACAACACCTCTGTGGCAGGGCATTCCCTTTTGTTCTCTCTCTCTCCTTTTGGGTGCTGTGGTTTGCAAAAGAGCATTGAGTAGTAATCATGTTGGTCTATAGTCTACTTTCAGCATGTATCTCCCATTCTGGGAGGATGATGCTTGCCATAAGCTTGTGGTAGATGGCTTTAACTATATTGAGGAAAGTACATTCTATCCCCATTTTGGTGATGGTTTTCATCTTAAATAGGTGCTGGATATTGTCAAATGTTTTCTCAGCATCTATTGATATGATCATGTGGTTTTTATTTTTTCTTTTGTTGATATGATGGATTATGTTGATTTATTTCTGAATGTTAAACCATCCTTGCATCCCCAATATGAATCCCACTTGGTCATGGTGTATGATCTTTTTGATGAGTTGTTGAATTCTGTTTGCTAGTATTTTGTTGAGAATCTCAGAATCCATGTTCATCAGGGATATTGGCCTGTAGTTTTCTTTTCTTGTGGTGCCTTTGCTTGCTTTTGGTATTAGAGAGATATGGGCTTCATAGAAACTGTTTGGGAGAGTTTCTGTTTCTTCGATTTCCTGGAAAAGCTTGAGAAGAACTGGCAATAGGTCCTCTTTAAATGTTTGGAAAAATGCGTTAGTGAATCCATCTGGACCTGGGGTTTTGTTTTTGGGAAGACTTTGATTACAGTATCAATTTCCTTGATGTTAATAGATCTATTCAGGTACTCTAGATCTTGATTCAGCCTTCGGAGATTATAGGAATCCAGGAATTTATCCATTTATTCTAGGTTCTCTTGTGTTGTTGCACACAGACTTTCAAAGTAGTCTCTGATGATCTTTTGAATTTCTTTGGTTTCTGTTGTTATATCCCCCTTCTCATTTCTGATTCGTTTTATTAGGATTCTCTCTCTCTTTTTTTGTTAGTCTTGATCATGGTTTATCTATCTTGTTTACTTTCTCGAAGAACCAGCTCTTGGTTTCATTGATCTTTCAAATTGTTTTTTGGTTTCCATGTCTTTGATTTCTGCTCTAAGTTTTGTGATCTCCTTCCTTCTGCCTGGTTTGGGCTCCTTTTGTTGTTTCTTTTCTAAGATCTTGAGCTGTGAAGTCAAGTTGTTTATGTGGGCCCTTTCTTTGTTCCTGAGAAATGTTTACAGAGTTTTAAATTTTCCCTTTAACATGGCTTTAGCTGCAGTCCAGAGGTTCTGATAGCTCGTGTCTTCATTCTCATTTGTTTCCAGGTATCTTTTGATTTTGTCCTTGTCTTCCTTCTTGACCCACTCATTGTTCAATATTGAGTTGTTTAATTTCCAGGTATTTGATTTGGTTCTCCGTGTCTGTGTGTGATTCTCTTCTGTTCTCAGTGTATCGTGGTCTAAAAAGATTGTTGATACTATTTCTATCTTCCTGATTCTATTGAGGTATCTTTTGTGGCCTAGCACATGGTATATTTTGGAAAATGTTCCATGTGAACTGGAGAGAATTTTTATTCTTTCTTTTGGGGGGGAGTGTAAAGCCCTGTATAGCCCTATATGCCCTCTCTCTTCTATTTCTTCCTTCAAATCCAATGTTTCCTTGCTTAGTTCTGTTCTTGTTGATCCATCCAGAAATGATAAGTCAATGTTGAAGTCTCCATCTACTATTGTGTTGCTAGCAATGTCCTCCTTAAAATCTGTTAGCAGTTGTTTTGAATATAGCTGTTGTCTCATTTGGTGCATATACATTTAAGAGTATGATTTCTTCCTATTGTACGTATCCCTTGATGAATAGAAAATGGCCTTCACTATCATTTCTAATTTTTTTTCAACCTGAAATTTATGTTGTTGGATACTAGTATCCTCAACCCAGCTTTTTTGAAGAAGCTGTTTGCTTGTAGGATTGTTTTTCATCCTTTAACTTTTAGTCTGTGTTTGCTCTGATTGTTTAGATGTAAACATCTAAATCTTGTAGGCAGCAGAATGTTGAGTTCTGTCTCTGAATCCATTTTGCCCTTCTGTGTCTTTTAATTGTCAAATTTAGACCATTGATGTTGAGAGAGATTATTTTTATGGGGTTTTGTGTCATCTTTCTGTAGGAGTCTGTTGTGTTCATAGGGTTTGTCTTGTCTTATTTTAGCCCCTTTAGCCCTTCTTTTTTGGTTTGGTTTTGAGTCTATGAAGTTCCTGAGCTGTTGTTTATCCACAAAATAGTCTACTTTTCCTTCTAATTTGAGTGAGAGTTTGGCCAGATAGAGTATTCTTGGTGAAGTGTTGATTTCAGTGAGTTTTTTCACTATATCCCACCATTGCCTTCTGGCTTGGGGAGTTTCCTCTGATAAGTCTGCTGTGAATCTAAGGGGTGTTCCTTTGTATATGATTTCCTTCTTTGACCTTGCTGCTTGCACTATTGTGTCTCTATCCGCGGCATCTATGATTCTATGATATGTCTTGGAGTGTTTCTGTTAGGATCTCTTTTAGCTGGCACCCTTTGGGCTCCTTGAATCTGAATAGCTGCATTGTCTAGCTCTGGAAATTTTTCAGCAATGGTTTGTTTGACTGTGGCTTTTTCATTGGGATTGTTTCCCTGAGCTTCAGGTACTCCAATGATACTAATGTTGTTCCTCTTGGAATCATCCCCTAGGGTTTGCTCTAGAGCTATTTTGAGGTCCCTTGCCATTGTTTGTTTTTGCCTATTGGCTTGGTGATATTCCAGCTCACTGATTCTATCTTCAGCTGTGGCCATTCTATTGTTGAGGGTGCAGAGTGAATTTTTTATTTCATCTATAGAATCTTTCATTCGTGACATTTCTGTGCGTAGCTTTCCAATTTCCGCTCTCATTTCCTCCGGTAATTTCTCAATTGTTCCTCTAATGTTACTGGATATCTGTTTGACTGTTTAATTGAGTTCATTGAACATCTTCATTACTTCATATCTGAATTCTTTCTCAGAGTGGTCTTTTGGTGAGTAGTATCTAGTGAGGCTTCTGGACTTTTTTCATCATCCTCCCCTCATGGTGGGGATTTGCATTGTTTTTTCATGTTTGTGTGGAGGTATGGAGGCTGACAATGTTATATGAGATTGCTAGGTATGTGTTAACTACCTGTGGCCGTGTGAGCAATGGCAGCCTGAAATTATGCCATGCCCACTTCTACAGAAGCTTCGCCCACTTCTGAAGAGGCCATGTACCCTAACGGTACCTGGGCTTTGAGGGGGCATAGAGCCTGGGGGAGGAAGAAGAGTGTCACAGTATTGGGGGTGAACAGGAAGAGGCTCAGGAATGGTGAATGTCCCAGGGTCCCAGAGGACACTTGGGCTGCGTTCACTGCAAAAGCCAAGATCTGGGTTTGAGTACAGACAGGCTAACTCACCTGGGGGAGGAAGAAGAGCAGCACAGCTTTGGGGCGAACAGAAAGAGCATACCAAAGTTTCTTTAACCATTGTTTGTTCTAGGGTACTTGGGTTGTTTCCAGATTTGGGCTATTGAGAACCGTACTGCAATGATCATATAGGAACAGATGCCATTTCTACTGTGCTTTTTTGCATCCTTGGAATATATTCCCAGAAGTGATATTGCAGTGTCATGGAAGCTCAATTTCTAGTTTCTGAATGACTGTCCATATTGTTTTCCAGAAAGGCTAGACCAGTCGGCATTCCCACCAACAGTGAAAGAATGCCCCCTTTTCCCCACATACATGCCAGCACTGGTTTCTTTGGTTCTTCTCAATGTGTGCCAGTCTCTGTGGTGTGAAATGATATCTCATTGTTGTTTTGGTTTGCATCTCCCTGATGACTAGCGATGTGGCGCATTTTTTCAGGTGCCTTTTGGCCATTTGTATTTCTTTTTTGAGGAAGCTTCTGTTCATTTCTTCTCCCCATTTTTTGATGGCATTCAATTTTCAAATGATGTGCAAGTGTTTCCATAAACAGATAACTCTCTTAGGTGATAGCAGTGAATTTTGGGGCAGTGCTATTTAAATGAATAAAACATAAGTTATGAGATGCTATAGAAGAAGTGTGTTGTAGGCAAACTTGGAGAGAATAAAGGATTTAAGAAACAGCAGATCTAATATGTTTCAAGAGTGATATGACCAGAGCAAGGCGATGAGACAGAGTGGTTGAAATATGGTATAAGGGCACGAGGGAACCTGCAGGACTTGAGAAGAGTACTTGTAAAAATAACTGAACTCATTCCTAACCAATATTTTGTTTCTCACAGAAGAACATTTTGAAGGTCCAGAGAGATTGATTGTACAGTGATGAGTTGCTTACTTGCACACAGCTGACCCTATTTTGAGTTCTAGCACCACATTTATATTCTGGAGCTCCAGAACCAAAACCGACCAGACAAAAAACTTTAAATACATACAATTTTAATGAAGGTTTCTGGACCATATACATTTCCCTAAGGGCTTACTACTGGCAGGGCTCCTGGGACCATAGTACTGTAGCACTGTCCTCCTGTTGTTCATAGATTTGCTCAAGTGGGCACCAGTGACGTCTCCATTGTGAGATTTGTTATTGTTTTTGGCGTATTGTATACGTTACAGGGAGTTTGCCAGGCTCTGCTGAGTGGGCAGGATACTCTTGGTAGCTTGCCCAGCTCTCACCCGAGAGGGATGGAGGATCGGGTCTCCGGCTGGGTTTTGGTTTGCATCTCCCTGATGACTAGCGATGTGGCGCATTTTTTCAGGTGCCTTTTGGCCATTTGTATTTCTTTTTTGAGGAAGCTTCTGTTCATTTCTTCTCCCCATTTTTTGATGGCATTCAATTTTGGCTGGGTCAGCTGCATGCAAGGCAAATGCCCATGGATGGCAAATGTCCTTCCCACTCTACTCTTTCTTGAGCTGCTAAACTTATCTAAAACTATCATTTTGGCTGCTTTTGTTTATTAATACTGTAAATTTTTGGCCACTAACTAATGCCTTAAAAACTATTATGGAGGTGCTATATCTAATTACAGAATAGAATAAGAATAATCTAAGATGTGAACATTCTAAAATATAAAATATTCTAAAATACCTCTTAGACAATAACTGAACAGAAAAAAAAGTATGGTTTCTAAAATAAGACTTAAAAACAAACATAATCAGTTAGAGTACGGAAAATTGATTATAAAAGTCAACATTGCTTGCTAAAAATCTTTCTTCAAAATTAATTGTTGCTTTTTTTCCAGTGTTTTAACATGCCTTTGCTAAAAATCACATCACCAGCTATATTTGGTGCACTGACCATATGCTACCAACTGGTGCCATAGACTCTGGGAAATTTTTGTGTATATCACTATTCTCACTGTTGACAATGATTTTTCACACATTAACCATGGCATGAAATTTGTAAATTTAAAATACCTCCTAGACAAATAGTCTAAAACTGCTAACATATCCCTGAATGTATTTTACTTATCAAAAGTCTGTTAAGTTTCTAAACAGTATCTGAATATTACAAAAGTTATCCTGTAAATATGCTGTGGTTTATAAGCTAAAGACAATATTACTTACAATTATAACATATTAAATAGCTATAGGAAAGTGCCCAGTTATTCCTGGAAAATTATAAATAATTATAATTTGATATAATTACTAATACAGTAATATTTAAAGAAAGTAAATGGAACCCAGCATGAGTTTAGAATCTTGAAATGTGAGTCAGATTATAATATACATTTCGTGATATAAAACTTGATCATTGGAATATCTATACTGTCACACTTTATCATTATTTTCTTTTTCTGTTGTTTATTTTCTATCTGACAACTCTTGACAACAGTTTTATTCCTTAAATTAGCTCTAACCTTATAAATTATTTTCTTTAATAAACATATTACTATTTTATTTTTACTATTTAATTTATTTTTAGGATAGCCATGAACTACCAACAATGTTAACTTCTAACTTTTGGCCTTTTGGATGCTTATAAATCCAATTTAACATTCAAAAGTAACGACATAAGTTAAGCAATGTCTTTGTTTTAGATTGTTTTGGTTTTCTGGATTTTACCAATCAATTATGTTTTCATGTGTACACAAACATATTTTCAATATTAGTTGAAATTTGGTAAGCATTATAATTTGATTTTAAAACTAAGTATTATATTAAACATGTATTTGAAAACTAAAACCAAATCTGATTAGGGATAAAAAAGAAACTTAAAGATTTCCATTATGTATATAGGTGTACATTACATGTTCACAAATATATTTTATTAAAGTATGTTAACAAAATCTTGTCCGCATCTGAAACTCAAATTATTAAAGTTTTTAAAATTGAAAGCTTACAAATTAAAGAGTTAGTAAATGCATCATTATATCTAAGTGCACATGAACAAATATATGTTAATCTATTATTTATTATGAGCTGAAGCACACTAATATCTTAATATATGACCCCTATGAGGCCCTAATGAAAATTATGTTATCTAATCAGAATTCAAAATCAGCACATAAAATTGATAACTAATCTGAATTCTCTTCAGAGTGTTAAAAAAAAGAAGTAACAAATTTGTTCACTGGCTTCAAGGCAAGTACATAACCTCTGTATTATCTCCCTGACAACTGTAGCACTGTAGCACTGTCCTGCCATTGTTCATCGATTTGTTTGAGCGGGCCCAGTAACGTCTCTGTTTTGAGACTTGTTGTTACTATGTTTGGCATATCAAATACGCCATGGGGAGCTTGCCAGGCTATGCTGTGCGGGCAAGATACTCTTGTAGCTTGCCGGACTCTCTGAGAGGGGTGGAGAAATCGAACCTGGCTCAACCGGGCTGGCTGTGTGCAAGGCAAATGCCCTACCACTGTGCTATCGCTCCAGCCCTGACAACTAAAGTTCTCAAGTATTTGTCTGAGTTTTTCAGATATGTTTCGTTTTCTTGTAATATAAAAAATCATTATAAATAATTTCTCTAGTGTCAACAATATATAAGCTACTGAATAAAAATGAAATCTTAAAATAAAAAAGATTTATAATACTGTTGATCTAGGACTGCAAAATTTCATTTAACACAGAAAAATTCCAAATTTCAAACTTGCCTTTATAAATGCTTCTTTGAGATATGCAAAAGGTATTATTTCCCATAATTATGTCAAAGTCTTTAGGTTATGCACTTAAGTATCAAATTAAAATATTATACATCCTATACCTATTTAGTTTAGATATATAGGGTTCATTAGCATCGTGCTTACTAGACCTTGTCCAGAGAAAGCATATTGAAGCAAACTAATCAGTATCAGTATTTTTTTTAAAATAGAAACAGCATGCATGCTCCTAATTATAAATAGCCTTTAGCACTGCTGCTGTGGCCTCCAAATCAGATACAAATGCAAAAACCTGTCAGGAAAACTTAACAATCTCTATGTTATATACATATAAAATGTTCTGAAGTGAAGTGTGGTGGTGGATTTTTTTCTGTTTTCTGGGCCACCGCCAGCTGTGCTCAAAACTTAATCCTGGTGATGTTCATGATACCATATGCAGTGGAGGGGATCACACCCAGGAGGCCGTATGTATGGAATGTGGTACTATCTCTCCTGGTCCTCTCTGTTGGACTTTTAAAAGTGAGTCTGGGGACTAGAGCGATAGCACAGCAGGTAGGGTGTTCGTCTTGCACATGGCCAACCTGGGTTCTATTCCCAGCATCCCATATGGGTCCCCTGAGCACCGCCAGGAGTGATTCCTGAGTGCATGAGCCAGGAGTAACCCCTGTGCATCGCTGGGTGTGACCCCAAATGCAAAAAATATATAAATGAATAAATAAAAAATAAAAGTGAGTCTGCAAAGGTAATGTATAAATACTAGTTGTGACTGAACTTGGACTCTGATTAGTGGTCCATTTTCTAACTTTCTGCTGCATGATTTGTTGACTGTTGTTTGTTTGTGGCCACGTATGGTGGTACTCGAGGTTTATTCCTGGCTCTGTCCTCACGGATCCCTCCTGGCCTGAGGGACCATAGAGGTACTGGGAATCAAACTCAGATGGGATATATTCAAAGCAAACACCCTATTAGCTATGCTATTGCTCCAGATCCTATATCTCTATCAAAATATCTTAGTAGCACTGTATCACTGGCCTCCCGTTGTTCATCGATTTGCTCGAGCGGGCCCAGTAACGTCTCTGTTTTGAGACTTGTTGTTACTGTGTTTGGCATATCAAATACGCCACGGGAAGTTTGCTAGGCTATGCTGTGCAGGTGAGATACTCTCAGTAGCTTGCCAGGCTCTCTGAGAGGGGCAGAGGAATCAAACCTGGCTTGGCCGGGCCGGGCCACATGCAAGGCAAACGCCCTACCACTGTGCTATCGCTCCAGTCCACAATACACTCATGAGAGAAATAAAACAAATTTAAAGGTCCATTTTACTAATGTTGCATAATGAAAAAGCTCATTGGGGTATGTTTTATAATAGAGTGAGAGCCAGAGACGATGAAGACACATACAAACACTCATACAACTATAAAGACATTTGAATTTATGGAGAAATACATTAATGACATGATGAATATGTATTTATTTTGGAAGTTTGAAATCAACATTTTTATATTGACTCACAGTCTTCAGGAGTAAATCAGTTTAACTTGGAGCAATTTCCAAAACGGGAGTCCTTTACTTTTGTCTAAAACATAATGAATAGTTAGTATTTAGTTTTAAAATTCTGGATGTCAGTGAATGCTACATAATTGTAAGTTTGCTCATGGAAATCTTTTGGAAATATTTTTGTTTTTGTTCCAAGATTGTCTAAGAAAGATAAAATTCAAGTGTCTGTATTTTACTTATTTGAAAATATTATTTTAAATATGATTCCTGCTGAAATTTTATTTACTGAAAATAACGCTTCTAATTTATTTTTATGGTACTTTCAGAAGTGCCTGCTGAAGCATGACAATACCACCTGTGCTACACTGATGAAGTCTGTCATTATTTCAGGGTTTATAACTTTTGTGTATGTTTTCAAATCAAAAGCTAAAATTTCATCATGGCAAAACCTTGCCTTTTAATATGCCTGCCTGAGGGTAAATGATTTTTATACATTTTTGTGTGAAATAAATAGAGTTCAAAGCAATACAGATAATTTCCCCCTGTTCATAGCTATGATATAAGGGACAAAATTCAAAGAAATATGCTTAAAAACATATGCATTAGAAAAGGAAATGTGCATCAACCCCTTAAAATGATATTGAGCTTATTATAATAGCTTTCTGAGATTTTTAGTTTAGATTTTGATATTTTCTGAAAAAAGTATTATAAACATGTATATTTTCTTCAGAGAAATTACTATTAAGTACTGCTGAAAATAGTTAAAATATTCCACAGATAATAAAGGCATTTAATTGAGGAAATAATTAAATTAGTAATAAAAACTGTAATTAGATTATAATTATTTGGCTTCCTTCAAATGCATGACAATCCAATATACTTTTATTTTTGCTTCTGAATGCAACTAGACGAAGTAGCATGTAAAATAACTATTTTCTCATAAACTGTTTAATTCACATCAGATAACTTGAAAAAAAAAAGACCTCCCTTTCTTTACTGTACACTCCTCATGCCCCTTTTCTATTAGTGTTATGGCAATTTTGTTTGTTTTATAACTTTTATTTAATATTTCTCTTTGAATTTCCTAATGTGATTTTTGAAAAACAACAAACTAGGTAAATTTTCATATATGTTGTCGAGGAATACAGCTCCTAGTATCCACAGATGAATATATTTTCTTGATATCGCGTTAAGATAGTCTTTTCTAACATAAGTTCAATTTCTGAGCCTTTGGGGTAGTGTGTGGTACACACCTGCCTGTATTTTATTTAATAAATCTTTAAATTTTGAAATATTTGAGCTATTTTCAGCAGTAGTCTGGCTTTGCTCCTGACTCTGCTATCAGGAACTCTCCAGAGTGCCAGAATCAAAGCCAGGGGGCCCGTGTGCCAAGGTAAGAGCCTTACTTGCTTCTGTGTCCCAACTCCTGAAATCTATTCAATACCTGTTGCATGAACACAGGTTAGAACTGCATTTTATATCAAAGGTTGCATCTATGTTTTGTATAATTCTCATTTCCCTCACACTTGATTAATGACTTCCTAGAAGAACATTAACAAACCATTAACAATTGAATAACAAAATAAACAAAAAATTGCTAACCTAAAATTATCTCTATGAACACATTCACACCTTTAAAAAGTTGATTATTTTTCTTCTATATTGATTATTTCAATGAAATGCCTATAGACAGTGATTAGTAGATAGAGCTATTGTTGAAGAAAAAACATAGTATTATGTTAATAGGAAATTCTTACCACATTTTCATCAACTGGTGACAACTAAACTTATTTTAAATGCTTTTCTGTTAAAGGAGCCTTCTTTGATATATGTGTGTGAAGCGTGTGTGTTGTGTTTATATGTAAATGCATATATATATCTTACAAATAATTGCATGCAGTGCTCATTCATAATGAATTTTTTTTAACGGATTAGCATTTGCATGATCTTGTATAATGTCACAAAAGTTTCTTTGGTTTTAGACTCACAATATTTTATAAGTTAGAATCATCTTAATCCACATATTAAGTGATTTTCCTCAGACTTCAACATAAGCTGTAAATTTTATTTTAGAGATTTTTAGACCATTCTGAATAAATTCATATATAGAACAATAAATATCCCCTTATTTTCACTAGAAATACCATGTTTGAGATTCATTAATTTAGAACTAAATTCCTGTAGCACTTGATCATTTGATCACTTGACTTCCTATTAATCGTCGATTTGCTCGAGTGGGCGCCAGTAACATCTCCACTTGTCCCTGTTGTGTGCTAGTGTAGCCCAATGGCGTCTGTTCGCTCTAGGAACACAAAGACCCTCAAACTGATCGTTCACGATCTTGATGAAGAAGTCTGACCATCTGGTAGCTGGGTGGCCATGCGGTCTTTTGACATCCCATGGAATTCAGTCAGTAACGGCTCTAGTCCAGCGGTTGTCTCCAAATCTTATTCCATGACCAACCCATCTGATTTTTGATGCCTTGGCAAACGAGACAGCGTCCCTGATTCTTGATCATTGACGAAGTTCGAAACTCTGGATTCTTTCTCTCATTTGAGTGAATCGTGATATTCTAAGCATAGCTCCTTCAATTCCTCTTTGGGAGACCCGAATAGGGTTCTCATCCTGTTTGTGTGGGGCCCAGGTCTCTGAGGCATATGTTAATGCAGGAAGAACAGTGGAATCAAAGAGATGTGCCCAGAGCCAGAGGTTCTTTGTCCTCTTAGCTATTTCTTCAACGCTCTTGAAGGCATTCCAAGCTGCTCTCTTCCTCCTGTGCCACTCTGGTACCAGGTCATTTGTCATGTTGACTTCTCGACCTAGGTACACATAGCTGTTGCATTCGGAGATGGTCGTTCTGTTGAGAGTGAATGGAGCATCAGGAACAAGGCTGTTTCTCATAAACATTGTCTTCGTAAGATTCAGCTGTAGTCCTACCTTTCCACACTCATGGTCGAAGTCAGACAGCATTTGTGCCACTTGACTAATGTTTGGTGTTATTAAAATGATGTCATCAGCAAAGCAGAGGTGGTGTAGTTGCCAACCATCTATCTTCACTCTCATTCCTTCCCATTCCAGTCATCGCATGATGTTCTCGAGGGTGGCACTGAAGAGTTTCGGTGAAATGGTATCACCCTACCGAACCCCTCTCTTGACATCAATGATTGCTTCTTTGTAGAATGGTGAAATTCTGTAAATCCATAATACATCATGGAGGATCCTGATGTATTGAGTTTGAATGCCCTGATTGGCTAGGGCTTCAGTGACCACTTCTGTTTCAACAGAATCAAAGGCCTTCTTTAAATCAATGAACATTAGACAGAGCGGTATCTTGAAGTCCTGAGAAACCTCAATGAGTTTGGCTATAGTGTGGATATGGTCGATGGTGCTGAATCCTTTCCTGTAGCACAATAATAGTAACTACGGATTTTGTTACAAGTAATTTTTCCAAGTACTTTTTTTCCCCCAGGAAGTACATCACAGCTTTCTTGTGCTTTGGGAGAACTTTTCAGCACAGCCATTGCTGACAAAAAGTATTAAAATGAGAAGGAATAAATATGCACTAAATTAATGGGAATTAAATCAGTAAGACTACGGTATGAGAGCTGACACAAAAAGGCAAATGATGAAGCTCAAAGTTTTCATTTTTACTTCCTTGAAAGTCACAATAAATGAATTTGAATTATATCATCACTTATGGGAATCACCTGTTTTACTCCTTTTCAAGAGCAGAAATCAGGACTAACCACCCCCATGAAAACATTTACAATAGCCTCTGGATGACAGTTTCTATGATTTTGTTTTCAAAGCATGGTTTAGAGTTCCTATGTTAAGAAGTAAAAGGAAATGTACAAAAAACAGAAAGGTATAAAATCACATGAGATTCTACCTTTTGCTTCTTTAAATAAAGACTTGGAAAATGAGACATTTGTAGAAAATAAAGTAAGACAGTTGCCATGTTGAATTTAGATGTTCTTAACAAAGTTGATTATGTATAAAAATTTGAAAAACACTAGGGACTATGGAGAGAGAGCAGTGGGTAAGGAGCTTACCTTTCACATGGCCAATCAGGGTTGTATCTCTGGGAACCATATGTTCCCGTGATCCTGCAAGGAGTGATCACCGAGTTAAGAGTCAGAAGTAGACTCTGAGTACCAGCGCCTACAGCTCCCTAATTAGAAAAAAAAGCATTTTAAGTTACATTTTAAACAAATAGGATAATGTTATATGGATTTATTTTTTATAATGGATAACGCATACTATGTTTCTTTTACAATTTATTCAAAGTAGAATGACATATATAATAACACATGTACTAATAGCTAAAATTTCATATTGTCGGTAAACCATATATCAAAGACAGACCTCTGATAGAACTGCTTGCATTTTAAATTAAAAAACAATGCATTGTTTACTACTGTCACTGTCACTATCTTACCATTGTTCATCGATTTGCTCGAGCGGGCCCAGTAACGTCTCCATTGTGATACTTCTTGTTACTGTGTTTGGCGTATCCAATACATCATGGGTAGCTTGCCAGGCTTTGCCGTGCGAGTGAGATACTGTCGGTAGCTTTCCGGGCTCTCTGAGAGGGGCGGAGGAATTGAACTCGGGTCAGCCATGTTGGCTCTGTGCAAGACAAATGCCTTACCCGCTGTGCTATTTACTCCAGCCCTGTTTACTACTAATCATTGTCATATCATTTTTTGTAGCTTAATGTATGTGTATGAATATATTTTGCTAGTCATAACAAGAAAATAATTCGTCATTAATTTTAGTAATCAAAAATCACAATACAGAGAATTTTAGAGAATATTTTAAAAGCATTTTAACAGAAAAAATTCTTAGTAAAACAACATACTTAAAAGCAAACCATTATATTTTGAGTATATTTTCATAATAACAATGCAATTTAATAAGGAAAAAGACAAAAATCAATTTTATGTCACATACACAACCTGAGTAGATGATTCTTAGAAACACTGGAGAATATGTCAATGTAATCATGAAAACTGAATGAAGGAAACTTACCCTCATAACTTCTATTTATTTCAATGTTCTCTATTTAGAATACTTTTAGTCACCTTCCCTTTTTGATTAATGTTTTGTACATCCAAATGTAAGTTTCTTTTTCTTCTTATATTTATTTATTGAATAACTGGGAAAAGTTACAAAGCTTTCAGGTTTAAGTCTCAGTCATACAATGATCAAACACCTAACCCTTCATCAATACTCATTTTTCACCACCAAGAACCCCAATATACCCCCCTCTCACCCCTCCCAATGCCTGTGAGGCCGATGATTTCTTTAACTCTTTTCTACATTGATTACCTTCATTATTTTGACAAAAGATGCACCATTATTGTTTAGAATCCCCCCCACCCCCACCAACAATCAGAATTGCTGAAAAGGCATTGTGAAATACTTTGTTTTCTATAACTGGTTAGGAGAATCATATAATGTCACGCTGTCGCAATAGCGGCCGCGCAATTTTGGATTTCTGCCAAGAGCCAGATAATTACGAGATTGGTTTCTGTGTGTCTTGTGTTATGCCTGTGCTGGAGAACCACTCGTGGGGGGCAACTTGTGACCTCGGTAAGGTGTGAAGGATGAGCCAATACTGTCCACCTTCCCATGAGACTGCAGTTGCCCCATCACCACTGGCTCATACCTGGCTTGTGTATAAGCTCTGAGGCAGCGGCCAACTTGCTGCCGGGGTAGGGGGGCGGGAGCAGAAGGGAGCAACACCCTTTCCCTCCCAGTGAGGCATGGCACCGTAGTTTAGGGCATGGTCCATTCACTTTTCTGCCGCAAGCTTCCGGGCTCTGGATTAAGTCCTTTTGCCTCTGGAGCCATGACCGTGCCAGAGAGCTGCTTGTGGGGGGCTACTCGTGACCTCGGTAGGGTGTGAAGGACGAGCCAGTACATCCCCCCATCCCATGAGACTGCAGTTGCCCCATCACTGCAGGCTAACACCTGTCTTTTGTATAAACTCTGAGGCGGCAGCCACCTTGTATGTGGTCCAGATGCATTTCTGCCAAAAGCCTCTGGGTTTCGAGATTTGTTTCTGAGTCTCTGGGATCATGGCTGTTAAGCAGCTTGATCAGGAGCCAGAGAGGCCATTTGTAGGCGGCGACTCAGAGTCACATTGGGATGGGGAGGAAAGGGCCAGTTCCACCCCCATCTGGTGAAGCCCCACATGTCTCGTCACTGCAGGCCCAAACCTGACTGTCCAGTGGCCTCTGGAGGATGATAGTCACAGGTCCGCTAGGGGGAACAGGCCAAGGCACAAAACTTATTCCCACCTGGAGTGGCCCAGTGACAGTAACCTACTGCAGGAACAGGACGCATTTCTTCCAAAAGCCTTTGGATTCCAAGATTCGTTCCTGAGACTCTGGGATCATGGCCATTAAGCAATTTGATCAGGAACTAGAGAGGCCATGCCTCCAATTATATAACTGAGCTGGAGGGGTGGTTTGTGGGTGTGTCTCCCACATACCTAACTTTTGGCCGTTTACCTTTTTTTTTTTGCTTTTTGGGTCACTCCTGGCTTTGCACAGAGGTTACTCCTGGCTTTGCACTCAGGAATTGCTACTGGCGGTGCTCAGGGGACCATATGGGATGCTGGGAATTGAACCCGGGTTGGCCGCGTGCAAGGCAAATGCCCTATCCACTGTGCTATCGCTCCAGCCCCTGGTCATTTACTTTCTTGGTAAACTTTGCCCCAAGTTTTTTGTGCCTGGCCAAAGGCACAGCAGCAATTTTGGGGTATCTAAAAGTCTGATGATGCTATCAGGCTCCTGATGCACTTGCCTCACAGGTACAGATTGACCTGTTGGCGGAACCATACCCACAATAATGTAAGTTTTCTTTCAGGTATATTAGGATAATGTTTTATACTAACAGAACAATTAAAATTGTGTCGTTATTCTCAGTATGCCCTTAACAATCTATTATAAAGGCCAGAAAGAGAATAGAGTGGGGAGGGTAATTGCCTTGCATGCAGCTGACCCATGTTCCATCCCTGGTCAACATTTATGGTTTACTGAGACCCTTCAGCAGTGACCTCTGACCACAGAGCCAGGAACAAGCTCTAAGCACTTCCAAGTGTGGTCCAAAACCAAACAGAAAAAGATACAATTTTATTTACATTCATTAATCTTTGAAATTTCACATGTTGATATTCTTTAATTTCTCATGAGTCATTAGCATTATTCCATACATTGATCTCACGTTCCCTTTATTATAAAGTCTAAACTACCTTTACAATAATTATCATTTTTCTTTTTTGCTTTTTGGGTCACACCCAGCGATGCACAGGGGTTACTCCTGGCTCTGCACTCAGGAATTACTCCTGGCGGTGCTCAGGGGACCATATGGGATGCTGGGAATCGAATCTGGGTCAGCCGCGTGCAAGGCAAACTCCCTACCCACTGTGCTATCGCTCCAGCCCCAATAATTATCATTTTTACTTATCTTTTATTATATCTTGCCACATTATTTATATTCTCACTCTAAAGTATACTATTTTATATTTTATTTATTTGATTATTTTTATCTTCAGATAAATCATATTCTCTGAAACATGACATGTATTATTCTTTGAAAATTCATTTAGAACACTCAAAAAGGCATATTTATAGCCACCTACTGTTAAATTATGAACATAGCTATCCATAAAATATTCTTTCAAGTTCTAATTTTATTTAAATCGTAAGTTAAGATTTGGGAATTATAACATGGTTTGTAAATAGTATATTCAAGTTAGTCTTTTACTTACTATTTTCTTGAGAAGATAATTTTTTTAAATTTATTTATTGAATCACCTTGAGAACAGTTACAAAGCTTTCACGTTTAAGTCTCGGTCATACAATGATCAAACACCCATCCCTTCACCAGTGCATATTTTCCACCACCAAGAACCCCAATATACCCCCCGTTGCATCCTTCCCCATGCCTGTGAAGCAGATGATTTCTACTGAACTCTCTCTCTACTTTGATCACATTTATTATTTTGACAAAAGATGCACCATTATTATTTAAAATTTCCCCCCAACAATTAGACCTGCTGAAAAGGCATTGTGAAATAATTTGTTTTCTACTGCTGCTTATGAAGACCAGATGATGTCTTCATAACCATATAATTTTGGATTTCTGATATTTTACTAATTAAATCTGGAGGAATTTCTGCCAAAAGCCGCATAGTTCCGAGATTGGTTTGTGTGCCACTGGGTCCATGGCCATGATGGAAAGCCTCCCATGGGGGGCAACTCGTGGTCTCAGTGGGGCAGGAAACACGTGCCTTTTCTGTCCTCCATCCCACAAGGCTACAGTTGCCCTGTGATCGCTGGCTCATATCTGGCTGTCCAATAAGATCTGAGGCGTCAGCCACCCTGTCACCAGGGGGGAAAGGTGAAAGAGACAGACACCCTTTCCCTCTGGGAAGGGGGGTCTTACGGCACCATAGCTTAATGCATAATCCGTTCACATTTCTGCCAAAAGCTGCCGAGTTCCGAATTAGGTCTGTGTGCCTCTGGGGCCATGGCCATGCAGGAGAACCACTCGTGGGGGGCAATTTGTAGTGTTGGCCGGGTGGGAAGTTCGTAGAAGATGATTTTGTTTTACCATTGTTTTCCATGTACATTGTCCTATAAATACAGGACATAATGAAAAGAGAACTGGCATGTTTTGATTGTTCAGTGACTATAAGGACTAAATTAAGTCAAGACTAAGATAATTGCATAATCAATCTGGGTAAGGAAAGGGAATGTGGAGATGAACTAAACAATAGTTCTTTTAACAAGTCATCCAAAATAGCTTTAAAAAAAATGTGAAACTTGCCAATTGTGATCACATCTTATTGGGGCTGGAGCAATAGAACAGTGGGTAGGGTGTTTGCCTTGCACATGGCCAACCCGGGTTCAATTCCCAGCATTTTGTATGGTCCCCCAAGCACTGCCAGGAGTAATTCCTGAGTGCAAGAGCCAGGAATAACCCCTGTACATGGCCAGGTGTGACTCAAAAAGTCAAAAAAAAAAATTCACATATTATTTTCAATGTAAGCTGTATGACATAACTGCCAGAATTCCCTTTTACCCCATAACTCAAAAATGTTTCATTATTTTACAGACTACTATGTAGGTTTAAAGTTAAAATAATGACTGATGCATAATTGACAGGTTTTTACATCAAAGTTTCCAAGAGTTCACCTTATTATAATAAGTTTTATTAGAATAATTATTAAAATGGGAAATCTACTATTCATAAATTATAATATTGACTACCTCTGAAAAGATCACTTATACTGCCTCAAGGTGTCATTGATATACCACTGGAAAGGGGCTCAACTTGCATGTGGCCAGCACCTGCTCGATTCCTAGTGTTATTTTATGTTCGCACAGTACTCCCAGGGAGATTCCTGCCTCTAAAGCTTTATAATCATGGTTCTGTAATGGGTCGCAATGCAGACAAAATTACCAGAAAATAAATACTATGACAAACTTAAGTTTCATATGGTTTAAATTTGAAACATGTAAACATTTGTGTATGAAATTAATAAACTATATTTTTGTTAGTAGCCAGAACCTTTAGAAAGTTTCACGTTATATTTATATTATATTAAATACATAGCTTAATCAAAATGTGGTTAATAAAAGTATTTTCTATCTTCATTAAAATTATTTATACTATACCACTATAAAATCGTTAATAAATACTTCTTGCTGAGTGATTATTCACTTCAATGGGTTATTATTTCTATTGTTTGAATTTATGACAAATATTACTTTGATTTGATAAAATAAAAGATCTATATAATTTGTTCATGATACTAACAAGAGAACTATTTTTTCTGACAAAAGACAATTTGTGATAAAAACAAAATATCTTCATTTTGCTTCTCTTGTCAGTATGGAACTAGGAAATGTCATTCAAAAGAGTTGAGTGTTCAGAATATGTGCAAAAATCACAGAATTGGACTATTAGGGTACATTATTAAACTACCCAAGTTATTTCCTTGCTTTGAATTACTTTTACATATACACTTCAAAATTTTCATCTTTATTTTCTTCTGAGACTGTATTATTTATTATCAAAACTTATGCAACACAATTGAAAATTTATAGTTTAAAGATTGCCTTTTAAATTTTCAAATCGAACTAGAGGAAATTTTCAAAGAACTGAGCTCATGTTTTTCATTTTGGAGATGTAAGCTCGATCCCTGTCATTTCATAATTCCCTAATCACAAACATGGATGACTACTGAGTACCCAGTCAGGAGTAAGCTCTGAGAACCATGAGGTGTGGGCCCCAAACATCAAACAAACAAGTATATATCGGTCTATGTATACATAGATAGATGTCTCTCTCTCTCTCTCTCTCTCTATATATATATATATATACATACATAGATCGATAGATAACTATATGTACATGTGTATTTTCATTTATATACATCACAAAATGTTTTAACTTTATAAAACTGCCTTGAATGGGGAAATAAATACAGAAATCTGTAAGATTTAACATATTTAACTAAGATACATACCTTCTGATTATACATAAAAGGAGCTGCATGTTTCAAAGTGTCCTATATTTAATGATGAATAATTTTAGAGTAAAATCTACCTACCCTATTGCTATATTATTATTATCTCATAGGAAAATTTAGGATTTGATTTCTGACTCTTCTAAGATGGAACTCATCTCAGCTTTGGTATATTTTCTCTAATATCCAAAAAGTCTGAAAGTAAAAACATCACAAAAATCAGGATTCTAGTAAGAAAATGTGATTCTGAAATAATATTACTTTCGACCAGTATTTAGATTGAAAATAATGTAGTTCTACAATACAGAGTTAGCAGAAGTATTCCCTTAGAAAGTAAGAAATGTATATATACATATATGTATATATAGGGTACATTATTAAACTACCCAATATATATATACATATATGTATATATACATATATGTATATATAGAATATTTCCATAATTAATATTAAAAATTTAGAATTATGAAGATAATTTGACTAATATAAATGTAGACACTATGTCAAACTCTTTTAACTATATTTTAATACACTATCTATGTAAAGAACACACTAAAAGACTTAATATTATTAAAACTAATTCACAAGAATTTTTATTAATATGATCACTATCACTGTTTTTACTTAAGTTATTTGGTGCAAGCATTGATATTTGGGAATGAAATTTAATGTATTTCATTGTTTTTTTTTCTGTATAAACTAATAATGGAATAAAATACAACCTAAATTTGCTTCAAGATTAAAAATTCTAATGCAAAATCCCTAGCATTTTGTTTATTACTCACTAAATACACATGGAACACTTTATTTCAGGTAATCAACGTTGTTTCTGTAACTTCATTAATTTTATTAACACAATGTTTTATAAAAATAGAGTAGTACATTTCATTAATTTTTTTTCTAATGCAAAAGGACACTATGGGTAAATCGGTCTTTAATATTATTAAATTAAAATAAACATAATAGGAAGGCCCATAAAATTTACGTTTGATGTTAGTTAAATAAATATGATTGATTCATTAAAAACATCAACTAACATTATTTCTAGCTTTACAGAGAGAGTGTATCAATAGCTGTTAATATTTGTAATTAAATTCACTAAAATTATAAGTTTTTATTTAACACTGTGTGCCTGAAGCTATATTTTGCTCAAACGGTAGACTAACTTGGTCTGTCATTAAATAGGTGATTAAAGGGTCAAAAATCAAAATGCACTGTTGGGTTTTTATATCACTTGATGAATAGGATGATGGGGTATATATTTATTAACTGTGTCTGCAGAGGTAACTGTGTCTGCAGAGAATACTCTTTCTTCCTTTGGACCGTCCATTATCTCTTGGAGATACAAGTTGAGATACTGTGAGCTATCTTTAGAGAAGCCCTTCTGGTGAACTTGCTTATCATCAGACAGTGAGGCCACAAGGTCTCCAACAGCTATATAAGTGAGCTTCAGCCCCAACAAAACTTGGAAATGACTGACAACTTGATGACAAGTTCATAAGGAACCATGAATGACAAACGGCAGCAAAACCATTCATTACAAGACTGATAATGCTTGGAAGTTTTGAGACACAAATGTTTTGACTTCTTATCTTTTAGGGTGTAATTTGTTAAACAATAATTTATAATTCATAAATAATCCAAGTATCCACCAATGAGATATTTGTTATATCAAGCCTGTTCTATTTTTATAATGCCATATTTCCCAATAATTAAAAAAATTAATAAATCACCGATGTTCTAGATCATAAAGATACATTTCATAAACATAGTGATGAATGAAACAAACACAAGCAATACAAATACATAAGACAGACATTTTATGATGACGTTACTGTAGAGGTATCATCCCAGTGTTGAAAGACCACCAAGGGCATACCCTGAGGTGTGTGGTCAGGGATATTATGGTGATGGGATAAAATCTATGGCCCTACATATGCAAGGGGTGTGCTCTACCATTTGAATCACATCCCCAGTTTATTATATCATGTTTACACATATAAAATGAATCCATATATTTTTATAGAACTCAATAGAGAGATTAGCTTGTAACTTTCAAACTGGGAAAGGGCAAGGGGAATATTTTTAGGGAGTTGGGCTTGTGTTATCTATCAAGGTTAGGGATTTCTATCTAGCATATTAATAAAATAAGCAAGATTTATATAGAATATTGGTTTACTTTGCTGTAGACACATTCTACTACAGAAAAATAATTATACATCAACCCCTAAGAAGCCTCAACATACAAGACCAGGAATGGGATAATGAATTTCAATGAAAGCCAATAAGCATCAAAGAAGAATCAAAGGCATGTCAGTTCATAAGAACTAAAAATTCCTGATGTAATTTAAATAGAACTTAAAGTTAAATGGCATCATTTATTAGAAGTCAGTATGTATGGATTGAATACAGTTAACTTAATTCATTGCAAAATAGCACAGCGGGTAAGGCGTTTGCCTTGCACGTGGCCGACACATGGCCGTCCTGGGTTTGATTCCTCCACCTCTCGGAGAGCCCAGCAAGCTACAAAGAGTATCTTGCCTGCACAGCAAAGCCTGGCAAGCTACCCATGATGTGTTCAATATACCAAAAACAGTAACAACAAGTCTCACAATTTGTTGTGAGATGTTACTGGTGCCCTCTCGAGAAAATCGATGAACAACGGGAGGACAATGCTACAGTGCTACCACTCTAACTGAGAAGTAGTTCTTGAGAAAGAGTAAAATATCATTATCTCTTAAAATCTTGTTTAGAGTGATTTTCAGTTCATAAGGTAAAATAAAAATAAATTTCAGTGAGTTTCTTGTAGCCATAATACCTTTTTTCTATATATCATCACTCACATGATGACCTGTAACACTTAGATCATAAAATAAAGTTGAATACTATCAGATCCATTGTTATGGTCAAAAGGATACCAAATATCCCTTTGGATTGAACATAACACTTTTCAACAGTTACACTGGTATTATATAGCTATAGTTATAAAATTTCTATCTCATAAGTTTAGAGGCTTTTTAAACTTTAATCCTATAACTATATACTGCCAGTCTCTTCTTCATCCTGTAAGAACTGATCTTCCATATTTTCAGGTGCAGTATAGAAAATCTAGTTAATTTTTATGTTATTACTCACACATTTTTTATTTTTACAAAATGAGCTGATATTCTCATTAAAAAGAAAGTGGAGGCAATATTTTTGGAAAACTTTCCCTATTTTATCACTTTAGAATATTACTTCTAGAGGTGTGAATTTAGATTTATATTGTCTCACGTAACACTGATACTGTTGCAAGTTCAAATAACTCAGGAAGCTATTTCTACCCCAAATACTAGATAAAATTATCTTATCCACACATCAAATAGAAGATATATGTGAGATGGAGTTACAGAAGGCAGATGCTGTTATGGGTCACGGGCAGGCACAGAAAGAGAGCTAAGAAAAGTGTTTTATCTCAGAAAAGTACTACCTCAACATCCAGTAACAAAACTATAGGTTATGGGGTTGAATGCATCCCTCAAAGCTTTTATTCTGAGCACATGAAATGATTTAAGAAACAAGGTACTGCCTTTTTTGAACTTCTGTCCCAATTAACAATTAAATTCAAAGAGTATTTTTGAACTAGTAAAACCAACTAAAAGTTTTTTGACAATTAGTTAGATAGGTAAAATAGATGGAATGTATGTTTTTCACACGGGATGCTAGGTTTCACTCTCAGTACCACATGGTCCCTTGAGAACAATCAGGAGTGATCTTTGAGCACTGATACAGGAGTATTCTCCAAGTAGGTTGTATGTGGTTCCCAAACCAGACACACACAAAGAAAATTATTTTAATTGCTTCATTTTATATAAATGAACTTTATTGCTCTTTCCAAATGACCACTTTGTACTGGTGCTATCTATATACTATTCTATAAAATTTTTCATTTCTTATCATACAGTTAAAAAGAAGTAATCATCCATGTCAAGAGAGGGATTTGGCAGGGTGATACAATTTCACCAAAACTCTTCAGTGCCACCCTCGAGAACATCATGTGACGACTGGAATGGGAAAGAATGGGAGTGAAGATAGATGGTCGGCAACTGCACCACCTCCGCTTTGCTGATGACATCGTTCTAATAACACCAAACATCAGCCAAGCGGCACAAATGTTGACCAACTTCGACCGTGAATGTGGAACGGTCGGAATACAGCTGAATCTTACGAAGACAATATTTATGAGAAACAACCTCATTCCTGATGCTCCATTTGCTCTTAATGGAACCACCATCTCCGAATGCAATGGTTATATATACCTAGGTCGAGAAATCAACATGATGAATGTCCTGGCACCTGAGTTGTGCAGGAGGAAGAGAGCGACTTGGAATGCCTTCAAGAGCATTGAAGAAATAACTAAGAGGACAAAGAACCTCCAGCTACGAGCACATCTCTTCGATTCCACTGTTCTTCCTGCACTAACATATACCTCAGAGACCTGGGCCCTATGAAAACAGGATGAGAACGCTATTTGGGTCTCTCAAAGAAGAATCGAAAGAGCTATGCTTGGAATATCATGATTCACTCAAATGAGAGATAGAATCCGGAGTTCTGATCTCTGTCAATGCTCAAGAATCAGGGACGCTGTCTCATTTGCCAAGGCATCAAAAATCAGATGGGCTGGACATGTAATGAGGTATACAGACATCCGCTGGACTAGAGCCATTACTGATAGGATTCCACGGGACGTCAAAAGATTGCGTGGACGCCCACCTACAAGATGATCAGACTTCTTCGTCAAGACCCTGAATGATCGGCTTGAGGCTCTGCATGTTCCTAGAATGAACAGATGCCATTAGGCTATGGTAGCACGCAACAGGGATGAATGGAGACGTTACTGGCACCCGCTCGAGTAAATTGATGAATAATGGGGGATCAAGTGATCAAGTGATCATACAGTTAAATTGTTCAAATTTATTTAAAATTTCCATCAATTAAAATAAATAATTTAAAAATTTCAAATAAATTTGGGCCACGGTGATAGCACAGTGGGTATTGTATTTATTTGCCTTGCACATGGTCAACCTGGGTTTTGATTCTTGGCACTCCATATATTACCCCCAGAACTGTCAGGAGAATTTTCTGAGTTCAGAGCCAGAAGTAAGCATTGAGCACCACAGGGTGTGGCCAAAATAAAATAAAATAAACAATAATGTTAGATTATTTTGCTTATGTCTTATTTTTTATAACTTTTCTTCATGTACTTGAATGACTTTTAGCACTGAATACTTTGCATCTTGGTAGTTCAAAATCATGTTTAGTATAACAAATCTCACAATTTAGTTTTAAAATTAAGTGCTCAGTATGTAAACAAAAATATACTTTGTAACAGCAAAAATACACTTTATATAGAATTTTTGGATTTATGTTTGGTGTGATAAAAGAAATAGATGCCTATTAGTTATTGATAGAAGTCAATAAAAATGCAATATGTAAGAAATATTTTGAATGATCAATAAAAATTAACCATCTACTTTGAGATGTCAGAAAAAGCTTGCATGTAGAAATAATGTTTGGAATAGGAAGTTATTAATTATGTGAAAATCTCTAAGGGAAGAAAAAAGAAGAGTGTGGATAGATTCTAAGAATATTTATTGGTTATTTCTACTAAATTTGGTTATGAGGACTCATCCAGGTACCCGCCTGGCAGCAGGGCCCCTTCCCGGAGGCTGCTAGTTAAACAACTAGATCCCTGAGAATGGCCAGTTTACATCCTTGGTCTTCAGCGGATGGGAATCGAGCCACTCCACGCGCACCCAAAGCTGAACCATTTTGGGAACCATCTGCTCACTCATCCAGTTACCTGCCCCGCAGCAGGGCTGTTTCCCGGAGCTGCAGCCGCTAGTTATTCTCCCCCTATATATCCCATAGGAACCATAAGTTACCTCTTAGATGCAACTTTCACTAGGTTAACTTAACCACCAGAAACACGTTAGCCAATAATTCATTAAGCCCATCTCAATTAATTCTGCATCATAAGCAGAGTAGTAACAGTGAGCGTGAAGGTCACAATTGTAAAGCAACGCAGCAGCCCACCAAGCTTAGTTGTTGAGGAGGCTAACTGAAAAGACCCCAACAGTAATGAAGTCCCAGACAATATCTCTGACAAGGAATTTAGAAGGGAGCTACTGAGGATGCTTAGGGAGCTAAAAGAAACAATGGAAAGCAATGCCAATAAAAGACAAGAGGACTTGAAGGTAGAAATGAGGAAAATGCAAACGGAAATGTCAGACCTGAAAAACATGGTAGGCAAATTGAAAAACTCAGTAGAAGGCCTCAGCAGCAGAGTAATAGCTGCTGAGGACAGACTCAGTGAGCTCAAAGATAAAGTCCAGAGACTCTCCAGAGAAGAGCAGGAAATGGAAAAGAGACTCACAATCCAGGAACAGATGGCAAGAGAAGCTCCTGATGAAGCCAAGAGGAGTAACAAAAGAATCATTGGAGTCCCAGAGGGACGGGAAGAAAACCCTGATGAAGAAGAAACTGTCAAAAACATCATTGCTTCGATGTTTCCAGAGCTGAAGAAAACATGTGACCACATTCAGGAGGCCCAAAGGGTACCAGCTAGAAGAAATCTGAATAAAAATACCCCAAGACACATCTTGATCAGAATGACCAAAACCTTAGAGACAAAATTCTGAAAGCAGCAAGATCAAAGTAAAAATTTCCTATAAAGAAACATCCTTAAGAATCACAGCTGATTTGTCTGATAAAACCCTCACGGCCCTAAATCAGTGGTGGGATGTAGTGAAAAAACTCCATGAAATTAATGCCTCACCAAAAATATTTTACTCAGAGAAACTCTCATTCATAACAGAAGGAACAAAACACAGTTTCAGAGACAAACAACAGCTCAGGTACTTCATGGACTCAAAACCATGGTTACAAGAACAACTAAATGGGCTACTTTAAGACAAGACAGGCGCCTCAAATACACCAAATTTTAACAGAAAAATGGGACAAAATGCCATAACAATAATCTCTCTCAATGTCAATGGGCTAAATGCTCCAATTAAAAGACACAGAGTGGCAGGATGGATTAGAAAATTAAACCCAACATTCTGCTGCCTGCAAGAGAAACATCTCAACAGTCAAAGCAAACAAAGGCTCAGAGTCAAAGACTGGAAAACAATCATAAAGGCTGGAAAACAATCCTACAGGCAAACAACTCCCATAAAAATGCTGGGGTAGCCATTCTAGTATCAGACCACATTGACTTCAGACTAAAGAAGGTTACAAGAGACAGTGAAGGCCATTTCTTATTCATCAAGCGATATGTACAACAGGAAAAACTTAAATGTATATGCACCTAATGAGGGACCAGCAAAGTACTTAAAAGAAATACTCATAGACTTGGAGAAAGACATTGAGAGCAATACAATACTAGTGAGAGACTTCAACACTGCTTTATCACCTCTTGATAGATCAACTGGACTCAAGCTTAGCAAGGACATACGTCATGTTAGAGAAAAAAATGTAAGAAAAGGACTTAGTCTATACATACAGGGCACTTCATCCTCAAAAAGCTGAATACGCATTCTTTTCAAGTGTGCATGGAACATTCTCCAAGATAGACCACATGCTGAAGCCACAAAACATACCTCCATAAAATTAAAAAGATAGAGATTGTATCAACAATCTCAGACCATAATGTGCTGAAATTAGAAGTAAATCACACACACAAAGAGAAAACTAAATCAAACACCTGGAAATTAAACAGTTCACTATAGGACAACAAGTGGCTTAGAAATGAAATCAGAGAGGAAATCAAAAGATTCCTGGAAACGAATGAAAATGAGGACATGAGTTACCAAAACTTATGGGACACAGCAAAAGCTGTGTTAAGAGGAAAGTTTATAGCTATACAAGCATTCCTCAGGAAAGAGGAGCGAGCCCACATAAGTAACCTAACATCACAGCTTAAGAGCTTGGAGAAGGACCAACAAAAGGAGACCAATTCAAACAGGAGGAAGGAAATAATAAATCTCAGAGCAGAGATTAATGAGATGGAAACCCAAATAGCAATCCAAAAGATCAATGAAACCAAGAGCTGGTTCTTCGAGAAAATAAACAATATTGATAAGCCTCTAGCAAAACTCACAAAGGAAGGAAGAGAGAAAACTCTAATAAACTAAATCAGAAATGAAAAGGAGGTCATTACAACAGAAACTACAGAAGTTCAAAGGATTGAGAAGCTTTATGCCACAGAACAAAAAACCTCGAGGAAATAGATAAATTCCTAGATTCTTATAGCCTCCCAAGACTGAACTGAGAGGACCTGGAATACCTGAACAGATCTATCATCATCAAGGAAATTGAAAAGGTAATAAAAATTCTCCCCAAGCACAAAAGTCCTGGCCCTGATGCATTCACCAGTGAATTCTTCCAAATCTTTAAAGAGGACCTACTCCCAATCCTCTTTAGGCTTCTCCACGAAATAGAAGTGTCAGACACTTTTGAATAGTTTCTATGAAGCAAATACCACCCTAATACCAAAAGCAGACAGATACCACAAAGAAAGAGAATTACAGGCTAATATCCCTGATGAACACAGATGAAAAAATCCTGAGCCAACAACAAAAACAAACGCTGTCCTCCTGTTGTTCATCAATTTGCTTGAGTGGGCCCAGTAAAATCTCTATTGAGAGACTTGTTGTTACTGTGTTTAGCATATTGAATACGTCACTGGTAACTTGCCAGGCTTTGCTGCGCCGGTGAGATACTCTCTACAGCTTGCTGGGATCTCTGAGAGGGGTGGAGAAATCAAATCTGGCTCAGTCAGGCTGGCTGCGCAACAAAGTATTAGCAAATAGAATCCAACAACTCATCAAAAAGATCATACACCATGACCAAGTAGGATTCATCCCAGGGATGCAAGGATGGTTTAACATTTGGAAATCGATCAAAATCATCCATCATATCAACAAAAGATTGATACGATCATATCAATAGAACAGAGAAAGCATTTGACAAGATCTGGCACCTGTTTATGAAGAAAAGTCTCAGCAAAATAGGCATTGAAGGAACTTTCCTCAATATAGTCAAAGCTATCTACCACAAGTCCATGGCAAGTATCATTCTCAGTGGGGAAAAACTAAAAGACTTCCCTCTAAGATCAGGCACAAGACAAGGTTGCCCACTTTCGCCACTCCAATATAGTACTGGGTGTCCTGGCCATTGCAGGAAGGCAAGAGAAAGGTATCAAGGGAATACAGATATGAAAGGAAGAGGTCAAACTATCACTATTTGGAGACGATATGATACTATACTTAGAAAACCCTAAAGATTCTACAGAAAAACTCCTAGAAACAATAGTTCAGTTTAGTAAAGTGACAGGCTACAGAATAAACACCCAAAAGTCCATGACTTTCTTATATAGAAATAACAAAAGAGAAGAGACATTAAAAAAAAACCCGTTCACAATAGTACCTCATAAAATCAAGTACCTCAGAATCAGCTTAACCAAAGGTGAAGGATCTATACAAGTAAAATTATAAAACGCTACTTTATGAAATAAGAGAGGACACTAGGAAATGGAGACACACCCCCTGTTCATGGATAGGGAGGATTAATATTATCAAAATGGCAATACTGTCCAAAGCACTATATAAATTCAATGCAGTCCCTATCAGAATACCCATGATATTTTTCAAAGAAATAGACAAAATACTCCTGAAATTCATATGGAACAATAAACCCCAGGAATAGCTAAAACAATCCTTGGGAAAAAGAAGATGGGTGGCATGAACCTTCAAACTGTACTACATAGCACTAGTAATTAAGACAGCATGTTAATTGGGCTAGAAAGAGACCTGCAGACCAATGGAACAGAGTTGAATATTCTGTCACAGATCCACAAATATATGACCACTTAATCTTTGACAATGGAGCAAGAAATGTGAAGTGGAACAAGGAAAGCCTCTTCAACAAGTGGTGCTGAGAAAAGTGGATAGCTAGTTGCAAAAAAATGAACTCTGACTTCTGTCTAATGCCAGGCACAAAATTCAGATCACAGTGGATTAAAGACCTCAATATCAGACATAAATCCATAAGGTCCATAGAGGAAAATGTAGGCAGAATTCTCCACAACATTGATGCTAAAAACATCTTTAAGGATGAAACCGCACTGACCATGCAAGCGGAAGCAAACATAAACAAATGGGACTAAATCAAACTAAGAAGATTCTGCACTTCAAAATAAACAGTGACCAAAATAGATAAAGAGCCCACAGAATGAGAAAGAATACTTACCCATCTGATAAGGGATTAATATCCAGTATATACAAGACACTACTAGAATTGTACAAGAAAAAAAAACCCAACCCTATCAAAAAATGAGGAGAAGAAATGAACAGAAGTTTCCTCAAAAAAGAAATACAAATGGCCAAAAGGCACATGAAAATTGCTCCACATCGCTAGCCATCAGGGAGATGCAAATCTAAACAACAATAAGATACCATCTCACATCAAAGAGAATGGCACACATTCAAAAGATCAGAAGCAACCAGTGCTGGCGTGGATGTGGGGAAAAAGGGACACTCTTTCACTGTTGCTGGGAATGCCCACTAGTCCAGTCTTTCTGGAAAACAATATGAACAGTCCTTCAAAAACTAGAAATAGAGCTACCATATGACCCTGCAATACCATTTCTTGGAATAAATTCCAAGGATGCAAGAAATGACATCCATACCTATATGTTCATTGCAGCACTATTCACAATAGCCAAAATTTGGAAACAACCCAAGTGCCCTAGAACAGATGACTGGTTAAAGAAACTTTGGTTCATCTACACAATGGAATACTATGCAGCTGTCAGGACAGATGAAGTCATGAACTTTGCTCATAAATGAATAGCCATGGAGAGTATCATGCTAAGTGAAATGAATCAGAAAGAGAGGAACATACATAGAAAGACTGCACTCATTCGTGGTGTATAAAACAGCCTAACATGAGGCTGACAGCTAAGGATAGAGACATGAGACAGATAGATCACTCCATAGCTGGAAGCCTGGGGAGCAAAGGGGAGAAGGCAGCTGGAATAGAGAAGGGATAACTAAGGAAAAGATGGCTGGAGAAATCAAATGGGATGGGAGATGTGTGCAGAAAGTAGATAAAGGAACAAACATGATAACCTCTCAGGGTCTGTATTGCAAACCATAATGCTCAAAATTAGAGAGATATTATGCAGAATCATGTCTGCTTTGGAGGCTGAGGGAGGGTGGGAAACGGGGATTATACGGGGGATATTGGTTGTGAGGAATGTGCACTGGTGGAGGGATGGGTGTTTGATCATTGTGTGATTGTAACCCAAACATATAAGCTTATAATTATCTCATGGTGATTCAATAAAATTTTTTAAAAAATTTGTTATGAAAATATATTGAGACTTGGAGTTGGCTGAATTATCTTAATAAGAGAATGGGTATGTCATCTTTTGTAAAGGTTATCTTTGATGAAATAATCTATTGTGTTGACATAAAGAAATAAATTTGATATGCTAGTTTTGATGTGTGTTTCAATGTCAATGACGTGTCAAAGAGTGATAGTATATATGAGTCTTTGGTTCTGAGGAAAAACATGATTTGGAACTATAAACTTGAGAAAGACCGGCATCTGAGTGGAAACAGATCTTTAAGTAGGATGAGGTTAACTATGAAAGAAATGCAGAGTATGGTAAAAAACACATTTGAGATATTTATAGAGTGTTAATTGATTGGGAATGATGAGCATGCAAATGAAAATCATACAGAGCATCCAGGGAGGAAATCAAGACTTCTAAGAAAAGAGTGGAACCATAAAAATTGAAGAAAGGTGGGTGCTTAGGGAAGCTGGCAAACATGAAATATATCAAATCCCTGGAGTGAGGTTGGTAAAGTAAAAGAAGGTGGAGAAATAAGGACTGGATACAACAATGTGAAAGTTGGCCTCACCAAGCATCTCATTCATAGCTTGACTGGATATAATGTGATTGAATTTAAAGTACTGTGGTGATCAAAATCACACATTCCACTGATGCAGTTTGGTAGGAGTATATTTATATAAAAGCATAGTCATAACCTTTGGTTTCATGAACACACTTTCACTGAGGCCATACTGGTTCTGTAACACTAGATACCCAAAGTAAGCATATAAGGATAAGGAGAGCAAGTGTAATGGGATGTAATTCAACTCACAGGTAACTTCCATTGAAGAATTTCATATTGCCTTGGTCTGGTCTTACCTTTCTTGGCACTAGAATGCAATCCAAGACCATTTGTATTACTCCTCTGTTTGTACTTTCTCTCATTCCATAGAAGTAAGCAGTGCGTTACAGGGTAAAAGCTAATAGAGATGACATTGGAATTTACATGGTAGAATAGGTCGTAAGATGTTTCAGTAGTTTGAATTTAATGTGAATAGATCACAGATAGAATGTAGTAATAGAAGAAAGCCATATGTTTAGAGTAAGGGCTTCAGGAAATTGTATTTTATATGCAAGGCGTATTAATCTTTGACCGACAATACCTGTAGCACTGTCCTCCCATTGTTCATTGATTTGCTCGAGCTGGCACCAGTAACATCTCACAACAAATTGTGAGACTTGTTGTTACTGTTTTTGGCATATTGAATAAGTCATGGGTAGCTTGCTAGGCTTGTTAATTAGACTATTGTGTATAGGGCACTATTTAAAAAGCTTTACACAGATAGTTCACTCAATCCTCACAATATTATGAAGTAGGGGCAATACCCCATTTGAAACGGAAGGTGACACTTTTGAAAAGTGTAGTCTATCAGAAACTCTCATTGGAACAAGAGTTAATTTGCCCATAAACCCCAATATAACTGAACTCTTTTTTTTTCAGTTTTTATGATTTTATTTATTGAATCACCGTGAGAGCAGTTACAAAGCTTTCAGGTCTAAGTCTCGGTCATACAGTGAAACACCCGTACCTTCACCAGTGCCCCATTCTCCACCCCAAACAACCCTAGTATATCCCCATTCCACACCCTCCCCCTACCTTTGGGGCAGATGATTTCCTCATTACTCTCTCTCTACTTTGATCACATTCATTATTTGACACCAAAACCCACCATTATTATTTGAGATTTTACCCCAACATTCTATAACTGAACTCTTGAAGTTTTAGACATTACTTTTCTGTCACCATACTTTCCATTAATTAATTGATTTGTTTTTACAGGTGGAAAATGTGAGCTATAAAATTTATTTACCGATGTAAAATGTGTTTCTCAGAAATGTTACTTTCGCATTCTAGTGAAAATAATATTAAGTCAAACTTAGGTATGACTCACATAATCCATGTTGTGAAGTTCTTTTTAGAATTACTTCCATAGTCTTCCTCCCTCCAAATAGGTACAATTATTATCTATAGATAAAGGCCATCTAGTGCATTTCCTATGATATTAATTTATAGTTCCTTTCTGAAGAGACATTCTTTTACCCTATACCTAGTGGTGAACTAAATTTCCTTATCTCTTTCACAGAATGATTTAGAGCAATTACCTTAACTCCTGGTTGCAGTTTCACAATAACCAGCCCATTCTATTAGCAAGTCAAAAGCTGAAGCTATTGCAAAATCGACAATGCTTCTAGGATTCTTAAAAGAAGGGAGAGTAGAGGGCAAACTGTTGAGAAAGACAAGGGCATATAGGTTCTAAAGTCTTAGAATACAGGAACTTCTGAGCAGAATCCTCTGTGGAAATCAGTAATCAAGTAGGAACCCCCAAAGTGGCATTGTCAAATTGCTAGTTACAGTATAAACTTCTGAGAATCAACAACTACAGTCATAATGGTTTTCCCAAACTTATTTGGGCAGTTTGGACCACATATAACTGTGCTCATGGATTACTCCCACCTCAGTGCTCAGAGATAATTCCTGGGGCTTAGATAACCATGTGTGGTATTATCATGCATGATCAAAGTGTAGTTGGTTGCATGTAAAGCAAATACCTTAACCTCAGTATTTATTTTTGGTGGCACACCACATTTTATTAAAATTTTACCTTCTAAACTTTAAATTGCTTCTTTCAGGGAGTATCTATAAAAACTCCTTCCCATTTTCAGCAATCATTTTATACTACAATGTAATGATTCAGCTAATCATCACAGGTCTGTCTTTAGGCTAAAATAATTGACCAGAGCCAAATATGTACTATCCAGTATTACTAAGTTAAATACTTAGGATACTTGGATAGGAAAATGAGATGACTAATAGACTATAATTTAAACACAAAACTGTAGACCACACCTTACCCCTACCCTTGAGACATATTAATAATAATTCCTTTAACATCATGTACAGTCATGACTAACATATTTTTTCTCTAGTATTATAAACACTGAGCTGGAACGATAGCACAGCGGGTAGGGCGTTCGCCTTACAAGCGGCCAACATGGCCGACCCGAGTTCGATTCCTCCGCCCCTCTTGGAGAGCCCGGCAAGCTACCGAGAGTATTCGATATGCCAGACACAGTAACAACAAAGTCTCCAATGGAGACGTTACTGGGCCCGCTCGAGCAAATCGACGATCAACGGGAGGGCCTTTACCTTTTACCTTTTATAAACACTGAGCAGGGGAAACTTAACAAGATTTCTATCAAAATAAAAAAACATAAAACTTGCTATTTTTTTTTCATGAATTAATGCTGATAGGGGCTAGAACAATAGCACAGCGGTAGGGTGTTTGCCTTGCACGCAGCCAACATGGCTGACCCGAGTTCAGTTCGTCCACCCCTCTCGGAGAGCCTGGCATGCTACCGAGAGTATCTCGCACCTCATGGCAGAGCCTGGCAAGCTACCCGTGTCGTACTCAATATGCCAAACACAGTAACAACAATGTCTCCAATGGAGACGTTACTGGGCCCGCTCGAGCAAATCGATGAACAACGGGAGGATGGTGATGGTGTAATGTTGATAAACATGTAAGATGTCTCTTTTGCCTAGTTTTATTGGTGGTATACTTACCAACGAGCAGCAAATATTCATGAAAAATTGGTAGTATTTTCCCTACCAAGCTTTCCTGAATATTGGTAGGAAAAACACAGCCTTAAAAATCCACATAAAAAACTGCATATAAAGTGACCATGGTTCCAACCTGACCTGCAAAATAGGGGTCTCCAAAAGTTTCCAGACATTTTATCCTAAGAGGTTAGCATTTGAAGGGCTAAAAAGAGAGGCAGTTAGTAAGCTATGAATTACACAGTAAAAAGTAAGGAGCAAAAACACAGACAAAAGTTGCCTATTTGAAATCACATAAGGGTTATGTAAGGATATAGAAATTAAATTATGGGAGACAAATGTGACAACCTCTGTTGTAAGCAGCAATATATAGTACATTAAAACATCCAAATTATGTAAAATGGTTTGATTTTATAACTTTCAGAAACCATCTATCAAGGTTTAATTGAATATAAATGAAAAACATTAAATGATGTCATATTGTTAAAGGAATATTTTCTAAGTAACAATTGCTTTTGTTTTCCAATTATAGATCATTTAAAAGAGTCAATGTAATATATGTGCTACATTTAATCCAAATCAAAATGCTCTGAGTCTGTATGATAAATGTGTTACCTCAGATAACAATATAATGATAAAAATAAATTAAACCTTTATGCATAAGAATTCAAGGTAATTTAAAAAAATTACCGTACAGTATCAATTGGATTCAGTGGCATATAAGGCCTTTAATGAACAATTCTGATATATTTATTTTCATAAATTAGTTCACAATAGTTTGTTTTAAGCTGTATATAATAGAATATGAGGAAGTATGTTAAAACCAAACAAATGTATGCTACTTTTGATATGTAAGTGGGCTAGGGAATAAGAGGTTGCATTGCCACGTGCTCCAGGAAATTCTGTGTCAGTATCTTTCAAGAGCTATAGTTTAGAGTCTCTGGGTCTTGGCCATTGATGGGATTACATGACCCCAGGGACAGTTTGTGGATGTGACTCCCAAGCTACTGGAAAACTGGGGAGGTGGGGGGAGAAGGCCCAGTCCTGATCTGAGTGGGTTTGGAGATCTCAGTTACGGGTCCTGCATACTGGGGTTTTTCTTCTGGTTCCCACTTGGGTGAGGCTCATCCAAATGTGTGGAGGTTGGCCTTGAGCATGGCGCCTTTTTCATGGTTGGGTTCTGGAGGTTTTTGGCTGCCAGGATTCTGCTGGAGGGTGGGGAGGGAAACTCAACCTGCCCCCCATGAGGTTCCCTAGTGAAGACCTTTAATCTAATTCTCAATTTTTTTAATGTTATTATTTGGACCTATGACTTCAAGAGAATAAAATTGTAAAATTATTTTCCTGAATAATTACAGATTTTCTTATGAACTTCGATTTGTGGTAGAGCAGAATTGACTTTAACAAATATATGAATTGAGTAAAATAACTTTACACAGATTTTATATTTTCAATCAAAATCAAATAACTTATTCTACTCTTTGATTTATTTCAAAACTACATTGTGTGGTCTGAATCACTGTACAGTGGGTAGGGTACATGGTTTGAAAGCAGCCGACTTGGATTCCATACCAGGCATGACATGTTGTTCCAGAATACCAAATGGATTGTTCTCTGAACACAGAACCAAGTGTTAAACCCTAAGGATCACTGAGTGTGACTCAAACACACACACACACACACACACACACACACACATACATACACGCACACACACAAGGGGCTATGGAAGCTTGCATTTGCAATGGGAACCTCTGGAAATGGCTGACTATGGTCAGATTTTTTATATAGTGAATCAACTTTTTGAATTCCAGTTCAAAGCTTATAGATTTTTCCTGTTGGCACATGGAGATCCACAGGGGTTAAGATATCAGAGATTGTGGTACCACTACTCATTTGCAGGGCCCACCATGACCTCACCATGGAGGTTCCCACACTTCAGGATTCAAAAGCACATGAGTACTTACACAGGCTAGAGATGATAAAGTTCAAATCTTGACCTGAATATCTCTAGGTTCATATTTTTTCTTACACAAAAGAATTTTGGGAGAAGACAACATGGCACAGACATTTTATTTGGGAAATATGAGAGAGTGAGACAAAGAAACATATTCCAAATGTAGGCTTCTACAGAGAGAGGGGAGAATATCATTAAATACCACAAATCAGCCTATAGGCAACTCTCAGGAATGGAACACTCTCTATAAAGCTCAAGAAAGGGGGAGATGCTATTTGGTAAACAAGATCATTCAGAGTGAAGTGGTATAGATGATGGGGTGCCAAGATGCACACTTGTCACAAAAAGTGTGTTTTATAAGGATTGTTTCAAGGTGTCCAGCCTTGGGGTCCAATGCAATGGCGTTTGCAAGGAGCGACCCAGAGACATTCCCTACATGGGACCTTGAAGGACTGAAGCTGATTCTTTTTCCATCATGCTTACCAGAAATTCATTGTTAAGCCTCCAGAGCACTTCCCAGCCCTATTTCCCACCCCTACCCCACCTACTCTTGGCTGTTGAGATTCAGATAGAGCTTTCAGTTTGACTCCTAAAGTTCAGAATTTCCAGCTTCCTAACTCCATCAGTCAGATAAGAGTTACTCAAATTCAACCTAATTGTTTTATTCAGCTTTTCAGTTGATTTCATAACTTTTCAAGGAGAACAGTCTGCTTTATTCAGATGTTAACTCAATATTTGAATATTATAAATAACCACACCAACACAGAGTATTTGACCAATAGTCAAACTTAAGGAGAATTAAAAACAAAATAGTAAGAAAATTCAGGAATGGAAACTGTGCCACTGAAGAAAAGAGAGTAAAAGCCTGAATGCATTTAAATGTAGAACCAACAGAATTTGAATATAAGTTTCCAAAGTACCAAAGGAGTCAAGTGCACTATTAAATTTTTATATAAAAAGTAGAAGGATTGAATTGACATTTCTTAACTTGCTGTAGGAAGTAGGTAAGCAGATTTGGGTGAGAAAAGAACAAGATTTGCATTTGACACTTTAATATGAAATGTCTATTAGACATTCAAGCTATTATTCATTTATTGAGGAATTTTTTAATAATGAATTAAATTTTGACTTTTCCAGGAAGTTTGACAACTTTTACAGACACAAAGACTAAAAAAAAAACGTATAGCTACATTCAAATAATTGAAATTTGTATCCTCAGAGCTTCATCTGGACACTTACAATCTTGCTGCATATTTGAGACCTCAGTTGGACTTTACATACCTTTACTTTTCAGGGAATGATAATGCACACACAGCTTTGTACTAGGAATCAGGGAGTACACAAAGCAGATACTGTGGTATGTCAATTTCTCTGTGACTCTGTGCCAAGCTATCTTTCTAGCCTCATTATTCATTGCCCTAAAGCGTTTTTCTTCACTATTTAACTTATTTCTGCTTGCTAATGTCTTTTGCAATTCGACATCTTTGCCCATACTTATTTTTCACTCTGAGATGGGTCTACCATTTTGCAACTCATTCACTGAGAAAAGCTCAACAATTTCTCTCTTCACTATTAAAATTTCCTAATGTGAAAACAAATTGATTTCCCCCTATGGTGCCATCACACATTGGAGATGAATAAATACTTCAAAATTCTGCCATATATTGTATTTTATCTTTTGGATTATTTTTTGCATACGCCTGTAGAAGTACTGTGAATCTATGAATATTGTTACTATGAACTTATTTTTACTATTATTTAGATATGAACTCAATAGTTTGAACAAAAGGTGCTCACAGTGATTAGTTTTATGTTTTTAATGGGAAGGTTAGGCTCCAGGTTACATTAAATATAATCAGCTGATTGAGAGACAAGCTTCATCTTTTCCATGTAGATGATAAAAATCATACTTAGAATTACTTGTTGTTCCACACACTTATTTTATGATCTATATATATAATATTTAAATGTTTATCTCATTTTCTCCATTTGCATTGTTACTATTTGTATAACTACAGGCAATCATCATTAAGAACTAAATGAATTATTCAAAGAGCCAATTTAATTAAGTGTGTTTAAACAGGAGGGACATTTTTAATAATTGAATCATTTTTAGAATGTTAAGAGTATAAAATTCATGATTTTTCAGCAACAGTAAATAAATACAAGTGTTTTGTATATTGAGATCATTAATTTGACGATCTAAACTATGCAGTTTTCAGCTGTATATGGGAGAGGTGAAAAAATAGTATTTTATCAATTAGAAATAATGTTTTAAAGTTCATGAAGTAAAGAAGATACATATTAAGTTTATTGAAAAGCAAGTTTCAGTTTCAGTCAGAACCAATCTACTCCTATATAAAACTGTTTACGACTTGGTTAAATTATCTCATGGTTAAATACAAATTTGGAAAAAATAAGTTGAAAGTTAAGAGAGGCTGTGAAATACATGATAATTACCTCAGTTAAAAATATAAGAATCCGATTATCTCATATTCGGCCACCCTCCAGATCACACTGCTGCTTTTCCCAGAAGGGAGTATAAAATGAGACTCTCATAGCCATGCCACCGGACTCCACACGAGGCTGTTTTCACTCATGGAGCCCCCGAGGAAGGCGGGTGAGAGGCCTCCCCATCCCAAGGGACTGAGCTCAGGCAGCCAAACTCCACAACGCAATCTCTGCCACGCTCCAGACCGCTTTCCACATTCTTAAGCTAAGCCTCACATATGAGTGAATATATTCCTGGACTGTGTGGCTGCTTTTGCATCACAAGACACTCCCTACCTATTCTCCATAATTACCACACCATATTTGATGGGGTTCTGACAATAGACAACCAATCATAGAGGAAATATATATATATATATTACTATATAAAATAAAAATATTTTCAGACATATATACCAAAGCACACATCACCAAAACGTTAACAACATGTTAGTGATATTCTATAGAATGTCTTAATGGCTCCTGCCAAAATAAAATAATCTTCACATTGTTTCCTATATGAGAACTTTTTGTAAGCATGTTCAGCAGTTCTTCATAACAAACAATACAAAATACATTCTTTCATTTGTGTTTTGGGGCAGAGACAAAATACATTCTTTCATTTGTATTTTGGGACAGAGATTGGGGCTTGGGATGGAAACATCCCTAATTTGGTGGTGGGAAGGTGTAATGGTAGTGGGATTGGTGTTTGAATATTAATTGTAATCAAATATTGTGAACTAACTTATAAAATAAAAAAATTAATAAAATAAGATCCAAAACCTTCTAAATAATTTTTCAACTATTTTATATAAAAATGGAATCTAAATATGTGGGTTTCTATTGAACATCAATGTATGTCATCATAATTACCATTAAAATAGTGATCAGCTTGTTCTTTAATACATGTTCACCCCAGAACATGTATTGCCTGCCTATTTCCAATGTGAAGAAGTCTGTGTTCTCTCTTGCATATACGCTCCTCCCTTATCACATCTTTCTAAAAAAGTTTCAATAAAAACTAGCTTGCTTCACCATAAATAAATAAATAAAATATTTATCTTACTGAAGCTAATATATTCAAATTTCATTGTAAAATAGGCTAGTGAATTCTTATTTTTTGCTTAAAATACTTATAAATGAGAAAATTGAATTATGAAGATTAAGAGATTGTAGTGATTGAATTGCTTTCTTATGTGATCAAGCTAAGCCAAGGATATTTTCTAAAAAGTACAATAACCTTGAAAATTTTAAATTCTGAATGAAAGTATGATCACCTTGAACATTTTGAAATTTTGAAATGCTGGGATATTTCCCTGACTATTTTAATATGTTAAACTAGTGTTCCATCTAGAAATAAAAATTATTGCTAGTTTCCTAGCTTCTTTGTGAGAAAGAATTATTACAGTATCTAGTTTTAAAAGATTCCATTTTTTAATAAATGCCATATTATAATTCTTATTAATAAATGATGTAAGAATTATGAAATATATTCACCTACACATAAACAGTAAACAATCTTCATTGTAATGAAACTATATAGATTACAAATTAGATATTTCTGAACCAGGTAGCTGCTGCTTATAAATATTTTTCGTTGTTAAGAATACACGTTTCTGGAAATCAAAACACAGAACATGTAAGAAAGCTCAAGTGTTAATACTGTGGGCAACACATTTGTCTTGCTTGTGTTTGCCCCAGGTTTGGTTCCTTGAGAACAGAGACAGGGCTAAATCTTGAGCACAGCTAGCTGTGTCACAAAAACATAAACAAAAACAATGTTCAGAAGCAAATAACAAATAGTAATGTCAAGAAATGATATTTATGAAGATATTTATGAATTAACATAATAGATAAAATCACTCCATCTAAATCAAAGAATCCTTCCTGAGTCAGATTTTCATTTCCTATCAACCAACAAAGACAATTCTAGTTTACTTATTTCTTTCTCTTCTGCTTTTTTTTTCATTCTTCCATTTCTGTCAACATCCTCCTCTCCTCTTCCCTTCCTTCCACTTCTCTGTGATCTTCAATCTCCATCCATCTCTATCTTTCTTTTCATGTATCCTTCTTTCAATCCGTCGGTCCGTCCATCCATCCATCCATCCATTCATCCACCCATCCATCCATCCAACCATCTAACTATCCTTTCATTTGCTTATCTTTTCTATATCTATCAAAAGTTTTATGTTCTATAATTTGATTGCTGATTTTCTATTTGTTAGTCCACATGACCAGTCTCTGGTCTTACTTTCCAATTTGTGTTTATCATTAAATTCTTGAAACTACAATTCTAATCTTTACTCTGCTATTTGTTATGGGACAGGAGTGACTGTATCTAATAAGGTATGCAAATTCTATCTGCAGTGTCTACTTGGGTTAGAATCCATTTGTGATAAAGAGAAATAGATAAGTTTACATAATCTCTCTTTATCAATTATGTAGACAAAGTTTTGTATCTCTATGGATGTTAATTCTTTGAGATAAGCACTGATTTTCTTTCTCCGGGTATACTGAACTTGGGTTTCTCTAACTCCAATTTCCTCTTCCTTTTATGCCTCCATTCTACAGAACACAATACATACTGAATGTTGCTCATCTCTGAACTGTTCTAACTCTCCAATTTTAGATTATTTTCTTTCCCTTGAATAACCAATATTTTACTTATTCTATTTACACATTCAAGTGTTTCGTTACACAGTTAGATTCTGATTAACGCTGAAACATACTTTTACCTCTTGACTAAATAATGCTTTGTAGCATGTATAAATTAATATACTTTTCAGTTTATTTTTTTATTTTTCCCCTTTCAAAAGAGGGCTTCTGATTCTGCCAGTTAGGCTTCTTTCATTTTCTTCTGGGGGATTTCTTTATTGCCAAATAAAATTTTTATATCAAAATTTAAGACTAAATAAGAACTAAATCATAAAAATTGAGATAAAACAAGGACTTGAGCTATGCAATAAGAGAGTAAAGATGCATGCAGAGTAAAAAGGTGATGAAGACAAATTCAAAATTAAAAACAAAATATTGCCATGCAATAAATTATAAAAATGTTCTACAATATAAATCAAGCAAATATTTTAAAATTCATGCCTTTGGTGCTATGTGACTTTGAGTATGTGTCACACATAATATCCCAGAGAAAACACGAGGTGTGATATAGAATGGAAGTGATGATTCATTTCATAAAATATTTTCTTAGTATCTTCCATTTGTCATAGCCTCTTTTCTTGAACTCGTTTTTTTCAATATTTTTGCCCTGATTTATAAACTGAAGTTATGGTTGATTCTATAAAATTTATTTGATAATATTAATAGATGACATTTATTTTATGCTGATTATGCAACAGGCATTAGTAGACAAAAACTATTAAATATTACCTGATATAAACTCACAAAAAAGAATTTTTGTATATTAACAACCTTATCTTCATTTTGCTGAAAAAAATAGATTTAGAAGCCTGATTTAAACTCTGAATTCAGACATTAAACCTGTAAGTATTAAGGTACACAGAAAGTAAAAGACATACTTATGAAAATTATAGAAGTACAAATTCAAGAAAATTTATGAATTTCCAATATTCAGAAAAGATTAGTATAATTTTGGAATGATCCCTAGCTTCTATGTGTCAATGTAGTAGCAAATTCTGCAAGTGAATATTTATTCGCAGAGGCAGAATTCATAATTCTGTGAACAATTAAAATTGATTATTTTCATAGAAATGTCTTTAAAAAATAGAACAAAAAATGCCTGGATTTTGCAGAAGAATGAAAAACATCACACAACTATTTTCTTCTCTAGCATTCATTTGAACTCTAAACACCAATCAAGGTTTTATAAATAAAATGTTAGTCACTTTCCCTCTTTTCCTAAATTTTTTTATTTATGTGATTTTCTATATGCATTTCATTGAGAAAATAAAACTCTTTAGAAAATTATTGTAACTTGAACAAAGGTGACAAATGCACATAATTCATCGATATATTTCTAGAATTATATTTCATGCTGAGCTAATGGCCTAATCATTCAGAGCAATATTGTTATAACCATGTCACCTAATACTGTTTGAGATATAATTGTATTCTGTAAAAAAATAAATCTGCAAATTAATAGAAGTGAAAGAATAGTTTTTTAAGTCACATTTTTGTCTGCTTTTTCTTTTCATATCTTTAGCTATCTTTCTTTTGAATTAATATTTTGTCCCTGTCTCTCTAGGAAGTTTGCTTGTCTTTTTCTGACTAATTACTGGAGAAGCTTAAAAAGTTTAGAAACGTTCTGAGAGTATCTTTTATAGTTGAGTTTCATGAGTACTAATTTTCTTTCTCATTGTCATGATCAAATAATGGTCATCTCACTTATTTAGAGCTTCTCTTAGTCAATCACGGTCACGGTCCTTCCGTTATTCATCGATTTGCTTGAGCGGGCCCAGTAATGTCTCCATCATGAGACTTCTTGTTACTGTGTTTGGCATATCAAATACTTAACGGGTAGCGTGTCAGGCTCTGCCATGCGGGGAAGATACTCTGGTAGCTTGCCAGGCTCTCGAGAGAGTCGGAGGAATCGAACTCGGGTGGGCCATGTTGGCCGCTTGTAAGGCAAATGACCTACCGCTATGCTATTGCTCCAGCCCTCTCTTAGTCAATACAGAAAATAACTTAAGATATAAAGCTGTTAAAAATAAGATAATCTGCCCAAATTCAGTATGTGTATAATACCATAATAAAAAATCTTAAAACCATCAAGATGATATAAGATTCGTCGATTGCATCAAGCAGGCCCCAGTAACGTCTCCTTCATCCTAGCCCTGAGATTTTTAAGAAAGTGCTATATTAAAGGCTCTTTAGGAGAATGAGACCCATCATTGTTACTGGTATTTGGCATATTGGGTATGCCACGGGAAGTTTGCCAGACTCTGCCGTGTGGGCAGGTTACATTCGGTAGCCTATCAGTTTGTCCAAAGTAGGAATGAGATAATAAGATGTCATAATAAGATGTCACGTGGCCACAAATGCGGCCGCGCGGTTCCGGGAGCTGGTTTTTATAGTCTCTGAATCTTGGCCGTTGATGGGATTACACAGCGCCAGGGGGGCAGTTGATGGGTGTGACCCCCGCCTACTGGAATTCGGAGGATCTGGGTGGAGGATGCTCAGCCCCGATCCGAGTAGGCTTGGAGATCTCAGCCCCGGGACCCGCTTACCTTTGTTCCTCTGCCGGTACCTTCAGGTGTGCGGAGAGTGGTCTCAGCATGGTGGCGGCTGGTCCTGGAGGTCTTCGGCTGCCGGAGCCCTGGTCGCGGTGGGGAGGAAAGCTCAACCCGCTCCCCTCCAAGGGCCCCTGCAAGGAAAGCCAGGCGCAGTGGCAGGAGATAGAAGATTATCTCCCAAAATCAAAAGATTTTATCTTGGAATTTCGATTATAACATCTTTGCTCAGTTTCATTGTCAATTTATTGTTCACTTGAAAAATATCTTTTATTTTTTTAACCCCCTACAAGTTATAAGTCATCCTGATCAGTTGCAGTGACTTGTTTTTTTCCCTAAAAGATAGGATAAAATTCAAACCTTCATGCCTGCTCTGATGTTCTTATTTGGAAAGGAGCTCATTGTCAGCGTTTAAAGTTAAGATGAGCCAATAAGTCTGGATCAGAAAGTGTGATGTGCTTTTGAGAAGAGACACATTGGGACATGAAACTGGACACAGCAATGAAAGCCATGTGACTGCACGGACTCAGAGGGAAGATGGCCAAGTGAACACCGTACCGAATTACTTAAATACAAGGTAAGGAAAACCTGGGGCTTAAAGCATTTGAAAGGGTAAGGGAGGTTTCCCCTTACAGTTTGAGTGGAAGTCCCTTAAGTGTGGACTTTTAACTATCAAGTGTATATCTATAGTTTTAAAGTCACCTTTTCTGCGGTCCTTTTCCTTTTCTTTTTTTTTTTAATTAATTTATTTATTTATTGAATCACCATGGGAAAGTTTACAAAGCTTTCAGGTTTAGGTCTCAGTCATGCAAATATCAAGCACATTTCCCTTTACCAAAACTTATTTTTTACCATGAAGAACCCCAATAAAACCCCACCCCCCACCCCTCCCAGTCCCTGTGGGGCAGATGAATTCTAGTTAACACTCTATCTGCTTTGATTAGATTCATTGTTTCAACAAAAGATTCACCACTATTATTTAGAGTTTACCCCCCCCCCGAATCAGACATGCTGACAAAGCATTGTGAAGTGATTTGCTTTCTACAGCTGGGTTCAAGAATTATATGTTGGTTTTGGATTTCTGCTATTTTACTTATTGACCCTGGAAGTATTTCTACTGAAAGTCAGATAGTTAAGAAATTGGTTTCTGTGCTCTGGAGTCGTGGCCGTGCTGGAGAGCCGCTAGTGGGGGGCAACTGGTGGCCTCGGTAGGGCGTGAAGGGCGGACCAAAACGGCCCCCTTCCCATGAGGTTTTAGTCGCCCCCTGTCCCCCAGCTCATACCTGCTGTCCACAAGGCTCCCATGCGGCCGCCATCTTTCTTTCCAGAGAGGAGAAGGCAACTGGGGCAACACCCTTTCCCCTCCGGACATACCTGATGACCTGGATTAACGCATAGTCCATTCACTTTTCTGCTCCAAGCTGCCGGGTTCTGCATTAAGTCCTTGTGCTTCTGGGGCCGTGGCTGTGCTGGAGAGCCGCTCACGGGGGGCAACTGGTGACCTCGGTAGGGCGTGAAGGACGGACCGGAACGCCCCCCTTCCCATGAGGTTTTAGTCGCCCCCACATCCCTGGCTCATACCTGCTGTCCACAAGGCTCCCATGCAGCCGCCATCCTTCTTTCCAGAGAAGAGAGGGCGAATGGGGCAACACCCTTTCTCCTCCAGACAGACCTGATGGCCTGGATTAACGCATAGTCCTTTCACTTTTCTGCTCTAAGCTGCTGGGTTCTGCATTAAGTCCTAGTGTTTCTGGGGCTGTGGCCGTGCTCCAAACTTAACTATGATTTTCAGAGAGAAACGTTGGGTCATTTACTTCCCCTGGATCACTTTGTATAGAGAGAGATTTCGCGCAGTCGCTCACGCGGCCGCGCGGTTTTGAGGAAAAATCCTAGTTCCCGCATACTCGAGCTGTGGTTGTAGAGGCTTCTGGTCACCGGGGTTCCATCTGGGGGAGGCGGGATGCGGTACCTACCCCATCTGGGGCTTCCCGATGATCTCGGCTCTTTTTGGAACCTGTTTTTTTTTTTTTCCCTTCGGGATCTGTGGATCCCGCCCTCCATGTTGTTCTTCTCTTCAGCTGAATGCTGTAAATATGGCGCTGGGGGGCGGGCTGTGGGCGTGACTTCCGGAATCTGAGGTTACCTGGGAGTTGCAGTCCTGGCACATTTGAGGAAAAGTCCAAGTTCCCGCATACTCGAGCTGTGGTTGTAGAGGCTTCTGGTCACCAGGGTTCCATCTGGGGAAGGCGGGATGCGGTACCTACCCCATCTGGGGCTTCCCGATGATCTCGGCTCTTTTTGGAACCTGTTTTTTTTTTTTTTTCCCTTCGGGATCTGTGGATCCCGCCCTCCATGTTGTTCTTCTCTTCAGCTGAATCTCCTTTTTCTTTTCTTTTCATTTCTTTTCTTTCCTTTCCTTTTCTTTCCTTTCCTTTCCTTTTCTTTTATTTTCTTTTCTTCTTTTCCTTTCTTTTTTCTTTTCTTTTCTTCTTTTCTGTTCTTTTTCTGGCAGCTGTTGATTTTTAATAATGCATTGTGCACATTTTTACTAAAATACCATCTTTTACAAGCCTGACACCTGTCTTTTTTCCATGAGCTTCTATAGCAAAAATACCAAAGACACACTCAAAACTTTTTCCATCAGTCAGCTAGACCAGCAAGAGTCAAAAGACTGGTGACTGAAATCCACTGTGTTAGTGACAAATATTTAATTTTTCAGTGATTTGAAAGCTGGAAAATACTATGCCATTTTCTTATATACTGATGCTTGGTATAAGAACTCTTCCTGGTTTCCATTGTTTCCTGAAAGAGAGGTGTGATGTGGTTTTGAGAAGAAACACATTGGGACATGAAACTGGACACAGAAATGAAAGCCATGTGACTGCACAGACTCAGAGGGAAGATGGCCAGGTGAACACAGCTCTGGATTTACTCTCTTTAGTTTTTAAAGAGAAGGTGACTTTAAAAACTAGAGAGGTCTCTTCCAGGAAACAATGGAAACCAGGAAGAGTTCTTATACCAACATCAGTATATCAGCAAGTGACCTAGTACTTCCCAGCTTTTAAATTCTTATGAGGACATAAATCTCACTTATAATGGCCCTATTCTCTTGACCTAGTTATCCATTCAATGTCCCATTAAAGGTTAAAGCTTCAACATATGATTTGCAAAGAATATACCATGCAGTCCAAAACACCCATTCTTTAGCTTATTCAATTTGTTTATCTTTATCATTACAGCCCGCCAGTAATAGTTCCCACCACTCTCCAAGTTAATAGTTCTCATATTATGAATATGGATATAAAAAGTTTATCCTGAAGCACATGAATTTTATTCTTAGATTGACCTTCGTGTCCTCATTATTACTCTACTTGATTTTCATATTCAACCGTAAGAAAATTAGTTCTTCTGATTCCCCAGTTCCATAGATGATTAGAAGTTGCAAATTGAGTGGGAAGGGAAGGGATTCAAGAAATAAGTAAGAATAAGAATTTTTACAGAATCCCAAATTGGTAAGTCAAAGGACTGCCTTAAAATGTAATTTCTATTACAAATAGCCTTCTAGAGTTTGCTAATTTGACGAGTTTTTCAAAATGCACTTTCCTCACTTGTTAAAGAGGGGGAAAAAAAGTACCACTATAGCTACAATTAATGACCTACCATTTGACAATTACACAGATCAAAAGTATACTAGAATCTGTTGCTGATTAAGTATTTCTTCGTTTGGTTCATAGGATATATCAACCTAGCATTGGAACTTATAAAGGAAAACAAAACTAAACATAGCAAAACTAAATAAAACAAAAAAAAACTGGTCTTAAGATTTTTCTTAGTGATATACTTAGTACAGACTTGACTTCGGATCATCAACAAAATCTTCAAATTGTTACTAATAATCTGCAATACGTTTTCATCAGCTCTCCCTTCCTTGTGATTAATAATTAACAATATTTTTAATTATCTCCCGCTTTCACTTCCTTTCATTATTCTTATTGGTGCTGTTATTTGCTGTGACCGTGGTTGCCTATATGACTGACTGGCTGTTGCATATTTTCTGTTATGGTGCTCAATGGAATTGCATTCTTACTTAAGGTTCACAAATTATGGTTTTGGAGCTTGCCATATCAGTGCAGTGCTCGCACATATTCTAGACATGGGTGGCACTTTCTGGCCATGGATTTCATGCATATTTTAATGGTGGTGTTTGCTGGCGTCCACACCCTTTACTGATGCATAGGGATATGTCGTAATAATTAGCAATCTCTCTGAAATTCACTTATATTTATGGGATTCTATTTGTTCCATCACGTACCCAATAGTCTTATAGTGAAATCACATTAACTATTATGTTAGCAAAGTAGATTTAAAGTATCTCCATTATTCAGACTATTTTCTATTTGTAGTATTTATTCTGAATGATGTTTTCCCAGAAAGGCAAAATTATTTACATATTGTACCAGTTTGAAATTCCTTTTATATATCAATAGAGACTTTTAAATATGTTATTACAAATATAAAAATGTCAAAGTGGAAAGCAAAAATTCTTTAAAATGTGGACAACATTTGTTCCAGAAGTTTTAAACTTTAATAATTTTTGAATAGCAATAGTATGCCTGTTTTTAAAAATCTAGAGTTCTATATGTACTATTTAATTTTTTCAATTGTAAATTACATATGTTTGAAATGCAAATGCTATGAAACTTAGCCAGTGTACTTCTACAGAGAGATAACTAGTATAGTTTTCTGTTTTAAATAACTATTCAATGCTAATAAACTTAAAAAAAAGAAATTTACACAAAAACTAATTTCAAGAATTAGTTAAGAATATGTTAAGATTAGACTCCTTAACATATTAAAATTGTGGATTCTAAACTAAATTTCATTTTACTTGAATTTATTAAACATACACAAACAGATGAAGAAATCTCATACTGAAACTAAACTGATTATATCACAGTTAATTATCAGTTCATTTATGTAACAGATATTTATTTCACAACAGACATTGCACTAACCACTGAATGCAGGATAAGAAAGATCTTCTGAGTTTAAAACTTGACTAATGCAAATTCGTCACAGGAATGTAGTTTCATTCAGAATCCCTTTCTCATTTTAAGTTTCTCTAATCACCCCACCATTCACTAACCAGTTATTCTATCCTTAAATGACACTAATTCACTTAAACTGAGAGATAATGATTATTAATGAACATGTGCAATATAATTCCTTAGAACATCCAGAATATTAAACTTCAAAAAGATAATTATATAATAAAAATATAAGATTTTCAACAAGATGTGCCATAAATAAGACAAAAATCCCATAGCAAATGTATTCCAAGAATCTGTTCTGTATATAGCACTGTAACACTGTCTTCCTGTTTATCATCGATTTGCTTGAGCGGACCCAGTAACGTCTCCATTGTCAGACTTGTTGTTACTGTGCTTGGCATATTGAATATGCCAGGCTTTGCGGTGTGGGCGAGATATTCTCAGTAGCTTGCCATGCTCTTCAAGAAGGGCAGAGGAATCGAACCTGGGCTGACCAGGTCAGCCGCATGCAAGACAAACACCCTACCCACTGTGCTATCGCTCCAGCCCCACTGTACTGCACTGTCCTCCTGTTGTTCATCAATTTGCTTGAGCGGGCCCAGTAATGTCTCCATTGTGAGACTTTGTTGTTACCATGATTGGCCCGCACGGCAAAGCCTGGTAAGTTACCCTTGACGTATTCAATATGCTCCAGCCCCAATACTATTTAATATTTGACTTCAGCAAAATGTTAACATATGCAATATAAGTTATTATTATAAAAATGTGAATTATTATTAAAAATTAATTCAAAATATTTATTTTAATTCCAAAATTCCACGTCCCTTTGGATTCACTTATAAGTTTAATTGAAATTAGAGGCATGGGCCACAGTGATAGTACAGCAGGTAGGGCGCATGCACTACACGCAACCCACCCCCCTCCAATTCCCGTCATTCTATATGGTCCTTCCAGCACTGCCAGGAATAATTCCTAAGTACAAGCCAGGACTAAGTCTTAAGCACCGAAGGTGTGACCCCAAATAAAACCAAACCAAAAAAAGGGGCTACATTATTTCACTAAGTGTTGAGTCTACAAAGTCAGAATAACTCAACTTCCCTCTCACCTTCAATCACAGATAAGTGATTATGGCTTTGAACAAATAATTTTGTAAAAGTGAAGAAAATTTAGGGGTTACTATTTTTATTTTTATTGACAGAACTCTTCCACTACTTGGACAGTGAATTTAAAACAAATGGCTCTTGTATACTTTGTATTTAAATGCCATTCTTCCTCTATGAAGTTGAATATATTTGATCCTTTCTATTTTAGAATATTTTTCCAAAATTTAAGAAGAGTTAAAATATCAGTCATTAACCCAATAGCCTATAAATTAAAGCACTGAAACTACTTTGATCACTTCTAGTAAATATTATTATTTACAATACTTACTTTATTATTACTTAACTACATTATTGGGCTGAAGCAATAGCACAGCGGGTAGGGTGTTTGCCTTGCATGCAGCCAACCCAGATTCGATTACTTCACCCCTCTAGGAGAGCCCGGCAAGCTACCAAGAGTATCTCACCCGCACAACAAAGCCTGGCAAGCTACCCATGATGCATTTGATATGCCAAAAACACTAATAAGTCTCACAATTTTTTGTGAGATCTTACTGGTGCCCGCTCGAGCAAATCAATGAACAAGGGGAGGACAGTGCTACAGTATTAATTTTTAACCACACATTGATCATCAATAGTCCCTCATTTATTATAAACTTAAAAACCTGGAACACTATCATCATTGTTCTAACTGAAAATGACATTTGATTAGAAAAACAGCATGCATTTGGAAACTTCAAAACTGAAAAGTCAGATATTTGCAACGCATTTATTTGGGACATAAGTGCAACCAAAAGAAAATGTATTTCACTTATACTATTTAAAACTTTCTCCTTACTCCCTATTATATTCTAATGCATTAAAATTTTTCTTCAGTTAAAGTGTCCATTTAAATGATTACTATATTTTAAACAATTTTAAAAATATGATGGGATGGCCGTTCCTCATGCTCTTTAGGTGTTCTGGGCTAATCTGATGTTTTAAGTGACCTGAGCAACAGGGAGAGAAAACACAGAAAATAACATTAATAACAGTAACTCACAAAGCTTAAAGTCGCTGCTTAGGTTTTTCTTTTTCTTCAATTAAAGTAGCTTTTCCTAAATTCAGGTTGCCAATGGACAGTACTTTCTTTAATTCAATAAATGCTTGCTCAGATGAGCCTTCAAACATTTTTGCCCTACTTACAAATTATTAATTATTAAGGTTGTAGTAACCTTAATTTGCTTTTATAATTATTTTTCAATTGTATTTTAAACTTTGTGCATTATGTTCCCCTTGATATTAATAATAAAATGATTTTCATAACTATTAAAGTGGTTTTTGTATAGAAAGATATAAAGCAAATAAACGAAAACTATTTATTAAACCTAGGACATTTGCTCTATGGAAGATACATTATTTGATAATTTCTCTTACAGTATCTTCAGAACTGAATTTACTCTTAATTTCTTCATCATCATTACCTACCTGTTAGTCTACTAAAGGATAGAGGTTTTCAGTTTATGCGTTAACCAGCTCCAGTAACACCTTCATGACTAAGCACCAGGAAAGGCACTATGCATAGTATTTCAGCTTAATTTCAGTTAAATTTTGGCATCTTCTAAAGATAGGAACATGAGACTGTTAAAGATTTGTTTCTTTATCTACATCAGAATTCAATTGACCAAGATATGAGTCTTGCTGTGAGCCTTGGGTCACATTATAACAAATGAATCACTTGCTGAAAGAGTTGGGAAAAAGAGTAATGGAGAATAATTTGGTTAAAAATGGTATTAATGCCATAACTTTTTTTTAATTATTATTAGTGAAACACCATGAGGTACAGTTGTAGATTTACAATTTTTTGTGCTTGGGTTTTGATTATACAATGATCAAATACCCATCCCTCCACCAGTGCCCATTTACCACCACCATGGATAATATCCCCCCCACCCCCATCCCCCCCATCCCACCCTGCCTCTGTGGCAGGGCAATCCCTTGTGTTCTCTCTCTTCTTTTGGGTGTTGTGGTCTGCAAAAGAGGCATTGAGTAATGCCATAATATTTTGAGTGTCTTGTTCCTCCAATTATTTCATCTTCTCTGTATTGTCTTGGGAAAAAGAAACATTTATTTTCTAACCTGAAGTTGTCTTTTTACTGTTTTGTTTTTGGCATATCGAATATGCCACAGATAGCTTGCCAGGCACTTCCGTGTGGGTGCGATATTCTCGGTAGCTTGCGAGGATATCTGAGAGGGATAGAGGCTTTCAGGAAGGCCTCTAATCACCCTTGCAAGTGTTCTCTGCATATTTGAACCATATTTGAACCCCATCAAATATGGTGTGGAAATCTTGGAAGATGGGTATTAAGTGTCTTATGATGTGTCGCGTGTAAAGCACGCAAAGTGTCTTAGGATGTGTCCGGAAAGTGGCCTAGAGCATGATCGCGGCTGGGTAGTGGAGGTAGTGGAGGCATTGGACATCGGCCGTGAGGTATTTATCTGGTACCAGAGGGGTGGGTCTTCTGTGCGTAATCCCTGGGTCTCCGGTGGTTGGTGGAAGCAGACAGGGCGGGGTAGGGTAAGGCTCCTGATATTAATCCCTTGGTCCCCTGAGTTGGTGGGAGCAGAAAGGGCAGGGCAGGATGGGGATTCTGAGTTTTATCTCTGGGTTGCTGGAGATTGATGGGAGCAGGCAGAGGATCTCTTCGGGGTCCCCGTGAGCCTGGAGCCCAAGGTGAAAAAGTTCAGTTTAGCTGGTTGTGGGTCTTCATCAGTGCGTGAGTTTGGGCCCAAGTCTGGGAAGCAGCCTGTAGCATGGCGGCAGCTGGGTAGTAGAGGAAGTGGAGGACAAAAAGATGCTTGTCTTTGAAAACTCTCAAGCTCGCTCATTCACCAGCGTGATTGGCACGAGCCTCGGGCAACCATAAGCGAATGTCTGAGCTCGCAAAGCAGTGCACAGAAGCAATAAAGGAAAACCTCAAAGAGAGAAGAACAACAGTGCTGGCTGATGCTGCAGAAGCTGGGAAAAGCATTCACAATGCCCACTTGTCCTTTGCTAACTACAAGACCACAATGGCTGCCCTCCGACATTCTGATGGATCTATCACATCTTCCAGAAGGGCAATGGAGAAGATTACCTATGACTTCTACTTGGATCTCTTTGATAGCCACGCCTACCTGCCCATCTACCAAATTCCGCAGGATAGATATGTCATTCCCAAAGTTCTCCCTTCTGAAATCCAACATGCCATTTCGGCAGAAAAGAAGCCAACAGCACCCGGCCCAGACAAGGTCAGACTCGAACACCTGAAGAACCTGCCATCAGTACTCATCAATACACTGGCTTGGCTCTTCTCATGCTACCTGCCTGAATGCAAGGTTCCATCCCAATGGAAAACCAGCTGGACTGTTCTACTGTAGAAGAAGGGAGACATTCATGACATTGGCAACTATCCCCTGATCTTCCTGTTTTCTGTCGTCTATAAGCTACTCACACGAGTCATTCTGAATAGGATTGTCAGAACACTAGATAAAGTACAACCATACGAACAAGCCAAGTTCTGAAAAGGATTCAGTATGATAGACCATATCCACATGGTAACCAAGCTCATTGAGATTTCTCAGAAGTTCAAGATGCCACTCAGTCTAATGTTGATTGATTTAAAGAAGGCCTTTGATTCTGTTGAGACTGAAGTGGTCATCAAAGCCCTAGTCAAACAGGGCATTCAAACTTAGGATACTCCGTGAGCTGTATTATGGATTCACTACCAGGATCTCCACATTCCAGTAGGCAGGGGTCACACCCACCAACTGGCCCCCTGGCGCCGTGTAATCCCATCAACGGCCAAGACTATAAAACCCAGCTCCCGGCAGCTCGTGGCTGCGCGACACCTTATTATCTCATTCTTACTTTGGACAAAATGGCAGGCTACCGAATGTTACCTCCCCACACGGCAGAGTATGGCAAACTCCCTGTGGTGTACCCAATATGCCAAATACCAGTAACAATGATGGGTCTCATTCTCCTAACCCTGGAAGAGCTTTTAATATGGCACTTTTTAAAAAATCTCAGGGCTAGGATGAAGGAGACGTTACTGGGGCCTGCTCGAGGCAATCGACGAACAACAGGATGGTCGTGATCATGATCGATCAGGATCTCACCATTCTACAAGGAAGTGATCATCCATGTCAAGAGAGGGGTTCGGCAGGGTGATACCATTTCACCAAAACTCTTCAGTGCCATCCTTGAGAACATCATGCAATGACTGGAATGGGTAGGAATGGGAGTGAAGATAGATGGTTGGCAACTACCCCAACTCCACTTCACTGATGATATTGTTCTAACAACACCAAACATTAGCCAAGGGTACAAATGCTGGCCACCTTCGACCATGAGTGTGGAAAGGTCAGACTCCAGCTGAATCTCACCAAGACAATGTTTACGAGAAACAAACTATTTCCTGACATTCCATTCACTCTCATGGAATAACCATCTCAGAAAGCAACAGTTATGTGTACCTAGGTTGAGAAGTCAACATGACAAATGACCTGGCACCTGAGTTGCGCAGGAGGAAGAGAGTGGCTTGGAATGCCTTCAAAAGCATTGAAGAAATAGCTAAGAAGATGAAGAATCTTTGGCTCTCGGAAAATCTCTTAGATTCCATCATTCTTCCTGCATTAACATATGCCTCAGAGACCTGGGCCTTACGAAAACAGGATGAGAATGCTATTTAGGTCTCCCAAAAAGGAATTGAAAGAGCTATGCTTGGAATATCATGCTTCCTCAAGTGAGAAAAGGAATCTGAAGTTCCAACTTCCATCTAAGATCAAGAATCAGGGATGCTGTCTCATTTGCCAAGGTGTCAAAAATCAGATGGGCTGGACACATTATGCGATTGGAGATGACCACTGGACTAGAGTCGTTACCAACTGGATTTCACGGGATGTCAAAAGATCACATCGCTGTCCACCTAGGAGATGGTCAGACCTCGTCTTCAAGACCCTTAAGGATCGATTTGAGGCTCTTTGTGTTCCTGGAGGGAGTAGATGCCCCTGGGCTACACCAGTACGCAACAGGGATGAATGGAGATGTTACTGGTGCCCCCTCTAGCAAATCGATGAGTAACAGGATGTCAAGTCTCAAGTGGCAAGAAGTTGTCTTTAAGCATTTTTGTAACACCAGGCCACCTTTATCTTCATAATCTATATTTAGCATTTCTCTTCTTTATTTTTCTGTATCCTTTATAGAAAAGTTAAGAATGCCAGCTGCAAAGAGGTGTTCCATTAAGTGACTAAGACTGCTACATCCCAATCTGGAATGTACTCCCTTTATTGTTTTTAATATCTTGTGACAAAACAGTCAATATTCCATTCCCTCAAGCAGTAGAAATTTATTCAGTTCCCAGAGGAACATTTTAAGACAAACACTTGACCAGGGTGTGTGTCTCTTGTAAAAGTGGTGAGGAGCAAAGATAGGTTTCACCATTTGTGCTTGTTAAAAAACCTGCAGAGAAATAATTCTCACCATCCGTCAGCAAAAGCTGTTTTTTTTTTTTTGTTTTTTTGTTTTTTTTTTTTTTTACAGATAAACCATCTCACAACGGTTTATTTTGTCCTTTTGTGCTCAATTGAGATTTCAGTTCTGAAGACAGCAGTTACTGGTTGTGGCAAAGGAAAGCTGCGCTGGGCTTGCCAACAACTTAAGCCATGTGATGTCTTGCAAACTCTCAGGACCCACTGCATGGTCTGACTTCAAATAATGTTATAACTTTATTTTTTATAATAAGTTTTGAAAATAAAACCAAAAATATTTAGGGAAAATTTCATGATTTTTTAAATACAATATGTTTTGGAAATTACTACCTTAACATATGCCCCCTCTTTAAATTACCTTGTAGCACTGTCGCACTATCCTCCCATTGTTCATCAATTTGCTCAAGCGGGCACCATTAACTTCTCCATTGTGAGACTTGTTACTGTTTTTGGTATCGAATACGCCCTGGGGAGCTTGCCAGGCTCTGCCTGCAGGAGGAATACTCTCAGTAGCTTGCCAGGCTTTTCGAGAATGACGTAGGAATTGAACCCAGATCGGCCACTTGCAAGGCAAATGCCCTATCCTCTGTGCTATAACTTCCTTTAATAATATTAAAACTCCTAAACTAGAATTAACAGAAGCAGAGCCATTGTAGGGTAAAGACATAGATTTGAAATATTATTAACAATATGTTTTCACAGTACACTAAGTAATCCTCTAATATTAACATAGATTAAATGTATGGCTTACTAGGATGTATTTATTTTATAAGTTAAAAATTAAAATTGTCTGTAAAATAGTCTATCCTTAAAAATGATCACTGTTTTGATAAATATTTGATAATATTGGCTGTTTAGGGCAACACTTTTTTTTACAGGATCTTGAAATCTAGGAATCTACACAAACAAAGCAAAACAAATGGAAATAGTTTGCACAGTTCATTTTGCAACCTTATGATGCTGATAGTGATTTAAACAAAAAAAAAAGGAATTTGAAATGGAAGTAAAGTATTTTTGATTTAATTTTCAAATGCAATCATTATTCTACTCCTGATCATAATAGAAATTAGCAACATAATAGAAATTACTCTGTGTTAACAAACATACATAATAACCATATTCTAATATCATCAATAAGAATAAACAAAATCTTTGCTAATTTCAACAATCAGGTGCCTGTGTATTAGCTGACATATCTTAGTCAGTTCTCAAGTGATTCACAGTGACCATTTTATGTCAAGTTTAGATAAATGGCTGTGCATACGACCATCTTAAAAATACAAATTAAATGTTGGGCTGGAGATATAGTACAGAGGGTAAGGCACTAGCTTTGCTTGTTACCAGCCACGATCTGATTCCCAGCATTTCATATGACCCCTCTCTCAAAAACTGTAAGCTAAGTCCCTATCCACAGATTTGGGAGTAAACCATGACCACCACCATGTAGAGTCCCTAAAAGACACCACCCAAATTAAATATAAGCATGAGAGAGATAATTGTGGAGTTAAGGGACATTCCTTGCACATAGTCAGTTTGATCCTCAACATCATTGCTCCCCTCAGCATCCTTGGATGCATCTCCGGGGGTCCTTAGCATCACTGTCATGACTGAGACCATTCCTCAATTCCTGGGCATTACAGAGCTGAGAACAACTGCATTCTTGGGTTCTCACCTAAAACTGCTCACTGTTGGTTGAGAATCTCCAAGAGGTAACCAGGACCCAAGAATCTGACTCTGAGAATATGACCCATCTTACTTAATCTCAGCAATAAGTCCACTTTCTGAATGTCAGCACAGAAATGTGCAGCAGCACAAATATTTTAAAAATAATATTCGCTATATATCAGATTTAATAAGAGGCTATTCCAAATTTTTCTTTTATATCATTAATATTACTGAAAATGTAGTAAGAGTTTAAATAAGGACAGGAAGAGAGTTCAAAGGATTAAATCACAAGACTGGCATGGATTTGATTCCCAGTACCATTTGACTCCAAGCACAATTTGGTGGCCACAGAGCCACATCAGTCTAACTACTGACACACCTGACCCACACAGATGATTCATCACCAGAAATGAGCTCTGGGTCCCCCAAAAACTGTTTAGGTGATTCCCAGAATTTTTTGTTTGCTTGGGGGCTACACCCAATGATATTCGGGGGTTACTCCCTGCTCCAAAACCAGGATTTACTCTTGTTAGTACTTGGAGGACCATATGAGATACAGGGGATTGAACCCAGGTCTGCTGCATGCAAGGCAACCCCCCTACCCACTGTACTATTTCTCCAGCTCTGGTCACTGGACATTTTAATCAGATTTCTGGGAACTCTCTACAACACCCCAAACATGGGCTGAAATCGCTACTCTTGACTACTGCAGTTTCCAGGTGAATTAATGAGAATTAAGAGAAATAATAGAATTGGGTATTTTATTAGAATTTGAGATTTTCTTACATTTATTTTAGATTGTTAAAAACGTCAATCTATGAGTGTAAGGGATAGTACAGTGGTCAGGTGCTTGCCTTACATGTGGCTGACTCAAATTCAATCCCCATCATCACATATATTCCCTGGAGTTTTTCCAGGAATGATCACTGAGTGCAAGGCTAGAAGTAAGTCCTGAGCACCACAGAGAGTGGCCCCAAAGTAAAAACAAATACACATGAGAACACTAATCTGTGAGCCCAGTGGGGGATTTTAACAAAATCTGGAATACATATTGTTATCACATCTATAAGGGATGTCACTTTTCCTAGTAGATGAATTTCTTGGATGTTAATAGACATCTTACAATGCATAAGGCAGCACCCACAAATTTTCTGTGCCCCCAAGTTTAAAATACAATGTCTTAACCAACTAGTACTGAAAACTAAAAACATGTACTATTATAATTATACGCAGGGTAGTCAGATAAACTTACTTCTGTACAATCTCACATTATATTACTAGGATTCTTAAAATATCCTAACAGATTTGACTCCTATAAATCTTTAAATGAGAGGACTTATGCACCCAAAAGGTATTTCAACATTTCTAAGGGTGCTTGGATTAATTTCCATATAAACATGATGTCAAATAAGAGTGCCAGTGATTCACAAAAATTACAATAATTCATAATTATTTTGTCATTATATAATAGTTGTTTTGTATGACTACCGATAAAGCAGTTTCGTGGCACTACAAGCTGAGGCATTTATTTATTTAGTTAGTTAGTTATTCATTCATTCATTTACTTATGCAGAGAGAGAGACATAACCAGCAGCTTTCAGAGATTATTCCTCAGGGAACACTCTTGAAAGTGCTAAGGGGTATCAAACCTGTATTTGTCATGTGCCAATGCAACACTACCCACCTGCTCTAGTGTTGAATTGGCCCCACCTGGTATTTGTTATACAAAGGTTAAACGTATGCATACATATGTAAATGTACATATGCACACACATATATATTATACATAATATAACTCACTCTGAAGTATCTGTACTTCAAAAGATACCTAATTTATTTGAAAATTTGATAATATTCTATCCGTGACATAGAATTTTGTAGATCATTTCTTGTATGATTCATTCTTGCTCCAAATTACATCTCTGAAAATAACATCCATTTTAATGATAGTAGGACCTTTGATTACTTTCCAAGAAAACAGCATCACAGACACTCTAAGGTACAGTTTTGTTTGATGAAAGTTTGTATAAAGCATAATTAGGAAGCTTCATAAATGCATATGTCATGTTATCCTTAATAGTAATTCATAAGAGACTTTTCAGCTATCACTGAGCTATGGAACACAGAAAGTTGAAATTCTCAAGTTAATGCCTTGCCCTTTTTTGACAGCACACCAGATTTTCACACTATAACTAGCACACTGCCTTATTCAACAACAGAACTGTTGACAAGGGCACGTAATCTGGTCAGAACAGTAAAATACCAAGTACATCAGAACAATAGAATACAGAAGGAACATAAAATAAAATTAAAGACAACAATGAAGTTAAGAAGTCTTGGCTATTCGTACTGTTGGCACCAAAAATCCCAGTTGAATTTTCTAATACCATTGAATTATTAATTAGGTATAAGATATTTTGGAAAATAATATAGATGGCTAAGTAAAAAAAAATTGTTACCACTAAACATCATTTTAAAGATTGAAGATTTAAATTTTTTTAGTATCATTTAGTGTCCTTGTAAGATGCTGATTAGCTTCATTTTAAAAATTGGTAATGCTTTTTCTGACAATGAAAGCAAATTTTTTTATAAACAACAAAGTCATGTCGATCAATTTTTATAGAACAATATTGAGAAATCAAGTAGAATTCTGGGTGTACTAGTGTGCATTAGCTAATAAGTTCTATTTTGAAACCAAGCAGTAATTTTACTCATCTCAATTCAGAATCTGTGTTCCAAGCCAAAGACCAATTACAAACCTCTCAACCCTAGCCAAAACATTAAACAAATCCATGTCAAATAGATATAAGCCTTAGTTTATGAATTTGGGCCCCTTGTCTTGATTATTCATAGCTAACCTTCCAAAGTCATCATTGTTAAAAACCCAGAGATAAGTGGATATGAGAAAAGTTAAATATTTCAGCATAAATAGAAAATTTTAATGTAGTGAGCATTCACATGGTCAATTCAAGATTAAAAGATATTTGAAATTTACTATACAGAAAAATTTAGGAATGTGCAGACATGTTCTTTTTTTGCGGGGGAGGGGTCACACCCGGTGATGCACAGGGTTTACTCCTTCCTCTGCACTCAGGAATTACTCCTGGTGGTCCTCAGGGGATCATATGGGATGTTGGGAATCGAACCCGGGTCAGCTGGGTGCAAGGCAAATGCCCTATCCTCTGTGCTATTGCTCCAACCCCAACATGTTCTTATTTTAATTAAATCTCTGTGCATTCTGAGCCAGAAAGAGAGTACTGCATGTAAGGCTTATTTTTTTTTATTTTTTATTTTTCTCATGCAGTTAACAAGGCTTCCATCCCTGAACTGCTTAGGTTCTCCAAAGGCCTGCCAAGAGAGATTCTTGAGAAATGAGTCAGGAATAAGCCCTCAGCTGAGTATAGCATAATGGAGTGTAACCCCCAAACAAACAGAATGCATTTTAGAGACCACTGCAAAGTATATAGGGTAAAAGAGTCAGAAGAATTTATGAGAATACATTTTATTTTTTTCACTGGAAGTTTAAATTTTCTAAATTCTCATATTCTGTCTACCTCCCTCCTTCACCCTGTCCCCTGCCTCCTCTGTATCACTCTTTCTTTCCTTCTCTCCCTCCCTCCCTCCCTCCCTCCTTGTCTCTCTGTCTCTCTGTCTCTCTCTCTGTCTCTCTCTGTCTCTCTCTCTGTCTCTGTCTCTCTCTCTCTCTCTCTCTCTCTCTTTCTCTTTCTCTCTCACCCCCAAACACCTTTTCTGCCAGGGACCACTGCCAGATCAAAGACTGAAACAAACAATAGCCCATCAGGATTGTGTACTTGGGTCTATTAAATCTCACACATGTTAAGGTATTAGGCCTCACATGCAGCTGACCGGAAACAGATCCTCCATAGAACCACCACATGGTGTTCCAGGCAGCTGTGTGGGTACTCCCTGAGCATTGTAGTGTGTGGGTGCAAAAGCAGTAAACAAACAACAACAGAACCAACCAAGCAAACCAAAAGAACACACAGCTGGCAAGGTAAAATAAAAGTGCAAACAAGGTGAAAAAGTCACCAAGATTCTTTGTTCCATAACATATGTTTTGGTGTCTTTTGGAGACCACATCCCATCAGAGTTTAGCACATTGTCTGATTCTTTCTAGCCCAGCCACACTAATTTTCTGAATGGTCATTCCTAAAATCAGGGATTTTTCTACCTAAGTACGTAAAATGTTTCTATTTTTCTCACTTTTAGATATTACTATGGGTGAGTTTATTTAACTCAGGTATTTTCTCCATGGTCAATTTCTTAGTAAATATATGTCTAACTTTCCAAAAATTTCATTTTCATTTCATCATCCTGTTATTCGTCGATTGCCTCGAGCAGGCCCCAGTAACGTCTCTTTCATCCTAGCCCTGAGATTATATTCAAGGCTATTTAGGAGAATGAGACCCATCATTGTTACTGGTATCTGGCATATTTGGTACGCCACGGGGAGTTTGCCAGACTCTGCCCTGTGGGCAGGCTACATTCGATAGCCTGCAAGTTTGTCCAAAGTAGTAATGAGACAATAAGATGTCAAAAAAAGTTCTGATAAAATGGGGCTGCGCGGTTCCGGAATCTGGATTTTATAGTCTCTGAGTCTTGGCCACTGATGGGATTACACGGCGCCAGGGGGCCAGGTGGTGGGTGTGACCCCCGCCTACTGGAATTTGGAGGATCTGGGTGGAAGATGCTCGACTCCAATTCGAGTAGGCTTGGAGGTCTCGGCCCCGGAACCCGCGTGGCTTTGTCCCTCTGCCAGTACCTTCATGTGTGCAGAGAGTGGTCTCAGCATGGTGGTGGCTGGTCCTGGAGGTCTTCGGCTGCCGGAGCCCTGGTCGGGGCGTGGAGGAAAGCTTAACCCGCTCCCCTCCAAGGGGCTCCGGGAAGGAACACCGAGGCGCGGGGGCAGAGACTGCACTGCTCTCGTCCGGGATCTGGATTTTATAGTCTCTGAGTCTTGGCCACTGATGGGATTACACGGCGCCAGGGGGCCAGGTGGTGGGTGTGACCCCCGCCTACTGGAATTTGGAGGATCTGGGTGGAAGATGCTCGACTCCAATTCGAGTAGGCTTGGAGGTCTCGGCCCCGGAACCCGCGTGGCTTTGTCCCTCTGCCAGTACCTTCATGTGTGCAGAGAGTGGTCTCAGCATGGTGGTGGCTGGTCCTGGAGGTCTTCGGCTGCCGGAGCCCTGGTCGGGGCGTGGAGGAAAGCTTAACCCGCTCCCCTCCAAGGGGCTCCGGGAAGGAACACCCAGGCGCGGGGGCAGAAAAAAAAAAAAGAAAATTTTTTTTTCCAAAAATATTTTCTTAAAATTCATTTGTTCTCTGCTTTTTTAAAAATTTTTTAATTCCTGACATGACAAAAGTGTACAGTAATGTTTACTGTAAAATGTATGAAAGGAGAGGGAAAGATAGCATATGCTCTATGTCAGTTTTGTGGTAGAATTCTATGAAAACAAACAAAAAGATACATCCAGTTGTAGTAATTAAGCATATAGAGTTCATCTTTTGAAAGATATGATCATTCACATGTTTTGAAATTATGTATTTCAGATGACATTATAAATACTAGGAACAGAAAAGAAAAATAAAGAATGAGATGGCAAAGTTCCTATTTTCACAGTGATGACATTTTAGGTCTTTCAGAACTGTAATGATCACTTTGTGATTTCTGAGAAGATCTGAGGTAAAGGAAATAATAAAAACATCATTGAAAGAAAAAGATATCTGCCACTAGTCATTCTTTAAAAATATTTGTTATTCAAAATATATTTAGACTAGGCAATGCATAACACTGTAGCACTGTCCTCTGGTTGTTCATCGATTTGTTCGAGCGGGCACCAGTAATATCTCACAACAAATTGTGAGACTTGTTACTGTGTTTGGCATATCGAATATGTCAGGGGTAGCTTGCCAGGCTTTGCTGTGCAGGAGAGATATTTTCTGTAGCTTGCGGGGCTCTTCGAGAGGGGGGAGAGGAATTGATCTCTGGTCGGCCATGTCGGATGCGTGCAAGGCAAATACCCTACCAGCTGTGCTATCACTCCAGCCCAGGCAAGGCATCTAGAAGTTAATTTTAGAACTTAAATGATAAAATGTCCTAACTCATTTGAATTTAACAAATATAAAATAACTATGTTTAGATTTTATATATATACTTATAGATTTAAATTATATTATGGATTTTTATACTAAATTTATACTTAAATGTGTTTCTTCTTAGATGTTTCCAAGCTTAAGAACTATTATTTTATATATTTTATAATAAAATACAATGTTAAGCAATGAATTGCAATGATATATATATAAGCATATACAGCACATCACTATATAAAATCAAATTAATAACATTAAGCTTAAGGTTTTTAAAGAAACACATAATGAGAAAATGAATGTTTCAAAGAAAATATTTGAAGGTCATTGAAGCTGCAATGTTCACATTTGAACAAATTTAGTAAAATAGCTTTATTTGAAAATTTCTCATTTTTGTACATGATTTAATAATTTTTCACAATTTTAAAGAATAGTCTGGTGAATTAATGTGGGAATATTTAAATAATCTTACAAATAACACGAGCATTGTTAAACAGAGAAGTGGAGCCAAGTTTTAAAGAAATGTTTCACATATTCTATTACTGTCTTTTCATGTTCTTGCTGCATTGTTTCTTTGTATCTGTGGAAAATTATGACTACCAAGATGCAAACTGAATTACTGCCAAAAATACCCCATAAAGCTTTTAACTTAAGATTTTCATTTGTATTTTGATTCTTCTTTTCTCAGTATTGTTTGGATGCTCTTCATGTTCAAACTTTTTGTTATATTTTCTGAGTCAGTGAGTTATACTATTAAGTACACTGAAAGGCACAAAAATGTCGGTAAATATAATTACAAAAATGAATAAAAAAAGAAAAAAATGTTGTGATGAGTAAAGACTGACCCACATATTTTATATTTGGCATAAAAATGTATTCTAGAGACAAAGAAGCACACATTTATTACTTGGCATGATTTTAGTGATAAAATGAATGCCATCCAATTTTTTTTTCAAATTTGAGATAATATATTTTAAAATTCAACTGTTCCTTTTGGTTCTTATTTTTAGGTTTTAATTTTAGAATGGAATATCTGTTTTACATGTACATTTTAATAGGCTTTAAATGGGAAGGGGAAATAGATGTAATTATTTGAATAAATATATATATGAATTCTGTTCTAGACAAATAAAAGGATTATATAATCTGCAGTATTCTGTAAAGTTAAGCATCTGAAATGCAATGAAGCTGATACAACAAAATGTGGCAGGACAAAAGACTGCATTGATAACCGATACAAAATATATGGTTCTCGAACTTTATTTGAGCAAGTAACATATAGCACATGGAAAGATAAAGAAGTTGCATCCAAAATTTTTGTGTTTCAGTACTGGTAGCCTTTCCTGTCCTCTGTGAGGAGAAGTATTTTCCATTTGTACTGTGTAATTTGGGCTGGAGCCATAGCGGCCATAGTGGCTAGGGCGTTTGCCTTGCACGTGGCTGACTCAGGTTCAATTCCTTTGTCTCTCTCATGAGAGCCTGGCAAGCTACAGAGAGTATCCCACCCACACGGCAGAGCCTGGCAAGCACCCCTTGGCATGTTTGATATGCCAAAAACAGTAACAACAAGTCTCACAATGGACAGGTTACTGGTGTCTGCTTGAGCAAATCAATGAATGAGGGAGAACAGTGCTACAGTGGTACAGTGCAGTGCTACTGTATTCTATGAAAGACTGAGAGCTTCCCCCAGTTCCTTTTTTCTAGACTACTCTTTATTTCATCTTTGAAGAAAGTATAACCCAAGTCACTGGACAAAATATTCAATACTACTTTCTTTAAGCTGTTAATAATATATAATAATATATAAAATGTAATCAAGGCATGGATCAAAGAATCCTACGGAGAGCCCGGCAAACTACCGAGAGTGTCTCGCCCGCACATGCCAAAAACAGTAACAAGAAGTCTCACAATGGAGACGTTACTGGGCTCGCTCGAGCATATCGATGAACAATGGGAGTACAGTGCTACAGTGCTACTTTCTTTAAGCTGTTAATAATATATAAAAAGATAATCAAGGTGTGGATAAAAGAAAAGGAGAAACTAAGACGACACAAAGAGAAGAGTATAAGAAGGATGAATGCTGTGAAAAAAATAGACAACCACAAAGAATATATGACAGATTTGGTAAAATACAGAACAAGAAATATAGTAATAAAAAATAGAACAAGTAGCATCACTGAGGAAAATGAATCGAGAAGTAAACCTATAGTGTTCCACATGCACAATTCATTCACATTTATTTAGTGCTTAATATGTATTATGCTGTAGCCTAATTGCTACACATAAAATAAAATATCCATAAATAAAACCAAATCTCTATTATTATTTGGAATCTTCATATTCATATTCCAGTGGAAATTTCCCAATTTCCTTTTATGGCATTCATATCCTTACATTCCTATATCATGAAAATATCTTCACTGGTGCCAGATCTTGGTCTATATCCTGGTGAGATTTGTTCTCGCTATAGTTCAAGAATAATAATTTCTAAGCTTAATATTGAAAAAAAGCATAAATTTATTGATCGAAATGTCTATAGTTTATTCATTCTGTGTAATATACTTGTGGTGTTATGTACTCAACCAAAAAATGATTAACTATTGGTCGTGGAAAATTATGATTCTTATGTAAAGAAAAGGGAATGACTTGGAGTTCACTCAAAGAAGGGATAAAATAAAGTTGTCCCAGTTGATGAGGTCCATAAGCTAGATACTGGCATTAGGAAACTCTACAACTTGTTTGGATCAGATTGCTAAATAATAATTTTTTTGTGTGGCGTTTTTAATGGATCAATAAAAGTTTTATTCTGAAGAAAAAAAGGTAGTCGTTTTGTAAAATTTTAAATTACCCTAGAACATTTGGTAAAAATAAAACATTAACTGAGCAGCCACATGTCTGGAAGATGGATATTCTCTGATTTGCACCATTCTTTTCTTATTTCTGGCTTGCACTATTTTTCATATATAGTTATTTTTTGCTTGCACCATTCTTTTATTATATAGCATTGTATATTCCTTGCCTTTCCTACCCTTGAGTGAATGTCTGTTTGTGTTTGTTTATCAGAACCAGTTCAAATGTCAGCTCACTCTACAACTGCTCTCTTCACAAATTCTCTCTTAAGTTTTACTTTTAGCCACTCCAGTTACTTTGTATTTCCTTCCTACATAGTTCTTAACAATATATGTGTTTTAGTGACAGCAGCATTGCAAAAGTGTGCCGTGTTGGTTAGGATTATATGGAGAATTAAAGTATAGTTAGAATCAAATACTCAACAATTATAAAAATCTATCACTGTCACTGTCCTCTCGTTGTTCATCGATTTGCTCGAGAAGACCCAGTAACGTCTCCATTGTGACAATTTTTACTGTGTTTGGCATATTGAATACATCACGGGGATCTTGCCAGGCTTTGAGGTGCGGGCGAGATATTCTTGGTAGCTTGCCAGGCTCTCTGAGAGGGGTGGAGGAATTGAACTCCTTTCGGCCATGTTGGCCACTTGCAAGGCAAAAGCCCTACCCACTGTGCTATTGCTGTAATCCAGGTTAGAACAGATAAAATCTTGAGGTGAAGTAATACAGGGATTAAGAGAGACAAAAATATGAAAGTGATTTTACTTGTCCAAATAGAACATAAAAAAAGCAAAGCAGATAAATAAAAACAAAATCTAGAACAAATCAGAGTAGAATAAAAAATATATATATACACATATATATGTATATATAGCAGTATTAAATATAATCCAAATTAAGGAATCTTTCAAAAATAATTAGAGAACAATAATATATCCAAAGAGAACCATGGTTTGTAGAGAAGATAAACGTGAGCGTATTTGAATTTAATTAAATTGGTACCATATTCATGCATTTGTCTCCTTGTTAACTATCAAACAGACAAATGATGGTCTCTAGGGGTGATATACTTAGTTACAATGCTCATTCCAGCTACCCTCCTTTAGTCATGGTTCTTGCATGTTCTCTCTGGGATCATACTTATTGGTGCCACACAATATGGTTGGTACAGAGGCTGATCCACTCTTGCTTGCCAGAGTGTTATTTTCTGACCACAGTGAAATTCTCACTCACACTTATTTTGTTAGTTTTAAGTCGAGGTATTTGTGATACTGACACAAGCCTGGCTCACTGAAGCCAAATATTGCCTGTGGTATGTCAGAGGTCACAGATAGTGCAGACAAGCTCATGGGACAACAATTCTTTTATTTGATAACCTTAGGTATACCAACAGGAACTCCAATCCCTGCACTGTTCTTGTGATCCCATAGATCAGTTTACAGAAGGTTGACTGGGGAAGTCAGCTGACTAAAGATGCACCCATGATCAAGTGCCAAATCACCTGAGTTTTCAGGTGGAGCGTTCCTTTTATCTAAATTATTAATGGCATTAATTTAGTCTCATTTATGCTATCTTTTAATGTGCCTATCTTCTGTAATCTTGGATTTTGAAACAAAAAATGAACAGTAAAATCTCCCTTAAGTTCTTTGCCTGAACAACTGCCAACTTCTGAAAATAAATGCAGCTGAAATTAAAAATAATGCCTACTATTAACATGGAAGTACTGCCATTCTTTGCAATAGTAGTCTGCTTTACTCAGACTGTATGCTAAAGTTGTTCTTAATATAATGTGTGACTAATGATATTTTTCTGGAATATTAGACTTTCTTTTTAAGATTACTTAAATGGTGTTAATAGAATATATTGTTGTTTACAAGTGTGCATATTTGTGTGAGCCCAAGTATTAAATCTCAGATTACTACCATCTATTAGAATTATTTGTATTTGTGCAAATGCACACACACACGTGTGTGTGTGTGTATTTTTGGGTGCCACACCCACTTATGCTCAGGAACTATTCCTGTCTCTATGCTCAGAAATTATTCCTAGTGATGCTCAGAGGACTATGTCATACTCATGCTAGAGCCTGGAGTCTAGGATTCCAATTATGTAAAGTGCAACTCAGTCTGTTGATACATCTCATAGCCCTTGTACAAATATTCTAGGTGTAAAACACTTGAAAAATATGTTCAATGCATGCTTTTTATTATAACATATTAATAAACTATTAATAACTACATAGCATAATAGTTAACTTTTTAACTTACTAAAGCTATACATACTAAAACTATACAATGAATAGCTATGTACTTTATGATTATTTATCTCCTTTTATAGTACTGCTTATAATGCTATAAAATTATTTTAAGATCTTTAATTATATTTAAAATGCAATCTTGTTTAAAATGCAACAAGATTTCTGTTGAATATATACAGAAAGCAAATTAAAAGAGAACTGAATTCTTAGTATACAAATTAGATGCTGTCATAGTAACCACATCAGCGATATTAGTGTGTCTTTTATACAATGGCAGGCTCAGAATGATGTATAATCTTCAGTACTTTTGTTGCATGTGTTAGTATTTTATATGTGCCACTATTCATTCCTGTTGTATCTAATTAACAATGTGTACAACTGATTACCAAAGATTGTTATGATAGAAACTATAATGTCAAAATACATAAGATTAAAGTAAATACCATACATGTACCATACATACTTCCTACAAAATCATGATCACGAACATCCTGTTGTACATCAATTGCCTCGAGCAGGCCCCAGTAACCTCTCCTTCATCCTAGCCCTGAGTATTTTTGAAAAGTGCCATATTCAAGCTTCTTTCAGGGTTAGGAGAATGAGACCATCATTGTTAGTGGTATTTGGCATATTGGGTATGCCACGGGGAGTTTATCAAATTCTACGTGTGGGCAGGTTACATTCAGTAGCCTGCCAATTTGTCCAAAGTAAGAATGACGTAATAAGATGTCATGTGGCCGCAAATGCAGCCGCGCACTTCTGTGAGCTGGGTTTTATAGTCTCTGGGTCTTGGCCGTTGATGGGATTGCATGGTGCCAGGGGGCCAGTTGGTGGGTGTGACCCCTGCCTACTGGAAGGTGGAGGATCTGGGTGGAGGATGCTCAGCCCCAATCCGAGCAGGCTTGGAGATCTCAGCCCCAGGACCCGCATGCCTTTGTTCCTCTGCTGGTACCTTCATGCACGTGGCGAGTGGTCTCAGCATGGTGGTGGCTGGTTCTGGAGGACTTCTGCTGCTGTAGCCCTGGTCGGGGAGGGGAGGAAAACTCAACCCACTCCTTTCCGAGGGGCCTCGGCGAGGACAGCAAGGCGTGGGGGCAGGAGACTCTGCAAAATACAAAATACATAAGATTAAAGTAAATACCATACATGTACCATACATACTTCCTAGGGATCACATAGTAATTAATTTTAAGATATAACACACAAACATTTAAAAATGGAACCAAGGCAGGAAAAAGCACAATAGCTAATGTGATTGCCTTGCATGTAGCTGACCTGGGTTTGAGACTAGCCCTCTCTTTGAGATCTGACCTCACTCCCCACCAGGAAAGATACCTAGGAACATTTGGGTTTGGGTCAAAAACATAAAAGCAAATAAAAGAAGAAGAAAACTGAACAACTCAAGTTCAGATTTAAAGGTCAACTTTACTTGAATAACCTGACACAGACTCTCAGGGCTATGATCAGTTAATCTTTGATAAAGGAGAAAATAAACATTCAGTAGAGCAAGAAAAGCCTTTAAACAAGTGGTGCCGGGAAAACTGGTCAGCTGCATGCAAAGAAATAAACTCAGACCTCTTTTTTAATGCCTTAGGCACTGGTGAAGGGATGGAGCTGGAACATTGGGTAACTGCTATTCAATCATGAACAAGTTTGTAACTGTATATCTCATGGTGATTCAATTGAAAATTTAAAAAAAAACTAAAGTCATCTTTATATGAGCATGATGTATCCTGGAAGTATCATTGTATACTTTTTACATAACTCATCATTTTGTTTGCCTTTCCTTGTACTTGTCAGTTTTATATTTATATATATATATAAATATAAACTCTAAATCTTTTATATATATAAAATTAACAAGTTGTTAATTAAAATTAACAACTGATTAAAAAATATAGGTATACAAAAATCGTTACGGGGGGGTATGGTGCCACCAGCAGGTCAATCTGTACCTGTGAGGTGAGTGCATCAGCAGCCTGATGGCACCGTAAGACTTTCAGATACCCCAAAATTGCTGCTGTGCCTTTGGCCAGACCCAAAAAACTTGGGGCAAAGTTTACCAAGAAAAAAACAGCCAAAAGCTAGGTATGTGGGAAACACCTCCGGATCAGCTATATAATTGGAGGCACGGCTTCTCTGGTTCCTGATTGAACTGCTTAACGGCCATGATCCCAGAGTCTCAGAAACGAATCTTGGAATCCAAAGTCATTTGGCAGAAATACGTCCTGTTCCTGCAGTAGGTTACTGGTGCTGGGCCACTCCAAGTGGGAATAGGTTTCGTACCTTGACCTGTTCCCCCTGGCTGCCCAGTGACCGCCATCCTCCAGAGGCCACTGAACAGTCAGTTTTGGGCCTGCAGTAACGAGACAAGCAGCAACTCAACAGATAGGGGTGGAACCAGCCCTTTCCTCCTCATCCCAAAGAGACCTCCTGTCACTGCCTACAAATGGCCTCTCTGGCTTCTGATCAAGCTGATTAATGGCCATGATCCCAGAGACTCAGAAACAAATCTCAAAACCCAGCGACTTTTGGCAGAGATGCATCTGGACTGCATAAAAGGTGGCATCCACCTCAGAACTTATACGAAAGCCAGGTATGAGCTGGTGGTGATGGGGCAACTGCAGTCTCATGGGCAGGGGGTGGTACCGGTTCGTCCTTCACACCCTACCGAGGTCACGAGTTGCCCCACACAAGCGTCTCTCCAGCATGGCCATGGTTCCAAAGGCAAAAGGACTTAATACAGAGCCCGGCAGCTTGTGGCAGAAAAGTGAATGGACCATAAGTTAAACTACGACGCCATGCCTTCCTGGGACAGAGAGGGTGTTGCTCCCTTCCACCATTTCCCACCCCCAGCAGCAAGGTGGCTGCCACCTCAGAGTTTATTGGAAAGCCAGGTATGAGCCAATGATGATGGTGCAACTGCAGTCTCATGGGAAGGGGGATGGTACTGGCTCGTCCTTCTCACCCTACAGACGTCATAGCAGAAAAGTAAATGGTCCATGCATTAAACTACAGCACCATGCCTCCCAGGGAGGAAAAGGGTGTTGCTCCCTTCCACCTTCCACCACCCCCCCCACCAGCAGCAAGGTTGCCACTGCCTCAGAGATTATAGGAAAGCCAGGTACGAGTAGGCGGTGATGGGGCAACTGCAGTATCAAGGGGGGAGGTACCGGCTCATCCTTCACGCCCTACTGAGGTCACAAGTTGCCCCCCACGAGTGGCTCTCTGGCACAGCCATAACACCAGACACACAGAAACCAATCTCATAATTATTTGGCTCTTGGCAGAAACCCAAAATTATTATATGATTCTCATAACCAGCTATAGAAAACAAAGTATTTCACAATGCCTTTTTAGCAATTCTGATTGTTGCGGGGGGTGGGGAATTCTAAACAATAATGGCTAATCTTTCGTTGAAATAATGAATGTAATCAATGTAGAGAAGAGTTAAGTAGAAATCACCTGCCTCACAGGCATTGGGAGGTGGAGGAGGGGGGTTATATTGGGGTTCTTGGTGGTGAAAAATGAGTACTGGTGAAGGGAAAGGTGTTTGATCATTCTATGACTGAGACTTAAGCCTGAAAGCTTTGTAACTTTTCCAACAGTGATTAAATAAATAAATATAAGAAGAAAATAAATAAGTAAATATAATTATGAAAAAATAGTTATTGTTCGGTGGGACGGGCACAGAGGCCCAGCTCTGGGCAACAAAGCTGAACGGCTCCAATTCCAACAGGTACAGCCCGCCCCCAAGGGCCTGGGTCCCTCTCTGGGCACGTGCAGCTAGAACCAGCCCCTAGAAAGCCGGTTTTCAACCCCTGATCTGCGTGGGATGGGCACAGAGGCCTAGCTCTGGGCAACAAAGCTGAACGGCTCCAATTCCAAACAGGAGACGTTCCCAACTCCTCGCCCAGTGCCAGGGACTCTTTCCGGAGCCGCGGCCACTAACGCGGCCGTGAAATATTTTCCCACTACATATGCCATAGGAACCATAAGCTACCTTCTTAGATGGAAACTTCTCTAGTTTAGCTCAGCCACTAGAAACACAGTAGCCAATAACTAATAAGCCAATCTTAACTCAAACTGCATATCAAGCAGAATAGTAACAGTGAACGTGAAGGACTAAACCACACCTCTCACAATGGTAAAGCAACGCAAAAGCCCACCAAACTTTCATATTGAAGAGTCTAGCCCAGATGACACCAACAGTACTGTAGTGTTAGACAACCTCTCTGACAAGGAATTCAGAAGGGAGCTACTTAGGATGCTTAGGGAATTAAAAGAAACAATGGAAAGCAATGCCAATAGAAGACAAGAGGATCTGAAGGCAGAAATGAGGAAAATGCAATCAGAAATGTCAGACCTGAAAAATCTCGTAGGCGAATTGAAAAGCTCAGTGGAAGGCCTCAGCAGCAGAGTAAGAGCGGCTGAGAACAGAATCAGTGAGCTCGAAGATGAAGTTCAGAGACTCTCCAGAAAAGAGCAGAAAATGGAAAACAGACTCACAATTCGGGAACAGATGGCAAGAGAAGATCGTGATGAAGCCAAGAGGGGTAACATAAGAATTATTGGAGTCCCAGAGGTACAGGAAGAAAACCTCGATGAAGAAGAAACTGTCAAAGAAATCATTGCTACAACATTTCCAGAGCTGAAGAAAACTTGTGACCACATTCAGGAGGCCCGAAGGGTACCAGCTAGAAGAAATCCGAATAAAAATACCCCAAGACACATTCTGATCAAAATGCCCAAAACCTTAGACAGAGACAAAATTCTGAAAGCAGCAAGATCGAAGAAAGAAATCTCTTACAAAGGAGCATCCTTAAAATTCACAGCTGATTTTTCTGATGAAACCCTCATGGCCCGAAAACAGTGGTGGGACATAGTAAAAAAACTCAATGAAATAAATGCCTCCCCCAAAATACTTTTCCCAGCAAGACTCTCATTCATAATAGAAGGAACAACACACAGCTTTAAAGACAAACAACAGCTCAGGAACTTCATAGACTCAAAACCATGGTTACAAGAACAACTAAATGGGCTACTTTAAGGCAAGAAAGGCCCCTCAAATACACCAAATTTTAACAGAACAATGGGACAAAATCCCATAACAATAATCTCTCTCAATGTCAATGGGCTAAACGCACCAATTAAAAGACATAGAGTGGCAGGATGGATTAGAAAATTGAACCCAACATTCTGCTGCCTGCAAGAAACGCATCTCAATAGTCAAAGCAAACACAGACTCAGAGTCAAAGGCTGGAAAACAATCCTACAGGCAAACAGCTCCCATAAAAAAGCTGGGAAAGCCATCCTTATATCAGACCACATCGATTTCAGAGTGAGGAAGGTCATAAGAGACAGTGAAGGCCATTTCTTATTGATCAAAGGATCTGTACAACAGGAAGAACTTACAATAATAAATGTATATGCACCTAATGAGAGACCAGCAAAGTACTTAAAACAACTACTCATAGATTTGGAAAAAGACATCAATAGCAACACAATACTAGTGGGAGACTTCAACACTGCTTTGTCACCTCTTGATAGATCAACCAGACTCAAGCTTAGCAAGGACATACTTCATTTGAGGGAAACAATGGAAGAAAGGGACTTAGTAGATATATACAGGACACTTCATCCACAAAAAGCTGAATACAGATTCTTCTCAAGCGTCCATGGAACATTCTCCAAGATAGACCACATGCTGAGCCACAAAACATGCCTCCATAAAATTAAGAAGGTAGAGATTGTATCAACAATCTTCTCAGACCATAATGCGCTGAAATTAGAAGTAAATCACACACAAAAACAGAAAACTAAATCAAACACCTGGAAATTAAACAGTGCACTATTGAACAACGAGTGGATTAGACAGGAAATCAAAGAGGAAATCAAAAGATTCCTAGAAACGAATGAAAATGAGAACACGAGTTACCAAAACTTATGGGACACAGCAAAGGCTGTGTTAAAAGGAAAGTTTATAGCTCTACAAGCATTCCTCAGGAAGGAGGAGCGATCACACATAAGTAACCTAACCTCACAGCTTAAGAGCTTGGAGAAGGACCAAAAAAAGGAGCACAACCCGAACAGGAGAAAGGAAATAATAAAACTCAGAGCAGAGATTAACGAGATGGAAACCCAAAAAACAATCCGAAAGATCAATGAAACCAAAAGCTGGTTCTTTGAGAAAATTAACAAGATCGATAAGCCTCTAGCAAAACTCACAAAGAAAGGGAGAGAGAAAACCCTAATAAACCAAATCAGAAATGAAAAGGGGGTCATTACAACAGAAACCACAGAAATTCAGAGGATCCTCAGGGAGTACTTTGAGAGGCTTTATGCCAGGGAACATCAAAACCTCGAGAAAATGGATAAATTCCTAGACTCCTACAGACTCCCAAGGCTGAACCAAGAAGACCTGGAATACCTGAACAGACCTATCACCATCAAGGAAATTGAAATGGTAACAAAAAGTCTCCCCAAGCACAAAAGTCCTGGCCCGGATGGATTCACTAGTGAATTCTTCCAAATCTTTAAAGAGGACTTACTCCCGATGCTCTTTAAGCTTTTCCACGAAATTGAAATATCAAAAACACTTCTGAACAGTTTCTACGAAGCAAATATCACACTGATACCAAAAGCAGACAGAGATACCACAAAGAAAGGGAATTACAGGCCGATATCCCTGATGAACACAGATGCAAAGATCCTCAACAAACTACTAGCAAATAGAATCCAATTACTCATCAAAAAGATCATACACCATGACCAAGTAGGATTCATCCCAGGGATGCAAGGATGGTTTAACATTCAGAAATCAATCAACATAATCCACCATATCAACAAAAGAAAAGATAAAAAGCATATGATCATATCAATAGATGCAGAGAAAGCATTTGATAAGATCCAGCACCCCTTTATGATGAAAACCCTAGCCAAAATGGGTATAGAGGGGACCTTCCTCAACATAATTAAAGCCATCTACCACAAGCCTACAGCAAGCATCATCCTCAATGGGGAAAAACTGAGAGCCTTCCCTCTAAGATCAGGGATGAGACAGGGATGCCCACTCTCTCCACTGCTGTTCAATATAGTACTGGAAGTACTTGCAATAGCGATTAGGCAGGAAAAAGATATTAAGGGCATTCAGGTAGGAAAGGAAGAAATCAAGCTCTCACTATTCGCACATGATATGATACTCTACTTAGAGAACCCAATAACTTCCACCAAAAAACTCCTAGAAACAATAGACTCGTATAGTAAAGTTGCAGGTTATAAAATCAATACCCCAAAGTCCATGGCTTTCCTATACGCAAACAGTGAGAGAGAAGAAAGCAACATGAAAAAAACAATCCCGTTCACAATTGTGCCCCAGAAAATCAAGTACCTAGGAATCAGCTTAACTAAGGAAGTAAAGGACCTGTACAAAGAAAACTACGAAACGCTACTTCAGGAAATAAAAGAGGACATGAGGAAATGGAAAGATATCCCCTGCTCATGGGTCGGGAGACTTAACATTGTCAAAATGGCAATACTACCAAAAGCATTGTATAAATTCAATGCAATCCCTATAAGGATACCCATGACATTCTTCAAAGAAATGGAGCAAACACTCCTGAAATTTATATGGAACAATAAGCCCCCACGAATAGCTAAAGCAATTCTTGGGAAAAAGAAAATGGGAGGAATCAACCTCCCGAACTTCAAACTGTACTACAAAGCAGTAATAATTAAAACAGCATGGTACTGGAACAAAGGCAGAACTGCAGACCAATGGAACAGGGTTGAATACACTGACATCTCCCCTCAATCATATGCTCATCTAATCTTTGATAAAGGTGCAAGTAATGTGAAGTGGAGTAAGGAAAGCCTCTTTAATAAATTGTGTTGGCATCACTGGACGGCTACATGCAAAAAAATAGGCTCAGAACTCTGCCTAACACCATGTACAAAAGTAAGATCAAAATGGATTAAAGACCTCAACATCAGACCAGAAACCATAAGGTACATTGAAGATAAAGTTGGCAAAACCCTCCATGACATTGAAGCTAATATTATCTTCATAGATGCCATGCCACTGGCCGAGCAAGTGAAAACAGAGATAGATAAATGGGACTATCTTAAACTAAGAAGCTTCTGCACCTCCAAAGAAACAGTGACCAAAATACAAAGACAGTCTACAGAATGGGAAAGGATATTCACTGAATACACATCTGACAAGGGGTTGATATCCAGGATATACAAAATACTGGTTAAACTCCACAAGAAGAAAACATCCAACCCCATCCAAAAATGGGGCAATGAAATGAACAGAAACTTTCTCAAAGAAGAAATCCGAATGGCAAAAAAGCACATGAGAAAATGCTCTACATCATTAATCATCAGGGAGATGCAGATCAAAACCACAATGAGATACCATCTCACACCTCAGAGACTGGCCCACATTCAAAAGAACAAAAGCAACCGATGCTGGCGTGGATGTGGCGAGAAAGGGACACTCCTTCACTGTTGGTGGGAATGTCCACTGGTTCAGCCCTTCTGGAAAACAGTATGGACGATTCTCAAAAAATTAGAAATTGAGCTCCCATTTGACCCAGCAATACCACTCCTGGGAATATATCCCAGAGAGGCAAAAATGTATAGTCGAAGTGACATCTGCACTTGTTTGTTCATTGCAGCTCTCTTTACAATAGCCAGAAACTGGAAGAAACCTGAATGCCCAAGAACAGATGACTGGTTAAAGAAACTTTGGTACATCTACACAATGGAGTACTATGTAGCTCTTAGAAAAGATGAAGTCATGAAATTTACATACAAATGGTACAATATGGAAAGTATCATGCTAAGCGAAATGAGTCAGAAAGAGAGGGATAGACATAGAAATATTTCATTCATCTGGGGGATATAAAGTAACAAAGTATGAGATTAATATCCAAGAATAGCTGAGATCAGCACCAGGAGGATTACTCCATAACTTAGAGGCCAGCCGGGTATCCTATAGGAAAGGGCAGTTCAGATAGAGAAGGGAGCACCAAATAAAGGATGTTTGGAGGATCCTCCCAGGAGGGGAGATGCATGTCGAAAGTAGACTATGGACTGAACATGTTTGCCACTCAATGCCTCTTTTGCAGACCACAACACCCAAAAGGAGAGAGAGAACACAGGGGATTGCCCTGCCACAGAGACAGGGGGGATGGGGGGATGGGGGTGGGAGGGATATTATCCATGGTGGTGGAAGATGGGCACTGGTGGAGGGATGGGTATCTGATCATTGTATAATTGAAACCAAAGCACAAAAATTTGTAAATCTACAACTTTAAAAAAAATAAAATAAAATAAAGGGAAAAAAATAGTTATTGTTCATCTCCTAATTTATGACAAAATTGCCACAAGATATATGGCATAATTTTATTTAAAAATAGCTTTAAAATATTTTTAAAGATTTTCCATTTTTAATACCTTCCATTTCTTGTCTTGTTTTACATACCACAGATGAATGATATTATCTATTTTTTTTTTATTGAATCGCCATTATCTACAGTTACAAAACTTCCACGTTTGAGATTCAGTTATGCAATGATCAAACACATATCACTCCACCAGTGTACATTTTCCACCATCAATGTGCCTAGTTAACCACCTTCCTCCATCCCACCTTTCCCCCTATGGCACACAATTTCCCTCTTACTCTCTCTCTACTAATGAGTATTATGGTTTGCAATGCAGATAATGAGAGGACATCATGTTTGGTCCTTATTTACTTTCAGCACACATCTTCCATCCTGAGCGATACCTCCAATCATTATTGACTTAGTGATCCCTTCTCTATCCCAGATGCCTTCTCCCAAAGCTCATAAGGCAGGCTTCCAAACCATGGAGCAATTTTCTTGGCCCTCGTCTCTATCATCCTTGGCTGTTAGTCTACCATATTATGATATTTTATATTCCACAAATGAGTGTAGTCATCCTATCATCTCACACCACAGAGACTGGCAAATCCAAAATAACAAAAGCAACCTGTGATGGCATGGATTTTGGGAGAAGGGGACTCTCCTTTACTGCTGGTGGGAATGTTGACAGGTCAAGCCTTTTTGGAAAACAATATGGGCGTTTCTCAAAAAAGCAGAAATTGAATTCCCATTTCACCCAGCAATATCACTTCTGGGAATATATCTTGAGGTTGCAAAAAAGCACAGTAGAAATGATATCTGCACTTGTACATTCACTGCAGCACTGTTCACAATAGCCAGAATCTGAAAACAACTTGAGTGTCTGAGAACAGACAACTGGTTAAAGAAACTTTGGTACATCTACACAATGAATTACTATGCAGATGTTAGGAAAGATGAAGTCATGAAATTTGCTTATAAATAGATGGTCATGGAGAGTATCATGCTAAGTGAAATGAGTTAAAAACATTTTTGCTTTTGGGGCCACAAGGTGGCTCAAAGGAGCGGTGTGCATGTTTGCATGCCTGGTTTCTAGATTCAGATTGTGGTATGATTGGAAGCAGTCCCCCAGGCACTGCCAGTTGTGACCCTAAAGCCAAAATATATTATATGAGCAAATCCTAAAAAGGACTTATACAGATTAAAAATAAATCAATTTTAATTGCCCAGACACCTTTGTAAAGCTGTTTAATTTATGAATGTCTTGATTTAATGGCTGTTTTATTAGCGAATAAACATTCCTTTTCTATGCTCATGATTTGACCTCCCAAATTTGAAAAGGAGAGTTAAAATGTATATTTTGTAAATAAGCATAAGAAACTATCAAATAAATATAGAAATATGATTTTATTATAATTTTTATTTCAAAAAATTTTATCTTCTTCCTGAGAACACTTTTATTTTTCACTACAGCCAGCCACTACATAATTTTGTTATTATTGAAAAGTCTGCAATTGATTCTAGATACATGAGATTCTAAATCAATTCATCTGATACATGTCTTCAGAGGCAGGGAACTAGGCATATCTCCCCTTCAATGTTTTGAGGATTATTATAATTGATAAAATGACAAAAGGCACAAGACACAACTCATTGTCCTAGATAATCATATCAGTGATTTACAAAATGACAATCTGTTTTGGACCACTTGTTTGGAATATTGAGACTGAATGTTATTGAATTTTTGCATGAATGGAATTTTATTAACTTTTATTCTCCATACCCCACATACACAACAAAAGGCAGACAATACTGAATCAGTGATTGTGGATTTTCTCATTATTTTTCTTAATGGATTTCACAAAACACATGAACTCTGATACTAATTGCAACAATGTGTTGATAAACATTGCTATTGGCTGCATTCTTTAAATAGCTACCAAACTATTGCAATGAAAGTCATTAATATTTACTGACACTAGATGTGCAATTTGTAGCCTACATACCAATGTTTGTGTTTTGATATAAGTTTATTGTCTGTAAGGACTTTAGTAATGTCTTAGGATTTAAATGTCCTATGTCCAAAATGGCAAACCTTTTTCCTTCCGCAAAGAAATATTAACTGATGGATATGAAATATTTCCCTCCAAATTATAGAGTCCTTACATTATATTCAATTAAGTAGCAAAAATAAAGATATCAAGGTATGATAGTATAGTTTCCAAATTCTCTATAACTCAAACTTTGTCACTGTAGTGGCTATTTGGAGAGTAGACAAGGAAATTTAGTGCATCTGAGTTTTCTCCGCTTGGGAAATTGTGTTGCTAATCCTTTGAAATAATTGCAGCATTTTAGTTATTATACTTGAAACCCTGAACTGAATATTTGCATTCACAAAATAAAGACGCTTAGGATCAGGAATAGAACTCAGCAGTAGAGCACTTGCTTTGCATGTGTGAGATCCTGATTTTAATCTATGGCACTGCTGTAATAAAGAAACACATAAAGGAAAAAAATGTGGCAGTATTAGAAGTTATCTGTAGTAAAGTAAAACCAGGATTCTTTTAAATGTTAACATTTATTTTGATGATGCTATTTATAAAAACTAGGAATACAAAAACCCAGTGAATATTCCTTTAAAATTTTCTCTCATTAAGACTTCTATTGTTTTGTTAGGTAATTATTATTATTATCACTATTTTGATTCTGTTGAGACTGAAGTGGTCATCCAAGCCGTAGCCAAACAGGGCGTTCAAACTCAATCCATCAGGATCCTCTGTGAGCTGTATTACGGATTCACTACCAGGATCTCACTATTCTACAAGGAAATGATCACCCACATCAAGAGAGGTTTCGGCAGGGTGATATCATTTCACTGGAACTCTTCAGTGCTACCCTCGAGAACATCATGCGACAACTGGATTGGGAAGGAATGGGAGTGAAGATAGACAATTGGCAACTACACCACCTTCGTTTCACCGATGAAATAATTCTAATAACACCAGACATTAGCCAAGTGGCACAAATGCTGGCCGACTTCGACCGTGAGTGTGGAAAGGTCGGACTACAGCTGAATCACATGAAGACAACGTTTATTAGAAACGGTCTCGTTCCTAATGCTCCATTCGCTCTCAACAGAACAAACATTTCCGAATGCAACAGTTATGTACCTTGGTTGAGAAGTAAACATGATGAATATCCTGGCACCTGAGTCGCGCAGGAGAAAGAGAGTGGCTTGGAATGCCTTCAAGAGCATTTAAGAAATATCTAAGAGGACAAAGAATCTCCAGTTCCAGGCACATCTCTTTGATTCCACTTATCTTCCTGCATTAACATACACCTCAGATACCTAGGCCCTATGAAAACAGGATGAGAACGCTGATAATCAAGTGATCAAGTGATTATCACTATTTTAAGGACCTTTCAAACAGTGCTCAAGGGGCCCAATGTAATTTGATGATTCTCAGCCCAGGACAATCCTGTCAATAATTGATCCAGCTATAAGGACCTGAGTAATGTAAATTACTGCCCCTGGCAATGTGGTGCTACTCTGAGCCAGTTGTACTTGAACCTACTCTGGTCACTCCTAGTAATGGAGTGGGGCAGGTGGGACCATGCAGTTCCGGATTGAACTTTTTAATACAGTACATAATATTATGTATCTGCATATAACTCACGTGTTACAGGCTTTTGAACATTTATCCCTCATCAGCTGTGTGACTTTCATTATTAATTCAGTTTACCATCAAAGGAATAGTCATTAAAAATGTTTTTTTTTTACCCAATGTCTTTTCTTTACACTGTCACTCCTTTCTACTCCTACTTAATCTATACATTGCTCACATCATTTGGATATCTGTGACAAGAGTTTACTTTTTAACTTTTTTATTTTATAATGTAGTTCACAATATTTGATTACATTTAATATTCAAACAACAATCCCACCACCATTACACCTTCCCACCACCATATTTAAGATGTTTCCACCCCAAACCCCAAACTCTGTCCCAAAGCAGAACTGAAATAATATATTTTGTATTGTTTGTTATAAAAAAAACAATGAAAATGCTATGAAAAAGTATCCTTAGAGAAAAGAATGTGTGAAGATTGTTTTATTTCACCCAGGGGCCATTGCCATTAAGTCTTTCTATAAGAGATCACTAACATGTTGTTAAATTTTGAGCCTTGTGTGCTTTTATATTTGCATCTGTAATATATATAGATATAGATATAGATATAGATATAGATATAGATATAGATATATATTTCCCTCTAAGATTGGTTGCTTTCTCCTTTGAACCCCATCCAGTGTGCAGTACTCTTGAAGTATGGTTAGGGTGTGTCCTATGAAGTACTGCACTGTTGCATTTGCGGCCACTTGATCCAGAAATAGGTTCACTCATGGTTGAGGTTCGGCTGGAATGTGTTGAAAGTGGCCGTGATCATGGAAGGGTTGAGTTCTGGAGGATTTTGGCTTCCAGGGCTGGGTCCCTTGGAGTAGGGAGAGCTCTCATTTGGCCCCTGTGAGGCAGTCTAAGTGAAACAGCTTGGTGTAGGGTCTGGTGGCTTGGTTATGGTGATCATCATGTTATGCTCCCTTCTGGGAGAGAAGGACATGCAATCTGGATGATGGCCAATGACAAGATTATCTGGTTCCAGCCAGAGGTGGCTTATGGGCATGACTGCTGAGTTGCCTGAGATGGTGGCAGGAGGGGTGATAGGGGAGATACAGCAGAGGATCTCCATTCCCAAACTTCTAGAACTCAACCGCCATCACTCTCATGGCCACTCTCCACATGCTCAGGCCAAATCTCACCCACTAGTGAATCCCCAGAAAATCCAGGTATGCAGGACTTTATGACTGAGAACTCTGGGTTCAGGGTTTATTTCTAAGATGGTACATTCTTGCGTTTCACCTAGATTTCGTGTTGGTACTTAACTTACTATATTTGTAAACCAAATTGTAGCACTACGTATTATTCCATGTCTGCTAGAGAAACCTTGATAAGATTGCATCTTAAATGAAGATAACTCATAAGATTATCGATAACTTTCAAATCGATAGACCTAGGATTATTTGGAACTATGAAATAGAGTCTTTACAAAAAAATTATCTTGCACATCATCTGATAAAATAAAATTATGATATGTAGGTTTTTTTCTTTTTAATGGAATATAAATATAGGAATCCCAGAATTATAGATGCTAGTAAGCTGCTATCCAAGGCAAAGTAATCTCATTTTCCTTCCATGGGGAAAGTTAATTTTCAGAGCATAAAACATTGAAAATCCTGTTTTAAAATCGCCCTCTCAACAAAGTAACTGCAGTGAATTTAAACTGGTTCTCAGTTTATCCTCTGTTAATGTGGAGGAATTGTGTATCATATCTCTCTTGGGTTTCAAAGGTCCATGACTTATTATTGCATGCTGTATAATGATTTCCATCAACAAATATACTCCATTTCTCCACACAGAACAGAAAGAGACAGTAGTCTATGTCCATAAAAAAACAATCGTGGCCATGTTGTTCTATTTCACTAAAAGTTCTATAATCTTTTAGGCCATCACATTCATTGTACAAATATTATCTTTCATAGATATTATTGTAGATTTCAGTAGAATATATTATAGTAGATTTGAAAACTAGATTACTCTATGAAAAGTTACCTGGCTTTTTTCTATTTACTATTTCAATCTTTATCTAAACATGTATTTTCATCTAGCATTTCCTCTCTATACTTCTTCCTGAAAGCTTCTGTGTGGCTATAGTTTTGAAACCATGGACGTTATAGATCTCTTTATTTAAATCACAAAAGTCTTAACCTAAGCATTCAACAATTTAAAATACAAACTAAAGAACTCAGTTATTGGCAGAGAAGGTGACACACTGGTCTTGTGTTTTTGAAGCTTGTCCCTGAATACCAGAGGGTATAATCTACCAATAGCAACAATGACTATAACAACAGCAGCAGTAGAATTAGTGCTTTTGTGGCTGACATTGTTGAAGGCAAAATAATTTCTAACCATTTAGCCAGCTACTGGGAAAATTTGCTTATGAAAATAACAGCCAAGTGTCTTCAACATCATACCCTAGCCCATAGTACCTTCACTGTGCAGCTTCTCTATATAAAGTATGAGTGAAGGGAGTACAAATATTGTCTGCATTCTTATATCTGTTTGAACATTAAACTTAGTGTTATGCAAAATGTGTACTTCATTTTCTTGTGTCTATGATATTTTTAAAGAATATGTAGTATATATTTTAAAGATTAAAATGTGCATATTTTGGGTGTGTACTTATTTTAAATCTATACACCCACTAGTAAACATAAAAATGATATATTATTTATATTTATAAACTTATGTCTATAATTTTACATTTTCATTTGGAAATTATTCAAGTAGTAATTTGAAAGGGTAGGAGTAAATTACTGACAATCGTTGCAATATCAAATGATCAATGTTCAAAAGAAAACATAATATTAACCGTAATATTTATTTATTACAGTTATTAATGAAAGAGTGGGCCTAGGGAGAAATGCAAAGGATGAGAAACCAGGGTTCAGTTCTCAGATCATCCTGGGAGTAGGCCCAAGAAATGCTGTGTGATACCCAAACCAAATAAAAAACAAAAGGAAAATATAAAAAAAGATACTGGAATAGACACACAAACGGATTTTGTCCTTATCTGTTTTCTAGCTACCTATCTAAAGTTGAGGATGAGGAGGAATTTCTTAATGAATAGTTTTATGTCTATTTTGAATTTCATTCACTTATTTGATTTTTTTGTTTGTTTGCTTTTTTTAGGACTCTGCGCCAGGCTGTGGGGCAGATGAGAGCCCTCCCCACCCCAAGGGACCCAGCCCCCGCAGCCGACCTCCACTACCCAAACACCGCCACGCTCCAGGCCGCTTTGTGGATGCACAGGCCAAACCTCATGCATGAGTGAAGTCCCACGGAATCCAGCAAATGTGGAACTTTGTGACCTTGGACTCTGGACTCATCAGAAAAGGAACAGATAACTCCAGTTTCTGGTGGATCAGGGAATCACACTCAGAAGCCACACCCTGCCGGCACCAGAAAATCTCCTCATTGGCCACCCTCCAGAACTCACAGATGCTCCTCCCAGAAAGGAGTATAAAAGGAGGCACCCAGAACCATGCCAACAGACTCCATGCCAGGCTGTGGGGCAGATGAGAGCACTCCCCACCCCAAGGGACCTAGCCCTGGCAGCCAAACTCCACTGCCCAACCACCGTCATGCTCCAGACTGCTTTCTGGACCGTGCAGCCTTGAAGCAGCCACGAGACACATTATAAGACACTTCTTACCCATTTATGCCTCTCAGAGAGCCTGGCAAGTTACCGAGAGTGTCCTGCCTGCATGGGCAGAGCCTGGCAAGCTCCCTGGGGTGTATTCAAAACGCCAAATACAAGTAACGACAATATATCTCATTTCCCTGACCCTGAAAGAGCCTCCAATCACTGGGGAAAGACGAGTAACAAGAGGCTGCTAAAATCTCATGACTGGGAGGAACAGAGATGTTACTGGCACCTGCTTGAGTAAATCAAAGATCAACAGGATGACACTGATACAGTGATATAGTGCTTCTTTTGGGGCTGTACCTGGCAGTACTCAGGGCTTACTCCTCGCTCTGCACTCTTAGAAAGCACTACTGGCAGGCCTGGGGGACAGTATGGTATACTGGGTATCAAACCTGAGTGAGCCATCTGCAAGGCAAATGCCCTACCCGCTGTACTCTCACCCCGGCCTCCTATTCAACTTATTTGAAGGTAGATTCTCTGTAATAGGTATTTACCTTTAAGAAGAAAGAGAATTCAAAGATGGTCCAATGTTTGAAGTTTCTGATTGTCCTCTGGTACCATTATTAAGAAAAAAAAATTGTCAACCTTACATTATGCACCACACGTTGTTAACGCACTGAGACAGCAATATCTGCAGGATTCGAAGAAAAGAAATGATATATTATTGGATCTATGAGAAAACTAAACAGCAATATGTGACAGGGAAACACATGGGTGGTCAGAAAAGGTCTCCTGGAAGAGTTAACATTAACAATGTGACATTTATAGGATTACAGAAGAACAAGCCAAATAAAGGTTTGGTAAAAGCTCCTCCTAGGCAGAGAGGTGACATTTTCTTTGAAAAATTTATAGGCTTCCTTGAACAAGGTTAATGTCAACTATGGTACTGGATAAAACTGTGAAGGTTTCTGGTCGCTCTCCGAAGTGTTTAAAAGATAATTTTCAACTTGTTAAAAATCAAAAACAGCCAAGTTGGATCACTTGGAATGCATTTTGTAAAAAGATTTGCGATTTGCAGAATAAAATATGATTATAACAGTAATAATTGTGTTACCATGCAAATGCTGGTTTTATATTTACCGTGTAAGTCCAGAATTTATCATAATTCAGCAATATTATTTTAGGGAAAGACCAGAAAAGAGAATATTTAATAAAATGGTCAATAGTTTTGCAATTTCTATGGAAATAAAACTTATGTTTTTACAAATAAAATTCATTGGAATATATTTTGCTTTCTTGGAATTTGGGATACACGTCTTTACAGGTATAGAACTGGACCACAAAAATATAACATCTCTCACATTTTTGTAACATGAATATAATGTGAAAGCAATCAAACCTAGGTATTCAAATTTGTTAAGTGCATTGTAAATAACCTTTTCTTGCTAATTCAGAATAGTATATGCAATATTCAATACACATGAAGTACACAGGCATATTGCCTTAACTGGAAAGATAATTGATACAGTTCTTTTGTGAATAGAAATAAAAAATGGTAAAACAAACCTCATAAAAATTTTCCTTTCTTTTTGGCATCATGAGCTGGAGTGATAGCACAGCAGTAGGGCGTTTGCCTTGCACGCAGTCAGCCCGGCCGAGCCGGGTTCAATTCCTCCGCCCCTCTCTGAGAGTCTGGCAAGCTAATAAGAGTATCTCGCCTGCGTGGCAAAGCCTGGCAAGCTACCTGTGACGTATATAATTTGCCAAACACAGTAACAACAAATCTCAAAATGGAGACTTATTGGGCCCAATAGAGCAAATTGATGAACAACGGGAGGAAAGTGTTTGTTTGTTTGTTTGTTTCAGCACCATTAAATATAGATATATATTTATAATATATATACAACATATATAATAGATCTATGTGCATATATATATATTTTTTTTAATGTAGGAGTACTGCTATTTATTCAGCCACTGATTAGCTGGTTGAATTGTGCATGAACTCCACCTTACTTTTTTTTTTCATTTTTATAATTTTATTTATTGAATCACCGTGAGAGCAGTCACAAAGCTTTTGAGTTTAAGTCTCGGTCATACAATGAAACACCCATACCTTCACCAGTGCCCATTCTCCACCCCCAACAACTCAGTATACCTCCATTCCACACCCTCCCCCTACCTGTGGGACAGATGATTTCCACATTACTCTCTCTCTACTTTGATCACATTCAATATTTTTAAACCCACAAGCATACCACTGTATATTGCTAATTATGACTTGAGAATTTAAAATAAATTTTAAATTGTACATGAAATATACACATACTCATATATATATTCAAGATTTGTGAATGAATATAAATAATACAAGATTTTTCTCACCAAGTAACTTTTTTCCTGAAAAATGTTGGTTCTTTTTTGTTTGTTTTATTTATTATTGTTACTTAGATAAAATGGTTAAATAGTAAAATGTAATTTCACTTATATGATACTGTCCTGTTACAGAACTGTAGTAGTAAATGCCATAACTTCTGTTTTCACATCTGCATAGTAGTTCATTGTGTATTTATAACACATTGTTTTATCAAATCACTTGTGATTAAATATAGGTTGTTTCTAAGTCCTGGCTATGCCAGTTAGTGCCACAATAAGTAAGCATGTAAATACATTTTTTAAAATTTTTGTTTTAGTGTTCTTAGGACAGATATCAACAAGTGGGATTATAGGTTCATGAGAGCCCTTATTACTAGTTTTTAAGAACTACTCAAACTTTTCCACAGGGGCTAAACCAAGTGATGTTCCCATAAACAGTGAGAGAGATTCCTTTTTTTTTTTTTTTGTATCCATATTAAATGCTCCTCCCCAGTTTTTTATAATACCATTCTCATTTGTATGAAATGGTATCTTATTGTTATTTCCATTTGCATTTCCCTGATAAGTTATACTGAACAACTTTTCATTGCTTCCTGGGCAGATACATTCCCTCATTGAGGAAATGTCTGTTCATCACCTCTCCTATATTTAACAGGGCTTTATTTATTAATTGATTCATTTTGAACTTTGTGTGTACTTTATTTATCTTGAATATTTCCCTTTATATGATGTGAACTATTCAATTATTTTATCCCTTTACACATTTTTTTTTAATTTCAACCCACATTCCTTTTACCAAGCAAAACATAGTTAATATACAGAATTGCTTTGCTTAGCATTTTCTTTGACATCCCAGTATTTGTGTTCTTTGTGAGGACCACGATTATAGGAGATTAAGTGAACAAACTCATTTAAAAGGAAAAAAATGCAATTATTTAGATGTTACCATTTGCACACTACTTTTATATTTGGATTTTCAACTGTACCCAGCAGTGCTCAGGAACCACTCCTGACTCCATATTGGAAGATCATTCCTACCTGTGCAAGTGTCTCATGAGGTGCTGGGGATTGAACTCTGACCTCTGTCGTACAAAGCAAGCGCTTCTTCCCATGGAGCTATTTCTGCAACCATGAAGCTATCTCTACAACCCCTGCTCATTCTTAGATATGACCCTCAAAGAAGTGAATTAAAGAGAACTTGGTGTGCTTTCTAATTTTGCAGATGAGAGATTAATTAATTAATTAATTAATTTTTGCTTTTTGGGTCACACCTGGTGATGCACAGGGGTCACTCCTGCCTCTGCATTCAGTAATTATTTCTGGCAGTGCTCAGGATACCATATGAGATGCTGGGAATCAAACCTGGGTTGGCTGCATGCAAGGCAAATGCCCTACCTTCTGTGCTATCACTCCAGCCCCACAGATGAGAGATTTAAACCTGATATCTTGACTCTAACATATTTATTTTGTTTCAATTTTTGCTTTATATCTTACCAGTAATATTTACTTTATCAGCTATTGGTATGCTTATTTATGAAAATTTTTAAAAGTTAAACTTGAAAATTTAAGCAACTAGTCTGGTCTGAAATTAATGATTGCTTAAGAAGTGATAGTCAATGTATTTTAAATTTAAATTCAACAGTCATTCACCTTATGAAGTGTAGCACACTAAGTATCAATCATTCACGTCTTTAGAATTTCTGTATATTAAAGATTATAGTCATAAATATTCATATGATTTAACTTTTAAACCCTGAGCCATATGTTTTTTGGCATAGATTTTATACCCTAGTTAATGACAAAGATATGCCAACCCCATTTACCAAATGTAGTTAGGCAAGACAGAAAGGGGAAATGGTTCCCATAAATAATTTCACACAATTTCTGTGAACCACAGATGTTTAAGTCTAGCTGCATTAATAATTTCATAATTCATAATTGATTAATTTATTGCAGGTTACCACCTCCAGCTGTTTTATAAATCAAAGTGTTAAAGTTGCCTTTAATGAATAATTGTTATTCTCTGAAAATATGTAAAAAAATTAGCTGTCATATAAACTTACATTGCAGGTTTACAAGGGAAAATATAAAATCTAATTCCATAAATATAAAAAGTAACTTCATATATCTAAAATAAAGACAACACCCAAAACATATTTGTACGTTACAATCTGCTTAATATAATTTTATATTTTTCACTTTACCAATATGTTCAAATATGTCCAGTTCTTGGTCTAAGAAAAAAATCTGATTTATAGTTTTATTCAATCAGTCTAGTCCTGCCAAAGATTTGCTTAATTTTCATTAGAGAACTTTTTTGAAGCTACATAGTTTTGCTCACTCTCCATTTTTCTTTTTCACTCACATTTTTCTGCACTATAATATTACCTTACTTTTATTTATCATTTCTTTCTACCTACATAACACAAATTATTACAAGTCAAACTCCTTCTACTGCTGGCAGAGGGTGAATGAGTAAGAGTATACATATATTTGAATAACCTCCCGAGTCATTACATACACATATATTTGTATGCAGATTGGAGAGGTATGGAATGACTGTATCATTTTCTTCACACTAGAATGGGTGGTGGATTGTCTCTCAGGAAAACTCTAAGTCAGTGTTAGGAAGAAACTTTTATGTAGTTGGAGGATGTTTATTATCATTTTGCTAAATAGTTTACTCTAATGATATTTTATTCTGAAAATATTTAGGATGTTCCTGTGATATTCATGGTGGAAAGGTGATAAAGAAAGCTACCTCAAGCTTGACTATTGTCTTTTAAGTCAGATATATTGTTTAATTTAGACCTGAAAGATAATCAATACTCTAAGGTATACTACATATATATACTTCATTTTGTTTTTGCTTGTTGGGTTTTGAGGCAGGGCACATCTATCTGTTCATGACATATTACTGGGTCCACATATTTATTTAAGACAAAAAACTAGAGATGCCTCCAGATTCTGCATCAGACTAAGTCTCATTCATCCAGGGTATCCCAAAGTTGGGGTGGGTGAGACCCCCACATATCAAAACAGAGCTCTGACAATTGAAGACCTCCAGACTCAAACACTCACAGCTGAACTCTACAGGTTCAGGGCAAGCCTCATCCAGGAACAGATTTGTTGAAAAACACAGGTATGCGGATTTTGTGACCAAAATCTCCAGGCTCTCATGAAGATGGGATGGGTAACCTCCCCCCATGACCCTGTTCTGGAAGCCTGGCAGTCATGCCCATGGACTGTCTCTGACATCACATAAGTTCATAAATGGGTCATGATCCAGAGACTCATAAATAAATTTCAAAAGAGATGAACAAATTGCAGAGATGCTTTTGGACCACAAAGTCACTATCTAGTTAAAAAATTAAGTCTAGATGTATCATCCCATTCAAAATTTTAGAATTCCTAGAGTGACATCTCATACCCTGTAGGATAACACTCTTTTGTCCTTCCTCAGGTAGCTTAGGTTTGTCAGGTCACACCCATCTAAGAACACTGAACTTGTATTGTAAGCAATGTCCTTTCTGTGTGGACACAGGAAGACAGTTAATATTATGCTTTGTAACTTGGGAGTTGATTGACTCTGAATAATATTTACTCCTGGGCATCTGATTTCTTGACTCAGTTGCCCTTAGTTCCTAGCACCCCAACAACAGGGTCCCGACGAGGGACTGAATGGACCCAGGGCAAGCAGTGAGCTACCCTGGCATCGAAATGGGCCAGGTCAAAGAGCCACGATACTCAACTATAAGTTGAGGGCATGACCATGGACAAATGCTGTCATGATCCAAAAGTAAGTAACGACGAGACTAGGACCATGCTGGAGCTAGGAAGATTAATCTGGCCTGAGGACTGCGAAATCTATAGTGAGATGTTCTCAGGAAGAACCAAACTAAATTTATATCTCTTACTGTGCTCATACAGAATGACATTGCTAGAAATATTAGAAGTAGATTTATTACAACTATTTAAGTATATTACTAACTGAAGGAAGAACACACCCTTGTTGGGATGCCACCCTTGGGTGGATCTCCTAGTAATCTGAAGTAATCTCTGTAGATGAGATTTTATCCTTGAGTTAATCTCCTGGAGGAGTGGTCTTACCTCTCTTTGTTGATTCGTCAGTATTCAACCCACCGCCTTATGTGACTGCTATATAAACTAAGACGTAAGCTCGGAAAAGGGGGTCAGAAGTGAGAGAGCTCGGGCTCCAGAGATCCAGAGTCAGAGCCAGAAGGAGAGAGTTTCCAAGACTGGGGTCCAGGAGAGAAGGAGGCAGAGAAAGACAGGAGTGAAGAGGATTGGAATAAACTACTATTGATATAGACCGGCCTGGCCCCCGTTTTTTCTTCCGTCTGCCTTTGGCCAACAGCCGTTCCGATCCAGGCCACACACAGTGGCTCAAGAGCACTGAACGCAGGCGGTGAAACAGTGCCGTCCAGTGAGCCCGTGAACATACAACCTTCGGCGTGATAAGATTTTACAATACCCCACACCACTAATATTCTATACCGGAAGTAGAATACCACATTGGGATGTAAAGTAGAAGGCAACCAATTTCAATTAAGAAAATATTAACCACAAGTCTTAACCCGTAACAACATGTTAATAATCTCTTATACAAGGACTTAATTACTCTAGGGTGTGATACAACAATCTTCACACACTATCTTCTAAGGAAATCATTTTTGATCACTTTTCCAGAATTATTCATGACAAGCAATTGCAAAATAAATTATGTAGGGCCTGGAATTGTGACAGGGTAGTTGGAAAAATTGGAAATAATGGTGGTGGGAAGGTATAATGGTGGTGAGTTTGGTGTTGGGATATTGACAATAATAAATCATCATAAACAATTTTATAAAAATAAAATAAAATTATAAAAAAGAGAAATATGCTGCAACTAAATGTCATAAAATGTGTCTGGAGTGTATCAGTGAATCTAGAGTGTGAGCAGGATAAATTCTCAGTTAAGAAATAAAATTTTTCAGTAGGTACATCCTAAACACTTGGAATTTTCTGATTTTTTTCTTCTAAAATATTAAAGGAAATAATCAAATGTTATTCACTGTCCTTCTAGTGTTTTTATTTTACTAATTTATAATAACTGATTCTACCAGAATAAGTACTAACCCGCTAGGAGGAAATTACTTTTTAGAGATACAGTAAAATACAAAAAGCTATGAGTTAAAGTGGTTTCTAAAAAAACTGATTTATTTTATTTCAGAAAATGACTTAGGAGTAAGAGAAGTAAATTAATTTTCCTTAGGAAGTATGGTGATTTTTTTAGTGACCTTTACTGACAAGATCCAAATAATAAAATTAATTTAAGAAACCCTTCTGATCCTGCTTGTCTTTTCTTCAGACTCCCTAGTTGCGGTTGGGTTGGTTTTAGTGAAATTTATATTATGTAGATTCATTATAGCCTATACACCTTTCTAAGTTATACATATATAATAGCCTGAGCTTTTGTGTAAAAATATATCACCATTGTTAACCAATTTGAAATCAATAAAATTCATCTCTGGAGGTATTGTAAATAAGTTTCTAGCTAAACAGATCCTACTTTCTATTGGAAGGCTTAAGCAAGTTTACAAGAACACTGATTTATTCCAGTGTTCTCCATACTGGTTCAGTGTAAAGTACTATTAATATTTCCCTAAGGAAATATTGAAAGTAAACTTGAAATCATGAAAATGACTATTTTGAAAGCCACCAAGATAGTGTTAAAAATTAAATTTAAAAAGTTTGCCCATACCACTGTATTAAATTGCTTGCCACTTGGCCATTAACTTAAGAATTCTTTTAACAAAAATAATATTTAATAAATAATCAAATATTAGAGTTACAGTTATTCATAATTGAATTTCAGGCATGCAATATTCCAACACCAATTCCTCAATCCCTTCAACTAATATCCACTTCAGTTCACCAATATTGAGTGTAGACTCTTACAAGACCTACATAATCATCATATTAAAATTAATATTCTCTAAATATAATGTTTAAACCTGTAAATACTTGCATTCATTGCATAAAAATATTACTTTCCTTCTTTTTTCATTTTGTCTGACTTATAATTTTCCTTAATGTAACATAGTCATAATATTTATTTTTGGAGGCAGAATAAGTGTATGTTAAATTGATAAGTAATTACATGCCATTTATATTTACACAAATACAAACATATATTCTACCCCACTGTGGAGGGGAAACAAATTTTGTCACAAAAAGGCATTTTGGAACTTTAATTTAAGTTAAACATGCAAATGTTTCACACCCTTAAGGTAGTTAGAGTTCCATTTCTTGAAAGCTGAAATCTCTAAAAGTGTACATAAACAAGTATTCATTATATTCTATGATTTACTACTCCTTGTGAATATTGAATAGTGAATATTGAATATGCAATTAAGAATATTGAATTGATGGGAACAGTCTCGAAATTCAGGACTTTTCTAATAAGTATAAAAGCATATGTATCGTTTTAGTCCTAAGATCCTGTCATGATTTCCTTCAGGCATACATTTAAAAGTTGAACAGTTTGATTTTATGATTTTTCTATTTATTTTTAAAGGAAGCCAATGACTTTTCTGTAGTGACTGAACCAATTGATAAATAACCATAAATAGTGCCACTTATCTCATCTCATTATATCCTCACCAGCACCTATTGTCTCATCTTCTTGAATGATAGCAGTTCTGAGATGTATTATTTGATGTCTCTTTGTGATTTTTTATTTGCACTTCCATCAAGAAAATGATGTTGAATACTTTTGAATATACCTGTTGGCGGTCTATGTTTTTTTGGAAAGATACCTATTCAGTTCCTTTGCCTATTTGAAACTGGATATTTATACAGTTTTTTTTTTACTGTTGAAGTGTATGTGTTATTTATATATTTTGTATATTAAACTTGTCTAATACAATTTGCAAATATTTTCTCTCAAGTACGTTACCTTTGTTTTTTTTGTTGATGTTCTTTTTGCATGGAGAACCTTTTAATTTGAAGACTTCCAAATGCTTGATTTTCTTTGGTTGCCGTTATTCATTGGAAGTCTTCATTTTCTTCATCACATGAAAAAAGTTACATTATTATTGTCATGAAATCATGATTTTAGTGTTACTAATAATAAAATCCATGTAATAATTTTAGCTAAATGAACTTTAATTACTTATTGGGTTTGGGGTCATACTCAGGCATCCCAATGTTCAGGGTAACTCCTGATTCTCTGCACTCAGGGATTATTCCTTGTGATGTATGAGTATCATAGGAATGCCAGAGGTCAAACCCAGGTCAGTCACATGCAAGGCAAATGCCCTACCTGCTCTACACCTGAGTAAACTTTATACTGATATTTTAAATCATGCAAGGATAGAGCCCTCCATGCTGCATCATCTTTTCAGACCATAACATTTTAAATCATTTATATTTTAAAGTTGCAAGAATACAAGATTGATTCAACCGATTTCATTGCTGTGTCTAAACCGTTAAATAATCTAGTTACATTTGGTCTAAGAAAACACCATTGAAAGATGATTTCTATCCACTGGACATATATTTACTGCATAATAAATAGAGATAAGTTGATGATTTATAATAAATATTATATATAATATGTATATGGTTTTAGCCCACATCCAGCAGTGCTCAGGTTTTACTTAGGATTTAAGAATCACTCCTTACAAGATCAAGGTATCATATGCAGTGCTGGAGAAATAATTTTGATCAGCTGAATGCAAGGGTAGGGAATTACCTGCTGTGCTATCTCTTCAGGCCCTGATATTTTAAGACACCTATCATTCATTGGAACATAATGGTCATTTTCAATAAAAGTTTTGATTTCTTAAGATAGTTGTAATTTACAACAATTTTAATAGGAAAGTATGAACATATAATACATTTTATTATAGGAGAAAAAAGCAACAACAACAACATATGAGACATTTATTGAACTCACCTTGGTAAACATGTAGGAAAAGACTGAGATAATCTGTACTAACATATCATATTCCCCAATTAAAACTAAGTTAAGATCATTATCAAGGATTCGTGAATAAATTATGGGTTTCTAATATCGTATTGCGCATTTAGAAAATAGTGAGACAAGCACATGTATAAGAAAAGTGGAAAAATGTCTATGCATTATCCATTGGTAATTTTTATTTTAGTGCCCTAGGTTAACCCCCTATGGCTCTCTCATCTCTGTCTACTTTTCTTCTGGGCATAAATTTTAATCCTTTCTGTGTCCTTTGTTTTCAATTATCCTTATTTTCTATGATATTAATTTATCTTCCTTTGATTTTTAGCCTTATAACCATAGCATCTTTGTGTTTCTTCTCTTAAACAGTAAATCCTACAATGCACCATAACAGAATAACAAACACTATGATTCTCATCTCTTTGTTAGAGATATTTTTTTTGGCTTAAAAACAAAATATCCACATGAAGAGGATATTTGAAAAGAAGCAAGTACAACATGTAAATAATACTGTTTATCTTAAAAGCTATGGAAATAAGGCAGTAGAAAAGTGCTTGTAATTGTTGACATGGTCTAGAGAGTTATGTGCTTTATATAGCCTCAGTACAACAGTTATCTGAATATAAACTTAAAATCAGTTTTAAAAAAGATCTAGGGCAATATAATTGAATCATGAGCCTCCCTAAAAGAGAAATAAATCAGTAGACAACTATTACAAGAAACTGTGTATGAGTACACAGTAAAATGTTTATTTGATTTAAAAAAATTGCTTATATCATCAGAGAACATTCAAATACTGAGAATTTTGAGGGGAGGAATAAAGAAAGAAAAATTAATTTTAGAAAAGATTGCATAGCCTATTTTCTAGGAAATAGTGTCCTTTTTTGTAACTTGTCAGTTTGCAAAATGTAATCATAGGTGGTTGGTATTCAATGACAATAATTTACAAACACTACATAATCCCAAATAATATATTTTATAGCTCCAGAGCTCTAAGATCTACTAAGAATAAGGGTATTTTCCTCTCCAAAAAAAAATCTATTTTTATTTTCCCCTCTGTTAAGAGAATCTTAGACAATTAAAAAAATTAAGAACCAACATACTTTATGTCACCTCTGTCAAGATCAAGTGAGTGCCCAGGGAGATAGCTCTAAGGACTAGAATGACGTTCTTTATGTGGCAGGCCTGTTTGAATTCTGGCTCTCCCTAAAGTAAATGAACACTGGCAGCAGCAACTCCTGAGCTTGGGTAAACGTGACTCTAAAACTTATTAATTTTTAACTGTATAGTCACAGGATAGGGAGCATCATACAGGGGGTAGGATGCTTGTCTTGCTCGCGGCAGAACCGGCTTTAATTCTAGGCATCACATATTGGTTTTCCCCAACCCCTCTCTGGAGTCCAGCAGAAGTGATCTTGAAGTACACAGCCAGGAGTAAGTCCTTTGCACTAATTGGTATGGTCCATAAAACAAGAACAATACCCCCATTATTATTATTATTATTATTATTATTATTATTATTATTTTGCTTTTTTGGGTTACAACTCTGCGATGCTCAGGGGTTACTCCTGGTTTTGCACTCAGGAATCACTCCTGACAGTGCTCAGGGGACCATATGAGATGCTGGGAATTGAACCCCGGTGGGCCGAGTGCAAGGCAAACGCCCTACCGGCTGTGCTAACGCTCCAGTCCTGCTCCTCAATTATTTTTTTTAAACCTGCAAACAGAGTGATAGCACAGCGGTAGGGCGTTTGCCTTGCACGCAGCCAGCCTGGCCAAGCCAGGTTCGACTCCTCTGCCCCTCTCAGAGAGCCTGGCAAGCTACCAAGCAGTATTCAATATGCTAAACACAGTAACAAGAAGTCTCACAATGGAGATGTTACTGGGCCTGCTCGAGCAAACCTGCAAACCATTATTGGACAGAGTAACAAGTCTAACAGGTGATATAGCAGGTAGGATGCTTCCCTTACATGCTTTCAACCGTGGTTTCGCCCCTGACACCTCATTTCGTTCCTCCAATTAACAGCAGGAGAAATCTTAAGCGCAGAGCCAGGGGTAAGGCCTGAACACTCTTTGGGGTTGTCCCCAAAACAAATAGGGAAACAGAGATTACAGATTCTGCATGCTTTACACTTAATCCCCTCAATCGTGTTTGGGTCCGATTTAATTTTAGAAGAGGCTTATGGAATCAATGTGCTTATTACCAACTTTGGTTTTAAGCAGCTTGAACCTGCTGTCTTTGATTATAAGCTCAAAATGAGAGATTTGTGATCTAGTTGTTCCTGTCACCTTAATTTACAGAGAGCCGTCCTCCCAGGAACAGAGCTGGCTGACTTAAAAATGACTGCCATTACATGAGTAACAGCTAATCTTGCAAGACTTACCCCATTTGTTCTATCTTAATAGTTCAATCATATTTTTTAGAATAAATACGAAAACTAAAAAAGCAGGGTATTTTAACAGACACGTATCTTTAACAGGAGGCTTGTGTAAGTATTGAAGTCTTACTTTATGTTAGAAGATGAAACAAAAGGCAGAGTGATTTTAGAGAAATGATGTATGGGAGATGACGAGAAAGTCAAGTTTGCCTGATTGGACTTCTGTTCTGATGGCATAGTAAGGATCAGTGACTGCTTAATGATGAGTTTATAAGTGAATTTGCCCGACTTTGTGACTTTAGACAAAGATGTAATTTCAGTAGGGACTTGCAGAATGTCTCACAGTCTAAATGCATGAGCTGTTTCCATAAGTTTTCTAAGATAGAGAGCTTGAGAATAAATTGTTTTAAGTGACCAGTTAGTGAAGTCAGGGAGTTAATTAATTAATTAATTAATTGGGAGTTCTCCAATCAGGGAAATATTCTTTCTAAAAATTTTGATGAAATATGGAAATATTTGATTGTCCTGGAGATTACATACTTTAGGTAGCTAGTCAAGGAACTGATAATTTCCTAAAATGCACAAGTGACCATCTTCCTGTCCCTAAGACGTCATATGCTCCAGGCGCTCCAGTCTAATGCATTTTATGACAAAGTTGAAAAACTACAATAGAAAAACGAAGCTTCACCCATCACTCTTACACATTCAAATTGTGTTATTAGTTTTGAATACCAAAGTCTCACAATGGAGACGTTACTGGGCCCGCTCAAGCAAATCGATGAACAACGGGAGGACAGTTTTTTTTTTTTAAGTTTTATTTTATTTTATTTTTTTTCCCTTTATTGTATTTTATTTTTTTTAAAGTTGTAGATTTACAATTTTTTGTGCTTTGGTTTCAATTATACAATGATCAGATACCCATCCCTCCACCAGTGCCCATTTTCCACCACCATGGATAATATCCCTCCCACCCCCATCCCCCCATCCCCCCTGTCTCTGTGGCAGGGCAATCCCCTGTGTTCTCTCTCTCCTTTTGGGTGTTGTGGTCTGCAAAAGAGGCATTGAGTGGCAAACATGTTCAGTCCATAGTCTACTTTCGACATGCATCTCCCCTCCTGGGAGGATCCTCCAAACATCCTTAATTTGGTGCTCCCTTCTCTATCTGAACTGCCCTTTCCTCTAGGATACCCGGCTGGCCTCTAAGTTATGGAGTAATCCTCCTGGCGCTGATCTCAGCTATTCTTGGGTATTAATCTCTTACTTTGTTACTTTATATCCCAATGAAATGAACAGAAACTTTCTCAAAGAAGAAATCCGAATGGCAAAAAAGCACATGAGAAAATGCTCTACATCATTAATCATCAGGGAGATGCAGATCAAAACCACAATGAGATACCATCTCACACCTCAGAGACTGGCCCACATTCAAAAGAACAAAAGCAAAAGCAACCGATGCTGGCGTGGATGTGGCGAGAAAGGGACACTCCTTCACTGTTGGTGGGAATGTCCACTGGTTCAGCCCTTCTGGAAAACAGTATGGACGATTCTCAAAAAATTAGAAATTGAGCTCCCATTTGACCCAGCAATACCACTCCTGGGAATATATCCCAGAGAGGCAAAAATGTATAGTCGAAGTGACATCTGCACTTGTTTGTTCATTGCAGCACTCTTTACAATAGCCAGAAACTGGAAGAAACCTGAATGCCCAAGAACAGATGACTGGTTAAAGAAACTTTGGTACATCTACACAATGGAGTACTATGTAGCTCTTACAAAGGAGCATCCTTAAAATTCACAGCTGATTTTTCTGATGAAACCCTCATGGCCCGAAAACAGTGGTGGGACATAGTGAAAAAACTCAATGAAATAAATGCCTCCCCCAAAATACTTTTCCCAGCAAGACTCTCATTCATAATAGAAGGAACAACACACAGTTTCTGTTTGCCTAAACACTTTATAAAACACATACCATTAAACATGAGAAAAGCAATATAATATGTATGTATTTTAGAGGTGCTAGAAAAAATTCTTTATTTTATGAAATCCTCCTTGATTAATATTTTAATTAATATCAAACTTAAAAATTATTATAAATTATTATGTTAATTATTTTAATAGATTCATGTTATGTTTCCAAAAGCTACAAAATTAGAGGGGTGCCTATTTATATAAAATAAATTCCTTTTTTCCTCCTAAAAAATCAGATTTGTGTTGTATATTATATGAAACTTAAAATACAAGAAACAGTTGGCTATTTTATTCCATAAAGCTATTCACTTAAAAATAGTTTTTTTCATTGTGAGTTTTTCAGAAAGCACATCTTATCTTGGATGTCTTTTCTATCATCTCAAAGAGAAAGTGGAAAGAAATACAAGTGGAGTTGAAAAAGTAGAATAAAACAGAATTCTTGAGAAGAATAAATTTAAAACTATATTTGGACAACTAGCATTGATGACCATGCATAATGTACACAATTTACATGTCACTGAATTGTGTGCATATGTCTATAAATATATATGTCTGTATACAGTATATATAATTCTATTTTTTGCTCACAAAATTTAAAATATCAGTGAATTTATTTATCGTTCCTTCTCTGTGAAAGCAATTCTGATAGTATATTTATTACAGTGTTCCTTGATTTTTAAGTTATTTTAGGTGTCTTCATTATCTTGATTACATTATCTTATACAGTGACCCCAAAACTGTTTTATTCCTTTTATGCATTTACTGATAAGACTGTGAATATACTGAAAAAACAAAATTTTTATTTTAAAAAAATGCCTCCCTAATTATGTGAGAGAAAAGAAGCATAATTTTTATTTGGCCTAAAAGAAATTCTCAACTTTTATGTTTCCATACAGAATTACTAAGTATTAAGTATTATCTTCCAAACTTCATTTATTCAATTAAATATTACATATACAACATGAAAAAAAATCCCTTGACAAGTAGTTAAAAACAAAGATATCTGCCATCATCAATTTGCAATGTCATCTTTGAGTTAACAATATATCATGTTTATTAAAATTCTGTTTGTGGTGCTGAGTATTTTTTAATCTTTGCATTCTTCATTTTTACAGATATCTGTGTCACTCTTATTTGCTTTATTTGTTACAAGGTACTTTGAGAAAGTGTGATGAGATGACCACTGGCTTACGGTTCTTAAATAACAGCAATATCAAATTATGAAGTCCAAAATGAATATCATTTTATATTATTTTAAATGCTAAGAACTTGACATATTATACCCTGAATAGAACAGATGGGAGGAGTGTACAGATTAAGATTCTGGTATGAATTTCTGGAAGCAAAGTTGAGAGTGAATCAAGAGGAGAAACTAGCTCTGCCCAAATAATTCAAAGTTGGAGATTTCCTTAAAGAACAGCCTAATCCATACATAGTAAATTGTAACAGAGTGCTGAATTCATTAAATTGTTGAATGTCACTTGAATTCAGCAAATAAAAGGAAAAAAATATATTATGAGACTTCTGGTTGTGACAATGCTGATAAAAATACAGGATATAAACTTTGGAAATCTAATTGTCAGGTCTTGGTCATAGATTTTATTTTAAGTTTAAGGAGTGGACAAGAATCAAGGATGGCCTCCAATATCCAGAATGAAGGAGTAATATAGATAAGGTATATGATTTATTCTATAAAAGACTTGAGTTTACAGAATGTGGAAATAGAGACATGTGAAGCATGGTTATGCCAGAATAACTATCAGGTCAATATTTGTGAGGAAGCCAATAACAAAAAAGACTATTATAACTGGTGTTAGAGATGTAAGCATAGAAATCTCAGGCCACTACTTACTAATAATCACTGAACCAAATTAGAGTAGTCCTGAACGTGGTAATATCAAGAAGGTAATTCCTGCCACAGCTGGGTTCAGGAAGAAAAAAAAATGGGGGCAATACATCAGTGATGGTTATCTACAATAAATGGGAAAAATAGCTTTGCTATCTTGGAGAACAAGGTCATATTGGAAAGAAAAATACCTGAATTATTTTATGATAAATTTGCTAAATACTCACCGAACACATTACTGGAAACATTTATCTCTGCCTGCAGAGATTTAGAGGAGAATTAAACCAAGAAGATAGTGAGGTATTGCAAAAATCTTTAAAATACTTCACAGAACACACTATTAGGGCATTAGGAAGTTCTAAGAGAAGAATTTGAAAAGAAAAATTTGAGTGCATTTGGGTAACTGTAAGTAGTTCAGAATAACTTCTTGATTAACGATTATTTTAAATTTTAGATTTATGTTAGACCTCACAAATAAGTGATTTCATCTTTATTTTACATTCCTGTAGTGATTAACAGGATATTTATTTTTACTTTAAATAGTTTGCTATTAATCATGTTTCTCTAGACAAGTATTCTTCTTTGGGGATAGGGAGTGCAGTTTGAGCCATAACCAGCTATGCTCAGGGATTCTCCTAACTCTGTGCTCAGGACTCATTCCTAGTGGGGTCCTCGTGAAGGGACTAAACCCAAATTTGCTGAATGGAAAACAAGTGACTTAGTCACCTTACTTACTGTATCTCTTCAAATACATCCTCTCCTGAGTTTTTCTTATTCTAAATAGGGAAAATGGGCTGATCACTTTTTAAAACAAAACAGCATGCAGTTCTGTGTAGAGTAGATGGTCACCAAATGTATTTTCTAAACAAATGGATTATGATCACTTTGTCCTGAAGGGAAATGGAGATAATGCTTTTAATTCATGCAAAACAATAAATAACTCTAATCTTGAAACTTATCTGCTCTGTGATTTCCAGACATCAGTCAAACAACTAAGTGACCTGAAATTAGCCTCTAATTAAAGAGTAGGGAATCATTCTGTACAATTTAACTTTCATTAAATTCAAACAGACTAAAAAAATGGATCAATTTATTAAACTTATTCTGGCTTCCCAACAGACACAATCATATCAACGCATAACAATTTCAGACATAAAAACTTTCCTTATTATACTTACTGAAGTGAGAGTACTACTTCCCAACTAGCATAAGACACACTCTAAATGCAAATTAAAAGCAAAGCGAGATACTCCAAAATGCAAGAACTGCTTGCTGTTAGGTAGAATGTCTTGAAATATACTCTTGATCTCTGATAAAAGTATAGGAATGTATTCTAGCAAAACAAGAATATAGGATTCAATCTAAGCAATCTCTCTTGTCTTGACTCTCCTTCCTCCATTGTATATTTAAACTGCATAAAACATTTTGTACAGGAATTCAGCAGTAGAATTTTAACTCAGAAACAAAACAACAAAAATATCTAATTGAAAGATAAAGCTCCCTCCTCTAACTTAGACAAATGTATTATCTTGCTATGCCTTATAGTGACTCTACTTGAATATTGAACTACTTATTTGGATACTTGTTCCTAAGGGTCTAAGTTATTCAAAATTATTTTTTAAAGACAATATTCAACAAATTGGAGCCATTGTGTTGGTGGAAAGTAGCTATATGCATTTTCTGTTGAACCTGAGCAATGTTGGATTTGTTATATTCAATCTTCCATTCTTTGGAATGAAATAATCAGTTAACCACTAACTGTTCTAACAACCCAATTAAAGTTTGTTAGGTTTTTCTGGTAAAATGACTAGCAATGACTTACTGTTTTCCTGAATGATTCAATATTTAATGCATTAGATTCTCTTTTCAAAGACCTACAGAGTTCCTTGGTGTATAAAATGTGTATATTAAGAACATTATACAATAAGGAGATTAAAAAATTAGATTAATAAGTATATACAATTTCTGAAGTTCATTGTAAAATTTAATATTCCATTGAAAAAAATCCAGTAGACACGTATACCACTTAAGTAGTGCAAATAGTACACAATAATTTATAAGAAATGACACGTGACCTGAACTGATAGCCAATAAACAACATCAAACTGCAATGAATTATATATTTCATAAAATAAATCTGCTAGTTTTGTGCTTATCATATTAATGAAATATAGAAGGCCAAAATGATGTGTGATGAGGGTCTAATGAGGTGGTAAATTTGTCCTACTAGCTAATAAATTAGATAACTAAGGTCAGGAAGAAATAAAAGTGACGTACAGAAGGCAGGGAGGAAGATATTGGCAGTAATATGGCAAGAATGAAAAACCAGGTGTGAACCCCGAGTGCAGATTTAGGAGTGAGCCCTGAATCAGGCACCCCAATATTTTTAATGAATTGAAGAGGAAAAGTGAAAAGGAAGGAACTCCTTTAGGCAATTTATTATACGTCGTTAATTTCCAACACTGGATCTACCTCTCCTAGAATTTAATTTGGTCACTGTTCAATATGAAACCATAAAGATTCAGAAATATTTAAACATAGACAGAAAGGGCAGAACCAGGATTTTAAACTGTTGCTAGCTGATTGCACTTGGATTATACTCTACATTTAAATGAAAACTGATTAGTCAAACCATTAGGGTTGTTTTTTGGTAATTTAACTGTATTAAAACCTATCAAAAGTACTGGCCAGGTTTCAAGAAGTGGGAAATCCTGTTAAGGAAAGCCCCCATCCCATAATCTGGAGCTTTCCTGCCATCTTTTCATTCCCTTTCCCTTTCTTAAATAAAATCATTTCTGAATTTAGAAAAAAAAAGATTCGATGCCTCTGTATTCATTCAGAATAAGATAAAGAAAAAAGTATGTTAGGCAGAATAATTTATTTTAGAATAGTTTGTACTCAATATGCTCAATAAAATTCAATTAGTAGATGTTAAATTAATATGTAGTGACTGAGTGAGATAAAAGCCTATTCTTCCTTAAAATATTTATCTCAAAGCCTATTCTAAATGTCAGTTTTAAACTCTTACCTTGTTGAAAATTAGTAATTAAAAAAGTTACTATTTTAGATATAATTTTGAAAGACTGATAATTTAACATAAAGGGAATTGTGCTGTTTCACTAAGTCGCATACATGCAAATTCTATAACACAAGCATGAGGTCAGCTTTGTTTCTCAATATAAAATTAAACCATACTAAATTAAACTATACTAAAGGGAAATGCTTGAGTAAGGAAATTTGAGCACCTCAATAAGTGACTAGAGTTTACGCAGTTTGCTCATTTCCCTGCAATGCTTTTGCATGTTCAATAAAAATTGATATGAGTGAAAGGATATGAAATCTCTACCAACAGAGTAGAAAGAAAAAATAACACACTAATTTAAAATATACTTCAGCTACCTGTCATGAGCATATTAAAAAAGCCTTTAATGGAAAGAAGTGCAGCACTTGGCAACATCATTACTTGCTTCTATGGATGATTCAGCTTATTCAAGACTTAAAAGGACTCAGAGATCTTTATATCTCCTTATCCGAACAAGATGCAGTTTCTCTGTGGGAGAGCTGAGTTTAATAACCCTAGAAATGAAGGATAAAATGCTTGTCTGTTGAAATTTTTCATTGAATTTTTTTATTTGATAGGCACAAAGGTGTGTATAAATATATACAAAAAGATATACTTATATAGGTATAGTTATAGATATAGATCTGAATGTATTTCCTTGGAAAGTACATCTCAAAAGGAAAACCTATTCCTATAGTCCATTGTCCTCAGAACACTTTTGGCCTCAAAATTGAGAATTAATATAGCACTGTATAGCACTATCTTCCCGTTGTTCATAGATTTGCTCGAGTGGGCCCAGTAACATCTCTATCGTGAGACTTGTTACTGTGTTTGGCATATCGAATATGTCACGGGTAGCTTACCAGGCGGGAATTGATAAAGAAAAGAAAATTAAATTTGCTTGATACAGTTTTATGATATTCTTTATTATTAATCTCCATGGATAATCCATGGCAATTACTTAATTGCCCTTTACATTTTTTGAAGACACCAAGATTTACAAAGTATTTATTGTACTATACAATGTCCTCAAACCATTTCAGCTACCAATGTCAAGTATTCTAGACCAATGTCCCCAGTTTTCTTCCTACTCCCCCACTTGCTACTTTTACAGGCCCTTGTTTGACTATTGTGCTTTGGATTTAATAAATTCAGTTTTGTTGGATCTGCAGTTCAGATAGAGATACACCACACCTCTATGCCACCAATGTGCCCAAGACCACTGCCCCCTGTTACCTCCCATTTGCCTTTTTTACATCTTCCCCTCACCTCTGAGATGTATTTCTTTCCCTGTCATCCTCAGTTCTGTTTTCTAGGACGCACAATAATCTAGGTGGCATTACTTTGGTACCTTGCATTTCCTTGCCCAACATCAACGCCAACTCCAGTGTGAATTTCCCTCAAACAGTGTCCCAGGTTCCCTCCAATAACCCATCCTACCTCTTTGTCAGACACAATATTAAATTAGGTTGTTGTAGTTTCAGTTCCAGTGTTGTTGGCTGTATAGTTTAGATACATGCATATACCTCATCTCTACAACACTGATGTGCCTGAGGATCCTGACCTGTTCCGTGTTTCTTTCAGTTCTCCTCTCCTTACCCTCTTATCCAGGTTTCATTCTTTCCCTTGTTCTTCTCAGTTTTGTAATTTAGAATTCAGAGTAATCTAGAAATCCTTTATAGTTCCTTGCATCCCCATGTCCTGTTATTTTACCACAGATAATTGAAATCATCTGGTGTTTTCCCTTTTCCTTTTCACATCACTTAGCATGTTTCCCAGTTTCATACCAGTTGCAACAAATTGCATGATATCATCCTTCCTTGCAACTGCATAGTATTGCATTGCATTTATGTATCAAACCTTCACTACTTACTCATCTGCCATGGACATCTAGGTTGATTCCATATCTGAGATGTTTCTGCTACGTGCTGCTATGAACAATGTCACATATATGTCCTTTTGAACATATTTTTGTGTTTTGGGGGTAGACACCCATGTGCAATTGATAGATGGCATGGCATCTCTATTCTGACTTCTCTGAAAAGTTTTCATACTGTTTTCCACAGGAGATGAAGCATATAGTATTCCCCTCCCCCTCCCTCTGTCAGCAACGTATAAGAGTTTCTGAGTGTTTCAATGTATTCTTGCTCATGGCCAGGCAGGATTGATGCTCATTTTTGCCTGGGTTCACTCATGAAGAGTTATACATGCAGGGAGAACATTGCATGAAGATGATAGCAGAGAGCAGGGTGGTGATTCCATAGCTATATTGTTGGGATTCTGGCCAGTCGACCCTGGCAAACTGAAGTACGAATCCCCGGAGTTGCCACACTTATTCCCTATAGAAGGAGTGGGTAGGGGAGACGCCTCTGCCCTGGCCCTCTGCACACCATGGGATTCCTGGATCCCTGCTGCCACTGTCAAAGAGAAAGAAAGCCATGGGGTGGGGTGGGGGGTGGGGGACTGGTGGTCAAGCAGTTCTCCGTTTATTGGCCCCTACCCTGGGTTTCTTATAGTACACTCAAGGGGGGGGGGGAGGGAGGGCAATCCCACACTTAGAGGAGGCCAATCCCACATACAATGTGTTTCTGAGGTAGGGCTCCTACAGATATCAGTTCATGATTTACAGATATTAGGGCCAGATCAACAATATGGGTAGGTGGGCATAGTCATCTCCCTCATTGTTAACCAGAGTGCCTACCTGTGGGGAGTGCTGGAGTAGGGCCCATGGGTCTTTGTAAACAGGGCCAGTTCTTGATTCCAGGACCAGGGAATTTGGTCAAAGTCTCAGGCTAACCGCTGAGACCCCAACAATATGTGACTATCAATATTTTCCTGAAAACACCAAAATTAGGGAAGAGGCATAAGCCTTATTCTCCTGACCCTTAGAAATAACAAATCCTACTGATCCTTGCTAGATATCAGGCTTTAGACAATAAATTTGTTTATTTTGTTGCTGTTACTGAGGTGGAATAGCTGGGGCATATAACAACTCTCATATTTCTTTTCTGAGAAATTTCTATACTGTTTCCCATAAGGGTTGAACTACACAAAATTCAAACAACAGTGGGTGATAGACCTTTTGTTATACATCCCCTCCAATATATACTATTCCCAGAATTTTTGGTATGTGACATTCTCATGGATTGTGAAATGACTCATTGTGGTCTTGATTCAGATTTCCCAAGTGGCAAATGATAATGAACACATTAATATGTGTCATTGGACATCAGTGAACACTTAAATATTTGTTTAATGAAGAAGAAAACACTATTTATACTGGTTACTAATGTGTTCCCAGTCTAGCTACAAAGTGCCAAACCATACTCATATAAATGCGTTATTTCTAGTAGACAAGGTTGTAGATAAATGGCAAAGTCTCCTTTTCATCTCCTTTGATAAAGAGCCATAGTAAATTCTATTACAAATCTGAAGGTTTTTTTTTAATTCTGTATTCAAATCTCCTAAAGCAGAATTTCTTTTTTTTTACATTTAACCTCAAGTATCACTATATCACTGTCATCCTGTTGTTCATCGATTGCCTCTAGCAGGCCCCATAGGTCTCTTATGTCCTAGTCCTGAGATTTTAAAAGTGCCATATTCGAGGCTCTTTCAGGGTCAGGAGAATGAGACCCATCATTGTTTCTGGGTTTTGGCATATTGAATATGCCACGGGGAGTTTGCCAGACTCTGCCGTGTGGGCAGGATACTTTTGGTAGCCTGCCAGGTTCCCCAGAGTAAAGAGTAGATAATAAGATGTGGCGGCCGTGCGTGCTTCTGGGAGCAGGGTTTTATAGTCTCTGGGTCTTGGCCATTGATGGGATTACATGGAGCCATAGGCAGTTGGTGGGTGTAATGCCTACATACTGGAAGATGGGGGATCTGGGTGGAGGAGGCCCAGTCCCAATCCGAACAAGGTTGGAGATCTACGCCCCAGGTCCCGCACACCTGGGTTCCTCTACTGGTTCCTTCATGCATGAGGCTCGCCCAAGCATGTGAGAGTGGTCTTAAGCATGGCTATGGCTGGAGCCGGCGGTCTTCTGCTGCCAGGGCTCTGTTCAGACTGGGGAGGGAAACTCAACCCACGCTCCTCCAAGGGGCTCCAGTGAGGACAGCCAGGCATGGAGGCAGGAGACTCTGCTCTATTCTCAAGCTCAGGTATTTGATTTTTAATACTAATTTCCAGACTTTGACTATTGGCTATTGTGAATAGTGTTTCAAATGTGAACATAAGAGCACACATGTTTTCTGAATAGAGTATTGAGCTCTTTGGGTAGATGGCAAGATGTTGAATTTCTGAATCATATGTAAGCTAAATCTTTTTTTTTGAGAGTGTCTCTTATTTTCCACAAGGTTCAAATAACCAATATTTCCACCAGCAGTGGGTGAGGGTTGCTTTTCCCCACATACAATCCAGTACTTATTATTTCTGTGAAGCATGAAAGTCTCACTGGTGTGAGGTCACACATCATTAAGGTTTTATTTGCATCTCCCTGATGATAAGAGATGCAGTATTTTTATATACCTATTGTTCATCTGTATGTCTTCTTTGAGGAAGTATCTGTTCATCTATTCCCAATTTTTATAAAGTTGTTTAGTTTTTGTTGTTGTTTTATGTTTATGTGTTAATTAAGACAGTAGATTAAAATATCAGGGGAAATGGTTCATCGTTGGAAGCTTGCCACAAACAGTGGTAGAAAGGGGCTTTTACACAGACCACTATTGGATATGATCAGTCTGGACAAGAACTGGACATGAAAAGGGTACTGTAAGGATGTAAATGGATATATGATAACCTTTCAGTACCTGTATTAAAAACTGTAATGTCGAAAAGGTGGGAGGAAGAGACAGTGACAAAGACAGAGAAATAGAGAGACAGAGACATGTCTGCCATAGATACAGGCTGGGTTGGCATGGGGGTTGGTGGGAGGGAAATTGGAGATATTGATGGTGGGAAATTTATACTGGCAAAGGGATGGGATATTGTATGACTGAAACCCAATTACAAAAACCTTGTAACTGTGTATCTCATGCTTACACAAAAGAAATAAAAATTAAAGTTTTGTGTGTTTTATATATCTTGGATATTAACCCTTTGTGAGCAAGTGGTGGGCAAATATTTTCTCCTGGTCTTTGTGCTGTCTTTCAATAATTATCATCATTTCTTTTTTTATGTTCCTAAGAGCAAATTTAATATCTATTTTTTTTTAGTTTTGATTAGTGAAACACCATGAGGTACAGTTATAGACTTACAAATTTTTGTGCTTGGGTTTCACTTATACAATGATCAAGTACCCATCCCTCCACCAGTGCCCATTCTCCACCACCACTGATCCCAGTATCCCTCCCACCCCCAGAGCCCCCCATCCCACCCTGCTTCTGTAGTAGGACATTCCCTTTTGTTCTCCTCCTTTTGGGCAAAGGAGTCCAAATCAGGCTGAAGGAAAGAGATCATAAAACTTAGAGCAGAAATCAACGACATGGAAACCAAAAAAAAATCCAAAAGATCAATGAAACCAAGAACTGGTTCTTTGAGAAAATAAATAAGATAGGTAAACCACTAGCAATACTCACAAAGAAACAGAGAGAGAGAGAACCCTAATAAACTGAATCAGAAATGAGAAGGGGGATATCACAGCAGAAACCAAAGAAATTCAAAAGATCATCAGAGACTACTTTGAAAGTCTGTATGCCACTAAACAAGAGAACCTAGAAAAAATTGTTAAATTCTTGGATTCCTATAATATTCCAAGGCTGAATCAAGAAGATCTAGAGTACCTGTATGGACCTATTAACATCAAGGAATTGAAACTGTTATCATCGTTTCTTATGTAGTGCAGAAGCTACTTAATTTGAGGTAGTACAATCTGTTTATCTTTGTTTGTTTTGTTTGCTCAGTGACACTGAATCACTGAAGATGAATCTAGATTCAATGTTATAAAGGATTCAAGCAAGATTTTTTAAAAATGTTTCCACTCACTACCTATTTTCTTCTGAGAACTGCAATATGAACAATACCTTCCAAATTGCTGGTCATTAATAGGTTAATTTTGAATTAAGTTATGGTTGTTGCACATTCAGAAATGTTTTACTGTTGCCAAATTTACCATTACCCTCATATTCAGTTATGCATCTATACGTGGAAATGAAAATTACACTTAATTTAGGAATCTAGATTCTAGAGGCTAGAGATATAATACAGAGGGTAAGGTCGCATACTGCCTATCTATGTTTGGTCCCTGGCACCGCATGTTATTCTTTGAGCACTACCAACCATAATCTATGATCACAAGACATGGAGTATATAATGAGCACCATTTGGTGTTAACTTGAAATCTATTTATCAATAATCTAGGTCATAAATGCCTGAGACAGAGTATACGAGTAAGGTGCTGGCCCTGCATGGGACCAATCCCTCTGATCCTTGGCACTGCATATGTTTCTCCAAGGGAGGAAGAGGTAGAGAGGAAAGATGTTGAGAAGGATGAAGAAGGAGGAGGAGGAGGAGGAAGTAGAAGAGAAGAAGGAGCAGGAGAAAGGGGGGAAAGGTGGAGGGAGGAGGTAAAGGAGGAGGAATAGGGTAGTCACTGTATAATCAACTGCTACTGCAGATGAGAAAATATTTCCCAGATGCCAAAAGCAAAATTCACCTATGTGAAAGAGTTAAGATATTTTCTATAGAAATTTCCAGTTCCATCAAATACTTAAGACCTTTAAAATAATCTTTTGTTTCCTTTGTTTCCTTTGGGGAACTGCATTTGGAGGTAGAAAGAATAGCTCTTTTAATTATATTTGGATGATTTTATTCATTGAACAAATATTTATTGCACTCAAAGAATGTCAAGAATTGTATTACTTCTGATAGAACCTTTTCTAGAAAAAAGCCTACAATTATCAGCCTCCTAAAGACCCATAGTACAATGAGTAAATGACAAATATATCAATTACTATAGAACATTTTAGCATTAACTGAATCACCACATATTCAAATATATTATAGCTCCTAGAGCAAAGCAATGTGATACATTCTTCCCATTTCTACAAAATAAACCTTCACTAAATTGCATTTATTCATATATTTATTTGAGGTTTCCACACCTGTCAATGCTTTGGAGTTACTTCAAAGTATGGTGCTTAGGAATTCCTTCCAACAGTGCTTGGAGCTACCAGGCAGCAGCAGGGAGTCAATCTGAGTCACTGGCATATGAAGCATGGCCACCAGCTCTTTGGCATGTCTCTCTTGTCCACTAAATTGCATTTTCAGTAAAAAAAAAGGACTGACTTTCTCTTTAAATTTTGCACATGAGACAAAGGTCAATATACTTAATCAATTAAGTAGATATCAAGCTTCTCTGTATTTCTCAAGAAGCATACTTTCTTGCTAAAGTATGTTTTTCTTCCCCAAAGTTTGTCTATAAAGAGGATGCTGGATGGAGGAACTGGTTTTTATTTTTTTAATTTTTGTTGTTGTTTTTTGCTTTTGGGGTCACACCCAGCGATGCCAAGGGGTTACTCCTGGTTCTGCACGTGGGAATTATTCCTGGCGTTGCTTAGGGGACCATATGGGATGCTGGGAATCGAACCCAGGTCAGCCAGTGCAAGGCAAATGCCCTATCTGCTGTGCTATCGCTCTAGCCCCAGGAACTGCTTTTTATTAGAAACACCATTGCATACTAAATGAAAATTTCTACCACTAGCTAAAAATGGCAAATATGTGATGAATGCCTAAACATCAACAATATTTAATTTTTCCTTTTCATGTAAAAAATGGAAGTGATGTTCTTCACTTACCCTATTCAGGTCAGAGCATGTAAAATGTTTGCTCACACACTTAATGAATTGCTAAATATCACAGTGAATATGAACTGCAGTGCTATATAACATATTGGATTATTTATTACTCTTGATACATTATAGTTCATTGTATTTAGAAACATCAGCCATTTTAAGTTAAGAAACTATGATTTTAAATGTTAGTATTAATAATTTTCATATTAATAATTTAATGATAGATGTGTCTTCAAGTTTAGAAACTAAATACCGAAGGTCTTTTTGCTTACAGCAAAATAAATTTTCTCATTTACAGTATTTCAGTACTCATATATATCTATATTAATCAGTATGTGAGGTTTCAGATATGATAGATAGAAAATAATATTTTATTGAATAACAAATGTAAGTATATAATTAGCATCAATTTTGAGGAATGGTACCTATGAGGAAAATATTATGACCTTATAACGATGTTTCCATTTTTTCTTTATCCCTTTGTTTCACACAATCTGTGTTTTTATATTGTTAATTAATATTTCTTAAAATTGTTGTTACAATTACTATTATGCAATACTTTCAGAAGTATTTCGTTTTAACATTTTTAGTTAAAAGTTGTATTTCAGATAGGTTGTTATTTTCTCACAATCCTTTCTATGCTCTGGAAACCATAGTTAATCAAAGTCTGCAGTTTTTTAGTATCTATAAATACTTTAGAGATGCCATAAATATTTTGATTTGAGCGGTGCCATGCATATTTGATATGAGATTATATAAATTTAATGTAGTCATACTGCAATGTGAAAAAATATTTAAAACATGTTTTTCAAAAAAATATTGCAGATTTGAAGAAATAGTACAGTGATAAGGCACTTGACTTTCACTCAGCCAACTGGGTTTGATCCCCAGCATCAATTATGTTCTTTGAGCCCTGCCAGGATTGACTTCTGCACAGAGGCCAGAATAATCCCTGGGCACAGTCTGGTACTTGTCACTTGTCACTTGTTGTCCTGTTGTTCATCAATTTGCTTGAGTGGACGCCAGTAACATCTCCATTTGTCCCTGTCGCATGATAGTATAGCCCAGTGGCGTTTGGGAGGCTCTTTCAGGGTCGGGGAATGAGACCCGTTATTGTTACTGTTTTTGGCATATCAAATACGCCACTGGAGCTTGCCAAGCTCTGCAGTGCAGGCGGGATACTCTTGGCAGCTCTGACGGGCTCTCTGAGAGGACCAGGAAATACTGCATCAGCCTCTTCCAGGAGTAAAGTCTAGCATAGCCCCACTAAATATTTTTAAGGACAAAATGTTTAATTTTTACAACATTATGATGCAATAATAAGTGTATACTCCAATTTAGGATAGGAGGCCTGAGTCCACCAGTGGGGGGAAAAAACAAACATACAAAAATACATGTCCAGGAATGCACAATTTAGGGGCTGCAGTCAGAGATCTCATATTGTTCATGTATCACAAAGTCCATTGTTTATTTTCTCATACAACATTACACCCAGAAATAAAGTCCAACTAACTGGGGCAGGCCTACTTTGAACAGACTGGCTAAAGTAAAATTTAAAATTGTAGGCCAGATTCACTATAGTCACTATAACTCAAAACACCTATATTTTTACTATATTTATTTAGAGACTAAACCTCTCATTATAATTACTGCTTTGTCTCTGTCCTTCATTTCAAACCAAAGTGCCTTTTTAAAAGAGTGTTCACATTTGTTCTCTCTAGTTTGTCATTTTTACTCAATATTAAATTTATTTCAGACATCTGCTGAATCTGTTTACTAAAAAAGACTTTCTAGTAGTCCTACTTACCAGATTTGATTAATCTGCACTCTGCTAGAGATCTATATATTTTTTTCAATTTAAAAATTATCTTTTCTAAAAGTTTGTTGTGAATTAAATGGTTCTTAAAATCCATATGTTTGTGTCTTGTTTTTAACTACTTCAGAGTGTGACTATGTGATGTATTGGGCTATTACAATGTAGTTAGTTAACATGAAATCATGGTAGAGTAGCATGGGGCCCTAATATAATAAATCAGCATTGTAATAAAAAGGAAAATTTGGTCATAAAAACAAATAGAGAAAACAGCTTAGAAGCACATACATAAAGAGAGAATACCATAAACACATTTACACAGAGAGAATGTTTGTAAACATACATATGTAATGAGAACAACATTAAGATGATACTAGAGATTTAGGCAATTATTTTGCACACAAGAGAAAGCCAATGTTTTTTCAGAAATCACCAGAAGTTATAGCAGAGGCATAAATTCTATCCACTGCCCTTCAAAGAAATAAACACTAATGTTTCTTGTTGCTAGATGTCTTCTAGACAATACACTCTGATTACACAGCTATTGATACTGTGCTAAATTAGATCTCAGTGAATTCATCCATTTTCTTTTAGTCTGTTACCTCTAGTTTTTCTAGTTTCATATGCCATTGTTATTATATTTGAGAGTCTCTAATAATTAGAGAATGACATCATAAATCAATTACTAAGATGATTATAATTTATAATAGTCTGGTCTCATATAACATTTTTATATTAAAAATGTGTTTTAGATCTCACTCATGTACACCCAAACTACCTATATTTCCTAAAACATGAATAAAAATGCCTTCTATACATAAAATTATTCTAAAATTATTTGATTCTCTTTTATTACTACTTCTCTAACCCTTCTTTTTCTGTAAGGCACTCCTTTGGCTTAGAATACCAGCAGCCAACTTAAACATAGGCCAACCAAGAGTGCTTATTTAACTTTATACCATGGATACAAGCATCGAATATATTCTTTATTAATAAAAAGGTAAAGGCCCTCCCGTTGATCGTCGATTTGCTCGAGCGGGCCCAGTAACTTCTCCATTGGAGACTTTGTTGTTACTGTGTCTGGCATATCGAATACTCTCGGTAGCTTGCCGGGCTCTCCGAGAGGGGCGGAGGAATCGAACTCAGGTCGGCCATGTTGGCCGCTTGTAAGGCGAACGTCCTACCTGCTGTGCTATCGCTCCAGCCCCTTTATTAATAAATTTAACAATAAAAATAAATTAGTTATATCTTCTTAACAGTTCATGCATCAAGTGATTGCATATACTTAATGATCACTCAGTCAACAGGAGTAGTTTCAAAACTTTTATTCCTTTCTTCCAACCTCAGACTTGTGTACTCCTTAATTAATTGCCTGAGGAGTAATAAATCCAAGACAAAGGATTAATACATTGTTTTTGTTTGGAGGCCATATCCAATGGTGCATATGGGCTATTCCCAGAATGGTGCTTAGACAGTGAAGGCCAGCCCTGTATTCACTCCAAAGACCATGCACCGTTGGGATTTGGACCTGGTCCCCCTGCTTGCAAAGCACAAAGCACATGCTCAGCTGTGAGATGTCTCTCCAGTTGGACAAATTAAATCTTGTCTCATGTGGTTCATACTTCTCAGTCATCAGAAAATATTTTCCCCTAAATGGGACTATACCACATTTTCTATATTCTGTTCAGTAAGATGCCCCAGAGTACGCTGTTGCTATTTTTGGAATTGTGGGCTTTTTTAAATTTTATTATGCAGTGATTAAAATATACAATTATAACTATGGCCATTAGGGCACACTAATAAAAAGAATCATTTTTATATGTTATTTTTCATGTAGCATGTTCTTATAATTTTAAGGTGTATTTTTGAATCTTAAATAGCTGTTGATTTGATAAAATATTGATCTGATAAAATTAGAAAAACATTAAATGCCTAGAATTTCTATAGCCGTTATTGAAAATATTTACTTCAGTTTTAGCTAAATTTACATAGGAAATTAAGGAGAAAGAAAAATGCTATTGTGTATACATTTCCAGTAAAGTTCTTCTTTATTATTCAGAAAATATATTTTTTCAAAATTATATTTTCCCTAATTTTATAAACAAAAAGGAAATTTACTCGCAGAAATAAATTATACATATCATAAATAACACATCTTGGTGCCTATTTTACTTTGTTATTTTTCCTGTTATAGGCAAATGAAGAATTATCCCAATACACTGTTGTACATATTTTATCAATTGAGTAAATATTTCAATGATTAAAAATTATTCAAATGTTGATTATAGTGTACTCAAGACCCATTTGGGAAAAAATGTTTGCAAACATAATCATAACTAAAGTAAACAGAAATTGAAAATTTATTCAAACAAAAATAAAATGTGACTCTGAAAGACTTTTCCAATTAAATATATGACTTATTCAGCAAATACATTTTTTAAAAAAAGAGTCAAGCCTTATAATTGACATTATACATGGACCATGTTTCAAACCATATTTCTTAAATTTGGGGGAACATTTTCTTGAGATAGTGAAAGACAGATAATCATTAATTATAGAGCAGTGCTGGTATTTGATAGTGACAGCTACAATGGAAATAGTGGGGAAAAAAAGTTAACGTGTGATATCTTTGAAACTTAAAAATCAGAATAGTTGTTGGTCTTGAATTCATAAAGTTTTCTAAAGTTACATATATTGTGGCACATATGGCCATGTAGATGTGGTTTATGTGTGTATAAACATGCATGCACATTGTGTGCCAATATGTACATATCCATGCTGTGACAAAAGATTTTATTCTTAGGACTTAGTTAAGTTAATTTAAATACAAAAATAAGATAAAAAACATTGATCCCAAGTTACTCAGAGTATTTTCCTAATCATAACTGTGAAGAATGAATAAATGAATAAAAATTAAATATATTTTTCAGTTCCTAAATCCAAAGTCTGTTTCTGTCTAGATCACTTTTTGAGGAAATAAAAAGATCCCAGTTTTTGTTCATTGAGGAATAAAGAAGATTCAAAATATGACCTTTGATTAAATATGAAATTTGCCTTCTTAAGGCTCAAAAATTAATTATTCTAACCTGATCAAAATCAGGGCATTAACTCATATGGACTAATTGAATAGAATTTCACATTCTTTAATTCAGATTAAATAGTCACCTGATACTAGATGCATTAAAGAAATTCAATGCTCAAATCTCAGTCCCCTGCCATGATTATTCATACCTTTCAGTTGACTAATGATCCTAAAATAAAAACACAGATTACCGTGATTTTTTTCAAATTGTGTTTATACCAATAATGCATATCTAATTAAATATATCAATATTAATGAAACTCCTTTAAGGAGAGTTAACAAGTTAATATATTGGAAATATCCATGGAAGACGATTCGGTGAGAATCTTATTCATCACTGTACTTCTTTGAGTGCTAAAAATATGTATTTAGGGGCTGGGTCACAGCGGGTAGGGCATTTGCCTTGCACGTGGCTGACCCAGGTTCGATTCCCAGCATCCCATATGTTCCCCTGAGCACCACAAGGAGTAATTCCTGAGTGCAGAACCAGGAGTAACCCCTGTGCATTGCCAGGTGTGACCCAAAAAGCAAAAAAAAAAAAATATTTATATACGCTGATTATATTCGTATAAAAGATATAAAGTTTTTGTGTGAAAATAACATTTTAATAAAAATATTACTTTTTCTTTGTTTTTAGTTATTTCATTTGTCTTTTGTTGTCTTTCTTTTGGCTATACTCAGCAGTGCTCAGGGCTTACCTGCTGCTTTGCGAAGAACAATTCCTGGTGGAACTTGGAGAACAGGGATCAAATGTCTGCTGCATGTGAGATTAGTACCCTCCCTGCTGTACTACCCACTCCAAATTATCTCTTTTGGTGAGCAGGGCATTTTTAGTTTTTGGTAAGGACATCTATGTATATTTTTCATCATGTTATCCATTCTTTTAGTCAGTAGCCGTTTACAGAATGGATTGGGCAAAATGTTATTGTGCTGAAGTTAGTGACATTGAACCTTGCCATACAGATCACAGTTACAGTCCTCCCGTTCTTCATCGATTTGCTCGAGCGAGCCCAGTAACGTCTCCATTGGAGACTTTGTTGTTACTGTGTCTCGCATATCGAATACATCACGGGTAACTTGCCGGGTGCTGCCATGTGGGCGAGATACTCTCAGTAGCTTGCCAGTCTCTCAGAGAAGGGGTGGAGGAATCGAACTCGGGTCGGCCGTGTTGGCTGTGTGCAAGGCAAACACCCTACCACTGTGCTATCGCTCCAGCCCGCCATACAGATCTGTGAACCAAATAGTAATTTTTAATAAAATTTCGTATATATTTCACATCAGCCTCTAATTTTTACTGTGTTCTTTCTAGTGGAACTCAGTTCAGTCACTTCTTATTTTTGTGTTCCAGTGCATATTAGAATGCTCTTTGGGATAGTACTTATTTCCACATATGCTTATTTCCCCTATTCTCAGTTTTCATTTTAACCTCGTGGTTGCAATCATTCAGAGAAATGTCAGCAGATATGATGCATGCTGAGTCCACAGAGTTCTGAAATGTGCTTAAGCACAGAAATTTCTCTCTTGCACTCTTTTTTACCAGGAGGTCATGCTGACTGACCTGATGGTCTCAGAAAGACCAAAGGCACGTAGAGCACCTCAACAAAGCTTGGAACTAAAACTAATTGAAATGAGACCAGCATAGTTCTGCCGAACTGGCAAAAGATCAGCAGTTTGAAACCGAGAAGTCTCAGTAACCTATCAAAGTGATAGGTAAGTTTGTCTTATCAGCATGTTCTATGAACTGTCCTGTATAAAAAACTCCGAGGACAGCCAGGGCGTGGCCCTGATGGCTCTTCCCCTGGCCGCCCAGGTTCTGGTGGGCTTGGGCCACGTGCCCCCCCCCCCCCCAGTTGGGGCAGACAGCAGAAGAAGTGAGGGCCAGAATGGTTGATTGATCAGATGCCATTTATTCCATTCTCATCCCCATTCACTTCTCTCTCTCTCTCTCTCTCTCCTTCTCTCCCGGGCCCCAATCTGGAACCCCTCTTTCCTGGCTCTGGATCTGGATCTTGATCCCGATCTTCACTCCCCAGCCCACTCTTACCTTCTTTTTAAATCCCCAAACCATGAGGAGCTGGGCTTACACTTAGGTGTGGTCACAATCAATAGGGTTAAAGTTCTTCCCTTCAGGGGATGCTGCTTCTAGAACAGATGCTCTTTCTGCACGATGACCCACCCAAAGGCAGAAACCCATGGGTGCGTTTCTCCTCTCCTTGCCTAACAAACATATAGGCATTCATAATATTAATCATATTGTATGGACACAGTAAGAAATGCATTAAAGTTATAGAATTGCTCTCCTGGGGTCATCTCGATCTCAGACTTTCGTGCTCAGGCCAGATTAGTCTTTCCTATCTCTTGCAGGGTCCAAGTCTCATCGTTACTTTTGGATCATGACAGCATTTGTCATGATCAAGCACTTATAGATAAGAATTGTGGCACTTTGGCCAGGCCCATCTCGATGCCAGGGTAGCACATAGCTTACGGCTTGCCCCGGTTCCATCCAGTCGCTTGTCAGAACCCTGCTTTTGGGACACTAGGAAGTGAGGGCAACTGAAGCGTAAGTTGAGAAAGCAGATGCCCAGGAATGAATAATATCAGAAGCCAATTAAATCCCAAGTTACAAAAGCATAATATTTATTATCTTCTTGTATCTATGCAAAAGAACATTGCTTTAAAGTAAATGATTCAAAAGACATAAGGAGAGGAGAAAGGCAATATTAACTGACAATATAAGTTCAGTGTCCTAGAAAGATCTGTCCTTACAAATTAACAGAAGCTGATTAACTGTTTGGGGAAGAGGGCATAGAGAAGTGGTTACAGATAAACAAAAAAATGGGAGTGACTCGGGAGCACTTTGATGGGAGTGATCTGATAAACCTAAGCTGCTTGTGGCAAGGGAGAAAGGACAAAGCAATGTTATCCTACAGTTCTGTGTGGTTGAACAGGTTACAGGAATATGGGAGACAGAAATAACTTTTTTCTTTGTTTATTGAATCACCTTGAGCTACAGTTACAAAGCTTTCATGTTTGAGTATCAGTCATATGATGATCGGACACCATTCCTTCACCTGTGTGCATTTTTCACCTTCAATGTCCCCACTATCCCTCAAGGGCTCCCCTATCCTACCCCCCCGCCTCTATGGCAGACAATTTTCCTCGTACTCTCTCTCTACTTTTGGGCACTATGGTTTGCAATACAGATGCTGAAAGACTATCTCATTGCCACACCTCAGTCTTTCTCTTGGCAGCATATAATAAATTTATTTCATAATGCTTGCTCAAAGAAAATTAAAGAAATAAGAAATGGAATTATCAGAATTTTAAATTGAGTATTCAGGTGAATGCTTAAGACTAATAAATCAATAAAATGAAATGAGGAGGAGCAGTGACCAAGAATGATGATATGAATTTGTATGGAGTGATTAAACAACTCAGAAGCCTAAAATAAAACACAGATATTTGTAACTTCAATTCAGGCTTACATCAACCCTCAAAAATAAGTTGTTAAATTTAAGTAGTGGGTAATTCATACTAATATTAAATTGAAATTATTATTAATTCATTTTTTATAGATACACAATTAATTTTGATCCTTTTCCTTTAAAATAAAAGTAGCACAGCAGTAGAGAGTTTGCCTTGCACGCAGCCAACATGGCTGACCCGAGTTCGGTTCCTCAAGCTACCGAGAGTATCTCGCCCACACAGCAGAGCCTGGCAAGCTCCCCGTGACGTATTCAATATGCCAAACACAGTAACAACAAAATCTCCAATGGAGACGCTACTGGGCCCGCTCGAGCAAATCGACGAACAGTGGGAGGGCCTTTACCTTTACCTTTATATTTAATCAGACATATCACTTTTATGCAATTCTTTTGACTCCCCAGTGCACTCACACACATAGGTTGACTCAGTTTTTCTTCCATTACTATGTGCTAGACCAGAGAGTAGTAGAGCAACGTTAAGCATTCTTCCATGTTAAGGGTACATGAGAAGACACTGTACTATAAGTTTGCACTCTTATTTTGACCTAAGAATCTGAAAAATGTCAAAGATTGTTTCATGACTTTGTGTGAACCCATCACACATGGTCGTGTGCTCGATTTGGCTTTGTCTTTTAGAGACCTAAAACTAGCAATCATCAAATGGCATATTTCGGTGAGAACATAGTCATCAAAATTTGAAAATTCTGGTATGATGTTTCTGCTCTGTCCATGCTCTTCACACACATACTTAGATAAGAATAACAGCAGTTGATGAAAAGTTTTAGACACTCCAAAACGAGATGTAGTAAAACACTTGAAAAAAAAAGATGCATGTAGCCGTCCAGTGATGCCAACACAATTTATTAAAGAGGCTTTCCTTACTCCACTTCACATTACTTGCACCTTTATCAAAGATTAGATGAGCATATGATTGAGGAGAAATGTCAGTGTATTCAACCCTGTTCCATTGGTCTGCAGTTCTGCCTTTGTTCCAGTACCATGCTGTTTTAATTATTACTGCTTTGTAGTACAGTTTGAAGTTCGGGAGGTTGATTCCTCCCATTTTCTTTTTCCCAAGAATTGCTTTAGCTATTCGTGGGGGCTTATTGTTCCATATAAATTTCAAGAGTGTTTGCTCCATTTCTTTGAAGAATGTCATGGGTATCCTTATAGGGATTGCATTGAATTTATACAATGCTTTCGGTAGTATTGCCATTTTGACAATGTTAAGTCTCCCGAACCATGAGCAGGGGATATCTTTCCATTTCCTCATGTCCTCTTTTATTTCCTGAAGTAGCGTTTTGTAGTTTTCTTTGTACAGGTCCTTTACTTCCTTAGTTAAGCTGATTCCTAGGTATTTGATTTTCTGGGGCACAATTGTGAATGGGATTGTTTTTTTCATGTTGCTTTCTTCTCTCTCACTGTTTGCGTATAGGAAAGCCATGGACTTTTGGGTATTGATTTTATAACCTGCAACTTTACTATACGAGTCTATTGTTTCTAAGAGTTTTTTGGTGGAAGTTATTGGGTTCTCTAAGTAGAGTATCATATCATCTGCGAATAGTGAGAGCTTGATTTCTTCCTTTCCTACCTGAATGCCCTTAATATCTTTTTCCTGCCTAATCGCTATTGCAAGTACTTCCAGTACTATATTGAACAGCAGTGGAGAGAGTGGGCATCCCTGTCTCGTCCCTGATCTTAGAGGGAAGGCTCTCAGTTTTTCCCCATTGAGGATGATGCTTGCTGTAGGCTTGTGGTAGATGGCTTTAATTATGTTGAGGAAGGTCCCCTCTATACCCATTTTGGCTAGGGTTTTCATCATAAAGGGGTGCTGGATCTTATCAAATGCTTTCTCTGCATCTATTGATATGATCATATGCTTTTTATCTTTTCTTTTGTTGATATGGTGGATTATGTTGATTGATTTCCGAATGTTGAACCATCCTTGCATTCCTGGGATGAATCCTACTTGGTCATGGTGTATGATCTTTTTGATGAGTAGTTGGATTCTATTTGCTAGTAGTTTGTTGAGGATCTTTGCATCTGTGTTCATCAGGGATATCGGCCTGTAATTCTCTTTCTTTGTGGTATCTCTGTCTGCTTTTGGTATCAGTGTGATATTTGCTTCGTAGAAACTGTTTGGAAGTGTTTTTGATATTTCAATTTCGTGGAAAAGCTTAAAGAGTATTGGGAGTAAGTCCTCTTTAAAGATTTGGAAGAATTCACTAGTGAATCCATCCGGGCCAGGACTTTTGTGCTTGGGGAGACTTTTTATTACCATTTCAATTTCCTTGATGGTGATAGGTCTGTTCAGGTATTCCAGGTCTTCTTGCTTCAGCCTTGGGAGTCTGTAGGAGTCTAGGAATTTATCCATTTCCTCGAGGTTTTGATGTTCCGTGGCATAAAGCTTCTCAAAGTACTCCCTGAGGATCCTCTGAATTTCTGTGGTTTCTGTTGTAATGACCCCCTTTTCATTTCTGATTCGGTTTATTAGGGTTTTCTCTCTCCCTTTCTTTGTGAGTTTTGCTAGAGGCTTATCGATCTTGTTAATTTTCTCAAAGAACCAGCTCTTGGTTTCATTGATCTTTTGGATTGTTTTTTGGGTTTCCATCTCATTAATCTCTGCTCTGAGTTTTATTATTTCCTTTCTCCTGTTCGGGTTGTGCTCCTTTTTTTGGTCCTTCTCCAAGCTCTTAAGCTGTGAGGTTAGGTTACTTATGTGTGCTCGCTCCTCCTTCCTGAGGAATGCTTGTAGAGCTATAAACTTTCCTCTTAACACAGCCTTTGCTGTGTCCCATAAGTTTTGGTAACCCGTGTTCTCATTTTCATTCGTTTCTAGGAATCTTTTGATTTCCTCTTTGATTTCCTGTCTAATCCACTCGTTGTTCAATAGTGCACTGTTTAATTTCCAGGTGTTTGATTTAGTTTTCTGTTTTTGTGTGTGATTTACTTCTAATTTCAGCGCATTATGGTCTGAGAAGATTGTTGATACAATCTCTACCTTCTTAAGGCAAAAATGTATAGTCGAAGTGACATCTGCACTTGTTTGTTCATTGCAGCCCTCTTTACAATAGCCAGAAACTGGAAGAAACCTGAATGCCCAAGAACAGATGACTGGTTAAAGAAACTTTGGTACATCTACACAATGGAGTACTATGTAGCTCTTAGAAAAGATGAAGTCATGAAATTTACATACAAGTGGTACAATATGGAAAGTATCATGCTAAGCGAAATGAGTCAGAAAGAGAGGGATAGACATAGAAAGATTGCATTCATCTGGGGGATATAAAGTAACAAAGTATGAGATTAATACCCAAGAATAGCTGAGATCAGCACCAGGAGGATTACTCCATAACTTAGAGGCCAGCCGGGTATCCTAGAGGAAAGGGCTATTCAGATAGAGAAGGGAGCACCAAATAAAGGATGTTTGGAGGATCCTCCCAGGAGGGGAGATGCATGTCGAAAGTAGACTATGGACTGAACATGTTTGCCACTCAATGCCTCTTTTGCAGACCACAACACCCAAAAGGAGAGAGAGAACACAGGGGATTGCCCTGCCACAGAGACGGGGGGATGGGGGGATGGGGGTGGGAGGGATATTATCCATGGTGGTGGAAAATGGGCACTGGTGGAGGGATGGGTATCTGATCATTGTATAATTGAAACCAAAGCACAAAAAATTGTAAATCTACAACTTTAAAAAAAATAAAATAAAATAAAGGGGAAAAAAAAAAGATGGAAAAAAATCTGAGAAAGATTGAACAGCATACCAGAGAATTATGCAATGAGTTCAAGAGAAACGGCATAAGAACCATTGATTTTGTGAAGAATAGGACGGCAAATTCATTGAAGTAATAATAAGACTAAATTTGTAAGAATTTACCACACTTGAGGGATACAGATAGCAGGATCCAAGAGATCTATATGTTCCCAGAGAAAATTGATTCAAATAAGAGAACTCCAAGACACATTGTACTAAAAATTACAAAATCCAAAGATGAGATAGAATATTGAAGGCAGCAAGATCAAAGAACTTCTATACGAAAGAAAGCTTGTAAGGTTTGAAGAGTATCTATCAAATAAGGCTTCATGAGCCAGAAGAGAATCAATGTACATTTTACACAACCTCAGTGAAATAAAAATGTCACCAATAATCTATCCAGGTGGATTAGTATTCAAGTTTGAATGAAAGACTTAGGGCTTCAGGGACAGGTAATAGCTTAGGGAATTCAAAGCCTTAAAATCAGGTATTCAAGAGTTTTGAAGGAGCTTCTTTAAAAGGCAAAATAAACCTAGTGCTTAACATTGAGTATGGCATTCAGGCATGGTGTTTATTGTTGACCTCTATTATGTTAAAATATGTGGGTGTACTCCAATCCTGCTAAGGGATTTTATACATTTTTTCAGTAATGAATTAGCATTCATATAGTTATTTACTATAACATTTACTATAACATTTACCATGTTAAAATCTAATCAAGTTTTTTTATATGTTCATAGATTTTTACTGCAATATTTTGCTTATTAATGAATATACTGAAGCAGTATCTATATTATAAAATATTCTAATGCATTATTCCCTTTCTTAGCATAAAACTTCTATAATTCTATAGTCATATTTAAATTGTCCCATTGAACTTTTCTTAACACTCCTCACTCTTAGTAGTTTTCCTTGTAGAATTTGTTTTATTTTTAAAAAATCTTACAATGAATTAGCACAGTATTATTCATAATATTATATATTTCTTACTTTTATGTACTGTAAAAATATTTTTAAGATTGATTTACAAGTTTGAGGAATTCCAAGAGATTATATCTGTTCATTTATATATTTAGGTATCACAACCTCCACAACTGATTTAAAAAAAAGAAAGAGCGATTTATCCCAAATAGAAGGGAAAAAGAAACAAAGTAACAGAAATACAAACAGACAAAGTCATTGGAGCTGAGTATTTTGTCTATAGTTCTGTGGTTATCTGAGGGCTGAGGGTTAGAGGGAGACTTGGGAAACTGATGGATGAAAGTAGGCTCTTTGATAGGTGGTGTGGTGTTCTAGAGATGTATCTTATGAAAAGTGTGATTAACAATTCTGAGAATCCCAGCACTTCAGTAAAAGTTGTTTTAAAATATATAAAATAATTAAAACTTTTGTGACTGTATGCCTGTCTGACAACTATATGTGTAGGATGATGGATACATAGGTATGTAAATAAATAAATAAATAGATAAAGCAATAGATAATACAAGTGCATATGTAAATTTACCTATACAAATATATGTAAGAGGGCTGATACTGATCTATGTCGGTATCTGAGAAAATTTATGAAGCATTCCATTACTTATGAAATTATTTCATAATGGGATACATATCCCACAGAAAATGGAGTGGTGCATAGATGATTTCTCAGACACCAATATAGATCTGTGATCAACCTCTCTTACTTTTTCTAACTAAACATACAGACACACACACACACTCACACACACACACACTCATGATAAACTAAGGTTTTAAGGTCTGTTTAAACTATTCTTTATTTCTAGAGGTTATTTCAAGATTGTGCCAGTCAGTTTTTCACCAGGTAATGAAAACTCTTTAATTTCAAAGTGAGGTAATTTGCCAGTTATTTTTTCCACATAACCCTGGATAGCTAAGATTATTGATGGCACTTTCTGACATTGAGGCTAAAGCCCTTGGACTTTCCTGAACACTACTTCATTCTAGAGATTTAGGTTCTAAAAAAGATAAACTGGTTGGTTCCTGGATCACGGAAATACCAAGTTGTGTTTAGAAAGTTTCAACCTTAGTTCCTATCTTCTCCAAAGGGAAAATGGAATGGGAAATCAATTAATAATTGATAATGCTGATGTGATGTATCATTTTTGAAAATGCATAAAGTATGGGACTTGGAGAGCTTCTGGAAAACTGAGCATATGAACAGAACTTTCAATGGTCAGAAATGTATTCCCCTCAGTTCTGTGAAAAAACTTATCAGGTTACCCAACCAGAGGAGAGAGTTTGTGAACCTCTAATCTGTAGTCAAATCAGACAGTACTAGTAGAGAGCGAGGAAATTTAATATTTGATTTAAATCATGTGGGACCATGCTCTGAGTTCTTAATCTGTGGGACCAGAGTTAACTGTTGACTGTTAAACTCACATCAATAAGGTATACATTGGGTGCTGAGAATTGTTCTATAGGATAGACTCTGACATACATGGCAACTCTGCAACCTCTGAGATAAAAGGATTAGATAGTGAGTTTTTCCTACATAGTATCCCATTTGTTTCTCCATAATCCCTTACTATATATTTTCTCAACAACATCCATATTGATCATCCATCTTCTGTTTTATTCATCTCATAATTCATCACCCATAACACCTTGTCCATTATTATCCTTCCTAAATTCAAAAGCACATCTGATACTAGTTTTCCATCTTTGTTTTTCTTTGTGTTTGATTGGAAGTCAGACCTGGCAATCAGGGCTTTCTCCTAACTCTGAACTCAGGGATTGATCCTGACAGTACTCAGGGGACCATATGTGCTCTGAGGGATTGAACACAAGTAGGCCACATCCAAGGCAAGAGACTTCCCCATTAAACTTACTTCTCTGTCCATTCTGTCAATTTTTTAAAATAATAGTCTGGATATAAGGCATGATTAATTGCCTCTTTCATTCTTCTTTTTCTCTCAATGTCCTCAGTCACATTCGACGTAGTGAGCTGAATTAAGCCTTTCTCTTATTGCATGACTAAGAATAATTTGTCTTGCATCCTTCAGCATACATCTGTGTAGTGTTGGTGTTGTTTTTTAATGCCAGTAAAGAACCTAGCTTAGTGACACACTTAGCAATTTTCTTTCTGGAACATTCTTGCCTTGGCATTTTAATTCATGATATTTTCTTTGTTTGGAACAAAATTGTTTTGTTTTATTTTTTCCCCAAATCCACATGCCTAAATATTTTAATTTTGAAGATCAGGTCAAATATAACATTTTATAGCTTTACAATTACTTTTATATATTAATTATATTAAAAGAAACACATTATAGTAAATGAATATATGCTTAATTATTGATTTTAATTTCCTCTGGGGATATGCACATTTTAACTTTCTACTTCTGTTCTTTTATGATTGGGAGAATACCCGAGATTATGTGTGGTTATTGTGTATGTAAGGCATTTATGTTTACTATGGGTCAGATAAATCCTTTGCATATCTTTTTCAATAGGCAGTGATGCTAATAGTGCTTTTGCTGCTGTTAGGATAGACACTTTCTGGAGCTGGAATAAAAATGCAAGAGTTTAGGCTAGTTCTCAGAGCCCAGGAGAACCTTTGTCATTTTAAGTGAACTTTAAGTATCTTATTACCACTACATAAGAGACCAGATGACTCTTAATTTTACTGTACCTCTCTGAAGCCACTGAAATTTTCTGAAATAAATTACATGAATCTGTATTCATGAATCTATTCATGAATTTGTAAGGTTTTTTTCCTAATCTATTGGAAAGCTTTAATTAATAGATTTTCTCTGGAGAATCCATAGAGTAGGCAATTGGTAAATATATTTTTACCTGTGACTACAGAAATTACTTAATATTAAAATATATAACTGCTTTCTTTATCCACATTTTTAACCTAGAAATGCAATTTTTAAATTAGTATTTTGGATTGAATAATTTTATATGCTGCTCTTATCCAGGCTGCTGTACATTTTGCTTCCTAAGGGATTCTTTGTACTGTAAAGGGCATGGGCAAATCATTATCGATATACCCATAAGTTTTTGTACAACATTTCCGAGATGTGTTGGCTGGTTCAGGATTGGCCTTGATTATACTTGGAATGAAAGCACCAATACAGATTTAGAAAGTGCTGACACAGTACCACTGGCTTATATATCTATAACCAGTCTGTTTCCAATTTTACAAGAAGGTCTAGCTGGCAATGTTAGCATTTTTCAAAAGTTGAAAGCAATAGGAAATAACCCTCAGTTTAATAGCCTTGTTTTGCTAACAATGAGATTTTTTTCTATGAAAAGTATTGATTCATTTCAGCATTCCACCATAGATAATATTGTCAAAATTCTTTGCTCTCTCCGAAGAGAACCAACATATAATAGCTGACCCTTAGTATGAGTGTTATTACTCAGGGTAACTGAAATATTCAGAGGATATTCAAAGTATTCAAAGAAATTCTTTTTTGTTTTTGTTTGGGGGCCACACCTTATGATGCTCAAGTATTATTCTTGGCTTCGTGCTTAGGAATTCTCTTGGTGGTGCTTAAGAGACCACTGAGGATGCAAGGGACCAAATCCGGCTCAGCTTTGTGCAAGACAAGTGCCCCACCCACCACATTATCATTCTAAACCCTATTTATTGGCTCTATATACGATCTTCTTTTACATTGTATAATTTCAAGCCAACCACTTTTCATAAAATTTACCCAATTATAATAAGACCTACATTTAGGTTGAAAGTTGCGTCTCCCCAACCACATACTTGTTCTCAATGCTTCGATTGCTGGGAATAAAATTTCATTTGATATATTAATATATATAATTTAATTTTATATATAAATATGTATGAAATTTCATACATATTTATATATAAAACCAGTGTGTAATAGCTTTTTGATATTTGATACATATTAGTGCTGTTTTGGAAGAATTCAGGAATAATGAATAGTAATAAGGCCTACTGTCCTAAAAAGAAGAGTTTGACATCACAAAAATGACAAGTGGATAGGGTAGTTAGCTTTTACCCTTTGTCTTGGCACCAAATGTATCTTTACTTTTCAATGTTATTCTTAATGTTTATTCATTTCTCCTACTTTCTCAGAAAATGGTTCAATTTATAATGTTGACAACACTTTTTGTTATAGCCTCCAGTTGATGCAGTTCTCATCTACCGTCTTTTATTGTATCTGTTGGGACATGATTTCAAAATAAATATTTTATTTATTCACTGATTGCTTGTGAAGTTTATTCTAGAATGAAAATGGTGTAGCTATGGAACAAGAATTGGACATAGTAGATACCCTAGAATATCAAGCGCTTTTCCAGATTTTGTAGTAACATAAAATGATGGCAAAATATTGGATATGATGATCTTGCTTGTGTGTATCTGCACTTTTAGCTCAGCGTTCATATAATGAAACATTCATAGTATTTTTTAAAAGAAGAAAAGTTTTATACAGTATGACTAGTAACATTAAAATAAGAAAGAATCAAAATGTTATATAATACATGTGTGTATATATATATAATATAAGGTAAAGATGATATGAGAAACCTATTTTATTATGTATAATATTTAACATTCTGCTTACATGTGTACTCTGCAGCACTGCACTATAGCACTGTCCTTCCGTTGTTCATCAATTTGCTCAAGCGGGCCCAGTAACATTGTGAGACTTCTTGTTACTGTGTTTGGCAGATCGAATATGTCACAGGGAGCTTGCCAGACTTTGCTCTGTGGGTGAGATACTCTTGGTAGCTTGCTGGGCTCTCCGAGAGGGGTGGAGGAAATGAACTCTGGTTGACCAACAGGTTGCTTGCAAGGCAAATGCCCTACTCACAGCATTCTGCTTATAAAGACAAAAATTGTCCCAAATGCTGAATTAATTTATCAGTAGATGATACCAGGAATTGGAACCCTTACACATACTATTTTTTGAATGTTAGAGAACTAGAAAATTATGTGTTTCTTTTTATGTATTTAACATATTCTATATTATATCAAATGCATTATGTAAATAAATGTCAATGTTTTCCAAATAAACTATCCAAATGGAACATATTAATAAATAAATCACACTAGTGCTTTATTGAGTTGTACTAAAATTGACTTAATTCCATTTATAAACTAGATACCAAATTATTTATGCAAAAATTGACATGTATTTCTGTACAAATATATTAGTAAACATGTTTCTATTTTGAGGAAGAATTTAATTCGCTGTAGACACTAAGAATTGTAGTATGAAAATAAATTCTGAGTGAGCAGAATATCAAGGAAATCAATTATCCATATTGCTTCTTTAGAAGTAGATGAATCTCATATGAAATGCCAAAACTAGAATGTAATTACCTCAATAAACATCATTTATAAGCAATCATTTTTGGGATTCAAAATAAGTTCTTATTTCTGAGAACCTAACACACGGATCATAATAATAGTGCCAGTGTCTCTAATGTCACAAAGGCGTTGGAAAGCATCCAAGATACATTCTTGTTTATGCCTTTTACCAGCTGTAATTTATCACGTTTAGCCAGAGCCTGAGTTAGTGGCTCCTTGACATAAGCACAGAAGGTTTGAAACAAAGCAAATATTTTTGAAACTGCAAAGAAGGAAACTTCACACTATGCAAAATAGCTGAGGGCCATGTCCTGAACTGTGTAATTAGTCAATGAATGTTTATTTTGATAGAATAATGACTGTATCAATTTGCTAGAAAACTTGAAGGCAGTACTCAGTGAGAAAACTGTTGAATTCAATTGCAACATGTACTCTATTCTCCTTGATAATGATATCTGAATTAAAGCCTCATGAGAAAGTTATTTTTTTTTCAGGTCTAAGCTTCCCTTGAATTGCAAATTATTACTTTTCTCAACATAACTATGATGGTCGCTTTCAGTTTCTGCTGTGAAACAGCAGTTTCTAATGCCAAATTGACATTTAAGAGCATTGTGGGAAACTACCACGAGTCTTGCAGAAAAATAATATAGATTTTTAGGGGGTAGAGACTTATACAGGAATTATAAAATTCCCTTAGAACATTCAGAATTCCTGGCAAATCTCCCTGGTATTGATGAGTATTGACCCATTCCTCTCTTGAATAGCAGGAATGCCACACCAGTCATTTCTTTTTGTTTTTAGCTTCTATACTGGAAACCTAGAAGCATAGTCACTGGACTCAGAATAGATTGCCCTCACATTGAAAAATGCCTACACAGCTCTGCCGATTACCCAGTGCATTTAGATTCAATAGCAATATGGCTAAAATCCTTTTCAAACAATTACGATCATTTGCATTTTCCCATGGATACAAAAAAATGTGCTGTTCCATTTTAGTTAGTTGACCAGCTTCTGTAACACATTTGCACCATGGGTATTTATTTATACAGGTAAAATAATATGTATAATTTTTCTCCAAAGTTTTCTAGAGGCATAATCTGTTCTCTAGTTTCCAAACCAATGAATATTGCCTTGTAACATTTTAAACCCTAGTTATTATTATTACTATTACTACTTAGATTTAGGGGCCATTCATCACTGTGAGACCTTACTCCTGGGCATTCTGGGGAGGGGTCCATATGTGTTGTTGAGGATCAAATCACTCATGGAGGTTGGCTCTATGCAAGACAAACACCTTAAACTTCATATTGTGTCTAAAATAACTCCTCTCTAGGTGTAAGCAACTTGGGGTAGAGAGAAAGGTTCCTGATCTGAGCTTGATTGGTAAAGTGGTTGTTGATTGTTCTAACTTTTGTTCTGAGGAGATGACTTGCTTCTGCTTTAGGTCAGTTCTCACCAGCTTGCTTGCCCCAAATTCTTATACATAATAAAAAGTTTATATTCGTTGGGACGGGCACGGAGGCCCAGCTCTGGGCAACAAAGCTGAACGGCTCCAATTTCAAACAGGTACAGCCCGCCTCCAAGGGCCTGGGACCCTTTCTGGGCATGCGCACGTAGATCCAGCCCCTAGACAGCCGGTTTTCAACCCCTGAGCTGCGCGGGACTGGCACGGAGGCCCAGCTCTAGGCAACAAAGCTGAACGGCTCCAATTCCAAACAGGAGACGTTCCCAACTCCTCGCCAGTGCCAGGGATTGTTTCCGGAGCCGCGGCCGCTAACGCGGCCGCAAAATGTTTTCCCACTGCGAATGCCTTAGGAACCATAAGCTACCTTCTTAGATGGAAACTTCTCTAGTTTAGCTCAGCCACTAGAAACACAGTAGCCAATAACTCATAAGCCTATCTTAACTCACACTGCATATCAAGCAGAATAGTAACAGTGAACGTGAAGGACTAAACCACACCTCTCACAATGGTAAAGCAACGCAAAAGCCCACCAAACTTTCATATTGAAGAGTCTAGCCCAGATGACACCAACAGTACTGTAGTGTTAGACAACCTCTCTGACAAGGAATTCAGGAGGGAGCTACTTAGGATGCTTAGGGAATTAAAAGAAACAATGGAAAGCAATGCCAATAGAAGACAAGAGGATCTGAAGGCAGAAATGAGGAAAATGCAATCAGAAATGTCAGACCTGAAAAATCTCGTAGGCGAATTGAAAAGCTCAGTGGAAGGCCTCAGCAGCAGAGTAACAGCTGCTGAGAACAGAATCAGTGAGCTCGAAGATGAAGTTCAGAGACTCTCCAGAAAAGAGCAGAAAATGGAAAAGAGACTCACAATTCGGGAACAGATGGCAAGAGAAGATCGTGATGAAGCCAAGAGGGGTAACATAAGAATCATTGGAGTCCCAGAGGTACAGGAAGAAAACCTCGATGAAGAAGAAACTGTCAAAGAAATCATTGCTACAACATTTCCAGAGCTGAAGAAAACTTGTGACCACATTCAGGAGGCCCGAAGGGTACCAGCTAGAAGAAATCCGAATAAAAATACCCCAAGACACATTCTGATCAAAATGCCCAAAACCTTAGACAAAGACAAAATTCTGAAAGCAGCAAGATCGAAGAAAGAAATCTCTTACAAAGGAGCATCCTTAAAATTCACAGCTGATTTTTCTGATGAAACCCTCATGGCCCGAAAACAGTGGTGGAACATAGTGAAAAAACTCAATGAAATAAATGCCTCTCCAGAAAAACTTTACCCAGCGAGACTCTCATTCATAATAGAAGGAACAACACACAGTTTCACAGACAAACAACAGCTCAGGAACTTCATAGACTCAAAACCATGGTTACAAGAACAACTAAATGGGCTACTTTAAGGCAAGAAAGGCCCCTCAAATACACCAAATTTTAACAGAACAATGGGACAAAATCCCATAACAATAATCTCTCTCAATGTCAATGGGCTAAACGCACCAATTAAAAGACATAGAGTGGCAGGATGGATTAGAAAATTGAACCCAACATTCTGCTGCCTGCAAGAAACGCATCTCAATAGTCAAAGCAAACACAGACTCGGAGTCAAAGGCTGGAAAACAATCCTACAGGCAAACAACTCCCATAAAAAAGCTGGGGTAGCCATCCTTATATCAGACCACATTGATTTCAGAGTGAGGAAAGTCATAAGAGACAGTGAAGGCCATTTCTTATTGATCAAAGGATCTGTACAACAGGAAGAACTTACAATAATAAATGTATATGCACCTAATGAGAGACCAGCAAAGTACTTAAAACAACTACTCATAGATTTGGAAAAAGACATCAATAGCAACACAATACTAGTGGGAGACTTCAACACTGCTTTGTCACCTCTTGATAGATCAACCAGACTCAAGCTTAGCAAGGACATACTTCATTTGAGGGAAACAATGGAAGAAAGGGACTTAGTAGATATATATAGGACACTTCATCCACAAAAAGCTGAATACACATTCTTCTCAAGCGTCCATGGAACATTCTCCAAGATAGACCACATGCTGAGCCACAAAACATGCCTCCATAAAATTAAGAAGGTAGAGATTGTATCAACAATCTTCTCAGACCATAATGCGCTGAAATTAGAAGTAAATCACACACAAAAACAGAAAACTAAATCAAACACCTGGAAATTAAACAGTGCACTATTGAACAACGAGTGGATTAGACAGGAAATCAAAGAGGAAATCAAAAGATTCCTAGAAACGAATGAAAATGAGAACACGAGTTACCAAAACTTATGGGACACAGCAAAGGCTGTGTTAAGAGGAAAGTTTATCGCTCTACAAGCATTCCTCAGGAAGGAGCAGCGAACACACATAAGTAACCTAACCTCATAGCTTAAGAGCTTGGAGAAGGACCAAACAAAGTAGCACAACCCGAACAGGAGAAAGGAAATAATAAAACTCAGAGCAGAGATTAATGAGATGGAAACCCAAAAAACAATCCAAAAGATCAATGAAACCAAAAGCTGGTTCTTTGAGAAAATTAACAAGATCGATAAGCCGCTAGCAAAACTGACAAAGAAAGGGAGAGAGAAAACCCTAATAAACCGAATCAGAAATGAAAAGGGGGTCATTACAACAGAAACTACAGAAATTCAGAGGATCCTCAGGGAGTACTTTGAGAAGCTTTATGCCACGGAACATCAAAACCTCGAGGAAATGGATAAATTCCTAGACTCCTACAGACTCCCAAGGCTGAACCAAGAAGACCTGGATTACCTGAACAGACCTATCACCATCAAGGAAATTTAACTGGTAATAAAAAGTCTACCCAAGCACAAAAGTCCGGGCCCAGATGGATTCACTAGTGAATTCTTCCAAATCTTTAAAGAGGACTTACTCCCAATGCTCTTTAAGCTTTTCCACGAAATTGAAATATCAAAAACACTTCCGAACAGTTTCTACGAAGCAAATATCACACTGATACCAAAAGCAGACAGAGATACCACAAAGAAAGAGAATTACAGGCCGATATCCCTGATGAACACAGATGCAAAGATCCTCAACAAACTATTAGCAAATAGAATCCAACTACTCATCAAAAAGATCATACACCATGACCAAGTAGGATTCATCCCAGGGATGCAAGGATGGTTTAACATTCGAAAATCAATCAACATAATCCATCATATCAACAAAAGAAAAGATAAAAAGCATATGATTATATCAATAGATGCAGAGAAAGCATTTGACAAGATCCAGCACCGCTTTATGATGAAAACCCTAGCCAAAATGGGTATAGAGGGGACCTTCCTCAACATAATTAAAGCCATCTACCACAAGCCTACAGCAAGCATCATCCTCAATGGGGAAAAACTGAGAGCCTTCCCTCTAAGATCAGGGACGAGACAGGGATGCCCACTCTCTCCACTTCTGTTCAATATAGTACTGGAAGTACTTGCAATAGCGATTAGGCAAGAAAAAGATATTAAGGGCATTCAGGTAGGAAAGGAAGAAATCAAGCTCTCACTATTCGCAGATGATATGATACTCTACTTAGAGAACCCAATAACCTCCACCAAAAACTCCTAGAAACAATAGACTCGTATAGTAAAGTTGCAGGTTATAAAATCAATACCCCAAAGTCCATGGCTTTCCTATACGCAAACAGTGAGAGAGAAGAAAGCAACATGAAAAAAACAATCCCGTTCACAATTGTGCCCCAGAAAATCAAGTACCTAGGAATCAGCTTAACTAAGGAAGTAAAGGACCTGTACAAAGAAAACTACAAAACGCTAATTCAGGAAATAAAAGAGGACATGAGGAAATGGAAAGATATCCCCTGCTCATGGGTTGGGAGACTTAACATTGTCAAAATGGCAATACTACCAAAAGCATTGTATAAATTCAATGCAATCTCTATAAGGATACCTATGACATTCTTCAAAGAAATGGAGCAAACACTCCTGAAATTTATATGGAACAATAAGCCCCCACGAATAGCTAAAGCAATTCTTGGAAAAAAGAAAATGGGGGGAATCAACCTCCCGAACTTCAAACTGTACTACAAAGCAGTAATAATTAAAACAGCATGGTCCTGGAACAAAGGCAGAACTGCAGACCAATGGAACAGGGTTGAATACACTGACATCTCCCCTCAATCATATGATCATCTAATCTTTGATACAGGTGCAAGTAATGTGAAGTGGAGTAAGGAAAGCCTCTTTAATAAATTATGTTTGCATCATTGGATGGCTACATGCAAAAAAATAGTCTCAGAACTCTGCCTAACACCATGTACAAAAGTAAGATCAAAATGGATTAAAGACCTCAACATCAGACCAGAAACCATAAGGTATATTGAAAATAAAGTTGGCAAAACCCTCCATGATATTGAAGCTAATGGTATCTTCAAAGATGCCACGCCACTGGCCAAGCAAGTGAAAACAGAGATAGATAAATGGGACTATCTTAAACTAAGAAGCTTCTGCACCTCCAAAGAAACAGTGACCAAAATACAAAGACAGTCTACAGAATGGGAAAGGATATTCGCCGAATACACATCTGACAAGGGGTTGATATCCAGGATATACAAAATACTGGTTAAACTCCACAAGAAGAAAACATCCAACCCCATCCAAAAATGGGGCAATGAAATGAACAGAAACTTTCTCAAAGAAGAAATCCGAATGGCAAAAAAGCACATGAGAAAATGCTCTACATCATTAATCACCAGAGAGATGCAGATCAAAACCACAATGTGATACCATCTCACACCTCAGAGACTGGCCCACATTCAAAAGAACAAAAGCAACCAATGCTGGCGTGGATGTGGCGAGAAAGGGACACTCCTTCACTGTTGGTGGGAATGTCCACTGGTTCAGCCCTTCTGGACAACAGTATGGATGATTCTCAAAAATTAGAAATTGAGCTCCCATTTGACCCAGCAATACCACTCCTGGGAATATATCCCAGAGAAGCAAAAATATATAGTCGAAGTGACATCTGCACTTGTTTGTTCATTGCAGCACTCTTTACAATAGCCAGAAACTGGAAGAAACCTGAATGCCCAAGAACAGATGACTGGTTAAAGAAACTTTGGTACATCTACACAATGGAGTACTATGTAGCTCTTAGAAAAGATGAAGTCATGAAATTTACATACAAGTGGTACAATATGGAAAGTATCATGCTAAGCGAAATGAGTCAGAAAGAGAGGGATAGACATAGAAAGATTGCATTCATCTGGGGGATATAAAGTAACAAAGTATGAGATTAATACCCAAGAATAGCTGAGATCAGCACCAGGAGGATTACTCCATAACTTAGAGGCCAGCCGGGTATCCTAGAGGAAAGGGCAGTTCAGATAGAGAAGGGAGCACCAAATAAAGGATGTTTGGAGGATCCTCCCAGGAGGGGAGATGCATGTCGAAAGTAGACTATGGACTGAACATGTTTGCCACTCAATGCCTCTTTTGCAGACCACAACACCCAAAAAGAGAGAGAGAACACAGGGGATTGTCCTGCCACAGAGGCAGGGGGGGATGGGGGGATGGGGGTGGGAGGAATATTATCCATGGTGGTGAAGAACGGGCACTGGTGGAGAGATGGGTATCTGATCATTGTATGATTGAAACCCAAGCACAAAAAAAATTGTAAATCTACAACTGTAAAAAAATAAAGAAAGAAAGAAAATTAAAAAAAAAAGTTTATATTCTAAGAATGCTAAACACCACCTGCACGTGGGCAGTATTTGCTTTAGGTTTCAAGCCAACTATACAAAATTATTGTGTAATTTTGTTGGGGAGAACTTACATCCCAAGAGTATACGTATTCAATTAAATTAACTCTAACAGGGGCCAGGAGATAGATATATCTTATAGGTATGGAATCAAGCAGGTTGACAAAGAGTTGTGGAGCAACAGAAAGTGACAGGAAAACAGAAACTTTTTTTCTGTGCTAGGTACCCAGAAATTTCCTATGAGTAAGACATCACAACCACCATGGAGTAGAGAAGGCATCTCAAATGTGACCAATTTTCACCCTTTTTCAGATGTGAATGTGAATGATCTTATTGGGACCACATGTTGAAGGTTTTTTTTTTTTTCTAATCACCACGAGATACACAGTTACAAGGTTATTCAAGGGTTCAGTCAAACAATGTACCGATACCCATCTGTCCTTTCACCAGTGTACATTTATCATCACCAGTAGCCCCAGTTTTTTGCCATGCTCCCCACCTACATCCCTTCACCCCCCCCAAGGCTGCCTCTGTGAAAGGCAATTTTCTTCTTCCTCTTTCTTTCTCTCACTTGCTCTTTCCTTCTTGGTAGTAAGGTTTGCAATACAGGTACTGAGACATTATCCATAGGGGGAAGGCAATTAGGATAGAGAAGGAACCACTATGATAGTGATAGTTGAAAATGATTTCTCTGAACTAGAACTGAGTACTGAAAGTAGGTAAAGGGATATACATGTTTATCTTGATCAAGGCAGGGCCTCATATCTTTGTTCTTACCTTTGACCTGTCTATCATATCAGTAATAGAAGTCACTATCACTATTACCCAGACTTTGCAACAGTGTGGTGATATTTTATTTCAGTATCTCTCTCCTTTCCAGTAACTGGGGTCATGGTGGTGACAGTGCATAGGTTTTGATTTATCAGATTTTTTGTAATGTCAACAGTTACTATCAGCTGTCCCTCAGTTTTTTAAGAGCCAGTACAGAGTTCTAAAACTTATTTAGAGTTTTAGGAAACCACATCATACTATATCCTTCAAATTTCTGTTGGCCAAAGCCAGTAACAGGTCAGTTCACATTCAAGTGAAGGAGAAAGATTATCTCAATAGGAGAGATTTTAAAGTCACTTTCTAAAAGGGAAGAACAATGAATTTTTGACATTGTTGTGATTTATCAAAACTTTCTTATATAATATCTTCAAGAGATACTTTTAAAATAAAAATAAATTTCATGACAATCACTGGAAAAGTGGGAATGAAAGAATAAAAGAGAAGAGAAAAAGGAAGGAATGGTGTGAGGATGAAGAGATCAAGGAAGTAAGATTATAGACAAAATAAAAGTCCAAATACCAGAGGAGTGTTGGTTATCAGAGTGGCAAGAAATAATAAGCAAGCAAAAGAAATAAAAGAATTTTCAGTTTGTTTTGGGAAGAAAACTGAGTTCTTGGTACAGGTCAAAATTTGGCATAAGCAAATCTTAAATTACAGTGTTGTACTACTGAATTTTACAATTGTAAGCCACCTTTAGTTCCCTAAAAAGTGAAAATAATATAAATTATTTTTCAAAATCGTACTGGACAGGGGAGATAGAATGTGGTGAAGGTGCATACTTTTATGCAGCATTCTTTAAATCCCGAGGACCACAAGGTTCCCCAAAAATTATAGGATGTGCTCCGTAAACACATCAGATGCATGGCATTTGGTCCTAGAACACACTTATAGGTCCCAGTAGCAAAGTGTCCTTGATCCCCAGTGACTAAGAATTACTGAGAGGAGCCTTTAGCACTTCTGAGCACATCTTCCCTGCAAAATAAGTACAGGAAAAGCTAAAAACAAATTTAAACTTCCCTTTTAATATGGAAGAAATTAAGTTCCAGAAAAGTACCTGATTTAGTTGGGAACACACAGCTAGTCTATGGACAAAGCTGAGACCTCAGATATCAGCTCTCCAGGCAGAAGTCCTGCTAGTCTATTCTGAAGATACCAGTTCATATCCCAGAACACATAAAATCTGGTGATTTGCCTCCATGTTATAGTTTGTGTGGATCTGTCTATGTGTCTTTGAATGGGTGCGTTTGTTTATATCCACATTTCATAAAGACTACAATTTAATTATTGTTACTATTTCTAAAGTCCTTTTTGGGGGGAGGTGGGTGTCACACCTGCTTGTATTCAGAGCTTACTCCCCACTCTGTGCTCAGGAATCGCTTTTGTAAGGTACCAGTCAATCTATGCAAGAAAAATGCTGTAACCCCTAGAATATCTTTCCAGGCTCTATGGTTTATTTTTAAACACAGCAACCTGCAATAATTCTCAAAAGACATGGGATCACTTGTAGAATTAGTTAGCTTGGAGATAAGGACACCACAGTTCAGTTTGGCCAGAAACTGTAGTCCTCAGGGCTAAAACCTAAAGTGAGCCACTGGAAATATTCCAGTGGTGTTTGGCATTCACCAAAGCTACAATTTAGAGTGCTGAGTTCAAGTGGCACCAGGGATAGAACTTGAGGTCTTGTACTTGGCAGGCGTATGATCTGACTTTTTAGGGCACGCCCCACTGTGTAAATTCAAAAAGACAGCACCCAGGGACACCAGATGTGTAAATTCAAAAAAACCGCAGCAGTCTACCTCTCTCTCGGGCTGCTTCCCCCACCTCGGGGAGGTCGATGGCGATAGGCAGGTGAAGGAAGGAAACGAGGGCCAGGCTGGTTGGTGTCAGTTGCAGTTTATTCCCCATCTCTATTCTCCTCTGATTCTCCTCCTACTTCTTCCTCCCCCATGCTACTTCATTTTCCTTCTCATTCCCCCTTCATTCTCCTTCTGGCTCAGGAATCTGGATCTGGATCCCTTTCTCCTTCTCCTTCTGGAGTCTGGATCCTGATCCCCTTCTCCTCTGGAATCTAACCCCCCCCCCCCCAGCTCACTCTTCCAGCCTAGTTAAGTCCCAAAACCATGAGGGGTTGGGGCTTACACATAGGTGTGGTTACAATCAATAGGGGTACAGTTCTTTCCCTTGGGGAAAGCCACTTCTAGGACTGACAATCTCTCAGCAGGATGACCCACCCTAGAACGGAATCCCCTGGGTATGTTTCTCCTCTCCTTGTCCAACAAACATATAAGCATACATAATACAAATCATTTAGTATGGATACAGTAAGAAATACCAAAGCTTATAGAATTGCTATCCTAGGGCCATCTTGATCTCAGATTATAGTGCTCAGGCCAGATAGTCTTTCCTGTTCCTAGCAGGGTCCTAGTCTTGTCGTTACTTTTGGATCATGAAAGCATTTGTATATGATCAAGCTCTTAACTTATAGTTAAGAATCGTGACACTTTGACCTGGCCCATTTCAATGCTAGGGTAGTTCACCATTTGCTCTGGGTCCATTCAGTCCCTTGTCAGGACCCTGCTTTTGGTGTGTTAAGGGCAACCGAGGTTTAAGTCAAGAAAGCAGATGCCCTGGAGTGAATAATATTCAAAGCCAATTAAATCCTAAATTACAAAAGCATAATATTAATCGTCTTCCTGTATCTATACAAAAAGGACATTGCTTTAAAGTAAACTATTCACAAGACATAAGGAAAGGAGAAAGGCAATATTAACTTACAATACAAGTTCAGTGTCCTAGAAGGATCTGACCTTACAAATTAACAGAGTTTGATGAGGGGGAAAAGCTGATTAACTGGTTGGGGAAGAGAGCATAGAGAAGTGTTTACAGATAAAAGAAGGAATGGGAGTGACTCGGGAGCACTGTGATGGGTGTAACCTGATAAACCTATGCTCCTTGTGGCAAGGGAGAAAGGACAAAGCAATGTCATCCTACACCCCATGTCCCATATTAGAAACATTCATTATAATTTTGATTTTTTTAAGGATGTGCTTAGGGCTTGTACTGATTTTGTGTTCAGAGGTCAGTCCTGGTGCAGCATGGAGGACCATATGTGGTGGGAAGGATCAAGCCATCTGAAAAGCAAAATCTTTCCCTCATTTACTGTCTGTCCAGCTTCCAAATAAGAATTTTAAAATAATTAAAGACCACTCTAAAGTTTTAAATTCCTATCTTAAGAGAATAAAGAACTCTGTGACCAAAACTGAGGACAAGTCATAAATTTCTAATGAGGAACTAAACCTAGTAACATAATAATACAATAAAAGGCTCAAAAGATACCATGGTATATTGAAATGTATATGTTAATCTTTAAAGAAGAATGAAAGCAAGGTGAAATTTTTATTAAGTTTTTCAGTTCAAGGAAGGTAGAAGGCACAAATACAAGATTGTCTTTAGCTTTCCCTTGATTCATCATAGAGATTATGCAACATATAGACATATTTTTATGAAAAAAATCATCACAATAGCACTATCTTCCATATCATTTTGCTCATTTTTACATAGATTAATATTTTGAAAATTTTGCTAGTGGCATGCATTTTTTATTATTTTCTAATACATTTTTGAAAATAAATGCCCTGTGGTTCCAACATCCATGGTTTTTTACCAAAGAAGAATTTCCACTGAGAAATGTTACATTATTATCTTAAAAGAGATGTGTTATTTTTTTTTCCACAAAAGAAGGCTTTCCAAGTCCAAAGTCACATACAATTATGTACTACAGAGCAGAATAATAGAACAGTACACTAGGATAAATTCTGTGCCCACTTAATTGAAACACTTGCCAAGAAACTGGAGGAGAGCAATGTATTTCAATCACTCTAAACAATGGATAAATGAGACACATTCCTTCTAAATGACACATTTTAGCTGTCTGCACGCCTATTCACAGTTGTGCGTGGTAGCATAAGTTTGTCACTCTGTTCCTTACAATAAGTCCATTTCAAGCTGTGCTTTGAAATTGTTTATTCCAAAGAGCTTTCGTGATATTAAGAGAAAACATAATGCTTTTTAATGCAGCTATAAATGTTCTTATATGCAAAGCAGTGTATTTTTCATTCCCTAGAGTACATATATATACACACATATTTATGTACATATATGCATGTATATATACATGTACATACAATGTATATATACACACATATATATACACACACTCTAGAGAATGAAAAATACATTGTAGGTACATGTATATGTACAAGCAAATATGTACATATATGTACTATATACATAAATATATATACATTTACACATATGCCATGGCTTTCTCTCTAAATCTGTATCTTGATCGCTGTACAGTGTGAACATTTTAACTTTCCCTTTAAACTTAGTTGTCTTAAATTTAATACTTCTAAAATAATCTTCAGTTCAGTATTTATTAAGCGTGGATATACAGATTAGTCTAAGTAATTAATCAAAGAACAGTGAGTATAATGTATTTCAACAATAATACTGCTAAGTATCTCTTTTTCAAAAAAATTCCGGAAAATAAATTAACCTGACAAAAAAGAAACCAAGCAGATAATTCTGTCCTGAAGAAGACCAAAATAAAAATAAAGTGAAAGTAGATAACATATTGATGAGTAATAGGCAGAGGGTGCATAATTTAATATCAAAACCATCACATATTTGAAAATGGAAAGGGTTTTATTGATCACTATATCATAACTTCAGATACATACATAAGGACTCAGGTAAGCTACATATATGGATTATTTTATTTCCCTAGTTACTAATTCAAGGCTATCTATCCTCATACACACATATTTATACATATATAGTATTTCGTATCTACATACATGCCTATAAATTCTTTAGCTTATTTTGGAGCCATACACCATACTAGGAGGCTAGTCTTGGCTTGATACTCAGCAGTTGCTCTGTGCAGTTTCTGAGGACCTTGTGGCAATGTGTTAATACATATCAAACCTAGACCTCCTGCAGGTAGAATATATCCACCTCATTGAGCTGTATCACTAGGCCTTAAAATTATAATATTATTTTTTTCTAATTTATTTATGCTATTTTATAATATATGTATATTTTATTGGATCACACCTTTCTGTGCTCAGACATTAGTCCTAGCTCTGTGCTTAAAGATCATTCCTGACAGTACTTATGAGAACGTATGTGGTACCAGAGCTAGAACAGGGTTGTCAACACGAAAGCAAAGTGTCTGACCCACAGTGCTGTCTCTAGGGCTCCTGTTTCTTTTATAACCACAGTCAGTGAAACATACCCAGGCAGTGTGGACTTCATGGCCCAGTGGATGAGCTTTGACCCAGTGTGGGCAGGCTTGTGGGTCATCTGGCTATGCTTGGTGAGGCCGTGAGATGCCAAATATCAAGCCCAAGGTTTTGCACGTGATACCGTTCAACCATCTGGGCCATTCTCTAGCATTCTTATACTCTCAGCTATCTAAGCTTTATTAATTGAAGAGAAGGAATTAAGGATGGCAAGTGTTGCCATAGCAAAGCAATATAAAACATTTCCTCCAACCCTTGATATGGCAATATCCCAAGAAATATCTGAATTTTAAAATGCCCTACATATTAATGTGAACTAGGCATAAATTTTTTCATCATTTCCTCCTCATTCTTTCCATTGTGGCTGTCATTATTGTTATGCTTAGGGTCTTGCTTAAACTTGTCTCCCTTAATCGTGCACTTGATTATGGTGCTCAACAGATACCACACACTTTAATTAGAGACACACATGCCATTGGGGGTGTCTCTCGTTGAGCTGGAACACCCATTTGAATCCACATCTAATGGTAGTGTGAGCACTGTAGCACTGTAGCACTGTCCTCCCGTTTTTCATCGATTTGCTCAAGCAGGCACCAGTAACATCACACAACAAATTGTGAGACTTGTTGTTACTGTGTTTGGCATATCAAATATGTCACGGGTAGCTTGCCAGACTCTGCGGTGTGGGCCAGATACTCTCGGTAGCTTGCCGGGCTCTTCAAGAGGGACAGAGGAATCAAACCCACAGTCAGCCATGTTGGCCTCGTGCAAGGCAAATGCCCTACCCGCTGTGCTATAGATCCAGCCCAGTAGTGCCAGCAGAGGTTTCTAATTCACAGGCTCGCCTGGAGTTCCTATCCTGGCTGTGGCACTCATACATCTGTAATTGAGCTATAGATCACACACACTGTGAACTCTTCACACAATCCTGATTGTGTGTCAGAGATCATGCACTGTGCCATAATGTAAGTTACAGGGCCCCAAATAGCACAGGTACCAGAATCATACTCAGCACACATGGGTGGATCCGGGAGTTGAACCCAAGGCCTTGTGCTAGAAGGCAATGTTTTTAACCACTCAATCTCACTCAGGGTCCTTTAATATCTTAAGCTTCTTAAGCTTCACATAGTCTTAAACCTGAAAAAATGTTATTGCAGTGTAAATTAGAAATATCTCTCAGGAACTTAACTTTTTTCTTGCTTTTCAGTTGTAAATAGATCTCTGTTTTCTCTTTAAATTTGATAGACTGCAAGTGAAGAGCTCAAATCAATCTGAAGATGGAAAAGCCTCCACAACAGAAGTGGAAATTGTGTATCTTAACATCTTCAGAATTCTGTTCTTTGCATCTTCTCTTATTCCCAATTCATTAGAAAAGATTCTTCTTTTGTAATTTGGCATACTTGATAGCATATAATAGACTTTTATTTGTTTTTAGAAATCGTATGATTCACATAGAAATTGTGATTGATTTTCAAATCAGTGTTTATAAAGTTATATTCAATATTATTTGTGCATTTTTGATGCTTCAATGATAACATTTTCGGGAGAAAAATAGAAAGGAGAGGCTTTCTCTTTTAAAATGAACTTTGAGCTAAAGCAACTCAGATACTTTCAGGATGTTTTCGTCAGTTGCTTGGGTATCCAGCCCACCAAGTTATGTTGCAGAATATGTGAATCCAAACTATTAGAGAAACAAAATTTTATTTTTATTTATATTTTTGGACTTTGGGTCTTCGCCTGCAATCCTTAGGACTTCCTGGCTCGTGCTAATGTTCCAGGGAACTGACCATACATAATGTTGGGGATTAAACCAGGGTCAACTGCTTTCATGGCAAATGCCTTGCCTGTTAACAATATATCTTGCCCTATGAAAATAAATTTTTACAGATTTTTCTCTCAACATCTGGAGCTTTCTTTGTATTTCTTAAGTCTTGAAGAACAAATTTTAAAAAGTCTGTTCTTGGGCAGGCATGATAGTACAATGGGCAGGGTGTTTGCCTTGCTTGCGGCTGACCTGGGTTCAATTCTCAGCATTCCATATAGTCCTGAACACCAACAGGTGTAATTCTTGAGCGCAGAGCCAGGAGTCATCCCTGAGCAACAATGGGTGTGATCCAAAAAGAAAAAAAAATTCTATTCTTATTTTATATACTGGTTTATGGTGATGAGAGGTGGAATAAAATGATAAGTGTTGAAGACTTCATGTTTCACTGTAGCTAATTTTTATCACTTAGATCACTGTCTACAAAAGAAACATATTTCCCTGACTAACTTTATTGACATCTAAAGATAATTTCAGAGGTTGAGAAACTCTTTCTATGTGCAACCTTTTAAAATAATATAGTCATGTATTTTCTATCTCTTATATATATGTTATATATATGTATATATATAAATGTTATATATATAACATTTCTTTAAAGATCCATACATGTTTTAACCTTCACAAGCAGTATATTTTTCAGAATAGATATTAAAAGAGTTAACTTATTCTTCACACCTTCTTCCTATATCTCGAATTTCATTGAAACAATCAAAATATATTATGATTGATTACAAGCCTAGTAGCACTGTAGCACTGTCCTCCCATTGTTTATCTCTTTGCTCAAACGGGCACCAGTAGCGTCTATTTTGTGAGACTTGTTGTTACTGTTTTTGGCATATCAAGTACACCATAGGGGGCTTGCCAGACTCTGCCGTGCAGGCGGGATTCTCTCGGTAGCTTGCCGGGCTCTCTGAGTGGGACAGAGGAATCGAACCTGGGTTGGCTGCATGCAAGGCAAACACCCTACCTACTGTGCTATCGCTCCAGCCCACAGGCCCAGGCAGGTTCGATTCCTCCGTCATTCTTGAGAGTCTGGCAAACTACCGAGAGTGTCTTGCCCACACGGCAAAGCCTGACAAGTTACCCGTGATGTATTCGCTATGCCAAACACAGCAACAGGAAGTCTCACAATGGAGACGTTACTAGGCCTGCTTGAGCAAATCGATGAACAATGGGAGGATAGTGCTACACTAATCATGAAAAAGGAAGACAATTGTGGCATTGCAATAAAAGAGTGTGATCATTTTCTCTGGCATTTTATGACAATAGAAACATTTTGTTGTAGCTTTGTATTAAATACCATCTTTGAGTAAAAAGCAAACCATAAATTTTGCAATTTTTCTTAAAATTCTCTGAATACCACTAACACTTTCTAATATTTTAAATGTTTACTGCTAAATATGCAATTCTTGGGGTTAAGTCAAGCCAGCTAGGTGAATAGCACATGCCTTAAATCCAGCACTATATTTTTTATCTTACATAAAAATATTTTGACTGTAATTTCATCAGGAAATTCAATTGACCACAAGGGTATAAAGTTATAGTATTGAGAAAATTAATTTGGACAATCTGACTTAGGAATTCTATTTTCCTGATAGATTGAAAAAATATAAATTTCAATATTAATAGAACTGGTTATTTTTCAGGATCAAATGATAAAAATATGCATAAGAATGAACAGTATTTAAAGCATTTGCACCATTAAATAATATAGACTTAACACCCCAATCTTAGAAATTCTTCAAATACATTTCATTTTGTGTGTAGTATTTTTCTCATTCTGTTCAGTTGTATGGGCTGGAGCAATAGCACAGTGGGTATGGCGTTCACCTTGCAGACTGCCGACCCAGATTTGATCGGCAAATCAAATTTGCCGTCCCTCTCAAAGAGGCTGACAAGCTACTGAGTGTATCCCGCCCACACGGGAGAGCCTGGCAAGCTCCCTGTGGTGAATTTGATATGCCAGGGACTCCGTACCAGGTTGTTTCCACTCGGGGAGCCCCAGAGGGGTACGGGCGAGAACCCTCTGCACCCCAAGAGACCCAGATCCAGCAGCCAACCTCCACTACTCAACCACTGCCACACTCCAGGCCACTTTCCTAACCGCACAGCTGCTTCACGACACATTATGGGACACTTCCTACCCATTGTCCATAATTAGCACACCATGTTTGGAGTTCAGACAGTAGGCAACATATCATAGAGAAATATATATATTGCCCACATGGGCAGAGCCTGGCAAGCTACCCTTGTCGTATTCGATATGCCAAAACCAGTAACTATAATGGGTCTCATTCCCCTGACCCTGAAAGATCCTCCAAAAGTTGGGAAAGACGAGTAAGGAGAGGCTGCTAAAACTCTCAGTGCTGGGACAAATAGAGATGTTACTGGCGCCCACTCGAGTAAATTGATAAGCAGCAGGATGACAGTGATCCCATGAATAAGGTAGTACTTTATTATTATTTCTCAGGTTACAAAAAGGGGTCAGATCTGAGAATTTTTTTCTTGGATATCTACAGAATTTACACGTTTCACAAATAATTCTCAAAGACAATATTAAAAAATAAAATAAGAAGTTCCATTGAAAATTATTACATCTGAGGAGAAACATGACATCATTAGAAAGAAGGACGTCTAGTCTGCATATATGAATAGGCACGTCCATTCATAAATGTAGGTTTTACAGTGGAATAAAGAGGGGAGATATCCGTAGAAACATGCTTAATGAGGGAACAGCTATTCCAGAAGCTGCACAAAAAAGCTGGCCATACCGCTAACGCGGCCGCGAAATATTTTCCCACTACATATGCCATAGGAACCATAAGCTAACTTCTTAGATGGAAACTTCTCTATTTTAGCTCAGCCACTAGAAATACAGTTGCCAATTACTCATAAGCCTATCTTAACTCACACTGCATATCAAGCAGAATAGTAACACTGAACGTGAAGGACTAAACCACACCTCTCACAATGGTAAAGCAACGCAAAAGCCCACCAAACATTCATATTGAAGAGTTTAGCCCAGATGACACCAACAGTACTGTAGTGTTAGACAACCTCTCTGACAAGGAATTCAGAAGGGAGCTACTTAGGATGCTTAGGGAATTAAAAGAAACAATGGAAAGCAATGCCAATAGAAGACAAGAGGATCTGAAGGCAGAAATGAGGAAAATGCAATCAGAAATGTCAGACCTGAAAAATCTCGTAGGCGAATTGAAAAGCTCAGTGGAAGGCCTCAGCAGCAGAGTAACAGCGGCTGAGAACAGAATCAGTGAGCTCGAAGATGAAGTTCAGAGACTCTCCCGAAAAGAGCAGAAAATGGAAAAGAGACTCACAATTAGGGAACAGATGGCAAGAGAAGATCGTGATGAAGCCAAGAGGGGTAACATAAGAATTATTGGAGTCCCAGAGGGACAGGAAGAAAACCTCGATGAAGAAGAAACTGTCAAAGACATCATTGCTACAACATTTCCAGAGCTGAAGAAAACTTGTGACCACATTCAGGAGGCCCGAAGGGTACCAGCTAGAAGAAATCCGAATAAAAATACCCCAAGACACATTCTGATCAAAATGACCAAAACCTTAGACAGAGACAAAATTCTGAAAGCAGCAAGATCGAAGAAAGAAATCTCTTACAAAGGAGCATCCTTAAAATTCACAGCTGATTTTTCTGATGAAACCCTCATGGCCCGAAAACAGTGGTGGGACATAGTAAAAAAACTCAATGAAATAAATGCCTCCCCCAAAATACTTTTCCCAGCAAGACTCTCATTCATAATAGAAGGAACAACACACAGTTTCACAGACAAACAACAGCTCAGGAACTTCATAGACTCAAAACCATGGTTACAAGAACAACTAAATGGGCTACTTTAAGGCAAGAAAGGCCCCTCAAATACACCCAATTTTAACATAACAATGGGACAAAATCCCATAACAATAATCTCTCTCAATGTCAATGGGCTAAACGCACCAATTAAAAGACATAGAGTGGCAGGATGGATTAGAAAATTGAACCCAACATTCTGCTGCCTGCAAGAAACGCATCTCAATAGTCAAAGCAAACACAGACTCAGAGTCAAAGGCTGGAAAACAATCCTACAGGCAAACAGCTCCCATAAAAAAGCTGGGGTAGCCATCCTTATATCAGACCACATTGATTTCAGAGTGAGGAAGGTCATAAGAGACAGTGAAGGCCATTACTTATTGATCAGAGGATCTGTACAACAGGAAGAACTTACAATAATAAATGTATATGCACCTAATGAGAGACCAGCAAAGTACTTAAAACAACTACTCATAGATTTGGAAAAAGACATCAATAGCAACACAATACTAGTGGGAGACTTCAACACTGCTTTGTCACCTCTTGATAGATCAACCAGACTCAAGCTTAGCAAGGACATACTTCATTTGAGGGAAACAATGGAAGAAAGGGACTTAGTAGATATATACAGGACACTTCATCCACAAAAAGCTGAATACACATTCTTCTCAAGCGTACATGGAACATTCTCCAAGATAGACCACATGCTGAGCCACAAAACATGCCTCCATAAAATTAAGAAGGTAGAGATTGTATCAACAATCTTCTCAGACCATAATGCGCTGAAATTAGAAGTAAATCACACACAAAAACAGAAAACTAAATCAAACACCTGGAAATTAAACAGTGCACTATTGAACAACAAGTGGATTAGACAGGAAATCAAAGAGGAAATCAAAAGATTCCTAGAAACGAATGAAAATGAGAACACGAGTTACCAAAACTTATGGGACACAGCAAAGGCTGTGTTAAGAGGAAAGTTTATAGCTCTACAAGCATTCCTCAGGAAGGAGGAGAGAGCACACATAAGTAACCTAACCTCACAGCTTAAGAGCTTGGAGAAGGACCAAAAAAAGGAGCACAACCCGAACAGGAGAAAGGAAATAATAAAACTCAGAGCAGAGATTAACGAGATGGAAACCCAAAAAACAATACGAAAGATCAATGAAACCAAGAGCTGGTTCTTTGAGAAAATTAACAAGATCGATAAGCCTCTAGCAAAACTCACAAAGAAAGGGAGAGAGAAAACCCTAATAAACCGAATCAGAAATGAAAAGGGGGTCATTACAACAGAAACCACAGAAATTCAGAGGATCCTCAGGGAGTACTTTGAGAAGCTTTATGCCACGGAACATCAAAACCTCGAGGAAATGGATAAATTCCTAGACTCCTACAGACTCCCAAGGCTGAACCAAGAAGACCTGGAATACCTGAACAGACCTATCACCATCAAGGAAATTGAAATGGTAATAAAAAGTCTCCCCAAGCACAAAAGTCCTGGCCCGGATGGATTCACTAGTGAATTCTTCCAAATCTTTAAAGAGGACTTACTCCCAATACTCTTTAAGCTTTTCCACGAAATTGAAATATCAAAAACACTTCCAAACAGTTTCTACGAAGCAAATATCACACTGATACCAAAAGCAGACAGAGATACCACAAAGAAAGAGAATTACAGGCCGATATCCCTGATGAACACAGATGCAAAGATCCTCAACAAACTACTAGCAAATAGAATCCAACTACTCATCAAAAAGATCATACACCATGACCAAGTAGGATTCATCCCAGGGATGCAAGGATGGTTCAACATTCGGAAATCAATCAACATAATCCACCATATCAACAAAAGAAAAGATAAAAAGCATATGATCATATCAATAGATGCAGAGAAAGCATTTGATAAGATCCAGCACCCCTTTATGATGAAAACCCTAGCCAAAATGGGTATAGAGGGGACCTTCCTCAACATAATTAAAGCCATCTACCACAAGCCTACAGCAAGCATCATCCTCAATGGGGAAAAACTGAGAGCCTTCCCTCTAAGATCAGGGACGAGACAGGGATGCCCACTCTCTCCACTGCTGTTCAATATAGTACTGGAAGTACTTGCAATAGCGATTAGGCAGGAAAAAGATATTAAGGGCATTCAGGTAGGAAAGGAAGAAATCAAGCTCTCACTATTCGCAGATGATATGATACTCTACTTAGAGAACCCAATAACTTCCACCAAAAAACTCTTAGAAACAATAGACTCGTATAGTAAAGTTGCAGGTTATAAAATCAATACCCAAAAGTCCATGGCTTTCCTATACGCAAACAGTGAGAGAGAAGAAAGCAACATGAAAAAAACAATGCCATTCACAATTGTGCCCCAGAAAATCAAGTACCTAGGAATCAGCTTAACTAAGGAAGTAAAGGACCTGTACAAAGAAAACTACAAAACGCTACTTCAGGAAATAAAAGAGGACATGAGGAAATGGAAAGATATCCCCTGCTCATGGGTCGGGAGACTTAACATTGTCAAAATGGCAATACTACCGAAAGCATTGTATAAATTCAATGCAATCCCTATAAGGATACCCATGACATTCTTCAAAGAAATGGAGCAAACACTCTTGAAATTTATATGGAACAATAAGCCCCCACGAATAGCTAAAGCAATTCTTGGGAAAAAGAAAATGGGAGGAATCAACCTCCCGAACTTCAAACTGTACTACAAAGCAGTAATAATTAAAACAGCATGGTACTGGAACAAAGGCAGAACTGCAGACCAATGGAACAGGATTGAATACACTGACATCTCTCCTCAATCATATGCTCATCTAATCTTTGATAAAGGTGCAAGTAATGTGAAGTGGAGTAAGGAAAGCCTCTTTAATAAATTGTGTTGGCATCACTGGACGGCTACATGCAAAAAAATAGGCTCAGAACTCTGCCTAACACCATGTACAAAAGTAAGATCAAAATGGATTAAAGACCTCAACATCAGACCAGAAACCATAAGGTACATTGAAGATAAAGTTGGCAAAACCCTCCATGACATTGAAGCTAATGGTATCTTCAAAGATGCCACGCCACTGGCCGAGCAAGTGAAAACAGAGATAGATAAATGGGACTATCTTAAACTAAGAAGCTTCTGCACCTCCAAAGAAACAGTGACCAAAATACAAAGACAGTCTACAGAATGGGAAAGAATATTCACCGAATACACATCTGACAAAGGGTTGATATCCAGGATATACAAAATACTGGTTAAACTCCACAAGAAGAAAACATCCAACCCCATCCAAAAATGGGGCAATGAAATGAACAGAAACTTTCTCAAAGAAGAAATCCGAATGGCAAAAAAGCACATGAGAAAATGCTCTACATCATTAATCATCAGGGAGATGCAGATCAAAACCACAATGAGATACCATCTCACACCTCAGAGACTGGCCCAAATTCAAAAGAACAAAAGCAACCGATGCTGGCGTGGATGTGGCGAGAAAGGGACACTCCTTCACTGTTGGTGGGAATGTCCACTGGTTCAGCCCTTCTGGAAAACAGTATGGACGATTCTCAAAAAATTAGAAATTGAGCTCCCATTTGACCCAGCAATACCACTCCTGGGAATATATCCCAGAGAGGCAAAAATGTATAGTCGAAGTGACATCTGCACTTGTTTGTTCATTGCAGCCCTCTTTACAATAGCCAGAAACTGGAAGAAACCTGAATGCCCAAGAACAGATGACTGGTTAAAGAAACTTTGGTACATCTACACAATGGAGTACTATGTAGCTCTTAGAAAAGATGAAGTCATGAAATTTACATACAAGTGGTACAATATGGAAAGTATCATGCTAAGCGAAATGAGTCAGAAAGAGAGGGATAGACATAGAAAGATTGCATTCATCTGGGGGATATAAAGTAACAAAGTATGAGATTAATACCCAAGAATAGCTGAGATCAGCACCAGGAGGATTACTCCATAACTTAGAGGCCAGCCGGGTATCCTAGAGGAAAGGGCTATTCAGATAGAGAAGGGAGCACCAAATAAAGGATGTTTGGAGGATCCTCCCAGGAGGGGAGATGCATGTCGAAAGTAGACTATGGACTGAACATGTTTGCCACTCAATGCCTCTTTTGCAGACCACAACACCCAAAAGGAGAGAGAGAACACAGGGGATTGCCCTGCCACAGAGACGGGGGGATGGGGGGATGGGGGTGGGAGGGATATTATCCATGGTGGTGGAAAATGGGCACTGGTGGAGGGATGGGTATCTGATCATTGTATAATTGAAACCAAAGCACAAAAAATTGTAAATCTACAACTTTAAAAAAAATAAAATAAAATAAAGGGGGAAAAAAAAAAAAAAAAAAAAAAAAAAAAAAAAAAAAAAAAAAAAAAAAAAGCTGGCCATAGAATCACTGGCCATAACTAATTTTCAAAGGAAGAAAGGCTGGTGATTTCAATTCATTTGATATGTTTCTAAAAATAAAAAAAAGCAAATCAGTCATTATAGATGCTTTTGGTTTTTCAGAACACAGTAAATCTCTCACCATTCCCAAATCACCATCCCAAATCACCATTAGAGACATTAAAGTCAGCAATATTTTATTAAGTTTTAAAAATTATCAAAATACCTTTATGTTACTGTTTTTTTTTGTCAGAAATACAACAATTTCAAACATCTAAATTTAGGAATTTCCTGAAACTTTTACTACTCTTTTTTCTTCATTATAAAGTAAATTATAAATTAATATTGTATTGGTTATAAATATTTTCTGGATATTATAACTAGCGAAAATTTTATTTTTAAATTCTTTCAAAGGAAGTATATAAAATACATATTGAAAGAAACATTTACAATGTGTTTAGTCAAATTTCAAAAAGAGGTGACCTTTTACAAATTACTATGAGGAAATGTACCACAGTCTAGTGTTCAAATTACAGGTTTCTGAAGATAAAATTGCCTAAGCTTTTTTTCCAACTCCACCGTTATTAAAGCTATGAATTTTTGCAGATTCTTTAGACTTCGCACTTCTCATTTATAAAATATTCATTGTAAAACACCTGTATTATCAAAATGAAAATTTAATTTAGGATAATATCTTATCATAGTAAAGATACAATAAATGTTAACTATTGTAACATTGTTAATATTACTTAGGTTATTTTAAGTATCATGTTAGAGTTTTAAATTTTAATTTGACTATGATCCTTTAAGATGCTTTTCTTCAACTTACTTCCTCTTAAAGGAATGTTGTGCAAAAGAAAATATAAACATAAAAATGGCCTAATAAAACTGTCAGTGACAAATGATCAGTAATTCAATTAATCTTAAGTGTGCAACTAAATACTGAAGGGTGTAAAATCCTTAGAGATCTGGGGAAAAAAATAACTTTAGAAGCAAAGAGAGTACAAGGGATTGCGATTTAGGAGAAAAATATGGGTTTTGTGAGTAAAATATTTCTGATGGAATATTCTAAATTGTTGACAATTTTTTGAGCTTTCCTCCCCGCCTCAACCAGGGCTCCTGCAGTGGAAGACCTCCAGGACCAGCCACCACCATGCCGAGACCACTCTCCGCACACATGAAGGTACTGGCAGAGGGACAAAGCCACGTGGGTTCCGGGGCCGAGATCTCCAAGCCTACTCAGATTGGAGTCGAGCATCTTCCACCCAGATCCTCCAAATTCCAGTAGGCAGGGGTCACACCCACCACCTGGCCCCCTGGCGCCGTGTAATCCCATCAGCGGCCAAGACTCAGAGACTATAAAATCCAGCTCCCGGACGAGAACAGTGCAGTCTGCCCCTGCGCCTGGCTGTTCCTCGCCGGGGCCCATTGGAGGGGAGCAGGTTGAGCTTTCCTCCCCGCCCCGACCAGGGCTCCAGCAGCCGAAGACCTCCAGGACCAGCCGAAGACCTCCAGGACCAGCCACCACCATGCTGAGACCACTCTCCGCACACCTGAAGTACCGACAGAGGGACAAAGCCACGTGGGTTCCGGGGCCGAGATATCCAAGCCTACTCGGATTGGAGTCGAGCATCCTCCACCCAGATCCTCCAAATTCCAGTAGGCGGGGGTCACACCCACCAACTGGCCCCCTGGCGCCATGTAATCCCATCAGCAGCCAAGACTCTGAGACTATAAAAACCAGCTCCCGGAACTGCGTGGCCAATGCGGCATCTTATTATGACATCTCATTCCTACTTTGACAAACTGGCAGGCTACCGAATGTAGCCTGCCCACACGGCAGAGTCTGGCAAACTCCCCGTGGTGTACCCAATATGCCAAATACCAGTAACAATGGGTCTCATTCTCCTAAAGAGCCTTGAATATAATCTCAGGGCTAGGATGAAGGAGACGTTACTGGGGCCTGCTCGAGGCAATCGACGAATAACAGGATGATCTGTGATCTGTGATCTGATCTGTTGACAATTTTTTAATATTTAATTTAAAACTACGGTAGTCTATAATATTCATGAGAGATAATATCAGCAGAGTGAAAAGAGCTTGACGGAGTGTACAAGAAACATGCCACTCTACATAACTCTGTGATTCTGTAAAAGTATCTTAGATGTAAATGTATATACACTGGATATCTAAAGTGAGAAAATTACTGAATAGTAAACCTCCTTTGCTTCATTATTCTGATGTATAAGTCATGTAAATTTCAATAGAATATGAGCTATCATTTATTATTGTATTTTATTAAATAGAAAAATAATTCCAGGCGCATATGCTGCCTGAGCCCATGTGCTGCTTACACCCACGTGGCGGAGCACAAGCACATGTGTCACCAGCATCTCCCCTCTTGCTTTTGTGTCTTATGCTAGAATGTGTGTAAGGGCTCTCTCTGCCCTCGGAGGAGCCTGTGTCCTCTCAGTACATTACTCTCTCTCACTATTCCCCTTCACACCTTTAAAATCCTCCAAATAAAATCAATTTATTTAAAAAAAAGAAAAAGAATTCCAGTTACTGTCTCACAGTGTAGATTTGTATGTAAATATATCTAAGAAAGGCATTTGTCTCATATATATGTGTGTATATACATGAACATATGCTTGAATCTATGTAGAGAAAATAGATTTGCATTTAACATCTAAACATATTTTCATGGTTACGTTAAAACAAAGAACCCCCTTTAAAGTATCAATAGCTGTTTTTATAGAAATTACCAAGTTAATTTTACAGTTGTAGGAAAATGAGAAAATAATCTACAATTTTCAAATTACCTAGACATTAAAGACAATAACATCTGGGGTACTGCAACATCTGGTTTTGTAATTTACTATAAAATTGTGTTATTTAAGGTAGTATATCATTGGCATATTAAGATAACCATTTCAATGAAAGACACTGGTGTGCAAAAATAGATTCATCATGTATGTAGGGGTTAAGAATAGTGCAATAAAGAATTAAAAATAAAGATTTAATAAGTATCATGAATAACCTGAAAAGAAATTTGAGATAATTTCAATCTAAAGACAAAAATTACTCATGAAGCATATAGAAGGAAAATTTTTTAAAAAAGATAATTACTCATGATTAAAACAGGAGAGAGCCTCTCCAATAAATGGTGCTGAGTAAATTGGCCAACTACATGTACTAAAATGAGCTCAGATCTCTTTCTTTTTTTTTCATTTTATATAATTTTATTTATTTGTTTGTTTTTATTCATATATTTTTAATTTTTATTAGTGAAACACCATGAGGTACAGTTGTTGACTTATAAATTTTTATGCTTGGGTTTCAGTTATACAATGATCGAGTACTCATCCTTCCACCAATGCCCATTCCCCAACTCCAATGCTCCCACCATCCCTCATACACCCCCCCATCCCACCCCACCCTCTGTGGCAGGGCATTCCCTTTTGTTCTCTCTCTCCTTTTGGGTGCTGTGGTTTGCAAAAGAGGCATTGAGTGGCAATCATATTCGCTCTGTAGTCTACTTTCAGCATGCATCTTTCATCCTAGGAGGATCCTTTACTTGGTGCTTCCCTCTCTATCTGAGCTGCCTTCTCCCCTAGCATGTGAGACTGGCCTCCAAGTAAAACTCCTGGTACTTATCTTGGCTATTCTTGGCTGTTAGTCTCCCAATTTGTTACTTTATATTCCCCAGAAGAACATAATCTTCCTATGCCGTCCCTCTTTTCTGACTCATTTCACTTAGCATGATACTTTCCATGTAGTACCACTTGTATATAAATTTCATGACTTCATCTTTTCTAACAACTGCATAGTGCTCCATTGTGTAGATGTACCGAAGTTTCTTTAACCAGTCATCTGTTCTCGGGCACTCAGATTTTTTCCAGATTTTGGCTATTGTGAATATTGTAGCAATGAACATAGAAGTGCAAGTGTCATTTCAACTGTACTTTTTTGCCTCTCCGGGATATATTTCCAGGAGTGGTATTGCTGGGTCAAATGGGAGCTCAATTTCTTATTTTTGGAGAATCATCTATGCTGTTTTCCAAAAGAGCTGAACCAGTCGACATTCCCACCAGCAGTGAAGGAGAGTTCCTTTCTCGCCACATCCATGCCAACACAGGTTGCTTTTGTTCTTTTGGATGTGGGCCAGTCTCTGTGGTGTGAAATGATATTTCTTTGTTCTTTTGATCCGTATATCCCTGATGATTAGTGATTTAGAGCATTTTCTCATGTGTCTTTTAGCCATTCGGATTTCTTCTTTGGGAAAGTTTCTGTTCATTTCATCACCCCATCTTTTGATGGGGTTAGTGTTTTCTTCTTGTAGAGTTCAATCAGTGCTTTGTATATCCTTTATCAGATGGGTATTGGGTAAATATCCTTTCCCATTCTGTAGATTGTCTTTGTATTCTGGTTATTGTAGCTTTTGAGGTGCAGAAGCTTCTTAATTTAAGACAGTCCCTTTTGTTTATCTCTGTTTCCACATGGTTGGTCAGTGGAGTGTCGTCTTTGAAAATACCATTACCCTTAATATTATGGAGGGTTTTGCCAACCTTGTCTTCAATGTACCTTATGGATTTTGGCCTGATGTTGAGATCTTTAATCCATTTTGATTTGACTTTTGTGCATGGTGTTAGGTTGAGGTCTAAACCCATTTTTTTTTTTGCATGTTTGTTGTTCAGTAATGCCAGCACCATTTGTTGAAGAGACTTTCCTTGTTCCATTTCAAATTTATTGCTCCCTTATCAAAGATTAAATGTTCATATATTGGGGGTTGTGTGTATGGATATTCCACCCTGTTCCATTGGCCTGTGGCCCTGGATTTGTTCCAGTACCATGCTGTTTTAATTATTACCGCTTTGTAGTAGAGTTTGAGGTTGGGGAGGGTAATGCCTCCCCATGTCTTTTGCCCAAGAATTGTTTTAGCTATTCATGGACATTTGTTGTCCCATATTAATTTCAGAAGTGCATGATCTATTTCTTTGAAGAATTTCATGGGTATCATATGGATCGCATTGAATCTGTATAATGCTTTTGGGAGTATTGCCATTTTGATGATGTTGTTCAGATGGGTTTCTTGTAGAGAGCAGAATGTTGGTTTCAGTATCAGGATACATTTTGCCACCCTGTGTCTCTTGATTGGTGCATTTAGACCATTTACACTGAGTTTATTGTCATGGTGTGTTGTGCTATCTATCTATAGGAGTTGGTTGTGTTTATGTGTTTTCCTTCTTACAGGAGCCTCTTTAATCCTTCTATTAGATTTGGTTTTGAGTCTATGAAGTTCCTGAGCTGTTCTTTATATACGAAATTGTGTATTTTTTCATCAAATTTGAGTGACAGTTTAGCTGGATAAAGAATTCTTGGTAATGCGTTCATTTCATTGAGTTTTTTCACTATATCCCACCATTGCTTTCAGGCTTGGAGGGTTTCCTCTGATAGGTCTGCTGTAAATTTAAGGGGTGCTCCTTCTTTATGTGATTTCCTTCTTTGACCTTGCTTCTTGTAGTATTGTGTCTCTGTCCACAGCATCTATTGTTCTGACTATGATATAACTTGGAGTGTTTTTATTAGGGTCTATTTTAGCTGGCACCCTTCTGGCTCCTTGGATCTGGATGTCTGCGTTCTTTAACTCTGGGAACTTTTCAGCAATGATTTCTTTGACTGTGACTTTTTCATTGGGGTTGCCTTCCTGTCCTTCTGGTACTCCAATGATTCTAATGTTGTTCCTCTTGGCGTCATCTCCTAGGTCTCTGATTCTCCCTAGAGCTATTTTGAGGTCTTTTTTCATTGCTTGTTGTTCCCTATGCGATTTCTGTTGCTCATCTTCCAACTCACTCGTCCTATCTTCAGCTGTATTCTTCCTACTGCTGAGGGTCTCGGTCATACAGTGAAAAACCCATACCTTCACCAGTGTCCATTCTCCACTACCAAAAACCCCACTATACCCCTATCCCACACCCTCCCGCTACCTGTGGGGCAGATGATTTCCACGTTACTCTCTCTCTACTTAGATCATATTCAATATTTTGACACCAGACCCATCATTATTATTTGGGATTTTATCCCAAAACTCAGATCTGATGAAAAGGTAACAGTAGACAATTTTTCTATTGCTCGTTAAGAATAACATATGATGTCACATGGCTGCAGCAGTGGCCACATGATTTTTAAATTTCAACATTTAAATCTGGAGGAATTTCTGCCAAAACATGCTGGGTTCCAAGATTTGTCCCTGAGTCTCTGGGATCATGGCCGTTAAGCAGCTTGATCAGGAGCCACAAAGGCCGTTCATGGGCACTGACTCAGGGTCTCGTTGGGACCAGGAGGAAAGGGCCAGCTCCACCCCCATTCTGTGAGGCCCTGCGATCATGGTTGTTAAACAGTTTGATCAGGAACGAGGCCATTTGTGGGCAGCGACTTGGGATCTCTCTGAGGTGGGGACGAAAGGGCCAACTCCACCCCCCAAAAATGAGGCCCCGCATGTCTCATCACTGCGGGTACAAACCTGACTGTCCAATGGCCTCTGGAGGATGGCAGCCACAGGGTAGCCAGGGGCAACAGGCCAAGGCATGAAACCTATTCCTACCTGGATTGTCCCAGCACCAGTAACCTATTGCAGGGATTGAACACATTTCTGCCAAAAGCCATTGAGTTTCAAGATTTGTTTCTGAGTCTCTGGAATCATGGCCATTAAGCAGTTCGATCAGGAACCAGAGAGGCCATGCCTCCAATTATATAGCTGAGCCGGAGGTGATTTGTGGGTGTGTCTTCCACATACCTAACTATTGGCCGTTTGCTTTCTTGGTAAATTTTGCCCCAAGTTTTTGGGTCTGGCCAAAGGCACAGCAGCAATTTTGGGATATCTGTAAGTCTGAAGGCGCCTTCAGGCTGCTGATGCACTCGCCTCACAGGTCCAGACTGACCTGCTGGCGGCACCATACCCCCTAAGACCTCTTTCTAACACCATACACAAATGTCAGATCCAAATGGATTAAAGATCTCAACATCAGACCTGAATCTATAATGTAGAAAAATTAATAGCTTTACTAACAGTTGCTAAAACTCAAAAGTAATCCAAATGCCCATTTTAGAACAAGTGATAAACACATTGAGCATGTACATAAAGTGGAATACTAATTAACGATGATAAATCTATTATGTATTTTCACAATGTTTAGCAAAGAAGTTAAAAACCTTATGTAAAACTAAAGAATCAATTGTAAAAATTTATATAGCATGTATTTCACTTACAAATTAAAACCAAGCATTACTCCGTGAAGGTGTCAAAAAATTAGAAACACAATTAAACGTTAAAGAGTAAGTATAAGTGAATTTTTTGAATAGATGGAAATTAGAGATTTTTGATAATTGTGCACTTTCCTCAATTTTCTTTTTATTTTCACTCATCATCATAACATTTTTCCTAATTCCCCAAGTAATCTCTATGTGGATTTTCTTACAAAATAAAATAGTTACATTTTATCTTTTTATCAGTTTTCCATAAAAAATAGTTTTGGGGGGTCACACCAGGCAAAGATTGGGGTTTCGCCTGTTCTGTACTCAGGAATCACGCCTGATACAATCTGGGGACTATATTGGGTAAGAATTCAAACTCCTGCCAGTTGGGTTCAAGGCAAGCACTTACCCACTATACTAGCATTCAGACTCCAAATATTATATGTTTATACATATATAATTCATATATACCTGTTAAAATATTCTACTAAGTTAAAAACAAGTATTATTAAACAAATGCTACATTTTCATATTTGCTAACCTTTATATTTAGGTTTGCAGATTAGTATTTTTTTGATGAGGTAAAACTATAGATATTTTATTCAATATAACAATCTTGAGCCTGTTTTGAGTTTTTAGTATGAACTCAAATAACTCATTTTATAGCAAAAGAAGAAATAATAAAGCTTTTACTTAATTGCAATCAACTTGTTTCTTCTATGCATAGATATCAGACATACATCATAAAGTCAAATGGTTCTAAATATACTAAATTTCAAAATAGCGATATTTCATATTAAAATTATTAAAATATTCAGAAAATTATTTTAGACTCCAATATGATTTTCTATAACATACAGGGATATTTAAGAAAAGCAACTATTTTTTTGTCACATATAATGCACTCTGAACATCTTAAACTCTGTCACTATGATTATATTTAAGACACTTTCTAATTATTTCTGTTGTGTATTATTTTTTCTATTTTTTCCTTAATGATAAAACATTTTAGTTATAAAGTCACAAGTAAACGATGGCATATTTTATTGAAATGAAGAAATGACTTAGAACTCTGGATTAAAATTTTACTTTAGCCCTTAAAACTAGCTATACTTTATTACTTGTGTAATCTTGCCAAAATCACACATAAAAACTCATAAAGATAAAATTGTATATATGGATCAGTATTGACCACTATGTACATGAATATACATGTTCTTAAATATTCATATGTAAGTATCCATACATCATGCCACAAGTCACATATGATGAATATATACACATGTGACTTGTTCTTAGACAGTTGAAATGGTTACAGATACCAGATCTAGTATTAATACTTGAGATTATACTACTATTTTATTTATTATTTCTAAAGAAATAGATATAAAATCTCTTTGGAAAAAATTTAAAATACTTTTAACAAAAATCAATTGAATAAAAGTCTTCATTACAGAAATATATGTCTACAAAACATCTGTTTTTCAGCAACACCTTCTTCATTTGGAGAGAGTGAGCCTCTGTGAACCAAATATATTTTCAAAAGATGATAAAGATAATATAAATAATGTATTCAGATTGCTAAGCCTAACACTAAGCCTAACATTCAACAATGACCATGCAGCAAAGATAAAAATAATAGAATTAAGTACTCTTCATATTTTATTAGGGAACTGCAGTGCTCTCCTAGGAACATGAGCACAGGGGCTGGAGCGATAGCACAGTGGGTAGGGCGTTTGCCTTGCACGTGGCTGACCTGGGTTTAATTCCCAGCATCCCATATGGTCCCAAAGCAACACCAGGAATAATTCCTGAGTGCATGAGCAGGACTAATTCCTGTGCAATGCTGGGTGTGACCCAAAAAGCAAAAAAAAAAAAAAAGAAGAAGAAGAAGAAGAAAAAGAAATATGAACACAAGCGTTCTGTTGAACTCACAACCAATGGATCAAACTATCTAAAAGATGGCTAATAGTATACCACACAATGCTTTCTGTATTCCTTGACTTTCTTCTACACGTATTTTTTAACAGCCCTCTAATTCAGTTACATATCTCTATCCTTCTATATGCTTAGATTTTGCTTAAATAAATTCCTATGAAGTCAATTTTGAATCCCTTTTTTTAAGCTCAACATTCTAAAATATTATCATATTTCACTGGCTTCTATCAAAAAGCATTATACTTGTTCCAACTGTGCTCTGAGGTACCTCTTGTTGAAGTGTACCTCTGAAGTCTACTATTCAAACCTCAAAGAACAACAGTTGATCTTTTACATTTTTTTAGTTTAATTAACTAACACATGCTCTCAAAGATATTGTGCTTTTACATTCTAAGTTTTAGTAAGTATCATCTGCTCTCAAAAATATCGTGTTACTCTCTATACAACTCAAAGATCAAAACTCTTTAAAAGTCCATGAGAGACTGTTCCCTGTCTCTTACACAAGTACCCTCCAACCCCTTCTTGTTTGTTCTACTCCAGAGGCATTGCTTTGAGATGGACAAGTATATTCCTGACACAGACTTTTGCTAAACTCTTTATAGGATCCAGACTGTTCACAGCTGGTATCATCTTAATCATACTAATGATATCACCTTCCTCATTTGGACTAGATACCATCTTCTTGTACAACTGTAGTAAGGATTAAAGTAGTTCTTGAATTTCATGCTTTCTCCAGCAGTATGTCACATACAAATATTTCTGATCTTCCTCATTATGCAGAGCTGGAGCAATAGAACAGCGGTAGGGTGTTTGCCTTTCACACAGCCAACATGGCCGACCCGAGTTCGGTTCCTCTGCCCCTCTTGGAGAGCCCGGCAAGCTACCGAGAGTATCTCGCCCGCACGGCAGAGCCTGGCAAGCTACCCATGACATATTCAATATGCCAAACACAGTAACAACAAGTCTCACGATGGAGATGTTACTGGGTCCGCTCGAGCAAATCAATGAACAACGGGAGGACCGTGACTTCGTTATGCTGGGGTTTTATCTTTTTCCTTTTTCCCTCCCTCCGTCCATTTTTACCTTGCTTATTCCACTCTTTTTTTCTTTCTTTTACTGTTTCTCTCTCTCTCTTGTTCATTCTTTCTCTCCTCTCAGCTTCTGCTTATGTATATTTCTCTTAAATATGTTAATTTAAAACAAATGTAAGTTTATGTACCAGCAATATCAGTTCATTTGGGTTGTCTGTATTATAATTCCTACTTTTAGATTTAAAGATTTTTGTGCTATTGTTTATATTTACAGACCATATAGACATTATTTTGACTGTTTTTAGTGTATCAGTTATATTATTTCAGATTATATTAGGCATGTTCAGAGAGGCATATCTATAGACCATTACTATACAATACAAAATAAATCCTGTGTTGGTGGTCCTTAATATATAAAAGGAATAATGGTAAATATCTGAGAAAAGTTAAAATAGAAATTTAAGAAAAATTAAGTTATAAGAATATATAACATATAATGTCTATGCATCATGTACATGTAAGTTGTATGTGTAGGAATGCAATGGGTATATAGGTGGAGTATGAATGTATCTTTTTCTATGTAATGTTGTTATAATTAGTATTACTATAGTCATCGCTAACTAAAAACTGATTTTGGCTAGCTGTGCATAGTAATAGTTTGACGGAAGACTTGCAACAGGGAAAAAAAAGAGTTAATCACACCCCAAAACTCTGTAACATAAAAATTTTTACAATTAGGAGCCAAAGAAATAGTAGAAAGGGCAGGGCATTTGCCTTGCAAGCAACCGGCCTGGAATTGATCCCCAGCATCCCATATGGTTTTCTAGAAACCCCAGGCATAATTCCTGAGTGCAGAGTCAGGAATAATCTCTGAGCATTGCCAGGTATGATTCAAAAAGTCTAAATAAATAAATAAAAGTTTTACAATTTCAGAGTATCCGCCCTGCACACCAGAGCCTGGCAAGCTCTCTTTGGCATATTCGACATGCCAAAAACAGTAATAACAAGTTTCACAATGGAGACCTTACTGGTGCCCGCTCGAGCAATCAATGAACAACGGGATAACAGAGCTACAGTGCTTTGTAATTCACAAAAGGTAAACAAAAAACTAATTTAACTCATGAAATATAAAAAAATAATGGATCTATAAAATTTATCGATAGAATTAATTTTGCTCAAATATTTATATCATGGAAAATTTAATAGTGAAATCTAATTGTTAAATTTTACTGTAAATTATATTACCTATAAATAATGTATTTACAATTGTATCAAGTTATTATTTTGATAAACAAATTAAAAATAGATACTTAAACTGTAAATAATACATTATGACATGGTCTTAATAATCTTTTATGTAGTACCACTTGTATGTAAATTTCATGACTTCATCCTTTCTGAAATGAGTCAGAAAGAGGTACAAAGATTGCATTCATCTGGGGAACACAAAGTAACAAAATAGGAGACTAACACCCAAGAATAGCAAAGATAAGTACCAGAAGGTTTGCTCCATGGCTTGGAAACCAGCCGCACACTCTAGGGGTAAAGGCAGCTCAAATAGAGAAGGGAGCACCAAATAAAGGGTGTTGGGAAGATCAGCCCAGGAGGGAGATGCATGCTGAAAGTAGACTATAGACTGAACACGACTGCCACTGAATTCCTCTTTTGCAAACCACAGCACCTAAAAAAAGAGAGAACAAAAGGGAATGAATGCCCTGCCACAGAGACAGAGTGAGATGGGGAATGGGGGGTGGAAGGGATACCTGGATTAGTGGTGGTGGAGAATTGGCACTGGTGGAGCGATGGGTACTGGATCACTGTATAACTGAAATCCAAGAACAAAATTTATAAGTCTACAACTGTACCTCATGGTGTTTCACTAATAAAAATTTTTTTAAAAAAGTAGTTTGCTGGCCAAAAAAAAAAAATTAATCTTTTAGAGTAATGTCTTAGGTAGATATGCCTGGCTTTATGTGTGAGTCCATAAATTTTTTTTAGTTATAAATGTTTTCTTTTTTTTAAAGTTTAAATACACTGGAAACAGAAAAAAAAAATAATGATAATCTGAATGCTTGTTCTTCAAGCATTCTTGAAAGTTTTTTGTACCTGCATTCATAAATGTTTTTGTCCCTGTGAAATTGATCATTTAAAATAAGAATTGTTATTTTATATACAACACTTATTGTGATTTTGCAATTTTAGTAGATTTTCTGAAATAATATTCATAATACAAATTCAATGCTGATTCTGTTTGGTTATATATGTCTCATTTACAAAACCATGAATGCAGAGTATAAATTATATTGTTAATTTAAAAAGCTAACAAAGGACAAATTGAATAAATGAAGGGTAAGTGATTCTGAATTTTAAAATTTATATAGAGTTGATTATGTATAAATATAGAGTTGATATATTAATTTTATTAAAAGTAACAACACCCTCCTGCTTCAAGTCCTAAATGTTTCATTGTTAATCCAAACATCAATTAATAATCCTTTATTTTTGGAAGTTAAAAAATACACAGTGATAACTGCTCCATATATTCATTATGCTATTGCCATGCAGTTAAACATGTATAATAATCTCAATTTTATTTAATAAATTTTAATTATTTTAATTATTTCTGTGTTTCATATTATATATAATCACTTAATCACTTAACTACCCGTTAGTCGTCGATTTGCTCAAGCGGGTGACAGTAACGTCTCCATTTGTCCCTGTCGCGTGCTAGTGTAGCCCAATGGCATCTGTTCGCTCCGGGAACATGAAGGGCTTCAAACCGATCGTTCATGATCTTGACGAAGAAGTCTGACCATCTGGTAGGTGGGCGGCCACGCGGTCTCTTGACATCCCGTGGAATCCAATCAGTAACAGCTCTAGTCCAGCGGTCGTCTTTAAATCTCATTACGTGACCAGCACATCTGATTTTCGACACCTTGGCAAATGAGACAGCGTCCCTGATCCTTGATCATCGACGGATGTCAGAACTCCGGATTCTTTCTCTCATTTGAGTGAAACGTGATATTCCAAGCATAGCTCTTTCTATTCTTCTTTGGGAGACCTGAATAGCGTTCTCATCTTGTTTACGTAGGGCGCAGGTCTCTGAGGCATATGTTAATGCAGGAAGAACAGTGGAATCAAAGAGATGTGCCCGGAGCCAGAGGTTCTTCGTCCTCTTAGCTATTTCTTCGACGTTCTTGAAGGCGTTCCAAGCCGCTCTCTTCCTCCTGCGCAGCTAGGGTGCCAGGTCATTTGTCATGTTGGACCTCTCGACCTAGGTACACATAGCTGTTGCATTCGGAGATGGTTGTTCCATTGAGAGCGAATGGGGCATCAGGAACAAGGCTGTTTCTCATAAATATTGTCTTCGTAAGATTCAGCTGTAGTCCTACCTTTCCACACTCACGGTCAAAGTCGGCCAGCATTTGTGCCGCTTGGCCAATGTTTGGTGTTATTAAAACAATGTCATCAGCAAAGCGGAGGTGGTGTAGTTGCCGACCATCTATCTTCACTCCCATTCCTTCCCATTCCAGTTGTCGCATGATGTTCTCGAGGGTGGCACTGAAGAGTTTCGGTGAAATGGTATCACCCTGCCGCACCCCTCTCTTGACATCAACGATCACTTCTTTGTAGAATGGTGAGATCCTGGTAGTGAATCCGCAATACAGCTCATGGAGGATCCTGATGTATTGGGCTTGAATGCCCTGATTGGCTAGGGCTTCAGTGACCACTTCCGTCTCAACAGAATCAAAGGCCTTCTTTAAATCAATGAACGTTAAGCAGAGCGGCATCTTGAACTCCCGAGAAACCTCAATGAGCTTGGTTATCGTGTGGATATGGTCGATGGTGCTGAATCCTTTGCGGAACCCTGCTTGCTCGCATGGTTGTCCTTCATCTAGTGTTCTGCCAATCCTATTCAGGATGACTCGAGTGAACAACTTGTAGATGACAGACAATAGGCAGATCGGATGATAGTTGCCAATGTCATGGATGTATCCCTTCTTGAACAGTAGTACGGTCCTGCTGGTTTTCCATTGGGATGGAACCTTGCATTCAGACAGGTAGCATGTGAAGAGCCGAGCCAGTGTATTGATGAGTACTGATGGCAGATTCTTCAGGTGTTCAGGTCTGACCTTGTCTGGGCCGGGTGCTGTTTGTTTCTTTACCGATGAAATGGCGTGTCGGATTTCGGAAGGGAGAACGTTGGGAACGACATACCCATCCTGTGGAATTTGGTATGTCGGCAAGTGGACATGGCTATCGAAGAGATTTGAGTAGAATTCATGGATAATCTTCTCCATTGCCGTTCTGGAGGATGTGATGGATCCATCAGGACGTCGGAGGGCAGTCATCTTGGTCTTATAGTTGGCGAAGGAAAGGCGGGCGTTACGAATACTTTTCCCGGCTTCTGCCGCATCTACCAGTACTTCTGCTCTTCTCTCTTTGAGGTCTTCCTTGATCGCATCTCTGCACTGCTTTGCAAGCTCGGACGTTAGCTTGCAGTTGCCTGAGGCATGCGCCAAACCACGCTGGCGAATTAGCTCTAGAGTTTTCGAAGATAGGCGACTTTTTGTGGCTATCTCTCCCTTGGCGTTCCTCGCACATTCATGGAGGTTCTGAACCAGTCGATCGTATTCCTCGTCAATGTTGTCGACAATGGCATCTTCCCATGTTGCTGCAATAGTACCAAAGAGTTCCCAGTTGGTGGTCATTCTGGGAGTTCTCTTTTTGAACTTTGCAGCCCTTTCTCGCCACTCTGTGAAGTAGAATTTTGCACGAAGGAGACGGTGTTCCGATCCCGTTCGAAATTTTGGGACAACAGCGACATCAGTCAGGCAAAACCGTCGATTGAATATGATGTGGTCTATTTAGTTGTGGAATCGTCCACCGGGAGACCCCCATGTCCATCGTTTAGATTCTGCCTTCTGGAACTGTGAGTTACCATGAATGGTCTTGGTTGACATGATGAACTCAGACAGTCTCTCACCCTGTTCGTTCCATTCTAGGCCATGGGTCCCGATGTGAAGTTCTTCAGCTGATCTTCTTGGTCCTATCTTGGCATTAAAATCACTCACAATGATCTTGTAGAAGGTGTGGTCTTCTTTATAGAACTTCTCTAGCTCCATATAGAACTTCTCAATTTCTCTTTCATCATAATGAGATGTTGGTGCGTAGACAACGAAGATAGAAACTGCAGGCAGTGAGCCACATCTATTCAAATGTAAACGTCTGATTCGGGTTGTTAGGCATTCGAATGAAGCAATGCTCTTGGCCAAGTTTGTGTTGACAAGGACACCGACGCCTCCAACACCTTTTATCGCATGTTCCGAGGAACAATTCTTCTCCAGTGTCGAAAACGGCATGGTGAGATTCGTGCCTTCTTGTCTCGGTCAGACCAATGATGTTGTACATGATCATTCGTGTTTGTACCACCAGGTCCTAGATGGATGCATCTGATGCTAGCGTACGTGCGTTGAAAGTACAGACAATCATTTTTGTCTTCCTTCGTTGTGGCAGGCTGTCGGCCTTGAGATTTTGTCGGCCTCTCCTTTCTCATCCTTCTCAGTGCTGCCATGTCGGTGAAGCCTTCAGGGTCAGGTGAATGAGATCAGTTGTAGTTACTGGTTTTGGCATATCGAATACACAATGGATAGCTTGCCAGGCTCTTCCGTGCGGGCAGAATACTCTCGGTAGCTTGCCAGTCTTTCCGAGAGGGATAGAGGCTTTTGGGGCGACCTCTAATCACCCTTGTAGGTGTTACCATATTTGAACCCTATAAAATATGGTAAGACAATTCCAGAAGATGGGTATTTAGTGTCCTATGATGTGTCGCGCGGCCGCTTGCAGCCGTGCGGGTCCGAAAAGTGTCCTGGAGTGTGGCGACGGCTGGGTAGTGGAAGTAGTGTCGAGAGTGGAAGTCTGCCAGTGGGGTATTTATCTGGGTAGGTGGGTCTCCTGTGCACAATTCGATCGCTGGGTGGTTGATGGAAGCAGACAGGGCAGGGTAGGGTGGGGCTCCTGATTAGAATCCCTTTGTCACCTGTGGTGGTGGGTGCAAGCAGAGAAGCTCTGTCCCTGGGTCCGCCGAGCCTGGAGTCCAAGGTCTCAGAGAGTTCCGCTTATCTTGTTCTGTGGGTCTTCAGTCGTGCGTGGGTCTCGGCTGGAGCTGCCGCGCGGGTCCGGAAAGCGTCCTGGAGTGTGGCGACGGCTGGGTAGTGAAAGTAGTGTCGAGAGTGAAAGTCTGCCAGTGGGGTATTTATCTGGGTAGGGTGGGTCTCCTGTGCACAATTCAATCCCTGGGTGGTTAATGGAAGCAGACAGGGCAGGGTAGGGTGGGGCTCCTGATTAGAATCCCTTTATATTATATATAATATATATATAATATTATATTATATATAATATTTGCATTTAAAATTTGTATGTTCAAATGTTTTTCATGTTAAATGAAAAAATGAATGAATAAGAGAATTTTTTGTGGTATATAGAATTTAATTCTGTATTGGTAACAAATACTGTAATCGCATTTTCATGCTCATTATTATAATCACTGATGTTTTACAATCAAATCTATAATTCTTGACATCATGCATTATTTTATTTTCATTGCAGGTTAAGAACTGCCTACTCAATCTAAAATTAATAAAATATCACCCTTTTTTATATTTATATTTATTTATATACATGTTATATATATAAATATAGATTTATATTTATTTGTATTTATATTTATACTTTGTGATCCTTGTTTTGTGATTAATTATTACTATTATTAAATTAAACTTAGTTATTTAAACATCTGTTTCAGCATCAAATATTATTCTTAGTCTGTACGGTAGCTCCATAGCACTGTCCTCCAATTGTTCATCGATTTGCTCTAATGGGCCCAGTAACATCTCCATTGTGAAACTTGTTACTGTGTTTGGCATATCTAATACGCCATGGGGAGCTTGCCAGGCTTTGCCCTGCAGGCGAGATACTCTCAGTAGCTGGCCCAGCTCTGTTTTAAATTCATCTTATTCTGGTTATCTCTGATTTAAAACTGAATAAATATTTACAAGTGGCTATTTAAACTTTATATACATATAATTTTACATAACTAAGAATATTATATATTTTGCATTTACTCTATAAAGTATAACATATTTTCATTATAATTGTGCTATTTTTGTAATTTCATATATGCTGAAATATGACATTGTTTTTAGTTTTGTTTTATCTTATTTTTGCCTTCATATTTACTTTTCATTAAGTGCTGTTGTTTGATATATGAAATAGTACAAAAAATGTACTGTTTGTAACCACTAATCAAAGATTTACCATATTTAGGTTTCCTTTTATTTTGTTTATTTCACATTGTTTATTTGTGAGAATATCTAAAATAATGTTGATAACTTATTATAAACCTATAATCCTACATATTTCAATTTTAGGTGGAATAATAACACCAGTATATAGTTGATCATTAATTATATCTACTTATCGAACAGTTAACTACAATGTTACAAATAATAATTCATATAAAGCACTGTAGCACTGTCCTCCCATTGTTCACGGATTTGCTTGAGTGGGCACCAGTAACATCTCCATTGTGAAAATTGTTGTTATGGTTTTTGATATATTGAATACGTCATGAGTAGCTTGCCAGGCTCTGCTGTGCAGGCAGGGTACTCTCGGTAGTTTTCTGGCCTCTCAGAGAGGGACAATGGAATTGAACCTGGGTCGAATAATCCATGTATAATTAATGTAGTTGCTCTAATGTGGGTAACTACTTTGAGCAATTGTGTTAAATTTGAATTCTTATCAGTAATTATCTAGGCATAGCACAGCGGGTTGGGCGTTCGCCTTACAAGCAGCCAACATGGCCTACCCGAGTTCGATTCCTCCGCCCCTCTCGGAGAGCCCGGCAAGCTACCGAGAGTATTCGATATGCCAGACACAGTAACAACAAAGTCTCCAATGGAGACGTTACTGGGCCCGCTCGAGCAAATCGACAATCAACGGGAGGGCCTTTACTTTTACTTTACTAATTATCTAGGCATAATGGTAAAGGAATACTGTCACTCCGATGATAAATATGGTGTGGTAATATTACTTTCCAAAAGCACAAAAATTTAAAAAAATTTAATAAATTTAATACAAATAATATAATTTAAGAAGTTCATTGATATAATTTATACAAAATTAAAATCTATTTTGCACTTAGCATACACTTAAAATATTTTTAAGTATCGACTTAGGGTCACAGCTTTTATTTTGTAGATAAATACGTTAAATCCTGGAAAGATTAAGCAATGTTATCTCTATTATTCTGTGTTGGACCACAATTTATTTCCATCTTCTATATGTTTTACAGCACTGAAGTATATGTTGTTTAAATGAAATTCCTGTATTCCTCAGGACCTTCCAGAGAAATAGAATCAAAGGGATATATCTAAAATGTGACAACATAGAAATCAATGTTGTTATGGAGTAAAGTCCTCCCAAGATCTGGAGATCTTCATTTTGATGCCTGGACAGTCTAGAAACTTAATTTAGTCCAAATTCAAAGGTCTGAGTACCAGAAAGTCAAATGTGTAAATTAAAGTTAAAGGACCAAAGAACTGAGAAAACAACAGCATAAGTCGTGGTCTGAATTTGAAGGCTCAGGAAAGTCAAAGTCAGATGAAAGAAGATGGATGTTTCAAATGAAGCAGAGAACAAGATTGCCTCCTCTGCAGCTTTGCGTTATATGAAAGCCCCTGTGAGATTGAATAATGCCTGCCTACATTGGTCCAAGTAATTTATTTACTCCATCTCTGATTCATGCAATAATCTCTTCCAGAAACATTCTCAAGGACACATCCCAATATAATTTTTTTTCAGCGATTTAGATATTCTTAGTCCAGTCAAACTGACACAGAAAACAAACTACTACAGTGTTCAAGGACACTCACTCAGCTTGACTTGTGATATAGTCTAAAATTATGTTTCTAGACTGTTTGGCTTTCACATTATATTATAAAACAAGCCAACTGACAGAGTGGGACATTCTCTCTTAGTCCAGTATTTAAATATTGTATTTCACACTTGTAACTTTTACTTAGTCAAGTTTCCCAAACAGTTAGAATATCTGGAAGCAGCATTTCTTTGAATTGACTATCACCCTTGCAACGTGTGATATGGGATTCCTTTGCCCTGTTAGAAAATGTCAAGAATTCATAACCATTTTCAGATTTTTGTCACCTTTGTTATCCATCAACCCAGGGTATGCCATCTCATCAATGATGTCAGTTCCTCTTTTTCTCACATTTTAGTTGCCACTCTCTTGACAAGCATCTTAGAAAACTCTACGTGTCCAATTTTAGATAAAGTAGCTTTAAAACCTGAGTGAAATGAAGAATTGTAAAATACAGTAGTGGACAGAATGAGCTTCATATACTTTAATAGCTTTGTTTCTTTAGAAAACTGTGGAGGAGGCAGTAGGAGGAGGCTAAAAGGCTGAAAGCAGAATAACTATTCCAAATCTCTTGAAGACTGTACTGATACTGCTTCCAGAGAAAAATAAGCATACCATTCAAATTCAGATGCTAGGTGCTTGACAGAGTTGATAGCCACTAAAGGTCAACATCTAAGCTCTATTCTACCATTCTAAATATGGAATTGTAAATTCTTACTTCCATCATAGGTTGCTGGTATTTTATGTATCCTTTATTAAATGTAAGAATATGGATCCAGCAGGCAACCCTATCCTCAAAGGCAGAATGTGAACGTTATTTTTTTTTTTAAAAAAGAATTGCTAGGATTCTTTTGGGCTAGACTGCAAAACTGATAGTGATACTGGAGGAAATCAGGTCTTTATCGTTAACAGAGGAAGGGTGGGATGAGGAAATGGGGTCTTTGTCATTAACAGAATGGATGGGGGATAAGTGATAGACAATGTCCAGCCACAGGATGAAATATCCTGAGAAAGTCTGATGTGGAGACAACTAAGACTCTAAACATCGAATTTTCGCATGAATCTGTTGCTAGGTATGCCTTGGCAATGAAAGTCAGATGCTAGTTTATTTGATAAATTTCGGCTTCCAGAAGTACCAAACTGGTTAGGAAGAGTTGGAACTTATTTCTAAACTGGGAAAAAAATGGAGGTGGACCAAATGGTAGTGTACATGTATCACATGTGTGAGAGCCTTAGATTGATCTTGGCTCACCATGTACACCTCCCCGACCTTACTCCCACCACACTGTCACAGTACCCTGAAGATAGTTTCCCAAAAGGTGAAACAATCGGATTCCCTTGTTCATATCCCACAGTGTACAGAAAGTCAAAGAATTTGCAGTGCTGAAAAAAAAAGTATCGGGGCTGGAGAGATAGTACAGCAGGTAGGGCATTTGCCTTGCATGCGGCCAACCCGAGTTCGATTCCTAGCATCCCATATGGTTTCCTGAGCACCGCCAGGAGTAACTCCTGAGTGCAGAGCCAGGAGGAACCCCTGTGCATCGCCAGGTGTGACCCAAAAAGCAAAAAAAAAAAACCTATCTGAGTTGAAAAGGTAGAAGGTTCTGAGATGGAATTTAATTCATGATCTTCCAATATCCAATGCCAACATTATGCCATTTCTCATGAAGAAAAACCTAAAATGTCAATATAAATGCAGTATCAAATGCACACAATAGCCTTAAAAAGCCTAGGATTTCCATCTTATACAAGATACACTGGGCTTCAAATTAAAAATTTTTATAAGGGAAAAAATGAAAAATATATAAAGACCATTGAATCATGCTCCTTAAATGAAGACTTACATATGTACCAAATAGAGTATCATTAAATGTGTAAGGGAATAGTTAGTAAGCCTGAGGAAAAAAAATATAAAAGCAACACAATATAGCAGTAGTTTTTTTTAATGTTTTTTAGGGCCACACCTGGTGATATTCAGGTCTTACTCATTGCTCTGCACTCAGAGATCATTCCTGGCAATACTCAGGGGACAATAAGAGATGCTGGGCATTGAACTAGAGTTATAGTATGCAAGGTAGCACTCTATCTGCTATACTATTGCTCTGGCATCAAAGAAACAGATTTTGAAATAAACTTCTTAGTACTGGGCTAGATCAGCCAGATCAGAAATAAGCAAGGAAACAAAGGCCTATAGGAAAAATATAAAGATACTGGTTTAATAAACACACACACATGTGGGAACCAAAATAAATCTACATAAAAATTATATCTAGTCTATTATCATACCATAGTGCTTTGAAAGTAGAAATAAACAACAAACTAAAGTTGGCAAAAACTAAAGAACTTTGAAAATAAATGTTATATTACAGATAAGTCAGTAAGTCGAGTTGGAAATTAAGGAAGAAATATAAAAATGAAATAATGTCTTGGAATCAAATGAGAATATGGACATATATTATTTTCACATGTAAGATACAGAAAAAAGCCATTATAAAAGAAAAAGTTCATAGCAAAATAGTCATGGGCTAGTATGTAAACAAGAAAATGTTTATGTTAATAAATGAGAAAATAATAATAAAAAGCCCAGAGTAAATAGATAGAAATACTAAAAACTATATCAGAAATTGACATATAAGAATTTTAAAATATTACCAAAATATCAATGAAACCAATGCTAGCTATTTTGTTTGAAGTAATGAAAAAAGATACACTATCCTTAGCTAGACTCTTAAAAAAAGAAATAACTTATAACTTGAATCTGAAATGAAAAAGAGTAAGTTCCAGCACACTTTACAAAAATGCAGCATAATATATGAGATTATTATGTACAATTGTATGTCACTGAATTGGAAAACTTAGAAAAATGAATTTTTAGAATCCTACAAGCCTTCAAAACAAGAAGCAAAAGGAAGTAAAATTCGTGAACAGACCCAATTACTAGCATGGGAATCAAGACACCAATCAGATTTCTCCTCTCAAATTAAATACAGGTCCAGAAAGGTTCACTTGGCAAGCTCTTTAAATCACCAGAGAATACCTACATTTTAATTCTTTTAAAAATTTGAAAAATCATTAACTATATCAAATATATTCTATGAAGTCAGTATTGTCCTGATACTAAGAAGACAGGAATGCTACAGAAAAAAAAAATTTGTAGAGTATTGTCTAATATTAACATAGATGCAAATATCCTTAACAAATTATTAGAAAACTGAAATAATGCATACATCTAAAGATTATTTAATATAATCAATGAGTGGTTATTCGAAGATTCAACTATGGTTCAATGTATGTAAATCAATTAATGTAAAGGCCCTCCCATTGATCATCGATTTGCTCGAGCGGGCCCAGTAACGTCTCCATTGGAGACTTTGTTGTTACTGTGTCTGGCATATCGAATACTCTCGGTAGCTTGCTGGGCTCTCCGAGAGGGGCGGAGGAATCGAACTCTGGTCGGCCTTGTTGGCTGCGTGCAAGGCAAACGCCCTACCCGCTGTGCTATATATGCATAAATTTAAAAATTTAAGAAAGTAACCATGTGGATAATGTACTTGACAAGATTCTGAAACATTTATGGTAAAAGAAAAATGTTGGGGAGATAAGAAATTTATCTGAAAATAGAAAGACCCTTCCACCATGAATCCACAGATAATATATTTAAAGAAGAAAAACTAAAAGACATTATTCTAAAATCAGACACAATATAAGGGTACTCACTCTTGCTATTCAACATAGAATTGGAAGCCCTTCCTGCGGCAATTAGATAAGAAAATTATAGTACTGAACTATCCTCCCATTGTTCATCAATTTGCTTGAGCAGGCACCAATAACATCTCCATTGTGAGACTTCTTGTTACTGTTTTTAGCATATTGATTAAGTCACGGGGAGCTTGCCAGGCTCTGCGTGCGGGTGGGATACTCTTGGTAGCTTGCCTGGATCTCTGAGAGGGACAGAGGAATCGAACTTGGGTCGGCCACATGCAAGGCAAACGCCCTATCTGCTGTGCTATGGCTCCAGCCACTTGATATATGCAACACATAACTCAATAATATCCCTGCCAAAAATACAATTAACCTAATTGTGAGGAAGCATACAACAAACCTAAATGGAGAAAAGTTTTGCAAAATAACCTCTGTCAGTGTTCAGAATCATTAATATCATGGGTATCTACAAAGAAAAAATATAAAAGTAAAAAGAAAGTGTAGAAACACTTGGCCTCACTGGTCACAACCATTAAAGCGTAAGGTGCCACAAGGACAAAATCTGAAAAAGTCAGGCCAGAGCACAGGACAGCAAGTCAAAGTGGCCCTGCATGCAGCCGACCTGGTTCCATCCCCAGAACCACACTTGGTTCCCTAAGCCCCTCCAGGAGTGATTCCTGAGTATTGTCAGGTGTGGCCCCAAATGATTTAAGTTGGAAAAGAAATCAAACTATCACTATTTGACATTGACAAATTAGACACAAAAATGATTTAAAAAATGCTTATTATGACAATAAACTATTTCTGTGAAGTGAAAGGCTACAAAATCAACACAAAGAAATCTATTCTATTTTTATATGCAAACAAGAGTAATTAAAGAAAAATCAAAATTACCAAATTTTAATTGTGGCCTAAGTACTCAGGATTCAACAAAGATAGTGAAAACATTTACATTTTTTTGGCTGGGGGTATGGAATGTTAGAGTCACATATTGCTGTGCTCTTATGCTCATGGACCATCCATAGTGGGACTCAGAAAAATATATTGGGTGCTGGAGATCAAGCCAGACCAGTCACATGCAAGACAAGTGACTTACCTGCTCTACTAACTCTCCAGGTCCAGTGAAAGACTTTGTAAATGAAAACTGTCACTGTCACCGTCTTCCCATTGTTCATCGATTCGCTCGAGCGGGCCCAGTATCATCTCCATTGTGACAATTGTTACTGTGTTTGGCATATCGAATACATCATGGGTAGCTTGCCAGGCTTTGCCGTGTGGTCGAGATACTCTCAGCAGCTTGCCGGACTCTCTGAGAGGGGCTGAGGAATAAAACTCATGTTGGCCAAGTTGGCCGTGTGCAAGGCAAACGTTCTACTGCTGTGCTATCGCACTATGAAAAAATAGAAGAAGCCATAAAGAAATGGAAACGTCTTCTATGTTCATGTACCGGAAGACATAGCACAGTTAAAGTAACCATCTGAGGGGGTATGGTGCTGCCAGCAGGTCAATCTGTACCTGTGAGGTGAGTGCAACAGCAGCCTGATGGCAACATCAGACTTTTAGATACCCCAAAATTGCTGTTGTGCCTTTGGCCAGACCCCAAAAACTTGGGGTAAAGTTTACCAAGAAAGTAAATGGCCAAAAGTTAGGTATGTAGGAGACAAACCCACAAACCACCTTCGGCTCAGCTATATAATTGGAGCCATAGCCTCTCTGGTTCCTGACTGAACTGCTTAATGGCCATGATCCCAGAGTCTCGGAAACGAATCTTTAAACTCAAAGGTTTTGGCAGAAATACGCCCTGTTCCAGTAGTAGGTTACTGGCGCTGGGCCACTCCAGGTGGGAATAGGTTTCGTGCCTTGACCTGTTCCCCCTGGCGGCCTAGTGACCACCATCTTCCAGAAGCCACTGGACAGTCAGGTTTCGGCCTGCAGTGACGAGACCACATGGGGGTGGAGCCGACTCTTTCTCCCCATCCCAATGAGACCCCGAGTCGCCACCTACAAATGGCCTCTCTGGCTCCTGATCAAGCTGATTAACAGCCATGACTCAGAAACAAGTCTTAAACTTCCGTAATGAACTTTTAGAATATATAGTTCATTATTATTGGTCAGGTCATCTGGGCTAGCATTTTCACTCCCTGAGCCTGGTGGGTTTCTGTGTTGCTTTACTGTAGGAAAACGTTGGTTTGTACTTTCTGCCTTGCCATAGAGAGCTTAGGTTTATTGGGTTACTCCCATTATAGTGCTCCAGAGGTACTCCCATTCCTCTGTGTTTACTTGTAAACATTTTCTTTGTGTTCTGCTTCCCCAACTGTTCAATCACTTTTATCTCCTAATCAGAACCAGTTAACTTGTAAATATTGCTTTTCTCTTCTCCTTATGTCCTTTTTGTATAGTTAATTCAGAGCAAAATCCTTTTCGTATAGACACAGACAGAAAGTTTATACTATGCTTTTGTAACTTCTGAGTTAATTGAGTCCGAAAAATGTTTACTCCTGGACATTGTCATATCTACTTGACTTTAAGCTTCAGATGCACATAGCTCCTGGCAAAAGCAGGGTCCCAACGAAAGGCCTAGGATGGATCCAGAGCAAGCTGTAAGCGACCCTGGCATTGAAATGAGACAGACTAAGTGCCATATAACTTAAAATAAGTCAAGAGCACTGCCATGGATGAATCCTGTTATGACTCTAAAACAAGTGACTGGGCAAGGACACTGCGGGGATTAGGAAAGACTAATCTGGCCTGAGGACTATAGTCTGGGATCTGTAAACAAATGTCCCCAGGAGAGCCACCCTGTAAATTTAATATATCTCTGTGTCCATACAAAATGACTAATACTATTAAGAAGCAAAATTAAGATGAATGTTTAAATGGCTATTGGACTAAGTGAAGGAGAAAAACCCTTAGGTGGTATTTCACCCTTGAGCCAGATATCCTGGCTTCAGGTGATCAGGAATGGGTTTGATACGTTGATTGTGCTACTGATCTAGGTGCGGTTGCTACCATGAAGATTGGGAGGAGGAGTTGGGAGAGAGTAGAGGAGAGACCTGGAAGGTGAGTCAGAGCATGGAGAGATGATCAAAGAGGGCCAGAAGGAGAAGAATGTAGGGGGGAAATGTAGAGGAGAGTCAGAGGAGAATAGAGGCAAGATTGGAATAAACTGCAATTGATACCAACCAGCCTGGCCATCCTCTTCTCCTCCATCACCCTTGGCATTGGCCATCCCTGGGTGGGGAAGTGGCCCGAGACCATCGAATATGGGCAGTGAGAGAGAGAGAGTGCCTCAGCCTTCCTATTCATGTCATAAGTACACACTTTACCATTGTGAAGTTTGCAGTTTGGAACTGTTTCTTGAGCATTGTGTGGTTAGGAAACTACAGTTAGGATGCCTCAGTATATTTACAGTGAGTATAGAGATGACTGTCTTGAAATACCATTACATATGGTATTTATAAATTTTAAATTATGATGTGCCTTCTGATAGTTGTGAATGCAAAGAGGAAATATATTCCCAAATAGTGTCATTATTTCCCATAATAAATACTTGTTCAAACTTACTTTTACAATTTAGAAAGAAATTTAAAGAATGGGCACTTTTCTTAAATCAAATAATAGAATAAATCGATTTATAACTTTAAAGATTGGAAAACAGAATGATTTTGTTAAAGAAATTAAGTAATTTAAACCCCCCCAGGACTGGAGCGATAGCACAGTGGGTAAGGCGTTTGCCTTGCACGCAGCCAGCATGGCTGACCCTGGTTCGATTCCCAGCATCCCATATGGTACCCCGAGCACCATCAGGAGCAATTCCTGAGTGCATGAGCCAGGAGTAACCCCTGAGCATCGCCGGGTGTGACCCAAAAAGCAAAATAAATAAATAAATAAATAATTTAAAACCCCCAACTTTATTCATAAAATTAAAAGTTTTTCTGAGGAAGGAAAAAATGATTTGGGAGTTACATTTCTAGAATTATACCATAATTGTTGAGACCAAAGACTAGAAAAGAATGAGGCACTGGAACATCATGTGCATGTAACCCTATCATTAACAGTATTTTAAATTGTGATGCCTCAACAAAAATTTAAAAACAGATGCAAAAGAAATACAAGAAGTATAAGTAGCCAGCATGATAATATTCATAGATGAACAAAGGAAAAAACATATTGAACATATTAAAGTCAGAGTGAAAGAATGAATTTAATAGAACCAGATTATTTATGACTTGTTTATGGCAGAGCATATTATTTAAAATATAAATTACCATGATCCATAAATAATGATGGATAAAGATCCATTGCTGAAATTATGTAGAAGAAATTGTTATAGCTTATTTCTTAATTAATAAGAAATATATATATGTAAATACACGACATGAATACATTAACGTGGATCCCTATTTATATATACTCATTGTGACAGCTCTGTGTGGAAAATATTAAAAATTTAAATTCACAGCAATTTAAATTGATTCATAATTATTTTAGCTAAATGATCCTAGTAGTACATACTTATCAGAGTTAAACGAGGTTGACTAGATTTTCCTTCAATCTGGATCACCGATATACTTGCATAGATTTAATTTTATTATTCAAAATCTTAATTTATAAGGCACTATAGTCAGCATTATGTCATGTTAATTCTTCCAGTCTGTTAGATTTTTCCTGCTGACTCAGATTTACCAGAAATATAATGAAGACACAGGCAGCTCATTACTTTTACTACACAGGCATTTTTGGCAAATGAAGTAGTTGGCAAAATGTATGCAAAGAATGTATGTGATGATTATTACATGATCACTGTCACTGTCACTGTCCTTCCATTGTTCATCAATTTGCTCGAGCGGGTCCAGTAACATTGTGAGACTTGTTGTTACTGTGTTTGGCATATCGAATACATCACGGATAGCTTGCCAGGTTTTGTCATGTGGGCGAGATACTCTCAATAGCTTGTAGGGCTCTCCGAAGAGAGGCGAAAGAATCTAACTCAGGTCGACCAAGTGCAAGTCAAACACTCTGCCTGCTGTGCTATCGCTCCAGCCTGGTTATTACATGAGAAACATAAAAATTATTTCTCAATGTTGACAATATATTTGCAAGCTTACGACGGTATTATATCAATATGGAGCCTAGTTAAATTTGAATAACCAGCAAAATAGTCTCAAATAATTTTGATACTCAATTTTTATTTTAAATGATAAACGTATGAATGAGGTTACCAGTTGTCAGTAGAAACTTATTTGAGCAATTTAAGTTGCTATCACAGTTAAGTAAATACCTTATTTTTTAAAATATTTTAATTAGGAGGTGGAACTATGCTTAACTATAGCACTGTATAGCACTGTCCTACAGTTGTTCATCGATTTTCTTGAGCGGGCACCAGTAACGTCTCCATTGTGAGACTTGTTACTGTTTTTGGCATATTGAATGTGGATGAGATACTCTTGGTAGCTTGCTGGGTTCCCTGAGAGGGGCGGAGTAGTAGAACCGGGGTCAGCCTGGATAGGCAGCCTGCGAGGCAAATGCCTTGCCACTGTGCTATCGCTCCAGTCCATGCTTAATTATACTCAGGGTTTACTTTTACTCTGTCCCCAAGGCATCCTATATGAGGTTAGGATCAAAATAGAATCAGTTAAACACAAATACCTTAAACCCTGAACTATTTATCCAGCAAATTAAATCATAACATGATTCTTCATCAATTTTTGGAATCCCAACATCATATAGAAATAACTTTGGTGAATGCACAAAAATATGTTTTATACAAATAATTCATGCATTTTGCACAAATCCTTTCATTGATGAATGGTGAATTTGTTATAACAAAAGCATAGGTTCAGTCATGCTAAAGTTGGAGAAAAGTTAGGGTAGTTACAACTTCTTCAACAATAATGCAATTTTTTTTTCAGAGTCAATAAATACTACCTATGAAACACACCCAAGCAGAACCAGAAGCAGCAGCAACAATGACTATAAATTTTACTCCCACAATAGTGACATCAGTCACTAAGGAAATTCCCCTGGAATAAATAATTTTTAAACCAAATGAAACAGTAATAAACAAATAAATAAATAAATAATTCAATGGATTCAAAGCAAGTGAATTGAGAAATTGACTAAAATTGTATAAATTAAGATACACTTACAATGAAAAGGACTGGGGCTGTAGCACAGCGGGTAGGGCATCTGCCTTGCATGTGGTCAACCTGGGTTTGATTCCTCCGTCACTCTTGAAGAGCCCTGCTAGCTACCGAGAGCATCCCACCTGCACGGCAGAATCTGGCAAGCTCTCCGTGGTGTATTCAATATGCCAAAAAAAGTAACAAAAAAGAAAGTCTCACAATGGAGATGTTACTGATGCTTGTTTGAGAAAATCTATGAACAATGGGAGGACAGTGCTTCAGTGCTATAATGAAAAAGTTTTATTGAATAATTCTGTTAAAAGAAATTTGGATAATGATGTTAAAATTTTGCCTTCTTTTCATGCACCCACTACATATCATCAGTGAGAAACATAGCTCTTCTGGACTGGAGTCTGGCAAATACAGCATCTTTAATAAAAAATCTGATGAATGTTGACATGGAAATGCTGCTATTGATGTGCAATATTGTTAAGAACAGTTGAGATAAATAGCTTACCAATTCACAAGAGGCAGCATGGTAAATGACAATATAATAGGAAGATCTTAACATTATAAAACCTTAATAGAGATGAAATAATTCACATAAAATAAATGAATATTGAACTACATTTGCATGGGAAAGTAAAATAATGGAATGTAAAATGCAAAATACTGGGAAAAAATGTATACTGGCAGTAATGAAATGTGTTACCCCTTAAAATAAAACCAAAAATAAAATCCCAACTGTTTCAGTAGTTGCTGAAATCTTATGGACACAAGTCGTCTATTCACAACCACTCCCCAAACTGTAAATAGACTTCTAGATTATGACCAAACAGGGTAATTCTCTCATAAGTAAAGCTAAAAATTAAAAGTAGGGGGACTTATATGGTCCCTTGAGCACCACCAGGAGTTATCACTGAACACAGATCCAGGAATTGGCCCTGACTACCAGAGATGCATTTCGAAAACAAAATAAATAAATAAATAATAAAACTTTAAGGGAGAGAAAAATATCATATGGCAGACAACACAATTTGGGTGGAATTAAAAACATAGGGAAAATCATTCATTCTTATTAGCTATACAAATTTTTACTGATGCACTAATCTTTACAATAGTTTATGATAGAGTTTATGAAAATGTCATGAATACAGTGTTAGAACACCACTTCCAGGTACAGTTAGCTCCCTACATCTATTGTCCATTGACCCTCTCATCCATCCTGTAGACTCACCCTTTGTAATCTCTGTTCTGTTGGCGATGTCTCAGGTTGCTTTTGGCCATCTATTATTGTCCTAATAATCTTCTTTATAGTCCAGATATAAGAAACATCCTTCTTTACTTGCCCCCTTCCATCTGACACACTTTACTAGGCATGATATTTTTTTTATTAGTGAAACACCATGAGGTACAGTTATAGACTTATAAATTTTTGTGCTTGGGTTTCAGTTATATAATGATCAAGTACCCATCCCTCCACCAGTGCCCATCCTCCACCACCACGGGTCCCAGCATTTCTCCCACCCCCCAACTCCCCCGTCCCACCTTGCCTCTGTGGCAGGGCATTCCCCCTTGTTCTCTCTCTCTCTTCTTTTGGGTACTGTGTTTTGCAAGAGAGGCCTTGAGTGGCAATCATGTTTGGTCTATAGACTACTTTTAGCATGCTTCTCCCACCCTGGGAGGGTCTCACAACACCCTTTATTTGGTGCTCTCTTCTCTATCTGAGCTTCATATTTTTTTCTTTTCTTTTCTTTTTTGAGCAATGTCTTGTTTTCCTGCATGAAATTGAACATATAAGCCTTTCAATGACAATGCCAGTGGCCAAGCAAGCATACAAAAATAAGCAAATGGTATAACATCAAATTAATTCAAATTTTAAAAGACCCACAAAAAAGATGAGAGTACTTGTATGTATATGTGTACATATGTATATGTATATATATGCATATACATGTACAATTGTTTGTATGTGTGTGTTTTCCTTACCTAGATATGAAAAATAGAATTATTTGTAAGAACAGGCTCTAAGCACATATAAATATGTCTTTCATACAAATTCTCCAGTAAAAAAGTAACTATTACAAAAATTAAATGTATGAATCATTATGTATTAAAATATTTATTAGGCATTTATATTTACCTTCTTTTTATTTTTAATTAAATACTTTGCCATGCCTCTATTTATTAATGTCTCTTTTTATTTGGAAGTGGGATGTGATCAGTTGCTAAGCTACATATTCAGAACAAGAAAACTTGCTTATAGCAGGCAGATTTTTAATTTCTCTTTATCTTGTTATCTCCAAAGCCTATAACAGTAAAATAAGATAAGCAATAATACATATTGTACAAGTTACAACTACAGCATTTAGTATTATGCCAGTTTGCATAATGTTTTAATAAGGTTTTGTTCTAGTCACTTATGCATAATGACATCTTAATTTCAATGTACATGATTAAAGCAGTATCCTAAAGTCTCTTTAGTGTATTACAAAACTTTTGTGATGCTGTTGTGAGCTGTTTTATAAACTTTATTACTTTAGAATTTTTTAGGCTATTAGTCATCTTTTTTTCTTTCATATTTCTCTTTCAAAGTGTTTGGATAGAACTGGATTTAATTTTCTCATAAATTTTATTATTTTATGATCTTATGAAAAAATATGAAAATAATTTTATTTTGTTGAAACTGAATATCCATAATATAAGATTTTTAATGCATTGTATATATTAGTTTATTTATACGATCTCATGAGCTTATTTTGAATAAAATTATTAACAATATAATATACTAGCATAGAACACCAGAGTGGCTAAATTTATGTGCATTATTGATATTTAATTAAGTTAAATCAGAGAAAAATTCTGAAGTTCTCATTCAATTGGTAAAAATATTTAGAAAACAACTTGATCTAATTAACAAAGATAGATATTGTCATTCTCTGATCTAAAATTTTTGTGAGAGGCTATTTACTCAAAGAAATTGCTGTATATGTCCACTAAACACCATGAATGTTAATTTGCATTATACATAATAGCCACAACTTGACTCAAGCTGCATTCATTTTATATAGCTGTTTAGCAATATGCCACAAATGCAGCAGTCTAACAAGAGATGCTTATTACTTCAAAAAGTTCATTAACCACATATAGGACACCACTTAAATTAATACACCACTCATGTTATCACAAATGTAAAATTAGGATGTTACTCAGTCTAGATTTATAATTAAATCTTTAATATTCATACAAAATTTAGTTTCTTGAAAAGCAAGGAGACAGAGAGAGACAGAGGAGGAGGGGGGAAGAGAGAGAGAGAAAGAGAGAGAGAATAATGACAGAGAGAATAATTTAGGAATAATTTAGGAATATTTTACTCAGTCCCTGTAGTGAATACTGTACTTAGAAATTGCCTGGAGTTCTTTTCCATATGGGCTATCCACATGGCAACTTATTTTATGCAAAATAGAAAACAAGCTAGCAATCTAGAGTCATTAAGATAACTACTCAGTATGGATATCCAATCTTCTTTGCTTTATTTTTCACAATTATACTTTTATCTTGGTTATGGAGATTGGGAATAAAACCCTATGAGAGTTACTCCCAGCCGTGTCTGGAGAACCAGACAGTTCAGAGGCTAGAAACTGGGTTTCCTTCATGACAAATATTCCTCCATCATGCTTTTGAGCTGTTTATAGGTATACCTTAATGAAGTACTAATTATGATTTTTATAGTAGCATATTATTCCTTATTACCACTATTAGTAGTTTTTTGGGCTTTTCAGTCTCTCTGAGATTAGTACAATTATTCTTAACTTTTGGGGGGAGAGGGAAAGCAATGGATATACCAAGCAACTTTCAGAAGATTCCCGGATTAGGTCCAGAAATTCTCTGACAGCCTGGCTTTTGGGTCAATGGAAAGACCTCCCCAAAAAGTGACACTCAGGCCTTCAAGGCCAAGGAATGGCTACTCAGGAGGCCTGAGGACCTCCACGGCCATACCCTACAGAGTGTTGATAATGTGATGCCAGAATTCAAAATCAGGCTTCCTACATTTATGATACGCATTTCAACTCTTCACTATTGTGTAACCACAAAGTAAGTGAGGGACACAGTGTTCTCTCCCACCAGGTGCTTCAGTGGCCAAGAGCTGCTTCCCCACGATGGCCTGCAGCTGCTGCTAACAGACGCATGAAGGAGGGAACAGGGCCACCAGGCTGGTTGGTGATCAGTTGCCATTTATTCCAATCTCAGTCTCACTATTTATTTCATTCTCTCTGTGAACCTGTTCTGCTCTCACTATGCTCCCAATTACAGTCTCACACTGCCCCTCATTCCCTTTTTCTCCTATCTCTCTTGCCACTCTCCCTTCTCCTTCATCTAGAACCCAACCTCAAAGGGTTGGGGGAGCAACTGTGCATAGGTCATATAGCACAATCAACATATAAAAGTCCTTCTTTCTAGGGAAGCTTTCCTAAAACAAAGATCTCATCCTGCTAGGAGATCCACTCAAGGGCAGAATTTAATCTAAAGTCATATTTCTCCTTTCCTTAGTCCATAACCATTTAAATAGTCACCTTAATAATCTTCCTAATCATTTTGTATGAACACAGTTAGTTAGAGATATATTAAATTTATAGGGTGGCTCTCCTAGGACATCTCTATAGATCCCAGACTACAGTCCTTAGGCCAGATTAGTCCTTTCTAATCCCTGAAGGGTTCTTGTCCAATCCTTGTTTTAGGGTTATAACAGAATTTTTCCACAACCACGCTCTTGACTTATTATAAGTTTTATGGCATTTAGTCTATCCTGTTTCAATTGCTTACAACGTGCCCTGGGTCCATTCAAGGCCCTTCATTGGGACCCTACTTTTGGGATGCTAGGAACTAAGCAAGAATGAGGCTTAAGTCAATTAGATATGACATATGCCCAGGAGTAAATATTATTCTGAGTCAATTGACTTCCAAATTACAAAAACAGCATTAACTGTCTGTCTGTGACTATACAAAAAGGACATTGCTCTAAAGTAAACTCTGCAAAGAACTTTAAGGAAAAAAGTAATAGTTCACTTACAAATACAAAATTCAGAGTGCTTAAAAGGATCTGATTTATAAATCACAGGTTCTGATTAGGGAAAACAAGTGATTAATAGACAAAGCAGAGCATAGAGAAGTTAAAGATAACATTCAAGGAAATGGGAGTGCTTTGGGAGCGTTTGATAACCCGATAAACCTAAGCTCCTAGTAGCAGAGGAGAAAGGACAAACAATGTTATCCTACAACTATCTCTTGTGTCCTTATTCCTCTCTTTTGGTAGACTTTTACATATTTTTATCTCACTCTATATCTTCATTTCAACAGTTTCTTTAAAAAATGAATGTAATAAATAAATTTAAGTTAGTTTAAATGAACACATATCTGGGGTATCATTCCTTGATTTATGCAATAGAATTCATGTATTAAACTTTAAACTTTACAGTTAAATTTTATTGATAATGAGTTAGTAGTTATCATCTGTGTAATTATTTATTGACATCTTTAAATATTTTTTGTTTGTTTCCATTTTTTCCTTCATTTTCTTAACTTTTCTTTAGCTTTACATATAATAATATGCCTTTTTTTCTTTCCTATATTACCTTATAAATTTAGTTATTTTGTTCATAGATTTCAATGTTTACATTTGACTTTCAGTGTACTTTTGTTGTTGTAGCTGCTATTGTTGTTATTGGTAGTGTTGGTGATTTATGGGCCACACCCGATGGTGCTCAGGAGGTCTTACTCCTGACTCTGCTCTCAGGAATAACTCTTGATGGTTCTCAGAATATCACCTGGGATCCTGGGCATCAACCTATGGTCTGTCATGTGCAGGCAACCACCCTAATACCTGTATAATTGTTCTGCCCTAATAATTTTTAAACATAAGCTCACTTTGAAGTAACATTATAGTACTTCATTTTCAGAACAAGTGGTTTTTGACAAAATATTCTCAATGCCTGCCTTTCACAAATAATGTGCAATAACTACATATGTTCCCTCTACTATGTTTTTCCAACAGAATAATCTGCTGCAGCAATTAAGAATGATAAAGTCTTTAAAAAAATGATCTTAAAGGAGCCTGAGAGATAGTCCAGAGGACAGGGTGCTTTACTTGCAAGTGGCCAATTCAGGATCGAGGCCTACCCCAACCCACTGGGAGTGACCTCAACGCAGAGCCAGGAGTAATCCCTAAGCACTTCTGGGTTTGGTCTCAAAACAAATGAACAAATAATATCTTATAACCTTTAAAATGCACATTTTCTTTATGACATTTAAGTTTCTACTGAAACCACCACCCTCAATAAACTTTTTCTACTTCACCTTTGAAGAATAACTATATTGACTACAGAATAACTATTCGACATTGAAATTTTCTTCTTAAAGCACTTTAAAATTGCATCCATTTAGTTCTATTGTTGTATGGTTTCTGAACAAAAATCCAACGGGAATTCCCCTAGAGACTCAGAGTTATGACTGATGTGGCAAACAACATCAGGAGATATAAGATATAAAATTATATCAGGAGATACAAAATTATAAGATTATAAGATATAAAATTATTAAAATGCAAAGAAGAATAATAAATTTACTTTGATTACAGAGGCTCAAAGAACTATCAGTTTTCAACAAATTCATTTGGAAGAAAATCAGCAAGTACACAGATAACTAAACACACACACACACACACACACACACACACGGATTGAATCCAATTGGCATATCAAGAATAATTCATTCATCCAACGTCAATGCACTATCTCTTAAATTCTAATAAGGAGCATCAACAGCTTGTATTACATTCTTGTCTTAAAAATGCTTTAAGGCTTTTTAAAAATCTAATATTTTACAAGTTTTGCTGTCAGCAATCAATACTGATGAGAGAAAAGTTAGAAAGATAAATCAAATAATTTTTAGAAATTAAGCAACAAGCTCTAAAGAACACATGGGTATAAAAAAAACACTTTAACCAAAGAGTATATTGACTAAGGTGCTTGCCTTTCAGGTGGTCAGGATTAGACCCTGTAACGCATATTTTTCCCTGAGCATTGTCCAGTATGGTCACTGAACGCAGAACCAAGAATAAGTCCTGAGCACTTCTAGGTGTGGTCGAAAATCAACGCAAAACAAACAATAGAAATAACTACAACAGAATGGCCTAAATTGCCTTCCCAAATAGCCAAAATATTTTGACTTTGTAAAAAATCTAAATATTTTGAAATAAATAAAATATTATTTGATATTTAAAATTATATGCACCTGTCTATAATATTTTCAGTGATTGTAATTGTGTGAATATATCTAATGTTCATATAATACTATTTGACAAGTAGAATGCATTCAAGTTTCTAATTATTTTGGCAAACAGTAATAAAATTATGCCTCTATCCATATCTACTCCGAAATACTTGGCTATGATGTTGTTTCACATTATGTAGAATTCAAATATAGACTGCCAAAGTAGCCATTTATACGGTGTGGCTGAATGATTGTTAATCTAAAACAATTTTCTTTCCATCTTTCAGATACACATGAATGATTATTAATTTTATGCTATGTAGAAGGATTTTTTCTTATATCAGAAAACAGATCAATTGATGCAGTTTCTTGATTTCATTATTCTGAAAACAATTATAAATTTCTGAATATTTATAAAGCACAAGCAGTATTCCAGAGTGTTGGGAGAAAAGCCCCCTTAGTCTGCTTTGAAGTACAACACTAATCCCTGGACTCAGCAGGCAGATGCATTGGGAGAGAAACACCTTTTGGTCTGCTTTGAAGGGAAGCCTGTTGCAACGTATATCACAGTTCAATGTTACCTGGAGACAGGATGTTTCTGGAAAATGTGTGGTGAAGGTGTGACCCTATCTATAGAAAACATGTTTGTTCTGATCACCCTGTGTACATGACCAGTTGCACTCTCCCACCACCCTCCTCAACCTATATAAAGTCTTGATGTCTCTCACTAAAGCGGAACTGCTTTACAGGACCCCCACAGTGCTCTCGTGCTTATTTCTTATATCTTGGAGGAGGCGGTGGCAAGGTTTGCTATTTTCCTTGACCTCCTCCCCTTAGCTGAAGGGAAGCTCGGGTCTGTCCTCAGGACCCTGAGCGGAAGCCCCTTGCTGGAGCAGGGAGCGTGCTGAACAGAGGCCAGGAGAAGACACCCAACACCGGAGACGTTGGGTAATTGTGGTAGAAGAATCAAAAGAAGATGTATAGTGTCTTTCATTAGAAACTTCTGATCACCAAGCACTGGGGATTGAGTGGGAAAGGTAGAGGCAACTAGAACTCACACTAAGTTCAGTGTTGGAGGTTCCTGGACACTTTTGTGATGATGAAGATGCAATAACTTTGTACATCAGAACCATTTGCAGTATTATAATCATGATACCTAAACTTCTATATTTTTAAAAAATATGTGCTGTATTTTTCTGAAGGTGGTTTCTATCTAGTAAACCTTTATTAACATTTCCAGACTTAGAAAATTCACACCATCACTCATGAGACTGAACAATAATTTTTATTATGGATTTTCATTATGATTTTTATTATAAGAATAGAATAACCTATCTTCCAAGTGATTTTTCTCAACTGAGGGCAATATGGCTCTAAGGGAGCTCCCAGGATTTTCTAAGGGTCGGAGGGGGCAGTCACTGAATCACTGTATCACTGTCATCCCGATGTTCATCAATTTCTTTGAGCAGCACCAGTAACATCTCTATTTGTCCTAGTCCTGAGATTTTAGCAAGTGCCACATTGGAGGCTCTTTCAGGGTCAGGGGAATGAGACCCATCATTGTTACTCGGTTTTGACATATCAAATAGGCCACGAGGAGCTTGCCAGACTCTATTGCGTGGGCAGGACACTCTTGGTAGCCTGCCGGGTTCTCCAAGAGCAAAAACTAGACAATAGGAGGTAGTGCGTTTTAAGTCAATAAATAAAAATCACATAAATGGAGGACCACAGCAAAAGACTAGCAACTAGTGTAGCAACAGTAGAATAGAGAGGACACAGGAAGAAAACAAAGTCTAAAAATTGCCAAAAAGCTTAAGAAATATTAGACCAGAGAGAACGGATAAGGGGCTTACTAATGTCCATTTCAAAACCTATTCCACAGGACTTTCTATATAATAGATATGTGCTACAACTAATCATTTCACTTTCAGACTTTGGAAGAACATACACTACTTCACTTGAGTAATTTTCTGATATCCAGCACAATATTTATTATAACTCTATGAAGACAAATACTCAAACTTGCTGAAAATTAAGAATTCAGCTTCACAATGTTTATCCACTATCCTGAGGTCTGATAGTCTTTTAAAATCAGACAATTGGAATACACTATTTAAAACCATTTTACATGGCCCAGAGTTAGGATATTTGTGTGCACATGCCTGGCCTTGAAAGTCTACCTTGTATTAAATATGATCCTCAAAGCACTGCTCTCAGGACAGATTCCTGAGTTAAGAGCCAGGAACAATCTAAACATTTCCTGATGTGTGGCAAAAAAACACTTCCTCTCCCAAAGAAAGATAAAATCAAGGTACTCCCCAAATATAAAGGAAACATATAAGTATATATATGGATATTAAAATTTCATATTCAGTTTTATGCATGTAGTAAATCTTATCATAATCCTTACCATAATTAGCATCTCTCAAAAGTGTTTCTTTATATTTTTCTAGTGTAAATTATTTAACATTTTATATAATGAATCAAGATACAGAATACAGAATACCTCCTGAGAAGCAGTTTAAGTCAGCTTTATCCAATGGGAGATACCATGCACACTAATAAATAATTTTCCCTGTTCTTAAGTCGCATTAATAAAAAAATCAGTAAAAAAGATCATACGCAGTATTTTTATGTCAAAGTCATACCAGTTACTCTAATGCTCAAGAGATAAGCCTAAACTAAGAATCAGGAGCTAATGACATTTCCACAATATTTTTAATCTTTTATCAACAAATAAACGATTTATGCTTAGCGATTTGAAGTTGCCATGTTGCTAAACTAGTTCAAGTTTATTCAAATCCATTTATTCTTTTTCCAAATGTCAGCAATAATCTAAACTGTTCCACATCATAGGCTTCTGACAGTTGGTATGTAAGATAATAAGCAGAATTGTATTCACTTAGGGCAATGAAATTCATACATTTTTCTTTCTGTGGACCCAGTTTTCACATAATCTAGGTATTAGTTATCACTGGTTTTGAAATCATTGTATCTGAACTGATATTCATGTTCAAAGATGTCAACAGCAATGCCATGCAAACTGCATACAAATTAATACGTAGGTCAGTGCATTTTGTTATTGTAGAGTAGAAAACAGAGAAGTATAATGTATGTTATATGCATATACCATCTACTTGAAAATAAATCTTACATTAGATACAGTTTTTCTGTGATGTGATTTTTAAATACATGAGTAACTTTCTAATGTCTCTTTTTTCAAAGAAATGTTGGAGATAAGGCATTTCTGGTTATGAAACTCTTACAATTCTGACTTTAAGAGTTCAGACACATCAAGAGGAACAATCTTTTTGGGTAAGAATATTGGCACAAAAAGAGGTAATAAACAATAAATAAAGACAAAATTTGTATAACAAACTTACTGCCTTATGAAAGGTTTGCTGGAATCATTCAGTTCCTTCAAGGGTTAAACAACTCTGTCCAAGCAAGTGGAAGCAAAGATAAATAAATGGCACTACATTAAACTAAGAACTTCTGTACCCTCAAATTAAACAGAAATCAAGATACATGGACAGCCTCAGATTGGGTAAATTATTTTCCCAATATTCATCTGATGAGTAGTTAGTAGTCAAGATATATAAGTCACTGGTGGAACTTTACAAGAAAAAAAAATCCAACCCCATCAAAAAATGGGGAGAAGTAATGAACAGAAACTTCGTCAAAGAATGAATACAACCATTTAAAAGACACATGAAAAAAATGCTTTGCATTGCTAATCATCAAGGAGATGCAAATCGAAACAACAATGAGATATCATCTCATATCACAGAGACTGGCATACATCAAAAAACAGAGCAACCAGTGCTGGCGTGGATGTGGGGAGAAAGGGACTCTCCTTCATTATTGGTGGGAATGCCAAATGGTCCAGCCATTTTGGGAAACAATATGAGCATTCCTCAAAAAACTAGAGATTGATCTTCCATTTGATCCAGCTATACCATTTCTGGGAATATACTCTGGGAGCCCCAAAACGCACAGCAGAAATGCCATCTACACCTCTATGTTCATTGCAGCACTATTCACAATAGCCAGAATCTGGAAACAACCTGAGTGCTCACGGACAGATGACTGGATAAGGAAACTATGGTGTACAAAGGAATACTATGCATCTATTAGGGAAAATGAAGTTATAAAATTCACTTTAAATGGATGAACATGGAGAGTATCATGCTGAGTGAAGTGAGTCAGAGGAGAAGGACAGATATCGAATAATTGCAATCATTTTTGAGATATTAAAAAGTACCATAGGGGAGCCAGAGTGATAGTACAGCAAGCAGGGTTTGCCTTGCATGCAGCTAATCTGGGTCTGACCCACTGCAACTCATATTGTCCCTCAAGAACTTCCACGGTAATTCCTGAGTTCAGAGCGAAGAGTAAACCCTGAATATCAGTGGGTGTGATCCAAAAAGCCAAATAAATAATTAAACCCCATAGTAGTAGACTAATAGCCAAAAACAGTGGGAAGAAGGGCCAGGATTGGTCTATGAAGCCCACCTCAAGTTTTGGGAAAGGAGGCAGATGGGATAGAGAAGGGACCACTATGGCAAAGACAAGTTGGAAGTGATCACTCTGGTTAAGAACCATATGCTGAAAATACATAGAGTACACGATATCCTCTCAGTGTCTATATTGAAAAACTCAAAGAAGAGAGAGAGAAGGAAATTACCTGCCATAGAGACAGGCTTGGGGTTGGGGGTGAGGGGTGAAATGAGGAGAATTGGTGATATCTGTGGTAGGAAATGTACACTGGTGGAGCAATGGGTGTTGGAATATTGTATAACAGAAATCGTACCATAAACAATTTTGTAACTGTATCTCACAGTGATACAATTTAAAAAATAAAAGGAATCAAATGACAGAAATAATTTTTCAGAAAAGTTGAACAACCTTCATTTTATACTTCTCTCTCCATTAATATTCTAGTAATATCATTCCCGTGCATCCTATTTATTGTTGTCTCTGATGAATATAATCTCTGCTGTTTTCAGAGAATTTTAGTCAAATAAATGTGACCATTTTAGGGTGCTAAGAAGTTTTATTTATCTTGAGTAAATTAAAAAAAATTAAAGGTGTTATAGTAAAGGTAGCAAGAACCCCAAACTTACATAAAAATTTTGTTCTTTGGTGGTCTTTCTCTTATTTATCAATGCAGAAACTAGCTATCAATTCATCTGTTACTGAGCTTTTTGTTATAGTTTTTTGATCTCAAGAATATAAATACTATTCTCTCTTGAAAAAATTCAGCACTACTTTCTCAATATTGCTATGTGAATTATATCATGTTATTTCTTTGAGAAGCATATTAAGTAGTTAAAATTTGTTTTCTCTTTTCCCTCATTTGCTGGTGAAGATGGGGGTATAGCTTCTTTTATGGAGTAGATGCCAAATCAAATTATCTGCTTTGAATATTTTGCTGTGCATTTTCTTGATAGTTGATAATTTTCTTAAGTTTTTATCCAGCTTAAAAACATAAATACCATTGCTTTTACAACACGAATGTGGTAAGTTTTTCAGAAGTTGGGTTGTAGCATATTACAAGTTGAAGAACCATCTAAACCACGTGCCTCATTATATAGGTGATGAAACTAGGATAAAACATCTCTGAATCAAAGTTTCCTTATCTTCAAAAATGTTTATAATGCTTAATTAAAAAGGTTTTCCAAGAATAAAACGTATTTTTTTAGCACATGGGAAGAATAGACACTAGATTGAATGGACCTTTATTACTTTCTCCCCTGTAAACTCAGTTCTTTGACCAAAATTCAGGATCTTTTGCTGCTGCGCAATTGAATTTTGTCTGTTTTCTAGCTTTCCTCCATTATATCACATTATTTGAGATTAAGACAGTATTTTTTCTACTTTTTTCTTATAAACCATAATCCCTCTTTCCCATTTTTGAGTTATGAGTTAAAATGGCAACAATTCATATTTTCTTATAAGATGCAATATTTTGCTGAGCTTTCTCATTAAAGTTCCTTTTTTTTAATCACAGGATTTTTTCTGTATTGCCAATGAAATTGGCATCACTTTAAAACAGAGACCAGTATAGTAAGCCTGTATCTATAAGTATACTGATTAACACATAGTCAGCGTTCCTCACGACTATGAATACAGAGGCATCATCAATGATTCAATACTATTGGCTAAGCAAATGAAAGTGAAGAAAATAAAATGGTACTATATCAAACCAAACAAACAATGGCAATGTATCAAACTCAAGTAAAGATAAAGAATGAATTTCTTTAGTCACCTTTAAAGGTATTTTAATAAAGGCAAAAATTTACAATCCAATACTGAAGCATTCAGAAATAGTATAGAGTTGGAGAGATCAATAATTACATGAGCATTTTATGTAAAACTCTCTAACCTAGATTCTAAACTGATTAATGAAAATTGAAACATGCCAAAGCATAGGCTATTATATCTACTTTCTGCTATTTTAATATATTTTGGGTGATTAGACTTATACTTTCTCCTCCAAACAGGATTTTTCTTTTCATTAGCTTTAGTAATATCAAATGACATAGATGCTTGTACTTATTAGTTATTAATTCTCCCACTAAGTGCTAACGCTTTATACACCTATACCACAACTCTGCTTCTTTTGAATTAGTTCAGAATAAAGTTTTTTCTCGCTGCCGAAAGTTGAGTTTCCCTCCCTGCCCTGAGCAGAGCCCCGGCAGCCGAAGACCTCCAGAAACAGCCACAACCATGCTGAGACCACTCTCCACACACATGAAGGAACCGGCAGAGGAACACAGGCATGGGGGGTCCTGGGGCTGAGTTCTCCAAGCCTGCTCGGATTGGGCTGAGCATCCTCCACTCAGATCCTCTATCTTCCAGTAGGCAGGGGTCACACCCACCAACTGCTCCCAGCACCAGGTAATCAACCGCCAAGACCCAGAGACTATAAAACCCAACTCCCGGAAGCACGCACCCACATTTGTGGCTGCACAACATCTTATTATCTCATTCTTACCTTGGACTACCTGGCAGGCTACCGAATATATAACCTGCCCACATCGCAGAGTCTGGCAAACTTCCTGTGGCATACCTAATATGCCAAATACCAGTAACAATGATGGGTCTCATTCTCTTAACCCTGAAAGAGCCTTGAATATGGCATTTTTTAAAATCTCAGGGCTAGGACGAAGGAGACATTACTGGTGCCTGCTCGAGGCAATCGACAAACAACAGGATGATCGTCATCATGAAAGTTTTTTCTATTCATTGCTTTAAATCACTACTATTTATTTCACTTATCAAAAACCAGAGATAAACTGAAAGGTTATCTATCTCTTTAAGTTTACATATAGAATAAGGTATGTGTTATAAACTATAAGGTAATCAATTTTCAATTTTACATATTTTCATATCAGATATTGTGTTTAATGATTACCATAGATATCTTGTTACAATACTATAGCTACCTACAACCTAAATTATAGATTTATTCCCTTCCCTTTCTTTGTCTTGAATTTCTCTACTATTTGTACCTAAAGACTAATGCTTATATTCAGACAAGAGAGATATATTAATTATACCTGTTGCATTTGATAATATAGCCTTCGTTTCCTTTCTTATATATATTTCTACTAATACTTAAACTCTATGAATAATGGTTTTCAATTATTTCTACACCTGTTTCAAGATAAGGTAAAACTAAAACATGATTGGCTGCAGAGATAATGTACTGTCTGAATGTTTTACATGCAGAAAACCCCACCTCAAGCCTTGGCACCTCCTGTAAATCACCAGGAACAGCTCACAAGCACAGAGTTATAAGAAACCCCCAAACACTGATGGTTTGGGGTTCATCAAAACCAAAAATGAGCACATCATCACTAATCATAATATCATTGTCACCAACAAAACAATATGTCAACTTTTGTCACATTACAAAAAGTAATTCATTCGAAGGAATTACTAGTAAACAAAGAAACATTTTTCAAAGAGATAGATTAATATAAAAAGTACGAGAAAAAATTTAAAAAATAGGATGTATAAACAAAGATTCTGAGAATTAGATGGGCCATTGATGGCGTAAAATTCATCCTGGATAAACTTAATTTTAATTTTCCACAGCTTTGTTTTAGTAGTTTCAATAATTAGCTCCTCACATTTCAATTCTCTCTCCACAGGAATGCTCACATTTCATGGACAATGATTCTTACTTGATTTGTTTTAATTCATTTGTGTTTTTTTGTTTGTTTGTTTTCTGTATCTTCAGTTCTCAGAGCAGAGATTGATGCATCACAGGTATTCAATAGTTATCTAATAAATAAATAAATATGTGGACATGATTTATTGAGCACTACTTATTACCTCTTCAAACTAAATTGATACAAATTAAGTAAAATATTTGTTTAAAACATACAGTTTTATTTATGGGTATGAGTATTTGCCAAAATTTTACAAATAATATTGAGGAGATTATGTTTATAAGTTTGCCACACATAAGTTACTACCTACTTAAATTATGCAAATCCTATGTGAATATGAGTGAATATGAATATGTGAATATGAGTGACTATGTGAAGTTCAGATGAGTGAGAAGGTCAATATGTTGAGCAGACCAGGAACGCAATAAATAGGCCCAATAATAAAACAATTAAGATTTCAATAAGTACTAAGAGGACATTAATAGCAAGAACTAATAAGTACTACTTTGTAATGACTAAATTAGTTGTCAAAGAGTATTCTCAGAAGATGAAATATAAGGTTATGAATAATCTTAGGAGTATATGCAAAGTATTTTCAGTGAGTGGATAGGATCTGCTTTGGGAAAAGGTTTTATCTACTTGAGAATCTAGAATTATATGGGAGGAATGTCAAAGAAGCAAATTAACCTAGGTCTAATAAAGTTTAAGAAATTGTCAGCAATGAGATAGTACAAGGAACTATTTTATAAAGTCATTAGAAAGAGTTTGATATAAACTAAAATCCAGGTAAACTGGACTTTAACTTGAGGAGGTGAAATGATCTGAGTGAATTATAGTTGTAGATGTAGTCAAAGTGAAATACATTAAATGTTCACAGAGTAAAAGTAAGGTAAACTCAGATATTATTTCCGATAGTAGCAATGGAGGAGTTGAAAGCTATTGCAATGACTCAAACAAGTATTTGCTTGTAAGTTCATTGGGAGTGGTAGTGACTGAAGAATTGCATTCTATGTGGATTTGTAACTAGAAAACTGGGCTGGCAGACCCTTCAGATCTAGCAAATGATGTAAAACAAAGAATCAGGCAACCCTGCTGATCCTTTCTAGTTATTTCAGAACTCTGAAATAACTAGATAGACACTTTAAAATTAAGTTGGACAGAGCAAAAAAGGAAAGAGCTGGAATTCTTTTACATGAGAAGGAAACAGTAAAGTTGATTGAATTCGAATGGGGGACTGACTGGTAAAGGGGAAAAAAATTACTTATGATTTGAAGCCATCAGAGAAAAGTGGATGAAGATACTATTATACTGCACATATACATAGCACAGCAGGTAAGGTGTTTGCCTTGCACTTGGCTGACCCGGGTTTGATTCCTCCGTCACTCTCAGAGAGCCCGGCAAGCTACCAAGAGTATCCCGCCCTTACAGGCAGAGTCAGGCAAGCTCCCTGTGGCATATTTGATATACCAAAAACAGTAACAGCAAGTGTCACAATGGAGATGTTACTGGTTCTCACTCGAGCAAATCGATAAACAATGGGAGAACAGTGCTACATATATTATATACGTATACATGTGCAGTGTAAATCACGATCACGATCATCCTGTTGTTCATTGATTGCCTCGAGTAGGCACCAGTAACGTCTCCTTCTTCCTAGCCCTGAGATTTAAAAAAGTGCCATATTCAAGGATCTTTCAGGGTTAAGAGAATGAGACCCATCATTGTTACTGGCATTTGGCATATTGGGTACCCCACGGGGAGTTTGCCAGACTCTGCCATGGGGGCGGGTTACATTCAGTAGCCTGCCAGGTTGTCCAAAGTTAGAAGTGTATATATCTTTAATATATCTGCAATATAATAGTATTTTCATATATACAGTTATGTATAATGCTTATGTAAACATTATCCTGAATTGAAAAATAAGAGTTTATATTCCAAAAGCTAATTTGTTTCAGACAAAAACTAAGTAAAATATATTTGCACCATTAAACTAAAATACAATAAATATCAGAAAATAAAAAAAAATTCTACCAGAATTCTTAACTTTGGTGGAGAATGAGGTTGTTTACATAAAATTGTTGTTGTTGTTTCTGTATCACAACAAAAAAGAAATCTTCTGTATACATAAAATAACATCAACAATAATATTTTCACACTATGGAATTTAGTTGTTTAATGTGGCCTAGATAGTATGTGTACTTTTCAAAGAAATCATAGGAGATAAGCATTATTTTTCTGCACCATCAAATTGGTGCAGAAAAGTAATATTTTATAAATTCTAATGACTAACCTATATTTCCACACTATAGTTAGAACTTGAGTGAAAGTTTGTCTGAATGCCTACCAAGTCTGTGTCTTGACCAATCTGTGGCAGTTCATATTTCTGAGCAATCTCATATTCTAGGAGATAATTCCTAAACTGTTTTTTATCATAGCGTTCTCATCCTGTTTGCGTAGGGCCCAGGTCTCTGAGGCATATGTTAATGCAGGAAGAACAGTGGAATCAAAGAGATGTGCCCCGAGCCGGAGGTTCTTCGTCCTCTTAGCTATTTCTTCGACGTTCTTGAAGGCATTCCAAAACGCTCTCTTCCTCCTGCGCAGCTCGGGTGCCAGGTCATTTGTCATGTTGACTTCTCGACCTAGGTACACATAGCTGTTGCATTCGGAGATGGTCGTTCCATTGAGAGCGAATGGGGCATCAGGAACGAGGCTGTTTCTCATAAACATTGTCTTCGTAAGATTCAGCTGTAGTTTTACCTTTCCACACTCACGGTCAAAGTCGGCCAGCTGATATTTGGTGTTATTAAAACAATGTCATCAGCAAAGCGGAGGTGATGTAGTTGCGGACCATCTATCTTCACTCCCATTCCTTCCCATTCCAGTCATCGCATGATGTTCTCGAGGGTGGCACTGAAGAGTTTCGGTGAAATGGTATCACCCTGCCGCACCCCTCTCTTGACATCAACGATCACTTCTTTCTAGAATGGTGAGATCCTGGTAGTGAATCCACAATGCAGCTCACGGAGGATCTTGATGTATTGGGCTTGAATGCCCTGATTGGCTAGGGCTTCAATGACCACTTCCGTCTCAACAGAATCAAAGGCCTTCTTTAAATCAATGAACGTTAAGCAGAGCGGCATCTTGAACTCCCAAGAAACCTCAATGAGTTTGGTTATTGTGTGGATATGGTCGATGGTGCTGAATCCTTTCCGGAACCCGGCTTGCTCGCATGGTTGTCCTTCATTAGTGTTATGCCAATCCTATTTAGGATGACTCGAGTGAATAACTTGTAGATGACAGACAATAGGCAGATCGGGCGATAGTTGCCAATGTCATGGATGTCTCCCTTCTTGAACAGTAGTACGGTCCTGCTGGTTTTCCACTGGGACGGAAACTTGCATTCAGACAGGTAGCGAGTGAAGAGCCGAGCCAGTGTATTGATGAGTACTGATGGCAGGTTTTTCAGGTTTTCAGGTATGACCTTGTCTGGGCCAGGTGCTGTTAGTTTCTTTACCGACGAAATGGCGTGTTGGATTTCGGAAGGGAGAACGTTGGGAACGACATATCCATCCTGTGGAATTTGGTAGGTCGGCAAGTGGACATGGCTATCGAAGATACTTGAGTAGAAGTCATGGAAAATCTTCTCCATTGCCGTTCTGGAGGATGTGATGAATCCATCAGGACATCAGAGGGCAGTCATCTTGGTCTTGCAGTTGGCGAAGGACAGGCGGGCGTAACGAATACTTTTCCCAGCTTCTGCCACATCTACCAGTACTTCTGCTCTTCTCTCTTTGAGGTCTTCCTGATCGCATCTCTGCACTGCTTTGTGAGCTCGGACGTTAGCTTGCGGTTGCCTGAGGCATGCGCCAAACCACGTTGGTGAATTAGCTCAAAAGTTTTTGAAGACAGGCATTTTTTTGTGGCTATCTCTCTCTCTTGGTGTTCCTCGCACATTCTTGGAGGTGCTGAACCAGTAGATCATATTCCTCGTCAATGTTGTCAACAATGGCATCTTCCCATGTTGCTGCAATAGTGCCAAAGAGTTCCCAGTTGGTGGTCATTCTGGGAGTTCTCTTTTTGAACTTTGCAGCCCTTTCTCCCCGCTCTGTGAAGTAGAATTTTGCACGAAGGAGACAGTGGTCCGATCCCGTTCGAAATTTTGGGACAACAGCGACATTGATCGGGCAAAACCGTCGATTGAATATGATGTGGTCTGTTTCGTTGTGGAATCGTCCACCAGGAGACTCCCATGTCCAACGTTTAGATTCTGCCTTCTGGAACTGTGAGTTACCATGGATGGTCTTGGTCGACATGATGAACTCAGACAGTCTCTCACCCTGTTCGTTCCATTCTAGGCCATGGGTCCCAATGTGAAGTTCTTCAGCTGATCTTCTCAGTCCTATCTTGGCATTAAAATCACCCACAATGATCTTGTAGAAGGTGTGGTCTTCTTTATAGAACTTCTCCAGCTCTATGTAGAACTTCTCGATTTCTCTTTCATCATAATGAGATGTTGGTGCATAGACAACGAAGATAGAAACTGCAGGCAGTGAGCCACATCTATTCAAATGTAAACGTCCGATTCGGGTTGTTAGGCATTCGAATGAATCAATGCTCTTGGCCAAGTTTGTGTTGACAAGGACACTGACGCCTCCAACACCTCTTTTATCACATGTTCCAAGGAACAATTCTTCTCCAGTGTCAAAAACGGCATGGTGAGATTAGTGTCTTCTTGTCTCGGTCAGACCAATTATGTCGTACTTGATCATTTGCGCTTGTACCATCAGGTCCTCGATGGATGTATCTGATGCTATCATACGTGCATTGAAAGTACAGACGATCATTTTTGTCTTCCTTTGTTGTGGCAGCCTAGTTCGGCCTTGAGATTTTGTCGGCCTCTCCTTTCTCATCCTTCTCAGTGCTGCCATGTCGGTGAAGCCTTCAGGGTCAGCTGAATGAGACTAGTTGTAGTTACTGGTTTTGGCATATCGAATACACAATGGATAGCTTGCCAGGCTCTTCCGTGCGGGCAGAATACTCTCGGTAGCTTGCCAGTCTTTCCGAGAGGGATAGAGGCTTTTGGGGCGACCTCTAATCACCCTTGTAGGTGTTACCATATTTGAACCCTATCAGGATGAGAATGCTATTCAGGTCTCCCAAAGAAGAATAGAAAGAGCTATGCTTGGAATATCACGTTTCACTCAAATGAGAGAAAAAATCCAGAGTTCCGACATCCATCGAGGATCAAGAATCAGGGACACTGTCTCATTTGCCAAGGTGCAAAAATCAGATGGACTGGTCATGTAATGAGATATAAAGATGACTGCTGGACTAGAGCTGTTACTGACTGGATTCCACGGGATCTCAAAAGACCGCGTGGCCGCCCACCTACCAGAAGGTCAGACTTCTTTGTCAAGATCATGAACGATTGGTTTGAGGCCCTTCATGTTCCCGGAGCGAACAGATGCCATTGGGCTACACTAGCACGTGACAGGGACAAATGGAGATGTTACTGGTGCCTGCTCGAGCAAATTGACGACTAAAGGGAAGTTAAGTGATTAAGTCTTTTATCATTGTCTATATAACTGATATTTTCAGACAAAATTTGCTAAATTCTCAGTTTAATAAATTAAGCAAAGTAGCCCTTCTCTTCATTGAATGCACTTGGCAAATGTTAAAAGAAACTTATTAGTTTGTATAACTATAACTTAGCTTTTTTCCCACAAAATAGTTATTAAAGTAGTTAGAGAATGCATCCTGAAGAGTGGTCTTCTGTTTTATATACCATGGACCACAAAATTAAGTTTTTAATATTTATCCTTACCTTGCATACTCTAAATAACTTTTCAATGAATTGTTCAAGATAATTTTTAAATGCTGTTCAACTTTAAACTTCTCAAATTGGTCATTTTTTTCATAGTACCTGAATTATCAATAATTGCCAACATCAGAATAAAAGATTTAGGTGTAAAATTAGTATTAACTTAAGTAGTTGAATTTATCATACATATTCCCTAGATTTTTTTTATTTTTATGGATAAGAGAAACAAACCTCCATGGCAAGATTTAATTTAAACAGTACAAAAATCTTAAACATTTATGATGTAAGAATAGTGTTATAAATTTTTGGACACTTTCATAATATTGATATGCAGTAGCTATAGATATCAAAACCATAAATATTCACAATGCCGTAACCTGGTCTAAAGCAAAAGTACAGTGGGTAGGGTGTTTGCCTTGCCAACAGACAGCCCAAGTTGGATCTTTAGCACCCCAGATGGTCCCCCAAGCCCATCAGGAATATTCCCTGAGCACAGAGGCAAGCACAAGCCCTGGGCACTGCCAAGAAAGTCCTAAACAAAACAGAACAAAAGGAACCACAATACTGGCACCATATCACCAAAACTATAATCAAAATCTAAAAGTTTATGAAGAATTTTTTAAGGTAAAATGCAAACTTAATAAAAGAAGTTCTAATATCCCATGTAGATTTATCTAACTTACATTAAACTCTTTTGCAACTTCTAATAGCATATAAATGTAAATATAAAGTAGAAGTATTCAAATAATAACACTATTTCTATTTTACAAACAGACTTTTTCACTCATTTGTAGATTTTTAAATGAACAATATGCTGAATGTTAAACTCTAGAATCACATTTAATTTTATATGGCTCAAAATTCACATCTAGTTAACCTACTACACCAATTTAAAAAAGCAAATTTAAGATACCAAGATATTCAGAAAACTTTCCATGAAATTACTCATAATTATTACCTTATTTTATATAGCTTAATCTACAAATGTTTCCTTCAGTTTTGGAATGGAGCACACCAGAATTCTCAGTTGTACCTCTCCTGACCATTTCTTCTCTATTTTGCTGAAAACTCTGAAATCTTCATTTAAGTAGCTATAAAACTTAGACATATTATCGACTTCAAATTTCATCTCAATGAAGAGGATAATGTGCACAACTTTCAGCATAATTAAATAAGATTATGTTTGTGTATATGAAATTCTTTCCATGGTATTCAGAAAACTCATAAGTGAAATGATTCTTTTTTTTTAGCTTGTGCTATATTGTGTGCTAAAGTTATAACTTTAGTGGTATTGAGATGTGCATATATATAAATTATAATTATAACTAAAGTTATAACTTTTCTTTTGAAATGGGTGTTGTGTTTTTTTAAAACCCATTGTTTTATCTACTTAATTGTTTTATATTGTTTGATCATTTTTCCACTTTTAATTACTACAAATGTTTAATGCAGGAAATACTAATCATTCTACAAGAAACTGTCAATGTGCATTATTATTTATAACCTAAAAACAGCCTCAAAACACCATGCTAAAGCTTTCCATCTACTAGAGAAATTTTTGTTCTCATTTCTAGATATAACTGCATTTTCCAAACAGCCTCCTTGAGTCATTATGTTCAATATCAAGAAGTCTTAATATTTTCCAGTCATAACTGTTGGTACTTTCATGTCAAAGTTCTAGAAGTCATTCTAATATTTCCCGTACTTCTGTCAGATTTTACTCAAGATACTGTGGAATTTTAACTTTGCCATCATTAGCAGTGTTCTCAAATTTGACATTTCCCAACCTCCCTTACTGAAAGGAACAAAACAAATGGTATTTTACTTGTCCTGCTTGACTATTTGACCAATACAAGCTTAAGGTTACCTATGTTGCTGACTGAAATAAACATTTTCTGTGTAATTAAATTTATTATTCTGAAATATACTTTATTTTAGTGACAAAATATAAGATAAATCTGACTTTTCCATTTGTACGTAAATATTATGCCTAGTTTGTACTTATAAGCATGTACATGATCTCAGGTTAGACTCCATCATGTATAGGTTCCTCTTACGAGAAGATGTGGTTTTCGTTTCTTAACATTCTAGTTGTTTTCCCTTCATTTTTCAACAGGGACTTTCAAATATACAGAATTTGAATGGACTATATACCTAAGTGTTCAGGATAAAATTCAAGGCAAAATACAAAATTAAAATATTATATCAATAAGGTAAAGGTAAGGTAAAGGCCCTCCCGTTGATCGTCGATTTGCTCGAGCGGGCCCAGTAACGTCTCCATTGGAGACTTTGTTGTTACTGTGTCTGGCATATCGAGTACTCTCGGTAGCTTGCCGGGCTCTCCGAGAGGGGCGGAGGAATCGAACTCGGGACGGCCATTATATCAATATGTCTTTCAAAAACAAACAAACCTGACAACATCCACGGCTGCTGATAACATATGACAGCATGTGTTCACATTTGTTGTTGAGGAGAAAACAAGATGGCACACCCACTTTTCAATTAGTCTAGATTTCTCCTACAATGCTAAATGTAATATTCTTATGTGATACATTTTTTACAATTAATCTGAACACTCCGGTCCCCAAAACATCTTTTTAATCAACACTTTCTAGCAGTTCCATTTATAATAGCTTTAAATGCAAAATAACTCATGTTCTAAAAGTGAATGGATATAAAAATACTGATCATTATCTTTGGAATTGTATCCACTAAAAGGAGACAAAGAGAAGCATTTTAAGTTGCTGAAAAAATAAAGTTGAAGTAGGGCTCCCAAATGGTGCTTAGGGAGCACAGGCACACTCCTACTATATATGTATATATTTAGATATATGCTCTTATATGTACATAATTTTATACATATGCTTCTGGAGCCACACACAGTGGCGCACAGGGCTAACTCCCAACTCTGCACTCAAGGATCATTGTGGCAGTTCTCAGAAGACCATATTGGTGCCTGAGGTTGAACCCAGGTGAGCTGCATGCAAGGCAAAGGTCCTATTGGCTGCCCTCTCTCTCAGGTCTTTCCCTACTGTTACAATTTTGTAATCTAATACCCTAATGAAGAGTAACATGAGGGCTTGAGGACACAGGCATGTGTGGTCTTATCCTGCAAAGACAGAATTTACCCAGGCCACCTCTGCAGTAATCAAGGGCTTCCAAGATCCCACTTGGTAATGCTTAAAGACCGTGACATAGCAGGAATTGAACCCAGGTTGACCATGTTCAAGGCATGTGTCTTAGTATACGTACTACTCCTCAACACCAGGGTAGAGCTGATAATACTTTAATTACAATCTGGATTGTGCCTACATGTTGCATTGTATGTATAAGCACACATCTATTATATATAATATTGCATTACAAAAATACATACGAATTATTTAAGCATTACATATAAGTTGCAAGCATTTGATGTCTATTTCTTGTGTCTCACTAAGAAATGCAGCAAAAATAGTTTTAGAATAATTTTAAACTTATATAAGACTTTGTAGAGAGAAAATTAACTTGACTTCCTAAAAGAAAGCATAAATCTTTCTACAGAGAAAATTTTAATCTAGAAAATATTTTTGATCTTGTGTTATAGCAACCTTCAATCTAGAAATTTATGATATAGTTCAAAATATCCTTTATGCTTCTAAAGATATTATTGACACATTATGTCTGAGCCATTAGTCGATGGTATTATGTAAATGATGAATTAGATTGGATTGTAAGATTTCATGAATTTTAAGTAGATTAGATCTTACTATCAGAATAGTCTATAAAATATAAACTAGGAAAACTTTTACTTCATTGGGTATTGAAATTTAGAGAAATATTTAAGCTAACGATTTATTATACTTCTAACTTATTCTAGACCATCCTCTTGACTGCATAAAAGTTCACCTAACTAGTAAGTTAAGACATTGTTGAAACATTGACACATTACAAAAACTCATGATAGCTAAAAATGTATGAGTTCTAGACTATGATTTTAAAGAATTCAACTAAATTGATGCTCCAGGTATTTCTATTCTCTTCACTACCTACCACCTTTAAAAACTCTTTATCAGACATTGGAAACATTATCAAGGGAAGTTAAGTAAGAGGAAAAATTAGAGTAAAAGTTGTGTGTTTGTATGTGTGTGTGTGTATGTGTGGTTTAGCTGTATGCATTGATATTAGGGCAAATGCTATCATGTAAGCCTTTTATTAAACTGAATTAATCAGTTTATTCTGCAGTCAGAGATGTAATCTTTGATTTATTATTTTCATTTTTAATGCACTGACTGAAGACTGTAGCAAATTCTTTATATTCTTTTGAAATATATAATTGTTTAAGGTAATTCTGAATTTTCATTCCGGGAGTATAGGTCTCATCAACACTGCAGATACTGCTAGAGTTTTGTCATTTTTCTGGTTCACAAGCCTTAAAATAGATGTTCAAACATATTCTGTTTTACCACAATTGATCTCAGTAGAAAGTGTGACTTCCATCATAAAATCAGATTTCCTCTTATCCTGATTAGAGAATAAGTTCAAATTTGAAAATCTAACATGCAGAATAAAAATACTAACTTTGTGAAAACACAGGTATCTCAAAAGTATATGCCTCACTGCACAGATATTGGAAATTAAGCAATTTATGCAAAGATGGTCTGAAATGAAAAGGCCTGAAAAACTTGACAAAGACTGTATATGACTCACCTCTCATAGCTCTGTCAAGGCATCATGAAACTTGAGTGTTCTAATTGGTGTTACCTCTGACCCACCAGGAGAATGTTTTAAACTCATTATCACTATATTTAAAGACAATTTGGACCAGAAAGATAGTACTGGGGTTAATGTTCTTGCCTTGCCTGCAGCCAAACCTGTGTGTTTTGTTTTTGGTGTTTTTTTTTTTTTTTAAAGGAACCAATAGCATTGAAAGGAGTTATCCCTCGGTGCAGAGCTGGTAATAAACTTGGAATGTCACTAGGTGTGACCCCCAAACAAGAAACAAATACAACAATTTGCACAATGAAAACAATAGTTTACACACAAATAACATATTGTGGCCTGTAGCATAGAAAGATAAAACAGCATAAATACAAATGAAACTTTATTCTTAGATTAAGACTAATTATTTTTCTGTTATTCTCCTTTTACTTTGAAATATAATAACTCCCTAAAAGTATTTTTTCCCTCTCTTATGAATTCTGGTTCACATTTTCAAATCTTAGTCCCTCATAACATCCTAATAGAATTTGCTGAATCCTAGTAAACCTTTGTCTGACTCAATGCCATTAATATTTTTCACTGTAGTGCAGAATTTTTCGTAACATTTTTAGCTTGTTTTTATAAAATACTTTCTATCAATCCAGGTCAGTTGTTAAAGACTCTGTCACTAAAAAAATGATTAAGTAAACTGAAAATGTATTTAAGTTAAAATTTCAGGTTGAAGGAAAGAGTGACAAAGTCAGCTTTAGTGCAAATTCAGGGTAAAACTATATTCCTACTTTGCAGACTGTCCTTGGAATATTTTAATTATGAGTGTTGTAGTATTTTGATTATTTAATAAAGATAATTCATATAAAATATTTCATATAAAATATTCATATAAAGAAGTGATGACTCATATTTTAAGACCACTTTTTTCCATATTTTAGAAACACTTTCCACGTTTCAATGTACACATACATGGTCTTTGATGTCTACATAATGAAAAAAATAACACCAAAACCTTTTAATGTGTAATGCAGTGATGGATAATTTTGTCCTAAATCAGAAATATTCACTAGGAAGAGAGCCAGTGAGCATGCTTCAGTGGGAGGCATAATTTGGTTCCAGATATCAAATTATTTCTCGTGTTTCTCCAAGAATAAGCCCTGTGTATGGCCAGGTACAGCCCCCAAACAATACATAAGAGGAAAAAAAAGAAAACTACTAAAACTTAAGGGTAAAGTCTTTTTTTAATGAGATATCTAAGAAGATAAATTTAGACAAACTAAATTTATTTGTAATCAAACTTGAACTATAGTGTTTGAACAAAAAATCTCAACCTAAAAGTCGTGCACAATATAAAGAAAAATGGAATAAATCACATTAAATGTCATGGTAATTGTTGACAGGAGTTGAGGGCATCTCTAAACTGAATTTTATTGTTCTATGTGTTCAGTTATGAGTTATGTATTTTTTCCACCTGATCTTCAGGCATGGTTGTTATCTGGACTATATAGTAGTGAGATTATGCTTGAAGATTGATTATAAGCCATGTAAATATTTGGGTAAGGCTAAAACATTTCTCATTTGTTAATTAATAAAATAAACAATCTTTGCCTCTGACAATCTTTTTATCAAACAAGTTTTTAATAATCCTAGTTTTTTTCTATTCTATAGAAATATTTTTTTCTATTACTTTCTGCAATGTGGACGAAACCAATTATAATTCTCTGCTTAAGCAAGAGATAAGGACTCTGAATAGAGTCAGGTCACAACAGAACTGTTATTACTATAGTCCTTTCAAAATTCATGCTTCACTTTCCCAATTGTTTGGAAAACAAATTAAGCTGAATAATGACTATGTGCATAGACTAAAATGTACTTGGTTAACAAGGTAATTTCAGAATTATTTTTAAATCTAAAAATTTCTATAAATCGATCTTCCAAGTATATGAACATAGACCTTTAAACACAATGCACAAAACAATACGTTCATTGGGGTATTCTCGCACCACTGAATAAATGAACATCAACCCCAATATGCTACTGCACATGACAGGTTGAAAAAAAAAGGAGAAAAAGTAACTGAGGATAACTCCATCTATTTATCTGCTATTTACTGAATGACACTGGAGATGAATAAGCAGAACTTGCAGTTAGATGACCAAGCTTTGCATTTGTGCTGTAAAATGATAATGTAATTAAAGCTACTTGGGAAGTGACTCCAACTCATGAGCTTGCTAGGTTTTTGTAAGGGAAGAAAGTACAATTAAAGGACAAGAAATTAAAAGGTGGTAATAAGCTGTAACAGGTCCTCCAGGCAGAGACATCTGTCATTCGGCAGTAGCATCTGATTGGCTCACGTGCACAATCAATATTGTAGTGATTACAGCTTCTGGATTCAGTTGTCTCTTCTCCACCTGCTCTCCGAGGAGGTCAAAACAAGTCAAAAATGCCATTATTACTGTTGCTGTTGTCATGAGTGTTGTTAGAGAACTGTATATTTGGTCATTGATTACTGACATGGTGATAACTGGGAAATTGTGAGTCACCTGAGAAATTTTTAAAATTTTGCTTTGTAATCTAATCACCATATGTAATAAATATCTCATTACAATATTTGTTATCTTTATTCTGTTCATAATAGAATTTTAGGGAAACGTGGTAATGCATAAATACTTTTCAATTATTTTATCATACTTATGGTAACTTATTACAGTGTATCACTGTATCACTGTATAACTGTTATCCCGTTGGTCATCGAATTACTTGAGCGGGTGCCAGTAACATCTCCACTCATCCCAGCACTAAGATTTTAGCAGCCTCTCCTTACTCATCTTTTCCCAACAATTGGAGGCTCTTTCAGGGTCAGGGGAATGAGACCTATTGTCGTTACTGTATTTGGCATGCTACAAATACGCCCTGGGGAGTTTGCCAGGCTCTGCCTGTGCAGGCAGGATACTCTAGGTACCTTGCTGGGCTCTCTGAGAGGCAAAAATGTGTAGGAAGTGTCTTATAATGTGTCCGGAAAGTGGCCTGGAGCATGACGGTGGTTGGGCAGTGGAGATCAGCTACTGGGGGCTGGGTCCCATGGGGTGGGAGGGCTCTCACCGCCCCACAGCTTGATGCAGATTCCCATCACAGTATATATCCTAACTTATTAAAGAAATTCTCTCAGTAATATAGATTGTTGATTTCTATGCAGAGAATTTTTATTTTCATTATATTTATTCCTAGATATATGCTGTTTTCTCTGCTATTATCACAGTATTTCGCTAGTTTTTTTAATGATGTCTATCTATCTATATATAGATATAGATACACATATTTTGTTTTTATTGATATCATTTAACTTAAATATATTTCATAGACCCATAAAGTTTGCAGGATAGGTTTGAAGAAAATTCCTTGCTTTTGTTCATAATACAATTGTAATGTTTTATTTTTCTCAATACAGTTGAAGTATATTTTCTCTTTCTTACTTTATCATTTGTGACTTAGAAGAGAACATAAAATAGAAGTAGTGTTATAAGGCATCCTTGATATGACTATTCTCAGCCCAAACATTTAATATTTAAAAATTAAATATGAATTTATATCATTATCCATAGATCTTATTTATAAGATTTATTTCTTTGTCATACTATGTTTATCAAAACGTTAGAATTTTATCAGTTTTTCATTTTCTTTTTTCAATAGAATTCTTCTCTAGGACAGGGGTGCTTGCTGAAAGCATATTAGGTTACCAACCTTCAGATTCAGTGGATACTTAGAGGCAGGGACCAAACTTCAAGCCTCGTGGGTGTTAGGCTTGTGTTCTAACGCTTGAACTAATCCTCAGCCCCCTGTTGTGTATCTTACTTATGCACCTACTGGAGTGTTCATAATACTTTCATACTTTATTTTATTATTGTGAGAATTAGTTGCTTGACTTTCATAAGTTAAACCTACTTAGCATTCTTCTAAAACAGGATTATATTTTTCTATTACATGATTTTTTGTTTTGTTTGGTATTTTGCATACAAATTTAAGAACAGATTAACCTGCAACAATTTTTCTTCCAGACTGTTATCAACATGGTTTCATTACTAAGAAAAAAAGTATGAGTGATAGTTTTCCTTGTATAATGTGTAGAAAAAGTTTTCTCCTTCAGATGCTGATAAACAAAGTAACTGGTATTGCCGATTAAGTCTGAAGTTTCTGTAAAAAAAGAAAAAGTAGTAGTTTAATATTATTACTAATATATTTATTCCAATTTGATGTTTTTAGTAAATTGCATTTTATATAAAAGTTTTATTTTTAATTTAATTGTCATATATAATAAAAATATTTTATCAACATATATTAAGAAGTAAAGAACAAAGTTTAGGATAGTTTACAAGATCATAGTATTTTTTCCCATTTTAAATAGAATTCAAATACAAGAACTGACACTTTCTTAAAATCATGAATTATAAGTTTATTTTTTAAATGACAAAATAATATCAACACTGTAGTTATTAGGTCTCTAACATAAATGAGAATACAATTTAATTTCAGTCATTAACACAGATTTTTGTATTTAGCATTTGATTGTCTTTTTTGTTAAATTTTACTGTCATTGAATATTCAAGTAAGAAGGGAAATAGTGATTGTTTGATGAGATGGCAAATCTGTGGAAAATTATTACTTTAAAAATTGCGACATTACGGGTGCTGGAGCAATACCACAGTGGGTAGGGCATTTGCCTCGAATGCAACAACTTGGGTCTCATTCCCAGCATCCCACATAGTCCCCTTAGCACCACCAAGAGTAATTCCTGAGTGTAGAGTCAGGAGTAACCTTTTAGCACCACCGGGTGTGACCCAGAAAGCAAAATTTAAAAAAAAATGTGATTTTATGGGGCCAGATCAGCAGTGGTAAGTTACTTTCTCTGCATGTAGTCAAACTGTGTTTGATCTCCTGCATCCCAAATGGTCTCTGAAACACTGCCAGGAGTAAATCCTGAATGCAGAGCCATGAGTAACCCTTGAGTATCACAAGTTGTGTCCCCCAAACCAAAAAAAAGTGTAAAAAATATATTAGGGTACAGGGAGACAGTCCTATTGGTAGTTTTATCTCGCATACCACCTCTCTCTATCTTTTTTCATTTTTTTTTCATTTCATTTTTCATTTCATCATCCTGTTATTCGTCGATTACCTTGAGCAGGCCCCAGTAACGTCTCTTTCATCCTAGCCCTGAGATTATATTCAAGGCTCTTTAGGAGAATGAGACCCATCATTGTTACTGGCATTTGGCATATTTGGTACGCCACGGGGAGTTTGCCAGACTCTGCCCTGTGGGCAGGCTACATTCGATAGCCTGCAAGTTTGTCCAAAGTAGGAATGAGATAATAAGATGTCATAAAAAGATGTCCTGATAAGACGTCGCGCGGCCACGCGGTTCCGGGAGCTGGATCTTATAGTCTCTGAGTCTTGGCCGTTGATGGGATTACACGGCGCCAGGGGGCCAGGTGGTGGGTGTGACCCCCGCCTACTGGGATTTGGAGGATCTGGGTGGAAGATGCTCTACTCCAGTCCGAGTAGGCTTGGAGATCTCGGCCCCGGAACCCGCGTGGCTTTGTCCCTCTGCCAGTACCTTCATGTGTGCGGAGAGTGGTCTCAGCATGGTGGTGGCTGGTCCTGGAGGTCTTCGGCTGCCGGAGCCCTGCTCGGGGCGGGGAGGAAAGCTCAACCCGCTCCATTTTATTTATTTAATTTATTTTTCAATTGATCACTGTAATATAAAGAGTTCCAAGGCTGTACTGATTGGGTTTCACTCATTCCATATTCCAATACCCATCCCTCCACCAGTGTATACTTTCTATCATCATTATCCCCAGTATCTTTCCCACCTCCCACCCCTTCATCCATTGCAACCTTCCTCTGTGGCAGGCACTTTTCTTCTTTCTCTCTCTCTCTACTTCTAGTTATTATGGTTTGCAGTACAGATACTGAAAGACCATCATGTATGAAACAACATCTCTCTCTCTCTCACCCTTTCCTGTCAGCACTTGGGATATAGTCCAATGACATCTGAGAATCACACTACTGAACTTCTCAGGGAATCAACCCCATTCCCTTAATCACTGCTGGGTGTGAAACCTACTAAAATAAAATCACAACCTCAAGTCTGGGCACGTGATACTCTGGTATAATGCATGCTTCATCTGTTAAAGATTCTGGTTTTAATTCCCAGTACTACACAATTTAAAAAAAAAGTCATTGACATTAAAGATTCCAACAAGGTAGTAAGAAAAGCAGAAATACCTAAATGAATGGCTAATACTGGAAATTGAGATTTTATCAAGTGGCAACCAAAAATATGATAGAGAAAAAAGGAAATGGCAAATTTGAGATGGGTTTAGAATGTACTCTGTTTTTGAGAGAGAGATGAACTAGTAATAAAAATATAAAACTCATGATACATAGTATGGGCACAATACAGAAGTTCTAAATATAGAAATCAAGTAACATTTCATTTGGAAACTGGGCCAAGTAGTTATCTCAATAGTCTGAGTCCACACTCTGCACCCAGGAGACCTGGATTCAAACCCTAACAATACATAGAGCTTCTAGCCCCACTGGAAGTAATTCCCAAGCACAAAATAAGACAGTCCCAGAGCACCATACTTTGTGCCCTCCTTTCCCTTACACTTCTCCTCCTCCCCCCGCCCCCCCCGACCAAAAGGGACGCACATATCTGTTGAGAATTGGGTTTGAGCTAATACAATGACATCAAGATTAAAATTTTTCCTCTCACTTTAAAGGATAGAGTTTATTTTTCATCCCACTGAATCAGGCTGCTCCCCTGTCATTACTTGGCCCATTGGAATGCACAAGAAGTGCCTTTTTTACCAAGTTCATTCTTAGTTTTTAAAAAGACTGAACATCTTTGCAAGACACAGTCGAAACTGTCCTTACTAGAGCCACCTGTCATGTTGCAAGGAAGCAAACACTCAGTGTGGAGAAGTCTACTGGAGGAAAATTAAGGGCACAGTAACTAGCCTACAATTTAGCTTCCATATGACAGTCAGCCTTAAATTACCAGATATGTGTCTGGCATCCTGGAAATGAGGGTCTTAGTGCTACTTGGTCTGCCCTAGCTGATGACATAGAAAGCAGAAGCTAAATGACCCCATCAAGTTTTATTCTAGTTACAAAACTGCAAGCATGTGGATAAAATTTTTTTTGTTCTAATGTAGTACTAAATTTTGAACTACAGCAATAGATAGCTGAAACAAATAGTAAGAGAAAGTTTGAAGCGAATGAATAGAACACTTTTCTGTTCGTGTTTAGATATACATTTTTTATAAAACAGTGAATTATATATATGTACATATGTGCATGCATATAATTTCCAGACACTACACAAAACAAAGGAAGGGGATGGTAAAAGAAAGAGATACAGCATTTAGATACTGGTTTCGGTTAGGTTAAGCTAGGAAACAGATTCAACAAAAGCTAAGTTGGGGGGAATCTGAGGAGAAGTAGCTAACTTCCAGAACTTCGTTTGTTTACCTACACCTTCTGTTCACACATAAGGAACACAAATTATGATTTATGAGAGACAGAAGGATGCTTTACATATCTACAGAAGGCTTTCCTGGAATCAATCTGGCCTTATGACAAAATTAAGTGGCAAATGCCCTACAACATTATCACATAAATTTGGGACATATTCATAAAGTAACATGTAATTATGTAGTCCTTCTACTAATAAATTAATGCAACGCTGAGAGGGTATATATTTCTTTACTCACTCATGCACATTGGAATTTACAGTGATAGGTTTTTGTTTTCCTTTTTTTGTGAAAATTTCTTTAAATAAAAACTAAACTATGTAAGAATGCATAATTTAAGTGTTGCCTAATTTGAAAAGATAGCTTGAAGTTATTCAAATGACAAATTTTGTATTCTAATTTATAAATCTTAAGCTTACTATTATATTTGAAGAACCCCCCAAACATATATACATTTTAATGATGCATATATGAATGCATATATGTGCATATATAAGTGCATATATATATAGAGAGAGATAGCATACTATTTAAGAAAGATATCATTGAGGGAAGTGCTCAAAATGGAATTAAAGTATGTAAACCACGGAATGTCCTGGATTAACTCATAGTGAGTTACGTAGTAATCTATTGAAACCACTAACATTATTTTAAATGAAACAACTTTCTTATATTTGTTAATTTTACATAACATATGTTAGTTTTAGGGAAATTAATATAAGTTAACATTTATCATTTAAACTATTTCATACTACTTGTATTTAGCTATTTTCAAAATTATTTAAAAATCTTAACACAAAATCTCCTCAAGATAAAGAGCACAATAAAGTGTTTTTTGAGACACAAATTAGAGAACTAATTCCAGAATTCATTGAAAAAGAAAATTAGAATATTCTTGGAAGAATGTTACCTTAATACTAATTTTTGTTACAGAAGATCACTATTAGGCATATGGGATACTCAGAGAATGGCAGTTATTCACCTAAATGAAAAAATACAGAAACATCATTTTTGAGTAAGTGAATTAAAAAATAGAACTCTATTGATAAGTACACATCCGTACATTTATGTAATCTAGAGCTATTTAATACCACTTTTTGTCCAAGGTTTTTCATACCCCACATATGCAGATGTATTTTTGATCATAAACTCCTTAATAATACAAGAAAAATAAAATAGATATATCAATTAAATACTGGAAATAACATAATGTTCCACATGCTAGTTTTTCACTTTCACATTCTGATTATTTTCCAATTTCAAATACATATTTTTAAATAATGTATATACTTGTTTTTTTAGTTACATCATTTAATGTAGTAAAATCAGAGAGTTTGACGATACAACTGCTACTCTTTCTGGGTTTCAGCAGAATTAAACCTGTCTTGAAATTGTGTCTAAAATTAGAATTAGTGAGTGGGATGAAGAAAAAAAATCGGTTTCTCATAACTATGTAAGAAGTAGCATTTTTTTTTCAGAGAAAGGGTATTTAAGGTCTTAAGATGGCAATTATGTAAAACAGAGGGAGAAAATGTGAAAACTTACATTGAGATGTTTGAGGAAAAAGTATTCAAAACTCATAGACTTAGTAAAGATGAGACAAAATGAATTAAAGAATATGATTTTTTGCTTGTTTTTTAACAGAGATAAAAATTAAAGCTGTTTTTAAATTTATCTTAAACTTGAAGTAAGTAAAGTAAAGGCGCTCCCATTGATCATCGATTTGCTCGAGCGGTCTCCATTGGAGACTTTATTGTTACTGTGTTTGGCATATCAAATATGTCACGGGGAGCTTGCCAGGCTCTGCCGTGCGGGCGAGATACTCTCGGTAGCTTGCCGGCTAACAAATGGATGGCCAGTATCCTATGAATATCATTATATATAGAAATTATAAAGAGAAATTATACGTTGAAATACATACACTGAATGTTCTTGGTCAATAGTCTCTTAATGATTTAGGGAAGGGATGAAGTACTTAAAGATCACTATTCAGTTCATATAACTCTTGGTTCTCCCCATACTTTTAATGTAATCAAATATGTTATTCTTTCCTTTCTATTACATCGAGTTATTTCAGTACTTTCTTCCTTGATTTGTCTTTGAGGTCACATATTTTATAATAATTATAGTAAATCTTTGGTAGTCACCAAACCTCAAACTAATCAATAGGGAAAGATTGTTTTCTGCAATAAATGGCACTAGAATACCGGTAAATCACAATTAGAAAATGAACTCAAGTCCTTATCTCAGGCCAACTATGGAAAGTAAAGTGAATAAAATAATGGGAGTGCTAAAACACTTGAGAGAAAAGACACAAAGAGAGTTTCATGACATTGGTCCTGGTAACAATTTGGGGGATTACAGCATCAAAATAAATGGAAATACAATTTAAATATTGACATCTTGAACACTATCAAACAAAAAGTTTCTGTTAAAAATATAGCTAAGGGGCTGGAGAGATAGCACAGCAGGTAGAGCATTTGCCTTGCATGCGGCTGACCCGGGTTCAATTCCCAGCATCCCATATGGTTCCCTGAGCACCGCCAGGAGTAACTCCTGAGTGCAGAGGCAGGAGTAACCCCTGTGCATCGCCAGGTTTGACCCCCCAAAAAAGCAAAAACACACAAACAAACAAAAAAAATAGCTAAAATCCCCAGAAGTAAACGACAGTTTACAACATGGGATAAATTATTTGCAAACCATTTATGTTATAAATTGTCAATATTCAAAAGATATAAAGAAATCATACAAAACTCAACAGGATACCAAAAAATTTCATTAAAAAGAAAAGCAGCAAAACTGAAGAGATAGCAGGTACAGGATAGGTACTTAACCTCACTAATTACCAGGAAAATGTCCTTTAAGACTACAATACTATGTTATGTCGTACCTGCTATAATGACTATACTTACAAAGATAAATATCACAAGATTTAGGTGAAGATACAGAGAAAATAACATTGTTTGTTGCTTTATGTGCTTGATATCTTTTGGTTTTGTTTTCAGCCAATGCCGAAGGTGATCAGTCTTTTCTCTGCCTCGGTGCTCACAGAGGAGGTGCTCAAGGGACCGAATTCTGTTCATTGAACCAGGGAAATATGTGAATTAGACACACTATTTACACTCTATCCCATCTCATTAGTTCTAAAAAAGGCATATTTGGTGGGAATGGAAGTTAGTGCTACCATTTTATTAGAAGAAAATAATATCAGGACAATGAAAAAATAGTTGTACTCTTTGCTTCAAAAAAATACATACTCGGGGCTGGAGCGATAAGACAGTGGTTAGGGCATTTGCCTTGCCCGCGGCTGACCCAGGTTTGATTCCTGGCATCCTACATGATCTCCCGAGCATTGCCAGCAGTAATTCCTGAGTGTTGAGCCAGGAGTAACCCCTGTGCATTGCCGGGTGTGACCCAAAACCAAAAACAAGCAAACAAACAAACAAAAAGACACAAACTCTGGTAATATACCTGATGTTCTATCAAATTCAACTATGTATGTTTTGTCATTGATATTATGTGTTTCATCTTATTTTTCTTTCACTGAATTTTCACCTTACTTCACGTTTTATTTTTATGGTGTTGCCCAATATGTAGTTTTGGCATTGCCACAAATTTGCAATATCTAGCAAAATATACATAAAAGTTCAAATTTCAAATCAACAGTGTTCAGCATAAATGGCAATATGTGTTTGTTACAGCCTGTTCATTTCCAAACAGATTGAGTATAATGATTACTTACTCTCTAGAAAAGAAGACAAATTCATCAGAATCAAGTTTGCTGGACCTATTAGCATATCATTACTAGTACAGACCAGATAAAGTTTTCATTGAATAATTAGTTGGAGAGAAACAGATTTTTATGGAAATTGTCATTAAAAATATCTTCTCTAAGATTAGAAATATAGACTTCCAATTTTCTTTCAACTACGAATAACATAAGTTTTCCATATTATAAATTAATTTAATAAAACAATATAAAAGTAGTAAAATACCATTGAATTAGCTAAGTAATTAATATCATTTCTTAAAAAGTCACATAATGAGTGATGGAATACATTTGAAATTATTACATAAAAGCTATCAGAATTTATATTAGTAAGAAACTGACATGTGTTGTTAATTTTTATATAAATAATTTCAAGCATTGTTTTATTATTTTCTATTACCTGATTTAGTAATTGAATCGTGAAAAGAGTTTTTTGGGGAGGGAGAAATATATATTCTAGGATAAATTAAATATAACTGTTAGAAAAACAAGAGATTGACTCATTTTAACTACATAATAAATATCAGAAGTCTACATCTCATCAAAATAATAGTAACACAGTGGGAAAAAAATCAACATTTGGAAGTTATCATGTGTCAGACACTATTTTAAGTACTTTGCATTAATAAATTTATTCATATAGGGAGTATGTGGATAGGTATTAATATTAGCATCTTTATATAAAAGGGAGCATGGGAGTTTCATGAAATCAGCATTTGCTCAATTTCATGTTTTTAAGCAACAGAACCTAACCTGAATCTGCAGAAGTAGGGTTCTCATTCCTTAACTTCAATGATAAAAAAGGTATTTTTTCTGTTGATAGAAAGAATACACAGAACACAAAAACTCTAGGATTGCATCTTAGAAATAAAAATCACAAAGATAGTAAAACTAACAAAAAATAAATATAGATCTGAGTGCTAAAATTTTGCATAGGCATAATAAGCAACTAGATCTTTTTTTTTTTTTATCTACTTCTACTTGGCAGAGCCCGGCAAGCTACCGAGAGTATTCGATATGCCAGACACAGTAACAACAAAGTCTCCAATGGAGACGTTACTGGGCCCGCTCGAGCAAATCGACGATCAACGGGAGGGCCTTTACTTGGCATTACCAAGATCTTTAATATGTTGAAGAAACATGTGTTCTTTATAAAATATACAAAAATTTTCTTTATCAAAAGTAAAAATCATTTAATACCTGAACTTCCTATGATTAGTTTTTTGTTTACATACCCAAGTATCTACATTGTCACTGCAACATATGCATGAGCCTTGCTGTGAAATTCTGCAGGTAGCCCCATTGTCATTCATGACTGGGACAATGGGCCACCTCTTTAGTTTGAAAGAAGAGTTCTGTCTGCTGAGAAACTTACTATAAGTAATAAAGGTATTAGCTGAGATGTCATATAAGCAACCCCAAAGAGTAATTTTATTTACACTTTCATAAATTTGTTTTTGCTATTTTGTTTACTTGCCATATTCTTCTCCTGGGAAGATTAAATTAAATATGTCACGTAATTGATATCATAATTCAATCACCAGTCCATAATTCAATATTCATAACTTATTTATGGCACTCATAATTTATTGTAAAGGAAGGAGAAATTTACATAATATGTATTGTTAATTTAGGTTATAAATTCCGTAAAGATGGGAACCATTTATGCTTTAAACATTTCAACTTTATATAATGTATAAAATCATCTTATTTATGGTGGTCCTGAAATATACATACATTTATGATATATTTTCTATATATTATTATATTTATAGTAATGAGTGAGATTGTATATTTATGAGAGAGATTGTAAATGTCCAGAGAATCATAATCTTTTGTCTCTTATTTTCATGTTTCCTGAGCCTGGAAATTGCATTCAAAGTATCACAAGGAACTCAGTATTAGATGGTAATTGATTAACATTAGATTTTGTATGCTTCAAACTTTTCCGTAAATCACTTTTGAGATTTTCACTTTCTCAGACTTTTCTCATTATTAAGTAATATTAACTAAATGAGAGATTTAGTTTGTAGGCTACTTTTATCTTATTATTTTCTTAGACATTTAACTGTAAGCCACCATTTACTTTTAGGATTGTTTTAAAACCTTTGCTTCTGAGTATTTTAATTATAGTAAAAATTAAAAATAAAATTTGTTAAGGCAAAAAATTGTTTTTAACTTTTCAGTTTTGGTGATAGTTCACACCTACCAAGTCTTCTTCCTGGCTCTCAACTCAGGAATCACTCTTTGCAGTGCTCAGGGGACCATATGAGTTGCTAGGAACTGAGCCTGGGTCAGTCACAGGCAAGGCATAAATCCTTCCTGTTACAATTGGTCCTGCCTGAACTTTCTATTTCAATTTATTCTGCCACTCAATGCAACTTTAAACCTCTAGACAACATAATTTCAACTCTAAGCGAGTTTGAAATTACAATAGTAAAGCCATGGAAATAGAACATACAAAGAAGAAAAAGATAGCAAAAGGGAAAAGAAGTGTGGGAAACATGTAAGACCACCTCAAGTGGTTTGATATGATATCTAAATTATAAGAACTGTAGAGGAGAAGAAAAAGATAGCATCATTATTGGAAAAAATAAGAGCAGAAAAATTCCCTAATTTGATAAAGATACTAAATGTACAAACATTAGTCTTGAAGAGTACCATGAGAAATATGACAAAAGTGAGAAGAAAAAAGACTTGTGGTTAAGGGTGTGGTCTCTGATATCACTCTTGGGACAAGAGTATAGGGAGGAGAAGGAAAGAAAGAATGAAGGGGAGGGGAGAAGAGAGAGATCAGAAGAAATGGGGGCAGTTCAGGGATTCAAAATACCAAGGTGGTATTAAGGAGTGATATTACCAAATGTCCAAATCACTGAGACAATAACTTTGAAATCAAGAAACCCAAACTCTAACAACAAAACTTAGAAAGGTATTTGAAAAGAGTGCATGTGTAAACACACAAAAAACGGCAGGCAAGGGGACAGCAGCGGCCTATCTCTCCCGCCGCCCGTATTCAGTAGTCTCAGGCCGTTTCCCCACTCCACGGAGGTGGATGGCGATGGTCAGGCGAAGAAAGGAAATGAGGGCTAAGCTGCTTGGTCTTAGCAGCAGTTTATTACATGCAAGAAATGTAAGTCATGGAGGCCTCAGGAGTCCTCAAGCACGTGCACCCCGAGAGAGCACCCCCAGAGAGCCCCAAAAATCCCCTTATATACATCATGGTGCCTCTAAAGGGCCAATATAGTGATGTCATCAAAAGGAGTTTCAGAAAGAACATTGAGGCAGCAAAACATACATAGTTTCTTTACATCCACTCCACACTGTTTCTTTACATCCACATTGTTTCTTGATATCCACATTGTTTCTTTACATCCACATTGTTTCTTTACATCCATATTGTTTCTTTACATCCACAGGCCACTAATCTTGGCCTCACCTTCTACAAACTACTTGGATTAACACATCAAAGACCAGTCTGCTAGAGCTTGGAGCCTACATCTCAAAGATCAGCCTGCCTGGAGCCAGGCATCTACATCCCCAGATCAGACCTGGCTTAGCACCTGGGATCTGCATACCTAAGACCAGCTAGGTTCCTGTGAAATAAGGGAAACTGCCTCAGTATACTGAAATCATTTACTGAAGGCAGTTTGAAGGGGAGAAAGGTTCAGTCTCATCCAAGCTAGTCAGGACACACAGGAAAACTGCTTCTAGGACAGATTCTCATTTAGCAGATCAACTCACACTAGAACAGAATTTCCTGCATGTGTTTCTCCTCTCCTTGTCCGACCAATATACAAGCATACATAATAATATAAATCATTTTGTATGGACACAGTAAGAAATACTTTGAGTTTATAGAATTGCTCCCCTAGGGCCATCTCGATCTCAGACTGCAGTGCTCAGGCCAGATATCTTTCTTATTCTTAGCAGCAGGGTCCTAGTCTCGTCATTACTTTTGGATCATGACAGCATTTGCCTATGATCAAACTCTTAACCTATAGTTAAGAATCATGGCACCTTGGCCTGGCCCATCACGATGCCAGGGTAGCACATAACTTACCGGCTTGTCCTGGTTCCATCCAGTCCCACGTAGGGGACCCTGCCCTTGGGGTGCTAGGAAGTGTGGGCAACTGAGGCTTAAGTTGAGAAAGCAGATGCCCAGGAGTGAATAATATTCAAAGCCAATTAAGTCCTAAGTTATAAAGCATAATATTAACAGTCTTCCTGTAACCATACAAAAAGGTCATTGTATTAAACTATTCAAAAGACATAAGGAGAGGAGAAAGGCAATATTAACTTGCAGTACAAGTTCAGCATCTTAGAAGGATGAGACCCTACAAATTGGTTGGGGAAGAAAGCACAAAGAAGTGGTTACAGACAAACAAAGGAATGGGAGTGACTTGGGAGCACTGTGATGGATGCAACCTGATAAACCTAAGCTCCTTGTACTCCAACATCGGTAGGCTGAGGGTGGGGAGGATAAGAGAAGGATCCTCGGAGTACTAGAGGAGGGATGTTTACACTGGTAATAGGATGGGTGCTGCAATATTGCATGTCCAAATCTCAGCTATGAAGATCTTTGTAAATCATGGTGCTTTAATAAAATTTAAAAAAATTAAAAGATACCAAAAAAATAGTGTTGTCTCTGGAAATTTTATGCTTGACAATGAATTCAAGATAATGACAGTGATTCTAAACATGACAGTGATTCTAAACAGCTCAATTTCCTGTATCTCTTTCTTCATCTGTCTCTTCATCTGTAATATCAGGTTAATATTTTTCTCTGGTATTTTTTAATATGAAATGAATTAATTGATTTTATGTCAGAGTCTAGCACATATTAAATCATATTTTTCTTCCTTATAATTTTAAGCACTTATTACAGAAGAATTAGAATTCATAAAATGGGTGCATAAATACATCCCAATAGGAAAAACCAAGACCAGGACACATAGAAAGAGTCATACAAGTAGGGAGATTTTATATGTGGGAAAATAAAACCAGTTTGGGGAAGAACAAAATAAAACATTGTAAATTTTCCATGTTTAAGGTATTTTGTATTCAGGATTAATTTAATTATTCCATAGTATAATAGTGAAATAGTGCAACCGTTTCATAAATAAAAACAATAAGCAAACATTAAGCAAATTACTAACAATTTTTCTGTCCTGGAGTCAACTCAGGATCAAAATATTTGGTTCTAAATCATGTGCTATTATATTTTGTTAATACATAATTTGCTCGAGCGGGCCCAGTAACGTCTCCATTGGAGACTTTGTTGTTACTGTGTCTGGCATATCCAATACTCTCGGTAGCTTGCCGGGCTCTCCAAGAGGGGCGGAGGAATTGAACTCGAGTCGGCCATGTTGGCCGCTTGTAAGGCGAACGCCCTACCCGCTGGTGCTCAAGGAAACCTATGTAATATTTAAAACTTCTAAACATAAAAAGTCTTTAATATTCTTTACAGAAACCTTGTGTCTGTGGGAAGAGAATTTTAGGAGACCTAAGCACACCCATGGTGCTCACCCCTCTCTCCTGGCTCTTTGCTCAGGAGTAACTTTTGATGGGACTCAGAGAACCATATATTTCTGGGAGCAAACAACAGGATGGCCAATTGTAAGGAAAGTACCTGGTGAATATACCACCTCTCCAATTCCACATGGAAGAGATTTACAGCATCTTGATAAAACCTGGTTTACTAAGGAAAAAGAATATACCCGTTAATGCATATGCTAATATCTAGGGAGTAAATGGGGAAAACTGAGTATCTTTCTTCACAAATATCCCTTTACTGTTTAATCTCACACCCATTTAGACATTCTTCTATGAAGCTGTTTACATGTTTGAAATAGAAAATATTTAAAGAAGCTATTCAATAAGATAAAGATATGCTAATGATGAAGAAAGGAAAGAAAAACAATTGTGATGAATAGTAAAACAAAAAATGAAAGGTAAATTCTCAAGCAAGTCAAGTGATTGTTACTTTATCAGAATTGTCTCTCTCCTTTGAATAATCACGGCAGAAGAAAATTATTAGATATTGGCAATTTAAGATTGGTTTTCACTTTAAAATCCAAAAGTAATCTTGAAATTTCTATTTGTGTAGTATAACTAAGTCTGCTTTGGACTTTACAAAATATTTTTATAACCAAATCTGGAAATGATCTAATTCATTCTAGGACAAATACAACCAAATATTTCACAAAAGAGTTTCAAAGTTTTGTGAGAGTTTTATGGTGTGAGGTATTTTAAAAACAAAACAAAAATATTTTTTGCAAGATCATTGTAAATATGTCATGAGTTTCATGTGGATTAAATATAAGTATGCTAACGTTTTTCATTTTGTCTTGCTTAGTAAAAATGAACTTCATTCCCAGCACTCGAGAAACAACTAAAGCATTCAGGTGATGTTTCTCAAAAGTACAGCCTGTAATGTTCTCTGTATTTGGTGTCCTAACACTATAGAAGTCTGGTTTGCATGCAACACTTTTTCTGGAATAGTTTTGATATAAACTCAATAAATTACTTTTAGTTATTTAATGTTTGGATTTCTCAAAATTAGTATAATTTGTGCTTGTGTATACATAAATTCTAATCTTTACCCAATGGTAGAAGGAGGTTTTGAAAACAGCAGAATGTTCTCCATAATATATTGATGGTCCTATAGAGCAGATACTTTGTATAATTTGTTCTTTCTGCTGACTTTCAAGACTATTTCTGGTAACTGATATTCTCATTTATAGATGTCCAAGTCACCCTGTTCCAGACAGCATTCTATGCATTATATTATTGAAATTCTGTTGTCATCTTTTCACTGGAGTGAATTAAAAGTCTTCCTTTTATCTTGCCTTATCTAGTGTCAAGTGATGTAATGCCTAATTATGTTATCTAAGCACAATTGTTCATTTTATCAGAATCAAATAAACAATTTCCAATTTCTTGTCCTCATGTTTTCTATAAAGGAGCAAATTTACCAAAAAAAGAGCAATAGCAAGTTCACTTGAATTGTATATAATCAAAAGGCATTAAACTTGGTCTGATTAACAAATATTATCAAATAAGACATGTGATTTAACATAAGTAGAATAGCAAAGAACACCTGCCAAAAGATTCCTGTGGGAAACATTTCTTGAGATTTAGAAACACATAACCTTTGAAGTGACTTTTCATGTAAGCAGATATTCATTTTTGAGGCAATCTCAAGTAAATGACAGTGACCTTGCATATCCTCAGACACTGTTCTTTTCTGTAACTGATTACTGCTTCCTTCATATGCATGAAGTAGATTCTTTAGCAACGAAATATCTGAATGCATAACTCTGAAAGGATTACTCAAAGATTGGAGTGCATTCTGATCTAAACCTTTAAGAAGTAACATTTATTACAAACATACTTATATATCAAAGGTATTAAAGAACTAATATATAATCCATAACATATTGTGAAGTCCTATTTATTTGGCCATCAATGATAAACATGATTGCTAAATTAGGCAGTCCTTGTCCGAAAGCATTTGAACTATGAAAAAGATAATCTTTCTAGAAAATATATTAACTACTTGTATTCCACTCATTTTGTGTAAGAAATATTATAATCAAGTTTAGCAAAGGAGATATATAGAATATTTTTAAATTATAGTTATAAGAACTGATAATTTAAAAAAGCATAGTATTTTATCATGTATAAAATATATTCATAACATATCATGTGAACCCTACTGAGAAAATAAAAAGTTCAATGTAACTTCCAATAGAAATAATTTCTTATGAAAATGTATTCCTGATTTTTTCTAACTTAAGAAATAACAGAATACTCCTTATGAAATGACAATAAATCAGAAGTTTATTTTTCAGAGATATTCAGTTTTTATTTTCCCTGCTGATACCACCAATAGCAATATGAATAATGAAAGGATGAATGATAAGGGTATTTTTCAGATGCAATTTTCTCTATCCAGAATTCATTTCACTATTCAGTTTCTTTCCCTACCAACTCCCTTTAATGAGATCAATGGTGCCCTTTCTCTATTCTGAAAGAAGAATTCCAATGAATCACAGAATGATTGATTTAAGTCCATCAGCCATCTTGACTATCAGTGCTGAAGAACTCTGGTTCCATACAGAGATCTGTAACCTTAAATTGGTGTTAAAATGTGAAGAACTTCACCATGGAGTAACTTGTATATATTTGAATGTAGAAAATTCTTATTCTGTGTATGAAATATAATAAAAAGCATACCTTGATATCAATATTTCCATATATTCAACTCATAAGATCTGTTTATCTTTTTACAACAATGCAATTATTTTGTCAACAAAATGTAGTACCTTGTAACTAAGGTCTCACACTTTATCAGTAGAGCTAACCTATATCACATTTTAATAATTCTTGAAAACTGACAACTGTGTTAAATATGATTTATTTATTTATTTATATATCTATTTATTTATTTATTGTAGAGCTCCAAAGAGCTTCAAGAATGTCTACAAATGCAGTAATGGCAAAGTGTTTCTAATGAATCATTTTCAAAAGATCCAGCACTCACAAAAAAAGAAACAGTATACTAACACATTATATGGCAAATTTTAACAACTTTTAGCCCTGTATTATTTTCTAAAGCTAATAAATGCATAGGAATTTAAACTGGTAAATGCTTCAAGCAACAAATTAGGAACTTATCAAGTACAATTGAACTCCAGTTTCATGTAGAAATTTCCATCTTTATTACAGTGGTCAAAAGGTAAAGAAAAATTCAATCATAGTAGAGCCAATTTTATAAATGTAGAAAATCTGCCAGTTTGTGTATTTATGATGTTTATTTGGATCATATTTCTCATATATTATATCATGCAAAATTCCCATGTAGTATATGTCAAGTTATTGTAGAGCTATATTTTCAGAGTGTTCCATGGGTTACATATGCAAACCAACAGAAAATGGTGATTATGGTTCTACTTGATATGATTAGGTGAGCTTCACACATTATAGTCTATGTGAGGTGTTTAAAATTATCTGCTTACTATGGTCATTGCTTAGTAAATGATAAAATTTGATTGTGAACTGTCCTGCCCATTGAATTTAAGGTCTAAAGTTATTTATTGGATATAGATCATCTAGAATTTTTTCTGTTCTACATATTCTGTTTCTTTTCCTTATAAAGTATCTCTCTCTCACACTCTCACTCTCTCTCTGTTTCCTTTCTTTAAGCTACTGGAGAGGGTTGAGGTTAAGTTTACTCTACAGTAAGGTAAAGACAGTAGTTTCCAGTAAACATACTATTCACAGCAAAAAGACTACTTCATCAGTTCATTGGTGGAGAAAAGAAAACAAATGAATATAAGCAAGATTAAGCTCTATTAGATCCACAGGGAAGAATCAATGACATGGAAAATAGGACAAAGTTATGACGGGATGAAGTTGTAGCTTTCAATTTGTTCACAAAGGAGAACATAAAGAAACAAAGCTCTGGATTACAAGGCTGAGCTGATGTCAACACATGCAAGGAAAGTACAAAATGAAGGCAATTAACTGGATAATTGGAGCAAAACCGAACAATATTTCTCAATTAATTGGTTACTTCACTTGAAAGTAATTTTGGATTTGAATTATGCTGAATGGTTAAGATTATTCATTAATCTGTTGCTGGAGGAGGAGGAGGGGTGATTTACCCTCTCTAAGGACCTCCCATGGATGTGGAATGACAGATTGTTTTTGAATAGAGGAAATGACAGATTAACAATATTAAATATGAATGACTGTATGATTGCTATATTTGATTCTTAATCTTTATTCTGCCTATTTCTCACATCAATGTCATTATGCATCCTACTCTTAATAGTTTAGCCTCCATTCTTTCTACATTATTCAGGTGGGTAATTTGAACATTTGAACATTCTCAGCAAAAGTATACAAAATTAAGTTCAAGGTCTCAATGTTATTTAAATTCAGGTTGCTTGATATAAAGTCACAAATAATAATGTAAAATGCTATTGATATCCTGTAATAGCTGTAATAAGCAGAGTTCTTCCACTGTTCCTGAAAGTGAGTAATATCATTCTTTTGAGAAGCAAAAGTAGCCTCCGTTGCAATTGGGCTAGTACTTTCTATTATTGTCTTAAAAGAGGTAGATTTCCAGGAGTGCACTGAAAGATTCTGTTTTCTATAAAGGGTATATAGTCAATTAAGTTTGGGGACCTCTGCATACAAAAACAATTATTATTGATTTGGGGGTAATTATTTTTGTAATTCTGCAAAGAGATTGGGCCTCCAAAACCTCAAATAAATTATGAAAGGTCACAAAATAATGCAGAAATAAAATTCTAATAAACTCCTAGTTTGGCTTGACCCTAAGGCCTGAGATTACTAGTGGCGTTATTTATATATGCATTATATAACATCGTTAAAATTTTAGCTTGTTCTGTTTCTCATAGACAAGGTACTTCAAATAATTTTAGAATCAATACCTTTAAACCTTTACAACACATTGCCTTGAATGAAGAACACATTTTTTAAAGTCTACTTCTCTCTCTCTTTCTCCCTCTCTCTTTCTCTCTCTCTCTCCTTTTCCTTTATTTCTTCCTATCCAAATCATGCCAATTTCATAGTAAGGGCCACAGTTTTAGACAAAAAATACATTCACAAATACACATCTATAAAAAAGATGCACCTTTTAATTAGGATTATGTACAGAAATACAATATAATCTATCTCTGAATTTAGATTTTTTCACTCAATAATACATCTTAATCAAGACAACTGATTTTGTAATCAAAACAATAATGAGATATCATCTTACACCACAGAAACTAGAACACATCAAAAAGAAGAAGAGCAACCAGTACAGTGTAGATGCAGGGATAAAGGGACTTTCATTCATTATTGGTGGGAATGCCAACTGGTCCAGCCTTTCTGGAAGAAAACATGGATATTCCTCAAAATAGTAGAAATTGAGCTTCCATTTGACCCAGCAATACCACTTCTGGGAATGTATCTCAAGGTGCAAAAAAAACAGTAGAAATGATACCTGCACTTGTATATTCATTGCAGCACTGTTTAAAATAGCCAGAATGTGGAAAGAACCCAACTGCTCAAGAACAGACAACTGGTTAAAACTGGTTAAAGAAACTTGGTATATCTACCTAATGGAATATTATACAGATAAGAACAAATTTCTTAACATTCTTACCTTCTGTAGGAGCCATGGAGTACATCTAAAAGATATAAAATGATTCCAGAGAAAGAGATTGCTATGACTAGCAGACTTGCTTTGCATATTAATAACCCACATCCAATCCCTGGCACTCTATATAGTCCCCCCAATGAATATTTCTTGAGCCCAGAGCCACAAGTAAGTTTAGAGTAATACCAGGTGTGGTTCATAAACAAAAATTATAACATTTTTTAGAGAAGGTAAATTGAGTTGTTTCAACCTTACCTGTTAAGCCACAAATGCCATCACATTTATGTTCATATCCCAAATCCTAGTGATTCTAGAACCTCTTCAGATGCATCACCTCTCCTCTGGATTCCATTCCTACTGCCTCATATATTTTGTCCTCTAACTCAGTATTTCCACTTTTGTCTATTTTATTTTTTCCTCAGGCATATCATGATATTTCATGTCACTGAAACCTCTTGTCATTACTCCACCCTTCTTTGTGGCCTCTGCCAAAATACTACACTTCATCCACTCTATGTTATTCATCTTCTGACTTGAGCCATAACTCAATGAGTATTTTACATGCATGAGGTTCAGTTTGATTCCTGGCAACACGAGGTCCCTGGAGCCTCGCCAGTAGTGACCCTATCCTTCCAAGCACAGGTGGGGAGAGTCACTGAGCTACCAGTGTATTGCATACACCTCAATAAAGAGGATATTCCAGAGTATACTTCTGAAGTGTTCCTTTTTATTTTCAACCTAGGAGCACTGCCATTCATTCAAACATTGATCAAGCTGATAGAGTTTGGTATATAGTGCACATTACCTTTTATTTTTTTCACTCAAAATGTTCATTTTATTTATTCCTATTCTAGTTTTTTAAATAAAAAAAAATTCATTAAATCACCGTGAGATACATCCTCAGAGCCCTCGTGTCTGAACTCCAGTCATGCAATGATTGAATACCCATCCATCCACCAGTGCACATCCTCCACCATCAATGTCCGCAGCATCCCATACCCTCCAACCCACCCCTGCTTTTATGGTAGACAATCCCTCATACTCTCCTCTGCATCGCCTACAAAGAGCAGTGCTACTGGAACTCCACAATTTTAGATCATTAGGGTCTGGAGAAATTTCTGCAGTAAGCTGCCTGGCTAGGAGACTCCTCCATGCATCTCTGGATCATGCCCCCAAGGAGCCCAAGCAGCAGCCAGAGGTAGTCTGTGGGCATGACCTTTAGGTTCCCACATGGACTGAGGATGAGAGGAACCAGCCCATCTCCTATCTCCTAAAGCCCTGAGCCCGTCATCACTGAACCCATGTACCTGCACTTCCTACCAGGCTCTGAAAGTTGGTGGCTGCTGGGGTTTTCAGGGGGCAAGTGGAGGGATGACACCTGTCTCCGTCCAAGGCACCCCAGTGAAGTTGGCCCAGCCCAAAGTTCGGAGGCATCTGCAGCGAGTCATTTGGTTCTGAGACTCTTCTGTTTGTTTCTGAATCATGGTCATTAAGGAGTTTAGGTAGCAGCTGGAGGCAGTCCGTGGGCATGACTTCCAAGGTCCCTTGGGGGCAGGGAAGGGACATGAGAGGGACCGGCCCATCCCCCATCCCTTGAGGCTGGAGTTTTTCATCAATGAGCCTGCATACCTGCGCTTCTTATTGGGTTCTGAAAGTTGGAGACCACCAGAGATTTTAGGGGGCAGGTGGAGGTACAACACCTGCTCCCATATGATGCACCCCGGTGAAGTTGGCCTGACTTAAAATACCTGCAGAGTCAGCTCTGCAGTGAGCTGCTCAGTTCAGAGATTCTTTTCTGTTTCTCTGGATCATGACCCTTGTGTCCATCTTTTCCAGAGAAATAAACATTTGGCATATGCCCTGTGGGGCATGCCCACTCACCTGTAGTGTGCTGTGCCACCGGCCCTAACTGAGGCTTTTGATCTCTTTCGAGATTTATGGGTTTCTGAAATATGGGCAGTAAATGAACTTTTATAGCTGAGCTGGAGATGTTTTGTGGGTATGGCTCCCACATGCCTAACTTTTGGCTGTTTAATTCCTTGGTAAACTTGGCCCCAAATTGTTGGAGTCTGGCCAAAGACACAGTGGCAATTTTAGGGCATCAGGAAGCCTGAAGGCACCATCAGGCTGCTGATACACTCACCCCACAGGTATAGGTTGACCTGTTGGTTACACCATATCCCCTACTTCCATGGTGTTCTACTCACTTTCTCCACCTAGTGGTATTTCAGTACATTTATTACTAAAAAGAAATAATGTACCATCCTTTTCCTTCTTTAATTCATGATATTCTTCTAACACAAAGAAGTTGGCTTATTTGGGGATTGCTTGTTTTCAACACTGGTTCTCCAAAGCGTAATGTGTATTTGGCTTATATTATTTGTTTACTTGGTAAGTTGTATATTAATAAATATAATAATCTTCTTTTTGATATCTTTAATCCAACATATTTATATAATTTCTAGAGAAAATAGTACATATTAAAATATTTATAACAAAAACAGATTTTCCCACACAATCCTGGAGAGGGACACATTAATTTAGAAACACTTAAATTAATTTATTAAAACATTCTGCTAGAACTCCCTAACTTTATTCTCAGTAATAGTTATAGCACTTCTATACAGTGATTTTATTTTTTCATGACTAAATTGACAAACAAATTTAAGTACAGATGAAACTCTAATAATACTTTTGGTTCCTAAGGAACTATGCAGAAAGTCTTACTTGGTATGTCTAAATGGCCAACTACATTCTTGAAATTGGATGGTTATATTCAGCGAATTAGGAGCAAGGCTTGGACACAGAGGCTGTCCTACCAGATGATGTGATAAAATTTAGAACATAAAAGGACAGAAAACTGTTCTTACTTTAATCTATGTAGATCTATATAGGTAAACTGATACAAATGGCAAAAGGAATAGAACAGAGTTGATCCAGGCATACACAGATTACTCCAAACTCAGCAATCTGGAATACTATAACTTTCTTCATAAGAGAAATCAGTGACGAAGTAGACCTACTTTTTTGCTTGTTTGTTTGTTTGTTTTTAATTTTTATTAGTGAAAGACCATGAGGTACAATTGTAGACTTACAAATTTTTGTGCTTGGGTTTCGATCATACAATGATCAAATACCCATCCCTTCATCATACAAGGATCAAATACCCTGCCAATTTTCCACCACCATGGATCCCAGTATCCCTCCCACCCCCATCCCCCCATCCCACCCTGCCTCTGTGGCAGTGCATTCCCTATTCTTCTCTCTCCTTTTGGGTGTTGTGGTCTGCAAAAGAGGCATTGAGTGGCAAACATGTTTAGTCCATAGTCTACTTTCAACATGCATCTCCCACCCTGGGAGGATCCTCCAAACACCTTTTATTTGGTGCTCCCTTCTCTATCTGAGCTGCCCTTTCCCCTAGAATGCTAAGCCATGGAGTAATCCTCCTGGTACTGATCTCGGCTATTCTTGGGTATTAATCGCCTATTTTGTTACTTTATGTCCCCCAGATGAATACAATCTTTTTAAGCCTGTTTCTCTCTTTCTGACTCATTTCACTTTGCATGATACTTTACATGTAGTACCACTTTTATGTAAATTTCATGACTTCATCTTTTCTAGCAGCTACATAGTGCTCCATTGTGTAGATGTACCAGTTTCTTTAACTAGTCATCTGTTCTCAGGCACTCAGGTTCTTTCCAGATTCTGGCTATTGTAAAAAGTGCTGCAATGAACAAACAAGTGCAGATGTCACTTCGACTATACTTTTTTTGCCTCTCTGGGATATATTCTCAGGTATGGTATTGTTGGGTCAAATGGGAGCTCAATTTCTAGTTTTTTGAGAATCGTCCATACTGTTTTCCAAAAGGGCTGAACCAGTCGGCATTCCCACCAACAGTGAAGGAGTGTCCCTTTCTTGCCACATCCGCGCCAGCATCGGTTGCTTTTGTTCTTTTGGATGTGGGCCAGTCTCTGAGGTGTGAGATGGTATCTCATTGTGGTTTTGATCTGCATCTCCCTGATGATTAATGATGTAGAGCATTTTCTCATGTGCCTTTTTGCCATTCAGATTTCTTCTTTGAGAAAGTTTCTGTTCATTTTGTTGTTTCATTTTTTGATGGGGTTGGATGTTTTCTTCTTGTGGAGTTCTACCAATACTTTATATATCCTTGCTATCAACCCCTTGTCAGATTTGTATTCAGCGAATATCCTTTCCCATTCTGTAGACTGGGTTGACCTACTTTATACAGAGTTGTCAGTGATGAGGTAAAAAGGATGCAATAGTGGAAATTTGATGAAATCCATCCACATGGACATATAAGGCAAGCAGAGCAACCCCACTCTTTATATTACATTGTTTCATGTTCTCTTAATCCCTTCAATGCAATATTGAAACTTATATTCAACCAATTTTCAACCAGTATGTGTGCGGCTCTAAGAGAAAGAAATAATTTGTCTTTCTGTACAATTTTCAACCTTTATGAGGAAGCACATATACCCCACACAGTGGCTCAGATCTCAACACTTTTTGAAATGTTAGACAACCTAAATCTGTGCTCAGCACAAAACTCTACATTTTGGTCTGGAGGTTCAATGGGTCTTTAAATTTCCTATCCTGAATTATCAGTTGGGACAGTACTCCAAAACAGATACTCCAAGAATTAAAGTGCCATGGAACTAGATTGAATGACCACACGAATATACTTTGATAATGATATTAGAAATTCCAGGTTTCACTCTAAATCATCAAAAACAGCAAATATTTTAAAATTACAGCCTATATTAGTCTATTAAGTTGACCACAAGAGGACAAAGTCTGGTAGACTTAGACAACAGACCTTTATTTTCTAATAGCTCTGGAAGCTAAAAGTTCAAGTTCAATGAGCATGCAAATTTGGTGTTTCTTGAGGTTCTTTTCCTCAGAGAAACCAGATTTGTTCCAGACATTCCTTCTGCAAACAATTCTTGTGATGTGTTTTGTTTATTTGTTTGGGGACCTCAACTAGTCATATTCAGGTTTATCCTTGACGGTTTGTTCAGTGATCATTCTTGGCAGTGATCAGAGGACCATATGTGATGACAAGGATCGAACTGAGGTCAGCTGCTTGTGAGACAAACATCTTAATTACTGTCCTACCTCCCAGACCCAAAATCTTAACATAAATTTTATCTTTTTTCTATTGTCCCTTCCTAAGTATCTTCTCTGTGTCTTGTAGGACACCATCTATATTGGAAACATTTCCAAAAGGATCCCATCCTAAACCCTGATTTAATGTTAGGTACTTCTATGACCCGAGTTCCAAAAACCATTATATTGTGGATGAACTAATAGCCCTGCTGGCTAAGAATCGCCAGGAAGGAGTCTTCGGTCTCTGAAGTAATGCTTGGGAACCCTTCTCCACCCAAAAGCTATCCACACTTAAAATTATGAATACTTGAAGAAATCAGTTCATTGTTCTTGCAAACCAATTTATTTAAAACATAAATTGTTTACTTAAATTTGAACTTAGAGCATTTTAAAATTTGAAGTTAATACATATGTGACCGCGTGAGTTTGTGTACTTGTCTCCTCCAACCTCCATCTCCCCACCATGACCAACCGTTTATTTCTTGCTAAGTTTTACAAGTGCTCTATAAAAATTTGACATTAAGCCTTTGTCTACTGAGTTGTGGTAAAATATTTCATTCCAATTTGAGATGTTTGTTTTTTTTTTTTAAATTCTGGCTATTGTTTTTTAAGTCCAAAATTTTATTCTCATGACGATGTGGTATTGAAATAGTACATGTTTGAAACTCTATAATAAACACTATTCTCAACACTCATGTTTAAATTTAAAGAAAAAATGAAACATACAGAAAAACTATTAAATGTAAAAAATTCAAATTATTTTGCATAAGAAATTCTAATGCAATATGAATTGCTGACATAGAAGGTGATAGTTAAAATACATAATAAAGGTAAAGATGTTACTAATGTAATATGATCTGAGAATGATAGAGTGGACCAGTAGGGAAAAAACCAATTCTGAACAGATACTTGACAAAAACAAAAACCAATAAATTATATGACACAACAGATACATATATAAAAGCATTTAAAGCAATTATAAAAATCCAGACACACAAACACAATGTTCTCTTTGTGTTACGAGTTTGAATGAAATTAGCCATAACTTGTGTGAAAACTTCAAGTCTGTAAATAACTTAAATAGTAATAACTTAAATTTCATAATTTAACTTTAAAATTTACCTTAAAATTATAATTAACTTGTGATTAACAACTGTATGTAAATAGAAATGTTTACTGCAAAACTACATAATGAAATAATTGTGGCCTAAAATTACCACAAACTAGAAAATTGCAAAGGGCTATCTTAAGAGAGCAATGAAATAAATGTTATTGTGCAGTCCATAAAATATAATGTGATGACAGTGTTGATGCTATGATTATAAGTGAAACATCATTATGCAGATCTGTAGGCATAAAGTGGTCTACAATTTCTGAAAATTATGTGAAAATGTTCACATCCAAAACAAGCAAAAATAATGGCTAAAGGAAATAAATTAAGTAGAATGTATATAATTGTTATTCTCTCTAACTTCAGATAGCAATTTTTTTACACTTTACTGTTTCCTATTTTCTAAATAAATTCATGGCATAATAGCAAAGCTAAGCCATAAATGTATGTTATGTTATAAAGTATAAGTTTCATGTAGTACTAATACATTTTTATTGTGTATTTAAGCCAATTTGAATTGTAATAGTAAGTTTGAGAATTAGATTATAACTCTGAACATGTCGTTTTAAAAATAAAAGTAACAAATATACAGTACATCTTGTGACTACAGTACATCAATACATCTTATGAATCAGTACTGTAGTGCTGTAGCATTGTCCTCCGGTTGTTCATTGATTTGCTCTAGCAGGCACCAGTAATGTCTCCATTGTGAGACTTGGTTGTTACTGTTTTTGGCATATTGAATACACCATGGAGAGCTTGCCAGGCTCTGCCATGCGGGCGGGATACTTCTGGTAGCTTCCCAGGGTCTCCAAGAGGGACAGAGGAATCGAACCTGGGTTGGCTGCATGTGAGGCAAACCCTGCTGTGCTATTGCTCCAGTCCATGAATCAGTACAGCTTGTGAATTTCTGTTATACTTTTCTCTTTGTTGAACGTTTTATAAAGAAAAAACAGCAAAAGATTTAGGAGTGTTTCATCCAGTCTTCTGTTAAGTCATGCAATGCCACAGAGTACCATAGACATAATTTATTTTTGTATGAGAAGGACAGTCACGGTCATGGTCCTCCCCTTGTTCATCGATTTGCTCAAGTGGGCCCAGTAACGTCTCCATCATGAGACTTGTTACTGTGTTTGGCATATCAAATATGTCACGGGTAGCTTGCCAGGCTCTGCCATGCAGGCAAGGTACTCTCGATAGCTTGCCTGGCTCTTCAAGAGAGGCGGAGGAATTGAACTTGGGTCGGCCATGTTGGCCGCTTGTAAGGCAAATGCCCCTCCACTGTGCTATAGCTCCAGCCCTGATGAGAAGGAAATGAGAAGAAATAAGAGAGAAAATGAGTATTTTGTTTATGAATACTGACAATTACTTGAAGTGCTAAGTTTTGTTTTCTACCAAAAATTAATGAAGAAAAATTTAATCATGCTATTTTCATATTTAGAATATTTTTTCATTGACTATTACCTATATTAAAATAATAAATCCCCATTTTTGAACACTTTAGTAATATTACGGATAAATGCAGGATATAACAGACACGCTTTTGTGTACACTCATAAGTATACACAGAAACAGAGACCTTTGCTTCATAACTTTAAATGATCTAAATTCAAATGGAAATAGTCAATTATATTGTCAATAAAATATGAAAAAAACTGAATTACTTGTTTAGACCCTGTGATAGTGGGGATTGGTCTGACCCTTCCAGTTGTGTTTAGGGTCTCTAGACCACTCAGCAGTGCTCCAAAGCTGCCAGGGATGCCTGATACTTGGAGCGATCATGTTGTGCCAGGAGCCTGAAGAAAATCAGCTCCATGTGAGACATGTCTCTGAAACCCTGTCCTTTCTTTCCAGTCCATTTCCGAAAACATTTATGTTTAATATTGGTAATGATTTTCGTTGCAGAAAAATGTTAGGAAAAATATTAAGCAATATATCATTTAGTAATACAACACACTTTGAAAATAAATAAGAACACATTAGAACACCCTAATATGAAAGGCCAGAGAGGTAGTTCAGAGAGTAAGACCTAGTTCGCATGGGGAGACCTAGGTTTGAGCCCAAATCCTGGACACACAATTTATTCCTGGGAGCTCTGCAGGAGTGATCCCTGTGTGCAGAGCCAGCAGTAAGCCCTGAGTACAGCAGCTGTGTTGACAAACAACAATAACAACAACAACAACAACAACAACAATTCTAACCTGAGTACCTCAAATTCATTATTATATTAACTCAGAAGTGTGAAACATGGGCTTTAAATATTTGACCTGTTTTCTTTTTTTACAATAGGTGAAGTTGAAAACTCAAACATATTTATTTATAATCATAGTTCAGCACTATTTTCCTAAATAGAAGAGATATTCAATTTGTAATTCTAGTAGCATCTGAAGTCAACATGTATATCTGAAGCTCATCACAGTGCTGCAGCAATTGGGAGATTTTCTTCCTTTTTTTCTTCATGCTAAATTTAAGTGTTCATATTTCATACCTTGTTAGTATTGGGCATAAAAGACATTTTCAAATTTGGAGTTTGGGATGAAATCCAAAATATCATTCTAAGTCATTAGCAATAGATCATTTCACAAGTTATCACTGATTAAGATGCCATTCCATATATCTTGATAACTTAAAATAAAATCTCATTATCATTTTTTAAATATTTTTGCTTGGAGTATATGATTGAATATTGAGGAATTCAAGAGAAAGAAATTTATGAGTTCCAAATTCAAAAAATTGTTTATGTGAAACAAGCCTTAAATCTGATAAAATATAGAAATCAGACCTTATGTCAAAATTAAGCTTCAAAACAAGAATCATTTATTAAAAATAAATATGTTGATCAATAATAAGTAATTATTTCCATTATATTTCCAAATCTTAGATTACATGAATCATAGTTCAGTTTCTGAAAAATGGAACTTTGGAAAACACCTTTTAATTATATTTTAAAATTTTTTCAGTGATTATGAGAGACCTCTCTATTAAGAGCTTCCCACTTCAATAACTATTCTGTTAATATCAACAATACACAGACCAATTAGACAATTTTGCCAAATATACTATGTAGTAATAATACTCTATAAACATTAGTATATAAATGTATTTAACTCTGGGGGACTGGAAAGATAGCAGAGCAATCAGGGTCTTTGCCTTATAGATGGCTAGCCCAGGTCATATTTCCCACACCACAGACGGTTATCTGAGCAATTCTGAGAGTAATCCCTGAGCAATGAAGCAGGAATAATCCCTAGCCATTATGGGGTAAGACCCAAAGCACACACATAAATAAATATATGAAAGTTGTTTACACTTTGATTAGATGATGTGGGTATTAGAGGGGAGATTGATATGCAAACAAAATAAATAGAATTTCTTATTTTATTTTAGGCACTAGATTATTACACTCTAATGGTAGGGTTCATTACAGAAATCACTCTAGCTCCATAACTCAGACAAAGTTGTTTTCTTCCTTCAAACATTATCCAGTGTCCCCCATCAACATGACCTACCCCCTCGCCCCCCACCACAGTGGTAATATTTCTACTGAGAATCAGTTCTCAATTTCTGTTGCCTTTGGAATTTTCATAAATAAGACAAATAAAGTTAGAGTAAAGAAACTTGATCATTTAATCACTTGACATCCATTACTCATCGATTTGCTTGAGTGGGTGCCAGTAATGTCTCCATTCATCCATGTTGCGTGCTAGTGTAGCCCAATGGCATCTGTTCGTTCTAGAACACAAAGAGCCTCAAACTGATGGTTCAGGGTCTTGATGAAGAAATCTGACCATCTCATAGGTGGGCAGTCATGCAATCTTTTGACATCCCATGGAATCCAGTCAGTAATGGATCTAGTCCAGCGGTCATATCCAAATCTCATTATGTGTCCAGCCCATCTGATTTTCTATGCCTTGGCAAATGAGACAGCATCCCTGATTCTTGACTGTCAATGGAGGTCGGAATTCTGGATTCTTTCTCTCATTTGAGTGAAGTGTGATATTCCAAGCACAGCTCTTTCGATTCCTCTTTGGGAGACCAAAATAAGCATTCTTGTCCTGTTTTCATAGGGCCCAGGTCTCTGAGGCGTATGTTAATGTAGGAAGAACAGTGGAATCGAAGAGATATGCCAGAGTTGGAGCTTCTCCATCCTCTTAGCTATTTCTTCAACGCTCTTGAAGGCGACTCAGGGATTATACACGGAAGACTCACCCTACCGGTACCAGGTAAATACCTCACTGGCAGATATCGACTACCTCCACTACCTCCACTACCTAGACACCGCCATGCTTCAGGATGCTTTCTGGATGCTCAGGCTGAGACTCATGCACGAGTGAAGCGCCACAGTACAAGGGTAAGTAGAATCTGTGACCTTGCTCTTCAGGTTTAACGGACCTGGGAACGGAGATCCTCTGCCTGCTCCCACCAATCTCCAGTGATCAAGGGATTAAAACCAGGGTCCCACCCTTCCCTGCCCTGTCTGCTTCCACCAACCGCCTGCGACCCAGGGATTACACATGGAAGACTCACCCTAATGGTACCAGATAAACATCTCACCTGGCAGACATCAACTACCTCCACTACCTCCACTTCCCAGCTGCCACCACGCTCCAGGACACTTTCTGGACACATCATAAGACACATAATACCCATCTTCCTGGATTGCTGCACCATATTTAATAGGTTTAAAATATGGTTTGAACCATGGGAACACCTGAAAAATCTATTAGAGCCACCCAGAAAGACTCTGTCCCTCTTGGAGAGCCTGACAAGCTATTTGTGGCATATTCGATATGCCAAAACCAGTAAATACAATGGGTCTCATTCCCCTGACCCTAAAAGAGCCATCAATATGGCAGCATTAAGGAGGGTGAGGAAGGAGAGTCTAATAAAATCTCAAGGCTGAAATAGGCTGTCAAAACGAAGAAGGACAAAAATGACTGTCTGTATTTTCAATGCACATACACTGGCATCAGATGCATCCATCCAGTACCTGATGGTATAAGCGCAAAAGATCAAGTACAACATCATTGGTCTGACTGAGACAAGAAGGCATCAATCACATCACAACGTTTTCGACATTGGAGAAGAACTTTTCCTCGAAACATGTGCAAAAGAGGCGTCAGTGGTATCTGTGTCCTTGTCAACACTAACTTGGCCATAAACATTGATTCATTCGAATGCCTAACAACCCGAGTTGGATGATTATACTTGAATAGATGTGGCTCACTGCTGGCAGTTTCTATCTTCATTGTCTATACACCAACATCCAATTATGAGGAAGGAGAAATTTTGAAGTTCTACATGGAGCTGGAGAAGTTTTATAAAGAAGACCATACCTACTACAAGATCACTGTAGGTGATTTTAATGCCAAGATAGGACTGAGAAGATCCACCTAATAACTCCACATTAGGACCCATGGCCTAGAATGGAACGAACCAGGTGAGAGACTGCCTGAGTTCATCATGTCGACCAGGACCATCCATGGTAATTCCAGAAAGCCGAATCTAAACGTTGGACATGGGAGTCTCCCAGTGGATAGTTCCACTAAATTGACCACATCATATTCAATCAATGGATTTGCCTGATGGATATTGCTGTTTTCCTCAGATTCCAAATGGGATCAGACCACCGTCTCCTTCATGCAAAATTGTACTTCATGAAGCGGGGAGAAAGAGCTGCATAGTTTAAGAAGAGAACTCCCAGAATGACCACCAACTGGGAGCTCTTTGGCACTATTGTGGCAACCTGGGAAGATGCTGTCATTGACAACATTGACGAGGAATACAATCGACTGGTTCAGCACCTCCATGATTGTGCGAGGGATGCCAAGGGAGAGATAACCACACACACACAAAAACACCTGTCTTTGAAAAACTTTTTTTTGGAGTGATAGCACAGCGGTAGGGTGTTTGCCTTGCACACAGCCAACATGGCCAACCCGAGTTCGATTCTTCCGCCCCTCTTGAAGAGCCCAGCAAGCTACCTAGAGTATCTCGCCCGCAGGGCAGAGCCTGGCAAGCTACCCGTGATGTATTCGATATGCCAAACACAATAACAACAAAGTCTCCAATGGAGACATTGCTGGGCCCGCTCGAGCAAATCGATGAACAACAGGAGGACAGTGATAGTGACAGTGAATTTTTATTAGTGAAACACCATGAGGTACAATTGTAGACTTACAAATTTTTGTGTTTGGGTTTTGATTATACAATGATCAAATACTCATCCCTCCACCAGTGACCATTTTCCACCACAATGGAGCCCAGTGTTCCTCTCACCCCCATCCCCCCCATCCCACCCTGCCTCTGTGGCAGGGCATTTCCTTTTCTTCTCTCTCCTTTTGGGTGCTGTGGTCTGCAAAAGAGGCATTGAGTGGTGATCATGTTCGGTCCATAGTCTACATTCAACATGCATCTCCCATCCTGGAGGATCCTCCAAACATCCTTTATTTGGTGCTCCCTTCTCTATCTGAGCTGCCATTTTCCCTAGAATGCTAAGCCATGGAGTAATCCTCCTAGTACTGATCTCGGCTATTCTTGGGTATTAATCGCCTATTTTGTTACTTTATTTCCTCCAGATGAATGCAATCTTTTTAAGTCTATCCCTCTCTTTCTGACTCATTTCACTTAGCATGATACTTTCCATGTTGTACCACTTGTATGTAATTTTCATGACTTCATCTTTTCTAACAGCTACATAGTACTCCATTGTGTAAATGTACCAAAGTTTCTTTAAATAGTCATCTGTTCTTGGGCACTCAGGTATTTTCCAGATTCTGGTTATTGTAAAGAGTGCTGCAATGAACAAACAAGTGCAGATGTCACTTCGAATATACTTTTTTGCCTCACTGGGATATATTCCCAGGAGTGGTATTGCTGGGTCAAATCGGAGATCAAATTCTAATTTTTTGAGAATCGTCCATACTGTTTTCCAAAAGGGTTGAACCAGTCGGCATTCCCACCAACAGTGAAGGAGAGTCTCTTTCTCGCCACATTCATGCCAGCACTGGTTGCTTTTGTTCTTTTGGATGTGAGCCAGTCTCTGTGCTGTGAAATGATATCTCATTGTGGTTTTGATCTGCATCTCCCTGATGATTATTGATGTAGAGCATTTTCTGATGTGCCTTTCACTCATTCGAATTTCTTCTTTGCGAAAGTTTCTGTTCATTTCCTCGCTCCATTTTTTGATGGGTTTGGGTGTTTTCTTCTTGTGGAGTTCAACCAATAACTTGTATATCCTTGATATCAACCTCTTGTCGGATGTGTATTTGGAGAATACACTTTTCCATTCTGTAGACTATCTACTGGAACAAAGGCAGAGCTGCAGACCAATGGAACAGAGTTGAATATACTGACATCTCCTCCCAATCATATGATCATCTAATCTTCGATAAGGGGCAAGAAAAGTGAAATAGAGCAGGGAAAGCCTCTTTAATAAATTGTGCTGGCAAAACTGGATGGCTACATGCAAAAAAGTGGGCTCAGATCTCTGCCTAACGCCATGCACAAAAGTAAGATCAAAATGCATTTATGACCTCAACATCAGACCGGAATCCATAAAGTTCATTGAAGACAAAGTTGGCAAATCCCTCCATGATATTGAAGCTAATGGTATCTTCAAACATGTCACGCCACTGGCCAAGCAAGTGAAAACAGAGATAGACAAATAGGACTATCTTAAACTAAGAAGCTTCTGCACCTCAAAAGAAAACTCTTTTTTTTAAAAAAAATATTTTCGTTCATTTATTTATTTATTTATCTTTATTTTTGGGTCACACTCAACATTGCACAGGGCTTACTTCTTGATCATGCACTCATGAGTTACTTCTGTTGGTGCTTGGGGGATCATATGGGATGCTGGGAATCGAACCCTGGTGGGCCGCTTGCAAGGCAAACGCCCTACATGCTGTGCTATCGCTCCAGTCCCCGTCTTCGAAAACTCTTGAGCTTATTCACCAAAGTGGCTTGGCACAAGCCTCAGGCAACCACAATCGAACGTCTGAGCTCGCAAAGCAGTGCAGAGAAGCCATGATTGAAGACCTCAAAGAGAGAAGAGCAGTAGTGCTGACAGATGCGGCAGAAGCTGGGTAAAGCATTAGAAATGCAACACCTGCCTGTCTTTTGCCAACTATAAGACCAAGAGGACTGCCCTCCGACATCCTGATGGATCTATCACATCTTCCAGAAGGGCAATGGAGAAGGTTATCCATGACTTCTACTCCGATCTCTTCGATAGCCATGTCCACCTGCCCACATACCAAATTCCACAGGATGGATATGTAGTTCCCGACATTCTCCCTTCCAAATTCCGACATGCCATTTCATTGGTAAAGAAGCGAACAGTACCTGGCCCAAACAATGTCAGACCCAAAGTACTGAAGTAACTGAAGAAACTGCCCTCAGTACTGATCAATACACTGGCTCGGCTCTTCACATGCTACCTGTCTGAATGCAAGGTTTCATCCCAATGGAAAACCAGCAGGACTGTACTACTGTACAAGAAGGGAAACATCCACGACATTGGCAACTATCACCTGATCTGCCTGTTGTCTGTCATCTACAAGCTGTTCACTCGAGTCATCCTGAATAGGATTTGCAGAACACTAGATGAAGGACAACCATGCGAACAAGCCAGGTTCCGAAAAGGATTCAACACCATCGACCATATCCACATGATAACCAAGCTCATTGAGGTTTCTCGGGAGTTCAAGATGCTTCTCTGTCTAACGTTCATTAACTTCAAGAAGGCCTTTGATTCTGTTGAGATTGAAGTGGTAATCAAAGCCCTAGCCAAACAGGTCATTCAAACTCAATACATCAGGATCCTCTGTGAGCTGTATTACAGATTCACTACCAGTATCTAACCATTCTACAAAGAACTGATCATCCATGTCAAGAGAGGGGTTTGGCAGGGTGGTACCATTTCACCGAAACTCTTCAGTTCCACCTTTGAGAACGTCATGCAACAACTGGAATGGGAAGGAATGGGAGTGAAGATAGACGGTCGGCAACTACATCACCTCTGCTTTGCTGATGACATCATCCTAATAACACCAAACATTAGCCAAGCAGCACAAATGCTGGCTAACCTCGACCGTGAGTGTGGAAAGCTGAATCTCATGAAGACAATGTTTATGAGAAACTGTCTCATTCCTGACACTCCATTCATTCTCAATAGTACGAACATCTTCGAATGCAATAGTTATGTGCACCTGGGTCGAGAAGTCAACATGATGAATAACCTGGGACCTGAGTTGCACAGGAGGAAAAGAGAGTAAAGAAAAATGTCAGCTTAATAGATAATGGATTTTAAAGAAAGCCATAAGCAATAACTGTGAGGATTAGACTGGAGTGATAGTTTGGCTTGTATGTAGCTGCTTTGCATATGGAATACCAGGATTGGATCCCTGGCATCACATATGGCCCTGAGCCCCACCAGGAGTGATCCTTGAGTTCAGACAGAAATAAATCCTGAGAACACCAGGTTTGCCCAAAACCAAAAAGCAAAATGTTAATAATGACTTAAGAATGTTTTAAAAAGAAAGAATTGTGAAGCTTAAGGAATATAGCATGTTCTAGGTAGTTTTTTCCTTTTACTCATTGTGCAGACCAGATTAAATTGTTTATTTTTATTTTTTGCCCTAACAGCACAGCGGGTAAGGCATTTGCTTTGCACATGGCTGACATTGCTGACCCTGGTTCAATTCCTTTGCCACTCTCGGAGAGCCTGGCAAGCTACCCAGAGTATAATGCCTGCACGGCAAAGCCTGGCAAGCTCCCTAGAATGTATTCAATATGCCAAAAACAATAGCAACGAGACTCACAATTTGTTGTGAGACATTACTGGTGCCCTCTCGAGCAAATCAATGAACAACGGGAGAACAGTGACAGTGACAGTGACACATTTGTACATTAGTCTTCATCATTCACATGAACCAATTTTAAAATTACTTGAAATTAAGCACCTCTATTAGAAACAAAATATCTCTGTAATTTGGTAAAGAGATGAGTCAGGACTTGACAATGAATTTGAGAATAAATTTTTTTCCAGGTACAAGTGAAAGGTAGTTTAAAGGTTAAAGCACATGACCTTGAGGCTAGATCTCTCTCTATCCTTTAGTGGAAGAAATATTGTTGAGTGATTAGAATTCAAGGTGACTAGAATTCAAGAAGAAAAACAGATAAATGAGAGATGCACACACACACACAGAAAATATGGGCACAAACACAATAATACAGGCAAATAAAGACACAGAGGCGAAGAGAAACAGAGACACAAATTCAGTAACATAGAGGCAGAGACATGGACAGACAAAGACAGATTGACAGAGCACAAGATGTGTTGTACTTTCAATTATTCCAATTATACATCTGAGTGCTCATCAGAACATTTTCAGGAGAAATCTAAGAACAATCAAACAAAAAAATTACATGAATGATTAAATTGACTGATGTAAATTATCCATACTCATAGTTATTACGTTTCTATAAGTCAGATTGGTCTGATATTTTAACATACAAGATCTTAACTAGAGTCTACTTAAAAAATTGACACTGACAATCGTGTCAAATTTAGATGAAAAACTCTTCTCAACTCACCTAATAAAGCTTACAAGCAAATGTATAAGTGTCAAACAATTAGTAAGCAACTCAATTGTAAACCATAGAAAACACCAGAAAAAATATGTAGGTGTTAAAAATAACTCCAGCACCAGTAATGTAAATACGTAGCTTGACATTTATGACCAGAAAAACAGACCACCCAGTCTTCAAAGAAATAAAGATGTTTAATACGTACTCTTTAGGGAAAAAAGCAAATTTTTACACATTTGAAAAAGGTGTGGATGACAGAGTAGAAAGGTCTGGTAAACAAAGGCTCAAAATCATACGTGATACATGAGGAAATGTACTCCATATTTTCAGAAAAGAAGTGTGAATTTGCTGTTGAGATAATAGATTTAAGAGTGTCAAGAAATTTACGAAGGATGTGTACTAAACTAAATGAAGGACAAGTAAGAAGTCAACATCACTTGATTTAAATATCCCCTAAAATGGGAAAGAAGGAAAAATATATAGTTTTAAGTCATTATCAGTTGATAGTACAGCAGTTAGGGTTCCAATAAATCATGCACCTAACTCAGGTTCAACTGATTCCTGATGCTAGATGGTCCGCAATACATGACCAGGAACAGCCTGGAGGCCTGATAGCGCTACCAACTACCAAGGTGGTCCCAAAATACCAACACAGGACCTGACCAGAACAGTAGCTCCAGGCCCTCACATTGAACCAAAGGCCCAATTCTCCAATGTCTAGAAAATTTCCCTTGCACAATCTTTCAAGTGTATCTGATACATTACTTCCTTAAAAGAGAAAAAAAGAAACAAAACATTCAATCAATATTATGAATCCCAAATTTCAGTATTTCAATGAACATGTATAATAAAGAGGAAACAAACTACAGACTGGGAAATCATGGACATTTTGTTTAAAATGCCATAAAAAGAAAACATTTGAAATTCTGCATAAGGAATAAAAATAAGGTTGAGAGCAGCTATGCTGTCAACAGTAATTTAAGCCAGAAGAAAGGGAATGACAACTTTAAAGTCTGAGAAAAATGTATCAACCCAGAATGTTATTTCAGCAAAAAAGGTATTTCAAAAATAAAACTGAAGTTAAAGCCTGTGATAAACAAAAAAAATTGATATTAAGGATAAACCACCTGTACTATATTCAAAAATCCTAAAGCCCTTCAGGCAAAAGGAAAATAATAAGAAACTTATATATGGGTCAACAGAAAAAAGTTTTTAAAATGGAACTAAAATTTTTAATATTCAGATAAATAATTTTTTTTGTAGTTTAAAAGTTACTTTGAGGAATACTGTTTAGTGTGAATTAATAAAGAATGTCACTGTCACTATCCTCCCGTTGTTCATCAATTTGCTCGAGCGGGCCCAGTAACATTGTGAGACTTGTTACTGTGTTTGGCATATCGAATATGTCATGGGGAGCTTGCCAGGCTTTGTCATGTGGGTGAGATACTCTAGGTAGCATGCCGGATCTCCGAGAGGGGCGGAGAAATTGGACTCGGGTCAGCCATATTGGCTGCGTGCAAGGCAAACACCCTACCTGCTGTGCTATTGCTCCAACCCAATAAAGAATGTATTGTGGGATTTATAAAGTACAAAAGTAAAATTTAAGAAAATAGCATAATATTCAGAACTAGGGGAATAAAATTATAATTTTTAACATTTTTGTGTACATAAAGTGTCATATTAATTTAAGAGATGCTATTTTTAAAAGATATTCTAACACTAAAACAACTATTAAAATAAGATAACATGTCAAAATAAGGTTTAAAGTTATAATTTTAAATGTATTTAAAAGAATACCTAAAGTATAAATAAAAAACAAATAGTACACAATTATATAGCAATAGGAGATTTAAACTAATCACCAAAGATTACATCAAATCTTAATAATCTAAAAAACTCTAAATTATAAGTCAGAGTCTGTCAAAATGGATAAAAAAGAGATCTAAGTATATTCTGTCTATAATGAAGCCATCTTAAGTACTTTAGTTCCCCTGCACTATCTCTGGAGCCTCCCAGATATTATTTTCACGGTCATGGTCACAGTCCTTCGGTTGTTCATCAATTTGCTCTAGCAGGCCCAGTAATGTCTCCATCGTGAGACTTGTTGTTACTGTGTTTGGCATATCGAACATGCCACGGGTAGCTTACCAGGCTTTACCGTGTGGGCGAGATACTCTCGGTTGCGTGCTGGGCTCTCCGAGAGGGGCGGAGGAATCGAACCCAGCTCAGCTGGGCCTAGTGCACACAAGGCAAATGCCCTACCACTGTGCTATCGCTCCAGCCCAGATACTATTTTATTTATTTATTTATTTATTTATTTATTTATTTTTATTTTCTTTTTTTCTTTTTTGGGTCACACCCAGCAATGCACAGGGGTTACTCCTGGCTCTGCACTCAGGAATTACCCCTGGCAGTGCTCAGGGGACCATATGGGATGCTGGGAATTGAACCCAGGTTGGCCGCATGCAAGGCAAACGTCCTACTAGTTGTGCTATTGCTCCAGCCCCCCAGATAGTATTTTAAAAGAAATTGCAAATCAACAGTTCAAAGTGGTAAAGAAGCAATGCATTTACAATAAGTTTTCACCAAATCAGTAAGTTATAAGAAAAACAAATTTTTTCTGATTCTGTCATTAAAAAAGAAATATATTATTAAAAAGTAAATTTTTCAGAAGATATATTTCATGCATATTATATCATAAAAACTTTTCTTTCTTATTTTTTGTATTTATAGTCAAACACCTTAGCTTCCATTTTTACTGTTTTATGCCCCTATTTTTTTTTTTTTGATCACACCAAGCAGTGTTCAGACTTTACTTCTGGCTCTGTGCGTAGGGGTTGCTGCTCACGGGACAGAGAGAGTCCATATGTGATGATGTGATGCCAGGGATAGAACCTGGCTTAGTTGTATAAAAAGTGAGGACCCCTCCACACTGTAGTATTTCTTTGGCCCCTATTTTTTTAATTTCTAGTACTGAAGTATTTTTAGGATTCTTTTGATAATGTGTATTAATTGCCAAGTAAGTTCCTATGAATACAAAAAACATACCCATTTTTTAAATTGTCTAGCTTATATTCCATTTTGCCTACATAGTACTACACTATCCACCATTCATTTTGCTCTTTTACTCAAATCTCTAACACTTGTCTAATTTTTTTCATTCTAGCCAGCAATGTTCTGTCATCATAGAACCCACACACAGCACTTAGATTGGCATATTTGGCTATGAATAACATCACAGATCTCTTCTAAATTTTTATAAACCTGATTTTCATAAATGCCCTTTTTCACTTAAGTCTTTTAGTTCTATTAGTGCATTTGAAACAAATATTAAATAGTTATATATATATATTCATATACATACATAATGATCAAATTTCTACTGTAGACGACATTGATAAGTTTCTGGTAGGTTTAAATTTAAAGAAGAAAATTACATTTTATACTAATGTGATCAGAAGTAGGTAAACAGCAATTGTATTTTTTTAATTTAAACTATAAAGAGCACAACATCAACAGATGAACACGGGAGCAAGAATGTTCCAGAAGAATTTTTTCTACTGATACAGGTTTCAATTCTTTATTTTTCCATTTTTCTGGAAATGTAAGTATGTAATTGAGTGAAAAGAGGGACTATTTCATGAATAAAGGGAAGACATAGATTTAGGATTAAAATTAAGAAAATAAAAGATCTTAAAGGTAAACATTAAAATACAGATGCTATTTTATATTTGGAGGTGGGGTGGGTGTGGGTGGTACTCAGAACTTGTTCTGGTTCTGTGCTCAGAGATCATTCATGGCAGTCCCCTAGGGACCCTGATGTAATACTGGGGACCGAACCAAGTGTGAAAGGTCAATATGAATACTTTAGTCCCCGTGCACTATCTCTGGAACCTCCCAGATGTTATTTTTTTTTAAAATTGGAAATCAACACTTCCAAGTCATAAGACAGTAAGACATTAAAGAGAAATTTTCACCAAACCATTCAGGAAGTTGTAATATAGATAAATTTCTTATGATTCTGTCATTGGTCATAAACTGTGCAATCCCTCCTGTGGTGCCCTTTAGAAAATGTATGTAAATTAACAGAGAGGGCATAGTCTTACACACTTCTTCTTTTAATTGTAATTGGAATGTATCATTAGGAAAGATACTATTAAAGGAAAAAAATGAAAATTTCAGTACAGGAATCAGTTTCCACTTTTAGTATCTTACAGTTTGTATGGCTCAGTTATTTCAGACAACTGCCAATGTATGTTTATTTCATCCATTGCAGTTTCTCCGGCTTTTTAAATCTCTATCTAATGTGGGTTTCTCTTTGTTAATGGGAAAGAAAGATAACAGAGAGCTTGTGCTATTATCATCTTTCTACTTGGAGGTCTCTTGGACCTCACCCAGGACTACAAGGACTCGGAATAGCCTTCAGGAGTTCATCTGAAAAACTGACAAAAAAGTTGTCCCTCCATCCAGGTTTTGCAGCTCATTGTCTATTTACCCAGCAAAGACCTTCAAGACAAATGGTGAAGCAAAGGTTTTCATTTAGGAACTAAGAGGTAGATAAGAGGAGGGCGTCCTGGAGGGTCTGCAGATTTCTTTAAAGAGGCAAAGGAGAGAGCATCACAGAGGAATACCAGACCCCGAGTTGGGATGCAAATGATCTCCAGGATTGGATGCTTCCCATAAAGTTAAAGGGAAAATAAGAACACGTGAGGGCAAACTCTGACAGAATGAAACATTAGCTGGATGTTTCTTCAAAGCTGGTCTTGCAGTATCTTTTCCAAGCTGCCCCGGGCTCTTTTGCAAGGACTTTATCAAGGAACAACTGCTGAATTTCTCCTTTAGGGGTCTTCAGTGGATCTGAATGATTCCAAGACGTTCTAACCCTGTGAAATTCACCTGAATTTTTTAATTTATGTACTCCCCTTCCTGTTGTGAGCTTCACTTTTACAATACCACGGCATTTTGTTTACAATTGTTCTTAGTAAACTTGATTGGTTTTGGTGACCTCGCTGATAGTAGAGTACGTGTCAGCTATTTTTACAAGATGCTGCCAACTGAATGTGTCTGGTGCTTTCCTCTTGCTTAGATATGGAACCTTGTTGCAGAGTGAGGGCACAGTAGTAAAGGCATTGCCATGATCTTGCCGTTGCCCTAGGGAAATCCCACTTTGATCCTTGACACCAGGTCTGGTTCTCTGAGCAATGTCAGGAGAAAACCCTGAGAATTGCTGGGAGACCACACTCCCCCTCCCACCCAAATAAATAAAACCAGGCTAAAACGTCATAATTGCATGGATTAGATGTTTGAAATCTTCCTAGAAGCCTGAGAAGTACTGCAGAGATAAATGTGTTTGCCTTTATGATACCCACCCAGTTCAATCGCTGACAGGGTAAATACTTTGCCAAGCACTGCCCGGGTTGATTTCTGAGCACAGTCGGAGTAAGTGTGTGACCTCCAATTAAAAAAAAACAAAAGACAGTGAAATCCTGAACAAAATGATCCCTAGTATATAAATATTGTTTTGTTTCTGAATAATTTTCAGTTAAAATTTATGTTAAGATCGACAAGTTTGGATTGCTTTTTTATATTTTTTAGGAATGTTATTATTTTAGTGTATGATTATTTATAATTTTTTCTGCAGTTATCTTTTTAAAATGAGATAAAAGTTATAATTTTAAATATATGTGTTTTAATTATGTTTAAAAATATGAATCAGGGGCCAAAAAGATAATACAGTGGGTAGGGAGCATGCCTTGCACATGACCAATCTGGGTTCAATCCTCAACACTACATATATATGCTCAAACAGAGCAAGGAGAAATTCCTTAGTGCAGCGCTAGGAGTAAGCCCTGAGCATCACCAGATGCCGCCCCCAAACAAAACCAAGATCACAATATGCATAGGTATCTTTAATTTGGAAGCTTAAACTTAAGATTAATTTTCACAAAATTGAATTACTTTTCTCTTAAATAAAACAAATTAATGTCTAAACAAAACATCCATAGATTCAAATTTATATTAAATTACATTGTAGTATCTTTATTATTGCAATGTAGAAGCTATCTTTATTATTTCTTAAAGAATAAAACATATTGAACTTATTTTTTTTCTAAAATTTCACAAACACTACATTTTACAAACTTTTCTGCTTACCTAGGTTTTGATTGCAAAAGCTGTGGCATCTGTGATTGCGCTATCGAGCACTCTTGGATAGTCTTTGAGTTTTTTGTAAAGAGACAGTTATTATTTACAATTGGTTATGTGCATTTTCTATTTTGGAACACGTTGGGATGATCTAATTTACCCATGTTCTTGACAGGTTCATGTGGTTTCTGACACAAATTGTTTAGAAGGATTGAAGATTTAGGATGATTGAATTTATCGACTGTATTTTATAAAAAAATATAAATTATTTTTGTCCCTTTAAATTAAATTATATGCACAGAAGAATTCTCTTTAGGGATTCAGGCAGCATGCACCATCTAATTTCTCTAATTAGTTGATGTGTTCCTGCTTTTGCTTTGTGGCATCCATCCACAAGTAACCATCATAATCCAAAATGAGTTTCTTTTTGAATGACAGGCATATTAGTCAAAACAGCTCAGTAGAACTGCTGAAGTAATATTGAAAAGTATAGAGAAAATTTTGTAAAATTTCTGAAAAGCAACAACTTTCTTATAAAGTTTTATCTTAAGCTACATAACTATTCTGAAATGTGTTCTGAGTCATTTTAAGATAGACTTCACTGTGCATGGATAAGGGAGAGGGAAGGAGAGAAAACGAGAGAGAAGCAGAGAGAGGAGAGAGAAAGAGAGAGAGGGGGGGAGAGAGAGAGAGGGAGGGAGAGAGAAAGTGATATGAGGGAGAAAATGTCTGCCCCATTTCACTTTTTTGACTATGTCAACTTTATATATTTTTTGGTCTACAGTTGTGAATCTATTCATATAAGGTTAACTACCTTTTATATAAGTATAATATATAAGCAGACTTTTAAAAATATTTGTATTTTTGCATTTCTTGGTTTGGGGGGTGGGAACCCTCCTAGAAGTGCTCAGGAATTACTGCTGACTGTACGCATGAATCATTCCTGGCAGATTTCAGGCTACCATATTTTGTTTTGGGGATCGAATCTGAGTCTGTTGTTTGCAATGTCTTACCTGATGTACTATCTTCCAGATTCTGTTCCTTTTATTACTAATGTGAAGTATATATTGACTTGGAAAAGGAAGATATGATCAGATATCAAGTACTTGGAACTTATGCTTATATTTATTTACAGTTCTTATCTATTTTCTCCTATAATTTATATTACTTTATGAATAAAGCCTTTAAAGATGACTCTGATATTTGATTAATAATTTAATTTTCATGTTATATTCAACAAATTATCTCCTTTGTTGTATTAGTCATTGTACTTATTCGCTCAATACTTTATACCTTAATTTTTGAGCTAAACACTTTAAAGACTGTAATTCAGAGTGAATTTTCTAGTCTGGTGTGTCAAGCAATGAAACTTGAGAGCAATGGCAGTTGTCATGGGAATCACGTTTCATGAGAAATGGTAGTAAAATATTAAATAACTATGGACCCACTCCACCTTAATATTTTTAGCAAGTTTCTATAAGAAATATTTTCTTGGTTTTAATATAATTCATCCATAGCTGGGCCCACTCGAGCAAATTGATGAACAATGGGAGGACAGTGAGAGTGATCAATAGCTTAAGATAGAAAATTGGAAATTTGGCTAAATCAAACTCTCCCCATGGTCAGAAGTTTGAATTTATTAAGTGTATACTCATATGTAGCTTGATCTTCCTTTGTGGCAACTGAAGACAGGACAGGAGTAGGCATGAGAAATGAAAATAAGGAAATGGGTTAATCTTATGAAGTAAAACATACAATAATACTTTGCCATTCAATTTTCTCTTTGCTCTAATCTTGGCTTGCCATTTTTAATTGGGAAAAATATGCTTTTTGGAACTACTGTCAGTTGTACATAAACGACTGCATGTTTTTTCACTCCAATTTTGAGTTAGACATAAGGAAGATGAATATGAAAAAAAATTACATTTCTCTCACTCAGTTAATTTCCCAGGGTCAGAATAGACAGAGACTGCATGTACAGAAATGTTTCTAGAGTAATTCACTTTCTAAGACTTTTTAATGGCCTTGTGAATTTTCAGCTTTTTTAAAATCTGTCAAAAAGAAGTATGCTTATTTCTTCCTTCTGTATGCTGTTCATCTACAATTTCATTAAACAGAAAAAAAACTGCTTTTGTAAACAGAAAAAGAAACCTGCTTTTTGACTATGTTTTTAAAAGAAAATCCAATCCTAAAGTAGCCAAGCATTTATAAAATATAGACACAAGAATATTTATTTTGCTTTATGTTTTTGTTGAAGAAATGTTACAGAGTTTTAAAAGACTGAAAAAAATACTAAATACACATATACAACTTGGAGTGTGATTCACAATATACTCATAATTTAGTTTTGGAGAGAATATGCTGTAAGAATTGAGAAGTCATGGTGAAATACATATTAAAGAAAAAGCAGATCTATGTCACTAAAAACATAAACTTTCTTCATTTTGTCTCTAACATTTAATGTGACTTTAAAATGAGAAATGCCCAATAAGAATTCCAAAACTTTTGTTTCTGGTGCATTTTGACATTAATTTATTTGGTGACATTGTACTACTTAAACACTGGATTATGCACATTACATAAAAAAATTTAATGACTTAGCTTTATCATCTATAAAGTCTTACATATAATGTATAAGTTATTTTTGCATAATCAGAATTATGCAAAATAAGAATTACGGTGCCGTGTAAGTGTAATCCCATCAACAGCCAAGACCCAGAGACTATAAAACCCAGCTCCAGGAAGAGATCAGCACAGAGTCTCCTGCCTCCGCGCATGGCTGTCCTCACTGAGGTCCCTTGGAGGAGGGCGGGTTGAGTTTCCCTCCCCACCTCGAGCAGAGTCGGGGCAGCTGAAGACCTCCGAAATCCAGCCACAGCCATGCTTAAGATCACTCTCCACACATTTGGACGAGCTTCACACGTGAAGGAACCAGCAGAGGAACCCAGGTGTGCAGGACCCGGGGATGAGATATCCAAGCCTGCTCGAATCAGGACTGGCCTCCTCCACCCAGATCCTTCATCCTCCAGTAGCTAGATGTTATACTCACCAGTTATCCCCTGCGCCATGTAATCCCATCAATGGCCAAGACCCAGAGACTATAAAACCCAACTCCCTGAAGGGAGCAGCGCAGTTTCCTGCCTCCACGCCTGGCTGTCCTCACCCGGGCCCCTTGGAGGGGGGCAGGTTGAGTTTCCCTTCCTGCCACGAGCGGAGCCCCAGCAGCTGAAGACTTCTGGTTCCAGCTACAGCCATGCTTCAGACCACTCTCTACACGTTCGGAAGAGCCTCACACATGAAGGAACTGGCAGAGGAACCCAGGAACTTATTATCTAGTTCTTACTCTGGAGTACCTGGCACACTACCTAAAGTATCCTGCCCACACGGCTGAGTCTGGCAAACTCCCTGTGGTGTATTCAATATGCCAAAAAACAGTAACAATGATGGGTCTCATTCTCCTAACCCTGAAAGAGCTTCGAATGTGGCACTTTCTAAAATCTCAGGACCAGGACGAAGGAGACGTTACTGGTGCCTGCTTGAGGAAATTGATGAACAACAGGATGACAGTGATGCAGATTAGATTAAGTAAAAAATATAAGTATGCCTATTATAGTGCTTGATTTGTTACATTTTATAAACAATTAAAGCAAGCATAATATTTAAGTTATTTCAATATTAGCACATCTGAATTTCTTTTCTCACACCAATATGAATAAACAGCGCATTATAAACTAGCAGAATGATCCAGATGCCATTTAAAATAAGCCAATATGAAGTAAAGCTCTCCTTTATGAGCAAGTTTTCTCCTATCAATATTATTTTTAGAAAGAAAGCAGCAAAGGAATAAATAAGTAAAACTACTCTGGAAAAGTTTCTTTAATGATTTTTTTCCATTTACAGTAAACTTACTTTGAGCATTGATGGAACAGACAAATGGTAAATCTGAAACAGCAAACACATTTGTTTGTGGATGCAACAGACTAACACATACCAATGGTAGCACTGAAAAGTTTTAAACTCATATCTGCTGTTTCTTCTGTCTCCTACTCACTCTGTCATTCATTGTCCTTATCTTTCCTTATGTGTCTCATTCTTTTACATTTTTATTTTTGATTAGTTTTAAACATAGTTTTGAAAAATGTATAAGCAAATGCATAACTATGCTCAATTTCAACTCTGCTAGTCATTTTGCACATTTTTTATGCAATTTTAGTTGTATTGAAAGTCATTGATTAAGTGAGCTGAATGTTGCTTATTTTGAATGAACATCTTACAGATAAGCTTCTAAAAAAAATGTAAGGCCAGGCCTGGCTCTTTTGAAAACTCCTTTGTTTTTCTTTTCTTTTCTTTCTTTCTTTTTTTTTTTTTTTTTTTTGAAGAATTAACTTTGCTTTGGCCCTTTCTTCCAATGGTTCTTTGACTTGCTTTGTCAGGAATTTAGCTGCTGCATCATTTAGCTGTGGGTATAGTTGGAATCGGGTCAACCTGTGACTTATGCCTTAATAAAAGGTTCTTGTTATTAGTTTACCTTGGCCCCTGTGTGTTCACTGCTGACTCAACTGTGCTTGTAATTAGAGTTCTTAATTCTGGGCTATTTCAGGACCTAAATATTGTATTGCAGGTGCTGTTGTATCTGAACTAATCAATAGTAAACAAATTATAGAGAATTAATTCCCTTATTGTCTTGCTTATATTCTGCAGGATTTGGATGATTGTTACTTTTGTTTTCTTTATCCTATCAACAAATTTTGTTAGGTTATCATGTTCTCTAAGATAACAAATCTTCAAAACCGCTCTCAAAGCATGGCTCTATATTATTTTTAAGTGAGAACAGATTCTTCTGATGGTGTAATAGGCAATTCAGACCTCCCTGGACATTCTAAGTGAGATATAAAGCAGGTCATCCTCTGAGTTTGAAGGAGATAAATGCAGTAGCACACTGCTCCAATGATGCTTCAGTCCACCGACCTTGGTGAGGGAATGAGAAGCAATTTTAAATTCAAAGCAAAGTTAGTCGAGATTCTCAGCAATTTATTAAGCTGATAGCTTAGGCTTGCATTTTTCGTTTTTTTTTTGTTTGTTTTATTTTGTTTTGTTTTTAATGTCTGACCCCTTCAGCTGCTAGAATTCATCACCACCATCTAAATGTTCTCTTCTTTGTCAGTATCTAAATACTTCTTTGAGCTTTAACAAGCAAACACAGCAAATTCTTAAATAGTTTTGAGATTTGGCCAGCCTCTTCTTATACTGATATCTGGTGAATTCACTTTTGTTTCAGGAAGAGTTTATGCTTCTCTCTGTATGCAGCAATGTTGACTGAAAGTTTTAGGCAAGGAGCATTTCCCAAAGTGCTTCCAGCAACATATGTTGCTTTTCATAGTACATTCTTTGTCAACATCTTTATTTCCCCCCATCAGATTGTGATGTCGATGAAGAAAATTCTGCACCCTTAAAGAATTTCTTTCTTACTGTCATACTTATATTAGGTTATTAATAAAGTCTGAAGCTTCAATGAAGGATGCCCTCATAGTGTGATGGCTGATTGTAATAATTGGCATGTAAGAAGTCTCAAGTCCATGTTTTGGGTCTGCATATAATAAAATTAGTGACTTTTTCCCCCATCACTTTTTTTATTGCCAGTATATTTATTTGTAAGTGAGAGGGTGGGACATCAAATAATATAGACATAATTAAGAAGTAATTGTTTAAAACTTCTCATCATCTCTGACCTAGAGACTGTCACATACATGTGTATGTGAGTGCACGAATACTCATTATATTTTGTATGTCTGTCACTGTCCTCCTGTTGTTCATCGATTTGTTCGAGCAGGCCCAGTAATGTCTCCATTGTGAGACTTGTTGTTACTGTGTTTGGCATATTGAATATGTCACGGGTAACTTGCCAGGCTTTGCCACGTGGGCGAGATACTCTCGGTAGCTTGCAGGGCTCTCTGAGAGGGGCAGAGGAATTGAACCCAGCTCAGCCAGGCTGGCTGCGCATAAGGCAAAAACCCTACCCACTGTGCTATTGCCGCAGCTATATATATATATGTATATATACATATATATGTGTATATATATTGTGTAATATTTTAAAACCATTAATAAATAATAAATAACACAAAGAATACAAGATAAGTTTAACATTTACCATTACTTTAAAAAGAAATTCTTATATATTCTTAATATGATAGACCACAGAGTTATTTTCTTCATGTAAAAAGGTGGATTTCTCTATGACATTTAGCCATTTTTTACTCATGGAAACACAGTGACAAAAAATAATGCGCTCCTCAGGTATTTAGTCTTCTTTCTCTTTCTGTGAAAAGATTTGTTTTTCTTTATTTATTTTTACTAAGACCTGTGTTTAGGCATAAGCCCTATCAGCTCAAGTGCTGGAGATTGAACCTGAGTGATCAGATGCAAGGCAGTTGCCTTAACTTTTGCAAAATCTCTCTTTTACTATACACAGATCTAGTCTACGTTTTGTGACTTATTTGACAATAAAAATATCTTCAGAGGAAAACAACATCAGTCCATTGTTGTCTCTCTAGACATTGTAATCTTTTACTAAAAATAAATGAAAAATTCTCCAGACTAGAGATATAATATATGGATTAGGACTCTTTTCTTCTAGTTATGTCTGGCACTGTTCCAAGAGAGATCTCTCTCAAAGACCCAAAATGAAACCCTAAAACAACCAGGTAAGGTTAAAAAACAAAAACAAACAAACCAGCATACAAACAAAAAAAACCAACAACAAAAAGGAAATTTATAACTTTCGTGCTTTTTATTTGTAAAATGCCTGTGTCCAAATAGAATTTTCTGTTTATTTTATAACTCTCTAATTTATTCTAAAAATAAAAAATATGTATTTAAAATATACACATATCCATATATATTTATATTTAAAACAAATGAAAATTATCCTGCAGATGGGACATCTGCAAAGTCTCCTAAATACATAATAGTTATGTTAAGATATAAATTAAAATTTGTGAAGTTTAGAGTATGTAATCTGGGGAAATTCAAAAATTTTCTTATTCATTCATGCAGTAAACATTATTGATTCCTTACAAAACACAAAGTAACATCTTGTGTGAACTAAAATATCACTATATCTTTTTCTCTACATAGTTTATCGCATTGAGGTCTTTTCATAGGCCTCACTGTATTGACTATTGTCTTGATGAATATCTTTATTCTACAGATATGTGGGAAAAATGAAGTGAAGAATACTCACCCTCTCAAGTTATAGTTTTCTTTGCAGATGTGCACAGTTGCCTAATCCTGATAAATCCTAGGAGGGGAAAGGAAACATACCCATAGGTGTTATCATTATCCTTAGTGCTTAGTACAAAAACTTCACGCACCCTGATCCTTCTCACAGCTGTGACTGTGTTGCTCCACATCTACTTTCAATTTGCTTGACTAGTGTCTCCTGTGTGCTTCTGTTACTACACAGCCTCGTAACCATGTCTCTAAATGCTGGCCCTCTCAGTGCTTTCTTTGAAATTGGTAATCGTTATGCTAACATCCCCAACACTCTGACCTTCCAGAATTATCAGAATTATCAGATAAAATACTAGACTATTAAGGTACTGTTAGCATCACATAATAATTGATTTGAAAATCAAACTCCTCCTTTTCAATCTGCATTTCTTCACTAGTCTTTTTCAAAAGAATTATTTGGGCCATCAGATAGCTTAAAAGAGTGGAACACATGCTTTGCATCTGGGAGACCTTGTTTGAACCGAGTACCACAGGGTCCCCAGAGCACTGCCAGTGAGCTTCTCCCTAAGCACTGGTCAATGGAAAGCACATAGAATTGCTGGATGTGATAAAACACCCCCCCAAAAATAGATATATATCTAAATATATAATTTTATTTTATATAATTTAAATATATTTAAATCATATATTTAACTATGTACATAATTAAAATAGACATACATGCATAGATATTTGTATATAAATTTACATATAAGTATATATTTAAAAATAAAATAAAAAAACAAAAACAAGAAAGAAATCAAATGAATATACTTTTCTCTTTTCTATGTATCCCAGTAATTGAGAGAATAAGTAAATACCATGGTGAAAGAGGTGACAATCCAATTCCTAAGAATGAAGTCAATGTTATACAATGAAGATCTGCAGGAACAGTGGTTCAAAGTGGGCCAGAACTGTGTGACTAATGACAAAGCTCTGATCCCTTCAAAATTATGACCATTATCTTAGAGAAATTCATTTTATGAGCCTTCAAATGACATATTGCATTAAATAACAGAGTACTAATCTATTTGTCGTTTTAGATATATATTCATTCCCTATGTAAATCACGATGTTGAATAATACACTATATTCACAGATAAATCCTCTTTCCTCCCCCAAACTGAAGGGCATATTGGCATTTATTTCTTACCTGATTTCCTAGTTTAAGTGTTTCTGATACTTTTCTTTCACTGTTACCTCAATATGATGATTTTATCCTCTAAGTCTGATTCAGTTTTGTTAGATACTATTCCCTTCACCTTTCATTTTACAATACTGTCTTGTTATTTTTTTCTCATCATTGACATATTTTTAGTCGCCTTTGTTGTCTCTATATTTACTTATTCTTTCTTACTTGTTCTTCGCCACCAAATAGAACATACATTTATTTTTTTCAAATCCGTGATTTACTACCTTCTGGGCTGGAGTGATAGCACAGCGGATAGGGCGTTTGCCTTGCATGCAGCTAACACAGGTTTGATTCCTCCGCCCCCTCAGAGAATCCAGCAAGCTACCAAGAGTCTCCCACACGCACAGCAAAGCCTGGCAAATTACCCATGATGTATTCAATATGCCAAACACAGTAACAAGTCTCACAATGGAGACGTTACTAGTGCCCGATCAAGCAAATCAATGAACAATGGGAGGACAGTGCTCCAGTGCTCCAGCGCTACTACCTTCTACTATAATATAGTGGACTATGCCCATGCTTTCTCAACTCCATCCTCAGTGGTTTCATATTAAAAGTCTGAAATAAATTTTTATTGAAGTTTATACAACAAAAAAATTTGAAAATAATTTTATAAATCAGGTTTTTATTTTTTTTTTCTCTAGACTATCAAACAAACGAACACTGTCCTCCCATTCATCAATTTGCTCGAGCGGCCCAGTAATGTCTCCATTTTGAGATCTGTTGTTACTGTGTTTGGTATATTGAATATACTCTCGGTAGCTTGCCAAGCTCTCTGAGAGGGGCGGAGGAATCGCTATTGATAATCTTATTTTCTAAACAAACCAAAGAGAACTTTGTATTTAATATTCTAAGTAATTACATACATTTTCTTATAATGTGATGTCCTAATTTATTACTTAAGTATTGAATGTTTGTAATTCAATATTACATTTTTGTAGTGCTTGAGCCACAATAGTTAGTGATCAGGGCTTACTCCTTTCTTTGTGCTCAGGGATAAATCCTGGAAGTGCTTGAGGACCCTATGTGATTCTTGCCATTCAATCTAGGTCAACCAAATACAAGAAAAGAACCTTACCCCTGCAACTATCTAACTAACCGCATCAAAACAACCAATTTAAAAGATTATCATTGTTGTCTGGAGTGATAGCACAGTGCTCGGGCATTTGCCTTGCACACGGCTGACCCAGTTGACCCAGGTTCGATTCCTCCACCCCTCTCAGAGAGCCCGGCAAGCTACTGAGAGTATCTTGCCCACATTGCAAAGCCTGGCACGCTCCCTGTGGCATATGCGATATGCCAAGCACAGTAACAAGAAGTCTCACAATGGAGACGTTACTGGGCTCGCTCGAGCAAATCAATGAACAATGGGAGGACAGTACTACAGTGATTGTATTATGCCTGGGAATGAGTCAAACATCCATTTTCTTAGAAATACAGTGAGTGGGTTTAGGTGAATTAAATTCACTGATACTTTTACTAAGAATGACTTGCATAAAAATGATTTCTGAAATCATGCCAAATTGTCCATTGTGAAAAAAAAGTACTGGAAGCAAGCCTCGGTGCACAGTTCAAGTTAGTCAGGCACTTATGCTTCTGATACTTTAACTGAACAGCCTTTCACCAGTGGAAAATAATTGTAAAGGTAATATACAAAAGTGAGTCAGAGATAAAAGCCAAGTAGACTCTTGATTGCATAGTAAAGTATGAAGAGTTCAGATATTTAGCCACGACCCCATTTGTTTCAGCAAGGTTTTTTTTTTTTCAAAAGAATATACATATTGATAAGAATCCATTATAAAACATTATTTTTAAATTCCATTTGGCTCACTTCTAAATCAGTCACTGTGGACTGGGGAGATAGAAAGACACATGTCAGACCAATATGTCCAGAGGATAGTGCATTTCCCTTGCATGCAGGCAACCAAGGTTCGATTGGCCTGCATCCAATAGGGTCCATCAGGTCTGACAGGAATAGTTACTGAGAGCAGAACCAGAAGTAACCCCTAAGCATGTCTAGTTCTGCTTAAAAGAAATAAAAAGGGCACATCTTTCATTCACAAAGACCCAACTTTAAATCATCTCATGGTCTGACACCCTTTAGGTCTAAGCCAAATATGATCCTGGTTAGCTCTGTGTAGCACTGGCTTTTGGCCCAAGTAGTATCTATCTAAGGTTCTGGCCCAGTACTACATGAATGCTGCTTAGCGTGTCAGTAAGAGACGAATGTCTCTACTAGTAATGGCTGTACTAACTTATCTGTGCCTGTATTCCCTCAGTAGATTAAAAAATATACTATAGCACAGTGGTAGGGCATTTGCCTTGCGTGTAGCCAGCCCGGCCGAACCGGGTTTGATTCTTCCACCCCTCTCAAAGAGCCCAACAAGCTACCGAGAGTATTTCGCCCAGAGGGCAAATCTTGGAAAGCTACCCATAATGTATTCAATATGCCAAACACAGTAACAAGAAGTCTCAAAATGGAGCATTCTTGTGATTATTTGGGATTTTATACATATATAAATGTATATCTATAAAAAGGTAGTTTCACATTACTTATTATAGATATTTCTTATTTCCTAATAAATTTAATGTTCTAAATTCTTTCATAAACCTACTTTTACTGCATTGCACATATTTGTATAATTTGTATTTAATTTAGTGTTAAAGATTTTAAATTTTTTAAATACATTACTTTTTTGATTCATGCTATTAAGAAGTATGTTATTTAATATTTATCTATTTGGGAATGTTCTAGTTTTATCTGTGCTGCTCATTTTTATTTAATTAAATTTTGGTCAAGGACAACCAGATGGTAAACTATTCCTTTGTATATGTTATGATATGTCAACAGTCTGGAATGAGATGGTCTTGGTTCATCTTAAGAATAGTTGGATAAAGTTATTTAGTTATTTTTATTTAGATTTTAGGACATCTCCTGGAAGTAACCAGAAGTTACATTATACTCAGTGTGTGATGGTCACTTCAAGAAGAGCTCAGAGGAATATGTCCTGGTAGGGATTGAAACAGGTTCTACAGTATGAAGAGAATGTGAGTAAGCATATTGAGCCATATCTAACCCCTGATGAAGTCTGTTGTCACTATCACTGCCCTCCCATTGTTCATCGATTTGCTCGAGCAGGCCCAGTAATGTCTCCAGTGACAATTGTTACTGTGTTTGGCATATTGAATACGCCACGGGTAGCTTGCCAGGCTTTGCCGTGCGGGCGAGATACTCTCGGTAGCTTGCCAGCCTCTCCAAGCGGGGCGGAGGAATTGAACTCGGGTCAGCCATGTTGGCCACATGCAAGGCAAATACCTTACCCTCTGTGCTGTCGCTCCAGTCTGTAAAAGATATAAATTCTGTGACTAGGGATAAGCAAATATAGCTCAATAATACAACACATGATTTTAATGTAGAATGTCCTGATTTCCATCATCCCCTCCTTACCCCCCCCCACACACATACACACAGATGCCAGTTATATCAAGTTAATCAATGGTACTATTGTATCAACTGTGTAATTGTTCTCTTCTATTTGGTTTTGTCTATTTTGTTAAAAGAATAAGGTAAGGTAAGGTAAGACCCTCCCGTTGATCGTCGATTTGCTCGAGCGGGCCCAGTAACGTCTCCATTGGAGACTTTGTTGTTACTGTGTCTGGCATATCAAATACTCTCGGTAGCTTGCCGGGCTCTCCGAGAGGGGCGGAGGAATCGAACTCGGGTTGGCCACGTTGGCCGCTTGTAAGGCGAACGCCCTACCGCTGTGCTATCACTCCAGCCCTGTTAAAAGAATATTCTAGTGTAAAGGTGTATAGTATGATGTAGATTTTCCCCTAAGGTATGCATTTCTCATCTCACTTTGAAGTTAGTCATATATAGTCACTAAGTATTGAATTCTTCTTGGAGAATTGGCCCCATTGTCATTTTTCTAAAACTTTCTTTATCTCTGATGTATTCTATTATAGTGAAGTATGTGCTGGGAAAATTAATTACTGCCTTACTATCTAAAAGTTAGTGTGAACATCTAACATATTTTAACTCTGTATACACTATAGCACTGTCCTCCCATTGTTTATCAATTTGCTCCAGTGGGCACCAGTAATGTTTCCATTGTGAGACTTGTTACTGTTTTGGCATATTATATATTGTATTTATTATATTTAATATATTATCGAACTCGGGTTGGCCATGTTGGTCGCTTGTAAGGCAAACGCCCTACCGCTGTGCTATCACTGCACCCAATATATTATATATTATATTTTTATATTAAAATTTATTACTTTAGACTGCAAATGGTTATTTATTGCTTTTGATCCCTCCTGACAAACAACTGATACATTTATGAGATGGATTTTGAACAAATATTCTCTAGTACAGATATATGAAAAGTTAGTAGATGAAATTTTATTTCTCAAAACTTTCATTTTCAGTGTTTATTTTTTTCTCTCAGATATAATAACCAATTTTAACAGTCACATTTCATTAAAGTCTAATTATTATTCTATCATTAATTTCGTGATCCTTTGCATATGGTACATTTAAGTTATATCACGCTCAAGCTGTTTGAGTTTGATTAAAATAAACTCATTCTGTGAAGTGACAGTAATAAATCAGTAGAACAAAATGTCATTCCAAACTGCCTTATGTTTTATGACCAATATGATAAAATCTACTATTAGATCTTTTACGATCATGTTGACATACCACTGACCAAATTTCTGTCAATACTCAACTCAAAATTACTAAGGAAATAAATATCAGATAGTAAACAGTTTTAATTAATTAATTAAATTCAGTCATGTTCAAGAGTGATGAAATATTTATGGCAAAGAAAACATTATTAAAATAAGTGGTTATTACATGTTAGATACTTTTAGAAATATGAATGATTAAATTCCTTGTTATAAATTTTATAAAAGGTAAAGGAGTAAAGGTAAAGGCCCTCCCGTTGTTCGTCGATTTGCTCGAGCGGGCCCAGTAACATCTCCATTGGAGACTTTGTTGTTACTGTGTTAGGCATATCGAATACGTCACGGGGAGCTTGCCAGGCTCTGGCGTGTGGGCGAGATACTCTCAGTGGCTTGCCGGGCTCTCCGAGAGGGGCGGAGGAATCGAACTCGGGTCGGCCATGTTGGCTGCTTGCAAGGCAAACGCCCTACTGCTGTGCTATCGCTACAGGCATATATACATATATCGAGAGAATATAGAATATAGAATAAATGTTTGTACTCTTTTAAAGCAAATCATGTGTTGGAATTATAACTCTAATTGTGGTCATATTAGGAGGTGGGATCTTTGTGATGTGATTATATCCTAAGTAGAGTCTTCAAGTATGGCGTTAGAACACTTAAAAATAAGAGGCACCATATATATCTCTCATTACCTCCCCATGTGCAAAAGCGGCAAGTCAGGTTATCTCTGAATGAGAATGAGGTTATAGAAGTGGTACATGAACTAGTATTGGAAATATCCTATTTATTCTGTAGCTTTCCAATTTATCTTCAACAAAAAAGCAGAATGAAAAAATAACAGTATACAAGATCTTAATTTCTTTTTTAATTTTTTTATTTTATAAAGTAGTTCACAATATTTGATTACATTTAATATTCGAACACCAGTTCCACCACCATTACATCTTCCCGCTACCATAATTTGGATGTTTCCATCCCAAACCCCAATCCCTGTCCCAAAGCAGAACTGAAATAATATAATTTGTATTGTTTTTTATGAAAAACCACTGAAAATGTTCCAGAAAGTTTTCCTTAGAGGAAAGAGTGTGAGGATTGTTGTATTTCTCCCAGAGGCCATTAAGTCCTTCTATAAGAGATCATTAACATGTCATTAAAGATTGAGCCTTATATCTATCTATATCTATATCTATATATAGATATATTTATATGTGTGTGGGATCTGTTAAAAACAATATTTCCCTTTTAAGACCAGTTGCCTCCTACGTTTAAACTCCATTAAATGTGATGCTGTACTCTTGGAGTGTGAGTGGTGTGAGGTCTGAGATGCCAAGAAATAGGTTCACTTGTGGGTGATGCTCAGTCCAGAGGTGTGGAGAGCAGTCATGAGCATGGTGGGTTGATTTCTGGAGGTTTTTGACTGCTAGGACAGGGTCCCTTGGGGCGAGGAGAACTCTCACCCACCCACCTCTGGGGTGCTCCAAATGAAACAGCCTGGCACGAGGCCCACCAACATGGTTATGGCAAGCGTCATGTTATGCTCCCTTCCAGGAGAGAAGGACATGTGATCTGAAGATGATGAGCTTATCTGGCACCAGCCAGAAGTGGCTCATGGGTGTTTCTGCAGAGTTGCTGGAAGCAGGGGCATAAGGGCAGAGGATCTTGGTTCCCAGTTCTATTGAACCCAGAGTTCTGTCACAGTGTCCCACATGCCTGGGTTTTCTGTGGATTCACACATGAGACCCGGCCTGAGCATGTGAAGAGCAGCCTCGATCATGGCAGCAGTTGAGTTCTGGAGGTTTTCAACTGCTGGGCCTGGATCCCTTAGGGCAGGGAGGAGTCTTGGAAGATCTTAATTTCTTAGACCTTTACTAACTTTCAAGTTTCATTTCTTGTCCTTTAGTTTTATGAATTTTAATTTCTCCTAATCTTTAAATAAACCCTAATTACTATTCCCCTAGGACAACATCTCCATTTTGCCTTTATTCTTTCCAGAATTCTCTGCATCAGCATGAACCTCATCATTAACAAAATATTATCATTTTAGTAAAGACTCCTTTAACTTTCAAATTGAGTTATCTCCTCACAATCTTCACTCAGATAACTTTTTCCTCATAAAAGTTATAGCTGTAGTACATGTTATGATTCAACAGTAATAAGTGTATATAATTATATATGATAGAGACATACAAGAGGATTTATTTGTGCTTTAAATTCATGTAAAAATGTATGCAGCTTAGGGAAGTACAGTCAAAACTGAAAATTGTATTTTGTACTTTAAAATACAATTAAGGTTAAAAACTAAATTAACATGAAGCAAAAACAGTTTGTTACTGAGAAACTAAGACAAAAATGTTAATCACCATTTCTTGGAAACTGTCTACATGATGTGATCTTTTTTTTTCCTATGTTGTCCCTCTTTGTTCTTTAAGAAACTTGATTTTTGTCTGTTGTAGTGGGGAAATTAATGTTGTTTTTTTGATCTCTTTTATTATGATAGTAGTCTCCCTCTCCATTAAAGTTCTCACACCAGAAAGATTAAAACAATAAGTTCAAGAAATTCTGTACCCAAAAATATCTAACCATCTAAGGAAAAATTGCAGCACAGATTCAATAGGAAAAAAAAATCTAGAATAAGTTTAGAAAAATAGTCACTTTATAACAAATTCATTTAGAAAAACAATCATGAAAAATGTAAATTTTAATAAAATTATTCTTTAATAAAATATTATGATGTATTAGTCAGTGTAGAAAATCTACAAAGAACAAACTGATGACTTTAATGATTCAGGAATGAATAAGATAGAACTTGATTGATTGGCAATGTAAACAGTGTTGGGAAGGTAATAGAGAAGAGCAAAAAGGTTTTTAGAAAAGGAAGAAAAAAACTAGGAGGAATAGCAGAAATTAAGAGCCAGTGATAAGAAATAATATAAAAATAAGCCAATAAAAAAGAGAAAGTTATGTGTTTAAAATAATGGCAGATATATAATATTTTACAAAAGCACATTTTCAAAAATGAAATTAAAGCCAAAATTGTAAAAGATTAATGTTTAATTAAATTAAGAATTTAATCTGTAGTTAAAATATAGTAACAGATATAAATTTAGTAAGCCAGATTGCCCATCATAAATTTTGTTTTCAAATCCTAAATTGTTATTAAACCACAGTCCCCAATTTACTTGGTGAAAATTATTTTTCATATACCACCTCATAGATTGTTAGTTGAATGTATCTATTTTACTACATGTAAAGTGCTTTAAAATAACCTACAAAAAATGGTCAGTATGTATGCCTTAGTTATATGAATGTTTAAAACACACTATGCTTCACAGAAATTGTCCTAAAATGGCAGATATATTTTATCTAAAATTTGATTTTTTGTTAGGTTTTTTTTTTTTTTGCCATAACAGAAATACTCAGAGTTTACATCTGGCCTTCTTTTCAGAGATCATTATTCATATAGGGTGCCTGGGATTTAACCTGAGTTCACTGCATGCATGCAAGATAAGTGCCCTGCCTGCTGAACTATATCTCCAGCCCATCAAAAATACTTTAGAAAATGTGTAATACATAAAAATAACGAGTTTGGTTTCCAGCTATATAAAAGGTGCATGTCATGTATAAGGAAAATAATTAGATAGGACTTAGGAGTTTTCTACAATAGTAAACAAATATAATTTACAAACACAGTGAAACTTAGCAATTATAGCGATGAAAATGTGCATAGAAAACATTTTAAAGGTTAAGATTTTCAGAAGCACATTTAACACAAATTTTGTAAATTTTATTTACCATTATTTTGGTAATCAGAGTAATAAAATAGCAGAAGCAAAAACGAGCATCTTTTAAAAAAATGCACATATAAGCAAGAAAAAAATCTGCTTATTGATTTATTTATTTTAACGGGGACCAAGCTCAGTGGAGTCGAGGGCTATTCCTGGCAATTCTTGGCCTATAATGCAGCATTGATGTTGGTACTGAAGCCAATGAGTACTTAGACACTACTGGGAATAGCCTGTTGGTAGATGATTAGGAGGGAAAAAAAGTATAATCAAGGATTAAATTCAGGGTCTCTCACGTATGTTCTAACAAACAAAACATCTTGTTAGCAGCCCAGTTTATATATATATATATATATATATATATATATATGTGTGTGTGTGTGTGTGTATGTACGTATATATGTATATTTATATATGTTTTTTTCTAATATATATATATATATATATATATATATATATGGCTGGAGTGATAGCACAGTGGGTAGGGCATTGCCTTGCATGTGGCTGACCCAAGACCGATTCCTTTGACCCTCTCGGAGAGCCCGGCAAGCTTTAATGAGAATATCTCACCCGCATGGCAAAGGCTGGCAAGCTACCTGTGATGTATTCGATATGCCAAACACAGTAACAAGTCTCACAGTTTGTTGTGAGACATTACTGGTGCCTGCTTGAGCAAGTCAATGAACAATGGGAGGACAGTGCTACAGTGCTATACTATGTTCAATGTTGGAAATATTTTGAAAAAAATCAGTGAAACAAAATTGAATCTTATAGTTTTAAGATTCATAATTTTTGAAGTATTCTTGTGTAGGTAAGTAATATAAAACACAATGGAGCTCCGTTTAGAAAATTCCAGTTAATTATTGAGTATGTCCAGTGCATATGATCACTAATTAAATGCAATTCACTACATCTTAATCATCTCAATTAAGCCTCATTGTGAAAAAAAAGAGGCATACTCACTCTAAAAACTCATGTATTTGTCAAGACTACTAATATTATCTGTTGTATTCTGTGTTTCTTTCATTGAATGGATCAATTGTACTCAGAAAAATCTCATTTTCTATATAACCAACAAATCTGTCAAATCCAGCAGATTACAAGCATGAAGACCTGATAAACGCTCAAAAATGAATTGAAACAAGTGGTCACTAAATTGATTCTGGGCAATGTTGAGAAAGGTAAAATTTTATCACTTGTTCTTTCCATGATGTCTTCATTAAAAATTTGAAATACTGAAGCAGCTGAAATTTAAACTGAGAAAACTAATGGAATCTAATAATTAAGATAGTAATTTCCAATTAGTAGAGATAATTGTTACCATGAAATAAACTAATAGCTATGAACTGTAGCCTGAAATTAATAATTTATTAGTGATTAATAAAAAGTCTTATTTTTGTACTAGAAGGGTAATTATTTTAAAACAAAATTTAATAATAAAAATTAAAATTAATAAAAATTTTCTTGGACACATGAGGGTTAATGATGAGCAGTATATATTGTATTCTAAGACAAAACTAATAAAAAAGAGTAAAGAAAACAAAGTAAATGCTATATTTTTTTTAAAAATGTAGGAATAAAACTAGAAAGAAGAATATGAAAAACAAACAGAATTAATGATCTGTCATCAAAAGATCATAAAACACTTGATGAAGGTGACTAGTCATAAAACAAAATTATATGTTTACTTCATAATTATGCTAAAATATTGTTGATGGGATATTTATTTAAAAACTATATTTTTTTTAAAATTTTTTTTATTAGTGAAACACCATGAGGTACAGTTGTAGATTTACAATTTTTTGTGCTTGGGTTTGATTATACAATGATCAGATACCCATCCCTCCACCAGTGCCCATTTTCCACCACCATGGATAATATCCCCCCCACCCCCATTCCCCCATCCCCCCCGCCTCTGTGGCAGGGCAATCCCCTGTGTTCTCTCTCTCCTTTTGGGTGTTGTGGTCTGCAAAAGAGGCATTGAGTGGCAAACATGTTCAGTCCATAGTCCACAAAAAAGTAAACTCTTTGTCTAAAGGGTAAAAGTCTCAGTATTTCCAAGGCTTCAAGTGAAAAGATCTTACTGTGAATAACTCCATAATTAATATGCTATCTAAAATAATTAATGAGGATGCTGGAGAGATAGCACAAAGTATGTGTTGCATGTAGTGGAGCCCAGTTTGAATACCAGCTGGAAGTTACTCCTAAGTACAGAAAAAGAATCCTCTGAATTTCTGGGTATAAACCCGAACTAAAGGTAAAAGAATTAAAACTCATTAATTTTGATATAATTTATTTATTTAAAAATGAAAAAGTATTTTATTTAATATTTTAAATATATATATACATATATATCAACACCCCAAAAGTTAATGAAAAACTATATTTTGAACATGAAACTATTTGTGTCTTCTTTATGCTATTATGTGTGAATATAAACTTATTTCTTATAATTATTCTTTCAACTGTTTCATTTTCCATATAAAGCTTTGCTATCTATTAATTTTCATCATGCATGCCTTGTTTTTAAGTAAATTGCTTATACAGAAGTTGGGTTCCCTAACCTTCTGCTGGATTGCAGAAAGAGCTCTAATTAATCCTTTTTTAAAAAATGTTTTATGGTCATTCTTAATAAAGAGGTTACATTTTCTCTTATCATCCATCTTATTTTTTTCCTTGTGCTGAGTGTGACTTGTTTCATAAGTAAAATACATCAGGAAAAAAGAGGTGTTCTAGTTAAAACCTTGGCTTCAAGAGCTCTTCAGTATTTCCTTTTCTTAACTTGAACTACTATCAGAGCTATGACATTGATTTTGGACATTAAATTGGGAATAGGGCAGAGATTAGATTAATTTATCCAAAAGTTCGTCACCCGGTAAGTATGTAAACCTAGACAATACAGCAAACCTGTAAAGCTGACCCCTCACCTGACTTAGTACATACACACCAATGGAGTTATGTCAAATCAGCAGAATTCTTTATTCAAAAAACAAACAAACTCAAAAGGAATCACAAACGTTTATTCCTGTATTCCACTATGATGTGTTAAAACAAATAATCAAAAAAATCACTGAAACTGCATCTCTTGTGTAAAATCAAGTTATTTTATTTACTATGATTAAACATTTGTCACTATATGACAAATATATTGAATTCAGTTTAGAGTGTTTATTATAGTTTTTCTAAGCAATTAATTATTTAATAACATTTTCTTCAGATGGTCTTGCAAAAAAATTATAGTGTCCTTTTATTAAGTGATGAAAGTAGTTTTATTTAAAGTAATTTGCTTAGAGAGATGTGAGGGGAGACAAAGGGGGTGATATGTTAAAGAGAGAAATAGGACTTCTGGAGGTGGATCTCCAAAAAGTTTAGAGGTTTTATATAATTCCTCCAAATCATCTTGGACTGTAGTTCTCTCTCTCTCTCTCCCTAATATATATATATATATATATATATATATATATTATATTATATACACATCTATATATGCACACATATATGTATATATATTATAATCTCTCTATATAATATATAACCTCTATTATACACATATAGATGGTAGCTTCGACCCATTGCTGGAGCGATAGCACAGCTGTAGGGCGTTCGCCTTACAAGCGGCCAACATGGCCGACCCGAGTTCGATTCCTCCACCCCTCTCAGAGAGCCCGGCAAGCTACCGAGAGTATTCGAGCAAATCGACGATCAACGGGAGGGCCTTTACCTTTACCTTACCTTATACATATATAGATAGATAGATATGTAAAACTGTGTGGTTGCGGGAAAAATCTTGAACTTTTTTTTTAGCAATAATTTTTTTTTAATTTATTTATTGAATCACTGTGAGAACAGTTTAAATCTTTCAGGTTTAAGTCTCGGTCATACAATGATCAAATACCCTTCCCTTAACCAGTACATATTTTCCACTACCAAAAGCCCCAATATAACCCCCATGCCACCCTCCTATGCCTGTGAGGCAGATGATTTCCACTTAACACTCTCTCTACTTTGATTACATTCATTATTTCAACAAAAGATGCACCATTATTATATGGAATTTTTTCCCAACAATCAAACCTGCTGAAAAGGCATCGTGAAATAATGTGTTTTCTATTGCTGGTTATGAAGACCATACGATAATTTTGGATTTCTGATATTTCACTAAGTCTGGAGGGATTTCTGCCAAAGGCTGCATAGTTCTGAGATTGGTTTGTATGCCTCTGGGTCCATGTAGAGCCTCTAGTGGGGGGCAACTCGGGGTCTCAGCAGAGTGGGAAGAACGTGCCAGTTCTGCCCCCAATCCCATGAGGCTGCAGTTGCCCATCACTGCTGGCTCAGACCTGGCTGTCCAATAACCTCTGAGGCAGCAGACACTGTGCTGCCGGGGGGTGGAAGGTGGGAGACAGAAGAGACAGACACCCTTCCTTCCGGGAGGTGGGGGGCATGGTGCCGTAGCTTAATGCATAGTCCATTCACGTTTCTGCCAGAAGCTGGTGGGTTCCAAATTAGGTCTGTGTGCCTCAGGGGCCATGGTCGTGCAGGAAAGCTGCTTGTGTGGGGGACAAAATATCTTGAACTCCTTATGGTCCTTTTATATTCTTATCAGGCCTTTAGAATCTCCTATAGGTTCTCTTTTTCAGAGGGATCTACCTTTCTCGGGAGGGCTGGGTCAGTTTCTTTATGTGAGAGTGTTCTCAACATTCCTATCTCCAAAGAGCTCAGTATTCGCCTTTCAAAGGGATAAGGTCTTCATGCCTTTGACTGCTTTGGGACCAGAGCATTTCTTTTAAGTTTTATCATTTCCCCCAAAACTCATTCTAGAACACCCAACTAGCTGCCTGAAACATTTTCTCTTTTATAATTTTACCTTCTTAAATCTTTACTGGGCATATGAGTGAAAAGCCATCTTCTGTAATTTCTTTATGCTGATAAAAGGGCACAGATTCTGCCCCACGCCCCCAGGGTGTGAAATCTCAGGTTTAGTATGAATGGGCCCTGACAGTGTTCCATTTGGGACTTCAATCAGAAAGAGAAATCAAATAGAGTAGATAACTTTTTCAAACACTAGTACAATTAGTAGCAGTCAGAGAGATAGTATTTTCTTTTTTTTTTGTTCCACTATTTCATTTTTATGAGTATACATATGAATAAATGTATTTAGCAAGATAGATATGTGTAATTATGTACAGATAATTTTTAATAATTTACATGTGTACATACATGTCTACACATCTATACCTAAATTAAATTAAACATTTATATACATTCCAATGATTTCAATTCATCCTTCATTTTGTTCTTTAATATAATATTACATTACCTAAAATTGTTGACTACATGAAATTTACTATCATTCTTTAGAGAGAATCCTTATAACTTTGAAGAAATTTATATTTGTATACTCGACAAGATATTTCTGTCATAAATTTACTATAGCATAAAATATTTAATCACATTACATTTTTATATTTTTGCTTAGAATGGATAAGAATCCTAAATATGGCTTGTAATCTACTTTTTAAAAAAATTATTTATTGAATCACCATGAGAAAAGTTACAAAGTTTTCAGGTTTAAATCTTGGTCATACACCGGAATCCATAATGTTTATTGAAGACAAAGTTGGCAAAACTCTCCACGATATTGAAGTTAATGGTATCTTCAAAGATGTCATGCACTGGCCGAGCAAGTGAAAACAGAGACAAATGGGACTATCTTAAACTAAGAAGCTTCTGCACCTCAAAAGAAACAGTGATCAAAATACAAAGACAGCCTACAGAATGGGAAAGAATATTCACCAAATACACATTCGACAAGGGGTTGATATCAAGGATATACAAGGTACTGATTAAACTACACAAGAAGAAATCACCCAACCCCATAAAAAAATGGGGCAATGAAATGAACAGAAACTTTCACAAAGAAGAAATCCGAATGGCAAAAAGGCACATGAGAAAATGCTCTACATCACTAATCATCAGAGAGATGCAGAACAAAAAAACAATGAGAAATCATTTCACACCACAGAGACTGACCCACATCCACAAGAACAAAAGCAACAGGTGCTGGCGCAGATGTGGCGAGAAAGGGACCCTCCTTCACTGCTGGTGGGAATGCAGGCTGGTCCAACCCTTTTGGAAAACAGCATGGACGATTCTCAAAAAATTAGAATTTGATCTCCCATTTGACCCAGCTATAGCACTCCTGGGAATATATCCCAGAGAGGCAAAAAGGTATAGTCGAAGTGACATCTGCAATTGTTTGTTCATTACAGCACTCTTTACAATAGCCAGAATCTGGAAAAAACCTGAGTGCCCGAGAACAGATGACTGGTTAAAGAAACTCCATTTACACAATGGAGTACTATGTAACTGTTAGAAAAGATGAAGTTATGAAATTTACATACAAGTGGTATTACATGGAAAGTATCATGTTAAGTGAAATGAGTCAGAAAGAGCGGGATAGACACAGAAAGATTGCATTCATCTGGGGAACATAAAGCAACAAAACGGGAGACTAACACCCAGGAATGGCTGAGATTGGTACCAGGAATTTTGCTCCATGACTTGAAGGCCAGCCACATATGCTAGGTGAAAAGGAAGCTCAGATAGAGCATAGCGCCAGAGTTTAATGCATAGTCCATTCACATTTCTGCTGCAAGCTGCTGGGCTCTGGATTAGGTCCATGTGCCTCTGGTGCCATGGCCGTGCCAGAGAGTCGCTCGTGAGGGGTAACACATAGCCTCAGTTGGGAGTGAAGGACAAGCTGGTTCCACCCTCCCTTCCCATGAGGCTGTAGTTGCCCTGTCACCACTGGCTCATAACTGGTTTTCCAATAAGCTCTGAGGCAGCCACCGTGCTGCCTGGGTGCAGGGAGAGGCAGAAGAGACAGACACTCTTTCCCTCCCAAGAGATAGTATTTTCTAACTTTGACTCAGCTATGGGGTGATAGCACAGCAGTAAGACTTTTGCCTTATGCACAGCCAGCCTGGCCAAGCCGGGTTTGATTCCTCTGCCCCTCTCGGAGAGCCTTGCAAGATATTGAGAGTATCTCTCCTGCACGGCAAAGCCTGGCAAGCTACCTGTGATGTATTCAATATGCCAAACACACTAACAACACGTCTCAAAAAAATGGAGACATTACTGGGCCCGCTCGTGCAAATTGATAAACAAGGGGAGGACAGTGTTTGTTTGTTTGTTTGTTTGTTTGTTTGTGTCGGCTATAAAATAAATCGTTGGTTTCTGTTTTCACTAGCGACCTGTACAGACTTGTTCAAAATTTATAAATAGTTTGGCTTTTACTTTTGGGTTTTCTTAAAGAGAAATTTCAGATACTTTGCTTCGCTATGTGCTCCATCAGTTTGATCTCTGGACGACATAAATGAAGCTGATTTTATCCCACAGAGAGAAACCCAGTTACAAAGTGTATAAATTTTATAGCAATGGGAGTGCTAAAGATAACTTTTTAAGAATAGTACTGCCTTTTATTTAGGCAGTAATTAATGGAAGCGGTATTCAGTTTTTCAGATTCTTAGTAAGTACTTTCAAATACCAGAAAAATTTTGGTGGGTCTATTTCTCTATTCCTGTCACTGTCACTGTCCTCCCATTGTTTATCAATCTGCTCGAGCGGACCCAGTAATGTCTCCATTTTGAGACTTGTTGTTACTGTGTTTGGCATATTGAATCCATCACAGGTAACTTGCCAGGGTTTGCCTTGCAGGCAAGGTACTCTAGGTAGTTTGCTGGGCTCTCTGAGAGGGGCGGAAGAATCAAACCCGGCCCGGCAGGGCTGGCTGCATGCAAGGCAAACACCCTACTGCTGTGCTATCACTCTACCCCTTCTCTATTCCTATAGGTTAAAATAGTATTTACACTTTCTTAGATTATCTGCTTCCTCTAAATGAATATCACATTAATTGTGTATTTTCTGAGTTCACTCATTCTATTTGAAGTTTCTAAAAGGAGATATGTCAATCATTAACTTCTACTATTGCAAAATACACAAAAGCAAAATAATTCCAATCATAAATTATAGAGAGATGTTGTTTTTGTATACAATCAAATAATTTAATTGAAATGATAGCAAATAAAATCTACCATCAATCATCAATACTGATTAAATAAAGTTTATTGTAGGAATTTGAGGCTCTGCATGTTCCTAGAATGAACAGATGCCATTGAGCTACACTAGCACGCAACAGGGATGAATGGAGACGTTACTGGCACCTGCTCGAGTAAATCAATGAATAACAGGGATCAAGTGATCAAGTGATTGTAGGAATGCACTGATATTTACATTAGAAAATCTATTAAATTTATTATTACTCTTTTTAATATGTAGATAGTGAAATGTGATGAGTATAGTTGCTGAAAATGATACATATAAAAATTTCACATACTTATAAAATATAATTATCATAGTTTAAAGTCAGTATTATATTTGAGAATTGCTAAAGATTCTACTTTTAAGTTGAAAGAGAAAAATACATGTGTACCCATTATAATTTCTATTATTTTCATTTAAAATTGGCCCTTGTAATCAATGCAGTTGAAGAAAGGAAGAAAATTAGAGGTACAAAAAATAGGAAATAAAATTATTGCTATTTTCAGAGGCTATAATTTTATTCTTGGTAACACAAATAGGAACCGACACAAATAATAATAGATTGCAGCTCTACATACAAAGCATTTATTAATATAAAAAATTCAGTGTTTTAAAGCAACCAATTAGAAGAGTTAGTAAGAGAAAAATATTGTTTAGTGTACCAAATGAAAATTAAATAAACTGCTTTGGAATAAACACTTTCTAAAATATGTTAATTCCACATTTAGACGATAATTGCACTGGAAAAATCAAGGAGCATATGAACAAAACTGAAATAATATTTCCGTGCATAGTGCCATATAAGAGCCAATATTTATTATAGTACATTTCATCTTCAATTACAATATTCTTTATTGTTATATGTTAATAATATCCAGAAATTTCTGTCGATGTATTTATATATCTATCCATATACGTTTCCCCTACAAAGATTTGCTTTAAATATTAGAATTTATTTAGTGTTTGAGATATCATGACTTGAAATCATCTTAATATTAATATCTCAGCCTACAAAGTTACTCTATCACACTATAAAACGTTGTTTGAATCCTGAACTCTTGAGATAGATAATATAAAATTTTGCAGATTTTTTTTTATTTGTGTCCACACGTGGTTGTGCTTAGCAGTTACTCCTGTCTCTACACTCAGAAATCAAACTCGGTGGTGGTCAAGGGACCATATGGGATTCTAGGGATCACATTTGGGTCTGCCACCTGCAAGAGCTGCATTCCACCCATTGTATCCAGTCCCAATAGTATGCTTAAAATAATAATAATAATAGTAATAATAATGAGACATATTCAGGATTTTGCAAAATTCTCACAGTTTCAGGGAATAGATTTTAATTTCAGAGAGCACGGACACAAATATCATTGAATATATCCATCTATCTATCTGCCTATATATGTATCAAAAAATAGGAATTCTGGTTAAGAAGTGTGAGTGTGTGCAAGATAAATGGTATAAGGTTAAGGTGCTTCCTTGTACCCAGCTGACCCAGCTTTGGCCTAGTCACTGCTTATATTATCTCAGGCAATACTAGGAATGATCCCTGAGCACAGCAAGGAATCCTTCCATAACCCCTCCAAAAAGAAACACTGTGTGTAAGTTTTTTCCTCAGAACTAATCATAATTTAAAGTTCTAAAAAATGAATTTTAAAAAAGAATACATTGGATTTGTTTATTTAATCATTTATTTCCTTTGTAAGTCACAGATAGCTATGCAGAGGCATACTCCTGGCTTGGGGGTCACTTTTGGAAATGCTCCTGGGAATATATTAGATGCTGGGGATGGAACAAGTTGTCTACATGTAAGGGAACCCTTCCATGTAGCCAACCCCTACTTGATTCTAGGTATCACATACAATTATACCTGCCCCAGCTTCTGACCCTCCCAGCCCAATCAGGAATGATCCCGGACATAGAGAAGAAATAATAATTGAGCATCACTGGATATGGCTTGAGAAACCTTCATGCAAACAAAGCAAAACAAAATAAAAAACCAGCAAAATAATGCCTTATGTATACATAATACTCCAAGAAAGGTATTAAGGCAAATGCAATCAGAAATATTTGATCATTAATATCATAAACCACAGGCCTACCTCTACTCATTTAAAGGTCTATAAACTGACTTAAAAATAACTAAGAAAATGTAAAAACATATTAATAAATATCAAATGTATAAGAAATATATTCACCATCACTAAAATGGTTTAAAAATAATAGTTTATAAAATAATTATAAATTTATTTGGAATATAATGAGCTATACTCAGAGACTACTTCTGACTCTGTGCTATCTAGATACTACAAGGTGTCAAACAGAGACTCAGACCTCCTATGTGTAAAGGGAATGTTCCATCCTGCTGAGTTATGTCCCATCCCTAATTTAAAATTTAATTAAATATGTATGCTACTACCTTATTATTTTTAAACTATTTTTAATTTTCTGATCCATACCAAATTATACTCAGGGTTATGCCTGTCTCTGTGTCCAGGTGTTGATCTTGATAGTGTTCTAGACTATGAAATTCTGAGAATAAATTATGGAACCAGGGCCTTCTGTATGCATACCTTTGAGCTATCTGCAAAATTGCTATTTATTTTTGATGAGGTTATGCATTGTTAAAATGCATAGGAGTAGTGATTTAAGCATGTATATTAAAATATGTATGTTTATGCACCATAATTATATTCTAAGAATTTCATAGCGTATATAGCTGAAAGTATTTTATAAATGTTTATACAATGATCTCAATAATTATTAGAAACTTGGAAGCACCACAAAGACTATCAATAAAGAATAATAAAAATGATTGCCAAAAAGGGTAAAAGTCAATATTATAAAGATTTTTAAGAATGTCGTAGCAGCCAACTTTCCGCGATCTGCCTATTCTTCCCCTATCCAGGTACTGGTCCGGTGGGCGGGGTGGGGGGGGGAGGGTAACGTGCTTCCCAAGTCGCACAACCAACCAGGCTCGCATAGAGCCCAGATCTGTGGGAGATGGGAACCCAAATGGACAACGCCAACACCAATAGCAGCCAACTTTCTGGGACCTGCCTATTCTCCCCCTATCCAGCTATCAGCCAGGTGGGTTTGCTTTCTGGAGCCATGGCCACTTTACTCTCCCCCTCCATATCTCATAAGAACCATAAATTAGCCTCTCAGGTGGAACTTTCACTAGGGTAGCTTGATCACCAGAAACACATTTGGTCAATAAGTCATTAGGCCCACCTCAACTAATATTATACCAAAAACATAGCAGTAACTGTGAAAGTGAAAGTCTAAACTGTATCTGTCACAATGGTAAAGCAATGCAGAAGTCCACCAACCTGAGTTAGTAAAGAAACTAGTCCAGAAGACCCAACCAGTAATGAAGCACTAAACAACCTCTCTGACAAGGAATTTAGAACGGAGCTACTGAGAATGCATAGAAAGCTAAAAGAAATAATGAAATGCAACTTCAATAAAATGCAAAAGAATTTGAGATTAAAAATGGGGAAAATACAAACAAAACTACAAACAGAAATGACAGATCTGAATAACCTAGTAGATGAATTGAAAAACTCAGTGGAAGGCCTCAGGGGCACAGAAATAGCTGCTGAGGACAGAATCAGTGAGCTGCAAGATGAAGTGCAGAGACTCCAGAAAACATCACACAATATAAAATAACTCACAATGAACCAACAGGTGTCAAGAGAAAATCGAAATGAAGCCAAGAGGAATAAAACAAGAAACACTGGAGTCCCAGAGGGACAGAAAGAAAACCCTGATGAAGAAGAAACTGTCAAAGACATCATTACTAAGATGTTCCCAGAGCTGAAGAACACATGTGACCAGATTCAGAAGGCCCAAAGGGTACCAGCTAGAAGAAATCCAAATAAAAATACCCCAAGACACATCCTTATCAAAGGGAAGAAAACCTTAGACAGAACTAAGCAAGATCAGAAAGCAGCAAGATCGAAGAAAGAAATTGCCTATAAAGAAGCATCCTTAAGATTGACTGCCAACTTATCTGATGAAACCCTCAGGGCCCAAAGACAGTGGTAGGATATAGTGAAAAACCTGTCACTGTCACTGTCACTGTCATCCCATTGTTCATTGATTTGCTCGAGCGGGTGCCAGTAACATCTCCATTTGTCCCTGTCATCTGTACTAGTGTAGCCTGATAGCATATTGGGGCCTCTTTCAGGGTCACGGTAATGAGGACCATCATTGTTACTACTTTTGTCATATCGAGTGTGCCACAGGTAACTTACCAGTCTCTTCCATATGGGCAGATACTTTCAGTAGCTTGCTGGGCTCTCCGAGAGGGATGGAGGCTTTTGGGGCAGCCTCTAATCACCTTTACAGGTGTTCCTAGTCAGGTATATATGTGGGCAGGATACTTTAGGTAGCCTGCTGGGCTCTTTGACAGCAAAAACTAGATAATATGAGATCTAATAAGTGAATAATAAAGGACAATAAGTGAAAAACCTGAGTGAAATAAATGCCTCACCAAAAATACTTTACCCAGTTAGACTCTCATTCATATCAGAAGGAAAAACACAACAACTGCTCAGAAACCTCATAGATTCAAAACCATGGCTACAAGAACAACTAAATGGGCTACTTTAAGAGAAGACTAACCCCTCAAATACACCAAACTTTGGTAGAAAGATGGAACAAAATCCCACAATAATAATCTCTCTTAATGTCAATAGGCTAAATGGACCAATAAAATGACACAGAGTGAAAGAATGAATCAGAAAATTGAACCAACATTCTGCTGCCTGCAAGAAACACATCTGAACAGTTAGAACAAACACAGATTCAAAGTAAAAGGCGCGGAAAAAACCTACAGGTAAAGCTTGAGTGGCCATTCTGGTATCAGACCACATTGATTTCAGACTGAAAAAAGTCACAAGAGACAGTGAAGGTCATTTATTATTGATCAAGGGATTTGCACAACAGAAAGAATTTGCACTCCTAAATGTATATGCACCTAACGAGGGACCAGCAAAGTACTTAAAACAACTACTCATAGACTTGAAGAAAGGCATCGATAGCAACACAATATTAGTGGGAGATTTCAACACTGTTTTTATCACCTCTGATAGATCAACCACACTCAGGCTTAGGAAGGACATAGTTTATCTGAGGAAGGAAATGGCAAAAAAGGGGCTTAGTAGATATAAACAGGACACTTCATCCTCAAAAAAGCTGAATACACGTTCTTCTTCTCAAGCTTGCATGGGACATTCTCCAAGATAGACTACATGCTGGGCCACAAAACATACTTCCATAAAATTAAGAAGATAGAGATTGTATCAACGATCTTGTCAGACCCTGATGCACTAAAAACAGGAGTGAATCAAACACACAAACAGAAAATCAATCATACACCTGGAAATTAAACAGTTCACTACTGAACAGTGAATGGCGTAGAAAGGAAATCGAAGAGGAACTCAAAAGATTCCTGAAAATGAACAAAAATGAGGACACAAATTACCAGAAAATATGAGACATGGAAAAAGCTGTATTAAGAGGAAAGTTTATAGCTTTACAAGCATTCCTCAGGAAGGAAGTGCAATGCCACATAAGTAACCTAACCTCAGACCTTAAGAGCACGGAAAATGACCAGCATAAGGAGCCCAACCCTGGAAGGAGGAAGGAAATAATAAAACTTAGAGCAGAAATTAACAAGATGGAAGCCTAAAAAAAAATCTGAAAAATCAATGAAACCAAGAGCTGGTTGTTTGATAAAATAAACAAGATTGATAAACTCACAAAGAAAGGGAGAGAGAAAACTCTAATAAACCGAATCAGGAACAAAAAGGGGGACATAATTACAGAAACTACAGAAATTCAAAGGATCTTCAGAGATTACTATGCAATGAAACAAGAAAACCTCAAGGAAATGGATAAATCTATGGATCCCCACAGCCTCTGATGTTGAACCAAGAAGACCTGGAATACCTGAACAAACCCATCACCATAAAGGAAATTGAAACGTTAATAAAAAGTCTCCCCAAACACAAAAGTCCTGGTCCAGACGGATTCACTAGTAAATTCTTCCAAATCTTTAAAGAGGACTTACTCTCAATCCTCTTTAAGATTTTCCAGGAAATTGAATCAGAAACACTTCCAGTTTCTTTAAAGGAAATATCACACTGATGTCAAAAACAGACAGAGATACCACAAAGAAAGAGAATTACAGACCGATATCCATGATGAACACAGATACAAAGATATTCCACAAAATCCTAGGAAACATAATCCAACAAGTTATCAAAAATATCATAACCAAGTAGGATTCATCTTGGGGATGCAAGGATGGTTTAACATTTGTAAGTCAATCAACGTAATTCATCATATCAATAAAAGAAATGATAAAAACCATATGATCATATCAATAGATGCAGAGAAAGCATTTGACAAGATCCAGTACCTTTTATGATGAAAACTCTCAGTGAAATGGGCATCAAAGGAACTTTCCTCAATATATTCAAAGCCATCTGCCACAATCCCATGGCAAGCATCATTCTCAACCAAGAGAAACCAAAATCCTTTCCCTAAGATCAGGTATAATACAAGGTTGCCCATACTCACCACTCCTATTCAATATAGTACTGGAAGGTCTGGCCATAGCAGTTAGTCAGGAATAAGATATCGAGGGCATACAGATAGGAATGAAAGAGGTCAAACTATCACCATTTGCAGATGATATGATACTATACTTAGAAAATCCTAAAGATGGTATAGAAATGCTCCTAGAAAAAATACGTTTGTATAGTAAGGTGGCAGGCTACAAAATCAATACCCAAAAGTCCATGGCTCTCCTATATACAAATAATGAAATAGAAGAAAGAGACATTACAAAAACAATCCCGTTTACAATAGTACCTCAGAAAATCAAGTACCACAGAATCAGCTTAACAAAAGAGGTGAAGGAACTATACAAGGAAAATTACAAAACACTACTTCAAGAAATAAAAGAAGACAGTAGGAAATGAAGACACACCACCTGATCATGAATAGGGAGGAGTAACATTATCAAAATGGCAATATTCCCCAAAGTACTATACAGTTTTAATGTGGTCCCTCTCAGGAGACCCATGACATTTCTCAAAGAAATAGACAAAACACTCCTGAATTTCATACAGAACAATAAACTTCATGAATATATAAAGCAATCCTTGGTAAAAAGAAGATGGGTGGCATCACCCTCCCCATCTCTAAACTGCACTACAAAGCAGTAGTAATTAAAACAGCATGGTATTGGGCTAGAAATAAACTCACAGATCAGTGGAACAGAGTTGAATATTCAGTAACAGACTCTCAAGTATATAATCACTTAATCTTTCATAAAGGAGCAGAAATGTGAAAGTGGACTAAGGAAAGCTTCTTCAACAAGTGTTTCTGGGAAAACTGGATAACTCCTGCAAAAAGAAAATGAACTCAGACCGCTGTCTAATGCCAGGCACAAAAGTCAGATCAAAGTGTAATAAATACCTCAATATCAGACCTGAATCCATAAAGTACATGGAGGAAAATGTAGGCAGAACCCTCCATGACATTAAAGCTAAAAGCATCATTAAAGATAAAACACCACTGACCAAGCAAATGGAAACAAACATTAAAAAAGAAGGTGACTACAACAAATAAGAAGCTTCTACACCTCAAAAGAAACAGTGACCAAAATACAGAGAGAGCCTGGAGAATGGAAAAAGAAAAACATTTACTCAATATCCATCTGATAAGGGATTGATATCCAGGATATACAAAATATGAGTAGAATGGTACAAGAAAAAAACCTCCAACCCCATCAAAAAATAAGGAGAATAAATGAATAGAAGCTTCCTCAAAAAAGAAATATAAATGCCGAAAAAGCACATGAAAAAATGCTCCACATCACTAGTCATCAGGGAGATGTAAATCAAAACAACAATGAGATATCATCTCACACCACAGAGACTGACACACATTCAAGAGAACAAAAGCAACCAGTGCTGGCTTGGATGTGGGGAAAAAGGGACGCTCTTTCACTGTTGGTGTGAATTCCGACTGGTCCAGCCTTTCTAGAAAACAACATGGACATTCCATCAAAAATTAGAAATTGAGCTTCCATATGACCCTGCAACACCACTTCTGGGAATTTATCCTGGGGGTTCAAAAAGCACGTAGAAATGACATATGCACCTATATGTCCATTGCAACACTGTTCACAATAGCCAGAATCTGGAAACAACCCGAGTGCCCGAGAAAAGACTCCTGCTGAAAGAAACTTTGGTACATCTAAACAATGGGGTACTACGCAGCTGTTAGGAGAGATGAAGTCATTAAATTTGTTTATAAGTGAATGGACATGGAGAGTATCATGCTAAGTGAAATGAGTCAGAAAGAGAGGGATACACATAGAAGGACTGCACTCATATGTGTATGAAAAAGCATAATATGAATTTGACACCCAAGGATAGTGGACACAAGGGCCAGGAATATTCCCCCATCGTTGGAAGCCTGTCTAATGATCTGGGGAGAAGACAGCTGGAATAGAGAAGGGATCACTAAGAAAATGATGGTGGAGGAATAGTTTAGGATGGGAGATGTGTGCTGAAAGTAGATAAAGGAACAAACATAACAACCTCTCAGTATCTATATTACAAACCATAATGCCCAAAAGTAGAGAAAGAGTATGGGGAAATTGTCTGCCATGGAGGCGGGGGAAAGACTGAAAAGGGAGGGTATACTGGGGACATTCTTTGTGGAGACTGTGCCCTGGTGGAGGGATGGGTTTTTGATCATTTTATGATTGAAACTCTAACATAAAAGCTTGTAACTGTATCTCACAGTGATTCAATAAAAAAATAATAATAATAGTTTTTTTAAAAAGAATGTCTTTTATGCTGATATGAAAATTTTGTCAAGGTAAATTGATAAAATGCAAAAATAAATGTTTAGTATAAAGTGCAAATGTCTTATTCTATATAAAAAGAAGTAATTGAAGAAAAAAATTAAAGTTTTAGAATAATGGAATGAACCAAGTACATGTGATCAGTGAAGGGAAACAAGAACTTTTGCAATTAAACTTATTTTATGATCAAGTAAAACAAGTAAAATTTCAAACTATAAGTTAATTAATTGCATACAGCTGACCCAAATTTGATTCCTCTGCCCTTCTCAGCCCAGCAAGTTACCGAGAGTATCTCGCCTGCACGGCAAATCCTGGCAAGCTACCCGTGATGTGTTTGATATGCCAAACACAGTAACAAGTCTCACAATGTTACTAGGCCCGCTCAAGCAAAATCGATGAACAGCAGGAGGACAGTGACAGTGACATGTGAATTAAAGAATGATCTCAATAATGATCTTTTTGCTTGTGCATTGGATTTTGGGGTTTCACCCAGAGGTGCTCCTGCCTTAGTCCTGTTTCTTTGCACAGGGAAAACTCCAGGTAGTGTTTGGGCTTAAGGGAATTCAACCGAAGTTAGATGTACATAAGATAAATCTTTTTAGAGTATTACCTATCTCTGGTTCAAAATTATGATCTTGAACACTTCTAAGAAAGACACCATTCCTTATAAAATACATAAGTATAAAAGTATTGTATAAAAGAAAAATATATAGGATTGATTGTGTAAACTCAAAAAAGAACAGCACAGCTGCAGCGGTCTATCTATCCCGCCACCCACGTTCGGTAGTCTCATGCCGCTTCCCCCATCCCGGGGAGGTTGATGGCGATGGGCAGGCAAGGGAAGGAATGAGGGCCAGGATGGTTGTTCTTAGTTGAAGTTTATTCCATTCCCATCTCCATTCTCCTCCGATTCTCCTCCTGCTTCTTCCTCCTCCATGCTACTTTATTCTCCTTCTCCAACCCCCTTCATCCTCCTTCACTGAAGTCTGGATTCTGATCCCTATCTCCCAGCCCACTCTTACAGTCTAGTTAAATCCCAAAGCATGAGGGGTAGGGGTAACAATTACACATAGTTGTGGTCACAATCAATAGGGGTAGAATTCTTTCCCTGGGAGAAAGCCACTTCTAGGACAGGTTGTCATTAAGATAAAGGCGATGGCAAAAAGAGAAAATAGGGAAACAAATCGCAAGTGATGGGATTTTACTTTTTGTTTCTATCTGGCAAAAAAACCAAAATACATAGTAAAATAAAGTTCTATCATGAACTATATCCTTAGGATTATAGCATTGAACTAACTAAATAAGCTACAGTAAAATTTAAATGCCTTCTCTTTTCAGAAATATAAAATAATGAGGTAGTAAATAAGGAAGATTTGTCAACTCTTCAAGAAAGGATTTAGTTTTCTGTTTTCTAGTGACACTGTATGTCAAAATAAAAGATATGAGAAATGTATATCTTAAGATTTTCAAAGACTATGTTTACTTGCATGTATGACACATTATATTACAAGTGATGTAATATAAATAGGCAAATGTTTCCGAATGTTTTAAATGTCAAATTTATAATCTCTTCTCTCATTGTAATCTTGATTTTAATATCCTGTTGTAGTATCTCTATAAATCATTAAAAGTTTTATAAATATTTTCACTACTATTTTTTTCAATATAAATATATCAAACTATTTGATTTTGGAAATAAATCAATATTCTTTGTATGTCAGTAGTATTGAGTGAATGTATTTTACTTTCTTCAACTAAGATATAAAATAGTTTTGATTATTTTATTCATTTTTAAAATGTGGAGCAATTTGTCATTAAATGTTGTGTGTAACTGAAGGGTATCTTGTTAAAGGAATGATGTATTTGAGAAGAAAATACATCATGCTCCTTATTTACTTACCAAATTACTGCCTTTTATTTAGCAAATGATTTTTTGTTAGTTATGTGTGGACAGAACTAATGGATAGGGAGTCAATTCCAGAACTAGAAGTCAGTAGTTTAAAATAGTAGGGAGGGGCTGGAGTGATAGCAAAGCAGGTAGGGCATTTGCCTTGCACGTGGCCAATCCGGGTTCAATTCCCAGCATCCCATATGGTCCCCTGAGCACTTCCAGGAGCGATTCCTGAGTGCAAAGCCAGGAGAAACCCCTGAGCATTGCCAGGTGTGACCCAAAAAGCAAAAATAATAATAATAATTATTATTATTATAATAAAATAGTAGGGAGATGTGGTACTTGCAGTTCAGTGGTTCTGAAGATATATTTATGCTTAACATAATAGCAATACAACATAAAATATGTCTACATTAAAATGGATTTTTGATAAAGAATTTTGTACCAAAACTACAGTTGTGGGGCTGGAGAAATAGTAGAGATGGGGTATTATCCTTGCATGAAGCCAACCTGACTTCAATTCCCTGAATTCCCACCAGGAGTGATTCCTGAGCTCAAAGCTGGGAATAAGTCCTGAGAAAGGTCAAATGTGCCCTCCCATGCCCCACCCCAAAAAAGGATAGATAACTATTAGGTGACCAAGTACACAGATAAATACATAAAATAATGTATGTTCTGTTTGCATTGGAATTCATAACTAAATTTGAGTGTACCTCAGAAACAGCTTCGATGCTATTGTTATTAGCTTTATCTGATTTATTTTAATAAATGTTGTTACTAATTGTTCACTACTACTTTCATTCTCCAACTCATGCCATTTGATGTTCCAGTTGATTTCAAGGGGATTATTTAGCACTAAAAAGTGAAAATTTGGGTTAGAGCAATAATATAGTGGGTAGGGAACTTGCTTTGCAGGCAGCTGACCCAGGTTCAATATTTAGCACCATATATATTTCTCCAAGCAAAACAAGAATGATGTGTGAACCCAGAGCAAGAAATAAGCCCTGAAATTGCTGCATAAAGAAAAAAAAGATACAAAAAGAAACAAAAGATAAATAAAGTTAAAATTTAAATAAATCTCTCTTTAAAGTATCTCTCCATCATTTTTCAATGATTTTTAGAATTAAAACAACCCCCTTAGTGTTATTACTATGTGTTGGTATTTAAACTGTTTTGTTGATTGACTAGACCATGTAACATTGTCTTGTTTTATTTAAACTTTATACTACAGCATGTTTAGTAACAAATTAAAGTGTAAGTACATCTTTAGAGCACATGTAATTGAATATATGTTCACTGCACATCTCTAATTTTACTTATACAGATGGAACTGTTAGTTTATTGTATATAGGTTTTAGTACAATGCTTTGTATATATCAACAGTAATTCATTGTGTCAGTAAATATTCTTTGGCAAATTTAAGCAAATTGATGAACAATGGAAGGACAGTAACAGTGAAAGAAATTATGGTACATATATATTATATATCCATTCTATAATGATAACATACTATGAATTACAATCTATTAAAATATAAAGTGTAATAATTACTTTAGAATTTGTTTAATATTTGATATCATGAAAAGAGCTGTGTTTAGAGTGATGAATATGAATTCCTGAACAGGTTCGCTTAGCTGTAGCTGTGCTTATTTTTCTTTAAATAACTCCATTTTAGCACCATGACCATCACTACTGATTCTGCCTTTATTAGTTATATTACTTACTGGCTTATTCCCTGTAGACACCGCAATTGCAATCCCTAAAATAAAATATGTCCGCAGCCACCATTAATCCAAAGAAGAATGATTTTCACTATGAGAAAGCTCTTAGGAATATTGCTTCTGGTTGAAATACCAAGATAGGTTTCATTAAGCATGTAGTGCACGTGCAGAGTAAATTGCCATGAAATCACATTAAATATAAAACGTTGGGACATAGTTCAAGAAGTAGAATACATGCTAGCATGTGTGAGAATCTAAATTCTTTCCTCAGTTGCTCAGACACACCAGTTGTAGCCCCAATGAGCCCTGTGATTGCTGGGTATAAGTCCAATAAAAAATAAATAAGTAAAAGCAGATATTGCCGTAACTTTTACCCTGGTACCAAATATATCTACTGGATATTGATCAACTCTTAGTTAGAAATATGTTTTCCCGCCATCGTAAAAACTCAAAAATAAAATCAAGACCTATTTTTCTTCTTTTCATAGATCTTAACACTTTCTCACAGATGAAATATATTAAAGAAATGATCCCACATGGAGAAATGCATGACCAAAAGAAAGAGCAGACACTATGTTTGATATCACACTGCTGTCTTCGGAAGTGACATTTAAACAAGATATTCACTTACATTTTATAGTCAATATGTATACGGAATTCACAAACATGTCAAAAGGCTTGGAAACATCAATCTCAAATAATAAATGTTATAAATATAATAAACACCTTTTAAAAATATCAGCATCCTTCTAAACTCTTTTCAAATCCTGGTAGTCTGCTAAATTTATTCTCTTGGAATAATTATATATGTAAAAAATAAAATGATTATTTATTTACTGGATTATCTATAATACATTTAATGCACTTATTTCTGGATTTTTAAAATTTTAATGCTTACTCCTGTAGTATCCTACATGCCGCATCAATCACTTTAGTTTTATAAACAGTTTCCCTAAAAATTAGCTAAATTTTACCTGTCTTGTGATACTTGCTCCTACAGCAACTATCCCATTTTACATGAAATATTCTATAACAATGCCTCAGTAACTACTATTGATTGCAGTCTATTTTTAAGGCATGATAAAAACTATTGAAATTACCTAGATTACATTAATGTGAAATAATAATAGCAGAAAACTTAACTTACTATAATCAGTTTTTTATATTTCAATTTTTTTTCCTGATATTTGTTCAATGATTAACTATATTTTATGCATCAATCTTTTGTTCTTGTTATTAGTATCAAGGTGAAGAGTAGAAAGTTTGGACTATTTTTGTAAGTAAATAAGCTATACAAATGACTATAACATATACATATTAAAATATACATATTTTACACATATTTTTATATTTCAAATATAAATCCTTCTACTAATTAGAACACATGATGTATGAGGCATGTTTTCATCCTCACTTCCAAATTTCTAAGCCTTATAGTTTTTCTATATTTTTGACAATAGTGCAATGGATAAATAAGTTGTACTGATTGCCTTTCTCTTGTTTTCATCTGCACATATACAGTTGTAGACCATTAGTTATTGTAAGAATATATTAATGCTCCAATTTCTCTGTAAGATACCCATGCATTTGAAAATATTAAATTAGAGAAACATTTATTATTATGAAGTTGGAGGACACTGCCTGGGAATTTTTAATTGACATTTCAGGCACATTATTTTTCAAATTCCTTTTCTGAAAATCAAAATTTAAAATGAGGTGCTATTTCCTCTTACAAATGTCTCAGGTATAATAGCAATCTGACACTAATTTGTTCTTGTAAAGAACACAGAAAACAAAAACAACTCATTAAAGCTGACAGAGAAGTCAAATAATCATAATAACAATCTATAACTCAATGTGAAAAACAATACTCATGTTTGATGAATCATCTATGATAACTACCACACTCTTATTCAAGAATAAGTCACCTTGGAATAAAAGTTACATAAGAAATTTTTGCTAAAATTAAAGCTAAGTCAATGATTTCTTAGTAATTAGAGTGCTTAAAGATAACAGCCTGACAATCTGGTATGAAAGCACATGTGCATAATTTTCCTTGGGGAACTACACATTACTACATTGCATATTTCTTTGCCACCCCTACATTTTTTTAAATATTATTTTTCTATAACACTTTGTAATATACTATATGTTTACATACAGCAAAAACAATGTCCCGGAAATAGTTTGGTGTCTTTAAAAGAATGTTGACTGGTTCAACCCTTTGGGAAAACAGTATGGACGATTCTCAAAAAATTAGAAATTGAGCTCCCATTTGACCCAGCAATACCACTCCTGGGAATATACCCTGGAGAGGCAAAAAAGTATAGTCTAAGTGACATCTGCACTTGTTTGTTCATTGCAGCACTGTTTACAATAGTTAGAATATGGGAAAAAACCGGAGTGTCCAAGAACAGATGACTGGTTAAAGAAACTTTGGTACATCTACACAATGGAGTATTATGTAGCTGTTAGAAAAAATGAAGTCATGAAATTTACATACAAATGGTACTACATGGAAAATATCATGCTTAGTGAAATAAGCCAGAAAGATAGGGACAGACATAGAAAAATTGCATTCATCTGGGGAACATAAAGTAACAAAATCGGAGATTAAAACCCTGTGATAAATACCAGGAGGTTCACTCCATGGCTTCGTGGCCAGCCACACACTCTAAGGATAAGGGCAGCTCAGATGGAGAAGGGAGCACGAAATAAAGGGTGTTGGGAAGATCCGCCCAGGATGGGAAATGCATGCTGTAAGTAGACTATAGACCTAACATGATTGCCACCCAATGTCTCTTTTGCAAACCACAACACGCAAACAAAGAGAGACAACAAAAGGGAGTGCCCTGCCACAGAGATCAGATGGGATGAGGGGTGGGGGTAGGGTGGGAGGGATACTGGGATTGGTGGGGGTGGAGAATGGGCACTGGTGGAAGGATGGGTACTTGATCATTGTATGACTGAAACCCAAGCACAAAAATTTGTAAGTCTACAAATGTACCTCATCGTGTTTCACTAATAAAAAATAAATAAATAAATAAATAGACATGAAAAAATAAAGTGATTTTTCTGTCAGAATTAGATATTTTTAAAAATTCTGTAGCACTGTAGCAGTCCTATTGTTCATAGATTTGCTCATTTTAAAAATTCATAAAGAAAAATTATATGTCCATTATTTATAAATATATGTAAATACCTGATTTGCTCAGTAACAATCATCATATTGTTTGACTTAATTTTTCCCATCAATCATTGTTGGTACTTACATGTTAGTCCTCCTGTTGTTCATCGATTTGCTCAAGCGGGCCCAATAACCTCTCCATTTTTGAGACTTTGTTGTTACTGTGGTTGGCATATTGAATACATCATGGGTAGCTTACCAGGCTTTGCCGCGCAGGCGAGATACTCTCGGTAGCTTGCCCGGCTCTCTGAGAGGGGTAGAGGAATTGAACCCGGCGTGGCCAGGTTGGCCACGCGCAAGGCAAATGCCCTACCGCTGTAATTTATTGAATACCACAAAAGTACAATTAGACATAGTTTATGCTTCAATGTCTTGAGAAAAAATAGTACAAGGTCTCATAAAAACTGACCAGGAGAAGTGGGAAAGAAAATCAAGTAGATAAAACATTGTTCTTGCATATGACCAACCCAGATTTGACCCTCGGAAACAGATATGCTCCCCTGCATGATGGATAGGAATAATATATCCATGAGCAGAGAGCCAGGAATAAGTCTCAAAATAAGCAAATAGAGCTAATCAGTAAATAACCTTTTCAATGTTACTGTGTAATCAAATATCTTGTGGTCCACAAAAAACCATTTAAATTACTTTGTAAAAAATCCCAAGAAAAGTAAAGAAAATTAATTAAACTAATTTCACAAAGATTAATTTTACAAATCACGGTCACGGTCCTCCCATTGTTCATCGATTTGCTCGAGCGGGCCCAGTAACGTCTCCATCATGAGATTTGTTACTGTGTTTGGCATATCGAGTATGTCATGGGTAGCTTGCCAGGATCTGCCATGCAGGCAAGATACTCTCGGTAGAAGGGCGGCTCTTCGAGAGGGGTGGAGGAATTGAACTCGGGTTGGCCATGTTGACTGCTTGTAAGGCAAACATCCTACTGCTGTGCTATCGCTCCAGCCCAATTTTACAAATATATATATATATATATATATATATATATCTGTATATATATATATATAATATATCACGCTCGGATCAGGGCTGAGCATTTTCCACCCAGATCCTCCATATCCAGTAGGCAGTAGTCACACCCACCCACTGGCCCCCTGGTGCCGTGAAATCCCATCAAAGACGAAGACCCAGAGACTATAAAACCCAGCTCCCGGAAGAGAACAGCGCAGAGTCTCCTGCCCCTGCGCGTGGCTGTCCTCGCCAGGGCCCTTTGGAGGGGAGCAGGTTGAGTTTCTCTCCCTGCCCCGACTAGGGCTCCGGCAGCCGAAGACCTCCAGAACCAGCCACCACCATGCTGAGACCTCTCTCCACACGCATGAAGGTACCGGCAGAAGAACAAAGGCATGCGGATCCCGGGGATGAGATCTCCAAGTCTGCTCGGATCGGGACTGAGCAACCTCCACCCAGATCCTCCATATTCCAGTAGACAGGGGTCACACCCACCCACTGGCCCCCTGGCACCGTGTAATCCCATCAACGGTCAAGACCCAGAGACTATAAAACTCAGCTCCTGGAAGCATGCGGCCGCATTTGGGGCCGCGCAACATCTTATTATCTCATTCTTTGGACAAATTGGCAGGCTACTGAATGTAACCTGCCACACAGCAGAGTCTCGCAAACTCCCTGTGGCGTACCCAATATGCCAAATACCAGGAACAATGATGGGTCTCGTTCTCCTAGCCCTGAAAGAGCCTTGAATATGGCACTTTTTAAAAAATCTCAGGGTTAGGACTAAGGAGACATTACTGGGGTCTGCTAGAGGCAATCGACAAACAACAGGATGGTCGTGATCGTGATCGTGATATCATGATTTAATAGCTTATCTAGAGGACTTGACATTTATTATGGATTCTAAACTTTTTTCAATAGGTGTTTGCATAATATAATTTAAAAATAAATAAGTATTTGGAGAGAAGAAAAAAATCTATCTTCTCCAGTGATGACATTCAGATGACCAATAGGCAATTGAAAAACATCACCTATCATCACAGTTTATCAGCAATATGTCAGTCAAAAAGAAAATGTGAAATCACCTAAAGATAGTGGCCTTTGTTAAAAAAAATGATAAAGGCACACCTAATTTACTGTTTATAGGATTGTAAATTGGTCCCAGCTCTATGAAAAATGGTCTAGAGATTTCTCAAGAAAACTTAAAAAAAGAAATAAAAAACTGAACTAACATGGTTTAATAATTCTACTCCTAGTTATTGTGTATTCAAGAATTAAATAGGAAATGGCTGCATTTCCTATTTGGCTCCAAATGGCTGCATTTCCTATAAGTGGTCTGGGGCAACTTCCCTCATCCCAGATGGCTTATGGCAAAGGGCAGACGAAGGAGGAAAAGAGGGACACCAGGCTTGTTGGTGATCAGTCTCAGTTTATTTCAATCTTGTGTCTTTCTTAGTCCTTCCAGCCTTACCCACTCCCATGATCTTTCTGTCCTCTGTGCTCATCTCTTCAGAGCTCTGTCTCACAGTCTTAGTCAAGAGCCCAACCTCCAAGCCTTAGGGGCAGCAACTACATCTAGGTCAGTTAGCACAATCAACATATGAAAGCTCTTTCTTCAGGGGAAGCACTTCTAAAACAAAGATCCCATCTCATTAAGCAGAGCTTAAAGGTGCAATATCATCTAGAGGTTTATTTCTCCTTTCTTTAGTCCAATAACCATTTAAACATTTATTTTAATTCTACTTCTTAATAATATTAGTCATTTTGTATGAACACAAAAAGAGATATTAATCTTATAGGGTGGCTCTCCTGGAGACATCTGGCTATAGATCCCAGACCATAGTTTTCAGGCCAGATTAGTCCTTCCTAATCACTGCAGGGTTCTTCTTCAGTTACTTCTCCTGGGTCATGACAAAATTTGTCCATGACCATGCTCTTACTTATTATAAGTTTTATGACAATTGGTCTGTTTCGTCTGTTTTGGTGACAGGGTAGTTTACTGCTTGCAGTGGGTCCATCCAGTCTCTTTGTCCGGACTCTGCTTTTGGGGTGTTAGGAACTAAGGGCAACTGAGGTTTAAGTCAAGCAAATATGACAGATGCCCAGGAGTAAATATTATTCAAAGTTAATAAACTCTAAGTTATAAAAGAATAGAATTAACTGTTTTCCTGTGTCTATACAAAAAGAACATTGCTCTAAACTAAACTATGCAAAGGACATAAGGGAAAGAGAAAAGCAATATTTTACTTACAAATGCATAATTCAGAGTCCTTAGAAGAATCTGACCTTACAAGTTACAGGGTCTAATTTGGGGATATAGTGATTAACAGATAGGGGGAGAGAGCACAGAGGAGAAGTTAAAGATAAACACAGAGGAATGGAAATGCCTCGAGAGCACTGTGATGGGTTTTACCCAATAAACTTAAGCTCCCTGGAGCAAAGAAGAAAGGACAAATCAATGTTATCCTACAGTTATCGTATATACCAAAAATCTTACCAAACTGTCAATCAAAAATGACATATGTACATCCATATTCATTACAGAAGTATTATATTTCCTGAATCTAGAAACAATACATATTCCCAAAAAAGACATGAGTGAATAAAAAAATTTCATCGATACACAATGAAATACAATTTGTCTGGACTAAACAAAAAGTATTGATTTTTTTTTTGGTAACTATAGATGAATGGATTAGTGTCATGCTAAGCAGTCTAATTCAGAAAGACAAAGAAATATTAGATAATCTCATCTGTAGATAGAACATAAAGAAACGAAGCAAAGGAATAGACAGTGTCTGGTGTAAACTATCCCTTAGACCTGTCAAAAGTACTGAGATAAACTAAGTGGGTGACAGGGAAAAAATAGATCCCTCTGAAGTTTTGTAAAGGGATATTGACACTTTGTGAATATGATATGGGATGGTGTGGGAGTTCTTAAGAATTAAAAGAGTTTTTATTTCACCATTGGTTTGTTTTATGTAATTGTCTATATATTGATATACACCTGAAAATCTTGTTCTTCACAGTATATAAAAACTGACATTTTAAGTCCTCACATATAAATATACATATATATCACATATACAAATACATATACATCATAGACACATATAAATATAAGGAATATATTTATTTTATTATTACCATACATTTTAAACTGAGGATTAAATTAAGAATTTCTTGATATCTTTAAATAAAATGTAATGCATATATGTGTGTGTGTATATATATATATATATGGCATTTTATTATTTGAGTTTCCACTTCACTGAAAAATACAGAGATTGTTATTGTGTGTTATACCAAATCCCTTTTCAATAAGTGATTTTTTTATTCCTGACCTATGTTAGTCTCATGTTTAAAATGATTACTTAAAATCCCAATGGTCTAAATGTACAATCATTTGTTATTGTATATATTGAGTCATAAAGCCGTGATTGTCTCATGAGTTTCCTCAGGGTTCTCTAGATACAATGGAGTTAGATGAATGGATTTTCATACAAATGGAGTTAGATAAATGGATTCACTCAAAAATTCCTTTCTAGAGTGATATTTTTCACTTGGGTTGGTCTCACAAGAGTCCAGTGGGATTATACATGAGAACTGTAGCACTGTCCTCCCATTGTTCATCGACTTGCTGGAGCAGATGTCTGTAACATCTCCATTTTGAGACTTGTGGTTACTGTTTTTGGCATATTGAAAACACCATGGGGAGCTTGCCAGGCTCTGCCTTGTGGACGGGATACTCTTGGTAGTTTACAAGTCTCTCCAAGAGGGAGGGAGGAATCGAATCCAGGTCAGCCACGGGCAAGGCAAACGCCCTACCCATTGTGTATCACTCCAGTTCCACCATACATGAGAGTAACATAAATTTCAGACTGCAGACAAGGCATGACTTAAAGACCAAGCCGTTGTACACGGAAACCCCAGGAAGGAAACAAGGTCATAAAGGGGCCACACTATGGAATAGAAGCTTTTTACTTTACTCACTGAAGAATTTAGGCACCCACATAATTAAAACAGTAGAGATATAAAAAAGTTAAGCAAAATATATTGGGGCTACTTAAACGTAGTCTTAGTAATGGCATCATCACTTTGATTGTCACCGAATAAGCCAACTCGTGACTGAAATCATAGGTGGTGATTTTATAATGTATAGTGGGAGCACACCTCAACACTAGATTATGAAAGACACATTTTAGGACCATTAATACAAAGTGAAAATTGATTTTAATGACATTTTAAGTATAAGAAAAACACCATTACTGGATTTTCAGTCTCACAAACAAAACAAAAAAAAAATAAAAACATATCAAAATACCAAAGCAATAACAAGTTTTTAATAAGGTATACAATAATAAAAAAGTAGATATCAACATTATGAAGATGTAGCATTTGCTAGAAGTCATGTAAGAGTAGGAAATTTGAAAAATTCTCAAGATTTACTTATAATGAAAATGTGAGAATGCATGGCTGAGAAATTTAGATTTTCAGTAGAGAAATATTCTGGATTTATTCATCTCTAAGATCTCAACAATTATTTTAGCTTTTCAGAATGTGTCACATTTTTGGACAAAACACATTTGCATATTTTAGGTCTTTTTTAAAACTATAGATTATATATAATATCTACTAGAATCTATGAACCCCATTAAAAGGGACTAGGAATAAAAATGTAGGTGAGTCCAGCATTGCATGAAACAGGGATATCATACAAGCAAACTAGATTTCTGTGTTATAATTATAAATACAAAAATTAAGATTCAATATTATATTTTGAATACTTTGTGATTTACCTTTTAAAAATCACAAAATGACATCATACAATCATTAGTTTATATTAGAACTGAAGACTTTGGAATTAATTATGCACTTAAGCTGTATCAGGGGAAGTGTTTGTATGAAACAAAGCAATGAATTGGGCTAGGACAACAGATAGCTCAACTGGCCTAGCATCTGCTTGGTAAGCCAATGATCTCAGTTTGATGCCCTGCACTGCATCGTGTCCAATCACAGTCAAAGTAGCACCTGTGCACCTCCATGTATATGTCAAAATAATAAGATAAAAACATAAAAGAGGGTAAAATTATTGCTTGAACTGTGATAAATGTTAGGACTTTTGGAGAGTACAATAGATTGAATAGATGTGAATCTGTGCATCTTGAAATATCTAAGGCTTGATTTTGTAATTTACTTGATATAATATCTAAACAGCTGATTTAATAATTTGTACATTTATAAAATTGAGCCTGTGAATTTGCCTTCTAAGTCTCAGTGTCCTTACTCATTATAGGGCTGAAAACACTCACCTCTTAATAAATACACAGTAAACATTGAGTGATATGTGCCAAGTAATAATATATGTCATGTTAAGTTGTTTATTTAATATATATTTACTTATCAAACATCTATTGTATATTAGGTAACATTGTTAGCCTAAGTGCAAATATTAGATAATAAAACACATGATTTTCTTCTTCCGTGGATCTTGAATTATATTGTCAATGCATAAACCAATAAAAGATCAGCAGAGGGAGTAATGAATGAATGAAAACACAAAGAAAACTATCAAAGAGTAATTATCCAATATGGTAATTGAAGTAAAATAGAAAACATAAATTGAAGAACTTTAGATCTGGTGATCTAGAATGATATTTTACAAAGTCTGCATTTAAAATAAAACAAATTATTAACCAACTAAAGATGAATTAGAAAACAACAGTGCTGAAGAACAAAGTCGTTTTAGTCAGAATAATTGTGAGCATCAAAGATAAAATAAATGTCCTCATGTTTGGAACTTATAGAGAAGAACAAAATTGTTAAAAATATAGCCAAAGAAATGTACAGAACCTTGTATTTAAGGTTTGTAAATGTAGGAAAAGCGTTGTGAGTTGATTCCAAATGCATATGAAAAACTGCTAGCAAATTAAAGAACAGTGACTTTTTTAAAAACTGTTTACTGCAAGAATAATGCAATATTGGGGGGAAAGTGTAAGAGAATTGACTCAAAAATCATGAAGTTATTTAAGTAAGAAACAATAGTGACAACTGAAAACAGGGAGTGGTGAAATTAGAAAAATAGTGACAAACACAAAATAAATCTTTGCAGTAGATAACCACAGGACTCACTTATGTAGATGTGAAAACTGAAAGAGAGAGAAGGCAAAAAATCCCAGACATTGATGATCACTGTATGATTCTTAGTGAGGTTTATGGCATTGCTGAATTTCTTTCTTCAATCACTTAAAACATAAAGAAGTCTTATAGCTTGTTTACAAACAACTCTTCTTTCTCCCAAGAAGTGACTCAAGGCATGTAAGGAAAACAAACTTAAATTTCTCATTAGAATAATTACTGTTCACTATCAAATAAGCACTGAAAGTAACCAAATTTAAAAATTATCATAAGAAAAAGGAAATTTTTAATAAATCAAGAAAATTTTTTACCCAACCTTTTATTTTTTTTTCTCCATCAGCTAAAGTAGAAAGTGAGCCCAAATGGATCAGCAAATTGTAATTTCAGGGCACCTCCCATATGAGGGAACCATAGCAGAGAAGCATCTTTTTCTGGCACTAAACTAAGAGGAACTGCTGTGGGGTTTCAGACTGTATAAAGAGCATCATACTCACTCGGTTTCTCATATTATTTCAGAATAGTATTTGAGCTTTGCATTTACATAAGCAAGTGGTCTATTGAAGTGGAGCCAAATTCAATCTCCTTTCTGCATAGAAAGAAACTGCTGGCAACATTAAAATAGTCTGTCCCCAGTGAATTGACAATCTCACTTATAGAATAGCCCTGAGTTCCTTAAAAGCCTTGAATGCAATTTATTCTTTGATTCACTTATTTAACAAATATTTGCTATTTGCCATCCATTTTATTTCAATTTTGTTAGGATAATTTTGTGCAAGCTTCACAATATAAAATAAGGGTCAAATAGGTACTATATTCATCAATATAAAGACACAAATGACAAGCAAAAATATAACAAAAAAGTGGTAATTGAGCAAAGTTATTTTGTGAATAAAGTCCTGTGAGAGACCTTTTTATTTTCAGTTGCAGAGATTTATTTGTTATTGTGAGTTTTATTTCCTGAATGAGTCACTCATCTGGAAAAAATCTAAGAAAGAGAGTTACGTTTGATAGTACTCTAAAAATTATTTTTTTAAACTTAGGAATTAGATGGAAAAGAATACCAATGGAAAAATATGAGTGGAAGTGCAGCAGTGGGTAAAATTACAATGAGAAAAAGTAATGATGAATAGTTTTTTGACCTAAAAACAAAGTTTACAAGACAGGTTAAAAATGGATCTTAGAGTAGCTTTCATATGTATGATTTACTGCAATGAAAATGGAAATTTATTGGCAAGCAAGAGACATAAAGCCTTTAGGAAAATCAATTGGACAGCGATACAGTCCCCATGGAGCTAATTTAGTATCCTTTCCCAACATCCAACACTCGAACTACTAACTACTGCCCTACATTATCAGTTCAGTGTAGAACTAGAAGTATGAAACTCAGAGCCTGGGAGACATGTCACACATATTGGTTCTATCTTGGGTATCCCTGGTCAATTGAACAATATCAGAAATGCTTCAAGAATCAAGCTGGAACTGACCCTTGCCTATAGATGGGTTGGTATGACGTCAACTTAACAATATGTACAAATCAGAAGTAAAGAGAAAGAATGAACTGGGTTACTTGTATCTCAAAGACACTGAAATTCATGAGAGAGACAGATGCCTACATTTTAATAATATCCTGATCACTGCACAGATGGAGAATGTTTTAGAGTCAGGAAGTAAATACAATAATCCATGCAACCAAGCAGGTTGTTTTGTACTGGTGTTCCTTTTCTGTGTATATTTATGAGTTAATAGAATAATAACCTATTGCTTCATAACTTTCCAGGAAAAAAATCATCAAGACAAGTCGTTAAAAATCTTTAAGAAAAGCAGAAAATAAAGTAAAAGCACATTGAATATATAACATTACTGGCACAGGAATTATCAGGAGAGAAAAAAAATTGTATGTTGAGCTTCTCTTTAAACATCTATAAAAATAGGAATTATCTTCTTCACATTTTGTAAGCATTCACACATGTAAAAGTATTTATCAATTTGCATTTTTCTGAAAGAAACATTGTTTTATTTTATTTGAAGCTTTCACTCTGAAATTTGAAAATATATTAAAATGTTATTTTATAGATAAAATAAAATTATAAAAAATATTATGTAAAATATAATACATCTAATAGAAATTATTTTGCATTACATAATGTAAAATTAAAATTAACTTGTATTTTGTTGACATGTTTGTTAATAAATCATAAAATATATTTTACCAACAAAAACATATATGTACTTATATTAAATTTAATTATTATTCTCGGAAAAAACTTTTATTTTTACACCATTTTTACAAATGATTTTATTGTTAAATATTGTCATTGTCCATTGAGGCTAATGGTATTTTCAAAGATGACACACCACTGGCTGAGCAAGTGAAAACAGAGATAGATAAATAGGACTATCTTAAACTAAGAAGCTTCTGTACCTCCAAAGAAACAGTGACCAAAATACAAAGACAGTCTACAGAATGGGAAAGAATATTCGCCGAATACACATCTGACAAGGGGTTGATATCAAGGATATACAAAATACTGGTTGAACTCCACAAGAAGAAAACATCCAACCCCATCAAAAAATGCGGCAATGAAATGAACAGAAACTTTCTCAAAGAAGAAATCCGAATGGCAAAAAAGCACATGAGAAAATGCTCTATATCATTAATCATCAGGGAGATGCAGATCAAAACCACAATGAGATACCATCTCACACCTCAGAAACTGGCCCACATTCAAAAGAACAAAAGCAACCATTGCTGGCGCGGATGTAGCGAGAAAGGGACACTCCTTCATTGTTGGTGGGAATGCCGACTGGTTCAGCCCTTTTGGAAAACAGTATGGACGTTTCTCAAAAAATTAGAAATTGAGCTCCCATTTGACCCAGCGATACCACTCCTGGGAATGTATCCCAGAGAGGCAAAAATGTGTAGCCGAAGTGACATCTGCACTTGTTTGTTCATTGCAGCACTCTTTACAGTAGCCAGAAACTGGAAGAGACCTGAGTGCCCAAGAACAGATGACTGGTTAAAGAAACTTTGGTACATCTACACAATGGAGTACTATGTAGCTCTTAGAAAAGATGAAGTCATGAACTTTACATACAAGTGGTACAATATGGAAAGTATCATGCTAAGCGAAATGAGTCAGAAAGAGAGGGATAGACATAGAAATATTGCATTCATCTGGGGGATATAAAGTAACAAAGTATGAGATTAATACCCAAGAATAGCTGAGATCAGCACCAGGACGATTACTCCATAACTTAGAGGCCAGCGGGTATTCTAGGGGAAAGGACAGTTCAGATAGAAAAGGGAACACCAAATGGAGGGTGTTTGGAGGATCCTCCCAGGAGGGGAGATGCAGGTTGAAAGTAGACTGGACTGAACATGTTTGCCACTCAATGCCTCTTTTGCTGATCACAACACCCAAAAGGAGAGAGAGAACAAAAGGGAATGCCCTGCCACAGTGGCAGGGGGGGATGGGGGGGATGGGGGGATGGGGGGGGATATTATCCTGGTGGTGGAAAATGGGTACTGGTGGAGGGATGGGTATTTGATCATGGTATGACCGAAATCCAAGCACAAAAATTTGTAAATCTACAACTGTACTTCATGGTGTTTCACTAATAATAATTAAAAAAAATATTGTCATTGTCACTGTCCTCCTGTTGTACATTGATTTGCTCAAGCGGGCCCAGTAACGTCTCCATTTTGAGACTTGTTGCTACTGTGTTTGGCATACCGAATACGTCATGGGTAGCTTGCCATGTTTTGCAGTACAAGCGAGATACTCTTGGTAGCTTGCCGGGCTTTCCAAGAGGGGAGGAGGAATTGAACCCGGGTCTGTCTGGCCGGCCGCACGCAAGGCAAATGCCTTACCACTGTGCTACTACTCCAACCCCTGTGCTAATTTTAATTAATTTTGTCAGATATATTCTTCTTTTTTCTTTTTCTTTTGCTTTTTGGGTCACACCCAGCGAAGCTCAGGGATTACTCCTGGCTCAGCACTCAGGAATTGCTCATGGCAGTGCTCAGGCGACCATATGGGATGCCGAAGATTGAAGCCAGATGGCCTGGCTATGCGCAAAGCAAATACCCTACCTATTACTATTGCCCTACCCCCCAGATCAGTTTTTTGAGTCTTTTTCCTTTGTGGGAGTGTAGCAATGCTCGGGGGCTACTCCTGGCTCTTTGCTCTGGGGTCTCTCATAGTTGTGCTCTTGGGATCAGGTGGTGCCAGCGATCAAACCCAAGCCTCCCTTATGCAACTCCTGTGCTCCAGCCCTTTGATCTATTTTCCTACCTCTGCTTCTTTCATAATTGTTTTCTTTTTTGTTCCTGGAGATCCTACTGAGGGCCTTAGACACACAGGCAAGGACTCAACTTCCACACCACACCGCTGACTCCTTATATCAGTTCTTTGAAAAACCTGCCTTCATTTCCACTGACCATATATGGGGGCACCCCTTCATCTGCAAGTCCACTAGCCATGTGGGTACCTGATTGGGGCCCTGATTGGAACCACTAAACATTTGCCAGTGATTCTTCAGGTTTGGACTCTTAGAAAGTGCCCTTCCATAAGCTAACAATTTTTCTATTGAGTCATCTATTTTTCTTGTTAATTTGAATAAGTGTTTTGCACCCTTTACTAATAAAGTTCCCAAACCTTTATTTTTGCCTTCTGTTTTATCTTTTGCCATTAGAAGATTTTTTAAAATTCAGTTTAATTTTTGTTTTTGGAGCCATAATTGGCAGTGCCTAGGGTTTTCACCTGACTCTGAACTCAGGGATCACTGCTGGTGGTCTTGGGGGGCCATATGGGATTCCAAGGTTGGAACCCAGGTTAGCTGCATAAAATACAAGTGCCCTACCTGCCATACTATTTCTCCAGCCCAGAAATTTTCATTTTTAATCTAGACAAATATGTTCATTTTTTCTTTCCGAGCTTGTGCGTTTCAGGTATTTGCTAAAAGAGTTTCCCCCACCCCAAGTCTACCTGGTCTAGAAAGACCACCACCTTCTTTTTATTTTATTTTATTTTATTTTATTTTATTTTTTAATGTAAGATTACTATTATATATTCAGCCATTGATTAAGCTGATTGAACTGGGCATGAACTCCACATTACTTTTTTAAAATTTTTTTAATTGGATATCCATGAGATAGACATTACAAAGCTGTGCATAATTTGGTTTCAGTCATACATTGATCCAGCACCCACTCCTCCTCCACCAGTGTACATTTCCAACCACCAATGTCCCCCGTTTCCCCACCACCATCCCCTAACACCCCACTCCATCCCCGCAGCCTTCCTCTATGGGAGGCACTTTTCTTCTTGTTCTCTGTCTCTCTCTCTCTCTTTCTCTCTCTGTCTTTCTCCCTCTCTCTCTCTCTCTCCTTTTCCTTGTATGCATTATGGTCACCACCTTCTTCTGTTAAATATTTATATGTACATTTAAAGTTATATTATAGCAATACAATTTATGCATTTTTTATTTTGGTGTATACATTTTTTAATTATTCTAGCCTGTGAAATTAGTAATTATTTCATTTATTTATCCCAGTTTTGGATAGAACATGCCAATTCAACCTATGAATTTTTCTCTGGTAGTGTTTTTAAGTTGCGTTAAAATAATATTTTATAAAATTTTCTATTTTGTGATATTAGTAACTGATATTTTGGCTATTTTCCTAGATGTGGAGTGTCATAATTTTACTTTTGGATTATTATCAACATATAAAAATATTCAAGGAAATTTTATCACTAGTGGCAAGTTTTTTTAAATCATGATGGAAGAATAAAACTGTTTTTTACTCACTTTTGATATTTTGTTTTTTCTATATTTTATCATCAACTATATTTATTTGATATCTAGTTGTAGGGTTTTACATGCCCTATTTTTTGCTACTTTTAGATATTTTCATTTTTCTAGACCTATTTACCTCTTAATAATTTAACTCTTATTAGTTTATCAATTTTTAGTTTGTTTTTTCTTTTTTTCAAATGAAAAATTACTTCTTAATTCTAATTTGTTTCTTCTTTCTTTTTAATAAATACGTCTTTAAAATCAAGTATTTAAAATCTAATAACAAGGTTGCATTTCCCTTCAGACAGTATTCTATCACTGTCACTGTCACTGTCCTCCTGTTGTTCACTAGAGCAGGCCCAGTAATGTCTCCATTGTGACAATTGTTACTGTGTTTGGCATATGAAATATGTCACGAGGAGCTTCCCAGGCTCTGCTGTGCGGGTGGGATAGGCTCGGTAGCTTGTCAGGCTCTCTGAGAGGGATGGAGGAATCGAACCCTGGTCGGCCACGTGCAAGGCAAACACCCTACCTGTTGTGCTATCGCTCCAGCCAATCATTGCAATAAAACAAAAATAATAAGTACTATCTTCACAACAATAATTTTTAGGCTTTCTTCTTAACATCAATTTGCAGAAGAGCACAATTTAGAGCATATACTCTTATTATTTTATTTAAAGTGATTCAAATTTAGATAGCATGCAACTTTGAAAGCAGAAAACACAAAGCAAGATTTAAAATGAATCATATGAATGTATTTTAATTTTATGTTATACAGTATATATTCAGGCTGGAGCAATAGCACAGTGTGTAGGGCGTTTGCCTTGCAAGCAGCCAACATGGCCAACCCAAGTTCGATTCCTCTGCCCCTCTTGGAGAGCCCGGCAACCTACCGAAAGCATCTCGCCTGCACGGCAAAGCCTGGTAAGCTTACCATGACCTATTTGATATGCCAAAAACAGTAACAAAAAGTCTCACAATTTGTTGTGAGATGTTACTGGTGTCCGCTCAAGCAAATCCATGAACAACGGGAGGACAGTGCTGCAGTATTCGATATTGTATGTAATTATTATGCGTTATTCCTACTGGAGAATGGTACAGTAGTCCATGGCACTATATTTTGATACTTGTCTCTCTACTTGATTATTTTAGCATTTGCTACCTAACATGCACTCATCCATTGACAGTCCTCACACCCAAATATTCCTGGAAATTGCTTTGGGGATGAGATAAAAAAAAAAACAGTTTATAAAAACAGTTTAGGGGGCCAGAGCAATAGCACAGAGGGTAAGGAGTTTACCTTGCACGCGGTCAACCCAGGTTCGATCCTGGGAATCCCATATGCTCCCCCAAGCACTGCCAGAAGTAATTCCTGAGATCATAGCCAGGAGTAACCCCTGAGCATTGCTGGGTGTGACCCAACAAGCAAAGAAGTAAAAACAATGAAAACAGTTTAGGTGGGAGGTAAAGAAATATTCTTTTTTGTTTGTTTGTTTGTTTGGGGGGTCACACTCTGCTGTTCTCAGGCCTTAATCTTGATTTGGTACACTCAGGGGCACTCTGGCAATGCTCTGGAGGGAACATATATGATACCTGGAATCAACCCTAAGCCAGTTGTGTGCAAGACAAGCACCCTTCCACATGTATTCCCTCTCTGGTCCCCTGAAATAGAATTATTTTTATAAGATATGTACTAAAACTATATATGTAGATTATTTAAAATATCTGTATATGTATAAAGAATATATAGTCTTTATTTATAGGGTAAGGTTAGCTTTGAATAATTTGACCAATAGAAGACAAATTGCTTCCAAAATGGTTATTCTCTCATTCAGAATAAATAATTATGCAATCAAACAAATATACTATTGGTTTTCTTTATTCTCACTCCATCTATTGAAATGTATGGAAAAATTATTTCCATATTCAGATCTTAGATTTTGTATTTTTCTTTTTCTTTTTTCTATGTCTTTATGTGAATCTAACTGGGAAATTTGGTGATGGTTGCCTTCAGTCAAGCAAGATATTAACTTAGATCTTATGTGGTTGACATAGCTGAGAAGTGGAAAAATAACTATTAATTTCCTTAATGTCCCTTGTTATCAGCTTAAAACCTGTTTGCACCTCCAAATATGCTCTTTAGTTTTTTATGTCATTCTGTTATTTGAAGGGAATTCAAAGGACATTTTTTTAATTTTGATTGCAAGTTGGTTAGAACAATGAACGCTATATTTTAGGATGATATTATGATTTGGACCAAGACAGCTGGAAAAAGTGGTTAGATATTTTGTTTCTCTGATTCTTTGATGGAAGAATCAGCATTTTTTGGTTGGTTTTATCCTAAGCAATCAATATCTCTATCTACTTGCTGCATACCATTAGGTTCTTCTCCTTAATTCTTTTAGACTTGGAAGAAATGTTTCTTTTCAAGTAAAAACTTGTGTACAGAACTACTATATATATATATATATATATACATATATATATAGTATACATATTATATGCTTGGGCTGGAGCGATAGCACAGCAGGTAGGGCATTTGCCTTGCACGCAGCTAATTTGGCCGACCCAAGTTCAATTCCTCCTCCACTCTCGGAGAGCACGGCAAGATATCGAGAGTATCTCGCCCTCACGCCAAAGCCTGGCAAGCTCCCCGTGACGTATTCGATATGCCAAACACAGTAACAGTTGTCACAATGGAAATGTTACTGGGCCAGCTCAAGCAAACTCATGAACAACGGGAGGACAGTGACAGTGAGAGTGACATTATATACTTAAGAATCAAAGAGTCTTTGTTTTTTCCAATTGGATCTTTAACTTTATCATTTTGAAGTTGAATTTAATAAAAATAAAAATTTATTTTTTTTTGGAAAACCCCAGTAAGATAAATAACACAGAAGTTGAACTTGTTACTTGAAAATAGGACTCTAGCTTTCTCAATTTGCCCTAAACTAATCTTATAAGAGAGAAACTGGGAAGCCCTTGTGGACAGAGTTTAGAGATGCTGCTGGAAATTTTTCTAGAAGTGTTTTTTTAATCTGTTTTTTTCATTTCTAGTTTCACCGATTCCCAGTCCTCTAATTTTGTACAGAATCTCAGAGATTTCCTTTAGCTATTTCTTCTGCATTTCAATTTTTCTGTTTTGTCCTGTGAAATTTTCTCAGCAACATCTATGGCTATCAGGGACCTTCTCTTCCCTATGCTTTTAATGGCTTCCAACAGTTTTATCAACTATATTAAATTGTATATCTTCAGGGAACAGAGGTATTCTACAATTAAAGTTAAACTGCACTTCCAGCCTTAATTTTCAGAAGTGTTGGAGAAGTCAAGCAAGAGAAACTGACTAACTATTGATGCAAGAGCTGAACCTATTTATTAAAAAGATTCTCAGCTCTTGAAATGTGCATTTCCAGAATGCTTCAAGGTTAAGTCTTGAGAAAAGAGATTGCAGTGTATAATGCGCTGTTGAACTACCTGAACTCCATAAGCAATTCAGCACAGTTCAAGTCTTTAAATAAATGTTTGAGCAGTGGTAGACTATGCTATGCAATTGGTAAACTTGATAACACAAGAAGCAGAATTTAGTTGAACCATCAGAACCCACAGAAATCATAAACACATTCATTATCTACTTATATTTGTCTAAGAGATACCTATCTATCTTTGCAAATGCAACCACTGCCATAAACCTAAATACTACTATTAGTAAAGGTAAAGGTAAAGGCCCTCCCGTTGATCGTCGATTTTGCTCGAGCGGGCCCAGTAACGTCTCCATTGGAGACTTTGTTGTTACTGTGTCTGGCATATCGAATACTCTCGGTAGCTTGCCGGGCTCTCCGAGCCACCCGTGATGTATCCGATATGCCAATCACAGTAACTATTAGTATTATTACTAATAATACTGGTGCTTAATTTACTGGTACTTGTTAATTGCTACACTTGATCTTAGCCAAAAGGCCGAGAAGCGATGGTGCTTGTTAATTGCTATGTAAGTGTTACTTCAATTTGTTAGCATCATCATTACTATTAATATTAAACTAAGACCCTATTCAGTACACTTATTTAATCTAACAGACCTAGAAAAGTAATTTATTTTGTGCTCTGTCTTTAGAATAATATGATTCAAACAAACTTATTGAGAAATTAGCATAGTCAAATTTTCTACTTTATTGTAATGCAAATATATTAGTACTTCTATGTAGAACTAAAATGTACACAGAAAAAAATAAAATAAAATGTATACAGAGAATATTATTTTTATCCATAAAAGTTTTAACTCTAACATTGATGATGTTACATGACGATAGAGAAAGAGAGGTGCTAGCCTTTTGTTAGTCAAGTTTCAGTTTTTGAATTCCCTGATGAAGATTTTTATTGTTTCACTTATAAATTTGCTCTGATAATTACATCATGGAGCACAAAGTTCCCTGAACATATTTTGAGTATTCTCAGAAGAATAGGTTTAGCATTACTTCTGTAAAGCAATTTTTGTTTGGTAGAAAGATCTAGTAAAAGTACTCTGAATTTAATTTGCATAGAAATGTTATATTTTAATAGTCCTCAAAAGCTTAAAAATAAATTTAACCATTAAGTCACATAACCAATAAATATAAACAAAAGTTTCATATGATAAAAACGTGATTAAAATACCAATAAAACTGAAGCTTTTGCTAAAATACTATAAAACAGACACAAATATTATCAACCCTTGAAAGCATATGGTCTTGTATTATAAATACACGACCAGTTCAACCTTCAAGAGGTGTTTCTAAGTACTTTATGCTCAGCCACTGCATTAAATGTGGTATAAATGTTAAAGATTAATAAAATAAAATATGTCAATGTTTCAAAAGTATTTTCTTTAGTTACTCTAAAAATCCAACATTTAATTTATGAAACCAGAGAATGAACTCATTAGACCCACAGGATGAGTAACCTTAGTGTTTATAAAAAAGCATAGTAAATCACCCAACTTAATGAATTGGGAGTAAATTCATAAAAGCTAAGTAGAAAACTAGATTAGAAACAGTAGCACAAATTTTCAGTGTTACTCTAAATGGTGTTTGTGTCTGTGTGTGTGTGAGAGAGAGAGAGTGAATGAATGTGAGTGTGTGTGTGTGTGTGTGTGTGTGTGTGTGTGTGTTTTAGGCAGCGAGAGTTTTTCCTCTGAACTTTTTAAGCTTATGTGAATTATTATGGTCTTAAGGCTTAGGTAAAATATGGTCAAATTTATTTCATATCTCATATGACTTACTAAGAAAAAAGCATTTCCCCCAAGATGTCTGAAGAATCACATGTGACACATGAAGAATCTATCTCACTCCTATCTCACCTGGTTACTGCTGCACCAATGAACCATCCATTGTCTTTATTTCTATGTCTCCATGGACAGCATCCACTAAAGAATATTCCCATCATTCCTTCCCAGATACAGCTCCTTTTCCTCCACCATTACCAAAGAATCAATTAACTCTGAGTTAAGTGCTGTGAAAATCTAACAATACAAACATATTACTCCTCAGCAAGTCCAAAGCTTAAAACAAAATATTGTTGTGTCTCCTAAGTACCTTGGGTAGTGAAATCTGATTTTAAGTAGATCTCCAACGTTTCTGAGCCATTTGGAGCCAGATTCATGTCTTCTTATAGGACTCTCTTCTTCTACAAACTGACAATATGGACAGTGAGTATGCATCACGTGTTATTTACTTATTTTAAAACAGAAAGGAACATCAAGTGTACTATTCTTATATTCTTTAGCTTTTAGCTGCTCTTCCCCCTCCAACCCACCCCCACACCCACACCCCTGCACACCCCCACACCCCAGTACCACTCCACTCTTACTCAAATCATGAGGCAGCTTAGATTTTTGAATTTTGACTTAGGCTTTCTTTGCGGAAAAGGGAATTAAACCACCTTTATTTTTCCGCTAGAAGATAAGCAATTGCAAACAAAGAATGTTCTTTTATTGCATTTATTTTATTTCCCTCTTACAGAAATTGCACAAAGAAGTTATACATGATGCTATGATTAAGGTTTATTAACTTATCCAAGTTATTTCTGAATAAAATACATGTGTATGTTTATTACAATATAAAAATAGTAATAAAATAGGGGATGTATAAAGACTTGAAATATTAAAATGAAGAAACCCTTCCATAAAAACCTTTAAATAATTAGCTTTTGTAGGTATTTTTATAAGTAAATTTAGAATGCATTTAAACTTTTTATTCCCCACAGAAAATCTGATATCCACTGCTGGTCATTATCAGATATTTTCAACAACTGGTACTAATTTTCTATCAACGAGCATAAATTCAACACTGTTCAAAAGAGCACAGTACTTTGGTAAAGACAAATAATAATTTAAAACATAGACATTCTATTCACTAATGACATTTATGTCTATTAGAAACATAAAAGTTAAAAACTAAATATTAAAGAGTAAGTGCTCCAAAATGTTGAACTTCATAAAAACTTCAAGTATTTTTCAAATACTAAATTCATAAATTGTCAACATTTTTGTAATTATTTCTAACAACATTTGTTTAATTATAAATTTAAAAATATCACTGAAACACTGGAGTTTATTTCTTTATTTCACCTCTTTGAATCAATAACTATAATATTTCATAGTTTTCATACCTGTTTTGCTTTTTAAAATTTATTTCTTTTCCCAACAGAGAGCTTTTTCCTTTTTAACAGGGACCAATAGCTAAATCATTTTAAACACAGTAGTATTTTATCTTTCCTGAAAAGGTAAGTTCTATATATGTTCTTACTAAATAAGTACAGAGTATACATTATATGATAACTAAAGAGTACACTTATTTTCTAATGTAAAAATTCTTCCTTTTCCCTATTTAGTTTCCTGTGTTCTGTTAATATAGAAGTTCTCACAGTTTCCTGTGAGAAATAAATAGTTCAATGATTGCCTTTTAAATTTGATGAATGTTAGCAAAAATCTTGATTATTCAAAGTAAAAAATATAAATGTATGCCAGATCTTTTCCTGAATTATTTTAGCAATTCTTGATTAACTTTGTAAATATTCATTAGCCTTAGAGGAAAAAAATACAAAATTTTGATATGTCAATTTGGTGGGGTTTTGAATAATAACTGTACTTCACAGATATCTTCCAAGAGATGACTTTAATAGAAGCTAAATATATCTATGAGAGAAAATAGACAAAACTTAATCTCAATTGTGAATTAGCTGCCATTGTGATGAAATCTGAACATGGATATTTCCAAATACTCCTTAAGTTTGTATCTCTTTCAGTATGAAATAAATGAGGAAAGCTATCTTGAATGGTGCTCATAAAAAATTCACACACTTTGTACTTCAATTAATGCTATATCCCATTAGACTGCTTTACAAAATTTGTTAGTAAAAAGTATAATTTGTACAATGCGGTTAAGTTACAGAATCTAAAGAACTTAATCTACTCACTGATCTGACAATGCAGCCAAAAACCTAGTCAGCATTGACACACACAAATAAAAGTCCTTGAGTCTGTGAAGTACTATTAGAGAAAATGGCTTTGAATCGATTACTAGTCTAAGAATAGTAATTGCACACAGTTTATTCTATCGATGGTATGGCTATCATACAATTTTCATAAATGATTGATAGTGTTTTATTTAAATCAAACCTCTAGGCTAACAATTTCACACGCTATTCAGAAAAACAATACTGCTATGTTTTCACCTTGTAGCTCATTAAATGGTCTCTAGGTATCAAAAAAAATCACTGCATCTATAACTCGCTACCACAATAATGGTATTTTCAAATTATATCTGTAAATATTGACACATAATGTTTTATACTGATGTTAAAATATGAAATATGAGTAAGATATTTAATTTCTAGAGATACTTAAATAAACACAATTTTCTCCTATCTTTAAAATGAGAAAGTAGGAATGAATTAGCAGTGGATGGAGAGTAAGGAAGTGTCACCAAAAGTTGGTAGGCTTTAAGAGTTTGTGTTGATAAAATTGGACATATTAAGGACATTCTCAGTGTTGACCAACATTTTTGATCCATAAACCCTCTAGGGTATACACTAGAACATTTTATTTTATCAACTTCGTAATGTTATCTTTTATGCAACATTAGCTCAATAATTATCTAATAATTTAATTAAAAGAACTCCAAATTAAATTATCAGCCTTGATAAGGGTTTATAATTTGTAATTCACTGTTTTTTTATTTGTTTGAGCCATATCCAGTAATGCTCAGGGATTATTCCTGGTTCTGCGTTCAGGGATCACTCCCAGCAAGGCTGGGGGACTATATGGCATATGATGCCGTGCCCACAGTACTATCACTCTGACCTTTATAATTTCCAAATAAGAACGAGTTTTTTGTGTGTGAGACTGAAATATCAATAATTATAATTTGGCAGGTAATTATAGTTTAACTTAAGAATTTTAAGCTTTGCAATAATGTGCAACTTCTGTACCTCAACAGAAACCAGATGTTCATTGTAAAACTTTACATTTCTGCAATATTGCCAGTAGGTGATATGGCGCTTTGTCATTATGCTAGAGTACAGTGATCAGCATATCACAAATATCCACAGTCATAGATAAAAATTTATCAATATATAACTTTATCATGAATTGACAAAGAGTTGTTTAATGGTTGACTAGCATTGATTTAAAACATAGTCAAGTTTGGAAAAGAGGATCGCATGAACTATCCACAGAATCTGCAACATCATTGTTTATAGGGCATGTTTGAGCACAGTGGAAAATTTGGAAAATATACACCCACATTGCCAGGTATCAATTCCAATTGTTCCTCTGTAAATAGAACCCCATTATATTCTTCTGAAGATAAAATATATTGGTATGTACACATAAATACATACATAAAATAGTACATTATTTTTAGGAAGCCCGCACAAAATGCCAGTTATTTTTTTTGCTACCCAAATGATTAGATTTATTGTAATTCTCCATGAATCTAAATTCAGAAATTCAACCCTTCCTATTTCAAAACAGTTTAATATAGTTATATTTTACTTTTAATAGTTTAATTTAAACATGCTATTTCATTATTGTCACGTTGCTAATCCATATTTAATGATGTTGATATATCTACAAAGCAACTGTTTGGCTAAAAGATACACTTTGTAGACCATTTTGACTCCTTAGTAAGATATCCAAAGATATATTTAATTTTAAGTTGAATTATTTTAGTATATTATTTTGAAAAGGAGGAATATCAAACAATTTCAGGACTGAACTTCAGGGATTAAGGTAATTTATTTTGTGCTTTCATGAAAAAAACATAATTTATTGTCACAATGTTTAATATTTCTGGCCATTTTATTTTCTGGGTTTATATCTTGTTTTCTCTTATGACATCATGTTAATAGCCTGTGCTTGTCTGTTTCTTCTGACTCTTTCAATCATTCAAATATGTTTCTATAATATTTTACTTGTTAGTATGTTGTAAAGCATAAAAAAATTGTTTTATTGAAGGAAGGTTTTTTTTTCTTATTAAGTTACTCATTAGAAATGTTTTGTTAAAGGGAACGTATAGGATAACACTGTTTTGTCTTTTTTGTCTTTCCTGCAGGTAATTTAGGCTTATTGGGTTGCTCCCATCATAGTGCTCCCATTCCTCTGTGTTTATTTTAACTTCTTTCTTTGTGCTCTGTTGACTTGTAAATATTGTTTTTTTCTTCTCCCTAAATTCTTTGCATAGTTTATTCAGAGCAATGTCCTTTTTGTATGGGCAAAAGAAGACATTATATGCTATGCTTTTGTTATGTGACTCTCAGTGATATTTTCCTCCTGGGCATCTGTTCTCTCACCTAAGCTTCAGCTGCCCTTTCTTCCTAGTTCCCCCAAAAGCAGGGTCCCCACGAGGGACTGGATGGAACCCTGGCAAGCGGTAAGCTATATGCTACCCTGGCATTGAGATGGGCCTGGTCAAAGCGCCATAATGGTTAATTATAAGTTAAGAACTTGGTCATGGACAAATGCTGCCATGATCCGAAAAGTAATAACTAGATTTGGACTCTGCTAGTGTTAGGAATGATTAAATTGGCCTGAGTGCTATAGTTGAGTCTGTGATAAGATGTTCCTAGGAGAGCTGCCCTACAAGCCTCAGTGGTATCTCTTACTGTGTCCATACAATAATAACTTGTATTAAGATGTTGTTAGTTATTGGACTGAGGAAAGGAGAAAAACACCTAAAGGGGTATTTTGCCTGGGGCAGTCAGGAAGGGCTTTGGAATACCTTTTAGGTGGTATTCCCTTTGAATTTTGTGCTCCCTCAGGAAGGGCTTTCTTATGTTGATTTTGCTACCTGACTGGGTACAGTGTCAGCCCAGAGTGCTGGGGCATTGGAGAAGAAGAGTTGGAGAGAGAGGAGAAAGCACAGGGCTGCAAGATGGACCCCAGAGAGGCTTGCAAGGGGCACTGAGAGAGAATGTAGAAGAATACAGGAGCAAGCACGTGGAGAGAGAGAACCTGAGCTGTGAGATGGAGCATGGAGAGATGAGTGGGAGAGACAGAGGGAGACGGGAATGAGGAGCAGATGAGACTAGGATGGGAGGCTCAGAGAGACTGGGGCAGGCGCGTGGGGAGAATGGAATAAAAGGCTTGACCCTCGTTTTGCCCGCCGTCTGCCCCATGGCCCAGGCCGCCCCAGCTGGGGGAGTAGCTCAGGCCCACCCCAAACACGGGGGACTAGGAAAGAGCCGTCGGGGGTCCCCCTGGCCACCCTCAAAGATTTTTTACAGGAAAGTATTTTTTCCTACTGATTCACTCATTAGAAATGTTATAAATACTAAATTGTCATGTGCTATGATGATTTTGACAGTGTTTTCATGACTTCTCAAATAATTTTACTTTCAGTGAGTAACCAACTAGAAACTTTAAATATACCATGTGTGTATGATTACATGGAAATTTAGTATCTGTGAAAAGATACTGGCAGAAACAGCATTCAAGTTAATATTCTTTACTTGAATAGACAATATAAAATTAAATAGTACTTAGCTTGTTGTATGAGTTACATGTTTTCCCCATAAGTACTTATTTTTTTTTTGCTTTTTTTTTAGGGGTGGTGGGTCACACCCGGCGATGCATAGGAGTTACTTCTGGTTCATTCACTCAGGAATTGCTCCTGGCGGTGCTTGGGGGACCATATGGGATGCTGGGAATCGAACCTAGGTCGGCTGTGTGCAAGGCAAACGCCCTACCCGCTATGCTATTGCTCCAGCCCCAGTACTTTACTTTTTATCTCTCTGCAATATCACAGAGAATAGAACTGATAATTCCTAGAGAACTGATAATTCCTAATAGGCTTCCCATTGCAGAATAATTATGACCACATTTTCTCCTATTGTTTTTAAAATATAAATATATATTTATATATATATATTTATATACGCACAAATTTCCACAAAAGTAGTTGGGGGATAAAAAAATAGTGTAATCTGTTAGGCACTCTGGAACTCAATCTCAGGCACCGAATACAGTCTCCCAAACTCCACCAGGAGTGATGCCTGCTTACGAGTCCCCATCTCTGCTACCTCAACATAACAACAAATGGTTGCTCACACTTGTCTAGAGCCAGAAATCATAACAGGTAAGAATAAAGAGAAAGTCGGGTCTCAGCCCTAGCAGCCAACAACCTCCAGAATCCGTCCACTGCCATGCTAAGGGCTGCTCTCCATATCCTGGGGCAGAGCATTACCCACCAGTGAATCTATTCTTAGACCATTGTGCAATACTTCAAACCACAACCGTAACTGTACCCACGATTACTACAGAACCAAATTTGATACTGTTAAAAGTAGGAGGCAACCGATATTAGATGGAAAATGTACATTTTTTTCTTACAGATACCTATATTAAAAGCACACAAGGCTCTACCTCTAACAACATGTTAATGATCCCATATGGAAGGGTTTAATGGTCCCTGAGTGAAATGCAACAATCTTCACACTTTTTCCTCTAAGGATGCTTTTTTTGGAGCATTTTCAGTGGTTTTTCATAAAGGCCAATACAAAATATATTATTTTGGTTCTGCTTTGGGGCAGGGATTGGGGTTTGGGATGGAAACACCTGAAATATGGTTGTGGGATTGGTGTTTGAATATTAAATGTAATTAAATATTATGAACAGCTTTATAAAATAAAAAAAATCTTAAAAAGAGTAAGAGTAAGTCTTACTTAAGTAGTTAAGACAAGGTGAAATCTACCTTAATTCCCTCAAAAACAATCAGACAAAAAACTGCTATTATTGTTTCACATTTCCCTATATATGTGCCCTAAAAAATTATATTATTGAAAACTTTTTTTTCATTATTTGGACCATACCTTGCATTATTCAGGGCTTACTTATGACTCAGGGATTGCTCTGAGTGGTGTTCAGATGACCATACAAGATGTCAAGGCTCAAAAAGTGTTATCCACTTGCAAAGCAAGCACCTAAATCCCTGTACTGTCTCTAGTATATGACACTAAGATGCCTTACTGTTGTAAAGATGATTATATTATTTTTGGTACTTTATATTCATGTCATAATCATAAAATTCAAAAAATAAAAAATCTTAATAGTTGAACTTAAACAATATAAAAAGTATTTCTTCAAATTGATTGGAAGAAAAAATAGAAACTGGGTACTGAAGTTCTGTTTCTTTAGTGGGAAAAACACATTTAAGTGGACATAAAAAGTTAAAAATTTAAATTCCTTAGACTGTTTGTTTTAGAAGTTTAGGATAAAATTTTTTTTCCAAAATAATTTATTAAGTGGTTCATATCAACTCTAAATTCAAAATTCATCTTTTGTCACTGATATTTACAAACTTATAGATATTGCCTCTGATCAATATATTTACCAAAACATGAGTGATTTGTTTGTTATTCCATAATGACAAATATCAAGCAAGACATTTTAACACTAAGAATTAAATTATACCAGATTGCTTTTAATAGTCCATATTAGGTCAAAGGTTTATCCTTATAATTACATTAATAAGTCTGTGTTAATTCTGGATATCTTGACAGAATCAATATTAACAATTAACTCCTTGCTTTTTGTAATAGCTCATTTGGAGACATTGTTATATATTTCTCATTTCCTTTAAAAGTGGGTTTTTAAGAACACTTATACAGGTATTCACTTTTTTCTTTACTAAGTTAAGGTTTATTTTTTATAATTATATCATCCTAGACATGAAATGTGGTGACAGTATATATCACATCAAAACATTTTACTTGAATCCAGAACATTGCAAGAAGAAATATAAGAAAGGAAATAAGTTTTGACATCTTTGTCAAGTCAAATTGTAGATAATTATTTTAAAGTAGGTCTTTTTTTATATTTAAAAACTGATGAAAATGTGGCCATAATTATTCTGCAATGGTAATTTAAAAATAGTACAACCCATAATTCCAGGAGCTATCAGTTCTATACATACACGTTTATATGTACATGCATATGTGTATATAATATATATAATATACATCTATACCCTATGTATAAAATATGCATATATTTAGGATATTGAGAACTTACTTTGACATGCATTTGATACAATTTATGGTAATTTATTTCCTGTGATATAAGTTTAAAGCTCGATAAACTAATCTTATTATTTTTATATTTTGTGGGGCACTGGATTACTTTTGTTAATTTTTGTTTATTGCTGATTGTATTATCCTGCATTTCTTACTTTAAAAATACTGATTTTCTTTTGCTTCTGGCTGATTCTTAAATGTTCTTAAATTTTTATAGGGCACAGTCTAATTATTTAGAACATTTTTATGTCCTTAGACTTTTATAAACCAGGTTTTGCTTGAGTCTGCAGAAATCGTGAGAAAGTTAATATCTCCCCATTTCATTACAAGACCCCTCTTACCCTTTACTTTCCCCACAAATTAATGAAAGTTTTCTCTGCAACTCATGAGAGCACATTCCAGCTCTATATGAGCTGAGCACAGTTTTACTTTTAGTTTTTTCTCTTCTTTTTCTGATCTTATATAGTTTCCTCACACAATCCCTAACTAGCATTCAACTGTATATGAGAGAGGAACTATGGAAATGCTCCAAATTTATCTATTCATCTCTTTTCTGTTCCGTATTCTCAAATACCACTTGGACCCATCATCATATCAAGATTTCTAGAAACATGCTTCAGTTTTTGTTTCTTCATCGTTAGCTGAAAACTTTAAGTAGGCTGATATCTAAGGAGTTTGTATGGCTACTATGGATTTTTTCCCCCTTGGAAATCTCCACTCTCATTGACCAGTATAAAATGTGTCAGAGTAATTTTATAGATTTTAGTTCACTTTTCTTTCTGTTTCTCTCACTAGCATTATCTATACCTGGCACTACATTTTGCTTAGAGGCAATACTGCTGTGGACTTATCTGCGACTATTATCCTTAAGGAACCCATTCTGTCACCAATGCCTTGAGGATACTTTACCAAAACAACGTCTCACTGTTATTGCAAGAGTTTGGCTTCCTGTTTTACACATCTGCCAATTCATGTTTGAATTAGTATTAACTGCACCACAAATACTTTTAATATTTCACAAATATTAAAAATACTCATGATTTAAAATTAAATTACTTATTATAAATTTTTTAACAAATATAACCTTTAGAAACATGGGATTGTATTCTATTATATGCTATAGAGATGACTGCAAAAGTATATAATTATGCTAAATAATAAGGGACAAGGCCCAGCTATTCTATGACATTTAGGAGGTGTTTTATTACAAGTTCTGGAGGATATTGTGTTTTTCAGGGTATGAGGTGTGTGTAACTACCAGAGCCAGTCAGATGGTGCCCTGGAGCCCAGGGTGATATCCGCTGATATTATAGTGATCATGTGAGGTCCAGGATTCAATCGGATGGATTAGCATGTTCTCCAGTCCCTGTATTATTACCCTGCACCAATAACAATATTTAAATGTGCCCCTTCTCCTAAGTTTAGTTTTAATAATATCCAAGGGCTAGTTTTTCAGCTATAGACAGTGTGAGCTGATGTCTTCTTGCAATATATGCTTGAAGAAGGGACCTTTATAATACCAAATAAAGACTGATATTTCAAATACCATTCTAAGTGCTATTTAGAATTATCAAGATGGTCAGAGCTTTTCCTTCTTTCAATATATTGCAGTGGTATATATATATATATATTATATTTATATATATTATGCAGTCTACTGTGATTTTGAGAAATTATATTAATCGAACATATATCTAAAGCAATGACAATTGTATTATATGGTCATTTTGAATTTTTTTAATTAGTTTTTGTGACATGTAAATAGCTTGTTCTAACCACTTTCACTTACAACACAGAATACTTCTCCAACTTATTCTGGTGTAAAGATTTTGAGTAAATATTTCATGGAACATTAAAGCTCTTAGTAAGTAAAGATTATGGCATTCATTTGCCGCTATTTAATAAGCAAGTAAGCATCTGGATAGTTCATTTTGTAATTTAATAAAATATGGTTTATTTCAAGTTCCTAAAGGGATCTGCAATAAATGAATTGCTTATTTTACATTTATTTGAAACCCAATGCCTGTGATTATTGGGGTATAGTAGGACAAAAGATCATTTCTGAGATTGTTCTATGGGATATGATTTTTTGTGTATGATTAAATTTGCCATGTATTTAAGGATTATAAGTCCATACCTCAGATCTTTTTATAATTAGATGTTTTTCCATTAAGAATGTTGGTCAAGAATAATATGTAGATTTCCACTTAGTGATACGCATACACACCTCTTAGAGAACCTCTTATGTTCAAAAATCCTGTTGTAATGAAGTAATAAAATGCAATTAAATAAACTAAAATTGTGTTAGGGCAACTAATAGTTGCAATAGGAACCAAAAGAGGCTCAGTATTTAACTGGGAGAGTTACTTGGGTTTTATCTCCTATGCTGGATATTATCTGCCAAGCACCTCCAAAACGGATCTCTGAGCTCAGAGCCAGCTGTAAGCCCTGAACACCATGAACCATGTGTGGACCCAAACAACAGGGACTATAGAAAGACTACAGAAGCTGGGGTGTTTATCTTCCACACAGTCACAGTGGAGATGGATTCATTCTTCAGCTTCCGATATTGCCCCAAGCCTCCCTTCTATGATCCCTGAGCACAGTGCAGGGGTAAGCATGAGCCCTGCTGAGAATGGTCCATCCAAAACCAATAAAATAAACAAAAATACCACCAAACAAACAAAGTCAAAGTAAATCTAAGCCAAAGTCTTTCTATGATGACACTTCTTGCTATGTAAAGAAGAATTTTCTTCTTAAAAAGATAATTTATCGTATTTGGATAAATATACTATTATATATGGCTATAAAATGCATATTCTAAAATTTGTGACTTAAATAGAATTTAGCTGTAACAATCATATACAATATTTTTTAAGTGGAGTAGAAAATAGCTTTTTGTAAAATTGATAATTGGAGGCTCTTAAAGGTCACTGTATCATACTAGTGATTAAATTATACCAGTTGAACACCAAGAGGTCCTTTCTCAAGAATGGGGAAGTGTCTGCATTTTATACTATTTATAAACTAAAATGTTGTCTCTGTTGGTTTTGCAGATTCTTTTAAGGGTTTATAAGACTTCTAGGTGAAAGATAGTAGCAATAGTCAGGATATTCACATTTTCTACTTAAATTTTGTTTGTGGGGGGGCACACCCAACAGTGCTCAGAGATTACTACTGGCTCTGCACTTAGTGATCACACTCAGCAGCCTCACTAGACATTATGGGGTGTCATTAATCAGAACTGGGTCAGCCTCTTGCAAGGCAAATATCTGCTGTACTATTTGATCAATCTCATCTGATATTCCCATTTCCTTGCTCCCTTTCTTTGATCTTTAGTTACCACAGGGAAGCATCAAGGCCCTTTGCATCACTTGTACTGTATTTGCATTACAGTAGAGAACTCTGTAGAGAATAATTGAGCTTAGAGAATCTTTCCTAATTGTTCTTGCCTTTTCAGTATGTCTTCTATAGAAATCTTTGATAGCTACAGTTTTTCAAAAAAAATATAATAATAAAACCCTAAGGATATTGTTTCTAACAAGGGGAAATTTTAGTCAACTCAAAAGATAGTCAAACATATCTACACCAAAGCAATTTGTTTACTAAAATATATATTTTTTTGTAATTCAGCAAACATTGATTATATCTTACTTACCTGGACTGGACAGATAGCACAGGGGATAGGGCATTTGCCTTACACCCGGCCTACTCAGCTGACCCAGGTTGGATTCCTCTGCCCTTCTCAGAGAGCCTGGCAAGCTGCTGAGAATATTTCGGCCACATGGCAAAGCCTGGCAAGGTCCCCTTGACTTATTCGATATGCTAAACACAGTAACAACAAGTCTCGCAAAGGAGACATTACTGAGACTGCACGAGCAAATAGATGAACAATGGGAGAACAGTGCTACAGAACAGTGCTACAGTGCTACCTTTCCTGGAAAAATTCTCTTATTAAGTGTTCTTTGAGACCTATGACAATGCTCTGAATTGTCTCTCCCTAGTGATTACTACCTTTAACAAACTACATCTTATAATAGTTTTTGATCTATGAATAATTTATGAAAATAGACTAGTATTGCTATATATCAGTCATTTTCCTTGTTATTTATATACACTATTATTGCATAATTTTCAAGAGTAAGTCAAATTTATTACATTGCTATAAAATTTGAATAGATTATGAAGCTTATTTAATTAGTTTTACCTAATATTTTTTCTTTTCCCAAACTCTATTCAAATACAAAATCAAATCTGGTGGTCAGGTCTCATCATGTCATAGCTCTTCAAAGTATTGATTGGTTAACAGTTTCTTGAGTTTGATGACTTTGACAGCTTTGAGAAATATTAGTCAAGCATTTAATATAACAGGCATCAACTGGAATTTATCTGCAGCTTATTTTATCTGATGATCAGACATTTTTTAATGTGTTTCTATTAGGAAGAACAGAGACAAAATGCCATGGTTTATATTACATTGAGGGCATATATTCTGATATGACAAACAACTATTGACATTAATATTTGTCATATGCGTGAGACAGTGTTCAGCATGCTTTTTAACCATAGTGTTCATCTTTATTCTGCTTTGCCATGCTGTACATTTCAAAGTCATCTCACACTTACAAAGTGGGCCATTATGCCATATAGATGTCTACAATGGTAGAGTATCTATATACTTAAAAAACAAATTCTCTGTGGGGGATATTTGTTTGTTCTCCACATATTTATTTGTTCAATTATTTATCTTAATAAAAGATTATAAAGATTTACTTTTAAATCAATCACAATCACAACCATCCTGTTATTCGTTGATTGCCTCGAGCAGGCCCCAGTAATGTCTCCTTCATCCTTCGTCCTGAGATTTTTTTTAAAAAGTTCCATATTCAAGGCTCTTTCAGAGTTAGGAGAATGAGACCCTTCATTGTTACTGGTATTTGGCATATTGGGTAGGCCACGGGGAGTTTGCCAGACTCCGCTGTGTGGGCAGGTTACAGTCAGTAGCCTGCCAGTTTGTCCAAAGTAGAAATGAGATGATAAGATGTTGCGCAGCCGTGAATGCGGCCGCGTGCTTCCGGGAGCTGGGTTTTATAGTCTCTGGGTCTTGGTCATTGATGGGATTACACGGCGCCAGGGGGCCAGTTGGTGGGTGTGACCCCCGCCTACTGGAATTTGGAGGATCTGGGTGGAGGATGCTCAGCCCCGATCAAAGTAGGCTTGGAGATCTCAGCCCTGGGACCCGCGTGCCTTTGTTCCTCTGCTGGTACCTTCATGTGTGAGGAGAGTGGTATCAGCATGGTGGTGGCTGGTTCTGGAGGTCTTCGGCAGGGAGGGGCAGGGAGGAAAATCAACCTGCTCCCCTCCAAGGGGCCCCGGCAAGGACAGCCAGGCGCGGGGACACGAGACTCTGTCTATTTTTAAATGTGGTTTTATAATCTGATAATTATTTTTTTAGTTCTAATTATTCTTAGGATATTAGATCTTTTTATTATAAGCTTCTCTTTTCAGTGTGTGTGTGTCAGAGAGAGAGAGAGAGAGAGAGAGAGAGAGAGAGATTTGGAGATCTTGTTTGTGATCCAAACTTAAAAGCCAACACGTTTACGGAACGAATATTCCCAATTCTTATTGTTGGATTAGAAAACAAACTAAAAACATGAAACGTATTTGGTTTTTTGTATAAGATTAAAAAATAAGTTAGCAGTTAAATCGGAGGATCTGGGTGGAGGATGCTCAGCCCCGATCAAAGTAGGCTTGGAGATCTCAGCCCTGGGACCCGCGTGCCTATACCCTATACCCCAAAATTTTAGGGGCTATTGAGTTAGTACAAGGCAAATTATCTTGCATGTGATTGGTGTTGGTTCAATCCCTGGTACTATAGAGTCCCCCAAGTAACATCTGGAGTGATCCTTAAGCACAGACCTAGAAGTCAGCCTTGGGTACAGCTGGGTGTAGTTCAACCCCCTTTCCAAATATAAAACCCAAGTTTAGATGATCAATGGCACTTCATCTGGTTTCAGAATTATATCATTCCATGTAGTATATTTTTAAAAATTCGGTTGGTTCCATATTCAGACTCCACCATCTACATCTTTGAATTATGATTATTACTTTTTGTTTTCAGTAAGTATACAGAGTATACTTGTTTTTTTTTACTTGCCTTTAGAGTATAGAAGGCTAACTTAATTTTTATTTGTCCTAATGATCACATATATGTCTTGGGTTATCTTCAAGTCTATGAGCTATGATTCCAGGCTTATGCTTTAAGCTATGTAAATTTAAAAAGGAACAATTTGTAGAGAGCAGATCTTCTTTTATAAGTATGCTCAAGTTATTACATGAGATTATCGCCTACCCACACATCAATCTTAAAGCCAAGAGCTAATTCTATTCATTAATTTTATTTAACTAACCTCCACTTATTGTATGTATACAGTACTAATAATAAACAATCCTAAATCCAAACCTTAAATTGAAGGGTTTTTTGTTTGTTTGTTTTTTTATCAAACTTTCGTTACATAGAAACTTGGACAAATACCTCTAATCGTGAATGATGTTTCAGTTTTGGTGTGATCATTTTAGTTTTTCCATGAGTGCTCTTTCTCTGTCTCTGTCTCTCTTTGTCTCTGTATCTTCTCTCTTTATATATATATATATATATATATATATATTTATACATATATAGGTATAGATTTTTTCCTCACACTCTTTTTTAAATATTAACATATTTAAATGATGCCATCAATCTGACTTGTTCATCATTCCTAGAACACACCATGTGGTTTCTCGCCTTCATAATTTAATAATCTCAACCAAATTGTCTCATTGTAATGAATTTTTACTTGTCTTTAAATTTGGACTAAGTGCTACCTTTCTCTAAGATGACAGAAGTAAATTTTCTTTCTTTCAATTTTAATAGAATCTTACAGATTTTGAGAACACTTTGCAAAATTTTTATGACAGCTATATTATGTGTATCTGGAGAACAGATACTAAAATTTATATATTTTTATCTCACTTGCAATGCCTACATTACCTTCCTTTACATTTTTGTTTAATAACATTTGTTTATAACCATATACAAATATATTTAAATTAAAAAAAAGTGCAATGCTGCATAGATAAAATGATATATCATGTTAAATTAAAGTTAATTTTTTAATCTAATGTAAATTAAGTGATTAAGTAAGTGATTAATGTAAATATTTAAAATATCGTGCCTATTATTTTCTCCGATATCATTTCCAAATTTCTTATATTAGAATAATAAAAATTACTAAAGATAAAATAAAATAGCAGACATTTAAAATGCCATATATAAAATGTTTGAATATGACATAATATATTGAAATTTACTGTGTCTAATTTATAGGATGCAATCCACAAGCATGTTGTAAACAATAGTGCATTGCTAAATCAATAATCAAAACATAATTTAATAAAATATGATGATCATTAATTGTATTTTCTATAGTATTCCATGCATTTTAAACAGGAGTTCCATATTTTTTGCTACTATATAAATCTATTGTGAAAATTTCCATTATAGATATGAAGCATTAGAATGTAAGAGTAGGCTGGTGAAGTAGTACAGTCACTTACTTTATAGACAGTTCACCCGAGTTTGATCCCCAGTCAGGTGACTCCTGAGTGAAACTCCAGAAATAGCAGCCCCTTAACACCTCTGGATGTGGCTCACTACCCCCACAAAATGAAGATAGGAGGTTTATGATAAATGTTTTAAAAAAATATTAGAAAAGTGAGTAATTTTATATATAGCTAATCATTTAAACTCCACCAATCATAAACTATTTTAACAAAATAAACTGATGTTATAATTAGAAAATTAAAATAAATAATAAAACTAGAGTAAAACTTAGTTTAAAACTTAGCTGCTGCTGCTCCTTTCCTCAGGGTGTGGTGAATTGAAACAGTTCAGTACAGCTCTGTAATTTAACAGACTTCACACTGATCAATTAAGATAAGTCATACATTGCTTTAATAGCTGTATTGTGATCATTTCATCTATATTAGAATATATATATGTATATATATATATATTGCTTTGGGGGTCACACATGGCAATGCACAGGGGTTAGTCCTGGCTCTGCACTCAGGAATTACTCCTGGCGGTGCTCAGGGAACCATATGGGATGCTGGGAATCAAACCTGGGATGGCCACATGCAAGGCAAATGCTCTACCTACTGTGCTATCATTCCAGCCTCAGATTAAATTTATTTTAAATATTAAAATTAAAGTTGTGGATTTTAAATGTATGCACCCCCCAAAAAATAATCTGATGTTTTGAAAACTTTATCTATTGGGTGGCAGTGTCAAACCCAGTGATGCTCAGGGTTTACTCTTGACTCTTCACTCAGGAATTACTTCTGGTGGTGGTGCTTGCGGGACCATATGTGATGCCACGGAGAACAGAGCAGAGTCTCCTGCTCCCGCGCCGGGCTGTCCTTGCCGGGGTCCCTTGGAGGGGAGTGGGTTGAGTTTCCCTCCCCGCCCCGACCAGGGTTCTGGCAGCCGAAGACCTCCAGAACCAGCCACCACCTTGCTGAGACCACTCTCCACACTCATGAAGAGACTGGCAGAGGAACAAAGGTATGCGGGTCCCGGGGCTGAGATCTCCAAGCCTGCTCAGATCGGGGCTGAGCATCCTCCACCCAGATCCTCCACATTCCAGTAGGCAGGGGTCATACCCACCAGCTGGCCCCCCTGGCGCAGATGTAATCCCATCAATGGCCAAGACCCAGAGACTATAAAACCCGGAAGCGCGCAGCCACATTCACGGCTGCAAGACATCTTATTATCTCATTCTTACAGCGGTAGGGTGTTTTCCTTGCACGCAGCCAACATGGCTGACCCAAGTTCGATTCCTCCGCCCCACTCGGAGAGCCCGGCAAGCTACCGAGAGTATCTCGTCCGCTCGGCAGAGCCTGGCAAGCTCCCCGTGACGTATTCGATATGCCAAACACAGTAACAACAAAGTCTCCAATGGAGACGTTACTGGGCCCACTCGAGCAAATGGATGATCAACGGGAGGGCCTTACTTACTTACTTTGGACAAATTGGCAGGCTACTGAATGTAACCTGCCCACACTGCAGAGTCTGGCAAACTCCCCATGGCATACCCAGTATGCCAAATACCAGTAACAATGATGGGTCTCATTCTCCTAACGCTGAATGAGCCTTGAATACGGCACATTTTAAAAAATCTCAGGGCTAGGATGAAGGAGATGTTACTGGGGCCTGCTCGAGGCAATCGATGAACAACAGGATGGCCATGATCGTGATGGTGATGCGATGCCACAGATCAAATCTGGGTTGGTTGCATGCAAGGCAAGTGTCTGATCTGCTTTTTAAGGGGCTCCTTTTTTAAGTCACAAAATCATGTATATGTAAACTAAATTATCCCTTGGCATTGGAATGGAATTTTTGACTGTTGTTTAAATAACATTTCTGTAGCTTTGAACATGTCTGAGCATTTATTTTGTTATGTTTTTCTGAAACATGTAATTTGATATATTTATCTAATAACATGAAACTCTGGCTCAGGCATGTATATCTGAAGAGCCATTGCAATATCATGCTCAGCCCATGTTTATTCAGTGGAAAGCCATCAGCGTTGATGGAATTCAGGAGAAGTTGGACAGCAGAAGTTAGTCAAGCATGTTAAATGGACTGAAGTGTAAAATGCAATGACTTCTCTGAATTGAAGTTTGTCTCAAACATTCAGCCTAATCTTTTATGGTTACTCAGGTGCAAAAACAGAGCAATTCAAACATAAGCTAGTTAGTTTATTGTAAATTCTTTGAATACTGTCTGTTTCACGCTGTGTACCTGGTTTTATCTGTATTTTAAAAAAAAGCAACATTTATTACTTGTAGGCTAAAGATTCATTGTGTTTAATAAATCGATTGGCATTTCAAAGAAAACTCAAGTGGAATGAATCTCACTCTAACATTTTCCAAAGATATTTTTACTTTATATGAATGTGGCATCTATATGTGCACATACTGTATCATAGCACTGAGAATAGCACTGTCCTCCTCTTGTTTATCAATTTCCTCGAGCAGGCACCGGTAATGTCTCTATTGTGAGACTTGTTGTTACTGTTTTGGGCATATCAAATATGTCACGGGTAGCTTGCCAGGCTTTGCCATGCAGGCGGGATGCTCTCGGTAGCTTTCCGGGCTCTCTGAGAGAGGTGGAGGAATCAAACCCTGGTCATCCATGTGCAAGGCATACACCCTACCAGCTATGCTATCCCTCTGGCCCATCCTGTATCATATATCATATAAATCTATTGCATATAATATAATATAATAGAAATAACATGCGATATATGGGCCATCTAATAATTTGTATGACGTGCATGTATATATATGTTATGAAGTTGTATTTTTATTATATATACATGTTTCTCATATAGCATTTATTCTATCCCACGCTCTTTTATGCACATTTTCATCAACTGATATTGTTAAGTTTAAAGTTGCTTGACCTTTACTCTGCTTTTTGATTTTTAATATTGAAATGAAGGCAAACTATATAAAAGCATAAATTTATGGGACATTATTTATATATTTCAACCTTTTCAATGCACTCAACGTTATTAACTAATTAATAGATTCTTCTTGACTTGGAGATAATGTCAAATGGCATCCAAAATTTATGATAACTGAAATTTAGGATCCAGAAAATTGAATTTAGAAGCTAATATGGAAGATATTCCAAGGTTCAAAGTATGCATGTGTCTTATCTCATTGCTGTAATTTGATTCTTGAGAGATATTATTTTTTAGAAGTTAACTTATTGGGCTATGTGTAATCCACTGACAATGCGAGTTGAAAATTGTCACATTAGACCAGAACTGAGTGTTGAAAGGAGGCAAAATGATGCCTTTATCAGTAACAGTATTGAAAACCATAGAGCACAAAAGACAAAAATGTAAAAGGAGGGGAACAAAAGAACAGTGTCTGTGATAAAAGAGACTGATGATATAAGGGGTGCGGGGGGATCTGGAAACATTAAATGGTGGGAAATGTACTCTAGTGAAGGGATGATTGTTGGAACATTGTATTACTGAAACCAAATCATAAACAACTTTGTAAACTGTGTATCTCATGGTGATTAAATTGAAAAATACAATTTAAAACAAAATAAATAAAATAAAGCAATAAAAAAAAGTCTTGAGTCACTGTCACTTTTATTTCAAATCTACCCTATACCACAAATGATCATTGAAATGTTTAGTTTCAACTGAGATCTTCTAAGTAACCACTTAATGATAAAAGTAATAATGCTTTCTATAGTAATTTCCTTAAAGTCATGTTTCCAAAATGTGTAATGTATTAATTTATGTTTGGATAAAAGTCAGTTTATGAATTTGAATATTTTAAATAGTCATTTTTTTCCTTTTGTTTGGGAGGCCATACCTTTCTGGTTGCACAGTTGATTTTTCGGCTTTGTACTCAGGGATAACTCCTGGAAGGGCTAAGGGGACTGAAATGTGAAAGGCAAGTACGTTTTCTAATGTCTTGTGACCTTGGTCTCAAATAATTTACCATAATCAGACTATAGTGCTTACAGTTGATCTTTTAGCATTTTCTATTACTGTGGTTGGAGAGACAGCACAGCAGGGAGTGGGTAGGTTGTTTTCCTTGCATGTTGCCCAGGTTTTGATATCCAGCATTCTGTATGGTCCCCTAAGCACTGCCACGAGTAGTCCCTGAGAAACAGAGTCAGGAGTAACCACTGAACATCACAGGGTGTGACTCCCAAAACAACAACAACAATTTCTATTTCTAAAACCTGTTTTCTATATATATTCCACATTTTCTTTCTGGAAAGGTATTTAATATGCAGCACTACAAGCATCCGTGAGAGATGTCTATCTGAAAATACATTTTCTAAGAGCATTTTGGATATCATGATAAAATTTATACTTGTAACTATTTCTTGTAACAAATAAAAGCAAAGACAATGAGATTGGTATCTAGTTTATGCATAAAGAGATCTTTCAAGTGACTAAGGCATTTAAGATTCCATTGCTCTCCAGTAAACTCTTGTGTGCTTGTTTCTTTGCTTAGCTGTTTGTTTTGGGGTCAAATCTGCTGGTGCTCAGGCTTTCTCCTAGCTCTATTCAATGATCACTCCTGATCATTGGGAAGAGCCTTGGGCAGTCATATGGAATGCCAGGATTGAACCCTAGTCTCCTGCATGACAGACAAGTGCTGTACTATCCCCCCAGGCTCTCAAGTGTATCTTATCAAATCTATCTGCAGAAATGAACTATCACAATATAAATGTTCCTATTCATCATTCATTTCATTTTTCATTTCATCATCCTGTTAATCGTCGATTGCCTCGAGCAGGCCCCAGTAACGTCTCTTTCATCCTAGCCCTGAGATTATATTCACGGCTCTTTAGGAGAATGAGACCCATCATTGTTACTGGTATTTGGCATATTTGGTAGGCCACGGGGAGTTTGCCAGACTCTGCCCTGTGGGCAGGCTACATTCGATAGCCTGCAAGTTTGTCCAAAGTAGGAATGAGATAATAAGATGTCGCCGGCCGCGAATGCGGCCGCGCGGTTCCGGGATCTGGATTTTATAGTCTCTGAGTCTTGGCCGCTGATGGGATTACACGGCGCCAGGGGGCCAGGTGGTGGGTGTGACCCCCGCCTACTGGAATTTGGAGGATCTGGGTGGAAGATGCTCGACTCCAATTCGAGTAGGCGTGGAGGTCTCGGCCCCGGAACCCGCGTGGCAGAGACTGCACTGCTAAAATAAAATGAATCCTATAAGTGTTATTCTTCATATTACTCTATTTTTGTAAAAAAAATGCTTTGTTTATAACATGTTTTAACTATAACATATTGTTTAAAAAGTCATGTTTTATAGATTTAATGATGGGGCCAAATGTCATAGCAGTAGTTTTTGAATGAATTAATTTGACACAATATTTTGTGGCCTCTTTCTGTTCAATATGCTAAGAATGGAAAAAAAAATCATCAAAAAGAAAACAGCAGAATTGATATGGTACAAACTAATGGATCCTAACCCTACACTGAAGAACTTTATTAGATATATTTTAACAGCTCATTTACTTTTATAAATGCATTTTCCTGTGTTCTGTCATATTGTAGGTTATAAATGTAAGTGGTAACAACAATAGGCTTTTCGGGTTTTGTTCTCTATAAATTTCAATAAGAAAAAGAATTAATCTGTAGACATATGTTAGCCTCTGCTATTTTTTTAATTCAAGTTTGCATTTTCAACAGAATAAGAGATCATCTTTGTTAGCCTGAATGGATTGTATTTACATGTGTGGTTAAAGCACTAAAAGTATAACAGTAACATTTAGTCTGAAATACAGACATATAACAAAATCAGGAAAAATAAATATATTACAAGAATTTATTCTCCAATCGATACACAGTGGAATAAGGTCCATAAATCTCCAGACATCCATGCAAACATAGATACAGTAGCACCTGAAGGGAAAAAAAAAAAGCGAAGGAAAAGGAGTTTATATATACAGGCAGGTTCCTTACTACTAATGCAGCTATGTGGAATACTGTATGCCTTGTGTAATATGTAAAATAAAACACAGGGCTTGGCCTAAAAGTTTTGCATGAAAGTTTAAAAATATGTGTGTCTATTTTCCTTTTTTTTATTGTTCTCAATATTGATATGGACTAAAGTATATGGCTGTTTTTAGGAAAAGGGGAAAAAACATGACAAAAGATATATGATTTTCTTCCCTTCTGTTTTCCCAGGGATGTAGTGTGTAAATTCACATTCTTGGGCTGTGGAAACCCCTTTCAAGTGGGGATTACACATGAACAGATATTCGCCGGCTCTCCGGGCAGCTCTCTCTTGCCACCTGAGTAAAGTGCTCTTGAACCGCTTCTCCACATGAGACAGCCATAGCCTTGGACCTACGAAGAAAGAAGGGCCAAGCTGGTTGCTGATTGGCTGCTGTTTATTCAACCTCTTGTCTCTCCCAGCTCTCTCCATCTGTCTCTCTGCCTATCTCTCTTTAACTGTACAATTCTTTCTTCCCTTTATATCCATCTCCTCTCTCTCTCTCTCTCTCTCTCTCTCTCTCTCTCTCTCTCTCTCTCTCTGCTGTCTCTCTTCTCTCCTTATCCTTCGATAACCCCCTTCCTCCCTGCAGCCATTTTTTCTTCTCTCACGACACCTCCCCAACCACGTTTTGCCATGGGAAGCGTGCTCCACATATTTTTTCCAGTCTTCCTGACCACCTGCAGCCCAGGAGGGTAAAACAGCCCTTAAACCTCCTTAGATCTCTCCTCTCCTCTCCTTAGACCTGCAACTTAATTAACATCTTCAATTCTCTTTTCTAGTTATCATTCTGTATAGACACTTTTAGGTTTGTAGGGTGACTCTCCTGGGGACGTCTCACCACAGACTCAGACTACAGTGCTCAGGGCAGATCAATCATTCCTAACCCCAGCAGGGTCCAAATCTAGTTATTACCTTTTGGATTATGACAGAATTTGTCCATGACCATGTTCTTAACTTATAGTTAAGCATTATGGCACTTTAGCAAGGCCCATTCGATGCCAGGGTAGCTCATAGCTCACCACTTGCCCTGGGTCCATTCAGTCCCTTATTGGGACCCTGCTTTTGGGGTGCTAGGAAATAAGGGCAACTGAGGCTTAAGTACAAAGAACAGCTGTCCAGGAGATAATATTATCAAGAGTCAATCAAGTCCCGAGTCTCAGGCTTGTCTTTTTAACTGTCTTCCTGTGTCCATACAAAAAGCAATTGCTTTGAAATAACTAACCATGCAAAGGACAGTAAGGGGAAGAGAAAGACAATGTTTACAAGTCAGAGTCTGATTGGGAGACAAAGGCATTTGACAAGTTGGGGAGGAGGGCGGCAATCAACAAACACAAGCTCTCTGAGGCCAGGAAGGAAGGGCAAACCAATGTACCAATGTTATCCTACAGTGTGAGCATAGCCAGTGGTGATGTGGGCTTATTCCTTCCTCTGAACTCAGGGTCACTCCTGGCAGTGTTCTGGAGTATCAGGTATCAAAACAGGTCAGCCACATGTAGCCAAGCACCTTACCAATGTACTCTCTAGTTCCACAGAATATATGATTTTCTTAATAGTATTAGCACTGTCTTGTAGCACTGTCCTGTTGTTCATCAATTTGCTTGAGCGGGTACCAGTAACATTTCCATTGTGAGATTTATTGCTACTGTTTTTGGCATATTGAATACATCACAGGTAGCTTGCCAGGTTTTGCCGTGTGGGCGGAATACTCTTGGTAACTTGCTGAGCTCTCTGACTGGGATGGAGGAATTGAACCTGGGTCGGCTGCATGCAAGGCAAACACCTTACCTGCTGTGATATCGCTCCAGTACTTAGTATTAACTTTATATACATATATATATGTATATACATATATAAATTTGTTGGAATACAAGGAGCTTAGGTCTATCAGGTTACACCCACCACAGTGCTCCCAGGTCACTTCTATTCCTTTGTTTATCTATAACCACTTCTTAGTGCTCTCTTCCTCAACCAGTTAATCAGATTTTCCCCAACAGAATTTGTTAATTTGTAAGGTCATATCCTTCTAGGGCACTGAACTTGTATTGTAAGTTAATATTTCCTTTCTCCTCTCCTTATGTTTAATGCAATGTCCTCTTTGTATAGATACAGGAAGACAATTAATATTATGTTTTGTAGCTTAAGATTTAATTGGCTTTGAATATTATTCACTCCTGGGCATCTGTTTTCTCAACATAAGCCTCAGTTGCCTTCACTTCCTAGCACCTGAAGGGCAGGGTCCCGACAAGGGACTGGATGGAACCAGGGCAATCCGGTAAGTTATATGCTACCCTGACATCAAGATGGGCCAGGCCAAGGTGCCATGATTCTTAACTACAGGTTAAGAGTTTGATCATAGGCAAATGCTGTTATGATCCAAAAGTAACGACGAGACCAGGACCCTGCTAGGAATAGGAAAGACTATCTGGCCTGAGAGCTGTAGTCTGAGGTCAAGATGGCCCTAGGAGAGCAATTCTATAAGCTTAAGGTCTTTCTTACTGTGTCCACACAAAAGGTCTTTCTTACTGTGTCCATACAAAATGATTTACATTATATATGCTTATATGTTTGTTGGACAAGGAGAGGAGAAACACACCCAGTGGATTCCATTCTAGGGTGAGTCAATCTGTTAAATGAGAATCTGCCCTAGAAGCTGCTTTCCCATTTGTCCTGACTAGTTTGGATGAGGCTGAACATTCCTCCCCTTCAAACTGCCTTGAGTAAATAATTTAATTATATTGTAAGAGGCAGTTTCCCTTTTCTCACAGAAATCTCAGGTGCTAGCCAGGCTGATCTTTGAGATGTAGATACCAGGTTCAAGTCAGGCTAGTCTTTAGGATGCAAAGCTCAGATACTTGTCTTTGGGATGTAGATTCCAAGCTCTAGCAGACTGGTCTTTGGGATGCAAATCCAAATGCTTATAGCTTGTGAAAGTGCTTGTGAAAGGTTTCAGTCTTGGTTTTGGTCTTCTTTCTGGAGGCCAAAATTACTGGGATCCATGGTGGTGGGAAATGGGCACAGGTGGTGGGATGGGTATTTGATCATTGTATAATTGAAACCCAAGCACAAAAATGTGTTAGTCTGCAACTGTACCTCATGATGTCTCACTATTAAAACATTTTTTGTTAAATAAATAAATAAATAAAATACAGGATGTGAAGTTAAAAAAAAATTACTGGCCGGTAGATATAAAGAAACAATGTATGTTTTGCCACCTCAATGTTCATTTTGTAACTCCTTTTGATGACATCACTCTATTGCACCCTTTAGAGGTACCATGATCTATATAAGGGAGATTTCAGGGCTCTCTGGGGGAACACTTGCCTGAGAGAACCTGGGAAGATGTGCTGAGAGAACTGAAGAGACAAGTCTGAGAGAATGGGGACAGAAGCTGAGAGAACAAATGAGCACATGCTTGAGAGATCCTGGGCCCTCCATGACATACATTTCTTCCATTAACAAACTGCTACTAAGACCAACCAGCCTAGCCCTCGTTTCCTTCCTTTGCCTGACCATCGCCAACGACCTCCCTGGAGTGGGCTAACGGCCTGAGACTACTGAACGCTGGCGGCGGGAGAGATAGGCTGCTGCCCTCCCTTTGCAGGCCTTCTTTTCTGTGTTTACACATAAATTCTCTAAATATTTCACACAAAATCTAATGATTTCATGTAATGTTGTTTACTGAAGAAAATTCCTAATACACATTGACAAACTTGACCTAAATAGTCTAACATGGATTAAAAATTCTCTATCACATAGCAAATTTTTCTCTCCTTTAATTTTTAATTATGTTTCAAGATCTGAGTATGTGACTATATGTTTCTTTATACAAAAGGAGGTTTGGGATTTTTTGTTTGTTTTTTGTTTATTTTTGCATTTAGAGAATTCATAGATATTAAGGTACAAACCTGTGCAAAGAAACAAAATGTCTTAGTGAATTACTATGTTTCATAAAAATTGATAAAACTATCAACGGATATGAAGGTTATGCAACAAGAAATGTTTATGGCTTTGAATTCTGGTACATGGTAACTTACCTGTTAGTTACTTTTATGAAATTAGAACTTTTAGGTGAAATTAATGATTTAAAGTAAATAGGAGCGATAGCACAGCGGGTAGGGCGTCTGCCTTGCACGCAGCCAACATGGCCGACCCGAGTTCGATTCCTCCGCCCCTCTCGGAGAGCCCGGCAAGCTACCGAGAGTATTCGATATGCCAGACACAGTAACAACAAAGTCTCCAATGGAGACGTTACTGGGCCCGCTCGAGCAAATCAATGATCAACGGGAGGGCCTTTACTTTACTGGAGGATAGATGAAGATTAGGGAACATATTGATGTAGGTAGGTAGATAGGGAAAGACCCTTTGCAATGAAATAAAGTTTCATAAAAGAAGAATTCTAGGAATGACCCACCTTGTGGATACAAAAAATAAAGACCTGATAAGACCATTCGCAGACCCTGAGGATATAGGCCTTCTCTCTATGAAGTTCCTCTTTTTGGACCTCCCTAGTAGCCTCCTTAGCAACGGACTTTTACCTGGGAAGGAGCTTCACGTGGGGGCAGGCTAGAGAAACCCTATAAAGGCCACTTTGAACAAACGAAGGGCGCACATACGCTGCCCAAGCCCATGTGCTGCTTGTGCCCATGTGGCCGAGCACATGTGGTGCCTGAGCACATGTGTCACCCGCATCTCCCCTCTTGAGATGTGTACTTCCATGCTTTCGTGTCTAATGCTAGGATGTGTGTAGGGGCTCTCTGCCCTTGGAGAAGCCCCTGTTCTCTCTTGAGTACGTTACTCTCTCTCACCCTCTCTCCCTCCATACCTAAAAATCCTCCAAATAAAATCTATTTACTTCACTGCTTGTCTACTCCTGAAATTCCTTACTGTGAGGCGAGACAAGAACCCAGTAACCCTGGGTCCAGGGTGGCAGAGGTGGGTGGGGATAAAGTGACCGTCTTTCTCCACCCCACTTCACATAAGTCACGTGTGGGGCCCACCGACATCAACATCAGTAGTAAGCCGTCATCTTTTCTTGATTTTACTTATGTAGCTTTCTAGTAAATGTGGACAATTTTTTACCACATAGTATGACTGAATTATTTCAACATCATGTGTCCAAAGTAGAAGAAAGTGCACGTTCTGTTACAGATTGCTAAGAGTTTTCTCACAGGAAACATCGAAGAAATTGGTAGGAAAAAAGTTTTAACACAATTACACACATACATAAAGACACAAGTAGGAATTATATAATGTGACAGGAAGTTAGTGCTTAAGTGATATTTTAACACTAAAGAAAAATGTCTAATGCAAAAAGTAAATTTTTAAAAATTTAACCAGCATTTTTTCATAGATCAAAAATTACCAGTTTTACATTCAAAGTACACAGTTATATCCCTCTAGAATATATGAGATGTTAATTTCAGTAAAACATAAGTTTAAATTAAATTAGCTTTAAACTAATAGGACTCTATCATTACATTATTTATGTATAATAATTACATGTATTAATGTGTATCTTAGAATAAAAATTGTGGCCGGAGTGATAGCACAGCGGGTAGGCGTTTGCCTTGCATTCAACCAACCCGGGTTCAATTCACAGCATTCCATATAGTCCCTGAACACCGCCAGAAATAATTCCTGAGAGCAGGAACCAGGAATGACCCCTGTGCATCACCGGGTGTGACCTAAAAAGAAACAAAAAAGAATAAAAATTAATATCTTATCCATGCCTTGCTTCCAAGAAATAGCAAAATAAAATAAAGTACTACAAAGCATAGTCTAAAACAATTTTTAACTTGAAAATGTGTGCAAATTGTTATTTATTTTTTCTTTTAAGTAAAACTACTTACATTTTAAAATTATAAGAAATACTATAAGCCATATTTTAAATATATATCCATATCTATATTTATGGTTGATAATGGTTAACTGAGGCATTCAGTCATAATCCCACATATGGTCCGATCCCACCAAACTCCAAGCCAGGCTGTTTTCATTCGGGGAACCCCAGAGGGAGGCAGGGGAGAAACCTTCCAAGGGAGCCAGCCCCAGCAGCTGACCTTCACTACCCAACCACTGCCACACTCCAGGCTGCTTTCCAGCTTCGCAACCACACAACGAACCATAAGACACTTCCTACTCACTTACCATAATTACCAAACCATGTTTAATGAACTCCAGTCGGTAATGGCTCTAGTCAAGCATTGTCTTCAAATCTCATTACGTGTTCAGCCCATCTGATTTTCGATGCCTTGGCAAACGAGACAGCGTCCCTAATTCTTAACCGCGGATGGAGGTCGGAACTCCATATTCTTTCTTTCATTTGAGTGAAGCATGATACTCCAAGCATAGCTCTTTCGATTCCTCTTTTGGAGACCTGAATAGTGTTCTCATCCTGTGTTCGTAGGGCCCAGGTCTCTGAGGAGTATGTTAATGCAGAAAAAATAGTGGAATTTAAGAGATGTGCCCAGAACCAGAGGTTCTTCATCCTCTTAGCTGTTTCTTCAACATTCTTGAAGGCTTTTCAAGCCACTCTCTTTCTCCTGTGCAACTCAGGTGCCAGGTCATTCATCATGTTGACTTCTCGACCTAGGTACACATAACTCTTGCATTCGCAGATGGTCGTCCCATTGAGAGTGAATTGGACATCAAGAACGAGACTGTTTCTCATAAACATTGTCTTTGTGAGATTCAGCTGTAGTCCGACCTTTCCACACTCATGGTCAAAGTCAACCAGCATTTGTGCCACTTGGCTGATGTTTGGTGTTATAAGAACAATGTCATCAGCGAAGCAGAGGTGGTATAGTTGCCGACCATCTATTTTCACTCCCATTCCTTCCCATTCCAGTCATCACATGACGTTCTCGAGGGTGGCGCTGAAGAGTGTTGGTATTGCCCAAACTCTCTTTTGACATCAATGATCACCTCCCTGTAGAATGATGAGATCCTGGTAGTGAATTCGCAATACTGCACATGGAGGATCCTGAATGTAATGACACTGAATGCCCTGGTTGGCTAGGGCCTCGATGACTGCTTCACTCTCAACAGAATCAAAGGCCTTCTTGAAATCAATGAACGTTAGACAGAGCAGCATCTTGAGCTCCCACGAAATCTCAATGAGATTGGTTATTGTGGATATGGTCGATTGTGCTAAATCCTTTTTCGGAAACCAGCCTGCTCGCATGGTTGTCTTTCATCTAATGTTCTGCCAATCCTATTCAAGATGATTCAAGTGAACAGCTTGAAGACGACAGACAACAGGCAGATCGGGCGATAGTTGCCAATGTCGTGGATATCTCCCTTCTTGTACAATAGTACAGTCCTGCTGGTTTTTCACTGAGACTGAACCTTGCATTCAGACAGGTAGCGTGTGAAGAACCGAGCCATTGTATTGATGAGTACTGATGGCAGGTTCTTCAGGTGTTTGAGTCTGACCTTGTCTGGGCCCAGTGCTGTTTGCTTCTTTACTGATGAAATGTCATGTCGGATTTCGGAAGGCAGAACATTGGGAACGGCATATCCATCCTGTGAAATTTGGTATGTGGGCAGGTGGACTTTGCTATCAAAGAGATCTGAGTGGAAGTCATGGATAATCTTCTCCATTGCCTTTCTGGAAGATGTGATAGATCCATCAGGATGTCGGAGGGCAGTCATGTTGGTCTTGTAGTTGGCGGAAGACAGGCTGGTGTTGCGAATGTTTTACCAGCTTATGCCACATTGGCCAGCACTGCTGCTCTTCTCTTTTTGAGGTATTCCTTGATTGCTTCTCTGCACTGCTTTGTGAGCTATTTGCTTGTGATTGCCTGAGGCTTGTTCCAAGCCATGTTGGCAAATGAGCTTGAGAGTTTTTGAAGACAGGCGTCTTTTTGTGGCTATCTGTCTCTAAGCATTCTTTGCACAACCATGGAGGTGCTGAACCAGTCAATCATATTCCTCGTCAATGTTGCCAACGATGGCATCTTCCCATGTTGCTGCAATACTGCCAAACTGCTCTCAGTTGGTGGTCATCCTGGGAGTTCTCTTCTTAAACTTTGCAGCCCTTTCTCCCAGCTCTGTGAAGCAGAATTTTGCACGAAGGTGTTGGTGGTCCAATCCAATTTGGAATTTTGGGACAACAGCAACATCAGTAAGGCAAAAACATTGATTGAATATGATGTGGTCAATTTCGTTGTGGAACCATCAACTGGGAAACTCCCATGTCCAACATTTAGATTCGGCCTTCTGGAATTGTGAGTTACCATGGATGGTCTTGGATGACATGAACTCAGACAGTCTCTCACCTGTTCATTCCATTCTAGGCCAAGGGTCCTGATGTGGAGTTCTTCGGTGGATCTTCTTGGACTTATCTTGGCATTAATACCACCGACAATGATCTTGTAGAAAGTGTGATCTTCTTTATAAAACTTCTCCAGTTCCATGTAGAACTTCTCAAGTTCTCCTTCATAATAATTGGATGTTGGTGCGTAGACAATAAAGATAGAAACTGCCGGCAGTGAGCTATATCTATTCAAGTGTAATTGTCAGATTCGGATTGTTAGGTATTTGAATTAATCAGTATTTATGGCCAAGTTTGTGTTGAAAAGGACATGGACACCACCAATGCCTCCTTTGTCGCATGTTCCGAGGAAAAGTTCTTCCCCAGTGTCAAAAATGGTGTGATGTGATTGTTGCTTTCTTGTCTCAGTCAAGAAAGCACTTGCACCATCAGGTCCTCGATGGATACATCTGATGCCAGTGTACGTGCATTGAAAGTACAGTTTTTTTGTCTTTCTTCATTTTGGCAGCCTAGGTCAGACCTGAGATTTTATCAGTCTCTCCTTCCTCATCCTTCTTATCGCTACCACATTGGTGGATCTTTCAGTGTCAGGGGAATGAGACCCATTGTATTTCCTTTTTGGCATATTGAATACACCACGAATAGCTTGTCAAGCTCTTCTGTGTGGGCAAAAGACTCTTGGTAGCTTGCCAGGCTCTCTGAGAGGGATAGAGGTTTTTAGGGTGACCTCTAATCATCCTTGTAGGTGTTCCCATGGTTCAAACCATATGTCAACACAATCAAATATGGTGCGATAATCTTGTATTAAGTGTTTTATGATGCGTTGCGCAGCCTCATGGTGGCCACGTGGTCCAGAAAATGTCCTGGAGTGTGTCAGCGGCTGGGTAGTGGAGGTAGTGGAGGTAATGGAGGTCTGCCGAGCTACTGGGAGCAAGCAGAAGATCTCTGTTCCCGGGTCCATTGAGCCTGTAGTCTGAGGTTCAGAGTTTCACTTCCCTAGCTCTGTGGGGCTTCACTCGTGTGTGAGTCTCAGCCTGAGTGTCTGAAAAGTGTACTGGAGTGTGTCGGCGGCCAGGTAGTGGGGTAGTGGGGGTAGTAGAGCAGGCAGAGGATCTCTGTTCCCGGGTCTGTTGAGCCTGGAGTCTGAGGTCCAGAGTTCTGATAGCACAGCGGTAGGGCATTTGCCTTGCACGCAGCCAACACGGCCGACTCGAGTTCGATTCCTCTGCCCCTCTCGGAGAGCCTGGCAAGCTACCGAGAGTATCTCTCCCACACGGCAGGGCCTGGCAAGCCACCCGTGATGTATCCGATATGCCAATCACAGTAACAACAAAATCTCCAATGGAGACGTTACTGGGCCCGCTCGAGCAAATCAATGAACAATGGCAGGGCCTTTATCTTTATATATATATATATATATACATATATATATATATATATGAGCCTGGCAAACTATGGAGAGTATCCTGCCCACATGGGCAGAGCCTGGTGAGCTCCCCGTGGTGTATTCAATATGCACAAACCAGTAACTATAACAGGTCTCATTTCTCTGACCCTGAAAGAGCCTCCAATGGTTGGGAAAGACAAGGAAGGAGAGGCTACTAAAATCTCAGGGCTGGGACAAATAGAGAGGTTACAGGTGCCCGCTTGAGTAAATCGATGAACAATGGAATGACAGTGATAAAGTAACAGTGAATTGTTAACTGAAAGGTAACCAAAATTATCAAGATAATAAGCATGGACATTTGGTAACATGATCTCAGTAGCTCATCCATAGTTTAAGAAATTCTTAGAAAAGAAATCTGCAGTCTCTCTATGAGTCAGAAAATGAAGAGCATCTCAATTTGGAAAAGTACGTGCAAACAGTATTGGACTTCAGTAAAATGAGATGTCATTAGGTTCTAGATGTAGTATTGCTCCTCAGATCATTAACTAATGACACTAAGAGAAAAACACAGAAAAAAATCAGCATAAGAAAGCAAGTTGTTACTCTGGAAAAGGGCTTCTATAAGTAGCTAGCTAGTTTAATGTATAAATTTATAAAGAAGTCCATTCGTATCTGAAAAAGAAAGTCCAAATATCAACTTAAAAGATTATGTTCTGTTACTACTAAACCAAATATGTGCAGTCTTCTACCCCCGCGCCTGGGTGTTCCTTCCCGGGGCCCCTTGGAGGGGAGCGGGTTGAGCTTTCCTCCCCGCCCCGACCAGGGCTCCGGCAGCCAAAGACCTCCAGGACCAGCCACGACCATGCTGAGACCACTCTCCGCATACATGAAGGTAATGGCAGAGGGACAAAGCCACGGGGTTCCGGGGCCAAGATCTCCAAGCCTACTCAGATTGGAGTCGAGCATCTTCCACCCAGATCCTCCAAATTCCAGTAGGCGGGGGTCACACCCACCACCTGGCCCCCTGGCGCCATGTAATCCCATCAGCGGCCAAGACTCAGAGACTATAAAATCCAGATCCCAGAACATCTTATCAGAACTTTTTTTTATGACATCTTATTGTCTCATTCCTACTTTGGACAAACTTGCAGGCTATCGAATGTAGCCTGCCCACAGGGCAGAGTCTGGCAAACTCCCCGTGGCGTACCAAATATGCCAAATACCAGTAACAATGATGGGTCTCATTCTCCTAAAGAGCCTTGAATATAATCTCAGGGCTAGGATGAAAGAGACGTTACTGGGGCCTGCTCGAGGCAATCGACGAATCGACTAAACCAAATATGTGCTCACTGAGTCCCATTCCAGGATATATCAAAATAAACTCAGTGATTAGAATTGCATAAAATATTCTAATACTTTATATAAAAGATGTTTTGTGTTTCAAAATAAGGAAAATGGAAATATTGAATTATACACCATACTAAAAAGATCCTAGGTTTAGTCACTATTGATATACCATTAAAATATCTATAGTCAGGTTTTCTTAAATATCACACTTATTTTTAATATTAGCATATAAAGTACCAAGTTAAAGAGGCCAAAGCAGTTTTCAGTGGAATGAAACATGGTGATTGAAAATCATTTAATTTTGAAATGCTTCTGTCAGTTTAATTAGTTGGAGTAATAAAATCATATTGAAAATATCTACCTGTAGAAAGGAGGTGATACAAAATCAATGGGGAGGAAAATATGTAGGTATCAAACAGTAAATTCTATAAATAAAATGAGTTTCTATAATATAAGAATGTTTGGTTATTAAGATCCTTCATTGTAAGATAGATTAATGGCTATCCAGACATAAACATTGTTTGTATAATGTGAACAAGAATTTTTTTTAGGAAAGAAAAATCTGTCTGACATCAACTTATATGCCTCAGAAAGCAAAGATTAGTAAATAAAACACTTTAGATAACACATACCCCAAATTTAGATGTTGTAAATTTCAGTGCCTAGTGTTATGAACATAACAGAATTTCAACAATGGCTTTGAAAATAATACTCATTGAGATTTCTAATAATTTCAAATAGCAAGAAGATTTAACAACTATGTGAAATGAGATAGTAATTTCACATTCCTGAGGAGACATAGAAATCATAAAATATATCAATTAATCAAATTTTAGAATTAAATGAACTTATATTTCATATTTCTGAAGCATAGCAGACCTTTCTTGATAATTTATATTTGAATTATTGCTAAACAGAGTTTAGCACAAATTTCTTTTAGTAATAAAATAGCTTTGAACTGATTATTGTGAAAGCAATGAAATATAAATGTTAATACTATACCAGCTATATATAGAGCCATGTAAATTTGTCTCATACTGAATTGATTGATCTTACATACTAACTTGATTGAGACTGGGAGTGAGAGATTCTAAAGACTTGGCATTAAATTTCTCTGTGTATATTTCATAGACTCAGACATTTAATATTGCTGAGCTTCTAATCCTGTGAAATGAATCTTCTTCTAACAACAGTCTTAATCTTTCAATCATATTAATAATATACCTACAGATGTATTTGAGCTGGAGAGAGAGTCCAGCAGGCACGCAGCCGACCCGGATTTGATTCCTCCATCCCTCTCGGAGAGCCCGACAGGCTACCGAGTATATCCCATCCACCAGGAGAGCCTAGCAAGCTCCCCGTGCTGTATTGAAAATGCCAAAAACAAGTCTCACAATGGAGACTTTACTGACTGGTACTCGTTCCAGCAAATCGATGAACAATTGGAGGACAGTGCTACAGTACTACAGATGGATTTATATACCTAGAGCTAAGAATACTTTGCTTTCTTTTAGTCATCTTTATTTCCTTATTTTCATTACTCTATATACAGCAACTTGATAGTTTAAAATAAAAAATCTGTTCCCTGTAAAATTTATCTATGGAAGCAACTATTCTGGCTTTCATTTTGTTAGAATTCTCTTACTCCTATTAGTTGCAAAGCAGATGTTACTTTATCAACTGTCTTGCTACTTAAACCCACATTTGAAAAGATTTATTGGCAAAACATTGAAATCACTGCTTCCAGATTTATATAGGATGCTTATGCTAAAAAAATTCTCTTTTGCTCAATTTAATATTAGGTATGTCTTTGAAGAAACAATATATTTATGCCTGCTCATTGAACTAAAAGTAAACAGTAATGTCATTTGCTAAATTATAAAGAGATTTAAAGTATGTGACTTTTCAAAAAATAAAGTGCATACATAAAAATAAAACAGTTATTTTAATCTAATTCATATCTTAATGGTCTAGTAAAAACAGAAGTCCCTTATATGTGGAAGAATACTCAAAACCTAGAGTCTAAGATACAACAACTAGCATTAATGTTCAAATTGTTTCTTTCCAAATACATGAAATATTATTGGTTGAATAATCTGAATATATTGTAGATAAGAGATTGACATAAATGAATGACTGAGAATTTAAATATAATTAAGAATCTTAGACATTTCAAATTATGAATGTTAGGGCAGTATGACTAAATAAATTATTCTACCTGAGTACTTTTATGAACATCAGAGAAAGATCACCAATAGTTTACTAATAGAGCAGTATAGTATAAATTGTCTTATGTTCTTAAAATTTTGGTCAAAAATTTTACTTAAATCTTGTTTACTAAGGGAATAAAGAAATACAGAAGGTACAGAAAAAGCACGTAACTTCAAATATGGGTTGCAAATAATTGTTGAATTATATTTTCAATTATTTTTGGTGAAGTATCTATGTGAAATACATATTTTCTCATCAGATTGAGTATGGAATAAAATATATTACAAATAATCAGATCTTTTTAGTCCACGGGAAATAAGAATTTCTGGATTTTCAAGTAGTATATGCTCGAGCGGGCCCAGTAACGTCTCCATTGGAGACTTTGTTGTTACTGTGTTTGGCATATCGAATACGTCATGGGGAGCTTGCCAGGCTCTTGCCGTGTGGGCAAGATACTCTCGGTAGCTTGCCTGGAGCAATAGCACAGCGGGTAGGGCGTCTGCCTTGCACGCAGCCAACATGGCCGACCCGAGTTCGATTCCTCCGCCCCTCTCGGAGAGCTCGGCAAGATACCGAGAGTATTCGATATGCCAGACACAGTAACAATAAAGTCTCCAATGGAGACGTTACTGGGCCCGCTCGAGCAAATCGATGATCAACGGGAGGGCCTTTACTTTTTACTTTACAAGTAGTATATGCGTGCATATTAACAATAGAACTGCACTGTAGCACTGACCTCACATTGTTCATCGATTTGCTCGAGTGGGCAGCAGTAATGTCTCCATCGTGAGACTTGTTGTTAGTGGTTTTGGCATATCGATTATGTTACGGATAGTTTGTCAGGCTTTGCCATGTGGGCAGGATACTCTGGTAGCTTGGCGGGCTCTCTGAGAGGGGCAGACGAATTGAACCCGGGTTGGCCACGTGCAAAGCAAACGCCCAACCTGCTATCCTATCACTCAGGTCCACATTAAAAATAAAAAATTTAAATATAGGTATGAAATATATAGTCACTTCATATTTTGAATATATCATTTTTAATTGTGATTTTAAGGACAACGATTGTGCAATTAGCTATCTGAATTTCAAACAAACTTTCTCTTGCCTAATCTTGCTGAACTTTTTCAGAGGGTGATCTGAGATATTTTAGAAATACAAGGATTCATCTTTATTTAAAGAAAGTAAATACCTAAATCAGGAAAGATGGAAAAAAAGTGAGTAAGTACTCTGCACAAGATGTGAATATAAAACATTCACAAATGCATAATCTGTCTGAGGCCAGAAAAAACTCTTTAGCAATGTTCCCTAATAGAATTTAGGTTAAGCATAAACTCCAGCACAATTATCAGCAGTAGGAAAATATATATGTACACAGCTTTATTTCTTTAGGAACTGATGTTTTTATTGTTCATGTTGGCTTCCATTTATTATGCTATGTTTTATTGTGTTCAAGAAGTAAAAGAAAATAAATTCTGGTAAAAAATATTTGGAAGGTTCTCTGAGGACCACCTGTTGCTTCAGAAGGAAAAACTTCCCTCAGAGAGTGGAAGAAAGCATTAAAAAGTGTTTTATCAGAATAAATGTTAGGAATGAGTCATAAAAAGTTAGACAGGGTTTATAAATGTGTTGTCCAGACATGAGATCATCTGCAAAATAACCTTATTATTTGGAAGAAAGATTAGTGAGACTTACTGCAAAAAACCATTCTCAATTAGAATAATTAAGAATATCGGGGGTATGTTGCCGCCAGCAGGTCAATCTGTAGCTGAGGTGAGTGCATCAGCAGCCTGATGGTGCCTTCAGATACCCCAAAATTGCTGCTGTGCCTTTGGCCAGACCCCAAGACTTGGGGCAAAGTTTACCAAGAAAGTAAACGGCCAAAAGTTAGGTATGTGGGAAACACACCCACAAATCACCTCTGGCTCAACTATATAATTGGAGGCATGGCCTATCTGGTTCCTGATTGAACTGCTTAATGGCCATGATCCCAGAGACTCAGAAACAAATCTTGAAACCCAGCGGCTTTTGGCAGAAATACATCCGGTCCCTGCAGTAGGTTAATGGTGCTGGGCCAACCCAGGTGGGAATAGGTTTCGTGCCTTGGCCTGTTCCCCCTGGCGGCCCAATGGCCGCCATCCCTCAGAGGCCACTGGAAAGTCAGGTTTGGGCCCCCAGTGATGAGACATGCAAGGCCTCACAGGATGAGGTGGAGCTGGGCCTGTCCTCCCCACCCCAACGGGACCCCAAGTCATCGCCCACAAACGGCCTCTCTGGTTCCTGATCAAGCTGCTTAATGGCCTTGATCCCAGAGACTCAGAAACAAATCTCAAAACCCAGCAGCTTTTTGCAGAAATGCGTCCGGACGCCGTAGTTGGTTACTATTGCCAGGCCACCCCAGTGGGGAAAGGGTGTTGTCCCTCCACCTGCTCCCCCTTGGCGGTTCAGTGGCCATCATCCTCCAGAGGCCATTGGATAGTCAGGTCTGGGCCCACAGTGACGAAACTTGTTAGGCCTCACAGGTTGGGGGTGGAGCCGGTCCTGGTCTCCCTGTCCCAACGAGACCCCAAGTCATTGCCCACGAATGGCCTCTCTGGCTCCTGCTCAAGCTGCTCAGCGGCCATGATCCCAGAGACTCAGGAGCAAATCTCAAAACTCAGTGGCCTTTGGCAGAAATCCCTCCAGATTTAAGTGTTAATATTTCGGAATTTCAAAATCACATGGCCCTACTGCAGCCAGGCGACATCATATGTTATTCATAACCAGCAATAGAACACAAGTTGTCTACTGTTTCCTTTTCAGCAGATCTGAGTGTTGGGGTAAAATCTCAAATAATAATGTGGGTCTGGTGTCGAAATATTGAATGTGATCAAAGTAGAGAGAGAGGGTAATGTGGAAATCATCTGCCCCACAGGAAGGGGGAGGGTGTGGGATGAGGGTATACTGGGGGTTTTGGTGGTGGAGAATGGGCACTGGTGAAGGTACCGGGTGTTTCATTGTATGACCGAGACTTAGACCCGAAAGCTTTGTAACTGCTCTCACGGTGGTTCAATAAATAAAATTATAAAAAATGAAAAAAAAGTAAGGTGGAGTTCATGCACAATTCAATCAGCTATTCAGTGGCTGAATAAATAACAGTACTCTTACATAAAAAAAAAAAAAGAATATCTTGTTCTGTTTGCTTGGTTTGCTTTTGTTGTAGGGTTATACTCAGCTGTCCTCAAGGAATATTTCTTGCTCTGTGCTCAGGGATCAATCAGTAGAGCTCAGGGGCCGTATGGGGTGCTGGGAACTAAGTCTAAGTCACCTGTGGGCAGGGCAACAACCTGTGAGATAGTGGTACTATCTCTCCAGCTTCAAAGAGCGTAATTAAATGGATGGACAATAAAATCCGAGGGTCAGAGACCAACATTAATAAGGCTAAGAAAATTTAGTGCTCTATAAATACACCTGGACTTTTAAAGAAATGCAGCTTCCTGAGATGAATTTTGGTTATAAAAACTCAGAAGACACTTCAAACTACAAAGTGGAATGAACTTCAGGGTGCCTCAAGCTCAGTAAAAAAGGTTTGAAAAAATGCCAACATGTTGACAATACATTCTTTTTTTTAAATACAAATTTTAGTTTAATAATTTAGAATATTACAGAAATTTTAAATGGGTAAATCTGGTCTTGAGTAGGGAACATAAAAGTAGTTGTTTTAATGTGTACCTGCTGTGTATCTGTTATACTTCCCTGCAAAGTAGTCTATGAAGGAACACACATTAATGGCACACATCTCCTACTCAAACTCAAGATTCCCAATTTATCTATGGTAAATATAAATGATGAATTTGGCCTGTATTTATACACTACAAAATAAAAAGCAACATATTTAAAGCACCTTATTTATACAAGCCAAATTTATTCGAACAAATTTTTTGTTTTAGGGTCATACCCCCGGTGATGCTCAGGGGTTGTTCCTGGAACTTATCAAAAATCTTATCAAAGAGGAAAGGAAAAAAAAAATCTTAGTGGGTCAGTTGTCAATTTCTTTGCTTTGGGACCACACCCAGCTCAGGGCTCAGGGGCTGCTCCCAGAGGATTATAGACTGTCCCTCAGGGAGCAACCTCTGAGCACCAAGCCAGGTGTGGCCCCCAAACAAACAAACAAAAAAAACCAGATGATCCACTAAGATCTTAACTAAAGGTCCAGTGAAAAATCAGCTTTGATCAGCTAAGAGTCCACAAGCCACAAGTGTCTCAAGGATCTTGTGAAGACATACATGCTGAACCATCACTCACTTGTGGGCAAAGGTTACCAGCAGGCACAGCCTCAGCATGCTTAATCCCTGATTTTGAGGTGGAAGTTTCACTTTCCATTCCTTAGTTCACATCCTTCCATATTTCCCCCATCCCCACAAAACACAACTGCCCACCGGGTGCCAGAGCTGCCAGATACCTGCATGGACCATAGAAATAACAGAGATTACAATGCACTTCAGTTCTTTGAAGGAAAAAAAAAATAGCAGGCATTTAACTGCTTTTGGTAAAGTAAAATCCAATTTGCTCCCTTTAGTGGTAAATAGAATCCTTTGCATGTTTGTATAGAAAGGAAGCAGACTCCAAATTTATAGTTTTATCCCCAAATCCATACAATGTAATTCTGCTTTGAAGTAGTGAGACCATTACACCTGTGACCACTGCCTGTGACCTTGTGGGAGATTCGGTAATGGGCCTTGCATGTGGTCAAGTTGGATTTAATTCCTGTCACCACAATGCTCCTCCAAAATCCACCAAGAGTGACCCCTAAGCAATGCTGGGTATGCTCCACGCAGAAAATAAAACAAGAAGTCCTAAACTTCAAAACCATACAATGACCAAAACTGGCTTTTTGTTTAAAAATGCACCTTGGTTCCTTAAGAAGTCTACATCTAAGGTAAAAGACTTATCTTTTGGACTTGACATCAATCCCATCCTCTGATATTCGCCTACTCTTTTCTCAAAGAAGTTAGTCTTCCCTTCCAGTGAGAAATTCTCCATGAAGTCAAATGGATTTTCTACTCTGAAAACCTTGCTAACACCCAGCTCCAGCATAAGTCTGTCAACCACAAATCTAATATACTATTTCACTAACATGCAGTTCATCCCAATGAGATTCACAGGCAAGACCTCAATAAGGAACTCGTGTTCTATTGTAACAGCACTGAAGATTATTTCTTTCACTCTCTGCTCTGAAGGTTTGTGGATTAGATCAGGCAAGCAAAGTCACAGTGTAAATCCTAATCCCTGCTAATAAATTCATTGAAAAATGTGAGGGCAGGCATCAGTCCTCTTTTTTTTTTTTTTCAGCCAGAGAATCCACTCAAAAGAGCCAGAAAAAATCCCTTATACTGCCGCAAAAGCCAGGACACATTCTCCACAGGTAGCCTCTCTGTCTCCAGTACAACGCAAGGCCCATTCCACCTTCTTCTTGACACAAGGCATTGTTTCAATAGCATTGAAGAGATATTCCCTTTCTTTGGAATCTTTAAGTATCAATGAGGAGACTGTACATTTCAGAGTGTATGTTTTCCATGGCAATTTGAAAGCCATAGAAACAGCGGTTTCTGTGATCTGAACTTCTTGGCTAAGAAAGCCAGGATGTGCGCGCTGAAGTACCTGTTCTCAGGCTTGAGGGGGTCCCAGGGCTGGAAGTCCTTGGAAAGGACCACTTCCTCGGCCGTCCAGAAGGACGCCTCGGCCTTCTTGTACATCTGCTGGATGTCGAGGTACTTGACGAAGCACCAAGGGTTCTCTTGCAGCAGCAACTCCAAGGTATTGGTGACAGTGTAGTGGTGGTGGTGGTGGTGGGGGGGGGAGGTGGTACCTTGGCTTTCGGCTCTCCAGGCTCCTTCAGGATCCGCGGCTCCGTCTTGCTGGCCAGTGCAATTGGCGCTGAGGGTTGGGGGGGTCTTCTCCTTGTTGGCGAGGCTGAGCTGCTTGAGGGGCTACATGTGCAGTTGTGGGGGGCAGTTGTTGTCGGCCAGCAGGGTGACCGGGGCGTGGGGGGGTTGAGTGACCGAGGTTATGATGCAGGCGGCGGGTTCCGAGGCCCGAGGTTAGGGAGAGGCGACTGGAGGATGTGGAGGGGCGACAATATATTTCTTTAACAGATATCTGACCAATTAGAAGTGACATTTAGAAGTTTCTATTTTGTGATGTCTTGGCTCATTATTGAACCATGAGTGCAATGTCAGGGAGTCTCTTTGAAAAAAATATGTATATATACATATATACATATATATAATATATATAATATATCTCCACTAGGAAGAAGTCAGGAGACAGTTAGACATACTCCTGCTGTGTGCTTATGGTCCTGCTGTGGTTAGAAACATTCCAAAAACAACTGAATCTTAAAAGTCACCAAGGAATAAATAACTTCGAAAGTTCTTCAAATTAAAAACAAACAAACCAATGCAACTCTGTGCTTTCTAATGATATTTATTGCTGATATCGACAGAAAGACTTAAAATCAGATGTTTAATATTGACTTATCAACTCGAATATTCTTGCTTTATGAAGAATTTGAAGAGCTTGTTTGCTTTGGAGTTGTGGCATTTTGTGTCTGTAATTTTGAACTGGTGTGGGGATAGTCAAAACTTTTTTTTTAAGTCTTTTCTGGCCACTAGAGAAAAATGCATCGAATAACATTTTCAGAGCTTATTTCTGCTAAAATATAATTACCACATAGTTTTGAAAGACTGGCACCTGACATTATAACTAAGGAAAGACAAGACCACATCTTCTCAGGACTAGGTTTGACAAGAGTGGGCCTCTAGCGATGTTCTTTAATAGCCTTGTATTTAAGCATTTTGTTTTGTAATGTTATTTTGATTTGCAGGTTAAAAAATGCACAATGTTATTAAAATTGTTTGTTGTTGTTTTGTTGTTATTAAAATTCAGTTTCTCCCATTGTTGTCATTTTACAAAAATATCCCCAAAGCATTTAGTAAAATTGAGAGAATGATAATTGATCAAGTAACTTTGATAGACTGCAAGACTCATTTTTTTCATCGAAGTTTTTATTTCCTGTTTCTTTATGTAATTCATTTGTCTTAGTTCATCTAAGCTTCTCTACACAAATAAACATAGTCTGGTGCTCTTACTTGTGTTAAACTGCAAACACTTACAGAATTGGAGCTGGAGAATTCCAGATTAGTGTAAGGATCTACTGGTTTTTGTCTTGTGAAGGTGTTTCTTAACTTATAGACAATATCTGGATTCTTTCTTTCTTTCTTTCTTTCTTTCTTTCTTTCTTTCTTTCTTTCTCTTCCTTCCTTCCTTCCTTCCTTCCTTCCTTCCTTCCTTCCTTCCTTCCTTCCTTCCTTCCTTTCTTTCTTTCTTCTTTCCTTCCTTCCCCCCCCCTCCATGCACACACATACACACATACCTCCTGCCTCTGTGACAGGCACTTTTCTTCTTTGTCTCTCTCTTTCTCATTCTCTCTCACTTTGTTTTTTGGGCACTAAAGTTTGTGATACAGGTACTGAGAAGTTATCGTGTTTGTTACTTTACCTACTTTCAGCAAACAGCTCTTATCAAGAGTGATCATTTTGGTGAAGGGGAAGAAAGATCTTGGGATCTCTTTTATAAGGACACTAATCCTTTTTATGGTCCTTTGATCATTAAAATCTCATCAACTGCCAAATGCTCCACTTTAAATTTTTTCACGTCACAGATCGCATTTTAATATGGGTTTGTGGAGGACGCCCACGTATTCTACTGCTGTTCCAGGATTCTGCACTTTACTTTGTTCTAATGCCTCCCATGATAAAAAGGTAAAAGGTAAAGGCCCTCCCGTTGATCGTCGATTTGCTCAAGCGGGCCCAGTAACGTCTCCATTGGAGACTTTGTTGTTACTGTGTCTGGCATATCGAATACTCTCGGTAGCTTGCCCGGCTCTCCGAGAGGGGCGGAGGAATCGAACTCGGGTCGGCCATGTTGGCCGCATGTAAGGCGAACACCCTACCTGCTGTGCTATCGCTCCAGCCCCATGATAAGAGAATATTATTCAGACCTTGACATCTGGGAGTGGCTTTATGCTGCTCCTGAGGCGTTGTTTTTTCTAGGTTGGGTCAACACAATGATCTAGAGTCTGAGTACCAATAAATGTATTCACATATCTAGTTATTTATAAATGTAAATATATTTATAATGTAAAATATAAATGAAATTTTCATTATGTAATCACAACCATTAGCAGATGTTTCAGTTGCTGATCGGGTAACAGACCATTTACTATTTATCTGATTTACTATTTATATAAATTTTCTTCTCTATGTGAAACTGCACTTTTATCCACTCTATTTGTTTGCTAATCATTTCCAGTATGTATTGCTATCTGTATCCAGTGAATTCTTTTTGTTTTTTAAATTTTGTTTTTGATTTAGAGATATGGTGTTTCCATTATATACAATTTTTAAAAATAATCCTTAATATAGTTTAGTAGAGGACACTGAGAAATCTTTGTACCTGTAGCTGTGTTTGCAACCTTTTCTACTAGTGTTTTCTTCTTTAGCAACCATGCAGAATTTTTTAAAAATTTTTTCCACCTACATTCACTAAGATTGAGAATTACCTCACATACAAAACCCTGGAGTTAATTATGAATGTTTGTAAAATAAATTCTAAGTAAATGAAGCCTTGTTCTATGTCTGGTATTCTTTTCACCTTTTTAGTCTCACTCCAATTTTACTTGTTTAAAATGTATTAATCATGAAACTTAATTCTCAAGCTTCACTTCATTAGAAAATCATTTTTTAAATGCCTCTTACTAGATAGGTTCTACTTTCCTCATTTTGTATTATTGAAGAACCACCCCAACCTGTGGTTTTTAAGGAGATCACAGACTGTGATGACAATATTAAGTATTGTCTTTCTGACATCAGATTAGAAAGGAGCTTTTGGACTGTGTTACTTTGTCTTGGTCTCTACCAAACTGTTTTTTATTTTTCCTGTATTAGGATCCTGGCAATTATTTGCTGAATGAGTGAAATAATGAATTGAAGAGGAAAACGATTAGCTACGGAATATGTGCAGGCAATGAAGCAGCTACTGAAATGAAGGGCACGTTTTCTCCATGGACGCTTTATCTGGAACCTTCAAATGGAGACAAAGATACCCTGGGGTATATCAAGAAACAAGGTATAAATTATCTGTGAAATGTCATTAAGTCTTTGAGGCAGGGAGAATGCCAATGAAAAAGTAATCTTGAGGTTCCAGAGCTGAAGTTTTCAAAAAATTCCACAGAAATTTGCAGTGGAAATGGAAACATTTTTAAAGGATGCATATTGATTTTGTGGAGAAAACAAAAGTGCTGATATTTGAAGAATGAAGAATATGTAATTTCTGCGTTTTTGTTTTATTTTTACTTAAGTCTCATAAGGGCTTCCACTTAAGATGAATTCATCTGTAACCAAAACATTTAAATCTTCACAGTGTACAGTCTTTATGAATGTGACAATGCTATCCACTCTTTTCATTATCAGATGCTTTTCCTATTTCAGGACACCATTTCCTAGTAAAATTAAACTCAAAATACCTTCCAAATTTTTAGCTACGTTGTATCAATTTCTTTCTTTTAATAGGGCTGGAGTGATAGCACAGCTGGTAGGGTGTTTTGCCTTGCTCGTTGCTGACCAGGCTGACCTAAGTTCAATTCCTCTGCCCCTCTTGGAGAGCCCGGCAAGCTACCGAGAGTATCTCTATGCCAAAAACAGTAACAACAAGTCTCACAATGGAGATGTTACTGGGCCTGCTCGAGCAAATCGATGAACAACGGGAAGACAGTGCTACAGTGCTGCTATGTCCAACAATCCTAAACTATTTCATTACAGTCTTAATAGAACCTCAAGTAAACCTTAGCCTGTGAGTATCATCTTAAAGCAGAATTCAAAATCTCATCAGTATACTGAGTTTATCTCTTACTAAGAATTTATGAGGACGGTTCTTTTTCTTACTATAATAAGCAATGACTCCTCAAGCATCTGGTGTTATTTAGAGAATCTACATTTTATGCTTCTCACATTAACACATTCACTTCTAATTTATTAATTTATCTATTTGATATACATAGTTACATTTAATATTATGGGTCAAAAATATATAAATAGGATTGGAGAGATGTCACATGGTTAAGGCACTTGCCAACATGGTTGACCCAGATTTCACTCCTGGCACCTCATATGATACTGTAAGCCATCTCAGGGGTGATTCCTGAGTACAAAGTCAGGAGCAGTTTCTGCTCACTGAAGATCATGGCCCCAAAGTCAAATTTTAAAGAGATGAGAGAGAGAGAGAGAGAGAGAGAGAGAGGGAGAGAGAGAAACACACACACAACAGGAGTTCAAGGTGTTTGTCTTGTATGGAATCAACCCCAGCATTACATATGGTCCCCTGAGCATCATCAGGGATGAAACTGGAGCACATGAGCAGTATTAAACCCTGAGCATCACTGTGTATGACCATAAAAGAAAATAAAAACATATTAATATTGTTTTTTTTTTATTGAACCTCCTATGCTATGTTATGGCTGATGGTATTTGAAGAACCATTCAATGGTAGAAATAGAACTCAGGATCTCTTGCCAATTTTATTATTTTCCAGTCACATAAATATTGACTTTTTGGCAGCTTTCATCCATCAGTTTGATAATTATTAAGTTATTTACATCAAAGATATAAATTAGATAAAGATATTTAAGTGATGCTATCAGAGCACAGAGAAAAATGCACTCAAACCTCAATATCCTTCTGGAACTGGGCAAAATAGTAAATTAATACTGATAATTAAAGAAAAATATATATGAATATATAATTTAGGGCCCATATATAGCATGGCGGTAGGGCATTTGTCTTGCACGCAGCCAGCCCAGCCGAGCTGGGTTTGATTCCTCCACCCCTCTCGGAGAGCCCAGCAAGCTACCAAGAGTATCTCGCCTGCTCGGCAAAGTCTAGCAAGCTACCCATGACATATTCAATATGCCAAACACAATAACAACAAGTCTCAAAATGGAGAAGTTACTGGGCCTGCTTGAGCAAATCGATGAACAACGGGAGGACAGTGACAGTGACAGTGAATGTATAATTTATTTGTTTGTACATAAATTCTCAATTAAATGGGTCAAATCAGTGTGTTTACAATCTGTTCTAAATATTGGAATAGACATTTAAGGTGTGAAGTAGAGAGGGTGATAAGTGAAAAAGGAGACATAGGTTTAGGTGAGAAACCTTACCACCCTAGCTCTCCCTGTGATACTATAGGGTTCTTTGATCTAAAAACAGGAATTCTTAAAGATATTAAGAAATATTCTACATTTAATAAATCTTTTTTCTTTTAGGTTTACAGGAAAAGTTCTTGTGTCTTCTTAAAAGGCTATTGACCTTGAATCTGCATTTCAAGACTATTCCTAAGGTAAAGGCCATCTCTGGAAGACCTGGAAAAACTGTATCTAAAACTTTTGTGGACTGGGGCTGGAGGGTCAGTACAGTGGGTAAGGTGTTTGCCTTGCACGTGGCCAACCAGGGTTCAATTCCTGGTATCCCATGTGGTCCCCTGCCCACCGCCAGTGGTAATTCCTGAGTACAGAGCCAGGAGTAACCTCTGTGCATTGCCAGGTGTGACCCAAAAAGCAATAAATAAATAAATAAATAATAACAACAAAAAGCAAAATAAAAAACAACAAATGTTTGGTGACTGATCCTATAACACAGGACCTATATAATACTAGTAAGAATTGTATTAGCATTGAATTTGCATGGTTAAAAATTGTCACTTGATTACAATTCTAAATAATATTTTTAGTTGTGGTCTTTGAAAATATTACTTACTGTGTTTTTAAACTTACTTGATGTTAAAACACTATTCATGTATTCTGGGGAATGAAACAGTGCTATTAATTCTGTGGTCTAGTCATTAAGAACTTGTATATATGACATTTTTCATTTCTACTTCTTTTGCTGAGAATTTCAAGAGCAATTCAATGTTTAAACTAAATTTTTATATCACATAATAAAACCAAAACAACTATCAGTCAATAAGTTTCAACCGTGAACAAAGTGAATGGAGCAGCAAACTATATATGAAGTGTCTAATACACTTCCAATGGTAAAATAAATGCCACTGTCCCTGCTTCCCAGTAACTGTGACACGAATCATATATCATAATGTCACTCCCAAGACCTTTACCATGTTCATGTTCATGTTCACATAGGAGAGCGTAGGTCAGGGTTTGAGGATCTTGGATTTACTTTCTTTTCTGTCTTTAACTTTCTTTGTAGCATTGGCAGAGCAAATTCGCTTGTGAAATAAGAAGGAAGGTCAGATTAGTTCATCTCTGTCCCAGAGACATTTAAAAGACACTTTGACAGAGGGTGAACAGATCTTATAAGAGGAAGACTTTACTCCCCAGAATTTTGAAAAGAGAAACTTCACTATTCATCTCTTGTTTTAAAAGCTTTGGAGCTATAGTTTTAATTTTAGTAAATAAATTAGAATATTGAGCAAAATAGAAATAAAAATAAAGCAAACAGTTTTCCTCTGCATAATTTAGAATGTGGCAAATACATGCATTAACTTAAGTTATATAGTTAAAATATTCTGAATAATAATGTGATACAATTTGCTCGATTTTTAATGGTATTCTGACAATCAATTGCATAATCTGATTTTATTTTAGGAAGAACCCTGGAAGACAAAGTCTGTTATCATTTTTTGATATAAAAAAAGATAATGAATATCATATTGATTCCCAATTACCAATTTTCTAAAATTTTAACAATTTATTTGTGCCTAAAGCTAACTTAAAAGTATTTATATTTCACAGATATACACATATGTGTGCATATGTATGTACATATGTATACGTGTATGTAAAGTATTGAGACTGAAATTGGTATTCAGAGTGGCTGAAACCAAATGCTTGCTCATGATAATAATGATAATGGAAAAAAATGCTGATACTTTAAATGATAGCCTGACACACCTGTACTTAGATAAACACAACTAAGTGACATTGTACACCAGTAATTTTATTTAATTTCACATTCTAATAAAATATTATTTAATAATTTTTTTGTTCGTTGGGGCCTTCATCTTGTAATAAAAGTGATTATGTGGCTTCAGGGATCAAGCTTGGCATTCTCTCATGTATGCCTATTTTTAAATATGAAGAAAATGAAATTTAGTTACTTTTAATTTTGCAAATGTCTCAGACCACACGATGAGTAAGTAACTGAGTCTGAACTTAACTCTACTTAGTCTGAAGTAGTTTAACCTGGATATTTATTTTATTTGTTTTACTCTTTGTGTGACACCTGCAGGTGCACAGGGGTTTCTCCTGGCTTTGCACTCAGGGATTACTCCTGGCAGTGCTCAGGGGACCATATGGGATCCTAGGAATCGAACCCGGGCCGGCCACGTGCAAGGCAAATGCCTTACCCACTGTACTATTGCTCCAGCCCCTAACCTGGATATTTCTTACTTAAATTTTCTAATTAATAAATTAAATTTTAAAAGTGATTAAAAGTAACACAATCTAGTTTTTAGTTCGGTTGCTGTTGATTCATTGGGAGACACACTCAGTGGTGCTTAAGGCTTGTTCCTGTTTGCACTTCAGGGAATCATATGGGGTTCTGGGGAGTGTACTGGGATTATTGTGTACCAGGCAAGTGTATGATCTCTCTAACCCATGCCATTCACTGCTTTCAAGATCAACTCTAAATTTAAATTAGAGTTTGTTGAAAGTGTCCTCAGTCACAGATCATGGACAAATATAGGGAGCTCAGGAAGAAATCTTTATAAAAATAATCAACTATTCTTGTGATAAAACAAAGATGCAACAATGATGAAAAGGTATACTTTTTCAGCAAATTATACTCAACAACTACTCAAAAGAATGTAAAAAAGAATCTGGAAGCATATTTTACAATCATCATATAAAAAAGTAATCTCAAAGTGAATCACAGACATCAAGAGCAAAGCTATAAAGTCTAAGAAGATAACATAAGAAAAGTTAAAGATAGCCTTAACTTATAAACAAAAGTTAAAGTTTGTATATAAGTTTAGTATATAACACCAAAAGCATGATCCACAAGCTATAGAATTGATAGGTGATATTTCAATAATATAAGAAGCACTTGCTCTGTGAAAAACATTATTAAAACAATGGAAAAGTTTTCCACTGACCTTGAAAGAGCTTCCAATCACTGAGAAAGATGAGCAAGGAGAGGCTGCTCAAATCCAGTGCTGGGATAAATGGAGACATTACTTGAACCCACTCAAGTAAATCAATGAGCAACGGGATGACAGTGACAGTGACAGTGATGGCTCCAATATGCATAAATTTATATAGATGGAAGTTATGTTTAAGACAAAATGTTTAAGACAAAATTTGTACCTTAATATCTATCTATTGTATAATATTGTGCTGAGCAAAGAGTAGTTGGAACAAGAAAAAATATAAGGATGTGAGTTGGAGACATAATGGGACACCCTAAAAGTTGAACTTGAACATTTGCACATTCATTGTATGTCTTCCTTAAAAGAGCAAAGAGTTTCTGTCAGGCCACCCTGGTTCTGGTTCGAAAGTTGGCCCCCATTAATATCAGTTACAACTCATTCTGATAAGACTTTTTTAAAAACAATGTTCACTGTGCACTGTCAGACTCTTTCTTATCTGTAGTAATTTTAGAACAACTTTATATGCTGTTACATTACTCTGATGTCTACTAATAAGACTGAAAAACCTGACTGTGACTCCACAAGCTATCACTATAGACTCATCTAGGACTTCCAGTAACAGCTATAGTAGGAGCATATCTTTATTTTGGGCCAAAGATGGCATATGTCTTAAGATTTGGCTGCAGAGTCTCTCCTGAAATCTGAATTCTTCTAGATCTCTCAAGAGCTCATCTAGATTTACATTAAACTTATCTTCTAAATCAATTTGCTAGTCTGTTTAATTTTATTTAAGATGTTGGCATTATTTTTATAAACTTTCATTTTTGTTCAAAAAAAGTCCATGGTAGATGCAGTGAAAATAGAGTTTTATAGTTGCTAGAGTAATTACTTTGAATAAAGTATTAAAAAAATCACATTTTGTACATAAAAGTGTTTTATGCCAAATTACTTCTTGCATCAAAACACACTTGCTTAAAAATCTACTTATAAAATCCTAGTGTGCCTTGTTTGAATTCTTAAAATTGGGAATTAAAACAAGTTAATTAAGATTTAAAGCTAGCAGAAATGTTTAAAAATGAATTGTTGAAAAAAAACTTAGTGCATGTCTGCACTGCAACAAATACATACATTTTCTCTCTATGGATAAAACATGGTTTGGACAGGTGTTATTATTAATAACAGAAAAAGATTTGTATATTTTATAAACAAGTTTGCATATATATCATAATACATAACACTCCACAAACAAATTTCCACAGTTGTCTAAAATATGTGTAAAACTTTCTAGCTTGTACCAAAAAAGCTTCAGTGATAATGCTTACTATAGCAAAAAAAAAAAAAAGAGAGAGAGAGAGAGAAAAAAAAAACAGGCATTTATTCACAAGAATCAGAAAGCAAAATTTATGGAATCAATTTATAAAATTAAATTCCACAACAAGATCCAATAGGTTAGTCCTTTAAAGTACTCTCAGAAAAGAAGATTATGTAAAAATCTGTAAAATAAAACTATTGAAATTCATCATATTTTTATATTACAATATTGCAGTAATTAAAACTCCCTTTTTTTTCATCTGATGGCATGTTTGAGAAAAATAGATGCAGAGGCCTACTTAATCTTCCCTTTGTTTATTTTTTGGCCAGTAGCCAGTTAAGGCTGTAACTTTTGCCTGTGGAAATTGGTTGAGTAAATATAGACAATGAACCAGGTGCAGTGGATGAAGATTAGGGAGGCTGAAATAATAGAGGACATGAGGTGTGATGCTATTGTTCTTTAGGGACATCAACTCCTACTGTGGGGGTGCAGAATGTAGAAGCAAACACCACAAATCAGATACGCTTCCCATATACGTGTGTATTTGGTTTCAATCTCAACTGTTGACCCATGGATTAGGTGTACTTACATGAATAGCTATTTAGAGATTTTGTTTTGTGTAAGTTTTATGAGCAGTGTTGGATTACTTTTTCCTTTCTGTTTCTTTCACCACATCAGCTCACCCATTTATGATCAATTTGACAAAATCATTTGTGGACTTCTACTAAAAATAAGATTAAGAGGGCATCTTCATAAACTTCCTAAACTTGATTTCAGGGCCACACTTTTTTTTTCTTTTGCTTTTGTTCATAGAATCTGACACTATTCCTCTATCTTTAGCTACTCCATTGGGCATAGTTTTAAAAAATCATCTCAGTGATCTGATTATCGATGATAATAGCACAGCGGTAGAGCATTTGCCTTACAAGTGGCCAACATGGCCGACCCGAGTTCGATTCCTCCGCCCCTCTTAGAGAGCCCGGCAAGCTACCAAGAGTATCTCGCCCGCATGGCAGAGCCTGGCAAGCTCCCCGTGACGTATTCGACGTGCCAAACACAGTAATGAGTCTCATGATGGAGACGTTATTGGGCCCGCTCGAGCAAATTGATGAACAACAGGAGGACCGTGACCGTGAAACATATAATATGCCCCCAGATTAATAGACTACTTGAACCTAAGAAATAAATTTTGGTCATTAACATGGTCGATGCTCTCTACAAGAAGAAACTGCTATAATTTTGCTTATGTATGGAATTTTTATCAGTGTCTTGAAGTCTATGTACTTATTAATGTTGTAAAATCCACCTTCCTTATGTCTCCCTGGTGAATGGTGTGGCTTGGAATGCTTCCTTTCTTATATATAATATGCCGATAAAGGCATACCTTGAAAAAGTTCATAAGAAAACCTTAAAATTTTCTATAACATCCAGTGAAGGTATAAACAAAAGCATGAGTTAATTCCAAATTCTTAATCTATTCTGGAACATCTCTTTTGCATGTAGATATTGCTTGTATAAATAGTTGTCAAATAGCATGTGTTTAGCAGCCCTAACACATTATACAACACTTTCTATTCTGATAGCATTTATTGTTTTTTAAAATTATATGGAATTATTTTATCAAATATGTTAGTAGAAAATAGCTACTTTATCTTTTTAAAAGATTTAAAACATGACTTTCAAAGCAGGGTCTGAAAAACTAAACAATGCAAACTTCCATTGAAAAAGTATTCTCTGAACTTCAAAGCAGAAGGTCAAGGTCAAAAGTATATATCTCTGGGGTGCCAGAGTAATACTTCAGCACATAAGACATTTGCAGAAAGAAGGAAAGAAAGGAAATGAGAGAGTAAGAAAGAAAGAAAGAGGAAGGAAGGAAGGAAGGAAGGAAGGAAGGAAGGAAGGAAGGAAGGAAGGAAGGAAGAAGGAAGGAAGGAGGGAGAGAATGAAGGAGGGAGGCCTAGAGGGAGGGAGGGGAGAAGGCAGGAAGGGAGGGAGAAGGAGGGAAGGGAGGGAGGAGAGAAGGAAAGAAGGAAGGAAGGGGGTGGGAGGAAGAAAAGGAAGGAGGGAGGGAAGAAAGGAAGAAAGGGAATAAAGACTACAATTCTTCAGAATGAGTGTGATAGTACAGAAGGTAGGGCACTTGCCTTGCACATGGCTGATCAGGGTTCAATCCACCACGTTCCATATGGACATTAAAGCACTGTAAGAAATAATTGCTGAGTGTAGAGCTAGGAATAACACCTGAGCATTGCCTGGTGTGGCCCTCAATTAAAACAAAAGCAAAGTATATAATCCATTACAATAAAAAATTAAATGTAAATTTTTGCTTTTCAATATAATATTATTTTTGGCACCATATTTTTTCCAGAGAAATCTATTTAGGATATAGGAGTTATGACATACATCATCTTGATTTATATTTTGGTCTGTAAAAGCCATACTTTAGGTAGGGGGAGTGTGTGGGATGGGGGTATACTGGGGTTTTTGGTGGTAGAAAATGGGCACTGGTGAAGGGCCAGGTGTTTCATCATTGTATGACAGAGGCTTAAACCTGAAAGCTTTGTAACTGTTTTCATGGTGATCCAATAAATAAATATATAAAATAGAATAAGAAAGTAAGGTGGAGTTTATGCCCAATTCAATCAGCCTAATCAATGACTGAATAAATAGCAGTACCCTACATTAAAAAAATTAAAAAAGGCATCCTTTAAAATTAGTGTTTTAAAAATCATAAGATAATTTACCCAATATAGCCCAATATTTTAAAATAGAGACAGAATGAGAGATTATATTTTGTCATGACAGTAAATATGTTTAGAAAGATTTTAAAATTATAATTTTTCATGTATTCTGTGAAATGAATACAAATCAATGAAATGAATACAATTCAATGAAGACAGATATAAAGTTAACAATCTTTTATTTGAAGTTTGATGTTAGTGACAAGAATATGTCCCATATTTCTAAATTATTACGGTAAACAAAATATATACTAAAGTGGTATCAAATTATGAAATACCATCAGCTTAAGTACTGTTCAAGTAATAATATTATACTGAAAATATATAACTATGACAATTCTGTAGGGTAGACTGTTCAGCAGATAATACACATTCTTTGCATTTTGCTGACATGGGTTTGATCCATTGCACCCCACAGGCTCCCTGAGCACCAGCAGAAGCAAACCCTGAGCACAAAGACAAGAGTAAGATCTGAACGCAACCAGGTGTGGCACAAACTCCCACTAAATAAAATAAAATAGAAACACATTTTCCTGATATTTTTTCTTTATTTGTAACTTTGGGGCCTCACTCTATGGGGCAGCTCCAGGCTCTGTGCTTGGGAGTCATTCTGAAGCTCTTTACAGTGGCTTTTGCAGTGCAGGGGGTTGAGCTGGGAATACCTGCATATCTGACATGTACCTTCACCTCTGGACTATGTGCAGTTCCTTTACCTAAAAGTCTTAATTATCTGATGATAGGACATCTCTAAGAGTATGATGTAAATTCCATCATAAAGAAATGATACTCTATATTGCAAACCACAGTGACCAAAAGGAGGCATGGAAAGAAAACAAACCAAAGAGAGAAGAGAGAGAGAGAGAAAGAGAGAGAGAGAGAGAGAGAGAGAGAGAGAGAGAGAGAGAGAGAGAGAGAGAGAGAGAGAGAGAGAGAGAGAGATGCCCACCATAGTGGTAGCCTGAGGGTGGTGTGGGAGGTTATGAGATGAAAATGGGGGACATTGTTGCTGAGAAACGTATTTTGGTGGAGGAATGGATATTGGAACACTGTATGATTGAAACGTAATCGTGAGCAGCTTTGTAAGGTGTATATCACAGTGATTCGATAAAAACTAAAAATAAATAAAAGTTTAAAGGCAGAAATAATATTGTATACAATAAAATAGATGAACACTATCATTTAGAAATGCAATTGCTTTAATAAATCCAATGCAGGTATAAATAATAACAATATATTTGTCATAACTGTGTCAGCAATTTAGAGTTCCTACCCATTCTGAGGTATTATACTCATAAAGTTTCATAGGAGAAACTTTATGAGTATAACAGATGCCACTGAGGAACAACCTGGAAATGGACTGTTTTCAACAGAACATAGGTATTTGTGTATAAGAAATATTACTCCTTGGTTCTCCAAGAAAAAAAAATGCTCACCTGACAGAAACAAGAAATGCCTTCCTGGGCAGAGCAACTTTTCCCAATTGAAAAACACTACAAGCATCTAAGCATAGAGAAGATTAAAAACAAACAAACAAAACCCTCTTATTTACTTTTAAAAAAGACAGTGCATGGAAACCCTCATAGTTGAAGAGCCTCAGGAAGGCTGCCTAAGGGAGGTGATGAGCACAGATCCTGAGTCTACTGAAAAACTGGAAACCTACTATGAAGCTGATGTGCCAGCAACCCCGTCTTCCAGCGAGGCGCTCTGCGCCAAAACCACCCTAAATTCTTGGACCATCTTCAAAATCATCACATTATTTCTGAATTAGCCACGAAAGAGAAGAGAGAGTGAAAAAAAAACAACACCAAATGAAATGATTGTGTTTTCAAGGAAAGAACACGTAGAATCCACCACCTAAGTCAAATATTTCCTCCATCTGTTGTGGAAGGGAAAAGAACTAAGACTTTGAGGCTGCCCAAGGACTTGGCTCTCCAGTTGCCCATTTCTCTCCACTGCAGAGTTTTCCCTTTTCCTTTCAGGAAACTCATCAGTGTTCAGAGATGTCTAAAACAGTTTTGAATTCTTTTGTGACTCCCCCAAGTGCTACTTGCTGCATGAAACAGATACACAAGTGCATCAATGGAACAGCCGTGGCAATATTAAGATACCTTAAGATCAAAGGACAAGACAGAGATGCTCTGACAATTTTTAATTTTGATAAAATGTTTTCCTATCATTACTACAGTGCTCAGCAAGATAATCTCCAGCACTAAAACAAACATAGATTTGTAAAAAGTGGGCAACTGCACCAACAGGAATATTTTAGGTTGAGCATTTTCAAACTTAACAGCACCATTTTGATTCACTGGAAACTATTTCATTGTTTAGTTCCTCATGTTGTTTCAATATATTTTAATACCTGAAATCCAACTGAAAGTGTCAACCATGGATATAATAATTTTCTTAAATATATGCAAAGAAAATGTTATTAATAGTTTACCAAAGAAAGTTACAGTTCCAGTAGACAGAGATAGTACCACTGTCCTCCTGTTGTTTGTTGATTTGCTTGAGCAGGCACCAATAATGTCTCCTTTGTGTGACTTGTTGTTACTGTTTTTGGCATATGGAATACACCACGGGGAGCTTGTCAGGCTCTGCCATGTGGGAGGGATATTCTCGGTAGCTTTTTGGACTCTCCAAGAGGGACAGAGGAATCAAATCTGGATTGGCCGTGTGCAAGGCAAACACCCTACCCGCTGTGCTATTGCTCCAGCCAGAGATAGTACTGGGGTATAAACATTTGCCTTGCATGTACTTGACCAGGGTTTAATTCAAGGTACTACATATGATACCTCAAGCACCTCCAGAAGTGATCTCTGAGAATATAGTCAGAAATAATCTCTGATTACACTTGGTGTGGCTCCCAAATCCTAAAATATTTTTTAAAAGCAATAAAATGAAAGCTTTCTTTAGGGAAACAAAATAAATGATCATCCATATTCTACAGTAATTCACTTTTTGGCATTTACCCAAGGGTCCAGAAACTCTCTTCAGAAAAAGTCATTTTTACTCCTTTGGTTATTGCAGCTTTATTCAGAATAGCCAAAACCTGGAAATAGTCCAGGTATCCACAAAAGGATGACTGCATAAAGAAACTATGGTACATATATACAATGTAATACTACTCAGCTCTGAAAAAAAAAGAAAGCATGCAATTTGTGATTACTTCCTGGAAGGTTGTAGAGAGTATAATGCTGAGGGAAACGAATCAGAACTACAGACACAGAATGATCTCCCTCGACTGTGATATACAACATAAAGTAGTAGAAACAACATACATTCCAAGGAAACAGAAACAGAACCGGTGATTAATAAGAGGCATATCATTGTAGAGGAAAGAGACATCAGAATATGACAGTGCTGTGGAGGGTATGGTGTTGGATAGTTTTATTCCATGAAATACTATCATAAGTGTTATAAGTTAAAGTTTCCAAAACAATTTTTAAAAATTAAAAGAAAAAAGAAAACAAAAGTTCACAATTCTAGACTCTATTTGAGTTGCCAGTTTAGTAGTTCATCCCATTTCATTGAAACTGATTCAGAGGAAAACTGCTGACCAAATGCTATTCATCTTCTGCAGAGGTGCTCTAAAGTATATTGCAATTTTTATCTGTGCAATGACTGAAGGTTTTATACCTCTTCCTTAATAAATAAGTAAATGATTTTCTTTTCAAACAATTATGTTTTGTTTGAGGTAAAAGAAAAGGTATTATATCCAAATTGAGCTTAGATTAAATGTAGCTCTCTGTGTGCAAGTGTAATTGTTGCTAAAACATGAGTGAGGTGTCCATAAAACTAAGATATACAATGCTTAAGTAAATAAAGAATTCAGACTGGGATTTATTCTTACAACTAAGCTTTTTACAGAGTAGTCAAGAAACACACTCATCAAAGGCAATGTGTGATAAAACCTAATTATATCACAGTTTTGATATCTTACATACATAAAGTAACAAGTCTCACAATAGAGACGTTACTGGGCCAGCTTGAGAAAATCAATGAACAACGAGAGGACAATGATAGTGACATACATAAAAGTTAATTATATCACAGTTTTGATATCTTACATACAGTTCAAATCTATATGCCAATAATTATAAACACTTTACACACCCACCATTACGTGAATATACATCTAGGACATTGATTATCTCTTACTAGAAACAAAGTTTTGTAAAGTATAGTTTGATTTGCAAAAATAAATGATTTTTTCCTTGGAGGAGATAGTCATTAAGGTAACTATTTAGGGTAACTAGTTACCCGGAGGAAACTATTTACTAACAACTATTCTGAATGTTAGTAAATTACCAAAATGAGTCTCAAATTCTATAGGTTACAAGAACATCCTATTAGTTTTTGTGTAATCTTATTGCCTTATGAACTCCAAACACACAATTTCTTTCCATATGTCTCTCTCAAACTGTTTAAGCAAACTAACTCTACAGGAATATGTAGTGTGTGTGTGTGTGTGTGTGTGTGTGTGTGTGTGCGTGTGTATAAAGGCAGCACCCTTTTACCCACAATAGTTATTATTAAGCTGTCAATTAAAGAACCTTCCCTCTATTAAATAATGAAAAGAACTGGTCCCTTTTTCTATTTCACTAAATATAATGTCTGCCCATTTTATCATATCTTTCATAAGATGTTGGAAGAATACAAGTAAACATATTTTACACATTTTTACTTATTACTATAACCTAGTTCTCATTAATTTCAATGGAAACTTATTTTCTTCAGGATACAGCATATAATTGAAGTAAAAATCATACTTAATAGTTTCACAGTTAAGTCAGAAATTTTATTGTCTTCATTCATTCATGTATTCCTTTATTCACTCAGTACATATTTATTGAATATTTCTGTACCAGGCACAAAGCCAGCAAGTACTTGAAAGCAGTCATAAACATGATACACTCAACCCTGGTTCTCATGAGATTTATAATTTAATACCATTATGCTTTAAGAATCTCATGGTAAATATAAAAAAGCCTTTCAGTATTGAGGCTGACCTTTAAAAGATATTGAAAGGCAATATCAATGTCTGAAAGCACTTACGCATTTTCTCTTATGCAGATTAGAAGAAGATGACTTCCTTATAAAAGGAAAGCACGTATTTTTCAGAGAGGAAAACAGTAACTTGAAAATAAATATTCCAAAAGTATGTTTTTCTACCATTAGCCCTTTGATAATTTTTCTTGGCAAACACTAAAAATGAATGGGCGCTTGCAGTTGAAATACAAATGAAAATAAGATGATAAATATTTTATTTCTTTTTTTTTTAAAAAAAACAAATCTTGGTCACCTTAATAACTCAGCAAATCCAGAATGCATTTAAACTTTGGCATCTGTCTGTTAGGCACAAACTCCATGAGTTTTGTTAATGGAACATGCATAGAAAAAAAGGAGTTAAAAATCCCCAATACATTTAATATTGAAAACTACAAATGAGAAAATACTCTTCATTTCTTACATTAATGAAAAAAATCAGATGTTAATTAGCACAAACAATATGGGAGCATTTAATCATTTTATTTTGTGTAGGCATTTTTTATTAGTATATTAGCTGTGTAAATGGAGAATGGATGGTAATAACCAAAATGTCTGAGTTTTCTCATTGGGTAAAATGATGATTACAGTATTTACTCAATAAATGGTAGATAATAAGCCACCTTAAATGCATTTGCAGTAAATTTCCAACTCTAGACACATACAGCATTTAGACTACAAGACAAAATAATGATTATGTACAGTAGGGTTGCAGAGATAGTACAGAGGTTAAAACATTGGCTTGTGTGCAGATTCTGCTATGATAATGATTGGATCCCCAGCACTACACAGAGTACCATCAGGTGTGACACAGAAATACAGACTTAGTAGTGTCATCTAAGCAATGTTTTGTGTGACTGCAAAACACATCATTACATGCTTTTCATATACTTTTTCTTCTTCCCCTCTCGGACAGCCCGGCAAGCTATCGAGAGTATCTCGCCCGCACAGCAGAGCCTGGCATGCTCCCCGTGACATATTCGATATGCCAGACACAGTAACAACAAAATCTCCAATGGAGACGTTACTGGGCCCGCTCGAGCAAATTGATGATCAACGGGAGGGCCTTTACTTTTACTTTACTTTACTTTTCTTCTTCAAAATTATATTTTATTAAGTGCCATGAATGATGAAGTTACTCTTAGTTGGGGTTTTTGGCATAAAATGTTCCATCACCAACCACACTAACAGTGTCAACATTTCTCCACCAGGATTCTCAAGTTCCCTCTCCTACCTACTCCCCTAACCCCAGTCTTAGCCAGTAATCTTGACAGGCACCTTTTATTATTTAATTATTTATTTATTTTTGACAGGCACCTTTTTAATTTTGTCTTGAAATTTCAGCGTCATTGACTCTGTTATTGCTCTATCCTTTCTTAACAACACCAATGTACCTGACTCCCCTTATCCCTTGATACTGTTGCTTCTTATCTATCTCTTTTCTTTTACTCCTTATACTCTGTGGCCAAGAGAGATCTAGGTATTCCCCCCTTTAAACAATTGCATTCACTGATTAAGTAACTCTAAATGCCACATATAAGAGACAGCATTCTGTGTTTGTCCTTCTTTTTCTGGCTTACATTATTTAACATGATAGCTTTCAGTTTCATCCATGTAGCAGCAAATTGCAAAATTTCATTATTCCTTATAACTTCATAGTATTCTATCATATACTTCTCATTATAGAATAAGGTAATCATCTTTCACTTTTAGTGTATAATTGGATGCACTAAAAATTGTGAAAATGGGCCAGAGAGCTCGTACAATGGATAAGGCACTTGTTCCCATGTGGCTGACAAAAGTTCAATCTCCAGCACCACATATGGTCTCCCCTGAGCCTGAACCCAATAGGAGTGATTACTCCTGAGATTAGTCAGGAGTAATTTCTAAGCACAACCTGTATAATTCAAAAACCAGAAAAAACTGTGAAATTTTACTCTCTATTGTTTTTGGTTGTCAAATTGCAAAAGTTAAGTGAATATACACACGCAAAAATATTTGACTGTACTTCTCTGAAAATAATGCTCTCCCCTTTCCTACATATAAAGCTCAGTTCTACAATCTCCTTAGTTCTGATGACTTTGACATGTTGTTATTACTCACTGTGTTTATTTTAATCTCATATATGATACATATATGGCTATGCATACATTGTATTGTTCTGTGCTGTTGTGCTGTGCTATTGTTGTTGAGTTGTGACAGCTACAAACATATAGATGAATAAAGCTAATTTCCTGAAATTTCACAAAATTGTAAATCAGTGATAAACTCGTATTGTTTTGACATATATAGTAAGTAAAGTAAAGTAAAGGCCCTCCTGTTGATCATAAATTTGCTTGAGCGGGCCCAGTAACGTCTCCATTGGAGACTTTGTTGTTACTGTGTCTGGCATATCAAATACTCTCGGTAGCTTGCCGGGCTCTCTGAGAGGGGCGGAGGAATCGAACTCGGGTCGGCCATGTTGGCTGCGTGCAAGGCAGACGCCCTACCCGCTGTGCTAATTACAAAATTAATACTATAATTCTGTCCTATCACTTATCACTTAATCCCCGTTATTCATCAATTTATTCGAGCGGGTGCCAGTAACGTCTCCATTCATCCCGGTTGCGTGCTAGCGTAGCTCAATGGTATCTGTTCGTTTTAGGAACATGTAGAGCCTCAAACCGATCATTTAGGGTCTTGACGAAGAAGTCTGACCATCTTATAGGTGGGCGTCCACGTGATCTTTTGATGTCTCGTGGAATCCAATCAGTAATGGCTCTAGTCCAGCGGTTGTCTGAAAACCTCATTACGTGTCTAGCCCATCTGATTTTTTTTGTCTTGGCAAATGAGACAGCGTCCCTGATTCTTGAGCGTTGACGAAGATCAGAACTCCGGATTCTATCTCTCATTTGAGTGAATCGTGATATTCCAAGCATAGTTCTTTCGATTCCTCTTTGAGAGACCCGAAGAGTGTTCTCATCCTGTTTTCGTAGGGTCCAGGTTTCTGAGGCATATGTTAATGCAGGAAGAATAGTGGAATCAAAGAGATGTGCTCGTAGCTGGAGGTTCTTTGTCCTTTTAGTTATTTCTTCAATGCTCTTGAAGGCATTCCAAGCCGCTCTCTTCCTCCTGCGTAACTCAGGTGCCAGGTCATTCATCATGTTGATTTCTCGACCTAGGTATATATAACTGTTGCATTCGGAGATGGTGGTTCCGTTGAGAGCGAATGGAGCGTCAGGAACAAGGCTGTTTCTCATAAACATTGTCTTCGTAAGATTCAGCTGTAGTCTGACCTTTCCACATTCACGGTCAAAGTCGTTCAGCATTTGTGCCGCTTGGCTGATGTTTGGTGTTATTAGAACGATGTCATCAGCAAAGCGGAGGTGGTGTAGTTGCTGACCATCTATCTTCACTCCCATGTTTTCCCATTCCAGTCGTCGCATGATGTTCTCGAGGGTGGCACTGAAGAGTTTTGGTGAAATGGTATCACCCTGCCGAACCCCTCTCTTGATATGGATGATTACTTCTTTGTAGAATGGTGAGATCTTGGTAGTGAATCCGCAATAGAGCTCATGAAGGATCCTGATGTATTGGGCTTGAATGCCCTGATTGGCTAGGGCTTCCATGACCGCTTCCGTCTCAATAGAATCAAAGGCCTTCTTTAAATCAATGAACGTTAGACAGAGCGGCATCTTGAACTCCCGAGATACCTCAATGAGCTTGGTTATTGTGTGGATATGGTCGATGGTACTGAATCCTTTTCGGAATCCAGCTTGTTCACATGGTTGTCCTTCATCTAGTGTTCTGCTAATCCTGCTAATTCTGTCCTAACACTTTAAAAATTGAAGTCAAGATATGTTGCAAACATAAAATGAAGTAACATTGAAGACAATTGAGAAAAATTTATGTAGAAAATCTAGGTAGGCCTTTGAAGCTATAAAAGAGTATTTTATCCTAAGAAAGGGAATATTGGTTTTATCTTAGGGAATATTATCTTGATACTTTTTAATTGTATACATCAATAAGAAAAATATACTCAAAACATAAAGTTTTTTATGTAATTTTGGATATAAAATATAAGGTATAGTGCATCCAATATAAATTAAATATTGATTTATTATTGTCAGGGCATAAAATCCCTTAGCAAGTTAGGAGTAAACAAATTTTCATTTTCTAGTTGAAGGCAATCATAGGTGTCATAAGTGAATGCCATACTCAATGCAAGGACTGAGAAGTTTAACTTGCCTTTTAGAGAAGTTCCTTTAAAGTGTAAAGGAACCAAGACTGGGTTCAAGGTTAAGAACTCCCTAAATGGTTGCTTGTACCTGAAGCTCTATGTCATTCCTGTTCTGAATGATAATCTACTTGGGTACAATATTCTTGGAGAGATGTTCATTTAAATGAGTTTTTGAAGTGTATTCCTTCTTTCTTTTCTGGCTCATAGAGTCTCATCTGGTAGATCGATTTTGAATCTTATGGGACTTCCTAATTTTGGTCTTGCTAGTCTCAATATGTTGTCTCTATCTTTGGATTTTGTTATATGAGTACAATAGCTCTTGGAGTTTTCTTATTTGAGTCTATATTTCACTGGTACTCTTTGGATCTCTTGTCTTGTACTATCTACAACCAGCTTGCCTGCATTCCTCAACTCTGAAAATGTGTTATCTATGATTTTTTCCTTAGATTGCCTTCCTGTGCTTCAGGGACTCCTGTGGTCTAATATTGTTCTTTTTGAACTCATCTCATACTTCTCTAGCATGCTCTTCATTTCTTTTCTAACTTTTCCCCACCTTTTCTTACTTTCTGGTGATTTCCATCATTTTGACTTGGAGTAACTTAATCTTTTCCTCATCTGCTGTTATTCTGCTACTCAGAGCTTCTATTGAATTTTTTACATCACCTGACATACTCTTCATTTCTGTCACTTATAATCACAGTTTTCTCATTTTGGCTCTTGTAGTTTCTTTTTCTTGGCTATGTTTTCAATCATTCTGTTAATTAAACACCCTCACAATGGTGTCACTAAAGTCATTCTCCGAGGATTTACTGAGCTGGTTGGTTGTTGACTGAGCTTTCTCTATTATGTTTGTGTTCATTACACTTGGTGGTTTCTACACATCTTCCCCATTAGGTTTACCATGCTCCTGCTGTGGTGAGGGTAAATCACTGCAATTAGCTGACCAGAGTCTCTCTGAGAATTATGCTGAGAACTGCTCTTTCATTTCCCTGCCCATCTTCACCCAGTGACAGATGTGAGGTTGGGTGGACCCACTGAAAATTGTAAATCCATCTGTTGGCAGTGTCTGAGGAAAGGAATGGGGTGCTGCAACTAGAAATTATAACACGGGGTAGATTCCTTGAATATCTAACACACTCTATGTCCCTAAATCTGTGACATCATTATATACTTTTAAAGACAAACAAGTTCCACTTCTCTGAAGATGATATGATAAAACATAACTACACTAGAAACAATGGCTATTCATATCCTGGAATGAGATAGCAATAGTAACTATTTAGAAATCAACTATAAGTTGTGCTTTACCTGAAAGTTGTAGGACTTAGGGAACTTTAAGAATATGCTATATGGGACTACATTAGATCAAGAAATTCTGTTCCTCAAAAGAAACAAAGACCAAAATATAGAAAGAACCCACGAAGTGGGAGAGAATATCTACCCAATACGTATCTGATAAGGGATTAATATCCAGGTTATACAAGACATTAGTAGAACTGCACAAAAAAACCCCTCCAAATCCATCAAAAATTGGGGAGAAGAAATGAACAAATATAAATGGCCAAAAGGCACATGAAAAAAATGCTCCACATTGCTAATCATTTGGGAGATGCAAATCAAGTTTCACTATTAAAAATCTAAAAAAAAATAAAAAACAAAAAAACAATGATATAACATCTTACACCACAGAGACTGGCACACATTCAAAAGAACAAAAGCTGGGGTTATGGTGCCACCAGCAGGTCATTCTGTACCTGTGAGGCGAGTGAATAAGCAGCCTCATGTCACCTTCAGACGTGCAGATACCCCAAAATTGCTGCTGTGCATTTGACCAGACTCCAAAAACTTGGGGCAAAGTTTACCCAGAAAGTAAACAGTCAAAATTTAGGTATGTGGGAGACACACCCACAAAACATGTCCGGCTCAGCAATATAATTGGAGGCATGGCCTCTCTGGCTCCTGATTGAACTGCTTAACAGCCAGGATCCGAGAGAACTGGAAACAAATCTTGGAACTCAACGGCTTTTGGCAGAAATGCATCCGTTCCCTGTGGTAGGTTACGGGCTCTGGGCCACCGAGGGGGGAATGGATGCTGTTTCTTCGCCTGCACTCCTTTGGCTGCTGGGTGGCTGCCATCCGCCACAGTCCATTGGACAGTCAGGTTTAGGCCTGCAGTGACAAGAAACATGGGGGCCTCATAAGATGGGAGTGGAGCTGGTCCTTTCTTCCTGTTCCAACGAGACCCCGAGTTGCTGCTCACAAACAACCTCTCTAGCACCTGATCAAGCTGCTTAACGGCCATGATCCCAGAGACTTGAAACAAATCTAGAAATCCAGCGGCTTTCGGCAGAATTGCTTCTGGTTCCTACAGTAGGTTACTGTCACCGGGTCACCCCAGGGGATAAAGGGTGCTCTCCCTCCACCTGCTCCCTCTTGGTGGCCCGGTGGCCACCATCCTCTAGAGGTCATTAGACAGTCAGGTTTGGGCCTGCTCTGATGGGATACGCGGGACCTCACAGGATGGGGGTGGAGTCGGCCCTTTCCTCCCTGTCCCAACAAGACCCCAAGTCACCACCCACAAATGGTTTCTCTGGCCCCTGTTCAAGCTGTTAATGGCCATGATCCCAGAGACTCAGGAACAAATTTTTGAACCTAACAGGTTTTGGCAAGAAATACCTTCAGATTTAATTGTTTAAATTTTGGAATTTCAAAAACGCGTGACCACTACTGCAGCCATGTGACATCATGTTATTCATTACATCATATGTTATTCATAATCAGCAATAGAAAACAAATGGTCTACTGTTGCCTCTTCAGCAGATCTGAGTATTGGGGTAAAATTCCAAATAATGGTGGGTCTGGTGTCAAATATTGAATGTAATTAAAGTAGAGAGATAGTAATTTGGAAATCATCTGCCCCACAGGTAGGGGGAGGGAGTAGGATGGGGGTATACTGGGGTTTTTGGTGGTGGAGACTGGGCACTGGTGAAGATACTGGTGTTTCATTGTATGACCAAGACTTAAACCCGAAAGCTTTGTAACTGCTCTCACAGTGATGCAATAAATAAAATTATAAAAAATGGGAAAAAAAGTAAGGTGGAGTTCATGCACAATTAAATCAGCCTAATCAGTGGCTGAATAAATAGCAGTAGTCCTATATAAAAAAAAAAAAGAACGAAAGCAACCAGTGTTGGCGTGGATGTGGGAAGAAAGGATGTGAGGAGATGCTTTTTCACTGTTGGTGGGAATACTGACTGGTGTGGCCCTTTTGAAAAACAATTTGGACATTTCTTTAAAAACTAGAAATTGAGCATCCATATGATGCCAAATACCACTTCTGGGAATATATCCCGAAGGTGCAAAAAAAAAAAAATACAATAGAAATGACATCATACTTGTATATTCATTGCAGCACTGTTAACAAGAGCCAGAATCTGGAAACAACCCAAGTGCCTGAGATCAAACGACTAGTTAAAGAAACTTTGGTACACAATGGAATACTATGCAGTTGTAAGAAAAGACGGAGCTATGAAATTTGCTTATAAGTTGAAGGTCATGCAGAGTATCATGCTAAGTAAAATAAGTCAGAAAGAGAGGGACAGGTATAGAATGACTGCACTCATTTGTGGAATATAAAATAACAATATGAGACTGACACTCAAGGACAGTAGACACAAGGGCCAGGAACATTGCTTCACAGTTTGTTGCTTGTCTAATGAGCTGGGGCAGAAGACACCTCGTATAGAGTGGGGATTATTGATCAATGATTGTTGGAGGAAACATTCAGGATGGGAAATTAGATAAAGTGCTGAAAGTAGATAAAGGACCAAATGTGATAACCTCTCAGTATATATATATTGCAAACCATAATGCCCCAAAGTAGAGAGAGAGTATGGAAGAAATTGTCTGCCACCAGAGGCAGGGGGAAGGTTGGAAAGGGGGTAATACTAGGGACATTGGTGGTGGAGAATGTGCACTGGTGGAGGGATGGGTGTTCTATCATTGTATGACTGCAACTTAAAATATGAAAATTTTGTAATTGTGTCTCATTCAGATTCAATAAAAAGAATATGCTAAGTCTTTTATTCTAACTCTACTGATTAAGAATGTTTCATAAAACATATATTTTGGGGGAAAATAAGGCTAATAAACATAGGATCACTCTCATTTTTGCAGAAATTAAAAGTTTGACCAGAACTTTGATGACCTTGTTCAAAGACTGCTAAGATATTTCTTGGTATTTTGGTAAAAGGGAAGAAAATATTAGTAGCACTGTAGCACTGTCCTCCTGTTGTTCATTGATTTGCTCCAGGGGGCATCAGTAATATCTCCATTGTGAAATTTGTTACTGTTTTTGGCATATCAAATACAACATGGGGAACTTGCCAGGCTCTGCCGTGTGGGTGATGTACTGTACTGTACTGTACTGTACTGTACTGTACTGTACTGTACCGTAATGTACTGACTCTCGGTAGCTTCCCAGGCTCTCCAAAAGGGACGGAGTATAGTAAAAAAATGCTATAGTAGAATGTGAAGAAACATAAGCTTGAGAGATCTGAAAGTCCACAGTAGAGACATTCATTTGATGTGTAACTTTGTTTCATTAAAAAAGACTCATTAAAACCAAAAAATAAAAATGATTGTGATAAATGTCAGCATTCATGAGACTGTAAGCATTGTCCTCAGTTGATCAGGATTGAAGATAGAAAACATTATCACAACTGTCCTCCCGTTGTTCATCGATTTGCTCGAGCGGGCCCAGTAACGTCTCCATTGGAGACGTTGTTACTGTGTCTGGCATATCGAATACGTCACGGGGAGCTTGCCAGGCTCTGCCGTGCAGGCGAGATACTCTCGGTAGCTTGCCGGACTCTCCGAGAGGGACGGAGGAATTGAATTCAGGTCGGCCATGTTGGCTGCGTGCAAGGCAAATGCCCTACCGCTGTGCTATAAAAACAATGAGATAATAGGATTCCAAAGCAATGTCAGGTGTTAGAAATTAATAACAATGACATAATTTCTGTAATAAACATAAGTATTGCATTTAAAGTTAATGGTACTTAATGTGTAGACAGACATGATGACTGATGGAATATAAAGTATTTTAAGATCAATGGATCATTGATTCATTTTATTGAACAAACATACATAAAGAAAAGATTATAAGGATGTTCAGAAAGTGTCAAGATCTCAAGTGATATGTTTAGATTTAATACAGTTACCAGAGCCATAATCCATTGACTGAATGAATAAAGTCTCCAGAAAGTTGAATTCTCGATTTTCCTAGAATGTGGATCCTTAAATAATTCCGCTAGTGTAGAAAGGAACCTAAATTTATTACAAGTAAGCAAAATACAAAGGAAAGAAAAATGCCAAGACATGTTGAATACACCTGATGTTATTAATATGTTGCATTTGAACTGCCATTGTGATTTACGTGTTAAGAGTGGTCTTGGTATATAGTTGCACAGAATACTATGCAGATAAGATAGTGAATGAAATCCTAGTAATATCTGAGTTGCAGTAAATCTACTGGGCCAGTGAATTTTATGAAAATAATTTTTTCCCTCTGAATGTATAATTAAATGGACATATTTGTAGATGGCTAAATATTTGCTATAAGGCCAGACAGAAAGCTCAGTGGTTATGTTTGCATGAAAAGCCCCAAGTTTGAACCCCAACAATGAATCCATTAAACAGGATAGGTTGTATTGGAAACTCCCAGACTGACTTCTGAAGACTAGCTTTGCTCTTTCAAATGACATTGTAAATATGGTTGGTGGATGAACTCCTCCAGGAGTGATTCCCTGAGTACAGATCCAAGAGTAGGCAGTTAGTATTACCCAGAGACTATATTGGTCCCAATATTTTCCATCACCACTAGGAAAGGGTACATTGTATCTTTGACCCTAGGTAAATGAGTACTGGTGAGACATTACTACACCTCAATCTCTGCCCCTCAAAGAAAGCATTATTTCATTACCCATGTAGCAAAACGTATTGGGGTAACAAAGGGACTGGCAGCACACTTTCCCTGCAGGAGACAGTAGCGAACAGCAACTGATCAAGTCCTTTACAAAGTGTGAGATTTCCTGTGCATGCCAGTCACTCAAAGATGATGACATACAACACAAAAGAAAACATTATACTAAGGTCATTTTGCATTTGAAGTTTAGCGAAGCTTTTTGCAATGAGCCTAGCACAATTAAATCCTTGGTTCTTTTTTATCAACCTCTAAATATGTCAGAATCTTTATTGCAAAAGTTGTCAAAGTAATTATAAATATCATATTCAATTTTGTCAATGATTGATGAATAAATTTGAGACATATTGTCCTTTTTGAGAAATTGCTCATGTTTCAATAAAATTTTAAAATTATGTAGGCAGCAATGAAAGAGAGCAAAAACAAGCACTCTAGAGAAGTATCAATTGATTTCTGAAGACAGGCTTTAGCTTTGCTCTTTCAAATAGCATTCTAAATATGGTTGGTGGAAATGTTCCTCCAGGAATGATTCCCTGAGCACAGAACCAGGAGTAGGCCTTTAGTATCACCAGGAGACCACAAAACTAAACAAAGCAGAGAAAATCAAAAAGTCCCCAAAATGTGCAATGGTAGCAGGAGGAAGTAGTTGGTCGTCAAAAGGAGGAGGATTCCTGGTTGGCTCTTGAAAAATTGCAGGTCATCTGACTCCTACCATTTTATTACTGTTGCAGATGATCCAAGTGAAGTGGCGAGCAAGAGAAAGAAGAGCCTCATGAAAGTGGTGTGCCACTGTCACAACCCACCTAAGAGTGGAGGGAAGTAAGATGGGTAAAAATCTGTCAAAATAAGATAAATGACAGGAACACTTGAAACACATCTGTCCCAGTGGGGAGCCAGCAAGATGCACTTGAGATCCACTTGGTTTTTACAGTATAAAAATCATGGTCTCATGAGGGAGCACTGTAGTGCTTTTTGCATGAAAAAAACTAATCTTTACCTTCATCCCGGTTCCCAGGTTCATTATCTGCCTTTTCAGAAAGAATTTCCAGAAATACATTGCCGGAGAGATAGGAGAAGGGTTAAGGCATTGGTTTTCTGTTTATCTGACCCCAGGTGGACTCCTGACATTATGAATGGTCCTTGTGAGCACAGACACAAGAAAAAAGAACTGTGTGCCTATGATTATTGCAGGACTATTCACAATAGCCAAAATATGGCAATAATCCAAGTGCTCCAAAACAGATGACTGGATGAGGCATATATATATATATATATATATATATATATATATATATATATAGGAAAAATACTCATCCATAGGAAAATACAAAGTTATACAATTTCCTGCTATGAACAGATCTTGAAATTATAGTGTTGAATAAACTCACTTAAATGTAGAATACATATATATAATATACATACATATGGGAATAACAAATGACCAAAAGAAATGGAACAAGATAATCTAATAGGAAGCTTGTCATTGGGGGTTGGGGGTAGAATAGGTCAGGGAAGGGACCACTATGTACAATGATAGAGAAATGTTGTCACTCTGGATCATTACTAGATGCAAAAATGAGGTAAAGTGGCAAGCATGATATCCTATGAGTAACATTATTTACCTAAAATAAAGGTAAAATGGAAGAAAAGAAAAAAGTACCTGCATAGAGGTAGCTGAGGACTGTAGGGAAAATTGAGACATATGTGGAGGGAAGTGGACACTGATGAAGGGTTTGGTGTTGGAATAGTTATGCCTGAAAATCAATCATGAATAACTTAACTTTTTAACTCACAGTGATTCAAAACAAAATTTTAAAAAAAGATTTAAAAGTAAACCCTGAGAAATTGTTAGCATGTGGCTCAAAGAAAAGTTAAGAATTGCAGGAAAATTAGTAGTAAAGAAAATAACGATTTGAGAAATATGTGAAAAGTGTGATAAATGGAAGACAGATCGACATGTTTAGAGAGAATCTGAGCTTCTCCACAGGTAGAAAGCAGAATATTCCCCTAAATTGAGAAGCTGAGATGCAGGTGACCCGCCACAACAGGAAATAAAATCTGTTTGTCTCTGTTGTGTTAGTTTTATAATATTTTCCCAAACTCACCTCATCCCTTGGCACTTTCTTTGTTGATAATTTGTCACTCGAAGGCATTAGCTCAGAAAAAGGGTGTTCTTATTTGATATCTGTGCTGTAGCTCTTTGTTTCTGGAAGAATTTCTCCTTTCTCAGGAGAAACAGGTTTCACTGGGCTTTCATTTTTAGATACAAACAGCTTTACAGCATACAGGCCTTTAATCTGGTGTCTAAATTGTTTTTTTAATTCACATGGGTCTCCCTATTTGCCTGCCTGTCTGTCAATCTTTAACAGAAATTTTCCATTTAGATCCCTTGAAAGCACCTCTCAAAACACTATTTGTGTCAACCTAGAATGATAGAAGTTGACTATGAGCAATGATGTTATGTTCACATCATCTTAAAGAATTTTTCAGATCTTCATGTCTTCCAAAGAACCAATGTAGTAAAAAGAGCACTTAATTGTTTTAACATCTCTATGTTAAAACAATTCACTTCATAAAAGGTAAAGACCTTTCTGAATAAAGGACCCACAGTTTATATTAACATTGAGGATACAGTTTTACTTATTTTTTTGTTCTTTTGGGGCGTTCTATACCCATTAATGCTCAGAGGTTACTCCTGATAAGTTTATTTTGGGATATCAGAGATAGAATTTAGGCTGGCCATGTGCAAGGCAAATTCCCTACCTGCTGTTCTATCTTTTGGCTCCACAGTTTCACTTTTTAATGAACATTTGGGATAAATAACTTAGTTGCTTAATCTTGCTAATTTTCCTTCAGAAATGTCTACATTTGCTCTAAATATTTGACTTCCAAACATGTTCACATGTTAGAATCCTAATGATCAATTTCTCAGTGTTAATAGGTAAAGTGATTTGGAAAGTGATTAGGTCATGAAAGTGGAACCACGTGTAATCACAAAATAAATGAGTGGCAAGGCACTCTCTCTCCACATGTGTTTGGTGGATAGGCCATTTTTTCCATCCTGGATGGCCAACAGTGAAAGAATGAGAAAATGGGGGCCAGACTGCTTGGTGATCAAGTTGTGGTTTATTCTTCCTCTGCCTCCTTCCAGTCTCTCTGACTGCCAATATCTCTCCTCCCCCAGCCCACTCCCACAGCTTATTATAAAGAACAATCTCCAAGAGTTGGGAGGTAGCAATTACACATATCAGGTAGCACAATCAACATATGAAAGGCCTTCCTTTCAGTGGAAGCTTTTCTAAGATAAAACAAAGATCTCCTCCTGCTAGAAGATTCCCTCAAGGGTGAAATTTTATGTAAGGACATATTTCTCCTTTCCTTAGTTCATAACCATTTGAACAGTCACCTTACATTTACTTCTTAATAAACTTTCTAGCCATTTTGTATTCATGAGAAATGGACAAGTTCCTGATGTTTCATTTGCCCTCAAGGGAACGAACATCTCTGAATGCAATAGTTATGTGTACCTAGGTTGAGAACTCAACATTACAAAAGACCTGGCACCTGAACTGTACAGGAGGAAGAGAGCGAAGTGGAACACCTTCAAGAGGGTTGAAGAAGTGGTTAAGAGGATGAAGAACCTCTGGCTTTAGGCACATCCTTTTGACTCAACCATTCTTCCTCCCTCAGAGACCTTGACCCTACAGAAACAAGATGAGAATGCTATTTGGGTCACCCAAAGAGGAATTGAAAGAGCTATGCTTGGAATATCACATTTCACTCAAGTGAGAGAAGGAATCTGTAGTTCTGACCTCCCTCGATGATCAAGAATCAGGGATGCCGTCTCGTTTCCCAAGGCATCGAAAATCAAATGGGCCGGACACCTAATGCCATTTAGAGATGAACGGTAGACTAGAGCTCTTACCACCTGGATTCCATGGGATATCAAAAGAATGCGTGGCTGCGCACCTAAGAGATGGTCAGACTTCTTCATCAAAACCCTGAACAAATGGTTTGAGGCTCTTCGTCTTCCTGGAGTGAGCAGACACCATTGGGCTACACTAGCACATGACTAGGACAAATGGAAATGTTACTGGTGCCCACTTGAGCAAATCAACAATCAACGAGATGACAAGTGATACAAGTGATACAAGCCATTTTGTATGGGCATAGTAGCACTGTCCTCCCATTGTTCATTGATTTGCTTGAACGGGCACCAGTAATGTCTCCATTGTGAGACTTGTTACTGTTTTTGGCATATCGAATTTGCCACAGGGAGCTTGCCAGGCTTTGCTGCACGGGTGGGATACTCTTGCTACCTTGCAGGGCTCTTGGAGAGAGATGAAGGACATTGTAAGAAAATATTAAACTTAAAGAGTGGCTCTCCTGGGAATATCTCATTATACATCCCAGACTACAGTTCTCTGGCCAGATTAGTCCTTCCTAACCCTAACAGAGTCCTTGTCCAGTCACTTATCTTTGGTTCATGACAGAATTAGTCGACAAGCGTGCTCCTGTCTTTATATAAGTTTTATGGCACTTAGCCTGTCCCGTTTTGATGCCTGGGTAGCTTACTGTTTGCCCTGGGCCCATTCAGTCCTCTGTCCTTTGTCAGAACCCTGCTTCTGGGGTGCTAGGAGCTAAGGCCAACTTAGGATAAGTCGAGTAAATAAGATAGATGCTCAGGAGTAAATATTATTTGTAGTCAATTAGTTACTAAGTTATAAAAGCATAACATTAACTGTCTTCCTGTGTCTATGCAAAAGAGGACATTGCTCTAAAGTAAACTATGCAAAGGACATAAGGAAAAGAGAAAAGCAACATTTCACTTACAAATACAAAAAAAAAATCTCTGAAGAATTTGACTTTATCAGTCACTTTACAAGTCACTGAAGAGGGGAAATGACTGAATAACAGACAGGGGAAGAACACAAAGGAGAAGTTAAAGATGAATACCCAGAAAATGGAGTGCTTTGGTAGCATTTTGATGGGTATTACTCAGTAAATCTAACCTCTCTATGGTGAAGAACTGGAAAACCAATGTTAAACTTAAAATAAAAGAATTATAATCCAACAGAACCATATTAATAGAATTAGTTGGTTCATCAAAGAGAATTCTGCTGATTCTCCTAAACCCTTCAACTATAAGAGAGTATAAGTCCAAAGACAGTTTTTGCCATAGCACTATCATTTTTTCACTATTTTACAAGTACCCCAAACTGAAAAATAAACATCTGTTCTTTTTAAGCCACTCAGTCTCTCTCTCTCTCTCTCTCTCTCTCTCTCTCTCTCTCTATATATATATATATATATATATATAATAAGAACTCTCTTGAACAAAAACCACATTCTATACAAGATACATGTGCATGTAATTTATATTAATATGTTTGCTATGCTTGCAACATATAAAATTTAATGCAACTATTACAGATAATACTATGTTTAGCTGAGTTTCATGAGATAGTTATATATGTACTTATATATGTATATAGCACTTAGAGGAAAGTGCTTTGTTTAGTCAAATTACTATCAGTCTCTTTTTGAAGAACCTTTTGAACTAAGAGTGCATTTTGTTCTGTTTCTAAATATATTCTAAAGTTTCAAAATATTTAAGTGAATCAGTGAACCAAAGTGCTAGCCTTCTCATAAAATGTCACCTCTTCTCTCCAGAACCAAAGGCATTTGGAGAATAGTAAGATGCATCTTTTTCCACTATAAAGAAGATGCCCAAAAGAGTCTTTGCTAATGTTTCTTTGAGTTGATGGTAGAACTTTCCACAAAAACAGTGCTATATTTATTTATTTATGGTTTTAGATAGTTCATATCAAAAAGATTTATTTTCATTTGCTAAAGATATTGCAATTTCATTTGTATTATTTATTATAAATCTTGGACCCTTGGTTAAAAAATAATCAGTAAAGTACATACCAATGAAAGAGGTAGCCTCAATTTCCTTTGACCCGCTCTTGCCTACTCAGGACATAAATCTCTGCCCTAGCGCCTAGACTGACAGGGAGGCTAACACAACGGGCAATGCCTGAAGTGTTGCAGACAAGCCAGACAAACCAATAACCTCCCTGCATCCTCTGTAAACACTGCCCAATTGATAAGAAATGCCAAGAGCCCTTAAATGATCTATACAACACTCCCTTTTACCTTAGTCTTATATTGAGTTCCTCCTCACTTGGGAAATTCCTTTTCCATTCTCTTCTACTTTCCAATGAACTTTTCTACTATCCATCTTTGATAGTAGATGGATCTACTTTATTACTCAAAATTGCCAATCTTGATAATAGAGAAGAACCTGGGAAACATGAACAGAGACTGGCTCCTACCACCCCTGCATCATTTGCATCACTTAGAAAATCTTTCAAACTCAGGATCAAGTTGGGTATGTATTGGTTTATATTTTATTTTATATATAATTATGTACATTATACAAAATATATAAAATAATTTATATATAGCTCCCTGTGTATTTTACTTAAGTATAATTACATATTAAGATATATATACATATGCATATATATAGATAACATAATTTGCATATTACAAATATTCTAAGCTGTAAGTATAGCATTTGGTCAACTCTATTGAAAACATTTAAAATAACATTTATTTTGAATAGTTTTACAACTTTAATTTTATTAAAACACCATGAGTTACAAATTTTCCATAGTTGGGCTTTTCACAATCAATATTCCATCAGTGTTCCCAAAACCAGTGTTCACTTTGTGCCACCAGTATTCCAAGGATCCTTGTTATACCACCTCTGTCTCCCTCAGAACCCAGGCAACTGGCTGCCTTTCAACATATCTGTTTGTGTTCATCTTTGATTATGGGATAGGCAACTCAAAAGTCAAAAGCAGTCCAAACTATTTGCAAGATTGAAGATCCCAGAATGCCCAGTTTCATTGGTGCCACTGAGGACCAACAGGATCAAGAAAACCACCTAACCACCTACACTTGTAAGAGTCACCACAACAAATAAGAAACGTGTCCTTGACTGCATCAGAGAACCTGGGGCTCACCTAACCATGGAATATCCATTGTATGTCCCACTGTCAGCTCTGTCTAATTTTCATACTTGTCTGCCCCCCTCTGCATGGTTAGGTGAGTCCCAAGTTCTCTGATCCAGTCAATGGCACGTTTCTCATTTGTTGCAGTGAGTCTTACAAACGTAGATGGTTAGGTGGTTTTCTTGATCCTGGTGGTCCTCAGTGGCACCAGTGAAACTGGGCATTCCTGGATCTTCAATCTTTCAAATAGTTTGGACTGCTTTTGACTTTTGAGTTGCCTATCCCATAATCAAAGATGAACACAAACAGATATGTTGAAAGATGGTTCTTAAAGTAGTGCTTGTCATTCATCTTCGTCTAATCACTTCCCTTTTGCCTGTTGGTTCCTGGGACCTTTGATTGATCACACAATTTTAGGTCGTGCACAGCAGCTGGAAAAGGTGAGGCAATGGGACAGAGGATGGGAAAAGGGTGACATGTGGGAACAGTGGGACAGGAAGAATAGGGTTCCACGGTACAGGGGACAGATGGAAAGGTAAAGGCAGTTGGGGGAAGAAGGGAGACAGGGGAAACACGGTGGAAAGTGTGCACAGAACAGACAAGTGATGTTCCAACTGGTGCTGTTCCAAATGAAGGTGTTTCTTGAAGTTCTTCCATTGTCAGAAGGACTTCTGTTTCTTTAAACAGCATCTGTTAAACTAAAGGATAGACTGGCTCTCTGATCAGTAAGAGTTGTCTTGTTCTTTCTTTACTGTAGTGAACTGTGTGACCATGGATGAGTATGGTCTGAAGAGGGTAGGTTGTTCCCGATGTTTCTACCACTCATTGGGATTGAGGGCTCTATGAATACAGATGTTTTCTTACTAGCAGCAGCAGACGATGCACTTCGGTCTCCAGTGCTAGGTATTCTCTGGGTCTTCCCCCGAATTAGTGATGACAGTACTCTGCATAGATGATCTTGGACTGATGCAAGTTTTGTACACTCTGTTGGAGCTGAATTTCGGTTGCTATCAAAAAGTTGCTGTGTGTCTACTTAAAGCTCATCCCAGTTGAGTACCGGACAGTTTGATGGGACTGATTGGGAATTGTAGTTTGTATGTGCACTGATACTTCTGGCAGATAGTTCAAAATACCGGAGAAGGACACGGGTTGCAGGACATGGTAATTCTGCATGTTGTTTTTGGGCTTCACTTCAGGTGCGTGGCAAAGAGGTATGTTGCTTCTAAACTCTCCTCCCAGGTGAGTACCTGGAAGAACTTGGACTGTCAGCAAAAATCTGGTTCCGCGTTGACTGGCACAATTCAACGTACAAAGTCTAAGTTCACTGTTCTGCCACTGGGTCAGCTGGTTGCGGCCACAGATGCAAGTTTTGTACACTCTGTTGGAGCTGAATTTCGGTTGCTATCAAAAAGCTGCTGTGTGTCTACTAACGCTCATCCCAGATGAGTACCGGACAGTTTGATGGGACTGATTGGGAATTGTAGTTTGTATGTACACTGATGCTTCTGGCAGATAGTTCAAAATACCGGCGAAGACCATGGATAAGTTTTTCTCAGAACGGGTTGCATCAGATGGTAATTCTGCATGTTGTTTCTGGGCTACACTTCTTGCTTGGCAAAGAGGTATGTGGCTTCTAAACTCTGCTCCAAGGTGAATACAGGACATTTCCAGGGGACTGAGTGGGAATTGTTGTATCTATGTCCATCGCCATATCAGACAGAGAGGTTGAGCTCCGGTCCCCGCATGTCGCTGACCTGAAGGCACTCAGGGCTAGCTTCTTCCGACCGGCCCTGAAAGATGGGATGGCCCTTTTGTGCCGCAGTCTCTTGGAACACTCACTGTGGTTGGCTGCCTGGAACTTTTTGTTGAGTACACAGGGGAGTTTGGGAGGAGGGGGAAACTCACCGCGGCCCCACTGCCGGGGCAGTTGGGGAGGAGGCAGCTGTGGTACCTCTGGCATAGGGTGTTTCCTTTTGCAGGCCCTCTTGCCTTCACATTGCGGAGCAGCACTCCCCGGTGCAGGCTCTGGAGGCTTCTTCTCGGCCACGTTGGTTATTGTTGGTGGACCGGGAGGGCTGCGCCGGGCGTCTGCAGGCTGCTCTCCTGCTGCTGACATCCGTGGGAGTGAGCAGCAGGGCACGGACCCCACCGACGCGCAGGCCGGAGGCTCTCCAGGAGGCTGGACATGTGCACCCCGGGGCGGGGCAGAGGGCTCGGGAGATGCGGCCGAGGCTGGCTCTGCTTCTGCTGGCAAGGCCTGGAGGTGGAGAGGCCGGGGGCGGGAGCACGTGGGGCCGGTGCCACTGGACTGCAGGCCGCTGGTACAAAGGGCCTTGGCGCTGCGGGTGCCCTCGTCGTCCTCTTGTCGCGTCTCTGCACCCACATCCCCGTGTCCTGCCCTTTTGGGGGGGTGGTCTTGGATGATCTCAGCTTTTGCCCATGGTGCGGGTTTTATCGGTTCCATGATCTGAATGGATGGGACGCTCAGGGTGTCGAAGTTGCGCCCCGCAGCCGCGATCTTGACATTGCTCCGGTCCCCGCATGTCGCTGACCTGAAGGCACTCAGGGCTAGCTTCTTCCGACCGGCCCTGAAAGATGGGATGGCCCTTTTGTGCCGCAGCCTCTTGGAACGCTCACTGTGGTTGGCTGCCTGGAACTTTTTGTTGAGTACACAGGGGAGTTTGGGAGGAGGGGGAAACTCACCGCGGCCCCACTGCCGGGGCAGTTGGGGAGGAGGCAGCTGTGGTGCCTCTGGCATAGGGTGTTTCCTTTTGCAGGCCCTCTTGCCTTCACATTGCGGAGCAGCACTCCCCGGTGCAGGCTCTGGAGGCTTCTTCTCGGCCACGTTGGTTCTTGTTGGTGGACCGGCAGGGCTGCGCCGGGCGTCTGCAGGCTGCTCTCCTGCTGCTGACGTCCCTGGCTTTGAGCAGCGGGGCACGGACCCCACCGACGCGCAGGCCGGAGGCTCTCCAGGAGGCTGGACATGTGCGCCCCGGGGCGGGGCAGAGGGCTCGGGAGATGCAGCCGAGGCTGGCTCTGCTTCTGCTGGTAAGGCCTGGAGGTGGAGAGGCCGGGGGCGGGAGCATGTGGGGCCGGTGCCACTGGACTGCAGGCCGCTGGTCCAAAGGGCCTTGGCGCTGTGGGTGCCCTCGTCGTCGTCCTGGCGCGTCTCTGCACCCTCTTCCCGGTTTCCTGCCCTCTTGGGGGGGTGGTCTTGGATCGTCTCTGCTTTGGCAGATTGTGGGAGTTTTGTCGGTTTCATGATCTGAACGGATGGGATGCACAGGATGTCGAAGTTGGGCCCCGCAGCCGCGATCTTGACATTGCTCCCATACCCGCATGTCGCTGGCCTGAAGGCACTGAGGACCATCTTCTTCCGACTGGCCCCGTATGATGAGAGAATCCCCACCCGGGAGTTGTTGGTCTGCGGCAGGGGACAGGGCCTCCTGGGCGTGATGGTGAAGGATGCGGGCGGGGGCCTCCGCGGCTGGTGCGGTTGGTCGGCAGGTGCAGGAGCCCCGGGGTGGCCCCGGCCAGGGCGAGCAGCGGGGTTTCTGGAGACAGGAATTGGCCCCGGACGACCCACTGGGGGACGTCGGCGATGGCTCAGCAGGAGCCGAAGTCGACTCAGAACGTTGCCCATGTTTCCAGGCCACGGTCCCAGAAAGTGCAGAGGACCGCGCTGGAATCTGGGCTGAAACCAGGCTTCTGACTCCTGGCCTCTGCGCGGTCAGGATATACTGGGAGGTGATTGTGACGTTGCCTGGCCCACGTCACAGCGGAAACAATGTAGCAGCTTTTCCACCACCCACACAGGGCTCAGGGACCACGTGCAAGGGCAGAGCGCTGAGGCCCCATTGCCCAGCCCCTTCAGGGCTCTCCTGAGCCTGGGACTTGTGCTGTGGAGGGTGGGTTGGCACCTGATCGAATCCGTGAGGGGTTTGCTGGGGACTGCGCGGGGCACACGTTGCTGAGAGTGTGGCTTCAGCGCCCGGAGTCTGTGCATGCAAGGCCCTGGGCGCCTGGTGCTGCCCCCTCCCTCGGTCCGGAGAGGAGACCCCAGATCCTGTCCTCCTTCAGTTTCTCTGCCTGGCTTGGAGTCACATGGACATTCTTCCAGGCTCACTCAGGCCTCTGAGTTTCCAATTTCCAAGGATGGATGAGTTGCCCAGACCTAACCTCTCACTCCATCTGCACTTCATTCTACACATTGTTGCTTTTTTTTGGGGGGGGGGCAGGTGAGTAACTTTTTTTAGAGCATTTCAAAGCCATTCATGATTGAATATCAGTCGGACAGTATTCCAACACTGATCCCTCGACCAGTGTACATTTCCCAACACCAATATCCCCAGGTTCTCTCCCATCACCCCACCCCTGAACCCCCGTCCCTTGCCTGCCTCTTTGGCAGGCGCTTTTACAGATTTTAAATCAACTGAAAACATGTAATTACATCTTCAGCTGTGCCCCTAGGTCAACCCAGGTGGTCGTTGGTCTACCCAGGATATGAACTTAGTCCGAGTTATCTGACTGGTCAGGGCTGTGGGGTGGCTATCACAAGCACATCCTATGTGTCTATTTAGTTACTGTAGTGGAACAAGACTGGAGAGAGAGTGCATGGGTACAGCACTTGCCATGTGTGAGGACAGTGCAGGTTTAGCCCCTGCCATCCCTACAGTCCACTGAGTCCAGCCAGGAGTGATCCCTGAGCACAGAGCCAGGAGTAGCCCTGAGTACAGAGGCATCTGGCCCCAAATCAACCAAACAAAATTCTCCCACTGGAGATTGTCATTATGATCACAAAGCAGCTTGGGGCAATCTTCACAGGACCTTATTGGCAACTAAATCTGTCTCTAGATACTCTTCTGCAGCTTGTTTCTCTGGCTTATTTCACTGGGATCTTTCATCTGGCTGCTGCTGAGTATTATGGCATATGGCAAGCAGAAGTTATGGACCCAAAAATCATACTGAGCAGTAAAAATACGTTTCAGTGGATGGAGACAAAATCCAGCAGGTAAGGGCATTTGCAATTATGGGAAATCCGGGTTCAATAGCTCTGTTCACCAGATGTGAGCCAAAAACAGGAAAAAAAACTTTTTAGTTGACAATCTATGTAATGTTGGATATTGGTCATATATGAAACGAACTTGTGACCTTTGTTCATGAGATTTCTTGAAAAGAGCATTGGTGAGTAAATGTGGACTTCCACACAAACTTTGAGGCATGGTAAATCATATTAGGTTTTGCTCACATTCAGAATGATTTTGAAATGTAGAGTATAGCATAGGACACAGAAACCTCACCATGATAACAAAATATTTACAACTATAAATTTAAATTACAATTTTTGTTATCATTAGAGATTGTTCAATAAGAACCAATTTCTTAATTTTTTAATTTAATTATAATTTTATTTTATAATTTATAAAATTATAAATATAAATTATAATTTTAATTTAATTAATTTCTTAATTAAACTTGCATGAACACACATGGCATGCTCTCATACTAATTTTGAATGAAGATTTTTTATTGTAAGTTGCGTTTTGCTTTATTTTATTGAGGTATCATGGTTGACATTCATCTTCATGTTATACTTCGGTGGACTCTGATTGCACTCCACCATCACAAAAGTACCAGAGACCCTCTACCACTGTCCTGATGTTATTATTATGAGCAAGGTTTATCACAGGAATTCTGCAAAGTGTTGAATACAAGAGTGTTGCATATGCTAAACTGCCATGAAAACAATCAATTATGCTGCTTTTAAAATCTTTGAGAGGGATGAGGGGAATGAGGGGTGGGAGGAATACGGGGATACATGGTGGTGGGAAATGGGCACTGGTGGAGGGATGGGTATTTGATCACTGTATAATTGAAACACAAGCACAAAAATTTGTAAGTCTACAACTGTACCTCATGGTGTCTCACTAATAAAAAAATAGTTATGTAATGATAACATTGTACCCCTTAACTTAAAATCATGTGCACTTTTTTGAGATGATGTTACCTAACGAAAAAGAGAAAAAATTAGAACGTCTTTATAATGATGTCAACTATTATAATATCCACATGCAGAAAAGTGTACCTGAGATAGAAAAACTAGAGTAACCGTAACAATGAAAAATTATACAGTACTAAAGAATGCAAAGTGTTTGTTTTATTATTCTATGAAACTTGTAAAATACATATGCCAATATGTAAAATACCATGATGTGCAGAAAATTAATAAGTTTATTGCTACAATTAAAAAAATCTTTTTTCCTGAGATTGGGAAAAACTATGTATGATGAGTGTCGAGGATTTGGTATGGTAAAAGAGAATTGAAAAAATGGTATCCCAGAAAAATCCATCACCTGATTTTTCCTGTCAAACGGTTTGCTTGGGCAGGCAGGCAGGCAGGAGTTAGAGAGGGAGAATCCAGATTTTCTTCACTAAAACAAAAAACAAAAGAACAGCAAAATTTTAGTAATAACAGATATCATGGCATTGGCCAATGTGGGGGTACGAACCCACGACCCTGAGATTAAGAGTCTCATGCTCTACCGACTGAGCTACTGACATCTTATCATCTCATACCTACTTTGGACAAACTGGCAGGCTACCGAATGTAACCTGCCCACACGGCAGAGTCTGGCAAACTTCCCGTGGTATACCCAATATGCCAAGTACCAGTAACAATGATGGGTCTCATTCTCCTAACCCCGAAAGAGCCTTGAGTATGGCACTTTAAAAAAAAAATCTCAGGACTAGGACGAAGGAGACGTTACTGGAGCCTGCTCGAGGCAATCGACGAACAACAGGATGGTCATGATCGTGATCAATTTATGACTGAAACTCAATTATAAAAGCTTTATAACTGTATCTTACAGTGATTCAATAATAATAAAATATATATTATTTTATTGCTGATATACTTGGGAAAATATACATAATTAAATTTAATTTTATAAATAATATGTGATTATTATCAATTATTAAGCATATGTCATTCAAAAATTGTTTTACAAAATAGAAATAACAGGAAAAATACCAAAAATATGTTAATGCATGGTACTTACAAAAATATGTTTTAATTGTAATATATAACTTATAATATAATTTAAATATAATTTTAAAATTATAAAATTACATTAAATTTTGTTATAATTTTTTAAATATAACATGAAATAAAATTTAAGTTCTTAAAATTGGGTATTATTTACTGTAAGGAAGTTATATTTTAAAGGTCTAAATCATTGTTTAAGAGATTAGTAGTCATACAATTTACTGCATGAATATCACTTATATTTAAATATAAAAGGAATGCTGTCATTGATACACACGTAAGGTTTATTTTTAAAATGGATTGAAATTTGTTATTTCTTTTAAATACTGGAGCGATAGCACAGCGGGTAGGGCGTTCGCCTTACAAGCGGCCAACATGGCCGACCCGAGTTCGATTCCTCCGCCCCTCTCGGAGAGCCTGGCAAGCTACCGAGAGTATTCGATATGCCAGCCACAGTAACAACAAAGTCTCCAATGGAGACGTTACTGGGCCCGCTCGAGCAAATCGACGATCAACGGGAGGGTCTTTACCTTTACCTTTACCTTTTAAATACAATACTTTTGATGTCGGTGGGCCCCACGGGTGACTTATGTGAAGCGGGGAGGAGAAAGACAGTCACTTTCTCCCCACCCACCTCTGCCACTCGGGACCCAGGGTTGCTGGGTTCTTGTCTCGCCTCGCAGAAAGGAATTTCAGGAGTAGACAAGCAGTGAAGTAAATAGATTTTATTTGGAGGATTTTTAGGTATGGAGCGAGGGAGAGAGAGTGAGAGAGTAAAGTTAGACACGAAAGCATGAAAGTACACATCTCAAGAGGGGAGATGCGGGCGACACATGTGCTCGGGAACCGCATGTGCTCTGCCACGTAGGCGCAAGCAGCACATGGGCTCGGGCAGCAAATTCGCGCGCTTCCTTTGTTCAAGGTGGCCTTTATAGGGTTCCTCCAACCTGCCCCCACGTGGGGCTTCTTCCCAGGTAAATGTCCCGTTGCTAAGGGGGTTGCCAGGGAGGGTGGGAGTGGTGATGGTCTTTGAAATTCCTTTCCTGGCCTTTTGTTCCTAGAGGAGCTTCTTTGGGTCTGTTGCTGGAGCCAGGTGAGGGTCATCAAGCCTTAGTTCCTGTTTTGCTATTTTTTGCAGGGCTGGCTTTTGTCGTTGCCTTGGGAGGGGGCCCTCCCTGTCTACCTGCCTACATCACTTTCACTATCACTATCACGGTCCTCCCGTTATTCATCGATTTGCTCGAGCAGGCCCAGTAATGTCTCCATCGTGAGACTTATTGTAACTGTGTTTGGCATGTTGAATACGTCACGGGTAGCTTGCCAGGCTTTGACGTGCGAGCGAGATACTCTCGGTAGCTTGCCTGGCTCACTTGAGAGGGGTGGGGGAATTGAACTCAGCTGGACCGGGCTGGCTGCAAGGCAAATGCCCTCCCACTGTGCTATCGCTCCAACCCAAATACAATACAATACAATACAATGCAATGCAGTGCAATGCAATGCACTTTCATTTACAAAGCTGCAGAGTCAAGTTGCAATTCTCTCTGAACCAATCATTGCCTTAGTTCGTCTTTGCATTAAGTTTCTTGTTGGAAATTTGGGAGGTAAAAAGGAAGTTTACTGTTCTGATAAGTAAATAAAACACTACATTGAGTTTGGTTTTTACTAGCCAGAGTCTTCTATTTACTTGGGAGGTCTGGAAATAAGTCTGGTAGCTAATAAATCACAGACCTACTTTGAAGTGTATTTGAATAGATGAACACCTATAACGAAATGCAGAATAGTGACTGATAAAAAATACACATCTGATAACTTTATTCTATTGTTTTCATATAAATTGTGAATAAAAATTCAGAGAAAAAATGCTATAGCAATTAACAGGATAAAATAGACTCTTGACATTTTCATTTCAGGCAACAAGGTGTATTTTCCTCTGGAAAATACAGACAATAAAAATGAATACTGCAGAGCTTCAAAGTTTGGAAGCTAGAAAGGACAACAGCTTCACTATACAAAAAGTATAGTGAAGTGCTTGACATGAAAAGAAATTCAGTGAAGTCAGAATTTCCCTGAATCTCTTGGCTCCTCAAAGATGGACCCAAACAGTCTCTCTCTGCACTGTTCCACCATACAAGAATCTATTGCCTTTGGAGAATTTATCCTAAAACTTTGTAAAAGACCTAGACCTGACCTAGTCCTCCCCATCTGAATAGTAAATCATGCCAGCTTTGTGTCCTCTTGTTTCACATCAGGCAATGTAATTAAAAATGAGTCACACTTTGGGAACCACAGAAAGACACCTTTTCTTGAAATTCAAGTATAGTGCTATTTCTGGTAGATTCCAGTGGTCTAATTCATTCAGATGTCCAATAATAACCCAGCAGGGACTCTGCCTTGGGTCCTATCATGAAGTTTCCGCCTCTCAACCTCTTGCTTGAAATAAAAGAAGCAATGGAAATGCCTTTGCAGTGGCCTTGTTAGCCCTTCAATTCAATGGAGGAAAAAAATAGTCTCTTAAAAGCAATCTAAGTGTGATATCATTGTCATCTATTTATTCGACTTCCTTGTTTAGAATGAAACCACATTCAATTTAGATGGCAAGGTAAGCATGAAAAAGAAAGAGTTAGATAACATACACATTTTGAAAAAAAAAAAGAACTGACAATGTAAGAGCATCTGATAACCATGGCTCTGTGGCTCTGTCTCATTTGCATGTGAATATGTCACACACAAACCTTGACATACAAACTAAAGCTAATTACTTCTAACAATATAATATAAAATAGGTAATAAAGCAATAATGTTCCATTGAGACCACATATAGCTTAACCTTTGCTTTTCTCAGAATAGCTCCTGTTTTATGTCTTTGAAGGAACTCAGCAAATAACAATTCTGAAACTAATGGGCACTCCTTAATATATAACATGGCTGCCACAACAAAATCCCAAAATAAAGAGATTCTCAAGAACAAAAAGAAAGCAAGTGTATTGATGCTTGCATTCAATTACTGTACTATAAAGCATTCATTCCTTTGGAAGAACCTATTATTTTTCCAAATAATGCAATGTCTCAGCAGGTGCCTTCATAGTGGGCTGTGCAAAGTATATCTCCGCCAAACTCCAGTAATTATTTAGACCAGTCAGACTCTGTGTGTGCTCTACAACAGAGTCAGTGTTCACCGCATCACTTCAAATTGTTTGTTGGATCTTATTGTTAGGATCGTGACATTCATTACTAGGGACTAAACCTTTCATTACACAGTTTGTCAAACTCAAGCAATACAGTATTTTTAAAAGAACAAGCAGAATTAGTTTCCTATTGGGAACTTTTAGAAGCAAAAAAAAAGTAAGGAAAATAATTCCCTAAGTACAATATTAATCTGTCATCAAAGATTGGCAACCCAGGTTTCATCATTGTCAGTCAGATCAACCGAGGTACACAATATTTAAGAATAATTATCAAGTTTATTTTTAACAATACCTTAGTTTTGAAAGTTTACTTTTTCAAAATAATGTCTTTCCAACCATCAAAATTAAATTATGCCTATTGCTTGCGGTTGTATTTTGTTTGCTTTCAACAAATATATTATTCAGAGAAATATGTAGGGTTATACAAATAAGACATTAATTGGCATATAAGGAAGCTATAGTGACTTGTGTTTTCAGTACCTTTTGGTGGATATGATTTCACTGTAAAATCATTAAAGCTAAAAAAGTCACCAAAAGCCATTATAAATGCTGGATTTAACAACTGGCAGGCTGGAGCCACAGTACAGCGGTAGGGGGTTTGCCTTGCACACAGCCAACATGGCCAACCCGAGTTCGATTCCTCCGCCTTTCTCGGAGAGCCCGGCAAGCTACCGAGAGTATCTCGTCTGCACGGCAAAGCCTGGCAAGCTCCCCGTGACATAATCAATGTGCCAAACACAAGTGTCACAAGAGACCTTACTGAGCAAAATTGATGAACAATGGGAAGACAGTGTCAGTGACAACTATTGGCTATTGGAACTTTACTCGTTATTAAAGGAAATCTGAATACGACTTTCTACTTGCTGTTCTTTCTACTATGTCCTCTGTCCTAAAGCATGAGTAGTATACCACATAGCATATCATTCTGTTCATATATTTAGAACAAATACAATTTTCTCTTTAATAAAGCATGAATCTAGTGGAACTCAGCAGTCTCTAGAAACAGTATTTTTCCTGCACATCAAAGGCAGTCACAGCCAAGAAACCAACCTAAATTATACACAGCAGCTTAAGGGTCCAGAAAGAGATACAGAAGTTAGGGCTCTTATCTAGCTGGGTTTGATTCCATATACCGTGTATGGTTCCCTAAGTACTACCAGGGATGCTTGCTGAGCACAGAACCAGCAAAAAGCCCTGAGCATTGCCAGGTGTGGCCCCCAAACATAAACAAAGAACAAAAACATACATAAAATAATTTAGGGCTTTAATTTCCTCAAATGGCCATTTGCTTTCCAAATTATCCATGCTAATTAAAGTTCACCACAGTCTCCCACTCTTCCAGAAGTCTCTCTCTGAATGGGTTTGAAGTTCATTCTGTTTCCTCTATCTTGATTCATTGGTTCCTCACTCCCGTAAAGCACACATAATGAAGGTTTATTAATTTTTTTATTTGTGGTATTATTCCCCCATTGGCCTTTCTCTTTATTATTGCCCTTTATGTATGACTGATGTTCCTACCCATCTGAATAATCTACAGATGTCATTTTATCTTAAAACATCAATTCTATAGTCATCTTATTACTTTGCATCTAACTTCCAAGAATGTTATAAAGCAATTCTGCAGATGAATTGTGTATCATTGTGTATTTCTTTTTTTCTTCTTTTTTTAAATTTTATTGAATTACTGTGAGATAGTTACAAGCTTTCATGTTTGGGTTACAATAACACAGTGATCAAACACCCATCACGCCACTAGTGCACATTCCTCACCACCAATATCCCTGGTATACCCCCCCTTCCCACCGTCCCCCTACCTCCATGCAGATAATTTTCCCCATATTCTCTCTACTTTCGGGCATTGTTTTGCTATATAGCTACTGAGAGGCCATCATGTTTGATCTTTTATCTACTTTCTGCACACATCTCCAATCTCAAGCGATTCTTCCAGCCATCGTTTTCTTAGTGATCCCTTCTCTATTCCAGCTGCCTTCTCCCCTTTGCTCATGAGGCAAGCTTCCAGCTATGGAGCAATCTACCTGTCTAGTGTATCTAATATCCTTAGATGTGAACCTCATGTTATATTGTTTTGTACTCCACAAATGAGTTCAGTATTCTATGTGTGTCCCTCTCTTTCTGACTCATTTCACTTAGCATGATACTCTCCATGTCTATCCATTTATAAACAAAGTTCATGACTTCATTTTTCCTGACAGCTGCATAGTATTCCATTGTGCAGATATACCAAACTTTCTTTAACCAGTCATCTGTCCTAGGGTACTTGGGTGGTTTCCAGATTTTGGCTATTGTGAACAGTGCCATAATGAACATCTAGGTAGAGATGTCATTTCTACTGTGCTTTTTTGCATCCTCGGGATATATTCCTACAAGTGGTATTGCGAGATCATAAGGAAGCTCAATTTATAGTTTTTGAAGGACTGTCAATATTGTTTTCCAGAAAGGTTGAACTAGTGGATATTCCTACCAACAATGAGTGTCCATTTTTTACCCACATCCACGCCAGCACTGGTTGCTTTTGTTCTTTTGAATGTGTGCCAGTCTCTGTGGTGTAAGATGATATCTTATTGTCGTTTTGATTTGCATCTCCCTGATAGCTAGCGATGTGGAGCATTTTTTCATGTGTGTGCCTTTTGGCCATTTGATTTCTTTTTTGAGGAAACTTCTGTTCATTTCTTCTCCCCATTTTTTTATGGGGTTGGAGGTTTTTTTCTTGTACATCAAACTAAGAAGCTTCTGCACTTCAAAGGAAACAGTGACCAAAATATAGAAAGAGCCCACAGAATTTACCCAATACACATCTGATAAGGGACTAATATCTAGGATATACAATACACTAGTAGAGTTGTACAAGAAAAAAAATCATTGCATATTTCTAGAAAAGAAGGAGAACTTAAATTTTATGTGGCCTATAAAATGTAGCAAACCTACAACTCAAGTGCCAACTGAATCTACCAGATCATTTTCTTTATATGCCATGTGGTGTGTCTCTGTGTGTGTGTGTATGTATGTGTATGTGTGTGTGTATGTGTGAGGTAGAGAGAGAGAAGAGAGACAGAGAGAGAAAGAAAGAGTGGAGTTGTGAATGTGTGTGACATGAACCAATGAAGGAGTACATGTGTGTATAATTGCTTCAATAACAGTGGTTGATAATTTCTTAATATATGTAAACATATACATATATACATATATTTTATATATTTCCCCCTCAGGTATTTCAAAACTTGGCTTTCTCTTAAGTAGGTATGTTGTTTTGGCTTGGTATACTGAGATTTCATCTTAAACAACATAAACTAGATCAACCTTCTTGGGACTTGGCTTTCACAGTTCAGCCATTTTTACTTCACAGGTATGCAGATTGAACAAATTGTCTTGATCCCCTGCAGTTTTCAATTATTATAGTTCATATTATTTAAATTAAACAGTGGATTTCTGCTTGCTATAGGGAGACAGGGAGTGCACAATCTCTTCTTTGGCTTTCTCTGACCACAGATGTGCACCTCCAAACCCAGTGTAACTTCAAAGAAGGAATAAATCATTAGCACCAAATAAAGTCACTTCAGTGTGAGAAGGAAAAAAAGTTACATAGTTTGTATTTCAATAATAAGAACAAGCTTCGTGAAGAATAACTTATTTATGTTTGAGATAATTTGTGTGCTAAATTTTCAACAGTCGTGATGAAAAAAATCTTAGGGCAGAAAATAAACAACTATGAGAGATATCACTCAGCTTTCTGACATTAAATATCTCTAGAATGAGACATAAGTATATGTAAGTAAAATCAGCACATTTTTGTGAAGATGTATCGTCTGTAGCCTAATATCATTAATCACTTTAATTTTTGGTAGTATGATATTAAAAAATAGAATCATCCCTGACTATGAAAAATTAAAATATGGGGCTGGGTAGGGCGTTTGCCTTGCACGCGGCCAACCCGGGTTCGACTCCCAGCATCCCATATGGTCCCCTGAGCACCGCCAGGAGTCATTCCTGAGTGCAGAGCCAGGAGTAACCCCTGTGAATCGCCAGGTGTGACCCAAAAAGCAAAAAAAAAAAATTAAAATATGATTAAAATTAAAATATTAAATTATCATAAGTCAAATTTGGAGTAAAAATAATGATAATCCATGAAAATATTTTCTTCTCTGTCACTATCATTATACTTTAATTCCCTCTACTCAACAGTCCCAACATGAAATTGTCCAGGTGGAATATAGATACTTTTTTCTTATATTTTGAAATATATACACTTGTAATGATGTAATGACCTTTAGCCCATGGCATAGAGTATCAAATCACTTGTTAGTTCAAGGTAAGAGTAGGTAGAGAAGATGTAACTGGGAACTAACACTCATTTATTTCCCATGGATGATTTTACTATGTGGCACTGTGGCACTGTCCTCTCGTTGTTCATCGATTTGCTCAAGCAGGCACCAGTAACATCTCTATTGTGAAACTTGTTACTGTTATTTTGGCATATCGAATACATCACAGGTAGCTTGCCAGGCTTTCCTATATGGGTGCGATACTCTTGGTAGCTTGTCTGGCCCTCTGAGAGGAGAGGAGGAATCGAACCAGGGTTGGCCCAGGTTGGCAAACACCCTACCATAAATTGTTCCCCTGGAATGCCGAATTAACACCATAACAATAATATCTTTTAATGTCAATGGGCTAATTGCACCAATTCAAAAACACAGGGAGAGAGGATGGATTGGAAAATTAAACCCAACATTCTGCTGTCTGCAAGAAACACATCTGAACAGTCAAAGCAAACACAGACTCAAAGTAAAAGTAGCACAGTCCTCCTGTTGTTCATTAATTTGCTGGAGCGGGGCACCAGTAACGTCTCCATTGTGTTATTCTTTTTAGCATATCCAATATGCCAAGGGGAGATTGCCAGGCTCTGCCATATGGCGGGGTACTCTCGGTAGCTTGCCAGGCTCTCTGAGAGGGAAGGAAGAATAGAACCTGGATTGGCCATGTGCAAGGCAAATGTCCTAACTCACTGTGCTAACACTCCAGTCCAAAAATGAAAGTATGGAAAACAATTCTACAAGAAAATAACTCTCTTAAAAAAAGCTGGAGTGGCCATATTAGTATCAGACCATATAGACTTTATACTGAAGAAGATTTTAAAGAGACAGTGAAGGTCTGTAAAACAGGACGAACTCACACTCCTAAATGTGTTTAATGAGGAAACAGCCAAATACTTAAAACAACTGCTTATACATTTGAACAAAAGCATTGATAACAACAAAGTAATAGTTGGAGATTTCAGTACTGTTTTATCACCTCTCGAAAGATCAAACAGCCTCAAGCTCAGCAAGAATGTACTTTTTCTGACAGCAGAAATGGAAGACAGAGGTTTATCATATATATTTATCTCTCTCTTGCTATATATATATATATATATATATATATATGTGTGTGTGTGTGTGTGTGTATTTTTGGAAATGAAATGTCATATATATATGACATTTCATTTCCAAAAATACACATTCTTCTCAAATGCTCCTGAGACATTCTTCAATATAGACCACATGCTAGGTCACAAAATATACCTTCATAAAATTAAGAGGATAGAAATTGTATCAACAATCTTTACAGACTATGATGCACTGAAAATAGAAGTGAATCACACACAGAAACAGAAATTCAAATCAAACACTTGGAAGTTAAACAGGTTACTACAAAAAACCAGAGGCTTAGAGAGGAATCAAAGACTCCTGGAAATGAATGAGAATGAAGCATGAGTCACCAGAATTTATAGGACAGAGCAAAAGCAGTGTTAAGAGGAAAGTTTATAACTCTAGAAGCATTTCTCAGGAAGGAAGAGTGAGTCCATATAAGTAATGTAATCTCACAGCTTAAAAACTTTGAGCATAACCAACCAAAGGAGCCCAAACCAAGCAGGAAGGAAAAACTAATAAAACTTAGAGCAGAAATTAACAACATGGAACCCCCCCAAAAAATCTTAAAAATCAGTGAAACCAAGATCTGTTTCATTTAGAAAACAAACAAGAGCAATAAACTACTAGTAAGACTCACAAAGAAAGAGAGAGAGATACCCCTAACAAAGAAGATGAAAAAGAAAAGAGGGACATCACAACAGAAACCACAGAATTCCAAAGGATAATCAGAGATTACTTTGAGAAGCTTTATGCCATGAAACAAGACAATCCTCAAAGAAATGGATAAATTCCAGGACTCCTATAATGTCCCAAAGGTGACCCAAGAAGACTTAGAATACCTGAACAGGCCTATCACTATCAAGGAAATTGAAATAGAAATCAAAAGTCTCCCAAAAAACAAAAACCCTGGCCCAGATGTATTCACTAGTGAATTCTTCCAAACATTTGAATACACCTAATCCTGTTCAAGCTTTTCCAAGAAATTGAAGAAAGAGTAACACTTCCAAACAGTATCTATGAGGCAAATATCACCCTCATACCAAAAGCAAACAGACACCCTCCCCCAAATAAAAGAGAGAATTGCAGGCTCATATCCCTGAATACAGATGCAAAGATTCTCAACAAAGTTCTAGCAAATAGAAGAAAATGACTCATCAAAAAGATCATACACCATGATAAAGTAGGATTCATCCTGTGGATTTAAGAATGGTTTAACATTCACAATTCAGTCACTATAAAAATACACCATATCAATAAAAGGAAAGATAAAAGCCATATGATCATATCAATTGATTCGATGAAGGCATTTGACAAGACCCAGCACCCATTTATGATGAAAACTCTCAGAAAAATGGCAGTTGAAGTAACTTTCTTCAATGTAGTCAAAGCCATTTACCACAAGCGCACAACAAGCATTATTCTCAACAGGGGAAAACTAAGAGCATTCCCAACAAGACAAGATTGCCCATTCTCCCCACTTCTATTTAATACAGTCCTGCCTTGTCCTGTCCTGTCCTGTCCTGTCCTGTCCTGTCCTGTCCTCGGGTTGTTCATCAATTTGCTCAAGCGGGCCCAGTAATGTCTTCATTGTGAGACTTGCTGTTACTGAGTTTGGCATATCGAATACATCACGGGTAGTTAGCTAGGCTTTGCCATGTGGGCAAGATACTCTTGATAGCTTGCTGAGCTCTCTGAGAGGGGCGGAGGAATCGAACTCGGGTTGGCCTTGTTGGTCAAGTGCAAGACAAATAAATGGCCTACCCGCTGTGTTATCGCTCCTGGAAGTATTTGCCATAGCAGTTAGGCAAGAAAAAGATATGAATAGCATCCAGATAGGAAAGAAGAACTCAAGCTATCATTATTTGTACATGACATGAAATATACTTAGGAGATCCTAAGTACTACAGAAAAACTCCTCAAAACGATAGATTTGTATAGTAAAGTGTCAGGTTACAAAATCAATATATATACAAATAATTAAAGAGAAGAAAGAGATATTAAAAAAAATCCTACTCACAATAGTGCCTCAGGAAATCAAGTACCTTGGAATCAGCTTAACTAAATGAGTGAAAAACCTATACAAAAAAACTACAAAATACTCCTTCAAGAAATAAAAGAGAACACTAGGAAATGGAGATGCATCCCCTGCTCATGGATTGGGAGGATTGATATTGTGAAAGTGGTAATATTCCCCAAAGCATTATAAAGATTTAATGCAGTCCCTATAAGGATACCAATGACATATTTCAAAGAAATAGACAAAACACTCCTGAAATTCCTATGGAGGAATAACTCCCAGGAATAGCTAAAGCAATCCTTAGGAAAAAGAAGTTAGGTGGCATTACCTTCCCCAATTTCAAACTGTACTACAAAGCAGTAATAATTAAAATTGCATGATATTGGGCTAGAAACAGTCTGCAGATCAATGAGCAGAGGTGGATATTCTGACACAGACTCTGAAATATCTGATTACTTAACCTTTGATAAAGGAACAAGAAGTGTGAAGTTGAACAAGGAAAGCCTCTTCAACAAGTGGTGCTGGGAAAACTGAAGAGTTACATGCCAAAAAATGAACTTAGACCTCTATCTAATACCAGGAACAAAAGTCAGATCAAAATACATTAACAACCTCAATATCAGACCTGAATCCATAAGATACCAGGAGGAAAAATGTAGGCAGAACCCTCCATGATATTGAAGTCAAAGTCATCTTCAAGGATGAAATACCACTGACCAAGGAAGTGGAGACAATTATAACAAATGGGACTACATTAAACTAAGAAGCTTCTGCATCTCAAAAGAAACAGTAACCAAAATACAGAAAGAGGCTATGGAATGGGAAACATTATTTACCCAATATCCCTCAGATAGGGGCTTAATATGCAAGATATACAAGGCACTGGTAGAACTTTACAAGAAAAGTTCTTTACAACCCCATCAAAATAATGGTGATAAGAAATGAACAGAAACTCCCTCCAAAAAAAGAAAATTCAAATGGCTAAACGACACATAAAAAATTGCTCCACATCACTAATCATCAGTGACATGCAAATCAAAACAACAAGGAGATACATCTTATACCACAGAAACTGGAGCAGGTCAAAAAGAAGAACAACCAGTGTTGGTATGGATGCAAGGAGAAAGGGACTCTCATTCATTGTTTGTGGGAATGCTGACTGATTCAGCCTTTATGGAAAACAATATGGACATTCCTCCAAAATCTAGAAATTGACCTTCCATTTAACCCAGCAGTAATAATTCCGGAAATATATCCCGGATATGCAAAAAAACTGTAGAAATGGCATCTGCACGTGAATATTTATTGCTGCACTGTTCACAATACCAGAATCTGGAGAAAAAACCTAAGTTCCTGAGAACAGATGACTGGATAAAGAAACCTTGTTACATCTACACAACGAAATACAATATATCTGTTAGAAAAGATAAAGCCTGAAATTTGCATATAGTGGATGGACATAGAGAGTATCATGTTAAGTGAAATTTGTCAGAAAGAGGAGTAGACATAGAATGACTGCACTCATTTGTGGAATATAAAGTAAGATAATATGAGACTAACACCTAAGGACAGTAGAAATAAGAACCAAGTAAGGACCACTGGGGGAAAGGCAGTTGGGATGGAGAAGGGACCACTAAGTAAAGATGGTTGGAGGGATCACTTGGGATGGGAGATGCATGCTGAAAGTAGACTAAGGGCCAAACATGATGGCCTCTTAGTATCTGTATTGCAAACCATAATGCCCAAAAGTAGAGAAAAATTAAGAAGAAAAGTGCCTGCCACAGAGGCAGGGGGTGGGATTGGTTGTGGGTGGCGGGAGGGATACTGGGAAAAATTGGTGGTGGAAATTTGTGCATTGATGCTGGGATGGGTGCAGGATCATTGTATAAATGAAACTTAATCATGGAAGTTTGTAACTGTATTTCACATTGATTCAATAAAATTAATTAAATTAAATAATAAATCAAAATGACTGATTATAGACAATTAACTCTCATATTGATAAGGTGAAACCTACTATTCAGATGCAATTATCTGTTGGTAATTTGGAATATACTGTTGGTCTCTCCAGCATTTGATCTTTCTCACTGATCTCACTATCAGAATACTAACATGTCTGGTTATTATTTATACTGTTTTCTCACAGAGAATCTTTATTTTATTCTATAAGATGTTTTTAGGTGGATTTAGAGAATTGTTATATTTTACAGGATCAAAAGTATGTCTTAACTAACTATATTCAATTTGATATCTAAGCTCTCTTATGTTATGCCAACTAACTTTTATTATAATTTACTTCACAGGCAAAATAAGTGGGAATTTCTCCGTTGTTACTTTCATGTAGATGTAAAACTAGGAAGAGAACTAGGTGCCTGCACAATGCTTTAGTGGAAAATATTCAACATTTGATTTAAAACCAGCATGACTGGATCTGCTGTCCAAGATGAAATGTTTCAACCTGGTAAGTGAAAAAGAAACAAATCTTTTAACATAGGACATGTCTCAGGAAAAATGGAAAACAAACAAGGAAATGAGAAAATATGTGGGTTCTATGCTAGATAAAATCATGTGGAAAACTGGTTTGAAGATCAAGATAAAAAAGTTCAGGAAAACAACTTAAGGATATAAAAACTAAGGGATAATTCTGAAAGGAGTAGTGTCAGAGACCAGGAATCTGAAAATCTGTGTGTAAATTCTGGCCAAATCTCTAGCTGATGTTAAAACCTGTTTAAGTACCAAGAATGGCTATCTATACCCTAATTTAGAATAACAGAAAAAAATACCTGATGCTTCAGTACCAGGAAGTGTACTGATTAAAACTGTAAATTTTAAGAGCAGAATCTAGAGTACTTCACAGAATAACATATACCATAGTTTTGTTTTTATTTATTTTTCTTTGGTTTGGAGGCCATACCCAGCAATGCACAGGCTTTACTTTTGGTTCTATGCCTAGGGATAACTCTTGGTGGACTCAGGGGATCATAATGGGGTGTGGAGATGAAACCGAGGTTGGCCACATGCAAGGAAAGCATGGTACCTGCTATGCTGACTCCAGTGCCAACAAATGCAAGGGTTTTTTTTTGCTTTGCTTTTCTCCTGGCTCTGTACTCAGGAATCACTCCTGGTGGTGCTTGGAGAACCATATGGGATGCTGTGCTATCGCTCTGTCCCCAAATGCCAGGTTTTTAAAGAACAAAAAACAATGGTGAACATAAACGTGTAGTTTCACTTTCTAAGAGAAAAGACATTCTAACAGAGCAACCTTGGTATGACCCGGATGAAAAAATTAACAGATAAAGATTTTACTCGTCTATTATAATGATGCTCAGTATCATAAAAAGAGAATATGCATACAGTGAATGAAAAGTATATCTGAGTTATTCAGCTGAGAGTAAGAACTAAGGAAACAATTTCAAACAGACCATCAAAGTAAGGAGACTATGAATCCAATATAGAAACTGGAGGGATGAGAAAATGGGGAAAGATTAAAAATCATATTTTAATAATATTCACAATGTATGAAATTGAAACATGACTTGACTGGGAAAAATAAAGTTAACTTTGGAGAGAACAGAGTATATATTTTCTATAAAATGAATTTTCTATTATTAAAATATAGCCCTTTATGAAAATAACAGCTTAGAAGTCAGCAGTTCTACTCTCTTTTCTAATTTAGAGTACAAAATAAGTTTGTCTCGGGCAGAGCCATAGTGTACTGGGTAGGGCTTTTGCCTTGCATGAAACTGACCCCATATCTGATATGGCCCCCTGAGAACTGACAGTAGTTCCTGAGTGCAGAGTAAGGAGTAACCCCTGAGCATGCCTGGACACACACATACACACACACACACACACACACACACATAACTAAATCTTTTGTAGTTTTAAATAATTTCCTTAATTCAGCTTTAAAAAATTTGTTATACCAGGCATCATTAATACCATAATCATTAAATCCATTTTAATTTCCATTATTTTATCTTATATAATAATGAATAAAATTTTTACATTATTGATCACAAATGTTCACATCCAGTGATATGACTGATCTTATTAGCATTTAAATATGTGATTTTCATTCACGTATTAATATCTTGTTTGAACCACAATAATTTGAGTGTGATTTAGAGACTCAGATATCATTGTCATGCTGATATGACTTAATATTAAAGACTAACCAACCATTCAGATGAGTTTTATAAGGCATACTTTATAGGAAATTTCCCCTAACCATAATAGATATGCAGGTATATAAGATGGATTCAAAACTATGCAAAACAGAGAAAATTATATCTAAAACTGTTAGAAGTCAGTGTTATTTCAGGAAATAAAAATGGCTTTCAAATTAGAACATGAATGATCACTTGATCACTTGATATCCTGGTACTCATCCATTTGCTCTAGCAGGCACCAGTAATATCTTCGTTTGTCCCTGTTGCATGCTACTGTAGTCCGATGGCATCTACTCGCTACAGAAACACAAGGAGCCTCAAACCATTTGTTAAGGGTCTTGAAGAAATCTGATCATCTCGTAGGTGGGCAGCCACTTGATCCTTTGACATCCTGTGGAATCCAGTTGGTGACAGCTCTAGTCCAGTAGTCATCTTCAAATCGCATTACGTGTCCAACCCATCTGATTTTTGATGCCTTGACAAACGAGACAGCGTCCCTGATTCTCAATCATCCATGAAGTTTAGAACTCCGGATTCCTTCTCTCACTTGAATCGTGAATACTGAATCGTGATACTCCAAGCATAGCTCTTTTGATTTGTCTTTGAGAGACCTGAATAGCATTCTCATCAGGTTTTCGTAGGGATCTGAGGCATATGTTAGTGCAGGGAGAATGGCGGAATTGAAGAGATGCGCTCGGAGCCGGAGGTTTTTCATCCTCTTACCTATTTCTTCTACACTCTTGAAGGCAGTCCACACTGCTCTCTTCCTCCTGCGCAGCTCAGGTGCCAGGTTGTTCATCATGTTGACTTCTTGACCAAGGTACACATAACTGCTGCATTCAAAGTTATTTATTCCATTGGGAGCAAATGGAACATCAGGAAAAAGTCAGTTTCTCATAAACATTGTCTTCGTGAGATTCAGCTACAGTCCAACCTTTCCACACTCACGGTCAAAGTCGGCCAGCATTTGTGCTGCTTGACTAATATTTGCTGTTATTAGAACAATTTCATCAGTGAAGCAGAAGTGGTGTAGTTGCCGACCGCCTATCTTCACTCCCATTCCTTCCCATTTCAGTCATCGCATGATGTTCTCAAGGGTGGCACTGAAGAGTTTCAATTAAATGGTATCACCCTGCCGAACCTCTCTCTTGATATGGATGATCCCTTCCTTCTAGAATGGTGAGATCCTGGTAGTGAATCTGTAATACAGCTCACAGAGGATCCTGATGTACTGAGTTTGAACACCCTGTTTGGCTAGGACTTCGATGACCACTTCAGTCTCAACAGAATCAAAGGCCTTCTTTAAATCTATGAACATTAGAAAGAGTGGTATCTTTAATTCCCAAGAAACCTCAATGAGCTTGGTCTTTGTGTGGATATGGTTGATCATGCAGAATCCTTTTCTGAACCCGGCTTGTTTGCATGGTTGTCCTTCTTCTTGTGTTTTGCCAATCTTATTTAGGATAACTCAAGTGAACTGCTTGTAGATGATGGACAACAGACAGATCGGGCGAGAGCTGTCAATGTTGTGGATGTCTCCTTTCTTGTACAGAAGAACAGTCCTGCTGGTTTTCCATTGGGACTGAATCTTGGATTCAGACAGGTAGAATGTGAAGAGCTGAGCCAGTATATTGATGAGTACTGGCGGCAGATTCTTCAAGTGTTCGGGTGTAGGTTGGTCTTGGTCTTTTAGTTGGCAATGGATAGGCAGGTGTTGCGAATGCTTTCACGACTTCTGCCACATCTGCCAGCACTGTTGCTCTTCTGTCTTTGAGGTCTTACTTTATCGCATCTATGCATTGCTTTGCGAGCTCTAACGTTCACTTGTGGTTGCCTGAGATTTGCGCCAAGCCATGTTGGCGAATGAGCTCAAGAGTTTTCGAAGATAGGTGTCCTTTTGTGGCTATCTCTCTCAGGTGTTCCTCGCATAATCATGGAGGTGCTTAACCAGTCTATTGTATTCCTTGTTGATGTCCTCAACTAAGGCATCTTCCTATGTTGCTGCAATAGTGACAAAGAGCTCCCAGTTGGTGGTTGTTCTGGGAGTTCTCTAACTTAAACTTTTCATCCTTTTCTCCCCGCTCCGTGAAATAGAATTTTGCACGAAGGAGATGGTGGTCCAATCCCGTTTGGAATTTTGGGACAATAGCAACATCAGACAGGCAAAACATGACAGATGAATGAACATGAATTGCCTATAAAATTTTTTTCTTCATTATAACATGAGGGAAGTAAAAGAATGTCAATCATGCAATCTTTAGTTACTAGATGGATCATAATATCATTTTATTTGTTGAGCTCCATTTTCCTTAAAAAAACTATTATCTGTTCAGATCTCTTGCTTTCAGACTAAAGTTGAGCTTCTCTTCTTGAGTTCTCTCACTATTGTTATTTGATGTTTATTAAAAACTCATAGCATTTGTCGAAGATAAATTCAATAATAGAAACGATCATTGCACCTAAGGTGCTAAGAAAATAAGGAAGAAAAAGCCATTGGGATGAGTCACAGAGTAACACTAGACAGAAAGAGCTTGATATTCTTCTCCATGGAGATTTCTAAGCCTCATGTTCAATGGAAAGTAATGAATTCTGTTGATTTTGAATGTTGCAGATTTATAGTTGTGCTGATGCTGGCTGAAGGCTAGCCTATTGCTCTATAAACTTGTTCTCTCCAGAGGGAGTAAAAATTGTTTTACTAGAATCATCTTTTTATTTTATATACAAGGAAAGAGTTAAGTTGAAAGGCTATAATCCTCATTTATTTGTTTATCATTTTACTCCTTCTGTATATTTTTCAGGACGAAACTTCACCTGCCCTCAATTGCTCTATATTTTATATTATACCTTGTGTTGATGTGAAAGGCAAGAGACATTATACTTTGGTAGTCAGAAGTATCTCAGCAGGAGGTATAAGGAAGGCAAAATCGAGCTTGCCTTTTGCAAGATTTCCATGTATTGTGCTTCTCATGCTAGAACTATAATTGAGAAGCACAAGCGATTTGGCACACTTTCAAAACGTCATAAAAATCATTAGTGAGCAAGGCTAGTACAAAACAGTATTTACTGAAAAGCAGTTCCCTACCATGCTACTGAGAAGCCACCAAGTTTGTTCGGAGCTAAGTTCCGCTCACAAAAAAAACTCATGGTACTTTTTATTTTGAAAGTACAAAATTCAATAGAGAAAAGAATTCAATAGAGAAACCTTCAGCATGCAAAATGAAACAAAATGAGACAATTGTGTGATGAATACTAAGGCCACACACTGTCATCTAAAAAAATTTTTTTTCTAATTTGGGGGCCATTTTTTTTACTGGGAGCAAAGATGTTTGGACTGCACCTGTGGTACTTACAGGATATTTCTGGTAATGCGTGGGAAACTAAATGGTACAGGAGATTGTGTCATTGGCATGCAAGGGAGCCACTTTAACTTTTGCAAGTGTCTCTGGCCCACAGCATCTATTTTGAGTTATATTATTGTTTTATTTTATTGGTGCAAACTTGTGCAGTCATTCATGTGGTGCTCAGTGCACCATTTACTGGGTGGGGAGTAAATTTGGGATTGGCCAAGCGAAAAGCAAACACCTTCATCTTTCTACTGCCCCATCCCTAGGGTCTTTTTCTTTTTTTAATTTAATTTTATTTTTATAAGCTAGTTCACAATACTTGGTTACACTTAATATTTGAACATCAATCCCACCACCATTACACCTTCCCACCACCATATTTTGGATGTTTCCATCTCGAACCCCAAACCTTGCCCCAAAGCAGAACCCAAGTAATTTATTTTGCACTGTTTGTTATGAATAACCTTCTAAAAATGCTCCCAAAATCTTTCCTTAGGGGAGAGTGTGTGAAGATTATTGTATTTCATCCAGGGACCATTAAGTCCTTCTGTAAGAGTTTACAAATATGTCGTTAAATTAAACCTCAGTGTGCTACTCTTGGAATATGAATGGTGTGAGGTATAAGTTGTCCAGGAGTAGGTTCACTTGTGGATAAGGCTCGGCTGAAGAATGCAGAGAGTGACTGTGAGCATGGCAGTAGTTGAGTTCTGGAGGTTTTCAGCTAGCTGCTGAGGCTGGGTCCCTTGGGGTGGGGAGGGGCCTCACCCGACCTCCCTCTGGGTGCCCCAATGAAACATCCTGGTGTGGGGTCTGGCGGCATGGCTATGGCATGTGGGGTCTTATTTTTTTAAGAAAGTTTTTAAAATTAGTTTCATTATGAAAATGAACATTTTCTGCTAGACTAATAGTCACATATAGAAGATGTATTTGTTAAACAAAATAGTTTTGCTTCTTTTCAGAAACTGACTCTAAGAAGTGGTCAGCAGTCACTGAGTACATGTGCAACATTAAGTGCATCTTTCAGTCAGTGAACTGTCTTGTGATTTGCTCATTCTCAGAAAAAGAAAAATTCTTTGGTGGTGTGGAATTTCTCTTGATTCCAAACTATTTCATATATATTTTTTTCCTATTTGGTAAGTTATAAAAGTGAATTTCTCCATACTAGGGAATTAAATAATACTGAAGAAATAATTAAAATTGAAGTAAATAATAGTGCTAGGATTTGATCCACAATGGTGTAAAACACTGTTTTGTATTTCAAATTCAAATCCTTGTTTCCTTGGGCAAGGTTCACTTTTCTTCCCTTTGGACCTTGGCCGCCCCCTTGTGGCTAAAATGTGTCTGTGGGTTTTCATCCTGAGTTAAGTAAAGTCACAGTGGGAGGCAAAGTATTTCCTTTGTGTGTTCCCCTGCTGTTTTACATCTCTACTTGGTATTTAATACAAGAGAGTGTGAGGAAACCAGAAGAGCAAGCGGGAATGGGGAGAAAGGAAGAGAAAGAGGAGATGCAAAGGCAAGAGGTCGGGAAACACAGAGTAAAATGAAAGGGCGTGCTTTAGGATCTAGAGGTGGCTCTCCCTTGAGGGGACAAAACACAAACTTACATGTGACTCTTTCTTGTTTGGAAGGGGAAATTAATGTCTGGCTGCCTTAACTGAGTTCTCTGTTAAACAGTAAGAGTCAGTCTTATATTTAGAAAGTGGTTAATTTTAGAGTTCTTACAGAATTGCTAGTTTATAGAAATTTAGTTGAAAGCTATGTGTGAGGAAAACAAACCGGAATTTAATTATCTTAAAGCCCATAACAAGAGTTGTATAAGGATTATACTGATCTCACCATTTACTCTTTATTCATATACATTGAATGTATGTAAACGTTTATATTCTTAGCATGCAAAATAAATCTTTGGTGGTTCAGAAGTCATTGAGTCAGAGTATATAATTCCATCAAATTGAATCAACTGTCTTGCCTAGAACCATCAACCTGTTGAGTACAGGGGAAATTGTTTCATCTTTCCAAACTTTTTTTTTTTTCTTTTTTGGTCACACTGGCATTGCACAGGGGTTACCCCTGGCTCATGCACTCAGGAATTACTCCTGGCAGTGCTATGGGGACCATATGGAATGCCGAGAATTGAACCCAGGTTGGCCCTACCCGCTGTGCTATTGCTCCAGCCCCTCCACATATATTTCTATGTCTCTACAAGGGGGGCTCCTGAACAGAGTTCACGTGGCTTGGGCAGCCTCTGTCAATTCTCTGATAATGGAGCAAGGTTAATGTAGGCACCTAAGGATGAGGTACTGTGCAGGGCGTACAGTACCTTGATCACAGGGTCATCTCAGCAGTACCTAGAGGGCCTAATGGCTGCACCCAGAGATGACTGGGGGACCACTAGTCATGCTGGTAATTGAACCCAGGTTAACACATACTAGGCAAGTACTCTGACCACTGTACTATCTCCTAGTCCCTCCAGAGCTATGTCTTTCACTGAAGGTTTTATTTGTTAAATTAAATAATAATAATAATAATAATAATAATAACCTGACATTTAAAGACATTAGTTTATTTTTATAGTGCTTATAACACTTTGAATTATTTAGAAGTTAATGTTAGAAAGCAATGGGACATTAAAATTCATAAGAAAAATACTTAGTTTTTTAAATGTCTTCTCAATAAGTGCTTGGCACTAAAACACAGTGAAATTACTGTCTTCTTTCCCATGTCTGAAGAAATCCTGTGTCAGGAAACCAAATGATATAAATATGATATTAAATTTGACTGATTTAAAGTACGTTCTGAACTCTGTAAAGAACAATAAAGCCATTGTAAAATGGCCTCATTGTACTTTACAGTGTTCAAATTACATTTTTCCTTACAAGAAAGAGTCTATATACAGGTTCTCATACTCCTTTTTAGATTGCACTAATAGAGCATCTGATTTTAGAATCTGGTTGTATGTCTGTTGTTTAACATTGAGTCTTAATCAATCCATTGTCATTTCTCCTTCATTTTCTCAGCCTTCATAACATGCACAGTCTAAGTTCAAATGAGATGAGATACCTTTGATAAAGATGTGACATTAATAAGTGGATCACTTAACGATTTGCTTTTGTTCACTGACTTTCTGTAAGCTACAACAAAAGCATTTAATATGTTTATCTGAAAAGTGAGATTAATTTGAGGAAAATTCATATAGATATTCAAATAAATACTATCAAGCACTAGAACCTCTACTATTCACTTATACCTCACCTCTCAACAATCAATTATTCAAATGCCTTTTGTCAGGGCCAGAAATTCAATGAATAACAAGAGTTAGTAATTAACCAAACTATTTTTAAGACCGCAGAGATTGCCATTATCTCTGCCTCGAGCTATAAAGATGAAAATATAATTTTCAACAAAATGGTAAGACCCATGAATCCCACTATTGGTTGTCTTGTTGTTTCTTCCTTAACTATCAGATGATATTTGATAATTTGTCATATGAATTTGCTTTCAGTTAGTATATCTTCATTGTTTCTTTGAACAAGACATCTCGTTTTCATTTCTTCTGAACTTTTCACGTTTTCTGTTGTGCAGTTTATGGTATTTTTTTGTGTGTACTCTTACTGTAAACAAAATACATTCCTGGTCTTTTCACTGAGTAATTCTTGACTCTCAGTTTGAGATAGTAAGAAGCTCATTTTTTTGTAAAAAAATAAGTTGGTTAAATTAAATTTCATGTTCTTTGTTATAAACATAACAGTATGCAATGACCTAAATAGAGCTGAGGGTATGTGCTGTGAAGACATAGTCTAGATCTAGGTAGAGAAGAAGAATTAAGATTGCTGTGACTCCTTAGCCCCAGAATTACAGTCTGCGTACAGCATGGTCTGCTCCAAATATCATCACAGTTCTGCTCTCAGGAAGGAGGGAGTTTAACGTCTCGGGCAATACGGAAATTGCATGTTTCATTTCTGCACATACTGATAAGTCAAAATATGGCCATAGTAGGTTGCAAAAGAATATGGTATGTTTTTCTAGCACACCCATATGGTCAACTGAATCTCAGGGGAGATGTAGAACAAAATGAAAGAAGAAGGAAATAGATATTTGTGTACAATATCATTTTCTGGCACGAAGTATGGTTCCCCAGGAAACTGCTCATTACCCACTCCCTACAAATCATAGAAATAGTCTCTATTACTTCAAAAACCAATGCTTTTGGTTAAGGTCTCAAATAACTTTTGCTGTGCTTCAAAATTTTCGATAAAGGAGAGTCAAAGATTGGTCAGGGGTGATAGTTATTTTCATAGTTTTTCCTTTTTGACCTCTTCAATATTTGACATGAGGTACACAATTATTTTTCTTGAATCACCTTTTTCTCCTAAACTGTTTTATAATATCCTGTTCCTGAGAAGTAACTTTTTAAACTGCTTTCTATATATTTAATAATTTCTAGTCTAGTAATTCAAGTTTCACAGTAAGTATCTTTTCAGAAATAGTGATATGAACTGGGATAAAGACAGCATCAATAGCTCACAATAAACTAGGATGTATTGAATTAGCTTGTGTTTGTTAGATTATCAATTCAAAAGTCAAAAACACTAACATCTAATTATTGCATTTGATTCTTTAAATGTCTTACTCAAGGGCAATTTGGACAATCTCTTTATAAAAACTCACGAGGATTGAAATACACCTCAGTCGTACCCCTCAGTGCCTTTGAAACAGGCTATAGAGTTCAGTCAATATGATTTGACCATTCTCTTGCCCTCCTCCTGCTATCAAAGTACCCCATGGCCATTTTAAACAAAGTATCCTGTCTATTTCCTCCTTCAGAGTCTACTGAACCATAATTAGAAACCTTGTTCAGGATAGCATTGTTGTCCCATTGTTCATCGTTTTGCTTGAGCGGGCCCAGTAATGTCTCCATTGTGAGACTTGTTATTACTGTGGCATATTGAATATGTCACAGGTAGCTTGCCAGGCTTTGCCGGGCCGGTGAGATACTCTCTGTATTTTTCCAGGCCTTCCAAGAGGGGTGGAGGAATTGAACTCGGCTCGGCTGGGCCAGATGTGCATAAGGCAAATGCCCTAACACTGTGCTATCACTCTACCCCTGTGCTATCACTCCACCCCATTCAGGATAGAATAAGTTCAGGATAGAATAAGTTCTTAATACACCCAAGAAAACTGATGTGTGAAATATATATTTGGGGAGGGGTGAAAAGAGAACTCATAAATTCATTTCTTATGTAACAATATAAAGGAGGATCAGTTGCTAGAAAGAAAATTAATTAATGATAGAAAAAGCAGAGACAATGGTAAAATTTACTCTTGGCATCTCTGCTAATTTCCTAATCTGCTTTATTGGTTTTCACTCAATTTTAAGAGCACAAAGAAAGAAATATTCTTTTTCATGTTAAATCATGTTTATTTTGTTTCAGTTGTTATATAAGTGAAGAGTCATATCACTCAACAAAATTTTGTGTTTAAATTGTAAACTCTTATCTAAGTAGATGATCTCAACATAAACTAGACATATGTGGAAATTTCAGAGTCAGACAGTACAGTGGTTAGAGAGTTTGCTTTGCATACAGTTGATAATGGTACTACCCTCAACATACCGTGTGATTTTCCAAGACTCCCAGTGATCCCTGAGAGTAGGGCTAAAAGTAAATCCTGACCATTTCCAGAGATGGCCCAAAAACAAAACAAAGAAACAAAAAAATAAATCAAGTGAGAATTTTGGAGTGTTATTCTGTATTGATTTCAACACAAAGAAACAAACTTTCCAAACTTTTCTGGAAGAGTACAAGCAACTTTTATAAAATATGAGAGCTTAATAACAATTTTGACAATGAAGGGAATTTGATGAGTTTATCCAATTTTTTTGATGATACAATTGGTTATTATCTACTGGAATGATTGTAATGAGTTAAAACTATACTTCACAACATGTCGCATATATTTGGTCAATTCTGATTTAAGAAGAAAATAGCAACAAACGTTTTTCCTTCTTTTTTGTTACTTGTATGGGGGAACATAAGTCATGAATTTGTTCTTTTTTATTGCAAAGGTCACTCCCACTTGTACTGGTGGTGTGTAACGGGTGAGGCAAGCCCAATCTTGGGATACTGACCCTCTGGTGTGTATATTGCGATTGTCTGTTTCTATCATTTCGTATCTTTCTGATGTCAGTTCTGCCTTTCTTGTAAATCTCTAACTCTATGACTTTACATGAGTTTACTCTTATTTCATCCGTGTGATTTCCTAAACTTTTTCCATATGTAGTTACAAAGGTAAAGGTAAAGGTAAAGGCCCTCCCGTTGATCGTCGATTTGCTCGAGCGGGCCCAGTAACGTCTCCATTGGAGACTTTGTTGTTACTGTGTCTGGCATATCGAATACTCTCGGTAGCTTGCCGGGCTCTCCGAGAGGGGCGGAGGAATCGAACTCGGGTCGGCCATGTTGGCCACTTGTAAGGCGAACGCCCTACCCGCTGTGCTATCGCTCCAGCCCAAATAACACACAAATATTAGATCTCCTAAACAATTATATGGTAGTTGCTTTTGTGTTTTTTTTCTATTAAGGACAGAAGAGGAAGATAAATAAGAACATGATGGAAATTCTCCTTTTCTTTTATCATTGGTTTTCTCCAAAAAACAATATAAAACTGTGATGTCAAATATATGAAATATAAAACATAGACAAGAGACAAATATTGTGCACCAATATCAAATTGATATGCATTAAAATGTGTGTATATGTGCACAAATATGCATATGTGTGTTCAACGTAAAAGAAAGATCATACTCAGAACCTAGAAAGGATGTCAACCAAGATCAGAATAGCATTTGTGTCTTTTATTTATTTATTTATTTATTATTTTGATTAGTGAAACATCACGAGGTACAGACTTACAAATTTTTGTGCTTGGGTTTCAGTTATACAATGATCAAGTACCCATCCCTCCACCAGCACCTATCCTCCACCACCACGGGTCCCAGCGTCCCTCCCAATCCCCATCTCCTGCGTCCCCCCTTTCTCACCCTGCCTCTGTGGCAGATCATTCCCTTTTGTTCTCTCTCTCTCTCTCTCTCTCTCTCTCTCCTTTTGGGTTCTGTGGGTTGCAAGAGAGTCATTGAGTGGTAATCGTGTTTGGTCTATAGTATACTTTCAGCATCTTCTCCCATCCTGAGAGGATCCTCCCAACACCCTTTATCTGGTGCTCCTTTCTCTATCTGAGCTTCCTTTTCCCCTAGCACATGTGGCTGGCCTCCAAGTCATGGAGCAAAATTCCTGGTGGTAATCTCTGTCACTTTTATGTCATTTAAAGTCATAACTAGTCAATGTCATCTTATGTTATAAGCATAGAAAAATCTTATACCTAGAATGACACCATTAGCATAACCCTAATACTATTGAAAATGTAAGTTCCCTAAATCAAAAATCAAGATGTGATTTAGTTTGACAAAACCATATAATTGAGACATCAGTATGTAACACTGTCCTCTCATTGTTCATAGATTTTCTCAAGTGGGCCCACAACGTCTCCATTGTGATACTTGTTGTTACTGTGCTTGGCATATCGAATACGTCACGGGTACCTTGCCAGGCTTTGCCATGTGGGCGAGATGCTCTCTGTAGCTTGCTGGGCTCTCCAAGAGGGGTGGAGGAATTGAACCCGGGTCGGCCGTGTGCAAGGCAAATACTCTACTTGCTGTGCTATAGCTCCAGCCCAAGACATTAGTATAATTTCAATTAATTAATGAAATCATTTTTGAGATAGAAGTTGTAGGCAAATTCTAAAAATATTGTAGTACGTTTCATTGAAAGAATTATTTGAAACCCAAAGAGACAATCTTTCCCATTCTAATGTAAATAACAGTTCTCTTGCTGCTTTAAATTCTACATTATAGATGATTTATTGGTCATAGTTTGTCTTGTCTTTTTTCCTTTTTGGGTGATATTAGTGGTAGTCAATTCATCATAGTGTAAACTCTGACCTAGAACAAATTAAAATATTGTACGTTATATATCAGCCAAAATTTATGTATATATATGTGTGTGTGTGCACAGAATATATATGTATATATATTGTTAGTTCTTTGCAAGGATATAATCTGATGGGCATAATGTTATTATTGAAATACTAGTCTAGAAATTGATTTCTAGATTACAGGGGGATTTAAGCTAAAGTTCATAAAGTTCACATGTATTGAATTAAATATTTAAATATAGTAGTCATTCCACTGAAGGCAAATGGTCAAAGCATACCATCCAAGAATAACAAGTGACATAAAATGAATTACTCTCTACTGCCTCTCATATTAAGCAAATGGCAAAAGGCCAACTGCCGAACCCCTGCTACTGAAGAATATGGTTTTGCTTTCCAATGGTATGCTGATTGCACTTGCTAGAAAATTTTAAGGCACTCTGGAGTCCATTTCCTCACAAATTTCTCCCTTAAGGCACTGGGGTAGAATAAAAACGCATGGAAAATGAGAATCCCCATTCCTTCTTGGATAGGAATGATGAATCTAGTGGGACAAGTAGGGAAGTTAGAAAGATATAGGAAGTGATCTCACACTCTCAAAATTCTTTACTGTGTCTGCCATTGGCTCTGGGGATTAGTTTGGTAGAAGTTCCAAATCACACTCATTGTAAATCTATGGAGAAATGCCAGATAATATTGACAATGGTAAATGAAAGAAACTTTTCTTTCTGTGCCACATTTTTATGAAGAAAGTTTGGAATTCCACCCCACCCCCCTTTTTTGAGCAAAACTATGCTGTAGTTGCTACCTGAGGCTTCAGGAACACAGATGGTTTAATAAGAGTGAGAATCTGTCAAAGGTATCTCAGACAGATAGGCAATAAAGAGGATCTATTGGAAGAAAGAAATTGAAAAATGTTAGGGAAAGAAAATATATAAAATTAATCTTTAGAAAAAAACTGGGCTGAAAAAAATGTAGAACAAATAAGTCAAGATACCAGTAGGAAATTGGAAAAGAGAAGAAAAAGGGAAAAGAATTGGGAAACTTTCAAAATGCTACCAGTCTAGTCTTTTAATACCATTCTCAAACTATATATTGCCTAATAAATTTAATTTAAAACCTGTCATTTCATAGACATGTTGAGGTGATAACACTTACTTTAAACCATATTATTTAAGCATACATTTAAAAAGTTTGTGTTCAGGAGTATTTGCTGGTATTCAACAATAAATGTAGCAAATTATAAAATAAAAATTAATACTTTATAGTATTTGAGCAAGGAAAGTTCAAAAGTGAAAGTTGGCCAAGGCTTACTGTAATAGAGTTACAGATCTAGAACATGTCCAATAGACTTGCCCTTACATGAGTTATAAGAAAGCAGTAGCAATTATTTCAATAATAGTTCCTGAATTTTTCACACTAGAGTCAATGTTATTTTAATACTGTTCAGTTAAAATTTTAAGAAAGTGGAAAGGACAGAATGAAAGAATATTTATTTTTTGATTTCTACCTATCCATTCATTTGTTTATTTTTCAGCTCAAACCATTGATAATCAGTTACTTTCCAGTCCCTCTGGTAAACACTGAGGTCAGAGTAACTAAAATAGGCAGCTTTCCGGTCTTCAATGCTGACCATTGAAATAATTATATTTGTGCATGTGTGCTTAATTTTTAGTTTATAATCAAGTGACATAAAGTAATTATTTTAATACTCTGTAATATATTTTTTAAAATTTTTTAAATTAGTGAAACATCATGAGGTACAGTTGTAGACTTACAAATTATTGTGCTTGGGTTTCAGTTATACAATGATCAAGTACCCATCCCTCCACCAGTGCCCATTTTCCACCATCACGGATCCCAGTATCCCTCCCACACCCCATCTCCCCCGTCCCACCCTGCCTGTAATCTTTTAAAGTGTGCAACAAAATAATTTTAATTTTAATTTTTAATTTTATATTTTTATGACCTTTGTAACATTACTTAAAGCATTCATCCTCATGCACCATTCCAATATCCAAATAAGATGTATTTATTTAAAAACTTTATTTTATTTTTATAAGGTTATTAACAATAATTAATTACATTTAATATTCCAACAGCAATCTCACCACCATTACACTTTAGTCACCACCATTATTTTGAATATTTGCAACCACCACTGAAACCTGCCCAACTTGCAGGCCCTAAATAATTTCCAAATAAAATTCAAATGATTTAACTCTATTCTGTGGAATTCATTGTGATACATAGTGGACCTGAGAATCACTGACAGAAAAAAAGCATTTCCAAACAATCTCACTAATACTTTCCCTGAGTGAGTTTTAGAAGAGAGAGAGCTATAACTTACTTTGAAATTTAATTATAAACCCTGAACGACTGCTCAGTACTGTCTTCTGCAACCTCACTATGATAAGGGCCAAAACTAATAAAAGAATATTTCCTCTAATCCCTACACAATTTAATATAGAGATTTGAGAATCTTTAATCCTGCTCCCAAAAAATGATACCAGTCACAAAGTTCACCAACACTCTACTGAAAACATATATTAGGTCAATTTTTAAAATGTTTCTCTTTTAAATGTAGAACTTTTGCATGTGCAGGAAGTCTACAGTTGACAGAAACCTTCTTCAATTAGAATTTACCTTTAAGTAATTCTTCCCTCATTGTACAATGCAAATTGTAATAAAGAAAAAAAGTTTAAAATATTCCCTGGTTTTGATTTCAAATGTTATTTAATAAATACACATTATTATTTTCAGATAATAAAATGAAATGGTGAATTTAAAAAGTAACCATCGTGATCTTTCACTTTCATCCTAAAATTTGACAGAGACCATTTTCATAGGGATATTTATCATCTTCACAAAGGATCTTGATATCAGTATATAATTGTTACTATTCACAAATATGTTACATGTATAATGGTTATATAATACTTGTCCTATGAGGAGGATGACACAAACACACCATATTATATAATTATCAAAGTATTCTTTTGAGGTAAATACAAAAACCATTGCTATTAAGAGAAATTGATATGTTCAAAAGCATCATTTGTGGCAAGTCAGAATTGCACCAATATATCTGAAAGTTCTGAAAATTCTTCACCAGAATAATATACTGTTCGCATAAACAAACATACAGAAACAAATGCACAGGTAAAAGGTGTGAACAAGCACTGATATTTTTTTTTCTTTTTTATTAGTGAAACGACATGAGGTACAGTTGTAGATTTACAAATTTTTGTGCTTGGATCTCGGTCATACCACGATCAAATACCCATCCCTCCACCAGTGCCCATTTTCCACCACCAGGATAATATCCCTCCCCCCCATCCTCCCATACCCCCATCCCCCCCTGCCACTGTGGCAGGGCATTCCCCCCTATTCTCTCTCTCCTCCTGGGCGCTGTGATCAGCCAAAGAGGCATTGAGTGGCAAACATGTTCAGTCGAGTCTACTTTCAACCTGCATCTTCCCTCCTGGGAGGATCCTCCAAACACCCTCCACTTGGTGTTCCCCTTTCTATCTGAATTGTCCTTTCCCCTAGAATATCCAGCTGGCCTCTAAGTTATGGAGTAATTCTCCTGGTGTTGCTCTCAGCTATTCTTGGGTATTAATCTCATATTTTATTATTTTATATCCCCCAGATGAATGCTATCTTTCTATGTCTATCCCTCTCTTTCTGACTCATTTCGCTTAGCATGATACTTTCCATATTGTACCACTTGTATGTAAAGTTCATGACTTCATCTTTTCTAAGAGCCACATAGTACTCCATTGTGTAGATGTACCAAAGTTTCTTTAACCAGTCATCTGTTCTTGGGCACTCAGGTCTCTTCCAGTTTCTGGCTACTGTAAAGAGTGCTGCAATGAACAAACAAGTGCAGATGTCACTTCGGCTACACGTTTTTGCCTCTCTGGGATATATTCTCAGGAGTGGTATCGCTGGGTCAAATGGGAGCTCAATTTCTAATTTTTTGAGGAACGTCCATACTGTTTTCCAGAAGGGCTGAACCAGTGGATATTCCCACCAACAGTGAAGGAGTGTCCCTTTCTCGCCACATCCGCGCCAGCAACGGTTGCTTTTGTTCTTTTGAATGTGGGCCAGTCTCTGAGGTGTGAGATGGTATCTCATTGTGGTTTTGATCTGCATCTCCCTGATGATTAATGATGTAGAGCATTTTCTCATGTGCTTTTTTGCCATTCGGATTTCTTCTTTGAGAAAGTTTCTGTTCATTTCATTGCCCCATTTTTTGATGGGATTGGATGTTTTCTTCTTGTGGAGTTCAACCAGTATTTTGTATATCCTTGATATCAATCCCTTGTCAGATGTGTATTCGGCGAATATTCTTTCCCATTCTGTAGGCTGTCTTTGTATTTTGGTCACTGTTTCTTTGGAGGTACAGAAGCTTCTTAGTTTAAGATAGTCCCATTTATCTATCTCTGTTTTCACTTGCTCAGCCAGTGGCGTGTCATCTTTGAACATACCATTAGCCTCAATGTCATGGAGGGTTTTGCCAACTTTGTCTTCAACGTATCTTATGGTTTCTGGTCTGATGTTGAGGTCTTTAATCCATTTTGATCTTACCTTTGTACATGGTGTTAGGCAGAGTTCTGAGCCCATTTTTTTGCATGTAGCCGTCCAGTGATGCCAGCACAATTTGTTAAAGTGGCTTTCCTTACTCCACTTCACATTTCTTGCACCTTTATCAAAGATTAGATGATCATATGATTGGGGGGTGATGTCAGTGTATTCAACTCTGTTCCATTGGTCTGCAGTTCTGCCTTTGTTCCAGTACCATGCTGTTTTGATTATTACCGCTTTGTAGTAAAGTTTGAAGTTCGGGAGGTTGATTCCTCCCATTTTCTTTTTCCCCAGAATTGCTTTAGCTATTCGTGGGGGTTTATTGTTCCATATAAATTTCAGGAGTGTTTTCTCCATTTCTTTGAAGAATGTCATGGGTATCCTTATAGGGATTGCATTGAATTTGTACAGTGCTTTCGGTAGTATTGCCATTTTGACAATGTTCAGTCTTCCGACCCATGAGCAGGGGATGTCTTTCCATTTCCTCATGTCCTCTTTTATTTCCTGAAGTAGCGTTTTGTAGTTTTCTTTGTACAGGTCCTTTACTTCCTTAGTTAGGCTGATTCCTAGGTACTTGATTTTCTGGGGCACAATTGTGAACGGGATTGATTTTTTCATGTAGCTTTCCTCTCTCTCACTGTTTGCATATAGGAAAGCCATGGGCTTTTGGGTATTGATTTTATAACCTGCAACTTTACTATACAAGTCTATTGTTTCTAGGAGTTTTTTGGTGGAGGTTATTGGGTTCTCTAAGTATAGTATCATATCATCTGCGAATAGTGAGAGCTTTATTTCTTCCTTTCCCACCTGAATGCCCTTAATGTCTTTTTCTTGCCTAATTGCTATTGCAAGTACTTCCAGTACTATATTGAACAGCAGTGGAGAGAGTGGGCATCCTTGTCTCGTCCCTGATCTTAGAGGGAAGGCTCTCAGTTTTTCCCCATTGAGGATGATGCTTGCTGTAGGCTTGTGGTAGATGGCTTTAACTATGTTGAGGAAAGTCCCCTCTATGCCCATTTTGGCTAGGGTTTTCATCATAAAGGGGTGCTGGATCTTGTCAAATGCTTTCTCTGCATCTATTGATATGATCATATGCTTTTTATCTTTTCTTTTGTTGATATGATGGATTATGTTGATTGATTTCCGAATGTTGAACCATCCTTGCATCCCTGGGATGAATCCTACTTGGTCATGGTGTATGATCTTTTTGATGAGTAGTTGGATTCTATTTGCTAGTAGTTTGTTGAGGATCTTTGCATCTGTGTTCATCAGGGATATCGGCCTGTAGTTCTCTTTCTTTGTGTTATCTCTGTCTGCTTTTGGTATCAGTGTGATATTTGCTTCATAGAAACTGTTCAGAAGTGTGTTTGATATTTCAATTTCATGGAAAAGCTTAAAGAGGATTGGGAGTAAGTCTTCTTTAAAGATTTGGTAGAATTCACTGGTGAATCCATCCGGGCCAGGACTTTTGTGCTTGGGGAGACTTTTTATTACCATTTCAATTTCCTTGATGGTGATAGGTCTGTTCAGGTATTCCAGGTCTTCTTGGTTCAGCCTTGGGAGTCTGTAGGAGTCTAGGAATTTATCCATTTCCTCGAGGTTTTGATGTTCTGTGGCATAAAGCTTTTCAAAGTACTCCCTGAGGATCCTTTGAATTTCTGTAGTTTCTGTTGTAATGACCCCCTTTTCATTTCTGATTCGGTTTATTAGGGTTTTCTCTCTCCCTTTCTTTGTGAGTTTTGCTAGGGGCTTATCGATTTTGTTAATTTTCTCAAAGAACCAGCTCTTGGTTTCATTGATCTTTCGGATTGTTTTCTGGGTTTCCATCTCGTTAATCTCTGCTCTGAGTTTTATTATCTCCTTCCTCCTGTTAGGGTTGAAGCACTGATATTAAACATTAAATATTCATAAGGTGGCACTGCACTGCACTGTCCTCCCATTGTTCATTGATTTTCTTGAGCGGTCTCCATTGTTAGACTTTTTACTGTTTTTGGCGTATCCAATACATCCCGGGAAGTTTACCAAACTTTGCAGTGTGCGGGCGGATACTCTCAGTATCTTACTGGTCTCTCCGAGAGGGGCGGAGGAATCAAACCCAGGTCAGCCATGTGCAAGTCAAAGGCCCTATCTGCTATGCTATTGCTCCGGCCCATTTATAAGGTATTAAAATTAAAAGGTAAATGCAGTTGATGAAAATCAATATGTTTTGATATTTTTTTCATTTTTCTTTCCTTATTTTTAAATAGAATGAATGAGAAAGTGAACTAAAGAGAAACTTTTCTTAAAATCTAATTACAAATAGCAAGAAATTAAACGGTAATTAAGAATGGATGAATGGAATTAGAAAGAACAGAGATTTTGTATCACTGAGGTTCCTTTGTCCATCAAACCTGGAGAAATCTGTGTTATAAATAAATTAACTGTCAGCTTGTATCGGTGATTAATAAATATTTATTCCTATTCCATAACTGCTTACTTTGCTTAAGTGGTGACTTTGAGATTCCATAATAGCAGTACAACCAGGGTCATGGGGAAATAAGATACTCTGTGTAGAAAAGACGTTTGCACTATGTTCATTGGAGTACTGTTCACAGCAGCTAAATTCTGGAAAAAAACCCCTAGTGTCCAAGAGCAGAACGGGTAAAGGAACTATAGTACATAAACACAACAAAATATTCCTTTACTATAAGAAAATGTGAAATTAAGCAATCTGCTGCTTCCTGGATAGATCAGTAGAGTATCATGCTGAGTGAAATAAGTCAGAAGGAAAAGGACAGATGCAGAATGATGTCCTTCATATTTGGGATATAAAGAAACACAGAAAGGAAGCAACAGATATCTAAAGGTAAGAGAAACAGTGAACTGGTCTTTAAGAGGAAGCATATCCCTGCAGGGAAGAAAGGGAAGATGCTCAGAACAATGGTGGGGGGAGGCCTATGCTCTGATGGAGAGTTTGGTCTGAAATGTTTTATTGATGAAACCCTACCATTAGCAGTGTTGTAACTCATGGTGTTCAAAATATTTCTTTAAACACTAAATTTAAAAATAAGTTAACAAATAAATGGAGTTAACAAAAATAATACCAGGGTTAAAGTGCTAGCCTCACATGCAGCTGAAACCAGCTAAAAGTTAAAAAAAAAAACAGAAGATACTAAATTGCATGTTGAATGGAAATGGTTCCTCTCTCTCTCTCTCTCCCCCTCCCTCCCTCTCTGCCTCTCTCTCTCCTCTCTACCTCTCTCTCTCTCTCTCTCTCTCTCTTTCTCTCCATCCCCCCTCAAGGTTATTCTTCTCATTCAGTGTCAGAATTTGAGTGTTCAGCAACCCCCTAAAGTGCTAAGGCCTTACCCTTGGCTCTATTCACTGGAATCACTCCTTGAGGTGTTCTAGGGATCATATGTAGTACCAGAACTGAAATGGGTCAGATGCATACAAGGAAAGTGCTTTAGTCTCTACACTAACTCTTCAGCCTTACAATCATTTTTGAAAAGTTTCAGTAACAAATTACATGTTTTATGCAGAGAAAGGAAACACATTTAAGATAAATTCACCAATTAAGTGCTCATTTAAATACTGATTGTTACATTCCTATTGTGTAATTATATATATATATATAGATAGATAGATAGATAGGGAGCTAGATATAATATAGTCAAGAAAGAAAGCGTGTTCATTACTATATCTGATTTCCCATTTTATAAAATTATTATGCAAAAAACAAATTTGAAATTATTTAGATTCTTTAGGCTGTTTTAATGAAAGCAAATGCAAAATGGATCATTGGAGGTTGTAAGGTGTGAGGCTTCAATCTTTAGGTTTGATGGCAAGTATTTTTCAAGTAACAAATGGCATTGACGGATTTTTTTAAATTCTCAGAATTCTAACTAGCTCATGAGTATGAGTAGTTGCTAGTTCCTATTATACAATATAGAATTTAAACTCACTAGATAATTTGTCCCACTGTTATTACATCATGTTTCTGGTGAAATTGCAAGGAAGTAGTCAGAAAAAAAAAGATACTATTTCTTAGAATTGCAACAATGTCTTTAAAATAGCTTCTTATTATCCTTATGCAAGTACCACTAATATATTTGGAGTTCTAGCATAATGCACTACATAAATGACAAGAAATGTGAAAGATATAAATATTTGCATTCAGTTTTCATTTCTGTTCACAATTTAGTGCAATTACTTAACGAATTCACTGTATTGAAGTATACAACTGCTAGGACCAGAAAAAATTCAGTGGATAAGGCAGTTACTTTTCTTGAATCTAACCCAGATTGATCCCCAACATCACAAAAAGCATTCCCTAAGCATTACCAGGAGTGATACCTGAGTAAACCTGTCTTAGAGATCAATTTTGTTATTTCTTTGGTCACTTATAAGGAGAGACAATGTACTGACATAATCTGGGAGCTGGGCTTAACTTCACTGTTTTCTATACAAATTGTCATCACATATTTGAAATCATGCAATTTCTCTCTTATGAAACACAGATAGCAACATTACCACATTCTCTTTATAGTAATTGTCCATTAAGTCTGCCTTCCTGACTACTTAATGGCTTAAATAACTTTGTTGCATTTAAGAAAACACAAAATAATTCTTTTAAAATGAAAAAATACTACACATTTGCAGTCTTTGTAATATTTTTTACAAATTACACAATAAAAAAGACTGACTTCAGCTTATGATATTAAAGCAGTCTAAGATTTGTTAAAAATCAGGAATAGGGAGTTGTAATCACGATTTAGGTAAAAAGGGGTTTATTCTGTACATAATTTCATTAAAAGCAGGTCTTAACTAGTATCTTATTAATTATTCAGTAATTTCCAGAATATAAATATGCACATATTGCAAGACTTAATTCTTAATAATAGAATCATTATTTTGTTTAAATAAACCATTAAAGTAATATAACCTTTAAAAATTCTCTAAACTTATCAAAACTGATAAATGATTGATGGAGCTGAGTAGAATTATCAAAATTCCTGACCCACATTTGTTCGTATTTTTCGAACTCTGATTCTTTTATTCTCTGATGATGAACTCTGTCTACCTTTTATTTTCCATTATCATCAAAAATGAAGTTTTTCTGACCCCATCTATTACGAATGTCCATTTTTGTCAGAAAATGGTTTAACTAAAAATGTGTGTCAATTGGTGAGAATTACTGATCTCTCTCATAATCCCTTGGTACAATAAACAATACTGAGAAGAATAATCATTGTGAGTTGTACTAAAAATCAGACTTAATATTTCTAATGCCTTGGAGGTACATGGAAAATGTGGGCAAAATCAAAGTTCTCGGAGTGCTGCAGCAGGGCGCGTGAGGTTAAGGCACTTGTCTGGTATGCATCTCAGATGGTTCAATCCCTGTGCTTGATACTCAGGAACTCTGTGCTGACTTACTAAATGGGTGTGTTGACGTTGTAGGTCACCATTCTATTTATGTTTGTTCTGGTCATTATTGTTTGCATACCATATCTTCTATTCATATTAATTGCCTGTTTATGTACCAGAAGCATTTCCCTTCTCTTTGAAGGAAGGGAGTTATCTTTTTTGTCAAGAGTCCAGAAAGAAGGTTTTTTTGTCATGAGTCCAGAAAGAAGTTTCAGGCTTGAACAGAGACAAAATACAATTTGTATTTCCATTGGAAGCCCAGTGAGATAATTCAACAGGTAAGGTGGTATGTGAGCCAACCCAGGTTCAATCCCTGGCATCCTAATTTTTGATAAGGGGGCAAGAAAAGTGAAATGGAGCAGGGAAAGCCTCTTCAATAAACTGTGCTGGCAAAATTGGACGGCTACATGCAAAAAAGTGGGCTCAGATCTCTGCCTAACACCATGCACAAAAGTAAGATCAAAATGGATTTATGACCTCAACATCAGACTAGAATCCATAATGTTTATTGAAGACAAAGTTGGCAAAACTCTCCATGATATTTAAGCTAATGGTATCTTCAAAGATGTCACGCCACTGGCCGAGCAAGTGAAAACAGAGATAGACAAATGGGACTATCTTAAACTAAGAAGCTTCTGCACCTCAAAAGAAACATTGACCAAAATACAAAGACGGCCTACAGAATGGGAAAGGATATTCACCAAGTACACATCCGACAAGGGGTTGATATCAAGGATATACAAGGTACTGGTTAAACTCCACAAGAAGAAATCACCCAACCCCATCAAAAAATGGGGTGAGGAAATGAACAGAAACTTTCGCAAAGAAGAAATTCGAATGGCAAAAAGGCACATGAGAAAATGCTCTACATCACTAATCATCAGAGAGATGCAGATCAAAACCACAATGAGATATCATTTCACACCACAGAGACTGGCCCACATCCACAAGAACAAAAGCAACCTGTGCTGGCACGGATGTGGCGAGAAAAGGACACTCCTTCACTGCTAGTGGGAATGCCGGCTGGTCCAACCCTTTTGGAAAACAGTATGGACGACTCTCAAAAAATTAGAATTTGATCTGCCATTTGACCCAGCTATAGCACTCCTGGGAATATATCCCAGAGAGGCAAAAAGGTATAGTCGAAGTGACATCTGCAATTGTTTGTTCATTGCAGCACTCTTTACAATAGCCAGAATCTGGAAAAAACCTGAGTGCCCAAGAACAGATGACTGGTTAAAGAAACTTTGGTACATCTACACAATGGAGTACTATGTAGCTGTTAGAAAAGATGAAGTTATGAAATTTACATACAAGTGGTACTACATGGAAAGTATCATGTTAAGCGAAATGAGTCAGAAAGAGCGGCATAGACACAGAAAGATTGCATTCATCTGGGGAACATAAAGCAACAAAAAGGGAGATTAACACCCAGGGATGGCTGAGATTAGTACCAGGAATTTTGCTCCATGAATGGAAGGCCAGCCACAGGCTCTAGGTGAAAAGGAAGCTCAGATAGAGAAGAGAGTACCAAATGAAGGGTGTTGTGAGGGCCCTCCCAGGGTGGGAGAAGCATGCTAATAGTAGTCTATAGACCAAACATGATTGCCACTCAAAGCCTCTCTTGCAAAACACAGTACCCAAAAGAAGAGAGAGAGAACAAGGGGGAATACCCTGCCACAGAGGCAGGATGGGACGGGGGGGGGGAATCAGGGTGGGGGGGGGATGCTGAGACACGTGGGGATGGATGATGGGCACTGGTGGAGGGATGGGCACTTGATCATTGTATAACTGAAACCCAAGCACAAAATTTGTAAGCCTATAACTGTACCTCATGGTTTTTCACTAATAAAAAAAAGAAAAAAAAAAGAACTGACACACTGATCCCTAAGGGCAGAGACAGAAAAATCCCTGAGCACAGTTGAGAATTGCTCCCCCCAAAAAACAGCAAATTTTTCTAGCTCATATTGAGGCTAACTTTGGTATATGACTTCTTAACTTTTTCTTTTTTCCAGTCCCTCTACAATTTTATTTTATCTCTATCGTGTGCAAATGATTTTGCTGCACATATTCACTTTAGTTACTGAACTCAATCTAGTAAAACTTTAATGATGTTTATATCATTGTGCCAGAATTTCAGATCCCCAGTTGTGGACAGACCAGGTCCACACACAATAATGCAAAAAGCAAAAGAGCTTTATTTCTAGCTCCAGCCAGGGTCCAAGTCTCATCCAGCTCAGTAGAGTCTCCACAAGGACCCTGGCTCCAAATCACAAGTGGTTTATATAGGTTTCAAAGTTTCAAAGTTAAGCAAGCTCTAAGTAACAGTGGTCAGACAATGTTCAGTGAGCAGTTAAACAATAGTTTCCAGTAACAGTTTATGGTTACATTCTCTATGGTTTCTGGCACATTGTGATTGATTGAGCCCAGTAGCTGGGCCAGAAACTTTACAGAAGGGTTCAGGTTGGCTAGTTACACATTGTTTCATTTTGGGGAAACAAACTGTTTCAGTTCCAGGAACTGAACCTGAGGGCTACCTGATTTTTCTCATTTCTGCCTCCGTCATGGCCTCAGTTTTGCCCTTACAATACCTAAATGTTATTTAGTATACCTCTGAGCACCCTTAATTTTCACCAGGTATGATATCTACTTTTGTACATATTAGCACATATTTGATTATTTAGGTTAAATTGGGCCAGAGCGATAGCATAGTAGGTAGGGTATTTGCAATGTACGTGACTCACCCGGGTTCAATTCCTCCGCCCCTCTCAGAGAGCCTGGCAAGCTACCGAGAATCTCCCGCCCGCACAGCAGAGCCTGGCAAGCTCCCTGTGGCATATTCGAGATGCCAAAAGCACTAACAAGTCTCACAATGGAGATGTTACTGGTGCCCACTTGAGCAAATCGATGAACAACGGGAGGACAGGACAGGACAGGTTAAATTATTTGTTTGGTTCTTTGGTGGCCACACATGGCAGTGATTAAGGAATCTTCTGGTTCTGTGCTCAGAAATCACTATAGGCTCTGGCGTCTGGAGCTGTAGTATATCAAAAAACCTTGCATACAAAAGACCTGGTTTGATTGAATCCTGGTATTACATGTTGTCCACTGAGCCCAAATAGGAGTAATTTCTGCATTCAGAGATCACTTCTGTCAGTGTTCTGGGACAACATGAGGTGATGAGGATCAAATCCAAGTCAGTCATGTGCAAGGAAAATGTCTAATTGCAATTGCTGTATCATAGCTTCAGCATGATTTAGTTTAAATATGTGTAAGCATGGGCTGGAGCGATAGAACAGCAGTAGGGCGTTTGCCTTACAAGCGGCCAACATGGCCGACCCGAGTTTGATTCCTCCGCCCCTCTCGGAGAGCCCGGCAAGCTATCTGGCCCGCACGGCAGAGCCTGGCAAGCTACCCGTGATGTATTCGATATGCCAAACACAGTAGCAAGTCTCATGATGGAGACTTTACTGGGCCTGCTCGAGCAAATTGATGTGTAAGCATAGATACAAAGTATTTTTCTTAATTCTAAATTTTAACATCAATTTTTTTGCCCGCACAGCAAAGGCCCAGTAATGTCTCTATCGTGAGACTTGTTTGGCATATTGAATATGTCACAGCTTGCCAGGCTTTGCTGTGCGGGCAAAAAATTGATGTTAAAAAGTGACTTTCCTTTTATATATGTATATGTACATATATACATACCTATGCATGTATTTTTAATGTCTTTTTTGCTTTCACTTTTCTTTATTCCTATTTGTTCTGAGTTCCCCTGCCTAGATTCATAGCCTAATCTAGAAATGAAATATTGAGAAAATACATTGACCAAACTTAAAAGCAGCATTAATAACAGTTACAAATACAACACACTAGTTAAGACAGCATAAGTTCTACTATTAGCTATTTAGTGTCCTAGAACTGTTCTTTCCAATGCTTTATTAAAGTGAAATTATGTAAGGTTGCAGAGTATATTTATTTATCTGTACTATCACTATGACTTAAACACTGCAAGGGTTTTATTTTTACTAACTTGGTGTGCAGAAGATATCCCAGGGGAGAAGATATTATAATACTAATGGAAAATACACACCAACAAATTCTTGTATCAATTGATTTATTTTTCTGATCTGTTAAAATCACGCATTCTGTGGAGCCCTGGGGGCAAGAAAGTGATATAAAAAATGCAAACATTTTAAGCTCAAACAAATAAAAACCAGCCTTGCAGCTCCATTTCATTCAAAAAGCTTCCTCTATAAATTAGAGAAATCTGGTCTAGAAGAAAACTTTGCTTCACTCCCAGGGGTTAAATGACATTATATTTCAACAAATAGAAGAGAGTACAAGGCCTGAGGACTGTCTTTGATCAAATACCTAATATCCATTCCATTTACCATAAACAGGTAAATTCTGGTTAATCCTAGATGGATTGGAAGCAGCAGGAAACTTGAATATGCAATTCATGGTGAAGAGACCGCTCCTGCTCCTGAAGGCACACTCAGAAGATGAATGGCATTTATTTTCAGAAAGCTCAATATTGGTGAGAAAAAGGCAGTAAACTATGTATCTGGAGGAAGCACAGAGTATTTGAGAATATCTGTGTTGAAATTTCAAAGGCAACACATGCTTATATCTCCATTTGGAAGGGCTAGAAGAAAAGAAATATGTCCCCAGGTAATCAGAAAATCTATGTAATTGAATAATCGTGTGTAATCTTCCAGTTAATCTTCTGCACTGAGAAAAAGAAACTCAGTTCAAAAAGTCAACGAATAGGAACCAACTAAAACTCTGTATGGGGGATTTTTAGTAAAAATAACAAGTCTGAAATTCTATGTTTACAGTACTTCTACTACCATTTTCTACTGAATAATTATCACCCAATCACCTTTTTGTTGTAGAATCTCTTTTCTTACTTAAGAATGGTTCATACTTTCGTTTTCTGAATCACAATATTCTGTGTGGAGCATCTTAAGTTGTTTAAGCTTTCTCATCTCTAAAACGGGGAGAATAACAGTATTAAATCTAAATATTTCATAATAATTTATATAATAAGGGTCAGAGAAAACTTGGGATCCTGAACACATCTTGAAAGATCTTCAAGCTTCTAGCTACTAGATAAACATGAAGGGGTTATTTTTTAAAAAAAGGTAAAATTTTAAATGATCAAAAACGTTTCAATACAATTTGTTTCTTCTCCCTAACAGTAGATTTCAAAGATCATAATTGGAAATATAAAGATGACAATTAATATATAAATAAGCTAATTGCACTGACATGCAAATGGAAATACCTAGCACTACTCAGGGCTTAATCCTGATTCTGTCCTGAGGGATCACTCCTGTCAGTCTCAAGGGACCATGTGAGGGGACAGTCATTGGATCTAGGTTGGTCACATGCAAAGCAAGGACGTTACCAATTGTACTATTTCTCTGATTGCCAAATACCCATTTTTAAGTTCTCGTGCAATAGAAACAGAATATTATTTTTCATTTTTTCGAAAAACATCCTGGACTCTGCACCAGGATGTTTTCACTCGGGGTGCCACAGACAGGGTTTGGAGGGAGCCTTCCCTGATCCCCGGGACCCAGCCCCAACAGCAGATCTCCACTACCCAACAGCCACCATGCTACAGGCCGCTTTCTTGACACATCATAAGACACTTCCTACCCATTTTCCATAATTACCACACCATGTTTGATGGAGTTCAGACAGTAGGCAACAAATCATAGAAAAAAATATATATATATATGTTTATAGTACAGGACTATAGCCAATCAGGGCGTACAAACTCAATACATCAGGATCCTTCGTGAGCTCTATTGCGGATTCACTACCAAGATCTCACCATTCTACAAAGAAGTAATCATCCATATCAATAGAGGGGTTCGGCAGGGTGATGCCATTTCACCAAAACTCTTCAGTGCCACCCTCGAGAACATCATGCGACGACTGGAATGGGAAAACATGGGAGTGAAGATAGATGGTCGGCAACTACACCACCTCCGCTTTGCTGATGACATCGTTCTAATAACACCAAACATCAACCAAGCGGCACAAATGCTGGCCGACTTTGACCGTGAATGTGGAAAGGTCGGACTACAGCTGAATCTTACGAAGACAATGTTTATGAGAAACAGCCTTGTTCCTGACGCTCCATTCGCTCTCAACGGAACCACCATCTCCGAATGCAACAGTTATATATACCTAGGTCGAGAAATCAACATGATGAATGACCTGGCACCTGAGTTGCGCAGGAGGAAGAGAGCGGCTTGGAATGCCTTCAAGAGCATTGAAGAAATAACTGAAAGGACAAAGAGCCTCCAGCTACGAGCACATCTCTTTGATTCCACTATTCTTCCTGCATTAACATATGCCTCAGAGACTTGGACCCTACGAAAACAGGATGAGAACACTATTCGCGTCTCTCAAAGAGGAATCGAAAGAACTATGCTTGGAATATCACGATTCACTCAAATGAGAGATAGAATCCGGAGTTCTGATCTTCGTCAATGCTCAAGAATCAGGGACGCTGTCTCATTTGCCAAAACATCAAAAATCAGATGGGCTGGACACGTAATGAGGTTTATAGACAACCGCTGGACTAGAGTCATTACTGATTGGATTCCACGAGACATCAAAAGATCACGTGGACGCCCACCTATAAGATGGTCAGACTTCTTCGTCAAGACCCTAAATGATCGGTTTGAGGCTCTACATGTTCCTAAAACGAACAGATACCATTGGGCTACGCTAGCACGCAACCGGGATGAATGGAGACGTTACTGGCACCCGCTCGAATAAATCGATGAATAACGGGGATTAAGTGATTAAGTGATAAGTGATTGACTGTACTACTATACAAGAAGGGAGACATCCACGACATTGGCAACTATCGCCCAATCTGCCTATTGTCTGTCATCTACAAACTGTTCACTCGAGTCATCCTGAACAGGATTAGCAGAACATTAGATGAAGGACAACCATGTGAAAAAGCCAGATTCCGAAAAGGATTCAGTAGCATCGACCATATCCACATGATTACTAAGCTCATTGAGGTTTCTCAGGAGTTCAAGATGCCACTCTGTCTAACATTCATTGATTTAAAGAAAGAAGGCCTTTGATTCTGTTGAGACAGAAGCGGTCATAGAAGCCCTAGCCAATCAGGGAATACAAACTCAATACATCAAGATCCTTTGTGAGCTCTATTACGTATTCACTACCAGGATCTCACCATTCTACAAAGAAGTAATCATCCATGTCAAGAGAGGGGTTCGGCAAGGTGATACCATTTCACCAAACTCTTCATTGCCACCCTCGAGAACATCATGCAATGACTGGAATGGGAAAGAATGGGAGTGAAGATAGATGGTTGGCAACTATACCACCTCCACTTTGCTGATGACATCGTTCTAATAACACCAAACATCAGCCAAGAGGCACAAATGCTGAACGACTTTGACCGTGAATGTGGAAAGGTCGGACTACAGCTGAATCTTATGAAGGCAATGTTTATAAGAAACAGCCTCGTTCCTGACACTCCATTTGCTCTCAACGGAACCACCATCTCCGAATGCAACAGTTATATATACCTAGGTCGAGAAATCAACATGATGAATGACCTGGCACCTGAGTTGCGCAGGAGGAAGAGAGCGGCTTGGAATGCCTTCAAGAGCGTTGAAGAAATAACTAAGAGGACAAAGAACCTCCAGCTACGAATACATCTCTTCGATTCCACTGTTCATCCTGCATTAACATATGCCTCAGAGACCTGGGCCCTACGAAACTGAGAACACTATTTGGGTCTCTCAAAGAGGAATCGAAAGAGCTATGCTTGGAATATCACGATTCACTCAAATGAGAGATAGAATCTGGAGATCTGATCTCCGTCAACGCTCAAGAATCAGAGACGATGTCTCATTTGCCAAGGAATCAAAAATCAGATGGGCTGGACATGTAATGAGGTTTACAGACAACTGCTGGACTAGAGCCATTACTGACTGGATTCCACAGGACGTCAAAAGATCGCGTGGATGCCCACCTACAAGATGGTCAGACTTCTTCATCAAGACCCTGAATGATCGGTTTGAGGTTCTGCATGTTCCTAGAACAAACAGATGCCATTGGGCTACGCTAGTACGTAAAAGCAATGAATGGAGATGTTACTGGCACCCGCTCTAGTAAATCGATGAATAACGGGGGATCAAGTGATCAAGTGATACATATCTCAGAGAGCCCCGCAAGCTACCAAGTATCATGCCCACAGAAGCAGAACCTGACAAGCTCCTCACGACGTATTCAATATGCTAAAACCAGTAACTATAACGGGTCTCATTCCCCTGACCTTGAAAGAGCCTCCAATCATTGGGAAATATGAGAAAGGAGAAAGTGTTAAAGTCTCAGGGCTGGGGTGAGTGGAGACATTACTGGCACCGACTTGAGTAAATCGATGAACAACAGGATGACAGTGATACGATGATACAGTGATTTTTTTTCCTAGTAGTATATTTACCTCAAGGTCTTCAAAGGTTCCAAACTTTTTTTTTGCCAAGTGTGAACTGATTGAAAACACGTTTCATAGTATGCTTGCATTTATTGACACTTGAATGCAAGAAACTAAGAAAAACAGTCCTTCTTTTATTTTGGTATTTGAGTTTGGTGACCCTGTGGGCTATTCCTGGCACAGTGCTCAGCGTAACTTCCAGTAAGGCTCAGGGGACCGTATGGTCCTAGGGGCTGAACTCAGACCATCTATATGGAAACATTGACATCTTGATAAATAAATTCATAAAAAGCTAGTCAAAGATCCATACTTGGAAAGGGCAGGCTCACAAATGAAGCCAGTGATCCCAGGGGCACTCCCAGCAGTTATCATCCAATTGATAAGCCAATTGGTTCAGTGCTCAGCTATGAGGATACTCAGGTTCGTAGTGATGGGATTCTCCAGAGACACACTACAGGTGGTTGGCATTTAGCGTGCACACCCCCAGTAGTGCCTGGGAACCTTCAGGGCTAAACCTGGTAATGATTAGGTGCCATTTGGTACTGAGGATTTTATTCTGAATGCTTGAAGAACACATGATCTAAACTCTGTGCCATATTCCCAGTCACCTTACACATTTTAAAGAACATATGCCTAAACAATGTATACAGAATGCATCATATTTGAAACCCTTAGTAATTTTTTTAATCACACCAATTATTTCTAGGAGCCTTTGAAAAAGCTATGTCAGTTTCTAAGAAGGAAAATTTATTGGATAAAATGATCCAAAAGACATATGTTCTATATCGACATCTAGCCAAAGATGTAAGTAAAATATTCCAGACATTTTTTTTATCTGAATAAAAATGCAGTTGTTCACAAGTCTAATTTAAAAGATCTTATTGGTAAGACTTTTTTTGAAGATGTGCTATATCATTCTTGATTATTTTTCTTTTGAGGGTTCTGGAGAACAAAATTTAAAACAGGTCTTTATGAAAAAGAGAATAAAGTAAGAAATTGGAAAACATAAAGTAAAATACAGTTCCAATACCTTAGACAACAGGAAACCGAAATCCAGAAAATTTTCAGTTGAAATATTTTGTTATTATGAGTGAGTGCTCTAAGTCAAAAGACATTTTATTCTATTAAAATCCATGAAGAAAATTAATTTAAGGTAGGGGACAGACTGTTGACTCTTGGGTTACAAAGTTGGGTTTTGTTCCAGATTAAGTTCCATATTTATTCACCAACAATTTTGTGGTACAATTCATTCTTTTGGTCACACGGTTTGCAAAGAATCATTCTTCTCAGTCTTGGCTTCTTGTCGTAATCATTGATCTGCTTTCTAGAAGAGTCATTAGAAGTTGAAAAAGTTATGGGAAAAGTTATCTTTTTTTCTGACATCTATAGTCAGCCAGGAAAATTAATATGTTCACTTAGAGCGGAAGTTGATGTTGATATAAATTAGTGTTTTCAAGTTGAATGAAAAATTTTTGGCTAAAACTTGAGCAGTGAAATTATGTTGACCTTCATTGAGAAGAAATATTGAGTCCAAACTCTCTAAATGTTAACTTTTGAACCAAATTAGTGTTTAGAATGATTATAATTATTTGATGTTTCTGCTAATAGTTTTTGTATAACAGCAGCATATTTGACCTTTTGAAATGTCAGAAATAATATTTAATATTAATATGCTCCTCAGCTACTTTAAACACTCAGGTAATATTTAATTTAAAAAATAATAATCTTGATATTTGTACTCAAAATGTCATCATATATTGCTAAAAGGATGATTCAATGTCTCTCTAAAATTGGTGAATTTAAATATTTCTTCCACAAAGTGTTTTAAGAATTGGAATGAAAGGTATTTCATTGTGTAAAATAAAGTAGACTTTATTCAACTTAATGTGAAGTTCAGTAAAACCCAGATAAATTAAGGCTACTTTCACTGTGAGACTAACAATAGTATACAGAATTGGGTTATTAGGAAGAGAAATCTATATCTTAATGTTGTCAAAAGAATGTCATCTCAGTGAAAATTTCAGTGCAGTATTTTAACAACAAAATTTAGGAAAAAGCTACTAGAATTTAATATGAAAAGATTTTTGTCCTTTTTGTGAAACTATGTTTCTGAATCTAGATGTTTTCAGACTCATGTTTGTTCTGATCTAAACTGAAATTGTACACATATCTGAAATAAACTGGAATATTTCTTAAAATGTGGATCACTTGAGCATCTAACTTGATATCATTTCCAACATTTTATATGGGCGGAACATGATAGTATTTTTAAGCCATTAGAAATTAGATATATTCTCAGATAGAGAGTTTTATCAACATCCATTCTATTATGAACACATCTTTGTTCAATCTTTGCAAATATTCTGAAAATTGCTAATCTTCCTTTCCCACAAAAAGTTTGAAAGAAATATGTAAATATCACATTGGCGTATCCTAAAATAATATTTTGATAATTTAAAAAACATTATATAGATCAGAAATCAAATATTTTTAGATACTTGATAATATGAGATTAGATAAACTCTTGATTGATCCACATAGATATCACAAGTGCACTTATTGAGAGCAGAATTAGTGGACATCATATTGATTTTCATGGAAATAAAAAGGAGGTAGCATAGTGAAAGAAATAATTAGTGAAATCCCTCTCAATAAATTGAACAGAAATTGTCTGTCAAAATATGCCAGGAACAACTTTAGATGGAATGAGATGCAAATGAAAAATATTACTTTTTATCTGCACTTATTTTTATCTTGTATAATGAAAAGTCCTTCAACATGTTTAAATAGTTAGAGGAAAGACCAATACTGAGTAAGATAAAACAGAGAAAATGTTATCAGTATATTCTAGGGAGAGAAGAACTAAATTCCTGGTAAAATAATTTGTTATAAATAGTAGGATTATTATGTATTTTTGCCAGATAGAAGAGAGAGAATATATATAATTATATAATATGTAATGTAATATATATTTTTATATTATATATTAAGTTTATAATATAAATAAAGTTATATTGTATATACAATATAATGTATTTATATATGCTATATATATTTTTAATTAGTGAAACTTCATGAGGTACAGTTATAGACTTAGAAACTTTCATGCTTGGATTTCACTTATACAATGATGGAGTACCCATTCATCCACCAGTGCCTCTTCACCACCGTTGACCACAGCAGTCCTTCTACCACTCCCATCCCACCCCACCCAACCTCTGTGGTAGGGCAATCCCTTTTGCTCTCTCTTTCCTTTAGGGTGTTGTGGTTTGCGATAGAGGTATTCAGTGGCCATCGTGTTTGTTCTATAGTCTAATTTCAGCACACATCTCGCATCCTGAGGGAATCCTCCAAACATCCTTTTCTTGGTGTTCCTTTATCTGAGCTGCCTTATCCCCCAGCATGTGCTGCCAGCTTCCAAGCCCTGGAACAGACCTCCTGGCACTTATCTCAACTATTCTTGGGGTTTGTCTCCCATTCTGTTACTTTATATTTCCCAGATAAGTGCAGTCTTTCTATGCCTGTCCCTCTCTTTCTGGCTCATTTCACTTAGCAAGATACTTTCCATGTAGAACCACTGGTATGTAAATTTCATGATTTCATCTTATCTAATCGCTGCATAGTACTCCATTGTGTAGATGTACCAAGCATCTTTGACCAGTGATCTGTTCTCGGGCACTCATTTTTTCCCCAAATTCTAGCTATTGTAAACAGTGAAGCAATGAACATACAAGTGCAGATGTCATTTTAACTATACTTTTTTTGGCCTCTCCGGGATATATTTCCAGAAGTAGTATTGCTGGGTCAAATGGCAGCTCAATTTCTAATTTTTTGAGAATTTATTTCCTGAAGTAGCGTTTTGTAGTTTTCTTTGTACAGGTCTTTTATCTCCTTAGTAAATCTAGGTAGTTGATTTTCTGAGGCACAATTGTGAACAGGATTGCGTTTTTCATGTCACTTTCCTCTCTCATTATGTGTGTATAGGAAAGCCATGGGTTTTTGGTATTAATTTTATAGCCTGCAAGTTTTTTTTTTTCCCTTTATTTTATTTTATTTTTTTTAAAGTTGTAGATTTACAATTTTTTGTGCTTTGGTTTCAATTATACAATGATCAGATACCCATCCCTCCACCAGTGCCCATTTTCCACCACCATGGATAATATCCCTCCCACCCCCATCCCCCCATCCCCCCTGTCTCTGTGGCAGGGAAATCCCCTGTGTTCTCTCTCTCCTTTTGGGTGTTGTGGTCTGTAGCCTGCAAGTTTACTATACAAGTCTATTGATTCTCAGAGTTTCTTTGGTAGAGGTTTTAGGGTTCTCTAAGTATAGTGTCATATCATCTGCAAATAGTGAGACCTTTGATTTCCTCCTTTCCTACCTGAATGCCTTTAATATATTTTTCTTGCCTAACAGCTATTGTAAGTACTCCAGTAATATACTGAACAGCAGTGGAGAGAGTGGGCATCCTTTTCATGTCCCTGATCTTAGAGGAAAGGCCCTTAAGTTTTTCCATTGAGGATTATGCTTGGCATAGGCTTGTGGAAGATGTCTTTAACTATATTGAGGAAAGTCCCTTGTATACCCATTTTGGTGAGGGTTTTCATCATAAATGGGTGCTGGATCTTGTCAAATGATTTCTCTGCATCTATTGATATGATCATATGGTTTTTATCTTTTCTTTTATTGATATGATGGGTTATGTTGATTGATTTCTGAATATTAAACCATCCTTTCATTCCCAGGATGAATCCCACTTGTTAGTGTTGTATTACCTTTTTGATGAGTTGTTGAATTCTATTTGCTAGTGTTTTATTGAAAATCTTTACTTGCGTGTTCATCAGGGATGTCGGCCTGTAAATTTTTTTTTGTGGTTTGTTTTCTTTTGGTATTAAAGAGATATGAGCCTCATAGAAACTGTTTGGGAGAGTTTCTGTGTCTTCAACTTCTTGGAAAATTTTGAGAAGAACTGGCAATATGTTCTCTTTAAATGTTTGGAAAACTTCACTAGTGAATCCATCTGGACCTTGGCTTTTGTTTTTGGGAAGAATTTTGATTACAGTTTCAATTTCCTTGATATTAATAGGTCTATTCAGGTATTCCAGATATTCTTGGTTCAACTTTGGGAGGTTATAGGAATCCAGAAATTTATCTATTTCTTCTAGGTTATCTTGTTTCATGGTGTATAGACTTTCAAAGTAATCTCCGATGATATTCTGAATTTCTTTGGTTTCCATTGTGATGTCCCCCTTTTCATTTCTGATACAGTTTATTAGAGTTCTCTCTCTCTCTCTTTCTTTGTGAGTTTCGCTAGTGGTTTATCAATTTTATTTTATCAAAGAAGCAGCTCTTGGTTTCAATGATCTTTTGGATTGTTTTTTGGGTTTCCATGATGTTGATTTCTGCTCTAAGTTTTATTATATTTTTCCTTCTGCCTGATTTGGGCTCCTTTTGTTGGTCCTTTCCTAAGATCTTGAACTGTGAAGTCAAGTTGTTTATGTGGGCCCTTTCTTCCTTCCTGAGAAATACTTGCAGAGCTATAAATTTTTCCCTTCACAAGGCTTTAGCTGTGTCCCACAGGTTCTGGTAGCTCGTGTCTTCATTCTCATTTGTTTCCAGGTATCTTTTGGTTTCTTCCTTGATTACTTTCCTGACCCAATTGTTGTTCTACATTGAGTTCTTTAATTTTCAGGTGTTCGATTTGTTTTTCTGCGTCTGTATATGATTAACTTCTATCTTTGTTACATCAGGGTCTGAAAAGATAGTTGATACTATGTCTATCTTCCTGATTCTGTTGAGTTATTCTTTGTGGCCCAGCACATGGTCTATTCTGGAAAATGTTCCATGTGTACTGGATAAGAATGTGTATTCTTCTTTGGGGCCATACAAAGTCCTGTATAGATCTATTACCATCTCTCTTTTATTTATTCCCTCATAGCCATTATTTCCTTGTTGAGTTTTAATCTTCTTGATCTATCCACAGATGATAAGATGGTATTGAAGACACCAGCTACCATTGTGTTGCTTACAATGTCCTTCTTAAGGTCTGTTAGCAGTTGTTGTGGGCATTTGTCTAGTCCCTCCTTGGGTGTGTATACATTTAGGAGTGTGATTTCTTCCTGCTCTACATATCCCTTCATTATAAAAATGGCCTTCACTGTCTCTTCTGATCTTTTTCAACCTGAAATCTAGCTTGTCTGATACTAGTAAGTCCACCCCAGCTTTTTTGAGGGTAGTTTTTGCTTGCATGATTTTTTTCTATCCTTTAACTGAGTCTGTGTTTGTTCTGACTATTCAGTTGTGTTTCTTGTAGGCAGCAGGATGTTGGGTTCTGTCTCTGAAACCATTTTGCCACTCTCTGTCTCTTAATTGGTGAATTTAGGCTATTGAGGTTGAGTGAGATTATTGTTATGGGGTTTTGTGTCATCTTTCTGTAAGGGTTTGTTGTGCTTGTAGGGTTTGTCTTGTTTTATAGTAGCCCCTTTAGCCCTTCTTTTAGTTTTGGTTTTGAGTCTATGAAGTTCCTGAGCTGTTGTTTATCCAAAATATAGTGTAAAGTTCCTTTGAGTTTGAGTCAGAGTTTAGCCGGATCAAGTATTCTTGGTGAAGCATTCATTTCAGTGAGTTTTTTCACTATCTCCCACCATTGCCTTCGGGCTTAGAGGGTTTCCTCTGATAGATCTGCTGTGAATCTAAGAGGTGTTCCTTTGTATGTGATTTCCTTCTTTGACCTTGCTGCTCTGAGTATTATGTCTCTATCCGTGGCATCCATCATTCTAACTATGGTATGTCTTGGAGTGTTTTTGTTAGGGTCTCTTTTAGCTGGCAACCTTCGTAATCCTTGAATCTGGATGCCTGCATTCTCCACCTCTGAGAACTTTTCAGCAATGTTGTCTTTAACTGTGGCTTTTTCATTGGGATTGCTTTCCTGACCTTCTGGTACTCCAATCATTCTAATGTTGTTTCTCTTGAAATCATTCCCTAGGACTCTCGGGTGGCATCTCGGGTTTGATTATTCACTCACCTGAGAGAGGAAAAAAACTGGGTGCAGTGTTGGGGATGAACAGGAAAGTGCTCCTATACAATATATATATATATATATATATATATATATATATATATATATTGCTTTTTATAGGATGCAAAGAAATTCAGATGAGTTCTTTCATCTCTCTGAAGTGGATCTCACTTTGCCTCAATTTCAGTGGGCAATACCTGCTTGTATACAGTGACAATAGTGTAATAGTGAAATAGTAAATAGAAGAATATATAGGTTTGAAAAGGGCTTAGGTAACAGGGGTCACATATTTACAACAAAATACCGCATAGTTGATTTTCAGTTTTTTTCTGCACTGTAGCACTGTCCTCCCTTTACTGTGTTTGGCATATTGAATACGTCACGGGTAGCTTGCCAGGCTTTGCCTGCAGGCAAGATATTCTCTGTAGCTTGCCAGGCTCTTCAAGAGAGGCAGAGGAATCGAACTCGGGTTGACCATGTTGGCCATATGCAAGGCAAATGCCACTGCTGTGCTATTGTTCTGGCTTCAACATCTGTCACCCCATTGATCCATTGATCGCCAGGGTTGATTTGGCTGATCTGGCTGGCTAGGCGAGTGTCCCTTTCCTCCCTCACGACTCCATGTAAGTCCCTCCCGAAGCTGCGCACTCCATCGAAGAGGAAGGCCTTCCTGGAATAGAGACAGACCTGTCTTCGGTCAAGGGTATACGAGTAGCTGCGCTCCCCTGCTGGAACCTCCAAACAAGCTCTCAAGGTCCATTTTTTTTCTAGCAGCATTCATTTGAACACTTTGCTCGCCACCAGTTCAATTGCTCTAGGATTTCAATTGCACCTAGGAGAACAAGAGGCTAACATAAGGAGGGGGTCAACTCTGTTGATTATTGAGTTTTAAAATGTATGGGCTTAAAAATTGATGAGGATTCTATGGGGCTGGAGTGATAGTGCAGTATATTAAGGTGCCTGCCTTGCACATACCTGATGAGGCTTTGATCCCTGGCTTTCCTGAGCTTGGTCCCCAAGCACCACCAGGAGGAATTCCTAATAAAATTGACCATGCCAGTCAAATTCCTTGAGAGAGTTTCCACCAATTATTCCTTTCATTGTGCTGACTCCATTTTGTTTTAACTAAAATTAATATTACATGAAATATATGATACTACGGATCCCTGAAGATACATAGTACATCACAAATTATTTGTCAGTATTGTGTATTTGATGAGATTAGAAAGTGCATACTATATCCATAATAATGATGGATTTCCCCCGTTTTAAATAAATTTAAGCTTTGTTGAATTTCTAGAATCACTACAGATGTTGCCAAATTCTGAAGAGCTGATAGATTAATAAAAACATAGGCATGATTACAACAAACACAACTTTAACATTCTACTCTGATGTTATACGGTTATAGGTCAGGAAAATAAGCAATAAATCAAATTTGAAGTATTTTGTAACAACAGTCTACAATAAATATTTGACAAGCTGTGTAATAACCAGTGATGATATTGGAAATAGTGCCATTCAAGACTAAATAGCAACATCCATTTTTCTTAGAGAAAATATTTTTATTTAACAACAAAAATAATTTTTTACAATATTTTGAAATTCTTTGGTAGTTATAAACTAAACGCAGGACAATATGAAAAAAATACACATAATTCACCTAAATTTTTTTTATTATTATAAAGCTAATTTTGTTCAAAGATTAAGAAATCATTAAGAAATTAAGAAATCATTCTAGATGAAATTTTGCAAGCCATTAGAAATATCTTGACAATTTAATTTTGGATCATTTTAGATAAATAGCAGAATATTTTTCTATTTTATAAATGGTGATTATTAACAATGTACAATCACAATCCTAGTACATCTATCTAGACTATAAACCATACTTATTTTTATTACATAAATACTTAAAAATCATAGCCTTTCACCTATAATTTTTGCTAATGAAAATGCATTTGTTTTCCTGTTATACAACTAAAGATTTCATTCAATTTATTTTTATCAAAGATTAAAAAAGACACTTGACAGTGAACGTCAGGGGGGAAATTGCATAAAATTATTATATGTGAAATTTCATAAAGTTAAAGTGCAAATATAGAGAGACCTATGCATTTATCCTAGCAAGTCTGAGTCAAGAAGATATATCTAAAATTGAAAAGGCATACTGTGAAGATAACCATTACGATCGAATTTACTGACAGCATAGGTACATAAGCTTTCAATGCAAACAGCTAGCCAAAGGTGAAATGCTTTAATTTGCTGATTGAATATTTTTTTAAGATTGAACCTAAACCAAGGCCAAATATAAATGCTATTGCTCTATTAATAAAAATATAACTTTAAGTATATTAAAAAATGCATTTTTAAAAAATATTGTATGTCTTTGATATTGTCAATTCCATTTTTTGTAGTGTGTTTTTCTCTAGTCCAACTAATTTGCAACTTGTTACCTGTAAGTAACCTGTTTTTGGTGGCTTGATCTATATTCCAATTCATACACCAGTAATTATCAACCTTCGTACACCTTTGCACCAGTTAATTGTACCTGTAATGATGATTAAAGAACAATTCTCTAACCAAATGTACAGGTACATAACTTATTTGTGATCCACTTTGCTGATAAATAATACTTTTCTAGAATTTTTTAAATGCTAGATATTTTCAAATAATTGCCTGAAGTTGCAGGATTACATGAGGATAATATTTAAGTGTGTAGATGGTTGGTCAAGTAGAAAGAAATAACTTGTGTTAGTAGCAGATGATGTTTCACGATATGTTCACTTCACTTAATTTCCCTTTAGTCGTCAATTTGCTCGAGCGGGCGCCAGTAACGTCTCCATTCATCCCTGTTGCGTGCCAGTGTAGCCCAATGGCATCTGTTCGCTCTGGGAACATGAAGAGCCTCAAACCGATCGTTCACGATCTTGACAAAGAAGTCTGACCATCTGGTAGGTGGGCGGCCACGCGGTCTTTTGACATCCCGTGGGATCCAATCAGTAACAGCTCTAGTCCAGCGGTTGTCTTTAAATCTCATTACGTGACCAGCCCATCTGATTTTTGACACGTTGGCAAATGAGACAGCGTCCCTGATTCTTGATCATCGACAGATGTCAGAACTCCGGATTTTTTCTCTCGTTTGAGTGAAACGTGATATTCCAAGCATAACTCTTTCTATTCTTCTTTGGGAGACCTGAATAGCGTTCGCATCCTCTTTGCGTAGGGCCCAGGTCTCTGAGGCATATGTTAGTGCAGGAAGAACAGTGGAATCAAAGAGATGTGCCCAGAGCCCGAGGTTCTTCGTCCTCTTAGTTATTTCTTTGACGTTCTTGAAGGCGTTCCAAGCCGCTCTCTTCCTCCTGCGCAGCTTGGGTGCCAGGTCATTTGTCATGTTGACTTCTCGACCTAGGTACACAAAGCTGTTGCATTCGGAGATGGTTGTTCCGTTGAGAGCGAATGGGGCATCAGGAACGAGACTTTTTCTCATAAACATTGTCTTCGTAAGATTCAGCTGTAGTCCTACCTTTCCACAATCACGGTCAAAGTCGGCCAGCATTTGTGCCGCTTGGCTGATTTTTGGTGTTATTAAAACAATATCATCAGCAAAGCGGAGGTGGTGTAGTTGCCGACCATCTATCTTCACTCCCATTCCTTCCCATTCCAGTGGTCGCATGATGTTCTCGAGTGTGGCACTGAAGAGTTTCGGTGAAATGGTATCACCCTGCCGAACCGCTCTCTTGACATCAATGATTACTTCTTTGTAGAATGGTGAGATCCTGGTAGTGAATCCGCAATAGAGCTCACAGAGGATCTTGATGTATTGGGCTTGAATGCCCTGATTGGCTAGGGCTTCCATGACCACTTCCGTCTCAACAGAATCAAAGGCCTTCTTTAAATCAATGAACGTTAAACAGAGTGGCATCTTGAACTCCCAAGAAACCTCAATGAGCTAGGTTATCATGTGGATATGGTCGATGGTGCTGAATCCTTTGCGGAACCCGTCTTGCTCGCATGGCCTACTTAGGATGACTCGAGTGAACAACTTGTAGATGACAGACAATAGGCAGATCGGGCGATAGTTGCCAATGTCATGGATGTCTCCCTTCTTGAACAGTAGTACGGTCCTGCTGGTTTTCCATTGGGATGGAAACTTGCATTCAGTCAGGTAGCAAGTGAAGAGCCGAGCCAGTGTATTGATGAGTACTGATGGCAGGTTCAGGTCTGACCTTGTCTGGGCCGGGTGCTGTTCCTTTCTTTACTGATGAAATGGCGTGTCGGATTTCGGAAGGGAGAATGTTGGGAATGACATATCCATCCTGTGGAATTTGGTATGTCAGGAAGTGGACATGGCTATCGAAGAGATTTGAGTAGAAGTCATGGATAATCTTCTCCATTGCCGTTCTGGAGAATGTGATGGATCCATCAGGACGTTGGAGGGCAGTCATCTTGGTCTTGTAGTTGGTGAAGGACAGGCGGGCGTTATGAATACTTTTCCCGACTTCTGCCGCTTCTACCAGCACTTCTGCTCTTCTCTCTTTGAGGTCTTCCTTGATCGCATCTCTGCACTGCTTTGTGAGCTCGGAAGTTAGCTTGCGGTTGCTTGAGGCATGCGCCAAACCACGTTGATGGATAAGTTCAAGAGTTTTTGAAGACAGGCGTTTTTTTGTGGTTATCTCTCTCTTGGCATTCCTTGCACAATCATGCAGGTGCTGAACCAGTCGATTTTATTCCTCATCAATGTTGTCAACAATGGCATCTTCCCATATTGCCGCAATAGTGCCAAAGAGCTCCCAGTTGGTGGTCGTTCTGGGAGTTCTCTTTTTAAACTTTGTAGCCCTTTCTCCCTGATCTGTGAAGTAGAATTTTGCATGAAGGAGACGGTGGCCCATTCCCGTTAGAAATTTTGGGACAACAGCGACATCAGTCAGGCAAAACCGTTGATTGAATATGATGTGGTCTATTTCTTTGTGGAATCGTCCACCGGGAGACTCCCATGTCTAACGTTTAGATTCTGCCTTCTGGAACTGTGAGTTACCATGAATGGTCTTGGTAGACATGATGAACTCAGACAGTCTCTCACCCTGTTCTAGGCCTTGGGTCCCGGTGTGAAGTTCTTCAGCTGATCTTCTCGGTCCTATCTTGGCATTAAAATCACCCACAATGATCTTATAGAAGGTGTGGTCTTCTTTATAGAACTTCTCCAGCTCCATGTAGAACTTCTCGATTTCTCTTTCATCATAATGAGATGTTGGTGTGTAGACAACGAAGATAGAAATTGCCGGCAGTGAGCCACACCTATTCCCCTAATAACTATTAGAAAAGGATGAAAAATTCTTATATACTTTTCACAAGTCTTAAATTTTATGTCTTCCTCACAATTACTGTCTTGCTTTTCCCTCCAAGTTTCTGTTCTCTGAGACTACGGCACACTAACGCTTCATGTGTCATCACAGTCTCTCCCCTCTGGGAAAGTAGGCTAAGATATTGGTGGTTTATAAAGTCTAGAAACATACCAGCCACATCCTAGTTCTTTGGTAACTACTACAGATATAGTAACATCAGTATTTTTCTTACAGAACATGGTTCTGGTATCTTCTAGTACATACACTAAAGAATATTCAAGAAGCACCCTTTCCACTCACTCAGGAAAAAGGATTATTAATAAAACTTTCTCACATAGGGTCTAAATAAAGATGTCGAATAGCACATGACTGGCAAGATTCTGAGTTTCACTGTAGATGGTTCCATATATTCTGGGAAAAGCCCTTATGAAATTAATAAAATATTATAGTCCACACCAATCAATAAATCTCCTTCTTGACATCCTGTACATGAATATGTTCTATCTCTTTTCTTAGGAAGTCACACCTCATGATGTTCAGAAAAATGGTGTTTGTGTTATATGACAAAATATTTTTATTTTTCAATAATTAAACATAGGTATTGGAATTTGATAAAGAGTCTTAAATTGAATTCTGCCATTTTGTGCGTCTGCATGTTCTTCCAGGTTCTACTTACCACACAGTGCATTGAGAAGATTTTGAAATGAATGTATGTAAAACAACATCTTATTGTCATATTTTTGTCTTAGAACTGGCAATTATACTTAAATTGTTAAAGCTATACTTCTATATGGTTAAACATAATATGTACGTCTTATTATCTTGATCTATTAACAGCTAGATTTTTCTACAGACAAAAAATCTTTCTATTTTAAATATAGTAAGGTGTTTTAGAACCACTTCACATCTTTCTCTGTTAAGTTTCCTTTCAAAGACCTTGGTAATGTTACATTCATGAAGCTGTTGATACTGGAAACTTTTAAGAGAATAAAAATATTCTCACTATTTTTATCAAGTTGTTGTTCAAAGATCAAGGAGCTGGTAATTTCCTCCATGAAATGAACTGAATACAAAGCCCCTATAGATATTTTGTTCTATTTTATTTTATGTACTTCACATTTCTGTAAATAGATAAGTAGTTATTTCTTATGTTACACTCTACATTCCTATTTTTAAATCTCTGATGTGAAAAATGTATTTTGATCAGGAAAGAAACATTTGACAGCTGAAAAAGACAGTAAATATTTAACAGTTTAATTAATAAAAAATTAATTAATAAAAAATACCAATTATTAGAAAGATAAAGTAAAGTAAAGGTAAAGTAAAGGTCCTCCCGTTGATCATCGATTTGCTCGAGCGGGCCCAGTAACGTCTCCATTGGAGACTTTGTTGTTACTGTATCTGGCATATCGAAGGGCTGGAGCGATAGCACAGCGGGTATGGCGTCTGCCTTGCACGCAGCCAACATGGCCTACCCGAGTTCGATTCCTTCACCCCTCTCGGAGAGCCCGGCAAGCTACCGAGAGTATTCGATATGCCAGACACAGTAACAACAAAGTCTCCAATGGAGAGGTTACTGGGCCCACTCGAGCAAATCGATGATCAACGGGAGGGCCTTTACCTTTACTTTTATTAGAAAGATAAGTGAATATTTTGATAAATTGACAATTAATACAGGAATTTTCATAATTTAAACTTTTAAATGCTGAAATAGGAATAAAATAGCCTTATATCAAAATTTATGCAAATAAAAGGTAAAAAATACAAAGATGGCCAGAGTAGTATACAAGGGGATAAGGCACTCCCTTTGCAGACAGTAGATCTGGGTTCCATTCCCTAAACTGCATATGATCCCTTGATCCCAGCCAGGAGTGATCCTTGAGAATAGCGCCAGAAGTGAACTTATAACATAGTGGAGTGGGATCCCAACCCCATTTCCCATAAATAAAAAATATAAAGAATAACAAAGAATAAAGCTGAGTCCTAAATTGCAATGTTCTCTTCATAAATTAAATATAGAAAATATATATTTTATATTTTAGTTAAAAATTATTTTTAAGCATCTAGCTTAAGCATCTAGGTCTCCTTAACAATTGTTTTTTGACTCAGACAACTTTTTGGAGATGTAAACAAAAATTAGAGATGCCAGTAAAATAACATTGATATTAAAAATGCAGGGAGGAAAGGAAGGAAGGAAAGAAGGAAGGAAGGCAGGGAGGGAGGGAGGAAGGAAGGGAGGGAGGGAGGAAAGAAGGGAGGGAGGGAGGGAGGGAGGAAGGAAGGAAGGAAGGAAGGAAGGAAGGAAGGAAGGAAGGAAGGGGGGACATTACAAGAATTACATATCAAACTAAAAATAATGAATGAATCCTAGAAGCAATAGTATATAATCACTGTTAATTTAACATAAATAATTTAAGGAGAATTTTGAGAAATAAATCCTACTGAATTTTTCATATTCTTCAAAGAGACCAATACTACTGAAATCTTCTTAAGAAAATGAGCCTCATCATAATCTGAAAAGATAGGTTCTCAATTAAATACCAAGAAAAGGAAATTATTATATTTCAAATGAGTACTGCTGCCTCTCTAAATTCATTTTCAGGTGGAAAGCCACTTAAGAGAACAGAAGTGAAGTTCATTTGGGGGGAAATGCTATTTAATTAGAGTGATTCAGTATCTATGAAAAAGAAGTATTTTCCTCAGAGAAAAGGCATGTATAATGAGTTAGAAATCTGAACAATTACTTTCAGTCTATCTGGATGAGAATTTCAGATGGTCCAGAGAATTAATAAAACTGAACAAATTGAATAATTGGGTGAAAATGAATACATTAGTCTAATTTCTGGACTGCCATAGCAATTTTAATAACTTTATTATTAGACATAACACATTGCATTGCCATTGCTCTATTCATAGAGTTATATACTGTTAGACTGTAGACTTCAAGGGCAGTTTGACTGTCTTACACAAAGATATTCTGAATCTTTTTTATGCATAACTCTTAAATAAGACCCCATCTGATAAATGACACATATGGCAATATTTTAACCTCTGGTACATTAGAAGTGGAAATGATTTTCTTTGTTACCCCAGATCTGGTAAATCTGGCAAAAAGAACCTACAAATTTTCCCATAAATAGAAAACTACATCTAATCTCTTCTTAATCATATTGCTTATTTCAAGTGTCCTTTAATATTTAAGTTTCTTAAATATAATCAGATCTGTTGTTAATAGAAGAAAGTTTATACAACAGAGTTCCTTCATTTGTCTTGGTTCCCAAGTAGAGAATAAAATGCCCCAGTGAATATAACAGTTATCTTGAATTTTTAGGGTGATCTGAAAATCATTAGCACGAAACATCAGAGAGGATTAGTATTGAGATTAAAAATATATGTTCATTATCACTTCTTTCAGAAATAACCTGATAAATTACATATAAAAGGGAATATTTAGAGAACTATCTAGATATAGTTTCCCTCCACGCCCCGAGCAGAGCCCTGGCAGTCGAAGACCTCCAGAACCAGCCACAACAATGCTGAGACCACTCTCCACACGCATGACAGTATCGGGAGAGGAACAAAGGGATGCGGGTCCTGGGGCTGAGATCAAGCCTGCTCGGATAGGGGCTGAACATCCTCCACCCAGATACTCCATATTCCAGTAGATAGGGGTCACACCCACAACTGCCCCCCAGCATCGTGTTATCCCATCAATGGCCAAGACCCAGAGACTACAAAATCAAGTTCCCAGAAGCGACATCTTATTATCTCATTCTTACTTTGGACAACCTGGCAGGCTACCGAATGTAACGTACCCACACGGCAGAGTCTGTCAAACTCCCCGTGGCGTACCCAATATGCCAAATACCAGTAACAATGATGGGTCTCATTCTCCTAACCCTAAAAGAGCCCTGAATATGGCACTTTTTAAAATCTCAGGACTAGGGCGAAGGAGATGTTACTGGTGCCTGCTGGAGGCAATTGACAAACAACAGGATGATCGTGACCATGATCTACATAAACACCTTCTGGGAGTGATAGGTCGTGGATATTGCTGGGTGTGGCCCAAAACTTAAAGATCAAATGAATGATGTAGAAATGTTATTATTTAATTAAAATTTTCTACTCTCTATCTTTCCACAGAAAATGTGGAAATTCATTCAGAATCACAGCTAAACAGTAACAATCAAATTAGCAGCTGCAAAAACAATAACACTGTGATATTCACCACAAATAAATTTCTGCTGTTTTACTTTGAGGCCACAGCCAGCAGTGCTAAAGGGCTTCTCCTGGATGTGCATTTACCCCCAATAGTACTCTCGGTCCACACACTGCCAGAGTGGGAACCGTACAGTGGAATGTGCCAACACCTTCCACAAACAAACATGCTTTGTATGAGCTCAGTTCATTCAGTCCTTTCTACACATTTCATTCATGTAGAAACTCAGCATGATGAAGTATAGATGGATAGTTAGGGAGTAAAGGCTTTGGCAGATAAGCTGAAAACATTTTTAAATAGGAAACTAATACTTTTTAATTTTAAACATTATACATTCCCCTATAAGAAACTTTCCAGAATATAATGAAACTCTTTTCTTATATATGCAACTATTTTCTTGTTTTTTTTTAAAAAATTATTTATTTTCTTTAAGTTTAGGTATTTTGGATCGTACCTGGCAATTCTTAGGAGGTACTCTTGGCTCTACACTCAGGAATTACTCCTGGCAGTACTTCGGGGACCATATGGGATGCTGGGGACTGAACCCCGGTCAGTTAAATACAGGGCAAGCATCTTACCCACTGTACTATCACACTGACCCTGTTATCTTCTTTTACCTTCCAAATTTTGTTTCTTGAGCAAATCAAATGTTACAGTTACAAGCGTTCATTTCCTATAGAAACAATTTAATGTGGAAATATGAACTTTTCCTAATAAGTAAAATCCGAGTTTCTAATGAAAAGTTTCCTTTTATTCATATTATGTTGTCAAATAGGTTTTTCTTTGATTGGTACCAGAAGAACAGAAGAAGATGCAGTCAAAGTTAGCTGACATGATTTTTTTCATTCATAGATGTTTTCTAGCATTATGTTTACCTGGTGCTTTTATTAGAAAGATGAGACATGGAAGGCAAATTTATTTTAAGGGACATCTTGCCTTGAGAGAACATTATGTTAGAAAAGTATTTGACGTGTGTAAAGGGATGTGTTTAACAGTTTTTTTCATAATAATTGAAACTGCAGTATGAAGTTAAAAAATACAATAGAAATTGAAGTATCGTATTCAGAAATTCAGACCAAGATGTATCAGATGGAGTGTTTGAATGTGTAATGAAATCTCTTCAGTCTGATACACCAACAATGAAGTTCTGGCAATTCTTTATCTTGGATATATAGTTGAAATATTATTGACACACAGTCATGCCTATATTTCCACCCAATTTTATTTTATTTTTGTAAGTTTGTCTATGGACTGGAGTGATAGCACAGTGGGTAGGGCTGTTTGCCTTGCACACGGCCGACCAGGGTTTGATTCTTCTGCCTCTATTGGAGAGTCCGGCAAACTACCAAGAGTGTCCTGCCAGCATAGCAGAGCCTGGAAAGCTCCCCATGGAGTATAAAAACTTGTGCAAAGTTATTTTATGTAGAAAGGAGTTTTGAACACGATTATAATTTGTTCTTTACATATATACACATAAACAAAAATTGGAAAATAATAAGATCTTAAATAGTACTGCCCCAAGTAACAGACTAAATTGCACCAGCCACCTTCTTTCTCATAGTGAGGAGAAAGACCAAGTTTTCAAGGGTGATGAAAAACAAAGGTAGAACAAATCAGATTACTTTTGATTCTTAAAAACTGACAAGCCAATATGAACAACTTATCTCAGATATATTTGAAAAAAATACACTTAATAATAACTGTCACACTGTCCTCCTATTGTTCGATTTGCTCGAGTGGGCCCAGTAATGTCTCTATTTTGAGACTTGTTATTACTGTGTTTGGCATATCTAATACATCACGGGTAGCTTGCCAGGCTTTGCCATGTAGGCGAGATACTCTCAGTAGCTTGGCAGGCTCTCCGAGAGGGGCGGAGGAATTGAACCCGGCTAGGATGGACTAGCTGTGCACAAGGCAAATGCCCTACCGCTGTGCTATCGCTCCAGCCCACTTAATAATAAAAATTTATTTATATTTTATTTAATGTCCAGGATAACTCATTTCAAATTGATCATTATATTATAAAGTGATTTTTGGGTGAAAGTTATCATGTAGAAAGATATTTTTACATGACAAAAAGCTCGGCCACAGAATACTACTTAGATGTATGTGTGATTGAAATAAGTAAGTATTATAGACTAATTCTCAGCATGGTTGTGGCTGGTTCTGGAGGTCTTCAGCTGCTGGAGCTCTGCTTGGGGCGGGGAAGAAAACTCAAGCCGCCCCCTCCAAGGGGCCCCAGCGAGGACAGCCAGGCGCAGGGGCAGGAGACTGTGCACTGTTCTTTTCCAGGAGCTGGGTTTTAGTCTCTGGGTCTTGGCCGTTGATGGGATTACATGGTGCAGGGGGCCAGTTGGTGGGTGTGACCCCTTCCCACTGGAAGATGGAGGATCTGGGTGGAGGATGCTCTGCCCTGATCCGAGAAGGCTTGAAGATCTCAGCCACGGGACCCGCATGCCTTTGTTTCTCTGCCGGTACCTTCATGCATGTGGAGAGTGGTCTCAGCATGGTGGTGGCTGGTTCTGGAGGTCTTCGGCTACTGGAGCACTGCTCGGGGTGGGGAGAGAAAGTCAACCCGCCCCCCTCCAAGGGGTCACGGCGAGGACAGTCAGGCTTGGGGTCAGGAGACTCTGTGTTTTTCTTGCCACGTGCAGGAAGGTACCGGCAGAGGAACAAAGGCATGCGGGTCCTTGGACTGAGATCTCCAAGCCTGCTTGGATTGGTTCTGGGCCTTCTCCACCCAGAAACCCCCATCTTCCAGTCGGTAGGTGTTACACCCACCAACTGGCCTCCTGCGCTGTATAATCCCATCAATGGCCAAGACCCAGAAACTGTAAAACCCAGCTCCTGGAAACCCCCAGCCGCCTTTGTGGCAGTACAACATCTTACTATCTATTCTTACTTTGGACAACCTGGCAGGCTACCGAATGTAACCCGCACACACGGAAGAGTCTTGCAAACTCCCTGTGGTGTACCCAAGATGTCAAATACCAGTAACAAAGATGGGTCTCATTCTCCTAACCCTGAAAGAGCCTTGAATATGGCACTTTTGAAAATCTCAGGGCTAGGACGAAGGAGACGTTACTGGTGCCTGCTCAAGGCAATCTACAAACAACAGGACGATCGTGATCATGATAGACTAATTGCAGTTGGAATATCACTTTATGCTTTAATCTGATACATGTCAATCAACACTTTGTGAATTGTGCATTGTTTTCAGATTTCTTGAAAATATTACAGAAAGAAAAATAACTTAAGGCCTGCTTGGGATTTCTTCATACTGATATTTCAAGAAATGTATTGATTAATTTATTCAAATAAAACTTAATGATAAAAGACCTATTAGGTAACTTATCTGTTGGCCATGATCCAGAGACTCACAAATAAACCTCAGAAGAGGAAGAGAGCAACAGAGATGCGTCTGGACCCCAAAGTCACCATCCCATTTAAAATTAAATTCCAGCTGTATTGAATGCAAAATGCAGGGGCTTGCCCCAGCGTTAACATTTGCCTGAGCTGATTATCCTGGCCCTGAGATTGGTGAATACAAATCATGAACTGTTCCCCTGTTGTTCATCAATTTGCTCAAGCGGTAACGTCTCCATTGTGAGACTTGTTGTTACTGTTTTTGGCATATTGAATACACCATAGGTAGCTTGCCAAGCTGCCCCCGTGCAGGTGGGATACTCTCAGTAGCTTGATGAGAATGATTGGGGAATACAGATCATTAACTATTTCAAATCTTAGAATTCCTGGAGCACACAGCTGCAAATGCCACTGTGCAACATCTCATAAAATGGCTTAATGGCTCTAGGGTGATACAACAATTTCTACTCTCTCCTTTAAGGAAACTTCTTTGGAGCATCTTTAGCAGATTATTCATAAAAAAGCAATGTGAAGTAAATAATTTAGACAAATAAATTCATCAAATTGTCATTTATTATATATGTTTCATATAAACAGTTAATGGCATAATCATATTCCTTTCATTACTGACTAAAATGAATCAGTGATACAATAAGAATGTCATACATTCTTATGTTTTCTGAAAAAAAGTGCAAATATGCACAAAAATAGATAATGATGAAAATTATGTAGCACTGTAGCACTGTTCTCCCGTTATTCATTGATTTGCTCAAGTGGGCACCAGTAATGTCTCCATTGTGAGACTTGTTGTTACTGTTTTTGGCATATTGAATATGCCACAGGTAACTTGCCAGGCTCCACTGTGCAGGTGGAATATTCTTGGTAGCTTGATCAGAATGATATAGAATAAAATGTCAGCAGTGTTTATATAGTGGGAATGCTTTACATTTTATCTTTCTTCATATATATACTTGTATGTATTCTTTTTATTAAATTTGAAAATTCTCATTTTTTAAAATAAAAGTAAACTGCTTTCATAATAAGGAAAGAAAAAATAGACTCTTATTATTGAGGGGTTTATTAAAGAGGGGTTTGGCAGGATGATAACATTTCACCACAACTCTTTAGTGCCATCCTCGAGAACTTCATGTTCCCATGGAATGGGAAGAAATGGGAGTGAAGACAGACGGTCGGTGACTACACACCTTCGCATCGCTGATGACATCCTTCTAATGATACTAAACATTAGCCAACCGGCACAAATGCCGGCCGACTTTGACCGTGACTGTGGAAAGGTCGGACTGCAGCTGAATCTCACGAAGACGATGTTTATGAGAAACAAATTCATTCCTGACATTCCATTGACTCTTAATGGAATGGACATCTCCAAATGCAGCAGTTATGTGTACTTAGGTCGAGAACTCAACCTGACGAACAACCTGGCACCTGAGCTATGCAGGAGGAAGAGAGCAGCTTGGAATGCCTTCAAAAGCATCAAGGAAATAGCAAAGAGGACAAAGATTCTCCTGCTTCAGGCATATTTCTTTGACTCCACCATTCTTCCTGTAATAACACACACCTCAGAGACTTGGGCCCTACAGAAACAGGATGAGAACGCTATTCAGGTCTCCCACAGAGGAATCAAAAGACCTATGTTTGGAGTATCACTCTTCATTCAAGTGAAAGAAAGAATCTGGATTTTGGACCTCCGTTGATGGTCAAGAATCAGGGACACTGTCTCATTTGTCAAGGTATAGAAAATCAGCTGGGCTGGACACGTAATGCGATTTGGAGATGACCGCTGGACTAGAGCCATTACAGACTGGATTCCACGGGACATCAAAAGAATGCATGGCCGCCCACCTATGAGATGGTCAGAGATCTTTGTCAAGACCCTGAATGATTGGTTTGAGGCTCTTTGTGTTCCTGAAGAGAGCAGACACCAGTGGGCTATACGAGGATGCGACAGGGACGAATGGAGACGTTACTGGCGCCTGCTGGAACAAATGAATGATATCAAGTGATCAAGTGATTATTGACTACTTAGGTCAAAATGAAACATCATTGAACATTTTCATTGATATGCAATTCTGAAAATCATATATTCCTATTGATCATTATATTTAAATCCTAATTTAGAATTTGTAATTTATATTAAAATATGTTCTATTTGTTTTTAGATCTATGCCTTTGTTATATAAATTATGTAACATAACTTTCAATCATGTTCTTTAGAGAACTGTCCTCCCGTTGTTCATCGATTTGCTCGAGCGGGCCCAGTAACGTCTCCATTGTGAGACTTCTTGTTACTGTGTTTGGCATATGGAATACTCTTGGTAGCTTGCCAGGATCTCTGAGGGGCGCAGAGGATTCGAACCCAGCTCGGCCAGGCTGACTGAGTGCAAGGCAAACACCCTACTGCTGTGCTATCACTCCAGCCCACATTGAAAAAATTTAATTTGGCAATCCTAAAAAAATATTTGGGAAAACCAGTGTTTTTCAGCTTTCATAGTGAATAGAAATTTTTCTTCTGAGTACAATGTTGAATTAGAATTCACCTCAGGCTTTATAGCTACAATTTAATGCAGTTCTATGGTACTCTCTTTATTGATTTATCTGGCTTTAAGCTACTAAAATCTATAGGTTGCTGAACATTTGGAAAGAAATCAAACTGGAGAGTCAATCTTAGTTCAGAGAGAAAAGTTGGTTTCCAATAGTAGTGTTTTTTTGTTTGTTTTCTTTCTTTTGCTCAAAGAAAACATTGTAAAATGTACTAAATGGCATCATATATTGATTGAAGTGATGCTAAGATATTTTTGTAGTTTCAATAGTATTTATTTTACTTCAATTGTTTTACTTTCTTTTCAAAATATCAGTTCCCAGTGTTGATGCTTGCTCTTTAGGTTTTCTTGACTATATACAGAATAGAATATATCAGCAATAAACTCATTGGTTTTTAATAGAAAGATACAATTGTAAGTTTATTTATCAGCACACACACTATTTTTTATATCTTTATTTTTTGCTTCCATACATTTTTGCATTTTATTCAGTTATGATGCTATGACTTTTCTCATAATGATAAAATAATGTGCTTTCATTTCAAAATTGAAATACAGAATTTTAGAAAAAAGTGCATAGCACTTTTTTTGTTCTGTGTTCCATTGCAATGCATTGATATAGCAGTTTATATAAATAATTCTAATTTCAGACATTGCACATTAGCTAAAAGGTATACCTCCTTGTTTTAATACTTACAATAGTTTTATTGTTACTTTTTCATACATTCATTTATGTAAGTTCTGAGGCCAAGAAATAATAATAAGAGTTGATGCTGTAAATACAATTCACATCAACTGTTATTTTCAACTTTAAATGATATTAATATAGGTGTATTATATATAACTTCAATTATTAAAATTATCACATAATTGTACAACTTTATCTAATATTTTGAAGTATCATGTCAAGAGTTTTTTAATTGGTCTATATGTGATTGTATGTTTTATATATATATATTATTTGTTTGCTTGAAATTTTGGTTTGGGCCACACCTGATAGTGCCTGGGGACATTCTCAACTTAGTGCTTAGGTATTGAGATTTTGTTTGGGGGAAAACACAGTGCTGGAAACTTAAACTGAATCTTCTACAAGTTCAAACCACATCACAGAATCAAGAGTATATCCTGAGCACAGCTGGATATGACTTCAAAATAAGAAATAAAAAAATAAATTAAAATAATTAAACAATTCAAAATCAGACATTTAGTAAAATTATTCCAATTTCACCCTATATATAAATATATTCTTTTTCTTTTAGATCATTACCTAATTGAAAACATTCTATATACTCAGACAAGAGACAAAATTGTTCCATATTATAAAATTTAAATTGAAAGGCAATTGACTTTTAGAAAGTGTACTAAATATAAACAGTTCATAAAAATGTATTTTTATCTCTAGTATAATAAAAAGGGAAATCAAAGATTATAAAACTCTACCTTGCACCTTGTAAAGTATGACATATGGATGAACGTATCACCAATATTTTATGATTAAATAAGATATTATCTTGTTTAGTGACTGGAAAAATATCAACATGACTGCAATGCTGTAAAACAGATTTGTTAATATATCTGATGTGTGTTTTATAGAAATATATTGACAGGGTCAGACTGACTTCATTCTACATAAAAGCAGAAAATACAGATTTAGTCTTATATGTAATTTTTGACATTATTCAGATATCTGTAGTCAGTAAATTCAACTTATATATCATTCTATCTATAATATAATAAATATAGTATTTATATATAAATATTATTTTTAATGAGGCTTAAGAGGGAGATATATGTTGCATGTTATGTTATATTTATTTCTAATCCTTTATTTCAGTAAGCAAAGATATAGGGACAAGCTGTCTGAATACAGCAACCCAGCCTATTTCTTATGTCCAATATTTGTTCAAAATGATGGGAATAAAATCAATTAGGAGAAAAATGTATGCTCCGTGACATATTTTTAAAAGAACTGCAGAGGTACTTAGTAACCTGATGTCACACTTTATTTACCAACAGAGCTGTAAGATTGTCAGTTGATAATGGAGCACTCGGAAATGAGTCAAACTACAAGTGCTCTGTCAAGAATACACTCATATTGACTATGTTAATCCCACTACCAGAAATGCATTCTTAGTAAATGCATAGCAGAGATTGATCAGAGTATACAACTTCATGTTATCCTTTCATAATACAATCTTGTTTATTTTCTATACAATGGGTTATTATAAGTCACTGTGTTACACACTCACAATTACTCTAGAGAAAAAGTTTTGTTCAAGTGATGTATCCTGAAGTTTTGCTTTCTATAGATTTGACTTCTTTTTGTGTAAAACTGAAATTTATATCTGATATATTTTTATTTTTGAACTTCATTCATGAACTCACAGATACTGTTGCCTTCCCTTCAGAATTTTATTGCTTTTTGGGTCACACCCGGCAATGCACAGGGGTTACTCCTGGCTCTGCACTCAAGAATTACTCCTGGCGGTGCTCAGAAGATCATATGGGTTGCTGGGAACTGAATCCAGTCGGCCACCTGCAAGACAAACGCCTCACCTGCTGTGCTATCGGTCCAGCCCCCTCCCTTCAGAATTTTAGATGATCATGCACTATACATAAATATCATATTTCTATAGAGAAACTATACATATTAAGCACTATAAATTTCATAGGACATTTAAATCCAAGATCTATAACAACTTTTGTGGTTTTGGTTTTTAGTTTTTTAATTTTTTAATCTAATAATATGGCAGAATAGAAAAAAATAATGCTAATATGCCAGAACAACTCTTTTTTGATTAAAATAATTTGTATTTGATAGATAATGGTCCCCCAAAAAAGATGTACCTACATTAACTGACTACATTTTGGGTAATAATTCAAATGACAGGTCTTGATTTTCAAGTTAAATATCTAAAGAAAAGAAAATCCAGTATTATCGCCTACTCAAAGTCATTTGACACATAATCATTAAATTATTAATTCTTGTATCATTACTGTGAGATATATTGGGAACAATCAGCCTAGAGTTCTAAAGTAAAAAATTTATAAAATCCTATTTTATAGGCTACTTTGTGGCTGAATCATAGGAAAATCATGAAGAGATATGCATAATATCTTATTGGGCTATTTTATAAATAGCCAATTATCTGGAAATAGCAATGACTAAATTTAATGTAAAATTTAATTAAACAGCCTTACATACTGCATAGTTTACGTTCATCCCTTCATGTGCTTGGTATCATTTTCAACATCATTGCACTTGGATGGCAGTATTAAAAATGATAAATATGTATATAATATATCATCGATACATATGAAGTCAGTATATAATATGATACTGAAAAATAATCATTAAAATGGGGTATATAAAAAAAGAGAATGATGATCAAATAATAATTAAATTATACACTTTCCTGTGCTATCATCAATTTTCACACTATAGCCCATCCTTGAACAGAAAGAAAAGAAAGATGAAAGAAAGAAAGAAAGAAAGAAAGAAAGAAAGAAAGAAAGAAAGAGAGAGAGAGAGAGGGGCAGACATAGAAAGATTGCATTCATCTGGGGAATATAAAGTAAGAAAATAGGAGACTAACACCCGAGAATAGTCAAGATAAGTACCAGGAGGTTCACTCCATGGCTTGGAGGACAGCCGCAAATGCTAGGGGAAAAGGCAGCTCAGATAGAGAAGGGAGCATGAAGTAAAGGGTATTGGGAGGATCCTCCCAGGATGGGAGATGCATGCTGAAAGTAAACTATAGACTGAACATATTGCCATTAAATGCCTCTTTTGCAAACCACAGCACCCAAAAGGAGAGAGAGAACAAAAGGAATGCCCTGCTACAGAGGCAGGCTGGGATGGGGGGGATTGAGGGGGTGGGAGGGATACTGGGATTAGTGGTGGTGGAGAATGGGCACTGGTGGAGGGATGGGTACTCGATCATTGTATAACTGAAACCCAAGCACAAAAACTTGTTAGTCTACAATTGTACCTAATGGTGTTCACTAATAAATTTTTTTTAAAAAAATAAAGAAAGAAAAGAAGATGTACCCTCAAAAACAAAGAGCTGGAAATAATATTTGGAAGTTATTTAATTTACTTTTTATGGAAGGTATTGAACCTTCGTTCTCACACATGTGAAGCATGCTTTTATAACTGAGTCTGAGTCGCATTCCCTGCCCTGATTTGAGTTTTGCTGTCTTAAGAATAGCTGTTTTTTTAACATAATATAGAAGTATCAATTGCTATACGAAAAGATTACCATCATAGTTGTCCTAAAAGCTATAAATGATTAATTCATTGGTGTAGGATGACTGTTCCAATAATATGCTTGGGACTCAATGAGTACATTTATACAATTTGCAAGATCAGACTGAGGATAAACCCCTCCATTAGTTGTTCTTTGTTTTTCTTAAGTTTTTATTTATATTTTTAATTGAATCACAGTGAGATACATTTACAAAGTTCATGATTGGATTTCAGTCATCTCATGTTCCAACACCTGTCCCTTCACCAGTGTACACTTCCTACCAACACTGTTCCCAGTCTCCCAACCCACTTTTCACCACCCCATTCTATGTCAGTCACTTTTCTCCTCTCCCTCTCCTTCACCTCTCCCTACCCCTCTTTCTCTGTCTCTGTCTCTATGTCTATCTGTCTCTGCTTCTCTCCTTTTAGACATTATGGTTTGCAATACAGAGAATGAAAAATTATAATATAAATTCCCTTGCCTACTTTCATCACTCAGTTCTTGTCCAAAATGATCATTTCCAGTTTTTATTGTCAAACTGGTCCCTTCTCAATCCTAACTGCCCTCTCCCTCTGCCTGCTTCCCGCCCCCCACACCTATACACTTGTGGTAACTTCCAACAATTGACCAGTACTTCTGTCCCCATTATCTCTGTCTTGACGTTAGTTTTATACTACTTTGTAATGTGCCTCTCAAGGTCGTGGGGAAGTGAGAAGGGAGGAGAAGGGAAGGAAAGGAAGACTAGGGATAGAGTGTGGAAACACTTGTAGAAGGAAATTAACACTCACATAAATGTGTTTACATATTATGCCCAAAAACCCAATTATCTATAACTTTATAAATCATGGTTCCAAATAGAATGATCTCTCTCTGTACATATAAATATGTATATATATATATATATAAAAGAACAAAAGAATAGACTCATAAATAATTATATGGCATTTGCTGTCATGCAGACTTTGCTGTGGACTAAAATTTTCTGAATTATGCAAAATTGACTATATCATTATAATTAGACTTGTAATCTCAAGATTAAAGTTTCTAAAATTAATTATTAAATTTCAAAGCAAGTCTCTTTGAGTCAATGCTCAAGGAGAGAAAATTGTGTTACTCAACCGCCACCCTGCTCACAGTTGCTCTCCACAAGCCTGGGTTGAGCCTCTCACCCATGGGATAAGTAAAACCCAGGTATGCAGGACTCTGTGACTGAGAACTGTGGGTTCAATGGGATGGGGAATGGAGATCTTCCATACATACCCCCTGTCTCTGGTGACTCAGCAGTCAAGCCCATAAGCCACCTCTGACTGGCGCCAGATAATCTTGTCATCGGCCAACTTCCAGATCACATGTCCTTCTCTCCTGGAAGGGAGCAGAACATGACATTAGCCATACCATGCAACTGGACCCAGTGCCGGGATGATTCACCTGGGGTGCCCCAGAAGGGGGTAGGCGAGACCCATTCTCGCCGCATTGGACCCAGCCCTGGCAGCCAAAAATCTCCAGAACCCAACTGCTTCCATGACCCTGGGCTTTCTCCACACACTTGGGCAGAGCATCACCCACGAGTAAACCTATTCCTGGACCGCACAGCCACATATGTGTGAATATTTCAAACCACACACCTTACCCATACCCCAAGATTATTGCACCACATTTGATAGGGTTCAAAGCAGGAGACAACCAGTATTAGAGGGAAATATACATTTTTTTACAGATCACTATATCACTATATCATTGTCATCCTGTTGTTCATTGATTGCTTGAGTGGGTGCCAGTAACATCTCCATTCTCCAGTAACGTCTCCATCCATCCCAGCTCTGAGATTTTAGCAGCCTGTCCTTACTTGTCCTTCCCAACTGTGCCATATTGGAGGCTCTTTCAGGGTCAGCAGAATGAGACCCATTATTTTTACTGTTTCTGACATATCAAATACACCATGGGAAGCATTATATGTGTGTGTGTGTGTGTGTGTGTGTGTGTGTATGCATATATAAAACACACAAGGCTCAACCTTTAACAACATGTTAGTTATCTCTTATAGAAGGGATTAATGAGTAAAATACAACCCAGGGTGAAATACAACAATCTTCACACTTTCCTACAAAGATAAGTTTTTGTAGCATCTTTAGTGGTTTTTCATACCAAACAATACAAAATATTTTATTTCAGTTCTGCTTTGGGGCAGGCATTGGGATTCAGGATGAAAACATCTGAAATATGGTGGTGGGAAGGTGTAATGGTAGTGGAATTGGTGTTTGAATATTACATGTAATGAAATATTGTGAACTACTTTAGCACAGCGGGTAGGGCGTTTACCTTGCATGCGGCTGACCGGGGTTCAATTCCCAGCATCCCATATGGTCCCCTGATTACCGCCAGGAGTAATTCCTGAGTGCAGAGCCAGGAGTAACTCCTGTGCGTAGCTAGGTGTGACCCAAAAAGAAAAAATAAATATATATATAAATTATTTCAATATTACATGTCAGAAAGTAATTACTTATATAAATTTGGATTTTATTATTGCTGTTTGTAAGTAATCACATAAAGCAATATAAAGTGCAAAGAATTAATTATGTATACCCCTTCAAACTATTGTTAAAGGGGAAATACAAATGTATGCTTAAAAAGTAACAAAGTAAATAAACATCTACTATAAAAGTTAAGTACTCATGTATCTATAATATTAATAAAATTATAAATATTAATAAAATATCTAATAAATGTAACTTTAGTCATATTCAAGCTTCAATTTCTACTTCATTGACATGTAATTAATAGTTAGCTGGATAACACTATTGCAGTGCATGAGAAAGATAATTGATTAACATAAAAATTACTGGATTGTTTGCATTAAAGAATTCACAAACTGTGGTCAGAAAAAAAATTCTAATAAGTCCTGTATTTGGGGACTAGAGAGACTCTAAGGAGGTAAGAATTTTCTTGCTTGCATTTGGCTTACTTAGGTCCGGGTGTCACATATTCTTTCCTGAGCACTTCCTGGAATGATCCCAGAACACAGCGCTGTCAGTAGACACCAAACACCACTGAGTGACTCACCCCCCAAATTCTGCATTTTAGCAAATAAGATTTTATAGATATGTTAACATAATTTGAGTTTGAGCTTTGAGTATTTCAGGGGCATGTATAAGCAAACTGAATTTCAACATATGATGTATATTCCTTAATAACATAAAAACTTTTTAAAAATAGCAATGATATTCTATGGCAGACTAACTTTATTGTAGAAAATTAATTACATTAGGCAAATGAGTGTAACACTTCAAATAATGAGCAGTGATTTTATTCATAATAAGTAGTCTCTAAGGTGTCACTCATCTCAAAAGTCATCAAGTATGGATATTAGTGACATGCAGGTTCTATAAAGTATGCCATTAATGGAATTAATTATATCATTCACATATATATTAAATTTATATTAAAAACTTGGATTTATATTCATTTTTTAAAAATCACACATGCATTAGTATCAAAGAAAAGGCATCCGGATTAGTTCAATATAATCTAATGATAGATGTATATATTATAATTTCACATGTGGTAAAAGGTAAAAAAGGCCCTCCCGTTGATCATCGATTTGCTCGAGCGGGCCCAGTAACGTCTCCATTGGAGACTTTGTTGTTACTGTGTCTGGCATATCGAATACTCTCGGTAGCTTGCCGGGCTCTCCGAGAGGGGCGGAGGAATCGAACTCGGGTCGGCCATGTTGGCCGCGTGTAAGGCGAACGCCCTACCCGCATATGGATTTTAAAATGTGACTATCTTTATATTCTAGAAAAAACTTCAAGTTTTTAACTCCTTTTCCAAATTTTCTTATTAAGAATTTTTAAGATATCCAATGATAGGTGGATAATGAGGTGTGGCTTATATACCCAATAGGATACTAAACAGTTTCCAGTAATGAAGATATCATTCAGTCCACTGCAACTCGAATAGATCTGAAGGTTATCAAGTTAAGCAAAGTGAGTAAGAAGGACAAAGAGTGGAAAATTCATTTATCTATGGTATAAGAATAATAGTTCAAGAGAATGCAAGGTATCAATGGTGGGAAGAGTTGGCAGCAACTTAGAGAAATGGAAATGCCGGGAAAGGAGAGAAATGGAAAGAGAAAGGAAGAAGCAATGCATGGGAGGCAAAAGGGGCAAAAGCCAAAGGCCCTGGACACATCAGATGAAGGAGAAGTATGCTTTACATATATATTTAAATCAAAGAGTCCAAAATTCTGTAAACATGGGGCCTGAACTACAATTATCTAAATTTGCAATGTGACTGTTAAGGAAGTAACCTGGGGATGGGAGGAAATCTGGCATATTGGTGGAGGGAAGTTGACACTGGTTATGAGTTTGGTGTTGACATATAATAAGCCTGGAAGTCTGTTTTGGAAATCAAAGTAGATCTCAGTAAGAAACAAAAATTGAAATAAATACTTTGAGATTTTCATTTTCTGAAAATGTGCTATTTCTGAGTATCTTTTAATATGTGCTCAGAGAGAGAGAAAGAAAGAGAAAACAAGAGTTTTGCTTCAATTTTACTTATTTCTTCTCTCCATATTTGGGTATGTGCATATAAGAGACCTATATGTTAATATGAACAATGAAGTATAAACTATGAACTATATAACAGGGTTTGATAACTGCTACTACTTTTGTTTCTTATGTGTTTAGCATAAATATTACATTTATACAAAGAATATAAAGAAACAATTGAAGAAAGACATTATTGGTTGATTCATTAGTTTAATCAATATTTCCAATAATCTAAAAATAATAATCATCATTATAAAATACAAATCAATGAGAAATATATTGTATTCTCTGTTTCTTCTATATTTTTCTATACTGCCCCTCCTCACACTGTATACAAAATTTGAACACTTCTGTTATCACATGTATAGAGAGCTTCCTACATTAAACATTCACGCAACATCAATGTTCTAGTATTTAATTCAGTTCTGATACTGTCTACCTCGTTAGTGTTGGGTGCCAATAGGGGAGAGATTAGTCCCACATGATAATTCACATGCCTCTCATTTTCATCCAAGGCCAATTTAAATTTCGGTTGTCATTTGAATTTCTGACTGACAACCTATATAGCACACATTCTCACATTTCCCTTTAATTCATCTAATTCACTAGAAAAGCTCATAGAACTCGGGGGAAATTTTTCATGCATTTTTTGCTAGTTTATTAGGAAAGCTATCATAAGACACAGATGAATATCCAGATTGAAAATTGTGCAGGGCAGGTAAGGCATACAAAGCTTCTGAACCTTACTCTGAGCACACAACTAATTGAACACCTTTATGAGTCTACTTTTTTGGAAATTTGCTGAATCCTTTTTCTTGGGATCTTATGGAGCTTCATAAGATATACACAATCCATGTTTAAGTTGTTGTATAAATACTCTCTCCTCTTTATCCAATAGTGAGTAGGGCTAAAATGTTCATGCTCCCAATTCCATTACTGGTCTTTTCTCATAATTTGGTCCTATACAGAAGTCCATGTGATTTACCACATTGGAATAAAAGAGACTCAGGAGATTCCAAGGAATCAAAAGACCAACTATACGCCACAAAATAGAGTTCAATGCCAAATATGAGGGGGCAAAAATAACCTCTCCCCCTGCTGCTTTTATCACTAATTCACCACATTCCTAATTTTATCACTAATTCACCACATCCAGACCACACCACATAAACAGCGGTAGGGTGTTCGCCTTACAAGCGGCCAACATGGCCGACCCAAGTTCGATTCCTCCGCCCCTCTTGGAGAGCCCGGCAAGCTACCGAGAGTATTCAATATGCCAGACACAGTAACAACAAAGTCTCCAATGGAGACGTTACTGGGCCCGCTCGAGCAAATCGACGATCAACGGGAGGGCCTTTTGCTTTTATTCCTAATTTATCAAGATGGCATAAATATTAGCACTGTAGCAGTGTCCTCCCGTTGTTCATCAATTTGCTCGAGCAGGTCCAGTAAGGTCTCCATTGTGAGATTTCTTGTTACTGTGTTTGGCATATCAAATATGATATATGCTCAAGTGCACCCAGTAATGTATCCATTGTGAGACTTGTTGTTACTGTGTTTGGCCTATGGAATACATCACGGGGAGCTTGTCGGGCTTTGCCATATAGGCGAGATACTCTTGGTATCTTTCCAGGCTCTCCTAGAGGGGCGGAGAAATTGAACACCAGTCAATGTTGGCTGCGTGAAAGGCAAACGCCCAACCCTTGTGCTATCACTCCAGCCCGGCACAAATATTATATGCAGAAATAAGACCAGAATCCAATAAATATATTTCTTTCTATTTAACAGCAAATTTTCTATACATATAAGTTTCCAACAGGAATTAAGTAAATAATACAGTTGCTTCTTGTTTTTTTAACAGAATGCAATGTGATTCTATGTGTAAAACAAAATAAAATATATATTGATCTAATAGAAAGTTTTCGAAAATAGTCTAATGATGAATCAATTCAAATTTCTCACACATGTCCCTTAATAGTAAATCATGTTACTTCAATCAAGGACATAGTAGTGGTCTAAGTGAAATATTGGAGTATTTTGGAAGAAATATATAAACTAAAATTAGTTATTGAATATTAGATCACCATTATGAAGCTTGCCTCTGAAATTGGCAATAATTTTCAAAGTTGGAATGCAATTTAACATATTTTTTATGCCAGGATGAAAAGGAAAAGGATTCTTTCTCTATAGCCGAGTACATCTGATGAATTTTCTTTCTAATGCTTCTTTTCTTCTGTCACAGCATTTTACACTACCTATTCTTTCTTGCACTCTCTTTCTCTTATTCTTTTTCCAGATTTTTCATTGCATTTATATGCAGTTATAGCATATGTTCTGTTAGTTTTATTAACAAGGAACTAAGTAAATATTTACTAAACAAATAAACAGATTGTGTGATTATTTTGAAACATTTAACTAACAAGGATATTATTATATTGCAGATGCTTTTACTGCTGCAGAATTGGTAGCTTTGTATAAATTATTTACTTTAGAATTATGTCACCATAAAATAAACAGTAATCATTTCTAGTAGTTTTATATTACTATAGATATTCATGTGTGCTAAAAAATAAAACAATGAGACATATGAATGTAAATAACCATAATTATTTGATAAAAGAGAGTAAAATTGTAGATTGTTATATTTTTCTATAACTGAGAAGAGATAAAATTATAATTATAGTCTAACTTAAAATTTCAAATTACAAGATGGGAAAGTAAATAAGAACAACATATTTATCTCATTGTATTCATAGCCATATACATTAATTTATATTTATTTAAATTACTATATTTAATGCTTTACATTTTTAAGTAATAATGATAAAAAATTTCTAACTTAACATACAGAAAAGTAACACTTGCAAAGTCAACCAATAGATAAATCTAGCTGTGGTATCTCCTAAGAAATGACAAGTCTTAAAAGTGTGGGCTTTGTTGAAATGAATTTAGTCAGTCCTTATTGAGTGTCGTAATAACCTCAGTGTAGTGCATATCTTAAATGAGCAGTCATAGAATGTGCTCTAAAACTCATCAAGTTTTATTGGGAACCTGATAGGTTTTATTCCTGGTTGTACAGGTACAGTGAATCATTGGAAATAGTGCAGGAAAAAGTTCAATGAGGATTCAACCTTGAATCTTTCTGCCCATTGGAAACCACAATTACAAATAAGACAGTATATGAGATTTATATAGTGTCTTTCTTCACTAAGATCTATGCTGTATAATAATGGGACCTATTAAAACAAACAACATCCTTTTAAAAGTTAACAGTAACTCTGGGCAAGAGTAGGTATTACTATTACAAGAGTAGATATTATTTAAATTAGTCTAATAAGTAAAGATCAGTTGATGTTATGAAATACCATTATAGGTGACTGTCTGTAATATTTCATAATGTAAACTTATCGTTACTTATTAGACTAATTTGAATAATGATAGTATGATTAATTTTCTACTTTTTCATATGAAACAGGTATGTTTTTAAGAACATCATGTACAATTGAGGAAATATGTACAAAATTTTTCTCTCTTTGGTCATCTGGGACCAAGCAGTATGAACATTGAAATACAAATTGCAGGATATTTAGTTAGTTTTTTAATAAAAGTATATAGCAATTTATTTTTAAAATAAAATAGTTTATTGAGGAAGAAGGTAATCCCATGGAGAATGAAAGAAAGAAGAAAGGTCACATAAAAGTAAAGGAAATATCATGGACATTCACAATCCCAGTGTGGCTTGAAAAGTACAGACTAAACGCCTAGAATTAAGATAAAGGAGACCTACAAGTGGACTGTTGACTTAGACCGTTTTCTATATTATTTTATATTATATTAATTATATTATATTATATTATATTATTTATCTGTGCCAGCACTCAAACTCAGAGCCTCATACAGGATAAACAAGTACTCTAAAATTGAGCTAAATTTCAAACCTAGTATTTTCCCAATTTATTATAAAGTATACCAACTCTTTTAAAGTGAGAATTTATAATTTGAGCATTTTAAGCACTTTCATCCTGAGCATATATTAATATGCATTATTCAAAAGAAATGGATGTATTTTGATTGTATGCATTTTATTTTCTTTCCAATATAAGAATCTATAATTTTCTGTTGAACTTAATTTAAAACTGTAATTTAAAAAGTTGTTTCTAAGGCATTTGTTTTGGGTTTTCAATTCTCCAACACCAATTCTAGTACCAGAGAGACCACCCTCCAACCCATCTTCCCAGTTTCCTATCCCAACCCCATTCCTATCTCCTTGGTTAGTACAAAATAGTTTGCATTGTGTTGGTTACAGTATACACTAGAACCAAACTTACTCTTGCATTTATAATTCCCTTGGTAGTGGGAGTTGTTGCTGGATTGAATGAGAGGTAATACACATGTTCTGTCCCTTGAAGTTGTACACACATGCTTCTTCTTGGACTTCACGCATGCTTGCTGGCTCTTTGAATTCGCACATGTGTGCTGTTTCTCTGAGGTTGAAACATTAGCTATAGACTTAGCACACTTGGCTGCACTACTCACTATTTTGGATACACATACTAATATTTACCACACATTCCCATGCCTGCCCCTTTACAAGACACAACCTAACTTTCCTTCTATTGCTTATTACAAAGAATTGCCAGAAAATAGATCTATAAAAGGTAATTGTGATAACTGTTATGCCTCCCAAAGGTGTTACTAAAGACATGTCTGAGGATCTATTGAGCTAATTGATGCTAGTTGAGCCTTCTGTGTTATAGTTTTTGCATATTGAGCTTTGTGGTCTTCTAGGCAACTTTCCCATCAAACTTGCTGTGTTCTACTGAAATGTCAATACTGTCAAAGTTGGAGTTTAAGTACTTTCATCCTGAGCATATTTTGATATGCATTATTCAAAAGAAATGCATGTATTTTGATTGTACACATTTATTTTCTTTCCAGTACAAGAATCTATATTTTTCTGTTGAATTTAATTTAAAACTGTAACTTAAAAAGTTATTTTTAATGCAGTTGCTTAGGTATTCAATGTTCCAACACCGATTCTATGGCATAGCTTCAGAATGTTGCCCTATACTGCAGAAGTAGTGGAGCTGAAACAAATTTGTGGCTTGGTACCTCGATGTGGTTTGTTAGAGAGCTGAGCTGTTTCTATGGCAGAAGTATTCGATGTGGGTGAAGGTTGCTGGTCCTGCTGGCTGAGGGGGCAAAGGGGACTCTGCCTCGCCCATTCTGAGAAGCCCCCAAACTTCTCAACCCATGCTGATCTACCTGCAAGATTCAGCAACTTGGCATTCTTTTCCTCAGTTAAAGAATCTTAAGCCAGAGTAAAAGATTTATAGAAAAATTTATTCTTCATTGATTTTTTTAGAACGCTTTATCTTTAACATTACACACCATGTTTGTAACTATATTGCTGTTATTGTTTTGTTTTGTGATCACATGCCTGCTGTGCTCAGAGCTTACTCCTGGCTCTACACTGAGGGTTCACTCCTAGCAGGTTTGGGCTATCACATGGGGTTTCAGGATTGAATATAGGTTAATCACATGTTATGCGAGTCAAGTTTCTTAGTATCTCTCTGGCCCCATGTATTTCAATTTTAGATTTCAAACATTAAGAGAAATTTTAAATAATAAATTTAGGATTCATTTCTATACATGTTTAAATTTTGATGAGGAAAATTTTTGTTTTGGCAGTGATGTAATAATTTTGCAAACCAAAGCATCAACATTAGCACTGTTATAACCATATTGCCTTAAATACAACTGAACTATTTTTTTTTGCATAATGGGCAGTTTATCTAGGTTTTGCATTTATTTAGAGTACAGTTTCACACCTCTGCTAATTTGCATTACAATGTCACTCTTAACATGACAGTACAATACTGCTCCATCACAGTTTATAGTACCTCCTTCACCCTTTGATCCTCCAATCAGAGTATTTCTCCTCTGATAACTTCAGTGCTGCGTTTAGAATCAAGAGATTTGTCTTGGTTTGGTTTTAGCCTTGATTTCTTAAAAATTTCTCTGTCTGGGTGTATAGAGGTAGTGCAGTAGGTAGAGGGTTTGCCTTGCTTGCAGCTGTGTTAGATCCCTGGCACCTTATGTGGTCCCCCAAGCCTGCTGCCAGCAACCTTTGAGTGCTGAGTCAGGAGTACAGAGCCATATGAATGAATTATCCAATCATTGTTTTTATCTTTTTGACTTATTTAATTTATAATAACCCCCTCCATTTCTATTTGCCACGAATTAGAATTATTTATTTCTTATATCTGAGTAATCCCATTGTGTGTTCCAATCACTTTTCCCCACATTTCTCCATGGACAGCGTGTTTCCAGTGTTAGCTCTTATGAATAGTTCTGCATGGACAGAGGAATGTATATGAAAATAGAGCAAATTTTGTTCCAAGCCCTGTGGGTTTACTCCTGGCTCTTCACTCACTCAACTGGATCACTCCTGGCAGGCTCAGGGGACCACTTGGGGTGCCAAGCATTGAACATAAGACAGCTGTATGAGAGGCAAACACCCTACCCACTATACTATCTCTCTAACTCCACACAAAACAACTTTTTTTTTCTTTTTGCGTCACACCGGGCAATGCACAGGGGTTACTCCTGGCTCTGAACTCAGGAGTTACTCCTGGCAGTGCTCAGGGGATCATATGGGATGCTGGGAATTGAACCCGGCTTGGCTGCATGCAAGGCAAATGCCCTACCTACTGTGCTATCTCTCCAGCCCGAAAACAACTTTTAAGGATATCCTATTTTCCTATTTTGATTTTTCTATTTTATATTTCCTATTTTTCTGTTTTGATTATGATTTGCAGCTATAAATTTAGAAATTAGTGGTGTCTGAAGAGGAAATAATAAGAACTGCTAACCTTCCATCAATTCAAGCTAGTGAAACAAGGAAAAATTCCTGTAAATAATCTTTTCTTATCAAGAATAAACTATTTTTTCCTCTTGATCCAGTTTCTTCAAAATATGTAAGTCTGTAGTGGAGGAGAATAAGAAATGGAAATTTTAGGGGGAGGGGTTATACTTTATCTTTGGAACATTTTTTCTACAGCTACATTACATATAGCTTGAGGTTTGCTTTGCCAATGACACACTTAGCAAATTGTCTGCACCACCTATGATTATTTTCTGTATTTATGAATAGAAATAATAAGACAGACGTCTTCTATAATTGGTAAAAAAAAGTCTGATATGTAACTTAAATCCCTGGACAATTATAGTCTTGATTTTTATTCTCCCTCTGAATGTTCTTAATCAATGGAGACAGGGCATGGTTTTATACTCTGAGGAATTGGTTTTCACTGATTTTAAAGGAATTGTAATTAACACTGACTTTAGCACTTTATTTTGGATTACAAAGTGTAGAAACAATAGTATTATCTAAGTGAAGTTTCAACATGAGATATACACCTTTGTTACCAGAAGACTAATTTTATAAACAATTAAGAATTTTAAATAAATTATCATTATCTTTTAATGTTCTAAACAATGATTGAGGAGTGTTGTTGCTGGTTTTTATACAATAATGTGGAACATATCAAGATAGTGAAATATACTTCCATCATTACGGATCATATGATGCACTAGATTTGTACTCAATATTTTATTTCTTTAGTTTATGAATAAATCAGTGGCTTTAGTATCAAACTCATATTATCTAGCCCAACATGCACAATGAAGAGTTAAAAGCAAAATCACGGAGACAGCCCTTAATATGGGCCACTTTATTGGGGTCAAAGGATGCTTGGAAGAGATGAAGGAGTAAGCACCATGGAGAAAATTTTATTTTATTTCCCAGGGTTAAGGGCTAGTGGGGTTATTGCCCTAAAGCTTTCACTCTCTTACCTGAAAGAAGTGTTTCATACAGATTTCAAAAAGAAAAGAACAAAAGGAGAAAAGAATCATTCCCTAAATTAAAGAATAAAACAAGATAGAATAAATTATGTGCATAATAATTTTCCTTGAGGTTGGTCATAGGAAGGAATTAGTTAATAATGAGAACTCAGTATGCCTCTGTTTAAGCAGACTCACAAAATTATAAATGTAAGATAGAAAGGCATAAAATAGCACCCTATATTAAAATTATGGTAATGATTCATCTAGATCTAATTGCTACCAAGTAATACATGTTTAAGAACCTCTGCTAGCCAGGTAGTACTTTTAATGGAGGATTAGTTTCCTGGAGGACGGTAAAGTATAGACACAAAGATTAATTTGTACATCTGTCAATTTGAACACACCTTGATTTGAAGAGAGTGGTGACAATATGCAACAGAGTTATCCAAACCATAATGATTGCTTCCATGTTCAAGAAAAAACAAATATAGATAAAGTAGAATTTTATTTTAATGAAGTAAACCCATAAACAGAAAGATGTGTGAAAATTTTCTGTTGGTTTATTCTTGAAAACTCTCATTTAGTATCACATAAAAGACAGCAGAGAAGAAATCAGAAGAGAGAACAACCTTTAGAAAGTTTTGATAAAAGTAAGATAAACATTAATAAAATGGGGTATGAAACTGATGTAATTAGCATCTGATTTTAAAAAAGAAAAGTTTTATTCAGTTTTAAAAACTACATATTATTAGATCTGAGTGGGTTGATGGGGGCATGGAATGACTTGTACCCATCAGCAGGAAATTTATCCTACAAAACTGTGAAGTCAAATGGATACTGCTATACCTCACCATAAAAGTCACTCATCAGATTTCAGCAAGTGTTTCATTTTGCATATTTTCCAACAGATAAATTATTTTATTATTATGTATCTGCACATGTCTTTCTGATGGCACATATTAGCCATATGTAAGAAGCAGATGCAGTGCTCGCTTCGGCAGCACATATACTAAAATTGGAACGATACAGATAAGATTAGCATGGCCCCTGCGCAAGGATGACACGCAAATTCGTGAAGCGTTCCATATTTTTATCTGAAGGCAGAAATGAGGAAAATGCAATCAGAAATGTCAGACCTGAAAAATCTCGTAGGCGAATTGAAAAGCTCAGTGGAAGGCCTCAGCAGCAGAGTAACAGCGGCTGAGAACAGAATCAGTGAGCTCGAAGATCAAGTTCAGAGACTCTCCCGAAAAGAGCAGAAAATGGAAAAGAGACTCACAATTCGGGAACAGATGGCAAGAGAAGATCGTGATGAAGCCAAGAGGGGTAACATAAGAATTATTGGAGTCCCAGAGGGACAGGAAGAAAACCTCGATGAAGAAGAAACTGTCAAAGACATCATTGCTACAACATTTCCAGAGCTGAAGAAAACTTGTGACCACATTCAGGAGGCCCGAAGGGTACCAGCTAGAAGAAATCCGAATAAAAATACCCCAAGACACATTCTGATCAAAATGACCAAAACCTTAGACAGAGACAAAATTCTGAAAGCAGCAAGATCGAAGAAAGAAATCTCTTACAAAGGAGCATCCTTAAAATTCACAGCTGATTTTTCTGATGAAACCCTCATGGCCCGAAAACAGTGGTGGGACATAGTAAAAAAACTCAATGAAATAAATGCCTCCCCCAAAATACTTTTCCCTGCAAGACTCTCATTCATAATAGAAGGAACAACACACAGTTTCACAGACAAACAACAGCTCAGGAACTTCATAGACTCAAAACCATGGTTACAAGAACAACTAAATGGGCTACTTTAAGGCAAGAAAGGCCCCTCAAATACACCCAATTTTAACATTACAATGGGACAAAATCCCATAACAATAATCTCTCTCAATGTCAATGGGCTAAACGCACCAATTAAAAGACATAGAGTGGCAGGATGGATTAGAAAATTGAACCCAACATTCTGCTGCCTGCAAGAAACGCATCTCAATAGTCAAAGCAAACACAGACTCAGAGTCAAAGGCTGGAAAACAATCCTACAGGCAAACAGCTCCCATAAAAAAGCTGGGGTAGCCATCCTTATATCAGACCACATTGATTTCAGAGTGAGGAAGGTCATAAGAGACAGTGAAGGCCATTACTTATTGATCAGAGGATTTGTACAACAGGAAGAACTTACAATAATAAATGTATATGCACCTAATGAGAGACCAGCAAAGTACTTAAAACAACTACTCATAGATTTGGAAAAAGACATCAATAGCAACACAATACTAGTGGGAGACTTCAACACTGCTTTGTCACCTCTTGATAGATCAACCAGACTCAAGCTTAGCAAGGACATCCTTCATTTGAGGGAAACAATGGAAGAAAGGGACTTAGTAGATATATACAGGACACTTCATCCACAAAAAGCTGAATACACATTCTTCTCAAGCGTACATGGAACATTCTCCAAGATAGACCACATGCTGAGCCACAAAACATGCCTCCATAAAATTAAGAAGGTAGAGATTGTATCAACAATCTTCTCAGACCATAATGCGCTGAAATTAGAAGTAAATCACACACAAAAACAGAAAACTAAATCAAACACCTGGAAATTAAACAGTGCTCTATTGAACAACGAGTGGATTAGACAGGAAATCAAAGAGGAAATCAAAAGATTCCTAGAAACGAATGAAAATGAGAACACGAGTTACCAAAACTTATGGGACACAGCAAAGGCTGTGTTAAGAGGAAAGTTTATAGCTCTACAAGCATTCCTCAGGAAGGAGGAGCGAGCACACATAAGTAACCTAACCTCACAGCTTAAGAGCTTGGAGAAGGACCAAAAAAAGGAGCACAACCCGAACAGGAGAAAGGAAATAATAAAACTCAGAGCAGAGATTAACGAGATGGAAACCCAAAAAACAATCCGAAAGATCAATGAAACCAAGAGCTGGTTCTTTGAGAAAATTAACAAGATCGATAAGCCTCTAGCAAAACTCACAAAGAAAGGGAGAGAGAAAACCCTAATGAACCGAATCAGAAATGAAAAGGGGGTCATTACAACAGAAACCACAGAAATTCAGAGGATCCTCAGGGAGTACTTTGAGAAGCTTTATGCCAGGGAACATCAAAACCTCGAGGAAATGGATAAATTCCTAGACTCCTACAGACTCCCAAGGCTGAACCAAGAAGACCTGGAATACCTGAACAGACCTATCACCATCAAGGAAATTGAAATGGTAATAAAAAGTCTCCCCAAGCACAAAAGTCCTGGCCCGGATAGATTCACTAGTGAATTCTTCCAAATCTTTAAAGAGGACTTACTCCCAATACTCTTTAAGCTTTTCCACGAAATTGAAATATCAAAAACACTTCCAAACAGTTTCTACGAAGCAAATATCACACTGATACCAAAAGCAGACAGAGATACCACAAAGAAAGAGAATTACAGGCCGATATCCCTGATGAACACAGATGCAAAGATCCTCAACAAACTACTAGCAAATAGAATCCAACTACTCATCAAAAAGATCATACACCATGACCAAGTAGGATTCATCCCAGGGATGCAAGGATGGTTCAACATTCGGAAATCAATCAACATAATCCACCATATCAACAAAAGAAAAGATAAAAAGCATATGATCATATCAATAGATGCAGAGAAAGCATTTGACAAGATCCAGCACCCCTTTATGATGAAAACCCTAGCCAAAATGGGTATAGAGGGGACCTTCCTCAACATAATTAAAGCCATCTACCACAAGCCTACAGCAAGCATCATCCTCAATGGGGAAAAACTGAGAGCCTTCCCTCTAAGATCAGGGACGAGACAGGGATGCCCACTCTCTCCACTGCTGTTCAATATAGTACTGGAAGTACTTGCAATAGCGATTAGGCAGGAAAAAGATATTAAGGGCATTCAGGTAGGAAAGGAAGAAATCAAGCTCTCACTATTCGCAGATGATATGATACTCTACTTAGAGAACCCAATAACTTCCACCAAAAAACTCTTAGAAACAATAGACTCGTATAGTAAAGTTGCAGGTTATAAAATCAATACCCAAAAGCCCATGGCTTTCCTATATGCAAACAGTGAGAGAGAAGAAAGCAACATGAAAAAAGCAATCCCATTCACAATTGTGCCCCAGAAAATCAAGTACCTAGGAATCAGCTTAACTAAGGAAGTAAAGGACCTGTACAAAGAAAACTACAAAACGCTACTTCAGGAAATAAAAGAGGACATGAGGAAATGGAAAGATATCCCCTGCTCATGGGTCGGGAGACTTAACATTGTCAAAATGGCAATACTACCGAAAGCATTGTATAAATTCAATGCAATCCCTATAAGGATACCCATGACATTCTTCAAAGAAATGGAGCAAACACTCTTGAAATTTATATGGAACAATAAGCCCCCACGAATAGCTAGAGCAATTCTTGGGAAAAAGAAAATGGGAGGAATCAACCTCCCGAACTTCAAACTGTACTACAAAGCAGTAATAATTAAAACAGCATGGTACTGGAACAAAGGCAGAACTGCAGACCAATGGAACAGGGTTGAATACACTGACATCTCTCCTCAATCATATGCTCATCTAATCTTTGATAAAGGTGCAAGTAATGTGAAGTGGAGTAAGGAAAGCCTCTTTAATAAATTGTGTTGGCATCACTGGACGGCTACATGCAAAAAAATAGGCTCAGAACTCTGCCTAACACCATGTACAAAAGTAAGATCAAAATGGATTAAAGACCTCAACATCAGACCAGAAACCATAAGGTACATTGAAGATAAAGTTGGCAAAACCCTCCATGACATTGAAGCTAATGGTATCTTCAAAGATGCCACGCCACTGGCCGAGCAAGTGAAAACAGAGATAGATAAATGGGACTATCTTAAACTAAGAAGCTTCTGCACCTCCAAAGAAACAGTGACCAAAATACAAAGACAGTCTACAGAATGGGAAAGGATATTCACCGAATACACATCTGACAAGGGGTTGATATCCAGGATATACAAAATACTGGTTAAACTCCACAAGAAGAAAACATCCAACCCCATCCAAAAATGGGGCAATGAAATGAACAGAAACTTTCTCAAAGAAGAAATCCGAATGGCAAAAAAAGCACATGAGAAAATGCTCTACATCATTAATCATCAGGGAGATGCAGATCAAAACCACAATGAGATACCATCTCACACCTCAGAGACTGGCCCAAATTCAAAAGAACAAAAGCAACCGATGCTGGCGTGGATGTGGCGAGAAAGGGACACTCCTTCACTGTTGGTGGGAATGTCCACTGGTTCAGCCCTTCTGGAAAACAGTATGGACGATTCTCAAAAAATTAGAAATTGAGCTCCCATTTGACCCAGCAATACCACTCCTGGGAATATATCCCAGAGAGGCAAAAATGTATAGTCGAAGTGACATCTGCACTTGTTTGTTCATTGCAGCCCTCTTTACAATAGCCAGAAACTGGAAGAAACCTGAATGCCCAAGAACAGATGACTGGTTAAAGAAACTTTGGTACATCTACACAATGGAGTACTATGTAGATCTTAGAAAAGATGAAGTCATGAAATTTACATACAAGTGGTACAATATGGAAAGTATCATGCTAAGCGAAATGAGTCAGAAAGAGAGGGATAGACATAGAAAGATTGCATTCATCTGGGGGATATAAAGTAACAAAGTATGAGATTAATACCCAAGAATAGCTGAGATCAGCACCAGGAGGATTACTCCATAACTTAGAGGCCAGCCGGGTATCCTAGAGGAAAGGGCTATTCAGATAGAGAAGGGAGCACCAAATAAAGGATGTTTGGAGGATCCTCCCAGGAGGGGAGATGCATGTCGAAAGTAGACTATGGACTGAACATGTTTGCCACTCAATGCCTCTTTTGCAGACCACAACACCCAAAAGGAGAGAGAGAACACAGGGGATTGCCCTGCCACAGAGACGGGGGGATGGGGGGATGGGGGTGGGAGGGATATTATCCATGGTGGTGGAAAATGGGCACTGGTGGAGGGATGGGTATCTGATCATTGTATAATTGAAACCAAAGCACAAAAAATTGTAAATCTACAACTTTAAAAAAAATAAAATAAAATAAAGGGGAAAAAAAAAAACTATATAATACACTAACAAAAAAAAAAAAAAGAAGCAGATGCAAAGATAAGAACAGGAACATTTATACGGATGACAGAATAATTTTTGTGAACCCCATGTTAAGAAAAAGGTGTGTGCGTGCACACACACACACAAATACACACACACAAACATTTGATTTGTTTTCAAAAATGCCTTGATTTTTGCACTTTATATATCTGGCAATAAGGTGATTTTAATATGAAAAGGTTATAAATGACTGAGCTACATCCATATTTTCAGTAGATAGGAAAACTTGTTCATATCTTAATTGTATTTGGCTTAGGTTTGGGGTGTGTAGAACTAGCTCACTTTGGGCCTAATCTTTTGACTAAATAATAATCAGGGCTTGAGGCTTGGGGCTGGAGCGATAGCACAGCGGGTAGGGCGTCTGCCTTGCACGCAACCAACATGGCCGACCCAAGTTCGATTCCTCCGCCCCTCTCGGAGAGCCCGGCAAGCTACTGAGAGTATTCGATATGCCAGAGACAGTAACAACAAAGTCTCCAATGGAGACGTTACTGGGCCCGCTCGAGCAAATCGATGATCAATGGGAGGGCCTTTACTTTACTTTACTTTAATAATCTCAGTGTCTTCTATTTGTATTATTCAATGTAAATTATGAAACTATAGATGTAGAATTATGTGTGTTATGCCATTATCGTATCTCCCTCAACTAGCAATAATGTTCTGACTTCCTTTCTCTTTAGTCTTTTCTCACCAAATCTGTCTAATGAATGGTTTCAAATTCAGAGTCACAGGTTAAAGCTGTCTGTTCAGTCTCTTTGCAAATTTCTCTCTCCTTTGTTTTACTACTACTGTGGGTTCAAGAAAATTTATTTAATAATCTACACCCTACCTAATTTTCTTAAGCATTTGGGATACTAGTACTATGTAAGAGTTTCTTCCTTGACTACAACCCACAATTCCCCATTTAGCTCTTGCACTCTTAATGTACCATCTTCTTCAAGTTTCAATAAATTTTGATCAGTGGCTTACAGATCCCTGACAGCTTGTAAATTGCTTGAAAATACCTGTCCTACATGTGAACACCAAATATGAATACTAAGCAATGATGCTTCTAGAATGCCTTAAAAACTCTAATAGTCAGCATCCAAATGTGTTAATAATTACATAAGGTGTTTATTGATTTATAGAAACTTAAATAAGTATGGAGCACTATCCAAATTTTAAAAAAGGGTCCTTGGGAATTCTTGACTTTTTCATAGCTCACTTAATAATGAAGTGGTATGCTGAATAGTCATTTCTCTTAACTTCTAAAATAGAGCAATGAAAATATGCTTAGGATATAGAAAGAAATCACCTTGTAAGATAAAGCAATCAATTTTCAAATTATTAATATGTATGCATATATATTCTCACATGATTTTATTTTGAGGGGGGGTTGGGTGCCACTGGCACTGATGCTTAGGAACTATGCTGCTGTGGGGACCATATATGATTCTGGGCATCCAATTCAGTCCTCCTGCATACCAATCCTGCTCTCAGTCTGTGGAGCGATCACTCAACTGGACCAACATTGTAAACAATTTCAGGTTGCTAAACTACTAGTCTCAACAAAAACAAGAACAAAAGTCATAGCAAGGAAGAACCTAGGTCACCTCATTGTCAAATGTTTGAGAAATAGTTTAGTGATAGTATTATTAACAAGGAAAGAATGAGATCTGCATTTTTATCTGTGAGTATATACCTTTTGCTAAGTATAAAGCAATAATTAGGGAAATTGAAAGTAGACAGATTTTTTATTAAGCAACTCACTTGAAGGGAAAAGATCTAAAAGGAATGCTTTCAAAGTTTAGAGAAATGTGAACATCCAGTGTTTAGAAATTCCCCAAGCTTAGTTGAGGGCTTTAAAGACAGAGAGCCGTGAAAATTTCCCATGGTATTACACGGATCTCTATCCGTGAAGCACTGTGTGATGGAGTTTGCCAGACCTTGGCCCTGTGCCCACTGTTTCTTAAACTTCGCTTGCAATCCCTCGGGCCCCCAGCATACTCTGCTCATAACCCTTGAAGGAAACCACAGATAAAAATCCAAAGCACCAAAGTGCAAACCTGCAAATGATGATGCACAGGAATGAAGTTCATTCTTAGCTTCTGAAGAAAGAATAAAAGCACAAAGTCCTTTTGACGATGTTTTTTTTTTTAAAGAAACTTTATTTTAATGTTGTGTCCCTCCAAAATAACCCCCGCGAGACAGGGTTCTCATTATTAAAAGGGACAAGTACTACCAGTAGCAAAAGGAACTAGGAATGGTTTTGCTCAATGCTAAATCTAAATAGAACTTGGGGGGGATATAAGAAATAGATCAAAAATATTTTGGAAAAGAAATAACAACAAAAGAATTAGAAAACATTCAGACTCTTTTTCATAAAGATCTTACTAGCCTAAGTTCAGTTTATTATTTGATGTGGATCCAAAAGGTGAGAGGAAGAAGCTGAGCAGATTTTTTTTAATGAAACTTATTCTATTCTTCACTGAGAATTTAATGAAAATGCACTTAGGTCAAAGAAAATTGCTGCTAACCTTCAAGGTGAATGCCAGTCTTGTCTTAAAATGCCAATAGTATTCAAATCCTACTTTATGTCTTCACAACATATGCATTAACTGCATTGTACATGTTTTGAACTTATCGACTTAAAATGTAACTAAAAAATGTCTTGCATATGTATATATATAGTTATTAAAATATAGGTACATTTTTACATTTTTAACATAATATAGATGGTATAGTTTATGATACTCTGGTATGTATATATACATTTTATATGTATAAAGATAGTCTATGCCTAGTTGGTAACTGCATAAATAAATAAACATTATGTATTGGTTGTCTAAAGTTATTGTATTATATGAACACATTAATAATTTATATATGCACTCATTTTATCAGGTAGTATTAAGAAGAAATATCATAAAAACAAAAAAATAATAATTAATAATAAACAAAACCAGCATTAATAATAATGTAACACTTGTTAAATTAGTTCTAACCTAATTTTATATCATAATTCATTGAATTGGAGCCTAGCAAGCTACCCGTGGCGTATTTGATATGCCAAAAAAAGTAACAATAATGGGTGTCATTTCCCTGACCCTGAGAGAGCCTCCAACACCATAGAGTTGGGAAGAACGAGAGGAGAAGCTGTTAAAAGCTTAGGGCTGGGACAAATGGAGACATTACTGGCCTCCTGCTCCAGCAAATAGATGAACAACAGGATGACAGTGCTACAGTGCAATGCTACAGTGCTAATTCATTGAAAAGTCAGACAATTTGTTAGTGAAACATTTATTTTTTATTGAGGTAATGATGTTCCCCACCCAAAAAAAATGTATTTCACCATAGCACTACTACCATTAAAGTACCAAGATCCCTTCATCATAGAACAAAGGACACCAACCCTCCTTCAGTTCAATCTTTCCCTACAACAGTTTTATTTTGGTGAGCAAAGTATATGAAACTTTACATTTGGTTTTACTTGTTCACTTTCTTTGCTTCTGTATAGCCAATATCTGAGTGATTCCAACTTGAAATTTGTATTTCTCCTTCTGACATTTCACTGAGCATTATTCCCTCTGGTTAATCCATGTGGTTGCAAAAGTGAAGATGATTTCCTCTTTTGGCTAATATTATGTATAAACTATTTTTTTTCTTTTTTCACTTATCTGTCTGAGGACGCTTGGATTGCTTCCATATTTTGGGTATCATAAAGAGTGCCACAGTTAAGATAGATGAAGATGAGTTCAAACATTTTCATATTAGTGTTTTGTGTTTGGTTTTTAAATAGATGGTTAAGATTAGAATTTCTGCATCATATATATACTTAGGGAAACTTCCATATTATTTTCCACAGAGACTAGGCTACTTTACATTCCCCCCAACATTCCCCCTAAATGAATTTTTCTGGCTATCAACACTTGTATTTAATTTTGACCTTTATGATGTAGATTTTTCTCACAAATATTAGGTCATTTAATTTTTAATGTATTACTGAGCGAATGAACATATCTATATACTATAGATGTATGCATATGTCTTTGGTAACATTTTTGTTTTGGTGCATATTCAACATTCTACTAGTCTTTTGAAGGAATTGTGTATTTTCTTGTTAAATTTTGTGAGTTTATTATATCTGCTTTAAACGTTATGATGATCATCACACTACAAACACAATTTTAATGAAGTTAAAGAGAAGTTATATAATTTGTTAAAAGCTATCTAATGTCAGAACCAGACTTCCTAGTTTGAGATTGTCACTCGTCTATAGTACAGAGAGACAAAATAAGAAAATAGTATATAACAATAACAAATCTCTGATTTGTCAGTTGGGAGAGGGATAATGGAAATAGAGTCTCTTTAGAAATTATGTAAAGACATTGGTAGAGAATACTTTGGCACATTGGTAGTAATATGGTGCAGTAGTTTTGTATACATTAGCATAAATATTAACTCTGGTGTAACCTTGTTAAATAAACTGTAATTTTTAAAACTGTGATATAACATGTGTGTGTGTGTGTGTGTTTAAACAGTCAAACAGTAGTCTTGGACTTTGTAAGAATACAGTCTCTGTCATAATTAGTAATCACCTCCACTTTATGGAACTCTAGCCTGATCTGGATGATGGTTAACTTTGAATCAAATCTCAAAGCAGGTATGGAAAGTGTAATTAAAGTACATGGTGGTGTTCTTGCTTACCCTAAAGTACTGGTATTGGTAAGGTAGTGCTGTAATTTTAAAATAACAACTTAAATACTATTGTATACTATGAAAGCGCAAGAAAAGTTTACAGTCAAAAACAAATCTAAAGTGCTCTCTTTTTAAAGCATTTAAGTATAATTTATTGAAAAGGTTAAATTTAAACTTGGTAAACTAGCTTGCTTTAAAAGAACCAGATAAGGGGCTACAGAGAGATTACATAAAGTAAGGAGTTTGCCTTGCACACAGCAGGGCAGTTTTCAATCCCTGGCGCTCCAGAGGATCCTTCAAGACCAGGAGTGATCCTAAGCAAAAAGCCAGGAAAAGCCCTGAGCATAGCCAGGTGTGAGGGCAAAACAAAACAGTCTGATAAGTTATTTTGCTTGAGGACCAGTAATCCTATAAATATGAATTCTAGTATACACTCAACTGTGAAATGTTGTTTTCTGTTTAAAAATACATATTCTTGAGTATACCAGTAGTTTAAACTGTCATTTAAACACTCATTTAAATTATGTTAATTATGTATTCCAAAGAACTAAAGTGGTAGGATTCATGTTTTGTTTAGTTTAACAGATGTATAAGTTGCTTTGTATTGTACCAAGCTACATTTGGATTCCAAGACTAAATTTGTATTAGTTAAATACTTAAAAATTCTTTTAGATGTAAGCCTTTAAAGAATAATAAAGCTCACTTTTTAAATTTTTGCTTTCTTTAAAGAGAATTGAGGATTATTAATATATTTGTATGTGAAATCCAGACTTTATTATATCTAGGGCATCACAACATTAAAAGTCAAGATTATACATAATTAATTCACATTGCTATTTTCATATAAGCCATATTATGTTGGACAAGAACTAACTCAGTTACAAAGGAAAAAGTGAGCCTCTAAAACCTACTTCATATTTTAAAACATTTTTATCAGAATAATTGCAAATTTACACGTGATTCTAAATATATAAATCAGTCCAATTTAAAAAAAATTAGAAAATGAAGACCACAATTAAATCAAATCACAAATAGAAAAAAAAAGAAAAATACCATGGGTATTTGACTTCTCTATCATGCAAATTAGTTTCAAGGTGAATAAAGTAAGGATTGTGTGTTTTATGTTTCTACTTGTTTCAACTCATTCAGAAAAAAAATTATTCAACACATTCACACACACACACACAAACACACACACACACACACACACACACATGAACTCGGACCCCGAAACTTGTTTGCAGAGATGTCTCTGGACTTTGCAATAGGCCACTTTTGCTGGGCCACTCCAGATGGGAGCTGGTGCCGTCCTTCTGCCTGCCCCCTTGGAATCCCGGCACCAGCCATCATCTAGAACTCAGTGAAAGCTCCAGGTATGGGGTGGTGGTGGTGGCAAATGCGAGGCCTCAAAGGACAGGAGAGGAGTCGGCCCTTCTCCTTCCCCTCACTCTGATGGGACTCTGAGATGATGCCCATATACAGCCACCATCTATTTAAGCTCCCACACGGCCATGATCCTGAGACACACACACACACAGATCTCGGAACCGAACAGCTCCCTGCAGAGATCTCTCTAGACCCAAATTATTAAAATTACAGAATTCTTAGAGTGCGTGACTGTTATAGCGGCTGCCCGACATTATAATTTCTCCATAACAAGTTATACAAAATAAATTGTCTAGCATTTCCTTTTTGGCATATATGAGTCCTGGTGTGTCTGGTGTCGGAATAACGAATGTAACCGAAGTAGTGAGAATTGTGCAAATTGTCTGCTACACTGGCAGGAGAAGGTGTGGAATGGGGGTGGAGGGTGGAAATACTGGGGATTTTGGTGGTGGAGAACGTGCACTGGCGAAGGGATGAGTGTTTGATGATTGCATGATTGAGGCTCAAACATGAAAGTTTTGTTACTGTACTTCACTGTGAATCAATAAAAAGGGGGGGGGGGAATCATTCAAAACTGATGAATGATAAATGGGACAGAATTTTTAAACATTTATAGATAAAGGGATATCAGTATAGTTTATTAGGGTGGTTATGTACTTACTGATTTTATTTTTCTCTAGAATAAGGACACGGCAGAGTCTGGCAAACTCCCCATGGCGTATTCGATATGCCAAACCCCAGTAACAATGATAGGTCTCATTCCCCTGACCCTGAAAGTGCCTTGAATGTGGCACTTTTTAAAATTTCAGGACTGGGACAAAGGAGACATTACTGGTGCCTGCTCGAGGAAATTGATGAACAACAGGATGACAGTGGATACAGTGATAGAATAAGGAGCAGATGTTTGGTGTCCTCACAAATTAAATTATAACTTATACACACAAGCTGTCTTTTATTTATAAAGTAATATGTCAGGACCAGGGCAATAGTACAGTGGGTACTACAGGGCATTTGCCTTGCATGCAGTCAACCCAGGTTCAATCCTTGGGATCCCAAATAGTCCCCTGAGCACCTCTAGGAGTAATTTCCGAATTCAGAAGCAGAAATAACCCCTGACCACTGCTGGGTGTTCACACACCCCCAAAAGAAGTAACATGTGAATTGTCTTATTCATTGTTTATATTAAACTGTGCAGTTATCCGCATTTCAAATGTTTTCAACAGTGTCATATGCCTGAAAACTTCAGTTCAAAATTCTTCAGTAAACTATACTTCTACCAGAAATTCTTCCTTCGCTGAAGAACATACAAAATGCATGGAGGGTAAGCAGGAATACAAAATTTTACTAAATGATTAATGAAGCTCAAGCTCTTCTACTAAAGAACTTTTAGGAAAATAAGACAAGAAGTTCATTCTCACTTCAAAAGTTAAGCGAGCATGGCAATATATTTTTAATATTATTTTCATTTTGGGTGGACACTAACACCACCAAAGCTTGAGAAATATTTTATGAAAGCCTTGATTTTTATAAAAATGCTTAACTTTGTATGTAGCCATTAGAGATATTTGAAAAGGAAGATCTCTTTAAAAATAATAAATTGGAAATGGATGTAGAAAGCGATTGACTACATTGGAAGACTTTATATATGCATATATATATATATATATATATACAAATGCTTGAAGAGATGATGGACATAAGAATTGGCCACATACTATAATAATTGGTGTAATAGCTTAAATAAATAATAGATATTTCAATGACTGATGTTAGTAAGTCATGCATGCATCACCCCACTATTCATTCAATAGCTGTCACTCTCACTGTCAGTGTCACTGTCCTCTCGTTGTTCATCGATTTGCTCGAGCAGGCCCAGTACCGTCTCCACTGTGACAATTGTTACTGTGTTTGGCTAGAAACAGTTATATTTTTCCTTAAACATTGGCTACCAGGTCATTATTTTTCACTCTCTCTCTATATAGAGAGAGATGTATTTTATATATATTTTATTTTTAATTTTCTGCAAGTTTTTTAATAAATTTAGTGCTAGAAGTATAAAAAAAAGCCTTGAAAAGAGATTTGGGGATGATATTATGAAAATGTAAAAATTCTATTTTGTTTATACCTTTAATTCAATGAATGTTCCATAAATGGAATTTTTATACAAGCCACCACATTAAGCAATTCACATCTTTCATCCTTTTAAATTAGTGTTCACTTATCATTACTAAACCAACAAAATTATCATGCTCCATTATACATTTTTTAATCATACAATTTATTATTTTATAATGCTTTCTCAAAATATTCTTCATATTCCTACTCATTTGCTCCTCTTTATTTAAATGGATTTATATTTAACAATATTGTCATGCCAAGTTAAAATAGAACAATCTCATGGAATAATTTATTTCATTTCATTTCAAAAATAAAAGCAACCAGCAAAGCATAACATAGCATATCTATCTACGTACAAAACTAATTTTGAGACTGGAGATCAGGTTTAGTGATAGAATGCACTTTTTGTATAACAATCTGGGTTTTATCTTCAGCATGATAAAAATAAAAATAATAAAAATTGTCTATGTAATTAAGTTCCCTGCCCTATCCCTGAAATTTTGTTGGCTATTTAGAACTACAGAAGTTCTCCAACTCTGTGTTATTGCAAGAATACAACAGATGCAATGCCTGCTTTTATCCACTTTTGGAAACTAAATGCAGATGCAATGTGCATAGTTCCGATTATAGCACACTGCTGTGAAGAGCTGCACCAACTCAAGGGTCAGAGAGCAAATTAGATTGGAGAATAAAGCAAACTGGCATTTATTGATTTCATTCTATGTACTTCCTGCTTTAATGATACTAAAAATGTCAATAAAGCTTTATTAATCCTAATGTATATATGTGTATATATATATGTATATATATATATATATGAGGCCCATTGTTTTTATTGTTTTTCGGCAGGATGATACCATTTCACTGAAACACTTCAGTGCCACCCTCGAGAAATGTTGACTGTTCCATGCGATGACTGAAATGGGAAGGAATGGGAGTCAAGTTAGATGGTCGGCAACTACAGCACTTCTGCTTTGCTGATGACATCCTTCTAGTAACACCAAACATTAGCCAAGTGGCACAAATGCTGGCCAACTTCAACCGTGACTGTGGAAAGGTCGGACTGCAGCTGAATCTCACGAAGACATGTGTTTATGAAAAACAAACTCGTTCCTGATGTTCCATTGGCTCTTAACAGAATGAACATCTCCGAATACAGCAGTTATGTATACCTAGGTCGAGAACTCAACATGACGAACAACCTGCACCTGAGCTGCGTAAGAGGAAGAAAGGGCATGGAACGCCTTCAAGAGCGTCGAAGAAATAAGTAAGAGGATGAAGACCCTCCGGCTCCGGGCATATCTCTTCAATTTCACTGTTCTTCCTGCATTAACATATGCCTCAGAGACCTTGACCCTACAAAAACTGGATGAAAACGCTATTCAGGTATCCTAAAGAGGAATCAAAAGAGCTATGCTTGGAGTATCATGCTTCACTCAAGTGAGAGAAAGAATCCGGATTTCTGACCTCCATCAACTATCAAGAATCAGGGACACTGTCTCGTTTGCCAAGGCATCGAAAATCAGATGGACTGGACACATAATGCAATTTGGAGATGACCGCTGGACTAGCACTGTTACTGACTGGATTCCACGGGACATCAAAAGAACGGTGGCTGCCCGCTTACAAGATAGTCAGACTTCTTCATCAAGACCCTTAACAAATGGTTTGAGGCTCTTCATATTCCTGGAGCGAGTAGACAACAGTGGGCCACACTAGCACATGACAGGGATGAATGGAGATGTTACTAGCGCCTGCTCACACAAATTGATGAGTAATGGGATGTCCAGTGATATATACATATGTATATATGTATATATATGTGTGTGTATATGTAATCTGTGGATTCTAAGCATTAAGCTCCTTTGGAAATTTTACCCAGTATCCAGTAGAGCTCACCTTCCAAGGGCTGCTTCTCTTTCCACTCTATTTCTCTATTTTTACTCTCTAAATATAATTTACTCCAACTCTTACCTGAGCAAAGTATTACTTGTTTTATGATACTTAAAAAAACATAAAACAAAACGAAAGGTGGCAGGCAGGAGGCATGTGTATTAATCAATGTAACATATTCAGAGAAGTATTATGCTCATTGCTGCTTTCCTCATTTTCATGAAACCTATGGTCCTTAAGTTTTATTATTCCCTTAAGAATTACTTGGGTCAATAGACTCTAATTTAATACACTTGTAAGATTCTTGCATACAGAGATTGTGATCTATATTTTTTATAAAATATAATCTCATCATTCATTTACTAATTGTATCAAAACTTATTTTTTAAAAAAATTTATTGCATCATAGTGAGAAAGTTTTTCATGTTTGCGTCACAATCACACAATGATCAAACACCCATCCCTCCACCAGTGCACATTCCCCACCATCAATCTCCCAAGTAAACCCCACCCTTCCCCATCTTCCCCCTGCCTCCATGGCAGACAATATTCCCCATACTCTCTACTTTTGGGCACCATGGTCTCTCATACAGACACTTGAGAGGTCATCATGTTTGGCCCATTATCTACTTTCGACACACATCTCCCATCCTGACTGATTCCTCCAGCCAACATTCTCTTCGTGATCCCTTCTCCATTCCATCTGCCCTCTCCCCTCTGCTCATGATGCAGAATTCCAGCTATGGGACAATTTTCCTAGCCATTGTATTGATGTCCATATGTTGTCTTGGTGCTTGATGTAATGCAGGGGCTTGCTGCCCTCTGCTGCCACTCCTCTTGGATTCACACCTTTACATTCCTCTTTTGTAGTTAATGATTCTGTGATTGCAACATGCCCTGATGGATAATGCCAAGACTGTAACCCTATATTAAGCTCACCTATCTAGCAAACATAATTGTATCTGAATATCTCTTCACGATTCCACCTACACTATTTACTGTTTTAAACATGAAGAAAATGAGCAAATCTTGTTGAACACATATAGCTACTTTGATTTTTACCCAAACAGGATTAACCTGCATAGTTGAATTAAACGGTATGTGATATATTCAATTATTAATTGCAAAAACGAAGGTAAATATCTTATTTCTTTGTAAAAGTTACATTTCTCTACATATATTTTAAATTTTTAAAAATGATTATATTTAATGATAATGAAAAGTAATGTGAGCACTTGAATGCAGTTAAGATCCAGAACACTGAACTGAAAGCTTTTAATAATGAAATAGAAATAATATCCAATTTCTGGGATTGGATTAGTTAGTATATGCATTCAATCATATATTACAGTGAATTAAATTTAAATGACTAATATAATTGCACCAGAAAAATAAAATTTACAAATGAATAGGTGTTTGTTTATTACTTTCTCCCATGCCCTAGCCTGGATTTTAAGTATTCTGTTGCTATACAGGTAAGTGTCTCCTAGTTTCCATGGTACATGTTCAATTCAGCATTGCATCTCATTCCAAGAGGATGGTTTCCATGGTAACCAGATGGCAAACAAAACTAAAAGTCTTCTCCAATGTCAACATGCTCAGTTTCTCTGGAGTTGAACATCTTAATGCTACAATTTTGGCATGAGATATTATTGAAAAAAATGTATCAAGAATAAACCTCTATTTAATATGTTGATGCTATATAAGCATATCAAATCATGTCAGTGACAGTTATTTTGTGTCTCCAAATACTTACTAGACTAATGAAATAGAAGCATCCATTTTGCGTTAATTATCACTCTGCTTTTATTTTGTATTAAAATGGAAAGACCCGAAGGAAAACAATACATATTCCAAATTTCAGTTATGGCAAGTAGAACTATATTAATAAAATTTGTTGAGAAGAATTTATATGATTCATTGAATTTAAACAAAAAGCTTTAAAATATATATGCAATGCTAAGGCTAGTAAGTCATTGATGGTACGTAATATATCTAAATATTTTTTATTTGGTTTGATTTGCTTGAGCTGGCCTAGTAATGTCTCCATTGGAGACTTTGTTGCTACTGTGTTGGGCATATCGAATACGTCACGGGGAGCTTGTCAGGCTCTGGCCGTGCGGGCGAGATACTTTCGGTAGCTTGCCGGGCTTTCCGAGAGGGGCGGAGGAATCGAACTCGGGTCGACCATGTTGGCTGCGTGCAAGGCAAACACCCTACCGCTGTGCTATCGCTCCAGCCCAGCCAACATGGCTGACCCGAGTTCGATTCCTCTGCCCCTCTCAGAGAGCCCGGCAAGCTACTGAGAGTATCTCGCCCACACGGCAGAGCCTGGCAAGCCACCTGTGATGTATTTGATATGCCAAACACAGTAACGACAAAATCTCCAATGGAGACGTTACTGGGCCCGCTTGAGCAAATCGATGAACAACGGGAGGGCCTTTACCTTTACCCGCACTGAGGTACTCAGAGACCTAGAACCCCATTTGGTGTCAACTCCATTTCATCATATCATGATAACATTTGCTAGAATAAAGCTTCCTGTGTTTTTTATAAAATGGATTACTGGTTCTTAAGAAAACAGTTGAGAAACCCAGAGAGTTAGTACATGTTGAGTGTGTAACTTTTAGTAGTATTCATAGGTAGTAGAGAAAATTAGCAATAGCAAACAAAGTGCAAGTTTGAAGACAGATATTTTTATAATAATAGACTCTTGCTTATTGAGACTCCCAATTTAAGTTGCCTAAGATACTAGTTGCCTAAGATATAAGTAAATTGGAAACTTGGAAAAGCTGTTTTCATACCACATGCAATAGTAATAATGTTGCTACTCTGTTTCATGCATCTCTCATTAAGAAAAGTTGATATCCTATTACCCAAAGAAAAACAGCTTAGTGTAAGAACAGTGCAAGTGACTTAGAAACTTTAAACATCCAATTAATTAGAAGAAGACTCCCCATTTATACCTTCAAATATTCAATATGACCAATTCCATGATTTTCAGCTGTTTATTGCACAGGAGAAAAGCTAATGAGGAAAGAAAATAAGCAGAAAGTTTATAAACAGAACAGGGAAGAAGCAAAATAAGTCTCATATACAAAAGACATGAAAAGATTGTGCTAAAATTGTACCTTGTATTGGAGGCTAGAGAGATAACATTGGTATTAATCTCAACAGAAACAAACATGTTTGGTGATCATTATATATAATTCCTGATTCTATTTGATTGATTCTTTCACACATACAGATTTCAGTTAGACACAAATGAATATGTGATTGTGAAAATACATATACTGTGATATATATATATATATATACAGTAAGATACTACAAATCAAATTTGCATTTATTAAAAAAGAATTTGATAGCAGAGAGACAGAAAATAGTGGGGAAAATAGAGGGGAGAATTCATGATGATATTGTCATTTGTGGAAACAAAGAGATGATACAACCAGCTGGGTACTTGCCTTGCATGTGGCTACCCAGTCCCAATCCTGGCACCTCAAATGATCTGCTGAGCCCTGCCAAATGTGATCTCTAAGAGCAGGGGAAGAGATGAAGGATAATCCCTAAGAACTTCTCTGTGTGGCTCTAAAGCTGCTTGCGCACACACACACACACACACACACACACAAACACATACACACACAGAGTAATATAGGCATATATAATCTCAGTTATATTTTGACTGAATTTCTGGTAATCTGAAGACATGTAGGTGACATGTAGCAACCAATCAGTTTCAGAAACTCTATCACAAACTATAATTTTAGTCACACACACAAACACACACACATATACTAAGAAAATTATTTTCACTCTTGTCAAAAGTAGAAAGTTTTAGAATTCCTTTAGTAAAATATTAAGGGTTTATTTATTTTCTGATCTTTGTTTTTCTTTTGTAAAAAGTAAGTGCAACCTAAACTTGCCTAATTATTGAAAGAGATCTATTGATTCATTAATTAATCACAAGAGTGTCAATGATGCTCTGGCCTATGACTACTAGAACAGAGGACTTGAGTTTATTCATGTTTTTTATCCAGTTTATTCATTAGTTTTGCAGTTATTTTTACTTTGTATTCATGGTTGGAAATTAGCTAATGGAGAAGTTTGCTACCAAATTTAAACTTTACTTTCCTCACAACCATAAATTTAAAAGAACTTCTGCCTGAATTTATAGGATAAATATATCCAGCAGAGATCCTCTTGATTTTGACAGGTCTAATGTTCAAAAATATCTCTAAGTGATTAAGGTGTTTGCTTGATGATGCTTGGGATGAATAATGTGACCAACCCATTGACTAACAAGGTAGACAAATCTTAAATCATAATAACATGTGGAGGAAACCTACAGTCATAATTATTAAAGCTGAAGTATCATGAAGTAATCACAAGTTGTATCTTATATATTTTAGAATGTCACATGTTTATATTTCTTGTAATTATCTGTATACATACACACATATTCATACATGCATGTGTATGAATGCATGATATGCATATATGCATAATGATAATAAAATATAAAATATATGCGTATGCTACCATAAATTTATAAGATGTAATCTTAAAATTAAGTAAAAATATGATTGGAAAGTTTGTATATAATTATATTGCTTAATCATATATACCTATATGACTTAACCCTAATCCTACTCCTACACTCTGAAAGTTTTTAAATAAACTTCCATAAACTTCTCATTTGATGATATGACTTGGATAAATTTGTATATTAGTCAAATTATATCATCAATATGCAATAATGATTATTGTTTTTATCTCTACATTTTACTACATCTTTTGTTTTATAAACTCTAACAAATGTCAAGTATAAAATACTTCTGTCTTTAGAGGAATGATTTAGTTTACAATCTTTGGTTTATTTCTAGAATTTTAACAGTTCCATCAGCTAGAAGTTAATCCTATAATTAGATATCATTGTCTTTTAAAATACTAATTTATAATTGTGCTCTATTCAAGTCTCACACCAATATACGTTTGCTTCTATATAATTGCTCTTATAAATTCTATTTAATCACCTTAATGTTATCCTTTACAGAATCTGTTTCTTTATATTTTGATACATGACATAAGACTTATTCAGCTGTTAACTCTAGTATCATAATCAGTGATTTTAATGTAATATAGATTTACATTTTCATCCTGAGATTAAGTTCTGATAAAGTGAGTTTGAGAGTAAAAGGCCAATATAAAGAGTGGGTCTCCATGCAAAATTTTAGAATTCCTGAAGCCTCATTCATGACCACATAATATCTCAAACTCTACCCCACTGATCTACCAAGAGTAGCACACTGCACTGGATGGGATGTAAAGTAGATTAAGAAAATGTGAACACACAGGGCTTAATATGTAACAATATGTTAGTAATCTCTTGTACATGGGCTTAATGGCTCCATGACGAGATACAAGAATCTTCACACACTTTCTTCTAAGGAAACCTTCCTTGATAATTTTAGTGAATTACTTATTTATAATAAGTAATATAAAATAAATTAGTTAGGCCAGCTATTTGGACATACATACCTGAATAGTGATTGGGAAAACTGAAAATAGTATTGATGGTAAGGTACAATGGTGGTGGTATTGGTGTTGGAATATTGAATGTAACAAATCATGATGAACAACTCTATTTAAATAAATAAATAAATAATAAAGAGTGGGTCTCTAACAGACTCATAGTTTGGGAGAGAATTTTGAAGCAGAAAATGTTTTTCTACGGAATTCTCCAAAAACATACACAGACACACATATGTGTCCATGCCGTGCATATACACACAACACAACCAATTTTTAAGAACTATTTTTTGCATAATTATATAGATGTAGAGAATATAGCCATGTTAAATGATCTAGTTATTACAATTTCATGATTGAGATAAATGCAACCATACAAACTCTGCTTGTTCTCTCATTTTGGTTCATTATAGAATAAACTGATGATCATAATGAAATAGAATTAAGCCCATTAAGGCAATAACCCAAATGAATATCAAGTAGTCAGCAGTTTCATTTGTTCATATTAAACTGAAACAGAGCAAGGCATAGGTACTTCCTAAAATATATACGACATTATTAGGAGAAGTGATTATATTTCTTTATTCTTAAACAAAAATCTCACTAAATGTTAAAATAGACATTTAAGAAAAATTTTGTAAGCCCATCATATTACTGCAATTATTGATGTTTATCTATAGCTTAGATATCAATTCATAGCATATATCACGATATCACGGTCCTCATGTTGTTCATCGATTTGCTTGAGTGGGCCCAGTAAGGTGTCCAATGGAGACTTTTTTGTTACTGTGTTTGGCATATAGAATACATCACGGGTAGCTTGCCAGGCTCTGCCGTGTGGGCAAGATATTCTCGGTAGCTTGCTGGGCTCTCTGAGAGGGGCGGTGGAATCGAACCCGGGTCAGCCATGTTAGCCACTTGCAAGGCAAACGCCCTACCGCTGTGCTATCACTCCAGCCCATAGCATATATAATTCTTTTAAATGCCTAGGGAATGGGAGATTTATCATGATTCACATATTTGAAGAATAGAAATGTTCTATGGCAGAGAAATTTTAAATCTTTATTGAAAAGAGCCTCAAGAAAATGTTTCCCTTTAATAATTTAATAAAATTTTATTATTTTTTAATAAAAATGTATTTATCTCTAAAAATTGGTAGTGCCTAACACACAGGAAAATAATTAATACAAAATATTTTCATCTGAATATGTTAAAGATAATTGAGATACTAAGACTTTATTATAAATTACTTCAGGAATATTAAAATCTAAGTATTAATAATTTAAATTTAGATAATGCATTTGATAATTTAACAATAAGGTTTAGCTGAAAAATTAGACAATACCATATTATTGGTTGGTATTCATGTAAAAATTGTTCACCCTAGATGAGGTGCAACATAACTATGAATTTTTTTTTGTGGGTCAAAAATAGTGAGAGGTAGGAGAACAATAATTTATAGATAATTAAGAAAAAGAAATACTAGGCCCAGAGAGATAGCACAGTAAGTAAAGCTCTGACATTACACATTGCTGACCCAGTTCAATACTCAATCCCATATAGGGACTTCTGAGCAATGCTATAAATAATTTCACAATGGAAGCAGGAAAGACCTGAACACTACCAGTTGTGGCCCCCCAAATGGATAATAAACAGGCAAAAATAAAACATATTTTGTATTATTTAAATTACATCAGAGAGCAAGATCACTAACCAAGGAACAATAAAGTTTTGGGGCAAAGGGTTAGGTTTAGGTACATTAAATTTGTAGTGCTTAAGGGAGATTTAAGTGTAATTTTAAATTACTTGTTAGAAGTGCCTAAGTATCATAAGGGAATATTTTTATGAAAATAAAAATGCATATAATTAAATTACAATTAACTGTTAGCATTAAAATCAATATGCCATGGCCACTGCAGATGTGCAGCTTTGCAGACACAACCAAAGGCA